>NC_087554.1:52382754-58048454 GCF_036250125.1 Pseudopipra pipra
TAAAGAAAGAAAGAAAGAAAGAAAGAAAGAAAGAAAGAAAGAAAGAAAGAAAGAAAGAAAGAAAGAAAGAAAGAAAGAAAGAAAGAAAGAAAGAAAGAAAGAAAGAAAGAAAGAAAGAAAGAAAGAAAGAAAGAAAGAAAGAAAGAAAGAAAGAAAGAAAGAAAGAAAGAAAGAAGAAGAAAAAGAAAGGCAAAAAAATCCCTTTTGGTTTTGATTTACAAGTTTTAAGGCTCCTAAAGCATCTGTGTTTAAAAATCACACATTCAAAGTAGGGCTGTTTTCCTATGTATAATGAAAATCATAAGGGAATAATATGACTAACAAATTGCAGTCAGGTAGTTAATTCTCAGCTCCTGTTAGCTGGCATTGATGCTTCAATTTTCCAGACTAGCTTGAATTACTTAATTTCCTAGCTTTCGCTGTTGTAAGTGATATTTCTTATAATGTTAATGCAGTAGCAGTTGGGTATTTTTTTCCTCTCATGTATTTTATGTATATAAAATTTTTAATTAATGTTTATTTAGGGATAAAAAGAAGAATTTTTGCATCATGGGAATGGCCAAATTTATCACACATGCTAATCTACTGGTGTCAGCAAAGTTACCCTGGGGATACGTTTGGCTCTATGTATCACACTATCATATATAATTCCAATAACAGGCATCTCCTGGGGAATAAGAGAGAAAAATCAGAAAGAGAACCTTCAAGTTCAGGGTGCAAGGCTGGAAGGTGCTTTAACAGTGCCTGGAGTTGAACATCTCCCTGCACTGGTGTGGAAGGCAGCGACCCTGATGCAGGGATCCTGATGCAGCCATGACATCGTCCCAGCCAAGGGTCCCAGACAGACCCCATGGCTGCAGCACTGCTTATGATACAGGGCTCTGGGTACAGCTGTGCAAAACTGAATTTATTTTTTTTTTTCAGAAGACCACGCACTGATGAAGATTTCCACTGTGATTATCACACACGCAGGCTGATTCTGCAAAGCTTGTTCAGAACCACTGAAAATTTTGGCTAAGTAGGACTGGGAAGGTCAGATAGCTTGTGCCTTGCAAGGCACAATCAGAGAGCATAGATCAGATTCCTAATTAGGACTCTACTAATTATTTTAAAAGGATGGATATGCTTAACAAAAAACTTCTGCTGAGTGTCCTTGTACACTCCACATATCCTGTGCTATCAGTGTTTTTGCACCCACACTCAGAGGTAAAGAACAGAGAGAACTAGAATGTAATCTGACTACTGCCATAAAGGCAATTAAAAATGTTTCCATAAATACATTAGCAACAAAAAAAGGGCTAAGGAGAACCTCCATTCTTTACTAGATGCGAGGGGAAACATGGTGACAAAGTAGGAGGCAAAGGATCAGGTACTTAATGCCTTCTTTGACTCAGTCTTTAATAGTAAGGCAATTTATTGTCTGAGTAACCAGCCCCCTGAGCTAGTAGACAGGGGCAGATAATAATTCAAGGGGAACTGGTCAGCAACCTGCTGCACCACTTAGGCACACACAGGTCTGTGGGGTTGGATGGGATCCACAAAAGGGTACTGTGGGAGCTGACTTTCCTACTGCACTGTCTTGGAGAAACTGGATTTCCATGGTGTGGATGGGTGTATCCAGGAATGGGTGTTTGCTGGGTGAAAAACTGGCTGGATGGCTGGGCCCGGAAAGTGGTGGTGAACAGTACTATATCCAGCCAGTGACAGGTCACTAGTGGTGTTCCCCTGGGCTCAGTGTTGGGGCCAGTCCTGTTCAATATCTTTATCAATGCTCTGCACAAGTGGATCAAGGGCACCCTCAGTCAGTTTGCAGATGACACCAAGTTCAGTGGAGTGTTGATCTGGAAGGTAGGAAGGCACTGCAGAGGGATCCGGACAGGCTGGATGGATGGGCCAAGGGCAATTGTATGAGGTTCAACAAGGCCAAGCACTGGGTCCTGCACTTGGGTCACAACAACCCCATGCAGTGCTACAGGCTGGAGGAGGAGTGGTTGGAAAGGTGCTGAGAAGAAAAGGGCTTGGGGTTGTTGATCGACAGCAGCTGAAAATGAGCCAGCAGCGTGCTCAGGTGGCCAAGAAAACCAATGGTATCCTGGCCTATATCAACAATAGTGTGGTCAGCAGGATTAGGAAAGTGATCATTCCTCTTTACTCAGCACTGATGAGGCCACACCTCAAATTCTGTGTTCAGTTTTGGGCCCCTCACTACAAGAAAGACATTGAGGCGCTGGAGCGTATCCGGAGAAGGGTAACGGAGCTGGTGAAGGATCTGAAGCACAAGCCTTACGAGGAGCAGCTGAGGGAGCTGGGAGTGTTTAGTCTGGAGAAAAGGAGGCTCAGGGATGACCTTATTGCTCTCTACAACTATGTAAAAGGTTGTAGCCAGTTGGGGGTCAGTCTTCCAGGTAAAAAGCGATAGGACAAGAAGTAATGGCCTCAAGTTGCTCCAGGGGATGTTAGGGACATGATTCAGTGGTGGACTTGATAGTGCTGGTTTAACAGTTGGATTCTATGATCTTCAGGGCATTTTCCAACCTAAACAATTCTATGGTTTTCGAGAAAAACTCTGGATGGTTTCATTTTAATAGAAG
The DNA here is from genome assembly GCF_036250125.1 of Pseudopipra pipra. NCBI lineage: Eukaryota > Metazoa > Chordata > Aves > Passeriformes > Pipridae > Pseudopipra > Pseudopipra pipra. The sequence goes on from NC_087554.1 coordinate 52,385,346, forward strand.
CTGCTGAATAGCTCCCCAGATTTGCTCTGAAAATTTCAACAACAGTGTCAAGAAACCTATTTATTCAGCCTATACACTCTCAAGAGAAAGGATCATAGCTTTACTTATATTTGGGACAACCCTGAGCAACTGTTCATATGTAGCAAATACAAACACATTCAAATAGCATTGACTGGTCCTGCACTCTCAAATGTGCATATGTGCCCAGCAGGCACTCAATTTCTGCTCAGGAATAAAATTGAAATTATTATAACCAACTCAACACTTGATTTTTTTAAGCCTTTTTCTGTGTCAATTGCTCCTTTTAACTGAGTAGAATTACTTTGGTCTTTAAATTATATTTTCCTCATTGAATTTCCTTGTTGCATGCTCCTGTTTCATTGCTCAGCATTATCATTCATTAATGTTTCAGCTGCTTTCTTTTGTCTGCTGTCCTTCTCCTGTTAACATCAAGTTTCTTTGCTAGTCAAATAAGTTATCCTACTCTTTTTATAAAGCCTAGGTTACGGCTTTAAGAAAATAAAAGCAGAAGGATACAAAATCTTCAAATGGCTTATTAGAATTCAGTATGACTGGCAAGTGTCATTTAAAAAGGAGATACTGCACCTTTAATAAATTTAATCCACGTCTGATTACAGAGGAAGAAAGCTCTTTTTTAATCTTACAGGGCTGGAATATTGCAATAACTGTTCCATCTGATTTTAAAAATAAGATTTGCTAAAGGTCAACGTATCTCCTGGCCACATATGCAGCAACATTGAAATTTCCTTGGCCAGGGAATAAAAAGATTCTATCATTAAAAATAAAAGCACAAGGACATCTTGCAAGCCCATAGGGTTTTTAGAAAGAGAAGGAGACATTTCGTTATCAACTAGCAATCATAAGATTTTTAAGCAATATCTCTAATCTGCTTCTCTTCCCCCCACCCCCGCTCCCCACAACCCCCCTTTCCTTTTCACATCAAGGTCTTTTTATCTTCCAATTTTGCATCTAAAGATGAGGTGAATGCCATTAGCTCAATTCAACCTCAAGTGTAGTCAGATGTGCCTGTGATTTCTGAAAAGCACTGTCTAAGGTCACATTAAAATGTATAAGAGCTTTTCTATTCCTGAGAAGGGGGCTTATTACCCATCCATGGTGTAAGGGAGTAATGTCAGTGGCCATAGACTAGGGTGAAAACAAAAGAGATACCAGGATTTCAGGCTTTTGTCAGAGAACCTCTCTGCCTCCCTTCTATTGCTGTCTGAAGCCCTACAGATAGCGCCACAGACTGTAAACTTGGGCAGCTCTGGGGGAGAGAAAAACAAGTTAAACAAGCTCAGACTCTCCTCCCCTGAACCCTCATCTTTAAACGTTTAACTCTTTCTATAAAACTAAAACATGCGAGCAGCACTCTGCACCCAACAAAGGGGTTTGCTCCACTCACTTCCCAACTGGGATTTGCCACCATGGCAGGGGCCAAGAAGGTTCCAAGCCTGCCAGAGACAGTGGCACCCATTTTGCTTTGAGCACACCAGTGTTCTCAGAAAAGACACCTGGTAAATGCTCCTTGGGATTAGAGTCAGGACAAGATCAGAGCTGCCAAATTTGGCAGCAACATGGAGTGCCATTTTTTTCCCTTTAATTTAAAAAGGGCTGCCAAGAAAAGTTAATGAGTGTTTACCTGGGCATGATGTCCGTATTTTCCTGCAATTGAATTAAGGAGCTGTCACTCAGGGATAATGCAAGTCATCAGTAAAAATATTACAGTACCAACAGTTTCTCTTTTCCTTCTTTCTTTAAAAAAAAGGAAATTAACAGTCAAAAAAAAAAAATCCAGTCATAGGGGCTTTTCAAAAACGTATACTCATGGTCTCTTTTAAAACACTTTTCAAATGTAATTGTATATTTTAGACTCAATTCCTGTCTCAGACTTTTCTGTGTGATGTTACAGCTTTAAGTACCTTGTAGCTATCCCTTCAGGGCCATGTGCATGGCTGACTTGCAGCAGTCTGATGTCTTTAAGAGACTGCAGGCATGCTCTTTCTACTGTACAACTCTGCACTGAACTCCCATGACCTGGTACAGAAGATACACTCTCTTGGTGATCTACTGCTGAAGCTGCAGGTAGGCCTTTTCTGGAAAAACAAGGGATTATTTCCACAACTTCAACTGCCATTTGCCCTAAGGAATGGGCAAACTAAAAGGATGAGACAGGTTTTTTCTTCCTTTTTTTTTTTCCCCCCAACAGCAGGTCTGATTCATCTCTTCTCCAAAGCACATTAAACACAATCTAATTTATAAAGGGTGGGCCAAATGTATTCAGGGCATAATACTTCTGAATGTTACACTAGGAGTTAATCTGACCCATAATTTTCCAGCTTGGTAAATTTTCCCATCTTGCAACAGTGATGCCAGTTAAATGACTCACTGTGATGAGATAATGTAGTGACTTAATTACCATTGTGAACAATGAAGTTACCGTGCCATTTGTGCACCTTAAAATGGCTCTCAAGCCAGTAAAGGTAATTCCTGGCTTTACTATGTACCAAGCAGCTTATTAGAGGGAATAATAGACTGATACCTCTCTTTCTTTGTGAGTAGAGTTCAGAGCTTCTGCAATATTTTTTCATGGCACCATATATTTTCAAACCTTGCCTCTGAACTCATTAGCTTTTTCCCATGCAAGCAGCTCCCTGTGAAAAGGGAGCTAAGGCATGTTTGCAAACTCCAGGCAGCAACACAGATCTGTAATGCAGTCTGCACAATCATTGTGGCATGCAAAGAAAATCACTCGTGCAAAGGAAGCTTTGACGTCTCTGAGATGTGTTTTGTCTCGTAGACAACATTAGCTTGAGTAGAAATCACTCTGTTTCTATGTGCTGACAGTGCAGTTGACATATACAGGTGCTCCCAGTATAGGTTTCGTCTATCTATTCCAAGCATAAACAGCAACGAGTATCCAGCACCCCAGGCTTTTAGCCCAGGCAAGGTAAAGCCTCTCCTCAAGTTGCCCTGCTCAAGATGATACCCAAAGGCAGACTACCTCTAAGCACAGAAGAGACAAAGCAAGCTCTTCTAATCCTTGTAAAAAGATACAATGTGCTGTTGTTGTCCCTTCCTCACAAAAAATTGCCATCAGTTGGGCAACAACCATTCCTGGCCTCATGTGACTATTGATATAAAAAAACTGAGCTCTTGGTCACATCACTCTATTTACCCTATTTGCCATTTGTTTTTGTTGGCATTGTCGCTTTCAACCTCATGGAGCACAGTCAGCAGACCTTCCAGCTCTTCACCTTCACCCCGGCCTCCCCAAGTCTAGAGACCAACACCTGACCTCAGTACAAAGCACACCTGGTGCCTCTCACAGGACTGAAAGCGCTTCCTCTGCAGACTCCAGCCAGCCTGGGATCAGAAGGATGACTTAAATACATAACTTCAAATATAGTCAAAGTTTCAGTAGGCTACTTGGTTGGTTTCCACACCCCACATGCCAAATACATCCTCTAAATTACTTCCTTATTTGTCATTTATGTACTTTTGAATTTTAATGAATAGTTCTCTCGTTCTTTGCCAAACTCCTATATTCATAGAAAGCTGGCATTTCACAAATATCAAAGAGTGCTGCTAAGTGAACCAACCTCAGAGAAACTCAGGAATCATAATTCAAATTCTTGTTAAAACAAGAAAACAGCTAAATGACATTTATCTGTTAAAATACAAATAATACTTCTGCTTATTCCTTCAGTGTTCCTGCACAGCCTTAGAATGCCTCCTGAAGTGTCTGGGCTGCAATTTTGTTATGATGCTTTGAGCTCAGGCTTCAAAATCTGCAGCAGTATGAATCAGATTGGGGTTTCAGTTTTCTGCTGTTCTTTTTAATAGGAAGGCTCATAAAGAAATTGACCCCTCTTTTTTTTGGCAGGCATTTGACAGTAGATCATCTTTCTTTCAGTAACCCACATCACTGTCTCCACAGTAATAATGCAGTATTTCCACAGTAACACTGCAGAGTAAGGACATTGGCATATTGATAACTGCAACAATGTGAAATATTTGTTTCATATTCATCTAGTTTTATTCTATTTATTTATTTATTTAGAAGGAAGGGGCTTTTTTTTCTGATAAGCAATCTCCGACTTAAGGAACAGCTATACTTTTGTTTAGGGAAGATGAAAGACCTCCTCAGAGATCAAGGAAAAGAAAGAGGGAAAGAAACAAAGCTGAAATCAACGCAGGTGATTTTTTTCACAGAGCCTTCCAAAGAAAAGAAAAGATAGGTATGAGACACAGATCACTATATTCTCCTGTAGCACAGAGAAAAATATTTTAGAATTGAAGAGCATTTGTCTATCTTCTGTCTGCTTTGTTTAGATGGTCTCCACTGAAACAGAGAGAGCGACAACTTCTCAGGTACAAAATTGTCTTATTATGTGGGCTTTAAAATAATATGAATGAAGAAGCTTTTACTTAATGCAAAGAATCAAGTGTGTGCTTTTAACACACAAAGACAGAAGTTGAGGATCTAAAATCAAAGATGAATAGTAAGAGTACTAAAGTTATAAAGTGGCTTTATGTGAATGGAAATTCTGTATGGGAAACAAGCAAGAAGAACTAGAAGTATCACTAAATAATGGAAAATATGAGTGCAAGTGAAACCTTGTAAAATGATTCTCATAACCAGAATATCAGTACGGACAGGTTCAATTTATATAGAAGAGATGCAACGGGAAGAGACAGACGAGGGGTGGTTTTGTATGTGAAAAACATCTCCAATGCCAGCAGATGACAATATGAAAATGGAGAATAGGGTAGTGAAGTTCTTGGACAAAGACAAAAGGAATGAAAATCAAAGGGGAATCTACAGGAGGTAAACGCTATAGATCACCGAGACTGGAGAAAAGGAAGAATAATAATTCTTGGACCAACTCTCAAGATACTTGTAACCACAGGATACCCTCCCCACTGGAGAGTATAATTTCCCAGATATTTACTGTGCAGCTAGAGCGAGATACAGGTTACATCAAAGAGATTTTTAAATTGTGTGGGAGACAGCTTCATAATCCTGACAGGAGAGATTCCAACCGGTGAAAAAGTCAACCTGGAAGTAATTCTTCCTCAGAGGCTTGAAATAATCATGTAGAAGCAACCAGTAAAGAAAGTTAGAATGAGTTAACTACCATTTTCTTGCCCTGAGAGGAAGAGATTCATGGCAAAGTATATATTTTAAGAAGCCATATTCTGGGTAGAAATGTTAGTTTAAATCCAATTCTTCTGCCTTCAAATCAGTGACAAAGCAACCATTGATTTTGTTCTTTGATGCTGGCTTCATCTTCATCTTGAAGTCAATTCACATTGAGATGAGAATTTGCAGCACACCAGCAATTCTGCACAAAGGGGAAGGATTATGAGAAGTTACAGAGACACTGTGTGAGACACCAAACCCAGGTGCTGAATGCTACTGCTTAGTCAAGAGAGAGACATCTCCCCAGGGTGTTCCAACCCACCTAAGATCTGATTGCCCTCTGGATACGAGTAGGCTTCTATGTGAAACACCCTAGGCACCTAGAGTTAGGAAGAATTAATCCCCTGTTCAATCCTCATACGGATGCTGTTATGCTCCCACTAAGAATATTTTTATGTGAAGCAGCTTACTCTGACGGTATCCATATGGAGAGTGGATAGGAAATAGTTTCAGTGTTGCATACTGTATCCTACTTTTCCTATCTAAAGAAGACTGACGGATATATTAAAATTCATCTGTGAGAAAGAAAGCTGTGAAATCTCAAAGTACATAGGAAGCAATTGTTTTTAGGGTCTACATGTAATTCTGAACCATTCTCATAGAATGGTGGTCTGGGGTATGTTTTTTCCATTTTTGCTTATGAAGCTAGAAATAAAGCTCTCAGGTAGAAGGGCTGAGGCAGGACATTAGCTTCTCTTATTGAGATCTTTCCATCTCTTTTTCTGAGACAGATTGGTTCCCTGTCTTCTTCCCAGTAGATTCAGGTATACATTTTCTCCCCATTTGAATTAATCTTGACTCAATAAGCTTGACCAATTGCACTGTGCACCCTATTCCAGAGATTATTTTTATACCATATGTAGTATTATTCATATTTTGCTGTTTCTACTAGGTATATCTTACCTGGGATTCCATCTGCCTTTTTTACAGCCACTTCATTGCCAATGGCTTAGGCACATCTCTATGTATTAGTTTGCAATGGCTGAGATGCAGGCATTTATCTTCTGTCTGAACATGTCGCCTTTCCTCTAGCAGAAGTTCTTGTTAGTGTTTCCTAAGTACTTTGCACTTTGTACTACTAAATTTAAACCAATTTCCAGTACTAATATTCTCCAGATCATTTGTATTTCTCCTTCTCCCAGCTTTTGGAAGCATAGAGCCGGTTACACAGTGATGATGGAAACTCTCATGGTTTCTTGTAGCATGAAATCTGGGGCTAGCAGCAAAGCCCAGAACACAGAGAAAAATCTTCAGACTGTGTAAATCAGCAAAGCTCCTTCGATTCAGTTTTCACAAGGATGTGGCTCTAAATCTCTAGCATGTGTTCAAAAAATGTAGTCCAGTTAATGTGGAAGAAAATCCAAGTGCTATTGTTCTTTTGAAGACTGAAGATTATTATTCATGAAATGCACTGGGACAAGAGAAATCTCATAAAGAAAAAGCAAACTGAGAAAAAACAAATATGTTACATTTAAAATTAACTTGAAGATTTTTATCTCAGTATGGAAAATAATTTTTCTACCATAGATTTGAGATGTTAATAAGTTTTCCCATATGCAGACTAACTTGAAAAGAATACAAATGTCATAATCTGGATTAAAATCATTCCTAGTCTATTTGAGATATACATCTCGTAATCAAGAATATCCAGGTCCCCCTTTCACAGGCACTGCTATATTCCCCAGGGGTTTTCCATGCTGAAGTTAACTTATGCAGGCAGAAAATTTAGACAGAGTGAGACTTGGAGCACTAACATGCAGTGCAGGAATTTATATACCTGAAAAAAATGGATGAACTCATTTTAAAACTGATTTTGCTAGATGCACGCTGTCTCTTAAGGGCTGTCTGTTGCCTCTCCTGGGTTCTCAGAGCTCCCTGTGAGTTCAGAGTTGCAGCTCTTTACTGGATAATCACCAAGGCAGCTTGTGATAAGTATCACGCACAGTGATGGAAGCAGTTCAGAGTTTGTGAAGGTAAGGTAAATAGGCTTCCATTAATTGGAAAGAGCACTCTTTAATTACTTTTCTAGCCTGGACTAGCCTATTCTAATATATATCATAATTCAGAATACAGTACACTAACTAATGTCTACAGAATTTTCATTACAAAGGGTGAAGAGATAACTTTTTTGAAACCAAAGGTATTTATGCCATTGATTTTAACAAGGTCAAGAACTCAGCAGATAGATAATGTTCCTGACTAGCACTCTGTGCTTATGTGAGCAAGAGCAAGTCAATTCTTCAGACTCCTGTGGTCAGGCAGCAATCTGCCCAGCCCGTGTCCCATGGTGGATGTTTGAGGAAGTAGCAGAAGTGGAGCTCCAGGCTGGGCCTAGTCTCCGGTTTACCTGCCAAGCTTCCCTTAATCAGTTCTAAAGATCCATGAAGCAGAGTTTATTTCTGAAATATATGATTTAACAACAACCACTGGACTTCAATGAATATGTCTAATTCTTTTTGTAACTCATTTTTGCTTTTCATTTCCACTATGTCCTATTCTCCATTTTGATTATGTACTGCACAAGAAGAAGGAAGACTTTGTTGTATTAAACCTAATAATTTCACTGAATTGTGAAAAACAGAGATTAATCTTTCCCTAATAACATTCTCTGTCATATAAATTATATACCCTCAGAAATTCCTTTCCAAGCTAAAAGTCCAACTCTTTCCAGTCCACAGTGCATGGAAGGCATCTGGTAAAACACATCACATTTCTCCATAATGCTTTCAGGTTATCTTTGCCTCTTTTGAGATAGGATAACCATAATTGCATTCAGTATTTAAGATACAGATATGTCATGAACATGCATAAGAACATAATGATGCTTTTTATTTTTCCCGTTGTTCTTTACCTCATCATACCTAATCTTCCTTTTACCTTTCTTGAGATGAACCTTCTGAACAACTCTGAAATTATTTAAACTTCTCTGGGCTGCTCTACCATCCTGTCCATAGACATATACAGATATGCACAGACAAGGATTTTAGGGAGGATTCCTCCCTCTGTATAACTATTTTGCAGTTACCGTCACTGAATTTCATTTGCCATTTAAAAACACAGCCTTTCTGGATCATGAGATACTTCAATCAAAACTAAATGAATGCTAGTCAAAAGTCAATTTTGGTAGATAACACTCTTAATAATTTTTTTAATAATTGATCCTATTGTATCCAACTCAATGCCGAATTATTCAGGATTCTGACTAGGCTGGGCAGTCTCACTGGAGTTCCCATTGTAAACGGGAAGTAATATTGATGGCACAATAGATCACACTAATGCAATCTTATAGGAGCAGACAGCATACAAGAAGACACAGTTGATGCTCCATGTGGCAATTACAGAATTTAGCTGTAGCACTTCGGTTGAATACTTGTAGCATCTCCTAATTAAATGATTCCACTTCACAGGACTGCCATATAGTCCTCTGATTGAGTAAATAAAGGACTATACAAACTTCCACTATCTTAGCAAAGTTTTTTTCCTTTTCTTCTTTTCCTTTTGGTCTTAGATGATCCCTTTGCTTCCATACCTATCATAAGGTAGGATATCTAAGAATGGAAAACAATTCCAAAGAATAAATAAAATAAGATGTTATGGAACTCAGCATCCCCAGGGCACAAATATTTTCAAAAAAACAACCCCAGAGATCCTTAGTTTATTATATGCTAAATTTCTCCTTAATTTCCTTAAAGAAAGCTTCCATTCTTTTCCAAAAATTAAGTTATTCTATATAAATAATATCTAGGATAACTGCAGAGAGTATTCTCCCATCGCTGAGCCAAGGAGGGAATCATTTAGTAAGTAACGGCAGGAGCCTGATGCCATCCCTTTACTGCACAGGCTATCAGCCAAAGAGCACCACACAGCTGCAGTTTTACAGAAGGAATTTTGGAGTTCTGTGACATTACTAAAAAACCCCCTTGTTTTCCACTTGTATTCTCATGACAGCAAAAGCTTTTCAGGCCATTTATTATATTTATAAATAAATATTCTAAATTAACATTGTTTTTTTTACAAATAGAGATATAATAATATACATATGAATTATATGCTTGTGCTTTTGTAGATAAGAATAAGGATATAGGTATTCTATAGGGCCTATATAAACTGTAGGGAAAACATCTATTGTAATGTCAGAGATTAAAGGAGTTGTGCCCATGATCTCCTGTTACTTAATATTTCATATGGAACACATCAGATATACAGCTAGTAAAAAAGTATGAAGGGATCATAGTTCTTAACTTATTTGGAAACTATCAACATATTTGACATCCCATCACTCTTAGGTTGTTACTTTATCCTGAAAAAAGGGTGAGCCAAATTCACCTCTTCTAGAACATCCCTGAATTGGATGATGAGTTAATTGCCATAGCTTTTCCTATGCTTACACATCACACAAGGCTCATAGCTTACTGGCAATTTTATTTTAAAACAAGCCTCAAGTTGAATTTAGGATGCATCAATAATTGCAACTTTTAGTACATAGCCTGGAACTGGCTTTTACAAATTTTCAAATTTACCTCGTAAATCTGGAGAAGCCCAAAATTAGGTTCTCATCCTCTGTTTAGAGATGAGAAATGACATGTAGTTTACAAAATGTTTCCCCAGAAGGAGAGCACTAAACATCTGAGTAATGCATGAGATTTACAAACTAAAGCCTACGAAAGTTATTTTCCAGGAGTAGCAATGATTAACACAACCCATCAGAGCTTTATTTATTAGCTGGGCTCTCTGTGCCAACTCCAACCACAGGGCTGGAGGCATGAGCATGTGTGCACTCACACACACATGTGCACACGCACACACAGTGCACTTGTTGTTGCAACATGCTATTAAGATATTTCCTTCCTTTCATTTAGAAAGCATTACAAAGGATTAAGCAGCTCTCCCTTTCTTCCCAGCACACTGTGATTCTCCAAACTTGGAATTCGTATAATTCTGAAATTCAAACTGGAGGAGGTTTTCCTCATTCTGCACAGATCAAAGGCAAACAGGAAAAAAACAAAATTATGCCTCATATACAATGCAAGGGCCTCTTTATTTCTAAGTTATGCAGATGACCCCTCCGCAAAAATAACAATCTCTAGGAACTTGGAAGAAGAAACTGTAGTCCCAGTTGCTTTGACCTAAATAAAGTGTCTGTGTAATTATCTTCAACAGGGCTTGCCAAAACATCATTTTATACTGTTCAAATGCATATTCTAAGAGGGGATGGAAATTTGAGGGACAGGATGGCAAGCAAAGTACATTTTATTTCTCTGAACAATTAGAAAGATTATAATAATACAGCAAATACTGTGCATCCTGCCACTATGTGCCATCTTTCATCCCAAAGGATCTCAAAGGGACTTGTCACTAATTCCATTTTTCTCGTTCCAAAAAATAACATGTCAACCTTTAACTATTTTGTTCCATGCAGTACAATGCATACTTAAATTTCCTATTACCTTTTTCATTCTTGTGAGATCGCCAATGTGCACTTGTTCTGGGTTTTTTCCAGTGTCTTAGGATTCCATACAGTCTTGATAAACAGGCACCTTCGCTCAAATACAAGCCAAATTTTGCTCATAAATCATACCCTACTTCTTCATTGCGGGCATTTTGCAAACCTTTTACTCAAATATTGGGAATGATTGGGCAATCCTAGTTATGCAATAAGAAAACTGATAAAATCTTATTTTGAAAGGATTTGCATGGAAACAAAATCTCAGTTCAGTCAGTGAAAACTGAAGAAATGAGAAGTGAGAATTTTCTTTGTTTGATGAATAATTCTAAAAAAAAAATGAACTTTTGAACAAAATGTCCTTAAACAAACAATTCAGCAAAACTATTTAAAATTGATAATTCATTATACTGGAAAACATTATTTACAGGATGATGTAAGAGTTCAATAGCATAACATCTTTTTCATGATAGAAGTACAGATTGATTTGTGAGATACACACCCCAACAGCTGCCTGAAACAGAGGATATGTCAAAAAATAGGAGAAATTTATTCACCATTTGAAAATGTTCTGCAGATTTTTAATAAAAACTGAAGTTCAATTTCCTCAAAATTTAGAAAAATGGGGAAAAGGAATAAACAACTCAGGCTTTTTCCTCATTATTTTAAGCTGACATTTCCTTAACCTGACAAGTTAAATTCAAGAGTCTTTAAGACTTGACTGTTTGTAGCTTTGAGAGGGATTTTTATAGACAGAAAATTATTCCCTGAGTTGGAGTCTGGCCAGGGCACTGCAGAGAGCAGCATCTTGAGAAAAAGCGATCTGGTCAAAACAAGGGATATGCTCATGCTAAACTGTTTATATAAAACCCTCCTCCTGGCACCAAGACAAACTGTCAGACACTACCACAGTGACCATCCCAAACAAAGCAATAAAGCATTTCATCACGAATGTTATCCCACACTGTGCAATTTCAGACAATAGACACTAGTTTGTTAGCAATGAGTTTGAGCAATTTACCAGGAAATGTGAAAGCTGGTCAAGTAGAGAAAGGAAAATTTTACAGCCTATTACAGAAAAGTTCAACAAGAAACAAAACAGAGGATCTCTCATACACATGATCTTGCTAGGTTGATATCTAGATGTTTGCCAATAGTCCTTGTGTTGTTAGAGCTTTATTAGAGTCAACAGTGAAAGGATAGGTAAGAAAAAAATTGAGACTTCCAGAGTCCAAAACATACAACAGGTGATGTACTAGCAACATTTCAAAACTACCATCAGGAGACCCTGTTGGGATCAAATGCAATCTCATGAGATACAATATATTTGTGAGGAAGATATGTGTGTTGAACAGATAAAGCTTCAATCACATAACACAGCAGTGGTTGGATATATTATTCACAAATATCACAGATACACACTTATTACAAACTCAGGACATTAACTTGAAGGTGGCACTGAGACTCAATCAGCAGGATGTGGAAAGGAACATTGCAGAAAAACACCCAGTAAACATCAGAACAGACTTTCAAAACACCCTGCTAACAGAAGAACCAAGTACAAGCCAGTCTCTTATCATCACAAGAATAGATTGCGTTGGCACCAACATCAAGATGCCTGCAAGGTAAATACAAGTCTTTGTACAATACTGGCATGAAAAAGTAACTCTCTTAAACCCAGAAGAAAACACGTTAATTCTCCAAGAGAATTGGAAGCTCACAAAAACTATCAAACAGAGAACTTGGTGTGAAACGGTATTAAGTTATATAATTGAGAAGAATTATAAGTTCTACTAACCACATTTAATGTTGTTATTTTAAGCACAGCAAAAATCACATTAGGAAAGGTAGCTTCCCAAGAAGGGATACTGTGTTTTGATAGGCTGCTTATGTGATACATTTATGCCAAATATCTTTAAAAACTCTTCTTTCAAGAAGTGCCTTATGGGAGAGGACACTATATGTATAGGAAGGACTAAAACCTGAACTATGAACCACTTTGCCTCTCTCTCTTTTCGTGCTTGAACATCCAACACCAAGGACATCACTTCATGTAGTTCACCTTTTTAGCTTACTGGATAACCCTTAACACATCCTTTCAGGGAAGTATAGCTTCTCAATGCTGTCTCTTCTCCTTTCTTCCCATGAGTGCAGTAAAGACGAAGCTACTAATGTCCTTCAAATGAAGTGACAACAACTGTAAAGAGAAGACATTGTCTAGGGTTCTGAAGAGACATGTTACTTGTCACCTTCTCTGTTACCTGTTAGTGCTGTGCTGACTTACTGCTTTTTTTCTCTTTAAAGTGGATTTCACATTTGTCTCTAGCAGCTCCTTTGGCTTCTGTGGGCCTTTGTTTTGTTGTTTATTGGGTTTTTATTTGCAGGAACAATGCATGCTGGTTTTCCCCGTGATTTGTATACTGTGACCCAAAATTTAACACTTCATTTCTTATTTTCTACAACAGAAATTTCGAATATTTTGAATAACTTTTCCATTGAGACCAACCTCTGCTGAGCATAGGAACAGTCACATAGCAGTCTATACGCTATAGTGTGGGTAGAAATGAATGATCTACCAGTGTCCTAAGCCAACTACACTCCACTAAACCACAGTTAACAAAGTATTAAACATCACATAAGTCCAGCTGATAATGAACTCAAATATGCTGATGTCAAGAAGGCAGATGACTATCCCACTGTTTATGATGTTCCATTTTTTGCAGCTCAGCAGGGTTATGTCCTCCTACTTGTCAAATGAGTGTTCAGCTTACACTCTTATCAAGGCACCCACCTACGAGAGGAAGTCAAGCCAATGGATCCATTTCGTATATCTAAAGTCACTAAATATTTGCAGTATGTGAAAACACACATTCAGATTACAGCTTTCCCCTGCTAAGGCTCATGTTTAAATAATTTTCATCCTCCTTTTTAACTATGTGCCTTAGAGCCTGCTTTCCAGACTGAATCTGTACTCTAGACAGACTGGATCCGTGCTAGAAGACCATGTCCTGTTTCAGCAAGTATCTGGTAAGAGATGTCACCCAGAAAGCTGACTGTCTTCTGCAAGGTGGGATGAAATGCAAGAGAACAAATGTGAGGGGCTGAGGACTCCAGTACAAGCAAACACAGTGAGCAGATTTGGATATGCATGGCGTGCCATGCAGAGCAGTAGGTTGCCACAGGTGAGAAGAGCCTCTGATTCTCAGCCCCAGTCATCAAGGACAGCTTGAAATGGGAGGGCAACTAGAGACAGTTCAGCCTTTTGAGGCCAGAATTTGCCCCATCTCAGCTCAAATTCAGAAAGATAAATATGGAAGCTGCTGCAAATGTCCTGAATTGTTGGCCTGTCTTTTTAGGAAAATATAAGTCATGTGAGAGGGATCCAGCTGAGGAAGTGAAGGAGGCAGACTGACAGACAGACCCTGTGCTAGCCAGTAACCCCATTAGGCCTTCCCATTACACATCTCCCCACCGAGACAACATTCAGAGGGACAAAGAATTCCATTAATTGTTTTCCCAACTAAGTCACACACATCTCTTATCCAGTGAGCCACTCTCCTGTACACCCTGAAAAATCACTTTTTATCATTCTATGATTCTATGATCAGAACTTGTAAAAAGCATCACATTCAACAATCTCTACAATACAACAATAGCTGAAGATTGAATACAATATATCTGATGGTTATGGGCAGCAAATTCCAAAACCCCTTTATCATTTCAGTTCTCCCTGTGTGATTTGCATGAGACTGTTATTAAAAGGTGACTGTTGGTTGTCCAAGGGTTAATTTCCAGAAGGATTGTCTTCAAAGCTCCACTTCCAAAAACCAAGATTTTTTTTCCCCACTGTAAAGTCCTCCTGATTTTTGGAGGTATTGGAATTGTTTATTATTAAACCTTCCGTGTGAAAATTATCTCCCACAGGCAAGCAGTCACAGCGGGTACCAACAATATGCACCTACAGACTTCCAGTTACTCAATGTGGGAGCAGAACTGAAGAATTTCTTCCTGCGGTCACAATTATTTTTTTCCTCTGCCTATCTATAGCTTTCTCTGTAAAAAAAGTGTTATTTGCTGTCATAGCTTCAGTCTCACTATGTAAGTTAAAAACATGTCCTGTCTCCATTACATGATTACAGGCAGACTTTCAACTCTGATAGTCTATGAGCTAAAGTTGAGGAACGTGAGCCAGCCTGTTACAAAACAGTTTTCCTGGAAAATAGCCACCGGACCAGCAGTCAAACTAGGACATTCTACATACAAGGAAGAATAAAATATTAAAAAAAAAAAAAAGCACAGCAGTGGAACATATGATTTTAATAAAGTCAGGAATGCCATGAAATGTCCAGAAGAAAACATGTCTATGCTAACTACTAAATTTGATGATCCATGAACATTCACTGCAAGAGTAACATGGCACTGAAACACTCACCCCAGCATCTACACTTTCCATTAAAATCTTCTGCAGAAATTCAGGTGTCTTTCTGTCCTATTGAAACTTGGATACTTGCTCATCTGAGTATGTGAAGACATCACAATATGTGGTGTGTCTCACATCCATCACATGTTCTTTGTTCTCTCATCATCTCCCCATGGAGGAAGAGTGTGTGGTGCCAGGCCTCTTGTTTTCCTAGGGTTTGTTGGGTTTTTTTCTGGTTTTGTCTGCACATGTTTTTGCATACTGGATAAAGCAAGGTCACAAAGCATGTCTCACACTTGGAATGGAAGACTGTAAGGCTTGTGATACTCCTTAGCTTCTTAGACTTTTGTTTTAAATAATGGAGAGCTTCCCTAGGGTTGTGTTTCCCTCACAGACAAGATTTATCCAAATGGAAGAGTGTTCTCTTGAGCCAGAAAAGCAAAATTATCAGTGTCCACCACTAGAATGCCATTCATGTAGCTTTCTAGAAACTTCAGTGAATAAGTCCCATGTGTCCCCTAGAGAATTCAAGTGAGGGGTTGTGGCTTGGGCCCACTTCTGATCAGAAATGGTTAAGACTAATGATTCTCACACTACAAACCCCAACAATAAGAGAAAATATAGGTATTGTGGCTTTATTTAACACCCAAAACAACCTCTGCAACAACCTTTCACTCTATTTAACTTCAGGAGAGAGCTTTGGTGATGAAAACTGAACTCCTTTGTGTTTGTAGGCTGGGGATTCAGAGCTAGGAGCCTACTCGTCCCCCAGATGTCCAGGCTCCTGTGTCAGTTTCCTCATGCCAACACAAGCACAGATCACACCGACACTAATCACAGACCTACACACAAATAAGAATGAACTTAAAGACTTACAGACCATAATATTATGTAAAATTCAGGAGAAGCACTCGCAAGATGTGACAACACCACATAGCCATGATTGCTGGCATATATCGTAAGAGGAAGGAGGATGTTTAGTCAGCTTGTCTAGGATGTAGTGAGAGCTGTTGGCAGCCAGAAAGGACAGTTTTGGGCAGTCAGGGAAACCACAGGTGGATTAAACATTCTGGAGGGTCTGGGTATCTCAGAGATTGAGCAGCTGAGAGGACAAGGGGTCTGTGAGCACTCTCATCATGGTTTGGAAGTGCTTCTCTGAGACTGTCTCCAGGTGACCCTGTGAATTCTGATAGCAAAGCAAAGCCATTCCGACATGCAGAACTGACAGTGCAGAAACCAAGGCACACAGGAGGGCATTGCTGCTTGTTTGGGTTTGGCATTTTAGTGATTCTGTTGCAAATTGCCCAGAGGAACTGCTGTACCCAGTGGCTGAAGTTCACAGTGTGCAACCAAAAACCCAAGTCAAAGAAAAGGGAGAGTGTATGTGTGTGTAAATACATGTGTTAGCTATCCTGAAGATTCAAAACAAAATTAATTTTTCTAGAAGCAAGAAAGGTTACATTTAAGACAATAAATACAATGTCATGCCACAAAGAAAAAAAACCAGAGAATTGCAGGTTTAGCATATGCATAACAAGGTTTTTAATGTTGTCAAAGGGGAAGTTCTTTCAAGAAATGTAAAGTATCCTGATTTAGCTTTAGTATAAGCATCCCCTTAGAAATGCTAATTAGTTAGGAAAAAAATCTACAGAAGAATATTTTGTACAGATCTTTTGTTCTAGATATGAGCAAAACAGGAATAATTTCACTAAGATATGACTACTATGTTCCCCAAATAGGGCTCAGTGTAGCATCAGCTCTAAGTCAACCTTCATCCATGAAAGCATCCCTTTCATAATTTTGTTTCATTAATATAGGAGTGAGCATTTTACTGCGCATTGAAAGAATCACTTCAAGGCATAATATTCCTGTTGTGCTTCTAAACATCCACAGATGTGTTTGGACAGGGCAATAAGGGTTAATTGTAACTTTACCAGTTATATATTGCAAACAAAGCACTGACAATAAAACATGAGACAAAAAATCAATATGGTTACAGACAAATTAATTATCAATGGTATATGGAGTTAAAAATAATGGAATGAGATCATCCACTTAGTTATTTTCAATGGTCTGCCTCTCTGTGATCCTCTTTCGAGTTTAGAAAATTCACCATAGGTCTGCAAAACCAGAATAATTGCCTATTCAATCAAGCTTTCTTCTCCTGCTTCTGCAGTGTAAACTCAAATACACTTCGCCAGCCCCACTGGCAGCCCTTTGCCTCAGATCATACCAGTTCCTGCCTGGCTTGGACCGCTTGGTGTTCTCATGCCTTATTATCCCAAATGAAATTAGTACTTCCAATTTCCAAATCTTTCCCCCTTTTCCCACTTTCTGCTCAGGTGCCCAGCAGTGAAACCTCCCTAATCTTCTGCTGACTCTCACCTCCCACAAGGCCCTGCTCTTTCTCACTGCCTTCCTATTGCTTCCCTGGCTTGGATTTCACTCCCATGCATTCCTTGTTCTCTCCTCACTTCTTTTGGTCCATCTCCAGTTTTGCATCTTCCACATCACCCAGGCTTCCTGAACCTTTTCTTCAAACCTGTTTGAAGGGCTTCCATAGCTCTATCCCACCTGCAGCTCCCATAATCTCTTCTGCTTCATGCCTTTAGGTCAGGTTTCCAACTTGAATGATACAGTTACAGACTATGCCTTTCCCAAGACGAAAGCAAATGTCTTTGGGCCAAATCTGGATCTGATATGCATCAGCTTGGCTCCCCTGATTGCAGGGGAAGGCTGCAGGCTCCGAGCAGCTGAGCAGCTCACAGGCAGCTTTGCCCAAGGGGATGACTACAGCAGATCACACTGAGAGCTGAGTTCTCATTACCCCAGTAATGGCTACAGCTAGTTCTGCCTAAAGGCCAAAGACAGGAGCTAGTATATTGTGTTTTTACAGTTGTGGGTCATTCACAGTTCTGTCAGATACATAATAATCACAACAGACTTTGTTTGGCTGTTTTCAAAAACTTGGAATTGCTTGAGGGAAAGGGGTGAAAAGCAACAAAAGGACTTAATTAAAGTGTATTCACTGAGGTCACCAAGTTATGACACATACATTTGGTTAAAAAATTACATTTTTGTTCATTGTCACAAAAACTGGCAATTCTGATTTACAAGGCCAGTTTCCGTCTGCTGACTCCACTGTTCAGTCTGGAGTCTCCCTTAGTGCCAGCGTGTGACAGCAGTGGCCTCCCATAACCAACATTTACGTAGGACAAAATGTGATTTTCCAGGTCCTCCTCCCTCCTGGATTACCAAACTTTAATTAACAGGACTCAGAGGTCAGTAACTCAGACTTTCTGCAGTAAAAGATCCTTTCATCAACAAATTATGGCTCTGATTGTGCCTCAGGCACAGCCTTGGGACAGCAGTGGGTGATGATGGCAAGTCAGCCCAGGAGCAGCCCTGGGAGGCTGAGCTGCTCAGAGACGGCCGGCAGCATAGTCCCCGCTCCTGCCCCTTCCTGGGGCAGAAAGCTCTATCTACCAGGAGCACCTTCCAGCAGCTGCCTCCAGCCCTCCCCGTGACAGCCCAGCCGCCCCTCCGAGCCACGGCCCAGCAGCCGTGGGAGCGGGAGTAGCTGAGGAGCTCCACCCGCACACCTGGGCACGACATCCGCACTCCTCTGCACGGACACACAGATCTGCCCCAACAGGTTTCTCTCCCCACCTGCAAAATGACTGAAATGTTCTACAGATGATAGGTCTCTGAGCAAGATGAATTAATCAAGAGCCAGGGCCAAACCCTCAGCTGTGGAGATTTAGAGCCACGCTGATTTTATGCAATATGGAGATTTGCTCGTTTCCCCCTTGTGCTACCCCCTTATATTTCCCTGCAAACAAAAGCTGTTGTCTAGAAGCAGTAACCTTTGACTAGAGATTATTCTATCGCTTTGGCCACCCTTCTTTCTTACTCTCCTTTTTACACATTTTAACCTGATAGCTTTTAAATAAAAAAATCAGTGCTTACATAACTTCCAGTGTGCCATCCTGACTAATGAAAGCCAGCAAATCTCAAAGTAAAATCCGCCTGAACAATGGTTCTACAAATAAAGAAAGAAGACACTTAGCAGAAAGTTGCCAAGAGAGGCTGTGAGATGCCAGATAAAAGCCAGGGTTGTATCTGAGGAAACAAGGCAACTGCAAGAGATAAGAAGGCAGATATAGAGATTTAAGCTCAAGAAATAAAGGAGTTTTTTGTAAATCAGAACAATGATATAAAGACAAAGATGAGAGAGAAAACCAGGAAGAACAATATGGAATTTATCAAGACAACACTGAACAAACAAAACAAAACTTGAAAGTATGGTAGTAGAAAGAAAGCACAAGAGAGGGAAGTAACATTTTATTGCAGTGCTGGGAAAAAAGACAGAACTCTGTAAGTGACAGGGCACAAATCATTAAAAGAACTGAAGTATTCTACAGAGACTTGGAGTCTGCGTTTAGAGCAACTAGTCAAGAAAAGAGTTTTTGCCTTCTAAAAGCACCTCTGAATTCACAAATGAATGAAATGCGTGGCCTGACCAAAGCATACAGTAGGTCAAGGCACTGGCAGACAGTTGCCTTTGATAATCCATGCAACAGCCTGTCAGACAGCAGTGTGCCCTTTCTGATGTCTTTTTGGTGTCCTGTATAAGAAAGAGCTGCTGGTTCCCCTTGCAGGAGATATTTGTCTCTCTCACAAAGAATACCAGGGCAGTTGGCACAACTGATCGACTGAGCAGAGCTGCTGAGATCTGACTGGACATAGAGAATTTTTTTTAAATAATAATATGGGCCACAGACAGAGATATTCTGAATGAACAAATACAGCATCATGGTTACAAACATACAGCATGGCCCTGACTAGGAAGGCCACTGAAGATTGTTTCAGAAAATTTTGGCAAGCTGCCATGAAATGCATACACCAGCCTATAACACCAGCTTTACAGATCTGACTATCAGCCCCCAAGTATAGCCTTGGCAGCAGTGTGTGGGATCAGGTCTGCAAAGGTCTGCAATTTTCTCCAGCAATGCCCAAATACAGGAGCATATGAAGCACCTAAGATCAAGGCAATGCATAAAACATTTCTCTAAATAGTCTTCCAGTCTCCAGCCTTTTGTGACTCAGCAACTTCCTAGGCCAAAGATGGTTTCTGTGTATTCAGGAATCCTCAGAAGGTTTCCTTTCTGCAAGCTTGCAAAACCTTCCTTTTATGGCATGTAAACCCTCATAAAGATGTATCAAGGAGTGCTCCAGCTTACCTGCATACAGAGTGAAAAATTGCTTCTGACCTTCCCCAGCCAGCAGCATCCCTATCAAACAACATGATTTTACAAACCTCAGATATCTCTTTCATGGTCTCAAGCAATCTTTTCCTAATTGTTCTCTTTCCACATATTGGATCTTCCCTGTGGACCTTCTCTGAACAAGAACCATGTTGAACCTCTTGAAAAAGCAAGCACCCTCAATGGTCTTTGTACCTGCTCTGTGGACCCCTGGAAAGCAGTTTCCTATCAGCATTAGTGTGTGTGTGGGGGGGGGTGTTAATGAAGAAGGAAGCAGAATAGAAAACATAATTTCTTTCAGAAAAAGAAGACAGGGGAAATTTGAGAGTATATTGAAATTAACTTACTTGGGCCTGACATATATGTAGGCATGCATTGCAGGTGCAACAGAGCATTTCTGTAATAGAAGTGTCCTGTACAAACAGAAGAGCTTTCCTTGACTCTTTTGAAGCTAGATGACCCTGAAGCAACCCAGCAGAAGGTCCCAGATCTTCGACCAACTCATCTTGCCTACTGTCTTATCACACTGGTTCAGGTTGCCACTGCACCAAAAGTCAAAACCCCTTAGCAGATAGCAGGAAGATATGCCTTCCTCTGAGCCACCTGGGCAGCTTCATTCCCCCTTACTCTATCTTGGAGGAGGTGATTTCTCACTGCCCTTATCTTAACCTCCATTAAACAATCTTTAACTCCACAGTGCCCCTTAATTTTAGTAAGATTAATCACAGATTGAGACACTTCAGTGCAGGAGTGACCCTACCCTCCAATTTTGCCTTTAAGAATCAAAGCTTGGTAAGTATTTCACAGCTGATATCTGTTACCTTCCCCTCCCAGATATTTAAGGGACCAATCTATTTGTTTATAGTATTCATTTATCTTAGCTTAAGCAGTCAAGTGCTGTCCTTCCTAGGGAGAACCCCAACAGTGGCAAAGCGCTAATGGACAAACAGGAAGAAAAACAAGAGAAAACGAAGACAAAACACTTGCAAATCCTTAAATCTTCTTCCTACAACCCTCTGCCACCAACTCCACAGTAATGGATAACATTGGGGCTCCAATTAGGCAATCTGCAGAGGGTAAACTCCTGAGCTAGATCTTGGAGCTTCTGCAGTTTTTTACCACCTACAGATCTGGCCTGGGATCTGCTGTTTTCCCGCGACAAAGGCGAGAAAGAGTATGTCTTATGCATCCTGTTAGCATTCGAGCAGACATCGTGTTTAATATTAGAAGCCGGTATGCATGTGGTTGCTTAGGAATGAGAAACATCCCTTTGCTATGCCCTCCGATATGCACAGGGTTGCTGTGGGATGTTTTTGTGCATTCTACTTGAGCAGTTACCAGGGTCTAGAGTCCACGGGAACATGACATTGTAATCTTGGTCATGTTTTATTTATGGGGAGTAGCGCAGCAGATAGGGTGTGTTAACAAACAAAGATGATTGCTTCAGGGGCACTCTCTCGTCCTGAGGTAATTAAGACAAAGTAGTTTCACTGGTTGGGGGATTCATGCTGCAGACAACCTTTCCCTTGCTAAAATGATCTGCAGCAACCAGGCCAAAAAGGCTAAATCAGAGGCAACGTGGGTAGTGTTTTATCTTTGGTTAAAGGTGCATCATTAAACAGCACTGACATAAATTATACTTCTTAAAAATCCATATAACATTAAAAGCTACTAAGAAGAAAATGTCAGACTCGGAGATGTGCAGATTTTCAGCTGGAGAAATATTCAAAGAATTACTGCTGCAGCCCAGCGTCTCTTTCACATCTTGAACTGAAAACAGTGACTGTCACCAAGGCCACCCTAACCACAAACCCTGAGAGATGCTGGACTGACAAAACATGTAAACTCAGAGTCAGGCTCAGCTGTCAAAGAATCTCAGCATCACAAGGGAAATCTATTCCACCATCAAAGGTCACAACTCAGAGACTTATGGCTGCTCACATTTGTTGGTTATTTGCAAACTGTACGGCTGTGATCACAGCCCTGCAGTACTTGCTTCACAGGAACTGACAGAAACACACACAAAGCACAGCACAGGTTTCATCAGGAATGTACAAAAAGATCCTCCTCTTTGTCCATCGCTTCTTCTCCCTTACTTTGTCTCTAGTTACATCCTTTCCACTGCAACATGTCCAGTAAGAAAACTCTTCCCATCTCCTTCTCACTCTCCATAGCAGGTCAGTTTCTCCAGGTTATGGGCAGGTGTGTTGTCTGGTTGAGGTCAGGCTGATCCCATGAGGTCTAATGCAGTCATGCTGTGCTCATACCAAAGGTGGAGGATAGCCCTGCCCCTTGAAGCTTTTAGCTGGCCTTTTCAAACCAATGGGATATTTTTCACTGATTTAAACAAGCTGTGGTGAAGCTTCTATGGGAAAACCTAATTTCTTACACCTTCAGATGTCGCTTGCCATAACAACATGTCTACCAAAGGATGCATGTTGATTTAGGACTAAGGAATAAGATCAAAACACACCAGAGCTGGACTCAGGAGATCTCCACAAAACTTCTGGTTATTTCACAGCATTTTTTGCATGACTTTCAACAAATAAGTTAATCTTTCTGTACTTCAGATCCCAATTCATAAAGCTATTAGAAAAACATTTTTTTCTTTTACTCTTTGTAGGTGCTGCCCAAAGATACTGAGTCTTTCACAAAGGCAAGGGTATTAAGCCCCAGTGCTGCTTTTCTGAGACAGTTATAGGCATATGGGACATTTCAGAGGCATCAACAATAAACTGTTTCATTTTCAGGATTCCCCATCTTTCACTAATAGGCTACATTTCCTGTGTAGAATGCTTAGAGCAGTGCTGCTGTCTTCTGTCACCATTAACCCAGAAGAGTGGTCTGCTCAAAGCAGAGACAATTTGAAAGGAAAGAATAAATACCCTTAATGAAAGCTGACAGGTACCTTTCACACCTTCCCAGGGAAAGACATTAATTGCCCCCTTTGCTTTTAACTGTCCTACGTTGATATTTTAAAATAGATCAATATAGTACAAAACCAGTATCTTGATTGCTTGAACTGTATGTTTAATTAGGCTAATTTGCATTTTTCTCTGAGTTAAATTAAGGGCTAAATTCTGGTCTGGTGGAAGAAGGAGGAACTCTTTCAAAGGTTATGTTGTACTAGCTTACACCAGATCTGAATTTGGTCCACAGGTCTCTACTGCAACTTGATGAAGACTTGGTGAAGGCAAGGTTGCCATTGAACTGTCTTGTTTAGTAACATTAAAAAAAACCCCTATCTTTCCTCTTTTTAAGTGCCATTCAAGGGAGCCATGACCACTGATTTGTAAGGAAAGGAAAGGTTTGCCAATGAAAGGATCTGAGAGTTGCATAAGGTGAAATTCCTTGTGAAGGTGTTGTGTATTTGTTTCTTCTTCCAGATACCATCATATGAATCATGTGAATCATATGAAACCACAGAGTGGGAGAGCATCTTTATAACATTAATTTCCCTACTTGAGAAGAGTTATCTTCCTCCTTCACTTTGGTTCCTTCTTCTCATATTTGGATAAACAATCCAAATAATTTCACTATTTTCCCATCAAACCTACACAGTAGTCTTCTGATCATTTCCTTTGCTCCCTTTAGGACAACCCTCCAACTGGCCTAAATTCTTGATTTGTAAGAACTCAACCCACAGATGAATGTCCAAAGTCCTCTCCAATGCTAGCCAGAGTGGACGGAGTACATCATGCCATTTACAGAATATTCTCATTGATATATCCTGTGGTGGTATCTGCCTTTTTTTGCAACGCCATATTGCTGTCTCCCTGTCACTTATGATTCTTCATACTCCTTTTTTTCCTGGCCAGCAGCTGTTTAGTAAATTGGTCAGATATTAAGATCAATTTGAAAACCACCATTAACCTTCAACACAGTGTTGATCTTTCACAGCCTGGTTTGGTGTGCAAATATAATAAACATTGTCTTTAGTCCATCACCTTAGATTTTAATGAAGCATTGAACAGAACTTCTCCCAGTACTGACCCCTCAAAACCCGCTTTGTTTTGAGTGACTCGTCCAAGATGGCTTTCTTCCCCTCAAGCTGTATATCTCTTTCTCTTCCTGAGCAGAAAAAGTTCCCCGAAGGGAAAATTGGGAGCATCTAGTAATACAAGTAAACTGAGATATGATGTTTGGCTGGTAGAAACAGAGGCAAACCAAACAACACTTTACTTGTAGGCATGCAGGTTGTTCCTTGTCCTTTGTGCTCAGAGGATCTGAATTCATTTTTGTTTAAACTGCTGTTTCACTTAAGCAGCTGTCATGTGGGAGAACTGCAGAAGGAGATCACCAGACCTCTGGGCCAGGCGTGCTCCACAGAAACCAAGACACTTCCCTTGAGGCACAATTACCTGTACAAATTACTTCACATTAACAGTTTAGGGAGAAGTCAATGTCCAGTCTTGCTGGGACAGAGGAAGAATGACTGAAACCTCATCTGTGAGAAAACAGGATGGTGAAGATAAATGTACTGGTTTCACATTGAGGAATCATTCATCACCAGGGTTGAAGTGGTAATATGAAATCACTTTTGAATAACAGCTAACAAAGAAACAGTCTCTGAGTATGGAAAATCATGTGAACTCTGTGGCCAGAGTTTTTGCATATCAAGACAAGTACATACTTCTGGGAAAAACTGCTTGAAAAATTACATCAGATTGCAATGACAAAGAAGTTACTTAATTCTGCTGGCTAGTCATTCACATACATCACAGAAGTTCCTATCGACATGCGCAGTACACTTACCTTACCAAGAGTTACTGCTTTCTGCTACTCTTTGTAAGGATTGACTTATTGGAAGTCACACTCAGTATCACAAAGCAATCAAGTAATTTGGTTCAAAACATCTCTTGCTTTAAAAAGTCTGAGGAACATCTTAGTCTTCATGAAAAATATATCAGATATTAAAACCATTTACCTAGCTGGGGTGAATAGCACAAATTGGAAAATAACTCTCAATTGATGTTACTTTCACACAATGGAACAATGCTGATTTACATCAGGATATATCCCACTTTAGTTTGCTTCCCACAACGTAGAATTAGATAATTCATTTCTCTAACTAGCTACTTTAAAAAAAAGAAAAAAAAAATCTGCTTTCAGATCCACATCTGGGAAGATTGTTGAAGTCCTTTCCTTTTTTTCAATTAGTGTGATCTGTCAGCAAAGAACTGGTTAATCTACCCAACTTTACACTAAAGTGGACAAGGAGCACCCATGAGAGCTACCCTGCAACTCTTTTATAGAAAGGATAAACTATAGCAGAGCAGTAAACTGCAAATACTTCACTTATCAAACTTCAAAACTAGCACATACATACTAACATTTTCTTCAGTGAACATTTTTCATGCAGAGACATGATTTTTTGACTAAAAATATGTTTTCCTCAACAACAGAGTTCATGTTGTTGGTTGTTTGCAGTTTAGTCATTTTAAATAGCCACAATTTCATACTACTGTTTCAAGAGTCTTTGCAATAAGCCAAATTTCAGATCTAAATTTGAACCTCCTGCAAGTAGAGAGAGTTATCCAGCAGGTTGTCATTCCAAGAGTTTCATAGGACTCCTGGAACACTTATGAGTCATATTGATCTGAAGATGTTTCTGGAGCCTTTCATATCTAGTGAAATGGCTAAAACAGTGTCCTGGCCATGTGCTGCTTACCCTGAAATTATGTTATCTGTTAGGTACAATGATGGGTTTCTTCACCTGACATACGGGGAGTTAGGAGTTATGTTTCCCTTTAGTAAACATGAGATTAAGTCACAAACTGAAACAGAATGAGTCTGGCATTACAAGTTCTCTGTGTTCAAAAATGTTCAGACATTAAAAGCAATAATTTAAGCCATTGGAATATGAGAACAATAACATCTATGACAAGAATTTTTCTTCTAAAATAACTTTGGACCACTGACTTATTTTCAATAATCATTTGGAAAGGCAAAGGTTGTTAAAAATCAGTGGGTCTTAGAACTCAAGTTTTCTCTAAAATGCAATTTAAACTCCGATTTCACTTAGGTATTTTGAAATGTCTAACAGTCTTGATGCATCAGTGATCCTCCAACACATTCCTTCCATCTGAACATTATTACCATGTGAAACATGATTTTCTCCCTTGTTTTTGTCTCTTAACATCTCCTTACCTCTCCTCTTCTAATTCTGTAATTGTGTCATTTCATTCTGTCAGTCATTTGTGGGTATTTTGCTGGAATAGAGCTTTGCTTAGTGAAGCCGCATTATGTTACATCATTGCTAAGAATTCAAAGTATTCTGTGATAAGTGCCTGGTTTCTGACTAGATTACTGCAGCCCACATCCTGCATAGAAACTACTATTGCTATCAATCTCTATTTTCCTTGGGTTTGCTGCTGATTCATATTGGAAATATATCATATGAAGACTCAACTCTTTTGGCCTTCTTCCTCATTCCAGAAATTCTTCTCATCATCACATCATAGAGAGTTAAAGAGGAGTGCTTGTCCTGTGTTCTTTGTTCTGTGTTTCCATGTCTACTTGGCTTTTCTAAGTTATCTTAGTGTCACTTCTCTTTCTACATCTCACACCAGTGGGAAGACCCATGCACCATGATGAGTGAAGCCCCCACATGCCCCAAACACACAGGTAGTGATATCCATGTCTACATACAAACTAATAAATATAGTGAGGAAAAGAATTATCAACATACCTGCTAGTAGTACTTTGGTACTCTGGAAATTTCACATGTACCAGATTAGCTTGGCTAGTCACTGAACTTTGCTTTATGATCTATTGGTTTCTACTGAAAAACAGCATTTTAGAGATTTTAGTAGTGTCTGGTAGAATGTTATATAGACATTGCCCACATGCAATGGGTACTTCAATTGTTATTTTTAGAGGTGAAGTAAGGAGTCTTCATTTATCATGGTAATACCCATTTTAAATCAGCTTTGCTAAAGTAACTGGCAATCTTAAGGATATAGTGCTGTGGACTAAAATGAGCTCAATTACACTCGTCTGTTAATTAGGAGAAATTCAAATTTCTAGCTTTGTACAGGTACACTTATATCCAAGTTACGCATACAGAGATGTATACACAGTTTTTGCACAAACACATATATCTAACTTGTTAGTCATTGGGCATCTATTATTTATGCTTCAAACATTATTGAAAAGTGATGTGTATTTTTTTGCGTTATTGTAATTCCTAGTCAGTTTATAGGAATCATTGAAACATCATTTTCCTTCACATTCTTGTTAGCTTTTATGTTCTCTGATGATACCTGTGACTTCCGCCATAATCAGCACTGCCACTTACCAACTCTATACGAAAACATGTAAGTGTACTTCCATTGCACAGGAACTTTATTACAGGTATCCTCACAGAATAAGAAATAATTTAAAAGATACACATAAAAGGAAACCTGCAACTATTTTTTTGTGCAGAAAAAGTTATCTGTAAATCAATACCTTGTCTGCATAATGCTATGGTCTCCTAATTAGTACCAGAAATAGATGAATCTGAACAACTTTTGGAACTAGCCTCACCCTCAAACTGTGGTCCAACTAAGCCCTAAGTGTATGTCTGCTCTCAATAAATTTAGTACAATATTGTCATATGCTGTGATTTAAGCCATGGGAAAATGGACAGTGACAAACCTGGGTGAAGAATCTCTCCTTACCAGCCAATTTTTTTTTTCAATGTCTAGGTGTAAAATTATATTTGATCCTGTTCTATATAATATCCTGTTTAGGAAACGTACTGAAAGAAATAGTCTTGCATTGGTGGTGTATTGGAGTGAATAGGTCTTTTCCATCTCTAACACATGTGATCCCAGAGAATGGTCTGTCATTTGTCAGACAGTGAAATCCATGTTGTCATTGAGTAGCTAAAGGTCAGTGTTTAGCTGAGCTAGGAGAATAATTCAGAGCAAATCAACTATTAGGCAAATGTTGCTTCTTTTTTGCTTACAAGTTGTCTGCAAATAGATCACAATTTTCTCAAATATATTCATTATTCAGAATTATTTCCTGAATGATTTTGGTGTATAATTATTGGTCTGTTCACAAGCCTTTCATTTTGAATGCTCAGTTTTCAAGCCGTTCAAATTGGATGTATAGATCACATGGTATCTTTCTGTCCTTTGGTAGGGTAAATGTAACTCTTGATCTCCACATTTTGGTGGAAAAATCTGAATTGTGGTCTTACAGTTCAATGGCCAATGCTATTCTGTTATACGTTCTTACAGTTTATGTAAGTTTTATGTATGTAAAGCCACTAAGCCAGATTCAAGTCCATGGAATGCTTATGTAAATCAGTAGTAAATGTATTGAATCCAAAGAAGCAATGTAGAGTACAATCAACGTGAAGAATAAGGACCTTGAGAAATCAAATCACCTTTAAAATAGTTTTTCATTATAATAATTATAATGCTGAGTTAAAGTGTCTCTTCTTTCATACCAAAGTTTGAATTCCACTGGTTTCACTTGGATTTCACAAAGATTTTTCTAAGTCCTTTTCCTTTACTAATTATAATGGAGTTCTTGGATTACATAAGCATGTGTGAAACAGGAGTATCCAACCCAAGGATGTTGCAAAGAGACTCATTTGGATTTAGTTGTTTGCAGCTTTATTTGTGTGATTTCTCACATTTTCTCTGTAAAAAGGGCCTAATTCTACTTTTTCCGTCATGCCAACATGTGTGAGTAATCAGAGCTCTGACAGACAAGCTCTAACAGATCCAATAGTGATGAGTGAAGGCATTACAACTTCCAGGAGGTCCACGCTTCTCCTTGCCAGGCAGATACCACCTCCCCTAGCAGAGGCAATAGACAGAGAGTCTGTCCCCTTGTATCTCTAAGCCTTTCCGGCCACAAGCCACAATGCACAGTAGAGGCTGCTGCTGCTAAACCTTCGAACACCACATCAACATCTGCAAGGCCTGCAGCGCCTTTACAGCTGACAAAATGACTCGGTGGTGTAAAGCTCAGCTAGAGTGAAGTCATGTTTATGGGGTGTCAAAAACACCCCATTCAAATGCGAACTGTACAAAATTTAGAAGTAAAATGTAACAGCCTTTACAGCTCACTGCAGAAGGCATCCAAAACGAACATGGCATTTGGGAAATTATAGCGTGAACTATTGCCCAATATAATTGTCAGCGTCGGGTTCTGATTTCATTTTCACTGGTTTTTCATGAGTGCAACTTTTCAAAGCCTGTAACTTTTATATCACTCTGAAGCCTTGATCCAGCAAAGCACTTACACACATACCTAAATTTAGATTGTAGATTCAGGGAGCCTGAGATCAGGAAGAGACCATCTGTAGGAGCTCTTCTGTAGCACAAAACTTAGCTTCCCCTCCTGACTTCTGAGTTGAGCCAAATACTTTAAAGTCCAGGAGCAGTTCCTTTGAAATGAATTTCAATTACCCGCCTGCTTTGAATCACAAGCCTGTTACATGGTTTGTTGGACCAGGGCCTCCAGGAAATCAGAATCTGGTCTCTGACACTACAAATCTTTCCTATGCTGTCCAATAATGGTTTGAATAACAATTCTCTTATTTAAAATTTCCATGCATTAGCTAACAGGTTGGCTTGATAAAGAACATCAGGATAGTGAACTGTCTGTAGCTGTCAGCTGTTATCCTCAAACTGTGCAAAATAATCCTCAAATTGTGCAAAATTCTGCCTTTCACTGTGCATACCTTTGTGCCTAGCTGAGGAGGACAAGGAGCACGTTTAGCTGCAGTTATATTTTGTTGCTTCCCGCATAATACAGTTTGTGGCCCAAATTGAGATCCTGATTGAATTGGTAAGTGTTCTCCCTCTTTGCATTGGCATCCAAGAAGCAGAACACATTAACAAACTTAAGTGCATAGACCATAGAGTTAAGTTTGTGTGGAGGGATGGAAAGAAACACAAGAGCAAAGCAGGTCTCACCTGCTTTTAGAAAACTGAGCTAATGGTCCCAAATATAACACAATTTCATATGAGAAATGTGACTGCTTCAAGCATTATTCTACCATTTTGTCTCAAGACCCCTACTCAGGAAATACCTTATATCATATTTAAGTCAAAGGGATGTAATCAGGACTTGAGCATCTACTTAGCATCATGCAGGTTCTCACATGTCCTCCCCAAACAAGAATTCTCTCCTGGTAGACTCCCATGAGAACTGACAGAAAATACAGCATAAGCTCTATCATCTGTACTGAAGCTTCAACTCCTCACTCCTTTCTTTTTTTCCCTTCCCATCCCTCAATTTCAAAGAACCAGGAAAGACAAGATTTGGAGATCAAGTCAAATGTCCAATTTATTTTTATAACTTGAAACTGGAACAAACGTTGTTTTGAACGAGCGTACAAATGAAATGGTAGACACATGCTGAACTCAACATTGTGACAATAAGGGGAAAAAAAAGAGGCCAAAAATCTTGTACAGAGAATAAAAGGAACAATAAATATTTCACTAAGCCATATTGAAATGACCTCCAGCCATCTCAACATTTTATCCATAATAAAAAAAAAAGTGCTCTCGTTTTTTAAACAGAGCACAAATACCAAGCAATAATAAATAGTTCCAAACTTGTAGTAAAAGACAAAACCTCCAAGTAAACAACAAAAGCTCATACAATAAGTAATAGAAAAAGGTAATAAAAATATTTTGCCTTGCCGGTACAAATGCAAACAACTTAAATCAACGTTACTTTGCTTTGCAGTTCTAAAATACAAAGAGCACCATAAAAATGAGTTTGCCTGTGATAAACAAAACCTTGGACTGTCTTTTACATAGGACTGGGATGAAATGCTGATTTTTTGACCCTTTCCTTAAAAATTGGTATTTTTCTTTCTAAAACCAGGTTCCTGGACCTGTCCTGCTGCCAAGGGAGTTGACCGGAGTTTTGCTCTGGACTGCAAAGGCAGCAGGACTAGAAACAATGAAAGTATAAATTCAACCTCAAAAAAGTAATGAAAAACTACCTTAAGTGTGAAAAGAACTGTGGCAGCATTCTAGCTATGTCCATGTTATATTGTGCTTATGGCCTAGTAAACTACAGCTCTTCTAAGCTAGAAGATAAGGAGGGCCATTTCAGTATCACTACAGTCTGCAGAAACACAACCCTTGTGCTTTTGGGTGACTTACTGTTAGTTTCAGTGATCTAAGTCACAAAATTAGACAACTGCTGGTGTTTGCTATTCTGGATCATTAAAAACAACAGGGAGACTGGAGCTCCTAAGCAACTTACACTAAAATGAAAGGCGAAATTATTTCTTAAATTAATGAAATGTGGACTGAAAATGTGCAGTTAACTTCTGATCTTCATTGCATTGATACAAGTCCGAGATTCTTCTGAGTTCGGTGACATGAATCTGGATTTATGTGAAACTCCAGAGATCTGAATTTTCACCAAAAAGTGAAAATGTGCCTTTAAGGGACCACATTCCAACCTCCGTTATGCTGGAGTAATTCAGGACTAAGAGTTATGAATAATTCCTGATTTATATCAGTTTAATTGAGATCCAGAATTTCTCCAGAAGTCATTCAAGTCTGGAAGGCATACATCTATCTGTTAGGTAGCTGGACCAAATTCTCCCTGTCACACCCATGCCTCTCCAATTGCTCCAGTGTTTCTGCACTAATGAAAGCAGCAGAAGAATTTGGCATGGCAGTATTTTTTTTTCTTTTTGTTTTAAGTTTTATCACCGTTTCATGTGAGAGCACTGAGCATTTTCCCCTTCTCCCCTTCGCTGAAGCACTAGTGCCTCTTCTTCCACCTCTCTTTCCCCTCGACCCAAAAGGGAAAGAGTGTGAGAGAGAGAGAGAAAAAGGACTGCAAAGAAGAGAGAAATCAAAAGGTACAGGATTTCATCCCAATCCCTCAAACATTCAGAAATTTATGGAATGTACAATTAGAAGTGAACAGCAGCAAAGCAGCTAATAACATGGACTGGCAAGACCTGTACACGGAGTCGGTCCTGTTCTGACAGGGAAGAGGAGGGCTGTGCCTGGACTAATTTTTCTTCAACCCGATTACAGCTGTACCAACAGCAGACCATTTTATGTCAAAGTGGATGCAACAGCTCTCACTTTTTGCTATAAAAAGACTTTCTTCCAGAGGGTGGTGGCAGGGTGTGAGGAGCAGTGAATGGGGGTTGGCCAGGAGAGGGAAGATGGATTGGACATCTTCTTGTTTGGAAGGAGGGGAAGAAATCTCCTCTCTCTCTCTCTCTCAAATCTGCAGGGAAGCTGTGGGATGTCACCCCAGACACCTTTCCGGGAACGGAATTTCATTTCACACAAACAGGAAATAACCATCCAGCCTGGTTCAACCATACCTGGTAAAACCTTGATGCAAGGGGTCCAGGCAGCTTTGAAGTTATTTAGAGCCCTGTAGGAACAGCACTTTTTTGTAGGCCATTTCTGACAAAAAAAATATATATACAACTAAAATTATTTGTGAACAACAACAACAAAAAAATTTAAAATAAAAAAGCACTTAATTATTTTGTTTTGTTTCTTTTACTGAAAGGTCGTCTAACAACCCCCTTTTTTCCTGTACAATAAGGACTTCACATACAAATTTTTTTTTATTTTTGCAATATTTTATCCTGCCAAATTAAAAAAATATATTATGGCAGCCTGTTTGTTTGTTTTTATTTTTATTTCCAAATTCACTAACAAAAAGGTACATTAAATCCCTTTAAAAGGACAAGCGTACAGTTAAAAAATTACAAGCTTCAGTAAAAATACAGCAAGTGCCTACATCATATGAATCAACCAATATCAATATCCATTCCAGAAGGGGAAGGAAGGGGGGCAAAGGGGAGAAAAAAAGAGAAAAATAGGTACAGGTCAGAAACGTGATTTTTTTTTTTTTCTGCAAAGCAATAACAATATTAAGCACTTTTTTCTACATACTTTTTCTACGTGGTGTAGCAATCACCTTTTAATCCCCGAATACAAGATTCTATACATTTTTTGAAATAAAAATTCAACACCCAAGGCAGAAAAAAATTTACTAAAACTCAAGACTTTACAGTTACAGTGACAAGAACAAATTTATAGACCCACCATTTAAATTTTACTGCAACATTTTCAAGGAAAAAAGAAAATTTTTTTTTTCTTTCTGGTTTTGTAAAATGCCCAGGCATTCTCCATTATTACAAATACTGGTCCACTTTTACAGTAATCAAGAAATTTTAATATATATAATATATACTAAAACCCCGTCACCAAAAGAAAACAATATACACATGGCCATTATGGCATTTTTTTTAATAACCTATTAAGCAAACTTTGAAAAAAAAAAAAGATTGCTCAAACACACATACACACAATTTCTTTTTTACCCTTGTATGTATTCAATACTGTAAACGTATTTTAAGACAGAGTGCACTAAATTTAACTTTTAAAAAAAAATTAGCCGTTGTTCCTGAATTGTTTTTTTTCATTCAATGATAGCAACTTGTAATTTGTGTCATTTGAGTTTTAATTCAGCAGTAAATCATTTCCATTCCATTTCCTAAGCAGCGTTGTCCTGAAAAAAAAAAAAAGCTGAGAATAATTCAGCTAATGTATGTCCGAAGTTGTGCTGGGTATACATCTTCATTTGATTGGGTCTTATGGCATTTTCATGTCCACTATCTTCAACCAGTAATTTTTTTAAGTAAATGTGGCTCTTTTTTTTTTTCTAAAGAATGTACTTTTCTTGTTTTACTTTTTTTTTAAAAGTCTTTCCATTTCACAAAAACATTTTGCATTTGTCTCAAGAGACTCAAATAGGAAGATCAGTTTTCAAGGCACTCACGTCAAATTGAATGGCAGTAGAAAAACTGTCCAATAAATTATTTTATTTATTTTTCTTTATAGTGCCAGTATTGTGAATGCCATGCTTAGCAACACTGACACTTAATCTCAGCTGTTCCCTTACAGTTTAACCCACCTTTGGGCCAAGTAGAATATGATGTAATTTCTTGTTGAGAAGCCATTTTTCTCTTAACCACAAACAAAAGCTTTAAAGTGCGGGTCAACATAATTAAAATCTCTAACCATAATTGTCTACTGTTTGCTAATATTAGTTCTAAAAGGCTTTAAAATATTTGGAATTTAAAAGTAGAACAGGTGCATTTTCCTTTGCTTTACTTTTTGTCTGTTGTAATGCTTTTTTCTGAATACAATTCCATTCTGTTTCTAATTAAGTCAAGGGAAAAACTCTTACCGACTTCAGTAGGAGCAGAATCTTGCCAAGACAGGTAAATCAACCAGGATTTATTTTTCTCTTCCTTATAATAACATCACTGTACATCATATAATATTCCTACTCATAAACCAAATGCCTATGAGTTGAGGCTTTTCATTGAGAAAATCACACTTTTCCATCTTCTAACATTAAACCACAGCAAATACAGACTGAAGTAGATGTCCTGAATTCAAATTTTACGATTTTGTGGTTTAAAAAGGAAAAAAAAAAATTAAGAAAAAAGATGGCATTTGGCTCCTCTGGGGTTTGAAAATAATATTACAATGCTCAAAATGTTCATTTATTGTCTCTAGGAAGAGTCACAGGAGGGGAAGAGGGAGGGAAAAACACTGCAAAAAGTGACAAACTGGCACCCTTATGTTGCCATAGCTTTTAACAACAACAAGAAACTATCAGATAATAATGTACAATTAAGAATGTTTCTGGGTTTTGAATGTAGCTGCCTTCTGCACCTTTGTCTTTTTTGCTGTCATAGCTTTAGTGCTACAATCCATCTACAAAAGGCCTCTATCATCAGCGACATTGTCAGTGCTATGTATTTGATCCAATTTCGAAAGAAAGTGCTAATTTTAAAGATTGTTATCCGCTGTACAGTTTTGTTTTCCCTAATCTTCAAGGTTATTTAAGAAGGGGAAAGAAAAATTTAAAAAAAGAAAGAAAGAAAGAAAGGAAAAAGAAAGAAAAAAAGATTTCGGTTCTCATGCTGGCTTCTTCACAAGAAATTACACACACTTAGCTTAAATTTCAACAAAGCAGCGGCCCAAAAATTATAATTTTAAAAGATATGTTTCTCTCCTACAATGCAAGTAATCTCAGGCTACGACTGGGTAAAATTAAAAAGGGATACCCAACAAAATTTTAAAAGAAATTTAAACAGAAAGAATAAAAAAAAGTACCTGCACATGCCAAAAAATTACAAAAACCCAATAAATACAGAAATTATTGCACAGTTAAAAGGCTCCACAATTTTTACTGCCTTAATCAACCCTCGGGTTTAATAGAACTTTGTAGACACAGGTTATATTTAAGTGCCAAAGTCTGGCACCTACCATAGTTATGCTAAGTTATGTTTACGGAGGCAAGTTAGGTCATCTTTTCTCAGTTGGCAATAGTTAAACTGTACAAATAAAATGTTACCTAGACCCCTGAAATTTAACCTAGTGGAGGTGGGGGCGGGGAGGGGCAGGAGGAAGGGGGGGGCCTTAGCTTCTTTCTGCCTGCTCAATTTTGACGTCATTTGTCAGCAAATGTTCTCCATGCCACTTTTTCATGTGTTTCTCCAGGGTGCTGTAAACACTGAAGGGCATCTGGCAAA
The DNA here is from genome assembly GCF_036250125.1 of Pseudopipra pipra. NCBI lineage: Eukaryota > Metazoa > Chordata > Aves > Passeriformes > Pipridae > Pseudopipra > Pseudopipra pipra. The sequence continues at coordinate 52,421,262 of NC_087554.1, forward strand.
TGTCGCAGCGGTAGACCTCCTTCCCTATCTGGCCATGCGTTTTCATATGGCGCGTCAGCTTACTGCTCTGGGCACATGCATAGTTGCAGAGCTCGCATTTGTAAGGCCGCTCTCCAGTGTGGCTCCGACGGTGTACCGTCAAATTGCTGCAGTTCTTAAAGACCTTGCCACAGTACTCACATGTATCGCTCCTGCGCCCTTCCTTCGAACTGGGTCGCCCGGGGCCGGGGCCGCTGATGTGGGGGGTGCTGCCTCCGCTCGCCGTTCCGCTGCGCCCTGAGAGCCCCCCGTCCAGCATGTCCCCCGGCGGAGTGGAGAAACGCAGGCTCCCATTCTCCGACGAGTGCTCAGAAGAGGTCGCGAAGGGGGATTGTCGGGAGTCTGTGAATCCGAGGAACGGATCCTTCATGAAGTGCCGCGATGCTGCATACCCTACCAGCCACTGGGAGTAAACGTTTTCGGAAGGTATTATCGTTGCTGGTGGCAAGTCCAAATCTTTCTCTACCTTTATTCTTTTAGAAGAATTGTTTAAACTGGGGCTCGTGATAGGTGTTGGCTTACGGGGGAACAAGTTTGGGAAGGGTTCACCCGGGCCAAAGTTTCTTCCGTTGACCGCACCTTCCTCAGTGCGGTCCAGCTCTCCTACCACTGAGTCTTCATCGCCCGGATCTCTCTGACAGAGATCTCGAGGACACAAGTCTCGCTGATCAGAGGACCTTTTCATGAAGCTACTCCTCTTCTGTTTTTCAGCTAACATGTCGTTATATTGCTGAATGGCACCTAGACTTACATTCTCGATGACTTTTCCCAGGACGAGGGATTTCTCGTCCGGCAGCGACTTGGAGCCGTTTTCTCGGTTACGACTCAGCTCTGAGTCCATACTGAAGCTTGACTCTGGCCGGCTCTCATTTTCAAGTTCCTCTTCCTCCTCCTCCTCCTCTTCCTCTTCTTCATTGTCATGGCCCAGAGAAGGATCGCTCTCATTCCTGAAATCTGCCTCACTGGATTTCAGTCCCTCTCCAGTGAGCTCACTTGTGCCTGGCTCAGGGGAACTAGTGGTGGACAGTCCATCATCTGACCTGCCTGTCATGGAGCCAGCTTTATGCATATGTGTTTTCATGTGGCGTTTTAGCTTGCTGGCCTGGGAGCAAGCATGGTCACAGAGCTGACACTTGTAGGGCTTTTCTCCTGTGTGACTGCGCCGGTGCACAATAAGGTTACTCTGGAACTTGAATGTTTTCCCACAAAATTCACAGGACTTGCTCTTGGCCTGAGGCTGGGGAGGCGTAGTGCTGCTGGGGGGCATGGGGGGCAGTGGTGGGGTGCTCATAAAAGGTGATTTAGGACTTGGCTGGAAAGGATTCAGCAGGCGATGCATAGGGTTGGTGCGACTGGGTGAGACTGGCGGAGGGGTGGAACTGTTTCCTGCCAGCTCTCGAAGCCTTCTGGAGAAATCCATCGCTGGGGACTCAATTGCCATGGGGTTTAAACGCATAACTCTGTCAAAGGCACTGGGATGCTGGGCAACTAACCCCATTTCTTCGGCACTAAGGCGATGTGGATCCAGATGATGACGAGGTGGTGGGCTGAACAGCGGAGGTGTGTTTGGGAGCCGACCCTCACCAAAGCCAGGGTGTTCGCGCAAGATGGGTCCTGTCATCCGCAAAAGATTAAAAGGGTTGCTGTCTCCAAGAAAATTCATCAGCGGGGACTGTGCAACAGTCTCCGGTCCCAGAGGAGGAGGGATGGTGATGCGTGGAGTAAGGGAACTGTTTGAAGGGCTTGTTTCCAGGTAGATGCGGAATCCATGTGTGTTCTGGGCATGCTGAAGCAAGAACCAAGCGCTATTAAAAGGCTGCTTGCATGTTGTGCAAATATAGCTTGAAGGCTCATCTTTACCTATAAAAGAAAAAGCAGAAAGAACACTTAAAAAATAATACAGAGGAGAACATTTAAATACAGTTGGCATGCACTTTATTTTGCTAACACATTTCCTTCTTGGCATTTCTGAAAGAAGGATTTAATTGCGACGTATTGACTGATATAAATTGTTGAACAGCACATTTACTCACCACACTTATTCACTTAACATGTATGACAAATATCACACGTACTCATTTCTGCTATATACATTTACATCCTCTAACTTGCAAATAAAACCTTCCTTCATGACGTGTAAGGATCCTAATCCTTTCATGTGTTTATTCCACAAAAAGAAATTTGTTTCAAGGGATTTATGACTACGTACGAAAACCAAGGAAAATGCAGCGTGGTAGGTTTTACAAGGCACCTGCAAGGAGCTTCAGTGTCATTTTCATTCTTTCATTTTATATACTTCATGCAGCAGTCCCCTGAGATCTTGCTGAATTTAATTTGTACATGCTTCAGTCATGCCAGCACTTCCATTTTTAAAATACTATGTAGGTATTTAGCCACACAAGTCCTATTCAAGTCAACAGGAGCTTGGAAAACATACCCTTGCATAAACCACTTTGACATTCTTTTTGCCAAAACACCAAGAAGCCACTCAAATGAAACATCCGGTAATCAAAGCTGACAGCACAGTTGCAATTAACAGTAACAAATGTCGGGCCGTGCTTGAACTGGGTCCCAAAAATTTCTGAGCCTGAGCCTGCCCTCCAATGCAGAAATGCTCACCAGAGCCAAAAACGTTGTTCTGTTTGCTTTTCTAGCCTCTTTGAACGGCTGCATAAAGGTGGAAAGCATTCCTTTAACCTTGATTCAGCTTTACATAAAGGACAGGTGTGGACAAGTCTGCACCACAGTCATAATTTTGCTAGCTAGAAAATTCCAGTCCTGGGCACAATATAAACTGTGTCCTATCTTCAAAAAGCACTTTTCTCCCACTCCCCTCCTTTCTTCAATGTCTCTGCAAGACTCTGATAAATTCATAAATATGTGTCAACTTGAAATTCATGGTCCAGGATTTGTTTTGGTTGTTATTAAATGAGGGGAAGGTTTCCTGAAAAAACAACTGCACATTTTGGAAAACCTAAAATTAATTTCTTGCTTGTTTGTTTGTTTATGAAAGCACATATTTTGGCTAGTGATGGCTGCACTGCACCTAAAGGCACTAAACTTCCTGATAGTTCAGTACCTGAACCAAGCTTCCTGCCTGACTCATGACGGTGCAAGGACCCAAGCAATGCCTGATCCAGCCGCTCCACAGGTGCTCAGATCCAAAGCTGAACTATACAGACCCTTTTCTAGACAGGGAGGTTGCCATTCACAAAAGCCTGTTGCATGAGCTTGAAAATGAAAGAGTTTATAAGGTGAGCAGAACCGCATTATCGAAACTACCTTGTAAAGGGGAATGACTCATAGCAGACAAAGAAAAAAAACTCGGGCACATCAGGAGAAGTGGGATTGCTGCTGACTGAATTCCCCTCTTCTGGCTGTTGCAGGAACGGCTGCTGCTAACAAAACCTACAAAACCTTAGACAAGGAGGCTAGAAGATTATCTACCTACCTATCAGCCTGTCAGTTTATCTAATCTTATCACCCGATATACATCCATAACAGCATAAAGGAAAAAAGTATGTATCAGATTGAGACTTATTTACAAAGGTAGGTGATAAATGTGATGCAACTCCTCATGCTTCTGTTGATTTAGTAGGGCTATTGCTGTGGACAGCAGCTTCAAATCTCGATTTCAGGGAAGCCACCTCTTCACAGCCAAGAAAAAACATATACAATACAGCGGGCATTTGTGCCTGGCTGACATGGCCCCTGTGCCCCAGCCCCTCATGCTGTGTCTGTACGAGACAGATGCAGTTGCTTTGATTAATCTCTAACAATCGCTGTTCGAAAAAAAACACAAGTTTGAGAACTGCACTCGACTTGGAAAAAGTGCCCATAACTGCTATTGACATTAATGAAAGCCACATACAAACATGGAAAGGAACTGATACATTATCCCTTAAAAATCTACTCAGCACTGAGGCAGTTAGGAAGTTTTATGTCAGCTTTGCAGCCAAAGGAACAGTAAATGCTCCCATTATTACTTCAAATATTTAAATTTCTGTTTCTTACAGAAATATGATGAAAATGTCTAGACCTTTAACTTTTCTTGCACAGCAACATGTGTAGTATAAAAAGTGACAGAAATCACTGAAGCAGACTAAAGTATATAACATACTCTGTCAAAAGCTTTTTTAAACAATATGTTTTACCTCAGCTCACCCTGGAATAGATTTTAATAAAGCCCCTTCCAAAGTGTGATCTAATAGCAAATGAAGTGCAGCATCTTACAAGGTCATATATCTTCAAATTAAAGAGTGCTCTGCACCCTTCACCTTCACTTTATCCACTCTAATTAATCGATTTATTACCCAGAGCTGTTCGATTATTTAATTTTTAAAGTCACAGCATGCATTCTTTTTTGTTGTGGGGCTTTTTTTCTTTAAAAAAATAAAGTGTGTGAGTGTCTGTGTGTGTGCATGCATTCTCTTTGCTTAGCTCAAGAACTGACAGGAGGAAGAAAGCAGCTGTGTATTAGACGACAACAACAACAGCAACACATTTACTTGAGCAAAGGCGCATACGTAAGAAGAAAAATTCCTGAGCAGGCTGAGGATCAAGGCCAATCTAAAACTGAAATGGCTGATTAAAAAAATTACCCTCAAAATGGCAGCTGGCTGGATGCTTGCTATTACATGTTACATGGAATTAAGATGTTTTAGTTTGTTTTGTTCTCCAAAATTTCACCTCCATGAAATTCAAGAGAGGAAAGTAAATCCCCTCCTTTTTAGTTTTCTTTCAAACAGCAAATTAGTGCTATTAGTGATCTAAGATTTACAAGCTAGCAATCATAAGTCTTCTCTTCCTTTCTGTTGTTTAGCTTTTATGCTCCTTAAGACTCCTCTTCGGGAGACCCCAATACAACAACAAAATTGGCTGCAGGCTATCTGGCTACCAATCTCTGACTGCTTCATGAGTGTTTGTGTGTACATGCCTGCATATGTAGATACATTTTATTTTTTTAAAACTTTCACAACCCTCAAAGACTGTCCCCAGACTCCTTGTTTAAAAATAAATAAATAAATAAATAAATGAAATGTTAATTTCCTTACTATCACTTCATGGTTTTCTTGCCTAAAAGTTGCCCTGAGCAGTGTAGATGCTCACTTTTAAGAACAGAACAATGTCAAAAATCTTTGAAGATCCACTCCAAACATTTTTATATTCAAAAACTTGTTAAATATTTTAAATATGCCCAGAAAGAGCCACATATTGCTCAAGAATGATCCTTATATTTAATAATGCAGTGCACCTATACTATAAAACTCTTTGTTATAAGGCTACTTTTGATATATGACTATCTTAATCCCTTGCCACCTGCACCGAAGTCTGTCTAAATACCTTCTTTATGACAACTAGCTATATAGTCTTTGCCATATGCAGTCTTTATCACTTTAGCATGTGCTTGACTTTGAGCATGTGAGTAATCAACATCAGTGAAACTTAAGCATAGGCTGAAGTGCTCTGTTGGATAGTGATGAAATTATTCATGTGCTTAGAGTTAAACACAAGCCAAGACTTCATTATTACTGTTCGATGAATTGCACGTGGTTTCAATGCTACAGTCTGTAACTAGGCACGAATTTCAGGGCTGATAGTTCAAGTATAGTTCTTTATCTTTACAGTAGTTGGTAGATATGGTATATCTACCACACAGACATGAGACATCCAGGTCACAACTCCTGAGCAATCAATTGTAGTTTCACAGCTGCAGTAAGGCCAAACAAACACTGCCACATTCAGACAATGACAGAGAGGTTTGTAGGTCTGAATCCTACTGAGACACAGGTGTATAGATTTAGAAATACTGTTTCAAAGGTTAGGAAGGATTGTGAAATTAAAGAATGAGAGGACTAGGATAAACCTTAAGGTTTGGCTTGTCCAGTTCCTGACCCTAGAGATCATAGAATCATAGAATGATATGGCTTGGAAGAAACCCTAAAGATCATCTTGTTCCAACTCCCCTGCCATAGGCAGGGACACCTTCTACTAGACCAGGTTGCTCAAAGCCCCATCCAGCCTTATCTAGAACACTTCCAGGGACAGGGCATTCACAACTTCTCTGGGTAACTTGTTTCAATGCCTCATTACCCTCACAGTAAAGAATTTTTTCCTAATATCTAACCTATACTTACTCTCTTTCAGTTTGAACCCATTCCCTCCTAACCTGTCACTAAGCTCCGTTTCTATGCATCTGTTCATATCTATGGAAGATGCTTCACTATCCCACTTCAAAGGTCATCAAATGGAGATTCTACAACCTTTCCAAAGTCTACCTCACTCCTTCTCTCCTTTACAATCATGAAGGTTCCCCAAGTGCCTAATCTTTCTTCCTGCAATTTAAGATCACAATATATTGTCCTACCTAGATGCACATGCAAAACATAGGAAACAATTTAGTCAGCTCCTCACATACAGACATCATCCAACCCAAGGATTTGCAGTTGAACTACTTCATGTCTTTTAGCATCTCCTTCTCCCATTTTGATTTGGAAATGTTGAGTGAGAGAGAATTCACTTTGTTTTAGAGTAGTCGGTGGCCATGGTTGGCTATTTTCAATATTAAAAAAACCCTTCTCTTCTTTCCAATTGAAATTGCCGGGTTCAACTCTCAACCATTAGATCATATAATATTTTTATCTGGGAAATTAAAAATCTCTCTAGTATCTTCTCCTAAAGCAGGTAATTATAAACTATGAACTTATTGAACACTCTTGCCTTTTCTGCATATTATGACAAAAGATGGTCTTTTCCAGAAATATTAAAATGTGTTCCCTCCATTACTGCATGACAGATTATGTTCCGTTCAAAATGTCAAAGCAATAATGAGCTTTTTTTCTCTTTCATGAATAGCACAAAACAAAGCTAAATTCAGACACTGCCTCCCAGATTCTGCCCTTAGAGGGGGCAGTGAGAAAAGACAGGTCAGTTTGCCCCCCCAGAACAAGAGTAGCCTGCGTCTGCGGGCATCCACCCTACTGCACCAGGCAGCCTGAATCCCCGACTTATCTGTCCTCTGCAGTCTGACTTGTATCATTTAGTGATATACAGATCTTCCTCGCCCAGTTGGTACATGACTTTCTATATACCCTGAATGCTGAGCGTCTTTGCCCTGGAGATAAAAATTTCCCTCAAAATATCCTCAGTTATTCTGGATACCATCAAACAATAATCAGTGTGAGATAAGAACTGTTGAGAATTCATTATTTTCTGCTGAGCTACAGTGACATCCAGTGCCTTATGAATCCTCCCCTCAGCATGCCTGAATAATTCCATTAGCTGTAACAGAGAATGAACTCCCCCTCTTTTTAATCACCCACCCATAACCCCTGCCAGGACTGTGGTGAGGACCTGCAGTCAGGTCCACATAACCACGGCCGTTCTTTTCCTCTAGCAATACTTTCCAGATAATATTTCTGGTTCCCTTTTACAAAGTTACAACAGTAGCAATAAAAACGTTAAGGAATTTTAATGCTGGTTTACTGCACCTTTAGAAGTTCAGAAAAAGTAGAAACTTGCAAGCTTTAAAGAAAGGACACCTTTTATTGTAGCACTCAGGAACAGACATGTATCAGGTTCCTACAATCTTTCATCCAATATTATTCTCTTCTCCACCACTTGATTTTTAATGAATATTTAAATAATTGCTCCTTGTTATTATGATGGTTACTCTAATAATACCAATAAAGGTAGCATGGATGCTCCATAAAAAACACACCTTTAATTGAATTATTATTAAATTAAAATTCCATAATTGAGAACACGAGTTTACAAGTCTTCTTATAAGACCAGCTGACATTAAAGAGAAGGGCATTAAATACTGGAAAGATTTAGTGTTGCATAGTGAAAAAAAAAGTATATCGTTATATGTAGTTTGACAGATCACCCAGACAAGGGCCAAATGTTTCACAGGTGTCTGCAGTGTGGATCTGCTGTGTGAACTATATCGGTTCATACTCGATGCAAAAATATCTCAAATACAGGTATTTCTGCTGAAGAGGTTTTATAAGCCATATTATCACTTTAAATTATCCAAGTTAGCAAGAACATTTACTTGCATATGTTTATAATATAATAAACATGTGCTGAACACACACAATATCGAGAGTTTTACCCTTCCTGAACTCCCTGGGCTGTTTGGAAGTGCTGCTACCTCCATTTCAGAAGGACTGACAGTCTCAATAAAAAAGACAGAAATGCGAAGTAGAGTCCAAGTCTGGATGTGGATCACCACTGCCAGTCCAATGACAGTCACTAGTTTTAAACACCAAACCCAAAGGAACCATATCTCTTTACACCTCTCTTCACCTTAATTTTGTTTTGATGGCAACAAGCACTGAAGATAAAAAACAAGCACAACTCCTCTATCCATCCCCAGAGTTAATGCAGTGCATCCATCCCCACACTGCCTCATCTAAAGAAAGGGCTCAAGAGAGTCTTGCAGCATATCCTGCTAAGGGTGATGGGGACTATCACCAACAGTTCATAAAGTTAGCATCAACTGGTAGCTAAAGTTGGTGTTTTATGACTTAACAAGTCGCCTGCAGTCTCACAACCTACGCACCTCCAATTCTACACTCAGATAAACAGCTGTTGTCTCTTGTAAAGCTCAGCCAACCTGAAGTGCATCTCAGTCAAGAAGAGATGGAGATTTAGATGAAAGAATCCAACATGAGGGGTCACACAGATGACCTCATCATCTGGAAATGAGGAATCTCAGGATGAGGTCAGCGAATGAAAGAATGTGACAGGGAAAGAAAAATTAAATATTTTTAAGAGGTGGATGGAAAAATAAGGGTGTCTGAAGGAAGAACTAACTGAGAGATGTTACTTCTCAGTAATCCTGTTTTCTCCCATACAAGACCCTGTTCTCTTTTTCTACCTTGCCTCTTGATAGCCTATCTCCTCTAGTGCCATCATCAAATCACGACTTCATGCAATATTCTTCTCCCACACACTGCCTGTATGTTTTACAGCTTTTCCCATCCTTTTTCTACCTTGACTAGTGAGACTGCAAGCTCTCTACAGAGATTATACAAGAAGCTTTAGGCCAAGAGAACCTACACACCCAAGACTGTCTCATTCCCAGAACCAATTTTGATTAGCAATGCAAACATTCTTGAGAGCATTTTCTACCTGTTGGAAAATATCTACAGTAACACTCATTGGCACCAATATTAAAATATATTAATATTACACTACTATTAGCAATATACTACTAATTCTTTCTGTGCTAAAGCCAACTGTCAAACTCCAGTTTTGGTGGATTAAGTGCTGCCCCATTTTTTGGGAGACTATTTTATTTTCTGAAACCATTTCAGCAGTGTTCCTTTTCTACTAGGCAGAACTGCAAATCATCTGTTTATCATTCTTGTAATAATAAATACCTGTTTTGTTGAATGAACTATTTTATTAAATGAGTGGAAAACCAAACAGATTAATTACCAATCACATAGCTGAGAAGTTAGACTGCCATGTTGTCTGTCTATAGCCAATCCTTTCAGAATTCCAAGAACAAAGAGCATAAATCCTTGAAAGTCTTAGAGATATCAACCTGATAAACCTCGCCAAACTCTGATTTGAATTACTCTGCTATGAACTCAAAGTAGCTGTGACAGTCACCGATGCAGAATTTTTCCAGATAAACTATACCAGGTGGTCACTAACAAGGACCTTAACTAGACTTACATGAATATAGCAAGTTGTGACTTGTTCTTTTTTCATTAAACTTTCCCCAGAAGCATATTATATGTCCTCTCTGGCATTTACAGTTACAAAAAAGAAGGAGGCTGCAGGCAGACTACAGCCATGCATAACACAAACAGATGCTTCCTGCTTCTTAATGGACACGGGCGACCTTTGGCTGAAGATGCAGTTCGTGTTCAATGGTCCCATTTTCTGTGAGACTTAATCATACCTCAGATCTGTACTGCCAGATTCACATAAATGAGCCAAATGCACAGCTCAGTTTAATTTCTAGGGCATTATAAAATGGCAATATTATATTTTTAGGTATAAAATGTCAATAGGCATTTTGGGCAACTTCGTTCTGGATGTCCAATTTCTTGTTCCTTAAAAGAGCTTCTGGCTTCCTGGAAGTTCAGACTACAGAAGTATAAGAAATGCTTTTACTTAGTGCAAAAAAGGAAAGAAAATACATAGGAAAAGTTGGAACTCGTGACACAGGGATTTTGACCTAGAAGCACTATTTCAATGGAAGATAAAAAACGTGTTTGTCATCTCTGAACACCTTCTCCTAATTGGTGTTAAATCTAAAATACAAAGGCAATTTATAAAGCAGAGAAAGGGAGAAGTGTGAAAAGTGAGGAGCAAACAGGAAAATCAATATTAAAAGATCAATAGTGAATGAGTTAACTTTTAAATCAGCCCTTTGTGATACAACAGTTTCAACTGACTCCACCTTTAGCATCTAAACAGCTTTGTGTCTTTTAGACAGTTTCTCTGAACCTAAGGCAGCAGCTAGCGGACTGAAATGATGCTTTACAAACCTGGTGTATAAAATAGTGAAAACTATCAGAGAAAATGGGGAATGCAATACAGGGGTGAGATTAAAAGACCATAGGACTACCCATGGCTGGTGGTTTAATGTATAGGATCACATCTACAGCACTCATGAAAAACCGTTGTACTGCTAAAGGACATTTCTAGGCCTTTTCTTAGCATTAGGTATTCAAATGCATTTGAAATAATGTCAATCTTTTCTACAACATATGAAATATGCCAGCAGCTTCCCTTTAAATCGGTTTCCTGTAACCAGCTTTGTTTGAAAACTGGCAAGTGCTGGGATATTTTTTTTCCCGCAGACTTTTCTAAGGTGCCATTTTCTCATCTTACAATCAAGAATTCTCAGTAATCTGAATAGGAACTAAAAGAAGGATACATAAAGGAAATTGTCCATGTCATATAATGGAAAAATAAAGAGTAAATTAGGAAACAATAAAAGAAGCCAAAGGGTGAAAACAAATTTTCCTGTCTTTTTTTCCTCAGGAGTACTTCAGTTTGTTTTACTGCAACTATTTCTTAGGGTATTAGGTGCCTATTCATATTTAGTAAATGAAATAGCACTTTTGTTTTAATTCATTGCTTCTTTAACAAATGCTAACTCCCATCTCTGCTTCTTTAAATCCACAAAATCTCCATGTTCAACCCTAAGAAGTATTGTAAAGGCTGTAAATCTTGTTTTAATGGAATGTACATTTAGCTATGAGGAGATAATTGACGTTATGGAGGGCCTAGATGCTGAATTATATAGGTTATCTAATACAAAGGGGACTCATTACCGAAGCACTACAAACAAGTAGTAATATATGTATATTGTTCTGAGTGGCGTTATAGCAAAAGTGTTCAGGTCTGCGGGGATTTATAAAACACAAGAAAACAGCAGACATGCACTTGTAAATTTGTCTCATTTGTCTCTGAAGTTAAAGGTTATTCCCTTGATCTGAATTTGTAATAAAAACATGCTAGACTAAGGTTTGTAGAGAATGTTTGAATATGTAAATTGTGTATAATGATAGGCAATTATAGGGTAAAAACTGGACCTTATGAATGTTACAGAATTGCATGGAGCATCAAAGTATTTTCCTTCAGATGAAATATTTATCTTTTATGCATGTTATAAGCACTTTTTCAAAGGTATTCAGCAACCTATTTGAGAGGAGAGTTGACAAAAATCAAACCATTACAACTGACTAAGACCGTGGGCTTATGCACAGGAGAAGCCACAGCTTTTTACAGAATATACATAATAAATCTCTTGAACTAATGGTTCCGGAGATGGATCCTCAAGGACAAGTTCCACTGATTTTCACTCCCTTAGATGAAAGCTGGTCAGATGTTTCTGGATTTTTTTTAAGACGATATGGGGGTGGAAGTGTGGGGAGGGAGACTGGGGAGAATAAGTAGGTAAGAATGTGAATTTTCTTGGACTGATTAAATGAAGCCCCATTTTCCCTCCAGTTCATTGGCTGCTGTTTTCAGGGAATAATAAAAAACAATAAAAAAAAAAATGCTGCATCGAGATAGAAAGTAGCAAAGCCGGGAGATGATACTATAGTTTATGCTACTGAAGATAAGGTTTTCTCCTTCTCTGAGCACGACAGTCTGTTCAGGTTAACCAACTGCAGTGTTAGAATAACTCCAGCCGACTTGTCACAGAGTACAAAAGTCATCAGCAACTGAATGTTCTTTTCTGCACCGCAATTAAGACGAATCAATACGACGTGCCACAAATGGTATTTTACTCTCAATAAGAACTCGGGCTGAGTTTATTCAGAATATTTTAGCGCTTCCCCAGGGGATTTTGGTCCGACGCAGATGGCAAATAAAGTACTCAGCCTAGGGCTAGAGCACATTATGCTAATTCTAATGTCAGATGTACTTTAATATACAGCTCTATTTAATCACCCCATTATTTCACATTTCCATATGAAAAACCTGCGGCACTTCTGCAGAGCTTTCACTCTGCGACAATGCCAGCTTCCTTCAACTAGCTCACTGCGAAAGAGAAAAGAAGACTGGTCATTCTCGCCAGTCAAAATGTTACAGTTTCAAAGTTTCAGTATTCCTGAATTTAAAGTGGGTCTTCCAGTGCAATTAGCAAATCGCTCGGCTAGAATGCTGATATGTACAAAATGCTAAGGAGGTGTGATTGAAAAAAATAAAAATAACAGCCCTCCCTCTCCGGCTCATCCATTCACGCATGCAGACATAGGCAGGCACGTATCTCAAATCCGCTTGCAGAACAGTAATAATAAAAATAATGAAAATATTTTCATAGTGCAATTCAACCAATATTCTCAACACTTGTCACCAAACCGTTGCTATTCCCGGCTGTGTGGCTTCCGTTACTTAGAGGAACAGAGATGGCTGGCACAGCTGCCAACCTACAGATGTCTCTGAATAAAACCTTCCTTGTGTATCAATAATTTTTGCCTGCAACAAACTACACCTCTAATTAGGTTTATAAGCCACACACCTTCAGTATGGCCCACTACCCAAATTATCTGCAATTTATCTTGATGACCCATCTCTGGTGACCACAGAATTTGAACCTACGGACTTGAAGGTAAAATGATTCAAAACTGGATTTACATTGAAAGGAATGAAGGAAAAGACTTCGTTTTGGAGTTGTTTTTCAAGCCATGTAGGCTCTTGAAGTGCAGACATGGAAAGCAGAAGCAGTCCTTGGAGGACCTCTTCAGCATCCAAGCTTTCGCTTCAGAGTAATTCTGTGAAGGATCTTTAATTCACCATTTATGTACAATCACCAGTGAAATGAGTTTCATGGTCTCAACAAAATCTTCCCCAGTTTGGCATGACTGGGGCTCCATGACAACTAAGACTGCTCATCAGGGGGAGGCAGGTCAGGCCTAGATTATACAGAGCTGTTATTAGAGGAATATATGAAGCTTAAGTCAATAATTTTTTTTAATCATTTCATTAAACCTAAAATATATTTCACCAAGAAAAAAAAAAAAGGATCTCCTTAGAAAAAAGACATCCTTTTTCCTCTTCCAACTACCCAATCTGCATCCTTTAAAAATTGTTCAACAATGCATGCAACAGCCGGCACCTGGGGCCAGATCTCACCTGGTTTCACTGTTATGCATCAACATTTAAAGATACAGAACTGCACTGCTGTGCCCTGACACAACATATGCAACAACTTCCATGTCCTAATTTGAACATAGAGGATGACATCCCTTACAGTCAGGGCAGAAATTTTCAAGCTTTCTTTTATTTTTATATATATACATATATACATATGTACATGTGCATATACACCTACACACATATATATAAGTAGTATATATGCATGTTTATATATGTATAAATACATGATTTGATCTCTGTTAGAATGGCTATGAATACAGTTTTGCCTGAATGGCAAATACAGTACAAGTCAATTTAGTAAATTAGGGAAACTTTAGGATTTGTTCTCACTCTGAAAATGAGTAGCTAAATTTAAAAAATAAATAAATAGAAAAGAAGATTAAATGAGTGTTTAATATCCCAATGCAAAGCCCACCAAAGTCAATATGAATCTTTCCACTGGCTTCAATGGGCTCTGGATGCGGGTCTTCTTCCACATTGGGATTTGTTAGTCTCAAGACACTATCTTCAATGTAGGGATAAATCTGGTTTGTGGTGGTGTAGTTAAAAGAAGATAACTGAGTTCACAGCAGCTAGAAGCCTAAAGAACTCAGCTGTAAATATTTTAGAGGAATAAATGGAGACACAGCTAGTAAAGTATCTTTTGTATCTTTAGTTAAAAGAAAAACAGTTGAAATAGAAGAAATACACACACTGAAATCAATCTTTGACAATTCTGTTGCCTTTTCTTCTGCTGATATTATGTTGGGCTTTGGAAATTAAAAAAAAACATAATAGCAATTCTCCCTAGATCTATCCAGTTTCTTTAGCTCATTTTAGATAAGCCCACTGCATTCTTAAACTCCATTACTAAGAATTCTTTGGAAAAAAAATCGAAGCTGAGACTAGCAAAACAATTTTTAATAACATATTTATTCTTCACAATATGCAAATTTGTGGAATCCCATTCAATTTCCATCGTTATGGAAATTTTTTGAATGCCAGAATGTCGGCAGATACATCTATACTAAAAGGATTCCTACAGGACTCAAAAGTCCTCTAAAAGAAAATCCAAGACTGGGTGAACAAAGAAGCAAAATGAGCAGAAGCTTTAAAAGCCTAAATAGGAGGCGGGGGGGTGGGAGGCTGGGGGGCTGCAAGGTGGAGACAAGGGAAGGAGGAAGGTATAAAATACCGCAGGTGAAAAATAAAAGCGATCAGTTACAGAGGTAGGGATCTTGGGGGTTGCTCTAGATTAAGCAGTTAAATTTCATGTGCCTATGAAGTTGCAAAGGACGAATCTCTAATCATACTTCCTGAAGTGCAAAGATAAAATCACTGGTTTTGCTCCTTAAGTAGGTGGTATTTTATGCCACTATAACGCTGCAGAAAAATAATGCCGATGTTAGCTAAAAAAAAAGATCCTAAAAACTTCCTATTTTATTTCTATACAATCCAGATTGATCACCTCAGAGAAGCATAATTAAACAATGCTAAGCATCCCAACCCCTTGGAGAATGTGCTGCTGAAAAATATTTTTAGAACAATCACTGTAGTAATTCTTCTTAGTTGTAGAAACACTCCAAATCAGAAAGTCAATTTTTCCTCTATTTGCAGAAGTGTGCTGGTTTTCACTGGAAAGGCGCCTGTGTTTTGTTTGGCTGCTGTTCATATACTGCCTTGGCAGGATTTCCTTGGATTGCTTACAGTGAACATTGCTCTTGCATACAGTAGCACTCCCATTTTAACCGTCCCAGCCACACGTTTTCTAATAACACACGGAGAGCTGCAAAATCCCTATAAGCACAGCTCTTTAAAGCAGCAACAGAAGGAGGTGGGGGCGGAGGACCGGAGAGGGGGAGGCTCTGCCCGTTCAAAATCCAGCACTGCAAACGGAGGATAGTCCTTTTAAAAACAACCAATGTGAATTGTGTTTAAGGAGCAGCTTTCCAGGGAAAGAAAAAACATCTCCGAGAAGGGGGCCTGATTTAGCTGATTCACCGAATCTGATCTACACAGGCTGGGCTCTGAGCTGGGTCCTAAGTACTGCTTACATGCTTTCTTTTTTTTCTTTTTCTTTTTTTTTTTTTTTTTTTTAATTTTTCCTGCCCTTCTGAGAGGTTTGCAGAAAACTTAGTTATCTGGTATTACCTTGCATGTTTGAGACCCTGCACCTGAGCCTGTGTTCCTCATGTATCCCAATTTTTTGCCCTGTCACAGGGAGGCTGGGGTGCATGGGGAACACAGGGCTCCACTGTGAAAATCAAATGGGCAAGAGAGATAAAAAAGGAGGACATCTATCTCACTGAAATAGTAGCAGGAAACAAATGCAGCATTTCTACCTACGGCTGAGAAAGAGAGAAAGCCAATAACAAAACCGTTATTCAGCTCCGTGCCCTTTACAAATAGGACTGACTTGTTAGTGGACAGCTGCGGCTCAACCCCCCTCCATGCCATTCCAACTTGCTGCCTTTGCCACCCTGCTTTTGGAGATCAACAGCAATTTGCATCTCCATGCATCTCATTTCTCGTTAAGTAAGTTGATTAATTTGGGCGAGGGAAGTTGTCATTCAAAAAAAACCAGAAATTTCCACTTGCATAATTTCTGCCTTTCAAAACTGGTCGACCTCCCCCCCACCGATCCAGCCCCCACTTCACACATCTCTTTCTCCCTGTCCCTTTCTCCCCAGTTCCTGCTCCCTCCCTCCCTCTTTCCCCCTTTTTCTCCCTGTTGTTTACAAAGGTTTCATTATGTTTTCAACTAATCAGAAAGGCCCACTAATACACAATTAACATGTGACTATAAAAAAATAGCTTCCAGAAGAAGGAAAAGTAATTAAGTAGAGAATGCTTTTCAGTAAGTGCTCGCTTTAACCCATCGTCAGAGAACAGAGTCTAGGTTAGTCCACAATGGATGGAACAGATGCCAAGGGCGAAATGTTAAAAGCAAATAAAAAAGGACATTATTTTCTTTGGGAATAATAACTATCAACGCCACAAAAACGTACATCACATTGCAGTTGTTTATATCTGACCTCCTCCTCTTTCCTCCACTTTTCTGAAGTGCCTTTTCTGTCTGTTTCATTAAAATACTTACAAAAATAAAGGTATCATTTATTGCGTCTTTCCTTCCAAAGTGACAGGAAACCAAGTTTCCTGATTTCAGCTTGGATGGAGTTAATTTTCTTCCTAGTGGCTGGTACAGAGCTGTGTTTTGGATTTAGAATGAGAATGATGTGGATAACATCCTGATGTTTTAGTTGCTGCTGAGCAGTGCTTACCCAAAGTTGGGGACTTTTCATCTTCTCTTGCTACTCCACCAGCCAGTGGGCTGGCTGTGCACAAAAAGCTGGGAAAGGAAACAGCCAGGACTGCTGACCCCAACTGACCAAAGGGATATTCTGTACCATATGGCCTCATGCTCATTTTATAAACTATAGGGAAAGCTGGCTGGGGGGCTGCTGCTCAGGGAACAGTCTGGGCATCATTCAGCTTATGATAAACAATGGTTTTTCATTTGCATCACTTGTTTTCCTTCAGTTTTACTTCTGATTTTGTTATTTTCCTTTTCATTATAATTTTTCATTATTATTTTATTTAATTTAAATTATTAGACTGTTCTTATCTCAATCCACAAGTTTTCTTACTTTTACCCTTCTGATTCTCTCTCCCCTCCCATTGGAGAGGAGTGAGCAAGCGGCTGTGTGGTGTTTAGCTGCCAACTGGGATTAAACTGCAACATCCAATGATCAGCATCACCATCAAAACAGCACAACTCTGTAGTTTATTAAAAAGATTTTACTCCATAATATTGTAGGCCAGAATGTACACATAAACTAAGCACCCAGAAAAAACTGTAGGAATTCTGACCAAGCAATGACAAGGGGTGCTGGACCCTTCACAAGATGTGCTGTGTTATCACAACGAATAGGAACTACAGGAAACAGTTTTAGAGGTTTTAGTGTTTGCAACACTTCAGTTATTAACTTTAGATCTATCTGTTGACACTGTCCTCAGGTTGAGAGCTATCACACAGGCTGGAAGTCAGAGGACACTAGCATATATATATATGTATGTGTGTATACTGGTGAGGGGGATTAAATGGAAGTGTTATCTAGGTTTAGCCTTTTTTTTTTTAATCCGGGAATTTTCAAAATATGCCCAAATGTTCCCTGTGTCCTTGATGCATTCAGCTAAGCTCCACAGCAAAAAATGTCTCCCTTCAAAAAAAATATATTCCTCTCAATGACCATCCTTGAAGTGGAGAGTTTGGGGTATATTTTGTTCACTTCCCTTATATGAGTTCTAAACCAAACACTTAGCTGTGTAATTTCAAAATGAAGATCCGCAAGGAGCTCAGTGTTTTCAGCAAGATGCTAAACACCACTTTGGTCCCACTGAAATCAAGTGGGAGCTGAGAGGTGTCAGGATGAACAGGTCCTCCAAAGTCACAAAGGACCACATGCAATAACAGCTCCTTTTCCTTACATTCCTCCCCCCCCCCCATGAATTTATATTCCAAACTATGTATCACATACAGAGTATTTTTTACTATCCAAAATCCCATTAGTTTCATTGGCACTTTAGGTAATAAGATTTGCATGGTAAAAATTCCATTTCTATTAGATTGGGTCCATAGGACTCACCAGCCTGATATGATTGTCAGAGGAAAGGGAGGATGTGTGGGTTTGTTACAATATGAGGATTTGTCCACACAGAATTTGGCACCAGTTTAATCAAAAGGACTCAGTTTAACCAGTGCAAACCCCAGTGTAGCCTCTATTTCTGTCAGCTTAAAATTGGCTGTATCAGGAAATTTCTCACTGCAGATTTATATAGGTATGCTAAAACAGGTCAGATAAACTGGGATGGCGATCAGTTTAAACAATCTACATCTTGAAGTATTCTGGATTATTCTGTCTGAAAGACCCCTTTAGTTAAACTAGTGGAAAGGGAGTGTTCAGGCAAGACCCAAATGCTGCATTGGCTTTACACAGGAGACAGAAATTGTGGCATCCTGGGCTGAACCTCGAGGTCTCTTTCTGGACAGAGTGAAATCAGTGAGATTCCATCAGCCAGACACTGCTGCTCTTGTTCATATCAGAAGCATAATCCCTGTGGGTCATGCCCACAGGCAGGACCCCTTTTTCAATCATGGCCACCATCTGAAGCTTCGGGAAAGAGTTTGTGAATCAAGGTAGAAAAAAATTCACAGCTAGACCAGCTCCTAACAACCAATGATTTAGAGTCTTCCAGTTCCAGGGCTTGATCCAGACCAGATTAGCCTTTTTATTAACCACCCACCAAATCTTCCTAGTCCTTTTCTGGATCTGTTTGTTACTTTTAGCCCCGAGACATCCTGCAGCAATGAGTTCTGCACCTCCACTCAAGTATGAGCAAAAAACTGCATCGTCTTTAGGTCTGCTGCCTGACTCACAGGTTATTTAACAGGGACACTTGCACTGTCAAGTGCAACCTGAGTGGGTCATGGCAGCAGATCATTGCACAGTACTCCCTAGAGATATGGACAGCAAAATCACAAACTCTGCTTTTACACAATTCTTATTATAACCAAATCCTTACTGATTCCACAGGAGACTGAATTCTAACTAATAGTATACAGAAAACTTCAGGATTGGGCACAGGGCAGCTCCTTTCCAAACCATCCTTCCCTTAGATAGTTTGCTCTTGATTCCTGATCAACTGAATAGTTTCTTGTTCTATTCCTAGCCTAGATTTAACACCTAATCCAGGCTCAAATGCCTCAAACAAAGGAGACATATTCACCAAACACTAGAGGATGGGTTTATAAGTACTCTGCTGAAACTTGGCAGTTTTTCACCTCTTAAGAACACTCTACAACCTGAAAATCAGTCAAGGTCTGGAAGTTTTTCCTAATGCTCACTTCACACGTAGTTCAGTTTACATGTTATTAATGGCTGTAGCTCTCATTCTGAAAATGCACCTGATGTGTAGCATCAAGACAATACTGAAGCCCCTTTGGCTTCACAGGCTTCAAAACCTCATTCCAAACCTTCTGAAAATGGGGCCTGGAGAGAGCGCCACACTACTGAATCACCCCCAATGTTCCTTGACACTTGAATCATATTTCCTCTACCTGTTCCTTATTTAACTTGCTCATATATTTTCAGTTCTTTTCATCTTTCCATATGAAACAATCCAGTCAACATTTTAATCACTTCTGTTGTTCTCTGAATTACCTCCAATTTGACAAGATCCTCCAATTAGCAAGGTGCACAAAATCATAGAGTCTTAGGTCTTTGTCATGTGGAAAAATAGTTTCCCATTTAGTCTTGCTGTGGATCACATTCTGACTTCAAGAACACCCTGGGATGGTGAAACTAAGGACTGAATTTGGCCCATGTGCATAACTGTGGATGGAGTAAGAGTCTTTTCCACAGTTCGGTGTCAATGTCCTTGGATCAAGCAGTGATCAAGAGCTTCCCTCCTCTACAACCTCTGAGACCAGAAGGCAGAGCTGGGTGACAGAGGGGTAGATTGACAACCTTCAGTCTGGACTGCTTTGCCTTTATCAATCTCTGGCAGATGCTTAACTCCACAGAGAAGTTATTTTCTAACCAAAACATCACAGCAGGCCAGATTTACAAAAAAATGCAGCTGAGGGATATGGGATGCAAAGCAGGAAGGGCCTTGGACACTCACAAAGCAGACAGCCATCAGGCTACCTTATAGCTGGAGTTTGATGGGAGACTCCAGATAATCATCCAGGAGTGTCTTACAGGGGACAGATAGCGAGGATGCCAAGCAATTGTTTGGGGGATCCCACTGGGGTACAAGATATAGTAATGTGATTTAACAGGGCTAGTAACAGTGTAGGCTGATTATCAGGAAAACATTTCCTAACTCTGAGGCCAACAAATCCTTAAAAGAAGCTCCAAGATGGCAACACCGCAGATGAGCAGGAGCACTTCAGAGTACGTAACAATAATGTCCCATTGCCAGAGTCAGGCAGCATTATAAAACAGGCATTTTCTGCCTTCTAAATTTACAGCCATGATTCACAAAAAGGAATCTGGTTGATCCAAGTACCCCATTTAGAAACACTGGACTCAGCATGAGCTGTACACACCCCCTCCAACCTCAACAGAGGCTGTGCTGTATGGCAGCCTCAGTGCACTCTAGAAATGAGTGTTATCAATATCAGTCACCAAGAGATCAGGTCAAAACTGTTAATATCTCATCAGTCACGCGAACTGCATCTCCTTTCCAACACACACCTACAGATTTATTATTAGGGTACTTCAACTCTTTTGTATTTTTAAATCAAGCTGATTCACATACTGTAACATTCATTATGCAATTAAAAATATATGATGGTAAAAGGTTTTTTCCTAACTCATTAGGAAACACATATGATATATATTTATAAATTACATATTATCATCTTTTTAGACCTAATGATGTGCACTGTCTCAGGCAAGATGACCTGTTACTCAGACTAATTGATGCCATTTCATATCTACAAGCACAAGGTATTTTTATCTAAGCTTGGTCAATTGGCTCTATCCATAAAACATGTACTTTGTGTTTTGCTGGGAGGGGGGATGGAAGGGAAACAAGATTGAACACTTGAGTCAATATTTATCCCTTTGTCAAGATGGATGAGGAATAGATAAATCTGGTGTATATGCTTTGTCTACTGAACTTGGCAACATGGACTCTGATCAGCAGACCTATCAAAGTCAACAAATACTCTCCCAATTAACTACAGGGAATTCTAGGTATCAGGCAAACAGAGAAGTCTTGACTGCTTCAGTGAATAACATGAACTTTCATGAAGACGAAATTGACTCCCCTAAAAGGGGAGATAAACACTCAAGGTAATTTAAGTGTTGGGAGAAATGATAAAATAATTTTTGGGTTGTAAATTCAAAAATGCCTGTTTCTGAAGCCACTTTTTCCACCTAAAAAGTTCCCCTAATTTAGTAGCCTTTAATTCTTCCAAGCCCCAATGCACACACAGTTGTTCTAAACTGCAAATTGTGTTTGAAAAAATGAAATTGGAGTAATGCATAACCCTCTCTTTCCTGAAGACTAAAATGGGACAGAGGCATGAAAGCACCCCTAAATCTCTAGCCCTCAAAGCATGAAAAGGGACTTGCATCTTTTTATTCTTCAAATCAAAGAGGACCTAAATCAAAGTGGTCACTCCTGCTTCAGCCTATAGGTCTGACCTTCCTCAGAGATAAGGAGCGATTTGCCACATCTCCTGCACAGTGTGGGGTGCTCTGAGAACACAAAGCATGGACCTGTTAAGGCTGGAGCCGTATTCCACACAGCTTTACGCTGCCAGTTCTCCCTCCCTTGGGTACACCAGTGTGTTTGTGCTAGGTTTTGGAGCTGGAGACTGACCAAACAGAGACCAAGCTTCTCTGCACACCCTGTGCTGCCCGCTGCACAGACATCACCAGCTCTGCAAGAAGAAAAGGCTGTGGCCATGGCCACACAGTTCCAGCAGGACAGGGTAGGGCTGGATAGCAGCATGAGAACCACAAAAGGTAACTGGCACAGAGGTAATGCCTGTGGCAAAGCCGCCAGGCTCTGATGAGAGAAGGCAAGTGGCAGTGAGGGTGACATCTGAAAGCTGCCCACAGAAAAACACTGTGAAGCTCCATGAAGATAAAGGGAATATTTTACCTCTTATCATCAAGCTCTCTTCTGGGAGCTTCTGTTTATTTTTCCTCTGCTGGGTACCAGTCAGAAACTAAGCAGACAAAATTTTTACCCTATTGTAAATCTACCAGAGACTTTTACCAGAGATAAATGTAGCCCAGCAGACACAATAGGATGCAGCGGTGTGGCATATGGAGAGATCTGATTTTCATTACTATAAGGATACAGACAGTGTAGTTATGTGGTGATTATTATATAACCCACACCTCTATAATGGACAAACGAGAGTCAAACTTGTGTACTTCAGTAATAAAGGGTTTACAAATGGGCCTCTTCTATTAATGTAAATAGTCTTCCCTATTCTATTAAGATCCATCTACTGTACGGTGCACTGAGCTAACAAGCAATCTTCAGTTGCCACCTCGCGTGTCTGCATTGCATAGTACAATTCCTCCTAGATAAATATCTCAAGAGAAGCAGGGAAACAATTAAAACTAGAAGGTAATAAATGATGAAGAAGCCTATGAACAGCACGCTGGCCCTCTTCCCAGTCTTCATTCATGCATCAAAAAATCCCATAGCTCTGAGTCTTTGAGAGGGCAGCTGGGCAGTAGGGATGTCCACAGTAATATAAATGGGAATTAGATATGATCGAATGTGCTCATTGCATTTTCAACAGCACATGTAATCTTCTCCCCCCTTCCCTCCAGTTCCCCCACCTCTCACCCTGCTACCAGAATAGATGACTAATGATCCTGTAACCAAGCAACGGGGCAATTGAAGAGTTTCAAAGTTCCAGTACATGATAATTTAGCTATGATCGTTTGGGTGATCGGGCTCTGACTGGAGACACCATCCCTGAGCTCTCTCCAAATAGTTTTACTCTGGCAAGGGTTTGCAAGGATTGGCGGAGGTAGAATTTTGTCCTCAGAGCTTGACAGCTCTGCCATTACTTTTGCTTCTCCCTGACACATGCAAGAGGATGATGACCACAGAGGAAATGAAGATGCATCTACTTGACAGCCTGCAGGTGACTACCTGCAATAGAGGCAATAGAGGCAGCCCAGTTAATACAGCCTTGGTAGTACTCCATCAGTGATACTCCAAGGAGATTCCATCCCCAGCTAGTGAGTGCTCATATGGAGTCCATCAGTAGGTACACTAAGCACA
Organism: Pseudopipra pipra; assembly: GCF_036250125.1. Lineage (NCBI taxonomy): Eukaryota > Metazoa > Chordata > Aves > Passeriformes > Pipridae > Pseudopipra > Pseudopipra pipra. Next base: position 52,444,743 of record NC_087554.1, read on the forward strand.
GTTTAATCTACCACTGTTGTTCTATTTTTTGCATAATGCAATAACATTATTTATAAGAATTAAGTCACTGAAAACATTTTAAAATACCTAAATCTTTTTCATGGGTCTATTCTAACTGCAGTAGCCCTTTCCACTGGGGAATGTATTGTGAGATAATTGATTTTGATGCCACTACGTGTGCCCTTGCTTTAGACTCAGGACACATAACTCACGTGGGTCAATTATCTCATAGTACAGTCCCCAGTGGCAAAGTCTATGGCTTAAAAAGATCCTATGCTAGAGAAAGTATACCATTATTACTGGCTGGCATTTGTTTCCGAAGCAAAATGCAGTGGTAAAATTGTTTATTTCCAACCCACACACACATGCAGATACATGTGTGTGTATAAAATATAAATTGAATATAAAAGGAATATGTTGAATGTATATCTATTGGTATAGGTATGTCTGTAACTCTCACCACTACAGCATCTTTGATGTAGAAAAATGCACAGTAAGGATTTTTAACTCTTGTCTTCCAAAGAAACATCTCTAGTAAGGACATTCAGTTCTACCCATTTGAATAAACAAGGCAAATCTTTAAAAGAAATGCAGCCCAGAATCTGCTAATTGCTTTTAAACTCTGGGCTGTATCAAGCCTTCTCAAACCCTAGGCTATCCTGACAATACTGAGTCAGCATTCACGTATCATCTCTAATTGCTAACTAGCTACCACAGATGAAAACTATTAGTAATAAAACTTAACTCTATTAGATTGACCCAAGATTAAGTTTTCTGGCTGATCACTGAATGGGGGTGGTCAGACATGCTTCTGTACATCTCCATTTAGCCACAGGGGCCCAAAAGAATGTGGCAGTTTTCTAAAGAAAACTAGTCATAGGTAACTAAACCCCCCACAAAAGACTTGGCAAGCCACCCTAAGATCACACTGCCAAATTCCAAAGGGGTGAGTGCTTTCAAATCCTCAGCAAGTATTCGGGTTAGACACTTCAGTGAGGTAGAGTTTAAATTAGTATCAGGTAGAAAAAATTGGTGCAAACAGTGGCATATTTATCAGTTTGGGATTCTAGGCTGAGCAGTAGGATGTAGCTTGCAGGTAAGGGGATATGGTAGGAAAATCAGTCAACTGGAAATCATAACATTCCCTTTCTTCCACCCAGCTCCTTGGTGCCTCTCCATAAGCACACTCAGGTTTCAATCTCAGGTTTTAAGTTACATTCAATTTCTGATGCCAGGTAAATGTTGAAAGTATTCACACCTTACCACTTCCAACTCCATTTATTTTTCCCATCTTAAAACCGCACAATATAGCCTCAGCCATTTGAATACCAAGCCTCAAGTCGATGTCAGTCCCAGTGAGAGATTTGCCAGAGGGATTGAGACTTGCCTTAAAGTGAAGACAGTAAAAGAAATTAGGAAAACTATCCTGAGAATGTGCATCACTGGGACACTTTAAAGCTAAAGGAGATCTATGTTCCTTTTCAAAGTCAGGCTGAAAATGAAAGAGTTTCAAGTAAGGAAACACACACTTTGGGAAATTAAGAGGTTATTGTGGCTGGAGTTTTTAATTACTGCTGCTTAGTATAGGTTTATTGGCCACTTTTACATCAGGAGAAGAATGCTTAGCAGAGATCATCTCCAAGATGCTTGGAGCATCAAAACTGGAACTATTACAAACCTCTTCAGGGTGAAAAATTGCAATCAATAAATTCACCCTCTTTGTTCATGTTAGAATTACTGTGGCCATGAATAGTGCACGGATCTGGGGAGTAACCCTCCTCACTACACTGCTCTCTCTGAACTTACATCTCATTGTATTGAGCAGTAATTTACAAAATTAAGAGTATAAAAAATTATTTAAAAAAGAAACACACAAACGAACAAACAAAAACAAACAAAACACAAACAAACCAACCAAACAAAAAAAAAATTAAAAAAAAGCCACTTTCACATCTTGTGAACTACAGGAGTGCAGGAGGCAAGCCACCTGTAGAGTCTGACTGGATTAATAACACTAGTAAGAAAACAAGAGTGGTGAAAAGAACAATCAGAGTGTTCAAGAGCAGAGAACAGAATATCAATCACAGCTCAACTGCCAAAATGCTGCCCGTTCTCCTCCTTGCTGAGACACTAACTCTGAACAATTTGCTGCAGCAAAGGAGGAGACTCAATGAAACAACACAGCCGGAACGGTTATGGTGGCAGGAGCCTGGCAGGTCGTGTGACATGGCACGCAGGCACTGGTGTGGGGCAGTGTGTGGGCTCTCTCCCACAGGGACTTCCTCACAGGATGCTGATCCGCTCCCCTGCTCCCCAGCGAGATGGCAGTCCTAGAGCAGCCATAGCAGAACCACAGATCCACCCACTCCTTCTCTCCCTCCACCCTTTCTCCTCTGAGGCAAACCCTGGGGAGGCAGCTTGGGTGCTCCAATGCTAGGCTGGCATTGGAAACGCTGGTGTGAGCTGAAGCAGAAGAGGAAAGGAGGATGCTCTCCTGCTCACACTGTAGTGTTGGCCTCACCCCTGCCTCACAAAAACCTTTCAGAAGCCTCCACAGATGCTGACTGTGCTCCCCAAAACAGCTTACTGATGGTCAGAAAGACCTATCCCCAGAGGAACTGGCCCTTAGCAGGAGCCAGGGTGAAAGAACTCAAGCCCGGAGAGCTCAGCACAAGTCATTGGGAAGTTTTAATACCTCAGCTTTTGACCCAAAATGTGCCCCCCTAACTGTTAACATGGGTGACCAGCATGTTCTATGTTTATAATATGATTCCTGCTTGATTTACAAACTGCTCAGTCTCCACTCATGCTGCATGTGGAACACCACAGGCCTATCAATTCAGCATGACATGAATTCTCACACTGGAGTGATGCTTTGCACTGGGCTATTGTCCACAAACCGTTATTTGTCGGAAAACAAACAAAAGGAGAACACTGGAGATACTTTTACATGATACTTTTCTGATTCCTGAAAATGTGAGATAATGAATAAAAATGTTCATTACAGAATTATTCACTTTTCTCTGTGATTCACGTACCAGTAATTACCGTGACCAGCCTAATAAAAACTGCTACAAAACGAAGGTCAACTAGCAGTTAGAAGTGTTCATTTTCATTTCAATGTATTCATCTCTGGCTCCTAATGGCCTCATTTTCTCCTATGCTCTTTAATAAATACCACTGAATTACAGGTTAAATAGCTAAATTAAATTATTGCAATTACAGCGTGCGGAGCACTGAAACTGGTTTACCTTTCCCAGTTCAATTAGAGGGGAAGTTTCAACAGCCTGAGACTCCTGATTGCTGTCAATATTCTGAATCACTAGGAATCCTCACTAAAGGCCAGGTTATTTGGTTACAGACTGGGTAATTTCTACACCCCTCTTCCCTCCTGTATAAAGAGGAATGGCTTGAGTGCTCTCAGCTAAAACAAAATGAGGCAATCAAAGTATTTTGGGGGAAAGCAACTGCAACACATAATTGATTCTTTTTGACTGAAGAGAAGGAAGTCTTGAAGTGGCTCAGGCTGAAGGAGAGTATATGAAAAGACAACCTTCTTCCTCTAAAGCAGAGGCAAGTACATTTTAATAAATATGAATGCCTAACCTGCCATAGGCTCACAATTATTTTACATGTACAAATTAAAGATGTTCTTCATTATTTAAATATATTCCAGCATTTGTTGATGTTGCCCCTTCCACAGGCTTAATTATTTAACATCCCTTTATAAGAATGAATATCTTAATAATAAGGACTGTTGGAAGACAAATTTAAAAAAATAAAAAAAGGGGTTTTTTCAAAAGATCCTAGAGCATGCAGTGATATTTGTTGTGGAAGAGCTCCCCCTTACTTCTTCACTCTCATCTTTGCAATAAGCACCAAAAAAGCTATCAAGGATGGGGGATTCTTTCCTGCAATGATAACAGAACATGAAACACAGGCACACTCAAATACAGTTAGAACGAGAGACTGAAATATTTTGACTGTTCAGTGCTATTGCTATTTCTAGTATCAAGGGAAGAGGGAATCTGTTTGTCTTTCAGCAAAATCCACATGTTCAAAGCCACATGTTCTGTACTGCACTTAAATGGAGAAATGACACTGTCACTGTGAGAAAAGTGAGGTGGACCGTGCAGGTAAAACACCCTACAGGCTTGGATTATTCCTTCTTAGGATACCTACGGGAAGTAGCAAGAAAGGGCCTTACTTTGTGCCAAGTTGAGGAGCCACATTAAAACAACACTACAGCCAAAGTAAAAATATATAAACTCATTAAGGTAATTGGACGTATACACAAAATCCTGTTATTTTATTATCTCATCTTTCATATGTTTTGCCACTACAAGAATTTAATTCCTGGTAATCAACTGGATGTAACCAAGAACAGAATATGGCTAACACACTGAAATGGAGTTTGGGAATTAATATGAAAAGAAAGGGGCACTGATAGGGACAAAACTGTGAATTAAAAATGCTACATGAAGGCTATGGAACATTAATATGGTTTTGCCTACTGGATTTTGGGGTTTGTTTTTTTTGTTTGGTTTTTTTTTTTTGCATGTGAATCCTGCAGCAAATAACTTTAACAAGACACAATATTACACTGGCGTGTGTTCTCAATAGCTTGAGCAGAACTGTATCTCTATTGTATTTGCTACAAAATATAAACCACACTTTCATAAATTTGGGTAGAGAGACAAATTCCACATGTGAATTACCAAGAGAAGATCAAATCACCAGTGAGCCGACCTCCAGCACGGGGCAGATCCTGAATGCATTTTATAACAATGCAAGAGCTGATTAGCGGCAGCACCCAGGCCCCTGAGGAGAGGAAAGCACTATACAGTGCTTTGGGTGACTCAGCAAAGAAAGCCAGAAATGCAAGTAGAGGGAAAGAATTACCAGGATCACTACAAAGTCCTAAGTAAAGAGTACAAAAGGGCTCAGTGCACATGTGAGTAGAAGAAGACGATGAGGAGTTCTGAAGGTGTGAATTTCTCAGATTCATCCCTCTAAGCAAACTTGAAAGGTTTGATTCTCCACCCACCCTTCCTCAACCTGAGAGCAGGGTTCAGCTCACATACAACCTTGTGAACTGAACCCTGCAGGGTTTGAACAGTTCTAGACAAAACTGTAGCAATGGAAATGAAATGAGTGTTTTGTGATAGCTGACAAATTAGGTTACATCTCTCCAACTGTGAAGCGCATCCACTCTGCAAGGTATGTTTCCACCACTTTCCTCACAGATCTAAGAGGGCATCCGTAACACCCCAGGGCTGAGTGACCCATGTCTGGACTTTCATATTCTATTTGTAATCTAGCTGGGAAACTCAGGACATGGAAGAGACAATGGAAAGGCTTTTCTTATGTCTATCACATTAAAAAAGCTCTTTGAGGATAACTGTACCAGCCAAGCAACGTAGTCAACATGTAAAGCCCAATTCTTTTCACAGACTTATGCAGACCCTTTCTTACAGATCTGACATGGCTGAAGTTAAAACAAGTTTGAAGACCATGAACTAGAGCGGCTCAGACCACTTTTACCAAATATTTTTGATGGCTAATGGGACCTGTGTTAAGAGCTGAGTTTCAACGAAGTTTCATAGAAAGACTGTGCAAGTGAGAAGAAAGAGAGTTGCCAAGCAGTCAGGAACCTTCCTTAGTAGTCCCGAGATCCATGTTCAACTCTTTTTGTCAGACTGCAAATGAACTGGGAGAAAAATGTTGAAACAGCATTGATACTGACCCAGAAGTCATCAGATATAAAATATCACGGGTTTGTCTAACAAACTGAAAACCAAGTTTAATTTCTCAGAAATTTTAAGTTTCAGTTCCAGTAGGAAAAAAACCACAATTTGAGACTTTAAAAATTAATGCAAAGTGGACATTTGCTATTCTCAATTCTTAGGATGCAAATCCTTATGAGAAACCTGACAAAAGTCAACATGAAGTTTCTGATGAGTTTAACAGACTACATTTTCACACCTAGATCATGTGGGGTTTTTTCAGAACACTAGTGCTAGCACCTGAAAAAAGTTAGAGAAGAATTTTTCTGGGCAATTTCAAGCTTTTATATCACTATGAACTTCAAGTTTCCTCAGCAAGGAGCCAAATAGGAAGGAATACTAGTGAATTAGTAACAGATAATATAATGTATTTTTACAATTCCTTGAATTACAGAGACCAATTTTGATTGGTCTCGGACAACTCAGAAACACGAGCCAACACCAACTTCTTTTTACCTTTTTTTTTTTTTTTTTTTACTCAGTAAACCATAGTTTGTACCCTCTGGGGTGAAACATATAATATACTCCATAGGGAAGAAGCACCAGCTTGCTGAAGTCACTTGTTCGCTTCTGGCTAAATCGCCACTCCCCTCTTCAAGGTGAAGAGAAAGAGCAATATCACCATAAAGCACTATCAAGATCTCAGCAACTTCAAGAGACTCCAAACCAGCCTCTCAGGGCTGGTAGCAAACTGCATTGCCTGAGGGAGGGTGGCAATAAAGTCTAGAGACTTCTTCAGGGCTGACAACTGTATCACTGCAGTCAGATGCAATTACGGAGCTGGAGCAGCTAGCAGGAAAGGGGGTTGACAGTGACCACGAGAGTGGAAAGGCCTGGGAGAAAGCAGACCAAACATTAGTAATGCAAAGTCAATGCCTAGATTGCTAAATCTATGCGTTACACAAAGGACCTCCTTTGGCAACCACTACTCAAGGTGACTAACGTTCGCTCATGCTGACTTCAACGAAAATTAAGTGCCTGAGAAACTGCTGCCTAGGGTGAGGAAGGGTATGTCTACATGGTATCTGGCAGGCTGACAAAGGCTCACCCCGCCTGCACTCTAGCCTGGCCAGGCACAAGCCAGCACCAAGGCAGAGGACAGGTAGCTGTGGTTAGTAGAACCCCAAACCCAAGCTAACAAGCCCTGCAGAGGAACTGGGCTGGGGCTCGACATCCTCGCTCGCGCAGCTGTACGGCTTCCGCTGGAGGTTGGCTTGGGTCCAGTTGGCTTGAAGCATGGGCAGAACGAGCTCATGTCTGCTCGCAAAATACTGCGCACAGCTCTGACTTTTGCCCAAGAGGTTGAACAAATGAAGAAAACGCACATAAAGCAGCCATTATGGATTCCTCGCTTCTTCAAAACCCGGAGACTCACACTGTGCACCCAACCCTGGTTTGTTTTCCCGGCGTGCTCCAGGTATTAAATACTTAATCTCAACAAAACAAAATTAATTACATTTAAATCTTTCAGGTCCCCTCTTTTTAAAAAAAAAATAAATTATTTTGCGTGTTCTCAATTACAGTAAAAATTAAAACCCGTGATTTGATCAGAAATGCTCCAGTATCTCCATACCCAAGTTTTAGCACTCCTAAGCAGGAATTGCAGATTTTGTCATGCATTTCAATTCTGACTACCTTGGGCCAAAATACTCTTACCTTCTGCAAGATAATTTGATAACTGCTGACCTGGATTATGGGCCTAATCCAAACCGAAAGCAAATCACTTTCAACCGTACATTCATTTTATGCCTGTTATTCATGTAGCAACGTGACCAGACCAGATTTCTAGAGGCTGGGAACTTATTAACCAAATTTGTGCCCAAGCCCTTTGTTTTTTTCCTGCCTGCAAAATGGTCATACACACCTGTGAGGGCTGATTAGGAGAAACCACAAAGATGAACTATGCTACACAATCTCAGGCAAGTTGCAGCATTTTTAAGGATTATCACTCCACTTCTAAACCACCACAACTGTGTACTTCAGAGAGTGAAGGAGTCAAGAAGCACTACACTTTCTGACCCATACACAACCTAAATTCTTAGAAATTTACATGTCAACATGATCGCCACCATAGGTAACAAAACTGGACAATATAGACTGCTGCTTTCTAATCAAACCAGATTGCTACACCCCTTGCCAAAATAATGACTAATGAAATGACTAAGAGGGATGGGTAACTGAAAAGAAGAGGCTGCAGGAATGACACAATACTGTAAAGTATTAATTCTGTCAGACAACCTGGCACTGTTTGAGTATTTTATATCCTTTCCTCTTTGAGAACATAATGCTAACTCAGTCTGGTCATTTTATTACATGGGAGAGGGGAATTCCTCCTTGCAACAGGAACCTCATCACCACAAAGGAAAAAGTAAAGTAACACAGTGGAGAAACAAAATGTTAAAGTAAGCCAGTGTATTAGAGCTTAAAGTAGGACTCAGAAAGGCAGCAAAAGACAACTGCACTAGAATTTTCTCTTGCTACTTACAGTACGGAAGATGTAAGAAGTGAGAGAAGTGAGACAGGACCATGGCAATAGCAAAAATGAGTGGACCGTGCCAAGCTTTCTTACAGTCCTTGCCAAAATGTCCTCTTGTCTCCTGAAATACAACTTAATGGCAGTCAGGGAGCAAGAAACCTGACCTAACGTTCACTGAATCAATAGCAACTGATTTTCCTCATAACTTCCATGGACTTCGTCTATGTCCTGCCCTGAAAGAGTTCATTTGTTCTCTTGCTGTGTGATCATATATCTTCCTAGAGTGTCTCTCCACAGGTTCAATTTCTCTGAACATACAAGTTTATTCACAATAATCCTGTTTAGGTTCTTGCACTGTTTGCTTTATCCACATAACTGTTTGCCTGAGACTAAGCCTCACATGTCCCCACTACAGACACACACTGGGGGGAAAGGGAGTTAGCCACCTTCACAGAGGGACTGTGTGGTGACAGCAGCAGCAAGAAACCCCAATTTCCACTGTCTTCCCAGTTCACCACTTGAACTACAAAACTACCCTTGCTGTAATGACTTGGATTTCATTATTTATTGTTTGCTCACTCTTCAAATTAGAAGTGCTCTGGGCTCCTTAGGATAAAAGATTCTAGCTAAGTACTTATTGTTGTTTGTTATTATTATCATTGAGATTATTTACAAATACAAGTGTCAAGGTAGATTCAGAACAAGTTCTGCTGAGGCTCATATATCTTCCAGGCATCCATCCATGCTGTGATATAGAATTAAGGTGTGAACAGGGAAAACCATGTATCCAGTCAGTGCTGTGTTTAAGTGGCCTGCCAATTCCAGCTAATCACCAAGTTATTTACTTCCAGTTTATTAGGCTGAAACTGCCACTAGCTGTTGGCAGCCTCTGATATTTACACCTTACTTTCCTGGGGTCTCTTCAAGCACTGCTGTAATAAAAAAGCCATTTCTTCCAGGTTCAGATGCAAGAATTAACACAGAGAGCACCGCACAAGGCCAAGCCAAATTCTGATCTCAGTTACAAATGTGCAACCCCATTGATTTCCAGTAGTTTAATCTGCAATGGTCTTGAGCTGCTGTACCTGAGAGCACAATTTGATCCACTGTTTTCACAGAGAGGAGTAACAGTGCTACCACTAATATGCTTGTGAGAATTTTAAACACAGTAAGAGTTGGATAAACATCAATCATTATCAATGGCCCTCAGTCTCATTTACATCACATGCAATAAAGCCCTGGATGAGCATTTCATCAGAAATTAGCCTAAATTATTCACAATTATTTTATATACTTCTGTAACTTTTTATTATTTTAGTATTTGAGCACTTCAGAAACTTCCACATCTTTATCCTTATAATGCTCCCATCAGAGAGTGAAGAGTTGGAATTCCTTACTGAGTTTGTGGGAGAGTTTTCATGGAGAAAATTCACAGGGAAAATTCAACAGAGGCTTGGATTTAGATTTCCCAAACTGTAGGGAATGGGACCTGAAATGCAAGGATCTCTCTTTGTTATTAATGCTTTTCACTGGATGACAATAAAAGCATACAGCAAACTCTCAAAGCCTCTCATAATATTTTTCAACCTGGATTTTCCTATTTTAGCCAGACACAGGGTCCTTTCCTTGGTATCTCAGGGAACCTCTAGAAAGGAATGATTTGTTTTCTCCTACCTGTAAAGAGCGCCTGTTGTTGGTCTCCTAAAGCTGCTTTTTCCAAGGAACACTCCCTGTGCGGTGTTTTCCTTTGATTTTAGATGCATGATTAAACCTCACAGCCATGCCTGCAGTTGTGTAAGGCTAAAAGAGTATTTGTCCGTGCAGAGCAAACATGAGATTCCTGATGCTGAGCCTCAGATCTGCACCGAGCTATGAGCTGCACATGAAGTTCCCAACCCCTTCACACCTTCCTGCTGCCAACACGAGGGAGTTCCACAATTTGCCCAGGGCCAGGCACACCTTTATTCATAGGAAAACCTAAGAAGCAGCCAGAGCAAACCAATACTTACTCATAGCACATGTGTACTTGCTCAAATGACCACTTCCAGAAACAATAAAATCCTGTGGACAAGCCCTGTCCTGCTAAAATTACACACTCACAGCTCATTCCGCAGGCTGTGTTCATTGCAATGAGGAAAGCCACCATATTAAAAAAGAAATCTCTCTTTAAACAGTTTCTCAAAGATATTCCCTTCTACCCCGCATAAAGAGACTAGATCAAAAGAAATTGCAACATATATTTTCAACTACATGGTCAGTTGTGCTCCATCTCTTGACTTCAGTCCTGGCTTTCTCCACAGAAATGAAGTTTGTCATGCACTACAGCCTGCCCAGTAATGATATCAGCCACGTGAGTATCTCACAAGCCTAATTTAGGACAGTCATATTTGCACCAATTCCATTTCTTGCCTATGAGAAAAAAAAAAAAACTAAGAAGAGGGTGGAGAAAGAAAGAGAAGTAAAGGAAGACAAAAATCAGGTTTTCTTTTTTAATAACTTGAAAGTATCTCCTGATAGGGAGAAAGTTACCATTTACTTTATTTTGGTCCACTTTCTGATTTCCAGTCACTTTGTGAGGTCTATCAGCTGGGAACTATTGACATTATAGCACAGCCAGGTAGATATAGGTCAGGAAAAATAATCAGAAACAATCTAAAAGGCCAGGCTTTATCCAGCAAAATATAGTTACTTTAACTGAAAAAGTCTCACTGCTCAATTCAGTACCATCTATGAAACAAAACACATGGATTTTAAGAAATAGTTATATTTTGAATTATACTGTTATAGTTAAATGCCAAATGGAGAAAACATCTTGAAAAAGCAGTCTCTCCTCTGTTCTCACATGGCTGCTGTATCTAGAGTCTCCTATTCAGGTTCCAGGGGAACAGTGTGTCACACTGGAAGTACTCTGTCGTAATTTTGACATGATTACAGCACAGAAGCTGTCATAGAGAGAGCTCTGGGATGCCAGTACCTATCCTTCTCCATGACTCCAAGTCCTTTCTCTGTCCCTTTTATCCTCCATCTCCCCTGCTCTCTCTCTTTCCCTTTCCTGCCACACACACATCCCAAGTCAGCCTGATTTATTGACAGCAAGGAAGATTTGTGTTGGTCTTTACATCTCCGTCTGTCCACCTGTGAAATAGTTTTCTAGTTATAGACATTACCTGAATAGTGATTTAACAAAGAGTAAAAATGCAAAGGCTATTTCACACACACACAAAAAAAATCAAAGTGACTAAATCTGTTAACCTGTTTTTTCTCTTTTGCTCACAGTAATACTGGTGAAGATTTTAAAACTATCAGAAATATTTTTAAAAGATGCTTTAAAAAGTAAGTGGTCCCTGTGTTGTTTTTTTTTTTTGGAAACACTGCCAATCCTACTGTCATTATCAGAAATGCTCACCCTTGTCCAAAATTTATCCTCCATGCACTGGCTGCTAACTTGCTGTTACACACTGGCTGGGATGGTGAAGCCCAGTAGCCCAGAGAGCACTGGAGAGCACTGCTTGTGAAAGGACTGTAAAGCATCATTACTAAATTGGAGAGTCCCTGGAGAAAGATCCCATTTGTGCCAACTTTTATCTAAAAAGTTATTGTGCTTATTGTGTGCAGGTGTATGCCAAAGTTGCCTGGATGATACAAAACCTGATGGTGTGGCCAGGCAATTCAGTCTTTTGCTCCTTTTTTTTTTCTGTCTGCTCTCCACAGATCTGCATGAACTCAAGCTAGCGAACTCTGAAAAGAATTTGGTCCAGCTTGCCAGAAATGCTTGAGCAACTAGCCAGTCCACAAACGGCAAAGAGAACAGTTATCAGCTTGGGTTTGGTTTTGTCAGGGGCTTTTTCATGGGTTGAATTAACTCCAGAATCAGCACTGTGCATGCAATAGCACTGGAAACTGAAATTACCTGCCTTTGGACAAAATACCAACACTACGCCGTGAGTGAAAACTCAAAGTCCTGGTTGTCATCAATTCACAGTGTATTCCCCCGAACTAGAGTTCATCAAGTACTTCTGACAATTAGAGGATAATGTGTCTTGGGTACAGATATTTCACAAGCAGAGAAAAAAACCTACCTGGGATACATTATTTGTTAACTGTTCACTCCACTCATGATTGGTGTGTGACTCTGAACTGTATTTGGCATCTAACATCTCTCTTTTGATAGATAGCAATATCTCAGCAGCCTGCTCTCTGTGCCAGTGCAGACAAGGAATGGGCAGCACACGTTCATCAAACTAACATCTGCTTTCAGTTCTCATTTATAGATATGGAATCCTTTCAACTGGACATTAATCATTCTCAACAGCAGCAATTAGATACTTGAGACAGATCAGAACAAATCAAATTAGCCTTATTTATTAAACAAAAAATTCCTAAGGAGTAAATAAAAAGGATGGCAGACCATCCTGTGTGCAGCAACATAAAAAGAAAATTAAGGTACTGACACACAGGAGTCTAAAAGCTTTCAGGTGCTATTTTCAAAGCCTCAACTGTAACCAAATAGCAGAGGGCTCTACTGCTGAATGCCTCATGGATTATTTTAGCAATAAGGTATAATTGAAAGGATTATCGTGAATGTAATGTTTCCCTTCCAAAAATTCCAGGAATGCAAAAATTACTCTCATCTGCACTGCATGACTCATGTTTTTAATGCTGGAGCTTCATTTTCACTCATGAGGAATTCAAGCGCAGGGAAATGTTACCACAAAAATCCTCATTCAATCGACAAAGGAAAATCTCTCTTTTGCTGCAGTTAAACAAAGCCTAAGAATTGTATCTTTAGAGAGTCTGGCTTGGTTCAGCTTCAGGCAATGGACATCCTGCACATCAAGAAAAGACACTGCCCTCCCCAAGGGATCAAACGGATCTCCCTGAGTAGCTCAAATTCTCCAGACTGGCTCAAACCGAGCAGATCAGCTTCCTTTTCCTGGATTTCCCCAGCTTAACATGGCAGACAGCTTTCAGCAAGCAAGGTGGGGGACCCTGCCACATTTGCATGGAAATTAGTAGTAAAACATTTGTAGATCACAAGACAAAGGGGAAGGTGCACAGCTATCCACCAAGCACCTCATACTCTCTCTCTCTTTCCTCAGTTTTCTTTTTCCAAAAGTCACTTTTACTTTTTAATAAGGAAAAAATTCAACATGTTAGTTACAGAAAACTAGCACTGTGTAAGTGAAGAAGAGTTCTCCCCATTTAGATTACATGTATCAGAAGCATTTCAGGGTTGTTTTTTACAATGGGAGCTAAATGTTAAGCAGATGAGAAGTCTCCTGAACGAATACATCGGAGAACAGGAAACAGGGTTTTGCCATCCAGAAACAAAATGATCCTCATCTGCCTGTGCCATAGATCATAAAGCTGATCATCTGCTCCCATCCAGAAAGCCCCATCCCACGCTGGGCTGTCTTTGTTGCTGGAAAGAACCAGAGTGGGGCAAGCAGGTCTAGAGGAAATGTGATTCTGCTGCATGCCCTGAAAAGCTGTGCTGCTTTATCGCCTTTCTTCTCAGCACCTATTCAAGGTGACAGTGGGTGGGGTGGAGGCTTGCATGGGAAGGAGGAAGACACTTTTTCCAGTGAACCCATCACACCTCTCCCCCTTCAATATCCAGAGCCTTTCAGGCTGATCCTTTCCTCTCCTTTCCTCAACTTTACATGCACCTGACTAATAACAGTAGAGATAGCATCTGGGGTTAGCTCATTACATGTTTATTACTCCTTTGTTTATTTCTTCATAAATATAAACTCTCGTTGCCTATGCAAGCCTGAGCATCTAGTCCAGGTCTGGTGAGCCCCAAATTGAAAATAGCCTAAAGATGTGAGAAATCATGGCCAGCATTGTAGTGAGTTAGTCAAGGTATGGAGAGAGAACCATTGCAACACGCAATATATAGGGATAGGTTTATATTTAAGATTCCCTGGCTTGGAGGTACCGTGTTAGCTAGTTAGATGTGGTTATAAATGGAAGCACCAGCTGACATTAATCACAATACTTTGCTGGTGTGGCTACCAATATGAAATTACAAAAGGGACAGGTACCTTGAAAACTTAAGTCCAGTTTATCGCTGGCCAGATTATTTATCAGCCAGAGAAAGTAATCGTTCCTCTGTGTTCTGTGGTCTCGTGCAAAAGGGAATCTGAGGCAGAGACAGAGGAAGGGGCCTTGGTTTTTTATTTGATTTGATTTTTCATTTGGTTCAATGGAACTTTAAGAAATATTAATCTGCTCCTTCGTTTAATTTCATCTGTACCACTGGCCAAGAGAAATGCACTAATTTATAAGTTGAAGCAAGCCTTGAGATAATGTCACCCACCATTCATCCAAATTTGTCACTAGCATCCCATTAAAGCCATAATTATTTTTTAATTAAAACTAAGGAAGCTGGCATGCGTGTGCCTACTTTATACATCTGTTATGGGTTAAAATAGCTTTTAAAAAATGTTTTTTTAGACCACAGTCTTTTGTGGCCATGGCCTATGCCAAAGAAAACGCAAACTTGCTTATTTTCTCCATGGGGCGCAACACTGCCTATGTGTGCCTGAACAGATTCGACTGGCCGTGAAAAGAATTCTAAATAAAACACAAACATGGAATTTGGCAACGCCACAGAAGCGAGCTTAAGACTAATTCCAGCATGCGGACGGCTCTCACACAGCAAGTCTGGCTCCACTATAAATGAAACCAGGCCCTGTAAAATCGCCAGTAAAGTTTGAGTTAGGATTTAAAGAGACAGCACTCTTATTCCAAGGTTTAAAGGGGAAAAACACACGCGCACACACATACACATACCCCAGCTTATTAAGGAAATTTGTGCTGGCCCAATAAGTCTGTACATTGCAAGCTGTGTTTACTTTCAGCAGTCATTTCCATTTAAAAAAATGTTAATCTTAAAGAAGGAAAAAAAAAAAAAGACCCCAAACCCACTAAAACCAGCAAATTGACTTTGGAGTTGAGTTTTAGAAAAAAAATACTGTGATTGTTACTGCAGGGACCACTGGCAGTGACAGCATGAATAAAGGACCTACCTTATAGCAAAGCTGAAATGATATATTAAAAAAAAAGAAAGAGAGATGAATGTCTAGGGCAGAGCACGGGAAAGGAAAGGTACAGATGGGCAGAAGCTCCATGTCCAGGGTGGCCAGGGACAGAGCATCCTGTTCCCATCAGACAGCCCAGCAAGCAGCATGGTGACTCACTGGGACTTGTGGGAGGGAGCTATATGCAATACAGCTCCATGCTGCCATGTACATGGCGAAATCTAATCCTGGGGCAATGAAATCCCCTGGGTAATACCTCCCCAGCAGTGCCAGCTGGCCCCAGAGAGCAAAGACATCTGTGAAGAAAGAGTGAGGAGAAAGTGAGAAACAGCATTCACTCATCTTTACCTATTAAGGAGAAAACAAATTTAAGAAATCTCAGTTTATAATCACAAGACACAGCCTGGCAAACTTAGCAGAAAAGGGCAGGGAGCAAATTATTTAAGCAGTGGTGGTACTGTCTCTCACAATTTTGCTCTCCCTTACAGCTCTGGATGATACCAGGCCACTGAATTAAAATTATATCTCAAGCAGCCACCTCAAACCCTGACCATTGGGTTTTTTCTGGAAAAGGGAAGAGCAGAAGGGAAGATTTGCTGGCTAGAGAGCTCTAAATATGGGAAGAGTTCAGACAGTTATGAGTATGCTCAACTGCACTAATGAACAGGGACAGTGGTGATGGAGGCAGGGGCAGCATCGATGCAGATTTCACAACGCTCCGTGTGGAAAATGGGCAGGGAAGGTACAAAGGAAATTGGGAAGGAGTTTACAGCAATTTCATAGGATCATTTTACAACTATTCTATGTCTCTCTTGATAATGACAGTGAAGTGTTTGGCTTCAATAAACTACAGAGCTTTTAAGATTCTACCTCAGATTTACAACAGAAGTATCAGGTCAGTTTGAGGAGAAAGCAGAAAAAATAGAAAAATAATTGCCTTTTTTTTTTAATAGGGTTTTACAGGAAAGTAAAGTTACTTGCTAATCTTGTTCTCACTGTAGGACCAAAATGATTCTGTTTCCAGTTTACTCAACAGTTCACACATTTTTATAGAGGATTTGGATTAATCAATCTGTAAACACTCAGATCTAATTTTTGGACATACTTTGCATTATAAGCCTGTCTGTGCCATAACGAATGAACTTACTCTCTCCTTGTTCAACCAGAAGAGTGGAGAAAATAACCTAAAACTCTGTTAGAAGATGCAAACTGAAAAAACTAGTTCTCCAGCAGGCAAAAGGCACTGGTGCCATGCTGAGGTCTTACAAGGTTCCATGAATTTTTGGGTTTTGCCCTGATCACCATGGACAGTTTTAAATGCTACGTATTTACCAACAATACTATGATTATTATTTAAATCTTTGTACATCCTGGAATTCCATAGACCATGTTCACAGATAGAAGAAGAGTATAACACCACTGAAGTCAGAAAACACCTCATAGAAAGATGCTCAGCCAAGCATCCCTAGGCAGCCCCTAACCCATCTCTCAGTGGACTGCTGGCATGGCACAGCACACCCTGGAAGCACTACATTTGTCACGCAGCCATGGAAGAGACATAAAGATCAAGTTTAGATCTGCGTCTCACGTGAAGTAATCTAGGTCAATACAGGACATAAAAGGAGACAGACTGATACACAGAAAGGATGGGATGCTCCCCTCACATTGCCAGGGGATGTACTGAAAATAATACATTTACAGTTGGCTTCAAATAGCCAAGCGATGTTTAAACAAGCATAAAAGCTTCAGGTATGTTGTGCAAACCAGCCCCTCTCTAACCAGAGATTCTTTATGTTAATAGCAAAGACACTAATTTACAAAGCACCGTTTCATGGCACAATTCCAGCGGCTATGTCTCCCCATCTCCTTGCTTAGTGCCTGCATTAACCTCATTCCAGAAGTCCCAGGACCTCTGACTCATACAGCTGAATTCATAAAAAATGTAAGCCTTTGCTACATGGGATTTTTGCCTGCTTCCTTCCAAGTGCATGTTTTAGTGTCTCATTGAACCTGACTTCCCCTGTGCTATGGCAGGTTACATTAGCTGGAACAGGGACCCATAGAAATGGTTTGATTTAGACAAAAACAAGATGAAAATAAAGATACCAAAGGCATGTACTGTACACTAGCCTACCAGATTTCTGTGCATACTGCAAAAATACTTGGAAAAAGACTGTCCAAAAGAAAGCGAACAGCATAAAAACATATGTTGCTAACAGTTGCTCAGATGTTTACTGCTCAGCAGATAGAAGGACCAACATGCAGAACACAGAAGTCCAGTGGGGCACATGCGAGGTGCACCAGCATGGCTTCTTTGACTCAAATCCCTTTCTGAACATAAAGCATCCCATCTGAGCACAGAACTCTTCCTTTCATCTATTTTTATGAAGCACTCAGAAAAATAAAAAAGAGCCCAGGTCCTCTGAATTAGACAGCTCTGGAGGGACACGGGGTAATTTTTTTTCAGTTCTCTGGCCTAAACCTGAGTCACTCCAGGAATAAATGATCCAATTCCTCTAAAATAAATAAAATAAAACAAAGCAATTTCACTACAAAATGTACAACGCCTCTCTGTTGCCTCCACCTTTCCCGCTCTGGCTTGTGAACTCAAGAGCAGTTCTCATCACAACTACCTACGCCATACACCATAGCCTGCCCTACTTCCTTTGACATTGAGCATTATATTTGTGCACAAGAGATTTATCTCTTTTCTCACAAACTGAACAGGCCAATTCACTTCCTGGCTCAGACACACAAACACGTCCGCACAAATCTGACAGAAAGCGAGAAGAAAAGTGATGACAAAAAGCTACTGCTGAAGGGGCAGGAGGAAACTCCATCCTGAATATGCCAGGTGAGGCTGTACAAGTGAACTGTTTAGCATATGTTATGTACAAAGGAACAGCAATTTACTGAGAGAAAGAAAGAATAATTGCAAACATTTATGCCTCATGCATGTGTATAAAAAAAAAAATCAGCTCTTACAAAACTGGTGCATTGCCCAACCAAAAAGCAAGGCACCTGACAAGCACTACCCCTAATTTTGTTGCTTTTTAGGTGATTGCTTCCTTCCTTCTCTTCCTGCAGTTGATTTCTTCTCTATTTAGGAATTATTCACCAAGAGGCATTCAACTCCCTGAAAACGGCTGGGAAAGCAGTGGTAGCAGGGGAGATGCTGGTCCCATACTGCAAACCATCCCCAGTGACTACTCTGCATCAGAAACATGAAAGCCATTCCTGTCCCTTTGCTGAATACAAACATGCACCATGCTAAACTTCAAGAGGAGGTCTGCTCCTCCTTCAGACAATTGAGGTGTTTCTGGACATAATGGTGCCGAAAGATAGATGGTGCCCAAACCTTGCCTACTGCACCCCATTAAAGCAGTCTTCATTTATGCTGCTATCTTATGGAAAGTAGTGCACAAACACGAAGAAAAAAAGACTCTAATTTGCTTGGGTCTTCTGTTAGAGCAGCAGGCACCTTACCATCAGTGGTGCCTCTTTGCAACTAAGCTACACTCTCCCTTCCAAACTATCAATACTTCCAAATGTTTAATGAATCAAGGGGGGAAAAAATGGGGGTTATCACTACTGGGAACAAGAAAGCACAAAAAAAGAGCCCTTAAAGAAAAAACAAAACTGTTGAATGAGATAGAACAGAAATGGCCTTCCACTGCTTTCTCATAAGCTCCCTTTTTGCCTCATCTCCCACCTGATACCACCAAAGCCTGTTTGTGCTTTAACAAAGATGGATCAGTTGCTGTGTCCTGCCCTGGCGCTTACCTATACTCTGAAGTCACCTACTCCTAGTCCAGCCATCGCTCAGCAAACTCAAAAAGGAAATAAAATCATTCATTCCAATAAGCAAATTATAAAATCACCTTCATCCATCTTGTTCCTATATTTTTAAATTTGACTGTGGCCAGAAAACTGCTGGCTGGGAATTACCCTTCCCCCACTCACACATACACCCTTTAAAAATGCAAAATCTAGCCCTCTATTTCAATATTTCTGATGTCAGTGACCGGTGTCAGCTCTCCCCATACAGTAACTGCTTTAAAGCGCTGCATACAGCACTGCATTAAAAATTAATTACACATGCTATTTTATTGATAGTGCATAATGTAATGAGCACCAGCTGTGCTAAACATCCAAACTCCTTTTTAAGACAGCTATAAAAAAAGAAAGAAACTGCACTTCCAAATGCTTCTCCTGTCAGAGGAGAAAAACAGCAACATCTTGGATGGATTTGAAACAGGATTCTTTGATTTAGCTCTCCATTTGGAGCGTTTGAAGAGTTCAGACTCTTGGGCTCAGTGTAGTGGTATGCGTTCGAGTTAACTCTCTCAATGTTGGAGCCATTGTCCTTACTGCAGGCAATGTTGCCTTGAACCATTTTGTCCCAAGACTGCCAGACTCAGTTCCACCCATTACTATTGCAATTAAGGGCTTTTCTTTTTTTCCTGGGATGTCTGGAAATGGCAAGCATCCACTTTAAAGCACCTTTAAATATCACTGTTGCACCTTCTGGTTCTTAACTTGACATAATCAGGACTTACAAAGTTATAGTGATCGGCTATCTGCCTAGAACAAAGCCGCAGTCTCACGTTGCCAGTGACCCTGGCCCATGCAGCACCCTCATTTTAGTCCCTTCGCTGCTTCTTGACAAACACATCATTCAGTCAAAAAATCAGTCTCTGTTAGACCCACCTATGTTGAGTTTGGATCTGATTTTAATAGCTGGTGAGACGGAGAGCTGCATAGACAGCAGGTCACATATGATTTTAATACTTGGGTAAACGGATGAACACATAGATTGACAGACAGGTGTAAAGATGGATGAATACACTCAGATGATGCATTACTGGCTTTAGAATGTACATCTCTCACATACCCTTGCACTCTGTAAGTACCATCCACTAAGTCAGTTCTAGCAAAGCATGCATTAAATATTTCACTAAAGTAAATAAATACATGTAACTATGACTAATAGGGGGATCTTTCCTAGCCAGCACTTTATGCAAATCTCTTCTTTATGCAGCAAAATGAAAAGATACATTTACAAAGGGTCTCGGGGAAACTATAGGTCTTTGTCTGCCTTCAGACACTTACACTCAGTTCCCTTTCTCCTCTCAAAAAGTACTAAACAGAAATCAAGTTTTTGTGCACTCTTTTTTTCTCCTTTTTTATTCTTTTTTTTTTTTTTTTGAGATTCCACTGAACAAAAAATGAGGAGTAGAGTATGAGCCATTGTCCTGGGACATGATGAGTTAGGAGGTTTTTGCTGGATGAGTTTGTATTCTCTGGTCTGATTACTGTTTTGTTTTCCATTGATCCTCCTGTGTTAATAAAACCCAGTCTGGAGTGAACAAAAGCTTGCTTCTTGTTCAAGTAAGAAATGTGCCGAGTGCATACCATATCATTAACATAAAAGTTTTTGAAATAATACTGCTTTCTAGACAGACTGTATTAATTGCATCAAGCTTTTTACAGCAGGGTGGTCTAATCTAGCTCCTCTTATTGGCTGACTCCGGTTATAAAACCAACATAAAATTAATATGGTGATATAATAGAAGGAGGGAAAAGTATTCTTTTAAAAACCTATGATTTACTTACAGGGACTGCTTTTATCTTTACTGTCACGTTAACCTTTGCCAAGAAAACACCAGACTAGTTAAATGAAGCAGTAAGTAGAATTTCAGTAGCCAAGTAAATTGATATTAACTTTACAAGATGACTGTGATTTTCAGAATGTCCTAACGACTAATACAGCTGATTCCTTGAATTAGCAGGAGCTTGTTCCTCTCTTTGGAGCTATGGCCCCATGCTTTCCTCTGTTTTATACTTTAAACTACACAGCCCTGTCCATTAATCATTGCTGTCCATGCCCACTTGCTGTTTTCACATATGCAACTAAGTATCTAATTGCTTTCCACCTCCTTCCACCAGCCTACATGTGGGAAGGAAGCAGATTCACTGGTTAGATGAATATATGTGTATTAGACAGATTTAATTATCTTTACAGGGCTAAGATAAAACCCTCACTCATAGGCCCAGGTCCAAAGATTTTGGATCAGGTATATATCTGAATGCAGGCACAGGGGACAAATTATTCTCTGTGTGATTACAATCCCTTTTGTCTTACGCCGATTACAATCCCGTTTCTGGGGCTTTTGCACCGCAGTATCTTCAGGGCAGGGACTTTTTTCTTTGGAGAGCACACTGTAAAGTGCCATGCACTTCTGCACTGAGATTTTCAATGCTCATTTCTCGTTAACTTTAATGGCAAATGGGCATCCAAATCTCTTAGGAAGCTTTGACAATTTAAGCCTTAATGTACAATATTAATAAATCAGCATCATAAAAAGAGTCTTATGAAGATGTATTGTGAAAAAATAGCCCCACAAAAAGCATCTCAGTGTATGTGTGCACGCATACAGGCATATACTTTTCTTTACATAATTACGTCTCTCAACAATCATTTGCATGTCTCTGTTATGCAAAAAAACCTGTGTGTGTTTTACAGTTACTCTGAGTAGTTGCAATTCATTGAAATGAAATAAAAAGCAGGCTCAAAAAAGCACCCTAATCTGGCAAGGGGTAAAGCAAAATGAATGCTTTGCCCATTTATATTTTAGATCCAAGCTACACAACCCTGTGAATTTCATTACTCTATTCCAACTTCTAATTAAATAGGCACTAAAAACATTTAAACAGGAGAACCCAATTCAACAGACAAAAGCCTCTGAGGCAAAAAAAATAAATAAATAAATAGATTGAGAGAGAGCTTGAACCAGTGGTAGATTTTTTTTTAATCGCATGGAAAAATATAGACCTTTAATTGCAAATTCCTCATCCTGTGGTGCCCTGAATACAAAGAATTGAACAAATACTGAGGAGACCACGACCAGCACCAGCCGAGAAGCACAGTGGACATCCAAGCAGATGTCCCAGCACCATTTACTGTGATTGAAACCACTATCAGCAGCACATTTTCTAAAGATCACTAACAGCTCTGGATGAGGCAGCATGAGTTCCTCTGTGCATGACTGAATGCTACTCAGCATCCCAGATGATCGCTCTTATCTAGGTCGGAGATTTCCAAATGCAATTTTTCACACATGTGTACCCCAAATCCCACTGGCTTCCAGAAGTTTAGATTCTCAAGCACAAACTGCTGTGAGGGACTCTTGAGGGCCTTATTTGCGAGTGCCCAGTAGAGATTTGGGAGTACCTGCAACTTCAAGCCTTCAGAGTCGCAGCCTGCTTGAGAACTGCACAGAAAAACTCCAGGTCCTGAATTAAATGAATGCTGAAAAACAGGAAAGGTGAGAAACAATGAAGGATGAGG
Source organism: Pseudopipra pipra (assembly GCF_036250125.1). Classification (NCBI taxonomy): domain Eukaryota; kingdom Metazoa; phylum Chordata; class Aves; order Passeriformes; family Pipridae; genus Pseudopipra; species Pseudopipra pipra. The sequence goes on from NC_087554.1 coordinate 52,467,402, forward strand.
AGAGGCGAGAACTGTTGATGGTTTTTGTTCAAAGAAGGAAACAATTCCTCAGAAGGAAGAACAGGGCTGACAGAATAAAAGGCTAATCAAGTCAGAGAGACAAGCTGATCTCTAAAGCTGGAGCAGGAGACTATTGTAAATGTCTATATTAAAAAAGAGGGCACAATACAGGAATTGTCACTAGATTATTAGTCCACACAAAGAACTCATTTTTCTTTCATTTCCACAAAATATTTTGGGGGACAGAAAGATCCCATAACCCTTGCCGTAGGGCTTAAACCATGGCCAGGCTCACGTACAGTGAATTCTATGTGAGCTAAGAAAGGGTTAAGCAGACATAATCTCCTTTTTCATGTGAAGAAAATGTTTCTTTCAAGCAGACCTTGACCAACTACTGTCATAAACATGTAGCATGCACTTTGATATAACCTATTCTCTAAGTGCCGCAGACTGCAGCAGTAATTACAGGAAGCCATGATAACAGGTCTCTCTCTCCACAGAGCTGGCATCGCTCTCCCAGCAAACAGGCAATTCTGAAAACTCACAGCACAGAACTCCAAAGTGAGAACTCAAAGTACGCAAAGTACAAAAGCCTCACCTTCCCACATTCTTCAATAAGTTATTCCTTCCTTCCTTTTCTATTTTTAGTTGTACTTGCTTCCCTTACCACTAGCTACTGGCATCAGAAGCAATAGGGAACCAGGGCATTCAGTTCACTGTTACAACTACCTGAGTACCAAAAGCACATGTGTGCAGTCTACACCAGCGAAGACAGAGAACAGCAAAACAGGAGATAAGTTCCAGTTTGGTTTACTGGTTACTGGGAGGAGGGAAGGCAGGAGGTGGGGAAGCTATCTGACTTTCTGATCCAATGCTCACCATTTGCAAGAACCTGTCTCAACATCCATCCCAGGCCAGTTGGTCAATCTACCAAGGCTGCGAAGCAGTTTGATTAAAACAGCATCCCCCACCACAGTGAACACGGCAGAAAATCTAACCAAACCCGCAGATGCACTGACAGCACCTCACCACATAGCACATTGCTGCAAGCCCAATGCCTGCACTCCAATGCAAGCACATGGGTGCAAGCTGAGCATCCTCCAGGCAGCATAGGAGCCTTCTCTGCATGCCCTGAGCTTCACCCAAGGTCGAAACGGCACCCTGAAGAGAGCCTCCTCCTGAGAATATTTTATCTTTCAAGAACAAGGGTTTCCAAGATACAAATTTAAATTTCTTGCAAATCTTTTTGTCTTGTTTTATTACATCAATGAGAGATGTACATGGATATTCTCATTAGATACGGCATACTGTAGCCAGGTGGTACCACTACTTGTGGAAGGAATAAGCTGCGCACAGCAAAGTTTTGCCAGCTTCAGGGGGGAAATGAGGAGGAGGAGCTATTTCCCAAAGGCTTTACTGCTGACAGTCATTGCTGTCTCTCTAAATCCTCTGGCCCTCACACTTTACTTATGCAGAATCATTTAGGGAACTCCCTATTAAAACTACATGCATGTTATCATGAATGAGAGCTGTGGGGTTTGGCCCACCACAGTGAGACTCCATAAACATTTGTGGATTTTGCCACATCTGTATTTTTTTTAAACCCCCACTGCTTTTCACCTTTCTAGCCTGCAGTTCACCATAAACCCAGTCTTGCAACTGAGCCATACTCAGAAACACCCACTGATTTCAAAGAGATCACTGGGTCTGAAATGATGGGGTCTGGCAACAATATGTCCGGGTTCTCTTTGGCTAGCTTGGTGTGCCTTCATTTTCACGTTACTTTCCCCTCCTTGTGGTGACAAAAGTCAGGCATTCAAAAGGAATAAAGGAAAAGAAAAGCTGATGGGGTAGAGGCCAGGGATGCATGGTGAGTTACCAAGGAGCATTTTCTCAAGGCAAGGGAGAAAACAGCATGAAGCACATACACCCTGTGTGCACATGGATGCGGAGGAGAGCCTTTAATATGAATGATTGAGGAGGGAGGGCAAAAAAAAAGAGTGAAATAAAAATACCTCAGATGTAAATGTTATCCAATTAAGCTTAAGATAAGCATCCCAGAGAGATGAAATCTTGATACTGGGGTATCACGTTCTGTGAGGAGTCTCAGACATTTGTTAACAACATGGCACAAACGGCCCGGCAGTGGCTGCGGGTGACAACCGAGGGTGGGCAGGCAGGAAGGGAGGGATGGGCAAATGGAGGGAATCACATGCCCTTTCCCACTCCCAATCCTCTTCCAGAGTAAAGAGGGATGGAGGAAAGGGGTTTAAGGCATTTTCTCTGCCTTCTCCATGCGACCCAGCAAAGGCAGCTCTCCCACAACAAAGACGACATCACTTGGCAGCACTACTGACCTTCAGATAGCAACAAAAAAAAAAGTATTTCTATTACCTGACAACTGACAATGACATCCAAATGTGCCTGACGTCTCAGTCTGAATCTCAGTCTGAGTCCCGCCAACTGAGACTGCACGTGCACCACAGCAGGGCAGGCTAAGGCAGGGCGGGAGGGAGGCCAATGCGCGGAGAGGTGACGTGATCACGGATGTGTGAGGGTGGGAGGAGGCAGCTATGGGAGCCCCCGGCAGGTTTGCAGGCCTGGACGGCCCTGGAGAAAAAACAATAGAAAAAACTGTCAGTCGGATCTAAGTTTGAAGGGACAGAGGAGGCATTATCAGCGGAAACAAGTGAGGCAGGGGCTGGCTGCCTAACGCACGACACACTTGGTCTGAACCCCTCTCTGTGTCTGGCTGAGGCTGCCGGGCTCACACTGGACAGGGGAAGAATAAGAAAAGACCTGGGGGACCCATGAACCCAGGCTGGGGGCCTGTGGTATGCATGGAGTGGGGTGAAGGTGGGAGATGGCCAGCCCTGGCACGGAGCAGAGTCAGAGGCAGCGGACGTCACCACCAGTCGCCTCCAGCACTTGCTCAGGGACCAAATCAAAAGGGGGATTATTGTTTTATGGCTGTGTTAATGCACTGAGATGACACAAAACTGGGCAGGCTTTCTGCCGAGCCGCTGCTGAAGCAGGCTCCACACACCAGCTCGGACAAAGTGAGGTGACTTAGAGCTCAAATGGCTCCAGCGAGGTGCCAGGAGCCGAGCTCCCAGAAGGAAGCCTTGGCGGCCGCGTTCTGCCTTCCCGCTTGAGCTGCGGCCAGTTGTGCATTTTGCATGCCCCGATTATGCAGGCTGCTTCCCTACTGAGCCTGCGAGGAAGGGAACAACCTTTTTCCTCGCAGCTAAAAGATGATATTGTAACCTCCAACCGTATTATTTATTTTTAACCCCTCTAGGAATAACCTGCCATTTAAAAGCTGTATTTAAAAGTTTTCCCCTGCTCCACTGGAAGCGCTTGTTCCTCCTGGCACTAGTCCAAACTGAACTCTGTGGCTTTGAAAAACTAAGATACAAGTCTTAAATATCGACATACACCTGCACAAATACAGACACATAGACACACACACGCAATCATGTAGAAGTCATGTTTTTGGCTGGCATGAATTAGCAGAGTTTAAAAGGAAGCTTAGTGAATAGCACTACTTTCCATCTACTGGGAATCCTAACCCCTCCATTTAAAACTATGCCTACCACTTAGTTATTAACTAAAGGGTAGCTACTAATCAAGGGCAGTCTCTAAATGAAGAAATGTGGTGGAGTAGTCGCCATTAAAAAGCTGGTATTTGCCAATAGTTACCGCACAGTGGTAGATCAGAAACCACAGTTTCCCCCTGTATTTATATCAGGAAATATGTGTGCTAATTGTGGGGTACCTTCTGGCAAATGGTCTCTTTCTAAATGGTGGCATCTCTGGCTGTGCCTGAGTGTGCGCCTTGCAGATACATGCAAACACCGTGACAGCAAGGAGAAATATTTATCTGTGTTCCCTCCAACCCTAGAAAAAAACAACATTTTCTATAGGAACTGACATTGTAGCAGCAAGGAGAAATATTTATCCATGCTCCCTCTGACCCTAAACATGCAACAATTTCCAAGGGAGCCTTTCCACCCTGAGAGTCCCTATTTGGAAACCAGGCCTGTATGCTGATCTGACAGCTACACATGTGAGGCAAACGGGGATACTTCATCCTTGGCACAGCATCCAGTGCTCCAGTCTGCAAGGACTGCATTTGATTTTGGCGTTTATCTAAAATGGCTAAGAGACCACCAGTGCAAAACATTTGTGTGAAGCTTTTGCCAAAACCACAAGTGAAGAGTCTAAATTCCCTGTGTAAATACTTGAGCTTCAAGCATCAAGGATAAAATTTATGCTCTTTTGTGAGGACTGGTTTTAAATAGAAGCCATCTCTGTGGCTTATGGGACAAGGAAGGACTTTTTTTATTTTGGGGGCTCTGTTGTTTGACTTCTGTAACTCTTTCATCTCTCTGAAAGTACTACACAAACAGGTAATGATAACTGCTATCCAGATCATATCTACATTGTATTTTGGGCAGGATTGTATTATGTGGAAACTGATGTCGGACATGGATTTCAATGTGTATATGAACCACTCTACTGCCACCGTAACAGATATGAGTAACAAGTTTGTTTTTTTCATGGAACATGCAAAAAGTAACACAGATTCCCTCCAATGACTTAACAATTGTATCTTATATTCTTAATATAATAAAAATAGCTAGACTGGGTTGAGCTGCCTGGGCACTTGTCCTTGCTGGGAAAGTCATGAGCTTAAAATGGGGATTTAAAATAGAACCACAGGGCAGCTGCTTCTCAGGTTACACAAGATGTGTCTTCAACTCCACCATGACTAAGGGTCCTGCAATCACGTGGCCCTCTATACATCGTGGTGCCATATTACGGGTTCTGAAGGAGATCATAGCACAGAGAAACTATATGAAGCCCACCAAGTACACTATCAGCCACAACTGCATGGGACTTTAGCGTGGAGGTCCACGGGCCCTGGCACACAGCACTATCCTGAGAGTAAGAGCCTCCTCTCTAGTACTTCTGTGTCCCACATTGGCGATGAAACTGATGTACTCTGCACAGCCCTGAGGTGTACAAGATGCAAAAAGCTCTCACCAAGCAGATACAGGGAGGCCCTCCCTGCTCTTACCCAATAATCTCCTCTAGTGTGGAAACAGATTTAAGATTGCAAATACGAGGTTTCTCACCATCTGGTCAAAGGCATCCTGTAAGAGCCTCCCAACAGAGGTACTGGGGGCAAGAGAGCAATCTGTTTTAACAAGGTACTTAACCAATTTACAGAAGGACTGTGTGAACCAGATGCCAATGAATGGATGGAACTGAACCTGTCATTCAGAAGGTCTTTTTCTTGTCCTAAACCTGGAGAAGACAGGCTCTGGGGAAACCTTATAGCAGCCTTTCAATACCCGAATGGGGCTGACAAGACAGCCAGTCAGGGACTTTTTACAAGGACATGTAATGATAGGACAAGGAACGATGGCTTTAAACTGACCAAAGGTAGGTTTAGATTAGATCTTAGAAAGAAATTCTTTACTGTGAGGGTGGTGAGAGACTGGAACAGATTGTCCAGAGAAGCTGTAGATGCCCCATCCCTGGAAGGGCTCAAGGCCAGGTTGGATGGGACTTTGACCAGCCTGGTCTAGTGGAAGGTGTCCCTGCTCATGGCAGGGAGGGTTGCACCTAGATGATCTTCAAGGTCCATTCCAACCCAAACCATTCTATGATTCTATGTTTTAGTGTATATATGAGGAAATCTAAAAATTGCTAACCTAGTGTTAGAAAAGAAAGAATTGGTACGGAAGAAGAAGAATCGACCAAGAGAGACTCTGGCAGATGATCAGGAATTACTCCCAAGTCCAGCACTAAGAGACAAAGATCATGGGGCTGCCAGACCAGATTTGTCTCTCCCTATAAACAAAGTCAAATCAGGTGATTCCTCCTCCTCTTTGCTACGACTTTAGTGTTTGCTTCTTTGTCACAAATCCAGACAGTCCTACAGAATCAGATCAGATGGCAAATCATGAGGATGGAAATCATACCCAGCGGCCTTAGGGAAAAGCAGGGAAAGGAGTGTTCCACCGTTAGGTACACGATGCCTTAGGTGCAAGCTATAGAAAGAATAACAGTTGCGCTCAGAAATGCTCAGCTTGTGTTTGCTAGGAACATATTCCTGTTTTATCTCTTTAGCACCTCTCTGCGGGATCCTATGTGGGATTTTTCCCCATAAAGGGTCTATTTAAAGCTGAAAATGAAGATGGAGGCTCTACCATTCTTCAACTTAACTGTTACAGATGACAGACAAACACGAAATGAACAAAGAGATAAAAAGATAAATAGATATGGGTAGATAGATACTATCCTAAGGTGGTACTGAGAGTTTTCTGCTCAGCCCACGCAGCAACAGGAGTGGAGCTGATCTCTGGAATTCTACATCCAGTCGACCACATCACATTGCACAGAGGTTTCAAAAAGAAAACACACCTGCAAGCCCCTGACTGCCACAAAGGGCACAGCCACAATCAGCACTAAGGGAAAGTAAACCACAAGAACTGCAGTCCAATCTTAGAGGCAAATATCCCATCTGGATGGAGAGAGCAGGCACACACATGCAGCATTGTGTCATTCCGACATCAATGACACGATGTGTGAAGCTCGATTTTCCTCTGGGGTCAGCACTGGGAAATGACTCACCTGCACTGCAGATCTCAATTATATATTCTGCATTCATTCTGCATGGTTGCAAAGGGGAGTTTTGCACATAGTATGAGGGTGAAACATGCACAGGGACTGTCACTATGTAAATAAAATATCTGCATTGCTGATGATAGAGGAAGATTTTGTTCTCATGCCTTAAATTGGCTCATCATATCCTTAGAGCCTGTACATGGCAGTAGCTCACAAGTGATGTTGATTCCCATGCACTGTAATTTTTTTTTACTCTCTGCTGTTTTTAAACTCTCAAAGAAGAAAATAAGGTAAATTGAACATGACCCCAGACAATGGAAATGAACATAAGAGCCTAGATAAACCTGACAAAGGCCACAATCAAGGCATAAATTGTATCCTTTTGTTGTCCCTCTCCCTAAGCCTAGGCATGACTGGCTGTATAATATGGTATATGTGAAACACCATGCTCCTCAGGCACATCCGCAGCAAAGTCCCTGAGCAAAGCACAAAGATGGAGCCAAAGCAGCATCCACAACGTCCCACCTCAGCATGGCTGAGACCAGGGGAACCAATCTTAAATTTTAAGAGATCTGCCTTTATGTCTCATGTCATATGTAATTGCAGCCACACGTAGCTGTGTAGCTGGTGTGTCCCAGGGGGTGTTGTGTGTTTGGCTGGGAGGGTGCCTGGGTGTGTATCTGTGTACAGGCAAACAGGCAGGTGCACAGGCAGACATGTGAGCCACTTAACGGGGCATGAACCAAGTTTTTCTGTGTGTCTCTCTCTGCCTGTCTGGTGACAGAAAATCCAATCAATAGCTGGTTAGAGAATAAAGCTCAGCTCCATTATTAAAAAACTCTCAGTAAAAAGAAAAACATCTGTTCAAACAGCGTACGGCTACAAATTTGGAGTGCAGGCTGAAGCCTCATCCCTGCCCTGTGCCCATCATGTTCAGGGAGAATACTGCAGATGTTTTGAGATGGGTTTTACATGCACCATTGCAGCAGCTTTGAGCAGACACATCCAAAAATGAAAGACAAATCTATTCGCTAATCTTTCCAACAGATTTTTTTCCAAGCTTTTTCTAAAACGAGTTGTCTCATCTGTATCACACCCTCTCATATGGACTGTTCCCACCTAATAGCACTATCTTTCTGCCATGTCTCCTTATACAGCTACCAACAGGGTTGAGGGAGCAAATACACACAAGCACACACATGCACACACACAGAGCATACAGAGACACACATGCACAGACGTTTCCAACAGCAATTAGCAGAGCAATAAATTCATACCCTGGAAGGGACAGATGCTTACAGCACCCCTCAGGAAAGACTCCATGGTATGGGCAGACACACCACTATACACACACACACAGAGCCCGGCGCTCAGACAGACAGACCTGCACACCAGCCTTTACCTCTCCCCCCAGCTCACACACAAACAGTGGTTTTGGAGCAGTTTCCCCGCACAGACTATGATGTTAAGACTAAAACTTTGCTCAAGCTGAAAATGAAAAGTTGCACTGGGGAGAGAAGAAGGAGGGCAGGGAAGGGATTTGTTATATTTTGCTCAGAGATTTTTTTTAATTTTGGCAGGCAAGGATTCCCTTTGAATTGATATATTTCTTTCTCCCAAGAATTTCGAATGATAATGCATAGATGAGTCATAGATCAAGAACAGCGACATGGTGAGCAAGGAGGAGAAAGAGTGTGAGTGAGGGGCACTGGCATAGAAATTTGACAGTACCCCAACTCCCTCCCTTCCTCCCCCCATGCCAAGACATTAATTCTCACAAGTCGGAGAAAATTACTATGCATGAATGCAAAAAGCATGATCAGGAGTAATTAACATGGCTTCATATGCAAATTTTATTAATGCAGAAGTACAAAGTCATTATGCAAATGAAACTTACGTCAACTCTCTTGACAAATATTCATCTCTAAAGCTCAAGTTTCTCCCTTCTAATTTTTTTTTTAATTTTTGGTGTAAAACCAAAAAAAAAAAAGTGATGAGGACTGTTTGACAAGTTTGCAAAGTTGTTTTTCAACCGGAGAAATTTATTCTTGCATTGTTGATATATTTTTTTTCTGTTGTTGTTGTTGGCAGGTACACGACAGCTCATGGAGGAGAGCGGGAGGATGGGGGACGCGGGCTACCAGCAGCAGGCAGCCAATCAAAACGCCAGCGGCTGTAATGAGCGCGATTGATGACTGTTTGGCTTTACTGCAGGGTAATGAACTAGAATCCAGTCTGAGGAGGAAAAAAATATGAATATTCATGAAGCTGTGCTCCTGCCTTTGATGATTAAAGAAATTTTTAATATTCAAATAAGCGCTTGCCAAGTGATTAACAAAGAACAAGCACGCAGGAATATGGAAATGGAGCTGTGGAAGATTTGGGAGTCACAGTCTGTGCAAAAAAGACAGCACAAAATTTCATAAACAAGATAGGCAGATAACCTAATTCAAATCTGAGCAAATAAAGGGGGGGAAAAAAGAATCACCTTCTTTTTCATCAGTTTTGATATTGCATTAGTCACTTTGTTTTAGAGTGCAAAGGAGAATAAAATCACCCGATGCAATGAGATGGGGGGAAAAATCCAAACCCTGAGAAACCCAGCCCAGCAATTACAAAGTAAGAATCCTGGGTGAGAAATTGCTAGGAAAATGATGACTAAGTCCACAGTCTGCTGTGGGCTATTGCTTTTCAAAAGCAGAAACCTGCCTGATGCTGAGAGCCTACTGGCTGAGAACGGCCAACTTGTTGTATACAACAGGCAGGAGTCATAAGTATCCTGAAATAACCAAGACCAGTCCCTGCTGTTAAATCCCATTCCTTGGGTAAAGGGCACACTGCAGGGCCTGACCGCTGTCTGGGAGAGGAGGGAGTGCAACAGAAAGAAGAAATATTATTGCCAGGGAAAAGAAAGCAAGAAAAAAGTGAAAAGGAGGGTGCAAGGAGGTCTCAGCTGCCCGCCCTGGTAATCACTTGGTAAAAAATGTGTTTTCCATGTCTGAGCCAGAAAGGTCCTCCACTCCCCACAGATTTCTGAGCAAGGATACAAAAATCCAGTCACATTATAAAATGTCTGATAAGTTCAGGCTCTCATAGTTTAATAGCTTCACTAAGGAGTCACACTGAAGCACATAGTAACAATATTAGCTGCTAAAATGACTTTGCAGTTAAAATACATCTAATTAGCAGCCAGTGACATCTTTTTTTTTTCTTTTTTTTTTTGAAAGACAGTTAACTTCAGGGCTACATTATACCTGAATGAAATGTGGTTGAGCTCTGTCTGTTACTCAAAAGACAGAGTAAGGATATCTTCAAACTCTTAGGGCACTGGAAAACCAACTCACCTTTTTGTTATTAGATCCTGGGGTTTCACAGGCCTGTTTGCCTTTTCTGCAGACCTTTAAAAACTCTGGTTAATTATTTCTTATTTAAAAATCTAAAGAAAGCATAGGCTAGGTACCATTTATTAATTAGCTGGTGTCTTCAGAATGTAAAATTTCAACTTTACTTAACATAAAAATAATAATAACAGCATGAGGACAATGCTACAAATTGCAAAAAGGGCCATGACCAGAACCTTCACAGTTGCCGTGAAAACACATCATGTAGCTAATGGAATCTTTCCCCCTATATCTGATTCATTTTTGGAGATACAAAAATACCCACTATTGATGTACCACAGGAAAGAAAAGGAGGGGGGGGCGGGGAAGAAGGGAAAGAAAGGAGGTGGGGAAAAAAAAAAAAAGAGAAATGCCTAAATGTGAGCAAAGATAAGGTGTTTAACACCATGCCAGGGTATTGCTGGGAGTCTTTCCTCTGAATAATGCCAAGACCTTTCGAAGATGCCTGTTGTCTCTAGGTGCGTGTGGGCGGGTGAAGTGTGATATTACATAACACACACGCGGCAGTGGCTGTGCACAACCGTACTGATTAAAACACTTGACTGTGAAACTCAGATCTCCATTTCCTGGGCTGTTCACAGCTCGTGTCAGACCCTTGAACACTGTAAATGTTATCCTTTGTCCATGAGATTCTTTGGCTTTATTTTAATCGGTGCATTTTCTTTTTTAATGACAGAGAAGCAACTACCGGCTCCTACAGTTGGTTGCTTTGAAGCCCTTCTTAAATGGCAGTTGAGTTCTGCCATATAAATGTGAATGCTTAGTATTTATGCCACATTTTCATTCTTTCTTTAAAGCACCTCATCTACATATTTCTGGAGAATAATGATACTTCTGCAGGCCAGGTGAACACACATTTCTGCATATGGAGTCAATAGGGAAAAGCATTAAGAGTCAATATTGTAAAAATCAGCCCCTAAATTTAAATGGCTTGAAATGAGCATGCAGCTGTGGTTGCCTGTCAGTAGTTAGATGCTGTAATAATAATAACAACAACAATAATAACAATAATAATAATAATATTTTCATTTCTCTAGTGCCTTCCACGCAAAGCTCTGGAAGTACTTTACAAAGATAAATAAACTGAGTTTGGAACACCCTGTTTGGTTAATAAATATACTAATATATCTAAAGAGCACGCAATTCCTCTCACTGTGTAAAAAAAAATCCACATTTTAGTCATCCACATATTTGTGCATGGCATTTTGGAGTCTTGGACATTGAGGGCAAGCTGTGGAGAATTTTACTTACCTAAGAGACCATGCGAATTCACAGGAGCCCACGCTATGCCTGCAACACTTCTTTTGCAGTCCAAAACCCCTCTTTTAGAAAATGGGGGTGTGGGTTGTCACTGGCCCCACTCAGGGACCAGGGTGGGTGGTCTGCAGGGGTATCCAGGTGCCACATGACAGCACTGGCAGCATGCTTATGTACCAGTTCTCCACGGGGGCTCCTGCAGGACCACCCATCCCTCCCTCCCACCTGATGGTCATCTAAACCTGCTCCTGGCCCCTTGTCTGTGCTATGAACATAAAACTAAAGAAAAAACTGAAACATCTGGGCTCATCCCAACTAAATACACAGGGAAAAGGACTCCTGCCTACCCCAAGGCTGCATTCATTGCTTCCCCCTGCTGTGGCCTCTGCCCACCCCACTGCCACAAGGCTTTGCCCCAGGAGGACCATATCCCTTTGCTATGAGAGCAACTGGGAGCAAGAGCAGCAGAAAACACGGCAAGATTTGGCCTAAAAACATCATAAGGGATAAGTAAATGCAGCATATCAACAGATGTGATAAAAATATAGCACAGGAAACCAGGGGCTTTTCTCATCTCAGAAGGGTAGTCTTGCAGACAGGGCTCTGGGTTGGGAAGAGGGCTGGGGTGCAAACCCCAGGGCATGAGCCACCCAGTCTATGGCATGTCCTTCTCCTGGAGCTCAGCCTTCCCCTTCCCACTGACTGCCTGTCTGGTCTGTTCAGCCCCAACACACTTCCAAACAGAGCCCAGATCTCACTCTGGGGATGCAGAGTGTCTAATACAATGGTGCCCTGATCTGAGCTGCAATGTCCAGAAGCTACCACAATAAACTAACAAATAACAATAATCACCCTGATTTGTGGAGGGTTTTTTTAACAAAAGGCATAAAGGGTTGACAATAAACAGTTCATCAGTTTTCCCAAGTTTGTTCCCCAACTCTTGTAATTAAGTCCTGGGGAGTTTCAATGGTTGTAAAAATCCTTGTGGGGTCTAAAAATTTTAGTCCTGATTATATAATGAATATTTCTATATACCAACAGATATTCCTGATGTAATTGAAACATATAACTCCCCCAACAGACCACCATAGCAATTTAACAAGTCTTGGAATTAATAAAGGAACTCAGTGGATGCAAAGAGTTGTTTCCAAAGGGCAAAATAATATATACAGGCAGCTAGAGAGAGAAATGCCACTACAAATAATCAGCAGGCTTGACCACAAGAGGATGGTCAAGAGGCTAAAATGAATAGAGTGAAGTGGCCAGGGAAGAGCCACAGACAAGCAGGAGTCACTAACACCAGTGGACTTCTCTGCCTTGGCCATTCGGAGCCAAGCCCCACTTAAAGTCAGATGCTGCACTGCAAACATATCCTCAGGCTGAACATGGCCTCTGGAAAAGAGAACAGCAGAATCTGCTGCTCGGGTAAGTATCTCTGCCTTGCTCTAAAGTTTGCTTTCTACTTGTAGTTTTGAATTTTATCCATATCTCATGAAAAAAAAATCACTGGTGAAATTAGGCGAGATGAGACTTTAGCAGCTCTTCAGCTGTTTGGTAGCGAAAACAATTCCTGGAACGGTAGGGAACTTGGGAAAAAGAAGCAGACGAAGTCACTCTGCCCCTCTGTGCCTCAGTCTCCCCATCTGTGAAAATCAGCTAATGACATCCACCTGATTTAGTTAAATGTCCTGGAAACTAAAAAGACTCTGTAACAGCAATATATTAAGCAGCAGCACTGTTAACTGCTTCACTGCTGGAAATACTAAGGAGAACCATCAGGTGATGCTGATGTCCCTGCACAGCACAGATGGACAAACTTAATATACAGACACAATTAGCTTTGGGAGAGAATCACAGCTTCTGTTTTTTTGGCTCACCCTTTGCCAAAAGCAATGTAAGTGTAGGCACTTTGTAAGTGCTGAATTTCAATGTGAAAAATAGTCTACCTGCCTAGTGTGAATGCATACCTCAGACTTAAAGTAATATAACTTTATGGGGGGGGGAGAGGGGGTATTAATGTGCACATTTATAATTTTAAAAATTTTCCTTGTGCACGGAGCACGTTCACACTCAGCAGAGCAATTCACTAACACATGCAAACTTGAAAAAGCAAAGCAGAGCAAGTGATTGAGGCGGGAGGGAGGGAGGGAGCAACAGTGATTTTTAAAATGAGGGCTCCCTTTGAATTTTGGATCTCCCAGGGAAAAACCAATCCAGCTGTGTGTGTATGAGTGGACCCAAGTCTGATAACTGAATCTGTCAAATTAAATGAGCAGAGCAATCAGCTGGAGATGGTAAAACAATCCACCAAATCTACTGAAGATCTGAAGCTTCGGTCTTCAATTCACTGGACACAAGCACAACTGAGTAAATAATGCTAGGAAATTAACTAGCTTTTAAATAACAAAAGAAAGCAGACAAATAAACCAGCAACCAGGAATGTAGTTCAGATTATAATGTAAGTTTAAAAAATGAAATAATGAACCAGTGTTTCATTTGCACAAGGAAGCATGCTGCGAACCTGTGCCCAATCCTCCTGCTTAATAGAACAATGAAGTTGTACCCAAACACTTGGATCCAAACAGAATTTGGCCAATCACAAATGGTAATTAGACAGGATAACCAAACTCTGCACCAGGAGAGGTAAAACACATGTACAGTATAAAAATAACCCTTTACTCCTTTCAGTCTTACACAAAACTAAGAACAAAGTCAAATATAAGAAACCAAGAACCATTCTACGTAAAGAATTTTTTTTTCTGAGGTATATATTTGCTGTACCAGACTTCCCCATAACTCCCAATTCACCCATTTATTTGTACAGAATAGCATCTTTCTCTGTAAGATAAAAGTATAAGACACAAAAAGGCTTTTTATTATCAATTGAAAATGGATGCTGAATACACTTAGCTGGGAAAGTTCATTTAAAAAAAACCAAAAAGATCACAAAACAGAGATACTGTACAAACAAGGTGAGGCAAAATGTTCCTTCAAACATCCATGTTCAGGATGAGGAAGCAATATTAAATTCATACCTATCACCCTTGTAAAATAAAGGTGAGTAGACTTTTGTTTTGTTTCTGATGAAAATGTCAATATACTCAAACAGCAGCTTATTGCTCTATATCACGGTCTAACCAAATCTTTCTATAACCTCTTGCATTACGAGCAAAATCTCTAAAATGCCACCAAATAAAAAACTGAACTAGCCTGTAATTAGTTTCAACAAAGTCATCCTTTTAACCCTAATTTTCTAGATGTAGATGGTATTTCCAAAGTAAGCATTATGAACCTTCCTTAAGGACAAGTAGAATCAAATTGTAAAATCATAAGCAGCAATCTAGTAGCTCTTCCTCGAAGCAAGCCCTTTATTTCCCTGTAATAAATTCAAATCTAGTCTTCAGTCTCTTAATAGGTGATCAGAGAAAATATGCATGCACACCTAAACTGCTACAACAAACCTTATTTTTTAAATAACACTTCAGTCACTAATATAATAAAGACCGTTGTAACACGTTAGCATTGGTATCATTATTCCTTATGATTCAATATTCTAATGACTGGCTGGAACAGAGGTTTATGTTCTGCAGAGGTTTATACCACTATTTAATGTAATTAAGCAAACTGGCAGCCAGTGCCTCTATGGAAATATCATTTCTATCATAGAGTATTCCCACCAGAAATTCAGAGGGATCATAACATACAAACTTTGATTCTGTTTATTTTTTTCCCCTGTTCTGAAACTGATCTGGCATTTCTTCGACTTAATACTAAGTGGAAGAAGGAATTAATTTGGCTTCTGTAGACATGTTATTATTGACAATACTAATAATCTATGACAAATGGGCCATCCCCGCTCCTCTCTTTCAGCAGGCATAGCAGCCTGCAACACCACTTCGCAAAACCCCAGAGCTGGACTCTTCTCCTGCCAGGAGCCCTGTGAGTGTACCAGCAATGGGGTTTTAAGTAAGCCATTAAAATGCTAATATTCAGCACAGGGCCGGATCCCTGTTACCACTGAAAGCAGAACTAAAGCTCCTCTGGAGACAGGATAAGGCCCTTCCAATGTGATCAAAGAGTAAATACATGCAAAGCTCTGATGGGAGAAAGGATCTTTTTTCTAATTTTAAAACTAAACAGGGAGAGTCCACCAGGCTCATAATCCATGTTACAGTCACATCTGGGATCACTGACATCTGGGATAACAGCAACGAGGAAGATGGGTTCAGGCTAAAAAGTTGCCACCTGGGGTCAAAGAGAAGCAGTTAATACCAAAGATTGTGTCAAAATGGAGTTATTCCACTTGACACAGCTCTGCTGATGACAGCAGATGTGCCCCTCTCTCTATAGATACACTTCATATACATACATGCACTGTGCATGGCTTTGTCATATCTGCATTTACCCCACCTTGCAAAGGGAGCTCAGCCCCTCACTCAAGCAGGAGATTTATGGGGCCACCTAAGAGCACAGGGTCAGGAGCAGAATTCAGACCCAAAAACAGAGTTCACACTTCGCCTACAACAGCTCACAAGCCAGCTTGGTTAAATAAAGGCTCAGTTACCTCTCTCTCCCAGCTGTAAAGCTCTCTGTAGAGGGAAGGAAAAAAAACTGAAACAAAACCCACTCCCATTTCTGGGGGAGAATGGGACAAGAAATGATAACGAGAAAGGGAAAATGTCTGGTTCCTATTATTGCTATCTCCAGTGCCTTTACCTCCACAAACAGCTCAAAGGAGGGCTTCTGGAACAGAAGTTCAACTTTCCTTAATCTAGGCTCTTCAACTGCCAGGAATCTGGTTACATTTTCTCCTTCTCCAGATTTTAATATTTTTATTTTATATTCTAATCGGGACTAGGGGGAGGAAGAGTGGGAATCTCAGTGTCATTGTAAGAAAGAAGTCACCGGGTTTTGCGATCCAGCAGCTTCCTTGGCAGAGGGAACTGCTGGTTGGCATAATCCACTCGTTTGACAAAACTACTATTTCTGGGCACAGGCTCAAAAACAGGTAGGAAGCAAATGCTGAGAAATAAGGAAGTAAAAACAGCCAACAGATTTTTCACTACCAAGAACGCCAAGAGTAAACATGATTTATTTAGCTGTGTTTAACGTGTCTCTTCTGCACTAGACTGCAGAAATCTGCTTGCATTTAGAGCAGGAGGAGGAGGAGGAGGCAGGGGGGAGGGGATGAAAAGGGAATCCATTACGGCACTCCGCTGGTACTTTCTGAATTGTTCAGTCACACAGTTTTATGGAGTACAAGTATTTTCTAGCCCAAAATATATTCATGTGTCAGAAGAAAGCAGCACTAATCTGCTGTTAATTAACAAGCTGCTGCTAACAAAAGATGAAGGACCCAATTCATACAAACAATATTTACGTGGGTGTCGCATGATTTTGTCACAGATCTTTTCTCTTTTTCTCTTTCCCCCCCTGCCTCCTCCTCTTCCTCAGCACCCAGTTGCGGAGATGCAACACCAAGAAGTCCCAGCTCCTCTTGGAACCAACACCCACAGTGGAGGAGAGGGCACTCAGTCTTGTCCCGACCCAGTCAAACTCAGACAGCATCTCACCTGAGGCACTCAGCTCCAGGGCTCGACGCTCCCCATAGGAAGGGAGCCTGTCATATGCTCACAAGTGAAATTTCCTTAGATCCTTATTCACTTACAAGGGAGAAGCCATCTTCTGGCACTGTGCCCACAGTGGCAACGCTGCCGAGGCTCCAGGAAGCGGCATGAAGCCTCCCATCCTCCATCCATCCTCACCAGCCAGTGCATGCTGAGAGAGGGGATGGGAGACATCACTGTCTTCCCCAGTGCCTTGTTCGTGATTTCACTTTTGTTTAAACCAACCTTTTTGCCAATGAATTTGAGGGTGGGGGGAACATGCTAACAGCATAGAGACTCAAAGGGATTAGGGCTTGCTCAAAAATATCGCTGCACACACAAAAGGGTAAGGCTGTGAGAAGTGAATCGGAGGGCAGCTCTCCTGGCCACAGCCCCACTGCCTTCACCTGTTCCTCGCTGGCATTTTGGACAGTAGTGCTTGTGGCCTCATCCAGAGGAGTACTGAGCATAGCAGCCTGCCCCAAGCCCCCACCAGATGCAGCCAGGCACTTCGGAAAATAAACCCATTCACATCTTTTCTGCCTCATCTGAGAAATGAGACTGTGTATCTCCTGTGGGCGTCTTAAAGCTGGTGCTGGCAAAGAGATGGGAGAGTTAAAACCAGTAGCAACTAGCATTAAAAATTCCTGGACTTGCTCCATTCCTGGGAACAAAGGTGGGTCTGCAGGGTGGGAGAAAGAAAGGGCTGATGAACTCTCCTGCTCTACACCCATCAAACCACGCCGACCTGTTCTATAGAACGGTCACAGGGAACAGGGTTTAGGCTCTGCTCTGCACAGCCATCACACAGCCAGCGCTGGGCAAAGCGTAGGGACAGGAAGGTGGGAAATGGAAGTATTCAAGCGTGACTTTAGAAGTGCCAGGGTTCTCCTGTGGTGGCACGCTGGAGTGGTATTTCTGCTATCACAGTTCTCTGCACATCCCAGTTACTGTCTCACCCTGAAGGCCACAGCTTTCCTCAGTGAGAAACAAACTCCACTGAAGCATACACACATCTGCCCTTCCAGGTTTTCTCTCTGTACCCTTACCCCATTCCCCAAATCATAGATTTTGCACTGCAACAGTCACAACCACCCTCTCAGCACATCCCCCTGGCACCCTGGCCAGCATCCAGCCCCACCACTGGCTCCCTCCCACAGGACCTGCTCTGGCCTCTGCCCTGGCAGGAGCCTCTGAGAGGGACCAGCCCTGAATGCAGACTAGCACTGACTCTTACCCATGTTGTCCTCTTTGTGCTTGTCCAGTGTCACCTTTGCCACTTCAAGACCAGCATTTTACAAAGTCCTGGCCTGGGCATTTTCGAAGATCTATTTATTAAATAGCACTGACATTTACCACTTGAAAAGCAAACACATTTAAACGAGAATCTTAAAAGACCTAATGAAAGAGAAACAGACCCATCTGTAATGTATTCTCCACTCACTATCGCTCAAAAGAAATCAAAGAAACCTTTCCAGAAATCAGGGAAGTCTCCCAACAGTGAAGACAATAGGAGTTCCCGAGCTTCCTGCGGAGGGAGTGAAGACAACCAGTGAATTGCCCCACCCAAGCTGCCGGTCGTGCAGAAAAAACCGTAGCCCAAGCAGCCTCAAGGCCCCAGCCCACAGGTTTCATCAATCCAGCTCATCACTCCTTCCAAAACAAGCAGGTGCATTTGCTAGGGGTCTCTGACAGACACCACTGCATCCATAACATCCCCTTGATGAAATATTTCTAATGAGCGTTAATTGTCAGATAGAGAGCATTAAGGATTGAGGGTGTTTTCCTCACCCACAGGGCAGACATGGTAAGGATGAGGCCACTCCAAGACAATGTACTGCCAAAAGTCCCCTGAAGGGATGGGTACTTCTGGTGGCCAGTAAAGAAGTCTTTTGCTCCTGTGTACTAGCCCTGCTAACAGAAATCCACCTTGTGTACCCCTTTGGAGAAACAACTCCAATCAGATATCCTCAATCAGCTTCAAAATCAAAGTGCATCATCTCAAATGATGAACTTTGCACAATGAGGATAGCATCCTCCAGGGAAGTCTGAGGGAGCCGGCATGGGGGCTAAGGGGTTTTTTAAGGGGGTTTTGGGGTTCACTGTTTTAACTTCTTTCTTGCAAAAAGGCCCTGTACCATAAACATTAATCAAACATTGTATTCTGCCTTTTAGTCTTGAACAATTATGAGTACAGTTTTGTGATCTTTAGCCATATTTACTGATACTCAAAGGCAGATTCTATCTTGTTAGATTGTTATAAATGGAACCCCAGGGAATCGGCACACAGGCAGAGGCAGATGTGAGAGAGCCTTCTCAGAGCTCGGGTGTGCTTCAGTTTTCTACTGCTGAAATTACGAATGTTTTGGAGATTAAAAAAAAAAAACAAAAAAAAACAACCAACTTTAGATTCCTCTGCCAGATCATTACAAAGAGCTGTCTGTAGATTCCAAAATAAAAATGCCATTTTGCTGAACTTAATATTTTTTAAGGTTAACTGTTAAATTTCAAAGCATGGTTTACATGTGCTGGCCACTTGTATGCACATAAGTTTCAGAGACAGACACAGAAAAGGTTTCTGGCTATAAACCATTAAAGAAAGAAACCCACAAATTCTATCTCATTCTCTCTTACTTAAACATGTTGTTTCTGCTCAAGACCTGTTTCATAATACCATAAAATAGAAGCATGCTTCCGACTAGATTTGAGAAGCTGTCACATTAAAGGTAAACTTTTAATCTGCTAGAGACAAACAGCACACATTTTTATTTCACAAGAAACAGCTCTTAAGAAATGTTTAAACAAGAATTTAAGAGCTGTGTGGTAACGCCACATACAGGGGTCTCAGATAGCTACTGGGTTTAAGCTTCTTTTCCTTGTTGTTGTTTTTTCAATTCTTTAAGTAACCCACTCAAAAGTAGGCTTCTAGGAACAGAGTAACCAAGATGCATGGTAAAGTAAACCTCCAGGCTCGCTTTTATTTCTAGTTAATAGAAAAGAAATGTTTTAACTGAAACACAGGCCTGAATTTCTAGCTATTCATCCACATCTTTTTATTTTCTTGGGACTCACAATCAGATACTTTTAAGAAGTTAATTGTGTCACAATTAGTAACACATTAGTCCTCCGATATTTTTAATAGCAACCCAGGTTTTTCCCCAAGGCGCTTATAAATGGCAAGCTTGGCTATATTCTCCCTTTTTTAAAACTCCCATGCACTTTCTTCTTTAAAAAACTCCCACATGCATTTCACTTGGTCTGAAAATACCAGCACAGATCTTAATCCTGCCAACGCTTACAGACACGCTTAACTTTCTGCACATCAGTAATCCCGCTGCCTGCAGAGGACCGTTGGCGTTACCTACAGCTCGGTGCAGGCTAAGGACGAAATCCAGCCTGTGCTGAAGCCAATGGCAAAACCCCCATTGACGTCAATAAGGTTGTGCTTTGACATCTAATTTGTTGCAGGATTGGGACCATCCTCATTTCAAGGTACTTTCCCAAACTCTTTTTTTGTTTTGGTTTGGTTTTTTTTTTTTCCTCCTTTTCTCTTCCTGCTCTTTCTCCCCCTCACCTCCCACATTCACTCTTGTGGGGCCCCATATTGAGACCACTTGAAAACTTCTGCCTTTCAAATCCCTCCCAAGGAAAACCCCCTCGCTGAGACAGGAAACATCCTTTGCAGGTAAAGCTGAAAGAAACTCTTTTGCTCCAGTGCATGTGTTTGAGTAAACTAATTAAAACCTGGGAACTAGGGTTCCAACTGATGCCAAGAAGCAATCGTTAATATGAGCTGAAGTGAAATGGGAAGCTCCAGACGTTTAAAATTAGCTGTAGGGGGTGGGGGAGGGAGGAGGAAAAAAAGGAAAAGGAAAAAAAAAAGTAAAAAAGGAGGGAAAAAAAGTGGAGGGAAAGAGGGGAAGGATGTTTTGTAATTTTCACTGTAAAGTCAACTCAGTGCAGCTTGAACTGCACGGAGTTAAAATGAATTTTTGGGGGAATGCTGTACAAGGAGGGGAGAAAGCACTGCTGAAAAGCAGGGGAGGGGGAAGCAGCGGCAGCCGGCTCGGAAGCGCCGTGGTGCTATGAAGAGCGGGCAGAAGTGAGCAAACCAGCTGAACCGCTTGCAGAATTAATCAGTAACAAAGAGGCTGGAGCTGTTGGCGGGCTTCAGCCCTTGAACCTGGACTCTGCTCTATAAATTTCAACTTGGAATGGCTCTCTACTTGTTGAAAGACAGGTTGGCTCTGGGCCAAGACATAGGGGGAAGAAAAAAAAAAAGGAAAAAAAAATTCCTTCTTGCTCAGGAAACTTCCCTTCAGTTTCTAACTCTTTTTATGAGATAGTAATAGGGCAGTCTAGAAAACAGGAAACAAAAAGTGGGTCTCGAAAGGAAAAAATGAACCAGGAGTTGGTTTAATATAGAAAATAAAACAAGTAGGTGCTAAATTCAAATCTGGATTTTGCCTGCACACAAGTACATCAGCTCTAATAGAAGACTTCAGAGCACCTCGGCAATAATTCAAAGGAGACCTTTACAATTACATTAGCTGACTACAGGTTTGACTCTGAAAATAATAAATGTCTTAAAAGAGGAAGCAGGCTGTTTAATCCCTGTCTGCAGTCTCATCTTGTTCTCTCCTCCCTCACCACTCCACCTTGTTTAAATGACCATTACAAAAGGAGTATAGTATGAAAACATGCAGAACCATCATTTATGCAGCAGCATCTCTTTCCTTTCTTATTTTTTCCCGCTTCAAACAGGGGTGTGCAGGAGAACCGACGCACTCCTCAACCTCTGCTCACTGCCAAGGCAGTTTCAGCCACAAATACTCTCCCGCTGCCGTGCTTTCCCAGAGTGAGCAGACAAGGAGTGGCCTGGAGCAGAGTGAGGGGCTGGAGTGCAGAGGGGGGGAGCTGTCAAAGTGGGAAGAAAGAAGGCAAACATCTATTCAGAGGCCAGATGCACTGAGCAAGGTCAGCTGCAGAGACACAGCCCTTTGCAGCAGCTATGCAATTACATCCAAAGTCTGCACAGCACCGAGAGTCCCACAACCTGCATGCAAGGACCAGAGGACCTAGGACAGCTGGAAGAAGGTCTATAATAATTTTAATTTCTCTTCCAAGATGCTAAAGAGTAGATGAGATGCTCTTTAGCTAGAACAGAGGGGACGATGCTCTGTACCATTTGCAAGAATACATGCAGATAAAATACCCTAATGAGAGAGTGGAGAGAGAATATAGTAAGTGCCAGCAGCGATCAAAAGGTGAAATAAAATACCAAAATAAGATACAGCCTAATCAGAGCATGGAAGACAGGGATACAAAATCTCTTCACTAAAAGTGGCTGTTAAGGTAAATTAATCACTCCCAGCTCCCTTCCTCCCCAAACTCCCTTCATTGTAAACAAGGGGCTTACTCCTGTAACACCATCCAAGGCTGCTGAACATTTAAAACTATATACGTAACATGCCTACTACAGACATACATCCTGTACATCCACTTTCCAAGAAAACTGGAATCTGCTACTTGGTAGGTCTTTTCCATCTGCAGCTTTTACGACCTTGCCGAGGGACCAGTGAGCAGTGTCCCCCTTTTCTCACTCAAGAAATACGCTACCAAATGCCAGAAGAAGGAGCAAGTTTTAGAGCTGTTGGGCTTAACAGTGGTTTGTGCTGACCATGCTTGAATCTTTCTGCAAAGGCATACATGCAAAGGGAGGAAAAAACAACAACCACTAAGTAACCACTTCACAACTGCCATTAACATTATTAAACTCCTTACAAGTGGTATCTACCCCACCTTCCCCACTACACACAAACATACACACACCCCCAAGCTCTGCAACACGGCAAGCAGGAGCCAAGAGGACTCTCCTCTCCCCGCTGCAGCAACCACATTCATTCCAGTTAAGGGGTTAACGATTCGTTTCCACTACTTCTCTCGAGAAAACCTACAATGAAAACATTGGCTCACGAAAGCGTTCTCACTGCCAGAATGCCACAGCGCGAGTGAAAAGTCCGTTTTGTTTTCATTACATCTCTGGGATTTCCGGCTTAACTCCTGAGCTTAGACACCAAATCCCTAGATACCCCACCCACCCAGTTTTTCTTTTTTTTTTTTTTTTTAATAACATTTCTACTGCACAGCCCACCAATTACCATTTGGAGGGTGGGAGGGAATGGGGAAAAGGAACCATGCTGAAAAGGATGCTCTGATTGGAGTGAGCACACGCATCTCCCAAGACAAGAGCCACCCAGCTACCCAGTTTCTCCTGGCTTCCAGGGTTTTCTGCTGAGAAACATGGTTTTATTTCTATACCTGGCCTCTCTCTTCTATTTCTTACCCTCCAGGCTCCCATCTTCCCACTCGGCCACCGAAGCCAGTGCTGAAAGTCAGCCCCAAAATCTATGCCCTTTGAAGTTATGTGACATGACATAGAAATTCAAGCCTTTCTTGTACAAAAAGTATGATTACTTCACAGGGTTTTTTTTTTCTCCAGTTATGATAGAAAAATGTTCCAATCTCCAAAAAAACCTAGAAAGGTTCAACCTTTATGTCACAGCCGATTTGGTCACTGTGTGTAGGCAGCACAGTTCAAACACTGGCTGAGAAAGAAAAACAATCTATGGAAAAGACATGAAGGGAGGTAACCTCATGCCATGCTATAGCAACATTCCTGTCTTGCTGAAGCAAAGGAACCATTTCTGTGCCTTTCTGTATTTACCCACCTTTGGAGAGGAACAGCAACTTTTTCTATCTCTGTAGGAGCTTTTCTCTTTTATAGTGCTTCCATGCACCTGGCTTTCCTTCAGCAACACGCCAATGCAAAATTCCCCTGCAAATACCTACAGACTCCTTTCTTGCAGTCAATACTCCACTGAGCACAAGCACAATAGCATTGCTATTAGTGTTGCCTATAAAAATCTACCAATCTTTCCATAACAATAATAACCAGATATACATAGGATTTTTGGTCTTTCACACATGGCCCAAGTAACTTCACAAAAGGAACTAAATAAAGGCAAAAAGCCACTTTGTTGGGTGACATTTTGAGTGGGTTCTAACTCTGAGTAAGTCCAGAGTTCTTCCATTTAATTAAAAGAGGGTAACAGCAGTGTCAAGCCGGTACAAACAAGCAAGTTTTGCTCTTAAAGAGTGACTCCTCACATGCATTCACCCCAGAGCAAGAATACTCTGGCCAAGTGTACTGACTGACCTTCTTAAATCCCCTCTCATCAGCCTGCAAAATGGCACTTCTGTCAAAAAGGTTTTACCCAGAATTGTCCCTCATAAAACCAAAGATGACTATAACTAAGAGATTAGGGAGAGAGAAAATAACAGCAGCAAGCCCGTTTCTCAGTTCGGCACACCACGCATTCAGGGGCAGGTCCCCTCTTGTGTCACCTGATAAATCTGGCATGGTCTTGCCAGTTTCAGGGGAGTTACCCCAGGTGAAACCAGGGCAGAGTGGGGTGAACTGGACCCCCCCGCACTCCTCCAGCACCAGCACCTACCGTTTCACCCTCGTGGGAATCCTGCTAACCACATACAGGGCGCGGAAAATAACTTTGAAAAACAGGATGGTGAGAGGAACAAAACAAAAAGCTAAAACCAGCAAGGAGAATCGAGAGCGTAATATTCCTTGGCCTTTGGTTTTAATCTCCTTTTAAAAACTCTGTGTGATTAATTTCACACTGATGCCGGTAAAGCCTTGGTGCCTGGCAGTGCCGGACCCCAGGCAGGACACCTGGGGGCGAGCTGAGGTTGCAGCGGTGAGAGGGCGGTCGGTGGCTTCGGGCTGGGGCTGAGCAGAGGCCGCTGGAGTGGGGCCACAGGGTGTGGTGGAGTTCAAGCAAGGGGAAGGAAGGGTTTTGTAACTGGCAGGTTTCTCACCTTTAACTCTTGCCGGGATTAGCAGGATCTGTGCTGCCACCTTGGTGAGAAGCACCGTGACCACAGCCCTGCGGCTGCAGCCCTGCACATACGCTGATGGGCACCCTCTCTTAGGATCCCCCACGGAGGCAATCACGTTTGTTGGAGACCTCCATGTTGGCTTCCACCGGCAGCCTTTAAACTTTAACCCATCAACATATCAGCAGCCCTTGGTCATGCTTCAAGCCTCAGCAAACCAGGGAAGGGCCACTCCTGTCCCCAGAGGAGAGCCAAGCTCCCCCGGCATGCCTCCCCACCCCCAGCTCTGGGCACAAGCAGGGCTCTGGGTGAGATCACCTAGCTTGTTTTTCTCTCCACACCCAAGCCAGGACCTCAGCAAGGTCCCAGGGGCAGGAGGCTTGCTCATTAACCCTCTCTCAGGGCACCACCAGTTGACACCTTCCTTGTGTCATGTGTCCTCCCCTTACTGCTCAGCAACACCAATTAGAAAAATGTGTTGCTAAATACCTGGCAAAATGTGTTGCTAAATACAGCAAAGGAGGAGGAGGTGGCCAGGTAACTCCTCTGCGCTCAGGAAAACCCAGCAGATGCGAGGGAAGAAACAAGTCTGGAAAAGCCTCACAAGAAGGATTGCAACTACAAGCTGAGTTTCTCAGGCACTGTTACCACACACTTCTGGAAGCCTCTTCTTCTTCACATAGTGTTTTTCCTGGCCAGGCTTTGACAAGTCACTCCTGCAAGACCCAGTACCCCAGGGATATGCTGGTAGCAGCACCCAGTGCCATGGCAGCCTTGGGAAGGGGATGGCCCCTAAGCCATGTGCCAGCTCAGTGCTGTTCAGGACAGCTCTTCCCAACCTGCCCGACATTACCGTCACAGTGCTCTGGTTATTTCAGCTTGCATTTTCCTCCCCTCACATGTGAAGGCATCACGATGGCTGTCTGAGTCCTGCAGTTAATATGGGTGCACGAGTCCATAATGGTACATTGTAAGTGAATGTCTCAGGGTAGACAGCAATAATAATTAGCTGTCATGATTTGAAAAAAGGATAATCCATGCCATTGAGTTAACAATCACTCACACAACACACATGGATTTAACTAATCTTAATTTGGAGAAAAATAACAATTCTAAATATATCAAATAGCCTATTTCATGGCAACCTACGGCGGTGTTTATCTCTGGCTTCCAGCACATGCGAGTTATTTAGTTTCTCTCACTGGCAGTTTTACCATTCAAAAGCCTGAAATGAACATTCATGGAGCAGGGGTTGCAGTTAAATCCTGCCTCTGACAGGGAGCCTTTTTTCACGATGCACATCTAGTTCAACTACAATGTGTGGAGCCCAGCACTGGTGGCCAGGACAGGATGAATGAGGAATTCCAATCAACCCCCTCCCCTTTCCTAGCACTATCCTTGCAGAAATTAACTTGCTGACTTAATGAACTTCTGCTGCTGGTGTCATTATGTGTCTGTGAGGGTACTCTCGCCCGAAGGTGCAGACCCATCAGTGAATCTGGAGAAGGTCTGTCCCAAGTGATGCCTGCCCCACAGAGGTTCCTTCCTCTCTGCCAGGGCTCTATGAAACCATCCCTCATTAAAAGCAAGCTGACTGCCTGGTACTTTTTATTTAACCTGGATCATTTCAGAGAGTCCTGCTAACAAACAGACCGGTAGCCCACGAGCCCAGCAGGGCCACGGAGAGGAGAGGAGATACTATCAGTCAAAGGACAGTGGAAGCATATTTCCCAGGTCATTCTTCAGCCAGGACAGGTCACCCGTTTATGCTCAAGATCTGATAAGTATGAGAGATAAAAAGAGATATAAAATACAACAGTGGTCTAATTTTTTTCCAAAATACCTGCCAGCGGTGAAGTAAAAGGAGCAGCGCCTGATAACTCCTAGCCAACTCATTGGCCGGGCTATGTTTTGCTGTGCAACAATCTGGTACATCTGTTTGATACTATCACACGCTCTGTGCGAGAGGCAGAACTGATTTTCAAACAGGTCAGCCAATTTAAAAATAACAAAAACAAAACCAAAAACTTTGCAGGGCAGACTGCTCCTAAGCAAGTCACATCCTCCTAATGCCAGCTAACATGCTACCACACATCGCATGGACAGTGGTAACTAAGTGAAAACACCTTGAAAAGCTTGGATTTGCAAGTTAACAGGCAGGGAAAGATGTTAGCTTTTATTACCATAAGATCTTTAAAAGCTGATTGCAGAGACAAAGTTGCCTTTGTCTCTAGCGAAATATAGAAACGTCAGCCGGAGATTTGTGTTACAAACTGTGCATACAATTTGTTGCAGACTCCTGAGCTCTACATGCCTGCCTCAAAGCAGCTCAGGGTCTGTTGTGTGGTCAAGAGGCATTCAGTGATGGGTGCAAGAAGAAAAAAAAAAAAAAAAAAAAGAAACAGAGGAGGAAAGACCTCAGGAGTACCCTGTGCCAGGATGAATGCTCAGCACTGCATCCCAATACCCTCACGCCCACAGGGAAGAGAAGCACAACGGCAGAGCCAAGCTCAGCTCCCAGCGTGCCCTCACAGCATCCAGCCACGGGAAGATGTAAGGTTTGGCGGCTTAATCACACCGCAGAAGGCCACACAAATTATTTGACCAAATAAGAGGGCCTACAAAAATTACACAAGATCAAGGAGAGGAGCTGAAACCTCTTTGAGGACAGCAGTGGTGGCAGCATATTTCAGGGAGCCGAAGTGGCGAGTGGGTGATTTCTGGTTTCCCTCTTCAAATATAAAGACTCAATTATCTTTGAACAGCTTGCTTTACACATGAATTGACACATTTATTTTACAATAAATAACTGAAAGTTATCTATGTTTCCTTTACTGTTAATCTACACAAAGAAATAATAAACAGAGCTTGTCTACAAAAATGCAACTACTGCAGTCCTCAGAATTCAATTAAGCTAAAATAATTAATGCTTCTACCATATTAAATTACTTTATACATTTGAGCCACTGAAGTTTTTTTTTATTATTCTTTAATCTTTTTCGCCTTTTTATTTAATAAAAAAAAAAGTTAGTTTCAAAGGGGGGGGCTGGCTAGGAGGGGGGAAAAGAGCATGATTTGCTGTTAAAATGTAATGGTCTCCTTTAGCTGACACAGCATGTAGAGTGTTTTGTGCCTTTGATTAAAATAACATTTTAAATGCTTTGAACAAACATATCTCCCCATACTTCTAAGGGATTATTTTACATATTTCTTGGTGGAATAAAGAAATTCATTCTTCCTGTCGCAGTACAGAAAGGCTAAGAATATCTTTCGTCACATATAAAGTAAAAATACTGTAGGCTGTTGCATTATTACAAAAAAAAAAAAATAAAAAAATAAAGAGAGGGGGTGGCAGGGTAGGAGAAAGCTGCCTTAGAGATTAAGTTTCCCTTTTATGAAATCGTATTTAGTCTCTTTTTTTAACAAATCTAACAACAATGCTCTACAGCCGCTCACTGGGAAATACCTTTAATGTTAAATGCAGATTCTGATTTTCTTGGCTAATGCAGAAAGCCTTTCTATTGAAATATAAATAAGGGGTTTGGTATATCCCACTAAAGCCTTTCCAGTGAATGACTTCTGTGGGTTTTTCATGGCTACCCTCCATGGCTGTAATGTGAGGCTTTTATCCTACTATTGAAAACTATCCGCTGCTATTAAAAAAAATATGGAAGGACACTGCACCTTTTTATCTCAGAGCTGGGCTCCTAATTGAGAAAGCATTATTACTCCACTATTTAGTGGATGTCCCTATCTCCATGCACTGCTGAGAAAATGCCAATCAAATGATAAACCCTTTTATTTTTCTCAATTCAAAATCTTTTCTACATATTTTCATTTGATATTCAGTTTAGTCTGAAAGAGATTAGGTGCTCCAGATTGGCTTTTAAATTTTTTTTTTTATGCCTTTCTCACATGTGAACATCCCCTTCACCCCCTCCTCCCCTGGCAGCTTTTCTGTGTGGCACAAGTGTCGGCTATGTTGATGCTGACTCCTAGAAGCTGCGATGGGACAGCACCCTGTGAACTGGGCCGCTGAGGTACTTCACTGTGGACTGAAGTTGGGCAGAGATTAGTCAGAGATGAGCTCTGGACTGCAACTGCACCATAGGTCTCCTGAACCAACCTTACCCTGAGTGTCCCTTACCCTGGGCACCTCTGCAAGAGGCTGAGCACCATCAGTTTACAGGGAGATCAACAGTTATTGAGAGTGCTCAGCATCACTCAGACCTTCAGCAGACTGGAGGAGAATGTGCTGAATACTTCTCGTCTGCTCCTACCAAATGGGAAGGAAATCTAGCCTTCAAATCTGCTACACCACAGCGTAGTCATCTCTACCAAGA
The DNA here is from genome assembly GCF_036250125.1 of Pseudopipra pipra. Classification (NCBI taxonomy): domain Eukaryota; kingdom Metazoa; phylum Chordata; class Aves; order Passeriformes; family Pipridae; genus Pseudopipra; species Pseudopipra pipra. The sequence goes on from NC_087554.1 coordinate 52,496,562, forward strand.
AATGCATTCACAACTGAAAAAGAATGAGGAAAGCTGAAAATGGAAGGGGAAAGCTGAAAAAGGATGAGGAAAAGACAGGGTCAGATCTTACAGTAGAGTTGCTTACAACCCTACCACACAGGCTGCCACACATAATGCCCCAAAAGCTACCAGCTCTCCCATGCCAAGGCGATAGCTGCACCCAAAAAAGATTCTTAGAAGAAAACAATGTAGTTAATGGGCAGCATATAACCTCTCCTGAAAGACAGGATGTCTGAAGACTGCAGCATTTCAAAGCCAGCATCCTCACTTATATGATGCCCAAGCTTGTCGGAGATGCTGGGAGCTGATTCAGAGACCTCCAGCATTAAAAGTGGGAATCTCTTCAGCTTCAGTTGTAAAGATAGGAGCCTCTCACCAGTCTTCTGGGGATCCCCTCGTGGGAACATATCTACTACAGGCAGGATCCTGGACTGTCAGATCTAATCCCACAGGACAATTCCTAGAGAAATCAGGACAGTGGCAGAAAGACAAATTGCCACTGATCTTCGGTATGGGATGAAGTTGGTTTGAACAAAAAAGGCCCGTTTCAGGGGAGATCCTGCTGTGTAACATAAAACTCCCATTCACTAGCAGGGAGAAGAGCCTTCCTTTCACCACTGTGGAGGGGACAAACGCCCTGCACAACAGAAGCAGCCCCACGCCAGGCACTCTGCAGGAACCACTGCATGTCAGCAATCCCAGGTGAATACCATCATCCTCCTGCCCACCTCTGAGCAAGGGAGGTCCACTGAATGAATGTTAACTGCACTATGTACGAGAGCTTTAGAAAAAGAAATGCCTGCAATTTTCTCACCTAGGCCAGCCTGCGCTCTTGTATCCTCATTCAGAAGATCCATTTGGGGTGTGCATGTGAATGCAGGTGTTGCCTACCCAACCTGAGCCATCTACAGAGACCCAGGACAAGCAGCAGACGGGCAGACCAGGAAGCTGGTATCTACCCCAGGAAAAGAAAAAGCAAGGATTTAATGAACCCCTGCTTCAGCCCTCACAACCAAATCTGCTTCCCACTAACAGTCAGTGGGAATACGATTTTTCCACTGACTTCACTAGGGTCAGAATTTAATCCTTCCCAGTGAGTCTACATGTGACAAAAGGTGTTTGGAAGAGGACTGAACTGAGCACCTCACCAAAGTCCCCTATCCCTCCACCACTTCTACCTGCTTAAGGATGCTCGTGAAATATTTTCTGACTCCAGCTTTCTGCTTTTTCCCAAGTGTACAGGGTGCTCCTTGGCTCTCCCAGGGAACTGAAAAGCCCCTTTCTCCAGCAGCTGGCCATGCACAGACAGCTACACTGAATTAAACATGGGATGGACAGCCCTGCATAGCCATGAGGATTCTCCAGAATGGATGGTTCCTATAAAGACCTGTTACTGAAGTCTGTGTTTCATGGCACTTTCTAGAGGACTCTAGTTAAAAGATTACCTAGGCAGTTGATTGAGTGTAAAACGTGCTGTACCTGCAATGTTCTCCTGCTTGGGGCAAATTCCTTTTGTAGGCGTGAGAAGACGGTCTTCTTCATCGGGTGTGACTTGGATCCCGATTTCCACTGGCTCTGACACTTTCCTGAGCTCGGCGCGAGAGGAGGGGGGAGGGCTGCTCTTATCCATGCTCTTTTCATAGCAGACACCACCAGTGCCATTGCACTGTTTTCTCTTGTGCTCTATAAAAACCAAGATGTCTCCCAGCGGGAAGTTCATCTGACACTGTCCACAGGTTAACAAGTCGGGGTCTGTCCCGCCTGCAGCGATGCTGATGCCGCTTGGGTCTGCTATTGCCAGGCTCTCATCCTCGTCGGCCAGTGCCGGTTCCACATGGTCAGCCTCTGCTTTGCATGGACAAGGGGAAAGAGGGAGGAAAGGGATGAGGGGAGAAGAGAAAGAGATTGCTTTGAGTGTTCACAGACTCTGGAGGATGCATCACCAGAGGCCCAGCCTTCCCCCACCCCCTGAAGAAGTCAAGCCTGATTAGATCTTTCTTTTATTTTTCAACTTTTCCGCTCTCCCAGAATGATTTCAATATATTTTGCAACCAAGCCTGCCTGAAACAAAATGGAAAGGCTGACCTGGCATAGCTTTCCTGACAGCTCCTTCCCACTGCTGCCAGCACTGCAAGGATATCAGCAAAGAGCCATTTTGCAAGCGTTCGAGCCCCGAGTCGTATTCTGAAATAGTTACTCTCTTTTTATCCCACCTTCTCATTCCCACCGCGTCTCCCAGCCATCTGGCCAAGGCCCCATCCAGCAAAGCTTATGCACCCAAACCTCTCTTCCTTTTTCAGAGAGAGGGGGAAAGCTTGTATGCTCCAAACTAGCAGAACTAGGATCCCCGTGACATACAAAATTAGTACCACCTTTCCTGTTACAAAGTTACCGGCAAGATTAAATGACCACCCATTAGCACAAATTACAGCAAACTATTTGTAAGAGTAAGGTAAGCGGGATACGGGCACAGGAGCAGTTAAGGGATTTCAAAAGTCTGTACAGTGGGAAAGGGAATGAGGTGCTTATTTAACATACCGGAATATTGGCTGAGCCTGAAATCTTCCACTTTATTTTTCTGATGTCAAATAACCCTGCCATTGCTATATATGTTAATAAAAGCTTTTCTTGTTTAAATTTTGCCCAGAGACCTGGTGAATTTCATACCTTTACCCCCAAAGACTGGGAAAGAATTTCTGAGTGACCTGCATCAGTTTCTAGGAAATATGCAACTTCTCATTTCACAACTATTAAAAACCACCATGTTTTTAATAGGTATTTATAAGATAATTCTTACATTATAAAATAATTGTGGATCACAATCCATTTCTGAGGCAAAACATGTTTTTTTCTCTTGTTCTACTATGTAACTGCCAAATCATACAAACCTTGGACTTCGCTCAGGCAAAATTTCCACTGACTTTTGCCTAAGGCTGGTTTGACTCTGCAAGGACTATAGGATTTGGGCTGAACAAAACAGAGGAACTAACAGTATGTAAATCAGTGACTGAGACCTCTAATTGAATCAGGGTTAAAGGAATAGGAGGAAAAATGTTCTCTATTAGTCCAAGTGGTTTCCTTATGGATTTCCTGGGGAAAGTAAGTCACACAAATATCTCAAAGAAGTAAGACTGTGATAAACAGATGTTATAATCCAGATCTGGACTCTTCTCCAGTCCTAAAACAAAAGGATTTCTGTCTCACTCTTAAGCAATTGCAAAAAAAAAAAGAAATACATAGGAAAGAGACAAATGGTAGAAGGTGGAACGCATTACCTGGCAACACAAATGGTTGCGCCTTGAAGAAAGGTAGTTAGAAAAAGAATCACTCCATTTTTGCCTTCCAGAATAAATAACTGATCAGCATATCTACCAGTGGTATTACAAGTTGCATCAGAGCTCCCTAACAGCAAAGGGGAGAGCAGCAGCAGCAGCAGCAGCGACGGCAGAAAGGGCCAGGGACTCAGAGAAGTGCCCATCCTGCTGGAAAAGACGATGGGCACAGGAAGGCTTCTGTTTCCAAACACATTCATTCTGAAAAGCATTAATTACCTTTTTCCCCTTAATCTAAGTTTAAAAGGAGTTTGAAGACAATCCTACACAATTAATTCAGCAATTTATATCATGAAAAGATGCCTCCTTGCCTTAGTGAAAATGTAACCATAACCCTGTGCTGAAAAGGGACCGCTGGGAAGGGAGTGGGTGCCCACAAACAGCTTGTCACGATGCAAAAGGTAATTATTTAGTGCTGTGGTTCCCTTTAATGATCTAACATTGAGCAATATTGTTTATATTGAAGAGAGCTTGCACCTTTAATTACCAATTACATATACATCATTTTAGACCCAAAAGAAAAGGACTGTGAAAAGGTTCCTTTAGAAATGTGCACACTATTTGTAGCCAGAATTCCTATTAAGGGGAAGCAGTGTGTCAAAATATTAAAAAAAAAACATACAGAGAGGCACACACAGGCACACAGATACACACACGGGAGATGGGACAAAGAGCTGAAAAAGACAACACGAAAACAGGAACTGAACCAAGGGTCGTAAGAAAAAAAAGTGGCAGAGGAGAGAAATGTTTATTACTAGTTTCACTAACATTCCTGTAAAGGCTTCAGATTAAAGTCTGTGTCTTAAATTACAAAGACTGAATTTTGGTATTTATATATTTTATATATGTAACAAATAAAAAGAAAAGCAGAGACCTCAACTTTATTATCTTTTTGATGTGAGGATTTTATTTTTTTTTTGCCTGCAATTTAAATTGTGCTCTTCAGAAAACGTAGCAAAATTGCTGCATTTGATAAGGGTCCTGACCAGGCGTCTGTGGAAACATGAAGGAGGTTTGAACAGCTAAACTGTTACAAATTCTTTCTTTTCAGTCATACATTTCATTTGAATATTAGTTAAATCCACATATGCCTATTCACTTACACTCGCTCACTCTCTTTCCAAGGACTCTGCAATGGCACTTTTTTAAAATAACATCTGGTATTCCTTCATATTTTGGCAGTCGTCACATCACCGAAAATCAGCTTTTCGTTTTCTTGGTACGCTGAGCCCTCATGATCAGTAGTAATTGGGTTTCAAACTATCAAAAGATTTTTTTTACTCAACTCTATTTCTGATTTGAGCTTAATAAATCATCAAGTATGAGACCAGCTATTCACCCAACAATGCAGAGGCTATATTACATCCCCTTATTCAGGACATGGAAAACAGACATAAAAGAATGAAAAACAAAATACTGAATAGATCTTCAAATGCATTTTATCCATGTCAATTTGCATTTATTTTTTTTTTACTTGGAATAAAAAAAAAATAGGCTTCCTATTGACAACTCAATTAAGCCATTAAAAACCTACATTCAAGTAACATTACAGGAGAGATTTAAAACCCACAAAGGAAAAGAGAAAAAAGCCTGCAAGTCCAGCCCATAACGCATCGGGTCATGCCTGGTTAATACAACAGCCAAGATCTTAGGCTGTTTAAGGAGTCCTTTAATACCAAAGGGGCAATTTAGGCCAGTCTCAATCTAAAGTTCTGACTCTACTTGTGTCTGTGGGTTTCAGATGAGTCGCTTCACATTATTTGAATTTAACTCTGTGGTTTTATTGCTGTTGTTGTTGGTAGCTGGGTTTAGAGGGAGGAGGGTGTTTCTTCACAAGTATTTATTTAAAATTAATTTATATTTTTTTTAAGAAGAAGAAATCAAGCCACACACAAGAAAAAAAAAAAAAGAGAATGAAAAACACCTCATCTCCCTTACGTGGGAAAAGAGAAAAAAAATGCAAACGAGATATTTCTAGACAGGACTCGTGCCCTGGTTCTTCCAGATGTGTTAAGGTGTGCCCAGCATTTTCCCTGAATCCAGAGATTCCTCCGAAGGGGATTGCCTTGGCATTGCCTGCCTATGGAGCACAGTGAGTCGGCAACGGGCAATCTATGGGGACATGAGTGACAATGTTGTTATATGATGGCTTCGTGAAATTAATGCAATTGGACAATCTAAATCATTTGCTTTACTTAAAAAATCATTACACTTGCTGACTGGACTCCAAGCTCTCTGGCTGCCTACCACACCAAAATGCAGAGAACAAACCCCTTAATTCCATAAAGGCAGTGTCACAAAGCCACCAGCACTCCTACTCCAGTGTGGTGACATCATTAGAGCATATGTGCCCCATGCAAACAATGTTCTCATGCCCAGTATTAAAGTGAATGCACATGCTAACTACTTTCTGCCTGTCAGTTGTCTCAAAATCATACCCATTAGTAGTGGAAAAGACTGTGTTCCTAAAAATCATTTCCAAGGCCTCGAAGGACAGAACTGTGAATGCATGTTCACAGGGTTTGGGTCCAGGCAGCAATCATTTATTTTCTTGCCTTTTTATTGCACCACAGAGCCTGGGTAAGAAGGCTCTAAAGTTGCCAACCTATTCTCCTTATTTTTCCTGTCCTGCAGTATCAAAAGGAGGCAGAGCAAAGGGGAAGAGGGAACATTCTGGTGTCGGGCCAAAGCATTGCATGTGAAAAACCTGCCCTCCGTGGCTGGTTTCTGCACAAATCAATAACAGGGTGGTGAAGGTGAGCGCTGCCAGTGCCTTCACCACAGAGGTGCTGCTGTATGCCCTTCCTGCCCTACCACAGCCACTGCCCAACCTTATCCCCACCTGGGGGACAAAGCACAGGCTACCCCAGGGGCCACCCTTCTCTGGGACAAGCTGAGGTTGCCCAGGGTCCACCATGGGGACACAGCTCCTTGTGCCCAGACACAGGAAGCTGCCCACCAGTGTGCTGCAGTGCATCAAGTGCACTGTTCTCCTCACACAGTCACTGCTGCCTTGGAGGCACAGCCAGGGAGAGCTCAACCTAGCTGGGGAGCGAGCACAAAGAACTGACTTGCTCTTCAGGGTGTTGGCCCAAAGCAGGCCTGAAAATGATGTCCCTTCAATCAACACCCACATGTCACATTTACTGTAGCATCAACATGCTTAACGGAAATAGCTCGAATCACACGCTCTCTGGCTGGATTATCACCGAGATCGGTGTCAGGATCCTTACTGCACAAAGACTAACACTGCTCAAAGTGGACGACATGGCTCCTTGCCGTCGAAGTTTATCAATAACCTGCTTCCCAGAGCCTTCCAGCAGCTCCTACAGCTGCAAGGTGCAGAGGCAGAGTTGAGATTATGCCTACATATTGCCTCACCATCACACTCAGCGACACTAGGCACAGCTTATCTGACACCAATTTTTAATTTTTCAGAGGACTGCAAAATAATTGTTAGTAGTATATTATTTAATTTTATTTTTTTCCTAAATAAAAATCTGAGGCTGAATTGGCCAAAAGAGGCAACTTGATGGAGAAGCCCCAGAAACACAGGGGACCGCACTCTTCCTCACTTTCCCAGCGACTCTCCGGCATGTGCAAAGTGCACAAAGGCAGAGCTGGAGCAGCGGCGAGCGAGTCTCTGCCACACCGTGCGTGCGTGGCCCCGGTGCAGCCGCTGAGCCGCCACCGTCCAGTCCCCCACGGCCGTCCGGTCATCCCCCACCACGTGCTGGACGGGCGGCAGCACAGCGCGGCAGGTGTCGGTGGCCCCGCAGCAGGCAGGATGGAGCCTGCCGCCCCCGCTGGGCACCCACAGCAAGGGGACAAGGACACGGCGGTGCAGGGAGGGTGGGGGGGAAATGACCGGTTCACTCCAATGCTTCAGCACCTGCACAGCGCGGAGAGCTGGAGGACTATTCCTGCGATACTGGTACCTCGGACACCTTTAGCAGAAGTACACCGAATCTTTCAGAAAGCAATTTAACCCTCTGCACACACCTGAGACAGAACAAGTCAAGCACTGCCATCAGGATTTAGGGAAAAGAAGGAGGAAAATGACACAATAACCACGCTGTACTCAAACAGGACAAAAGACAAGAATATTCAAGAATCTGCACGAATATCCAACACTTGTCAGATGTTATTTCTTCAGAAACTACGCAGTGTTACAGAAGGGAGTGCTATGTCTCCTCTTAAGTAAACTATATGTTCATAAAAAAATATTTACGGCTTTTGAGAGCAGAAAATGTATAGACTATAGACTGCAGAAGCTGTAAATCTCTGAAGATAAAATGGGATGTGATGATGTGATATAAAAGCATTCTTTGTTCCCCAGTGAATACATTTGTTTTATTTAAAACTAAACGACAAGCAAGGAGAAAAAGGAGCTCTTGGTGCCACAAAAGGAGAAGGAGCGGTATTTGGGTACAGGCTTTCAACTGGCATAGAAAAAGATATTAGAAGCAGAGATTCTTACCCAAGGATTTAAAAGGCACGATCAAAATTAAGTAATTAGTTCTGAACATGTATTAAACATACAAAAGCTCTGTTCTCTTCTTAAATATCAGGCTCAAAAGAAACTGCGTTTTACAATTGTGTACGGCACACTGTTGCTCATACACAATTTTCTTAAGTCTTTTTTTTTTTACTTTCATTGAAGCATATTCATTATAACATTCAGCTAATTTATGGTTTCTTCCAGTGGCTTAGTAAAAGGGGTCATAAAAAAGTTAAGTAAACCAGTGTGTTTTTTTCCTCTCCCTTAACTTTGGATTCCTTTTTTGTACTGTGCTGTCTAGTGCTTAGTCTTTGGAAAGTACCTTGGGCATATCCAGCACACACACAAATTATCAGCAGCTCCAGGAAAAAAACAAAACAGAATTTCTTGCACTGAGGCAACTACACAAAAGACTTGCATATGTCAAAAATACAGAACTAAGTCCCTGTGAATGCTGCACCATTAATCAAATCCCCGATCTGGTGTCACTTTTGCAGTAAAATGATTATATTCTTCTAACCCCCTTCTACTGGCGCGTGCCTGCAACGCATGAAGTGTGTCCCTCTACTTTAATTTGTTTTCAAATAGCCTGCTTTAGGTATTTTTTAGATATCCTTTGAAAAAAAAAAAAAAAGAAAAAAAAAAAAAAAAACCTGCTACTTAAAGCTCCAGCAAGGGTCCACAGTACCAAGCAAGTAACATCTCTTTGGGAAGGAGGGCAGACAATGAACAAATTTAACTGATGTTCAGGAGCCGAACACACAACTGCTTCTGAGGCTGTAACTGTGGATGCCGAGGAATGGTGTGCAGCTTGCCCATGCACATTTTAAGAAAGTAAATAACCACCACAGAGGAAGGTGTTGTAGTAAAAGCAGCTGAATGAATCATGCATTTATCAATGCATGCAGTTATTGATGCCTTTTCCCTCCCTCATTAAGAGGATACATATATATAAAGCCATCTACAGCCAATGCTTGTGCTTCATCAAGTGTTTTTTTGTAGCAACACTAACTTTAAAGCTTGTGGGTAATCCTTGGCCCCCCTTTATTTTTCCACATGCTTTCTCTGGATGCTACCGAGGGGAGACCAAATTCAATCTACAACTGCACCTCAACCCTGGAGAAACCAAACGGCAAATGAAGAGTAGGAAATGCTCTAGCAAGGAGGTGGAGAGCCATTTTGGGGTAGCAGGTCTCTGCAGGGAGAATTTTCCACCAGGCTTTGACCTGGGGGAGTGGGAAGGGTGGGAGGCAGAGGAGGGAACAAGAGGAAGGGGAGAGTGTGTGCATGTGCACTTGGCGGGCAGAGGTGACCGGGAGGAGGAAAGGGGGAATAGCTGTTTCTCTTGATAAAAGTTAACAGTCGTGGAATGAAAGGAAAGCTACAGTGAGTGAAGTCTGAGGTTTTGGGAGGGGAAAGGGGAAGGTTTTCCCCATGGCTGTGCAATGCTAGCATCAGCAGTGGCCCAGGCACTGTACGCTTCAGCTTACCGGTCTGTCAAATGAGCTGGCTGCTGTCTATATGCTTCCAACTAGCTCAATTCAAACATTAAATGAAGTAGAGAAATCATCAGATAAATTGCTGGTCTTCTCTACCCAAGAGTGAAAGGTTCTTGTACAGCTGATGACAGCCCTGATCCTTTGTCTGACCTAATTTACTTCTCTTGAAGGTTAAAATAAAGCACGCTTTCCTGTCACAGGATAACCTAACTTGCATCCGCATATTGCACCCAAAAAATAAGAAGACGCTTCTGCTATGTTAACAGTGCCATAACTTGATGGACTTCTCAGGATGGGTGAAATAGACATTCACTGACCAAAGCTTCCCGTGTGTACGCCACTAAATTATACATTTGGGCAAGAAAGAGTCCCGCTAAAGTCTGTCCACAACGCACAAGCCGACTGCAGCAGAGAACAGCACAAGCCTGTTGGAGAAGCACACAGCACAAGCCGTGAGCTGTTCAGCAGCAACTTCTACATGACAGATGTGATTTTGTGTTTATTTCTCTAGAAAAAAAAAAAAGAAAGCTTATTTTCATTTGCAGGAACTGCAGATTTTTTGCTCTAAGGACCTGAGGATCAAAGTATGGTTAAACTCTCTCATATCAAATCCTCTCAGCAGGGGTACATGTGGCTTTCTGACATGTAATCGACGCCGATTTCTGTTCGCGTGTCTGCTCTGTTGCTGCACACACCTTCTTCTAGAGCTCCAGCTTCCTCACTCTGTGTTTTCACATCCACTGGAGCAAACATATGGATCTCTGTGGGTTCCCCCCCGCTCCCCGCCACCCAGAGGCTCACTCGTATACAGGTACCATTAACCCGATCACTATCTGACAACAACAAATGGAGAATTTAAACATTGTCTGTTGACAATAAAAAGCACCGTTAAAAACTAATTTTAATTAAAAACTCCTGTCCACCCGGGTCAATTAATCAGCCACGATTTAGCTAAAACTAGATTCGTCTCGCTGTCAGCCCTTCTCGGCTAGCTCTGTATAGATCTTCGCATGGAAATCAATACTACAACTTTACGCTGAGCACATTTTGCAGCACAGTGAGCGCCGGGCGCGGCGGTGCGGGCTCCGGCGGCGCATCCCGCGCGTCCCGCGGCGGGGCCGGCGCGGCCATCGCACGGGCTGGGAGCTCCCCCTAGTCGCCAACCCCCGCCACTGGCGGACGGAGCACACGGCAGGCTCCCAACAGCCAGCGAAGTTTATTTTGGAAAGTATTTTGCATCAACAAACAACACAGAGCGCAAAGAGATCCAGGTAGAAATTGTGGAAGAGGAGCTAATATCGTGTGCGAGGCATTTTTGAAGCGGAGAAATCTGCTCGCAGCAAGCTCAGCCCCAGGAAGAGCCGCTGAAGTCAACCAGAGTCCTTAACCGATATCAATAATTTGTACTACTTCTACAAGCGCACACTCCACTAAGTCATAACTACTGACACATATGCCACAAAACAACCCTTTGTTCTGCAGAAAAACATACACTTTGCACAAGACAAGGGCTCCCACCATTCCTATTAAAGGTAGCCAGGTAGTAAAATTTTGAAGAGTTTTATTTCTCAGTATTTAAATAAGCCTGACAAAATATGCTCTGCATCTGCCGGCCAGCAAAAAATGCAAAATGGTTTCTCACCCACTGTACGTCTATTTAAGCCACTGAACACATCAACTGAAAAGGACAGAACCACTTAGATCCACAATCTAGTTACTCTTCACCAGTTCTAAGAAATATTTTAAAATATGAGAAACTATGAAAATGTACCAGTAGTGTTTTTATTTATCTTGTAAGTCCAATACAAATATATTCAAATGAAAGGCAACCTGGAAGTCAACAGTACACAACCTTTTTTTTTTTCCTGTACTATTTAAAGCAAACACATGTCTTTTAAAAGCACAATAAGTTTTTCTGTGCACAGCTATGCACGTACTATGAAAAAGTCAGTCATCCTTAAAATAATAGTAATTTCCTCCTTAATTCTTCAGTCACAGCATACATTCTTTGTATTAGAGTTGATTACATTGGTGTGGGTTTTCTTCTGCAGGGAATGTGCGTTAATTGCACTAAATCTAAATGCATTTTAAGAGAAGCTCCTTGAAGCAATTTGCAAAACTTTGACATGCAAAAAATCGTAGGGGTTTTTGTTATTATTTTTAATGACTACGTACACATACAAAGTGATACAGGAAATTATTGCTCTTCCTAGGAAACCTGTTGACCAGGTACTGAAGAGCTGCCTTGGGAAACCTGGTTCTCTACCTGGAATTGTATGATTTTACTGTATCTTTCCCTCACAATCTTTGCTGCTGTTCTGCAGAAATGTTCTTGCTTTGCCGCCTCCTGCAAAACTGCTACCAGTAAGCTTTTCACATGCTCTTGCCTTTCATATTTCCTTCAAATGAAAAATGCAGGGCTACTCTGAAAACAGATTTCTTGAGTTTAAAAGGGAAGATCTTAAGCTGGAAAATCACCAATTTGAATCAAACCAAAATAACGTTTCTTTGCACAGAGCAGCTCAACACCTCAACCTCCTCTTCTCTACATAATCAGTTCTTTTGTATTGTCATTCTTTTGCATTTAAGTGAGCTTGGCTACCAAGTTTCCTCTGTCCACTACCAGTGAAGAAAGGTTCAGAGCTGCACTTTTCTCTCCATGTGTTTCCCCTCCTTTTTCGTCCTGCACATACATCCACTACAACGCTGCCTGGGTGAGCCTGGCAAGGACAGGCAGGCCACTCCGTTTTGCAGTCTTAAAGACCACTGTTCTAATGAGATGCTGCAACTCTGCAGCACAACTATACTGCAGTTTCTCTGCTTTTTGAGTTTGTTTGTCTTACACTAAGAATCTAAACGTTTCTTCAAACACAAAGTGCATGAAAACCAAATAAACTCCAGCTGAGCAATGTCAGAAAACCCTTCTCTCTCTCTCTCCTCTCATCTCTCTCCCCATCTCTCTTTCCTTGCCTGGCACAGACCTCCAGTCCATCCTGAAATGCAACTCTCCTGAAAGACACCAAAAAGGGAGAGAGGGAGAAAAAAGCCCAAGCTAAACACAACAGAAATTAAAGATTTCTGAAACCAGTATCAGTTCATCCCAGCTTTGGGGGCTTGACTTGGCATTGACTTTATTTTGGTTTAAGTGTTTTGGTTTCCCATTCTGTTGCCCGCTACTTTCCAAACTCCCCTTTAGAGAGGACACTGCCTGGCTGCTTTTCCCCCATGAATGACACTTCCCGAGGAGTGCAGAGCCTGCAACCCCCTCTCCTTCAAGCCTGCAGCTGAGGTTCAGACCTATGCGCTGAAATGCCTGCGCTCCTGCTCCCCCAGCCCCAACTCCAGCCCGTCGCAGCCTCCCCCCACCCCCCGCCTCCCACCACCTCCTCCCTGGATACCTTCATTTTTTTCTGCCACTGTTCAGTATGCAGCCTGATTTCTCCGCCAGCTTCCTCAGGATGGAGATATAGATAAATACAAGAGGGGAGGGAGGGAAGCTCGTACCGCTCTGCTCTCCATTCCTCCCCCAGCCTTCCCGCTAAACCCATTGTACGCGCAGCTCCTCGGCACCTTCGAATGCTGTCCTGCCTCATTATTTACCTTCAAGTAAAGCGATCAGAAAAGGCGATCAAATTGAAATAACAAACCTACCTGGCTCTCTTCTCCACCCCACCTCCCCCTCCCCACACACACACACCCAGCAGCAACAGCAGGGAGAAAAGAAATGTTTCACCCCTTGAAACAAATTCAGACGTGTGCAACAAAACAGATTTTCCGCACACCCCCTTTCAACACCCCACATCTCCTCACAAGTGAGGCAGAAAACAAGTCAGAGAAACTGCACAGGGCGATTTAGGGGGCTGTTGATGCTATCTCTTTTAAAAAGAAAATTAGAAAACAAAAAGGGAAAAAAAATAAGAAGCCACCAGCAAAAAGGGTAACACATTTTCCAGACTGGATGGTTAAAATCAAAAATGCAATTAACGAAGGGGAGGGCGTTGAGGAAGGGGGAAATCCACCTTTTATGGTGATGCAAATCTGGCTCCAAAATAACAATGAATAAAGAAAAAGAAAAAAAAACCAAAACCCAGAAAAAGCTGAATACCAGATGCATTTTCATCAAGGTTCCACCAGCTGATGGGCTGGGAGGCGGGGGGAGGATAGTTTTTAAAAAATAAAGACACACACAAAAAAAAAAAAAAGAAATTATATATGTATATATATTTAAAAAAAAAAAAAAAAAGGAAATATAGAAACAGCGAAAGAACTTAAAATTTCGGAACTCAAACCGTCCCCTAACAACCCTGTGCTACGAAAAAAAAATCCCACAGGAGGTGGAAAAATTATATACACATATATATCTCGATTCCCAAGGAAATCTTACAAACAGAAATTTATCACCGATAACAAAGAAAAAGAGGAGCTTGCAAGCACCAAATGCTCCTGGCAGATGGCTCCTATTCTTGGCTTTCAGGGGAGGGGAGAGAAGCCGGGGGAATATTTTATTTATTTATTTAAATTTTTTAAAATCTCAACATAAATATTCGGATCCGCCGCGGCTCAGGCTCAGCCCCGGGCTGGCTCAGTACGAGCCGCCGCCCCCCGCAGCACAGCAACTTGCGGACTCGTCTTGCGGGGCGCGGGGGGGGATTTGGGGGGTGGTCCGGCCGAGCTTCTCGGCGGAGAGCTGGGCCACGGCGCGCCGGGCATTCATTTTCTTACCACCCCCATCCCAGACTGGTCCTATGCTATAGGAGGGAAAAGGGGACCCGCCTGACCTCCCCCTTCCCCGTGGCCCGGTGGCGTCGGAGCAGCAGGGAGCGCTGGGGGCCCCGCGCCCCGGGATGCGCCCCCACATATTCCCTCCCCCCCTTCGCGGCACAAGCCCCGCGGGGACAGGAGCGGCGGAGCGGGGCGCCCGCGCGGGGACCTGCCCCCTACTCTGCCTGCAGGCGCTCGCCCCTCTCCCGGAGCTTTAGGGGTGGGAACGTGGAGGAGGGGGATGCTGGAGCTACGGGATGTGTGTGGGGGGAGCGCCTCCTTCCCTCCCCCCCGCATTATTTTTTCCTTTCCTATTTTTCTTTGAGGGGGTGTGTGGGGGGGCATATATGTGTATTTTCATTGGAGCTTCAGCAAAGTGCAGCCTCCGCTCCTGCCCCGCAGCCCAGCCGGTGCCACTGTACGGCCCGCATTTCGTGCACTCCATCCCCGTCCCCCACCTCGGCTTTCCCCGAGCCCCCCCGTCACCGACAGACACCCCCGCACGCACGTCGGCAGCCCCTGCCCTGCCTCTAGCCCCAGCCGAGCTGGTTCTGCTTTCCCCCGCGCTTCGGAGGAGAGTTCTCTTCCCCCGCCGGCGATGCACCTGGGGCAGGCAGGGCGCAGCTGCCCATCTACCTGCCCCGCTCCCGAGAGCCGGGAGCTCGGCCCCGCCGCCGGCCCACCGCCTCCATGTGCTTCCCTCTAAGTTGCCCCGGCCGCTGCGCTTCTCCCCCGCCACTGCCCACCTTGATCCGCCCCCCCCCTCCGCGGCCAGGCTGTCACGCTGAGGCAAGGCGCTCGGCCAACTTTTCCCACCGCTCCGTGCTGCCCCCGGAGCAAGGAACGAGGAACGGGGCCGTGGGCGAGCCGCTGAGCCCCGGCGGGTCGGCCCAGCCCGGCCCGGAGCAGCGCGCCCCGCTCCGCCGCCCCCCGCACACGCACCCGCTCCCCGGGAGAGCCCCGCGCCCCCCACGCCGCGCTCTCCCCGCCGGCAGCTCCTTCCCCGCTCCACGCCGCCTGCCCTCCCGCCTGCCTGCCTGCCTCACCTCCGCACCGCTGCAAAAACGCACAGCAAACTTCGGGCTTCTCCCCCCCTCCACCCCCAGCCCATCCCCCCCAGCCACACACCCCCCTCCCCTCTTTAATTCCCTTCTCCTCTCCCTCTCTCTGAAGTCATTTACCAGCTTTGGTTGCTCATGGAGTTTCCCCCCCCCCCAACCGCTTCCTCCCCTTCCCTAATTTTGCTTCTCGATTTCGGCTCCGTCTGGTTCCAAGTTCAAACTTACGTGTGATAATCTCTCTTTGTGACAAGTGCTGCGGGTTTCCCTGCTTGCGACGGGACATTGCCCTGGCATTTACACTGGCATCGCCTGGAGAGCTTCACTGGTTTGGGGAGATGTGTTGGGGGGCCGATCCTCCTCCTCTTTTTTTTTCCTCCTTATTCTTCTTCTTCTTTATCAAGTTCTTCTTAAAAAAAAAAATCAAAAACAAAACAAAAAAAGCCTCCTTTTTGTTGCTGCTGTGGTGCACTGGATGGGATTCCCTCTCAATTAAAAATCATCATCATCATCATCAGGAAAAGCTTTCTCGCTCTTTTTTCTCTCTCTCTTTCACACACTCTGTCCTTTCTCCACTGCTTCTGCCACTTGGACTTCCAGATCTCTTCTTGAACTTAGGAGGATATGCACCGCCAGTGACACTTTTCTCTTTCCCTCTTTCCAGAGTGCTTGGCAAATTGGCAAGTGCGCTTTTCCACCAGGAGGGTTAAAAAAAAAAAAAATTTAAAGAAAAAAAAAAGCAGTAATAAAAAAAAAATTTAAAAAAAAAAAAGAAGAAGAAAAAGTACTAGAATTGGGATAGCCCACACACAAAAAAAAAAAATTGCCAAAAAAAAAAAAATGTTTTTCAGAGATTGACCCTTGCTGGGTAGATATATAGAGAGAATTTTTTTGAAAAGGGGTAGCCGAAACTGTGTCTCCTCTTTCCCAGTTCAAGTGGCACTGCTTTGCCCTGGTGCTTTTGGATTGCCAGTGCTCCTGCACCACTTTGCACTCTTCCCCCCTCGCCTGGCACTGGGACTGGAAGGAAGGAAGCCCCCAGTGCAGCTGGGCTGGTGCTGGCTATTACTATTATATATTGCAATGTGAAGATGGCGGAGTCCTGGTTCTCTGGGAGCGCTCTGTCTCTCTATGGCTGGGGCTGCCTCTGTACAATGGGATAAAATTCAAGTTCAAGTGCGGACGTGACGTTTAATCTGCACTAGAGACAAAAAGACCCAGAGAGTAGGAGCACTGGGGGCGACTAGCGGTGGCTTTTTAACATTGTACCCTGCAAGAGAACAAGAAACGCCACTCGCACACACCGCACACACCGCACACGCACACACACCGCACACACACCAACTACGGCACACGCAGGGCTCGCCGCCGCTCCGGGCTTTGTGCAGCGCCGCTTTCAGTGCGCGGAGTGCCCGCGGCTAGGAAAAGAGCGCGGGGAAGGAACAAATCTGCATCCTCACGCACGGCCAAACTTCCCCGAGCCCGGCGCCGGCCGCAGCGGGGGCGGCTCGGGCGGGGGCAGCCGCCGGGGTTCGCGGAGGGCGCAGGCGGGGGGCGGCGGCGCTGCCGCCGGTGCCGGTGCCGCCGCCTCGCCGTTACCCATCGCGGCCGCCGCTCTCCGCCGCCCGGGCTCGGCTCCGGATCGTGCTCCCGCCGTCCCCGTGCCCAGGGAACGGAGGCTCCCCAGGGGTCGCGGGCTGCTCTTCCTTCCCTCCAGGCGCCGCCGCAGCTCTTCGGCGGCGAGCGCGTTCCCCCTGCATTTCTTTCGAACAGTTTTACAACAACACGAATATCTGTGTGGGTTGGGGAGAGGGATTTTTTCCCCCTCCTCTCTCCCTACCCGAAACGCGATGGTAGCGGGACACGCGCGCACACCCGATCCGCACACGCACACACGCTCCGACCTTCTTCTCCCACCCCCCTACCCCCCTTCCCTTAAAATCCTGGCAGAGAGTATTTTTTCTCGGAGGAATTAAGTCTCAGCCACGAATGGAGAGACGCCGAGTTCCCAGGAACCGCATCCCAGTGCACTTGTCCTCCTATTTCACACGCAGGTAAATGCCCAAAACTGCGTGCGCTTCTAACTTGGAAGATTCTTGTAAACCAACTTTTTCCCCTGTATCTCGGCTCTCCCAGCCCATCTCCTGCGATTGTTTCTCTCTCTCCCCCCTCCTCCTCCTCTCCCGACAAGTAAATAGTTCGGTGCATAACAGCTTTTCAGCATCAGATCTGGCCAGGGCGAGGGGAAGGGGGAGAGGAGAGGCCTGGGGGCTCGGAGGCAGATGGAGCAGAAACCCAAGAAACCACCCTGTACCCGGAGCCCGCTTGGAGAGCCGCGCTGCACTCGTGTCATTTACTTTCCACGTTAAATGAGTGTGTATATATATATACATATATATATACATATATATATTATATACTTATTAAATCGCATGAGAGCCTTGAGGAGACCAGAATTCATCTCATTGCCCTTAATCAGCTTTGAGAAGAATTTGGCTAAACAGCATCGCTCTCGGCTCCTCCGGCAAATCTGCCTCACCCTCCCCACGCCCGCCCGCCCGCCCGCTCACAGCCCGTGTTCCGGCGCTGCCAGACCCCGGTCCCCCTGAGCCCGGCCCGGGAGGCGCCCAGGGCAGCCGAGACCCCCGGCCCCGGCCGGGTGGTGGGCGCCGGGCCAGCCTGGCACTGCCCTGAGCTGCCCGGGCTCGACCCTCCGCCTCTGCCAGCGCTCGGCAAACACGTACAGGACCTTTAGCGGCGCTTAATTTGCGGCGATTGTTCGCCGTGTGTGTTTGGTTTGCTCTGCGCGGTCCTGCAAAGGAAAATGACCGTGGTGATGGCAGGGCCCCCCCACGCTTGATGGGGAGGGACGGGGCCCCGAGGGGGAGCCCCCTTGTCCTGCCCTGAGGGCCAGCCTTTTCCAAGCCAGGGGAAAGGATGCGGCAGCCTCACGCGGGGGATAAGGGAAGAATGGAAGGCGCTCCCCTGGCCGGCCTCCGCGCCCGCGGTGAAGGGGGCCCGGGCGGATCGGTGGGGATAGGGTTGCCCGCACTGCTGTCCCCGCTTTGATCCCACTCTGCTCCCGGCTGGGAAGGCCGAGAGGCTTTGTGTGGCTGTGCTGCCGTGCTCGGCGCGGCCCGTCCCCAGGCCACGGGCACTGGGGTGTTGTGGGGGGCAAAGTCCGGCCGCCGGCGGCCCCGGCCCTTCTTCGGAGAGCTGCAGGAAGCTGCACCCCTTCGGAGCACGGCTTATCGGGAAGTTACTGGGCATCATCTGTTGATTAACTAGTGTCTTCCAGTGGGCATCGAGAGCGGGAGATAAGGGCCGGCAATGATTGACCGGGAGGACGCTCCGGCTGCTCGGGGCGGCGGGGCCGCCACAGCCCCCTCCCGCCCCTCCAGCTGCGGGCAGGGCTTCGGGGGTTGAGCCCCCAGCCAGCCTCCTCCTCCGAAAATACATCCCAATAGAGGAAAAAAAAAATTCCAAAGTGATTTCTCAGTCTTCTCTTTCCTCCCCTGTCTGGCACTTGTGATCATTAGCACTGAAAGCTGTTAATGTCTTGTCTCACAGCTCCCCCTTTAGTCTCTCTGCTCTCCCTGTCTCGCGTTCAAAGCCAGATCAATAGCAGGCTCTTTCTAACCTTGACCTATCCCTCGACCTGCCTCCATCTGCAGCTGGCCCGGCGCTTCTGTCTCTCCCCCACCCGCCGCAGCAGCCCCGCGAGAGGGCCCGGGGTCCCCGGGGGCTGCCCGGGCGGCGGCGGCGGCCCCGGCATCGCCTCGCTTTGTCCTGGTCTGCGCGGCCGTGCTGGGCGCCCGCCGCCGGGAAAGGGGCCTGAGCCTCCCCCAGTGCCTCGCTGCGCTGTCCTGGGGCTGCTGCTCAGCTCCGGCCTCCGCCACCGGCCTGCAAACTTGGGGCCGCACCTCCTCACGACAACAACAAAACACGTAAAAACCCTACAATAATATCACCAAAAGAAAGGGAAAAAAGCCCAGGCAAAACAGAGCGTAACCTGCAAGAAGAGAACAAGCTTTTTGTTAGCTTTAGAAGTACTATGGTCCCTTGTTTTCACTTAGGGGGAAGAAAGCACTCTCTTGCACAAAATACCTTGTATTAAGATAATAATATTTTCTTTCTTCATAGTATACAAGGGATTTGAAGAGTTCTCATGTAGAAATACCATCCTTACTGTAGGGAAAAACAAGCTCATCTGATGTCAAATATTCCATTTTATCCTATACGCAACAAGGCATGCTGAGTCAAGAACTCTCAGCACACACATGCTCAGCTTCTGGATTTCTTTTTCTTTTCTTCTTTTTTTTTTTCTTTTTTTTTTTTTTTTTAAATCGTGCAATGTCTTTAGCTAAAATCTAGCACGGATATAGATACATAAATAACAGTGGCTTCAGTGTAAAGAGGAAGTCCCGATATCCTCATGGAGGATAAGCTTGATGTGTCACTTGGACACATTTTGAATGCATTTCCACTTTCTCCCCATTTGGTCAAATAACTTTTCAGTGGAAGAAAAATTGGAGCTGCAGATTCTGTGTGATGTAATTTTGGTTTCTTCCCAGTCTTTAATGAGAAAGCTTATGCTAAGTTAGAAGTAAATTGCTTTTGATACAGGTCTGGGTGTTGGGGTGGGGGGGAGCAGGGGGAGAGAGAAGAGAGGGAAGGAAGGAAGGAAGGAGGTTGGAGACAATCTTGACATAAATGAGGCTGCTGTCCTCATTCTCTTTGAATCTTTAAATGTTGCTGCTTGGGAGGGAAAAAAAAAAAATAAACACAGGGCGTTGATCTGTTCGGCTTAGTTAGCCGCTCCACCTTGTGAAATGGCACAGAAACACAGGATCTAACCAGATCATATTTACATACATATTAATAAAGCTCCCGAGGTGGCAGTTCAGCCGTCACATACAGTGCAAGGATCTCTGCAAGTTCTCATTTTAGACCCATAAAAACAGATAAAAAGAGGTCTTTTGGGCTTCCCTGAATATTTTTCTGCAGTGGTTTTATATCATTTCTGAAAATTACATAGTTAAGTGGCATCAAATTTCTGGGTGATATAATAACTCAAAATGTGTAATTTTTTTGTATCAAATCACTTTGCAGCCATAAACAGAGTTTCAGAAACTCAATTAGAGGAATGATTTGGTGGGGTTTTCATTTATGGCAAACAGTAAAATTGTTCTTGTTATCTATTCAAATATATATAAATTGCAACATTTATTCACTTGATTTTCTTTTCCATGACACTGGTGTATTTGAGAGCGCAGCGAAATGAAGGCTTAAGAGGATAATGTATTATCCCCTGCCCCATTCTCAAGACTTTTCAAGTGAGGCAAAAGCGATGAGGATGTTTGTGTGTTTTCAAGACATTTGGTGTCCCCCCTATTTTTGGTGGCTGTCATTTGCTGATATTTCTAGGAGTGAGTTCAGAAAATGAGATTTTCTCAATATTTACATTCTAAACCTTCCCTGGAGTCCATTCCTCAGTCTTTGAGTTCTTTTGGAGGTTGGGGATGGGTTTGTGGTTTTTTTGGTATTTTGGTTTTTTATTTATCCAGAGTCTCTCATTTTTCTAACTCTTTCCAAGTGTTAAATGTACTAAATAACAGTCCAAATGCTGGGTCCGAGTTTTCTCACACTCCTGTTTTCAATAAAAATAAACAAAATCAAAACAATACCATTCATCCCAACAACAAGAACAACAAACAAACAAACAAAAATAAAAGAAGAAGAGGAAAAAAAAAAAAAAACCAGAAGAGAAAAACTCATGGAACTGGCAAGCCAGAACACAAGAAAAACACTGTTTTCATTTTAGGTTTTTTTTAGTCGGGTTGAATGCAGGATCAGTCCATCTTTTCCTTCTTCAGTAGGTGTAAAACATTTATTCCTAAAGGATTTGGTCTGTTTAAGCTTCAGACTTTTTGACAGTAGAGGTACTGTTGTGACCTCACTGAAATCACTTGCAAGACCTCAGGGAGAGGCACACCTGCCCCTACATCTGTAACTTGAGGGGTTCTCTAAAAGTCAGATAACAATTCTCTCCAGCACCTTTCTAATCCTGCAAAGGACCACCTGCATCTGTGTGTACATGCCACCAGGAAAAGGTAGAGGATAATATGCTTTACAAGCATCCAACATAAATAAGAGTCAAACATCCCATCTGCTATATGTACTCCATCCCACTATGAATGCCATTTGTGCATCCACCTAGCACCCGCTTTAGGACTGTTATTTACAAAAAAAAAAAAAATTGAAGGAAAATGAGTAAAACCCGCTGTTGCTTTTGGGGAGGCTTTTTTAAAAAAAGCTGGCACATCTTTCTTTCCTAACGACTTCAATCCAATGATTGTTTGTGTCTTTGGAAAGCAAATGTCATCATTGCTTGCTGCAGTAAGCTGAGTTTCGTGAATCAGCACTAAATTAATTGTAAAAAAATTTTAAGTAATTTTAAAAAAACCCTGAAAACCTCATAGAAATTGAGGGCTATTTTTGTCTGAAGAGGTACTTTAAAAACTTGGTCCATTATGGAAGTGTATACCATAGCCCTGTATGAGAGAGAGATTCATGTGCAACTTGGTTTGCATGTGGAGGGGACAAAGAACCCTTCCTCCCTCCAGAGGTGCTCCTCAGAACTTACACAGTCTGAAATTTGGGATCGATACAGCTCTGCTCTGCTTTCAAGTGCAAGTTTCAACCGATTTCTTCTCTTTCCTTTCTCAGATGATTTTAAGAGGATTTGAAATCTTTGGATTGTTTAAAATAACAAAGGCCTCTAAGCTCTGAACGTTGCAATGAAATCTTCAGCTTGAACTCATGACAGAAACATTCCAGTCTGTCTCTTGTGAATCATGAAAATCTGAATCTGAACATCAGAAGAGAGCAGCAATTCATTCATTCTTTTTCTTTATCCCTTTATGTTTTTCCTACTTTATTTTATTTAAATAGAGTATATCCATAGTAACAGATTAGCATAGTTGTTATTATTATTATTTTTACTATTTTAAGTTGGGCAACACAACTCAAACAGGGAAATTCATCAGTTTCTAGGTTCAGTATCAGCCTCTGCAGTTTCATTATTCCTGTTGACAATTACGGATAGCAGAAGTTTGGATGCCTGGCCAGGGAGTGCTTGTATATTGCACCCAAATTACACATTTCTGTTCATAAAGAGTGAAGCAAAGTATGAATGTTAGCGTCATTGCTCGTGTCTCAGGCAACTACTCACATCTTAATTGAAAATGATCAAATAACAGCATTCCCTCTGACAAACAAACAACAATTGTCTTGCCACGCTCATTGAAGATGGTTGAGCTGGAAAGCCAGGGGCAGCAGCTGATGTTGGCCATAACACACCGAGTACACACTTGTGTGCGCACACACACATGCTCCAGCCTTGGATTGTGCTTCCTTCAAACTCAGTTCCTTCAAGGATGCTGGTCCTGACTCTGGGATCTTGCTTCCCACTTTCCCAGCTGTGATTTCACCACCTCCCCATGCACCTCGCTTTTGGCTGCTGCGCATGAGCTGCAAGTCAGTGACACAAGGATAGATCAGTTCTTTCTCTTACCTCCACTGTGCTTTGAAATGTGATTTAGGATGATCAGGCCACCTCACTGCTGGGTGGAGCAGAGGTTTGATAGCACCCTAGTCAAAGGCCACCAAGAAGCAGAGTATTTACAGAGCAGCAAATGAAGTCTTCTCTGAGCCAACTGTTCCACCTGGACCCCACTACAAATTATTGTTTTCAATTACCACCTGTGTACTCCTTCCCATGCAACTTATTGATGTAAAATTACAACAACACTGGTATAAATAAGTTATGCTGTGGTTGTAAAATGGAAGAAATTTTGTTGTAGCAATTATGTTCAGCAAGATGACAAAATAAATTTCCAGTGCTGTGCTTGCAGTAACCTGGGGAATTTAAACCTCATAATTTCCATTCATTTCAGATAATTTGGAGTAATTTCTATATGTAATAACTTTGTAATGAAAAACACAGCGGTACTGAAGTGATTTCAACTCTTTTTTTTTTCCTATGGTATACATGGCGCAAAATAAATAATAAAAATAATATTTCCTTTTTGTATGTGTTCGGTAATTCTTTCAGCAAAATCATAAACTAATACCAGGACTAAATCTCTGTCCATGAAATGAAAAATAAATTGAGTTAAAGAAAGTGAAAAAGTATGAAAGGCCTTGGATGTTTTATTGTGACTTTATTAAATTGTATCATCTCTATGCTCTATGGTATCCCCAGGGGTTACTGTTCTGGGGAAGGGCAGAAAGCTAGATAGATACATGTCCCTAGATCAAAAGCAGAGATGGTTGGAGGAAATTCATATGAAAGTGTTTAATGCAACCCCTTAATTTTTAAAATGGAAACTGGAACTAATAATTTAAAAAATAAAATAAAATATGAGAGAGGTGTTGGTTAGTACAAGACAAAACACACAAGTCACTTTGGGGCACTGATTTTCATTAGTGTATTTGATGGTAAGTTACTTAGAGACTGTAAACATGTGTAATCACAGAATACGTTCCAGTACAAGGGAATAGCATTTAATTAAAGATAAGAAAGAGTACTGTACATCACTGAAAAGCTGTATCTGTGTCCTACTTACCATCACAACACAAGGCTATTAATACACAATAAACAAGAAGTCATGTGCTCTGCTATGTGGAAAACAGCGATTTCCTTGGGAAAAATAATAATATGATACCAATAATATTACTTTTGCATTTATGTCTCACATGCATCTCCAGGTGGTTTATAAAGATGTGTAATGATTGAAATCTTCTCCTAGTAATAAGAGAAAGGAGGCATAAAAGGTGTTCCTATAACCCTTAAAGGTCACGCAGGCAAGCTGTGGGACAGAAGCAAAAATGCAAGATTACCGAGGCTGAAAACCAGTTTTCTTAACTGCTAAAAACCCACCTCCCAATAGCACCTCTACCTCTCCTTTTAAAAAACAGCAATATTAAAATGTCATGTGATTACTCAGTATTAGGCTCCTGAGCTGTACAAGAAGAGGATCAGTTTGAGTATGTTCCCCCAATGTCATACATGGTTTGCATCTGTCCCTGCACACCCTTGAATTTGCCTGTGTTTCACTCCCTTGCTTCTTACCCATAGCCTGTGCTGTAACCCTGGCTGCCCAAAGATGACATAGAATGCAAAAGGACTGAAGGTTTATGACAGCCCACTGGAAATGTTTTCTGAAGATCATACAACAGCAGTGCGAGGTAACCAAAACCACTGTCTGCTCAGAGAGGAGGAAGGAAAAAGGCAGTCTAGAAAATACTCTGATTTTGGAGGGACACATCAAGCCACAGAAAAGCAATGCACAAATTCTCAATTTGGGGGTTACCTGATACTGAAATCAGTGGTTGTTGGTACTTAAAGAATTCTTGAGACTCTGTTGCCAATTCGATCAAGTCAGGATTTGCCATACAACAGTTTAGGTCACCAAGAGATATGGGTTCAGAGGCCATACTCCAGCAGATACTTTGGACAATTCAGATCTAGAAACACAAGAGGAAATATAGGGGAAGTAAAAGTCAGCCACAATACAACAGCACACAGCAGTTGGCACCAAGGTTTTAAAAATACAGATCTCATCCCCAATCTTCACACTAAAGAAATGGAAATGGAAACAAAGTTCTAAAAGCTAGAAGCAGGTAGAGGTCAACAGCAACATGTAATGGCAGGGAGCTGAAAAACTCTGATCCCTTCATCAAAAGCAGCCTCAAAAGCAAGGACCAAAATAGAACCTACTTGTGGTCACAAAGTTGAGGGGCTGCATTTGAATAGTGGCTCCCCTGTCTCTGTGTCTTTGTGTAATGATGTTGCAGCTACTGAGAAGACGAAGCTCTCTGCTGCTGCTCGGAGCCTCCACACCAAAGCCCAGGAATGTTTTTTGAAATCTATTTTTTAAACATATATATGTATATCTATAGATATACATATGCTCATTCTATCTTTTGTGAATTTTCTTATTCCCCTTCAGAGTTACAGATAATTGCACTGCCTTCCACTGCATTGTTCAAGAATTCAATAGATACTCTCCCAAATAGTATTTTTTAAGAGAGCAAGTTAGTGCCTATAAGCAAAGCAAACAATCATCTACCAAAGTACCTACCTCCATTCTTCTGATTCAGGTTAAGACAAATCTTTCCAAATGGCAATGGCCTTGTGTATCAAGCGCCATTTGAAACATGACCTTTCCCGGACTTTCCCTGATGGAGAAGGTGTCACATATTGAACCTTAGCTGGGACAGTGCATAAGTGGATTTTATTTTACTGAATCTATGTAGATGAGATCAGCCTCTAAACTGAGATTTTTAAAAGAGTCACTCTTTTTTTCTGTATTCAAATTTTAGTTGAGATACTGAGCTCAAACTAGCTATCCAGAAGCAGAAGTATACTGGTAGGGAGAAGGAAAGAGAGAAGATGAAAGCAGGTGTCATTTTAAGCATAATAGTAAGTCCTCTTGCTTTTCAAATTATTCATGTGTTTGCAGAATCAGGGCCTTAGACTAAAGTACACCCAAGGCCATGTTTCCCTGTGTGCACAGCGATGAGCACACTACCAGTGTTTGCCATGCAAAGGAGCACATCGAATAAGAATAAAACTGTGCCAACAAAATCCCCCTCACCCCATGCGCAAATTAAATTCATGATGAGCAGGCCTGAGGGAGGGAAGCAGCAGTGGAGGCCTGGCATGCCATGTTAAACTGAATCTCCCTTCTGCCTACTCCTCCACCTCTCTCTTTTCCTCCTCCTCGCCATGTGGCATCCTACTCTCCTGCTGCTTGCCTGCTACGCCTCTGCATCCCCTCCATGAAGCACTGTATGGTAGCAGTAGCAGCAGCAGGAGCACGCTGCCAGTCCCTGCCTAATGATCCCCCACCGTGCCCTCCAGGAAGACCTGCTCACCCCCTCAACTTCCTGTCCCACTAAACATCACACAGCCAATTGGGGGGGGAATCAAGCACTACCACCACAGCCAGGACACTTAGGCACCTTCTGGGCCCACTGCAGCTGAGGACACAGGTGTTAGGCAGCTGATGGATGTTCTATCCACTCAAAGCCCCCACTAAGGTGGTTGTTGCTGCCACACCTGCAATTGTTCAGGCAGTCTGGAAAGGAATCTCAAAAAACAGCCTCTATGAGGCATGTGGACCCTGTCCTTTGCAGCAGCTCACTGGGCTATTGAACTGTTCTGTGCTTTTTTTGGGGGTAAAACCTCACTGAGTGACTTTTCAGGGCGGATTTCACTGTGGTTAACCCTGTGCTGGTCACTCATGGCCACAGTTGATGCTTTATCATTCTATATTGCAGCCATGTGGCTTGGGCAGTTCCTGGTGGTGGTGGGTGAACTTTGCTGAACTTATCCACATTTCCCTTTGACAACAGGGAAAGTCAGAGGAGGAGCCATAGGACTAGCAGGAGGGGAGGTGAGGTGCTCTGGACTGTAGGTACGGGCCAGCAACACCCGTGATAATACTTTCACCTCTGACAAACCAAGCCTTATCTCTGAACCGAAGTACAGCGTATCTCTTGCTGCAGGATGGACATTGTTCTGAGATGACCAACCCATGCAAATCAATTTACAGTTTCAGCATGATACATTCTGATGATATTATAAGGATATAAAATATGAACGCAGTAAAACAACTGGAGGTACAACAACTGTGTACATCAACTTTCCACAGATAAAGCCTGCAGGTACTCTCACACCTGTATACACACATTTCTGGTGTTTGCAGAAGGGCTTTCAAACCCACTGAGGAGGGCTGGGCATGTCTGTGTGCTCTGCACGGGCAGCTTCTGCCTGCTGGCAGCCATGGTGGGCAAGCACTGCTTTTCCCATCACAAGGTTGGACAGTCCTGCTGGAGATGCAGGGCCTGCCAACTCAGCCACACACCCTTCCAAACCCAAACTGCTGGGATGTGTGACCTTACAAACTCAGCGTAGCAGTGGGTTGGGGATCTCTTAATTGTGTGATGCAAACCTGCCCTAGAAGCTGTAGTCACAGCCTTGCTACTGTTTCATTGCTGCCACCTTCAGATTTTATTAAGATTTGGGATTTTTTTGATGTGAAAAAAAGTTCACAGTTAAAAAAAGAGCTTTTCCTAACTGCAGAGGGAAAAAAAAATAAAAAGAAAATTTAAATGTGCCAAAAGCCCAAACTGTGCCAACCAAAAGGCTCAGCATTGCAGAGAGAAAAAAATAAAGGACACTTTACTAAACACAATAAAAGGAACTAAACCAGCAAATGCTTCTTCAGTCACATGCACAGGGCTCAGTCTTACCTCATGAGTCAAGAGTGCCTGTGGTTACCATCTTGCTCTTTTCTATCAGCTTGGGCTTCATCTGCTTTTGAGAGCATGAACCTGAAACTGTTCCCAGCTGGCCACATCTACCAAGGCATAAATTTGCAGAGCTGGGGGTCTCTGGCTAACAAAACTCATCATCTGGGACACAGCAGTTCAGAGCACAGTAAAAGCCTGTTGGGTTGTGTGAGAGGTAAAACTTCAGCCATGCTCCTCTCATCTATGAGAAGTCAGTGGGTGAGGTTTGGTGCAGGAAAGCAGATGGGAGGCCCAGGGCTGGCCCAACACTGACCTTGCTTTGGCTTCCCTGGCCACTTGCATTGCATGGTGCTGTGCAAAAGTGTCTGCTGCTCCCTGATACAGTGCACGTGCTTGCACTCTGCTGGTACCACTTGGATTTAACTGTACATTACCACAGGCATATTCCTGTGTGCTTGAGGTCTTAATTTTTCTGATGAATATGTTGAAATGTTTGGATTCCCCAAAGAGGCTCATTTCGTGGCCATTTGGGACATTTGGTATTCAAATTGCATGTCTTTGGGACATGTGCAATTCAAACCTTTCAACTCTGCCCATTGCTCTTTAGTGCTTGGATTAGTTGGTTTGAAGGCTAGAGGCCACTTGCATAATGCAAGCACCAGAACCTCACCCAGGCTTTCCAGCAACTAAACCATTTGTACTGTAGAAAGCCACCCCATCTTGACTTAAGGACAAATCCAAAATAACCCACCCTAAGTGAATTGCTTCAATGAGATGTTGCTTCCCATATTAAAAAGTTAGGGCACCTTATTGACAACTTGCATTTGTCCAGTTTCAGCTTCCAACACACTGATCTATGCTAGGACAGAGAAATGAATCCTTTTCCCAATACTGGTCATTCCCAATTTCTGGTCATGAAATTTCTGAACTTTCTCTTCAATAAATCATTTGTGGTGTCTTCAATAAAAGGTGCAGAATTTAGAATCCAAATCACCTCCTTACCTCTCTTCTAAACCTTTTCCAGATCACATGAAATTACACAAGGCTTCCTTTACAGTGCTAAAAAGAAACAAAACTGGTATTCTCACCTCATTTACAGAGCCAAAGAAATCAGTCATCAGGAACCAAAATAGATTTATTGTGCATAAGAAACCTAGAAAGCTTGTTGTATTTATTTAAATGGACCAATGAAGGAAGGACATACAAAATCCATTTTAGAACCAGAGCTGTGCTATAACCAGTCTTCATCAAAGGCAGGTTTACTGAGGGGGATAAAAAGGCTCAACCCTCGTCCTCCCTAATTAGCTCTAATCAGTGAGAGATATTCCTGCCACGGGCTAAAGGAATTGCCACATCTCTACAGAGCCCTCATATCCTTATCACTGCTGCCTCCCATGCTGTTGGTTTCACTGTATTTAGCCTCATTCTCCCTCTCCTTTGGTTATCATCTTCACTTCAAACCAGAGGACGCCCAGTATTTTTCTGTTCACATTGAAACAGGTATCAACCAGGAACTTCTGCGCTTTGAAGGTCCTTCTGAGGTATTAATTACATTTTTAAGAGACATATAGATACTTTTCAAAGTATTGAAGTATTGCTGGCCAGAGCATGAGGCTGGGACTAATGAGAGGCAGAACTACCACTATCAACATCAACATTTACTTTAACAAACTTATTCTTTTTTCTCTCCCTTAGATTCTAGCCTAAATATTATGTGGAGCAGAATGCAGTAATGTCCTCAGTATACGAGAAACTGATTTGTGCTGTGCAGGCACTTTCTGCATAGGATTGTCTTCTTGGATCTTGCTTGTACTTTGCCTGCACAAAAAATTTGCAGTTCCCCATTGCATAATATTGTGAAGCATAACTTTTTAAAGAAAATTAAGGCAACTGTATTTTTATCTACAGTTGCTGCACAGATGTCTTGTCTCAAGCTGTACCTCAAAAGTTGTATTTACAAAAGAAATACGTGTTTAAATATGTGTTTTATGCTTTACCTAGTATGTAGTGGAATAAAAAAGCAGATATTCAATGAGGCCATCTTTTAAAGCTAGGTCATCCATGCTGTCTAATATCTACTGGAAAGAATGTCCAGCTTAAAATTTCTGCTTATTTCTCTCTTGCTGTTTCCCAACAATTCTCACAAAGTGTTTAACACAGGTCAGCTGAGTTATTTTCATAGTTAGAGACAAACTTCACATTGGTAAGGTTTTGTTACTCATTTTCATCAAAAGAAGGGCAGAGCTGACTTCTCTGAAAGTTCAGCTGTCAGGAAGTGATGATTATTGTGTAAGTTATCTTTCATTTACTGTTATTTTATTGATAATTCTAACATGTCAGTTACTTTGAAATATATAGATACCTGCATAGGAAGTGACAGATATTTATACATCCTGATGCCAAACAAAGAGGCAGTTGGTCCCACTGTGATTGCGCTTGAGCTCATGTAGATGGAATTACTTCAGCTGTAGGATGGCACCACTGGTTTTAGATTTCAACCCCGTTGTCTGCAAGGAGATGTGTGAAAGCATATGGCCATATGCCAAGTTCTTGGCACAGCAGGCAAACCACAAATTTAGCTATCTCTTAAAAATACAAGCTGAAGAAATAATTTTTGATGATTATATAAATTAGCAGTGTAAGGTCTATTGTAAAATATATAATGCACTTTCTGAAACAGGAACTTAGAAGCTTTGGACCTGATCCATCTCTGTCTGATACCTTGCACAGGCATTCAAGCATGTCCGAAACTGAGGACCCAAAGCTACCAGGTCAGGGTAAAATATTTTATCTCCCCTTTACCCTTTACACACAACGCACAGGAACAAGCAGTCAGGAGGTCTCTGATCACAATGCAGACAATGTCTGGGCCAGATTCTCTGGGCAATGTTATCTTTTCTGACATGGTACAGGGAGCAGAGCTATGCCCTTTAGTCTTGTTTGAATCCTGGATGTGGCCCACAGAGACTGTCTGTCTCCTCATAAAAGCGGAGGGTATGGAGGGTTTGTACTGTGACCGGAGGAAAGCTGTGCACTGCCCCATGCTCTGCCCTGGGTGGTGATCTTGAATGTCAACTGTTATAAACTCTGAGCAATAACATCTCTTGTTTCACAGATTTATTATCAACAGCCTGCATTGCCCATTGACCTCAAGGTGGTTTTATTGTACATCACCATGATGTGGTCACATATCTCCAGGTTAGAATGAATTGCTTCTTATCACTGCTTTCAACGACATCACAGCTTCATGATCCAGCTGCCTCTGACCTGGCTGTTGATGTAAGGACAGACGTGGGGCCTGAAGGCTGGTGGCCACAGTCTGACAGGTATGTGGACTCCTAAAGTCCCTCCTGCTGCTGAAGCCATGCTGTGGGTATCTGGAAGGCATTCCTCTTTTTAATTCCTCAGAGAGCTGCAGGATTGAAGCAAATGTTTTGTTTCTTTACCTCTCTTGCATCTTTACCCTTGCCAGGCATTTTTCTTTCAGCCTCTCTTGTCGTTTCACTACAGAGCTCCCACACTGGCCCTCGCTGCCGGCATTATTGGTAGGCTGCTCCCTCCTGCTCACTGCCTTCCTTTGCTGTGTTGGTTTGACCTTTCCCTGGGATGGCTAGCTATGCCCTTGATATCTGGAGGTGTTTCTCTAGGGCTAGATCTCCTCTTTTTATACATTTTTGTAAGAGGGACTCGTCCTACAGATGATCTTGGTTCCATTTAGGGAGTGTTTAACATCTCCAGAGCTATAGATTTTCCAGCTCTGCAAGGCAGGTGTCTATCTCAGCTCCTGCTTTTTGAAGTGGGGTAAAAGATACAATATTTCTCCAGAGCCTCATTCTGTCTGCAGGGTCATGATTCTAATCAAACACCTTTATCAGCTATTCCAGTGTTTCAGGCATTATTCCTGGCAATAGCATCTCACTTGCTTCTTGTCCTTTAATTCCCAGTGAGACAGTAAAAATCTTTACCTTCATTTTCTCATCTTTATCTCTCGTGGTCAGCTCTGCTTACAAACTTGGTTCTGGCTTTCCTGCTATTATACAGGGGTTTGGGGGGTGTGGGGAGGGTGTCTACCTTCACATTACTAGTTTGCTCTCTTTCTCTCTGTGCTCTGTAAACTTGCTTTTCCTTGCTTGCTCTGGGTTCACTACCTGGGTTCATGTGCCACATGCTGTATGGTCCCATGAGAGGGCTATAGTACTTCTAGGTGTGGCTCTCTATTAAGACAGTTTCTTTGTTTATGCCGATACGCTGCAGACACTGGCTTCCTGGTGCTGATAAACGCTTCTGTCCTGCAATTCTTGTTTCCCTGTCATGTTCCCAGGAGTAGGTCAGAAGTGTCCAGCCAGGCATCATCCAGCATAGTACCCTGAGCTGCTGCCAGGTGGGATGGGACATGCAGGGACAGCAACTCCTTTGTGCTTTCGCCCTCATCTTGAGCACAGTAAGGGATCAAGACCTTTACCAGCCAGCAGCATAAAACTGGACAGACATCATGGGACTGCCTAGATGCAATTGGCAGGACTTGTGCACTTTCACACACACATTGGCAGGCTTTGAACTCTGTCATACCTGGAGAGAAGCAGACACGGTGCAATTCATCTTAGCCTAAAATGCATCCAAAGAATTAGTCCACAAAAAAATGCTGGTTTTCCTCCTTTCTTCATCAAAAGAGTAGAGTATCTCCAGTGTGGAGATAGCATGAGGTGAGAGTGTTTAGGAAAGAGGGAAGCTCAGAGAAATGACCATGGGAAGAATATTGATTTTGCTTTGTTTTGCTGGGGGAAGGATAATAATTAATTGTTCTTTTATACTTAGAAAAGGGGAAAACTCTGCTGTTTGCTGCAAATATTCAGAGTCCAAATCTTCTCTACTGCAGCCTTTGATGTAGCTGCTACTTACCTTTACTCAGTACAGCTCTCTTAGTATAAGAGCAGCAAGAGAATAGAAAATCAGGACATGTATTTTTTTAAAAAAATGAAGAAATAGATGAATGCAAAGCCTTGCTCTCCTGGTGTTAATGGAAAGCTTCTTTGTATTTAGTACCGTGTAGAAAATTTGTCCAAGAGCAATTCACCAAATGTAAATATTGCCCCCTACTAGTACTGCCGAGATCAATGAGAAGCTGGATTATCTGCCTCATAAGTGCTACCATTTACGTTAGATCAATGCTGGGACTGGTTACACGTATGCACCTGATTTTCCAGTAGTTTTTTGAGTTTTGTTTGTTTGTTTGTTTGTTTGTTTGTTTGTTTTTTATTTCAATTCAGTGAATGCAATCCCGATGAAAGCTCTCAGGTTGAGGTCTCTGAAACTGAAGTCATCTGGTTATCAGCAGACCAGACTTGGGTATGGCACCATCCAATTCCTGAGGTGCTTCCAGGAGACGCCCCCTAAGTAGCTACAATCTGATACTGTCTGGGCAGTTGGTCAGTCTGAGAAAGATACTTACATGAGTGAAAACTGCAGAATGTGTCTGTACCCCAAAGTTTCCTCACTCAGCTTAATAAACTGCAGAGCTCATTCCTCACTGTTCATCTAAGCTTAGGTTCTCATTGCTACGTCGGATTTTTTGGTGAACTCTATAAAGAAGTGGAAATTCGTTTTCATTGCATACCCACACATTTTTATTCATTTTCCACAAACATTTATAGAGGAAATGTTTTTGTTTCCTCCTTCCAAGAGCGTTCCCAGAAACTCTTACAGTATCTACCAAGAAAGTTGCACCCTGATCCAGCATAGCAATTAAGCATGTGCTTAAAATTATAAACTATCCCACTGACTGAAGCACACTGCCAGAACCAGGACATCTTTCTCCTGTCCTGAGTTTTCATTCTATGATTATAAATTATCAAAGTAAGCAAAGACAAGGCAGTGACATAGTGTAGGCTTACACCACAAGTACACAAGCATTATCCTGCACAACCAGGCCCAGAAACAGCTAGCTGGGGCTTGGAAAGCACATTTGTTCTTTACATTACTTCCAGATCCAAACTTTGATGTCCATTTAGCACTGTCCCCCCTGGCCTCCAGCTGGACCCAGTGAGCTTTGCCCAAGCACCCCTGGATTGGCACAGCCCCCACGCACATGCCCACAAGCTCCCTGCAACCCCAGAACTTTCCTTGGGGAGTTTCCTACATATAGACCAGAGGGAGATCAGCACCTATTCTTTGGGAAAATTGCTGTGAGATGGGATCCCTGCAGCTTCAGCACGGACACAGCAACATTTTTGAGCAGCTCAGGATAGAGATGGTGGTGCCAAAGCTTTACAGGAAATCTGCACTACGTGGAGCAAAACTGGTTCAGGACACCCTGAGGAGCCTTAAAGCAATATGACATTTTGTCAAATTTAATCCAATTCCACATATTTTGCCAGCTCTTCCAAACTTTGTTGTCCTATGATTCTGGCAACTCTTCCTTGTCTACCCTTACAAAACAGGATCAGCTTTCAAAGAGAAATGTGCCCAAGCAAAATCTGCATCTTCCTTGCCAGCAATTATGGGAACATTTTCCATCTCTTTGCCTTTCTGCAAGAGCCTTCTCCCTCCCATTTAGAATAGACTTTATAGGACATTCAGTCCTTCACCCTGACCTCCTCCAGAAGGACTTACTAGCTAAGGAATTTCCTGAGTTTTCTCTTTGTGAAGCTGAATCTCCTTCTAGAAAATGAGTACAGTTTATAAAATGAGCTTTTACTTATTGCTGAGACAAAATATCCATCTTCCATAACATGGATGAAGAGGTGGTTGCTCTGACCAGGGTAAAAGAATCAAATAACCCTCATACAGTCCAATAATAACTGAAGGAGAAGTGGGCTATATACATGCAGTCTCACCAGTGTGTTCATATCTTGCCATCTGCTAAACAGAACCTGAACTGGCAAGTCATCTTGCCTAAAAGTGCTAAAAATTAAAGGGAATTTTCCTTTGGATCGGTATATACTGTCCAAGTATTTGTCCTGAGAATCTGAGAACTAAGGCCACCGTTTTCACAATATAGCAGCAACACTGAAGATCCAATGAACCAATGCTCTTGTAATAGTTTGTATTTATAGTGCTTTTCCTTGCAGAGGTTTTTTTCTTCAACTCCCATTGGTGAAGGGATTAGGTAGGGTGAGGGGAGTGATAACTATTCAAGAAAGTAAGAATATACATCTGTGAGTCATCACTTATCTTAAAAGACCAGTCCTGAGAGCAGAGTGCTATAGAAATATCTATTTTAGTCCAATTAAAAAAAAAAAAAAAGGTTTGGAGAAGTGAACATTTCTGCACAGATTGTCACTACTTTGTGAATACTCACTGAAAAAGCCACGAATCTGGTACAGCTCTACTGCAGACAACTTTGGAGGAAAGCTTATTCTCCGGCCGTGAATTATGCACAGATAATTATACTGTTCTTTTTTGGCAGCCCACTCTGTGGTTCCCATCTTGGCACATCATCTTCTGTTCCAAGTTGCACACCCATTAGCTCAAGCCTGAGAGCCCTTCCCCGGGTCACACGCACAACACCCTCTGAAAGAGTGGAACCATGATGACAATTTGTCAGATATGATAACTAACAAATTAGTGCCTCGCATCGCCGTCAACGTTTGGGGTTTCTGATACAGTGCATGTAGAGCTATTCATTAGGCATGTTTGACAGAGGGTGGGAGGGGAGAGGTTGTTTTGTCTTCCTTCACTTTTAATTCTGACAATTGCAAATACGCTGCAGGCTTCTCAGCTCATACGCTCATTGCACTATCCTGGCTAAATCCTACTGAGGAGAAGAAATGAGCTCTCTTGGGTGACCACTCCAGTGTGTAGGAGTGAAGCATCCTTTTCATATTCTGTCAGCGCTACAGCAAAAGCAAAAATCTTTCAAAACATCCTTCATGTATATATTCAGATTCCTTGTACTTTAGGAACATAAGATCGTTGGAGACGTCCTAGTTCTAACAAGTATTGTGGAAATACATTGTCAAAGCCTTTTAAAATGTTCCCTTAGTTACCTCATCTTAAGAGGCAGCTGAGTTTTCAGCAGCTGTGAGATACTGTAGTCAGCCACAACTGCTACAATTTGTTGCAGCTCAGCCTTCTGGAATAATTCCTGTCAATGAATCATTATGGATTAGGCCACACTTAAAAGGTTAATTTATATACAACTGCTGGAGCTTGTATTGACCCTTCTTACACTGGTCTAAGGCGCTGAATGTTTTATTGCCTCTCTGTATAAACAAAAGTTCCAGATAACTGCATATCCTTGACAAGATGTTCTTAACTCTTTCAGCGATGGATGGCATCTCTGAGACAGCTCTGCCCGGGACGACACCAGGAGCAGCGTGTTTGGTGACATATCAACGCCTTCTGCTTGGGGTTACCAATGTGTTTGCAAAGGCAGTCACATCACATCATGGCACTGCCAAACTGGATTTTGTAGTTTTATAACCCTGATAAAAATATAAGAAAGGAAAGCTGTGCAGGGAGAGCTGAAATCTTTCATTAGAGGAAATGGTGGGATTTGAGGGATACATTTGTTGTTTGTTGCTCTCACTTTTGCCTGGAGGAAGGAGCTGTGTGCCTGAGAGGTTGTCCATTTCTTTCCAAGTCTATCACTTTTTTACTGAAAACATGACTCATCCTTACAAACCCCATGTCACCTGATGCGTGTTTAGCCACCACACAGGTAGGTTTTAGAAACTTAAGTGTTATTGGTGAGTAACGTTTACCATATGTCCTGGACATTTCTCCACTCCTTAGCCACAAGGCAGTGGGTAGTGTTCAGGTACCCAAGGTATGCTTTAATCCTCCAACATACCTGGTGCTAGCATGGCTTGGAAAAACAGTAAAAAGACACTGCCATAAAAGTTTCACAGAAGTTTAAATGCCTGCAGTTGCTCTGCACAGTAGAGATAGTGTTTGCAATCCATCATGGCCCAACCATATGTTATGGGAGCACAGGCTGACCTCAACCATCTTCTGTGTGCGTCAGCTGCTGCAGTGCTGCAACCTGATCCTCCCCTCAGAAATGCCTGTCGGTCCTGCAGCTGGGACCTCCACCATCCTGAAACCACTGCAGCAGAAAAATCAGGTGAGAGACTCCCTGGGCTGCATTCACCATGGGCATTTCAGGTTTCCAGATGCTACTGGAACCTGCAACCACATCCCAGATGAAGTACCACTTGTTGTAAGGTCTGTCCCACAGCTTTTTGTGCTACACTGTTTGGGATTCCTCAGCGCACCTTAGCATCCTGTGCTTTACACGATACCTGATTTCACTATGTTATTGCACCCATCCACCACGCCTGCTTTCAGCCATCCCTTTCTTGCTCAGGCAACTGCTACCTGCATGTGAAAGCATTTTCCTTGCTGATGCTCCTCTTCCCAAGGTTTGAGAGGCAAAGACATGGAGTGCATACCTTTGTCAATTTTTTCCTAGATGCAGAGGCCTAGTTCTTCTGAAGCCATTTCAGTCCGTGGTTGTCAGAAATATTTCCATCATCTCTTCCTTCTGACATGGGCTAGGATCACAACTATGTCTACAATTTTTTTAGAGCTTAAAACTTTTTTTGGCAGGAAAAGGCCATCACCTCCTCCTCCCAGAGCAATACCAGAAATCGCGGTGTTGGTGTACAGTGAATATTTTTGCTGCTATGGGTTCTGTGACAGCTAGGTGCTGAGGTCCCCAAACTCCTGTAAGACAGCCATTTCAGGGCTAGTCCAAGGAGCTTGTAAGCCAGTCTATCCATCTCTGCATATCTGGGCAGCGCTGCCACAATCAGCCTGGTTTCCTGGGGTGGTAGGAAATGTTCATGGCCATCTGCAGATGTACAGCTTGGAGCTAAAACTGAAATAGTCTTAACATACAGCACCTTGGGGCTACTCAGGTTAAACTGGGTTATCTTATCAGTACTCATAAACCCTACCCTTACATATCTAACAGTAGTCCTCCCTTCTGCCAAGACAGTAGAGCATTGTTCTCCTCCAGGTACGAAGGATAGAAGCAAGACCTCTGTCTCCCCTTCCCGTGTACCCAGAAAGCCCAAAGACACAAGGACCTGCTGTAAAATACTAACACCACCTATCACACAGAGCCCGCCCTCTTCTCCCCAAAAGCATCCTGAAGATATACAAAAAGGTTTTTATCTCTCCAAAAGAAACATTTTCCCAAGCTCCATGCTAAGAACTTTCCCTCCTTCATCTCTGAGATTACTAGAGGGCTAAGGAGCTTTTTCTGCCAATGTCACACATCAGTGCCATGTAGCAGAAGGCCCTAAGCACCAAAAAAGCATAAAACCTCCCTGGACAGGTTATCAGTACCTCTTTGATGCTGTTTGCCCCTGTATCACTTCCCTATTTAGAGATTCTGTGTCTCCTCCATGCTCAAGGGAGGCTGCAGTCCAGTGCTGTCCTTGTGTATCCATGCATGCAAACAGAGAAATTCAGAAACCTAAGGGACCTTCCCATGTCCTCAGATGCAAGGAGGTGGCACACACTTTATACTGAAATGTTCATTTGATATTAACTGTTCACTTAGATCAGATTAAACCTGCCAGCTTGGCTTAGGAGTAAATGGAATACCAATCTGGGCAACAACAAAAACAGCTCAGTGTGCCCAGGGTGTCCTGTTGTGGTACCTTGCTATTGTCCCTAGCAAGGCTGATGGGTTGGTGGTTGGGACAAGCCCTGAGGTGTTTTGTCATGGGAGTGTGACTGGGCAAACACAAAAGTTCCTCTTGATCCTGCTGCTGTTTCTGTATCTGCCTCTCTGGGTAGTGGGGGCACGAGTTGCCTCTTGGGGTCAGTTTTGCTATGGGAGGGTTCACCCACTGCTTGTTGCCACATCCATGCCCATCTCTTGGTTGCCGGAAGTGATTTATGATGTGATGGGTTATTTTTTCTGAAAACAGAGGTATTTCTGCTAGGAAGAGGAAATAGGCCTTACTCCTGCCCCACAAAAGCAGATAAGGATCCATCTCTATTTGAAATTAGGGGCTGCTTTAGAAGCCTAAAGCAGGTCATCGTTCTCTCATAAAAACTATGTAGAAAGAAGAAAAAGTCTCCTCCCATATCCCCTGGATAGAGTTGCAACACAGAAGGGAAGGTTTGCTTTCCTCTTTCCCATCCTGCCTGAGCTCAAGGCCAGGTTTCCCCTGAGAAGAGGCACAATCCGCTGTATTCCGTTTCCACCAGCAAGACTTCTCTTGCGGAAGCCCTTCCACTTGTTGTAGATAATAAAATATTTATTTGCCCAGAGATTTGGACCTCTCTTCCTTATTTCACATTAGTGCACTAATCGCTGGCAGCAGAGTAAGTCTCTCTCCCCCTCATCATGTGCGGGTGCTCTCCTCCTTCACTTCAATGGATATTTATTTTTCATATAAAGTAGACTAACTGGAAAACCAGAGTATCTGATTACCTGGGGGCAGTGCACTGTGCAGAGATGATGTGCAGCGAGCAGGCAAAGATTTTGAAGGGTGGTCTCTGCTTCCCATTTTAAATGGTGTGGTTGCCATGGGGTAAGATGAGATACCTCTATGTCTCAGCAGCCGCCTTAACCCAAATACAGTGGGCATCTAAATAGTTTCAAATGTAATTCTTCTTGTCTGAAAGTACTTCCTCTAATGTAAACTCCTTTAATGGGACTGAAGTCACAGTTGTCTAATATCCAATATTTTTCCTTAAAAATGGCATGGAGCTTAGGGATGATGAAAACCCAATCCACAACCACCTTCTTATCTCTGTCCGCTTTGATGATACCTCTTTTCAAAACAGAAAAATTTCTAGCACATTTTTCATTCTGAAATGGACCTCTTTCCAGAGAATTGCAGGGGTTTTGTCTGAAAATTTCTGTCATTGAATTCTTGAGTCCAAGATTGGGAGAAAAAAAAAAGAGAAAAAAAAAGTACTCAAAGATCATTCTGAAATTGCTTGGCATTTATGACCTTGAAAATAAACAGGACTCTCACTGTATTATGAATGCTGTGTTCTCCTTCATACCAAAAAAATCTTAGAAATTCTCAAAGGTATATACATGAGTGAACAATTACAAATGCAAGCAAGATCACCATTTGCCTCCCAAAAAATCTTTCAAACTTTGACAGAGAGCAAGTCCTACCCCTTATCACCCTTCCCTAAGAAATCATCTGTTGCAACTACTTTGAAAGTTGGCTGTACCTACAATGCTACTGAGAGCATTTTCCCAACATTGCAAGGAAAATTGTCATGACAACATATTATTAATAACTAAATCTGCTGCTGTTCTTCCTCTGTGGCACCAAAATGCCAGAAACTACTTAAAGCAGGAAAGATAATAATCTGTTTAATAAACATGTTTGATTGTGGAAGACAGTGCTTCTAAACCTTTTCTGGTTGAAGAATCACCTAATTTGTATTTAAAAAAAAAAAAAAAAAAGACAAGAAGAACTTTGGAAAACAAGTTCATTTATTTTTGTCAAGCTCTTTTGTTTCAACATTTGTGAGTGGGAGAAAGCATATATTGAATAATTTATGTTTATTTTTGCAATATGCCTCTGACCAGGACCAGAGTGTTGGCTCCTGCGCTGAATAGTGAAGATTGTGTGGCTTGGGCAGGAGGATGGTTTGGCGATGAGAATTTGTGATGCTTTTTGCTTCAGTTACTGGGTCCAACATAACCCTGGTTTGTAACTACCCACCTCTGATGGCTGCTCTCAATAAACCACTTGCTACCTCAGACATGACCAGTTCTGGGATTGGCTTAGATAAAGCTCCCTAAGCCGGAAGGGCTGTAAGGTGCTTCTTTTCAGTGTAGACCAGCAAAGCTATGACTCTTGTTAATGACTGATCACCTATGCAAATCTCACCTAATCTTGGTCTCTGCACCAGGAAGTGTGCTGATGTCCACCTGCAGCTCCAACCTCTGACGTACTTAGGGCATGAGGGCACTACCTCTGTGTAAGCATCCCTGTTGCTAACTAGTGGCTGCAGAAGTCAGCTGGGGCTTACACAGAGAGGGGCACTTCTCCCCACTCCAGGCACCCTTTCAGAGTAGGACTGAAGCAGGCTGGCAGGGTGTGAGACAGCAGTTTGCACAGTTATCGTTCAACCTGCACCTACATTGTGAGTGAATATATGCCCTCGGGTCTACAGAGAGCAATATACAGCCTTTCTTTCAAAAAATATGTTCTATTGGAAAGCGTTTAGTGTAGTACAAAGCCAGTAACTGGGTGTGTCTGTTGAAACTCTGAGTCATTTCTCAAGTCCACTCTAAAGCCAGTTTGAGTCCTAACGGGCAAAGGAGCAGTTAAGCAATTACTGCACACTGCAGTCCACACTGCTGATAAAAGAGAAGGGGTCAGGCTGTCAAATCTTAGGGAAATGTCCATTCCCATTTTGATGTTAATCAACAGGGCTAAGGTTTTAATTCACACCCTTGTCGATTTTGTTGCAATAGGATGTAAAATAAAATTGGATACAGATTCATTTCAGTCAATCCAAGTTATAATTATTGGTCAAAAGTCACAACGCCAGACACATTTATTGTTAGTTATCTCAGTAATCTTTAACCTTCCATGGCAAAAGATCTCCAAAGAGAAACAGAAAATAAACAAGGGTTGGGCATTAAAACATAATGACTCAACTGAACCTGCACTAGCCTAAGACATTATTTTCCCTTCTTTTGTTTTAAATGTCCTTTCAAGCTTGTAAAGCAAGCTTGACATCTGTATCAGGACACAAGAGGTGTTTAACTTAACAGTGATCTTGTCCATGGAGCATCTGTGGAAGTGTTAGGTTCTCTGAAATTCATGAGTCTTGGCCAATGAAAACCAAAAGCATCCCCTATCACTGTGTGATAACTTCACACATTGCTTAAAAGTCTGGTTTGAACTGAAGATGTTAAGTAATCTGTGCATAAATTCCAGCCTCTTTGTTAGGTACTGAAAGGGTAGATGCTTCAGATATCATGCAAAAAGCTCTGAAAAAGTGCATATCACTGTACCGAATTCATATGCCACTTGATATTATGTGCACCAGAGCACATAAGGTATGTCCAGAGAGAGATCACTCACCTATTCTTTAAATATGCAAGCGGAATCATGAACTGTCATTGGCACAAACTGAACTATACAGCACTCTGCCAGAAAAGGCAGATGAGCTTGAGTTTAAGGCTCTAAGGAGACCCAGGTTGAAACCTTAGCACTAACTTTCTGTTTGACCACATCTCAATTAATTACTCAGAAAATCTCTTCAAAGTGATGTGAGACCTTTGAGTGAGGGATCATGTAAGAGCAAGGTGATACAAAGTGTATCTAAACACAACACTGGGAAAAAAAAGAGCTGTGTGAAAACATGATGTCATTTCACAGGGATTGATTTCAGTTTGGTCTGCAAAGGAATTACACAACCATGTTTTGGTTTGACTTTTGGGGTTCAAAAAATCCAGTTTTGGCCCTAACACTCTGGCAATCAGTAGGATTACTGAAACACTTGCAAAGATGTTCAAACTGTTTAATGAACCAAATCTGTGGTACACAAATTTGCAAGACCGAAGAGAATGTATGTCGGGGTTTTTTTGTTTTTTGATAGGTGTTTTGAGTTATTTGTTTGGATTTTTTTTGGTGGGGGGAGGAGGTATTTGTTTTTGTTTGCTGTTTTGTTTCTTTTTCTTGGAATGAATCACCTACTTTCCCCTGGTTTTAAATTGACACCATGAGAGAGTACTTTTGGCAGGTTTTTTAATCCAAACCTGTGAGTCCTTCTAGCTCTTAAACACTGTGGAAATAGTTTTAGAAATTCAGGCAGATTAGAAAGA
This sequence comes from Pseudopipra pipra, assembly GCF_036250125.1. Lineage (NCBI taxonomy): Eukaryota > Metazoa > Chordata > Aves > Passeriformes > Pipridae > Pseudopipra > Pseudopipra pipra. The sequence goes on from NC_087554.1 coordinate 52,538,825, forward strand.
GAGAAAAAGAGAGTGCAAGGGAAAGAAAAAGAGAAATTTCTCAAAGGGTTAGCAAATCTCAGGAAACGTGGCCTTTTGACAAACATGGTCTGAGTTCCAAGTTTGCACTGAAACCTGAAGCCAGGCAAGTTGCTTGTGATTTGGGGCTCTGCTATGAACATTTTGCACAGCTCTAGCTAAAAGGATCTGTCCTGCTGTGCTGCACTCTGTGCCCTGTGTGCAGTGCATTTGTCACTGTGCAGAACAGAGGAGGGGAGTACAGATCAAAGGCGTCAGAGAAAGATGGTCTCAGCAGCATTTGAGGATCAAGGTGCCCCTTAAAGTTTTTGTGGTTTTCTATTTGTTGTTAAACATTTTTATTTGGGGGCAGATGGGGGGGGGGAATGCGAAGAGGAATCTGCTGCCCTCTAGTTCTGTGTGTTGCTGATCATTTCTGCCTGTAGCACACTGAACCTTGTTATCAATTACTGCCCTAGCACCCATATAGAAATACATTTGTGATCATCACATACAGAAAATCAATCTGACTCCTTTCTGGATAAACCCTTGTCTCCTGGAGCAGACCAGCTCTAGAAGCCCATTTCTAAAACAGTGTTTGTGATGCTGCAAATGCAGTTGCCCTGCTTATATGCAGAGATCTTCAGGCAATCAGAAACATCACCTGCAAATCTTCCTGACAGTACGATTTTGCCCGTAGCTATGAGGTTCAATCATACACAACACGTCTTCCTTCTATTCTCATTGCTCTTAGAACAGTCCCGGGCACATTTTCTATTTGCATTATGCCTAATACATAGACTCAGCATTAGGCATTGTTTGTAAGTCTATCATTATCTTTGTTCATATTGACATCAAAAGCTTCCTTCATGTGTGTGTCTATGAGCTCGGTGAAGCCTCTCTATCAATCAATCAAACAACCAGGCAATCAATCAAAGTACAAGTATCTGAAGCTAAATACAACAAGAGAGCATGTCAAGCAGATACCTGGCTTCTAATTAGGACTAGGTATTATTCTAATTTCTCTGACTTGTTCTGTACTTCGTAGGACCTGGGGATGTACTTTGTCATTAACGTGTCAATAAAGCAATACAAATGAGGCTGGAGGGAAATATCAGCTGCCCACACCACAGTGTCAGCCCCGTCTCTGATGCATTCTTTTGCTGGGGGGTGGGAGGGGGAAATGGACTTTCAGACATAGTTGATCAAAGAAATATCATATACAATAGATTTTCTTTTCTTTACTCCAGTGGCTGGGTGGCCCATTGCAATTGATTGAATTTTGTGAATTAATTGAATAACAACAAGGAGGTTGTGTTACAAAAGCTAGGATGCCAGATTCTGCATCCCTTACGCCAGTGTCATTTGGGAATAATTCCACTGACAGCAATGGAGTTACACTAGATTTCTTCTGAGGCTACTTGCGTCTGGCCCGCCTTGGGTTTTTGCTGGCTGTAATTTAGTTTAATTATTTATGCTAACCCTTTGTGCCATACTTTAAATGTGCTATGATATATTTTCTGAAGGTAGAGAAAATTTAGTAATATAGGTCATTGCTGCAACATCAATGCTATTAAATCTTTGTAGAGAAGAGATCCCACTGCTTATGGTGTTAAAATGATGAGGTATGAAGATTAGCATACAGTAAGAAAAAACATTCAACTGTAAAAGCAGGGGCAAAACCAATTCCTCTTCACATCTCATGTTATTTGTAAATAGCAAAAACATCTTATTTCTATTTTTCCTAATGTGATATTTGCAAATTAGAAAAAAAAATAAGGAAGAAAATTTAGGGATCCTGAAAATATATGTCTATAACTAAGAATATCCATCTAAAAACTCTTTCCATGACAATGTACTTTCCCTCACCCTTGCAAATTTCTCCGCTGCACTGATGACAATGAAAAAAAAAAGCAAAATAATATGAGAAATAATAACTTTAATGACTGTAGAACCTGGATAAGCAGAAATAGTGTGCTTAGTAAATTATCAATCTTTATACTTAGGTGGTTGCATAACTCAGATAACTTTAAGGAAGAGCTGTTCTGTTCATGAGATTTAGGGATTGTTTAATGCATGAATGAGCTGCTGCCATCTTCTGACTTTTCTGAGTTCTGCAAATTAAAAAAAAATTCTACTGTAATCAAGTGCCCTGGGGAAAATACTTGTAATGTTAGAACTTGGAGACACCTAGGATTTCTTTAATAATTTTTAAATATGATGAAGTACTTCAGGTAATACATACAGAAAGACTAAAATTATGGTATGGATATATTGGTGCGCTGCCATGAAGAGAAACAGATGAGAACACTTTGCCTGCAAAAATGCAATTTCTCACAAAGTTAGACCCTAATTTGCTTCTCTAGAGCCATATGGACGACTCTACTAAACCACAGGGCAAGGCCCATGTATAAATGGGGTGAAAATGTGACTTAATGAGCTGGAGGTGATACTGAGATTAGGATGCCTTTGACAATGCGAGATACAAACAAAGGCTCATATCTTATTTTTTCAAAATGAAATGTCTGACTGAGAAAAGTCTTGAATTTAAGCAATTCAGTTTCAATTTTTTAACATAACTCTTCGGCTTTAAAGAGGCCAAAATGGAATCTCAGTTGTGAGCATCCACAGCTTTGAATGCATTTGAAATGAGAGGCCAAATTCTGCACTTTGAATCCTTTTGAATATCAGTGCCCTTTTTGCTGTTACTGTTCTGAGGTTTTCTTGGTGCAGTGTTTGCTCGTGGAGGCTGGATATATATTTCTATTCATTTATTTATCAGCTGCTCATCTACCATCTACTATCAGGGAAATTCAGGACCCTTTTAAATTTAACAGTTATTGTGAGAAATAAAGACATTATGGGCTACTTAATGTGAACTGTGACTACTACCTGGCATGTTAAATGCTTCTGGATTGCCTTCTCCTTCCTTGTGGACCCAACTCAGATAGGATTGTCTGAAGAAAGGCTCTGTGCTGAGTCTGGAGACTGGCTATTCACATGTTTCAGGAAAAGACAGGAGGATATATCTGTGGAAAAAAAACAGGCTTTGAGAAAGAAACTTTAGGTCCAAGATTAGGTCATTTTTGTCTCCTACGTCTCACTTATGCTCAGCACCAGACATTCTGAAAGCTTACAGTTGATTTTGGAGAGGTCTCTGCACTGAGCCCATAGGTCTGGGTATCTGGACACTGATTTTGGTACCTGACAGAGTGGCGGCCCACCAGACAGCCTCTGCCATTATGCCACCAGAACCCAATAGTAGAGGCACCCAGCCAGGGTGAGAACATTCTGTGAGCAGTCATCTTGCTTTAGGAAACAGCCATTTAAAGGAAGTCCCCTTGGAGCTCTACATTCATCCAAAAGGGAAATGCCATGGATAATTTAATAAACCCAGAAACTCACTGATGCTGTGACCATAGTCCTAAGAAGCAAATTATATGCCAAGAATCACAGATACAAACATTATCTGATCAGAGAGCTTTCTTTTCATTCTCTCTTTTGGGTGTACCTCTCTCCTCTTTAATTTCTTTGGCTCTGAGGGAGGAGAACAAGTTGACAAAGTATGTTCTGATCTGCAAACCAATAAGAGTCAAAGGACATAACATATCTCTCTCTCATGTGCTCTTTTCAGCACCAGAAGCCGCCCAAATCATATAGAGATGACATGGCTTTCAGTGGTACTATCATACCTGTCCTGGTGCAATATTCTCAAGTGAGTTGGGTGGAAATGGAAGATTCCCTTTGCCATGTGAATGGGTAGGTAGACCAGGATCCAGAGCAGGTACTGGACTGCAGGTACTTAAGGATACTTCTGTAAGAGGAGGGAGAAATCCCGGTCCAGACAGTTTCTCTGATAGTGGAGCTTTTCATGGTTGCAACCAGAAGCAGCTCCTTGTTCCAGGGACATAGGAAAGGCCCAAACCCTCCTCAGATGGATCTCCACTCCCCGCAGCATCTGACCCTGTCAGGCCAGACCTGATCCAGCATCTCAGTTACCCACCCTGCCCTTTGCCTTTCACTTCAGCTAAAAAAGAGCAAAGCACTCTTCATCATGCCCTCGTGAGGGTGGCTGGGAGCCCCTGGAGGCACGGTGACCCGCGCTCACCCTGGCAGCTTGCACCATCATGCCTACACAGTATTTACAGCTCCCCTGTGCCAGCCCCACTGCCAGCTGTGAGAGTGCCAACATGCTTCCTTTCTATTGCCTGTGGAGAGCCACGAGACAAGAAGGCTTCTGCCTGTGTGTTGAACTAGTGTTGGCTTATGAAGTATATTTGACATCCAAAGGCCAGCTGTGCTCCATTCCATTCCTGAGATCTCGAGCCGGTGAATGAAATGAATGAACTGTAAGCGCTGCTTTATTAGCTTCTTTTATGTAGTCACCTCGGGCTGCACAGGTGTGCTAGGAGCTGTTGGGATGTTAGATGTGTGCGCTCGGTACGCGGTTAAACGATGTGGAGGCATTTCATCTCGGAAGCATGGGACGAGGGAGAGGAGAGCTCCCCAGCCCATTAGCCTGTTCAGAAAGACCATAGACCTGGGCCTTGAGGAGGTATAAGGATGAAATATTGACCACATGTGGCTGTCAAAAACAGCTCTCCTTATACCTGGCTAAATTGCAGGGTGGATAAATATGCTTTATAATCTATACTTTATACTTCATAAATTTGCATTCTCTCTATATGTTCCAAAAGAAATTAGCATGCTAGTCTTAGTGTGTTAAAGTACTGGCAGTTCTGCCTGAAACACCTGTACCTGGGAGGGATATCAGGTCTATCAGGACACATATATTTATCTCAGGGATGCCTGCAGATTTTCTGTGCAGCATTGCTCTTTGGAAAAAATCTTCCAAATACTCTAACAGTTTTCCAAATTATCTTCAGTTAGGAAAGGTGTTTCCATGACACTATAAATCCTAACCCCAAAAATCCTTGAGGAGGATTTCACATTGTTAGATGCTACTTCTAAGGGATGAAAGTGACAGTTTTTCCATATGCTGGTTCCCATTTCCCTCAGTCACCTCACCCCTGTTATGCTATTAAACTGAAGATCCAATTTTTTTGTCATTCTCCCCAGGAATGTGCACATCTGCAGCCATCTCCACAGCTTCATGAAGTGTCTTCTTGCTTGATGAGGAAAATTTCCATAGTACCCCCATGAAAATTTGTCTCCACTTGCCCAAGACATTTACCTTTCATGATACTACCTGTATTTATTGCCTATGAAAGAAAAAAATTTAGAAGGAAAGTACACTAAAAGTTGGTGTTTCTTCCTTAACCTCATGAGTTTTCCCTGAAAAATGTTTTGAATCATGGCCATTGCATTAATATATTGAGCCTTCCTAAAGAAAGCTGGCAAGGCCTTGTGGTGATTTACAGCCCTTGTTTGTCAACACACAGAGCCTGGCCTGCAAGACTAAGGAATAGGTGTACAGCCTTGTGTATTAGAGCTTACATGCTTACAACCTCCACCAGTGACCAAGGTTGGCACAACATCTGATGAACGTAGTCATGTGGAGCCTGGGTGGCACAGAGACCTGGGAGCCTGGAGTGGCCACAGGTCTCACTCAGTTGGGCCAGTTCAGAAGCAGATGATGCCAAGGAGAGTACAGTGATATGCCAGCTTTGCTTTCCTTGTTCTCATCTCCAAGACTAATTCTGATACCAGGAAAAAGTCTTTCCTCCACTGAAGAAAACAAAATTTAAATAGCTCTCAAGTTCCTCTGTTTTGCTTTCTTATCAAACTCTCATTCCTGTTCACCCAGAAGAAAAAAAAAGTTCTACTTTCTAAGAATGGAAAATGGCTGGTCTTTAATCTACCCCACAGGCAGCTGCTTTCCAAACACAGTAGTCACTGCCACATTTATCTGCAAACTGCTCATCCTAAATTTCAGTGCTCAGGGCACTCTGGGTGCTCAGAGTCCTGTCACTGCACAAACTCTCTGACCCAGCTCCAGACTGACAGAAGTTTCACTGGGAGAAAGCTTTTTGCCCCAGTGTTTTTGCACATAGAGGTGGGACATAACACAGGCAAAGCATATACTTTTAGTGCAGAATTCATTTGGTGACCCTTTAGGAGTTGCTGTGAATAAATACTAATTCAGAATTGCCAAAGTAGTAAAACTGGAAAATGAGGAGACATTGCATAATGCAGCAGGAAATTTTTAAATTTTTTTAAATGTTCAATTGCTTATTTTGTTCCTTGAGAAAGTCTTTTACTGAAAGGGAGGTTAACTTAGATGTGATTGAATAACCCCGGATGATGTGTGTGTATATATGTGTATATATATATATATATATGTCTGTGTGTGTATACTATAAATAAAGACCTCAAAGATGAATATGTGTTTCTTTTTCCAGAAGATATTCCACAGTTGAAGTCTCTTTTCACAGATCCCACCTACATCATAGTGTCACTCATTTATTTACCTCCATTTGGAATTAATATATATTTGGAATATCTTCAAACATAACTTATATAGGAGGTTGTCCAGCAGAGACAGGCTGAATATTTGTTGTAATTATTTGGGTTTGATGACTACAATTCAATTAGTGTGTTAAATGCTGTGGTAAGTGGAAAGGAATTCCACACTCTCGAGCACTAAGTACTTGGCTAGAAATGGCTTGAACCTACATGGTGCAGCGTTGGCGTTAGAAGTGTGTTGAGTCAAATTTAATTCTTGTCTTGGAAATCTAGAGATATGCAGGCTTTACCCACTCTTACTTTCCATGGAAGAAAGCAGAAGTGCATTAAGATTCTGACTAGCATATCTCATGGACATTTTGCTCTAGAATAAATTGAACCTGCTTTTCAACTCAAGGATCTCTTCCTTTGTAATGCTGGTACGAGGACAGCAAAGAGGTGCATGGTGCCTTGGCAGCAGAGGACCATCTTGCTCTTGGTAGTCTTGGCTTTGTCTCCCATGGCTGAGAAAGAGCTCAGCTTCACGTCAGTCTAGTTTCAGTTCCAGAACAACAAAAGCCAGGGAGTCCAAGGCTCAGAGCTGTCAGCCATTCTTTATCTAAGAGGCTGAAATAATAATCTGGATTTTGGGGGGAGCGGTTATTTGAGAAAATAGTTGAGTCCTGATGTTTCCCTTGATGTTCATCCAGCAGAAAACCAAAGATCATGGAAGACAATGTATTTTTGATAATCTGTGCACTGCTGCAGAGTTTCATACCAACTGCATTGTCTTCACTAGGCTTTTAACTAGACTCAAGCTGCATATTATAAATTAATTTGTCAAAGGATGTGGAGGGAGACTGTAAGCATCAGAAGTGGTAACCTTGGACCTGCAAATGTACATACGGTTCTCTAGCTTTTCCTGGAGTTTCAGAGTCCTCTGGGTGGGCAGAGCGATCTACTTTCCAATGACCCCAACAGATTGTGAAAAGAAACAATAAGACTGAAATGCTTTTTGCACATGGGAAATAATTAAGGCATTAGAAACTGTTCTCTACATGTTATCATAGAATGATTCCTCCCCCTCACTTTCCAGTGCACTGGAGAGATAGTTGCTGTAAGAGAGAGCCAATGGTTAAGGGGCTTTTTTTGTTCGTGTTTGCTTTCAAATTGCAGTCTGAAATGTTTCTTTAATTAAATCCAAAGGAAAGAGGTTGCATTATTGATTTCTCTAGAGATGTTTCTAGTTGATGCAAAGGGAGTACCAGTCTTCTGACCTCTTCAGAGGCTAACTTCAGGCACCATCCCTGTGTTGTCTTCTTTTATTGCTGGACATAGACACAAGATATGAAGTAGATATCAAAAAGTTATGGAGCTCCAAGTGTTCGGGCAAATAGCAACATAAACCACTGGATAAAATCGACCTTAAACTCAAGCAAATGTGCTAGTGCAGTGCTGAAACTTTTAGCATTTTCCTGCCTGCCCCATCTTCTGCCACCTACTTTGTCTCTCCCTAAGGGCGTTGCCACCCCTTGACTGGCATCCTGCAACTGTTTTCTAATTACTGTTTTCAGAATCTCTCTCCTGACCTTGACTGGTACTGGAGGGACAGAGTTATAAACCAAGTGAGTCTCAGTGCCGGAAAATGCCTGTTGCAGAAACAACAGGGCTTCTGACAGCATAAAAAGTAGAAAAAGTGGATATTTTCAGATTAATTTTGCAGTCCCTGTTGTTGAAGGCCAAAGCTACTTGGACAGCCCACATAGCCATCTGTGTTTCACAGTGCTTACCTGAACTGAACTGTCATTATTTTATTTCAGGCTTATCATTAGCTTTGAACAGAACTTTGTCAGGTCTAGGAAGGGAAGGCAAGGACATAGCTGTTGGCCGAGTCTGTCTCCCGCCACCTTCAACTGAAGAGATGAACCTGTCAGGGGCTGGCTTGCCTCAAGGTATCCTGTGGCAGTTGTTATCCTGTTACCACGGACCCGCTGACAGTGACTCCAGCTCCTGGTTATGGCCATACAGAAACTGTAGATTAGGAGTTGGAAACTCACAGACATTAATTATTTTGCAAAGAGCCAGCTTCCCAAGTATATGTTTGCAGTGAAATCATTCCTACAGGTGATGAACCCCAGTTGTCAGTGAATCTCTCAGAGATCTGAAATTAATCTTTTAGAGACCTGCTCTAGGACCTTATATATTAGAAGAGAATTTACAAAGAAAGACATTACAAGAACTTATAGCCAGCTATGACTTGCAAGTACTCACGCTTTAGAAACAAAACTATTGTTTATTGGTGCCAAAATTCATTCATTCTTGCAAAGTCTCAGATCTTCTTGCTGCAGCACATTCATTCTTAAATGTCATACTCCATGCACACAATCCAATTTGGTATTTACATGACAAACACCGCAAACCAATTCTCCTTTATATAGTTGCAGCCTTGTGATGGGATTATTTCCCTTGCGAAAAATCATAATATTAAGTCCATTAAAAGATACGTGAAGTATGGCAGGTACACAGTAATTTTATAAGACTGGGGGTAAAATGACACCTTGCTATGCTGAGTTGAGGCCTTTTCTAATTTTTGACGGTTTACAGTTCTGAGCTATCTGCTAAGAATCCCCTTTGGTTAGCACCACTGGAGCAAATTCAACTCTCAGCAATGTGGGTGTAGATCTGGAGTAATTCCATTCTGAACAACAGAGATACTTCAGACGTACTCTACATCCACTGTTACAAAGGTGACATGATGGAAAAAAACTAAGAGAGGAATCCAGTTTATGGAATTATTATTACCAATGGACTGACTATTGTATGTGTCTGTCTGTGGGGAATTTCAACTGGAGAAGTGAGGGACTCATCCTATGAGAAGAAAGAGCCTTATTCAGACTTGTTTTGCAAGAAGCAATCTGAAACAGAGACCTTGATCAGAGAAGTATAATGCTGCATCTAGCAGGGGTTTATCCCACTCTGGCTGCTGGGGAACTGGGGCACAGAGACAGAAATTACAGCAGGGCACCGGGAGGCCACAAGCAGAGGGAGGAGCAGACTTTGGTTTGGAGTGGGAGACAGGTGCACGGGCTGTATTGAGAAGAAGCACTGAGGTAAAGGTAGATGCGTACGGAACAACAGGTTGGGCTTTTACATAGTGTTGAGTGAACTCTTTGCAGGACAGGAAGAGTGTATGTGTGTGGGGATCAAGAAATTATTGTTTCAAGTCAAGTTTCAGGCTGCCATTCAGCCAAGTTTCCATTCTTCTTCCACCCCTCTCTCTCTCAAAACGCATTAAAAATGGGGTGATGCAACTTCCCACTGGCCAGGGCTGGATTCTGCAAGCCCATCTGTCAAGGCAGCCACTGGCTTCCACAGGAAGTCATAGAGGCAGCGTGACTGTGTTTCAGGGAAGAGAGGAGAGATGCTTATCTGGAAGAGATCCAAGCCCAGCTGCTGATGACAGGTGTCCCCACCTTCCCTGTTCCTTCCCTTCCCTTGCTGTGGGTCTGCTTGTCAGTCGAGCTGTGATTTTGCCTTTGCAGTCAGGGCTGGAGTGGGATGTTGCTGTATGCCCTCTCTGGCTTGTGGTAGCTGCCTCTCATTACTGCCATGTTGCTAAGGTTTTTGCGACTCTTGTCCAAGCCCCGTAGCTGGATTTTGGCAGCCTTCCAGGCACTTCCACTAATGTAACTCAAAGTTACCGCAGGTTTTCTCAGGAGGTTTAGGCTGCTGCTGGACTCTTCGGGTTGCTTGCTTTTCCTGGCTACCCTTCTCCAAGGCTTCAGCTTTAATTCTGGATAGTTTACATCTCTGGAGTCGTTAGATGCGGGGCCCGTGTGCTTCTCCCTGATTATGTATCACACCAACATTTCATCAGAGCAGGGCACAGCTCTGGTGATGTATGACACTAGAGCATCATCAGTCAGCCAGCGCAATAATGATGCATTAGCGTAATATGCCTTCAGGATGGAGTTGTACTGATGATGTATTTTCAAAAAGATGGAGTCCCAGAGAAAAGAAACAGTCTGGAGCTAATTCAGTATGAACATGGCCACCGAGAGCACACAGTGTGCAGCTGATTGGGATAAGAAGGATGACTTTACATTATCCACTCTGACCCTGATGCTTTCTTTTTCTCTTTCATTCTTTATTCTTTCCCCCCTTCTCACTTTTTCCCTCCTCTAGCACTTATGCCCTCTTACTCTTTGTTCCTCTTTCTCTTCTTGTTTTTTTTTTTCTGTTTTGTTTTTTTTTTCACACTGGTGACTCTCATGGCCACTGGCTTTATTCATATATTCCTGTCTCTCACAATCTGACCTTGTGTCATGCTGTATAACTTAATATTATCCCACTAGAAACTTTTTCCCCTCTCTGAGTGAGATAATATTAAGGTGACCTGTAAGTGCAATAGATAAAAATCTCCAGGCCATCTAGGCAGTGACATTAAAAATCATCACAACCCTTAAGTGATGGTGGGGGGGAAATCTTATGGGATCTTTCCTTGGCAAAGGCAGCAAATGCAGGCTGAGGAGTGGCTACCCCTGGGATTTCTCATAGCCTTCAGCTTCTGGAAGATGAGAAGTGTGTTAACCCATTCACACAGCTAACAATATTAGAACAACAAACAGCGCTCAATCAAACCCAGATTGTCATCTTTCATTGGATAAAAAGTAACCTTTCTAATAAACATTTCAACTAATAAAGACTACAAAAGTAATTAGACTATTAGCTTGCTAGCCCCTGACATCCAGACATTCATTTCAAAGTAACTTTCCTGCAGTGTTTAGACTGAGACAATTGAATGACGGAAAGATATTATACCAAGATGAAACATAAATAAAATTGGCTTCAGTCTCGCTTGGAATTCAGGCTATACATGGAACTCAGATAATGCCCTCAGTCTAGTCTTAACATGTTGTTAGCATCCACCTCTAGAATAGATGAATTCTAGGAATTTGATCTTTTGACACTCTCAAATGCATATTCTATGAAATAAAGCATTTTGCAATACCTCACAATAACAAAGCATTTTGCAATAAATGTTCACCGCGGAAAATCCAAAAATCTTTTGTGACTTTTACAGTTATTTTTTATTTCTATTTTTATTTACCTCTTGATTTATTATCACTGTTTTTTATTCCAATTACATTATACTCAGAGATTCCAATCAGGACACAGCAACCTGTTGTGAAAGGACCAGGGCACACACACTTAAAAAGGCGGTTCTTGCTTGGCCACTTGTTCACTAGATCCTACACGGTAAAGGATTTCTCTTTATGTTTAGAGTGAGTTAAAAATCCTCTGAAAAATGCAGGGGCTTGTAGCCCTGGTGGCTGAAATCATCTGTTTATTCATGTATAACTCAGGCACATCAGTGTGCCTTAGCACTGAGCTGAACTGACACAACAAGTGTTGGTTTCCCATGTCTAGCTTGTGGCCTCACTGTTATAAAAGCTACTAAGCAGGTCAGCTGTGGAGACATGCAGAAAATGGACTGTAGCCCCCTCTGCTCATTTCCCACAGCCTGCCATGCTCAGTGCAGTCAGAACTGGAAAGCAGTGACCTGCAAGCTGGATATAGTTCTGCTCTTGTTACTCCAAATTTGTTTTCAGTTAAATTGTTCAGGTGGGAAACTGTAGTGTCACTGGAATGGATGTCTTGCTTTTCATTTACTTCCAGCGTGAGCTAATGCATCCTCAGCTCATCCAGATGGAAAACCAGGTCGCTTTATTCCTATTTTACAGGTAGCAAAATTGAAGCAAATTTAATTGACATACTCTGAGTCATAAAAAAAAGGAAGCGCATAAGTATCTTAGAAGCAGAAGTCTGCTATTGTAAACCACCAATTCTGCTTCAGTCCAGGAAAACCAATAGTGCATTTAGCTTTTACCCCTTCTGAAATACAACTTCTAAATATCTGTTCATCAAGTATCAGCATGAATAATCTTGCAATTCTTTGATGTTCTTTTCCCATAAACTGTCATGACTTTCTCTACCAGCATTAGGTCATAAAGGTTTGGATTGCACAATAAATGCTGCCAGAGAGATGATCTCTGTTGCTCTCTGGCACCAAATCTCTAATTGGCTGGTGAGATTGATTAACATGTGAAGCAAAGCTAAGGTCTTTAATCAATCTTAGAAGTCATTTATTGAGAGTATATGACAAAGCCATAAAGGTTATTGCAAATTACATATTTTAATATTAAAACCAGAGCCTTCTGCCTTTGTAGAGGTTTGAATATGCTTTTTCCCCGTGTTTATAATAAATTAAGATTAAAATTAAACAGATACAAAATAAAAGGACGATTCAGGAATGTAAGTCTCTTTATCACTAGTCAGTAATATCCAGAGCACTGGAATTCCTTGCCCCAGAATGCCTCAGAGCCCTGCCCAAGGTTCATTCACCCCAGCTAACACCTGCTATCACTCCAAAGTGGTTACTTATCATCATGTCTGATCTTGATGAGAAATTGGAAAGCACTGTGCACACTATTCTCATTTCTGTCTTTGTAGAAGTAAGATTGAATAAAGTATAGGTGGTTACATGAAATGTTGGTCTCAGCATATAAAGAAGTCATATGCTGAGGGCTGATCCCCTGCTCTGCAAGGCAGAAGGGAGCATTTATCCTGCATACATGTCAGATTCAGAATGGATCCTCAGGGAAGGCTGGGGGTTGTAAAGATAAACCTGTTCCTAAATCTGAAAGCTCAGCCTGAGACTACACTTCTATGTAAGGAAGGGATATGCCAAGAAATTGCATAAGCATCTGACAGCTTGCTAGCTGGATGAAACAGAGAGAGACACCTCTTGGGTGATCTAACATATAGATAGTTATAATTATGTTTTTCTATTTCTATCCACCTGTCTTAAAATTGAGTAACTATGCTGTTAAATTTGGATTGCAATAAAACCAGTCTTCTTTGCATTTACCTTAGCGTTTGCCTTATGTTAAGAGTGACTTTAGAGTAACTGAAAGTCACCCCATTGTAAGGATTTGAAGAGCCTCAAAATAGAGTCCTGGACCAACACCTAGAACTTTCTCACAGGCAGAGCTGCACTGGACCGCGTAGTGACTTGTAGTTCAGGTCCTCAAGGACACCAAAAGAAGGTGTCCATTGGCCCAGGAGCTTCTCCAAAGGACCAGTGCAGAAAGCAATAGCCAGGATAGGAATTTACTGGTATTTATCATTTTCCCAAATCTCACATTTGCAGTATAGCTCTGACTACAGATTTCTTACCACAGAGTTTTTTGTTTGTTCAGCTGCTCTTCAGCTCCTTTTCAGTCACCTCAGGTGAAACAAAAGGCCAGTCACATTCAAGATCAAGAAAAACTGTCAGAACAAGGATTTCCAGGATGGTTCAGAGTAAGCCCAAATTCGTCCCCGAATGTAGATAATATGAAACAAGGAGCAGCCAAGTGTGATTTTCACATATCTCGCAAAGATGAAGGTATTTAATTCCATAACATTTGCTATCTACATTGTCAGATGAAAAAATGAGGAAAATTAGGCACAGAGAAACCTACAATTATTTTTTCCTGTGACCACACCAAATAGCAAAGGAAAATTAAATGCAATTCCAAAACATTCACCATGAGACCAACCTTCCTTTTTTTTTTTAATACTGCAGTCATTGACATGTAGAAGAAGCAACTCTAAATGCATGTCCTCAGCACTGAAGCCATGCACATAAGAAGTGAGGATTTCCATGGGCAATTGAGTGATCTGGTACAAAAGCAGTTAAGTGAAAGACCCTGGTGTTGTTGGCTAGAAAGATGGTGTTTGACCTAAGAAGAGTAAAACCTACACTTTTTGTTTCTTTGACCAATGTAAAAGTCTCCTAAAAAAAAAAAAAAAAAAAAAAGGAAAAAACTAGCAACAGATAAGAAAGGACATGGAGATGTGAAGTTTTGTTTCTAATGATGGAGTCTGTACGACCCTTAATGACCTCCTCCCATCTTCAGGCTCTCAGTGCCCTGAAGAGCAACAGATGCTCAGCTGGTAAGGCTAAATCAGGGCCGACAGCACAGCAAGACAGACAGGGAAAAGGCGAACATTTTTTTCAGATATTAAGTCTGGTATTCTGCCTTTTATTGTGCAGGAGTGTCGTAATGAGGGAAGTGTGCATATAGAAATTAGAGACGGGAAAGGCTGTCAGGTCATCTTGTCCACCTTCCTCACAATGAGAGAGGTTCTGAAAGAAATATACCATTAATGTGGGGCCAGGGAACAGAAGAAAAGGCAGGAATGAAGTGAAATAAGCTCCAAAAGCATTAGTGGCTGTTATAGGTAATACAATTTAATAAATAACAGTAAGGCGGATGTGGACATTAACTGGCCATTTAGATGTGCGTATGTGAAGTTATTAATGACAGACAACTTCTAATATATCCTGCCCATGTCCGCAGTAAAAGTCAGAAAGAGTCCTCATTCAATAGGATAATAAGGCAGTCAATGGATGATCCAGCTATTTGACCTGTATTTTTAGTGCATTTAAATAGAATAACTAAAATATGTTAACTACAGTTGATATCCAGCACATAAGAGAGAGAGAGAGAGAAAGGAAGATGGCATGTCTTTGCAGGGAAAAGGGCTGGAAGCATTACTTAAAACTTCACACTATGCTTAAGGGTGGCAGGAAGGACAGTGAAGAGATTGTATCACACAAAATACTGTACTCTGAGAACCTCTATCATGGCACAACCCTGGTTGGAAATCTTACCATGGAAGAATCATATCCTGATCTAATTCATTTTACCAGTGTTGACTGCAAGCCAATGCTACCTGTCATGGAACAGGGGGCTGCTCTTGTAGTTTAGATGATTTGGCAGCTCTGTGCTGGAAACACCTTCAGACATGCAGGACAGTGGTTCTGTCATAAGCAGAGAACAATTTGTGACAGCTAGAGAGCATCCTACAGATCTGTTCAGCTCTTACCACCCCTCAAAAACCTCCTCCATACAAGGAACAAAATATAAACCCAAAACTTGGTCGTAGTATTTCCTCTACACACAGTGTGTGACTGTAGGTGACACCGCTTTTGTAAACACAGAAGCTACCCAGACTCCCCATGCTTGACAGTCTTAGAAATTCTGCATAGGGTTCATTTGCAGAGCTGATGCTCTGTCCCAGCATCCATCTCTGAACATGTTCTCCAAGCAGATGACCCAACCACTTTGGCATCCACCATGACAGCCTGAGAACAGTAGGGTGGGATCAACTCCACTGGCACCACTGGGCTTATGAGACAGGAAAGCAAATGTCGTGGTGTGTGAACACAGACTGCGTTCATTGGAAGCAAATAGCATGGGTATAAAGCTTCTTTTTTGATTGGGGCCAGAAAAAATAGACACATAGAAGAAAGATGGAGATTGTGGGCCATTAGGAGAGGCAAAAACCAGTTCTTTAATGAAAAATAATTTAAAAAAATTTTAGTCCTACAGCTTAATACTGTCCAGTTCTTTTCGGATTCAATCTACTTGATGATGACTGCTTCTTGTTCCAGTCTTTAGAAAGGGTTTGGGGGAAAGGACATCATTTAATCTCATGACTGACCTTTGCAAAGTCTTTACATACAGAAATAATTAAAACCTGCATACCACCTCTCCTGTTTGCCAACTTGTCTGGCTCAGTAAGCCCCTCCTGAAGAACCATTTGCACCTGCAGCAGTCCTGATCCCTTCCTGTCTCTGTGAGTGTCTTCCTGGGATGCTGATTCACCAGGTTTTTGGGACTGCAATATTGTGTGGGGCAGTGCCAGCACTGGGGCATCTAAATGGCAAGGTCAGTGCAGCCCGAGCACCAGGCCTGATTCTGAGGCGCTGACCTTAGCTTCTGAGCAAGGACATGGAAATCTCTCCAAAGAAGGAGTTAAGGAAAGTAAATCCCAGGTAATTCCAAGATGTTTATCTCTATGCATCAAGACAGAAGGCCACAGATATTAAAAATGTGTTTTTTAAGAAGGCAATGAGTGTGATGTCCCTTCCTTGTGGGAGGAAGGTGGCAGGTGATGGACCAAAAAGCAGTATTCCCATTCTTTTCTTTCCCAGAGAGCTGAGCTAGCATATTTCCCACCCTCCCGCAAGGGTTAATGAGAAACCTTTTTCGTGCCCCTGACTTTGTCTTCCACCCTCTCTGTATTCTTGCTTCCCTTGCCGGATCCATTTGCAAATGATATCACTTGTCTGCATATTGTCACTTGCCGCCTGCCCACCCATTTATCAAGTGTCTGCAGCTCGGCGCAGGCTTGCCCTGTCCTCCTTGCTCCATTGTTCCTCCTGACCCAGGGGAAGGCGCGTGTGAGCGGGGAGGGAAGCGGGGAGGGAAGCGGGAGGGAAGCGGGAGCTCTCCCGCAGCCCCGAGCCGGCCGTGCAGTGCGCGACGGGGCAGCTGGGAAGGGACAATGACACCGGGAGACTGACAGCTCCCCCTCCCCGGCTGGCATTGACAGATGACCTTGCAGGGACAGCAGCCTTGGGCCTCCCCACAGACATTAGTGATATAATGGGCTAGACTGGACATGCCGTCCTGGGAACGTAGGAGGTAGGGAAATCATCCCGGCCCGGTGGAAATAAACTCCGCCATTTACTTTCACAATAGGTTTTTCCTCAAACTCATGAACTTGTTTTTCAGTAACCCTAAAGCAAAATGATCGTGGAATTTGAACACAACATTTACCAAGTCCTAATGAATAACATAATTATCACTTTATGCAAATCAAAGCTCATTTGCATCTGTGAATATTTAACTATTAAAAACAACGCTTTGATCTTGAATAAAAATATGTATATCACATAATCATAGCCTTATGGAACATGAAAACTATCTTTTTTTCTTTCTTTTTTTTTAACTCTACAGTTTTGCTGTGCTTGGGTTTGCTGTTTGAACCTTCTCAGCGGGGACTCCATCTATGGAGCTTCTTCCCCAAGGATGTCCACTGGGGTCTCTTGGTGGCTGTCATCCCAGCTGGGCACATCAGGCCTTTCTCTTCAGGTCACTTCATCATTGGCATGGCAGCCTTCCTTCAGTTTCCTTTTTTCTTGCCCCGTACTGTTTTACTCTTTCATGACAGGAGCAAACCCCAGCTCTGGTGCCCAGGTGGCCTGAGTCCTCCGGTGTCACACACCACTCCGGAGATGTTGCCAAGAGATAGGTACTTTATACATTAATTACAGAGTAAAGGAAGAAGTCAAACTCTGCTTGCATATTTAAATCAAGCCACAGTAATGCAGATTTTTCTCTTAGGGAAAGGTTACCAGTGATCACAGAGGAAGCATGAGTCTTACATGGGAGATTTCCCCGCTGAAAGCTTTGAACCTGGTTCACGGAACAGCCCTGTAAAGGATCACTTTGAGCCAAGGATCTAGAAGTATCCAGGTGCCCAACACTCACTGAAGGCACCTTAAAATTACTAAGAAGCAGCTCTGGAGATTCAAACCATGCACTGTGAGATGTTGAATGATAAACCTCCTGTTTTCATAAAGTGGAGTTATTATCACTAGTTGTTCTGGCTTATACTTCATTAAAAATAAAAATTAGATTTAAAAGACCCCTCAACTTCACCAAATAACTCCTTGCCTTCGAAGTCGTTCATAGGATATTTAACCAAATGAACTAATAGACCCAAAATTCCCCCAAAGGTTGTCATTGAATACAGGCCCTGATCAACAGTGTTGTCTAGTAAGTGGCCTCTAATGGGCTTACCAAATTGGGGTGGGTAAGGAATATCAGGCCATTGATTGCCCTTTTCTTCTATCCGATGGCTTAATGTGCAGGAATGTGAAAGAGTGGGCCCTCCTGCACTGATAGAGACACCCCTTCCCTGCTCCCCCACCCCATCATCCCCTTCCAACTCCAGGCTATCACTTATTGCCCTGCCCTGCCCTGCCTGCAGTAATCCTATATGATAATGGAGCCAGACAGGGACACAAAGCATGTCCTTGACAATAACTTAGTGTGGATGTAGGTGTTCACTTAGGGAAAAAAAAAAATTGGTTCCAGCTCTTAGTTACAATCCCTGCTTAAGTATTCTGCCCTAATGAAGTTTTTCCTGGAGCAAGGCTTGCTAGCCATGTTTCCCTCTTCTAGGTAATCTTGCCTGAGATAAAAAAAAAATCACACTCAAATTCTTTTTCTTTTTTTTTTTTAATCTAGCATTTGGTGAAAACAATCCCTGCAGGACTGTCTAAAGGAGACCCTCCTGAGCACACCCTGAGAGTCTGTGGGCTCAAATGCTTTTCCATCTCTCCAAAAACCGAACTTGGGTCATCCCCATCCTGGCGGAACACAGTAACCGCTGAGCTGTTGCAAAAACTAGGAGTGGTGATGAAGGAAACAGGTGGTAGCACTTGCACCTCTTCTGATATTTTGTAAGCAAAGGCTGGTGTAGAAATTTAACTGCAGGACTGCTTATAGTGCCATGATTCCCAGTTGGACTTCAGTGACTTTAAAGTCTGCGCTGTTTAGAATTTGAGTGTTGGTTTGAACTTTGCAGTTTGGGCTTCAGTCTAGCAAGTGCATATTTTAAACAAAGAAAACATTTGGCAAATAGTTGATTCTGCATGCAGGCAATGTCCCTCTGCTCCACACAATTTATTTTTATAAGGGTCTAAGGGAGATACATTTCTCTAAAAATAAAAGGCATCTGCATGAGGCTGAATTATTCCTTCCCAAACACAAACTGATCTTTTGCTTGTTTTCAAGCACTCTATCAAATTATAACAACAAAT
This sequence comes from Pseudopipra pipra, assembly GCF_036250125.1. Lineage (NCBI taxonomy): Eukaryota > Metazoa > Chordata > Aves > Passeriformes > Pipridae > Pseudopipra > Pseudopipra pipra. The sequence continues at coordinate 52,557,954 of NC_087554.1, forward strand.
CAGCACTGTACTCTTAAAGTTAATGAGCCTATGGCTTCACCACAATCTTACCCTTTCCAGCCCCAAGACACATGCCTTGCTCCTCTAATGCTTTTGTCCATCAGAATTGACATCGTGACCCCTGACCCTTGAAACTTTACAAGTTATTGGCGGCATTTCCTACACACTATGTAACGTGGCAAAGTGCAGCTGATGCAAAAATAAATGATAGGAGAAGAGTAAAATACCAAGGATCATAATATTTTTTTAACCTATGGAACTTCTCTTTGCAACAAATATAGGAAGATGATTTTTTTCAAATTGCCCAAGACATCTTAACATGCATAGCATACAATTTAGTGATGTACAAGAGAGAAACTCTTGTAGATCTCTGAATGGGACTAGAGAAAACACAATTCAGATACCATCACTAATTTGGTATTTTTAATAGATTGCCAAAAATTTTCCAGCACATGGTGAGTTGACTCTCGCCGGATGTCAGGTGCTCATTGAAGCCCCTATGACACTTCCCTCCTCAGCTGGACAGGGTAGAGGAAGTATAAGGAATGGCTCATGTGCCGAAATAAGGACAGGGAGAGATCATGGGAAGAACAGATTCAGCTTGAGGAAATTGGTTTAATTTATCACCAATCAAATCAGAGAAGGATGATGAGAAATAAAACCTAAATCTCAAAAAACACCTCCTCCCCACACCTCCCTTCTTCCCAGGCTTAACTTCACCCCCATAATCTCTCCTTCATCCCCACCAACAGCGCTGGGGAAAGAAGACTTCAGTCAGTTCATCAAATGTTGTCTCTACCACTCCTTCCTTCTCAGGGGGAGGACTCAGCACACTCTTCCCTTGTTCCTATATGGTGTCTCTGCCACAGGAGAGAGTCCTTCACAAAATTCTGCGTTCTGAGTCCTTCCCACAGCCTGCAGCTCTTCATGAACTGCTCCAATGTGGATCCCTGCCATGGGGTGCAGTCCTTCAGGAATAGGCTGCTCCAGCGTAGGTCCCCCACGGGGTCACAAGTCCTGGCAACAAACCTCCTCCAACATGGGCTCATCTCTCCATGGGGCCACAGGTCCTACCAAGAACCTGTTCCAGGGCAGTCTTCCCATGGGGTCACAGCCTCCTTTGGGCATCCTCCTGCTCTTGAATTGGGTCCTCCAGGGGCGGCAGGTGGATCTCTGTTCCACCGTGGACCTCCATGGGCTGCAAGGGCACAGCTGCCTAACCATGAACTGCAAGGGAATCTCTGCTCTGGCACATGGAGCACCTCCTCCCACTCCTTCTGCACTGACCTTAGTGTCTGCAGACTGTTCCTCTCACACATTCTCAGTCCTCTCTTCAGCTGCAACTGTTCTGTGCAGCAAATTTTTCCCATTCCTAAATATGTTATCCCAGAGGCATCACAGTCATCACTGATGTACTCAGCCTTGGCCAAGTATCCAAGGATCCAGCTTGGAGCTGGCTGGCATTGCCTCCACTTGACACAGGGGAAGCTTCTAGTAGCTTCTTACAGAAGCCTCCCCTATGGCCACCCTCACTACCAAAATCTTGCTATGCAAACCCAATACACAGAATATATTGAATAAGTGACTTTTCTGTTTACTTGCCGAACACAAAGAAGCAGAATCACTCTGCTGGGTCACCTCCCTCCTTCAATCTGCAGGCTGCCCCTCAGGAGGGCAACCAGAAATGACCTGCAGAAATTTATGCTTGAGCATCTTGATTCAAAACATGTAGGAAAACAGATGAGAGAGGATGTGAATTCAAAGTGTGTTTGTCATTGCCCCCCTTTTTCTCAAGGTATAGAACAATGAGGCCCAGATGTTATGATTGCAGGAATGCTAAAAATTTCATGAGTTATTCTGCAGGCAAGAAAAGCCACAGAAGGTCAGGCCAAACAGGCTTAGGGTTTGCATAGGGCAGGAGCTGTTCAGAATGAATCTTTTTAGTGTGCAGTATCCATTATCAATTGATGTCAGAGATCCTCTTAGAGATGGATCATCAAATGTTTTTTCTTAGAAGGCAGAAAAATATCCACGGCAAAGTTTCAACATATGTATTTGAAGGGATAGTTGGAGTTATGGAGACACAACTTCTGTTTTGACCAGCTCAGAGTAGCAATTTCAAGTTTTATTCTGCTGTCTTTCTTTCCCATGGGAGGATGATAATGAATTTAAAAAAAAAAAAAGGGTTGTAAACTAAGCTGTGTAAGAAAAGTCTTCTGGAACTCTCTATTTCTGGGTGACAAGTGAACTAACCCTGCTTTCATCTAGTAGCCTGCTGTCAAGTCAGTAGGTTTGAACAGGCTCTGGTCTAATAGTACATAGAGTGCAGCATGTGTTGGTCTGTGTTTTAGGACAGAACCCCAGCTAAAGCAAAGTTCAAGGTTATACCCAAGGCAGAACCATGTGGATAGTTTTCAAAGAACCCCTAGCCTCCAGCAGCTCCCCAAAACTGCTGGGTTTGCTCAAAATGATACCCAAACTGTGGGCATGCTGTTGTCTCCTGGCTCAAGCAGGAGTTGAAGTTTCCCTGCCAGGATGTTTCTCATATCACAGGGGTTTCCCACATGAATGTATCTACACACCAGTGTCTGCAGTGGTGGCTGCAGGAGCTTCTGCTTCTCCAGGCCACATCTGAATCAGAATCCCACCTATGCCTTCTGTTTTAACCCCTCTTGTGGCCTCCCCAGAAAAGTTTCCTATCCCTTCCCCCTGACATCCAGAGCAGTTTTAGGAAAATACCAGGCATACTTGATGGTCTGAGATAAAGATGTAAGAGTCAGCACAACTCTGGCCTCCTCGGGGAGTGAGAACCTGGATACTGCCCATGACTTTGATGGCTCTCCTGCACATCCAGCACCCACCTCTGCCTTGGCCATCCCACTCACAGTGTGGCCACTGACAGCACATCAGCCCCCCATTCCTGAAGCAGAAGGACCATACACACCAGGAGTTTCCCCTATGCCCTCTACTTTAGTGTCAGCACACCTGCAAATATTTCTTCCTTGGAGCAATGCTTCCCCATTCAGAGCTCCTCTTTCCAGCCCATCCTTCCCTGTTCATCTGTCCAGGGTCACCCTCACACCCCCATCTCTTAGTCCATACTACCCACTGACAGAAGAAACTACTGACATAGAGAAGATTGACCAAAGAGGAGCCAACTGATGTCTTCCTCCCATTCAATACAAAACAGAGTGCAGGAGCAGAGGGTTTTGTCTTGGCTAACTGGGGTCATACACACAGCATCTGCTTCGTTTGCAACCAGCTCTGTCTCCTTTCCTTTCCTATGACAACACTCCAACAAGGGTTGGAAACAAGTTGTTCTGTGCACCAGCAAAGCCCGACTGTGGATGGAGAAAGGTGAAGATTCCACAATGCAAACACCTTTCTCTGGCTTCAGTATAGTCATGTAGCTCTTGCTAATGATGAACCTTTCCTGGCCACAACATTTGGTAGGACGAAAATCAGGGTCTCACTTACTTACTTTTCTAATGATTTCTTTTTAGTTTGTCCTTAAGTTCATAGAGACATTAAGCTTTTTTGCTATATATATATCAAGCAGAAATACATTCAACCAGAATTGTCTTAATAAAGGTTAAAAGATTTGCAGTGAAGACGTGTCAAAATACAGTAGCTTATAATTGCCCTCAAATATGAAGTTTTATATATTTACTTCATGGAGAGGAACATTGGTATATATTTAATAAAAGAAATGGAGCCTGCAGGAGGTCTTGGAATGGAACTTGTATTTTGGTTTGGGGTGAATTTCACAATCTACACTATGGTTTTATTAATCTCCCCAAGCATGAACAAACTCCGGCTATTTATGTAGAAAATGGGAAGGAAATAAAACTTAGAAGCCTTTGGAAGTGGTTTTAAACATAGCAGGAGAAATTACAATATTTAATGTCAGAATCTAGACAATTATTACAGAATAAATGGCTGCACGCAAGAGAAATAAACTTTGAACCAAGACTGCTAATTGATACTTCAACAAAGGATACATTTTTATGAAACAGAAATTCTGAAGCAGACTTTAAGCACTTTTGTCAATTAACCAACAATAAAGGTTACAATCAGCACCAGGAAAGCCTACAGTATGATTCCTGTTGAGATAATATTTTTTGATTGAAGCTAGAAAGGTTAACCTGAAGACCTGCAGAACAGGAGCCCAAGAAGTAACGCTCTGGTGAGCTTCCTAACACCAGCTACTGGATCCAGAAGAGTGTGCAGAAGTGTGTCACTTAAAAGGTTAGTTGGGAGATGATATACAACTATAGTCAGCATGGCAGAAAATGGTGCCATGCCCATTGGATCCACAAGACTTGTGGATCACCTTTTGTAAGAAGTGGAAAACCTGATCTTGTGATGCAACCAAAACTGGGAAATGCACACATGTAATGCACACGTGTGCCAGGGACATCAGCACGTGGGGAGTAACATTGCAAACTTTGAATCTGAGGACTTGTTCAATGGTCAATGAAAATTATCATCCTTCTGAAGGGATAGAGTTAGGACCTCACTGGGGCCAGTAAGGATGGGCCTGGGGTGTTTACAGGGTAATCTGTGGTAGGAGCATGTTGCTATAACCTTTGAGTTGGCTCAGGGAGAAGGGTGACTCTGTCCTGAAACAAAGACTAACGCTTTTCTTCCCCTCTTTCTTCTTACTGAAATGCCAGGGCTAGAGGAAGAATAACCAGAGCAGTGAAGGTGGTGAAACAAAATGTTACAAAATGTGACTGATTTTATTTGTCAGGTAGGCTCTGGTGTCAGTCGCAGGTCTGAAAACCAAGCCAACCCTGTTATTTTTCACTGCTTTATTCCTCCTTGTTTCTACTTTTTCTCATAAGAAAGATAGTGGAGGTTAATATGTGTGGGGAAAGGGGATATTTTCCACCAAAGTAAATGTAATTTAAGTGTAAGAAGGAGGAATATAAATTTCCATGGGAAAAAAAAAAGAATTTGAGAAACATCCCATACAAAACCAACTTGTTCATTTAGAAGAAAAAGCCTTCAAGAAATATGTTTATCATTCCCTTTCTGATAACTAAACAATTTTTTGATCCATAAAGCCAGAGTCATGTACCAGTAGGAGTACAGGCATTACATCTTACCAACTCCCTGCAAGTCCCATACACGTGGCAGAAAGTATAAAGCAGGCTGAGTTTAACAGCACAAAGACCTTAAACATGTCATTTTAGCCAAAGGGAACTTATTACTGAAGATCTGAGGCAAAGAGGATCATAAGGGTTGATTAATTGTATGCATGCTTCAGCCAGAAGTACTGCTTTCCTCGCTGTCCTATATGTTCATAACTGAGGTAAAAGGAGATTTCACACCAAAAGAGGAAAACCACACTGCTTTACTACCTAACTTCCACCTATCCCAGTGTATACTGGAATCCTCAGCTCTGGGTTAGAGACACAGGCATCCCAGGGTGTCAGGTATGGGAGAAAGTAAATCTAATACCTCGAGATAGAATTAGAGAAGCTGGAGAGTAGAAAAAGAAGCTGCCCAAGCTGACGGATAAGAAGTGTCTACAAGAGGCATGAATGGTGAGAAGTATTTAGTGGTGAGGCAATTAAGCAGAGACAGTTTTAGCTACCGCTGGGAGAGAAGGTGGCACCTATCTCCTTTGGGAGTCCTGGCTCCCAAATCCTTTCCTGGAGATAAGAAAAAATACTAATAAACAACTAACAGTAATCTCCCCCATATTTTTCCTTTAGCCACATAAGAGGTAGGAAATTGCTTTCAAGTCTTCCTGCTCTCTCCTCGCCCACACATCTGATTAGAAAGCAGATTTGAACCTTAGTCTCCCATTGAGGAGAGTGTCCTCACCACCACCTTCTCAGGTATTTGGAAACAGGACTTTCCTAATATATTCTGCTGAATCTGATCTACTTTACTGTAGCTAATTAAAGACCTGCATTCATTTATAAACCAAACTTGACTCTCTCACCTTTCTCTGTAAGGCTAAAGGATGAGGATATATCCCCAGAATGAGAGACTCAAGTTTAAAACACTTGTCTCAAGTTTTGAGGTCAGATGGCTATGAGGTTTGAAAGAACTGGTTCCCAGAAGACCTTATAGTATTTCCCACTCCTCTAAGCAGTTCAGAGTGTGCCAGGAGATGAACCCATGTGTTTTCCTGCACCATTGTAGTATCAGCCATACATGGAGCATCCATCATAGGTGCTCATGTCACTAGTTCAATTGATGCTGTCAGTGGATGTCTGATGGGTCACATACCTTCCCAGGAAATCTAGCTGGAGCAGTGCTCCTCCTCCTGGATCATTGCAACAGTGATAGTGTTTGTGCTCCTTGCTCCACAATAAGTAACAGTGCCAGGAAAACATTTTGTCAAGGATAGGAAAAACTGACTGTTCCTCTACCTACTTTCAGTAGCAAGGGGAAGTATTAGAGTTCTCTTAAAGAGGAGAAAATTCATGGACATGAAAATAAGGTGGGAGGATGAAACCTGTCTGCATCAGGCATCCTCCTCCCTCCAGTACTACAGATGCCCTATCAAGAGGAAAAGGTTATGTAATGTAAGAAGTCTGCCTACAAAGCCTGCTGCTACAAGAGTTTGCCAAGAAAAGAGACTCGAGAGAGAGTACCTTACAACAGCCTTAGAGCAAGACATTGCAAGATAGAACCTCAAAGCAGGATCTCTGAATAATAATCTAGAAGGGGTTAAAAGGGTAGAAAGACCACTGAATCGACCAAGAAAGCACATAATGGGCCATCTCTGGAGCTTCTCACTCATCAGTTTTACTGCTAGTGCTTCTGCTACTGCAAATAATAATAATAATAATAATAATAATAATAATAATAATAATAATAATAATAATAATAATAATAATAATGGGTTTTTTTGGTTACAGTAGAGTGTGGAGGCCTGAGTGACTGGGACTGGTTGTATTTAGAATTCAGCCAGCAAGGAGAGAATTTGAATCTAACAGGAGGATGGACAAATTATCACACCGAACTTCTCTGGTGTTCAGTGACATGTCCTTAGGCCCATCTAACAATTAATATTAGGTGACCCATATGACTGACATGATCATGTAATAAATGTGGTTAGTATGACCAATGAACAAAGAAAAATACTGTTGCTGCCCAGTACCTCCCTGTTGTCCAGGTAGTTTTGTTTTGCCCTGCATTTGTTTCAATTCTGTTATTCTTTCAGACAGGACCTGGATATGCATTGGCATGAAGGAAGGAAAAATGAGGTGTTTAAATACTTAGCTGCCTGGTAAACCATGAAATAAAATACTCAGTCCTGGTTTGATTCAAATTTTTATTAACAGTTTGACATTGCCAGAGACGGATGCCAGGAAGATGATTACTGTACCCAGAAGTGGCCAACTTGTGATACTTCACTGATACTTCTGGAACCGTTCATCATTTGTACATACATGTGTTAAGTATACATTGCTCTCTTCCCTTGAGCACTGTGATTCACATACTGATGGTATCAAGAGATCCCAGTGAGATGAGGGCCCACGTGGGTTTGGGACACTTACCCGTGCACTTGCTCTGTCTTTCTGAAAGAAAAGCAAGGAGGTAAATAGCCCTGTGCCCTCTTTACACACACGCAGAGCTGAGGTACAAGTGAACAGATTTACTCAAGATGCCACAGGCAATCCATGGTGAGGCTGGGAACCAAATCTAGATTTCCTGAATCCTCTCCAGTGTCTTAACCTCAAAAGCACCCTTTCTCACTAATCAGGTATATCAGACGAGTCATCAGACACCTATCTGCTTACCCTCAGATTTGTATACCTCTGTGGTCCTGAAAACTAGTTTGTTCTCTCCTGCCTCGCCCACAGAGGTTTGGTAGGGTGGTAAAACCAGCTTAAAGACTTCCTTTGTTCTGATGACAGGCGCTGCAAATTGCAACTCTGCCCAAGCCTCTGACCTTGGCCATGAGGTCTTGAGAGATGAAACAAATGTCTGGTGGGCCATATCCATATGGAAACTTCCTCCCAGTTTGTGCCATGTTAGGTGTCTCTTGCAGTATCGGTGGCTGGATGTGTTGTCTTAATGAAAGCAGTGTAGGCAAACCAATGAAAGAGGCTCATCAGCAGTTCTCCAAAACCACCTTACCTGTAGACAGAAGGTAGGCAGGACATGGTCTGCTAGTTAGAAAGCGCACAGATCTCAAAAAGAAGCCAACAGCCTGGAAGTTGCCAAAAATCACTGCCAATGTCTGCAGGTGAGGATACTGTTACCTTACCCTCAGTAAATTATCCCAGATTAGACAAGCACAGACTCAAGAGCCATAGGAAATCTCCAGGTGAGTTTGTTAGCCTTGGCTCCATTACTTAGTCAATCTTTATGAGCAGAATATCTGCCTTTCCATTTCCTTTGAAAGCAGGTGCTGCAGACCTTGTCTCTAAGCACAATCAAAGTCTGCTGTGTTGAAAAGAAAGTTGACAGAGGTAGCAATAGGCATGACAGGAGCATATGAGACTCCTTAAGCTAATCATTAAAGCCAGGATCAAGAAAGCAAATGCTTACAAGTGCCTCTGTCAGTCTTGTCAATCCAAGAGAAAAAAAGGAGATGGGGGGTGAACTCCTGAAAAAATAACAGCTGAAAAGTGAGGCTGGTGTGATAAGATGGCAATTCCCGAAAAAGGTGATTCAAGCAGTAATATATATTGGTATTAACTAAAAACACGAAAAGCACATAAGGAAAATGTTGTGACACTGGCAATCCTGAGTGGAATTTAAGAAGAAATCAACAGTTTTGAGACATTAGCCTATCATCCCCAGAAAAATATTTTTACTCTTGACTAGAAAAATAAAAAGAGGATAAGTTTTAGAACTATTGTAGCTGGTGGCAAAATTTCTACAGATCTCAGTGGCACCAAGACTTCATCCTGGGAACTTTGTTATAGGAAAAGAAAACACCACTATTTTGACCAACTGAAAGTCTTTAGCGGGGAGAGCCCAAGCTTTTCAACTTCGCCACTGTTCCCACCGCCCATGGATTTTCTGAGCTCCCCATAACAGCATCATTCCCGAAGATTTGAATAGCGTGTGGATGCATCTGCACTGCCCATTATAGCACTTAATGAGCTAGGTCTAAAAGAACTAGCTTGAGGACGAGAAGCAATCCAGACTTATTAGCATGGTGCTCTACCCATGCTAATTTATTGTGCTAATGTAGCTATACCACTTCTAGGTATCCCTGAACAACACAGTGTTGTGAGATCTGGATCTGCCAAGAGCACAGATGTGTCAGTAGGTTGAACGAGGAAGGTCTGAGACTAACAGGTTGGTAATGTGAGGTACACCGAAGGAGGCTATTACTTTGTGCTGCTTTAATGCCTTCTAATTTTTTTAATTAAAGCTTGGTTACAATATCCTGTAGGGAAATATCCCTTACTGGCAAAAAGAGTAGGCTAAGAAACCTCACAAGCTCTTTTCTGGCATTAATGTCTATTACTCTAAGTCCAGCCCAAACTTGCAGGAGAATAAAGTTACCACACTCCTACCGCAAAGACTGTTGTTCTTTGACAGTAATTGCTGTTTTTCCATATACAAGGACCAGATCATCTACTTTCATTCAAAATGACTTCTTTAAGATTAAGGGAAAACAGCAGCAAGAAGAAGAAAGGGGGGCAGAGTGGGGGGGGACACGGGGCGGTGGTGATGGAATTAAAATAAAATGCAAGGTCTCCAAGAGAGACCAGTGTGTGTTCGCTTCTACGACAGGCTGGAGCAGGCAAGAGGAGAATGGCTGCTGCCTCTGCACACATGCAGAATTTCTTTGAAATTTCCCGTGTTGCTGGCAGGCTTAAATGTTTCCTTTATTACACAGGCCTTTCAGGGCTCCCAGTCATTTGAGTGTGCTGATATCAAGCCTCACAAATGGCTGAAGTCCAGCGAGGTAGCAATTGGATTCATCTCTTTACTTGGGATCAAGAGAGGCGCCAGCTACATAAGCGTTTGGCTCTATCAGACCAGCAATGCCTCCATGAGCACCCCCTGATATAGTTAAGTCTGAACTGTCCCTGTGCTGCCCCATGTTGCACACTGAGAGAGTAAATCATGTGGGGAAGAAAAGAAGCATCTTGTTATTTCTATCTTCATACCATCTTAGTGGTGGTTGACAGTCAGATCCTGTCAACGTCATTGTAACACAGCACTAGGAACAAAAACCAGAGAAATAATTCAAACATGATAAAACTTTCACTGGAATTAGTCTGGGAGTGAGCTGGCCCTGGAAAAGGCAGTGGGACAGGCTACTGGCAGCTGCCAGATCCCCACTAGAGGTAACAGCAGTGGTGTGAAAAAGGGATTGATCTGTGGGGCTCAACACGAGAGCTAATTTATAGCTATGTGGATGCATTAGATAAAGGAGCTGTGGCCTTTTCCTTCCAGCATAGCTGTGGTCATCACTTTATTATCCCTGAGAAGGTGGAAAGCATTAAAACCTCAGGAAACTCTTGTGCCTGTTGAGTGCAAGAGTAAAAGCGTGTTAGGCAGCCAAATTTACCTGCTAAGAATTAATTTTACTTTCTCTGAGGCTCAGCTCTTGTTTCCACCCCACATGCACGTACGCTGTGGCACGCATAGACAAATATATGCACGTAAATACTAAACAAATACATTCACCTTGATAGTGTTATTGAATATTCGATACGGTCAGATTGCTGAAGTTAAAAACTCTCCAAAGAAAAGAGTTTGCAGATTTCTGTCAGCCAGAGATCTATTACTCATGCTCAACCATCTGGTATTTAATGAGAATATGACAAGCTGATTGTTGGTTGTTTTTTTTTTCACATGGCAAATTGAAAAATGCGACTTTTTGATCTGTATTTTAATTACACCCCCTCTGATCTCTCTCCCTTGCACTTTCTTAGTAATATGATTTTAGAGAGTAAACACACTCTGACTTTCCCTATTAGCCCTGCCTCTCGAATGGGTAAAGAAAATGTCATTTTTTTACATTTCTCTGATTTACCTGTGTTCTGTGGAGGTTTAAGAAACCTCTTTTTGTCACAAGTAAAGAACTAGGGAAGAGCTTCCAATGGGAGGTGAGTCTGCTTGACTCTGCAACCACCCTCAGTCCTTCACAGCTCCCTGACACCCTGCTTTTTCCATGCCACTGCCACTCTCATGGGAGGGGAGTTATTTCATGTTACATTTCATGTTATAGGCATTGCTATTATCTAATAAGCTTATCGTTTTGCTCAGATACTGGCAACATAATTAGAAAAAAAACCAACAAAACACTTCTGCCACAAAAAGAGGGGAAGATTTTACAAGTCCTAGAAACCAGGGTTTTTGTCAGATTGACCCTGTTCAGTTCATGACATGTCAGTGCCTGCTTGGTTGGGCCTCATGCCTACAGTTGCAGCTACATCAGACAATATATGAAAGCCTGACTTTAAAGGGACTGGACCCAATCACATGACATCTTTTTGTCCAAGTTCCACTATCATGTGACAATCTACAGTAGATTTATGAAATTAAGCACAGATGGCTACTTTGTTTTTGTTCTTTGAACTGACAGCTGCTGGTGTAAAAATAAATTAAATTAAATTTCATATAAGTCAGACTTTGAGGGAGTTTTTTTTTGGTTAAATAATCTTTAAGGTCCCCCCCGCACACACATACATACATTTTAATATTTTACTGGTTCTTGCCTTCACCCATGCTCCCAGCATACCCTCAGGAGACTTCCCCAGCCACCCTGGCAGAGACCTCCTTCCTCATCTGGGCACACACCTCTCAAGGAACACTGGACATTCAGCCCCCATACCCAAAGAGATATCAACTTGTGCCAAGCCTGGCCAGTGGGCATAACTGAAGTGGGGCCATTTAAACCCACTTTCCATCAGGAAACCCAGCTAAAAGAAGGGAAAACCCCATGAATCCACCACGCTGCAAGCCTGAGGGAGAGTATTTCTAAGCCCTTAGGAACTGTCAGCTCTGGAAGGCTGCATCTGCCAACAAAAGTGGGAGGATTGTTAATAACCAAGCTGCTAATAATCCAATATATAGGGAAAACTGAAGGAAGTCACTTCTAGGTAAGGAAAGTAATGGCAGGTGCATAAAAGAGAATGAGCCGACTTTTTAAGAAAACAATGTTTCAGGATTAGCCAAAGGGTTCTCCTGTATTCACAAATCTCCATGGAGCACTTTAAAGTCTTCTGTGTTTGTATCATTTAAAGTGCTGCTATTTTAGGTCAGTGTAAATAAGTCATGTGTGCCGTCAGCCTTGTACAAGTGCTTTCTGCTGCTTAATAATACATGTGCTTGTCCATTATAGGGGCTACACGGGTATGTGTTGGGATCTAGAGGCAGTCATGCAAAGATCCTGTCTTTGGCGTGGCTACTTAATGCTCTGAGTTAGGGCATAGGGTGTATAGTTGAGATGACCCAGAGCAGGACAGAGGCTAAACAGAGCTCTGATCACAGCACCCAATAAATAATTCATAAGAAACTATCTCATGGTATCACTACCATCAATCCAGCACTATTGCCTTTTATTTTATTTATACAGAGATATCAGGGTTCTACATAGCAGGGGGTTAATTGACCACATCAGAATTTTGCCATTTCAATTGCATTTCATCAGTTTGCTGGGGTTTGGTGGGTGTTTTGGAATTATAATGTCTCAAGCTCCTTCATGGAGATGCTTGGCACAAATGATGCTATTCAGATGCAGCATCCTACAGGATGCAGCAAGCGGAGCATCTCAAGCCTGACAATCCCTTTGGATACACACAGATACTGAGCTGCACTCTCAGCTGTAGTTTGTGCATCCAACAGACTCCCACCCGTGAACAGTATTCCAATGATTGGCCTCAAGTGGGAGCAGGACATTCTGAAGCCAAGCTGCCCACTGACCTGGCATTCTGGGCTTCTGTATTGTGCACTCCTTTTTGTGTCCCTGCTCTCTTTGGGTCTCTTTTTCCATCTAAGTAGTATATTCACCAGCATGGGGACTCTAACTATGTGCTTATCCAGAAATTAGCACAATAGGGTCCTGTTCCCTGTGGCCCTCTAGGCAGGACAGCAGCAAACACAATTAGTTTCAGTAAGTGCCTAAATGACACAATAGTGTTGTGCAATAGCCTGAATACAGGACTTTCTAGATCTCAATCACTTGATCATTTTGCAAAGTCACAGTGAAATGCAGAAGTGATGGCAAAAAACTAGGCCTGTCCATGATGCATAATTACTGAGTTAGTGCTTAAGAAGCACTCAGGGGTTGGGAGCTGTGAAGTCCTGCTAGGAAGCCACTGTGCCACATTTTCTTCAATACATCTGCATGTTGCTGCATCCAACTAGGTAGACATCATCCTGAATTAGAAGTGTGTTCTCATTTTATGAGCCAGTTGCTTTACCTTGGAGTCTGTGGGGAGAAAATGAGTTGAAGTGCCTGTTTTTCATGATGGACATCTGAGACAGTTAATAAGGTGATATTTGTAAAGGATTTTGCCTTGTACTCCTGTGATTTTGCTCCCAGAGAAGTCAATTCAGATTTGCCATTCCTCCAACAGAAGGAAAATTCAACCAATAAAAGAGCAAACTATCATACTGGAAAAGCCAAATCTCCAAGTCTGACTTGCTGGGAGGGAGATGCCAAAATACCGTTACAAATCTATGCCTCAGTACGAGTGTCAGGTTTGCAAGGTGCAAACACTGTGCTTATGAGAAAAAAATGAAGAGGGTTTTGTTAGCAAAAGGCTTGCCCAATCACACCTCCACAGACCTCTGCAGGCAACTGAAACTGAGCACAATGGCTGTGAAATTAAGAGCTGAAGAGTAACTTGGTGAAAGAAAATGGTGAGAAGAAAAAAAAATAAATGTAATTTAAAATTGTCCTTTCCCCTTCAAATGTTACAGTACTGATTTCTTTGACAGAAAAATAAGTATGTGCGTGCGTATATGTGGTGAGTTTTAAGGAGAGGTTTAGAAACAAGATTTTTTATAGAAAACAAAGGCACATCAGTTAATAAGTATGCAGTAATGTTGAAAAAGCCCCACAATAGCGCTTCTCATGCATATGTGGGAGTGAGTGATTGTAAGAACAAGTGGTGGCTGGTTGCCTGGGTTTATCAAAGCCCAGTAGGGCAGGATCACCTCTTTGTCTTTGCTGGGCTGAGAGTCATCAATCCCTCCTGTTCCTTTTCCGAGCTGTGAAAATGTCAAGGGAGAAACTCCTCCTCCTCTAACAAACCCCAAGTGCCGCACAAGCCCCAGCTCCAGGCAAGCACCCACTGCACCGTGTGGCTCACCGGGGCCTGGGGGAGCCAGCCAGGTTTCACCGGCTCTGTGGGACAGCAGAGATGGGCAGAGCTCCTGGCTGGCGGGATCCCACAGCTTCCAGGGCTGGGCTCCCTCCAGGGCTGGGCTCCCTCCGGGGCTCGCAGTCCTCTGCAAAGCAAGTAAGGGCAGGCCTGGCCCAGGCCCATGGGAAGAAAAGGGACTTTATGCTGCCTTTTAGCAGGGGCTGGCCCCATTTCCATACTCTGACAGGGCAGTGCTGGAGGCAGCTTTGTTTTATGGTTGAGCTTGCACCTGAAACCACAGCTCCCAAACAGCCTTGAGACTCAAGTGTGTCCTGTTCTGCAGGGTTCCTGTCCCTTGCTCCCCTTCCCACCGACTCATCCACTCAGTCATAGACCCCAAAGACCCCTTCTTAACAAGGCAATCCACAAACTGTTTACCCTATCTCCTCAGCCCCCAAACAAAATCCTGCTGAACTCCAGCTCCCTGAGACTGTTCCAGTGCTCATGGAACCCTGAGGAGTTGCAAGTCACCTCAAATACAGGAGGAGGGAAAGGGCCCTTGCTGCCTGCTGGGAAGAGCCCCCCATGGAGAGCCGTGGGAGACTGGCCCAGTCCATTTGCAGAAAGACACGGTCTGTTAGATGCTGTGGTGGGAGGCAAATAGGGCAGACGAGAGGAATGCAGATGGGGATGGCTGGAGGGGCAGGGAGGAAGCCAGAGGGTGGCTGAGGGCAGGAGGGGAGAGGAAAGGCTGGAGGACAGGGAGGAGGGTGGAGAGGGTGATGAGGTACAATATGACGTGGGAGATGTAATCTATGGCAGAGCTGTCCAGAGCCTCCAGGCTGGGAACTGGGTGACTGAAGATGATCTTGGGGAAGCAGATGTTTTCACCGCACCTGAGGCACAGCCCCCACCCAGGGGAAACAGCACTCACCATCTCCCTGCCAAGGCACTCTGGATCAGTGCAGCCCGTGTGTGGAAGGCTGGGCACCAGAGGAAGGAAATCGCAGAAGCATTACTTCATACAGAAGTGTTGGCAAGCTGGAAACTGAGATTTTCTCTTCTTCTTTACCTGGCACGACACTGGGACAGCGCGGAGGGATTATGCTGCTGGTTTCCCCAGCAGGGCCTGAGCTGGTGGCTGGTGGCCCGTACTCCCTTACCATGGTAGAAATGAGTGATGGTTTGCAAAGGCACTTGTGCAGCTCTGTGGCCTTCTCCAGGAGTTTAGGTAGAGACTAAACTCTCCCTGATTTTACGTGGGCAGAGCAGAATTTTCCCAAGTGTGCAAGTATGCCTAGCATGAGAGAGAAATATTTCTCTGCCCTCCATCATTTTATTGCAAAAATGATTCTACCAAAAACATTCAGTCCAGGAAGTGATTTCATGAGGAGACAGTCAAAGACAAGAATCTGAACCAGGTAAAACCCCAGAGCAGTAGCACAGGATTAAGCACAGGATTTGCCCCAGCTTGATAGTGTTACTGTGCTTGTAATTAAAAGTCTTTTTTCTTCTGATTGCAAAGATAACCATCTAAGTGTTGCCAACCGTAATCCAAATCAGTCTCACATACCTAAGCCTCTGAGAAACAGATACCATTCTATTGCTGTCAACAAAGCATCATTGCTGGTGGCAATCATTCACTGCTTGAGTGTTCAGCTCTTGTTTTTTCTTTGCTGCTGCTGGACATAACATCAGACACTGGTGGTAATGTTTTTAATTGGTGCTGACATTGCCAGGAGAGTTCATGACCCTCAAATATTTTATATCATGTGAGATCATTTAGAAGGGACAGAGAAAAAAGAGATTCCTCCTTCTCTGTAAAATTTACTTCTTAAAATTTCAAAATCAAATATTAGCTCCTACATCACCTTCATTGCCCAGATCCTCTCCTCTCCTCCAAAGCAGCCTATAGCCCACAGCACATCCATCTTTGTAACTACTAGTATAGACATATATTCCTATGGCTTAGAAAGAAAGAGAGAGTAAACAAAGTAAACCAGAGAGTTTCTACAATGGCAAGTAAGGAACCAGGTGGATTAAATGATGCTTTTGAGGTGTATCACACATTAAAAGGATGAAGCCATTGTCCTTCCAAAGGGACACTGTTAGGCAGTGTACCTTCTACATTCAACATAGCCCATTTTTAGGAAAAAGAAACACATCACTATATATTGGCTTTAGCATTTATAAGGAGAGCAAACAGGTAAACCTGTAACTTCCGTAACTTCCTCACTACACAAGCAGAGTTAGGGGAGATAATCTTGGTCTCAACAACAGCCAGGACTGGCCCACATCCCTTCTGCCCCTGAGCATGGTCTTGGCTACCTCTGTCAGCTCCTGTTTCTTCCTCTTGTGCCAACCACCTCCAGGGAAACAGTTCAACCCAATTTCCTAGAATAGAGACATATATTTCTCCTTCTGCACCATGAGTAGCTGCTGCCGCCTATGGGAGTTGTCATCCTTCCTACATAGGAAAAATACAGTGAAGGGAAGAGTCTCAAATCCCATGCAGGTTTAAGAAAGAGCTTATTTCTAGTCTAGGGGAGCAGAATGTCAGCCCCACTGTGTCCGATGGCAATCCCAGCTCAAGAAAGCAGAATCTGCAGCACTACCAGAGATTTCACCACCTTCAACAGCTACTGATAAGCCATTAAAAGCTACTTCAAATATATCAAACTAAAAAATAGCCCTAGATTGGCTCATAGTTTCAATACACATTAAGAATTTATGCCTGTCAGCCCAAAGTTTGTAGTAAGAGATGTTTCCTAGTGACCTGGGAGTAGGTATGTAAATAGTGAATTAGCAAAATGTCCGGATGACACAGAATTTTTTAGGTTACTCAAGAATATGGGGAGCTACGACATGTTCCAGAAAGACTTGACCAGACAGCATGATGGAAGATGAAATTCAGCATAGACATGTGCAAGCTAATGCACACTGCAGGAAATAATTTAAGCTTTCATACATGCCAAGGGACTGTGAATTAGTGATGAGAGGCATTATGGTGGACAGACAATGCCTTCTGTGAAGCTGGCTGCACAAAGTACAGTCCAGGTCAGCTCATGAATGAGGGGAAATTCAGCTATCTAAAGGTGAGTGGGCTGGTACTTACATAGGAGAAATCTTCTAGGTCAGGCTGGAACATAATTTAAAGCTACCTGGGAATGAGGCAGCTCTGGAATCAATTCTCTCCCTTTGCCTCAGCCAGGTCTTCTGGGGCTCACATCTTACACACTGAGAAGGTCAGGATAGTTGTCAAGCCTTGTAAAAGAGCTGGACCTCACTGAATTCTTTTTCCATCCATGAAGTCCTTGTAAAGTGACAGATATCCTGACAAGGGCTCAAACTTGGCAATTAAATTCCCATGAGCTGGAATTAGAAAAGGTGTCCCACTTACATGAATAGATTGCATAAATTGTATTTGGAGGTAGTTTCAACAAGGCTAGTTCCCTGGGTTTTGCTGTGAATGAGCCAAATGTACCTTTAACATAGGGCGCTATTGAAGTATTACTAAAACTGAACCCCTCTGGAGTGGGA
This sequence comes from Pseudopipra pipra, assembly GCF_036250125.1. Lineage (NCBI taxonomy): Eukaryota > Metazoa > Chordata > Aves > Passeriformes > Pipridae > Pseudopipra > Pseudopipra pipra. The sequence goes on from NC_087554.1 coordinate 52,575,746, forward strand.
AATAGAAGATCTTTTTTTATTTTTTTTTCTTCTTTAAGACAAGGAGCATAAAACAATGGCTGGGAGTGAAAGCCCTGTAAATTAATTTGTATTATAATTTCTGCAACGCCTTTGTATATAAATGGAAGTTACGTACATAATTTATTGATGCTGGTATATGTGAATTGGAGTCTCAAACCCCCTCAAACACGCTCACTCAAGCATGATGTGTAGAGCACTAACACTCTCAGGCAGTGTGCAGATTGCAATAGTAAAAAAAAAAAATCACTCTAATACTGTGAGTTAAAATAATAAATGCAGGAATTAGAGGTTTTTACCTCTCTGTAAATAAATTATGCATATGTAGTTTTAAATTAGCCAAATTAAATGATTAAAGACACTCCATTCCTTCATAAACTTGTCTCAGGAGTAAGGAATGCAGCATACAAGCAGAGTTCTCTGATTCCTCTGAGCCTCGCTGTTTCATTTGAAGCAGTCTTAGATGCACTTCCCTTTTCTCACAGCTTTGCAAGGACAGGAGGAGTTTTTTCTTTCAGCTAATTATTTTGAGATAAATGCAAGTGTTGAGATTAGAAGCACTACTTTTGTTTGCATCCCCTCGTTGGGATGTTGCTGGTGCTGGAGAAAGTAGCACGTGGCTCCTCAGAAGACAGCCTGCCCATAGCAACTAGTTCCAACATTTCTGCCTCTGGATTTAACCAAGGGAGTCAAATAGGCACAGCTCTTCATGGCTGGGCTGGCACCATAAGTGGACAACATTCCTGAAATGCAGGTCCACAGAGCCTTCTCTGCACAGAGTACTGTTGTCCCATTCTGGCAATGATTCTGTGATTTGCTGTGGACCGTGGCACTGCGGTACATTGGTACCGTGACTCACACTTGGCTACAAACATTGTTGCCAAATTTCCTGTGGGTGGGAGTTTAGGCCATCGCTCAACAGATGCATTTCTTACTCATTCCATGAAATGGCACTGCAGCCTTGAGTCTAAACTCACCAGTTACAAGAAGAAACTGCAGAGATTTGAAGTGTTTCTTTCCCAGTATTACCAGTGCTGTCCTACCACCATATTACCAGACAGGGCTTGACTGTGCTATGTCCTAGATATGAAATTAGCTCAATTCTTCTAGGTAATATCTGGACAGTATCTGTTACTCTCAAAGCACTTAGCTCAAGCTCATTTTATAGGTGGAGAAGCAGGCACAGAAAAACACAGCACCTTTCTCAAGGTCACAGGGTAGGTCATGGAAGAGCTGGGACACTTGACTATCGCTGTATGTCCTGCCCCCCAGTCAGCACCACCTCCATGGTAATTTCATTGGCTGAAAACAGAGTTCTCCAAAACACCAAGAATGGTTCGACAGACATCTCTGTCTTACATGCAAGATATTGCATGATGTTGTTTCACATCTTGCCACTGCAAGATATTGTTTCAACTTTACTCAACACCTCCTGAGCAACTTGGTTTCTAGACAGCTCAGGCATTTACAGATGTTAAAACTGCTTAAGGTTATATTACCAAAAGGGTCTACTGAAATCCGCATATTAAAAAAAAAAAAAAAAAAAAATCACAAAAAAACAACAAAACCCCAAAAAACCCAGGAACGCCCATCTTAAATAGCTTTCAATTGGATTTTGTGTCTCTACATGCAAAGAGTATACAAACTTATTACTCTGTTAAAAAATGTGTATTTTAGTGGAACTCTCTCCACAAAAATCAGCTCAAATGCTGATGGTCAAAGCAATGTGAAAGCAGAATGATTTTAAGTGAAGGCAGTGCAGGTATGGCACAATGCACAGAGCTTGCTAGCATTTCTTCTTTAATTGCACCTGTAAGTACAGTGTGCTGTTATATGCATCCATTCACTGTATTTTGACCATGTTTCCTCTTCTTGTCATGAAACCAACCTAGGCTTAACACGTTGCATGTAAGACAGAGATGTCTGTCGAACAGTTCTCGGTGTTTTGGAGAACTCCATTTTCAACAGCAGGAGTTGACTCTTCACAGCATATAAGCAGTGCTTTGGGAATCAAGTTCTAAGTACAGGCAGTGGAATCAAGAAACATAACAGATTTTAAAGTGCAACTTCATGAGTTTATGAAGGGAATTATAGATAAATATGAAAAATAGTATCTTCAGGGAATCAGATTTACTAATCCAGAGGTTCCTGAGCATAGTATGCAACCCATCTTTGGAATTAGGGTAGCTGTTCCAGGGTAACTAAATACTAAGGTTTTTATGATTCAGACACAAGGTAGTTACAATGGACTCAGGTCAAAATGAAAAGAGTTATTTTGAACTTTAAAAAAAAAGTATTATTCATTTGGTTTAAGCTTTGGAAGAGAGTAGGGAAAAATTTTAGCCTCAGAGTGCCAATAATGATTCTGCTTGATCCTAACTAAACAAGCTTCAAACTGCTTCCAAGATTTTTTTAAATGCTATATAAATCTGTCATTGCAATCTTTACTGCAAGTTTTTGAGTACAAATACAGCCTCATGATGAAACGGAGATTATTAGCTCATTACGTTTATAGCATGAACCAGAGGTTTTGGATATTAATGGGGCATATACACTGGAAAGAGTCGTGATCTTCTATTCCAGAGTTTGCTGCAGAATTGGAACAGTGGAATGTAATGTTCACACAAAACAATGACTGGCCATTAGGCTATGAGCTCTTTGGAATTTGGTTCTAGTGTGATGGGTCACCTATTTGCCATGGCCTCCAGCATCAGTTCAGTACAAATAGTGACACATTTTCCTTTGCCCACCTGTTTGCAAAGCTTACTAGGATGTGTTTTCAACATCACAAGAAGCTGCTACAAGCTGACATCCATGTATACATACAAAATGTGCATCACAAGGCCATGAAAACCAGGAAATACTTCACACTTTTAAATCACCTAAGTCCTTGGGTTTGTGTTTGGATTCTGTGAGAGATACGTGTGAAAGACATATGTGAAGGGCAGAGATTGTGGCATCTTTGATGGCAGGTACACAGTGGGGTGGCTGAATGAAAGTGCGGGAGGAACTGAGAAAAAGTCTGAACTAAAGAGGACATGAAAAGCCTGGCTCAGGATGGGGAGGGGCAGGGCTGGACCTCTGCTCCACATGTGTGTGGTTTGGCAGTAACCTACGCAGATCAGATCCTTCTCTTGCCTGATTCATGTCCGTGGCTTTTTCTGCAGGTGAGCTTCAATAGAGCAGCCCAGAGAGCCAACCATACCCTGGGCTGCATCAAAACCAGCACGACCAGCAGGTCCAGAGAGGTGATTCTTCTCGACTCTGCTCTTGTGAGACCCCACCTGAAGTGCTGCATCTGCCTCTGGGGCCCCCAGCATAAGAAGGATGTGGACCTGTTGGAGTGAGTCTAGAGGAGGGCCATGAAGATGATTAGAGGGATGGAGCCCCTCCCCAACGAGGAAAGGCTGAGAGAATTGGGATGTTTAGCCTGGAGAAGAGAAGGCTCCAGGGAAACCTTATTGAGGCCTTTCAGTACCTAAAGGGGCCTACAACAGAGCTGTAAAGAGATTGTTTACAAGGGATAGGACAAGGGGGGATGTCTTCAGACTGAAATATGGGATGTTTAGATTAGATATTAGGAAGAAATTCTTTACTGTGATGGTGGTGAGGCACTGGAACAGGTTGCCCAGAGAAGTTGTGGATGCCCCATCTCTGAAAGTGCTCAAGGCCAGGTTGAGTGGGACTCTGAGCAACCTGGTCTAGTGGAAGGTGTCCCTGCCTACTGCAGGGGGGTTGGAACAAGATGATATTTCAGGTTCCTTCCAACCCAAACCATTCTGTGATTCTATGGTTGTGAAGGCTTGCAGAGACCCTGCTAAGAAACCATACAGCTCTATTTGCAAACATCTCTGGCCTGACACTTGCCTGACTGAGCAGAGGCATTTCTTTCAGACCATTTCTAGGAGATGCTTGCCTCAAGAATTGCCTAGAGCAGATGATCCATGTTCTTCCTTACTGAATGGCTGTATAAACTAGCTCCTGAGCATGACCATATTTAACAAGAGCCACAAATACCTATTCTGTACAGTCCTTATCCACAGTAAAAAGTGAAAGTACCTGGAGAGACAAGTTTTGATTCAACCCACTATTGGGAAAACTGAATTTGGAGCTGAACTTCATAAACTTTGCAAGCAGTTCTGTAATGTTATTTTTCTAAAATTATGACTAAATGTGAAAAGTGTGGAGTTTAGCAATCTCTGATCCAAAAAATGTACTGGAGAACATGTCCCTATTTTTATCCATGTAAGTAAAAATATTCCAGAAGACATTAAACTTGACTGTAGAATTTCTTGTCAGAACATGGCATGCAGCACACAAACCTAGGGAGATCAAAAAACCACCAACACTGGACTTATAAAAATAAGGAAATTCATCTAAAAAAATTAACTGAAGAAGACGTAACAATTTCAGGCACAAAAAATTAAGATAATCATGGGCCTTTTACATTCTGGTCCAACATACTTGTTAAAAGGGACAATGAAACCTGAGAACTTTTTAATGCACCAGAATTCAAATCCAGATGCCTAGAAACCAAAATACAGGCTCCACCTGTGAACTGTGGAAACTGTATCATCAGTAGTCGTGATGGAAACAATGAGTATGGAATTCATGAGACTGTCAAAGTAATATCAAGACAAAAAGGACTATTGAAGCACTTTAATATTTGACCAGGCAAAATGGCAATTAAAAACATAAATACCACCATAAACAGCCTTAGTGTTATGAGCAACAGCATATATACCAGTTGAGGAATCTTTGGAAAGTACTGAAAAATTAGAGGAACACAGAGGGGACATCCTAAAATGACTCTCAGGCTGGAGGAAACTTTCAGCAAGAGTCCTTCTGTGCCTGTCTCATCAAAAGAAGCCTGGGAGGTAAACTTAACTATTCCATACAAGTATATTCACAGAGGGAAATTTCCAGGGACTAAAGAGAGAGCTTTTGCATCCAGCAAAACAAAGCAGCACAAAATCTACCATTAGGACCTGAAGCAATAGGAAAATTTTGTTTTTGAAAGTGAGAGTCATCAAATATTGAAACAAGCTGCCAAGAATAGCAACAGAATCACCATCTTTTCCTATCATTGTATCAGCATTTGTCTTGGACAAATGCACATTATGGATGTGTATCAGATAACTGAATTCAGCTGAGGGGGTCGGGGTCAGTGATCTAGTGGACCCTTCCAGCCTCAAGGTATAAATCTAGAGCTGGTGTGGTTACTCCTAGTGCATTCTGGAAAGGATATAATAGCACCTGCTCAGGCTTCGGGGCTTTCATTAATCTTTTTAAAGGATCAGGATAAGGATCTTCAAGGAAACAGCTTCCCAGCTGGTTCCTGAGCTACTTGTTCTACATTTCTATTAAGCATCAGTAGTGTAGACCCTGCCTCCTTGTACTTCATTGTCTTTTTCATGGTCTTTTTGGCTACCAGGCCTCTTCAGACATGCCCGTAGCTAATAGCAACTTACTGGTTACTGGAGAAGACTTCTCACTTCTACAATATCATCCAAGATTCACAGCTTGTTTCAATAGGTGTTCCCCTGCAGCCCAGGGTTAGCTAATAAATACCTCGATTACAGCACTCATGAGAGATGATTTACATTTTTTCATTAAAAATGTCACTGGAAGTCCAGTCTTCCCTTGCAAAAAAATTTGAAGCCACTGACAACATCATATATGGCTGATATTAATTAAAGTAGAGGATGACAGTACTTGGAAAATGACCTTTAACGAGTGCTTGTTCTTTAGTTAGACTAGGTCATTACTAGAGATTACTGAGCACTTTCAATAAAGCTGGAATCTCTGACTCATCTTCAGCTCTAAATTTGAACTATGAAAAGTAATGGAGACTCTTCATCTACCCCTGCTACTAGCCTGCCCCACCACAACAGACTGCTAGTAAGCCCAGTGTATGATTTGCTCCAAGCAGCAGAAGAAAGGAGGTGGTAAGCTTCACTTTCTCCCCCACAAGCAGAGTCTTTTCTTTGCTGCACAGAATCAGTCTTGGGAAGATTGAAGACAACCATCCCCGACATATTTCCTTTTATCATCAACACACAGGTTGTGGAAAAGGGAAAAAAAGCAAGCTTGCAGTCTGTGTTGTCACAGGCAGCAGCCATGTCCAAACACAGAGGCAGAGTTACTTTAAGGAGCTGCACTGCTGCACCTTATCCATGGCAGTACCTTCCCTGTACCACAGCTTCACTCCAGGGCAGTGAGACTGCAGTTGGCTGTGCTCTGAGCTCCCCGATGCCATGGTTCATCCTAGTTTCTTCTGGGGAAAGAAGAAACCTTAAAACACTGGAGTTTCAGTGTGCACTGCTGGAAGAAATTCATTTAGAGAGGCTCTTTGTGCTCGCACTTCAGTCACACCAGATGTCATGGAGCTGAGGACAAAGCTGCAAGCATGGCAAACACCATGCAGAAGAAAGGACAGTGGGGGGCAGTCACTCTGTTCCAGTACCTCTGGACAAGATGGGGTGAGCAAAACAAAAATCTCCCAACCAAGTCTCTCTGTTTAGGGAGCAGGGCTTCCCACCATGCTTGACAGCCAGTGAGTGGGCTCCGCCAAATCCTGCAACTTGCTCCTTTCTGTGTGAGCCATTAAATGAAGGTTCTGGGCATAAACTGTGCTGAGAAATTATGCTGCAGTTTAAGAGAGTCAGAACAGAAGGCCTGCTTAGGAAGCAGTTTGAAATTATTGAGAGCAGCACTTCACATTTCCACAGCAGAAGCCTTTATAGGCTGGAAGTCTCAAACCTTGATCACTTCCAATTGAACCACTTATAAAAAATGTGCACTGCTGGAATATTTTAAATGACTGTGTGCAGTGTGTACTGACTGAACATTAGGGGCTTCAATTAAATAACAGTTCAGAACATAATGAACTGAAAAATTTCACACTCTCTAAAGTGAGATAAGTATGAAGAAGAGAGAATTAAGAAGTAGTGCTCTGAAAGTGGCACCAGCCACTGCCTGACAAGATTCAGGCAGTAACATAACAGAACAGTTTGTGAATTAGTGTGTTATGCTTGGTTCTGGGATTTTTTTCCAGACCCCTCAGAGAGCACAGGAAATGGTCAGGTCCTTTTATGAAAAAAGGGTGACAGTACTTGTGCTGAAATTGGGGATAAAACTACCCTGTGAGCTTGGCTCAGTCATGTCTGAAGTTAGGCACTTCTGGAAGCACAGTTAGTCAGCTGTTCCCTGCTGTGGGCTGAGCGGATAATCTGGAGCTCAAGTCCAAGGTTCTGGTTTGAGATTTAGCTAATACCAATTCCTTCTGCAGTTCTTGCATTTACTAATGAAATAATCTTTTCCTATGACCCACCTGAACCAGACACAGTACAGCATCTGAAACTGCTTACAGGGGTGGAGAATGACACAGCAAAGACTGTACCCAATGCCCATTTTCTCTGAATGTCAATGAAAAGAGAAAAAGGAAAAACAAAGGTAGAGATCCTGCACCACTGAATGAGGCCCTTGCTCCAGAATACTGCAGCATGCTTTACAAAAGGAAAAACTGACACAGAGTGCCAACATACTGACTTCGAACTAGGGCTGTTCTCCTTTTGTTCCATGGTTGGCTTGTTAGCTTTGGAGGTAAATCCCTTTACAGACTTCCATGATCTCTAGAGCACATTTATTTGGTTTGAAATGGAACAAAATGAGAGATCTCATTCCAGTAAGTACCATATCTATCCTATTATGAGAGAGGGCATGGGTTTCTTTAGAGATCTCGCAAATATGAAAGATGTTCAAAAAAACCCAACAAACTAAAAACCAGAAAAATTGACACACTTCAGATTTTTAGGGTTATTAGGTTTAACATTTCTATGTTTGAGGTTTTAACAGACTCATTGCTATCGTTCTGTATGTATTACCTCATATCAGCCTTACAAACATCTTGGTGGCACCTGCTCTATGTGTGTCCTTCTCCTTCATAACTGGTGAGATCCTATAGCCAAGTGCCAGCTAACCAAAGCAGCTGTACTTTTTAGGAGCCCATGAAGGTTGAAGATGATGGACAGCCATATCAACCTCTACCAAGGTTGGTATATCACTTACATGCTGCATTTGACTTGATATTAGACTAAAAAAGTCCGATAGCTTAAAAGCATGTGGATCTTATTTAGTGGCTATTTCAAGTCAGAGAGAGTTAACTCAGTTTGCCAGCAAGTGTTCATGGGGATATTAATAATCAGATGGGAGTCAGGAGCAAGAGCCTGCATTTATTCCAGTTTACCTGACATAAACCCAGCATATGAAAAAACTGATCAGATTACAAAAACCATTTGTAAGCATATGCAATAAGCTTAATGATTTAGGAGTTCTATAAAAATTGTAAGTGTGCTCTGATCTTCAAAAAAAGCTTGTCAAATAAAATAAAATAGGAGGGAAACTTATGCACACTTCCTCAAGCTCCATATTGCCAAACTGATGAGCCTGTTATCAAAGACTCAGTCTAACTGGTCTTTTGAGGAATGTAGGAAATCCAGCCCAGACCACTGAACTTCCATTCTGTCATGCATAGAAAAAGCATCAAAAGCAATGCAAAAACCTTGCTCCTCAGACAACCATGTAATTACCTGCCCAGGGGCTAAGTTTCTACCTTCCCCCCTCAATCTAAATCGACTTGTAATCTTAGGGCTGAGGACTAATTGTCATCTTAACTTTGCCTATTTCCTTTAAGAGAAATTTGAAGCATTGAGAACAATGCTTTGCCTTTTCAGACGCCTCCTAAGTGGTGGGTTTCTTGTTTTGTTTGCTATAGCATGAAGTGTCAGTGGTCAACTATGTTTTATTGGGTCAGTTTGAGGTTCTCTGCCTTTCAGACTGTCTCTTGTCCTCCTATGTAAAGGAGGATGAATGGTACTGTGGCTGGACCAAAAATCAACTTTCCAATTCAGATCCAAGTTTGTTCTTCACTTTGCAGCAAAATTCATTCTTGATCACTTGTACCAGAGGACAAAAGGCTGTTAAGATATTGATCTCTTTGAATCTTTGACTTCAACATTTCAAAGAAACGGGTTGAAGTCACAGAATCATACTACCTTACACTCTCAAAAGGTAATTTCAAATCCAAATCAGAGGTTTTAAACTCAAGCTGCTTTTGTGAACCAGGCATGCTTCTTCTGACTTTCATGGCTGACCACGAACTGTGATTAGGGCTGTCTCCACATGGATTTTCTGTAAGATAACAACATATAAGCTTATGAAGCAGGTCTGTCCTTAAAGCAGAGCACTACCAGACTGGTGATTTTAATGGGACTCAGCAATCTCTGAGCTTTCCATAATTTTGCCAGGTTTGAAGATGACCAACAAATTCTTCACAGTTAACACTTAAGTAACTTGAAAAATGTTTAAGCCACATGTAGGGAAATGCAGAGATCATGTTGCTGCCCAGGTTTTGTTTTTTTAACAAATCAGAGCCTCGAAACATCAAAATAGGATGTCTTGATACATCAAATGTTTTCAGTTTTCTACACAAGGAAGATATGCTAAATCTCACCCTTTCCTACAGATTTGTGCAGTTTAGACTAACACATCCCTGAGAAACATTTTTGTGAATAAATCAACAGTTATGCCTTTCCTTAAACACCTTTTGTTACTTTTTATATCTGTATCACAACTACTCATTACCTCAAAGAGTCTTTAGAGGTTCTCTCATATAGAAGTTCCACCTTGACTTTGTTTTCTGTATTTGACTCTTTATATCTTCTTGGAAATGGGATGTTCCTCAGTGTTTTCTAAGTTATTTGCAGTTGCCATCACTGACCAAACCCAGGGAAGATGCCAGATCAGAACAGGTACAATTACACCTGTGAATGCCAGTCTGTCCTTGGGGGAGGCTCAGCACAGCCCTGCTGTTATAGCAATACTTTCTTCCCTCAATCCATGACTAGGGAGAAAAAACCTGCAATGCTTAAATATCTTCTATTCCTAAAGAGGAACTGCTTATTTTAGTAAACATTTGTTCTAAACATGTAGCAGGCACATCTCTTTTTCTCTTTCTAGAAACAACCTTTTAGTTTGTTCATAAAACTATTATTTCACATGAACCTGAAAATGAAACCATCTCTTGTGACCAGCACCACAGATGCAGGCTCTGCCACCTTATTGTAGTCCCTTCTTCATGTCAGAAAACATAATAATGCTTCTTCATCTCAGAAAAGTACTGCAAAAATTCAGCTTTGTGAGAGCTGCAAGGCATTTAGAAACCATCGGGAGAAAACGTGCCATGAAAGTGAATGTCTTCACTGCGGGATGCAAATATATGTTAAGCAATAAAATTCTAGTTCCTAAATAGGCTTGTCTTGCTTTGATATTCAAGGATATGAAAAAAAGACATACATACTTCTCATTTAATCCTGCCAAGATATAAAACTTGCCTATTTTTATACAGTTGCCCAATATGGATGACAAAAATAGCTTTCTTAATAAAGAGAAAGAAGAGGAAAAGACTAGCTAATTTCTTCTGATGCAAAGGCATGAGGTCCACCTCAAGCCTGCACATCATTTTTAGGCTGAAGTTCTTACCTGTTGAACCTCATACCACTGAGAAAAAATGCTGCTGCTTCTTGAAACTCAGCTTAAGATGTCTGAATTGTTCTGTCAGAGAATATTACTACTCCCAAAGGTAAAATCCAAAGAAAAGATTGATATACTTTGCTGAGAGTAAGCTTGATAACTATCACTGTGCTGTGTATTTGCTTCTTGCAGCAGATGACATTTGATCATTTGAAATTATTACTTAGATTTAGCTGAAAATATTTTGAATCAAGTGACTCTAAATCATCTGTCCCACAAGTATTGCTACTAACTAGTGAGCATTTAGACAGCATTAGCACAGGTTAATAACTCCCCTCAAAGGGAGAAAGAGCAGAGAGTACCTCAAGTGAGATTGTGCATGTGTAAAAACCTCTGGGGACAACGCAAGAGTTTTTAAAGCAACAGCAAGACCTCTCCTGTGAAAAATAAGCCACAACAGTGCCAAACTGTGTTGCATTCTAAACTCAAAAACCACTTTTTTTTTTTTCCAGGAGGAAATAATTTCATCTAATCTTGAGTGATGATATTCAAATATAAATGCTGTGCAATTACATTGGTGCACATGTTAATACTGCTGGACAGTTTGTACCCCTGTACTTGATGTGAGCCTATTCAGCAGCACAGGACTGAGAATTAGTGACAATTATATAGCCATTTTTAAGGTTTGGGTAGTAGTACTTGCACTACTTAATGAAAAAATTATACAGGAAACACTATTATTTTCAATCCACAGCTCCTTATTATTTGAAAGGCTTGTATGTCGTTCCTGCACTGAAGTGTTCAGCACCAGCCTATACACTGCTGCAGTAATACTACAGAAGGATTCACTGTCTTAGTCAATACCTAAAAACTTAAAAAATGTATGTAAAAAATAGGTTTCCAAAAATCACTCAGCACTGACATAATACTAAAGATGCAATGATTTTATTAACATAGCAAATGACTAGTTCTGATTCATCTGCAAACACTTCTTCAGTGGATGATACAATTTAAAATTAATAAATATTCTTTTTGATAGATACTTTTCAGAGGTTTCAAAAATGTCAATGTAATTTTTAAGCAATAGCTTAAGAGACAAAACATGCCAATGTATCCTTCAGGAATCGATGCCGCTACTTTTAACTCATCTTGTGGCTTATTGAAATCTAGGTATTATTAAAGAATGCAGTATAACTAGGCTTTGGTCATCTGAAAACATCATCACTGTTTCCTTACTTTGTTTTTTTATGCCTTTCAGCTGTGGTTAGATGCTGTGTTAGAACTGTGGGAAAAATCACACGTGAAAAAAAGGGACAAATTATGGATTTGCACAATTAGAAGCTAAGGTAGAGTAAGTTAACAGGGACATAGGTGGAAATTATTTTAAACAGCTTACTGTGATGTATACTTTTCTATTTCATTTACCTGTAGTCTGTTTTAAGCTATTCCTTTTATTTCAAATCCATAGCAGTTCTGGCCCTTTTGTTACTAACCATTCAACAGTATCTTGACAGCAGAACTACATCTTCGTTCTCATTTAATAACTATTTATCATTCTGTATCTGCCCATTTTCAAGAAGGAATAAAGTTAAGTGTTCCAGAAATTGGAAAAAATTGAAACTTGACCTTTATTAAGTGGGTTAATTGTCACAATCTCAGCATGTACGAAATTAATGACCAAAAAGTGGAACTTCAGAGTTTCAGAAGACTAGGTTAATGTCCAAAAAAGTCTAAACTCTGACCTTCTTGACATATGCCAAAAGAAACAGCCACCCTAATAAATTACTACCTGTGTGCAATTATAATAAACCATTCCTAGCATCCAATCACTTGAATTAATTGCTGCGAGGCAGTGGGACTTTCTTACACATATTCAAGGCAATCTAAAAATTCCTTTGCAGTTCATAGGAGGCTATTTGTGCATGCCTGTTTCAGCATGGAGAGTCAATTTTAAGGCACATTATTCATACCTTTGGACCACAAATCTGTATACAACCCCACTTACTAGCGCTGAAATTAGGAGCCTTACTAACAGCACTGAAAGCGGTGAACCAGCACAGAATAAAGCAAAGGGAATGGAATTTCCCTTAACCCATATCATAAGGCAATTGCTGGGTACAGGACACCTACACAGTTTCCAAATTTCAGCCTTACAGAGGAGAAACAGACAACTTTTGTGAATATGACAGCAAACTGCAGCATATTTAAATCAAACAGCATTTTCAAAAAGAAAGCTAAAAGAAATAAATAAATACTCCATTTGCATGGATCCAAGTCAGCAGCACAATGCAAAATCAACTGACTTCCAGAGCACCATGTCAAACACTGATGAATGGGCCAAGAGGACAACCCACACTTTCCGATGCATAGCGACTGCACCAAGGGAGAGGGCAAGCGGCCCCAGCCCAACACAAAGCAAGAGGCCACCTGGTCAGTAACATCTGTAAGTGAAACAAGGAACCAAAATGGAATTAAGCTACTCTTGGTCTTTTCTCATGTATGGGTTGCTACAGGGAAACGTGCTTTTTGGCCCTGTCGATCCTATTCAAAGGGCATATGACCTGTGTGTTCATGGCTGTCAAGTTGGCCCATTTTTTAAGAACAGTAATAATAAATAAAACACAAGTGTTTTAAGTTCAGCTATCTAATTCTTCTGGTATTTGAATCTGTGCTTAAATAATGGTGATTCAGATGGGAAATCAACATTACTCACACATGCAAGATTCTATTCCCTATCCTCATGCACATTTTAAACACCTTTCTGAAGAAGCAAAGTCAAGTCTCAAAGGGCTACAGAGATCTGTTTCATTCCAATTCATGTTAAGGTGCTCAAAGGCACAGGATGTGGCGGTCAGCATCATCTACTTTGCCATGTCTGAACTGGATTTAATTGGAAAATGATTCTCTGGTTTCTCCACGCTGGAAAGATAGAAGACTCAGGTTCAAAAGCCTCTTCTGTGCTTGATCAACTTTATATAATAAAACTGTCCTACACCCAAAAATATCATGTGAATGAAGGTCTCTAAGTCTAGGCACGTTGCTTCAGGTCAGTGCCCTGAATACAACGCTTATCTTCTATTTTCACACCGCTCTCTGTGGTTTTGTCCAATCCTTCCATGTTGGATTAGCAAAGCCTTTCCTTACCCCCTAGTGTCGAGCAGTTGTCCCACAACGGCAGAGGAAAAGTTAATGGACAACAATGACTCCAACCCAGACTCCCTCTGGTTGCCCCAGCACTGCACTGACAGCAAGGCAGCAGCCACTTACATCTGCTCTTTGCTGCCAGGTCAGCACAACACAACTGTTTGCAATCTGTATGTTTTCACCAGTTCCTAGGGGAAGTGAAGCCCTTGTCTAATTGTGAAATCAAAATCTCACAGTAATTACAGAACTGACTGGAGATGCTTTTATTCTAGAACACTCACTGAAATAATTCCTAAAGTTCATATTCTTCAGAACAGCAACCTCTGCCTCCCAGACAAGCTAGCTGCTGTTCACTTGTCCAGCTCTTATCTTCCACTTCAGAAAGGATATCTCCTTGCTTTCCTCCCCTATCTAGCTTAATCTTCCATGATTAAAAATGACACCAGGTCCAGAAACCAGGACCATTTGTGGCTTTTTTTTCCTTAATTATGGATTAAGATTTATTTTTTTTGTTTTAGCTGAAAAATCCTCCACATGGTTTCCAAACTTGTGGTATTTGTTAGGAAATAGATGTAGAAACTGAGAAAAGCTAAGAAAGCTCTTCTAACCATGAGTCACCAATTTAATGTGCTGTACTTTGCACAGCACACAATGCATATAAAGAAGAAAACATGATAGAAACTATTAAATATAGATGGTAATTATGTGAAAATCATGTGGTCATATCTGACTTCAATAAGGATCAGTTAAAAATCTTCCAGAGAAAAAGGGATGGGTATTGCTTCATCAGATAAATTCAGCAGAGCATGTTTTTTCCTGAAAACTCCTGTCTGGCACAGAGTACAAGAAATAGTTGGACTGACTTTCAGTCCATAAAATCAGAAAAGAGCAGTGGATTTTGGGAGCACTTTTCTTGTGTCTGACTGAAAATATTTCAAATAATGTTTCATAATTACTTTGCATGTCTTTCTATAAAATAAGAGTGGATGGAAGGGACAGCAGCAGATACTAAATCCTGTTTCTAAACATGTGAAATAGAAAAGTCTGTGTAACCTAAATCTTCCAGAGTACCACTGAATCATGGAGGTTTCATGATTCCATGATGATCATTCCTCTCTAAAGGCAAATTAGCCTCAAGAAGGCAGTCACTGTTGAGCTGCACAGATTTTCTGCACATACCGTCTTTTAATGATGTTCAAAGGAAAGAATACTTATTCTAGCCAAGAACATAAACCATCTCACCTCCACAGTCAGAAGGCTCTCATTTCTCCCTCACTGATGACAGCACTAAAGCTAAGGTTGCATTTACACTTTACAAACATTTTTCAGAGTGGAGGTTGTTGCTCAATTTTGTATATTTGACTTTATCAACAGAGGGATATGGACACCATCTCACATACAGAGCCAAACTAGTTATAGGTTGTTAGGGAAACGATTTATCAGTAGGTAGGTTCATGTAAAATTCAAAAGGTTTTTTTTTCCCCTGTTTTGCTTTTGGAGAACAGTCCGAGAAATCCAAGTGATGTCTTTCTTACAGGAATACTTTAGATAGCTAAACAGAAGCAAGATTTGGCATTTAGCCTGGGATTAGTGTGAACAGCCTCTTAACCAAACAGTATGAAGAAAGTTAACTTTAAAATGCTTTGAAAGGTCTGTTTTCATGACAGATGGTAATAAGGGCTCATCAGTGCCAATTTTTTTTGTTTCCACCTCAGTTTTCAAAAGCTTAAGTTTTAGGTTAGTGCTTCTGAGGAACCGTCACATGCATAGAGGAAAAATGCAAATTACAAAATTAGATTACGCACTATTTTTATTGTGTGTAACATATTTTTCTAAGTAACACTAACAAATGAAAAGTAAGAATTTGACCATGCATTCAATAGAACACTTTCCCTTTCTGTTTACTAGAATATTTTTCTTCCCCCCAACCCCCCCAGCTATTTCTCCTTTAATCTTTATCTGTCTACCTGAACAGGTATTCCTCTTCCCACAGACCCCAAAAGATACAGCAGTCAGTAGCAGGTAGAGGTTTTGGTTGTATAATACACTCACTAGTGAAGACATGGTAGAACTATATTTTATTCAAGAAAACCCACACATTCTGTCCTGTGGTGACCACAGGCTTTGCTAAGCCATAGATATTAGCAAATACTGGAACAAAATACAGTGTATCAGATTGAATCAAAGCATTTAAATTCTGAATTACAGTTATAATTTTCAGGGAAGGCTAGTTTCAGAATTGCATCATAATACCTAGTACAATGTTGTGCAATGTAAGTGGCAGAAACAGAAATGGAATATTGGTCCTAATAAAAACCAAAATGTAATGACTTTTGTATGACATTTAAATTGTCAAGACAACAATTCATAACATTCTACCAAAGGCAGCATATAGTTACAAAAATACTGGTCCAGCATCTTGTTAGTGATGAAGCAATATCCAAGGTGCAATGGCAACGTGCCATTCTTAGTGAAATATTTTTTAAAAAACTATTTTTTCTATTTTCCCCGCACTGATACTAGCTGAACACCAGAACTGCTATGACAACCTGAAAGTCACTACTTAAACGTGCATTGCACCAAAGATTGATGCAAAAGCACATTTTCCAAGTTGCAGTATAAGAGAAGCAAAATCTAATAAAACTATGAATATGCCAAAAGAGATTTTACTGCAACTGACCTTGGATGAGCAGTTCGCAACCTCTACTGAGCTTTGAACAACTGTCCAAGCTTTCCATTCTATCCATTATCGTGAACTTAAGGATACAAAGGCAAAAGACAAAGTCCTTAATATTGAGAACAGAATTAAATCACTTTATACTCCTCTAAATTCACCAACAAAATAAAAATATTCCACCCTCCTCTCCTCCCAATACCCAGGTAATTTCAAAGTCAAGCCTTGGAATTACCCTTGTTCTGATATTGCACAGTGCTAGGGTTGTATTGTTTCCACCGAGAAGTTAAAACATATAGTATGAGGGTGACCAAAACTGCTGGTGACAGTAGACCTGCTTAACCTGTGGAGGTATCCCAGGAAATGTGCATCAGATGAAGACACAATCTAAATGGCAAAGCTCAAGGCATACTTGGCTGAGTCTGGACTTGGGCCAAAATTACATCAGCCTGCTTGCCATTTCCTTTGAGAAAGCAGTATCAATTAATATCTTAACCAAAAGACAAAGCTGAGTAAGATCAGGTAACCATGTCACATTCAGTGTTACATCCTACACCACAGAAATGAAGGAGTAGCAGACAGGAATATTAATAATATTTTCCTTTTAATAATGGTTTAGTCAAAAGTGTAGCTTTGAAAATCTCTAGCTAGTTGTGAAAATCTGAAGAAGCTGGGAAGCGACCTCACTTTGATGAGTACAGTTTAAAGCTGTGGTTTGGCCTATCTGTTTTCAAAATCTCCAGAAGCTCTGCCAACCTTGTAAATAAAAAGTACTGCCTGGAAATAAAAAGTAGTCAGCCTTTAAAAGTTGGTGAATGTTGTACTGTAGCAGCCTAACTCTGACTGAAGAAGATGAGATACTTTTATACAGTAAACAGAAGAGAAAGTAAACTGAAATCTTCAGAGATCACTTAAAGTGTATACAGTTTGGATTCTCATCAACATTTAAAACTACCAATCATAAGGTTGCCACCTTACCTTTTTCTGGACTGGCACACCTGATTTTAAACAGGTTTTCCCCCAGTCTCCCAAGTTTCTGATCCTCTCATCCAGTTTTCTGCTGTAATGCTCTCCCACCTTCATGCTGAATACCGAGTCAGTCCTGCCTTCTGCTTTTCTTGGCAGGAGGCAGTGCAAGCTTTTAATTTCGGTAGTCAGAGTGACAGAACAACAAACGCACAGCAGATAGAAGAGTTTAATTCTTCCCCAGGAAGAAAATACATTTGGTTCAACAAAGGGCTGCAAAATCTTCCAAAGGCACCTCTTTCCCCAGTTTTTGCCTGAAAGCAAGATGGCAATCTTAATTGAAAAGGGATGCTAAATCTTTTAAATAACTTAAAATTCAATTTTATATAAAGCAGCAAAACCATTTTTCTCTGCAGAAAGAGAAATGTTAACAAAGAAACACACCAACATAAATGCACTGTTCATAAACTTCAGCTAGTTTAATTTCACAAGAAAGTAAAATTTTAGGACTATTCTTTAACCTCATCATTACTTTCTGAAGAAGATTCTTTGGCAGCTTCAGTCCCTCTGTTGCTTTTCTCTTTATTTAGATTTTCACTTTCAGATTTGGTCCCATTAAATAGAGAGTTTTCACTGTTTACAAACCCATTCTCTGTGACTTCAGCATCAATGGCTTCATCAATCTTTAAGTCCCCTTGCTCTTCCACATCTTCTAGGTTTCTCAGGACAATAGGGAGTCTAGAGTCTGCCACAGTGTTCTCCAACAAGGCAATATTGCTCTCTTCATACTTAGGAAGCGGAGCTCCATCTGCCATTTGTTTGGTATAATACTCTCGGCTGGCAGCTGCACTCTTCACTGCTTTCTCTAAGATCTCTTTTTCACCCAAGCGCAATTTGATAGCCATGACCGCATGTGGAGTAAGGTCATGAGTCTCCAAGAAGGACTTATCACCCTGTTAGGAAAAAAAAAAGCAGGTTTGTTAGTAACAACCAACACAATAAAACAATCCTTCACCTTTCCTCTCTTTCTGTTAACAGTGACACCAGGATTTCCAGGCTGAGACAAATGGACATGAGGGGGTCTGCAAGGAGTCCCAGTCAAATTTGTCATGAATTCGTAAAGAAGCCCAAAATTTCTCTCTATAAATCAGTCTGCATAACAAGCGAAGTCAGGTGACTTCACAAATATATGCAACATGTAGGTTCACTTATACACTTGCAATAGTAGTGCATTTTTTTGCAGACTGTAGAATGCAACTCCAGACAACAAGTTGAAACTGATTCCCCATCTTATTTGCAGAGAAAAAAGCAGGTAGTCTCTATTTGGAGAATCAAAGAAAAAATACATTAACAAAATTACATTAACAAAATTTTCTTTTTTGCAATCTTATTTGATTTTCCTTAGATAATGCAAAACTGTTTCTACACTTTAAAAAGTACAGAATGAATTATGTACTAACATTCAGATTGAAGTTTGCAAAGACAAGATGAAGGACAGAACACAGAACAGTTCAGACACTTAAATTACACATAATGATGACTTTACCTCCACAGTTGTTTTATAGGTTTTCAAAAGAAGGGATGCTCTGGCTTCTAGGAATGTCCAAAGTTTAACTTCATTGTCCCAGCTAACAGGAAACTCAGAGTTGCCCAAAGTGAAGATTTTGTCAATGGCATGCTCACCTATCAAGTGTTCCTTCAGCTCTTCTACAATAAGTACAAAACCAATCTGTTAAAAAACAATCTGCTTTGAGCAGCTAACAAAAAATAATCCTCTCCTCAAATAAGAATTATCAGATATGCTGGCTATTTCTAGGGTTTGGCTCAAAGAGACAACTGAAAGTCTTGAGGTCAGCCGAAAATCGGCATTCTGCTCCACTTGGAAATAAAGATACTTTATAAATCACAGCCTCTCATACACAGCAGAAGCCTGTGACAGTGAGATGGAATGTTCTGTAAAATACTTGATAAACAAAAGGGACTAAATGTTTAAAGAGTTCAGTGAACTTTTTGATAATAAAAGGAACAGGCCAAAGAGCATGTAAAAAGCAGTGGAATTAATTTTCCTATTGTTTTGGTAATCTTTTTCAGTAGCAGAAACTTCCTACAGGTGGTCAGAAAAGACATCCATCAAACTTCACACAGAGCAGAAAACATTTAATCAGCTCCTTGACATTAGACAAATTCCATTAATCTTTCAATTAATAAATTTCACTCCTGCAAAGCAGTTATCACAAACTTCACTAAGAGCTTGCATGTAGGTTCTTGGTATTTTCTTATACAGTATTTAAGACATAAGAATAATCTGAGCACAATCATATACCAGAGAAATGCAATTAAAATGTTCACTGGATATATTTTCCTCTCCAAGCCAAAATTCCCTTCCTCATTAGCATCCTAAAATTTTCTTTACTTGAGTTTACTTCCCAGAACTGTCAGGCAATTGGAATAGATGACTATTGTAGCTCCCTTCCAAATGAACTATTCTAATATATTCTAATTTCTTTATAAGTTCTAAAAAATGAATGACAGGAGCAACTGAAGACATGACACTAAATAAGGTATGCTGGTTTTATTAAAGAAAGCAAATAGAGCACATGCAAAAACTCAACAACTTCAGTATTCCTACTGGTACTAAAATCCACATCACCTGCACAGTTTCCCTAACTGCAAGAGAACTCTCTCACTATCATGACAAACTCTCTCACTGTCAAAGCTACATCTAACCAGCAAGCACCCATTATGAATATTATGCACAAATTAGGTGAATATTTATTAATTGTACACATATTTTTACCCCACAAAAAAAGTAACATGAGTACAAAGTACTCTGCAAACAGTACAAATACAGTTTGCAAATACAGAAATTGGTTTTAAATTAAGAATTACCAAAATATTGAAAATACTCATCTTTGAAATGTCTCTTCCATATTTCTCCTACAGTACAGAATATTCCAATTCCATACTTAAATGCTTCCAGCAGTGATGGCTAATGTGCTATGATTTTAAGCATGTAAACCCCTAGGCCTTGCATGATCTTGTTCCGTGAACTATTTTGAAACCTAAGAACTAGAGATCAAGCTTGAAAGCTCACTCATTCACAACAGCCTGGGAGATTAAAAGAAATAAAAAATTGTATCATCTCATGCTTTAGGAGTTACTGAAATATTCCCTCAGAAAGCATAGCTAAAAATTGGGTTTCTCACTAGCTTATAGATTCCTTTTTAACTTAAACTCCTCAACTTTTCCGATCTTCTAGCTTAATGTTTTATATAAATGTCTATCAATTTCTGGGCTAACAAAAAAAAAAAAAAAACAACCAAAAAAACCCCCACAACAAGACAAACATAAATTAGGTTATCTTCATAAAACATCCTACCTTCACTCATACAAAACACTCGAAGGAAAGCCAAAAGCTGGGCAGAGATTGCAGGCTCAGTGGCGTGCAAGGCAAAAACACTAGAACTAATAAAAGAAATAATCATACAACAACAGTAAATGCAAGTTAAATTGTCATATCTTTGAACTTATTTCTACATAAAAGACCTTAAAGTAAATGTACTGTTACAAAAGTAACTTTAAAAAAAAAGTAGGTAATACTAGTTCAAACTGAAAAGCTTCCCTAACCTGGGAAATTGAAAAGAAAAGAAATTTCTGAAAAGAATAATTATCTCTACAATTTTACACTTAAAATTATTTTACACAGCTTTCATAATAAATTCATGAAAATGCAATGTTTCATGTCTGCTGCTCCTAATAGTACCCTCTGGACTGAAAGACTAAAGGAAAATGCTGTGATTCATATACTGTAGTATGTCTGCAAGGGATAGAAAAGAAAGAAAAACCACAGATTGCTTCAAATTAATCCTTCCTCTGTTTTTGTTAAAATGGTTATTAAAGCAAAGGCTTTTTTCCTTATATATGGTTAAAATTAGATGATAATATAGCTCAGAGAACTTCTGTAAATATTATTACAATAACTTTAATTTGCTATACAAACAGGAGAAATATTACACCTAAGAAAACTATCACAGAACAGTCTTATATATGCTCTACTGGACACTATATACCTTGGAAACGTTTTAAAAAACCCATGGCATTGTGTTTTACTTACGTTGGGATACCAGCACGAGCTAAGACCTCTGCCTTCATAGCATACAGCCTGTCACTTTTACTCACGCCAAGCTTTATTTTCACTCTGTCATGTGAATTATTATCAAAGAAAAAACCACTGTGGATCACAAATTCAGCGTTTGACCGAGTGCCATAAAAAATGTAAATCTAGAAGGATGAAAAGAGAAGTGAAGGGACAGGAAAAAAGCTTAAGATCAGCTCACAAAACTGACATAATTTGAAAGTTATTTCCCAAAAGAGTTACTATTCTGAGTACAAGGTATATTTGGTTATATAAAGAAACATGCTTTGTTTTCTGGTATCGATACAAATGGTGTATATAGTGTGGCAATTATACTTTAGAGGTAGATTTAAACATATCCACATAACAGAGAGTTTGAGAGAAGTTCTTATTCTATACTTTAAAATAAAAATGATTTGTTTTCTCATGCTGTCATAAAGTATCAGTATATGGAAATAAGCTTTCAAAGGTCCTATGCCTTATAAAGGCTAAAAAAATAAAAGACAAGGAAGGTCCCTTAAAAGAAATGGTGTTTCTGGAGTCATTTTCCCCAACCAAATGTCCACCCAAAGGAGTAACCTATACTGCTGATGGATCAACTTTGCTTTCATTTTAATGTTACCTTAAGCTATGGATATACCACCGTGTATCATACAGAGAGATCTGAGCTCTGTTCAGGCAGTACTTATTTTTGCCTTTTACTCTGAACTCTTTTATCTAAAGCATACAGGTTACATTATTTCACATTAAAAAAGAAGTTCCTAAATATAACCTGCAGAATGTGTTTAACTCAGGGCTAGGCTGTATGAAGTGCATGCATGGGACTAGAGGTCAGAGTAGCAATTGTCTTCTCCCACATCAAGAGGATATTTTCCCACTTCTGTTTGATAACAGAATTGTCAATTAGAAAAGGAAGTTTCAACAGTTACAGAAGTCCTTTCTGAACCTCAGGGTACAGCAATGCTCTGGATGCCTGCAAGCTTCCATTCCTCTCTAGCTGACAGGGAAAGGCACAGTGCTCTCTAAAGGGCTCAATAACAGCAATGATGCCATTTACTTTCTTTGTTTTCAATTTTATATTAGAACTATTTATCCTAAGCACTAAATGCTTAAGGATGATATTAAATTATAGTAAACATTATACTGTAACACACTCATATGATGAACACGTGACCTGCCCAGGCATATTAAGGCAATGGTTAAGGAAAGAGATGCTAACCCTCTCACGTTTTAAAACTAATGTGATACATCTCATATTAAACTAAAAGTCACATATCATGCGTAGATTACACAGTATACTCTTATGCCCCGTTGACTGTTTTGGAAAAAAATCCAATTAAACAGAATGAGAAAGTTGCTTTATTTCAGGCCAGTGTTTGATAGATTCTGTGGACTTTACTACCTCACATTTTTCAGTAGTAAAAGCATGGATCATACACTCTTCCTGCTGAAACTGTAAGAAATAACATCTGTACAGTATATTAAAGGACTGAAGCATTATATAATTACAGTGCTTTAAAGATGTCACTAACAGTTAAAGTTTGCACAGAAATTTACAAAAAAACAACTCTGATAAATAGCAGACAAAGTGAAACTACTAAAATAAAATTGAAATAGAGGAAGCCTCTATAATTGAAATGGAGAGACCGGCCAGAACAGCTATATGCCATTGCCAGCTGTGGAAAATTATAAATTGGATCACTTCTGGAAAAACTGTGGACCCCTTTTAACTCACCACACCACTGCTGGAAAAAACAGCAAATATTTGACTACCATAACAAATTCTGAGAGCAAAAATACACAATCACTGTAAACCCCAGCATAGCAATGAGGATAAAATACCCCTGGAAAGACACATTAAAAAAAAATTCCAGACACTTCCTTGCTAAAAAAGGTAACAATACATAAGAAAAACAAAACCCAAAATACTATAAATTGTAAGACTGGCAAGATTATACAGTAAATGTAATAACTCAGAGACTGAGTTATAAAACATTTAAGGATGTTTCATAGACAAAGCCTTTGTCTGGCCATGCTGACTGCAGTTGCTCAAGCAGTAGGAAAAAAGGAGTGCTACTACACTTGAGGGTTTAGGCTGGCTGCTGACACAGCACAGGAGATTTCCTACACTCCTGAAACCACTGTCTTCAGCGCATCACTAGTTTGAACACTTGTTTTTGTTTCTTAGCAGTTTTGATCAAAATACTGGATTCTGAACTGTTCCATGCATCTTTACAAGACTC
Source organism: Pseudopipra pipra (assembly GCF_036250125.1). Lineage (NCBI taxonomy): Eukaryota > Metazoa > Chordata > Aves > Passeriformes > Pipridae > Pseudopipra > Pseudopipra pipra. The sequence goes on from NC_087554.1 coordinate 52,599,459, forward strand.
TCCCTGTATTTCAGGGTGAAGAGGTAAAGGCATGCATGCCTCTGTGAGAGGGAGGGAGTATATTTTTAGGTCATTTCTCATTTTCACTAAGCATGACAATGACAACATGGGTAAAATGACTGGCAACTCTACTGCATTTTGCCTCTTAAATGAATGAACACTAACAAGAAACAAGCCAATAAGATTGTTAAGAAAGACTCTGTTGAAATCTCTGAAATCTCTGAAATCTCTCTGAAATCCACTGTTGCAGACAAAGTGCTGCTCCAAATCTAAAAAATATTTATCTTTGGTCCTTTGCATATGGCCTTTTATTAAGCTCCTCCAGAATATCAAGCCTGATGCCTGTGTATGTGCACTTACCAGTGATTAAACATTTCAACTAGTTCTCTAAAATATGAGGAATCAAACTCTCCTATAGCTGGGGTCTACCAAGTGATAGAAACTATTTTATTCTGCAAAATGTACACTTGTTTAGTTTGGTACTATTTTCACACAGAATTAGCTCAGCATATTAAAATGCAAATGTAGCAGGGTTTAACCCACACCACTCTGTCATCAAAATTTTGTAGGGAGTTACCAAGTGTCCACAGAACTTAATGAAAGAACAATTATGTAGATAACTGTTCACACTACCTGTTCTCCAGCCTTGAAATCCTGAAGTGCCACACATTCACACCGGTCATCTTCTAGATTGTAGCCTGTAGTGATCTATCCAAGGAAAGAGTGGCAAAAGCACTTTTAGCATTTTATATTTGTCTCTCCCACCATTGACACAAAATTTCATATTGGAAATAGATATTAACAACAGAAATTGCATACGTTTCTTTCTCTGCATGACAGAATATAGCTGGTAGTGTTGGCTTTACAACTCCTGAGCAATCTTCGCATTAAAGGAAATAACCTACCTGAAGCGAGCAGAAGGCTCTGAGGGAAGTAGCCTCCATAGGCCACAAAGTGCCATGCTAAAGCCAGCAGCTTGTTATAAAGTTCTGGAGCTTTCAGTCATTCCCATGAGGCCCAGGGGAGCAAGGCACTGACAGCTCTATATGCTGTGCTTTATCCTTCAACTGCCAACACATTTTTGATCTCTCAATGAAAAAGGATTAGATAACTATGGATCTTTAGGGGATACAATCTTCAGAGAATTATAATTTACTTGAAAATAATCCCTTTATCTAAAAGTTAAGTAATACTCTTAAAATGCTAAAAGGATTTTTGTGATGGTAGCAGGCAATGGAAGAGGATAAACTCTCTTAACAAACCTGTATTTTTCCAAAAACAATTACTAAACTGTAAAGGGGTCACACTAACAAGTAAAGCTATCCTAAAAATGTAATATTTTTATAAAGTGACAAACAACACATTTTTGAATATTATTGCCAAAGATGCAGCCACAGGATGGAACACAAGCTGCTGAAAAATCAGAGAGCAACGTTTATGGTGGGTAGTCTGAATTCAGCACTGACAGAGCTAACTTATGGAAAAATATGCTCTGGGCCTGGGGAAAAACCGGGAAGAGGCCAAAGATTCTCTCTCAGCCTTTGAAAATGAAAACATACTTTTTTTGTAAGCTGGCTGATGTGAGCTGCAGTATACCCTGATTCCCATCTTGGATGCAGCTTGTCCAAAGACAGAACTCCACAGATTATATTGAAAGCCTGGTTGATGGCTTACACATTAATAGTTTCGCACTGCTTGCATCATCAAATGTGCATTTGTCAGCCAAAACAGTGCTTTCAAAGTGAGCCTGGGGAACTTGCCTCTGATGGAGCAAATCCCAAATGGCAGCCCCAAGCACAGGCAGCCCAGCCCTGCAGACACCTGCGTGTGGGTGCCACCACTGCAGGTCCACCAATGGGTTCGTGGTATGTTGAGATCAGAAGAGACCATGAGAGTCATGAAATACAGTCCACTGAGAAACATAAGCTGTAGTACTTGAACACCTTTCATTCAAAAAAAAGGAACTCTTGACCTATCCTGAAATTTTCTTAGTGCGTAAACTCAATGAAATATTTCTGAATGTGAAAAGTCCATTCCAGTCCCTCGAAATGCTGGTGGAACAGGAGACTTTCACAGATTGGAGAAATTCCAGTATTTTAAAAGGAGCATTCTGTCAGTTTAAGCATGCTTCACTAGAGTACTGATTTTTTTTAAAATTTATTTTTGCCTTTAAAAAAAACCCAAAAAACAACAATGCATGAAACCCAGCAGCACTTCTGAAAGATTTTTCTACAAAGCATAATGGAGTGCTAGATTCTTATTTCCTCTTTCTTTTAATAGCAGTCACGTAAGAGAATTAACAGGGTGTTTACTTCTCTTCCCACATGATAGCTGACAAATTGCATCCCTTCAGTTTATTTCTGAAGCAGACTGATACATGAATTTCAAGTTGTGTATAAAGCATGCAATAGTCTGCTTGGTCAGTGATTAAGGATGGACCCAGCCCAACAGGCAGAATGTAGCTTATTCAAAGCTCTGTCAGAACTGGTAATCAACGTCTGACTGTCAAAATACAATCCCACTAAAGAATAACAATGAGAAATGCAGGAAGACAACCATTTTGAAATAGTTCTTAGAGGCAGGTTGATCTAATTAATAGTGTCAGAAGCAACAAAAAGCTGGATGGACCTAGCTCCAGTTAAGATCCATAGAGCATTTTATTATCTAGATCATGGAAAGAGGCCTTTTGGAATAAAGTGAGAACAGGGACATACAGTAGCTGATTGACTCAAGAAGTATTTCAGCTCTACATTTGGAATAAAGTAGACAGGGGTGTGCATTCAGTGCCATCTTTTCTTACTGTCCTGCAATGAATAACGATTTCCTTCATGTATTTTAAAGGGTTGTGCTATGATTAGAGCTCAGTTCACCTTCATCCCACTCTACAATAATATAAACTACAATACAGACAGCTTACAGTTATCTTAGCAGTTTCCCCCCTCCCATTTCTAATAGCACATGGAACTAGCACACAACAAAAATTGTTTAGTAGCTTTTCTTAACCCATTAGTAATATTACAGTTTTCTATCCTTCCTAAATGTATATCCACTTAAACTATTTTCTGTAGAACTATGAAATAAATGACTGAAGTCTTTACATACATACAAAACTTTAAGTTCAGCACAACCCCCCCTGTCCTTTAGGATACATTTCAGCATAAAAAAATGCTTCCAGTCCTGATCTACTACTGTATTAGCAAGTTTGGCTCCAGAGGCTGGCTCTATAATCAAACTCATTGTTAAAGAGCATAATAAAAATAAAAATTACTTTATCAATTTAAATAGAAGTTTGAATGAGTAAAACAACATAAATAGCTGCTCTTTTAATATATGTTACTTAATTTTTTCCCTCTCTGAACCTTAATTCTCTTCCTCTTTCCTCTAAATCCAACTTTGAAGGCATTCATTAACAGTTGTCTAATGACTACAGACAAGTCTCTGCAAAAGTATCTGAAAGAGATGCCCAGCAGGAAAAGGGTACAGGAAGTACTGATCCTTGCAGCTACCACTTGTATTATAAAAACACACATTTCTAAATTTTAAGCAATTTTCTTTATACTGGAGACTCTCATGTGAACTTTATTTCTAAATCAAAGCTGTGAGATTGCATAACAAATAGGCAAAGGCAAGAATCACTGTTAATGAACAACATCTAATCACCTTGCAATAAGGAAAAATAAATAAATAATAAACCCCAAACACTTGCAACTTCGTAGCCTGGCCTACCGTGCTGTAATTGGTACAGTCATAGTAACACTAAATTAGCTAAATGTCAAGTGAAAAACAAGTTGCTTTACAATTTATTTATTTAAAACAGACTTTACTTATACCAACAACACTAACACATACTGCTGTCCTAACGCTCGCGTCAACTCTCCCACAAAAGAACCAGATTACTTGAACAGTATGGTCATGTTCAGTGCTTACAATAAATAATACTATCTACTGAAAACACAAATAGAGGGTATGAATTTTGAACTGTATATGAGCACGACTAAATAACATTGATAAGCCACCCTCTTCTGGGTTTCCTCACTTCAGCATTAACTGACCTGTTAATGAAACCAGGAACTCATTTTCTGAACTGGCGCACATAAGCCAAATGTCAGCAGGTCTGACTTTCTATATACATATGTCACCTTTTAAATGTTTAATATGCCCTAAAGTAGTATTTTTGCATTTTGTTTCTTTGATGTACTAACAGATGTACTGTTTTTGTTGAACCAGGCTTTGTTCTTCTTGTTGCCTTCTCCATAACAAGACTCTGTGGGCATGGTTAGGAGAGCAGGCAGTATTTCTTAGTTGCAAATCCCTAACCACTTTCCCTAGTAGTGGTAGCTACAAGAGGCAACCTCCATCAATGTCTGTTTTCTGTTCTCAGAACAAATCTGTCCAGTATTGTGAACCATTTTCAGCCCATCAAAAACAAAGGTCCATGTCAGGAGACTATTCAGGCTTGTCTGGAAAAAAAGGTATTAACAAAAACTTTTAAAAGTACGTATAGGTATATAACATGCATATAAGACCTAACTTTACACAAGTATCCAATCACTTGAAAAGTTTTCTCTAGATGAACAAAGCTCTCCCTGAAAAGCTATCGTAAGACATTTGAGAAACTGACAAACCTTTCTTTCAGATATTGGGTTTTTAGGCTCACTTGGGAAGAGAACATACCTGTGTTAAGAAGCATAATGCAAAATATTACTAAACTGTTCTACAGCACTTGAAATGCTTAATACTTAAGCCCTAAAGTCTTTCAGCAACACTGAAGAAATCCTTACCAGTCCATTAGTATGATTACACATGTCCCACAAAGGTATCAGAGCAAGTGTAACTCTGGAACCATCTTCTGTTGGAATCTGGTTCTGCCGTGTCATAACAGAGGAAACTGCCCATCTGCAAAAGTTAAAAACAGTAGATGGTCAATGTTCAAAACAGTAAAATAAGATTGGCCATAGTCCCACCTGAGGAAAGCATTTAGAGTGGGAGTTTCCAAACTTAGTTTTATTAAAGATCACACTGACTACAGGCACTATAGAAGGCGATATAACTTGCAGGAAAAGCAGCAGCTCCCAGGTTTCCAAGACATGCACATAGACCAAATGTCCTCTTCTGTGCTGTTTGCAAGAGAACCTTCATACCTTCCATTGGTTCCATTCCCCAACCAGGATCCACTCCGTCACCTTCTGCTTCCCCAGCCCCTCACTGCACACGTATCTCCCACTACACATCCCAAACCTGGGGTCAGCTATTCCTGCAGGTTTCAGAGCAGTTCACTGCTCAGTAGCAGGAACTCTCATCTGTGTGTAGACTTTTGTAAGAGCCAGGGTGTATTCTACCACTCACTCTCTAAAAAGCTTATGTACTGAGTGAACTGGAAACCAGTGTCACCACCTGACACATGCATGGTATTTTGTTAAGTGTTTCTCTTCAGTTTGCAAGCTTTTGGCTTAGATCAGTATTGCTAAATTTTCTGCTTAACAGAATTGAGAGAAAAAAAATCTGCAATATTCCAAACAGATATCCAGGTAAAAAGCATGAAAAGAGCATAACACAGTTTAGTACATAGACATCATTCAAAACTCTTCTAAGTCAGGTGAAGTAAATTAAATGACAGCTACCTATTCAAACATAAAAATCTTTATAAGAGCTTAACATTTCAGTATTTTCTAAAATTTCATTTTTTATTTTATATCTGACAAAAAATGAATATTAAACATCAAAGGAAAAAAAAAGAATTTTAGTTTCACCATGGTCTGGCCTTAATACATAGATGTGTTGTGGGTTTTTTGGAGGGAAAAAAAAAGGAATGCCATCAGAAGGTCAAAATAAATTTAATTCCCACAGACTCCAACACTAACACATATTTAATATACGGAATTAGACTTCCAGAAGGATTTCTTCAGGAGGACTACAGATTGTTTAGAAAGACAGTGTCAAACTGAAATCTACCTAATTTCTAAAAAGAAAGTTAAAACTGTGGATAATTTTGATAAACAAACACTGTTTGAAATATAATAGCAATATGCTTCTTGTTAATTGTAGTAATTTGTCTGTAAAAGTTTAGACCACTTCGCATGTAAGTTGGCGTGTTTCTCAGTGACCCTGTAAGTGAAGGAGGTGTGCTTTCGAAATTCCACTTTCATAGACTTACCCAGCAGCACAACTAGGCTAAAAAATCCCTCATGAATGCCTTTTATTCATGCTCTTTTAATCATTTAACAGAATTAAAGCTCTCATTATCTTAATTATTATTCTTTTTATCTTAAATTTGTCACCCCTTATAGCACCTCCAAGTGACACTCATGCTTCATGTGAATAACTTCTGTTCTCCAGCTCTCCTGTTCAACAGCAACAGCTCTACATATTAGCTTTTACTACTCTGTGGTCGTAAAGGCTTTTATTAAAAAAAAAAAAAAGAAATTAAAAATAAATTCCCCAAACCCCAAAACTCCTTCAACATTAACTGAATTATTTTCTTAAGAAACAAAGAATTACCTTAGTCATCTCAGACTATGTGTGCCAGTTAGCTAAATTAACTGCTCATAATGACTATTCTTCTGTAACAATTAAAATCCACATATTTATTTTATTTTCTTCTTCATTAAGGAGGTGTATCGGTATCAAATCCTACACTTAACATTTCAGTGACAATAGGGCTTTCCCACCAATGAAGAATTTCCAAGGCCCCACAGTTCACCATATTAAAAAAAGAAAAGAAAGAAAGAAAAAAAGAAGAATTAAAAGACAGACCAACCTGTAGTCGTCATAAGTGAAAGAATCCTTTAAGGGCAGTTTGCTGGCATTAGGATGGGTCTGCAAAATGTAAGTTGCATAAAAAGGTGAAAAGAGGAAGAAAAGAGAAATCAGAAATCAGTCAGCAGAATTTCATTATTTAGCTGCCTAACAGATCCTAACAAGAGCCAAATGAAGCAGGAGGCGTCCAGCCGCGCTACAGAGGGATCATCATGCTATTATGCTCTCATACATCACTGTCAACTTAATTTGTTGTGCCCAGCAGCCGCCATAAATCTGTTTCTTCATATTTCAAGACTGGAACCCACAGACATTGTACAAAAATAAAAAAAATTTAAGGTGGACTGAGGATGTGAAGGTAAAACAAAATCCAGCCTTTGATGCACAGTGGAGGAAAGAAATCCCACAACAAGCGTACATTAGCTTTCACCAACTTCCACATTTTCCTCTCCTCTGGGATATCAGTAAGGTATTTCACAAATGCAAGAAATATTATACAAGATTTTCAATTCTCCCTTGACACCTATAATGGTGTTATTCAGTAAAAGTTGCACTATACCTCTGAAACAAAAACAGATTAAAATATTTAAATAGCTCTGGTGAAAAACACTGATTAGACAGTATCTACATGAAGCCATCTACGCATACTCCTACCTAAAAGTGGAGCTATGTCATTTGAAAATGCATACTGCAGTTGTCATTAACAAGCAAATATTTAATTTCTAAAGGCTTTAAGAATGTGTGATACCTGTTACTTTTCTGACTAATTAACTTATTAAAAGTCTTGAAGATACAGGTAGCTTTAAGCCCACATTCACACATTTTCTTTAGAACTTTGTTCCAATTCACAAATGGAAAGCCATAATAGCATAAATTTTAACCTTCAGGTTCAATTAGGTCTCCAAGATGAATTGAAGTAAATGATCAAACGGTTATTTCAGAAGATACAAATGATTTTTTGCACAGCTCTATCTTTGCTAGCTCTTAATGCATGAAGCTCTATGTAGTAGCAGTTTTTTACTCTTGATGCATTAGCATCACAAGTACGTGGTAATTTATCATTTCTCACTGTAATGTACTTGCTGGCACTGTGTGCAGGACAGTAGGGGATGAGGTAAAAGTGGCTCAAACCGTAAATCAATTAGAAAACAAAAGCTTGTGCTCAGTGCGCAATTTTAGGCAAATTATATATTACAAAAGACTGCCAATTGGGTGTGAGGTCCCAGGTGGCTGGTCTCCCTCAGCCCCTCCGGTTAACCCTTTGGATGGGCTTTCCCCAGAACACGACTGAAGTTAACAATTCCAGTAGCTCCTGTCCCTCCCCTCATTCTTTTATTTTTTCCTTTTACAGCACTCTGCCTTTTCGTACGATTTTCACTCACATCGATGACACGGTCATTGCATAACAAATCCCTTCGAGTTTAATTGTAGCAACACATTGCACACCGAGTTATTTCTTCTCACAAAAACGTTCAGCACAAGCCCAGGACTGAGACCCAAACCAAGACATTTCAGGAGGCACCTTCGCTGCAGTGCTGCACCCGAGTCCAGAAATGAACGTGGAAACTCAGCCTTCAGCTGGAAATAATTGTTACACACAAATGCCACCGTATAGTATTGATTTATGACAATTTAATTTCAACTTTTATTGTTAGTATTTTAATTAATAAACAGTAGCTTGATAAATTAAGCAGGGAAACCCCACCAACAGTGCGAGCATCAGCCCCTCCGTTTCCCTTTAGACCGCTTTTCCACGCGGTCCGTGGCGATCGGTGCGAGGACTCGGGGTCTCATTCTGCACCTCAAGTTTTCAGAAGACATTTTACACTCAACCCCCCGGATCGCCCTCGGTCCGTTCCCTGCAGACCATGCCCTTATCCCGGCGTTCGGATCCCGCTCCCGCCGCCCCCCGGGCCCTGCCCGCGGACAGCGGCGGCCGCGCGGGCCGGCACTGCCCCCTGCCGGCGGCGCCCCCACAGCGCGGCCGCTCGGCCCGGCCCGGCCGCGGCACCGCCTGCGGGGCGAGGACGCACAGCCCGGCCGCCTCCAGCGCCCCCAGACCCTCGCTCTGCATTACCCACCTCCGGGGTAAGCAAGCGAACCCCCCGTCCGAGCGGGGTCCGGCGGCTTCATCGCAGGAGAAAGACGCTGGGAACGCAAATACCCCCGTCTGCCTGCTCTGCCCTCTTCTGCTCTCCTCCCACCCACCAAGCAGCGGCTATTAGCAGAACGTGTTGTTTTTGCAAGGGCAATAATCGCTATGGTCACAATGCACTAGAAGTGAAATGCACTAGAGACTGCGCTGGGCTCAACAGCCTAAAAGCGACGGCTACAGACATTCCCTATGCCCAGCTCCGGACCGGGAGCACGAGCTAACAGCTTCGACCAAACTTGGAGCAAACAACCACAGGACGCAAGACATATACATGTTGTCATTGTCCTGTCTGTGACAAACGTGTATCAGATCAGTGGACTGCAGTGAGGTCAATTGTTCATTTGACACAGGCAATCCCTCTGTAACATCCAACTTGAACACCCAACCCACAGGCAAAGATTCCGGATGCCATCAAAGATCCCGGATGCCACAAAATGCTCTGTAACCGTCCCCATTTGTAAATCTGCGGAACTGAGGTACTGCCCCTATATGGACACTATCCGTACGTAATTCACATAAAACCAATAGTAAATTACAATAAAGGACAAAATATATGGTCTTAAAAAGACACAAGGCAGAATAAAATCCCAGTGTATGTAATTACCATATTTTACAATATTCTAGTGGCTATTTTAAAGTTAAGGTATGTCAGCATATTTGGTCATGTTAGATTTCTGACTTGGTCTATTTTACTATGTAACTTAAAAACCCTATAGATTACAAGAATCTGAAGACACACAAAAAGGAACAATATTCTGATTAAAAATTTGATTTAGTATGCAGCTTCTCTTTATAGTCCCTTGGTAAAAAAGAAATCTCCCTAACAAACACTTAATAAAACCTGTCAATATATCTAGAAAGAAAAATGACACAAATGCATTAAGTATTAAATACCCTTGAAAAAAGTCACATATTCCATGAATTTTTGATGTACTATCTTGACATTAATGTAAAACCTTGATATTTATAATTGACAGATATTTAATAAAGTATAGAAGATGACTGCTGCATAGCATGCAAATTGCTCAGACTGATCAAAAAAGATACAGACATATTTAAACTAAACAAACACTTAATACGTAAAAAAAATCAGATCTAGCTTTTACAGGTTCACGCAGCTAGGTCTCTACAGATTAGCTTTCAAATGTGACATTATCCACTGCATGAACCCTAATTTTAACTTACCAAGTCTGTATGAAGTAGTTTCAGAAAGTTGGGAGGGGAAGCTTTAAATAAAAAATGGGAACATGAAAATGTGAATATATTCATTTAGATGCAGGTCCTGACATTCTACTGAAAGAGTTATTATAAAGAACAAATACCATCTATTTCGTTACCCTTTCTGTGAAAATATTGTCAGAGCTGGCAATCAGGGTGATGACCACTGCAAAAACAAATAGTGGCATGCTGAATTTCATTTTCCTCCTGATGCTGCTATTCTTAAAAAAAAAAAAAAGGAATAAAAAAAAATGCTTTTTTCCCCTTCAGTGTTCCAAGCCTTCTTTGAGACATTTGGAGGATATCTCAAAATAACCAGAAATATTAAAAAGTAACAGTGATTGCTGCCAGATTGTCTGCAGCCACTGTGGAAAGAGACAGACTGTTATTCTAGTCACCTAAAACATTATCAGACTAGAAGCCAGTTACTCAGTATGGCAATCAGAGAGGGGGGGGAGGGGGCGGGAGAAAAGGAAAAAAAAAATTAAAAGGACACTTCCAGACATTTTTTTTCTCTTTCTGTGAAGCAGCAATATCCAGGGGTTCATGCCTCATGTTTAATGTCTCTCAAGTCAGCAACACCCCCCCCATGCGCCATAGGGGCCTCTGCGCGAATAATTTCCCCATCACATTTTTGGTGGACATCACAAGATAATGATTCTCAAGTCCCACAGATTAGATGCTCGGGGACTTCTCCACTTTTGAGAGGACTCGTTTTCATTTGAATGGCATGAAGGCTGCAGTGGAGAAAGGGGGCGTGCCTTTCTGGCTGAGAAGCCACATAACCTTCACTTCTGTTGTCCAGCCTAAGGGCATTAGACCCCTGTAAAAAAATTGGCCAGACTATCAGAGGCAGTAACCCCCTCCCCTATTCAATCATAAAATGCTAAAGCTCATTTATCAGAGCTCCTAATCTTAATGGGCAATTTCCATTAAAATTAGCTTAATATTTGCTTGTTTACCAAGTGATGCAAAGTACAAGTCCTATTACTGTAACACACAATAAAATGTCTCAGTAGAAGGAAAATTTAAAGTTTACATAGTGTTAAATCTGTGTTCTTATCTACACTACTAGATGCCTTGAAAAGAGCTAATGTATTTTGATGTGATGTCATATTGACCAGTATATTCCTTTGTGCTATTAACCCTTGTACAATCCAAGTAAAAAAAAATTAACTGAATCACTGGATGTGATCAAAGCTAGGTTTTTTTATAAAAGGGCACCACCTTTTAGCTGAGATAAAGTGACCATCGGAGTCACCTACTACTCCACTGTAACACCTAGTTAAAAAAAAAAAAAAAGATAAAAAAAATCCTTGCTTTGTTTGGTTTCCTGAGCTTATAGACACAGAGATGCTTGGATTTCCATGAAGAATATTTCAAGTACTCAAAAGTCCAAGGCAAAGTTGTGGGCAATCACTGCATCAGTATTACTAAATGAAATTTCAGTATTTTCAAAAACCTCTTGTATCCCACTGAAGTGGAGACAGCTCCATTTCTATCTCAGAAAAGTATCATAACAAGTGTTGAGATTATACTGAGGCCATCATTGCACTCCCCTCACAGCCCCCAAAACACTATGGGTGCTTGAAACAGTTAAAGCCCAAACCAGTCTAAGCTTCCACCTTGTTAACTTTCATTCCTTTGAACATAAACCCCAAGGGTTAGTTGCTTTTGACCAAACAATTTTTTCCTCCTCTTCTTTGCGCATTCTCCCCTTTTCAATGTACTCATTAACATGGGGAGATTTCGTTATGAGCCTTGGTGGATGCTACTTGATGGTTTCAGGCCAATGTGTAGGTGTACAAAAACACAAACACACACACACTTTCAGGGCCAGAAGCAGGAAGATCTGTCAGCATTTGCTGGTTACTGTCCCTTTCCCAGCTCTGGAAATCCTTTGAAGCAGCAGCCTTGAAGAGAAACTCCTCTCTGTGGAGCTGCTGAGGCTTTAACTGCCCTAAAGCTAAGTAAAATAAAGAATTCAGAATGGAGGATCCTAGCAATCTACAGGGAAACAAGAATTCACTTTTTCCATTGGACATACGCTGTCTAACCTAATGAGGGAAGTCAGTTCACTGTGCAGGACAGGAGACAAAGCCAAAGATTATTTCACTTGGTAATAACAGTTTATAAGTACAGAGGCATGCTCTGGAATTTTCAAACAGCCCAATTCATGAAACACTAAGAATAACATCCACAAACTTGTGCTGTTATATGACTTTTCTGAGGGAAGGGAGATGATTCTACTTTGCAAAACCTAATAGAATGAAGCTTAAAATAAAAAAGGTACCACAGGATTGAAACTTATTAAATCTAAATAACATTCTTGCTTATTCTTTATGTCAGCAATTTTTATTTACTTTATGCCAATATACACAAGAAAGCACTGTTCCAGACTATTAGGGGATTCATGCAGCGGAAGCAAAGTGGAATGACTCCTTCTGGTGCAATGGAATTTAACTGCACAGTCCCTTTTTTCGTACCTTCTACCTGCAAAAATTGTTCTTAGTTAATGAAACAGCAGTGGCCTAACAGACACTCAAACCATTAACTACTAACTCAAGGGTCTGAAGGACTGACAACCCACTTCACAAACAAAGTGGACGTTACCATTTGGTTGACAGTGTACACAGAAACAATTCTGAACTGACTGCAACTGAGTGCCCTGCCTACAGTCCCATGGCATCTCCTTTATTAAACAGGCAAGACAGCAGTGGAGTTCTCAACATCCACTTCTTGATCACTCCATTTACAGAATACTTCTTTAACATACATAATTCTGAAATACTAGTCTTTCCTAAAATAGAAGACACTCAGAGTATTTAAATTAGTGACCAAGTTTTCTTGTCCTTTCAGAAAACCACTTAGAGCCCCATTAAGGGCTGAAGTGGGAGAAGCCAGGCTGAGACTGGACATGTTTTGCAGCGAGACAGATTCTCCACTTCCTCCCATGCCCATTCACGTAACAAAGACACACTAGGTCCATTATCTCCTGTGGTAAATCTCCTTATGAAATATGAGTTTATTGTTCATTTTGAGCCTTAGATTGATAGGTTCAGTCTGCAGTGCTTCATGCACACAGGTACCGTAAGATATCTACAGTAAATAGCTTCTTCGCAAGGGTCTATGTCTGCATACCACAACATATCATTTACTCTTTAGGCTGTCCCTGAGGTGTAAGGTTTACCTTGAGCATTTTTCATTTCAGGAAATATTTTACCTTGTTAATTTCAGGAGCTGGACTTTGATGATCCTTGTGGGTCCCTTCCAACTCAGAATATTCTATGATTCTGTTTAGTGCAATGCACAGGCACTATGTTCATGCACAAATTCATCCCACAACTCTACTATTAATTGAGTGAATCACAAGCCACAAATAAAATGCTCTGATGGAAAGCCTGAAGCGAACTTCTTTGAAAGGACAGGGACAGTATTTTCTATTCATAACCACTTCACAACCAAAGAGTTTCCTAACAAGCACCAATATTATGCAGTATGGCCAAAGTTTGGTTACCTGTGAATCAACTACTCAAGCCTACAAACAAATCATACCAGGAGCCATTTAGGTGGAAGCTTGGATCATGATCATCCCCGCTGCAAAACTGCTATGGCACATGGGGCATGGTAAGTCCTGGAACCAGATGTACTGGGACTACAGTGGCACACACATCCAAAACTAAAAACTTGTCATTTCCTTTTCAACTCACATTCAAACCGTAGTACAAGAAAATAAACTTTGGTTTACTTAGCAACATATCAATGTCCTACTGTGTGGAGTATTAGCATTGGGTCTGACTGAAGAGGATAATCCACTTTGTAATTTAGTTAAATTACTAATTTTAACAAAGATAAGTACCCTGTATAATTTTTCAGTGCTTAAAGAATACATCCTTTGAGTATTTCACTCTAAGAAACATCAGCTTGTTATCATATTTTAAATTTATGGAACATTTGTAACTGCTGTTATATCAAGAAAAATATTGAATCTGCACAATAAGTACAAACTTTATATGAGAAAGTATACTTGTAAGTGCATGATAATCTCCTGATGTCTGCTGAGGCACTCACTTCCACAACAGACACAGACAACATCTCCGGGGATAAACTCAAATGTCCCGGAAAGTGCAACTCAGTTAAAAAAATAAAAATAAAAGCAACTAACAGAAAATCAAACAAAAAACTGTCCCCACTCTATTGGCTGTAAAAAGAGATGCTTATCTGCATTCTCAAGCAGAAGAATGGTTGAGAACCCCATCTTCAAAAAAAATGCCTTAAAAGCCCATAATACTAACAAGAGAACGTATTATTCCTCCCAAATGTGATTTAAACTGTGCAGAAACAAATTTTGTTTTGCACTGGCATATATGCTTTGAAGTACATCTCTGCTTCTCTGGAGGAAAGCAGGCGTTTAGGCGAGCATAAGAGAATCCAAACCATCCAGAATATAAAATAAATTAAAACCTACTGATTAGGAGTTCTTAACAATGACTGTAAAAAGAAAGATAACATCTATATCCAAAATGAAAGATATGTTTTATCCTGTCTGTCCTCCAACTTAGGAGCATTTTGACTGTAAGAAATAGCAGACTTCAAGTAGGACGTGCCTAGGCCAGCACGGTCCAACTGGCGCCCATCGCCTGAATCTGGACCACAGGATGCCTCCATATGGCCTGCCACCTTTTCCTTGGAGGAGATAGGGAACAGCTGTTTGAGGAGCAAACGCTGCCCGAACAGCCAAACACCTCCTCCTGTGTCCGGCTGGCTCAAAGCCCAGAGCTGTCGCCGTGTTCCTGTGGAAGGCAAGGAAGGAACAGGGGAAGGAGGCAGCAGACCTCCCACCCACGTAAGGACTTGAGCTCTTCATTTGTCTGAGAGGGACAGACGCAACCCAGCAAAGCCTGGAGCTGCTTCTGCGATGGAGTGGGGCAGCCACAGGAATGGTCCAGTGAAGCCCCAGGATCTGCTGTTACTGTCATCATAGCCGGGGGTGGGATATACCAGAAGTGACACGAAAATCAGGAATTTGGCACACGCTTGCAAAGCCTAAACCACCTTACAGTAGATACACTAAGTGGTACAGTACAAGCATACTGTCAATCTTCAGCTTGCTGCCAGCAAAACAGATTAATACAATATTTTGGCCTTCACAGAAGAAAAACACAGAAAAACATAAATATATTCTATTATTAACTGCCTATTGATTTATTATTGATCAAGCAGAACAACTGAGGCACTGAAATTCAGACAAAGCAAATTAAATAGCAACACTATTTTACCTTTGTAGCTGCTCACTCCATGCAATTTTAAATCTCTCCTTAAGGTGACATGTATAGCAGAGAAGTAAACAAAAGGTAAAGATTTTACAGGGTTTACAACTGTGCCATCTTTCTTCTACCCATTTTTCACAGTGTTGCTGACATCACTTCTGAAAAAAGCTATTTGACTGGCATGCCAATGAGTATAAATCAAGTAGGGGGGAAAACTGAGAATCCTAAAGACCTACCTAGTAGAGAAGCAAAACAATTCTGCTTCCAAATATATTTGCTTTTGACTGCATATTGGTTGAACTCTTTAGAAGCATTAAAATATTCTCTATTATATCAACTTAAAAATAATGAGCAACTTCCAAACATTTGAATAAAGTGTTTTAAAAGGCAGGATACTTGTCTGCATTCAACTCAATTATCATTTAGCACATGAAAGTTAAATGGTGGTATCTTCAAGCCAAGTACAGAGAGACACCAGACGTTCTACTTCACGCTGACCTGGAAAATCATATGCTTATGGCAAAAGGATAGATTAAAAACAGCACAGAAAAATAACGTAAGAGCAGCATAAGTCATATTGAAAGCATCATCACAACTTCAAAAACTGGTGTAAAAATTAAGCTAGAGATGTGAATTCTCAGCTAATACAACCAATAATGAAGAGTTTTAAAGATGATGCTATAATATTATTTTGAAATCTAGAATTTGATGTGTTAAACATCCTAACTAAAATGATATTCCAGTCTCCAACAGCTAATGACTGGATTTTAGAATTTCATTCACGCTAAATCAATTAGTCAAATTTTATATGAATAATAAATCAAATTTAGTATCTGATCAAAAGGGATTACAGCCTCCAGGAAATTAAGTTCTCTGTCCAATACGGCACATAAACAGATCAAAACATCTTTGGATGGAGTACTGTAAAGCTTGTATTCACAATGGGACTACAATAACACTTTCACAAACAGTGTCCAGATGTCAATACACGCTAGTCAGAAAACTAGTATGAATGTGTTCTTGTGGAATACTGGATGAAAGAAAACTACAGATAATCTAAAAACTTCAAACCACTTCTACCAAACAGATTCTATATTAAAAAAAAAAAAATTAAAAAAGGGTGTGATTCATGGGGCAGCTTCTGCCTTCTTGAGAAAGAGTAGCTTGACAGAAGGCAAAGAAAGCACTGGCAAGTATTTGCTCATTAACTTTTCAAAGAAGCATAAAACCGAGTCAAAGAAAATAAAACTTACTTGCTAAAATGTTACTTAAATAGGTGACTTTGCTTTCTCCATTTGGTTTAATTCTAAAATTCTTACTGATCTTTCTTCTATTAGTGAGCCCAGTGCAGGACACAGCATTCTGGGTGTGGCCTCACCAGAGGCGAGTAGAGAAGGATCACCTCACTCAACCTGCTGCCAACACTCCTAATGCAGTCCAGGATGCCATTAGCCCTTTTTTGCTGCAAGGACATATTGCTGGCTCACCTTCAACTTGTCCCCAAACATACTAATGGGATTATTTCACTCCAAGTTCAGGACTTTGCACTTCTTGCTGAACTTCATCAACTGGCAGCCAATTTCTCCAGCCTGTCAAAGTCCTACTGGACGACACCTTCCCAAGGACTGAAGTGAGGCTGACAGGCTTGTTGCCTAGGTCCTCCTTCTACCCTGAGGACAGGAGTGGCATTTGCTTTCTTCCAGTCCTCAGGAACTTCTCCTAGTCATCATGATCACTCAAAGATCATCATAGAGTTTGTGCTGGAAAGGACCTTTAAGCGTCACCTCGTCTAATCCCAACCATTATGAGCAGGGACATCTTTAACTAGATCAGGTTGCTCAGAGCCCCATCCAACCTCACCTTGAATGTTTCTACTAATGGGCATCTACAACCTCTCTGAGCAACCTGTGCCAGTGTTTCACCGTCTCTTCCTTAGATGTAGTCTAAATCAACCCTCTCTTAGTTTAAAATTATTACCAGTTGTATTCTTGCAAACAAGCCCTGCTAAAAAGTTTGTCCCCATCTTTCTTATAAGCCCCATTTAAGTACTGAAAGGCTGCACTAGGGTCTCCTTGCAGCCTTCTCCAGGATGAACAGTGCCAGCTCTCAGTATTTCCTCACAGGAGGGGCGCTCCAGCCCCCTGATCATTCTGTAGCTGTCCTCTGGACCTGCTCCAAAAGCTGCATGTCCTTTCTGTGCTGGGGACCCCAGAGCTGGGTGTACAGTACTCCAGTTGGGGTTTCACCAGAGCAGAAGGGTTGAATCACCTCCCTCAACCTGTTGCCCGCTCTGCTTTTGATGCAGTCCAGGGTACAATTGGGTCTTTGAGCTCCAAGCACACGTTGCTTGGTCACGTTGAGCTTCTCACCCACCAGCACCCCCAAGTCCATCTCTGCAGGGCTGCTCTCAATCCCTTTAGCCCACAGCCATATTGACAGCATGGCTTGCCCCGACACAGGTGCATCACCTTGCATTTTGCCCTGTTGAACTTCATGAGGTTCCCATGGGCCGACTTCTCAAGCTTGTCCAGGACCTCTAAATGGCATCCTGACCCTTGGGCATGTGAGTCACCTCAAAATAACCCTCAGCACTTGTCAGTGCATCCCATCAGGGCCCATGGACTGGGTCCTGGTTTGCTTAAATATTCCCTGACCTGATCCTCTTCCACCAAGGGTACATCATCCTTGTTCCAGCCTTTTTTCCTGGTGAACGGTACCTGGGATTCCTGAAGGCTGGTCTTACTAGTAAAGACTGAGGCAAAGGAAGGCATTTGGTACCTCAGCTTTTTCCATGTTCTGTGTCACCAGGTCCCCTGTGCCATCCAGCAACAGGCCTACATCTCCCCTAGTCTTCCTTTTGTCACCTATGTACATATAGAAGCCCTCTTGGTTGCCTTTGACATCCCTTGCCAGATTCAGTCACTGCTGGGCTTTAGCTTTCCTAACCACATCCCTGGATAACTGGACAATGTCTCCATATTGTTTCCAGGTTACCTGTCCCTGCTTTCACCCTCTCCATGCTTCCTTTTAGCGTCCATGCTTCCTTTTTGCCAGGAGCTCCATTTCATCTATACAGGTTTCCTGACATTTTGGCCTGACTTCTTGCTTTTTGGGATGGAATGCTCTTGACCTTAAGGAGGTGATCTATCCATATTAACTACATTTTCTTTCTTGGGTGCTTCTTCCCTCCAAAGCCTTAACCCACAGAACTCTTCAAGCAGATCCATGAAGTGGCCAATACTGCTCTCCTGAAGTCCAGCATTGTGACCTTGCTTTTTGGTCTGCTCCCTCCTCTCAAGATCCTGAAATCTATCACCTCATGGTCACTACAGCCAAGGCTGTCTTCAGCCTTCACATCCCTGACAAATCCTTCCTTGTTTGTAAGTATGAGGTCAATGAATGGAAGTAGCACTTCTCTACTGGCTCCTCTATTGCTTGGACAAGGAACCTGTCATCAATGCTCTTCACACACCTCCTGGATTGTTTATGCCCTGTTGTGTTGTTCCTTTAACAAATACCAGGGTGGTTGAAGTGCCTTGCAAACATGAGGCTATTTTTAGCTGTGTATAGAAGGCCTCATCCCCTCCTTCCTTCCTCCTGATCAGGCAGCTTATAGCAGATGTCCACTACGATGTCACCCATATTGGTTTGAGTTTGGATGTTTGTTTGTTTTCTTTATGGACAGATAGTTTGCTGGTGCTCTTCAGAAAAAGCTGCAGTCCCTCAGTGGACCAAAGACTACAGGCTGAAAACACTCTCGAAATCAATCCCAGACTGCCATCCTGGACAGTCCTGCAAAACTGATCTTTTTTCCAGTACATGAGAGGCAGCTACATGCAGATACCACTTACACATAGAGTGCCACTGAATGCATATACTGGCTGCCAGGGCAAAAGCTATGGCTACCTAATGGGCTCTGCTGGTTTCAGACTTATCACTTCAAAGATTTTAAAAGTCAACTAAAATTATCATAAAATTGCCTTTTATTTAGGCAGGTAATAACAGCCTTTATTAGAGCTGGGGAAAAGATACAATGCTGCTTCAGACCTATTGTGTTCAAACTATAAATAGTTTGGGCCCTTCCACCTTTTCTAAGTGCACTCTTTGTCTTCATGTCTTGTTTTAACTTACAAAAGCCCCTCTGAATCAGGGGCACACAGATACACTGGAAAAATCAAACATGAAGACCACTGTATAGTCTTTCAAAAGAGGTTCAAACCTGATTGTGTTTTCTTTAGGAATATAATTTCACTGTGAATGTCTGTAAACTATATGGCTCCCTCTTGTGCCTATTATACCACATTTCAGTGTACAAAAATTTTAACATTAAGACATAAATATCTGGGCTTTGTTCACCCTTCAGCAGGCATGCAATGCCCATAAATGTTAATGGAAGTCACATACATACCTTCCTTTCTCTTCCCCTGAGAAGAGAAAACCCTGCAGCTTACAGAATTTCTCTTTGGAACAAACTACAAAAACATCTTGCAAACTACAGGTCTGCAGCAATGAAAGCAGTCTTTTGACCATTCCCTGTATTTTCATAGCAACGCAGAGGCCAAATGCACCTTTAAAGTACATCTGTAAGAACTTTTAACTATTTTTTAGTTATCGAATTACATATGTTTAGAGAGGTGTCAGGGTGGTTTATAGAGCCTGGCTAACATGCTCAAGGGTTTATTTTTGTCCGCTTAACATCCCACCTGTTTCTGCTTATCAAAGCAGACAACAGTTTAGCTTGCAACAGCTGTGAAATTCATAAATCTGCCCATTCTTCATGTGCACCCAGACTAAGCACTTGGAGAAAGAGTTAGAACTGCAGCAGTCACCCTTATGGAGAAGTTAAGGAAACAAAACAGCACTTCTCAAAGTTTAAAACTGCACACCTATCAGAAGCCAAATTATTTTAATAACAGTCTATCAATCCTATTTGAAAAGAAAATGAAGCATTTGAAAAAATGATTTGTTAACTCTTTTATTCCCCAAGCCATCAGAAATATTTTTTAGACTAAAAATGCTGCAATTAAAATATTTTGCCTGCACAAAATAGTCCCTTTTTGAGTATCTTTAAATATCAACAAAACAACTTTTATTTTAAGATGCTGCTAGTATTACTTTCTGCATTAGAACAACTATCAATAAAGTAAGTATAGTTTTAAGATTTTTGTATTACAAAAAATGTATTTATACACTTAAAAAAAAATTAGTCTGCATATTGAAAGCAGTATCAAAATCCTGGTCACACAGGACAGCTTTCATTAAAAGACTTACACTAAAGCAGTAGTAGTACTGAATGAAATGATGCTAAACAACCAAATCTAACATTCACTTACATAAAGCTTACAGAGTACACTGCTTTTAATAGATAAGTTGGTTTGCTTTGCTTTTTTCATTTATATGACAAATTTTTCTCTTGCTACTTCTTCCCTTTTCCATATGCTCATGAATTACACTTAGCACCAGTATTTTGTGGGTCAACTTTGTTCACGAAATGATATGAGTGCATGCAAGCTGATACTAAAATTAATTTTAGCTTTTCTGAATAATGAAAAATGGCACTTTGTTTTTAGGGAAGAAAGAGGCTTTTATTTTTTCTCTATTAACTTTTTTTTCCACCATTTCATAAATTACAAGCTCTTATTTTTGATAGCAGAAACAGAGATCAAAAATTTTTAAAACTTAAGGAAAAATTTTCACCAAAATCATTAATAATAGGTACCCAGTACATACACTTGGCACTCCTGAAGCCAGCTGAATTTATATAACTTTCTAATGGGATATTTACTGAATACTAGTAAAGAAACATTCAGCTGAAATGTGGTTACTTGGCAGTGCTGAAGCAAGGCACCAAACAACCAGAACACACTTAAAATTTACCTAATATTTATTACATCTCCTTCTCAAAAGAAAAGTAAATAAAGCAAATGATTCCTACTTGATCTACCTTCACGCTCACATTCAATGTGAAGCAACATCTATATTATACAAGAACACAAAATGTATAATTTTTCAGGAGAATAAGAAAAAAAATCTGATCTAGTTTTCTGACCACATCTGACCAGAATCTGCATTTTAACAGTTCATACAAAAGGCAAGAGTATACTAAATACTTTCGTGAGTATACTAATGTAAAGCTCAAAGAGAAGACAGCCATTTATTTGAACATTATTTCCACAAAAGCTTCCCACTGCTGCAGATCAAACCGAACTAAACCAGTCTCAACAATATCAGTCTGAGAAGTCTTCCTCATGAGCCCCCATATCAACTTCTATAGAATTGCAAATTTAAACCAGAAAATATAACAGTGCACAGTATTAAAGGCTTGTTACCATGTACAGCACATCCCCATCACTGGAGTTCTAAAGACATTCTGCCCCTGAACTCATCTAATGTACATTATTCTCTTTGTTCAAACTGTCCCTTTTCTTAACAGTCAACAGTAGACTTTGATGTGGAATATAAATTATTTTTTAGTGAGATGTTACTTTGACCACATTAGCTTAAATGCTATACAAACAATCCTTCATTAACTTTAGGGGACAATAAGAGAAATAGCATGCATTTGCTATCCTTTTAACAGATTATGTGCCCCAGGAAACTTTCAAACAAAAATGTTTTGTCAAACATTTAAGATGCTTTTCACATAATAGATATTTCATGCTTCAACTGATGTCACATTACTGCATTTTATTTACTTTCTTCAGCTGTGTTTGCATCACTTTGATATCAGTCTTTATATATTCATCAGTCACTGAGAAGAGGTTCTGAAATACTGTACACAAAGCAGTCAAAATCAAGGATTTTATTCCAGATCTTTTTTATCTGTAAAACTGTATTTCATTTTTTTTAATTAATGTTGTGGTCACATAACCTCTCACACACAGGACTAGTCAATGAAAATAATGGAACTAGTCATAGTGATAGTTCAGCTACCTGATTAAATACTGCAAGAGCAAGAATAGCAGTTGGAAGAATTGGATAATGTTCCACAATATTCTGCTAATAACAGAAGACCTTTTTATGGGTAAAAAGATGTTCTAAAGACACAACATTTAGAAGCTCTTTTTGCTCAAGAAGTACACTTTGAGAGACAAAGTGAAAGGCTGGAAGGTGAAGTGTGGACTGGCAGCCTAGGATAGCACATGGCAGGAAAAGAGAGTGGCTGAACTATTGTTTCCTGAACTGTGATACCTGGAAGAAAGAATTTTGTTCCCTTCTGACATCAAAGACACTGTTTATACCCTACTCCTTGTGCATCTGACTTGGCTTTCACCTGTTTTTTTTCAACTACTTGAGTTTTCAAAATGTATCCCTCCGTTCCTTACATTCAGCAAACTGACACTGTGTTTGAAACTCAGTTCTTGAAACACCAAACAGCTACATAAAATAGTTTAACCTTTGTTGAATTAAAACAGTTAATAGAAAAGCTTTGGAGCTCTGGTAACACTGAAGGAGAATAGAATTGCCTATGTCTTCTCATCTCTCCTATGGCCAAAGAAAATATCTCTAGATTACACTGTTGGGAAAATTCAGCACACAGAGTCATATGCTTTTTACACAGATTGTGCTACAAAAAGCTTGGGATGTTTGGACATTGAGCACTCCCTTGAGAACAACATTTTACCATTCACTTACAACATCAATTATGTCTAGATATCAGTCAGAGTAACACAGTTCTATCTTAGAGACTCAATTTAAATCATTACTTCAGAACACAAGGAAAAGTTCACCCATCCCAAGCCTCTCCATACTCAAGTTGTTACCAGATGGGTTTATCTTTGTGTTTGAAAGCAATCAAAATAATTATGCTAAATAGAACAGAAAAAAACAGTTAATCCACGGTCACTGGAAATACAACATATGCAATGGTTTTATTCTGTCAATTAATAATTATCATTTTACTTTGTTAAGTGCAAACTATATTTTTTCAAAGAATCACAGAGGCATAGGTTGTAGATCTCTGCAGGTTACGTAGCAAAACTTCCCATAGGCAAACTTCTGGAAACCAGCAAACAGTAGCAAGATGAAAGCAATGACTGGATCATCCCTTATCTCCTTTTCCCCAGAACAAACAAATCCAGCTCCCTCAGTCTCCCATATGGATAAAGGGCTGAAGCAAGTAACATCTTAACAGTCCTCCTCTGATCTCATTCCAGTTTGTCAACATCTCTTTTGTGCTGGTGGGACCAAAATTGTACAGTATTTTAGGTGAAGCCTCACCCAGTTTCAAACAAAGAGCTGTAATCACTTCTCTCAACCAACTAAATACATTCTTATATACTCATTAACCTACTGAACTGCAAAATTTTAACAGCAGTTCAAAAAAACAGCAGAAAATTGCTTTAATGATTCAGACTTTTAAGAGCAACACTCTTGTGCTGTTATTTAGTATCACTGTTTTCACACCTTCCTCAAGGACCATGAGAACAATATGTATGTATTACATTTAAGATGCTTACCTGAATAACTTTGTAGAAATAGGCATACTGCCGAGCTGTATTTTTATATTGGCTAAAAACATCATGTATGGCCTGAGTTGATTGAAGATACTGTACTTCATCCTCTTCAAAGTAGAGAGGAGTATCATATTCACTGGGGAGTGTCTGGATGTAGGGCAGCCAGAAAGAGTTGGGGTTGGCTCTCTCACAAAGGAGATGGAATGCCAACGTTATATTGCCCATGGCTTGAAGAATTCGATCTTGAGAATACAGAGATCCTGAATTAACCAAAAAAGGTGAGGCACTAAATTAACTGTCCATGGAAAATATAACCTTAGATTTACCTTAAATTAACATGATGAAATAACATGTAAGAATTTAACAAAAAAAAAAAAGCTTTTCAGGTTTCTAAAATTTTTAGCTGCCTACACTGTATTGTGCTGCCAGTTTTTTAATACAGCAAATGCCTTGTGCACACACATGATGGAAGACATAAAGAAACTAGAACAATACTCTCAGTACCTCAGAACATTTTATCTCCAACAGTTATACAAGCTACATTGTATGTGTTCAAAATAACACACACTTGTGGAAGATATTTAGTGCACTCAGCCAAAAACAAACTGGGAAATTTAAATTCCACTGACACTTCAAGCTTCTAGGTATTCCAAACCTGATGGCTGGCATGACAAGTAAGTCCTGTAATAAAGAAGATCAGCTAAAAAAAGAAAGTCTCCTGTTGAATGATCCTATAGATATTAATTTCTTGCTTAAGAACTTCCTGAAGCTCTTACCTAAGACTGAATTTTTAGCTGACTCAACTGTCATCAACAGTTTTCTAGGAACCCACAGAAACAACTCTTCAGCCTACAGAAAGGAAAAATACAGAGGGTCAGTTAGCATTTATATGATATGCCAAGTCTCTCAAATGTACATTGACTTTAAATTACAAGTTGTATTCTCTTTTTTTTTTTAATAAAAATATTCTGAATCAAAAATCTTCTTCTCTTCCACCTCGAATTAAACAAACAAGGTATGTTTCATATTGTGCTAACCAAATGTTCTAATCTGCATTACACAAACCTTTGAAGACAGACACGTAAGATTACAAAATAAAGTGCTTCAGTTTGGAACTGCAAACATGTAGGTTGCCCACATTACTTTAAAGTTATCAGACACATTATATTGCTAATAATTATGTGGTCGAATGCTTTTTCACATTCGAGTTTTTTCACATTGGCCGTTCTTATTCTAGAAGAACTGCTCAGGATTTCTAGGAGCTTATTAACTGTGAGCTATTAAAGCCCTAAAATGAATATACTATGCTCATTTTCTAATATTCTTACTATAACAGCTGATTGGTCTTCAAAGCTGTAACATCTGCAAAATGGGAATGGAAAGACAATCTTAAATGCTTACTTTGTAACAGTTGGGTAACTGCATGTGTCTATATTCCTTACCTGATAAAAGATATTCCTTACAATTATTGTAATTTTGGGTTTTTTTTTCATTTTCACTAGAAAATAGGTATTGCAAATACCTTCTTCTGAGGCAAAAAGACCACTTCTTTAAAAGAAGGGACATGAAAGAAGAGACTAAATAGTTAGAAAACATGGAAGAAAGGGATGCATAAGCAGGGTAGAGTACTCTGGTGATTAGGTAAGGAGTATAGACAATACAGAGGAAGAAAAAAAGGAAGACTAATTGAAAATTCACAATACTATCAGTAGTCATAAAAAATAATACTCAATTTTATAAATAATTTAGTTTCTCAAGAAAGCAGAGCTGAGAACATTTCAGAACAGCAGTTTCACAAGCAGCAAAAACGGGGAAGGGAAGGTGGTGAACATTTCAGAGCTCTGCAGATATATTCCAAACACGATTTTCTAATCTAAGTCAAATGTTCACATGCTCACCTTTATCTCTCTTGTTGCTTTCAAACCAAATCCCTCCTCTTCAAAGTTAGCTATTTCAAAACCCTCTGTGGATGCTCCATTTTCAGTTGCCCACTTTATCAATTCAGGGAAGTAGTCATCTCTTTTTCCATCAAAGACAATAGACAAACCTATATACACAATTTATTAAAAAACAAATGCAGAAATAAGAGGATCTAGAAAGATAAAGAACTTCAATATAAAAGCCCATGGAAAAAGTTATCTGCTATCCCACAGCAGTGCTACTTTGAAGTAGCTGAGTCAGAACTGGTCTTTGTTAAGTGTTACTCAATACTATACAAATGTCACACCCAATTTTCATCAACTTCAATATTGTGCCAAACTGGCTTACCATTCATCTTAAAAACACAACCACCTAAACTGAGCTGTGATGAAATATGAAGCTCTCCTCCCCTTTCCCTTTTAAATAAGAAGAGCGAAAATATTTCCAAGCTTAATATTGATGATAAATGCAATCACCACCACGTGTTGATACAGACACAAGGAGGAATTTGAGAGGCAAGATGCAATTTCATTAATTCAGCACTGTGAATGGTGATAAGCAGATCTCAAGGCAGTTAGCCTTTTCCTGTAGCATATGGATGTACTAAAATATCTAGAGACTGATCATCCTCCTGACATCACGGAGCTTGCTTGTGCAAATTTTTACACTTTGCTTCTCCAACAGGCATTTCCACCAGCGAAATTACAAGCTTCATTCATTTCCTCAGCTTTCCCCTTTACTGTCATCTGATTTGAACCTCTCCATAACAGTTCCTGGCTATACTCAGCCAGCTCCTTTTGTACCTCTGTGTGTTCTCTTCAACCCAAAATCTAGTGGCAGATCACTTTAAAAGTGTCCAAAGGCCCCGGAATGCTCCAGCTATTTTATGAGTGACAAAATGTCATCAACAAGATGCTTACATCCGAAGACACTTTGGTTAAACAGAGGTGATAAAATATGGTTTTAGATTAAAAGGATTTTAAGAAAGGAGCATTAGTGTATTTAAAATATCCCCTGCCTCCAAATTTTGCATTTCAAGCCCCAGAACCAATTAAATCTGCAGTTAACTTAGAAGTGCAAGTATCATCTAAAACTATAGTCTTTGATGATGCAGTATAAAAATTCAACATTAATAAAGTATTTTTTGGAATGTAATGACCTCACAAATCTAGAAGACTAGTTGCATAGTTTCTACAGAACTTGGCAGGTGTTTATACTGTCCAAGACTTTCCTTTTGATTTCCAACTTTTACTACTGTATAAGGCTACTGGAAGCTTTTAACACCCAGCTTGTATTTGGGGCCATTCTGTAAGCATCTTTGAAATTCTACCTCTGTTCCTCATATACAATGTGGTCCAAATTAAAGAGAGGATCAGGTCCTTTAAATTTAAGCACTATTGAAGAACAAGTTGTTTCTATATTGAACAAAATATAGCTATCCTATATAGAAGAAAATCTATACTGAAAAATTATTTAATATTTTCCTAATGAGTCAAGGAAAATTTTAAAAATTAAAAATACTCAGTTTTCAAATTGTTTTCTATACTGAAAATGATTTTAGTTCATGTTCTGCAACCCAATATTCTAGTCAAGAAAAGCACAAAGTATGACACTTTTGGCAAAATACACTAATTTGTACATCTCAGAGTTCCCAATAGGAATTGATACTTCCTCTGATAATTGTCTAAAGCCTTTATTGAATGCGAAAACTGCACAGTATTACTGTGTTCCACTAAAAAATAGTTCTGAAAGACACCATATTTTCACACTCACTATGTACATAAAAATGTTACATTAAAAGAAAATTGTATGTCAACATTGTTGTGCTTAGTAGGTTTTGCATCTTTCAGGGAAAAAAATACGCTCTATTAACATAATACTATCAACTAATTCTACCATCTCTGCCAGCAGCCATTTTCCCCATGGATGGTTTGATCTTTCTGGTGCAGAAGAAAGATACAGTGAGCAGGCCAACCCCAATGCTAACTCTGCTCTTATAAACCCAAACTATGATTTACTATAACACATGTATTACATCAAAGAAACTTGGACATGTACCATAAGTTTATAGAAGTCATGGCACAGTAAAAAAAACGGATCAAGTTCATCTCTACACCACTACAGGATGCAGTCACTCAAACAGTACCATTTATTCTTCCATATGCCCTCTGCCAATAACTGATGTTCAGAGGTTTGTAAGTCCTTTCATGAAGTAAGATTTTTATGCATCAGTCAAATATATTAAAACAGTGTGAAAGGGAAATTTCAAGCCTCTTAAGTACTTGCTTTATCAAGTAATGCCATGAACCAGTCGAGCTCCATTTATATGCAACTTGGCTTTTTTGCTGTTACTGTACAAACACCAGAAAAGAAAGAATTGTTTCAGGACTTTTCAGGTATGTCCAACCCAAATCTATTCATCGCAAGGTTAAAAAGACATTTCTCAGCCATGAAAACACATCAGTCATAAAAGAGGTTAATTTTACTAAAATTGCATGAAAAGCCTTTTCTAAAGCATGCCTCCAAATACAGACAAAAATAATACGAAAAAAGTATCATCAACACCGAGCTGTAGCAGGTCATACTGGAAGAAAACTGTACTAGTCTGAAAAATACGTATACCTTAAATTTAGGAAAGCTGGCAATAAAACTCCATGTTAGCTGTGGTATAAAAAGCATTTCTTTATTTTAATTATGTGCTTGAATTATAGCAGATAGATTTATTAGCTGATGTATTTATTTTGTGCATTTACATATTTTTGTCATCACTTAATGTCACAATGTTGTATTGCTGTTTCAACATTCAGTAAAGTGTTGATGTAAGAATAAAATAGTTACAAAATTAAGTTCAGAATGCCCAGATTTATAGAGGCAGAGCAGCAGACTAGGCAATCAGGAATCAAAAAGGCCTATTATTCTCTGAGGACTTTTACTTCTAGTCCTTCAGATTGTCTTCTTATCACAATCTCAAGCTCCTTTTTCTACTCAGAATTCTCACAAGATCACCTGCCTGTGATAATCATTCAGAATTCTGAATATTAAAATGGTTAATGCCAGTGGTCATGCCCACCAGAACATTTCAGAAACACTTGCAAGTGTAAAAAGCAACTGCATGTCAGAGAGTAAAGATTTCTTTTTTGACACAAAATAATAGGATTGCATAATATTTATATAACAACGGCAAGACAAAGAACATTCCATTTTGCTGTTAACAGACAATTCTTTAGGCAAATCAATACTCAGAACCATTGTTATCTTACAGTCTTTCATCTTTACCTTTTTGCTTTTTGCGAATTTTCTCAACAAGCGAACGGATCTGTACATATTCTTCCCATTCCTTTCCAGGACCTGGGGGAGGACTGCTGCATTCTGGAAGTAAAAATGCCAAATAAAAATGTTTTCTTTCATAAAGTAGATTCTATCATTTTAACATCAGAGTTATGGCTTCACAGCAACTTAACTGAACTGCAGTACTACTTGTCCTTCAAATATGTTTACATGGCAAATAAAATGATCTCCACTGTTAAAAACATCCCATTATATGACAGGTTAGTAATTCAGGCTTTTGAAATTTTCACAGTATAACTTACCTGAAGTTATTTTATTTTTGATATTCTTTATGACATAAGAAAGAGCAAATGTCTAAAAAGCTAGGAAGAAAAAAAGGTAAACAACCAGGCTATTGAGTAGATAGTATCCCAAATAAGACAAACAAAGAAAAAAGTCTCTGTTTTCAATAATTCAAGCAAAGCATTCTGTTTACATTAGCCTGCTTGCCATCACTCTTGCTGTAATGAAAGCAG
Organism: Pseudopipra pipra; assembly: GCF_036250125.1. Classification (NCBI taxonomy): domain Eukaryota; kingdom Metazoa; phylum Chordata; class Aves; order Passeriformes; family Pipridae; genus Pseudopipra; species Pseudopipra pipra. Next base: position 52,629,037 of record NC_087554.1, read on the forward strand.
ACAACAATAGCACAGAGCTTACCTTAAGTAATTGAGAAATTTGCTGGTACATACATTTGACCTGCCTAGTCAATACTGTTTTCACAGATGCATTGATACTGGAAGGACAAGCAAAGGAACACAAAGCCATGCTTTAGCTTTAGATTACATCCACAGTGTCTCTGCCAATATTCTAAATGCCAAGTGTGTGGATTTCTTGATCTAAGCCATGTAAATCCAAGTGGACAGCTGAAGATTACCTTGCTCAACCGATTTGAAAAATCCTAGCACTGATAAAATATGGAAGCTTGACAAAAAGAACAGCTGATACTTGTCTTTGCTTAGCAAATTAGATCTATGTTTTATTTTTGGTAGCAAAGCAGAGGCCAATGATAGCATAAGCATCAAACTGCTTTGACAACTCCTTGTCTTCTCTTTGTGAGCAATGCTAAGAAAAATTCCAATTTTTCTAAAGCAACATTTTGATGTGTCCAGGATATTAAAATCTGGACTTGTGTTTCAAAAAGAAATGTAGCTCAGCACAGTTACTAATGACAGTAGAAAGAGTGTAAGACAGTATTTTAGCATCATCATATGAAATTACTCTCTGCTTTTCATCTTTACTAGAAATACTGGATGAGTTCCAAGTTCCCCAACAAATGAAACAAATCTTTGGTCTATACACAAGAACTAAGCACCACGAAAAGTTTCCTAACAGCAACAACAACAAAAAATTTATGTAAGTGACAAAAATATCTGTGCAGTTGAACTGAGTTGTATTGCTGCTTCACACAGTTAATTTCTCTAATATCAGTTCAAAGTACTGTTCAAATGATAAATGGAAATAGTGCCATTCTTGAGGTCTACAAGAAAAACATTTTTGATAAAGCTTCAATGTCAAATTATCTAGTTTTTTAAAAATCTAATCTCACCCAGTATTTATACTTGTGTTGAGATGTAAAGCCAAAAGCTGCCACAAATATGGTATGTCCAATACATACACATTTAAATAAGCTAGTAATGGTATATACTAACAGAGACAGTTCAGTATGTATCTCAGAGTATCTGTCTTAATTTAAGCATTCTGAAATAGCAAGCTTGGCCACTTAAAGAAAATGAATATAACTCGTTGGCTTCAGCAAGAGAATGTTTTTGAGTGGTTTGCACGCCATCCCTTTTCCCCGAAAAGCATAAAAACAAAACTTACTTTGCAATAACTCACTAATTAGATTCAACATTTCCTTTGGAGATACTGTTGCTGTGGCTCCTGTACCCGACTTCTGAGTTTTTACTCGGCTCTTCTTCCCCATCTTCCAACTAAAAGAGATTAAGAAGCACAGTGCCACCAATTACTATGAAACAAAATATGATAAATATGAATGGACAAGATCTTCTCTTATTAGTCACTTATAAAAAAAAAAAAAAAGATGAGGAGTTGTTTCTTGCACAGGTATATGTGCAAATATTATTTGTATGGCCTGAATGTAAGAGCCATACAGTGCAATCCAAAGCAATATTTCATCTAGTTGCACATTAATTACTTCAGGATAATTAGAAACTAGAAATCTTAGAGAGAAAAAAATTATTCAAATCTTGTGCAAATTTATTAGTTTTGAAAAATATTATGGATTCCAAAGTATTCATCCAATATAAAACCAGGTTATTTTACATCATCAGCTGCACAATAGACATCAGCTAAATTAGTATTTTGACTGCACGACAGCAGTAATTCAAATTGAATCAAAAATAAAGTATCTCATTTCAAAATAAAATCAAAATACCATATGTATGTATATATCTTTGCAGCAGCTTCTTGGGGTTCAACACAAATAGTTACGAAAAACCTGTTTTCAGTTCCCACAGTAAATGGGACATCATCCTAGGCTTGTTTTCAAATATTCAGAGCCCCTTCTTCTCATGGAGGACTTAAATCACACAACACCTCCCTGGAACATCAGTGCAAGTAGGGTGTGAAATATCCAGGGAATTTCTGACATGCACTGGGAGTAGTTTCTGATGCTGGCAGTGAACAGCCTTCTAGGGGAGGGGTTGTGCAGGATCCAGTGCTCATGAACAAGGAAGAACTGCTCATGCATAAGACAGCCAACAGCTGCCTTAGATGCAGTAATTGTGAAATTGTAGTGTAAGTCTTGAGGAAAGAAAGGAAGGAAAGCAGCAGAGTAAAGACTCTGGACTCACAGTAGATAAAGCTGGGGATTGCTCAGGGAATGAATGGTAAGCAAAATGCCCTGGGAAGCCACAAAGGAGCACATGACAGCCAGTCATCTTCTTGAACTCTTCTCTGAGCACAAAAATAAGCCTTCCCAACATGCAAGAAAATCAGCAGGCACAGCAGGAGGCCAGCTGACTGTACACAGGACTTCTCACTGTTTCAAATGAAACAGAAATATATGTACAGGGGAAGTGGGGACAGGCAGCTGGAGGAGAATACAGATGCACTGTCTGGGCAAGCAGAAAATGAAGCAGGGAGGCCAAAGCTTGTCTGGAACTGATATTGAAGAGGGATGTGAAAGGCAAGAAAAAACATTTCTACCATGAGCAGAAGACAGATTAGGGAAAGTATAATTCAGCTGCTAAAGTGGGAAGCAACCTAGTGATGAAAGGTACAGAAGAAGCTGAGGTACTCAACACCATGGTCTTTACCAGCAAGATCTGCTATCAGGTTTCCCAGGTTTCTGCATCTGGTAGCAAAGTTTGAGGGAGAGTAGCTATCAAATCAGAAGACTATCTAGGTAAGCTGGACCTATGTAGGACCAGATGGCAAACATACAAAGTACTGAGAAAGCTAGTTGATGTCTCTGGAAGGTTGCTGGCTACCATCTTTGGAAAGTCATGGTAACTGCCTATGACAGGGAACAGGTAACTTAAAAACAAACAAACAAAATCCAATCTAAAAGCAAGGTGGAGGCAGGAGAGGATAAAGGATCCAGGGAACTAGATAGTAGTGAGTCTCACCTCGTTTGCTGTACAAATTGTAGAGTGAGTCCTAAAAGGAAACTATTTCCAGGCATGATGGACATAAATGTGACTGGAATTAGACTTTTAAAAGCAAACCCTGTACAACCAACCTGACTGCCTTAAGCAGAAAATGGTGGCTTTGTGGACCAGGGAGAATTGGTGGTTGCCAGTGCTTTGACTTAAGCAAGGTTTTTAACACTATCTTCCATAGCACCCCGGTTGTCAAACTGAGGAGATGTGAACTGAACAGGTAGGCAAAAAAATTCCTTGGACCATGAAGTTTAAAGAGGTATTGTAAATAATTCTAAATGCCAACTGGTTAGATGCAGTATTCCTCAGTGGCTGATACTGGCCAACATGATCAGATTTGGATGCTAGGACAGAAAGCATCCTCAGCAAATTATGGGGAAAGCAGTCAACATGTTGGAGGGGAGGGTCACAATTCAGAAGAACCTCAGCTGATTGGAGGAAGCAGCAAACAGTAACTTTGTTAAGTTAAACAAAGACAAATGTAAAATATCCTGCATTTGGGAAGGAAAAGATCCCATACAGCTTTATTGCTGCAGACTGGACTGGCAGCAGCTCTGCAGAAAAGGATTTGGAAATAGTACCCTAGGAGACAGCAAGTTCAAGCCAGCAGTGCACCCTAAAATCAGTGAAAACTAACTGTAGTTTGAGCTGCATAAGCAAGAGCACAAACAGCAGGCCAAGGGAAGCAATTATTCCCTTCTGCTTGGCATTCGTAAGGCCATGTTTAGAATATTGCAGTTTTGGGCCATGCAGTACAGGAGGTGCTGGCAAACTGGAGCAAATGCAGAGGAAAGCCACTAAAATAGTAAAAGGGCTGACACATGACATGAAAGACGTGAGGGAGTTAAGTTTGGTCAGCCTGGAGAACGAAAAGGAGCCCACTACTGCTTTCACCTATGTGACAGGGAGTTATACAACAGGTAGAGGCAGATTATTCTCAGGGAAACAGTGAAAGCTCAACAAGCAACAGACTTAGTGCTGCAAGGGAAATTCCAAATAGATATAAGGAAAATCCTCACCATGAGGGTAGCTGAGCACTGAACAGGATGGAGATTTAACAGCATCTCCAAGCAACCTTGGAGATTTTTGAAATTTGACTCAGCAAGGCCCTAAGCAACCTGATCTAACTTTGAAGTTAAAGCAGAAAATTAAGCCTCTCAATCTCCAGAGATCCCTCCCCATCTACATTTTACTGCAACTACATTCTACATGTTACTGCAACTGAAATTTTCACCCATATAAGGGCAGCCTAAGTAGTCTATATTGGTAAATGATATCTTTCTGTACAGCATAGAGGATTCTATGTCCAGTTACTTTGCAGTGAGAGGAGAGTCAAGACACATTCAGGTAACTCTGGATATCTGAAAAATTTCAACTGTCTGTCTAAGTCATCAAGATCACCTCAGCCAGAGCAGCTTTAAGTTATCACACACTGCACAGTAAAATCCATAAAAATGCTAAAAATTACTGTACAGAAGTAGTACTTTGGATTCCAGGTGTTCTGAGAACTTTGTATATATAAAAGGGATCCTTTTATTCTTGGTCAGTGCATTTTCCTCTCATCCTCTATCAAAAAGTTTTGTTCTTTAGTAGCTCATATTAATACTGGAATGTATTCACAGAATCAAATGGGTTGGAAAAGACCTCCAAGATCATCAAGTCCAACCCTTGATCCAAAACTACCATGGTTACTAGACCATGGCACTAAGTGCCACATCCAGTCTCATCTTAAAAACCCCCAGGGATGGTGAATCCACCACTTCCCTGGGCAGCTCATTCCAATGTCTGATTATTCTGTAAAAAATTTCTTCCTAATATCCAACCTAAACCTCCCCTGGCAGAGCTTAAGATCATGCCCTCTTGTCCTACTGCTGGTTGCCTGGGAGAAGAGACCAACCCCCACATGCCTACAGCCTCTTTTCAGGTAGTTGTAGAGAGTGATGAGGTCTCCCCTGAGCCTCCTCTTTTCCAGGCTAAACCCCAGCTCCCTCAGCCTCTCCTCAGAGGACTTGTGCTTGAGTCCCTTCACCAGCCTCGCTGTCCAAGCCATGGGCTGCCAGCTTTTTCAGGAGTATGCTATGGGAGACAGTGTCCAAGGCTTTGCTGAAGTCCAGGTAGACACATCCACAGCCTTCCCCTCATCCACCAGGTGCATCATCTGATCATAAAAGGAGATCAGGTTGGTCAGACAGGACCTGCCCTTCCTAAACCCATGCTGGCTGGGTCTGATCCTTTGTCCATCCTGTATGTGTTGTGTGATTGCACTTAGGATGATCTGTCCCATAACACTGAGGTCAGGCTGACTGGCCTGTAGTTTCCCAGGTTCTCCTTGCAGCCCTTCTTGTGGATTGGCATGACATTTGCCAACTTCCAATCACCTGGGACCTCCCCAGAGAGCCAGGACTGTTGGTAAATGATGGAGAGCAGCTTGGCAAGCTTTTCTACCAGCTCCCTCATCACCCTAGGATGGATCCCATCTGGTCCCATAGACTTGTGAATATCCAAGTGGCTCAGCAGGTCACCAACTGTTTCCTTCTGGATTACAGGGGGGCTATTCGGCTTCCCGTCTGTCTACCAGCTCCAGAGGCCAGTTGTCCTGAGGATAACCTGTCTTACTGTTGAAAACTGAGGCAAAGAAGGTGTTAAATACCTCAGCCTTTTCCTCATCTTTGGTGACTATGTTCCCTCCCCCTGTCCAATAAAGAATGGAGGTTTGCCTTGCCCCCCCTTTTGTTATCGATGTATTTGTAGAAGTACTTCTTGTTATGCCTAGCAAAAGTGGCTAGATTGAGTTCAAGTTGTGCCTTTGTCTCTCTAATTTTCTTTCTACAAGACCTAACTATATTCCTAAACTCTTCCTGAGTAGCCAGCCCTTTTTTCCACAGTCAGTAAGCTCTCTTTTTTCCCCCTAATTTCCTTTAAAATTTCCGTGTTCAGCCAGGCTGGTCGTTTTCCCCACCAGCTTTGCACACTGGGACAGCCTGCTCCTGTGCGTTCAAGACTTGCTTCCTGAAGCAAGTCCATCCCTCCTGGACCCCTTTGTTTTCAAGGGTTGTTTCCCAAGGTACTCTCTGAACCAGTCTTCTGAGTAGGCCAAAATCTGCCCTGTGGAAGTCCAGGGTAGAAGTTTTATTGATGGCCCTCTTTGCGTCCCTGAGTATTGAAAACTCTATCATTTCATGGTCCCTGTGCCCCCGACAGCCTCTGACCACCACATCTCCCACCAGCTCTATTCTGTGAACAGCAGATCTAGCAGGGCCCCACCCCTGGTAGGCTCATTTACCAGCTAAAGCAGGAAATTATCCTCTATACACTCTAGGACTCTCCTGGACTGCCTCCTCTCTGCTGTGCTGAGTTTCCAGCAGACATCCGGCAGGTTAAAGTCACCCACGAGCACAAGGGCTGGTGATTTTGAGACATCTGCCAGCTGCTTGTAAAATAATTCATCACCCTCATCATCCTGGTTGGGTGGTCTGTAACAGACTCCCACCAGGATGTCAGCCTTGTTGGCCTTCCCCCTGATTCTGATTCACAGGCACTCAACCTTATCATTATTGACTCCAAGTTCTACAGAGCCAAGAGACTCTCTAACATATAGAGCTACCCCTCCACCTCTCCTACCTTGCCTGTCCCTTCTGAAGAGATTGTAGCCACCCATGGCAGCACTCCAGTCATGAGAGTCATCCCACCACGTTCCCGTGATGGTGACTACATCACAGCTTTCCTGCTGCACGATGGTTTCCAGCTCCTCGTTTGTTACCCATGCTGCGTGCATTGGTGTACATGCACTTCAGCTGGGCTGCTGATTTCACTTCTAACTCAGGCTTTCCCCCTTAGGCTCATCTCTGGAGAGCCTGGTTTCAACCCCTTCCCCCTTCAAACATAGTTTAAAGCACTCTTGATCAGCCCCAACAATTTACAGGCTAGAGTCCTTTTGCCCTTGCTAGATAAATGAAGCTCATCTGACTCTAGCAGACTAGGTACCACAGAATTTGCCCCGTGGTCGAGCAGCACCAACCCTTTAGCCACCTACTGATGAGTTTTCCTACTCCTCTCCTCATTCATCCCTGCTACTGCAGGAACTGAGGCAAACACCACCTGTGCTCCTGTCCCATTAACTAATTGACCCAGCGCCTTGAAGTCCTTAATTATTGACCAGCAGCTGAAAAATTCTAGTGGGAAAGGGACATAATCTGGCTGCTTTCCTTTTCCATTAAAATTAGAAGGAACAAGAAAATGCCAAACCCAAGGCTTATTTTAAATATTAACTTCAAATGATAAGGAAGCAAGTTAAGGTTAACATTGTTAACTTATTAATTCAAAATTAAAGGAGCTCAAAACTGACTGAAGAGCAACACCCCATAAAAGGAAAAAAAATAAGGCAAAACTATATGGTGTTTTCCGAAGGGAAGACAAACAAAGCAGGACTTTCATCTTCTCATATTAAATACAGTGCAAGGACAAGAGTACCTGAGTACATGGAGACTGTGAAGTCCTGGGGCACACCCACATCCCCTGATTTTAGCATCTGACGGATATCAGAGGCTCAAACAACCCAACTGCACTGCTTAACTTTATCAGTCCCCCTTGAGTTGCATAAATTCCTTTCCCAATACAGTTTCTACCATGAAAAGCCCACACGTGAAGGCTGGTAAGGAGAAATCCCACAGATTCGGTGTGGGAATCCCTGTCTGGTTACATCCCTTGAAGTTTGTGAATGAACACTTGGACATCCTCTTGAAAGCTGTTGCTCTACCACAAACAGTTACATTTGTTATGAGATTTCTTAACACTTTTCAGCTCATATGAAGGAGCCAGTAACAATCATCAAGAAATCCATGTTGAATTTATAATAGTAGCAATTGAAAATAGCATCAGTATAAGTGGTCAACCTGCCATAATGCAGTGTGAGCAAAGATATAGAATTCAAAGTTTATTTTCATCATCTTCCCATAATACACTCTTTCCTTCTGGTTTTTTTTTTCATCTTTATCCCCCAGTAATTTTCTCATAACTGTAAAAATATAAACAGCTCTTGGTCCACCTTCACAAAGACTTTATTTGCACATCACCTACTCACTTGAGTGTTCTCCTCCCCCATATGCCATCCTGTTACATTTATTTTAGACTCTTCTGCTCTTAAGAAAAATCAAGTCAGATGGGTCTGTCATGGATCCAACAGCAGGTTTTGAGATGGAGTCCAAAATCTTAAGGGCAAGAATAATGCAGTTCGGTATTGATTCACACAAATGGTTTTCTACATTCTCTCTAAGCACAATTCCTTGCATCTTTAGAATCGTCACAAAATTAAAGCACTCACACATTGTATTTCATCTTAGAAGTTATAAACTTTGACATATAGTTTATATCATGCCACTCAAAAATATTAAGATATATAGATTGAACAACCTTGGTTTCTCATTTCTAAGAATGAAGAAAATTTATCAATCAACAAACTGGGGAAAAACAGTCTCAGCAAATGTTCTGTATACGCAATTACCAAAATACTACAGGCTTTTTTCTTTACTTTTTTTTAAGTTGTATTTAGAGAAAAAATCTGCTTGAAATACAAGCAACCATCAGTAGATTTATGAGAGAAAAAAAAGAAAACTGCACATGGAGACATGAAAACTGCATTAAGCAGTCAGAACAACAATACAGCAATGCATGAAGCTGTTAAAGTATGGTACAGAGCACTAAATTTTGAATTTTTCCTTGTATGAAACATGTTAGTAGGGAGAATCTACTCTTGCAATGAAAGCATTGCCAAGAATTGCCTAAAGATAAAGCTGATTTTAGATTATGTGAACTTCAGCTTCCCAAATACGATGAAAAGAAAAACTCGAACAATGCTTTGTCTTTGCACCACTATCATAAATGAATATTGTTACAGAGGCAAAAAAAAATATCCTTAGCTGAAATCTGCTCTACGCAAGTAAAAAATTCAAGGCAAGATCTGTCCCAGCTACTATTAATGCTCAGATAACAAACAGCAAACATACCACAGGAAAAAAAAAATGTTCAGTGAACACGACTCATTAGATTGATGGCACCGCAATCAGAAATGTATTTTTTCAGTAGGCTGCCACCAGTATATGAATGTGAAATAAGCTCTGTAAATATCTCTGCTCTCTCCTTTGATACATGTATCCTGTCTATTGCTTCTTAGTCATCACAATTTCTAGAGAGGAAATTTTTTGCATGCATGATTAAATCAGCAAGTCTCTCTCACACAAAAAAAGCAAAATGAGCAGACTGATATCTTGAGATATCTTGTTAAGGAAGTATTTCCTTTTAAGGAATCATCCATCTTGATCAAAACTGTTCTTTTTTATCTAATTCCCAATCAGAAAACCAGGTTTCTACTTCCTACATACCTATCCTCATTCACTGCTCAGTTACATGAAACTGATACAACTATTTAAAATCTAATGCATCTGACAGCTGTATTGTGTAGTAAGAGCCATAATTTGAAAGGGTTTGCTGCTATACATAGCTGTCCAGAAAATGTATTCCAAATACCAACACAGTGAAGTCTGTGTAGCATTAAAAAAAAAAAAAATCACATTTTATAAAATATATAAACGTAGATTATGAAAGTTTTTTCAAAATTTCTGAAAACAAACAGAAAGCATAATCTGATTTCACACTCAGAAAAAACCAGTTTAGTTGAGCAGTGCTCTGCTGTATTTAACCAGGAAATGAGTTATAACGATAGCAGGAGACCTAATATGGAGAAAGTAAGTGTGGTTCCTTTGTGAACCTATGTTTTGTAATTCAGTTCATGAAATAGATTTTAAAGTTAAATTTCAATTAAAAAAAAAAATCCTGGAATTCCAAGAAAGATTTGCATCTTCAGAAAAAACAAAACAATATTTTTTTATTTTTAAATAAAATTTCAGATACTAAGTATCTTTTTTTACAAGTGACTAAAACTATTGTTTAGAAAGAAATAAAGTGAGCCCTCTTCTCCACACAGCACTGAAAAGAAGGCTGTTTGCCAGTACATGCATGACAACAGAAACAATAAATACATATAAAATAGATATATATAAAATATAGCTGCACAACATGTGGAAAAAAACCAAAAAATCCTTCAGATGAACTGTAAACTTGATAAACATCTGAAGAAGCAGCAGTACATATTTCAGTGGAAAAGTGATTTGGATTTCTTTTTTTTTTCCTTTTTGAGTTTGGTTTTCTGGTTGTCTTCTGGCGAACATTTCTTAAATACTATGCCATGTTTTCTTTCAAACGAACGTTGTTGAAAATTCCTGAAAGCATTTTGCAAAGAGCAAGTACACTGACAGCAGTGATGAATAAGCTTGGTAACACAGAACGAAGCCACATTTCCAAATATAGTGTATCAGCTGGCTTGGCAAAAAGAACCATGCCAAAACTGGCAGTGAGCGGTGTAAATGATCCATCCCCCATCTAATACTGCTATCTAAGTGCAGTTGTGTTGTGTCAGACTTTGAACTTGTTTCCCCATTGCACACAAATAGTATTTTAATGAGCTGAAAAATATGCCTCCTCTTGAGTTACAGCTTTAAAAAGTGAGCATGTTCACCCAACAGCTTTAGAAGGTAACCATGAGAAGCCTGCAGAAAAATCCCCAAAGTATTAAAGAACTGCCACCCAGTGCATGTGTTTTTGTTGTTTTGGGTTTTATTTTTAAAAACATGACTGCTTCAGCATTTTATTTAAGAAAACTAATATCTATGGTATTAGAGAACTTGACTACATCACAGGAACACATTTCCTTACTGAAGCAATGCCAGGCTCGGATGATAAAATACAGATCTTCCCAAATAATACTTCAGAAAAAAATAATCCATTTAATCATTAACGATCCCCCCAGCTTTACATATTCACATGCCAACCAAGGAGTTCACTGCAGCACTACCTAGAGCTGCAGTTGGGTTTGACAGAAAAAAAAAAATCTATCCTAAAGCATTGTAAAGACACCTACCTCTTGCAACCTTTGCTACAAAACTGTGAATATATGGTCACAGTGCTGAGCAAACACTCTATTAATTTTCAAGTATTTTAACTGTGCTAGTTTTAAAAAAATATCCTACATGAGGTAGAATATATGAAGTCTAATTTCTTCTGGAAATGTATCTACCTTTCTTTTCCAATGGCCTCAGAATCCCTGCAGGGCTCTGTTACCTTCCTCATCTCTTCTGAGACGCCACGTTGCTTTCAGTTCCCACCCCACACGACCACACCAGACAGGCAGCATCTTCTTTTGCAGGTTTCGATATAACTGCACATGTTGGGCAAAAACATCAGCACACACGTTCACTAACTAACAAACAGACCAAGCAGATACTATTTTCAACACAGCTTTTTCTCTAGCAAAAGGGCCATCTCAACTTATTTGAGTTCTCCCACTGTCAAAGTCGATTGAAAGCATCCAAGTTGATGGGTAAAGCAGGAAGGACTGAGCAGCAAAGACAACTGACATGGTCCTCTAAGCCTTATTTGCTTCAGCTATTCCTTTTTACTTTACACAGTAGTAAACCAGCTACCCAAAAGTTTGCCGAGCTTTTACAATGCCAATCAAGTTAGGAATTCCCACAGCAAGAGCTATCCATCCAAGTTTAACTTTGCTTCAAGGACTCACTATATTTCAATGCAGTATCTTAACATTGAATCTTCTTTAATTCAGATCCTTGTAGATGCTAATTACATTATGTTCTCATTATTACATAATAGTTCCCACTCCACACATCTACTTGGCACACACTAGCACAGAAGGCGAGGGATGCAGATCTAGAATCAGTATTAGAAGGACAGATACAGGTCAACAAGGGCAGACAAGGGGAAGATGAGGGAATTCTCAAGCCATGCAAAGAGCAAGGAGAGGTGAGTATAAGTAGGTGGTTGTGGGATATGTTCCTTGGCTTCATCGAGAGGGAGGACAGATGAGTGGGATGCACACAAATGAGGCATGCAATTTTTTCTTCTAGTTTGATTGCCTAGATTAAGTCCTTTTCCCCTCTACTGCAGAGAAGGAAGTGTATCATCTCTTATATCAACATATGTTAAGAAGCCCAGGGTCTTAAGGGACAAGCTTAATGCCTCTAGGCAACTGACAGGAGTTCTCCAATCTGTATGTAGGAGAACACAATTTTACACTTGATATGACCAGTTTTACACAGAATGTGATCTTTTGCTTCCACTGATCAAGGTTTTTTTTCTCTAAACTTGAATCTTATGACTGTGGCTAAAAAGATAAATACATTCTATAGCAAATAGAAAGCATGAAATCAAGAAGTGTAAGAACAGTGTGGGTGGAGGAAGAGATCTGTGATCTTTAAGAAAAACTCAGCTTATACAGTTACAATGAATGCTATGTTTTCTTGTGAAAACCACCTACATTATGTCACTTGGAAACCACATTAACATTCTCATCACTCCTAAGGTATTAATCTAAATGTTCCCACTAAATAAATGACTAATTAGTTACTGATTCAATCCCTTTCCCTCCACCTCTCTCACCTTTGCTGTACTCCACCCCTTCTCTTCTTGCTATTAATTCTCCTCTTCTACCACTGCCCTTTCCTTTTTTCTTCTATTTCCTCTATAAACTTGCCCCAAAAGCTGCACTAAATACAAATGTCATTTTAGTTCACTGTGTTTGTGTATTTTCTTCCTCCACTATGTTTCTGTTCTTCTATTTAAGCTGCAAGTTCTTTTGGAAGCGGGACCTCCTGTGATTATAGAGGGGTTATAACAAGGAAGCCTTTCTTTTTTTTTTAAACAGGATCTGAAGTATTGCCATAACACTGATGACAATGCTGACAAAAATGACCTACAGAAAGCACTAATAAGATTAATGATAGAAAAGCCCATATTGTTTCCACTTATGACTGCATTCCACTTAAAATACAATGTAAATTTATGTTTCCCAAGAACTCCCTTAGCCATAACCCACACTATTTCCTTCCCTAAGAGCTAGCTTTGATATACTTGCTCCTTGTGGCAAGATACTGTTCAGAATCAGTCTATGCACAGCACAACTGATACAGTTTGCCCTATGTTTTTCTGCTCTCCCAGAACAACTTGGACCCCTCACATGCAGTCCATTCTTACTAGTTAATAATCTGTACACTTTTTTCTATATAAAATATAAGGATCAGCACACTTAGGTTTTCCATTTGAACATCAAGTAAAGAAAACCATCTCCAGCAGCAGCCCACATCTCCAGATACACATTCTGCAGAAGAAGGAGATCCTGGAACACGAATATATTGGTTACACAGTGTCGTTTTTTTCCAGTTCCATCTTACAAGGTTCTGATTACCATTCCTCCCTCCTTTTCTAATGTCTGTTCCCTGGATTCGAGAACCCCTAAAGTCACAGGTCTTTCTCCCCAGTTTCTCAATTAAAAAAAACTTACAATATTCCCTCATATCTTCCCACCTCTGAAGAATTGCACTGAGCAACACCAACCATCTCCCAGAGGAATAGTGAGATCAGAACTTGCTCTGCTCTGTTTCTTTTTAAAGTCTACAGTTTTCATCCTTATCTTAGCCTTCTTTATTTCTCTTCTCCCCTCACCCTGTCTTTTACCAGAGGAAAAGTAACAGTGACAGCAAGCAAAAACAGGTAGAGACCTACAGGAAAAGCATGACAGAGGGATTTTTCTCCAGTATATTCACCCCGTTTCTTGTGGCCCAAGCTGCAATGTAGTAAGCTTCTCTTCTTCATGAGGCCTGTGAAGTTACCCAGGTCAGCTTCTCCTACTTCATACACAAACTCACTTTTATTTTCATTTCAAAAACCCGTACATTTCCTCTCTCAGGTAAAGCAAATGAAATAGGTTGTCACCTTCCCTTCTTAACAAGAACAGTATTCCTGAGATAAGCTTTCCATAAGCCTCAAGTTTTTTGATTCTAGTATTTACTTCCCACACCTTTTCTTTCACAATCAGTTAGCAGATGGATTTTATGGCCTTCAGGAAGTAGGTACCCTTTACCTGTCTACAGTCTCTGGGCTACTTGCTTCTCCTAAACATCTATTTTCTTCAAGCAATCTACCAAGCCAGTTGTTGTAAGCTTTGCTGTTCTTTAAAGTAGACACAGTGCCATATGAAAAGTACAATCATCTAAATAAATGGAACTGGTTATGAATAAATTCTTAAACATTGAATGAGTAAACAACCAAAGGGGGAAAAAAAAAGACTGATACTGAAAATGTCTCTCTAGCTTTCACTAATGAAAAGAATGTACTGGCAAAAAAAAAATCGTTAGAAATATATGCCTATATTCTTAATGCTTCCAAATGAATGCTTTGTTTCTTCTCCTATGGGATGGGTTACACAGTTACAGTGTATGCATCTGTTACTGCTTTAAAAACAGTTACCATCAACTAAGTAAATAAAAAGAACATTGTCAGATTACACTTTTGCCCTTGTACTTATTCAGAAAAATCCAGTTCTTGCAAGCCATCTGTTTTTCAATAAGATCATCTTTTTACTTAATTCTACAGCTGGGCTGTTTTCTAAGGCATAAGACAGTCACATGATTGACTTGTGTTTCAATACACCCAGATGTAAAATACATTCTTAATGTTTGTGAGAACACTAGTTACATGTTTTATTCTGGAAGAGCTGTAATCCCAGAATAAACACCCTCAACATATACAAGAAACTTGGAAAAAATTTTGGTCTACAAAACATGTAAGATTAGGTGTTGTCAAGACCTACCCTCCCAATGCTCACATAAGAAAAATTCACAAATGGTGTAACTATAAATATGGAAATGTTAATACGGCCCAAAATCTTTATTAGCCAGTATGTCATAGCTACACAAGACTCACAGTTAGAAAGTTACTTTGGTTTTACCTGTTATCCTGTACACATACATACTACAAAATGCTTAGTTAAAAATATTCATATGCTAAGACATGAACTAGTAACTACACACTACCTTTGCTGTACTTAAACTGATTTGTAAAGATCTAAATATTCCACAAATTTCCAAAATAGCTCCTGTGATGTCTTAATGCAAGCTGGTTTGTTTCCCACTGAAATGTGCCAACGAGGCTCAAAATCACTTTAGCACATTATTTCAGTGACTCCTTGACCCATGCAAGCAGCGTCTTCATGTAAACCAAAGTATCAACGATGACTTATGAGATCAAGAACTGAGACCTTCTATCACCAATTCCTGTATTTTGCTCGGAGTCAGGCTAAGTAACAACACTAAGAAAATTAGTGACTGATGATGACTATGAAGGCAGGAGTTAAAGTTCAGCAATACTGTGTTAACAGAGGTGCAACAAAACACTGTAGCACTCATTACATTGCCCAGAGTGAACAACTGAGAGCAGAAGTTCTGTCCCCATTCAAGACAGCTCACGTACTTCAAAACTTTGACAAGGCCTTGTATGCAATTACGAACTTTAGGATGATAGTGTCCCAGTACACATTTCCATGGGAATTGATTTTAACTCAAAATGTACATGATGCATGGCTCACTGCAACTGTGTTTCGGTCACTAAGAATCATAGCAATTTTAACCACCAAAAAAGAGGTGAAAGAACTTCTAACAAAAAGTTGACCCACTCCTCTATTTGTGTTAATGGGGGGGGGGGGGGAAAAGAAAAAAGGTATGTGTTTGTAGCATCAGATTTTTTTATTATTACTAAATTCTGTAGGATGCACAGAAAAGATTGATGCATATTGATACATATCACTATATACTTATTGTACCTGCTTCATATAACAGCCAGAGCAGAAGAAACAGAGCCTGCTTGAATAGTTTAAAAAAAAAAATCTTGGGTAACACTGCATAGGTTTTCTTAAGTCCTTTTTTAATTGCATTATAGTCAATGGCATAAATAATACAAAACTAGGCAATAACATATTTTCCAATTAACCGGACTGTCTTCAAGGAAGAGATTTAAAGCTGAAGACACTTAATGCCAAGGACTACTGTTTAATTGCAACAATAATTCCACCTAAGTGGAATGCCCTCAAGCAACCTAGTAGCAATTGGGCCCATGATTATTGCTATGCACTATCAGTTCTGCTTAGTTTTTGTCTTAACACCTTTGACTCCCCTCTTGTTTTCTACACATACTGCGATTCCAATACGATTTACTATTGCCTCCTGGGCTGCTCCTTTCCAATCAGATAATTATCTAGGACCATCATACTAAAAAACCCACATCTCCAATCTCGGCATAGGTAGCAGATCTATAAAAGGGATGGTCACAGTCCCTGGGCCCTTCTAATGTAATTAATTCCCATGTTGAAGTTAGTCCTCCAAGCAGCCAGGTGATGCAGATGTAACTGTACATCAGATACACCACATCCCTTTCATTTAAAAGAACTTCCTACCCACAAAGTCCTTGCAATATGTACACGAAGTGGCAAGAAACCTCTCGCAAATCACTCATGAAAAGGAGGAAAGGAAGATGATATCTACAGCAGAAAACAAGTATCTACAAGCTTTAAGACCTGTTCTGTGCTACATGGCAACATAAGCAATTCTTGCTCTCAAAATGAGTTTTCAATGTACATTCATGTCTTGTAACAACTTAAATTGGCTGAATGTTTCAATACCACTGCTGGAACCAAAAAACCACTTAAGTACCTATATTTGGACACTGAACTGACACTACCCAGTGTGCACAATTAAACTGTGCTTGAAATTATAGATATCTGAACTCAGCTACAGTTTTGTGTTGCTTCCTGGAACACCCTGTTCTTACGGAAGGGAATCTAAGCAGTTTTAAAGTAACTGCTGTATTTTTCTCTAGCTAAGACTGAAGCACAGCTGTTCCATCAAGCTTCTGCAGCAGATGAATGCCTTAAAGATGTAGTCAGAGGTGGTACTGCTGGCACTTCACCCTGACCAGCAGTCTTAGGATCACTATCAGACCACAACAAACAAAACACTTGGATGGTCCAGAAGTGCCTATTTAATGCCCAGGGCTTCCAGGATGCAGCCAGGAACTGTAGCACAAAGTAGTGTGACCAGGAAAAGGTAAGTTTGGAGAATTCCAGTGGATATTTGTGTACCTTTTCTTAACCTTTCAAAGACATGTGGGGATATCTACACCAGTTAATGTGCTTGCTCCTAAATTATATTGTGTGCCTTGTGTAGTTCTGAAAGACATCTGACAGCTCATGTTGAAATAGGACTGAGTTCATGGTCACAGGGAGGAAAAAGTTTGGAGTGGCAGTGCACCTCTGTGGGACTGTGCTGTACTATTACCCAATCATATGGTACACCTGCCTGCCTTCCTGCTCTGGGTGCAGAGTGACATCAGCTAGTTGTATAAATTTATATAAAAATGTATTACTGGACATTCGTGGAAACAATGAATGAGCATTACTATAATTCATTCCACGTGTACCCATGGGAAGTTTGAGGAGAATTGAGTGCTTTGTTATATGGCAAGGTCATACAATGGTTGCCAATGTATAAATTGTTGCAGTGCACAGATTTACTGCAATGCAAGTGGTAAGAAGTACTCTGGGGATGCTCTTTAATAGCTTAAGAGAAACATTTTACCAATAAATTTATTACAGAGCTGCTTTATTCTGCTGAGAGAGACCACAGCCCTCAAGCCCAGTTACAACTACACTTCAAGCCACTGTGATTTTAGTGTCCTTAGAAAACACCATGGCAGACCAAGCACTCCACATTTCTAAATCCCAAAAGAATACTGTTTTGACAGTTGGGTGAGGAACTTCTGACAACATTTAAATGCTTTGCACATTGCAAAAAAAAGAACTTAAGAAGCTTCTGGTACGAATGCCTTATAAGTGATGTAATTGAAGGCTTAGCAACTGTTGGAAAGTCTTCCAAACCCACTAGCCTTAAGCCCCCTCCCTAGCTAGTGGTTAAAATGATGACTATTCTAGAAAGTGTGCCTAGAAGTTTCAGGTGAAATACCAGCAGTTTTTTGATCTTTTTATTCTAGGCCTCGAAAGCAAAGTAACATTCTTTAAAGCCCCTTTATATCTCATGGCATTCACAGTTGGCAACTTGAGCCCTTACAGTCCCCTCCACGTTTAACTCAAACGCTGCAATGGTTTGAAATAAGGAAGCTTTCAAAATGGACATTTATTGGACTCTCAGAAACAAGAAAGATGCAGCAATATTAAGTGTTACATGGCTTCAGATTTTGATAAAGTAATAACTGAAGTGTATGTGGACCACAAGGTACTGTAAACTGTTCAGAAGAATGATGGTAGAACTTTTCTGTATGCTTGCAGGTGACAACATAGACCAAAGCAGAAACATTACACACATTACAAAGTACGGGGCCTACGTTAGTTCCAAAACACATCTAGGAAGGCCACACAACTTTCTGAACAAACCCCTCCTCTTCATATTAAGGCAGAAAGACTGACCAGCATGTTTTCACAAGATAACTGCCTCTAGTATACTAATACACTGTTAACATGCCTGCTGAAAATGTTTTCCAGCCTAATTTGATGCAAACCCTAGCCCTGTCACCAACCTATCCCTTTGACCCCTAGGCATGCACTGAAACCCAGAGTAGATCTGACCAGACCCTACAAGCACTATTCCAAAGTGTTCAGATAAGGAGCTGCAATGATTTCTGTAGCCTCTCTGAGAACCTCTACAAAGCCTGAGTTTGTCTTGCCTCCAATCCCTCCAAACTGAGACTTCAATGTTGTTATTTGTAAGTATCTGCATTCCCAGTTCCCTGGGGCTATCTCGCTCCTGCACAACCAGCAAAGATAAACCACTTGCATCAGATTCCAGCAGTTAGGACTTCAACAGTCCCAGGCTTCTGGAGGCTCAGCACCTTTCATCTCATCTGAGATGTGCATGGCTTCCTGAGCTGCAGCAAGGAGCCACAGTTCAAGCAGCAGCCTTAAGGACTCCTACCGCAGCCAGAGCCCGTCTGCCTCACCAGGAACACCACCATGTCTTCTGCAGTAAAGGACCACAAACTGGACATTACATTAACCAACAAGTCACACTTGCAAGATGAAATTTATATCCATCAGCCCAAAATGAAAATTTGTTCCTACCAAATATCATCTCAAGAACAAGGGGAAAAGCAGCAGCATGACTCCTGACAAGACTGTCTGGTAGCGCTATTACGATTCCCAGTTCTTGTAGCTGAGTTTCCTGCTTCCACAGATAGAATCATCATCTACTAGTCTGGCAAATTTGTAGATAGAGATGACTTCCACTCAGACCAAGTAATTCTTCCTTAAAGAGGACAAAGGACAGAACTGAATACAAATATCGTGACTATTGCAGTGAAGCCACTCTTGACATCTTGCTGCAGGTGATAACTGGTAAATCTCTATCCACTAGAGAAAAATGCACTCTGGGAGCAACAGTACTTTCCAAAACTAGACTGCTCATGTCCTATGCCTTAGGCCAATGTGTCACATACTGTCAGGACAGAAGTCTGTAGAAATGTGTTCAAACCAGCTTTTTGTTATTAACCTGATCTGCCATTTGAGAGTTTTCTGGAAAAGATACAACTTTATCTTTACAGAAGGTAAAATGTTCCTCTAAGTTGCACAGAATTTTGCTTTATTGGGAGTGCAACAGTAAAACCCTGGTAAAACAAATAGAAGTGGCATCACTGCATTACCTTCCCACTTTCAAACTCTGCATATGCCATACTTTTAAGTCTACAATCACTGTTTACTAGGTTTTTGGCTGTTCATATCACTATATGAAACTCTACCCATACATCCAAACCACTTGCAGAGACCAACTCCAAGATATTACAAAACAGAGCAAGCAGTTATTGTATTAGTCTATTTTATTTTTGTCTTCTAAATGTCCAAACTTAAAGTGCAATGGGCCAGTTTTTCATATTCAGGCATGAATTCAAAGACTCAAGAAGCACAAGAAACAGGTTGTACAGGCCAGGCATCCTACAGTGACAGAAGGAAATTACAACAGTATCTGTCATTGTCTTGAAAGCAGGAACTCTATTTTCTAATAGAGCATTGACAAATGCAAAAATTGTAATTTCATGAGCCCTTAAAGAGCTCACTAGTATTACAAAACATCAGCTGAGAACAAAGTGAGAAATAACTTCGTGAATGCTGACTTTTGGAAAAAGGGGCAGAGAACAGATACAATCTGAATCTGACAACCACATGAAAATCCAACAGTCATTTTCTGCAACTGTTTTACAGTTTTATCAGTGTACTCATTGTATCAGCACACAAAGCTTCTCAAACTGGTCTGACAACATCCATTTTACTTGCTCCTGACTGACAGAATCAGGTGCAGCATACTCCAGAGGAAATGGATGCTTCTCTATTTTAAGGAGAGTTAACATATTAATATGCTATCAATGCAACTCTGCTTAGCAAAGGGGAAGATGAAACGTTGTAGGTGGTCATCCAAAGTAGCCAACCATTTCTTTCTTCACCAGCCAACTCTTACTACTTTCTGCAAGTCTAAAAATACTATTCCAGTACGCAAAGTTCCTTGAGCAAAGACATTCACCCAAACACAGCTCAGCTTCCTGCTGAGTTCTACTTCATTTGAAAAAGGCAGCTTCCAAAGAAAAGATTATCCCATTGCAAGATCACTGATACAAATACGACAGCCTCCAAACATGAAGACATAGCAGGAATATCCAAACCCAGGCAGTGTTACTCTCCACAGTGAGCAGTAGTAGTTATAAAAGGGCTGGGGGATTACAGAGGTTATCAATGGAGAGCCACAAGACTGTTGAAATTAATCATTCACCAGTTTCCTGAATCCTAGCAGCTCAAACCAAGCCACCTGGAAGCTCACAGACCACCCAGATGCCATGGTCTGTACAAGGCAGTGGAGTATTGACTCTGAAGGTTGTGAGCCTATTTTGAAAAGTCAGCTTTGTTTTTTGTAAAAACCTAAAATCTGGACAAATGAGTCACAGGCTTTTAGATACA
The DNA here is from genome assembly GCF_036250125.1 of Pseudopipra pipra. Classification (NCBI taxonomy): domain Eukaryota; kingdom Metazoa; phylum Chordata; class Aves; order Passeriformes; family Pipridae; genus Pseudopipra; species Pseudopipra pipra. Next base: position 52,649,936 of record NC_087554.1, read on the forward strand.
GGCCAGTAGCTATTTCTTAATAACATTTCAACAAGAAAGAAACTATGCAGATGCATTAAAGAAATGCTTTCGAGTCAAGCGTCCAGTTGGCAAAACTGAATAAATAAACCTGCAAATATCTGCAGGGCACCAGCAAAGACTGGAAGATCTGAAAATTTTATCACTAGTTTTGAAGAATTAAGAAAACCAACTTTATGAATATTAGTATCAACCTCTATCCCACTCTCAGTAGTCAATGGAAGAGCATATTGGCGACAATTCATTATAGCCCAGTGAAAGTCTGGAAAAGCAAAACCAGAAAAAGGTGTGGTGACTATCAAAGCAGTAAAACAGAACCATTTTGACATAAATCCTGAAATGCTGTCTATACAGGTATCAAAAACACAGCAAAATCATCTATATGCCTAAACACTTTTATCTTCGGATGATAGTTTTCAAAATGATAAATCATATTCTGTTGTATTTAGGGGGGAAAAAAGTAACATCAGATGTTCCAACAAATCTTATATAGCTTCCTGGAACCAGAGATTTGATGCAAGAGAATAACTTGGTATTTGTTCATTCAGGCATCTGTTCATTGTTTCACAAAATATGCCCTAGTGGATTACTACTTTCACCTCTTCTAAGAGTATATAATTGAAAACTGAAAGATGGAAAGAAAGCTATTCTGCTACTACTCCACCATTTTTAACATCTTAAGAGGTAAGATTTAAATGATCACTTCCTCAGGAAGTGATCTCAGGAATGCCTCTATGTGCAGGATGTTAAGTGAAGATGGCCAGAGGTCTGCATGAATGGACAAGATACTCCTGACAAAACTCAAACAAAGAAACAGAACAGGTGGAAGCAAGGCCAGGTTACTCAGGAGAAATCAAGACACTCTGAGCATGCAGGGTTGGGGACAGGAAAGCTAAAGTCCATTTGGAGTTGAATCTGGCAAGGGACAAAGTACAAAAAAGACAGTAAGAATGGCTTCTACAGGTGCATCAGGAGCTAAAGGAAGACTAGGCAAGGTGTGAACCTGCTGTTGAATGGGGCCAGGGGACCTGGTGACAAAGGAGACAGAAAAAGGATTTTGGTATTCTATATTTTCTTTAATAATAAGACCTGCCTTCAGGAACCCCAGGCCCTGAGACCTGGTGTAAGGAAGACTTATCCTCAGTGAAAAAGGGTCAGGAAAATAAACATTTAAACAAACTTTAAAAGAAAACCCTCACATTGAAAAGGACCACTGGAGACTGACTTGTTCAAACCATGGAGATTCGGTCACCAGCCAGGGTTTAACTAAAAATGTGTTTTCTGATGCTCAGAAGGAACATCCTCTCTTTCAGTCACCTCTTGTCACTGGGCAGCCCTGAGAAAAGCCTGGTTCTGCCTTCCCTGCAGTCTCCTTATCGGGTATTTATACACACTGAGAAGACCCTGCTGAACTTCTTTATTCTCGGTTGAACAGTCTCAGCTCTCTCAACCTTTCTTCATATGAGGAAAGTCCCTTAACCATTTTGGTGGCCCTCTACAGGAGCCTCTCTCACACTGGGAAGCTCAGAACTGGACACTGCACTCCAGATGTGGCCTCATCAGTGCTGAGTGGAAGGAAGGTGCTAAAGCAAGTAAACTTCGAAGCCATTCCCGTACAAATGAAGGGCAGGGTGACTGGGAATAGTCAGCATGGATTTATGAAGGGGAAGTTGTGCCTGACCAACACTGTAACCTTGATGGGAGAGCAGTGGATGCTGTTCACCTCCACATTAGTAAGGCCTTTGACAACATCTACCATCACATACTCATAGACAATCTGATGAATTACCAACTGAATAAGTGGATAGTGAGGTGGACTGAAAACTGCCAGCACTGCTGGGTTCAAGAGGTTGTGGTGAATGGCACAAAGTTCAGCCAGAGGCCAGTCACACAGGCATTAATACTGGGACTAACGCTGATTATCACCCTCACAGATGACCTGAACAGGGGGACAAAGTATACATACAGATTCACAAATTATATAATTGCAGACACTAAGACACTGTTTACTTGAATTACCTAGAGGCAAACCTGTAAAACCAGATCTTTCAGAAGTCCTTGTCAGAAATATTTTAATGCAAAAGTTTTTAAATGCAAAAGCTTCTTCTCTCAGTTCCTGAAGTTATTATGTGGCTACATCTATAAACTCTGTCATCAGGTAAAGATAACTAAGTACCTCCAAGAGTGGCCATAAAGACAATTAATCGAACTCCCAGAGGACCTGGCGCAGGCAGGAAACAACCTCATGCTGGGTTGGCACCAACCCCTCCCCACAAAGTAATTCATATTCCCTTAACTTACCATCAGAATGGGCACACTGAGAAAGACAGGTTCCATGGAAGTGAAAACCCACACATCACATCCTCTTCCTACTCTACTAAAACACTACATGAAAACTTTGGGCAGTGGTGCCATAAAGCATTAAAGGCAAAGCAAGATTCTGCTACATTTATTAACTAAGAAATACAGGCAGCATTTGCAATGTAAGAGACTTAGTTTTACTGAAATAATTCCATCACTATTTTTGATGTTCTAAAATATATACAAGCATATAAAAAGCACAACCTACAAACTAATCTGCATGCAAAAAGCTAGAATCAGACTGCTGACACAAGAGCCCCAGAGATGGACTCCTCTCCTTTCAGTACAAGTTATCACACTCTTAACAGAAACAATTAAAAAGCAACTAAATAGAACTGATAGAGTTTACAGTCCATCTTCAGTTACAAAAACAATTTTGGCCTATATTAAAACACTGGCAGAAAACCATGGTGTTCAAGCACTGCTGTTCAGGCACTTCCAGAACAGGTCAGCCAATTCAATCAGAGATATTGGGAATACATCCAAGAATAAAATAAGCCAGGAAGTAGATACTTTTCTATCATCCCCCAATATATAGCAGCCTTTAGCATCAGGCTCAACAAATCCTCTTGAAAAGTAAAAATCCTTCTCTCAAATTAGAAGTTATACTGTATTTTGATATTTAATAGGACATTAGCAGCTACATTCTCAGAAACATGCCTTTTCCTTTATTTCTGCCTTGTGTTTTACCTACATCTGGCCAATTTCAGGGCATGTAAACACCTGTTTGCATGTACTCACTGGAGATAAAACTGATCTCAAGCAGTCATTCCCATCTCTGCATGCTTCAGCCCAGGCTAGAAATACAGGTGGAATTCTCCCTGAAGTGACAAGTCTGGGATCTGTTACCAGGCCAGAGCAGCAGAATAGAAATGCAAGACTACAGCCCTAATTCTTCCTTATTTCAAAGAAAGAAAAAGCATTAGCAGACTTGCTGAACAGTATGGGAAGTGGTAAAGGACAGACAGGGGTAGATGGAGCAACTGGAATAAGTCCTTTGGTAGAAGAGATGCAAGCAAGAGCCAATGTAGGGCAGAGCAGCTAAAAAAGAAAAAGGGAGCAGAGAAGGTTACAGCAGAGGAAGGGCAAGAGCAAAAATGTAAAGCAATGTTAAAACACACTTGGGCATGAACTTGCCTCTTAATTACTACAAACAAGCCTCTTCAAAGTCTACCTCCAAATACACAAGACTAAGGCCAGAAAACACTAACAGGGCATTTTTATGGAGCAATGAACTCCTGCTGTACTTTCAAATTTGAGAGATCCTTTCTTACATTTCACACTTAGTAGTCTAGGTTAAAACATTATTAGATATATAAAACCAAACATAGAAAACTGAAGTGTCTCTAAGTTAGCTGGCAAAGGATGGCCAGAGTCAAACTAATAATCCCACTTGCTATAACAAGCTGTATCACCACAGGTTTGCCAACATGAGCACAAGCCTAAAGCATATGGAAAAGAGGAAAGACTGAACCACTGCTGTATACACTGCATACATCTCTCCTGCAAAGAACAAACTTTGCTAATCTCATTTTCGTTTCAGGTTAAGGAAAGAATGATGGTAGATAAATATTGCTGTGTTACTGAGACGAAGCCAAACCTATAAAATAATATCAAAAGAAGTTATTAAAATTAGCTAAATGTTTATTTTGTGCACTTGAAAAAAGCACCAACTCCAAAAAATATAGCTAATTGCTGGGAATCAAATTCCAGAAGACCTACTCTTATAATTAGAATAATAAAAAATAACCAAAAACATGTATTGACAATATTCTTACTTGGGATGCTCCTAATCTGCCAAAAAAATGAAGTAGTGTCATTTTGACATTATTTCCCCCCCACCCATTTGAATCTAGCTAGATACTAAATACAAGACTGCCTCATGAATTAAATATAAACTTCTGGTAAGAAATTATTAATTTGAAGGTAACACAAAATGCTGAAAGGCAAAGAAAAATGGCCACATCCAAGAGAACAGCTCAAAGAAATGTATTTCTTAAATCACTTTTATCAGCTTGCTAATTCTGAACTATTATATTATTTACTACAGGATTGTCCCTACGTCCCTTCACCTTCCATGAAAGCTCTCTTAGGCACAAAGGGTGCTTCTTACTATAAACACCTCATTGATCTTCTAAGGGAAGATAGTTTACTAACTGCTCCACAGGAAACAAACTCTTTCTTAAAGATTAATAACTCCACTGTCTCTCTCTTGAGCCAGCTCCTCAGACAGCTATTTGAGCAGGAAAGAAAAAATATTTACTCTTTGCACAAAAGAAGTTGTTAAACTCTACCACTTTGCCAAACCACTTTTGTCATTTCATTTCTTTGCTTGAGTTTTGTTCCTCTGGAAGACTCCCATAAACTTTTTTTCTCTTAATTCCTTTTGAGCAGAATTAAAACCCTTCCTGTACTGTTTTTATTTACATATTCCTAAATATGTTCTTAATTTAGGAAATATTAACCTCTCTGTATAAAATATAACTCCTCATTGAGAAGCAAGCAAAGACAAATTGACTTCAGCCACCAGCATGGTCAGACTTAACAGAATTCCCCAGGCCTCCAAAAGCTCTCAGTGCTTAAGCCACAGGCATTGTGAGGTCTCCTTTAAAAAGCACTATGACAGTCTGAAAAGATACAGATCGCCCAAGATCTCCAGTACCCTTAAAGTGCCTCTTTCTTTTTCAAAGAGCAACCCCTAGAACGCTGAAACCACCCAATTCATCAGTTGAGCTACATGATCAGCACAACTATGATGTATTACAGAGATACAGTAGACATGTCTAAATAGATTATATTTATTACAATAAAAATATCATCCAGATGTACATTTCTGCATGCAGAGAGGTATTACACGGTTTACTTTTAATTTATGTACCATACCAAAATTGGAAGTCTATTTCAAGGCACATCTGACTTCAACTAGAGACCAGGCCACCTCTAGGAACAGTGACATCCAGATTATGAATGATTCCAGGGTTTCTGGCATTTCTTCCTCCAAAACCCTAAATCTCTTTCTTGGCACACCATGTCAAGAATGTATTTTCAACTGTGCTTCAATATACACTTCAATCCAGCCTGCTAAACATAACCGTAAACTTTATTAAAGCACAAGCTGGCACGCTTGAATCTCTACCATATTAAATTACTTAATTGAGCAAACATATCAGGAAACACCCCCGCCTTCATGCTCATCACGCCTTTCCCTCTAACAACTTGCACACGGGCTTACTATTTTATACCAGGAACCTGATAGCGGACACACAGAATGCCGCAGCTGTTTACTCACCTACAAAATACTTATGTTTCACTGTTGTGAGTTATGAGCTCACAACAACTGAGAGCAAAAAACACTTGTGAGACATTGAGCTAATATTTGTAGCAATTGTCACAGAACAAAACTGTCAATCAAAGAGACAGGTGCTTGCTTACATTACATGCTCTTAGAAGGATCAAAGACAATTCGCTTTCTACTTTGATCTCATGAGCAAGCTTAGGTCCTATGGACAAGTCCACCCAGAAGAGCAGACACCACGCCTGGGGGAAGAGCAGCCTTCAACTACGCTGTGAGAGACAACTTCCAAAAGGAAGAACAGAGCTTATCCTGATGGCTGAAAATCCCCTTACGGTAAAAAAATCACACAACAAATTCAAAATTCAGGAAGTTGCTAAGAACTAAAGGCAAGGCAAAGCCTCAGCTTAAGCAACTCTAACCAAGTGCTGCTGCGTAAGAAGGAAGAGGAAGGAGGGTTCCTCAGATGGGTCATCTCAGCAGCTCTTGTGGCAATAGGGGAAGCCTAGAACACCGAGACTGCTTTAGGAGTAACGCCCCTGCAGGATGAACAGTTTAGATGGTTTACTGTAATTTTAAACCCCACCTTTTTTCCTCCAAAGGCTTAACCCCATTACTAAAGCAGGCTGCAGATGGGGCAAGAAAGGAAAGGAACCAGAGCACTCCAGCCAGAGGAGCCACACACTGAGTCAGACCCCAGCGCTGCAAGCACGGGAGCCTCTCCGGGAAGCTGGACTAGGAGAAGAGATCATTCAAAATGTGTCACACACAAAAAAAAAGAAAAAGAAAAAAAAAAAAAAAGGAATTACATCACGGGGAAAGCAGCTTTAAGCCATTTGTTTTACTCTGGTTTCTGATCACCCTCCGGGAGGGGCGGGGGGACGGGGCCAGGGAAGCGCCAGTGCCGCCGCCTCGCTCACTTTAACCCCGCGGAGGCCGGGCTGGAACGCGCCGGGGGGGCCCTCAGCCCCTCGGGCCGGGCGGGGGGGAACGCCACGGCGAGCGGGGCCGGGACTGCGCTGCGGGGCCACGGGGAAGGCGAGGAGGCCCGGCCTGGCCCCAGCCCTGCCCCGCGGGGGAAGGCGGGGGCGGCGGGAGGGGGTGTCCGGGAAGAGCAGCGCCTCCCGCGGGGTGAGGTCGCGCCGGGCGGGCTGAGGGAAAGGGCGCGGGCCCAGGCGGGGCTCTGGGCTCGGGCAGGACAGGGGGCCCGGCCGGCCCGGCCTTACCTCCCTCCCTGCGGCGGGCGCTCCCGCGGGGCCGAGGCGGCGGCGCGGCCCGAGGAGGCTCAGCCCGAGCCCCGCCGGACGCGCCGCCCGCGCTGGGAGGGGAGGGGCGGCCCAGGCCCCGCCCCACGCTGCCATTGGCAGCACCTCCCCCTCCGGCACCCGCAGGGACCAATCCGCGGCGAGCACCGCACCGGCAGCCTTTTGAAAGGGCACGGCATTTAAACCCGCCTCGGCATTTCTATTGGCTAGAGCAGCTGGCAATCTTCCCCTTCCGGCTCTCTGATTGGTCCACCTCGAGGTTGCGTCAACGCGTCGCGCGCCTGCCCGGGCTCGGACGCCATTGGAGGGGACGAAATTGGGCGGGGGGGGCGGGGCGTCGTCCTCGCGCTAGACGCCCTTCCGGCGCGATGACGCAGCGCGCAGCCTAGCCTGGCTCCCAAGATGGCGGCGCGCAGGGCGCGGAGGCCGCGCTGCCGCTGAGAGGTCCCGCGCTCCGGTGCCGTCCCCGCCGCTCCCCGTGGACCCTGTGAGTGCACGGGGCCCGCCCGGGCCGAGACCCGCCGCCAGCGGAACGGAGAGAGGGAGCGGGGACGACCGCGGTGGGGAACGAGCGCCTCCGCGGGCACCGGCAGCGCCGTGTGCGGCAGGCGGGCGGGTCTGGGAGGGGCTGAGCAGAGCTCGGGGCTGCAGGGGACGGAGCCGCGCTCGCGGTCGGCGGGGTCGTCCCAGGTAAGGTGGAAAAAAAGCTGCGATCGAGCTCCAAAGCTCTCCTCCGGATTAATGGGGCGCGTAAATAGACAAGGAAAAGCTTTCGTTGTTCTTTCCGGGCGGTGCGGGCTGGATTGGGACCTTGGAGATGGTTCGTTTGGGATGTTTGCGGGGTGATGGTTTTCATTCATTCCCAGTTCTGTGATCGGAAATGCTTTCGGCGCTTACAGAAGCGGATCATGTCGCGTCAGGCGCTTTCGAAGTTAATTGTTTTTTAAGCCGTTTAGATGTTAGGAAGTGAAATAACTCGTAAAGAAGAAGAAGCCTATCAGTAGTAAAAAATAGCGCTTTTTCTAGTAAATAGGATGAGAATGTGCGCTCGTGGCACGGCGCGCTTTTGTTGGTTCTGGAAAAAGTTTTTAGTAGCCATTTCCTTTTTTTTTGGTGACAGTTTTCGTCTGTCTGTGACCGACAACACGCGTTGTGAAGGTCCTTCCGAAGCCATCGTGGGGCAAAGACAGGTTCCTTTATTCTGGAAAAGAGAAAGTTTTTGGAGTTGAGCGAGGTGCTGACTGTCGGCATCGGAGTTTTTTTTGGCCGTTCACGTGATCTCTCTTCCGTTTTCGGAAGAGAAACGTCTGGAAAAGCAACAGCTTGATCATAAGAGTTTTACGTTTGTTTTTTTCCTGTGGCTGTTCAGCACAGAACGAATACATTGCATCATGTGTTAATCACTATTTGTTATGCAAACCCTTGCAGGTGACTGCAGTAAAATGCATAGTATCTGTAGTTTGTGGAATTGCAGTGAGAGTGGTTTTGTACCTGAAAGAAATAAAGGCAGCAAGTCTTCATTTTGTCTTTAAATTGAGGCGTGACTGAACATTGGTCATAATTCAGACACCAGAAAGCTGCTGCAGAGCTTTGTGATCCGAGTGTTTGTACACAAAGTGCCGGCTGGCACAGTCTTGGAGTGTAATCAGCTGCCTTGTTTTGAGGCTGATTTTAGATGCCCCCTTATCCTGCAGACTTACACCAGTTGTCTTGATTTTGGTATCTGAAGGAACACTGTTTTTGTTACTTTTTTCCTTCAAGTAAACACAAGTACAGATCACTTTCCAAAGCTTTCTGCCCAGCGGTTGCTCCTCTTAGCACCAGGGATATCGGTGAGAGCAGGCAGGTATTTAAACGGACGTTCAGACTCACCTCACCAATAGGTTTCAGGTTACCAACAGTGAGTAGATCCCCCCCAGATTTTCAAATCTTGCTACTGCCATCACTGAATTGTTTTTCCCTATTCTTATGGACAAAGTAGGTGGAAATTATTCTACTAAGAAGTAGCAGATATTGTTTATTATGCATTCATGAAGTTTCTTTATTAAATAGAGAATAGGAAGGATAACCTATGGCTGTTTCTTTGACTGTGTTTGCAGTATATGGGGAGGATAAGGGCAAGGATATTTATTACTTGTCTTTGAGCTCAAAAAAAGTCCTTTCCAATGGGCAAGATTAAACGCTACTCCACTCCTCTTTGAGTAAGGGGGAGTGGGGAAAGTCCTCTCCATTTTTAACAAAATCCTTTTGTCTTTTCTTAAAGGTCCTGAAGCGACTCTCTGGAGATACCCTTTTTGAAAACTTAAAAAGCAAGGACAATTCTGTTTTAATAAATGAAGGAGAATAAAGAAAATTCCAGCCCTTCTGTAAACTTGGCAAACCTGGACCATACAAAGCCATGTTGGTACTGGGATAAGAAAGATTTGGCACATACTCCATCCCAGCTAGAAGGGCTTGATCCAGCTACTGAGGCTCGATACCGCAGAGAGGGGGCCAGATTCATATTTGATGTGGGAACACGTTTAGGGCTGTATCCTTTAAACTCATGTTGGTGTGAAATGTTTGTATGAATGGTGGGTTTTCAGAATAAAACGTACAAGAAGTGTCACGTGCTCAGTTAGCTGTTCAACCATTTTTGAATCATTTATAAAAAATATTTTTGTGTTTACTTGCCTTTTGATTGAATGTTTTCCTGCACAATTTTTATCCATTCCTTGGATAAACAAGGTTGCAACTGAACCATTTTGGCAACAGAGAAGTAAGCTGATACAGACTTGCCAATTAAGGCTAACTTTTGTCAGTTATGAAACTCAATGTCTTAGTATATTAATCTGTGTAACTTCTCAAATTTTGATTTTTGCACTCATTTTTCTATGGATTGTGTATCTGAGACTTCCAACCTCTGCCTCCTCAGTCTTGGTTTATGGTGGCTGGTTTTTTGTTTGGTTGATTTGAGATTTACAACTTTGTACATGTTAGTAAGTCCTCCCAACTGTCCCACTCTCTCATAGACAGCCGCTTAAATTTTCTGCTTCCTATTTTTCTATGCTTCTTTTAATCTCCTTAGTTCTTCGTTTAATAAAATGTGATGAAAATTAAATTTTACTCTTCTTAAAGAGAAGGTTTTATTTGCATTTGTAGTTGTGAATAGTTAGTACTTTCCTCCACACCAACACTTTAATGTGAAGTGATAATTGTTCTGTTCCTTCATGTACCTGCTGCTGGTTTTGACCTTCTCTAGAGCAGGTACAGTGTAACACAAGGATGACCTTGTGTGGATCTTTCTGTGGGGCTTTGCACACCTCCAGTAAATGCTTTAGGTATCTACTGCATCTAGGCTGAATCAGTATTTACACAGCTTTAAGGAGGTTTGTGGCTTTTTTTTCCTAAAGCTCCTGTTTTACTTGCAGTGTTTTCTGACTGGTCACTGAACAGCCAATTACTTGAGGTACTTGATAAAGCAGAATCCTTCATGTATGTTTGGTTTTAAATTTGTTTTATGTCCTGTTTGAAAGTCCTTATTCTGCACCACAGACATTATGATACTCTAGCAACTGGAATAATTTATTTCCATCGGTTTTATATGTTTCATTCCTTCAAACAGTTTCCAAGATATGTAAGTATTTATAATATTGATGACTTAATTCAGTGACTGCACTAGGAATGGACTACTTGAAATTCTGATTAATCAGTTGGGTACTACTGCTGTCCACCCTTCTGAATGATGGGAAATAAACAGTTTGTCTTTTAATCATTACAGCTTAAAATACACTGTTCTTGCTTGTTTACACATTTCTGTTTACACTTAGAGGAATATTGACATTGCAGTTATGTCTTACTGAGACTGTTCTTTGAGAACAGTAACAGCTATAGTGCTGGCACTTCTGTGTTGGCTGAAAGGAAAAAAAGAAGTGTAATACCATCGTAAAACTACTTGACAGACAATGCTGAACCAGGACAAATTGTGCTTTGGTTTTCTGACCTTGAAATGAAATTTTATAAAATGGATAGTCCTCCAAAATCTGTATCTTTCCTTTGAGAAAGTAAAAGTTTAAATTACCACTTTATTAAAATTAGAAATTAATATGCACATTAAGTCTTTCCTGGGAGACTTCTGCTGAACTGTTAATGGAAGCTGACAGTGCTTTTACAATGCTATACTATATTGCATATCTACACGTAGACAACTTTTTGAAAGCACTTTGGTTTTTTAGGTGACAGGAGCCTGCTGTCTGTTCCTAGCGGGAAAGGTTGAAGAAACACCTAAGAAATGTAAAGATATAATTAAAACGGCTCGTAGCTTGCTAAATGATGTACAGTTTGGGCAGTTTGGAGACGACCCAAAGGTAAAAATATTCATGTTGAAATTATTTCATCCTGTTGTAGTCCAGCAAAGTGGCATATGTTCTTTAGAGCACTGGCTAATTTTCAGTTGTTCTAAATTAAATTAGATGTTCAGCATGCATTTATGTCTCTTCTGGATGAAGTGATGGGTAGCTAGGAAAATAATTCTTCCTAATACAAATAGCTTTGGGAGCTTACTGGAATAATTGTTTTTATAAAAAATTTACATTTTATTTAATGTAAATTCTGATGTTATTTTGCAAGTCAAAGGAAATTTGAGTAATGTCGGTCAGAGCAAGAAATGTCATCAAGACATAACTCATATTTAACAATCTTAATGTGATTTTAGGAAGCAATTAATAGCAAATCTTAAATAAGAGAACTAGATGTCAGAAGTATTGAGAAGTTTCCTGTATAGGGTGTTGACTTAGCAAAACTGCTTCTCTCAAAATTTCCTTGTTATAAATAACAGAAGTTGCTGAAACTCATGAGAGAAATGTGATGAGAGCTTACATTTTTATTGTGATTTTGTGTATTTGGCACTTCCGTGCTGTGTCTGATTCAGTTCATTCTGCTGTGGAGAAAAAGGAATTTTAAGCCCCACATCCCCTGTCCTCCCTCAAATAAATGTGAAGTAAAGGTATCTTGGTTTAAAATGATATTTTAAGTTGGAGAGATTTCTGTTCTCCTTGGAGACAAACCCTAATCAAGCAAAAGCAGACAAACATCATTGTCTGGAGGTGCTGTGTAGTCATGCTCTACAGTAGGGTAAAATATCTCTGGGTAAAAGACGAATAACACTGTGGTTACCTTGTAACATTCTCTAGGAAGAAGTGATGGTGCTTGAAAGAATCTTACTACAAACAATAAAGTTTGATTTGCAAGTGGAGCATCCATACCAATTTCTTCTCAAGTATGCCAAACAACTCAAAGGTAAATTATTGCAAGCTGGGCAAGTAATACCTGTTATTAATTTTCAGAACTTAGTATACATTAACAGTACAAGAATATTCTATTTCAAACTATTTGTCCCTCCTGATTTTATTTCTTAATTTTTATCTGCTTGTTTTTCAGGAGACAAAAATAAAATTCAAAAACTGGTTCAAATGGCATGGACATTTGTCAATGACAGGTAAGATAGTGTAGGAAGCTTTTTGAAAGTGAAATAGTTACTGTTGCTAACTTTGTTGTGAGATTAGATATTTCTTTGACAAAAGTTTCTTATTTGTTTTCTGCTTGTCACATGTTTTCCTTGTCGTGTTCATCATTTTTTCTTTCCATCATTACCATGATAGTTCCATTGACCACAGAATCCAGAATGAGTACAGAAGTAGACTATTAAGACCTTTGCAATTTTGTGGTAGTGATTTAATGCTGCATTAAAAAAAAGAAGTTAAGTTTGAAAGGGCCAAAGCAAATTGTAGATCTCCAGGATAGAAGCTGGTATCTTGCCCAGTCTGTGATATGTAGCACATTCTGAGAAAAGGAAATCATTTCTCAATTCCATCATGTTGATCAATGTATTTTTAATGTGGCATTTTGGTAATAGTGAGGTAGCCATTAAATTCAATAAGGAATACGGTTCTTAGCACTAATTTACAATTTCTTGAATAATGAATTTGTAATACAAGGACTACCTCAATTAGCAGGAGTGTGTATAGAAGCACTTCTCATGTGTAGTGTCCTGTTAAAAAAAACCCAACCAAAACAACTCGACACACTTTAGTCTTGTTAAGGAGGATTCCACAGAGCTGGGCAAGTTAATTCACCGAGGATGCTTAAATGTAATTTTTTATTTCCATAGCAAACTCTTAAGAAAATGTGTAAAGTGGCCTGACTGCTCAGAAATGGTAAATACATGGCTTTCAGTCATGGCTACAGCAGTAGAACATCATAAAAAAGAGGTGTATTTCTACTCATGTGCCTGATTTGAATTAGCCTTGTATAGGTTCACATTCTGTAAATATCACCTGAACTGTCCAAATTAATTTGAGGGAAATTAATGTGTATCTCAAGAGATGTTTACTTCAGCTGCTGTCAGTCTTGCAGGTGATGATCTTACAGGTGGAACAAAATTATGGCATGACTGTCACTGCTAAGTTTGTCAGGGAAAACTGCTGTAGTGTATCCATCAAAATTTTGGCACTATTGTACTTGGAATTAGATAGTGTTTAATAATTTTTAAAAATGAATAATTAAAGAAAATGCACTTCAGAAAAACACTTGTATGGAGTTGGAGGGATCATTCCAAATAATGCCTAATACTTACCTCTGTTCTGAAGAGGCTGTGTTGTGCTTACTTAATAAGCACCTTGTTAGAAGTTTACTTGTTTTCTAGGGTCCTGGGACAATAATTCTGTGCTTTGCACTACAGCCCTTTAGAATAGGGGATTCTGTTCTTAGCACAGCCTCAGTGAATTCACAAAAACTCAGCTGGCTAGCTGGATCTAAAATTCATAAGTAGACCATATGTTACAGAATCTACGGAGAAAAAAGAAAAAAGGGAAAAGAGAGAAAAAGTATTTCAAAATTTAAAATTGGTAACAGGAAACAGTAACTTTGATTATGACAGAAACTTATTGAGTTAATATGAATAATACTAATAATATGAGTTATTTTATCATTAGCTTTAACAAAAGCTATTCAAGAGATAATCTTTACAGCTTGATCTAGAACTCGCATTGACCTTACAAGTTGCTTTACAAGTTCATGTTGGCTGTTCTGTGGGTTTGGGGGGTTTTTTTAGTACTCGTTTACATTTTATTGACAAACATTTGGAAACTAAAATCCAGTGTGGGTAGCATTCCTTTACCAGTGCAATGCAGTGACAGCACACAGTTGTGTAGCAATGAACATGAACACTATATTTACTGAACACTACAGGTGAGACTAACTGCCCATACTTGAAATATAATGCTGTCTTTTCCCTCTTTTTCCATATAGTGTTATGTTTTGTGGTTTTAAACCCCAAACTTGATGTTCTTGTGTGTTGTATTGCTTCTGTAGACTGATTCCCTCTCTATTATTTGTGCAAAATGACCTTGTTTCATGATAGTGGTAGCACAGAAACAGTTTAGTTTTGTAAACTCTTCTGTTTAATAAGGCTCTCAATGCCCAAGACGTTAAAAGTGTGGTGGGGATTTTATACACTGTTAGTTATAGCTGTTGTACATTAAAGTGTTGTACTGTGACATTTGGGTAATCTTCAGGGTTGTGTTTTGTTTTGGTTTATTTTATATTCTAGTCTCTGCACTACCCTGTCCCTGCAGTGGGAGCCTGAGATCATAGCTGTTGCAGTGATGTACTTAGCAGGACGTTTGTGTAAGTTTGAAATACAGGAATGGACATCAAAACCAATGTACAGACGATGGTGGGAGCAGTTTGTCCAAGATGTTCCTGTTGATGTTTTGGAAGGTATGAAAACCGTTTACCACAAACAGAGGAGTATTTTTTTTACTGTGTGACCTAGGTCATAAATAAATGCAACTTGCTTTTTATCTAGGTTTTAGTCTAAATAATTATGTGTCGAGTATGTAACTCAGGTAGTATGTGCTATACCTTAACCAGGTTTTAAATTGAACTTACTAGACTGGCTTAATCTAGAAGCATACTTACTCATCATGATTAGTCTTCTGGTTAATATTTGCTTTACAGCTTGGTTAGTTTATAAATCGTCATGGTATGTTTTCAATTTTTTAATTATTCCCTTCTCCCCATTTTAAATGTGACTCTACAAACACTGGAACTAATGGAGCCTGGTTTCCAGTGGTTTTCTCATTGATAATTGACCTCTGACTGAATTATGCTAGGTTAGGGGTTTTTTTGTGAATTTATTATCGGGGATGAATTCAGATAGAGGATGAGTTATGGATCTTTTTTATCAATACAGCTCTCTTAAACTTGTCCTCTTGAGGGAGAGAACCCCAGGAAGTTCATAAAATAAAGCAAGACCTTTCTTGACTCTGTTTAGGAAATTGTGGTCATGTGGCCAGTCGTTTGTCTTCATTAAAGTTTTTATTGACTTAGAAGTGTCAGGCTAAGCATGCTTTAGTACCATGAATTGCTTTAGAAATATTCTTTAAAAATTTATGGTTGTCACAATCTGGCATTGCATTCTAGGAAATTAGAACACCATGTGTTGCTGTTCAGGTGCTTTAGCCTTTGTTGCTCTTAGAACTTAGGTGAATACCTTACAGTTCTGATTTCTTAAATGGTTACTTGCCTTGGCTTTATTGCAGCTTTTTTTCAAAGTTCCTTCACTTTCAGATAGATCTTCCTCTGAATCCATGTCAAAGAGGGTTGTAGAATGAGAATTTCTGCAGTTTCTGCTATAGCAATAGTGAATGCTTATGGAAAGAGCTCATTTGGCTTTTTTTAGGAAGGTTTTCTTTTCTTAAGTGCTGTTATTACACCTGGTTATCAGTTGGATCTACATGTTTTCTTGCAGACCTTTAGCTCCTAACGTGTTGGAAGAAGATATTTGGTCCTTTACTTAGCTACCTGAAACTTTTTTGACTGGCTTAACTAGATGTGTATCTTTTAGCATATAATCATTTTTCACTCCCTTTCTTGCTGTATTGCAATATTGTTAACATGGTTACCTGGCTCTCCAGGCACACAATAATGATATACAATGTATTAATACCAAGACACTCTGTTTTTCTGAAAGGTGTGCATATACATCTACATATTGTTCAGCATAGGCAGAAGAAACTCAGAAATGCAAGTATAAATTGAAAATTAGTCTGTTTAAAAAAAGTCAAATCTGTGTTCACTGTAACACAGATTTGCAATGAATTTTTCCAGAGTTGATGTCCAGTAAAAAGCATAGTTGATAATTGTGTGTTAAATGTACACTTGTACATGAAAATGGTATAATACTTTGGATTTCTTTTTTCATTATTATTAAGATATCTGTCATCAGATCCTGGATCTGTACTCACAAGGAAAACAGCAAATGCCTCATCATACTCCTCACCAGTTGCAGCAGCCACCATCTCTTCAATCTACACCCCAGGCACCTACAGTACAGCAGTCACAGCAGTCCCAGAGTTCAGAGCAATCACAGACTCAGCAGCAAAAAGAGTCGCAACAGTCAGCACAGCAACAGCAGCAGCAGCAGCAGCAAACACAAGCACAGCAATCTAAAAAGCCATCTCCCCAGTCAAGTCCTCCTAGACAGACTAAAAGACCAGCAGTAAGTTGAACTTTAACTTTCAATTTATTTTCAGGCTGATCTGATGCCCACTTGATTTGAAGGCCACAGTGTGCAGCAGACTTGTGTTTGCTTTAAGAATGAGCCTGGTAATTAATTTTATATGGTAGATTTTCATTGGTTATATAGCAAGTATGTTAATGCAGAACAGCCTTTACAGGTTTGGCATATCACATTCTTATTCCACTTAAGGCAAAACCAGTGGAGAAACAGCATGAGCTATTAAGGTTCTCGGTGTTTGTGGTTCTGTGCTATCAAACTTTCTTGTTTTCTCTATTAAGCAGGCATGGTTTAGGGAAGGTTTCTTGTGCTACACCTGAATGTAGAGATGTGCATAATGATGATGAAGACGTTGACTCTTTGATTGCAAATTTTAAGAGAACAGTGGCCTCTAAAATAAAAGTGTGTCAAAATTCCTAAAAACAGACTTTCAAAATAATCTAATAACAGTAGAAGCCTAAATGTTCATCATACTTTAAAGTCTCACTTTGTCCGTACTGTCACTTCATAATAAGTGGTCCATTAGCAGTTGGATAGTATCACAAGTACTCTGAGAGCTTTTCCACAGTCATCAAGTTCAAATTAACCTTTCAGACTTTAATCTACACTTTTTAGGATTATTTTTTATTCACTTTAAAGTTATCCCAAGAAAGGGCGAAAGTGTTACCCAAATCTTCTTGCATGTACTTAGCAAGAGGAGTGCTTTCTGAAGTAAAATCTTTGGAACAAGTCTATGTAGGAAGTAAATTTTGTACAGCTTTTACAGCTTTTGCTTTAACTTGTAATTAATGTGGGCCCAAACTAGAGAACAGACATTGGGGGGAAAAAATCAAACCAACCTAAAAACCAAATAAAACCAAAAACCATGAGGAAGCAGCAAATGCTCGAATGCTTGAATGAAATGGATTTGGAAGGGTGCAGCATCTTCAGGATAGCAGCCTCCCAAAAAAGACAAAAACGAAACTCTGTAAAATGTTGATCTTGTAATTGCAAAATGCAGCCTACTACAGGAAAACACCTGCACTGAAATTTTTAGTTGTTTCACTGAACTTTAGCACTGTGCAGGATAGAAAGCAGATAACGTGTTAATCAGCTTGAAAATTGTGAGAGCTCTTCATAGGTATTGTGTATTTCTTTTCATGCTTTTATGCCATCAGCACAAATTCTGTTTGTGTTCTCAGACCTCTAGGGCAGGGAACTCTCTTGGCACATCAGAAACTAGCAATAACAATTTGGGGTTTTTGATGTGCATCCATTGGATGTTGTTATGAATGCCTGTTCATTCACGTAACGGCCTTTACAGTACTACTGATTTTGCCCCATCACATGTTCTAATGAACTACCTCATGGAAAAAAGTGATGCCTTTTGCATGAATACTATCTGTTGTTCTTTAACAGCCACCTTTGGTCAAGCCATCAGAGGAACTTAGCTTTTCTTGAAATTAGTTTCAGGTCTATCACCTAATAATTAAGGAAGTAAATAGCACAGAGAAAAAGTTAAATCCTAGTACACTGTAGTCATCCACAACAAATAAAAAGCAAATGGGGAGTCAACAGGAGTTGTGTAGGAATACAGCACAAACGGCACGAATTGGAGAAAAGCAAATATGGTGATCTGAAATTGTTCTTTTTCCAGAAAGCAGTCTGGGAGAACAAGATGTGTGGTGGTTGAAAGATTTACTTGGTGCTTCTAAAATGTTCTTCAGTTAGATGTACCATAAACCTTACTTAAAAATTTTTGCCTCCTTCTGTAAAGGCTTTGCATGACATCTTTGGTTTGTGCAGAACAGAAATACGCTTTGTTCCTGGAGGCCAGATTTTCAGTTTACAGGAACTCTTATAACTCTGTTACCTTCTACTGAGCCAAGATACTTTCAAGCAGCTGAGGCATTGGCCCATGACTTACAGACCCACACCAGATGTCTAAAGCATCTGCACATCCTTTGCATCTCTAGTTGTGAAGAGTGCTCAAACTTTCAGTTGATTTCACTAAAAATATATTATGAATCATTAGATGTAAATAGTTCATTTAGTTGGATTAAACTAGAAATTGTTAGTGGGAACAATTTTAATGCGCTAGAAATAGCAGTGAAAGAACAGCTCCATTGTGGTTTGAATTGAGCTGAAAGTATTAAATATCCATCAGAATGCTAATAAATAAGGTTGATTATTATTATTTATTATGACCCTGGGATGTCCTGGCTGGGCAAATACAGAGTACAATACAGTAGAAGGACCAAATAAATGCTCATCTCTATTTTAGCAGCCGCCATTAGAGGTGATTTAAATGTTTATAGATTTTGGTTTTGTTGCTGCTTGATTCTTTTTTTTTTCTTTCTTTTTTCTTTAGCATAAATAGAGTTTAAACTGATGTTTGCTTTTCTGTCACACGAGTTATTTGGCTTCAGTTGCTTCTTGTTCCATTCTAATGGTGTACCTCAATTATGTTATTTTTTGAACATTGTTCCATGTTAACAAATGCACAGTAATTTGATTTCTTATCACCTGATCAACTGATTTCACAGAATGACTGATTTTTGGAAAAGGTCCAATCAGTAGTGGAGATTTGCTTCTGTTTGAAAGTGCAGGAAGAGCTGATGTTTGTGTGCAGTTTTACAGGCAAGGAATTAGTTTAGTGCTAGAAAGTCAAGAAAAGACCACCCAAGTAAAATGAAGGCAGCAGATGAATTTGTGAGAGTCACCAAGAAAAAAATATGTGTGTTTGAAATAGAAAGATAAAGATTGTCCTTGAAAAGCTGGAAAGCAGCTGGAAGGTGTCTGGAAAATTTAAATGACTATCAAAGGAATATAAGAAAGAGGTTGCCTCAAGCAGGCAAAAATGGGACAGCAAAATTTTTGAGAATACCTATCAGAATTAAGGAAAATTTGTTGTTTAAGTTGAATTGAAATGTATGTCCATTCTTGCTGTGGAAAGTGAAGGCAACAGAGCAACAGTTTGTGAAGGTAAAGCTACTAGAGGTAAATAGTCCCTTGAAAAACCCTTTTCATCGAAAAAACGAAGAAGCTGTGTACCATGCCCCTCTGACCTTTATCATTAATTTTAAATACATTTGTACTTAAAATTTCAGTTAAGTTTTCTGCTTTTCTCTGAGACCATTAAGTCGTCATCTCAGTGGGACTGTGTAATCTGGAAAGATTTTTTCTTACTCCATTATCTGAGATTCTTTAAAAAAACTACAATACACCAACAACCAACCAAACAAGAAAAAAACCCAACCAAAAACTTGTGATTGGAAAGATGATGTGAGTTTTTGTGGGTTTTGCTCAGAGTGCATAAATTTTTTTTGCAGGCATTACATTTGGTTTTTATACAATGCTTTCCATCTGAAGGCTTCTGAAATGTTCTGTGCTGTGCAACACTTTCACTGCCCTCCTGTCTTGGTAAATAAAGCATAAAGGCCTGAAGTGATTTTGGCAAAGGTTGAGTGACAGGTCAAAGCAGAACCTGGAACAGAGGCCAGGTCTCTTGTTTTCAGCTCAGTGAGCAGCGTACCAGACCATGACAGATGTGCAGTGGATGATAAGTACATTAAATGAGATGCAATACTCCACAGTGAGAACAGCAGAAAATGCTGTCTCTAAAATACCTGCTATTTTTCCAGTCATCTCATTCTGCCAGTTGAGCTGGGCTTTGCCAATGTGATTTGAGTTTATTCAGTGTTTGTCTTGCATCTGTCGAAAGACACCATAGAATCATTTAGGTTGGGAAAGAGCTTTAGGTCATTGACTCTAACTGTTAATGCTGCACTGTCAAGTCCACCACCAAACCATTTCCCCAAGTGCCACATCTACATGTCTTTAATACCTTCAGGGATGGTGACTCAACCACAATATCTGACCACCCTTTCCATGATGAAATTTTGCCTAATATCCAATCTAAACCACTCTTGGAACAACTTGGGTCTGTTTCCTCTTGTCCTGTTTACCTGGGAGAAGAGACTGATTGTAATGGTCTTATTTTAATCGTTTTTTTTTTCCCTCTCCAAACAGGCTGTATCTCCAAAAGAAGAAACAAAGACAGCAGGTAAATATTAATATTCTATTCATATTGCTTGCATTTTGCTGTTTAAACTAGAATAAGTCATTTGCTGACATGCACTTTGTTTGCTTACAGGCTTGGCAATTCTAAACTATTTTAATCCTGATAATGCATCTTTAAATATATACTTTAAATATATTTTTCTTAGAAGGTCCTAGCTGCAGAACTTGAAATAATTGAGTATAACTCTGCCTCAAGGGTCTCATAATACAGTCTTAATTCTGTCAACTTCTTCTGAGATGTTTCAACTATTTACAAGTTAAAGTGTTGAGCTAGAAAACATGTACTTGCTCATCTTCAGTTACATACTGTTATTGGGACAGTTTGTCTCTAGTTAAAGTTGTTTGGACTTGTGGGCATGGGTTCTTTTGGAAGACTTGTATGGGATACTTGATGCCACTTTATTTATACAAAGATGTTGATTTTAGTTTTCTCTATTAAACATACCTAGTATATAGGATTTCTACTGTACTTCTGTATAGTGTAATATGATATGATAATCATTAGTGTGAGACCAGAGTTGGAATTTGGAAAATATTGCAGAGCAATAACCAATTAGGAACTGATAAATGTTTTTTAGAACCACCGCCACCATCTAAAATTTCTAAAATTGAAACTTCACATCCACCAATACCTCCTGCACATCCCCCTCCAGGTAAGCTTTTATTTTCTTCAGCACATTTACTCTTGTTGTTAATTGCCTTGCTTTTCATCCAGGTCATGGTAGGTAACAGTGTGGGGGCAGGGGATTGTTGCCTTGATTAATCAGCTTGGCAAGTTAAAATGTAAGTTCAATGAGCTCTAGAGGGAATTTCATGTTACTAGCACAGGCTTTTCCAGACAGAAGTAACAAAACTTATGATGGAAACAAGACTATACTGGGTGGACAAGGGCAAAACAAAGCTGCAACTCTTAAAGGCCTAGGAGACTGAAACTAATTGTCAATAGCAGGCAAGAAGGGACTTGTGATCTCAAAAGGAAGGCAGATGCCATATTAGATTACTAGATGGGCTTCCAGCTGTCCTGTAGAAGTCCTCCGTGCATCTGTATTCCTATACATCTCTAGTATAGGAATTCTGCAGGTGTGTCACTTCTAAATACAAGGGACGTGTTCTTTGCTGCACATCAGAAGATGACTTTTATCTGCCAGAGAACAGTAACACTGCACACATGCCTTATGTTTGCCAAATAAACTGTACTGTTGTAAAAATGTGCTTCCAGCGCCTTGATGCATTAGCTGTCCTTCCAGTGACCCTTAAATATGACATAAATATTTTACAGACCACGGTCCATAATGTAACTGTAAGATGACAGCTCAGAACAGGAAAGTACAAGAGAGAAAAGCAGTGCTCTGAAATACAGTAGGACAATTTTTCCCAGCTGTTAAAATCTAATGAAGAATGAAGAGTTTTTTTCTAAATACCATGTTCATTATTCCTTCAGTTGTTAAATCTTGAATGCACATCTTGCATCCAGAATGGTTCTGAAAATAAGCAAATGGAGAAATTACTGCCTGCTATAATTTAGGAGCTAGAAGTCATTGAAATCATAGGTACCACAGCCAACATACCCACCTTGTGTGGTTAATTATGTGGCTGTCCTAGGGGATGACTTTGCTGTTAAAATTATCACTGTTTAGATAAGGTAAATCCTACGTAGGCAGGTAATAGATTTATTTCCCTTGTTACCTAAAATTTTCCTCTTTGAATTTGTTTCTACAAAAATATGATTGTATGAGCATTGAAACATTTTCAGAATAGTCTTTAAAGGGCAACTCTGTGGAAAAATAAGGTGAAAAACAAGAATGCATATTGACAAAATTAACACAAGTACTAGGAGATGGCTTTATCTCAATTTTTGTTTCACACTGACAGTTTAGTATGCCACCGGAAACGACTGCCCTATACCTGCTTCTAAATAACTTTTCTTACTGAACAATGTTTTAGATGCTTATATATATGAGCAAGATGGATGTCAAGATGCCCCAAAATCTTTTTTGTGGGCCATTTTAATACTGCCTCTGTCCATACAGAGAGGTTGCTATTAGGTCAGTCATCCTAGGGGTATTATTTACTTTATAGAGTCTGCATTAAGTGGGGGGGGAAATTCTTATTTAAAGAGAAGACAGCTTAGAACATGTCCTTTCCAGAAGTGGCCAAGTGTAATTCTTTAAAATGCTGACCTTTTTATGAACTTCTCCAGAGTGTCAGGTGCTGAGTTCCCTGAAACTAATCAGTAGAACAAAGCTGATAAGATTTTATGTCCTTCTTACTTACCCTCCGGTTTTCCTTTTGTCTTTCTTTTGGTAAACAGGTGTAGAACTGAGTGTTAAAGACTTGAGACTTTGGTCTGTGTTCTCAAATAATATTTCCCAATATGGGAGGCAGGTGAAGTGCAGAGGGTAATCCCAGGATACCTCCTGGACTATCAAAGAGGTAGAAAGGAGGCCTAGACTAAAGAAGATGGAAACACTGACCAAAAGATTTTTGGTACCTTGGATCCCATGACTTTTTAAATCCACTAGTTGTGATTCCATCCATCCAGTCTGCTAATTCTGCTGATTGTACAACAATATGTAAATTACAAAAAAATAGTAATAGGAAAGGAAGCTGAATTTAACTATTACAATGGGAAAAGCTGACCTTGAAGCTTTGTTAGGCAGCTTAGTTGTTTTTCAGTGACCTAAGAAGGTCTGACTGGATACCATGTGACATTCAGAGACATAGAGAATTGAGTTCTCTTTTGCTATGTTAACTGGAAGAAAAATACAAAGTATTGAGAAGCTGTTATTGCCACTTCAAAAAAATAAATGAAATTTTCTTTTCCAGAGCGGAAGCCTCCTTTGACAACTGCAGTTTCAATGGGAGAACCAGAGCAATCTACTACTGTGGACTCAGTAGATATGCCAAAGGTCCAGATTCCTCCCCCTGCTCATCCTGCCCCAGTACATCAACCTCCACCTCTGCCACATCGTCCCCCGCCCCCGCCCCCCACCAGTTATATTACAGGGATGTCTACTACAAATTCTTACATGTCAGGGGAGGGTTATCAAAGTCTTCAGTCAATGATGAAAACAGAAGGACCAACATACGGAGCTTTACCACCGGCCTATGGACCACCAACTCATCTACCATATCATCCTCATGTCTATCCTCCCAACCCTCCACCACCAGTTCCACCTCCTCCCCCTGCTTCTTTCCCCCCACCCAATATTCCACCTCCTACTCCTGGATATCCTCCTCCACCTACATACAATCCTAATTTCCCACCTCCAAGACTGCCTCCAACTCATGCAGTACCACCTCATCCACCTCCAGGGCTGGGAATGCCACCAGCTAGTTACCCCCCGCCTACTGTTCCCCCAGGTGGACAGCCACCTGTCCCACCTCCAATTCCACCTCCTGGTATGCCACCTGTAGCAGGACTGGGACGTGCTACATGGATGAGATAGCATGAGGTAATTTGCACGATACGTATATGTTGATTAGGCAGGAGTAGCTAGCCAAAACCTACATTGTAAAGATGAAGAGGAGGGTAATCTGTATAATTTAGATGAAGAAATGAGAGTAAATGAAAATTTAGCTGATCTGTTTGCAGTATTGTTTATGGTGAGTTATATAGGCTTTTAGATTTTAATCAGCTTTGCAGTATCTATTCTAACTTTATACATTTGACTTAAGTTTAAATTGTCTTGACTTATTCCAGCACTGGATTACTTTGTACTAGCAAAACCAGCCATATTGGCTCAATTATATCAGTAAGAAGAAAATTTCCTTCTAGAAATCAGTGCCTATTTTTGAGTATCAAAATAGCCAGATACCATGATATGTGATCTATAATAAGAAACTTCATTTTTAGTAATAATTAAAAGAACATGATGTCAAGCATGAAAGCTGCTTTATTTAAGGGAGATTCTGAATGCTAGCTGACTGGAATAATTTTGAGGTGTTTGCCTTGCTGATAGTTTTGGTTTGGAATGTACTGGTATCTTAAAATATTGTATGTTTACACCTATTTGCAAATTCCTGTACATAATATATATATTTTCTAAGTGTTGAAGTCTGAATGTAACAGCCTACTGTGATGTACATCATAGTTATAAATGGGACTACTTTGTTCACTCTACCCAAATAAAATTGGTTCTGAATTTAGTGGATTTCCAGATTCTTCATATTAGTTCAGAATTCACAACTATGGTACTTACTGCAAGATATTTCAGCAGTGGTCTCCCAAATCTTATTCATCAGTTTATTTAAAAAGAATGTATTTTATTTTATTCAGCTAGAAGTATACACTATCACAATCAATTTCTTACTTCATTTTTACTAAAATATTTCAAATGAATGTTTTACACACATTATCAAAAAAATCTGTACTATTACTTTCCCTCCCCAAAAAAGCCAGAGTGGTTCAATAATAGGTAAAAACGCGTGCTAAGGTCTAAAGAATTTTGCTATATACACAACAGCAGGTGCTAACTTTTCCAGTTCATTGTAATTCATATACAGAAAATATAGCAGGGCTGTAAGATCACAGGTTTAACAGAAATCAAACTTTAAACTGATTTCTAAAGCAGCACAAATAGACTTTCCCCACATTATGAAAAATATACAATTTTATCACTTTACAGTCATGCACTTTGAAAAAGATCAGTAGTACTCTTCCCCCACAGTTTCTAGAAAGATAAAAGGTCACTTTAACACTGATTTCTTTTAATATCTAATATTTGGATAAAAATGTGCCATTCTCAAACAAGGTTGTGCTCGGCAGTCTTATCAAGGTGCGAAGAGCCAACTGAAGCTGGTTACACTGCAGCATTTCAGGAACTGTTAGGAAAATGCTGCTTACTTCAGTCACTCCAACAAAAGTCAAGGATGTGATTTTACTTTTCTTAAGCAAGCAAAGTCCTTTTGTAAACAGTGGATGCTTTCTTTGCCAGAGGATTGCAGAACCCAGGGCTTCAATCTTGAGGAAATTGTCTTGGGCTATTGCGCCAAATATATCAATTTAATGGCCACTATTTCAAGGGATGCTCTCCTCCAACTTAATGTACAAAGCTCCTCAGGTAGTTTTCACTGGAGACTTAGCACATAGTGAATTTAAATATGCATATAAAATACCTTTTTAAACAGCTGAAAATTCAGCACCCAAGTCATCCCGTAAAGTCATTGATCATCATTTTACCCCAGGAAGACACTTAATAGCTCAAATAGAGCTAAGTATGATGAGTAGCAAGCCTAAAAACCTCCGAACAGTAACACCCCAAGGTACAGCACTGTTGTGTTCTTCTGCAAATTCAGTGATGCACATCTTATATTGAAGATGATGCTGCCAAATAGAATCTTAAAAAATCAATGGGCAGTACCCTAAGTATAAAGGTTGTTCAGATGAATTGCTGGCTACCCTGTAAACTGGCTCTCCAGGATTACTGAATTGACCTCAATCGCAGCACTGTTTCCCCTGTAGGTGAGATCTGCAGGTAGAACAAAACAAGCTTTGCTTGAAGTCATTGAATAGACTTTGAGAGAAATTTGATAGCAGGAAATATCTGGTGAGACCAGTAGTCTGATTAATGTAGCTCTTCTCTTGTTGAGAGGACCTGCTAGCCTAATATACCCCTTTAACAGCAAGCATGTTATCAACACAGTTAACTTCATGTGCTGGCAACATTTGCGTTGCTTTAGTTAAAATTCACTGACATAAATTAACCTTGTTCCAAATATACTTAAATTCTCTGCTTAATCCAGTGATTAGATGCCATCAAAATTAAAATGGGCTTTCAAGCAGATAGATTAAAGTAACCCTGTTTGACATTAGATGTTAAGAAAGAGTGATGCCTCTGCTTTGCATCACCTTTTCTGGTATGGAAATCTCAAGGTAGAAATTGTACAGTAGGAAGACAAGTAATTGTCAATGGTGACTAGAAACTGGAGGTCAAAACAGAAAGCGAAGACGGGGAAATCCAGAATCCTGTAAAGTTCCTGTGCCTTAAGGACACAGTCAGACTCTAGAATGGATTTTTCCATACTCCATGGGATGTAAATACTATTAGACTGAGAGCTAGCTAGCTCAGTGTTCACTGACTGAGCAATAGGAAGAAATCTACTGGTGAGTGTGTGAGTGAGAATATGTGCTTGTGTTTCGGGGGTGGCTCTTGGTTGTTTTTAAATAACCTACTCGACTGTTACATTTTTATTTCTGCAATGAATAATGACGTGGTTCTTACTCTTATGGGTTACTGTGTATTTCGGTTGTATTCCTTCTCTATTTTTTGACTGGTTACAGGTTTCGGCTCTGACACTGCAAATTCTTCACCCAGGCAGCTAGTTTATTGTACGCCATAGGACCAATTACCTTTCATAAGTTGCAGCATGGGCTCCTTGGTATTGTATCGGTGCTCCTTGTTAATACAATACCACAAGTCAAGAACTCAAATGGTAGAACAAATTAATTTAAGAGGAAGAACCGGTCCAGCTAATTCAGCTGTCTGTAGCTGTGACTGATTCTTACAGAGAATAAAAGGAAAGGAATGGTGTTTGAGGTCATTACATCTTCAAAATAATCACTAAAATCAATGCAACTTTTGAAGAGGAGGCTTTGATCTTTTCACATGCCTGTCTTTAAAATTATGTTACAGAAATGAGTTCTAATAACGAAGCCCCGCTTCCTTGGACTATTGGGAAAGAACATCTAATGAAATACAGGGACAGCTGCTGTGACAACTTGGAAAAGGAGGGAGTCAAATTCTTACAACTACACAGGCAGCTACTCCACAATAGCAAAATATAAGTCCTATTGTTTTATATACAACCATTTGAAGAAGGAAAAACTCACTTGTTTTGGTTCATTCACAAAAATAAAGCTTGAATGGCAGGAAGCAGTCTCACCTGACAGCCCGTGTTTATGGAGTTTTTATTCAGCTCTGCAAGGTTGTTGTTTGGTTACCTTACACAGGAACCAGTATAGGTGAGGGATCCAGCAAGAACATTAAAAAAACCCACCCAAATCTTCCTTATGTGAAAGATGAGCTGCTCTTGAAGATCCTGTGAAAGCCATAAGCACTGCTAGGATGGCAGTTTCTGCTGAATTACTTTGTAGTGAAAGCTTTACAGGAAAAGTGTTGCCATATTTGTAGGGAATACTGGTGTGTGGCTAAATGACTTCATTCACATTACAACTGCAGAAATCTTGTGTCATTTGTTCATGAAAAATAGTTCATTAACAGCTGATACAGAGTCTCAAGCCTTTCTGTACGCTTGTGTGATGAGCACCACCATATAAAGTATGGTGGTACAAGTGTTTTTAGCTTGCCACTCAATGTTTTACACAGAGCCTTGTGAAAACAGTTGCATGTCATTCTTCAAAAGAAGGACCTCCAAAAAAAGTGTTAGCAGCTCATGAACTTGGCAGGCAGTAAGCCAATGAA
This sequence comes from Pseudopipra pipra, assembly GCF_036250125.1. NCBI lineage: Eukaryota > Metazoa > Chordata > Aves > Passeriformes > Pipridae > Pseudopipra > Pseudopipra pipra. The sequence goes on from NC_087554.1 coordinate 52,677,917, forward strand.
TTTGACTTGCATTTTCCTTGGAAAGTGCTGCCTGGAGCCACTAACCCAGCTATGAATCACTGACAAGTGGGTGGACAGGAGCAGTAGAAACAGTGACTTCTCCGCAGGTCAAGGGTTCTTCTTGTTCCTCTTAGAAATTCTCTGGAGTTAGTTAATTCTACAAACAGACCATTACAACAAAGCAGATTTGGACTACAATACAAATGATGCAAGTCTGGCATTATTGGATGGTTACCCATTGAACAGTAGTTCCAGAGCACCACAGCCTGGAAATCAGGCCTTTAGCTGCCATATTTACACTATTGTTACAAAAAGAAGCTGGGGAAAAAAAAAAAAAAGAAGAAAAAAAAGGAAACCCTGAAAAAAACTCAACCCCAAATCCTAAAGAACAGGCAGCCAGAAACACTGAGCTCTGCCTCTTTAGTCTTCACAGAATCCATCACTTCCAGTCACCAGGATGGTGTTCCTACAAGGGACCCTTGAACTGGTTTCCTGACAGATGTTGCCTGATGGAGGGTTTGGAGCTCGCAGCATCACCCAGCTTTCGCCAGACAACCTGTAAGAAAAAATAAAGTCATGAGGGAGAGAAGACAAGGATTAAAAAAACCCAAACATCAAAGCCTCTGAGGAATTGCAGTATTTTTTTAATTGCAATTGAAGTCAAAACCAGCCCTTTCCTGGATCTGGGCTGCAATTCTCAGCAGGGACACTGGATGGCATCTGTGCACCATTTTCCAAGAAAAGAAACCATTGATGCATTTTTCTAATTAGTCCCTCTTGAAATTAGAACCGTTTTTGCCTGGGGTAATAGTATAAAACAAATACACTAGATTCAGAAGTTAAGTTCAATGGAAGGTCAACCCTGCCATGCTCACAGAAAAGATGCTACCATGAACAGAAAAGATAATGAAAAAGATAATGATTAAAATTATATACACATGACTTTCTAAAAACATACATTTTATCCCTCTAGGGCCACTGGGGTAAGGGAGACTATTTAAAAATAAAACAAACTGCAAAACACTGCCTTGAATCTACATAAAATGAATATTTAAAGAAAAAACAGCTGATGAGAGACAAATAGAAATGAATCAATTCTGGAGGATGAAGTTATGGTATTTTACCTTTCCCCTAGCATAGCTATAAGGGACTGTGGCATCAATATCCAAAAAAGCAGGCTCTCATTTACTCTGGTCTTGGCTCTGCTTATCAGGATCCAGCAACCAAAGCGAAGTGCCTCCGCCCTTGCCAAGGATGCTCAGAGTGATTTAGCTCTGCAAGATGCACTTGTGTTCTTTCTACTCTCCTTTTAGGACTGAGGTGTATTTCAGAATTTAAAACAGAGCATTAGGCTCCTCTCAGCTGCTGGGAGGCACTAAATGATGCCACTTGGGCTGACCTCCAGCGTGGGCTTTAAAAAAAGAAGGCTCATAAGCATCATCCTCCCTGCTGTGGGCAGTCGAACAGCACATCCCCAACTGTAGGCATCGTGCAGCTCGGGCTGTGCTCTAGCAGAAATCCCAAACTCTTTGTTCAAAGCCAGAGCGTGGCCAAGGTGCCTTGAGGCTGGAGGCAATGCCATGACAGCAGACACCCAGCAGACACCTCAGAGCAGTGGTTTGGTACAAACACTCACCATACAGGATGTGGCCAGCTCAGTTAACAGTGTGGTTGCCCAAAACATTGGCAGTGCTAATAGCACCCCACGTATCATAACAAGAAAATTCTCCCTCTGATGTTATCTTATGGTTTAGGTTCAAACCCATTCAAGCTGTTCGGCTTTAAAGATGGCAATCAATTGCTGCTTGGCCCAAACCACATCCCTAACGGCACAGGTGGAGACAACTGCTAAGAGGACTCTCCTAGCCGGGGAGAGCCCCGTGCACATCTCTCAGTCAGCTACAAGAGCTACTCCACAGCCTTGAAGGCAGCAAAGTGGGAACTATCTGCTGAGCAAAGGCTGCTCCGTGCAGTGAACAAGGCACTCATGTTACAGACACCCAAAACAGTGGTCAGCAGAGCCTCCACTCTTCCCTTGTGCCTGTAGGCCTCACAAGGCTTACACACAGCAGATCCCTGCTCCTCCATACTTCTAACAAATGACCACAAAAGGAACCCCAAGAGTTGCTGAGAGGAGTTATTACATTGCACATTTCGCGAACAATCGCCTTCTCCTTTTCACTTAGGTCTTCTTCATAATTGTCTTGCATTTGCCTGTCCAGATTTTCATGGACCTCAAGGACCTACAAAAAAAAAATATTAAAAAAGCATTATGATCCTCAAATAATTATTTGTGTCCCTGAGAACACCATTAACAAGTATTTAAACTGGCAGGATTCACAAAGCCTCAAGACGAGCAAAGACGAGCGTGACACCAAGCTCAGCACCTCCATCCTCCCTGTTCCCCTGCCTCTGTCCCACCACCTGCATGCTGTTGCTGCTGCCACAGTCCTGGGGGACCATGTGACAATTGGCAGCAAATTGCCTGTGTCCACAAGCACATCTCTTCCAGGAAGGCTGCTGGTAGCCCCACGTTCCAGGCAGCCCCCCAACAAGGCAGCCCCCCAGCAATTTGTGCTCCCTCCTTTCCCGTCTTTCACAGGAGTAGGGCTACTCTACTCCCTCCTACTAATCCAAGTCATGGAGCAACTGCAGTGAGCCCAGGCCAGCAGCCTTTAGGTCTGACGGTGTTTTGGCCTTCAGGGAAAGAAGGGAACAAGGGTTTGTATCACTGAAAATCCCACTGTGCAGCTGAAGTGTGTGGTCTTCGATCAGCCACGAATTTGCAGATCTTAAACAAACATGGCTAATTTCACTCATCTTTTGGCTGAAAATTGTTTCTAACTCAGTTTCTCAAGGGAACCCCTTGGAGGCCCACAGTGACAGCAAGAGCTGGGCTGTTATAATAGAACCCTTGGACCCTGAGATGCCTATGTGATTCCCAGCTCTTTCCCACTCCCCCTTTGAACTGGTTGCAGCCAGGCTGTGAAGGGGACGGAAACAGGATGGGGAAAAAAACTCCATCAGCACCACTTCCACTCACAATGCACACATGTAAAGGTAAAGGCCTTGGCCAGAGCTGGCACATGAGTGCATTGCCTGCACACACCCCTCCACCCAGGATTGCAGACACAGCTACAGAGTAACACCAGCTGCTCAGTGAGTTCATCTGGTGCAAATACTGATGACCCCAGACTGCACCCACAGTGGTGATGCCAGGCACATGCCTGCAGCACCCTACCCACAGGAGACTCTAGGGGAATGAGGTATCACTTTTCCCTCCTGCTCGTGACTATGGGGCTTTTCCCATTATATTCATAAGATGAAAGCACTGCGAAAAAATGGAGACATGGCTGTAAAGGACAGGAAACCCTTGAAAGGGAGCGAGAGAAGGATCTGAGACTCTCCAAGGGGGCTCCACTCTGTGGCTCAGAGGGCATCTCCACTGGGCACTCCCAGATCTGGGAAGAAGCAAGTTTCCTTGAAGAGGTAGAGAGGTGACACAGCCGCAGTAGTGACATGCCAGAGTGACACATCCAGTGCTCATGTTTGTGAGCTTCTGGATGCCACTCAGCCTGGTGGCTGGGCCACACCTGCAGATTTGCTTTGGGAAGACAAGTAAATATGCTGTGAAAGCAGCTCAAAACACTGCAAAAAAATAGTGGAAACATCCTGCCTGTGACTTATTATCTTAGATTTCAGCTTGGCAAAGTTTGGAAATAGAAGTGTGACTTTTAACCTCTTTGCCTCAAACAGCACTTGGAGACATGCTCCCTGGGCACTGATTCCCAGGCCACACAAGTCTGGTAAGATGCTGCAGGTCTATGTGGTTGTTGTGCCCCACCATATGCTGCCCACACCCTGCACCTCTACAGCCACTCAAGGGGAGCCAGGGCCCGCCACATCCCACCTGGGGCACATACTATCCTGGCCACCTCTACAGAGCTCCTCCAGGGAGGCAGTGCCCAGCTGTGGCCAGGTGGTCCCTTGATTACAGAACAGAGGCTGCCTGTGGTTAAAAGCAACCTTCACTTCCCACTGGAAACACACTGACGCGAAGAATACCCCTCCATCACATCAGCATGCATTCAGAGAGCTCCTCTGGATGGGCATATTGCACAAGCTAGGCATAACTCAGTGCAGGACTGCCTCCAGATTTTACTGCTGCCTCTATACACCTCACCCAGGGTTTTGCCACTGGTGAGCAAGGTGGTCAACTCAGTGTGCAGGGTCAGAGCTCCTGGAATTACCCAACGCCATCAAATAGCACAGCACATGGTCTTATTCGCCACAACACATCCATATGCATGTGAAGATGTACGACAGGTGTAGTTGTATGCACAAATATTCCTATACCTCCTAGGGAAGTACAGAGCTAGATGCAGTGGTAGGATGGTTTCACTCTTTGCTGAGGTGTACAGCAAAGGCTTCTCCATGAAATGGGATACCAGGGTAGATTATCCCCTGGTCTGCTTCAGCACAGCAATCTTGCTGTACTGGAACTGTGCTACAAACAAAAATAGGTCATTCTCCTAGGGCCCTTAACCCACTTGGGACCAATCTTGCACATATAACAATTATCTACATCCTTTCTAAGAGGAGAGGAAGGGCAAGAGGGATGCAAAAAGCATGTACGTGCTGACAAAGGGAGCATCTATATTTTGCTAAAGAGGAGGGAATTAATTATTGATTCAGCTGGACTCACACATTGAACTTGCTTGTCTGGAGTCTGTGTGCTTCCGATGCTGGCTGCAAAGCCAGCAGCCTGCAGAATCACATCCTGGCGTGGAGCGCCAGGGCTGCCTGGCTGGCAGCTCAGCACCAGCTGTGTCCACAGGGCAAGCGTCAAGGACAGCCATGGTCTAGGTTAGTTAAAGATCACATCAGCTCCAGCCTCTGCTTCACACAGCCATCCATCTTACAGGCACAGGAGTCTCAGTGGACTAAAATAAACTGGTTTTCTACTACTTGTGCTTAAACTAAAGCCACACTCCTTAGTCCACGAGGTGTGAAAAGGTGGCACAGTGTATTTCTTTCAGTGGAAATGTCTTTTAATAGTGTTAACCAGGCAGAGCTGGAGCTGAAAGTTGATCAGATGGAAGTTATGTTTGTACTTAATTTCCTAATCTCATTTACTCTGGAAACTATCCTGCTTCCCAGGCCCACCCCATGTCTGGGTAGGCCCTTTGTAAAGATGTGTTAGCATCTTGGGTATGGGAAAAAGGGATTCGGGGTGATAAAATTCAACAGCCTACCCTGGAAAAGCATGTTGGAAGAAAATGCACTCTGAAGACTGAAATCACCTCCTGAAGAAAGACAGGAAGGCCTTTTCTTAGTGCTGACCCAGCCTCAGCCATTCTTAGATCCTGCCAGGTGCCTCTTGGTCTGTTTAGAAGGAGCAGGTTAATGTTCCTCCAGTTACACCACTGGGGACTATGGACATACCTTCCCATCAGCTGTCTATGGCTCACCTAAATTTCAAGGACTGTGCATTCAGTGTGGGTCTAAGAAACTGGGGTACATCCTCCTGTGATTTCTGATGCTTCCCAACCCAGGGAACTTTCTGAAGACAACGTGCACCTTGCTCTCAATGAGCATGCTGGCTCATCTGGCTTTCTCCCTGCCAATACATAAAATAAGGAACATCTCAGGTGTTCTTTGTGACTGCACTGACCTCTGTGACCAAGGCAGTGTCACCTCAAAATCACCAGGTCCGTCACATCCACCTCCTTTCTGACTTGCTGTACTGGCCCCACATGGCCAAAATATAAACATATTTTAAAAACAAACCAACAATCAAAAAAACACCACCAAAGAGTCCGAATGACAGTAATAGCAGGTTGGAAGAGGAGTTGAAAGTTGAGGTACTCATTTCTGCGACAAAAAGCACTCTGGGATTGAGGAATGATTTCCAAAGGGTGCAAACCTCACTGATTTTGTTGATTCATAAGTCAGCTGAACAAAGCACTGGGGAACACAGCATCCTACTTCAACAGTGGAACAGTCCATATGACCTGCTAGGATTTTTCCCTAGTTTTGGAAGGCTAAATCCTACCTTACCCACGATTAGTGGGAGTGATGATCACCTGCTTGATGGCTCTGTGAGCATGGAAGAGGTCCAGGCTGCTGCTGTGGGGGCAGCTGGGTTATAGGCTAAATGTCATTCTCTTACATTTGTCTCCTCCTCACCTCCTCATGTCTCTAGCAGGTTTGCTCAGTTCCTAAGAAAAGTGCTTTGATGTTCAGTGAGATACTGAGCTGTAGCATATGTACCTTTTATTCTTCTTAGCAAAAACAGCTGTTAGAAGTGCCAACCTGTCATCTTGCTCCTTATTTAGTAGGTGCAAACAAACAAAACTATTTCAGAAGCAAAAATAAAGAAAACCCTAAACATGCTCAAGGAAGAACTTATGGTAAATTGCAGGCAATGCTTCAGCCACATAGATAGCATTCAGCTGCCAGAAAATCCCAAGGAAAAAGTCTGGGGTACATTACATAGGTGGGTGCAGACAGAAGCAATCCAGAAGCCCTGCAAATCCATGTGGAGTGCACAGTCCCTCAGTGACCTTTGTGCGGGCATGGAGCTGCATCCTGGCAGCCACATCACTTCTGGACAGACTTGCATGCAAGCATCCCACAAGACAAATGAAGCCAACTTCATTTAAGCCAACAGAATAATAGAATGGTTTGGTATGGATGCCATTCACTAGATCAGGTTACTCAGGGCCCCCCATCCAGCCTGGCCTTGAACACTTGCAGGGATGAAGCATCCACAACTTTTTTGGGCAACCTGTTCCAGTGCTTCACCACCCTGTGAGTTAATAAATGTCTTCCCAATATCTAATCTAAACCTGCCCTCTTTCAGTTTAAAACCATTGCCCCTTGTCCTGTCATTACCTGACATAAAAGTCCCTCTCCCTCTTTTTTTATAAGCCCCCTTTATAGTACTGGAAGGTGCTGTAAGGTCTCCATGGAGCCTTCTCTTCTCCAGGCTGAATAACTCGAGCTTCCTCAGCCTGTCTTCATAGGAGAGGTGCTCCATTCCTCTGATCATCTTCGTGGTCCTTCCATCTCTCCTTGCCTTTTCTTACAGTAAGGAGCTAACCTGCTAGAGCCACAAGGACTTCCTTTCACAGCCAAGAAGGGCTTTCCCTAGTATCCGATGTGGTATAGCCAAAGCACAAAGTCTCATTTGTAGGCTGCTCTCTTCTCCTCCTCAAGGGAAGGTCATATCACAGGAGGTGAGGGTCTAAGCTAGTAGACCAGCTAGGTCTAAGCTAGTAGACCAGCTACATGACAGGGCTGGCACAGGAAAAGCTGCCCAGTTCTGCAGGGTGCAACTAAGACCCACTCCACATGCTACAGCATGCTATGGCCTAAAAACCAATCTGCAGCTGGAGACCACCAGCTCACCACATTTCACTGTGCCACAAGGGAGAAGAAGAGATTCAGACCATGACTAGTTTCCTCAGTCTTTTCAGTTTTCAGATGATCCTTGGAAATGGGCCATAGGATGAAAAACTAAACGCCTTCTCATCCCTCCACACTGACCAGCAGGAGAATTTCCTCCTCACTTCAATTGTGAGAATATTTTTAACCTCAAGTCAATGAGCAGGACACATCACGTGAGCTCATTTATGCCCCATGAGATGTGACTGCTATTTCACCTGCTTCCTGATTCAAGCCATGGCACTTGAAGACAGACAAATTTACCCCACTGGCCAAATTATGAAATCGCAGAGAATTTCATCCAGCTCTTTCTAGGAATCAACAAAGCTCTGAAGTAGAGGGATTAATAATAAATGAAAACAACCAGTCATCCAACTTCATTTCAATTCCTTTATATGAGTCATTGCACCAGACCTTCCAAACCTAATTTTCAGTTTCCAAGAATCTTCCTCATTAATTTCCAATCCTTTCCATAAGCTTATCAAACTGCATCTTAAAACCATTTATGTTTCTTGCCCTTACTAATAAATTCAGTCCTGTAATTCCTAAAGCGAATAAGAACCTAATTTCTCCCCAGAATATGATCATAATCAATTTATAAGTATTTGATCTTATAATTTAAAAACATTGCCAACTCTGCTTAATACTATCCCTCACCACCACCTCACCAAATGCAATGAAGAGCAGGAACAGAAAGGTACAAACCCCACAGTTTGGGAAGAAAAAGCCCACAGCAGTAGTCTGGACTGCATCAGGGCTTGGATGACTAAATGTAATAAAAAACAAATTAGTACAAAGTGTCAGAAAAACAAAGGTATCACATGAGTTTGCAACGCTGTGCAAGGCATCAGGCATCAGCATTTAGTTCACTACTGTCACCTCAGAGACTCAGTTTATGCAGGACTGATGAAAAGAAAGGGTAACCAGCACCTTCAGCATCAGAAGCCTTTGTTGGAGGCTTCTCACCCCAAAAAATAGCTGTGCATAATCTTGCTTAGCTCTGCAACTATTTGAAGCAATGATTATTCATCATGATACAGGTGCTGGTTACCAATAATCTGCCTGAGTACTAACTTTCCATTTTCAGTTGTTTCCACAAGAAGAGCAAATGGCCAGTTCTGCCACTCAGCTTTTTGCACCACCTGGCACTGCACTGCCTGGCTGTGGGGGTCTGCACAGCCTTACCTTCATAGCATGCACCACAGCCTCTGGCTTCTGACCAACAGGGACATACCCTGTTGCAGGAGAAGATGCAAGATCAGATGTCATGCGACCCGGTCCCTGTTGAAATAAGAAAAGATATGCTTTAATTTTTTAATATCCAAAAAATTTGAGCACTGGTTTGTCTCAAATTCAATCCCCTTCATCTACCTGCAAAGACAAAAGACACCATCACCCCTTCCTCACAAGCCACTTGATTTAATGCCACTTAAGTGTACCATCACTCAGTCTAGATGTATTTAGGCAGGAGATCACCCTGGTTTAAAGCTAAATTGATTCAAGAAACATTTTTTTTGCTCCCTTAGGATAACTTTGTACAAGGACAAGATCAAACACTAGTCATCCTTCTAGACAAGGGAGTAAGGCAAACAAGATGATTTTCCAGCTTAAAACAGTCATTTCTAAGAAGCTGCATTTATGAAAGAAACAGTTGGCATAACTTCATTGCTTCTCTGGCAACGTTTTCCCATGGACATCAAGTACCAATCTTCAGCTACAGAGAAAATTGTGAAAGCAACCTTAAAACAAGCAGATGTCCAAACCTAATGTTGGTTGGGTTTGTTTCCAAAATGCTGGCCAGTCCTCCTGCATGAAGGGTCCCATTGGGAAAGATGCCGAAATTACATTCTACAAAAGATTTCTTGCTGTCCAACCAGCCTTGTAAGCACTTTTCATAGGGCTTTCCTTTTTTTACAGGCATCCAGTTTGGATTATGAGAGACACAATATCTTTATTCAATGAGATGCACCCTGCCTGTCCCTAATATTTTTGCATTGCTTTGTAGCACTGGGAGAAATCAACAATGAAGTCATTGACCAAACTTGTATTTAGTCTTCACATCCTTTAGGAAACACAAAGAATTATTATACTTGGGGGCCTCTGAAAGCAAATTAGGATGGCAGAGCGGCATGTAGCACCATCCCAGGAATGCTTTCACATACAACACACGAGACGCTCAATTCTCGTCTTTTCCCTGTTTAAAAACACAGCATGTTTTATGCTTTGTCTCATCATTGTGCCTTCTGTGCAAGCTAGCTATGCCCGAAGAATCATAGAATAATAGAATCATAGAATGGTTTGAGTTGGAAGGCACCTTAAAGGTCATCTAGTTCCACCCCCCCTGCCATGGGCATGGATGCCATTCACAGGTTGCTCAGGGCCCCATCCAGCCTGACCTTGAACACTTGAAGGGAAGGGATGGAGCATCCACAACTGCTCTAAGCAACCTGTTCCAGCACCTCACCACCCTCAAAGTAAAGGAGGACCAATGGAGGGGCACTTCATCACCTCTCATTCTTCCAAATGTTTTAAGTTGTAGGGGCCTTTTTACCAATAAAAGTGTTTGTGTGCATATATTAAAGAAAAATATGGGCTAATCCATTAGGCTACAGACAAAAAGGCATGGAGCTTTTCAAGCCCTGGCCACTGATCTGTGCTTAACCCACATCACGACCAACAGCCATTTACTCATAATAGCAAACCATGAAGTGATTTGCTGGTGATATAAAAACTTCCTTCTGAGAGGAAGGCATCTCAGAAAAAGGAAAGTTAGGTTTACTAATCCCACAATAATTCTCCAAGGTTATTTAACAGATTGGGAAAGCAGAGAGACCCTGAGATGCTCACATGGTTCTGGACCTGCTGGCAGAGGGTTACAGCTTGTTGGAGCTGTGCCCACCTGGGGACATGTCCTCAGCAACCCCATCCATAACATCATACAGAAAAGGCAGAGGCTGGGGACGGAGCACTAAGGGCTGGATCCAGCCAGTCCACAACTGGCTGCAACTTAAGACTGCAAAATGGGTTAAAAATTTCTCATGGGGCTGGTAAATGCAACAGAGTCCCTTCAGAATCAGCATCTCACAGAGGTTAAAGACACCAATACAGGTGTTAATTACTCTGATTTCATCATGAAAGCTGCTTTCTTTCCAACAATGACCAGAATCATGACGACTGAAAGCAGAATATTCACGAGTTTGTGGCCACTAACCATACTTGATATGGATCTTCCCCCATGGCCCTTTTCAGAAGTATCACAGGAAATACCAAGGAAAGGTCTAACATCCAATATTTCTTCAGAGTTGAGAGTAATTTGACAAAGTAAAAGGAATTCTGTTGGATACTGCTGCTGACAACATTTTAAATACAGTTTTCTGGCCAAAACAGGTAGATCACGAAGTCTCCTGTATGACAGGCAGCACTAGCTTCTCCTCACAGAATTGAAGTCACTAATGAGCTACAAAGCACTTCTATGATCGCAATCACTCTCAAAATTATTACAGAATACAAATGAAACCAGAATGATTAGAGAGAAATGTTTTCTAAAGAGCTTGATCATACCTAACCAATCACCATACTGACAAGATAAAAGTAATCCTTGCAAGCACAGTGATGCACTGGATATATTGTATCACACAAAAAACATTCAAAGGGTCATCTTTCTTCTCAGACAAGTGGTTGAAATCACACAAGGCCAATCAATTGAGCAGCCTGTGAACACAGGTAGAGGATTTGACTGAAGAAGGGAAAAATAATGTTAAAGAATGAAGGATGCAGCAAAAGAGGCAGACCCAAAACTTGCAGTCAGAGTCTAAGTGACAGATTACTTCATTTCTAAAATAGGCATGATCCTTGATCCTTAGCTTGGAAGCCAAAACCCCCAGCCAACTGAAACAGATGTCCAAATTGCTGAGTGCAGTCGTCAGCAATGGCAAGTGCACCACACAGCCATGCCACTGCCTGCTGTGCCCCAAGGCACAGAGACCTCACCACCATGCCAGGCTGTTGCTACAAAAGGCCAAACATGCACACAAAAAAAATGGGGGAGCAAGCAAGGATCTCACCAACATTCCTGCTCTTTGCAGCTGTAGGATGCAACCAGAAAAAGCAACCACCATGCTAAGGCTGGCTTAATATTTATGACTGCACTTAGTGTTTTTGTGCAGCTGCGCCCTTAGGAAAGGCTCTTTCTGGAGACACAAGGAGCTGGCATTTTTTAAAGGGGGTTGGTGCTTCATTCCCACTGATTTCAGTGTGGTCCACAAAAAAAAAAGCTTCAGCCAGACTCCTATCAGCTTCCTGCACAGTGGCACACATAAAGGAGGCCAGAACAGACAGGACTGCAGTCAGCAAGGAAACAAATGACAACATATCCAGCAGGATGCACAGCCAGCCTTTGGAGGATGGAGGAGAGGAAAATGGGCAGAGTTCACCGATACTGTTAGCTGAAGGGGAGGAAATGGAAGGAATTGGAGATAAGGTCAAGGTTACTATACTGGAAAACTGCCAACACTGGGAGAAGGGAGGGAATGGGAAGAAAGAGGAGGATGTGTATTTTGCCCAGCAGGAAACCAGCTGAGGTGAAACTCAGGGGAGAGGGAACCAGAGATCAGAGATATGAGATTGGAAGAAGAGCAGGAGGGCAGGGGAAATCTCGAGAAGTCAGCATTAAGGCAGTAGGTGAAATTGCACAGATAGAGAGGATTCCTCATGCCTAAAACAGATGCATTTGGAAACTGGGTAAGAATTACCACAGCTGCACCCCAACACTCTAACTCAGCTAATCTGAAGACATCCATCACTGCAGAAAACCATGCCCTTCCTGTTCCCTATAGCTGACATTTTCACAGCCATGGGAACACAACTGACTCAGCACCCTGACAGACAATAATAGCAAGGTTAATCTGGTTACATCCCAAGAAGAAGAAATTGTCCATATAGGCAAAAAGCAATATGGTGGGTTTTGGGGCATGCATCACTCTCAGTTTCCTCTCCCTGTCTGGTTATCTTAAAGACATCATCTTTGTATGGACATATGGCTTTTCCACTTGCTAGGTTTTCATAGTGTTTGGTAGCTCAGAGATGGTTCAGTCTTCAACTTCAGACATGTGGCTGAGGCACCACATAATTATATAAATGAATGGTGCTATAAGACAGCTCAGAAATCACCAAAGAAGATGCCATTAAAATTTATAATAAAGTTGTTGAGAAATAGCATACCCCTTTCTGCTTCAGCCACAGCCACAGTCACCCCACTAAAAAGAAGAGCTGCTCAGTGGTGAGATCACCAGTCTAATTAAGGTGGGGGAGGGGAGGCATCCAGGTCAGGACTCAGAGCTCCAAAGCACTTGGAGCAAGCACCTGTCTTCCCTATGCACAGGGTTTGTTGACCACTGCACCCCGAAGGCCCAAAGATACTTCTCCAAGATACATTTTAAGTAGCAAAAGTCCTAGGGAAGCAGAGGCTTGGAGCCCTGAGTGACCCATCCAAAGCTTCTTTGGCAAGTTGGTGCTTTTGCTTCTCAGCAGATCACTGTGGCTGTTCAGAGCATTCAAGAGTGTTGTAGCATGGATCTCTGATAAGTTCAGCCCTGGAAACAACAGCCCTATCTCTGCTGCCAGGATGGTTCTGGGACTGCAGTGTCCTGAGAGGATCCTGGTGAAGCTTTTTGCATCCCTCATGGGAGGCCAGTGCCAAGTACCCCCATATTCAGGCCCCCTCCCACTGGGGAAACAGCAACAAGAGCTATTCCTTTGTGACCTCTGTGCAGACAGCAGTACTGAAGCACCACGAACACATTCCCCTTTCAGCCCTTGCCTGCTCCTCCATTTCAAGCACATCAGTGCCAGATATTTGGTGGTATTAGTGATGGGACCAATGCACTTCTCAGAGCTTACTGTCCCCACACGCCATCAGTCCCCTCCCCATTCCACCAACCCCATATTGTGCATGCCCAAACCACAAATCCATCAGAGAAGCTAAATTCTGTTCCAGACCCTCCCGGAAACCTCTCACTGGAGCCTACTGGGCTTGTGGTTCAGCCTCCAAGTCTGTAAGGAGATTCACAGTCCAGCTGTATCACTGACTAAGAAAAGAGAGAGAACCTCTGCAGATTCTTATGCCAGAGCATTCTTGAAGCTATATGCTACACACAGGGGTAAGTTCCCCAGTTCTCTATTGCTAGAATGATGTTTGATCCACTGACAGCCTCCAATCCAAAGCAGAAAACAAAGCAAATCAAACTAGCCCTATTCACTGCCCCAGCCAAGAACCCAAAATTCATCAGCAAAGTAACAGTGCTAATGTTAGAAAGGAAATCCAAAGACCACAAATACTGCCAATGATCCTTTTTAGTCTGACACCAAAAAATGAAGAGCAGAGGCCTCAACTTGCTGTACCAAGCCACAATGTCATTACCAGTGTCTAAGACCAAGTTGCCTAATGAGTCCTTGCTGGCTCTCTCTGGTTGCATGGGATACGGTCCAGCACAGATGTGACAAGCACTGCCATCAATACTCCCTTCCTATGTGTCTGGAGGAACAAAATTAATAAGAGTCTTTGTAATAGGGCACACCGCAAAGTCCCGATAATGACACACCTCCACAGAGGTAAAGTAAGGCTTAATAACAGTGGGAATGCTTCGGAACCCAAGAAGAAAAGAGCCTAACTAGGGACGACAGGTGTCTGCTCTTTTAGAAGTTTTGAATCGGAAATCTAAAAAAGAACAAAGAAATTGTGATAAACAATTTCTCCTTCATTCCTCCAGGGACCTGAAAAGACATGAGACCTTGGTCCTGCCATCAGTTTTCAATCACTTTCTGCTCAATTATATTCTATCTTTTAATGACACCCTCTCCTACCTCAGCTCCAAGAGAGCTATTTTTGATCTGCAGAAAGGCTGCAAAAACTAAGTTTCAAAACCCAGAGAGAACATCATGCCAATTTTACTTCAGCTAACAGGCACAGCCCAGGTACTGAGGATGCTTCAGATCAACGTGGAGCATACAAGCAAACATTAATGCTTCTGAACCTCACGTCATCTCCTTGCCTTCTATAAATGTTTGTCTACCATTTCAAAAAATAAGCAGATATTTAGAATTCAAACCTGATTAAATAAGCCACACTTTTCTAATGGCATACCTCAGACAACATTAAAGCTCAATGGAGTCATATCAGACACTGTGAAGTTTTTATTGCCAAGACAGAACACAGAAAATTACATTACATCAGGCACTGCCAGACAACTCACAATAAAGTTCCCAGGCACATCTATTTATCTCACAGTGGTTTTGTTTGCCGTCTGCTTACCCAGGTTTGAATTATACTTGGACCCTTCCTTAGCACCTCTCACCATCCAGGTGTTTTACGTAAATAGAAATGTCAGTGCCACTCTGCAAATTAGGAACTGTTAAGGGACAAGCAGGAGGCAGTAACATGCTGACAGTTCATGGAAAGTGGATGGCAGAGCTGGATAGTACCATGGAAAGGTGCCATGTCTGGCACCCAAGTCCCGGTGTGCTGACAGAATGGGGGGCCCAGCACATTTTGTTTTTTTGAATAGTGCATGTGGCTACAAGTTTAAGGAAGCACCTGGAGCAGCTCCAGCCAGACATTGCTGGGGGCAGATGGGAAAAACTGGCAGCAAAATCAAGGACTGAGAGCACAAGGCCACTCTGGCATGGGAGAAGGAAAGCACCAAAACCCTGAAGCATGATGTCCCCATCAGAAAAGCAGCACAGGCAGCACCAAAGGCAAGCACTGGGCTCACACAGACTGATGGTCCATTCAGAAAGAGGTATCTCCCTTCACACAGAGATGAGTGGCATTTCTGGGCAGTCACACACAAAAAATATCTCCTCTTACCACCAGCCTGAGAAATTCCCTGGGCCCCACAAAGGCAGATCAAACCCCCTCATTGTTTTGCAGCCCGGGCCACATTTCCTGCCCTCCGTTGCCTTGCAGCTGCAGAGGGTTGATGTCTGAAACAAAGCGCCGGTGCCGCGGCGCTGAAGCGTGACATGACTCCGGGCTGACATTTCGCCCTCCCTTCCTTCAGAGTCCTTTTCCTCTCTGTTGCATCTTTGCATGCCCGTGGCAGCTCTGCCATTGCCACCATGAGTGGTGCTCCTGAAGGGGTCCAGTTCCTCTCACAGTCCTGCAGGGACAAGGCTCCCTGATGGCACCCTGGCAGCAGCCCCAGGGCTCCTTGCTGGCTACAAGATTTCCTGGAGGCACAAAGAAGCGTCGGCTCCTCTGCAAATCACACCATGCAAAGAACAGCCTTTTTGCCACCTTGCTGCAGAGATGCCAGACGTCTGATATCTGAGCATGGGACACCATCACGAGAGCCAGGGAGCACCCAGGTCCTTTTTGTGTCCTGTCTGCCTTGCAGATGATCCAAAGAGATGATGAGACTTGGTTATTGTTATTCCATGCCTACTGTGCAGAAAGCCTGCCAGCATCCAGCTCAAAACAAACCACCAGCTCCCTTCTTGTGGGTTTAAATGGCTGCACAGCCCTACATTCCCAAAGACACAGGGGGCTGCCTTGCAGCTGCGAGCACTTGACACTGTGCCACCCTGCCACCAGGCACACCAGAAGAAACATGTGGAAGATCCCACAGACAGCTGCAGCTGCCCAGCACAACATAGGTCCCAGCCACCAATGGGAGTGAGTGCAGAGCCATCAGCAGTCTGTATTAGCATCTTCCCTATCAAATCAAGGGACTTTATCGCAGATGCTAATCTCCTTTGGCATTACTTAATTTGCTGCCTTTAATCGTAGAGAGCAGCTGGTCATGTAAACATTCAAATTCCATGAATTAACTGCTGGGTCCACAGAGGAGGCAGACAGAGCCAGTCTGCGTAGCTCAGCCACCTCCTGCATCATCGTGGTCTTCCTGCATGTCTGCTTAAGTAAGAAAAAGGGCTTACATGGCACTTTCTGATTAATAATGAAAAAAATTAACTGTTTCATTGCTTTCTCAGCACAAACATCATGGACACCTGACAAAAGAATAGCCCTTCTCCCCAGCAGGCATGTATGGGCTGTGCTAGGGCACTGAAGGGAAAGGAAGATTTTGGAGACTGTCCCAAGCAGAAAACAAAGTCAGGACATTGTTTGCAACTGGATGTCATTACAAACAGGAAGGGTGTCTTTTCTCAGTACCACACACTCACAGAAGATCTCAGCTCCAGGCTCGGGAGAATCCTTGGTGCATGCACAGCTGGTGAGCCGGCTTCCTCCAGCATTGGCAGGGGAGAGGAGGGCGGTCACTGCATGGGTTGGTAACAGCCCCGGGGAGCTGGGGCAGGTGCACACTGGTAAAACGCCCCACCAAGAGCTTCAGCTGCCCCCTCAGACGGTGAAATTATTGCCAAAATGACATATTCAGAGCAGTTGCAGCCCATAACTACCTGACACAAGGGAACAGAACAAGAACAAGTCTGTCCGGACAAAGCAAGCCCACGCTTGTACCAGCAGACAAGTGCACTAACTCTGACTGACTCACAGGGGCACTGTCAGCGTAAGGATTTTGAGAGGTGCTACTTCTTTTAATAAAAGAACATCAAACAAGTTTGTTTTCAGAAGGAAACAGTGGATATTTTTAACACTTTCCTGATTTTGAAGCAAATCTGATTTGGGGATGGCCCAGGTGAAAGCCTCTGGGTGGGTAGAGGATGCATGCAGACACAGGAGGATACCTGCCCACACCTGTATTACCCTTCCATGTTTCCATTTCAGCCTGGCTGCCCTCCCAGGCCTGGGGCAGAGCAAGGGTCTGCTGTGCCTCTGCCTGTTCCTTGACCCGTTTCCAGTCCCACACAAATGCATGTGACAAGTAAGCATGAGAACCTACAGCAGATCCTCAAAGCAGATGCTTTTTTTTTTGCCTCCTGTGGATATCTGTAAAGGCAGATTATGGATACAGTCTGTCAGTGCCTCTTTTGCTCATCAAATCCCCAAACTTTGTCTTTGGCAAACTTTGTACACGTTGGCTGTCATGGGGAAAAAAGCAACCCGCCGCTCAGAGCCTCTGGAATAACAGCTGATGAAGGGCAGCTGCCTTCAAAAATGGATCAGCTTGTTCTCAGCTGCTGGTAATACACTCTGAAGCTTCCCAATAGCACTCCCCAGTCACAAATGGTGACAAACCTTTCATTTTACTTTCCCTTCCACAGCCACTGTTGCTGCAGCAGCAAATTAGCTGCCTTGAATTTCTCTCTTTGTCTGCTCAATAGCATCCTGGTGGTATCAGTGAAGCTGGTGGGAAGGAGCTTCTGCCTTCTGCCATCATTGTTCCTCAGTCATTGTTTCCCCTGCCTAAAAAGGGACCATGGCCATCACCACCGTGGGAAGGTGAGAAACCAGCTTGGGGTCGTCCTCCAATGCACACTGGCAACACTCAGCTCACCTGACAGCCACAGAGATGGGGCACAGGGATAGGAGAAGGCAGGGGGACCATCAGAGCACTGCACAGGATGGGCTTGGTGGAGCAACAGAAGGGGCTGAAGACATTTTGAGAGCCACAATGAGATGCTAAAGACACAAAGGCGGTCCTGGGGATGGCAGAGGCACCAACCAGCCCAGGGACTTCATGCAGCACTGACAGGGGCTGGGGGGTCCTTGCTGGCAGTGGAAGGGTTTCTGTCCTGTGCTGTGCTGTGCCTGGGGCCCTGCTAAGGTCCTTAGTGCACCAGGTGACTCTGCAGGGGTCTTCTTGCCTATGCCAGGTTGGTGCAGGAGCCAGCTTGGTCCTTCCTCTGCAGGGAACTGAGGGGGAGATACCGAGTTACCTTCTCACTTTTCTTCTGCCTTGGCCTTGTATTGAAGAGGATGGAGACCATCATCTTTCCAGCCAAAAGGAAGAGATAGGATGGTCATTGGTTTAGCTACTATGTGCCCTCGTATCACCTCTCCTCATCACCACTCTCATAGGCTCAGCAGCCAGCCAGTGCTTCAGCCAAGGACTCTCGTCATCCCTTCCCACCCCATCTAATGGCTTCTCTTTACACCTACATACCACAAACATTTGGGTTTGTTTTTGCAATAGCATGTGTGCCATCTGGCACAACGGAACACACCTCCCCCGAGTATCTCCACAAGGCAGAGCTACAAAACACGGCTCGTTGTGACAGCATGGTGGGAATTAAGGGAAGGAGTTGGTGCTATAGCCAGGCAGTCAGAGGTGTCTCCCAGGCTTTGCATCCTGCACGAAATGCACGCTGGAGAAAAACACAGAGACAGTGCCAGGAAGCCAGAGACTCAGCAGCCCTCTCAGTCGAGTGTTCTCCACTACATAACCACACTTCTGTTTCTCTGCACTTTCCTATGGATCTTGATGTTTTTGAAGTAGCTCTAGGGAGGCAAAAGAAATTGTGACTCCCCAGTCTGGCCTCTAATCTAGGCTCCTCAGAGACACAGCTTTGAACATCCAAATGGAAATCTCACTTTTATCCAGAGATACTTACTGTAGTCCTCAGGAACATACAAACGCTGGGTATTGGCACCATCATCATTGTCTTCTCAAAAAGAGAGAACTTTTCTCAGCTTTCACAGAGTGTATCTTCATATACTTTCCCCAGGCATTCCCAGCTCCAGACCCCAGATGAGCACAGGTCTCTTCCTCCAGCCACCACCTATAGCACCTGCAGATACATCCTCCTGCACCCAGACAGAGAACCACTAGGAACTCCTGCTCCTCAGCAAGGGAACGCTACAAACTCAGTACAACAACTTAAGGAAGGAGAAGGTGATGATTATTTTAACCTGTTGCTCAGGTTATTTTAACCTGCACACCTACAAACTCACACATTCACCAAAAGGTTGTCAGGGTCACTGCGTGTGACACAGAGGACAAGGGACACCCACTAGCAAGTCCTAATGACAGCTCTGGCATCCCTCCTCGTTGACAGCAAAGAACTGGGTTCTGGGACACATTTTTCACATGCTTTAGGAGTCCCTCAGTGGTTACTACAGGCTGACCTTTATCTCAGCATCTTGGTTACTCACCCTCCATAAACCCTAGGAAAGCTGCTGCCTGCTGCTTCCTTTTCATCATTTTGAGCACATTATCTAATCCTTCCTCTTGGAACCAGAGGAAGAACAATCATGGTGTAACACTGCTCCCACTATCAGGGAACAAGTCTTCTAGGGATGAGCCATCTGTGCTGTGGCCTTATCACAGCACAGACCTCCTGGTCCTGACATAAACCACTCATCCTATGGTGTTTACCCATTTGTTTGCTGTCAGTCATGTCTTTGGCCATGAGCACAGGCTAAAGCACCCCTTGCTCCAGAATTCCTGCTGGTGTTTTTACACACACTTTTCCACCCACACTCATTCCACACCAACCTTAGTACTTCCATTACAAATCTCTACAGTGGAGTCAGCCTAGCCAGCTTGCTCTGCCCTTCTCAACCCAGGGAAATATAAGTCCCACAGGGAGCTTGTTGCCACCTCCTCTCGTGTCTGAGCCAAAGAAAATCACCCTCACCTCCCAGTGGACACAGGGAGCCTCTGACACACCATGAGATCACTCTGGGTTGCAGTTCCCAGCGCTGGGGAGATCAACCAGTCTGCTAACATACATATCACACCTTCCCTTTCACAGGCCAGGGTCTTGTAGGTTAGAACTAACCCCCAGGACTGCTTTCCCTGGATATTTGGCAACCACGGCAGACTACAGAGCAAATCTACAATTCACCCTTCCAGGATCCATTAGAAACGCCAAAGTGTGTCATTAACTGAGGTACGTCAGGGCCATGGAGAGCTGGAGTGATGCCAGCTTGTAAACTGTGACAGTGAGGGATGTGCTGAGGAACTTCCTCAAGGAGTTGCACAGGCAGTGACAATGATGAAACTCTGAATGGATGTGACAGCTTTGAAGCTGACATCAATTGTCCATCAGTCACCCGCATGAAGCTTGTGCAGGCACAGAGAGAAATGATTTCTCACAAACTTAGGCCTGCTCTCAATAAAAAAAAGCTGCAGAGAAACTCCAGTATGTCTCAATGTCCACTTCTGGGAGGTGCCTAAGACATTCAGACATCTGCATGAATTTGTGATCGTTGCCCTTCATCACGAAAACATTATATCATGTCAAGCCAAAAACCAAAGGGATTTTGATAGGAATAAGTAAATAAATGGCTATGTAAGTATCCCAGAGGATGTGGATTTGGATGCAAAGCTGGTTTTGTTTTTTCTCTACCATCTTCCGGCAAAGAAGGCAGAACACAGCCAGGGTGACAGATGAAGGTGAGTGTCACACAGCACCCAGGCCTCTCCAAAAATGCCAGGTGCCACCTCTTCCTTAAGGAAGGAAAGAAAATAGGGACAAGTGGCCAGGAAGGGGTCCAGCAGGCAGCACCATCTGCTGCCAGCCCTCACAGAGCCCTGGTGAGCTGCGGGGGCTGATGCTCAGGCAGAAAACTCTCCTGCCAGCTCTCAGCCCCAGCACAGCTCCTCTGCAGAGAGCTGCTGGCTGTATCCCAGCCTGACTGACAAGATAAACATGAGTGTAGCACCACTTCTTGGGGCAACCAGCACAGGCTGACTCAGCGTTGCCTGCCTGGAAGCTGGAGATCAAAATCCTGAGCATAAGAGAAGCAAAGAAAACTCCCCAAAACTGTAAGGCTGGCACAGCCAGACAAACATCTTCAGGTTCATGTCTTTCTGCACTCCCTGCAACGTCTACTGTCTTTATACATGGGGCACAAAGTTGGAAAAGTGAATATTCATTTGGATGGTTTTATTCTCTTTTTTTTTGTTTAAAGCATTTGAATCATTTGGCTTGAAGTTTGCAGTTCAGCAGGGACAGAAAGGGGATCTGCTTTCATACTGGAGTTTTATTTACAGAAACTTTCTTAAATTATTATTAAATTATTATTGCTCCCTTCTTTACTACTCTAATATATACACTAAATCTAAAGAATGACTTTTACCCAATCAAGCAGCCAACATACAACCAGCCTACAGTACCCACAGCTCTGCTGACCAGTGCCCCAGAAACAGGACAGGGAGGTTTTCCAGCTGTGCTGTCATCAGGCTTCTGTTCACAGTCACAACACTCACAGCCAACTCCCACCAGGACTCTCTGACTGCACCTATGCTCTGCCTGTAATCTGGAAAACAATGTCACCAAGCAAATGCAGAAGCCCAAGCAGTGAAGGGAACATCTGGAAGGCAATCATCTACCAGGGCTCGGGATCCTCAACCATGCCTGGTACATGGTGCAGGAGGAGTCCTGGCACAGCAGCACAGTATCCATCTTCTGCAACAGGCTTTAATAGAGATTATTCTGTTGCTTGAGAAGAAGCAATGCAGGCAAATCTTAGGAAACATAAACCTCATCTGTGATACAGAAGAGCCTAAGAACTTATTTGCTAAAGCAACCCTGATCACACACTGCCAGACACCTGGCAAGCCTCATCCACAACCAGCTTTTTTACTGCAGGCCCGGGGCATTTACAAAGAAGCAGCTGCAGGTATAACAAGACTCACCCTAGCTTTAAAGATGCACAGCAGTGACTGTCAGTTGACTGAAAACCTACGCTGGGAAGTTAATGATCCAAATTCAGGTAAAGACCAATGTTCCAGGGGCTCCCCACCCTCCCAACAGCTGCAGGTATTAGTTGCACATTTGCACCACCAGTTTCAGGGTGAACTGACACCTGGAAGAGCTCCCCCATAATCTTCACATGCCCCTTCCACTTTCAGGGAAACCCACGGCTCTGTCTACATAGGTAAGGAAACTTCTCTTACATTTTGCAGGGCATCTTGATACTGTGGCAGTGATGAGAGCTGTGACTCAGAGTGGTACGGGGACAATCCTTTCCTCAGAGTCCTCAGGTCCCCCGTGCTGGACTGCTGCAAAGACAAGGACAGAAAACAGGACACTGTATCAATGAGATAAAGGAAAGCTGTGCTGCTCCTGGCCCTGTCCTGGCTTTTCCCACGACCACTTCTGACCTGTTCTCATTACTTCTGCCTGCAACAACAGTGATAGTAAACACTGTAACAAAATGCTTTTTTCATGTCCAGACCTGGAGAAAACACCTGCAAGCAGCTGGAAGTGAACTGTTCAAGACCTATTCCATTAGGTGATACAGCAGGAAGGCATTTTTGGTTTACCTAAGTTCCTACACATTCATTAAAAACATTTGTTAGGATGCATATAAAAAAATATTTTTAAGATCTCAGATTAAATCAAAATCAGAAAAAATATACATCAGGGGACATTGTTTAGATTGAGAGTTTGTAAACAATGCTACTATGATTCACCTAAACTTGCAAAACCTACCTTGATAGAAAGGGTTTCTTATTTGGTTACAAATTTGCCTGCAGCCACAGGTCTTTAGCAAAGTCAAATACATAAAGGTCATCTATATGACCCTAGAAACCAGGTAAATGCAATCAATAGTCTGCACTCAAAGGGAGAAGCAGCACTGGGTGTTAGGATGACTGAATAATCTCCCTGGGACAAAGTTTCTGCATTGTGTTGTTAGCTAGCTCAGTGATTTTGAAATGTGACAGTCCTAGAATGAGAAGAGTTTTTCATTTATAAAAGTACACTCACAAAAAGTCAATACTCAAGTAGCCAAAATCAAAGGTCTGGGAGAATATTCTTTCTTTATTACCAATAAACATCCTCATTAACTTTTCATATTTTTAAGAGTATCAAATACTGCACTGTCCTCTACTTTAAAGCTACCAAACATGACCTTTCAGATTTTTATGCTCCATTAAGACTTTCAACTTGCTTTTGCTGTAGAAATGATGTTTTCTACTTCAAAAGAACCAAAGAAAAATCATTGGTGCAATAAAATTTAAAAGGAAATCTCATAAATCAGCTCAATTGTATAAAAAAATCCCTCAGTAACCCAAAGGCCCAAGCATAACTGAGACTTTAGAGACTGTGGCCGTGCACAGATCTCCGGAAATACTGAAAGTTCATTTACATTTCCTGCTCCAAGAGAAGAATTGGTGCAGTCAGAGTGGATACGTCATTTTCTATCAGTGTCAGAAACATTTTCTTGTAGCTACATGGCCTGTTTAGCACACATTCATCTTTGGTTTTATTTCAAAATGTTGTTTTAATACGTGAAAACTTCTACAGTGACTCAGTGCTTACACAAACCTTCTGGAGCCCTCACCCTATCAAATTTCTTTTTATAAGCTGTAAGGAGAAGGGAAATTTTCAAGAAAGCCATCATGAGAAATGGATGCTAGTCCAGTATCATGCAATCTGCTGGGAAATGTTGTGTCTCACATGGAATCAAGTGATACAGAATGACTTCACCATATCAGATGTCTGGGATTCCCTTGAATTTACGAAGTGGCATCAGAGAAGATCTGGTCTATATTTCTTTCACATTTCACAATAGAGTCAGAGAGAGATCTGAAGAAGATAACTCCTTCTGAGGCCGAAAAGTGACTGCTGCAAAACTGAGTTGCCACCACTATTCCTGGGAGGTATTTCAAAGGAAGGTTAGCAGGTCACAAAGGAAGATGATGAGAAGATTCTTAATTTACTGGCAGTGTCCCAGGCATGTGATGTCTCTTGCTGGTTATCCTGAAAGAAATTTACCTTGCCTGGTTTTCCTTCCACTGCCCTGCTGTGTGCAACCTCTTCTTCACTACTGTGTGGCATGGGGACACAGCAACCTCCTGGAGAGGTCCTGACACTCTGCTATCCATTCATTTAGGTTGTCAGCTCAGGAGCTCATGCACCTTTCTCTGATAT
The DNA here is from genome assembly GCF_036250125.1 of Pseudopipra pipra. Taxonomy (NCBI): domain Eukaryota; kingdom Metazoa; phylum Chordata; class Aves; order Passeriformes; family Pipridae; genus Pseudopipra; species Pseudopipra pipra. The sequence goes on from NC_087554.1 coordinate 52,702,112, forward strand.
CCATGATGAAGGGGCATTTGCACGGCCAAGGCAAAAGCAGAATAAAACAGCAGAGTAAAAATGTGAGGCTATAGCTTTGTGATGGAGACCCCAAAGGTTGCAGATCTCCTCGAAGGCTCCGCTCCAGAAGGGCAGGCGTTGCCTCGACAGTGTTTAGAGGCTCTGGATTGCTCAGACTTATGCAAAGCACAGAGACCTGCAAGATGCACAATACTTATGGGGCAGCAGGAGTATAGAAACAGGCCCAAGAAAGAGAGATTTGGTAAACATTTGTTTGCATCCCAGAAACTTGCTCTCTTGCCACCAGCTCTGAATGGGTTGGTCTACATTCAATGCACCACATGTTTCATCACGCTACAGCTTGTCCTCACAGAAAGTCAAAACACTTTGTCCACCAAAGGAAGGAAGGCAACAAAACCCAAATGTAGTCAACATGCAATATCACATTATTGTGCCTAAAAATACGCTAGTTTAAATTGATTTAATTAACTGCCCTATGCTCCTGCCTGGAGCAAAAATCTGCGTTAATTTCAATTTGTCTTAAATTGGTTGAAATTGTGTTGGTAAATACACAGATACAGTCAAAACTCTGCTCTAACAAGTGTTTATAATGGATTAGTTCTATTGCTTTTTTAAAGCAAATCCCATTTAAGACAGTGCACTAGTGTGTGACAAAACTATTGTTAGGTTGTTTCAGTGACTGCTGATTATGAATATGACCTAATGCATTCAATTTGATGGAAAGATTCCCACTGAGTTCAATGAACATCAAAACAAGCTCTTAATTAAAGAATAGAAACAAAAAAGAGAAAAAAATAGGACAAGACAAAAAAAAAAGACATCTAAGAAATAAAAATGCTGAACAGAGATCTATCCAGAAGGGGAACAAGGTGTTTGGGGCATAGAGTGGGTTTGCTAGGGCAAGAAGAATTCTTCATCTGCCACTATTTATATGACATCCATGTTGGAGATGGCCAAAGTAATACTTTTTCCTCCCACTGCCTGTCATGAAGATAGTCCCTTTCATGAGCAGTCCATTCAATGCAATTTTCCTTCTATATTTTCTAGAAGTTATTTCAAAATATATCTTACTCTAATTGTTTGGGTTGCTTGCCTTTTTTTTTTTTTTACAACAAGCTACCAATCACAGTTCTGCACTATTTATCTTCCTTGCATTGGAAGAAAATATGTATTTCTTCACCATAGAATGAAAACTGCTTTTTTCTTCCTTTTTAAAATTAAAATAGTGCAGTGACACATCTTCAACAGACCCCCCTAAACATTTACACATTCCTTGGGCTTTGCTATCAGTGTTAGAGCTAACCAGGAAAAGAAAGTGAATCCCTCATTAAAAAGCAATATGACTAATGATGCATCAGAATGAGTAGCCATTACTCCACTTAAACCTAAATTAAAAATCCTGATATTTGCATTGTCAATTCATTCACAAAATGAAATCTCTTATTACCTTACCTAATTTTCATTACTGAGATGTAAGTGGATCCCAAATTGCTTTTCTACTCAGAAAGGCATTTTAAAAGTACAATCCATGATCATCTCTGTTCATCATCATTGCTGGAGATTATGTTGCCAGCTAATGGGCAACATGTCTATAATAAATTATCCTTCAGGTAAAATCACTTCACATTTCTGGAGTTCCAAGGAATTTATCAGCAAAATCATTTTCATCTGAACTAAAGCTCCCTGGGAGCGTGCCGTTTCGATTAAACTTTTATTGGAAACATTTCCTAAGCTGAGGAGCAGTGAAGAGGGAGGGAGACAGCAAAGGAGACCACGAGAGAGCTGAGGAGACTCACAGTCAGTCTTTATCCAACCTGATCAAATTGTGTAACCTGAAAAACACTTGTCCCTAGCAAAAGCCAACAAATGGCTATTGACTAGTCCAGAGTGGCTCTTGCTCTTTTATGTGAATTTTTTTCAAACGCTAGTTTCATCCAAAAGCTAAACAAAATGAAACAAAACAAAAAACAAACCAAACCAACAAACAAAAACCCCACCCCAAAAAAAAGCATCTCCCAACTTTCCCAGCAGTACAAAAGTGCAGGACCTGCCCTCAGTCTAACTCAGCACTACTCCACATGGCATTGCCTCCCTTTCCCAGCCCATGAGCATGGAGACAAGACTGCAAACCCAACAACTTTTCCTGCAGTGCAGTGCAAACCTGTGCTACCCACTGCCAGCTCCAGAGTGGTCACTCCAATACAACTGCTCTTCAATACTTGGAAATAATGACATGACATTTATTGCTAAATTTTTCAACTAGGTTGAACCTAGAGTGACCCCAGAAGATACTGTTCTTGAAACAAAGCCTGAGATCTTTGTCCGCCTTTTATGAAAGAAATGGACACAGACATGCCCCTCCCATTAGGGAAGGGAGTTTGGCCTACTCATATCAGTGGGAAAAGAAAAGGACCTACAAATCAGGGTTTTAGTAAAAATGGACTGCAAACCCAACTGCTTTTTTTCTGTCTAGAAAACAGAAGCAATTTGATTACAGAAGCAATTTGATGGGTGGAAAGTGGTATTTTCCATAACAAATAATATATAATTTTAAACATAAATAGAAATTGAAGTCTTGATGGTTACCAATGCTTAAAATTACATTTTAAAAAAAAAAAGGCAGAACAAAACAACAAAAAAACAGCAAACACTTGTTCCTATCAAAGCTTTCTATCCTGCTAGCAGGGAGAAGAAATGGTGGCCTCTGACTTTTTGACCCACTGTGCTGAGTGATTCAATTGAAAAATAACACAAATAACACAAGAAGATGGATGGTGTTTGGGGTATTTTAAGGTCAAAGTACTACAAAGAAACATTTATTTTCCTTTCTGTTTCTGTCCAGTAAAGTCAGATCAGCACTGTGGCTATGTTGAACCAACTGCAAAGATAAAGTGTTGAAAACTTAGAGACAAGTTAGACAAATTATCTTTTCTGTTACCCTTCAGTGTTACTTCTGCTAGAATGGAGAAAAAGGAAGAAAAAGATTTAATTTTTAAACACTTTGATGTAACAAAATGGACTGTTCTTAACAGAAATTAAATACAGAAAGACAGAAATTTACTTGACAGAAAGTCCTCAGCATTTACAAAAGAGATTAGCAAAAAATCTATTTCAATTAGAAATATGTGTTGAAGGGACCAAGGAAAATTAAAAATCAGCACTGTCGGGTTCCAGTAATTCATGAATTAGCATTCAAAACAAGGTTGTTACATAAGTAGCCTTTAATTGAAAACAGTATTTTCTCCCTTCTTATAAGTTGTAACAGATGAAGACTGAAAAAAGTTTAAAAACTGTATTTAATCACAAATTATCAATTTGACTGTGTACCCTGTGGAAGTATTAAAGTCATCAGGGCTACAGCTTCCCTTCTCCCCACAGGCTGTGGGGTCATCTGGGATCAATTTGGGTGTCTAAACATGGGCATCCCATGCCTAAGCATATCCAAGGCACTCTTGGAGCCTTGGTAGGTGTGATAAAGAGCTGCTGGAGACCTGCATCCTTCTGCTGCACAGCAGGAGCAAGGAGGGTCAGGCCTGGTGTCAGCTGAGGACTACAGCCGAGCACCTGAGATGTTGCTCTCTTCACCTCTTTGTAGCTCATTTGTAACCTCCTGCATTGTGAAAGCTTTCTCTCCTGGTCTACACTTCATTTAAAAAAACCACACAACGAAGCACCAATTCGAAGGCCAGAAGTCCTACAAAGCCCCTTTTTGTTTACTTCTGGGGAGTCTCTTTATAAAGGGATGGCAAAATGTGTCCAGAATGCAGAGGAGAATCAAGCATACATGAGTCACCGACAGCAGACTTCCGAAAGGGCTGTCATTTCGGAGGGTTTATAATAATCAGCTTCATTTTCATACAACAGAGACCCACTTGCACTAAGCTCAAGAGATGGCAGATCACACACCACACCACTTAAATGTATTAATATTATATCCACATTTCAACATAACTTTAGAAGAAATTATGTAACAGCATGAAATGTAACTAGATGGAAAGCAATCTTGTGAAGAACTCAATATAGACAAGAGAAGATACCCTTATTGACACCAGTTCAGAAGATTTTCTTTGGACAAACAATTATGCCACACCATCATCCAGCCTTCTGACAGACAAGCAATTTCCATTTTTTAGTGGTTACCTCCCCTTCTACAAAGCACAGGATTTCCTTAAGACATCATTTAAATATCAGAGTGAAGCTGGTCCTCATCAACAGGGCAAGGGCATGGCACCCTGACCATGTAAGCTCAATAAGGATTTGGGCTTATGATTCGGGTAATTCTCTCTATGTGAAAAAAAAAGTCTACATGGAAAAAAAAATCTCATTCTTACTTCAGATTCTACTTTCACCCCATAAATCTAGATAGAAAACTCTGTTGAGACCTTGGCTTTTGGTTATACACATTTGTGAAGAGGGAAAAAAATTGGAAGGTTTTATTTCAGTCTACTTTGTCGGACTGCCTTCATCTTTATGGACTCTTGTACTGCCCATTACCTGGATTACTTGCCCATCACTGTAATATAAATTCTTAAACCTACCAGCAACAATTCTCTAAACCATAACTGTTCCAGTAATTGAAACTGCCTCAATTTTGACACTCAACAACCCATTGTTTGCAACTGGGTAATTAAATGGAAGGTTTAGCTCAAAATCTTTTCCTGTTATTTCGTGCAGCAATTTAGCTGCCAGCTTCTCTTCAGGTAGGCAAATGGCTTTGATCTGAAGTTGGCCAGAACTTACTAACCAATGTCTATTGCACAAGTACAGGCAGAAATAAAAATAAATTAGTGGCATATTTAATACATTCAGATGATTAAAAAATGGAAATCACCAACATTAGCATGTAAAGAACAAGCAATCAGAGCCCCAAACAACCAGCAACAGTATTAAAAGAGAGCCCCTAGATCCAAGAAGCCGTTCATGGATGCATTAGCTCTCTGTACCTTACTGAAATTTCATGGCAAGCTGTTGCAATCAGCCAGCTAGAAGGGAACAGAAGAATATAATACATTTGGAAACTTAATAGAAAAAAGTTATTTTATAATCTTGAAAAAAACCTGTATCTTTACCACAGATGACCAAACCCCTCTTCCCATATTCATGTACAAAGCCTTGCAGCCCATTATTATCTGCACAAATATTAACATCTTACTATCCAGATTTAGAGCATGGTGACCCCACAAACAGTTGATAAAGCTTGATCACCTTATTCTTCTTCACAACTACAGGTATTTTATCATACCTGCAGAGTTCAATGGCACTCTCAGAACACATCTCTCTGTAAGAATGACCTGGCCCAAGATAGCCTTAGTAAGTCCAGCAGAGCAGTGATACTTTGCTGAGGCAAAGCAAAGCAGAAACATGTCTCAAATAATGTGAAGGAGACATTGCAAAGCATCTGCCTTACACAGCTCTCACATGGGCAGCAGGGCAACAGCCCCTGTTTCTCATGACCTCAGCACCACACATGAGTGGCCCTGTCAGGCAGCCTTGTGCCCCAGAAAACATCCCCCACCACACTACCTTGCACAAACACTTCCTCCTTATCTCATTAACCTATGTTTTAGTGTCTCATGCACCAGGAACCTGAGGGATGGGCAATTTCCCTGTGTGAAGCTAGTTAATAATTGAATTAAGGTTCAGTAATTGCAGTTATCACTACAAGATATATTCAAGGAAAAATAAGCTCAGCAAAGCACATATCTGACACATATGTGAAGAGTTCCATTAGCTTCAACAGCATTTATCAGGCATATTGGAAATTACACACGAGAGTGCAATAAAAAAAAATCAACGTATTTGATTTTGAAAGAACTCTGCAAATAAGAAAAAAAAACCTAAGGGATGAGATTAAAACTATTTAACATCTTCCATGTCATGCAATAATATGAGCTTTCTGTAACAGGAGAGATTAAACTCCTTTACACTGGTTCATATCCCTGTTGTATATGTAGCACATCCAGGGATCATTCCTGAATTGGTGACAAAGGCTTTAGAGGATAAAGACACCTACTCTCCTGATCCCCTCCCTGGGATTCAGACAGGAGGTCACAAGCACACCCTCACCCAGTTCCATCAGTAAAGCCATTTTCAGCAGTTCATGCGGAGTTGGGAATGGTGTGACCCTGAGAATGAGGTGCACAGCCGTTGTGCAGCAGCAGCACAGGGGGCTGTGAGGAGGAATTTGGACACTGTGCCATGGCTCGATCTCAGCCATTCACAAATGTAACGCACGGACGAGGATCCCCAATTCTGCCTATGCTCTGACTTCCCCCTCACATCATGAGCTGCATTCATACAAGCTGGAGGGGCAACCAGATTTCATCTGGTTGCATTGGCCACAGCTGAAATTTTCTACTGTGGGGGGAGGTAACAACCTTGGGAAAGGCAGAAGACAGTCAGTAAGAGGCTTAGCAGATTTCACCATGTAAAATCACTACTGGAAAAATACTTTTATTAGTATCTCAGTGGGGTACAGGCGATAAAAGCAGTGCAAATTTCAAACCTCTCCATTCTCTGTAGCAACGGAGGTAGGGAACTTTAGTACACTCTTAATACTGTATTTTTGTCCTCTTGTTTTAGATCTGCAGAGAAAGATCAAACCCATAACTCATGGGAGACTCAGATAATCAGTTCAAACCAAATTGCAGTATATAATTATAATCACACAACTGGCAGGCTTTGCTCAAGAGGAAATATGAGCTGGCACAGCTGAGAGATTCAAGTATCACAGCCCATAACCCAAACAGAAATGCAGATCAATAGTTAACAAAGCCAAACAGAGCTATAACCATTGACATTTGGTGTAGCCCCAGTCTGGTCTGCAGCTTGCATGTCATGAGTTTCAGAGCCACAGACTAATAGAGCCCATTCATGGCTCATTAGAATCAAAATTAGTGTCTTTATTAGGGATACCAATGGAGAAGCTAAGGAATGCTGCCCCAGTTCCTCCAGGCAAGTAGATGTAAATGTGGATGTAGTATTAAGCATAGAAACAAACTCAGTGCACCATCCCCTGGAGTCACCTTTCATTTTCTCCTGTCAACTGCACTCCAGGCAATGAGGCCAAAGGGAACCACACTGCACCTCCTCCAAAAAGCTCAGCCACAGCAATGCCACTGGGATACCTTTAAGGCACTTCCCACATCCCACAAAACAACAGGGGTGGGAATGAGAAAAATAAAGATCTGAATACCCTCCTGATAAATCAACAAAGGTCCCTTGCAGGCTTTAACTAACGCTGGACACCAGCTGACCAAGGGCTCTGCTAACCTTCTCTCTCTTCTTTCAAGCAGCATTCAGGGCAGGATGGGCACTCAAGTCCCTTTCTTCTGGAAGACCACTCAGATATTCAAAGTTCTCTGCTGAGCCAGGATTTAAACAGTCAGAGACAATCAGTTACAGCCAGTCTCAATTTCTATGAGATAGTTTGAATATTCTTTAAAACTCTCCTATAAAGATTTAGATTTGCATTTTTGGCTTCGTGAAAATCAAAACAAAACAGAAAATCTTGTCACAAGCTTAGAGTTTTGGGTAAAGACACTATTTTTTTCCAAAGCAATGAATGGTTAACATCCTTCCCATACTTCTCCAAGTTGTTTTCAGATATCAGACACTGAATGTTTCTTGAGCTGGGCTTGAATTTGGCATTTAACTCATTGCAAAAATCTGTTTCTAAGCCTCTGCAGCTATTGCTTAGTTTCCCCTTGAGACATTTTTCAGTCCTTCTCAGATGGACTGATCACTGAGATTCTGTGTTCTTTGAACCTCTCTACATGTTACAAAGACACAAAAAGCTGCTTCTTCATAGCCTGATCTAACTCCAGTTAACAGCTTTTTCCCTGGCCCTGTCCTCATACCGAGAAAAAAGTAGAATCTAACGAAATTATTACAAAGCTGGTTAAGCACAGGATATTACTAATCCTGTATTTCACAGCTGGAGGTTAAACTGAGCCTCATTAAACCCAATGTTCTTGCTTTACCCACAACAGAAACAAATGGGGCATGGCAGAGCTTTGTGTGTGTGCATCTCTCTCACACACACCCGTACACAGAAATTCAGCTCCAGTCCTTTCAAAATTTAAGTTGCAAGAAATTATACGATTGTCTCAAATTTGTAAGACTCAATCAACTGAGTATGTCTCTGTCTATCTGTTAATCAACTTCTGGATCCAAATCTTCTTGAATTATAAATATAATAGGTTTTTAGGGAACTCTATTTATAGTCTCATAAAATCCCTGGATACCACGGGCAACAACCCCAGAACACACAGTACACCATCCAGATGTCATTACAAGTTGCAAAAGCTCATTTTTGTCACTGATCATGCATTTTAGATATGCATGAATGCAAGGTGAATGTCAGGAGAATATTTATTTTGGTAGGTAGCAGCTCAAGACCCTGATGTCCAGAGTCAACAGAAGGAAATCCATTGTCTTAAAGGGCTTGAAGGTATTTTGGATGCACGTCTGAGACATGTCTGAACTGCTTCTATAAACTGTACATCTCTTATTTGGGGAGGAAAAACACTTTATTGAACAAGTACATATTATTTACTTACATCTCAAGTCAATCTATTGGATAGCAAATTGGTCAGATCAGTCTTGTCATTTTAATTCATAAAAGAAGGAGGTGAAATGAAATACACTGGGACATCAATTGGTTTTACATGCTATGTTTTCTTGAAGATTCTACTACCACAACTAAGGAAAGAACATTTGAGAGATTCTGTTAACATCTTTTGCATTTATGCATGTAGACAATGCAATGCAAGTTAGAGGCTTAAATCAAAGTTTTGAGAGTGGTCTCATGAAAGGTCTCATAAGAGAAGATCTCAAGAGAGAAGGTCTCATGAAAATCTGGTTCTGCTAGAGCTGTACTCCAAAATGCATGGAGTCCTGTAGGAATTCTCACCATTGACTTGAAAGGAATATTTGGATGTGATCTCAAACATTGATCTCCTTTTTTATTACTTAAAATTAATATGCAGCTAAACATTTAAACACTGCCTAAAAATGGTAATATAGTAACTGAGGGCACGTCCCCTTCAGTATTCTGAATTTAAATGGAGACCAACTGCCTGGAAAGCTTTTCATGTCTGAGTTGCTCTGTATTACAAAAAAAAATCCAATTTCCCTTGTGAGACCTTAAATTAAAGCAATTATACTTATCCTCCTCACATACAAACAGTAGGTAGACTTTGGGGAAATTAGACAGGTTTGTAATTCTGTTCCTGTCGTGGTGAGCGTGTGCAATGCTCCTGGCACAAGCCATGGCCTCACAACAAACCTCCAGAGCCAATTCACAGGGAGGCCCAAAGTTTAAGACCTTACAGCAACTCTGAGAGCAAAGAGGCAACTCCACAAGAAGGAACTGTTAATGGCAGACTTGGCACAAAAGCAACCGATAATAAAACAACATAGGAAATTGCAGTCCGACTCTCCCAGAGCCAGCCAGCACATTGTGGGCAATTTATTTTTCTCCTCCATCCTCCGCTCCTAGGGAAGAGATCGGGCTCTCCACTGAATGGCATTTACATCTTTCTTCATCGCAGTACTAACAATTATGAGGCTCTTTTCGATCCTGCAGTCCACATTTCCCCCCCTTGTTTTCAGACCTATATGCTGGGAGCTGCCTGCTGAGTGCACGGTTGTGCCAAGATCCCACTTGCCTAAGAACTGCAGCAGCCTGCAGATGCCCTGGCCATGGAAGCTCCCAGCTCAAACACCTCAGCTCTGTTTTAACAGCAGTGTTTACACCCATTGCCCACCATCATTTTACTATCTGCACAGCTGCAGCCTTCTTTTAATTTAGGCTAAGCATGCAGTTTCTTAAAAACAAGACCAAGCATAGTTTTCAAGAACTTCTAGGGATGCTCCAAAGATCTTCCAAGGATACTCTAAATCCCAGTCAGCTAGCAGGTAGACACTGAACTGCTGTGAATGCTGGTGATACTGAAGTCTATTCGCAATTTTAATTAAATACTCTTATGTTCTTCATAAATCCCAAGGGCTGTCACTCCACAGAGAATTTTTTTTAATTCTGCTCTGCTCCAGGGGACTTGAAATTTTCCCTCAAAGATGCGCCACGACCTCATTGTCAAACGTCCAGTTACTCAGAGCCTCACCTGCCCAAAAATCTGCTCTGTTCAAAGCTGGGCTTTTTGAAACAAAGGTGTACAATGTGCCCTGGGCATCTTTGAACAGAAAAATGCCTCTGGCATTTCTGTTCTGGAGGGAAAAGCCAGACACAGCTCAGCAGAGACTATAAACCAAAAAGAGTCCCGATAGCCAGCTCATGGGGCACAGTTGTTAGTTATAAGGAGAGAGAACAGGGTGATGAGCCCACAAAGCCTATAAAATTCAGTTTTATTTGAAAGTGCTCAATCCTTGCCATTGTACAGAATGAGCTGAAAATGCAAGACAATGTGAAAGAATAGCCAGAAGTTTGTCACTGTTATTATCTCTAAAATGTACGCATTACTTATAAAACTAACCAGAAATGGCCTTTGGAGTTCCTAAATGTTATAAACACAGGTCTCTCTAACCTTAAGGGGAAAGTGTGTAATTAAAAATTCCTTTTTAGTTCAAGGGTCAGTGTGAGATGGCTTAAGGGGTCTATTTTCTGCTTGGACACCTTCAGCTCAGGGGAATGCCTAAACCTAAACCAAATATGGTCTCTCCCACCTCAGGGGTTATATCTTAGCAATACGGAAGGTAACCTCACCTAGTCAACCACATACCACTAAAGAAAGGTTAACACCAGCTCTCCTGAACACTTCCCACAAGACACAGAGGAAAATGAGGACTTCTCCCACGTGATGTTGCACAGATTGACTGCATGAACACAGCAGAACTCAGTGCACTTCTTCCCTGGAGAATTTGAGACTATAAAAATGATGCCCATGAAGCTCCCCAAAATCAACACACAACATTCCTTGGAACTTGCATTCATCCTCTTTATACTTCAACTAAAACTTCCAGAAACCAGCTACACTTGTGAGAAAGGCTCACACTGTCAACCCCAGGACACAGTCAAGTCTCCACTTGGCTTTGTGGGGTCTTTGCCACTGTGGAGACATCTACACCTACCAGCACTGGAGAGCAGGGACTGAGGGGCCTTTTCTGGTAGTAGCATTTGCTACAGCATTTCCCAGAACTGCTGCCAGAGATTTTGCCAGCACAGCCATGCCACCCAAGAAAAAGTATGACTTTCCAGCTAACACGGCCATGCCAGCAAAACATTACAGCATAAACTTGAGTAAAAAAAGTAAAAATTGGAGTAATTTCTCCTCAAAGGAGAATGGGAAGAGCAATCTTTACTGATGGGTTAGCAAAATAAGAAGCAGCTCATTTCACAACTGGAAATACACGTCTCCTCCCCTAGAAAGCAAAAGATGTCAAAACAACAACAAAAAATCCTATATGGCTATCATAAATAACACCCCATCTCCATTTATTTTCCTCCCACTGCAAAGTGTGGCTTGTGAGATGGTATTTCTTGATCTCCCAAGAGTAAGAAAAGCTCTCTCCATTAACCTGTTCAAATAAGTCACTAGAAAAACAGAAGTGTGAATCCCCACATACTGTGTTGCAGGTAACATGCACAGCGCAGAGCAGCTGCCAGGCACAGGCTGGAGAGCTTTTGACTCTCCCACTGAGGCTTTCTTCCAAAGTGCTTATAGAAGAAGGTTATGTCGGGAAGCAGGAGAAAAGTGCAGGCTCAGGACCTCCTGCACCAACTTAATGCCACATCAGAAGTGGGTACAAAGACACCACCTCTCAGCAGCACCACCAACAGATGCTGAAGAAAAAGCAACAAATCTTGCTCAAGATGCACCAGCCAGCAAAGGGGTATTGTGTCACTGGCCACTGGAATATAAATCCTCCTTTAAAGCTTGCAAATATCCCTTGCAGCACCGGCCTTCTCGGGTTTCTCTGGATGAAGCATTATTTCAGCTCTATGTTTAGCACTTGGAAGGAATCCAGGAAGACTTCCATAACCACCACTGATTTGTTAATCCCTTAATGCACAGGCACTGTTTGTTACTTAGGATGTCAGGTTTCACCGCTCCTCAGCACGCTGGTGATAGAACTTCTTGACACCAGGCTGCAAATATTATTGCAAAGTCAATACTCCCAGGGAGAAAGACAAGCTGAGTTAAAATGTGACTTTGGTGTTGACAAGCCAGTTTGGCATTGCAAAGTTCAAATGGCCGGGATCACCTGGCAACTTTCAAAACAGAAGGAAGTTTGCCAGGATCCTTTTTGACTGGAGTCTTATCCCAAGATCCGCATGGTAACAGCTAAATATTTTCCAATCAGACAAAGCAAGTAAGAATACAGTAAGTGGATTATAATTTTTTGGGCAAGTGCTGGGAGCTACATGTACATATGCGTGTCAGTTTGTATCTATACAGATTTTCCTAATCTTTCTCACTGAAAGAGAAAAAAAATCCAAATCTGGGTATGTGGTATGACAGACTGGAGGTGATGCAGCTCAGTATTCCCAGGGAGTTCACCCAGGTTATGGTAGCTTCAACACTTCTGTTGCCCTAAGGAAAGCTGACTCTTGGCTCACAATAGATAGCATGATCTAAAATAGGTCGGATCCTGGTCTTTTTGGAGGGACGTTAAGACATCACACACAGGCTGCACAGCAGGTCACAGCCAGGGTAGCATCAGTGCCTGCTGCTGCTGGGGAGGTGGCAGGCCTTCTCCAAAACACAGAGTTATTTTAAGGTCATTTCTCTCCCTCCTGAACTCAAATGTTTGTAGTGACACAGTCTGAACGGTGATGACACCTGAGTGGAGGAAAAGGTACAGCCTTCACACCCAGGACAGTGCAGAGTTGAAGGGCTGATGCATTAGCCTGAAGCAGCCCCACACACCCCAAAGCTAACTGGGCTTCATCCTCCTGATGCAATAAGCCCAGGCAGCTATTCAGCCCCTATTTATTACCATCATTAATTACCAACCACTTTTTTTTGACCTCATAAAGCAGATCAGACAGAGCAATGTGCTCGGCTGTGGCAGGACAAAGCTAGGCCAAGGGCACATCAAGCCCATCCCCAAATCCATGCACATCCCAACTGTCCACACACAGCCCATCTGCTTATCAATAGCTCCAATTAAATAGTCTCGGGGTTTCGACCGCCACCAGACACCAGCTCACTCTCAGTTTGGGAGAAAGACAGAGGAAGTTAAAATTAAATTAGCAATCGATTAATACATGAAGCAACTCCAAAGCTGTTGAGTTGAGCACTCTTTTGGGGTTTAACCCTTTGGTGCCCTATGAGTTTCGTTTCATGGCTAGCAAAGTCAATGAGTACATTGGAAATATGGGAGAATCTTTAAAAAGGCTCACAATCAGATCAAATTCAGAAAAACTAAGGTTTGACAAAATTATTTTATTGAAATTTCAGTAAGCATAGAGCTCTTTATTATTTTTGTTTGTTTATTTGAAATGGGAATGTTTTAGAAATATGATCCTGGAGCAGTCTATTTTCAGATTTGGTGAAAAGAACAGCACAATATAAACTGGCAAAAATGTATTTAAATAATTTTAGAAGGCCTATTTTATTTCCAGTCCTTATAATTGGAAAGAATCTGGAACAAAATCACTGTGAAACTCGGTGCTTGAAGTAAGAAGCAAGGTATAATAAAAAAGCCTTTAAAGTGCCAGGAGGGTAGAACATAACACAGTGGAAAGATGCAAAGAACAAGAAAAAAAGAGTAACTTTTCCAATGGTCTAAATAGACAGTGCTTCACTGAATGCAGCAAAGCTGCCCCTGTTTATACTAACTGCTGGGTTTTACAGGGGATCCAGAGGACATACCAGACAGAACAACTGCTTTCTTCCCACTGTTTGACATTGTTCTATAAAGACAGGTAAGCATCAGGAGTAATCAAAAGCCCAGTGGCACGTGGAGTAGACTTTGAAAGGGAGATGTAAGCAAAAAGTGCCACTTTAGAGAGGTCTGTTCGGATTCAAGTAAGATCTCAAATAAAAGCTGGGAGCCCATACAGCACAAAACTATTCCCAAGGCGGTCCTTTGAATACAGTCTCCTCTTTCAACAAGATAAAAGTCAATGTAGATGGGCAAGCAAGACAAAATCCTACAGCAAGGGCACAGGAAGCGCTGGGCTCTCACAGCATCCCCAAGAGCAGCAGTGGATCAAGGAGCTCTGCAGGGAGGCATTAATGCATCTCTGAAACACACACGGACACTAACAGAGGATTCAATTTTTTTGTCCTACTTTTTTTTTTGTTTTTAACAAAAGCAGACCAAATTCTATCTGTGGGGGCTAATATGAAAAGACCATTATGTTCTTCCTGGGTAGGATGTTTACCAAAAGCCCTTGTGCATTCAAATGGGCAGTCAGACACAGCCATATGGAAACCGCAGAACTGAGCCACACTACCACCTATGAGGCAATAAAAACCTACCTGGGAAAGAAGCTTGTTGTCATCCTCCAGCAGTTTCACTTTTGTCTCAAGTTGCCTGATATAGTTGGAAGACGAATCTTTAGAAAAAGAGAAAAAAAACACATTTAAGCTTCTTGTATTAGAGGAAAGCATTGTCAAACAGTAAAATGTTTTCCCACTCTGTGGAAGGCAAGTTTGGGAAAGACCTAATGAATAAAACCCCATGTGCATAGGGTGAGGAAGGGAATGTATCACAATGTTTTTTTCACTAAAAAGCTGAGGTTCAGCAGTAGCAATATCTTCCGTGAATCCTTACTGGTGCCATCAGTTTTAAGAGTGGGGGGATACAGAAGGAAAGTGAAGTTGAACTACTGTGGCTTGTATTTTTATAAAAGTAATTTCCTGGGTTTGAAAGCAATTCTCATTCATCTAAAATGCACTAAAATACTCCACAACAGAACAAGATGTTTCCTTTTAGGCCTGAATAAACAACCCCTCCACACACGTGCCTTTTGCTTTCAAAAACAACTGAAAAACTCACAAAAGTAAGCTGTTGGCACAGCTCTATGAGATCACTGCCACAACTTCCAACTGCTGTAAAAAGGAAAGAAGTGTATTCAGCAAGGCCACAGAGCTGCAGCATGCACACAACAAGTACCTCCCCAGGACATCTGTTTTTTCTAGTGGAAGCACATGACACTAACCAGAAAAATACCAGGACAATAAAATACAGAATATCCTCACATAATATGGTAATATTCCACCTGAAGGAATTTAGTGGCCAGTTTACCATTGCAGTTAAGACAGCAACACCAGACAGGGTGGCCTAGCATAGAAGATAAGTTGCTGGAGAGCATTGTGGGTGGCTTACTGCTCTCCAAAGCATCTGGCTTTTGTTTAGAACTGTGCTTTGAAACAACACATTTGCAAATTTCACAGGGGAGAAAATAAAAGAACCTCGGAAAACCTTTTCTCCATTTTCATTATAGCTTAGTGACTTCCTTCCATCCACTTGGAACTTTGCAAAATTTCTTCTCCATTTGTAATTTGGGTAGCAGAGGCCATGAGTTGTTACAGCAGGAGGAAAAAAGTTTTGCAACATAAGCATATAAGAACATCAAACATCTTCCACACTGCTAAAAGGGCTCTGAAAAGTGGAATTGAATTTTACCTCATTTCATTTATTATGGCATGACTGCAAAAGACACTATTCAACCCCAGGACTTCTTGACAAGTGTGTATTGGTGAGGAACCAGGTGTTAACAAGGGCACCAGTGCTGGTCGATGTGTGCTGCCCCTGGCCAGTGCCTTTCAGGATCAGCCCCACTATGGTGAGCAGGTACCACTGGCTGCAGCTCTGCACACACCAACACAAACCCCTGCACACGTGTGAGGTTTAAGCTGGCTCTGTGCTAAACAGCTTCTCTCTGCCTTTGCCAGTAGCTGCTGAACGCACTCAACACTAAGCCTGAATGCCTCTTTTTGGCCACCCTGGGGACAGTTCAGCAGAAGAGCTAGCATGCAAGCTGCAGCTAATCACTGAGAGTGCTTTGACCATTCAAGAGAAAAACTGGAATATGCTTGAAAAAGTGCTACCATAGACAAGTGCCAAACCACACATAAAGGAACAGCAGGAAGGATCCGAGTCAAGTGCCCGTCTAAAGCACAAACACTTTCAGAGGAAACATGCTCACTTTTTTGTCTGGATCATGCTTTGTCCAAACCCAGGAAATCCAAACAAGTCCTCATGAAAAAGGTTAAGAAGACACCATAGGAGGCTATGCCAGTTCAGTGAACAGCTTAAGTGGTTGTAAGGTTCACAGCAACATCGCCCTCAGCTGCAGGGACCACAAACTCTGCCCAACAACCACTCTAACACAGGGGGAGTCTCCAGGTCAGATAAGAGAGTAAACCAAATAGGTTATAGAATCAATCTATAGCTTATAGAATCAATCTACAGCACCTTCCCTGTGAAGGCCTCATGTCAACAGCACCACAAATTTAGCCATGCATAGCTAAAGGTGGCAAGTATAATCCTGCAGTAGTGCTGTAGTCAGCAAGATTTCAGCATCAGCTTGAACAACTTGCTGAATTAGTAATGAACCTGTCCCCCAGCAGGGTGTGAGGAGAGTTTGAGATTGTTAAACATAACGGAGGAGGACCATGGACCCTTTGGTCTGACCTCCTCCGTGCCCCAGGCCACCACACATGGTTAACTTACCCCTAAATTCAGTCCAATAATACCCATTTGGCTAAACAGTTCCAAAACCAGTCTCCATATCTGTTTGAAGACAGACAGAGACTCCACCACTTCCATTTGTGTGTTGGATACAACAGCTTCCATTGGTAGATCTGGTCAGATTAAGGTGTCCTTCCCATCTGCACTTCAGCTTCACTGATGCCCTCATAGTGCCAGGGTAGCAGCGGAGCTGAGCACCTCTACAAAGTGAATGCAGTAACCCTGATAATACAACAGGTCCTGATTTTTATCTCAAAGTATCTGGGCATTCAAAGCAGCTTCAAGGAAGGATTCAAAGTGATGTCAAAGATGAGGCTCAATCCACATCTGCCTGGGAATCAGAGCTATGCCTCTGGACCAAGCACAGTTTCTGAGTGCACAAATTGCACAGACAGCAACACTTGTATAAACAAGTGCAGAAATGCTCGATAATGCTAAAGAAGATCCCAATGTGATGCTGATGTGACGCTGATAACAGACAGAGGCTCCACAAGAACCACAGCACTGACTAAGCCTGTTAGCCCATTAGTAGTCCAAGCCTGTTTCCCAAGCACCAGGGAGCCTGCTATATGCAGTGGCCCCCCTCACCTTTGTACTCTCTTATCACTACTAAGTGTTTATAGTGTGGACTACCATACCACATTGTGTGCAAAGAACAGCAACAAAAAAAAAAAAGAAAAAAGCCTATGGGAATTATTTCTGACGCAAACAAGCCTTTTCTCACAGTTCTGAGCCCACAGAGGGCAGAGAGACTGGACGAGGTCCATTTCAGCAGCTCTGAATTCAAGCATTCAAGTGGGAAGTTACCCAAAGTGGAGGCTGGCAACCCAGACCTCGTGAGCAACCTCTTCAACATGTGCTTGTGGCAGGTTCCAGCACTGCTAATGGCTACAGGAAATTTAGGTTAAGCAGATGAATGGTGACACAGAAGCTGTTGTGTTCAGGTCCTGAATGTTGTGTTCAGGACTGACTGGCTGGTTGGTGGAAAGAATAGAGCAAGACTGACAAGGAAAAAGAAACGGAGAATTATCTTCGCTTTGTGGTTTCATATCCCCTATCAAAAAAAAAGGGGACTCCTTGGGAAGGCAAGCCCTGCATCCCCAGGAGCCAATGCACACCACAACTACCCCTAGTCTTCAAAGCCTGCTCTGAGACCTGCTAGAAGCAGAATTCTTCAGACACCACTGTTCAACTCCAAACCATGTCTGATATCTGACCTTAGCCAGAAAACACCCTATGGCAACATAAAACATACATTAAAAAAAAAAAAAAGAAAGAAAAAACAAATTAGCTGTTTAGTCAGCAGAAGATGCTCCATCTTCTGAGGCTGAGAAACAGTGCTCAGAGCCATCACCATCCTTGCGGCCCTCAGAGATGAATCGCCCCCATCTTCTGGAACTGCCTGCGTGGAGGTAGGGGCCAGATGAGCCATTTGCATCTTGAGTTCAGGTTCAAAAAAAATCTCATAATTCTCACAGCAGCAGGCAGTAACACTGTAGGGCTGAGCAGCAAAACCCCAGGCTAGGTCTCTCCCATATTAGATCAAGAAACACATTCCCAACATTCTTCTGCCTCTGACCTTCCTCTTATCAGTGAATTTCCCTCCTCTCTTGCCTCCCCCAGAGCCAGGAGACAAGGACGGCCCCACTGACTCACCCAGGAGAGGCAGCAGAGCTGGATCACTGACAGCTCAGACCCCCTCATCCCCTTTCATTAGAAATCCAAGGAATGGTCCTCACTGCCTTGTCAAAGCCTGCTGCCAGCTGTGAGGAATGCTCCAGCTTCACCAGCCCAAATGCACTCTCCTCAGTGGCATGAGCAGCTGCCAGATCAGGGTACGGGGGCACACGCCCAGCACACCCACCCAGCCACCACCTCGTGGCACTGATTCCGAGCCCACTCACACCTGTTATTTCCTTGCTGGTGACTCAGCATCTCACCCTACCCTGGCCAGACAACCACAGCGGTCAGATCTGTAGAAGTGTGGCACCGTGAGAGGAGGTACAGTATGAAAGAAGCAGACAAGTATGGTGGCCAAGGACACACAGTCAAGGACAAGCTTTCTGGGAGCATGCTCGGGCACTCAGTGCTGCCTGGGATGCCAGCAGGGGCAACATCCTCCTCTAGTTACCCCTTGGGGCCACAAGCACCAGCTGCATGAGCAATGGGTACCTTAGTGGATCAGATGGCACCAGAGGGAAGGAATTTCCCACTCAGCACCCTCCCTGTGGCAGCCATCACACTTGGTGCAGAAGAGGAAGTCAGGGAGAGAGGCAGAGGCATGCCCTGCCAGGCTGCTACCTGCAACAGCAAAATGGATGAAAACTGTGACCATCAGCAGCCATCGCTCACTTCCACAATGTAAATGCTTCAAGCTAAATTGTTCACAGAGATGTAAAACCTGCAGTCCCATTTCTTTACTAAGCCTTTGGAAAACTAATTGGATGTAGTTTTATCTCCATAAGAGGTAGAAGAGTCACATTCCAGCCCAGGAAGGAGTATTACTGTTATTATCCACCCTCCTCAAGATTTACTGTTCTAAAAAACATCCATCTGGAATGGGATATAATTCAACTTGGATGTAATCTAGCTGAGTAACTTTTCTCTACATAGATAAACCACTTAATACTCATTACAGCTAAATGGAGGTAAGACAAATCACTCAACCTTGTTTTAACTCAACAGCCTCTGAAGAGAGCAGGGAACTGCCTGGTTCCTCAAGCTTTCTAAAAATATAAATTAGAAATTGTTTTAACAAACAAAACAATCTTTCAGCCTGCAGAGCACAAAACACTATAATTTTAAAAGACACTTGGAGACACTGGAGCCTTTCTGATTCTCATCTGAGATTTCAGAGGAATCTGTCAGAGGGGTAAATATGATGAATTATACATTTATTTTGACAATAGGAAAAGAAATGGTTTTATTTCTTTTTATTTTCCACTTCTCCAAACCACAAGCATGCAGAGCAGAGGTTTGCATGGTAGCTACATGGTTGGGATCAAGACACTTTTATTTAAGACCTTTTCATAATGAGGCATTAGCAGTTAAAAGAATATAAGAAAAACATGCAAACCCTTTACTTAGGGCAGTTCACAGCAGAGATGCCAGAAAAGGTTAACATAGGTGTCCATGAGACAAGGAAGCTGCTGAGAGCCCTTTGATGGGACTCACTCACAGCAGGACGGTCCCTGCTCCCAGCCTGGGCAGTACCAAACAACATGGCAAGAGCAGACTTGAAGCAACAGAGGTGCTTTAATCTTCTTCCACAGCACCCTGCCGAGGTTTTGATTTGGTCTTATTGATTTGCCTTTTTGCTACAGAGTGGGGGTTGCGCAGTGTCCAGCTGGAGTGCTGGCTGGCAGGCCAGGACCATGGTGCCCACTGACAGCACTGACCCCTCAGGCACCACAGAGGTGCCCCACATCCCCAGCAGCCTCGCTGCCTCCCACTGCATTTTCTCCCCAGGAGCTACTTTTACTAACCATGATTTGAGACAGTAAAGCACAGCTATACCTTGTCAATGTCCTGCAAACATGACTCTTCCCGTCCTCATAAAAAGCAGCATCCCTAAAGGGATTCTCCCAAACCAAGGAGGAAAGGCACAGGAAGCAGTGATGCCAGGTTTGCACCTTGTGGCCAGCTGCCTTCTTTGCATGATGGGGTGCTGACATATTTGCTTCCTCTCCTTCCATCAAAGATCATCTCACAGAAAGGCCTTCACCTGTGCTCAATAAAACACTTTGCTCTTTGTTGGCAGTTTCATTATCACATCTCTGCTCTTCACCACCATATTTCAGATTCGTAATGCTCTACTGGTCTTGCTTTTTGACACGGACAAGCAGGCTGAAAAATGAGCCAACGGTTACATCTTGTAAAGAAGTTGATTTATTAAGGCAACACCACTCTTTCAGAGCAGCTGGAAAGCAGATGGGACTCACATATCTTATTATGTCATCTTTAATGACATAATATTGTCATTAAAGGAAATTATTGAGAGAGATGGACAAACCCACCACCCTTGCCTTTTCCTAGCCAGCACCAATCTTTCTGCTCTTACCAGCAAACCCCATTCCCGATGTCCTGTTTCAGACTGGTATGCAAGGCAAGTTTTCACATCAGGCTTAGCTCAGTGGATGGTTAAATGTGAGCAGGGACACCTTAAATCCAAGGCCGAGTTACTTTAGTTTTGCAGGTGCTGCCCTCTGCTATGGTACCACCAGGGCTTTCAGGGTATGCTCCTTGGTTTGCCTTGGCATAGAAACACAGAATAGTTTGGGTTTAACAGTCATATAGTCCAATCCCCCTGCAATGAGCAGGGACATCTTCAAATAGATCAGGTTGCTCAGAGCCCAATCCCTCCTATCCTTGAACGTTTCCAGGGTTATCTACCACCTCTTTGGGCAACCTGTTCCAGTGTTTCACCACTCTCACTGTAAAATCTTCTTTCCTTATATCTAACCTAAACCTAACCTCTGTCAGTTCAAAGACATTAATCTTTCTCCTACTACCACATGCCCTTGTAAAAAGTCCCTCTCCAGCTCTCTCATAACCTCCTTTAGGTACTGGAAAGCTGTTCTAAGGTCTCCTTGGAACCTTCTTTTCTCCAGGCTGAACACCCCAACTCTCTCAGCTTTTCCTCAGAGGGGAGGTGTGCCAGCCCTCCGATCATCTTCACATCTTCATTTTCATGATCATCAGGTCGAAAATACCACACACTGCTAATCCCAAGCCCCATGCCTCTCCAGTAACAGCTTGGGGACAATTTGGGTTCTCCCTTGGGATGTGGTAAGAGAATATGCACCAAGAAGGTCTGCGGCAAAGAGAAGGTCCCAGCATTTTGTAGCTTTGCAAGATATTCTGCAAGCAAACCATACCAACCAACTTGTCCCATCACCTCATTCACTGTCAGTTCTGCTGGGAGCAGTTTCCTCTGCACTGTGTCAGCCAGTGCTAAAGAGGTGGCAGGAGGGCATTTGCAGAGAGCTAAGGCCAAATCTTGAATATTTCCATAGCTGAGGTGCTGCAGCACATTTACTGAACAGACACTGCCTTGGACTATGCTAAATAAATAAAAGGCCCATCTGTAGCGTCCAAAGCCACCCATGATAACATCTATCTGAATAAGACTGGTAGGATCAGGCCTCATTTTCAAGGTGGAGGTGACAGCTCACGTATAGAGCAGTATATTCAAACACTAGTCAAGACAACAGCAAAGTGTATTGCGAGTCCAATCACAAATAACAAAAAAATATGGTCTCAAACTAATACACATATTTTTAATGCTAACAAGCCAGTGGCTACGCACTGCCAACATGGCTGTGCTGCTGCAATATGCTGCTCTGACAGGATGGAGCATATGCCACTGCAGCTATTTAATTAACATTTCATAGCAAGCCTCCAACTACAAGCTCTTAAGTTTTTCAAGACTGTATGTTCTCAGCTCAGTTTCAGTTCATTAGACCTGTCTGGGTGCTTAGCGGCCTCAAGCTGGCCTGTAACAGCCTGGTAAGGTCTCTCCTGAGTTTGGCTGTTACAGCTCACTATGGTGACTTCCAGCCATGACATCATCTCTGTGCACAGCAAAATATCTGCCCACAGTGACTATCGGCAGGGGCTCAGGAGCTCCTGGTATCTTACCAGGATTTCATGAGGAGGTGGCTGATAGGGAAGGAAGAATATGTGTGTGTGGGCCCATGTACTGCAGCACAGTCAGGAGAGAGCTGTCTCATCCTATTAGAAAGTGGACACCAGTTTCCGCTTCCTTGCTTGGGTGACCTGTACATGACAATCTTTGTGGGGGTTGTCCCTCCCTCACAGCATAGCACAGTGGGAACCACTGGAGAATGCTTGCATCTGAGGATGTCTAACCCACTCAAACTATAAAACCTGTTTAACAGGAAGGTGGTAAAACATCTTGTCATATGAAACCACACTTTCCCGCTCCTGAATGGACAACCGGGAGCTGCTCTTCTCCTGCTGGGAGTGGGCAAGGACAACTGTACTACTGTGGCCCTCCAGGGCTCTCCACAACTCTCCTGTAAGCCTGTGTGCAGAGGACAGCACCTTCACAGGCAGGCTGCTCAACAGACTGCCTCAGCCTGGTTATTAATCACTACTGGTTGTCCGGGTTTCTTGGGGAGATCTTTCCTGCTATCTCCCAGAAATTTTGAAGGTAAACAACCACGGAAAAAATGGTGTTTGTTTTACAAGTTTTGTTTAATGCCTGACTGTGGGCATCATCCCGAGAACAATCAGTGTAAGTTTTCAGTGGTTCAGCCTCAGACTGAGCTTTCGGTCAAGAGTGAACAGACTATAATTAGATGCAATAAGCAAACACAGCAATAGAAATATTAATGTCCAAGACACACACAGCCAGACAGTCTTGACTAGCATGCGAGTAACAGAGGAAAGCTGATTTACAACCACGGCAGCGCTCTCGCTCCCTGCACATGGAAGCCTGTCCTATCTGAGGAAGTAGGTGCTCTCCAGATCAATTCCAGGGGCTGCAATACCTGCAACACCCATTACAGCTCAGCAACACCAGGCAGAATTCAGGTTTTCCTTGGCCCCTTTAAGAAGCCTTTTGCTGTGCAATCATGTAGACGTACTCAATGAATTCTGCCTGAACGCAGAAAGGACAATTCTGAAGAAAGTAGGACAGTGCTCAAATAGCAGGTGGATCAGAATGATCCTCCCTTCCAGACACTGTGAGGCCAGCATTTCCCTACCAGTGGTTATTAGTTGATATGAAGGGAGAAAACAAAAGATACAGAAGTTGAAGGAAAGACAGGGGAGGATCAGACTGACTACTGGATGTGATGCTGCACTCATGGTAACTTGCAAAACAGGAAAAGATGAGTAACACCAACAAACTGGAGGCTCTTTGATTGCCTCATGCCTTAGTCCACATAGCTTTATTCAAAAACCTTTGCTTCCCATGTCAGAACTGCACTGTAGCAGTGCAGGATCTTCTGCTGTTGCCAATCCCAGCAGAGTAAAGCCATAGCCCATTGACCAGTGCCAAAGCAGTGAATTAGGAGATCATCATAATCTTCCTTATCCTGTACCTCTCTACTATTGCCACAGATGGGCAAGGGCTGATCTACTACAGTATAGCCTGAGCAGGACCTTCCATGAGAGTCTAATTTTAGAAAGAGAGAGATAAATCCTTTTCTTTTGATAGACCTACGGATTGCTTCTTGTTGGTACCACCTTCCACCTTGACCCACATGAAGGAACATCCAGGCTCTCTGCTTGAAGTTCAGGTCTCAGCAGCCAGTTGCACTGGACTTTCCCATGGGGGAAGAGAGAGGTGAACAGAAAGTTGTGTCACCAGTGCTCATTTGGGGAGCGAAGATACAAGTCACTCACTACTAATGGGATTCTGCAGCTTTAATGATTACGAAAAGGTTAAAATGACCTGCCAGGCACCCTCAGCTGTTTAAGCCTCTTTTCCTTCCTCGTGCTGCTTTAATCTTGATAGCATGATCACGTGACCAGGTCAAAAAAAGCCCCAAAGCCGATTAGTGTCTTTCCACTGGTTACAAAGGACTCAAAACATTTGGGATGGTGTGGATCTTTCAGAAAGAGTACCCTGCTTTGTTCCATAACCTCCTTCTGGGGGCACTGACAGACGCTGCACCGTCTACAAGTTAGCAAGAGAGTACGGTCCCAGGGGAAATATCCTGAAGCCGAGGGGACAGGCTGTACTCATTTCCACTTGCATCAGTCTAGTTACTTAATTCCTCCCTCCCATTGCCAAAACCCAACCCTTCCTGTCTGACTTTGGGTGCTGCTGCAGTAGCCGCTGTCCCTGTCTCTACAACATCAACCAAAGGCTCAGCCTGTCCCACTGCCAGCATGCTACGCTCACAGCCTCTGCCGAGGTCAACCCAAACTTTCGTGGCAGCATCCTTTGGTCCTCATACACTGAAGTCCTATGAGAAAAGATCTTGGGGGCTATTGCGATTTGCAAACTGGGCATGAACCAGTTGTCACACTGAGGTAAAAGCAGTATTTGGGGTCGTCTCACAATGCAGAAACAAGAGCCCTGTATGTAAACAGGGAAAATAATCCTCCTTCATCAGTGCTTTTAAAGATCTTGAATAGGGATCTGTGTCCAGTTTTAGGCATCACGCTTCAAGACTCATGCAGTGTAGTTGGAAGGAATTCAGGAGAGAAATAAGGAGGATCAGAGTGTGGAAAGTATAATCTAGCAGGAGAGCACAAAGGAATCCAGATTGTTTAGCCTGGAGAAGAAAAGACCAAACATAGACACAGTAATGGATTCAAATATGTAAATGACTGTCAAAAACAAAAAAAGTGAATAAATTGTTCTCCATAACCATCCAGAAAGAGCAAGCTCTCTAACAAGAGAGATATTTAAAGGTTAGATAAGATTGCATTGGGAGGTGGTGGAATTGCCACTGATGACAAATTTCAGAAGCATGTTAGACAAACATCTGTCAGGAGTAGCTTAGGTAGAGCCAAGTCTGACTTGGGGCAAAGGGACAGGTTGGGTGAAACAGAAGGCCCTTCAGTCCTGCTTTCCATGCCTACCCTGTACAATATCATATGAGAAAAATCTTGTCTAATTCATTCAAATTCCAGAAACCAAACACCACCGTCATTTAATGGCAAATGGCCTCTGTTGTCATGTCAGATTCAGCAATCTGAAACCATTCATGCCTTTTGGTTTTCCGTCACTGGCAGAAAGTCTCACCTAACTGCACAGTGACTGGCAAAGAAGAAAGCAGGGCTGGCAAGACTGTGTGAAGAACAAGTGCTGGGGTAGGGCTCTCTGATACTACTGGGATATTTGCAATAAAAAGGTTATATAAGAAACAGTTGGCTGTTTTAAAATACAGCCAAAGATTTCAAAAATTAGCACTTCTCCACTAAAAAGGAGAGGTTTTATCTTTAAGAGTTATCGTTTCCAGCTTTTCCACATAAATTCACAGTCCTAAATCACAGAAGGCCAACATGCACAAGGCTTGGTATGACTATAGTAACAACATATGGTCTCTAGCCGAAAGAGCTTAAAAAAGAGGAGGCTCAGTGTATGTAGGCAAGTTGGAGAATGCCAGGAAACTATGTGTGTTAGGAAACAGCCTCAGAAACACTGACAGTCCAACTGCGGTCAAGGCTCATAGACATCGTGTCAGAGGAAAGGGCTGAAGAAGGCTATGGAGACAGTTGAGTCTTTGTCTGTGAGTCTTTGGGTAGCACAACAGAAAGTGCTAATTTGAAAACCGGGGATGAGGGAATGGAAACCAGGTTGTCTTAAGCTATTTTAATAGTCCAGAAACCCCCATAGTAAGTTGCTAACTTCCCCCAAAACTATCTTCTGGTTTCAGAAGGTAGCTGTCAGAAGCCCAAAGACTCTTGAGTTCACACTAGTTACACCAAAAAGAGTTGCAAATGAAAGTCAAGTTCAGTTCAGAGACTTTGCCACCCTATCACAGTCACAAAGCTCTGGAAATAAGGCCAATCTGAAATGTTTGCATGCACAGCTGCTGTGCTAGTTATCTCTCACAAATCCACTGAAATGAGTGCAAGTGTATTCTAGAATCTGCTCCCTGGTCTCCAATTTGCACTATTATCACTCCACTTCTCAGCAAGGAGAAACAACGAGCATCCACAATCAGTATGTTTCTCTTTGATCTCATCACACTGACCAAACCTGCACAGGATGTTTGTTCCAAACCTGAACACATCCCAACACATGCAGATTTGATCCCACCCTTGGATAGGTAGTGGGACTGATGAGGCTGCAAAAGCTCCACCAGATTTGACAAGACCTTTGCTAAAATTTCTACATTTTTATGGCAGATTTCTAACCACCGATGGTTCAAAACCTGATGAGAAAGACATCAGGTTAATTCAAAGCGTTGTGAAAGAGAACAGTTGTGAATGAGCTTTGCTTTGAAATTTTAGGTTTGTTTGAATCCTTTAATATGTTCTCCTGGATAAATTACCACTACCTCCTAGGTAAGAAGCATTGCCAAGTTTCAGATGGCTGTAAATCTTCTATTCAACACTGTACATACAAATGGGCCAGTAGGTGTTATGCAGAAGTTCCCACTGCCTTTGAAGGAATCCTGCTTAGAAACTGATAGCACAAAGCAGTCCAGCTGCAGAAGGGCTCTCTGGAGTTTACAAAACTATTTCCTAAGCAACCTGTGGGGGGAAAGGCAGATTACCAGATTAATTGATGGGGGTTTTTGTTAAAAGGGTAAATAAGATCTTAAATAGTTGCAGAAGTCTTCCTTTGGAAACATCAAGTTGAAACTTTTGCAGGCTTGAAAATGCATTTCGGGTTGTAAATCTGCTCCCCCTTTTCGCTTGGGAAGATTCTTCTGGACAATAAATGCAGTGAGCCCAGGAGAAGGCTGCATAATTATCCACTGCACACAATGGAAACCAGCCTTTCCAATTCGGTCCTCAACCGTCAGGAATCCAAGCTGCGTGATAATTAAAACTCAAAAATCCTCTTCCATCCAGAGAGAAATTTAACTTTCATTTCCACTCCTCAAACAACCCCACCATGTTCAGGAAGCCCCCCATTAAAAAAAAAAAAATCTCATAGATGCAAACGATGCCCTTCTGAGTACTGACAGGAAAAATTTAATTGGCAGTGAGGAAAAAATAATGATTAAGTTAATGAAAAATAGGCTGTATTGACTCGGGCCACTCAACCATTCCTGATGAGGGTAAACAGCCCCCCTCCTCCTTCCCTGCTCCCCTCGCCTTTGTCTGCTGGGCATGGCAAGGCTGAGAGCAGGAACGCATTCAAATGCGAAGCCTCGTTGGGAAAAGGCTGGAGTCAGATCAAAGTCCTTCCACCCAGGGGCCCACCAGAGCCCAACTCTTGTTGAATGACCTCCATGTGCCCGTGAATTCATTACCCCCCCACCCCTGCATAGGCTGCCCTACATCCCATCTTTAGCCTCAACACTGTCTGCCCCCATGTCTCTCCCTGGGCCTACAAAAGTGCAAGGTAGCAAAGGTGCTCATGCTTTTTCCAGCAAAAAGCATTTATCCAGTTATGGCTGGCATTTATGCGCAGGATGGCTGTTCCCAGCCAACAGCACTCATTCCCACATTGGGGCTGCCAGGGGAGGGCTCTTGCCCAAGTCACGAGGAAGACGCCTGGTTTCATGGCGTCACCCACTCTTGCCATACTACTTGGGATGAGGGCGGGTTTGGGAAGTTTTAGGCAAACCAATTTTTTGTAGGAAAACACTGCTTTATCAGAAGAGCATTTTTTTATCACACGCACTTAATTTCATGTGATTTTTAGCTCAGGATGAAATTTCTCGGTCAGACCCTCAGAGAGAGAAGGGGAGAAAGCCTAAAATAGCTGTGAGTCCATGGCTTAAGGCAGTCACCAGGAAATGTCTAAATCCCTGCACACTAAGCTTTTCTGGAGTTGGGAATTGAATGCGTATGTGTCAAAGATACACAAATTTCTACAGCCGCGGATATGGAGCTTTGCTAAATTGCAGGCAGAAACCCCACACCCGATCTTATTTGCCAAAAATAACTGCAGTAATAGAGCCAGTGGCTCCTGCCAGCAAGGATAGGCACCTGTGCGGGTCCCAGCATTCACCCATAGTTCAGTTTTGGATCTCTGTGTATTTTGCAGTTAGCTGGTTTAACGTGCTGGACTCTCACGGAGACCCAGTGTTTGGGGAAGCAATGTTCTGCTGCAGTCCAGAGCAGCAGAACCTCTTCCCCTCAGTCCCCTCTGATTTGAGGGATTTTCTGAGGTGTTTCTTCCCCTGCCTAGTTCCTCCTTTCTACCCAGCAGCAGAAAGCCCTCAGCTCCAATATCGTGGACTGTAGTTAAACATTACATGCTGCAGCTGCCTAGTAATTTAACTCACTTTTGATAAACAAAATCCAATGCCAATGTGATTATCAGAGGAAGGTGTGCTTCTTCCCAAACATTTTTAAGGACTCAGTATAGACAGCAGAAACAGCCACATAAAAAATGACAAGGTATGTACAGTTAATTCATGGTACTTCAGTGTCAAGCTGGAAGATGGCATGGATCCAGTCCCTGCTAGCTTTCACCTGAGAAAAAATTCAACCAAAAAAACCACAAACAACTGTGGCACAGAGGAGACTATTTATGCCATCAAATTACATAAACAGAGCAGAGACTGTTGTCTATGAGGGTGGAGGGAAATCTTCTTTTTAGAAAAGAGCAATGCCCCTGCTCCTACCTGCAGACCTTTCCTGCCTGCACCCGCTGCCCTGCTGTGGGAGTCAGCAAGAGGAAATTAAACAGGAGAAGGGCTGTCAAGTGTAATGTGTTGGCTATGCCAAACCAGCACAGCCTTTTATGAGGGCCGGCTGCGAACAGCAGTAGGCCAACCAAAAATATGCTATAACCCAGAACTGAGCAGACCAGGGACTCCAGATACCTCAGCAAGTGACATGGGATAGGGCTGAAAAATCTGAATACAGCAAATGCATAATTAATGACTGGAAAGAAAGGCTAGACAATACATATCCAAGAATTTCCTAATGCATAATGTCAAAAGTGAGTAGAAACAAGGTGGAGGCACAGCTTACAGTGTATCACTGGGATGGATTGAAATAATGAGACAAGGAAACAAAACCTGTTTTAAAATAAGTTAATAGTACAATGCTACTACAACAAAAATAGCAGAATCATTTAGAAGTAGCAAGTCCATCCACAGATAAGTTTCCCTGATAACTGTGACTCGCTCTTGTCTATGCTACCACCCTGATCCAGCAGTTTTAGGAAGCACCCTACAACGCTGGTCTTTGCCACCACTGATCCCTTCCAGGGATGCTGAGCAACCCTTGCTGTGAGGGAAAGTGGCCCAGGAGCAATCGCAGGGAACTGCACCATCACCTTGCCTGTGGCAGCCAAGAAGAGCCCAGGCATTTGGCCCCTGGGTAAAATAAAATCAATCCTGCAATGATTCAGAGGGCAGGCAATCGGAGGAGACTTTCTGATCCCTCAAGCCAAACAAGTGCTCACACAGCTTTGCAAAAGGGCTGTGCAAATCTTTGCCCTGTTTCTCCGAGGTTACATTCAGAAACTAAAACTATGCAATGCAGCCAGCTTTCCCTGTTATTTATTAACTGGTTTATTGTCTCTCAAGGCCTTTGGACTGGCAGCTGACCACTCCCTGCCAGGCAGGTTAACATGTGTTTCTCTGGGTCTTCAAAGCTTCATAGCTCACACTAGGCCTCCCTGCTCCAGCTGTGTGCCCATAGGATCCACCTCTGCATGTTGGCTTTCAATTGCATATTCTGTATTTCAGCCTTGAAGAGCAGGCTCTCAGGAGTGTGGATCCCTGCTCGATCCATAGTGTCACATTCGTGAGTAGGTTCTGTTTACACACACCATGGCAGAGCTGAGGCAAAGGGAAGGAACACAGAAAAGGACCCTGTCATGAATGTCTTCATTCCAAACCACATATTGCAGGCATCTCCTGTCTGCTCTCTGCAGAGGGTCACCTGGGGCTCCTCCATGTCCACATCTCAGGACTATCTGAGAACTAGTAGAGGCAGAGAAGATAATCTTATTTCCACAGGACAGCTCTGTTACATCCATAAAAAAAAAATACTTCAAAGCACAGGCCCCCTAAAGATGCGGATATCCCCTATCTGCACCCCAAATAATAGGTGGGTTAATCTTCTAGGGGTGCACACTGCACAGAGGTGGGAAACAAACAGTTCACCCAAAGATAAAGGGGGCTTCTTTGGTTCGGGCACAAGGATGGTGAAGGAAAATGTGTGGACATTCAAGGTAAAGCCATTCATAAAAGAATAAAGATGTTTCAGGTCATCTAACATAGAGGTTTCCAAACTCACATTCTTGAGAGATACATCCTATGGCCTCCTTCTTACAAGCCAGACATTATTTAGAAACAGCATTTTGAAAGACCATGAAAATTAGGGGGTGCTATTTCAGTACCTACCAGAGCCCTGACTCACACCAGGACAAGTCCCAGCTGCTGGCTTACTGGTAATTTCTTGCTTTGGAAGGCAAGAAATTTTAGCTCCCCAGAGCTAAAAACTCAGCTGAAGACCCTGCAGCCTCCTCCATCCCTCAGAGAAATGCACTGTCCCTGGGGGGAAGCCGTGTCTCCCTGCTGCCCCCTAAGTCACTGATAACATTCATCTCCTCCCCAAAGCCAGATTTTTCTCATGTTGTCATTTAAGCGCAACCCAAGTAAGTGCCCATTGCTTCCCTTGAGAAACCGTGGTGCAGCCTAATAGCTTTCACCTTGAGGAAACATTTCCTGACAACTTTCTCCTTCACCCAATTTCACCCTGTTAATCCTGGTTATACAGGCTGGAGCCATCCCACACCATGCCTCCTCCACCCTGCAGACAAAGGGGCTTGATGGGTGCATCCCTGCTGAGGCTGCTTACTCCCGCTGCCAGAAAAGTGGAGACCCAACCCTCACACTCCCTCACCGCAGCTCAACCTCCACAGGCATGTGAGAAATGCCTGGGAAGTTGCTTGCATGGAGGGATTCATCCTTCCCCCACCCCTTCTCCCCCAAACATTCTCTGAATGTGGTTTTAATTGACAGGTCGTCCCTGCCTTTCTCTAGGAAGTGCTTTGCAATGCCAATCTCCATCCCATGAACGCACAGCCTGCACAGCACTATTTGTGTTGACCAACAGGAATTTAATCAACCTACAATAATAAACTGGGTAATACTCAATTGTATGAAGCCGCCAGTCAGATGAAAGGATTTACAAAGGCTGGATTGATCTCCAAGCCCTGGCAGCTTTCCCACGGTCCCCTTCTAATCTGTGGAGCCAAAGAGAATACATGAAAACTCCGAAATCTGGGTTCTCCTCTGGGGTGTGTTAAGTTCCAATAAGTCAAATACACATGTATTTTTTTTTCACGCCCCCCTGCTCTGCATCTGGCTCTTACCTAACCCTAAAGGAGCATCGTGCCAGAGCAAAGCCCCCTCGGAGACAGCCAGCTTATGTAACCACTAATGCCATAAGCACTACAATGTCTTTAGTGACAAAAAGGCTCAACACAGACTCAGATCAACAGCAGCCAATTCACCACAGAGAATTAAAGAGTAACCAGTGTTACACTGGGAAATCAATCAGCATGGCCATCACTGCTTTAGCACATAGCAACTTTCCAGCAGGTATGGGAACATCTGTCATCACAAAGCATTGGAAGGATGGTGTTTGCTTACTTGGGGGAAGAAAGGAAAGCAAGGAAATGCCCCAGGGCACCTTTTAGCTGTAAATGCCCTTGAAGGACAGCAAACCTGAGGGTGTTCCTGAGAGTGGCCGCTCAAAAAGCTGAGGAAGGATCTTATGGAGCTATTTTCATGTGTCCCCTCTGGCTCTACACTCGTGCAGGCTGCTCACACCCTCACTTTCTTCTTGCAGAACCTGTCTACACTTTCAGCTGGGAGCCCTGCACTGGTCACCATTGTGGGAGTTGACCCATTTGCAGTAGCACTGGCCACTGCTGTGGGAGCCAACAGCATGCAAGAGGGACAAGAGGTTAATTCAGGCAGACCACCGTCCTGCACAAGACGTGGTCCATCAGCACTGTGGGTCTCCTCTTCCATCACCTCAGTGGCTCCCCCTGCAACACACAGACACTGTCATACAGCTGAGCGGTCCTGTCCCATGCAGCTCAGAGCACTCAGCACCTTTGGAAATGACCTCTTGCTCACATCATTCAGGCAGTCACAGCTGATTTCACAGCCATCTCCCACAAACCAGGCAAGCATCTCGGTTTGGGGCCTGAGCTGTAGGAATTGGGAGCACCTGTGATACTGCCAATGGTGGCTGCACAGGGGCTACCAAACCCAAAGGTAACGCTCTGGGCTTGGGAAGTCCTTGAGCTGCAAATCGCTGGTGGCCGGTTAAGTATTGTAGGGAAACACATCATTGTATGTGATCATCACGTTGCCCTAGTTTTAATTCCCTTGAGCACTATTGGCGACAGGACATCAGGCCAGGGGGATCTTCAGTCTGATCCAAAGCAGGCACTGTCACAGTTTCAAGGCCATTTTCACCTCTACTCATCACATGGCGCTGCAGTGGTGGAGAGGACCACAGCACCAGTATGACTCTGCCCCACATCCAGCCAGCTATGACCATGCTGACCTGCACATCAGGGAGCTGGGGACAGAATTAAAAGGAAAAGAAAAATTAAACAAACAGAAAGAAGTACTCGAGCAAGGGGGGGGCAACACAGCAAAAAAGAGCAGCAGTAACCAGCAGTACAAGCAGACTGGCAATAGCTGCTTTCCAAGGATCAGTTGCAATATCTGATTCATCCACGTCCCTATCAACTGTCATAGCATAGGACCTAATAAAAGACACCTTAAAAGCCCATCAGAGTAATAATTTTGCTAGGAGTGGTTATTCAATCCATTGATAAACAACAAGATGGTCTGGGAGAGACCTGCAAGCACAGATGCCTCCCTTGGCTAGGAATCAGCTGGATGAGTAAGCTGAGAGCCCACAATGTGGGCACTGGCTCTGCTTTATGGCCAGCCATGGTTTGCGGTAGGATGAAATCAGGGACAGAGATTTCCTGTAGTGGGATGAGATCTGGGCAGAGGTTTAGCAGCTTTCATGCTTCAAGCCAGAGTTGCTGTTTGGGAGGTCAGTCCTCTGTCCACAGAGGTATTCACCACAAGTACTCATCAGAAAAACAAAGGGAACTTCTCTACACAGTGGTGAGTGATCCCCTCTCCATCCCCTGCTTCTTTACTTTAGGAGGGACCAAGAAGGCCAGCCTGGGAGTCACATCTCCATTCCACTCTGGTCAGCTCACACCACCTCCACCAGCTGGCTCAAGGGAATAAACACGCACATACACCCGGCACCTCAGCATGGCAGGGCCCTCCCTCCCCTCCAATCTGCACTAATCTCCTACAGCGTCTGTGCTGCAGAAGATAATTTAGAGGCAATGGCATGCTCCCGAACACATCGCCTCTCTCACACAGCAATTAAATGTACATCAGTGTCTGGCTGTCCTGTATCTTTGGGGCAGGAGGGATTGTCATCATTTTAAAGTCATGATTTACAGAGGTAATAATCATGGCACCAGCCTCATTACATGCCAACTTTCGGGAAATTAGGTGATAGATATTATTCATTAAGTTGCTACATGATGCCCATATCCATCCATCTGTTACAGCTGAGCTAACATTTTGGTTCAGAGCATGCAAGCTAATGGCTTATTTTTAGGAGGGAAGCAGGCACTGTCATGAAAGGTAAAGGGGAGAAGAGAGTAAAACTGCAACTGGGTAAATAATTTTCAAGGAAAAAAAAATTAAACAGAGACTTCTCAGACCTCTCAGACCTTGGAGACTTCATGAGTACCCAGCAGTTCTCAGGCCAAAGCAGAGTGATAAGCAAGACACAACACAATGCTCAAAAATGTCACGCATGAGGCCAAAGCTTCATTCCTGGCGAGCTCAACCAGCTGCACATGCCACGGAGTGGATTCGTTTGGGATTACTTCATCAGGCTACTCCATCCCACTGAGTTGCTTGGGAGGCTCTGAGAAGATGTTGGGACTTTGCCCAGCACATGGTGTCCAGGCTGTGGGTTGCTGCTCCCCTTCCAGCAACTGGAATGGGACTGCATGAAGTTATGTTCGCAAAGGCCCACCTGCCCTTCAACCTCGGAGTCCAGGGGTCCTCTAGCCATCTTTGGCTGCTTCCAGGAGCCAAGGCCAGCTTTTGACAGCTCTAGAATCATGGAGATACATGTCCCCTGTCCCTACACTTGACTTTACACACAAGGGAGTGAAGGAGAAAGATGCTGGAGATCTGGCTATCACTCAGCACTGGGACAAAAAAGGAGACACAAAAGAGAGCATGTCACAGAAGAGACAAGGGACTCCAGCACTTCTTTGTTTCTCACCCAATACTACTTATCATCCAGATTTCCCTCAACAAACACTGAGGTAGGAATTTTTAGAGAACGCATTTTCAGGATTATTAACTCTCAAAAAGGGGGAATGAAAGGATTCCTGCAAAATATCTTTCGGGTTTTATCATTTTAGGGAAGGCTGTGTTCTTAGGCACAAAAACCAGAGGATAAGTGCTGAGATCTCAGACAGGCACATTCTTACATTGCACAGATACCCACTCTCAAGCATTAGTCATCACTAGTTAAATAATACAAATGGGTTCCCAGCAAATTTCTTGCCAGAAGGAGGAGAAAAGCGAGTCCTGATGGTGCTGCGGTAGCCGGTGCCAGCCTTTGACATGATGGCTCTGCAAGTCTCTGACAGGCAGAAACAGAAAGAGCTTCATGCCCATCAAGGTACAGTACACCCAGAGGCTCAAATTTATCTTCTCTAACCCTACTTGACCCTTTTAACAAGCATTTCCTCAAGCAAAATGCATTAAGAGGTATCACAAAAATAAAAGCACTCCTGTTTACTCCCTCAAAGCATAAAAGTGCTGGGTCTGGCCACAGAAGATATCAGAGCTGGTTAGAGACCCCAGATTTGGGAAATCCTGTAACAGCAATTGCAGAAGGGCAAGAATTGGAGTGTGGCCAAAGGCTAGGAGCTGGAAAGTCTACTTTATACTTAAAAGCTTGCCACTAACAACAGGCAAGACCTAGGCTTCTGTGCCCATCCAACTGCAGGCAGCTGCCTAAAGGGGCAGTACTACCCCGTGGCATCCCAGGATGACCCAGTGATGCAAAGCATCCCTGTCTGGGGCTGGCACGAGGCAGGAGGGGACGTGCAGCTGGGCATGGGGAGCCAGAACTGGCCCTTGGCGGCTGCCCAACACGAGGTCAGTTGGAGCTGCCTGTGAAACCACATGCCCAGTGCTTCATCATCGAACCAGAGCTAATGGCTCCCCACTGCTTATTCCCCTCCGTAGCGCAGGATACTCGGCGAAGTGGAACGAAAAGCGCACTGTGATGTTCCACAGCCTAGTTCAGTCAGGGTAGCATCCCAGCCACACTGGGTAGCAAGCCTGTTGTCTCTGCAGCATTAACAAATCTAGTACTGCTACACAGCACTTACAGCACTTCCCACACAACTTGATAAAGCTCTGAGTGCCAGGCTGGCACCGCCAGGCTCCAATGGTGCTGTACACCTCCCCCGCCCCAAGTTCTGCCCTGGGTCTCCCCATCGGGAAAAAAAATCTGAATAAACTAAATATCAATAAAGCTAAGCAAAACTTCCTGCAGAGGTAAGGAAGTGTTACACCCTGGCTGAACAGCTCAGTAACCTGAGGAATGATAAAAAGCCACTGCCTAGAGTAAGTCACACATCCATATGCTTTTCTGGATCAGAGCTGTGCATCACAAGCCTTCAGCACAGCCATGAGCAGCGTCTTCCTTGCCTACCCCCAAGCCACACACTTGAGGCAGCAGGTTTTCTTCTCCCCACCATTCCCCACTCGCATGGTGCAGCCCACGTGGCAGGGACATGTCCTGCTTGCTAGCACAGGTAGAACTGCTGAGCAGAGAGCTGCAAGGCACAGCACCACGCTGCACACCAGAGGAGTTACACCACCCTTTTTGTGAGCCGAGACTACCTCAGATATGTTTCTCTGTAAATATAACAACCAAACGGGAATTTTAAGGTGCCCTTGACTATGCTCCTATAGCTCTTCTTTCAAACATAATGCATTAGCACAGGTTCCCAGGTGGGAGCTGAAGGGTCGAGACCCATTTTGCAGGGCTGCCTATGACTTTCATAGCATATATCATGAGGTTAGATATTGCTATTAGGATGAAAGGGACAGTGTGATAGCAGAATTCAGGATTCACACCGACAGATTTTTGTTCCTTCAGGACTCAGCAGCATTTGCCTTGGGCAATAAGATGGCAGGGAAAGCGAAATGTTCAGCAACTGAAAGGGATGAAAATATGAACACAGACTAAATTTTAAGACTAAATTTGGAAAAGGAGGTATGAGATTCAAGAATATAATTTTCCTTGCAATACAAGCAGCAGGGGTAAAAATTTCAGAAGGCAGGCAGTGTCAAGTGGCACAAGACCACGTTTCCCAACCCCAAAGGTCCCTTCTGATCTCCTGTGTCCCTTAGCACTGGTGCATTTTGCATATATCCATCACCACATCACACACAGCATCAATGTAAGATTAATCCAAGGGGATGGCCATACTCACTGTGCTTTGGATATTAGAAAATACTCTGGGTTTTGGACATTAGAGCATTTCTCCCTTGTGACAGTAAATCTGGTATAATTAGGTAAGGCATAATTAAAAATAGATTTCACACAAATTAATTTGCAAACACAAAGATTCGGGAGCAAATTCAGTCCTGGTTTAATTCTACTGAAGTCCCTGAAATGACCTCAGGGACGAATTTGGCCAACTTGAATACCCACGTCTCATTATTACCAGATGAGCTGTGCACCTACAGAGGCATAATGGGTCTTTTGGACAAGTAGAGATGGACCCGTACAGGATGGAGGCAATGTATAAAAGTGCCTCTTGGCTTAGGATTCTCTAGCACTCACCTGCTGGTTTCACTGATGTTTTTGCTTAGGCAAAAAATTTAGTTTCAGCTTTTCTACAAAATAACACAAGTAACACACTTTCCTTCAGGTCACTGCCACAGTATAGCAAGTGCTGGGTGGCCCTTGGGAATGTGAGCTTTCAGACAGATTAATACAGCTTGACTGAAGAAGGGAAGATGACAGACACTACTTAACAGACTCCAAGTTGGGCTCATCCTTGAACTGAATTTTCTTCACAATCTCACGATCTCCCAGTCAGAACAGTCACTCCTCATATAACGAAGTGCAAATACTTTTGCTGTTGGTACTTTTAATTTAGCTGTTTGGGTTTTTTCGCTTTTACTGGCATTGTCTAAATTTTTTAAGAGGATCTCAAATATTCAGATGCCAGAACCACAGGTTCAGTGACAATAACTTAAAAAACACCATGACAAAATATTTTACAAATATTCTCATGTTTCCATGAAATGACTGGCAGTTTGTTAATGTACTATATGCTTACTCAACAGATTTGCAATCACCAGAAAAGCCATGGAGCCCTCACTACATAAGGCCCTTGGAAAGTTTATCATGGGGAGCTGACCAGTTACTGGGTCACCCTTGACTTTTTAAAACCTTTTGTGAACTAGAAATAGTGATATTAAAATGAGGCATGCATATCATACTTGTCTGTGGTTTTGCACATAAAGGACACCACCAAGGGCAAGAAAGAACAGACATAAAACAGAAAATTTAACTCTTCGTCCTCTCCCCTCTTGGCCCCCAAATTGCCGGTCAGTCTGTTGCACAAGGCCACAAACTGTTTTATTTCATTCAGACCACCAGTGTGCCGGTGTCACAGAGGCAGCAGAGTCCAAGGTGCAGGGAAAGGCAGCTGCCAGGCTATTCCAGGCTCTTCCAGGCTGCAGGCAGAGCCCTGCCCGTGGCACTGCCACAGTGGGGAGCGCGCAGCCCCACGGCAAGGCACGTGCCACTGTCAGCGTTCGGGGACCCACAACCCCCTGCTCTAATTTTAGCACTAACAGCCTTGCCAGCATCTGGGGAAGAACGTCTGCCATGCAGACGCAGGCAGCCAGCAGCCAGTGGCAGAGCCCCAACAACAGCAAACCCCTGGTGAGATCCATGGAGGGTATAACAGCACCAGGACACAGCCAGGAGCTGCATCTCAGCTGACTGGCGCACGGAGAGCAGTGGCAGGAGGAGCACAATGCTGGCCTAGAAGCACAGGTAGGATCGAAGCTGGAGGGGGCAGGCACAGCCAGCACCCAGGACAGCCCTGCATGCTGCCCCAGGTGCATGCAGAGCCCACTTCATGACCTCCCTTTCCCCTGGAGAACACAGAATTGTTCAAAACCCTGGCCAAAACCACTGCACTCTGAAAACCTTGTCCAATTCACCCATTGCCTCTTCCCCTAAGAGCAGAGCTCCAGCTGCCAAGGATAAAACAGTTTAGAAAGGGATGTTATATTGTGGACCAAGCTATTGGAGAAAATCCCACTTTTATCTTAGCAAAACAACTTTCCCTTCCTACTGCTGGAAGAAATAAAGACTGTCCCCACCTATCTGCATTGCATAATCAAGCTGTAGCACCTAAAGCAATGTTTACCTGAGAAAAGGATATTGGGCAAATGCTTTGTGCCTAGTTTCCAGACTGGAATGAGATGCAGCACTTGAAATCCAAGAAAACAACAGTGGTGGGTATCAGCCAGATCTGGGGATGACCGGCTTGGAAAAGCAGACTCCTGGGATGACTGTGGATGTTAGTGGGCCAATTCGACATGAGCACTGGGGAGATAGGCAGGACGAGACAGTCAGGTTTTTCCGCCAGTGGAAGGTGTGATCCCAGAGCAAGGTTTTTTCCCTGCCATTGCAACCCCTGAGAGGCACCAAACCCACTCCTGCAGGACCTGTCAGCACATCAGCACCATGCCCTGCACCTCCCAGCCCCGCTGCCATCCACTCGCCCCGCTCGCTCCTCACCCCCTCCTGCATAGTCATCCAGGTTTTCATCTGTTCAGCATCAAGAAGTCAGTTCAAAGGCATGGATATGAAAATGCTGGGAGCATTGGGCCCCAACAGGTTAAATCCACCAGTCCTTGCTCAGACAACATGCCCACACAACAATGGGAAAGTTCATGCCTTGTGTTCCTAAGAGTAGGAATCTTAGCTAATATTGATGCTCATTAAAAAGACAAAAACCAACAAACTAAATCCAAAACTCTTTGCAAGGCTAAGAGGGAAAAAAAAGGTCCTACAGTCTTGGGAAATGTCTTTCCCACTGGCTTCTTTCTCCTTAAGGATTTGGTCTAGGCTTGTGGGAACTTAACACATTAGAAACTCGCCCATAATTTGCATGCCCCAAGCAGCAGGGAGATATCATGAGATCTGGTACTCCTGAGATTTCTTTCCTTTGGCAAAACATATTCCAAAAGATTCACTTAAAGAAAAGTTCACACATCATTACAATTAAACTGTATCCACCTAGTGAGTGAAGAAAGGGCACAAGATGACACATTATCCTGTGGTTTTATTATACTGGCTTTACTCCCTTACCTCATTTGCAAAATTAGGGTTGGTCATAATCCTTCCATCAGTCTTTCCTGAAAATTAGGAAGGGACCAAACCAGATTTTCCAATTAAAAAAATATTCCCACACTTTTAGAGATGTGAAAATGAATTCACCAAATATTTCATTTGAAGGAGCTTTCTGAAGTACTCGCTTGGCATCTGAATGCTAAAATGCTTCTTTGCAAGCGATCTGGGAGATGCTACAGTGAATATTCCCCAGAAACACACACAGCCCGAGTGATCCCCTATTTCATGCATTCCTCTGTGAGGGAATGAGAGAGAATGTGGGCCAGAAGGTAGGCAAAGTTCAAAACCTTTAAAATATGTGGTTTAAAACAGCATTGTTTGAGAATGCTGCTTATTTTCCCATAAATGCTCAGGGGCAATAAAATAAAAGCAAATGAATCAAGAACACAGAAGTCTGCAAATGCCTCAGAGATGAGGACTACGAAGCAGCCACCTCTGGTGTCTTCTATCAGCCTCTATTTCCCTTGAGCTGCAAAGTCAGACCAAAGAGGTCCTCCAAGCAAGATGCTGAAACCCCTTTTATGCGGGTCTGAGCCACTCATTGCTGTGCAGGACCCTAAATGGGATAAGCTGGTGTTTCTGCTTCTGCAGGGAGGAAAGAGAACCCAGAATGGAAACAGCAAAACTGCAGAGAGGTAAGGGAGCAAGGTCTCCTTCTGTAGGACTAGGGAAGGAGAGATGTCCCGGTTACCATGTTGAGTGCAGAGGACCAGGCACTCTGCACCTCAGCCCACTCAAACCCACCAGTGGGTGCCAAGCTTTGGGAACTGTGTTCTCCTGGCTCCTAAGGCAATATTCATTATTTGTAAAAGAGTGGTCTACCTGAGAATGTTGGCCTTGGAGCTGGGTGTGACAGCAGCACCCCGGCAATCCACAGCAGAGACTGAAGCCCCATTTTGCAGTGCCCAGGAAAGTCACCACTGCCCAAAGAGCACATGATTCAGCTGGACATGGCAAATGGAAGGAGCCTTGCTATCTCCACTTTGCTAATGGAAACTGAGACACAGAGGAGCTAAGTGACTTGCCTAAGGTCACACCAGAAGTCTGTGGCCAATCCCAGCCCCACAAGACCCAATCCACTGCCTTAACCACACACCAGCTCCTCTTTTTTATGTGGTGACTGGGCTGAAGCTGAAGAGCTGCTGACATTTCACAAGGCAAAGCCACATCCTCAAGCCCTTCCTTGGCACACAGCCCACAGCAGCCAGCAACTTCGAGAGCAGCAGTGAAGTTTCATGCAGCAACTGGAGTACATGGCTCATATTTCTTCCCTTAGAAAAATCATTCCCTTGGCCCCAGCCCTCATCCTGGCCAATGTCAGGCTCTCCATCACCTCCTCTCCTTTACCTGCAGGCTGCAAACAGGGAGCCAGCTGTTGCCATAACACTGTTGCCAAGGAAATACAACAATATGCTTATCAATAAAAAGTGTTGGGTGTGCACTGACAAACCAGTTAAATTCCCCAGGCCTGGACCCACTCCTCCTGTTCTTCAGCTCTCCTAACCCAGCTGTGACCTTCTCCGTTGCTTTAGACATTAGTGCACGCACAAGCAGAGACACAGAAAGACTTATTGGCCTGAGGAGCTTCCTCGTTCCTTCAGTCCAGCAACAGGTTGACCTGAGAGGCTGCATGGTCTCCAGACCCAACAGAACAATGCCCTGAGGAACCTCCTCTGATCTCATGGACAACCCTGCTTTGAGCAGTACGTTCCAGCAAAGATTTCCTTGGGTCCTTTCCAGCCTGAATTACCCTCTGACTGTTCCTGGCTATTGTTCTGAACTCCCGCTGCTCCTTCACTGCCACAAAATGCTCATTCCCAGCCGGCAGCAGCACTGGTGGGATCTGAGTATCTCAGTCCCCACTTGATCATCCACATGAGGAGCATCTCCTTGCTTTGCTGCATTCCACAGACACGTGGATGTCACTACCCATGCTTACAGCTCTTGACTCTGCAAGAAACAATAGAACTTGGTATAGAAAGCTAAGAGCCAGATTTTGTAAACTTTTATCAAGGGAAAGAAGCCCGAGTCATTAATAGGCATGAAGCTGGGTACAGCTGGCCCAGAGATAGGGAATAAAGGCCAGAAACTCAGTCTTAACAGTGGAGTTAACCAAATTAGGCTCCTGGAAATCCACCATTGAAGAATTCCCAGACAGCAAATGAGGATTCCCAAACGCACAGCAAATAGGAAATTCTGACACTGAATAACGAAATATCAAAAAATGAAGTATTGAAAAATGAAATTCAAATGTTTGAAGAAAAAAAATTTAAAAATCTACACACGTATAATCAGGCCAGAAAAAATGTAGAGGTCATTGTTACAACAAAGTGCCCTACAAAGAAAAAAATGAAAATATTTTGAAAGCTCCTTCCCTGCTCTAGGATACACTCCAAGGGACTCTTATTCTCCAGTATTTGTGCAGGAAAAACTCCAACCAGTGGTGCCTACCATGATTCAACTCTCCCCACCTACTGCTCTCTTTTCTTTTAAGGCTTAGATGTTTTAAGAGACCTTACCTAGACCTAGGGTTTTCCCCCATATTTTTGTTAAACAAAATTTTAAAACCAACCTACCTGAGTGCTCACATTCTTCCAAACAAGTTCACACACACCTCTAAAATCAGAAAGAGGAAATAACCTAACTTGAGAAACAGGCTGAGATTTACTTTATTTTAATTATTGAAAATGGCAGTGTTAATTTCAGGGCCTTCAATAATTCAGCTTAATTACCCAGGAGACAAAACTGTCAGACCAAACTCTGTAAAATATATATAAACAAAACAAAACAAAACATAGCAGCAGCAGGCAGAATGACTGAATCTATTACCCTAACCCCCAATAAAAAATTATGCTGCCAGGCTCTGGCATGGCTGCAGGTAATAAAAGTGATACTGAACATTTCAGGAGGGAACAATGCTCCTGCATGCAGTTGGAAGCAGGTGACAGCATCCTTTCTTTCATTCAACTGGGGGTTTTAAAGCCGTAGCCCCTCAGCCTCTCCGAATTCTTTTGTTCGGCAAACAAGGCGCCCTGCACAGATGGCACTGACTTGTGAGACAAACCACTCCGGTAATTGTTCATCCTGGCCGTGAGCAGCAGGAGAGCGCACGGAGCCAGGGACCGCGGAGCCGCGAACCACCCTGTGAGAGGCATCTGCACCTTCCCCTCCCCCGCAGGTCTAGGGACAGAGTGTGCAGGGGCAAGGAAAAGCTGGGGGGAAAAAAGAAGCATGTCCTAAAAGGAAAGCTTAGGTACCAATACGAGTTGAATCAGTCGCGACAGCAACACACCCGGAATCTTTGCTCTGCCTTACCCAGGAAACCTCTCAAGCACAAAGGAGCGCATCCCGCTATTTATACGCATCACCGCCTCCCTCTGTGCCAATCAGAGCCCCGTGTTCACCCGCCTTCCCAGCGTGCTTCTCTCATTGCCAGTGAAAATGGACCCCGCCATTTCATCAAATTTATTTATTTCTTCTTGCAAGCACATTCAAGAGGGGGAAGGGAAAGAG
This sequence comes from Pseudopipra pipra, assembly GCF_036250125.1. Classification (NCBI taxonomy): domain Eukaryota; kingdom Metazoa; phylum Chordata; class Aves; order Passeriformes; family Pipridae; genus Pseudopipra; species Pseudopipra pipra. The sequence continues at coordinate 52,745,420 of NC_087554.1, forward strand.
GTAGGAGTGCCCAGGGACAGGACCCTCAAAGAAATCTGTGTCAGCTTCTTGTCACCAGACCATTCCTCAGAAAAACAAATGCCAAGTTAAATTCCATAAGCCACCGTAACCACCATAAATGTGAATTCCTGCAAACAGAAATACCATCAAAAAGGTCACAACCATAGCAAGTGTGACCTGTGCTTGGAGCCAGGCAGAGCCCTGCCCTCCTCCTTTGCTGCTCCTGCATATGGAAGAGATGGACAACAGATGCTGCATCTCCATGTAGAAACAGAAACCGAAATCTGTGCCTTTTATTGGAAGCACTGTTGTGGAATTTGGTAAATGTGTAACATGCTCAGTATCTAACTAGCATGACCATAAACACAAAAAAAAAAAAAGAAAAAAAAAAAAAGAAAAGAAGAGCCTGCGGCAAGACTAATATTAATACCCAGTCATGTCACTCTCAATTAAGTTCATATCTAATGAGCCCATTTTCTCCTTGCACTGTCCACTGATGCTGTAAGCAATGTCCAATGAAAAGCATAAAACACTGCTTCTGGAAAGCAATGATCTGTACTGGTGAATTTTGAACCGACCAATTATGAACATTATTTTTAATGGAATGAGCAGGGTTTCTACCAACTATAGTCGTCAATGCCATGAAATGTCTGTGTCCACAAAATGTCCAAACACACTTCTCTCAGACTGCAACAACTATTGCTATTACTTGACTTGCTATTCTATTATCTCTGTAAATATATATATATGTGTGCATATATATATATAATGTAAATAAATCTCCAGTGCAACCTTGCTGACAACCAGCACTGCATTTGTACTGAGAATGCCCGTTTCCCCAGAGCAGCAACTGTTTCTCTAGATTGCACAAGATCTGAAACTCGGTGGTCAAATCTATCCAAGGAGCACGCTTTATTATTACGAACGATGTAATTTAACTGTGTTACCCTAAAATCAACATTGCAGCATTCAACCACGGAAAAACTTACATCATCCCCAAAAAGGGCTTATCTGCTGCCTGCAGAAGGTGTGTCAGGGAGAACCAAGAGCAATGCTTGGCAGATCTCAAGCGAGTAGAGCAGGATAGCACTGTGGCCAAGTGAACAAGTCCTGACACACAACCTTCCCTGGAGGAGGTTACGTTACACCCGGATCCTCCGCTACAGCCTTCATTCCCACAGGCATCCATCCATCCCTGGGTTGCACTCCGTGACAAGGTACAGGCACACCCTCCAAATCATTTTAATGAAAACTAGTTGAAGGGAGAAAGTTAACCTGCCTCTCCAATCCAGTTCACTTTGTAGCCTTTATAAAATTAAGTTTTGGATTGACTATATTAATGTAATCCATATTAGCCTGGAGGCAATGTGGGGCTCTGAAGCACAGGGAAGGGCAGCTGCTTTGCTCCTGAGAAGAGTCGTCACCTTTCCTCATTGTGATGCCCTGATACACTACTCTCCCTCCTTCTTTTGTTCTCAGGAAGAGATCACTTAATCCCAACGATGTTACAGTGCATGGCTGGCTGGTTCTCATCCCCTCCCAGGGAGGTCTGGAGCTTACAACCATGTCTGAGAAGCTTTCTATATTCCTTCTGCATTTAGGAGACCCAGGAATAAACAGGACCAGCTTCACACCATCATATGGACATGGTGCTGGCCCACCCTTCTCAGTCAGTGAGAGTGTACTAATAATGGGTGGTTAAAGCCAAAATACAGATCAAAAGCTGTCCTAGCCAGTGAGAGACATACTCAGATAGGTGCAGCAACAACCTGAATGCAAGTTTTGAAGCCAGCTACAGGTCTATCCTTTCCAGATGCATCAATGGTTGTGCTACACTGTTGGCCCAGCTTGTTCCACAGCTTTGGTCTGCTTTCATCCAGCACTTCATCAGTAACATCTCATCTTCTGTCCAAAACCAACAAACACACAATTGCAAGCCACAACACTAATCCCAGTGGGGTGTTGGATAAAGTAGGAAGTTTGTGTTGATCTTCAATCCTCCTTTCCTTCTGTTGACAGAATTTTCTCACTGCTTTCTCCCTGTTTCAGGTAACAAGTGTTTCAAGGAGGGACAGTGAAGGAGCAGAGAAAGAAACACACACTAAGATACAGTCCATTTATCAAAGGTTTTAGCACACAGGTTGAATTGTCCAGGAAGATTCCCCTCAAAACATTTAATAAGAAAAAAACCTAGATTTTTTTTCTCAGATTGGACCTGTACTTGCAACAAAATCAAATCTCTCCCTTGGGGTGGGAGAAGGGGAAGAAGAAATGCTTTGAGCCAGTTCAACCTCAAAGAAATAATGCTGTTGTTTTAAAATTACCCATCCTTCTGTAGTCAGTCAGTCAGAAGTGATCCTTTCCAAACCTATCTGCTTTGTTTTTTCTCACTGCTTTAGCAAGGTTTCAGAGGAGAAGGAGGACATACAAGAAAAGTGAATATTTTCAGGAAGTATTTGAGTCCCACATGACCCTCACCCCCACATTCACACGCTGCAATCTGATACAATCATTTTATTACAGCTTCAGCTCTACTAAATCCAATTTATCCACCAGGCCATAAATCTTGCCGTGTATAGCAGCAGAGCTTTGGTTTCCAGCTCCAAGAGATGCTTCACCCAAGTAATGAGTGTCCCAACTGGGTTACTGTTTAACCTGCAGTGTGGCAGTGGGAAACAGAGCGGTACAAATGGCAGTTTGCACGGCAGTGTGTGCAACTCCAAATGGCAAGTCAGCAGATGATCGAGACCCAAATGTTTTGCAAATACAGAGGAAGAAAAAGAAAAATATTTGTATTCAACAGCTCCACCAAGTCTGTACAAACACTTCAAGGTCGAATTCACGTGTGGACTGTTGAACGATTGGTCGTTGTGTTACGAAATTCTCCGTCCAAAACCCTCAAGTTTTAAGAGTGTCTGGCAGAGACAACAGACCTGGTAGAAAATCCAATCTGTTTCACAGGGTAATTATCTCCCATCTTTTACAACTGTTGCCAGTATGGGGAGGGGGAGGGGGGAAGGGAAATTAGGGTTATCACCTCCAAAAGCTGCAAGAGCCCTGTGTCCTCTTGCGCCATCGCAGTGCCTGGCAGCCTCGAAAGGCTGAGTGCTTGCACAACTCCTGGGCTGGCACCCAGCCCACTGGTTCAGGGAGGGGAAAGCACGGAAGCAGCATCCATCAACGAGCAGAGAGAAAAATGCACAGGGGTGTGATCCTAAGCTCTGGGAAAAAGGCTGGAGGGCTCCTTTAATCATTCCTTTGCCACAGGTAATGCCAGTTGGGACACAGGCTTGATGCCTGATCTGGGCAAGAGGTTTGGCTGCGAGGTACCTGTTGGCCATGTTTTGGGAGCTTGCTTTGCTTTATCCTTCAATGTTAAGTCTGGATGTAGGAGTTGTCTTGACTTTGATGATGGAATTCTCGGACCAGGACAAGCAGATTGGTGGCAAGGAAGGAGAGACTGGTGAGCAACCAGTTTTGCCACCGAAGAAAACATGCTGGGTAGCTGGAAACCCTTTCTATAAGGTCTATTTTGAGCCCAAGCATAAACTGTGATTCCAAGGCAGAGGAGGGTCCTCAGCCCACATTACATGAAGAAAATAAGGATGGTACCTCGGTTTGGTTTCATGGCACACGGTATTACCCCTGCCTCCATTTCAACAGTTTGTTATAAAAGCAGTTGAAGCACTAGGAACAAAAAAAAAAAAAAATTAATTCCTAAAGCAATGGCAACTTGCCAAGTTTTTAAAGAGGCAAAGCTTGAGTGGCTCTCTGGAAACTCAGGTAACTCACTGCATGAGCCAAAGGGAGAAACTAAGTACTCCAGTCCTTTTCCTCAGCCTCCTGTTTTTCATGTATTTCTGCTTGACAGAAAAGATAGTTACAAGACAAATGGAAGTCAGGACTACAAAAGCAAGGACCTGCTCGTAGGTACTTCAGGGACCCTGCAGCCCTGCCAACAAACTCAGCCCAGGCTGCAAACTCTGCTGGAGCTCCAACAACCCAATCGGGAATGTGGGAACCTCAAAGTTACCAGCCCCCGTGCCAAGGCAGTTCTGAGGCCAGGCCATGCTCTGGTTATGATGCCTTTCTCAAGGAGTTTGTTATTCCCTACAGAGGTGGACACACTGAGCTCCTGGTGACCAGCAGATGGCCTGTACCAGCTCCTCCCTCTCTGCTTAGCATCGCCCTCACACAGCCAGCTGGTTTGGGGCATAACGCTTCAAAAAGGGAAACAGATTGATTTGACAGTCCACTGGAGAACAAGACTTCTCTGCAGCCTAGAAAACATGACCTACAAAGGATGACTGAAGGAACTAGGTTGTTTAGTCTAGCGAAGATTGAGGATAGACATGATAACCATATCTAAAATACACGACAACTAGGTGGAAAGAATAACCTGTTCTCCTTTCCCACAGCAGATTGGACGTGGCAAAACTAGACCTAAATTGCAGTGATGAAGATTTAGGTTAGAGGTTAGAAAAAGTCTTCCAGTTGGGAATGAGAGTGCCATACTGGAAGTCATTGCCTGCTGAGGTTGTGGAATTGCCATCTGCAGAGGTTTTGAAGACCCGGCTATAGAAACATCTATTCAGATATGAGCTGGTCTTGCCTTACAGCAGAGAGATGGGCTAGATGACCCCTGGAAGACTCATATCCTGTTGCTGCTTATTCAATTAGTAACAGTGGTTCACAAGTCAATATCACAATTTTCAAATCAATTTGTTCCTTTGAGGCCTGTTATTGACGTCTGCAATTTCATGATAAGCCCTGTCCTCCCAGGACTACTGCTCTGGCCCCAGATTCCTACCAGTAGAACAGGCAACTACAGGAGCATATGTGCTTTGCACATTGTTTTCCATGAAGTGGAGGAGGTCCAGAGCAACTACTCTTGCTCACGAGGACAAGATTTCCAAATGATGGAGGAGCTGACAGAATCACACAAAACTCTGGAGCACAGCCATTGCTCTTCTGAGCTGGTATCCCTTGGTCAGCCTGTCACCAATGCAGCCCCAACCTGTCCACGCAAATGGAGATTTTTTGAAAACAATTTTCAAATCTCCATGAACATTTCAGTTGCCAGCCCCCGAAGTCTGCAAGCTGACTTCTGTAATCACAAGGGGTGTATTCTGTCTTCTTGTACATGCATACACCACACAGATATATAAGGCATAAAACGTGACAGGTAACCATCAGGGGGGGAGGGGGAACAGTGTCTAAGCAGACATCAAGAATGTATTAACCTTCTGAACCCAACTCTCCTGTGACATGCATCTGCCTTAGTTTCACCTCAGAGTAGAAAGTCTCCAGTTAAACCTATGTATGAGAGGAGACTCAAGCCTCTTCCACCTCCCCATGTCAAAAACCAGACACCAAAACAGAAGGTCCAACCAGGATCCTGGTTAAAGACAACAAAGCTGGGCCAGGCTTTGCTTCCTGTCACAGCACAGCCAAGCCACTGGTCAGCATTTCAGCTGAACTGCCTTCCCTTCCAGCTCCCTGTCCCTCAGGGCATCATTTCTTCCTTCCAGGACCTGTCAATGGCCAGCTTGCATTGGAGAATACAGATTTCTGGAGCCAATGGGCCAATTCAGCCCAACAAGCTGAAAAACCTTCTTCCTAAAGTTCCCATTCAGAACATGCATGGCAGCCCCAAACACAGCAGTCTCGATGGTACGGAAACAAATGTAAATAAGGCACTGACTGATATACACCACCAGAAATAAGGTACTGTGTAAACTGAAAATGGTCTGGCTTTAGCAAGGGCATAAGGAGACATATTTAGACATATTTAGCATCTTATTTTAATCCCTCTAAATTGCAAGCAGTATTTCAGCTATATTAATTCTTTGAAGTGAGTGGTTCTCCCCTAATCATCCTGGTTTATGTTTACATTATGAGGTGTAATGATGCATCTCAGGAATGTTATGGTATTAGTTAAATTAACTAAGACAACTCTGCCTGAAAACTGATGAATTTTAATGTGTCAACATCAGATATGAAAATGCAGTTGTGTGGGTCTCCAGATTCACATGACCATATGGTTTGGAATTCTAATTAACTCCTTTGGATTTCATTTCACATAACTTACAGCTACATTAATTCAATATTTTTTTCAGAATTTCAGAGAAACATATATTTTGCCAAGCTGTGAGTTTTCAGAATAAGTGTAAGAAAAACCTTTTATTTCCCCTTTTTCTGAAAATCTCATCTTACTTCCCCGCGGGCTGGCATTGTTCCCAAGCCAGAGGTCAGCTGGAGCTGTTCTTCTGCCCCAAACAGTCTGGAAAAACCCACTTTGCAAGAGCCATAAAGGTTTATTACTAAAAACAAACTCGTTTTCAAATTGTTATTGCTTTGAGCAATCAATCAGACAAACTCTCCGGGAGGAAATACAATCCAGCCTTCTGAAACACAGTGATTGTGACAAGTAGGGATAGCACAGACCCTGGAGCCAGGCACTGCTATCACCACTGCAGACCATCACAGTCATATGAGCATTGACAGAAGATTTCCAGCTCCGTGGGGTGTTGCACAGCGCATGGGTTTGCAAGTTCCAGTTTGGGGACAGTGATATTTTCTCTTCTTTATCTGACCCCATTTCTTAATGATCCACATTCAAGATCTCCCTCTAGGCAACAAACAACATTTACTTGCGCTTCCCATTAGCTAAACCAAATCTGAATAAAGTGAAAGTACAACACACATTCATCCCTTAGCTCAAAACAGATCTAGTCAGATGTATGTGCCATCCACCACTACTTTAGAAAAAATATTTCAGCACAGAAACTAGTAATGCTCAAGATACACACGGTGTGAATGGAGCAACTACAACATCACTCTCTGGCTTTCTGAAACATGTGCAATGCTTTCAAAAGCCAGGTACACTACCAATAGCCCTCAGTAGCCTTGAAAGACCACCACAACTGGTCTTTCAAGCATGGCAGGCACTGGTTCATGCCCAGTAGGAGGGCTCCTATCTGTAAGCGCATCTTGGCATGGCTAAATTCAGGTAGGATTTCTTCTGATACAGAGTTACACAGTCTCACAGCACGGCAGGGAAACGATGGCCTTGAGAGGTTTAAAGATTTAAGATGTTTCTCTTTTTCCTTTTACAAGAGTAACAAGTAACTACAGGCACTATCAATTTAAAAGCTCAACTCTGCAAGAACAAAACACGCTCAGCTTCCCATCCACGGTGCCCTGCGGGGAAAAGGTTTTAAAGCGTCAGACAATGTTTGTTCCATTTTTGAGAGGGTCAAGCGGACCCAAGATTGGGATTGCCAGATCTGCAATTTCCTGCATCCCTTACTTCAGATAATTGCTAGGGAAAAACTGATCACAAAAACCACAATGCAAGTGCAGAATTACTGGTTGCACTCCCCAAGGTGGTATTACAGAAGCACTGGTAAGGGCTGGGCGATACAAAGCCCAGCGACAATGGGTCCCAGGAGGTGCTGGTTGTCTCCAGTCTCTAAAAGGAAACGCTCTGGAGCAGGCACAATGGTTTTGCTGCCACAATGGTCAGTCCCAGCTCTATGTCTGAGACTCTGAACACTGCTCAACTGCTATAGCAAATAATTCACCAAAACACCAAAGTCAATGGGCATCATTCTCAAAGAGCATTTAAGTACTCAGTTTTCCTTCAATGGGTATGAGGCACTTAAACATCGCCGAGAATTTGGGCTACAGACCTGCTCTCCCAAAATCAGGTCATTTCCATATTTGCACAAGGGAGGGTAAGAAAACACCAGAAGGCAGCAGGGCAAAGGGCCGTTTCAGCTAAAGCAGGGACACAACCAGAGTCTGGCAACTGCTGCTTTTCCCCTTCTCTCCAAGGGACTAAAACCACATCAACACAAGCCACCGGCCACCACTCCTCTCCCCAGGTGGGAGAAGCTCACCTCTGCCTGGCCTGTATAATCTTTAGCACCATTTTCCCTTAGCCACCTCTTCAGCAAAAGAAGTGGATGAGAGAAGAAAGACTTCTCCAACAGCTGAAGCAACACGGCCAGGGGCTGGGAATGCCATCTGGTCCTTAGGCTCCCTCCTAGTCCCCTCCCCAGATCCAGTTCCAGATCTGGCACTTTACTTCTGGAGGAAGGCGGGTAGCCCGACTTCAGCAAAATAAATAAATAGATCTGATGAATTTAAAAGGTTAAAAATCCGTCTTTCCACCCCAAAGTGTAAGAAATTACTTGTGTGGTCATAAGCAAGGGGCAGCTTCAGGCCTGTTTTGAAGCTCCAATTCACACTAAATGCCAGTCCTACAGGGAGAGAACAATGGTGGGAAACAAAACTCCAGAAGTACTGAACAGAGCATTTCTGAAGTGAAACAGCAATACAATTTCATCTCATGAACTCTATAAAAAGGTATTACTAATGCACAAGACCCCCTCTCTGTAAATGCTGTGTGACAAGCAGTCAGACAGAGACGATGAGCATTTACTTAACAACAAAATCACAGGAAACACTAAAAAAAAAAAACAGATCCAGACTGCAATCCTAATCCTCCTAGCAATCTTTTCCTTAAATATTATTATTATTATTATTATGTAGTTGTTATTTGCATTCTAAGCCCAGTCACAGACAACAAGCCTTGTCTGAGCTACTGTTAATACACAAAATAAAGTCAAGTTGTTCATCCCCAGGTGACTGGAGATATCACAGATAAAGCAGGGACATGCAAGGAACTGTGGGAGCCTTGCAAGGGCTGCCTCTCTGTTTCTGCTCAGAGACTAATTTCACCAAATGCATGAGATCCTGCACTGGCACCCACCGTGGTAGAGCAGCCCCATCTGAAGCTGTGATAAACCGTCCCACCTTCCCCACGCACCTACCAAGGATCTGCCATGTTCTCCTCAATTTGTGCATAACACCTAATTGTTATTTCTCCTGTGGAAGTGCTTAAAGACTCCTAAAGGATTTACAGCCCCATTACCCCAGGCACCATAAAAGCAGCGAGCCCAAGGTCAGTTCCCAGCCTCAGAGACAGGTGGGATTGTACACATTAACCATGGTGGTCACTAAAGCCTCAGGTAGCTCCCAGAAAACCTTTAACTCAGCCTGAGAACAGCAGATGGCAACTCATCCTGCACAACTGAAGAAGTGAGGCTAGTTTCTGCATTTCTTAAAGAAAAAAAAAAGATCAATTTAAAACTTGTTCTAAATGGCTGTTAAGGAAGAGTTTGCTTTAGGTTCCATATTTGTGTGAAAGCAACACAGTTTTACAACAAGATATTTCCTTTTTAAGACCCTGGGGCTTTTTTACTGGAGTTTTCACCCCATGGCAGGACAGTGGCAGTGAAGCAGAACATCATAGACAAATAAGGATGTGATATGCTGAAACACTGCCTTTAGATGAGGGAGGTGGACATTCTTCAGTTCTGACAATGACATGCTGTTTATTAAGGCTTAGAGAGTCATTTCCTAAAAAATATAAACTTTTATTCAAATCCCAGAGCAGTTCATAAGCCTGATGCTAGCAGCCATGCTCATATAAATCACTGACTACGTTTTGATAGCAGTCTCATTAGCTGTTGTATAAGGAGTTCATGTACACATTGATGAGTGCTGATCACTCCCTACCTTCCCACATCTTTTCAAATAGGTGGAACATGTGAAAATAAATCTTCTGTAGGCTTTGAAAAGACCAAGAAGCTTCAGAAAAGGCTTCTCATCACCATTTTTTCCAAGTGCAAGCAGAAGAAAAGATCCACTGAAGTCTCTACTCTTTCACTGGAGAAATTGCAGCTGCTCTCTCTTCTAGGACTCAGCAAGTGGTCCTTTCTCAGACAACATCCCTGCTGATGCAAGGGAGTTAGGAGGCTGGACTCTGACCTGGGAGATCATCCACTCCCTCCAAGGCAGATGGATCCTGCAGTGCACCAGCAGGCAGGGCTGCCACAACTGCCTGTGAGAGAGGGTCTGCATACCCCATGCTCAAGGAAAACGATGTCTGATCATGCCTTTGCCTTGCATTTATTTTCTTTGATCCTGTCTACATTTTCCTCTCTTCTAGACTCATTTGCTGATGTTCTCCCTCCTCATCTTCATTGCTTGCTGCTTCTCTGCTTTCTTTTGCTTCTGTTTTATGCTTTACTTTCACTTCAAGTATACATATTTAAACAAGCAAAATCACAAATACCCATTCCACCCTTTATATCAAAATACAGACTCTTGACCAAGCAGTTTGATTGCTTGGCTCAGGCCAAGGAAGGCAAAGAGTTTATCCAGACAATCTGTGATCCATTGGCAGATCAGTGGAGCCACTAATCAGCTGGTCCCACTCTGCAGAGAACAGCAACTTCTTCCACCAGGCCAGCCATCTTCAAAAATGCCACTTTTGAGCCTAAAGCCTTGTCTGAACACACATAAGTCACATCACTGCAACAGTGTCAGTGCAGCCTAAGAAGAAACAAAAACCTTCCCCTTTGCTCTGATGCCACCACACCGGCGTACACCTGTGTTCACCACCACGCTCTTTCCACTCAGGACAGTGAGGCACAGCATGTTCCTGCAGCTAAAGCTACGCCTCAGACAGAAGTAACTACGCAGGTGAGAGCAAACAAACACCAGAGGCAGGCACCAAACCCACTGGGTATGTACTGCAGTACAACACACCTTGGGAGGCTCCCATTCCTCTGCCTCCCAATCCTGGAAGCATGTGAGAACAGAGCAGTTCTGGCACCACGTGCTCTTCCTCCTTCCCAGCATTGCACTCCCTCCCAGCCCTCCTATCAGAGGGGAACCAGAGGGACACACCACAAGAAGAGACTCAAAGGCATCAAATGAGCCACAGTCCAAGGGTGAGGACTGGCTTGGGGCTTTTATTGGTTTGATTCCTTTGAGGAAACGATGCCTTATTTTTAATAAAATAAATAAATAAGTAAATGTGCCCAGTTTTTAATGAACTGGATCACCTCTTTGACTTGAATTGTATCTGTTTCAGCAGTGTGACCGGGCACTTGAAACCACCGCTGATAACAGCCCTGTTTCCCACCAGCAGCAGCAGACAATGCCCTATTACGTGTCGAGACATTAAGCAGATTAGCAGCAGCAGCCTGTTTGAACCCGTTTTGCCGGCTTGGCTCCGGGGGAAGGCTCAGGCTGAGGGAGCAGTTCCAGTTTGGCTCCACAAATACAGCTTCAGAGCCTGGCAGGTGCTAAAGTCCATCCCAGAGCAGGTCATGGGCACATTCTGGCAGCTCTGCAGAGTGATCAGCTTGCAATCCCAGCTCAAGGGATGGAAATTCAGAGCTTGACAGCCATCTCTGATATACACCAAGCTCTGTGGGATGCAAAAAGAACCATGTCACTAAAACTTCAATGCAGCCATTGGAAACCCAACTGTGGATAATCCCCAGGGCTGGTTCACCACCTCCAAGCAAGGACCATTTAAATGCCTCCATCCACACAACAGGGAATCGCTGTTATTTATTGCTGCCAGTCCTGCACAAAACCTGGAGGAAGGCAGTGTGCCTGACTCAAGTAGCTAACAAGTGTACTGCTGCCTAAAACAGCGGCTTTGTGCTTTTATGAAATACTTACGGCCAGAAAGCATGAGGAGGAATGGAGAAAATAAAAACGTCCCTTATCATTCAGGATGCTTCAGCAGAGATTAGATAAATCAGATGCTTTTCAAAGCAGGAACCCAGGTTGCCAGAGCTTCCCTGACAAGCTGGGAGGTTATGGACAGTCCAGGGGCTCACTCTTAATTCCCTTCGTTCCAGGGGAGAAAAGTCTTGGATATTTTTTCTTCTGTTGTCACTCAGGGCCATACTATGGGAAAGGATTAGAACCACTGTTTAAAATTCTTCTTTCCTACATAGTGCCAAGGAATTGATCACAGGATGGATCCTTTGACTCAAATATCTGTTTTTCCAGCCCTGATGTCTGCCTTGCAAGACCCTCAGTGCAGTGGAATTAAGGCTCTTTATTGCTCAAAGCAGAGATTGCCCAGTTAAAGCACAGGCCAACCCACTTCAAAGGCATCGTACTCAAGACAGCTCCAGAAGCAGCCCTAAACTCAGCAATAAAATAATCAGAAGCCTTGTCCCAGGTCCCAGCACCAAGCATCAGAGGAGGCAGAGGGTCAAGTGGCAGGAAGGAGGATAGCTAAGTCAGTCTCCTGCTGGAACAGGCTGTTTTGGGGAACAGTTCTGCTCCAGAACAACTGCCCCAGTCCCCTTGTTTCTGGCAGCCTTGCTCCAACACCACAAACAGGGTCACAGTTTTGCTCACTGAATAGTGTGTGAGTTGGGCATGCTTTAAACCACAGACACTCCTCCACAGCCTGCAGTTCCTTGCCTGATCTGCCTCTCCCGTCCCAGTCTCTTCCACAAAGAAAATAAAATCAGAATGTGTAGTGCTACGGTGAAGAAGTATAAATGGATAGGAAAAGTTTTTCAGGAGAGGCCAAAATTTGGATACTTTTCCCCTGTAGCATTCCTGAATGCAGAGCATCATTTCTAGCTTCCAACTCTGACACCAATTAAGTTCCTGTACCTCTGTCTCATCCAACACAGCTTCGATGGCCAGGCCACAGAGGACATGGAAAGCCAGCTCAGGTGAGAGCCAGCTCAGCTTAGCTCAGCTTGCAGGAAAGAGAGGTTTTGTAGGTCCAAATGCTGCAGATTCAACTCCCTGGCTTGCTCTGAAAATCAAAATTTCTGTGTTGGATGGACTCTGAAGCACAGCAAGCTTGGTTTTCCTTCGGGTAGTTTTACAGTCCCATGAGCAAGCTTATGAGATGGCTGCTCTGAGAGAATCATAGCTCCAGGAGCATTTTCATGAACCAGTCGTCTCATCGGTAGCAGCTGCACTAAGCCTTAAAGCACAACTGGAAAGCAGCATCTTGGCACTTGCCTTGTGGCTTCCTAGAAAAGCTTCCCTTTCCACCTCCTTCACCACAGGAAAACCTCACTCTCCACCTCTTAGAATAGCAAAAGCTGCAACTGAGGGATTCCTGAAGGAAGAAAAACCAACGCTCATTCCAGATAAATAGCTTCAAGGATTGGTTACGCCAGGACTTTTTCGAGCACCCTTTACTGAGGACTTCTCAGAGGATCCCTAGCAAGGACTTTTCCAAGCACCCCCAACAAAGACTCTTCCAAACATCCTGACCAAGGACTCTTCCAAGTGTCCCCACCAGCAGTGATGGGCCGAAGCAGTCTGGGCCACCAAGCAGCCTGCCCTGCCCTTCACAAGATCCAAGAACCCAGCAGCTGAAAGCCCACATCAGCTTGCAGCAGGGCAGGCTCCACTGGCCTCAGTGACACTGGTGCTGCCTACAAGGAACAACACTTCCAGGAAACAAGAGTTCAAGCCAACGCAGCCCTCACAAGGTTCAAGCTGCTGTCACTTATTTCCGTATAAAGACAATTTAAAAGCAAAGGCTTGTAAGTACCTCTCTGCTGATCATTCTGCAATAGGACAAATACACTGGTGAATACAGAAGGAAAGCAAACAGAAGGACTCTGCTTTGTCACCCGTCCTTTTTAAAGCAACATATCTGGGTTCACAGCTCTGCAACTGGGAATGATACCCATTCAGTGATGGTTCTGCTGCAGACCGTACAAGGAAATTTGTAATAAAAAGTAAAAAAGCCTGCCCTAGCCTACAAACCCCAGACTCAGGAAGGTCCCATCGCACCACATGAACACTTCAGAGCACTTCTTTTCTCTCCTTTGAACACCACTCAGCAAGAAAGTGTCTGCAACCAAGAATTTCTTCCAGCTCTTGATGGCAAACAAACAATGTACACTCACTATTTTTAGTTATGACCTCGGTTACTTAATGACTTCAAAACATATGCTTAATTCACACACACGCAAGCAAGAAAAATTACTCATAGGCAATGAATAACAAGTGTTTGACATTTAAATGTGACTTATTTGTAAGAGTAGTTAACATTTGTATTAATTAAGGCACACTCAATGCAAGATTGTTCTGTGCCATTCATCATAGTATATATGAAGATTGTTGTCTATTTCAAAAAAAAAAGAAAATTACGTGTGATTACCTACCTACCACATTAGTATTATTAAAGACAGCAGAATGCCACTGAATTTTAATGCAATATTCTCACTGAAAACCTCATGAAAAAGTCAAGGCATGGATGTCATCAAGATGACAGGCCTTGATGCACAGAGCAAAATACAGCTACAAATCCTCTGGTATTAAATGGACTGACAGCACTCTAACCCTTTGAAAAAATCTATCAGTTTATCACATTTTTGGGAATGTTTGTTCATGCCCAGATCTAACTGGATCACACAGACATCTGGAATGGTCCTTTCACCTGCCTGGAGCAGAAACAGCAGTAATAAGGCTGGGAGACAAATTGCAGCGGATGAGCTTTAACCTGGCATCTGCACCATGGAAGGAAAACTGAATCAACCAATATTCCTTACCAGGCAAGGGCATTTTCTGGGTATCTATTTTCCATTAGAAGGAGATGCTCCTAACTAGGACAAGAGGAAATGGTCTCAAGTTGCTCCAGGGGAGGTTTAGATTGGATATTAGGAAAAACTTCTTCACCAAAAGGGTTGTCAAGCACTGGAACAGGCTGCCCAGGGAAGTGGTTGAGTCAGAATTCCTGGAGGTATTTAATGAGGTGTAGACTTGGGACATGGTTTAGTGATGGACTTGGCAGGGCTGGATTAAGAGTTAGTCTTGATGATCTTAAGGTTCTTTTCCAACTTAAATGATTCTATGATACTACAATAATTAATTCTAGTTTAACAAGATTACTGTTGGTGTTGTAGCTGTGGGATTATTACTGGAGCAAGCCCACCAAAGAAGATGGGACCAAGGCCCTTGGAGAGCAGGCAATGCCACAAGTTATTCTTCAGAAAGGCAACCACCCTTCTTCAACACTCAAGCCACATCCCTTCCAGAAACATAAACTTTCCTAAAGAAAAGCACTTCTACCAGCACAAATAAATAAATAACAATGTGGCAGCAATCACCCCAGCTTTTAATTAAACAGCAACTGAACAAACAGCTTTAAGTGCTGCCACACCGGGATGGCCGTAAGTAACTAGCTCCTGCCGCTGCCCTTTTGGCTTTGTGCTCCCAGGGTCAGATTCTTGGCATACCCTTCCCTGCAGCCCTGCCTTTCCTTTGAAGTGGCACAAGCTCTAGTTTTGTTGGGGTTTTGGAGGTTTGTTTTTACCATAAGGGCAAGCACCACGCCTGGCACGCACCAGGCTGCAGGCGGGGATTTCCTTACCCTCCCTGGGACTGGAGAGGTGTTCGGTGGAAACAGTTCCCAGGAGCTCAGAAAAAAAAGGCAGAAAGCTTCAAAAAGACACTACATTAATCTCAAGAGTTGCTTCCTACCATCACTTATCAGCTTCTAGGAGAGAACTTATATTTCTAACATCTAAAAAGGGATCTATGGCCTGGTAGCACGCATTCATCATGGTGCAATTCCACCAGCAACAAATTTGCCCCTCCCAGGCCCCCTCCCTCCCCCCCTCAACTTTGTCAAACCCACCTCTTGCCTCTAGAAAAGAAAAACCCGCAAAAAAAGCACACCACACCTTTGTAGCCTTATCTTTTAATGCAACACAATATGTTGTGTTATATATTGACAGCTCAAGTTTTCAAGGTTTTCCACCCTGGATTGCATTATCAGATCTCCCTCATCTCAGCACTGAGGAAAAAAAAGACAGTGCTGTTGAAAGGTAAGTACTTTAGAGTGAATGTGCGTTGTTCCTAAGAGATCAGGGATAGCTTTTTTTATTTAAAAAAAAAAAAAACCGACCTTAAGATACCAGGCATCATTTTCACTTCTTTATTAAGCCAACGAACTGTTAAAGTGCAGATTATCCCCCGTGCCAATAACACCTGGCAGTACATAAGACACTAAACATTTTTCCTGTAATGACACTTCCATTGAAATATGCAGACATTTGAACTACATTTCCAGAAAGGGGGAATATTATTCAGTGAGGGAACACAGATACACTGAGAGGTGAGAAGGGGTGGCAGGAAAATTGCAGGCAATTAGTATTTTCCTGACTTAACTGTAATTTGTGAATTTGTAAAAGTCCTCTTCTGAAATGCTGGCTAATTTGATCTGAGAACAACTCAAAAGTGTCTGTTGCATTCCTGCCCTCACAAACACAGGCCAGCACACCCACAAGAGTCAGACCCAGAAGAAAAACGATGCCAGTTCCCTCTGCCCCCTGCATTCACCCCAGCAGTGGGCAGCCCCCTCCCACACCACCTGCAGAATTGTAGGCTCCCTGCAATCTAATCAAGGGCTGATGCACTCGGTGAAGGAACAAGGGAGGAGACTTCAAGTGACTAACAATGCTCTTCAAAGAGAAAAAACATTTTCCCATGGTTTAAAATTACCATCTGAACTTTAGTAGAAAAGCGATAGCGGTGTCATAGCCAGAGGTACCAGATAGCATTACCCCATCCCCTGTCACATGGGAATGCAAACTGCAGCCCCACCACAGGTAATCCACATTCTCAAAATATACTGCTGACCTGCGTGCCCAGGTGCCCCATCACATAGGTGGTCTGTTTCTTTAGAAGAATGCGACTGGGATTTCTTTGCTTTCATGTCTTCTCTGTTTGAGAGGCTTTGGGAAGGGTCCCACCACACATGTGAAAAGGGGAGAGAGGGAGGGGGTCCCAGGGGAAAGAAAGGGGATGTTCAGGTAAAGCCTGCAGAAAGGGTAAGAAGTTTCTTTGACAAGACGAAGAGTGATCACTTCCTAACAGCTTAGACACAGGACACCACTTCACATGTGAATGTATTTACACTTAAATAATACATCTCTGTGACTAAAGGCAAGGAGTAATCAAAAGCTGCCATTTCAGCTGTGCACTGCAAAACTAAACCCACCCCAAAAGTGAAATGCTAAAGGGAGGACAGAGAGTGATATGCTTTTGATTTATAGGTTTTTAAAATTAGCAGTGGGGGACTTCTCCCAGTAGCCCTTGAGATGGTCTCTGTTTATTTGAGGAGCTCATCGGAGCACAGCCACAGGACAGACTCCTGTTCAGCCCCATAGCCCAGATGGAGCCCAATCTACTCGATCAGTATTTATTTACCTTTAAATACAAAAGGAAGGCTATCCAAACAAAAGTTGAGAGTGTCCAGCAGATAATTAAGTACGCTAATGCACAAATCTATTTAGATAAGAGTGAGCTTATTGGTACAATCAAAAGGCAGGTCACAGTTTATAATCCATTCTCTGTATAAACAAGCTCTACCAGTGACCCTCACAACGAAATTGTACTTAGGGGTAACACCCTCTCCCTCACAAAATCCTGACCAGTACAGGATTTTGGTAGTCCATCTCCAGGGACACTGCATTTGGGCAGCTGGATGCACGAGTTTCCCAGTGGCCGAACAACTCGAGGCTTTGGCCCACTCCCCACTGTGTCCTCCTGAGTATTCAAGTCCCTGGAGCTCCAGCCATCAGCCATCTATGCTCATTGAGCTGTCACTGCTGGCAGCATGCAGGAGGGCATCAGCAGGCATCACAGAACCCAAGCCACTTTTGGCTCAACTGTTCTAATGAAATCACAGCTTATCTATTTTTATTGTTCTCTGTATACCTGCCCTGTTTTCCTGTACATAAATTATTCTTCACTTCCTTCCTGAAAGAGCTATTACTTAACAGCATAGCTGGCATTAACTATTGTATCACATCCCTCCAGAGATCCATTAGAGCAATGATAGAGTGCAACACCAACAAAAAAACACATGCACAAACACTCCCTGAATTAAACCCTTGCAACACAGCCCTTTCAAACAGAAGAGCCTATATAAATGGAAGAGATCAGAACACAGTGCAGTGTGGACAGATTACCTCTTCCAATTTACAAATATAAAATACATGGGCTATAATTTATCATCATTCTGACTGTTCTGGACATATCTAACCCTGAATAGTCAAAGATGAATATTGCTTGGATTTTGCCACAGATATTGAGGGGAGGCTGGCTTTGGATTCGGGCAAGGCTGGCTTTGGATTTTCTCTGTCTCTTGAAACTTGTTTTCATTTAATCTTAATTCAAATTATCTGAAGCAGTCCTCTCACCTAACCCAAAGAAGTAACACTGGACTTGGGCTTGAAAACTGTCCACCCTACTATTTCAGGGCAGAGGTATCTCTTCACCTAATGACATCTTTACACACAAAAAAAGTCAACTAAAATAACAATTCCAAACCCTGGCTGATCAGAAGTAATGCACCAGCTTTATAACACATTTAAAATATACGTTTTATTCTATAGAAATCTTTTTTTTTGATTCCGATCTTGTTTCAGCATCTGTCCCCAAAGCAGCTTTCAGTGGATGATTCCTGCACCCTAAGAAAGTTACACCGACTTCCAATACCCACACAAAACCACTGGTCTCTAATTAGGAATTCAACTGAATTAGTATTATAATGAAGCACAGAAAGCTGCCTATAGGCATGGATTTATTTAACTAAGGCCACACTGTCTGGAGATTAGTGAACAAAGTATTCCCCCATCCCTGAGGTGCCCGGGAGGTGCCTGGAGCCCTGGTCCCTGCGGGTGGGTAAGGGCTGCACAGCAGAGGCAGCACCACCGGCTCAGAGAAAAGAGATGCTGGCAGGTGGTGAAGAGCCCACTGCCCAATAAGCCTCCTCCCCAGACACAAATGCTCTCTCACAAGGTAAATACAAATTATCTCAAATATCTTTTGTTTGTGCTGTCCTTACTGCCACGGAAGTGGGTGGGAAGAAGCACACCACTACCTTCTAAGACAATAGAACAAACAAGAAGTTCCCCTCTTCTGATGCAGAAGGCTTTAGGCTTCTCTTAAGGCTTTAGGTGCAATCCTGTTCTAATCAGCTCCAGCAGAAGCCATGGCACAGGAGGTGTCTATGGCAGCAGTAACATTGCTCTGGAGCAAAGCGTGCACATTTGCTAAAAGCAATAGAAACTTCCTCTCCTGACTGACACTTTTTTAGCCAGAGGAGAGGACTAGTTAGTGCAGAGCTGCCTTGAACAGAAGGGGAAGTCAGTGGCTCTTCTCCAAAACTCTGGAGGCAAAAGACCAACAACAAGCCCTGGCTACGTGATAAAAGGGAAAACAATGCAAAACCACAGGGAAGTTGACACAGCAGCACAACAAACTGCTCTTCCAGGGAAAGGACTCTGACCTGGGACCTACCAAGGTCTTACCTACAACTTGGCCTTGGCCAGATCACTTTCCAGTTCTGAACCAGCCATCAGAGAACTTAACATCTCCAAATTCCCCCATAACCAACTGATGAATTTAACATCACAAAGACGAGGTTTTGGGTTCTCCTAGGCAATTTGTGTGGCCTGACACATCTTGGGGGTAAATGTTAGCCCAGTGATACTTCCCTTACAGCAAATGAAGCTTCTCACCCCTTTTCAGCCCCAAATATAGAGTCAGGTGTTCCAAAATACAAGTCAAAACACAGTTATGAAGGGCTAAGAGAAAAACTGGAGAAGCGGGAATCCCAAACAGGTTTTGCCTGGAGGCAAGGGTCAAAAGCAGTGAGATGCAGTAACTTTAACAACATAATTTTACAAGATTAAAAAGAAATAGGTCACTCTGTCACTGCAGAGATTGGGTGGGATTAGTTTAATACCAGTTTGCCCAAATAAAGGTCAAAAACAGCTCCTCTGAACAACAAAGTTTAGAGGGTGTGGCTATTAGCAAGCTGGTTTCTTAGATCATATTTGTGTACTTGTCTAGATGGGTCTGAATACAAGGCAGATGTCACCTAAGAGTGTCCAGGACAAGAGAGTTTGCAGTGGCTCTCAGAGGCAGATTTCCAAGCCATGGATTTACAACTCTGGGTTGCATGGGCTTGTCTAGATTTGCAGAGTGAATCTGCCAAACAGTTCCATGCATGTATTTGTAACACAGCCCAAGATCTGTATACAATCCAACTGGAGGCTCCCACATGGTGTTTAAGGGATGGCACTAGGCAGCAGGCCTCTGCAGCATGCCATGAGGCTGAAGCTTCTCAAAAAGCCGTCCTTGGAGGAAATCAAATAACAGAGTATGCCACAGCATCATACTTGCTGTGCTATCTTAGCCTTTGGCCAGTGGCAAATATCTTTGCTTTCAATCTCTAACATTTTCCACCACCATTCATGCAGACACGTAACTAGGATTCAGTCACAGCCTAATACATCCAGCATAGGTCAATCACCACAGGCAAACCCATGTGGATACAACCCTGGATCATAGGAAAGGAAACTCGGTCTAAAAGCAGATGAAAAAAACTCAAAATAGCTCCAGAGCACCCGGGAACAGCCTCAGATGCAAAAATTGAAATATGGAAGAGTTTGTTTCCCCCTTAAATACTCTAAGTCACTTTGGGCAGTAGCCTGCACCTTTATTTTTGTCAGGAATGAGCAATCTTTGCTCAATGCAAATACACTCCTGATCATCGTAGAAATTAAGCTGGGTTTGAAAATCACCAATTGTATGACTCTGTCCTCAGTTCCATACTTTCAGTGCCTGCCTCTCTGCCCCAGCATCCCCACAACAGGGGGTGATCAGACCCTGCCCCAGACCCAGCTCATCCAGAAACTCCCTATCACACTGTGCAGTCACGCCAGCTCACTCGGTCTGAACAGGCGCTTGCTCTGCATCAGCATCCCTGGCTTCAATGCCTGGAATTAGACTCTGCAGATTAGGCAATGTGCTGAGGCTTATCTCTGTGTCTAATCACTAATAAAGTTGCAACCTGGTGCATTTGTGCCGTATTAGGTCTCGCTCAACAACACGGACTTTAAAGGTCATCTGCCTCCTCCAATCACTGCCAGGTTTGTTGCAGCGGGCATGCCTGTCCCGGTGGGTCCCGCTCCCACCGACTGGCCACCACCAGCAGAAATCCAATTACGGGCACAATAGTCCCAGCCCGGCGAGGCTCCCGGGCCCCTCGGCACTCCCGCCCTGGCGCCCCCTCCACAATGCCCGCTTTTGTCTCGGCCTCGCTATTGTTTGGGATTCTCTCGCATCCCCGGACACGGGATAAAGAGCCGTGTTTGGAGAGATGTTTATGAATGAGGTCTCAGAGCACAAGGGTGCAGCAACGCGGGGCTTGACCGTGGACAAAAAAGGTCGTGGTTTCTAAAAGCCACGTCGAAGTGAAATCATTAAAGATGTAATACGCACTAGCCAAGAACAAAAATTATGGATAAACAGAAAAAAAAGAAGCGAAATCCTAGTCCTTTCAAAGTGAAGGGAAGTTTTGCCACAGAGCTCAGTGCAGTCAGGGTGTCTCCCAAAATTTCTATTACAAATAAAATACCTAGCAGATCCCATTGCTATAAGTCATAGTTTTGAAAAGAGTTTACATTGAATTGATTTCAAAAGGGGGAAAGAAATTATTTTGATTTAATGAGAATGTTTTCTGAATAAAAATATAGCAGATAATGGCAGCAAACAGTAAAATATGTGCCAAAGAAACTAGGTGAGAGATATCAGCTAATGAAACTCTAAATCATCCTTCTAATGTCAGAGGATATTCTGATCTTCAGACGGTGTAATGAATATGCTACACTAAATTCATAAAGAGGAAAGACCTACGTGTCTTTTAAGACCTGTAGGAATTACAAGGGTCTTCCCAACAGCATATAAAACCAGGTCAGTTCTGCAGTGCAAATGTCTGAGAGCTCAGGCAAAGTTAAGCAAAACTTCTGAGACACCTTCAGCACAACACACGAGTCCTGCTAAAAGCCAAAACCCACCTTCCTCACACATCCAGGCCTACCAGGGACAAAACCACCCACAAACCCCATCTGTCACATGGGAAAGTGCCTCTTCGTGAGGCTCTGCTGAGCAGAAGATGATAGTAATATTGTGTAACCTTTCTGGACTTTAAAGAATAGAGGCATACATACAATTGCATTCAATGAAATATCGTATGGTAATGAGCAGCAATGGAATAGCCAAGTATAAATCTCCCATTCAGCAGAATGTCACATATATAAATCTATTTACCGAGGATTCCTCTGTAGCTCCTACCATAAAAAATTATCAGGAAAATGCCTTGTGCACCACTAGTAGAGCAGGGATTCAGAAAAGCAGGCAGGCTGTTCTTCACAGGGAGGTACTGATAACCAGCCAACCTGAGAGTTTGTTACAAATGTGATATTAATTGCACTCTGCTAATTTGGTGTGTTTGCTTGTGTGCTTGGAGGGCTGAAGTTGATTTTTTTTTCTTTTTTAAACTAAGACAAGAACACCAATACACACAGACCATAGTACTAAGCTAAGTCAAGGGGTACAAAGGGTTCACTAAGGCAAAATCCAGAGCCCAAAGTCCACTCACTGAAGGAATTACAAAGGCTCCTTTGACTTCATAAGCTGTATCGCAGTGCAATTCATAGAGTTAGAATTATTGAATCATTTGCGTTGGAATAGACCCTCAAAGATCATCAAGTCCAACCATTAACCCAGCACAGCCAAGTCCATCACTAAATCATGCCCCTAAGTGCCACATCTACCAGTCTTAAATACCTCTGGGGATGGTGACTCAACCACTTCCCTGAGCAGCCTGTTCCAATGCCTGACAATCCTTTTGGTGAAGAAATTTTTCCTAATATCCAATCTAAACCTCTACTGGTGCAACTTGAGGTCATTTAGTCTGGTCCTATTGCTTGTTACTTAGGAGAAGAGACCAAATTCCACCTTACTCCAACCTCCTTTCAGGTAGTGGTAGAGAGCTATAATGTTCCCTCTCAGCCTCCTTTTCTCCAGGCTAAAAAACCTCAGGTCCTTCAGCTGCTCCTCATCAGACTGAATGGTATTCTGGCCTAGTTTCTGCTCAATGTAAATGTTTTATGTAGGTTAATCCCAGATAAATAACTGTTTTCTTGCATTATCTAGATCTTCCACTACACATTATAGGGTGTATTAGAAAGATTAAGCACTGCACAGTCAACTAAGAGCCTCTCTACAGGATGCTCCTGCCCCAGCTCTGAAAGGATGCCACGTCACACACTGAAATACCCCGTGTATCTGCATGACTTGCCAAAACCTCTTGCTAATCACCTGAAGTTTGCTATTTGTAGCCATGAGCAAACAGCATTTCAGAAAAGCTTTTGTTCTCGTGCTGAAGAGCTAAGGCTAAGCTGCGTTCCAGAAGCAGCCAGATAAGGAAAAAGGTCACATGCCAATATAGCATTTAATATACCAGAATCAGACTAAAAACACGGTACAGTCATATGGAACAGGCAACTGCTTTAATGGTATTTAATTCAGTGAGACAAAGGTCTGAAGTACAGCAACACACTGAACACAATTTCACACAGGGAAGACATGGACCCACTGGAGCAGGTCCAGAGGAGAGACACAAAAATGATCAAACAGCTGGAATACCTTTCCAAGAGGTAAGGCTGAGATACTTGGGGTTGGTTCAGCCTGGAGAAGAGAAGGCTCCTAGGAGACCTTATTGCAGCCTTTCAGTATCTAAAGAGGACTTATAAGACAGATGGAGACAAAATTTTAGTAGCTCCTGTTCCGATACAACAAGGGATAATGATAATAGTTTTAAATTAAAAGAGGGCAGATTTAGATTAGATCTAAGGAAGACATTTTTTACAATGAGGGGGTGAAACACTGGCACAGGTTGCCCAGAGAGATGGTCGATGCCCCACTCCTGGAAACATTCAAGGTCAGCTTGGATGGAGCTTTGAGCAACCTGATCTGGTAGAAGCTCATTGCAGGGGGTTTGGACTAGATGACCTCTAAAGGTCTCTTCCAACTCAGACTATTCTATGATTCTAAGATCTGACACCAGAAATGCTGCTAATTCCAACAACCACATCATGAAGATCACCACCTCCACACCCAGAGCTTTACGCTCTTTGTTGGGATCCTCGGTGATCTTTCAGTCCTTGAAAAAGCACTGAGATTTGGAAGCAGTTTTTCAGGTCAGGAATGTGAAAGCAGTATGTGAAATGTCTGCTTGTGTATGCTTATCCTACAGCTAAAGAGGGACTTCTCCCTCTAGAACTGTCTTTTCAGCAGTTGCCACCAAACACTGAATTCACACACAAAATATTTACAATATTTATCTACGATCCACACGATGCTCACGTTGCAGAACGTCCTACTACAAAAATCTGTACAAATAATGCAGACATTCTGGGATGAACATCAGAAGAAGCTGCTAGGGAAAAATCTGTGTATGCCCATTGCAGGGCCTAATCCCACCTACTTTGCAAGGCGTTTTTCACAGGCATCACTCTCACTGCCCTTTGACATGGGCAATTATCTGCTCCCAATCCTGCTGACCTCACATTCCTTACCCACCTGCAACTCCCATGTAGAGATAACAGAAGTTTGCATTCACTTCAGCTAAATCTCTTTGTTCTGGGCAAGGAAACAATATTCATAATGCCCAAACTGATTTCATTCCAGAGGATTAGTTTCGATCTCTGTTGCTGTAGAACAAAAAGGCGAGCAAGAAATTATCATCAAATAACTACAATGCTTTATGCTTTACAAAGGACACCCAGAGGTTTGCAAAAAAAACAATCCTTTTGCTGGAATGAATCTGCAGTAAATTTCTGGGCATGCCTCAGATACACTTAGGAAGCCTACCAAGTCCTGCAGATAAGGTCCAGGACTGAGAGTTGGCACATGAAAGCTCTGCTGCCTGCTCTTTGCACACTTAGGCTAGTCAACATCTAAACTATAAAAAAGGGGAATAATGCTACTTCTCAGACTTATAAATATGCTATGAGGCCAAACTCATTAGCGTTTACAAAGCACTCCTAGACTCCTTGTCTGGAAGGAGTTATACAACCATAAAGTATTATTCATGCTGTTCTAAGGCAGAAAAGTACGTATTACTGCAAATCCAGCAGTAGCTTTTCATGCACCATTAAGGTTTACTACACTGTCTTAATCTAATCATAAGCACTTCAGAACCCAGATCTGTCATTCGAAACATACAGATCAGAATTCATCACTGAATAACCAACTGGGTCAACAACAGACAGCACAGGACACACGTGCCCTTTTTTCCCCTCATACATCCCACACAACTACAACTGAACCATTTAATTTGCATCTTCAAAACTCTATCATTATTGGTTTTCCTGCCATATTGCATTATGTCTACTCAGGATTTTAGCAGGTTCAAAACTCAGATTCTAGATCTGTTTGCACATTTTTAAAAAGCTGATATGGGAAGGAGTGCAAAGTTCAGGTCTACACCTCTTCCAGCATTTATCGAGGAAACTGGTTCCTTCAGGCAACTTTTTCTGCCCATTATTATTCTGAGATCTCCTTCGCTTGTAATTTTGAAAATGTATTCATAACTAGTGGTAGACTTCCTTTTCACTTGCTGATCAAAACACAATCTTTATAGCTCCAGGCACCATCATCAATGCTGAGCTGGAGGGAGTTCAATCCAGTTCAACAAAATCAGCTGTTAAAAATAACAGCTAGTTCTCAAACCACATCTCTGCACTGATTTACTCCTCCATCTCCTCCTTCAGGCTGCTGCTGTATCCCTTTGCAGTGGTCTCCAACTCCATCTTGAGCTAGGCAGGCAACTCTTGCTGCCCACTCCTCACACACTGTGAAAACATGTTCCCCCCCAGCTCAGCACAAGGGCTGCATGGGAGTTTCCTCTCAGCTTGACAGAAGTTCTCCCCCCAACTACACTCTTGCTCTCTACTCTCCTGCAGCAGCCCCAGGATGTAAGCACCCCCATGGCTCCCCATGGCAGGTCACACACTCCATGCTGCCCAGCCCTTCCCTCCAGCTCTACAGATGTCATTTTTAGCAGAAGAACTCTGTCCCTTTTGTTTGACACAGTTTTGGTTTAGATCCAGATATGAAATCTCACCTTTAAGAAAAGGTCAAATTCAAATGTCACCATCCTTGGACATAAAACAGTCGGGGAGTTTCACTATTTAAACAACAGGTTTTTTCACAGGGGCAGTTCCAAGCCTTTCTCAAAAATATTGTGCTTGCTTCACTTTGAACTGCCAAATAAAAAAAAAATCAAAAAATGACAGTCCTGTAATTTTTATCCAAATAAGGCAGAATGAAAGACAGGACAGCAGATCTTCCATCAGAAACCTACTCTGTCCAGCCTGGCCAAGATATTGTAGCAGGCTGAAAGGAAAAATAGAGGCCTCTCCAACAACTGCATCAGTTGCTGTTTCCATGATCCATTCCTCATCTTGCAGGTCTCTGAGCAGACTTGTCTCCACAGCTGTGTGATCGGAAAACTTGTTGGACCTATGCTGTCACAGACAGAGGGCATTTACAGCTCTGGACTGACACTTTGTCAAGAACACAGCCCCATGGCCAAGAAAATTAGCTAGTCACCTCAGCCAGTTCCAAGAGCAGTCTGAATCACTCTCAGAATACTTAATACTCTGAAAATGCTAAGCACCCGTCCTTTGAACAGAAGATGCCCTTCAGGTATCCCAGGTGGATCCTCAAAGACAAAGATGCTCTGGACCACTTGCCATTGTACAAGCCCTTGATCTGCTGCTACAGACCCAGAGCAGGATGTGACCTGCACGTGCCACCTCTACCCACACTCCTGCCCTCAGCTCTCATTTGCATTAGGGAGAAGATGCTGTTGAGTTACAAAATGCTACTTTACTTCTAGGGAAATAAAAAAATAACAACAAAGCACACAGAAGTGGATAAATATATAGCTTTACATTTGAGCACAGATTAAATGACACCAATGTTTAGAGGGTTGTGTTTTTAAAAGAACAAATTTCCAGAGGAACTTAATTGTGTTCCTAGGGTTAAAGAAAGGATTTGTGTGGTCCAGTTTCTCTTCCTTACTATGCTGTGAGTGATGGATGTGACTGAATACAACAATCCACTTAACCCCATAGGATCTACACTCATCATTTAAAGTAATTAGGCAGCACTCATTTGGGGTGATCCTTTCTCTTCCCCTTTCTGCTGTTTAGCTTTACACAGAAAAAATAT
Source organism: Pseudopipra pipra (assembly GCF_036250125.1). Taxonomy (NCBI): domain Eukaryota; kingdom Metazoa; phylum Chordata; class Aves; order Passeriformes; family Pipridae; genus Pseudopipra; species Pseudopipra pipra. The sequence goes on from NC_087554.1 coordinate 52,772,384, forward strand.
TTAGTGTATAAGGCAAAAAACAAACAGGAATATAATTAGTCCTTTCAAACTGAGATGTTGTTTAATTTAACTAATTGAAAAGAGAGAAAGCGAAAGCTCACACTGCGTGGCTAGTGGCGAAGTCATAAAATGTCACTTTTCTGAGGTTCTTACTCCAGTAATTATCTTTTAGACAAAGAACAGTGACTCATAAATCTGCTTTTTCATAAAAATTCTACACAAATTCTACACAAAAAAGTCAGCAATAAAAAAGCCCCCCTCCCCTTTTTTTCTTGGTCAACTTGAGGCTGAAACAAGGTCTTTATGAGCTGTGGGAGTGGAAAGTCATTAGGGCTTCAATTCCAAATGAAAATTAAGGCTTTTAACTTCCCATACTACTCATACTGACAACCTTTCATACATAATTGCCTAGAAAGAGTTACTGCAGTCTTGTCACCCTCCCAAAGCATCAGTGATACGCTGACAAAAGATCCTCCCTACCAATTCCACCACACAAATGGAAATAAAAGCTCCTGTGGTTAAGAAACTCTGGGTTCACACCCAAGAGTGACTCCAATGACTTTTCAGTCAGGGTTTGTTAGGAGTTACCAAATTATTGGCATCAGAAATAGAGCAATCAAGGGATCAGGTAAGAATTTAATTGGAATGGGGAAGGGTATCTTCAGCAATTATGGCAAGGACACCACTGCTTTGCAGTGACACGGGGAGCAACATGACAAGAAGGACCCCTCAGCTTCACAGCTGTGATTCTTCACCTCAGCCAAAACTGCACTAGGCTGACAGAGAAACAGCATTTTAAATACACATATATAATATGATATTGAACTGGGCAACATAGATGGGATGAGCTGAAATAACAACAAATGCTGTGCCCAGTCTCCAAAAGATATTGACGTAACCTGTTGCTGTGACAGCAGTATCTTTCTACACTTTTCTGTGTCTGTAGAGAGGCAAACACTGTTCTTTATCTAATTTTGCTCTTTGTCTTCTCATTTGGGGGAATTATTATTTGACAAGTTTCTGTTTCTTTGAGTTGGCTAGAGACAGTTCATGCTTCATCATCCCATGGTCCCAAGAAGTAGATACAATACAGGTAGAAGCAACCCAACATGTAAAGTGCCTTTATCCCAGTAAAGATGAAACAGGATTTGAAGCAACTCCAAAACGGGGAATTAGAAATGTGCAGAGTTACTATAAAGGCTTCTCTTTCCTTGCTAGTTCAGTATAATTCAAAACCTGTGTTGCTTGTTATCATTGGTATCATAGGAATGGTGAGAGGCCTCATTTGAGGTAAGGGTCTAATTCTGTTGAGCATTGTATGAGCACGTTATAAATGACCCAATGAACCACAAGAAACTTGGCGAAGACAAAGGAAATATATTATCCTGGTTGTATAAAAAGAGAACCACAGATTACATAATTTAGCTAAGATTACAGCAGAAATCCATGTAACAAAGAGAAAACACTCCAAATCTGAGTCCCAGTTCAGTGCTCTCATCTGCAGAACTATCCATCCTTTTGTTTTTTTAAAGATTACACCTAAAACAATACAGCCCTAACTGATGTAATAAAAAGAGGACTGCATTTTATTACAAGAGGTCAGGAGACAAGCATGGGAGACTTCCAAATAAACTGCTCAGAATCCAGAAGCAAACAGCTACACCAAAAACTCAAAAAGAACAACTTTCAGAAGACAGTTGAATACAGTCACACACGTGCTGCTACATCCACATGGCCTGGAGGACTGAGCTGCAGACATCATTATTGTTCCTGAGGTGGAAATTGCAGCCACTCCAGAAGAGGAGATCTCCACAAATAAGGCATATATTATTGTGTTTCAGGACATCAAGGAGGAATAAACACATAGGCTTTAAAAATTGATCCCTATCTTTTAAAAGGTGCTAAGAGGATGAAAAAAGAAAACACTGTAAATGCTTTCAGAATTGGAAGAAAGAAAAGCTGCTGCACTGACTGAAATACTCAACTGGTTTGTAGCCTCAAAAATAAACATCACAAAGAAACAAATGAATAATTGAAATAAAGCAAGCGAGTACACAGGTACTTGTAACAGCAAAGGACAGGTGTATCAGCAGCCTGACCGGCACTGAACAAGTGACTCATTCCCATCCTGGGTTTCAGCTGCAGTCAGGAAAATGGACAAGGGAACATTTTATCAGAGTTTTTCACAATATGCCATCCCTGAGCAATGCACGAGCCACTGGTGAAGATCATATAACCTATAACTACGTATCACATTCAACAGCAAACAAGCTTTTAACTCAGTGGAAAGGGATTAAAAGCTCCACAGATCCAAAGCATAGATCAAAGTTATATTCAGCTGCTGGGAAATAGATAAATATGAGACTGAAAATCCCAATAAGGGAGATAAGAAAAGAAAACCAGGAAGACAAAAGAATATTGTGCATCACAATAGTTAAGACTTCCTTTGTTAGGAACTGGAAAAGATTCAGCATCAACCGAAATTAGTTATTTTTTAGTACTGATTCTCTGCTAGCATCTGACAATGCTACTCTGCCATAAAACAGTAGACTTTTATGTAGGTTGTCCTGGAACCTTTTCTATTAGATCCTACTAATAAGAAAAACGGGGTGGGGGGTAAATTGCTGCATGTATATAACCAGTGGTAGTCCTCTGGCAACACAAAAATCAAGCAGACTATTACTGAAACAGGCCAGATTATGTCCATTGTTGGAGATTAAAGACACCATGGATCTCCTTTGAAAAAAATACCAAAGTGAGTGTAAAATGTCCAAGTTTTAATCTCATTCAAGTCCAACAGTGTCCCACAGTAACTTCACTGGGTGCTGAGATGTACCACACCACTGAACAGTCCATAGGCTGATACAAAGTCACAGCTATCCTTCAAGGAGCACAGTGTCACAGGATTGGCATTTATAGGACAAGGCATTATCAATAAGTGTCATATAGTGAATGAAATGTACTTTAGCAAGGAAAAAACTGCAGCTGAAAGATGGATGCTAACACTCCAGAGACTGCTTAGTGCTTAACCAAGAGTCAGAAACCAGGAATCTTGCATCTGTGATATGCAGCAACCTGTCTTCAGATGATTCAGGAGGGAAGATGTGGGGAAGGACAAACATTTTTTAAATCTAGTCAACCCCACTAGATCAGAGACTGACAGTAAGCCTCCTCCTGCATTGGTTTCCATAGAAATATTAAGCTTTGGGGACTGGAAATGCTGTAAGGCTTACTTCTTCTTTTCTAAAACAATGGTTTGGTTTTACTGCTCTACTTTCCTCTCCATGGGTCTTCTGCAGCATAGGGACAGAGAGGCACCTGCTCTGCAGCTCTCCCTGCCACATCAAAGCAGGGCCCTCAGCACCACAGGGTCTTGTTCCAGTGTCCTGGGAAGGCAGGGGTGGGTAAGACACGGCTACCAAACCCCCAGGCATAGGCAGCCCTGGAGCATATTACTGCCCTGGAGATGGTTTGAAACAGCAGCAAAGTATCTCCTCTTGCTTCCTAGACTGAGCCCTGCTCCACCCATTTGCTCCACACACTTCATCTTCCATCTCCCACAGGCATTCAAATGCCACTGACCTTCTTGCACATGAATGAAATCCCAGCAGGAGAGGAGTTTGGGGATGAAATGGTGGGAAAAGCAGCAGCATCCGGTCCTGAGTGTCACTGCACAGAGCTGGGGGATGGAGCAAAGTCTGAAGGGCTTTTCAGAGCACTCCTGCATTGATTGAACTAATTCTGCCAGAGAGCCAGGGTTGACACAACCACAGAAGACAGCTAGCGTGTCACCCCTGCGACTGCAGTTCACAGCTGGCCAAAGCCCTGATGCCATAAGCCCAACACTCACCGACTCCCTCTACTACAGACAGCCCTCCCACCACAGCCACCCCAGGCAAACAGGAGACATCCCATCCTACAAGCCTGTAGGAGATCCCAAGCAGACGATAACTCATATGAGGTTTAGGATTGCTTCAATCTCACTGCAAGATCCGTGAAGTCTCAAATCCAATCAAAACTAAGGTGTAATCTACTTCAAAGGAGTATCTGTCACAAAGACCCTTTACAGGAGAGCCTCCGAGCAAGGTGAACACTTGGCACCACAACCACTGCTTGGAGATGTAAGTCAGTACAAGCAATGAGCTTCCTGAAAGAGGCAAATAGCAAAGCAAGAATCAAATCTAAGGGAAAGAAGAGTATATATATGTGTATGCACAGGGGCTAAAGTAACCTGGCATAAATGGTCTCGGTCCAGACATGAGTCACTAGAAAAGTGTTCAAAATAACCTGTACAGCAGCCCTCAATTGCCATGGTGATAAATGTTTCCTAATGCCTAAAAGCAGCTAAGTCCTGAACTCCATGCACCTCATTCACTAACAAAAGCACTCATTATATTGAGAAAAAAAAAATCACAAATGAATTGTGGCCATTTTAAGACCTCCTCAGATCAAGGGCTGATTTACACACTCTGGTTTCAATGGGGAGTACTGTGCTCACATCACCGCTAATTCAGAAGATGGAGCTGGCTTGCTTTTTGCTTCACAATTCAGTAGGCAAGGGGAAGATAGATTCTCTGAGACAGTGTTACTTTTTCTGCCAGGAGTTATCTATTTGCAGAAGTGGGTCAACTTTCTCTTGGTGGACATGTTCGTGTGCGAGTGCCTAGCAGCGCTGCCTGCGCGGTTCTGCCCGCTCCGCGTGCGGAGGAACCTCTGCACATAACTATTTATGGCAGCCAAGTGTTTCATGAATTGCAGCAAGTTAACCACAAGGGGATGATGACATTTGGCGACAGGGCAGGATGAATTCTGGCTGGCAGACAAAAAGTCAGGTTAAAAATACAGAATGCAGAAGCAAACCCAGCCAGTTGCAGCTAATTCGCAGGAAAACTGGATGTGCAGTCCCCAAACCTTCCCTGTTCCAGGCGAGCAATGTCATGTGTTTTGCAGTGGGATGCATTAAGACCTAGGTGTGAGCATGGAAAGAACTTCAGCCTTCCGGGATCAAGCATTTTAACTGTATTTTAAATGGGCTTAGATTTTTTTCATTTGCCTCACTCCACACCTGATATATACCAGAAATTTTTGCCACTTTAAGCACCTCACCTCCATCTCACCTACCAGTGAGATCAGTCACTGTCCATCCTGCTGCTCCCAGAGCATCTCCAAAGGGTAGCCCCAGTAGAGAAGGATGCCACAAGGGCAGCCTGAGGGAACAACATCAGCAGACCTTGCCATGGATATGTCTGTGTCAGATGCAAGCAAGTCCATAGCCATGTTGGAGCAGATAAAAAGCCCAGTGCCTCCCAGGGTGGGCCTCCAGTATCACTCAGGTTGCATGGATGTGGTCAGCCTTGTCTCCACAAAAGCATTAATCCTTCAGCTTTCAGAGGCAATGCTTCTGTTAGTGTTGGTATTCGTGCCCCTCATCTCCGCACGTACATCGAGTGTAACACCTGCCAGGGCTGCATTTTGGGTTGCCATGCCTGCCACTTAATTAGATCACCATTTAATTCGATCCTCAGCTTTATTTGATGAAATGCCTCCAGAGGACCAAATCATTTACATGTAACCAACACAGTTTACTTCCCTTATTTTGATTGCTCTTGACAAGAGTAAATGGATAATTCTATCACAGGCCCATAGAAAATTGTCTTTTAATCAATACAAGTTTTTTCCTTCAACAGGAGAGCTGAGAACAAGATATCTCTACAGAAAATTGAAAGAGGAAAACAAAATTAGAACACACTACCATGGAGAATATATTTCCAGATATGGCCCAAATTTAGTTTAAGCATCCTGAGCCTTGTTTTCAGGGACACCAGTTACGCTGAAGTTTTAGAACCAAGCAGGCTGGCACACAGGCAGTGCCCTAACAAGAAGACAGGAGCAGGCAATGACAAAATTGCCTCATACAAAGCTCTGTACAGAAGCCCTTTGAATTAGTGGCCAATGACCACTGGCTACAAGAAACTCAAGCTGTACCCTTCATGTTCGAGACCTCAGCATTGATAAGTTGATTAGCAGAATTCATTGAACTTACAGCAGAGATGGAAACAGTTGTTTCTACAGAGGTCTTACATCTATCTAGTGTACCATCCCAGGGCAGATTTCCTGGCTTAATCACAAGGAATCTGTATGTAACAGCCTACAGCACCAAAAATAACAACAGGTTAAATACGGCAGTATTAAAAAAAGAAACTAAAGCAATGTTCTTGATATAAGAAAGATAATAACTGGTCAAGTAGACAAACACCTGCTTCAGTTTGGCAGGAGCCACTGAGTTCTGAGAGGGCTCCTGACAGAGAACAGGACTTTCTCTGACTCAGGCTGCTGTGCCCACACAGTGTGAGGACTGTAAGGGAGTGACATCTGAGTGCTGCCGAGAAAGGTGCTTTCCTCTCCTTCCCCAGAGCTAGCACAGCTGTAGTGGAAGAGTGAGCAATGGTCACCATAACACCTGTAATAGGACTAATCTCATCTGACTTTAGATGGTTGCATATGAACGAGCTGGCCAGGCTTCCTTCAGAGCATCAGAGGGAAAGAGCACAACCAGCATGCAATTCTTCTCTCTTTAAAGCAGACATAGTTGACATAAATCATGACACCAAAGTGCCTTTCTCCACATGGCCAATAAAGGAAGCCCAAGGGAATACAGATGTTAAAATCTATATTGGAGATATTTCACCCTTTGCTTCTGCCCCTGCATCTTCTCATCTCAAAGGCCTCATTAATACATCATAGTAAATAATATGTATATTGATTCTTAATACACTAATAAAAACAAAGTATTTTGGCTGAAAGGGTGTTAGAAGAAGAAGAGAAATAAGTACAGGGTAGCTGCATGACCAATCAATACCAACCCACAGGGGGGAACAGTCATTTCTCTTTGCCACCATTTTAACTGCAATATATCGTACCCTATAGGTAAATATGTGGACATTTACAAGTGGGAATCAATAGAAATAGAGATCTTCCCACCTCCTCACGCAGAGAGACCGTTCTTCTTTCACTGGAGAAGACAGCAGCAAGAGGCCATAGATTAATGTCTCTACTACTACTGGCTCTCTGCTTGTACCCCCAGATTCCTTCCAGGCTTCTCTGACTACTTTTTAAGTGTTGATGTTTTTAATAATTTATAAAAACAAAACAAAACAATGAACAAAAAAGCTCATTAAAAAAAGAGCATTAACAGTTCATCTAACTGGAATAAAGTCAGATACACTAAAAACCACCCAGTCCATTTTGGGAACCCAGAGCAAGGAGTTTCAGAAGATCTAATGACAAAATTCAGCTGAAATATAAAATATAAAACTAAAGCCTGAAAGTTTTGCCTGTATGCACAGGATTTTCTCCCAGGCACATCACTAGTTAGCCAGTCTGTATGCCTCCAGGCTTGCAGATGGATAAACAGTTGTCCCAGTCAGATCTAGATAAGGCTAAAACCAGTAGAAGCCCTTGCCCTGGCCTCAGGGAGCTTTGAGTCACTCCTCCCAATGTTCCCATATACCTCACAATCCAGAGACATATCCTATGGTACCTGAGGGCTTTTTTCTTCCCCCAAGTCATGTTAATATCACCCAATGCTTTTTTTTTTATATTATTTTTTTTTTTAAACCTAATTCTGTCAGGAACCAGGCAGTCCCTTCAGTATGGCAGTCTAAAGTTGGATGAGCAGAAAGACTGTGCATGCACACAGACTCACACCATGCTTATAAAGGAAAGCCAAAGCACTCACAAGTACACACAGTGACTGTCCCTCAATTTTTGTCCTAGATCTGTGGGTTGGTTTGGGAGAACTGTGTCATATCAATACACACGCAGCTGGCCAGTTCCATCACACAGCTTGGAGATGCCCCTGTCCCACAGCCCAGGTCTCAGCACATATAGAGAATGGACATACTACTTACTTTCAGACCAAGCAGACTTCCTCTTGGCTCTCAGCAGAATATCCAGAGCTGCACAAGATTACACGTGTCATCTAATATTAGCCATTTTCACACTATGTTATACTTATTATCTTATCTTCCATGAGTGAATAACTAATCATCAGCTTCCAAAATTCAATTTATAAAAGTAAACAGACTTCAGAAAAATGAAGCAAAGGTGGATCACCAGTTGGGTTGATTTTGCTTTTTACACTTACACCATTTATACTGAATTTACCTTACAAATCTAGAGTTCATCACCTCACACTGAGGTGGGTCACTGGGTCCAATAAATCAACCCCTGGTTTAACAACTCACTTCCAAAGGACTGCTGAACAGAAAATGAGAAACATTTAACCCACCTTTGTTCGCTAAGATTTCACTAAAAAGCAACCTTCCTAGAAGTGTTGTAACAGCCTCTATACTCCTGACTCCTCCAGAAAAGCACTAACAAGTGAAGCTTGGTGTATACTACTAGCAGGGGCAGCACAGTTCTGGACTTTCCAGCTTCCAATTTCGGGACCTTCCAGCTTTTCCATAAGCAAAAGTGCTCTAGCAAGCAGCTCATGAGTAGCAACCTTGCTCCCACCAGCTGTCCAAGGCTCCTACTGTGTTCTTACTACAGATGCTGAATTCTGCCCTGTGTCCCTTTCCAATCCACCTCCTGTCCCTAAGAAAATACACAGGGTTGTTTATTTTGGTGTTAGCTGAGCTGGCCAGGCAGTGTCTGTTTTACCCACCAGTTAGTTCTCCAGTGCTTTAAAGGCATGAGACAATAACAAACCAGACCCAAGTTTACAACCTAAAAATGAAAGTCCATTTTTCCTCTGACTTCCTTCGGTTTTATGCCTGAAGAAAAAAAAATCACCACGAAAAGAGTACAAAAAGGCTGAGATCTAGGTTGCACACACAGATGGCAGGGACAGGACCAGGAGACACGGCAGGATGCTCACTGTGGGGCTGCTCCGTGACAGCTCCACCACCCACCTGACGCATCGAGGTTGTTTTCCACGTTCACTTGCTCCTGCCCTGCTCCTCCACATTGTCATAGGCTTAACGGAATTGTTGCTTGGTCCCAGGCAAGCAACCTTCCCAGACTACTTGCTGTCAGTCAAAAAAGGGGCCTGATAAGCCCTGCATTTGCATATGTATTGAGAGGCACTTCCAAAGGCACAGCCAGGGAAATGGCCTTGCTGAATACCGATGCTATCTGAGAATGACAACTATTCAAGTCATTTTACAGCTTCACTACCTAAGTGGAGAGATCAGGCTTGTCTGCATCTTTACAAGGATTATTAGCTTTAAAAGTGCTGATCATATCCGTTGCACCCTCAGAAATGAAGCTGCACAGGTTCGAAGGAAAGAGTTTCAGTACTGCGCACAGAAACCACCTTCCACAGGCACCCCAGAATCAGGAGCCACTAAAACCTAAGATCACGCCTGAAATGCTCGAGCCCATATTCCTCCTTCCTATACAGGAGATGAGAAGGGATGTAAAGGTAGGCACGGAAACAGGCACGTGCAGATGCTCTGACATCGCTCCCTACACTTACCCTGCATAGGGTAGGACATGAGACTCAGCTCTCAGTCCCCTCCAAATGATACTGCTGGGCACAGTCCCACATACAGTGTTTGAGAAGGGCAGTGAGGACCGAGCTCTGCAAGCAGAGACTTTCCTCTTTGTGCAGACAGGGATGACTTTGAATCCCAGGTGAAGCATCCCACAGTGCCTCACCCCGGGTTTAAGGGACAGCTCTGAGGCTGTGGCGATGCCTTATGTACTCCAGAGCCCCGGGTTAACAGATTAATTCAACTAGCTTTGTCCCAGTAAGTTATCAATACCTAAAAGGGACATGGTCTAAGGTTCACAAACCAGAACTGTGAAGCCCTTGTGTCCCAAAACAGTAATAACACATTCAATAACTGCCATGTGCTCTCCACATTGTCTTTGTGGAGAGCAATGCTTTAGGAAAATAAAATCGAGTCACGTCAGAAGCAGAAGCTATCTGTAGATTTACAAACCAGATACTTCTGATTTATACAGCACTAGAAGAGAGAGATTAAAAAAATTCCACACCAAACATTTAAAGATGCTTGCTGTACCGTGCACCATCTGGTGACTGGATCATCCCTGAAACCAGCAATCCCTGACTACTGCGTGAGGTGGCCAGAATGTCTCCAGCTATGAGTTGAGACACAGCTGCAGCAACAGGACCACAAACAGCAAATTTGTGGATGAACACAGTACCTGTGAGCTGAGTTGATCAAACCTGCATGCTCTCAGATCTCTTGGGACATAAAGACTTGCCATAAATCAAAAAAAAAAAAAAAAGGACCACCAAAAGCTCTGGGAGCTGAAAGCATGGTTGTCTGGTAAACACATCCACTGCTGACATCAATCAAAGCCAAACTCTGGGGCTTCACTCCCCTCTCCGTGGAGGGAAAAGGGCACCCCAATCAGAAAATAGTCCTCTGTGCTTGGACAAGAGGTTTAAGAACATTAAAAAAAGTCTTATATACAAGAATTTATTAGATTGGTGCCTGAATTGATTCCTATTGAATCCTCTTGGATAAATTACTCCTTCTAGAAGTCAAGTATTTGGTCTTATTGGTTTCAAAAGAGAAAAAAAATCTCCATTTTAAAGACATTTCAATATTATTATTTTAATGCCTGATGACTATTAGACAACAGGAGAAACTTTCTTTGACTATGAACTGCCAGAGGAGGCTTGGCACGATTTCACTGTGGAGCTTGTTTCTAACTTTAATGATGAGCCTCAACAAAATTTTGAGTACAGCGTCCCTTCGAGAGTAACCTCTTCTCTACAAACAAAACTCCTCTTTCTGAAGCGGAGCTGGGGGAAAGCCACAGTTGCATCTCTCTAAAACTGCTAAGCACATCACAGCCAGCCTGCCCTAAGAGCCCGTGGAGCTAACAGGTGATGCTCTGTGGGACAGACCTGCACTTTCATCAGATGCTTCCAAAATCTCATCCCAGGCTCTTTATCGATGTTATCAAACTAGCAAACAAACAAGCCAAACATAAACCAAAATATTTAAAGGGGGAGAGAGAGGAGGAAGAGTGGGAACACAATCAGTGTTTATTTAACCCTGAAAACTCAGGCTGGTTTTTGTCAAAAAAGAAACGCAAAACAAACAAACAAAACAAAACACCAACCCTGCAGATAAAAGAGGCTCCAACCCTCAACCCAGGACATTGATAACACCAGTCAAGGGGCACCACCACACACACACATCACCCTCACAGGTGCCCCTCCCCGGCCCCCGGGGCTGCCAAAGAGGTCACCAAGGATGAGTAGGGTTGGGAATGGCGAGGACCCCTCTTCTCCGGAGTCCCTCACCCCGCCGCCAAGGGGGACCGGACAGGCAGGGGGAGGGGGCGCCAGGACAGCGGGGCGGGGGGAAGGGGGGCAGAAGCTCACCATTGAGGCCGTTCGGGATGCTCCGGTGGTGAAGGGGCGCGGACAGGTCATCCATAGACCTCCGCATGGCCCCGGCCTTGCTGTCGCCGGCCTTGTGGTGGTGGAGGTGGTGGTGATGGTGGTCGGGGCTGCCCGCACTGCCCGTACTGGAGGTGCTGCTCCCGTCCCCCACGTCCCTGGTGGCCGAGCCCCCGTTGAGGTTGGTCAGGCTGGCCTGGCTGTCGATGGAGCTCCGCGAGCCGGCCCCGCTCCGCTCTTCGTCCAGCATCAGCACCATCTCCTTCAGCTCCACGTTCTCCCGCAGGAGGGTCTCCTGCCTTGCCTCCAGGTCCTTCAGCTTCTGCTGGTACATGCCCACCTCCTTCCACATTACGCTGGCCGTGTGCCTCCCGAAGCGCTGCCATTCCCTTGACAGCTTCTTGCCTTTTTGCCGGTCGTCGTCCAAGAAGCAGCAGAGCTCCCGTAGCTCCTGGTTGTCGTCCTGCAACTTCTGGTTCACCTCCTTCAGCCCGCGGATCTCGTGCAGGTGAAGCTGCAGCCGACGGTTCACGTCTTTCATCAAGTTGCCGTGTTCCACCATTAAGTTCATCTTTTCATTCTCCACTTTCCTTAGTCTTTTCACCAGCTCCTCCTTGCTCCATCTCAGCATCTCCTCTTCTGAAATTTTGCTCAGGTCTTCTTTAGACCCTTCCAAGGAATTTTTTGCCATCATCTGTGCCTAGACTGCTTTTGCTCTCACTGGATAACAAATGGTTCGGGTTATTCGGATTATTTCGTTCGCCTGATTTCCTGGAACTAAAATTCACTGTAGCATCTCGGGGAAGAAATATTATAGTTCTCCGTTGAGCTTTGGACAAGGAAGAAGAGCAACGCCGGACTGGAAATTCTGCTCCCCCACAGACCCCATAATAATAATAATAATAATAATAAAAAGAAACCACAAACCAAAGGAGGTGGGGGGGAAGGGAAAAAAAAAGGTGCCCCCCCTGCCCGGGTCCTGGGGGCGACAGGTTATCCGGGAGCCAAACGCTGCCCGCTCCAAGCGAAGCCTCCGCAGGGATCGGTCAACTTACCCCGGGCAAAACAACTACGCGGCGGCCGCCCCCCCGTTCCCGGGCGCTCCGTCCACTTGTCCTCCCGTTCCCCCCCCCCGCCGCTCCCGCCGCTCCCCGCCGAGGGGGACCGAGCACCGCGCCCCCGCCGCCGCCGCCGCTGCTCCGCTCTGCCGCCGCTCGCCCGCAGCCCCGCCGCGACCTGGGGCCGAGCCCGGCGCGGTGGCGGCCGATGCCGGTGCGGCGCTGCCGAGGAGCGGTGGGGGAACCGGCGCCTTCCCGGAATGGCTCAGCCCTCGGGAGGGAGGGAGGGAGCGAGCGAGGGAGGAGGAGGCGGGCGGCCGCGCCGGGGCTTGGTCCCACCTCCTGCCGGGCAGGGCGGCGCGGCCCTACCCCAGCCGAGCCGAGCGGCGGGGAAGGAGAGCCGGCTGCTGGCGGCGGAGCGGAGGGAGCCGAGCCTGGCCAAGACGAGCCGAGCCGCGCCACCCCCTTGGCTGCCGGGCTGGGCGCTGGCCGGGCCCGGTGCGCCGCGCCCGCCCCGGCTCGGGTTACCGGAGCCGCGGCCGCCGCAGCCAATGCGGGGCCGCCTGGCGCCTTCGAACGGCAGGTACAAAGGGACGGGGCCGCTCCCTCCGCCCTCCGCCCGCCCCGCCGTGCCCTGCCATGCCCTGCCCGCTCCGGCTCACCGCTGCCCCCCCACCACCCCGGGGCTTCCACCCTGCTTTTTGCCTTTTTTGTTTGGTTGGTTTTGTCGGGTTTTCCCAGGTTTTTTTAGACGAAAGCTACCGGAGAGAACCCCATCCCGGGAAAGGGTGGGGTTGGACAGGCAGGAAAACGCGCCCGCCGGGCGGCCCGGGGAAGCGGCGCCGAAGCGGCCCCGGTCCCGCTCTGTCCAGACGCGGGAGGGACCAGGAGCCGCGGGAGCGGAGCGAGATCTCCCGGAGCATCTCCGCTGCCGCCGCCTCCTGCCCAGGGCTTTGTCACCGGGCCCCGGCCCCGCACCTCCCTGCCCGGCTGCTCGACCGCCCCCTGGGGCGGCCGCCTTTGTCCCCGGGTCCTTCCTGCTTCGGCAGGTTGAAGGAATCGGCTCCAGCATCCCTGCCGCCTCTCTGCTCCCGGGAGCGGCATATTCCTTTAGACCTCACTGATGCGGGAGGAAACTGCCCTAAGAAGCAGATAATGCTTATTCCTCGGTAAAATCTGCCCAGATTCTGGTGGTCCTTCTGCCAGGAAGCCAGCATGCCAGCATCCCTTCTGCACACATCGGACAGAACCTAGTAAAGGGTATGAAAAGTTCATAAAGTGAATTTCCTAGGCAACATGTGGGCAGGTTTCCTATATCCTTACATCACATCCTGTGAGTTTCCGTCTAATGCACTTTTCCTTGGGCTATGCTATCTCTCTGTGGGCTGCTTTTTGGCCAGGATCACATTGTAAAAATTAAAGATGCACCAGGACACAGCATGAGTCCTTAAAAAGCCCCAGGGAATTGCCAGCTTTGTGTTCCTGAGGAACCTGAGTAAATGATTTGGCTCCAGGGTTAATCCAGTGCAACCTCAGGTTTCTGACCGCTGGAAAGCTGGTCAAGACACCCTCTAGCTATAAAGAAACATCAAATCCGATGCCAGAGCGTGGGATGCAGAGCATATGGCCTGTGCACGGAGGGAACGTTGGAACAGAGAGGGATGGAGGATTGCAACTTCTGCCTTTTGGTGTTGTCTTCCTCAGTGTCAGTCGGTAAAGCTGCAGTTTCTTCATGTTTTTCTGCACAAGCCTCTGTTCCTGGATTTCGGAGCCCAGATATACCCTGAGCAAACTAAGATAACTGCCTGTTCCCTACTGAAGCAAAACAGCAGAGGTTCTCTGCTCCTTCATCCCATCTGTAGGCACTGTAGTCCCTTTTCTCCTGAAGAAGCTATTATCCCATTATTATCAAAAGGGTAAGAGGAGCTTAGGACAGAGCACAGAGATTAGTTCACTTCATGTGGAATTTGCAGGTGGTGGATTCTCGGTAACACACTGCACAGACATGAAGATGTGAAGAGGACAGTCCTCCCCTAGCACAAACATGCACCAGAGTAATTCCCTAGAAAGGAGGGAATCACATTGTACAGCCAATGGTAAGGCCTGCTTGCTTCTTTCAGGGGGAATTGCTCTGAGCAGATAAAGCAGGGGCCACCCAGGACCACAGCTGTGCTCTGACCTGAGTTCCCACCTTAGTGACAGCTCTGCAGAAGGTTCAGTCCTGGCCATGGCTGGTCAGGCTATCCTGAGGCTACCATCTGAGCAGCAGAGTCAGCCCTTAGGACATGAAACAGGTGTCCATGCTGAGGGGTCACTGCTTCTGGGGTCTGGCACCCCTCTGACAGGTCCCAGACAGACCATGCATGGCCAGCGTGGCTTGGGACCAGGCTGTGTCCCATCTCCTGCTTCTCACCACCCTGAGCCACAGCTCATGGCTACATTGTGTCTACAAGGCACCCAGGCATTTTTTGAGCCAAGCCTCTTATTTACAAGGTTTTAATCACATCCTTCCCCACAGGAAGGGGAAAGTGCTTCTCCCAGACCCTCCCAAGCATTGATCTGATTACCAGGTCCCTGGCCAGTGGCCGGGAGAAGGAGGAGCAGAGCAAGGGGACACTACAAAGCAATTGTTCGTCATTGACTGAAGTCAAAAAGGGAGAGAAACCTCCAGCATCTGCATCACAGGCACAGGTGATGCTACACCATGGTGGTGCCTGGCCTGGGCAGTTTATTGCTGGGCCTGCCTGATGTTTGCTTCATCAATTCCCCAAGAAAAGCTGTCTTTCCTAGGTGAAACCTTTCAAAGTTTGAGCATTATCGATGCTTCTGCAGAGACTGAGCCCAGCAGACAGGGGGGCTCCTCAGAGGAAGCGAGGAGATTATTAATATCCACAGAGGAAGTCCCTGTGATGATTAAGACTTGTTTTCAGTATTCAGTGGGTATGTCTGTGCTTTCGGAAATGTTAACATCACAGATCCACCCTGATGCCATCCACAAGGGGTTTGCTGTCATTCTGGTGCCTAGGTGGCTGTTGAAGCATGGTGACCTGCTGTGTTTGGGTATCCAGAGGCCTGTATGCTCGACAGGTGGCATTGAAGCTGCCAGGTGTCCAGATGGCACCTGGTCCTGATGAGTACCCCATGAAAGACTCCTCTATTAGCACTGAAGAGAGCAGGATGGGGTCAGTGAGTTTGAGTGAGTGTGACCTGAGTCACATAAATACTGTGCATCATCACCTGTACTGCTCCTTCATCTTCCCTTCAAAGTGGACCTTACACTGCAGTAGAGGAAAATCCCTTCATCTTGGAAAAGCAAGGCAGCAGTGCTAAAGCAGAGGTATCAGAAAGGGTCTGTGGCCCAGGAGATCTATGGGCACAGTGGAACTGGGGGCTGGGTTGAGGTAGGTGTTTAAATGCTTTGATAGCTTGGAGGGAAAGGACTAGGTCAGTGCAGGTTTTATGATCGATAACAAACTCAGTGTTGCAAAGCAGATTTTTAATCAACACAAATAATACATAATGTTGGAATATTTTTGATGAGTTTGTGATTTTAGTTCTAGTGAACAAACCCCGTTTCCTGGTGTTATTCAGAAGGCATTATGATTTCCTTGTGCCAGTTTAGCTGAAGTGTAGGAGCAGTTGGTAAACAACACACTATGGATTCCCTCTTGTTACATCTGGCCATGGGGCCTTCTGCAAGCTTCCAGTGAAAAACATTTTAATATGCGTGTTATCTTAAGCTTTTGATGCTCATGTAAGACAGCATCAAAGCCCATCCCTTGCATTGAATCAGATGGACACTTCCACCCTCTTCAGTCAGGGATGAAATTTTAAAGCGAATTATAGCAAGATAAGGATTTTAGAAAGATAGCACAACAACTTACTGGGTAAAATGTTCTTGATGTTAACTCCTGAACTCAGCAGGTGATGCAAAAAATGAATTTGGTCCCTGACAGAACACAGCAATACACAGCCTCATTGAAGTCTTACCAAAGCATTCCCTCTACAGGGATACGTCAGTATTACAGAAGACACCACCACAGCTCAGGGCTGTGCTGCCGCTTCCCCCACTTCCCCGGAGAGGGGTGGCTCTCCCAAAGCCCACTCATCAGGTGTGGGAGTGGGTGGAGGGGCAGGATTAATCCCAATGAGACTCTCCCAGGTCCTTGGTTTTCCAAGGCAGCCTAGGAAACACACACCGCTGCCTGTGGATCAAGACCACGCTCCAGTTTACGTGCACAGGGGACCCATCTCGTAGAACACATTCTCCATGAATCATTTACATGGGTTATAAATCCTCTGTGGCACTGGTGCTTTCTCATAAATCAGAACCAACGACTAATCCTTGACTAATGTTTTGAAATACAGCATCCAGATTGTGACAGTGGGAGTCCTCCTTTGTGAGACAAAGCTGTGCAATAACAAAAAATGTGCAATGCTCTAAATCTATGCATTCAAGTTAGGCACTTCGCTTTCAGCCTGATTAAGCAGTGTTTTCAGCCAGAACAATTTTCCAGGTAGCAGCTACCTGAAGAACTGTCATGTGCCATCCTTCTTTTCCCAGGTCAGCTGAACCTTCCTGTGAAAAGCCTTCATGCCTCCATTTGCCCATCTGGCTAAGCAACAAGGAAAATGCAGTCCCTTGGAAGATTATGAAGCACTCCTTAATGCTGGCTTCTGGCAATAGAGCTGGGCCATCCAGTTCATTCACTCTCTTTATGAAAATGGTATGTTTTAGTGGAGGATTTCATCTTGTCTCCACAAAGGCTTTTTCTTTTCTGCCCTGAAACTGCTAGTAAAATTCTAAAATGCACCAACTTGTTTGAAAGACTTCAGGATATTCACAGAATTATGGTTATGACCAGCAAACTCTTTGCCTTGCCATAAAAACAGGTCCTCTGAAAGGCATAAGCAGTAGCCTCTAAACATTGCTACAAAGAGCTGCGTCCAAACTGGAGACAAGTGGAGATGAAGAGCTGTTCCTTGAAGGAAGGCATGGGAGGTGTATGTGCTCAAGATGTACCTTAAACTCTGTTTTCCAGTCCCCTTTCAAAGTGTCCTGCATACACATGTTGGGTCCAGATCTGCTCCACACAGGCACCCTCACAGGGCTGATGGAGCAATACTAAGTCTTAGTGGCAGCTACAGAGTGGGCACACATAGCATGTTTGAGTCAAAAAGAAAAAGCCCATGAAAATCCCCTCACCTACAGTGCTCAGCACAACTTGTTTTCATGCAAGTGCCTAACCATTTCACGCAATACAATGGAGTTTTTTCCCCTCATCCCTAATCTGTATGTTGGTAAAGGACTGGAATCTAAATCCTAAGAAGCAATAGGCAATGCTGATCCTACGTGGGAGCTCCAGGTGATTGACGTTTTCCAAACTCGTGCGTAATAACTAGAGCAAAAATTTCACTGCTAATTTAGTGTGTGGTGAGGATCCAACTTCATTGTGCAGTCAGAAGGTTGCACACAATATCAGAATTTTTTTTTTTTAAGTGTTAAGAAAAATCTCCAAATTCCTCTTACAATGTTTGAATCATCAGAATCACCATGTGCCTGTGAGCTGAGGCCATGTGGTGGTGAATTGAGTCACCAAAGAGGAGTGACATGGAGACTTTTGATCCAAGTGTGTGTCAAGAAATAAAAATTCGATAAAACATCTTCTGAATAGGTAAGAAATCAGACAGTAGCAGGAATAGAGAGACAGGCAGACTGGTTCAGAGTGCTGGCCCCTGTATTGTCTCTGCCAGTGGCAAATACCAGATGCTTATGAGAATACTGTGAAAAACCTGCCCATAGGGTGAGTTTCCTCCTCTCTGCCATCTGGTACCACTTGGCTTCTTCCCAGAAGCACTAAGGTTTACATCACTTCCAAAAATATTTACTATTCTACCTAACATGGGAAGAAGGCCAGAGATAGCTTGATATGTCTTTTGCCTTTTGTAAATACTCCTTCATAAATAGTTGATCTAACAAATAGATGGTAAAAATGGAAGGTAAGAATTTATACCTGTCTTGGCATCACTAAACTGCACCCCTCACTTACCCTGACATCAGGGTACATCATCGAGGACAAATTCTGCCCTGGTTATATGCCGAGCTCACAGGAGGGGTCTCTGTGTATCTGGGGGCAGAACTTGCTTCCCGCAGTCCGAGGAACTTGCAGGAGGTTATTTTGCAAGACAAAAACAGTCCCAATGTTTATAATGTTTATAGTTGCATCTCTTCTGGCTATGCAGCACCCAGCCACTGTACAAGGCCCAGGAAACTCCAAAGATTTAAACCTGCTTCATTTAAGCGACTGGTGATTTAAACGCTGGCTTTGCCAAGTGTATATTACATGGACTTTTTTTTTCTCTTGCCATCTCTATTCTTGTTTTTCTTGCTCTAAGAACCCTTCAACAAATCTTTTAGGGAGGCAGAGTGAGTGCTGTTCCATGCTTGATAATGAATCTATAACAGTTTCACCTGAATTATCTTTGTCATCATTGGTTTAAAAACAGGAGAAAAATTAACATGAAGATAGAAAAATTATCAACGCTGTTCTCAGGGAGCATTCTGTTTCATGGACAGTGATTGTAGCCCAGTCAGCCTCTGATCTTGGCAGATTGCCCCCAGACATCCCATGCCCTGGGGAATGCAACAGCCCCTGGGCTATTCAGGGCTGCTCCATTCCACATAGCTCCTCCTTTTCCCTGGCACAGCTCTGTGCTTGGGCTCAGCACTGCTGGCTACAGTACAGACACCTTGCTATTCAAGCAGATGAGGCCATTGGTATAAGCAGCATGAGGTCAATGAAACCCGAGCAATTCTGCAACAGAGAAAAGAAGCAATGTTATACGATCTCTCCATCTTCATTACACTCTAATTTCTTATTTCCAAATGAATAAATGACCTTTTAGGTGTACTGAGGCACCAGGGACTTAAAAATACCCAGTTTTGTACTATAAGCTAGGCCTGTAGGTACCCTTTACTCAGTGATAAAGAGTATTTTCTGCTTGCAAGACAACAACGAGGACCTAATTTTGCCTTTTATAGCTCACTGAAACCACTGGGATTTTATAGCAGATAAGAGAGGAGAGTCATGCCCTAAAATGCTGACACCACTTCTATATATCATAGAGATATCTGAATAATTCATAGTGTCAAGCAGCGCAAGTTAAAGGAACAGTGGCATAAGTGACAACATCCAGTTTTAGTACATTCAGCACAAAAATTAATATTCCACAAATTTCTTTCTTACACAAAATCCATCATCAGCCTTTCCAAGGAAAAACTACAACAGCGTTACAAAATGCAGGCTGATACACCAAACACCAATCCCAAAGGGGAATTCCTTTTGATGGGACACATTACCCCTCACCTTTGCCTTGTGTGGTATTTGAAAGGGAATGAAATTAAATTGGGCTGAGATTGGAAAAAGGGTCAATAAAAAATGTCCTTCCCCTTGGGCTCGTTCTGTCACAGACATGTTGCAGAAGACCCCGCTTGCTGTTGCAGGTCTCCAGGCTATGGATCCCTTTCTGTTCCTGATAACAACTTCCTTTCAAAACAATTAAGTTGAAAGCAAAGGCTGCAGATTAGCTGTTTATGCTGCTGGTTCATCAGGGATCCTGAAATTCTGAGGATGTTTTGGATCAAAGCCAGGTACTTTTCCAAAGGGCCTTCACCATCACACTGAATTGAATGAGGGAAAGCCCTCCGGGAAATCACGCTCGCAATTCAGATATAAATGTAGCACTTCCAGCTTGTCTCTTCTTGTGCGTGTGAAACTAAAAAATCCTCTGGAGTTTGTAGATGTGTTTTCTACTCTGTGCTTCCCACTCCTTAGTTTGGATCGGTGACTCTTGCTGGGTCTGATATTTTGGGCTGGGTGCTGGGCAAGAGATGCCTTGAGAACACTGGCACCTTGCTGGCTCCACGGTGCGGGGCTGGGGACCACGTGATGTGTTCTGCACACATGAACCAAGCAGGGAGGTGGTGTCATTTTAGACCTCCTGAAGGGTGATCCTCTCAGTCAACACACCAGTTGGCATGGCTGACATCCTCTTCCTGGCCTGAGTGACCACAGCAGGTCCTGGTGGCCTCTCTGCGTTCTGCCCACTTCTGCTGCCACTGCCAGACACGGTCACTGTTACCAAACAGAGATGCCATCTGAATATAAAGCCCAGGTGGGGTGTGAGGATCAGATTGCCATGGTGAAGTGATGCTCCTTTCCCAGCATGGCAGTGGCTGTCATTAAATTTCCTGCACCCTGTCACCAGCATGATGAAGCCTTCCCCACAGCTCAGTGGATCACAGCAACACTGGTCTGGATTGGGCTTTTGCCTCCTGCAAGCAGGTTGCTGTGCCTTTGTATTCACTGCTCATTATCTGAGGGGGGTTGTTTACCTTCGCTCCAAACCCTCCCCTCTCAGCGGCCCACATTATTGTCCATGGCAATCATCGTTCCTGCAGAAGTAAAACTCTGAAAGTGAGGAATTAATTGCCTTAGGGCTCTGATCGTTTCTAGTGGTGCGGAGATAATCTGTCAGACACAGGAACCATTCTAGTGCCGAGCAGCCAGAGCAGCAAAGATCCCCATACTTATAATCTTATTTTTAGTCTCTTCTCTTCATTTCCAGAACAGACCAACTCAAAGATTTACGTTTTGGGTACAACTCAAATTTTGCTTGCAGATACTACTTTCAGCCATGATGTACATTGATTTTGATGGCATGCAGGATGTATCAGGCTTAATTGATCAGTTCTGCTTGCACATTTGAGCTTATTTGCTGTACTCCCTGCTTTGCCTTCATTAGAAGTGAATGTAATGCTCAGGAAAGTTTCCAGAATTGACAACTCTGGAAACCAAAGTTCCAGCTGAACAGATCGAATCACCCGTGTGATCCCTGCAGCTTAATCCCATGTCCTTTAGGTCAGCCTTATTGCTGGGATCGCCAACAGCATCACCCACGAGGACCAATCCTGTTGGTGAGGATCCTCTGGTCTGGTTACCTGCCTGTTAAAATGTGCAGTGGTTTGAACAACCATCCTGGTGCTTCCAGCTGAGCCCTGTGGAGTTCAGCTCTCTGCTAACTGATGTAACTGGCCTTCTCCTGAGCTGGGCTAGACTTCAACTGGAGGCTCAAGAGTAGAAAATATGGCAAAGTGGTGGCAGATGGTGTAGTGCAACAAGGGAGTAGCACACACTGCCACCAGCAGAAGATCGGATCCAGTTTGCACATAAAGCTTCCAAGCTTTACCTTAACCTTGCTTAATTCAGTAAGTCTATCTTTGGACTAGAAACAGTGCCAAGCACTGAATTTCTCTGTGTCAATAAAAAGAGTAGTTACATGGTATTTCTGTTTTGGTTGCAACTGAGAGATCTGCAGAGAATAGTGAAGGAGAGAGGCTGTGGGAAAGGAAGTTTTCATGCTGGACTGGGAGGCACATTTCTGTGCAAACCCTGTACAAGTAATGAAAAGAGAGAGAGGGATGGAAAAAAAAAAAAAGATATAGAAGTTCCCTTGGTAGGAAATTCAGGACTGGTGTCTAGGTTAGACCTAAGTCCATCACAGGGAGGCAGAAAAATATCCCCCAGGAGCCATCCCAGTGCCTGAGGAGCAGAGAGCAGTGATCAGGGTCTGCCCTGATCCTCCTGCACATGGGACAGCCTCTTCAGCCACTTGGTATTTGCTCACCACCCCCTTGGGCCTATCTGCTGCCATCGGCTCCCAGAACCACGTCTGTGTGAGATCTGTGATGGCAAAAGAGCTGCACCTCCCTTTCCCGCCCTCTCAATTGCTGAGCATGTCTACATCTTGCACTGTTTGCTGTGTGAAAGGACTGCTGTTGCTGCTTTTGTGCAGATTATCCAGAGCAAGTAGTCCCTAGATGCAAGTCTAGTGTCCTTGAGAGACATACTGATCAGGGAGGAAGCCTTTCTGCAGTCAGTGCTGTTACCCTGCATGGGCTGGAGTCTACAAATGGGGACCACAGAAGTGACTGTCATACAAACTGTAACAGTAATAGCAATATGCAGAAGATTTCAGAGACATGCCAGCTCCTCTTCTTACACCTCATCACCAACATCAGCACCATTTCCCTAGTTTTAACCCCCAAGCAAAGGTCTCTCCTCACTGCTGGGGGCTGGGGCAGAGGCAAGATGGGCTGTAGGAGCCACAGGTCACTGCTGCCACCCCTTCTCCTTCCTGCACACAGTCACGCTTTTGTTCCTCACTTCACTTACCTGACCTGTCAGACTGGAAAAGCCGCCGTGGGGCCTGGAAGGGGACCCTGCCCACTATTGAACACCAGCCCTGCCAGAAGCAGCATCTCTACCAGAGCAGGAGCCGTTCATTTCCATAGGCAGAGCTCAGTGTTGCCAGGTTGAAAGCAGGAGGAAGGGAAAAAAGAAGTTGCAAGGGCTATTTTTGCATGTAGTGTCTTCAGGTAACAGTTTATTGCCATTTCTATCCCACAAGCATGTTGTTTTGGAGCTTGTAAATACAGCTTGGCTAGTGCTCAATTGGGTCAGTGTCCTTGGTCAACTTTCTCATTAACAGGTGTCCACATCTCAGCACCACAAAGAGAACCCAATTATCAGACTCATCCCTGACAGTGATTTACCAGATATAGGGAGACATGACTTAGTCACCAGTATGAGCTTGGAAGTATGGTCCCAGCCAAGAGTGAGGTGTGCTGATGGAGGAAAAATGTTTTATGCTAAACTGCTTCTTTCCTTCACTGCCCTTGGACAGAAGGATTAAGCCTTTGGAGGTACCAAGCCTTGTTGTTTCAACAACTTCACACACTCGTGCTCTTTACTGTGGTAGTGCTAAAATACTCTAACAGTCTCTGCTTAAATCTTGGGGTAATTATCCCTGCCCTTCCAGAGTGGTGTGCAAGGCAAGAGATGGCAGATCTGTATCTACAGCAGCCCGACAAAGAGAATACAAACTAAGAAGACTTTTTTTTTATCACATTATTTCAGTACTTTAAATATTAGGCTAATAGTTTTATTTAAAAAAAAATAATAAAGAAAAGAAACGCAGTGCAATGCTAGAAGTTTAAAAATCTCGGAACTGCAACTTTTATATGTTTGCATTTGACAACCAAAGTACAAAAGGCTTGGTACAGAAAGAAATGCAACTACTTACTGCAAATATTGCTTTTGCTAAGTAAAAGTAGGACTTGCCTTCACTTACAGCATGATCAGTCTTAAATGAATCTTAAATTCATAGGACAGACAGCAAAAGTGAAATTAGTTTGCAGTTGATAAATGAGATCAGATTTTTTTTAAATGAAAATCATTATGTTAACTAATTATATAATTAATCAATACTAAGCTTATGATGGGCAACCTGGCGCTGGAGAGAGCTTAATATTTCCCCTTCTCAGACTCCGTCTTACAATCCTACATAACTTTGGCTATTAACCTAACACACAGCAGTTACTGCAGGGAAAAAATGGACAACTAGTGAAAGCTGTTACCTGTCCACATGCTATTTCATTAGCAGAATCACCAAATGAATCACCAGGCCTCAGAGCAGTTGTTGTTTTTCACCTACTACATACGAGCAGCTGAACCTTGCTGAAGAACTGCAGGAAAGTGTCTCAGTAACAGCAGGCATGCTTGATGGGTGATGCTTAAAAGTCTGCTGCCCCTGAGCTGAGCAGCCCATCATATAGGGGCAGCACAGCTGGACTAGGTGATCATTGTAGGTCCCTTCCAACTGAAGTCTTCTGGTCTATCACATTTCGCATATACCTGTAAGAGTGGTAGCTCATGTCCAATGCAGGAATAATGTTGAACAGCTCCAAAGCACTTTTAAAATAAACAGGGGAGACAAATTATTTGTGCTACAGAAAAATCAACGAGGAGTGAAAGTAGAATGACCATTTATACATCATTTATATGGTCCTTTTTTATTTTTTACTTCTTAGTGGAAGCTAAAAGAAGAGCTTTTGATTTTAAGTCACTGACTATGCTTAATCACCACTAAGAAGGAGTGATTTCCCTGTAACTGGGCTTGCCAAACAAAAGCTGAATTCGCTGTGAAAATGAGGGGGAAAAGGGAAATAGAGCAGGATGAGAGGAGAGGGTCTGTGTTACCTGAGGCATGGGAAGGGAGGCACACTGAAGCTTGCTTTGCAAAATAGGCTCTACAAGATAGACCAGCATGAGGTGTTGGCAGCAGGAAATCCTTGCACCACCATCTCCCTCATCCTCACTGCTCTGGCTGTGTCCACAGCCAAGTTTGGGAAGAAAGACCCTCACTGGCAACTGGGGACTAATGGGAAAGCTTCCAGTTTAGTTTTCTTTCTTTTACACTACTACTGAAGGAATTACTTTAAGGCAAGTTGTCTTCCTGCAGCCTTGACAGTGCAATAGTTAGAGTGATCATAATATAATTATTACTGTATGAGAATATGAAATCAGCCATGAGTCTGATGATATTGTTATCAGTGTCCAAGCTGATTGCGTTATAACAACAGCACAGATAAGGAAAAACATATTTGCCTTTTTTCAAAGTGTTTTATTTGGTATAATTTAAACTCTCTTTTTGTAGTCTTTAAAGAAAGGCACAATTTTTTATAGATTTGGTTTTTTGTGTTCAGTATTGTGTAAAATAATCCTTAATACATTCCTCATTCTTCACAAAACCCCCATACTGCTAATTGGGTGATCAGATAAAATTCTTACTCACACCCAAACAACTATAAAACCAATTTATTTACAACTGCAATGGTACTAAAATTAAACTCAAGTGTGAGAACTGCTTCTTTCTGAAGGTCTCTGAATGTCCTTCGAGTTTATAATAAGTTCTCATGGGACACATGAATTCATGCCCTTAATCCATTTTGACTTTAAAAGTCCGGCTTCTTTTATGGAATGTCTCATTATACAAGCTTCAGCAAATGCACTTCCATCACTTTTCTCTGAAGTCTGTTTAATATAACATCTTCTGAATTATTTAATGGGCAAATATATGGATTAAATAAAGCAAACACATCTACCAGAGCTTCTGTATGCCGGACAAACTTTTGACCAAAACTTTCAGTCTTTCTACAGCTGTCATATAAAATCCCTAAACCTCAGACCTGGGCAGCATTATGGTCTCTGTGCTACAGCATAGCCATACCTAAAGCTGTAGCAACAGGTCCTTAGGGATCCCTCCCCACCTGAAAGAGTGGCAGATCCCAGAAAAATGGGAAACCATCTTGAGGCTAACAAGGGTATCAATCACCTTACCCCAGTGCGTGACGTGGACTGGCCAGGCAGACTCAGAGGTCATGTCCACCCATTTCTCTGCCCTAGTGCTCCCCAGTCACTGCTGTACGATTTTCACCTTCAATCACAGCTTTTTTCTTATGGCTTACATTTTGTTCAGTGCTCTTAAATTCAATTCTAGGTTGTATTTCCATGTTTTGGAGTGATATATAGTCCACGGTGAATGTTTACCCATGTAAGTGTAAGCCAGTCTGGAGTCAGCCTCTGATTAATTTGAATTTAAATCTGCATTTCATTTCTCCTGACCTTTGAAATCTCCCTCATGGCTACTCATCAGGAAACCTTGATATGATAAATTAGAAATTCTTTTAGATCTTGGAAGAGATTGGAATAATAATCACACAGCTTCCCAAATATCCATCTCAGGATTTGTTAGTTTATTTCCAGAAACTAAGTAACAAGAGTCACAGAAATTAATCTGGAAACATATCTACATGTGAATTTAAGAGTAGAAAAAAGTAGCCTTCTCCTCCCATGGCTCTTTCAGACTTTAAAATTCAGACATTCTGACCACAGCTTTAGATTATTAGTGACCCTTTTCTGAACTGTTTTGACCCCATGGTTTCTTTACATGCCTTGATTAATTTTATTCATAGCTGAAACTGTGAAGCAAACACAGCAGTCAGATGCATCTGTTAAAGCTGAGAAATTGAACTGCTGTTTTATTATCCATAGCAGTCTGGGTGCAAAACAACCAAAATCAAATAAAAAACATCCCCAAAGTTATTGTTGTCTGAGCCAATTATCAGATTTATTTGTTGGTGCTGAACAAAAAATGAAAACAAACAAACGAAAAAGAGTAAGCTTACAATTTTTTCAGGATATGAAATAAAACCGACTCCAGACAGACAGTGTGGCAGTTTGAGAAAGATGGGCACAGAACAGCCAGGAATCTTGAGACTCTCCAGCACCAGAACACTTAAGAGTGAGGGGAATGGACAGGTACCCAAGAAGCACATGGGTAGTATTTGCCTTTTAAATTATCTCTTTTGCTTAGCAAAGGGATGTACTGTTTAGGAATAAGTCTTAGAGCCTGTAGTTGATCACCACTAGCCATAATGCTAGGTTGCTAAATGGGGAGAGATAGTGGAAAAAAGACAACTTTTTCAAGTTTAAGGTCTCATTAATTCCATTAACTGGAATAATTTGGATTCCTATCCATAAGTAGTTTGTCAATGACAGAAGCATCTCAGTGCCCCATGAACCCAAAAAACTGGTTTCAGTCCCAAGGAGCTCCCTGTCCAAAGAACTGTGCTGTGTTTTGGACCTCTGGCTTATGAGTTCTCTGTAGAACACGGCTGTAAACTGCATTTGAGTGATGCACCCTGGTTGCATTATCCATGGTCTTTTCCTTTTTAGTGGGTTGTTTTAAACTTTCTCTCATGTAAGCACATATGACAAAATATCCTGGCTAAAATCTTGGCCCAAGTGAAGTTGAAAGCTGTGCTGCCATTCACTTACATGGCTGAAAATTGTGCCTCCGTGATCTACAGAAAGCAGGCCTGAATTCTCACAGCTGTATTTATTTTGGATTTTACTTTCTTGTTAGATGTCAAAATAATGGAATTATACCTGTGTTAAACAAGATGTTGGCAGTCTTTCATGTGAGTATGCAGGAGAAAATCATTTTTCCTCTGAGTGGCATGAAACAGATTTTCATAAATATATTTCACAAAGGTATTCAGTTTAGTTTCAGCAAGAGTTCATGGACCTCTTCCCTAATGAACTGTATGACACAATTAAATTTTATCACATAGCAGACCAGGTCAGTTCCAAAATTTCACTTGATAATACTAAGTGTACACAATGAGCTTCTTAGAAATTCAGCATACTTCGTCTGATTTGCCAGTTAACTTTGCATCTCTACAAAGATATCTGAAGCTCAACATCCTAGAATAATGCAAATAAGAATGGCTTAATTTGGGAGCTATTAGAAAAGTAACTTCAGTTGATATGCATCTGGGTTTTCAGGAAAGTCATTCCCCAATGCTTTGGCAGTAGAAGGTTGCTCCTTCCTGACATTCAATTCAATATTTTACTTTAGTGTTTTAACAGTCAATTATTTGGCCTGGGCAATTCCAGTCCCACCTAATACAGTGAGAAGGAAGGCTTGAAAACCAGGTTTGCATATTTGAGCTCAGCAGGAGTTTTGCAATAAATGTCATGGGTTGGCAGTGGAGCCTTAAAGGAAACACAGTGTAAAAATATATTGTGTTTACACTGCAAAATTAGCCAACTATAAAAAATGTAATTTCAAGGATTGTAGTGTATATTCTATTGTATTCTATTTCTAGTCTGTTTATATTTTTATTCTATTCTAATCTATTAAATTTTTTATTCTATTCTATTCTATTCTATTCTATTCTATTCTATTCTATTCTATTCTATGCTTTTATTATTCTTTTCAGTGATGTACTGGCTTCCTGTACTTTGTTGAGGTCCTGGACATGACAGATTTGTGTCAGGGGGGCAGCAGTTTGGGAGCCTGACTTGCATTTTATGCCAAGATCCTGGAGATTTCTGCTCAGCAATTACAAATGTCATAGAAATATCATAGAACTGCCGAGTGCATCAAAATTTTATTCATGGCATGGTTTAAATTCAATCCATGGGGCTATGAAGCCTTTGAAATGGCCGTAGGTGATATGAAAGCTCAATTCTGATGAGGTGGCAGAGCTCATGTGACCCAGTTTCAAAAGCTTGGTGCTGCAACAGGGTGGGAGGAGACTGGCAGACCCTCCTTTTGCCCAAACCTAGAAGAATTCCCTTTGCATGGGAGGAGTTTCTTGCATATAAAGGGCAGCTCAGATGTACAAGCAAGGCGAATGTGAAGTTAATATGGGGAAATGGGATGTCAGGAAGGGAGCATGTGTCCATGTGTGTGTGTGCCCGCACGTAGGAGGGAGCTTGCTGGCTTTTTCTGCAATTTTGAAGCATTTCTCTAATAGCAACAGACAAATAGCCCAAGCATATATTACTGCTCCTCTGCTTTGTTGCTCATTGCCCAGACAATGTGGTGATAAGCATAGAGAAATGCTCAGGGAGAGAAATGCAGCAAAAACCCCAGTGTCCTTTCCTACATTCACATCTCTTCTGCAATATTAGCCAAAGCAGACAGATGCCCAGACATCATCCTGTATCAGCCCATCCACTGATCTCAAAGCAGCACTAACAACACAGAAGTAATTGCAAGGCACGAGGATGTTTTGTTTTGCATGGAGTCTATCTCCATTTGATAGTAACCATTTTAAAGTCTGGAAGAATTTTTCACTCACTAAGCTGATTTTACAAGCAAAGAGAAGTGCTTGTCAGCAAAGGTTAATGTAGCTGTCACTGCAGGAGAGCCCTGTGGGTAGAAAGAGGCTCATCTGGTTGTTTTTTAAAGGGCAAGAGTCATCACTGTGAAGGAGGAATTTTTCCATTTCTAGGAACCTTTCACATCATTGTAGTGAACTGCTACCTAAGTTACCACTTCTCTATAGTTTCTCTATTTTCATGGTTATCAATATTTATTTCTGTTATTTGTATTTTAAAGTCTTATAAGATGTTCTTGTCCAAAATTAATAAAATCTTCATTTGAGAAGATGAAAAGAGAACTTCTGGGTGTTTATAGGGCTTGCACTTGTACAATATTAGAGTGCTGTGAAATAGGGAAGGACTGTCTCCCCTTGTTATTGAGGAAACAGGGGCAAGAAGAGACTAAGCACTGAAATTAGACTATGTCCTCTAACCTCCTGCTTCACATGTCACAAATACCTTTAATTCACAGTGGTGTCATTTTAAGGTAATTGAATCCAAGACTTCAACGTCCAGGCTACCCCTTTACCAGTGCGTGAGCTCAAACCTCCTCAAGCATCCAAAGTGAAATCTGTGCAGTTATGGGCTAAGTACCCCTAATTTGTGTACAGCAGTTGCAACAGAGAGAGGTTTGGCCATGCTAGGCTGGCCTGGCCATATAGGGTCTCACACTGGATGCATCCACACCCTGTGGTGAGCTTCCTCCACCAGGATGCCACTGGCACAGCCAGGGGACACACACACTCCGTGTAACAGGAAAAGCCCAAGAGTGATCCTGAGACTACCAAGTATCAGCTGGCTTTATTTACCCCGGGTTACCAGGAGATGGAGTCGTGCCACTGGAGCATAGATCCAGGCAACGTTTTGCTTCATAGACAGGATCTTTAGTTGAAATATTCAGGGAATCTTCTCTTGGAGCTTACAGAGAAGAAAGCTGGCAATGCTGTATGCTTGGAGGAAAAGGCATGGAGGGGAAGAAGGTGGGTGCTCTCTTCTGAGGATGGTGCTGTGAACAAGCCAGTTTCCCACCTGTAGTAAGTTAATAGAGGCTAATAAAGATGCCACTGGATACAGCTCACATGGCAGCTCTTTGTATGGTAACAGGTCTTAGGTGTTACTGAACTAGATTCAAGGCAAAGACTCCAAAGTGAAAATCTAGATTTAGAACCACTTGAGATCAAAACACTGTACACACGTTGCATAAAGAATAGGGAAAAAAAGCACTAATACTTGACCCAGAGTCATCCCTTTAGTTCTGCCATACCAGATAGAGGAAATATCTGTATGGTAGCAGGCTATGCATTGGACATCTCCACAATCTAGCTGAAAAATCTACTGACAGAAGAGATTGTACCCTGGCAGAACTTCATGCATGAAAGCTCAGTGCAGCTGCAAGATTTGCATTATCCCGACAGGTCTGCCATCTCCTCCAATGGAGTCAAGAGGCAATCCATCCTGGAGCACCTCAAGGCCTTCCTTGGGCTTGTAGTGATCCTGAAGGGCCACCATCTCTGCTCCTCAATCCACAGCATTTAGGAGTAATAAAGAACTGAGAGGCCCCAGGAAGCTGCCTGGATAAATGATGGCATTGCCTGGGTTGTATAGGGCAGAGTCAGCATTTAGAAATAGCACCTCTGTAGCTGATGAATAGTCAAAGCACCAGGAGAAGTGATGATTTTTTCACTGCTGATGCATGCTCAGAGGGAATTTCCTTCTGCTCCTGACCCAGATGTTGATACAGTGAACCAGACTCTGTTCAATCTATTTTGGGTTGCTGCAGCATGCCCCAAGGGCATCCAGAAATAGCAATGCTGTGTGATCTCCAGCGACCTGCCAATTATCTCTGTGTGTAATTCAAGCCGTTAATTTTGACATATATTAGCTGTAGCTAGTTCAAGACCTCCTTACCTGACCTCCCCCTTGCTTGATTGTTGGGGCTGTGGGAGGTGATCAGATCATCATTTCCCAGATATGATCTTTTCAGGGCTTGTGGCAGGTCACTCTCAGGGAAAATCTCTTTGCTCCTAAGCTTTGCTCCTTCCTGCCTGCAACAGCCAAAGCCGCAAAATCCTTACACCCATCAGACCCGCACTGAAAATGCTGCAGCCAACACAGAGGCCAGGGAAGAGCCAAGGGTAGAAATTACTTTAAACACATGTACTCCTACAGCAGCAGACACTATTGCTCATGAATTAAACATCAAACAAATATCGCTCTCAATTTACAGTTATTTCCAACAGATCTTAGAAAAGTCTGCAAAAATAAAAATTCTACACAACACCTAGAGTTTGTGCGTGAGCTTGGGACTCTTGATAGGGTCATGCCTTTTTGGCTTTCACTGCTGTATTTCTGCAATGCTTTTAAGTGCCACATCTGCTTTTGAGCATTTTGAACTATGTCAAGTTGACTCATAAGTCATAATTGATACACAGACTATGAGACTTTTTGCTTATGGCAAAATAACTCTAAGTGTCTGAAAATGCCATTCTTTTAAAACTTAGGATTTAATCCTATGATTTAAGTCAATAAGATTTTAGAGCTGGGTTTGCAAAGGTGTAGAGGCACCTACGGACAGTGGAAATGCCAAAGATGCTGAAGTACGTCAGACACTGAGCCTGCACGGGCACCAGGCACCTAACCCACTTGGGACTCATAAAAGGCCATCACAACCTTCCACCAGAATTAGGCTGTGAACAAATTTAGTAGTCTGCAGTATTGTTGCTCCATTACAGCCTTTTCTGTGGGGCAGAACAGTGACAGAAGGGGAAGCAATCAGAACCTGCTCAGAATTTCCCTCAAGTTTCCACAGACTGAACCTAGAACAGGTTTTATTTGAGGCTACAAGATCTACTGAAGCCAGTCAGTCCAGCTCTGCAATGTCCCCAGACCACTGTAGGAACTGCTGTTCTGAGAGAGATGCTTGGTGATACCCCACAGTGGCAGATAGCTGTGCCAGGGTCAAAGCCCTCCTCAGTTTTGGGGAGGGAAATGATCACACGTCTTTCTTCTTGACTTTGCCCAGAGAATGTGAAAGAAAAGGCACCAAATCAGTGATGGAGGAGCATGATCTCCTTAGCCCTTAAATGCAATACTTCCCTAAACAAACTGAAAATTTCCATATTCCCATATTAGAGGAAGTCTTTCCTTGAATATTTCACAAAGACACTGGATTTAATAGGAAACCAGTGGCAGTGTGGTTACCAGTGCCTGCTGGTACTGGGGCAGATATACAAGGGATGTAACTACCCAAGAGTTGTCAGGTTGGGTCAGGATTCTCCAGGTATCCTACATTTCCATGGCTCCTGTTCCTCCAGAAAACAACCCACTAGGTTATCCACATGGACTTTTGTAGCTTCTTTCTTTCTCTTCTGTTTTGTCCTTCCTGAAAGTTTATTTGGCCTGCAGATATGTCTCTTACGAAATACATGTCTGAGGGCTTGGCTGAGCTGCCAATGGATCCTGTTTCTCAGAAAGGTTTCAGAAACACTGAATTTGTAATATCTCTGGGTTTAGACCAGCATCCATTCTCTTGTGCTGCATGGCCTGATTACTTTGGGGAAGAATTTATCAAGTTACAGCTTGAACTGTATTGGATATGACTTGCATTTTCAACTATTAGAGTGTGAATATATATGTGAAAAACCTGTTTATTAGCTCTTTGTCCTTCAACGGTGGTGGGGTAATAGCAGCATTGGCTGCTGTTAGTTTTGTTCCAACAAAGTAACATTTTTGTGGTCCTTAATCAAAAAAACCCTTATTCTCTCCAAACTAGAGATGGAACTGAATGATCCTGGGACAAAGGCATGGATCCAAATGGGATTTTTCCTTTTCAGTATGGGCTCCAGCTATGATTAATCACCTTTTCTTTCAGTGGAATATGCTTGCTTCTGTAAGTGAGCTTTTTCACCTCTCAGAGGGAACCGAAAAAGAGGGGTATTTTATTATGCTTTGGATCACTGATGAGGAAAGGCTCATTTGTACAATTCACTGAGCAAGTCTTTTGGTCTATTTCTTGTTAGAGACAAATTATATGGTTATATGTAAGTTACAACACAAAGTACTCAGATGTTACATAAAATCAATACAGTGCTTTCTGAAAAGAAATATACATTTTAATGCCTTTATTATTTCTCTTGTGACCAAAAAGGAGAAAAGATATATGCGCTGTAAAATAGACAGAACCCATTCAAGGGTTGTTACTTATTGTTCTATTGCTGTTACTGCTGGGAAAATAGTGGTAATTTTTAAAAATCATTTCTACATGATCTGCTTTTGTGTGAGCTGATAAGAAAATATGTTCTTTCTGCACATGCAACACATAAGGAGTGCTTACTGTCCATATGGGCTCTGACATTAGAATTTCTGTGGTAGCGAGTTGTGAAGCAAAAAAGCAATTATCTGAGTGCGTAAAACTGACGTTTTACATCCTGCCTGTGTATAAAATCAGCATAAGAAGGACAGGAAAAGCATTAGCACTGTGCCACCTATGTGGAAATCCTGTATATTATATGCTAGTGTTGAGCTCTGCTAATTTACTTCATCTGCAGGGCTGCCCCAGTGTTTTGTACAAACATCTGCTGTGACACATGACACAGAGCCCAGAAATGTGCACCAGAGGGTATTGCCAAAGGTGCTTCATCACAACAGGATTAAAGGATGTGAAAGACTCGTGTGGCTCCATTAGCAGGAGAAATTAGGTCTTTGATGCTGCAGTGGTACATTTCATTCCATATCTGAGTCATCCCAGCATGCCAAGACACAGTGGGATTCCCGCTTATCGAATCCTCTGACAGTATTCCTGATATAGCACATGATACCGCCTGCACCGGGTTGGCTTCTTGGGTTTCTTGCATTAAACCACTCCTTAATATCAAAATGTGTTGGTAGGCCTGTCACAGCCAGTGTGACTTCAGCTCCTGCGCAGCATGTACTCGTGTTTGCTGCCAAATCATCTTAAATAGAAGATGCCCATTCGGTTTTGACTGTGCTATAAAACTATTCTTTCATCTTTCCAAAGACTTCATATTTTTTTTTCCGACTAAAAATACTAAAAGCTGTGTGAATGAGCAGTTGGATCCATGCCATCGGATCACTTCCACACCCCTCAATGTGGGTTCTGTTCTGTTCAGGCATTACATTGCTCCCATCATGGGTTTGAGTGTACATGCTGTGTACAAGCACACACACATTTCCTTTGTTTCATTCTCTTAATAATAATGTGCCCTCAGTATCTCCACCAGTAAGGAAGATAAAACACTAAGAAGACAAATGAGGAGCGGAAGGGTTTCATGATCAGATGTGTGTTGAGAAAGCAAAGCTGAATTTCCTTTACAAAGAGCTATATCCCTGTATTTAATTCCTGACTGTTATGTTTTTAGGGATGGTGTTCACAGCTGACTTGGTTATGAGTACTGTGTCTTCTGGCAATTAAAACTCAGAGCATTAAATTCTTCTTGAGAATGGAGTTCCAGACACTGGGTCTAATATCAGTCAATTTGATCAAATGCAATTTGGTTACATTTTTAACCAGTGTGCCCATATTTCCTCTGTGCCATGAACACTAACAAATTTTAACATACACAGAAAGAGTGAAAAAATCTGGAAATTGCACATTCAAGGAGCTCAGTTTGAGGGATATAAGACAGTGTTTTTGAGCTTCAGGGTATCTACAACTATTAGTTGCTTTGATCATTGCTAGGATTTCAGGTTTCATACCCCAGACTTATCAACATTTTTTAAATGTAGAACTTTTATGGACTTCAGTGGGAATAGGAGCCATCCAATATCTTAACAAAAAACCCCAAACAAACAAAACCAAAAAAAAAGAAGAAAAAGAAGAAAGAAAACAAACCAAAAAGATATCTTTCCAAAAGATGATATACAGCACAAAATGTTCAGTTGATTGACTCAGGTCACCAGGCTCAAAGGCAAGTGTTGAAATTATCCAAATTAAAAATCAGTCATTTTAATATAAAGCCTCCTGAGTGTCAAATTCTCAGACTACCATGTGATCTTGGTGAATACTGCTAAAATCATACTTCATCCCCATTCTGCATGTTATTGCCCTCGAGTAGGAATGGGTGAGACTTCAAACTTAGCACATCAGGTCAAGGGTAGCAGTTCCCCGCCAGCACTTAGTCTCTAGAGATGCCTCTCCAGAGAACTCATAAAAAAATAACAAAGTGGTGATTAAAAATATCAATAAACTAGATCTTGAAAGATTGCTACAGGGTGGGTAAGCATTGACTGTCCTCATTTTTATGAATGGGAGAATCCAGGCAGAAAGATAGTGTCTTGGGAATAGTAAGTACCTAGGCAGAGCTGGGAAGAAAAGCCAGAGCTGTGTGCTTTACCCACCACACCACAGATCCCTCAAATACAGTCCATGAGCTTCTACCTGTGTCCTGGGAAGCCTCAAAACTCAGCTCACAACAGTTTGTAAAATAATCCATCTTTGACATAACAATCTCGTTATTGAGGCCAAGGCAGCTACGGTCTCTGCTTCAGCAGTGCCTTGCCCATGAACTGCAGTGCAGTCCCCAGCTGAGGGGTAACCAAAAAATTGCCCTGCCTGAAAGAGCAAAACACTGGCAGCTCTGGCATGTTGCAAATGCACACAGAGGACTTACCAAAGGTATTTTGTGCTGTTTTGCAGTGATGAGCAGATCAAATCTATAGTTCCTGTTGTACAACTCACTGCTAAGTATGCACAGTATTTAACTTTCCTTTCATTTCTGAAATGTTTCATGGATGCCAAACTAATCAAGAACTTCAATAGCAAATCAAGAGGCTAAAAGTTAAATCTCATTATCCAGAATATGTTTGGTTACTGCAATCCATTCTTTATATATTAAGCATTGTTGCAGTGTTAATTAACAGTGTTTAAAAATCATTATAAACACTGAAACAGCAGCCAGTGTTAACAACAGGAATAAAAGATTAGCTGGGATGAAGAGGGAGATGCATTTACATCAGGGGTTTTTTATGCAATATGGGGTTGCATAACTGCATACTCATTTTTTGCACAGCACGCAAACTTTTTGGGGGCAGCAGCTCGATCATGTGCTTTCCAATGCACTTACTGAGCTCATCCATGAAAAAGTGGGTTTGAATGACCAGAAATAAAAGGGCAGAGAATTCTCAGGTGAGATCATCAGGTGTTCTGGTTGCCTGCACATTTGCAGAATTTTTAGTGACCTTAGCAGCAGTTACGTAAGCATACAGAGAGAAAATAAACTCCTATTAAATGCTGTAACACATATGGTCTCCTGACAGGATGTTCCAAGCCACACAGTAATTTTATAGTCCATATGCACTGTACAGTAGTTCTTTGGTCTCAAAGCAGGAGTCAAAAATAGCATATCAGCATGAACTCCACATTCTTTGTCTTTGAGGGGCAGTCTGTGTGTTAATATTAAAACACATAATACACCGTGTCTAGCTGTGTTTAACAGAAAAAAAGTGCCATCTACATGGGACTTGATCTTACTAGCTGATAACATCACATATGATATGGCTATATGATGTGCAAAAGTCCACCACTGCGAGTAAATGTTTTCCCAGGGTGTGCCATGAGGCACTTTAGGGTAAGAAAAGTGTCATCAGCGATTTATTTTGGGGGGGGGGGGGGAGGCAAAGAGTTCCTGGACAGCGTGGAGGGAGAACTATTCTGAATGGGGGAATATCTTCACAGAGCAACATATGTCACCTGGGCTGTCTGGGGCCAAACGGTATAAGGACCCCACCAGTGAGTCTCATCCCAGGACGAGACTGCCAAAGGATGCAGAAGCACTAGTTGTACTGAAGCTAAATTCTGTTATTAAATATGTCAATCGGTCGTATAAACGCTGAGCGCTATATTCTTTAGTGTTTTGGTCATACAAAAACCTCGGCGACAGAACTGAGCTCAGCAGCCAACACTTGGGGAGTCAGCCTAGGGAATTTGTTCCCAGTACGATCCACTCTGGTGTCGTATGCTCCACTCTGGTGTTGTGTGACACGCTGTGCTGACTGCCCAGCCAAGTACCTGCCCGGCTGCTCTCTGGGCGGAATCAAACCAAAATCGCCCGTCCAAAGCCATCACCGAAGCGTGTCCGTGCGTCGAGCGGCGCCGCGACCCCGAGAGCCCGGGGCCGTCCGTCCCGGCGCTGACAGACCTCGGGGCGGCCGCTCTCCGCGCCCCTTCTCCCGCGGGCGGAGCGGGGCCGGCCGAGCCTCCGGGCGGGCGGCAGCGTCCACCTCTGTCCCGGCTGTCCCGGGGGGCAGCGCCATGCGGGGCCCGCGGGGGGCTGCGGGGCGCGGCGGGGCTCGGGCGGCCCTGGCGCTGCTGCTGGCGGCCGCTCTCGCCCCGCGCCCGGCGCGGCCGCACCCGCAGTGCCTGGACTTCAAGCCGCCGTTCCGGCCGCCCCGGGGCCTCGCCTTCTGCCGCCGCTACGCCGAGTTCGGCTGCTGCGACCCGCGCCGCGACAGCGCCCTGCTCCAGCGCTTCTACCGCCTCAGCGCCCGCCTCGACGGGCACAGCTACGCCGCCTGCGCCGGGCACCTGCAGGACCTGCTCTGCCAGGTGAGATCAACTGCAGGACCAGCTCTCCCGGAGCTCCTGCTGCATAGCGGGGCTCCGGCCGCACAGGGGCTACGACCGCGCTGGAGGCTCCAGCCGCACAGGGAAAGGTCTTCCGATGCACAGGGAACATCACCAACCGCACAAGGGTATTCCACTCCCCGCAGAGAGCTCTGGCATCAGCATGGATGCTTCTGCCCAGTTGTGGGGCTTTGGCCCAGGTGTGTGTGCATCTACCTGAGCAGGGCTGCATCAAGCCCAAGTATGGATGCTTTGGAACAGACATGGGTGCATTGATCCCAGGGGGATGCACTGGCCTAGGCACAGAGTCTTTGGACAATCCAGGGGAGTGTGAGCCTTGGCATTAGTTCCCAAGCCTGGACAGGAGTACAGTAACCACCTCACAGGTGCATCAGCCATGGTATTCATGCCTGGGCCAAGACATGGGTGCATTGGCCCACACATGAGTGCATCAGAGATAGTGCAACAGCCTAGGCACATGCTCCCATGCAGTGGCAGGAGCACCTGTCCATCATCAGGTGTCCCAGTGGACCTTTTGTTCTTTGGTACATGTCTGAAACAGGAACAGGGATGTTGTTCTGCACTCAGCAGTGCTCTGAGGTTGTTATGTGGACAGTTACAAGTGGACCTGGTGAAGACACCCATGGGGGACCTGCCTGCACAAATCATGCTCCTTGTTATGCCCAATTAATGGGATCAGGTGGGTTTCTTTGCTTTGGGTTACACCATCCTGAGATGCTTTTAACATGTCAGGTGCTAAGAGTCCTGATGATGGGCGCAGAAAAATGCCTGAGGATGTGGCCTAGAAACCTCTGTGATGGCCATCCTGCACAGGGAGGAATTTCCACTCAGGGTTGTTGTTCTGTGGCCAGATATGATAGCAGGAGGATCACAGTCTGCACAGAGCAAAACCTCTGACCCTATCATCAGTGGTGCCCTCACATGTATGAAAATGCCCCTGAGACAGAACAGTGGAGGCTCTGCGCTGTGCAAGTGTAAATCTTAAATTAATTCAGACAGTGGAGTCTCGTCTGCTCTGCTCAGACAGGATCAAAGTGGCTTTTCAGAAATCCTGCTCTTAGCATTTTGCAGGATACCTCTTGTGTTCCTGAACGCATGAAGAGAAAGACAACCCTTTTCCACATCAGCTTCTAGAGACTTGACTTCTATTTCATCTCTCATTGTACTGGTAGCAAAAAAACTTTGAATATATTCCTGAAACAAGCGATGTCCAAAAGTCATTTGCAGATAGGAAACCAGTTAGCAGTGCCTGATAAGCACTCCTGCCTCTGGAAGTGGTAACTAAATCTCCTATTTTTGTCAGAAAGCCAACTGAAAATGTGTTCAGAAACAGAGATATTTCAGTGTGGGATAAATGATTCACTAAAATGTTCAGATGAGCTCAGTGCGTCACCAGCCCAGATGTGGCTACAAAATACCACCAGTGGCTGCACAAGCATGAAATGGAAGTTCAGATGTTGCAAACAATCTAGAACATTAGGCTTCCATTCATCCATTGTATATACAATTGTTATCCTAGACCTGAATTAATAAGTGGTTTTCTGTGGCTTATTGAGCACACTTCTGCTCACAATTCCTGATTTCTCTCAAATGTGATCAAATTATTTTGACAAGTGTCTCAGCTTACACTTGTGAGGATTCTTATCTTCCCTTAAATTTGTAGAATAATTGAATAGTTAGGGGGTATCTAGTCCAAGACCCCCTGCAATGAGCAGGGGCAACTTCAACTAAGGTTGCTCAGAACCCCATCCAACCTGTCCTTGAATGTTTCCATGTATGGGGCATCTACCACATCTCTTGGCAACCTCCTCCAGTGTTTCACCACCCTCATTGTAAACAACTTCTTTCTTATATCTAATCTATATCAACCCTCCTTCAGTTTGTCTGGTCGTATCACCAAACACCCTTGTAAAAAGTCCCTCTTCAGCTCTCTTGTAGCCTCTCTAGATACTGGAAGGTGCTATAAGATTACCCTGGAGCCTTCTGTTCTCTCCCATACTATGAAAGAGCAGATGCCTCATTCTGCTTCTCAAGGAACATCTTGCTTAAAGGCTTGAGTTTCCAGATGGAGGTGGACAAGGAAGGTCAGGGACACAGTGAAAGTTAAATGCTTTTCTGAGGAGTCCTGTTGCTTCCTCTAGGCTCACAGCAACAGTAAATAAGCCATTGTTTGATGTGGGTGTTCCTTCAGATTCAGACTGTTGTAATTCCTCAGATAAGTAGCTGCCACTGAATTCCTGGAATAGATAGGATGGATTTGGCTAGCTTGTCTTAATGTTTTCTGATGAGTCATTTTCATAGTGCAAACCCTTTTCAGTGCTACTGAAGTTACTGATCGTTTGGCCATTAGTTTCCTTGGTCTTTGGACCACATCATAGTTTAAAATGAATGAACAGACCGTGTAATTTGGAAATGAGAATTTAGAACTGTTAGTGATGCTGGGCTGTGACTAAGGGTAGAGTTTCTTGGTATTTTGAGCTAAGCGAACATGACAGGATAATGTGAAGGGTGAAGGATCACAACATTTGCTTCAGAAGCAGAGAAACTCAGGA
Source organism: Pseudopipra pipra (assembly GCF_036250125.1). Classification (NCBI taxonomy): domain Eukaryota; kingdom Metazoa; phylum Chordata; class Aves; order Passeriformes; family Pipridae; genus Pseudopipra; species Pseudopipra pipra. Next base: position 52,812,562 of record NC_087554.1, read on the forward strand.
TCAGGCATGAAGCTCCATCTCTCATGGAATAAAAGTTGGAAAATATTTCACATGTGTCTGGAAAATACCCTAGGCACATGCTTGGGTACTGTCTGGCTGGTGATAGATCTCTGAATATCACTGTCGGTGTAATGCTGCTGTAATTAGCCATATGCCACCAGGAATATGGTAAGGATGGAAGAAGTTGCCCACAATTGCTATTCAAACACACCTGAGGCTGGTGTGAACAGCCTGTAAGGCAAAGTGACAGGGAAGTCATACTTCTGGACTACTTTTAATTCTGAATCTGAAGCCAGGGCATTGCTTTATAATGCATAAGATCACTGCTTGCTGTGAAAGATGCATTCAGAGAACTGAGGTACACCAGGGTACTCAACGGAGGGGCCTCCTTTCTCTGAATGAGAAACCTCCATAGGCAACAACATATTGAGCTCTCACCCAGCCCCCCCCATCAAATTCCCTTTCTGTGTCATTTCAATTTGCTTTCTAAGGCCAAATTTTCAGTCATTACAACTGAATGGACTAACGCTCCCTCTCTTTCTGTCCCTCTCCCTGGCACACCTCGTGTAACTGAGCCGAGTGCGTTACCCAGTCCGCCTGTGTAATTTCAATGATTTGTGTCACACGCAATCTTCTTTTTACCACATTCATTGCTGCTCATTTGAGGGCATAATAACCTTCATTTTGCAATGAATGGCTTGACATTCCAGGAGGAAAGCTTATTGTGCACTAATGATCTGTTATATGGCCCCTCAGTTTATTATGGTATGTAATGGAAAATAAAATAAAAATTAAATATTGTGTGTACTTATCAGCTAATTTAAACGGTTCAGTATCTCAAATGTTGTATCTTTTCAGCTATTGAGTAGTGCTGTAATCTGCATTAAGAGATAGCTCCCTATAGATTTAGAAACAGTTCCCTCTATTTTTTTCTTTTTACTTAGCTGGTTTTGCTTAGTCAAAAAAGAAGAAATGTAAGCTAGGAATAAAAAATACAGAATTTATTCAAGTAGTATAGTTTCTCTTCTGATCTTTCTTGCCTCAGTTGTTTATCTACCCTGTGAAAATAACTGAGCCTCCACAGAGTCATGTTGCATTTTTTGAAGAGCACTTTTGAAGTGCTTGTTGGGAAGATGCATTACAACCGGACAATATTGCGTGTTTGTTACAAGGAAAAGCCCTTCCAAAGCAGAACTGAGTCACTTTGGTCAGTTTGTAATTTACAGACAGTTTACTGGAATGCAGTTTTTCATAAGGAGAATCCACTGTAGGAGTTCTCACTGTGGAGAACGCAATGAACTGTCTGAACATGATCCAGTCCTCAGGTAGATTTCCAAGGCTGCACCTTCCATAAACAAAGGCTGAGCTGCAGGTGCAGCCAGTGGACATTGCCTGGATTGTGGCCTTTGGTGCTCACGGAAATCCCTTGCAGAACTTGGTGAGCCATGTCATGATTATGAGAAATCATGAGATTTCACCACTCCTGGTTGGGGATATAAACTGTCTATAGGCAAAGATCCACTAGCAAAGGCAGCTGGACCCAAGCAAGGACGGTGTATGTAGGGAGAGCATCCTTCTCCCCTCTTCTTCTACTTTCTCATTCCACTCCTTCCAAGCTGTAAATCCTATCCATGTCTGAGGTGCATATCTGGATTATCAGATGATGAGGTATGCATGTTGCAGGCTTTGGCCCTGGTTGCCTTTCCCATTCCCTCATCAGTCTGGAGACACAGGACCTGAATCTTCTCAGCTAACTCTTTGGTTTCACTTCTGTGCTGTGATGAATCTTCTTGTTATTTCATAGATAAAGTCACAGCATCCAAGAAAGAAAAGTCTCTTTTTCCCCAGTACATCCCTAGGGTGATGTAGCAACATAGGCACCATTGCTGTGATTGAAATAAAGAAGCATGAGGAAGCCAGCTTTCACCAGGAATATTGAAGATCATTTCCACAAATGCTGAGATAAACCCCCTTTTTAAGATCTTTTCCTCTGTTAACACATCTTCAGAATAAACCACAATGTATCTTGTAATTAAGATGAAATATCTTCAGTTAGTATCACCGCTCAGCTGTTTCAAATCTGGTCCAAGAAATGACTTGAGATGTTTTCTCTCTCCTTCTAGGAATGCTCTCCATATGCAGCTCACTCATATGATGCCGAAGATCCCTCCACCCCCGTGCGGACGATACCAGGACTTTGCCAGGACTATTGCACGCAAGTGTGGCAGAACTGCCGCTCCATCTTTCGCCTCCTCTCTGCAGACCGAGAGTTAATTGCACTGGAAAACAACATGGCGAAACTCTGCCGTTATCTGACCTTGGAGGACACCGACTACTGCTTCCCACACCTGCTGGCTAACCAGAACCTTAACCAAAACCTGGGGTTAGTCACCGCCGACGCGGAGGGCTGTCTCCAGCTCTGCCTCGTGGAGGTCGCCAACGGGCTGCGCAATCCCGTTGCAATGGTGCACGCCAACGATGGCACCCACAGGTTCTTCATTGCAGAGCAGGTTGGCCTGGTGTGGACCTACCTCCCCGATGGATCCAGGCTCGAAAAGCCATTTCTGAACGTCAGCGAAGCCGTACTTACCTCCCCGTGGGAAGGAGATGAGAGAGGGTTTTTAGGTATTGTCTTCCACCCTAAATTCAAATTTAATGGTAAAGTTTATGTTTACTATTCAGTTGAAGTTGGTTATGAAGAGAGAATCCGGATCAGTGAGTTCAGAATTTCTCCTTCTGACATGAATGCCTTGGACCATAATTCTGAAAGGTATTGTATACACATTTCTCTGCCAAACGTATTTAAGATTTCAGAGGGCAACTTGTGCATTTTTAAAGGCTATTAATGAATGGGACATATTTAGCTTAATATTGTTCTTGCAATCCAGTGTGTTAGCACGTTAGTCCAAGTCCATGTCTAGCATGTTGAAGTACAGAATGTTTGTGTCCTCCATGGATGAACTGCAAGTGTTCAGGGATAAAACATTTACAATTCTCAGTTCTAGTATGTCAGAGGATTTAACTGAACATGGATGAAACATTATTTTACAGTTAGTATTTTGGTTTTTTGGTTGGGTGTGGAGTTTTTTCTGGTTTGTTTTTTTTTTGTTGGTTGGTTTTCTTATTGTTATGATTACACTTTAAAATAGACATCGGCAAATTCACTCCGAAGCCAAAGGTTTCCAAAATCAGTATGAGCAAACTGAGTGATACCATACCAAAGATGGATTTGGTCCCACGTTTCTTTATCTGAACAACACCTCAACCCTGTGATATTAGAAATTTAACATCAAATTAAATAAAATGCAAGCCACTATGTTATTACGAAGTGCATTTTGATTGGAAACGTAATTTGTTTGAGTCTGGTCCTGCAGTTGATCCACATCAACATGTGTCTTGTTTGTGGAGTCAATCTATAGATTTAACCATGTCATAGATCCGCTGTTTTGAGAGATCCTTGAATGTTATGAATGCTAAGATATTTGCTTGATATGTGATTTGAATCAGGGGCTTTCCAAATACTCTGCTGTGGATGATTCTAGCTCAAAAATGCATGTAGCCTAATGATAGAAAGGGGATACTGGTTTATAAAGCAATTAGAGCAATTCAGTGTAAGCAGCACTGTAGATGACAGGTAAGGGGAATTAAATGTGGTCCTCAGGAAAGCAAGTCAGGACCTTAAACCTGCAGATGTCAGGGCCCATGAGCTGTCTTGTTTAAAAATCCTCAGGGTCTATGTTTGTAACATTTTCTTTGCTTATTTAGCTTATGGTTAGTACGGCAAAAGCTTAAGGAAACAGAATTGTGGTCCTGTTGTGCTTGTGTAGGCACAGGTCCCACTGACTTCATCCTGTGATGCTGCCCAAGAGGGAGCTCAGGCTGACATGTGGTGTGCGTTGTTTCGGCAAAAAGGCGTGTGTCTGTTTATCCTCAGATACTTGCTCAATGTGTTTTGGGTTTTTTCCATCTTCTTTGAGAGGCTGAGGAAGATTTACCTCTGTGTCTGCACGGGATCCTTCTTTGCTCCTTCTGCTAGTTGGAGTCTGTGCACTCTTGCACAATTACCTTATCACAGAGGGGGTGACATTTAACAGGAGGTGACAATAACTCCATAGTTGGGTTCCTTCCCACAACTCACAATAACTATCAGTATTTCAGATGGGGAAAAAAAACTAGCTAAAAATGAAGCAGTATAAGTGAATATTATAATTCGCTTTTTTTCATGCACTGCGAGCATGAAATCTGGACTTTTTTTAAAAGCTGGAGTGAAATAAACTTCAGTTGTTACACCTGGAAACCTTCACTGCATAGATTTGTGGCTTTACCATTCTATAAAATTATACTTTAGATATTTCACCCTTTCCTTACTATGAAAGGTGCATAAAATAAACAAATAAAAGAGAGAGTTTGGGTTTAATATTAAGGTAAAGTTTGTTGGTACTCCTTTGAATAACCTTGGTCAAAATGTCAGGTTTTTTGGTGGGGCTGCTTTTAACTGCTCTTTAAACTCATAAGGTCCTGAGTGTGTAATTCTCATTTATGGATTCTTCTCTCTGTGAGAATTCAACTATTCCTTAATGTTTGAAAAGTTTTATGTTTGCCTTGAAAGAGCCTGTCAGGATTGTGCCAAATGCTGTACAGATGCACAGATGGACTAGAGTCCTTTCTCTTGCAGTTTACAACTGGATATAAACTCAGGTGCCTTTTCTTTAAGAAATATAAAGAAAAATAAAAAAGAACTTTAACAAGGAGGAAGAAAGAATCAGAGGAAAAGTATAAGTAATAAAAATATATCTTGTCGTGTGATTTCACAGATTTTCCATATTGCACAATTTGGCATTTCTGTAATCTGGAAAATATGTTGGAACTATTTAAGGTTAGAAAATCAGTTATGGCCAAGCAAAATTCAGTAATGTGGATGTGGAGGAATTTGTATCAAAACTGACCTGTAACCTTGGCATCTGTCAAGGGCAACATTGGCATGACATTGCTCTGCCCTTTCCTTAGGTAATTGGCATAGATAATTGCCTTCTCCCTGTTTTCACTTAGGATAATCCTGGAAATAGAAGAACCTGCTTCCAACCATAATGGAGGAGAGCTGCTCTTCGGAGATGATGAATATCTCTACATATTCACTGGAGATGGAGGCATGGCTGGGGATCCTTTTGGGACCTTTGGAAATGCCCAGAACAAGTAAGTGTGGATCCATCCCTGTCGCAGCTCCAGGCTACCAGCACTGCTCCACGGAGCAGTGGGGCGTGAGAAGTCAATGCCAGCCACCTGAAGGCTGTTTGGAGGCAAAAGAAATTATCTTGAAACGGTTGCTTTTTGAGAGATATTCAGAGACTCGTCTTTTTCAAGACAGAAAGAATGAAACCCTAAACCTTCCAAAACCCCCATCTCTGATGTTTAAGCAAGGTCTAGTTTTATTTCTTTATCTTTTCCTCTTTTTCTTTTCTTCTCCCAATACAGATCAGCCCTGCTGGGCAAAGTGCTGCGGATTGATGTGAACAACAACGACCGCGGGCCCCTGTATCGGATCCCTCCTGACAACCCTTTTGTCAATGACCCTACGGCTCGCCCTGAGGTCTATGCCTACGGAGTGAGGAATATGTGGCGCTGCTCTTTTGATCGGGGTGACCCTCACACCAAGGAGGGGAAAGGGCGGCTCTTCTGCGGAGATGTGGGGCAGAATAAATATGAAGAAATTGACATCGTCGAGAAAGGGAAAAATTACGGCTGGAGAGCAAGGGAAGGGTTCAGCTGTTATGACAAAAAACTTTGTGCCAACTCTTCAATGGGTAAATAGATGTGCTCTATGAACTACCTGCATCTCCCACTGCACAGTTTTCTGCGCCATCATTTTTAATTCCCGCCCTCAAAGCCTGGCTGCTTGGTGGTAAACATACCTCTTTGAGATGTAAATCTATACTGTCTCAGTCTAGAAGGGAACTGACTTGGACATAAATATTGAAAGTCCAAATGTTATTGTTTCTGAATTAGGAGGAAAGTGAAACAGGCTAGCTGTTGTTTTTCTAGGTGATCTGTGTTGTTAGTCAAATTACTTGGTAATTCTGTGGCAAGGGGACAATTTCGTCTTTGCCACATGAAATAAGCTTTCATGCAAGAGCAAGAAAAATTTGGAGCAATTGTATTTTTCTCCATAACTCACAAGTAGTTTCCTTATTTTTTAAAAGAAGAGCAAAAACATATTATGTAAGCTGATTGACCCATATGCACACTGCCTGCTTTGCAGGTATCTGAATGTATGGTGTATCTTTGTTTCTTTTAGCTATGCCAAAAAGGAAAAGCTTATTTTTTTCAATTTTTTAAACTGATCAAAACTGGATTCAGGATATTTGCTGGCTGGCTAAATTTCAGTGCACCTGTGAAGTCAGAGTGTTATTGTGTTGCAAGGTCTGATGTGGACCACATCTTATGCTGGAGCCTCTCCCCAGAGATCCAGGGGGGCAGTGGGCTGGAACTGATTTGCATCAGCTGAGATTCTGATTTTTTTCTCTTCTACACGCTATGTCCTATGTGCTGTTATTTAACTTTCTCCCTTTTATTAACTTAGCTATAATTACGGTGGTAGTGATGAAGTATTTTTTGATAAAAATTTTGAGAGCAGGGAGCAGATTTTTCACACTCCCTTTCTAAAGCAGTTGTCAGAGAGCTCGTTTAGCACTCTCCTCTGTGACAGCATCACGTGAGCATTCCTGGCAGGCACTGTACTGAGGTCTCCAGGGATTCAGAACAATTTTTGATGCCTTTAGAGACCCTTTTGTTAGAACAGTGAAATGTCACAGCCCTTTTAGAATAAGTACAGCTGAAGTGTAGAAAACACCTGCTTTAGGTGAAATGCCTCTGGTGCAAGTTCCTCCCTGGCAGAGTGGCTGGGTTTGCTCCTTGAGGCATTTGCTACACAGTCAGAGGGAAAGGCTGTGAGGACAGGAAGGAGTACATGAGGTACAGTACCATGAGGTAACTGTAACCCAGGAGTTTTCAAAAGAAAGGGAAGAAGGCACCAAATCAAGACCCTCAAAATCAGGACATCTCCCTCTGTTTTATGTCTGTCTTGTATTTTAACTTATATTTTAAATGAATATGCCAGTACTACATCAAGCCTCTGCCATACCATAAATATTTGATGGCCCTTTCAAGTTAGCTCCCCCATCTCAGAGGAAGAGAAGCTATTTGTGCTGACATCTGACATATCTTTTCATCAGTGCCTGCAGTCTGGAGTTACCCATCTCTTTTTTTCCTTTCACCACCTAAAAAAAGCTGCACTGAGCAAATATCTCCTGCATGGATGGGGTGACTCCAAGAGTAACCTGTGAATTCTTAGCGAAACCACCCAGGCTCTGTAGAAATGGGCCAGAAGTGGCACTAAAAGAGATGGGCTGTAGTGGGAGAAGGACTCAAGAGAGCAGTGAGGTCTCGGTGAGTCTTGGTGATGGGCAGGCCTATCAAATGTGATTCCAAAAAGGTGAATATCAAACTACATACAACTCTGTCATCACTTCATTTAAATAGAAGGTGCTCCAGTGAACCTGACTGCACGCTGCTAGTCTCAGAACAATCTAGATAAACAGCTATTCTGCGGTGCATGTCAAACAAGCCACGGATCTTTTCTGCCCTACAGATGATGTGCTCCCAATTTATGCGTATCCACACAAAATGGGGAAATCTGTTACAGGAGGTTATGTCTATCGGGGCTGTGAGTCTCCAAACCTGAATGGCCTGTACATATTTGGTGATTTTATGAGTGGGTAAGTAAACACTTTGGACACTCATCAAGTTGTACCCCAAATGTCCCCAAATGTCCCCAATGTCAGCCAAAATGTCCCCACATCTTATGGTACTTAAACCCTGCCCTCTTTTTTTTTTTTTAATGAATTTGTGTTGCCACTGAAAGACAAGGGGTTGCAGGCAGGGTGTATAATATATTTGGTTTAATATTAACAGTTCTTCATTTTTCAGAGAAGCTGCAGTTCCTATTGCAGCTATTGTGGGTAGGAAGCATTAAATATCCTTTCAGGTGTCCACGTTTGTGCTCATAAATCACCTTGGTTGGGCTGTGGAAGTGTTCTTTTGCCTTGCAGACGCCTGATGTCTTTGAAGGAGGATCATGCTACTGGAGAGTGGCAGTACAGTGAAATCTGCATGGGGACAGGACAAACGTGCATGTTCCCTGGGCTTATCAATAACTATTACCAATACATCATCTCTTTCGCTGAAGATGAAGCAGGTAATCTTTTAACTTTTTTGTCACACTGGATGACGTTTGTGTTTTCTCTTCAGACTAAAACATCAGAGAAGGGATCAGAGAGGGCTCCTGGGAGCAGCAGGTGGTGGGGAGGCAGAGCGTGAGTCTATCAATCTTTAAAATGGGTGGGTGAGATTCCCAGCATCTCCTAAACACCAACCCAAAGTTACAATGCTAATTTTTGAGGTCTGTGTGCCATAGAGTGCCTGCAGGGGGAATTGGAGAGTCAGTTCCCTTGGGACTGATTCTGGGTGCACTGGACTGTGCTGCTGCCTGCATACCTGCCCTCTGGAGAACAGGGAACAGTGGGGGCAAGTAGAATAAAACACAGCTTAGAAATGAAACCTCATTCTTCACAGTGCCATGCCATGGGGAATGGAGGCCCTGGCAGCCTGAGAAGCTGATACCCAAGTGAGAGCAAGTCTATGTTCTTGGCTAGTCAAGAAGGCTGTGGGCATTATTAATGGATACAGGGAAGCAGATGTCATGAACAGCAATCATGTACCTGCTCACCCTGGCCTGGGATATTTGTAACTCTCAAGGTGAAGCAGAATGAAAGCTCTGTGTTATGTCTTGAGTGAGGCATCAGCAAAAGGCTGCTTAAGTCCATATTTTATTTGTGTCACCTGGGATTTTCCCTTGCATAGGACTGAAAGTCTCAGTGGAGCTTTGCACAGCTGTGTTTTCAAAACTGGAGAAATTTTACTTTCTAGAAGGGAGATGCTGTGATTTGAAAAGGAGGAAATAAAGAATCCTGGGGTGAAAGTTGGTGGTTGCTCCCATTGTTCGTACAAGGCTATTGCAGAGTGTGCAGCCCCTGCAGCCCCTGGACACGAATGGGGGGAGCACAAGCCCCACAATGTTCAGCACCATTGCTGAGTGACACACCACATGTGTGACCCAGCAACGCAGGAGTTGTGTTCTGCCCTGTTTCAGGGGGGTCCTGGCTCACAGTCACAAGCACCTGCTTCCAGAATGCCCCAGCTTTTAAACATCTGGTTTTCCTGCAGATTATGTCAAGTTTGGATGTTGCACAAATCATATGAATGCAAATTTTAGTTTGTAAATGCAAATCATCCAAATTAAGTATTATCTTGAAAGTTTGACTTCTTTTTTTTTTTTCTTTTTTTGAGTTAAATTCCAATTTCTTTAATGGTTAATATTCATGGAAGTTAGAGATATTTCACAGTGCTGTGGTGAGAAGCATATCTTACCCTAAAATCAAGTAACTTAATTCAAATCATCTTAATGTCAAGTGCAATATCAAGCTGTTAATGGTGGCCCTTGCTCATGCATGTGGGAATCATGTCCCTTGTCCTGCATCTGTCAACAGACTCTGGACAAAGTAGGGGTGAAACACTGTCACCCTTCTGCCCTGCACTTTTCATGTGTACCTTGATTAAGTACAATAGAGCTGAGTGGAGATTTGGGCTAGAGTATCTCTTCAGAGGTAGTTAGTTGCTTTGTGTTTGTTTTATAGTAATGGGAAAAAATTTGTTGATAACAGTGTAGTGAGGTTGCTTTATCTTCTGTGAACAGCTTTATCTTGCACCTTTTTTGTGTGCTGGGAATCTAATTTTTTACTATTTTTTCAGTTTATTTTAAAAAGGTTTTCTTCACAGAAGTATTTGAGTTTTGGGGTTGTTGCTCTGATGAATGTTAATCTGACTGGTGTAGTCAATGTGTTTATTTGGTGGAGACATCTATATTTTTGGCTCATTGCATGGCCATTATAAAGCCAAAAGCCCTGTGCCTGGGCAGTGGAATGTCCAGGACACCCCAGGCACTGTGCCATGTCTGTGGGGCACATGTGTGTAGCCTGTGTGCTTCATGGCCTTAGCATCCATACTTCTGCCTGATAATTTTCAGGAAAGAGGAGCAGGATGTAAAGCACAAATCACTGCACTACAAGATGCAGTGCTGGGTGTTTCCCATCTCTGTTTGGATCAAGGCTGCCTCTGGCCTGTCATTAATGAAGCTCACCAGAAAAAGGAAGAAACCAGTCAGGGGTGGCCAGAGATGGCTGGTTTCTACCCTGGGAGCATCAGGAGGAGCTCAGCCCAGGGCAGCACAGGAGAGCAGGTAGGAGGAGGGAGGCTTAGCACCAGCTGCCACCAATTCCCACACCTTCCTTTGCTCACTCTGACCCCTCTGCTCCTTCCCTTCTTCCCTGTAGGGTACCCATAGGGCACCTAAAGAAATCTGCCTTGCTTACTAAACCAGTCTCCCCGTCTCCACTGCCTCCTTTTTTTTTTTCTCTTCTTTTTTTTTTTAAATATTGCTAATTTATTTTTTTCTCTGATCCTTTTCTTGCACCTCTCAAGCACTTCAGCTGGCAAAAGAGTGCCAGAGGGACTGTTTATCCCAGTCTCCTCTGAACAACAGGAGAAGAAGGATAGAAATGCAGTTAAGAGAAAATAAGTCAAATAAATGGTGATGGACATTGTTTGGCTGAAGGTTGAGCTCTATCCATGTGACCTGACAGAGGTGTGATTAACCAAATGCATTTCGTGTGAGATACATCTCATTTTGTGAGTGTCCTAAAGAAAGGAAAAGCAAAATCTTATTCTGCTGTCATTCACCCAAAGGAGTGCTTCATCCAAATGAGCAGAAGACAGTGAACTTTCCTAATTTCCTTTCATTTCGTTTCAACAAAGGTATTCAAGCTTTGACTGGTTTGCATTAGACACAGATCAGAATGAGATGACAAGTGAAGTCTGGGCAGGTGAACTTGCAGTGGAAATTTGTCCAAATAATATGATGCTATGTAAAAGGTCCCACCCACTAAGAGTATTTTATGTCAACGAACTGCAGATAAACTCTCACTACAACCCCAAATTTTAACCTGCCTTTTTTCCTCCAATATCCAGACCTCCATGCTGGTTTGCATTTCCCGATGCTCTCTGACCTGTGATACAGAGTTAATGTCTTTTTGCTGTACAGGACAGAAACTCCACAGAAAGTTTTCATGGCTGTGCCTGTTTTCTTCCCAGGGGAATTGTACTTCATGTCTACTGGTGTACCAAGTGCCACGGCTCCCAATGGAGTGGTGTACAAAGTGGTGGACACCTCCAGGTATGAGATGTTCTTGTTGCAAAGCCTGGGTGTGGTGCAGTGAGTCCAGGTGTGGATGTGGTGAGTGATGTCTGACTCACTAACTCTTCTCCCATGATGGGCCCTTCTGTGAAGATTGTTCAAGGAACATCTGGAGCAACCCACTATGGGTCTGCTTTGCTCTGGCAATCGTGGGGCTCTGCACTGCCTGGTGCCAACTTGTTATGGGGCCTGTTGGTGTCATGTGGGTTGGGAGATTTGTTCCTGAATGCTAAAGCTGTATTTTATAGGTAGCTTGTCCTTCTTGGGCAAAGTTGCTCTAGATTCCTGCCCGAAAGGAGGCAGTTTTTCTCCAGGTGTTTATTCTCAGTTCCTCTCCATCCCTTGTATCCAGCTGCACCTCCCACAAGAGCCCTGTGGCCAGGCAGCTGCAGCTGAAGTTGGACCAGCGTGACCTGCAGTGCTTTCTTGGGCAAATCAGAAATGAATGTCAAAAAGTACATTTTTTTTTAATATTTCAAAGAGAAAAATGGATTGGTCAAGAAAACAGAACCATTGTTACACCTTCTGGATTCCACGTGTGTGTATCTGAGACTGGGCAAGGCAGGGAATAGCTGTGTTTTATGGGAAGACTTACAGATGTTTTTTCCATCTTCCTGTTTTTTAAGCATTACTATTATTGGCTAAACACCAAGCTGCTTTCAGCCAGAAATGGAGAGTGAGATTTTTGCAGCTTTTATTGTTTTATATGGATTAAATTTACAGCTTTAGCTATCTGAGCCTTTTGAACAAAACCACTTGTCTAGTTTTATGTTGAAACCAGTCCCCAAAGTTAAATAACCCCAGAGCTGTCAAGTGTTCTCCTCCAACTCTCCTCTGTCAGGAGCATTTTCCATTATCTAACACAGCAGAAGAGTTCCTGTAAACTATGTATTAAGAGTCTGGTATTATGCAACCTTTGCAAAAATAAGGAAAGCAGAAGTCAAAAGAGAGTCATAAGTTTAAGTTTAAAAAGAAGGTTTGTTCATGTGCAGAGTACAGAAAAAACTCATAGAAAAATTCATAAAAGTAGGAAACATCCTTGTGTAGGTAGCTGAGAGAAAAGTTCTCTGCCTTCCACAGAAATGCAGATGCAAACAATCCTAATAACAAAGGAGTTATGCTCTCCTAATGCAAACACCATGCATTTTTGAGCCAATTTGAAAACCTCTGAAGAAGTCTGAGGATTAACAAGACGGCTGTCATAGGAAAAAGTGGTGAGGAACTGCATGTAACTTCTCAGAGGTGAGATAAACCTCTATGGCAAACAAATCAGTGTCAAAATAATCCACTATAGTAAGAGAGAGCCCCTGTAGGAGACACTTAGACCTCATTTCTGAAACTAATGCATTTTTGGCACTACCTTTGTTTGGGCTTTCTGAATGAATAACAGTGTGTTATTTTCCTTCCATGAAGACAGTCTGAAAAGTTGTGCACACACGACCTTTATGTCAGATGTTCAATACACACTGTCTAGTTTTGTATTTTTTATTTTCAGTTTGACTAATCTCTTTCTGTAGTGCTTGAACTTGCCAATGCTTTATTTCCTTAATGGATTCAATAGTGGCAAGTGAAAACACAGCCAGAGGACTCCACTGCCTTGTGAATATTTGGACTTTGATCAGTGGAGATCTGTGATTGTTTAGTTATGCTTTCTACTGTAAGAGATTACTTGCATCATTTAAACAGACATTTATTTTTTTCCAATGAGCATTATATTCATAGAAAAACAATGGGAAGCAACAGCTTGCAATGCCAGAGGAAAGGAATTAATTGTGCACTGTACGTGTCCCTTTTTTTACAGGAGAGCACCACCAGGAAAATGCCGAGTTGAGCCATCGCCAGTGAAAGTAAAAAGCAAGCGCATCCCGTTTGTGCCAAAGGAGAGTGAGTGTCACTGTTGCTGCTTATTATTGGTGCATCTTAGCTGGCAGTAGATACAAACTCCACACTTGCACTATCTCCACATGTGTGGAGACCACCCAGAACTTCACTCTTCAGAGTATCCTCAAAATTAATTCTTAGCAGCTGTTTTGGATCTGAAGAGTTGGTTCAAATAAGGCATAAAGTATTTCCCCTGTCCTGGCCATGTGAAATTTGCTTTGTAGTTTCTGGCCCTGTACAATTTCCCTTTTTCATGCTACATTGTACTTGTTTCATTACCACCAACTGGGTTTCCCTGTAACTGTATGGAGACCCTGTGCTCAATGATGCTTTTCAGTGATGTGATTTTTTGCAGAGCTTCAAGTTGTGAGGAGTATTTCAAGAGATGAAAGATATGATTGCTGAAGGGTTGGGAAGTAGCTCATTGAGCAAGATGAAGGCTGAATCATTGTTAGTTGAAAGTGAGAGAATATGGGATGATAAAATGCTCCCAGAAGAACAAGTTATCAGCCATTTAGGTGAACTTTTGGCTTACCCAAACCCTCCAGGGCTTCTTGATTGCTTCATACTGCATGAAGTATTGAAAGTAAAGAGCAGTCAGTGATGTAGCTGAAGTTGCAGCAAGCCAAGTACTATTTATGTTAGACACAACAACCTAAATACAACATTAGAATCTCAGGATTAGATTAGGCAGTATCACTGTTCTTTTCCCCTGTGCATTTAATTTACACACTAGGCAGTACTTTGACAACTTCCCTTCAAAGTCAGCATATTCTATGGACTTTGTCACAAAGTTAATATTACTGTAGGGACTATAAAGTCAGGATACTCTAAAGTCAGGATACTTTTATTTAATTTTTAATTTACACTGCATTTGAGTCACTGACAGTTCCCGCAGCTCTGGCTTCAGGGAAAAATGAGGGCACTCAGCACCTTGCAAGACTGAGTCTTTAAGGTGGAACAAGATCTAAGGCTAATTATTGACTGTTGACATGCCTGAGCATTCAGCACATCTTCAGATATATTCTCCTTTGCAAGCTGGGCAGCAGTTTCCAAACATTAGTAACTTGTTTCATGTTCAACCAGTTCTATCTCTGTTTCTGCTTATACATTATTCTCTGTGCAAGTCCAAAGTTCAGATTTTTAAATTATACAGATAAGTAGATATTTTGGGTTTGTTTACAAGTTAGTTTTCATCATAAATTAAAACACAGAAGTGGTGGGAGAGATTCTACGAAGTGTCTCATGAACTAAATTCACTTTTTGGCGAAAACCAAACACGAACATTTTGATTCTGAAGCATGCAAACAAGGATGTGTAGGTCTAAATATTTACTGTTTTGGTTAGTATTTAGTGTGAATGTAACAGAATCACTAAGGCATGTGGCTTGCATTAGCTGGATGAGTGCATTTGTTGGAAGTGTATTTTATAAATAGCTTAACAAAGAGTAATATATAATAACAACTTGATTCAGTGAGGTGAAAAGCAGTCCCAGGTGACCACTAGCTTTCATACAGCCCTACAGATCATTATATGAGTTCCAGGATTTTTAAGTGCCTTGCTAGATCAGGCTCTGGCAACTGAGCTGTGCACAGGTAAGGCTTTCAAATCCATTTCTTGCCTTCAGAACCTCAGCTACCAAAGAAGAGAAATATTTTCATGTCACAAACACAATTCCTCTTCAAAGAGCAGTAACTGGAAAAAAGAATGGACCACTGCAAGGGTTTGTCTTCTGGGGACAATAGATATTAAGTACAAATAAGGCAGTCATATTTTTCCTCCTCTTTGTACTACAAAGCAAATGATGAATGAGAGTGGATAAATCTGGGATATAATTCAAATAGTCATGATGTCTTTGCAAATGTCTGTGACACTGTCCCAGCTCAGTTGATTGTTATTCTGAGAAATTCTGAATTGATTCCTTTTGGCAAACTAAAACTTATTTTTAAGCTAAAAATAAAGCACATGTGAATAAGCAAGTCCAGTAATGCCTGGAAACTGTGACAGCAAAGAATTTTCAGCTCTTCAGAGTTCAAGGCTCTTTTTTTTTCATAAGGAAGAACAAACCCAACCTCAAATCCTGTTTTATGTGTTGTCCTGGCAACTCTGTTCCTCTTGCACATTCCAGTTGCCAGAGAGAATTGATTTTGAATGTTCCTGATTTCAGCTCCTCTGAATAAAGCATCTGACCCAGTGGGGAGGCCACGCTCTCCTCTGGTAACGATCCAGTCCTTAGAAATGAAGAGCAGAAATAGTGCCTGTCTTTAGAATGCTTTCTGCAGGAGAGAAGGCTATGGTGGGGAAGTCCTCTGCTGACTGTGAAACTCCAGCACCCACCCTTTAAGGGCCAGGCTGAGATTTTGCTTTTTTGCCAATAAACTGCTTAGAGTTTCCTTTTTGGGAGAGGGCTCACGTGTTGGCATTCTGCCCTGCAGTCCTCTCTGCTAACTGAAAGCAGCTGACATTCTTTTGCTGAGGAAATACTGGCTCACTGAGAGCATTGTCACTTCTCAACGGGATCAAGTAGGCAAATTGCAAGAAATTAGTTAAATAAGTAAAAAATCAGCACTGGCTTCATATAGTTGTCTTCAAGTACTGTCCACAGAGTGACAGACTCATGGTTTCCCGCTTTTTTTCCCCAACAGAGTTTATCATGCAAGCACCGATACCCCAACCCCGGCTGGAGACCACGACCGAGGCCCCATGGGGAGGTAGGCCAGACCTCAGAACCCCCACCACAGCAGCGCCCAGTGGCAGGACCCCCAAGCCCAGGAAGGGAGCAGAGAGGAGGGGGCAGCGCAGGAAGAAGAAGCCACGGAACGGCGCCGTGCGGCTGATGGAGCGGGGGCGCCGCGGGCGCGGCCGGGGCCGGGTGGAGGTTTACATCGACGGCGAGTGGGGCACCGTGTGCGACGACGGCTGGAGCTCGGCCGCCGCCGCCGTGGTGTGCCGCCAGCTGGGCTTTCCCTACGTGGTGCGGGCCACCAAGAAGGCAGAATTCGGGGAAGGGACCTCCCTCCGCATTCTTCTGGATGATGTCCAGTGCTCCGGGCAGGAGAGGACGCTGCTGGAGTGCTCCCACGCCGACGTCGGCAAACACAACTGCTCGCACGAGGAGGATGCTGGCGTGGTGTGCAGCCGGGAGGAGGTGGCAGACTGGTGACAGGGGAATTGGGGAAGGCAGCAGAGGGACTTGGAGCACATGCCTTTCTTGCCCAACCCTCTAAACCAGCTGCAGTTTTGCGGAGGGTGTGCCCTGTCTGGAGGGTGTTGCGTCTGTTCAAAGTAACCTCGTGGTTTTCTTCATGTTTGTCCCCATACATGTGCCTTGGAGGGAAAGAAAAAGTAAAATGAAGCAGTGTGTTGTGGGCAGGGACTACTTTTCTATGGGTTTTTTAGTAAGAAAACCTCAAACATCAGCCTTTATAGATTAGAAAAGGGATGCATCCTGTTGCCCTTTCCCTTTCAAAATGCAGCATTCCTCAGCTGTGCTTCACAGTGTTTTGCCAAAAAATAAATTCCCAAATGACTGTGTTTTGCTCTAATGGAATCATTTGTGTTGTTTGCCTTGCTTTGCCACCTGCAGCTCTGAGCAGCAGTTTTTAACGTGTAAATCTGTGCCTTTCTTTGCAAAATGCAAAAGTATATATTTTTTAAACTTTCCACTCACTAGTTTAAAGAAAAATTATTTTTCTCTAATCCTTTTTATTGGTATAAACCTAGTGTCATCAAGGATAACTGTATCTAAGCAAAATCAGATTATTTAGAAAAAAACCATTACATACTGCCTGGAAAAATATTTCTGCAGTTTACACTAACCCCAGTGGAAAGGAAATCTGACCCCTTTTACACGGACAGGATTGAAAATCTGTCCCTTTTTACATTAACAGGATCATTATCCTGTTTAACCCTGAAGACACTTCGTATGTGTTTCTCCACTCTCCCAAATTATATGAAGCCACATGTTTCAAGCATTCAGATTTCATGGGTATGAGTTACTACACAAGAGGTAATATACTGAAGTAATAATTCTGTAATATTTAACTCTTTTTAGGGCATATTAAAAAAAAACACACAAAACCCCTTATTTTGTCTAAAATACGTTTTTTCACCTGAGTAGTGATTGGAGACACATGTTCTCCTCTTGTGGTCTCCCTGAATATGAAAGTATTTTGCCTGGTTATTTTTTCCCCATCTTTTGATAACTACTTACTGCATTCCAAATTTAAGCTTTAAGAAATCATAGCTTTTTGCTTTGTAAACAAACAAGACCTCAAACCCATGTGATGTGTGCCCATACCTTGTTGTCTCGTACACGACTTTCCCAAGGTTTCCATGTCTGGGCCACAGGTGCAGCTGTAGACCTGCCTTAAGCAGTGTTTCAGTGTTGTCAGAAAAGCAGCTGTGATGGAAACAGCAAGCATTCCTTAACAATAATGTGGTAAATAGGGATGCTATTTTTAAGGATAAAAGAAAAAGCCTGTAGTGTTCAGCCAGTTGTAAGCACTGACATCAAGTAGTTTGTTCCCTGGGGGCATTAGCTGTTGGCAGTGACTAAACCCTTGGACTGTTTTTGTTATTATTAATGTCTTGCAATTACTTGTCCACTCCATGCTTGAAAATTTTATTGAATGAGAATGATCAGAACATCAGTATGTATAAGCAGGGTGCCAACTAACTCAGTGTGAAAATCACTGCAAAGGCCTATAGTTGGCAGTGTTGGGTAAGTAAGATCTAATCCCACTGAAGATTTTGTTTTGCAAAAGTATGGTTGATTCCTGCATCAAGCGTAATCTGTGGCAAAAGATCCGGCTCTAGGTCAGCTCATTTATTAACTTTTTATGAGAGTTTTCCTGTCCACATCTGCCAGGCATGGAGAGGAGACAACAGTACAGCACTGCATGTCAGGCTTGAGCAAGGTGGCTCTGATGGTTTTGTAAGGTGCCAAGGTCCAGTGCTGCCCATGAGGGACGCTATTTCCACCCCCATCCTCCCCCTCGCAGAATGAAACAGCAAAAAGGTTTATCTTAAGCCTGATTAAGTCAGGATGTCATGCCCTTAAGACAGAAAAGATTGAGCACATTTGTTTGTCAGTACCTTCAAAACAAAGATTTATTTTTTTGCCTGGTAAATGAAGGGGCACCAGGAAACATTTCCTGTCACCAGGAGGGAATGAGCTGTGCTGTTAAATCTTCAGAGCACTTCCCAGCATGCCTGTGTCCCTTGCTAACCTGCACCCTCCCAGATCGCCCTGGGCTAGGTCAGGAGTTACTGTCAGTTGGCCTGATAACCAAAGAATGACTGCTTAATTTGTTAGTGTAGACAAAGCCTTCGTGAAATCCAAACCCAAGGTGGCTATTTTTATTAAAGGATGGAAATTCCCATTGAAAGACCCATTGTAGGCCTTTTGATAATTTGTTTTCTGGATGATACAGAAACAAAACTGTCTTTGGAGGAGATCAAATGTATAGGGAGACAAAATGACGGCTTTATTTTAATTTTTTGCCTCTGCTGTTGAGCAGTGAGTATAGCATTAGTATTTGGGCAGCTCACTTTTTTTGCCTCCTTCACTTTTACTGTGTATGCTATATCCTGGTTTTAGGGAGATGCCAGATGAGTTGCGGACCACAAGGTATTTCATTTCTATGCATGCAGCAATTCTTTAAATCAAGATTTTACACCATCTGTGCTCTGCTCGCCTTTCCTGTATGACACTTAAAGACACCCTAGAGAGAAAAAGGGCTTCTGGAGGAAGCAGCAGTGACTGTTTTGAGAACCATGGTCCCAGAGGCTCATGCCATGCACAGGGCAATGGGGAAAGTCCTGAATTGCAAAGGTCTTTCAGGGCATCTGCAGTTCTGCATAGGCGTGTTCAGATGATCTTGTACCACCTGAGGTTTTTATTTTGGAAGAGCAGTAGGAAAGGAAATTATCCTTCAAACTTTATCACAGAAGAAAGATCTCACTTCAGTTATTCATCTGCCTCTTCCTGCATGTCACAGCTTGTGGCATGACACAGCACGTTGTCATGCAGTCACACAGCCCTGTTGGTTGATGACATCCTGCCACTTCAGCCCAGTCCCAGCCCTCACAGCGCAGCGGCTGCTTCTGGGTCAGAGATAAAGATGCTCTGATCTTCCACAGCACTTTTTGTGACTTGTGACTCTGCTCAGGAAGGTGATTTTCCCAGCATCAAATAGAAGGGCAAGTTTTTGCTATCAACTTGATGCACCTTCTCAATTTCCTGTTCCTTGGTAATTAGATTAAAATAATGGGTCATTTTCTGTTTCTAAAAACATTGTAACTGCCCTCACTAGCTTTAGCCTGGCTGGATTTATTATTTACCCTGATAGAAGTAACAGCAGAAGTCACCTACTGCTTTATACTTTATATCCATGTATATATTTGGATACATATGCTGAGGAAAGTTATGTGCTTGCTTTTGAACAGAAGTAACATTTTAATAAATAGTTGGATTTAAAATAGGGTCATGTATTGAATTGTGCCGGTAACACAATTTAAGTCCATATTCTTTAGCATTAGTCATAATATTGCAGTTTGTTTTATAAAAGAAAAATAGCCAAATATTTACATTAAAGTATGGGGGGTTTCCCCCCTTCGAGCTGGTGTATGAGTGAATGTAAGTGTAAGCACACAGCACTAACTATCTCCCCACACCTTGCAAAGGACTAGTAGCAGAGAAGCAATCACTGAATGTTTAAGTGCAGGGAGATTAAGGTAAATGTCTCTCCTATATTTGATTAAAAATTCTGTATGGTCTTACTTTAAATAAGCCTCACTACTTTTCACATTGTCTGTCATAACAATAATAAAAAACCAGAGAGATCAGATATTAGTACCTTGCTGTCAGAAGAACAAGGTGGGTTTTGAAGGTGTACTTCAACGAATATTTTGAAATCCACACCTGTGGCAGAGCTGCTAGGGCTGGGCAGAAGGACTGAAATCCCTGAACAGTAGTCCGTCCCTGTATTCCCCCCAGACAGTGTTTCTGCCTAGAAAAGGAGGAGATGCCTAGTAAAAACAGTCCTGAAATTTGTGTTTCTGCTGGAGATGGCTGAAACACAGTATTCATGCTAGTCCCAGACCCCCACTAGTTTCATATGGATCTTTAGGCAGGGGGTGAGCTCTTAGACTGTAAATTCACCAGGAGAGGTAATAATTTAATCACCATCTGCACTCAACCAGTAGCACACAACAGATGGAGACACTTAACAGTAAAATTAAAAGCTCTTTATTTAGAAATGTATCATATTGGTAAATTCAGACTGACCAGGATGCCTGATCCTCTGGTGAGTCGTGTGCTGCTGGAGGCATTTCCCAGCACAAGAGCTGCCTATGCTGTGCCTTCTCTTTGCTGTCCTCATTTACAGCCTAAATGATGCTGGACCTTGAGAGAGAGAACAGAAAATGCTTTTAAACTTAAATAGCCCTGGAAAGCCAAGCAAAAGAGAGCAGGAGTTTGGACTAACCCTATATCCCATCAATTTTTCAAATTCACCTTGGAACTTCACACCAGTTCACTGTTTCCAGTTCTCTGCCCTTCTGTTCAGCTTCCAAATCTCTCTTGCTTCTCGTGTTTATGGGAATGTGCAGGTTGGCAAGGTGTCCACGCGATGGCAGTTCTGTCCCCAGCAGCAAGGTGACAGTCAGGGAAGCACAGTGTGCCCCAGCCTCGCTCCTTCATCTCAGTGCAGTGTGTGGCTTCCAGGCAGATCATAAACACGACAGTTCCTTGGGATCATGTCCTTCACTCAAGGGTATAGAAACACGTTAGAATGCAAACAAAAGGTTGTATTAAAGCTTGTTGGAACACAAACAAAAGTTTTTATTAAAGTTCATCTTTGAAGCATGGAAAGTAAGATAAGTTCAGCAGCATACACAGGCTAAATACTTAGGGGAGTTATCAGCTGATAATTATATTTGCTTGAGAAGCTTAATTCTGAGAGCTTACCTGATCTGCTCAGAGATCAGAACTGTATCACATGGCCTCTCTATCCCATCAAAATGTATAAAATACCCAATATTTTATCACCTCCCTCTGAGCTGCTCACAAACAAGATACAAGCAGGAATTTTTCACAGGAATTATTCTGAGACTGATCCCAAACGAAAGAACACCTTAAAGATAGTTACAATCTATTCTTGAAGTATGCTGAAAAAAATATTGATGAAACTCAGAAAATCAATGTTTCATCAGGAATTTCACTGAGTGTCTTTAAAGACATGGTTTCATTAGCTAGTTTTAGTTTTTAAGCACTTTCTCTAGCTGATGCTATTCTTGTGATCAGATATATCTTTCCTAGTGATGCAGGATATTTGTGCCATGACATCATAATATATAGTGATTGGCCAATGGGGAGGAATAGTAGCTTTTTTCTGAAAACAAGCAGCTTTAAAACCCCAGCCTTAACAAGAAAAAAAAAAGGTAGTTTCAATTAAGATAAACAGAAACAATAGTTAAATAATAATGATGCTCTTTGAGAATATATACTCAGAGGGGAAAATAAGTCAGGGTTGTTGCAATTATTTTGAGCCAAAGAAGGAACTACCAGTTCAATAAAAATCAATGTTAACATTGAATGTAACAGAAAGCCAAAAAATATTTTAAAAAATACAACCAAGTTTTGCTCCATTGTGTACTGACAGCTGGAGACTCTGGTTTCTGGTGTTTTGTACCATTTGACTGTTACTAAGAACCACTGTCTCTCTGAGATCTTTGTGTGGCATTACTACCAAACTCTTCTGCTATGTGATGTGAAGCCAGAAGAGCAATGCTGGCCCCCAAGTGTGCTCCCCAGGGCAGCCCTGCCCACCCACAGGCTGGAGCTCTGAAGATGAAGTGATCAGGTGCATTTGTTTCCATAGGCCACCTCAAGTGTTCTTCCTCCCCTCTGCTGAGCACGGTGAACAGCCAAAAGAAAAATCCCAGGAGCTCCTGACAGGCTTTCACAGCTTTCACAGTTTTCTGACGAGTTTCTGGTCCTTCTGCTTCCCCAGGGGCCTCCCGGGCTGTTGTGACCCAAACATAGGCAGGTTTCAGCCACGCCTGCTGGGAGACGTGCTGCTTCCCAGGGACTTCAAAAGAAAATCCCTGTCATCCTCTAAGGTCCATGATACCAAACCTTTTTTTAGCCTAGCTCACACTACAAAGCCAGCACAATTCCTTTAATCTGCTCTGGTTTTCGAGCATTTTGTGATCTGTGTTTCCATGGCAGGTTTAGCTGAAGTTGGCCAGTAGGTGTTAGCCACTTAGTGAGGGATACATGGACACACATCCACACAGCATAAATAACACTCACAGTCATGGCTGCTACAGGTGCTCCTTAAATTCCTCTTCACCACTGACTCCCTGCTTCCTCTGTCACTAACAGCCCATCTGAAATTATTTATGGTTTGGACCAAAAATTAAATCCCTCACCTTAAGTTGGCATGTGCTGTGATGGTCCTTCTCTGCTCATTCTGATTTGCTAGTCTCAAACACAGGCAGAAATGATGTGTAAGAAGGAAAACAGGCAGATTGTGGCCTTTTAGCACAGTCATTGCTTCCACCTGGAAACTGAAGCAAGCTGACTCGTGGAGGTGCTTGGCAGATGATTGCTGCATCACATGGACAAAAACAGGGGGTGCCATGCGTTACATCCTCTCTCTCCTTCCGTAGAGAGGCATGGGTATATGGGAGCTGCTGGGGAAGTGGTACAGGGAAAAGGTACCCTATTGGAAATGGTGGGGATGAAAACTCCTGCAGCAGTCTCATACGGTGCTGCCAAACAAGGGAGAGACCCACAGGTGGCAAACAGGCACGATAAAATTCCAGGTATCTTCTTATCTGATCTCCAGAAGGCTGAGCAAAGCTTGTGCAGGGAAGGAGTGTGTTGTGGGGTTGTCCTGTGATATGCAGGGCCTGTGCCTGTTTTTCCTTGGGCATAGCTGGGCAGGAGGGATCCTGCTTTGCTTCCTCTGGTGCACTCAGAGCCATGGGAATGGTGGAAAGGAGCATTTGCCACCTTGCATGTAAGATGAGCAACCTTCAAAGGGATGGAGTGGACACAACATGCAGCAGCATTGGGGGAGAGACCTGGCAGGTCTTTGAGGAGGAAGGAAGAAGTGGAAGGTTTATAGGATACTGTGGAGATTGTTATAGTTATCGAAAGACTGCTGGACTGAGGGCAGGATGGGAAGACAGCAGGATGCAGTGGGTGGCTTCTGTACCTTCTTGGTCTTCTTGAACTATTTGGGGTCTTGCTGTTCCTTCCAGAAATCCCCAGAGGACAGAGGTCCTGCTGAGGTCAGTGATGGCTCCTGTATCCATCCCTCAACAGTTTCCCTGCCTCCCTGTGAGCCAACTTATTCACTTAGCCCCCACAACAGCTTGTTGCCATGAGTTCCTTCATTTAACAATTTGTTGTGAAAAATGTATTCCTCTTTTACACCTGCTGCTGGATTATTTCAGTGGGTGCCTCTGTGTTCTTGAATTATGCAAAGTAATGACTTAGTTTGTCCTTATTTATCTCTAAACCACTGATGGTTTTCCTGACCCCTGTCATAACCTCCCTCGCTCATACTTTTTCCAGTTTGGAGGTTTAACCTGTTCTGTCTCTACAGCTCTGCTGAGCTGGTAGGGGAGTTCCTGGGATATTCACACACAGGGGGTGTGCTCCAGATTTATTGAGCCCTTTATATATCAATACGTTCAAGCATCTTGTTTTGCTCACTCACCCATTTCTAATCACTGTCAATACCCCGCTTGATTCTTTGGTCTGTACTGAGCATTAAGTTGAAATTCCTGAATAAGTTCCACCACAAAATATATATAACTTGCTTGGAGGTATACAAATATGCATAGTTTATCTTTCCCCATGCATTACTTTTATTTTTACCAGAAATTAATTTTCACCATTTTATGGCTTGGTCCTCTGTGTCCTGAAATCCTTATGCAATTTGTGTCAGTCAGCTTTAGATTACCTGTTCTGAATAAAACAGTATCGTCTCTCGTTCCTGTGTCTGGATGATGAATGAGCACATTGTATAACACAGTGACCAAAGCAGACTGCTCTGAAAACCTTCATC
Organism: Pseudopipra pipra; assembly: GCF_036250125.1. Taxonomy (NCBI): domain Eukaryota; kingdom Metazoa; phylum Chordata; class Aves; order Passeriformes; family Pipridae; genus Pseudopipra; species Pseudopipra pipra. The sequence continues at coordinate 52,836,895 of NC_087554.1, forward strand.
TATTGATTCCAACAGGCATCAACAGTATATTCCCTTTGCATCATCTAATTTAAAGAGCTAAAAGTCAGCAAAGAGTCTCCGCCTTCCTTGTCCTGTGGCACTTAGTTTGTCTAGGAGCCTTCAGAGAGGAGCCTTATTTAAAACATTTTTATAAACAAGCATAGGAAGGTGCAGGATCTTTCCTGACTTCCTCACTCACTTGTTCAAAGCACCTTCTTCAACCAGGAAAGCATGCATCCATACATACACATACACAGACACATGCACATACATATCATAGAATCATAGAATGGTTTGAGTTGGAAGGGACTTTAGAGATCATATAGTTCCACTCCCCATCATGGGCAGGGACAACGTCCTCTAGACCAACTTGCTCCAAGTGTCAAAGAACACTTCCTGGGATGGGGCATCCACAGCTTCTCTGGGCAACCTATTCCAGTGCCTCACCACTCCCACAGTAAAGAATTTCTTCCTAATATCTAATCTAGATCTACGCTCTTTAAATTCAAAGCCACTCCCACTTGTTGTATCACTACGTGTCGGTAAAAAGTCCCTCTCCAGCCTTCCTATAGCCCTTGCTATAAGGTCTTCCGGGAGCGTTCTCTTCTCCAGGATGAACAGCCAAGGCTCTCTCAGCCTGTCTTCACAGGAGAGCTGCTCCAGCCCTCTGATCATCTTCGTGGTCTCCTCTGGACCGTATCCATACACGTATACACATCCACAGGCACACGCTGTGGGTGTATCTGAACCCATCCCGGGGCTCTCAGCTCACACCGCCGCCGCCGGGCTCTTTAAGCAGCGCCGTCCCCGCCCGCAGCCAGGAACTCTCTCGGCCCGCCCCGGCCGCCCTTCGCCCGGGACAGGGGGGGCAGCGCTGGCAGCCGGTGGGGATGGAGGCGCTGTGGGCGGCCGGGGGGCTCCTGCTGGCCCTCTGCCTCCTGGCCTTTGTCCTGTACTGCTGCTACGTGAAGCACATCCATGCCAAGTACGACCACATCCCCGGCGCCCCGCGGGAGAGGTAAGGGGCCGGCGGGGCGGGGCGAGGAGATGGCGGCCCGGGCGGGTGTCTCTGCTGGGCGCTCCCCGCCGCCGGCTCCAGACCCGGCCGCTGGGCTGGATCCGTGAGGAAACGTCAGAGCAGGAAATAAACCCTCCAACCGGTGTCCCTGGGCCGGGCCGAGCCTGGCGGGTGTAGGCGAGGGCAGCGGCGAGGGATGAGCAGGCTGTGCACAGCGCTCCTGTGTGCCCGCTCCCGGGAAGGGCTGGCACCGCCTGCCATCGCCGGGGATCCCTCCTGGCCGGCCGGGGCTGGATGCCCTGACCTGCATCTCCCGGGTGGCCACAGCGGCACGAAAGAGAGGTTTAGAGCCGCCCACTCGAGCTGTGCATTCGCTCAGGACACCACGGAGGGACCTGACGGCAGCACCGGCCGTGCAGCGCGGGAGTGGCTCCCTGCGCTGGACCAGCACAGCCAGCCCTGCTACACTGCTCCAGCAGGCACATTGACACTAACTCCACCAGGCACCTTCCGTGCTCTCCCTCATGAGCCAGGTGTTTGGTTTCTGCCATAAATAAATAAAAATGTCATAAGTGATAAAGGATGGTGAGAAAGGTGCCAGCGAGGCATTGGCAGCAGTGTCAGAAGGAGACATGGCTCTTGCAGGAGTGTGTGAGCTTCCCGTTCAACCTCACCCGTGGGTGCACATGCCCTCTGTAACATGCCACAGGAAGAGACACTGCACCAGCGCTGTCTTACACAAACAGCCTACAGGGACACCAAGCTTGGCTGCCCAGCTCCAAGCTTCAGCCTACTTGTGTAATCAGGGTCAGGTACTAGGATTAGAGAGAGGCTGGACCTTGTCATACCTAAACCTGCTTGTCCATGAGTTCATTCTGAGGTGTGGAGTAACACCACAGAGTAATGGCAGCTTGAGGAACCCTGTGGCCGCTTTTCTGTCCCTTCTTCAGGGTTTGAGGCTTGATATTAGTCATCAGCATAGGATCCTTCCCAGAAAGGTTTCTAGTACTGGTTTGTCTAAGTGGAAGCTTGTATGTCATGTGAGCCCACAGCACTTGATGGCTTTTCAAAAGTACAAATTGCCAGGTACAATCCAAAACTCCCACTTCAGTACCTGTTGCACAAACACTTCCACTCCTAAATGTCCAAGGTAAGAAAAATCAAATACCTCCAGCTCTGAAAAGTTGTTTATAAAAAAATATTAAGAGGTAAAGCCAGATGCTGTGTGTGTTGATGGTGGTGGTCTCCCCAGTAAAAGAAAGACATTGACAAACTGAGAGGAGTCCAGTGGAGGCAGCTGGGGTGCCCAGGAGGCTTAGAGCTGGGATGGCTTTCGGCAGAGAAGCAGCTGCTGAAGGGCAGAGGGAATCCAATGACTGTTTTCAGGGTAATGGCACGAATTGTCTTAAGGCCATTGAGGTGTAAGGCGAAACACCTTCATCATGAGTGTGCTCAAAAGCTGGTCCATATGGCTGGGTGCAGCCCTGAGGTCTGATGCTGACTGGCCTGGAGCAAGGGACTGGGCTGGTGGCCTCCAGAGGTCCTTGCCAACCCAGATTACTTTGAAATGGGAGTAACTCAAATCTAAACGCTTCTCATCTGATACTGTATCTGGAAAACTGGAGAAGAGCAGCACCAGAAGCAAAGGCTGGCTTGTGTCCAGCTCGCTGCCCACCAGATGTGCTTCCCAGCCAGCCAGTCCACAGCCTGCGTCCTTTCAAGGCTTTATTCTGTCCCAGAAGCAGGATTTCCCCTTTGCCCTTGGCTCTTTCCCTTTGATAAAAGCTTAAGAAAGCCTTATTTTAGGATGAAGTACAACAGGATCTTATCAAAGTCTTGTCTAAAGTCTTATGGCTGCCTGATGACAAGATTACATTAATGCCCTTGATTCTCTGAGCCCATTTGTTTTATCAGAACTAGCACAGCACATCTCTCAAGGAAAATTGTGCAGGACAGACTGGAAAATTGAGTCCTAGTGGTCATAGTGGCTTTGTTTTATTTTTTTCTGCATGAGTGGCTCACCTGTAGAGAGGAGGTTGCCTCTTCGAAGGTTGGCTTGATATTAAAGGTTGAATAACAAGAAATGGGAAAAAGGGATTTCTTTGTAAATACATGTTTTCAGTTGATAGTGTCAGGTAGTTATATATCCCAAACCAAACCCACACTTAGTTTTTTTCATGACATGCAGTAAGTTACTGGGTCTTCTTAGTAGTGGATAAATGTTTTAGACCTGTTGTAACACCTGACTTAACTGCGTGATGGGAGAGGGGATGAAAAATATCTCTGAGGATTTATGTATCACACAAGACGAGCCATGAGTGGGACCTTTTTTCCTGCTCTGCAGATAGAGCAGTTTCCAGAGCTTTAGCTAACAAAGGACTTGCGTTGTATTTGGGGCTGTCACATCTTTTCAGAATCCAGTTACAATGGAGGAGTCAAACAAGTGGAGAATTAAAAGTTTCTGTAGATGTTGGGTATCTTTGTTGAGTCCTTATTATTTTATGTGCCTCCCAGTTCCAACAGTAATAAAATAAGAGCCTGTATGTCCCCTCTAGCTTATTTATACTGAAAAGGATGATGGCATGGCTCTCTGTCTCTCAAATGGAAAACAGATCTTGAGTGCAGCTTTCTTCATTTAGGGAGGAGCTTGGCCAAATCTTCCTTCAGATTTACACGAAGCCTGTGGGAATTCACTGCTCTCAGTTGGAGGAAGGAGTTGATCTCTAACTTTTTAATTCAGCTATTGTATTTGAAGAGTTAACCTTTTTCATTAATGTCTTCAGTTTCCATATTAACCAGTGATTGTATTTCTAGGTCCTTTTTTTCCCCAGCATTTGAAGTAACATAACTTTATGCAGAAGGTTCCTAATTTTGCTTAACAGAACTCCACTGCCAGAACTGAAGTTACCCTTAGAGCTGAGCACGTATTAAAGGATATTAATGCAAATATCTGTTTTATGTACAGAAACATAATAGTTGCAGTCAAAATTCGATCAGCTAGACAAAGGGCAAAGCAATTCATGGGGGGCTCCCACCCAGACCCAAACTTCTCCTATAAAACAGCAGCAAAAAAGACCTCATCCTTTATCTCTGCACTGGTGTTCCTGGCTGTGTGCATACACCAGCCTGACCTTGGTCCCCAGCTTACCAATGTGATGAGGGCTGGGCGTTGGCATAGCTTGGAGTTATTTTCATCTTTCCTTACAAGTGAAACCTGAGGAACACTCACTGAGCAACAAGGATTGCAATCCATATAAAACCCAATGTTGGCATCCTCATGACCTTCTTAATCTTCATATTCTGCAGCTTTTTATTTGGACACCTCCCAATCTTATGGAGAATGATGAAGAAACAGGAGTTTGTTCATGATCTCTTCCTGCAGTGGTAAGTTGAGACACATCAATAACATTGAATGGGGTAGCCCTGTAGAACAAGTGGGGAAATCCAGGCATGGAGACCCTGAATTGTGCAACTGGCATCATTCAGAAGGTCAGTAGAGGAGCCAGAGAGAGAGCATTGATCTTTCAGGTCAGATAGATATTGGAAAAAAATTTTGTGCTGCAAGAGTGGTTAGGCATTGGAATAAGTTGCTCATGAAGGTGGTGGAGTAACTGTCTCTGGAAGTGTTCAAGGAGCGTCTGGATGTGGCACTTGGGGATGTGGTTTAGGGGTAATTGTGGTGGTGCTGCTGCGTTGGCTGTTGGACTAGATGGTCTTGAAGGTCTCTTCCAACCTTGATGATTCTGCAATTCTCCTATTGTCTTTAGACTGCAGTAGTTCCCACTGCAGTGTGCTCTGGTCCTTTGAGGTTATTAGGTCGCAACTGTTACATGTTGATTGCTTGTACCATAATTCTCTTTTTTTTAATCTTCTCTTCTTACAGGGCAGAGAAATATGGACCCATTGTACGATTTAATGCCTTTCACAGAGTCACAGTAATGGTTGTGAGTCCTGAAGGAGTGAAGGTACTCAAAAAATAAAGTCAGATCAGCAGTGGGGATCAGCCTCTCCCTCCATAAGGAGGGAGCTAGTGCCTGATGTTCAGGGCAGCATGAAGCAGCCAGTCTGTGCTTGGGTCTGGCAGGGTTAGGAGGATGAGGTGTTCTGCTCTCTGGGCTGTCCTGATTTATTTTCTTCCTTGATCAGTTAATTTACTTTGTCACATTTATTTAAACAGCACGTATAGCAAACACCCACCATTTCAGAAAAGTAGTCCCTCTGCAAGAGCTTAATATCTCAAATGAACGAAGCACAAGAGACTGAATTTCTTTCTCTAAATCTTTGCAATTACCAGAGAGTGAGATTTCAGGTCATTGGGCAAAAAAGTGCTAGAGGCATGCAAAACAAGCTAGTAGCATGGGAACTGGGGAATCAGGGCACACCAAATAATTCATCTACTCCTCAGACTATTGCTACAGAAGGAACACAGTAAATGTGTGAGTGAAATTTTATGTTTTGTCTGGGAAACAGATTGCACTCAGTATTCACTGACCTGAGATTCGATTTTAGGAGTTCTTGATGTCACCACAGTACCCAAAGGATCGGCTGGTGTACGATCGTATCTTCAGCCTATTTGGTGAGAGGTAGGCAAAACCCATCTGAAGCCATTGTGATCTGTAAATAAGTGCAAGACTAATAACACCACAGGTGAACACTTATTTTGACTCAGACCTTAGTGTGGGGATTAATGTCTAATTCCAGACATACGTAAGCAGCACGTACCTAATAATTTTTGTGCAAAGTCAAATGTCTTCCCAGTCAGGGAGGAGGATTTGTTTTACCTTGATCGTATACATTTTTTTCCTGCCTGGGGATGTTCAATTAGTCTCAGAATAGTCTGCTCAAGACCATCATCAAACTTCTTACTTAGATTTTAGAGCACTGAGATAGTCCTTGATGGGTGGGATTTTGCAGCTCCTAAATTCAATCACAAAAAAGGGGATTTCTTTGTTAGGCTGAAGCTTTTAAAAATATAATAATCCCGTTATTATATTAATTCTTTGTATATCAGCTGTAATGAACCAGCATTTTACTGGACTCAGCAGTCCACACCTACCTAGCAAAACATATTTGTGGTTTAGTTGTTGTCCAGAGTCATGCAATGATTGCAATACTCGAAGTGTCACAGTGCTCCTTATACATGGGCAAAATAGAAGAAAGTAGATGTGAAAGACTTATCTGTGTGACTACATGGGGTTCAGCTGGTTCCCTTGCTGAAAACTGTTCCTTTCCTTGTTTTCCTACATTCTAGGTTTCTGGGGAATGGTTTGGTAACTGTTTGCAACCATGAGCATTGGCATAAGCAGAGGAGGATAATGGATCCAGCTTTCAGCCGAACGTAAGGCAGATATTTCTGGGATGAGCTAGCTGTTATTTCTGCTGTATTTTCATGATTCTCTCTGTCATTATTTGATATTTAGAGGGGGGGGAAAAAGACAGTTAGTGCCAAAATTACATTTTACTTAAGTCTAGGACACCATTTCCATGCCAAGTATAATTTGACCAGACTTCCCATGGAGCAGTGACACCCCTATGAGCTCAGCAATGGCAGAAAGGTCCTGAGGTTGTATATGCAGGAGTGTGGTTATGGCTGTCTTATCCTGTTAGAAAAGGTAAGGCAGAGGGTTGGTCTGGTTTCCCTGTGTGTGCCTCAATGCACTGCACGTAAGGTCCAAAGATGAAGTCCACGTGCTTTGCTTCAGTGTGCACAAGCCACAGCCCTTTGCCATGACAGACATTTGTTTTATGGCAGGGCAGAGCAGGGCTGCTGTGAGAAGAATGTAGCTAATTTTATCTATTTACTTTTTTAAGTATTAAGGCAAGTTGATTATAAATAAAAAAAAATAATTACAATTTTCTATGGAAAATAAAGTTATTTTGGCTGAGCAAAGATGTCCTCTCCAGAACCCCCACTACTCATCTTTATTGATTGTTCAGCTACCTGGTTGGTCTGATGGAAACTTTTAATGAAAAAGCAGAGGAGCTGATGGAGAAGCTAGAGGAAATGGCAGATGGGAAAAAAGAGTTTAGCATGCTGTCGATGATGTGCCGGGTGACTATGGATATCATTGCAAAGGTACCAGCTGTCACTTTCTTGTTTCCTCTGCAATGGCAGGAAGGAATGGAAGTAATGTGTACTGGCAGCAGGATGGGAGCTGGAGCTGAAGCCAGGGAGCTGGAGCCAGGGAAAAAGACCTTTCCCCACCAGTGCCAGAAGAGCTGAAGGACTGATTGTGCCACTTCCATCTGGACTGAGCCATGGGAAGGGGCAGATAGGGAAGGGTGTGCACAGTCTCAGTGTGGCCTGCAGGATGGGGACCCTTTGCAAAAGCCCTTTCATCCTCACACCTCCCCCCCTCCATGACAAAAGGGGCACACCAGTGCTCATTCATGGGTTATATTATTGCCATTATATGTCAGCATGAAGTCTGCCTTACGCTGGCTTTTCCCTTATCTATGCAAAACAGTTTGGGATGAATGGAGAGTAATAGTAAATTATTAATCCCCCCAAGTAAGGAGGAAGCATAATGTAGGTATTGCCCTCCCCTCATGGTCTCCTGCAGGGCAGGATCTAGCCTGAGATATTTTTAGGGAAAAAGGTGGTGGTATGAGGTTATCCTGCTCTTTCACCCCAGCCCCAGGGAGCCAGGAGGTTGCAGCAAGTTGCCTTTTTCTCTCCTGCTCCTTAGGTAGCCTTTGGCTTGGAATTAAACGCACTGAGTGATGACCAGATGCCTTTACCACACGCTGTGACCATGGTTTTGGAGGGACTGACCAAGTCACGGATCCCCCTCATACAGGTCTGTACGCTCCTCACTTCTGTCCTCTCTCCTCACATCCAGCTGGAGCCTCTGCTCCTTCCTGAGTTAGTGGGAGGGAGCCGTGCAAGGTCCATATTTGATGGGGAAACAGTCATCTGTAGATCTTTCCCTCCAATGTGCATCAAGATAAAATTCACTAATGCTTTAAAACACTTGCAGAATTAACATTAACATTTAATGCTTCCTTTCTGTCTTCTCTTCCCCCATGCATGTGTCTCCTTTTAATATGGTTTTACACTTTCAGACCCATTAAAAATTGAGATTTTTGCCCTTTGTCCAAGCAGGATGGCAACCCTCACTCAAAGTGGAAGAAATTTGAACATTCTTGCCATAAAAAAATTATATTTTCAACCCAAATTTATCTACTAAGAAATTATGGATGTAATATGAAATATTTAAGTTAAAAATCATCCTAGTGTCTCATGAAAGTTGTAGTTCAGGCTTTTAGAGCTCCTGTTTTCCTTTTTGGGACCAGGGGTGAGATTCTGTATTGCATGCTGTTGTCTCTTTCCATGGAGAGGTGAGGCATTTTGTTCACGGTGCCCAAAACATCAGCTTGGATAAGACAGGACATCAGCATGCACAGACTGAAATATTTCTCATTTCAGCCCAAACCCTTCATCCTGGGGGCGTTCACTTTGTTCCGTGGAGAGCAGATGTTTTTGTGACAAGTGTCATTTAGCAGAAAACAAGGTGCTGCCTTGTAAAATAACATTGAAATTATTTCTTACCAGCAAAAGGAATAAAATGACTCAAGAAATTCTGTATTCAGTACATGCCAGGGAAACAGAAGTTGGTAAAGGAGGTCAGGGAGAGTGTGAGGCTGCTGAGGCGTGTGGGGAAGGAGTGCATTGACCAGAGGAGAGAAGCTCTCCAGAATGGGAAGGAAGCCACGTTGGATATTCTTACACAGATACTGAAAGGAGATGGTAAGGGACATGTTGCTGTTTGAGTGAATTTCTCTGTGGTATGTTTTGCCATGGGATTTCGGGAGGATTGTTTTGGGGATCTGAACTTTGATCCTCCTTTAAAGGCTTTTTCACACTGAAGATAGTAGAGTTGCTTTGAAAATCCCGTTTCATTGTGTTGGATCAAATATTGGTCACAAACCACCACTGAAACACCCACTGAGCATCTCCTCTTGATGCCACCTCACCCAATATGTGCCAAACAGGGCAGAGCATTCTGGCTGGTCCAACTGGGACATGGGGGCATTTTCTAATCCCATTTACTTTTCTATTTTGACAGCTCTGGAGGACACTAGAGATGATGAAAACATTCTGGATAACTTTATCACTTTCTTTGTTGCAGGTTGGTAGCTATTTTTATTCTTGGATATGTCATGTGGGAAGCTGTACTCATTCTTGGGTCATGATTAACACTCTTCTAATCATGATTAACATCATCATTAACATCATCACTCCATGTAATGCTGCTGTATCCAGGAGTCTCTTGGTTGGAAGACAGCAGTATTTACACTGGGGTAGGACCAGCTGGGCAAGGTCTGAAGAGAACTTCCAGTTTTCTCAAAGGCAAATCATAGGTTATCCTCTTTCAGTCATCCCTATCCATGAAAAAAGGAAAACTACTCACATCACAGAGTCTCAGAATGAGTAACGTTCGAAGATTCTTCTATTCCACCTTCCCTGGTCAAGCAGGGTCATCCTAACACATAAAGCAGACATTTCAAATAAAGATGGTCGGAAGCTCTGTTTTCCCTCAAAACCGGTAAATCCATGCTTTTTCGAAGAACTGTGTGTCCCATAATATAACAAGGCAAATACTGGACCTCACTGGTCCTCCTGTTAGGGAGCTCATAACCAGTAGGTGCTGCATGCAGCCAGTGCAGCTTTGAGTTGAGCAAGATGAGTCATATCTTTACCAGCTCTGTCCTGTTCTTGTCATTCTTGGAAGTTCCCTACGTAGACTTTACATCCCTTTTAGTATTTCCTTTAATTGTAGCATACTTGAAATAAAACATTTGGGGTCCAACCTTTAAAGTTTCCTGTTCACAATCAGCTAGTAGACCATCTTTGTGTCATGTCATTATTTCATGCTAACCTTTAAACTGATTTTTGGTGTCATTAGGTCATGAAACCACTGCCAATCAGATGTCATTTACAGTAATGGCACTGGGTCAGCATCCTGAAATACTGGAAAGGTATGTGCGCTCCAATTTGAAAACCCAGCTTGCTGTTACTTTCAAGATGAACTTAATGATAAGGATTATTAAAAAGATAGGATCAATTCCCAATGAATTCTAGCCTCCCTTCCAAAATAAACAGTTCCATAGTCCCAATATATCTAAAATGTAAAAAAAAAAAAATAGCATAAGATGGATTATTTCAGTTTCATGTAGGTGATTTTTTTTCAAAGCCTTTATATATACTGGTCCTGAATCCCACCTGGTTCAGCTGCCCTGTGTGCACATTGCTTCATCCTGATAAGAAGTACAAGTTCAGGATGGCTGCTTGGGAATTGGTAGGCATTTTGCCTGAGGATGGGTGTCCAAGTCCAACTTACTGTCTGGAAAGTAAAAAATGTAATCTTGCCTAGCAAGATATGGGCATCTACAGCTAATATTTTTTAATTGAACTGCAGGGTTCAGGCTGAAGTGGATGATGTTCTTGGTGCCAAGAGAGACATTGACTATGAGGATCTTGGCAAACTCACCTACTTATCACAGGTACTGTAGGAGTGAGGTAAGATACCAGTCAGAGCTGTTTGGTAGCACCTCTGGCATGTCATGGAGGAGCCCCACATTTTTAAGATTTTGAAAACAATACAGATATTTTATCCTGATAATGTTTGTCCCCAGAGAGTCAGCAAGCAGGTATCATGAGACATTTGCAGCAGCCTAGCCTCGTTGGGAAGGATGCTCCTCAAATTTCTTTGCAACATCCCACACAGTTCCTTCAATGCTTTCCTTAGTTATTACCAAACTGGGAGCTAGAGTGGAGTTGCATAATCCCTATCTGTTTAAGCTGAAACCATAGCTGTAATTTTTAGAAGGATTTGCAACTTTGAGCCCAACCCGTGTGTGAATCCCACACACTTCCCTAACTCACAGCTCTATTTTTGTTTGATTATTGCTAAAGCATTTCCAGCTATGATCTCACCAAGTGCCATAAACTCAATGGGATTTGAGGACAGCCAAAAATAATGGCTAGTTTTTGTAGTGACAGTTTTTCATTGTTCAGTCTTGAAACCCTCTTCAGTCACTCTGAAGAGGGGGAGAGAGTTTGGTCCTAAAAGGGGTCTTGCGTATTGAAATGCTGGTTGGTAATGAACTGCAAAGCCAGGGTTTGGCTACTTGCCAGTGTTTGTGTTGCATATCCTTTTTTACAAGGTGGGGGATACCAGTAGCCCTCAGGAGAGGCTGATTCACAGTCCTGGCAGCTATTCTGCTTAACTTGCCCTGTGATTTTAGTAGTCTGCCATGATCATTTTTCTCTTAAACTGCCCTGCTAAGGTGAGCAATAGTTTTATCATTTGCCATATTCCATCTCACAAATCACTGTGCTTTGACAGCAGATAGATTTCATAGGTGCATTTCTCAGAAGGAAAAGGGAACTGTGTGATTACAGAAATCGTCAGGTTTCCTTAGGCTTCTCCAAACAGCATCACAATTATACCACTCCAATTAGGATGAGGTATCTAATCCTTTCAGTTTTAAGACACATCACATGAGGGCCTCTCAAAGCAGACCATTTATTTAGCAGCAGAAGCTTGGATCTGTACAACCAAAATCAGTCACCCTTGGTCAGAGCCAGTCCATCACTGGAGTATCAGAGACTATGGGACTCCTCTCCTGTCGCTCAGGCAATTCTGAATCCTTTTGTCCACATTTCTTTTTTGTTAGTCCACTCGTGCATACACACCGTTAATTGCATTTTCGGTGTGATGCTCATGTGCACCGTTAATTAGGTTTCACTTTGATGAAATAAGCCATTCTTACAGCTCACTGCCACCAAAAGAAATGGTCTTGTTCCATTTTTTCTCAACATTCCCTATTCATTTTCCTTTGCCAGGTTGTTTTTTGTCCTTTTGGTGCTCTGACCTGGCTCAGCTCCCCAAGCAGCAGAAGCAGGACAAAGGCAGGAGCAGGAGCACAGTGCTGAGAGTGGGAAGGATGTGGGAGCAACAACCCATCCTCATGGCAGTCAGTGCCCAGAACAGCTCATCAGGGCCAGGAGACTTCACTCTTAGATATTCCCTTTGAATTTGCTTCCTATTACCTTTTTGCTTAGTTGTTGACCTGACTTGAGATTTTAGATTTGTTTAATGCATGGGATCTCCTGTGGGGTTTGTGTCTTTTTCTCTGTATTTTACCAGTTGTAATAAAGAACTGGGCCTGAAGGAGCTGACTTAGCCATACGTTTTGCCCACAGGAGCCCAAGGCAGATACGGCAGCATCTGTTTCAAAAGTCAAAATCTTCCACTTATCCAAAGTGAAAGGCCATAGGGAGGTAATTAATTCTATTTCTGCTTCCTATACTGTATCAACTAAGTGACCTTTTGTGCTTTTTGCTGACACAGGTTCTGAAGGAGTCGCTGCGGCTGTACCCGCCCGTCGCAGGGACCGTGCGCAGGCTGGAGAAGGAGCACGTCATCAATGGCATCAGAATTCCTGCCAACACCACGCTCGTTGTGAGTCCCATCCACCATCAGCAGCTGTTAGCTGCTGCAGTTCATCCACATGTAATGGATCTGTGGATCAGAGGGCCAGAATCTTCCCAGGGTGTATTTCTTCTGGCCTCTCTAATATCTTGACCAAAACTGGGGTGTGAGTTGGGACTCTCATTTGGGACTGGGGAGTGGAAGGCAGTTATGGTTTTGTACCTCTGACAGCAAAGAAGCATTTTCAGTGTGCTGCTCTTGACTAAAACAAGTAAACTCTTTCTTGACAGTTCAGCACTTATGTAATGGGAAGGATGGAAAGGTTTTTCAAGGATCCATATACTTTCAATCCAGACCGATTCAGCAAAGATGCACCTAAGTGAGTTTCTTTTTACTCCCACGTTGTTAAATATTTAATAAGGATCCATTACAGGAAGATATTTCAAGGGGGAAAAAAATTGACTAAAACTATTTTTCCATTCCAGTATGAGTAAGACTAAATCATTCAAATGCAAATAGAGAGCAGTAATGTGCAGCTTTTGTTCAGAAATTCTTTAGACCACATGATACCTTGCAAAAACAGACCAATACTATTGTTATTTAATGTTTATATTGAGATCAAAGCTTTGGGCCAAAACCAGGTTGAATATTTGCATTAGTGCAATACAGACATTTAATATGTGACAGCCCTGGCCCCAGGATGCTTGAAGTGTCTCCATATTAGAGAGGGCAGAAGGGGCTGAGGCACAGAAGATGCTGTTCAGCCATGTGGGAGGCAGCCTAAGGCTAGTCAGTGGTCAGGAGTGCAATAGGAGGGATCAGTGACTAAACAGTTAGATACAGAGATCAGCAGCTACTTCACAAGTCAGGAGTTTTGCTTCAACCTAGAGTTAGTCTGGTCTCCTGAACCAAACACCCCCTCCCTCACATGGTTCAGAGCTGCCCAAAGGAGCAATAATTGGGCAGATCGTTACATCCTCATGACAGGCTGGAGAGCATTTGGAGTGTGCTTAACATTCAGCTTTGAAATAAGATTGGCATACATCAAAACAGCTCTGTGAGTTGAGCCATATAGTAAGCAGAGATCTCGAGGAAACATGCTGTGGAGCTGTACTGCTGCTCTGAAGCAAAAAGGAGGTAATTTGGAGGCTGTTTTTACAAGTCAGATAGGCGAGGTGATATTTAGACCATTTCCTTGCTGTTGTGATGAAATATTTGCTCGTTTCCTTACAATCAAGTTGTCAGAGTGACAATTTTGAATGTTTTTCTTTGCAGGCCATATTATTGCTATTTTCCATTCTCTCTGGGATCCCGGTCCTGCATTGGGCAGGTGTTTGCACAGGTAAGCAGAGGCCTGGAACAGCACTTCCATGGCAAGCAGTGGGCCAACTCAGGGTGTGTTGCCATGGCTGGTGGTAGGGGACCAAAGGCCACACTAATGGTGCACTGGCCCCCTTCTCTCTAGAGGAATATCTCCCCCATGCCCATGATGGACATCTCTCAAATGCTGTCACATGAGCACATGTGACAAACATGGTCCCATGTCACTGGTGTGCACATGCAGGTGTCTGCAGGGAGGAGCAGCAAGCAGGCTGCACTCCCTCTGAACTGTCCTGGATCAGCCTGCCTGAATCCAAATGTGATGGGAATCACAGTCAACAACCCTTTGCCAGCCAAGGTCAAACACACAGGGGATGTGCAGGGGGTCTTGGGGACCATCCCGTGGCTACCCCTGACAGAATCAAGGCAGGGAAAACGGCAGCTGGCAGAAGGACACAAGCCAGAACTGTCACAGAGAAGGTGAGGATGGGGCTATATGGATGGAAGGAACAATTTAATGATGTATATGAGCATGGCAGAGAGCATTTCAGGACAGCAGGAGGCCAGCTCTTTGGGTCTGTTCTGTGGGTTAATCTAAGCACCAGTGCTCAGAGTCTTCAGTGTTTTAGTTTTACAGTCTGATTTCCCAAATGGGGTTAATGCATAAACACAAGGACCAATCCTAGTGTCTGTCAGTTGTCTTCAAATCCATGAAGTCCCAGGTTTCCTGCCCAAATTCAGCTGGCTGCATTTAACTTTTTAATCTCTATATTGACAAAGCAGTATAACATAATACACTGACTTTAAGCAGCTGCAGTCCAAGCTCTATATGCTGTCACTGACAATGAATTTGCTTTTCTTCTTAACAGATGGAGGCAAAAGTGGTGATGGCAAAACTGCTGCAGAGGTTTGAATTCCAGCTGGTACCAGGGCAGAGTTTTAAACTCTTGGAGGCTGGAACCTTTAAGCCACTAGATGGAGTAATGTGTAAATTAAAGCCAAGGAGCTCTGCAAGAAGCTGCCAGGCGTGACTACTCAAGGAGGGGAGCATGACATGCTACTGTTAGTGTTTCTTCTGATTTTGAAGATCTTGACACTAATCAAAGGTTTGATTTGGCAGGTCCCTTTAGAGGATTACTAGACTGAAATTATTTCTAGCCTTCCTCATAATGTACTGAAGAAAACCTTAGGAGAGTCACTCTAGTGAATATTTTCAGTCTGGAAGTGTACCCAGATTGGCAAGCTTGTAATTTTCCTGGGGGGCTATTTGATTCTGACCAGACTTGGAAAAGAACATCCTTTCACTGCAGTATCCCTGGAAGTCCACACAAACCTCCACTGGAATCTCAGCTCATAGTTTTCACTAAGTTTACTTACAACAACAACATGGTCTAAAGTAAGCCCTTGTTTGGGAAGTTTTCTACTTACAGAATGAAATCAGAAAAGAGTGGAGCACAGATTTGGGTTGAACTTAGGAAGAGATGTTTGGAGATAGTTTTTTGTCAAATCAATTTTTCCATCCCTGCTCTAAACAAGAAGAACAATTGATAGGAACAATCTGAACAAAAATATCAGTCTGAGGCCACTACTTCCCCCTGTTGCTCCCGCCTCATTTTTATTCAGTCTCTTCCACTTTTCTTCTGAAATTATGCAAAGTGTAGATTGCCAGTCCACACTGTAGAAAGGGAATCTCCTGTTTCCTCCTACCCCTCCACACAGCCTGTGTTCATTCTTCTGAGACACTGTTCTTTGGTCAGGGGAGTCTTGCTGTGTTTATTTTAATCTGGATCATTTTCCCCATCTGGTTTACCACAAAGCTACAGTGGGACTTGGACCAGATGGTCTAGTAGGTACAGCAGGGTTGGAAATAAGTGCCTGAGCTAAATGCTGCTTAAAATGGTGTTGCCACTGAAGTAATGTGTCTGCAGTTTGAGCCAGAGACAGGAGAAGGTCCTGCACCCCCTTCTTCTGCAGATGTGCCTGAATTGCTCGCTGTATGTGGGCTTGCAGCTGGGCTCTGCTGGGGAAAAAACTACCATATGAAAATGCTGCCTTCTAGAACTGTGTAGATACCTAATAGGAGTTTGGGCCTTCTCTGTCATGAAATACAGCAAATTAAAGAAATTTGATGCTGCCACTGTTGTTTCTTACCTTTCTGAATTAAAAGAGCAAAAATACGGTCTGTATACTGTCAAGTTCCTGTGGTGGTTTCCATACCAGAAGAGTAACATCCCAGAACTTTCCCTGACTCTGATCCTGTTGTGCACAATCTCATTCAGTGCAGCAATGGGACAGCAGGCCTAGAAGGTTGATGCTGCTTTTGATAATACGATCAACATCATACAGTGTACAAATATGACTTACACCCAGGCGTACCAATACCTGTGTTGCAAGGGAAGGTTTAGTCCACCTATCAATAGACCAGCTTTTCAAGACCTTGAGATCTGCTTGTAGACATTCATATAATCTCATTGGGAAAACTGAGGACTCTCCAGCTGGATGTGTGTTCCCAGGAGCTGACACAATAGGGACCGGGATACTCCATGCCAGTCAGGCTGGATGTGCTGGTGGCATAACAAAAAGCTGAACCCTGAGAACATGTCAAAGGGAGAGGTGGGGGAAGCTGCAACAGGGAGTGGCCTTTGCTGTGAACAGCACACAGCTTGACAGATGCTGGCAAATTGTGCTGTGGGAATGCAAGATGCCACCACACCAGGGCTCTGCTGCTAATGAGTGAGGTGAGATGCATTAGTTACACAAACATGTATTGCCTTCTGCTACCTTTGCAATGGGGTGAGGCACCTCCAAGAAGGGCTCATTTTAACATGTTAGCATGTTAAAACCCTGCAGTGAGTTCTGTCAGCCCTCATCTGTCCAAGACTGGAGTTTCCTGACTGCTTTGTGTTTACCCTCTTCTTGCAAGGCCAAATTACCACCCAGCTCTCCAGGGACCGCTGGCACAGACCTTTCTCCTTTTTCTACACCCAAGAGCCCTTGCCAGACTGTCGCCTGTCAGGCTGATCGCCTCCCAGCAGATGGCAAGCGCTCATTGCCGATGCACCCAAGAGCAGCAGCACTCCTCAGCCTTGACAGCTCCTTCTCTTAAGAGACAGGGTGTCCTAGCTCATCCAAGACATCTTCCCGCAGGAGGAGATGGTGGCCTATGATGTGCAAATGCCCTGCATTGTTCCCATGGTTTCATCCTGCACCTCTAGCCAGGAGGTGATCCCTTGTCTGACTAAAAGAAAAAAGGAGCAGGTTCAGGAAAGCTGTTTCCTGGTGCCCTGTATGCCAACTGGTTGCCAGCACCAGCTTTGCCAAACCCTGTTGAGAAACCTCAGACCAGAAGTGCCTCAGGAGGCACAGCTGTGCATGCCATGGGCTATAAAAACACCTGGGAGCTGAGCTTTTTTGGACACCACAGAAAAGGACAGTTTTTCCTTATTCTGGGGAAGAGAGAGACATTATTTCAGTTCTAGGGCAATCATTATTGCACCAAGCCCTCGTCTGGATTCTTGGCCAGTAAGGCAAAAAAGTAGAACAAAGTCTGTCTACCCAGTTCACTTACCAGCTGGTTGTAGGAAAGTGTCATACCTGTAGCTAATTTTCTTCTTATCTTTTTCCTGGCTCTTGGGCAATACAAAGACAAAGCTGGATATGGCTGGTGGGGTGATTTTCCCTGGGTGCCACTCAGGCAGGGTCCTGCACAGGCCAGTGTTGCATCCCTGGAGGTTGGATGCAAGAAGGTTTCTCAGTTGACATGGAACTACAAAGCCAGGCTGCTCAGGACTGCTCCTGCCCCTGCACCCTGCAGGTAAGTGCCTGCCCTCCAGCAGCTCCTCCGGCTTTCACCCTGCCCCAGATGTGCACGCTGGCAGCTGGACAGGGACTGTCAGGAGACAGCCAGAAGCTCAGCTGGCAGGAGTCAAGGTTACAGCTGCCCTCAAAGGTGAGGGCACCAGTGGTGACATGTATTCCCAAGAGTCTTTATTAGAGGTGCTAAGTCTTCCTCCTGTTCTGACGTGGCTGCTGCAGGTTTCTTTGATCCCTCTCCCAGACCTATAAACTCTTTGCCTCCTTCTTCTGGACTGATGCCCAGGACTTTCATGTATGTACTCAGAGTGAAAACTTTCCCCCCAGGATTTCTTCCCAGGTTTTTTATACTAACCCAAGAGCTTGATCTTATCCCTTCTAGATCAGTGTCATAGACAAGAAAGAAGGAAACACTGCTGCCTAGACCTCTTAGGACAGGAGGGATCCAGCTAGGGAAATTGTACCCAGAGGTGTCTGTCTTTCAGAAGGCAAATGCCTTCGGTGCTGGCATGGGAGAATGTGAAGCTTTCTCACCCCAACTAGTCTGGAGCACAGGAGACTCCCAATTTTTCCTCTACACTTCATGTACAGACTCATACCTTTCCAGAGAGCCCAGCTAGCATTACTACCAGGACAGAAGTGGGAAAAATCTCATTCCAGCCCTTGCAAGAAGCCAGGAGAAGCTCAGAAGCATGGGATTCAATCACATTTATCGAAATTATAGCCCAGCCTGATATTTTCTGAACGGTGGACAGCTCTGTCTGCAGCCCCCAGAGGAATGAACGTAGATAAGAAAGTGTAAGATACTGGTGGGCCTAGTGCAAGTGCACAGCTTAACCATACATGCATTTGCACTCAGTGTGGTTGTACAATGAGAGCTGCAACAGGAAGGGATGGGATAGGATGGGATGGGATGTACTCTGTCAGGCAGGGCTCTTTCGCCTCCTCTCAGTTTCCCCACAAACTGCAACATCATTTGTTCTACTGACCTCAGGACAAAAGAAGCACTTGAAGAATGACATTTCCTCAGTGAGGCAGTGGGTGTGCTCCTTCAGTGATATCAGGGACAAGGGAGGCACCAGTAAGGCGGGGAAACTACCCACGAGGGGACACTACAATCCTGACAGCATCTCAATTGAGTCATTATAAGGTTTCTCCATGCTGCCCATGCCACTGCTTTGGTCTGCTCTGCAGGACACATGATGACATTATTTTTAATTAATCTCTGCTTGTCTGCCTTATGCTAAGGTTTGGAGTCTGCACGCAGGTGACACTGAAGCTGAAGAGTGGGAGGCCCTTTACTCTGTTTTATTCCCTGTGAGCTCAGTTTCTTGCTGTAGACTCAGTCTCTCAGCTGCAGGTACAAGGGAGGCTCAGGAGATGGAAAAAAAAATTACAAAAAGAGGTCAAAGCTAGCAAGCTCAGAAAACTTTCTACAATGCCTTCCCTTCTCACGTAAGATCTCTGTGTGAAATGGTTGGTGGCAAGCCCTGCCCTGCTCACCATGCCCATGTGTGCCCATGCACGGGGTCCATGAGAGGTAGCAAGTATTTTTTATCTGTATTCTCCTGTACAGATCCATTGTAAAAATGTCGAAGAATTGCTTCCTTCTTTTCCAATGGACTTAATTAGGCCTTGCTCTTGCCCCTTTCCTCAGAAGATCACAGCACTGTAAGCTAAAAGCAGACACTGGAGCATCTCCAGTGCCTGAGGCACCAGCAGCATCCAGTAAGAGATTATGCTGGGTCCACCCTGAGAATTCTAGCAGGGGGTACTGGTACCAAGCACCAGAAAAGACTCCAGTTCTGTGGGATTTTTCATCTCTTCTGTGAGGGTTGTCTCACCCTCACCTTCAGTCTCTTCCCCCATTACCTCCTATCCCCTCTTTTGTTTGCACAAACCCTCCAAGGAACTAAGGAACACTCAAATGGCCACATACTCCTCTGCTACATCCTTGCTGCAGCACTTTGCTTTGTTTCTTATTTCAAGTGTCAGCTCTGTCAGGCAAGGCCACCTCTTGTGCCATAGTCTGCAAAAAGCCTTGCACAGCAGAGCCATGATCTTGGCAGGAATCCTTAAGTGCTACTATAAAGCAAATAAATAATCAGTCATTGTTACCTTTTTGTATCTGGGAGTCCTCTCTAATAGGCCTTGATAGTATTACAGTATTGAGGACAGGCTGAAATCAGATAATAGTACTCTCAGCTGGCATATATTCCCTTGGAAACAGAGGTAAAAATGCATTTAATACCTCTCCAGTGACAATGAATATTAATTAATATGACACAAAGGTATAGTTGATTTGAAAATAAGGACACTAATTAAAGAGCTATTAGGTTAAAAAGCAACAAAGGAAATTCTGGTACTGAATGAGCTGTTCTGGGTTCAGCTTCTAACCTGTCCTGCATGGATAAGCACAGATGGCCTGAGATTTTCCACTTTATTTTACATATAGGCAGACTGTGGGTTTTGCCTTCCCTTCCCAAACTGTCATCTGGAAATGTCCTGAAGAATTCAGAATTCATTTTTCCTGCTGTCTCACAGAGCAACTGGGCTCCACTGAGGTGCTGCTGCTCGTACTCTGTCTCATTGACTGCTCCAGTGGCATTGAACCAACAAGAAGCGAAAGGGAAACTTTCTGCAGGCTTTTGGGAAGAAACCTATTTGTAAGTGATTGCTTATATTCATTATTCCTGTTAAAATAGCCTTGGGGATCACTGGTCATGATAGCTGTCTTGCTGTAATCTCTGAAAATCTC
This sequence comes from Pseudopipra pipra, assembly GCF_036250125.1. NCBI lineage: Eukaryota > Metazoa > Chordata > Aves > Passeriformes > Pipridae > Pseudopipra > Pseudopipra pipra. Next base: position 52,857,245 of record NC_087554.1, read on the forward strand.
CATCCCTCAAGCCATGACATTAAAGTCGAATTTCTTACTGAGGTTTCACAAAGGTTCCTTTGCAGGGGTGACTTGTGACAGTGACCTGAGCAGAGTGTGCACACACAGAGTGTGTTATGAGTGAGTCAGGAGAGAAGCAATGGCACTGCTGTGCATGGAGGGAGGCATGGAGGAGCAGATGTGTCCAAGGGTATCAGCAGCACTGCAGGACTGAGCAGTCCCATTGCTTGATCACAACCAGGACAAACCCCGTGTAATCTCACCCATTGTGTCCCAGTGGATGCCCCACCAGTCTTCTCCTGGTGCAGGCAGAACCTGCAGGCTCTCAGCAGAGCTGTGTCCCTCGGGAACAGGGCAGCACCTGGGAAATAGCAGGCACCCCAGCTAACAGAGGAAAAGTGAGATGGGTATCCTCCAACCTCCAACGCCCAACTGTGCTGTGCATCACCTCTCCCTTTCTGGGGAGGGTCTCTCAGGCTAGTTATGCCGCCAAAAACATTAGGGCAGAAAACGAAGCAAACTAGATGGAGAGGCAGACCATTATTTTAATTTCTAGCCCAGTATCATAAAGGTAAATAAAAAAGTGAATCAACCCATTGGGCTGGTGTTTCAGGCTGCTCAGTGAGGAGAATTAACTGCATATTGCCTAAATTAAAAGCAGACAAATTGTATCTGCCTTCGCCCTAAGCTAACCCGACTGACTTCCAGCACAGCAGCGCCCAGTGCAGACACGTGTCTAAAGCCAGTGACAGAACCGCGGCACGAACCTGTCCGGCTTCTCGCAGCCACCTCGGCAGTACTTTCCTCTCCTGCACAGGTACACGTGTGTTGCAGAAGGCAGTCCTGAGCTGGCTTTGTCACCAGGCCCATCAATTTCCTCGGAAATAAATGATAAAGCTGTGTTTTCTGCCTAGACGGGCTGGTTTTGGAGGAGGAGGATTTTTTGGTTTTGTTGGTGGTTTTTTTTCTGTAAAAAATTACAGTTCTGTGCTTTAGGCAGCGTTTTGCTGATTCAACTTAATAGGGCTTATCCTTCTAATAAGAGAGACTGCCAGTCTTTGCTTTTCTTAGGAACCTAACCCGAGCTTTTCCAGAGGCAGGGGAACGCGATATCTCAGTCCTTACTAATTTTAACCCATTGTACAGCTATCCCTCGGCCGCGCGCTGCAGTATCTCTATCGAGGCTGACGAAACTCACGCCCGTGGAAATCGGCGTGTTCTGCCACAAACAGCCACCGCCGGAGGGTGGCCGGGCGTCTCCGGGGATGCACCGCTCGCTCTCGGCAGTTCGGCTTCCCAGCCGGGGCCACCTCTTCCAGAACCGCCACCTCCCCTCCGCGGGCGGTCCGTGCCGGGGTGGGGGCTCCGAGTGCCGCCCGCCCGACACGCCCCCTCGGCGTTGCTCGCCTTTCCCAGCGCGGCGGAGCGCGGGCGGCAGAGCGGCGGGACCGGCGGCGGGGCAGCCCCGCTCCCCATGGCGGCGGCGGCAGGGCGGGCTCGGCGGAGCGCCCGGCTGAGCGCGGCGGCGCTGCTGGCGCTGCCGGCCCTGGCGCTGCTGGCGCTGCCGCCCGGCCGCGGTGGCGGCGGTGGTGGCGGTGTCGGCGGTGTTGGTGGCGAGGCGCAGCCGGGCTCCGCGCCGCCGCTCCTGCTGCCGCCGGGCTTGCGGGAGGAGCTGCGGCAGAGGCGGCGCGACCTGCGGCGGCTGGAGGCGGCGGCGGGCGGCGGCGGGGAGGCGGCCGCGGGTGGGCTGGGCTGCGGCGACCTGAGCCGGGCGACGGCCGTGAGCATCCTGGGCTGGGGCTTCACCAAGGTGGTGGCTCGGGCGGTGCTGGAGGGCGGCGGCGCCGTCGCCCTCAAGTCGGTGCACGGGGCGGGCCGGGAGGTGCGGCGGTGCGTGCAGCGGTACGGGGCACCCGCCGGCTGCCGCCGCCTGGCCGCCTACAAGGTGCTCAAGGAGGTGACGCTGCTGCAGCGCCTGCAGCACCCCGGCATCGTACAGGTACGGCGAGAGGGGTGCGGGAGGCTCTCCCTGGGCACGGCGGGGCTCGGTGCCGGGGCTGAGCCGGTCCCTCCGTGTTACCCGCGCTGTCCCCCGGCGGCCCCGACCTGCCTGGCGCTGGCAGGGGCGGCGCCCCGACCGACCATCCTTGTACTCTCCCGCAGCTGCACGGCCAGTGCTATGAGAACAGCGGAGATGCTGAGCTGCGGGTCACAGCCATGCTGGAGCTGGGATCCCCCCTGGAGATGATTCAGCTCCTGCAGACCCCCTGGGAGGAAAGATTTAAAGTAAGGAAACAACACAAACGGAGTTTTATCAGTCGGTTTTAGACCACAAACTGGGTAAATGCAAAGAGCCGGTGATGCCTGCTGGGGCAAAGGGGATTCTCCTGCTGACACTTTGCTCTCGCAAATTGTCCGTAAATCGTTTCGCTTTCAGTCCTTTTATATCCCATTAAAACAGCCCCAGCCTGGCATCTCACCGCTAAGTTTCCTTCTCTGTAGAGCGAAGTTAGAAGAACTACGTCTGGGAGGGAGTAGTCACAAATTCGTGCTCGGTGCTGGGGTGGTGGTTAATACCCGCTATTACACTATATCGCTAGTTCTTCCTCTATGTTATATATATGCAAAGGGACTTTGGTAGCGAGACCCCTCGGGAGAGCCGCCTCACTGTGCTCCGAGTTGTTTGATGTGTGTTACCTGTTTGAGGCAGCAAGCTGAGCAACGTGTCCCTCACCATGTGTTTGTGTGGTGATTTTGATCTTGGCCCTTTAAGTATTACTGTAGTACAAAAACTACTAAACTGCTTTTCTCCTGCTGTCGGTGCTAGGATTGAGGCCCAGCTAGAGAGATCTACCTTGTCTCTTAAGCGTCCCACATAGGGACTCATATGCTCCCCAGGAACATAATGGACTTGTGACGTGGCACTTATTTTACTTATAGCTTGCATTACAGTTTATCTCAAGGGCTCAGCTGGGGGTTCACTATTACTTGTTTGGGTCCCAGGAGGAAACAGATCATCATGTAGGAGCATGGGTATCTTAATCTCAGCAAGAAATGGTTTGGGCAAAATAAAAACACAAAAGTCCTAAAATAAATTCCCTGCCTGCATGAGGTCCTTAATGTTGAAGAGGAGCCTTGCCATCCAAGCCAGAGGGGGAGTGTGGCAACTGTGCTCACTCGGCTGTGAGATATGGAGCTGGGATTCTTATGATTGCTTCACTAAACAAGTTAAAATAGCATCAGAGCTTCCAGCATAATTTCTCTTGGCTTGTGGAGTTCTACTTCTGCTTACAGACAGTTTCATACTGGCTTCTACATAGTTTTCCCAGCACCTCATCTTCTCCAATGTGCCAAAGTCTCCTGTAGAGCTAGAAACTCATGATGCTGGATTAGCTGATGGTAAGGTCTGGTACAGTGGCGTTAAAGATTTTAGTAATCTCTTGACTGATGCAGACACTAATTCAAAATTTACACTGGTACTGTCTAGTCCTGTTTCCTAATTAGGGCGTCTAAACATATGGGATTCCCCTGTGATGAGCCACATCAGATACCAGCGATTGTGTGAGCTGTTCCAAGGGAAAAAACCCTCACGCCTGCACAGATCGCTATCGGGAGCAGTGCAGGGTGGCGTGAGGCTGCCTGGCACACCCAGCTGAGGATACAGCTTGTCTGATGCCAGGGCTCCTGATACTGAATGAAAACTGCTGCAAAAAGCTACTTGAGCAAAGTGCTGGCGCAGAATTAATGCACTCTTCTAGCTCTAGTTTATTTAAAGATCATTTACTGAGCTTTCTGCTGGGTCAGGTATTATCTGACCTTTCCCTGCTGCCAGAAAGTTGGTACATAAAAGCAAAAGAGCTGGCAGTAAATATATTGTGCGCTTTGACTGATTCTTCAGAAACATGACTGTGTGCCCAAATTCATATTGCTGAGTGATACATCAAGGCATGAATCTGGTATTAATGACTATGGAGCCTCAGTCTGTATGGAGCAGCATGAGGGAAGGGAGAAGAATCTATTAATTCTATGCCAGAATGGGAAAAACCCTTCTGATTTCAGCTAGCAAATCAATATAGGTCCTGAAACATGAAGACTGCTATTGTTTTCCTCACAGCTCTCTCTTCTAGTTCTTCTAACTGCAAATGTCTCTTTTTGTATACACATTTTTAAAAAATGTTGCTAAACTACTTACCAGTCAAATCCTGTGGCAATGTTGATAATAAATTTTGTAGCATACATATAATTACCTTTTAAGTTCTATATGCTTTTTTTCCCTTTTAATTTCATTGAATGCACTGTCCTTTGTTCTACTTCCAATTTAATAGCTGTTTTTCATCTGTTTTTTTTCCACGCATATTCATCTTCTCTTTCTCAGATTTGCCTCAGTCTTGTGAAACTGCTCTTTTACTTGGCACATTCCCCCCTGGGTTCAATAGTCCTCTTGGATTTCCAGCCGAGGCAGTTTGTTATGGTGGATGGAAACCTAAAAGTGACAGACATGGATGATGCCAGCACTGAGGAGCTGTCATGCAAGGAAGATGTTGACTGCACACTTGACTTCCCTACCAAAAGCTTCCCTCTCAAATGCTCTGCAGTTGGGAAATGCGAAGGAATAAATGAAAAGAAGAATCTTTTCAATGCATATCGGTATGTCCAGCTAGATGGGGGGAAATCTGGGGTGTTTGAGCTCACACTCTGCCATGTAGGCTCTAGCATCTTGTGTTTCTTCTGTGCAGTGATTCCCCTCACCTCTGTCAAACGGTAGTTAAGGATCACTTTGAAGCAAGTTATTTTCCTTATAAGGCAGAAAAATAGTGCAGTTGTCTGGTGAGAATGAAGGCATCTTTCTTTTGCTGCTCCCTTTCATCAGTGCCCTCTAGAAATCTGCCCCAAAGCTTGCATCTGTGAATATGCTGTTTGCCCAACAAGCCCCAGTGCTTGACACCCACAGGCCGTGTTTGCTGAAAGCAGTGGCAGCGTGAGCTACCTGCCAAAGCCCACCAGCTCTGAGTCCCTGATGTTGGGAACAGGCTAACTCTTACCTTGAACTCAGAATCTCCCTGTAGGGCCTGTGGGTACCTATGGAAGAATAATAGAACAGGTTAACAGGCAAGGGGCTGAGGCTGCTACAGCATTCCATGTAGACCATCAACTGAAAACCACAGGGGCTTCTGCTCATTGTTGGTGCTTGGCAGGTCACCTACTGGGAGGAAGCCTTGGCAGCTGGATAGTTACAGAGAAGCACTTAGTAAGGGAGCCTGAATTTCCAGGATTCAGTGTTACAGGGCAAATCCCTGCTCTGATTACTGCAGCCTTACAGTTGCACTTGTCTCTTGTGCACTTGTCTCCCTAGAACAGGAGTTTCGTGAAAGGGTCAGAAAATTAGTCATCCTGCCTTTCCAGGGGCAATAAGAATGCTAAACCTTTTCAGGGCAAGAGAAATGCCTTGCATGAGTCTTCCTTTACACTGGTTGGGGTTTGGAGGTTTTTTGTTTGTTTTGTTTTGTTTTTTAGGGTTTGGGGGGTTTTTTTGTGTGTGTTGGGAAATGCATTGCTTAGTGTACAAAAAAGGCTCAGGGAATGAGGGGGAATTTCATTGCATGAACCTTTGCAAGGTGGATTTCATGTGGTACTTGACAGCATGCTGTGCTGCAAGGACCAGGCTTTCAGCCCAAATCACAGGAACCATCTGTGAAGCAGCAAGATGTGCTCAAACATAGCTTTATAACCAAAGCAGACTTACTGGTTGCATATGGATAATCAAGTCACGGGAAAATGCAGACAACTTAATCACCAGGGAAATTAAGCTACTGTATTCTAATCAGTCTGTGGGATTTTTTTGCAGGTATTTTTTCACCTATCTTTTGCCACATTCTGCACCACCAGCTTTGCGGCCCCTTTTGAGTGATATTCTGAATGCAACAGGTACCAGCTATTACCCATGAACTTCTTTATTGGAACTAAAAAGTATTTCATGGAATTATTTATCTTCGTCATCTTTTTCCTTAAATGTAGGTGATTTACGATACGGTATAAATGAAACCATGAGAGCTTTTGAAAAGGTTTTACATCTGTACAAGTCTGGGCTCTATCTGCAGAAAAGACCTCTTCTTTTAAAAGGTACCTGATTTTGAATGCTTTAAGTAGCGTAAGTACTGAGGGAGTGTGGAATTGGTAACTGGTCAAATTCTGATCTCCCATACATACAGGCAGTGTATAGTCGCCAGAAAAAACATCAAAAGTGTCTTTTTTTTTGAGCAGCCTTTTGTTGTTTTTTCATGGTAGCCGTACATGGTTGCATTGCTTTGCAAAGTAAAAGCAGTGCAGACAATCTGGCCTACAGATGGACATGTGCTTCTAAATACTCCTCTCACAATGAGCATCAGTGTTTCAAGTGACTGTATTTGGGGTAGCTTAAGCAACTAAAGCAGAGTGTCTCCTGTCTCTTCTTGGGGTCATCTTATCCTGTGGACCAATAGGTCAGTTTTCCATTTCACTGGATGACTTCTGTCTGCTGAGCACAGATTATTATGGGAACATACAGTGGGGAAGTGACAACAGTGAGATGAGTGTGGCAGTGTGACTGGGACCTCGTGCCCTCTAAGTTCCGTTTTTCTGAAAACCATTCCGTTTGACCTGTGGATGGATAATTGAGCCTTTATGAGATGCATTCCTCTGAAAAGGACCCATTTGGTGGTAGAGAGATGAGGCTGATCAAAAGGAAGTCTTCGAAAGTCGAGTGGTTACTGTGGTTTGCATTTTCTTGAAAGTTCACCTGAGATGGTGGGGGGGTGATGGTGGTTTGCAGAAGGAAGTCTCTTTAAATGTGAAAGAAGTAGGATTTGCACTGTTATGAACAAAGATACCCAGCCGTTTGCATGGAAGAACCAGCAGCTTTAACAAGAATTACTGGTATTTTCCAGCAACACCTACCTGTTGGCTTCACAACTGGCCCAGTAGCGGTGTGCCATAATGATCATAGAGGTGTGGGAAGGTGGGGAGAGACTCTTAGCAGTCAGTGAACAATAGCCTGAACAGCACCTGCTCAGGCTTGTCAGATCTTTTGTCTTTTGTCTGGTCTCCTTATCAGGAGCAGGATCTGGCCTCCCTTTCCCACACTGTGGTTCCTAAATCTCCTGATTCTGTGGGTGGCAACCATGATGGGTGGGTCAGCATGTGCCCCATGTAGCTTGGTGCTGGTTCTGCTTCTGCTGTTGAGGATGGGGTGTAGGAGAGGCTACAGTGGGGTTGGCTTCCCTGGATAAGAAATGGAGGGCCTGTGTACTTGTGCAGCAGCCTCCTCTCACCCACCCCTATGGTTGCACCCCTGTTCCTTCATCTTTGAGAGCCCTGCCCCTCTCCTACATCTGTGGAGGAATTGCTGTCCTGTGTTCCATAGCAGAACCAAAAGGCAGGATTTGGGTTTCTTTTAACTTTGCAGCTCCATGCCCACTCCATCTACTCAGGTCAGTTCAGTCTATCACATTTCTTTGGAGAGTTTCACTGAAGTGCAACTCACTAAGTGTGTAGCATAATTAGTCTCCGAAAGTGCACTTTTAAGTGTGTCCCTAGACACCTTCTTTCTGTTCCCAGACTACATCCCCCTAAAGGGTTTCCGAACAGTGGAAGGAGAAGACTACAAGTGCTGGCCCTCCTACAGCCACCTGGGATGTCTGCTGTCCATTCACAGCGCCGAGGAAGCTGCTGCAATTTGTAACTCCCAGTCACAGTGTCAGAGTTTTATCATCACCCAGCAGAGGACGTGGACAGGTGAGCTGTGACAGGGCACTGCCACGTGGTGCCCCTGCTTCCTCAGTTGTGAGTGGAGGTGGTGCTGCTGCCTTCCTCCTTAGTGCCTTGAGTCTGCAGGTGCATGTAAAAGCTGCCTTCCTTACTCTCAAGATCAGATGGCTGCCACTGTGGGCATCCAAAAATTCCCCGAATATTTTTGAGGAGACACAAGAGAAATTATATTCTCCTTCTGCACCTTTTCTCCTCTACTAATTTTGCACAGGACTGCTAGGTATTGTGAAACAGTTACTTACTTCTTGCAGAGATTGCTTCACTTTGGTGTTAGGCTAAACAATCCCTGTGGTACGGATAGTTTGCAAAGCTGTGGGGTTTTTAGAGATGAAAGAAGCCATGTAAAAGAAGGTGGTTACTATTGTTGTAATTAAAAGAATCATAGCTTACAACTTGTTATCCCCTTTATCAAAACTAAAGCCCCAAGCCAAGGGATTTCCAGAATGTCCCTGTAATTAGCTCTGATTATAGCCTCTTACAGCTAGTGTGTTTTCAGAATTATTATAAATTATCTCATTTAGCTGACACTTCAAGCGTGAGCTAAATTGTTTCTTAAAGTGAAACACTAAATGAGGTAAATGAGTGTTTTTACTCACAGTGGTGCTGAAGAATTGTGTTTTGTCAGCTCACATGACATTTTAAAAAAACCCCGAAACTACCAAAAATGCAGCTTTTCTATGTGCTTGTATGCAATTGGCATGTGGCAAACTAATGATATAAATAGTGCTTGCACGGATGCAACATAAATCTCTTTGAGCCAGCTTCACACCAGCAATGTATTGTCTGAGCTGTGCCTAATACATCTCATCTGGCTCCCTCACGGGGCAGCTGTTAGTTGCTGTGTGTGATGCCTGCCTGGAAGGAATCCTACTTGATGTGACAGTGAGGATGCAGGACAAGCACATGGGACAGAGACCCTTTCTGCAGCACCTGGCTTGGGTGCTGATCCCTGACATCCCATACCATGTCTGCAGTCTTTAATCCCTTCCTGATATTTTTTTCTTCCTCACAGTTTTACAGCTCGCCTTTGCAGCCAAAGAAGCAAAAAGTGTGTGGCTGAAATGCCGAGTGCCTAAGTTTGCCAGTTGGATTAATGAGAGCTGTGGGAATGTGCTAGTCCCTCTTAGGGCAGCTTCGAAAAGCAAAGCAAGATGTAAAAGCCTCTAGGGCTGGTTGATGCATTCCTTGTGCATGCTCTGTGAGCATCTGGAGTTTACTGGGGGTGTAAAACACATCTATGGCAGGGCAGAATGACCCTCTGTTAGGCAAGCAGTGTGTTACTGTGTCTTTTGCAATAAATAGCATGGGTCAAGGTGAATCTGTCTCCTCTATTAAACTTGTGTTTTTATTTCCTTTCCAGGACGCCCACTCGCCTCATTTCAGAGTAGCTGGACTGATTTAATACCAGATACTAATGCTGTAGTCTATATTAAACGTTCGGCTTCCTCAGGGGAAAGACTTTAAAGACAATGAGATCACATAAAATGATCCTGGGAGGAACAAACCGCTGGGGAGAGTTTCATCTGCTGGAAAGAATGACATATTTTATTTTGCTTTGGGATGGGATCTCCCTGCCAGCTCAGATAGAGTCAAATGCTGCTGTCTCCTTGATCAAAGCTCAGATTTCTCATTGCTGCTCCGCTAGCTTATTTTCTGTTCCCACACTGCTGTTCCACATAAATGGTCCCAGTTTTAGTCAAATGCCACTAGACTGTGCAATACTTAGCTTTGCTGCTTTGGCCAGCTTGTCAGTCAAGAAATAGAAATAGCTGCAAGGGATCCAGCTTGGGTAGGCTTTGTTATTTCAGTCACCTCCAAAAACCACTTTCCAGAAGGTAGTGGCTCTTTCTGCAGCTACCAATTGGGATTTCATACCACTGCAAATGTAAAGGATGGGATTTCAGTGAGGGGGCCAAGGGTGCAGGGTGGGGATCCTTACCTGGAGGTTGATGATGGGGGTGGTCTTCCAAGGAGGGTCCTGTTTCAGTTCCTTCCAGTGTAGGGGAGGGAAGTGGTGTATAGGTCAACTCTGGATCCAGGATTTGGGTTTGATCCTATGTGATTTCTAATACCAGCTCCCATGTATCAACCTTGAAGGTTTTTCTCTGTTACTTTCCATGAAAGAGCAAGACATTCAAATTATTTATGTGTAAGGTGTGACTTTGTATGATAAAGAATGACTTTATTCTAAACATGTTGTGAAAAGTTTTTTTTTCTTTAATTGTCTAAGTCTTTACTGCAACCAAATGAACAAATGTGTTTATCACCTTTATCTCACCTAGCATCACCTAGTCCTGAGGCCAGCCTATGAGTGCTTTAAGCATGTATGAATGTTCCTGAGCCCTTTGGACACTTAGGTCTTGGAGGATGCTCTGTGGATGTGCTAGCAGGCTCATAAGTGTAGAGGAGACAGTCTGGTCCCAAGAGCCTCCTGCAACTGCTCTTTACTAAAATTGTAGATGTGGCCTCTGAAAAATAGGTGGGGGTTAATATAATTTCAGACTGTAACAGATGGCAATGGCAGTGCGTGGAAGCAGTGACCATACAGCACCTTGTCTGCTGTGTAGCATGGTCAGGGAAAGCCCAGATGGCCACTGACCTCATGCCTTATAGGGGAAGTCTCTGGCCTTGTGCAGGAGAGCCACACTGCAGCCTCTGGGTGATGCCACATTGTTTTCTGCTTAGCCCACACTGTAAATGACCACTTTAGGGATACAGCCATTTGTAGCCGACAGTGGTGGGGCCATTTCCTTCTGGGGTCTTGCAGCTGCTGGGGCACCTCTGGACAAAGGCTCCTGAGCTCTTGTCTGGGGCTGTGCTGTGGTTTTGATGGTCTGGCTCTGTGTTCATAGTGCAGGACCTCACCTTTCAGGTCATTAGTAGTCAATTAACCTACAGCAATGCCACTGCATGGGGGCTTTCTCATGCACTGTAACCCCTGCTGCTTACTCTGGGTCTTGAGGACTCTGATAGTGATACCAATTAATGAGAATTCCTAGTTAGCACAACAAGAAGGCTTTTAGTGATGGCCACATTGCTGCAGGCTTTGTGAAGGCAAGGCTTTTTAAATGGACAGCCACAGACCACTCTCTCCATTACAGTGGATCCTGTGGAAGTTGAAGGATAAGTCCTTCCAGGGGTCCGCTATTGTTTTACTGAGCAGGGCTTCTGGCATCTGCTGTGTGGTGCTCTACATTAGCAAGAGGTAATGGGAGTTTTTGGGTATCTCAGCCTCCTGAGATACACATCAGAAGTATTCTCCAAAGCAAGGGCAAGGGCCAGCCTGGGGTCGTTTCAGAGAGGAAGAAACAGAATGCAGAACTTGAAATGATTCCAGTTTGTGCTAGAAAGATCTTCCCATCTTAAAAATAACCCCCAGTTAAAAAAAAAAAAAAAAGAAGTGTATTTTGTTGTGCTATGCTCCTTTCACATTGCACATTTCTCTGTCAAGTTTTCATTTTAGGTTGCCTGCCAGGCAGTCAGGTCCAGCCCCTCAGCAGATGGTGAAGGTGCAGGGTATGGCAGTGTTGCTTGGATAAACGTATGTTCCAGTGTCAAACCTGCAGTTAGACCCTGGGAGCAGAGACCACGTCATCCTGTCTTAAAAGTTTTGAGCAGATGTAATAATAATAAACAAGGAATAATAATAATGATAAATAAATAAATAAATAAAAAAGGAGAAGCTAGGCTCCAAAGTATCACAATGCTCCATCTGCTGTTGCCACAGCAAGTGGCTTTTGTAGGATGTTTAGACCACCCTCTGCAAATGAGTAGGTGCATTCTTAGAGCCTGAACCCTCATGAGCACATTCATCCTGCGAGCACAGAGAAACAACTAGGGTGCAAGCACACCTTTATGTCCAATGTTGTTCATGTCCTAGAGTCTTAGAAGATGCTGCAAATATGCTGGCAAAAGTGTATGCACCAATTTTCCTTGTACTTCTGTGCAGCTCCTCATGGCACTGGTGGGCATGCCAGCTTCAGTCTGATTTGGGGTGACATCCCACTGCAGCCCAATGGTGCCCAGTGAATGTTGAGTGATGCAAAATGTTTTCTCACCCTACCACATCTGGAACTGTAGTTTGACATGTGTTTGATGAAACACAGTCTCTGGAAAAAGCAGTTCCCACCCTGCTTTTTCCCAGCTTCTTGCTGTTATCATCTGTTAAGAAACTTTTACCAATGGCTGTGCCAGTTTAAAAGCATGTAGAGTTATTTCTCTGCTAGCCTCCAGAGAGCAGCTTGTGACCCCCAAGGTTCAGGCAACTCGAAGTTCAGGTGCAGCTTCTCTGCCAGGTCTGTGTGAAGCACCCAGGCTGCTCACAACCCTAAGGGGAGGCTACAGGAGCAAGCATTTCCTCTACAGCTTTTGGGCCCCTGTGGTTGTTTTGTAGTGCACTATCTTTATGTCCCATCTCACTCAGTCAGTCTTTCTTCATCCTATCCTTTTATTAAATTATAACTGTCTCAAGCAACTTTAGACTTTCAATGCCAGTGAAAATTTCAGTGCACACCTAAAACCTGTATTTCAGTAACTACAGTACATACAAACTCAGATACAAACATTTGCTGCCCTTAAAACTCCCAGTTGCTGGAGTCGGTTTGTCTCTGCTATCGCTGATCAGTATTTCAGCCACCATTGTGGAATATGTAACAGAGGAAAGTGCTTGGAAGGAGACAGCAGGGGATCAATTGCAATGGAAACCATGTGTGCTGGAGGAATAATATTTACCTAAATGTGTCTATGACATCTTCCCAAAGGATGCTGCCTTGAGGAGAGAATGGATATGAAAATGTTGCCTCCATAGATAAAAGTTGAAAATATCATTTTTTTAAAGACAAACTTTAATATTCTTAATTAATTCCGTATTGTAATAACAGAGATAAAGCCACATCCATCAAGGATAATACTATGTATTCCAAAGATATAAACCACAGTTTAATTAATAGCAACAGATGCTGCATTACTCACGTTCAGTATGTCTGCACAGGCGTTTACATGACTGGTGATTTCATAGAGATTGAAAAGCAGAGCAAGGGGGACAGAGCCCCGTACTGAAAACGCAACTTCTGGTGCATCAGGCAAGGTTCAAGTACCAATGAGTGTCATACTTGTATTCTTACATGGCATATTCTGCAAACTTTGATGCTCTAAGCAATGCTGTAAGCGATGCTCTACACAACACTCAAAATAGATAAACTTTCAAGTTAATTTGGGGAAAAAAAGAGAAATTTATCACAGGCAGTTTTAGGCCCAAATCACACATCTGGATTAACCCTGATTTTTGTAAGGACTGCTATAAATTGGTGTACCAAGCACTGATCTTTGTGGATAGAAGTCAGAGCACTTTGGCCCCACTGGGTCAAAAGAGCTGGTTTGGGCTCCAGTTTGAGGAATTAGGTAAGTGTGACTCCAGTATCCAGAATGGCCCATCATGATGGATTTGAAGGACTTCAGAGTGGATCATCCTCACTAACTATAGCACTTGGAGTAATCCTTCTCCTTGTTTCCACTGTCCCAGTGTACCCAAGTGCCACCACAGTGGAGATGGGAATATTCACAGAAGAGAATTTTATGAGGGGTAACCATGGTCCCCTCTGCCTCCTCTGCAGCATGTACTTACTCCAGGATGGTGGATTTTCCCTGAATTATAGTTCTTGGCTAATGGGAAAATGTATCAGATTACTTCAAACAGATCTGAGGGTACCAAGGATGGGTGATGGCAGGAGGGAACGGTTGCCAGACTCCTCTGCTTGGAATTCAGCTCCTGGATCTGTGTGAGAGCTCCAGGCAAGGGCTTGTGCTTTGGGGCCTTTAGACTCTCAGCCCTTCTAGCCAGCCATCCCAGATGGCAGAAGCGCTGGGTTCATTGGTAGGGAAGGCTTCTTGGCATAGGTTTGGAGGAGACAAGAGATGCTGATAACATTTTAAGATGCTTGGCCTTTCTGGGCACCAAGTTATGTCCCTTCACTGTACCCACTACGTCAACTGCCCTATCCTCACCCACTCCCAAGTACCATAACCACTATTGTCCCCCACCCTCAAATCTACACCTGGTGGCTGCACACTCAGATCTCTCCCTCCTGTCATTTGCTCACCCCCCCAGTCCCCAGCACACCTACTTGTTAACCTTTTGCAGGCCCACACCCTCAACATCCACACATGGCCCCACAGCCTCTTACTCTTGCAGCCAACACATAGAACCACAGAATCATAGAATTGTTAAGGTTGGAAAAAACCTCTAGGGTCATTGACTCCAACCATTAACCCAGCACTGCCAAGTCTACCACTAAAGCATATCCTTAAGTGCCACATCTACACGGTTTTTGAACACTTCCAGGGACGGTGATTCCACCACTTCCCTGGGGAAGAAGTACCACACAGGTGTTGGTAAGTAGGGCTGGGGAGCCCTTATTTCTGTACCGTCAGAGGTGAGATAGCCCTGTGTAGCAGGAGGCCACATCTGAAAGGTGTAACCGCAAGATCAGCCTGCCTTTGATTTGTAACCTCTCTTTTCATTTACCATTGATGGTTTCTAGATTAGTAATTGCTAAATACAATGAAGTAATAGCTGCCTGAAAACAACCAGGGTTAAAGCCGTGCATTAAAACCACATTGCCTTAACTGCATTGTATTAGTCACATGGTGTATCACACCTTCAAAATCCAAGTCTAGACAAGGCTTAAGAAAATGTAAATGCCTACATTATGTAATGTTTGTCAGTATTTATTCACAAACCCCATCAAAATCAATAGGAGTCTCAAGTACTTTTTTTTGGCTGAAATTTGTTGCCCTACTTACAATACTGGAAATGTAAGATACAGCCTCATAATGAAGTTAAACAACAGCAATACCCAAAACTACAAAATAAACACCCAGATTTCCAGATTCTTCTATCTGTAAGTTATATATTCTACATAATGTCTTTAGTAAGTGAACTGTTTTTGTTTGCTGGGAAAAACCCTGCTGCAAATTCCTTCACTACTTCAGATGACAGATCAGAGAGTTCAGGCTTAGATTAAAAGCTTGATAATGAAACCTGGGGACACAAGTTTATCATCACATTGGGTAGCCAGAGAAGTGGTTTATGAATGTCTTGGGAACACTGGGGTGCAAAGGAAATTCTCTGGGACCACCAGTGGAAAATGCCAAGAAACATTTTGGCATTGCTGTCTCGTCCAGTGCTGTTCCTCATTCACATGGGAAGGGAGTCGTGTACTCCCACTCTCAATTAATCTTGCTCTTGTTTGTTTATTCTGATTCTTTAAATACACAAGAAACAATTCCCTGTCCCTCCCAGTGGAGTAAATGCCATGGTTTGCATTTTTCTGGGCTGGACTCTTTCACTTTGTCTAGCAAAACTATTGTTACACGACTATGCCAATTAACAACACCTCTGAAACAAAGCAGTGGCACCAGCCTAAATTCACTTGTACTCTAGAGTACAAAACCCCAAAAGCATCAAACCCCAAAGTTTTACTGGCACAGCTAAAGGTCAGTTGAAGACGTACCCTGGAAATTGCCTAATCATTGCAATTGATATGTTTGTTTGCTTGCTGTATGGAAACAACAATTAAAGCCTCTACCAAGACCCTTATAAATCAGCAAAATGTTCTTTGATTCACCCAGAAAACCTCCAGTAGAAGCTGCTTCCAGCGCAGAATAGCTAACTCTTCCTTTTAAAAAAGTAATAGTGTTTAAGAACTGCCTCTCATTAAATAGTTTTTTAATTTATTTTAACCAAGTGCTTCACCTTTGAAAGGAATCAGTGGCATGTTGTTTTAACAGTGCTTCCTCCATCTTACTAAGACAACACCGCAGCATAAGGATTAGTCTCTCATCCTCACCTTCTGTTTTCCTGCTGATAGTGGCTGTCATTGGGTGCTAATGGAAAAGCCCACGTGCACATGCCAGTGGTGCCTCCAGGGAGAGTGAGGACGGTCTGCAAAGCCTCACTGCAAAGGACCCTGCAGGATGTCACCAAGGCTGTCAAGGGAGTTGCCACCCAAAGGGAGGAGAGATGGAGACAGCATCCCCTTTGTCACAGCGCCTTGCAGCATCACCCTGATACTGCTCCACCAGGAGATAAGGCAGTAGCTGGGGCAGTGGCAAGTGGTCAGGCACTGCCAGGATGCATCTGCCCATGGGAGGAGGGTGGAGGCACCTCAGGTAGGGAGACTGCCCACCCATCACTGTGTCTGGCAGCATGCATGGAGACAGAGCTCCTGCATCTACAGACCTGGACTGGGACCAGCTCCCTGCATTTTGTCATCTTTCAGCTTGTGGTCTGAAGTATCACTGTCCTAGGGCTGAATCTGACAGTGATGTGATAAGAAGTGCAACAGCCAACATACACTGTAGCTTCTGTTTGAAATACAGATATCAGGAATTCTTTGTTTGGAGCCATTGTTTAGCAAAGGAGCTTCACTTCTGCCAGTCTGTAGATGAGCTATCTTGGGAAAGGGGTATTGTTCCCACGCCAGGAACCAAATCAAAGTTTTACCTTCATCCTTAGAAGTGCAGTTTTACCTTGCCTGACCCTCCCATCCTCCAGAGGACCCCAAACTTGAGAGGATTGGCTTTGCATGTTCATGCACAGAAGAGAATAGGGAGAACAAACAAAACACCCCACCCTCTTCCACTTATGTAAGATCAGAAAGAGAGTGTAGGCTAAGCCCAGAGGACTGGATTTATGGCTTCAGAAGAACCTAGTTATTAAAATGTTATGAAAGTTTTCCTCTCCTTTAAATGCATAAATATGCAGATGAAAGGAGCCATGTGATCTGGCCACTGGCCATGCTGCTGCAGGCTCAGTCTAATTATCAGCTGCCAGCTCCGCTGCATTTTAAGTGGTGAACATGATTAAAGATACACAGACAATTGAAGAAAGTTAGATCAGTTCTTCAGGCCTGCTTCTATTTTATAACCACATGGCAGCTTGGCCTTGAGACTAAATCTGCCCTTAGAAGCTGAGGGATAAAAGTTCTGCTGATCAGACGAGTTTTTTCAACCACAAGCTACACGTGCTCTTGAATTCATCGTTTTCATAGCAAGCTGTTTGCCAAGGCAAACTGTTTCCCTTCCCCTCTCAGAGCAAAAGGAGGCTCTGAAGGGGGGAAGGATGCAGGTAGGATCTGGTGTTTGGGGCCATGCAGAAGCATGGCCTGAATATTCAAACTCTCCCAACCAGAGAGGTGCAAACTTGTTTAAAAAGAGTTGCAAGCCCAGCATTTTCTAGAGTTTCTCCTTTCCCTTGGGTCAGGAAATATCATCAAGAAACCCAGATGGTCTCATCCTTCTGGGGGAGAGCCACAGTCCTGTGGGAAGGACAAGGAACTGGGACTCCTCTTCCAGAGCTGCCAAGTTTTTGAGTCAAGTGTCATTGCCTTTGCAGCGACAGCAAGGCCAAACAGTCTGGCAGCATCTGTCCTTTTGTCATCCATATTCGCTGGGGGACAGAGCCTGGCTCTGCAAAGTGACAGACCCATCAAGTCTCACACACTGGGTGTGAATCTCATGCTGTGGGTTTTTGCCTCAGTGCTTCTCACAGAAATGGCCAGGTCTTGTGCTGTCCCGGAGCGTCTCCCCCGTCCCAGGGCTCAGCGCAGTGGGTGCGCCTGCCTGGCCCTGCCTTTGAGCTGCTGTCAAGCTGCGCCGTGCCTGGGGGCTTTAAAAGTGGCAGGTTTCTGAGTAACTTGTTTTAGTGTTGTTTCATGGCTTCCCAGAAAGATGTGTCTTTCCAAAAGATGAAGATTTGGCTGTTTTTTAGCACCATCACAAATGTGACACAGTCACCCCATACAGTCCTCAGAATGAGTTGGTGACTGCACAGCTGCCATGGCCCATTCCCAGACTTGTAGTCACTGCCTTCCTGCACATCCCTTGGATGAGCACAGAAGCTCCGTGCTGGCTCAATCTGCTGGTTCTGTCTATGGTTCTGTGCATGTGGCACCTCCAGAGGAGGCTGTTTCTTAAGCCACGTGGCGATTTATGCTGGAAGGGTGCACCTTGCTTCAACCTCGTCAAGAAATCCTATTTCATTCATGTTCTACTGTTGCTTCAGCACAGGACTGGTTTCACCTGGTATTTCAAAATACCTCGGATATGTGTTGACTACCTGTCCAGGTTCCCTGTGAAGGGACACCCTGCCCCAAGGCACCACATGCAACCCAGCTCCCAGCAGCCCGCTGTGGTGTTCCGAGGAGCGAGCTGTGGTGTTCTGAGGAGTGAGCTGTGGTGTTCCCAGGAGCCTGCTTGGCCAGGGGGTGTTGCCTGGGTGCCCCAGGGCACTGTCACCTCTGTGAAGGAGCTGCAGTTATCCACGGCCATGGTCCCGTGCTGAGGCAGTGCTGAGCCACCGGCACACTGTGCTGTGTCCAGCCACCTCCACCACAGCCACGGGACCTCACCAGCAGAGGAGCTGGAATCAACAGAGAGAAACAGGCCCTTGCTGGGGCAATGCATTTGACCCCTTTAGGTATCTGCTCCTGCACGGGATGAATTACATCCTCAGAGCTCCTATCGAATATTGAAGCAGTCCAGGTTGACTTGTTCAGACACAGACTTGTGAAATGAATCCTAGTCCAGGAGCCTGGTGCCAATACTTGTCTGTGTAAGCTAAGAGATATGGCTGCTGCACTCCATGTGCTGCTGGAAATGTGATTCTACCCATCTACCGAGCCCAGGTCCTCATATGTCAGAGACTAGGGAGAGGGGAGCCAGGCTGTCTCCTTGCCCCACTGATTTATGAGCTAGATGCTAACAAAGTCACTTCATCCTTTGAAAAGGAACAGTGCACGAATGCATGTAGCTCTATCTTCCCACGATTAGGGCCTCCTCCAGTTTCTTGCTGATTTAACTGTCAGCCATCCAACCAATAAATCGAAGGGAGACAAAGCTGGGATATAAAACTGGTTATTATGTCTCACACCTGGGCAGCCCACACAGCCCCTGCCCTACTGCACAGCCTTCGGGTTTTCCGCCTCCTTATGTCATGTTTGTCGAGATGTAAAGCAGTTGACAAAATGCATCTCCGCTGTGCCAAAGTTATTCCTTAGGAAGCCCCACTATGATTTTGTGTTCCTTTCAAAACTTTCCTGTTTCCTGGCAGGACTGGAGCACCGCTGTTGTTCCCAGATAACTAAGAATTCCAAAAGCCCCAGTTTGTGATTACAGATTTGCTAAGGTGGAAATTTGCATTTTCTCTACTCTTCTTGCCATGCACTGCTTCCCAGATCACATTCTCTCTTTTAGAAATTAAGTAACGTTGTACATTAACTGCTCAGTAAAGGCTATTTCAGAACATAATCTCTTTCACTGTTTGACAAAATAAACATACCTCATCTTGGATATTATTCCATTGCAAAAGGTAAGCAAAATGGGGCAGTTATCAGTGCTAAATATCCTATAAAGGTCATTCCATACTGATCCAATACATATACAGTCAGGCCACAGAAGTCTGTTTTTTCTAATGCATTAATAATGCATAAACATGCTACTCTTTCTAGTCTCAACCAGATGCCTCTGCCTTATTAGCCTACACTCACTAATATATTCTCTGGTAGAGAAGAAGAGGATTAATCACATGCAGGGGATGGCAGGAATATATATATTTTAATAATTCTTTGTTTCCTGTTCTCAGTATTTGTTTGCATTTAAACATGAGGACAGGGCTGGGAAGGAGCTGCCTGTCAGCCTGCTGGCTCTTCTCTCTGCTCCTTCAGAGCTGCTCCTGAGGTACAGTACAGCCAGGACTTCTGAGAGCCTCTGCCCCTGAAGTCAAATGTTATCTGTAGATTTGCATCTCAACCCTGCTATCAACCTACTATTTATCCACAATCCAGCCATATAATAACATCCATTTTGGGCTAGTCAGCTATTAAATAGATTGATTCATTGGCTAGGAAAAAAAAAAGTGACTACATTTACAAGCCTGGTTCATGTTTAAAAATCTCCATTTTTATCAGTAAAGGTCAGAAAAGAACACAAATAATCAAAGCCCAGAGAGAGAACAAACAGGAGCTCCTGATTCTGGGTCTGTCAAGCCAAAGCAGCATCTCATCACTGCCAAAAGGGCCTAACAAATTCCTTGACTGCCCTTGCCTCCATGCTTCTGCCAGGTACCTTGAGCTGCTGTTCCCTGAAAACCAATTTCACACATTAATATGGCAGAAAAATTTCTGAGCAAAGACATTCAAATAAATATGCAAGATTAGTGAGAAAAAAAATGGCTGGATAAGTGCCAGAGGAAGGGGGAGGTTGATAAGGAGTTAGAATATATTGGTAAAGAAGGGCTGGAGAAGGGGCAGGGGGACATGGAAAGAAGAGGAGAAAGGGCAGAGCTGTGGCAGGGGTGGCTCAGGGCACTGCAGTACAGGACCACTGCCCGTGTGGTTTCATGATCTGCTACAGCAAATCTGTGAATCTATGTTTCTGGAAAGGCTTTTCCACCACTTCCCTTGCATCATCCCCTGCTGCTTCACAGCCAGCCAGATCAACAGGCATCAGAGAGCCAGAAACGAATCTGAAACATATTAGTGTTAAGTCAGGGGAGCTCCCTGGTATGGAGCATGTGGTTGCATGAGTGTGGCTTGGAGGCCAGGGAGGCAGTGAGAACATGGGTGACAGAACCAGGGAGCTGCACAAAGCCTGCTTTTCCTTCCATCCTCACAGCAGAATGAGGCTGACCCATGTTAAGAAAGAAACTGCTCTCTGGCTCTCCTCCCTGGGGCAGGGGCCTTCCACTCTGAGGCTCATGTCCTTACAGCTGCTTCTGAACTGTATTTAAAGGGACACAGAATCATCACAGAACAGCTGAGGCTGGAAGGGAGCTCTGGAGGTCATCTTGTCCAACCTCCCTGCTGAAGCAGGGCCGCCTACAGCCACTTGCATAGGACTGTGTCTCAATTTTTTTTTTTTTATTATCTCCGAAGGGAGAGACTCTACAACCTCCCCAGACAACCTACTTGCAAACACAATGTGAACAACACAAGTGTACATGCCATCTCTCTCCTACAAGGGATTTCAGGGAAGACCTCAAATTTGAACCTATGGGATACTGCATTTCATCACAATACCTCGACTCCTGTGTCTAGTCCCTTCATATGACAGGGTAACTGAACCTGCTCTGCCACATCATTTTAAAATTACTTTGGCCAGCACTGGCATGGTCCCTCTCTCACCAAATGGAAATAATTCCCCAAATGGAGATACGCCCTCAGAGGCACTCCCATCTCCCAGACCCTGCAATGAGCCAGTGCAGGAGCTTACCTAGCAGAAAGTAATTCTCTTTTTTGCTGGGTCAGTTTTCTGCTAATTTAGTTCCCTAAGCTGACTTACCCCATGGGCAGATAAGCACCATGCCAGCAACCAGGTATGCAGAAGGGACTGAGACAGCACACCAGATGAAACACTGGTTAGGGATGTTTAACTATTGTGTAACAACAGCTTGCACTGATCAGGTGTCTAGTAGTAAAGTTCTCAGCCTCAGAAAGCCCAAATCATGGGATACAATACTGCACAGAGATTCTGCAGAACCATTAACTTGTATTTTGAAAGCATGGTGACTAAGGCAGGAATGGTGGAGGTGCTAAGCATTCTGCACAACCCCAGCTATAAGAGGTTGCACACATCTTTTCTATATTGACTCTTGTCCTGGTGACTGATGGGATTCTGCTCTCTCACAACATCAACAAGGGCAACCATGCCCTTCCTCAGCTTCCCCAGCCGTGGGGGCTCTGCCAGGATGAGGTGATGGCTGTTGGGGATGGGGCTGTCACACGCACTGTCCTCAGTGAAGCCGTAGAGAAGACCCCATGTGCCCTTGAATGCTTCACACACTGGCTATCATACTGCTCCATGTTTCTGAGAGCTTTCTTCTGAGGAAGAGCTGTATTCTCCACAGGTCCTAGTGCTTGGTGCAAGAGCCATGCATGCAGCTTCCATGATGTTGTGGTTTCACCCCAGCAGGCAACCAAGCTCCACGCTCACCCACTCCCCCACCACCAGGATTAGGGAGAGAAATGTAATGGTAAGAGCTAGAAAACTCATGGGTTGAGATAAAGACAGTGAAAACAAAAGCTGCATACACAAGCAAAGAAAAACAAAGAATTAATTCACTGCTTCCCAATGGGCAGGCAGATGTTCAGTCATCTCCAGGAGACCAGGGCCCCATCATATGTAATGGTTACTTGGGAATATAAACACCATCACTACAAACATCAGGCCTTCTTCCTTCTTCCCCCACTTTATATACTGAGCATCATGTCATATGGTATGGAATACCCCCTCAGTCAGTTGAGGTCAGTTGTCCTGGCTGTGTCTCTTCCCACCCTCCCATGTACTCCCAACTTCCTTGCCAACATGGCAGTACAAAAGCAGAAAAGGCCTCTGCTCTGTCTAAGCACTGCTCAGCGATGAAAAACCATCTCTATATGATCAACCATGTGCTGGGCACAAATCCAAAACACAGCCCCATTCCAGTCACTGGGAAGAAAATTAACTTCATCCCAGCTAAAACAAGCACATGTGATCATAAGCCTACTTTTGACTTGTTCCACACCTTGGTCACCCTTGCAGGTGGCATCTGGTGGGTGGCTTTGTCACTGTGGGCCTTCTTCTGAAAGCTGCTCCCAAGACTGAGGGCAGCTGAGGCTCCCCAGAGAACTAGTGTGCTCAAAGTCACTCATAATGGGTTTAATTTCCTCACAAGACATTTATCATTTGTGTCTGTGTGACACACGGTAAATTTGAAAGGGATAAATGCATGATGGGTATAAATCATTTTGATCACCCAGCCTTCTAACAGAGATGAATTCTTCCCCTTGTCTGAGTCAGAAGAGAATCCACAGCCATGACTTAAAGCCACAGCTAAAAATTGTGAAGGAAATATTCAGCAGTTTAATCTGAAAAAGAAAAGGGGGGGGGGGAAGAGAGAGGACTAGATCAGCAGGTGGTGCCAGGACAGCTGGGGATTAACACTGGCGCATCAGGCAAGACCTGGCCAGTAAGCGAACAGCACCTCAAAAAAGTTGTAAAACTGAAAATAGCACTCTGCACAAATGAAAGAAATGGTGTCGTGATGCATAAATGGCAAAAAGGGGCTGGGATTTAGGAGGAACTTGCCCTGTGCTGTATTTTACAGCCTTGCAGCAACGGCACCAGGCTTCCTTTCAGCAGTGATAAAAAAATTTAACGTTTCCTGCACGTTAACAAAGGGCACCTTCTAGGATGACTTCCAAGAAGACTTGCTGGAATTTCCAAGTTCTCCTTCTGGCAGTGCTGGTGGAGGCAAGGACTCCGAGCTGCATTGCTGTGGGCTCCTCTCCTTGCCTGGCTGGCTCAGCCCCACAGCAGCAGAGCTGGATGGAGCTAAGCTGGCTCCGTGCTATTGTTGTCTACACAAGGAAAACAGTGCCTGCTAAGAAATTATTTTAAGATGATTTAATTAAACTGATACCAATCTCTCTAATGTAAACACAAAACAAGAAAAAAATGTACCCTTGCTTTAAATCCCGAGTAATGTAGCAAATGGATGGCAAACAGAAGGTCGAAGGGAGGGTGAGCTGCCTTGTGCATGCTTATATTTGGAGGCTGCACTTAGTGTTTGATGTAAAGGCAGGTAAGCTGCTGCCTACTGTTGACAGAAGGTAGGACAGCAAAAAGGCAAACTTGCAACAGTGAGAACATTCTCATTATTCCTGCAGAAAAAAAAATCAATTCTCCGGGGATTTTAGGGTGAAATTAGGAAGTTTCCCAGAAAAGGTGAGAGGAGAAAAGAAGATGGTGCCTGTGCTGATTTAACTGCATTTATCCTCAACCTGAGGAGTACAGGTAGGGCAGCATAGGAGAAAGCCTGTGGAGGCAGAGCTGCTATGGAGAAAGAGCTGGGGATGAAAGGAGACAGGAGAGGCAGGGGTAGGGAAGCACTTGTGATACTTTGGGGAGAGGCTGGGCTGCCTGAGCTCAGGGGGTGGCAGATTGCTGGCTGGAAGAATGTGGTGGGAATTGTCATTGTAGATCCACCTAGGGCTGATCAGGTTCTTGGAAATGCTTCTCACCTTGGCCTCAGGTGCTGGGCTTTGTAAGTATTTCAGCTATTCCCTCTCTGCAGCTTCCCTGAGACCATGGAAATTCCAGTAGAAGTACATACGTAGAACTGGAAAGTAGACACTTGCAGACTTTCTTCTGCACTGTCTGGGATGAGGTATTGTGGGAAGCAACCACATCTTGCTCCTCAAAGACCATCTGGTGTGCTGTCCAGACAGGCACCTCATGCCAAATGCACCATATGGAAGTTTGATTCATCAACCAGACATGCCGTGGAATGGGAGAGGCCCCAGGACAGGCTTCCCTGAGAATGCAGGAAGGACAGATTATGTGGACTGTGCCAATGGTGTGGAAGTTGGAGGAGCACACAGGATGGGTTGAGAATGTTTGGTCAACAGGTTTCCTTACCATTCATCTAAGTGTACAAGTGAAGTTCGTTACTTCCCCACATACTGACACAATGCTGATGATGGGTTTGTTGGGTCCTGCATGCCACATGTGGTGCATCTCCGGAGGAGGAAAGGGATGCTCCAAGAGGGCTGCTCTGCAGGCTCCTGGCACTCAACAGCTCCCTCCTGCTGCTGCAGCTGGAGGTGCCAGCACGGGCCGTTGCCTGGCCACATGATTAAGGCTGAGGTAGAACTACAATGTGTTATCTCTCACCAAGCCTCATCTGATCAGCCTTTACATCAAACACTAAGTGCAGCCTCCAAATATAAGCAGTGTGGTGCTTCCTGTCCTCATTTGCAAGCCAGATTTCGCAGACACAGCTGCCACCATGGCATAACCATATGAAAATCCAGAATCAGAGAAGACTTTCAGTATAGTCCAACCAATGAGAAACAGGGGTAATTTGGGGCAATTTCTTTAATTGCTCCAGTGAGTGAACTGAAAATTTACTAGTTCAGATGATCCTAACTTGTCCATACAGGCAGAAAAACTGAGGCAACCACCTACCATCACCCACTGAGTTTGTAGCAGAGTTAGATATAAAACACTAAATGCTGGAAGGCATTTTTGTTGATGTTTCCCAGACTGACTGGTACTCAAAACACCCTGATATTGTTGGTAAATTAACACTTGAACATATATTATTGCAACTGGCTATGGTAGAAGAATCATACCTTGCCCCGCAATAAAATACGAAGACAGCATCTGTGCTGGGGAAGTCATATGCTTACTTAAAGTCTACACGGTAGGACACCAGAGGAGTCATACAGTTAAATGATTTCACTCTTTCCACCTTCCATTTAGCAATCAATGAAAGTTCTCCCTCCAGGGAAAAGCTTGATGAAGGGGGAGCTCTCAGCCCATTGTTTTGCCTGGGGTGCCAAAAAGAAATACATCATGATTTATATGTTAATGAGCAATTCTCGTTAGGCAGTGCATTCTGGAAGGTGTTGCAATGGGGGACTGGAAGGCTGATCCATCAGAGGAAGTTAATTCATCATCAAAGTGAGACAGGGAGCTCCCTGGTGAGAGCTGTAAATAGGGCATTGGGAGAGTGACAGAGCAGAGGGTGGCATGTTCCCCCCCCCCCCCCATTAGCACTCCCACTGACAGTCCTGCCACTGCCTGCTCTCAGGCTCCAGCCCAATCACATTATTTATAGAGCATTTCACATTCCTGGTTGGTATCCAGTCGATGTTGGTTTCAATTAGAATAAATGCTTATTGATTGAGAGGAGATGGGCCAGCTGATTAGCTCCTTGGGAAGCCAAGCACAGTTGGCTGAGGGCAGGCTGGGCTCCAAACAGAGGCAGGAGTGTGTGGGGCTCTGAAAATCTGTCAGGGAGGAGAAGTCTTCTAGATTAAATCAATTCATTGAAGAGTCCATCTAATAAAGATAAGCGGCTAACTTCATTAGGGAATTAATGATAGGCCTGATTAAAAACCCCAGTGGGAGCCCTGTTGACTTCAACAAGCTTCAGGTCCAGCACAATATTTGCCTTGAAGCCATGCTTCCCAGCCTTTGATTAGGCCACTGAAAACTATGTGCCTACAGTGATCAGAGCAGGCTACCAAGCATCTAGAAATGTCCACCAAAACCACACCAACAACTGTCTGTATGTACATTAATGAGCAAATATATTTTTCTTTAGATACTATGGAGAAGAGTCTTAGCTATGAACAGATGCTCCAGGAGCATGAAATCACAGTGCATCACTCCCTCCCCAAACTCGTGTGCGCTACCGTGAGCACAGCGAGATCTGGACGCCGTGACTGACTCTGCTGCGTGTTTGGGCACCAGACACGTTTGGGTCGCTGACAGACCCACGCTACGTGTGACACACACCGCGGGTGCGATCACACACACGGCTCTTGCTCGGGATGATGGTGGCAGGCTGAATGATTTTTTACAGTCATTCGCACACGATTAGGCTGTGACGGTGGTCACGATGTGCTGTCGGTGGTCACGGCGGTCCCGGCCGCTCCCTCCTTCCTGCTCGCCCCGCAGTGAGGGGCTGGGGCACGGCCTCTGCTTCCCATCAGGAGCGACCAGGGAACCATCCGGGTGCGTGCGGCAGCGCTCCCCTCCTGTGGCCGGGAGCGGCCGGTGCAGCCGGAGCGGCGGGAGCGCAGCTGGGACTGGCAGCGCAAGGTGATGGATGGGGGGGAACAGTTACGTTTTTAAACAATTTTTTTTTACTTCCTTTCACATTTTCTTCTGTTCTTTGAAAGGTGCACGTCCCTTTTAGGTTCGTGGCCTAAAGGTCTGTACTTGGACCAGTGCTGTGATTAGTGAGCTAGTGCTGCTCCCAAAGTGGCTGAGCCGTGGGCTCCAAAACCCTCTCCAGATGTGACTTTTCCCTTCCTAGGGGCAGCATGACCTTGCCGAGCACAAAATGCTCAGTGGGATCACAAGAGAAAGACTTCAACATGAGTCTCTAATACCGCTGAATCCACAGGAACAGCTATTCTGTAAATGATTAATGAGTCCCTTCATTATTCATGCCTGTGTCAGGTGCTGCCAGGGAAAGTCCCATTGCAATCTGCTATTGCTTGCCTGCTGCCTCGCCAGAGCTGCTGCTGCCACAGGTGCAGGTGCTCCAGGGATGCAATTTCTGGGCAGTTTTGCTTTGCAAATGCCAGATGAATCATCAGTGGCACAACAGTTCTGCTGAGATACCACTGCCTTTTATGGATCTTTTTTGCCATAGGCTATTAGTGGATAGGTTTCAATGTTTAACAAAGTCAGGATATTCTGTATTAGCAGCCTGTGTCATGCAGCACATAGAGTGAAGGACAATAATGAGGTTTTCTAGTGGTTAAAATCTGACAAAGGTCTTATCTACTGTTCTGTCTGCATCCAACAGAAAGGAAGGAAATTCCTTTGGAGCCCACACACATCAGAGAAGGAGTCAAATAATTCGAGTAGGACTTTCCCTCAGCTGCAGGATTTCCCCATCTGGCCTAAGCCCTGGGAGATGAGGCTAGGATGCTCTGCCCAGGAAGGACATTCAGGGCTGACCTCCATGGTTCTCCATACCCTGCAGCCAGAGCTCTAATTACCCACATCATTATCTTAGCCTGCCCTGCTGGAAATGTTATCAGGGAGTATGGGGATTCACTAGGAACCCTCCTTCCGATGTAGGACAATGTAATTATTATTGCCATCAGAGAAGGGAATGACTGATAAGGACCTTCAGAGAGTGTTTAATAAGGACCTTCAGAGAGTGTTTCATTCATCCTTTGCTCCGTGGCTTCAAAGACAACTTTAAAAGGCATAATTAAGTAGCTCAAATGCTAAAACTGCCTTGGCTCTTTTCGTTAATTTCTTTCCAATATCAAGACATAAAGTGGACAATAATTTCCCAGCAGGCCAACAGCTCCACCCTTAATGAGCTAATGGATCTTACATCTGCCCACTCTTATGTTTTGCTTTTGCAGTGCATTTCTACCTGTTGTTCCCTTTTTTTCCCTGCTGATTCCAGTGATATTGCCCAGAAGTCATGATTGTCCCATTTTCATCTCACTCCAGCCCCTCTTTGCAGAGCAGTTCCTCAGAGTTACAGCAGAATGCTGGATTTTTGTGACTATCTGCGTGAGATTAGTTTGATTTGGAAAGAGATGTGAATGAGCCAGCGTGTTTATCACTCAGCACAGGTTTTTCAGCTGTTTGGTACAGCATGGGATGTTTTTCAGTCTTTCTGGGCCTGCAGAGGGAAAAGCTGAACATAGCATTGGTGACTGTGGCAATTTCTCCCATGTTACCTTGACCAACCCCCCCTGATATGACTCCACAAGCTGACACTGTTACACAGTGTCCTTTGTTTAAAATATTCTAGTTACAACATTTTCGCACAGTTCAGAGTTGGGGGGGAAGGGGGTTTGTTTGGTTTGGGGTTTTTGGTTTTTTTTTCTTTTTTTTTTTTGTTTGTTTTTTTTGTTGTTGTTTGTTTGGGGTTTTTTTTCCTTTGTTTGTGATTTGATTTTTCTTTCCTGTAAGGATCACTAACCAGGGAGATGTCCTATGTAATGCATCCATTAGGCTCTCGGAGCATGACCATAGTGTCCTGCCCCTTCCCAGCTCACCCAGCTCACACCATCAGTCAATACCAAGGGGCTTTCCCAGCAGAGCTATAGTGTAAGTTGAAGCAGGGAAAGGACTGCATCTGCTCTCCCACCCCATGGGTTGCAGCATCCATGCCTCTATTAATAGGGAATGAATGATTGCAGCTCATCCCTGCTTCTTTTAGTGAGTTTGTCCTTGTGGTAGTCTCTGTAGTAACTATGCCAATTTTTAAAAAACGTGCATAAGGCTAAGACACAGCCAGGCCCGTAATTCTCTTTAAATTAAGCATTGCCTAACACGAATTTTAAAATATGATGCTCTTTTCTGTTAAAGCAAACATATCTGCTTTAGGTTCTTTCTTCAGTAAAGTGCCTTAAAATGAGTCACTGTAAAAAAAAATTGTGGAAGATTAAAAAAAAGCAAATAAGAACGTTTAAACAAATCCACAGATGCTTTTCTGACCTTCCTGTACTGAAGTCAGCTTCCAAAATTAGCAAAGCAGGTGTCTCGTATTCCTTTATACCTGCACACATCAAGGGAGGCAGTTAAAATTGATGGAGTAATACCAATATAAAGGAAGGGTAATGAATTTGATCAGTTTTATTGCTTCACTCAGTGCTACTTCGAGGTGCCAATCTCTTTGCAGGAGATGTTGCAAGACACTTTCAGGTGCCTAAAGACCTCAGCCGATGTAATAATGAATATGGGACAAACCTAATGATCCTCCTAAATGATTAACTATGCATCTTCTTTCCCACAGTGGAGACTAATTAGGTACTTTCATGCAGCAGTCAAAACTAGGCCAGACATTTTGATCTGAGGTATAAACCCGACCCTTCTGCTCCAGAGCTGTGGGTGAGCTGTGCTGCTGTGAGGTGTTACACCCTGGCTACGGCCTCGCTCCTCCATCCCAGGACACCGGGCCTGTTTTGCAGCGGGTGGCTGTTGTGTTTACTCCTTGACACTGTGATGCACAGCCCAGGGGCAGCGCTGTGGGTCACTGCAGCACCAGTCACAGGCCAGCAGGAATGCTGAGCCTGCTGAACCCACCCTGCTGCAGCAGCCCCCGTGGAGGCTCTGCTAGGCATGGCTTGAGCAGCCCAGGCAGCTGCTTCAGTAAGGATGGAGCTTTGTGCCATGAGTTGCACTTGAAATCTGCCTTGGTAAATGGAAATCATCAGATGGGAGTTTTCTTTTCTTTAATGGCTTTAGGCTGAAGGACAGTAGATTTACGTTTGGTATTAGTAAGAATTTCTTTATTGTGAGGGTGGTGAGGCACTGGAACAGGTTGCCCAGAGAAGTTGTGGATGTCCCATCCCTGGAAGTGTTCAAGGCCAGGTTGGATGAGGCTTTGAGCAACCTGGCCTAGCAGAAGGTGTCCACGCTCATGGCAGGAGGGGTGGAACTAGATGATCTTTAAGGTCCCTTTGAACACAGGCCATTCGATGATTCTGTGATTCTGAGTTGCCCAAAAGAAAAGCTCATATTTGCACAGAACAATGATGCTTAGTAGTAACAATGTGAAACTTTGCAACTCTTAATGATCTCTTATCTCCTGGTTATAAGGAACTCCTTAAAAGTGACTTTAAATAGAAACTACTACAATCTTCACACAATTAACATTTATAAAAACACTAATTTTTTCTTTTTGCTAAAACCCCCTGTATTAATTATTTAATTCTTTACAAAGAGTCAAATTCCATGTATGCTTTGTGCTGAAACTGCTTAAAAATAGGTGGCAATTTGGAAAAGCACATAGTATATATATTATATATGTGTTATATACACATCATATATAATGGAACTCTAAAATAGCAAAAAGTGTCACTTCTGTAGGTCAAATGTTCAGCTGGTTGGAAAAAAGCAATAGCAACCCCATCATGTTCCAGGAGAGGGCAGTCAGATATGTCCACAGGGTTTACAAGCAATTTCTAAACTCAGAGCATACGCAGAGAAACGGGTCATCTGACAAATATGAACATTTGTTTCTGCTTGCATGGCCTTACTGATTGCAGTGCTGCTCTCAGAGCAAATCATGGCCCTGAACTTTCCAGACCATCAGTCTGGGGTGAAAAATACTCTCCCTAATGCTGCAGCCAAAGTTTTCACAGACTTCCTAAACCTCCTCCAGCAGCTGACAAATATTAAAGCAGTGTATAAAACCCAATTTAAATGCCATAGAGCAGGTGGCCCACGGACATTTCTTCAGGAAGTTTTGTGCTTGTGGAAGAAGGACTGTTTTACGCCTTCCCTACAGCTCAAGCATCCTCACAACAAGTGGGTAATAGTGCAGAGTCTAAGAGCTACATCACTGGGAATCATCTGAAATGTGCTATTAGTCTCTTTTGTTGTGCTAATGGCAGGTGGAAGTCAACATAAGTATTAATTGCAAAGCTGTTCAGTCGAAGTGCTTTTAGCCAAGCAGGCATGGTAACAGCTGAGAGGCTTTGTGTTTTATTTTAATTAACTCAACAAGAAAGGCAATAGAAATGAATTGTTTTCAGTTGCGTTTCCAGTGCTAATCAGCAGCTCATTATCTTTAATCACACAGGCATTGCTGTTCTTTTCCAGCAGGTGATAGAAGGACTGAGCAGGAGTGTGTGGTGGTGTATGACACAGGTGGGGTGAGTGCAGCAAGGAGAGGATGAGAGGGGAGAGAAACTCCCTGCCCACATGGAGAGAGCTGAGCCCTATCACCAGGTCCACAGGCACCACCACTGGCACCCACCAGATAGGGAGATCCAGTTGTTGTCCTGCCATTTTAGCAGCCAGTGATGGTCTGAATGGCGAACGAGCTCCAGGAGGTCACATGGGGCCATGCTACCACCAGGCAGGTGAGTCCCAGCCCTCTCTCTTCCACATCATCCCCACAAGGCATTGGTGACTTCATGGGTGATATTGCCCTCACAGAGATGCTCAGATGCTATTGCATGGTTGCAAAATAATAACTCACCTTCTAAGGGCCAGTCAAGGCAATAGGACCTGTTTTAGTGGGCTCTCCTTTGCAGCTCCCTCCAGGCCTGCAGTGTGCAACCTGTTTCAGGGTGTGAGCACCTCTGGTCTGAAGCAGTCCCTGTGCCTATATCACTCAGTAGTGCTAGGCCTGGGGAGGTGATGACAGTGATGGAGCTCTCTCAAGGCTCTAGCACAGTCCAAGAGGTTTCTCCCTCTGTGCACCATGCAAGAGACCTCCTTGCCTCTCCAGCTGCAAGGCCAGCATCCCTGGGCTGACCAGAGCCAGCATCCACTTACCTATAAAAATGTGAGACTTTGAATTCTTAAGAAAACTTTTATAGCTTGTCACTGCCTCTATTTAATTATTTTCCTACATCTGCATTTCTACTCAACACAAGGTGGTTGACTGGGAGAACAGCAACTCTGTTAGTTCTTGTGGCTTTTGGGTACCAGGCCTAAATGGCCTTTTCCATATTGAAATCATGTGTTTCTCTTGCCTTACTTCTCTGACCTCTAAGCCCTCCGCTGCCCAATATTGGTGTGTCTGTCTCTTTTATGTGTTCTTCATCACTAATTTAATAACCTGTGCCACCTCACTACGGAGTTGTATTAGCACCCATGCTTTGAGAGTCATTTTGGAAACATCAGGTATCTATGTGAGTCTTAGAATTTCAAGGTTTGATTGTTTCTCTCATTCTTGTGTGTTTCCAATCTTGCAATATTTAATACTGATAAATTCAATGGTGCAACTCACAAAAGAACTGTTTCTAGGGCTGTAGATAGAAGCTTGAAGCAGTATTTTGCAGTACTAAATTATAGTGATGGAGATGTAAGTAGTGGATAACAAGGCATGGATAAATTACCCAAAAGAATGAAATCCTTATTTGGAAGATCCAAAGGCCAAATTAAACCCAGATGGAATCTAGAAAGACAGCCAGACAAAAAGCCAGATTTTGGCTATGATTTTATAAAACCTCATCCCAATAGATTGAGCTTGCAGAGCCATCCCACCTCTGAGATTTTATAGAATCATAGAATGGTTAGAGTTGGAATGGACCTTAAAGATCATCTAGTTCCAACCCCCCTACCATGGGTAGGGACACCTTTCACTAGATCAGATTGCTCAGGGCCCCATCCAACCTGGCAATGTGTGTATATATCTGAATCACTGGTAAGAAGAGATAGCTGTGTTAGATATTGCCAGATTCTACTTTAAATAATTGAATATAATGCAAATGCAGATGATCAGCAGGATAAATCTTAAAGCCAGAACACCAAGCATGAAATTCTACTTTTGGGTATTAAAAGCGCTCAGGGGAATGTACATGGTCCATAATAAGTCTGTAAGTATTACCTACTGTTGGGTATTGGCCCAGTACCCTGAGAGCTGATGGCAAAACTCCCACTGAGTTCAGTTCTTGCTTGTCCAGGCGCTGGGTGGTTGCCCAGGCCCTGGACAAGCAGGAGCAGAGTCTGTGCAAACAGTCTGGGCTGAGCCTGGAAACAGTCCCTGCCACGATGGCACGTGTCCCTGCAGAGAGAGCTGCTGGGTAACACTGCAGCACTGCATGTCCCCTCGAAGAGAGAAACCAGACTCAGCAGCCTCAGCTTTTACACGCTACAAAACACAAAGAAAAAGCGAAACCTAAATTCTTTCCTGCTCATAGCCTGAGATCCACAAAGCCGTGTCTGAAGCCCTTTGGGATCCTGTGGTTCATACCACCTCAGTTCTTCCTAGACTTAATGTCAGTGCATCTCCATCCTGCTGCAAGCTGATTTGCTCTGTGATGGATTCAGTACACATTGTATGAGCATGTGTTACACCAGTTACCATTTTTTCCCCTTTTTCTCTTTTTTTTCCCATTTTAATTGTTTAGGAAAAATACAACTCATCCAATATTTGATAGGCATATAAAACAAATTTCTTTATTGTTTGTCATATTTTCAGAGAGCCTCTGCAACCTTTTCATAAAGACAAAGGTAAATAACCACCATTGCTATGAATAGGATGTGGGTAAATGACCATCAGAAATAGTTATTGGGGATGACAGTGCTTGAGAGCTGAAAACTAGTCACGTGCTGGAGCACCAGCCACAACCAGAAACCCCCTGTTTGGGTATCTGTGATGTATTTCAGGTTTCTTGGCCGTACTGTTAGATGCCACATAACACTGGGGGTCAAGTTCACTCCTGGCCTAAGTTCAATGAAATAAAATCATCTGCCTTTGGGTTACTGGTGCTGCACCAGGGACTAATTTGGCCCCTAGTGTTTAGTTTCGATCGTATTCAGTTTGAATTAGCATTGATCGTTTGACACAGCAGGCAGGCTTTACAAACAGGAGTTTTTTTCTTCGCCTCCTGCTGTGCATGTCCCCATGCATCTTCTTCCATCTTTGAAAAATTATTCTCTTTAGTCCTATTGTATCTGAGGGAAGTATTCATCAATGGAGAGAGAAACGTGGATTAGCCTCACATCTGCTCGCCTCCCCGCTATGGAGTGGGGTGAAGCTGAGGAGTTTTGCCAAGGGAAACAGTAGCAGGGAGCACTGTTGATGTAGATAGAAGTAAAAAGTCTGCCCTGAGGACAGCTTGTCAAATGAAGCCTCTTGTGCCATTAATTACAGTTTCAAGGTGCAGATGAAATATGTATGTGATAGAAGAGGTTTGCTTTTTAGTGTATTATTTGAGCAATTTTTTTAAAGAGACAGCATGAAGCCAAGCCTTCAGCTCATACATAGAGGCTTTTCTTTTCTTGTTGCTTATAGGCTCTTGTCATTTCATTCCCACAACACAGGCAGTAGCTATGGTTACACCCCCAAAGGCTCACTTCATCCTGGGAAAACTACAGGAAGGACTCTAAGCCTGGTGGACCGTCTGTGGCCACATGAACTCTCACATCAATATCTAGAATTGTGAGAGTAATTTTTTGTGTTAGGGAATTACAATTTAAGTGGAACTGCAACCAAAACAAAAAAAAAGCATAATGTGAAGAATTATAATTTAGCTCTGGTCAGTATTTTTATGTTTCATATCAAAAGTGTAACAAGACCTTAAATGAAAACATAACATGACTGTACTGAGCATAGAAATACACCAAGATCTCAGCCAGGACAGGAGCTCCAGGGACAGAGGCAGCGTGAACAAGCCATATAGGCCAGGTCCTACCACAGGCAGGTTACAAGAGGGAACTTTACAATCTACAGAGGGAAACTGAGGCAGCGAGAAATCTAATCTTTGATTAGTGTTACAGAGGTGATCCCTGGCAGAGCCAGGAACTAAACTTAGCCTGCTGAGTCCTGGCGGCAGCAGCCCTTTCCCTGGGACAGGCTGCATTCCTCCCCCAAATACCGTAGAGCAATAAATAGCAGCAAGCAGGGGAAGTGGAAAGGAGAGTGGAGGTTCTCCTCTGAGAGTGGTGATGACTGGTGAAGCAGTGAAATGGCTAGGGAGGAGGATTCACAGCTGGGAAAGTTGTGCCTCATTCCTCTGAGTGGTGCAGGAGGGTGACAGTGGAGACAGGAAGGTCAGGGAGGAAGGTGAAGGTGATGAAGGCAACTTCCAGAGACAAAGAGATGTCTTTTCAGCTTCCTCCTGAAAGGACTGAGCACTACAGGGATGGGTTTGAGGTCCAGCACAGCCCTTCTGGGTACAGGGAGTTGGTGGACAGTGGGCCCTGGATAGGCTGCCCAGGACAGGAACAGACCCTGAATCCCTGCATTGCTAATGAACACTGGCTTTCTCCTCCCTCCTTTTTTAGCTCCAATGACTCCTTTTTTTAACCCCAGGTTATCTCTAGCATCCCCACCACATCACAGCAGCCCCAGCTGCAGTACTGCCTGACACTCCAACTTCCCTTTTTGGATCCCCACCTTCCTCCTGTCTCTGTATAACGCTGCCTGGACCACTGGCAGGGATAGAGGTGGCACACAGAGGCCAGCTCTGGGGCTCTGTGTGTACTACATGGCCAGCCAGGCCACCTGCTGACTGTGGGTCATAGTGCCGCCTGTCTCTACTCAGGTAGCCTTAAACTAATCCAATCTCTCCCCTTTAAACAGTCCCAGATGCTTTCTGGAAACTGCAGGAAGTTTAATGCCTTTTGGACCTTGTTGCTTGGACCTAGCCAGTGGGGTGTGGATTTTTTACCGAAGGGACTGTGCAAATCTTGTTTCTTGAGGAAACAGTGATGAAAAGGAACATTAAATTGGCAAGAAAGTGCTGGGCCAAAATTTGCCTTGTAGATGGGTGGATGGGAGTCTTGGTTATTTCAGTGCTAGCAGCATGTGCCTTTCCAAGGGCTTATTTTATCTGAAGAGCCTCACAAAAGAAGGGAGACCTTAGGAAGGAAGGACCTGTGGTGAACTTGTGGCTGGCCTGGCTGTGCCATAGGGAGGAGCAGGGAAGGGAGCCATAACTTTTTAAAAATGAGCAGCCAGATTTCTGAATGCCTGTGTGCTGAAAGGAAAAGCTCACTTTGCTTTCTCTCCCTCACCTTCCCCCTCTGAAAAACTCAGCTGGAAGGAAAAAACTTCTCTGTGAGTGGAAATACAATTGCCACATTGCCCTTTGCAAGAGAAACAACTTGACATTTGACCATACGTGGAATTTCCTTAGATGTGGGCTCTGCTGCGAGACAAATTTCTCATAGCCTTCTGCTGCTTTCTAAATGAAAGGAAAAAACTATCAATGGTGGTTTCATTTTCAGCTCTGCAGCTTTTGGGCTTCTCTGGTCTATTCCACGCAAGTTTACCATCTAGTCATTAATAAGGTTTTGGAACTTTGAAGTGTAATATTGTGATAAAATGTAGCTAACTATACACTGATACTGTACTTCAAGAAGGCCAGAATCCCTGATTAGTCCACATTAGCTGCTGCAGTGATGGCCTGAGGACGGCCCTGCAGCACATCTGGATCTGCTCTGCACAACATAATGATGATTTTATGTGCCAGCCCTGTTGATTAGCTGTTAACCAGGTTTTCAGAGGCAAGTGTTCACCTGCTGCTGGTAATACTTGTCATATCTGTGGATTACTAAAGTGATTGGTAAGGAATGGATCTAGGATAAAGCAGGAATACTAGCTTGGGTTTGTGCTGAAGGGGAGAAAAGGCACAGTGTGGACAAGGCATTGCTGAGAGTTGCATGAAGCAGCCCCAGGGAATGTCAAGAGGCAGCAACAATCCTGGCTCTGCCTTAAAATGCGAGTTCTTGGGTTTGTTTAACTGCATGTGCAAATGCCAGCATTGCCCTCACAGCTCCACTCCAGTGAGGGTGCGGTGCCTGCAGAAATGGCAGCTGGAGAAATTCAGTCCCCACATTCTCCCTGGATGAGAACTGGGTGAGTAAGCTGGAAGAGTGAGAAGGAAGAAGCAACTTCACGCATCAAATTAGGAAATGGCAAAGAAGATTTCCCCTACAATTTTAAATTGTAGGTTTAAGAATGGTTTAAGATATTTCAGTCACAGAAGTGATTGCAGCTTACCAAAGAGCACCCCCCGTCAGGTGGACACCAAGCAAACCACAAAGCTGCCACAGCTCTGTGGTGATGCACCCAGCTGCAGCCAGGCTGGCAAGTGTCTAAAGGGTGCTCCCATACCAGCTGCAGCACTCCAGGACACTGAGGCAGAGGTTTTGGTCAAGTGAAAGGATGTCACATACTTAAAGGCCCATTTCAGTCCTGCACACCTGTACCTGACCCAAACCCCAAGAGATCAGTGCCAGGAACACCAAGGTGGTCTTGAATTTCTTCATGAGCTAGCTTGAGGTGTCTGTAGTGAAAAATATCAGCATCAGAGAACCTAAACCAAATCTATTCCTGTTTTCAGTGAAAGCTGCTTGGAAACACTACTTCTGTGCTATTTATTTGAGCAGTCACAAGCAAGCTTTCATTTTACTCCAGCAACATGACTCACCCACAACGTGACTTACAGAGTTTACTTATGTGGTAATAATCTGCTTAATTCACTATTCCCAAGGAGTCTTGTCCTCTTTTCAGAAATTGCCAACAAGGTCACTGCTTCCGTTAATTGTAACTGTGTTTATTGTAAGACAGAGGCGGCTCCAAAGTGACTAAGAATGGAAACTCCTCCCAGATCGTTCCTGCTGTCAAAAACTAGTGACGAATGTTTGCAGAAAAGCAAATGAAAGTAATTTGTAAAGTGCACCATATTACAAACTTCATAGATACCCTAATGAATAATCTTCCCTGATTTCATTATCAATTCCTGAATAAATTTTGTCTCCTAGCATGGCAGACCTTCTTCACTCAGTGTTGTGGGGACAAAAATGTTGCTTTGTTAGAAAAGATCAGCTGGACAGATGATTAGCTGGAGGACTACCAGATCAGATCTCGCTGGTGCTTTGTTTCTGTTGTTGGTCATTCCCAAAAGTATAGTTTGGTCCTGTTCCAAGTTTGGGACGAAACTCCCATCTCTTGGTTAGTTGGCTAGTGACAACTAGTCAGTGACAATTTTAAAATCTTATTTTCAGGTGGTGAAAGCATCTAGCTATGCTTGACATAGCACTGAGCAGGGAGAAAGTCTTGAAGATGAGAATGGAAATAGGAGGTCATTTCTTTGACAATAGGACTGTGTTTAGGTGTTGTAAATATTCTGCTTTGGTTATGAGCTGTCAGGGACTGCTTTTAATATAAGTAGGTGAAGGTGTGGTCTCTCTCTGACCTGCAGTGGACAGAGGATACGCTCACTCCCTTACAACAAATTTCAGAGTTCCCAGGAAGAGCCAATAATTCAGTGTGCCTGACACTTCACCTTTCTTTATCACCGAACTGATACCCTTGATCACAGGCGACTGCAATTAGTCCCCAGAGCACTGATGGTACATGACAAACAGTGTGGCTTTTGCCTTCCTAAAGGTTGACACTGTGCCTCTGTAATTGCTCTTGGGATTTTACAGCTCTGAAGCCTTTGTCAGCTAACCTTGGGTATACAAGCTGTCTAGGGAAGTTATTGATCC
Organism: Pseudopipra pipra; assembly: GCF_036250125.1. Taxonomy (NCBI): domain Eukaryota; kingdom Metazoa; phylum Chordata; class Aves; order Passeriformes; family Pipridae; genus Pseudopipra; species Pseudopipra pipra. The sequence continues at coordinate 52,895,534 of NC_087554.1, forward strand.
CTCTCATCTCCACTTCCCTGACCAGCTAGACTGATTTATAGGAATTTTGGTAGGAACCACTAAAAACCTGGCAGAGCTCATTAATCCATGAATCTTTTAAAGATTTCCCTTATTGCAGAGACCATCTGTTTGCCTGAGTACTATTTTTGCAGCTGTCAAATCAGGTTTGCAAGATTCTCACCTTCTCCTCAAACCCACCACATGATACCGTAATATTTACATTCAGGGCTCAACACTCTTTTCCACAAGATCTGTGTGGAGCAAATGCAGCTTCACTCAGCTGTGCAAGATTCAATCCCACTAAAATAAACAGCAATAATGTAATTAAAACCAAAACCGGTACGATCAGACTGAATCATATAACTTTTCTTGGCTTTTTATGTTCACTGGGAGACTGTTCAGTAACACCTGGAACATCTGCAGAGGAAACTCCCAGTAATCTAATTGCAGCTGTGCACAAAAATCTACCATGTATTGATGGGAAAGCAGCTTTGGCCTTGGTCCCTGTGCTGGGTGACTTCTGCAGAGCCAGCCAGCAAAGAACCACTCGTTTGTCAGCAGATGTCAAAAGTTGGGCTTGTGCTGTCGTGCTCACCTTTTCTCCATGCTTGTGCAGGTGCATCTCACTTGAGCACTATGGCAGGCTCATTTTGGTTCAGTGTGTCAGGAGAAATTGTCAGCAAGAACTAAGACAGCTCAGAAGACAGTTTTGTCTTTCAGATGTAGTTTTTTTATTTCCTCACATAATTTCAGTGGCCTTTCATAACTCCTCCCCAGAGAATGCAGCTGTTTATAAATTAAGTGGGATGAAAATGCCACTGAGATTCAGAGTATCCATTCATTTCTTCTTTAAGATAAATCCTCTTCCAAGTCTTTGATCTTCTTATTTTATTTACTATATATCTGCACGTTTGCATAAAATGTTTTCTCTGTGAGCCAGTGATTATCACTGGTAAGGTTCACAATTCTTGGAGATAGCTGGAATTTCTCCCCCATTTTCTCTTTGAATGTGCAAAATTATTTTCCCTGCTGCTGGATTGGTGTCGTCTGACAGTTAATCTTCCAATCTTCTCTCTGGGGTGACATCAGAGGAGATGATGGAGACATTTTCTTTCTTGAACACAAAGCTCAGATTCAATTGTGACTAGTGAAAATCTTACTAATAAAATAAAAAAAAATACAGATTAATGCAAAACGATTACATACCTAGTTATTTGGGGGGGCTGCTGTTACTTCTGTATTTGTTGTTTCCTAGAGGGCTGTTTTAGCTGTCAGCTGTATCTTGCCTTTTTTCACTCACTTTCCCTCTTCTGGATGCACCCACATGAGATCCTGTCAGAGCATCAGCTCCTCTTATGGTTGCATTATTACACTTCCTGTCCATCAAGTTGAAATGTGAACAGAATGTGTCAGAAAACAATAATGAAATAAAATCCAATTATTGGGACTTTTTGGGCGCTCTGCTTCTTGTCCAAGATCGGTTGCTTTTTCTCCTGCTGATCGCCATACAGAGGTTCAGGCCCATCCAACCAGCACCTCAGGAGTCATTTCTCTGCTGCATTTACATGTGGCACAGCATTCCACTGGCCCTGGATTTGGCCTGCTGGTCCCATAGGTACATCTGAGACCCAACCAAAGACCCGTCAGTGACTCAGGAGTTGTGGGGCTGGTGGTGGCTGGCCAGCACAGTCCCCTCTTGCTTCTCTGCACTTTAACTGGGTGCAATTCAAAAGCTGTAGTTAATTTTACCTCTCTCATTAGGGGGCAGAAAGGTGAGTGCTATCCCCACCAGCTGCAGGGCTTTTCAAGGGGGAAAAGCCTGTCTTATCTAACAAATTCCTAATGTTTTGGGTTCTTCAGTGCTCTGAGAGAAGGTCATCCACATCCTGATGCCAACCTGCTTATAACAGCCTGCAGTTTCTCTTCTAGCCCTATGCCTCCCCTCCCCCTACCCGGGCTGTGAATCCTCTGTACCCAACAGTCAGAAATCTCTTCACACAGCAGGAAAAAACCCAAGGGAATTTGCATAAATTAGAAGGGAGAAGTGCATTTCAGCCATTCTCTATTTAAACTGCGTGGAAATCACACTGATGGGAGATATAAATGCCTGCCAAAGCAGGCAGTAAGGCGCTTGCCTCAATCTCACGGAAAATTGAAGATTTAATAATCAGATCTAACTTGGTTAGCTGAAGAAATAATTCTCGCTTCTCATGATTTCCCTCTGTGGGGAGAGAGAAAGGCAGAGGGAAGGAGGAAAACTTGCCCATACACCCACAGCAGTGCTGAGCTTAGCAAAGCCCTTCTACCAGTAATGTCAGCAGGCAGCCAGTATCTGTTAGGGCCTGAGATCCCACAGTGGAAAGCAGAGTTCCCTTTTTTTGCTATGAGGTCTGGATGAGTCTAGCCCCACCTGTGGCTGAGTGAGAGGCAAGTCAACAACAGCAAAAGCCCTGGTCCAGCTGGGAGATTTTGGGTGGATTGGGTTCTTTTCATGGTCTGATGGCTCAGTCTGCCAGGTAGTTGAAAAAATTACAATCTCCCCATGAGATTTAAAGTCTGAAAGTCCAGATTTTCCAAGGTATTTAGGTACTTAGATCAGGCACAGATCAGATGGAATGCGTCAATGTGTAGGTTAGAAACAAAGTCCCATTACATGTCTTACTCATGTAGGTGACAGTATTTGGGCACTAAGATGACAGTACTTGTGCCATGGTAGGTGTCCTGCACCCATGTTTCCCCACATACGCCTTCTTCTCCCAGGCATATCAGCTCAACTCCAGGCTTTTTGTATTTCAAAAGCCCTTTGCACTGTCCAGATTCTGGGTTATCTGAAGTATTTGTGGCATAAACAGCAAATAAGATATTCGTATTTTATAGATTCATAGAATGGTTTGGGTTGGAAGGGACCTTAAAGATCATCTAGTTCCAATTCCCCTGCCATGGGCAGGGATGCCACCCACTAGATCAGGCTTCTCAAAGCCCCATCCAACCTGGCCTTGAACATGTCCAGGGATGTGGCATTCATGACATGTCTGGGCAGATATTTCCTCCTGGAAACCTCCAGAGAGGGGTATGGACACCATAGCAAGTGCTTAAGCATTTCAAGATGTATTAGGGCAACGCAACCATCTTACACAAGAGAACAAATGGTCCAGGCAAACCTTATTTAGGAAACACTCGAGTGACTTTCTTCCATACGCTACATTTACCACCCTACTCATGGTACTTGTCATGGATTTTATGCAGACTGTCTGTCAGGTAGTAGAATGAAGCAGAGAAATTTATAACTGGCTCTCACTGTGTGTTGAGCGATAAGCATCCTTCAAGTTCCTTGGAAAGCTCAAGAGCAGTTATTAGCAAATATTTAGCACATTTCTCACATTAGTTCAATACCTGCTGAAATAATATGTGCTTTGCTTCTCACCTTTAGTTCAGTTTATGAGTTTTGTATTTTTTGCCATGACAGACACCAGGCTTATTCACAAATTCCCAAAACTTTGTCCTTCAGACTTAAATTTTCCAGGCTTGGCCTTTCTCCAGGAGCAAACATTGCTCTTTTGGGGCTAAGAAACGGGAAGGTAAAAGAAATACTCAGTTTTACTAAAAAAAAAAAAAGTCTTATAACTCATCAAAACCCAGCATTATAACTAAAGTATTCAGGGATCAAAGCTAATTTTTTAATTGGAGTATCCACATCAAAGAAAGGCATTTGTGAGTATCGTCATAAGAATTAAGACTTCTGATTTGTTCAACTTTTGACCCTGTGGATAACTTCATGCTTTTGCATTTCACTGAAGAGTTCTCCCAAGGCCAAATCCTAGTAATGGCTCTGGCAGATGAGCTCTTGCCAACTTTGCTGTAATAGTTTAAGATGTATTTGTCCTCTCCCCTCAATCTGCTCTGCTGGCTTCTCTGCCCCCCTTCCAGAAGATGCTGATCACATGTAGCAGACTTGGCCATGGACAATGTAATGGGGGTGACTGAGTCAGAGGTTTCTTAAATTGCTCTCAAAGACAAGATAGAGCTAAGACACCAGGCTGTGCTTTGGCGTGCCTTCTCTGCAGGCACATGTCCAGCTCTGCTGGAGGGCTCTAACCTTCAGTGGAGGAGCACCAGCACACAGCTGTGAGAGGTAACTTCAAAACCAGCTGCAGCTGTTTGCTCTGTGAATACAAGGAGGAATGGTGAGCCCTTGATCCTGCAAATACTTATGCATGTGTTTAACTTCATAACTGTGAGCAGTTCCAGGAACTTCGGTTAGGTTTGAAGTTAAATTGGCACATAAATGCTTGCAGAACTGGGAGCCTGAGTTTGCACAGGGATGAGCTAAGAAATCTTTGATTCTTCTCACACATTGGAGCAATATGTTTTTGCAGTGAAATGACACTGGAAGAAAAGTCCTCCAGTCTGATGTAGGCCTTCTTCCCTTCCCAGATGCATACTGAGATCAAGACCAGACATCTCCACATCTCCCTCTCTTTCAGAAAAGTGGTCACTCCTCGGGTCTGTGGGGGTGCCAGCAGGATGCAGAGGCTATGCACCATGCCCTGCACTTCTCCTCCTTTTTCAGCCTTTTTGGCAGAGAGCACAGCCTGAGGCTCTGTTTGTCCTCAGAGCTGCCATCCAGGTAAGCCTTACTCCAGTGAATATCTCCATGCATGTTGCATGAGCAGATCTAAAAGCAGGCACTGACAAGGGCTGTCCCTGACAGAATTGTGCCAACAGATCTTCCTGCTGGCAAACCCCAGTGGCCATCGGACACCCCTGGCTCTGCTTGCCCAACCCCATGTAGGCAAGCTGAGGAATGGTTTTGGGAACATGTCACTATCTACATTTGCAGCTATTTTAGCTTCTTAGTCACTGGCCTGACATCCTGAATTGAATCCATGGCTAGCTATGCTGCTGAGTAACCAGCAGAGTATTAAAAGGCTTCTCTTCAGAGAGAGCTCAGGCAGAGCCAGCAGTGTCAGCCTTTGGGTGCTTGGACTGAAGCATGTGAGTAAAAACAGCCCAAATTTTTCAGATGTGTTGGGCACATTGAGCTCCTAGTATACTTCATGCAAATTAGGCCTTTTTTGTTCGAGGCATTTTGAACAAATGGGTATATACTGGGGCTCCAATGGCTCATTTCCCTGAGGTGCTGTGCCTGGCCACATGGTCTGGAAGCGCTTCCCAGAGACCCCCCCCCCAGGGAGTGCCCTCCTTGCCTCCCTCTCCTCCCAGCCCTCCCTCAGGCTCTGGGTCTGAAACGGCAACATCTGTGAAGGGCTCAGGCACTAGAGGTCTGTGTCAGGCAAAGCCCCGACTGTTCCTGGCTGTTCCCAGGAGAAAAAGTGGCAGCAAACCACCCCCCCGGGTGCTGAGGCACCCACCGGCTCCCACACATCTCTCTGCCAAGCCTTGCCTGGCTCCAACACTGCCAGAGCCTGTGCTTGCACTTCATTAAGGTGGCTAATGAGCACACCAGTGTGCAGGGGTACTCTTTACTGACTGGACCACTCTGGGAATCTCATACCAAGCAAATCCCACATAAACATCTCCAAAGATTAAAAAAAAATAAGTTGTAGGAACAGCCACTAAAGTATCATTAAAGTGGCTTGTTTTAAGCAAGAAAAATCACACAGTCACAGAGAAATACGCTCTCACGATATTATTAGAAACCATGATACAGCCATTAGTAACAGTGTCACAGAAAAATTTCTCAGATATTACGATATAAACAAAAGATCTTTTTTTTTCCTTCCCCCTTAAAGAGATACACACAGGCTTCTGCCCCCCTTTCCAACAGTGAGGGTTTATACCCGGACCCTTACTTAATCTGCAGAACGAGCAGGTACAGAGCGAGATGTCAGAGCCTACCCCCCAGCCCACCACCTCCCCCCGCAGCCCCCCGGGAGGCAGGAGAGCCCTCCGGTGCGGCTCCCACCACCAGCCCCACCGCACAGCAATTAGCTCGGTTTTCCAGCGCAGATTTGCAGCTTAGCTCTTAAAAGCCGTTTCATAAATATTCGATGGCCTTTCCGACAGGGTAATGTGCCTCTGTGACATTAAAGAGGAAACTCTGCGAAGGGGAGGGATGACAACAAATTTATCCACCAATAGCACACTCTTTTGGCACAAAAGCACATTCTTATCTTTACATCCCATAATGAGAAGGCAGGGACGGGACTGTTGCTACAGCTCTCTGGGTGGGTAGATGTAGAGTGCAAGAGAAGGGTGGCTACAAACTGTTAGATATTTTTTCCCCCTTGCCTTTGCAAACAGAAGGACCGTGTTGCGGTCCTGCAGTGGTTTTCCTAAGCCCCCGGTGAGGAGGACTTCTCTCACGATGTCAGACTGCGAGGGACTGCCTGTGGGTAAGCGCCAGATTTATATTTACCCCAGTGTCCTGCCGACTAGTTCACATTCTCAGATTGCAAAGTCACACGCGAAGCTGCTTGCTTTTGAAGGGAGCCGGAGCCGCAGCAGGGAAAGGAGAAACTCCCTGAAACCACTGCAGACCCTGGTGCGGTGCCTTACGAGTCCGTGGTGGAGGGGTGGTGTGGCTGGTAATGCCTGGATTTTCTCTAAAGGCACAGAGGCTGGGTAGGAGGAAGGGCTCATTATTTCACACAGATGGTCTGAAGTGTCGGTGTCCGGAGAGATGATGGTATTGATGTGCGTATTCTCAAGCTCACTATGGAGAGTTTCTGGGGATGGGTCCTGCAGGACCAGGCGCTGTGTATGTATCCTGTTTGCTCCTTGATAAACCTTCCTGGACAGTAACGGACGCAGCAAGGGCAGATAAACGTAATGCAGAGGGGTTATTTGCTGAAAGGAAATAGAAATGTACCTTGTTTTCAAAATAAGTGCCTTACGTGTTTTGCCTATATCTGGGAAGATCCTTTACTAGCTCTCAGGGCTGTATATGTCAAACTTCACTGAGCAGAAGAGCACATCAGCAAGAAGCATATTTCTCAGCTGTTTTTTTTTTAAACTTCTATAGGAATTATGAACCCTCTGTAGACTGCCTGTACAAAAGGAAACTCTTGTCAAAATGCTAGCCTAATTGTCTGCCAAGGCATTTTACTGATAGAGGTGAACCATTGGAAACATATTTTTTTTTTTCTTTTGCCAAGGCAGGCATTTCTCTTTTCATATATGTATATATACACACATATACTGTGTAGCACTCAGATTTCACTCATCTGTGAAGGCTGTGTGTCAAAGATGAGGTTCTGGGCTAAAAAGTGGGGCTGGAGAAGGAGAAGGCTGCTGCAGTGTTTATCTTTTCTCCTCCTCTCTCTGCTTCCATTTTATGAAAAAAATAATCCCAAGTCCAAAGCTGCACACTCATAACCAGAGTGGAAAAACATAAATTATGTATATGGTGCAGAGTGAGCTGCACCATGCACAATTCCCTGTGCTGTTGCACAGAGGAGAGACGAAGATGAATATTTCCCACTTACCCTTCTCAAAGGGCTGATCTGTTAACCAGCAAAGTTTCCCTTCTCCAGGCTTTGATTTTAAGGGCCTGACCCCAGTTTGCTTATTAAGCACTCTGAGTTGAGGGTGGGATATTTCAGGGTGACAGTGACAGTATTTAGCTGGCATCTGATATCAATGATGAAACTGATACTGAGCCTGCACGGCATCTTGTGTGCAGAAGTTACTGATATCTCAATTACCTTTGCTGCTGAAAGGACCAAGGAGTTTTCCTCCAGAAAAGCATTCATGGCTGGATGCATGATTTGAGGGAAGGAAGCAGTTTGCTATGAACAGGAATGAAAAGTAAAGATGAAGTGATGTTTAGATGTGAATGTGATTAGAAACGTGCCAGCATACACAGAGGAAAAGTTTGTTTCTCTCTGTTCCTCTAATCATCCTCCCATGACACCCCAGCCAGAGCTGGCCCTGCCTCCAGCCCCGTTCCTGGGCAGCAGGACTCCCCCTGTCCCATGCCAGACACAACCAACCAGTCCCAATGCACACCTGCTGCATGGATCTTGCATATTACTCTGGTTCCTCTTTGCATAGATGTGTGGATGCAAATATGCATATACAAATATACACAAAACCAGCACTGGAGAGAGAAATGATGGTATTCCATCGCAGTTTTTAGGCAATCTTAGTGAACCAGTTGCTGACAGCTTGTTATTCATGTTATGTATTTTGACATAATTCTTTTCGTGGCTATTGCTCTTTGACTAGCTAGGTCAAAGTTTAAAACTTTAGCGGTAAAATCTGCATGAAAAGGGTTGCAAAAAATCATCATTGAACTTGCTAAAACACTGATTAGTGTCCATCAGTGCAGAAATACCCCTTTGCTGAACCCAATGAGCTTAATAAGGCTGGTGCTGTACTTTCAAAATCCTTGGTTTTGAATCCAGCCAGATAATATAGCTGCAAAAAAGTTGGTGCAGTGACAGGTATCATTAGCACTGCGATGTGGCTGGAATCCAGAGCCCTGCTTATAACACAAACTGTACAGCCGTATGCATGCGCCCGTGTGTACACATGCACGCAGATATAAATAAATTTAGCCAAAGCACAATATTAGTGTCAAGTCTATGTATTGCTTCAGTAACCTCTATGCCTCACAAACAACCTGGAGAACTGCACTTTGTAGTTACAGGAAATTAGTGCCAGAGTTTTTTAGGCTGCTTTCAGCCTACACAAGAATGCAGCAGGAACAGCTGCGTAATTGTTCCCTCGGACAAGCGACTTGGGGGGAATGGCTGAATGCAATCTTTGAATTAAAAACTGGATATGAACGGGTTGATACACCAATAATTTTTTAACAAGAGGCTTTTTTCAGTAAGAGTATCCTATTTCTATGCCGAAAATTGTTATGCAATTTTTCACAGTGAAAGCATTGGGTGTTTTTAAATTTCTGGTTTGTGTTTAATTCCATCATGGTTGCGCTCTTTCACTGATGTGGAATGGAAAATTAAACATTCGATGAAAACAAAGTTTTATTTTGTTGTTTGACTGTAGCGCAGAAGACACAAAGAAAGGATCTTGGATTGCAGAATGTGGATTGCGTGTAAGCAAGTGTACAGTCATTTTGGACTGAATTCATACCAAAAAAGGCTTTTGAAAGCATCGCTATCAAAATGATGTATTAGTGAGCAGAATTCTAAAATTTACACTATTAATTTCCCATTGTAACACAAGGAGATAAAGAAGAAAGAAAGATCAGTCACTTCAGGACAAATGCACTTCTATTTCTTCCTCATTAGTAATTATTGACATACTGATGCTATCCATTAGTGCCAGCTACATGGATTTCCTGTCACTCCTACATGCAGATAAAAGAAAAGCACATCAATTATTTAAGTGCTTCCTCTGTGTGTATTATTTTTCTCTTGTAAGGGGACATAGTTCAGTCTCTGAACAACTGAACAGCTTTTCATGCACCCAGCATTTTGATTAGGGATATATGAGTCATAATGGTTCTGGTTCTTAACAAAATCCTTTAGACTTCAGAAAAACCTCTGAAGTCATGCAAAGGTTCTTAAAGTGCCTCTTTCCTTATTTTCTCCTTTCAGCCACAGACTGAATAGCATGGGTAACTTTTTGTGGATAACATGACTGTTGCAATAACACAGGTTATTCACCTGTAACAGAAGGACACCAGGAGTCTCATACATATATACTTTCTCTATTATTTACTGTAGCAGTTTAAGAAGGGAAGAGACAGAATTGATGTGTCTTGTTCTGCAGCAGGTGGCATGAGACTCTAACTGAATTTCCTTAAATTTCCTCCCAAACTTTTGTTGGCCTTATTTCAATAGAGGAGGAAAAAAGACCATTCATCTGAAGTATGTTCCTGACCCTCTAGCTAAATACTTCCTTTCAAACCTAAAATTACACATTTCAAACATGTCTTTAAGACAGGCTGGAGCCAATTTGCTAAAATTAGTGTTTTCAGAATCAGGATATCCCAGAAACCTATGGAATTTAGACTTCCTGAAATTCAACACATATTCTGCAGCGTCATGGGGAGTCCATTTATCTCAGCCAGAGAGGCTGTTAGTGAGCAAGACCTCCAGCTCCCACGCGGAGCTGTTTCTAAACAGATGCTGGGAATAAAATATGGCACACGTACATTTCTGTAACAAAAACCCATGACTCAGCACATGCACAAGCAGTACTCCTGCCCAATAAAATTGCCCCACTTTCATGTATTCATTTTAGAATAGGACTATGCTTTAAATTAGTATTTCATCAGATTTGGTAAGAAATATCTATATTTTTGCAGATAACTCTATGTTTCCCATAGGCCTGGACCACCAGTTCTGTTTTGCAGACTAGACCTTAAATAAAAGGTCTTTACTTAGACACTAGTGTTGCCATGTGACACTTGTCCCAGTGAATATTACAGTTTGCAGGGGAAGATCCTAAGCAAAAGGCAACACCCTGAAATTACCTTGCAGAGTGGTTGTGCAGACTGCAGTTAGGGCTCTGGGATAAGTCGAGAAGTGGGAAGGTTTTTCCAGCGTATCAACCCAATTACTTGCCACAGAAAGCCAATAGTGTGTCATAGCATCTTGAGAGCAGTCTGCAGGATGAATGACGACTTCTGACTGCACCAAACCCACCAGCACTGGCTTGCATGCTCAGAGCTCCCCAAGAGCATCCCCCAGCTTGGGCAACATGAGCCCAGGGTGCTGGGCCTCCCATGCCTGCAGAGCCAGCTTTGCACAGTGAAGCACAAGCAATCTTGCAGTCACTACCTTTAGAAAGAAACAAAAAACCCCATATATTTGGGATAGAACAGGGTGAAGCCTGGAAGAAGAGTGTCTGTGAATGACTACTGCCCCAGCACTGTCACAGAAGCTGAGCAGCCTTGCTCAGGTCACTGGAGTTAGGTGCCACTGCAGATCGCCTGAAGTATGTCCAGAGATTTCATCTGAAGGTCTATGAGTACAGCTTTGCTCTTGGCTAACTTGCTACATGTTAGAGTCACTTAAAGATGTTCTGCAGCTGCAATGGACATGGCTGAGTCAAACATTTTAGAGAAGGAAGGTAAAAATGTCTGATAGTGTAAATCCTCAAGAAAGGAGCATTTCTGAGTGCCAGTATTTACCCTATTTAGAATCGTAGAATCATTTAGGTTGGAACAGATCCTTAAGATTATCAGATTCAACTATAAACTTAACACTACCTTTGTTAAGGTATAGGAGTCACCTCCAGGGGTGGTGACTCAGCCACTTCCCTGGGCAGCCAGTTTCATTGCTTGACAACCCTTTCAGTGAAGAATTTTTTTCTATTAGTGGATTGTGCTCCTCCTTCAGCCACTGATTGAACCGGACTCACTGTGAAAGACTTCATCTCTCTGCATGTGACTTCCCATAGGAGAGCATCCTATCCATGAAGCAGTGTCATCTGGTTTGGCTGAAATCCCAGGGAATTTCCTGCAGCCCACGTGGCTCCCTCCTGCTCTCCTGCTCTCCCCTCTTTTCCCAAGAGCTCTCTGCTCACTTGGGCTGTCAGCCTGTCCTCAAGCATGGGGGAAGTGTGTCCAGGCAGTGCCTTGAACAGTGGAGACTGGGCATTCAGGAGGCGAACACCGATTAGGATGAAGTAATCATTATTATTTAGGGCTTTACAGAGTTTTTTGAACATGAAGATCAGGAAAGCCCACAAGGAAAAATGAATGACCCTGGTGCCCCAGAACAAACCCAGAAGCAGATGTATGGTGACAAACAAACCCCATGGAGATACCAGGTTGGGAGCCTGCCAGATACACGCCTGGAAAGCCCTCTCTGCCCATGCACCATTTTAAGATATCCCATGAGCCAAAATATTCAGCCAACAGTTCATAATGGGTTAAAATTGCCTGGGTACAGCCTTCACCTGCTTCACAGGCTGAGCCTTGGTTAAAGGGCTTCCTGCTGAGGAGGGATTGCCACCTTCAAACAGGGCTTTCAAAGCCAATGGGGCTGCATGGCCCGACCATAGTCTCTTACCTTTCACCTTCTCAGATCTTTTATTGGGGAAAAAGGGCTTTTCCACTTGGAAGAAATCTGAGGCCTCCCCAATCCACTCAGCAGTTGCTTCAGTGCTGGAAAAGGGACAGAAATGGTAGAGAGCTGAAGGGCATGGAGCAACTCCCCATTTACACTTGGGTAAAATGCCATGGATGGCAAAGCTGGTTCTTTGTCATCAAAAGCAAAGATGAAAGAAGTTGCTTTCTGTTGCAGCCAGGCTCGTTTGTAACAAGGGTTTAGCCTACCTTAAGCAAACTTAGTGTACCTGTAACTGTGTAGTACAACCCCCTCCACTACTCACAAAGTTATTTCTTTCAACTGTGTTAAAAATTTGCAACCTCTGGAATTCAGAAAAAGGCAAACTCTTCTGCCAGCTCCATTTTCCTCCTCTGACATAGATGCCCTGCCCCTAGGGCTTGGCATCTATGGTTTGGTGGGAGCTGATGGTATTCCAGGGGAGTCCTGGGCATAAGCACAGGGTTAGGCTTCATCTCCAGCCTCTGCAATTAAAGCAGCAGGTGAGGTTTCCTTCTGTGGACTGCACTACCTGGCTGGCAGGCAGGGGCTAGGCCTCCTCACTGTGTTTCTGAAGCAGAATGTGAGTATGTGTGCTATGTGCTACGGAGGCTCCAAGTGAGGGTATCTGAGCTAGCAGAGACATCAACACTCTTTTCAAAAGTCTACATTTGCAGGAATGTGTTGAAGTCACATCTGGGAATATAGCACAGGATCTCTTTCCTTTTTTTTTTTTTTTTTGGTTTGGTTGGTTGGTTTGTTGCTGTTTGTTTTTCTTTGAGGAGGAGAGATCTTTCAGGCTGAAGGAGGAGAGCTTTTTCAGGCAGGTAGCAGAGACAGTTGAAGTTAGCATGAATGTTTGCAGCTGGGATGCTGGTTAAGGATCTAGTTAAGGAAATACAGAAGATGCTACGTATTTCTCAAGTGCTCCTCCCCTCCTCCCCCCTCCATCCTCTGATGGGAGGATTTTCCTTATCTGCAGAAAGAAATATTTGGAAGCTGTAGTTTGTCCCAGAGTCTGTAAGCAAGAGCACTTGCACAGGCTGTACAGCACATTTCTGAACACTTATTCCACGATATTTACAGTAACTTAAGGCATGCAAAAAACAACCAAAGTGTTTTTTCTCCCATTTTCTTCCATCCCTTGTAACATCTGCAGCATTTCCAACATATTCTGTGTTCAGCCATCAGCATTTAGAAGCCATAATTGCATTTAACAATGTCTGGAGCCCTCTCTTGCTGCAGACCTGTTTTACAGGCAGTAATTTAGAGGGTGGGGCCACCTTCCCTTCCTTTGCCATTCAGACTGCAAACTAAATGCCCAGTTTGCCCTCCCAAAAACCTGGTGAGTGCCCAGTCTCTCATCTTCATATTCAGCATTTCAGCTGGTTCTCTGTCCCTGTTATTTCTTTCCTTATAGTCTGTGATCAGCTCCCTCACCACACACTAATTGTTTGCACAGTTAAATTCGTAACATTCAGGATTACCTTAGATCTCAAGCCTCCTCTAAAACTCACATAAAAGACTGGCAAATCCTCCAAATGCTTTCTTCCTTGTGGGAAAGAAAATACGGGGCACAGGAATGGGCTCCTGACAAGCTCCAAGTGCTGGTCATGGACATGTTAATAGTGCCCAGTATCAGTTCCCCGAAGGAGTCCTGGGTTTCATGGAGCAGCTGAAGTCACAGTTGAGTCAGTGGGGCACATGGGGACTGGTAAGAGCTGCTCTTTGGTTCTGCACACAGTCTGTCAATCACAGAAATTGCTTTTGGAAAAAAAAAGGCTCTCTCTGCACACTCTCGATCAGATGACTCCAAACTTGGCTCAGTAAACTGACTGTGGCCCTTGAGAAGTCACAACAAATTCCAAGAATGCTTTGGGAAGTACAGTGTTGTTTCCATCACAGATAACAGGGAGCATTTCAGAGAGGTGCCAATGGCTTCTTCATCTCAGGAAGCTCCTCCACACTGTCCAGGCAGGAACCCCCAACACCCCATCACTTCTCTCAGCATCATTTGCATGGCTCAAGTTTCCACATTTAGGTGCTTCTTGGGAGAGCACACACTTTTACCCACACCAGGTAGCATGAGGGCATGAAATTAAGAGTTTGGAGAGATGTTTGAAAGGTTTAGGTTCAAAATCCCCTCATTCAAACTTGAATTTCATGTGGTTGTCACCTATTTTGCAGGTAAATATACATGTGCACACTAAGCCTTTGTGATGTGCTCTTTGTGGAACTGCAGGATATGATCTGGCTTTGCCAGCACCCCTCAATCACACAGTGCACTCAGAACACTTCCCAGTAACTAACATAGTTACTGTGAATATGGTAAAATCCTTACTGGTGAACCAGTCGTGAGAGGGGAACCCCTGGCCTGTTGGCTGGGGCACGTTTGTGTGAGTAGCAGCTCTCCTAGTTCAGTTGGATGGGCATGGTCTCTCCTGCTTCTCCACAGAAGCTCTGATGAGAGAATGACCCTGCACTCCAGAAGCTCCATATGTTGTGCAAATGTGTCAAACCCCAGCTGACAGCCCAAACTCAGGCAAGGGGTCTCCAGCCTGAACCCTGAAGGGTTGGGTGAAAACTCCTGTAGGCAGAGAACTTGTCTGAAGAGGAAGTAAAAGCATGCAAAAACTGTCCTGTGTGCAATATCTGAACACCTGAGTAATTTTCCACAGAAATTCAAAAATCTAAAAGGTGACAGCAAGCTGAGGGCCTCAGGTTGTGCTTAATCATAGAACAGGAAATATGAAGGACCTGACTTCAGGTTAAACTTAAAATTCGGACATCTCCCACTTTCTTGGGGAAGGAGGGACTTTGGGAGTGTGATCTAGACCCCTTGGAATCAAGAGGAGCTTTTCCATTCAGTCCAATGAATTTGGATCACAACTCTTAAAAATCTCAGAAATATCTTTATTCCCCTGACCCATAGGTCAGCTCGGTTGGGTGGGTCAGCTCAGTTCTCGTTAGACTGGCAGCCTGAGCCCTCTGCTGTGTGTCTGGGGAGGTTTATTGGAAGAGGCCCCACCAGGAAGCACTGTTGTGGTGCGTGGGAAGCACTGGGCAGTTAGTCATACTTTGTCCCAGCATGATTGCTCAGAGAAACATATTTATATTTGCACTGAACTAAAACTTAATGAATGTTTCGTATTTCCTTTGCTGAAACATTGCTAGATATGACTCAGCAATAAGTCACACACAGAGCCCTGTGTGTGGTGTTATTCAGAGTTTATATGTGAGGGACTGAGGCACAGCAAGATTAAGCCAAAATTAGTTCCCACTGCTGTGGGTGTGTAATCAGAGGTGCCAAAGAGCTCTTCTTTCAGAGTACCCAGCACAGCACTGTATTTCAAATATTCAAACTTCATTGGCAGCTGAGAGCACTGGGCATGTCTATAAGTCAGATCTGTGGTCTCTGGTCCAATATGAGGAGATAGGGATTGTGCCACCAGTGACCACTTGGGAAAAACTTGATTTCTACAGTTGCTGTGTGTACCAACCCTTCAAGACCTGCTGTGCAGCTGAGACACACATGCAATCCAGTTCCCAGTAGAACTTTTCAAGCTAACTTTACCTGAAATTGCCCTTGATCTTCCTGGAATGGCATTCTTTACCATGTTCAGTGTTTCCAGTGGGTGAAGCTGTGATGTTATGATAAACAGCGTATTGGAAACACATATGTCATAAAATGCAAAATACTCTGACACTTCTTAACAAGAGGTCTAGCAATAAGTATACTTGTTATAATAATAACTTGATACTTCACCAATTGTTCGGAGATGCTCTGCAGCGTTGATAGCCTTACACACAAGCACCTCTGATAGAGGCTGCTTGTCTCTGGGACATCCTGTTGCTACAAGAGTCAGTGGGCCTTCTGACACTCATCTGACTTAGGCATGAGATCTCAATCCCTTTGTGCTGCAGGCATATGGACCACATGTGTAAAGGATTTTGAGAAGGAAACTACTATTTCCTGCATCTATCATAAATTCCAAATGGTATATTCAGGCATAACAGACAGCGCATCAATGAAATGGAAGCAATTTCTCTGGAAAATCTCACCTAAACTGTTTGATTCATCTTAGTGCTGCCAACTCTTTGATGTTTATCATGAACCTCATAAGATTTTATTTTTTTTTACAAAGCCAGCTTTCTTGGGTCATGGGTTTTTAATGATTGTCAAGATGCCTAGGCACTGCCTATCTTCCCCCAGCCAGCAG
The DNA here is from genome assembly GCF_036250125.1 of Pseudopipra pipra. NCBI lineage: Eukaryota > Metazoa > Chordata > Aves > Passeriformes > Pipridae > Pseudopipra > Pseudopipra pipra. Next base: position 52,911,744 of record NC_087554.1, read on the forward strand.
CATATGGGTCTTGTTATGACACTGAAGAGTGAGGATTTTTTTTCAAAGATGTTTTGGTCAGGTATTTAAACATCTAAGGCTTAGGGAGAAGCATCATGTGGGAAAGTGAAAAGAATGTGTAGTGTCTGGAAGAGATATGGCAGGCTGAGGAACACAGTTCCCACACGTGTAGGATGGAGAATAATATTTCTCTAACAAAAACCGTCTTTTTAAACACCAACCACATTTCTGTATGTTTTCATTTTGAGTCATTTAATGAAAAAATTGGAAAACTCCAGGGAAAGCATTCAATCTGCTCACAGTTTTTCACAGGAGGAGTGTTTGTTTTCTCAGCAAACTTCTCTCCTAGAATTATTTGGTTTCTTCAGATCTTTGGGGAGCATCCTGGCACATAAATTAGCTGAAGGGTCTTTTTTCTGTCCTTTACTACTCCCTGCCTACTCTGACGTCCTATAAAGTGGGGGGAGTAAGAAGACAGCTCTTCACTCTTCTCCTAGTGTACCGGAAGGAGACTGTGACTGAAAAGTGACTGGATGCCACATTTTTGTCGAGGCATAGTGAGTCTCACTGCCTACTGTAGGACCCTCACTGGTCCTACAGTACAGGGTTCAGCACCATCTTGAGATCTGGGGATAAAGAGAGATTATCAGACCCTGAGCAAGAGCATCTCCCTGCTTCATGCTGCCACTGGAAGTTCAGCAGGACAAAGGCAGTTCCAGGAGCAGCACATGTGCTCCTGTGCCACACGTCACTCGTTCCTGAGGCCAGGTGTCCCTGCAGGGGAAAGGAGGCAGAGGAGCACCCCAACGTGCTCCAGGGCTATGAGACAAAGTTAGCCAGGAGCTGAACATCTCCACTATGTCCAAGGGGGAGATACAGGCTTAGAAAATACTCAGTTTCACTAAATTAATTTTACTTTCTCCCACAGAAATGTGCCTCCAAGTTGAGCATTTGCGTTTGCTTCCTTTTCCTAATGAAATTCAGCAGCTGGGTTATCCTAGATAATGGTGCCAAATCTTTAAAGATTTCCTTGTTCCAAGGTGATTGCTCAATTGACAATCTGCCTTGTTAATTAAGCTGCCTTGAGGGACAGAGGAGAACTGGAGGCAGCTGGGTGCTTTAATGAGTCAACGCAAAGAGCAAGACAAGGCCGTAGCGTGAGTGAGACAAGGTTGTAGTGTGAGTCCATCCCAGCATGGCCCCAAGCCTGCCTGAACATCTGGTCTTTGCCACCTGGAGTGCCTGCGTTCTTGGGAATTAACCCAAATGGAGCTGTTTGTAGCGAAGAGGCAGCACAGGGAGGTCAAATTTATTTTCCACTACTTGACACAGGGCCTTACCTCAGGCCAGCCTGCTCACAAATCAGAGTCCTGGAGAATGCCCAGGAGTGAATGCAGCTTGGCAGCCACCCTCCAGCGCATCTTCTCCAGGCTTGATCTTGTTCTCCTGTACAAAGTCACTCATTACTTGCAATGAGTTCCAGAACTCTCCTCTCAATAGTTCATAGCATCTGATGAGCCCACATACTCAAATTTCTCTCTATGTTGATCCAACACTAAATATCTATAAAAGGTGTGAAAAATCAGCAGGAATGAGCCCTGACTACAGTCAGAGATAGCCCTAGGCTTCTGCCCAGAGCTGGTTAACTTCATTTCAGTAAAAGGTTATTAGATCCCTGTTTCTCCTTCCACTATTTCCCAAAAACCACTTAGCAGAACTGAGTTATCTTCCTTGTCAAAATTCTCTGGCTACTGATGATGCTTGGCTGCCTTCTCTGTACTTTCAAGGCCTTATGCTAAATTTAGACAAGGAGGAGATGCTTCTCCTCTGGGCCTTCATTTTGTGGGTTACTCGTTGACTGCTGTGGGCACAATGTGAGCTAAAAATACCATTTGCTGCACAGCCAAGTGAGTTTAGTCTAGAAAGACTAATTTTTTCTTGCTACCTACTAGAGCTTCACATGCCCTTCATGTGAAGGGCATATGCCCTCTGCCCTGAAGGACGCTGCTCTGAGTTTCCAAAGATTTGGGATCACCTCTTCCTTTCTTGCATGTTACCTAAGGCAAACACTTAAATATTTTCTCTCTTCAACTGTGTATGTGGTTCTCAAGAGAGCCTAAATAAGTGATGTCTCTGCCGCAGTGCGGTTCTCCCTGGAGACACTCAGTCTGAGACCTCTCTGGCCTTTTCTCAGTTCTTCAAGTCCTGCCCATCTGCTGCTGCCTTCCCTGTTCTGCCCACCAGCAAGTCTTGGGAAAATACCTTGATTTTATCCAGAGATGAAATAGGAAGCATCAAAATACCAATTATAAGAATTTATGAGAGTAAAGTTTTTACATCCAAATACCCATGAAGTAGAAATGCCAAGTAATTTTCTGCTTGCAGTAATTTTTTTGTGTTTATTAGGGGAAAACATCTTCTACTATTTCCACATCTTTAAAAAAGGTGGATTTCTCCAATTCTTATGTGATATTTGTGGAATTCTACCAAGCATGACACAAACTACAGTAGTGAAATATGAGCCACTTGCCCATGCCACTGAAATCTCAGAAGGGAATTACAGTCTTTAGCAGGGTTCATTCGAGGTATACTACTTAAGGTAATAGGGCTGGACAATCTCATTAAGATTTATTTCCACCCCATTTAAACATGGGTTCAAAAGTACAGCTGGAGCTGTATTGGTTTTATCTTTGGCTTACGGAAGAGATTGGAAAAAGAAGTAAACAGAAAACATACTCAATTGCTCCACCGGCTGGGCCGGGAGACTGCATGTATAGCTGACACAGGCTTATTACATTGCATAGGCTTTTTTTTTTTTTTTTTTTCCCTCTCAGTGAATTTAGGAGATATTGCATCATTCCAGGAGGGAGAGGATAGCACAAAACAATTGCCTCTGCTCTTCCCTAATGGTAGTTCAACATGTTCACTGGATTTGTTCCAGTCCTGAATTTGTCCATACTCATTTGGGAAATGTATGGGTTAGGAAAAATACGTTTTCAAACATTTCAGCTTGTGTTGCAGATTCCCTGAGTAGTCTGAAATGTTTACAAAGCTCTCAGCACATGGGGCTTGTCCTCCTGCAGATAATGCTATGTGACAACAGTAATCCTTCTATCACACTCTAAGTGCTTGTTCTTGCTTCCGTTGAAGCCATCCAGACTGTGGGTTATTTGGAAGCATTTCTTTTCTCTTTTTCAGCATAAAAGAAGCAGAGTATATTTCCACCTGGGAGAGGAGAATTTACTAGATAGCAAATGCAGAAGCCCACTGTTATTTGCTGCAGTGTCTTTCTAGTAAATGTGGATAGATACACCCAGATTCTTCCAATGCTAGAGGCCGGCCGCTCCTACCAGAACATGGTGATCGTGGCCTGAAGCCCAGGGACTTTTGGGATCAGACATCTGTAATCCACAGGCAAAGCCCAAGCTGCCAGCACAGTCCAGCTCTTCTTGGAGCAGGCAGCATCCTTGGGCTCATCCTGGTGAAAAGGTGGACTGCAGGACTGCAGGGTCAGCACCAAGGGGAGCCTTCAGCAGGCAGATGATGTGAACAGCAGAGGACGTGACCTCAGCTATGTGCCACATACCCGAGCCCTTCAGTTTGTGAGTGGATTTTCTTGTTCAAACATTGTACTCTCACTCTTCTCAGATTTGGACCATCCTTTGTGGTTTACCCAAACCCAGAGTAAATGAGTACATCCAGAGGCCTCTAGAGATACCAAGGCAGGGAAAGGCATTTGGCTCTCTCCGACACTTTCTGTGAGAGATGTGGCTGAGAAGTAGATCCAGCATTGCTATTCTCCAAGTTTGATTTCCTTGGCACTTGTTTGATGCATAGAAATGTACAATCAACACTGCAATGTAGGAGAGGACTAAAATCTGCATGTTTGGAAGAAAAATAAAGAATTGAATAGACAGAAAAATGGAGTCGGCAGTTCTAGGAACCCATCACCATAGTATCAAGCCACTATTTACAAAACTTCTTTGTGAAGTAGTTTCCACAGGCTCTTTCCTTCAGTTTCAGTTAAACTCAACACAGTCACTGCTCTGGATTTAAACTCTGCTCTGAAAGGCCTGTAATCTAAACATGGAAACATTTAAGTCATGCTCTAAAAGAAGAAAATGAAGCTGCACGGTGTGATCCAGTGGCATGTGAGGACCCCTGGGCTGGGTCTGATGGAGCTGCAACAGCCCCATTAACACCCAGGAAAAAACCTCCTGCAAGCCCCAGAGCTGCTGTCCTGGGGTGAAACCCCTCATTCTTGCCCCAGAGCTCCTGTCTCAGGGCAACAACCCTCATGCAAGCCCCAGAGCTGCTGACTTGGAGCCTGAAGCTGGGCCAAAGCTCACACGAGCTGCCCAGGCAGTCTGGTGAGCCAGGACACAGCATGGCCCCTCTGCATCTCTGCAGCTGCATCTCCAGCACTGCCTGGCACATCCATGCACTGTCCTCTCTGGTGTGATCCAGGTGTGCTCCTGCCTGAGAGCAGCAGAAAAAAGCCCCATCTGTTTTCAGTGGCCGAGTTGGGTGAAATACCGTTCAGATTCTGATGCGAAGAGGGGGAAAATTAATAGGGTAGTCAGACTTCATTCTGTTTTAATCTGAAATTATTAAGGACATATATATTTTTGAACACAGTGTTTAACCTGACAGCATCCCATTAAAAAGCTTTATATAAGCTCATTAGGAGCTTCTGTGCAGTATCATATTTATTGCAATTAGCAAATATTAGTGGCCCAGCTGAACTGCAAGATATTTTTTCTGTCCTGCTCCCCTTTTATTCCTCCATCTCCTGCCTGCCATAACATAAGCATAGCCTAGATTAGATCCTTTCACACATCAACCTTTCTATCTGACAAATCCCAAAGAAAGAGAAACAAAAAAAGGAAAAGGAATAGAAAATTAACCATTAGGAGCTTCTGAGAACTTAAAAGAGCCTCCTAGATTAGGTCCCTTACCAGTGTCAAGGCTATAACAGTGCCAGTGGCATTAGTGGCACTAAGTTACTTAATTTCAATATGATTCAGAATCATTTGTATCTATCAGCTTATTCAGAGTAAATCCTCATCCTCCCAGTTCTTTTGTTTGCCATCTCTTGACAAGCTGTGTTGCATATAAATGAGCTCAAAAGACATGAGAAGGACGGATATATTTTCATTTGTAATGAAGTTCATGCACACAAATGCTACTATTGAAATACTAGTAATGAATAGTATTAATAGTTAATGAATTCAATCCTTATTTGGGTTTTATTTTGTGTTTTTTGTGCCCCTACTCAGACATAAAGCATGCAAAATGAAAGGAAGGTTTCCCTGAATAAGGGCAGAGGCCAATTTTTATAGATACTTAGACCCTGCTCCAGTCAGTGGCAAAGAGTGGCCCAGCTGGCCTCTGTTCCAACCATGATCTCACAGGATGGCTGGAATTTAGGCTCCAAGGTCTTTCGTGGTTTACAAGTGAATCACTGGCTGTTAAGCCATTTAAAGCCCACAGAGATTTGAGGATCTAGGGAGGCACAAAGGTTTGGGTACCTGAGTCTCAGATTCTACCATGAGTGCTGGAACTTTGATACAGTGCTAGTTCAGACCCTTCAGCCCAACTTGCCTCTTCTGTGTGTACACACAAACACCTGAGTTTTGACACTGATGAGCAGATAAGCACTGGTGCTTGTACTTCAGCCTCTTGAGAGGATTCAATCCTCTGTCAGAGGGCATCCTAACTGACTGGGCTGGGATGTTGTGAACAGATCGTGTGGAGAAGCATTTAGAAAGGAAGGACTGCTGGTCCCCTGTCAAGCTCCAGCCCTACTTGGCTGGCCTGCAGCACTGGATGATAATGCTCCTTCTGCCCAGCTGTTGCCCTTTCCTCCTAATGCTCTCCAGTGGGACAGCCTGCTACTTCACCGCCTGGAAATTAATCCCAGAGTGTCTCTTGCAGGAGATGTACTCCAAGTGCTCATCACTGAATAAGCACGAACCCCTGAAGGCCATTGAGCAGCGCTATGTGTCATTGCTACGCGTAGAAATTATCACTTGCAGGATGTCTGGAGGTAGTTTGCAGTCCTGTCTGGAAATATTTACTCTGAGTCTCTCTCATTCCTCATACTTCCATTGATTTCAGGGAGCTGTCAGGACTGAACTTATGTTCCTAAAATCTCAAGGTCTCATCTATTATTTTCTTTTAAGTTTTTTGATCCAAACATGCACCAACTGACAAGTGTATCTTTGTCCTGTTGTGTCTTGTACAAATGTAATCTTTATGGCATGTACTGCTTGAACTGAAAAATATCACTGATACCTACTTCCATCTCCTTTCCAGGAACGGATTTAGGACACAGTCTTGAGATTAATGCCTTGGCTGATAGTGAGGAGCATTAAGAGTGGGACCAAGATAGGCTGAGATTACATAAAAAGAGAAACACTAGCTGCAAAATCCACTACAGAAGAGAGCAGAATATCTCATGGATTCATTTATCAGCATTTCAAAGCTGGTCCATTGGAGATGGAGTCAGCTACAATACTACAAACTGGAGTCTGTATTCCAGTTGTTTGCTGTGATCTTACACTAGTTGGTTCATAGAAAATTTAAAAAGACGGATAAATATTGTCTATAAGCCCTGTTGCCAAAGAAAATGTAAGAGGTATTATTTTCAGCTGCTTACTCATTCAGAGGGAGCCACAACACTTGAGTCTTGCTGTGCTTTTTGGCTGCTGGGAACCAGCAGCTTTTCACTTTGAGTGTGGAACTGTGCATGCCCCAACTCTTGAGGGAAAACAGGGATAAATCACAACTTTGCCATTTTACCCCCTTTTAACATGATATGTGTGCTCTAAGCATGTGCAGTATGGATCATAACCATGCTGTTGGAAGGGGAAGTGTTTGGGGAAACTTTTACAAATGGGAAGACAAATATGCTGATATCTCTCATGCTCCAATAAGGACATGTAGTATTATGTGCAGCTTAAAGAAATCACTGCCTTCATCGGTGGTAACAATGTTTTCTAACAAAGACAGATTGTGTCTACAGGGAAAAATGAAAGAGATGACTGCCAAACAACACCAGTGAATGTACTGAGAAAGTATTATTTAGTTTTAAAAAAAAAGTGCATAAAAATCTGTTTATGTGGCTTGTCTAAACTGAAGAGACTAAATAGTTAGTAACTAAGATTCCTTCTAATCCAAACAATTCTATGGTTCTATGAACTAAGTATCACTGCCCAAAGGATTCATCTATTATTCCCCAGTTTATCCTACTGCAACTTAAATACCTCAGCAAAAGTTAAAACCAGCTATATTTTATTAGTTACCAGCAAATCCCCCCAACAATGCCAAACTTAGAAAGAAAGAGAGAAAGAGAGAAAGAGAGAAAGAAAGAGAGAAAGAAAGAGAGAAAGAAAGAGAGAAAGAAAGAAAGAGAGAAAGAAAGAAAGAAAGAAAGAAAGAAAGAAAGAAAGAAAGAAAGAAAGAAAGAAAGAAAGAAAGAAAGAAAGAAAGAAAGAAAGAGAGAAAGAGAGAAAGAAAGAAAGAGAGAAAGAAAGAAAGAGAGAAAGAAAGAGAGAAAGAAAGAGAGAAAGAAAGAAAGAAAGAAAGAAAGAAAGAAAGAAAGAAAGAAAGAAAGAAAGAAAGAAAGAAAGAAAGAGAGAAAGAGAGAAAGAAAGAAAGAGAGAAAGAAAGAAAGAGAGAAAGAAAGAAAGAGAGAAAGAAAGAGAGAAAGAAAGAAAGAAAGAAAGAAAGAAAGAAAGAAAGAAAGAAAGAAAGAAAGAAAGAAAGAAAGAAAGAAAGAAAGAAAGAAAGAAAGAAAGAAAGAAAGAAAGAAAGAAAGAAAGAAAAGGAAAGAAAGAAAAGGAAAGAAAAGGAAAGAAGGAAAATGTAAAGCACCATTAATCACAGAATTCCAGTTTCATTCCCTCTGAAGATGGTGTTCATAGGCACACCGAGTAGTGAGTGGTGGTTTCTGTCCAGGAAAGGCCTGACTCAGCCATGTGCAGCTGCAGAAATGCTCTGGAGGAAAAGCAGGTTTTGGCTCCTCTGTGTTTAGGGCTTACATGAGTAAAAGCAACATATACTCATTGCACTGCCTTCTCAGCTAAACACCTCCAATTTACCTGCCCTTCGCATTGGAGCAGACATAAAGCCCACTGGGCAACTAAAGAAGCATTTTGTTCCCTCATTTTTCCTCAGGTTGTTAGTGATGGGTAGAGTTTGCTTACAAAAATATGGGATAGTTCCAGGAATATAGTGATATTGTAACAGATAATAAAAAATCCAACAGCTTCAAACAGAGCCCATTTCAGGTTCAAAATGCTTGTCAATAAGCTCAGTTACACATTCATAAACCATCACTTGAACTAAAAGGATGTCACCAAAGAGCTCAATTTAATTTCCTCCCAATCTATGGCAATTTACAGAACTGTGATTTAAGACCTGGTCATCACCCTGAGTGTGTATGTTTGGGGGCTGGGTAGTTAAATCACATGAAGCTTTCCTTCTCACATGAAACCTTCCTTAGCTGTACCTCTAGAAGTCATTCAGTGCAATTATTTATTACTTGCATAAATCAGAGCAATGCAAAGAGGTTTGCCACTGAAGTTTACAGCATATTCATGTTTCTGTTATTGTTCCAATACATCTAACCTAAGAAAGGGGTGATTCCTTGGTTTTATTTTTGTTTGGGTCTTTTTTTTTTTTTTTTTTTTTGGCAATGTTATATGCTCCCAGGGAAATAATAGACAGTGATTTATTTATGAAATTCCTACAGCAGGAGGAAATCATACATCGGTCTTGCTGCCATGGAGGGAGATAAATAAACTGTCCTAATATATTTAGCTAAAGAAGATATAATCCATAGGAAAACAGACTAAGGAAGACTGGAGAGACGTATACAAGCTGGCACAGAAGATACTGAGCCAGAGAACAGAATGTTTAGATAGAGGCACTTACGGGCACTACTCACCAACAAACAAATCATCCAGGGCATAACTGGCTATTTTTAGCAGCAGTGTCTACATTTCTTTTCCCTTTTACCTCAAGAAAACTGTTAAAGTAGCTGCTAAAAATCCATACAGAGCAATGCTGGGCTTCCTTGTATGGGTGGGTAGGAGTCAGAGTGCCTTTTTGTTGGCTGTACAGTAGATCCTACAGACATATATATATATATATACACATACCTATATATATATATACTTATAGGTGAGTGTGTGAGTGCGTGTGTCTCCACGCAGTAGTAGTTCCCTCCCAACATACATCATCACCTGGTAGGTAGAATAGGAGGTCCTCAGGCACCCTTTGTGCTGACACCTTCCACTCCCATGCTTCAACTCAGTTCCTCTGTGAGGATCAGGGAGATTTCATCTTCTGATATCCTAATCATTGCTCTGGGCAAAATCCTTTGACTTCAGCTCTAAGGATCATGATTTAATCCAATAGTTTAGCCCAACAATGGGAACCAGGGGGTAACACAATATTTGGTTTTGTCATTATATTCACCATCTGTAAGTAATGGGCTGCAAAACCCTTATGATTTGTGGCAGGGCATTCCATTAACACATCGATAAAAAAAGCGAACACGTCTCCATTGACAGCACTTAACAATTTTCTCCATTACTCTGATGACTGTTCACTTTGAATGGAAAATGCTTTTCTGCACCATTGAAGCATAGCTAGTACATAACCTCTGAGCACTCAGAAGTGCTGAGTTGCTACAAGAAGGAACACTTAAGAGAGCGCATCCACTCCTTGGCACGCGCTGCTCAGCGTCAGACCCCGCACGGCTCACTGCCTGCAGCTCTGCTGTATCACCCACAAACTGGGACAAAATGTGCCCTGTGGCATCAAGAGGGAAACAGAGCTATTTCATCTACCTTCTGCTTTTGCATGATTACCAAGTGGATTTTGCATTCAATTCCTTGCATGCAATTGGTGGTAAAATCTATGCAGGTCTAAGCTTGTTTCCCGAGCTTTTATTGGATAGCAGAAACAGTGTGTGCTTGTCTGGCAGTGGGGGATATAGAGGCTGTAAGTTGAGAGGCTGGTGTTCAAATCCAGCAGATCAGTGTAAAGCCCTCAGGATATTATTCTTGCTGCAATTACAAGTAACAGCCAAAGAAAGGGTAGGAGACTGTCACACAGTGAATAGAAATGTTTCTCTTCAGTTGCTTGTAGAAATACTGCAGACGAGGATAAATAATTGTTACTGTAAAGCTCTCAGTGACAAATTGATCCCCATCTGTGTCTCTAGCTGCCTCCAGTTTTTCCTTTTGGGAGGCAGTGGTGGGTCATTAGTGTGGTCATTTTAAGCTTGGTACAAAAAAAGTATCCTGATTTAAGAGTCTCCTTGTGTGACCTTTGTTTGTATGTACAAGTGTTTCTCACACAAACAGCCCCAGTGATGTTGATGCTAATAGGTAGATGGTAGAGACAATTCCACTGTGACTGTTAGAGACTGGAGATGAGGAACAAAAGGTCCTTTCTGAGAGCTGCTCATCCATGTCGAATTCTCTGACTCACTTCACCTCGTGTGGGACTGACTGCTTAGAAAAACCAACACTGCCATCTTCTTACCACGTGTACAGGATCACAGCCTTAGCATACACAAAGCATTACTCACTTCAGCTGATCCCATTAGCACTGAAGACACAGGCTTGCACTTACTCTGTACGAGCCTTAGAAAAGACTTCTGTATGAGAGGATTATGGCTGCTGTTCAGACACTCAACATTTCCTAGTTAAAATATTTCACAGTGAAGCAATAGCATCACTAAGAGCTTGCGAGGCCTCAGCATCTGCTTTATTTCTTCTGTTAAAGTCTTTCTTTTTTGGAAGTTTTTGGGTTTTTGTAAGACGATGAAGAAAATACAAACTAATTGTTGCTGGGTTTGATTTTTACAAAACAAATTACTTAAGAAATAGAGGGAAAAATCTCAGGCTCATTGGTACAATATAATCAAACTATTAATGCAAAAGGGCAGTGCAATGCCATGTCAATGGAAGCAGTAAGCTGAGCAGATTTTCTGATTGCCCAACATGTGCCTCTCTGAGCATGCTTGTTTGCAAACACAAACTCAGTCTGGCATATATTACATGAACTATGTTATCTTGCATCAAAATATTTTCCCACTTCTGTGTGTTTGCAAATACGTCTAATTTATGCATTTCTGAGTGTATAATGTGTACTGCTCAGAGCTGAAGCAGGTGTAACAGCTCCTCTCCTGTTTAAATCAGAGATGCTGTTGGATATTTCAGTGGGTAGAAAGAGTACTTCTCCAGGTGGTGCCCAGTTTGAAAAAAAAAGGGGGTTGACAAATTCACATAAGGCATCCAACACAAGCCCTCCAAACCACAAAGTCTTTTATTGCAGGACACGTACTCTCCCTTTCCAGTGACCTTGCCATCCTAAGCATGTTCTTATGACATCACCTTAATGCTGTGGCTTAAAAACAGCTTAATTAATTTAGTGTCTATGCATTGCTGTCTGCTGCCATTGTAACATCCACATAAATAAAAAGAAGAGAAGGCACTCAGCTGCCTCTCATGCAGAGCCCTTTGAATCCCGGACATAACCCACCAGCTGCTCCAGGGGCATCCCTGAGGAACATGAAGTCCATCCCTGAGGAACCAGCCCAGGCAGACCACAGTGGAGCACCAGAGTTCTGTGCAGGTCATTTGTTTCTTCCATTACTTAATTCATGTTGCTGTTGAAATGATGATTACCTTATATTTTATAACAGCTGGGATTTTAACTTAATCTACAAAGTAATTAATTTTCCTTAATTGTGATGGGGGCTTGGTGTTAAGTAGTAAGTAGACTCGGATAGTACAATGATGTTTTCTGTGGTCTGGATCGTTACTGTGAGACAGAGTCTTTTTCCATATAGTCTAATTTTAAATACTATACTATAGCAAGAAAAATTGTTTTGATCATATTTTCTTTTTAAGTATTACCTGTTCATGGTGAGTAGTTCAGTGTGAGTTTAGAGCAGAAAATATCTTTCCCTTTCCTTTGGTACAAACTGAAAAGTAGACAGGTGGCAGTAAAAAAAGGACTACAAATCTAAAGCAATCTATAATGCCATTAATGGTTTAACTTTAATAAGAAAGGATTTGTTGCTTACTAGCTTGACATTATATATAACTACTTTCAGTCAATAAGGAAAAAAACCCAAGATAAGTAATCAATAAAACTAATTTTAAATATGTTTTATTTTTGTAAGTAGTCAACTTGTAGATCTTTTCATGTTACTCATTAACTAACAAAAGTAATCCTTATCCTGAGATCTAGTCAAGAAAATCTAGGATTGGAGTTCACACAGAGACTAATCTATGTAGATTAAATAGCTGTATTCTTTCTCCCAACATTGTAAATTTTGGCAGCATACCCCCAAAGCAGATTTAAAACAGGAGAATGTGTTGCATTTCTACCCCACCCCAGAAATAGCAGCTCCCCTGTCCCAGAGTACAGGGACCTGTGCTGTCAGCAACAGGCAGTGGCTTGGTGGTCTGCAGGTGTAACCCAGGGAGGTGCTGTTAGTGAGGGCTGTGCACTGCCAATGCCCTCAGAAGCCCTTGCCTTCACTTGATCCCACAAAGCTGCCCAAGTCTGGGAGTGGGCATCTCAGCAGCAAGGGGTATTATCTGTGTTATGCATGTATCGAACCTGTGCTCTGCACAGAGAGAACAGGTTCAAACCCCTTCTGACAGTCCCAATGCTGTACTTTATAGCATATGACTCATTAACTGTGAGCAGCTGAGACAGCCCAGGTAGAAAGACACTGTTGGAGCTGGCTGTTTCATTCAGAGAGAACTTCACAAAAATGTTATGCTTGGTCTTGTGGAATAGGCACACTGAAGATGGAGGAGATCCGTTAAGGAGCCAATACGTTTTATAAGGGCACAAGCCAAGCATAGTGCTGTGTCAGACATCCAGGATCTATCGAAAGACAGAAGTACAGTGAGATCCCTGAAGCCATCTTACACAATCCATCTGGGAGGTTGAATTCCAGGGTTTGTGGAAGAGCAGATACTTTTTCTTTCTAACAAAAATCTTTGAGAAGGTCCTGGGTCACATATTGCCTGTAGTCTATAATAGATTGTGTGACAACTTCATCCTCATGGGTTCTTCTTTGCTCAAAATAAAGAGATAAGGTAGCTAGATGTGGATAAATGATGCTATTTTTATCATACTGCTGGAGTTCACATTGCCCAGCACGTGTGGGACAGGAACCCCCAGCTTGCAGGGCACCTGGGAGAGGTGGGGACAGTGGCTTTTGGGGACAAAGCTGTGCAGGGAATGGCCATGCTGAGCGGCCTCCTGCACATCTTCTGGTGTTGACACTGAGCCATTCGTGCACCCAGGCACTTAGCTGGCTTTATTGCACACTGATGTTCGCCTCCCGACCACACCATCCTCAAGATGTTTTTCCATCTTCTTTAATCAGATTAACCAGCTGCTCATGCTCTAAGGACACTGACTCTGTGGGATGTACTTTAGACTGTGGTCTGTCTCATCTTCCTATTTACTCCCTTGACAGCTGTGTGCCTGAAGCAAGGGGATTGTGTCTGTCTTGACTTGCTGGGGCACCAATATTCAGTTTTCTGAGCACTGCACCTGTGTTCCCTCCAAAATGGGGCCTGAGGTGATACCTTCCCTAGGGACATGGCAGGGGCAGACCTGTACTATCTGCTTCAGACTGGTATCATCTTCCAAGGCATTTTAAGGGATGATTTTTTTTTACATCCCTCAGGGTAACATTGGGCACTGTGGGATGGTAGCAAGAGATTGAGATGGTACCTCTGAAGAGGACAAGCTGCCACCACAGCTGAAGCTCCAGCTTCTGAGAAAGGACGTGGTGAGCAGATATCTAGCTGGTAATTTGCTGTAAATAGGAAGTAAAATAGGTATGTGAAAATTACCAGGATTTCCCATACTTATGTGGGGTCTGTTCTCTTCCTCTGCTTTTAAGATGACATATCTCTGGTGATGTAAGCCAAATTTTTCATTTGTGTCCATATTCCATACATATAGCACCAAATGTGTGTGCAAGCCAAGGAACAAATATTTCCATTGTTGTGCTCACAATCTGAAAAAAAAGAACACAGTAAACCTTCAAATAGCACCAAATATATCCAAACTAAAACACAGAAGACTTTTCCATAAATACATGCATTTTGGGACGCCGGTTATTCTGTTCCTAAAACAGACCCAGAGCTAATTGCCAAGGAAATCAGCAGTGGCCATAACAATGAGGTGATCAACAAAGAGCTAACATAGTGTTTCCAGAACAAAGTCTGGGCTCCGCTTTGCCACATAATGCTTAGAAGCAGTTGCCATCACTACATTTTTTTTGTTATTCTCCAAGATCTTCCAGCTTTACAACAACTGGACTTGTGAAGCAGTAGTTACTATGGACATGCATATATCTTCCCTCATAAATTATTTCTGAAACACACATTTTAAGTAGGGTAACAAAGATATATGAACTAGATGGGCTGTAATTGTTTGTGTGCAGTGATTTTTTTATGAAGCAACCTGGCTTTGAATCACAGCTATTTTTACTGTGGTATTCACTACAGCATTGAAGTATTGATTTGGTTCCCCTGAACACCAAATGCTGTTTTTAATATAAGTTTATTTGCACAGAGCTAATATCTGTGATGCTGTTTGTTGCTATATTGTTTCTACAACAAACATTAGCTACAGAAGACGAGCCAAGGTTACCTGTTCCCACCTCCTACCTTGTCCACGCAAAACCTGCAAGCATGACTGGATTTACATTTACTGCCCTTCTTTTGCATTGCTTTTGCACAGTTTTACATTTACTGTCTGGCCTTACACAGCCTTGTGCTTGTAGCACGGTACTGTAGGTATATTTGCACCTTAGAAAGGTTGGTTGCCCTAATCAGTAAGGATAAAGTTGGCCTAATTTTAAAAAGGAAAAGTAGCATTAAGCTAGCTAGTCTACTGAAATAGAACTGCCTACATACAAAATTTTCTTTTTGCCTAGGAATCATAACGTTCAATATAATACCTACTTAGGAAAAAAAAATTATCATTTCTTCCTCTTACAATCACTGAATACAGTTGTCAGAACCAAACAGTGAAAGAGAAATATTTTCATTTTATAGTCTGGAAGGTCTTCTAGAAACATAGGCTCTTGTTGAAGCATTTTTCAGAATATTTCTCTAGATCCATCTGTCATTGGAAGATATTAAAACAAGCATGCTTTATGTATTTATATATTATGGGCCTAATTTGACAGCTTTTTCTTAAGCACGTTTCCTGTTGTTTTCATTGCCCTTCTGAAACGTAGATGATGCCATGTAGGAACATTCCCTGGTACATTTATTTACTCTTTTTGGCTGATTAAATTCTCCACATTACACTTTCTAGGCTTATGTGCATCGATATTTAGCTGTACCAACCCCTAAATGCGATCACACTGTCACACTATCGGCACTGACTCAAACATTATCATCCCACTCCATTTTTCATACTCAAGTCTCCTTGCCAAAGTTCAGGTTTCTTTCATATTCTCCTTAGATGCTTCTGCCGTGTCTCTTTTCAGCATCCTTTGTTCATAGATGGATGCAGCAGTGTGTCATTGCATTCCTAAAAACTGCTCAGCTGACTGGGGTGGGAAGGAAGCTGGAAAGCCCTGCCCCACAAAGCCTTGCTTCTCTAGCAGGGTGCAAGGGAGCATCATGACATCGTCCCTCTGGAATGGAGCTGTACTACCAGCCTGAGCACGTCACCTCATTTGAACTCCTACAGTACATAAAATTAGGGAAGAGATTTTATTTTATCCAAGAACATCCCCAGGAAAAGAGTTTTAACTAATTTCACTGATTATGAGGTCTCTGCCGTGAAACACTTATTCAGACAGAACTATTGATGGGAAGATCCCTATTACAGCTAGAATATTTTTTCTCCTAATAATAGTGAAAATCCTGATACATATTATTACATTTTGAATGAGGGCTTCTATGCAGTAGGTTTTTAATGATCTTACTCTTGCCAAGTTTTTCTTTCAACATCCCAGTGGAACATTTTTACCAGACCTATGCACACAACTTTCAGGCACAAATTCACTATCTCCTATTCAATGTCCTCATGTAGACCTTGCCAATGTCACAGATGTTCTTTTTCCATAAATTCCATCAACCATGGTGTGGAAGCCATGGTTTTTGTTGTTCTGTTCATGTCTGCTTTGTATGCATTTGTTATAGCTGGTCATTATCCTTTAAAAAAACCTTTCTGTTCCTCTTCTTTTTAAAATAAAATTTCTGAGGCAAATGGAAGGAAGATCCTTTTCTGCTGTGGGCCAATTTTGACCCTTTTGTAAGCATCAGAAACATCTTCAGAATTTAAGATGGAAAATTGCGTATCGTCCAAACCAGTGAATAAGGGAATTTTTTCCCCCAAATCTCAGAACAAGTCAGTTATATAGATTTTACTTCTTATAGACTTCCTTCTAATGGGATAGTTCACATTTTGTCAGGTCAAAAGGGAAAACTTTAAAATTTGTGAATGCTTCAAATGCTACTTTGCATAGGACATTAAGCATTTAGTATTTTCCAAAGATTTGAAGATCCCTGGGCCATAATAAAAATATTTGACTCCAAATCAGTTTCACGGAAGCCTTGGCCTACGAAAAGACATAAACCTAATCAGTGACTGAAATCTGGACTGAATCTCCAATCCTCAAATTAATGATTGCTGCAGAGCATCTCAGTTGAGATGGAAGTCTGAGGGCACATTGAGGTTGCTGTCAATATTTCGGGCTCCTGCTGCAAATTCTCTGTCAAGGAATGTCCAGTTCATCCCTTATAGTGGATCCTTTGGTCATTCCTGTTTTATTACCCTTCTTTCAGTATTGCTTAAGAAACAGTCCTTTACAAACCAGAAGATTAATGACATCACCTAATTGGTTTTGCTATCCTTAGAGATGATGGGCCAAATTAATCCCTGTTAGAGCTCCATTAATCTTTATGGATTTACACCCAAGATTAATTTGTCCCCATGATACTAATCACTTGCTGTGTGGTCTGTGGAAAATCACTTAACTTTGCATGTTGGTTTTCCCCCCCAGATGGAAAATGGGGGCAATAACTCCAAGTTCAGCAAAGAGAAATGCCCCAAAAACTCCTAGAATTGGTTAAAATGGAAGACAGTTTTTAATAAAATATGCATTTTATTTCTGAATGTTAGTTTCAGTTTGCGCTTGGGTTCCACCTTCTTGGATAGAAAGGTTTCCCTGTGGGGCTACAGATGTGCCTGGTATTTATACTGGGTAAAGTCTTGGTACGGTAGAGCTTGGTGGGAATTTATGTGCTCATTATACCAGGCCCAGGGTGTCACACTTCAGGTTTTACAGAAGTCACACATGCACACCCAGAGGCAGAATTTGACCTTTCTCATTTCTGCTTCATTTGGGCCAATTTCTACAGCTGTTCCCTAGTGAGAATCTCACAGAAGATAGCAGGAATTTTGTTTAAGCAAGGATTATATGATTAATCCCTCTATCTCCAGTCATGTTTATTTTGGCAGTCATTTAGTTCAGAGATCTCCAAAGCTCCCTAGCTCAGGTTCTCTCTATTCTGCTCACAGATATGCATCTAACTGCACCTCTTATGGGTTAAAGTAGCAGTTTCATTTACAAAGAGGCTTGTATGTTTGCAGAAAAACGTTCTGGTAATGCCACCAATTAGATAAAACTGAGACTTCTCACAGATAATAGAAAAGAAACTGTTGATAAGGATTGCAGCAATTTATTTTAGCTGGGACCCATGCTAGAGGTGAGTAGCAAGCAATCCATCAGTTAGATGACAGAAAGTACACTTGAGTTTTACAACACATCCCCTTTGAATAACCCCAGGCGCTCTTATTCAACCAGAAAATATCAGTGTTCAAATCTGTTCTTCTCTATTTATACATATTTGATGTGTTCATTTGCCTGTATTAGCAAATATAGGCACATTATAACATATAAATAGTTGAAAGATCAGTTGTAGTCTTTTTGAGTGAGAAACTATAGAATAAGATCCAAAGATCTTTGAAAAAAGAGAAGGTGCAGCATGTTAAGTAAAGAAACAATTATAGGGTTTTGACTTTTATTTGATACAGCACCTTTGAGCTATATACAAATTGCTGTGTAAGTGAAAGTATTTTTCAGCTATGCATTTTACTTTACAGACAGTATTAGCAATTTCTTCTTAATTCTAGATGTACGAAACTGATTTACTGACTTACTGGAATTTGAATGGACATGCTAAATATACACTGAAATCATCGTCAATTATTTATTTGAGTTGGCAAGGAAAAATATTTTTAAAGTTTAATGAAGCCAGCAGTGATACATAGTTGCATGTTGCTGAGCAACAATACTGGTGGCCAGTATTTTTAAAGTAGAAGAATACAGTATAATCATGTTGATGCCTCAGGGCTCTATTGTACCTCCTGCAGTAAAACTCAGGGGAGCAGGATCAAAGGGTGCTCAGGACTGCTTCAGCACACTGCATTTCTCATGAAGAAGCAGCAGCTTGCAGGTTAGAAGGGGAAGCTTATGGATAGCCCTCAAACTCCTCAGGTCCCAGAAACTCCTAAGAAAGAAAGCTCTCACCTCCTTCAGGGCAGAAACAGTTGAAGGAGTTGAGTTAAATTGAAGGGGAAGCTTGAGAGCAATGTAGGAAAAAATTGAATAGAGAGAGAGTTAATCTGGTGCTTCTTGGATTTCAAGGATAAAGAGTCATTAAACAAAGTAAAAGGCAGAACATAAATTTGATTAAAAGAAAGGTTTTTGCACAATGCATAATTGATCTGTGGGACTAACTACATCAGAGTGCTACCAAGGCCAAAATCATAACAGATTCGGAGAATGACTAGTACTAATACAGGCCATGTATTAGCTGCACTAGGTAGAAGATTTTTTTTTTAAGCAAGGAAAAAAGTCATGTATATACATATATTTGCCTGACTTTGTCTCATATATATATGTATGTATGTGTGTGTGAATATATCTATCTCTAAATATCTGCTTCCTGGGATTAAATACCTAAAGAGCAAAACTGAGGAGGGAATTTTCCTGAGGACAAACTATTTTATAAATGCCTGTTGTGTGGCAAGCTGGTACTGGGTCAGTTAGTGCACAGATCTGGGTTACCCTGGTAGTTCTTGTTCATGCAATGCTCTGTAGGGATGTCTCCCTGAAGGATGGCTCTTGCCTTGGGCTACTGCCTCTTTATTTGGGCCAAATCCCAGTTTGGCAGGACCAGGGTCAGTGAGACAGAAGACTTCACACAGGGGCTCTCTGTGGCCTCTGTGGTTTTGCAAGTGAAAGAAGAAGCTTTCCCACTTGGAAAGGCCACGGAAGTCACACACGGACTTGACTGAGTCTGTCCAAACATGTCCCTTACCGATAAAAGCAGTTACAGCTGCACGGCAGCCCTGTGGGGAAGGATGCAGGACTGGAAGGAGCAGAGCAGAGTGCTGCTGTTTCCTTCACTGCCAGCTTCTGTTTCCCCCTGATAATAAAGGAGTTGAAAATATGCAGCATTACAGCTCCTTATTTATTAATCGCATTCCCCAATAAAAACACCGGTGCAAAGCAGCACCGAATTCTCCTTGATTTGTGTGTGTTTTTGAAAAGTGTACTCTATGCCTACTGGGAATTATGTTTTCTGAAAGTTCCCTTTTTTGTACTCTCTGAGTCATTTTCCCATCATTCCTATACCTCACAATATTTTCCCATTGCCATAGTGACTGCCTGTGAGGAAAGCACGGCCAAGTAACTTCAGGTTTTTACTGAACCCAAATTGCCTGCCAGACTGGACCTCTGCTTGAGTTTGTCTTGCATCAAGGAGGGTGTTATAAATTAAATAGTGCTTTTTCTTTTTAAGTGATTCATAGTTCCCTTCTGGTACAGAGGTTATATTGTCACCCCTCTGGTCTAAAAGTCCTCTGATCCTAAATCTTCTCAGCAGGTCTGAGTGTGTAAGTAGCCATGACACCACACCAGAATTCTCACGGAGCAGCTAAACCAATTGAACTGCAATAGTAAAGTATATGTTGCTCACCTGCATTTGTGCATGTCCTCCTCTGTCCTTCTGTTGAATTCCTTAATCTTAGAAAGAGTTTGGACCAAATCCGTGCTTCTGAACACCTCCCTCTGTTGGACACAGATCCAAATGTCACAGCTTTCTTAAATGTCACACTATAACACTTAAGCAGAATGGCAAACCTGAGCTTCATAAGTGTGAAGATATCATTTTAAACTTTGTGGTTTAGGTTCTGGAATATATAAAAGATTAATATATTTTATTATTTTAGATGTGTATCTTAGATAATGTGAAAGTCAAATTTCTCTTGTAGAAATTACTTTTTTAGCACTGTGAAGGACAATTCCAGAAAATAGATAGTCTAGCCTTCAAGGTTGATGATAATTTTCAATGCCTGTTTAAGAGACTGTGCCGCTAAGAAATAAATCATAGTAGATGATCACTCTTTATAAGGCAGAGGGAGGACAGAATGCTTTTATGTGTAGGTGTCTGTGAATGCGGAAAAAAAAGAGACATAAATGTCTTTCATCTCATACAAAGGAATAACATAAACACACATACTTTATGATATGAAGACAAATATAGGCTGAACTTACTTTAAAATATTTTCAGATGTGCTGATTACACATGCTCAGGAGCATCACAAACACCACAAGAACTGTCCTTTTCATGGGTGTACATGTTTGCCTGCTAAACAGCAAATAGTCACTTTTAAATGAAAACAAATACTTCAGTCAGTGTGAACTGCCTTTTTACTTCATCAGCTTGTTCACATGAGCATTATAGGAGTGGATCCAAAAAAGGGAACAGAGTAGAAAAATGAAATTCCAGACACCCCATGTACTGTTTTGGAAGTGGACCTCAGTCCTAATGGCTGCACAAGCTTTTGTCATTTCACTATTGCAACTGTGACAGTGTTTTTGCCAAGTTTTGACTCTGATTTGTACCCTCATAAGAGGGAAAGAGGCATTACCTCATTTTATAACAAGCACTAGCGGACTTGTTTCGTGTTGACCTGACCTGACATACACCAGTGACTGTGAGAAGAGAGGCTGTTTCTCCATCACTAACCCCAGAATAGTAGCACTCTATACATGAGCGCTCAGGAAAGTGGCTTGTTTTTTTGGTATATTAACTTTATTTTCTGGTATGACATTAACTAAACTGTTTTCTTCATCACCTGCTCTTGGAGATGGTAGAAATATATTGCCAATGATCTAAATGGAGAAAAATCGATTGCCTCAGAACAAAAAAAAATGTGGAGCAATAGCCTAATTTATATTACTCCAGCTTGACAGCAACTGAGAGAGATTTTTCAAGTAAATTGGGATTATATCAGGTATACAGTCAATTACTTGTGAACCTCATGTGAAAAGAACAGCAGCAAAATGTCCATGAAGTGGGCCTGCAGCTACTGTTCCCCAGAAAACTTAATGGGCTGGGCAATAACTCTCAGGAAACCTAAGCTGGTAAAGACCTTTAGAGTTCATCTAGTCAATCTCACCCAAGGCAGGATCAGCTATATCACATCAAACAGGACATAAATGTGTCTAAAATTATTTCAGAGACGTTCCATTGGTGCTGTTACTTCCTCAGGCAACTTATCACAGTGCTTTACTGATATTAATATTGGAAAGATTTTTTTATTCTAATGTCTGACCTGAATGAGAACCTTTCCTGATATGATTTAAAGTGGATTTAATGTGCCAACTGAGGTGTTATCAATGCTGAATAGGGTGGAAGGATTTCTTCATACATTTGCAGGATTACTTATCCATTTCATTATATTGATTGCCTTTTCTACTCTGCATAACACAGCTCAGTGTTTGGTTTGTGTTCTACCCTCAGCTGAATTATTTCTTAACTAGTTATTACCCACCTTCCAGCAGATAACTCCTGTCTAAATGTAGTGCCTTGTACTTTGTCCTTAGTACATTTTATCTTGTTTTTACAGATAGCTCCTCCAGGCTGCCAAGATCTTCTAAAAAATTTAATCTGCCTATTGGCTAGCATACTTTCAGAGCTTCCAAGCTGTGACCAGCACATTTACTAAGTATTTCTTATGTTTTCTTTTTCAGTCACTAATAAAAATGTGGACTATGATGAGACTAAGGAGAAAACCATGCAGAATAATATTTCATGCCTCCTTCCATTTTGTGTCACTGTTTAGGTTACGATTACCTGAGCAGTGTTACATCCTGCTGTGGGTGTAGCAGGGTCAACAGGACTGTGTTTCCTCATTTGCTTATAAGAGTGCCATGGGTGTGCAGAAAGCCTTACTGTAGTCAAGTTACATGCCACCAACTGCCTTTCCCCTGTCCACAGGGCAACACAGATGTGGGAAGAACTAAGCTGGTTTGACAGACTTGGTTCTTACAATAAAAACTGAATGCTTCACCTTTATTGTCTAGGCACTCCTAAATAGTTTGTTTAAAAAAATCCCAGATTTTGGGGCAGGAATTTAATTTAATCAGGCTGATCGATAATCTCCTACTCCTTTTTTTCCCAATTTTAAAGACAGGTCCAATGCTTTTCTACTTTTGATCCTCTGGCAACCTAAACATCTAGCCACTCAGAGATTGTCCTGGATCAGTCTGCCCTTTAAACAGCATAGGATGAAATTAATACATCTAGCTAATTTAAAAAATATTATCTGATTACACTGCAGCCATGCAATGAATCAAACTGCAGGACTAATTGATCCTAATAACTATCACCTATTTGCTAGATTCATTTTCAGCTGGATCAGTTCCCTGTCCAGACTCCTGCACGCCCTTACAAATCATTGTGGCAGTGGGATGAAGGAAGGCAGTGAGGAGGTGGGAATGGAGTAAAGCAAGAAGGATGCAACTACATTTTTCAGCAACAGCACCGTCTTAAAATGTTCATTGAAATACAGCTTTAGTGAAGACAGATACAAAAAAAATCATTAATTACTTGTACCTTCTTCATGTCATCTGTCGACAGTTGTTGTGCACCCTTGAGTAGTGAACCAGCATTCTCATGGCCTTCTTCTCATGCATTTGTAACATCACATCTTGTAACCTCACTGTTCCTACTTGTATCTCATTTTGTGTTTTTTTTCTTTCTGACTTTACATGAACATACTGTTGCCATTCATCTATACTTATGTTGAATAGTTCAACCCCTTTCCACATACTTCCCTCTGGTCAGATTAGAAAGGGGCTTGTGGTGAAGCCAGGAACTTTATTACTACATTTCCTATCCTTCCTCTACACTGGCATAACTTGTGTTTCTGAGCTCCAAGGGAAAACATGCAGAGATGGAAAAACCTGTGTTTCAGTCTTCATATGCCATACTTCCTAATTTCACATGGAAGGAGATGGCAAATGAATGACAGAGCAAACAGCCTTCATCAGATGAATGGAAAAAGTACAAAATGCTAAATCATATCAAGACTCTCCTCCAATTGTACCGCTTGAATGTGAGGTAACTCCAAGCAGGACATAGCTCATGGAGGACACGAGAAACAGAGTAAAGGACATTTTTTTCTCCAGCCCTCCAGCGGTTCTGGCCTGCTCAGCAGAGCTGAATGTAAACAGATATTTGCTCTGCTTCTGTCCTCTAAATGCATCATTTTCCACAAGTTCACATGTATGACAGCTGAAAAATCATGAGTCATATGTATTCTTTTCCAGCATAAAGTATTATTTGCCCCTTATTCTTGGATGGTCACTGAATGACATTTAATGTCATTTGTAATACTGGAAAAGTTTCCTTTGCCACAGTCTTATATGGGTTTCCTTTAAAACATCTTACTCATATGAAATTAATGCCATCAACTTCTTTCAAATATCTTTATTTTCTTAATTGTTCATACAACACAAAATTTCATCAATATTGCAAAACCTTTTCCTCCTGACTGCTGATTAAGAACACAGCTGCTGATGTCTCGAAATAAAAATTGCCATGAAGGAAGGAGAAGATATTATGGATGTTTAAATCTGACAAATCTGAATCCAGGGGTTTGACTTTGGAAAAAAACTGTTTAGTTGAATGGAATCTCTGATGAGCACTAAACAGCTAGGTTATTTGTAATTATTTCTGTATATGGTGCCACAAAACTATGTAACGCTTCTTCGAACAAATAAAAAGGAATAAAATCCAGGCTTCAGTTGAAGTTGAACTCTGCAAGGTTGTATCACATGAAGAATTGTCCCTTGGCCTATTCTACCCAACCCTTAGTCTAGGGGAACTCATTCACCTTAATTCACAGGGAATCTTTGTCTGAAGGGATGGTTTGGGAAAAAATGCAAAATTCCTCAGTGCAATATTTCTCAGACATCTGTAAAATATATCACAAGCTGGTTATGGCCAAAACATTCATTAAGCAGCTACCAATAGGCAAAAGAGCTGTTTAAGAGGAAGAATCTGAAGGAAAAGGCAGCAGGCCCCTGCATGACAAGGGCTGCAGGCTGTTTAGAGCAAGTTCTTAGCTTGGACTGCACAGTGGTCACACAGTGTGTGTCCCTTGGCAACCCCTAGTCCTTCATCAGCCAGTGCACACCGCAGGGGTTTTATGTTCTTAATTCTCTTGTTCATGGCTGCATCTGCTTGTATAATTTATGGCACACAATACATATTTTTCTTTTGAGGTTCATTCTATTCTTTATTCTAGCATTTATTCTGTCAGAAAGTGGTTGGACAATGAAAGGCTATTGGGCATCACAAAGCTGAAAAGAACTTGTCTTCTTGCTCTTTTTTTTCTTGAATTATGTCTGCTAATGATAAAATCCTTTTCGTTTCCCTTCTTTCCCTTATCTATAGCTCTGGTTTTCTCTTGCTTCTTTGAAAGCTTGAGAGAGAAACATCAGGTGGTGAAATACTTAAGAATTAAAGGGCTGCATCAGGAAGCATTTTTAAAGTTAGGTAACTTGGTATCTGAAACAAATGCATGATTGTTCTTCATGCTTGGATGGCTGGCAGCCAGGCAGCAGGGCCAGGGATATTTCTCAGGGATTCATTCAGAGACTGTCATTATTGCCCCTATTACTTTTTCCTCTGTCCAGGACTCTCTTGAATGCCATCACCAAAGAGAAGAATGCCACGCATGGCTTCCCCTGAGGAGGATTAGTAATCCTACACCTTGCACTGGCTGGCAGAGGTGTTTTAAGAACAGCCAGCATTCTTTCCCCAAAAGCCAAATATTTTATTACTGTATAGACCTGATCCTGCCATTTAAACCCTAATGCCTATTCATGTTTCTGGGCAATTCAGTGGAGGCTTCTTTGGTTCAACCACTTACTTTCATGCATTTTATTTCTTATATTTTATGTGTCCAGAGGAGATCAAAAGCAGAATTCATCTAAGTTTCTGGATGCACTTGCTATGAACCTGCAGAAAGAAATCACTTTGAAAAAACACATGCAACACAAAATTGCTTTGATCACCTTGTGGGCCTTGGGTGATTGCACAGACTAGAACAAAAAAAGTTTCTTTCAAGGCAAATCTTGTTCCAAAGTAAATAAAAAGGTTTAATTCAAAACTATAGTTACCCACAACAATAAAAGCTACCGTCCATGCTGGAAACTAGTGTAAAGTAATGTTGAAAACTGTAGGAAAGGATTATTGCCTATTGCATTTTTCTCCATCCAGCCAAGTTTAGATTAGCTGATGATTCAACTGCTTTCTTCCATCCCCAGGTTGTATCTTGGGATCTTGAACTGGGAAAGCAGAAATGAGCTGAGGCAGCAAAAGCAGTGGAGGGACGAAGGTCTCAATGTAGGTGGTCTTGGGCTCTGGAAGATTTCAAAGGAATCTGCAAGTGTAGTGAGCTGAATTTCCTGCCTGGCCCTTATAGGTCATCCTGCCTTCCACTCTCCTGATCCTCCACTTGCTCAGGGAAAGCTCATGGAAATTCAATGAGTTTGAGCCAGTGGAATTCTGTTGTCCCCTGCAGAAATAACCCACGCTGTACAAATGGAATATTGTCTTCTTTCATCCCCTAACTCTTTTGGTACAATTAGTATTGTATTTGATGAAAGATACAGTGGGTGGAGAAGCAAAACTTGAAGCTAGGTTAGTTGAGGGGGTAAATGGGCTTATGTGATGACAGGAGTTAAGACTGGAGGCAAACTCTCTGTAGCTAGTTTCTATGACTTGTTTAGTAGTACAAATTAGTTTTTCCAATAAATTGCTCACTAAAAGCAAGCATAACATATAAAATCACTAAAAGAAATGCAGTATTTTTTCCAGCTATCTATCAGAAGATATTTGCCATAGTTCATTTTCCACATCTGGGCAAATTTCCAGCAATGTAACTGCAAATGTAGAAAGTGCCATAAATGAGATTAGCTAGCCCCTTCTATCACTAATATGTTGAACTGATCTGGTGCTTTGTCTTATCCATGCATTTTTATGTGTGCTTTACTATTTACATGTCTGACAGTAAATTTTCTTGCTATGCATCAGTTCCCATGAGATGCCTTGTGCAGGATCCTAAAAATGGTGAAACTCTGACATGGGAAGATAGGAAATTAGGAATATCAATTATGCTAAGGTACAAGGTTAAACCACCATCCTACTGACCAGGGAATGTAAAATATAGTGCTGAGGTCCCTCTCTCTGTTCACAGACACTGTGGGTACCTATTTGCAGAAGAAAGAGACTTCTTTCTCATAGTGTAGCTGATGTATCCTTTGGGCATGTATCCTGTTTTCTGCTTTTGGGTTTTACACATCCTTGTGGATTGATACAGTCCAATTAAAATGCTTGTTCTAAAAAGTGATCAGAAGGACTATTGTAGTACCACTTTGTTAAAAAATGGTATTTTTTGTGTACACCTTAAATGATCAATTTGCTATGCTGTAATTTAAATATAATTTTGAAGAAATATATCTACATCATAGTTTACTCTAATCTCATCCTTCTGTATTATAATTCAGAAGGCACAGATTTGTATAGCTGTGGCTTTGTATAAACCAGATATTAAATTGTAAAAATATATGACTTAAATACTTGCATAAAATAGATCTCTGGAATATTTACTATCACAGTAACATCTTTATAATCACAACATAAAAATTAAAACAAAACCAGTGATCTCAGCCATGTGCAGGAGGGTGTTGATGTGGTGCTAGCCATAAAAAAAAATCATATTTTTATCCTCACTGAAGGCATTTCCCAATATCTACATGTCTGAGGCTCCCTGAGGTTTCAGTGGGTGCAGGAAAAGTCCTTCTGCTGGGAGGGAATTCCCCATGGGGCGTGACACAGACCTTTGGGAGGATCCTCCCCTGAATGGTGAACTGCTGAAACTGTGCCGAAAGTCTTGTACCTGAAACCAGAGAGGCCGTTCTTACAGGAGGTAGGATTCGTGCTCCTGAACACGCAGATCTCAAAGAGCTCTGCTAGTGTAAGCTTTCAGCCTCTACTGAGGGCTGAAACCACCAAAAATAGGGTTGCAGAGCTGAATTAGAATGGAAAAATTTAAGGAGTAATTTTGAAGACTGGGTGGATCATTTCTTCATGTGATGCCATCCATCACTGCACTTCTTCACATTAATCTCTCAGAGTATTAATATCTCAGAAATTTTCTTCCCATCAGCACAGATTGCACAGAAGATGGAAAAGAAGTTGCATGCCTGTGTATCTGTAGTGTATTTTGCTTCTCATCTGTTTAGTATCATAATGTTATATCTGTGGATGTAGCAAGTCTGCAGTTGGCCATTATGTACATTGATGTGCATGGAACCCAGCTTGTTAGGGGACCTTACAAAAATAAGGGTATTTCTACTGCAGGCACTATGCCTGAAAGCATTTCACAATAAAACAAACAAGTAATATCTTCAGTGCTTACAGGCAGGGTAGTGCACTCGACTGGTAGTTATTCTGGTGTGGTTCTGTCACAGACTTCCTGGCTGGACTTTGACTGTGTCATGTTTTCCCTCTCATTTTCCAAATAAGCAAAATAAAGCCAACATTTAGTTCAAAAAGATGGTGCAAGTCTGAAAGCATCAGTGTTTGCTGAGCAGCCTCCCATTTTTGAATAGGAAGAGTCATAGATGTGGAAAGCATTATTCTTTTCATCTTCAAAGCCTTCTCTTTGTATTTATAAATTAACCAATCGGTAAAGCAATATTTTTTTTTCCTGGGCAGTATGATTAAGAATATTCTTATTAATTATAGGGAAACCTCCACAATTCCAATATATATCATTCAAAACAACAGGATGTATTCAGGCATATTGCGACATATTTTCATTTGGATTGTAAAACATCCATACCTTTGATGGTTTCATCCCACATTTGTTATACTGTATTTTTAATGCACTCAGACTGTGCTGGCATAATGGTGATCCTCCTCTCATACCCCATCTTTCCCACATGCATGAACTGTGCTTTGTAGTGACATTCATGAAGCTCCCTGCTGTGGCTGAAACACTGGAGTCCTGCTATTTAGAATGAATGATTATTCCAGTGGTTTAAGTGTTTTTCACAAAGGAGAGTGGGGAGGCAAGGCACTTCTTCCTTTACTACACCACACTAGGAGAAAAAATCTTTTCTTGAGCCTACGAAGGGACCCTGACAGAGAACCTGGAGATAGTCTTAGCAGTGAGGAAAAGCCACTTCTGAAGAATGAAGAAAATTTATTCACCACATGAAATTCTCTTAAAAACCCCAAACGATCTCAGCGGCTGCTTACTGAAGAGAAAGGGCAAATAAACAAACAAATTTAAAAAAAAATCAGCATAAATCAGGATTTCATCAGACTTTAGGAAGCTAAATCCAAAACTTAACCCCAGAGCCCATCTCTGCTAAATGCTGATCTCATCCTGCTAGTGCCTAAACCCAGGCATTGGCTCTTCCTTCCCCGGGGCTCCTGCTGTGTGCAGCCTTCTGCTGCTGCTGCTGCTGTTGCTGCTGCTGTTGCTGCTGCTGTTGCTGCTGCTGTTGCTGGGCATTGTGCTACCCAGTGCTGCCCCCCTGGCCTCTGCAGAAGCACCGTGTCCTCCAACATTGAGGCAAAGCACTGTGCCTGTGCTATGACACCAGCCTTCAGACCACCTAACTCTGAGTGCTGGTGATGGACAGCTGGAAGGGGTGCCCATTTCTTATGCTTTGAATGAGTGATAGATGATTCAGGGAGAAGCACACGCCTGGTGCCTCGTGTTTTGGATTGTTATCTGGGCCCGTGCACCAAGTGTTGCAGTGCTTCAGCTTTTTAATGAATGAAACATCTGACTCACAGAGGAAAAGCAAAGCTTGTACAAACACAGAATTTAAAACCTTCCAGGCTCCAGCAGAGACTGCTGCATTAAGTAAGACTGTGAATGGTGAAGTGGACTCTTACATCTTAAATGGAAACGCAGTTAGCTACAAAACTGAGCTCAGCTCTCTTTGATCACGCTGCAGTAAACGTGACCTATCAGATGATTGCTAAAGAGCTTGAGGGGGATCTTCCAAAGTTAGTCATGGTAAAATACGTGCTATAATTATATCCACTGATAATTTTTAGCAAAACCAGCACATTTGCTGATGGTGCTAGATGTTTTGCCTGATTTCTCTAGTTACAATGTATGGTTAGAGTGTGCAGCAGCCATCCAAGCTTTCCTGATGTGTTCAAGCGCTCAGGCACTGCACTGACCTGAAAGAAGAACCCTCCAGCGTCTGTGGTGAACTGAGCCTTCACCTCCCGTAAACTCTGCACAGAAGGACTCACTGCACCTGATGCCATTAGCAGCTCTGCACAGCAGGCTTTGCCACTGACAGCCAAATCCCAGCATCCTTCCCTTACCAAGTGCCACCATCTCACTCCCTGAACAAGCCCACTGGAGGCAGTGGCATTCAGCACAGACACAGGGGTCAGGGTTGTCCAAGCTACCAGCAAATGATGAAAGCAAATGATCCCCGCTTTTCAGGAACAGGGATACATAAAACATCAAAATTATCAGGAGCTGGACTTTGATGTTCCTAGTGTGTCCCTTCCAACTCAGAATATTCTGTGATTCTGTGATATTTGACTATAGGTCATTAACGGGGAGTGAAAGAAAGTCTTCTTTGTCCTAACACTCCTGAAAATTCAGCTAGGGATGGGTACAAGCTCTTTTGTTCTCACTTAGCAAACAGTCTTTTGTATTACACTACTCAAGACAAGTGAATAAATATATATGTTATAAAGTACAGCTTTCAGAAATGTGACATCATACAGTTTCTGACACTGCCTGCACTCAGCATGCACAAATGTACAGCAAAAAATCCCTCCCAGATACCCCAGCCCCACTATACTGCTCAGGATGCCACATTCCATATATATGCTTTCCCATTTTCCAAAGAACTAGCTTTGATCTGTGCAAATGATGAAGGCTATAGTTTACTGAAAAGTGGACAATTAAAAGAAGTGGGCTTATTGTTTCACCATACCAGCAGAATTCCCAGACACACATTAGTGCATCTTTGTAATCCACTGTTCTATTGTTCCCACAGCCAGACAGAATTTCTTTTTCATTTTGTGCCTTGTCGTGCAGTTTAGTGTAATGAGATTGTAAGAGGTTTCAAAATCATTAAATTATGGAAGTGTTTCTCTTTTCTAACCCTTGTCCTAAGAGTATAATGGCATCATAACAGCATCTGGAGGCTGGTGCCAACACCATTTTCTGTCACATCTCTGAGCTGATTTGCAGCGTGGTGAGCTGAAAGCCTTCCCTGACACCTTCCCCTCTAGTTTCAGTGGGTAATCTATTGTAAGGTTTTCAAGGTTGTATCTCCCTTTAACAATGGATTAGATTTGAGTATCTAAGTGACTTTTAATTTCCACTCTCTGAAATGGAGCTACATTGCCTCTTTTGGGCCTTTCTTCTGCTTTGGCAAATGTCATAAAAGTCAGTGGGCTTTTACTTATCTTTGTAGCACTCTCACTGACAACACATTTTTTACTATGAATATAATACTTTTAGACAGCCTAGATTTCATAGATCTTTTTGCCAAAACTTGCACATCTGAAGGAGGTATAGGTTAAGATAACATTGACATCTGATGGCGAGAAAACTCTTGTGCTGAAACTTTCTCAAGATGGTGGAAAATGTAATTATTGCAACAATGTTTTAAAATTAAGGAGATTCTTATTTAAAATTTGTATTAAAAAAAAAGCTTAATTTTTCTATTATTGCAACTCGTCTGCCAAAAGTCCCATGCATATATGTCTTTCTGCGTGTACAATTTTTTAGAACAATACGGCATCTTTGAAAAGTTTTATGGCTTATGCATGAAAAGGTCATGAGAAAACCTAAGGGCTCTGTGTTAAACATGAGAAAGAATTGTGATTAATTTAAAACACTTAGAAAATCTATCGGCTTTAGTATTTTTGAAGTAATTTTCTATGCTTTTTTTAGTATATAATTAAACTATCACAATTTCCTGCTATTTATAGCCCATAGCTATAAAATGCAGTTGTTTTTGTCAGATACAAGTTAAGCACATCAGTCTGGGTAAGTACTTGTGTTGGAGATGACTTCAACTCTACCGATATTGGCACTGGCAATTCAGGAGGGAGCACTTTTCACTCCACTTTAATATGGAACTGATATCTCTGCCTAATTTTATAGCATACTTTTGTGTTAGCGCTGCCATGGTTTAGTGGTTGGTGAAAAGACTCACATGTACCAAACCCATGCCTGTAAATGGATCCACATGATGGAATTGTCCTGCAAAAAGCTCCTGAAAGGACTGAGGCCTGAAGACACGATGTGTTAATGCTTTGGCGTTTTTCAAGGTGAAAGGTGTTATAGATAACGCAATGCGCTATTTTTCTCATGTCCCTTGAGGAGCTTTAAATAAAAATGCCTTTCAGTCGCCGGACACTTCAACATCCCTTAGGACAGAAATTGAAGCCCAAAACGCATCAAATTATTTTATAATATTACCAGCCACTAGTTTTGTACCACCACCCTCGTGTCACCATGAATGGATGTTATGAACATACCTAGATAAATATATTTTAAAGTGTTAAAGCTATTTTAGTATCCTGTGTTGGAAAAGTGTACCATTCTTCAAACTAAACAGTTAAAATTGTATAAAATGACATAAAATTAATTACGGCATGTATAGTTCATTTTTGTAAGAGAGTATCAATTGCAATGTTATCTTGACAGCTCCATCCTGTAGCCAGCAGAATCGCCACTGAAATCGGCGGAGGGCATAAGGCGCAATAACAGGCAGGCTGTTGCTTCAGTGGGAGAAGCGGGAGGAGGCGAGCGCTGCTGCGGCAGGGAGGGATGCTGTGCTGTGCCGGGCGCTGCTGACCGTCGGCACAGCCGCCACCGCCAAACTCCCGCCCTGCATCCAGAGCCGCTCCGGGCACCTCCGCCCGTGACCGTACTTGGAGTTAAGCCCCGGGCCACCGGCAAGCACCTCCGGCCGCAGGGCCGGGCGGTGTCTCGGCTCTATGTCGCCCCGATCGGGACACCCGGTGCCGCCGTGTCCCGCGGGGGCAGAGCACGGTGCCCGCGGCTCGCCCCCCTCAGCGGCGGGCCGGGCTCGGCGGGGACGCTGTGCAGAGATGGCCGCGCCGGCCCCGCGCCCGCCGAAAGCCGCGTCGGCTCGCTCGCTCCCCGCGCCCCGGGGTCCTCCCCGCCTCCCGCCGCCCCGCCGTGACGGTGCGGCCCCGCCCCGGCCCGCCCCGGCCCGCCCCGCGGGTCTCCCCCCGCGCCTCGGCGGCGGAGCGGAGCGGAGCGGCCACCGCCCCAGCCGCGGCGGAGTGAATGGGTTGCCATGGCAACTGAGTGAGGCAGGCAGCGAGGCCGCCGCGGCCCCAGCCGCCTCCGCTCCGCAGCGTGTGGGCGAGCAGGCAGCGGGCGGCCGCCGGGACAGCCGAGGGGACGCCGGGAGCGCAGCGGCAGGATGGAGGACGGGTTCTCCAGCTACAGCAGCCTCTACGACACCTCCTCGCTGCTCCAGTTCTGCAACGGTAAGGGCGGGGGCCGCCCCCGGCGAGCAGCGGGGTCCCGGCGCCCCGGCGGGGCGGAGGCGGAGGCCGGCGCCGGGAAGGCAGCGCCGGGAGCGGGCCTGGCCCGGGCTACCGGCGGCGTCTGCACTGCCCAGGGCCGCCCGGCTCCGCGGCGTAACTCGGGCAGAGGAGGAGGAGGAGGGAGGAAACTTCATCCCCCTCAGCCTCCCCCATTACACGGCGGGAAACCTGCCAGCCCTCGGGGCGCCCCTGCGGGGAACTTCTGCACCTCCTTCGCGGGTATCTGCAGAGATTTGTGTGCGTACGTGTTATGCTATGGATGTGTGTGTGTGCATCTGCCTCGGAGACAGGTCTGGTGTAGCCCAGGCGGTCACCCAGCGCTGCGTGTCTCCGCTGCCGACATGCACACAGATACACATATATATACACATACACGCACATGTATAGGTCGTGCATTTATATACAAGTGTAGGACGGAGCTCTCCGTGACCCCGAGGGGCGCAGTGGGACGACCCGGCGGGGGCAGGTGTCCTTCAGCCCCCTGCCCGCCCCCGCTCCCAGAGCCCCCCCGGCCCCTGTTGAGGTGTGAGATGCCTGTGCGGAGTTATGAGAGTTGGCCTGCAGTTACTGTTTTTTCCTTCTGCTGTTTTTTTAAGGTAGGGGTTATTGGGATGGTGGCGTCACCTGGGTGGCAGCGTGACAGGGGAGCTGCTGGGCTGCAGTGATGGGTTGTAAAAAAGCAAGGAGGAGATGGGGAGCTGTAAGTATCCTCACAGGAGGCATTGGAGATTGGCCTGCGTAGTGTTTGGGATTATTCAACTAAATGGTGTTTACTGTATTTGGAGGGAAATAAGTCAGGTATCCTAAATGTAACAGAGTTCTTCATGGTAAACTGTAATCTCAAAATACTTTGTTTTGATTTGAGTTACTGCTTTCTAGCAGCAAAATTGCAAGCATTCATAGTCTCATATTTCATTGAAAATTGATTTGTGGATCTCTTATTCCTTCACATTTTAGTAGTGGTCTGGCTTTCTACTGCTATCTGAACAGCTGGAGTCAGGTTCATATTAAATTGCTTCATGACAGCAACTGCATCAGACAGTTGCCTCTTCTCTTGCAAGATATGAAGATGATAAATTTTACATGATTTTCCTTGTGGTGTGGTGCAAGAAAGGGACAGGTTTGCAGAAACTCTAATAGCTGTGGACCTTGAGATTGTGGGAGCAGTTTTTCAGGGCGTCATGAGTTGTGTGTGTGAGCTGTGCATTGTGCAGTGACGCCGTATTTTCAGAGCTCTTCAGGAGAGAAAACTATGACTGTGTACGGGGGTTGTACGCTAATGGCAGATGCCTGTTTTGCTTAAACTTAATAAATATTTCATTGTAAGTATTTTTTAAAAGAAAACATACAGCAATGTATTTCAAAGTTTATACTCTAAGCCATTTATAAGCAAGCTGTCTTCCTACCAAAAATCCCTGGGCTTTGCTTTTACAGTGATCCTGATAGTAGCATGCATGTGAGAGCAGGAGTAGCAATACTTTCTGAATAGTTTGGAAAAGCAGAGTAACTTATTCCTGAGCACTGTCCCTCGTGTTGATTTAGTAAATCTGAGCACCTATTATACTTTCTGGAAATAAGCCATATGTATTTATGCTGTACATAGGTTTTAAAATCTTAGTTAATCCTGAAGTAGTATATTCTAGAATGTGTTTCTGATCAAATTACTTGCTTAGCCGTCATCTCATTGTAGATAGTGAGCTCAAGGGCTGCTGTAAACTTGTATTATTCTGTGTTTATGAAAGAAAGTGGTTGAATTCAGAAGCCTTTCTTTTTATGAGTTAACCTTCAGTGAGACTATATTAAATGAAAGGAGGAATTAAAGATAATCAGGCCTTTGAGTACAGCCTTGATCAGGTATTTCACACATGACCCATGAGGAAGAAAATACAGATAGAGGATGCCAGTTCTGAGGTTGAAAAGAGTTAAGGAAAATTTCTTTACAGGGAAGTGGAAAGCTCTTGCAAGTATAATGGGTAGTATGAAAGATGATATGAAGTTGGGAGTGGGGCAGGCATAAAGAAGAACCAAATGAAGCAAGCAAGTGGTAGAGATATGAAAGACAATATGATTTTAGCATATGGTAAAGTGAAGTACACAAATGGCTGGTAAGCACTCAAAGTGATCATTGTTGTATGCCGTAAGGTTTTCTGTTCTGAACAGGCTTATTTTTAGCTTTACAAGGAAAGACATGATGGGATTTTCTGATGCTCTTAGACAGAAGAAATGATAAAGATACTGCCTGTACATATTATTTCAAAAGATCAGGATACAAAGGCTGTGCTCCTGTAAAAATAACTGCAGATCACTTGTAGGGTGGCAACTGAGGTCTAGCCTGGGCCAAAGGTGGCTGCAGCTTCTCCCACTTCTCAATCCGTTCTTCTTGTTTGGAATGGGTGGGAGCCAGAGAGGGGATGGTGAAGAAGGGAGCAGTGGTGGGCAGGAGGTTGTGATGGGAACGAGAGAACAGGATCTTGGCTCATGAAGGACCTGGTCAGGGAGGAAAGAAGTAATGTGAGAGCAAACTGGCCCCAAGACTCCCTTTCTTTCTAGAAAGGGCCCTGGGTTCAGGAGAAGAATTTGGGTCTTCATCCATATGCAGGTCTAGTTTGCATGATTGTTTAGTGATGTATTTCTATGGCTTGTGATGCGTAAAAAATACGGTAGATGGAGAAGGAAGGAGGTGAGGAATATGTGTTAGTTTTGAGCTGCATGTCTAAAATCTAGGGCAGATATTTAGCACAGCTAGTTCAAAGACACCTAGTTTCTTCAAACTCTTACAGAGCAGTAAAGGTACGGTTAGCACTTGAGAAACATTGCGTTAATGAACACAAGTGTCAGTCTGAGGTAACATCAAAGCAAGAAATACAAACTTCCTATGTGATTTTAGGCAAGTTATTTCATTCTTGATGCCTTAGTTTCCTTAGTTGTAAACTCAGTGGAAAGTGCATACTTACTTTGGAGGAGTTTATCATCTTTATTGATTTGTTTGCTATCTCTCTCCTCGTTTTCAGGAGACAGTCTTCAGGAGCACAGAATGTTTTGCTAGTGTCTGTGCCTGTCCTGTTTGTTTGTTTGTTTTTAAGAAAGACATTAAAATAACTCGTCTTAATGCCCAAGGACAGTTCTCAACTTACATCTCACTTTCTTGGTAATGAAGAACACTGTGGGTTTATTTTGCATGTTGAAAAGTAAAGCTTAGATAATATTAACTGTGCCTGGAATTGAAGTAACTTTTAGGTAGAAAGCCATTATGTTTATCTACAGTTAGTCAGAGTGTTAGTCATGTGTTATTTAAGCTGAAGGTATAGGTGATAAGGCAAGATAGGGTTGAGGTTTTTAGCATCAAAAACTGA
This sequence comes from Pseudopipra pipra, assembly GCF_036250125.1. Taxonomy (NCBI): domain Eukaryota; kingdom Metazoa; phylum Chordata; class Aves; order Passeriformes; family Pipridae; genus Pseudopipra; species Pseudopipra pipra. The sequence continues at coordinate 52,948,129 of NC_087554.1, forward strand.
TGGAGAGAACCATGCTGGACATGAAACTCTACAGAATAAAACATACTGGGATTATAGACAGTGCTCATCTTGCCTCCGGCTGATTTACTGAGCTGCAGGAGTGATCACTAGTGATTACAGACAGGCTGGGAAGGCAGGTGGGGAGTGGGCAGAGGTTCGTGGGTCCTCTGACCACAATTCCCCAGCTGTTTATTCTCTATCTGCACAGCCTTCACCACAGTAATTGCTGTGGGCAGGATTATTGGGTATGTGAAATGTAAAGGGTGAGATCTGGGATTCCTGCAAAATGCCTCTGTAGACTTAGAGGTGGAAGTGAGAATTTATCTGTGATTCATTTGGAACTTGCAGCATATTTTTGATATCCTTCATATGGCCAGTGGGAAAACCATAGCTGTCAAACAGCCATTGCTGCAACCACAGATGACCTGTTTGACAGAAACTTCAAGTTTAGAATGTCTGGGTAAAGCGGTGAAAAAAAAGCGTGAAACAAATTATTTCTTAATGAAATTGATTTATTTGGCAAGGGATTCCATAATATTAACTACAGTTCTGTTTAACAGATTACCCAAAGTGTAATTGTTAATAGAAAAATTTAGAGTTTGAGAAAATTTTAACATGATACAAATTATATTACCATTTATTTAAAAAAAGAGTAGAATAATAAAAAAAACTCTTGAAAAGTAATGATTCCTTTGCTTCCTCCTGCCAAAATCACTTAATCATATTATTAGGAATTTTGACAGCTAATAGTTTTGATAACTGTCAGTCACTCTTCCTTTTAAGTCAAGAAAAGTAAACTGTGTGACTCAGTTTTTGTCAGTTTATTTCCAGTTTGAGTCTTCTGCTTCTGTCCTTATCCACCATTCCCAAAAATGAATCGAACATATGTACCTCTTCTCTCCAACTCCTGTGTCCACAAGTGGAGCGATGCCCTGTCGGTGAGGAAGTGAACGCCACAAACAGGAAATCTGTATGGACAGTGTTATTCTGGCAGCTCTCTCTTCTTTCCCACTTGACTCTCATGCTTCCTCTCTCTCACCTTCCGAAATGCAGCCACTTACCCTCTTCCTACAGCTGGACCAGAATCCCACAGTGTAGAATGGGTTGGGGAAGGAACAATGGTAAATTGAGCCTGTAGCTTTCAGGTCACTAGTTCAAATCTGTCAAGGGCTGGAAGAGACTGTAGTTTGTTTTACTGTGATCACTTCCTAGGAATAATGCAGAGCAAAATTGGATTTAATTTGGTTCTCACTGGGCAGATTCATGCACTGTGTGTATGAAGAGGTGTTGCAAGCATGTTCAAAAAGATGTTGCAAAAATGTTAATAGCATTACTCATGTTGTTTTTCTCAGAAGTCCATAACAACACAGTCAGGCAGACAAACCAGGCTTTCTCACGTTTCATCTCTAGACCTGTTCTCTGCAGAACAGCAGCACGTTTTGAATTCAGGCGTGGAGAAGATACCCTGCTTGAAACTTCTGTTGGCTTTGTAGGACAGTGGAAGATTTTATTAGCCAGCATTGCTTGGACAGCATTTTATTAATTTATGTTTCAATGAGATTTGTTCTGGCTCTTAGAGTTGAACTCTTAAACATAATGCTGAATTGGACTCTACATTAAGTGTCAGTTTTATGCATTTTGGAGCTATATGGACTAGAAGCTGATTCTAGAATTTTTTTCTTCTATCCTGGAGTAAAGGGAGGGGTGGCATACAAAAACACATTTTTTTTCCTGTAGGTGCAGTAATTGAATGCAGAATAAATAAGTATGCTATGAATTAAAAATAACTTGCTGTAATGGACACTTGCACAATATATATTGTTAGGCTATTAAAGCTCAAACTGTTATTACTAGTAAGACACTATATAAGTAAACTGGATTTGTTGCCCTTTAATTAGCTGTTTATTTCCAAATCATGAATTATTAACTCTTGTTTTAGTTGAATGAATGAATGGTGTTAATTATAGTTACTGGAATTTAATTTTTTCCTTTTTTTCTTTTTCTAACTAAGCTTCTAAAAACAAATGAAAATGTAGACCAGTCATGAGAGAATCCTTCAGTGACAGTCAAACCTCAATAGAGAATATGTGTCAGTGGTAGTAGTATGGAGAGAAACTACAAGTATCAAGTATTTTGTCATGAATAAAACAACATACAGAATTGCAAATTAAAGCATTGGGCTCTCAGCAGAAAAGCATGCTTTATCTGATCTTCAAGGAGTTTTTTAAAAATTTAATAGGACTTTACAGAGCTGATAAAATATGTGTTTTAAGTTCTAATTAAGAATAGCAAAACTCAAATTCTTTTATTGAAGCTTAAACCGTGTGCAAACAATTCAAATAAGGATTAAAATTATATTAAAACTACATTATTAAAAAGTGAATACGTGAGGAGACAGTGAGGGAGTACACCAGTCAGTGACATACATTTTAATAGGTTTTATCCTGACTTTTCTCCTGTTTCTCCTTTCCTTAGAAATTTAAGATGAAGATTTTAAGGTCAATGCTGCGGTTCCTTTGTCAAGAGAAATTTTGCAAAGCTGTAATGAAGAACCTGTCTTTTGATCACTAAAATCTTAAGGATGATGTGAGAGAATAAGTAGGAAGGTTGCATGAAACAGTATAATGACTACCTTTTTGTTGGGTGCTTGCTGTTTGCAAATGACACTAATTGGGCAACCATTAGGAATTATGAAAGCTTTGAGGGAGTGCAGAAGGAGCTATGGATGATGCTCTTCTTCCATGAAACACAATTTAAAATGTTCTTCCATTACATAATTAAAATGTGGATGTAGCTCCCTGAGGTTTTTTAAGGAGATGTGGTGGGGATAATGATATGTTAACATGATTTCCCTAAATTAATTATTTGGAAAGTAATTAAGTGAGACTGTCCACACTCCATTACTTCCAAAGGGTAAAATCTGACACAGTCCATCATATTCTTGTCTTGCTTTGAAATGACTGATTATTGAATAAATTTAATATATTCACTTGAAAACTAGCATTGGAGATCTCTAGCACTGTTTTTAGGTATTGTGAAATGTAAAAACTAATAGCATTTTTGGATTTAAAATCTGAAATAAACACCTTACTGTGATAAAAGCATTTTGCATTTCTTAACAGCATAGGCCCTGTATTTGATTGGAAACTTTCATAAGGTTCCTGCAAAGGAAAGATGAAATGTTTTCTGTTTTTAAGTATAACTTCTGTAATCTGTTGCAGGCCAGTATGTGAAACATTGTTACTGGCTTGTCTGAGAACTGTGTGTGAACAGGAGCCTAAGCTAAGCTTTGAAATGTGAAGTTCCTAAGGTACAGAATAGATGAGCACATTTCAGTATGTAAATAGAGAAATAGTCTTTGTTTCAAGTTAGTAAAGGCAAATATTTTAAAATGAAGACTTTGTAAAGAACCTTGTATTTCATGAAAACTAGATGTTCCTATTTCTTACAACTGTTTTGAAAAACACAGCAAACTGAAGCAACCTTTGCCATTTCCCACTGCAGGTCCTGTACTCCCAAGTGGGCATGACTGGGCAGTCATGTCTAGAATTTCCTTGAGGCTGTTGAAGGGTTTTGTACCCTAAAATCAGCAGCATTAGGAGCAGCTCTTATTTTATCTTTTCTCCTTAGGGAAAAAAATCACCCTGAAACCTGAGAAAGATGCTGACAGACAGTCAGTTTTGTATTTATTTTATGTTTACTAAGACTAGTTATCACTTTGTTGCTTCCTTTTTCCCTTCCCTGTCCAGCATTTCACAAGCTGTTTTACACAGACCTGTTGCTGCCTAGGGAGCATCCTTCCATCTCCCACATGGAGATCCCACTTTAAAGAGCTTGCAGGATCTGGCAGGTGGGTCCTTCTGACCCTGAAGTAAGTAAGTCAGACATAATGTGTTACATGACATGGTCCTGCCGCTCAGTGTCTGATGAATGGCATGTGCTGGGATGGTGGTGGAGGATGGGATCTTGGAGGTGGGAGAGGTCTGTGGCTACATGGGTGGTCTGGCAAGGCTGGCTGGGCTGCAGGGGGCAACGAGGTCTTTATCCAAACTGATAAAAACCTTACAGGCATTAGCATATCCTGAGGCTCAGGCCACTCTTTATTCAAACCAGTGTCTGCATTGATGCCTTTTTGCTTTACATCTTCCAAATATAGGCCAAAATTATAGGGCAGTGACAACCAGGACTATGCTCAAATGACCTAAAAAATCAGGCCATCCTTTCTAGGATCCTAACTGTGAACCTAAAAGTTGAATTTTGTATTAAATTTTCAAATTGAATTTAAGGAGTTTATGTCCATGCATTATATGAGGCAGAGTTATAAAGCACATTTAAAACATCTCAGTGTAACACAGTAAACAATTACTGATTTGATTTGGGGTAAGAGGCAAAACTGAGATTCTGTGCAGCTGATAAGAGTTTGGCTGTGGACTTCAGTAGGACTGCAGTTTCAAGCTGTGGAAATACTTATGGCAAACTTCAGTTGAGTCTAAGAAAATAAGGATTCTTAGAAATTTTGGTTCTCATAGTAAAAAATACACACCACTGTAATTTAGCAAACCCTGTATAATGCCACTCACAGAGGGAGGTGTGAGGGTAGTTTTTTTCTTTTTCTCCCTTTTATTCTAGACAGCGTGTGTGTGTGTGTGAGAGACAGAGAAATCCCAGTGGTAGCCATATTTCAGTATGGAAATAAGTGATTTCCTCTGTGTTCAGAAGTTTTAATGAACTAATTAAGGGTCCTCTGGGACCAAATATTTTATACATACAATTTTTAAGTTAAGTATTTATATGTTTTGCAAGGCTTGAGGCCTTTCTCTGCTGAGAAGTGAGGAAAAATCCATTATTAAAATTTTGGGGTTTGGTGTGTGGTCTGGCAGATGGGTAGGCTGGGGTCAGCTACTGGTGGCATATAGATAAACCTTTTCTTGAATGATATACTGCTAGATCTTGCAGCCGAAGAGCTGAATACTTTAAAAGAGGTATATATAAGGTGCACTAGCTCTGTGATGCTGAGTTTTAGCACTGTGTCTACATTAGCTGGAACTGTGGGACAAGAGGAAGAAATCTGTGACGCAAAATAGTTTGTGGTGAGGACTTAGGTATCCATGTGTCTCTGCATTTATTGTGGACTAGGTCTAACCTGATGCTGTCCACCGAACACAAATCAGCACTGGAGTGCTCCTGGAGTGCTCCTGGAGTGCACTTCCAAAGCTTGGCCACTCTGTGAGCCGAAGAGGGGTGATGGGTGATGATCACTGCATGAGCACCCTCTGGGTCCAAACTGAAATATGAGCTGTGGCAGGTGAAGCTGGGGCAGTTGTGCTGTTATCATCTTTGAGAGATGTTTTCTCCCAGTCTCTAGTATCCAACCATCTTTCCTTCTGTTTTGGGAAGTAATATGGTCGGTACACCAGTGGAGAAGTTGCTTACTCATTGTTCCACTCTTTCTCTTGAGAAGAGATTCTGGATATCATGAAGAAGAGACCCCAAGACTTGTGTTGGGCTTGAGCATGTCTGTAGGTCCAAAGATTTATTAACAATTTCTTTATCAAAAAGATCATTATGGGCATTGATCATGTTCAGAACTGAAAATGACAAACTCTGAACTTCTTTCGAGCAAGGTTTAATGGATCAGACGGAGCTAAAATTAAGGCTTTATGTTTACAACAGTTCTGCTTTACTGAGAGATCTAAACCCAGTCACTTTTAAGGGGGGGAGGGGAGGAAATATGGGGGTAGCAGTTTACCTGTCCTTTTGTTATTTAATAGCTTGGTGTTTCCACCTCTGTTTTTACAGGTGAATAAACAGGATATAAATAGTAAGGGTTTTGGTTATGGGATTCCCTCCCCCCATTATTATTGATTAATACATAATGGTTTTGCTTAGATTGTTTTTGCTGCATTGGACAATCTGTTATTTGAAAGACTTAGAATAAGCATGTTATCTGTGCAAGCCTGAAAAAAAAAAATTGGTTCTGACTATCATACCAGTAGTGTTTTGAAACAAATTTATAGTTGAATTAAATCATTAGTTAGTTGAATGATATTTCAGCTTTCTTTTATGACCTGGATGCTTTGTTTTGGTTTTTGGAAAGAGTTAAAAAACTGAATTGTGGGATTAAATGTTCAGCTATGGAATTGAAAAATGTTTGCTGCTAAGTGAATGCTTTATAACTAAAATTCATGAAAGCTGGAAAATATGTGTGTTGGTATGGTCTCCCAAGAGCAATATATTTGTATCTACTCACTCAATTTTTATGGAGTACAACAGTTGTAAGGCATTAAGGTGAAACTTTACAGCAGTGAACAAAGTACTGTGGTTTATTCCAGCATTGTCTCATGTGTAAGCTATTTGAGAGATGCCATTATGCAGCTGTCATTCCTAGGTGAGATACTCTTTCTGAGATCGTAGCTTCTTCTGTGAAGGCATATCTCTGATTGATTGGTGTGCTTATTTCTAAATTTTGTTTAAATAGAGGGAGTCTATACCAAGACAACCTACCACTCCCCACCTTCCCGGAGGGCAAAGCTGAATTGAAAGAACCTTTTCTCCTTTTATCTTCTCTTTTCAAATAAAATTTCCCTTGTTTCTGATGCATACGTTGTAATAAAATCTTGCTACTAACTTTGAAGATGAGTAGCACTATGTGATAGTGTTTCAACTGTTTCGATTAAATGGAAGAATACAAAGTAACATAAATGGGGACACTGAGGGATGTTAAAGATGACAGGCTCCGTCCTTCAGATGTTACGTGATAAGAGAGTGTATAGGGTAGCTTAGGAGTAAAGGTTAATAAACCTGAGAGCTGTGGGAGCTGGAAGATAGTGGTGTAAAATTCAGGAGACTGAGGTTAAGTGGATTCAGGTCTCGGGAGCAAACCTGATGCCCCGGCCCCACCGTCCATTCCCATTTTCAGCTCAGGCTAATCAGCTGATGTACAGCTTGGGCTGACAAGCCATCCTGCACTGAGCGGCTGCTTGGGAGGAAGGACTTGCTTCCCCTTCCCTCGCTTGCTGTCTGGTTTTTACCCACTTGACAGACTAAATTGTCAGAGTTAGTTTAACATGCTAACCTAACATAAAAAAAATAAAAAGTATGTAGCGTCTGTGTGTGGTACTTAGCTTTTCTTTTTGCTGAGTTAGTTTTCTGCCAAGTCAGAGAATTAAATCAGCTTCCAGGGGCAGCAGAAGATAAATTGTAGGAGTAGTGGGTGCTGCAGGCAGACTGGGGGCTTCGAGATTGGCCATTGTGCCTTGTGGAGGTGGACCCTTGCTTTTGTCATTGCAGCTGCTTGTGGCACCATGTGTTGCACAGCATCAATAAATTAATTCCAGTTAGAAGTGTTGCCCATCTGTTATGTATTGTAGCAGGTAGAAGTGATCCCTTTTTTTCTGTATTGTGCCAGGCGTAGTGGTGGTGGCAAACTTTTAAAATAATGTGTAAGGGAGAGACAGGCAGCTGCTAGAAGACTGTAATAAAGAGGCAAAGTACTTTTTGACTGCTATAAATATGATTGAAAATTGAATTAAAGGTTCATAGATGTGGAAAATGACCTATGCATCATAAATTTCATTTTCAATCCAGTTACCCATTCTAAGCAGAGTGGACTAACATAAATCTTTTACCATTGAGGTTCCTGCCTTTATTTGGTGAATGTTTAGCTTTCATAGTTGCTTTCCATGTGTCTATGTGTGTTTTGTTGTTTCTTTTTCTCCCTCCTTGGAAGCTTTGAATCTCAGTCTTTTTTGTCATTCTTCTTATGTGTTTTGCAGAATATGACATCACATTTTATTTAAAAGAAAAAAAAAATCGTTGCCCCAGGCACACAGGTGTACTCAATATTTTTTTTACACTAAAATTTTAATTAGTAATTGAATATCACGTACCTTTTTTCTTGCATTTTGGAATTTTGTAACTATGTATTTCTTATCATTTTCTTTTATACTTTTGAGAGAGAAGTAAAATTTCTATGAAAAGAACACTGATATCTTCTTTCTTACGTTATCTTAGTTGGGAACATACTAGTTTCAGGGCCATGTCAATCAGATTATTCCTCAACCTTTTAGGAAAAGGCATACCCTAAAACCAGAATGAATCAGTAAGAAACATCATCAGTGTGATGCTGCTGCTCTGTTCTCAGAATCAAATCTGGCTGAGTGCAGGTGAAGCAATTCTTTTGATTACAGCAGACTCATTGCAAGGGGAAGAGGAAGATCTGCAAGATCTCTGTGCACTGAGAAATTTAAACACAAATACTCTTGCAGGAGTTAGTAGTCATCTTCAGTGGTCCCATTAGTAAGGCCTGGATTAAAAACTTGAAAGAGAGCAGTTTTGCTTCCTGTTACTCTTCTTTGCTTCCAAAAAGATGAAATAAGCCTAAAGCAGCTCCAGTGATTCCTGCAAGGCTCTGTAGGATTTTCTGAAGCCCAGAAGCCGTTTGGTCGATGCTGGGTTATTAACCTTGGTAGTTGTGACTCAGAAGGTTATGAGAGATTTGTGTGCATATTGTTCCAGGAGGGAGTAACTTCAGGGCTTCTCCTCCTTTCTATTTTTTTTTTTTTTTTTTTTAGTTTTTAATTTAAAAAAATGTTTAGCCTCAGGGAGCCCTCTAAATCTAAGCCTTTTACTGCCTCCTGAATTTGGCAGTTGCTTTTCTTGGTTTAAGTCTCTAGGCATGTGTGATGTGAAGCTTTGAAGAAGCTGTTGCCTGGCTGAAGCCTCTCTGGGGGCAAGGAGAAGGATAATAAAGTTTATGCTTTTGACATTTTCCTTCTTTCCATCATGCAGATATTTTAACACAAGTGAAACAGCTGATTTTTGGTAAGGACCTTAAAATTACAGAATTGCTAAGACTGTCTCTTTTGTGGTTTGCTTTTAATTTGGAACAGTTGCTAAAGTCAGTGGTGTGGAAAGCCACATATATTTTGTCAGTGTTTTAATATATGGCATTATAAACTGGTTAATCCATTTAAGAAGTGGAACAAGAGATTCAAGGGGGAGGTATTTCAGCCCAGTTTTCTTAGATGATGCCCAATGGACCACTGACAAGTACCAGAAGAGGCGAGGAAAGATATTTGTAGGGGGGAAAAAACCCAAGTTTTCGGATCTTTGTAATTCTGTTTCTGCACGATGACTGCCAGTCCCATACTCAGCAAGCAAACAATTGCAAAGTCTGTGGCAGTCTGTATCCCAAACAGCAAGCACCTTCACCTTTCCTAGCAAGGCTCTTCAGATGCTATTGAACACTGCTCATGTACTTCCTCCAAGAATTAAATGGATACAGGCCACCTTTTCCTGGCTATTCCTAACTTTTTTCCAGTCTGAGTTCCTTAAAATAAGTGTCTTATGGGAGTGGATTAGAAGTAGGACAAATACATCAGGGAGGAAAAAAGCTATTTCAAATATCTTGATTGTGACAGGTTCTTTCTGTTTGGGTGTTCACCTTGCTGTGGCATAGGGCACTTCTGGCACTACACTGGTTTGTATTAACTAAGTTTACTAGATTTAGTAGTGGCTAAAATATATAAAGTGATTTTAAAACAATTGGTGTTATGCAACCATCACTCAGTTTACCAGGCTGTCTGGGTTCATCTGCTGCAGAGACTGTGCACTGTGGAAGCTTTATCTTTACTGTAAATGTAGTAGTAAGGGGTTTTTTTAGTCGAAACTTCATTGGTCTTAAAAGACTAGTGTAAATGATCTGGGTTTACCTGCAGTTTATTGTAGTACCTTTTGTTCTGCAGCATAAATAGTTATACCTGTGTAAAAATTGGAAGTCATTTTGTGCTGCAAACAGCAATTCTGTGACTCCTCTGACAAGTCAGCAACTTGCACAGTTGTGAAATCTTTCCTCTTTTTTCCAGTTACAGCTGGGAAAAACTGACATGTTGTTGCTCTCGTGAGTCCCTGTTACCTGTCCTTCAGTGAGCTGTGGTTGAGAGCTGCATACTAAATGTCAGTTATCGTATGGTGCAATCTGTATGAGTAGAATTCCCACTTCCACAGCTGTGGGAGTGGAAAACATGGAGCAGTCAAATAAGATCAGTCCCCCAAGGTGACTGGTGCAGAGTGCACTGAAGTCCAGGGGATTCTTCTGACCTTTTGTAGGCACAAACCTTGGGAAAGAAATGAGCATTGTTAAAAGTGACGACATCTTTCAGATGATAAAAGTAGCAGCTTAAAGAAAAAAAAAGCTTTTGACACTTTTGACAGGCTTGTACATGATAATTAGATAGTAAAAAGAAGGTGTGGGTTGGCAAGGCATTAGATATGAATGATATGCAGGTTCGTATCCATTTTACTTTAAGCAATGTTGCACTGAAGATGAAGCCCTCTGAACAGTTGTGCAAAGCAGAGGTTTTAAAGTGAAAACAGATTGTATCCGTTTGAAATAATCCAAGGAAAGCTGGAGAAAGCTGCTGGCACTCTTGCTTCTATTTCTGAATAACTCCTTTGCTTCAGTAAGTTCTTAGTACAGCATATTATGGGTATAATCTTAGAACTGTGTGCATTAACTTACAGTTACACTCAGTATCTTATTGACTTTCAAACTAACTTTCTTTTCTTACACTCTATATTCTGAACATTACCCTTCCTACCTTTGCAACCTATTGAGGATGCAGCACGGAACAGCTAAAGGAGAAGATGGTTTTTGTAGCTTGTATTAAGGAGGAGGACAAGGAATGGGGGAGAAGGAAGGACAGGAGGAGTGAAGATGAAGCAGGGCCTTGACCTAACTATAGTTTATTAACTTTATATTTAGTCCATAGGGAAATGAATTCTTGGGAGATATGTGTAAGGGAGAAGAAAATACGTAGCATTTAGTATTTCTGTGGGATTTGGGGATATCCAGCTTAATTTGGCAGGGTATTGTCAGCAGGTCAAATGTATTGGTTGCTGCAGAATTGGGTTTAGGTAGTGCCAACTGCCTTCTCTCCTATTCCATGTTTCTGGCTGCAGGCATTGGGTTTCGTGCATGTTTTGGTTGCTGTGCCATCTGGGAGCCTGATTCCAAACTTTCCATCTCCACAGTGGATTCCCAGCTCATTCTCAGAACAAATAGGGATCCACTCCTACCTTCTGAAGCCTCTGAGCTCCCAGCATGGCAATGCTGCCAGCTCTCTGCAGTACCTGCTGGTGGGAGGCACTCACTCCATGCCCTGGGACCATGGCTCCCAAATGCAGCTCCCAGAGGGAAGGTATCCCTGCATATACTGACTTGAGATATGGGGCAATCTCTTCCATGGAGTTGGTAGCAGCCACGGGTGCCTGTATTGCAGGGACTTGTCCGTGGGCAGTCGAGAGGCACTTCTGAGGGCCTGGTCCATGCTGCCACTTTTTAGATAGTATTTTCTCTGCAAATTTTTAGCACCATTTTGATTTCCCAAAAGAAGGTCAGGCTGAGCTCTGGAGGACTCGGCACTGTTGGGAAGACCCTTTTTCCACCACACCACTGACCTATCCTGTTTGCCAGGCTGCAACTCTTTCAGGAATCAGATGTGAGCTGCCACAATAGCAGGCGTTTCTGCTGAGTGTGCTGTAGTCTCTCGTAGCACTGGTGTTAATCAGGCTTCATGTACAGGTCTCAGCATCACAACTGAATGTCCTCCAGCCTTTGCCACTCCTGACTGTGTAGTCTTTAGCCCTACAGAACAGCTGAGGAGACCCTGACTGAGGGGCTGCAGGGGTAGAGTGGGGTAGATTTTAGTGATGAGGGAGGCAGGATACACTTTCCACTAGATCAAGTTTCTCAGAGCTCCATCCAATCTGATCTTGAACATTTCTAATAATTAGGGGAATCTGCAGCTTCTCTGGGCAACCTGTTCCAGTGTGTCACCAGATACTGAGCAGGTTGAAGAGCAGAAGCCTCCAGAACTTGCACCATGAGAGCATAGTCTCTTGCAGAGTTTTTGAGGCAATGCTTGGGGAATTCTTGGGACTTGCCTTTACTCTGCTGTAGGCAGTTGTCTATGAAACAAAATGGATTTTTTTATCATCTGGTACAGATCCATGCTAATGGGTCCATGCTAATGCACTCTCCTTGATGTCGTTTTTTTCTGTGGATGAAGCAGCAAGCAAATAGAAAGTTGGAAATCTGGAAAAATTAGAAAAGCTATTAAACTTTCCTTTTTAAACTCTGGGAAGTTAGAATATATTAAAACTAAGGCTGCGTAATGAAGCTTGAAATAAAATTGGTTTATTCATGTGTCATAAGATTTTTTAATTACTTCATCATTCCCTATAATTTTCATAGGAATTGTACCTCATTCACTTCAGAAGACAGACTTTCCTGAAGTCAAATAAATCCAATAAGCATATTTAATGTGAATTTGAAATGCATTAAATATAAACCCAGTAAATTTGACATCCAGTTCAAAAGCTTGTCTTTTTCATGCAAGGGGAGCTAGTAGGGCACTGAACTACATTGGAATACAGTAAAAAGAAATTAATTATATTTTTCTAGGAATTTTTCTTTTTTAATGAATAGGGAAGCAGGAACTATCCCAGTTTGTGAATGACTGCTCAAAAAGTGTTTTTCAATTAAATATTTGGGTTTGGGGTTATTCTTGTGTGGACTTTGGGGACTTTTGTTTGTTTTCTTTTTTTTTTTTTTCTCGACAGTGAGCTTATGAAGCTGCCCTGTTTCCAGCTAAAAGGGGAAAAAAGGAGAGGTGTGGATTTGCTTCAGTGTGTGTGACCCCTTTGCCTCAGTGGCACTCACCGCTACAGCTTGTTGGCTTGAGTGTAACTGGGGATGTCTGATCAATGAGATGGTTTTTCCTTCTTCAGCTTTTGGCTTTGCAAATACGAAATGCTTGCTTTTGGTGAAGAATCAACATTTGGACACTGTTAAAAATAGGACCATTGAGGGTGAGGAGTTGGGTCACTGGCCCAGAGAAGCTGTAGCTCTGGGGGTCAGACTTCTGTGCCATGGTAAAAGCCTGAATTCTGGTGTTTTCCTAAATGGTCATGTTAAATTTTGGGAATATGACCATCTGATCTATGTATCTTTCCATGGGATTGTTTATTATGTTTATGTCTTAGGTAACTAAGTATTTTTGTTACAAAGCTTTATTCTACTAGGCTTTAATCTCAACTGTCTTCTGCTAAACTGAAGGGTGTTTTGAAAAAGGGATCTCCTGCTTGCCATGTCTAACTTACAAAATTGATGTGCTGTGATACTGTTTTCTGAACTAGCTCTTCAGTGCATTTGGGAGAAATGTTTTCCAATCACTTTCAGTCCTTTTCCATCTCTTGTAAATCTAGTGATTTTCAAGTTCAGTATGGTGCTAGGCTCAGTGCCCATGGAAATCACTGCTCTGTGCTGCTCTGCACTGCGTTGTGCTGCGTTACTGTTACCTGGATGCTGTTTTGGGCAAATCTTATCACTGCAACAATCTTTACATACTTACAGACCACTAATCTATGTTCAAGACTGCTTTTAAAAATGTGCCTGCTTGAATTGTAAATACAGATTGTACTGTTAAACGGTGCCTTTACAATATTAAATTAATTTAGTTCAAATGGCTATACTTGCCCTACCTTATGTCTGTACACTTGGATACAAAAGTCTGACTTATGTGAGGTCCACCCATAATCAGAGCTAAGAAAGCGTAAGAGAACTTTTGTCCTTAATCTGAATGGTCATATTGGCCTTAAAGGTTTGTCTTTGCTGATAGGCTCCACCTTATCATGAAGGTTGAAGCTCAGATGCTCGGTAATCACAGGGCTACAAGAGCCTTATCAGCCAGGCTTTCTGCAGGATTTGTTCACACTAGTCCTTCAGCAGAGTGCTATTAGGAGATGGCTTTTGGAAAAGGATTTGCTCTGCACAGCCTTCACCCATCTAATCTCTCAGGTGAAAACTCATAGTTCAAGAAGTACTGACTGACGCCAGAAGGAAATCAGTCCCAGAAAGCCCTTGAAGGAGAGGAACAGTCATGAGCCAGGCTCTGCTTGGACCTTGGCCTGGGGCTTGTTCCCAGCCAAGGGCAGACCAGACATCTGCTGGCTCTCCCCCTTTTACTGAGGGCTCTCTGTAGCCTTGGGGAGATACAATATTGCATTAGTTGATCAAACCGTATTTGTAAACTTTTTTTACCCACCGTGAAAGCTATCGAATACTTTATCTGTGTCTCCTCCTCCATGGAAGCCTGAATTTCTTTCAAAAATAGGCAGTGTGCATTTGTAGCATTGCCAAATGCTGTGGGATGGGGCAAGCCTTGGAGTACAACTTGTTTGCTCTCACAGGGCGGCAGGACCACACTTGCACAGTGTGCTGGGAATGGCATCGCAGCTGGGTGAAATGTGTGACAATGCTGTGCACCCATTGTGGTAAAAATAAGAATATGATCTCATGCTAGGGAACCCAGTTAAAAAGAATGCAAATTGTCGTCACTTAGAGGAGTTGCATTTGAAACCAAATAATTTTTCAGATTGTGTATGTTTCTCTGTTTCCTGAAATAAACGCCAAATCATTTTTTTTATTTAAGAATAGCAAATAAAGGGATTTTTCTTCCTTCTCCTAAACATACTTAAAGCAGTCATTTTCCTGTTTATTACCAGAACATCTAACACTGTCAGATGTGGTATATCTGGCTGTGTTTGAGTCCTTGGCAAGAGTAGTTTGTTTTTCCTGCATTAATGTCAGTAAAGATTTTTTGCTGGAGAGTGAGAAAATATGATGGGAAAATTGTAAAATAAAAAAAAAAAAGTTACTATTTTTTATATGTATCTGTCTGAATTAAATGAAAGGAAGACTTAACCCTAATTGAAGATGAAGATGGACAACATGGGAAAAATTCCAGTCTGGTATGGGCATCCTGTATGCTGTTTTACCTCTTCCATCTGAGCAAGGCTGTCACTAGTTAATTCAAGTACTTCTCACAAGCACTAGATTAACTGTCAATAGCGAAAAAATTGTACATATACTGTGGGAGACAGCACTGAACAAGACAGGTTTTAAAAGAAGACTTGAAATAGCTTTCCAAATTTGAAATAATTTTTCCTTTAAATATTTAGGTTGTGATTTGTCTTTGTGACAACCTGTAATGAAGTCTAATGTTATGCTGCATTAATTTCTGAAACTAAAATATTCATGAGGTACAAAGTTCCAAAGAAAAGTCAGACCAGAGCTGGAAGTGAAGCCATTAGCTGAGAGCAAGTAACCAGAGTTTGCTAAAGTGATAAATCTGCTTTAGACATCAATGACCCCTTCTGCAGGTGCGGGAGGAATGTTTTGTTCTTTTTGTATTATGTCCCTTAGTTTGAGTCTACAGAAAACAATTAATAAATAAGCTGATAAGCCTCTAAGAAATGCGAATGCAGAATATTTGGGAGTGGTTTTTATCTTACAAAGAAATGCCATTGATTAGAGGCTGAGGTTTTCCAATTCTTATTTCTCAGAGGATACACTTATGAAATAAGACAAAACATAAACTATTTCAAATTGGTGACTATGGATTACTTGCTGTTGATGTAATCTCAGTTTATTAAATCTTTAATTTCTTAAATGAAAAAGTGTTTTATTTGCTTATGTATTTCTGAAGTTTAATACTGTTTTCAATTTGTTTTTAAAAATATATACAATATGATTACATATTTCATTAAAATGCAGATTATAGAAAAATATCAGTAAAAAGTTAATGCTTCAAGTAAATTCAAGTATCAGTTTTCATTTTAATATTGAATATGGAAATTAGGAAAGTGATGAAACATATGCTGACCTAAGTAGTTTTTTAAGTGTTTACATAGTGCTGTCTCTAGTGTAACATAAACACTACATTTGACTGCAGATCAGCTACTGGCTGATGTATCTTCTAGTTTCTTGCTGGTGTGAATCAACTTTTCTCTAGGAAGTACACAACAAACAAGAAAAATAAATTGGTTTGTAATACATTATCAAAGGCTAACATCAGTAACCTTTAGAAGGTGTTTTAAGTCAGTTTTCCTGTCTTTTGAATCTCTCCTGACTGCAGGTAACTCTTTCTGCTTTTATATATATCGCATGGCTGAAGAATCAAATTAAGAGATCCAGTCTTTTTAAAGGCAGTGAGAAGATATTGAACTAAGCACTATAAAGTTTCTAGGTAAACATTTAGTATGAACTGATATGTTTATTTTCATGTGGATTAAAATGCATTTAGGAGAAGCAAATCTTACATCTAAGTTGGTTCTTTTTGTCTAACAGTGCTTAACAAAAGCTGGAGTCTTTTTACCTTCCATCACATGAGGAATTTGAATTCATTCCTTGCCGGCTCCTGTAGGATGACTTGGACATTGAGGCATAGCTGTGACATGGAGATGAGAGCCATTGTACATTTTCTCCCATGTTCCACAGTCTATTTTCCTTCTCTTATTGTTAAGGGTGTGATACAGGCATATCCTGATCACATCACTGAGAACATAAGATGGTAAAATGCACTCAGCTATTCTGCCCTGATACCTTAATTACCCTACTAGGTCCTTTATTTACAAGTTTGTGTTAGCTGTATCTTCAGCTTCTTAACTCAAGGCAGATCCCATGGAGTCACTTTTTTCAAATTTCTATCCTTGCATTAATATTTTTCTGTGGAAGGTCATCTTTAATCCCCTGGTTTCTGTTCACAGTGCTGGCTTTTGGGGTTTATTTTAATGGTATGGGCTGATCCTAGTGAGGAATTATAAGTGGTTAAAACATTTTCTATTGATCTCTGTATCCGACAGAGCCAGCACAGTAATTCTGAACTGTAAAGCATTTATGCTGATAGACCTCTTCTGGGGAAAATTCCTCTAATTTATTGATGTGTCAAAAATTCCTTCCATCTTCCACTTAAGCACTATTGGGGAAGATAATTTTTAACTGGTTGATTTCCAAGTAGAAGCTCATCTGCCATCTGCTTGGGAAAAAGTAGTAAGCTTCTGGCTGTAGGTCAACAGCTACAGGCAGGTCAAGGGCACATGCTTATAATTTTGCTGCAGTGATTCCTGACTAATTAACCACAAGGAACTTTCTGAGAATTTTGTGTTTTCTTCTCTCCCATTTTGTTAATGAATGCAGTGCACCCAGCTGTGAGGCTCTGAGTGATGATTGCTATTATTTATCCTTTTAAATTCTGCCTCTAATTTTAGAAAATTATGTTGCCTGTCTTTAAGTTTCTAGTGGTAAAACTGTAAAAGGACAAGTTATTCCTCAGTGCATGTTGGGAAATACAGTAATAAGATTTTATAAATACTGGAATATAATAGCTATTTATATTAGAGGAGGGAATATACTGTTCACAAAAATAACCATCTGTTGTCCATATTAGTAGATGAACAAATATTTGTATTATTATTTTTTAATTAGAATAGTTTAGGAGTGGTCTGTTCTCAAAAGATGATGCTTTACATTACTGTTAATATGGTTCCCAGTGCAGTCCAGAGTAGAGCATTAGGTGGATGTGTGGGTTAGAGTTCTCTCCTTCCCATTTCCTCCTACATATATATACCTTGTGAGGACATGGAAAAACTAATCTGTCTGTTCAGATTACTTAATGTGAGATGTACCTGATTGTACCCAACTAGGGCATCTCCTTGCATTGCTAGTCATTCTTAGGAGCATGCATTAGAATATGGAATGAACTGAAAAGTTGTCCTACCTGTTCAGAAATGGTATGTGTATATAGATTAGATGTAATTTCTCTTTCCTCATAATCAAAACTTTCCAGATAAAAAAGCATAAAAAAGCATACTTTTATCCTATTATATATCCTTTTATAGCAAAACACAGTTAAGAAGATTAGACATTTAGCTGACAACAGTTTTGATTTCTAGAACTTCAGGTAAAGCAACAGCATCTACAGTTTTATCTCTAGTTAAAAAAATCTGTCTTTTTTTTCCCCCCTAGCCACACAAAATAACAAGATTAAATAGGATAACATTATTTTGGGCTTTAAATCCACTTGCTTCTCACAGTGGAAAGCTCTAATCTGGTCAAAACAGGGTCTAGCAGACTAGTCCAGCATGTACGAAGACTTTACGATAAGCTGTCGCCCATATGTGTTGTCATTGTCCCCAAGAGGCAAGCCTGGAGGGCTGCTGCTGTGTTTCAGGTAGGGTACAATGTTTTACATTAGAAAAGTGAACAGAGGAAAGATATTTAGTCTGTGAAATACTGTCGACACTAATCTTTTAAACAAAGGGGCTTGGTGTGGCGTTGTCAAAGGAAACTAAACCTGCTGTTTTATTTTCCCATTGTTCTCTTGTACAGAGAGTCTTCTGGTCTGCAAATGACCACTGACAGTATGCCACAGAAATTGTCACAGGGCGAATACTTGGTACTTTCCAGATCTTGCATTGAAGCCTGGCAACAATGTTGAGCTGCATTCCCCTGTTTCTGTGCCACAGTGAACTGCTTGTGTTCCTTTTGCGAGAAGTTGGATGGCTTTCTCTTCCCCGTTCTCCTTTTTCTCTCTGTTGCTGTCAACTCAGACACACTGTATCTATCAAATTACTTGTCTGTCTGACTTCTGTGCCCCAGACTCAAAGATGCATGAAATGAACTCAAAAGGGAGGGCAGGATTTTGAAGATGTCGGAGATGCCTGCCACAGAGGGATGTTTTTCTGCACTCCTAGAGTTTCAGGCTAAACGTACAGAGTCAAGGGAGGTGAAGCAGAGAGGTCATTTGAAAGTTGGTGGTAGTGTGACTCCAGGAGAGCTTGAAGGAAATAGTTCAAGTTTCTCAATTACTTGCATGAGATCTCAGGGATGATGTGGGAAGAAGGGGAAGTTGCCAAATGTGTGCTGAGTGACATGTGCCACATCGGACAGTTTTACAGTTAGTGGAGTCAGAAAACCATGGGCCTTTATTGGTGGAAAAATGTTTCTGGAAGTGTAGCATCTTTAGTGTTCTTAATTGCTTGCTAGTGTACTGGGTCAAATTCAGTGTATAGATCTCCCTGTCTGAATTCATTTGTTTGCTTATTTTTTATTAAATACTACTTTTAACTTTCTCTCTTTTGGTGACATGGCTTTCTTGATAGCTACTGTGTTCTATCATGGAGTTTGCTGCATGCTGGGGGTAGAGAATTCCCTTCTGTCCATGTGCATGTTTCATAAGGCTCTGATAGTGGCCCTGAAGTTTCATAGCAATTTCCAAGGAATGTAAATACTTGTACCAACTCATTTCAGAAGTGCAGAACGTGACACACTTACTGATATCTCTGTGACGGAAAGTATTCCTACCAGTTGAGCTCAATTCAGGCTTGCTGGCACAATCTGTATCTTTATGCTAGAAGAAGAGCTTCTCTGTGTGTGGGTGATGCTGCCTTTTCACTGCTATCCTTTGCCATGTTTTCCATCACGTGAGTTATCTTTAGTTTTTGCCAAAGACCACCGCTGGAATTTGCTGTCCTCAGAAGGCTTACGTTTTCTTTCCTGATGTCCTGCAGAGTACCTAAATACAGGGACAACTCTGCAAATGCTTTGAGATGCTGCTTTTAAAGTGTATTATAAAAGTGTCTAGCTGCTGCAGTTGCAAACAAGTTTGGAAGGACTTCATGTACAATTTTATCCTGTTAAGTGATGCTCCAAAGAGGTCACGTAGATTGAATAAACTCAGATTTTTTTTGCCAGTCTTTTGAGAATTGGTACCTAATGTTTCCACTGCAAAGTCAGCTGCCATGGTTTGAGCTGGACAAGACAGCCTCAAAATTAATGTCTGCATAATTCAAAGGTGGAATATGTTTAATGAAGTAGTTCTTCTGGGGGGGGGAGCCGGGGGAAATACCAAGTCTATTTTAATTATTTCCTACACCATTAAGGTACACTCTAGATTTAGGTTTTTCAGAAGGTAGAAATTATAGAAAATAGTATGCATTTTAATAGGCTTCCTTGTAACTAACAGTGTAAGTACATAATTTTTCTTCAACCTACATACAGTAAAATAGTATTGAAATCATTCTTGTAAACAGCATACATGTCCTGTTGTTGGCTTTGCTTCAGCTGTTTCTTCACATTTGGCTAAGCTCAAGTAATAAATTGCTGAAAAACTGGAGTACACTCTGGAAGCAGATTAATCATCTGACTCAGTATTGTCTTTTAGTTTGCCACGAGAAATCTTTCCAATCTATGAGATCATGGATTAGCTGGTTGGAAAATTTAAAGAGGGGCATGTAGTACATTCCCTTTTTGTGCTGCCTTCCCTTTGAAACCTGCAGTATCTCAGCAAAGCAAAACTGAAGGACTCTTCCTTCCAAGTTTTACCACAAATATGTATTACCATCTGAATCGATACCTCCTCGTTTTATCTAATTTTGGACGTTGTAGGTGGCATTTATCTCACAAGGTGTAGATTTACTCCCTGCCTGCAGCAGTGGGGCTGGGATCTCTAAGGTCCCTTCCAACCCAAACCATTCTATAATTTACATGTTTGATACTTATGATTTAGACTTGCCTTAAAATCCGTGAAAAGAAATGAATGCTTGTAGAAGGTGACTCACTGCAGATTACTAAAAACATGTTGCATAAACTTTGCTGTAAAGTCCTTTCTCTTCCCACTGATAGAAAGAGGTAATGATTAATTCTGTTGATGCTGCCCATGTGGGTGATACGATGTCTTTTCTGCCTGTCCATGGGCAAGGGGTGGTAGTGACTGATAAGTAGATCTAACACTTAAAGACAATTTGTTTGGATTTGTAGTCTCCTTCATATGCCTTTCCAAATTGCATTACAAATGTGTGCTAAAATATTCCTTGCAAGTGTCCTTTGCTGTGAGGATGAGTGGTACACTGCAGAGGCAGGTCACAAATTAGGCTAACGATACTGTTCTTGCTCATGTGGGCAGAATAGGTGACATCTGATGTGACATTCTTGTTGTTGTTTTGTTAATTTATAGCATTAATTGTTTTTTTTCTCTTCTGATACCATACCACTTGGCTTACTTGGCTGTGTTGAAGTTGCAAATTTATTGCTCAACATACTGGGATACAATGATCTCAATGGCAAGAACATTCCATCCTCTACTTGCATAATAAACAGGTTATGCTTATTTTACAATTGAACTTTGCATTCTTCAGAAAACATAGTTTTATTGTATTTTCTGTCTCTTTTCTAGCTTATTTGTATATGCATGCAAAGAGGAGGCAAGGTGAAGTATTATTGGACTGGAAGAAATCTTGTCTTCAGATGCAATCTTCCTGAAAGTTGTTACAAATTTTATTCTTTTCTGCATCCTTGGAAGGGAGCTGCATCCACTGGGATAACCACCATAAAAAACAAACAAGCTGTAGGTTACAGAAAAAGATGAGGGATATGTTACAAAGAACCTGGAAGAATGATGATAGTGGAAGGCACAGACATGCTGTGACCAGAGGAGGGGTTTGCTGGTGCCTGTTGGTCAGTGAGGGTGTGAGGGGAAGAGTCACAGTGGCAACTGGGAGAAGGGGGAAGAAGGGAGAGAGCTGGACATCTTAGCAGTTGTTAGTGGGAGTGATTTCTTACAGGACTGTAAATAAACCAGTGCCACAGATTTAACACTTGAAGATTTATGTCTGGACAAAATTACTGTTTCTACACACTTAAAAATTACTGGAATTGATACTTTAGTGGGGATGTTTTCTTTTGTAACAAGGGCTAGAATCGTTTTAACACCAACTGATTTTCCCCTGGGCTTCCTTTTCTGCCCTGATTTTGGGATTTGGCTCTTTCTTGTTGACTGAATTCAGAGGAAAACTATGCCTGATCGTATTGAATTTGGCAGAATGGCTGAAGTTTGATTTTGGCTTGTATTGGTTAAATCAAGCTTTTGATTTAGTTGCCTATTGTCCAGTATGCTAATCCGTGTTATTTCCAGCTGAGTTAAAGTGTAAAGTCATTAGAGCAGCGTGGGGCTTTTGTTTGTATGAGGAAAGGTTAAGTTCTGCAGGCAGCTCATACTGCTGCCAGCACTGCTGCTAATCTGAGTTTGGGGACTAATCACCTGTAACAGCTGCAGGACAAGTCCTGTGCTGAGCAGAAATCTGATTAGGCCAAAGTTTGGAAAGCTTTGTCATGGAGAAAGTTTTTCAACTTTTTTCAGGAACTTGAGTTCTGATTTAGTTCATTCAGAACCGGATACTTACCTTGCCATTATGTTCAGCCTAATAATATCCTAGTGCTGACATTTTAAGTAAGTCCTGAAAATCCTATAACATAATTAACAATCAAAATTTAAACTATGTTAGCCTGTGGCTATTTATGGACTGTCAGTATCATTATATTGTTTTTGAGTTGTTTCTAATTCGGTTTTTGGAAACCACAAATAGCTGTTGGGGGTGTGAAGGGTAAGGAAGCCAAAACTCAGCTGATTAGCAGATGTCAAAAACAATCCGTATGGGGGTGGAGATGAGTAGATTGTTAAAAAAAAATTTAATGCAATTTTTCCCTAGAGCCTTATGTTTTAAAGTATCTATGCATTAACATTTTTGGATATGCTTTTAAATGTACTCAGAAACTGTTATTTTCCTTTTTGAAACACTTACTTTGTTTTAAAATTCATCAGGAGTTATTATGCACAAACCATTTAACTTTTGTTTTATGCCCTTTTACAAAATAAGTGGAAAACTCTCTTTTGCAATGGAGGAGAAATAAGGACGCAAGAATTGAAAACAAATACCAGCTTCTTCACAAAGAGAGCTCAGCTTTAACAGACTTGCATTAGAAATGAGTGAAAGGTCAATTATGATTGCAGATAGTAGCATAAATATCCATTTTTTCTCAAGTACAATTGTCAATTGAAAGCTGTAATCCATGACAAACATTACTGAAGATGATCCAGGAAGTTAGTACCCAATTTGTTTTTAGGTTTCAAAGCCACCTAGTTAAATAAAATTTTGCAGTGCTCTTTAAAAACTGCACTTCTTTTTTCTCTTATTGATACTGACTTAGACATCTTTGGTGTTCCTTTTGTCTTCCTTTCTTCTTTTTCCTAACTTAATATTGTAAGAAATTACAGTGTTTCTATGCGATAGGAGCTGCAGTGGAACAAAAGTGCTCATTT
The DNA here is from genome assembly GCF_036250125.1 of Pseudopipra pipra. NCBI lineage: Eukaryota > Metazoa > Chordata > Aves > Passeriformes > Pipridae > Pseudopipra > Pseudopipra pipra. Next base: position 52,971,129 of record NC_087554.1, read on the forward strand.
AGGAAAAATATTCTTATTACTAGTTTTGAGTGGAAAGAACATGTAGTCCTCATCAGGGAGTTGCAGGCTTAAAGCTTCTGTGGGTTATTTCCAAATAATGGGTGCATTCATTGTATGCAAAGTAATTACCCTTTTAAGAATTTGCAGGCTTAGAGTACAATTACTGAGTAATTCTGAATTTATTTAGGTCTTTATTTCAGTCAGAGGGAATGTTCTCAAAGCTGGTGGTATAAACTAAAAGTTAGCAGATGGGGTTAGTATCTATTCTCCAGTCTGTGGATGATAACTTGAAAAAGTGTAAGCCTGTCTGTTGCTTACATATGTATAATGTATCTCTATCACATGTATGAGAAGGAAAACTCTGGAAGGGTATGTAACATATCAGAAAATGTAGCTCTCTACCTGACAGTGTCAGAATGTTGTGTTGAGCAGAACAGTGAAGGGCAATGATTGATCACTGCAGTTCAGACATGTAGATAATTGGTAGTGGGGCCCAATTAACAAGTGACCCTGAAGCCAACCTCATCATCACATCTTACTTAAGTGCCCATCTTTTTTATTTGGTTATTTATATTTATTTCCATCTCTTCCTTTTGGTCACTTAAAAACTTTCTTCCTCAAGAGGTCATCAGGTCTGAGAAAAGCCTTCCTTTTACCTGCAGCCAGTTATGTAAGGTATTCCTTGATGGCTGTACATTATTGACGATGCATTTTTTTCTACTGTTTTGCTCAGATGACAGTGCCTCTGCTGCCAGCAGTATGGAGGTAACAGATCGCATTGCCTCCCTGGAGCAGCGCGTCCAGATGCAGGAAGATGACATCCAGCTGCTCAAATCTGCCCTTGCTGATGTGGTCCGACGCTTGAATATTACAGAGGAACAGCAGGCCATGCAGAACAAGAAAGGACCTACCAAAGGTTTGCATTTCAAATAGATGTAAAATAGGTAGTGCAATTCAATGAGTGTTTTGTGGGTATTTAAAAAGGTTGTTCTTTACATCTTGAAATACTCAAAATCAGCAAACCAAACTCTAAATGAAATACATTTGGACTTTACCCTGTTAAAGAGAACACATAAAAATCCAAATGTTTAAATCTATGGTCTTCTACAGTTTACATGAACCAGCAAAGTATTTACATGTTCTTACTGCTTAATCCACAATCTAAATTTAACCATTGCTGCCACTTCTTTACTTTCGATCAAGATTAGTTTATAAACTCTTTAGGGAGTACATTGTTTTCTGTGAATGAAACTCCTAATAGGTTGGGGGTTTTTTAATCTAAAAAATGAATTAAACTTAAGTAAAATAGGATTAAAATTAAATTGAAAGTGTCTTAAGTGTCTTTGGATGGTGCAGACATAAGACAGCTCTAAGCCAGCACAGAGGTGACATGACTGAGGAGATGATGCAACACCAAGTGCTCAGCTATGGAGGAAAGGTAGAGCTGTGGTTGTTGCCTGACCATGTTCCAGAGCAGCAGATCCAGAGCCAGCAAGGTGCCAGGTGTGACAGAATGTTGTGCTGTGTCACATGTGCCACAGTGTGCTCTCTCATGGTTCCTGCTCTGCAGGAACAGGTTTGTCTGTGCACAGATCAGAAAAGGTAGACTTGAACATCCAGCGCTTCGCAGTTATAAAGGTTGGCTAAAACCCAACCAGTGTGATTTACTGTAGTCTGTGAGGCCACAGAGGCCTGGGACACTGCCTATGTTCAGCTTAGCAGAAATGCACAAAGTATTTTTGAGAGGTCTTAGGAGTAAGAACAGTAGAAAGTAAGTATGACTGACCTCACAGGCTCTCTGTTGTCTAAGTTAAGAAATTGTTTCTTTTGGGGTACTGGTATATAAGACAAAACCTTAATTTGCATCAGAAGTGTGTTATGCAATTATGGATTAGTACTTTTTACTTTTCTCAGCTGGAAGTTAGGACTTCCTTTAATCTCAATTATGTATTTGTGACTTTGCAACAGTCAACTTTTAAATTCAGTTCTGGCATTGATTTAATAGACTAGGTAGGGAACCACTTAATTAATTTGCTGAACTGAGATGTCATGTTTGTCACAAAGTTTTGTATCAGGAGATGAGGAAAGGTGAAAGGGACATAATTACAGAGCCAAATTATTAGTTGGTTGTATATCATGCTAGTTGTCAGACAGAACATGCAGTGAATATCTCTTATCTTGTTCTTGTGTACTCTTCCCTTTCTGTTGTCATCTCCTCATTTTGTCTTTTATTGAAAAAAAATTAAATATCAGATAAGTTAAATGTTGTTAAAGATAGCCTCCACTGTGATAAAATGTTCCATCAAATCTGGTTGTACAAGGGATTAAGAGGGTTCGTGTTGCCTGTAAAATAGATATTATCTGATGCATGGAGGAAATAAAGTCTAGTAATTATTACCAAGTTGTAACCAAATCTGTTCTTCTTGCCCGCTGGCTTTACTTAGCAAAATCCAGACCAGATTTTCATGGATTCTGTGAGCAGAGATAAACTCTAAATCAGGAGAGGCTTTCTTGGTCCTGGCAGATCACTAGAGCCATAGTTCAACATACATTGAAGAAAAGCTGCTGTAAGCCTTTCCCTCTGCCTTCTATGGCTGGTTTTGTGGGTCTTTTGGTTGTTTGTGGTTTGGGTTTTTTTAAATGTATATATGACATGACTGCTTCTTACCATGTGTGTGTAATTACAGTGTAAGAAGTTTTGCTGTAATGATGCAAATGGAGGACTACAAATGTTAATTGCTCTTCCATTGCAAATTACCAAAATGAGTCCTGGTACTTGCCAACTAAACCCACCTAATTTCTGGAAATAATTACTATTGTGACAGTTTATGTAAAGAACTTTTAATTTTTCTGTACATCAGTTGTGTCAGTGTAGTCAACCTTATTAAACATGAATTATAAACATGAAAGAGAATCTGAAGTATTCTGATCACTTGTTTCTTCCAGCTGTTTTGTCAAATATGATACATTTTACATGATGGCCTGTCTTTCCTACAGTAGGCACAACTACTGTGTAACAAATTATATGCAATAACTTAGCATAAGTATTTTAGCTAGGAATGGTGTTACAGAGACTCTTGATGGAGACTGTAAGGAGAGGGGCTTGCTTAGACAAGGGAGGAGCTGGAGTGGTGGCTTCTCGTGCTTTACCACTTGGGCTGCATGGACTGGATCTGTTTACTTTACCTTTATCATTTAATGACTGATTCCACATGCAGTATTTTAAAAAGTGGAATAAGGTCTCAGAATGTCACAGAATTCTTGTCCATGCAAACTGGGGTTGGAAGCATACTGTCTGCTGCTGTTTTCATTTGATCCACAGGTGAAGTATATCAGGATTAAAAGTGTGTGTGTGTTTGGGGATCTGAGTGCCTTTGGAAAAACAGGTTTCCCAGTACTGTTTAAAGTCTGGAACAAAAAGCTTCATGGGGCAAATTACTTTGTTTTTCTTAGTACTTCAGATTTAAACTTGATTTAAAGATTTCAACTTTCAGACTTTCAAATCTATAATGGAAAAATGTTGAGCTTGTTGCCAGTCTTTGTGTGTATTCTTGTTCTAGACTTGAGCTAAGCAGCTTAAAAGCAGTGTACATCATGGAAAGGGAGTGGCTTATTTGTCCATTTGTGGAGCTCCTTCACTAATGTGTTTTGTTTAGTGTTTTTTTTTTATTATTTTTTCCCCCTTCCTTATTTAATTCAACTACTTGGTGGAGTTCAGTATGGCTTCCTGCCTTTGTTTTACCTGTGTTTGTTGTTCTTTCCTTTTGCAATTTTTGGTTTGTTTGTAAACTTAACAGCCCTATTAATCCGTAGATCAGAGTATGATTAAAAAAGCTGCTGCTGAGGCTGATAAACTTGTCAGTCCTGCTACCACAGGTAAGATCTTGAAGCACCAGGTCTTAAAAATAATCACTACTGACAAAGCAATCATAACAATGTGTTTGAGTTACTGACTTCTAACAGCAATGGCATGTTTGGGGCTGTGTGACTTTGATGCCAGTTACCACTGGTGTGAAGTAGGTATCGTAAATAAAACTAAATAGCTCCAGAGTAAACAGAGGATTAATTGAATAATGCAGTTTTTCTGTGTGCTATGTAAGAGTCTCGTGGTGTTGTTTTCTACACTAGATGACCTCTAGTTCCAGGAGTGTGGATTGTGGGTTGGTGCTGGATTTGAAGCAAACTCTCTGTTAAAGGTTGCAGGGTTTATTCCTGGCTGCTGCTAGTTTTGATTTCATAAGGTTAGGAGAGTAAGCACACTCCAACTGGTTCACTCCAGCTACTTTTTAATAGAGTCTTTTTTTTATATAACTATAAAGAAGGACAATATTTTAATCATTTATTTATGTAACTTTAATTGCTGTTCTAATTTGTCATCTCAAAGCCTCATTAAAGTTTTGTGAGCTACAGAAAGTTTGCCAGGAAACAAGTCCACAACTGCTCAACTGTAGCTACCTGTGATTCTGTAGTGTGCAGCAGATTCAGTTTTATACATACAGATTAATTACAGCAGTGCAGTAATTAGTCAGGAGACAAGCAGCAGACCATCCAGCACAAAACTGTAAAAAGAATTTAACTTGGAAAAATGAATACTGTAGAAGTAAATGGAATTATGATATCTGAATCCCTTAATAAAAAAAATAGAGGCATGAGAAGCCAAGTAAATTCTAGACAGAATTAATCTGTTAAAATAGATCATGAAAGCCAGGGCTGGAAGGCATCCTCGGTGAGCATGGAGGAAATTTTATTCTTTTTTTATGTCTGTTGACCTGTTTTCCTATCATCATTCACTCTTCTAAGCCAAATGAGCCTCATTCCTTTGGTGTTTCCATATAGGTTGTTTTCTGAATTTCTCTCCTCTGAACAAATAAATAATGAATACATAACAAGTGTGTATTCTAACAAAGTTTTAAGAGACAATTTGTCTTGAAAGTTGCATTCCTTAGTAGACCATATTTACTGACCTAATCTTCTCAAGGCACAGGCTTTCAGATCTATCTTATTTTGTTCAATATATGAAAACTTCAGATGAACAAGTCAATAAATATTTGCTGTCAGTGCTACAATAAGATGTTACAATATAACTTAGGACTGTATACAATTGGTACTGTTTCAGTTTAGCTTTTTAGATCTCTTATCCTTGGCACTCTTTTTTCGAAGAACATTTTATAAGTATTCTCTGTGCCATCCTCTCCAGGTTCAGTGAAATTTTATCTTATGTTCCTAAAGTGACTTGTGACTGCTGCCTTCTCTCAGGTGGTGTTTGAACCCAGAGGCTTCTGGCATCTTTACAAAGCAGGCTTGTAATACAAAGTCCTGTCAAATTTCAAGCGATTCAAGCTTTTTTTCCCTGTTGTAGAGAGAGCATTAGTCATGTTTGTGTCTGTGTTTTGAGGCTATGACACACAGTAGTTTTCATGTTTGTACTCACTGCTTGCAGTTTTAAACACTGTTTTGTAACTAACTTTTACTTGAATGGGACTTTTCTGTTATTCTAATATTAATTACAGCTATGACATGTATATCCTTTTTTGAGCCAACATTTGATCAGAAGAACGTAGGTAGATAATGCTGGCTTATTAACTCCAGTGTTCTGCTGATTTCAATTGCTTTTTCTGAATAAAGGGTACGATTCCTTTTTGTCAAACATAAACCCACATTCTTTGAAAGAACACCTTTTTTGGGGAATAGGAATTTCTTAATAGATAATTTGCTTGTCGAAAACCTTCAGGAGTACTGAGGAGTGAAGAGCAGGAGTTACTGGGATTACAACTTGCCTTAATTTCTAGCACTTATCTGGACACTATCCAGACTTATGCTGTTTGGAGAGAGCAGGATTGTTTTTGATGGCAACAACTGCTTTTGTGCTTACCAGTAAGCTCCTTGATCTAGGACAGAATTTTACAGATGAGAGAGGTTATAGAATTCTGTGCTTAAGACATATGCTATGATTGACTTGATAAGACTGTGATTATTATTATTATTATTAAATATTTAATAATAATAAATTCCTAATTGTTAAAACCCTCATCTGTGCTGAATTTGGCAATAGTGAAACAAAAATGGCACACTACATAGATAATTTAAAATACTCTAATGTAGTTTGCTGAGGGGAAAAAAAACCCAGAGAAGCAAATGAAAACAATGATTTTGTCTTATGTTTGTTTAACAGCAAGGCCACTGGTACAAACCCTGCCTTTAAGGACTACAGTTAATAATGGAACTGTGTTACCAAAGAAACCAAGTGGCTCTTTACCTTCTCCATCAGGAACCAGAAAGGAGACTGTACCACCAGCAGCAAAAAGGTAGGCATCTATGAGAAACCTTCTAACCATAGAATTGAAAACATGGTATAGCTCCTCTTTTAACCTTCTAGATATGTAGTTTTTCTTACTTGCAAAGCAGCAGTCTAAATATTTCGTTCAGAAAGAAAAGTAGATGGATTTCATTCTAAGAGGGTTTACATTTATTCATCCTAATTACAGTTAAGGTTTTTACCATGAGTATTGAAAGAATGCACAAAGCTTGGTCTTACTGGTTTGTGTTGTTTTCTTGCTAGTAGAGTCTAGCATAAAGAGAATAAAGAATTTCTACTGTGCTGTTGCCCAACATGATGTGAAAAGTAGTGCAAGAATTCTTTTAGTAGCAAGTAGAAAAGACATAATCTGCAGAGAAACTGGGCTATCATTACAAATTAGTGTGTTACCTTTTGGTGGTTTTCTCTCACTAAGAAAATTATCATAGAAACTGCATGTGCAGTGTTAGAAGCATCTTGGGGAGGAGGAAAATTCTATGCCTAGCACATATTTATGCAAATGAAAACATCCATCTTTAGATATCTTGCCATTAGCATGCATTTAAGTCCTTTTAAAAATTACTACCCTGTCTCAATTTGCTTTGTGTGTAGTTGTTTTTAAGTAGGTTAAATGTTTTATACATCTAGGTTGTAAGGAACGGAATGGACTGGGTGAAGCAAGTTCAAGTTATATGTGGCAGTTATTGTGGTGCTAATCTGCTGCAGGGTTTGTCTGTAAAGGATAATAGTGTGGGGTTTTGAGGTTTTTTTGGTACATTTCTTTTGTCATCATCATCTTTTTGTAGTGATGATACTGTCAGCTCTGAGGAGGGCAGGTTGTAGAGATGAGAGCATTAACCTCCTAAGATCTGAGGGCTCTCTTGTAAAGAGAATTTTTCCTTAAAGGGAAGATGGTGACTAAGGATATGTGACTCTTAATTACTGTGTTGAAGGGGGTTGATTTTCAGGAAACTCCAGGTTTTGTTATTGTAGAGAAGAGAGGAGCTATCCTGTGCACAATTAAAATTGGAAAATACCGTATTTGTTTGTGCCACAGAAATGAACTCCTGTGAGCTCTTATGAGCTGGAGCTCACTGCAGCTGTAGGTTTTGGCAGGCTGGCCTGAACAGGCCCTTAAGACAAGAGCAGGAAAGCAAATACTGTCTAAACTGTTCCATTATCAGAATTATATTATCAGAAATTTGAAAATGGGTAAAAGAACTTGACTTTTAGAAAAAGAAAATTTATTTGTGTTTAAGAAGGAGTACTATTTTGTATATACTGAATTTTAAAACACATTTTTTTCTATACAAAGTATTTTTTTCTTAATAATTCTTGTAATTTCATTCTCCCTAATTAAGTTTCGAGAGTAATTCTAAAACCTGTGGGAGCACAAGCATTGGCAGACTTCACCTGCTTACAGAGGATGTGATTCCTGAGTCTCTATGCTCTGTCTGTAAGGTTCAGCATAGGACTTTCTGCCCCAGAATAAGGTGGATGAAGTGCAGATCAGGATCATACTTGTGCTTTCTCTATTCTGGGAATAGAGAAATCCTTTACGTAATTCAAGTCACCCATCTAGTATTGCCTGCAGCCTGTAGGCATTATCCTAGCTTAGGATCTCTGTGGATAAGTGACACCATGCATTTCCACCTAACCCATGTGCAGTCTGGATACCCAGAGTGTGAGTGGGAAAGTCTTTGTAGAACATCATTAGGGAGTATTTTTAGGCAGTCTTGGTTCCTGTATGAGAAATTCTTCCACAGGGTAAATATTTAATGTCCTTTTATTATGCTTTGTCCCTTCTCTTTGCTGAAGAAGCTAGGCTGAAGTTGCTTTAAATATGCAGCATGAAAATATATATTCAGTTTTGGAAAAGTAAAAATACACTTGGGCAGTTTTGCTGAACAAAACAGTCGTAAATTCAGGTGTTGTGGAATTACTGTTCCCTTCAAATGCTCTAAAGTTCTGTGTTGATTGTTTTTAATATGCAAACGTTGTTCTTTAATGTTACTTTTATTAAATTATATTAAAGCATATTTCTGGGCCTTGCCTATAAATATATTTCAAGAGGAAGAGAGTGGAATGGTAAGGAACTACTGCACAAAACTTCATTTTGATAAATTATTCTCTAATCACTTGATAATAAACCTTAAAGTAACTGATGAGATATCATGGTTTTACAGTATATGGTGTTCAACATATTCAGTATTCAAAGATGATACAGTAAGTGTTCCAAATAGCTTTCTTGTAAACAGTCAAGTAGACTAATTCATTATGCATCCATTAGGATGAATTAATTCACATATTTATACTGGACCCTTCTTCCGTCAGGAACTGTATCTGTTTATGCATAAAACAGTAATGGAAATACATCAGCAATATCAAATAGTGTCCTTTTTCAAGGAGTAGGATTTGTTTATTTGTGTTAGAAGCTTCTTTCAGTGTTGCACAGTTTATAGATGGTGTGAAACTTTGAATGATTTTTTTCAATTCTGAAGTCTGCTAAGCAGTGCTCTCTTCTTATAAACTGGTCTCAGAACTACAGCTAATTTGCAGTGTAGGTATTCTTTAGTCCAAAATATGGTCATGTGGCACAGCAGCTCTAAATAGTATTAAGTGTTTATAGATGTTTTAGAACCTAATTTCTGCTTGGATGCTTTTAGTAGTTTTCCTGTACTACATAGGTGCTGAATTGAAAATTTTGAAATTTTTCAAAATATGAAAAAAGATAAAATTCGAAAAGTAGGAGAAAAGCTAAAAACAACAGTAAGACTTTTGGTCTGCTTCTGGGATTGACAAATATCTGCTTGGATTACTGTAGTAGAAAATATAATTTTCCATTTTTTTTCTTTCCTGTGACCTTATTTTCAAAAGAAAATCCAGGTGAATGGGATCCTTCACACATGTTTTACTGAACTGCCATATGAAAAGTGGGCTTACAATCAAATAATTTCTGATTCCTCTGTTCTCTGATGCTTTCACAATTTAGGTTGAGTGTATGATGTCCAATTGAAATGACGTCAGTCTGTGTCTTGAAACAGTATGTTGTGCCTTGTATATGTAAATAAATGCAAATAGCCTGCGTGGGTACTAAGTGTGCATCCATACATTCCACTGCTTAGAAATGGATGTATTTACTGGTATGTCTGCAGACACAATCTCATTTCATACAACAGCTGTATTAAATGTGTTGGTTAACTCATTTGAACCCACCGGTTGGTATACGGCTTATCTGCCCTGCTGGATTACCAAGGAGATGTGGTTCAGAGTTCACTCCATTTTCTGATTTCCCATTTAATATTTGAAATGGAAATGACTTCTTCTGGCAGGAATGTAAAACTGGAGGTAATAAAAAAGGCTCCAGGCTGAAAGGGTGGAACTAGCAGGCTTTTATTTGAGTTCAGCCACATATTCTCTCAATGACCTTATGCAAATCATTTAACCTCTATGCATATTGCTTTTCCATATGTAAAACGTGTATCTCTGGATATCAGTAGGTTGTTAGAGGGTCTAATGTGATAATTAGATCCAGATCTTGCAAAGTGTTGAGTAACCTCAACTGACTCTGCCTTCAATTAGAATTGAGGGCACCAAACCCCCTTCAGCATTCAGATCTCGTATAGTCAATACCCAATTATCCAAGTTATGGAAGGAATGAAATAACCTGAATAGAACAAAAGCACAAATCCAGATCATAGCTCAATTGGATTATAAAAATATATGGTGGTAATACAGTGCAAGATAGAAAGCCTGGTGGTCTTGGAACCAAAAATTGTGGTTGAGCACCAAAGGCACTGCTGCACTCAGGTAGGGGCCATGTGAACACCGCTGGACAGCTGCAGGTGCAAGCCAGCTAACAAAGCTGAAGTGATTTTAAGATGGGCTGAACAATCACCTGACACAGAGACACAATCAAGAATTGTCTGGCCTTTGTAAGGTGTTTCCACATTATCTTCAAAAAAACTTTGATCAGAGGATTTGATTTTAATTTTAATATATTTACTAATTTTATGATGTAGACGTGTATAGACTGTTCTGAGTACCAGCTTTCTGAATGCTGCCATAGTTTTATTCTGAACTTTGAGCTTAGAAAAATTATTTGAAATTTTCATTCTGAATAAGATAAGCTTAAAATATCATGAGCAGAACTTTCCCTTCGCTCTGCACTCTTCCTTTTGCATGTATTGTAGCTTGAAGTTTGCTGCTTAAGACTGAAGTTGTCTTTGGAATTTGGCCAGCGCATAGTAGTAATGTTTTGTGTTCCCTATTAAAATCTAGGTTTTTTGTGACTCATCTAGGATAGCTTTGTTTCCAAGAGTTGAGGGGGAAAAAGGAAAAAAAAAAAAAAATAAAGGAGGAGAATGCAGGCAGTACCTTTCCCAGTAGGGATGCTGCTGCAGGCTGCAAGCTAGCACATACTTTGCCTTTCAAAAGAAGACAATCAGTCATTCTTTCTCCCCCAGCAGATTTCGAAGTATTACAATGGTGTAAAACTCTGACAATGGAGATCAAAAGGAAGAAGCAGGAACAAAGAAAACATAAAGAGCTTTGTTTGTAGGGAGAATAAAATACTTTTATATGATAAATTCCTGTTCTTCTAAACTCTAAACACATGGCCCCTAGGAAATTGTTCAGTCGCCTGGAATTAATGTTTGCTTTCTGTTCTGGGGGCAGCGATGGTTTGTAACTGGCACACACACAAACTCTTTATCAAACCTGCAATTAAGTGTTCTATTTAACACTTGACTCTCAAAGAAAATGTTTTAAAATAATCAGAATATAAATTAAAAAAAGAAATTCCTCTCCATTGAACTTCGGGTGGCAAAACTATTATGCCACTTCACAGTATCTCTGACAATTAAAGTTATTAGAGCATTTTGCTCAAAGGCATAATGAAATTAAAGTCATATGTAATTTCTGAATTTATTCTAATTGATTTAAATGAGGGTCAGAATGAGTGGTAGACAAGTTTCAAAATATTAATATCATCAGTTACTGTCTTAAGAGCATTATGTGTTGTTTTTTAATTTCTTTTATTAAAAAACTTTTATATTTTCCCAAATAATTTCAGTAATTAAGTATATACTTTTTAATTTTGACCAGATTTGTTCATCACAATTCAGTAATGCAACCACCTGAAACATTCATGCTATGCAGTGTATATACACACATATATGAGGATTTATTTTCTTGTCTTTATTGTTGCTTTTTTAATGGTCTTTGTCTTCTAGCTGGATCATCTGTCTTGTTTCTTCTGATGGCCTCTTTGATTTTTATTTTATTTTGATTTTGAGTCGCTTTACAAATGGTCAGTCTATTGGGGCACTGCTGAGATTTTGTCATTCAAAGATACATTGGTGTTCTGAAATGTATGGTTTGAAATGATCAAACATCTGAGTCAATAAGCACTGTGTTGTTTACTCTTGCACGTGACTTCATATCTTGAAAGCATGCAATTATGTCTTTTAATGTAAGTCTTGTAAATGTCTTGTTTCCACATTTTATTGTTGCATTCACTTTTTATTCTGCTTTGTTTACGCACCTCTCAACCTGGATTAAGCAGGTCTGTGAATCTTCTCAATGCATGCAAACTGAAAAAACCTGCTCTAAGGTGAGGGATCCTTAATAGCTTTGTAGTGTTGAAATTCAGTTGTTTTTCCTTTCCATTTCTTTTCCACACATAGAAAGTGGCTGTTTTAGTACAAGCATTAACATGGTAGAACTGTAATTATTATTGCCATTTTTAACATTTTCACAAGTACATGTTTAAAACTTTTTCATCATTGATGAATGCATTGCAAAATTTAGATAGTAATAATTTCAATTATAGTATCTGCATTATCTCATACTAACATAATTTTTATTATAGGGGTGTTAGACCACATTGCTGTCTTAAACAAATTAAAAATCATGTTACTGAATGTTAACTTTTTAAATAATTGAAAATGCTCTCCTTTCATATCACTGATGTGGAATTCAAATTCTGGAATCCAGTTATACTCTTACAAACCTGTAAGTTAAATGAATACTTTCTGTAATTTTAAATTCCTCCTCAGATGACAGTGTATCTACTGTAGCCATGGATATAATCACTGGTGTTTAACACTATAGCTGCCAAACGTGTATATGCCAAAATTGAGTTAAAATAATGGAATTATAATCCTCTTTTCCAACCACTTGCTAATACTTGTCACTTGGCTTTTGTTGTTGTTGAAAGTTTAAAATAAAATTTGTCAGAAGACAGCATTACTAATCAGTTTAAGCAGTAACGGACCTAAACCAGAAGGGTTTAAAAGAAATCTGTCCTTGTGTAAAAGTAGTTTTTATACTGATATGAGACTTCATTATTCAGAAAGAAGATGGAATTACAGTTTTACATTTTAGTCGCACCCTTTCATTTTTTTATCTACTAGTTCATCTTTTGAATGTTGATAGCTATAAAAATAAACCCCCAGGCAACATTAAAATTATTTTCAAATTGCTTCTGTAACTTACATTTTTTCTAAGATTAGTATAATTTGATAATTTCCTTAATTTAATTTCAGTGTAGGCTGATGTTGACGCCTCTTTTGCTTAACCAGAAAAATATGCATCAACATCAGCCTACGCTGAAATTTCCTTAACCAGGAAAAGATGCCAAAATAAAGGTTTGATCCTCCAAAATCACAGAGAGAGGATGTTTTTGAAATTACTGTATATAATAGTGGAAGGACTCATGCTAATAAAGCTATTTTATGTGGAGTAAACATTTTCAATATGAAGGCTTTATTTTTTTTTAACTGGAGTAGTATTAAATTGGATAATGTTATGAGATGCGAGGAGAACAGTTAAATGTTAACACTATATTCTGTAATTTACTAGCGACGGTTTTGTCTTGCATTTGGCATTGAGATGACTTGGATAATGTTAGGCTAGTGTAGGAGACACATTTCTGAAATGAAGACAGAATTACATTCTTGTTGCTGTCTTTCCCCTTGCCCTATAAATGTGTTTTGTTCTGTGCCTGTCTGTAATTTTGCATTCTGCTTGCTCTCTTACATTGCTTTCTCTGCAGAAACAGTTTTTTTTTAATTTCAGCTTAATCATTTGAAGCTTGTTTTTATTACAAGAATGCAGCACTGAACATCTGTCCTACCATCGCATGTTCCGGAAGGGTTTTTTTGTCAAGCTACCTGAGATGCATCTTAACATGCATCCTCTCTCCAGATCTGCCCCTGGATGGGGGCTACCTTCTTTTCAGAAGGATGATTGCTTTGCAGAAAGACTCTGGTTTGGGTGTTCCTGTTGTTTCTGTAGCTGAGCCTCAGCTAAGGAGTTGAAACATTCCTCTCCTTGCTGGTAAAAATACATGGGGGAGGAGGAATAAATGTATTTTAAAAAACCCCCAAACAATGAAGTGTATCAACGGTAGTGTACAGTTGGTAAGCTGAGCATTTTTTGACCAGACAGAAAAGTCTGTCTTGTTTCCCGTAGTTATGAAGAGCCAACTTACACCACACATAAAGTGGGACAGAGCCAGAGGAGCTGACTGAGATAACAGGGTAGGGATAGTTGTTAGAAGCTGATGGGGAGGTTTGGAGTAGTCCTCAAGGATGCTTGAGATGAGCATTCTGGTAAGCAGAGCATCCCTGGGGGTGTACAGAGGTCAAGGGGCTGGGGATGATAAAAGGTGTGACAGGATGAGACTGGGCCTTGGAGGAGCAAGAACAGAAAGAACTGAAGTTTTCAAAGTGCTTGGGATTTGAGTAGAGAGATGTGAGCTTGAAAGCAATCATTGGTCTCCATGGCTTGTGGGGTGAGAGAACTGCTGAAGTTGGTTATTTATTACGGGGATGTTATGGGTAAAGGGGACATTTTCATTCTGCTTTTTGAAGGGAGAAAACAGCACAGGACTGGAGTGAAGGGAAACGAGACCCTGAGTCCTGTGGTTCAGATGGTGGAGGTGATTCCTGCCTCAGCCGGGGCACTGCTGCCTGAGCCTCTCTGCTGCCAAGGGAGTGCAGCAAAGTGAAAAGAGTCACCCACACTGGGGCATCAACTGCTCCCTCTCCTGCTAGGAAGCACTGCTTTAGGGGGAAGTGCTTTGGACTAAGGAATAACCACAATAATTTGTCTCTTATTAGGTGTAAGCTCTGAGTGAGCATCTCTTAATTTACCAAGTAACACTGCTTGTGTTTTGGCCCACTTTTTTCCATCAGAGAGAGCTGGATGTCTAAAGGGTGCTGCAAAATCTCACAAGAGCTCCCTGATAGCTATCTGGGCAGGAAGGATGGTTGAAGAGTGAGAGGGTAAGGCAAGCTTTAAGCCTTTGAGAAATTCCCCTGTCAGGAGATGTGGGGAATCTAATCTATTCATACATGTAAGTAGGAAGCATACATTTTTAACAAGCTAACAAAAAGATGCAGGCTAGCTCACCATTAATTGCAGTTTTGAGTATGTTAAAACTATCTTTGAACTACAGAATAATTGATACTGAATGAAGACCCAAAGTTAGCTTGGCTGTGTTCAAATTTTGACCTACTTCTGGCATTCTCTGTAGTCTGGCTGGAGGTGTCAGGTAATATGCTTTCTCTTTAAATTTTTCACTTATTAAGAGAATCCAGAAGTTCCAAAATGTGAAGTGGTAGTCAGAGATTTGAAATGAGACCTGGAAAAATAGATATTGCAGCTTATTTTATGAAATTGGTTTAGCCCATCTTCTATTTTATGATTAAGAATAGAGCAGTGTGTTTGTTTCTGTTGCACCAGGTACTCAGCAAAACTCTTATGTAGGCTCTTTAACAAACCAAGTTATACTTAAAAACAAAGTTGTAGTTATTTTTTAGAGTCAACAATCTACTTGATACCTTTCTCAAAAATATTTATCATAGACATACATACTTTTAAAAGTGCCACTGTAAAACCTGCTCCTTTTTTTATTAGCACCATTAAGAGAACCAGTTCAGCTGAGCGTGTGTCCCCAGGAGGTCGGAGGGAAAGCTATGGAGATTCCAAAGGGAGTCGCAACCGCACTGGTTCCACCAGCAGTTCATCTAGTGGTAAAAAGAACAGTGAAAGGTAATGTTACCTAAAACCTATCTCCTTTCTCTGCCTACTGCTCTAATAATGAAATTAGTTTCTTTAGTGAACTTAGTTTCTCCTGTTTAGCAAACATTGGGAGCTTTCTTTTTTTACAAAGCTCCAAGAGTTGGACAAAGATATATTTTAAAACATTTCAAGTAAAACAGGTTTTCATATTTAGACTAATCTTTTTGTGTTATTTCTAAACCATAAGCAGTGTGTGAACCTAGAGTTTCCCAGGAAAGTTAGCGAATATTAAATATGCCCTTTCCAGTATCTTAGTGGTTTCCCTTGGTCTTCATGTTCCTGACATGTACTTCTTCAAGTTCCTTGTTGTGGTGCATTGACCTCACCTGGCATCTGAGTACCACACAGCCAGCCACTCCTTCTCCTCCAGTGGGGTGAGGGAAGAGAATAGGAAGAGCAAAAGTGAGAAAACTTGTAAGTTAAGATAAAGATAGTTTGAAAAGTGAAGGAAAGAGGAAGAAAACACAAAAAAATTGCTGGAAAGCAATCACTCACTACATCCCACAGCCTACAGCCTGATGCCCAGCCAGTCTCTGAGCCATGATTGCTTCGTCTGAGAACCAGATTAAAGGTAAATCAAGACATGGGCTTGAGTGTAAGTGCTATCCAAAGAAGCAAAATAAAGTGATACCTTTCTCTATATATCTCTTTACTTCTTTGTGCTGCTGGCAGTGCAAAAAATAGAGAATCTCTTGTGCAAGGGTTTCAGCCTTATGAAGGCCTTGTACAAATAGCTGTTCCATTGAGGTTTGTTAGTGTTGTCAGTGTAGGTCAAATGGTTCTTTCCTGTATTTCCTAGACATATTTTAGTCTTGGCTATCTCACTTGACCTGTCCTATTGCAGTTTCCTATGCAAGAAGTGATGTTTATGGTACTGTTACATCCTTCTCACAGATGATGTGACCATAAAAACATGTTGTTAATGAAGATCACGTAATAACCCAATTTACCTGCTCTGTCTTGGCATCAGTGCCATTATAGGAGTCATTGGGCTGCTCGTGAGCCAATGGTGTGGCACAAAACATTCGTCCCTTTACGTCCCTTCAGCATCTTTGCTGATGTAAGGAGTGACTGAGCTGGTTTTGACCTAATTGGCAGCCCAAATATAGGGGATTACATTATTAATAGCTTGTTTTCTGGCTTATGTTTTCAGTAATGAAGCAAGACAGCAAGTGTGCAAACTTAATGAAAGTAATCCTAATTTATGGGTTAGGATAAAAGGGCAGACTAGTAAAGATGACACTTTGTGGCTGTTTGCTACAGGCTGCCTGAGCAGGAGGAAGTGTATGGGGCCTTTTACAGGCAGCTTTGAAGCAGCCTCAAAGTCACAGGCACTGGTTCTGGTGACGGATTTTAACTACCCTGACATCTGCTGGAGAAGCAACACAGCAAAGCACAAACAGTCCAGCAGGTTCCTGGAAAGCATAGTCCCTTTCAACCTTACATGTTCTGTAACTCTCTGAAAGGCTTAGCAAATTATGGAAATAATGAAAAAGTTTTGAATACTGTCAGAAAAAAGGTCATAAAATTGTACACAAACTAAAAATTTAGCCAGTCTAAACGTCTTCTTGGCATTGTGCATCTATGCATGTGAATGAAGTTTTGAGATGCTGACAGAATTCCATGGGACTAGGCCTTCTGGTACGTATGGAAATTCTACTTTATTTCAGCATCTGAAATTTTTTTCCCCTAATTTTTACGTAACATAATTATAAACAACACATAATAAATATATGTGGGTTTGGTTTTGTTTCTAAGACTTGTATACTTCAAAATTTCTAAAAGACTGAAATATAACTGAAAAACAAATTAACTGTAGGAATACGTAATATCCATAAATAAATACTACTTTAGAGAGGAAAATCAATCTTTTATTAGATTACTTAGCAGCCATATCTCTTTCTGCATGTGCAGACTTGGACAAAGTTTTTTCTAAACGTCTCAGTCCCTCGAAGCACAGAGAGTGTATAGCTGATACATCTGAATCAGCAAACCAAAAATCAACACTCTTGGGGACAAGTGACCCTGAAAGTTTTAAAAGGCAAAACTAAGCAAAAAAATGAATGGCCAGTGAAGGGACTGCTAAGAAAACAGATTGCTCTTAATTTAAGCTGCAGATTCTGTGAAGTGTTGCAATAGTACGTAACTTCATGCAGCTGCTTTGCCTCAGTGAAGTCATTAACGTGGAACTGCTGTTTTCTGTGTTGATCTCTTGGAGTAGTTGGATTTTTTCTAAGGCTTTACTTTTTATTTTGCATCTGTGTATAACATCCTACTCTATCACACATATCAAATTATAGCAACAGCCCTTATGCTGTGGCCTCATTGATTTAAAAAAACCTATCTTCTACAAACAAAACAAATTTCTATAATTAGATGGGTAGACTTGTTTCTGGAATATGAACAAGCATATTTCACCTACCAGTGGTGAATCTCATTGCTTTTCCAATTTACCATAATAATTTACTGTAGTTTTTTGAAAAAGTGTTAGCAAACATATGATCCTTCAGTGCCCTTGCTCTGTGTATTTTATCTCATATAAAAAATTTCATTAGATCAAGTATCCCAAAGGTAAATTCAGTCTGTGTTATGCAATGGAAGGTCTACCATCAAAATCTAAATACACTTGCAAAGACTGTATTATGGATATATCCCTGATCCTGCTACCTGCTTAAGGTGACAATTGTCTGAAATTAGTTATATGTTAGAGCTACTAAAGAGATAAGGTGAGAATATTAGGTTGTTCACTTAAATTAAGAAAAGCTATGACTTATACTAGCTACACAGATGTACTGTACACTTGAAAATTGATTTCATAATAACTGAGAAATAAAACATTACAATAAAATAATGTTTATCTGCGAAAATGCATTTTTTTCATACTATTTTAGCAGAAACTCATTGGTTGTGTCATTCTGCAGTTGTTAGACCCAACAGCACTGATCAGAAATCACTGACTTGGGACTTGGGGAGGAGATTCAGCACACAAGTAATGCAATGCTTAAGTAAAGTACAACTATCCCAAGGAGGAACTAATTGAGAGCGTGTGTTAGAATGTCTTAACTTTAGCTAGTGATGTTGGTACTGCTGTGAAAACAATCATTGATGTTTAGAGAGTTTTCCCTTATTTCTATCCCATGCAACCTGAGGCTGTTCAGCACCCCAGCTTTCATGTCTCTGAAGAGTGTCCCTATCTTGTGGAAGAGGCTGGCTAAAGACTTGCCTGGTGCTTCGTCTTGAAGCTGGGTCACCGTGCAAGATAGAAAGCAAGAGTCATGGGACTAGATGGCAAATGATGAGGATTCCATTTGCTGGGGGCTAAGGCTGTCCTCTGAAAGCTAATTGTATGTGTGAAAGAGCGAGGAAGAGAGTGTTAACCTAACCATCTACTCACAGTCTTTTAATTTGTATCCATGATCCCTTTGTATCCCTTCCAGCTCGAGATGTTCTAAGATTGTGTTCTATGATTCTATTCTATGATTCTTAGAATTAAGATGGTTCTTAGATGAAACTTAAAGCAGAATGCACGGCAGGAATCTAAAAAGACAATCATGAAACTGTTGTTTTTCAAAGTATATAGAGTTATAGGCTGTTATGCAAAATCAGAATGCTATAGAAAGCTCTTTTAAGAGGCTTTAAGCATAAGGGGTAAGGAGATGAGCATAATCTCCCATGTTGCTATGAAGTGTCCCAGCTCCCTGTGGTTATGAGCCGGGGTAAGCCTTCCTGAGGGTTAGATAAGTAGGATGTGACTCAAGTTCATGAAAAAGGGTAGCCAGAGCTCTGAGCTGTGTGTGTGGTTAGGGTTTGTATAATTAGAAAGTACACATGATTTACTTTATTACTGTCATCAATCAGCCTTTCGCATTAGCTTGATTAGCTTGAAAAAGTCAACATGGTCTGTTCAGAGCTAGGGACTCTTTTGTCTCTAATATGGCAGCATTTCTGACTAGTGCTCCATCCCATGAAGTTTTTTGTTTCCTAAAAATATCTTCATTTGCAAGAGAAAATGTTCATCTTGGTATTAACAATGACAACACATCATGCTATTTATATAGATGACATTGGCTGTGTATGCCAGCTTGAAGCATGAATTTTGATGCATGATTCAGATGATGGCTGATATGGAAAGCTGCTAAATCGGGAGTAGAATCAGAATTAATTTGGTTTGGTTTTATCATTTGGTAAATGTATTATTCTCAATATAACTGTCAAATCAAGACAAAAGGAAAAATACTGTAGAATTATTTGCTACAACTTCTATTGTAGTGAGAGAGAATCTTTTATGCTTAGAAAAAAAACTGTGTCCAAAAATCCAACACAGTCTTGTTTCTTTTTTTTTTTGGTTTCTCCTTATCTGCCCACTGCAGATGTGGAGATGGCATCAAGCTCTAGGAATACTTCATGCTTCAGCATTTCTCCATCACAGTGATAGGGCTTTCAGTGCTTTTGGGATCACCTTAAGAAACATACAGCAGTAATCTGATGTTTCAAAAGTTTTATTGGAGTAAAAAAAGAGGAACCAGGAGGAAAAAATAACTGCATAACATGGCTTTTTGTCCATTTCATGCTTCTTCAGAAACAACACCCTCAAACTTAATTTACAGGGGCAGAGGGCAAAGAAAGCAAATGACTGGCATTTCTTGACAAAGATTCCTTCCTTTTAGCCAGGGTAGTACTATCCAGAGAGCTTTCAGTTTTTCTGCCTCTTCATTCTCAACACACTTTATGTATTTTCCCCTCAAGTTTTCCTAAATTTTTTCTCAAGACAAAAAGACAAACCAATTTCTGGTTGTCTCCCAGGCAGCAGTGCAGTGACAAAGAGAAGGCATTTTAATCACAGTTATGTGTTTTCTGTGTTTTAAGAAGTACTGCCATTCACCAAAGAACAGTTTGGAAGTTCCATGTTTTATGTGAACTCTTTGGAAAAGCAGGATTCAAACTTTGGTTTGCTCCTTGAATCCAGGCAGAACAAAGTTATGAAGAAAGTGAACATCCACACATACAGTGATACAGTAGTTGTCCCCCTCCACCACCCTTGCTCCACTCATGCAAAGAGATGTTGTAGTTAAGAATATATTCCTGACTGACTGGAAACCAAAAATGATACAGCTGCTCATGACCAGTTGCTGTGTTCTCCTGTAACTGGACTAACTTTGCAGAAGAAGAGAATTTGGTAGTTAGTGGAGGAAAATCTATAATTTTGAGAATGTAAGAAGAATTGTATAAAAAAGTTTTAACAACTGCCGTCAAGACACCTCAATGTTTACTGGTTTTAACTGTGTCTGCCTGGTGATTTACCTTGTAAATAATTTAATTGAAAAAGCATTTTTATATGTACACACACAAAAAAATTTATATATTTTATATTCTATTTTATTTTTATATTGATACATTTCTGTACAGAATGTATGTGCATGCTTTTTAAATAGTAATGTCTTCATTATTTTCGCAGCAAACCCAAGGAACCAATGTTCAGTGCAGGTAGGAACTTTTAAAATTTTTAAGCAGATAACAACTGTGATAACATATTAGGGCTTTTTGTTTGGGTTTTCCTCCCCCCTTCCCACTTCTGTGGATGCCTAGAAACTATGATTGGAAATCAAAACATAATACTTACAGACTGCTGATGATGTATTTTTAACAAGCTGATCAGTCTGCTCTAGTTTTTATTGACCCAATAGGCTTATTTTACAGTTCTTCTTTGTAAGAAGACAAGAACAAAAAAGGCTGTGTTTTCTTACCTCACATGTCTTCCCTTTCAAAGCAATATTAAGGTTTTAGTAATTAAAGCAGTGCAAAGTTCCAGCTATGATGCTGTCATGTTAATTTAATCATAAAAGGGAGCTCTCTACAACTGTTGAAGAATCCCACATCTGTCCCAATGCCTTATACTATAATTTCTGAAATTACAAATAAAAGGGTGTTTTGTTACTACAGTTTTGGTAGTCTGTCTTTAATTTGAAAAGCACTTAAATTTTCCTACTTATGTATTATCCCTGCTAAAAGATTTGAAAGTGAAATAGTAGATAAAAGTGAAGGCAGAGTTTGTCCTTGTCATTAGACAGTTAAAACTTTAGAAAAATCTTAATAAAAATATGAATCTGAATGGTACATATAACAGTTATCTTTGTTCTGGAAAACCAAGGACAACTAAAATAAAACTTTATTTTAACAAAATAAAGAAGGAAAAGAGCCCTGTTAATTTATCAGATGTATCATATTATTTTTATGCCTAGTTCTGTGACGGTAACCATACATTAAGCTGAAAAAGTTAAAGATCTTTTGTTTACTGCCTTGACTGATCAGCATCCAACAAAGCTCTTAAGCCATACTTCGAGGTTTAGTGTAACTGATTTTGAAGGCAATAATACATGAAACTAAGTAAGCCCTTAAGTCTCTTGTGACAATATAATCACAGTTCATGTCCCTTCCATGGAAACTGTTGGTTTAGAAACAGAAAACTTCTGATTTGCACAGAGTATACTTTCCTTGCCTAACATTTCTCCTTCCCTTACACCATGTAAGCAAAGGTGTTTGGAATATTTTTACTTTTAATACTTTCCCCATGGGTAAAGATAAGTAATTAAACAGATGTGACACTACCCGGGTGTCCTTCTCACCTGGACAAAATTCCTACAGAATTTAATAATTCTTTAGAGAAGGTTATACTTGGTATTTACTGAAGTATATAGTTGCATAATGGAGCTTAAGCTAGTATTTTAGTGGTAGAACTAAACAGAGCCCCTAGCTGAGGAAAAGGGTTTAGAAAGTAATTCCCAACGTATGGCTCAGTGTTTTGTCAAGCCCCAGGTTAGCCTGTAGCAGAATACGACTGGACAGCCCGTAGAGCAAGTATTTAGTGAGTTTATTGTATTCAAACACATCTTTATCTAGCCCTTCTGTCTCTGTCTCTGTAATCACAAGGGAAGCGCCGTGTGACACACTGCAAAGGTAGGCTTCACTTCCGAAACCTCATAGCTCTCGAAGCAAAATGGTTCTGGTGGGATAAAAGCTCCATGTGTAAACAGCTGTTCTCCAACTTGTGCGCATTTTGCAATGTTAAAACATCTAGTTCTTTTGAATTAAACAAAAATGTTGTGCCATTTGTTATACAGTCTACTGAAATTATAACCCTCAGGTTCACTTTAATCATAATAACGGGTTATAATTTACATTTCTGTGGATTTACGCTGAAGAATTTGAATCAGAAAAAAAAAATGTTGAGAGAGCTATATGGCAACACGTGGATGTTCACTGTGTTTGAAATGGCATTCTGCACTTCTGCTGAAATGCGTATAGAATTTGCCCCTTCGTTGGCTGTTTCGCTCTTAGCCTAACATGGTCGTAGAAGCCTTGGTTTTTCCCTTGCTTTTTCTTACTGAGTAGGCTGTAGTTTTTCTGAATGTTGAATAAACAGACCTAGACCTCCAACTAATTTCTCAGTGCTTTTTGCTCAATGTCATAAAGCAGAGTTACATTTGGTAAACAAATCATATTGATTTCTAAAGTTTTAGTTAAATGGTAGTGTAAATATGCACATTTTGGATGCATGTTTATATCTGTGGTATAATCACAGATTTATCTGCTTTTTTAGAGATAACTATATCCTAACAGTTT
Source organism: Pseudopipra pipra (assembly GCF_036250125.1). Taxonomy (NCBI): domain Eukaryota; kingdom Metazoa; phylum Chordata; class Aves; order Passeriformes; family Pipridae; genus Pseudopipra; species Pseudopipra pipra. The sequence continues at coordinate 52,994,134 of NC_087554.1, forward strand.
TTCCACTAATCAGCATCTTTCAACTTTGCAATACATGTAAAATTTCATAAAGCAAAACATGTTTGTTCTAAAGGCAAAGTCTTTTAGAAAGTCTCTACCTCTGTGTATTCTTTGTACAAATCTATACCTGCAGTCAGTGGTGGTCTCCTTTGCAGATCCTACTGGCATTCATGTGCCTTATTTTAGTTCAGTAACTGTTAATTTTTGCAACAACAATTTCGAATTTACAAAACTGCAGATGTAAAAGATACATTTGTCTAAAAGTTTCACCTTTGGTCTGTCTTTGTAGTTTGATTGATTGTCTGTCTTTACATCTATATCTTCATGTTTAGAACTTCTGTCTTAAAAACTTAGTTAAGAAAAGTACAAAGAAAATGATGAAAATTGATTGATTGTGTAGATAATATATCTGGAATAGGAACAAAAATTATTGGAATTGTGAATGGAATGAATGGAATTATTATTACCAAAAGGTAGAAATAAATACACGGTATGAGTTCTGGGCCCCATGCCTGACCTAGTCAGCCTAAGTTCCTCTTTATAGTTAGCAGAAAGAGACACACACGCATTCTGAAGGTGTAACTTGTCATAATATACTTGGTATAGTTTACTATACTTTCTAGTATATACTTGCTGTTTCCTAGTCTTGAGTGATTAGGTCAAATGGTTCCACTGAAGATAGCTAAATGCAAGTTTTAGGAGTCCTGTAAGCTTCAGGTGAGAAAAGCAGCTCAGCAAATTAAACTTTCCTTCATTCCCAGTCTTTGATAAGTCAGTAGTTGTCACTGCTGAAAATCTGTTGACTTCCAGTGCACCAGCATCAGCAGTATTGGCATGTGTTTCAAGCTCGTTAAATAGATGCTGCATGCGCATACAAATAGTGCTGTAATGCTTTGCTATTTAATGCTCTGCCCTCTATTTTATTTTCCAATACGGATCTATTGGAGTAGACTTTTAGAAACAATTCCAATATTCTGTCATTTTCAACAGGCATCTCGAAATTCCAGCCTTCTGTCATCATTATTTCACCATTATTATCACTTCTTTTTAGCATTAAGTTTTCTGTTGTTTTCATTTTATGTCCAAATTCTGTAAATGAAGCTAGAGAGACCTAGCTGTAACTTTACTGTGGCAGATCAGGTAGATCTCTTTCCCATGTGAGTTAGTCTAAAGGCAAAATACACATTTAGGTAATACAGCATAACTATGATGTTTATTTGTTCAACCAGTAATTTTTATTGATTTAGTCAGGATTTGTAGCATATGCATTTTTCCAATTAAAATAAAGCCTTAGTTTTCAAATTAAAAAAAATAATGGTATAGTTGTAATGATACTTAACAATTCATAGCATAATTTTAACAGTCCTAAATTGTATAATTTTTTTCATTTACATGATTTTTGTTACTTTTGCCCTTCCATTTCCTCTGTGCCCACGATTATTCTGTCTAGTAACTCTACAGATGTCACTGACTCCAAAACTGCTTGATTCGCATGAGAACAAGGCTGAACCCCTTGATCTGCCGATGGAGCAGCAAGAGCCAGCACGTTCTGAATCTGGACAAACTTCATCAGAAGTTCACAGGACACCCACTTTGGCCTTGCCACTTCCCAAAAGTCCTAGTCAGACCTTCATGGCATTTCCCAGATCTCCTAGTTTTATAAGCCCCATGAAGTCCCCAAGTCAGTACTTCCAGATCTGTTATTAATCCCTGCTTTTCTCCCCCAAAAATATTTCTTACCAGTTCAACACAATACTTTTAGTATTTTCTTCTAGAAATGTTTACTTTTGTCAGCCAATTTTTTGTAGCTTCTCTCCTGTATGTCATTTTCCTTTCTTTTAATGTGCTGTCATTGTTGTCATTCCTTTTTCAATGTTTAGTAATTCTTGAAGCACATATCTTTTCTGCATGTACATCAGCATGATTCCTCTTACTAATTGTTTGTGTTTCTTATTTCGAATGTATCTCTAGCACTGTATCAAGTGTAAAGTGTATCTTTACACTGAGATGCAAAGAATGCAACTGAGTGTTGGAAAATAATTTAGATGCTGATGCTCAACTGTAAACATTGATTAACAAATAAAATTAATTTTAAGTGGCATTTCTGCGTTAATTGTAATCTTTGATGTATTCCCCTTCATTTTTAATATTTTAAAAAATGTAATATTGTAATATTATTTTTCAGCAAAAAAAGTTTCTATTTCAGACTTTTCAGTTTTGTAGTTCTTCGTGACATTGTTTAGTTCTAATTCTGCTACTCAGAATATTTAAAGGAAAAGGGACTTCATATGTTTTTAAACAAATCTGCTTAGTGATTATTGTTTAGGATAAAACAACCTGCTAAATTTCTGAGATTGCATGCCATTCTGTAATTGTAATGCACCAAGCTGTTATGTGGGTAGGGATGGAGGAGCACTGGAATTCTCCCCCGATGGCTTTTTTTGTGTAACATTAAACATTTTTGACCTTTTGTAGAGGAAGGATACGTAAAAATGTTTCTTCGTGGACGTCCTGTTACCATGTACATGCCCAAAGAGCAAGTGGAATCTTACAGTTTGGAAGCAAAAGTAGAACTACCAGCCAAGAGACTTAAACTGGAATGGGTGTATCCTTTCTGTGCTGGAAGACTGCTGGAAATCAATCATTCCTTAATGATTTGGGTTAAATAACTTTTCGAGCTCGAGTATAGCGGAATTAAGGTCATAGGGTTCATTTAATCAGTGAAATGACATTCAATTGAAAATAGGTGTTAATTTGTTGGGGCTGCTGTTCTTCACCTTGTGAAGTACAGGGTGGCAACTTAAGAAAGATTTTGCTTAAATGTTGCCTGAAGGTTAAGTCTGAAGCATGCTAATTAGACAAAGATTAAACTAGGCATATCCTAAGAATGTAGTGAGCTGTGATTATTAATTACAGTATGCATAAAACAAGCTCAGGTTTTTTCTGATTCTCAGCATTAATTTATCATTTTAAACTGTTTTATAAAATGTGCACCATTGTCCTTAAGAGGATGCTACGTTCAACTTCAGTACTTGAGTAAGCCCTCAATTGAGTAGTGCTTTGCAACAGATAGGTGCTTAGCAATAAAATTAATAAAATATCATCTATGAAATAATATTTGAATTTATATTTTAAAGTATGTTTGAACACTGTAAATGTTGAACAACCAGAGTCTTCCACTGGCTTCCATGAGTGGACATAACTACGGAATTCTGCCTTGAAAGAGATCAGTGTTTCATTACATACAAAAATTTTCACATTTCACTTTTAAGTATAATGGTAAAATATATTTTTTATTGAAAAGAGAAAATGACCTTTCATTTTTGTATAATGTTATATAATAGATGATTCAAGATAAAATATAAACACAAGATAAGTGTCTATTTGTAATATTCATTAACTTTAGAGAGATGAAGTCTTCATAAGGTATTCTGTTTTAAGAAAAAGACTTTTTTTTGGTTCAAAATAGTGCAAATAGGAAGTTGCTTTGTCTTTATAAAAAAGAAGACAGGGGCCATATAGTCTTTTTAGAAGTTGTATAAATAGAACTGCATGTGGTTTCAGAATATTCAGAGAGTTTCCAAAAGTCTCTTTGTATTCACAAGAGATTAATGACAGATTTAGTAACCATTCTTATTATTCCTGTTGCAGCTGAGCCTGTAGGTTCTATCCCAGTCTGCTGGAACTGCATAGATAATGCATACACAAATAAATGAAGATGAGTTAAAAAGACAAAAAATCCACAAAATTAATAAACCAGGTGAGATTAGAATGATAAATGCTGCTTGCAGCATTTTACCATATAATTGTTGTACAGGCTCTCACCATGTATCACAACAGAATTGAATTATATCTTTTTACGGTTGCAAGGAACCCCTTGCTTCAGGAGGCTAAGGATGATACAGGGGAAAGTGTTAGAATATTTGCTGAAACAACAAAACCCCAGCCATGAAACAAAAGAGATTGTCATTAGCAGTGTGTAGGTGGAACCTGAAGCCAATATTTCAGACTATTATAAGAAATTATAATTAGAGTAGGTCATGATTTCAGACTCATTAGTTTCTCACTTAAGCTTATTTAAATGACTGATTATTTGCCAGATGGACTATTATTTTTAGTTTGAATATTCCTATGTCCTTCCAGGTGTGTGTCTGTATACCCAGCAGAATCCTATCTATAAAAGTTGTATATGAATAGAAGAGATATGAATTCATAAAATGATCTAACCCTAAATGGTTATTGAGGGGGGGGGCAAATTTTTCCAAAAATATTGTGCTAATTTTTTCAGTTTCTAATTTATTTTCAGTTAAACCCAATCATGATATCCATACTTAAAAGTTACAGCAATGACAAGGTATATGAAGTATTAAAAAAAAGAGGGAGAAGGTAATGCCAAATTTACAGACTGTAACAATGAGAAGAAAAGCTGTGGGCAGGAGAATAAAATAATTTAAGGAGAAACACAAAGACAGCAGAAAACCAACCAGTATTGAAGGCATTCATTCCAATTGAGTTGGAGAAGCTGTGCTGTTTCATTGAAGGGTAACAGAACTCAAGTAGGAGAAAATATCTTTGTAGCAGACAAATGAGCCTGGCTGTGGGATTATAGCCAGAAATGCTCTATAATGTAGGAATGGAGATAGGGAAACAAAGTGTAGGAGATGGGGTGGACAAATGGAAAGAGCAAAGCAGACTACAACAAGAAACAGAAGGAAGAAAAGCTAATGTGTGTAGAAATCAGGGTATACCAGAACCATAAAGGGGTATTGCAGTCATGTTAGTTGGTATCTGGGTAAGCTGAAAACAATTCAAACCTTTGATATATCGTAATATATATTCAGTCACAAAGAAACAGAAATGCTGACTGATGAAGTGTGAGGGAGGGCTGGAGCAGAGGTGGAAAATTCAAGTGAGAAATCAGCACTAGGGACATCAGGGCGGGAGCAGTGGCTTGCCCACATCCATTTGAGAGCAACTCATTTGGCAAGCAGGAGGTTTGAAACAAAAAGTGCAGGCCAAATGAAAGGAAAAGGTCAAGGTAACATTCCCTGAAGTGCCAGCTCACCAAATCCAAGTTGAAGCCACCAAATCCGAGTGTGGGAAATAGTGAGGAGATGCAGGGATCAACCCCAGGAGTTTGCATCTGAGAAAAAAGGCTGATAGAAACTGAGTGTTTGACAACAGCAGTCATGTGAAGGGTTGAATGCAGCATTGTTCCCCACAGGACAAATAGTAAAGAAAGAAGATTTTCCCTAAAGAATGTAATCTTTCCCTTTTAGTAGCTGTTTTTATGCACTGAGATTTGTTCCTAATGAATGTCTGTGTAATGTTTTTGCTTCACTTTTTTAAGAAGTTCTCCTTTTGCCAACTTCAACTGCTGGTTCACTATAAATTTGATTATGTGTTCTTGAACTAGGGAAATATTGTGTTTGCTTCAGTTAGTAATAGTATCTGGCCTTAGAGAGAAAAATAAATTTAAACAAATAAAGCATTGTCCAGCAATCTAGAATAGTAACACTAACCTTCACAGACAGCTTCAAAATTGATAGTAAATTCTATGTAATTGAAGATATTGATTGTTTCAATGTCTTCAATTTTAATATCTCATCTCTTTAATATTCTTGAAGTAACTTTGCTGAAATGTTTCAATTGAGGAGTCTAAAAGCTCTATTTCTGAATTCACACTGATGACTGGGCATGCAGCACTAGTACTATTGTGTTTATTAGAAAAAATCAGCAAGCTGTTTCTTCTAAAATAGGAATTTAAATAAAAGAACTATTGACCTTATGATTTCAACAACTTTAACATGACTATTTTAGTTAGAGTGGGTTATCATTGACTGTAGAGAATAGTGCACAAGTATCTTTTTTATATCATGTAATTGGGGTTTCATTATCTCTCTATACATTTTTCACAGCCAGTTTCTCCATATTGACTGCATTAGAATGCACTTCTGTTTTGCCAAGATTCTGCTAATGCTGTTTCTTTTTGTTACCATAAAAAAAGGAAAGCCAAAATAGTTGTAGTCCCTAATGACTCCTCAAAAGAATAAAACTACATAATTTGGCTGAATTAACATTCAGTCTAGATGAGATTATTTCTGGATTAATTCCAGTTATTTCATTGAATTAATTTTAGATTCACATTGATATGACTAGCATCAGAATCTGGGCCACTGCCTTTTAAATATTACAAAAATAAATTGGAACGGATGGTGTAACCCTTTTATGGTTTGTGTCCGTCTGGCTGGTCATGTCCATAATAATGAAATCAATCAACCTGCACACAGGGTAATGCAATCAATCCTCCTGTAATGCAGGGAGATGTGCTGAATGACTTGTTAGCATTTCCATCAAGTCTAAATTTTAATTAGTCAAGCAGTGTAAATAGTAAATACACCTGGGACAAAATTAACATTGCCTTAGTCTGGTATTTAGCAAATTCCAGAGGATACTAAAGGGGTAGTATGTGTACAAATTCCTGTATTCTTTACCATGGATTTTCTGTAGGATAAGTATGTTTTAAAGTGTGTAAAATACTTTAACTCTCTACTGTAGTAAGGGAGGGAGTTCTGAAGTGATAAAGCTGTGCTCAGACCAAGAGATGCAGACTACAAGGGCAGAGATTCCATCTTGTTTTTTCTTATTTTTAACGTTCTTCATTGGTAGATAATGTTATTGCAGCTTGACCAACACACTAGCTATGGATATAGGGGTCGGGACTGTCGCAGTAATCTCTATCTTCTTCCAACGGGCGAAACCGTGTATTTCATCGCGTCTGTAGTTGTGTTATTCAATGTTGAAGAGCAACTTCAGAGGCATTACACTGGTCATAATGATGATGTGAAGTGGTAAGTCACCTAATAAGCATTCTTGTTTTCTTCATAAAACATTATTTGGGATAGATACACTCATTTTCGTTACTCTTCTTTTAGGATGATTGAACTTTAACTTCCTTGGAATCTGCTCCTTTCCCTTTTTTACATAGGATTGAATTATTGCCCTTCACAAGAGCCTGAGTGGCAGGTAGAGGCTCTTTAGGTTCAATCTAACCTAATAAACCAGTCTTGAGCAGCCTGATTTGTCTGCTGCCATGCATGATTGGGCTTCAAAGCGACTTAACTGTGTTGAAGCTCAGAGGATGCTAGATATCAGCTCAGAGGATACTAGATATCAGCAAATATCAGTTTCATTAGATTGAAATCTGAATAAACATATGGTTTATCTTGATGGTATCAGTCTGTTTGCAGAGTGTAGCTGAAAAAGAGCACCTGGATTATCTGATGGGCCCAAATGTATGAAATGAGTTTGACATCCTTTCTTCAGATGAGGCATTATGAAACACCTGTTTTCCCTCAAAGTCAGAAATAGACCTGACAACTGAATTTGCTTGAATTGTGAGCATGTTTCATGAACTGAATTGTTAGTATAATCTGGTTGTTTTCCAAGGAGATTTTTAGCTTGGACCTGTTCCATCTCATTTCTTTCTTTCAAATTTTCTATCTCTTTAGATATTTCAAAGCTTTCAGGTTTATTGGAAAGAGGATACCTTTCTTCATTTAAAGCTGAATTATTGCCACAGTTCATTTTGTAGGGTACTTGGCCTCTAGAACTGCATGCAAAGCAGCTTCAATGAAAAAATAATTTAGAGGATTTTAGGGCAAAAATAGACTGTACTCCAGGCTTTATGAAAAATTTTAGATTGCTTTTTCTTAGAGGCATTAATTAACATTGATCATAGTTTTTAGAACCTCAGTTTTAATTTTTGAATCAAAATTCCCAATTTCTGTATCCTTTCTTACTAAAGGACTTTTTTTACCTTTTGAAAAGCATTAGAGGAAGTTGGTATCTCCCTGTAAAAGTCACTGATTATCTGGTCATACAGTCTGAAGAGCATTGTTTGTCTGGATACAACTGTTTGCTCTGGAGGACTGTCACTAGACAGCATTTATGGGACTGACCAGATCTCTGCAACCACTGTTTAAGACAGCTGAAGTTCGATAAGTAGCTAAAACTGAAAACTTCTTACACACTGCACTCATTTAAATCTAGGTGAGGTGAATCCTGGGGCTTGTTTGATACATGTTTTGAGGTATTAGGACTTAAGCAAATTACTGCCTTGTTCATAAAGGAAGAAGAGTTTTTTGAATGACAATTGCTTTAACAGTTCTGTTTTTATATTTTTAAGAAGTTTACATGTATGCTGTGTGCTTTATATGACTAAAACAGGTCTATTTATTACAAGCTCAAGTAATAGTTTGATGACTAGATAGTAAATGGCTTTAAGTTTGGCCTCTCCTTCTTTTCTTTTTTAGCCTGGCTGTTCATCCTGATAGGATCACTATAGCAACAGGTCAAGTTGCAGGGACATCCAAGGATGGGAAAGTGAGTGACCACTTTGCTGATGTATAGTTGCGTATATTTTATAAGAATATGTTATTAAGAAGATACATACTATATTCTTTTCATGTTGCAGTTAAATTGGTCTTACATTTTTGGACTGAACAGAAGCAAAACTTAATTTTAGAGTGCCTATTGCACTCTATCACAGTCACCCAGTTCCATTATCAAGATTGGTCAGTGGTTTCTTCTCCCATGACTTAGACTGAAGGTAAACTTGGAGCTGGTCTCTGAGAGGTATGGAGGGATAAAGCTACAAAGGAGACCTGAGAGGGCAGATGGATGTGGAGAAAAGGAGGAGATTAAATTGTACAGAATACAACTTAATTTCTGATCACAGCTACCAAACCAAACTACAAATAAGAATGGCTTTGGGTTGTTTGCTGAAAAAAATAAACTCTTGCTTTTGCCATCATCTAAGCAAGAATATTTTTCTCTTTGTTACTACCTGTGTTATCATAAGCTTAACTTTAGGCTAGGAATTTATTTGATCAGAGTAGGATGAACATTGCTCCAAAGAGCTAAGAAAAGTGAGAAAGAATGGGAACAAGCAGAGGCAGGAAAACCATGAGGACAAAGTTACTCAGCAGAGTATGTAGCTGTTGTCACAACCAAACTATTGAAAATTTTTGGTAGATACCAACAAAGAATTTTAGGATAAAAAACAGATTATCAATATGCTAACTGCGTGTTGTGGTTTAACCCCATCTAGCAATTAAGTACAACACAACCACGCACCCAACCTATCCCACCCTCTAGTGGGATGGGGAGGAGGATTGGAAAAAGTGTAAATCCTGTGGTTTGAAATAAGAACAGATGATAAGGATAATGATTACTGTTACATTGCAATAAAATAATAATGACAATAATAAAGACAACAAAACAAGAGAAATAACACCCAAGAAAAATAAGTGGGGTGTGATACAGTTGCTCATCACCTGCTGTCCCCCAGCAGTGATTGGCCCCTCCCAGCCAACACCCCCAGTTTATGTACTGGGTATGACGTTCTGTGGTGTGGAATATCCCTTTGGCCAGTTTGGATCAGCTGTCCTGGCCATGCTCCCTCCCAGCTTCTTGTGCAGTTCCTCACTGGCAGAGCATGGGAAACTGAAAAGTCCTTGACTTAGGGTAAGCACTGCTCAGCAACAACTAAAACATCTCTGTTATCAACATTATTCTCATACTGAATCCAAAACACAGCTCTCTACCAGCTACTACAAAAAAATATAACTCTATCCCAGTCAAAGCGAGGACAATGAGGAAAACAAAATCCCAGTTATGCAATATAAAGTTTATGTAAAGGTAACTTAGCTGAGTAACATAAACTAATAATTTTTATTGTGTATCAGAGAAATCTCTGGCATTTATTTTTTAACTTCATAAATACAATTACCATTGTGTTTGTGAAATAAAATTTAAAGGTCTGATGGTTATGCTTGAGAGGAATGTGCTATATAGGTAAACTTACATCAAAGCTATTTATATAACTGAGGTACTGTTGTGGCCTTGATTTTTTTTTTTTTTTTTTAAATATATACTTATGTTGAAGGACAGTTTTGCTACTTATGAGCAAGAAAGACTGATGGTTGTCGCTTTTTTTTCTGATATGGTAATAAAGCCTATTCATTTCCGTTCAAATGGATGGGAAAATAAGGGAAATAAAGCATGGCCCTTGTTTTCCTGCAGAGGTTGAAGGTTGATGGTTCTGCGTTGAACTCCTCTCTGTGTTTAAGATTAAATTCCATCAGCAAGTGCTTCCCGGGGCCGCCCCCTGGTGGATATGGGAGGCAGCGCTGCCGCCGAACCTGCTCTCGGAGCCAAAGGCCGAGGGAAACGAGGGAGGGAGGGAGGGAGGGAGCGCCACGGAGCTTTCACAGGGAGTTGATCTTGGGCCAGCATGTACGCCTGGAATTTTATTTACAAAAACCAATCTCATTTTGATTACGGTTGCAAAGAAGAGTCTGAAGATACAGTTCCCCAGCCATTTTTATGACATTGAAATTAATTACATTTTAGAAATTTTCAAGCTTCTTTTTGCACTTGCTCTTTGACACTTACCAGAATTATCTCAGTTGGTACAGTTTAAACTGTTCCTGGACTTGCCAGTAAGTCCCACGTCACAAAGTCATCAATAATTTTCACTTCATGAAGAATATCTCAGTGGCCATTAACTTCAGTGAACAAACTGAGATCAGTGAGACCTGATGTGCTGTACACTCTGGACAACCAGTCCCAGAGATTGGTCCTAGAAACAGTAATCAACAAACTGTTTGTAGTGTATCTGTGCTTACACGGGTGACTCTAGAGAAGTTCTGGTAATTTTCATACCTTAAATTTTGATAAAATATTTTGGTTTTTTTCAGACGCATTCTCATTTTTTAAAACTCTGATGAGTTTTTGCTATCATTGTTTCAGATGATTTTTTTATGTGTCTTTTATAGCAATTACCACCACACGTGCGTGTCTGGGACTCTGTAACTCTGAATACGCTGCATGTCATCGGAATGGGGTTTTTTGACCGAGCTGTCACTTGCATTGCTTTTTCTAAATCTGTAAGTAAATGAATAGTCATATGAAGACTCTTTGCTGGAAAGGTCTTTGAAGTCTTTCAAATTTAGCTTCCTTGACCAAAACAAACTTCCTGTCTTTACTTTCTGGTTCCTCTCTAGAGGAGGAAGGTTTGCAATCCATTTTTTCCAACAGCTTAGGTTGCTATTAAAGTTAACAATATCTCAGCAGTCTCAGAGATCTATCTTGTGCTTAAAATAAACTGCAATTAATTTCTTTGTGGACAAGCAGTTGCAGAAATACTTGTGTACTTAAAATTTCAGTATCCTTAATTGTCTTGAATCATTTTATTCTGTTTCTTCCCACATGAGAAAGTTACTCTCTCTGCATCTTTTTACCACCTTGCTGTGCCCAAAAAGATTGATTAAAGACCTTTAAAAAGTGGAAGCTCCCATGGGAGAAGCAAAACATTTTGCTTGAAAACAACAAAGGCATATGGATGAAGGATTGTAAAGAAGTAGAATCCTGTTGTTGGCCTTTTGGCACCATCCTTAGAATTCTAATCTATCAGAGAGGTAAAAAATTAAAACATGTGCTGATACAGGCAGCATTCAAGTCCCATATAAAAACATGAGTCTGAGACCTGACATGTGCAAGTCTCAAAGCCCTCTATGTACAACAGAGTAAGCAGTGTATGTGGTGGTGTCTGGTTGTCTTGAGACCATTTTTAAATAAGAGAGGACTAAATGGTGTATTCCCTAGGCAAAATGTATGTCAGTGAAAGTTTCTGCAAACATTTGAAATCCATTGATGACAATGTTTTATAGAAAGTAGACAAGAGAGAAGTGAGTTGGGAGAACTGGTTGGGAATGCAAAGGTGAAAGCTAACGCAGTTCAAGATCACCTTCTGAAGGATAAATAAAAAGGAATAGTGAGCAAATGCTCTGTAAATACCTCCCTGGAGGGACAGAGGTGTTTAATAACAGAAGATTGCTATTAGCATATGCCAGGAGAAAGCAGATGTTTAATGTGTTTGCTTTATGCTGTGATTTCTCTCACAGCTTGGCTTGTTCTGAGCATCCCTTCCCATTTTGTAGCAGTACTGCTTCCTTCAGTCCTGTCTCTGTCCCACTTCTTGAGTTGACTTGGCACAGCTATTTTTGTAGCTGTGTCTGAGATATGTATGGCGGGCCTGATTCATCAGGGGACAACCAAACAATCTCATATATATAAAAAATGAAGCAGAGTTTTCTTGGCTTTTCTTTTCCCCACAAAATTGATCTGTTCCCCAAACAGGCTCTCTCTATGATAGCCCAAACTTTTGGGGTGGCTCAGCTCAAGCAGCAGCAATAAGCAGCTGTGCTGTGGGTGGCAGATGGAGGAGTGTTTGATCTGCTCGATCTGTTCCTGCGAGCTCATCTGCAGTCAAAACTAATGTAACTGATGCCAGGAGCAACAGGATACAAAAAATCCTGGGTTGGAAAGCAGCTGGACATTCCTTGATGGTTTGTTCCATTGTATGCTCAGCTAGGAAGAACACCAAAGAAATAGTGAAAAATGGTCCAAAAAGTTCCTTCCAGATAGGTACTGAAAAAAAATCTGATGATTATGCAGCAGTTCCCATCACTACTGAGACAGATGTTGGTCAGCCCCTCATTCAGGCAGGATCTTGGCTGGAGGTCTTCATCCAGCTTCTGGGTTCACACATCAGAAAAATGGGTACCAACAAGTGAAGGTCTAGGAAATATGATGCATGAGGAAAGACTGAAGGAATTAGGGCAATTAAGATTAGAAAGAGTGACAGAAGGCATAACTATAAAAAAGACACCTGTCAGAAATAAGTTGTTTTCTAATTCTTACTACGTTCCCTGATTTTCATCCGTTTTACCAGTATGAAAAGTAAATTTTTCCCTGTGTCCATATAGATCTGAGAAGAAATAATTGTTTTAAATTGCAAAGAAAGAAACTCAGTATGATTATCAGGAAAAGCTTTCTTAATGAACTAGATAATAGTGTATAGTTTGCCTTTGGAATTTCTACCACTGTATGTTTGTAGAGACCTCATTCCTGCCATTTGTCTGCAGTTTGCAAGAGCCCCTTTTCTAGATCCCTTTTTTAGCCCTGTTTTTCAATTATTCCATAAATTATTATATTTTATGGAGACCTATGGATAACTAAAGGCATAACAGTTAAAGTGTAAATATGTATAAATATTTCCACTTACACAGAAGCATTTATTTTGAATTTGCATTTATATGTTCCTCATGTTGGTTGGGTGGTGCATTAATATTTTCCATGTTTTGCTTCAGAATGGAGGAAGTAGCCTGTGCTCTGTGGATGATTCAAATGACCATGTGCTTTCTGTGTGGGACTGGCAGAAAGAAGAAAAGCTGGCAGATGTCAAGGTGTTGCAATAAGATATTTTGTACTACTTGCTTGTATGTAGATCTGGATTTCTTGTCATAAAATGTCTTTCTGTATTTAACTTCATGTGCCTTTTTAACGTTTTTGCTTTATAAAAAAGAAAGAAAATGAAGAAAGGGAATATTTTCTCTCTGAGACTATCCTAATAGTTTGTCTTGTTTTAATTTTGCTGTTGTTGTAATTCTAAAATTGATTTGAAAATTCTAGGCAGCAATAATAACAGCATAGAATGTAATAATAAGTGCAGAAACAAAATGTCTTAAACTAATCTTTTGTGTAGAACTTTTCATTATCTGACGTGATTTTGAAGGATAAATTTGGATCCTAACTTACAAAGTCATGAAATATTTTGACTTCAAAGTGTTCTACCAAAGTATTCCAGACTATGTCAGTAAATTAATAGCTCAGAATTTTTCTTAAATCATAAGTATCAGTTTATCTAACTAGAGAACCATGTAATAGTTTTGTTTTCTTTGAATTTTAGATTTTGATACAATGTTTTTCTTTTTCCTTCCAAGTGCTCTAATGAGGCTGTATTTGCTGCAGATTTTCACCCTACTGATACAAATATAATAGTTACTTGTGGAAAATCACACCTTTATTTTTGGACACTAGAAGGGAATTCCCTTATTAAAAAGCAAGGATTATTTGAGGTAAAATAAAACATTTCCCTAATTTTATGTTTATAGTAATGTTACAGTCATACAGGTTAAGGGTTAGTAAGGTTTGAGTAAATCAAAACAACTGATCATTATTAAACTTGAAATTTTGCAGAAGCTCAGGTGGCATTCATGTTATGGTAAAACTTCCACATTCGAGTGTTCTAATGAAATTATCATGCTATTATTCTTTTTCCTATATTCTTTGTAGTACACACCTCCACACTTCCACCACACCCCTTCTCCCCACAAAATAAAATTGCCTTAAAATCTCTGTGATTACCTCAGGTTAAAAATCTAAACAAAAAACCAAACCAAACAAACAAACAGAAAAAAAACAAAACAAAAACAAAAGACCAAACCAAACCAACAAACAAACAAAAACAAAAGCAGAAACAGAGAGAGTGATATATGCTGGAGGGTTTTTTTTATTATTTTGTTAAAGGAAAGATTTGCAAAACCCCATAAAATGTGCATATCAGTCTTCTTCCCTTTTCCTCTGTTCTGCTCAAATACATACATATGTGTAATTCAAATACAGATTGAGCTGACCACTATTTGGAAAATATAATTTTTATTTCAAGATTTGATTTGGTTTTGTTCTTAAATACAGACTAAGGTCTACAGCAGCTGCATGCACAAATGAGGGATGTTTATGTAACTCCAGTAGGGCTTAGGTAGCTGCTTGTGGAGTCATGGCTCACAAGTGTAGCCAAAACAACTTTTTTGCAATCTCAGTTAATATACTTTGTGTGAAATCAGGAGGAGATGCTGAGATGATGCATTTAAATTCTGTTACATTTTATTTTTCCATGCATTTTTAACTCCTAAGCTGCTTGGGCAAATTTGTCCCTCTGTTTTAGCTCTGTTACTCTTGATGGTTGTTGCAGACAGAGAAGTGTGGTGGCCCTAGTTGAGAATAGTTCTTAGTTTGAGGGAGGAAGAGGTCATACACACAGGTTGTCAACAAGGAATGCAAATAATATCCTTAGACACTACTATTGGATTTTTTGTTCCCTTATACATTTCATTGTTTTGTTGCTATCACTATCTTGAATGCAGGGTCTCAAAGCAACATTTCCATTACTGAACCCTGGGACTCTTTCACAAGATGATTCCATAAATCTTACACTATAGCCAAACTCTCTAGTGATATTTTTTTCTCCTAGAAACTTTGGAGTTAAAAATTATAATAATAAAGCTTGTTTGCATCTTAGTCCATTTCTAAATACTTAAAGTATTTGGGATTATGTGGTAGTTGGGGGATTTGGTTTATCTCAGGGCATTCCTGGTCTTGTGTTAAATGTGGACAGGCCTTCTCACTCTGTCCCCAACTTGCAGTTAAAGATTGCAGGATTGGGCCACCAACCTTCACTGTTGCATTTTTTGCCCTTGCACAGATTAACTGTTTAGACCATAGGAATGTGTTTAACTCCTGTGTACATATTCAAGTAATAATAGAGCTGTATAAGACTAAACTAAATTACTCAAATGCATACAGTTAAAATGAATGGGTTGTGTGTTGCTGTGAGTGTATATTTTTCATAACCACGCAGAAACAAGAGAAGCCAAAGTTTGTCCTGTGTGTGACCTTTTCTGAAAATGGTGATACTATTACAGGAGACTCAAGTGGAAACATTTTGGTATGGGGGAAAGGTAAGATAAAACTTCACTATTAACTTCAATCTTAATATTAAACACTGTGAAATTTTACAGGAGTGTAGAGGTTCATTTTAAAAGAATAAATTTTGTTTTATCTTGAATTCTTTCCTGAGACTAATCCAGCAGATTGTGCCTGAATTCTTTTCTACAAGAACCTAAAGAACATCAATGCCTAACTGCTAGAGCAAAAAATTCTATAGAATGTGTTCCCTATGGTTAAATACTGAATCACAGAGCTATACCAGCATTTTACTGATGTAAGAAATAGCAGGAAAAATTCTTTTCCTAATGAATATGATAGAAAGAAACATTATTAATGTAACTGATGATCTCCAGTCTCCTATACTGTAATTCTACTGTTTGCAGAAATTATGCCTATTGACATACACTTTTAAAAAGACAACAAATAGCTTTATTTGTTTTCCTAGGAAGTCAAGTTAAATATATTCAGATCTAATTGAATTCCTCAGCTTTATTTTGAAAGAACAGATGGATAGGAAGAACTTCTTAAAAAAGCACTTTCTAGTAAGAAGAGACTTTTTTTTTTTTAGGTAGCAGAAGGCAGTGCCTGCCAGAGGGCAAACAGCAGCAACATCCTAAACCTTTGCTTAGTGCATGGTATGCCATGCATAGGAATAAGGAGAATCCCTTGAAGGAGGCTTTATTAGTAAAGAAAGAAGGGAGATGAATGACAGCTGCTTCTTATTTACTCAGTGCTTTCTCCCAAGATATTCGAAGAGTATAAGACCCGGAAGACAACCCAGTGAATCAGTTACACAGTTGAGCCTTACTGAGCTGTTTTTTTTTCATCCAAGGACTTTTAGCCAGTTCTCTCCTTGTGCTTTTGACCACTACACTGCTTTTGAGGAAAGGGGTGGATATGGTGTTTGTAAGTCAGCTTCTCTTTTATTTCCCCTTCCCTTTTCCTATGGTAATTTAAAGCAAGACACAAGACACTTTTCCTTCATTTTAGACATTGCATAGTCCCATCTCCCTGTTCTTTGCTGTTATTTTGGACTGCCAAGAGACAAGGGAGATAGTGGCAGCTGCTGGCATGGCAGAGTCATTGCACCGCTCAGGGGCCAGTTTGCCGTCATGCCATTAGACTGCAAGGAGCCTCTTCTGCCCTTTCTCCCAGGAATGAAAGGGAATTCTCAGTGTGCTCAAGTTCTCCTCACCTTCTGCCAGCTCTTTTGGGTTGGGCAAAAATGTTGTTCTTGTTTTTCTCTTCTAGTACAGTGTACTTTCTATGTCTTCATTACTTTTGACTCGGAGCTCTATGTTCAAGTCAGGGCTGCTTCTACCAGGTCAGAGTACCCTCAGCAAAAACTTCTCCTAGTAGACATCGATTGTACCTGGCACATTATATCCACAGATGTGGGTGAAAGCAAATGGGATTCTTAAAGGAAAAGGCAGTTGTTTCATCCTAACTTGTATCAGCCCCTCACTTGTGCTATACATCAGGTTAGCCAAGCTTTGATGCAAGGTGCACATTTCAGTAATAGCAATAGTAATAGTAATAATCATTTCTCTGTACTTCATAATAATAATGCTTGATCAAATTAGAGATACTTAATCAATGTAGTTGGTTCTGAGGCTGTTTTGAGTCTAAGAAAGTACTTGAACAAGCCAAGTTCACCAATAAAGAAGTACAAGGTCTTTTGGAGGGTGATTCAGGACATTCTGCCAGATGTACCAGGATCTGTAACTTAGTTAGATTTTAGTCCAAGTTCAGTGTCTGGAGGCTGTGGAATGTCCTTGCAGGATGACAAGTGACTGGGTTATGATTTCTTTGTTGATAAGGTATGTAGTGCTACTACATCAAATGTGATGTCAAATAATTTGGCTTAAACTCCCATGAAAGGTTTAAATGAACCTATTTTACTTTGAGCTAGACTGAGTGAGTATGTATTCTTTTCATTTTTGAGACAGGGGAATATATCCTAAGATGTACTAATTCAGCCTCTTCTGTGCGTTTGTGTGTTTTCATCCAGCACTTTTACCATTGTTTAGATATAATTCTTGAAAGGTAGTAGAGAAATAGAGCAAAAAACCTGGGGGGGAATGAGCTATTAAGCCAGTTATTTCAGTAGTAATGTCTTTTCTCCTTCTGCCCAGGTACCAACAGAATAAGCCATGCAGTTCAAGGGGCACACGAGGGTGGGATATTTGCGCTGTGTATGCTGCGAGATGGCACGTTGGTATCAGGAGGTGGAAAAGACCGAAAGCTGATATCTTGGAATGGAAATTACCAAAAAATTCACAAAACCGAGGTGATGTTGCCTATCTTGAAATTACTCTGCTACTCAAAATGAAATTCTAGCTGTCTTCTAAACATGGCTTTTTTTAATCATTTTTTTTCTTATGGGTATGTATTCTGAGGGAATGCAAACCAGTGTTAAAATGCAATATCATTTGAGCAGTCAGGTCATTCTTGTGATTGACTATTCATTAACATAATATTTCCTTTTAAAGTTCTGTTGTAAGTGGAAAATGAATCTTGTATTCATATCTTTTCATATTGTTTCTTCCTTTCTTTGCAATTAATAATTTAAAGTAATTTTTAACTTCAGAGTATTACAGTATTAAAATATTTTTGTGCTTTCCTCTTTCCCAAAATGATATGATGATTTTGTGGGGGTTTTAGTACTCAAGAGTTTTTCATTAATTTCTTGGTTGATGTTGTTGGCTTTTGTATATAATTAAAAAAATCTGGAAATTAATCCAGTTACTATGTAGGAACTTAAAAGCAGAATTTGTTTGGACAGAACTACATGATTGTTTAGATACTGAGTATGAGAGCAATCAGCATATAAAACTGAGGAAAGGTTTCAACTCTACTACATAATATTAAATGTTGCAAATATATATGCAACTGGAATGGCATGTGAATTTTTTAATTAACTTTTTAACACAGTACAAGGTGTGATTGTTGTGCTGTTAATAACTCTAGTGTCCTTCTTTTTCTCTTATTTGTTCATACTCTGGTATTCCTTGTTATTTTACGCCTTACCTTGAACAGTATATTGGAGATTTGCACTGACTCTTTCAGAACCCAGGCTGCAATTAAAGAAACATTCATTCCGAGAAAGTGCTCTGAGTAGAAATGCTTAGTCTGATATCAGAGCTGCAATTAAATAGGATTAAGTTAACACAGCATGAAGGAACCTTTTCTGTTTGTTGAAATACTTGGTTTATCTGTACAAATG
Source organism: Pseudopipra pipra (assembly GCF_036250125.1). Lineage (NCBI taxonomy): Eukaryota > Metazoa > Chordata > Aves > Passeriformes > Pipridae > Pseudopipra > Pseudopipra pipra. The sequence goes on from NC_087554.1 coordinate 53,012,996, forward strand.
GAGTGTTGTGTAGATAAGGACGTCTTGTCTTGTAGTGTTATAAAAACAGTTACTGAGCTGATGCAAGTTGTTTTAAAGTTTTGCAAATCAGGCACATATATTCATCTATTTGATTCCTTCTCTGCGCAACATTTATTAAAATACATTTGCTAGGCCATGTGTCTTATTAGCAACACTTGACAGATTGTCTGACTTACTTGTCCTTTTGTCTGTTATGACCCCAGATTCCAGAGCAGTTTGGTCCAATAAGAACAGTAGCAGAGGGAAAAGGAGACGTTGTATTAATAGGAACCACTAGAAACTTCGTCCTACAGGGCACACTATCAGGAGATTTTTTCCCAATTACCCAGGTAAGCTGGGTTGCCTTACAAGAGCATTTCTAGGTGTGTAATAACAGTAAAGATATTTCTTAAAGTTAAGTTTCATAAATGTCCATCTATTGATTTATTATTACAATGCCTTTGGCAATAAATAACATTATAAATATGTATCTATCTAGAACTAACTTTTTTTTTAATGCTTTAATATATAATTTGGTCATTTTAATAGTGTTTTAACATGTTTAGTTTTGATGGTCTGTCCTTCTTGTCAAGAAACATTTTTGCTTGTCTAGGGTCACACTGATGAGCTCTGGGGACTTGCAGTCCATTCCTCTAAACCTCAGTTCTTCACATGTGGACATGACAAACACATTACTCTCTGGGATGCTACCACCCATCATCCTATCTGGGACAAGATTATAGAGGTATAAATTTATTGAACACAGCTCTCCTGTTATAGAAATCCTGTAATTCTTCTCTATATGTAGTATAGTAATTCTGGTTTTTCTTGACATTACTGATTAAAACTATCTTCTTTTTGAAATTGGATGTAAAACTCTTTAAAACCAAGAATTTAAAACCCTAGGCTATATGAATCTATGTGCTATATTATATAAAAGTGTACAGTGGTGTTGACATTTATATTTTTTTTATTAGGAAGAGAGCCACAAATATAAATCTGGGCAATATTTATCATTTAAAAGTGATTCTGTCAGGATTAGTACTACTACCCCTATCTTGAGCATGATAGTCGGAATAAAGAAGGAAAAGAATGTTTTGAGGGTATCGTTATTTCCTGTAATTTATTAGCATTTTTATACATCTGGTTCACAAATAAACAAATGTTTAGAATTTCCCTTTCTATCTCTGGTGTGAAACTTGCAATTTGGGTACTGCAGGAATCCTGAGTGGAGGCTGTTTTGAACTGTACTTAGGCACTCTGTGCATCTGCAAACTCCTGATGACTTTGTGGTGACAAGTGATCTTGCTTACTATATACATCACCAGGAATTGATTTTTAGAGTACATTTTTTGGACACCTGATCAGTCTTCTAATTGTTTATCCATAAGAAGGCATTTGCTTATCTTCTAGAGACAGTGCTTTTATCTCTCTGAGATGCCACTATCTCCTTCTTTCAAACATTCTTCTCTTTACATTTTCTTAATAGATGTGTGAGCATGTTTTTTTGGAGGTACATGTACTGATCATAATAACCAAGTTATTTCTGAATCTTTTTATCTGCCCTCTGTACAGTGGAAAAGTTCAAAAGTTACTACAAGGAAAAGAAAACAGCACCTGGTGTAGATATGTACCAAATACCCAGGTTTGCAAATCAAACTGTAGCTAGTAACTTAGAGACAATCCTCATGTTGCTGACTAAGGTTTTTTCTTTGTCATACAGTAAATAATCCCTTTCGGTTTACATGAAGTTTTGAAAAACTTTATTATACAACTTTTTTATAAAAAGGCTTTTCATTTTCAGGCCTACATAACACTTTAACTTAAAGCTAGTATTGATCAGACTTCTTGAATACAACACATCTGCAATAAGTGTACATTCTTGCATCAGGTTGAATTCTTAACAGAATTGCTTTTGCCAAGTTGTCCCTCAAGGTATCCTTCTCCAGTTGTATGCTCTTGTTAAATCATACTTGCTTGGTGAATGTGGAAGTTGGAATTTATTCTGTGTAACCAAGGTCATATGTTCTAAGGCCCATATTTTTCTTGACTTCCAAATTGACTGGAGAGAACAAAACAACAGTTCCACTGCCCCAGAGATGGAGCCATATTTTCACAGTTCAGTGTCTCGGTTATAAAGATAGATTGTCCACTAGTCTCAGAAATTAAAATAAAGGAAAATATAGGTATTTCTTTTAATTAAAAAAAAAAAAAGACATCAATAATGCTAAGTATGTGGCCTGAGAAGCAGGCAGATGATTTCATTTTCCTATTTCCTAATAATTTTAGAGTTTAAGATATGTTAATATGATTTGGATTTAAAAATAAGCTCTCTCCCCTTCAGTCTTTTGAGGTACTCTAGATAGGTGGGCCTCAGGAGAATGATGAACCCTGAGATGCACCAAAATCTGAATGTGCTTGCAAATCTCTTGAACTGTTACCAAGATGATAAATCAAATAAATAGCAGCACATTTAGGCTACAAACTTTAACAATAAAATATATTTTTAAAAATCAGTGAGCAAGTTATAAACCAAATTTTTCTGCATCTGTCGTGGTAGTCTCTCTAAAAAAAAGATAAATCTGTGTCTTTTTTAGTTTTGAAATGAAGCAATAGCAGTGTACTGTATCTGTACAGTGTGGAGTATGAACACACTGGATTGCAGAAATCCTTCACATGCAATTCAGAATGACTAACAATGACACAACTGATAACTTTTATGTAAACCTTCCTGATCTTCAGGATGGTTGTTTGTTTGGGTTTTTTTTGAAATTCATTTGATTATGGTGCACAACTGATTTTGTGCAAGTCTGATTTATAAATAACCTGAAGTGGAGGGTAAAATCATAGGTACCATTTTTTATGCTTTTCTAATACATTTCTTTTTTGTTGGAAAAAATCATCACATAATTTAATTGCAGGTACTAATGTGATCCTGTGCTTAGTGTAAGGGTGTGTGTTTTTGTATATTTGTATACACTTTCAAAAATACTGAGAGAATAAGTTAGTACTTCTAATATGTTTCTCATTACAGGAAGGATATACTGAGGAGGGCCTATAGTCATGAAGAAAAGTGCAAAATTTGGCACTTTGCTCTCTTGCAGTGTAAAGACAAGAGCATTTAGAAGTGTGGGAGGATAGTGAAACATCATTAGTGGAGATAAGTACAATATGGGGATCAGGAGCAAATCTATTAATCAGATGAGCTGCTACCTCTGAAATAAAGTTACTTAAGCAATCATCAACTCCAAAAAGGACATAATTTTCCTCTGAAAAACAGAGCAGGAATTTAGCTGATTACGACTTACAGTGAGCTTCAATTAATATTTAGCTGCAGTTTTGCAAGTATAAGACTCTCTAAGAAACTGTCATTATTGAAACGTTTAAGAAACAGCTTTGTTTACCTTGATTATTTTGAAAAGATTGATGGCAACAGCAGTGGGAGTATTAAACAAGAGATAGATTTATTTCTTTTCCCCTCCAAGTACACACCAATTCATTAAGACATGATTCCTGTTGTCAGTTTTTACAATAATCTCCTTATTATCTCTTCGAAATGTCTCAGACTGTTTCATAGATCAGTGATCTAGATTATCTCAAAAAAATAAATTGTTTCTTGTTAACCTATTTTTGTCAAGAGATCTGTGTAAAAGCCTTTTAATGTAGCTATGAGTACAAGTTACTGCTCAGATTAAATTCACTGTTTGAACCTCTGATTAATTCAGTAGAATATTTTAGCATTACTATGAAATTATACTTTGAAAATATAATTTGAAAATTATCCTTTCTGGAATACTGTGATGTTTTAGAACACACATTTAGGAATCCTGGATCTCAACATTTCTCTGGAATTTCTTTAGAGCTAGTAAAGTCTTTTAAATTAGTCACTTGATTAAAATTAATGAGAATATCCTTTACACCTAGCCTTTAGGGATAGTAATTACCAATTACTAAAAATGTCAACAAGTTTACTAAAATAGCTATGATGTGATACTGTTTTAAAATACAGAAAATCAAGCCTGTAAGCATTTCTGTGAGATTTCTCACTAGATTGGGGGGTTTTGCTTACATTTTAAAATTACTTTGGTATTTTCTGCTATAATCTGAAGAGTTCTGAAGCTTATTCTTAACTGAACAAGTATTAGAAAGAAAACGCTTACCTTGGTTTTTAGGCATATGTTTAAATTGCAAGAAAAACACTGGAATTCTACCTATCTCCACAATAATGCACTAAACAAAGTAAAATGTTTTGAAATTGCATATCAAAATAAGAAACCCAGTTTCTGCCCTTAATCTCCCACTAAACTGCAACTCAGCAGGTGTTGGAAAAAGGTGCTGGTGTACACAGAAGTTATGCTTTACCCCTCCATGCAAAACGCCACGTACCTTTGTTGAACAGAGTGCTTGCTTGTCCTTTTAGACCGTAGGTAAACTTCAGTTTTGATACTTAATTCTTAGGTCAGCTCTAGTTTAAGAAGTTATTTTTATCTCTTACTTGTTTGTGATTTGTTGGGAAGCTGCCACTGCTGATGTTATTGTTATGAAACCACTTGCCAAGTTATTTTTAGATAGTGAAGAAAAGAAAAAAGTGGCCTTGTATAGAGGGAAAAAAGTTTATTGGATAATATTTCAATTAGTTAAAAATACTTTTTTTCCCCTCAAGTTTATATTGAAAAAAAAAAAAAAGAGAAAACCCAACCCCAAAATATCAACAAGAGATTGTTCCTGAGGCAGATAATTGAATTGTGTTTTTGTTATAACTTGATAACTTGGACTGGTAAAAAAGTGTGCTTCTTTCTGAAACATTTTAGGATCCAGCACAGTCTTCAGGTTTTCATCCTTCAGCATCTGTCGTTGCAGTAGGGACGCTGACTGGAAGGTAAGATGTGCAGAGCTGCACCCTGGGCACCAACTAACGCCGATTTTTCCAGCTCACATCCAAGTTCATGTTCTTGTTATGCAGATGTATGCATGACATATCTTCATTCCCTATTGATTTCTAGTCAATTCCAGAGTGAAATTTATTTACATTGCCTTAATGCCGACAAACCCTGTGTTTGCTGAGTGTTGCATGAACAAAGAGATGTTTTCTGCCCTGGGAGAGTGACAATCTAAGGTCAGTGGGAGGAGGTAGATTTGGAGAGGGCAGGAAGTCTAGCTTGGCAGAGGGACCATGTGTGGGAGGTACTGTCACCATAGCAGTGACCTAAATGTTAAATCTTTGTGTCCATCAGGGCAAAGGAGAGTCTGAAGGAGGAATCTGAGATTGTGAGTTAATTTTGCAGATGTGGGTAGAGGTTTTCTCTGAGGCCTTTTGGGCAGCGTGGAGGAAATCACATTGAAAAATTTTGTGTACTGGAAAATGTAGCAAATGGTTTGTGATCCTAAAAATTCGATGAATGTTCCACTGCACTAACCATGGTGTAAAAATGCATATTGAGAGGCTTGTTCTGCGTGAAGAGTGTGAGGTGCAAACAAGACAGAGAAAACTGAGGCAAAGTTTAGTATCTCCATTTTACATGGCAGGTTGAGCCCTTGGTTATGTAGTGGGTCAGTGGCAGACGCTGGGTTTGTCCATGGTTGTCTGTCATAGGAGTGAGTGCCTTTGCCAAACTTCCTCCTCTCCTGTAGTGTCACTTGAGGGCAGACTTGGCTGTTAATATTGAAAACAGTTCCACTGTATGAGAACATACAGGAAGCTTGTAGTTTATGAGCCAAGATTATCTCAGATTGTATATCAATCCTAAATAAAGGATTTGTTACTGAATTTACTTTATTTATCAAAAAAGAAAATCAAAAGGAGAAGCTTTGAGAGGAATATTTTCTTTGTCTTTAGTAATCTGATGCAAGTATTGAAATGCAAATTTTATCTTTGTTCTTTCTACATGTTTCCAAGAATTAATTTTTAAATTAAAAATTAATTAAATTAACAAAAAAGTAATTAAAATTTCACTTTAAAATAAATTAATAAATAAATCTAATTCATCTATCAGAAGAGAATGGTCCTGATTCTTGCTTGTGTTTTCTTTTGCTCTAGGATTTAATATAGGCATCCATTTAAATATCAGCATAGCATAGAAGAGGGTCATTAAAAGAAAAGGGTCATTATAGGCAATGCTTACTTTATTCTAATGCATGACACACAGTAAAACACACTAAAATCTGAAGGTTGATATCAGGTCAATGCTTGCTCATTTTCTTGTTTTGGTTAAAAACGATAGGAAGGAAACTGTCCTTGTGTTATAGCTAAAATAGACCAAACTGAGTAGCAGTTGCTGTTTTTCTTTTCTTGGTATAAAACTTATGCTATTTTGACAGAAGAAAAGTTGGTCAAGATTACAGTAGATTTAAATTCCTTATGGAATGATTTATTGGCCTCTTTCTGTATTTACAACAGGTGGTTTGTGTTTGACACAGAAACAAAAGACTTGGTCACTGTACACACAGATGGAAACGAACAGCTGTCTGTAATGCGTTACTCACCAGGTTTGAGAGCATTTATTTACTGGGTAAAAATAAAGGCGTTGAATTTTTTTATTAAATTAAATTAGGGGCTGGTTTGTTTTAAAATATTTCCCTGCTTGCCATACTGAAGTTGAAAATGAATATGCCATGAAACATTGGCAACACTGAATGGGCGGTGTCGTAAGCTCCAGTTTTCTTTCCCCTCCCTCCCTGCCCGACACGTTCACTGTGGTTTCTCTGTATGAAAAAAAAAAAGAAAATATGTAACTCCTCAGGTTGTTGCAATCAGGTTATCCCTAAATGGACTGTAACTGCCTCCGGAAGTGTCATGTGTTTTTAGCAGTAATATTTGCTGCATAAATCTGCTGGTTTGTAGTCTTGAAAGATGCACCAATATGCAACTGAAAAAGAAAAAACAGAATTCCGTTTTTTCATTTTTCAGTATCAAGGCCTTTAAGAACAGTTCCTCTTTCTGTGACATACAAACTTTTAAAAATTAGCCTGAGTTCTTTCTTACAGGAATAATTGCAGTTCACTTTTGTGTTTATAGATGGAAACTTCTTGGCAATAGGTTCCCATGACAACTGTATTTATATATATGGTGTAAGTGAAAATGGAAGAAAGTACACTAGAATTGGCAAATGTTCAGTAAGTAACCTTTTTCTCATGGTTCAGTATTAACACCTTAAGTGTGTTTTGTAGCACTATATTAATACTGTCACATTGAGACATACTATTGGTGCAGCTAATACAATATTTTTTCTCTTTGTAGGGTCATTCCAGCTTCATTACTCATCTAGATTGGTCTGTTAATTCACAATATCTTGTGTCTAATTCAGGAGACTATGAAATCTTATACTGTGAGTAAGAATTATATTTAGTCCTTTTGTGCAAAGTTCAGGCAGTCTGACACAGATTTAAAATTTAAATGAGACTGTATAACTGCCAAGATCGACCATATGTTTTAATTCATCTGGTGCAATCAAAAATCTATAAAATTTTGAGAATGAAAAATCATGTGGGGGTTTTTTCTTTTGTAGGGATCCCCTCTGCTTGTAAACAAGTCGTGAGTGTTGAAACAACTAGAGATATAGAATGGGCCACTTACACCTGTACTTTAGGATTCCATGTTTTTGGTAAGTATTGTAAGCCTCTTACAAGCTCTTACCATTCTTCTTATTAACAAACACTTGGATTGCCAACTTTTGCTTATGAAACATGACTATTCATAATTCAGGGAAAAATAGAGAACTTCTGTTATGCCATTTTTATTACAATCTGTCTTCTTATTTCAATCCAGAAAGACGCTCGTTTGATATTCTTGCTAGCTTCAAGTACAAATATTAAATTACAACATAAGTGGGAGACAAGGAAGAAATCACACACTGCCCTTTCTGTCACACTAGAGCAGCTTCTCATAATTTTTAATTTAAAGTACCAGTTCTATGGAATTGTCATGTATTTAGACAGTTACTGGGTGAAATCCCCTTACCAGAAATGGTTTCATTTGCTTTGGTTACTGTGCAAGCACAAAATGGATGACAACCTCCCTCATTAAGAATTTATCATGTATTTTGATAGAATCTGTAGCAATTAAATCAGGTGAAAGGAATTCAAGAAGGAAAACATAACAAAATCAGCATGGTTTGTTTTCATCAGACTTGTCTTCTGCCAGTTTTGAAGGATCCGCTTTCCCCAGCGTAGTCTGGAGCTTTGTACTCATTCCACAATGTGTGCAGAACTAGATAGGTTGTTACAAAAGCTGAGTACGAGAAGCTTCAAATTCTTGAGTCCTCAAGAGAAAATAGGAAGCCATGGTAAAAGTTCAGAGAAGAGTATAAGCGGTTAGCAAGGAAGATTTGCACCCATGTTTCAAGTAGAATAGATGCAGTGATGTACTTGAAGGCAGCCAGAAAGGACATGTTTTCAGAACCTAAAGATGGTATGGCAGTAGCAGTATGCTGGGAAAACACATGCAAATTTTCTATCATTTGACTGACAAGCAGTGCTTACATGTCACTACAGTATGCAGATTTGGTGAAAGGAAATCCTGGAAGATTGGCTGCATATTGGCATGATGTACTTTCCATGTAAGGGTTAGAGGCCCTTATGGAACTATTAACTTATTTCTGGGGTTTGAGTACACCTGACACATAGTTACAGAGCTACAATGTTTTTGCATCACAGGTTCAGGTACTCTGAGATACTAAACACTTTATGTGAGTATTCCTCACTTTTTGATTTGGATTCATGTAAAATATAGTGCCAATAGAATATAGGGCTGCTTTTGGTGCACAGAGAGTCAGAGGAGAGAGGCAGGTCACACCTGAGGGGGGTTTTCCCCATGCCTTGCAACAGATGAGCAACCTTGTTGTATCTGTAAGAATAACTGGTTAATGTAATCTTGAGACCATTAGTATTTATTTTCAGGACCTTGCAGAGAATGGGCAAAGTACTGAAATACTTGAGAAGCATGAATGCAGTGTCTGTAAGTCATATATCTACCTTCAAAGCCCATATGTAAAGGACAAAGTGCAAAGTTAGTGGCTAGAATAATAAAATGAAGAAGCTCATAAATTAGAAGTTGGAAACCAGTCTGTTAATATTGGAAGTCACTCTTACTGTTCAGTACTTTGGGGCCTCATAGCAGCCAGTTAGAAGAGTCTTCACATGTTTTCTGGGATTTCCCTACTGGACACAGAAGCAAGGATCACAGCATCCAGGATGTGAAGCTTCTAGTATATTGATTTTTCAGTAAATACTGGCTGACTGAAACTAGGGGTATTTTCTCACTCTAGTAGAACCACATAAAAATCACAAACTCTGCACAGCAATCACAGATCAGCATAACCAATGCGAGGAGGGGAAATGAACACTGGTCTGTTGAACACCTGTCTTTGAGCATGGGAACAGATTAGTCAGCCTGGAAGTGTTTAGAGATGATTCAACTGAAAATCAACAGCATGTAAAGAAGTGTGTTTGAGGGAGTATATTTTAGTGATACAAATGTGTAATACAAATGTAAATGTGAAGGAGCAAAGACTTAACACTTAATGATCTATATACTCTTTCAAGAGCCCTGTGTTGCTGGGTACACAACCAAGTGTTCATTGCACATGCCCAGTTTTGAAAAAAATTGGTGTTTGAGGTGAAGGACAGGAACAGAAGAAATCTAAGATGCTGTACCAAGCTGATTGGGTTCAAAACTGACTAGAACACTGTAAATGGAATACTATGTTTGTTTGAATATATTTATTAATAGCCTATCATAAACCAGGATGTATAGTTTGTAGGTGGCATGAAGCTGCAGGATTAGGAAGTTGTCTTTAGAAATAGAGGAGTGGTATGAAAAAAGGAGGCAATTCAATAGAGCCAAATAGGAGGTTCCACACAAGAATGGCAGAACCCAGTTGTACAAATACAGAACAGATGAGAGCAGACAGGAGAGTAGATCTGCACAGAAGGATCAGATTACTCTTGCATACACACTGAACATGAGTCAACAGCATTATGCTGTTGTGGGAAAGGAAGATGCATTAGTGGGATGTGTAATGAAAAGGATGCCATGCAAAATGTGAAGCAGTCATCCATTTATCAGTATCTGCTTCAGTCACCACTGGAATGGCTGCTTCTGGTTTTTGCACTTTGGACCAATAGATAACGTCCTGACTAGAAAGAATAATTATTCATCTAAATATTGTGCTGGGAGAAGAGATGTAATGAATGAATTTTAGAGAAGAGTAGGAAAAAAGGCATGGCATGAATCCTCAAGTGAGAGAAAGGAAATTGTCTCGTTACATGTCTGTAGAGGATGGGGAAAAGAAAAAGACTAATTTTTCAGCAAGGGGAATTCAGTTTGCATATTCATAAAAACTAGCAGTGAGGCACTGGGATAAATTTTGAAAGAGCACAAAGTTTTGAAGAAAAACCCTGCTATCCTCCTTTCTCCATTCCAAAATGGCAATCTTGTTTCTTTAACCACTGCCTTTAGGGGTTATCTCCAGCTTGTCACAGTGACCTCTTGGGAAGACTCCTACATCTTTTCAGCTAGCATTTGATATTCATACAGCCTCCTTTTTGTCAAGGCAGATATTTAAAACAGCTTTTCTGTGTCTCTTTGTTCTGCATATTCGTAATTCCATGAGTAGCAATTATTGTTGTTTCTTCTTTGCACTTTCTGTTACTTTGAGCCTCTTTTTTACTATCCCTGAACTAGCAAAGAGATGTTTCCACACACATCAGGAAAGTTAAGGGCAGTCTACAAATCAGTACTTTCTATTTTATTTACAGCAATTTGTAATTCCTTGTAAAGACATGGAATCACCTCCTCGTAGTGCTGTTGACAGGGTCTCTGAAAGTTTGGTATCGTTCATGTTAAGTAGGGATTAGATGAAATCTAAATTACAAAAATCATAAAAAAAGCAGCCCACAGTACTGCATACAAAAACCTGACATTTCAGTAACTGGATGGATTTTAGTACAATTACAATTTATTGCAGGCAAGTATTCAGAGGCCTTAAAGATGTGGTGCACAGATTTGGTCTTTGTGCTGATGACCCTGAAGTTTAATTTTAGAACACCACTTTGTGCAAGAACAGCAAGGAGTAGAGAACGTGAGGAAAGAGAAGTACTTAGAGTAGAACAAAAGCATTTAAAAACTTTAAAGTAGGTTCAGTTTCTTTTCAAGAGATCTGTTAATAAATAATTTAAACTATATAACATCTGATTTCAGAGGTTTTAGACTTTTAGTAATATGAAGAAAGTCCTTTGGATCATACATGTGTATGTTTTTTAGACTACAGTAATATGAAGAAAGTATGTTAGCTCATACATAAGCAGAAGGGAAAATAAAAGCAGTAACTGTTATTTTTCTACATAACAGTATGAAAGTTCTTTCGGGCTCAGGCACATGACTGTACTTCAGCAGAATTCTTTTTTTCAGAGTAAAAAGAACTTTGCTGACTAGAGGAAATAAAGTATTTTTTGTGTTTGATTTCCTATTAGGATCTAGACTTTTGCTGGTGTACTGAAGTACACATCCTGACTCACATGCAGTTATTTTTATATTTTTTTTCTTTTTTCTTTTCTTTAAACAAATAATCCTTTATTAATATTTCAACAGAAGCTTAAACTGTCAATTTTATTTCCATTATAAACTCTTTAATTAGTCCCTCTGTGTTTCAGGTGTATGGCCTGAAGGTTCAGATGGAACAGATATCAACGCTGTCTGTCGATCACATGGGAGAAAACTGCTATCAACAGGGGATGATTTTGGCAAAGTACATCTCTTCTCATATCCATGCTCACAGTTTAGGGTAAGGTATTTCCCAAAAACTTACTCTTGTAATTTGCACAACTGCATTAAATGTGGCTTTCCTATGTACAAAAAAAAACAAACCCAACTATATCAAAACTGGAAGAATGGGAATATTCAGATGTCTAAGGGATTATTTAAGGTTGGTTGAGACAGCAATTAAATTTAAAAGTTAATTTAATATTAAAATACTGTAAGAGAATGATGTGATGCCTTGGTTTCATTGTTGTATGACTGTTACAACGAGATGTTTTGATGACAGCTTATATTCTCACTAATATGGTGTTTTCTAGGCTCCAAGCCATGTGTACGGTGGACATAGTAGTCATGTAACTAATGTAGATTTTCTCTGTGAAGACACCCATCTCATCTCCACAGGCGGAAAAGATACAAGTATTATGCAGTGGCGAGTCATTTAAAGGAAACGTCAGCATGAACACACACAGTTGAGTCGACCATGCACAGAACTTATGTATAAACTGTATATTTAAAACTTAACAGTATGTTTGCAGTTTAGCCTGGTCACTGTGATTTTTGTTTAAAAAATTCTTACAAACCTCAGGAAAATTAAGCCCTGTGCTGGTTACCTTACTCAGTATAGTGATTTTTTTTTTTTTTCATTGTGTCACACCTGAAGAATGATTGTTCTCTGTTGTACAATATACAATGCAGTACAAGTTTAATATAAGAAATGTGGCTTGACAGTTTGCAATACAGTGGTATCAGCAGAATGTGACTATCTTAAATGTTTTCTATAAACACTGCTAAACTGGTCACAAAAATGCCTTTCAAAGACTGTATATATGTGCTTATTTGTTTCACTATCTACACTTTGTACTGTATATCTACTTATTTAGAAAAATCTATGACAATGTCAAGGTACTGAACTGTTTCTGATGGAGGCTGATGAATAGATACAAAAAATATAAACTGCTATGTAAGATGCAAAAATTAGTGTTCTAGACCTGAAAATGTGAATGCTGGTAAATTTGCATTCTCTTGGGAACAGCACACCGTGGGTATTACCCATGAGGAGTTGTGTTCCCTTTCAAATGAATCAGCAAGCTTTGTCCCAGTTTGACCTGAATATCTCAGTAGGGCTTACAGATGTCTGTGTGGTTCAGGTAGTCCATATGAGTTTAAATTAAAAATTTTTTATTTGTATATGAACAATTTCTTTTTGAAAACAAAACAAAAAAGCTTGGCCACATCCCCATTATTGGTTGGTATATTTAACTAATATGTATATTAATCAGCATGTTGCTATATTGTACATGTATAAGATTTTAGCAGTTCATAACAAATGGTAAGGCCATCTAGCTTTACTTTTTTATGCTTATGGATATTGTATATTTGTATTTTAAGACCAAGTAGACCAAGTCTAAAGATATCTTTTTAAGTGTACCATAAACCTGCAGAGGGTAAAGGAAGACTTGGAAGCCTACATGAAATATTAATGTGTAACTTCTGGCCCCTGTGTTTTGTGCATGGATGGGTATTTATAGTATGAAATAAGATTGTGTTTTGCAATGAAGTAACAGTGGAGGTGGTATAAAAATGGTTAAGAAGGCCTTACCAATGTTGATTGTGACACAGATTAAAATGTATTGTTTACTATGAGGAATGTATCTGAAGAATTTTAAAAGAAGAGTTCTAAGCGAACTCAAAAAAGGTAATATTAAAATTTTGCTTGTAAACGGACAGTAAACGTTAATTCTCTGAACTCTAAAGCACTGGTTGTTTAGAGTGATTTAAATGAAATGGAATCAATAAATTTTGAAACTTTTTTATTACATCTCCAACCTCCTACACTGAAAGTGCAGGACACCAATAAACATGTATTAAAGTGAATTTTCAATGTATTCTTCCTGTTGAGTAAGGTATCTTTGTTTAAACATGAAATACTTATAGAAGGACAGGCTTTTACTTAACAACACACATTTGTGATTTCTCGATTAGAGCTGTATTTGAAAATACTTGGCAGTAAGATCTAGGTTTTGGGGTACATAATTTCACGTGTGACCATGACCCTGGGAACATAATGACAGTGCACACCTAGAGAGTGGAACTACAGATTTGCAGTGGGGGAGAAGGACACGCCCAATGCGTTCACCTATGAACTGCCTTGGTCCTGCCTCCTGGCACACATCACATATTTCCGAGTACCCAGCTGGTGCAGTGTCGTTCCACTGCACAGAGTTATGCTCATGGCAAGAGCTCCTTGCAGTTTCTGTGTTAGGAACTTGTTTCAGGCAAGACCTTTGAAGGCCACGGTTGCAGGGTCACTGATGTTACCTGGCACTGTCACTGAAGGCAGAGGTCTCACTCCCAGCTGATTACTCCCATGCCGTGGAGCTGCACGGGAGTTATTGTGGCCATAGGGAGAACCCAGCTGGGAGACAACAACTACTGCAAACAGAAAACCCGTTTCCTCAGTTTCCTCATCTGATCTAGGTATGCAGCTGTATGAGTGCTTGTACTGAGTTTATACAGAGGAAGGAGCAATGTGGAAAAGAAAATAAATGGGCAGAGGAGCACTGGAACAACTTATTTTGATAGTGATGTCAATCTCCCTCTTGACATGTGTGAAGCTGAGGCATAATATCCTTACACTTTCTAAGGTTAATCCAGTCATAAGAGTTCATAACACACTAGTGTCTGGGTGCTTGGTTATCCCACAATACCTTATGTTTTTATTTTGGGGGGGTTTGGTTTTTTTTTTTTTGCTTTTGCAGATTGGGTGCTTTCAGGTTTTCTGCTTTCTGAATTGTAGGTGATTTGTCATTACTTGCAGCAGAGAAAACAGGAGTTGCAAATTGTGTTAGCTCATTCCCTTTTCATCCTCCCATAGTGCTACTCTTGGGATGTAGTAAAGCATTTGTGATCCCTTTCTTCATTTTAAACTGTTATCCCTTACAAGAAATAGACGAGGAATACTGTAAGTTCATCCCTAGGGTTACTGATCAAAGGGGATTTTCAACAATCCCATCCCATCTGTGCCTCTGCTGCTCCTCTGTTTTTAACTTTTGCTGTTAAATGTGTCTTTGTTCCTCTATAAAAACCTGACAAATGTATTTGCTGAATTGGCAAATGATGGTAACGTCTTGAGCCAAATATCTGTTTGATGACTGTTAAAGTGGTTCTCCTTTCTTCAACCAGGAAACTCTAAACAATTTTGCCATTGTTATAGATAATCTTCAGCTCACCCCTCTTCCACCGTTGTTCTTTAGTTCTTGAATTTATTTGTTTTCTCAGGAGTGTCTTCTTTTTTACTTTAAAAGAAAAAAGAATAAATTTTTAAAAAAGGAAAAGAGAGTTATGCCTAAACTTTGCATATTTCATTCTCTCAGCAATGCCTGATTCCTTCACCTGATAGATACTCTGTCTGCAGAAGCTCTCTTTTCCTACCCTTCCATGGAGTGTGAGGCTGGTCTCAGTCCATGACTGGAGATACACGTGGGCTTCTGCTCCTGCTCCTTCCCTCCCCTGATCCTGGCTGCAGCAGGTGCAGTGCTGCTCAAAAAGGAGATTCATCTCTTTGTGTCTTTTATGTATTGCTGTTGTCTACCAAGCTTTCAGCTATTCCCTTTCAACTTTCTTTTCCCATTTCTTGCTTTTCTTCCTTTTATTTCCAGCATTACTCTTCTGTGACTTCAGCCTCCAGAGCTGCGTCCGTCTTAGCCCTTACTGGTACATGTTACTGCCCTTACCTGCTTATAAAACCAGTGGCCCTGACTCCTTCTCAGATTGTTTTGGGGCTGAGTTCCTGATTTCTTACTGTGTCTGTTCCACATTTCTTCTGTGACTTGCACTTTCCAGTATCAGTGAGTGCATCTGCTTTTAGCTCCTTCTTCCCTGGCCTCCTGCCTCCTTGTGTGAGTGCACTGAGGTGATCAGCACTGTCTCATTGTTTCTTCATTGTCCCTGTATGTCTGTGGGCAGTCTGTAATGTGTATCACATAGATTTTAAAATATTTTTAGGATAGGGATTTTTTTCTCTGTTGTATGACATTTAGCAATGGGATTTTGGGATCCAAAATGATGAGCATATGTATTCAGGTAATGCTTCCATGTTCAGGTATTTAAAGTGATTAGCTCCAGAAGTTGATAATATCTATTCTCTTAAGTCTAAATTTATTTGGAAAACAATACAAATTCTTTCAAAATAATTCTTTTTCCCTCTTCTATACGCTTATAAAACAAACATACATTCAATGTGTTTTTTTAGGATCGTCGCCCATTTCCTAGTAGAGGCTTTTCATTATTTGACCTCTCTTGCCTGTTTTCATCTATTTATTTTACTCCTAAAGGATGCATATTTGCATGGTATTAAAACTGCAACCTTTTCCAACTGAATTCTCTATGTACTATCTGAATTATTTCCTGAAAGATGATTTTTACATAGATATTTCTGATAGTGCTTGGTTTTGACAAGTTGTTAAAACCTGAGAGGTATTAACAATTTCCAACAGATGAGGCCTACAAACACCAGTTACTATATTAAAAAAAAGCATTCAAAAAAAAAGCAAAGAAAGGAGATAAATGTAAAAGAAAATAGTTCTTTTTCAATGCTAGTGAACTAAAAAAAACCCACCACTTCCAATTACTAAAAAAAATCCTCATGAAGGAAATCAATATTGTTAAAATGTATTGTAATTAATACAGGATTAGTTAATTCAAGGTCATATTTCCTATGTGAAATGTTTGGATTAATTCTTCAAAAGATTTAATATTAGAGGATATTATTTCCCTTCAAAAGTATTCATGTAACAAGATCTTGCAAGGGCAAACAGCCCGCTTTTTCCAAGGGTTGGCATTTTTCATTTCTTCAGGTTCTTCTCAGGGAAGCAGGCTGTGTTTCCTCTTTTTTGCTGTGTTTCCTCCTGGAACTTGGGCTGTTGACAGATCACTCGATTGCATCCTCAAAAAATCCTACAGATGGCAGGGAAAATGTCACTTTAATTACAAATGGAAAGAACAGACTTATGCAAAGCCTGAACACAAATCTTTTTCTTCCCTGGCTGGCTGGGATTCACAGCCGTGCTGGGGCCGTCCAATTGCTGCCATGCAGCAGCCTGCCCTGCAGAAGGGATGCCCCAAGTCAGGACATCTCCTTGTCCAAAAGATGGGAGATGAGGATTCCTGAGAGGAAGGACAGAATCACTCCCAGGTCTGTCTGCTCCTGAACGGAGGCTGCTGGCTGCCGGATGAGCGAGTACATTAGTGGTTCATGCTCTTGCTGGGAGAGATTTATGTTTCTCCTTAGTCATGCACTTCTGAGGCAATTTCATTTTTCTTAATGGAACAACTTTGCCCCCTGAATTCATTAAATAATTGCAGAAGGCTAAGTGATAATTTACACAGAGGTATTGATGGCAGTGCAGCCAAAGCTGCCATCTAGCACTGAGTTTGATAGACTGCTTGAGTCAGAATGATAGTGATGGGCTTATCCTTGAAAGCTACTCGGGGGACCTTTGTCAATCAGGATGGCTCACAGCATTGTGGATTCCCCCATATCCTGCTGAATGTGGAAGTGTAAGAAGGTGCCTTCTCTCAACAAAGCTGCTACACTGCGTCACCAGGCACTGTAGGCACTTCTTCGACCTTGCATTCTGTCTGTGTTGTTAGGAAAGCTTGACAGCTTGGCCTCCAATGAAAAGTGGTTCCTCCCCACCAGCTTCACAGTCCTAGCTTAGCACAGGTTTGATTTTACCATCTTTTGGCTGACTACAAACTAAATTAAGTGAATTTAGACATTTCCATTCATTTGTAATGGACATGTCTGTCCCTTAGAGGCTGCCTCTCTGGTACTGGTCTGAGGTGCTGAAATTATAACCATGGGAATGGCGACCTGCTTTCTGAGTCCCCATGCAAGTGAATGGGTTTTTAGCATGAGCTTCTAAGAGATGAAAATTTTTTAAATCTGCCCTGTGGAATTACCTAGAATAAACATGTAGCCAGAGGGAAGTAAATTCATCTGTTCTGTGGATTCTATCAGTGCTACGTGAGCCACAGTTGCTCCAAATTCCAGGTTGTAGGCTAAAGAAATCTCCTTCAGGCTGTTCAGTCGTTATGGTTAGAAAGCAAAAATTAAGAAGGCTGAGTGAGTTCTGCAGCCATGTTAGATTATTGTAATTTGCCATTGCCTTGCATTGCCTTCACACTGCAGAGATGTGATGATGAGGGAACCGTCTGCTGGAAGCACCCTGAAAAGAACCCCTCTCTACAAAATCACTTGCTTTGGCTGTTCTTTACGGATTCAGTTTCTCATTAAGATAAATGTCAACATTTTAGGGTTCCTTCCTTCCTGCCCAGCTTCTCCTTTTCATCAGCTTTCATTGACATCATAATATCAGATTTGACATCAGTGTATAGCTACAGGGAAGGTTATTACGCCAGAAGTTCAAGTGTTTTGGCCTCCTTTACAGCACCTAAAAAGAGCAGAAGCTGAGCTCTGTCTGAGAGTCTCTGTCTACAGCTTGAACAGTTGGAGAGTGAGCTGACAGGAGGCTCAGCCAAAGTGAAAAGCCCTGTGGCATTTCCCGTATGTACAGCTCCTGCTCAGCAGAAAATCTGGCCACACGCAGTGTAGCAGCCTGGAGTGTCCCGACTGCCTCTGACTCAGGAGCACAGCATTACCTCTCTGCCTAGACCCCTAGCACTGCTTTTGGGTGAGACCTCTGCTGCTTTTGTTAAGGGAAAATCACCTTTGGCCTTAAACAGATAAGACCATGACAGGTCCTCAGGGTCTGCCTGCAAGACAGAGCTCCTCCTGGCTGCCTTGAAGGCTGCAGCTTCCTCCTTCAGCCTTCCCAGTGATTGTAAACCCTGCTCTCCGGAGGCATAACAGGAAAAGGGAAAGTGCCAGTGAGCTCCTCCCTTTCCGAGAGAAGCCACTGACTATTCCCCTGAGAGTGCAGTTGGAGGACCCTTCTTCTCAACTCCCATCTTCACTCCAGGAAGTATAGTAAAATAGAATTGGAGTATATCAACAGTGCATTTTTTCCTACTCGTTCTTTGCCTTTTCCTATACTACTTCCCCCATCTTCTTTCCCTTTTTCAGTATTTCCTCATTCTTCCTGTTTCATCTTATTTCCTCTTCTCTCCTTTTCTTGATTAAAAAAGTCCCAAACATCTGTAATTCCTTCATTTTATTCTAGTCTCCATTCTCTTACTCCTTTTAGCTCCTGCCATACTCTTCTGCTACTTTGTTCCACCCTCTCCTCATCCTTTCCTCCTCGCCCCAAGACTGGATGAAGCATTGCTAAAGAAATCCAGGTTTGGGGGGCTCTCCAGTTGCAGCCCTGCTGCAGCTGCTTTCTCTGGGCATTCCAGCAGCTCCCCTGGGGGCAGTGGGTGATGTGCACTCCCTCACTGCCAGTGCCTCGCCACGGCTCTTTTGGGCTGTCACAACAAACCTGAGATGGGACCTAGACCCAACTGCAGCTTTGGCAAAATTACAAGTCATGTTGTTGTCTGAGAAACAATTTTTTTAGAAATAAATGCATATATGTATTACTGGACATGGTACAATTAATGAATATAATGAATTCCTCTCAAGGTTGACTTTCACAAGGCTAAATCCTCTGTCTGTAGGGACAGCCTTCCAAAAAGGAAGGCTATTGTGGATGTTTGTTTTCCTTGAAAAGAGGTAGTTTTGTGGAAAAGCCCACAGGAAAGCTCTGGAATTTCCAAGGGAAAGCTCTGAGCTAGACAAATTCAGTGGGAAGAAATAACCACAAGACTTGCTGCACCAGCCTTTAGCTCCAGACATGGCACTAGCTCTCTGAGTAAAACAACTGGATGACCTTGAGCTCCTGAGAGGAGGATATTTACAGAGGATGTTGCCCCAGGCTGTGTGCCTGTTTAAGGAAGGCGTCCTCCTCCTAACATGAAATCTCTGAAGCCACAAACAGAGCAGGCCCCAGGGTAGTTGTTGCAACAGGATCCAGAGTTGCAGATCCATCAGGGTTTGACATGCAGGAGCTCCCAGACAGGAAAGACACAACCCTAGGGTCTAGTTTTCTTGTGCAGGTCTTGGTTGGGCTGTGCAGGAGAGTTTTCAATTAGGGAGAGGTGCAATGGGGAGCAGGAAGACCAATGAAGCCAGCAGGGTGGAGATGGCCCTGGTGGGTCAGGATTTCCCTCTGGGCAAAGAGCAGGTGAATTGACAAGCCTACAGTCAGATGTGTCCATACAAATTAACAGTTTTAAGTCTCTTAGAAGATATAGTTCTGATTGCAATATAGTGTAAGATTTATCCCAACAAAACAATGATTACCTGATCCAGTCAGTTCGTTCTGTCAACACAGTGATCTGGTGGCCAACCTCTGAATGTTTATGAAGAAGCCTCAGGGATTCTGATTCACAGGAAAGATTTTTAACACTTTTCTCTCATTTCTGTGCCATTAGTGACCAGCAAGATTGGCATCTGTAACAGTGCATAAAATACCTTCTTCTTTGCTCTCCTGCTTCTTTCTGTAAGAATAAATGAAATGGGCAGTATAATCGACCAGTAACCTCACTGCATTTCTGCATCACTTCTCAACCACCTAATGGGCAATTAAGCCCCCCAGCCCTTTGCAAGGGTAGACACTGCACGAGTTTATGGTCAGCGAGATGTTGCAGCTTGCCCAGGGCTGGTACCTGTGCTCAGGAGGCAGTGCAGGGACAGAGCTGTGAGTGGTGTAAGTCATCCCCGTGCCTTACCCGGTGGTTTGCAGTTCCTCATGGGCAGCTGCTGGGGCTGGATGTGTCAGTGCTGGGGCATGTGGTGGATGCAGTTTGAGCTCCTTTTTAAGACTCATGGCTCTGTCTGCAGCATCAGGGGCCTCCTTACGCTGTGCAGCTGACACACCCAAAAGACATCTTATTTTAGTTTTATATCTCAACCATAGCATGATTTACATAAATTTCTTTGCCTGTTTGATTTGTGCCTGTGTAAACCTATCTTAAGGAAATTACATTAAAAAAAACCAGATTATCAGTGAACTCACATATGAGTTTGCTATTTTAATCGTGTCTTAAATTCTAGTATTACCATGAAACTTTCTAGTTTAATAAGCATCCTCCTAGCCTTATGCTGTCTCCCATATGTTCTGTGAGCTGGTCACTGACCCACACTCTAAAGGATTAGTCGGATGATAGTAATAAGAAAATAGGTTTTATTTTTGCTCATTATTTCTTCATAAATTTGCTTCCTTCAGCAATCCCATCACAAATTATGTGGTTGAGTTTCTCCAAGCCACTGTCACCTGGGGGAGACTGCATATCAGATCTGTGGTCTGACACAGTTGTTTGTTTATATAAACAATATATATTGTGCCTTCTAGGACATTTAGGGTAATTGCTCATAAGAAAGAACTCTAAGTTTTGGGGTCAAACAAATAAGAGACCCCTTAGATACAGGGGGAGCAGCTTCTTTAGGGGACTCTCTCTGTCTGAAGTGAACTTAGATTAATTGGTGGGGTGGCTTGGGAAGAGGATTGTGCAGACTTACTATGGGACAAGGAAGGCACAAGCTGAGATCTGTGCTTACAAGGCACAGAAGAGGTGAGGGTTCCTTCCTTCTGGCCATTCAGTAACTCTGACCCTAATTATTTTTTTACATCTTAATGATAATTGAAAACAGCAGTTATCAGCTATGCATCGGCTACCAAGAAACAAGCATGGCCTTGAATAAAAGGCATACACATTATTACTAACATGAGTTTTGTTGCTGTCATATTATTGTTGTTGTTATTGTTATATATTCTATTTGCTGTGGAGCTGCAGTGGGCAGGAGCAAGGCTTGACAAGCCAATAGTGAAATAGCTCTTCAGGGCATCAAATCTATGGTCTTGATCTTTGAAACATTTATTCTTGTGGCACATGTTACTACTACAGTAAAAATTAGTGTTGTATTGGTGTGAGCATATAAACTTTTCAGAGAAATGGAAATAAAAATGTAAAGTATTTCTATTAAAAATGTCCCCCACTGCTTTGCTCCATACCATGCACTGTGGGCATATTCCCCTGAGCCCTCACATAGGCTCTGCCGCTGGCACTGCCCACAGCCCACCTTCCCCAGCCACACTGCTCACACCTTCCTAAAACTGCCCCTGCACACAGAGACAGGGGTACAGCTTCCCTGCCCTTCACGGCATGTGCAGATGGAGGTGAGTCTCAGGGAGTGATTGGAGCAGTGTTACCTGGGACACAGACACATGGAGGGAGGGAGAGGGCCAGAAGCCATTGCTGTTCCAAGCACAGTGTGCACACACACCAGCTGCCTGGAAACCCACTGCTTTGCTGTGGGATTATGTGGTTGTTGGGTTTTTTTGTGTCCCAGTTGGGTGGTGCAGAACTGGGAGAGACCTGTGGGAGATGGACTCACAGACAGTTTGAAGAGCCTTTAGTTTTGAGAAGTGTCAAGTTGTGGTGACCTACATATCGAAGACCTGAGAAACAACTGCAGAATTTTGTCCCTTATCATGCCAGATCCTTGAGAATATCCAAGTAATACCACTTTCAAGAGAATCTTTTTCTAGTGAGTGGTGCATAGGAAGAGGCAGAGACATTGATAGGGACAAGTGAAGGTCCAGTCTCTGGACCTGGTGAAGATCATCACCCTGTGGTTCAGTCTGGACAAGGGAGCTGGTGGGAGACCAGACGTCTGGGAGAAGAGCAGAGTGTCAGGGACAGGACTGGGATATGGAGTGGGGAGGAGAGTTGCATGGAAGAAGCACAGGACTGGGAGGCAGCCCGGGGCTCCACGGGTGGGTATGGGGAAAGGACGAGGCTGACAGCAGGGTGAGAGATCTCGCATAGGTGAGAGGGACACTCACAGGGACATGTGGGAAGGGGGATGGAGCACAAAGCACAGCCGCCCTCCCATATTGGCTCCCATTCCTGCTCCTGCGCCCTTCCACGAAAGCACTGTTTCTGAACGCCGGTGTACAGGACCCCCGCAGCACTGTGCAGAGGAGAGCTCTGCAACTGCGGCACCGCCCCGCTCCAGCCGGGAACAGGTCGGGGACCAGGTTCCCGGCACGGGCAGGGGCAGGGGAGCGCGGAGGAGCCCCGATCCGCCGGTCGGTGCCGCTCCCGGTGCGCGGCCGCTCCCACCTCACCTGCGCTGCCGGGGGGACCCCAGGCGGGGCCGGGCGGGGCCGGGGGGCTCCCCCCGCCCACCCGCGGCGGGGGCGGTGAGGGGCGGGGCGGGGGGGCGGCGCGGCCCCGCCGCGCGTGGGAGCGGAGCGGCGCGGGGCGGGCGGCGGCGGCGGCGCTTTGTCCTGCCCACACACACAGGCACAGGCAGCGCAGCCGGGCGGGAGCCGGCAACATGGCCGGGCCGGCGGAGGGGCTGCCCGCCGCCGCGCTGCCCGGCTAGCGCCCGGGGCCCGGCGCTGCCACTGGGGCGGCGCCGCCGCCGGAGCCTCCCCCCGTCCCGCCGCCGCCGCCGCCGCCGCCCGCCCCCGGCCCCGGTCCGGCCCCGGCCGCCGCCGCGCCCCGCCGGGAAGATGAGGTGAGTGCGGGCGAGGATGCGCCGAGCGCGGCGGGCACGGCGCCCGCAGAGCCCCCGCGGGAGGTGGGGGGGACACGGCGGGTCCCCCGCGGTGGTGTCACGCCGTGGGGGGTGGGGATTTCCTGTGCGAGTGGAAGGCGGGGGAGAGGTTAAGCAATGCGGAGCTTCCTAGTCCTTCACCGGATGGATAGTAGGAGTGGGTGGTGACGTTTTTGGCATGTTTGACTGTCAGTGCCTAAGTCCATTTGACAGATTATCTCGCGGTTACAAAAGGCTGTGAGCGCCTGGGAAACGGAGCCGCGGTGTGCGGCCGGGATCCTGCCCGGTGCTGCCGTGCCCTGCAGACGGAGATCCTGCCCGGTGCTGCCGTGCCCTGCAGCCCGGGATCCTGCTTGTGCAGCTGGGATCCTGCCCGGTGCTACCGTGCCCTGCAGACGGGGATCCTGCCCGGTGCAGCCGGGGATTCTGCCGAGACCCTCCTTGGGCGAAGGACGCTCGGGCGGGGAGGGCCGTGTGCGGGGAAGGAAGGGAAACCAGGAGTTCACCGGAGGAGCGGAGATGGGATATTTCTCGATAGCATCCAGCATGGGTCGTGCCGGATCTCCTGGAGTCTCCCTCTCCCTCATGCAGCGGGTGCTACAACTCGTAGTTTTCCCGAGGTCGGTTTGTCGATTGTGAACAGGAAAGGCAGAAATCCCCACCAACCCACAGATTTTCTGGTGGAAGGATGGAATGGAAACGTTATTTGTTTTGGTTCATAATCCTCGAAACCTCTCGCTTTCCCCATTTATTCGAGAGATGGCTTGCTCTGACAGTATCTCAGAGCAACCCAGCCCCTGATTCATCTTTAATACTAGTGATTTTTTCCACTTAATTATTATCTTTAGCAAAGTAAAACTGCTTTGGGAAACCTTAAAAATGGAAATAACAGTTTGAAGACATATATCTTTCTGTGGTGCCTGATTCCTGAATTGCAAGGTTGGCAGTGCTCCTAGGAAGTACAGTGGGAGTCCAAAAAAATCTTCGCCTACATTTTCAGTTACATTTACTCCTGGCACTATAATGTGTCGAAGGCTTGGAGCTGCATCAGTTTATTTAGCCATTTACATTGGCATTAGTTTTCTTAATTTGCTTAAAATTGCATCTTGGGGAGCACTAAAAGCACACAAGGCTGCTGTGTCATCTCTGGTGGAATGGACCCCTCCTATCTCCATACAAAAGGTGTGTCTGTATCAGTCTTACCTGGTCTGATTGCAGTGCTGTTCAGAGACCCCCAGGGATAAGTCATCAAACACAACAGATGGCAGTGAAGTTTTCCCTTGCTCCCTCCTGTTCAGTTAGTAGCCCAGCTGGGAGAGCTCTTCCCCCATGAAGGATTGAGAGAGCTCTTTCCCATGAGGAAGGAAAGCTGACTGATTAGCACATCTTTCACCCTGAGGAGGCACCATGGGCAGGTTTGAAGGCTGCAGCAATTTTGAGTTTCTCCCGTTGAAGGTATCCTGCTCCATGTGAACTTCCCTAGCTGGTGGTTGTGCTTTTTGTTGGAAGATAATGATGATGATGATGATGGTAGCAATAGAGACCAAATAAGATAGTCGGGGAATTTAGGGTATCATAATGTACCCAAAGTAATCCCCACCGTGAGACCTAGGATGCTTTCAGAGGAGGTGAGCCACAGGGCATTTTGGAAAGAAAAAGCAGCTTAACTCCAGGAGAGGCTTCAGGACTTCCCCATATCCTCACTTCTGACAATGATGGAGGAGGTGCTTCTCTAGGTTGGACACCTAACACCAGGCTGCCTCTGGTCTAGTGGGGTAGCCAGAACCCAGAGCTGGTCTGTGTGTGCTGCTGGGCGTGTCCTTGTGCAGCAGCCCTTTCCTGCTTTCCCCATGTGACACTTGGCATCTGCAGGTGTATCACACCTAAAGTAGTCTTTTCTTATTAATACCACCTCTATACTTTTATGTACATGATTATTTTGGGTTTTTTTAAATGGATTCCTGTTTTTAAAGGCTTCCATTATTGATTTTTTTTCCCTTGCATATACAGACATTTCTGAATGGGTTGTACTTGTCAGTAAATATATGGCTGTAAATCACCTAAAACCTTTTCCAGTAACAATTCTTGTTTAATAAATATAGGCTGTATAATTCCAAAAGATCCTGGTGGGCTATACAATCATTTAATAAAAACCTCCTTGAAACATTTGCTTAGCCATGTGTGTTTTATTTATATCGCTTTTCGTGGTGAATAGATTACAGCGCTGTTCTTTGCATTATTGCATTTATGTGATGGTTTCCATTTTTTGATAATTCTTTATGTCTTCACTTCAAAGGTATGAAGTGTGTGCATAGTGGCTGTACCATACATCTTAGTAATAAACCAGATTACAATAGATGTTCTGTCTCAAAAGTGGATTAGGATCCCTGGGTGGAAAATGTCAAAATGCAGAGGTATTGTTACTTTTTAGTACATAAAAATACTGCTTTAGTACAAAAAATGTAGAGGTTATTTGGCAGCAGATATTAATTTATTATTGGAAGTAACAGAATTAGCTTGTATTTGGGAAAATGTCTATGAATATTACTGTAGACGAAAGTAAAATTTTTACATTCTGTCAACAGAAGTGTAACCTCTCATTTCTTAGTCATACCTGTAGTTTATAAGGCATTTCTGTTTCAGTGATCTCTGTTCTTAAAAATAAAAAAACAGATATAGCATTTTGGGTGTATCCTTGAAAAAATCCATCTCTCTCTTTTCCATGGCTGTGGTGAGTGGACAGTGGCTCTCTGTGCTGCAGTCCCAAGGCAGTGATGGGGGGAAGCCTCCCACTTCAAGCACTTCATTTTTTCTAAACAGAACATACAGTCAATATCCAGAGATGGAACCAGCCTCTAAACAGGATTATTCAGTTTAAAACTATACCTCCTTACTCTTTTGTGGTAACATGTGCTTTAAGCCAGGCTAAAGTAATGAGTTCAGTATAGAAGTTATGGGGGAAAGTGGTGTCACTGAGCACCTTAACGTTTGGCTAAAGTCAGCCTTTTTGTTCTGACATTTCTGTATAGCTACCAACTGGAAAACTGAAAAAGCTGTTGTGTTTAGCTCTAATTTAAAGGCATGGAGACACACTGAGAAAAAGAGGACTGAGTATTCATAGTACAAACCTATTTTAGTAACGAGAAGGTGTATATGCTTCTTAACCCTTTTGTTTTCAGACATAAGCAAAGTCCTTACATTTTTAGTCAATGTATCGAGCATTTCAGTATCCTGCACATTTTCCATTTATTAAGCAGTTCATGAGATAACTCAAGAGTCTTGCCAATGCTTTGAGTTTGAGTGGAGGGTAACTGGAGCTGTATGTATGCAGTGTTATTTTCTAACTCTTCTTTTTCTTGACTGTTTCTTTCTGTTTGCATCTCTAAAAAACTAGAGAGTACATGTCAGTTTTGTTTATACTGTCATCAAAGTTGGGGTTACCAACCCAACTCGACTAATGGCCCATGTAGCCCAGTGTACTGTTGGTGGTAGAAAAGCAGGAGCATCCCCTGGGATGGTTAATAAAATCAAGTTGTCTATATAATATCATTTAACCTTGTCACTTAGTGACTTTGAGCTGGAGCAATATGCTTGTAACTTACCTAATTTTTGTTTCATTTGAAAACTCTGTCCTGCCGTGTTCTGACTCCTGCCTTGGCATTGTGGTGTGCATGCTTGTGGATTCCTGGGGTCAGCTGGGAGTTATCAAACCACCTACTGCAGAACAAATTTAGTTTTTCAGCCTTTCAAACTGAATCTGTGCTACACAGTTCTGCCAACGTCACTCGATAGGAAAACACCCAGCCCTTTGGCTGTCATGGTTTTGTCAGCAAAATCCCAAGTGTGGATACTCTGCTGCTGACAGAAAATGACTTTTGTTAGCTCAGCCTTGATCTTTAGAGGGCTAGTTTAGCTCTAGCTGCAGATAAACCCCTTGTCAGCAGATTTTGGACCTCTGCTGAAGGTTGCTGAAGGCAGTGTCCATGTAAAGGCAGCAGCAGTGGCTCATTGAGAACCAGGCGATGCTGGGTTTCCATCAGCAAACCCTTACTGTCAGGTCGTGGAACAGGCAGGTCAGTTGTGCCTCTTTCATACTAACTGTTATTCTGTATACTTAAAAATAAACATATTTCCCCCTCTCTAAAATAAAGCATAGACCCTGGACATCTTTTTGTGCATTCCCTCATTTTTTGAGGTGTTTTCTCTTGTATTTTTTTAGTGGTATAACTGAGGCTGAAGGTAATCTTTCAGATGTGTGCAGGTCTGTTTAACTCAATCGTGTGGTTTTGTGTGCTCTATCACTTCTGTCCTTTCCTGCATCACTCAGATTGTGTTAAACAACAGACACTCTAATGCAGAACAGCTCCATTAGAAGTGTGTCACGATTAAAGGTGTCTGCTTAGTCTGTCTTTGTACTTGGCTGGGTACTTCCTTTGGGAAGTACAGTACTTCTCTCTTTTGAAGTATTTTACTTTAAATATTTGTATTTCTTGTAAGAAATCATCAAAATCTTTCCAAAGTGCAAACACTGTTCAGTCTCAAAAAATTTCCTATATCCTGCAAGTTAGCAGTTTTGTGATTTCTTTCTTCTTTCTTGCTCTGTCATAGTTTTGCTCAGTTCTGAACACTGTGTAAGGAGCAGTATGGAACCTCTTTGGAAAATATTTCTAAAACTGCTGCCATAATGAATTGAATTCTACCCAGTTTTTGGTCCTAATAATTACGGAATTGAAACAAAATAAGTTAAATGAACTACAGATTTTCTTTATCTGAGAAGGTCATTATACATCAGGGTTCTTTGCTGAATCGGAATCTTAGTATCATCTCATCTTCTCTCTATTTGAATTTAAACAAATACTCACTGAGGTTTTTGTACTGTCCTTCATTGCAGTAGATAAACAGTAAAAGCTGTTCCAATCTACATTGGTATTGCTCCCACATATTTTCAGTTTTCTTCATAGCCACTGCAGAACACTAGAGATCCACAGTGCTTCCCCTCCTTTTTCTCAGCCTTGTGCCTGGGCTCAGTTTCTCAGGCGCAGGGAGGAGAGGTGGAGTAACTGTGCCACTGTTCCTTCACCTTACCCTGTTGTTCGCCCTCAGGCAGATTTCATCCTCAGTCACCTACCCCAGACTTCCATTTCATCTGCTTTTTGATCTAATGTGCCATAATGAGGGGAAGCGACTGAGAACTGCCCTGCTGCAGCTCAGAGCTCCCACCAAGGCACATTTGATGGGCACACCAGTAAAGCCCTTGTCCCTGTAGCAGTATGGCTCTGATGCAGCCCAGGGAGAAGACACCAGACCTCCAGACAGGCTGCCAGGTGTAAGTCAGGGCAGGACAAAGCCTTGCTTGGGTTGATCTGCCTTGTTCCTGGCTAATTAGCCCAGGGGGAGCTTTGCACTGTAAGGGCAGGCTGTTTCCCAGAACTGGGCTGGTGGAGACATTTCTACCCTGAGCTGTAGGAACCTCATGGTTCAACCAGCAGGTTCTCATGGAGACGGCTCTGGACTCATGTGTGTGCGTGCACATCACCCAGTAACACTCAAAGTGCGTTTCAGTCTGGGTTGTGACCTTGTGAAACTGAAAACAGTTTAAATATATATTTATTTTTTTCATTGCTGGGGTATTTAGCACTGCAGAATGTTCCTTCCTGTGAGACTTTGCATTTTTGTGTTGAGCAAACGCTTGGAATAGTACTGACAGTCTTTCCAAAACTATTCATCATTTGAGAGTTATAGAAGCATTAAGGGTATCTATTTTTATTACTCAGAGGAGACAGACTGGGCAAGTCCTTACCAAAAATTTGATCTTGGAAACCTCCTTGACGTTTCCGACTATCTAAAGTGCCATTCTGTAACATCTCAACAACCACTGAAGCATTACATTTCCCTGGATACTTAACAGTCCTGAAGTCACAGAGACATGTGGGGGCCAGAAACTTTTGATTTTCCTTCTTGATGTAGGCATTCAAGCCTTACATTTGTTTCAAGATCAGTGCTAGTTTATATATTTCTTTTAAGTTCCCATTCCTGTTCCTCTCAGCTGTGCCAACTGAGACACTTGTGGTTTGGTAGGGTGAACTGGATCATGAAGTCTTTACATAAAAAGACAGAAGAAAAGAAAATTCACGCTTTCCATGTGCAAAGGGTGTATATATATGGTAGGAGCAAGCAGGAGGCTGAAAGGTTTAGGCAGTCCTCCCTAACACCACTAGAAATGCTCATGAAACAGTTTCTTCAGGGAATGCTATTGCTACAAATTCAAATTTGTCTTTTACTGAGATAGTGCTCCTGCTCTTCCTCTTATGCACTGCAGACCCTCCAACTCAGGCTCTCAAGTGCTTTGAGCTACAAACTGTGTAGCCTAGCTGGTAGTGTGGATGAGCATTTTCTAACTACTAGCCACATTCCCTGTCCAAAAAAGGTATTTTTTACCTGAGTTCATGGTGGAGGTGTTTTTTCCCCCTGGGTTATGTATACTGTTTACCAGGAATTAAACACCTTTCTTCAAATCAATAAACCTCTTTCCCTGACTGAATTTCCTGCAGGCTTTCATGTGATCACCCTCATAGTCAGCACTGGGGCTGGTCCTGTTATGCAGAATCACAGAATGGTTTGGGTTGGAAGGGTCTTTTAAAGATCATCTGATCCAACCTCCCTGCCATGGACAGGGACACCTTCCACTAGATCAGATTTCTTAAAGCCCCATCCAGGGATGGGGCACCTACTCTCTGGGCAACCTGTTCCATCTCATAAAGAATTTGTTCCATATCTAATGTAAACCTGCCCTCTTTCAGTTTGCCCCTTGTCCTTGTCACCACAGATCCTGGTAAAAGTCTCCTTCTTTCTTATAAGCCCCCTTTAAGTACTGAAAAGGGCATTAAGGTCTCCCTGGAGCCTTTTATTCTCCAGGCAACTCCCTTAGCCTTTCTTCACAGGAGAGGTGCTCCATCCTCCTGTTCATCTTTGTGACCCTTCTCTGGACCCACTCCAAGAGGTCCATGTCTTTCCTGTGCTGGGAACCCCAGAGCTGGATGCAGCACTCTGGGTGGGGTCTCACCAGAGTGAAGTAGAGGGGCAGAATCACTTCCCTTGACCTGCTGGCCAACCCTCTCTGATGCAGCCCAGGATCCGATTGGCTTTGTGGGCTCTGAGTACGCAGTGCCAGGTCATGTCCATGTCATGTCATGTGCTGGTTTGTTCTGTGGAAGCCCTTCCCCACTGAGTGCAGATCTCATTTAGGTGAGCAGTTCATTTCCCAGGCAGTAGGTGTCATTCCTGCAGCTTGAGATCTCACAGTTTTATTTCTCTCTTTCTTCAGCTTCACATAGGTGCCAGGATGGATAGACATGTTTTTCTATGAGAAAAAAGTAAAAAAAACAAACATAAAAGCAAGCTGTGTAGTACTGTGACTTGTAGCATGCCACAGGTGCAGGCACAGGTAGATGCTCCAGCAGTTTGTGTCTGTTTCTGCAGCAAGGCCCAGTCCTTGTCGCTGGGGTGAGCTCCATAGTGCAGGCATGCTCTGCTTCCTCAGCTGGTCTGTGGCTGCTAAATCTCTTAACCTTTTTGGCTTCGTTGCTTTATCTGCTGGAGAATGACAATATTTACCTGAGAGGGAATTAAGATGACTAAGTAGCTGGGTCTCAGTCTAGCAGAGGATTTAAGGCTTAAGTTGGGTCCTGTTAAAGGCCTTGCTTTGCTAGATTGGAGTCTCCTGTTCAAATAGCATTTCTGAGGATAACAAGCGTATTTATAATAAATGCTAAGCATTACAGCAAAGTTCCTTGTGTATTGCCATCCATTCGTTCCTTCCTCCAATTTCTTCTTTTCCTATTCCTATAATTTGCTGCTTCTTAGTCAGGATGTGTGTTGCTTCCTTCCTGTGCTTCCCTCCTTTATCCCCTGTCAGTAAGCCACTCCCTCAGTAACGAGGAGATCTAGAAAACACAGTGAAATGGCATCAGCAAGAAGCAGGGCCGTGCCCACCATAATCCCTTTAATTGTATGCTGTATCCTTTTTTCTTCCATAGCTGTACACAGCTCAGGGGGTTGGCTGCAGCGATGTTCTGTGGGTGTGTATTCACCTGCAACAGGAACAGCTGAACACACCCAGGACTGTTGAATGCTCATGGTGAAAGGGAGAGCTTAAAAGTGTACATTCAAGTGTAAAAGCTGTAATGGGAAATGTCTGTTACATGTGTGCTGGATGAGTCGGAATATGTCTTCAGCACTGAAAAGACCAGCACTACTCAATTCATGGTTTGTGGCCCAGAGGACATCAAAAGAGAGATCAAAAAATGCCTACAAAAAATTTAAAAATCAGAAACGAGGCAGTTAAAATCATCCCCATATGCACATATTTTCATGCAGTTTGTATGTGTGTAACCCATTCCTATTAGCCCTTTGCTGTTATTGCCCAGTTAAAATATTTTTGATACTAAAGTAATTATTTTTTTAGCTGGCTCTGTTTTGTCTGTCACTCTAGTTCCCACCTGCCAAACAGTAGCGGGATTTGAGATAATCTGTGAATTCCTTTTTGAAAAGGATTTGTGATTTAAAATGAGAGAAATACTGGACGAGCATATTTTGACAGAATGAGGTAACTTTAATATTATGGCTTTGTCATGAATTAGTGTTGAGTGCTTCAACACATTAGCATGCTAATCTTTCTTTTAAATAACTACATACATCACCTAGGTGAGTCTAAGTCAATTTTTGATCCCACAGCTGTTATGTTGAGAAGTAAGGGTTGAATCATCAAAATTAAGAGCCTTCTCAGGCAGTTAATTTCTTTGACTAGCCAGGTAAGTGGAAGAGGGAAAACATGGATTTATATATTCATTTCACTTGTATCCTTAATAAAATATCCTATATCTCTCCCTGCTTGTGGTTTCACCTGTCTGGTAGTAAGAACCATCTGTGAGTAGGTGGAACGAGGAGTTACATCTTTTCATCACACTTTGGCACGTGCAGTGTTGTCCATTAGAGGAACTACCTGAAGTGCTGCTTTGTCAGCTGCCACCAAAGTGATCTGTAACTCAAAATACTGTCTTAGGACTCCACTGGTGACCCAGCATTGTGATGGATCCTCCTGGAGCCTGACCTGCTACCGCTTGGCTTTGTATTTATTTGTTTTAATTGGAGCTGAACTGTCAAACACTAGTTCAGAGCATGTGGAATCACACACAGCTGCCACCAGGACTGCCATGGTGAGGGGTGATGCCCACGGATGTCTAGTTCATCACACCCCCAGGAGCAGTCCAGAGGCACTCGCCTCTATCTGCATGGCAGCCTGGAGGCAGCCTTGGGGATTTCAGCTGGCCGCGTCTAATGCTGGAGGCATGAAGAAAGCCAGCTGATGCTACGGCATTAAGGTCCTAATCTTGAAAAGACTTGAGCACATTCTTGACCTTATTAATGGGTCCTTGATGTTTGTGAACCTAATGGCCATTGTAATAAGACCACTGACCGTAATAAATTTAAGTATATGTACAAGTATTGATGGGATTGGGGTCTGATGGAACAGTGAAGGCTTGCTTCTTCATTTGAGGGCAGAACTCAGCACGGGAAATTTGTAGCTTTTAGGAAGGGAGACAAAAGCTGCCCTATTCCTGTCCTCTGTATGGAAGTCCTCACTTTTAGCATACACAAATAGGAACATAACTATCTCTCATTTAAAGTACTCCCCAGCACCCAATAAACAGTTATTAACTGAAGACCTGACAGTGAGTTAAAAAGAACCCCAGTCCTTGGGGTAGCAGAGGAGGCAGGTGAATGGTACAAGGAGCTGGTTTGCTGGGAAACAGTGTGGAGGGCTGGAGCTGGTGGAGCTGTCCTGGTGAGGCAGGTGAGGTGGGTCCTTCCTTTTTGGGGGTTCACAAGCAAAAATGGAAGTAAAAAGTGAACAGAAAAGATGGTCAGAGTGTTTAGTGTAACTTGGGACTGAGTGTGTGTGTGTGTGTGTGTGTAGAGAGGGGTCCCCCAGAGCTTGTTGTATTGATCCCAGGGAACACCCCCTCATTTTATAGTCCTCAGGATGTTGCCCAGGGAGGAGCTGCAAGGGCCTGCTTGTCTCTTCTGTCCTGGCTTGCTAAGCAAAAATAGTGCCAGAACTGCATGACTGCAACCCTTTGCAGGATCTCAGAAAAACCTGAGCCAGCATACTGTTTAAAAATTTCATGGTATTAAATATGAGAATGTTACAGAAATAGCAGAGAGGACACTGGGCTAGGCAGCAAGCTAGGGAATATGGGAACAAGTTTGTAAGAGCAATAATGCACACAGGGACATTTCTCAAGCTATGAAGCATGTTCAGAGGTGTGCGGGGCAAATACCTCTCATCGTGCATTTAGCTTTTACCACTGTCCTGAGTAGGTACAGGTCTGGTTTAATCAGTTCTCCCAGTTTCCAGCTGATTCAGTCTCCTGAACCAATTCACCATGGAGCTGTGTAAATGTCTGTCAGCACCACACCAGTGGGACTGGGAGAGAGGGCTGTGGTGCGGCCACGGTGCACCAGGGCAACCCAAGTGGAAATGATGCTTTGTGTCTGATCCTCCTCTCAGTGGTGACTTCATGCTTCCAGGAGCTCAGATTTAGATCACTGCATGGTCTGATTAACCCAGTGGTTTGCTGAGGATTTCCATGCTAAATTGCTGAAACTGTAGTCCTTCTTCCTTACGCAGGAATGCTTTCTGTGACCTCTTATTTTTGACACTGGTCTCCAGACTCTGATCTCATTGTCACTTTGGTCAAAGTCTGTCACTGCAGCCTTAGTTGCACCGTGATACCAGCTGTCATCTGTTGTTGCCATCAGGGTCTCTTCATCATCCTTTTGCTTCAGAGGTTTGGACACCTTTTGTGACCTTTAAAAGATGATAATCCTGAGTGGACACAGCAAAACAAACAACACAGCTAAAGGCTCCCTGAACAAACATTTTTAGAGGTATGCCTGGGTATTAGAGGCTGTGGTTAAGCCTGACCTTGCTAGAGCCCTCAGCTTCTATTTGAATGCAGTGGGATTATAATCTAATATCAGTTTCCATTTCTGATTCCCCAACACCCAGTCAGTATGATAGGCCTGAACTGCAGTTCAGCTTCACAGATGGTACCTGCATCACAGAAAATATTAGATGACTAGTGCCCTAAATACGACAGAGTGCATTTGTCTACACATCTGTGTATACAGAAAAATCTCTTTAATGGTAAAAAGCGTAGTCACGTAAGAGGAATGTGAAGGGAGTTCGCTAGAAGACTCGGTGGTGACTTTTTAAGTGTTGGAGCAGGATAAGCAACCTTAGAAGATCTTAAGACTGTGAATAAACATGGCAAGTGAATTTAGCACATCTACCTAAAGAAGCAGGCTTTTATGATATTTTGTTGTTTTATTACAAACAAGAACTTTGATAACTGCTGTGTTTTCCCAGTAGTACCAAACATGTCAAATATTTTAGTGACCTGATATTTAAAAAATAACCACATCAAATGCCTCAGCTTCCGTCAGGATTGTCTCATTTTCCTTCAGGACATGCATTTCTCATGGCCCATCAACATCTGTTCAGCTATTGCAAATGCAGGAGGATGAAGAGTTGCAGGGTCTGATTTTCTCTGCAGCCTCTGGGCACCAGAGGAACTTTAGAAAAGATAGAGACAGGGGAGAGCCTTCATGGAGAGTGCCCATGGAGCATCCCTGCCAGTGTGTCCTCAGTGGGATACACAGCTTCAAGTACCTCTTTCATGGGGAATGAATTCATTGAAAGCTCAAAACTGTTGATTTGGGGGGGATTTTTCCAGCATCTCCTCTGTTTTTTTTGCTGTCTCTCTCTATTCTAAAGCTGTCTTAACAAGAATGTGAATGAAAATTAATCCAAATCACCTAAAATATGAATGTAAAGTAAATTAGGTAAACTAAATTAAACCATTGTATATATTCTCTGATTCAGCATTCAAGTGACCTTAATTTGATTAAGCTTAATTCACATCAAAGTAAATTATACTAAATATGAAATAGGGTTGATTTAATTAATAATGAGTGTGTCTGCAGGGATCTAATGTGGTTTGATTCATTACGGAAATGTTAATTCAGATTACTTTTCTAAAGTTTTCTCATGTAGATAAACCTTACAGGACAGTTTATTAGTTATGCCTAAACTGGTGTAATTGTGTGTTTATTCCCCCTTGGCTCTAGAAGGACCTTCCCACCACTCTCCTCATATGGGACTTCATGAGCATTTTGTTGTGCGATGTTTTGTTAATTTGTTTATCCAGGCAAAGAAAATTCATCAGTTGGTTTAGTCACCTTTTCGCTTGATTTGTTTCTGCATGATGCTCTGAAGGGTAAAGACAGAAGTGTGAATGTGTGATCAAGGTGAAGAGGGTGGGGACTCGTTTCACCCCAGGTCAACCCCGTTGTGCAGGAGACACTCTGCTTCCATCAGTACTGGAACCCCACTCTATTGGGTTACACAGCACATGGACAGAAGACACGAGCTTTGCTGAAATTGTTTAAAGTCACATACCACCAAATTTCATTTTCTTGATCTTTAGGTACAACTGTGATGTATTGCTTGGCTTTGGCATGTACTGTTTTCCTTTGGTTTTTCCTCTCCTTGTGCCTGTGTAGTACTACAGCTTGTACTTTTTGAACAGCATCACCTGAGTAGCTTGTGCTCTCAATATACACAAGCTCTACTGACCCACTTTCTGATTGCTTTTCTTCCTTTTCTGTCCATGGCTTTGAAGTTCTGTGAGTTTATTTTTTTACCGTATGATTATTGCAGGAATGGACACACCATAATTGCAAAGGTGGGAAGCTGGAGTGACTGAGACCTGTAAGTCTTTGTATAGAGTGTTTCATAAGGGTTGACTTTGTTTTCAAAGGATTGTGCAAAAATATTCTGTTTTCTTAGTGCTGTGCTTCAAGTGTAAAACTTGAACTAAAGCACCTGATCATCTTCAACAATTTGCCAAGCTGAAACTACCAGAGAGCCTTCAGGAGAAGAGCAGATAATAAATATGAACTAGATAGAGCTAAGATGGTCTAATTCTATAGCTTGGGGGTCTTTTTTCTCTTTCTTTTTCTTTCTTTCTTTCATTCTTTTTCTTTCTTTCTTTCTTTCTTTCTTTCTTTCTTTTTCTCTTTCTTTCTTTCTTTCTTTTTCTCTTTCTTTCTTTCAATATAAGTAAATTAATATTTGAACAATAGGGAAATTACCCAAAACATGTCCTAAATTTCAACACAAACCCTAACTTTGATGCAAAAGTTTCTGAACTTTGGAAGGCAGGATGAAATATAATACTGTGCTTCAAAATTTGTTGGAGATCTATCCCCAGAGTACTAGGAAATGCTGGCTGTGCCTGTTAGCATCTTCACGCATTGTAGGTTCAGTTTGAACAAAGAATCACTCCAAAATAGTGGCCAGAGCTGTGCTTTCAGCCTCTAGAAGCTTCCAGTGGTTCATTCTGTCTAGAAGCCAGGCTTTGAAACCACGGAGCTGTGCCCATCTCATCCTGTTTTAATATCAGTGCACCCAGACACATAAACAATGTGCTTCTTCATGAGGCAATGAAAATCAATGAGGCTTTGAAGAGACATGCTCTTTAAAGTCATGACCTTATTTGGGAAGTTGCAAGAAGCTTGGCTGTCACAAGAGAATATTTTGGCTCTGTGACAGTTTCCTTTATACGGTTCTTCAGAGAGGAATCTCCTGGGTTCGTGCAGTGATAACTTGTGAGTGTTGTGTGTCTTTTTTCCCCTCCCTAGGAATATCCTTGTGAGTTCCTTCCAAACTTAGAATATTCTGTGATTTGCTGGAGGAAAACCTGATATGTTGGTCAAAAGAGGCCAAAGACCTCTTTGGACTTCTTTCTTGTCCAAAGTATGTAGAGAAAAAGGAGTTTTTCAAAGGTAAAATGAAAAATTCCTTGTATTTCAGTATTCCTGAGCAAATTCACATGTTTTTGTCATAATTACTTCTCTATATCCTTTTTTTCCTCTCACTACTCATTTGTTGAGTGCTGCCTTCTGTTTATGTAAGTGTGGGGTTGTTTAGGAATAATCTGGTCTGCCATCATGCTTTTGATCCTTACACTCCTTGGGAACATTTCCTTTATGTTCCCAGCGCCTTGGGAACTGTGGTGGGATAAAAGAGTCTGCATGATAAGATAAATTATAAACTGAAGGGAAAGTGTCAGAGGCAGAAGCATGTTAGACTTGGAGTTGTTTGGGGAGAAAGAGAGGGGAGAGAGAAGATTGTCTCAGCAGCATTTTGAAAGGGTTTCAGAAGAGGTAGTTGAAAGAAAAAGGTATTAGAGAAGAAAGGTGTGATTATAAGCTAAAAATCACTGTGGCTGTTTCTGAATCCTCTCTCCATATGATACACAGGTGGAATATAAAATTACTGCAGAGACTTAAGCTGCACAATTTAGTGCAGTCTGGAGAAAAAAGGACCTCCAGGCCACATTGATGTTGGAGACCTGGGGCACAGTGATGAGCAACACCATATGGATCTGTCATAACATGGATACCAGGAAGGACACCCTCAAGCATCGACAATACTGTTAAATAATCACAGTTTTTGGAGCAGTTGAGAAGTCAAGGGGCAGAGGGTGAGGTCTGGTTGTGAGACTAATACCTATCTTCAGATTTTACTTCCTATGAAGGCTACAAAATACCCTTCTCCCCAGGATATTGGATCCTCCCTTCCACTGTCCTTGTCAGGTTTCCCTTGACTTGTTCTTGCAGTTCCTTTGCTCGTACCGACCCGACATACATTTCAGCTCTTTTCTGCTCTGCCCTGTGCCTTTCTGTTCCTGAGGAGGTGGGTAGGCAGCTGTACAGACTGAGCTCTGTCCCCAGCCCTACACTACAGTGACAAAGGTAGTATTTGCTGGTGCTGGTGTGTCTTTGGAGAAAGGGCAGGTGGAGAGGGCAGTGTGCCTGGAGCAGAACCAACCCAAGGGTCACCACAATACTAATGTCACACTTAATGACATGTGTGCACCTAATAGCAGCGTGAGGTAGCAAAGAGGGGTAGTGTCTGTGGCAGTGGATGGGAAAGGAAGATACGAGAGAGAGCTTGAGCTGTTTGCAGTGAGTGTGGGGAATGCATCTGGGAGTGTGAGACTGGAAGGAGCACGCGCCAGGTCGGGCTGATCTGTGGTGCTCTGAGATAGAAATGTGAGTTAAAAATGTTGAAGAATAGGGATTCCTGTCTGTGGGTGGAAACTTGGAAGGAATTTTGTGAGCAAGGGCAATAAGTTTTGGATAGTATCTGAGGTTTTGTGATCATTTCTCATTTCATGAATCTCGTGAATTAATTTCAGAGCCTTGCTACTTCTGTCTTCCCTTTCAAGGTCATTGGGATGCACTGGTTGCTCTGTATTCATTCATTAGAAATTAGCTAAACTGGGATTTGACTGGGATGTTTATCTGGGATGACCTGACCATTTCCTTCAGGAAATCATTCATACTTGAAAAGACAAATGTATCTCATGTAAAGGACAAGTTATGCTTGCCTCTTTTTGCCTCCAAAGATGAGGGAAGTAGGATTTAACTCATGAATAAATATTTAATACCTGAATGTATAAGTCAGTTGTCTGAACTGAATTGGTGCCCAGTTCCATTTCAAATTATCTGGAGTATCCAAGTGATGGATGTGTGGCTGATGGCCATGACCTGTGGTACACCAGAGCCCAGCTGGATGCCAGACACTGTACACGTGCTTGGACACCTGGGTTTGAACCCCAAGCAATGCTAGACTGGATTACAGTGGGAATATGCAACGTTTCATCAGTGAACACTGTTGGGAGGAAAAAGCTTCTGTTTTCTGCAGTTTGCTGTGGGGTTTGGTGTACAAATATGAGCCAATGGAACTAGAGCCAGATCGTTGTGATTGCAAAACCCAGTCCTGATTTCCCCTTCTGTCCTTTCCTGGTCCTGGATACGTTCTTTGTGCAATTTTGGAATGGACAAAAGTGTATCCCATTGCTTTTTCCAAGGTTGTGACCTGGTTGTGAGACAGATTGGATGTGTTCTTCATGACTTGCCTGTTAGTCTAGCCTAAGTGATGAAAAGGTCCCCCTCAGCACAGGCAGGGAGGCAATTGGTGTTGTACTAAGCTTGATTCATGACAGTGTAGGGCAATTTGTACTACTGCTCCTTGCTTGGCTGTAAAAATGCTACTAGCTCTACCATAGGTAATTAATCACATTCTATAGCCTAAGTAGGTGGTTTTTTTAAAGGCAGAGTGAGAAAATGGGATCATTCAGTTGAGGAATGATAAGCCATACAATTATAGCTGGGCAAGTACCGTGCACGTGTGACCTCCTGCTCTGCTCTCCCTCCCAAGTCGTCCTGGTTTCTTCTGGTTGCAGGAAAGTGTCAGACCTAATACAGTTTCACTGAAGAGGCCAGTGGAACTTCTCCAAGGAGTCCCGCAGGAGAAGCAAAAAGCAGAAACTGTGATATTTCTCATGTTCTTAAACAAAACAAAAAACCCTCCAGTTTTTCAATCTTCAGTCTTTCTTTGTGTGACGAACAAATGAGGGATAGAAACACGATACTCCAACCAATACTTTGCAATGTAAACTGCCTGCTTTGGTTTTGATTTGCCATAGAATATCATAAAACATGTCTCCTTGCTATATTCTAGCTCAAAATCGTTGGGTCTTACTGATGCACTGCAAAGGGATTGTTGAAGCTGGCGGATACCCACTGAACCATTGCAGAGGTCAGAATGGCCAAGCCACATGGATTTCAGAGAAAGGCATCCCTGAAGTGTCTCCTGGGTTGTAGAATATACTTCTGGCCACCTATAACTTTCCTCCAGCCTTAAAGGAAGAAGGCAGCATGAAGTCTCAATATTGTGGTCTAATTTTGTCAGTGGTTCTTGTTAAAGATGATGAACAATCTTCCTCCACTATGTGTTGCTTTCCTTAGGGAGCATGTGTTGTGAATACATAAATTCCACATGAGATACCACAAAGGGAAGAGGTTGTGGGAATGACCTGACGTTGCTTGTGCAGCAGCTGGTGTAGCAGCCAGCCACACTTTGGGAGCAAGATGTCCTATGCCCAAGGGATGGAAAGGTCCTGCTCACAGAACCACACAGAGGTTGTGGAGGTTAGCAAGGACATCTGGAGATCATCTAGTCCAACTGCCTGCTCATGACCTTGTCTGGTTCAGTTTTGAATATCTCCCAAGATGGTGATGCCACAACCTTTCTGGGTAACCTATGCCAGTGTTTGACCATGCTTAGGGTAGAAAAGTTTCTTCTTTTGTCTGGATTGAATTCCCCGTGTTTCAAAATTTGTACCTGTTGCCTTTTTTCCTGTCACCTTTCACTTCTGAAAAGAGTCTGACTGTCTTCTTTACTCCTCCATCATGTATTTTTACACAGTGGTGAATGTATCTGTAGTGATGTGATGGGAGATACTGTCAAAAGCTGTACTGGAGTCAAGACTTGTCAGTGCAGAGTAGGCCAGAACCTGGCCAGTGTGATGATGGTGTCACCTATCTCTGGGTAGAAGAGCCAGCTCTGGTGGCACCACACACTAGCATCTCTCCCCCGCCAGCAAGGTCATTTGGGTTAGTGTGTAAAAATGCTGATGAGTGCTAGGATGTCCTGAAGGAGTCCTGAAGGAGACCTGGAGGAGTCAGAACTTTTGTGTGTTGTCATGGGAGTGAGAAAATGTTATTCTGAAATGCTACAGCTTAGGTCTGGTGCTGCTGTCATAAGTTTTTTCTAAACAAAGAATTCCACAGTATATATGAGTAATTCCTGCATATGCTTATTCTAACATCTTTTGCATCAGTTACAAGGGAAAGAAAGTTTTGGTTTTATTTGGAGTTTTTGTTTGTTTGGTTGGTTTTTTTGTTTGTTTTGGTGATTTGCTTTGGTTTGGTTTTTGGATTTTTTTGGAAGCAGGGGCAGAGTACATCTTAATGTGAGAGCAATGCAGCTAAGTTTTGGCAGATTCTCTATCAACAGCACCTTACACTGCATAATTCCTACATATAGCACCTTACAGTACCTAAAAGGGCTAAAAGAGAGCTGGAGAGGGGCTTTCTACAAGGGCTTGCAGCCAAGGGGGAATGGCTTCAAATTGAGAGAGGGTGGGTTTAGATTAGATATTAGGAAGAAATTCTTTACAGTGAGGGTGATGAGGCACTGAAACAGGTTTTCCAGAGAGGTTGTGGACGCCCCATTCCTGTAAGTGTTCAAGGCCAGGTTGGATGAGGCTTTGAGTAACCTGGTCTAGTGGGAGCTGTCCCTGCCCATGGCAGGGAAGTTGGAACTAGGTGATCTTTAAGGTCCCTTCCAACCCAAACCATTCTGTAATTCTGGGTTCCAAATGAAATTCTGGGCCATGATCCGATCTGAGCTTTGACATTATGTTTATGTAAAATCCCTGTAAGCTAATAGCTCCTAAGACCTTGGTGCTGTGGTCCTGTGCTGCAGAGGGCTTGCTCGACAGATGTATTTTACCCACAGAGTTTTATCAACTGCAGTGAGGTTACTTTTCGCAGAGAGAAGCAGAGATATAAAACTTAGCCTTCATTTTTCTCGTCTACATCATATCATTTAACTAGAGGGTTCAGAGGTACAAGAAGACTCAGTAGTTACTAGCAATACTCTCCTAATGTTTACCAGAGAAGATGTCTAATTGACACTGATATTTTCCATGCAGAATAACTTCTGCTTTTCCAATATTCTTGATAATGAGTCCCAAATTCAGTAGGCATTTATGTGCTCATCTGTGTGTGGGAAGTTGTTTGGTTCATGTTGGCTGCTACTTTTGACTGCAGCCATGCCACTGTACAATTCAAACAGATTTCAGTTGTTTCAATCTTATAAGATCTAGGTCACTGGCTTTCTTGAAAATGACGAGAAGTCAGTGTGTGTGTGGTGGTACCTGAATATCTGTGTTTGTATTCATGTCTGAAGCACTCTGGTTTGTGTTTGTTGAGATGTGATGTATACATCCCACATAAACGTCCAAATGCTTTTTTTGTCAAACTGTGTTTTAGTGGATGAAGTGTATTATTCAGACACTGTTTTCAATTCCACTGACATTTCATTTGATAGTGGCGATAATGCCAGTCCAGTTTTAGCCTCTTGCTTTCCTTTTTTCCCCACTTAATCCCTCGCAACTTGGAAAAAGTCAAATTGACTGATTTCAGCTAGCTTTAAGAAAGTTTCCAAATGAAAACCTACAGTTCCTTTTATTTTCTCTGTTAGAGTTTTCTATGTCTTCTTTTCTGTGTTTGTACGTAGCAGGTATAAGAAACTGTGGCTGTGAGGTGACTATTGAGGCATCATAATTCTTTATTACTACAGGGACTTCTGTGTGCAGTATGATTAAAATTTACCTGTGCTGATTTGAAAAAAAAAACATGGTTTATAATTGTTTATCTAGGAAAAATAATACTTTACTTCATTGCACTTCCAATTTGTATAGCCCTCTCCTTTTCGTTGGAAGGGGTTTTTATTTTTTTTTTGGCAGTGGCACCTTCCACTACACCAGGTTGCTCAAAGCATCCAGCCTGGACTTGAACACTTCCAGGGTTGGAACATCCACATCTGGGTAACCTGTCCCAGCGCCTCATCACCCTCACAAAAGAATTTCTTCCCAATATCTATTTTTAATTGACCCTCTTTCAGTTTGAAACCATTGGCCCTTGTTCTGTCACTAAGTTTTTTATTGTTTTAAAAATTTTTCATAAATAGGCAGGAATACCAAAATCTTGGTGATATCAGCTAACATTTGCAACCTATACAGACTGCATCTTAATTTTTGGATGTTTGGTGGTTTGACCGTATTTCTTCTTTTACTAATTTGATATTTATCTGAAATATCCTTGTCTGTTGCTGTTGTTTATGTAAACTGATTTTCCATTTTCAGCTTTATGTGGCAGTCAGCACCATACAGTCCTGCACTTGACTGGATATTTCAGGCATTGTTGCAGTGATCAATAACTTAATAATCTGTATGGAGCTTTTAGTTTTCATCCTGACTGGCTCAGTTCTGTTGGATCGCAAGTTGTGACTTGGTGCTACCCCCAAGGGCTGATAGAAAATCAGTAAGAATCCCATTCTCTCTGGTTCACTCCAGTGCATCTTCCCTAAAGCACTAGAATAAGGCAGATGCAGCTCTATTTGGAAAAACATCCCATTTCAGCCCTGTGAGATGCTCGTCTGCACCTGGTACAGGGTATCTGTTAATGAGAATGGTATGTGACACTCCCAGAATGATAAGAGTAAAGCTGTGGGAGAAGAACGTGGGAAAGACATCAGCCATCCTGTGGTCAGGCCAAGCCTTGAGATTTGCAAAGCATGAAGCATATTTGGGCCAAATCTGCGAGAGAGAAAATTGATTTTCTTTTGTGCAAATATTCATTGTGCTGTGATAACTTCAAGCTATGTAAATGATGTAGTTGGTTTTTTTTTTTTTGGTGAAGGTTAATGTCAGAAAATCAACCTGAAGACCTGGGAGTAAAAGGAGCAGTCTAAAATGTATCAGACTATTCTTGTGAATCAAAATTCACAGTGTATTTTAAGGCAACATGTAATAGAAATCCCATTGGTGAAAGGAGGAAAAAAATGTTCACTTCTGCCCCACCCACCCTTTCCTTTAACAGCTGAAGCTTTGAGTCAATATTCTAATAATGAATACATCCTGGTTCAGTAAACTTTAGGGCACTGTAATTATTTTCACAATTTCCCCAGTACCTGAACAAACTAAGGCAGCCATTCCTCTTCTATTTCAATAAACAATTTAAATCTTATTTTCTTAAGCCCAAGGAAGAGTTTTGAACTCGGAGACAGTCCTAGGAGATTTTTCAGCATATTCTGGGATGCCGCCTGTGATTGCCACATCCTCCACTGTGCAGAAATGTTGGAGCTGCAGCGGATGAGCACCCATTAGATATGCTCTCGTTGGCTCATTTCCCATCTCCTTTCTGTTTTCTTCCTCATGAATTGAAGTGAACGCTGAATTTTTCAGTGCTGTTGTGGTTTTTTTTAGAATGGTCTGAATATCACTTCAGCGTAATGATAATACAGGTTTAATGACAGAAGTCCGCTGTGTTAGTGGCTTTTTCCTTGCTTCAGCAGGGGAATAAGTAGTTACCTCATTAAAATATCTCAGTCTGTTTGTGATCGGATAATGTCACCAAGCATCTGCCAAAGGCTTTAGTGGAATCTAAGGTAAAGAGGACAAATACTGATATGCTGCTATACTGAATACCAATAATGCAAGAT
The DNA here is from genome assembly GCF_036250125.1 of Pseudopipra pipra. Lineage (NCBI taxonomy): Eukaryota > Metazoa > Chordata > Aves > Passeriformes > Pipridae > Pseudopipra > Pseudopipra pipra. Next base: position 53,057,588 of record NC_087554.1, read on the forward strand.
GTTATACTTGAGGAAACTAGGTTCTTAGCAGAGTATCAGCACAAGGCCTTTGGATGCCAGTGAAATACTAGCTAAAGCCAGAAATTTCACCATTATCCTCTGCCTTGTTCTGGTTTGTCATATTTCCAGGCTTTTTTTGCAACCTTTGTTTCTTCGTCAAGCTTTCATCAAGGATAACCACTTCTATCACAGTCTCACTTGTTTGTTAGAGCCTGGCATTAAAATTACAAAGTGTTTTCCAAAAGCTACTGATCGACTTCAGTGGGAGGGACCCTCATTGTCAAGTCTTTTTGGCCTCAGATCAGAAGGTGGGGTCTGGGTCCCACAGTTCCCGTTACATTAATTGTCCCACCCAATGTTTAGTGTAATTTTTCTTTTCTGTGTCATAATTTGATTTTTTGGTAAACTGTGGGACATTTTTCATCAAAGGTCTGACTGATTATACAGTCAGGCAGGGAATAAACAATTCCTTCTTGTAAAAAATTTTGTTGCTGGTTGTGATTTCTGACGTAATTTCTGTCTGCTTCTCAAGACCTGCAGTCTGGCTCAGGGCACAAGTAGTTACAGTCTTTGCTAAAACATTATAAGGAGGCATTATAGCCCTGCATTTATTTATTTATTTATATATTTGGCCATTGCATGTGTTCATGTGATTTTCTGAAGCCCCTGTGAGTTCTGTTAGGTAATTGCATGCTGAGCCTCATTCATGTCTACAGTAGGACTCAGATCTTACTATGGAATATGGGAAGCCTAGTACTTAACCAGAAACGGGGCTATTGGTTGTCTCACAAGATAGAAGCCCTGCTGTTCCTGTCTGTAATACTATCAGCTGTTGTGAAAGTGCCAGCTAAGAAAAAAAAAAATTAAGTTAAAAGATGTTTTCCTACTGAAACCTTTCAGCAGTTGACCTCTACTGAATATGAAAGCTTTCTGGAGGATATTTGCCTTTCTAATCCTTCACAGTGAACTTGTTGATGACAGAAGCCTTGACTTGAACAGCTGACTATTTATCTGCATAGTGGCTGTTGAGAAATTGCAGAAATTGGAAGATTCAGGTAGTGATTTTGTAAGCTTTGTTTTGAAAAGAATACTTAGGAGACACAGTACTTATATTTGCTGTTAATTCTGTAGAAGGGTATTATTTTCTATAGCATGAAAAATAAACACTTTTCAAGTGAAAACCAGCCCTCTTCCACTTGATTCAAGTTAGAGGGAGATTGAGGTGAACAAGAAAACAGAAGTTCAGAATTCCAGCCTTCGCCCATAAGGGATCTTGACTAGCTCTGACTTTGAAAGTAAAAAGACTGTTTCCTACTAAGTCAGTAGCAGAACACTTGCTTGCAAGGGGTACCTCACCCGTGCCCGGCTGCTTGGGTGCTGTATGTAGTGAGCATACTTGTAGTGAAGTTCAGCCTAAATATGGAAGGTGGCTTTTCCCGATGGTTGTATTGTTGTCCTCTCTGGTAATTTGAATTTTTCATTGGGCTGTAGCCAGAAGCACCTACCCTGCAGTCCTTCTCTTTCTGGATGCTCGTGGAAGAATTAATTTCTGTCAGATGGTGTGACTGCATGTGTTTTAGTGTTCCTACAGTGTGCCTTTATTGTCACTTAACACTATCAGATTTGTTTAAAGGAAATAAAACGAAACCCAAGGTCACTACTACGTTAAAAACACCATGTCCCAAATAAACATGGATTTTCTTTATTTCCAGTGCTGGGATTTTTGCCATGAGTGCCTTTTCCTTTCATTCCAGCTCTTCCTGTCTGTATTTTTCAGAGCCATGAGATCAGATGCCACAGTTAACGTGGCCTGTCCCCTATTGCTGTGTCTAGGAGATGTGGCAGTCTGTACTTTGGATGCTTTTCCAGCCTCCAAATCCCGTAGCTCAGTGGGGCAGCCACTGCCTCATGACCTGTGGTTGGGTTTGGGTGTTTCAGACTCCAGCCAAAATCCTCCATGTGAGAAACTGTTCCTTTGTACTGGAAACCAGCCCTAACAGTAGAAGTAAGAGGCAAGATGGGGAGCAGGCCCAGAGGTGACTGAATTTGCTCTCTCTCGTGACTTGCCCAGGCAGCATGTTCTCCCACTGCCCCACTATCTCACCTTCCCGTGGATGGGGCTGGTTTTCCAAGGTTTGAATCTCCCTCATTTCCAGGAGTCCTCACATTTCATCTGCTCTCAAGCCAGTGGCTGAGTGGCAGAGCCTGTTGCCCGTCTGCCTGGCTGATGCTGGCGTCCTTAGGTGGCTGCACACTGTTGGGGCAGTGATGCTGAGGTTGATCTAGCGTGTGCAGAACACACTGTAAAACCTCCCCTGTCCCTCCTGTTTACGCTGCCGAGTTTGCCTGGGGCTTCCAGGAACCTTGGCAAAGTCTCCCCAGTCCCTCTCATAGCCAACACCCATGCAATCCCTGAGCAAACTGATGGTGGTAGTCATCCAGCCTTGCACATCCAGGATTTCCAACGGGCTTGCTATGGGGATGATGAGCTCTGGCTCCTGGTGTTTTGGGGTCTGTTCCCCAGCACTGTGAGCTCTGTTTATTCAACCACTGCCTGCAACGCTGCCGGGTCATGTTATTTCAGAGCAGCAGATATGCTTCCCATTGCCAGGCTATTCCAGGAGCATGTCCATGTGCTTCCATGCTCCACATCGGTGGGACCTCCCTACGCAGAGTAGGTGCAGACTGCACCCCTGAGCCTGGGCTGCCTCGTGGCTCCCAGTTACCCTGGGAGCAGCTTTTGGCGGTGCGGGGTGGCCGACACTGGGGTGGTGTGGCCACTACAGTGGTGGTGTGGCTGGCACAGGGGAGGTGTGGCCACTACAGTGGTGATGTGGATGACACAGGGGCGGTGTGGCTGTCACAGGGGTGGTGTGGCCAGCACAGGGGTGGTGTGGCTGGGCCAGGGGAGGTTGGTCCCGTGTGTTGCCCCTGGGGGTGCGCAGCGGATGCTCTAACCCCACGCTCACTGCGCTGTTGCCATGGAGATTGCGTGTGCTGTTGCTAGGCAGCTGAAGCATCCTTGCTTGCACACTGCAATGCCACGAAATGTTCAACTTTCCTCATTCCTATCTCCCTTCTGTGATCTTGCAGATATGACTCCTTTGGCTCTTACCCCGCTTCATTCAGTTGTACTGCTGCGATTTCTTGATGTTAACCCTATAAACCCTAAAAAGCCTGCATGGCACTGCAAATAGGGTTTATGGCAATGAATTCAGGGCTGAAGGAGTTAAAGTGGTTGGGGATAGACTACAGAGGAAATGATTTCTAGCAGATAAACTACTTTAAATGTTCTGGCATTCATGGAAGGGGAGGTTTGTGGATGCAGTCTTTTGTTCCATCACTGATGATTTAGATGAATAAAAACACAGACTAAAATGTCACTGCAAGGTAAGAAAATCAGCTTGAATGGGCCTAATTAATCTCTTCGGTTACAATATATATTTAGTTTTTTTAGTGTCCTCTGCTTGCATTTGCTAATTTTGATGTGGCATGTGAATGATAATTCAGCTGTGAAGCCTGTCGTGTACCGTATTTGACTTATTTGGCTTGAATAATAAAGATATCAGCCTGTATTCTTGGAGTATACTGCATTAATCAGACTTGCAGGAATGATCACATGGTACTCTATCGCCTTTTCCTGTTAGCTGCTGCTTGTCAGCAGCTGGCTGAGCTGTAGGCTGCAGGCCAGTATCTGCATACCCTTTCTCCTCAGAATATTTCAAATATACTGTCTCGTCATTATGCATTTTGCTGCAGTTTGACAATCTAAATGGTCCTCCTGCACATAAAGAAGATTATTTTAAATTTCAGAGCATTTGTGTAGTTGCTAGGCCATGTATGCATTTGAAGAATTCAGGTAGGCTCTCTGTTTTATACATCAGTGTGCTTGGTTTTTGTTCTCACAAGGTTTTTGCTGTGTAATGTCAGTCAGCTCTACAGTTAGTCCTTCAATGTGCAGATATTTATTGCGTTTTAAGATCCCTACCCTATGCATGGGGAGAAGTGCTTGAAGGGTACGATGCAGGTAACGGGAGCTAACTGCATGATGAAGTGCAAAGCTGGGTAATTGATTATATCTTGCACAAATTTCATAGCCTTGCAGCCAGAAGCAGCGAGTACAGTGTGGCTATAAATATAAACCAGAAACTGTTCTGTTTAAAAGGGTCTTTGCTATTTTTGGTTCTGGAGAATCTGACAGATGCCTTCAAGATAAAATACTGATGGTGATAGAGAAAATTGATGCTTGGATTGTACACAGGATTATATTTTATGCTGCTGCAGAGTATACATGTCTTTTTCATAATCTTGTAGCTGCAGAATTCCTTATGAATTGCATTTAAAATAAGAATATTGTTCAGTTTATTGGGGTTGGTTTGTTGTTTGCAAACATCTGAGCAACTGTGATTGTTAGAATATAAAATTAGCACCTTTTATTTGATATTGGTTCTGCTCAATATTGCCTCTGCCCCCTCTCCTCCTCCATCCCCACCCCCAATATAACTCCATCCTTATGTGAGTATTGAGGTCTGTTAAAACCATAACAGATTTTTGAAGACATGAAATAGAATTTCTACCCTCACTAACAGACTTAAGTATTTTTCTGTGCAATAAAACAGTTTAGGACTTGAAAAAATTCTGGTCAGTAGTTGTGGGGGAGGGATTGTCTCACTTTAAAAAAATTTTTTTTTGCTTAGTGTGTTCAGTTCTTATAACTTGTGTTATAAAGTTGTCCAGATAAAATGATTACAATGTTGCAACAGCATTAGGCATCACCTCATGATGTTTGTCTGTATATAATTTTTATAATGTATCTTAAAAATACCCTTTCCTTTTTGGTTCAAAAGAATTGATTGTTTGACCAAGTATGTAAGTAGTGGAGAGGATGGATTCTTTGTATACTCAGTGAGAATTATGTACCAAATATTTTAAAATTAAACTTTCTAGCCTCAGATGAAATATTTTTAACATGATTTTTTGCCCTTTGTTAAGCATTGAAAATATTGGCAATTTCCATTATTTTGTGATTTGGTGATGGGTTCTATGTGTAAGTGAGTGGTATCAAAAGCAGTAAAAGCAGGTACAGGACACCCACTGCCCTCCAGATGCCCTGATTCCAGACATGAGGGCTGGGGAGGTGCAGGCTGACTGTGTGTATTTCTCCTGTTGTGAAGTGCAGTATGATGCTGTCTGAGGGAAAAGATTTTACTGGAAGACCAGATAATGCTGTGTAACTGCTGTTGTCATAGGGCTGTCAGGAGATGCTTGGAATCTTGACATTACTCAGTGTTGGCAGTACATTAAGGTGCAAATGGGCCCCAAACTTACTGTGCCACGTACTGTGCCCACCAAGTTGTTTGTGTTTCAACCAGTTGGTTGTGTCCTATTCTTAATTGAGTGAAACTCTCAATGAGAATGAGAAAAAAAAGGGTGTTTTGAAAATTATGCTCTAAAAGCCTTAACTGTCTTTCAGTGGCTTTCCTAGACATCTTGGGCCAGGAAGACACCTACTTTTATGGAAGGAATGGTCAAATGCTGATTACACACCCATTAGGCTTATTAAATTACTTGTCATCCTCTCTTAGACTTGATTTGAAAACAGCATTAACATTTGATGTGCAGACAGCTAGACATTTTCTTTTAAATTTTCTGCACTGTTAGGGCAGGGTTTTCTGTATAGAAGGATTTAAATGGCATTTATTTTATTGGGCATTTCCATGGTGTTTTGTTAAGGTTGTATCTGCATGTTGATGGTTTTTGTTATGGTGTGATTATTCTCATGCCCATGGCTATTTTAGATTTTGATGGGATCAGAACATATCTTGCAAAATAAAAAGGAAAAAAGGGTCTAGTTGAGCAGTGGGGTGGAAGTCTCCCTCCCGTGGGCTCCTGGAAGCAAAGTGGATGTAGCAGCAGAGGGCACTCTTCTCTGGCCTACAGGCCCCTGCTCCATGGTGGCCCCACACTCTTCCATGTGCATAAAACACAGGCTTGGACTTATCTCTCATTTTGACCTTAACCTGAAGCAGATGTTCGTTGCATGTTGCTGTTTGCATCTGCCAGTGCAGCTACAGGGTTTGGGTACCCAAGTGTCTAGAGAAGTGGTGAGCCCAGTGCTCATGCAGACCTATGTATGACATTTCTGTATGTGTTACTCTGCTTTTTTTTTTTTTCCTGCCTCCACACTGGGCCTTAAAGACCTGCAGGACTCCCCAGGTGGGTGGTGGGGGCTGTGGCACCCTGATCCCATGCCAAGAGGCATCCCTGCAGTCTGGCTGCCCGAGTTGCCCCAGCAATTTCAGTTTGATGCAGCCTTCTTCACTTCCCTGGCAAAGTGGTGCCAGGTTATTTTTGTGAGGTGTTAAGCAGCCGCTGGACCTCTCTGCAGAAGTGTCTCACTTAAGGTCTGTAAGTGACCCTGGTGTGGTGTTTGTGAAACACTTGTTTGTAAAGCCCTTTGGGATGAAATCTTACCCCCGTGGTTAATGGCTGGATGAAGAGAGACTTAAACCTCTGAGAAAATAGGGGGTAAATCCACTGAGTAATCTCATAGTTCCTTATATTGGTCAAGCTTCGTTTATCTTCCTCTTGGGAAGAACCTACTATCTCCTGAAAAACTTTGCTTGTGAAGCAGGAGTTAATGGAGCTAAGCCCCTTCCCAGTCCAAATGGGCTTCTGGTTTCCGTGTGATACTGGTTGGGCCCATTTTGTTGCTGATTTTCTGCACCATCTTCATAAAACCCCAAAGCTCATGTACATTTGGTTTATAATTGGAGGTGAGATTGTTTGTCAGCTGTGCTTTTATGCTCTCCTGCTGACCGTGCTGTGGTAAGATGACTTTGCATGTGAAGCCATCGGGAGGATGGTGCGCTTGGCCGCGAGCACTACTCCTCATTTGGTGTCTTCAGCCCAGATTTAGCTCTCTAGTGGCAGTACACAAATGCATCTTCTTTTCCTTTGTTGCCATGCCTTTATCTTTCTGGGATGTTACTTGGTATTCTTCGCAGTGAGCCGGTGTCTGTCTATTTCTGCTACACCGCCCACCACGGCATCGCAGTATTTTTAACTGCAGCTTCTCTTCCCCCATCCACCGAGCAAAACTGAGAATGCTACAGGAAGCAAAATGAGTCTCTCAAAGCGAGCTGGCTATGAAGAGAGGAAATGAAACCCACCCATGAATAGAAAGCAAAGTTCAGAATGAACATGAAGCATTTGGGTACCGTGGTGCATGTGGAACCTCTCACCTGCTGATCCCCAAAGCAGCAGCAACATCAGGTGGAGTCTCCTGGGAGCAGGTGGTCCCCTGTGTCTTTGAGCAGATGCAGGCATTGAGTTTACCATACCTATAAGCGTGTCATGACTGAGTTTAGCTGCACAACTGGATCAGCCCCCAGGGATTATGACATCTAAGCCTCTAACTTCATTGCTGCAAAATGAAAAACTGAATAGCCCAAATTAGTGAAGAATTCTGGTTTTGATATGATTCTACAAAAATCAATGCTGGCAGCAGTTGCCTATCAAACACCTGCTCTGACTTTGACTGTAGCATTCTGCTCTCTGGTGACCAACAGTGGGATCCAATGAAATGAACCTGCATCAGGGGAGGTTCAAATTGGACATTAGGAAAAAGTTCTTCACTGAGAGGGTGATGGGCCACTGGAACAGGTTTCTCAGGGAAGTGCTCATAGAACCAAACGTGTCAGAGTTCAAGGAGTGCCTGGACAATGTTCTCAGTCATATGGTTTAGTTTTAGGTAGTTCTGTTAGGAGCAGGGAACTAGACTTGATGATACTTGTGGTTCCTTTCCAACTTGAGATATTCTGTGATTCTGTGATTTCACTGCTGACATTTTAGGTACCTCTAGGGTAGGTGGTGTATTTATTAGAAAATAGTATAAAGGACAAGCATGATCATTTTGTAAAGGCAGACATTATTGTAAATGGCAGGTGGCTTTTCCTTCCCCCTTTCCCAAGAAACAGTAAGATGATTTATCAAAGGGACTAAACGCTGGTGCTCCGAAGGGAGGCAGGCCTGTCTCCTGTGGCTTTTCCTGCTGTCTTCCTAAGGAGGTCTCTTAAATAATCCTATTTTTCAGAAGTTTTTTCAGAAGTCTATTCAAACTGCAGTTTGAATAGACGAGCAACTTCAGGAAGCTGTAGGTGATGTGACAGCAGATATGGTTTCACTAAGGGCAAATCATCCCCGGAAAATATGATGGCCTTCTGCAATGAGGTTACAGCATTGGTGGATAAGGGAAGAGTAACTGATGCCATCTACCTGGATTTGTGTGAAAGCTTTGACGCTGTCCTGCACAACATCCTAGACTCTAAACTGGAGAGGCATGGATTTGACAGATGGACCACTTGAGGGATAAGAAATTGGCTGGATGGTGACACTCAAAGCTGTGGTCAACAGCTCAAAGTCGAAGAGGAGACCAGTGGTGAGTGGTGTGGAGTGTTCCTCAGGGGACTGGCACATATTTATTGGCAACATAGAGAGTGGGACTGAGTGCACCCTCAACAAGTTTGCTGATGACACCAAGCTTTGTGGTGCAGTTGACACACTGGAGAGAAGGGACCTTGACAGGCTTGAGAGATGGGCCCATGTGAACCTCATGAAGTTCAACAAGGCCAAGTGCAATGTCCTGCACCTGGGTCGGGGCAATCCCAAGAACATGAAAGGTGTCCCTGCCCATGGCAGTGAGGTTAGAACTAGATGATCTTTAAGGTCCCTTCCAACCCAAACCATTCTATGACACTATAACAACAGAAAAGGATTGTTGTTCTTTGCTACAAGAAATATGATCATATTGATGAGTAAGAAGCATCAAGAGAGTTGCCAAAAGACTGTTCCAGTTTCTATAGGAGTGTAGCTTTTGTGTAGAGGTGTATTGGTATTGCAGCACTGCGGAGAAATGGAACAAATTGTTGTTGCAGGTTGGTGACTCTGACCTTACAGGGTAGATGGAGCAGCTAGCAAAAAATATATCAAATAGCTCAGTTAGTCTTTTCTGACAAGAGGAGAAAAAATTTTGGAAGTAATTGTTCCGAGATCAAAAGATGCGAAAGTGAAAGGGAAAAAACAAGTTTCAAATGGAGAAAACCCAAGGACAGTTTTATTGGCAAACCATAATGAGTTGCAGGATCTCCATCCCTTCTAACCTTCATTGCTAAACTCACCGATTGTATTCTCGTGTTCAAAATATCCTGTAGGTGCTTAATAAATTACCACAAATGTGGGAACCTGGAAGCTGCAGGCCTGCCAAGTCTCTGCTTGCTCAGCATTTTCTCTTCAATAGACTATGTCCACCAGCAAACTGGCTGGCTGTATTCCTCCCTTTTGTCCTTGCATGGATACAGGCAAATTCATAAAATCATGGAATGGTTTGGGCTGGAAGGGACCTTAAAGATCGTCTAGTTCCAACCTGCCCACCCTGGGCAAGAACACCTTCCACTAGACCAGGTTGTTCAAAACCCCATCCAACCTTTCCTTAAACACTTCCAGGGATGGGGCACCCACAGCTTCTTTGGGCAGTCTGTTCCACTGCCTCACCACCCTCACAGTAAAGAATTTCTTCCTGATATCTAATCTAAACCTGCCTTCTTTCAGTCTGAAGCCATTCCCCCTTGGCCTATCACTACATGCCCATGTAAGAATTCCCCCTCCATCTCTCTTTTAGCCCCTTTGGGTACTGGAAGGTGCTATAAGGTCTCCCTGGAGCCTTCTCCTCTCCAGGCTGAACAATCCCAACTCTCTCAGCTTGTCTTCCTAGGAGAAGTACTCCAGCCCTTGGATCATCCTCATGGACCTCCTCTGGACTCACTCCAACAGGCTGATATCCTTCTTATGCTGGGAGCCTCAGAGCAGAACACGAAACTTGATAAAAATACATTGTTGAGACAGAAGTTTTGGATTATCTGCAGGAATTGGCAAGTCTGGTTGTTCACTTTGCAAATGTGAATATTCCATATGATGAATCTCATCAGAGAAAATGCATGTGCCTGAGGGGCAAGTTATGGTTCCTCTTAAGATCTGCAATATCCTTTGCATCATTCTTCACTTAAGAGTTCACCATTTTGTGACTGAGAGGCTAAATTTTATTTTTTTTTCCCCCTGAAACAAACTTGCACTAAATTAAAAAAGGAGGAAAAGGAACTAGTTCTGCATTTTTCTTTTGCTGAAGGTGGTTGCCTCAAATCTGCCCTTTGATATTGGAAATTGATTTTAGATCCTTGGATTTTGGACAGTTGTTATTTATCCACACAAGGCATACACCCTGAGGAAATGTTGCTTCCTTAAACAGCAGATTGAATCAAATGTTTTTGCTGACATATTTTTCCCTGTGCAACTGACACTGCAGTTGCCACATATTTCAGTGGTTTAGCACAGAGACATTTGAAGAGGAGAGAAATGCTTCTAAGGAAGTAATGTGAGAATGCTGTTGCTGGGAATGAAGATAAGCACTTACTATTCTCATAGTGGCTATGTTGTAATATTTCTCCTGAAGAGGAAAATAGCTACAGATCCTTTGTGAGAGATGGTGGAGTCAGGTTTGGCCAGATTTTAAGGGGAAAATATTCTGATGCCTGGGTGTATAATTTCCAAATATAAATATGAAAGAAGGAGGTTTTTCCCGGGATATTCATTGGATTGGAAGAGCTTCACTATCTATGTTAGGAGGTAATTTCCAGTCACATTAAAATCAGTATAAATTGTCTGTGATGTGTGTATTTAGTGGGTGAAACATGGGGCTGTCTGTGGAAGTATGGAGTGTTCCCATGTTTTCTCAGGTCAAACTGTACACCCTGCAGAGCAGCAGTCTTACTGGTGCCAAAGGCTTGGTTCAGTTACCTGAGATCTACTGCAGTGTAGTTAATTTCCAAATCCAAGGAATTTCCTCTTTGTTCCCTTTGTCTTCTGGGCATGGTAACCTGTTTTAGCATTCTTGTGTTGTCTCTCTCATCTCTAAAACATGTTTATCACCTCCATCCCCTCCTCCCTTTTTTTAACTGTCTCTCTCATCTCCAAAACATGTTTGTCCCCCTCTCCTTTTTTTAACCAACCTTGTAGTAATATTCACAAACAAAATGTGGCTGCTGTTGTTTAATGAGGATCCAGACACACTTTTCAGAACTGAAGGTAGTTATCAAGACACATGGAAATTGATGTCAGTCTTTAAAATGAAAACAAACACGAGTACAGATGGTTTCTTTAAAGAAGAGAATTTGTGATAATTTTTAAATCCACCTATGAGCATCCATTAGAGCAAGTAATTCTCAGTCCTGTGCATTTTCTAAGCCTTAGTGTAAAGTCTATAAAGATTTGAAGCACTTTAGCTGAACTTCCATGGAAAACAGCTGCTACCTACTGCTTCTTACCTGCAGTTCCAGGTTTGTAGGGGTGGATGCTTGATTTTACTATCCTGCTGTCTTCCAGAGATCACTGTCCCTGCCCTTAATTTCAGCTACATGACAGTGTGAATGTCCAACTTCCCTCTTGCCTTTTCTTGTGCAACAAGGCCAAATGGATCAAATTGCTGGTCTTCTTATTTCCGCTATTCCTATGGTAGATACTGGATAAATGGGCTTCTTCCTATGATACATTTTAATCCTTAAAGGTCATCCTTGCTTTTTAAGAGGAAAACACTTTTTTCTCCTTATTCTAGCATGAGTTGGTGTGGACTCCTGACCTTGTTCTCCTGGGAGCTGGTTTGATTACTGCAGGAATCAGCAGTACAGAGCTGGATGAGGTGACTCGTGCCTCTCTGTACACAGGAGGAAGGGTAGGACCTCCCAGCATCTGCTGCTGGGAAAAGCTGACTGCACAAACACTATCCTCAGAAGCTGTATGTTCATCAGCTAAAGGTGGATAAGATGTGGTGCTTATGGGGGGAAAAAACACTGACACAAAAGGTGATGCTTCGTTATTAGAATCACTTTTCATCTGAGGAACTCAGATTCTGTTCTTTTAAGGAATTAGCCTTTTACTTTCCCTTTGAGATTTTGTGCAAGGACAGGCAGAAGCTAGGGAAAGTTGCTTCCTGCCATTCCTACACAAGAGCCTGTGCCCAGATCTGTATCTCAAACCCTCCTTCAGCTGTAGGATTTCTGAAAGCCTGGTGCCATTTGTCCTTGGAGACTTTCTGCATAAGGTGTGTCCGTTCACTTATCTGAGATTGGGATCATACAAACTTCTGTGTTTTAGATCAGCTGAATGTAAAAAGAGGTTGAAAACCTCATGATTTAAGTGGCTCATACAAAGCTTCATGAAAGTTTGTTAAAGCACATACATGGGAAAATAAAAAGGAGGTGACAGGATAGATGAAAAGTCCAAGTTCAAAACAAATGTTGAAGTTTGTTCATATTAATGTACTGCTGTGTTGGTGCATGAGATTACACAGAATTAAAGTCAAATGTTTAAAGTTTCTTCCCTTTAAGGTGATATCTATAGTTTCAGATTATTTGCTGATCAGAAGATGGGGAGTTTCTTCATGCCACACTGAGAGAACATGGGTTTAGTTCATGCTTTGGACAGCACAGCAGGCTGGGTCTGTCTCCTTTAGAAACCATTGACTCCTCCTGCTAGACAATAACATGGCTTAGGTAAGGTTATGAGAAGAAAAAATGTCCATTAGATGTTTGCAGTATTACCTTTTAAAATCAGGTAGAGAAAGCTGACACTTCATTCTTCCTTGTTGCAGCTAGCATAGGGAAGGGTGAGAAGATTGAAGAGTCTGGGAAACAGCATATTTCTTTCTGTCTAGGGGCAAGGAAAGCAAAGATGAACTCTGAAGAAGAAAGGAAGTGACCTGGGTGAGAGAAATGTAGAGGAAAACTTTCCCAAGCAAAAGATGCATGAAGCAGATGGAGCTGATGTTGCAAAGTGCCGTGAAATTCGGGGGATAACGGCCCAGTGAAGGTTGCTGGGCTGGGCTCGAGGATGATGGCTCTGTTTCACAGATGTAGAGTTGAGCGTTTGAATCTGAAACTGAATGTGGATAAAGCTATTCCATTCTTCTTTGGTGAAAATACACACTTTGATACTCTGTTTTAGTACGATTGTTTTATTGTGGATGGGTCAGCAGTGTGGTGTCCCCTTGTTGGTTCAGGGTGGGAAGGCTTAAACTGGAATTCTGCTTTGTCTGATTCTGGATTACTTGGGATGAAAAACTGTTCTTGCAGTCATACAGAGTTGGTTTTAAATCCGGATTGTCTTAGGCATTTAGCTACAGAGCATGAGAGATTGTGCTGTCTTTAGGGATACTAATGTATTTCCATAAAATATCTATCCTAGTGCTGTTGTAGTGATCACGATCTAGGGATATAAATGAGACAGTGTTTGAAGGGAGAGGGAATGTATTTTATTAAACCCACTTCTATAACTTGCAAAACCAGGGAAGATTATGGTTACACAACCCTTTACAGATCTGCAATGAAACTTTCAAACAAAGAAATTAGGAAAATATGAAAGCCACCCAGAAGAAAGATAAATCTCTGAAGTAAAACCTCTGCTCTTCTTTTCATTTAAGTATAAATTGTTAGCAGTGGTGTAAAGCCTCAGACTAGTTTCCCATTAAATTTGTCCATGGGAGGGAAGGAAAGTGGGGAAAAGCCAGGCTTAAAGGAAATAAAAGGAGAAAAAAGTAAAAATTTAGGGAAAAAGATGATTGAAACTTTTTTCCCAGACCAAAGGAGGGGTTTGCATCAGAAAGCTTGTCCTTTCCTCTGACTCTAAGAATTGTCTAATAAAAGAACTATTCCTGCCGACCTGACCTCCACAGATTGTCTTTGCTTGATGAGACCTCACTTTTTGATGCCCTTTCATGTAGTTAACACTGTTCTGCCTGGCCATCACATCTTGGCTGCTGTTTGGCAAGGGCCTGTTTCTTATAAAGTGGCATTAAAATGAAAGTAACAGATAAGACTCTTTTTGACATCCATTGCAAATTATTTGAGATCAAAGTCACATTCTTGTTTTAATTGGGGAATGGAAATATAAGAACCATATTTCAAAAATCAAGAAAAATTCATTTTACATGGTTCACATTTTCACAAGATGATGTATCTGCTCTGATTAGTCCAGGGAGGAGGACCAGCTGGATGCTATTTATGTAGAAAATTTGCCTTTGTCTTTAAAGGCTCACATAGACATGGAATACTTGAATTATTTGAAAGTTTATGTTTGCTTTTCAGTGCTAAAGAATGTGGAAAATGTGATTCTAAACTTGTCTGTGCGTATGGCAGAATGGAGGGAGCAGGCATTTTGACTCTAGCATTGTAGAAGCTGCTATTTTCTTACATATATGATTTTTCAGTGCATCAGTTGCATCAAGTTAAAGGAAAACAAACTAATAGGTGAAGACATCTTCCACAGGAACACACTAAAACTGGCAGGCTACAATATTTCCTGTGGGTCAACAGTAAGATGTATCAGTACGTGTTAGGAATTGACAAAGCAATGTAGGTAGGTGATGGTGGTCAAAGCATATACACGAGGGATAAAGTCAAGAAAAAATTCACTTGTAACCCAGAAGGATGCTGTTAGAGCAAATGAAATGCATTTTGCTTGTGATTCTGTCACCAGAGAAAGAGGTTCTTGCCTAGAGCCTGTGCCTTAGGTCACACATTACTACTGTAGTGCTTGGGCATAAATAAATGCATGTCCCAGTTAAGCCAGATAATTGCACCATCACTGTTTGTCCTTTAAAAATAGAGAATGCAGCCCAAGCTTCACTGTGCTTTAAAGCAAGTAAGGCAGTCTGTTGAGTCAAATGTAGGTGTGCTGTATGGACTGGTCCTGTATTGGGACATTTCTGTTGCAAGAGGAACAGCAAAGGATTTATGACTTCTAGGTACTAGTAATGTAAAGGATAGGGAAAAACCTATCACCACCTTTGGAAAAGGATGGCTCTCAAAGCTTGAGGATGACACTTCAAAGACTGTACTGGCTTGCTAGGCAAGATTATTAGTACTAATAGGAGGTAATGTATTCATTTCAATAGCTCCCCTATAGCAATTTTTAGCTACTCTGTATAACTAATGATATTTTCAAAGCTCACTCAGACAGCACAAGCTCATTAAACAAAGATAGGCATTTATTTAAATGATTTATAAAAGTGAAGTGTGAAAAGGAGAAGAAAGAAAACGTGCTATTACAGAGGAAGGTGAAAATGAAGCACCCACAGGGTATAGCCCATGTAAGGTTTCTAGGTAATTTGACATGAAAACAGTCTGATTTGTTGAGGAAGATCTTGACACTGCTGACCATGATGTAACAATATCCTAGTTTTGAAGGTTGAGGTGAGAGGAAATCAATTCTGAAATACAATGTGATTTCCTAGCACAGAGGCTTACGAAGCAGAGGGGTTGTTCGGAGGGGACACAGTGAACTTGGCATCACCTCAGCTCCCACTGCAGTTCTGCTCCTTTCAGGTACAGTTTTCTTCCTCCAGAAGAAAATCACATCTGTGCCTGAAAGTACACAATCATTGGGTGGGGGTGTGAGCTCAGTCCTTGCAGCTTCCCACGTTCCTTCTGAGCTCCAGGCACACTTGCATGGCTCTGAGTCTGCATCAGGATAACCTTGTTTGCCAAATACTGGGGATTTCAGCTGGCTGCTCTTGTGTGTGTGGGTGAGGGGAAAGCAAGGGGTCAAATAGGGACCAGTTTTCCCTGTAGATGCACAGTTTGGCTCCTGAGGTCTGGAATGTATTTTGCTTCGCTTTTTTTGGTTTATTCTGTCTGAAGTATCTGAGGTCTGGCTGGCTGGCCAGGCAATGCTGAGGATGGCAGCCTCAGCTCAGGGCTCAGGCAGGAGCTGGGCAGCCACTGCCTTGCTGCCACACACAGGGGTTGCTGCCTTTGGGGTCCCACCAAGCTCGGAGAACCTGCTGCAATTTTACTTCTTGGGACTTTCCCCACCACTTTCCCCGGTGTGTGTTGTAATCCAAGTACAGCACTCAGCTGCTTCACCAAATTAAAGTTTCTGGTCCTTTCCCAAGACCTCTGAGGTTTTAAAATCTTTATAGTCAGATTGCATGCTTGTAAATTACATATGTTTAAATTAAAACAACTAATCTGTAAACTCAATCAGGTCTTTTAGTTGTTTCTCAGTATTTTAAAAGGTCTTATGGTGGGTACCGTGAATAGAAACTTGAATTTTAAGAATGCATTTTGAGACATACAACCCGATTTATATTGAGTCCATCTGGGAGAGGAGCTATTGAGAAAATCCAATGCAAGGGAAGCAAAACCCTACCACTGTGTTGCTGCAGTGGAAAAATGCACACCATACTGCAGCTTTGCACTTGTGGTTTAAGATGATGACGAGCAGAAAGCATATTTTCAGGGCTTTCTGTGTTGAGAAGATTACTTAAACCTAGATTCCTTCAGATGTCTGAGCTCAGCCATGGAAGCATTAAGTAAAAAAGTCAGAAACTTGACTAAGACTGCTCACTGAAACCATTATTAAACTTTAAAGAAGGCAATGAAGCAAGGATTAGATGTAGCTGGGTGTGGAAAATAGCTGTGGAAACAGGTGTTGCTTGTCAGTTTGAGTTTTACTTCGATGTTCAAGCAAGATGAGGCAAGCGAGGACAGAGCTGGTGAGCAAGTGGGGCAGTGCAGGTGCACTGAATTGGCTGGAATTGCAGCCTCTCACACCAGTGCTTGCTGCAGCCCCTAGAAATGTGTGTCACTGGAAGCCATCTATCCAGGAACATGGGCTGGAGGGGTCAACTAGTTTTTCCTGGTTGGTGTTTAGCATGCATACTCTAGTTTTGAGTAAAAAATCTCTGTAAATTTGAGAGGGGCCAAATCTGACGGTTGTGCCAGAGAGCTGAGGATTTGTCTTTAACGCTTAGATTTAGTGCAGATGCTGTCAGGCGTGGTACATGTGTGCCTGCATACACGGGGCACAGCACCCCAGGCTGTGAGCAGTGCAGCAATGTACCTGCCAGGGGCTCTGCCTGCTCCTCACTGAGGGCAGCCCTGGGCCAGGGCTGCAGTCTCAGGGGACAGGGCGGCTCCATTTAAACGAATATGGAGTGCAACAAGGGAAAGTGCCAGATTCTGCATGTGGGGTGGAGCAACCCCAGATGTTCAACAGATTGGGGAATGAGATGCTGGAGAGCAGTGCCATGGAAAGGGACCTGGGTGTTTTGATCAAAGGCAAGTTGAATGTGAGTGAGCAGTGCCCTGGCAGCCAGGAGAGCCAGCCATGTCCTAGGGGGCATCAGGCAAAGCATCACCAGGCTGGGTGAGGGAGGGGATTGTCTCACTCTGCTCTGCACTGGGGCGGCCTCACCTTGAACATTGTGTGCAGTTCTGGGCACCACGATATGAGAAAGATATTAAGCCATTAGAGAGTGTCCAAAGGAGGGCAATAAAGATAGTGAAGAGCCTTGAGAGGAAGTTGTTTGAGGAGCAGCTGAGGTCACTTGGTCTGTTAATCCTGGAGAAGAGAAGACTGAGGGGAGACCTTATTGCAGTTACAACTTCCTTGTGAGGGGAAGAGGAGAGGCAGGCACTGATCTCTTCTCTGTGGTGACCAGTGACAGAACCCAAAGGAATGGCCTGAAGTTGTGTCCAGGGAGGTTTAAGCTGGATATTAGAGAAAGGTTCTTCCCCCAGAGGGTGGTTGGGCACTGGAACAGGCTCCCCAGAGAAGTGGTCACAGTATCAAGCCTGACAGAGTTCAAGAAATGTTTGGATGATACTCTCAGGCACATGGTGTGACTCTTGGGGATGGTCTTGTGAAGGGCTAAGAATTGGACTCAGTGATCCTTGTGTGTCCCTTCCAACTTGGCATATTCTGTGATTTTATGACATAGGGGCTGCAGACCGGTGATGTGATTCCCAGCTTTGTGGGGACAGGGAGAAGGTCGCGTCGAAAGGCTGGTGAGAAGCTGGTCTCTGTTGCTGTCTGCAGGCTGCTTTCGCTGCAGTGCGTGTCCTCCACACCATGAGTGTGGCTGCACTTGTCTGCCAGCACACACCCTCCTCCGGAGGTTTTCCTTGTTGTCTCCTCCCCCTCAACATGGCATTATCCAGCCAGCAGCGCGTGTCAGTGGGGTGCCTCAGCTGCCTGCAGGCTGCGGGAACTCCCCTTCTTTGCTCTACGCAAAGTGCTGGGCAGGATCAATCCTGTGGCTTTTCCCGGGTAAAGGTACTATTTGACAATAATCAAAATGAGCAGAGATGTTTTCATCCATAAATGTGAAAGAAAAGGGAGGTTACTTACTCATCTGTTAGAGAATGGAGGTACGGGGTGTCCCAAATTGTGAGAGTGGCACTGATGAGTGAGATCCAGGCGCTGCTTCATGAGTCTCTCTTGTCCAAGGATGCCTTCCCTCTGAAACATGACATGTGTGTATATATTCATATGCATACTTACATATCTGTTTACTTTTGTGTGTTTATTTCTACATTGTTCTGTAAATGAAAACCATTTTCAGATTAAAATAAAAGTGTTTGTATTATGTGAGCACTTTCCTTGAACTTTCCCTGGTGGGGCTGTGAGAATAGAGGATGGAGACAATGACACTTCATTTTAATTTCTAGTCCAAGTTATTGTACAGTGATTCAAGTGTGCCTTCTAGACAGGAATTATTCATATTTGTCCATTAGATTTGGCAAATGACTTTAGGTTTGTTTACACTACTGCAATTAAAATCTATTTGTCAGCTACACTTAATGGCAGAATGTGTGGGCTTTTGCATACATATATGACTAACTATATATAGTCATATTTAGGCAGAAAGCAAAGAATTCTTTTTTCGTTAGTACACGATTATAACAGGCAACAGGAAAAGGGAACATGCTAAACTTGAAAAGTGTCAGGTCAGACGATACAAATCCCAAATAGCCACAGAAATATGACTGAGAAGGACTATGCAAAGAAAAGCACGTGAAAATTAATGTCAGCTGTTTTAAAGGTAAATATCAGATAAATATTCTCTTTGTAATGGTAATCATGCAAGCGTTCATATAATAGTTAATAGTATCACTGTTTTGGTGAGGAGCACAGAAAATCCAGAACACTTTAAAGATCAGTCATCAATAATGACAGCATTCTTGCAGAATTGTTATAATTTATCCCTAGTTTGCTGTTAGTAAGAAAAATGAGGTTAAACAACATGCCAAAGGTCAGATTCCAGATTAGATGTAGAGCTGGGAATAGGCATCATGACTCAGGCTCTTTAAACCCATAGTCTTAAGTGCTTGAAGCAGAAAGAGAGACCTTGCCTTGTTGTGAATTCAGATTCAAGATCACTCTTCAGAAATCAGATTGTCTTCTACTTTTTTCTTTTTTCCGCAGTGGAAATTAGCCCCACTTTCAAACCATGAGAGGATGAGTAGTGCTGTGAATGCAGTTGTGCAGATGTCTGTGTTGGGCTTCATTTCTCCTAACTCTGACTGTCTACATCCCTCCTGGTCTCTGTAGGCTCCTTGTGTAATCAATGGAGAGAAAAAACTGCTGCTGCTGTGATTCATCTGACCTGTTTTAGCCACCTACTTTAGGAGTAAATGAAGCATGCTCTAGAAACACTTTTATTTCTTCTGATTTTAAGGGAGTCCAAGTGAAGAACTGACAGAGATTGTCTGGACTGGGCGAGGTGGAGCACAACTCAGAAGAGCATAAGCAGCTCCAATATATCCTCTGGCTCAAATTGTGGCTTACAGGAGTTTAGCTCTTTTATGGTGGGGTTTTGCATGTGGCACTTTCATTTGTCTTCTTTACCTCAGCTCCTGGCCCCTGTGTTTTAATGTCCGTTAAATTCAATTTGTTTTAGAGTACAAACATGGGAATGGCTCAGGTACTGTCTCAATGACTTGGGCAAGACCACAGCTTTGAATTCGGCTTATTGCTTGAATGCATCCTTTTATTTCAGGAAGTGGAATAAACAAGCTTCCCTATAAAGTGTGGTGTTAGTCAAGAGAGAACTTGGCTTCTGACTGGGGTAAAAGCAGAAAAATAGAGAATGGCTTCAGTGATACTTGGGCTGTTTCCCACAGCTGATTGCACCTCTTCCAAGGATCACCTACTGCCCTCTTGTAGGGAACATTTAGTGGTTGTGTTCATTGTTATCCTGATTCTTACTTTATCCCCTGGGATGCTCATGTTCTTTCAGTTTACTTCAAATTCTCCTTGAAATATATTTCAAATGCAGTGCCTGTGATGGTTACACAGCAATCCGAAGACTACTTTCACAGGGGTGAAAGGCACTACTTCATTAGTATCCTCAAATTAATTTATCCCAACTGATATTGTGCGCCCACATGTATTCATACAGACTATTTATAGAAGCCTTCTCTGTCTGTTAAGTTGTATGATGTGCCTTCTGGTTTGCTGGCATTTTGTTGTGCTCTGGCTCTATAATGTACGTGTAATAACACCTAAACCACAGAAATGTCTGTATTTAGGTGTTGTGAAGCTTTCCACAGGAAAGATATGTATAAAAGTCCAAAGAGCTACCTATTCCTGGGTAGTAAAACCTATCAGAATGAGGAAGAATGAAAATAGCTTCCTTCATGATCTACCTCTCTGCCCATTGGGATGCTAGAGAAGTCATGGAGAGAATTGCAGGGGATTTCAGAAGGTTCCTGATGTAGTAAACACTTGAAACACAGAAGTGCATACATTAAAGTGTATCTGAGCTTCTTCTTGTCTATCCATTACACTGGCAGCGTAACTTTTGTCATCTCAGTTGGGTGTTATTGTCTTTATGCTTTTAATCGATTAGTTAATGAGGCTGGGATAGCTGACATTTTCCTGAAACCACTTGTTTTTCTGGAGTGTTTTGTTTTAAATGTCATCCTAGACCAGCCTGGTTCCACTGATGCAGTAGTTTGCAAATACTAGAAAGGAAATTCCCTTCAAGAAAATAATCTCTGTGCTCCTGTTTACGTCATCTTGTCAAAGTCTCAAATTGTTCTGTTTTGTGTAGGTAGCTGGGGATTTTCTCCATGCAGTACTACTTTACTCCTGCACTGGGTCTGGCTTATAATTCATTAACCAGTGAAACAGCAGGTAATAATGAAAGCAAACAGCTTAAGCATGGAGCTTAAGCATGGTTCATGCTTTCTGAAAACTTGGGCAGATGGGCCCATTTCATGCAGTTTACATTTTAAATTCTTTGTCACAGAGATAACTGATAACTTTTTGTTTTAGAAGCTGAGCTCTGGGACAAGAAATCCCATATCCATTCTTACACCTGAGTAAGTTTTTGCATCTCACTACTCTGAGCAATACTGCCGTGTGTTGAAAAGTGCATGTGAATATCTGGAGCCAATAGTTACACCAGCCAAGCCTATGTTGAACTAAAGGCTACAAATCATGTGTCCCAGGAGCTGATCTCTTCTTCCCTTGCTCTCTCAGCTGCAGTGACTGAATTTGTGTGTTTCCAGGGGCATGCTTCCAATGTCTTAGCAAATATTAAGCAGAAGAATATGTAAATAATTTTAAATGTTTCTGTGCTAACATCTGTATCACAGTTATCAGGTGGTAGTTGCTGTGCCTTTAGTAGGAGTGGTTTGTTTTTTAGTGTTTTGTTTAATTTGAAAATGAATTGATAATTCTCTTCTTGCCAACTATGGTACATGAGAGAATGAACTTCATAGTGAAATTCGACTATAATAAAACACATAATCTCTTTGACTTAGTTTTAAAGGAGGCAGTTGTTTAAAGCAGCTGGTTAAGTACACAGATGTTCTGGTTGAGGGCAATCCAATATTGAAATGGCATAATGTGGCAATAAACTCTCATTTTAAAATGAATGGCTGACAAAAGAAATATTTAGTTAAGCACCCTACGCTTAATTATAGTGGCAGATATTTTTCTTCTGGAAGCATGTGTCTGAAAGGTGCTGAACAACAGAGCCTTCTTTCTGGCAGAAAAATGCTGTGTTGCAGTTCCTTAAGAAAGAAAAGATGCATTCACTGGCTTGCTGGGCTCAATTCCCCTCTGCAAGATTGCTGCCTAAGTCTGCAAGTGAAATGACGGTGGTTATGCAAAGAGCCTTCATTCATCTACAAACATAAGAAGTGTTGTGAAGTCATATAAGAAAAGAAAGCTGAAGGTAGCATGCTTGTGTTGGGGTCCTGCTTCTCTACAGGGACCAGTAGAGTTGAATTTTTAAGCTGGGATGTAGATCAGCTGCCTCAGTGAGTTTCCTTGTGGAGACAGCTTTTGATCATAATATTTTACTCATCTTCATGAATGCCTGCCCAGTGAAGCATGGAAGTGTTGGGCTTTCTCTCCCCGCTGCAGCAGGAGAGGTCAACTTATGCAATTTCCTTGCACTTCATTTCTTTGCATTTGCACAGCTGTCCTCTTGGGATTGCAAAGTCCCTGGCCCTAGGGCCTGCCAGTTTTGGAAGCTTCTAAATGTCAAGTTTAATCTCAGTTTTCATTTCTAAAAAATACAAAGTTCCTTGACTTTTTGCTTCCAGAGAAAATGGAGCAATTCCCAGTCAGTCAGATGTTGGTGCCATTATGTTTCTGGGTATGAGGTAGGAGAGAGAATAAGATGTGAATATTCCTATAATAATAAAATGAGGCATGGTGCCTTCAACTGCGCCAATTAAATCAGTTAAATAGTAACTTTCTTCCTTATCACAGTGCCCCTGCTTTACACATTCCTGTTCTGTTCTGCAGCCACTAGCATCAGGAGCTGTTTGTAGCCTGCCCTGTCCATTCAAACACCATTTGCCTGGTATTACCTGGTTCCTGAGGTGAGAATTCCCCACAGAAGACACCCAAGAGCCTATGGGAGAAGGGGGGACTAGGGGACCAGAGTAGCTGACCCTGTGGCAGTAGAGTACAAAAGAGAAGTTGTGGGTATTTTCCCATTCCCTCTCCTGGCTGCCCAATTTGAAGCCATTACTGGAATAAGGCCCCAGGAGCCTAGACAGAAATAGAAGCTAGGTAGGTAAATGGCATGAAAAGCTTAGCCTAGGACTGAAAGCAGAAAACCACTCTGCCCTCTTCCATGGCCTCCTCTGTGTGAGTCTTCAAGGCTTCTTCCCTTGATGCAGATCATTTTTTATCCCTCCCTGAGCCCATACAACTTTTAGTTCACCAGTTTTAGCCCCAGGGCTGTAATTTCTGCCTACCTTCCCTCCCCATCAGCTATCTGTCATTGACTTAAAGTGCTAGTAAGACCCTATGCAGCTGTCAGTGGGGATGTAGTTGCTGGTGTATCAGGCTGTTTTTGATGCTCCCTGGCAGCGTGGAGTTATGCAGAGACTATGAAACTCATCTGGACAGAGAGCAGTCAGCTAAGCTGAACCTAGTGTCTGCATTGGCATGATCACAGCTTTATTAGTGCCACGATAAATTTTAACTGACTTGTATGCACAGAACTTGAAGTCACACTCCTTGTTTGCAGGAGAGGCGCAGTGTTTGTCCTTCTGCCAGCCTTGTCAGTGAAACAATTTGTCTTTCCCGTACCAAAGTGCGTCACCCAGTGTTGTTTTGATTAACTGCTTACATTTTCTAGAATGCATCATCACAGAGAGCCCCCTGTGTCTCAGAGTACTGTAACCTTGCTGGCTGCTTGCATGGTCTTGGAGGCACTGATAAGAAGAGCCTTGTTCTTACAGTGTTGTGTCTTGGCCCAGCCTTTAGAGAGCATGAGGTATGTATGGAATGTAGGAGCTCTCTGAGCTGGAAGGATGAAGGTAGTGTGGTGGGGAAAAAGCATTGAACTCAGGAACTTCACCATTTTAGTGCAGAATATTGTCAGATTTATTCTGATTCCCACACCTGTTATAGAGACCTGGAGTCAGGCTGGATTTCAGAAAGAAGATGGTGGAATGTGATGGGTGGATTGGGAGCAGGGCCTGAGGAGACCTGGGGTTTCTTCCTAGGCTTATGCTAAAACTGGGGTGACTCTGGGCAAAACAGATGCACTGTCTCCAAAATGGGGATATTGAGACTCCTGGAGTGTAAACCTGCTGAAGTTGTGACACTCTTCTTTTGGAAACAGCTCCTACTTAAGTGTTTTTCTTTTGGATTGACCCTCCTGGACAAAGTTACATGTATATCTCTGTGTCACACAGTTTTATAATGTGACTTCCCAGCAAAGCTGACCTGTGTTAGGAGGTGAGGATATATAGGCTTTAACAGATTCATTCAGATTTAACTGCCTTTCCAGGAAAATATTTAAAAGTACCTTCTCCAGATAAGAGGTTTTCTATTGCTAGATGTCTTGAAAATGAATGTGCTACCTCAGGGCGAATGCAATATCTTCTCATTGCTCATAACATGATTACTTTAAATCTTCTGCCTTTATTGAGAAAATTGTCATCCTTGTTGAGGATCCCTCCATTAGTGTATCAGGAAGGCTGCTAGTAGAGAAGTAGATGAGTCATGTGAAGCCTTGTGTCTCCTAGTGCATGTTTGCAAACCTAATTTTAGTCAGTCTACTCTGTTCTCCTCTGCCAAAATTAGATAACATTGTTACAGCTATGCAAGTGTTTAAATCAAAAAAATTCTCTTGATAAATATAATTAGGAAAAGCGGTTCCCTTTAGCTGTATTCAGTCATGCATCACAAATACATCCTGTTTGTTGGTTTTTTTTCAAGGTACCTAAATTTTGGGTTCTAAGACTGCTCTCAGACCCACTGGCTTCATCAGGCTTTGTGCTGCATCCTTGGCTTTATATGCATCCAAGTTTGTGTCTGACATTTCCCGTGTGTCTTCTTGCTTAAAAGTGATTGGTACTACTAGTGTGTTCTGCATCTGTTAGATTGGTATTTGAGCACCTCTCACTAATGAATCTAACTCCTTTGCTCCTGGGAAGCAGGAGATCTAAGCCTGATAGTCTTGCTCTCTAGCTGATCAGTTGACCTCCATGAATTTGACGCTAGGTGAGAAAAGTTGGGTTCAGATCAGGACGTGGACCCCAGTTTAACAGAGAAGTTGTGTGCGTACTTCTTTTCAAAGCGTGGGCTTCAAAGCTTTTTGATAAGTTTGGAGTTAAACATGTCTTCAGTTCTTTATCAAACTGCATTTAGCTAATTTACAAAGTTATGCCTCTGTTGGACTGTTTTGCTAATCTGGAGTCCTGCTTCAGGAATCCAGTCTGGTGAAGTTCACTACTGCTGAGGTTTGGTGATAGAGGTTGGGTAGGCACACTTGTATATCCAGATAGTTGGTGGTATTTTGTGTTTGCTTTCAGAGATGTGCATCTGCCACAGTCCAACACTGTGAGTAAACCAACACCTTGGAGAGTTTGTTGCTGTGGTAGGTGAGAGGAAAGGGGGAATGGGAGACAGACAGAGGTGTTTGTGAGGTCACAAACTGAAGTGATTATGGACTGAGACAGGAGCAGAAACTGATGTGAAACATCAAAGAAACGCATCCGAAAAGGAAGAAAGAAACTGATAGCCTTTGCAAATTGACTATTAAATGCTACATGTGATGCCATTGCATCTGATGCCATTTTGCCATATTAGTTACTTCTGATTAGATTTGTGAGATGCACTAGATGACAACAGTCTATTTAAACATCTATTCATATTTGTGCTAATGTGTTTTAGAGTCCTATGTGTATTATATTTGGAGTTGTGAGGACACACAGCCTCTGTTCTTTCTTCCTGAAACTCTTGCTCTGATCTTCGAGCCCATAGCACCTTGCTCCTAGGGTTTCCTTGCCTTTTTGTCTAAAAAGGACCAGACTTGGAGTCTCTGGGCTTGTGTTTCTGTCCAAATGCTTGTACTGGAGGAATGAACCTAAGTCACAAAATCTGCTTTGCAAGATGAGACTTCTTGCTCCTTCCTCATCTGTCTGACAGCATATGGGTTATGTCAGAGCAAGGTGTGCTGCCTGCATGTGGAAAAGGTAGCTAGCTCCAAAGTGCAGCGAGTGAATGTAGTGGTTAAAGAGAAGAAACAAGAGTGGCCTGTCCCCTTGTGTGCAGCCTACATGGGGAACAAGTGACTCATGCTTTGGACACCCATTTCACACTTCCCTGCAGCTGTGCTGCATCTCACATGCCTACAGAGCTGTCTTGCAGGGCTTCTCACAGCTTGAGATCCCACAGTTGCAGCTGATCTGTGACCAGTCATCCAGCGAAGCTGGAGTGTGGGGCCATGGAGCAGGAAAAATGCTGGGACATGGTCCAGAAGGAGACTAATAATAATAATGGCCAGTCTTCGCAAGCGAAGATTTGGGAAAGGTCATAAACCCTTCGAGCCTGCGCAGTGGATTTTTTAGGTGAGACACAGCGTGCGCTGAACTGAGCCCACCCTTTAATCCTGAGGTTCATCTGCCGGGGCCGAGCAAAGCTTGGACAGTGGCAGTGAGGTCCCCAGGACGTAGCTGGATTGCCATACAAGGCTGACGAGCTCCAGCTGCCCAGGGGGCCGGGAATTGAACCCGGGTCGCAGCGGTGTGAGTCCTGCACTCTAACCACTAGACCACCATTATTATTATGAGAAGGAGACTACTGCACTGGAAAATCTCCTAAAAACATATCGCTTAGCAGGATCTTAATACTAAAGGGCACCATCTTATCTCACAGTCAGGAGTGAATATGGGATCTTGTCCTCTGGGGTAAAATGGAGGTGGGGCAGGGAGGTTGAAATATCTCCCCCTTGGCCTTATTGATCCTTCAGACCTGCCCTCTCTTATCCTGTAGGGTTTTCCCTTTCCTTCTGCTGCCAGCACCATGCTACGTGCTGAGGGAGGGCAGAGCCCTTGCTTCCATTGCACCTGTTTTCTGGGTAAACAGATTCACTGCTGCTGACATCGGTCCACAAGCCCCTACAGTCTGTTGAAGTTCTGTTTAAATAAACAAAGCATATTTTTGGTTGTACGCAATGTTTGGCCATGACAGCAGAGAGCTCTAGCAGGTGTCTTCAAGGCCTTTAGAAATGAGACAACAACCCCCAAGTGGAATATGCAGTGGGCTGCTGCTTAGCTAGTGGAAGCTCGCCAACCTCCACTGGATTTGACCCAGGACAACTGCATTAACACAAAACCAAAAAACCCCCGCTTGTTTTCTTTCTAACAAGCAACGTCCCCTTCATTTCTATCTCTCAGCAATTTGTCCAGCCCCCTCATGCTGCATCTTTCCACAGCTGTCTTTTCCTGATCTTCTCCCTCCTGCCACAGAGAGCAGACCTACAAACGTGCCAGTCCTGTTGCTGAACAGTTTTGCCTTCCTGCCCCTTAGATATTCCAGAAAGCAAATGCTGCCTTTGGTTTTGCAAAAGGCTGGTGGGAAAACTTGCGGGAAGAAGGTGAACTTCTGTAGCACATCAGCTGGCACCAGCAAGTTGTATAGGAGAGGTGTTGGGATGGCACTGCAAGAGTGATCCTGTGATGCTGGGCTGCACATGAACTTAGGAAGAGCTTGAGAAGCACAAGACCCTGGAGCAGCACATTTGCAGGTCTCATTCCTGCACTGCATGCACTAGCTGAGTATTTGCCTTCTGGTGGTGAGGGTGAAACTCCATCTACATTCTATTGAAGGGCCCATTAGAGTTATTTCAGGCACTGGTGGTGCCTGCACAATCCTGCGTGCCCATCAAGTGTTTTGCTGCCTGAAGGATGTCTTGAGAACCTGCAGAGTCAGGAGGGTATCACCTGTCTAACATTGATCGAGTTAAGAAATAAAAAAAGTAATTCTTTATTCTCAGGATTTATTATAAATGGATAAAAAATGAGCAGGCAGTTAAAGAAG
This sequence comes from Pseudopipra pipra, assembly GCF_036250125.1. Lineage (NCBI taxonomy): Eukaryota > Metazoa > Chordata > Aves > Passeriformes > Pipridae > Pseudopipra > Pseudopipra pipra. Next base: position 53,085,281 of record NC_087554.1, read on the forward strand.
GCATTTAAATATGAAACAAATAGAGAAGGTAATGGAGTTAGCTGGAGATAAAAATTGATCTCGAATAGTGTATTTGTAATTATTTGTATTTATCATGGTGTCTCTGTTAGTGGGGTATTATTAATGGCATATCAGCAGGCTTGGTTAAAATGAGGACTTTAAACAAACAGCAGCATTCTTTATTTAAAAAGGAGTTTGAAATATGAAACACAGCAGGAAAAACAGGTGTTGGGAAAATTGGAGACCAAGAAAGCCATTATTAGATTATTTTCTGCCTTCAGTGGATCTGATTATGTGATCATTATTCTGAACACTTTTTGGAAAACATGGGAGGTGTGAGAGATTTCTCCTTGAAGTCTTGTTGTAGATGTTGAGATACATTTTTTAGCTACTTGTCAAAGCATGGCCAAGCAGCTTCAGAGACTGGGAGAAGGTTCTACTTTATTAGAAGCAGCATGAGGTAGAAAATCATGAACAAAATTGGAAATCAGTACCTTTGTTAATTGTGAATTATGGAAATGAATTAATATATAGGTCTCATTCTGAACCAAGAAAGAAAGCTATTATCAAACATGTGCTATTATTAAAACTAAGTAATATGGAAATTCACCCAGGGTGGAGGACCAATGCAAGAAGGCAGCCTAGCAGAAGGATTTTGGGGTTGGGTTTTATGTTTGATAAGCCACAAATATACAAAAGGTAATATATAACTGTAATTTATATTTTTTAGAACCTTTGTCAGTGTGTACCACAGCTCATTGCTTGGCTGGATGAAGGTTTTTCTTTGCTTGTTTTATATCTCTAAAAAAGAATTGTTGAAATCTACTTTCATTTAAGAATATTTTGGTCAGTTCTTCATGCTGGCTCTTGAAGTTACAAAGAATGTCTCCTTATAGAAAAGGTGGAAGTCAGAAAGTGGTGTTAAACCACTGTAGCCTCTTCCTGTAGAGGTATGGAGGGGACTGCATTCACTCCTGTTAGTTCTCCTGCACCAGCTGAATAATGTAAATTCAAAATTTGGAGACTGAATAGAATGAGCATGAAGTTTTTGGGTTTACTTTCTCTCCCCCTCCATATTCTAATTATGAATGGAATTATGAATAAAAGTGTAATCTGCTAGCGCTAAAGCTGTGGAGGAGACCAAGCTTAAAGTCTGTCAGCTCAGTATTATGGCAGAGGATATTTTATATTTATTTTGTAATATTTTTAAAGTTAATATTTATATGGAACTTAGGCAGTTATGTAAACTTATTCTTACTGTCAATTAGAATTCCAATTTCCATCACTACACAGTCTGGCAAATCAAAACCAAAAAAAAAGTCTATGAAATGCGAAATGTACATAATTAATTTTTTGCCTGAGTTAATGTAAAAATTAAAATTCTGAATAAAAGTATGGTTAGTCTGTGTAATTGCTTATTGTGTTTTGATACTGAATAATGTATTCTCATGATCACATGAGTAAGCACCAAGTTTCTTCTAACCAGTAAGAGTTTCCTTTAGGAAAACATCTTAAAAAACCACAAATGCAAACCAAAGTGGAGATAGTGCAGGGAACCCTATATTAATTCATCTTACCAATTTAAATCATAATGAATATCAGTGATACAAATCTACCTGTGTACTTATTGCTTTTGCAAGAACAACCTGCGGGCCCACTTGGAAATGGATGTGGGCTCGGAAGGAGACTGGGCAGTGGGGAGGGAGGTGGTGCCCCAGGCAGTGCACCCCAGCTTGCTGCACCTCTGCATGAATTTCTCACTTCCAGAGAAGAGAGTTGGCCAGGACAGGGATCTGCAGCGCAGACTCAAGGCGGCTTCTGCAGGGGTTGTGAAATGACACTCTTCAGTGCCCCTATGAAAGTAGCCTTTGCTTTTATTAGAAAGTTTTTTAAGTATCCCAAATTGCAACACAATGCTTACTTAGTGGATTAATTTGAAATAAGAGGTTTGCTATAGCCAAAAATGATGGTTTTCATTTTGTTCATCCATAGTAGTTCAATTTTTCTGTAAGAGAAATAAATCACCATTATGTGCTGATTTCTCTTTATGCTTGTTTATTGTAGTGTGATGGTTTGTTCTGCTTTCAAGTGGCATTAATCCCCAAGAAGTAAATCAGAGTTTCTGAATAAACTTTTATTTGTGTCAGGTTTGACTGGGGTTTAATCCTCAGCATCATTAAAAAGGCTTTTCTTTTTGTGGGGGAGCCTTGTTAGGAATTACAGCATGCAGATAGTAGAAGTTCAGACATCGTAGTTGTCTGCTGTTAGTACTTTTATTCTTCTTTTTCCCTTCTTCTGCCATATGTAGCTGTCTAGGGCTTGGGGTGAGGTTTCCTACAGATGTAGTGGTTTGATTGAAAAGAATGAGCAGAGGAGGAACTGTGTTATCTGATTCTGGCTTTGCTGCTCACCTTTGCAGGCTTTGGGTGAGTTTTCTGGCATCACCACCCGGAAATAACCACATGTAGCGTTTAGTCTTGGGTGGTGTAGTCTCATGTCTCTGTGCAATGGAAAGTTTGAGCTTTCTGTGCAGGCAGACTCGCTTTGGAGCTGACAGCAAGACAAAAGAGACTCATTAAAACAAAACAAAACAAAAAACCAACAATCAGTAAAACAAACGTGCCAAGAACTACCACAAACAACGTTTCCTCCCATGCTTCTTTACCTGCTTTTCCCAAGCAACGACTGTAGCACATCAGCCAAGAGGCAAATAATTGAAAGCATTCCCATACTGTGTCTCTGAGACGTGTCAACAGCAAGGAGTCCTGTTTGATGGATGAGGGTGCATTTGGGAGAGGGGGGATGATTCTCTTCTCTGTTCTCTTCCCTGTTTCTGGAAAACGCTACCAGAGTGTTGTGGGCTGGTCCCAGTTTAAATTAAACAAAATTGAAAAACTGAGGCTGTGTGTGCAGAAGTTGTTTTCACTCTAGTCAGCTGCAAAGAAAAGCTCCAGAAGGGCATCAGGCACTTGGAAAGATTTCATACCTTGGAAGATTGCTGGTGGTAGAGTTCCTGCTCCATTAGAAGGATGGGATGCTCTGATGGTATTTGAGGCAGTGACAGACCCATACACAGAGTGGCAGAGGAGCCCACACAGAGAGGACAGCATATATTAAAAGACTTAAGCTTTCACAGGAGGAGCTGGATTTTTTTGTAGCATTGTGTAAATTTTGCTTTCTCCTTGGTAAAAACGGCTCATGACCTCTACAATAATAGTTTTTTGCAGTTTAGGGCTGGTCTTCACATCTCACAATGATGCTGCACTACTGTGTTTTTCTTTCTGGATGTTTTGTTTGTTGCTTTATATCTAAAATTTCTACTTAAATTTAGCTTGATGAAAACTACCATCATCCCTTGGTTTGGGAGAGTGGGAGAGCCTTTCTGTTGACTGTAATATGATTGAGGTGCAGGTTGAGACACTGAATTTGGTGTGGGTGTGTGAGGTGGATGCAAAATGAATGTATGAAGTGGGCAAAAGGATATCAGAGAAGAAGAGCTGGATACAGAAAAGACATGGTTGGGGATATCTTGCAAAATCCTCAGAAGTGCCTCATGCAGGAGAGATGTCTTCGTTGCTGGATAGAGTTTGCCATTAGATTTAAAGAATGGTTATTCACACTTTGTTTGAGACTACTACAAGGGATAAAAAATTGCACATCTCTTTAATGCTGTCCTGAAATGCACCCTCCGATCTGCAAAAATAAAACAAGAACTGATGACTTTTCAATATGTGTTTATATCTACTATAGCACTGTTTATATCTACCATGCGTAGAATAACCTTGCTGGAAAACTCCAGAAAATGTAAATGATGTGCTATGAATAGGCAAATGATTCCTAAGCAATAATGTGAGCTGAATAACGTTTGTACCTTAACAAACTGCCAAATCTGCAGTGAAATCTGGTAGCTGAATAATGCATTGGGTTTCATGCTGCACCTGGCTCTGGACATAGAAAGTAAGATTATTGAGCCCTGGAAGTGAGACCGTTCTGTGGAGGATGACACTGGAGGAGGTTCAACCATAGCATCTCAGTGGAATCAGAGGGCAAATTTTCACTACAAAGCCGTGCTCAGGACAAGCTCATTTGGCCTTCTCTAGTCCTTTCATATTCCTTTTTAAAAGCAAAGCAGTCTTTCAGGACCATTTGTTGAAAGCAGAATGTGCCACCGCTGCTGGCTTGGGCTAAAAGACAAACCATCCTCTTACAATAAGGAGCGCACTGCAGCAGTACCTACCAACACCAAGATGAAGGAACACAAACATAATTGTGTGTCTTATTATGGGCCTTTGAGTGTTTCTTTCCTGCTTGTTTCTAATTTAAGAATTGCAGTACATCATTATAGGATTAATATATCTTAAGTAACTCATTATATATTGTAAGGGCTACTTTCTATCACTCTCTTTGTCATCAGAGCTGTTTCAGAACTTATTTTCAGCTGTATCAACCACAGTGGATATTTTAAAAAGTGCTTTCTTATTATGCCATTCTGCTATTGACTCGAAGAAGGGAAAGGGTAAGGCCAGCTTTCCAACTGGTGCATACTCTGTCTGCTTCAATGAAATCAATATGTTAGTCTCCACCTTCTCTGGCCTGGGGTTATCTTTGTGAACTTTGAATCAGAAGAACATCGCATCATTACAAGCATTTGAAAAATTATTCCCTAAAACCAATGTTCTATTTTCTCTTAAACTAGCATTTAAAAAAATATTCTCAACATTTCTTTCCCCTAGAAAAGTTAGTGGCTATTACTTGTGAGAGAAGTACATCTGAAATTATTTTCCCCGGTGACACGGTTTCATCTGTACTATGGTCCACATAATTCTGTTCTTACCATAAAGACATTCCAGAGGTTACACCCAAGATAAATTTATCTTGATGTATGCTGGGTTATTTATCCATAGAAATATGGAGGCAGGGTGAGTGAGCAAAATCTGGCTGCTGCTGTGGCTGTGCACATGCTAGAAAATCTGCTGGCAGCAAATGCGGCACATGGCGAAAAGTTAGTTGCCCTGATTCTGTCCTTTCTAGAAAGTCAGAGCAAGGAATGCAGCCCTGGATCCCCTGGACCGGCAGTGCCGACCGCAAGGCACGTGGGTGTGCTCGGCTTGCTCGTGCAGCTGGATGGAGCATGCAGTGCTCCCCACACAGCACCAGCCATCACTCTTCATAATGTCAGTGTCTCACGGGAATGATTTCTCACTGAGCTGGACAGTATTTGAGTGGAAACACGGCGCTTCAGAATATACCTTTGGTGCTACACTAAAGGTCATCTCCGCTGTCGCTCTTCTCGCTTTATGTGACCCGGCATTGTGAAAAGCAGCTGCACTGGTGCTGGGGCCAGGCAGCTGAGAACCACACTGTGTAGCTATAGGAACAGAAACATACGTGTGTCCCTCTAATACCCAGGTGGTAACTTCAGAACTGCTCAAGGGTCATATTTTCATCCAGTGAACTGAGAAAAATTGCCATCCACTCTCTCTGCTTCCCTCAGCAATTGCTTGTTGTGGACTTTCTACATCTTTCTCCAGCAGTGGTCTGCAACCTTGAATCGTGCTAACAATACACGTCAGATTGATGGTCACGCCACGTGTGGTGGTTAGCAGGGGTGCTTTAGTGCAGCCACCATCCTCCTCACAGAGATTACAGCCATCAATTTCCATCTGCTTTGAGCATCTACAACATGATTCCTGGCTATAGGAGTGTCAGTTGGTTCCCAAGGCTGAGCGGGTTTTCGTTTGGCAACCACTCCTTCACCCCCAGCATCAGTGCTATAAAGACATCAGCAGAGGTAATTTGCCTTGGCTCTATAATATATGAGCCTGCAATTACATATTTTCCTCTACTACGTTAGTTTGGTACCCAAATTGGTACCTTTTGAGACTTCACGGATGCCTTACAGCCTTCGGTCCAATAGCACAGTCATCTCATTTGCCGGTTAATTGGGAGCATTATTGTTCAGCACTGTTTTTTTGGGAAAAAAAGGAAAGCTTCAAATGTTAACTAAGCATGGTGTGAACCAAGCCTGGAATTTCAGGAGGACAATGGGAGAAGCAGATCTGTTCACAGGACAGTAGGCTCACAGCTTCAGCAGCTGTGAAGCAACATCCCTTCTTGGCATGGCAGGCTCAGCACATGCAAAACTTTATTGTCTGACTTTGGAGGCCTCTTGAAACTTAAGCCACGTGTTGCTGTCACCCTGCACCCCATCCAGCACCAGTCCCTCCTCCTTAGCCCTGTTTGCTCTGCTCAGGCAGACGCTGAACCCCAGTAGTGGGTTGTGAGCGTGCAATTCCGTCAAAACACTGGCTTCCTGGTGTGGGTTCCTGTAGCATCCTTTACATAGCCCTTTCCATTACTGTGAGCACAGTCCCATTATGAACACTGAAAGTTAAAGAGACCTAAGAGATTTCTCAGTGGAAATCCTGAGAGCTGTGAACATTACTGCTTCATATATGTGACTGGTGTTAGGGGGAAGCTGTGGTCTAGTCCAGGTCCTCCAAATAAAAAAAATTGGATCTGAAACCCTGAAGTTGTTTCTTCATCTGTGTTCCCTCCACCCCCTTTCCATGTAGCTGCAGGTCTCCATTAATATGTGGTTCCCATTTCATAGCTGAGCTGGTCTGCAAGCACACACAGTAGGAGCTGCTGCACATTAATCTGGGTTTGAACATTGATTTCTGTCAGGGAAGACGTGTTGCCAGGATAAGGAGGAAGGACCGGGATCCTGACAGGGAAAGGGGACACCCTTGATGAAGCAGCTGGGGACTGTGGACTTGAGGCTAATCCCTCTTGAAGCATCGGACCCTGTAGGCTGCAGATACATCTCTGGTGCAGCCAGTAGATCCCTAAGCTAAGTAGCTTTGAGGCGAACCTTGTGAGGGCTTTTCAAACACTCCTTCTCAGGATGTTTCTAAACAATGCCTGTGATTACTCCAGAGCCATGACTATAACACTTGGAGGAAGAAGAAAGGCTTAATAAACCCAAATGTGTTTGTTAGCAGTAATTCACAGCAGTCTCTGTGGCTGAGCCTGCCAGCTGCCAGTCTGCACCAGTTTCATTTAGCCAAGCCTAAAAGCAGGAGCAATATTGGCTCTGGAGGAACCTACTGCTCCCTTCTATTGTCTAGAGAAATAAATTACATTATAGTAATGCCTGGAAGTTGTGTGCCAGTCACACACTAAACAGATAAAGAGGAAACAGAGTACAGATTTGTTCAATGAATTTGCAAAGCTTTCTCACTCAGATGCTGTACTATAACACTTGGCTTGTGCAAGTGCTAACAGCAATGCTGGAAAATAGAGTTTATTTCTTTTTACCATAGTATGTTCTACATCCATTAGGAGCTGCAAATGTTCTAGGATAAATACAGCTTGTTCCTTTGCTAGTGCTGAGCCTGCTATGGCTATGAGAGATCTGATTGATGACATGTGAGAGGTGGGTCTCGGACACCATCATAATGCTGTCTAAATGTCCTAACTGAGCCATGCACGATGGCATTACATGGGCTGATTTGGTCCTTTCACAGGCTGCTTCCTGATAATGTTCAGGGAAGATGTATACACCATCCTTAGGTTGTGTCCTGCAATGTTCATCCACAGTTTTCCACCCAAATCTTCTTTCTGCTGGCTCCAGAATGGTTGTTGCTTTTGGCCCCTTCTCCAAAGACATGGTCAGCTCTGTTCTTCAGGAGACCTTTCTCTGCAAGCAGAGAAGGGACTCCATGGACAACAGCAGGAACTTGGCATTTTTAAACTCACTCTTCTTGTGTCACTTATCCAGTGACACATCTCCCTCCTCCTCCTCAGCTCCCTTCTCTTCCCAGCCAGTGCTAACTGCAAACCATCTGCTGCGGCCTTGTGTCTTGTTGCTGCCATGTGTATGTCTACCCTAGGCTCTAGTGTTTGTTGTTTCTGCCTCTAGAGTCCCCAGATTACACTTAAACAGTCTGATTTTTGGAACAGGGAATTTCGGGGAATGGAATGGAATTTGTCCTTGCAAATGAGGAAAAAAACCTCCTACAAAATCAGTGGATTTCTGTCAGTATAAAAGAAATTTGAGGGAGAAGAATCTCCTTCCTTTCTTTGCATGCCTCCATCTTTTTCCCCAAAGCATTGTAAACAGCAAAACTGCTTCTGGTAAGCACTGTCCTGGCACTGGGAATGGCTTTGCGCGCCTACTTAAAATTACTGTGGAGATCGATAGGGAACAGCACCAGTTGTGCAGTGAAGAGCAAATGACATGGAGTTAACTTTCCCTCCCCTGCTGGGATGTGTAGTGTACTGTGGCTGTTTCTGTATCTTCTTTATACGAGAGTCATTTCAAGCTTGATTTCTCTTGATTAGCAATAAAGAAGGTACAGATTTTTCTTTACTGAAGCAACCCAGAACGCTGCTGCCTTTCAGAGGTGTGTCTCCTTGTAATCTACCCTCCAAGCATGTTTGCAGGCTCACAGATCCCTTCACCATAATGCATTTTAAGTTCATCTCGTTACCTTTCATATATGTATATATGTAGGTTTATGTGCTTTGTTTGCAGCTGTATGGGGAAGACAGATGATCTTCATGTGTCTTCCCTTAGAGCAGTGCTGGCCACGTGGGATATCATGCAAGGAAAGCAGAACAGTCTTAAAAGATGGGGAAAAAATTAAAAGTATTAGTAAAGGATTGGGAAGCATTTTGTGCAATCTACATATAAACAAAATGTATATCGTTGTAAAGGGATATTTTCTTAATTTTTTTAAGCTTAGACAGCATGATGCCTGCCAGGTTAAATTGTTTCCTTCAGAAGTCATTGGCAGTAGCAATTGAATTGCAGTGGTTTTGAAGGCTGGACTGAACAGTGAGATAAATAACAGTTACATTTTTTGTTTCTGCATTATCATATTGCTCTAATTCAGCTTAATGAGTCAATTATCCACTTACAGAAATTAATTACAAAACAGGCTCTAAAAGTGTCCAGGATGGCTTCTGTCGAGCCAGCATCCTGTTGTGGGATGTGATGAGTGACACTGAGCCTCTCTCTATGCCTGTGGGAGACTTCTTTCCTTGGGGTACAGGTGGTGAAAATGGAGAACTTCAGTCTTGGACTGCAGTACGAATCCTCCTGTCAGTCTGTTGTGCTTAATGTTCAGCTTCGCCTTGGGAAGCGGGTTTGATAACATCACATATTGGGGAAAAAATCTGCGAGGGGCTTGGAGCTACTGGAGCTACAGCACTGAGGACTGGCTGTCATTCTAGAGAACTTGGGTGCTCGCAGAGAGGATTTACTGCAGGGGTTTTGATCTGTAAAACATGAAGTGCCTGCCTGCAGCAGTGGTGCGGCTCATGTCAAGGGAATGGGATGCAATAGATCAGAGTTAAATTAAAACTCATTCATAAATGAGCAGTGGGATCTGTTGTCATGCTTAGGTGAACTTGACACATATGAATGTCCGAACCACAGTCTCTGGTGGTTGTTTTTATTTTAATAGTAAGTGAAAAGGCCAGAGAGTATAAATTGCTTGTGTTTCTTCATGGCAAAACTAGATTACATACAACCTGAAAGGAAGTACTGTGCTCAGCTGAATAAAACTGATTCATGTGTTGCCTGTTAATCCTTCAACATTAACAGACTGAAGTTGGGGTTGGTTTTTACTGTGGTTTTTTGGTTTTTGGTTGGGGTTTTTTTTTCTCCTGATTTGGTAGTTGTTTCTTATTATCAGTAAAAGAAGTTAAGCATTGAATTGATTATTTGAATATTTAAAGGCTGAATCGTGCATCGCCATGAATGCTGTGATCTTTAGAGGCACTGACAGCTTTCCCTCTGGCTGTTAACATGTCTGCTTTATACAACACAAATGTCAACATCACTACTCCTCTAATTAGAGCAGTAGGTCAAACAGTGTCTTTGTCTGTAGAGGAACCTGAGCCATTAGCCATGTTAAGAAGAAACCCCTTTGTTAAGCTTGATTTATCGTTTTGAGATTTGTTTTATCCTGTGGCAACCTACAAATGCTGTTTTTCAGAGTGGGGCGTTTTTGCTTTCTGCAGAAAGGGAAATGGATAGAAGAGGTTGTCCCTCGACCCATTCAGCCTCTGCCTGAGCTGCAAAGCAAAGCTCCCCCAGCAATCCCAGCTCGCTGCAGGTCTGGCCTGCGTGAGAGGGTGCATTGGTTTAGTTCTGTTCAAACACAATAAGTGTATGTTCCCAGATACAGTTTAAGTTATAATAGTACTGTAAGCTGTAGAAGCTTTTAAAGGTAGAGAAATACAGTGCTATCCCTTGAAACCGTTTTCTGTAACTGTTGCTAGGCAAAATTGCCGAGACCGTCCTCGTTGGGATCGTTCCCTACTGGAGGGACCAGATTGGTTTTGCCTTTTCCATTTGCTTTAGGTAGAATTTAGCATCATTTCCATAACGATAAATCTTTCATTTAAGACCAAGAAACCAGTGTTGCCCATCTTGAATATCCGAAAGATGTAATTGGTATTTACAGTTCATTCCATTTGTTTTTCTGACAATGTCTTTGATTGCTTCTCTTTCACTGCACTACACATCTTGCTAAACTGAAATTGCCTTACAGAAATAGCTTGAAAATTACTTCAAACTAGACATTGGGTTTAACATTTTTATTTTAATTCTTTGAAAGTATTTAAATTTTTTAATACATTTTTAAGAAATTCATTTTTATATAATGTTTTTTATTTTTGTATCTTGTTTTTTGGTGGATAAGTAGTTGATGAGTCTCCAGTGGAAATTGTCAGATTTCAGAACTGCAGGATTTTTAGAGTAATTAATAGTCAAATGAGCTAACAGAGGCATGAGCTACTGTATATGCTTTAATTCAGTGAGTTGTTTCTGTGGAAGGAGAGTGCCAGCAGTAGACAGGAGGTCACAAACATCTTTCTGCCTTAAAGAAAAGCATGCTGAAGAACAGTGCCTAGGAAAGATGGACAGTGGGTGGTTTGGGTGTGGTTTCTCTGTTTTATGTTCTCATTAACATATGGCATAACCACTTGTGTTTCCTTTCCTGCCCATTTCCCCTTCCCTACAATGACCACCACATGGATCAGGGTGGCTGTGAGTAACTCATTTGCCTCTACCCTCCAGCAAACCTAAAGGACGTGGAAAACACAAAAGATAGTATTCTATCATCCATCCACTAACCCATCCTGGGGCACACAGTATGCCCAAAGCCTTGTGGTGCTGGTGGGCACTGGTGGGCATCTCTTGCTTGTCTGGGGCTGCCTTCTCCAAGGAACTGTCTGCAGTTGGTCCCTGGGGTATGGGTTGGGATATGCTGCCTGCTCCATATGAGGATGGTGTGGAGGGGTCTGCCTGCTGCCTTCCCTCAGCTGGTTGCCCAAAGCACTGCTCAAATGCTTTGCCTCTCCCAGGATTACCTCGGAAAGGAAACCACCTCCTGAACACCCCTGCAAGGTGCTGAAACATGCTTTTAACTTGTGGGGGGAAAGCTTGTCATATTGAATTGGTAGGTGGAAATCTGAAATGTCTGAAAGTGCTTTCAGTGCTGCAGTGAAAAAACTGTCTTCTCTCTTTCTGCTGTGCCCCCCAGCACAGCGCTGACATGCTTCCTCAGGGAAGTTGAAGTTCTGGAGGTTTTCTGTGTGTTGGAGGATCTCTGCTTTGCTACCATGGCTCTTTGGTGGGTTTTTTTGTTTGTTTTGGTTTGGTTTTCTACATTTGCTCAGTGACTGGCATTCTACAGAAAATTAAAGCTGTTCATTATCCTAGACAGAAGCTGTATTCGCAGATTTATGTTGCCCTTCTCTGAAGAGACAGTGCTGCTTCTGCCAAATTAGCTGCAGCAGATCTATGACCTGGAGGCTGCTCTTCAGTAGGCTGGAATTAAACCATCCAACACACATCCAACGTAAACACTGCTCCAATATAGAAACTCAGATGGAGGATATTGGGTGCCAAGTCTCCCTTGGATTTTAGAGTGGTACCTGAAGTATATTTAGAAATGCCAGTCTTACCCTTAAAAAAACAAATGAAACTGAAGTAACAGAATTGTCCTTAATTTGTTTTCATTACTGCAGGACATACCTATGAATTTATGACTTTCAATTAGGTTTTCCACTGCTTATTGGATATAAATTGAGAGACGAAGGCATACTATTTCCTCTTTTCTGTTTCAGAATGTCCTCATATGTGCACCATAACATTGCAATTGAGAAGGATGAAATAATTTTGACTGTTGTTTGTGTGTAAAACAAGTCTAATATGGAGATCATGCATAAATATACCGGTTTCTTAGTTTACATAATAGTTTAGCTCATATGACTCAGTACAAGTATGTCCTGTGGGCTATCCTGGCTCGTGGTCAAATGATGCTCTCTGTGCTTTTGAACAGAGGAGGCACAGAGAGGGTCACAAATGGCTATCAAGTTGGCCAGTACCTTTAGAAATGAGCTGGGGAGATCTCCTGTTTTGGAAATGTGAGTCTCTGCAGCTCAGGCTGAAGATACCGTGTTACCCACCTGGTTATCTGTTAGTAACACTGCTCAGCAGGAGGCATTCCTCTCTCCTCGCCCTGCAGTGCTGGCTCTCATGCACCTCTCCACGCAGTGTCTCTAAAGGCACACTTCATTGCACACTGTGTTAAGCTTTATTATAATGAGCTGGGTGCTCATTAAAGCTTCACAGTTATAAACAGAGCTATAATTTTGCTTGAGGAGCACCATAATATTAGTTTGGCACCTGGAAACAAACCTTATCTCAAGCTGGGTTATGTCAAAATGTAAGTGATGGTACTTATTTGTAACAGCTGAAGTGGATGATAGAATTGCAAATGTTTATATAATGTACAGCTGAAAAAGCGAAAGAAAATGTAATTCTACAAACCCCCTATCATTCTCTCCAGCCATTCAGCCAGCCTCTCTGCTTCCTGGCTCTTTGATGTCATGGCTGTACATAGGGACTTATGCCTGCATACTTTGGTTTCAGAAAGCTTCCATCCTGGCAGAGAAGACTCACTTACCAGAGACCTCCAAGGGTTTCCATCATACTCCCTTTTCCTTTTGGGGGTTTAAACAACCAACTAAATCAAGAAGGCACTCTTAATTCCTCTTGATAAAACCATGGTCTGCCTCCCCTCTTTGGAGTTGCAAGAGTTGCCATAGCAAAGTTACCACACCATTTCCACCTGCCTGTGCAGAGAGAGCTCTGTCCATGGTTTCTGCTGCTCAGGGCAAAGAGGCTCGATCCACTGAGCTCCATGTTGCATAACGTCTCTGGTCTAAGACAAGCACAGATACATTTAAAGCATGAGTCTCATTTTTGATATGTGACTGAGATCGCCCCAGGCTGATGCTAAGTTTGAAAAGACTGAGCCCCAAAACCTGTCTTAAAAGGATACTGGTAGAATAGAGTGGAATAGCACCAGTAAAATGGAATTTGCAACAAACCCCTGTCTTTTCTGAACCTTATGCTCATCCAAAGGTTTTTTTAGTTGACTCAGCACCAGCTAGCAAAGCAAGTGTAGTACTGATGTAGGTGGGAATGGTGGGTCCCAGGGCCAATTTGCTGAGTGTGAATGTGTGTGCTGCTGAGTGAGAAATATTCTGCCTGTTTTCTAGGGGGGGTTCTATTAAAAACTGCAGTGCCTTGAGACTCCAAAATCAGAGCTGGGCACTGAGCATGGCAGCACTGAGCACAGCACCATACATCTAAGGGCTAACAGTAGCTGCCTCAGGCATGGCACAGACCAAGGGAACCTGCATAGAAAGCAAGACATAGAAAACCTGATGTATCAGCATGTTTTATTCTTATTCTCATTTTTAAAATAGTGTGAACCCAACTCTAAGTGGCAGTGGAAGTGAGAGACTGAGAGCAATGAGGCATCTGGCTATGCTGGCACACCAGTTCATGCCTGTTGCTTTATTCTATTTTCCCTTTTCTCTTATTCTGGGGCAGGCAGGAGGAGTCTTGAAGAGCAAAACTCCTGTATCCAGAAAAGATGGGGGGGATGGAAAAGCAGGCAAATGATAGAGTCCTCTAGCTGTGTAATGCCAAGCCGGAAGTTGGAAACCAGTCCCTGTGCAGGCTACTGCACTGTCAGAGTGAGGCGGGGAAGTTTTGTTTTCACATCATGTATTTCAGAAAAGCATTCCCCAAATCCATGGTCTGATTTACAGCTGTGGTTGTGTTATCAAATTAATAAGGACTATTGTTTGGATCTTAGAAGCCAGTCAGCCTAAGCAGAAAGAGATGAGACAGGCAAGGAAGGCAGAAATATTGAAGAGGAAAGGTTCATGGCAAAAAATGGAGACAGTGTTAGGAAAATGGTTCTTTGAAACTTATGCTGCTTAACCCAGTTCCAGTGCCCTTCATGGAGACACAAGCTGGATTTGATTGAGGCTCTCAGAGGTCAGTGTTTTTTATCCATTAAGCTGCAACTGCCTAAACTGAGTGTGCAGCCCAGGAGACAATTGAGAGCTTTGCCCGGTTTGTATTCTGTTTGCAGTTTGGGGAGTTGGTTTCAGCAGACCAAATAACACTGTTACGCTGCTCAGCTGATAACACACCAGTTATAAAGTTCACTGTGAGAGATCTTGCCATGAGCTGACTGAAGGGTTCTCTATCAGTTTAGATTTTGGTTAGCTCTTCAGGGTGTAGAGAGAAGCCAGCATGGATGTAGGGCAAGACATCTGAAGCTATGGCAATTAAATCTTTCAAAAGTGTTGTGTTGGGTTTGGTTTTTTTAATTAACAATTTAATCATAATGGAACTTTGGATACTGATTTCCATAGTCTTGTTGGGTCTGAGAAATAATGGTTGCTGCACTTGAAAGAGGAATTTGCCTTTTGATCCCACCTGTCTGTGGCTGTTGGCATTACTGTGGAGACTGGGCTGCCTTAACTTTGACCAAGAGAAAGATGCACTGCGAGTGGTTTGCTGCTCCTTCTTAGAAATCCTCCACCACCTCACTTCAGTCCTGAATTTGTTGTCTTGGGAGATGGTGGAGCTGTAGAATGTTCAGAAAGCCATTAATAGGAAAGGCAAGCTGAGTTACGCCTGAAACTTTCCCCATTCTCTGTATCCTTCTCTTACCTGTCCTTTCTGTAATTTGTTGACTTGTGAGTGATTTTTGGTTGTCTTTTTAATTCTTTTTTCTGAGGCATTGTATCAGTTATGCAAAAGAACAGGTTAAAATATTCTAGTGTTGTTACAGTAAAACCAGGGTGCTGTTATGAAAAGCACATCTTGACACAGAGGCTCTTGAACACTTCTAGTCAGTGTAATGGCTCAAGGGCTAAAATAATATGTTAAGCTTTGGGTGGAAGGGTTATCTTTTGACAAGTCTGTCTGAGATGCTGACAAAAGTCCTCCAAGTTTTAGGCAGTGAAAAAATGCCAGACAACTAGAAAGCTATACTTTTGGAAAATGCCTGTAATTCCCACTGTGAAGGAGAGGGCACGATGGGGAATACAGGAACGCTAAAAAACTTTTACCTGTATGAGGTGTGACTGTTTACTGCTACTTACCAAGTGTAGATTTGAAATCAAAGGAATTTATAGCGTTCTTTTTAGAGACTTCTATTTCTCATGGATATTTAATGTTGATTTGTTTCCTTATTCTTAATCAACATTAACTTGAGGAAAACTCATTTCATACCCCTTTAAACTATTAGAACTTTCCAGATTGGCAGAGGGACTTTAAATTTCTAGTATATAGTTCTGGAAAATTTCCTTGCCTTAGATATTTGATAATTTTCTTTTTCTCAGGTTTTTCGGTCATGATACATTCCACACTGCTGGACACTGGTTCAGGAAAAATAAAGGATGCTGCTTCATAAAGTCCTAGACCTGCTTCCTTCTGCGGCTCAGAAGGATCTGTATTATTTGTCATCTTAGGGTGCAATGGTCTCCAAAGTGAGGTGTGTATGACATAATCCACTGAGGTATAGAAAGAAGATACTAAAACTTCAGTAGTATTTGTATATAATTTATAAGGAAATATGTGTTGAGGTGCGTGAAAGTTTTTCTGATGGGGTGTGTGGTCAAAACACTTTGGAGACCATTGTTCTGCAATAAATGTGGAAGAACCTTTGTCAACTCTGACTTGTGAAAGTTGTCACAGAATGTGTTGTGTGTGTTGTAGACACGAGTAATTTCATGGCAACCTGTGACATAACCTGTGAGGCTGATGATGATCATTCTTTGTGCTGGTCCCAATGCATCCTTTGTGATTGAGTTCCAGCATTTTTGTACCTTCAGGTTTTGTCGTTACAGGGAATTGCTTTCATAGGGTTTAATGAAATCAGCAACAGGATACATGTAGCCAAAATGCCTAAAATGTACTGCCTAACATGCTTTTAATAGAAGTTTAGTCCTGGATACTATTACTTATCAACATCAGCAGGAAAATGATACTGTGTTTGGCAATAGCCTGACACTGATTTTGAAAGGGGACTGTGCATGACATTGTGGAGGCTTTGGTGGTCATCGGCTCCAGATGGACAAGCTGGTGAGGGCACCGGTGAAGGTGAGCAATGATTCTTGGGGAGACCTTCCCAATCAACCTCTCTTTAGTTTGCTTTCCTAAGGAAATAAGGTTTATGCCGTTACTTCACCTTTCTGTCTGCCCATCCTTTTACTTCTCTCTACCATTTTCCCAGTAGCTGACCAGCAGATTCAGAAGTGTCAGTCTAGTTTGACAGAGGGTGAAAATGACTGTTTTGTGAGACTCACCAAGTGGATGGAGAGGAGATTGATTTGATCTGGAGTCCTTTGTGAAATAAAGGCAGGACATGGTCAGTTTGACCAGCCATTTGCTGCCAACCTGCAGGTGTTTAGTAGATGCATAACTCCCGAGAAGTGGCACTCTGTGGTGTCTCTGCATGGTGATGGGAAAGTTACAAGGTACATAACAAAGTCAAGAAAATAATTTTAGAAGAGATGAGGAAGGTTGCTAGGAGAAAAAGGGTGCAAAATCACAGTAAAGCAAGAATACTCCTGGCTTTATTTGACAAACATTGCACACAAACAAGTCTGGTGCACAAATGTGCTCAGGGATCCTGTTTCAGTTTTGGCGCTCAGAAAATGTTTTTATCTGCCAGGCAATGGGGACAAATCTTTGCCAAGAAATAAGAGAAGGAGGGAATGGAAGGGACTGCCAGGATAATTTATTTTTTTTCAGTAAGTATTGTCACTAGTTTTGGACAAAGAATTTGCATATTGCACATCTCTATTCTCTAGCTCTCCTTGTGTTTATTTTTACCAAAAGTAATCTGAAAATTATTCTTCCTGTGAAATTCAGGGGACATCCTCCCACACTGATTACCACATGTAATAGCCTCTAATACAGATTTTTGAGTACAGTTTATTTACATTTGGTGCTGTTTTATACCCATTTTGAAAAGGGCATTACCTTTTCCGTGATGGAAAGCTACAGACAGTCAGATCTGCCATGTTCAGAATGAAGATAGTTAATCTGAATAGACACATAGACACTGTGACTCAGTTTTGCAGCCTGTTTGTGCCCAAGAATGATTTGTTATTCTTCCCAGATGAAGCATATCTGCAAATACCAAGGCCACATTCATTGTCCGTCAGTGCAGACATTGGATTTAAGATGGGATTCCAATAGCCCAGTATAATTTACCTTGTTTTACTGCCTGACTGATGACACAGATGATATAAAAGATAAGTTTCTGCTGCAGCTAGAATGGCTAATTGCTAATGGGACTCTTTCCACCAACTTCAGCAAGGATAGAGCAGGTGTTGAGTCATGCAAAACTATGTCAGCGTCCTGTAAAATGTTATAGGGGATTATTGTAAGATGTGAAAAATGTGGAAGGAATACGGATGCATTACTGTTGTCACAGGAGAGAGCTCCCCTGTGTTTATGCACTACTGTGTGTTACATGGCAGTGAAAGATGTGGCGAGTTGACATAACAAACTGCTGGCTGTACCCATTCCACCTTCAGGGATCCTTCTACAAGTTGAAGTTTCCCTGTGCCTTTAAGTAAGCTATTTTTTCCAACCCATCCTATTCCAAGAAGCATAAATATCAGAAACAAGGTCGGAAACAAGGCCAGGCATTCTTCATCTTGGTGTGAACTTAGTCCTCATCCTTCTAGAACCTGCACAGCCTTCACTTTGAGCCCTGACTTCTAAGGGATGGTATTGCTATCTTAAAAAGTGTTTTCCCAATTAATATCAAATGATCTCAGGCTGGCAACCTGAACATCAGACAAACACGTGCCTTTAGAGAACTGCAAGTGATAAAAATACAGTTAAATGTGATTTCTGGTTATTTTTTGGTCAGCTGCTTCCCCTCCAATCTCTTGTGTTTACATGTGTTTTCTTCACTCTAGCATCCCTTACATCAGAAACCCCCCCTTATTTTCACACCTGCTAGGCTGTACCTCTCCCACCCATGTGCCTCTAAAAAGCTTATGATATAAACACTTCCACTGGTTATGGTGCCCACAACATGATGTAGAGGTGTCTCATGATACAAGTATCTTATTTGTTCAGTAAAACATGATTTTTGAATTACGTTACTTAATGATGGATAGCATTAAATAACAAAGGTTAGTACTAGAAATGAGCAAGGGCTAGCTTTGAGTGAGAAACTTCTGGTTTCCCTTTGGGGCTATAGTGAAGTTAGTATTTTTTGTTTCAAATCCAAACCCCAGAAATTTATATGACCGCCCCATAAGTCAAGAGCTACAAAAAAAAGTAATGTATGCAGTAGAAATGACCACTGCCTACAGCTGCTGAAACCACTCATCATAATGTTTACTAAAATCTAAGGAAAAATGCAAACTGAAGGTGAAAACACATCAGCTGTGGAGCAACGTTGGAGGACAGCATATGCTTGGTGACATAAATATGAGAATGTTTTTTAACTGATACCCCAAATAAGTTTATATTGGCACTCAGATCATTTCTAATGGCTCTTTAGATCAAGGGCATTGCTATGCTTTAACATCAAAAGAAAGTTAGGTGAAGAAGCTAAGTACACCTCTTAAAATCTGCAGTACAGAAGAGGGTTTACAACACTCTAATTCTCAGCTTCTGGAAAAGACAGGAGATAGTACACCTCATCTGAGGCTACTGGTGGGAGCAGTAACTGATCTTTACCTGCTGCTGGAGGAGCTGTGGATGGTGTGGCTGGTTCTAACCACAGGTACAGAGGTGCCTTCTGTCTGCAGCAGGGAGATGCCAATGCTGGTGGCTGCAGTGAGATTGCTGGCATGAAGGCTTAGAAGATACAGCCCTTGGTGCCACTGGCTGCCATGAAACAACATGAAAATGTTTGTTTAATAAGGACTGTAAAATGTCCCCAGCACTCAGGACTCTTAAGTATTTTCATAATTTCAGGGGGACTTTTCCTGGCAGACTTTGATCATATTAAATAGATTTCCCATGATATCATAATGCTCCATTTGTTATAAATGTGCTGATTTGCGGATGTGCAATTAGCTGACTCAAGCAAAAAAGCGTTGTAGATATCCTGTGTATGAAGTGGCAGTTTATTTCTCTCCATATGGTCTATAACTTGTTCCATGCTGCTTACCATGGGGTCTGGGCTTACTGCCCATTGCTCGTCACAGTTTATAGAGAGGAAAATTGAAGGCAGCCCTGGAGTTAATTCTTTGCAATACAGTTATTTCCTTAAGGCAATACCTAAGCTGTTTGCATCAGCCAAAACCATCCCCTTGAAAGCAGGTGAGTCCCGACTGTTCCCTCTGCGGAGTGAGGGTTAGAGATGAAATTGTCTTAGCAAAGGGCACTGCGTGAATTCACAGCCAGGGGCTTCCTGGAAGGAAAATGTAGGGCTCCCCCAATGCTGCATAACTCAGGTCCTTTAAAAGACTTTTTTTTTCTGCCATATGTTTATTTAGCCCTACTTGAATGGATCTATACCAATGTTAAATCTTGTCCCTCTTAAGTCCACGAGTAAACTTCCTTGGACCTCAACCATGATGGGATTGCATTCTAAAGTAATAGTCTCAAGAAGACTCTCATTTTCAGCACAGGAACAATTGTTTTGCTGTCAAAGTGGCAGTAGGAACCATACCTCACTGCACATTTTTAACTCTTCTAATACTAAATAAGTATATTCTGCTCTCCTCTCTGGTATCTCTCTTACTCCTTTCAAAGGAGTGGAGAGCATGGAAAAAAAGAGATTTGAGAGAGCAATAGCATATATTAATGTACAGGGTTAAACTTTCTGAGGAAAAGGAATTTTTTTGTCTCATCAGCATGTTTAACAGTTGCAAATCTCTGTGTATGAGGAAATGTCTTACATTCAAAGACTATTAACAGCTGTGAAATTAGATTTACAAATCTGAATATATATATCTGCATATTTTTATGCTGTTGCATAGCATTTGTGCATATATTCATGAAATCGTGTTGTAGTTTATGAAATTCGAGTGTACAGTTTCAGTGTGAACTTTCAGATTTCTTAATCATGAGGTTGGTAAATGAAAGACTTGCCATCTGCAAATTTTGAAATTTGTGCAATATAGTATGATGCTTTTGGAGAGAAACAGAATTAAAAACAACAGATATAAATGTATAAATTTATTTGGAAGGTGTGAAATGCGTATTATGAAAAAAGTGGTTTAATCGTGTCTACTCAAATAACTCTTAGGTGGGTACAGTTTTATATTATGATTGTGGAGGGGTTTTTAATAGTATGCACAACACATTCCACAGTGCTTCATTTCATTCTTAAAAATTGTCTGGGTTTTGTGTTTGGAGATGAGTCATTTTGAGGCTGTGGCACTCACTTTTCTGGGTTCAGCCTATAGCTCTAAGGATTGAAAAATATATGACATTATTATCTTATACAAATCACAATTCATCTGGTAATGAAACTCTCCAAAAGAAAGCAAATACAATACTTGGGTGTCCTTGGAACATGAAAGCCTAGTACATGGCCAGCAGACGTGCTACTCAGAAACCTATGGGAATATTCATTTAATTGCAACTAAAGCTTCGCTTCTGTGTTTGGGAATCCTGATCTGCTCACACAGATCTCAACACATGACTGAAATAATCTGTTTATCCAGCATATGGTCCTTTGTGAGGACTGGATAGAAGCTACTCGGTCTTACGTGTCATTTGTCACAGAGTCTTTTCCTTCTAAGTGCTCCCTTTCTAGTCCAGGGCCATGGAGGCATTTTAGCAATGCAAAGAGGTGATTAGAGGCACTTCTGCTGGAATGTATGCTGCAGTGCTTAATGAAATTAATTTGGCTTATCAAAGGGGCACGGAGAGGCAATGCTGGGCTTTGTCCTACTCACTGTCACTATTTCCTAGGGTGACATTGGATGTGTCAGTAGTGCTCTTTGCTGTACTTTTGGCATGCACGGTGCTAGCAGGAGCTGGGGGGAGGCTGGGAGTTTTCAGGTGTGCTCAAAGGTGTTTGTGTTCAGGAGAAACAAATCTTTAAAACCAGGCTTTTCTAGCTGATATTATTGTAGCTGATGTTTGTGAGTAAGGAGAATCATATCTGCTTGGTTTAGCAGGAAGACTATTCTGACTACTAAGTGCTGTCTCCTTCCCCCCAAATCAGTGACCGTATCTATCTCAGACACAAGACATCAGAGAAATAAAAAGGCTCCTCAGATCTTTGCTTAGTCCATCTTCCTGTATCCTTCTGTATAGAACAGTGGAGACAGTGTGGCTGATCTGGGCAATTAGTGATTTGTGTCCATACTTATTTGGAGATGCGTTTTTCAGGTTATGTCCTTTTCTAATACGTGCAGTAAAGTACTATTTGCACTGACAAACTCTACAATAATAGCCTAAGCAGTGTGTGAGCTCTACAGAGAAAATGCCACTTGACTCCAAATGATGTCAGATTTTAAATTCATGAAAAGCAGGATTTTTTGAGTAAAACAAGCTAGTGCCCAAAATGCACACAGATCTCAAAGCAGAAAGGTGTAGTGTCAGGAAAATGCAGCCAAATAGAAATCCTAGGAATATGATAATAAAATGCTTTATTAAACAGAAAAAAAATAGAGCAAAAAATCACAGCAGAAAAATATGTGCTTGAATGTCAGTAAGAACTTTATTTCATGTTGATTTTAAACTTCCCCGTCAGTTGAAAAATGAAACTCTTCAGTCATACAGAGAGTTTCTGCAGAGGAACCAGACGCTACATCTGAATGGGCCATGCACTGCCAATCATGAGAGCAACCAGATTTTCACACCCATGTTTTTACTAGGTGCCATTTCACCAACAGTTTCTGTAGGTCTTTCAGTTGAACCATGAAAGTAATCTCTTGTAACAGGAAAACCAGTGAAGGTGAAAAACACTCTGCTCAGATGGAGCAGTGTTTGCAGCCCTTGCTCCCCAGCAGAAACTGCGCTGAAGGGTTTACGTATCTGGCGTGCCTTGCCAAATTCAGTCTATTTCTTACACTCCTGTCTTCTTGATGTATTAAACAGGGATCTAAGGCTATTCAAGTGTATGTTGCACTCTGCAACCACTGCAAGGATGTCAGGAATTGTGCAATCTCCTGAGGACTGGTCTCCTCAGGGCTCTGCAGGTTTTGCGCTCATTAGTGGAGACTTCAGAGCGTCTGGTGCTGACTCCAAGAGAAAGCCTGTGTGCCTCCGTGGTAAAATCATGGGTTCTTGCTGTGTTTCCAGCAGTTCTTCAAGAGCTGAGCAGCTCTGCAGCTTGTGGGGTGCTTTGGGAAGTTTTGTGGGGTGCTTTGGGAAATTACCTGGTGTCTGCTTGCCTCTGCTCCATGTCAAGTTTGGGCGGATGGGCAAAAGGCATCAAAGTAGGTGAGAAATACAAAATTTTGCACCATGCTGTGCCACTTAAAAGTTTTGGGCTGGAGCTGGACCCCAGCCAGCCACCAGGATCCCAGGTTGGCTACAAGGTGGAATGGGGCCCTTGATACCACTGGGGCCTCTGGGTTTGGTTCTGCACTGTGTAAACACCCATGCCATAAATGAATAACAGCAATTTTTTTCTGGGTCTGAGCTTTGTTTGCTTTTGCTTTTGCCTGGACAGCGAACCTGTTCCTTGAGAAAATAAGCAAAAAGTTTTTAATATCTGTGCCTCCAATGAGGCAACGGCGGCGCATCTATTCTTAATCTATATTGTTTGTACTTTTGTTCAATAAAGCGGTTATAAGAAATAATACATTTCTTCTTTAAAGTCCCTTCCCCGCCCCTTCTTGTAATAGTGTTACTTCCTGCCCTTCTGCTCTCTCAATAGTGCTTCCCTTTCCTGTTTTGGTTATAAGCCTTCATAGAGACTCCTGGCTTGTCTCCCTGCCAAATTTGTCTTCTGCTCAGGTGAAGTAGACTGTTTGGATTTAGGCACACGTGCCGGATTTGAGTGTGTACTCCTGTGGGATTGCCTGACCAGGTCCCCCTCGATGGCAGGCACGTAAGTATCTGGGGACCATGCACAGTGGCAGGGAATTTGTTGACCAGAGTTAATGTGACTGGATGGGAAGGAGAGCACATATTGTGATAAACATAGAAGGTCTGTGTTTTGGTTATAACCTTGTAGAATAATTTATAATTGTATAAAATGGTAATTAAGTTTTTATGGCAATGGTACATTAATATGCATCCCCTGGCAGTGAGGGAGAAGCTGACTTGATGAAGCGAGCGTCCTTCATTCCTGGTCTGCCTCCATCAGCTCCAGGGGAGTTGTCACAGGTTTATTTGCATTTCTTCTGGGATTGAAGGGAAACCAAGGCAAAGCAATGCCAGCTTTAATGAAAGACCTTTATGCTGATTCTGTCTATTTATTTACGAGTCTGCCTCTCCTGGTCATTAGTTATGATTATGATCTTTCAAAGCCTTTTCAAAGCCCATGAGTGAGAGCTTTCAGCCATGTATTTTCACTTGACAGTCCAGTTTCAGGTTTTGCATAATGTGTATTTTACCAGATTAGTTACTTCTCGTTTTTATTTCTGTCATTTAAGGGTAAAGAGAAATAGTTTGTATTAATAGCAACCTGATCCAGTCAAGTTGCTTTTTTATTGTTTTTGATTAATTGAGTTCATAGTGTTTCTCCAGGACATTTACTTGACTAATTTTTAGGAACTTCTAAACATTTACTTGGTGTTTATTTTTAGGAACTCCCAAAATATATCTTCAAGGTGGTATGCAAAATCTGAAAGTGAACCACACTTCACTGCAGAAAGAAATGCTGTGTGAATCAAAGCATTAATGGAGCAGTAGAGTTTCTCCATTAGGAGACAGCAGTGACACTGCCTTGTTGGAAATTGGAAGGGAAAGGTTCCCAGATCATGGCATGGCTCTGGGAGTCTGGCTGCCCAGCAGCAGTGGCACTTCTCTTAATCACACCACTTCCTCTGTGAAGTACCTTTTGCAAAGCAGATCTCTTTAAGCATGTTTTAAGATGCTGAGTTGAGATACTGGTGACTGAAGTTCCCCTTATAGTCATTTGAATTCTTATGCTTCAGTTTGCAAAACCTGCCAGAAGAATGATGGGTTAAAATTAACAACACCACATAGTTTGAAAATCTCAGCAGCATAAACTAAGCAGATGTGCAGGCTTACAAGGGCATCAATCTGTGGCTGCTCTGCTGGCCCCAAATCTCCGCTGATTGGCAGATGTGCTATTTCAGTGTCGCGGCGGACACCGAAGGGTCAGGGCTCTCCACGGACTTTTGCCAGCAGTGCTGAGGACTGAGTTGTTCTGGACTGACAGTCAGGCCCAGGTGGAACATCTGTTCTGCTGCTTTAACGTTTTGCATACTGTATTTATTTTTTGTATTTCTACTCACTTTTCCTGTGCTCGAGAGCACTGAGGGGTGACAGAAGGTTATGCAAGTTTCTCTGGTCATGCCAGGATTGCGTGCGTGTTCCCAAATTTAGCAACTCATCTGCCAAAGTTCTGGCTTAGTGTGAGACCTGGATGCCTCATAAACTCTGGTTTCCAGCTGACCTGTCTGCAGCAGGTACTGGACATGTCAATCAATTCCCACTGGGTATGCCTGTGTAATAAGGGAGAATTAAATATTAATGTCTTATTCCTAGCAGAAAGAAGAGTAATTCTTGATCCTTTTTCTTGTGGAGGTAAACTGGTGTTCATCTTACTCTTGATAATATTGTAGGTTATCAGTATTTCCATTTACTGCTCTATAAAATAAGGTACTTGTCTTGCAGGTATGTCGTACCTTTTTTTAACAGCGTCAGTCTTTTTGAGAGCTACTTCTGAAGGGAGCTTCGTATTTTTACTATTTTCTTCTTATTATTTAATATTAAACTCTTTAGATGCTGGAGTTTAACAGTGGAGAAAGGTGATGGCCAGGCACCTGCAGCAGATGCTCAGTGCGAAAGGCTCATCTCCCTTTTGCAGTGCAGCCAAACCCCAGCACCAAAGGCAGATCTTCAATGTGAACAGGCAAGCTGAGCAGGAGACCAAAAAATAGCAGCTCCTCTGGGAACTGGACTTCACTTCAGGCTGACTGGGGCAAGGGGCAGCATTGTTGTGTAGGTCTCTGCACAAGTAGGCAACCAGGAGTTGCAGCATTGTTGTGTAGGTCTCTGCACAAGTAGGCAACCAGGAGTGAATGCAAATTGAGAACTTCTGACCACTGGGTGCATGGGTTGGTTTTTCAAGGGATGCCAGAAAATGGACATAGTCATTGTGGCACCTCCATATTATATATGAAAGTGTGACTGCTATTATTCTTAATATCTGCTATAACATATTCAAGCATCTGCATGTCACTGAGGATTAAAAGCTCCTGTCTGGATGTAAAGTCCCTGTGGAGCTGCTCTTGTGTGATCAAGTGGCTAAATACTGTATTTTCCCTATGAGGTCTTGCTGCATTGCTGAGGAAGTTCTTCAGTGCTCTGGGAGGAAGGAGGGTGTACGATGGTGACACCAGCTGTGCTGCAAGTTTGGTTGCAGAGGGAAGTAGACTTTGAAAAGGAAGTCCCAGAAGGTGTCACAGGGAAATAAGGCTTCCAATGAGAAATGTGGTCATAAGCAAAGCTGGCAGTGAACCTCTGGTGGGAAGGCTGGAGAGCCACTGCACTGCAGCAACTTTATCTGTAATGAGCTCAGATCTCAGATACAGTCTGCATGGCCAGAATGACCCGACTGCCTTGTGTTCAGAGGGTGTCTCAGGTTTTTTTGTTCTCTAAATCCAGTGGTCGGAGAGAAATGTCCACCTGTTTCAGATTACTACTTAAACACTTACCCTACCTCTCAGTCATTATTATATTTGTTATAGTGAAAACAACTTTAAGATACTGCAGGAACATGAATTGTAGCTTAGTAATTTTGAGGTGTACTGCACAGATCACACATTTCCATATGCAGGATTTTGAACTTACATTAGCTGTTCAAGCTGATATGGAGAATATTCTGTCAGCTTCTTAAATCAGCATCAGCAATTTCTTGCATGTCACGTTTAACCACACAAGTGTGACTTTCTGTGGCAGCCTCAGTGGACAAGTAGAGTGAGATGTGTTAAATGGCTTGTGCGTTATCTCACACATTCTATGTGCTGAGGTTTTGTTCTCAAGTAGGACAAACCTGGGGCTAAGTAATATTAACAATTTCTCACACCAATAAGAATTATTAGATCAGTCCAACATAATTTTTAATTATTAATCTTTTAAAGGTTATGGGGCAAATGTGTGGGAGATGGAAATGAAAAATGTTTGTGAAAATAGCTGTTTGCATTTCCTATGAATGCCAGAAAAGAGTTGTTTGAAGGTGAGAGAATAATAAGCAGCTTGAAACAAAGTAGATCCGTAATAGATTCAAAGCATGAGAGCTTGATTTCTGTCAGGGAGCTTTCACAGTGTGTGCTAAGAGAGCTTCTGCCCCAAGGATACAGTTGCATCTGTAAATATGAAGGATAGTGGAAGTGTCCAGATCCACCTGGCATGCTGGAGTAGAGCCCACACAATTAGGTGTTTCATCCTGAAGTTAGCTGGCCGTGGATATTTGTTACACCTTTTGTGAGCATGATTTGGTGACCCTCCAAAAGCTGTAGGATGTTGTCCTGGCTCTAGGAGAAAGTATTGTAAACCTCTCCCGTTATCCCTGGAGAGGTGACCTCTGGGTAGGTTGGTGCTGGACAAGGGGTCCAGGGTTGGGCTGGGATAACCCTGGTCCATGGCAGGCTCTGCACAAGCCAGCTGGTCAGAGCTGGGCTCAGTGCCTCAATGCCATACTCTGCAAAAGTTTTGTTCATAAGAAGATAACCTTGTAAGTAGAGAAAACAGGTCAGTGAAGGAGCACATTGCAGTTTGGCCACTTGTCTTTTTCCCAGTCAGGGACAAGAGAGAAAAGTCTTGGATACCTTTCAGAGCCAAAGACTTGCCTCCAAACATTATGGTTTGCTCTCTTTTTCCTGTTTATTCTCTATAACAGGTTTTTTGTGGTTCCGACCTGAGATTTTAGCTCGTATGTTTGGATAACCCACTGGTCTAGGCAGAGTGAAGCAGGAGGACTTTTATCTGATCCATGGCTCCTCCATTACCAGCCTCCATAGAAATTTCTGTCATTTGTTTCCCCCCCACCCCTATATTTCTTCCTGCTACTTAATCATTTGTGGTCAGCCAGATAATGTCAAGCCATGCACTGTCTTGTGTGGTAATTCACAAAAAACCCCAGATATTTTCCCAAAGATTCCCAGTGTTATCTTTCCTGTACTCCTTTGTGGCTCTTTTTTGGCTATAGTTCTTGGTAATCATACATTTACTAAAAGCCAGGAAGAAAGAGCTGCGTTTTTTCAAGTTCTGCACAGATGGAAGAAGAGAGAAGTGTTATTTCAGGATGAAAGCACCTCCTCTGCAGCACTGCCTCAAAGTGCAGCCTCATTGCTACTCCTTGACTGTTCTCCCCAAATACAGTAGTACCTTATCTGGTACCTTGAGTTTCACTTGACTCATTTAGGGCTGGCAGTGCTGCTGACACCAAAGCAAGGAGGATACAGCAAATCTGTGGGGCCAGCCCATGTGTGTGCTTGGCTGCCCACACGCACCAGGGTTGGGCAAAAAGGATCAACACTGACCCTTTCAAGAAGGGCTAACTCCAAATTAGCCAATCTGCTAATTTTTGAAGATGAACCCTAAACACAAGAGATGGAAGAGAGTGGGTGAAAATGGGTTACACAGAATGAAACAAATTGTATAATCTGCAAACATTTTTTTTTTAATTTATAGGTTTGTAATATTGAAACAATATTCTGTAAATCTCAACAGCAAACACTGGATTTTAGGTACCCGCTGTGAATGAAGGATTTCCCAGTGCAGCCTGCTTCTGTCAGATGGGAAGTTAAGCAGATTTGCTTTAACTTCAGGCAAACAAGTGGTACTGGTGCAGATGTTTACCATCCCACAGATGTAAAGCACTGAGAGAAAATGCTTTCAGAATAAATAAGGGTGAATATTTGGATCCCGAGGAAGAACCCCTTCCCCTCCACATTTAAATAAGATATCTTAAATCTGCCTCAGAGTTGGAGTAGATGTTAAGAGCAAATCTGAATGATTTTGTAATCAAGACCTATGTTTCAATTTTTATATTTTTTATACATCATTTCCTATGGTGGGAACTCAGGTGGATGAGTCTGACTGCACGTTAATGTAAAATAAAAAATCAGTAGGGGAGTTAGTAATATTTGATGTGGTATGTGAAATTTAATGGACCTCCAACATATACCCATTTTTCAGTAACTTTTGTGTATTAGGAAAATAAAGCAAGTTCTAGAAGTCTCCAATCATAATTTTGTGTATAAATGCTAATATCTAACAAACTCTTCTCGTGGAGGAGGAAAGTGACTATGCACAATTGTGCAACTAAGACCCATATTTGTTACCTGTCATGTGTAGTTGACATAAGTATAACCAAATAAATAATAAATAACCAAAACTTTTGCTGGATCTTTGTGAAACTACTGATGCTTGATTTATGTTTAAAATAATGTACTCCACAGAGAGTAATACAGAGATTCTCACTGACCTTTCTATGAGCAACATTTTCTGAGCTGTTTTCAGGGAAGTCTCTTAAAGTAGCAGTGGGACAGTTGTGCCTTTTATGTGTAGGAGAGTAAAAATCTTCAGGATGAAAAGTTACATCTCCATTTAGGGTGAGAAAGCAATCTAGCAATGGGTCCCTAGGAGCGTTTTGGGTGTTGAAAAATTGATGAAGTGGTTTGCAAGAATGGATTCCCCTTGTGCTGTACTTGTTTTATGTTCCTTTCTGTTATTTCACTGGAGGCCAGATAACAGGCTTAATCCTGTTTCCATTTAAATGAATGATGAAAAACTTCCATTGACTGCAGGAGAGCAGGGATTGAGCTCAATGTGTTGTTGCTTTATGTTACAGTAACAATTGGTCATCATGCATTAAATATTGCTCCTGAGGTCTATATCTGTGTTTCAGTCACGGGGCAGTAGCAGGTTATATGCTGTCTATTTTAGTGACAGCAAAGGCTGAAGGCAAAGTTGCCATATCTACTGGAACCTGGATATGGCATTATGAGTAATGCCATGTTAAGGCCCTGGCGACTGTATGGTTAGGTGTATTCTTGTTGTTGTATGGAAGGATAATTTAATTAATTTTGACTAATTAAGAAGCTAATGATAATTGTGGGTTCCAAAATCCACCTGAAATGCAGACAACATTGGGTCCGAGGCTTGCTCTGATTGAAACCACTGATGTGCTCTTGCTGACTTTAGTGTACAGTGAGGCTTGTAGTGACTGGCGAGGCTTGAGGGGAAGAACATGGTGTCACATTGGCCGAGTGTGACTCTCCCAGGGATAATGTTTTCTGGGATCCCACGGGCTCACTGGGCAGGAGCTTACTGTGCCCTAGGCAGCTGATGATCCCCTCACCTCTGGAGCTGAAGATGGAACCTCGTAGCACAGACAGGT
This sequence comes from Pseudopipra pipra, assembly GCF_036250125.1. NCBI lineage: Eukaryota > Metazoa > Chordata > Aves > Passeriformes > Pipridae > Pseudopipra > Pseudopipra pipra. The sequence continues at coordinate 53,115,151 of NC_087554.1, forward strand.
GGTCACCATTCAGCCACACGACTGCACTGAGGATTATTTTTGGCCATTCTACTTCCACATGGCAAAGCTAATCCAGTGTACCTGCCTTTTTGCTGGTATATTTCTCTCCCATTCTCCCCATCTGTGAATCCAAGACAGACTGGGCATCCCCAGGCAGGTCTGGAGGATGCAGGCAATGCTGCCACTGCTGCCAAGCTGTGGCTCTTGCACCAGCTGGAGGATTAGGCAGGCTGGAGTGAGCTCAAATCCCTCAGCTGCTAGTGTCAGATATGGAGGAGCTGCCACAAGACATTAGCTTACCTTAAAAAAAAAAAAGAAGAGAGAGGTATTTGCTGGGTAAGTAAATCAGCAGAGGCACAGCTGTTCTCCAGGTATCTCTCGTAACAAAGCAACAGCAACTGGTGGATGAGCTGAATTTTATAAATTCTGAAGAAGAATATAGATAAAATAATGTTTAGTCTTTCTGATCTGAATATATTGCTCCAATAACAGAATTTAGCTGTTTCCATGCTACATAATAAAAATACAGTTTATCCTGAATTTTCTTACATTGTTCTTTATGCAGATGTCTGCCAGTGTCCTTACTCTCTCTGTAAATCCTGTGAGGAGTTTTCAGGCTCTTACCCGCAGCCTGGAGGAGGTCTGTGGGCTACCTGGAGGCTGTGTGAAGTGACTGATAAAACAAGCCAGAGTCAGTAGGCTTTAGTGTACCATGGGGGATGCATCTGCCTTGGAAATCTTTTTGAGACCCACAAATCAGAAAAGATCGAAAACTGCTGCTGTAATCTACCCAGATCCTCTTAATACTTGCAGTAACGTGCTCCCTTTCATTAAAATGATGACAGTGACGGGGTCAGGCGGCTTTGGGTGTGCAGCAGTTGGTATGATTTACAGGTGGTGTAATTTGGCGTGGTGGCAGTGCAGCAATATGGTTTAGCATCACCCAGGAGCTTCTCATGTATTTGTGTGTGTATGCTAGGGAGGTAAAAGCAAACAAAGAAGGGAGGAAAAAAAGATTTGTGTGCAAAGAGGATTAGTGCTTGATATTGCATTGTGGAAAATTATTTAATACATCTTGGGCTCAGGAAGGGAGGTATGTGTGTGTATATGTATATATATACATATATACATACACATATATATATAGGTCTAAAGTTAAGAGGACACTCGTGAACTTAAAAGTTTTGCAGGGCATATATCCTGCATAGTTTCATTTAGGTCTAACATCTTAGGTCTATTTGCTTTTTGAATATCCCTGTTACATTAAAAATCTTACATCTTCAAAATTTGCAGGATTCGGTTTTTTCTTCATATTAGGAACTCTTATTTCCTCTGGTGTAAGAAAAGTGACTGGGAAGTCAAGAGAATTGAAATCCTGATCTATATTGACATGTCACCTCAACAGCATCATTTGCCAGTGGCATTTCTTGCTCATGATGGGTGTGTTTTATTACCATTCCAGTATGTTAGTCAGGATATGCGAGTAAGAGGTAAAGAACTAAGGAATTTCTGTGAATCTAAAGGAGAAAAATAGTTATTAATGCTATACAAAGTGTAGGTACTTTAATGCTGGAATGCAGACATTCATGGATTCCCGTTTCCCACTTTCTTTGCTACTAGGATGAAGGAAAAAAGAGTTCTTGTGTGTTTTGCACCGTGTATTCTGGGACCTCTAAGTGCGTCAGCAGGTCTGGGTATTAGGCATCAGATGGATTAACTTAATTGATTTCTTCAGTTTACCTAACATGGCTTCTGGTTCAAGGTCTGCTTGCTTCCAGTTTTAAATGTATAACTCAGCTGTGGATGTCACGTTTGTTTTGTCAGCAAGCTGTAAAATATTGGTAGGTTTTCATGCAAATGTGAAAGGCTTCACTTGCCAATAGGTACATAAAATAAATGGAGCATTCATACTGTTGGACAGTTTTCATAACATTTATGTGATGCAGGTTCTGTCTCAGGGCTTAATGTTTTATATAAAATAGATTATCAGTTCAAAACAGCAGCATATAAGAGGCTTTTTAAGTCTATGAACACATACATGTCAACTTTAATTTAACAGATCACAGTCAAAGGATTTGCAGATCTCTTATAAAACATATGTTGTAAGCAGTTCTGATAGTTTCTCTTGGTTTCTTCTCCTTTACAAGTTTGTGGTAAGAAGCAGCAAATTCACGGCCTTTTTTTCTTGTTTTTGTTGTTTTCACTCTCCAGTGAACAGAGTATTTGCCAAGCCCGAGCTTCAGTTATGGTCTATGACGATACCAGTAAGAAATGGGTGCCAATCAAACCTGGACAGCAGGGATTCAGCAGAATCAACATATACCACAACACGGCCACGAACACCTTCAGGGTAGTTGGAGTTAAACTGCAGGATCAACAAGTGAGTAACTGTATCAAGTTTCCTGTAAATTAACCTTTGATCTCGTTTAGTAACCTCAGTTCTACACCCAATGCAACATTTCCTGCTCCCTGCAAGGTGCCTACAAGTCTGTTTACTCCAGTCGTTCAGATTTTGTACAGTTTTTTGCACACAGAATGTAATATAGGTTATTACTCCTTCTTTGAAAAAAGAAATTTTGGTAGATGCCAGAGAGATTTTAATGTTATTCCCCTCTTCCATTTTTTTCTTGTGAAATTACTCTTGTTTCATTCTGTGGATTTTGCTCTCAGCTCCCCCAAAATTACTTTTTACTTGGATTTAGTGCTACAATAAAATATTATTTTATTTAATTTTCTAAAAATGTAATATATTATATTAAAATCCACTGCTGTCTCACTAAGTGTGATTGTTACATTGCCATGTTAAGTAATTAGTTCCTTGTAATGCACTTTAAAATCCTAGGTGCACATTGTGATCTGATTTACAGCAACCTAATTCTGCAGGACCTCCTCGGGTATTAAAGGAGTTATATGGGATTTAGATTACCAGAACTGAGATCAGGCCCCCAGTCTGATCAGCCACCAAAGCCCAGTGCTCAGCCCAGGGCTGGCACAGTGTGGCTCCGGGCAGCCTGGCTCATGGTGTGCCAGGCAGTGTGTGCTGTCAGAAGCTCCCTAACCAAATGTCACAATTATACCCTAAGCAAAAGTTTACTTGGGTGGAGTAGCAGTGCAGTACTGCAGTTCCATCTGCATTTTAGAGCAGAAATTTCAGAATTGGGGGCTCCCTCTGTGTATTTGGCGTGAGGCTGGTGTGGCGGTGGCAGCCCAGCCTGCCCAGGCTGCCCACCTCTTGTGCTCACCTCGAGCCCTCTGGCTGGCAGCAGAATGAGGAAGAAGTGGGAGATTGATTGATTGCCTGTTGGCTCAGAGAGTGTTGTTGCCTTCTGGGAAGGTGAGGTGAGCAGGGCAAGTCAAGCCAAGTCAAGCTAGTCCAGACGGCAGGAGCCAGGGCACCTCTGAGCTGCCACAGATGTTGAATTGATCGATCTGCTTACGGAAATGCAGGTGATCTCTCTCAGCTGTCAGCTGTAATGATGCTTGGGCCAATGGGAAAAGTTAGTTAGGTTGCATACTGGAAATGGTAGACTTTGCTGCACTGTCCATATATAGAGTCACCACCGAAAAAGGAAAAGCAGAACAGAAATAGGTGGGTTTTGAGCACATGGGTTTTCAGCTCCTTGCAGTGCACTTTTGAAACGTCTTCCAGAAGTTTTGCAATGGCTTTTATGCTTCTCAGTAGAGCAAAGGAGTCATATTAATTCTATTAATCCCATTCCAAAATAGAAAATATTTTCAAAACTAAATTAAATACAATGGCTTCTTAGGCAGTTGTGAAAGGCAGTACTGCTTTGTACAAAGCTATGCCAGCTGTTTATTTTGCATAGCCAGCAGGTGAATGTAAATGATTTTCATGTGACTACAATCTAAGATGGGACTGAATGGCTGGTGTATAACAAGCAGAAGTCATAAAGTCAACATATATATGCAAGGGAGATACTTAAGGTGTACCTCTGTGTACCAGAGGTCTGTCTTAATCAGACTATACAATTAAAGAGTAGGACATCTTAAAAACTCGAATCTTGAGCTGTACTTTAAACATTGCATTAACATTCTATTTGCTTTCAAATGTTCCAGCTTACGGAGAGCCTGCATGCTATCTAAAAATCATCTCAATTAAGAAGGAAGCACATAGAAGAATATATTTTTCTAAAGTTTACAGACTAAAAATCCCTCCTCAAACAAACAGAAAGTATAGGTTATTACCTTAGTCACCTAAAATGGTCTAAAACAAACTGTTCACCTTATATATGATTGCAAAAATCCAATATTATGAATAAAATATATTCAAGACAGCATGTGGCATAGTAGTATTCAAAGGAACACTGAAAGTCTCAAGATTCAGAGTTTAATATATTTTATATAAGTCTCACATGGAATCATAAGCTTGCTAGACTTGCTAAGTATTGGCATTTAATGAGAAAAAAATGAATTTCAGTAAAAGTAATTCTGTGTACAAGCCATTTGTGCTTGCTCTCAGGCTGTGTTAAATCTCACTGAAATTGAGGTTTTGGCAAAAGCTGTTGATTTCCCAGAAAAGACATATTTATCTGAAAAGGACCAATCTTCAGCTAACATGTGATTTGGCATATAGTGAAGCTAATGGAGCTACGCAGATTTCCAAGAGTTGAGAAATTAGTTTAAAATAGATAACACAACAATACCATGGGGGAACAATTTCAACTTTTATTACATACTGTTTGGCAAGGCACAGACTAGAATAATCTTCATGGCTTCATCCCTGCCTGCCTTTAGTATTTCCCTTTTAATTTTTGTTCTTTTATATTACACCTATAATAACATCATTCTTTAACTTTCATCCTCTTTTTCATTTTTCATGTATATTCTTCTGCAGACTCCTTTTTTTGTCTTTGTCTTGCTGCCTTTCTGTTATTTAGCCCTTTTTTGGTGCATGCGTTGGAATTTACGGCACTGTCTGCTTATCTGTATTCATCTTCTTCTCTAGCTGACACTGTCTAAAAAGTTCACCGCAAAGAGATATGGTTTTTAGAGCAGCAGAACTGGAGCATCATTCTCACCACCAGGAAGTGGTCGCCAGACCTCTTGTTCCCTTTATGTGTCTGGATGACATGCTCATTGCATCCTTTGCGTGTAGAAGCAGGACTGGGTTACAGACCAGCAGGACATGAATTCCCTTTTCTGCTCTGCACAGAGGTGCAGGTTTGCACAGACTCATGCTGGTGTGAGTGGTAACCTTCAGAAAACCACAAGCAGACTCTTGAAGCTTTGGAGTAGCCACAGAGGCCAGAACTGGTTTGAAGCTAAGGCCAGATCAGTATTACAATCACTTAACATCATGATCTTTGATGTTTCCTTGCAGCCTTCATCTTGGACTCAATGTTCATAGAGGTCTTTTCCAACCTTAACTATTCTATGATTCTTGAAGCCCAACAGTCATAATCACACACTTTACCTCCATGTTGCAACTTGCCAGCTGTTGTTGTCACATGGGCTGTTGTAAAGGTGACGTGTGAGCTTCAGTCACCATGCAAGAAATTCACAAAGCTAATTGTCTGAGATGTAAACTAACCACAATTTTTGAAAAATAAAGAACCAATTAATCACTGCTGTAAATTACTAGAAGTTCATCAGGTTTGGGCCTGCTTTCAGGAGTAAAGAATCTGGCCTAGCTGTAGCAGTTTTTATATCCTCCCTGTTCTAGCAATCCTGTCTGCTCCCTATGAGATGAGCCTGAGCGCAGGCAGTGTGGAAGGGCCCAAGCCGATAACAATTGTCTGAGCCATTTCATGCTCTGGAGAAACAAACAATTTTATTGTCCTGGTTCAATAAGCAAGAGCATGGGGATGAGACTTGTGTGGGAGCTCTTCCTGTGATCTTGGCTGTGTTTACACCTCAGGTGTTGCCCTGAAGCTCATTTAATCCCTTGTAGCCCCGTTCCCATGAGTCCCATTGGCCACCACCATCATCACTGCTGACAGCTCCCAACTCAGCAGCCAAAAGGAAGGGCTTCTCAGTTTTGAGCTTTTTTATAGATCCTAAAATTCCCTGCCTGTCTTAGGGAGCCTACACTTTAAACTGAGGTGAAAGGGTAATGGAGAGAACCAAGTAGAAGAGAAGCAAACCTGTTTTTAGCGTTACAGTGATGGGAACATAGAAAGATGTCAACTTATTAATGCTGTGCACACCTGGTCTGTCCTTGCCATATGAGATCATTGAAATCCAGAATTTAACAGGGTTCAAAACAGCACAGACATTTATAACAGTAAGAAGACTACTTTGTTTCAGGATATAAAATACCAAAAGGGTGTTGAAAAGGAAAAAAAAAGGCATTTAAAATGTCGTGTTTCAGTCTTTAAGTCAAATTCTAGGTGAAGAGTTATAGGAAGAACTGTTTGTCATGAATAAATCCATTACTTATTTCTGGAAGATTTCTAGTAATCTTCTCCAATTCACCTATTGTAGACTACAACTGAAGTTTAAAAGATGAACTGTTGGTCTGCTCCACCTGGCAGATGCTATCTTACTGACATACGAAGCTTTAGAGTAACGATCCCTTAGAAACACCTGTAAAAAAACCCTGTGCTTCAAACAGGGAGACCTTTATGTTAATTACTGCTCTGAAGCACTTCATAATCATCATGTGCCTTGCAGAGTCTCCAGAACATCTGTACAAGACACCTTTGTGCACTCAATCCTAACAACAGCAAGTGAACCCCTTTTCTTTTGTAGTATTTTCCATAAACGTGAGCCAAAGGAGATAAAATGAAATTCTGGCTATTTTAAGTTTCATTTCCCAGTTTCAAACTCTGAGTTTGAAGACAAAATATTACATATGTAGGCAAGCTGATGATTACTGAAGGTCAACATTCAAATTCTGTCTTTGTTCGACTAAAGGGATCAAACCCTCAGAACAGAGCAGATTCTCGGAGTTCCTTGGGTCGATGATCTGGGGAAGCAGGTTTTGAACAGTTTACCTGACTTCTATTAAAGAATTTTTGGCATAGGTTTTTACAATTTCTGCCTTTAATTATGCAGATACATTGCGCACTCTGGTGCTCTTTGGACTTTGATAGTGGCATCCTTTGAAACTCAAGTTTCTTTTAGTGGGTGAGAAAGACTCACTTTGAAAGCCTTGTAGAAGCTCACAGTCTTTTTAAACATTTCCTTGAAGATACTGACTGTGCCTTCCCTTGGTGAATTGCTCAAAAATGATTGGAAAACTTAAAAATTGGTCCATGTTAAAACTTTGGATTAGTAATCCAGGCATGGATGCTCCATGATGCTCCAGAAACTCCTTGAGTGTGACCAACATCGGCACAGGCTGAGTGGAAGAATGGGGGTGATGTCACCAGCTTTCAAGAAAAAAAGGCAATCTAAGCTGTCGATTATAATGCAAGTTCAGTGCCTTTGCTGAGACCAGTTTCCACTTCGTTCTGGTTGGTGTGGCTGCATTTCCACACAGCATGCTGGCAATGTGGTTACCATTTTCAGGGGAGTAACCCTTGGGAGCCTGTGTACCAAATGTAGGCTGCATCTTCCTTTGGCTCACAGGTCAGGAATCTCTCAATGAAATGTGTCAAAAACAGCAGTGTAGGTCTGATTGCTTCCCAGTGCATTTGCATGAAACCTTAATAATGATGCCAGTTTGAGTGCAAAAGTTGGACTATCATATTTGTGCCTAAAGCTAGACCAAATATTCAAAGACTGTCTGCTATGTCACTGTTTAATGATGGCTAAGGAAAGTAAATTCATTCTAGTAATAAGAGTCTATCTGTAATTATCTAGCGGCGTAGTGGCTTCTTTGCTGGTTTCCATAATTTTTTGTATATTAATATAGATATCTGTTAACTATATCAATGAGACAGTGTTATCCTTCAAAAACAGACATGTGTGTAAAACAATTTGTTGCTTATTAGGTGTTCATCTAATATTTTTCTGCCAATTTAAACTGGCAATCCACTGAAAATTCAGAACTCAAAGTTAGGAGTCATTAGTCTTTGAAATTAGTTTTAAAAATCTGCCTTTATAATTAAGAATTGTCAGTCATCTAATAAAAATGTTGTTGGACTAATTAAATACAGTGGAGCTTTTTAATTGCAACTGTAGTGTTAATAGAAAACTTTCCAAAATGCTGATCAATCGGACTGCAACAAAAATGTATTGGTAGGTTTTCTGGTGTGGGGGATCCACCTCTAACGTAAATATTGTGTACAAAGTTGACTCATTACTGGCTCTCTGTTCCTTTGTCTTCAGTTGTTTCTCCCATCTTACAAAGCCCAGGATGGGAAGACGTGTGCTAAGAGTGAGCTCCTGGACAGCATGCACAAAAGTCCTCTTCCTACTCCTGTAAACCAGTGTCCAGCCCATTTAATTTACATATGAGCCACCCAAACTAGTGTGATGGTTTCCATTGATTGACTTTCAGTGAGGATCAGAATATGTGGGATTGTTCTGGCTCTTGATAAAACTCCAGCCAAAATAAATCCATTTGCAGGTGCAATCTGGAACATTCAAGACCAGATTTGCTGTATTTAAACAATGAACTTTTCCTGCCCATAATTTCAAGGTTCTCTGTCCCTGGTTCCCTTCTGTCCCCAGCCTGTGTGAGCTGATGAAGGGGGAACCTCCATTTCCTACAACTTCGTTGTTTTCAATGTACTGTGTCTGGTTATGGGAATAATTATTATCCCTTCTGCTGGCATTTTGTTTCTTAACTTTGTGTCACAACAGAGTACCACTGCCAGTGCACAGATGGGTATCTCAGGGATGTTGTCTGTGCCATCCGTCCTTCTGGCCTATTAGTGGTGCAGGGGGCACTCCTGCCTCTCCCCTTTCCGCTAGATCAGGTCACACTTTTAGCATTGGAGGTTTCTGGTTGGATCCCAGTTACACTGTGTAGCTGGATGTCCCATGTGCCCTACCCAAGGATAAACAGGGCATTGTATTTAGCAGATTAAATCAAAATATACAGAACCATCCTTCTGCTGCAGTCACCCCTCACCTGGAAAATATCACTCATACGGCAAGGGAGGAGGTGGGAGCGGAAATATGTGGTTGTCTGGTTTTGTCATTGCCTGTCTGATTCTAGAGGAAAAACTCTCAACACAAGAAGCTGGTGGTGATCAGGTGCATGGGAGGAGAAAAGCAGAGCTGGTGCAATGAGTCAAAACATTTATCTGCTGTAGGGCAGGGTTAGTGCCAAGAGCTCTGTCTGGCTCTTTTTCTAATAATTGTGCATGATCATCCTCCAAAAGAGGGCAACAGCTGCTGGCACTGGCTCCTGACAGCTGTCTGCAGCATCTGCACAGCTGCATCCTGTGAAGGTGCTGTAGAAAACACGAGCAGGTAATAGATTTTGCAAAACTGGCTTGCAAGTCCCCGAGGCTGAATTGAACTGTTGTAAATCTCACCCTTAGATGTGGGTCTTCTGTCACTGGCACACGCACTGCCTTACTGTACAGCCATGTAGGAGCTGCCAAAGGAACTGCCTCTGCCAATTTAGTTAACCTTTACACAAGGGTTGGGTGGTTTTTTTCCCCACTGTAAACAGAACTATTTTTAATCCTTACCCCTCTCTTTCAAATCACAGGTAGTGATTAATTACTCAATTGTGAAAGGATTGAAGTACAATCAAGCAACACCTACCTTTCATCAATGGCGCGACGCACGGCAAGTCTATGGCTTGAATTTTGCAAGCAAAGAAGAGGCTACCACGTTCTCCAATGCAATGCTGTTTGCTCTGAATATTATGAACTCACAAGATGGAGGTAAATTAATCTCTATTAAACTGTGACATTTTACAATGTTTGTTATCAATCACCTAGTGCAGTTGTATTGGATAGTATGCCATTATAAAACATGTTATAATAAAAAAACTTAACCTCTAGTAGACAGCCTTTAGATCAGCATTTGCTGTAGTATAAATTGTACATCTTTTCAGGTTTTATTTCCATTCCTTCTCATTTTTCATGGTACCTTAACTCACCATAGTTATTTGGGAATGCCTCAGCAGGCAGGTAGGCACACTGATTTATGTGGATCTGTATATGTTTTACATGTAAGAAGGCAGAATATAACTTTAAATAAACAGAAGCTAGAGCAAAATTAGCAACATTTTATAAGATAGAACTTGGACCTGGTGTTTCCAGTGTGTTGGGTGTCAGCTCCAGCTGATGGATCAGCTTTCAAAAAGATGAGTGTGTGGCACCTTGATTATTTCAGAAGGTAAAATGTAAAGGCTTGTGCTCTGGTCATTGATTGATATCCCTCAATACTACCTTGACTGCAGAAAAAATTTGTGGTAAAGTTTGCTGTTCTGAGAATTTGTCATTGCACTAGCTTGAGAAGGGCCCAAAATAACATCCTGGTTTCTCAGTGGAAACCAGTTTCTGGTCTGTGGTATCTGGATGAAGTACTGCCCTCAGTTACACGCTCATGACCTCTCTGCAGCTCCTGGGCTGGGAACAGAGTAGTCCTTGTGTGATGTCTTTTTTTTCCCTGTAAAATACACACCACAGCCCTATTTTCCTTTTGCAAACACAGTGAGTCAAGGTTTACATCACCTGCTGCCATCCAGGTTTCACTGCAGTGTTCACTGGCGATGGACAACAACTCTTTAGAGAGAGGTTGTCGCCTGACAACCTTCAATGCACAAATATGTCTTACTAAAAGGCATATTTGTAATATAAAAGTTCATATTTTTTATTCTGCTTTTCTGACCTATTAAGCTGAAAAATTCAAAAGTCGTCAAAAATCAAGAAGTATTTTAAATTCTGAGCTATATTTAGAAATACTGAGGACTTAATCCTGCTTTCTTCAGATTGAACATTTTCAGCTGCAGTTGTGCCACAGCAGGAGACTTCATGAGGAAATCTGGCCAAGATTCAGCAGTTCTAAATTTATGCAAATCTGCAGAGTACAAAGCTCTTTGGCTGCTCAGATGCTCTCAGTCCCTGTAGACCACCAAATAAGACTCCAAATTTGGATACTTTGACTATGGTCTTGGTGTAGTGATTAGTTTAATGCCTGTGATGATTCTGCCTTTCTTCTGAGAGTCCTTAAGTTTAGGTTGGTTTTTTTTCCCCATCTGTCTCTTCCTGCCAAAGGGAGTGAGGTTTTTGCAGGATTTTGATGTTGTTTCAGGGAGGTGCCTTGTGGAAACACAGGCCTCAGGATGAGAATTTATTGCACGTAGGTTAAAATGAAAGAAACTGTCTTATGGTTGATACTTTAATTATGTTGGCTACTCTTAGCAAAGAACAAGAGGTATTTTAAGAAAGTATTTTTGCATACTTGAAAGCTTATTAAATTTCTGAGAAGTTTATGAATATACAACAAATAATAATTTGCATTTTGCATTTTTGGGGGTATTTATTTACTTAGCGCACCAAAGTGTGCTTTAGATCCTTTACAGACTTAAGATGCAGCCTATGCTGAAGAGCTTGCATTTAGAGTTCATAGTTGTCATATACACAGACATGAATTGGGTCACAGATGAAAAAATTTCCTACTTTCTTTTCTGTAAAAACAAATGGTCTGGTAAATATTCTGTCTTCAACAACCCCTTTTCTCTCATACCTGAAGTGTTAGAAGTTTCAAAGATTTCCAGTCATCCCATTCTTTACAGCTGAGCCTGTCAAAAACTGAAATTTGGTTTAAAGATAATTTCAGCATTTGAGAGTTTTTAAAAAAATGTCTGATTCTATGAAACAAATTCCTCAAATACTCATTTTTATTAATTATTTTTCATTATGAAATTTATTTCTATAAATATTTCTTTTTTATTTATATTAGTTACAGGTTGATAATAGATTATATTGAGGACTTTTATATCATCATAAGTTTCCCAGTTATTGCAATGATCTCAGCGTGCAAGTTGACAGCAAAAGTCCATAATGGATATAAGGTATAAGACGTTTTTTCAGGTCTGCTCTTCCAGGCTCCTGTATATATTTGTGAGTATGAATTAATGCAAATAGGAATTCACACAAACACACATATCCATATATCTTTTCAGGCACAGCCACTGCCTGCATACTCCATCCATTCTGCTGCCTGCATACTGCATTAGAGTCTTCTTTTTCATATGGAAAAATCATTAGGAAAAAAATGTATTTATTATATCTACGCATCCATGTATTAAAGTTGCTCATGTGCTTATGCAGATGGATGGCAGCTTTAGGGGTGCATTTGTATTCACAGAACTGCTCCACACACTAATAAAATGCTCTACCAAAACCACAGTGTTAAACAGAGATTCCCTCTGGCACATTCATAGGACAGCACACCCTATCTGCTAACTCTACAGCTTGAAATATGCTATGTGCACTGCTTGGGATGTGCTATTTCTAATGTTTAGTTTTTTCATATATTCCCTGCTGAGACATTATTATGTTTAGGAACTTCTGATCTTCCCATAGTTGAATAGATTCTGGCTTCCATGGCTGCTTCTCCCTTCATTCTACCACCCACTTCCATAAACTAAAATTAATCATGGTAGACTACAGCAGAAAATGTGAGACTGCATCATATCTTCAGCAGACATGGAGTCAGGATCCGTAACATTTGGGAAAATAACTAGTCTTGGCACAAAGCAATGGCGTGGGGTTTTGAATGGTGCATTAAGCTGAATTAGTTTAAAAAAATTATAGCAGTCTGTGTTTTGGGGAGTTGGAAATAATTTTTAGGTAGTGCTGACTTTCACATTACTGGGTCACTTTAAACGAACGTACAGTTATGAACAAGTGATGAGAATTACCGTACTGTCCCTCCTCCTCACAAGAGAAACTGTGACGCCCAAGATCAACCACAGGCACTGCTCTCTCTGTACTGATTACATGAGGCATGAGTGAAAACTAAACCAAGTGCTTCATTAAATGCCTGTGGTTAAATAGGCTGAATCAGATCCTACAGCCAGAGCATGTTAACCTGGGTTGCATGTCAAGATCAGCGCTGGGGAGTGGATCTTCCCAGGGGTATGACATCCCAAAGAGCACAAAAGTTGGGAGAAAAGCCACAGTCTAAATTCTCTGTCTAGTTATATTTCTGCAGGCAGTGTGCTCATACTCTTACCTGTGGAGAGGGCTGGCCATCTTACATGTGTCCAAGTTCCCAGTGCTGTGGTGAGAGCCTCTCCCAGTGCACATCCTCAGGGTGGGCTAAAGCAAACCTTGGAGGAGGTGAACACAGACTCAGCTCAGTCTTGTGCTTTGTAAGGATGCTTATGACTATGTTAGGAATAATCTGAAATTAGAGAAAATAAGACTAAAAAGAAAATAATAATACAAATATGTACCGTCCTTCCTTTAGAGATTGACAGTTGCCTCACTAAATCACAATTGTTTACCTTCCGGTTTGTTTATATGCCTAATTACTTTGATTTTCTTATGCATTTCTTTAATCTGTTCTCCTTTGCAATAAAAAGCAAGGAGTTGGTCCTGAGCCAGCCTGCAAAATGAGAGCAAATGATAACATTGACTTGCTCATTACCAATCTCTTGCTTACAGTTCTTTAATGGTGACATTTAGTAAGACCATTAGTATGACAAACAACTTCCCATTTAATTGTTTTTCTTTCATGGGTGTCCACTTTGTGAAGATAGACCTTTCACTGGCATAAGTTACCTGATACAAGCTAGTGTGTCACTAGCTTACTTTGTCACCTGCAGCCAGGTTTCACTGGGAGCAGAGCATCACTCCTTCTTGCCCCAGGAGACTATGGAAAAAGCATTTTGTATGGATCCTGCCCACGGGCTGATGTTTGCTAAGCAGACAAGGTTCATATTCTTCAAGGCTTACATCCTCTTAGATGTGATGCAATGACTGGTGGCAGCGCAGCATCGTTATTGGAGCAGGACACAAAGTGAGGATATCAGTAGGCTAAAACGGGCAAGTTCTACCCTGACGTAATTTTGTAGGAAATCCAGCAGTGCTGTGGTGAAGGTAACTTTCTGCAGGGCTTAACTGGAGCCTGTGCACTCAGTGCTTCTCAGTGGTTACACTTCCCTGAGAGACTATTTTCTCTCATTTCTTGCTCCCCAAATTTCTGGGGACAGGCAAAGGAATTCTTCATCATCTTCCTTCCTTATTTGCACACTTCAGACATTTGAGTCCCTGCTGGTCCCTGGCAGCACCTGCCTGTTCCCATGCTGCAGAAGGAGGCAGTGGCTCAGCTCTGTGGCTTGGCGTGACCAGCTCTGGGGGCATCTCGGGCTTCCATGGCTTAAAGACTTGTTACTTCTTGGAGGAGAATTAAGGCTCTGATCTGTGCTACTGGTGAATGCTGCCTGTGACGTGAATAAAACATATTATGAACTTTCACTTTTCTTTTGATCTTTTTACCTTCAGGACTTGGATACTTATTGTTGGTTTACAATGCATGAAAATCCTATTTCTAAATGTAAACACCACATGCTGGAAAGCCTTAAGCAGAGGGCTCTGTTGCGGAGTTAATCATAGTTAGAGGTCAGCTTCTTTTTCTGACTAAGGGAGAAGTTGGAGGAAAGTATGAAATGGTAGGAGAGACGTTTGAAGAAAATTAATAGTGATATATTTATTTGTTTATTTCTTGTAAGAAAGCAATAAATAATGTTCTAAGTGTCTTAAAGACCACACAATACAGACTCAGGTCATGGAAGGTGCAGAGTTCAGCCCCATGCCTCCCCACATGATGCTTCACAGACCTAGCCTTAATTCTGCAGGGAGAATATTTTGGTAGTCAGAAGGATTGCTCTTCACCCTCTTCTTCTCATTAGAAGATCTGCTGGCTTTTCTTTTCCACCACTGAGGATTATTTGACAGGTATTTGTCTAGCCACCTTTCCCATAAGTTGTATTTTATGAAGTTCTTCAGAGTTTGAGATATTTTTCCATTCCTTCAGTCAGTCTGCTTTTATCCTTGTACAGAAGTGACAGCATTTCTGTATTGCTGAGAGGAATTTCCTTGGAAAGCACTTTGATCCCACCAAAATAAGGGGATAAATAACAGAATAAAGCATTGATTCATCGAACAGCAGATAAACTGGCAGAATATAGCATACATTCTCTCTCTTAGTTAGATGCCCTAAGTATTTTCAAGATTTCTGTCAGTGAAGGATGTGTGTGAAGATTACAGTGCACTGGATTTCAGATGAAAGTCTACACAGGTTTTTTAATACATTTTTTTAATGTTATATTTAGTTCATTTTTCATTAGAATTTTTCCAACTAGTCCCATGTCTCTCGGTTTTTCAGTGGCACCAAAGTGTAACTGCTGGGAAACTCAGTCAGTTGAATTCATCTTCTACAGTGCAGTGCCTGTTTTATTTGATAATATTGCCCCAAGACTTCCCAGCACCACAGAGGGTCACAGTGTGGGAAGACAAAAGACTGCATCTTCATTACAGTGCTGCATAATACATAAAATCACTCATCAGTAATGGAAGGGACCCACCACAGAACACAATGCCCACTTGCAACCAGCTGGTTCCAAAACCGTACTGGTGTGAAGGGGTCTGTGCCCCATGTAAGATGCTTTGCATACTGTGCTGCAGACTTGTTTCCCCTGCTATCAGGTGTGTTGATGCAGATTATAAAGCACTAAGATGGTATATTCTGTGCACATTGTACTTTTAAGTGTGCTAATAACATGTAAAGGCATGTGTAACTTCATATTCCATAGGCATTGCAGAACTGTAAGCATGCATCCTGCTGCAGGTCTTTGAGCCAAGTCATTCCACAAGTTGTTCCTATTTATAGTTTAGTCATAGAGAATTTGTAAGTAACAAACTTTTGAACTCACTGGTGTAAATATGATCCATGTGGTCAGACACCTAGTGCTAGCCAAAATAGCAGCCCGCAGGCAATGGTTAATTGGGTGCATGTGAAAAATACAAAGCACTTTTGCTGCTTTAAAAAACAAAGCTTTCCCAGGGGAAAGAATCTTTTCTGATTGATGTCTTTCAAAAACACCAGAGAAAGGTTTAGAGAAACACAGTTTTTCCAGCCTCATGCCTACCCCAGTTTCAATATTAACTTTAGAAACTCAGAAAGGCTCTGCAGATAGGGCAGTTTCTGTTCTAAATTGCTGTGCTTTGTAAGTCAATGAAGAGGGAGGGAAAATTCAAGTAAGATGATGAGCTTTTTCCTTTCGTGTGCTGCATTGCTTTATCACTGGAACTGTTCCAGAAAAATTCACCTGACTTATACATAATCTTTTAGTATATTGCTTACTGTAGAAATAAATTCATTCTTTGCAAACTGGACAGAGATGAGCTGTTACCAGCAAACCAGGGGCGAATTTATTGAGCAACCAGAGAAGGGCAGCCCCTAGCCAGTGCCCCACAGCATTTTTGACCCTTTGAGAGCAAGAGTCCCTTGTGAACCCGGCTGAAAAACATCAGCTTGGCCCACAGGAGCACTCATCATGTCTAGCTCCCAAGGTGTTTTCTTGCTGTGCTGGTGGGGATGACAGTCCTCATATAAGCCCACTGCCCATCTTTCTTAAACAATGAACATTTCTCCACCTGGAATAAAGGCACTTACCTTGCAAGCTTCCCCTGCCTGCTCAAATGTCCTCTTCTCAGGTTAACCTGGGTTTCCTAAGTTGAATATATGACATTTCTAAGAATCTGGGTACACTTCACATTAAGAGAATCATGCTTAAAACCAGAACTGGAGGAAGTTGGCCCAGCCAGAAGAAGCAGTGAATAAAATTGGTTAGTCTTCTGTGTTAGCTGGACTCTGTCTGACTGGAGCACAGGAGGTGAATTGCTTCATTCATGAATAGATAAACTGGGATTACAGACTCCTTTCAGTGTTAGAACTGTAAATATAATTGCTATTATTCATCTGTCAGGAAGTATCAAACTGTTATTTAATTTTTCTGCTCTATAGAAGTAGGCATTTTTTCAATTCAGTTTTTCAGTCCCTCAGATGGTAGGGATCCATGGCAGAAAGTTTTCCAGGGCACTGAAGTGCTCTCCAAATGATATGCAAATAAAAACCCATGACATGTTGCTTCTACACAGCCACTTTCCTGCAGGACTCTATTGTATCCCTGCTCAAAGCAGCAGCAGCAGCGCCGGAGCTGCTGTCGAACGTCTAGAACAACAAAAGGTGCCTCTGTTCTTTGAAGAGCATAATAAATCTAATGGCTCTTGAGTCTCTTCCTGATGTTTTTTGCTGTGCTGAATTCTTCTCCACTAAATGAAAACCACTTCAGGAAGGAAACTGTGTGTGGGAAAAAGAATTGTTGAAAGATTTAAGAGAGACTTGCACACGTTGAGAGCAAAGACTTGTGCTAGCAAGATTCCCTAGCCCCATTGCCTTCAAACCCTTGTTCTTCTGAAAATGGTGCAAACTGGCAAAGTTCCCAGAGCTCAGTGGTAGGAGATTCAATGTGGCTTTTTCACTAGACTACAATAAGTGGCAGAAGAATATATTCGCTTAGGAAAAAAAAGTAATTATCAAAATTTAAGAAGTCTAGTAATTTATGTGCAAGCAGTGTAGGCCGGATTTTGGCTGGTATTCATTTGGAGACCATTTATAGGGTGTTTGCTTGCTGAATACACCCCTTCATCAGCAAGGGCTTCTTTTTTGGGGTTAGTCTGGACTGTATATACATCATGTCCTGTGTCAGCCAATGGCTGTGAATGGAGCTCAGCCTTGAGCAAAAGTGCAAAAGCTGCTTTGCGCCAGGAGATGCTGTGACTCAGAACCAACTCCGTGTCACTCTTCCTCCTCTCCTTCCTCTCCTCTCCTCTCCTCTCCCCAGGGACATGGCAGGAGAAGGAGTACCTGCCCTCAGCCTATGTCAGCAGTGCACTGCCAGCACCCTCAGGCTCAGCTCCTCAGGCGGGCAGTGATGGGCTCTGCCTTGCCAGTGACCCTCTGCTCTGCACAGGCAGAGAGCAAAGGGTTGGGTTTACACCTCACTGCCTTCTAAGCTCCTGCCCCTAGTGTGTGCTTAGAGTCCACGGCTGGAAGCATATTAAGAACAGTATTTTTCTTTTACCTTTTCCAGTGCATCCTTTGGCATGTTGAGTCTCAGTGCATTTTGTTTTGCTCACCAGTTACAGTCTATGGGACATCGATTTATTGAGTATCGGATTTCTTTCAATGAATAATAAATTGCTTCTTGGAAGAGATTTGATTTTTTCACAAACCTTCTTTCAGTTTTGTGTTCATTTTCTGTTACTCTTAAAGTGCTTTGATACTTGATGTGCTGGGGTGTTCCCTAAAATAACAATAAAATGACTTTGTGTCAGAACACAAATTACTTTTTTAAGGCAGTTTGTCTTCCTTTTCAGACCCTACATGAATTAGAGGTGCTGTAATTCAACACAGAACAGTACTCTGTTTACCTCTGCACATACACTGATATCTCACCCCACTCTTTGGATTGATTCACACTGTCTTTAGAGCCAAATATTGGCATAGTTCATAACATATAATGTCACAGAATAAGTCTAGAAGAACATTCTGTGGAATTTTTACCACTAGAAGAGGAAAAAGAATATTGAAAGTAAATAGACTTTTCTAAATACTGTGATGGATGGCCTCATTCTTAAAACAAACAAACAAAAAAATGACCAGGCAGTGTGTTGTGGTGGTAGTTACACAAATGCGGATTTGCAAAGAGTGACAGATGTTGACAGGTTCTCCAAGCTTGAATCAGCCAAACTAGACTTAATTTTACAATGGTGCTGCACTTCTCCAAATGCTCTTTATTTTTGGAAAAGTGAACTGCAGAAACTTTCAAGAGATTGTACAAAAAGTGACATCTCCAGCTTTCTCCAGCATTAATAAGTATCTGAATATACATAACACAGGAATAAGCGTTGTATTCATTTTGAATCATCTTGCAGAAATAGCGCATTCTGATAATGAGGATGTTGTCTAATTGTCGTGTTAGCCCCCTCCCACAACTACTTATTTTATAGTGTTCACAGGTACCCTGTAATTCTTGGGTGCTAGCTAATTTTTTATCAGCATTTAACTTGAACAGAGACACACAAATGTGTAGGGGTTAAGATAGGTTTTGGTTATTATCACAGAATGGTTTGGGTTGGAAGGGACCTTAAAGATCATATAGTTCCCATCGCCCTGCCATGGGCAGGGACACCTTTCACTAGACCAGGTTGCTCAAAGCCCCATCCCACCTGGCCTTAGCTGCTGAGCTGGCAAGCAACTTGGTTCTTTTTTTAATTTAGAAGACTTTCTGCATTCCCAGCTAAGAGCCAGATCTTGTAATAGTTTGTCTTCATACAGTAACGCACATACTCCCCTAGCTGTGATCCCACTCCTAACAAGTAATAATTGTGTGACCATGATCCTGCTGTTAACAGGAGTAGAAACATAGGAACAGTGTCAGATGCTCCTGGGACAGTCAGTTATGTATTTTAGGTGTCTCTAAAGGCAAAATTCATCTCATTTTCATCTCTTTTTCATCACTGACTGTAAAGGATTGCTGCTAAGAACGCTTCTTTGGTTCCTGACAATTTCGCTATGATCTTCTTCCAAACTTTCTAATTAATGAATTAATGATTTCTAATTATTGTGTAATTAATTAGTAACTACAATGATAATTACACCTCTAGTTTAATAATAATAAATCAGGGATCTGGAATATAATGTGCATAAACTGTGTTTTTACTGATGCTCCTGTGGATTTGACAGTTAGAGAGAACTCACAGGACTTCATGTGTGTTGTGCATATCCTTATGTGTGTGTTCGCATGAGCAACACACATCACATTATCACTTTTCTAAGTGCCTGAGCTCTGCAAACAGATGGGTTTCGTGCATGCAAATTTTTTGATTTTGTACCACGAGTGAATTTGTGAAGAAATTTACACATATATAGGTAGAAATCAAGAATAAGTTGCTGGGCCGAGAGGATTTTTCACACGTAATCAAAATAAAATTGGTAGTATTTTGAATTTTGTCTTTAAACTCTGCTTTTGTTATGTTCCATGGTTCACTGAGCAAATAACATACACTAGAAACGTGTTTCTGGTCAAAACACACCGTGTTTAGGACCAGAGGACTGCGTGGGGACAGTCAGTCGTGCAGCTGAGGAGGTGGGGCACAGCTCTGCGACCCTCTCTGGCGGCAGGCTCAGCTGAGGGGAAAGTCTGCTTAATTCCAGCCACCGAGTGAATCGCCATATGCTGCTGCCAGCAAAGCATGTAGAGCAGCTTCTGCTGCTGGCTGGTAATCCCTGGGAAGCTCACAGAAAGTCTATTAATGGCCTTCTTAGATGACTCTGTGCGGTCACCCAGCATCTTATTTTTCACCAAGTCAGGGACTCGAAAGCAAGCAGAATCTCAGACCCTTATGGCAATGACTTGTAATTTCTCCGGTTAATCCTGATGAAGCAATACAGCTGAAAATGGGATTCATTTAGCTGAACTTCAGCCATTGAAATGCTAGGCATCTAGTTTACAGTAATTGTATGCTTTCCTTTCCATGCCACAGAGCAAGGAGGGCTCACCTGGAGGTGATGAGTGTGTAGTCCTGCGCTGCTGGCTGGTGGCCCGGCAAGCTGCACAGTCCCTGCCACACAGCAGGGAGCAAACTGCAAGTGTGATAGAATGGAACAGTATCGTGTCATCCTGCAGTTCAGGAAGGAAGCAATCTGCTGATAGGTGATTTTAGTTCCCAAGGCATCCAGCCTTTGCCCTTGTACGTGCTCAGCTGCACAACTGAGCTGGAGACAGCGTGACTCAGGTCTTGAAGGTGCACTTAAAATTCTGCTCCACTTCTACTGACAGAATAGCCAAACCCTGCCAAGCAATAACCGTCAATCAGATTTGCATGGATTGCTTTATCTGTTGGTCTTGATTAGTATTCTGGAGAGCTCTACAGAAAACATCAATTTTAATTCGTTTCCTTTAGCGCTGGTTTCCAGGTACTCCCTCTGGTGGTTAGTGCAGCGCCTGAAAGCTGTGAGAACATCATCTGTGTGATACAGCATGCTCCAAGAGGTGGATTGAGAAGTATCTTGGCTTTTTTCCAACCTTTAAAAATAAACTTGGGGTCACGAGTCATTGAAGTTATCACCTCTTTTGACTGTTTGAACTTGTTAAATGTGAACTGCACGTTCTTGTGAAGAAATTATGCATTTCCTGCAGCGTGGCAGAGCGAGGAGCAAGACTGCAGGTACCTGTGTGCTGGTCTGGTCAGGAGCAGGAGGACATTCAGAAGGTTGGATATTGTCAGAAATCCATTTGAATATGGATTGTCCTGAAATTTAACAGATGTCACTTCTAAGGTGTTTTAGTTTATGGAATATATATTTTTTTTCTTTTTTTTTAAATAATTGGCATCCACGATAGAAATTACTCTCTTCATTTGAATCTGGGTCCTTGGGTACTCCTTCATCATTTACAAATGCATACATTTCAGTTTCACTTCTCAAGATGCTTTTGACAGCAAATCTTATGGGATCCTTGCTAAATGCGAAAGGAAACACTCTGAATCAGCAGAACAGCAAGGCTAACTGAACTTGGACAAAAAGAGACTAGCCTTTTGGTGTCCTCCAGAGCCTGCCAAATCACTAAGTGCTGCTGATGACTAACAAGGGTGGTACATCTAATGCAAAGGCTGGCAAGAGTTAGCATGCACACTGCCACAGGAGGGGCACCCTTGATCAGGGATGGAAAGGCTGCAGGGAGCCAAAGGGCAACAGAAGCATCCAAGCTGCTCCTGGCAGCACTCTGGAGATTTGTGGCTAAATCTGTGAACAAGTTTCCAGATCTGCAGTGGAGGCAGAAGGCACCAGTAGAAAGCTTTGTTCCTGCACAGTCAGCAACAAAACTCCTGACAGAAAAATGAGTCATTTACCCCTAATTTGTGAAAGGAAGAGGGATTTGAAAAGTGTAACAAAGATGAGGATCCAAATGGAAGTATGCCTCATGCTTCCTGTTGATTATTTAATTTCTCATCTCTCTGACCTTTCTGATCATTCTGAATATAATATTTACACTTCAGAGCTAAAGCTTGAAAATAGATATATGGCTCTTTGGGCGAGCTGGCATTTGATTTCTTTTTTTGCTATCTGCTGTAACATTCACATGAGCACAGAGTAACTGCATTTTTTTGACTGTTATTGCAATGATTTTCTTACAGACAAGATTGCCCCTGGGTGGCTTTGCATTATCTCATTGTCCTGAGAGTGCACCCCCAAATCGCCTCCTATTGCTTATCAGAGTTTACTGCTGTGTCCAGAAATTGGCCAACTAGTGTCATGCTGTATACTTTTCTTGTCTTACATCACATTATACTGCAGTTACATCTGTCAACACCGCCGTATTTTTAAATAATGTTTTCCCTGACACTGCAAATGGTGCAGAACATTGTAGGCAGATGAATTGAGCTGTTGGAGTTGGGGGCAGGGAATTTGGTCAGCAAGCCATAATACACAGGAAGTTATTTTTACAGTGATACAGTGAGAAACCATTGCAAAAGCCTCAACAGTGCAGAGATGTGTCCTTGGTCATGCTGTAAAGGTCAGCGTTGGTGTGTTGGGCGCGTCAGTGGGGGCTGAGCATGCAAGTGCTGCACCAAAGTCTGTCTTGCAGGCAGGTTTTCTCATGCATTTCACTGCCATGGCTTATATTTATTCTGGTGTCTCTTCAGCTTCTGAAGTTAAATTGCAGATACAACACACAAAAGGTGTGTTTCTTCTGGAGCATTCTTAGGGTGCATCATGCCTGGGCAACTCCCTGAGAGGTCTATGCCAGGCATGGGGCGGGTGCTCAAGTCACCGTTTCAGCCATGATGGGAAAAATGTTTCCAAGGGTTTTCAAGGTTTTTTTAACAGAAACCAAAACTTTTTCCCAGAAACATGTTACATCTGGTCGTACTTTTTATTTTACTGAAACCAAAATGGAACTTTTGACCATCTTAAGAAGGTCATTCTGAAATTATTTTTCATTCTGAAATTACCTTTTGGTTCACTTTTTATTTCCAAATACACATAATGTAAATTACCATATTTGGTTATCATGAAGGCAATGACAAAACCCCAGCTTTCTGATTCAAAGAAAGAGGAATTCAAGCTAAACATTCTTTTATGTTCCCATTTTAAAACTCAAATTCAAGGCAAATTACAAAAACATTAAAAAAAGTTTTATTGTAAAGATGAAAGGAAATGTGATATTTTTAAAGAAAAGAAATATCTTCTAATGAGAATCAAAATCCCATACATTTCTGTGCTAATTCAGAACTTGTCTTAAATTTTTATAAATTTTGAATTAAACCCCAACATTTTACCAAAAATTCTTTTTTTGTGACTGCACTAGAAACGGTAATGCAGCAATGAGTCCTGGTCAGAAGTATCTTAAATTATTGGATTTCACATTATTTTTATTGCATTTATTTTTAGTGTTAAAATTCATTTACAGCTAATGTGAGAACATTAGCTATTTAAACAAAACTGCAAAACATATTGTCAGCTTTCACACTCCATAAATTAAACCAGTATTTGTTCATATTACATGAGAAACAGATACAGTAGGGTGTTTGAGTTTTTTATCATATCAAGTAATTCTGAAAGTGTCTGTTGTGCTAATCAGCTGATTTGTGGGTTTCATTTCCATTGCTCTGCAACTCTGTGAAAGGGATGATCGTGCCTTTGTGTTCTTGTACATATGTGCTTTAAAATTGGGTGGGTTTGTTTTTTTCCAGTTTAACCTTGGTTGGAGATTTTGAAACCTTTTTCCCTAGGCTTTCCTCACAGCTTTCTAACTGAGCTCAGTGCCTATGGAAATTACAGTTAAATCTTAGTTTCATTTTTTCAGCTGGAGATTGTTTGTCCCCTCATGCAAGTTCCTGTTAATATGAGAACAATTAAGGATGAACTGTAGTCTCCAGGGTTTCTGCCATCATGACCCAAGTTGTCTGGGGTTTGTCCTCTGCAATGGGTTTATCAACGGGGGATTTGGCCCAAGAAAATTTAAAGCATTTTTTTTTTCTTCCTGTCAGTAGTACAGTGGTCTTCTAGTGCTTTTACTTGTGTTCTGGTCATGTTATCAATAACTTAGTCAATAACTTAATTTCAAAAAAAGAACAAACCCAAAATTCGACCTGAAGTGTAATGTCTGAGCTGGCTTCATAGTGCACAGCATAAAAAAGAAGAAACTGCTGGTTTGGGGTTGTATTTTTTCACAACATATGCAGTTCTCCTGAAAGGAGATGCTTCTGGAAGCGCTAAGAATCAGGTGGTGCATTTTTATAGGGCTCAGTGTGCAGGGCTTGTAGACCATGGGATAAGAATTAAATCCCCAAAATCATAGTAATTTGGCCAAACAATCCAGTAGCCAGGAGTCCTCAGCATGAAAATGTCTCTAGAAGAGGGCTAACAGCTGCACCTTGTGGGCTTGAAATGCCTTGCAGAGATAAGGGAAAAAAGCCCTTTGTCATGACACTGTCTTTCATTAAAGTCTTTCATTAACTGACTTTCAGAACTTATTGGTAGGGCTTTGTCTTGTCAGAGTAGATCTTTATTTTCAGGTGGTAAAGATGAGGGCACGTTTACAATGATGACTATGTAGAGAGAGTATTATTTAAGGATTTATATTCATTTGCATGTCAGATTAAGATTTTATGCCATTCTCTGTGTGAATTAAACACAGATAGCAGTTATGAGAGTTACGAGATTTTCTGATGGGTTTCTGTGCTGAATTGCAGTGAAATCTTATATTATTGGATGAAAGTGCCCACCCTCATACATTAATATCCTTTTGTATTTGGAATGGATATAAAAATAGATATCATACTGGATATGTGAATTATGCACAATATTCACATGGATTTTTATTTCAAAGAAATTAAAGGTCATTCTGACTCCACAGGGAATAAAGTTTACAATTGATAAGACAAAGCCAAGATGCATATCCTTAATGTTACTGGTCCCCTCGGGGAATGGTGCTTCATCTCCTCTGACTCAGGCAGCAGACAGGGTGGATCCAGCTTCCCATGCCACACCCAATCACCACAGTTACAGAGTGCAAACCGTGTGGCATTGCTTTGGCAGAGCCATCTCTCAAAAAAAAAAAAAGAAAGTTAATGAAGAGGAAAATAACTCAGAGAGAAAGAAAACCCAAGAAAGGCAAGTGATACAAATAAAAACCATTGCTCAGCACCAAACGGATCATGCCCAGACAGTCCTCAAGCAGCTTCTCCAGGCCAACCTTCTCCCTAGTTCTGTTGGTGAGCATGACACCATATGGTATGGAATATCCCTTGGGTCAGTGGGGGTCAGCTGTCCCTGTTGTGTCCCCTCCCATCTCCCTCTGCACCCCCAACCTGCTCTTTGGTGGGGTGGGGTGAGAGGCAGAAAAGACGCTGTGGAAGTGCTGCTCTGCAATAACTTAAACATTGCTGTGTTATAAACATCCTTTCCAGCACAAATCCAAAATATAGCCCCATAGTATCTACTGTGAAGAAAATTAACTCTATCCCAGCTGGAACCAGCACACCAGCCTTCTGCAAAGTGATCATCACTCAGCAGTGTAAAAAACTTCATTAATTTCTTCCTGAAAATCTGCTGAACATCAACACAATATATGAACATACAGAGATTTTATTCATAGAATCATAGAATAGTTTAGGTAGGAGGGGACTTCAATAGATCATTCCTTCCAACCCCCTTGCTCTGGGCAGGGATATCAAGCATTGGAACAGGCTGCCCAGAGAATTGGTGGAGTCACCATCCCTGGAGGTATTTAAAAGACGTGTAGATGTGGCTCTTAGGAACATAGTTTAGTGGTGCACTCAGCAGTGTTAGGTGTACAGTTGCACGGATGATCTGAAGTGTATGTCATGATTTAACCCCATCTGGCAACATAAGTACTGTCTAGCAGCTGCTGGCTCGTTCGACCCCCTTGTGGGATGGGGAGAAGAATCATCATCATGGCTAGGCTTCGCGAACGAAGATTTGGGAAGGCTCTATCCACATTTGCTACAGGCACGCTGGTGGCTTATGAGGCCAATACGTGACAGACATATCCGATTGCAAAAGGCACAGCAGAAAGATTCCTTACATGGTGTATTCTGCAATGCACAGTTCTTTCTGCGTTGCCTTTTTTCCTCGAGGGTGATCCTGCATGTGTTCTCAAAGGAGACAGCTGCGTTATAGATGGTGTGTCTCCAGACCTCCCGATTTGAGGCCAGAGTAGACCAGTTATGGTGATCAATATGGCCAAGGCTGAGATGTTGTTTCAGGGAGTCCTTGTATCTTTTCTTCGGGGCTCCTCTCATGCGGCAGCCTGTGGCAAGTTCACCGTAAAGCAAGATCTTAGGGAGGCAGTGGTCCTTCATCCTGGAGACATGACCTGCCCAACGCAGCTGTGTTCTCATCAGCATGGCCTCAATACTTGTGACTGCTGCTTGCTCTAGAACAGATGTGTTGGTCACATAGTCTGACCAGTGGATGTTTAGAATTGTACGGAGGCAGCGTTGATGGAAGCATTCTAAGAGACGCAGGTGGTGGTGGTAGATGACCCATGATTCAGAAGAATCAGGATAAAGGTAAAATACATGGGTTTAGATAAGAACAGTCTAATAATTGAAATAGTAGCTAAAAGAGAGACAGCAAAAAGAGAGAAATAAGACCCAAGAAAGACAAGTGATGCACAATACAATTTCTCACCACTCACTGACCGATGCCCAGCCTGTCCTCTGGCAGTGATTGTCCCCTCACGATCAGCTCCTCCAGTTTATGTACTGACCATGACACTCTATGGAAGGGAATATCCCTTTGTCCAGTTCGAGTCAGCTGTCTGGGCCATGCTCCCTCACGGCTTCTTGTGCAGCTCCTCACTGGCAGATCATGGGAAACTGGCAATTCCTTGACTTAGGGTAAGCACAGCTCAGCAACAACTAAAACATCTGTGTGTTATCTACATTATTCTCAT
The DNA here is from genome assembly GCF_036250125.1 of Pseudopipra pipra. Lineage (NCBI taxonomy): Eukaryota > Metazoa > Chordata > Aves > Passeriformes > Pipridae > Pseudopipra > Pseudopipra pipra. The sequence goes on from NC_087554.1 coordinate 53,142,029, forward strand.
ACTGAATCCAAAACACAGCTCTGTACCAGCTATTAGGAAGAAAATTATTCCATCTGAAGCCAGGATAGGGTCTTTTCCAACCTTAATGATTCTATGAATCTATGACCTTTTGCTAGCTCAGGTTGCTCAAAGCACCATTCAACCTGACCTTGAACACTTCCAGTGGTGGTGCACCCACAACTCCTCCAGGCAACCTATTCCAGTACTGAGTGCACTGAGCTGCAAAGTCCCAGTTGCCAATGTTGCTTTTTAGGATTCAGACCCTCTCCTGCTCATGCCCAGTTCAGCCTCGTCTCCTGCAGGAGGATTTTCTGAGGAAGAGTTTTAAGGGAAAAGCTATCTTGTGCAATATTTCAGTAAGGAAAGAAAATTCCTGTGAAGGAAGTGGATTTTCAGCTGTTGGACTTCACATCAAGAAGAATTATTAAAATGTGAAAATAATGTTCAGCCAGAGGGTAATGGGATGTCCTGATGGTATGAAATAGGCTTCATGGTATTTCAGTGAGAGGCTAGGTCTCACCAGTAAAATGTGTTAGTTAGAAAAGGAGATAAAATGCTCCCACATCCCCAAGTGTGAGTCAGTGTAGGGTTTATAAACATGATCATGGCTGTTTTGGTTCTGACTGATGATAGTAAGGGACTGTTGTGACCCTGCTACTTCACAACATTTATATTTAAAGTGTCAGTGTATCACTTTTTCACAATATTGCGAGTCTGTTCCCCAAAATTCCCTTGAGGTTTATTCATGGCTGCTTTCTCAATTTTTCATCTCAGCAAAGATGATTGATTAAAAACCAAACAACTGTCTTAAAGGTATCCCGTGGCTCAATTCTTTTGCTGAATTGCTCTTGCCTGGTCTCCTGTGCTTGCTACATATATAAATGATCCTGGGATGAGGTGTGCCACTACCACGAGTACTTGCAAGAGGGATGTAGCAAGGGGGCCTTCACTAGGTATTGAGGAAAATTAACATTGAGCTGGTAAACCCAAACATGTAGACAAGAAACCTGAACATAATTATTCTCTTCTAGTATAGCATGACACATGTCTGGAAATATATATAAAAAAAAAAATTTACAGAATTTTTCATGCGAAGGTTGCAAAAGATGATTTATTTTTAAAATTTTTTTTAAGGGAAAACCTTCAAAAACAAACAAGTTTTGACAAAAACTGTTCAGCAGGTGCCTTTGTATTTATGCATTGGAATATAGTGAAAAAAGCAAACCAGTTATTAAATATAAAGTAGTGCTTGTCTCTAATAATATGTCTTAAATATACATCATGTTATTACAGAAGACATGAATATTTGGTGCCCCTGATATCTTGGGTTTAAAAGGGTTCTATTACTAAATTTTTAATACTACATGTTACAATTTCCTTTCTGTTTGTGAGGTGATCATGTTATTACTTTGGCCTAAATAGTAAAAGGTAAATACCTACCCAGCTGGTGTTGGTGGCTAGGGAGTGACACAAGTAGCCCAGCCTTGTGTTCAGAGACATCAGCTTGGACCTCAGAACTGCTTTGCTAAAATGAGTTGAGTGAATAACCCTTCACATCTCACCAGCTAAGTAAGAATTGCTGTAGAGGACATCTGACCTGAGTGAGAGGTTCAAAAGAGCTTCTGTTTTCTGGTTTTGTTGTGGCAGCTGCCGTGGAGCCCCACGTTCCTATGCCATACCCATATGTTCACTCCCCATCTGAGATGTGCACTTTCTAAACTTTCAAGATGTACTACCCCTTGCAAAGTGATATTTAACATTGAAACTGAGAAGTTTTATCCACCACGTTGGTATTTCAAATTCTGCTTAGCAAATCTTGGACAGGCGCAATTCCCACCGCTGTGCCAGGCAGGTGGGTGACGTGGGCTGTGGGCGAGGGGTGAAGCAATCTTCTGCTGCAGGCTCTTCATGGTCTGCCTGATCCCAGGATTTGTGTTCTAGGGGAACTCAGGTACATTACCAATTCTGTGAGCAGAGACACAAACAAGCCTCAGGGGACGTGAAGTTTTGTGACAGATTTGAGGTGACATCCCATTCTTCATCCCACAGGATGTCCCTGGTCACACTGGGGTTCTCTGGGTCTGTGTTTGGGTTCCAGCTTTTCCCCAGCATCTCGTTTGGACACTGTGTCTGACTGGCTAAGTTGACCCACAGGATTGGTCAATGTCTCTGCTCATGCTGCCACTTGGGAGGTGGGGTTTTTTTTAAATCCTGGTCTGGCTGGCTCAGCAGCATCATCTGTAAGGAGTGAATTGGGCTGCCATCAGCCCAAGTACTCATTGGAAGAAAAACCATCATGAATTATGGTGTTTACAAGGCACTTGGCACTACCCCTGCCCTGCCTTGAGCATCTGCTCTGGGATTTTCAGTATTACTTCTTCAAAATAAAGAAACACTGGATGTAGCCCTCAACTGTTTATATCTTTAAACTACTGTTATTTAAAGTGTAGTAACGTTAACTATCAATTAGACACCTACATGGTTGCTAAAGCACATGTCAGTACTTTCCCTGGGAAGATTTAAAGAGGGGATTACAGAATCATAGAATGGGTAAGGTTGGAAGGACCACAGTGGGATAAAATATTTGTACATCCAGAAGAAGTTAGCTGATATTAATTCTGAGTTGTTGCATGATAGCCAGAAAGGAAATTGCATTTTTTTTATGTGTGAACCTCAGTTGCTTTATATTGTAGATCCTGCAGCTCTGCTTCTCTTAGATGGCCTTTGTAAAATACACTGACTTTGTGCCGTCACTTCTGATTTATGTATTTGGTGGAAGCCAAATCTTTTGAGACTAACAGGTTTATAAAATGCTACCTATTTCTATTGAAGAGTGAGAGTAATACATGAGATGGTCATAGAATGTGTGTTTTTCTTCTGAACGACCTGTTCTAAAGCTTCTCGCATGAGAGGCTTTCTCCACTTGCTAACTCAGCTGACCTGTCTGGTCACCTCCACCTTCCTCTTGCAGTTGAGCTTTGTGAAGAGATTCGTAGAGCCATTAGAAAATGAATTTCAGCATAAAAGAAGGCAGATATGCAATTGCACCTATATTTTGTGTTATTTTCCAGGTGTAAAGTGTGTTATTTTTGCTTATTTCTTCTTTTTTTTCCTGAGAAGATCCAGACACAAAGGATGACATATTTCAGCAAAGAGAACTGGTGGTGATTTGTCATGCCATCTTAGAACAAGGGCATTCAGCAAGTTTAATGGTCCAAGTTGGATTTAATAATTGGTTTATTAGAATATTCTGATATTTTTGTAGCGAGCAGGCAGCAGAACTGCTGTGGGCTCCAGCAGCATTTTCTGTCCTAGTGCTTTCTTGAGAACTGAGGAAGGATGTCTTTAGTCTGTGGTACCATTTAAAGCCAGCTTGGTCCTGTATGTGTGGAATGTTGGTTAAGTGTAGGTAATGTCTTACAGGATGGAGCAAGTAGCTGCTGAGGGGACTAGCAGAGGATGGGGAACTTTCCTTGGTTTTTTCTTCCTTTGCTCCCTTGTTCAAATTCCAGTTGGATGGAAGTCCAGTCCAGGAGTGAGCAAGTGATGGCTGTGCAACTATTTGAGAAGTCCTGAGCAGCTCAGCACTTTGCGCTGCCTCAGGGAGTTAAAAGAGCTCCATGTCCTTCAAAAGCAAACCCTGTCTGCCTTTTTGAGAGCCTACATGTGCTGGCTCTCCGTCTGGCTCTGGCTGGTCCAGAGTGTACATCCAAAAATCTGTCCCTGTTGGTCTCAAAAGCCAAAGTGCCTGCCATGTGGATTGTCCTGATTTCTCGTTGTAGTTGATTTAAAATTTTTTTTATTCTTATTTTTATGGGAAACATGAGCAAAGTACATCAGCTAGTCAGGATGCAGACATGTATGCAGCTATTCCAAATCAAGCCTTTTCAATGAGAAAAGGATAGGCTTTGGTTTCCAATCTTTAGGTTCAATCATCCTTAAACCAGTAGACGTTTCAGAAAAAAAATTAAAATGTTTAAACAGATTTATTATTCTGCCAAGATTTATTTGAATTAAAATTCACCATTTGGAGGGGGGAGGAGGGAGGGAAGTATAATTTCATTTGCTAAATAATACTGAAAGATTCCTGGTAAATTGAAAAGAGACTGAGGGGAAAAAAATTCCTGTCTTTCATTTGATCCTTTTTTAGGACAGTAAGAGATGCCAGGTGGAGAAAGTCTGACAAAACACCTTGTGCATTGGCACAGAAGCAACATAAAGTCTTTCAGACATCCATATTCTGAAAGTTAATTATTTTCAACTGTTACAGTGGGAACACAATGTAATGATACTTCCAGGTCTGCTGTTAAAATGCATCCCTTCTATGTGTTCACTGCAGCCCAGGTTCAGGACTGCAGCTGACTGTCTGCTTGGCAGTGACCACTTCAGTCGTCAAATGTGAGGGCTCAGAGATTTGTGTTTAAACACGTGCTGGCCTACTTTGTTGTGGTAGGACCCCAAGTAAGTGGTGGTGTAGTATCACAGTGCATAAAGAGCAAAGTGTTGGCATCAGGAGCTTGGAGAGAACGCACTGTGCTGCCATCTCCTGTCCCAAGTTTCCTAAACCCCCAGGGCAGGAAGGAGATGAGCCAGGAGACCTTGTCTCCAGCAAGTCTGCACAGTGTGCTCCTGACGTGAGCTGGACCATTCAGAGCAGGGTTGTATTACCACAGGTAAGAAGTAGCTTATAAAAGTGTTTCATTGCAAGTGAAATTGTAGCCTCGGTGGTTGTGGGTGTTACTGAGGAGAGTGTGATCTCTGACAGGGAGATACCTTTATCATCAAGGGAACTTTTGATTCTGTGTTTCTTGTCATTTGATATTTCTTGTCATTCACCTCTTCAGTCAAACGCACCTTTGTTTGTTCTTCAAGACATCACGCACTACCATGACAGCTGTGTGTGGTGTGTTTATCCATCAGGATAAAAGACCACAAGGAAGGATACTCTCAAGAGAGAGACAATTTGAGATCCCTCTCCCTGAGTGCAGTCACATCTGCAGCAGCCGGGCGGTCTCTCCAGTGCAATCTTTCACCCATCCTGTTGTCTCTCCCTATTAGTGGCCCTGGCAGCTGAGAGCCATGACCCATTCACTGTTTTGCTCCTTACTTTCCCTCTGGGCGTAGAACCTGAGAATAACATCTCTTTTTTTTCGCCTTTTCATCCTTTCAGAGCATGTCCCAATGTATTGATTCTTTCCTCTTATGTTGTCCCTGAGTCGGAGTCTTTCGCACGCACCCTCTCTGAAGCTCTTGCAGGGCTGCTTGGGGTGTTCAAGGTGGAGATGCCTGGACTCCAGCACTGCCAGCGACATATCCAGATAGGCTCCCAGGAAACCCAAATCAGTGGAACATCATCACAATGGCGGATGCCTGCTTCCTTGGCTGTCACCATTCTTGGCCCCGGAGCCTGTGTCCCCTCCCTGAGCAGGCACATGCTTACCTCATCCGTGTTAATCTTCAAATGGGCAGCAATGTTACCCACAGTCAGCTGGGAGGACACACAAGGGTAGAGGTGAAGGACATTTGCCATTTCAGCTTGGCAGATGCTCCCCAGCTTCCCTTACCATGTTGCCCCCCTCCCTAATTTCAGAAACCAGAAGGGAGTGTAACTCACTTTGGTGTTTTACCATCATTGTTTTAGACACAAATCCGAAGCATGGCAGCCTATGGAATGCTATGAAGAAAATGAACCCCATCCCAGTCAGACCTGATACACAACCCTTTGTGCAGGGATGCTCACAGCTGGTCACATCTGTGCCCCAGACAAGGCAGGGCTTGGGCAAGGCTGAGCACGCTGGGCATCCAGGCAGGCACAAAGCACCAACAGATGATTTTCTGATGCCAGGTGGCCTATGCAGTGAGCAGTGCTGAGTCCTGGAGACAGCGGTGCAGTATGGAGATTTACAGAAGCTGCTGTACATTTCCATGGAACAGGATGTCATGCAAAGAGGTGGCAGGGGTAGACAGAGCAGCTCTGTGTTGTATTCAGTCATATTCCTTAGAGGAAGGAGATTTGCTATGCATACACACAGACACATTTTTTAAACAGGCAGAGAGGAGGTATAGAGCACCAGCTGCTCCCTCCCCCTGTGTGGGTGGTCACTCATCGCAGGTCCTGAGCTGACCCCTGTGGAACTACTCACATTAATAATCTCTCACCAATGCGGACAAGGGATTTGTAGCTGATCCTATATTTTCAACTGGGAGTTTAAACTGGAAAAGAGCTATAGGATTTGTCTGATGTACAACTGTATGTAAATTGCCATGGTAACCACAGCTTTTTATGTGCTCAGGGCATTTTCTGAAATTTTGCAAGAAACCGTAGCTGTGTTTATGCAGCTCAAAGTCAAGTTTCATTAAGCCGCTAGCTCCTTTGTTTCCTTAGTATCTCTTTTCCTTTTCTTACCACTATCCATTTTAACTGTGCATTTTTCTTTTCCTTTCCAAATATGAGTGATGTTTTGAAGGAGGCCCTTGGTACAATACCAAATCTCCTTTTAATTACAAGAGCAATCACAAATTAGAACAACTCCACCCTGACAAAGGAAGAGTAGAGTAGCACTGGAGGAGTTGTCATCATTTAGCTCACTTGACCTCACTCGGAAATTTTGAAGTCTGCAGACAGTGTTCCAGGTCAAAGTTCCTTAATTCTCACAGTCTCATGAAATCATTTATTATTAAATGAACATAAATCTCTTAGCTTGGACTACTTTGCCATAATTATAGAATAGCATCGTGTCTTTTAGGGATCTGGTGCTGCTAGGAATTTTAATGCTAAGCCATCATCTTCCTTCTACTTTCTTGATCCTTGTTTCATACAAAGTCATTTGTAAGAGCAGAGCTCAAATTCAGGAAAGCATTTAGGAGATTATTAAGTATATTTAAGTATTAAATACTGAATTATCTGTGAAATAAGTACCTTAATTAAGATCTAGAAGCTGCTCAGTGGACCCCAGGGCATTAACAGATAATTCATTTTGCAATAAAAACCGTGGTCAGATGAAGTTCCTTTATTTGCTTTCCATATACTGTGGATACCAGTGCTACCTGCTTCCTTAATTTCCCCAGTGTTTTCAGGCAGAGTAATTTAGGGGTCTCTGGAGAACATTTGGTCCAGGCACACCTGTTTAAAGCAAGACTAAATTCAGAATTTGATCAGGTCGCTCAGGGCCTTGTCCCAGTGAGTTCTGAGAATCACCAGGGATGGAAACTTCTCTACATGGCCAGGCCCTTGTTCCAGGGCTGTGCCTTTCCCATTATGAACCAGTTGAACATTGGCACCATAGTGATACTGGTCCTCAGCCTTTCATTCTCTGAGCCAAACAAGATGACTCCTCTGGCCCTCTTTCAGTCTGAAGCCATTCTCCCTTGTCCTATCACTATACACCCTTGTAAGAAGTCCCTCCCTAGCTCTCTTGTAGGCTCCCTTAGGTACTAGAAGGTGCTATAAAGTCTCACAAACTTCTTTTCTCCAGGCTGAACAACCCCAACTCCCTCAGCATGTCTTTGTAGGAGAGGTGTTCCAGCCCTTGGATGACCTTCATGGCCCTCCTCTGGACTCATTCCAACTGGGCCATGTCTTTCATGTTCTGCAGGCTCCAGAGCTGGACACAGTACGCCCAGCTGGAGTCTCACAAGAGTAGAGTAGAGGGGAAGAATCCCCTCCCTTGATCATGGCTCTATGTCAATAGTTCTCTTGCATTAATGTCTGGAGCTGGCCCCAGTGTTTCAGGTGCAGAGCTGACTTGAGGCCAGTTAGATACAGAGGAGTTACATTGCCTTTGACCTCAGCTGTCCTCCTTCCAAGCCAGCGGTTAAAACATCTTGTCAGGGTGAAAACATTGAAATACGAAAGTTTCAACATTATGCTCCACCTTTTAAAACACAGGGGAGTCAGCATCTCCCAGGCTCTGTGCAGAAGTCAGCACGGGAATAAAGCACAGCCAGTGGGGTACTGTCCTTACCCTGCACCTAGCTCGCTTTCCTGGACTGCTGTGCCACGTTGGCATGGCCCCGCTGTATCGGGTAGGCATGCCCTAAGGAGATGAAACAATTGGCATTATTGCTTCATGAACAATAAATATTTCTTTTAATTTAGGCTGCATACTACGGCTCCAAATCACAGCTGTGTTTTCTGAGAATATGTATTGTGAAGGGTAAAAAGTCTGGTATCTTAATCTAAGAACAGCTGTAACAATGGGAAAACTGCCCATTTCCCAAAGAACCTGGGAAGCAAAGGGCCTTGTAGTTTCCCTGCTCACGGTCAAAGTGGTGTTGATTATCTGTTGAAACTATTGAACTTCACAGTATTTTAGGGTCCACGGATTACATGCAAATTGCAAACATATTTTGATGATAACAATCCTAGAGGTCGTCTAGTTTCTCCTTAAGTCAGTGGAAGGATTTCTCTTGAGGGTTTTGTGTAATGAGTGTCTGCCATTATTGTATTGACTTGAAGGTTATTTTTTAAGTAGTAATAGAGTTTTAGCTAAGAAATGTCAGATTTGTTTATTTCTTTCCATCAGTGACATTTCATGTTCATTAATGATACATCTAAACTAGAGAAATAGAAAGGAGAGCAAAGTGTATTGTTAAACAGAAGTTGAGTTAGCTATCAGGAATATGCTGACACGTCTACAAAACTCCACTGAAATTCAACAAGTAATTGAGCTTATCTCTTCAAACATAGGATACTATTATTAGCAAAGCATTTAATTAACTGTCTTTTGCATTAGAGCCGAAAGCCAGCCTCCTCTGGCATTTCCCAAGTAGCCTATCTGTAGTTTGCAGAGCAGCACTTCAAGATTGTGACTGAATAAGATTTTGCTGCAGAAAATTTTATTATAAACTTAATTGTATTATTATTAGCAGCCTAAAAAACCGTCTTTTTAAAAAAATCATAAGGCAAAATTATGCTGATCTGGCTTCAACCATGGAAAGAAGGGTCTAAAAAATGCCCCAAGAAGGTGCAAAAGTAATATAAACCTTCAGGACATTTTAAATTGTCCCATGCCAGTGTTCCTGCCCCTGCTTCAGCACAGCTAATGAATGAAAGAGGGGCTTAAGAAAAGGCTCTTAAGCAACATCCTCCAGATACCAGAACTATTGTAGATAGGATTAAGTTGAATGATAAGGAGGACTTGTGGTGGGACTGATATAGTAGGTGCTGACTTCAGCGCATCTCAGGAACGTGCTCTTGACTCCTTGTAAAGCGAGGAGAGACAGGGTGCTGGCACCTCTTGTGCAGAGATCAGCACTTTGCAGAATTGGGTCCACCTGCCACTTGAAGCCTATCATCCCAAATCAGGCAAGCATATGACTATTAAATAAGGTGTCTTAACTGTTGCCTTGAGATGAAAACAAGGATTGTGATAGAGACAGGAATTTTGCTATGGTTGCAAAAGCACACAGCCAGCCCCAGTGTTGTTTTTTGGTTTCATTGAGCCATCCCTGGTGTATTTTGTGTGTCTGTCTCGCAGATCAAGGCTCAGGACACCACAAGGCTCAGGGCTTGGCAGTCCTCCTCCCCATCTGGCTGATGGAAGATTCTGGCTAATGGGAGTACGGCTGGAGGGTGTCCCTGCCTCTCAAATGGGAGTCCCCTTATTAGAAGATCAAGACTTACTTGCCTAGATTATGATCTGTCTAGGACAGGGAGTAACTTCATTCATGCCTTTGTCAGCACCTGGCAAACAGCATCAAAAAATAAAACTAAGGCATTAGTGACAGTAGCCCCCAAGTAAAAGTTTTATTAATATGGATAAAAATGTTTATTTTCATAAATTTATTTTCTCATAAATTAGCCAAAATAACTGGCTTAATATTAATTATCCATATATATCCATATATATTAGTAATCTGCTTTTATTCAGTAGCATGATAACACTATTTATAGGAGACAATATGAGAACTGAAATTCATTAGGGAAACGTTTTGCACTGCAATTAGATCTGATGTTACTCAGTGTGGGGTTTCAATTTGTTTAATTCACGTTAATGTGCAGGCAAGACTGCAGAACAAGAAAAATACAAACATACATTTAATATTAGTTACTGTGCTTGTTCATGCATACTTTATGTAAAGTCTTGGTGCCATACGATTTCAGTTTCTTTCCATGTGTCCCTGATCAAATATGCATGGTTGTATTCACACTTACAGTATGTTTCCTCTGCTAAAGAAAGGATTCTGAAGCTTACCTTGAAGTAAACACACAGAATAAGGCATATGTTCAGTCCAGACTTCAGTCTTGCTTATGCATGTGAGCTCTAGCAACAGCTACAACCAGTTACATGTGTGAAAATCAATGGACAGATGCTGCTTAGGCACAACGTTAGCAATGTGAACTTTTTGGACTTTCTAGGACTAAGAACATGTGCAGTCCTCATTTGCCATTTCAGCTAGGGAATGAGAGAATATATTTACCCAAGAGGACAGATCCACACAGAAAACATCATCTTCTACATCCAATTTAGCAGGAAATTATGTCTGTTGGATTCGATGGAGTAACACTGAGTTCCAGCTGAGGGGCTGGTCTTCAATAACAGGTTTCACTCTTCATTTCTATTTGGGGAAGAAGCGCAAAAGTGACCATCTTAAAATATAGTACAAACATTTAATTCTGCTTATTTATTTATTAAGGAGTAATAAATATCACTAATATCAACTTTCACATTAATAAAACTGTAAAGGTTTACTAATATGCAATTAGGATTTTTTTGTCAATATAATTTGATGTAGATCAAAGCAACTTCAGAAGGTATCAGTGTTTGAACATGAGTCACGTCTAAAAAAGACTTCATAACATCTGTCAAAGTTATTTAGCTCCCTAACTTTGCCTGTGTTGAGCACTTTACTCTTGTACAATCATTTTAATGTTTGTACTATGTTCCTATATAGGTTGCTACTGTAAGAAGAAGTAAATTTCTTAGTGCTTTTTATTATTTATGTGGCACCCTAAGTAGAAAGAAAGAAAACTGACAAGATCCAACCTTACCTTCATTTTAATTCCCCTGGAAGGACGTTTCATTATTTTCTGCCTCTTTGAAGTACCAGGTCTCTGAAATCTCTTTTTAATGATACAGATGAAAAATAAATACGTAGAGGAAGGAGTCAGTGTTCAGAATTCAAAGCATCCAAGACATTTTGAGGCTGTGCCATGCAGGGGGGTGGGAGCAGCATCTCGGTGTGGGAGGGTGTGTGTGCCGGGTCCTGGCTCCCAACGCTGGCTCTGGTTCAGCAGCCAGGCAGGAGTTTCTCTCGTCAGTGAACCAGCTGTTATGGCAGATGATCGTGCTGAATTTCAGGTCATTTGATAACTAGGGCAGGCAGCCGTGTTTTGCAGTTCAGCTTGGGTGATATGTAGATTAAGACCTTCATCAGCACAATGCAGAATTGCTCACCTTTCTCAGGGGCTCAGGTGGGCTTGTTCTGGGGGCAGAGAGGGAGTTTTCAACCAGGTCCCATCCTTGGCAGCCAGACAGCGAGCCCTGTCTCCTGTTTGACACTTCTGCATGCAAGAGAAGTGTGGTATTATGCTAGTTTTTCAGCTTTGTGATGAATGATATTCCATTCTTATTTCGGCTATCATTTAAATCTGCAAGCTCTTTGTAGGCCTGGTATGCTCTGCTTGGTCCTCAGTGTGAATTGTGATGCCAGCTTCAAGACTTTCAAAGAAATGCCTATACCATGTCAGGGAAGGGCAAGGAAAGCTTCCCAAATCCTTTGGTGGCTTGGCAATACGTGAGAGCAGACTCATGGGCATGGGGAGCCCATAAGGAGCCACAGAGAGGAGCAGCAGAGCAGCCCAACCAAGCTTCTTTCTCAAGCTGCTCAGAAGAAAAATGGCAAGGCTTGCTTCGGGCCAGGGGAATGATTAATGTAAAATGCTGGGGAAAGCAGTTGGAAATATCATGGTAATTTTTTCTACGCTTGGCAAGCTTTTAAGCTTTAATGGATTCCCAGAAGAGTGAAGCAGATCTTTGGTGTAAAGAAGCTGATAACCAATGATGCTAGATTCCTAGACTTTTAGAGTCAGAAGAGATCATTAAAGCTACTTGCTCTAACCTCTGTGTTCAAACTTATGGTGTTCTGACCACAAATTCTTTACCAAATTCTTTACATAATGCCCTGTTTGTGCTCAAAAGGTGTCCTTTAGAAAAACCACTGTCCTGATTTAATAACTTCATGTGATAGAGAATCTACCACATCCCCAGATAAGTTTTCCCGACTGTCTCATTCCCATCACTGATAAAATACTGTTTCTGATACTTGGTTTCCAAACCAGACAGTCTGGTCATTACAGTGCTGGGTGGGATATGGGCAGCCTGCCCTCCACCTGGGCGACAGGCACAGAGCGGGGCTAAAAAGAGGGTGCTGGGGAGCTGAAACACCACTGCTGTAAGAAATGTGGGGAGAAAAGTAGGGCTGCAATAGATTTCAAGAAATAACCTTGAAGAGCCTTTTTAGTGTGAAAAGGGCTGGTTTTAATGTAATTTAGAAGGTTGTATCTGCCCTCTCTCCCCCAGGCTTCTCATAATGTGCTGAAAAGCATCTACAGTTTGAAATGCTAAAAATTTAAGGGGAAGAAGAAAGAGCAGGGCATTAGGTATTTTGGCAGAAAGCAGGCTGCTGCAGATGCCTGTCATATTAGAGGTGGCAGCTCAGACTTGTTTTCTGTGTTTCAAAGTGAATGCACCCTTTAGGCAAACCCAGCTATTTTTAACTTTCATTCTGGGAAGTCCTTTTTCTCCGTGGGAGGAGAGATACATGCCCTGTTCCACAGCTGTCTCACAACCACTTACCTCGCCGGTCTCAATAGCGAGAGACAGATAATAGGACACAAAGTTGATCCCCCAAGCTCAATGATTAATAAACCTCCACTCCTCATTCTGGGGGATGAGCAGGGAGGGGGGAAGCCTGTTTGATTTGTCATGAGTTTTCCCATTATGGATGGTTAGATAGAGACAAACAGGTATCTGTTACTCACTACAAGGAGCATTTGCCCGCTGTGCCCCGTGCAAGGCTCACTCTGGCACACCCAACAGTGAGTCACCAGTGGTGAGCCAAGATCCAGAATGGTATTCTATTTTCTAAACCCTCCCTGAATCTACGGGTAGTTTGGTAGAGTTTGTGGCTTAGTCTCTTAGGATTGGACTCATCCCAACTGTATTTATAGGACTGAAAGTCTGGCATAGAGTCTCACCCAGGCTTCTCCTGTAATCAGTGGAGAGACACACCACCAGGGAGGATTCATCCCTCTTTTAGATTGGCAACGATAACTGAGGAGGTTTTAGGAAACTGGTGATGCAACTACAAGTTTGCAAAGTGGAACTATTTTTGAATTGTGCTTGCTATCCTCTTTACAGGAGTTTGGGGCTTTTTCTTGGGCCTCAGACTTTCTGCATCATATGAAAAGTATGTCATGGTCTCCCACAAAATGCCTGTTCATACTCTCAGGGAACAGAATGCACTTTCTGAATATTTTCAAGTGAATCATAATCAATTTGCAAGTTTAAATTAATTAAAGTCGAACCCTCTGAGAAGTATCAAATGCATGCCAGCACTTTCTTTATACCAAATGATCTTAATAGCAGTGTAGCAGACTTCAAATTTCCCCATCAGTTGAACTGATGGAAATTTTTTTGTAGAAGATGATTTAGAAAGCAATATACTGTAATATAGGTATTGTACTAGTGACTATTTAATTGTTACCATGCTACAGCCTACTGACAGACAGCAGCTTAAATAACTTGCAAATGGGACAACTGTCATGAGAAATTACTTGCTTACCAGCCTTCATCTTTCCTTTGCAGCTATTTTGCTCCTAGCAGTGCCCTGCAAAGAAAAGATATGTAAAGTGCGAGTGTGTCTTTTAAATGTAGTTTAATTTAATACCACAAACACTGCCATGATTTAATCATAGCATATTATTAGAGAATGGCATCAGTACCAGATGCACCAACGCAGATAATTTTCTGGTAGCTGTAATCTTTACTTGAGCTGACGAGGGGTTTCTGGGCTCGGTCTGTGAGACTTGCATTTGCCTGGAATGCTTCATGCTCTCTATTTCTTGGCAGAAACTTACAATCTTGCATACTATTTAAAATTGTTTGTAACTGGAAATATATATTAGGGTCTAGTTCTTAAATAGATGCAGTGCCAGGTGGGTCTTCTCACTCCTATGGACGAGCCTTGATTCAGGCACCTGAATCTGGGCTGTCTGTGCAAGCACTGAAGGATATGTGCTGTATTTCTAGGTTGGTCTCGCTCACTTGTGCCCGTGCTGAAGGCACTGAACTTCGGGAGAGGATCCATCAGCTTAAGAGTCCTGACTCAGTATGGGCAAGTCTCCATACAGGGAGGAGCTCCAGAGGGACAAAATGTGGAGCTGAGCAGGCTGCTTTCTCCCAGATCTTAAATCTATTCCATATAACCTTACTCCAAGCAAATTGCTATGGTATGTGGATGTGGTGTCTGTAGACTAGCAACCGTCCTGCAAGCATCATTTTCTGAGGGAAACACTTCAGCTCTTTTTGGCACAGTACCCAGGAGTAGTTTGGAAGTGATGATGGAAATGGAAGTTGAGGATGGAGAAAGGCAATATAAAAAGGTAAGCCTGGTTCAGTCTAAATGGCTTCTACAGGTGTAACAAAACATCCCATAATAAAAGAAACACTGACCCATAATAAAAGAAACTAGTTTCCATCTTGATAACTACAAAGATCTGGTCAATGGCATGACAGTGGCTTTTTTAGTGACTCTTGTCTGGCTGAGGACCTTAAAAGTTCATTGTTCTCCTTCTTGAGTGTTTTCCAGAGCTCTCTAGAGTACAAACCTTCTCTGAGTGCCAGACACTACTTAAAAGAAACCAAGCACTCAGTTCACTTCATAGTGTTATTTCAGTTTTGGCACCGTCTGTGGGTTCTTAGCCATCTAATGTGCTGTTAAGTACCTCCCCAAGCATGGATAATATATATTAGGAATCAAAAAGGAAAGCAACCTTTTCAATTAAGGACAAAATGTACAGAAAGTAAAATGACATGAGTTGTATCAGCTGCATATTGGCTCCTGTGTGCACAGTCTCCAGATACAATCAGTAGCTGCTCAAACAGATAATTACAGCCTTCCTGCAAAAGGCTTCATGTAGAAGAGTCACCTGCCTGCCTGCTACCACTTGCAGGATCAGAGCTATCCTTTATTTTTACTGCTGCAGATTGTGGAATTAGCTTTCCAACTTCCATTTAAAAAAGAAGCATTTCTCTAGCACATCTCCTTTCAGCATACTGCTGCACCAGGTAAGTGCTGGGCATCAAGAGGGATTTATCAGCCTTTTTGTCAGTAATGATTTATATTTGTCAAAATGCAATTTGTCCAATTGATTTCCTGTTGCAAGGATTACAGGAGCAGTTATTTGGGGGAGTGTTTGCCTTCCAGCCAGCTGGTATTGGTTCATGCTCAAAATGAGGTCAAGGTTGATTTTTATACAGGAGTAAGAGATGGTCAATTGAATTGTTACTTAAAACCTCTTTGGGTGCACAGCATCTGCAAGTGCTGCTCATTTACAAATCTTCTGTGCTGCCACAGGCAAGCTGGCCTGTAACCTTTGTGAAGGTCAAGTAATGATAATAAGAAATTATAAGATCTCGGGGGGGGGGGGGTTATGCCCAGTACCCTGTGCTGCACGATATAGTATCCCTTTTAAGTGACTTACATACTGCTGGTAGCACATGTACCACAGCTCAGGAATCCCAGTGTAGGTGTTATAAAAACATTTTCACAATCCTTTTGGCCACACCTGAATTTTTTTTCTTCAAGCTTGGACCAACACTGATATTGTCTGGCAAGTCATAACTTAGTTTATCCAAAGTAGAAAGCAGAGGTTGTGTTGTACTCTCTGAGGAAACTGCTTTTCAGGGTCTTTAATTATTTTTCCTGTGGGCCATGCTGCTGTTTCCACTTTGAAGGGGTTTCTCTCTTTCTGATGGGATTGTGGGTACCAATCTTCATTTCAGAGTCAGAAGTGATGGTGGAATCCCTGAGGGAACCTATTTCCAGTTCATGTGTGCTCTCCTTGTAGATCTGCACCGCTTACTCAGTCACATGGTGGCCCAGGCTCTGCTGCCCTGCATTGTGCTATTTAAAAATATTATGTTAATTTTAGGATTAGGGAGAGGGAGGAGTTAGCACACCCACTCACTGGTTTCCTGGCTCCGTGGCAGACTTGTTGGCAGGGAGTTTGCTGTGCAGGTGGTAAGTCTGCAGAAGAATCTGTAGGAATTTGTTAATCTCTATTAGATCAGTTTGAGATTCCCTGAGATGCTGTTTGGCCTCGAAGGATGTTTTTCAGCTTTTTATTAGTCATAAGCAGATTTAACCCCTTAGAAACCACAACCTTAGAGGGTAAGAAATAAGTGTGTAAGACAATAATAAAGAAAATATGAGGTATCACTCTTGACCCAATAAGTCACTGGAAGAGTTAGAGGCATTCTTATGACAGAATGAAAGTGTACATCTCTGAGTTTACATATTCCCTCATTAGTTTGATACATTGTTTTAAATTGCCTACATTTGTGTAATACTGGGTTTGGGGTTTTTTTGAAAGAGCAGGTCATGCCAATGGTGTTACAGGATAAGTGAGCACTTTGGAGATCCAAGTTGATATTTTACACACCAGGTGCTTCCCTTCAGTGTGAGATATAGGAGGAAAGCACAGGAGAACAAAAAGGATTTGAGGTGTCCTCAAAACTGAGAATGAAATGGTTTGATCATACTGTTTTCTCTAGAAAAACTGGAGTTCTGAATATAAAACATAGCCTGCAATTTTAAAATTTTGGTGACATTTTTATTCATTTAAATATATGTCTGAATCTTCTTAAATCCTCAGAATGTAATGACCATTGGCATCTATGGCTGTGATACCCTGAATTTACACTTGGGTTTGAATGTAATATTCCTGTTGCTGGTGTGCCTCTAATGGCTTTATAAGCCAGCAGGCAGAAAACAATAAGCATATGCAGAGTTTAGACCATCTGTGTGCCATAGTGAAAAAGATAGTTTGCTATTAACAGAGTTTTTGCTGTCTCAAATATTGATTAGCTAATGCTTGTTTCACTCCATCTGATAGTGGAGCATACCTGAGAGGTATTGATATTGTAGACTTAAAATGGGACATAAATAATTCATAGCAGCAAGCATTAGAAAACATACGATAAGCATCTTTGGTATTAGAATATCTACATATCACTCCATCATTCTGAGAGTGTTGTGGGAGGCAGGTACAGAGAGTGAGCAACTACCCAGTTATGCTGCATAAGTATTGTTTGAGAAGAGTAGGAGTGTCTCTGATATATTGCAAGGTAGTTATGAACCTGCCTCCACATGGGTTTCACCTGGTGTAACCATAGGAAGAGACTTATAGTTCTTATTCAGCATATTCTAAAAATCAGATATTAAAGACTTACCTACTGAGTTCAGTGGGTCAAAATACTTTTTAATCTAAATCAGAGTAGTGTCACTGATATATCTCCTAAACCAGCTATGAATTTGCTTGAGGAGTAGAGGATCGGGCTGTGTGAAGTCCCCAGTAGACAGAATAATGCAAAAGCAAGGAGAAGGGAAAGAAGTGGATGACAGGTGATCAGGCAAAGATGAACAGGGAATAAATATTCTGTTTAGCCTCCTCATACAAACTCTCCATTAATTTCAACAGGATTGCTTCTGCAAGACCCGCCATACTTAAATATAGAAGAGGAAAGTGATTAGCAGGCAAAGTAAAATGGGTGAAGTGTTGAGACCAGAGGAGATCAGGAATGATGGGGTGATGAAGAGAACTGAAAGACAGTAGATGGGGATTTAAAGCCATATATGCTTTTTTCTCAATCCATCTTGTTCACACTTTTAAGACTACTGCTCAACATTCATCACTGAACCCCTTTGACTTCAGAAGCTGCACCACCAGTGAACTTGATCCTGCATGTTCATTTGCAGCCATTTTTTCCCCTTGTGCAAGCTAACTTTCTGCTTATTCACACTTTGCATGTATTGTAGTTTCTTGCATGTAGGCGAACATATGGTGGTCTGACCGGGGCAGGAGGCAGAAAATGCAATTTCTTTCTTACTTTCACGACATTTATTATGTGAAAGTCCAGACAATGGAGTCTGGCTTCAGGCACCCCGAAGGCTTGTGATAGGTGAGGAAAAGGGTCCAATTAAATATTTAAGTGGCCGGGCCCACTTTGCTGCTGCAGTGGTGGATAGATTACACCTGGTGAAACCTGGCCTGCAGTGGGGCGGTCGGTAAGTGCTGGGCATGAGGAAGGTGCAGAGAGCAGTGCACTGAGGAGGCTGCTGCCATACTATGGTCAGCAGGGAATGGATTTGGCACTGCTTCTGCCTCTGCCACTGTGACTGCATCATCCTGTGCCGAATGTCTTGTAGGTGATGGAAACCTCCCTGCTACCTTGCATGCCGTGCTCCTCCTGCAGGAGCCCTCCCGGGCAGGGGGAAGGGATGTTTGTGCCAGGGAGTTTTTGCATGGAGATGTTCTGTGCTGCCGTCCTGTTGTGCTGGGAAATCGCTTGCAGTTGTAGCTCATTGATGGATCGTTTGTCTTTGATTTGCTTTTAATTCTGGCAGGCAGGCAGTAGGAGGCTGAGATAATATTTGAAAGAAATGACCCCTTAGGTTCAGGAGATGGTGGCATTAGTCAGGGCTGTTAAATCAGGAGAAGTTTTTACAGCAAGAATATGGGATGATGACTTTGGAATCAATGTGTTAGATTGCTTTTATCTTTACTTGCTAGTGAATAGCATCTATACATATGGAATAGATATTGGTTTAAAAAAAACAGATATGAACAAGGGCAGCAGTTTATACCTGCTGTAGTTAACGGGACATTTACCTGTTTTTTCCTCCATAATGACTTGCCTGTGACTGTCAATTTCTGTTAGCACTTCTGGAAATGAGGATTTGCAGAGATGAGTGGGCCTTCCTAGTTAGTGGGACTTTTGCTTCCCTTAAGCAGAGAGCTTGGCTTTTGGTGTAAGTGTGAATGGGATAAGGTGCTATATTTGAATATTTTGTTTATCCATTGAGTTTATTAGACTGTGAGTTAATTATCAAGGAGTCCTACCTATTTCTAGTGATGTTTTTTCATGTGGATTTTTTTCATAAATCCCAAAATATATCTTCATTTAGTTATGGTTCATAGAAAAGTTCTCTTCTGTCCAGCACTCTATCCAGTTACAGGTACCGATCTTCGCTGCCTTACAGGAGTGTTGGGATTTAAATCTTGGTAAAAGGGATCTTGTCTGGATCTTAACCATGAAATAGATGCAGACTGTGTGTTTATAATGTGATGTTTTCTATATGTACATGTTGCTTCAATGCACAGATGGGGCCCTGCTGTTCTCCACATTGTGGAAAAGACTGCCCTGAGGGTTTTACTGCCTCACCAGTAGTGAAAAGGGAAGGAGACACTTAAAAATGGACAGCCTTACCTTGCAAGGTTGTATGCGGAGTTGGGCAGAGAATAGACCGTTGGGTGCTCTTGACACCTTGGGTGCTGCATCAGGCTACACTGTGCATATAAATATTTCTGATCTAATGTGTTGTCTGTTGTTAAAGAAAACTAGAGATGACGTTTGACCAACTGAGTGTGTAAATATCAGCTGATTGAACTGCTGTCCCTGCCAGTGGCTTGGTTCTTTTTCCCGTGTGACTTCAGAAATTTTCAGAGATTCAGTTTGTCCAAAAAAAAAAAAAAAAAGAAGGATCAAATCCCTGCTTTTTATTTGATGTAAAGAATTGTAAGTGTGAAGTGGGTATAAGCAGGTGTATGCACTTACTTTGGTGCAGAAACACACACACTTAGCTAAAAGAAGGTGCTCAGTTTATATTTCAAGAACAGATGTGTGGGGCCTGAGATGTCCATTGGAAAGTGGTTTCTGAGCTCAGCAGTGCTCTCAGTGCAGAGCAGGAGGTCAGCATTGCCAATGCTCCTGTCTCTTTAAACCAAATTCAGGAAAATATCTTAAAAGATAAGGCATATCTTTAGCTGGTGTGTATTGATTTACAACTTCTTTAGAGCACCTACTACCTGGGCTCTGTCATTAACTGAACCCCCATACAGTGGTGGGGAGCTGCTCAGTATGGCAAATGCTCTTGATTTTAACAAGAGTCTGATGGTATTTGGTGTTTTTCTTAAAGCTCCATTACTGCCTAGAGACACAAGATTATGAGCTAATTTTAACCTTTATTGAAAAGTTTCAATCCTGGATGTTCAGGAAAGTAGGCTTGATGCACATTCTGGAAAACAATCAAAAAAAGGAGGAAACTGAAGTGCTTTGGAGCTTGTTTATTTGATACTAATAGTTGTCGAGTTTATTTACTTTTTTGTTGTTTTTTTAGCTAATCTCATGGTTCTGAATTTTATGGATTACTTTTTCACTGCTGGCACTGATTGACATCTTCTCCCATCATCTTCCCCGTGTGTGTTTATAAGGCCAGCAATATTGGAATCACACGCTTAGAAATCCAGTGATGCCTTTCTTTTTTGTAATTAAAAGAACTAACTATTCTTATGGCTTTATGTGCACATAACATTTTTCTCAAAGCCAGAGGCAGCTCCCCTAACAAAAACAATTGGTCATGAACTAAGCTGGATGCTTACTTATCATGAAACTGCCTGCAGAAACAAGGCTGTTTCTCTAAAAGCATCAGAGCTCCTGCATCAGCCCCTGCCAAGCTCGGTGCTGCCTGGCAGGTGGCTGCCTCACCCGCCTCTATTTCATTAGCACATAATTGAGCCATCACTGAATTAGTTCTTCCTTGCTCAGAGCTCAGCACAGCAAACAGAATCCCCCCGGGATGCTCCAGTTCCATCTTTTTCTGTCCTGCGCGGGGGTTTCCTGTGCTCGTCTTGCCAGGTGTACTCTCTCTTTCTTGGAAAGCCAGCGCTGCACAGGGTCTGGTCCTGTCCCGGCACATCCACTGGCCTCCTGATCCAGTGAGCTGCGGAGGCATCACCTCCTGCTTTGCTGCCATCCTGAAGGTCTGGTGCTCGAAGCACTTCTCTGGGAAGTGGGGAACCAACGTTCAGCCACTTCCCCTGCCCAGGGGGAACTTTCCCAGGGAACAGCTTTTCTTGTCCACCTTCCCCCACCCCGACAAGCTCATGCTATTCTAGATGAGTGTGCATTTTGTTCTTCTGTTAGAGCTGAGCTGCTGAGAGGAAAATAATTCCCAGTTCTTACTCAATTTTTATATTTTATGTTAATAGATATAGTACAGGGAGTCCCATGGCAGACACGTCAATGTCCCACCCCTGTTGCTTGCCCTAACCATGGGGATGCAGTCTCACCCCTCCAGGCTGCATTCTGGGGCAGATGCTGACCCCAGTAGCCCTGGAGTCACCTCAATAGCCCTAGAGTCACCTCACTGTGGAAGGTTTCCTGTTTGCATGGTCACCTATGCATATTTTTAAATCTTTTTTAAAGTTGGTTTGCTGTCTTCTATGTGAGAGGTACCCCAAGCTGTGCTCCTGAGCTGAGGCACTGACACTGAGATAAATGCACCTGAGCCACGTCCTTTACGTATTTACTATGACCCATACTGCCAGAGTGCAGTTGCTTACTGCAGGAGCTGCTTTAGCACTGTCTCATCTTTATTGCATTCAGAATGAAAAAAAAAGTTTTTTTTCCACCAACTCAACCAGCATGAAAAATTATGAAATGCTGTGCCAGTGCCATGACGGATAAACAGCCAGGATCAAACAAGTGCCATCATATTTTATGCAAAATAACTGAATTAACAGCTTTAGCAGCTGAGTCAAAGGCACCCTGGTTTCATGTTGGTATGCTCAGTAGCACTTCTGATTAACTGAAGATTATTTCTTTCTAATCATCTTGCAGCACTGGGTCTTTGCATGGCCCTTCTATTTGGTAACTCCTCTCTGGATCTCATGTCTTCCATCTTGCTCAGTACACATGCACAGCTGTGTGGTTGTGTATACAGGGATGCCTGCAATTCCATTTGTTGGTTTTTCCAAAAAAAAAAAAATTAAAAAAAGAACTGCACAGTGTACACACCTGTATATATTTACTTGCAGGAGGTGTGAACTAGTGCTAGGGTAGGGCACTCCCATGTTAAACACCAGGCTTGTTTTTCCAGCTCTGTCACTGTCCTTAAATCTTATCTACATCAGAAAGTTTCAGCAGTGAATGTTAAATCAGTTTTTAGTTCAAATGAACAGACTTCACACAGACCCCCTCTACTCACACCCTTGTTTCACACTAAGCAGGGCCTGTTTCATGTTAGATTAAAGTAATCTTAGAGGTAAAATATAAAAGCAAAGCAATTGCAATCTTGGGGATGGTGCTTTAAGAGCTTCTAAGCTCTTCTGCAATTCAGCTGAGAGTTGGTACCTGTATAAACACTGCTCCTTGTCCAGTGCAGTATAAGGTTAAATGAGGTTATGTAAAACATTGCTGGGGATGGTTTTACAAGGGTGTGTCTTACTTTGCAGTGTCACAGACTTGCAGCACTGTTAGTCACCAAGGGACAAGGAAAGAAGGTAGAGAAGTTTTCTGGCCCACAGTTGGAAATTCTCCTTTCACTGCAGTGTACTTGCCTTAGGTCAAACCAGATTTTGTCTGCATCAGAATAGGAGTGCCTTATGTGACCTCTTGCATAGGTTTAACTATGTCAGTAGCAAATCTCACCTGTAGCTAAATCGATGCAACCAAATTTTATTTGTGTAGATATGGCCTGAGTGTAATCAAGTCACTTCTGCCTCACAGCATTGGTGAAGCTTAATTAAGGCTGATAAAGTTCTTTGCAGTTCTCAGAGGAAAAGTTTGGTCCATGTGTAAATGATATTATAGAAAATATCTAACGTACTCTGTTATAAATGCTGCAGAGGCACCCAGCCTGTGAATAGCACTCTCTGAAACTCTTTCTATTTCAAGTTAATGTGTAATAGGAATGAGGCAAACTGCCTGAAAGCACACTGTGTGACACTGTACCCAAACCCTCCCTTTGATGGGTGTGCTCCCTCTGTCTGCCTGGCTGATTTTGCTTACAGTGATTCAGATGATCCAATAGGATCCTGTATGAAGCAGCAGGCACCCTGTCACATACTTAACAGCACTACAAAACCCTAATGGCATTAACATTTTTAAAAGTGAGCCAGTACTGACAAAACTGTCCCATTCCTCTCTCTGTACGTGGCCTCAGCCCCTGCATCCCTGTCAGACAGACCCTGCCTGCAGAGTTCCTAACGTGCGCTGTTGCACATCAAACCAAAAAAGGCAGGACTAGGACCCCAGGACCAGGAGTCCCAAACATATGTCATGGGAATGTCATGGCAGTGTGGCACCACACTTGAGGGTCCCGTGGCTCTGCCCAGCTGCAGCGATGGAGCACAGTGAGCAGAGCAATCCCTCTTCTCAGTCCTTCAACTCGCCATGGAAATTTAGGTGTACCTGACCTGCAGTGTCATCCAACTCTGGTTGTACTAGCTAGAGCTCCAGTAGTGGTGTAGGCACCCTGCTTTATCTACAGGCTTTATCTGGACTAGGTAAATAGGCACCCTTCTTTATCTTCGTGCTAATTAGATCCATGCTTTGTCCAGGATAATTGTCTCTACTAATTCGTTTAAGGGAGTGTCACTAGCACAGCTGATGCTCCCGGTGGCTCCCACTCCCTGGATAGATGCTGCATCGTGGCATGTGGCTGTGCCAGGACATCTCCACATGTGCAGTCCCCACCAGGAGAGGGCAAGTTGAGGTCCTCAGGGCAGAGGC
This sequence comes from Pseudopipra pipra, assembly GCF_036250125.1. NCBI lineage: Eukaryota > Metazoa > Chordata > Aves > Passeriformes > Pipridae > Pseudopipra > Pseudopipra pipra. Next base: position 53,165,830 of record NC_087554.1, read on the forward strand.
AGGTGTTTAAAGTGCTGACCAAGGCTCTGCAGCTGCAGCATGATTGCCCAACAGCGGCAACAGTGCCGCAATAATACCACACATAAAAATTACAGCCAGGCTGTGAACAGGGGAAGTGGTGGTGTGTGGGGTCACAGAGAGCTTCCCGCTCTGGCTGAAGTGAGAACAGAACCCACTGGATTTCACATCTCATCGTGAGGCTGGTCTGCCTGAGGGGCACTCAGGGGAGTCAGGCAGCAGCACAGCCAGGAGCAAGGAGCCCCCAGCTGTCTGGAGGTGAACGGGAGGGGTTATGGTGAAGACAGCAAAATACACTGTCCAGCTGAGTCCCAGCGTGGGTTTGCAGGCTGACCCTGGGAGCTGGTGGCAGCCTGGCCAGGACTCGCTCTGCAGTGCCCTGTGTGGGGAATGGTGGTCCAGGCTGTACCTGAACAGGGACGAACAGGGACACTGGGATTAACATCAGTCAGAAATGCTTTTGACAACTAATGTGAAGCAGGGGGTTCTGTCAGCAAATGCCAATTTATTTGAAAGATATTGCAGTGGGAAAGAAAAGCTTTGCAGAAGCTTGTAGTCTGGAAAGATCTCTTCTGTTCTCATCAGGATAAGCAAGTGTTTATGTCACATTCCCAGGATATAAATGACAATGGGTTAGACCTGATGGCTGAACCTGGTTTCCCATAATCCAAGTATGTGCTGAAACCATCAAGCAATGAGAGAGTTGTTTGTCTGTCTCACACCTTTTTTCCTCCCACAGTCTGGTGGGGTTTTTTGTTTGTTTGGGTTTGTTGTTTTTTGTTTGTTTTGTTTTTTTTTTCACAAAATCATCATGTTCTTTTCATATGCAGAACAAAAATTTTCAATATCATGAATTTAAAGCCCATATATATTTCTTATTCAGCTCTGACTCTGGACCCTTTCCTTAGTCCATCACATTCGTCACACTGGTCCATAAGAACCATGGAGGCTTATAATGGTTGCAGAAACCCCAACCAGGGGCTGCTTCCAGTGTGTATAATGAATGAAAGAGCTGTAAGTTTGTTATATTGGACCTGCTGTATTGAAGAAGCTCAAAATCCTGGTTATTCAACAACATAAATGGTCCTGGTTTTGGTACTTAAGTGTATGCAGTCAGTGGTGCTTGAAGTTGTAGGGTAAGTGAAAGAGGGAAAAGAAAGATCATATGGAACTGCCTGGGCAGGAGAGAAAAGATGACATTGTTGCTGTTTATTCGGGCTTTCCTGCCACAGCTGCACCAGAGTGGAAGCCAGGGCATGGGTTTTTCCTTCGGTGACAGCTCTGGTGCTATTTTGTGGCCGGCTGTTGTTCCAGACACAGACATCTCTGCGCAGTGGTGCAGGAGCAGCCACCAGCACATGGAAACCATCACGCCCACCGTAAAGCAGTGCCCTGTGCCAGGAGTTCCTCGTTGCTGTCTATAAGGACAGCTGGGGAAGGACAGAGAGGGTGCTGGGCCGGCTGAGCAGGAGGAGAAAAAGCAAACATGGAAAACATCTGTGTGCTCCCAAAAGCTGCTTTTAGCTGAATCACAAGATGCTTATATAAAAGCGTGGTTAATTATTGCAAAGCAATGAAGCGAGGAAACACAGACATTCACAGAGTATCTCCTCCGTTAATTAGTTGCTAAAAATGTAGACCATAGCAGCTGTGGAGCTGCAAACAGGTCGGTAGCAAAACTGTCTCTCCTGGTTATTGTGCTGAGGAAGTGCACTTCTCTGTGAACTGTTCCCAAGGGCTGTCAGGGTCAGAGGCAGCTCGCAGGGTGACTAGAGAAGCATGTTGAAATGAGCCATCACCAAGGGCACTTACTGTTCGTGTCTGCTCCAGTCTGAGAAATATCTAAAAATGTGGAGAGAATTAAACCCAGAAATCCTCTTGGATTTAAAAACCTTCAGCCACACAGATGTGTGCTGTATGTGAACTGCAGAGCATACATGTATATAACCAAGCATAAAATTAATCCCTGTCTTCCATACCTATGAGGGCTGGCTAAGCATGCTAAAAGCCATCCCTGTCTTTGTCATGTATAGTTTCTGAGAAGATCCTTGTTACACCTTAAACTCCTTTCACATGAGCTGCCTGGTCTCTGCTTCCCAAATACTTCCTAAGTTTTTTCCTGAGGCTTGCTTCCCAAAAACCCTCTCCTTCCTATTCATTGTTTCGGATGATCTTTACAAAATGTGGCATTTCTGTCTAAATAGTTTACCAAAGGCCTGTGATAAACAATATTAAGTTGTCAGTCATGAGTCATTAAAGAAGTGAACTGTCTTCACTTCATACCCAATCCTAAGATATTTTTGTCAGAGCAAAAGTGGTTGTCACTGGCTTCAGTTTTGGGAGACCCAAGATTGGAACACACATGCCTGATTTTCAGAAAGTGCTGTGTACCCTTTCTTCAAATGTTAGTCCTTAAACACATTTCAAAAAATGCACAATTTCTTCTGGATCAGTCAATGCTCTGAAATTTCTGACTACGATGCATTTCTGCCATCTTTCCTGTTTTCACGTAGTCATACTTTCTAAATTGGTTTTCAGATGACATTCAGCCTGGCAGTAACTTATAAAGAAAATAGACATAAATATCCTTAAGAGTTTGAAATTGATATATTTAGGTTTGTAAGTGTTTCATTCTGATTTGCTCTTGTTGGAAAACTTTTAAAAGGATGAAATTTTACATTTGAAAATGAAAAAAAATAAGGCAGACATAATAATTTCCTGCATATAATTGATCTTCTTCTCGGTTTATCAGGAAAATTGTTGTTGGATTTAATAGAACTCATGTGTGTTCAGTTGCAGTTGAAACCCATCTCCTCAAATCAGTGAAACAATCCCCCTTCCAATGAATGCAAGACCACCATAGCTTATGTTACTGACACTTCTTTTATTTTCAGAATAATTATTTCTTTCTGGAAATGGCATGTAGTGTCAGTGTACTTGATACAGAGATTAAATGATGAATCAAGAGAGGAGATGTGACTTAAATGGTGACATGTGTAATTGGCTTTTGTTGGTGAATGCCAGTGAAAGCTCAGCTTGATGTGGATCTTGCAGAAGCAGAAGACTAACAACATTGTAAAAAGAAAAGCTACCTTTGTAAAAGGCTTGTTTAATTTAGAATCTCCTTGCACCTTCTATCAGGTAGCTTCTTGAAGCTAAGCCCAGCATCAGAGCAGCACTAGTTAATATGTGCTCACAAACTCAGCAAAGTTGTTGAATTTCTGTGCAAGCACAAAATAATCCATGAGAGACAGATCCGAACCATGTCAAAGCTTGAAATGCATCCCAGTGTGATGGACTGCCCTTCTATGGGACATCTTTTGCAACACTACAACACCTTCACCATCACCAAGGGATTAGTATGTAGCCTACAGGTACCACGGTGCCAAGTTTCTGGACAAATCCGCTCCCACATTTAGCCATTGGGTTCTCCCAGTGAGACTAAAAATGTACAGGAGGCAATGATTTATCTAATAGGAAAAAATAATTAAAAATAAGGCAAAGAGAAGACAATAATGCTTGAGGGTCTTCTGTCATAGTAAGACAATTAATCTGAGTGGCACTGTTTTTTGAAAAAGTCAGCCCCATTTGCGTTCCTTATAGCATTCTCTCATTTTCCCTGTAGGTCCGGCTGCCCAGCGCCAGGTCCAGAATGGTCCATCTCCAGATGAGATGGAAGCACAGAGAAGGTGAGTAAATCATCTATGGCAAAGTTCTTGGATGAACATGCAGTCCTTGTTCACCAATAAGCACTGTTCTTTTTACTCGTACCTCTTTTAAGCCGGTTCTAAATGTTTTGTAATTATTGCTAATGATTCTGTAGTGATTTTTAAAGGGTTAAGCGAACTGAAGCTCTAGGTAAACTTTTTGCTTGGTAGGGACTTAGGAGTCTCTCTTTTCTCCTCCGAAAACTATAAGGAAATGGTAGGGAAACTAGTTTCCTGCACCTTTATGAATAACTATGAATGAGCTGAGGTTGAGTAGGGATTTGCCTATGACTATTAAGTGGGTCAGCGGGTGATGATATTTCACCTGAGATTTGTGAGATTTACTTTGGGATAGCAGAGCTGTCATAAAGGTCAGAGAGCCCCTGCTCACCCAGAGGCAGGTGATATTGCCTGTCCCTCTGCCTGGCTGAAAGACCTGATCCAGCTCTTCCTTTAACCAGTGAAACTCCCTGATTCTGCAGACCATACGTAATTCAGTCCTCAAATTTGGATGTCTATTCTGTACATATAAAGTGTAAGCAGCTTAACTATGTTAGAATAAAAATATTTAATTTATTCCTTTTTGTTTAGAGACAGCCTTTTGGGTAGGTATTATTTGACTGCTACAGGGCACATGGTTATGGGAAAACTTCTTTTGCTCCACTGGAGTGGAATAAGCTATGCCAGTAGATGCACTTAGATATTACTGTATCTGCACTAGAGGACTTTCAGCTTTAATTATGCTGATGCATTCTTTAAGTCTAGAGCAGACCTAATTTTAGGCCTATGGGTTTTTTTAACATCTTATAAACGGGCAAGGAAACTGATATGGTATCTACAATGAAAATTTTTCTGTTTAAAAGGTTTTTTAGAGACCTTTACGCAAATGTTAATATATTTTTAAGTCAGAGTGTAATTTGTCCTCTCTTCTACTTTAGTCCTTGCATACTCCTTAAGTAGCCTTGTGCCAGTCTCAGGCTTTATTTAGTTTGACTGGAATAAATTTGACTTCGTAAGAGTTTAAGAACTTCTCCTTTTAGCATGTGTGGGAGGGTGCCTTCAGCACATGTAACCTGCTTCTGACCAAGGCCAGAAGGGGCTGGTATGAACCTCAGTGACTCCAAGTGGCAGTGGTTGACCTTTTTTGGGGGAGCCCCCCACACCTCTATCTGTTCTTCAGCAGCTCTAATGACTTGGAGATGTTGTAAGACATATTTCTTTCCTGGTCTGTCAGACTGGAGTTTTCCAAGTCTGTTCTCTTGATAACCCTAGAATTTCCTCCAGGTTTAATCAGGAAAATGTATGTGTTAAGTTGATCTTCATCATCAAATTTCGCTAATAAATGCCAAGCTAAGGTAGCGGACAGTATGCTTGGGAAATTCTTAGTACATGTGTTTACAGCTGAAATTTTAGCAGTGTAATTGATGCTTTTGCATATGTATTCAGCCCATAACTACCAAGGAAGAACCGGGCTATGTATTGAAGTAAAGATTTCTATTTGTTTGGTTTAAAGTGTCATAGCTTAAATGAAAGAGTTGAATCAACCAGCTAAGATTTTCTCAAAACTGTTTCCCTTTTGCATATATGATAATTTTCTAAGATGCCTCTAATAATTTTCTAGAAATTGCCTGGATTGCATATCCTGAGCATAAAAATAGTTTAGGATTGATCCCTCTGCATCAAAGTTGTGGATTTTCCTTTCCCATGTTTTGAACTAGAATTGAAATATGAGAAATTTGTTTTGAAAATTAAGATATTCTTTTTTCTGCATAGTGTAACTTTTTTTTTTGGACTTTTTTTCTAGAAAACTTCTATTGGTATATAAATAAGATAGAATTGTGTAACATTATAGACTCTGGAAAGTACACGTGAAAATGTAACAGGGAGATCTCTCTGAAATATTACATAAGGAGTTAAAATAGAAATGTTGCTTAGAGTTAAGCTTCCCTTACTGTACAGACCAAGAAGTAAAACTGTTGCAGAAAAAAGAAAACTGTGCAATTAAGACTGGCCCAAACATAAGGGAAACAAATTCAGGGCAAACTCGGACTAGAAACTGTGGAAGAAAATTGTAATAAACTTTGTTACCAAGTGTTTCAGCACTAATTTCTAATTTCAGAATTGTGTGTTAATATTGTTGAAATCTTTAGTCCGTATCCATGCACTTGGCAAAAAGCCTGGCAAATAGTCTAGTTTTTAGCTATCAGTCTTTTTAAGAGGAGCCAAGTGAGAGGGGGTTTGTGGCAGGGGTCAAGGAGCTGGAGTGCTCCTTCCAGCAGGAGCACTCCAGCGTTCGAGAGCAGACCCCTGCTGATGGGCCCTTGGAACTGCACATCCCTGCGGACCAGCACCTGTAACAATCCTTTCCCCAGGGGACACCAGGCCTGGGTAACACAGGAGCTGGCAGCTCCTGGGGTGAAAGGTGCCAAAAAAGCAGCAGTGCAGTGTTGTGATGAGCATTTGCAGAGGAAACACAGCGGTGATGGTGCTGCTGGGGGTGCTGGTGGCATGGGGGCAACTGTGCTGGGGCTGTCAGCTGGACTGGCCTGTGCCAAAAAGGGCTTGGATGTGCACAAGGACAACAGAGGCTTTGTACAGTCAGCACCAAAACACAGATCAAGCTTTGTTATGTTTTCATTTTAACTACAAGTGCTCTGGGCTCCTGACCCATAAGAGGCTCGGGACTGTGTCATTCTGAATATTTCCTTCCCTGGAGATATTCAGAAGCTATCTGGACACAACCCTGAATAACATCCTCCAGGGGACCCTGCTTGAGTAGGGAGGTTGGACTAGATGGCCTCTAGTGTTTCCTTCCAACCTTACCCAATTTGTGATTCTGTGATTTTATGCAAGATGCCACTTAACTCTTTCCTTGCAGTGCTCATGCACTTCAGGTTAATGGCACTCATGGTTGCTGTGCTCTCCTGGGCCTTGGGCAGTGACTGTTCCTTGTGCAGAGCTATTGAGGAGTTATCTTAAGTGGATCAACCAACCCCTGCAGTGTCTGGTGAATGCAGGGCAATGTCCTGGTTAAGCTTCTCGAATGTATGAAATGGCACTGCTGCAGCCAAGGCAAGTGAAATCAGACCCATCTCCGTCTCACCAGATGAGAGTCTCACCCAAGACATACAGCTTGAGTGCTTCTCAGGGCATAAAGGTTGTACTCAAAATTATAAAGAATACATAATAACCAAGAGTTTTTTTCATTACTCTTTTAGACAAGTGATGGAGCAACAGCAACAGCGCCAGGAATCTCTGGAAAGAAGAACCTCTACCACAGGCATGTATCAAATCAAGCAGATACAGTCTTTCCCTGATTGTCTCCTCTTGCTTTTGGTGGGATTTGTGGGGTGCTATACAAGAGCTACTCCACTAAAAGTGGTTATAGTTTTGAGTAGATTTTAAAGCATTGTCAGCTAGAGACTTTACATGCATTTGGGCATGGTTGTGTTGTTTTGCAGAGGCTCAGGTCTGGGGCATTCAGGTAATGCTAGGCAGGTTTTGCATTTGGCAAAACTTATACAGCTGAGAGGCATTTTAGATGTACCAAGGAGGCCTGGACATGCTTTTTCCACACCCATGAGGAGAGCAGATAGCACAGCCACTGCTAGAGTGACTCCACGTTTCCAGGGGATGTCAGCACAGAGGCGTTGAAGTGCTGGATGTGCTCAGGCAGTCCACATTGTTCTGCAGCACAAAGCAAACTACAGCACAGAGGAAAATATAGCTCTAGATGCTCATCAGTGGGGATTTTGTGATCATGAAGGGAGGAGTCTTCTGTGGACTTTCTTAATGGAATATATATATATATTTAATGAGCTTACAAAAATCCTCTATAGCATATTAAGTTGCACTAAGCTGAGAGAAAAGATGACAGGAATAGTTTATAACTACAAAATATGGCTTTGCCTCTCTGAAAGAAGGCAGAGCAAGGAAGCCACGATGGCCATCTTATGTTTGGGCTTTGGTTTTGGGCAAGTTTTTTCAGTTAATCTGGTCACATAAGTGACATGTTTTTCCTCAGCTGTTAAAACCTTTTAGGTTTTGACTTGAAACCATTTCAGACATATACACACACCTTCAGCGACAGAAATAGTTGGACTTCTCTTTCAGCAGAGATTAGTGTGCTATTCTGCATAAGAAACTTGGCCAAAATCTTACCTTGGCATACACAAGGAGCCATACACATGGCTCCTAGGGGTTGCTAACTGTCCCCTCTCTGGCTACAAGGTGGCTACCTCTGTGTTCAGCATATCCCTTGCAGCTGTCCTGGTGCAAAGGTGATGCTCGTGATCCTGACTCAGTTTCACGTGGGGCTTGGAGGAGCCTCACTGTCACCAGAGCATGCAGCCCATCCCATGCTGCCAGGGTTCTGCTCCACACACCTCTCCAGCTCTGCTGAGGGCTGGAAATCCCCAAGCTGGTGCCTGCACCATCTCCTCTTTGCTTTGTTTGAGTTTCTGTTTGCGTTTACTTCACGGTTCCTTTTTCTTCGTTCCACTTTGCCTTGGTTTCATTCCTTGCTGCATACCCACCTTATTCTTTTCATTTGTCTTTTCTGTTCTTTTAGTTTCCACCCTTCAATTAAGTCTGTCCTCTCCCCTCTCTCAGCCCCAGTCTCCTCCTCCCACCTCCAGTAACTGCAGTGCTCCTGCCTCTGGTGTTGTGCTCCCCCCACTACCTCATGCCAGCACTGTCTCTTCAGAACCCTTTGTCCCTGAGCCCGGCAGTCAATCCCCTTTCATATCCCAGTGGAGAGCCAGAGAGCCCCCACAGTTCCTGCACAGGCACTCGGCCTCTGAGCTGCCAACAGCCCCAGGTTCCTCCCCTCCCTCCTGCCCAAACGGCAGGACTGTAATGCCAGGCATCAGGCGAACCTCACTGTCTCCACCCCCTCTCCATCATTCCCATTTTCCCTTTGCCTCTTACCAGCCTCTCAGGGGCTCTTCTCTTTCATACTCTCCTTGGTCTTCTGCTCCCTCTGCCACAAGTGCACCATCTCTGCAGAGGGGTGATGTCCTGCAGCCACGTAGTCCCACCATCCTGCCTGCAATTCCTGTCCCACCTGACAGGGTCAAGGGACCCACAGATAAAGCAGGCCAGGAGACCTCAGCAAATGTACCCCTGAATGGCCATCCTGAAGAACAAATTGCTTTAGGCCCCTCTGGGACCCAGGTGAAAAGCGTGGATGGGTCCTTCTTGCCACACCTAGGAGGTGCACCCTGCTCCCCGCTGCCCACCATCACCAGCCCCCCCATCTCCTCTGGCCAGGCTCCTTCCCCATCCTCCCATCCATCATCTTGTCCTCCACAGCAGTGTTGTCAGCCCATGTCACACTGTCTTCCATTGCCTCCCCCCCACGCTGCTGTGTCTGAGGTGGCTATGCCCAGGAGGACCCCTCCTTACATGACATCACCAGCCATTGCCCACTTGAGTAAGTACTGATTCTGAGTGAGTTGTGACCTGTGTAAAGCCATAGCTGTCAGCTGTTTAAAAAGCCCTGTTGGCACTGCCTGTAACCATTAGAAAAAGGGCTGAGAGACCCAAAGCTACTCCTGCTGTATGTGATTTCTGAAACTGAGATGGAAAAGTATCCAAATCACTCAGGACTGGTCCAGGGATCAGGCAAAAAGTAAGCATTACAGAGCCAGGACCCTGTAGCTGGGTTGTTGCAATGCATATTCTTACTGTATTAGGCCAGATGGAGATGTCATTCAGCAGAGTCAAATTGCTTCAAAGAGCCTCATATAGAACCTGTTTTCAGCTGGTCTAAACATAGCAGATGGGCTCTTCTGAAGCTGGAGGCCAGGTCTGTGATAGACTTCTTGTTGGTGTAGGAATACTGGTAGAGGTTGTGATTTTTACTCTTTTTCTTAAGTGGTATTTCTGTTACCAGCAAAAGACAGAACATGGATTTTGGCTAAGTTACCCAGAATCCCCTGTGCCTGTGTAATTTATTTAATTCTCTTCCTGGTGTAAACTGCATTTATAGTTGTGGGCTTGTCACTATAACTATTCCAGCAAACCTTTTTCATTGAAGACAGATCAAGAGCTCGGGTCTGGCCACTTTGCATATGGTTTTGATTTCTAGTGCCTACCTAAAGCCTGTGGAGTTAGAACACTTGCAAGTAGTGCCTATTTGCAATTCAGAGCATAAGTTTTGTGACTTGGATCTATTCATGTTTATAACCACATATAATGCTAAGGTGACATGCCTGGAAGAGGAAGAAAACTAAAACATTTCCTTTCACTTTCTGCTAAAAATATTACTCTGACCACTGAAGGCTCAGTCCTTCAGCTGATATAAGTCCTTGAAATCTACTTAGTTCAATAAAATTTTAGACTCACATCAGTCCATTATTTTGACTCAGTTCAATTTTTGCCTGAGGCTGGTCTCTAATTAGGTGGGTGTAGTTTTGCAATTACAATTAACTGTACCCACAATGAATTACTAGCTATTATGTTCATGAACGAAAGAGGGCTTGAAATGTTTGAAGTATTTCTAATAGCAGCTATGGTTCATTTCAAGAATGGAATTGGGAGTGTGAAATAATGGCAGAAGTAACCACAGAAATAAGGCAGTATTGTAAGAAAATCCAGATAAGAAGAAAAACAGGCTGTTAATGTTAAATACAGTTTCCAAATGTTTCTCAGTCAAAACCCACCTGTCTTTCAAAATAACACTTACTGAGCAACTGAACCTGTGATTTTGCACCAGGAGCAGCCTGTTCTGACAGAGTGTACATGGGGAAATACCTTGGGATGGTGTATTTGTTCAACTGACCTGTTACAGACAGGGAAAACACTGCAACGGAGTTACCACCATCAGCCCCTCCAACAGGCTGCTGCTGCAGTGAGGAGCTTTGCTGAACCTCGGGGTGCTTGGAGCTGGAGTCTCCCCTGATTATTTTGCAAAACTGGCTGAGGCCACACACCTTCTGTTCGACAGAAAGGAGGATGTGTCGCTGTCACCCACGATTCTTATGAAAAACTGATGTTAACCGAAGTCCATGGAGTTCACTGATGTAGTTTTTTATCTCCATGTAGAATGCTATGGGAGAAGCAGAAGGATGTGCCACTTATGAATTGGGAAGCATTGTCCATGTTTTGATTTTGACACAGAATAGAACACTAGCCCGGCCAGGGAGAAGAGGGAGAAGGCTAGTTTGTCAGTGGCAGGGTCTTGCAGGAGGACATAACTGTAGCTGACTGACCATTGATACAAACACCATTCCCATACTTCCACATGCATGGTGCTTCCTTGAATTGATCACTCATCCTGCAGTCAGGTCATGGCCTAGGGGGTGGGAACATGACCTTGTCTATGGGCTGGAGGAGACAGTGCTTCATGTCTAATTCCTATTCTCTGCATTTCAGGCCCAACACTTCCACCTGGTCACCCCAGTGGTGCTGCTGTGATCCCTGCTTCATCTGGGGGGCCCCCACCTCCGCCACCCCCCCCAGTCCCTCCGCCACCCATGGGAGCTGCGCCCCCCCCACCGCCCCCGCTGCCATCCGGCGCCGGCCAAGGGGCTGGCACTGAAGATGGGTCAGTGTCAGGGCTTGCAGCAGCTCTGGCTGGTGCCAAACTAAGGAGAGTTCAGCGGGTAAGGAGGTGCTACTGGGATTCCCCAATGGGCTCTTGTCTGCTGCAGGAAAGCCTGGCACAGCTGGGTGTAATGGTCTGCAAATCCAGCTTGAAACATGGTGAAACACGCTTCAGCTGACCGCTGGGTGGACTTTTAAATGTGAGTTTGCAGTGAAAATAAAGCTGAGCAGGATTTGTCTGCTGGAGTTTACACTCTTCAGAAAATGTTAATTAGCAAATGGCTGCGAGTTCTGACATTGCCAGGATTTCATTACTTCAGCAAAGTCCACTGTTGTACTGTTTGTTAGTGTTTTCAGTTTTTATAAGTGGTTAGAACTACGCTATGCTTACAAAAACCAGTGTAGACTTTTGAGACCTCATGTCAATAGGTGTCCACTTAGGTAAGGGTTGCTTAACCATGCATAAACATAACCGTGAATAAACAGCACTGTGGGTTTTTTCATCGTTTGCCCATATAATTGCCTCACCCAGACCTTTTTTTTGTTTTAGTAAGGGTTCATGTGGGTCTTCTTCCCAAGGCAGAACACATCTTTATCTCTGGTTTCGAGCTGTGACTGTGATCCCTGTTCCTAATACTTAAGAAAATTAATCGTTAAGGGTGTGGTAAAGGAAACCTTTCATTAATTCCAGTGTTGATTTCTGTCTTAAGCCAGAAGATGGTTCAGGAGGGTCCAGCCCCAGTGGGGTCTCTAAGAGCGATGCCAATCGAACAAGTAGTGGAGGAGGTGGAGGAGGACTAATGGAAGAAATGAATAAATTACTGGCAAAAAGGTTTGTACTTACACTTCAAGTAAGCCCCATGAGATCTGCAGCAAATTGTGGAACAAAGTGCTGTCATTTTGGGTTAGCAGTTGGGTCACTTTGGTGCTTCTTTGCAGTTTGACAGGTCCTGCATAGATGTTGGATGCCAGTATTGCCTGCCCTTTAATATGAAAGGTGTTGCAGCAATGATACCTGGCGGAGTGTAGCTTCTGTAGCAGATTCTGCAGCTTTCAAAGATGGTGATAAATGCATCCTCTGGGCTTTTGCCATTTTACTAGATCTATTTCAAAGTTACGGTTTTCAGTAAGAGTAAACTGTGAAAGGAACTTAGACACATCATTCTTTATGTCACACATTCAGGATGTTGAGCCCAAAAATAAAAACACAGTTGCAATGAAAGGACAAGACCTTGGCAGGTAAACTATTATTCTCAGTGTGTTTCAGACAGACTAGCCTAGTTATTCTCTACTAAAGCAAGTTGTGATGTATCAAGCTACCAGCTGTTAAAAGGCGCTCAATTTTCCTAATTTTTTTTTTCTCTTTTCCCCTTATTCCATCAGTAATATTCTGTCAGACTCCCAAGTTCCTAGTGTTAGATGCTTTATTTTTAGATCTAATTTTTTTTAACTTATGAACAGTGAAGGAAAAGGATGAATAAAATAATGAGGGGTAGGTATAGTTGTAGAGCATGCAGAGATGGAGTTTTTAAATAATGTTCTCTAGCATAAAGACAGTTCCCACCTCGAAGAATTTGATTCCAACTTTTCTCCATGTCCTGTTCATTTCAGAAGGAATTCTCAATGTGGACTTCAGATGTAATCCTTTGAAAAGTATTAAATAAATACACAACACTCTAAAAAGTTCCAAGCAGTATAAAGAAGCAAATAGATAATTTTCTTTCTTTTCAGAATTAAAATAGCTTGACAGCTTTTAATAGTTTTTTACTGGTTCTTGGGCTGCTCCATATGAAGCAGTTGTCTGAAAGCAAAGTAAGGTTTTGTGACTAGATGCTGGGGCAGCTAGCTCTGTTCAAGCAAGCAAGCTGAATGGACATCTCATATGTTTGGATATAGAAATTGTACACACTTCTGTGGTTCTAGTCAAAGGTGTATGCCAGTATGGCTTTTTGCAGTGGGATCTCGTGTCTTCAGGTATTCAGGGTCAAATTTCCCTCAGTGCTGTGAGCACTCTGCTACCTCTACGCTGAAAATAACTGAGCTGCAAATACTTTCCCAGGGAGTTGACAGCAACAGAATTGTCCCCTAAATTTTGCTTCACAAAGCCGTGGAAGTAATTGGAAATATGCAAGTGTCAGTCAAGGGTGCAATCTGGGCACATGATGTTAAACTGATACTGACAGGACTTCTTTTGGCTGCAAACCCCTTTTTACGCATGATGACATAAAGGAAGAACCTGGCACTGTGTTTCAGGTTGTTCTTACCTGCCTTACTAACCTACTCTTATGAGGAGGTAAAAAAAATGGTTTTTAAGCTGAGCATGTTCAGTACAGAAATCACAGAGTAATGAGCGTGGGATCTCAGGGGGCCTTTTCTTAGCAGTAAACCCCATGCTCAGAAACAGGGAATATGTCTAATGCTCAATAAGTAACTGAGGAAAACGCTTTTGAGAGTTCAGGTGCTATAAAATACCACTCTCTAGATTTAGTGGGCCCCCTGAGAGCAGCCCTTTGCCTCAGGACTGAAGTGCAAACAGCATAATGAACTCACAAACCACTGTCATTTCCAGCCCAGTTAAGTTTGTTGCAGGACATAAATCTAACACTGATCTCTCACCCTGGCAAATATTTCTCTCACTTAGATTTGTAATAACTATAATTTTTTTTGTTAGAAGAATCAGGTAAATATTAGGGAAAGACTACAAAAATTATTAGCAATCTAATAAACTTATTAATGCAGTTGAATATCTGGAAATAATTCCCACAGAGCACAGTGTCCTACAGAACATACTCATCTGTTTGAGTTTTTTTGGTCAAATTTTCATCAAATCCTCCAAGTTGTATATCCAGTGTGGCTTTTCTCAGAAACCTTTCTTAGTGCCACTTGGGGTTTTTTTAAATATGAGATGAATATTGCTCTCTTCAGAAGCAAGACTAAATGAAAAACCTGTCATATTGGTGTTTTAAAAAACATCTGCTAAGGGTAGTGTTCACAGGTGGATAAGGGTAAAGTTCAGCACAACCAAAATCCATGTGGAGGCTTGAACTGCAGTTCCCCTAATTGTCTAAAATGGAAAATTGGATATCTGGAGCTGACTGAGAACAGTGTCATCACTGCAATACCCATCTGAGCCACCTAGGAGGGGCAAAGGGGGGATGGCTGGTCCTCAGAAACACCTGTGGGGGTTTCAGTTGTTCCTCCGGTGTAAGGCCGAGGAGACACAACTTCCTGAGTCCTGGGGAGAAGCCATCCCTTTCTCACCCGGTTTCATACCCAGCTGTGCTTCCTTCCTCCACTTCAGCACATTTCCTTCTGCTCTGCACCCTGTGTTCCTCTGTTAAACACTGCCTCATAATATTGCCCCTCTCCCTGAGTTGTATCACTGGGGCCTGGATTCCTCACCTTCACCCCAGTTCTACACAACCAAACACATCCAGCCATTCCCTAGGATGAACAATATAAATAGTAACTCCCACCAAAGCCTGAATCAGTCCTCCCACATGGATGTGTTTCTAGGGGGTTGACTGTGTGTTCTCTCTCATGTTCCTTTGCAAAGGAGGAAAGCAGCGTCGCAGTCAGACAAGCCAGCTGACAAAAAGGAAGAGGAAAGCCAAAATGTAAGTGAAAGACTCCTCACCATTGTGCTCTTGCAAACTCCTTGTAAGCCAAAGTCCTGTGCTCATTCACTGTGTGTGATCCAGGAATAGATGTACACATGCAATCAAAAGCTGAATGTAACTGCTTCCACCTTTCCTGGGAACAGCACCTTATAAACAGGAATTGTCACTTTATTCATAGGCTAAATCCAAACCAGGCACTTTTTCGTGGTCTGATCCGAATGTTGTAAGGGGTGGTAGATTCTTGCCCTGTAAGAAGATGCATTGAACCTCCTGGCAAGTCAACCTGAGATCACGTTCAAGTTTCTTACTTTACATTTGAGGCTTCAGCTAAGCTGAAGTGGATCATCAACCATGGGGTGTAACTCTGGATTGCCAACCTCCACACAAAGTGAGAATCAGCTCACTTGAGACCTGAGTGCACAATGAACATGTCTGGGAGGGATGAAGGGTAAACAGTGTATTAACTGTTAGACCATTCAAAAGTCAAAATACGTGTTCATGATACCTACACTACAATGACATAGAATTTGGACAATTTCAGGGAACTTTGATTCATTTCTATTTTAACTATTCTGTCAGTATATTGTCCACAAAAGCAATTATACAGGAGGCTTTATTTGATACAGTCTGTAGGCTGAACTTGATACAGCAATTTTGAGTTCAACATGCAGATGAAAACATTTTTTTACCCATGGAACTAGTAAAGCATGAAAGATCTTTCCTGTTTCAAGAGAGGGCAGGATTTGCACTGTGTCCCTTCCCATGTGGTGCTTTTCTGGGCTGCTGCTCATTCAGCATTCCTGTTGCTAGCCAGTACCCTCATGAAGGCTTTCTGCCATGGCTGTGTGCCTCAATTGCCTATATAGAGATGTTCCCTCAAAGTAACAGCTGCTCAGTAGAAAATCCATTCGGAAAACGTAGGTCTCGCCCCAGGCTGAAAGGTTTGTAGCAAGACCAGGAATAAGGAGTTTGCACTGTTTAGGTAGAAATGCGGAATTTTTTTCATGTTCCTTGAGGGATACTTCAAGCATGGAATTTGCCTGTTGAACTTACTATGCAACCATTGCTCTTAATCTTGCCCCAAAGCTGGTTTTGAACCATATACTGGAGATGAAAGGCACCATTTGGCTTCTAACTATTCAGCCTCTGCTGTCTTTCTATCCCTTCTTCTCTCTCCTTGAAGCTCTAAATTAGTTTATATCCCCAATCAAACTTTTCAATAGCACCAAACTGTTCAGAAAGGTGTTTTAGAGTACGTTTTGTGGTCAGGGTATCTTCTATCAGACTGGGTGCAATTCCATTTTACAATGCATAGGTAATGCTTTGCTGAGCATGTTTTGAGGGCTGCTAAATGATCTTGTCATGTCAAACATATAAATGAATTGTTTATGATGTCACACATAAATCCCAAACAAAAGAGTACAAATCTGTGATAAGTGTTAAATCTTCTGCTTAAGAGGAATACTGATTGATTTAGTTACATTCTGCTAGTACCTGGACTCCTCTCACTGATACCAGTGGCTGTCCTGGGCTGAAAGGCTGGGATCTGAGCTACTGTTCCTTCAGATGGCTCAGTATCCATATCTCAGAGAGTTTCTAAATTTGGGAAATGGGTGGTTTGTATTTAGGCAACAGCAGACAGCACTTTAGAGTGGTTTCAGCCTGGTTTGGTATATAGAGATAAGAGCGACTGAGTGTAATCCTGAAAAGGTGTCCATATTAGCTAAAATAAAAAGGATGTATTTTGCCATTCTAAAGGGAGAGAAAAGTTAAAGTTTAAATAGCCTTGAGCCCATACCTTGGCAGCAGTGCCTGTTGGACATGGTTGGAAGAAACTTGCTTTTGTACCACACATGCTACCACTGGTCTCCAGAGTAGAAGAGGACTCTGTGCTTCATCTCCAAAATTCAGTAATGTCCTGTTTTTCTCTTTATAGGATGATGCTAGCACCTCTCCTTCAACCAGTACACGAGGCTCTGCCCAGCAGCAGCAAAATTCATCAGGTATTAAGTCCAGCTACTAGTGTTGTAATTGTCTTCATAATCTAGTCTTCTCCACCACCTCTAGGCTCTGGATTCATTGCCCTACTTCTGAGTGCAGCAGCAGTAACTAACAGAAAAATTCCTGAATAGTTATTGTTTTAAAAACTGTACTCAGCAAGAAATTATGATTTTATATGCTTCACAGCCAAGAAAATTGCAATACAGCCAGTTTAGTTATTGGGGTCCAGTCATGTAGCTGAGGATCTGTGTCTTCAACACTGTGCACCTAAATCTTGTAAGAGAAAAAAGCTATATTATTATTTTACTTTTTGTAGTGTAGATGCCTTGATTGATACAGTTGAGGTTTGGATCTCAAAGTGCTATCCTTACTTAGCCTAGTAGCTTGTTGCAATAAGGCTGATCCTGAGAGTTACTAGATTAAATTAAGGAGCCCCCAAAATATGTTTTTCCTGCAATTAATTGAAATAACGGTATCTGAGTAGATGAGCTGCAAGCAGTCACATTCGTCCTTGCATCAGTCTTGGCTTTTATGCATGCTGAAAGAAATCTCTCCCAAGGGAATGAGTATTTAACCATTCCAGCTTCCTTTTGGAACAAAACCATGACTTGTGTGCTTTGCAAGGGAAGGACAAGAAGCCAGGAGAAAGGTGCATGTAAATGAGGAACAAGATCTAGAGATTTTATGGGAGTGCCCATAATTCTTTTAAAGGCCTTTTCAGGACCTCACAGAGGAGCAAATCCTTGTATATAATGCTGTATGTTACTCGAGTCCCTGAAACAGTTCACTTCACTTTAGGAGGAGAATGGGACCACAGTAAGCACTTTCAGTAACAAGGGTTATGTAAGTGCAGCTTCTTGGAAAGTTCTGTGAATTAGAAATGAAGTCAACATTAAATAAATTCTCTGTGGAGATTTGCGTAGTGGGATCTCACTGCCCTGTTTTTAGATACACCCGCATTTTCTACCAACTCTGCAGCCAAAAAACTAAGACTTTTTAACTTAAAATATAAATTAAGTCTTGTACTGAATAAAATAAGCCTTGCAGCAAGTAGCCTGTATTTCCTGATAGAAGTGACTTATGCTTTTCCTCCTAGTGTTCCAGTACCATGTCTTTTTAGTACTGTTTCAGTATCCAGTCCCTAATTAAAGGGATCACTAAGCAGATTTTTGCCAATGGTTTCTCTATAATGTAGGCAACTGCACTCATTCAGCTATCCCACTTTCCTGTTTTTTCCAAGTCACTCATCCTAACTGAAGGAAAGCAGCTGTATAAGACAATCAACTTCAAGACATTTGTGTCTTTAGAGCAAAATAATAAACTAGTTTTTCATGTTTGTTTTTCAGACTCTGGGAAGAAGCCATGGGAAAGGAGCAATTCTGTTGAAAAGCCTGTATCTTCATTACTTTCTAGGTGAGCTGCATGGGTTGTCCCTGTGGCTGGCTAGCAGTCGGGATGGTCATGCTGTCCCTGTGGCACGTGCACAACTCATGTCTCGTTTCATTCCATTGCTGTAGAAATCCATCAGTGGCGAAGAGCTGTGAAGCTAAGAGCCCCACACAATCCCACGTGTCTTCTAGGTACTGGCTAACAGCCTGGCTTCTTAACTGTCTTGGCTTGTCCTTTGGCTAATCCCATCATTCAGCACTGATGTTCGTCTTCCCTCAAGTCTTTTACTCATTCATTTACAATGTGCTTTATCTGTTGCTGCACAAAGTGTGAAGGTAGAGTGTGTTGTGTCAAAGGCTTGTTCCATGGAAAGAACCCCCTGCTCATGAGGGCACAGGCATCACAGATGTTAATCACACTGAAGCAAGTGCTTAAACCATCTGTGTGTGTGAATCAGAGACATGGGCTTGGCGGTGCTGTGCCATGTGGAAGGCAGGTTTTGGAGCATCTTTTTACAGCAGTTTCAGGATGACCCTGCCAATAGGTGAAGCTCTCATTGCCCAACCTCTGCAGAAATAGAAATGCAAAAGCAGAAACTATCTGAAGAGTCTGCAGTTGGGATAAGGGAAGTTATTCTTCCACCCATGCAACTGCAGTCGAAGCATAAGAAAGGAGAGCAAGGCTTGGTGCAGTAAATCAATAAAATCAAGCTGTAAAAAGGCACAGCAACAGATAGGGCATTCAGACATATGGGGTTCAAAAACTAGCACGTTTCAAAAGCCAACAAAACCTAAAGTAGGACTCCCGAAGTCCTTTCAGTCAGAAGAGCCAAGCTGCAGGATCAGCACCCATGTTTTTAGTCACAGAGATTGACTAAAGTTTGATGTTGGACAGCTAAGGAGAGGCTTGCTTCCAGTGCTGGTTGAGAGCCACCCAGTGTTACTGGACACTGAGGTGGATGGATAAGCTGAATAGGGAGGTAGAACACAGGCTTAGATATGTTTAGCATTTGCTGCAAAGAGATGTAAAATTTTATGTTATTAGGTATATGATAGTGCTGACAGTCTGGAGAGAAAGTTGCCAATGGCAACTATCTGCATATGCTTGCTGCTGTGTTAAAAATGCTGTAACACGCCCTGCCTAAACATTCAGAGGGATACATCCGTGTTACTATAGCAAAATACAGTTTTGCCAGCCCTCCTAAAACCAATGGAACATGTGGGTTCTAGGAAAATATGAGTTTCAAATAGATGCAGAAAGACTGTTCTTTCTCCTTGCAAATGGGAATGAAATGTGGGCTATTGAAAGCAGCCATCATGTTTCACTAGCTGCCTTCTATGATGCTATTCCATCCTGAGAGGAGGAGTTCAGAGGGAAAAAATGCTTTCCTAATTTAGCACCTGGAGTAGTGTTCAGCAGTAGTAATGCTTGCTTGAAAAGATTTCTGTAGGGGAAGTGGGGCAGGTTTCTAAAGCTCTCGGTGGTGACCTCTTTCTGTTCCTGATCAGTTTGATGGCGATTGTATCTGCCTGAACTCCCAGCTTAACTGTGTCATGGTAGGACACATGTCAAGGTTTCCCAAAAAAGGGTTGCAAGACCAAGCAACCCTTGCAAGGAGTAGCAGCATCTCTGCCAGCACCTATTTTGGGCTCAAAGATGATGGCAAAATTATTTGAAGCCTTTGTATAGTTTCATGGTTAGTTTTTAAAATGTTTTGGAGTTACTGATTAAATGAGAAAGGCAAGCAGCTTCTACTTCCTTAATTTATTTTATCAGATGTCATCAGAGTTCAGCCCACTGACTAATATGTTGAAAGTTCAATAACATTCACGTGTACCAGTCATTAAGGCCAAACTGGCTTTGTTTCTGGGTCAATAAAAACTAACTGGGATACATAATGCTATCAAGAAACCACACTTGACTAAGTCAGGTCTTCCAGGGAAAGGATTAGTGGCTTATTATTTTCCCTATTATATTTTTCTAACCTGTAATCTAGTATTAATTTAGCCCCCAGTTAAAGCCTAGGTTGCCAAGACAGGATTGCTGTACAGAAAACAGACTGTGAGAGAAAACCAGACATGTAGCTTGCAAATTGCAAATGCTGTAATAAAACACATTGTTCAGCAGGCTTTATCCCCTCAGTATTTTCAAGTCTGAAATCATTAAGATTCCCAACACCAAAAAAAAAAAAAAATCGTTTCAGTGCATCTTTGTGCTCCCTCCAATATGTCTGCAATGGGAGAAACTTCACAGCATCTTTGAGGGTCAGGTTGTGCATATGGGAGCAGTGCTGCTCCCTGGCTGCCAAATGCTCTTGAGCAGCATGATAAGGAGTCTCCTGTCCAGCACTGGAACACAGGAGCTCCTGCTCTGCTGTGGATTTCATCCACACCATCAGATACGTGTAGCTTAGCACACATTACAAGGAACTAACTGGGTTTTTTAATGCTCTTCTTCCGTTTCTCAAGGATGAAACCAGTGAGCAGCAGCAATGATGTGGCTATGGATGCCTTAGATTTTGATCGAATGAAACAGGTGAGTGAAGAAGCCATTTGCACTTAAGAGATTCAATGAGCTACCCATTTTCCCCCATGCATGCGCTGTACAAGCAAAACAGCTGTTCAGTCTTCTGATTTCCTCTATAACTAGGTGCTTAGAGAAGGGCTAGCTGGTGAGCAGCAAGAGAGCACAATCTCACTGCTATTTCATCAATATGTCTGTACAGAAATGTGCAAATAAATATGCCAGCATCTTCTGCATCCGTGCCCGGGAGTGCAGAAGTAGCTGTTTGTAGTGCCAGGCTCTGATCGGCCGTGGAGGCGGGGGACAAGCACAACCGTGTTAAACTTGCATTTTCTTCCACCAGTTAGAAGGAAATTCTGAGCAGCTGACTTGTGTTTTGTCTCATCAGGAAATATTGGAGGAAGTTGTAAGAGAGTTACACAAAGTGAAAGAGGAGATAATTGATGGTAAGAAAGAGAAAAATTATTATTTTTCTCATCTTTATGACTAATTTCCCATAGATAAGATGATAGGAACTGCAGAGAGTTCCCTGGTGTTTTCAGACTTCTCTGAGCAGCTCTGATTTATACGAACATTTGAAGAACGAGCATCTACCTTATCTGAGCTCTGACCATAACATTGTGTTTACATCCTTTATTATGCTGTTGATGAGCATTTTTACCACCAACCTATGAGAAATTCACTGGCTGGTGTTTCTCACAGGTGGGAGGGTGAGAAAGGGCCTGCCCGTAGCCCATGGCACATCAATTTATCACAATTAGCAAGCGTGAAATCTTGTAACTAGCTGGCCACACAGGTCCAGGATGAGGAGGGGACAAAGGCAGCTAACTGAAAATCCTTCCCAAAAATCTTCTGTAGGCTTCCTGTGCTTGAAGAGCTAGTTTAGACCTTCATTTGGTTACAGCTTTCCAAATAGCCATGCATTTTTATAATTCATTGAAAAATACAGCAGCTGTACCAAATGTATCAGTACTTTTTTTATAAATTGCTTTGCAATATACAACTGAAAGTATTTTTCAGGGCCACTGTTGAAATGCTCAGTAAAATTCCCATTTGAAGCCCACATTAGGGCATATGAAGGATGCATGTCCACACACTGTACTCCCCACCTCAGATTACACAGAAGGGAAAAAGAGGAGACTGTAAAACAGCTAAAATCCATTCCCTGTCCCCTTGCTCTAGACCTGTGTGCTCACAAAACTCGGGGCAGTTTGCAGTTGAAGAGGCCCTTGCCCAAACGCTACCGTTCCCAGCAGCTTGGCCCTCAGAGCCTCCCTAGTTCATTCCAGTGCAAAATAAGGCATTCACATACACCACAGATGCAACTTCTTAAAGTAGTACTGCAGTTTGCAAGCCAACAGCTGACTGCTTACCCTTACTCATCCTTTTACCCTCCACTCATCCTTCTACCAGCGTGTACTTTCTGCAACCTCTGTACTTAGCATTTTCCATCACACTGAATGTAACATTATGCACTAACTTTTTGGTTTGGTTTTCTAGCCATACGGCAGGAGTTGAGTAGAATCAGTACAACATAATGATTGCAAAGCATTTGGACGGTACTAAGAATGCTAGGAAGATCGGATCATTTCTAAGTGTACCAAGGTCATGCAAGATGGTGAGAGAGGACACCGGCACTGTCTTTGTTCTTACACCCTTTTTATTAGCAGACTCAGCACACTTTGAAGCTTGCTGCTGCCTTGGATTCGCTTCATTTTAAAAGTCTTAATCTAAAGATTATTAAATTTTAAATTTTCGGATTTTTTAGATTTCATCTGACACTGCACATTGGATTTGTCAGCCTTTTTTGTATTTTGTATTTGCTTATTTAAATGTATTACCTTTCTTTTTAGTAGTAGATAAGAACACACGTGAACCATTTGCTTTTGATAGGTGACTTCAAAGTAATTTTACTAGTAGTCTGCAATGTAAATGAAGATCCTTTGCCAACAGAAACGTATTGAGGCATCACCAGAAGAAAGAGAGACATGTTTAGTTGTCAGCCAACAAGTTCTTTGTCTCAGAGTTATCACAATATTAAAAAATGGTACGTCAGTGCATCACAGTATCTGTGTTCATATTGGTAATAAACTGTTTATTGTCCACATGGCCCTGCCTTTCTTTGTTTCATGTGTCCCTTGAGCTCCTGCGCTTCTGTGTCACTTGAGTTGATGATAAGGGGAAGGTGACTGAGGACACTGTTGGGTGGCAGCTCTGCCTGAGCAGTGCTGCAGAGCATGAGGAGAGAACCTGAGTGTTTATGGCTGATGCAGTGGCCACAGCCCTGCCTTATCTCACAGTGAGACGTGGCTCTCACCTGCCCAGCCCTGTTGTATCGCCGGCTGAGCACCACCTCCTGCAGCCAGGCTGCCACAACCTCAGCAACTTTTTGCCAAAGTCGGTGAGGGACAGTGGCCTACGGCTCTTCTCAGGCCACCACCACCTGTCCCACTGCATCTTCAGCCATCACTGAAAAAAACCACAGGTCCCATCACCTGCACCTCCTTCAGGCTTCCAGTAATAAAAGGGAGGTGTTTATGCAGAACAAGGCTACCAAAGGGATTAGGAGGATGCAGGCTGAAATCACTGGCATAGCACTGCTGACTAGAGGCATAAGGGGAGTCATATGTTAATCTTGTACAGGTCTTGAGCATTATCCAAGATATCCATACAGGACACCAAACACTTAACAGTGCATACCCAGTCATATCTTTCAGGTCATACAGTTTTTTTCTTTACAGCCATTTTTTCCACCAGCACAATCTTAGGAATTTCTGCTTAATTTAGTTTGGCGCAAGCTTTACATGGCAGTCTTGATACCATCTTCTTGATAACTTTGTGCAAAAGGCAAGAGATTGTAGTTCAGCTACTGAAGTCTGTCAAATATTTTCCAAGCTCCTTTCCTTGCTTCAGGCTTTCATGAAGATTTTGTTTTAAAAGCCAGGCCCCAGAAATGGTTTTGGGAGCAGAGGCTGGTGCAGCAGCCCAGGAGGGGCTGTTTGTCCACCTGCTTGTGTCCCCCAGGCCTCATGGAGCAGTGCAGCAGGCAGGAGGGGCTGCTGGTGAGCTACAGGAGACCCAGGAGAGGAGGCAGGATGGGTTGTGCTTGGAAGTTTGCTGTAAAATGTTACCTGTGTTCTTTTGGGGACCATGGCGTGTTCTTCAGTGCTCTTCAAAGCAGCCTGATCTGCCTTTTAGAAGTAAGTCTTTTTTACCGTGTGGTTATGCTATAATTAAATATGGGAGAAATGGGAGTAATCTGAGTTTAATGCAGTGATGAGCTCCAGTCTGAGCCTGATGTTTGTTAGATGTTTAATGCCTGCAGAAGGCAAGAGATAGGTTAAACAGTGGGATAGAGATTTCCACATGGGAACTAAAGCAGGCAGACACCCTTGTGCACGAGAGTATGGGAACCCCAGGACCAAAAGTAGGAGTCTTTCCAGTATGAAGAACACAGACAAGCATCAGTAACAGCAGAGATTAGAACGCTCTGTTGTATAAATCTCTTACAGTAGCTCATGCGTTTACTAATTATAAACCCATTAATGGCATACCTGATGATGGCAAGCCCTTTGCAAAACTGCTGCCTCTCAGATCAAAACCATTCTGTGAAACTGTCCCATAATCCTAATTAAGCTGCAGGAAGTTGGTGCCTGGCACGGTTCACTTTTTCCCTTGGAATGTGGCATTATGCCTAAGGGCAGTAATAACCATGTTGTAATTTGGGCTGAGTGTGCAGTCTGGATACGTTGTGCCCCTCTGTTAACATCAGCCAGCTACTGTAAATGGGTTTTTCTTACTTTCTTCCTCCACCTTTGCAGGCCTCGTATAATTAAGACATAATAAGCTGAAGTTTGCACAAGGCCACTTAACAGCAGTGGAAAGGTGTGAGGGGTGGAAGGGGAAGCTTGGCGGACAGGGGCAGGGGAGTAGTCCTGGCATCACAAGCACTGTGCTGGTTCCCAGTGCCTTAGAACTCCAATGTCAGGGATGCACAAGGTGGCTTATTTTCAGTAGTGGCACTGCCAGAGGATTCCCCCCTCCCAGACAGTAATTTGGTTTGCCAGTTGCCTCTGTAGAGAGGGGTGTCCTTTTAGAGTGGCTTGTTGAGCCACTGCTACAGGGCAGAACAGAGGCATTTTACGTAGCAGAAATCTAAGGGGAAATTAATCTCCACTCTGACCTGTCATACAGTTCCTTCTTGCCAGAGCATTAGTGTGCCCACATGGTAAAGGAGATCTGGATCAATTTTTAAGCAAAGGGAATAAAACTATACACAGCCCTGATGTACTTTTTACCCAGACCCATATGCCCTGTCATTATGGAAAAAAAAAACTTCTGCCAACATTACTGCCCATGGGGAGGACAGGATCACAGCAGTACCCACACTCACTGGAACTCAGCTCACATTACACATCTGCAGGCACTGCAGCCACTTCAAATTCCTGCTGAGATGGACAGTGACAATCAGGAGGGCTGTGGGGCTGCCCAGGCTAAGCAAGCTGGGACCATGATGGAAATACTGATGGGAGGCAGGTTAAGAAGCAGTTGACAATTTTGGTTGGCCCCTGTTTAGATCACAGCCTCTGTGTCAGGCTAGGCTAGTAATCCATACACCACATAAGTGACTGCATCATGAAACAGCTGAGTAAGGGAACTACAGCATAAGGTCACTCATCAAAGAGGATAGGGACAAAAGTCAAATCAAGGAAGATAGCATAATCTTTATTGTGGTTTTTATATTAACTTTCTAAGTTGGACAAGAGAGTTGAGGAACAGCTGCTAAGGACATGGGAAGTTGAATACCTGATCAGAGTGCCAGCAGCACTGAAGTAAATTAATAAAAAACTAAGGTTCCCTGACATAAGCACTGATACAAATAAGGTAATGGAAGTTCCCACATAGACACCTCTTCCTTTGGGAGAAAAGCAGCTTTAATAATTAAGACATAATGACTTAACTATATTCTTCACTGAGGAAGCCCAGTTCTTCTTATCCAAAAGCACAAAGCCATATCTGTGAATAAACTGGTATTCAGCCCTGTATTACAAAGGATCTTGCTCTGCTGAGCATATCTGGGTATTTATTTACCCATTTGCCAAAATCAGATGGGTGAGAAAAATGGAGGAAGGGGAAATGGAGGAGGAGGAACCCAAATTGCAGCAGGCTAGCTTGGCTGTGTGCCAGGCTAGTGAATGGACACTGGCTTAGTGGATAGAGTGCTTCTGGAGCAGGGAAAAAAATTGCATTTATTGAGGAAATCAGGCTTTCCAGGTCTAATTGTATACTTTGAGAGACTGATGAGACTGCACAATAATCCTTTTCTTTGTTACAGCCATGGATTTCCAGAAGAAAAAAAAAAAACTGTTAGAGGGCTAGAAGGCAAGAGCACCTATATAGATCTCTCTTTTAACTGCTTAGTAAGGAAAGAAATACTTTGCCAGCTTTCCAGCGTGATGGGAATATACTAGATGGCATCTGAACATCTGAATTCCTGACTCCCAAGATATTGTTCTGCTTGGAGAAATGTATGTTGATTTAAGGTTTTTGATGACAGGGAATTATTGAGGATAGCCACAAGTTTATTGTTGGAGAGGACAGGCAGGAAGATTTGTGTCTCCAGTGGGCAGAAATGACAGATGAAGGTCAATAGCACCAAGTAAGAGATGTAGGGAGATAAACAGCCCCATCTCTGCATTCCATCCTCTTAACACCATCAGTGGCAATTTTATATAGCTGGAGTATCATATGCTTCCCAAATGCCAAGTCAGTGCCCCTTGAATGACAGAGAAAAAAAATTACCATTATTATGAAAGCAGTTAGGAACAAATACCACCATAACATCTCTACGTCTTCACTGACACACTTTCCTAAATCCTATGCACAGAGAGGGGTATCATATAGAGGAGATCAAGAAAGGTGATCAGGAGTGCTAACAATCTTGACAAGGAACAATTAAAACTAGAAACTCTCCATTCCCAGAAGGACTTACAGTGGGGAAATGCATGAGAAACATGAAGTTATGGATACAGTTGAAAAGGTGAATGAGAAAGGACCAGGCAGTTCCTCCAGAGGCATATCCATGCTGCTGCTCAGGGCAGCGGGTGGAAGACTAAAGGAAGGATTTCTCCCTGCCACAGTTCTGATCTGTCAGTTCGCTACAATGAGTATTAGATCCTCATGGAAATGCATTCAGAAAAGGTTTAGACAAATCCCTGGAATAAAGATCAAACAGCAGCTACTAAAATAATGATACAACTATACAAAAATATAAACATATTTCATTGCATATACAAAATCTCTGTTACTAGCAATTATCAGAAGATTATTAGATTAGACAAGACATTGAGCAAAAGGCACCCTTGTGTTCTCCAGAGAGTGTCATTTACTACTGCATGCCAGTCCTCCCTGCTTCCACAGTCCTGTGCACGCAGAGCATCCACTTCTAATCTGGCATCAAGAGAAACTAGTCCTCACCTATACACACACATGGTCACATGTAACACACAGCAAACATTCTCCACTGCAGACCAGGCCAAAACTCAGGTTTGGCCATGTGTGCCCCAGGAAGTTATTTCAAAGCCTAGACCAGAGGTTCACCTAATCATAATTCACTCTAACCTAGTTTCTGAGGGTTACACATACAAACATCCTTTATTAAAAAGTATCAGTAGTCTAAAATAGTGCATTCAATTGCTTAATTATCACACTCATCCTCTTGGTCTAAGCAGCATGCACCAACATTAATTCAGCACACACAGAGATCCTCCTATTTCCGCAGAAAACTGAAGTCATGTGAAAACTGAAGTCAAGTGTGGAAAAACACACCCCACTGCCACAGGCGGACCAGCCCATTAGCTTTCCTTTGCCAGCTTGTACAGTCTCTTAACCCTTGAGTAAGGACCAATAGAGTCATCAAAAACAAAGTCCCACAGAACTTGAATCCAGGACCGGTGATGTGGGAGGTTATCATAATATTCTGCTGCAATCTTCTTCACCTGGAAGAAGAAGAGAGAGAACGAGCTGTTTAGTTGCACAGTATCAGATGTGTTTCAGCCTTCACATTCAGATCTGATAGCACAGCCATAACCTGAAGTTACCTGTTATTGCTTGTGAGCTTCTGAAGTTCATCCAAATGAGA
Source organism: Pseudopipra pipra (assembly GCF_036250125.1). NCBI lineage: Eukaryota > Metazoa > Chordata > Aves > Passeriformes > Pipridae > Pseudopipra > Pseudopipra pipra. The sequence continues at coordinate 53,193,777 of NC_087554.1, forward strand.
TGTAGTTAAATGCATTTAGATACTTGCAGATTTCTGATGCAAGTTTTGCCTCACAGTGTCAGAATTTGAAAGATGTGGGATCGCTGCCTTCAGTCAGAACTATTTTGTCTCATTTTGGAAGTGGTGGGATCTCCACAGTGAGATGCCTCATCCACCTAATCAATTGCCAAGACTCCAACACACTGTATTTAAAGCCCTGTTTGCCACTTGTAATAGTCTTCTGTTGAGGGTTCTGGGTAAGAGAGAATTACCAATTGAGAAAATACCAGATACAGTCTTCCCTACACTTCATTTTCTTCCCTCCATTTTGCTACTGTGATGCAAATCCAAGACAGGTTCCTCCAGCAGGCAGAGGAAATCACAGGGATGGTCTGTTCTCCTCAGTTTGGCATTAAAAATGCTGCAAGATTCATTGGTAGATCATAAATCTAATAAAATTTCATCCCTGTTACAAATCCCCAAATCTTAAGACTGCTGCCATCAGAGAAGCACTGTGCATCATTGGAGTGGTGCTTGTAGTGGGAGTAAGGCCAGAACCAGAGGACAAAGAGGTTTCAAAGCTGGCAGGTTCCGGGGACTATGAGGATTCCCAAGTTATCAGTTATTAGCTATTATTCCTGCTCCACCGAGATGCTCTGCTTTTTGAACACACAAAGCAGCAGTCTGTTAACTGTCGTACACTTGCACCTAATTGCTTGGGCATGGTTTTACTGCAGCTCCACCTCCTAGACAAACAAAGCTCTAGAATAGAGTAGTTTGTCTTGCTAGACAGCGTGACTTCTCTCTTTAAAAACCCAGCAGAATCTTAAAGCCAGATATGACGAGCACAGTGCAGAGTTCCAGTGAAGACAAAAAGGGTTACAGAGAAACTGTCACCCGGCAGGAAGGTTTCATCAGCACCCGAGGTGTAATGGTGGAATCTTAACACAGAATTGTGACTGCTTGTGAAAAGGTAAGAATCCCAGCAAAAGTTAAATTATAAGCCAGTATGGCTCACTGCTAATTACGTCATCAATTCAGCTGCCTAGCAGACACTCCTCTGTGAGGTAGGTTGGGTAACATACAAGAGTCATTAAGAACCTCTGCCCCTGTGCACTCCTTGTGCTGGTGGCATGGTAGTGCTGTGCTGGACATGGAAGATTCAGTTCAGGTCTGACTGTATTCTGTCTTTCACTGAATACCTCTGACTTCCTAATAATTCCCTCTATCCTGCTTTAAAGTGTTACTTTGTACTTCAAAAGTAATTTATTTTCCGTGGGATTCAGACAATATCAGGATTTCTCCTTAAAGGTATTTGTTAACGACTGGAAGAAAGGTGACTTCCAGGCACCACGTAACATCTCTGGAGATGCAGATTTAGTTCCCTGTGCTCCTTCTGTAACCACAGTCAGAAATAATTTATCCTGGGTTTATATCCTCCCTTTTCCCAGGTGGCAAAAGGAATAGCCAGAAAATTAGAGGGAGCACTATTTTAACAGTAAGCTCCCTTGAATGAAGGCCACTCAGGAGGCGTGATGCAAACACAAAGGGGGTCTCAGATACCCAGTCCCAAAAGTTTCACTACAGCTCTGATATGGTCATTCCCTAGCATACTGCTGCTTGGACCTTCCCTCCTACCTCAATTTTAGAAGTTCTGCCTGAATTTTGACTTTCAACAGTAATTCAGCCCTCACCTATGCTAGTCAAGTTCATATGGTGAGTCTACCATTCCCCTCCTCTCCAAAGCCCCCATATATTTCTTGCCTTCTGAACCAGACATGTTTTCTCAGCTATTAACATTATTGTGCAGAGCTCTTGATGTTAAATTCTGACCACTACAAGAGCTTCAGCTTCATGAAGTGTTTCTGTATTGCCCCTTGGAAGTGGAAGGCTGGAAATCCATAGGAACCAATTCACTTCCTAGGAACAATGTCTCAGGCAGCAGCTGTGTCCTCTGGCTCCACAAGCTAACTAAAAATGACCCCAGTGACAATGTAGGAAAAAATGGCTCAGAGAAGAGGCCAATAAACAGCCTGCCTATATTTGGCCCAATAGTTTCTGCAAATGTGAGCAGCAGTGTAGTCTGGACATACTCGTGAAGAGCTAAGGTGAACGCAACACGTATGTCTGAAAACTTGCACTTCAATATATTCCATACACATATCGTGCAGTTGTATTACAGATTTAAAACAGGCACCTAGAATACAAGTATTCTTTGACAATTAAGATGATTAATCAAAATACCCAGCAGTAAATTTTAAAGGAGATCTTACACACCATATGCTGGAGGCAGCCATGGCTGGCAAGCTGTTGGCCAGCATCAGGTGGTGGAGCAGTTGTTTGTTCAGCAAGGGTACCTGTTCAGCGCCTTCCCACAGAGTATGGTGGTAGCTCATTTTGAATGAGGAGGTCACAAGAGATGACCAGGGGTTTGCACTGCAGTGTGTCACCCCAGATCAGCAGTAGAACAGTGATTCACACCTACATGAAGTGTTTCCTGGCTCTGCTTGGCTTCGTGTCCAGCAGCACCTTGTGCAGGAAGGCAGGCACCACTTGCACCACTGGCAAGGTCCCTGTGCTCTGGGCAGGACAACTGTATGAAATGTTCAGAAACACTGGAGAAGAGAGGGTAAAGTGCAGTAAGGATTGGAGAAAAGAGAAAACTTAATGAATGCAGTTAGAGGGAGGACTTCTGAAGGATTTTCTTATGGAAAAGACAAGGAAATTTGTTCCCATTTTGCTATCATGTGGCAGAAAAGAATTTTAAAAGTGGTTTCTCTTGTATAATGGATCCACAAAAGTTTCCCAACAAAAATGTCTCATTTGTTGTAATTTCTTTCAGCATCTCCATAGGTAAAACAGAATTATCTCCTTATCTACCAGAAAATCTGGCTGGTGGAAGGGCAGAAAGTAATTGGGGTTTAATGCAGATTCTCTTTTAAATGCAATATCATATAAGGAGTGGCTGAGGAAGATGCTGTTTGTTTAGCCTGGAGAAAAGGAGGCTCAAAGGAGACTTTATCACTGTCCGCAACTACCTGAAAGGATGTTGTAGCAAGGTTGGGGTTGCCCTCTTCTCCCAGGCAACCAGCAACAGGACAAGAGGAAATGGCCTCAAGCTGTTTCAGAGGAGGTTCAAGCTGGATATCAGGAAGAATTTCTTTGCTGAAAAAGTTCTCAAGCATTGGAACAGGCTGGCCAGGGAAGTGGTGGAGTCACCATCCCTGGAACTGTTCAAGAAATGACTTGATGTGGCACTAAGTGCTACAGTTTAGTTGATATGGTGATATTCAGTCCAAGTTTGGACTCGATGATCTTGGAGATCTTTTCTAACCTTAAGGATTCTATGATTTTATATCTATTAAGTATGTTTGAGGCTGGAAGAGTCACCCTTTGTGTCAGATTCTGGGTGCAGTACAAAACCTGAGGATGGCAGTTTTCAGGTAGCAAGTGTTGCAGCCAGATCATAGATTGTCTTAAAAGAGGATGGCACTGTGACAAAGTATTCCTAAATCCTGCTCTCAAGCTCTCTGTATTGTATTGTAGATGGTCCCTTTCCTTCAGTTCCTCCCACCCTTCTTCCTTACAGAACCCCAATCCTACTCCATCATATCTGATAGGCACAAAAGTTAAACCCAGCCTAGTATTTCGGCACAGTTGTTATAGACTCTGTCCTGGGGCTATACAGAAACTAGAGATCCTTACAACATGAAACTGTAGAATTATGTTGAGAATTCTAGAAGGCATATTACATGAGTTCCCTCTACAGTTGTATAACCCCACCAGGGGCTGGGGGGGCACTCAAGCCAGCCCTCCTGGCCATTGCAGGGTTAATGAAATCTGCAATTCAAACCCAGCACATCTACCATGTTTTCCAGTCTTGTCTGTCCAATAAATCTGGTTTCATACCATGTCTTTTCCTTTTCCCACAAGCTTAATGAGTAACTAGTTTGGTAACACTGCCACTTTTATTGCAGCTTCTAGGATCAGTACTGAGTTCCTCCTCCATCTCAAATCTCCTGTCTCCATAAGTATATTCAATCCTTCATATAATGAAGAATGGATCTTTTGGTAAATAATGCAATGTCTTATAGTTATAAGGCTTCATGCAAAGACTAAACTAGTTCTAAGTCTATAGGGGTGGGGTTTTTTAGAGCAGGTCCTTCATTACCATGTTAAATTTCATGGTCTCTTGTGTAATCTCTTATTATACTAGAGAGACAATTTCTTACTGCACACCCATGTCACTCATCTTTAATATCCATAAGCTTATGAGAGCAGCTTAATTCTTCCTCTTTCAAATTTGTCATACTCCTAGGGTAAAGGTCTTTCCAGCAGCAAATACATTACTCAGAATGTTCTGAATGACACACCTGTAACAAAGGACAAAGCTGAATTTCCTTTCTTGATAAGCAAGTTGAAGAGCTAGTTACTTTCCAAGATTAAGATCCAGTTATTCTCTAATCCTATTTCTCCCCTGCTCTCAATCATGAAGGAACCAAATAAAGATCTTTATTCCACTTTCTACTTGTCAATGATTAAAAATAAAAATAGCCTCACCGAGAGGTCATCCATATTACACAATTCAATTATTACAAGTTCAAGTGCCTAAAAAACAAGATCTGAAAAAAACTAGACCTTTGCTGAGTGAAGAATTTGCTGGGAGGTTAAGCAGTGTAGAGCAAGGTGAGGTTTTTTACCAGTTATGAAGTTCAAGGTTGAAAGCTAAGCAGCAAGGATCTGTTTCCTTATTTCTTTCTACCAAAGAGGTGGAGATTTTTTTTTCTCATTTTGCAGAAAAGAGTAATCAACTTATTTTAATGGACAAAGGATTTTCTACAGTAACTGTTTTGCCAAAGAATTTTCACTTTTTGATAGAATATTTAACTATAATTAATCACTCGTCAAAGACTCCAAGTTTTCAATGTAATTCTAGAAGGCAACAGTGATTGACAAGTCTGGTGTGTCCTCCACCAGCAGGACAAGCCTCTCTTTCTCCAAAGAGCAAAACACACATGAACATAAGCCCGTGAAATTCAACTAGTAGCTCTATCTTCTTTACATGGAAGGGCAGATACTTCCAGCTGCTGTACTGCCTCAAGGAATTAGGCTGAACTATTTGTGGTGTGGGTGGAGAAGAGCTTTTCAGGTCTCAGTCAGGTCTGGAGCAACAGTCCCAGCAAGTTCAATTAGTCACTCACCTCCCTTGTGCAGGATACAGAGCTAACCTTCTTCTCTTTCTCTATTTACATTTTGGTAATCTAAGGATCTAAGCCTATCTGATAAGTTTGAACATTTGAAACTAAAGCTAAGCCCATGCACTTCCCAGCTGAACTATCAGGTGTATCAGTGATGGGAGTGCCTGACAGGAGAACTTCACATCTGAGTGTGGGCTGCTGTACCAGCTGCTCTGTGCCTCGCCAGGAACAGGCAGCTTCTCCAGGACAGACCTCCAGCAACAAAGAACTGCAGGCACTATAGAGGCTTCCCACTCTTTTCTACACCACAAGAAAACCTCCCCTTGATTTGAATCTCCTCTCAGACAGCATTTCTGTGATGAAGAACATTACTCCATACAGCAGGGTTTGCCTGGATATACCATCATACAAGTTGCACATCCTATTCAGTAGCGGGGAGGTCACAGCTACTGAACCTCAGACTCCCCAGCTCTACCTCCACCTCATGAGGATACTGCAGTAGTAGTCCCCAACTTTGCATCAGCCCAGAGACAGAAGATGTTTCCTTCCTACCATGCCAGAGAATTTATATGCAGGAGTAATCCGAAGTCACGTACCTCCAACTCTGTGAGCACCTGCTGTGGAACCCTTGTATTAAAACACACAAGAGTAGCTACATACCTGGAGGGAGATTGAAAAGCTTTCCTAGACACCTGGGCTTTGCAAATTTGATTCCCACAGCTGATAAAACATAGGCAAAAAGGGGTTTGCCTTTCAAAGGAGGAAAGCCACAGCACTTTCCCAATGACAGACCAGGCCTCTTCAGTTTCTGTGGGTGGGGCAGCAGAGCTAAAACGAGTCATGGAGAGCAGGGCTTTGTTTTCTAGTGCCATTTGTGTCAGGCTGGAACATGCCCCAGTTCTTATGTCATCTCAAAAACTGAAAAGCTTCTCTTTGATGTTAATCAAGCAATATAGGTAGCAGATTGATTATTAGACAAATTTCAACTAGTAATTGCCACCTGTCTCCCTTTAGATGGGCCTTTAAACTTTCAGAGTTGCAACTTCTTGGCTGAGAGATGTAAATGGAGAAATTTAGAGCCTTGTTGGAGGATTTTATCATGCAAAAAGTATTTCTCAAGCCCTCTGAGGGTCAGATGTTCTAGTTCGCATCAAATAAACTAAATATTACAGCACTTTGACAGCCATTTCTCTCAATCTCTGGCTCAAAATTAATTAGAAACAAATCCAAAAAGCTTTCTTCTTTTTTTTTCCTTTTTTTTTCTTAAATCGATCAATTGCTATGATTTGGAGTGTTTTCTTTGGGGCAGTTTAGAAGCTTTTATCAAAATCTAACTCATGCATACTTACGCCACACTTACCATGGGCAATCTGCATCCAGGAATGCTGGGGAAGTCATGATGCTCCATGTGGTATCCTACATTAAAGGTGAGCCAGTTCAGAGGTCCATAATAAGAGTATGTCTCATACCCTTTTAAGAACATGTAGTGTTCTGCTATGAAGTGCCCAGAAATGGGATGTAAACCCAAGCAGAGAAATGTACCTGCTATTAAATAAATAACAGGTTTGAGTCCCCAAAGGTTGTAAATGATTAGGTCTACAGAAAACTGTACAAGAGCATTGAAAATTTCCATCTGTGTAATCGCTTTGGGGTTCACATACAGTGGCCTCAGACTGTAGAACAGAGGTTGGAGGACAAGCCAAAGCAGTTTCCGAAGGGGTGTACAGAAAAACCAGCCTTCAAAGTCTGTGGGAATGTCCACATCCAAGCTGTCCCCTCCCAGGTACCGGTGATGGTCAATGTGGTATTTCTTGAAGGAGGCAGAGTAAGGGATGCCAATCGGCAAGTTGGCAAAGACTGCGAACCACCGGTTCCACTTGGCCTGCTTGTTCCCAAAGGCGACGTTGTGTGAAATATCATGGATGGCTAAGGTCAGCGAATGGTTGATGCAACCCCCAAAACCATAAGCCCAGAAGAAAATCCATTTCCAAGATAAATCCTTCACCAGGTAGCATGCCAGAAGCTGCACGAAAACCATTCCAGATACAATCCACTTTAAATGTGGATCAGGTCCCATCAGAGTCTTGATCTCCGGATACTTTGCTAAAGGAAAAAATGCAGAGAAAAACTTCAGTAGATCACGGTTAGGTAAACACAATCATCACTGGGACTCTGTTTTTATCACACTATATTTGAGGCTCTAGTTTTATGAAATGGTAATTTGAAAGTAGAGTTGCCACTATGATGAAGGCTTTACTAACATATGGGCTCTATTCCCACTTCCAGCATCATGTCCAGTTGTGAGTGATATCAATGTATATAGATATATACAGACATATAAAAAAAAATACCCTGATGGTCAATCTGTGGCATCATATGCCTTCACCACAATGAGTATTGCTTCACATTATTAGTTTGCCAAACCCACATGATTTAAGCGCTAAGAAGCACCTTCTGTCAAGTTTGTTATTTCCTTTTGTATTTTGCTCAGATCAGATTTTTTTCCCACAAAAGGGATACAACTGCCTTCTTTGTAGCCCTTTTCACACTGCTGCTTCAAACATATTAGCAGAGGAAAGAGAGCCAAGCAACAGGCTCGCCAGGTTTTGCTCTGTGGTTAGATGACAAACGCAGCATTTTAAAAAAAATTCCTAATTATTTGAGTGTTTACCAGTGCTCACAACATGTACAACCCTTCACACATGGTAACATCACAATAAAGTCAGTAATATTATCAGGATTTTGTAAGACACAGAAAATTTTTCTCTGTTCTCGTTCCTCGGCCTGTTCCCAGGTCACATACCAAAAGCAGGCATAAAAGCCACAAGATAATCACACAACAGCTTCATGAGGCCTCACAACTACTACAGTGTCAGAGAGACATGGGCTAGGCTTGCCAGGTCTGACTCACATGAGGCCAGGACTGGCTTACTTATCTTTGGTTCTAGCAATCATTCATCTTCCTCTTAAAAGAAAGAAAATACAGAGTGCAGCTTACCCTCTAGGTGCTGTTCATTGATACACATCTCCTCTTTACAAATCCACACTTCTCACTTCTAGTATTAACTTGTGCATAATTTTTTCCACTGTTTTATGACTTTTACCTGCCTACTGACCTCCCTCCTTTAACTCATACTCTCCATTTCTCAAAAATTACAGCTTACACAGATAAGTGCGTAGACAAGTCACTCGCTCTGAACCCTGAGGTTACACAGTGTGTCCTGTAAGTTTGATAGGCCTGTTTTATGAATAGAAAAGTAAACATCATCTGAGTGTCACAGTATAACACCAATGCAATAAAATCAGATTACAATGACCAGCATCTATGCAGCTGTATATGCTATAAACAAATGCTGGAGACCATACATGTAGTTTATGTGACCTTGAAAGCAGTGGCAGGTATGGAGTGCTGAATGCAGAGAAGGCTTTTGTAAAAGTGAAGCCTGAGAAGTCTGCTGAAGTTTCAGAGAGGTGAAGTACTACTTAAGGAAGCAGATTGATATGGTCATGCTTTGTAACCATTCCAACAACTTTTGAGCCTGTTAGCCAGCTTCGCCTCAGCGTGACAGAGATTAGGGACAATAAAGACTAGACAAGTGCTGTGGAAGATGGTGAGAAAAGAGATATTCCCAATTCTTCTTGTGAGGACAAGGGAGCCAATTCACCATGAGGAGTAATCAGGCAAAAGAGAAATTTTTCTAAGTGGTGGGAAATCTCTAGTAAAAGTTCGTATCTTTCTAAAGTCAGTCAAATTTTTTTGATAAAAATCTCAGGAAAGTCCAAAGGGTTTCTGTTTTGCTTTCATTCTTATTTTCACAGTTTTCTAAAATTATAGTGTTCACACTAGAAAAATTAACATGCTAAAAATTGTTCCCTTGTACCTGAATATGTACCAAAATTCTACATGAAGTCCTGCTTATTCAAAGTCCACTCTAAAGAATAACTTGATATATTGACCTGGTCAGAAAGACTGTTAAAGATATGCAATTTTATATAGCTTAATCTCCTGCTTAGGGGCCTCTGTCCAGAACCCATAAAACTCTTTAATAAATCAAACCACCTCAATTGTTCAGTTGCATAGCTGGTAGATGTAAGTTACTGAAGTGAAAAAAAGAGATGAAGAAATGTAAAACAACCAGATCTGTTGGTCAGCTTGGTCAAATTAAGGCCATATGGTCTTAAACTCTGCCAGGGGAGGTTTAGGTTAGATATTAGGAAGAAATGCTTTACAGAGAGGGTAATCAGACATTGGAATGGGCTGCCCAGGGAAGTGGTGGATTCTCCATCTCTGGAGGTTTTTAAGATGAGACTGGATGTGGCACTTAGTGCCATGGTCTAGTAACCGTGGTGGTAGTGGATCAAGGGTTGGACTTTATGATCTCAGAGGTCCCTTCCAACCCAGCTGATTCTATAATTCTATATTCACCAAAAAAAAAAAAAAAAATTAATGGGATGGGAAAATTCCTTAGAGATGCTTTATATTGTCATTTGAGAATAATGGAAGTTTTTGACCTATTTCTTTCTGTAGCAGTCAACAAGGACCACAGATTCCATTTAAGAGGTTTCAGAGCAGTTGCTGCCAACAGGCAGCAACAGTGTGTGCAGGCAGCAATGCAGGCAGGTTGCATTTGTCACAGGTGACAGCTATTTAGTAACTTGCTAGGGTTTAATATTAAATTCAACACATGATTAACTCCTCTCCAACAGTTAATCTTTGCATACTAGTCAAACCACAGTAGTGTGGCTATTCATCATTAATACTGATAAACCTGTCCCATTTCCATGGCATGGAGAGACCTCAGGTTTCTCCCCATGAAGAAATCATGGCTTGGGCAGGGGTGTGGTGCTCGTAAGCTCACTGGAGGCTAAAAGCCCTGCTGGTGGAATAGCCTGCCAAAGATCTGTTCATTCAGAAGTGCTTCAAATGCAGAATGTTGAATACTGACCCTGTATAGACTTGAGGCTAAGCACTCCTCAGTGAGACACATTTAGTCTCAGATTAAGTGATCCTGACTGGAGGTTATGTATAACATAATGAAACAAAGATGTGATAACACAAATATTTATCTCCTTTTTCCCTCATGTTCATGCCTTGGAGTTAGCTGAAAGACTGTAGGTGCTGTACAAACCAGACATAACTCATCTGCACATCAAAAAGGAGAGAATCAGAGGCAGGGTTACTGGCAGTGCTGAACCAGGAGGCACAAAGGACTATCAGACCTCTGGCAGCCAGCCAGTAAAGACCACCTTTGTTTTCTACACATTGCACTTTGCAAAGGAAACAGACACCTACTCCCCAGTCTTGAGACTGCTAGAGTTTCACACGAGGAAGCATCTGAACGGAGCTTCTCATCATGCTGCTCTTTCCTGAATTGCTTCCATTTTGGTCTTCCTGAGCGCTTTTCCATTCTAAGAATGATGAGCTTCTATATGGCCAGAGTCCATTGCTTCCCACCAAGCACCATGGCAGGGCTAAAACATGATGTAATCTAGAGCTAACTCTTCATTATGCAAAATCATGGCATGGAGAGGACACAGAAAGAGGATAAAAAAAAACAACCTCATGATTCAGCCCTTCTAGATAAGGCAGTTGGGGTTCATGTGTGGGCACATGACCTGGGACAGGCCATGACACCCACAAATTTATATGACTATATAGGACCAGGTTTTGCCCTTTAGAGTTCGATGAGAACAGCAGAGCTTCAGCTACTCTAGTGTCTACATGGCACATTTTCCAGCCTCTGGCTTATTGAGAAAGTCCATTAGCTCAGCCTGGCAGACAGTTTATCCACGTGTGCTGCTTCTAGTTGTCCAGACAGATCCATTGTACTGTCTTTTGGAGGGTGGGGATACTGGTGTAGATATACAGCAGGACTTTTCTGTCTCCCAGGTCAGCACACTGCAAAAGCAGCACGGGAACTTTAGTAGAGAAGGTAAGTGTAGTTAATAATTCTGCTCAGCCACCTCCACAGTCTCTATACATAACCTCAGAGCAGCTGAAAGCTGCTCTATGATGATGAAAGACATTTCCCACTTGTACAACAGTGTGGATGAAAGAACAGCAGTCAAGAGAGAATAAATGCTGCAAGAATATTTTCAGAAGCATTCACAATTCTGAAACAACCCATTTACTGAATTAACATTTCAGAGAGATCACTCCACTGTTGTGTGTAAGCATCAGTCACCTTTCTAGAGGCAGGTCACACTCAGCACAAGTTTCTAAACTGACAAATTAGTCTGACTACATATTTTTAGCTTGATATTTTTCTCTGGAGATCCAGGAACACTCACCATAGCCCTACTGTGATCCTCAGTTAGTGCTGGATCAGTTGTTCCTGGAGAGGCCATTGGTTGCCAGGTCCTGGTGTTCCTCCTCTTCAGGAGACAGCAAATATCTTGTTCTGAACCCTCACTCAATCTCCATGCTACTGACACTGTTCCTGAGGTAACTCAGAAGAGCCCCAGTGATGGTATCAAACACAGTTTCTTGTTGATGTGACATCACATACTTTATACTTGCACATTTTGACATACGTGGGATTTGGAAGCGAACAAGAGCAGGAGCTTTCCATAAAGATAGTGATAGAGGTTTAAAGGAGCAGAAGCCTTGCCTACATCCACAAGAAGCTAGTAATAACAAGAGAAGAAATTTAATTTCTTGATTTTCCTTTATTTTGACCACAAGTGCAACATACAGATATAGTCAAAGTGGAGATACCATTCAGTATAAGGCACTTAGGAGATCTGTTAAAGAGAAGAGGGAAAAAAAAATCTCTGTGACACTGCTGTCCTGGACTATGTTCTGTTGACTGAGTCCCTGCCAGAACAAATAAGAGACACCAGGCACAGGATGTAAGCTTTACTACCCCATGTCCTATACTGGAGCTGATATTTGTACCAAAAAACTTAACAAACCAAAAGAAGACAGTTTACTGACAGGACCATGTTTTGCCTCATAAGAGTTCAGCTCGCGAACATGCTCATAAACAGCACAGCACACCTGAGTCCTCAGTGAAAGACATGGAACTGTTGGAGCAGGTCCAGAGGAGGGCCACAAAAATTGTCAGAGGGCTGGAGAACCTCTCCTGTAAGGAAAAGCTGAGAGAGTTAAGAATTGAGGCTCTACCACCTGGAGAGGTGAAAGCTCTAGGAAGACCTTATTGCCTTTTAATATTTAGAGGGGGCTTATAAGAAAGATAGGGACTGACTTTTTAGTAGGGCTTGTTGCAATAGGACAAGGGTTTTGAACTAAAAGAGGAGAGATTCAGTCTAGATATGAGGAAGAAATTTTTTACAATGAGGGCAGTGAAACCCTGGCATAGGTTGCCCAGGGAGGTGGTGGATGCCCTGTCCTAGGAAACATTCAAGACCAGGTCGGATGGGGCTCTGGGCAACCTGATCTAGTTGAAGACATCCCTGCTCATTGCAAGGGGGTTGGACTAGATGACTTTTAAAGGTCCTTTCCAACTGAAACTATTCTATGATTAATTCAAACCATACATGGGCCAAGACACAGGACACACAGAGGACAACAGGCATGACAAAAGCTTCTGGCTCTGTACAGTCTGCTAATCCCTCCAGTAGGCAAACTAATAAGAAACCTTTTTGCCCAGCTAATTACACTGAAGTTTTATATATCCACTGTGCAAGGAAAAATGTCTTAATCTTGTACTTGCCAACCACAAGCCTCTGAATTGCTTAGTGCTGGCTGGTCCAAGGGGCTCACTCAGAAGTGCCACCAGAGGGAAAGTACCCAGTGGTGCCACACTGCTGGTGTCAACAGAGATGGATGATGTCAGCACATCACTATGTCAGCACATCACTATGACAGTAGCTATTACCTTGCTTACACTTGTTTGCAGAGGAAAGGGATGTAGGAATGCTAGGAAGAGGACTTCCAGCTGCCTCTGAAACAACAACCCACAATATGAAGTAGGCTGAAGCCTTTGGTTACACTTAATACATTTTCAACAGAGGACTACAAATGCCTAAACCAGTGACTTTCTGCTCATGTGATTTATTTCATAGGTGATGCCCACAGGGAATTGGCATGAGCACTGAGATAGCAGCTATTCTGGATGTGCTCGTCAGAGAACAAGCACATCAGTGGCAGCACTGAGCCCACATACTGCAGAATAAAGGGGAAACAAACTCAGTTTCTTTGCCAGAAGCACATGTAATTCAGAGCTTTCATTTAAGCTAAGGAGAGATGCCTATGCATATTTCAGTAGGTACAATTTATCAGAATTTTCATAAATGTGAGTTTTAAATAGGCAACAGAAGAGACAGCTGAAAGAAATAGCAGATTAAATAAGGCAGAGCTGGAAGCTATACTCAGACCAGATAACTGCTAAAATAAAATGTATTTTTTGCTTTTTTTATTGTGTTTTACCCCTCCTCATAGGCTAACATCTCAGCCTTCCTACAGAATAAAGCACATATAAAATGCTTGCACCATCTCCACTCCAAAATAACTTGGCAAAGAATTAATTATATAATTATGAATTATTCTTATATGTTAGATCATATTCAGGTGTTCCTGGTCTACCCTGAGCAACAGTGAGTAAGCCCTCATCCTCAGCAGCAAACAAGTGCTTCCCTAAGGATCCTGTGAGGCAAGACATTTTCTGACAAGCCTACAGTAATTTTAAAAAGTTAGATCCAACCCATGGCACAAATATGATCTCACGCTTCCCATGTCACAACATACTGCTCATTGCTTGCATTTGGGAAACTGTTTGCAGGTGAAATAACCATACATTTTGTGCTTATGGTGTTACCTGCATCTGAGTAATGCTTTTTTCATCTCTCAAGAGTGACAAATCACCAATACTTCCCATTGTGCAAGACTATAGTTCTTCAAGTGTTTTGATCCAAAAAATCTTTACTGACGCTAAAGTAGAAATCCTATTTCTACTAGAAGTAGATATCTCCTCTGTGTTGTACCCTATATCTCCCTCTAATAGCATTTTTGTAACTATACAGAAAGGCTAAGCAGCTCTAGATGAAAAAACCTTTCTTCCATCAGGAAGTTTTTAGCCAGGTCTTTCCCTAACAGAGTTCACTGCAGCATTACACAAATCTCAGCCCTGACACCAGGCAGTAACAGGCTTTTCATAACCAAGAGGGCGAGAGAATAGCAATGAAACAGTTCCATTTCATAAACTGAAAGGCGTGAATAACGTGTTCAGGAACACGTACAATGTGATATGGGTCGAAGTGCCAGCTTGGCAAGGGACCTCCCCTGTAACTTAGAAGCAGTTGGCACCTAGACAGTACCAAACACAAGCTACATTTTAATACCTAGATTCTAAGAGTAAGATACGACAAAGAGATAACAGAAAGGATTACCTCTCCCTTGCACAAAACCTTGATCTATTTGCTGGTATAATTATAGCCATTAGGAATCACACCTCTGGTAGGTTCATCTAGTGCAACAAAGTCCTGCCACAAGCTACCTCCCAGCCAGCCCAGTTGATAAACACAGCTCACAGCTCAACTGGAACAAGGTGCCCACAGGAGTTGGGGATGGCTCATCCCTCTTAAGTGTTCTAGGTCAGGTTGGATGGGGCTTTTAGCAACCTCACCTTGTGAAAGATGTCCCTGCCCTTGGCAGGGAGATTGGACTCACGGAGTTCTCCTTCAGGCACGTTGTCACTGACTACAAAAGTCTTACAGACACCTAGGCTACTAAGTCACAACTTTGTGATGGACCATTTTTACCTCTCAGTTGTTCTATCGGAACATTGAGGCAACAACCCAAAGAAAGAAACTGCCCTACGTGTTTGTCAGTTTGCTCATTTTATTTTTCTTAACAGATAATTTCCACTTGCATTTAAATCCAAGTAGCCATGCCTGAGAGAGACCAACATTTCAGAAAGCTGCAGCATAAACAGAGAACAATCAAGTTTCAGTGCTTAGCAACTAAATCATTAACCTATTTGGAGGGAAATACTTCCTTTACCAGCATGGAATGTTGTCCCCAAGGCATTGCTGTATAAAACAACAGAAAATACATGGACTTTTACAGCTATTTGTTCATATGCATGTAAGATTCTTACAGTGTTCTCCAGCTCAGTGGACACTAGACATTTTGATAAGTACATACTTTGGGTACTAGGGGCTTGCTGATCCTCAGGCTTTGAATAACACAGTGAGGACCATGACACCAGCATCATAGAGGATACCATGACAGCTTCAGTAACTTTTGGTAACATTTTGGTATCATGACACTAGTGTCATGATCCATTCTGCCTTGACTGTTCTGCCCACATCTTTCATGTCTCTCTTCCCATGTTGTATTTCTCTATTTCCCTCCTCCTGCTCCCACAGCTGGGGCAGCGGGGGCTGCAAGGATGGACCTTGATTCCAATCACTTGTTCTGAACCCAGAGAGGTGGGTAAAACCTCTGCAAGTGTGCAGTTGAAAGATCCTAAGAAGAGTTTGTTGCAGCAAGGGTAAGGGAGCCGAAGCACTCTTTACATAATACAACTTCATTGTGATCTGCAGTCCCCATTCTACAGCACAACCAGAAAAGCAAGAGATTAGTAAGAGTAGAGACCCACCATAGATACTTCTACCCACAGCTCACCAAAATGTAGTGCCCTTGACTAAAAGGATGAGTAGCACATCAAGAAGCATCATTTTCTATAATGATATCATTTGACTCTCTACCTTGATTACACAGTAAAATAATTATTATTTTCCTGGTTGTAATTCAAACCTGTACCAGGATGTTCCACTGGTGCAACTATACTGGAAATGTTTTTGTAATTTAGATTAATCCTGGATTAATCTATGAGATTGTGGAGGACTTAAAATACTGCACCTAATTAGCATATACCCTATGCATACGCACCCTGAGCTGCTACTCAGCCACAAGTTTTCCAGTGTCCTTCTTTATAAAAGTACTTTAAAAACTTTACCCTACTCATTAGAGGGGGGAAAAAGCAGAACAACCAACCCACCCAAATAAAAACTGAGAAAAAAATTAAAAATTTTATTTATTAATAAAAGGTTGGAAATGTATTTTCAGGAGACGCAACAATACTCTGCAACAATTCTGAACTATCAATTCTTCTCTGAAACGATCTTCAGAATAGCCCAAAGCCTCAAAGTAGAATAAACCTCCCGACTCAACACACTCCTGTGCGCAGTTAACACGAAAATACAGACGTGCACCTTGTCCCTGACAAGCAGCGGGAGACTTGCGATTGTTCTCTAGCAAACCTCACCCACATCCCCGTTGACTTTATTGCACTCCCAAGACACTGGGAACAAGCGCCTTCGGGAGGGCTCCCAGCCCGCAGTCCGGGCAGACTGGGAAGGGCTGGCGCCCGCCGGGATCCCCCGACGGCAGCCAGGGCGCGGTGCGGGCAGGTGGGCGCAGCTCTGCCGCTCCGGTGAGCCGGCTTACTGCTGCCTCCGGAAGGCAGAGAGTCGGGGGAGAGCTGCGCCCCTCGGGGGAAACACCCCTCCGAGCCCACCGGGCCGTGGCTTTCCACAGTCTGGACACCCGCCCCGAGCCGGTCTCGGTACCGACACAGGCGGACCCGGCGCCGATCCCCCGCCCCACCCGCCCCGTCCCGGAGCGCAGCCCTGCCCGCCCCGCCGGCGGCCGCTCCCGAGCTCCCCGGCGTACCCAGGATCTCCTTCCTGCGCTGCGTATGGGGCTGCTCCGTGTAGACCCACTCGAAGTCCTCACGGGTGACGCGGTTCCCCATGGCTCCCGCTGCGCCCCGCGCTGCGCCGCCCTTATAGCTCTGCGCTGCTCTTATAGCTCTGCGCTGCTCTTATAGCTCCGCGCCCAGGAGGGGCGGCTCCCCTGCCCGCCGCCGCCCCGCAGGTAGGCACTGGGGCTGCGGCTTCGCTCGGGTGTGCAGGAGCCGCGGGAGCTGCACGGCCCCGCCGTGGTGTGCAAGGGAACCCGGGAGAGAGCGGATGCTTCGGGGCTGGCTCTGGGTGCAGCGGACGGGCGGCCGAGGTTCGCTCTGCTGCAGGGACCTCGAAGGCAGGCGGGAGAGGTGTGGGGGGGGGGTGGGCGTGTTCGCAGGGCAGCAGGTTCGCCATCGTGCTGCTGCCACCACCGGAGCTCAGCACAGCCACTGCATCCATCCCCGCCTGGGACGGCTTCAGAGCAAAAGGGGAACTGCAGCGCTGCAGGTCCTCGGGCGCTTCCAGACGTGGCTTTTGGAAAGCAAAGGTAGTCCAAACTCCATAAATCCAGAGATATGGCCCTAAGCAGAACGTGGCTTAGGGCAAAGCCCAGCTCTGTGAGCTCCTCCCAGGGGTGGAAGACCTGGGACGGCACAAATGCGACCAACGCCTGACACACATTTTCTTGCCGCTCTGACAAATCTTCATGAGCTGTCCCGGTAGAATCCAGCCCTTGGCTGTGTCACACTTCACCCCTGCAGCTCTGCGGCCCATTTCCCATGTACCGTCCCTCCTGGAGTAGCAGGAAATCACACTGCTCCCTTGGTAACAAAGCCAGGCAAAGGACTAGCTAACCTTAAAACTGACATAACCTTACTTACCTCTCTAGCCATTCTGATTCACAGGCAGAGTTACACATATTATATAGTGATGTTTTTCTACACACACACAACCCAAAATTAAAGTGCTGCCCTTGTTCCCACTATGTTCTTTTGCAAGTCCATACCTGACCTGCTGTCCATCTTCACTCACTATCCCTGTCATTAGTCCTTCCATCGACAACATCACATGTGGATCAGCTGCAATGTTGTTTCATTCTGTTTCAATATGAATGTCTCTAACACCCTTCGCAGCCTCCTACCCTTAAAAAATGCCTATCACAGCTGGCAGTTAAAAGGGGGGGGGGGGAAAGCAGCCTTGAAAATGTGAAATGTCAATATTTTTCAGCAATAATTGTTGCCTACAAACACTTACAACTTACTTTAGACTAGTGGAACTATTTAAGATTTTTTGGTAGCACAGTCACATGTGGGTTAAAAAACAACAACAACCAAACAATCCACAAACCCAAAACGCTGTAGGAGGCTTTTTTGAGTTTTAAAAACTCAAAAGTTTTTTAAGTTTTTAGACCATTTTTCCCTGAAATGGTCTAAATGTAAATCCCTGAATAATTAAAGGTCCAAAGCATTTTGAGTGGAAGGACTATGGTGTAAAGGAAAGCAGCTTTACCCACAGCAGGAGCAGGATTTTAACCACTTTACTGTTACAGGTCAGCTCTCTGTAAGAACAATGGTTTTTTCACCATTACTCCAGCACGAGGCTGGTGCTCTCCCACAAAGTTGCAGGGTCCAACCCAGGTAATGGACTATTAATCCAAGTGAAAGATATTACGTGTTACTAGAAGAAATGGATTGTTCAGAGAGCAAATGCATTGGTATGTCAGCCTAAACTTTTAATTGGCTCAAACGTCTTGGCATGTTGACAGTATCGGTGGAGAAGCCAAAGACATTATGAACGTGATGACACCCTTCTGTCACTTCCTGCTCAGGAGGGCTTAAGGTGACTAAAAAAGTAAATTAGAGAGGCAGTCCATGCAGTTACAAAGAAAACAAATATGACTTCATCCCAAAAGTTTGTCCAATAGGATAGTGCTATTGCATATTGCAAGTTACGCATGGAAACTTAAGTATCTCCTTTGTAGGCAACGGCATCTCATTTATGTAGCTCATTACTATAGACTTAGCCTGACCACATGAGAAGAACAGAAAGCATTTCTGTCTCCAGTGAGCTGGCATCTGTTTTTGAGAATAGAATTTCACACTTTCTATTTCTATAATAAGCCAAACAAATCATACTAATTCAAGAGTAATTGTGGATGCCAGACAAACAAGAAATGCCAGCTTCAGACTGTCTTCTAGAACTGGCAAAAGTATTATCTAGTTCTGAATCTTTGGCATCCTTAGTTTTACAGCATCCTAGTAACAATCATTCACAAAGGAAAAGTAGGGATTTTAATGTCACACAGCAATAATAGCCCTTTTAATGAATACTATGACTGTGAACTCTACAGATTCATGCAGTCACTACACTTTATGGCAGTTCAAATGTGCTTCACATGGTCAGGTTCTCTCAGCTGCAGCCTTCCTTTCTTCAGCAATTTCCTATATTTGTTCAGGATTTCTAAGTATTGGGAAGCCTAGCTGAGAGAAATTCCAAACACACTCAAGAGGAAGAGCACAGTTGCTGATTCTGTGCAGGGTACCATCAAAACATCTTGTTTATATAGTGAGTGTACGCATCACACTCACCTCCAGCATCCCAGGGTAAAAAAGACAAAAATCCTTTGCTTCACAGAGGACATGACCTACGATATACAGCTCTGAAGCAAGACATATTGGCCCTTCCTTCCACACAGCCAGGTAGACTCACACTTCTCCACCCAAAGCTGCTTTTCCATCATGACTGTATTTCTGCTACACAACCCAGCTACTTCCTCCTTCTGCTCATTGAAAGAACAGGTGACAGAGTAAATACAGCAGTAACACCTGCACAGGTCTCCTAGTGACTACTGCCAGCCTGCAGACCAGGCTTGTGTGTTTGAGGTTATTTTAATTCTGCCCTGGTGTGCAGGCCTTAACTTCTCTTCTTCTGATTTTCAACAATGAACCTTTGTTAAAGCTGATGTTCTGGAACTAAAATAAAGTTGTCTGGCAATTTTATCTCTAAATAAAGTGTTTTCTCTTCTGAATTAAGAGCTCCATATCCCATGACAGACTTGTACTTTCAGCTACTGCATTACCTGCTTTCTTCTCTGCCTGTATAAATTGGACCTTCCTTCACTACTGGAAGAAAACACAGCTGTGTATTTGCTTGTTTATAAAATATTTTGCAGTCATTTTAAATTGGTGTCATGCTCTGACTTCATGTAACTAGTGCCAAGGTTTACAACCTGACATACTTTATTGAACAAAGTCAAATTTTCATAGGCAGCACAGTTTGTAGATGAGCCATATCATCAGCACACACATCGAAGTTAGCTTAGGGGAAACAATTCGCCAATAAACCCTACTTGCTGTTTCCCCCTCTCACCTGTGCTGACCCTTCCTGGGATCATTCTGGATTTCTCTTTCCAGCGGGTTAGCTCTGTGCCAGAGGTGTGAGTTGAACTGACCAAACAAAGGTGCTGAGGAGCTGATGCAAAAGAATCTTAGGGGGATAAAACCATGTTTCTTTTGGCACTGGTAGGTTATTAGATAGACTTGTTTGTATTATGCGTAACTCACCTTTCACACAACACGGTGTGTTCATACCAAGGCTGCCCAACAGCCCCGTTTGCCCAGCGCTCGGCGAGCTGGCTCATGGCATCTCTGCCTGGGAGCTCCCAAAACGAGAAGTTCAAAGAAGCAAACAGCTCCCTAGGAGATGGGCTCACTGCTGCCCAGCTTCGCCCCTCCTCCCCTGCCGCCAGCTCTCCCAGCTCCCCGACCTGTGCGGGGCGCGCATCGCTCACTCCTCACCTCCCGCAGCCGGCCCCGCGGAGCTGCGCACCGTGGGAGTGACCACTTCGCAGGCCAGGAGCAAAGGGAAGCGCTCAGCGGAGCAGCACGGGCGGGGTCGGGCACCCGCGGCATCCGCGGCCTTCGCCGTGCGGGTGTTGGGGCGGGGGGGCGGCTGCGCGGCCCAAAGGCTCCACGGCACAGCTCCGCTGCAGCCGGGGCGCGGGGAGCGCCGTCCCGCGGCAGTGCCGGCAGTGCCCGCAGCGACCGCGGGCGCGCCCGGGGCGGGGAGCGGAGCCGGGATCCCCCCGGGGCGGGGGGCGGGGAGCGGAGCCGGGAACCCCCCGGGGCGGGGGGCGGGGAGCGGAGCCGGGATCCCCCCGGAGCGGGGAGCGGGGAGCGGAGCCGGGATCCCCCCAGAGCGGAGCCGGGATCCCCCCGGAGCAGCGCCCGCCCCGCTGCTGCGAGCGCTGCGCGCCCCCTGCCGGCACCACCGCCCCGGGCTGCCGGCAGGGAGGGACACCCCCGGGGGCACGGACACCCCCCGCCCCGCTCCCCCGCCCACCCAGGGCAAGGACACCCCCCAGCCCCGCTCCTCGGGAGTGGCCGCTCGCCTTGGCCTCGGCTCCGTCCTCGCTTTGCCTCAGAGAGCGACTTTTTGCTGTTTTCTTTCATCCCAGCAAGCCCGACCGTCTCTCTGAGGTAAGGGCAATCAAGGGAAGGATGGCTGAGGAAGCGCTCACTTCGATTGGTTTGGTAGCTTCCAAGTGTTCGCGCTTCCTTTAGAAATATGTCCTTAAGGAATTTAAAAATGTTTTTCAAAATGTTTTCAAAAATATTTTGTCTGAAGACTGACAAATGCGGCGCTGCTGTAACTAACGACACCGCTGTGATCCGGTACACAGTGTATTTAGACAGACCGCTCCCGCAGAATTCACATGGAAACAATTTCCTCTTCTACATAAATATTTTTTCTCGTAATACATTTGACCCTGCTTTTCTGCTTTTCCAGAGAATCGCAATCTTTCTGCAAAGTAATTTATTCCACGGAGTGCTTTGTGTTGTTCAGAGGATTTGCAATTGCTTTCTCTCACGAGACGTATTTGCTGTTACACACCGTAAGCACTTATCCCATGGATAAGCTTATGCTGCCCTCCCTGCAATCTTGGCATTTCAGGAACAGTTTTACTAGGATCCTGGTACAAACACCTGAATGGAGTGTGGTAACTAGACTTCTATTCCACAGCAAGAATGTTATAGGCAAAAAGCAGCAACGCTTGTAATCTCCTATCCAAATGTGAGCGTCTAAGGGGTTCACTGTCGACAAGTGTCAGGATTATGACAGAACTTGGGTTCTGTGAAGAAAGGCACCAGATTAAACTGGGATTTCTATCTTATCCTCTAAGCATTGATGCAACTCTTCTCTAAAAGCCCCCACTACTGTACATTGCTGGTCTGGCGGTGCTCTCTAGACTGCAGCTCACCCTCGCAGATCTGCTTTTCCGAACGTATTTCCCGATACTCAGGTTTCAACCTAATGCACTTAAAACCTTTCATTTCAGGGCTGCTGAGCTCACTTCTGACAATAGAAGTCACGCAGGGTTAAGAGGGGTACTTTGTTCAGCCTCTCGAAGTCAGAGACTAAACTTTGAGTGGAGGAAAAAAAAGCCACTTGAAAATGGCTCGCTGTGTGTGTGTGTATGTATGTGTGGACGTGTAGGGAGAATTTCCTCTGCAGGGAATAGCTGGAGAGCAACTTTGATAACCAACAGAGCTAAATTCCAAAGATTATGTCACACAGGCTCTTTTCACTTTCGAAAAATATTTTTAGTTAGTATTTATATTGTAGCAATATGTAGAGACCATCCAAGACGGACTAGGATTTGACTATAAAATCAAAAAGTAAAATTACAATTTTTCTTTGATGAGTTACAAATCCTTCTAATATAAGCACGCTACATAATGGATTAATCAGCTTTGATTACACCTAAGGAGGATGAGGTTTTACACTCATAGTTTATCAAACTGTCAATTGAGTCACAGTATCTATTTCCTCATGGAAACCTAGCTAAGTTGGTTTAATAAACAAAATAGCTGCCCTTGGGCTTTTGTTGAGACTGTGGCAGTTTATACTTCTTATTTATTTTTATGTATTTAGCCTTGTTCATTTCAATCTGAGACTATTTTTCTTTTAAAATGTAACATTAACTTTAGGGATAAATCTTGCCTAGTGCTACTGGGATCTGTCCGGTGACTTCAGTGGAAGCCGAGAGCTCAGCACTTTCCAGCATCAGGTCTAGCGTCTGTAACCCAGGGAAATGCATATGCAGGAGAGCTAGAGAAGCCCTGCTATTTGTAGGACAATCGGCATGAATAGGAGTTGCAGATTTGTTTCCTGGCCCCAGGGAGCAGTGAGAGCAGTTAGGACACGCATTCACAGTCATTGCCTGTGCTGGCAGGTGTGAAATCGTACCATGCTGGCTCAACTAATAGGTATTATCTCCCAGAAGTTTCTACTTCTTGTGTTGCCTATAATTTGCAAGATACGGACTACTGAGATGTCCACACACATCCTATGTTGATAGGTGTAATATGACTCCTTCGTAAAGGCTGAGGATTTTTGGAACGGTAGTTTCATAACCTCAGCCATGAAATCTGGAATGAAGGAGAAAACCTTCATTTATAATCATCAGCTTTAAAACTAAATAATAATAATTTGTATTTTCCGTGCATAATTAAAGGGCTAAACATTTCTAGAGTGAGGATTAGTCCCATTGATTCATGCATCCTTTCAGACAGTAAGAAAAAGAAATTGTATGATCTTGTCCTAGCAACAAAACCTGTTTAATGAAATTGGGGTGATTAATGACCATAACTTAGAAATTAGTTTGGAATGGTGGCAGTGCAACTCCCTCACTCTGCAAAATGACTGATGAGAGAAAATCCTTCCTTGATGTGCTCAGTCTCAAAGACACAAGCAGATGACAAATAGAGGAGAGCACTATAAATCTCACCAGATTAATTGGTGTAGCTTTGTTAGCTGCTTGGTTTTCTATTCAGTGGAATCTGAAGTAGGATGTGATACAGCAAAGAAAACAATAATTATTAAAAATACCAGAAACTGAAACAGAGAAAAGAGGTGTACACAGAGTTCACTGCTTGTTCCTAGTCATGGTCAGCAAGCAGAACCTTATGCTCATAATGAAGCTTTAAACGTCTTTTGTAGGAGTCTGCAGCCCCCAGCCAGGGGCTGGGAGGGGGCCAGAGGCCCCAAGGGGCTTAGAGCCCCTACCTCGTGGCTCACAACATGGCCACCTCTCCTACAACGACCAAAAACTACAACTCTTCTCTTCCGGTCTGGTTGTGATATGTTTACATTTCTGCAGGAGCGCCCATTGGGCAGAACTTCAAAACTTCCAAGGGTTTCCACCCCTTGGGGTCTACCACTTCTCTTGGCCTCTGGGGGAAAATAAGGTCCAAACCACGACAGAGTCCATACACAAATTGGGATCAGGGATTTCACTCATGTTTAATTAGCAATCTAATGAGAGAGGACAACATTTGTAGCAGAAGCTAGTGGGCCGTAAAGGCCAGGCATAGTGGCAGTTATATTAGATCAGCTGGAGATGAGGAGGCTAAATTATGAAGGAGGCTAAATTATGAAGGACTATAAAGGTGAAGTTAAAACCACATTTCGTGCAGAGCTGCAAAGAGCTAGGACAAGGGCTCTGGGAAAGAATGACACAGCTAATTAACATTTTAGTGCATTTTACTTAGTGAATTACTTTAATGGCATTGTAAATCCCAGTTTAGATTTCTTCCTGAGTTATTTTTTTTCTCTTCAAGACCTCACCTGTTTTAATTGATTAATAAGGCATTCTAAATGAAGATAACAAGGAAAACCTGATATCTTGAATTGGCAGAACTCATTCATTAGTCCTAGATAAGTCTTTTACAGGTGTTAGCAAGAGAACCCTTTATTATCAACTACAGATTTTCTTTTCCTCTCTGGCCTTCTTTACACAAAAGCAAAAATACCTTAAAAGCAATCCATGTCGCATATTCAACTAGATATGTAAATATTATCAGTTTAGCAATCGGTATTGGTTTACAATGGGAGGGCTAATCTTTCTTCTTAAACATTAGACAAATAGTTTGTGTGAGAATGAGAGGAAAAAAATAGGATATCAGAAGTTTCCAAATCAGTGAATTTGAAAGGCTAGGTGAAACAAATCAGGAAGAGGGTGTGTTGACCCTGCTAGAGGCAAGAGAAAAGGTTGTAGATGTTGGCTGTAAAAAGCACACTTGTTTCACACTTCAAATTTCTTCCTCTCATTTTAATGTAAACTGGAGAGGGCAGGAATAGGACTAAAAAAAAACCTATCCAAGATTTAGAAAACAAGCATTGATCATTTCGTTCATTCATTTGTACTTTGTGAAAGATTAACTTGTTTTGTGCGACCTTCCTTTTCTTAAAATACAGCACCACTTTTGTATTTGCCAAATAATTCTTTTTAAAAGAGCAGTTACTTAGTTTTGGCTAGATGCAACTTGAGATAAGGGTCAGGACAATTAGTTCTGTTGTAAAAAATGAGAAACAGCTCTTTATATAAATATCATGCAACCAAATACTATACACGAAGTTGGATTAGTACAGCAATGACAACTACGGTTCCTGGAAGCTGCCAACTGTAGGAGCCGTGTCCCAGGGGCAGGGGAACCAGGGGACATGTGCAGGGACAGACAACCCCATTGGTTAGAAGCTCACATGGTTTTAGGGGATAAAAGGAAGCGCCGAATTTGAAATAAACCTCTTTGATTTCCACCTCACGAAGAGTGGACTGCATTTCTTTATCATATAAAGACCACGACCCAACAGCCAACTACTAATTCATCACAAGAAAACAAAACCCACACAACAGCAAAAAGCACAATATTGATTGAGTGGCTAATGATCTTGAGTACTGACCATTATCTGCCGATGTTATATGGAGCATATCTGAGAGGTGGGTTGCAAGAGTTCTCCAAAACCAGGGTGCTACAATGCCTCAAGGATCATGTGTGTTCCTGTGCAATAAGCAGCACTGCTGATTTCAGACTGCATTAACAAATACTTGAAGCCTAATAAGGACACTGAACATCCCAGGAATTTCAAAATAAAATTACAAATAAAATTTAAAAAAGAAAAAAAAAAGAAAGAAAAGATGGAGCCATGCTCTTCTAGTGGTGCACAGTGAAAGGACTTGAGGCTACAGGCACAATTGCAATACATGAAGTTTTACTTAAATATAAGCAAAGAACTTCTTTTGGTCAAATATGGGAATAGGTTGCCCAGAGAAGCTGTGCAGTCACCGTCCTTGGAGATACTCAAAGCCCAACTGAACACAACCCTGAGCAACCTGCTCTGTTTGACCCCACTTCTCAGCAGGGGTTTGGACTAGACCATCTCTAGAGATCCCTTGCAGCCTCAGTTCTTCTGTGATCCTGTGAAACTGAAAAGATCAATGTCTCTCATTCAAGGCCCACGTTTAGTATCCTTTGGGGTAAATTGAAACAAAATGTGATTTTTCAAACTATCCATGTATGTCACCTCTGTCGTGGTGGCAGTAACCTGTCTGCAGAACCTTCTACTACTTACACTGATGTAACTCTTCACCCTGAAACAAGTACCCAGCACATACAATCTCCTGTAGTACCTGGCGCTAAGTATATAGAAAAATTAAAAGCTGAAGGAGGTTCAGAGAAGTAAGAAATGTCTTAGAGAGCATGCATCTTATCTTGTCTTCTTTTTCCTTCCTTTCCTTTATCTCCTTCCTTCTCCTTCATTTTTCTGTGCATGGTACTGATGGCTCAGGTAAATGTGGATGGTGCTGGTTTTTTTACAAGACTGTACCAAAATGAAAAGGGGTGAGCTGTCAGTAACCCATAGCTTTATAACTTGTCCAAATGACTTCTGTACAGAATTACTATACTTTTTGAGCTGGCTTTGAAGTTGCCATCTCTTTGAATCCTGAGGTTTTCCCTGCACGCTGAGGTGCTGAAGAAAGGCAGATGCATGAGCCAGTTCAATCCAAAAGAAAGGAAGGCTCTGAGAACAGTAGAAGCTGGAGTTGTCAAGAGAAAACCCAGGAGGTTTTACTCTTTCAGTTAAGTGTTCAGGACCTGAAACTACCACCAGGAATTTTGCAGTAGCAGGAAAGGAGAGTGGAGATAAAACAATGCTGGTGGGTGTGTGTGAAAAGTTAAAAACAGGTTGCTGCAGACTGATGATGAACTACAGATTCCTGCAGTAGATTTTATGGAAAGAACCAGAGGAAAACACCCCAAAACAGCTAAATCTGAGGCATCTAGAGCTTGTTGAGCTTGTAAAATATATTCTTTAAAACTTACTTGTTATGGATGCTTAAAAGTATCTTTTATTTCCAATGGAAGGTTTAAAAATTTTAAAATTCCCACCACCACCACTTTTTAAATGTGTCTAGAAAACAAGCTGGAGCTCTGAGCATGGGGAGCAAAATGGGGTGCATAGCAAAACCAGGCAGGAAGATAAGACATTATCAAGGGGGAAAATTTTGCTGCTATTTGGACAGGGGACAAAGTTTTCTTTTAAATACCTTTTCACCAGGCAGCTTTCACATCTTTATTTTTCCTTATTGCTGTTCTTGTCAAGCAGTTAATGAAAAACAATGTTAGTTAAGCAAACCACCTCATTCAGGATAAAGAGAACTGTATAATGAAAAAAACACAGAGGTGATGAAGAATATTTGTATCATGTAACATTTTTCACAGAAAAATAATGAAATATGAATGTGGCAGCGAAACATTAAAAAACTGGCTATAAGCCAAAGTATAGGGAAAAAGCAGAAAACATTCAAAATAAGGTGCTTCTGATGCTTAAAACCTTAAAAGTGCCTTTTCTGTCCAATATTGTATAATTGTTTGCAGAAAAGAACCAACCAACCAAAAAAAAACCAACAATAACAAAAAACACCCCCCCCAAAAAACCCAAACAAAAACCAAAAAACAAAACCAAAAAAACCCCAAAAAAACCAAACAAAAAAAACTAAAAAAAAACCCCAACAAACAAAACAAACAAAAAAAACCCAACAAAAAAACCAACAAAAAAAACCAACAAAAAAAACCCCAAAAAACAAAACAAAACAAAAAAACAACCACACCAAAAAAATGAAATGAGATTGTGCAAGATTATTAAACTATTATCATTGACCTGGACCAAAAATTTTATCTTGATAAACGAAAGAGACTCGTGACTTTGTTCCTATATTTGACAAATACACTAACACCAAAATAAAACCTTCACCCTTCACCCCAAGGGCCTAATCTCACTTGCTCTGAAGGCAATGTCAGTTCTGGTGGGAATTCAAGAGCAGGACTCAGTGCAACATGTAGGTGACATTAATATTTTCTCTATGCAATCTTACAATACAAAGTATAACTGAGTTGTGCATTTTTCAACCCCCCCCCCAAAAAAAAGGCAAAAAAAAAAAGAACTCCATAATGACTCACTGATGTTTTTTATTACATTTAACTTTTATGGAGGGGCTAGGGAGACTTCATTCTAATTTTGAAATCTTATTTTTAAAAGCTACAGAACTATTTTTCCCACACTGTTATACATGTCCTTCCAACTATTAACAGAGGGGCAGAATTTTCATGTAAAGCTCTGGAAATCTCTCTAAAGGATCTAAAAACTGCCTTTCAGTTTATGCGAATTTTACAGTGTAAACTACATCTTGTAGTTTTCTTAAAATGGGAGTGCTAAGTATGACTGCAGAGAAGGAACTCCGAGATGTCCACAAGTTATGTAAATTTGTTGCTATTTCTAATACTTAATAGGAAAGTATTTCCTAATCTCATCACTAGGCCAAAGCTATTGGTGTCTTGAGACTTGGGCTAGACTAACTTTGAGAACACTTGATGCTGAGGTAGAAGAAGAAAGTGGTTTTTAGCAGGAATCTTTGATATCATGGCAATTAGGGATATGAGCAAACAAAGCAGTGGTGTAGTGAGAAGTGAAGGTAAAAATGGAACGTATACTTGCAGCAGCCTTGGAAATACTTATGAGGCAAATCTGTACTTGTAGTTAACCTAAAACAGGAAGGAAAGCTGATGTAACAGCAGAAAAAAAAAGAAGGAATAAGGAACAGGAGAGGATCTTGTCATGAGTACAGAAGGGCTATGAGACACGTTTTAAAATCCTCACCTTCAGTAGTACTTATTTTGTATAACTCAAGACTTTTTCAGTTTTGGGGTTTTTTTAGACGTACATAGTTGTAGAGCTATCAGTACATTAACCTCTGACTGAAGATAATATACAGTCCTTTTGAAGGACTTTTCATCACTACCTGTAGAGAACATTTTATAATTACTGTAGCTCTGCATCTCCTACTTATAACACTTTCACATCTGCTTGTTCATATCAAGACAGAGACCAGTTTCTTTGCAAATACTGCTCCTGATTCATACACACACAGGCCTGACCCTTACAAAGTCAATAACCAAATGAACGCAAAATACTAACGAGTGGTACTTTTCCCTTGGCACCTCTGCAGGCAGGGAAGTTCCTCGGCAGGGTGAGGAAGGGATGTCCTGCGGCAGTTGGCAGGAGGGGAGGTCAGTGGAGTGTGACTGGAGCAGGGAGGTGCTGCATTTGCAAAGCACGTACGGCTGTGCTGTTCGAGGGGGTGAGGAGTTCGGGGATGGAGCGGTGCGTTAACAATTAAGGCAAATACCTACACCTGATATTTTAAACGAGGGGATCGCTTCACGTACTGGAATTCTGTGCAGTGACTGAATCGCAATGCATCGATTGTTTTAAACGCTGTTCTGGGTGACCGAGTTCACGCACTCGGCTGCTGATCACCGCCGCCGGCCGTGAGTGGGAGCCGGGCTCCCGCCGGCACCGGGACCCGGCGGCCCGCCAGCCACCGGCGTGTCCGGGCGCATCCCGAGCCCGAGCGCGCAGGAACGCACCGGGACACACGAGTCACCGGGATCCGCTCGCAGGCCCCGCCCGTTACCAGCCGCGCTCCGGGGCACCCCCTGGCGGCCGCAGGGCAGAGCACGGGGCCCCGCGCGGGCCGCGGGCGGTGCTCCCGCGCGGGGAGGGGGCGGTGCCGCCGCGAACCCATTGGCTGCTCCGCGTCCCGGGGCGCGCCCCGCGCTCGCAGCGCCCCGCGATTGGCCGGCGGCCGCCAAAGGAGGCGGGGCTCCGCAGCACGGCGCGCTCCCATTGGCTAATTCACTGGATTGGGCGAGGCGGGCGCGGCGATTGGCTGCGCAGGTGGGGAGGGGGCGGGGCCTGGCCGCAGCGCCCTCCCGGGGCTGGGGCCCGTCGCGGCGGCAGCGGCGGAGATCTCGCGAGGGAGCGCGGCCGGGATTTGGCGGCGCTGCCTCCCTCCCTCCTCCCTCTGCCTGTCGGTGCTGCTCGTCGCTGCTGTTTGTGTGGAAGGGGGAGGAGGAGGAGAAGAAGGGCAGGCGAGAAGAGCCCGAGCCCCACCATCCGCCGAGGGGAGCGGACCGGAGCCCCCTCGCCGCCCGCGGAGCTCTCTCTGCGCCCCCTCGCCCCGCCATGGCCTCGGGAGACACCCTGTACATCGCCACGGACGGCTCGGAGATGCCGGCCGAGATCGTGGAGCTGCACGAAATCGAGGTGGAGACCATCCCGGTGGAGACCATCGAGACCACCGTGGTGGGCGGCGAGGAGGACGAGGAGGAGGAGGAGGAGGACGAATGCTGCGAGGAGTGTGGCCCGCACCACCCGCCCCATCACTACCACCACCACCAGCCCATGATAGCGCTGCAGCCGCTGGTGTCGGACGGGGACCCCAGCGGGGCGGGCGGCGGCGCGGCCGGCGGCGGCGGGGGGCAGCTCCACCTGCACCACCACCACCAGGAGGTGATCCTGGTGCAGACCCGCGAGGAGGTGGTGGGGGGAGACGACTCGGACGGACTGCGAGCCGACGACGGGTTCGAGGACCAGATCCTCATCCCGGTGCCGGCCCCCGCCGGGGAGGACGAGTACATCGAGCAGACCCTGGTCACCGTGGCCGCCGCCGGCAGCAAGAGCGGAGGCGGCGGCTCCTCCTCGGCCGGCGGTGGAGGCCGCGTTAAGAAGGGCGGCAGCGGCAAGAAGAGCAGCAAGAAGAGTTACCTGAGCGGGGGAGGCGGCGGTGGGGCCGAGGGTGGCGGCGGCAGGAAATGGGAGCAGAAGCAGGTGCAAATCAAGACCCTGGAGGGGGAGTTCTCCGTCACCATGTGGGCCTCGGGTAAGTGCGCGCCGGGACCCCTCCCTCCCCGGGCCGCGGGCCCCGCCGGCGGCCGCGCGGCGCGGCCGGGACAGTTTTGTTTTGAAGGGAGGCCATGTTTTGGTGTGTGCGATGGGCGCCGCCATGTTCATCGCCAGGGCAAGTATGGCGGCTCCCCGAAAAGATGGCGGGGTCTGCGCTGCCGCCGCCGCTCGGCCCGGCCGCGCCGGGGGGAAGGAGGCAAACATGGCGGCGGCCGCCAAGATGGCGGCGGCGGGGGGTGCGCGGGCGGGCGGGCGGCAGCGCCGCCGGCTCCCGGGCCAGGCCGCAATGGCGTAGTTTCTGCAGCAGGGGGAGGCGGGGTGCGGGGCGAACCTCCCCGCGCTCCCCCCGTCCCCGCCCCGCCGCCGCTCCCCGCGGGGCCCGCTCCGCGCCAGCCCCTCGCCCGCCCTCCCCTCCCCCGGTCGCCGCCGCCGCCCTCTGTCCTCGTTCTCTCCCCCCGCGTTCCCCAGCCCGCCGCCCCTCCCCGGCTCCTCTCCCTGCCGGCCCGCTCCTCTCCCTGCCGGCCCGCGGCCCCAAGCGAAGCGTGTGCGCCGGGCCATGACCGCGATGTGCGGGCACAGACGCGCCCGCCCCGGCCCCGCGGCTCCCCCGGCGCGGGGCGGCGAACCCCGAAATACCGTGCACAGCTCGCCCGGGGGCCGCCCGGCCCCGGCCCGCTGCGGTGGGTGGGGCGTTCCCGCCCGGAGCCGGCGAGGGGAAGCGGCTCCTCGCCCCCGCGGGGCTGCCCGCGCCTCCCGCCGGCTCGGAGGGGGCGGCCGCGAACCACCGTCCCTGCGGAGCCCGAGGGGAGCCGGGGGTGACAGCCGGGAGGGGCAGCCCTGGGGGTGACCTCCGTCCCTGCGAGCCGCGGGCAGGAAAGGGGCAATTGCTGCTTGGCGCTCGCAAACCGTCCAGCTTTTCCCTCGCCTAGGTCTGAATCTCTAAATAGGCGCAGAGAGTCCGTGTCGTGTGAGATTGTGTTTTTTTGAGAAGGGTTTTTTCCTTTTTTCCTTTCTTTTTTTTTTTTTTTGTGGGAGTGTCCTTTAAAGGGAATAAAATCTTGTTGAAGGGGTTTAGTATCTGTGGGACTTGGAGTGAACCTGACTTGGTACCTGCCCTGCCCACTTAATTTTTTTTTTTTTTTTTACTAAAATAAATTGCTGGCAGTAAGGTTCTATCATCAACAGTTCTGTCCTTAAGTTATGTAAATGCGGAAAAAAAGCGGTCAAATAGTATGAGTTCATGTAACGTTTAAATTGGTGTGTGCTCTTTAAATAGTAGGTTGGTAATCTGTCTTGCATATCGTAATTTTTGTGCTCTTTTGCATTTTTAAAAGTGTGTAGTGATATCTAAAATGTTTGCACTCTGTGATGTTTGCAAATGACCAGTTGTTGTTAGAAAGGCAAGTGTAGAAGAGAAAATGTATTGGATGACTGAATTCTCCTGCCTGAAAAGGTGGCAAGCATGGTGGTTCAGATTTTTACTCTCTTTTTAAATACAGGTGATTACTTTAGCAAGTTTGACAGAATATCTGACACTATTGACATGTAGTCAGTTGTTAGCCCGGTCAGTTTAATCAAAGTTCTTTGCTTCCTGATGAACAGAAAAGAACATGCAAGAGTTTCCCAACTAATGTTTAGTTGGATGGTGTTTTGTATGCTTCTGTGTCACTGTGTGAAAACTGAATAAATTCCCTTGCTGGTATTTTTCTTAGAACTCACCATCCAAGAAACATAAAAGATAATAGAAATTAATATAGTTTCCTGACTTGTGGATGCTGCCTGAGGTAGCTGAACGCAAGTGGCTGTATGACTCATGAACTGGCAGGATACAGGACCTCGCTGAGATCAATTGACAATTTCTAGCATGCATTTGCACTCGGAAATTCAGAGTGCCTGATAGCATGCAGAAGGTCTAAGGAAGCATCCTGATTATTACTTGGCTGAAGTGAAGCATGTGTATAATCAATAAACTTGCTTCTCTTCCCATGTACACAGCTTTTACATCAGGGATAGCCCTATTGATTTTGGTGGTTTTGTTCTTTATGAGCATGACCATGCAAGCTCAGTGGGAATGATATCCGCTTATAATTTACTGGAGATTGAATTGCGTTATTGTATTCAACTCAATTATATCCATGGTGCAGGAGAATGAATACCTAGTCTGATTTCACTTCTAATGCCAAAAAAACCCCTCCAAAAGCAAAATCAAATATATGGGCGAAAGCACAGTCTTAGAGTTTGACCTCCTCTCCTTGTGTGCGTGCATGCACACACCCCCAGCTTCAAACAGCCTGATCAGTTGAGATCTTGTGACATTTTACCGAGCATATTGGACAGGTTCTTACACCTCATATGTAACTTATTTAATGTTACAGAAGTGGCCCGAAGTGGTTAAATGCTGTGGCTTTATCTTTTTTTTCCCTGAAATTTCAGAGGGCAAATCCAGAAAAATTTCCAGAAAAATTGCAAAAGAAACGGTACTTGGGACAGGGGGACACACACACACAAACCCCAAAAAACCCCAAGTACCCACAAAAAACCCCCAGAGTAAATTAATGCAAAAAAACCCCCCCAAAACTACTGACTTGCAAAAAGGTAGTAGTACTAAAGTTTCCCTGCAGAATCAAGCATACTTTATTTTGAAGAAAGATAGCAGTTTTGCATCTATATTTTAACATAATTAAAGACTTGCTTGCACACTGATGTAATGGACTGGTTTAAATGCTTAGCAAGAAGTTCATCAAGAGACGAACAGTAAATAAGGCCACGCATTAAGATACAACAATGAGCCCTATATTGCTGTGCATGGGTTTTTGAATCAGGAACCAAGGGCACTTTGCTCACCACAGTGTGGGAAGACAACGTGAATTAATTCCTTGTTACTGTTTGCTGGTGCTACTATATTAGCTTGTACATGGGTGGTACCAAATTTAACCAATCATAAATCTTTGTCCAGAAATTGAGTATAACATGTCTTGTAACACCTTTTGAAATGTGTAGAAATAATCTGTGAAATATATAGCAATGTGACTAAAGGGGACTACTTAGTCCTCGTCTTGTTATGTGGTTATTTAGAAGTTGCAGTACTGTTGTTGGCAACAATTTAAACTTACCATAACTTCTCTTATCACCTTGGTATCTATAGTGATATCAAACTTGTGACCTATAATTAAAGTGTTTAGTTTGAAACAGGAATGCTTTGTTCTAGTTCAGATCAGCTTTTCAGATCTTCAGAATAGAATTATTTGTTTTTCTTCATGTGTGAAAATAAGAAGTGAACAAAGGTGCTATATTTCTGAAAGAGTTGAAGAGGTATATCTGGTGGATACTTCAATCATGTTCCTGTAGTGTGTTTATACTGTCCTAATATTTGTCAGAAAACTGTTTAAACTTAATGGTGCTCTCCAAGAGAGACATCCCAATTTGTACTAGAAAAATTGTTTTTATCAAGTGGAATTTATTTGTGCCTTTGCTGGATTCAACTTGAATCATTGTCTCTAGTGACTTTCTCCAGGTTGGGTGCACAATAGCAATGGGGGTGGGGAAGGACTGTGAGAAATCATTTTGTCAGATGGTGCTTGGAAAACTGATTCTTACATGCAGGAGCATTCGGAAGGTGGTGCTTAAATGCTGGCTGCACCAAATACTGAAATTTCAAGCAGTTGGGGCTTAATTTTGAGTGGGGAAAAAGTATTAGTGTAACTACATCTGCTTCTAGGTAATGACTGTCAAGCTTTCAAACCTGAAATAGGTGTTGGCTTAAACTATTATTGTTAGCATAGTCTGCAAGTTAAGACTGAAATAGTACAACCAAACATTGTCCACAGATGTTAAACTGCTCAAGTATCCTATCCCTAGATGGGAAAGACAAAGATGCAGCAGTTACGTGCAGGGTTTGAAAATTATTTTTGATCATCCAGGAAGCCTGTGCTGTGGACCCACATTTGGAAGCTTGGGGAGTTCATGTTGGATTTCTAGAAAGTTTTTCAAAACCTCTTAGAAAAACTCAATGTCTCAAAAAATATAGGAGGGTTTTCATTTTACTTCATCAGATGGCAGGGGTGAGAAAAATAGCCATCTGCTGTCTGACCAGTTGTCTTATATAGTATAAATGATAGACGAATCCTTTCGTTCAGTTGTGGACCTGTATCAAGGATGGCCAAAATGCTTTACGATGACAGATAGGTAATGAGATTCTTATATGAAAGTTTTTCATAATGGAGGCAGAAAGTGATTGATTCCTTTAAAATATTAAGATGACAATCTGTTTCTCACTCTGATTAAGACTATGATACAGGCTTCTGGTATCTCTAAGTATTGAGTCTGCCCTGATGTTTTTTCCAGTGATAAGATGGACCTTTTCCTGTGTCTATTTTAAATGTATTTTCAGTTTTGAAAGTGAAATACATGCATGTGTTTCACCATCTAAAATAACTCAATTAATTTGCCTCTTAGCCCACCTTTCAAACTAGAATCCTCTAGCTTGCTACTGGATCCTTCCCTGGGATGCTTGAGTTGCTCATATGCTGACCATTCAGAAGGTCATAGTGCTTCGGCACAGTATCTCATAAATGCTGAAGTCAGAAGATGACTATTGATATATGCACTGTTTTTGTCAGTTCATGTCTCAGTGGTGTGAAATAAGAGATGGGTGACGGGGAAAGAAGAACCTGTTCTCCATCTGTATGCAAGGCACGTCAGAGGGGAAGTAACCTAGCAGCCGATTAGGTTAAAAAATGACATACTGTGCAAAATAGAATTTTAACATTCAGAAGTGTCTGCTAAATAACTGTATTATTTAACAAGCTAATTACAGTTCTTTGCCTCCAAACATGACCAATGAACTAATTTGCCTGGGGAGATTGCAGTGTGGTAGCAATAACCAAGCTGTTATGACAGTGCCTTGGTACTGCTCAGTTGCCGAATACATCCTTTATCATGTAATTGCTTCTCAGCTGTTCCTAAAAGCCAATGTGTTTAACTGTGTGATCATAAAAAGAAAATTTAAGCTTAAATGTTGTTCATCCTTTTAGCTGGTAAGTAGAATGTCTTTTAACTTGGTACCTTGAGGAGGAAGCTATAGGATCAGGTCTCATTGCTTTGCTGCCAGGTGTACCTCCTGAGTTCCCTTTGGCACCCTGTTTTCCACAGTGGAAAACCGACTGAACAGTAGTGCTTTCTCTCTGCTTGGTAATAGAGGAGAAGAAGGATGGCTCAGGATTTGGGGATCTCAAAGTGGAGTATGATGGCTAAAATCAAGAATAACTGAGGCAAAAATATTGACAGGGCTCCTTGGGTTGAGAGTTAAGAGCGTCATCTTAGAAAACCGGGGAGTTCCAGAGCTGTCAGCTGGAGCTAGCTGTTAGTCTAGAAATGCATGAAATAGTGGGGTTCTGAGGTGCGTGGATTTTCTGTGCAACAGAAAAGCTGCAAGAGATGGAGAAAGCATGGTAATAAGAGGCAAAGCATGATCAATAAAGTCTTAAGAAACACATTCTACCATGTTTTGTCATTGAATCTGCAGTTACTAGTTTTATCCCAGTAATCTTGCTTCTTCCTACTTCAGTTGGTACTTTTAGTTCTCTTAAAACCTCTGACTGTTTCACCAGTAGTCAAAAGACATGGCTTGCTAAAACAGTGAACTTTCACTGATCTTAGTAAAAAAATGTTTGAAGTAGTTGCTTTGAAGGGCCTAAGTGGATCCGGTTCGACATGTGTGCTGCCCGTATATACGGCATGAGAGTAGTGCAGGGGGAAGGACACAACATGAAGACGTGTTTGGGTATGTGCTCTAAAAAGGGGCATAGAGAAACCCGGTTTAGACTAAGTACGTATCTTAATGTAATTTGGCATAAAAGGATCTAGGGGAATATCTGTGGTGTCTCTAACAAACCAGTATTTTACAGCTTTATGAGATAGATGAATATTGGACGTAGCTGTTGCAGTGACTGGTAGTGAATGTTTCTGTGAAGATGGTGATTAGCTAGTTGACGTGTTCAGATCCTCTCTGTCTTTCAGAAGAGGGGGACTAAAATTGTGTTCCAAGTTCATAACAGAAAGTTGCATTAGATCTGTAAGAATAGTGCTAGATACACATTTAAGCAGAATGCCTTATGTTTGAGTTTGCTCTACTCTTAAGTGGTTTTAAGGGACAAAACAGTGGATCAGATAATACATAGCAGTTAATTTCCTTTTCCTGACTGGCTCCATGGCTCTGTCCATATTTAGCTTGCATGGGTGGCATCCACATTAGGTTGGCTTGGGCATAAACTGCATGGAGTTACTATGCCTTATTTGTACTGCACTTATCCAGAGGTGTCACTGTAATTTCAGGGTTGTGTCTGTGTTTTGCCTTGCTTTGGATGCAATATGTTTGCTTCTCCAGTGCTTCATGAGAGGAAAAGCGGGAAGTAATTTGCCTGTAGTGGGCATCAGGATTTGCTTGAAGGCAAGAAACATCAATCAACTTACCCAGTTTGCAGTGAGAATTATTGGTTAACTTGTCAGCCTGAGTGAAAGTTTGCTTGCACTTTACCCTCCAGACTTTGAGCTGTCTAGTCCGGGTTGGTAGGGCATCACAAATAAACTAAATTTATGCACAGAGGACATTAGTAAAGTTTTTCCATTTCCAAACTTCCTCCAAGGGGGGGTTTTGTGTGTTGTTTTTGTTTTGTTTTCCTAGTGAGTTGATAATGTCATAGGATGGTCTGTAACTAGGATGGTCTGGATACTAAAGAGCTATTGAAGTCTGTTGCTACTTTTTCAGAAGTATTAGCCTGACATAAGACTTGAAGGTAACTGTTTTGTATTTTATTGCTTTGGTTTAAATTCATTTTTAGAAGTGGAGGTGTGTGCTGCTGTAGAGATGCAGGTTTTTGGTATGAAAAATGTGCTTGTTTTTTATTTTCACATAACTGTCAATATACTAAACAATAGTTTCTCTTATTTTCTACTCTATCAAAGCAATATGTTCATAGTTTTTTGTGTTTTGCTCCAGTAGTCTGTGGAATTAAATAGCTGTAGAACTGATTTCTGTTGGCAGGCTTTTGGGAAGTAAAGACACTGAAGGCTGACTTTCAGTTTGGTCCTCAAATAGCAAGAAAGCACTGTGGAATAGTGAGCCTTTACAGTAGGGAAGGAAAGAAGATCTTTAGGAATGTATACAAAATTTCCCTGTTGACTCGTGGATCTGATCTAAGGCAGGAAATGAAAACTTGTCTATGTTATGAATGTCATCAAACAGTCAAACTGCAAGTTCTGGGTAGCTGTTGAAATGGCTACATTGAAGGCAGCTGATCTCATTCTAGTCTACAGCATGGAGAAGGCATTGCTTTTAGCTCTACAGAAATTCTGTGCCCTTCTGGGCTCCATGTCTTTTCTGCCTGTGTAGGCATTGCTAATGATCTTTTTTCAAGTTTCTGTTTAGAAGAAAAAAATGTTGCCAAACTGAAGGTTTTTTGACTTGAATTTGTAACTCCTTTAGGTGCTGTAAAATTTAACACATAATCCTCGCTTAAAGTAAATTCAGTTGCTTTCTTTAAAGCACTGGA
The DNA here is from genome assembly GCF_036250125.1 of Pseudopipra pipra. Lineage (NCBI taxonomy): Eukaryota > Metazoa > Chordata > Aves > Passeriformes > Pipridae > Pseudopipra > Pseudopipra pipra. The sequence goes on from NC_087554.1 coordinate 53,232,247, forward strand.
AGAGGCTGAAACATAGTGTGGTGAGAAAACTAGATGAGAATAAAAAAGGTTCAAATAGTCGATTTTGAGGTTTATTTTGGATTTAATGCTGCAGAGAGTATTTTCTTATTTACACTTCTGTCTTTGCAGCGTTGGAGTCTGTTTTCCTCTTTCACCATGGAATATACATGAACTGCTATTTGATCTGGTAGATCAGATTAAACCCCAAACTAGCAGTAACATTTCTAGAAATAGCTCGGTGGCAAACCTTAAAAGCAGGCATTACAAGTTGAATACAAATTTGTGCTTAGTATATGTCCTTTATTTGCATATATCTTGTCCTCTCTCTCCTAGCCTAAGTTACTGAGTAATGACTAATGTTATTTCCTGTGTTTCTGTTTAGGGGAAAGGAACCCAAAACCTTTCCTCTTTTGTTTTCTGCCTTATGTTTTCCTATCTCTTATTAATTGGTGAAATGCTATTTCTGTCCCACCACCTTGTGTTTTCATTGCTTAAACACTACCCATAAAATAAAACTTCCTGTTATTTTTGTAAAGCCTCTTGTGTATAAAATAATTTCCAGAATCTGTCCCCCATACACGTAGTAGGAGAAGTAATGTACTGTCAAGTTTATTACATTGAGCTGAGCAGTTACAACCATATATATATCTCTTGCATTAGGTGTATTTGAGGGTGGAAAACAGGATAGGTGCTGTGTATGTCTTTCTCCTGGTGTGACACTTCAGTGAGGAACATAGGTGGATGTTTCTATTCTCTATAATTTTTGTGTATTTCGATTTCTGTTACAAAAGAAATAGGAGAGAGAAAAGATTGTGTCTTGTATGTTCTAAGGTCTAAATGTGAGTAGACAGCAACAGCAGGTCTTACACATGATTTCACTGCAGTCCTTGAGCACAAATTCGTAGGAGGAGCTCTAGAGCAGAGAAAATAGCAGTATCTTAACTGGCTTGTAGATCAAAGCTCTGAATAATTCCAGCCTGCTGTTTGCATAGTAGAGTGGGAAGGACCTTAGGCTGGCCTTTGCCACAGAAGGAAGAAGCCCCCTTGGGAGGCAGACACAGGATTAAGTTTTTATTTTCTTTCAGACCAGTCTGCAAGTGTTTAAAACCCTTAATTTTACAAGCAGGTGCTGAAGCACATTAGCAGTTATTTTTAAATTTCTTGTCCCTCTGTGACACTTCTGTTGGAGGTCAAGGGGTCTGAAGACTTGAAGTAAAGATCAGTAGTCTTGACATCATAGGGTAAGTGTCTGCCACTCCTCTGATAGAATTCCAGAGTTACGGACTGCTGTTGAGTATCAAAGAGGGTATGGTGAAGGTTAGTCTTGAAGAGTTAGGGGAATTGAATATTTAGGCATTGTTTGAGGAAAAGTACATTATCTTTCAAATGCAGCCAATATTTATAGGATTGTTCTACTTATTTCTGTATTTGTATATAAGTAGATATGCAACTTTTGCTTCTTCTCCTCACCCACTGTATTCTTCCTGTGTTCTTCATGCTGTAACTGTCTTTTTGTTTTTCACAATTACGATGGAGATCTGGAAGTGCAGTGTATTCTTTTAAATGTGCAACATTAGTGAATTTATATTGAGATGCAGCCTAATAACTTATATGCCGTTTTGATCTTTAGTAGGTACTGAATTCAATATTTTGTGTATTTCAGATGATAAGAAAGATATTGACCATGAAACAGTAGTGGAAGAGCAGATCATTGGAGAGAATTCTCCTCCAGATTACTCAGAGTACATGACAGGGAAGAAACTTCCTCCTGGTGGAATACCTGGCATTGACCTCTCGGACCCCAAGCAACTGGCTGAATTTGCTAGGTAAGTAGGAAGAAAGGAACTTTAAACTAAAATGGTTTTCTTTTCACAGGTTTAATTATGAAACTGTTAGGCAGAATGGTAGATTTAGTATGGCTTATTGTTCCATTTAATTATCTTCTAAAACAAGGGACTTAGCATCAGCTGCTCTCTTCTGAACTAAAGGAAGTGGGGTTTATATTCAGCAGTCACTTCTTCAGTGACTTCTGATCTTTAGTTCTGTTGGGTAAGACAGGACCTAAATACATCGATAGACTGCATCACTCTGGGTGAGCCTTCCTTGGCACAAGGGTTAGACTAGATGATCTCCAGAAGTCCCTTCTAACCCTATCAAGTCTTTGATTTTACATGACAGAACATTTTTTTGATGTGAGTAGCCTTAAAATCCTGAGCACTGAAGGATCCAGTAAGTGAAATGCTACATTCAGGTTATTCAGTACTAAAAAGCTAGACTACAGTATTTAGTTTGTAAAGTCACTTACTGTTTTTTTTTTACCTGCTTCTTAAGCTCGAGGTCTTTAACAACTTCTTCACAGAGTCACGTGTTGTGCACTTTGAAGTGCCACTGATAATTTCGGTCACGATTGGTAACTGTACTGCTTGGATTTTCCTCTACTAAGTCAGTATTGTCCTTCGTTTACATATCAATTCCTTGACCTGAGTGAGAAGGTGACTGACTGTCAAATGGAGGTGGAGTAACTTGTTCTGGGGGTACCGAAAAGTGTCCTCTGCAGGGCCCTGGCTCTGGTCCCGGGGGCTCGGGGCCACCCGTGGCCACCAGAGGGCAACCGCGAGGTCGCTCCGGCCCCTGGAAGTGCCACACAGGGGTTGCCTTTGCAGCGCTGGCTTGTTCCCCTTCTGCTCTGCTCTGTGCAGGGGCAGCGTTGGTGCTGTGTCTCTACATATTTAAGCCATAGCTTTCTCTAGCTGCTGCTACGAGTTTTACCCATGTTGAAAACAAAATGTACGTGTAAAGCCACACTAATTTTCATTTTTTAGCAGCTGGCTGTTCTTCAGAGCTCTGGTGCACAGTTCTGGCACTTAGAGCAAGTGGTATTTTTACTTCCTAGGTCACCTAGTACAGAAGTGTGCCTTTTTCCTAGTAGTTACTAGATGGCAGGGACTGTTGATACAAGTTCTGGTCTGGCTTCATGGATCTTGATGTTCAGTGAAACAGCATCTATTCCTGTTTCACCTTTTTGATCTTGCTGCTTTTCTACAAGTTTTTTCCTGTTACTCTGTAGTGTGTTTGTGCCAGAGGAATGACGGCACGGCCTCATCCCACAGTTATGTTCAGTATAGCCATTGAACAATGAATTTTGAAGGCTAGTAAAATAATTTTGCAGGTCTTGCTCTGTGCTTCAGGCTATCCGATCTGAAAATGTTTAAAAGCACATCATAAACAACTGAAAGCAGGGTTCTATCTAAAGTGATGAGTGGTTCTAGCTAATGATACGGCTCTTTCTTGTTTTACTGTTGCTCATCAAAGTTAATGTATTTTTCTCTAAAACCTGCTGAAAAGTTCATACACTTTTTTTGTGAAAGCAAATGTTTAAGTGATACTCCTGAGTGTATGTAGTGTTCTAATTCTAAAACGTTCCATATTTCTGCTTATTATATGTTATTTTAAAACATGGTGAAACTCTTGGTTCTATTAAACACTGAAGTACTGAATAGCTGTCTTTCGTTAGGAAGTGGAAATAGTTTCTCACAGACTCTTCTCCATGTAGATACTGAATACTTTTTCTCCAGATTGGTTTGAATACTTGAAATGGTTGCCAGGATTTGGGCTTCTTGAAATGACCAGACTACTTCTATAAGATCTGTCGGCATATTTCTGAATATTGTGAAATGTTTTAGTTAGTTTTCTATAGAGAAAATGGTGGCTGCTGGCAGTATTTTAAAATTATCACTTTTTTTTTTATATTCATAGTGGAATGTTCTAGGAATTTCCAGAGCTAGAATTCTTAGCAGATGATGGAAAGATTGAGGTCTGTGTGTACAGTCCCTTTTCTGTTAATCTATTTCTGTGCAGCAGATAAAATGTAATTCACTTCAGTGAGAAGTATACGATGATAGAACAGGCAACTTAGGGGGGCATATCCTATAGCAGTATCCCCAAGTTGCTCAAAACCTAGGAAAAAATTGTTCTGATAGCTTAATTTTAGATACATGAAAATTTAATGCGTTTTCTGTTTTAAGGAAAGTTTTTTGATTTCTCGATCAGAATTGATGACTGTCAAACTTTCACCCTTGTCTTAACACACAACCATTTTCTTTTTAATTTTTTTTTATGTTTTAAATTATTGCATTTGTTTATTCTTCTGAGAATAAAGAATATGGGTGTATTAGAATTTGAATATTGTTTGGATCTAATAAGATGAATTCAAGCACTCATATCTCCAAACCACTGCTCATTTGTCTCTTTGATCTTCCTGTGTGCAATATCACCAGAAACATTGCATGCCAAGCTGGAAGAAAAAATTGGGTTTACATGTGTGGGATTGGGTTTGGAGGTTCAAGGAACCAGTTTTTCATGCTAAAAGAATGTGTTTAATGTAAATTTATCTGAAATTGTCAAGCATTGCTGGTTGTTTTACAGTTCAGAATTTCAAAATTCTTAGTAGCTGTATTCTGAAAACTTTGAGCAGCACATGAAGTTGAAAGTTGTAAACCTGTTAAGTAACTTCGTGTGCTTGAGTAAAGTTTTGAATAAAAAACTTCGATTACTTGGAAAAAGAATTTTGACAGTCCTCATATAAGGAAGTGTGAACTGGCTAGTAAAATTGTATCCTAAGTGTGCTTTGTGTAGTTGACAGAAAGTTATGTGGGTTTGCTTTCTTGTTTTCGTTAAGGTAGTTTAAAGGATCTCACCATACATTTGTAGAAATTAGCTACTGAAAACCAGGCATCGATTATTAGGAACAAATTTCTGAGGTTAAGCTTAAACAAAGCTTGAATTCTGGTGGTAGTAGATTTTGGGCACGGTTTGTGTGTTATGATCATGATATAGTAAGTGAAAGGTAGTGCAGGAATGGACTTGATGCTTGAAGTCGTCTGTAGCTCTTCAGCCCTTAAAAAAATAATTTGGAACTGTAGTAATTGAGCATCTGCAGTGACCATCAGTGCTCAGAACTCAGTGGGACTCCAGAGCGAGCTGCTGACTGTCTGTTGTGGTACAGTTGTCTTTCACCACCTGGTTTAGTGTATTTGTCATTGAGTCACATAGCAGGAATCTGGATCCTTTAACTGGAACTCTTATGGTTCTTCCTGGAAAAGCTTTTATGCAATCTGCGATTCCATTGGAAACATTGAATAAACAAGCTGTGTCAGAACATTAAGATGTGTTCAGTAGTGCACAGATGAATTACCATAAGTTATACCTCGTTGGGCAGTTTATCACCTTTTACAGATTATTTCATTCTGGTTTAGGAGTCATGAATTTTCTCTAGCATGCTTTAAAAATGCAGTTTAAAAAAAGGTGGATTTCTCTGAGACAATCATATCAAAATGTGAAATGTTAATTGTGAATGATGTGCTCAGAAAGACATAAAACCTAATAAGTTACCATATTTTCATTTCATACCTTTGACTGTGACAATGGAAATTCTTTCAAGTGGAATAAAATGTTTCATTCCAGTCTAAATTGATTACAAGTAATTCAGTAGTTAGCTGTGAAGAAATCATAACTGCTTGGTGTTAAAAGCTTGGGAAGGTAGCAGGGATATTTCTAGTGGGGGCATGTGGCAAATTCCCTCAAAGCAAGCCACTAAGGACAACCGGCTACACCCTGATTGCCCCCTCCCTCCCTCTTGTTCTCCAGGCAGATCCATGCTATGGAACTGGCTATAGACAGCAGGAAACAGACATCAGTAAAACTAAGAAATAAGGGAATATTCTGTAGCTGGGAAATTGGCACAGTAATGGGTCTTGATGGTTAAAAACTTTACTCTCCATGGTTTTATCTTCTGGTGCTCTTGGTATCTTTTCTGAGGGAGAGCCATTGTGAGAACTGCCCTTCCCTTCTGTCCGCTTTCCAAACGGTTAGAAAGCAAAGGAGAGGAAACTGCGTTAGCGTTTGAAATCGGACACCCTTCTTAAAACTGACAAAGCATTCTGGTCACCCAGATTTATGACTTAGGCCTCTTTATAAGGTGTATGCTTTTGTGTTGGTTTTGTTCTTGTTGCAGAGAAGCTTAAAGGGCAGTAAAGTGACAATTGCTTTACCCAGAGTGCTCTTCTAGGGGAGGGGAAATCTTCTGCTCTGTACCACACTGTGAAGGTCACTCTCCCTGTTTACACATATTATATCCTTCATAGCTGGAACAAACCTAGTAATTATTTTTGCCAGAATGATGGAGTGAAAGAACATTTTATGACGTTTTTCTACCTAACTGACCGAAGCACGGTTAAGATACTGGCTGTGGGTTTTTGGGTTGCACATAGATTGCTGGGACACCTTGTGCCACTCCCCTTTTATCTATTTGTCCAAAAGCCAGTCTAGCCAGTTTCAGGAGTTCTTCAGCACAAGTGAACTCTTGCAGTAGCACAGGGCCATGATGCTCATGTTAGTTCTGCTCAGCAGGGCAGCACAAAGGGAATGGCACGAGGAGGGAACAGATCAGCAGTGGCAGTAACACTGCTGAGAGAGAATAATTTCTGCCATGTCTGACTGTTGTTCTTAGGGGTTTGGTCATCAGCACGGGCGAATATCACTACTTGTCATCAGAGACCTCTAGGTTGTGTCAAAGGAGTTGCCTGAGAGAGTGTAATGCTGTTTAGGTTAGATTTATGTATGGAGGGAGAAAAAAAGATGTGAGAACTCAGAGCTCTTAACAGTGGCAAAAAAAGAGATTTCGAAACAAGGAGGAAATTCTATACTGTTATTTGTTTTTTGAATTATATTTACTTTATTCCTAGCCTTAACACTGTTCCTGTGGCTAACTTTTAAAATTGGGTCTATGGACGAGCATATGGGTTGTGGAGATTGACAGGGGTGGGGATTGGTTCTGTCAGGGTACAGTACTTTCAGTTCAGATGTGTAGATGAAAGGAGGTGATTAGATACAACTTTCACATACTGCACAGTGACAATGTTGCTTGCTTTATTTTGAGAAACTTGAGTTGTGATTTCACTCAGTCTTCCTTATGCATGCATAGGAGTGTGCACTTTTATGAAGCTTATTCTCTAAAGCTGTAAGGTTGCACACCTTCCGTCTCCCTCTGCTGTCACTCATTCCTTCCCTCCACCCACCCAGTACAAGTTAAGACTTAGCCTTTAATTGCAGTGTCCCAGTGCCTTGATCCAAAAGGTACACTTCCTAATTTTCACAGTTAGCTACTGTGAATTCTGGTCTTGCCGTGTAAATTGATTTTCTGCAAAGGAGAGTGTTTCAGAAGTTCCACCCCAGTATTAATGTGTGGGTCTGTAGTTGTCTTAAATAGTTATATTTGTTAGAGTTCTGTTTATGATTAATGTTTCAGGCTAAGAAAACTTGGATGGAGCTGGCAGAGATGCTCTACTTGGTGGGAGCCAAAAGTCTGACTGCCACCAGCAAGAGCTACCTGCAACAGTGTAAGATCAACAGCCCAGATTCTAGTCTGGTCTCCTTTTGCAGAAAGTTAATTTTAAAGTAAGACCAAAATCTTTTTTTCTAATATGTTTGAGTTCTTTGAGGGATTGTCCATATGGATTCTGTAGCCTTGTGAGCAAGATGACATTGCTAACACAAGGATCTATCGTAGCTGTGCCTGTGGTGTACGTGCCCTCATGCCTTTAATCCAAGTCTGTAAAGGGCTTGGCAGTTTCTTGCTGCCTCTGGCACCGAGATACAGCCTGGACACCATTTGCCACCTCTTCCTGTCAAAGTGTGTGCTTCTGTTTTGCTGATTAGCTTGGCTGTCTATGGAACCCTGTGCATAAGCACAGTCTTGTTCCACATTTTAGGCTTAAGTTGCCCACTCGCCATGCTTCCATGAAAAATGAGATGATTTAAAATCTGCTCGTTTATTAGCTAGAGCTTTTTGTCATTTTGTGACTAAATTTCAAGTACACTGGCTGGACTGATAATCCTGAGTTTAGAAACAAAGCTTGAAAATTAAAAAGTCAGCTTATTCCAGAATGGACGTTTATAATGTTACGTACCTGCTCAGGCACTGAACTGAAAAATATAAGGTGTATGTTGATGCTCCAGTCTGTCCCATGTCTGACCATCCAGTTCACCTGCAGTTGGTTCTTCAAGCTCCCTGACTACACTGGCCCAGGGTATTTTCCTTCTCGCTCTACCACAGCAGCCTGTTAGAGATGACACTGTTGCAACATTTCTTTCTCAAAGATTGACTTAATACCAAAGGCAAAATGCAAGAGTCAGGAATAGGATTTAACACAATGATCAGTAGGATCTTAGGCAAAGTGTAAAAATACAGGTTCTGCCCACTAAAGCTATTTGCCACATCTGTTGTTAGCAATCCTTTTTTGGTCTAGTCGCTCCCTTTAAAGGTGGTCAGTTAAGACTTCAGAACAATAGCGGTTTTAGTCATTCTGATCAGTCATGAACACTGACCTTGGGTTTAGGAATTTTTTGCTTTTGTTTCTGAGGCTGGGGGAAGACTCAGACTATATTTAACAAGTTGATAGAAGGAGATGGTTTTGGCACCAACTTTGTCTCCTAAGGGTGTTTGTTCTCTAATCATAACACTGTGTTCTCTCATGTCCCATCTTGTCAAATCATTCTCTTATGTGACCATTTTGACATTACAGATGCTCCTTTCTGTGTCTTTTCCCGTTTTTAAAATTCACAGAGATGTAATAAGGACAATCCCATGCAAAGGGTAGTTGAATCTTTCTGTAGGGATACTGTAAAGAAAGCTTTTTTGTGTGTTTTCCTATAGTCTCAGTACCTGCAGTACTATGAGTGTGGAACTGTGCTGCACCTGTAGTACTGAAAGGAGTCCGATTGAGGGACCAGTGATAGCTGGCAGAGCCATAGGAGACTAGTCCATCACATATTACTCCACTGGCAATTCTAAGAATATTTTCCTGGGTCTTCAGGACTTCTCAGGGAGTTTTTTCACTGCTTTTGCCTTAATTCATCCTTTCAAGACCTTTCATTGCTGTCCTCTCTCAGCAGTCTACGTGAAGGAGGCGGCAGGTGAAAGAGCAGATTTCAGCCATAGACATGGGAGTGTGACAGTACCAAAGAAGATAGACCCTGCCTGCAAAGAAACAAATGCAGTCAGATTAGAGGGATTTTAGCTTATTTTTCCTACAGCTCTTGAGTGTTTTTTAAATGTTTAGAAGTTGCTGTTTAGCCAGGCTCAGATTAATTAATAAAAATGCATGGGAAAAAGTACATGTATACATTGCTTGGAAATCTCTTCCCCCAACCCTGTTCTTCAATATCAGTTTCCAGGAACTGAATTCATGGGGATTAAAACTGTCTTGGATAGCAACAGACACTTCTCCTTCTTAATGTTAAGAATAGTGATTCTGATTAATTCTGATAAATTCTGATTAATTAATTAGAATTAATTAATTGGAATTAAGCCACTCGTCTCTGTTTAGTTGAAACTAAAGTACACCAGAAAACCTTTTGTTTAACTTACAGATATGATATGTAACCACCTTGTCACACAGAACTATCTTGTACTGTATTATCAGGAAAAGTTGTTCAATAACCCACATGAATAGACTAGCTCTGCTTCTACAGCAAGGTTTGGGAATGTGCAAAATTCATTACTTATCTAAGGCAATCTCCAGCTGTGGGGTTGCATTTATTTACACCTACCTACCTCTACCATTAGGTGGGGATAAGCCTTCTCTTTTCGTTTTTTTTGGAGACAGCACTACAGGTTTGAGAAATAAAGATAGCTAAAAGTACAGTTCACTTCCCCAGAGTGATGTCACACATCTGGCTCTTCTGAATTCTGACAGGTGGTTGTTGTGACAACACTGTTCTAAGATTTTTTCTACAAAGAGTCTTATTATGTATTAAATAGACCTAGCACATACAAACAATAGTTTGCTGGGCTCCTTATGCAGTGAGTGGAGATTAGTGGCACCCAGAAAGTAATGATGAAGATCCCTGTCAGTGACCAAGAGTAAGTAGGTGATTGATTGTCAGTTGCCAAGAGTGGAATCCATGTACACAGTAGCTTAAAGTAAGAATAAGTGACTATTTCTGTGGTTGTAATGGTTGTCTACGTTGTCTGTGTAGATTCCACAACTTGCCTGATTCCTGCTTTCCCCACATCTGTAGAGTTTTCTTCTGAAGATTTGTGTGTGGTGAAAGTTCTGAAGAATGATTGCATCTACTCTCTTCTTCATGTCCTATGGAGAGGAAGTGAAGCTAAACAGGCCACATGAGTACTGGCACAACAAAAATGGAGTTTTCAAACAAAACCTCCTACTTGCAATTAGTATAAGTCAGGGGAAAACCCTCTATTTCCACATAGAGGATTAAGAAGGTAGCATTAAATGTCTTATTCCGTATTTGAGAGGTCCTTCTGGAAAAGCAGAACTTTGCAAATCCTAAATTATACTGTTAGTATTATTATGAAGGTTTTGAAAATGTTAAAGTGAGTACCACTGATGCATGTAACACTAAGGGATAAATGTACTCATTATATATGCACTTAGAGGAGAAGAGCTGTCTACTAATGTTTTTATACTGATGTTTGTTGGTTCTCTTTTTTATCTTTAAGAATGAAACCAAGAAAAATTAAAGAAGATGATGCTCCACGAACGATAGCTTGTCCTCACAAAGTAAGTGAAGTGCTCAGCTTATGAGTAGACAGTAATTTGTAGATCAGAATTTTGTATTGATGTTTTCTCTTGAGAATAAAAAACTAAAATATCTTGCTGTTAATAGACTACACTCAGTTAACTGTATTTTAGTTATTATTCTCTAGAGGCTTCCTTAAAAACCTTTCACTGAATAATATATTATTCCCATTCCTTGTCTTAAGGTTAGTGCATCCCTAATCTTCTGGTAACCATGATGCACAGCCCCTAACATGCTGGTTTTACTGTTGTGATTTCCCGACACCCAAGAATACATACTTGAAAGAATGTTCTGAAAGCTGTTCAAAGTACGTTCCTAAGATCTATATATCCTCTGCTTGGAAACTATGACAGATTTGGAGTCTAGATCAGGAATCAGCAATTTATGGTGCAGATGCCAAAGTCAGCGTTATTGGAAGACTCTGAATGACATTCCACAGAGCTGGAAGGTGCATCATCTTGAGAAGCAGGCATCTTGGAGATATGATTCTGAACCACTGTCCTATTATTCCTTTGACTGCACATGGCTCATAGTATTAAGTGAGGAGACAGTTTGAGATTTTTATGTTTGGGATTGTGTTTAGGTTTTTTTATCAGCTTTTCAGTACGATTCTGAACCACATTCAAGCTTCTGTCTTGAATAAATGTTGCCAGTCACCTAGATTGGTAGCATCTGTCTTTACTGCATTATCCAGCTTTTGTAGTGCTTCTGTTAGCTGACTTAGCCTGTCACAAAAAAAGACAAATACAATCTTGCTGACTTCTGGTCTAGATTAAGTGTGAGCCTAAGCAAATAATCAGGGCAGATAGCTAATAGTACCCATTAGCATGAATAGAGGGCTACTTTCTGACTGCCATGGTGTAAGGAATTCCGAATTCCTCTTTGTGCTTAAATTGATTTCCAGTTCTCCACATTCTACAAATGTCATGTTTTTATCATAATACAGTATTCAGAAATACAGGAACAGTTACTCTTTACAATACCAAGGAATGTTGCCTTCATTTCTTTGATTTACTCTTTCATAGCTTCAACTTCATCTGAACAGGGGGAAAAAAAGAATGTTTTATCTTTCCATTTTCTGTCTTCTAGTGTTTCTAGGCTTTGTGCATTTATGACTGCAGTTAAAAAAAGAAATATATTGTAGATGTAACTGCTGCTCTTGTAGGCAAGCAGGGACTTTGAAATAAATACAAAAAAAGTTGATGGTCTGTTAATTTTGGTGCTGCTTTGCCACACTCAGTTCTGCTACATGCAACAAATGATGGCACAGTACTTCAAAATTAGCTGAAGAAATTCTAGTCCCTGAAGGGAGAACTCTTCTTGAAAGTGACATTTCGCATTTTTTAAGAAATAAGGCATATTCAAATGTATTACTTTTGAAAAAGAAGCCTGCAGAATTTAATATTAGCAATTTAATGTTCCTTTAGGTTCTGCTGTTAAATTTTATGCCTCGTAACACAGTGATGTTGGTAGACTAGTTTTATGTAAGTCTAAACTACAAGCATCACTTGTAGTACAAATAGAATTTATGGTTGTTAGTAGGATTTTATGAGGCATTTTGAACCTCGAGGAAGACATTTCTAAAGCATATGATAGATATTGTCACTAAAAGGTGAAAAAAAACAAGTAGAAGGATTAAGTAAAGAGAGCCCCAGGTCACTGCTGGCTTAAGCACACTCTGGAATCAAAAGCAATATTCCTGTGTTGATGCAGCATGGACCACAGGTTAAGACTTCAGATGCTGTAGCTGAGTTAATGTATTGTTTGCTTTTAGACTGAGTTGGCACTAACTCAACAGATCTCTCACCTTATTCAGCTGCCCAGTATCACGCTGTAGGTTTAAACTGTAGTAGCAGTGGCACTCTGTCTTAAGGTGGTAGTGATCAGTCTGCTGCTGCCAGTTTGGACAAGGTAGTTTCTGTAAGTTATGTGCTGAAAACCAACCCTCTTGCTCCATTTCTTCTCAGAAATGAGAAGGAAGATGACAGAATGTTGGGAGATGGAGTGGTGCACATACAAATTGGTACTAGAGAATAATCTGTAGTATATTAGATACTATATAATATGTTGTAGTAGTACTCAGAATATAGCACATTGAAGAATACACCGTAGGTATCCATGAATTATCATTCTGTCTTTTGGGGGTTTTTTGTTGGGTTTTTTGTTTTGTGTTTGTTTTTTCCTCTAAAACCATTGTGTGCTTTTGTTTGGTTTATTCATTTGCTTCTATCAGAGCTGCATTTTCTTCATGAGACTGTCCTATTATTCCTTTGATTGCACATGGCTCATAGTATTAAGTGAGGAGACAGTTTGAGATTTTTATGTTTGGGATTGTGTTTAGGTTTTTTTATCAGCTTTTCAAATGATTAATTTTCTTGTATTGCTTTTTTAAGAATAAATGTAATGGATGTTCTTTTCAGGGCCAACTTATATAAAAGTGTTCAGGATATAAAAGCATTTTATATGCTTGTACTGTAGCAGATAAAACCTTCTTCATGAGAACTAGCTTATCTACTAATTGAGTTTCACTCTTCTTTTTAAGGGCTGCACAAAGATGTTCAGGGACAACTCTGCCATGAGGAAGCATCTGCACACTCATGGCCCTCGAGTACACGTATGTGCAGAATGTGGCAAGGCCTTTGTGGAGAGCTCAAAACTAAAGCGACATCAGCTAGTTCACACCGGAGAGAAACCCTTTCAGGTATTGTTCACCTCCAGGCATAAGTACCACCCTTTATACATGTACACTGTAACTGTAACCTGGCTTCCATAGGACTTTGGGGATACTGTCTGTGTCTTTCCTAAAATCAGATGAGGCAATGAATGATCACCTTAGAAACTGGAAGTCCCCTTCAGCTAATTAGTCTGTCATGTAACTGTTTCCATGGACTTCTCTTAGAAATTGCCAGATCATATGTACATGGGAGATGCCTTTCAAAATAAGATGTGAAGTTACTTTAACAATGAAGGTTGCAGTTACTACTGAATTAAGAAAATGTCTCTTTCTTCTCATCGTCTTTTCAACTTAGTGCTTGTGGACAACTGAGACTTGGGGCTGTTTGCTCAGTTGACTCAGGATACTAATTTTCAGTAGAGGATATTAATCAGTTTTCAGCAAAATGGTGGGAGTCACTAAATCTCTTTCTGTTTAAATCAAGTCACGTGGGCTTCTGCCACCAGAGGTCCCCTGCCCTCTTCATATGATACTGCTTATAAATCTTTACAGCTGTTCATAGACTTGAGCATATCTCTGTTCTCCAATACACATTTAAGATATGTTATTTTTTAATTATTTTTTTAAATAAAGTATTTTATAAACTTGATTTGCAGTCCTCAGGAATTCACTTAAATGTGTACACTGGATATCCTCTGTGGTCAATATAAATATTTACTACTGAACATGCCCTCCTTTTTATTTCAAGCCCATCTTAAAAGTAAAGTGGGTAAAATGAGTAAATCTTTCAAATTGTCACTGAAAGGGGGAAATGCTGATGTGAAAGCTTGTTTCTGTTTTGTAGTGCAGTGTAACAAAGTCCTGTTTCAGATGCACAGGTGGTTTTAGTGAAAGCATTTGCTTGTAAGCTGGAAGTTAGTTGTGTTCCTCTTTGAAAATAGATATACTATTGTATATATAATATACATAGTATACTTCAGTATCTATACCTAAGCATTGCAGTTTTTGGTGTAGTTCACAGATGATGCTCACAGCTTCACCATAATAATCTTCAGCATCTGACTTCATGTTTGTGCAGTCTAATGATTTGAAGAATATTGCTCTAATCAACGATAGAAACATGTGCTTTTTTGTTAGCTAACAGAGTATATCTTTTCCTTTCAACAGTGTACATTTGAAGGATGTGGAAAGCGTTTTTCACTGGACTTCAATTTACGCACACACGTGCGAATTCATACTGGCGACAGGCCCTACGTTTGCCCATTTGACGGCTGCAATAAGAAGTTTGCGCAATCAACTAACCTGAAATCTCACATCTTAACACACGCTAAGGCCAAAAACAACCAGTGAAAGTTGGAGGAGAACATTCTTGAACTCAAAAGCGTCTTGCAGGAAAATGAATTGGAAATAAATACGCCTCCCCTTTGTATATTGTTTCTAGGAAAGAATTTTAAAAAAAAAAAAAGAACCTTACAAACTAAAGGACGTGTTTTGATAAGTAGTAAATAAAAAGCAAAAAAAAAAAAAGAGAAATCACACAAAAAACTTTAAGGTGACATTGTTAAGATGCTCTACCTTGATATGTAACCCTGTTTCAAGAACACGGTGTTTTGTAAAGTGCGTCCCCAACTGGCCGGGTCAGCTCATGAACTCGCATCAAAAGAGACAGTTCTTTATACAACAGTGCTAAAATTGGACTTCTTTTCACATTCTTATAAATATGAAGCTCACCTGTTGCTTACAATTTTTTTTAATTTTGTATTTTCCAAGTGTGCATATTGTACACTTTTTGGGGATATGCGTAGTAATGCTATGTGTGATTTTCTGGAGGGTGATAACTTGCTTGCGGTAGATTTTCTTTAAAAGAATGGGCAGTTACATGCATACTTCAAAAGTATTTTCCTGTAAAGAAAAAAAAGTTATATAGGTTTTGTTTGCTATCTTAATTTTGGTTGTATTCTTTGATGTTAACACATTTTGTATAATTGTATCGTATAGCTGTAATGAAATCATGTAGTATCAAATATTAGATGTGATTTAATAGTGTTAATCAATTTAAACCCATTTTAGTCACTTTTTTTGGAGAAATACTGCCAGATGCTGATGTTCAGTGTAATTTCTTTGCCTGTTCAGTTACGGAAAGTGGTGCTCAGTTGTAGAATGTATTGTACAGGCACTGACCGTTTATTAACACCTGATAATATGTACATCCCCCCATGTAATAGAAAGGGCAACAATAAAACAGTGGTCCTAAAGAAAGAATCTGGCAGAAAATGATCTGTAAGCACAGTCTATTTTCTTTTGTTGTCCAGAGCAGTTCTAGTTCCTCTTGACCTCCCAGAAATTGGAAGCTTAATAAACTCAAGTTTCATTTACTTTGCATTCAATTACAGTGATTTGTGATGCAATTACATAATACCACATCAGGTGGTATATCTAAACAGAATTGCCGACTGTAATTCTGGTTTTGAGTGACCTAGACTTCCATTAACTGGAACGGTGGATTTGGAGACTTGGCAGTGTAGTGGGGAGTTTTCAGTGTGCCTGGACAGCAACTAGGTAAAACAGTGCAGTAAATAACTAAACGGAAACCTTTATTTAGTCAAGGTAAAGAATGTTGGAGGTTTAAATGCAGTAACAATAGAAAGTGGAGGAATGGTAGGGTTTGAGTGGTCATACCAGAAAAAAAAAAAAGTTGTCTTTTTCTTTTATCTAACTTGTTTGACTGAGTGTAATGATAAAAATTCTTGGAACCTTATTTGATGCCTTTTGCTTCAAAACAAAAACTCTTGTGTTCTAAGAGAACTTAAAGGAGTTGAGTTTAAATGGTCTGATAAGAGTGGTTACTACTCATTTGTTCAAGTGTTCAAAGAAAGAACTTAGCAGAGACAATAGTAAAATGTGACAGATTAATAAACAGGAGAAAATGCACAGAAATGCATAAGTTATTTTTTAGAGACATGTAACATATTTTAATGCAGTAAAAAGTGTTGTTAATCTTTTTCTGAATTCTCTTCTTACAAGGTTCATCAAAGTTTTTATTGCTAATACTGTAAAACTTAATTTTGAGTCCAGTGTTGGTGGTAGTGCAAAAAAAAACATGGGTAATAAAGAAACTACACTTACGACCAAGGGAATTTTCATCCATACATAAATCAATCTGAACACTGCAACTCTAGTCTGAGGTTATTAGGGGTAGAAAGAAGGTTGGGGCATTTAATTGTAAAGTATGCGTTAGAATTTTGGCAGTATTTTTTCTTTTATATATAAGCAGGTTTTGAACAGGACAATATACTGAAACTTGTATAGTTATAGTTAAATTAAATTCTGTATACAGTTAAATTAGTGTCTATTCTTTTTGGAAGGAAATAAAATTAATTCAGTCTAGTTCTAATTGACCCTACATTTTTTCTTAAACAGTGTCTATGATGGTTAAGCTTGCACGGAAGTTTACTTTCCTGTGTTGTAAAGTGGTACCTGTTTTATTGAATTGCAAGGAGGTCAGTACTTCATCCTTGAACACATATTTGAGGCTAAACTATGTTAAATATTGGTTTGAGGACCAACTGGGAACTATAACTGTTATTATTTCTGGTTATATTGTATCTGATTACAGAGAGAAATTTTCATTCAGGCCTCAAATCAGTAGCACTCAATATACTCCTGAGTGTAAGTAGCAACATTTAGTAGCTTGAAAGGTCTTGCTTTGTAAGTAGTTAATTCCATATTGGATATGAATAAATACTTGCATCAAGCAGCTTCTATAAGTTATTTAAGCTTTTGAAGTATAATTGCCACACTTTGCTCTTAAAACATCATGCTTAACTAATCCCAGAGTTTTCCTTAAGGTTTTTCAGTGAAGCAATTACAAGCTTTGAGAATAGGAAGAGTTGACTTTGAAACCACCTTTCCCAGGCTACTATTCCTGCATTACACCACCAGTGTGTGAGCGAGTTCAGGTAAGGGGAGGAGAGTCTGAGGGGTGGTGGAAATGTAGCCGGTGGTTTTAAAACTGGCAAAAGATTTCAGTGCTTACTCATCTTGCGCATTCTACTGCTCATGTGATCGTACATTTACCTTACCTGGTTCTGCTGCTGTCAGAATGCAAAGAGGCAAATTCAGTGCTCAGAATCTTTTGTACTCAGACCAACTTTTTAATGATAGAACAGACTACACTTCTCTAGCTGTGTCTGTTTATAGTCTGTCAGTAAATACAAGACATGGAGCTTAAATACCTGTTACTCGTGGAGAGTGTCTCTTGAAAAGGTGGTAGGAGGGGTACAGGTTCAGATTTGAAATCCTAAATGAATAAATTCTTAATGAAATAGAACATCAGGGCCTCAGCTGAACTTGCACTTAATTTTAGTTATCTTCTGTTTGAAGAGGTTCGCTGTTGAATAGAGGTAGAGCATTTTGACTTCTTCCCCTTTGTGGCTGCAAATTGCCAATCAACAAAGCCAAATACATTTTAACATTGTAGCTTGTCAGCAGTAGTATAGTTTTAAAGGCAGGTGGAGATCCTTTCCCTCCACTAATTCCATAGTAGGTAAAAAGCAAAAGTAGCAATATTTACCAGAAATGGCAAAATTATTGAGGCTTTACGATGTTTGAAGAAAGCTAATCCCTTCAAAGTGCAAGATGGAGAGGCATGGCAGTGGTGGTAAACAGGTGTTTCCACTTGGTCATCACCTGTTCCAAGGCACTCACAGAATATTTCGTCAGTGCATGCCTTGGAAAACCAGTTTGATTAGACTTTCTACTCAGTTAAAATGGAGAAATTCGAGGACAGTATGTGCTGAATAGCATTCTTCAAAATTTTTCCTT
The DNA here is from genome assembly GCF_036250125.1 of Pseudopipra pipra. Taxonomy (NCBI): domain Eukaryota; kingdom Metazoa; phylum Chordata; class Aves; order Passeriformes; family Pipridae; genus Pseudopipra; species Pseudopipra pipra. Next base: position 53,250,350 of record NC_087554.1, read on the forward strand.
AATGCCTTGAAGAAATTGAGAAAATTCGGTGTTTTTGTTGGGGCTGCTAGACAAGTTGGTCTAGGAAGTCTAATCAGTCAAGTAGCAGCTGTTACTGACATTAGTTGATGTATAATGTGTGTCTATAATGTATCATCTATAATTTTGGCACTTCAGAATAACAAGTTTTTCATTTGTACAGCACCCTTCTAAAGTCTGCTGTGTTACAGTGGCCAGAGGAGGGAAGTAAACACTGTTTGTGTCAGCACTGAGCTTTACTGCACTGTAGTGCTTAAAGCTGTTGAGAAGAACCTAGGGTTCAACTTTCTGTTGAACATGTGGAGCAGAAACATCTGCAGTGTTCCATAAAGGCAGAAGCAAAATGGAGCAGGAATGTATGTGCTTGTGTAATGAGATTGAGTATTCCATTTGATCATATGAATTGGTCTAGTATGAAGATGGCTTTACAGCAGTGCTTAAATGCCAACCGGATGACTACTGGCTTAATTCTGTAATTTAATCAGTGGTCCTTTTCTCAGTTTCATTCTTTTTGCCTAAAATAAACCAACTTAAGTAAGTTTATGTCTATTCTCAATCATCCTATATTATTAAGGCAGTTTTGCTTAGAATTTTTCCTGTCTTTCTCTCTGGAAATAGTCTGGAGAGTAGAATTTCCTTCTGCAGCAAGCACATCAGATTCTGTGTAAGAGTTAATGTGAACTTCTCAGGTCCTGGCTTCCCCTGAAGTAACAGAGAAACAGTTTTGCTCTAGGTAAATGGATAAGATCACTTATAGCAGCAACTGGGTTTTAGACAACTTCAATTTCAGGGTTTTCCAAATCCTCTGTTACTTTTTTGTAACAGAAAACTAAGATTGAGTACTGGTTGGGTAGCATGCCTTCTGTTGCGTCTTAAGGTGTGGATGTGATAACCCTCTTGTGAGCTGCTGTTCTCACCAGGTTCCTGTGAATGCTGGAAGCTCTCTTCAGGAGCAAGCCTGAAGTTCTGTCCAATATTGGTTTAGGGAGGGAGAGAAAGGGACAGAGAGGCCGTGGTGTCCCTTGCAGAACTTTTGTGTGCTTCTCTTGCCACCACTTATTAAGTGTTGTTGCAGGTTTAAGTGTGATTTCTCTTTGATCGGGCTGATACTGGGTGACATCTGTGTCAGTGCTTTCTCTCAGTCTGGGCAGAAACTCCCTAGTCGCAGTTTGCCAGGAGATGGCAGTGAATTACCTGTTTGCACAGCATGACCAGCAGACAGAATGGCAGTGTCGGGGTGCCCCTGTGAGGTCAAGTGTGTGTAGGGTGTCCTGGGGTGTTCAGTGGACCCTGACAGACTTGGAGCATGCCAGTGTCAAAGAGCAGATTTCCCACACACCAGTGCAGAAGAATAAGGAGTACAATTCTGAGCTGATTTCTGAGAGTCCCGGGTGTACTTGTGCATTCATCAAAAGCACCAGCAAGGCAATGGAAATAAAGACTGTAAATAAAAACTGTCTAGTTTTGGGGTCATAAATGGATGCATACATCAAATATTAATACTAAATATCTTTAGAGAGAAATGTGGAAATCTAATGACACGTGGTGTTAATGAATGTGCTTTCAGCCGTGAGTGGCTATTTTGGTTAGCTGATAGACCTGTAAAACACCACTGCTTCTCTCCAACAGTGGCTTCCTGGAAAGTCCAAGCTCGCCCGAGGCAGTTGGGGCCTTTGCTTCAGTCTGTTGCTGCAAGAGCATTGCAGAGACTGTAGAATAGGGCAGATGTTGCACTGGAGTCTTGTGTTGCTGCTCTTTAGGGAATCAAAGATCTCAAATAAGCTGTTTCTCTTCTGGAGCAGGCCCACAGAAAAAGTGTATTTCAGAAGAATGCTGTGAATAACAGGAGTAGTTTTGAGATAAATCACAGAGCTTATAAAGACTGAGGCATAAGATGTACTCCTTGTTACATAGTGGAAAATCCATACACAAGAAATCACGTCCTAATGTGCTTCAGCTAAAGTTCATATCAGCAATTGGTTGCAAGACAAATCTATGGAAAACTGCCTTGTTGGTTAGTGTTTTGATTTAAGGGCTGATAAAGTCAGGTGTCCTTCACAGCTGCAAGATGCTTGCGAAGGACCTCACTAGTGTTGCCAGCTGCTGTTTTGGCTTGCAAAGGTTTTGACTGCCTCACATGTGAGGCATCGTGCAACTTCTCTTCTGACTTATTTTTCAACCCATTTATTTTTTCTCAGCAAAACAGAAGATTTGGCTTTTTGATTTAGAATCCTTCAGTTTTCAATAAAATTGGCTGAACCTCCAATGGATTTATATGAATCCAATGACTCCTGTAGCTTCAAAGGGCATGCAAATGTTCATGGTTTGGAAACAGTTGCAGGCATGATGAACTGAATTTCACACTGCTAGTTCTACTACAGTAACTTCTGTAAGCAGAAGTACTATGCCTGGGTGGTTTTTCCCCCTCTTGTCCTAATTGAGCATGTTTGTGACTGTAACTTGTAACAGTGTCATGACCCATCCAGTTTAAGAAAGAGGAGAGCTCTTCATAGTGGGTTTTACTTTCAGTGAGTTTTACCTTCTTAGTCCCTTCAAATGTTGGGGAATTAATAGAGCATCTACTGCCTAGGATCATGATGCTTGACGATGCTGTGGGAAGAAGTATCTGAAGAGGCAGGACATAGTTCTGTTTGAATTGTCTGACATCTCAAAAATCTAACAGGAAGGAACTGTATCATATTTAAAAAGGCTGAGACTATTGTCTAGCTTGATTTAAGAGTTAGGAGCTGTACAGATTCCAAGCAAGTGACATCAGACTAGGCTGAAAGCTGGCTTTACCCTCCTCTCATGCTTGTTGAGTAACATCCAGTGTCTGCTACTGATTATATCTTAAGTTCCAGATGGATGAAATTCTGGAGAGAATGCTTTCGTAAACACTACAAATAAAATGTTGTATAGCCCTTTTCTGTTTTAATAACATTAGTCTTTTAGGGATACACTGTTTGCTTACTTCAGGTATTTGTGTCTGTTCCATAGTTCAGTGTTGTTGTTCCTGCCGAGAGAACAAAAAGTACTTGACTCGAACTGACCCTGGTCACGGTCAGTTGCAGAGGTGTTGGCCTTTCCTTTTCTGATCTGGCAAACTGATGCTTGACAGGGTTTGTGTCGGTCACAAGAAGATGAAGTAGCAGAAGCAGGACTTGAAATAACCTCTCAACAGTGAGGCTGGAGTGAGTTCAGAGAAGGCCATGAAGATGCTTAGGGGGGTTGGAGCACCTGTCCTATGAAGACAGGCTGAGAGAATTGGAGCTGTTCACCCTGGAGCAGAGAAGACTCTGGAGAGACCTTAGAGGACCTTCCACTACCTAAAAGGGGCCTACTGTGAATCTGGAGAGGGACTTTTTGCAAGGCCATGGAGTGATGAGGGATTACAGTTTAAAACTGAAAAAGGGTAGGTTCAGATTAGATATCAGGAAGAAATTCTTGGCTCTGAGGGTGGTGAGGCACTGGCACAGGTTTCCCAGAGAAGTTGCGGCTGCCCTATCCCTAGAAGTGTTCAAGGACAAATTGAGTGGCGCTTTGACTAACCTGGTCTAGGGGAAGGTGTCCTTACCCATGGCAAAGGGGTTGGAACTAGATGGTCTTTAAGGTCTCAACCCAAACCATTCTATGATCAGCAAGGAAAGGTCTTTTTCATAGGTCATCATCATCCTGCTTTTCCTGGGTGGCTTTTTATTTGAAATACTGATGGTCTTTCTGGGCTAGTTGCACTGTCTAAAAACAAAAAGCTACAACCTACAAAACTTTTTGCTAAACTGTGCATCACAGAGCCAAGTATTCTTCTGAGTCAGATATGAACAGTTCTTGATTCTACGTGACTCTTCAGAGACCCAAGACTTGTCTTCAGCAGTTGTACAGCCTTGGTGCTGATCAGCACTGCTTAAATCAAAGAAATGCAGAATATGAAGGGTTTAAGCACAGCACCAGATCTTTGGCTTTAAAAGCAGGACTGTTGTCTTAGCAGCAGAAAGGTCAGTTTGAAGAAGTGAGGCTAGGCAGTTTCCTTTCTTTGCTCCAGTGAACTGATTGACTCTGCCCTTCCTGGTAGTGAGTGGAAGGCAGATGGGAACAAGTTTCTACTGGGAAAAAGCAGAAACCCCACCCTCTTGCAAGCTCTATTTGACACAGAGAAGCATCTGAGTAAAACATAAAAAAACCCTGAGAACCAAAGTAAAAATTTTAAAAAAATTTATTTCTTCAATTTTATATACAATAATTACAGTCTACTGTACAAAGGTGTAAATGGTCTTTACTGTGAGTTGTTGTGCATATGCAGCTTAGTAGATAGATTTAACATTCAATTTGAATCTCAGTGCAAGTAGGCACTAGAACATCCATCATACCTCCAAGGTATAAAGAGACATACCAGTTTTACAGGTTTCTCCAGCATATTTTGTTACAGTGCAAAATGCTATGACATAAGGTTTCTTTAGAAAATTCATATAAATTAAACACATATTGCACTTGTCCCAACCAAAAGTGTAACAAGTTGTACTTACTGAACTACTTTGATATTTTTTAAAACATTGCTCACACACATGCACTCCTTCCTTCTGGCTATTTGTGCCAAATATGTGTAGGTTTTTTTTCAAATCTTAAATAACTGTTTATAGCTCTTTGACTAATACAATCTTTCTTGAACAGACTGCTAAAAAAAATAATCACAGCAGATTAATGTAACAAGAAAATTCTCCAAAACCCTTTCCAGTCTTTTTTCCAGTAGCACTGTAACTAAATACATAAAAATCAATATTGTTTCAATTCATAATGCAAGTGTATTGAACAGCAACCATTTCAGACACTTACACCTCTATTTTCTGAAAAGATATGAAATCTCTAGTTCTAAATATGTATTTCTATGGTACTTGGAGCTGCTAAGCTAACATTGCACCCACAGACATTTTGTGCAATACCACAAGCAGGACTTTGACATCTGTACATCACTGGCTGCTATGGGGCATGTTGGGAAAAGTGGTGCAAAGTTGCATTAACTTTGGAGAACAAAGTCTACGTGGGCTGAACTAACTTAACACAGTCCATGCACCCACCAAAGGAGAAACGGAGGTGAAGGCAAACAACATCAATCTTACTAGATTTGAATTTCCCTAAATCCTTACAAGCCTTGAGATTTAAAGGAACAAGTGCATTTGAGTGCAGATGCTAACTTTGTGCTTAAGATATTTATTCAAAGCTGAAAGGTAAGGGAGTAGCTTAAATACAAATATTTTCTCTCTTTTTCTTTTTTTTTTTTTTTTTGCAAATCAGTTTTACTAAAACCACTGACGTATAAAAGCAGAGGATAAGTAAAACACATGACTAGCTGAATGCTAGTCCATGTCTTAAACAGTTCAGGGTTACCTGCAAAATGCCTCCAACATTTAATTTATTCCCCCAACTTCACCTTAAGTGTACTTAACTCCTGTCACAAACAAAATGAGTATTTCTTTCATGACAAAATTTCTGCATTCAACTCATTCATTCAGAGCATGAGTGGAAGAAAACAATTTCTGGTACTATGACATTCTCCAGATCCTCTTCTGGAGCCACAACAATAACTTTCTAAAGGCAGGTCCCCGTCTGACTTGAATACTACTACATATGGAGTCCTGAATAAGGCAAGATGCTGTTTATACAAGTAGTGAGATGAAATCCTAATTTGACATTTAGGAATTCTTTATACAGATAGCATACATCTACACTACTTGTGCAGGTCAAATGTTCATGTTCAACAAAACCCAACCAGCTGGGCTTTGGATGAGGAGAACAAACAGATTAAGTTTGCAAATTGGAAGGCTGATGGATTACTAGATCTGGTTCACATTCAGGAATGTTGTCGTCTGACCTCATGTACATTAGGAACACAGTGACAGTGGCAAAGGTAGCTGCATTGACAGGAAAAGCACGGAGAAGTGTGGAAGTGAGACCTCTCGTGAACACCCTCCAGCCTTCTTCATGGTAACTCTTTCTGACACAGTCCATAATGCCCTTGTATTGTGTAACGCCTCCGACCCCATCGGCCTGAAGTCGGGATTTGATCACATCCATGGGATAGGTTGAGAGCCAGGACACAATTCCCGACATTCCTCCAGAAAACAGCAGTTTGGGAATAACGTAACTGTCTTCAGCTTCACAGCCTAAATACCTGGTCATGCAGTCATAGGTCAGGAAGTAAAAGCCAAAGCTTGGAGTTTCTCTTATGAATGTAGAGACCATGCCCCTGTTGATTCCCCTCAGCCCCTCCTTCTGATAGATCTTGATCAAACAATCCAGAGAGTTTTTGTAGTTCTTTGTTTTCTGTTTGTATTCTCCTGTTCCTTGAAGCTGCATTCTTGTCTTTGCCAACTCCATGGGACAGCAGATGATGCACTGGATAGCCCCTGCTGCTGACCCTGCAAGGAACTGGTTTAATGGAGTGTCTTTTCCAAGAGCACGAAGTGTGTTTCCTTGTACACCGAACACAAGCGCGTTAATGAATGTAAGTCCCATCATTGGTGACCCAATACCTTTATAGAGTCCAAAAGCCTGATGGAAAAAGGAAGGAAAAATGCTTTTTAATAGTGGTGTTGATAACCTTCTGAAACTGCAGAATGTGGCCTTTCTGGCTCTCCATTGTGCCCTAACTTTCTAGCAGTGGCTAGAAGATCAGAACCACCTTGCTTTGTAATAGAAATTTCATCTCTGCCTAGGACACAAACAACTAAACAACTCAGCAGTACAAATATATAGTTGAACATATCCATAAAATAATCTTAGTCCATCAAGAGAAAAGTTTTCTGGCAAATTTTATATTTTTTTTTTTAAAGTATCTTAAAACCTGAAGCCACCCTTTTAGCTGAGGTCTTAAAGCTTCAGCAACACCTCACTAATCTCTTCACTCATTGCTCTGATTGCTTGGGTTCTCAGAAAATTAGTTATTTAAATAACTTATTATTTTATTTAAAAAATTAACTTCGAAATACCAACTTAGTAATACTCTTCACAAAGTTTCTGGCAAACTTCTGATTACAATATCTGCCCTAGGTGAGGTTCAGAGTATGCTTTATCTCTTGATCTTCAACATCTGTAGTTTTGTTTTGTTTTTTTTTAACAGCTTTCCCACCCTTTTGAGTCAAAATATACAAAGATAAAAAAATATGCAAAACTTACAGATTCTTGCTTTATGATGGACTGAAAGCAATGGAAAGTCCCACGGTAGAGAGGCTTCTCTACATTTTGAACTTGTAGACGAACCTATAAAAAAGTTGTGTGAGATACCGATTTGTACATCAGGAGCAGCCTAGTGGGAAAACTAGTGTCTTGTACCTATGTGGAAATTTGCTATTGCAATGGATATGCAAGAACACGGGCTGGACACTAGATATGTGGCAAAATCATTTCAAAATCTTGTGTAAGTGTTTTGAATTAATTTGGGGGGTGAAAACATTAAAGTAAGAGGATTATTAACTTCTTGTGAATATCAGAAAACCAGTATGTGGAAAGGTGCATTGTTATCTAGAATTTCAAACAGAAGTTTTCCAGTACGGGCTACAATAGGGACTTTCTTTAGCTGCCAGGAATAATTCTGTTCACACTAAGGAATATCCGTACAAACCTGATAGAATTTTATAAAAAAAAATCATTTGCAAGTCAATCGTGAAATAAGGACAGTTTTAAGAGAATGGAAACTTTCAACAACACCCATGGTGTATCTGGTTACCAGATTTGGGCCATTCATTGAGATCTGATTTTCTTTTTTATTCAGAGGGTAGCTGGGCAGTGACTCTTAAGATGTTTGTCTTTGCATAAGAGAAGGAATAAAAAGCCACTAGTCCTTTTAAATTTTAGTCTGGTTTTTTTTTTTTAAACCTGCTGAATACAGGCAATTGATGAGGGTGTGGCTGCTTCAAACCTTTAATGCTAGTAATCAATTAACTTTTCCAAAGCTGAAATAGTACATTCTACTGGACAGATAGATGCTGCTGTAACTGGTGGTCTTAGGAGACAGGCCCTTTTCTGGATGTTTTTAAACCTTTAATGGAAAAGTCCAATTCTGTTTTTTCATGCTAATTTGCCCTCAGTATGGTTAAAAAAGTGTCAATTACACTTAGCTTATGCAAAGCCCTACACTGCAATAAACTCAATAAATTGGTTTCACTGCATTGATAAAGTTATAAATCTATCTTTGGTCTCCAGTGTGGAGGGCTGCAATGTTCTTCAGAAAAGATGCTTATCAACCATTTAATGCTGCTGCAACTCCAGGGCAAAAAACCTTCAAGACTGTTATTCTGAGCAAAAAAAGAAGATTATTGTATCTGTGTGAAAGACTCCTGAACTTAAGATCTTTTTATCTGTTTTTGCCTAAGGTAATGAAAACCACCACCAAAACAATGAAAGACCTGTAAGATGTGAGTCTAGAAAAGGATTGTGGAGGTGGTTTTTCAGAATGCTGTATTCATGTTAGCTTTCTTGGAAGGAAAAATAAATTGGTTTTTTTTTTTTAAATATTCTTACTCATATTTTATGCTTTTTAAATCAAAACAGTAGTTTTCAGTATCTTTTTAGTATACACATGAGTGTATGCTAGCATACTGGGAGGCTGAGATCCTTGCAGGTCTCACAACATCTTAGGGTTAAAAGCAGTCTTACGGTAGGATTCAAAGAAAATAAATCCTTTGTTATTTAAAGGGACGTCTGGGGGATGGGCAGATTGTCAAAACTGTTAAAGAAGCAGGTTCACAAACAAAGTCATAAATCTTCACAAGCTGTCACAATTGCACAAATGAAGGTTTTACTCCATTTATAATTTACTACTATTGTTTCAAACCCCATCTGTGAAGTTAGTGGACTTCCACATGGATATGCTCGGGGAGATTTGCAGCTTAGAAACCTTCTTACTTCATCTTTTCTACACACTTGTGTTTAGTAGTTTAGAATTAGTCATATTCTATATATGGGTTGAATTTCCTAGTGGCGTCTAGCTCCCACTTTTGCCCAAATAATTTGTGAAATATTAACAGATTAAGCCCTGTTGTAGGATGAAATATTTAGAGAGTACTGACTCTCCAGGTCTAAGAATGAAAAATGTCTCTTTCTCTTGAGCACAGTGCTGGTCACATCGAGGTACCCTCATTAGCAAGCTACTATGTAAGGCAGTGAGTGCACATAAACTTTATTTCATGTATATTAATGCCATATTCAACAAGCTCTGTAGTGTCTACAACTACAGGAAGAATGAATCGTGCAAAGTTTAGCCTTCTATTCCATTCATTGGCCTATATTCTTGCTTCCTTCTTATTGGAAATGACCATTTCTAAGGTTTTAGGTTGAATGGTAACACACATTAATTTCACATTACTTAAGACTTGCATAAAGGTACTGAAGACTAAACAAAAAAACCCCAAACCACTACATCCCCAAAACAGTCCAAGCATTTAATAATGCGGGAAATAAGTGACTTTAGAAGTGTTTTAGCAATGAAAACATCCTCCAAAGATAGGTAGTGGGTAAGACCTCAGTAACAGTGTGCCTGAGATTCAGTTTTAGAGGCACTGTGTGTGGAACTGTATACAGCCAGAAACGCGTAGCAGAAAGAAGGTTCAGAATAAAACTACATTAAAAAAAAAAAAAAAAAAGGGATATTCAAACCCCACTCCCTCCATGCCATAGCTGTAGAAGAGGGTCACATCAGTTTAAAACCAAAAAGGGAAAAAGCTTTGTAAGTCTTTCAGGTCTTTACTTGAACTAATACATTTGGGAATAAATTAAGACTGAGAGAAACAGAAGTGTTCACCTGGGCTATACTTACTAGGTAACTCTCCCGTGATGAGGCTTATCTGTCATCTACAACAAAGTAACACTTTTGCTGTTAATGAAGACAGCCCCTAGCTCAGAAAGTAAAGGCAGTTAAAAGCAAAAAAGCAATTTTATACATTACATCAACAAACCAGGGAAAAGCAATTTGCCAGTTCTGAGATCAGCTCAGTTGCAGGTTTTGCAGGGTGACTTCACCGGCTTAATTTTCTCCCTGTGTGTCCCACCATCCCCCTCCCCGCTCTGTGAAACATGAGCACCAGCCAAAAAAAAACAAAAGAGAGCTTAAATGCCAAGACAGAAGTAAAATTCTGGCTTATCTAAGCAGCTTTTCCATTGTTCAGTTATATTAAAAATGCACAGTCTAAGCTGACTACCAGCTAGCCCTTTAAACACTGCAGAACTATAATAAGAGTTAATTTTTAACACATATACATACACAAGTTATGCAATGTTTTGTTTTGTTTGTTTTTTCCCTTAAAGGCTGGTTAGTTTTCCCACATAGAGTGATGACCGTGCCAGCTAATAACACAAATATTAGTATTTGCTCTAACAAAAAATAGATTGCTTATAATACCTTCAGATGGATATGAAAATATCATGTACCACACTAGATTTCAGAAAACATGGAGAGTCATCCAGAAACAAACTATTTGCTCTATTGTAAAGCAAGATGCTTTTTCCAAAGCCAGTACACCTATTTTGCAATAATACATCTGCTGAAACTAGCATGGGAGCCACAGTTTTTGCAGACAGTTAAATGTTTAGTTTCGTGCAGTAGAAGCTGTTCCACTTCAAAAAACAAAAACAAAGCAAAAAAAAAAAAAAAACACAAAAAAACCCCCCAAAACCCTACACATAATTAACTTTAATTTGAGCATAGAATTTTTGCAGTTTTGCAGGATTCAGTGAAATGACCCATCACCTTCAGTTAAGTACGTGAAACTTGGCAGGTTGGGGGTGAGAGAAAAAGACAGCTGGCCCTGTACCATCATAAGAAAAATTGTGCAAGTCTGGATAATGCCATTCCTGAAAATATATACTAGAATTCAACTGAATTACTTAACAGTCAAATTTACCATGTTCTGAACGACAAAAAGACAGACTTTACTATTTGAGCAGCTTGCACTGCAAGCTTGCAAAGAGAAGTAATGACCACTAGCTCAGGAATTCTGTATAGAATTAACCATGTGCTAGGATACAGAACATGGTGATGGCTTTCATCAGCCCACGACCTTTGCGTATCTAAATTCAGCAGGGTAAAGGTATTCCAAATATAGGTATAGTGCACAACAGGCTGTCTGCTGAAGTTCAGTGATCGGGTATATTAATTTAGCAGGGAATATATTGATATCCCTTCTTCAGTTCTTCCAGCAGGGGACTTTGGACAAGGCTGCCAAACAGTGACTTAAATTGTCCTTCCATTCTGAAGGATGGGTTTGGACTCCTGGGAGCCCTAGTTGGAGGACCCTTCAGAAGATCTCAAATCTTATATTTGAAGTAGCTGAAGTATGTGTAACACACACAATTAACAGATCGTCAGAAAATCAATTTGAACTTGGAAAGTTATAAAAATAATACTTGGAGGAAAAAGCCCCCAGACAAGCTTCATGCTTGGATTTTTATTCACTTACACCCTTTGGCTAGTGCTACAAATTAAGGAGTAAGTAGCAGAGCTTGAGGGGACAACAAAATACAATCTTTCAACCTAATATCAAAGTATGTTTGAGTTCCAAATGCAGGGAGAGGCAGTTCTAGCAGTTAGTGTTGATCAGCTGCAGAGAAGCAAGCTTAGAACAAAATTTGGTTAAATGTAAGATTATATTTCCAAATACAATATTGTTACTGCACTGATGAACTTGCAGTTTAGGTCAAGGTTTGTCATGTTACTGGGTTTTCATTTCTGAGGAGCTGTAGATTGAAAAATCTATAAACAGGTTGTGGAGGCTTGTTCCAAGCTTTCCCACACAGATTTATGCTCCTACAGTGTCTGGGGAATTTTTTTCCTCTCCCACTCCTTGGAGAAACTTTAAGTTTTTTACTTAAAGGCAAAAAGGTTTCATAATCAACCCACCTTAACAGTGTCAAAGGGGTGTCCTACCAGCACTCCAGCAGCACCTGAAACAAAACAAATGCCATGGTTATTACTCTGAGTTTTCTTCCTGGGTCTGGGGCTACAGTAGCACAAGCAGGACCACCAGCCTGAGGTGAGAGTGCACAGCATTGTTGACAGACCAGGTAAAGAGCATCCTATCAAGTCAGAAGATAAGAAATCTACAATTCAGTCCTTCAGGCCAGTACTAGGTGCCTTTATGCTTCTCTTCAAGCTTCTGAACCCCAGGCAGAGGTTGAGGTGTGTGACTACAGAGCATGCCACATCATATGGAATGTGCAGCTGTGACTCCTGGCCTCAGCCCAAGGCAAGTCCAACAGGCAGAAAATGCAGGTTTCCTCTGAAGCACAATGTTTCAGGTACATGTCACTCTTTGCAGGCACAGAAAACATGTAAGCTTCTCTAAAGGCAGAACATTCCTGCTCTCAGCCTTTCCAGATGTGATAGTAGCACCTGCAGGAGGACCAAGCATTACCAAAAACCTTTGCTTTATTCTAGCATTAAAAGATTTTACAGAAGTCACATGCAGGCCTATTAGTTACACCAATCTGAATACAGGCATTTTGCACACAGGCTGAAGCAATGAATCCTCTAGCTCTGTATTTCTGTGACCCAGCAATCCTTAATGACCACTGACAACAGCGAGAAGTACAAGAGCTTCAATGCACCTTCCCACGTTTGCAGAAAAATAGCTGCCCTCCCTCTCCCGAGGAAGATGTGGCAGCAATACAGTGCCCACCCCAGGATGGTGCAGTCCAGGTTGTTCAAGGGCAGCACAGCGGCAAGATAGCCCAAGATAGAAAAACAGAGCTGTGCACTCTGTTCGGCATGGAAAGGCCACTGGTACAACTGACCCCGCAGGATCCCCGGCAAGGCAAGGATCACTAGGATGAAGTCAGAGAGAGGCTGAAAAAAAGAAATTAAAAACCAAAAATCTCTTTGCCAGGTTGGCAAGAAGAATAACAAGCTCAAATACCCGAAAAGAAGCGAGAATAAATCTCCTGAAGATAATTTAACAGCTGCTAAAAATAGCAGACAGCAGGCCGGCGGCAGATGCACCGGGAAGCGGAGAACGCGCCGCACGCGTTCTCTCCTCCTCTCCATCTTAAAGCTCCCCGGCTGTCCGTGTGTCCAGGTCAGGGCTCCCGACCGCACCGCTGCCCCTGCGCTCACCCCAGGCCCCTCTTCCCACCCCCGCTCCTTCCAGTTCCTTTGGGCAAACGCCGGTGCTGCGGCGCGGTCGCAGAGGGGATGGCCCGCACCCCCCCGGCCACAGGGGAACCACAGGGGAATCCCCCAAGACCTTTCTCGACCGTGCTCGGCCCCCACCTGCAGCGGGGCGGCCGCGCTCATCGCCCCCGCACCCGGCACCATCCTCCGCTCCCAAAATAACAGCGCCGCGCCCAGCCCTCCCCTCCAACCTGCCTCCCTTTCTTCCGCATTAAAGAAAAAAATTCGCTTTTCTCCCATTCTCCGCCTTTTCTCCCTTTGCCACCTTTTTATTTTTCGCACCATACTCCCCTTTTCCTTTTGCGCTAATTTTTATTTTCTTCACCCCCTTCTCCTTTCGCTTCCTTTTTCATCTCTTTTCCCCCTTCCCCATAATTTTTTTTTCCCTGCAGCCCCCCCCCCCGCGCCGCCACTCACCGCCGACGCACCCCGCCAGGAAATCCAGAGCCATGCCGGCACGGTGTGTCCCGGCGGGTCCAGCCGTGCGCGCCGCCACTCCGCGCTCTGGCTCCTCCCGCCCGCCGCCCGCCCTTTCTATCGTCCGCCCCCCCGCCCGAGAGGGGCCGGGCCCCGCCAACGGGGGCGGGAGCGATGGGACAACTCCCCCCCCGCCGCCCCCATCCACTGGTGGCCGCGCGGGGGCCGCTCCGGCCAAAGGGCGGGACGGGGATGCGGCTGCGGCTGCAGGGAATGGGGGCGGTCCAGCTCTGCGCGCCCCTTCTGCATTTCTGACCCCTTCCCTCCCCTCCAGCCTACAACCTGTCACTTCTTTCTCAGCAGCAGCTGCCTTACTAACCAGAAGTAAAGGCTGGAAAAAATTTAGGAGGCTGCAGAGGTGGTGGTTGGGGGGTAGAGGGGACAGAGCATCCCTCCTGCTGAGCATCAATATTGCCAGAGTTGTTTTGGGTGGTTTGGGGAGTCACCGGTGGTTGGAAATCCTGTGGAGCTGATGTTGTGAGGACTTTGGAGGAGGCCACCTTTTAATAAGGATGAAATGCCTGTAGCATCCCTGCTATGAGGGAAAGAACGAGAGAGTCAGGGCTGTTCAGAAGAGAAGGCTCTTGGGGAGACCTTGTTCACAGAATCACAGAATGGGTCAGGCTGGAAGGAACCACAGTGGGTCATCTGGCCCAACATTCCTGCTCAGGCAAGGTCATCCCAGAGCACATGGCACAGGATTGTGTCCAGACAGTTCTTGGAAATTTCCGGTGAGGGAAACCCCACACCCTCTCTGGTCAATCAGTTCCAGTGCGTGGTTGGTCACCCACTCAGTAAAGAAATTCTTCCTCATATTTAGGAGGAACTTCCTATGCATCAGTTTCTGCCCATTGACTCGTCCTATTTCCTGTTGCCACCAAGAAGAGCCTGGTTCCATTTTCTTGACACCTTCCCTTCAGATACTTAGAGACATTGATGAGGTCCCCTATCAGTTGTCTCTCAAGACTGAACAGGCCCAGTTCCCTCAGCCTTTCCTCATAAGAGAGATGCTCCAGTCCTTTGATCAACTTTGTAGCTCTTGGCTGGACCCACTCCAGGAGCTCCATGTCTCTCTTGTACTGAGGAGCCCAGAACTGGACACAGTAATCCAGATGTGGCATCAGCAGGGCTGAGTAGAGGGGCAGGATCACTTCCTTCAACCTGCTGGCAATGCTCTTCCTAATGCATCCCATTTATTGTGGCCTTTCAACACTTAGAGGAATTGTAAAGTTGGAGAGAGATTTGTTACCCAGGGCCTGTTGTGATAGAACGAGGACTAACCATTTAAACTGGAAGAGGGAAGGTTTATATTAGATATTAGGAAGAAATTCTTTACTGGGAAGGTGGGGAGGTGCTGGAACAGGTTGCCCAGAGAAGTTATGGCTGCCTCATCCCTGAAAGTGTTCAAGGCCAAATTGAATGGGGTTTTGACCAACCTGATCTAGTGAGAGGTGTCCCTGCCCATGCAGAGGGGTTGGAACTAGATGATATCTAAGGTCCCTTCCAACCCAAACCATTCTGGGATTATATAATCAGACTCCTCCTCCCTCCAGTGTTGTGCCAGAAAAGGAAGGAAGGTTTGCACCAACAGATATGGGCTTTGAGCCAACTGTTGCCCCCATGACACAATGGGAAGTGTGGGCATGAGACCCTCTCTCTCATAGTCAAAGCCACAAATCAGTATCTTGCTGCCTGTGGAGCTTGGCAGAGCCCTGGATCTCAGTCTTATACAACACTGCTGCACTTCACCCTGCGGAAGAGGCCTCTCCCCTTCCCACAGGCTTTCCTTATTCTTTATTAACTCTGTTTTCCTGCTAACATTGCCTGGCTTCAGGGTGCCCCAGTGCCAGAGCCTTTAAATGGGGAACTCAAGTTGTTGACAGTTTCGAAAATGGAGCCCTGTTTAAGCTGCTCGTTATTTCTGCAGGCAATGTCTGAGAAAGGGGAATACCAGTGGCCTAGAACAATAAGTAGCCTATTCCAGCTTTGCTTAGAGTAACATGATCTTCAGGGCCTGCATAGTCAGTTTTTAGAGGGTAAATTCCAGAAACAGAATGGAAAAGCAGATGGATTTTTTTTTTTTAATTGCTTCCCATGGTATGGCAGTTATTTTCTAGGTGTAGCAGCTCAATACAAAGTCAATAAAATCTTGCAGTGGAATAGTATACTAAAAATCAAGCCAGCTTTTACCTTCTATGCAATGAAAGCACACAAAAAAATGAAAAAAGACAAGGAAGCTTACAAAGTGGTCTGAAACTACTACAGAAAAAAACCTGAGAACCTGTCTCATATTTAGCAGCTCTTGGACCATCATTACAATAAATAAGCAGACAAGATGGAAATGCAATGAATCCCTAACCTTCCCTATATCTTCTTCCAACCTAGTGCTCCTATAGGTTCCTTCTCATCCCTAAAAGCTGCCAAATCAAATCAAGAACTTGGGTGTCTCCAGAGTGCTTTGGGATTCCTGATTCACACACCTGTCCTATCTGGGAACAACCAGTTGGTATCAGGGAACAGGTAGGTAGGCTGGTCCTGCCCTTTGCCACAGCCAAATGGCCTTGGGGGCTGCCCACTCCTACTCTATCATCCACCTCCTAACAGAAACCTTAGGTCTCACTGAACTCAAACTCCTGTAGCCAGTACTTCAGATCAGACAAGAAGTCCTCATCAGTCTGTTTTTCTTAAACATTTTATCCAAGTATAAGTGGAAATGACTTTCTCTCACTGAATCTTGTCTGCTCTGGTATCCATTGGAGGAACTACTACCTCCCATGTGCAGAGCCCTACAGGTGAAAATCCGGATGTTATATGCATCTGCCTTGCAGCACAAGTCTTGGAAGGATCAGCTTGGACCAAAACATTCCTGGACAAAGTGTTTTTAATCTGTTATTCAAATCCTCTGAACTCACAAGCAATCTGCCTCAAAGGAATTACCTTCTCCACCAGAAGTGTTTTGTAATCAATGTTTGCCCACAATGGTCAGGGAAAACATTTCCTCACTCTTTGTAGGCACTTCTTAGGTTATCTGAAGATAGTTTCAATCTTAGTCTTTTTTTCTCTGAATGATATTAATTAATATCCTTTGATCTCTGAATCCTCTTACCCTTCTCTTTCTTCAGCTGGAGTTCCTTGAACTGAGCTCTAAGGCCTTGCTAAGTGAGTGCTGGGAGATTACCCTGGGTATTGGCAGACAACATGGAATACGAGAGAAGATATTTGCAGGAGTCATAACATAATATAACATAACATACATAGCATAACATAGCATAGCATAGCATAACATAACATAACATCATATAACATGACATTGTTCACTTACGGTCAGCCTGACACATGTTGTGCTCCAGATCCTTTCCAGTAGATCAGCTGTGTGCCACAATATTCCCTACTTTGATCTTTCAGCTTTTTTCTATAGTCATTCGTAGCTGTTCATGCTAAATTGTTTTTTCCAGATTGTATTTCCAGTTTGTCAAGATCACTTGAATTCTATTCCTGCTGTTGATGTTTGTGCAGCCCCTCCCAGGTTGCTGCAATCTCCTAAGGCCTGTCTTGTTCCTGTATGCTTGAACTGTTCCTAATAAGCTTTATTCAATGTTGTGGAATGGGTTTTTTTCAATGCTACTGAGCATTGGAGTGCTTCAGACAGGGTACTTTATATACTAGCACAGAGAACATCAAGGGCTCATTGGTATAAAGTCTGAGATGTTCAAGGCTGTTTCACTAACAAATGAGCATGGCTTTAGTCTCACTGGGGAGTGTTTCTCTTTTGTTCATTTTTTCTTTCTTGGGGTTTTGTTTTGTTTTCAGTTCAAGTTACACTTGTGAGGCAATGTTGTGTAAATGTGGAGGAGTTTATTAAGTTTGTGTGTGGGGTGGGACAGTGAGTCAATATAGATGTTTGTATTTGTGTGTGGCTTCCACAGGAGCTTTGTGATTAAGGAAAGGAAGTCATAGAGCTCTTACAGTTTGGTAGTATTTCTCAGACCAGGCATTTTGCCTGTTGATCCAAGGCCTTATGTGTGCAGTAGAGATATACTTTTGGAGAGAGGAGACCTAACCTGACATGGAAGGAAACACAGATTTAATGGTTCTCTTCGCTGAGGCTGTTTTTTCTAGATATTTCAAAAGCTGTGTCTGATCTTGTGTCCACTCTGTTTATGTGTGATGGCTCTGTCTCAGAGCGTGACTCAGATGCCTGTTGGGACTCTTATGCCCTTCAGGCTCCATAGATTTTTCTCAGCTGTGACTGCCTTTTTTTTCATTCTGCTGAGGCTGTTCCAAGTACAACTTACAACTGCTGGGATGCATCTCCTAGAGTGCTGGAGTGAGGGGTTGTGCTTTCCCTGCTTTCTTCTTCTTTGGGAGCATTTAGCTTCCCTGTTGGATGCTGAAATGTCTGGGCTCCTCAAATAAAGAAGGTAGAAAAGAAAGAGCTAATGGCAGCTTGGGAAACATGTACAGTCTACCAGCACCTATGGCAGATGCACTGCCACAGGTCTGAGAGAAAAGCTTATAATTTAATGTTATCCTTCAAAGAACCTCTTCCTTTTGTTCCCCTTGTCTTTTAGGTCTGAGGGGTGGCAATCCAGGTGGAAGAGGCTTTGCAGAGGATGCTGGAGGGGTGAGGTAGCCAAGAAGGTTTCACTTCATTCCTGTGGCAGGAAGTGACCCTGTCAGCTGTCTGCTGCCCTTGATGGCACCCGGAAAAGACCTGGGAGAGGGTAACCCCAAATGGAAACCCGGGAAAGGGAATCGGAAGACTAGGGAAGGGAGCATAATAAGGCAGAGAATAAGCAGCAGGGCAGAATAAACACTGCAGGTAAACAAAACATGAAGTGAAGGGGCAAAGGCAGAATGAAGTAGGAATGGAACAGAAATGTGGAGTTGTGATAAACTCAGAAAATCTGTTGGCATTACTTGTGATCAAATATATATTGTTGGCTCAGGTGTCTCAAAATCTTTCTGTTTGCTTGTGAATTTGGCGTCAACAATTGCCCATGTCCCAGTAGAAACATCCCACTAGAATGTGGAGGGTGGTGGATGAGGGAGTTTCCCCCTTGCTCCCTAGAGCTTCACTGGGGCTTGGCCAGCTCTGGGACTACCCTGCAGGAGAATTCTCTTTCATATAGCCTTCTGCCTGCGGCCCCTTCCTTATCTTCTAAGGTAGTGCATGGCTGCATCATCACAACTTCAGTACTCACCATGTAACCCAGAGAAATGCATCAGTTTCTCTTTCTGTTTTGATCTGTGACTGGATTTTGAACTTCTCCTTCCTATCACCTGCTTTGGCTCTCTGAATCAATCTTCAAAGATTCTGGAGCAGCAGCTTTCTCTCTGTGACCTGTCTATTATGTAGACCTGGGTGGCATTCAGACCACATTCATGCAGCCATGTGAACACTGCATTTACAGCAGCAAACTGCTTGCGAGGAAAACCTTGCATTTTCCAGAGACTGCAGTCCAGCACAACTAGGCTTGATGATCATCTAGTGCTTTACAGAATAGTTGACATCTAAAGCAGTGACTAATAAATCCAAATGGTGAAATGAGAGAAATGTTGGGACATAATGCACATAAGAAAGAACTAGGAGCTGCGCTGCTCTGTGAAAACACCACTTTGTCTGAAAAATAATCTTCTCTAGGTGAATTCATTGAGTACCTTTGTGTGGATTTGGGTCCATTTTCTTTGTTTTCCTAAACACTGCTGTATTTACTGCCCTGCATGCTTTTTACATCGTCCCACTGTTATTGAGTCAGGTCATTGGGATTCTCCAGATCCTCAGGATGCATCTGTAAATGAAGACAGGGCAGCTAAGGCATTATTCTTAGGGGACTAGATGCCTTTATTATCCATTAACTTTATGACCTTGGGTGGCTTTAGGGTATTCTCTGACGTCATTATCCTACTGACTTCAAAGGTACTGTATATCAAGTGTTGAAACTTCCTAGCCTGATAAAATCCCTTGATAAGACTGATGTTTCAAAGCATGAAATGTAACTGATGCAGTTGTACAAGAGTGGAGTGCTGCTGAAACAGGGCTGCCTTGCTTACAGATCTGCTGATGGGTAGGGGCTTTGTGATCCCTCCAAATGTCCTGGTCAGTGTCCTGGGATGTGAGATCCCTTCTGTTCCCAGGTAAATCAATGCAGATGAACAACTGCCCAAGCTGCTATCTGAAATGCTGAGCTTGCGAGAGGTGCTGCAGAAAGGGAGTGGCTTAGTGTGTTCTAAATTGTGCAGTGCCCTGAAAAGTTTGGTGCAGCTCCAATTTTCCATGCCTTATCCTGGTAAAATGGAAACACTTTTATTACTGGGCAAACATAACTTCTGGAAAGCTTGCCCCTTGCTATTTTAAGCAGAAGTGGCCAAGTTCTGACATGCACCTTCTGCTGTTTGTCTCAGCCTCTGCTCCACGTGATGTCATGTATGTGTTTAGCTTGGGTTACTGGTTTGTTGGAGAAGGCAAGAGAAAGAAGCATAACCTGCACACGAAACAGTCCACAACATTTATGTTCACTCTGAGGAAGAATCTATCCCTGTTCATAGTCAGTTGTCTTGTGCTTTGTTTGAAATACAATACATAGCCAACCCCTGGGTGCTTCCCTGGAAGCAGATGAGAAATGAACACACCAAAAAATCATGAAAAGCTGCCTACAGGCATTAGTCCAAAGTCTCTTCCTTGCATTGTCTTTAATTTTGAAGATCACATATACTTTGGGTTTTGTTAACTGAACTACTGAGTCTTTTCTACCTCTTTCTTGTCAGCAAGAAGGCTAAGACAGAGCAGACCTACACAAACACATCCCCATGCTGGGTCTTGTCTTCTCTTGTCATAGGTCCCATCTTTATCTCTGGCCTGTGCTAATACTATATGGCTAAGAAATGATAATTCCTCTTTTTTGTATATTTGGGGAAGGAGCTTTGAGCCCAAAGTATCTGAAATACAAGGACTATGTTCTCTTCCGTTTGCTGCAGGTGGAGCAAGTTTCTTTGCTGCTGGCCTTACTTTGAGAAGACCAGAAGGCTTTCCATGCACATGCAGTCAGTAATATGGAGAGCAGGTCTCCAGCAGAACCCAAATGCTATTTAGTAACACATTTTTAAGATGCCAGGGACCACAAAGAGGCAAGCTGAGACAAGAGGGTGGGAACTGAATCCAGTTACCTGAATGAATAACTATCTACCTGCCCAGCAGTTTTACCCATCTCTCCCTCTGCACATTACTGAGTCACTCAAAAAGTACATTTGTGACCCTGAGATTAGCTCAGAGGGTTAGAGTACGGTGCTAATTAGGCCAAGGTTGTGGGTTTGATCCCTGCATAGGCCATTCACTGAAGAGTTGGACTTGATGATTCTTGTAGGTCCCTTCCAGCTCAGACTATTCTGTGATTCTGATTCTGTGGTTGGTGACAGTGAGCAAAAACTGTTGGGAAATTCAGGAAAGGAAGATAAAAGCTCAGTAGCTGGCATCTTTATAGCATTTTTCCAGTTTAAATTTGCAGACAATATAACCTAAGCCTCAGGCTGTTTTCATGAAGTAAAAGGGTGCAATTATGCCTGTTTTATAGATAAGGAAACTGGTAACACTGATTTGTCCTCAGGGAACGGGAGGCAGAACTAGGAGGACAACCTCCTCTGCCTGCCTTGTGGCTTTATCTTTAAGCTACCATGTTCTTACAGCAATATTTCTGTGAGGTTAATGGTTCTTCACTGCCAACAGGTATACAAATACAAATATCAACATCATGTACTTGAAATCCTCTGGCACAATTTGTATTCACAGGCCAAGTTAATGCCTGGGAGACCAGGTCTCCAGACAAATCTAAATGCTAAGCTGTTTTAACAGCATAGACACACAGCATTATGCACCAGTCAGTAATGAATGAGAGACAGCAAAAAAAATGATAATATGTTGTGAGGCAATGCCACTAAGGTTTGTGTACAGACTTTGAGGCAGCTTCCTGGTAGGTTATATGTGGGCTTCCAGCTGTCATGTGGAATTTCTGTTGCAATAGTCTTATGGTAAAGACACCCATTCTTTAGAAACTGAAACAGGCTAAGCAGGATGACTAATGTGCCTCTGCAGAAACTTCCCAAGAAACTTGTGAGATGGATGCTCATATGATTCCTGAACTAATGCCAGGGAAAAGACAGGAGTGACAAGTGAGCCTGTGGACCTCCTATGATATTCAGAGACTGGCACTGTTAGTACTGGTGTCTGAATATTCTTTGCTAAGGCTGGTGATGCTCTTGAAAAAGCTATGGAAACTTCTGGCTTTCACCTCAATTTTTCTTGAGTCTGAGCCAATGGAAGAAGTCAGGTTAATGTTGAAGGCACAGGACTGAACACTTGCTGCTGAATTGGGTGTGTATTTGCACTAGGACAGCACACACTGCTTGCAGAGGTTTTTGACAGAGATCCCTGAATTAGTATTGACCAAGACAGGATTGGTGTCAGAGGCTCTCTGCCTCCAAACAACATAGGGTTCTTTTCTGGCATTAAACTCATTTTGTAGATGAATTTTTAAGGGAGATTCTTTGGTTTTGTTTGAAGCCTTTAATTAATTCACTGTAGTTTCACTTGTTTTCCACTTCTGCAAGATAAAAAGTTTTAAATTCCTTTGTATATATCCCCTCTTAACATAAGCTCATAATAATGCTGGTATTCAGAAAAAGTTCTCTTTTCTGAACTACTTGATGCCAGGTTTGTCAGTTAAGTAACTTTCCCATGTGATTTTAGCAGTCGATATCAAAGTCCCAAATAATAACTCCTGAACTACCCCTGCAGAAAAGGTTGAGGCTTGCACATTAACATCATCATGACAAATAAAGAGTACATTATTGCTTGGTGGTTGAGAAAAAGAGGCCAGGAAGGTGAGTGCCTCCCTCTGCTCCAAGCCTGCTGCCAAGTCACTGACTATATCTTCTGTTCGTTAAAGTGCCAGAAATGTGCAAGAGGTTGGAAAGCAGCTCAAAGTGCAATCAGAAAGTCAATAACAGTCCTGACATCCTCTCCCTTCATCACAGCCAGGAGTCCATCTGAAGTGCTAGTGATGCAGGCTGGCATAAAAAACTTGCTCAGAGCTCGCTGCGGTGGTACACTGTCAAATTTCCTCTTTCTTATTGTAAAGATCAGGATCTAATTGTGGCCTTCTAGTGTCTGCAGGGAGCTTACAAGAAAGGAGAGCTTTTACAAGAATATGTAGTGAAAGGAGAAAGGGGAATGGCTTCAAACTAAAAGAGAGTAAGTTTAGATTAGATATTAGGAGAAAGTTCTCTGCTCTGAGGGTGATGAGGCACTGGAACAGGTTGCCCAGCGAGGTTGTGGATGCCCCATCTCTGGAGGTGTTCAAAGCCAGGCTCGATGGAGCTCTGAGCAACCTGGTCTAGTGGAAGGTGTCCTTGCCCATGGCAGGGGGGTTGGAACTAGATCTTAGGGTCCCTTTCAACCCAAACCATTCTATGATTTTATGATTTTGCAGGAAGATTTATGTAACAGTCTAAATTTTTAATATATACATATTTTCAGAGGGGTGTTTGTGTAGGGTGGGTGCTAGTGTTGCTACTTCCATATTTTCCTGTGATTTACTCCTGAACAGAGGCTTGTGACTCTCTGAGAAGTGTTTGGATCCTTGCAACGGCTTCGGCTTCGTGGCAGTGGACATGCAAGTTGTGCTGACGAGAAGATTAGGTATAGGGAGATTCAGTGACTTGCCCCAAGCCAGAAAATCTGTCACTTCTTAAATTACTGCAATAATTTTCAGTCTTGGAAATGTATTATTTTCCTTTCCCTTGGGAATGCGTGTAGAAACATTACAACCTTATATCAGCTTTCCAGAGGTGAAATCACTGAGCATTACACCTGGCTAAAGCTGATGCTATTCTCAATGCTCAGGGTGGTTTCCTTACTGCTTCTGTTTGTTTCTCTGTGAAATTCCTGCTGTGAATGCTTAAGTCCTTGTAATTATTGGGGTTTTTTTGTTAGTACCTGAGAGAAAGGACAATGAGCTGCTTTGATTTGAAAATCCATAACACAGCTGGAGCCAGGAGGCTCCACCCCCACTTCCACCCCCTGCCACGCAAGCCAAGTGCTGGACTGTGCCAGCTCAGCAATGTGCAAACAGCCTGGTGGCATAGTGGGGTAATGCTGTTTGAACAGTCTCTTCAGTCAAGGATTTTTCCAAAATAAATTGGATAGAAATTAATGGTTATGCATGTGAGTGTGATATAGCCTAGTGCTAGTGGGATAGAAAATGCAGCATGTTATGGCAGAAAATGAGGAAGGATTGTCTTCTCAGCAAATCTGGAATGGCGAGCCAGCAGGTGGTTGCAGAGTCAAAAGAGGACAAGCTTCTCTTTTGCTTTTCAGGATGGATGGAGTTGGTAATGTTCTGGGAATGAGCTGTGGAAGAAGAGGGGTAAAGGGATGCCTCTGCTGTTTTGTCTCATCTAAATGATGCTATTTAACACTGATTACCCACCTGAAGTCTCCCTCTCCACCTTTCCTTTTGCTCCATCACTTGTACCAGTCCTCTGGACCCACTGCCACTTTACTATGGAGCAGTCCTCTCTGCCTGGGTGGGCAGACAGCTGCCTCCTCCTGTGAAGCAAATGGAGTGTTTCATCCATCACACACTGTGCAAAATTATGGCCTTCCTCAATTTTTATCACTCAGTGACATGATTTCCTGCAGATTGTTTCATATAGCCAGATCTGTCTTTTTCTCTGACAGCACCTTCCATGCTCTGCTTTCTCAAAATCACCCATGAAGTTCACTCATTTTGAACAAATCACTCTTAAAGGACTTGTGAGTTATTTTTTTGTGGAATGCTATCCCTGTGGAGGCTCAAAGCATGCATTTTCTGTGTCGTTTCCTGGGGCATGCTTTGAGAAGACCACCTGGGTTGGGACCAGGCACTTTCTCTCAGCCGTGCATAGATGGTGTTTATTTGCAAGCTGGACTAGCAGTGATCTCTGGATCTGCAGTCCTTGGACATTGTGTCAAAGGGTAACAGGAATGACTCACATTTCATCAAAATCTTCCTGATAACTCAAGATTTCTTTGAGATGGATTTTTTTACTGTCTCTATTGACCTGTAGCATTACGGGGCTGGATTCCGGTAAGTTAACAGTATGTCTCTGAAAACTAGTGAAGAGGGGATGAAGGAGAAAGCTCCTTCAGCAAAGTGTGAAGAAAAATGAGACCTCAATGACTCCATGTCTCTGGGAGGACTCCTGGTAAGGGAGGCTGAATTGCTGCCTTGAGTGTCACTCTCTTCAGCATGGAGTTGGTCTGTGCTGCCTGGAGTGTGCCAGCAAGTAACAGCAAGCACAGTACCACAGGCTTCATTTCTCACATAGGGTTTCCTTCATGCAGAATTACACTTTCCTCACTACATGCTCTTGTGTGAACACTTGAACTTGTGTGGGGCTCTCTTCCAGAAGGCTCTTGCCTTGCTGCCATCACATGATGGCTGGGATGAGTGTGGCAGTGGATCCTATTTTCCCCTAAGTCCTGACCAGACATCAGAAGCAAAGAACTAGAGACCACCACAGTGACGACTGTGTTGCCTGGGGCCCATGTTACTCTGCTAAGCCCCCTTTGGGGCAGAAGTCCCTAAAGCAGTGGTGTGCATTTCTCCAGAGATGGCTGTCCCACTGATACCTTCATGGGACAAGGTGAAATGTTTCAAGCCCCAAAAATATTCTTCTTTCATATAGGTGCCTCCTGAATGACCTCTGTTTGCAGAGGAACTCCAGCAAAATAGAAAGCCCAGTATACCTCATTGAAGGGACCAAAACCATTATCAGAAGGTTATCAAAATGTTTGAATCTGGAGTCAGCCTTCTGCTGTATAAAGCAAACTAACATTTTGATAAAAGTGTATTGTGAATGGAGGTTAAAATAATAAATACAGGATTACTTTTCTGTTGCAAAGGGGGGGGTTGGGTTGGTTGTGGTGGTTTTTTTACAATTTCAGAAGATTTCATGAGGAAGATTCCCTTTGAGCTGTTCAGCTCAGCTAAAAAAGGTAGGAATTTTGTTTATTTTGTGATATTTAATGGGAAATACTTACTAGCCCTGATGCTTTAGTCAGCCAGTGTGACATGATAGCCAGCCTCTATTTTCTTGATATGGCAGCAGTCACTTCAACATGTAGAAAAATTTCCCCCCACATGACACCCTCACCCATGGTGTGACTTTTCATTTTGAGAATGTAGTGAATCTTGTCACTTTGCCTGGAAGCAGTTTCCAGAAGAACAATATTGAACAGTGGTGTCCCAACAGTGACTCCAAAGGTAGCTATGGCTGCGGCAGCTTGGGCTGAAGCAGGTCAGCAGGTTGCCTGATCCCTGCAGGAACCAGGAGTCTGTAAGCTCCAGGGCTGCCCTTCCACAGAGGACTGTGTCCTTGTCCCTGTGTGTCACTGACACACCCGAGCCCACTCCTAGCTCCACTGCTGGAGGGGTCCTGCAAGGACAGAAGCAGAAATGGATGATGGGGAAAGAGGAAACAGCACCTTTCTCCGCATTTGGCATGTGCAGACTGTTGATGAACCATTAATAACTCTGCTACAGACACCAGGTGTAACAAGGAAAAGCTACTGAATAACCCAGTGTGTTTTAGCTGCTACATTGCTAACTCTCTAGATAATATTTTACTTTTGGTTTCAAGTATTTGCTGTCCTTGCAGGATGTTACACTGGAATAATCTGTTCTCTCCAGTGCAGAAAACATTCAGGGAACAAAGCGTAGGAAATTAAGGGGAAGCAATTTAATAAAAATCCTTTCATTTTCAGTTCCCAGAAACTCTGAGCCCTCACACCAACCTGTGCTATATGTCACTGGCACATCAGACCCAAAACAGGAACTTCAGTGAGAAATAGGTTCTTGTGAAATGTGCAGGAAACAGCACTGGGTACTGAAGTCCTCAGCTCCCCTGTAAAGCTGATCCCAGAGGGGCAACAGCCATGACATTTTCTTTTCCCTTTGCTGCCAACGTGCCTTGGCTCTGACCCGGGGAAACCTCTTCAAGAGGAGTACAATTCAGGTCACGACTTGGCAAGCCCTTCACCGCATCAGGACTTTGGTTTCCAGGTTCACCCTGGGCAAAGATTAACCTCTCACGCATAGATGTGACACTCTCTGGTAATGAGACTGTTGTGCAAAAATAGGCAATATGGCATTTCCTTGAGCTCTTGGTTCCCATCAACCAGCAGGTCTTTCTCTGTGCTTTCCTCTTTCCCCTGATGAGTCTACCACCCTACGTTGGGGGTAAATTGTGAAGGAAACAATAGGTTCTGGACCAGTCTCCTGGCAAAATCCATCTCATATCTCCCCAGCAACGCTGTCCCTACTGCAGACAGTGGTACCCACCTTACTATATGCATAGGCCCTACTGGCATCATCCACAATATTCCAACCCTCTCATACAGTGGAGGGTGCTGACAACCAGGGTGCACGAGATGGCAGACCAGTCAGGCAGAACATGTACAGGGGTTACAGACCATGATTTTGCAGGGGTCCTCCTCATCAAAGACAACCTAGAGAGAATGAAGAAGGTGAAGAGAACCAAGGGAATGAAACCTGAAGTCAGCAACCACCTCAACGTCGGTACCACTGTAACTTCAGCTGCCGATGCAGGAGCCCAGAGAACCCTATCCCACAAGATGGCAAAGAGACGAAGACAGCTGAACCACCAGCTGAGAACACGTCTGGTCCTGAGGTTAAGCAGGATGCTGGCCACGGAAATTGGAATCTGCTAAGGAGTGTGTAACAACTCACCTGCCGAATCAACTAGCCCTGGAAATGGATGGCGCTGGAGCGTCAGGCCTGCACCCGGCTGTCACCGGCAGTGTGAAGCCCAGGGGTCTGGGCCACCATGCATAGGAGGGCCCCTGCAGTGCGCCTCCAAATCTGGGGTGTGGGCCTGGGTGGAGCTGCCGCAGGTGCAGATCTTGGTGGTATTAGCAAATATTGAAAGGAGAGCTTTGAAGGCCGAAGTGGAGCAGGGTTCCGTGTGAACAGCAGTTGAGCGTGGGTCAGGCGGTCCACCACGGGACGAGTCTGTCCCAGCCCCTGCCTCTCGGAGCCCCCTCGATGCTCTTAGCTGAGTGTCCCACGAGGCCTGAAGCATCTACTTTGAGAAAATTAGAGTGTTCAAAGCAGGCCGGCCGCCGGCACAGTGCAGGTAGGAATAATGGAGTAGGACTCCGGTTCTATTTTGTTGGTTTTCGGAAATGGGTCCATGATTAAGAGGCATGGCTGGGGGCATTCCTATTGTGCTGCTAGAGGCATCACCCCATCAGGGCAAAACACTGGAGTGTGGTCAGCAGCAATTGTGATTCCTGCTCTGCCACTGAAGTCAGAAAGGAGATGACATTGGAAAGGGGATTGAAAAACTGAGCAGAAAGTGAAGAAGCAGAGCTGCTGCAGGGGCTGGGAAAACCATGCTGTTGTCTGAAATAGAAGCAAATGCTCTGGATGTGGTTGGATTAATTTCTGGGCTTCACCACAGATATACATAATGAGCAGGTAATAATCTGTGAGGATCTGGGTAGAGATTTGGGATCAGCTTCATGGGTTAGGAAAGTCAAGAAAAATAGCTTAGGAAAGGCACAAGGAATTTTCATTGATGGAAAGGGTGTCATGAAATTCTCTGTGGTGCAGGGCAAGAGTGTCCTGTGGCAAACAAGTGTGCAAAGCTGCCTTCTGGAGCTAATAAGTACAGCGGGGAATGGCCCCTTCACAGCCAGTATTACCCTGCCAGTCACCACCCCTCGTGACTTTCCAAGTAGAAGGGCACTGGGAACAGCAGCTTTGGCACAGCATTTCAGGGCTTCATGGGATTACTTATTCACTGTGTTCCTGGATCAGTTCCAGACTACCCGGCTCTGCCTCCAGTGTACAGATTCATCAAGGCTCACAATCCCCAGAGGCAAGAGAAGACTGTAGGAAGGTTATTCATATTGCAAATCACACTGTCTCCACAGGACCTGCAGGGCTCTAGGAAGACAGAACTCCTTCCTTCTACCTCCCTAACACTACTTCAGGGTGATTAAGGCAGCAGACGCACTCTGGATGGATTTCATTGCTGGGGCCATTGGAGGTAAATACATAAATTAGTGGTTGTTGATGAGAGCAGATTGCTGTGTTTGCCTCTTGTTCAGCTAAAGGGCAAAGTCTCAACAGCAGAGCTGAGAGTCTTTCAATGGGGGCTGCTTGCTAACAGTGTATTCTTCCTTATTAAATGGAAAATGTCATCGGAGCAGGTTCACAGAACTGCTGGAGAGGCAGTGCCGCAGCTTGGTCATCTGAGGTCACTGCTTGCGATCTCCTCTGATCTGATTGCAGCGGGACACGGTAGAACTCTAATAGGAAGAGACAGACTGTAATACCTTGTGTGCTGATACAAACCAGCTCATACTGCCCGGACAGCAAACCCTCATGTGCCTGGTGTCTGGGGGTCCCAGCAACCTGCTGGAATCGTGGCTCTGGGGGGCTGAGGATGTGATTTGTGAGACAGGAGGGGGGGAAGCATGGCGTTGTTGCAGTGAAGAATGTCTGAATGAACAGCCTTTGCATTGTCTGAGGTTAAGATGTATTTGCAGTTGTGAGGGTGATAGCGCAGGCGTGCTACAGCAGGCTCTGATCTGGGAGAAAGTAGGTTAGCTGTATATAAAAAAAGTAACAGGAGAGAAGTGTGATTAAATTTGAGACGTTTTTAGATCATGTACTGCTCAAACCCAGCTTTGTTTTAAACAACAAAGTATACCCATCAGTCTCATTTCTTTGCTGAAATCTTATAAGATTTAGTGGAGTATCCAAGATAATATATACCAATAAATAGCAAGAGAAAAGCCTTGGGGTCACCACTGACAGAAAGGCCGGGTAAATCTGCCAGGTGGCTGAGACATCCAGCCCAAGCCTGCACATCAGATCTCACTTTGAGATTTGCTGAAATTTGGCATTTTCCGTTACCAGGAGCACCCTGTGGCACCACTGCAGATGTGCTTGTCCTGGGGAGGCCCATGATGAGTTTTACCCTGCACCTTTTAATTGCTCATCATGCAAACTGTGCAAGTGGGGTGAGGTTTGGCATCTCAGCAGCATCTGTCTGGACCAGGAGGTGCCTGTTTCTCGCAGTGTTGGTCTTCCTGGGGTGTTGAGAGACCCTGCTTGGAAAAGACCCTTTATGGGAGAGGAGGGTATAACCAACCCTCCATGACAGCTTGTTTTTCTCCTCCTCTTTCTCTCCTGTAGAGAAGGGAGCCCTGTGCTGAGGCTGGCAATGGGATGTCCATCCCATTGGATTCACCAAATCTCCTCTAAGACTTCATGTTCATGATAGGGCAGAGATGATTGCATTTGTTGCTTGGACTACTTTGCTTTTTTGGCACAGTTTGAGATAGGCCACTTAAGGACAAACTTCTTCTGCGAGAGAAATGAAGAGCTGAAAACACAGTTTCAACATGACTGTTCACCTCAGCATTCTGCCCCAGCTCCCATGAAAAGCCGTGGTTTGTGTTGTAACCCCCTGTCCAGGCACCAGCATCGTGAGCTGTCCGACCATGAAGCAGGGATCTCCCATGGGTGCCCTGGACACAGGCTCAGCCTGGATCCAGCTCAGACCATAAAAGTCTTTGCTTGCTTTAAGACACTTTACTAACCTCACAGTGACAGAGAGCAAGATTTTCCATCCTGTAATCTATGTCCATCTCAGGGCTTTATCTAGAAGGGATAATGCAACTTCTCACTGGCTGAGAGAGGTGTGTTCTGGCA
This sequence comes from Pseudopipra pipra, assembly GCF_036250125.1. NCBI lineage: Eukaryota > Metazoa > Chordata > Aves > Passeriformes > Pipridae > Pseudopipra > Pseudopipra pipra. The sequence goes on from NC_087554.1 coordinate 53,280,782, forward strand.
GGCTGTTCCCTGCTGGAGGCTTGCACATAGACACGTGCAAGGTACCTGGGTAGGGCTTCAGGGCCAACATCCATACCCTCACATGGGACAGCTTGCAGGATGGGACAGCTTTTCTGCAAGAACTGGATGGATTTTGGTGCTGAGCTTGTTTCTTGATTTATGTTTGTTGGAGCTGAAGCAGTTTTCGTGTTCCTAAGGAGGCTGCAAAACCAGCTGAGGAGCATCAAGTAACTCAAGAGGCAATATAAAAAATAAGAGAATTTCTGTTTAGTAAATTACATTCTTGTAACCTTGATCTGTTTTCAGAGTGTTTTGGAGAAAGCATGGCTTAAGCACCTCTGAAAAAGAGCAGAGGTGCTGCCCATTCGAATTCCGTATAATGATCCATCCTCAGGCTGCCTCAGGCAGCTGCAGATATCATGCATCTCCTCTGGGCTATGGCTTCTGTGGTCATGGGGTAAGCTCATCATCTTCGGCCCAGGAAACAGTGATCTGCTGTGACTCCAGATGGAAAAAACATGAGAGAAACATGCTTAATGACTGTGGAGACTTTCCATAACCAGAAAATGTGGCTGAATGATTTGGGAAGTAACTCATCTGTAAGGATGTCTTTCCTGGCCAGTAAAGCTGAGCAGGAGGTTGGACTAGAGACCTCCTGAGGTCCCTTCCAACTTGAATTTTCCTATGATCCCATGTATGCTTTCTAGCCTTGCTACAGCAGCAGCCTGGGCTGTGGCAGGGGATGGGGATTGATGAATAGGGCTATTGATGACTGAGGGATGACTTGACTCTTACATCAGCCATAAAGATTTTGGAAAGGGGAGGCTGAGATTCACCCAGCAGGGGTAGAGCAGCAGGGTATACAGCATGCCTGGGCTTTTCCACAACTGTGAGGTCACAGACAGTCCAAGTGTAGATAAAATAGTCCCTCTACAGAAGGAACATGTTGTCAACTTGTTCTCACAGATAAAGCAGCTCCTGCTGACCACTACCAGGGTCATGTCACTGAATAAAGGTCAGCTTGTTTAGGGGATGGGGCACTACACAAAACAAAGGTCTTCAGAAGTTGTTTTCTACTCATACACTGTATAGACAATGACCCCTGCTTCTCCCTGGGTCACTCAGCCAAGGGTTTGCCAACAGCTTGGAGCTGTTGCAGCCTGGTGGGCTCTGTACAGCTTGCTTTCTGGTGATTGTCATCCCACCAGCATCCCTCCTTAGTTAAATTGCCTGGTCAGAGCACCCTGACTTGTGAAGAGACTGTGAGTAATCCCTTTTGTACCCACACTCTGTGTGTGTGTGTAGGAGGCAATGCCACAACCTGTGCACAATACCTGGGAACATCTCAGACAAAGTAGGCGTAAAGAACAGCTCACTAAAATCAAAAAAGGTCATTCAGCTGGTTTTACTATTTATTTTTGTCACAACTGATGCAGTGTTACTCAGCAGGAGTCCCATAGGAATCCTCTCCTGTATGCATGCTATACATTGCTGGCCTTCTTAGATTCTGCTGTGCAAACAGGGCATGTGTGGGTCATGCTATCTTAGTCCCAGGCTATTTATATTGTGTGACAGTGTACCGTTCTTCTTTGGCCTTTGTCGGACTTGGCTGAGCTCTTCAGCTCTGGCAAACTGCTTGGAGTGTTTTGGCTCCTAAGGAGTGCAGTTCATGGTAGGCTGTGTTTATTTGGAGGTTTCAGGGATTCACATCTCTGGTGGGAGCAGTAAAAAATTTACCTTTATGTCCCCCTCCCAAGTGGAGATGCTTGGTCCTTGTTGGAATCAAGTTGATTGGGAGCCCTTAGGACTGAGAAACTGTGGGAAACAATCTGTTTTGGGGCAATCTGCTACAGTGTTGTCTTTGCATTTAAATGTGTGAACAGGGCAATTTCTCCAAAGGGAGGTCAGTTCTTGTCAAACACTGACCCAAATAAGCCTTGGTACATGATCTGCATGAGCTCCTACATTCCTGAGCCAGTGCAGCAAGCCAGGACTTAGCTGTGCATCCTGCCTCCCCGTGTTGCTAGCATCCAGTCAGCCTATGGCCACTGCCTCTAAGGTTCAGGAACTCTGAAACCGATGTGATGCCAAATCCTCCCAGGTGGGATGGGGTTCTTCAGACAGGGGACTGCAGCTCTGAGGTCAACACTGTCATGTTGGCATTGACCTACATGTTGCTCTTCTCTGTCTGGCAGTGTCCATGTTTACTCTGGCCAATGGCCAGGACAGTGCAGGTGTCCCCAGGTGACTTTGTGCATTGTCACGCTCTGCTTGGACCAAAGGTGTTGCTTCTTCAAGCCATAATACTGCCTGTGTATTCCCCCTTGCCCTCTCTCTTTCATCCTTCCATCTCTTCCATCTTGGCCCATTTTTCACCTTCATTTCTGGTTAGCTGATATCAGAATTGATAGATATTTTTGAAGAACAAACCTCATTTCTCTGCGACTGAAATGCTGTTGGCTGTTTTCTTCCGAGTAACGCACTTTGGGATTGTCTTCTGGTGAATCACAGTAGCAGCAGCTGCTTTTCTGCAGAACATAGGAGAGCTTTCCAGAGCTCCCAGGCAGCCATGTAATCACAGGCGAACACGCCCACAGCAACTAATACATATTTAAACAGCTTGGTTTTAAAGTCTTTTTAAAGAAGCACTCAATGAGAGGCAGTTTCCAACCTGTGAGCCACCAGATGAGCCCTGTACCTCTGATTGCCTGGCTCCCTGAAGGGCTCATCAAGCACTTGTATGAACTCAGTCTCTGTCTAAATAAGTCACATGGATACATCTCCATGATCCTCCAGCCTGATTTCCTCTCAAGTGACTTGGCATTAGACGTACTGGGAGGAAGTTAGCTGGTCAGCACCTTTATCACTTGCTGTGTCTGCCACCATTTATATCAGAGCTGGGAAATGCAGTGAGGTGAGGACAGGCATGGGGATGATCTATTTGTTACTGCAACCAACAGAAATTCTTGTTGGAGCTCTTTAGCTGTCCTTATGTGACATTAAGGCAGCAACTGTCTCATAGGATTATTACATTTTCAACTCCAGTGGCTATTTTAAGGTCTTTGACTGAGCCTGGGTGTTGAGACAGGATTGGCAGCTTCCCCCACACTCTGGACATGCCGTCACAGCAGCAGACAGGGAGTCACAGTCAGCTGGTGTATGGGGAGGGCTGTGGAGCCCTGACTTTGAGCACACCCTCTCTTTCCCCAAATCCTGCTGTGCCCCAAGGGACAGCCGGAGGGTGGTCTCACTGCAGAGCAGTGCTGCTGGTTGTGCTGTGCCCCAGCACCACACCAGCCTGCCAGGACTCCAAGATTCCTGTGCTTTCACTCCTTACCCTGCTTTTGCAGTAGGTAGGAAATGCACTTCAGAGGTTTAGTCCACCATAGTGCTGTGGACCTAAATGCCTCAATAATTCCTCACCCATGTAGATGTGCTTTGCAAGCTTCAGCCAGGACATGTTAGTCCCTGGAGGCAGCAGGAGCACCTCTCCTGTCTTCAAGACAGATTGCTGAGAACCTCTAATGTATGAGGACCACTCTTATATATATCCTTGTGAGCGCTGTTTTTATTCCTTAATATTTCCAAGTCAAGCATGGAGAACCAAAACTGCTCCAGAGACTCACTTATGTGAGTGGGGATGCTTACACTGTACATGAGGGTGCTTGGTCATAGTCTAAAGATGCCTTACTGCCCAAGCTGAAAGGGGAAAAAAAAGCAGTCCAATATCATCCCTTCAGTCTTCCTGGAGCAGTGCTATCAGTGTTTCTTGCTGTCCCATCTTGCACTGTGGTGTTATTCCTCCCTGGTAAGTTTCTCATGATGTTATGATTCCTTCTCTGAGTGCGTCTTGGTAACACAGAGGAATGTGCGTGTTTTTTTCTGTCATTCTTGGCTCAAAAGACATTATTGGAGCTCAAGAGAGGTTTGGTGCCAAGCATGGCAGGACTCTGAAGCTGTGTTTTCTGCTGTTGACCAATGCCCTTCTGTGATGTGTGAAAACTTTCTGTCGTGACATGTGTTATAACCATCTCCGACGCATTCTCTGTTTCAGGTGGCCTAAGCACAGCCGTGGGTTATCCACTGGACACAGTGAAGGTACCTGTTGGAGCTTTATTTTTTGACTGTAGAACAAAAACAAGTAGGCCCTTTTGCTTTCTCCCTCCTTTCCAGAATACTAGTCCCATGAGAATGCTTTATCTTCATTACATCTACATATTTCACCATATTTGGTTGTGTTGTTTGTCTCCTTCAAAGAAAAATTAAATTGTTTGGTGATGCTCTTTTATGATTAATTTCGAATTTGCTGCTATGGCATTTGTTGATTTATTTTTTTTTAAATCTGATATCTGCATTTAGAGTTGCTCCTGTATTCCTAGGTGAGAATTCAGACTGAGAAGCATTACAAAGGGTTTTGGCACTGTGTTCAAGAAACATACAGGACAGAAAAAGTAGGTACCTCTCATCAGAATTGCTGATACCCATTGTCAATGACTTGTTTCAGGGAAGCAGAGCTGTTTCTGTCAGTTTGGGGAGAGTGGGGACCATTTGCACACAACCATTTTTTGGAAGAGGGTGAAATTTAGCTTTGCTGATGAGCTGTAAGATGAAAACAATGCTGCCTGGCAAACGTGCATGATCCTGGGACAGGGAGGTGAGGCTGGACCCAGGAGCAGTTTCCCAGAAGCCAGTGCTTTCAAGAAAATGCTTTTCTGTGCCATTCACTCTTAAAAGTTTTTTCTCTCCTGTTTCCCACTAGATTTGGGGATTTTACAAAGGTGTGTCTGCATCAGTCCTTGCCGTATCAGCAGTTTCTTCTGTTTCCTTTGGCACATACAAGAACTTCCTCTGTACAATCTGCAAGCTGCGATACGGGGCTGCAGATGCAAAGCCATCCAAGCTGGATGTTTCCCTTGCTGGAGCTGTTGCCGGTGCTGTCCGGGTAGGTAAACAGCCGTCAGGGAAAGCACAACAAGAGATCTTGTTCACAAACACAGGAGGCTGGAAAGGCTGGGAATGTTTTTGGTCCGAGAGGCCACAGGGGAACATGCAACAAGTCTGGTGAGTTTGTTTTTGCAGTGGAGGTCATGCTTTGCCCGTGCTGCCCCCTCACTGGTTGGTCCGTGGGATGCCCAAGTCCTGCTGGGCAGCTGATGCTGGATTTGGTTTAGAGCATCAAAATACTTCAGAACATGCTCTTAGAATGACATGGACCTTGGCAGCAAACACAGAACAAGGAAGAAAAAACGACTTAGGCAGTAAACTTCCCAAGTGGCTCTGATGGTGTGTTTATGTAAGAAAAGAGAGAACTCTGAGTCGAAGCACAGGTTGGTCCTTTCCCAGTGGCCCCACGAGCCCAGCATGGTATTGCTGCTGAAATGGGCAGTGCACAATGTTGCCTTGCCAGGACTTAAAACTCAACAGGGCACTACTGAGAACTGATGCTGCCTGGAAACGTGTATGATCCTGGGATAGGGAGGTGAGGCTAAATCCAGGAGCAGTTTCCCACAAGCAGATGGATCTCTGCGAGCATCCAAAGGTGCTGTGAATATGGTGGAGCTCACCCCATCACCCCGGTGGCATGCTGGGTCACAGTCCTCATGCAGAGCAGATGGTCAGGTTTCCAGGTGTTTCCTAGCAGTCAGTGACTCAACACAGGCTAATTTTTTTAAAGTCTTTAAGGTCTTGGTTCAAATGCATATACAAACAAGAGCCCTGATGTATGCTTCCCTATAGCTGAGGACATACCCTTTTTGTGCCCATCTGGTTTAGCAAGTACTCACAGGTATTTAATATCTGGTGTTGATTTCTGCCTTGCCTTCCACTCTGCCCAGTGCAGCTCACACAAGTGTCCTGCTGCTGCTGGGTGGAATGGCACAGGCAGAGGGGAGGAGGCTGGAACTTGCTAGAGTTTGCAGACAATATTACTGCCTGAAAATCTGGGAGACAACAAGTTTTCAGGAAGGGGATAATACACTGTTTAAATGAGAAGGGTTAAAACACCACCCTCTGATGTTACAGGTTGTGTTGACAAACCCCAGTGAAGTGGCTAAAGTTCGGATGCAGACTCAGAGAAATCCACACCCTTCTGTCACATCTCAGCCTGTTTCCAAACCAAAGTACCAAGGGTCTCTGCACTGTCTGAAGGTGATCACCAAGGAGGAAGGTTTTGGGGGTCTCTACAAGGGCTGCTCTGCATTACTCTGCAGGGATTGCTCTGCTTCTGCAGTATATTTCCTTTCCTATTCTGCTCTGTGTGACTGGCTCACACCAGCTGGGAAAGATAAACCAGGTAGGTATCGGAAAGCATCTGGCATTACCTGCAAAAATGGCTTATTTAACACCACTTTAAGAGGGAAATGGCTCTTGGCAAACATCACCCAGTACCTATAAAACCTCACCCAGATCTGATCCTCAAGCAGGGTTGCTCTGTGTGTGTTTTCTGGTGCTGCAGGGCTAGTTTTGGGCCCCAAGCGTGGGTGCCAGCAGCCTCCCTGTGAGGGTTTCACTGGCACAATCTTGTCCCCAAGCAGCTACTCCTCCTCCTGCAGGAGGGGTTTTTACAGCATGCTCTGGTGCCTCATATGTGGATATGAAATCCTGTTAATGCAGAAACGGGATATGTAACTAGAAATGAAACATGGACAAGCCTCCCAGGAGCCATCACAGAGCACAGATAAGGGTCAGTCCAGGACTTGAAAATAAAGTCCAGTTGCAGAACGTAAAGACATTTCAGGTTCTTAGTTGTGATTTTGCTCCAAAAAGCAACTATCCTCTTTGAGAAAAGATTGAATAGGTAACATTCAGCAAAGAGCATCTCTCTGGGAATTATAAAAATAAGTAGATCTATCTGAGCACTCTCAGGCTGCACCACATCTAGTTTGTGTGGTGTTCAAAGTGCCATGTGTGCAAAAACGAGTATTTTGTGAGATCACTGGAAACACACAAATGCAAGAGCTGGACAAAATAACTTCTGAAAAAACATGAAAGTTACCCAAGTTCATTGACAAATCTGAGATGCTTGTAGCTACGTGAGACTCAAGTGAACTGCTCCTCTGTTCACTCTCTCCTGCAGGTTTCCTCGTTGTGCTGCTTTCTGGGGGTTTTGCTGGAGTCCTGGCCTGGGGATTAGCTACTCCCATGGATGTCATCAAATCTCGGATGCAAATAGATGAATCGGACCAGCACAAGTACAAAGGCCTGATCCACTGTGTTAGGGAAAGTGTGAGAAAGGAGGGTGCAAAAGTGCTTTTCAAAGGACTGGGTTTAAACTGCATTCGTGCCTTTCCTGTGAACATGGTAGTGTTTGTAACGTATGAAGCTGTACTGAGATTTACAGATCGTTATATAAGCAAAAAATAGCTCATTCTATTCTTTTCAGAGGTGTATCTTGTTTGTTATTCTTTTTTGTAATACAAAATCCACAATCAACTGCTGAATTGATGGACAGCATAAGAAGCACAGACATTTCAGCACAAAGCTGATGACTGATGGCTTTGTTTCATTCCAATAGGATTACAAACTCATCAGGGAGCCTTGGATTCATATACAACCTCCCTTTTATCTCGTTAAAGTATTTAGACTGTAGCTGCTGCTTTGGCCCTTGAAACATTTGGGAATATTTATGTTCTAACAAGCTGCTTGTCTGATCAGAGGTTTTGGTAAAGTACTTAATTTTGTTTTCTACTGGCCCAGAAAATGATCCTCACGACCAAAGCAAGAGCTGGGGGGAGTTTGTGTAAGATTTAACACTATCCAGCCTGCGCTCTTTACATGCAATGCCTGCACTGCATTCACTGAGTGACTTACATATTTGTGCTTCAGGCTGTAACTTCACTTTCCCAGCTGTAATTTTCCCAGAGTACTCTACAGTTATATCCCCTTGGCAGCAGCTGAAATATGAATGTCCTTGCTTTTCCCTGTTGCTATTTAATGAGTGGCAGGCATGGTCTGTTTACATAACCAGCTAATGGCCTCACTGCAGTGACTCCAGGCACGGTTTCCCGGCAGCCACGTGATTTTCTCCCAGAGCCCTACACAGCATCAGGCCTCTCACGGAGGCCTATGGAACAGCATCTCTCTGAGCTTGGCACAGCTTTGGAGGCAATCTGTTCTCATCCTGTAGGGAGGGTGGGAATAGATGCAAAGCCTCTTTGCTTTCTCAAAGGAAAGGCTGCTGTAAAATCTGCGCACTAGCGGGGTTAGGCAAGTTAAAGGAGAGTTGCAAAGTTGTAGAGTATAATTAAGATTTACAGCTTTCAAAAGTGCATACTCTTCTCCCTTTAAATGATGCTGTTAGGAGCAGCCAAATGTTATTTTGTCAAAGGTATATTTTGAAAGAATTTATTACTTCTTTCTCATCTTCCTATTACTTCTTTTTCATTACTTTTTCCTACTTTTCATTAACATGCCAATTGAAAAAAACAACACCCATGCTATTGCTTCAGAAGGAAAACCCCTAATCCCAGAAATACTTTAGTTTGCTCATCCTGCCTCAGGGGCCACATATATGCTTTCTCTCTGCTTTAATCCCTGCATGATGACACTTGGAGTGGACTGGATCCAACCCCTCTCACATTCAGCTAAAAATGCGTTTCTTGGAGGGGAAGGGGAGTACTATATTTTAAAAGGAGTACTCGTATTCAGGACCCTTCCGGTCCACAGACACTTTGATCAGTTGATGCCATGGCTTTGACTACACTGAGAGTAATTTTGCAGCAGACTTGACAGCTGCCCTGGACACATAGAAAACGATCTTGTATTAGAATGACAAATTTAAAGATTTCAGGTGCTACTAGACAAGAATAAAGGAGACCTCTTCCACTCCAGACAGAGGCCACTAAAAAGGTCCACAACTGTACTCCTGAAATCTAAGCCTTCAACTGGCCTTTTAAACATGTTTACAGCCTTGCTATCAAACAAGCATCGTAATTCGTCTCTCAAGTCTACCCAGCTCTTGCAGTTGGTCCAAGAGCAGAGTTAAAAGACCAGGCAGGTGCACAGTATGTCACCTTAAGGGGGAGCGAAATTAAAGACCCAGCACTGAACTGGATTTTCTCCACAGTACTTATGGCCCCAGCAACCTACCACCCCTGGTTACAGCTTTGAGTGTCAGCACCAAACTTCCTTTAGTCAGAAAGTCCTTACAACTGAAGATTTAATTAAGTCCTCAGGGTCTGAAAATCCTCTTAAGATAGCTCTTAAGAGTCTACTACCCTCACGTTTTTATACAAGGGACGCATTTAACTGAGTGCTGTCCCAGCTGGGAGGTGATTTAACCCAGCTCTGCCTGGATGTTTATAATCAAACTCCTTTATGCTGCTTTATTCTCAGCTGACCTTGTTCCCAGGCATTACATCCCCTGAGCAGAGCCAGTACAAGAATGCCTGCAAAACAGACTAAACAACCACTTATTGTTAGGCAGCACTGATACCACCCATGGCCAGCCCAAGGTTTGAATATTAACTAGCTCATCTTTCTCGATAGGCTCACGCATTCAAATGACTAAAAATGCTTCCTCCTGTGAGTGGAACTGAACAGCTGATTTTGAGACAGGAATTACAGATGAGTTGTAAATATGAGTGGGAATAATTGCGGAAGCCAGTAAGAGGGGCTGAGAACTGTAAGCCTTGGGGCATTCAGCACCATATGTAAGCCATGTGGCCTGAACAAATGCTACATGAGAAGCAAATTGCATCTCCAGGCAGCTTATTTCAGGAAGGTAAGGCCTTTGCAATCCATCCTGTTCACAACCCTTTACTGGGAAAAATATGTGTACAATGTATGGGTGAAAACCTGCTCTAGAGTAAGAACTCACTCTCAGCTAATTCACACTGATACAAACACCACTAGGTACAGGAACTGACTGCAAGTGCTGTAAACACAGGCACATAAATATCAACCAATTTGTGTTTTCTGACATGACACATTAGGTACTTCACCACACACACACACACCAAGCTGGGTTTCTGGCTTCTGGTTTTCAGCACTTGACTGCTTTATTTTCTGATTTCTCTGTATTATCGTCACCTTTAGCTACTCTAACAATCACAGAACTATTTATTCTGATAAATTAGCCAGCTGAAGGCCAGCTAACAGAAAGAAGACACCACATTTACTGTGCTGATATTGGGTTTACTTTGCAATAGGGACTGCAGCTTGTTGTATAGATAATTTCTTTCAGTAACAAAGTTGGTGGCCTTGAAAAAAAGAGAATTTTCTTAGAAGGCACATTCTGCTTCAAGTTTCACGTTGCTGACAGTTCCTGTTTCCTCTGACAATATTTATGACTATCCGAGTAGGTTTCAGCATGTTTTTGGGTGACTTTAGAAGAGCTGCAGGAACCTATTCAGAATCTGTGCTCTTGCATAGCAATTATGGAGCACCATGTTTCCACTGAAGTACCAGTTTTATACCAAACCTACCTGTAAAAAGGTCATATTGACCTTCCCCCATTTCAGAGCTGGCTGCTATACACAGGGACATTCAACATCCAGTCTGACTGGCAAACAGGTAATTTTGGACAACTGACCCTTACTAGCTCACTCTGGGAGCAATCTGAAGTCTACCTGGAAGGGGGTTATAAGGCAGCTTTTTTCAGTACTTGAAAGGCACTGGACATCAAAACAAGGACCAGCTATATCAGATGATTAAAGTCAACACCTAAAAGGGTAGGAAGAGAGGTCAAAACCAGTTTCAATTAAGGTTTTAGAAGATAATAATAAAAAAGTAAAACCAAAGAAGTTTGATACAGACTTTTATCTACATTTTTATTACAGTGAGATGAACAAAATAAGCGAATTGAGTAAAATGTAATGAACATTGCCTGATAACATTCTTAGACATTTCGCATGTGCTTTTGACAACTGCCTTCTTCTAAATGCCTCTGGGACATGAACTGTAATTACAACAGATGTAGGAATTCACCAAGGTTCTTCTGAGAAACAGTGTCATTTCAGAAGCATGTTGGTATGAATTCATCAGAGTACTTGAAAACAGTGCTTGCTCTGTAAACAAATACTAAATAGTTTTGCTATCACTTTCCTTTCTAGAACTTTAGAAACAGATTTTAATTGTTGTTATAAAATTAATCCCTCTGATTAGACTAGAGTACTGTTTCTCCTACAGCATATTTTCCTTTCCTGAATAACTAAATTAATTCTTAGTTAACGAAATAAATCTTGCAGGACAAATCTGCATATAATATTTTAAACAAGAAATTTGCATTATGAGTTTGTAAAAGCCCTTTTAAATTCAATTTAAGTCTTATCGTTTATATATGGCTTAAAGACAACAAAGAATAGACTGCAAGAATAGGAAGGTCATCATCAAAGTCTAAAGTAAAGAGTTAGCTTATTTAATACTGGGTTTAAGAAGTTATTTTTCCCCTAAGAATTGCTCCACTACTTTTAAAAAATAAATTTTTTTCTACTGGTTGTTAAGCCCTTGCTGGCATTGAGATGATTTGCATGTGAGTTATAAAGACAGTCTCTGTGAACCATTTTCATTAACACATTAAAGTCAATGGCATTAGTGATGCCAGCTCACACAAACTGTAAAGAAAAAGACAAAAGCTAAGCCTTGCTGTTTTCAGCACAAGTTTGAAACTCATGCAGTAGGACTACATTTGCCTTCCACTTCTGTCTTTCCTTGGTTCCTTGCACAAACATAAATGAACAGGTTTATTTCATGTACACCTTGGCACTTCCACCTCAGCAGGGCAGGGTCATGCTGCAGAGGGTGTGTGCTGTGTGACAGAAATGCTGCTGCGGGGAAGGCAGCGGCACCAGCTCCGGGCAGCACAAACACCCAGCACCTTCTCATGTACTGACAGCCTGATCCAAGGGCTACTGAAGTCAGTGGAGTCAGTGACAAGTCTCATCCTTGAAACGTCTCCCTCAATTCAAGTGTAATCAGCTGCCTTCAAAGATCTGCAGTGAAATCAGAAGCTGCTTGTTTTTAGTTTTATTTTTTTTTTTAGGAATACTACAGTCAATTTATGTTCACTATACTCCACCACAGAGAACCTTTTAAGTTGAAATCTTTGACATCTCATTCAAGTGCCTTCCTTGTATTTTTAAATGATTTACAAATACCGCACACCAATACCCACGCGTTATCTGCATTAAATAAAAATACCCTTGATTAGAATATTTCTGGGCTAGGAACTTTCTGTTCTATATAAATATAAGACAGATCTAACATTGCATTCAGCACCGAATATATCAAAACAAGCTAATAATTGGAAATTTTCTTCCATAAGTAGTACCAAAGAGATTTAAGTTCTTTTGAAGAAAGGATATAATTAAATATTACTTGAGGTATTTTAACAAAGTATATTTTCTCACTGCAATACATCCTAAAATAATTATCCCTAGTTTAAACAAGCTGGTGCAGCAAAAGAGAACAGACAGTACAAGAAGTATCCCTGTGTCCAGTGTCACTTAATTTTCAAAGCATGATTTAACACTTGGTATTTATAACTAGACACTAAAATTTGCATTTCTATACTATCTTCCACCTGAGAATATGAAGGAACTTTGCAACCTCATGATAACCTCCTCTCTCCAGAGGCACTCAGATCAGTAAACAGCAGCAGAAACAAAAGTAAAGTGAGATTTCTGCAACTTGCCCAAGATCAAACAGGAGGATAACAGCAGAACAAGACTGATTTTCTTTATCCTGTGTTCAACTCACAGATGTCCATTCTTTCTGTATTAATCCCACTTTGTAACACTAACTAGCTTTTTGTGTGCAGCATGTTCCCAGTAGCCCAAAAGAACATGCAGTCTAGTAAACCAAGGTACACAGTACAAAAGAAAATGGAGCTACTACTTATTGGTTTGAGATATGACCTCTTACTAACATATTTAAAACAATTTCCAAGTTAGCCTTTATCATCAAATGGAAATTTTATTTATATTTTCAACATGAAATACATTTAAATACAACGCTGTGCTGACATACATGCTGTTCTGCAAGACTGATCAATTGTCTTGTATATTCTGATTTTAAATAGGTACAATTTTAAACTTTTTCTGTACTTTGCTGTTCATGATAATTAACTCATTGAAAGCACTATTTATAACATTGATTACAGGCTGTACATAACTAGAGGGTCATGACACACAACAGAAGACAACAATTACTTGGTTTTGCATTATCAAGTGCTAAATTACATACACACTTCTTCAAAATTCAAAGGCTAGCTTCCGTGGAGTCATGAATTGCTTCACAACTTCATCTGTGACCTGCTTCCTTCTTTCTTGATGAGCTGCTATCAAGGGCTGCATTGTTTCAATAAGTACCTTCTTCAGCTCCCCTGTGAGCAATTCCCCACTGGTGTAGGCCTGTCAAGAAAGTGTTGGTGGCTAAACGTGGTGCTATTCACAAAAAGACTCAGTGACCAGTATTTCTTTAAAAGCCTCATACCAGCAAATACAGATTTGGATGTCTTAAAAATAAGCACATGCCTTAGAAGATTATGTGGTATCACTCTGAAGATGCAACTTGTAAAATTGCTTGTTGCCTTTGAAAAGATTATGGCAGCTGGGCATTTTCGTAAGTTATTATACGGACTGAATAAGCTTCTTTCACAAGTTTAACTCGGAAATCCTGTAATTACTTGCAGGAAACTGCTTATTTTCCTCCCCAGAATCCCAGTTCAAATAAACAGTCACTCTGAGCTGTTTTTTGCAATGAGAGGTACAAATCCTTATATTTTTTTTCTCATTACATTTGGGTAAGAGATTAGATGTGATTGAAATATCCTTTTTACAGCAAAGACACTCAGAATCTATGTTCACACCAACAGTCATATTCACAGCTGGGAATTCATTCCATTGCTCTGATACTGAAATGCTTTAGCTAGAAGCACAGACTAAGAGCTAGAAACCACGGCTGAGGCAGTTCAACTACAATTTGAAATGACAATAAACACGATAATCTTACATCCTCATGTCATCAAATAATTTGTAACACCTATTCAAGGTGCTACTCAGCAACAGTAAAATATGTTAACCAGAATTAACTGAATTGCAATTTCACTGGTGTGTTTCTGGGCCTGAAAGCTTCCTCTGGTGCCTTAACTGAAACTGCTCAACTAATGCCACTAAAATCAGCGAGTTCATGTTTTCTAATCAGGTTCTGAGGCACCACTGCAGTGAGCTGCAAGCTGTGGGCCAGGCTTTGTGCTCTGCAGCTCTCAACTTTGTTGCAGCTGTTCCCAGCAGGAGAAAGCCAATAAACCAGTGTGACACGGGTGTTATCTACTGCCTTCTAGAGAACACACATCACCTAGTATTGGTGATGAAGAGAAGTGAAATGTCTTGCTATCAACCATGGGGATAGAAGTCTGCCAGATAGGTTTAAGGAAAATGCAACTCATATGAAGCAGTTTTTTCTTGGGATCAATGAATCAATTCCTCAGAGCTATTACATTTCCTGTGATGATAAGAAAAAATAACAAACCAGCAAGCTTTAGACATGAGCTTTTCTAGTTTTGCCGAGTGCCTTGCAATACGGAACAGGCAGAGTGCATTATACAATTAAGTGAAGACTTATCCTAAGGTGGCCTAACTAACACTATACAGTGTTGGAGATGCTTATGAAAATACTAGTGGGTTTTTTTTTTTAAGAAGAGATAGATTGACCTGTGAGAAAGAACATTGCAAACAAACAAATACTAATATTGACGCTTGCGAGGGATAGAGAGAACAAGAATAACACCAGAATTACCTTCCTGAAGAAGGTTCACAGGAGGACTCAGTCACAGCTTTGTTGAGGGCTGAGGTTACAGCTTTGTCCTCACAGTAGGGAATGAACAACACTATCTTCAATTTGGCTACTTACCTGCTTCAGTTGTTCGAGCCTGTCATCATCTTCCAGGAAGAATGTCAGGTACATAAAAGACACATCAACGTCACAGTTCCCTCCGTACTTCCTGTGCTCCTCAATAGTATCTCTGCCTCCAGAGAAGGCGTGCTTGTTAATCTGAAACAATATGATGATGCTATGGTATAATTTCTATTAAATTCTGGATTACTTTACTGTAAACAGAGGTGTATTATGATCCTCCAGATTCTGTATTAAGGACTAACTGAAGGGTGAGTGGGACAAGATAATGCAGAGCCTCAGGACTGAAAAAAGGAGATCATCAGAACCCATCAGGGAAAAATGGCTACACACATATACCTCAGACTGAATAATCAGTACAAAAATGAAGTGAAAATTAAAAATAATCCACTCAAGATTCAGTCTAAAAAGTTTTAAGTCCCTTTCACTGAAGCTGTTGTCTGTTGGACAGAATTTGTGCTCGCAGGAAATGCACTTCATGTAAGAAAAGGTATTTACTTCATCAAGAAATTAATTTTGAAAGGACGAAGGAGGCATGGAAAATTCTGAAGAAATCCTAGAGAGAACCTAATCTCCTCTTTTGCTATAAAAGGAAAGCAAGAGAAAGCAAAGATTACAAAACTCTGTCAAGAATGCCTAAAATCAGACCAATGCCCTATTGCTCAGCCTAAAAATGGAATACTTGCTGACATCCTGCCTCTCTTTTTAAGCAGTTTCCTATAGGCAGATGAACTGTACTGGTGAACAGATGTACTTGCTAATCCCATCCACGGTAAATTCTGAGGATACCAGCCTATTTTATACATTTACACATAAGTAGAATTCTGAGGATGCTAATCTTCCTACGAATTCAAAGAGAATAAATTACTTAGAGGAGGGAAAAAAGTATTTTTTGAACATATGCTGAGCTTTCATTTGGTTCTTGTATCTTTTGAGATAGCATAATCAACCTGCCAAGAAACACATTTGCATACGAAGTAGATTTTGTTTTTAGTTCTGGTATCTAGGAGCTGCTATATATTTACAATTTATGAATATTCCTACTATCTGTGTGACTGTCTAGTGATTTTTTGCACTTTTTTGAATCTCTCTAAACCACCATGTTACAGATGATGTCTTGTGGCAACAAATTACAATCAAAAATGAGGCACTGATGAATATTTTAAGAAAGTGAACTGCCATCTGCCACATTACATCTATTCTTATGTTGTAGGACAGCCTGAATAGCTGTCTCAGCATCTATAAAACTAAGTTTTTACATACTGTTCTGAATTGACCTCTCTCCTTAGTAGATTTTAAGTCTGTATGAACTTTTTTCAATGTTCCTCATCTCTACAGTTTTTCCTCTCTATCAGGTGAAGGCACATTGTTGTTTTACACAAAATGTTTCTTATATTATTTCAAGTTCATTTTTTTAACATATCCTGGCACCTACTAATTGACTGAGTGTTTCAATGAGTTACCTACAGTATTTCACTGATTTTTTTGCACAGAATTTCCCTGAATGCTTGAATACATCTACAGATGTAGAATCTAAACAGCACTTTCTAGGAAAACTAACAAGTAATTGAGCTGTAATTTGCTGATAGGTGGAATAAGAATAGTTTATTAAAATGTTGCCATTCATCTCCTTGGATTATCCAGAAGCTTCTCAGCCTTTCCCAATATATAGTAATTTTTCATCTTATATTACCTGTAAGTTCTGAACTTCATTACTTAGCAATGTACCAGTAACCTGAAAAACGCTGCATGCAGTAAATTTTTTTTTATGCAGCAGTACCACCCTCTTTTCAACCTTCATCCATGACCAGAAGTCACCTTTCATACTCTATTTTTTTATTTATTGCCCGAAACAATATTTGGTCTTTCACTCAAGCTCTATTTCCATAAAGACTCGTTTCTCATGGGCTTCAGAGGCTGAAATAAATCTCAGTTTGTCCTTCATTACTCAACAGTTTTCATCATGTTCACGATTTTTCTTTATACCTTTTATAATCTAAGTAGCTAGGATTATTTTGTTATTTTTTCAAGTAGTTTAAAGACAGTAGAATTAGGACTTATGAACTGGACATGAAGCATCTTGGATCTCTGCAGATTACAAGCTACTTGCCAGGAAAAAACACATGGAAGAACATTACCAATATTACCATTAACCATGTATTCTATATTCTGAAATCACAGCTTTTTTTTTAAAGGAACTCTGTAACTGTGCAAATAAACTGGAATTATTATAATCTTATAATCCAAACACATGAAGAACAACAATTCTTCAAAACAGTACTGTTTAATCAGTTTCTACCAAAGAGAATGAATCATTATAGATGGCTGTAGAAGAATCTGACCTATACACAGGTTTGTCAACCATAAAAGAACTAATCCAAGCCTCCCCAGAAGAAACTACATATACATCTTTTCTTCTTGTTTTGACAGTTATTTCACGTCTGGGTATCATGTCTATAAATCCTCTCCTAAAGACTGATTTTCCTTTTCTTTAAATATCAAAACACAGATGAATCTTTTACAAACTAATCCTCTGACATCACATAAGAGGGATCTTCCTTTGAACTAGAAAAGGCACTAGGAATAAACTCAGATAGGAGAAAATATCCCTTCTAAAACTCAATTCAACATACTATTTATTCGTGAATTGGCAGAAGTAGATTCCCAAGCAGCAGGAAAGGTCTGACCTGTGTTGGAACTGACACTGTGCAAGGTTTGGTGCTCCCAGCATGGAGAGGAAGTCAAGAGAAAGAGCTGTTTATTAGGTTTACATTAGGGCCTGTTAGATTTCAAAACTATGGCAACATAATATTTATATTAAGAGCGGGAGTCTCCACAGCTCTTATTCTTACACCACTGCTCTGCAGACACCAGAAAAACAAACATAATGTTTGTACTGTCAGACTAGCTGGCAAGGCAAAAGATCATATTTGATAGTCTAGCTAAATTTGTATAACTTGGCCAATTCCTGAAGACGCTTTGCCATGAAATGTATGGGAAAAAGGATTCAGATATGTTCAAATAAAACACTAAAAAATTGCTGTAACTGTGAGGACCACTGAAGGTAATGTCAGACAACTGGCAAGGACATCAAGGGAGTATCAGGTAGAGAGAGCATTGTCTTTAGGAGCTGTAGGCCAAAATCTGCAGCACTTGTTTTGGATGAAACTGAAGACTATTTATATTTATACAGTACCTAGAGACATGG
The DNA here is from genome assembly GCF_036250125.1 of Pseudopipra pipra. NCBI lineage: Eukaryota > Metazoa > Chordata > Aves > Passeriformes > Pipridae > Pseudopipra > Pseudopipra pipra. The sequence continues at coordinate 53,298,843 of NC_087554.1, forward strand.
TTTAGTGGTGGACTTGGCACTGTTAGGTTTATGGTTGAACCTAAATGATTCTATGACCACCACTCCTTTTTGTTATAAAGCTTTGTGCTATCAGGTTTTGCAGGTCCTTACCTTTGTCTTGATTTGTTTGGGTGTATCAGTGAGGAAGATGGACGAGTTTGGGTCACTAGCACTCATTTTGGTCTGGGCTCCTTGTAAGGCTGGGAAGAAGACTGAGTGAAGTAAGGCTGGTTTAGGCTGTCCAATTCTAGGTGCTACATCCCGTGTCATTCTAAAATAAGGATCCTAAAACAATAAAAGCACAGAATAAAGTTGAAAAATATACTTTGAAAACTGATTAGTGCTGACTCATTCATGCCTTAAGAGGTGACGCCAAAAAACCAAAAACTGACCAAGCCATGAAATGTTTCAGAATCTACTTCCAATCCAGAGGAACAAAAAACAAAATTCCTTTTTTTCTTTTCCATAGTTTTGCTGTACACTCTGATTCCCTCAAGTAATAGGCATATTTACAAATTTTTACATGAATTCAAATAGTTGTGGAAACTATGCTTAGTATGCCTGGAGATGGATGCAGACTAAGATGGAAGCTTCCTCCCAAAGCATTTTAATAACCAGTAGAGAATCTGAACTAAATCAGTGATGAAGCTGGCAGTGCTGTGCTCTGTCACAGTGATGTGACTTAAATCAACTGTGATATTACTACATAATATTGTGGCTGCTGAATATGCTTACACCATCTTCCAGTGACTGTGCCTGTGACTAACATAGCTAAAGAGTCAGACAGTGCAGGATTTGACTCCTAGAAACAGTACTTACTTAAAGTGAAGACTCTATTACTGTCATTTGTGTCTGATGTTCTTCCAGCTCCCCACATCTTCCAGATCTGAATTGTTAGGGTTTTGCAGCCTTTCTGGCAAACTATTTCAATGCTTTCTTATTCTTACTGAGAGAAGGTTTTTCCCCATGGTTCAACAGAAATCTCTTATGCTGCCAGTTGAGCTCATTCCATCTTGTCCTAGCTACTATGGAGATGGACAAAAGTTTCTTCCTACCACCATGTTAGTATGCTTTTGCATAGATGTTACTGTCTTTGCTTTCATAGATGTCAGCTCAGTGTGAATTGAGTACAGATCAAGAGAGATCCAAGAGTGGCAAAAAGTAGTAATGCATGATTGTTGTTAAGCCTTCATCTTCTCATCTTTTAGATCTTCCAGTTTCTATCCCAGAAAGGTGCTTGCAGGAATGTTTTACAGATGCTTTGAGATATCACCAGGAAGCTTCAATGGTACATTACAAAACCAAATTCATGAAAACCTAATGAAGTAATATGGTTTTCTTACCTGATCGATAGCACATGGGATAAGACACTGAATGTTCTCCTTGCCATTGAAGATCTGTGGAAATGATGAACTGAAGGATGGGGCAGCTTGAATAGCAGGAAAGCTGATCTTACCTAGAAAACAGCATGTTTGGAAAAGCTAATCAGCCAACATTAACTGTGATAAATACAGAGAGCTTTTTGAAATATGTAAAATGCACAAGTGAACCATCTGGATACTCACTTGAAGACCAAGATCTATCTTTATCAAGCAATGTTGCCTTATATGAGGAAACTTTCTCCTCTTTACCTTTTGTGATGTCAACAAACCTTCAACTGACATAGAAACCAATGACAAAAGGCAAGATGTGACCACAAAGATTTCAGAAATAGTTCATCACTGCATACTCTCTTCATCATTGAACTATCTACCCTTTCCACAAATACAACTGACTATGTCATCACTCAGACCTGCTTTTTTTTTCCTCTTTTTGAGAGAATGGTTATAGAGTCACTTATCAAGCAAGCTTCCCTCTAAGACCTTAGAATCATTGCTATATTCACATTGGACTCAGGAAGCATCTCAGATGTGTCTAGTTTTCTTTTTTATACAGTGCTTAATCACAGAATGGCCAATATCCTTCCCTGAACAAAATCCTGTCAGAAGAGAGAGCAAATAGCAGACTTTGCAAACATGTAATAAAGTCATTATCACAATACCAACTTTTATGAGAACTGTTAAAACAAGTAGAAATCTCATCCTTGGTTACAGGGAAGGCTGAAAAGCTGTCACTGGTATAACTACTGAACAAAAATGATGTTAGTGCTCAGGAACACCAAGGATTTAATGACATCTTTACATAGAATCTTTTTTTTTTGCCAATGTGACAGAAATCTGTAATTGTAGTGAAGTAAATGGAAGACAGCAGTTACCCAGCACCTTGATAATTAGGCTTTTCAGTGCTCCCTAACACTTTTTCATCTATGTATATGCCTATGTGTATTAATGAAACTTTTTCTGAAAATTTGGCATAGAAATTTCTAGGAGACATAACTGACTACAGCTGCAGTCACTGTAACAAAAACCAAAAAAGAAAAAGTAGCTCTCTATTTCAAACCCTTCAACATCAGTGTTTTGTACTTTGCTGTTACTAAGGCCAAAAAGGTAAATATCATGCTAGAAATTTCACTGTAAAGATTTTCTATTCTGAAGGAACCACAATAATATCATAGAATCAGAATCAGCCTAGAAACATGATCTTGCTTTTTCTGCCTCTTTCATGAATGCAGTACTAATCTCCTTAAACTATTACTTAAAATAGCTCCATCAAAAGTGAAAGTAAGCATTGCTTCTTGTAAGTCATTTGATTTCCTACCAATGCAATCACTGTCTGTAAAGCCAAAGATTCCTTTCACTTGGTTAAAGGTAACATGCTTCTGAACCTTGACAATGTTTTTGTAGAATCCAGGACTTGTCCTATGAAAAAAAAAAGTGGAAAAATAAAATGAAAAGAGCAAAAAAGTGGATGTAGAAACATTGACTACAAAAGATGAGAATGTCAAAAAACCTGCAGGATTAAATCTCATAGTTTCAGACTTTTTGTGGCCCATTAAGATAATAATTAGAGAATTTTTTACAAACAGGAATTTTAACCCTTGAAAGTTTTAATTTGTTCTTTCCTTTCCCCAACATTTACTACAAATATTTTTTGCATGAGTAACTGTCTAAATCCAGAAATATTTAGATTTGGAAATGGTGCCAAAATGCCTCACAGAGCCTGAAGTTTACTTATGCTTCTCTGTGAACTCAGGGAACTTAAAGAGATCATGTCTTCTGTGTTGCTTGGTATCCTCAATGTGTATCCCATACAGGACACTGCTGCTGCCTGAAGGAATGGTAGCTCAAATCTTCCAGATTCTAATTTTCTACAGGATAAGTTCCCTGGTTGGACTTTCTCTGTCACTAAACACAGCAGCAGCATTTCCAAATCAAAAGCAGCTCTGCAACTTCTTCCTTTTTAACTTCTGTTGAGGAGCTGAAGGAAAAGAAACAGCAGTTCTCACCTGCCGTCCTTCAGCCACTGAGTCCAGTGTTAAAGTAACTTTGCTAAGACAGGAAACTCAGGGGGGTGAAAAGACGCAAATCTGCTTTGTAGGCTCCACGTTCTGGTGCTGTACATTACACAGCTTGTCTCTAAAACATATATTCTCTCATCCAAGTCTTTAAGGAAGCTCATCACCCCACATGGAAGAGCAAAGACCACAGATTCAGTTCTGAACTCTGCCATAAAATTTCTTCCTTCTGAGATGGCAGTTTTCAATAATTTATTTTTCTTAAGTCTTCTTTAAACTTTACTGAATGATCTTCCATGCTGTATTATTAAAATAATTGACCACAAAAAGTTGTTGCAATGCCTTCTGTTAATGCAGATAAAGTGTAAATGCACCTTAAAGATTTTGATGCCATCTTAAAAAAAAAAAAACAACCAAACAACAATCTGGAAGTTTCTTGGTGGTTTAGGTATTTTCACTTTAACTGGTTTAATATATTTTTCATAATTTAAGCACTGCATACACAAGTATTTGTTCATATGTTATTCAGGAGAATGACAATAGTACGTATAAAGAGTTAAGACAGCAGAAAAAATAATATGTTTCTATTTTAAGTGTCATAACACTTGCCTTGAAGCTTTCAAATTTAGACACATTTATTAAAACATTGCTGGCTGTCAGAGTCGGAGAGAAAATCCAGACATCTTTTTTTCATTACAACGCCCTAAAGAAATTTATACTTACCCTAAATAGTCTAAATCCGAAAATATAAACGTTTTATTGATGTCAAAACCACAAGCGATGATGTCTTTTGCATTTTCTTTAGCATATTCATATGCTTTCTCAACTGTCATGTCCTTCCAAAGGTATTTCTCATCATCAGTTAACTGTATAACTAAGGGAACATCAAATACTTCTTGCAGCCACCTAACAGAAGAAGAGAGATGTTATCTCAAAATAAGTTATTATGAAGATGTAAGTCACACAGATAAAACATTTTTATATATTTAAACAAAAAAATATATGAAGAGATCTGATTCTCTTTCCTTTGTATGCATATGCAATTATGTTTATGTGAGCAGATGAAACATTTTTATAGAGATTATAATGACATTTTACCTGGAAAAAAGCCTCGCACTTATTGTTTCCTGTAAATATGACAGCAGTCACCAGTTGTCATGGAACCAAAATTCAAAAAGGCTTTAGCTTTTTGAGCCCCATGTCTCTGTGTCCTGCTGCTGCAGGCACCACACACATTACAGAGTAATGTTACTGAGTCTCATCACCATCTTGTTTTTAAGAACAACAAAAATTCTAAGGAGTGCCACGGGGCTAAGGGAACAAGGAAAAGGGCTGTATGGTGATGCAGGGATTATGATCACTTTAGTGAAAAAGTAAGACTGAATTGAGTTCATTAATATTCACCTCACGTAATCAGATCTCCTTGCAATGTATCCTTTTGGCAGTTTTCTAAACCATGTTCAATGTTTCCTTCAGAAAAAAATGCTTTGATTAATACAAATGGTAGAAATGGCTTACTTTGTGAACATAAATGGGATAAGATGACCAACATGCATTGCCTGAGAGGATGGCCCTCTGCCTGTATAGAGGTAAAAGGACTTCTTATTTTCATAAGCATCGAGTATTTGGTCCATATCTCTAAAGAAGGAACAGAGAAAACACGATACAACTGTTTAGGAAGAAACATCCACAGCAAAAAGCTTCCACTCAAAATCTGAGTGCTTTCAAAGCCAAACAATTTTATAAATAAAATATAGTATGTTGAGTGTCCTAGAAATAAAGTTCAAGTTTCCTCATTTTTAATTTCAGAAAAGCATTGTCTCCTTCAGTCCCCACAGGGAAAAAAAAGCCCTCAAAGAAAAATTAAATTAAAAATTAAAATTTAATGTTGGAAATTAAAATGAAAATTGCGCAAGTTTTAAAATTATTTCATTGGATAATAACCTCTAAGGCCTAGTAAAACAGCTAGGAATCATTTCCCAGATAGGTTCAAACAACCAGCTTGGCTGACCTCTGGTGGAGGCTGTGCCCCAAATCATGATCATGCACTTAACTGAAATGTGCTACCTGCCACAGGCCAAAATTTTAGTACAAGAAAAACTTACCTGTGAGAAAAAAAGATTCCTCTACGTAGAAAGTGGTGAGGTTTTTGCCCAGTAGCTCTTTCTATTCGATTGATCAGATCTGTGTCGATTTTACTGCTGCCAAATCGAACTATAATCATAAAATGTTAAAAAAAAATAAAAATAAGCACAGCATTGCTACAGATTTTGGATTACCAATGGCATACCAATGCAGGTTAAGTTAAAAACACATCTCCTTCTTCAAGTCTCAGGTAAAATAGCTAGATTTTCCTGACTCTTGCCTGAAGTCCCAACAGACATCTCCAGTTCTAACTCTGTGCTAGGAGGCCCAGTGCATTCACATGTAATATTGCTCCATCCATGATTATTACAATTGTAATCTCCTTACAGCAGAAGTATTGATATTCCAAGCAAAAAACCATGCTAAAGAAACACATTTAGGTTAATAACTTGGCCTCTCTAAGCCATAGGATGAAAATGCCTTTGAGGCTCTGAATATTTTTCTCTTGATGTCTAAATTTTCTGCTCAGACCACATGGTCTTTCACTGCCCAACCCCAAACCCTTCTGCAAACTCAATTCTTCTTTAATATCTAACCTTTTTCAGTTTGAAACCACTTCCCTTTGTCCTGTCGCTCCAAGCACTTGTAAACAGTCCCTCTCCATCTCTCTTGTAGCCCCTTTTGGTACTAGAAGGGGCTATAAGGTCTCCTTGGAGCCTTCTCCAGGCTGAACAACCCCAACTCTCTCACCCTGTCTTCACAGAATTGGTGCTCCAGCCCTCTGATCAGCCCTGCTCCACAGGTCTTTCCTATACTGAGGGCTCCAGAGCTGGATGCAGTACCCCAGGTGGAGTCTCACAAGGAGCAGAGGGACAGAGTCACCTCCCTCGACCTCCTGGCCACACTGGTTTTGATGTAGCCCAGGATGCTGTTGAGCTTTCTAGGCTGCAAGTGCACAGCACTAGGTCATGTCCAGCTTTTCATCTACCAACACCCTCAAATCCTTTTCCTCAGGACTGCTCTCAATTCATTCTTTACCCAGCCTGTATTTGTGCTTGGGATTGCCCCAGCTCAGGTGCAAGGGCCTTACACGTGGCTGCATTGAACCTCATAAGGTTCACACGGACCCACTTCTCAGAATTGTCCAGCACCCTCTGGATGGCATCCTGTCCCTCAGGTGTGTCAACCATACCACTCATCATGGTGTCTACAGCATTATGCAATGGGAAACAAGTTCCTGCTTACAACTTTTCATTCACTCCAGGTGAGTCAAGCAGGATATCATAAAAGGGAAGCACTGGCTCATCCACGGAGCCATTAAAATAAATGTCACTAAAAAACGTAAATGTTGATATGCAATTCAGCAAAGACAACTTTAATCCCTATGTTTTTTGAGTGTTAACATATCTGCTTCTCCTAAGTAAGCCTTAATTACTGAATGAAGTTCTTCCTATCAAATAAAATGTGTTACAAAATGGAAAAAATAATTATAATCTGGATGAATGCTAAAGAGAGACCAAATGAGCATGAAAATGTTTGATTCAGCACAATAGCAACTGTGCTAAGAGGCTAATCTTACAGAAACAGAAAACATGAGAATACCCCAGATTAACTGGGACTAGGCATCCTAGAAATCTTTGCATACTGTTGTAAAGAGTGATTAAATACTCTCTGATATATAGAACATTCAACTGGAAATGCCTAAATAATTTTATTAAACATTCCCAGATTGCACAACTTCCTTTTCTTTGCCCATCTTCATCTTTCCTGTTAAGAAAATGGGTAGTTTTTCCTGACCTATTTCGTCCTATTTGAACGTTCAAAACATTTTAGGCTCTCTATTCACAAAGAATCTGCCTTCCTAAATAGCTTTATGAATAACAAGCAGCAACTCCTTCACTTTGCTAAGTGGCTAGGCTAGCATTCTACTCTCAAAAATTTCCAACACATCACTTAGAAGAAGCAAAATGACTCATCTACCAAATTCACCAAATTAGCAAAAAATGAGTAAAAACCCTTTAGGTTAACCCACCACTCTAGGGAATATCAAAATACATACACACATATACACAACTAAAAAAGGGCATGAACTGATTTACTGTGAAGTCACGATGGCCATTTGCAGGATGATCGTGAGATTGTGCCAACACAAGTATTCTACTCTTCTTCCTTTTCTAAAAGACTCAGAACCCTTCTCCCAAGAAAACAAATCCCCTTCTCCATAACTCCTATGCATGTAGCAAGAGAATGACAGATCTTGCCCACTTCTAGATTCTAACAATTATATTTTTTTATCTCTCTCCCACTTATCTATATTTTTCTTTGCACACTTCTCCCTTTCCAACTTTTTCTTTCTCCTGTTACCTTCTGCAGACTAAGCCAACACGCACATACATTTGACATGATCTTACAATAAACATCAGTTAAAGGAATGCTGACACAAGCAACTGTGCTTCCAAAAGCAAATATATGGTTACTGCCACATAAGGGTGTATGCTCTGTTGTCAGAAACAAGCTACTAAGCAGACCTCAGCAATGTACAACTGAGGTACTAAATGTGAATTGAAAACTGACAATAATAAAAAAAAAAAGGAAAAATAGAAAAAATAATGAATAGCTCTCTCACTTGGTTCTATGCTAGACTCAAACAAGCTATTAAAACAGCAAACTGTAAAACCAATGAGGAAATTAACTAAACCTCTTTTTCTTAAATTACAAAACTTTGCAAGTTTTGTAACACTCCTGTCTAAAACATTTTCCATTACACTGCGTGTTTTTGAATGAGCTGCAACTCCTCCATTCCAGCCAGCACTTGGCTGCATGCTAGTGTGTCTTCTGAAGAAGTCATTATACTTAATAAACTTCTGCATTAGTTTTGGATCATTCCTGCATTCCCTAATTCTTAAGGGATATGAAGAGACAGCAGAAAGAATCCTACAGTCTGGCTAAAATGATCTAGGCTCTAGCTCTTCTGCATCACAGCCACTGAAGATGCAGATACTCAGTCACAGTGTCTTCATTAACACAACTTCTAATAACAGTCCTTATGCCAAAACCCCAACTGCAAGTAAAACATTATTTTGAACTCGAAAGTTCTTTGCAAAGTTTTTAAGTCCTTCATAGGAAATCCCCACCTAGGACATTTTCATCTTCTACAGCAAATTCTTCAGACATGGGAATGCTAAGATTAGACATAAATTAAATGTTACCTATGATGGTATTGATCAGGATGTGTTATGATGCCTTGCTGTTTCTGTGGTCATTAGGATCACTTTACATAAATTCCTTAGTAGCAGTGAAGGAAGAGTTATACCTATGAGCTTGTCATAATCCACGCCTTTAGCGTTTGACGTCTGCACATTCCAGGGATCTACCAAATCCTCATCCTCTTCTTTAGTTGTACCATTGTTTATTAATACAAGATCTTTTGGAGGCAAGCCTGCCTGATAATCTTGTCCTGTTGTTGTTTTATATGACAGTTTTAATGATAATAGCATCCTTACTGCTGCATCAATTTCATCCTGAATAAAGGAAAAAAAAAACCTGCTTACCATACTTAAAATAGACAATTATATTAATATCTTAACCTTTCAAAATCCTGCATCCATGCTTTGACTTGAATTGCATCACTCAAACTCTAAGTCTTTATTTAAATGTTTTCATCTTAACATTTTAAGTACAAACTTGTAAGATATTTAAATAAAATATAAATTATTATCTAATTTACTTTACAATGCTTTTAGTGGTTCACCTGGAAATAATTTATTCATTACAATTCATTGACAGATTTGAAGACAAACTCGAACAAAAAGTTATGATTATGACCCTTCTAATATAAAGGTACTGTAAAATCTCATGCAAGCAATAAACAGCAACACTTTATTTGACTCCCACTTTTCAAGGCTTACTCCCTCAGGCAATAACACTAAGAGAGCCTGTATTAAAACTGAGCTCTCTTTGCCAACACAGTGAGGACAGAATAAGGAACTTAAAAGTAATGGCAAATTACTAAATTTAAGGGAGATTAACCAGAGACTGTGCAGTTACAGGAAGACATATTTGCTGATGCTTACAATAATGCTTGGAGAAAAAGATTTGCATGAAGCATCTAAAACCAGGGAAGAATGGAAGTAATATAAATTTACTTGGATCCTGTCACACAGCATGGCAACTGGCTGAAGCAGACTTCTAAGCCTATGTTCTTACTAGAAGAGTAAAAACTTTGCTCTTGCTCGTGACTACCTTGCTCCAGGGTATGCCACAGTTCACGAAATGGACATAAATAATTTTTAACATGAATTTTTCTTATCACAGTGCAAAACAGATCTCAGAACAATCATATTCTTCAACACTCAAAGACAGACCTAAACTGAAAAAGAATAGGTTCAAAACATGAAATTGAAAATACCTTTGGTGCTTTTCCTGCTTTCAATGCTCTGACTTTCTCTCCTTGTTCAGTTACTCTTTCAAACAGCTGAAGAGGACTCAGAGACTTCAAATCACAGTTCAGACTATCAGCCATTGTGCCAGACTGCACAAAGATCTGTTTAGTTACAACTAAATTTATCCAATTCTTTGGCTTGTAGATTCAAAACAGCAGCAACAACAAGGAGAACTGTAGGGCAAAAAGCATTGTGCTTTATTCTTTTATGTAAGTCTTGAAGATTAGATGAGCAGAATAAGAATATAAACACTATACTGACCCCATACCAAATTCTATTCATATCGAATTGATAAATGTGGAGATATTAACACAATGAGCTTCAGTTTCATACAGAAATGGACTGAGACTAACAGGAGTAACAAATAAATTTAGAGATCGCTGTTCATGTTATTTGTCTACATATTTAACACTAGAACACCTTTTCAAAGTCAAATTCCTGGCAAAAGAAAAAGTAATTGAATATATGTACGATCCAGAGCAATCCAGAACAATTGGTAGAGGTTATCTGATTCCTGATTAGTTAATGTTCCTGCACTGATACCCTGTCAAATTCTTAAATGATGAGACTTTTATAGCTATGATACAGAATTTTGTCTTAGTATATGTAATAGAGTACTTCAGCCCAAAGAAGGATATACAAGAGAAAAGCTTCGTCATCTTCTTTATGGCCTTCCTGCACAGGTTACAAACACACTGATGATTAGTGAGAAATGCTGCTTTCTAAAGAATCCTTGGGTCAGTAATAGGCTGTAAATTTGCAGAACTATGTGTTTCTCAGAAATACTCAGGAAAAATAATAGGAGAAGGCTTAAAATGAGGTGTTGGATGAGACTAATAACACAGCAGTCCTCCTATGTCCAACATATTCCTTGATCACTGCAGCTTCCTACCACAGAGCGTGCCCATGCCTCCATAAACAGGCTTCTCTCCCAGACTAACAACTATAATGTTCTATATATTAACAATAACATCATCTGAAAGTTTCTTAGCAGTCTATTAGTTATCAGTGACTGTGACTTTGCAGAACTACAACTGCATAGTTTACAGTAGACTAACACAGTAAAATAATGCTGTTAAATGTTAGATAAGCATAGTTTCTATTACCAAATGCATTAAAATTATTTTCCCTCTACAGCAGAAAAATCTTGGTCTTTAGCTTATCAGTTATCTTCTAAAATGTTATAAATAAACTCTGCTGTACTTAATTTTAAAGAATACATTGAACACCTCTTAGTAATTAGCAAGTCAGGAAACCTCTGTAACATGGATTGCATTGAATTACCTTATACCCTACTACATATACCTCCCATAAAGGTGTCACAGCAATTAATGGTATCACAGCAATTTCTCCCTCTGATTTTTCTAAAATTACAAATTGTCTTCAGATAACCTCTGAAAAAAGCCCAGAGTTTTATTTATGTCTAACAACTCTGGTGAACCTGTTATCAACCTGCCACATGTGAACACTCATTTCAACTGCAGAGGCGTAATTCCTTATTTTAAAAATCCTTATTTTCAAAAGTTATTCATGCTCAGCAGATCTCTATACAAAATAATGAGATCTTTAGAACTATATAAGATCTGAATATTCTTTTGGTAAAAATTCAAGTATCGTGCTGCTTAAATATTGAGAACTGAGGACAAACAAGCATTAACTTGAAACGGGAAGGGAGTTTTTATGGTTGTGGTTATAGTGAGCTTGTCATATTTACATAGAAGTAAATTAGTGTTAAGAATATGTAAGGAGGACACCATCTGTCAGAAAAATAACACTGTAAGTGGAACTGCAACTATCTCGAATCCATTCAGGAAGAACATACCACAGTAACAAGGTACACAGGGAAGCATCATAAAACCTGTGGCTGTTAAAATGAGGTAACAGGAAAAAAAAAGAAACAGAAGCCTGTAATAGTTGCTTTAGCTGTTCCACAGTATTTCAAAGCCTTCCTTCTACAAAATAATCAGCCTAATCACAACCTTGGTTAATTTACACAGCATATATTTAAACTGCCACTGTAAAAAGCCCTTCGGCTGCCTAGTAAACTTAGGAAGGTCAATTTGGTAACTTGCTGGTTACCAAAACACACCTATGATTAAGGCTTTGTTTGTCAGTCAGCTGCAATATTCCCATATTTCAGCTTCAGCTGAATACCCTGAGAAAACTGAGAAGTGTATACATCCACTTGCTAATGTGATTTACTTAGTCTATTAACTCTGATGCCATATTTAGATTACATAATAGACTAAAATAAGACTAATGTGTCACCAGTAATACTTAAATTTTTAACCTAATCTCAATCCCTTCAAGATTGACTTTTTGCAGTTTGACACTGTAATTAAAAAAAAAAACTAATTTGAAGCAGATCAACCAATTCTTTGATGCATTCCTACAGTTTAATAACTTTTTATATTTGGATATAAGTGCTTTCCATTTTTTCATAGGCACAAGATATTTAAGTGGAAAAGAAAGTGTAGAATAAACACATATTAGAAAATGTTTAGGAAGATTAACACACACCCTTTCTGTACAAACATGCCAGTTATATTTACTTCAAATTTTTAAAAATAGAAAATATATAGAAAATAATTTTCTTTGGCGTAGAACAGATTGTGATTTGGTGTTTTAACTTAATCCCTGAAAGGACATTGCTACTGATAGATTGCTTTCACTCAGAAAGGCTGAAATGACAGCTGAGACCGAGCACATATACTGGAAAGCATTAACCAGAAAGAACCCTTTAAAATGTTTGGAACATTATGTATTTAAGATGAGCAAAGAATCTCAAATGAAGATGCATTTTCATCAGGAAGTAACAAAAGTAATCTAGTTGCTGCAAGAAGATTAGAAGATATTATGACTATAAAATGCAAAACATATTGACTGCTACATAAAAGTTATCTCTATTTACCTCAGTACTGCCCCTATTCAAGCCAGGAATTCAGTAATGTGCACTACAGGTCTTTGTCTTTTGAAATTCATAAATGCAACTGTGAATCATTTAAAAAAATGTTTGGATATCCAGCATTTTATCAGGAATTTTTTCCTTACTTTCTTAGTGATATTATGAAAACTAAAAGTCCCGGACACATCACATACCATGGGCAAACAGATCTGGAGTAAAAAAATGGTGCATGGGAATTTGAGAACGGGCTATTAGGATATTTGGGACCAGGATCCAAAATGAACTTAAAAGCCTCAGTTTCATGGTGTGAACTTGAAAGCCAAAATTTGTGTGCCTTGTCTACCTATGCAATGCAGGTAATCTGTAATGGGTACGGCTCCTATGGCCATTTCAGAACATTAAACCGTTGCGAGACAAAGCTCAAAAATAATCCTTGGCAAAGTTATCAGAAAAGTGCTCTCTGTCCCACCAGATGACCATCACAGACCTACTATCATTTTCACTGTTTGCAATCTGATTTGGTAAGTTAGAGACCCGAGAATTAAAGAGCAGGGTTTCATGTTATGTTAAGAAGAGCTCTTTCATGACAAACATCCTATGAAGGTACATCAAGACTTCCAAAAACAACAGTAACACAGCACTCCACAAAAAGCTTTCATAAGCAAATGAAAGAATGTGGAAGTAAGTCTAACAGCACTTACGTTCCTGGAAACTGTTTTGCCTCCTGCAAATAAAACAAAAAAGTGAAATTAAAGTAGGTAGTATCCACATAGAAACACACCTTGAGAAGTACTCCAACACAGGCTGCATTTTATAGAAGACCTACCTTCCCACTCATGGCAGACACCAATGAAAATATGAAACTACAATGAAAGAGTGTAAGATGATTCCCCAAGATGACAAGAAGACCACTCAACCCTTGTCAGCTGAAGAAAGTCCACTGTGAATCTTTACTATACACCAGCTGTTATGAGTAAAGCTGCTGTCCAGCAACGGGTCTGCACCAAATCACCCAGCACGCCAGTGTTCCCTGAGCCCTTCAGTATTCCCTGCCACACCCTGCCCGGCCAGGGCCGGCTCTGCCCTTCTCGCGGTGGGACGCATTTTCCTGCGGCTTGGACATCTCACCCTGTCCTTCCCTTCCCAGGGCATTTTGTCCTGACGCGTTGGCGATGTAGCCCCGGAGGCCGCAGGGAGTAGAGGAAAAGCCCTCCAGCCCATCCCCGCCTCGCACAGGGAGGGAGGGAACGTGCCCAGCAGAGACCTCTCGCGCCCAGCGCCTCTCACGGCTCACGGGGGCGGCTATGACTGCCCAGCCAGCCCCCCTCCCGCTCGCGAGGGTCCATCCCCGCGGCCCCATCCCATTATACCCCATGCCCTCCCGTCCCTCCTCACCCTCTGCTCCTCGCTCTCCACCATTGCATCACCCCCACGCCGGCACGGCCACCACACCTCCCGGCTGGGAAACACATCCCCCCGGAACCATTGCCTTCCACAGCCCTCTGTCCTCCTCCAGCCCCCAGCCCAAGGAAGAGCTCTCCCCGCTGCTCGCAGCGGTGGAAGAAGGGCTTCTGCGCGCTCAGTGAGCCGCGGCTTCGCTCCCGCACTTCCCAACGCGCGGGTCTGGCGTGGGGGATACGGTGCGCGGAACTGATTGAGTGGGGCTCCTTGTTTCCACCCGGCGCGCCTTTAAAAGCGGCGCGGCGGCGGCCCTTCAGGTGAGTTGTGGGCGCGGCGGCGGCGGGAGCGGAGGGTCCCACGGGGAGGGGAGCTGTCCCTGCCCGGAGCGGTACCGGGATGGAGCTGTCCCGATATCGGACTCTCCCGGCCCCACGAGTGGCTTCGGCGCCCGGGGCTGCGGGGAGAGCACGCGCGCGTGTGTGCAGAGGTTACGACTCCACAGGAGAGCGCACCGAGGCCGGCGGGAGGGACCTGCGGTGCTGCCTCTGCTCCCGTGTCACAGCATCCGCGATCACTCAGTGGGTGTGGGGCGTTGTGCGTGACAGACTGAACGCTCCTTGGTTCAATGTCTTCAGGGAAATCAGCCGTGTGGAAATTAAAACTGAAATTCTATAAACTTCTCTAACTATTAGCTCAACACATTGTAAATCATATATCGTTAATAAATTCATAGTCTAGTTACAGTGTTTCTGATCAAGTACCTTGTGGTTTCCATCTCCCCCCCGTTTTTCTTTGGTTAGCACAAGGTAAGAAACTTTGGGTGGTGTTGCTTTAAAAGCAGATGTTGATGGGAAGTCTTTAGATGAGAGAAATGCTTTGGTTTTACAAAAGTCCTGACGCGTATGGGCGATGTGTGTGGTGGGATGGATTGGATTTGTGCTGGCCAGATGTAATGGGACAGTTTCTTTCCAGTATCTCATGGGAAATGTTTTTAACCTGGGGTTTGCACGGCACTATGGTGCACTTTGTTCTGAATCTCAGCTTGAGGTTTCTTGTGTTAAAATAAATAAAGTAGCTTTGCAAGTCTAACCCAATCCACTTGTGTATCTTAGTTTATAGCTTTTAGCCAGAGGTCAACTTCTTACTGTATTTGTTCTTTGGAAATGGTGTATTTGGCTGGGCCCTGTTTTTAGCACTGCAATATAAACAGTAACCACTCAATACAGTTATTCAAGGGTGCTATTTATTTGATGTTTCAATTTACTGCTAAAACCTTCAATTACCGTTTTTGAATTGATTTCTTAGTTAAGTTTACTTGATATGCTACTTATTTTTTCCTTGACACTGTTTAAATGAAATGTTGTTGTAATAAATGTAGCTGTATTACTAAAAAAAGAATTTTTCCTCGCTCTTCTTTGCTGACACTTATAGCTATCTTTAACTTCAGATAAGGACAAAATGTCCTCTAGAGGGAGATCTTGTTGCTTTTATGTGCTAAAATGTTGGTCACCTTGTTCCAGTTAAATGTTTTGATCACCTATCTTGGAAAGGATATATGATGATGAATGTGTGTACTTCTGCTCTGGATCTGTGCTTGGAAATTTCATAACAGGATACAGAATATAATAACCTGTCATGTAACACGTCTGTAGGTTAAGTGAAACATAGTTGTTTTACTTCAAATAGGTTTAATTCTGAAGTTAAATGAATAATGTTTACAAGTTCCAGAGTGCTACTCCTGCAGGAGAATTTGTAGGACTTACATTTGTGGCATCAATTCTGCAAAAGCTTACAAAGATACTGACTTTCATGCATCACTCTCTTTTTCATCAAGATGCTTTTGAGGGCAGTTCCTTTACTGTCGTAAACCAAGAATTTCGGTAGCTGCTCTGAAAGTGTTGTGGGTTAAATCTCTTCAGCATAATGAGTGCTAACAGCTGGGCAAGGAAACAAAGCAGAAATAAAATGTCCCATTTGATTGATCTTGGCAGTACTTTCTGCCTATAAACAGCAGAGGTTGAAATATTACTTTGCAGACACATCAATTGTTTGAATGTAGTTAACTCTATATTCCACATGCTCAATCCAAATTACTGGAAGAATCCTGGTGGGATTATTATGAGGGTGAGTTATTCAGAATGTTACATATGCAGCCTCAGCATGAGATTTTTCTCACAGACACATTGAAAAACCTTATTCCACAGTAAAAGCATCTGTGCTCTTATTTTTCTGTAAGTAAATGCAAATAGTGATTTTGGTATAGTTTCTGTTATGTCTGTTGTGTAAAACTAAAGGCTGTGTGGAACTTACTCAATGGATATGGTTGGAAAATTTTCTCATACTGCAACAACTGCCGAATGGGTCAAAAATGTGTTCACTTTTTTAGTTGCCAGTTGAACCCCTACACACTTCTTTCAAGTCCTCTGTACTGTTAAGAAATAGATATTGTCAGGCTGACTCCAAAATAGTTGTAGTATTTGTATTCTTATAAATGTACATACCAAACCACTACATAATTAATTACTTTTGTGTGAGGAGAAGTAATACTGCAAGTAAGGTAAAGTGATTTGCATTATTTATATTGCAAGATTGTTTTCATTTTCATACTCTTTTTCACTGTTTTATTGTATGCAAATACACTTCTGCAGTGCATTAAAAATGTATGCAAAGGGCTTGGAGGCAAATGGTGTTGTGTAATTGAAGGTACAGATGTGTTTTAATAGAGGAATAAATGCCATTGAGAAATAGGAATAAAAGTTTGATGTTTTTTGTTAAGAAAGGCATATTTACATCCCTAAGTTACTTATATTGTAGACTCTTTAATGAACTGTGCTCTGAATAATCAATTCTTTATTTTAGATCATAATTTTGGAGGATTGCAGCACTGAGATCTCTGGAGTCTGCTGTGTGTAGCCATAATGAGTTCGTCACTGGTTGCTTATGAAGATTCAGACTCTGAGACAGAAACTGGGAAGACTGAAGTCCCCCAAGCTTTTGGCACACAAATAAGCTCTCAGAGGTCTTCTGTGAGTTGTGGTCAGCACTTTGCACCTGGTAGTTTGGGTACAAAATCTACATATGAAATGCACCCTACGGAGAACAGTGGCAGTTCTGGCACAAGCACTGTTTGTGAAGATCTCCCTGAGCTTTATGCACAGAATAATAACACTGACTTGACATCTCCTTATTCTAGGAGGGCATACCCTGGCCATGCTGCATTATCTATGCCTTACAGAAACTATGAACAGACCTCAAGCTCTTCAGCAAACTCTGGAAATGGCGTTTCCCAGAAGAGAATACATAAAGACAGTGCTACTACCATAAAAGGAATTAGACCATATATCCCCAAACGATTGCGTCAAGAAAGTTCCAGTACGCCCAAAACAAAGGAACCTGATCAGAGAGGTAGCTCAGACTGTGATGTTAAACTGGGTGTATTGGGAGAGCAGACTTCGAGAAAGATCTCTGAATTAATTAAGCCATATTTGGGATCCAAATATAAATCAACTGAAGTCCCCAAAAGCTTAATATTTTATATGTCTAAACACAGTGGCCCTGTCAATGAAATCCAGTGGTGTCCTGTACGGGAACAGAGTCACATGCTTCTCTCAGCTTCTATGGACAAAACAATCAAGGTAATGTAAAACAAGATGTTTTGTGGCCCAATCATCCAACTTAAAAATACTGTATTAAAGAATGCTCTTCTGGAAATAACATCCTTGCCTGTGTGTGTTTTAACAGTTCCAATGTATTCAGAATTCAAGGAGATGCTTTGAAGTATAAGACTCTATTATGAACTTGCAGCCTAATTCTTCACTATACCCACAGTTAGTTCCATTACTTTGGAATTTGGTGTATTGTTTCAGGGTTTTTTTTGAATTAGTCATGTGACTGTTTTAGACCTTAAAAGGTTAGGTTTTTACTAGGTCATTTCTCATGATCTGTACCAGTGTTTTGTCACAATGGCCATAAACACTATGGTCTGCATACAGTTCCTTCCCGAAGTCAGTAAACAACTGACTGCCAACACTGGAATAATATTTTGAAGAACTTTTCTGACAGGCCTACATGACTACTGCTGGAGGAGGTCAGATGGATTTTCCATCTGAACTATTGTGACAATTAAGTCTTGCATCCCAGAGCGGTGTCTTGTCGTGATCTAAGGAGTCTTTCCACTTTAAATTTGTTTCAAGGGTTAATTGCTCCAATACTCAAAGTGTATTTTCCTTCTAGTTTTAATGTTTTGTTTGTTAATTTAGTCAGTCCAATGAGTCTTTTATTTTAAAATGGGTAATGAAAGTATTGTATGTGTATGCTTTCCCAGACATAGGGCTAATTGCACCTCTGGGTTCAAATAATAGTCCTCTGAAATGGTTTTACACAGGAACATAGTTTTGATAAGAGCATACAGCAAGTGTCCTTTCTGGTAGAAGGCATGCTTTGTTGCATCTAAGATATATTTACCGTAGCAGCCACAATTATTTTAAAACTTGCTTCTAAAATTTAGGACTTTAAGTAAATGCTACTAAACAGAGATCAAACAGCAGAACACCCATTGCACCAGCATACTTCTAAAACCAAAGGAGAGAACTTAAACTGAATTTGAATTCTGATGTAATGTAGGAAAAAATAGTCTTAAATTCTCTTATTCAAATTGAGAATTTTTTCTTTAACTATTTTGCTGTTTAATTTTTAGTGGAGAATGGAATTTCATTTAGTTTGGTTTTTTAACACTTTTTTCTTATCTCAGAGTTTTTGTCTTTCCTTTCCTCTTTTGAGTTTTGCCATGGGGCCCTGTGAAATATATGCTACCTTTGCATCTTTGAAGCAGCAATGCTCTTGAATCTTGGACAGAGTTTTTGCTTTTGTCTCCAGATGTCTACTAAAGCACTTGGTGGTCACAGAAAAGAAAACCCCAGATCTATAGCATGCGTAAAATTTTCTCTTCCTAGTTGTTTATCTTTTATTCTCTTAAGTTATAAGGACTTCCCTGGTTCTGTAGTCAGCATAATGTATCAAACCATCAAAGTCTGAATACTTTGAACTTTTAGGAAAGATAGAATTCCTCCATCTTTTCCCAGCTTTTTTAACCTCTTTGTCTTAAACATTAACTTGGAGGAAAAAAAGTGCTGACGGATGTTTTTGGTAAGCAGGAATTTAAATTTGGATTGTACAAAACTATTTTACACCACCTCTGAATTTTGATATGTTTGACATTGTGTCTGAAGTTGTAACACAATATAACCTCATTTTATTGAGGGAAATTATGTATGTGTTGAATATAAAACAATCTAAAATCAAAGTTGTTATTGCAATGTAAAACTATTAAAAAATGAAAATAATGGCATGTCTGTTGTGTATTCTAAGCAGAAAGAAAGATTGTTTTGTAAAGTAGTGTTACCACCCCTGCTTGGAAGCAGTCATTAACCAGTAAGGCTGGTTTTTAAAGAAATCTAACTGCTTTAGGTTCCCCAAACCTTGGAAATTCAATATAAATAGAATATATTAATGTTGTCAATGCTTCAGAGCATGCGAGTGTAAAAAAAATTACTGAAGTAATAATGTGACTGTTAAGCAGTATATGAAAACACACTTCTATATTTTTAAAGGTAGCCTGTAGAGAGGTATCTATGGGTGCTTCTTACTGTTCTTTCCTGGTGAACCTTTTAATTATTGCGCTGTCACACACAGACCATCCCGGCCAGCAGAGGGCGCGGTGGCATCGAGGATTGCCGGGATGTTGGGAGCCCAATATCCTTTACTTTCTGGGATCATGAGCCCATAAATCCCTGGTGACTGTGACAGCAGTGCTTTAGCTTTTGGGGATTTATTTGCAGTCTACCGCTGCCTGAAGTTGCCCATTTTCTGGTATAAGCATAAAACAACTGATTGAAAATGAAGATGTACTTGTTTTTTCCCCCTTGTCCTTTAACTTCCCACAGCTTACCTTTTTTGTTGTTTTCTTCCCACAACACCTGCTTGGAATTGCTAGTTAAAGTCCAGACAGTGGATACATGTCTTCTTTACCTCTGATGGGAATATGCAGACAATCAGAATGTTTGCACTATTTACTTTCAACATTTGATTAAGGTAAAACTCAAAGCACAGTTAGAAGTCTAAAATCCCTATATGATTCAGAGACAGTAGGCAATCCAGAGCCTCAAAACTCTGTACTTTTAGTTATGTATATGTATAACTGTGACTGAATAGTTTTATGTGTAAATGTCTTGGATTCAGTCCTTACATTCAGCCTATGAATTAAGACATTTATCCTTTGAAGAGTCCAATATTAGTGAAGATTTCTCAGAATTGAGAGTTCTATCTAAGTTGATCTGACTGTGATAGTTTGTGCTTAAATCAGAGATCTACAGTTGTATGCAATTTGTGTAGCGTTTAGCCAGTTTTGTATATTTTATCTGTTCTTGTGTGCTTATATGTTTTCCTCTTAAATTTTCATCCCTAAACCCCCCCCCCCCCCCCTTTGGCACAGAGAAGGAAGAGACACTTGCTTTAGTTACCTTACTTTAGTGATTTTAATTTTTTTGTCCCATGTAAATTACTATGGCTAAGTCATTAATATGACACAGATAAGTATCTAAAATGCATATATGAAACTGATTATATGGTTTTTTACTTTTTAAGTGTGTGTGCTTAACCTGTTTAAATCAGACGAAAAGAACAGTCTTCCATTTATGTTCTCTCAGGTTCACCAGTGTACATTTTAACATCATCTTTATGAATCAATGTAAATCATACTAAAATATTTACAATAAATGAGTCGATGCCTGCAGTTTCTGTTGACTGAAGCATAGCCTAGAGTCAGGGAAGATCATCCGAAGCATTTTGTATAAAAATTTTGCATATTTAGGAATGAATGGACTGTTTTAGAGGACTTCATAGTTTTCTTTGAAAGTATTTCAAAGATCTGAATTTTTTGTATATTGCTGCATTTGAAAAACCTCAAACAGTTATCAAGTGGTTGAGTTGAAAAAATTATCAGTTATCAGCTCAGGGGCGTGATTCTCTAGAGTAACATTTCCACCAGCAGATGGGGTGCCTCGACCTATTAGAAAGTGATGGGAACTGAACTCTGCCTCTAAAGACTGGAAGACTTTATTATTTGCCTCTATGTTATGTGTTGAAAGACCAAAGTTACAAGTTTATGCATGTGTTGGTAAACATATAAGAAAACAACTGAGTTTTCTTAGAGACCTGAAAGTATGATAGAACTTCATGTGGAAAGAGATATGTATTGCAGATTAGTAACTCACAGGTCTTCAAATCTGGAGCATTAATAGAAGAATATTTCATGCTAAATCTCAAATTTGTAAGGAATGGGAAAAAAACCCCTCCTAGTTCTGTAGGTTTTGTCAAATTTTTTACCCTCTGTTTTTGTAGAATTTTTAGCTTCCCCTTTGAAAGCTCCAGCCTAGGTAGCTGTAGAAAGGGACAGAAACCCTGATTCAGGGTTGGGAAAAGTACTGTTGGGAGCTCTTACTGTGACAGTTCTATTATTCACAGTTGCATTCTAACTGTATTAGGGTGGATTATGTTTTTAGTTTTATGTATTTTAAGGATTGTGAAACATTATTGTCTGAACTGATTACATTTGTTTTGTTTGAGTAACACTTCTGTATGAATGGCTGCTGTAATTGAAATTTAGGCTACTACTGCCATTATTTGGGTTTTCCTACTAAAACACCAAAATAGTTAATATCTCATCTAGTGTTTTTTTGCATGAATGTTAAGACTCAACACCATTATTAAAGGTGCCCCGTTCCCGGTTCTGATATACAATGCTTTGTATATCAGACCTTGCTTAGGTATTTCTGGTTTAGAACCACAACTACAGGATCCAGAATCACAGGTTACCATTGAATACAGCTGCTTGCCTTCCGTAGCAGGGAACATTAAAAAATTGTGTCTTGAAAGATGTGTTTACCAATTGCAGAAATGACAATGCTGTTCATTCACGTTGACAGTGTCTTATATTTGGAAGACCTTGTCATTATGTAGAGCCACACAGATGTTAATGTTTTCACTACTTACTGATTCTGGACTTAGCTTTTTAACAATTGTTCATAACTTCAAGCCTCCTGTGCCTTTATTCTGTATTTTCTATTTTTGTCTTTAAAAAGATGTTACCTGGAGTTAATTTTTAATCATCTGTTAGCTTTTAATTTTGTGTTCCTGATTTTTTTATTTAGAGCATCACAGCAGGGATTATGTTTGTTGCAAAGTATTTCTTAATTTTCAGCACTTTCATTCTCTGTTGTTAAACAGGATCAAGGAAAGTAAGTGCTGAGATTCTTGAGTGTGCAAAATGTATATTAATAGCACTTTGACAGGATGTCTTGTGTTGTAATACATTGCTGAAAGTTTTTCTTATACATTTTTTCCCTACTTGCCTAGTTGAATGTTATTTAGTCACAGCTGAATCTATACAAGCAAAGCAAAAGTTTCTAAAATGAGTGTGGTGGGTTAACCTTGGCTGGATGCCAGATGCCCACCAGGCTGCTCTATCACTCCCCTTCCCAGCTGGACAGGGGGGAAAGAGTAAGGTGAGAAATGGCTCATAGATTGAGATAAGGCAGTTTACTAAAGCAAAAGTTTGAATGCACAGAAACAAAACGGAAAATGGTAAGGTTTATTCTCTGCTTCCATTAGCTTTTACATCTGAGCTGGTGTCACATGATATGGAGTATACCTTTGGTTGGTTTGGGTCAGCTGTCTGGGTCATGTCCCCTCCCAGGATCTTACCATCAATATGGGGGAGAAGGAATGTTGAGAGACAGTGCTGATGCTGTGCCAGCCTTGCTCAGCAGTAGCCAAAACACTGGTGTGTTATCAACACCTTTCTAGCTAAGAATGCAAAGCACAGCACAGTTAGGGCTGCTATGGGGAAATGAAGTCCATCTCAGACTCAATTCAATGAGTTTAATAATATCAGCCTGTTGAACAGAGGCATTGCTGACTTCCCATAATTAAGAACACCAGAGCCATACTTGTTCAGACCAAGGCTCTGTCTAGCCTGGGGTTCAGTCTCTAGTAAGGTCCATGAGTAGATGTGTAGAAAAGATGAAATGTCAAAGGTTTGTGGTGCCTTTTAGTCCTCTTCTGGTTTCTGTTTGTTTTCGAGTCAGGGGATTTCTGAGCTCCGAAGTGGTTCACCTTTGTAACATGCTACCTCAAGAGATTTCTTCTACATAGTTTTCCAGTCTTCTGAGATGCTTGTGATCATTAAATGGTATGTTACTCATACTTCAAATTTAATATACAGATTTTGCTTCCTAGTGAGTGTCAAATCTACAAGAAATACCATTTTTAATCATATTTTCAAAATATTGTATTGTTTTGTGGTCATATGTCTG
This sequence comes from Pseudopipra pipra, assembly GCF_036250125.1. Lineage (NCBI taxonomy): Eukaryota > Metazoa > Chordata > Aves > Passeriformes > Pipridae > Pseudopipra > Pseudopipra pipra. The sequence goes on from NC_087554.1 coordinate 53,322,441, forward strand.
TTAGGAGAAAGCACAGTAGTATATCCAGGAATTTTGTTATTGATCCTGTTGTACTGGACTGAGTAGAAGATGATAGCTTCCACCCATCTATAAACTGTGTGTAGCACAGATGGAAGCAATACAAATTTCCTAGTTAGTGCTGCTACCCTGCCCCAGAGTAACAAAACCTAACATTTATGCTTTCAACCATTCTGCACACAATTCACTTGGAATAGGCAATGTTTCTTGTTGTTCTGTCACACGCGTGTCTGTTTATGAAGGAGTGAATTTAAGCTGCCAGCCTATTTCCCATACACCCAGGCATAGCTGTCAGATGGCTGTAGCCCTGTCACTGCTGGGCTGGATTCAAGCTGTTCACTAAGCAGCATTACCTGTTGTGCTGCTAGTACTTCAAGTATTGCAATTCTTAAACAAATTTTTAAAACCTAATTGTGGCAATGTTCCTTTAACTCTAGGCAACGATGAGAATTTGGGAAGTCATCCTATTCAATACATATATTCTTTATTTGAAATATTTTAAAGAAGATCTCTCTGATGTTGGTATATTTTAATACCATATTTTAAAAATAACAAGGAGTTCTCCCCATTATCTCCGAAGTGGCAAGGAAATGCTCATATTCTGGGGACTGTATGCTGCTTACCTAGATGTGTGAAAAAAGAATTGTTTTTCTTGTTGGAGAGGCTACTAAAGAGGCTGTTCTGAAATACTGAAGCTGGCTTTTCTTTATGAAGGTTCTGACTTTCTATGTGTAGTTCTTTCAGTGACTTTAAGCTTCCTGATTATTAAGATGGAAGTACAGTTATGTGATCAATACCTGCACAGTAATATCAGTTTCCTGAGCACTGAAAGGGCTTTTTTTGTATACCTCGATCTTCTTCTAACAAAATTATTTCATACACTTCAAATGAGAAGCATTTTCCACTTTGCTTATTTTGTAAGAAAAGGAACATCATGCAGGAAGGAATGTACTTGACCATCAGTGAAAGCTTCTAACCATGCTTATGGCTGGATGATAATACAGGTCAGGATGCAATAGATAGCTCTCACAATTGTTCTGCAAAAGCTGGTGACACATGTCAGCAAAGAACAGTTCATGAAAGTGGTGGATTTTGGTCTCTTCGTCCCAAAGGTTTGTATGAGTAAGAGTTGCTTCACATTTGGTATGTTAATACCTCGATAATGTTTAGAGATCGCTGTTAGAGAGATATATTTTTTTAATTATTTTCTTCTTTCGAGCGATGCTGTTGTCAAGGAAACAGAAATCCTTGTAATGCTTTTGTTCACTCGTTCAGAGTCCACAGCTGGAGATGACTTGTATAGTTTTTATTATGTTCTTAGTGGTTGACACACTCTTAGGCCTCAAAGGATTTTTTCAAAGGAGTATGATTCTTTGAGTATAAATAGCACCATCCTGATCTCTGTAGGTTTTGATAGGCCATTGTTTCTTTCCTTCTGCACTGACAAGAACTAAATTCAGTACTGCTTTGGATTAGAATTTATCTAAACACTTGTATGAAAACTGACATTTAAAAAAAAAGGGGTCAAAAATGCAGAGAACCCCTCAGCTTTTGGATAAGGTTTTCAGCTGTGTAATGTCTCTTGACTTAAGATCTCTTTAAAGAATGCAAGAGTGATACCCCAAGTGGTCTTGCAAAGCATTTTTGACCACTTTTTGGCTGTATTAGAGAATTGGCTGTGGGGAAGAAGAGTGGATATTTTGTGATGTAGCTAATATGCCTGTGTTCCCCATTCGTGCCCCCCCTGCCCCGCCCCCAAATAATTTGGGAATTATTTAAAGAAGAATTTAAAAAATAAAAGTTCCTCCAAGAGCAGTAGTTAAGGAAGCCTGTCTGAATCTTGAGTCTGACTATAGATCCTCTTCAGTTTCTTTCTCCTTTGGGACTTCTGCAGTGTCTTTAACTTTTATTCAGCTGCTTAGCTTGATAAAGCCTTGAGGTAAAAATGCTGAGGCCTCTTGTAAAATTTGGTTGGCATTGACCAATAGGTGCAAAGTGGTCACAGGTGAGATACACAGGGTAACATGGCTGTTGTGATAGTTTGTTATTTCACAATAACAAATAACAGTTTGTTATTTGACATTTGTTATTTCACAGATCTTTTTTCTATGCAGACCCAAAAGGATAGAGAGTGACTTTTGGATATTCTTAACAGTGATGTTGAAGAAAGGATTCTGTTTCCTTGTGTTACCTAGAAAGAATTCTGGTTACTTGTATGATTACTTACAGAAATATCAAGAATTTTAAGTGTTTATCTGACTTTTTTTCCTAGAAACCCACCTGCCCTGAAGGGCTGAACTCCACTTCCTTTCTGGAAGCACTGGGAACTCTGCTGGCTGTTTACTAAGTGTCTGTGAAGTAGCCTGTAGCAGAGAAATAAGCAACCTTGTCTCTTCCTGGCATAGCCAGCCTACTAGGGACAAAACAGTCAGGGCTAGAGATGTCAATGAAGTAGCATTTCTAATGAAGCTTAACTGATAATGGCATAGATTAAACTCTCCAATTATACATAGGACCTGTGTGGGCTGCCGTGCAATCTCATGTCAGAATGTCATCTGAGGTGGGAGAAATGTGTGGTGGTGTTATCTCCCTTCTGGGTGCATCGGTAAGACTGCTGGTGAAAATTCAAAATTTTGATGCCTGGGAAAAATGAGTTAGAGTAGTTCTAAGTTCTTAAGTGACTGTAATACATTATGGTAATATCTTTTTTTTTTTTTTTTTAACAGTTAAGAAACTGAATATTTTTGCTGGTTAAAAATATAAATAACACCAGTCTAACTTTGCCTCTTTTCTAGAAGTCTGGCTTTATAGCTGCATCTCACATACTGCTATATATTAAAAAAATAAAAAAATCTGCTAACAAAGCTACAAGGCATCTTATGACTTTGATTCCTTACCCCTCTTGGTCTGTCAATGTTGTCAAGGAAACAACTTTTTGAGAAATTTTGCTCTACTTTTTCAGGTTCTATAGAGAGATGACTTGTGTATGATTTATCTGGCATCAGGAGTAGAAAGTTTTTCTGAAGTTTCTATTCTTCTCAATATGTTCCTGTCCTTGCTTTTTTTAAAGCAGATTTTATTTTTAGCCTGTGTCATATAACTGCATCTTTAAGGTCAAAATATCAGTTGATGTACTAAGGATTGCTGACACTTGATCTTTAAATGAAGCCTTATAGAAAGAACTTTAATGACATTTTGCTATGTATTTATTCCAGAAAGACAACTGTTAGTTATAAATTTCTTTTAAATTAAAGGAGAAAGAAACATTAAAAAGCCCCGTTGCTCTTCAGAGAATTTGCTTCATTACTGTGGTACTAATGGCTTACTGTCCATTATCATACATATCATGTTTCATTGCATCCCCATTCATTGTATTCATTTCATTCCTCTTCAAAAAGGCAGTGTTTTGTGGGTAGTGTGGAGTTGTGTTTTGTTTGTCTTCCAGTCTGTACATGCTGACTGACCAGCTTGTTAGGATATTATGTCTGAGCTTTACCTTCAATATGCTTGTGGGGGCTTTCTTTTTTATTTTATTTTTTTTTTTAAGTAAAACTGCTGTTTTTCTTCTAAGACATATCTGATAATGTAGTTATAGAAAAGTTTACCTTTCTCAGATGTTTTGGTTGGTTGATGGATTAAGAATACTGGGCATGATAGTGAAGACTGCATGTGCTTGTATGTCGTGCATGTGACAGCTGTGTAACACCTTGCTTTCTGAAATCATATTTTGGAGTCTGTCCTTTTCTCTGGTCTCCTTGTCTCTTTCTGTATTATAACTTGCTCATTAAAAGAATTTTTCTCATTCTGAACACTGTGACTAGTGGATGGAAATTTGTATTTTTATCTGCTAGGAAAGGGACATGGATGGTTCTCTATGGAAAGGATGGCAGTTAGGGATGCAGGTGGTCAGGGTTGGCATAGTCATATAAACATGTTAAAGCTAGCACTATGTTAACAATACAAAAGAAATTAAAATTAATTAGGTAGTTCAGTCTTACTCTGCTTGCTACTACTGAAATAATGCTAGTTAAAGTGTCCTCATTGTAGAAAAACACATAGCTGCTTGACATAATTAATAGTTTATTTCCATAATTAAATAACTAGTTCTGCTCATGTTCAATACTGGATTATGCCACTGACATCAGTGGGTTTTGGATCACATCTGTATTTTCCATAGAAAAGGATCTTTGATATTTTGTTTTGATTTGTTGGTTTTTTCTCTTTGTTTTTGTTTTGTTTGTTTTTTTTCTCCTCAGTTATTAACATTCTCAATAGCCTTGGGAATAATAAATGATTTATTTTTTAGTTGGAAGAATAAAATTGTAAAGAAAATATAACTTGTCCAGGCTGTCTGATTAAAAACTAGATTCATTAAAGCTCAGGTTTTGAAATAGCTGTTCTAAATCACTAGCTGTGTACTGCCTCTCATAGTTAGATATTACTTCAAATCAGTGTGGACAATAAGACTGCAATAAGAAAACCACCTGGTTAACATTGGGGATGTACAGAATTTGCCTGTAAATTTGCATTAGGTAATTTCTTACAAATAGAAATTTGTCCCTAAGTACAATGCTCTACCACTATTTTTGGAACTGCTGTAGTAAAGTGTTACTTTGTGCTATTCAAAAATACAGTATCAGCAGGTGCAGGATTGGCAGCATCCCGCTGTGTTGTGCTGCTGAACAGCCACCGCACATCCGATGGCTGGGTCGGCAAAGCTTGTCCATAGCTGTTGTTCCTGCTGTGTCAGACTCTCCCAGTGGATCATGTGCAAGAACGAGATAGGTTAAATTGCTCGTTTTATTTGTTGTGTTTGTACTTCTTTGTTTTGTGACTGTATGAACGGATGTTTCCTGATTTTATATATATGTACATAGATCAATATAAAGCTGTAAGGCACATGAGTGGCCTTAGCTGATTCACAATTTTATATGAAAAAAGTATGATAATATTGAAGTACAGTACAAATAGATATGGTTTTGAATTTTGGTAGCTACAGGTTAACTGAAGCTTGAGGGGAAAAAAACCAAACAAATTGAAAGAGTTGGTCAATGGTGTTTTCTCCATCCCATTTTCAGAAGCAAGTAATAAGTCAGCAGACACAGTGTTTCAGAAGCTTGGAAGTACAGTTGCTAAGACTGTACTTATGTTCTGAATAGAACAGCATTTCTTTCTCAAGTAGTGGATGATCAAAATCTGTGGCATGCAAGTGCCTGTGGGATATGTATTTGTGAATATATCCAGTCCTTCCTTCCTGACCTCTAGGAATTGGGGACTCTTAAGACAATTTGCCTGCGAAGAAGTCTGAAATTGGGTGTCTAACACTTATGAGGAATCCCCACTTTTAATAGAGCATCAATGTATATGACTTGAGGAAGTGATCGATGCTAATGAATATGGTTCATAGAGATGAAGGGAAAACCAGATTATTTGATACATGGCTATAGTTATTTGATAAATGGTTTAGTTAATTATCTCCTGGAGAGTTGCAATACATTTGAAATTCTTCTCCTTTGCCTTCTGGTAAGATCTGAAGTGTTTCCTGGACAGGAATACTGACTGATAGTAACCACTATTGTGGTTGTGCTTTTGGATGTTCTGAACACCTTTATATCAATCTTAACACGCTACTACACACACTACATTGCATTCTGAAGTTGATGAGAAGCTGCCAAACTTATGCCATATTCTTTTCCCATATAGAGTTGGCAGTAGAAAATTTAGTGGTTTTATAGTAATTCTTAGTAGCTACGTGTCATTAAATGTTGGTTTCTCTTGAATTACTTACCTGAATATGTGCATCAAACTGCTTTGCTTGAACCATGTCATCCCAAATATGCATAATACTGTGTGTGGAGCAGCTAATTTACCTGAAGTAAATTTCTGTGGATATGTAATATACAGTGGGGGTGGGGATTTAAGTGTCTTTGTCATATTTAACTTTGACCTATGCTAAAATAATTCCAAGTTTTCATATTCTACAATAAACCATAGCTTGAATCTCTAGCTGATTTATAAGTATATTGTAAGTTCTTTTCACTTCTGCGTTTTCCAGGAGCTTACCATTTGAGGAACAGCCGCAAGGTTAGCCATATTACAATGATTAGTCACAGAAACGCTTGAAGGTTAGCTGCAAAGTAGGTGCGAATTCTTCCCTTTATTTTGGTGTGTGTGGGAAGTTACTCTCTTGCACTGTCTGCCCAGCATGAATGTACAATTGCTATTTTGTAGCTACGAAAAAACCTAGTCACGCTCGTAACTTTTAGCTGGCTGAGAATGTGATCTGTAGGAGCATATTCCTTGGAGTCAATGGTTTATGGAGAATTTGTGATTAGCTTCAGGCGCAGTGATCCCAGAATCTTTCCGCACAATAAAGAACACGTTAAAATACGTTAAAGATAACGATCTATGGCACAGCAAAACCACTTTGCTGTTGAGAAGGATGGAGTCACTGATAACTGATGATTTTAAATATCCTTTACTGGATATGTATATGTATACTTATTTACAAATTGCTTTTTGGTGAGCTTTGCTTGTAATATAAAGGTTGCCTGCTTTCAGACTAAAAAATAGTCTTTTTTATACGTGGTTCTCTTCTCTTTTTCTTGTTTTCTCTCTTTTCTTTCTTTGTCAGCTTGCCATATTTTTCAGCATTTGGTAAGCATATCTCTCTTGTAAATAGTGGGAGTTAGCTAAAAAAGATTGATTGGTGCAGATGACTAAAATATCAAATGAAGTTTCCGATAGAATGAATCTTGCTGTTTGGCCTGATTTCCCTCAACTGTTCTTGAGACTCTTATTTGATGTTTTGGCTGAGAATTTCTGATGTTTTGTTTGGACTCCCTAGTACATAGGATGTGAATTTCTAGGTTCCTTTAGTACAAATATCTGCAATAATTCAGAGGATACTTAATTTGGATTTTAAAATGGTTTGAGAAAACAGAATACATAAATTATATGGTCTAATAAGTATATGGTCTGGTACTATCATACTGTCTCTGTAGAGCAGATGAATTAAGTTGAAAAACATTTTCAAATGTTGCTTTCCTCTTAATTTTCTATAAATTCAGTGATGAGCATTAGAAACATACACATTTATTCCCCTGAAATGTCAGAAGACATTATCATGTCATACTTCCACAGAAATAAAACATGAGAAAACACTAATGCCATAGTTTTGCTTCTTATTTATTACTTCTGTTCCCTAGTTGTATTTTTCTAAAAAGCAGTAGCCCACTGCTCTGGGGGATTTAAAACGTGCAGTAGCTTTGAAGACATGTAGCAGTTGGCCTTCAATTAGGCCTGTTAGGCAATCTGTCTTGCTTTAGGGTTAACCTATTATGTTCTGTAGTGGTAATGTTCGTGTAGTAGTAGTTAGTGTAATGTAGCCTCCCATGGCCTGTTTTATTCTGTTGACCACTTTTTATGGGAACAGAATAATTTATCAGGAAACTTGGCAAAAGTGATTATTCACGACTGAAAGAAAGTGTTTCAGCAGTATTTTTGGTGTTCTTACGCAGAATAAAGAGAGGGACAAGAAAGATCTGTAGTAAGTTTTATTTCTCCCCTGTATTTCTTCTTTTGGATAAGCCTGAGTAGGTTGCTTTTCTCTGAAACGTGCTTTGAGCACTTTTTTGAGAGCTACAGTTGTGATTTTGTTGACTGGTTTGGTTGAAGATCACTTTTATCTGAATTGGTGTCCTTAGCAACAGGGACTTAATTCTCACTGTTGTTCATCTCATCTCTAGAGACTTTAGAACGTGTTTTTTTCTTCTCACTTCCTTAGTCTATTTATAGCTTAAGAAAACAGATATTGTGGGAAGGTAAGTAACATGTAGTAGACCTTTAGAGGAAGCTCTTTCCAACCCTGGAATTGGCACTATGAGATGTATGCCCTGTTTGGGGTCAGGTATTCTCCTTTCACCGATGAGAAATGGACCAACACTGTTGGAGGGCGACACCCTCCCGAGAGAAATCCAGCTCCCTGCTGGTATAAGCAGGGTACTGACCCAGGGGTTAATGACCTACAGCACAGAGTGTCTCATCCCCTTCTCTGTTCTCTGGGCAGTTGGCATTGCCAGGGCTTGCGATGAACCTTTGAAGCAGAACGTTAAATGTACACTTAATGAAGGTATGTGGCAGCAGGAACTGGCATTTAGACAAGGTCAGGTGTTTCTTGGCACTGTGCACTTTAAGAACATTTCATTTTTCATTTTTTTTTTTTTCAGAAAGATTTTGCTTTATTTTTCTCTCCAAACGTAATCCTTGAGAGAATGTTGATCAGGAGAGAGTTTTCAGGTATTGAATAAAATTGCTGTGCAAACTGGGCTGAGAGGTACAGGACAACCTTACAGCGTATAATTATTCACACTATTGTTTTGACTGATTAAAAATCCTTTATGTCAAATAGTTGAAGAACAATAGAGTAAACTTAACCTTTTGTACTTTAGAACTCTGTCTAAATGTTTCTTCTCTATCTTGGAGTGCATTATTCATTAATTTCTTCTCTAGTGGAAAGAAGCTGTCTTTACACTTAAAAGAATAAAAGACAAAACACCAAGGCATGACTTCTTTGACACTCTGTCCTCGGGGTCATTTTTTTCCTATTTTCAGGGTTTATTTCTCCAAGAAGGTCTGGATCAAGACCAAGATCAGAGTTGACAATCAAAGACTCCTTCTGTCTCTGAAGATAGTAATGGTTATAACTTTTTTCCCAACAGAATCAGGTCAATGCGTTTTCTCATTTTCACATTTTTACATTATATATTGTATTTTATCCCTGAATTTGGTTGAATTCTTCTTCTTTGTAATGAATTGGAGTTAGCTGTAAACAAGATGGAAGAAAGTATACAACCTATCATGGACAGTATTCTTAGTATGCACAGTTGTGGTACTTCTGGCTTGATGGTGAATATTTTTCAGTCAAGTCAATCTTGTGATCTTGAGTTCAGTTAAAAAAGCTCAGTCATTTTTGGTTTCTTTTCCATCTTATGGTGTGAGGAATTTGTTTTTAACTGTCCTTTCTGAGAAAACAATCAGAATTAGTGGGTTTTTTTCCTACCTTTTGCCTGAAGGAGGGTTTCTTAACAAAAGCCATGTACTTGCATTTGAACACATAACACACTATTAGCAGGTAAGCAAAGGTATGCAATTTTCCTGAGCAACAAAATACTTGATTACAGGTCTAATGATAGTTTAAGAGGTGTTTTCAGATGTGATGAAATCAAGGCCTTGAAGCAGATGAACTTAATTATCTTTGTGAATATTCACAATCACATTATGTGCTTTAAATGTCACATTTCGAAATAGTGCCTCATTGCTAGTTAATTAACAATAATTACTCAAGGTAGTACTTATGTTTCTGGAATCTCTTACCTACTGTGAAAAATGTACTTTGCTTCTAAAGGTGTCTCAGTATAAGATCCAGATTTTACTTAACTCATTCTGAAAATGTTGCTGTTGTTTAGTCCCTCTGTACACTTTGCCTTTACCACTGCAGTGTGGAGAAACAGTTATTTCATTCCATTTGCTCTGCTACAGCTGTGCAGTGTTTTTAACACCTGAACCATGGTGTGTGTAATATATTTTTTCTTTTTGTAAAAAAGCAAGCGGTAATTTTTTTTTTCCGTGGCAGAATAAGGAAAGAGAAGCAGTAGCAAATTAAACTGGAAGTCTAGATCCATCATGAGGTGTTACAAAGGTGTGTTGACATTTTCAGCTAAAGAAATATGGCTTATGATAATATCAGAAGGGGTTTTTTTCAGTCATAGCACTTATGCTCAGTATGCTTTTCTCTGGGTAAGGATATTTTTTTCTTGGCAGAGAGTGCTATACAACCCAAGATAGCTTACACTGCAAAAAAACCCCTTCATAGATCCTAGAAAGTCCTGCCTATATTCTCGTTTCTGAGTTCCCTCTTCCTTCTTTTTTCTCTGCCTTTCATGTGGAAACTTAATTGAAATGTTCAAGGATTCTCTTCAAGTTTTTCCCTTAAAATGAATCTTTTTTAAACAGTGAATCTTTTATTCAACTTGTTTCCAGCAATACACTTTACATGTGCTTATGTGTATGTATATTAAAATATATATTTAAATATATCTAAAAAGAGCCTTAAATTAACAGAAAACTACTATTGTCAACTTCTTATCCTTAAAAACTGCATATTATCTTTGCATGCACACCTCATTCACCTGTGTGAATGGGGTGTCCATTGAAATCCTGGTAAAAATGTGTAATGTATTTAATAATATTTTCCTGTATAGTGTATTAAATACTTTAAAGTTTTTAATTCATGACAGTACTTACAACATGCTAAACAGATGTTTGAATTCTCATCAATCTAAAGCTAATTCAGAGAACAGCAAGAAAAGCTACTAATTTTTAGAAACAGTCATGAAGATTAATTAAACTAATTATCTGTGCTTGGTGCAGTGGGAGTGGAGCTAACTGCAGGTACATGAAGACATAACCAAGGGAGTGATGAATATTTTTTCGACTGGTAAAAATATTCTAATGATAGCAACACAGATGGAAAAGAAGCTGAGTAATATGAAGCTGAAGTAATAACATGCATCTGTTTGTGGTAGGGTCTTTAATGTATTATGTGAAAATACTGTTGGAAGTGGTGAGCACTTCATTGGGGAAACTTCCCAATAATAATTTTTCAGTTGTAGAATGACTCAGAGAAAATGAGCTTTGCACAACCACCAGGGTTTGATTTTCATTATTTGGAGAACATCATAGACCCATTCTAATTGAATTGTAATGGTTTGATAATGATTTCAAAAAGCTTTCACCCGTTTGTCTGCTATGTTAAATGGGTTGAAACAAAATAACACTTTTTGCTTAACTTTTTCTCCTGCCCTTATATATGAATGACTCTTTCCTTTATAAAGACTGATGAGAAATCTGCTTTTGGGTATCTCAGTACAGAGTCTGGATTATCAAAAACCTTGATATGCAATTGCCGACATTATAATTATTTATTTTAGAAATTGTTCTCATTTATATGCTTAAATAGGAGTTAAATACTCCTGAAAAATATGATAAAAAATGGTCACTAATCTCCTTAAATTTATGATAATATGCAGAAGCCTGCAATACTACTAATATTTGCATTAACTTCTAATTTTGAAATTCTCCATTCTGTGGGTTTGCAGTGGTAGTGAAGTAAATGCAGTGAAATTCTTCTAGTGGTGAAGTAACAGTTTCTGTAGGTGTGTCATACTGCTGCTGCAGTGAGAGATGCTGAACCACGTCCTACCTGATGTGAGGCTGAATCATTTAAGTGTTTGTGTTGCAGTAGTGCCAAGGAGCTGAGCACTCTCCAGCCTGTGGTGGAACTTCGGGTTTGTGTGTGGGTTTCAGGGCTGTGCTGCCCAGAGGAGTTGAGCCAGCTTGGGTGCTAGAAGCTGCAGAGTGGGACTGGTGTGATGGTCTCCAGAGCTATGGAGTCATTTCTCTGGGATAAATTTAACAGTGGGATGTCTCATGGCATCACGGCACTGATGTGATGATAGAGTAGGTTTGTACTATGTCAATGTAATCTGAGGCAGTCCCTACTGATAGAATACCATAATTATGCATAGTTGCTTGCTAAAGTGAAGTGTGTTTATCAGGCTTTAGAAAAAGGGGAGGGCAGAGATGTGTATTTTTACAAGAATATAAATATTACATTTACTTCTGTAGTTAAAAATAACTTAATTAGGTCCTATGTAAATGCCAGGCAATGTTTGCAAGTGTCAGTATGTTCATATCTGCTCCTTGATAACTGTCACTAATTCATAGTTTCAAGACAATGTCCAAATAGGAGAAAGCTAGCTTTTAATCTGGTTCTAGGTTTTCAGCAGGGACTATTATTTTCATTTCCAGCTTCAAAGGTATGCTCCTTTACCGGCTGTAAAATAAAAGTTAGCAATACCATCTCCTTAATATGACAAAACTACATCGATTATGCTTTTTTATGTTGTATTTATAGTATTTATAGATGCTTCCACTTGCACTTTTGTAGCAGGACTTCTCACTTGAACTGTACTCCTACTTTAAAAAAGTCAGTTACATCTGGAAAACAGCTTTGAAACATTTAGATTACAGTAATAATCCCTCTTTAAGTTAGAGCTTCCTATATCTTAAATTGCTGTAGTTTTTCTCACCATATGATAGTCAGGTAAACTAAAAATATTTAGATGCTTATCTGCTTTAAGAAAAAAAAAAGATGTGTATTTCTTAAATGAATGTTATGCCTGTGTTTAATGATGTTGAATCTATTATTAAACAGCCTCCTGATGTATTAATAAAGGAAAAGCTATTTACCAAAGTCTTGTGGAGAATGTGAAAGAAATAATTAGTCATTCTTTTAAGGTTATTTTTTTAATCTTAAAATTTCATGCAAACATTTGTGCTTTGTATTGATGAAAAATATAATCAAAGATCTGTTGTTCAACTTCAGGTTGGCTGTGTCACAGTACTACATTGTAGGAATGTTAAAGAACATTGAAAACCCTCTGCTGACTAGATGTACATTAGATTTGCAAATTACCTGCCAATGCCCTTTGGGACAAAGCCCTTCATGAAATCATTGTCAATAGCTTTCTGTTGGGTTGACTTATATAATAGGTTATTCTTCAAGATTTCACAGGAGAGAGATTAAATGTTATAAAGTACAGAGTACAGAAACTCCGTAGGGCAATCTAAATGATGTTATAGGAATTGAACTATATTACAAAGAATATTAAACATATTTGCAATCTTCTGTTATTTGTCATATGAATGCCAGGCCCCTTTCTGTCTGGTGGATTGCATAGATATGCAAAGGAGAAATAACAAAAGCTAATCAGTTTTGTTTTATGTAAAGCTGTTAATATGTAGATACTTGAGCTCCCTAAAAATAAATAAATAAATCTGAGTGTTCTAATGATGCATGTTGATGTTGTGTAAATTGCTTGGAGAAGAGGAGCTGCTGTAATCACTTCACTTGAAATAGGAATATACTTAAAAAGAAAATAGGATGACACAGCCAATGTTGTACATCTGTGCTAAAATTACTGTGAATTAGTCAAGTGTCAGTTAACCTGAGACAGTTGGAGTAATGCTGGTGGGGGCTTTACCTCCTTGGGGCAACAAACCCAAACTGTCCCCCTCTCTTCAGTGTAGAGACACACGGACATGAAGGGTAGGAATCAGTGCAATGGCCCCAGCATGCTGGAGATAAATGTGGAAATGAAATATTTTTATTATGTGCAGTGTAACACAGGGGAGCTGGAATGGAAGGGGAAGCTTCTGTCAGTCATGGCAAAGTTTGTGGCATGGTTACCAGCGATGGGCCACGGCTTGGGCATGGTGACAGCTGCACTGAGTGAAGAAAACTGAGTTGTGGTGTGTGCTTGGAAGGAAGCTGCAAAAAAAAAAAAAAAGTAAAATGGACAAGTTGCTTTAGAGCTGTCTTGTTTCCTAGATAGCTACTGCAGAACAGGGTTTTCTCTACTACAGTTAAATGTCAGGAACATGCTGAGGGTTGATGTGTGTGCTGCCGACCGTCCACATCTGCGGTGCGAACAATGCTTCGCTTGAGTCAGCAGATCTTAGAGGAGTCACTGAATGTTCTGGGACTCAAATGTGAACCTTTGAGAAATCCTGGTATCTTTGAAGCATCTGCCTCCTACACCTCCAAATACCAGAGACAGCCCTTGTGAGTGGCCAGGAAATGCTAACATCCTTGATGTAGTGATCATTTGTATCTCACCGTGTTACTCATTCTATGATGCTCCTCAGCTTCCAGGATTTAACATATTTTTCACAGACTTCAATCTGGATAAAATCTGCCTTTGCCCATCCAGTGGACACCCACCTGAGCAGGAATTCCTGCAGCTGAGAGATTTGGACCTTGTTCTGATGTCCCTAAGAGGAATTGTCAATGAGGATTATGGAAGGCAGCTTTGTGCTTGGAGCTGTTGTCTGGAGGCTCTTTAATTTACGTAGGAAGTATGTACCTCCAATTCACGTGCAACAACTCAATGAGTGTATTAGAAGACAGAACATTCACAACATGGCATAGCAGCTTGTTCCAGGGGAAGCAGGAGACCAAACCTTGTACTGAGAGGCCTTTGTCACTTGGACCATAAACTTCTTGTATGTTTTTCCCATTACTTTCCCCAGTGCTTAGAGGCACACAAACTAATAGCTCAGTAATGGTATAAACATTTATAGTAAGGCAGGATGTTTTCCTCAAGAAAAATAAGAAAAATTCTCAGCCTGGGTAACCCTAGTATAACTTGAACAAGTGGAGGTTCCTATGTTGTGCATCCATCTTGCTAAATAACATCCTATGCAGAAAAATCTTGAAAAGACCTCAACCAAAGTTTATCCCTGTAGCCTTCAGGCTAGTTGTTTTCTTCAGAGCAGTTTAAAAATATCCAGCATAATTTTAAATAAGCTATCCAAATAAAGTACCTGTTTGGTGCTTGTTTTTCTGGCTAACCTGATTCCAGAACAAAGCTCTCTCTGCTACAATTGAAGTTTAGTCTTATCCTCAGCATCACTTAAATAATCAAACTGCTTCTTGTATTTGTCAAAATGTATTCAGCTCTTGGAAATGAAAAAATCTGCTCTTACTTCAAGACCTTTATTGCAAGAACTTAATCAAACAGTAGGCTTGCAGCCATCTTTTCTCTTTACCCCTGTTTCTGAACTGCAGGATAAGATTTTCTGTGGAAACAAATCAAGCTGCCAGAGAGGACTCTGTTGTTTCTTTCTCTGGAAGTAAAGATGACTCCAGCTTGTTTCTATATGTGATATAGCTTTAGTGAAATGCTACCACAAGCTGTTGTGGGCTGTCCTGCATTATTGATTCATCTGGATATTAAATTATGTAGCCAAAATCAAATATATGATAACATAGTTCCTACACCTATATATGTTCAACTTTTTGCAGTTCCTTCTGTCTAGATTAGCATAGTTTTCAGAGGTTGCAGCTTCCCTGCCTTTTAGAGAGATGATCAAGGGTTGTGTGTAGTGTGACCCATCCACTCATCTTCACCTGAGGTCTTGGTGCTGCAGAGTTTGTGCTGAAACCAGGAGTGGAGGAAGGTACCCGGCACAGAGGATGCTGAACTGGCCTGAGGACCAAGGGTGTTTGCTGCCAGCCACACTGCTGCCCCACAGGTGTCTTGCTGGCATTTAAAGGGCTCTTAGGCAACAGAGCTCTACTTAGTGTGGTATCATTGAAAAGCAAAGGATTTCCCCCAATCTTGGAATAGGGAAAAGGGGAAAAAATGCTGCTCTTACCTCTATTGCATCATCATTCTTTTAGAATCTCTCCTTTTTAAGAACAAATAAGAACTGGGAAAACAAGCTGTCTATCAGAATAAAAGTCAAAAGAAGGATCAGTATATTTAGAGATCTTGATCTCATTAAATGAAGAATTTATTCTGCAAGCATCCGCAATTTTCCAGTGTCTTTTAAATGATACATATGGTATAAAACATTCTCACAAACAAGTCTGTGCTTTTTTAAGAAGAATCAATGTGTTTTGAAAGTCTATCAGTCTAATTTATTTTCCTGAAGTTTTTAAAGGAAAATAAAGTGGTTTCAGGTGAATTTTGTTACTAATGGTATCTTGGTTTCCAGGAAAGAGGCTAGAACTGTGAAGATTTCATTTGGCAATGTAGAAAAAAAACACATAAAAGTTATGAAAATAAACATGTCACTTTACTCTCAACTTTGATACTGTCAAAAGATGTAACTAATAAAAAATGCTAGCAATTGCATGAGGACTGCCTCGAACAGTTTTATACTAAAGGCTCTAATTAACACATTAATTAAAGCTCTAATACATGTTACCAGAAACTAGGCTGCTTTTTCACACCTCTCTATGTCTCTGCCAACCTTGATTATAGTTTAAATAGTTGATAAAATTTTGTAGTTCTCTGGCGTGCCTTTTCAATTTTTGGTTTATATTCCCCCTGGGATGACAGTCATTCCTGTAGAGAAGTTTAGGTGATGTCTAAGGAACTCAGAACTGTATTAGTACTTCAGCTGCTCACTTTTCTGGAAGTATTTTTAATGGCAAGGTCATCTTACTGAGCTTGTTTTAATATTTTTTATTTTAGTGGGGGTGGAACCTATGCTACTAGTACTGTTCATTAAACAAGTAGGAATATATAGCTCCTACTGAATTTAATTTGTTGAAACTGATTTTGTTGCTTTATAATGCACTTTTGTAGCATTGTAATACAAATATGCCTTGTGTTACATTGTCATGCTAAAAACTAATGCGTATTTAAAACTCGTAGCCCTCTTCTCTGTTTAAAAAACAACCTTCTTTGCCACACACTTTGTTTGAGTAAACCTTGTGACTCTAAAACTTAAAGCTCTGGTGCCATATCTTAACTAGGTGCTCACTAGAAATGCTATTTAACATCAGGTATGTGCAGCACATTATGGGATACTCTTTCATTTGTAGAAATGTTAGCGAATTCAGGTTGGTGAATCTAGATCTCTCTATGATGTTTTATAATACTGCTGTCACTATCTGAATTCCTAATTGGCTTTAAGTGCGTAAGTGGTTCTAGTTATTCCAGGTATTATTTAACCAGTGCATAGATGTTTAGTACTTTGATGCTGAAACATATATTTTGGGTTGGCTGGGGAAAATTTTTTCTACTTCTAAATGGTGTGGGATAATTTCTTTCTCAAGGAAGATGCGTTGGTTCCAAGTCTCGCTCTTCTCCTGCCTTCATCCTGCAATTATCAGAGTTGAAAAATCAGCTACCGTTGAAGTTAATCAGTTTTCATTTATTTTGGGTTAAAGGTTCAAAGCTGAAGTACCTTCATAACAAACGATAGGCCAAACCTTGCACAGTAGCAATCAACTTCAACAATGCAATGATACTCTAAAAATTTAATTTAATAGGTAGCAGTAATGTCTTAAGTCTGTGATTACTGTTTACCTGGGAACACAGTTTTCTTTTAAGGGATCCACAAAAAAGGATTTAGAAGAGTGCATTACTTGACAGTTTATATAAGGTAGCTGTGTAGTCTGTGTACTCTTTCAGTTCTGGAAGCTGAAACAGATTGATATACACTTTAGTATTGCTACCAGTTGAGGTGCTGTGGATTATCACCACTTGATAGCACATTCTCTAACAGTATGTTTTAAAAAATGTATTTGGCAACAGAATGTCTGGTTATTGTTCCTCTGAACCCCTCTCCCAGATGGTGCCTGTGTTGGATTCTGCCCTGCTCACCCGTAGGAACATGTGTCTGGTCTGCATTCAGCACCGAGTCACCCGTGCTGTGATGTGGCTGTGCCGGTGTGCGGAGAGAGGATGCTCTCCATAAACTGTGTGCTGCAGTGTCACAACACGCCAAGGCCCAGACAGCACTCCCTGACACACTTCTGTCTTTTGAACTCTTGATCAGTCACTTTGCTGTGGCAGGGCCATGTCAGGATAAGTGCCAGATTAGCCTTGTCAGTGCATGTGAAATAACCCGAACTTTCTGCAGTTCGGCGTGACTTACTCTGATTTTGAGGGAAATGGTTTTTCTGGTGGAAAGTGATGCAAATGTTAAAGAATCTCTAGACTGAAAAGAGGAGCTGTCTCCAGTGCCCAATGATGATGAATCACTTTGTGTTTAATGAATGTAAAAATAATTTTGCAATATTTTTCCAGACCCAGATGTTTATTGGGTGGTCATAAATATATTGTCGAATTGTTCTTAGCTCCATACTTACACTATATATGTATAGAATTGCTAATTTCTTAGTCATAAATTAGTAGTGGTGTTAATAGCCCTCAGTTAGGAGGATAAGTTGTAGTAGATGCTTGAAAATTGAGAGATTAAAATCCAAATTTTCAAACTCGATCAAAAGCTTAAAGCTTATTAAACCCACATCTACATTAATGACTCTTGTAAATGACAACACATCTGGAATTGGACCACTTTGACCTTAATTCTTACAAAAACAAGCATAGGGTTAACGAACTTTTAAAATTGCAAATAAAAGAACCAAAATGAGGGTGATGTGGTTGTTGTGAGTTAGAATACGTCTTTTTGGTGAAATTGCATTCCTCTCTTTAAAGTGATGGTAAGATTTGTAATAAAGTAGCTTTGCTGTTGAAGTTAAATATTATAATGGTCTTTTAATAGCACCTTAATGGTCTCTCTGAGGACTTGCACTGAAATAGTTTTACCTTTTCATAATTGCACTTCATAGTGGACTGCAGCAGCACAATTTAAGGTCTCCTTAATTTTTTCATTTGTTTGTTAAATATAACAAACCTCATAAGTTACCATTCTGACAAATAAAGGAAGTATTACATTTATTTTGGTTGTTTTATTAGATATAATCTTCTACACCACTGTCTGTCTTGGCAATAATATGGTAGTAACTGACTTGTGTAAAATTTTTCTGCATCGTGTAATAACAGTAATGTGTATATTGAATTTATATGCCATCCGAGAGGAGACTTTCTCATTATATGCTCTTCATTTCATGTGTATGTGTGACTCAGAAGCCTGGTGTCATAAAGAAGTAGATTATTGCATATCCACTGCTTATGTTGTTCTGTGCAAATAGTCTAAAAGAAACTTCCAGTTCAGCTTTGTCATTTTTATGAAGCCCAGATGTTGAATGGAAATAGTTCACTATGGCACAACTTCAGCTCAACAAGGTCAGCTTGCCATAATAAAAAGAAAATTTACAGTGAGTTGCTGTGTCATGATAGTACCTAGACAGAACTGCTAATGAGTAATTTGCAAATTTTAACTGTGTTTTCCTATAAATGATGTGGCAGGCCAAGATTTCACCCTGAAAACTTGTTCATACTTTGACAGTATTTCAGTTCTTATCATAGGGATGTTAATTTAGGTAAACATCCTTTATAAGCAAACTAATTCTAATCTTCTAAGCTTCAGTTTATAAGAGCAGCAGGGCTTATTTCTGAATAATTATGTTATTAGTATTCTCGTAGTTCACGTTGCAGCATCAGGGCATGTGTTACTTGTCAGTGTTTGGTATCATTTCATCTGGACACCAACTGTGTGTATGTGCTATCCAAAACCTCAACATGAAGGCCTCCCTCTGAGGGGGTTGTGAAATCATGGAAGATTGAGCTTGTTTGTCCAGAAACTGCATATAATTAACAGGGAAAGAGTATTGAAACCACCAAATGGAAATAAGGTCTTGTCCCAGCTATTCATCTTGTCTGTGACATCCAAGAAATATGAATTCACTAGTGTCCATGTTTTCTTTAGTTTATCCATTTATGAATCAAGTGGATGGAAAAAGAGTTTTTGTAGATGACATTAGCATGTCCTGAGGACACTTGATACAATGGGAACATACAATTCACAAATTCTCTAATAGAAATGTCTATGAAATATTTATATCAGCCTTTTTCAGTCTTTTACTGCTACCCTTTTTAAAATATAATTTATTTCTTAGGAGTTCTCTTTGCCAGTTTTGATTTGAAAGTTTTCCATGGAGGCAATGTTAATTATTTATATTAGCAAAACCCTAACCAATTTGTATGCTCTAAAATTATTTATGTTTTGAGTTTTCATTGGTTGATTAGATTTTCCTTGTGCTACAAGTTAACTTTTGAAGTAAGGAACCATTAGGTATGTTTGCCAACAAACATGCTTACGTGAAATGTAGTAGCTCTTGTTGTTAAAGCTTTACCAAGAACATTCCTTTATTGTATTTGATCAGATGGATAGCTCTTGTCACAGTGGTGTGGGGTTTCTGTTTTCTTTTTACAGAATTCTGTTTTGCTTCTCTTGTCTCTCCCTTTGCCATCTGAAAATGTCAATGTTTTATCGTGGTCTATTAGTGTTTTCTTAAAATAATTTTATGGGATGCTGACAGCTCCAAGTACACTTTTAATTAGATTTTTATTTTCCTGTTAATGGCAAAACCACCCAAATGAAGCTTTACAATTAACAATTATGGAGCCTTCCTTGTGGAAAGGACTGCTGAGTTTCTGTGGGAGGGAAGATTAAAATAAAACAAACCAAATAATTGGAAATGTATTTCATAGGCATGGTTGGCATGAAGCTAATGTAGTGCTTGTACTCAGCCTCTGCTGGATTCACCAGGATTAAGGCTTGTTAACATGTTTGCAAATCAGGTTTTGTACCACTGAGTAGTTTGTAGTAGTAGTGCAGACTTGGTTAGTAGTATGCTACTACTATTATAACTTAAAATGCTTCTGCCTGGATAAAACCCCCTACAAAATAAGGGCTACCTTATACTGGGTTCTGGTTTGTTTGTTTTTGTTGGGGTTTTTTGTTTGTTTGTTTGGGGTTTTTGTTTGGTTTTTTTTTTTTCTTTTTGTAAAAGAGAAGATTTTCCACTTCATTGGTTTGGTAATTATGCTTGAAACACTTTAATATTAAAGTTTTTGGTGGAAAAAATAATAAATTTAGACCTTATGCTGGCTGTCTCAGCTAATTGAATTTATTACATTTTGCTGCTTTCCATTCCCCTCGTTTCTACAGTAGTAAGGGTAGTCTAGTAATAAACTATCCAAATACAAACTCTTGTTCAGATACTAAAGCAATAATAAAGTTGGTTCTTTGCTTTGGATTAGCAAGATAATTGTGTTTTGAGTTATGACTGCTGCGAGAAGAAAGCTAGTGGAAATCTGTAAGTGCTTGTTCAAATGACAGCATTGATATATACTTCTTACACCATGTCTAGATTAGGAAGATGGATGTCATTTAAAATATGTTCCCTAGAACACTTTAAACATTCCTGGAGCAAGTGTTCTACACATCTGAAAATGTGTTAGCTTTATCTAGCTATACAGAATCCTGCTGAAAGACACTTTTTTTGGGACAATTGGTTTAAAAAATATGTTGGTATGTCCAAAATTACATCAATCGTAGTCTATATAACAACCTGAACATCTATTAACATCCTTCATAATTGTATGAAAATAACTTTATTGACACTTGCAAGTTATACACAAAGCTAGACCTTGGCTCGTAGGTTTTCCTGGAGCTTAGCTGTTAGTTTTTACACAGTTTAACTACATGTTTAGACAAAAAAGTGCAAGTGATCTCTTTTGTAATTTTTCAACAAATTTTACTTCATACTACAACTATGACCTTTAGCTCAATATTTTAAGACGTGAATTGAAACAAGAACAAATATTTCTAGAATATTTCTAAATATTCCTGTAGTTACTTTAGGAATTTATATATATTACCAAGATCAGATTTTTTTATTCAGTCACGCAGTGGCTGGAGAGACTTAGGCACACCTACCAAATCTGATGCTTGGTTATTTATTGCTTTTCTTCCTGGCATTCTCTTGCCTCAGTTTTATGAACAAAAGAATGTACCTGTCTATGTGAGTGACTCCTTATTGCTGTTGGTTAGAGATACCCAAAGGGCACTTTTAGCTCCTGCAGTCCTGCCCAAAGCCACACCTCATCCAAGCGGGGAATCTGAAGAAACAGTAGCAGCAGAAGATATCTTTTTATAATTTTTTCATGAGACTATTTCTGCCCTCTGGCCCACTGATTTTCAAAGAACCTTTTAAAGTACAGTTCTGAGCCTGCTTTGAAAACTTGAAAATACATGATTTTCTATAGTTAGTGTGGGACTTCCTTCTCTACTGTATTTCTTAGAAATCACAGTATTTAGATACTGATGAGATCAGAAAAGCAATATGGTTCAGGGAGTACCATTCTCTTGAAATATGCATGTTAGCAGATATGGCATGTTCAACTTTCAGACATGAATTCAGTTCTGCAGTTAAAAAACAAAGGAGAAAAACAAAATCAGCTTTGTCTCCTTCAGACGCATCAGGGAGTGATGTTCCAGAAATGGAAAGGAGAGGCTCATGTCTCTTCAGAAGTCTGTGGAGCAACCTGAGTGTGCTTTGTAAGGGAACATAATCTGTTCTAGTCAAAACACAGTAATTCTTTATACTTTCTGTACTATCAGTACTATCCCACATCATCCTTGAGCAGGGCTGTTTCTTAAATGCCATTTTTTAGAAGTTTGAAATTATTTCTTACTGTTGTTCATTAGGAGCCATTGACAGAGGAAGATGGTAACTACTGAAGAATAGCACAACTTGGCTAAATTGAAGGGGAAGAATTCTTTTAGTATGGGTGTTAGGTTGAAATTAACTTCAATCTATCCACTAAAAAGTTTTTAATTTCATTACACGTGCTCCAGAAATTAATTTCTTGTTTAGTATTCTTGACTGGCTCTGCTGTAGCTCCTTTTTGCATGCAAATTCAAAATGCATACAGCTTAATTCCTCATACTCGCTTCCAACCTCTAATTTATCACAATTGAATTACTGTTCTCGGGTTCACTGTGCAATTAGTGACTGCCTATTTGAATAGCTGCACCTTTCTCTTTCTAAAAGTCAGGCTGCTAGATTTGCTTTTCTGCAATCCAGTTTGCTTGAAGGCAAATGCATTACAGATAATCACAGAATGGCAATGAAAGAGATGTGCTCAGTTCCTATTTTATCAGGCTACCTATGCTTGATGAGTTCTCCTATTACTTTGATTGCTCTGTTTATGTTACTGTGACTTTTTTTCGAGGAATGAATTCCTAGTTTGGATGGTCAGTAAGATAAAAGCCTTTCTTTTGTGTCTTATGAGCTGGTTGATAGGGTAGCAGACCTCGGAACCTTCTTGTGTGACTGCTATTTACTTGAATATCAAGTGCTTATCTTCTCGTGCTTCCTTCTGTGGCTTACCAAGAGAGTTTTTATTATCTTCAACCCAAACTACTTTATTTTAAAAGGCTGTTTTCCTCAAAGCTTTCAGTCAGAAAATAGGACCTGGAAACATATAATCTATAATAAATCTCATCTCTTACATTGTGTAGTTGCTTATGTGATTTGTGAACTTTTGATCACAAGGGTGAGGAGGTCTGGTTGTGTTACCTAAAGTAGAGGTTACAGTATTTTCACAACATTTCTAATCTATAGAGGAAAACAAGCAACTTCTAAAACCTTTATTTCCAAATAATATGGAGAAGGTGAAAGAGCAATTGAATTACAATGTGCCTCAGAGAAAGTAAAAAGAAAATTGCTTCTGTAAAGAAGTCTCTAGTATAATTTTGTCACTTGGCTGTTTGTACCTGCCATTTTGGCCCAATATATTAATCCTAGCAGATAACTATGTAATCACCATACTTTCTATAGTAGGGGAAGAAATGAAATGAAAGCAATTGATGGAAAAGAAATGGAAATGCAATGTTATAAATAGTGAAGTACAAAAGAGTAAGAACTAGTAGTGAAATATGAACCAGTTTGACAAATTAAAGCAAATTTTAATAAAATTGGAAAAAATGCAATTAAAGCTTTCGTGATACCTTAATGCCAGAAAGACATTGAAGAAAATCTTTGAAAATAGCTAGCTAATTTCAAAGCTTTGAGTCTTGACTGTTTATTTCTTTCACATATTGGATAATTAATTAGTTAATAATTACAGATTTAGGGGAGGTAATATGGTAATATGTATCATTTTTCTAATAACAGTTACATATTTCATTGTTTTTGGGATTCTTATAAGGAAAAAGGATGGACTGGTTACTGTTTATAATATCTATAAAGTTTACGTTAATTGGCAGTAAACTAAGTGAATTTCCTCAGTCAAGACTGCCTTGCCCATGTGACTCTAATTCCAGAAAGCATTGGAACACCACCATTACCTGGGCAGAAAAGAGCTCATGGAAAGGAAAACAATGGGGAGAAAGATGGTAAAAGTTGTCCCTTGTGAGTGGTCAGTGGTCTCATCCACAAGAGTGGATCACTTGTTCAGTCTCACATAATGGAGGGAAACGTGCTTTTTCAGGGGTGTGTTTTTTCCATTTATGCAGCTTGTTTTAATGAGCAGGAACTCAGAAGTGCTGTTGTTGAACTTGCTTTACTTTACCCTTCTTGGGAAAATTGAGTTTTCATACTTAATCACTAAAACATGACAGAAAATATCTGAAGCATGTACCACCTATTTTCCTTTCATCTAAATTCATTCATTAGCTTCCTTATATTAAAAGCCTCTAAGACACAATTAACCCTTTTTTAATACCGTGAAACTTAAAACAATCGGTAAAACTCATTAAAGCAGAGAAACTTACTTTCAAAAGCAGTTTAATATTAAGATTTTCCTGATTCCTTTTCTTATGAATAGAGTAGAATACTAAGGGTATGGCCATCACAGTTCCAGTCTTAACTGGCTATTCAAGTAATTAATGATAATTGGTTGCTTTGCATTGCAGAACTGTGCTTCGTGATAGAAGATCCTTTGATGAAATAATTTTCTATAATGGAATGTTTTCTTCTGAGTATGCATCATATAATAATGATACTGTCAGCAAGTCCTTTTTGTCCAGTAAGAAGAAAATATAATTGAAGATAAAAAAGCATTACCTAAAGTCTCACTTGTTTCTCCCTCTTTACATTCTCTTATATTGTGAATTGTGCTATTCCCTCAAGAAAGCAAACATCTGCTTAGGTTTTCTGATTTACCAAGTTGTTTTTGTTTTTAACATCCTTTAAAATGCACAAACATGCAGTTAATTGTATTTTCAGTACTAACTTCATTGCTCTTGTGTTAACATACATGAAGGTTGAATTTCATCTCAATTTTAAAAAAATGTAATTTGCTGAGATTTTGTTAGTTGCCTTGTCTGTTCCTGGCATTATATAAACAATCTTAGAATGGAGAAATTGATTAGAATCGCCAATATTCAGAATAACTTCCCAAGCTTATAGGCAATGTTGCTTTCATTCTGCATGTTTTTGCAGGATGAAAATGACTAATTGCAAAGAGAACTACCATGAAGTAAAATGGTGACTTTAAAGCAATAAACTGCCTTGGGTTTACAGTAACTGCAATAAAATTATCATGAAGCAGTGTCAAAGTGTTGATTTATTTGTACTACTAATATTAGAAGTAATGAAATTGTAGGATTTACAGGAATGGTTATAGCATTTGCTATCTGTTTTATTATTCAACTCAACAGGTATTGTAATGTACAATCATAAGGTATTTCATAATCTAGCTTTTACTGAAGAAGAATATTCATAGGAAAATAGCTCTGATATTTAGCCTTCTGTCACAGAAGTGATCATACTGGATCTTTATATGGGTCACTTGTTGCCGAACTTCTAATTTTATCTTAAAACTATGGCAAAAATAAAACTAGGAAAAGGATGTGCTTTTAATTTTTGTCAACTATATTTGGTAACTAAATTCAAAGTAGTTGTATTTTCTAAAATATATGACTTGGAAACAAGTGCCTTTTTGAAATATGGGCAGGATGATTTATGTTCTGAAAGTGCTACTTGTTATATACTTAAAAACCATTGGATAGCTAGTAGAACAGGATTTTCAGAACTGCTCAGCATCAACCTAATTCTGTCCAGAAGAAACTGAAAAATGAGAGGACTCAGACCCATCCTTAAAAATCTCCATGTGGCTGTGTGATAATATTCTTATCTGCTTCCTCAGTGAAGTTAAGGTAAAATTCCACTTAAAATTATACACCCAGTGAGAAATGTGATAAAAACCTATGTATAGGCAGATGTGAATGCTGTAATCTGCCAGGATTCCTCTTACTTGATGGAAAACAAGATATGATAGAGAGAAAAATTTGGAAAAAAATTATTTAAAGGTAAAATGTATTTGGATACTTATTTGTGTAGAGATAGGACAGCATTATGAATGGGAAAGTGTAACATGAATTGCCATTGCAGGCAATGTAGACATTTTAAGAAATAAAAAAGTTATAAAAAATGTATTACTGATTTGTGCCTTGTTAATAAAATACCCTAATTCTAATCAACCATGCAATTATTTCTAACAATCTTTTCAGCTTAGCTGGTATGACTCCAGAATGCAAAGCTTTCTCAACCGCAATGATTTGCTGTAGCTACTTATCAGTACATTGAAAAAAATACTGTGATTCTTTATAAAGCTGTCCTTATCCTTCTTCTTAAGGTATGGGATGCTGTAGATACAGGCTGCTGTTTAAAAACATACTCCTGTCACTCCTGTGCTGTTCGAGCTGCCCAGTGGTCGTCTTGTGGAAGAAGGATCCTCAGTGGGGGCTTTGATTCCACACTGCATTTAACAGATATAGAAACAGGTAAAGGTCATGAAGGGTGCATTATAGCCCTGTCTTTATTGTGTACAGATAACTTGGGATCTTGTTAGCCTTATTCTTTCTTATATAGATAAAATCTGTACATGAAAGTCAGAGTTCTTGAAGCACATCCTTACTTTAAAAAATATATATCAGCAATTAAGAGTAGTTGGAGAAATTTGAGAAAACTGGAATATCTTTAACTTCATGATCACATATAATTTCTGTTGTCAGATACTACACAGATGAACAGAATGAAATGTTTATTTTTTATGCTCTGTCATGGTCATTTATTAAAGTGTTTGAGGAGCCTCTTAAAGCTGCCTTCAGTTACATTTATACATATGGTTAATTGAAATATAGGCTTGTATCTCATTCTCAATTGGGTTGGTTTTAAATCTGTGCCTAAAGTTAATTGGGTGTTTGTTTATTTTTGTTTGTTTGTTTTGTTTTTGTTTTTTTCTGAACAGGACCTTAATTAGGAGTATAGAAACTTAAATTCTAGTATGAAACCTTGAGACTGAACTTGGGTTGCTTTGATGCATTTGTGGATTTGATTTGGGATTTGATTGTTGTAACCTTAACAAAACTAATTTCCTGGATGCTGTCTCTTCTCTTTCACAAACTGAAGTGCTTCTGTCAGCTGTATTTCTTCTCTGCTTTGTGTATGTTACCAGCATTCATACAGCAGTGTTCACTGGAGCTGTGCATAATAGGACATCTGTGTGTGTGTGTGTAAATGAATTAGGTCCAAAATAGGACTCTGTCAAGGGAAGAGATGCCATTTTATGTTTTTCACTTAATTTATTTTTAAGTGTTTAACTCCTACAAAGGTGCAATATTTCTTGTAAGACTACAGTAAAAATTCTTACAAAAATTACCAACAGGTTTTGTCTAAGAGGATTTTCTCTTACATAAAAGCAAGGACTACATTGTATGTGAATATCTGGAGAGCAGAAATCCTATTCAGATGAACTGGGAAAGTGGCCAAGGAAATTTCTGAATATTGTTCACATGAGAAAAATATTCTTTTCCTTGCTCTAAGAATTTATTTTTCTC
Organism: Pseudopipra pipra; assembly: GCF_036250125.1. Taxonomy (NCBI): domain Eukaryota; kingdom Metazoa; phylum Chordata; class Aves; order Passeriformes; family Pipridae; genus Pseudopipra; species Pseudopipra pipra. The sequence continues at coordinate 53,349,639 of NC_087554.1, forward strand.
AACAATTGTTGTACCAGAAGTATTTAAATTCAGTGATGGCTGAAAGGGAGCTGTTGTAGTGTGGGAATGTAAAATATGTTATGGAATACTGATGTTTGAGAATATTCAGGTTTTTTAATGAGAAAAGAGGTTTATATATCTGATGTACTAGTACATGAGGTTAATATATCAAGTCATTAATTTGTCAGACTTCTTGTCTTTTTTTTATTTTCAGTCTCGATACAGCAACCTTTCTAGTCTCACATATAACTGAATTTTACTAATCCAAGTGGATTTACTTTTGTCTGTGATGCTTACAAATTCTAAACAGGATGGCTGTCTTTTTAATGGGATTTTTAGCAGTAGTATAGATTTTATGTGTCTGAGTCATTTGAAGGGACTACTGTGGGAAAAATCTCATTTCATTAAATCATAGCACAAATTTCAAAGATACGTAACTTAAATCATATACTTTAATGTCTAACATCTCTTTGACTTAAGTATTCAGTAATGGGATAGTAATCTGGATTAAGTTGATTGTAGTAGTTCATTTATACTGCTCTAGGAAGTGACAACAGTAACAAGACATATTTACTGCATTTCAAAGCAGATAAGTTTATAAATGGTTCTTTCCTTATTGATGGGTGAGTTACGCAGTGTTTGTAGCTTCTTAAATAAACTATATGTATAAAATGAATGCTTATATCCTTGGAAATACCAGATATTCATTATTGCCTTATAAAAAGAACACAGGAGCCCTTGTACTTTCTCTGAACTGCAGTTGTCATGTTGATGTTTGGACATGACTTTCAGTGATACACACCTCATTTGGAAAAGTGTAATATGAGTGATCAGAATTTTATTCTGATTTCCTACGCATGCAAGGCAATTTCTGGGTTCCTTCCCTGTTGTAAAGTTACTCTTCTTTTCATGAATTTCAGTCAGTTCCTTTCAGAGAAACAGGGTGAGCAATTTGCCTCTGGAATCCAAATCAATTTGATATAAAAAGCCTCATTTCCATTTGAAAAACACTAAGGCAGCTATAAGATTTTGATTTACATTAGTTCACTGAATCATTCATTCTTCCTCACTCTTCATCAGAGCTGAGATGATTTCTTCTTTGATTAACTTCAGATAGATGTTAGAACTGCTCTTTCACAGAGGATTTTCAGATACCTTTTTGGACTTCAGTCTTAATTACTTTCCATTGCTAGTCTGAACTAACTACTAGTATGTTTAAATGCAGTAAATGCATGCCAACGGGATTTTATAAATAATAATGCTCTCTTTAAGGCTCTGTGCTCTTGTATCTTGTATATTTTGTTCTGGTTCAACACTTTTCCTGTGTTGTTTGCTAAAATCTAATCCTTCTTGTTTTCAGTGCAAATTTTATATATTACATCTGTGTTATAAAAATTGTTACATGTCCTTCACTAAAAGAAACCTAATGGTCTGAAGAGAATTATTTTAAAAGCTTAGGAAAGGTTGCAAATACAGCTAAGTACGTGCATGGTATTGAGCTGCTCAGGTGCCTTTTTTGTTTTTTTTTTTTTTTGTAATTTTCTGTTGGTTTTCTTTAGGAACATTGTTTCTGCCCTATTAAATCTAAATTGTTGTCTGGCTAATTGTTACGGGTCTGATGAGAGCTAGTTATGACATTCCTCTAAGGAATGTGCCAGCATAGTTTTAACGAACAGTGCTGGAATAAATTCCCCAGGAAATTTTGTTTCTAGGATTGGACTTCAGTTTGAGTATCCCTTGTCCTAAATTATTGCATTTTCTGGAGTGATTTTTTTAATCTCTATTATCTGAACAACATCAGAATAGAAGCAAACACTGAAATCCCATTAATGGTGAAACAGAATTTTTGTCATTGGCGTAGAAATCCTGATATAAGGATAGAAAACACATCCTGAAATCCTGTCCTGCAGTTTTACACCATCAGACCTCCTGCCCTTGTCATGCGTATTTAATGAAAGTTCTTATGTATAAGAATATCTAAGATGCTGCAAGCAAAAACCAATGGGCTGATAGGAGTCTCATGAAGTTCAACAAAGACAAATGCAAAGTCCTGCATCTGGAATGGAGTAATCCTGTGCAACAGAACAGGCTGGTGATAAACTGGCTAGCAAGCAGCTTTGCAGAAAAATACCTGGGAGTTGTGGTGCTGAATAGGAATCAGCACTGCTCTCTTGCAGCAAAGGATGACTACTTCATTCCAGGCCAAATTAGGAAGTATTTACCTAGGACACAGAGAACATGATGCCAGGCTCTTCTCAGAGATGTGCAATGAAAGGATAAAAGGCAAAGGACAAATACAGAAACACAAAAACTTGTTGGCTCAACTCAAGGGTCATCAAACACTAAACCAGGCTGTTAAGAGAAGCTGTGTACTTCAGTCCAACTTGCTGCAGCTGGACCTAATTCAAATTTGGATTAGATGAGTCCAACCTGCATGATACTATGAAGAAGAATTCAAGTTAATGAGGTACAAGGAGTTTTCTTGTCCTGGTTTGGTTGAAAATAGATGTTGTGCAAGTCTTTTTTTAAACTCAATTTTTGTAGATTGTCATTTATTATCTTCAATGGTCCTAGCACCAGGATGTCAAGATATGACTCTCCACAAACATGGTTTTCTTAAAAGCTGTTGTAAACATTCAGAATTATGGGTCTGATCCAAAATATGCATAAAATGTTTAAGGAACTCAAGGTTATTCATGAGTCATTCACATGAGTGGTTCTGTGGTTGCACTTTGCATGAAGCAAGTTCAGTACTGCAATATGGAGTTTCATAAATATTGGTAGATCCAAAAACTGCAGATGTGCTGCCTGGTGTGAGTTAATATTTTTTTTAATTGTTCTATTTTATATACATTATTTCTTTATAAAAATAAAGCCTTTTGAATGGTTTCACGAATGTGATAATAATGCAGCAGTCTCAGACTCTCTGGTTTTGTTCATCTTTAATAACACCACACTCACAGTCATTTTCTGCTATTGATGGTCCAGACACTTCATTATTTACAGAGTAGTAAATAGAGTTATATTCAGAGAGCACTGAAAAAAATTCCTTTTAAAACAATTCTAGGTCAAGTACATTTGACATTTATCTTCTGCTATGTCCAGATGTAATGGAGATGCTCTACCAACTTTAGAAGGGTAATTGTATTTTTAAAATTTATTTATAACTATTTTATTTTTGGAATGTATGTTTTATTCATCAGTGGATTTTTCATTAGTCACAAATGAATTGGTATAATAGCATAGGCAGAACATTGGCTGGGTTGTTACTATTTGCATATTGTAGATACTTTTCATTTCTTTAATATTATGACAGAGGGAATGTTCCAAGAAATTTTGGCACATTTCCTACGTTACCAAATGCTGCAGTTGTATTTTAGTTCGTGAACTGAGCTTGATTTCAACTATCATTTCCGCAGAGTTATAATGGGAGAGAGAGTTTCTTAATGGAACATTTTGTACCTCCAAGAGGATGGTTCTAATTTTCTTTTCTATATATTTTTTTCTATTCTAATTTGGTAGTCCTATAGATATAGCAATGTAATTGTATTTTTCACGTAGGAGTTTTAGTTCTCATACCTAAACATTACTTCAGGAGAGCTGTGACTTTCTTCTGTTCCTCCCTTTCTCTCGCACTACTATTTAGATAGTATGTTTTAAAATGCAGTAAGGTTTAATATGATGCCTCAGAAGAAAGCCCAGTTGATTGATATTTTTTGTTTGCTTGTTTGTTTTATTTTTTTTTCTTTTGAGTGCATGCAAACACCCTTGATATGAGGTCAGATGTTTCCCCCAAGATTCAACAGTTTTATGAAATATATTGAATATAGTTTAGAGGTCACTCTCCAGCTAGGAGATAACAGCATTTTGCTTTTTATACTCACTGATATGAAGTCTTTGCAAAAAGAAGAGAGAAAAGTATTTATTTTGGGGACATTTTAAAGATTAAAAGATAAAACGATTTATTATTTCAAGCATCTTTGCATGCTGTGAACTTGTGAATATGTAGGGGAAAAAATTAGGAAAAACGTGTAGTTAATAAAACTTTGATTCTTGAAAAAATAATAAAGCCATTTGTGAACACATCAAGACAGTGAATGGAGATGTAACAGCCAGCACTGATTTGCTGAGAACAAATTATATCTGATCAATCTAATGTTTTTTCTTACTATTGTGCATGAGAGAGACTGTGACTGTAATGAAATTTTTTTGTATATATTGTCTTATGTCTTTTTGTAAACACAGTAGGGAAATCCGTTCTGCTTAGCAAGATTGCTCTCGTGTCCTCGTAAGTCTCAGGCTTCACTTTTCTTCACAGATTACAGTAAGAAAGTAAATGGTTTTGGGTTATGCAGGTAGGTGTGTGAACCTGAGGACCACTAAAAACAGGTACAGAAGCATCCTGTGCTTGGTAACTGTGCTGATGTTCTGTGAAAAATTCACAATGTTAAATAGCCTTTAAAACATCTGATTTCACAGTTGAGCAGTTTCACAGTAGGCTGCTACATAAAAATGCAGAAACATACATTCAGTGTATTTTTAAGATTTTTTTCCATCCTGTGTATGTGCGTGGTGAGCCTTTAGTGCATGAAGAATTGAATTAAAGCCTTTAAACACTGTAAAACACACTGCAAAAATATAGGATATATTTTTACTGAAATTGTGAAAATTAAAGATTGAGAGGAAAATTTGCTTTCTGCTTTGGAATAACAGCCTCTTGTACAAGAAAATGATATGTGGTATGGATTTTCCTTCAATTAGCCAAAGAGATTTTCAGAAGACATAATTTTCTAGGCTATGAGTTGGTCGAATCTTTGTAATGCTGCCTATAGGAATGAAAATGTGATAAATATATACACAATAAGGGTATATACAATCTTGCTGAATTACACATTTGTTATGGATGAGGGAGTCTTCTGCTCAAAGGCCACCTTTTACAGTATATAAAATAAGGCCCCCCAAAGTTGAATATTTGATGTTAATAAACTGAATAATTGTAAAAAAAATATACATAACTGTAAATAACCATTTTCAGAAAGGTGTAGGAGGATCTCTAGCAAACACTGTAGCTGGATTTCCTAAGCTGCAGGGCTAGTTCCATCATAGCAGGGAAAGCAGCAAATTCTGCTCATCGTAGTATAACACACTAAATAAAATTTGTACAGAAAAGGGCTAAGAGTTGAACCCATTCTTTCAAATTACTGAATGGCGTGAGCTAATTTGCTCCGTCGTCACCTGCACTGATCTGTTCCACCTCTCAGATGGATATTTTTCCTAAATTTCGGAAGTTCTGCAAGTGTATTGTGCATAAATTTTAAATCTGGCAATAGGAGGGTTTCCTTTCTCTAACGTTGTGATCCTCCCCTTTTGAGTATGTTTACTGCTGCTTAGCTCATCTACATTCCAGTCTTGCTTCTCTTCTGTGACATGGCAGTAAAATGAAATTAATGTATACATCTAATAATGTCAAGCTCTTCAGAACACTGTACTCAGTTTCCAAAAGGAGATATTTGATTGAATTTCACTTTGGGGAGTGAGAGGACAAGAGAGAGAGTTGTATTTCAAAGTACTAATTGGAGAGCCTGAGTGTGTAAGATTAATGGTTAATATCTGCATTAAATGGTAAGGTAGCAGCTTAAAATAGGAAAAAGAAGGACATAAAGAGTATAGAGGTGAATAAGATTCTAATTGTTTGCATTTATTTATTTATTATTACACTGTAATGTAGAATTCATAACACTGAGATCATTATGTTTTAATTATATTAGTGACTGTCGCTGAGAGCTTTGGGATAAATGACAGCCTCTAGAAAAGGGCAAATACAGTGCCCATTTCTCTTTAAAACAGGGCGAGACAGAGTAGGAAATAGGAGCATTTTAGTTTCTGGAGAAAATATCAGGTGAATGATTGAATTATTTGGAAGCAGCTGGGGATAAAATTGAAAAATTGACTAATTAATAACAAATTATGTTAAATCAATCTTTCTGTGGAAAAGGTAGCAGCTTGTAGTTAGTAGATGAAACGCATCTTGAATTTAATGCACATCTTTTTGGTTGGTTTTCTTGTGTCTTAGGCTGGAGAACATGAATACACATTATAGAAAAAGCAGTTTTCAGAAGTCTTGTGTAGGTAAAAACAAAGTAAAGGCAGTGTTTGTCAAAAGGTTAAATGATGAGTTCCACTGGATCAGTTATGTATACGTCTAATGCCGTTTGGACAACACACTTTGTGGAGAATAGTGGTCACTTGATGTGTCCTTTATTAAGTTGTGTGACAGGATTAGTACAGATAGGCTGCATTTATGCTTATTTCTGGCTGTAGTCTCATCGAAAATGTGTTGATTATACTCCTGGAGTTTTTATTAAGCTGGGAACTAGTAGGAACCAAATTCCTTTGGGAGCAAAATGCTATTAAACTGACTAGTGAGCCTCCATGGGGAAATTCAGTATTTTCTCAAGTGCTGCGGATGAGAGTGGCTTTTCTAAAGCCCCCACAAATGACACCTGATAGTGGTGTACATGAGAGCAATATCTTGTTGTTTCTATAACTGATGATTTTAATACTTTCTTCTTTCCCTGTGGAGTCTTTTTTTTCCCCCTTTAGCTGTTGGGCAACTGAAAGCTCCCATGGCAAGAGATGGTCACTGTTAGATATGACTTGTTGAGAGAACCTCTGCTGCCCTTATGACTTCTTTTCTCATTTTGGGGAAGAAACTTATGGACTAAATGAAGTGTTTCACTTAGTAGTGACAGAGAGGCTCTTTAGATCTTGCATGGGCAATCAGTGGAGAATCATTTTTAAAAGGACAAAAATCCCCTACAAATACCAGTATTCACATACAAAACCACTCACATCTGCCTTGCCGCTGTTAGCTTGATGAGCACATGAGATGAAGCAAAATCTTTCTCTTCTCATCTTTAAACTGAATAAATAAATAAATAATTTGACAAGTTTTAGCCTCTTGACTGTGTAAACTGAGTTCTGCAGATGGAGAAAATGGAACTGGTGATGAAGTAAAATAAATTGGCCCCAGATCATAAAATAAGCGTAAAAAATCTATATGAATGATTTTCAGTATTGTACACCTAACAGTAAGTATTTACATCTGTCAGTAATGTTTTTAGCTGAAAGTATTTTCTGTTGTTTAAGAAAGCCTATTTTAAGACACCCATCACTTGCAAAAAATGTAGATTAAAGTATATTTTAAGAAGCTTTTGTCATAGTATTTTAAAGGATTTATTCTTTTTTTTTTACTTCTGCACCTCATGTGGCTTAAAGCAGTAACTTTATTTAATGTAGATCTTTAAATGTGATATGTAGAATATAAATCACAGTTGATATTGTGAAAATGAGCAGATATATTTATCTTGGTCCCTGCTGCTGTTCCAAAAATTTATTTCAGTGAGTGTACATTAATATAATGAATTTGTTAGGATGAAAGGAAGCAGTGGACTGTGGAAAAGTTCTATAAAATAACCTAGCTGAATTCTGCTGCCTTCAAAAGTGTTGACAATCCATTTGATACCAACCACAGGATCCTGTGGAGATTAGTGTACACAATTAAATGTTGCAAACAGTGTATCCATGGGAACAGCCTTCATATGATGGTATGCAAATTATTTCCTACTTTCGTGATGAAGTTTCAGTCCTACCTTTACACAAAGATAAGTAAACAACTCAAGAATTGTAATATAGATTGAGATGTGGTATTTCTGTACAGGCAATGTTTTGTTCTAGTTATTTTTGTCTCGCTGAAACAAAGACTGTCATCTCTGTAAGGAAACATTCAGCCATTGGATTTGTAGATTTATTCCTGCATGTTGTCTGAACTGGGACCTTGGTGGAACTCCTCTCCTTAGTGTGGGAAACCACTCGTTCTCTCCTTTCAGTAGGAAGCAGTCAGTGGTGCAGAGACCCATAAGCAAGAGCCGTCTCATGTGGACAGAAATTAGTGAGTTGTCTTCTATTATCATTAAGTTAGAGTAGCCCCAGATACTTGAAATGTGTTAATATAAGCATGTTCACCTTTGACAACCTTGATATCTTTCAAACTAAATCGAAATGAATAACATATTTCATTTTCTGCTCAAATTTTAATCTCCACTTTTCACTTTATTTTAGGGAAGCAGATATTTAGCAGCAAAACAGAGTTTAGGATCAGTGCACTCAAGTTTCACCCTACAGAGTCAAATATTTTCCTTTGTGGAGGATTCAGCCCAGAAGTTAAAGCTTGGGATATAAGGACTTCTAAGGTAAAGGAAATCTTTTTTCTATTTTAGAATGTTTCCTAGTCTGTGTGTGCTGTGTTTTACTAAGCTGCTAGATGTACTGTAATGTAATATTATTCTGAAGTATTTTGTGTTTGTCATTGATTGCATTCCTATTTGTTGATGTGAACCTCTTTAATGTTTTTTTAGTGCTAAGAGGAATATTGTACACAAAAATACTATTTTTTTCTGTCTGTAGATATAAGAAATCTAATTGAATTAAACAAAGCCAATAGCTCACTTCAGAATTGTGAAAGGCAGTTGGGTACTAGGAAGCAGTAGAGATAACTTCCTCTTCAAGCTGTTGCATGTGGGTCAGGATGTGTGTTTCTGTGCCTTGTGTGTAGAAGCATTTTTTGCATTCATGAAGGGCCACAGGGCTGTGTATATCCTCTGCTTTTACTTTATCATGAACTGTGAGGAACAATGTGCTCCCAGCTGCCATTCAGAGCTCAGGGAAGACCAGAACTGTACTCTGCCAGGGGGAAGCCTAAGGTAAACTGACATCCTCAGGCATGGAACAGTTCAGAGAGAAGCAGTGACTGTAAAGTGAGTAGTTCTTTGTTTTCCTTTGAATTTGTATGTGGGTGGAACCTACTCATTGTAGTTAGCCATCTGTTTGCTCTTGAGGATGGCGGAAGGGATCTGAAAAAGATAAGATAGCGTATCAATAGTGCTTTCCTGTGGCACCAGACAAGGTATCAAACAGTATTTTATTCCAAGTAATGAAGACAATAAATGTGTTTGTCTCCTAAAGCAACTCTTTCCTTTCAGACTTTAAATTCTGATGGTGCCTCAGCTCAACCACAACCAAAGTGTCAACTGCTATGTCTGGCAAACCTAATTGTAGTTCACATCTGCATAAACATAGATTCACAAAATGTTTCCTTGTGGACAGGAGCAGGTATGGAACAGCTCCTGCTTTTTAACCTGGACAGAGGCTGCAAAGCAGCACAGACATCCCAGGCTTTGATTGCCAAATATTGTCAACCACCTTAGCCTGATGTTCTGCTGAATGTGCCTCCTACAGAAATGTATGCGTCTCTGTGGTGCAGTACTGGAGTTGGCTGATTGACAAAGGGTGGTTTGACTGTACTGGAAAGTTTTCTTGGTGAAACTGTTCCTGAAAACTGGCAGTAGAGAGGAAACACGTGTCCTTCACCAATGAACGGTGTAGCTGGAACAGGGAGAAGGCAAGTAGAGAGGCGTAGACATAGTTTACATGAGGCATTATACCAGCAAGGAGCAGACAAATGTGTTGAGGTGGAGGTTCAGTAGCAGATGGATGTGCAATTTGTGAGGTACTGGCCTTTGTAAAAGGCATTGTAAGGCAGCAAAGGAGCAAGGCCATATTGATAAACTGTAGAATTTAACAACTAACCCGTTCATATCTTCTGTAGTTCTGACTACCAGTAGCCTGGTTTGAGATGATGTTTTGATATAGTCATCATCATGGCTAGGCTTCGTGAACGAAGATTTGGGAAGAGCTCTACCCATGTTTGTTACAAGTGCGCTGGTGGCTAAAAAGGCCAATATGAGATAGACATGTCTCGTTGCAAAAGGCACAGCAGAAAGACTCCTTAGGTGGTATATTCTGCAAGACACGATTCTTTCTGCATTGTCTTTTCTCCTCAAGAGTGATCCTGCGTGCTTTCTCAAAAGCATCAGCAGCGTTATAGATGGCGTGTCTCCAGACCTCCCGATTGGAGGCCAGCGTAGACCAGTTATGTTTACGTTTATCCCTGTAAGGCCATCCATCTAAGAGAAGGTCACTCTAATTAAACCTATGTCCTGAGGACCTCACTGCCACCATCCAAGCTCGCTCGGCCCTGGCAGATGAACCTCAGGATTAAAGGGTGGGTTCAGTTCCGCGCATACTGCATCTCACCTAAAAATCCACTGCGCAGGCTCGAAGGTTTTCTACCCACATTTGCAAAGCCCTGTAGCCACGGGCGAGGGTCGAAACGGCAGGTGAAAGGTGCTCTGGAAGCCGCAGACCCAACCCTGCATGCAGGTGGTTCAGGACATTGGTCATTTGAGACTGACTGGAGATGACAGTCTCGTTCGGCAGCATCCTGAATGACCAAGCAGGCTTTTTCAAGGAGAGCACTGCTTGCTCCTCTCGTAGAGGGGCCTAGAAAAGGAGGCCTAACCAAAGCTCATCTCCCCCTTCACCTGGTTGGTTAACTGCAGGCCAACAGGCATCTTCTTCCAATGTGGTCGCACAAAGATCAAAAGACAAAGGCCTACACCTGCCTCCAAAGGTGTACCTAAATTAACTCTAGCATGCTGGAACATCAGAACCATGCTCGATTCTGTGGATAGCGGTCGCCCCGAGCGTTGCTCTGTCCTAATTGCCCACGAACTATCACGTCTCAACATCGACATTGCCGCTCTCAGTGAAATGGGTCTTCACGAGGAAGGCAGCCTTAGAGAACATGGTGCCGGTTACACACTCTTTTGGTCAGGTAAACCCAGAACCAAAAAGCATCTTTCAGGAGTTGGCTTCACAATCAAAAACTCTATCGTTCCTAAACTTGAAAATCTGCCAACAGGTCACTCTGACCACATTATCTCCCTATGCTTTCCACTACACAACAAGCAACATGTTGTCCTCTTTAGTATATATGCCCCAACTCTCCAAGCTGACCCTGCTGAAAAAGATGTTTTACACCGACATGCGCCGCCTTACCCAAAAGGTTTCTGCAGATGATAAGATCATTATCCTTGGTGATTTCAACGCCAGAGTAGGAAAGAACTTTTGATATAGTAACTTTTGTGTAAACTACATACCTGTCAAAATTGCAGAGGAAAACTGCAGTTTTCAGTATGTTACCACTGCACGGGCTTAAGAAACAATAGTTATGCTTGGGATCACCTTTGTGTGGGTTGCAAGGGATGACATAAACTGTAGGTGTCTGTATGCATAGCCAGTAGTGAACACTTTAGGTGAAAACATCAGTGATTCATTTCCAGAGGACAAACAAAAACAGTAAAAATCATTTATGTCTATGTAGAAGGAGAACCTGAATACTTAGCATTTTATTAATTTGATTATACATTAAGTCTAAAACATCTCTCATGTTTTCTACTAGTTAGGGAGTGTATTATCTTTATGTTATTTAAACAGTATTTTATTGTATCTTTGTGGTTTACTGCCCAACTTTGGCTTTTTTTGACCCCTTGCTTGTGGGCCTGTGTGTGATGTCTTTTTCAAATGGGTACAGTGGTGTATTTCTGTTTTCATGGGCCATTCCCTTTTCACTTTTAATACCTTTGCCAAAGTAGATGGTAGTTGTGATTGTTATATTATTAATGTTTCTCTTCGAGTGACAGTACTGCTGTTATGTGCAGTATGTCACAACATTGCATGCTGTGGCATCCTTTGATCCCATTTTACAACGTGATTTCTCAAAAGGAAGTGTGTTCCATGCCCAGGATGGTATATACAGCAAAAAGGAGACTAGCAGAATAATGTGTTTGTATCTCTATGACTGACCATATGCCCTTCTTTGCAATGCTGAAGATCCAGGTCTCCTTGAAGAGCTGTTGATCCCTGGGAATTGCACACAGTGTTTGTACCTGCAGGACACTCCAACGCTTAGAAATATTATGTGTAACTGTAACTGTATTTCTGTGAGCTGATGCTAATGAAGAGACAAGGGAAACATCCCAATGTTATTACAACCAAATAATTTACTTTTTGAGAGAAAAAAGAAGTGAATGAATATATATTCTAACCAGTAAAATAGGAAAAGTTTTAGATGGGGTAAAACAAAAATCCCAGCCTGTTTCTTTTGTCTAGGTCCTGTACTGGGCTCTCTCTGGAAGTTTTAGAAATTATAACCTACTTTGTTCATTAGGAAACAATTATATTTTTGTAGAACTTCACCACTTGGAAAACTAGCCAAAAACTAGTGCATGAGAAATATTAATTTTAACAACCAGCAGTGTCTAATCACCTTAGAAACTGGAAGGCTTGGTAACAGATATTGATCCTTTTTTTTAGATGTTTTATATGTTTGCTCATTTAAAAACCATAAATTTTTATGTACTGTGATTGTCTAAAGCAGCAGTGTGGTTCACTCCCTTACTCTGAAACATTTCTAAAAGGGGGAGAGAGCTTCTATTATCCTTTTATTACTTTTTATCCCTCCATCTAAGGTAGCTGTAGCTCAGTGATAGACTGTTAGTCACCTAGATTTGTACTGGTTTTAAAATTTGAAGAACTCTGTGTGTGTACTGAGTGGATGTGGAAGGTCATAGATGAGTGGAGAAAAGGGGTAAAATATCAAACTCTTATCTGATTTTTTATGGCTGCTTGTTGCAGAGTGGTGAGTATCACCTATACATAATTGCTGCAAAATAATGTAGTTACGTTTCAAACTCTCAGCCATAGAACCCTATGTTGGTTAGGCGTGAATTATCAGCATCATCAGTCTGCTTCTCCCTAGCGTGGGGATTTCAATGAGTTTTTCAGGTGTTCCTGCTTTCAGCTTGTATTGTTATCTTTATTCACATATCTTTTCTATCTTACACTGTTATAGCCATAGTTAAGACTAGACAGTGTCCTGGCCAATATTTTGAAATTTATCCTGTCCCAACAAGTACAATTTGCTCTTAACTGAAATAGATGTCTGAGGCTTCTTGCCACTTTGTTTCAATTTTGATGCAAACAACCTTTATATCTTTCATGTGCTTTCATCCTAATTCATAACAAGATTTTCCTGTTTTGCCTGTTCTTTCAAGTGTGTTAACCTGTCATTCAGCTTGGAATGATGTGTGGGTGAACTAATGATTCTTTTTGTTCCCATCATCATACTCCTGATAGCCTTCTCAGGCTTTGCAGCATATTTTATCAATAGAGTGAGTGCCCTAAATCAGGAATCTGAATCTTGTTACTCATTGCACATTGAAAACTCAATTTCAGTATTGGCTGATAATTCAATGTCAGGGGTCATTCTTTAGGATTTGCTCCTGTGTTTTAGCATGTCTTAAAATTAACTCTGAGGCAAAATGATAATTGTATATCAGGAAATAAGTGGATTTTTTGTGGAAATTCAGAGCAGAACATTAAGCATCACAGATGTAGAATGAGAAATAGTAAAAATGTTATCCAATTATACATACATGCAGTAGTTTAACTGGGCTTCTTTATGCTAGTGTGCCACGCTGGTGCTTTCATCTTATGGAAAATGACATAGAATAGCTCATAGTGATATTTTTTAAAATTAGTACTTCTGACCAGGGCCTTAAATTTATGAGCATAAATTACTGATATTTGTTAATCACTTGAATGTGGTACAAAAATTGGATTTCCAAGTCCCAGAGAAAATTTATCAAGGTAGGTTCGAGGCAGCCTTTCAGCTACTAAAATGTTGAGAAATTTTAGGACAGCTAATAGCATCCCTGCTTTACACAATGCAAACCTTGGTGACTTGTGTAAATTAATCTTTTCAATTCAGTTTGACAGCTCACTCCTGATACAAGGGGAGTGAGTGAGTGGCTGCATGGTACTTAGTTGCTGGCTGGGTTTAAACCACCACAGAAATGTACGTTAGGCTATTAATCAGAGAGGCAGATATAAAAGAAAAAGGAGGAATATTGAAAGATACTTATTGCTATCCTTGTTCTGTTGAGCAAATAGGCAAAGTGGTTTCAAATGTAGCATTGGGTATTAAGCAAGACAAAGAATGAAAGAACAATAAGGGAGTTTAAATCTTTAAGATAAAGCTAAGCAATATACTTCAGAGAAATGAATGGATGGAACAGCTTGTTAACTGCTCAGTGAAATGTAAAGTATACAGGCATCTCACAATTACAGGGACAAGTAGTCAAAGCCTGAAAAAAAGAAGAATAAAAGAGGCAAATGAATAGCCTGTAGAGATTTATTATAGTGGTATTTTTGTTTGTGTTAAACCCAGTTTTGTCTCTCTGGTGAAGAGATTATTCTGGAGATCTTATATTGCTGTATAACAGATTGATTGAATTTATGAAACATTTGGAGAATGTTTATAGAGACTTTATGAAAAGACCAGAAAACTTGGAAGTGAGCTGCTATGTTTAAAAAAAAAAAAAGAATCTGCAGTGTAAACCAAGGAGAGAGCATCATATTAAACAGCCCCCATGGGATCTTTGACCTTGGAGCTGAACCTAGATAAACCTTGTAAAATACCCTGTAAAAAGAAAGGTGCAATAACCCTGAGACCTTAAAGTAGGTATGTATTTTAGAAGTATTTCCTTTCTCTGAGCTGTGGAAGAATTTCTTAAGATGTTTAGCACAAGCCAGCACAGTAACCCTTCATTTTGACTGATCTACATTAGCTTTTCAGACAGCATACAATATATATTCCAACAACTTATTCTACCTGAAATTTTAATATGCCTTGAGATACCAAAGAGAACAAAGGGTTGAGATTTGTATCCTTTAGCTCAGCAATAAGGACCTTATTGTGTTCACTGAAGGAAACATGACTACAGATAATTTTTTTTGCTTTTTAATTTAGGTTTCTAAGCTTACACAGATGTACTATCAGAGCAAGACTACAACGGTGGCTGTCTTATACTGATAATACTTTTAAAGGAGATAAAGTTCCTTATATCATGAGTGAATAGTCAAACTGAATTGAAACAATTTATTTACATGTGTCAGCAAGGCTTGTATAGTGTAGAGCAAGGATGCTGTTAGCTCTGCTGAAAGGACATACAGCACTCAAGGCTCACATCTGAATGTTCTCATTTAAATTTTCTCAATGTATCCATATAATTATTTTTTGAATTTTGCATATTTTACCTTTTATTTACATTTTGCTTTGATAAAACTCTTAACATTTTGTAAGCATTCAAGAACTGGTTCTTTATCATGTGCATACAGAAATGCAAGGGACTTTAAAATTATGGAGAACACTAACATCACTAACATAGTTTCTGGATTCTATTAAAAACAGGGGAATAATTTACTCAACTGATGGATATACTCTGTTTCTGACCTCATCTGTTGATCTTCATGTGTTCTGTGTCACAAACCAATGAGGTCTGTTGGAGCTTTGGCAAGAGTTCTTCTGCTATAACTGTCAGAACAGCAAGTGCTGATGAAGCACCATGTAGTACTCTAGAGAGGGAATAAGTGGAAGGTGGCAGGGCTGTGGCTCTGATCCTTAAGCAATGTTTGAAGCTCTTAGACTTCCATAAATGCAAATCCACCGCTTATGTTGAACAAGGAGGAAAAGAGAGGAAGGGCATCAGGTAGTGGAGACCCAGTAATATGACCTGACAGCCATAGAAGGAAAAGGCTTCGAAGGAAAGATTATTTACAGATATAAGAATAAATGACATTTAAAAAAATTATAGGAGTTAAGTTAAGGTTGACTGTGTGAAGCTTACTTGATGTCACTTTATGATGTTGGACTTTGATAGCAGAACTAGAGAAGGCAGGAACTAACCTGAGAACTGTGTAAGGAGAAAACTGGCTAAAGAGGAGATCTCAAGAAAAGAAATTGACTGGGAGGAATTTAATGAAGTGCTTCAGGCATGGCTCCAAATGGAGACAATGTTTATTATTTTAAATTTGGAAAATGTTTGTTACAGAAAGTGTTGTGTTAGCAAAATCAATATAAACAAAAATAGAGCATTATGACTTATTAAAAATGGAAAGAGTACAAAGGAATAGAAAGGTTCAACCTTTTGGGATTAATAACAAAATTTTGTCAGGACATAAGGAAAGTTTGAAAAAAGATGCATATAAAGCTAAGGCAAATTTAAGAAAAAGGTAAATTTGAAGATTTACACAGAATTTTCCATTTTTGAAATTGAGGTCTTATAAGATATAGAACAAATTAAATAGAAAAAATCATGGAAGCTGTTCTTTCAAGCTTTTAAAATTACTCTTGAAATGAACTGCAAAGTTTTATTATTAAGAGAGGTCAAGGCAGAGAACAACAGTTTCCCTCTCACTACCCCCCATCTTGGTTTATTACTCTGAACATTGTTTAGCTATAAAATGGTAACTACCATCTACAGCTTTATGCTTAAAAAGAAAAATATTAAAGAGATGTTTTTTATGTTGTTGAGCTATTTCTCCACACTTGAGTTTATAAAGAAATAAGCCTAAGCCATTAAAGCACAGTTAAAAAAATTAATAGAGTACAAGTGTACTGCATTTGTTTCCTTGGAAACATTCTATTGCAATTTCTTTCAGATGAGATGCAGTTATCTTATGTTGTATTTAGGAGACCCTAATGAATTTGTCTCTGGATAGCATATAAATATGAAAAAAGGCTGTAGCAATTGGTGGAGCTGCTTGCACTTCTGGTTTCTATAGAAACAGCCAATACATTGTCATGTACTGGTGGTATTAGGAAGAACAAGGTAATTAAAATAAGATGATTTATGCAGTGCTTTAGAAAACTAAAGTTATTCTTCTCAGAGAAATCCTTTCTGAATCCATGAACAAAAAGTTCAAAGAAATATGGTGGGGGTATATTTTTACTTGCGTAATAGCAATTTTTTTTTAGATTTTAACATTCAGGGGTCCTTTCTGAATGTGAAGGCACATTTTCTGTGTCTGTAGCAGGTAGGTGAGCAGTCCTGCTGTGTTTATTTGGAAGCTTCATGTGGTGGTATTGCAGATCAGAATCGGAGACCTGCCTGTGTGTACCATCGCTCCTGGAGCAACTGCTGCTGCTGGAGAGACTGAAATGAGCCAGGAAGGAAACATGCCCCCTTTTGGGGTGGGAGTATTCAAGTGAGAAGCTGTCAGGGAAGAGCCGTTCCGGTTTCAGCCCGTTTCTAGACACATTTTACACCCCCAGCAGTGACCAATATGCTTTTGAAAAACAAGAAACTCATTTATCACAATTCCCAGCAATGGTTATCCAGGCATTTCTAACTTACATTTCGAGGGCCTCCTGCCTCTTTGTCTTTCATGGATCCCTTTGAGTTTTCATGCTGTGGAGTGGGTTGTTCTTGATCTTTTTAAATCTTCAACTTCCTGTAGCAAGAAATTCAGCTTAAATATGTAGTGTTTGAAGAAGACTCTCATTCTGTGTGTTTTGAAGCTGTCTTCTGCTTGTTTGCAGTCCAGAGTCTTACAATGGAAGAAACCACTCACCTTCTCCGTGCTGCTCAGAATTAATTTCTGATTCTTTCAAATTCCCCTCAATCATCTCATTTCTGTACTAAAAATTCCTTGATTTTGCCCTAAAGGGTCTGTGAGTTCCTCACAGAAAAGCCATTCTGTATCTTCCTGTGTCTTTCTTATATGTGGATTTCACTTCTTGTCCTATTTGAGATGGGAAAATAATTTTAAATAAAAAATCTGATGGAAAATTAATTTTTTCCCCCAATAAACAGTTGATGCCTTCTATCACAAGATTCTTGTGCCTTCTCAAGCAATCTGAAATTCACTTTAAAAAACCAAAAGTGTACATTGTTCATATCTAAAGTCTTAGAGATCAATACCAGAGTAAGGTCAAACACTTCATCTTAATCAGACTCTCTTTCCTTTTAATGATTCTCAAGACCCCTTCATAATCTTGAACTGTGTCCCTGAAAACAGAGCAGTTACAAAGAGAAAAAAAGTATTTTTTTTCAACTGGATAAAGACAAATACAGCAGTCTTCTGCTAAAACACTTCAAGAGGGCATAAGACTGTAGTATGCTTGATCTTCTTGCCTATGATATTGTCATATGTTTTGATTAAAATTGTCATTATTGTTTTCAGATGGGGGTCAGAGGCATAAATTAGATTTGTCATGTGGTTATGGTTTTGTTGTGAACACATACCTAAAAAGCAAATAGCCCTCTGCCTCAAACTTTACTCTCTAGATAGATTGATGTAAATGACTTGCACTGCAATAGTTAAAAAAGCTTCTATCTTGTGCAAAAATAACCTTTCTTTTAAGTTAAAATGTACTTTTTATTACTGGTAGTGGTGTAGTACTGTTTCACAGAATAAACTTAAATGAGTCCCACACTGCATTAGTTACTCAACATTCCAGTGGGAAAAGGCAGTTCCAAGCCAAAATATGCGATCTAAAAAGATAGGACGAGAAGTAGAAGAAAAGATATGCCCAGTTTTACAGATTGGAAGCCATGGCACTGACTGATTAAGGATTTTTTTAATGACCAGCCAGATTGCCTGTAGTCCTGCTAGATTTGTTTTGAGACCTCATCTACTGATGCCCAGGGCAAGGACTATAAAAAAACCCACATTTCTTTCTCGTCACTGGCATAAAACTTGAGTGGCTTTTTGAAAAGTGCAGTGCACATAGATTACAGGTGACCAGCACAGAGCTGGGACAAAGAACAGCTTCTGAATTGCTTGTGTGGAGGCTTTGAGATTTCTTGACAAACCAAATACTAGGCATTGCATGTGCTTTATTGCAGAGAAGTATTACAGAACACTCCTCTGAAATATATACCTTGAATTCAGCATCACAGCGTGCTTTCCAAATCACCAGGACCATAAGAATCTGTTTGAAGCTGATTTAATTTGCTTAAATTACCTCTCTTGTCGAATGCCTGCAGCCATGAACTCTTGCCTTGGTGAAGAAGCTTTGTTATTATGTTGGATCGTGTTGACACCAGAAACTATTAGTCCTTCCTTTGAAACGAATTCTTTTATGTCCAGAAAATGCTTAGATTGAAGAAGTGGACTGTGGTTTTCCAGTGCTTATGGGTGATAAATCTGCAAATAGAAGAAGAGGAGAAGGTGTTATTAACAAACTTAAGCCAGCAGGGTAGGCCAACTGGTGCTTTCCCCAAATAAGTTCCTCAGGCATGTAATGAATTAATTGTCTAAGGTAGAATAAAACAGGTTTAATTATGAATACTTTTCTGAGTAGGGATATTGCAATTAGTTATTTTTGAAAGATGTCTTTATGGGGCAATTTAAATACCATGTATATCTTATTCCCGACTGCTATTCAAAGTGTTAGTTTGCTGTTCTCCAAGTCAGTTCTTACTGTGTGGTTTGAAGAGTGAACAGCGTGGTTTTTCTCAGGTATGTATCAAACTTATAGAAAAAAAAGGTCTTTTGTAGTAATTTTTATAAAGACAGTTTCCTGTTGCAAAGCTAAGATACACAGGTAATTTTGTTATATCTAACAAATAACAGACAAGAAAATATTATTTAATGATTACTAGTGAAAATGTTGAAATCGATAGTGGTAGTTTCTGTAAGAGCCCAACAGGTTTTCAGCAAAAATTAAAAGTAGGTGCACAACCTCACGGTATCTTCTTGTTCCTTACTGAAAGATGTCTGTTGCTCCAAAGACTGTTAAAAATAAGTCCAAAACCTAAACCCTTAACAATACTGGACACAGTGCATGTGTACCCACATGTGTACCACCGTGGGTATGCATATGTACCCACATTTCACAAGTTTGGGGGTTTTTTAGGTGATAAAGACCAAACAGTATGTCTGTGATTTTTTTCTTTAAAATAGGAAGATATTAAAGAATCACTGCCATGAATCACCGTTTGGAACTTTGTTGTCATTTATTGCTCTATATCATCATTCTTCATTTCCCAGCACTATTGGCCCCTTGCTTCTGTCTCTGTGTCTGTTTCTGCACACTTGTGCTGCTCTGCACTCTGGTTTTCCGACTCTCTGATTGGGACTTGTCGCTTCTCTGAAGGTCTCTGCTGCTCAGTAGTTGCCTCCTCAGTCTGTCAGGACTGTGTCCACTCCTCTCAATTTAACTTTATTCTTCTCCTGCAGTCCCTACAGCTCTCAGGTTTCTGTATGGTTTTCCATTTCTCATTCCAGACAGCTATTATATTTTGTGGGTTTTATTTTTAGTTTAGTTTATTTTTTTTTCATTTTTGCTCCTGCAAAATAGCTTAATTTTCTACTTTACTAATGAACTATGGACTTCCTTTTATAACTCTATGAAGAAATATCTGTGCATGGTGATTTCTCCATAGAGAAAGTGGAGGCTATAAATATGGAAATATCCCTTTTGGCTTTACAAAGTTTAATTGCTTTGTATATTATGCAGATTCTGAGGCTGAAAAATCTGATGAGAGGAAGTAACACGTTTGTCTATTCACTATATTAAAAATGCAGGCAGATTGCTGAGAAGTATGCCAGTTTTCTGAGTTTGCAGGTTTACGTCTTGTTGCTGTTATTACAGGCTGTGTAGGGTATTAGCATGGCTGAGGTTCGTCACCAAATGCAAACATCATGTTTCTAAACTGTGCATTTCTCAAAGCCTGTGAAAAGCAGTTGGAGCAGGTGCTGGTGCCACCCTTGTACATGCTGAGATCACAGGAGTCAGAGCTGGAAGGGACCTCAGGAGATGAACCAGTAAAACGCTACCCTAAAGCAGGATCAGCTAGTTCTGAACATTTCCCAACAGTCACAGGATTTTTAGCTTGAGGCAATAAATCAAGAAGTTCTCATGCTGTGTTTGATACTTTAAATGATTTTTCTTTTATTGGTGAAAGTATAAAATGGAGGTGTAATCCATGATATTTTACTGTGATGCCTGAAAATCGTTTGGTTGGTTGTTGTTTTTTTTTTTAAATGTATGTGCTTATGGTGTCTGCAAAAGGTCTGGGCCCTGAAGTCAGTAGTTCCTGGCAATATTAGGAGTGTAAGGTAGGCAAACTGAAATGCCTCACAAAGTTAGGAGTCAGTATAATGCTTCAAGTGCATACTTTCTCTGCTCTGTTGGTTTTTCTAGTAACATTAGAAGAAGGACTAACCCCTGAACACCCCGTCAGAAGTGCAGGCTGCTATGTTTTAGCTATCTTTGAGAGAGAGAGAGATTTAGATATTAATAACTAGGAGTCTTCCAGTGTCCTAGTTTCAAGGATCACCATATTCAGAGAGATGGTGTGCTTTGATCTGGCCACTTGCCTTGAAGTTTTTCTTCACTAGAGGCAAATGAGAAAAAAAAGAAAGCAAAAGTATTGATTTGCAAAATTCTAATTAGACAACATAGATACAAAATTTCATGAAGGAAGATGGAAAGAAAGGAAATTCAAATTGTTCATATATTCCTTAGAATAGTTCAAAATATGTCTTAATTTTAAGATCCATCTTACAGGCTGTTAAAATATTCAGAATCCTGTGGCTGAGTAGCCATTTCTGCATGGATCTAACCCACTTTTTGTGTACAGTCAGAATCTCTCCAGGAGTAGCTTGTAGCCATTACCCTTCCTCTTTTCCATGTAACTCTTTGTAAAAAGGGGGTCTCCATCATCTGTGTAGCCACTCTTTAAATACTGGAACATGGTTATAGGGTCTCTTCTAAGCCTTCTTTTCTCAAGGTTGAACAAGCCTGGTTCAACCAGCATCCAGTTGGCTTTCTTTGCTGCAGCTCCATACTGTTCACTCATGTTGAACTTGTTGTCCATGAGGACCCCCAGATCCCTATCCACAGAGCTGCTGCCCAGCCAGGTAGATCACAGTATGTGCTGCACTCCTGGATTATATTTTCCCATGTGCAAGACCTTACACTTGTTGCACTTCATAAGGCTCTTGTTAGCCCACTCTTCCAGCCTATCCAGGTCTTCCTGCAGGGTGGCTCTCGCTTCTGAAGTTTCCACTTCCCCACTCAGTTTGGTATCATTGGCAAACTATGTCAGGGTACACTTGATCCCATCTTCCAGATCACTTACGAAGGTAATAAACAGCCCTGAGCCCAATATCAATCCCTGAGGGACCTTACTTGTGGCAGGTTACGAGTTTGAAAGGACCAATTTAGCACCATTCTCTGTGTGCTGCCTGCCAGCCAGGGCCTCGCCCACATTGCCCTAGACCACAAAAACATAAATTTCTCTAGGAGGAGACAGTGGGAAACTGTATCGAAATCCTTGGAGAAATGTCCACTGCTCATTCCACATCAACTGAGCAGGTTACTTTGTTGTCAAGCACGATTTGCCTTTGGTGAATTCTTGCTGGCTTTTCCAGTCATGTTTCTAATTTTGACTTCACACCGCCTTGGAGATGCCACTTCCTATATTGATGCAGAGGAATTTGATAGGGCTCCCACAAACATGGAGCATGACTCCTCCTTCTCTTCTTCCTCACCTCTCTTTATCAAACAGCCTATAGCCACCCATTGTGATCCTTCAGTCGTGTGATTTGTCTCACCATGTTTCAGTTATTCCCATTATATCATAACTTTCTGTCTGTGCACAGAGCTCCAGTTCCTCCTGGTTGTTCCCAGGCTGTGTGCGTTGCTAAACATACACTTGAGGTGGCTGGTGTTCTGGTTCTCATCTTGGGAGGCAGATATTGGGAGGGACATTTGTTGCTGCTCTGGTTGGCCTGGCTTATTCCCCAGCTGATTGCAATGGTGTGCGTAGCATTGCCACTTTGGACTCCCGATTGCCCTGAGTTCTTCAGTTTAAAGCCCAGCTCACCAAGTTGGCCAGTTTGCTGCCAAAGATTCTTTTTCCTCTTCTAGGGAATCAAGAAGAATTCATAATATAAAAGGGACCTTGTGTAGACCCAGCTCCACAACTTTGTGTTGTCTAGAGCAATTTCTGGATCTAACTGTTATTCCTTGGTAATTTACAGCAGAACCTTATGTATATATAAATATAATATATAAATTGTACAAACTGATGCTTTTTTAAAATCTCATTTAATTTTCCTGTATGTTGACTCTTTATATACATTGACCAAGCTATTTAATACACTAGTGCTTCAACATTTTAAATTGCGTTACTTTTTAATATTTAAAAATAATATATAATTTAATGGAGATAGTTATTAATACAAGGACGGGAAACATAGGTTATAATGTTCTAATCTGTCAAAAAATAACAAAGCCTTTTATCCACTAGGTGTTAAGAGTGTACAAAGCTGCAGTACAACAGACTTTGGATATACTCTTTCTCCCTGAAGGAAGAGAGTTTCTTACAAGCACAGATGCAGTAAGCCGAGACTCAGCTGATCGTACCATCATTGCATGGGATTTCCAAAGTGCTGCAAAAATCTCCAACCAGATTTTTCATGTAAGATTAACAACTAGTATTGTTTAGGTCATGTTTTAGTATTTCATGCTTGTCAGTGTAGTAAAAAAAACCTTTTGATTTTCAGTAAGATCATCATATGATGTATAAGATGCTCTTCGTGTAAGTTGATGACTTGCTTTATTTTCACATGTAGCACTTAATTGTTCTTAAAAAATGACCTTGAAGACTGAGAGATCTCCTCGTGTTTAAAATATTTGTGTTTCAATGTTAATTCACTGACATCCGAGCTATATTTAGGCAAGGACTCTGCAGTGTCATTCTAGTTTGCCATCGGTGCATGGCAGGAGTTGCTATAGTGCCACATTTCTTTTCCCACACTTTTTCATACATTTTTCATCAGCTGCACTGAGGGCTATTGAGAAGTTGAGTTTAATATTCACATAGTAATAGCAACCTGATACATGCATACAGATACCTAGTACAGCATAATCACAGGGGCAAAATTTGCGTTTATCAGTGCAGGTGCAGTGTTTCTCTCAGTCATCTATCCAAGCAAGATATTTAATGGACTAAATTGTCTAGAAAGACTAATGGCTTCAAAGGAGATTACCAAGGAAGTTAATAGAAAATTTCAACTCCCTGGGTCTTTTTTGAAAACCCAGGTCTAATATCCTATGTAATATAATATGACTGGATTGTATATAGATGCTTTTTGGCTAAAATGAACAGTTCTCTGCTGACAAAGACATATAGTTGATGATTTAATGGGATTGTTTAATGTTTAATTTCCATAGTTATGTCTTTGTCTTTGGATCTATCAACATCTTCAATAGACAACAGGTAGAAAAAAAATCCAACTGTGAATATATAAATTACAGACTAGACAGATTCAGCATCAAGGAGCAACAAATAAATAAACAATCTGCCCCCGCCCCTTCTCATGACTACAGCGTCTCTGAAATGGACTTCTCACCTACACTCCCTTTTCTGTACTGTGAATAAACAAAACCTGTAATGATTTTGCACACTCTGCTTCACTTTTCTGAATTTCACCTTTGAAACCTTCTCCCACCTTCGAGGTGGGAGAAAACCCCTCATCTCTCCAAACAGAGTAGATCCCAACTTGATCTATTGCTTGTGTGCATTAACAAATGAATAGGTAAGAGCTCTAAGATAATCCATTACTACAGCATCCCCAGCATAACAGCACAGTGCTCCTGCAGATTGCATTGTGCTTTCTGATCCCATACTGTTAGACCCAGCTTCTTCCTGGAAACACATGCAGTGCATTGTGCCCAATACCTTATGGTACCCAGAACTTCCTTCCCAGTCCTTCACTTCCAGATCACACTACAAAACCAGTCTGATGTTCTTCCTGCTCTACCATATAGCCCCTGGTGTCCTGGTGTTCTTCACATGCAGATACATCCCACTTAATTTGTATTCATGGTATCAAAATTCAGCACCGTATCTTTAGGTTAGGCTGAAACTAGAAGAGGTTTGGACCTAGTGGAAGCCTTGTGAGAGCAGTTGATTTCTGATGGAGTCCCCATGCAGAGTTCTGGAAGTAATCTTAATTCAGTCTTAAATAAGAACTCTAGAGTAAAACCAAGTCTTATTAATTACTGCAGGTATTTATGGATTAACAGCCAGCAACAGCCTCCATCCTCTCAGTTCTGGCCACACTGACAGGAACAGAAACTATCTCATTGAAAGAGACACATTTCTTCACCTCACTCTTATAAAAAAAAGAATAAAAAGGATCATTATTAGCCTCCTTATGACAGTGATGTAGGCTGTACAAATGTGTACAAAGTAGCATGGAAAGCACAGTATAACTGTGGAGGAAGGGATATGGGAGAAGAGGATTCACTTTTATGTTCAAACTTTGGTTTTCCTTGCCCGGAAGAGGATGATTGAGAACCATCTGGTTGAAATTATCTTTCTTCAGTTGTTCTGCAGTATAATTATGGTTTAGAGAGATATGGGATTTTGGTCAATATCTAGGAAATTGAGGTAGAGATTTGATTTAGCATTTGTCTTGATGTAAGACTTTAAGTGGTTTGTAATGAGTTAAGTAACTTTATATAATGTATGCTATGGAAAGGACTTATGTATATTTTGCCTTTTATGGGCTCTCAAATATATCAAAAGATAACTTGAATCATTTGAGCAAATCTTTTGTTTCATACAACAAAACTTTCTTTAAAATTATTTTCAGGAGCGTTACACTTGCCCAAGTCTGTCTCTGCACCCAAAAGAGTCTGTGTTTGTTGCTCAGACAAATGGAAACTACATGGCTTTGTTTTCTGCACAGCGACCATACCGGATCAACAAAAAGAAAAGATATGAAGGACATAAGGTACCCTTCTTCACCAGGAACTCAGTATCCAAGTTTAAAAGAAAGATAGATAGCAAAGTACCTCTGCTTCTTAATATATCTGCTAACAGTGTTTTATTATAAATCAGTGATAGATATTAATTGGCTTCATTTGCTTTCCTCTGTGCCAGTGTACTTTGAATCATATGCACTCTGAAGAAAATAGTTATTACAAGACTTTATGAATGCTTAATAGCTTGATTAAATAAGTTTGTAGTATAGCTGTGTCTTAATAAACACCTGGAGAAGTCTTTAGTGTATATTTATTTAAAGATACATTTTTTTGGTACTATATTAATTTTCAGTATACCACAATGAACTTTTCTAATCAGCATCAATAGTTACACTGTTATTGATTTTCACAGGTGGAAGGATTTGCAGTGGGCTGTGAATTTTCTCCAGATGGAACACTTTTGGTGACAGGAAGTTCAGATGGCAAAGTGTTTTTCTACAACTATCATACTTCTAGGATTATTCGCACTTTGTCTGCACATAAAGAAGCTTGTGTGAGTGCAATATTTCACCCAGTCTTGCCATCACTCCTTGCAACCTGTGATTGGGCTGGAGAAATCAAGATCTGGCAATAACAAGGAGGGTTAATTTTCAGGATGTCTTCTGTTAGTCTGTCAAAGGCTTAGGAAATAAACCAGGTTATGCAATGTGAATTTTTGTTGTGATGTGTTGTAAGCAGGAGAGAGAGTCTTTTCTACTATGACCTCTAAGTGTATGCTTTCATAATGCGGTGAAGATGGTCTTGTGGTTAACTGCTGAGCAAAGAAGTGGTCCTACTGTCTCCCTCAGCCCTGGTGACAAATTTCTGACCCTTTCGTGTCAATCTTCTGGTGCTCGTCTAATCCAACCCTGGTCTGAGCTGGCAGAAGAGCTTGCCAAGCTGTTCTCCATCATCTCTCAACAGTCCTGGCTTGCTGGGGAGGTCCCAGATGATTGGAAGTTGGCAAATGTCACGCCGATCCACAAGAAGGGCCGGAAGGAGGACCCGGGAAACTCCAGGCCCATCAGCCTGACCTCAGTGCTTGGCAAGGTTATGGAGCAGATCATCCTAGGTGCAATCACCTACAGGATGGACAAGGGATCAGACCCAGCCAGCTCAGTGTTTAGGAAGGGCAGGTCCTGTCTGACCAACCTGATCTCCTTTTATGATCAGGTGACCCACCTAGTGGATGAGGGGAAGGCTGTGGTCTACCTGGACTTCAGCAAGGCCTTTGACACTGTCTTCCACAGCATTCTCCTGAAAAAGCTGGCAGCCCACGGCTTGGACAGGGGCACCCTGTGCTGAGTTAGGAACTGGCTGGAGGGCCGGGCCCAGAGTGGTGGTGAACAGGGCTGCATCCATTTGGTGGCCAGTCACTAGTGGTGTCCCCCAGGGATCAGTGTTGGGCCCAGTCCTGTTTAATATGATCTGGATGAGGAGACTGAGTCCACCATCAGCAAATTTGCAGATGACACCAATCTGGGGGGTAGTGTCGATCAGCTGGAAGGCAGGAGGGCTCTCCAGAGGGACCTGGACAGGCTGGAGAATTGGGCTGATTCCAACGGGATGAGGTTCAACAAGGCCAACTGCTGGGTCCTGTACTTTGGTCACAAGAACCCTGCAGTGCTACAGGCTGGGGACAGAGTGGCTGGAGAGCAGCCAGGCAGAAAGGGACCTGGGAGTTTGGATTGACAGGAAGCTGAACACGAGCCAGCAGTGTGCCCAGGTGGCCAAGAAGGCCAATGGTATCCTGGCCTGTATCAGGAACAGTGTGGCCAGCAGGACCAGGGAAGTGATTCTTCTCTTGTACTCAGCGCTGGTGAGGCCACACCTGGAGTGCTGTGTCCAGTTCTGGGCCCCTCAGTTCAGGAAGGACATTGAGGTGCTGGAGCAGGTCCAGAGCAGAGCAACCAGGCTGGTGAAGGGACTACAGCACAAGTCTTATGAGGAGAGGCTGAGGGAGCTGGGGTTGTTCAGCCTGGAGAAGAGGATGCTCAGGGGAGACCTCATCACTCTCTACAACTCCCTGACAGGAGATTGTAGCCAGGTGGGGATTGGTCTCTTCTCTCAGGCAACTATCAGCAAGACAAGAGGGCATGGTCTTAAGCTGTGCCAGGGGAGGTTTAGGTTGGATATTAGGAAGAAATTCTTTATAGAGAGGGTAATCAGGCACTGGAATGTGCTGCCCAGGGAAGTGGTGGATTCTCCGTCCCTGGAGGTTTTTAAGATGAGACTGGATGTGGCACTCAGTGCCATGGTCTAGTAACCATGGCAGTGTTGGATCAAGGGTTGGACTTGGTGATCTCAGAGGTCCTTTCCAACCTGTCTGATTCTATGATTCTATGATTAACCCAGCACACAAGTCCACCACTAAATCACATTTCAAAGTGTCACATCTACAAATCTTTTAAATACCTCCAGGGATGGTGACTCAACCACTTCCCTGGGCACCCTGTTCAATGTAACGACTCTTTTGCCGAAGAAATTTTTTCTACTATCCAGTCTAAACCTTCCCTTTCAGAACTTGAGGCTGTTTCCTCTTGTCCTCATCAAAAGTTGAGGACATACTATTTAACAGAAGATGATGTTCAGATCAATTAATGCCTATTTCATCTTCCCGGGATTTTTTTTCCCACTGCTTTAAACTAGTTTAGCTCCCTGACCTGATCACTGAAGGGTTAGAGTAGCAATACTTTTATGCACAAGAAGGGGGAAGATCACAGAGCACGTGGGACTGCTTCTTCTGGGTATGGGTAGTCTCTTATCAGCTCAACTTACTGTAAAATGCCTTCTGAGGGTTTTAGAAAAAGGTGTGGCAGACGACTTGAACCAAATATTGAAGTAAATTCATTTGTGTTTTTGAAATCCTGATGTTTAAACTTCAATGTACGACTGTATATAAACAAAATGAAACTATGTACAAATATTTTTGAGGAACAATAAACTTTGTTTTAATACATTATGTATCTATTCATTAGTTTACTGCTATTATTCTTGACAAGTTAGTACACAAAACTATAGTGGAATCGATGCTTGGGGGAAAACAATTAACATTACATTAATTTATTGCAAAAACATATGCATATGTCCATACTTATTGATGTCACTTAGACACAGAAAATTGTCATCATACTATTCTGTGCAGAGGATGGTTTTTTGACATTCAGACAGGAGGTAGGCAATTCTGCAGCAAATAGAAAGTTCATTAGGCCATCATTGTGTATTTACATTGTAAATACAAAATGTTTGTATGTTTGTAAGTTTGTGTTTCCTGCACTGGTGTTGCTTGGTTCTAGAAAATATTTTATATGTGTGTGTGTTTGTCTATGAAAAAAAAAAAGTCTATACTTCACATAAAACACATATTCCTGACCTTGACTCCCTATAAACATGTTCACCTTGTAGTGAGTGCTGTAAGCATGGCTTATGTTTGGTCTGGTTAGTCTATAAAAGCATTTTAACATACACAGGATAATTGGGTTGAGTAAATTGTCTCTTGTCATGAAATCCAGAAGCCATATATAGTAGCAACTTTTCCATCCTTTTATTCTTCTTTTTGCCACAAATGAAGGGGGTTTATATGTATTTTTCACATGCTCAGTTAAAAAAGCTTTTTTGGAGAAAAATTTTCTGAATGCTCTTGTAAATGGCAGATTTTAATTAATTAATGAGCAAAATGTGATCCCCTGGTTTGTGGTTCCTTTTTGCTTGTAGTAAGAAGTAAGCCTATAGCAAGATTGTGAATCCAGTTGTATTGTTTGCAGTCTGGACCAAGATATTGTGGCTGCATGGTTTTAATCATCCTAAACAGTTACGATGGGTCTTAACACAGGGCGTTAAATTTAAGTGAACCATGCAATGTAGCAAAGCAATTTTTTTCTTCCCTGGACTGTCCTTAATTTCTTGCTTCCTTGTTCAGCAATTAGGTCTTTGACAGGAGCCTGAATTCTGCACTTCTCTTGACTCTGCCTCTAGTATACAAGTCAGCTGTACCTTTAAATGAAAACCGGTTCAGTGATTTTGAGTTATTCCTAATTCAGGTTGTGGGATCTTCATAAATGTCAGAAGGAGATGAGCTGGAAGTGGTTATTGGCACAACACTGGGCAGGTGGAATCCCAATTGCATGGGACTGACTCCGTGTCCTTCCCTACAGGTGTTTTAGTTCAAAATGTGCTATTGTCATTTTAAAACTTCTGGCAGCTGGATCTGTCTATATGAAGGATGGGCAGCACTGTTGCATATTAGTGTCTCCATAGGAGATTATCTGTCTGTTATTTTATTAAATACAAAGTTTAGAAAGGCCTCTGAAATAAATGTGAATTCATGGTAGAAATGCCTTATTGGATGAAGCCTGAGCTTATGTGAACTCTGCTCTATACTGAAGGAGCTCTCAGAACCTTCAGCCTCAGCTGAAAGCATGTCTGTGTAAAGTCCTGAAAGAATAGTACTGGGTAATCATTGCATTTATTGCTTAGAAAAGTAACTGCGTTTTATAAGATTACCCTTGTTGTTACTTAAGTTCAGCTTGTGTGCTGAGGCATGATTCTGGTGTCTAGCATTTATCCCTCCTGAAATTATCTTGAAAGTATAAATTTGAGACTGTTTGGTGGTAGAGAGGGAGGGGAAAGCTTAAATTTGATTAAAGGCAGTAGAAAAAAGTAAAAGAAACTTGAAACTTTATAATCTTAAAGAATATTAAAATTAGAATTGCATTTGTGTCAGATTTCCAAGATGGCTGGAGTTTAATTACTTATGAGATTCAGCCAAAGGTTTTATAATGCAATGAAATTATTTTCACAGCATTATCTTGTTAAAATCTCTTTCTAATATAAAACTGATTAAGACACAGACTGAAATTTAGTAATTGGAAATATTTTAGAATAGTAGTGTCAATTAAGTTTTCGTTATGATTCAAAGAAAAATTTGTCCTTGTTATCTTATGTAATGAACTGTAATCAAAAAATATCCACATTACTCCATCATTCTGCAATTACCAAATACTGTTTGGGCTGCAAATAAGGATTATTACGGTCAGATGAAGCTTTTAAAATGTAATGAATTGTTGGTTAATTAATTTTATTCATAAAATTGTAATCTAGAAATTTTTGAATCTTGCTTTAGGAGCAGTTCTTTTAGCTTTATTTAGAGCTCTCTAGGGCATCATCTGTTAGAGCCAAGGCAGAGATCTCCAGCATTTTGAAATAGTCTAGACTGTGTAGATAAACAAGCCAGATTAATTTTAATTTATTTTGTACTATACCAAAAAGTAATAATGCCAATCTCTACCACTTTATTGTTTGCTACTGGAGCGTTATTAATTTGGAGTGTCAGAGGATGCAAGCTATTCAACTGTCTTTATCTCAAAAACCTGCTAATTAGGAGACAGCTATTAGAATCGTGTTCACTCAGCTGAAATACTGTTGGTGAGTCACTCTATATTTCAGCTATAGGCCTCATCATGAACATAAGGCGTGGCATTACAATGGGATGACTCTTTCCATAGGGGACAGGCAAATATAAAGCTACAAGACTGTGGCAAAACAGAACAAAACAGGAAGATAAAAAATTTGGGGATCTCACATTTCCCATTATCCTTGTCTATTGGTTTGGACTGCATTCAACTGAAAATACTTGCTCCACTTTCTTCAGCTAATTTTGATCTTGTTCTCTTAATCCCAGCTCCTCCTAGCCACTGCTTGCATCCTCACCATTTCATTTTCACTTTTTTTGTCCTTGTTTCAGCACATTGTCTTCTGCATTTAAAGGTACAGTAGTCTATAGGCTTACACTACATTCATCTTTTCTTTTTTACTGTGCTCTGACTTGAGGCTTTCAGGCTTTCGTTCCAGCTGTCATTAGAAAGGTAGGCAGAAATCCCAGAGCACTTTATGCTCCATTCTTGCCTGTTTTCCAGTTTTAATGAGGGTTACTACTTTTAGAGATTCTCCGCTCTTTCTTCCCCTCTCTTCTGTCTGCTTCTCTTTCTACCTTTGATTACTGCTTTAGTGTCTTGCAGATCGTTTCTATTATATCAGCTCCTACAAGGTGTACCTTGTCAGGACTGCACTTTTTCCAGAAAAACCCCAAAACCCCCAACCAAAAAAATCCTACCCACCAACCCTCAGAGTTATTGCCACTTACAATGCTTTGGTTCACAGAGCATGCAAACTGCATTTCCCTCAAATGAGCTTAAATGAGGAGATGTTCTCCAGGATGATATTTTACATGTGCCAGCTGGTGGGACTAGACTGGAGATAGTTCAGAGTACGCCCCACTCCCCCAGATGCATGTAGTTTAGATGGTGCAATTTCAAAAGTGAGACAAACTCTACATTACTCCTGTTGGGCCTTGCTACTTGCAAACGTAAATGTGGCCTCAGGAGTTTCAAAGAGCCTTTGGCACTTTCCCCTTTCTTTGATAAAGCTCTTACCCCTCTCTTTGTGACTCACTGCTCTGGTCAGAGTGGTCATAGTCTGATGTTTTCACACTTCAAAGAGTGGAGATGCAGGAAATTAATTTGTGAGGGGAAAATAAAGCAATTTTAGAGGCACTTGGTCTCCAGTGGCAGTAAGACAAGCCCAGAGCTTGATGAATTCTGCCACATGTGCAGACATGTCCCACTCCCAGGTGGGACAGAGCAGCCTAGTCTGTAATGGGAATGATGCATCTCTAGGTGGGAGTAGGGCTCCCGTTACTGGCTTTAGGTGGAGGTTTAATGGAACTAAGCTTATCCACCTCCCTTTCCCAGTCCCTGGATATCCTGCACAAGCTTATTTAGAAGGCTACCAGAAAGTACCTAGGTACTGCACAGAAATGATAAAGCTTCATCCAAATGTAATTCTCACTACATTTTCACAATTTTGCATAAGTGCTTCTAAAATCAATCTAAAAACTTTGGCGGGAACACTTTGGAGAAGGTTGAAGTTCACCAAGGTTGAAAGTGGATGTTATGGTTACAGTTTCAGCTGTCTCCAATTTCCATCAGCAGGGCTGCAAAACTCAGGTATCATTCCTAGTTCTGAGGGAGGTTTATGCTGAGAAATTGTTTGAAGTGTGCCCTTAGAGGAGCAACTTATGTAACAGTTTGTGCACGAGTGTACCTTCTCTGGCACAAAGCTGGTTACATTGAGAAAGCAATTTTCTGATGTTCAGATTATTACCACTTGCTTATAAGCAAGTGGCAGAGAATTGCCTCAGAATATCATTTAGATATATCTTCACCATGAACTATGTTATTTTTCAAGTCTTATTGCATAACTACCTCCTTTGTTGCCTTCCCACTAAGTGGTATAAGTAAATTCCAAAGCTCTTCCCCCTCACAGTACATAGGAAATTATTGACATTGAATCCTAGCTAAAGAATGTCATAACTTATGTATATATTATAGCTCATATATATTATAGCTTTTATATATATAATAAAGCAAATAAGTTATTTTGATTTGTTCCCTTTCCTTGTTTTGTTTGTTCTTGACAAGGTAAGTTCTTGTTTTCAAAGAGAATTTCTTGTAAGTCAATCATAGCCCCAGCCAATCTGAATGCAAACTGTGGATTTGCACCTTTGGTATTTGTTTTTATACATACAATTACTTGAAATGCAGAAACCATTTCAAATCATGTACTGCTTTTAGTACAAAAATGAAAATACTTATCATGCTGTTAATATGAAACAGGCAATCTGTGAACTGTAGACATGTCGTAGACTAATTTCTCGTTGTTGCAGCCTCAAACAGATAATGTTTTGACCAGATATGTAACCTCAGAATCTGGGCAAAAGCCATAAAGTGAAATCTTAATCATATCCAAAACCTCGTCTTTACTTTTCTCAAACATGAGAGATTTTAAGAAGCAAAAAAAACTCCTAGGAGATTTTAATACTGGTGAGGGATAAAGACATGGGTTTCCTTCTACGAGTACAAAGGAAGTAGTTTCTCTGTTCAGTTCACTGGTGCTAGTCTCAAACCTTCTCCAGTTTGGGTTCTTCCCTAATTTTTAATGTCTCAAAAACTAAATGGCTGTTGGTGAGCATTCAGGTAAATCACACTAGTGTAAAAAGATACCTGGTTATTGCATAGTCTTCATAGGATGTGTGATATGCAGACATCTGAATATATAGAGAAATTCTGATTTTTTTTTAATCAGGTGGCATTTGTATATCACAGATCATAAACCAAAGAGTAATAGCAAGCCCTCCAAATCCTGTAGTCCAAGACTCAGTTCTGCAGTACTTGTATCAAGCATGTGTGTGACTTTCTTCAGCTGTGCGCCTGGAGCATGGGAGGAAGGACAGCAGCATGTAGTAAGAAGCACAGTCTTTGAAAGCTTTGTACCATAGTAGGAGATTAGGAGGAAAAGGGAGAATGTGCTTGGAGAATGAGTGGCAATGTCAGGTGAAAAATGGAGTAAGAGAAGACAAGCAAATAAAGACCAGATGAGAGCAGAGAGGAATGGATGCGGATAATCCCAAGACATGAGAAGGGTATGTGAAGAGTTCAGCACTGTTCACAGGGGTGTACACAGCATGTCTGTCAGGGAAAGGAATGGGCCTAGCCCTAAAAGTGAGGCCAAATATGAGACATGAATAAAAGCAGTAGGAGGATCTAATTCTGGGAAGACCTTTAGGTTTCGTGAGCAGTGTCTGCTAGTGAAGGATCTCTTGTGCCCTTTGCCAAGAGGGTGGCTATTCGGGAAGCTCAAATAGGCTGGGGTGGTGCAAGCTGAAATTAGTGAAGCTGGGAAAGGACCTGCCAGCTGAGCACTCCTCTCAGCAGCAGCCTGGCTGGGCTGTGGGGTGACCTGAGCAGAGCCCCCACTTGTCAAAGTCTCCAGCTGCCACATCCAGGAGTAACTTCATGGTCCTTTTCAGGTGGACAAACCTTGCTGCACTCATCCTGTGACCTTGCTAGAGCTGTGAAGCTGCAAGGTGAGACTGGTGACAGCCTCTAGCTAATAAACCTGCCTGCCTCTCAGCTGTGTTACTTGCTCAGGCTGCATTGCCATGCTAGTCAGAGCCAAGAGCTTTTCTTTGGCCCATACTGCATCTATCTATAAAAATAAACATAAATTTGCTGTAATTTGTGGCTGTGCTTGCAGGACAGCCTTGCAGCACTTTAGTTTTCAGTCAGTAACTCTGATGCTGCTATAGCAGTCTGGTCATGGCTGCTTCAGCGACAGGTGAATTGCAAAATTCACCCGAGAAGCTGTGTACTTCCTTGGATAATTGGCATTTTGAGAGCTTTACAGAGAAGTCAGGGGAGAAAATGTGTCTCATTATTAAAATAAAGACAATGCTTTTGGGATTCCAGCATCTGATATAATTTATATTTGGACCTCTCATCTCTACTTCAGAAGTGCAGTTTTAAATAATCTTTTTATTAATGATGTATACAATGTTTTCCTTGTTTTTCAATATACTAGCTGAACTGCCACATTAATTATGTGCCTTTAGGGATTTGCAACTTGGTGCATTCTGAATGCCCTTCAGAGAGAGGGAGACTTGCAAATGTGAAGACTGACAAGGTTTCTCAGAAGGAATAAGAAATTTCTCCTCTTTTACAATTGCTTATAATAAGTCTCTGGTGTAACTGGACTAAATCCACTGGAATAACAAAAAATGTGTCCTTATTTTACAAAAGAAAAATGTTAGTGGGACCTGGGCAAAACACAAAGCTTAAATGCTTGCATTTTGGCCAATACTTACGGGTCTTTCATACAAAAATCCTGTGTTCAAATTTGGATGTAATACAAATGAGTCAGTGGAGGCTTAGGTTAGATATCAGGAAAACGTTTTTCACCCAGAGGGTGGTTGGGCACTGGAACAGGCTCCCCAGGGAAGTGGTCACAGCACCAAGCCTGATGGAGTTCAAGAAGTGTTTGGAAAATGCTCTCAGGCAACATGATGTGACTCTTGGGGTGTCTTGTGCAGGGCCAGGAGTTGGACTTGGTGATCCTGATGGGTCCCTTTCAAGTCAGCATATTCTGTGATTCTATGAAATATTTGACATGTGAAGTTACTCTTGATGTTCCACCAAATGAAAACTCCTATTTTCCTGTTGCAATGTCTGTTTGGTGGGTCTGGGCCTTGGCACTAGAGAGATTGCTTTGCTGTTCCCACTATGTTTCTGCAGAACACATAACAGGGAGCCCTGAGCCTCCTTTCCTCCCCCTTTTCTCTACCCTTCCATTTTCCATATATTTTAAAGCATTACCTTGGGAACTGCAGTCCTAAAAATAATTTGAGGATAATGACCTTTTCAATGTGTTTTAAACTGCCTTTTACTTAGGTATCTATCAAGGGAGTTGTCTGAGAGAAATCATATTCTTCGTAATCTGCACTGAGATCTGATAGTACCATTTTTATTTGAGTTAGGAAGCCTAGCTGTTCTTAGTTTTCCACCAAACTCCTCTAGTTTAATAAATTTCCATTAGTTTCACAATAATTATTCCTGAACCTGAGATCATCTTGGAAGGTGGCAACTCTATGAGGGAATACAAAATAGTTTCATAAGAGAACTTGTTAGAGGAAAATTTTGGCAGTAATTTGAGTAAATTATGGAAAAAATATCAATGGACTCTTCAGATATTTTCTAGAGGGATGTTATTTTTCTTCATAACATAAGGGCTCATCATTTGCTCCTGAAATTAATAGCTCTGTTTTTATTTTTAGCATTCATAATTAGACATTAATTTGCTCTCTGAACACTTACATTTCGAATTCTACAATCATTGCCTTTTGAGCAAGTA
This sequence comes from Pseudopipra pipra, assembly GCF_036250125.1. Lineage (NCBI taxonomy): Eukaryota > Metazoa > Chordata > Aves > Passeriformes > Pipridae > Pseudopipra > Pseudopipra pipra. The sequence continues at coordinate 53,385,955 of NC_087554.1, forward strand.
CTGCTCTAAATCTCTGTGAGAAAAATTCATGACTATTAAGTATATTTGAAGTGTTACGACATGATCTGGGTGATTTATTTTTACGTTCACACAGCACACAGTCCCATCCATGAAGTCACTCTGACTGCAGGCATTCCAATAAAGGCTTCCACAGAACATCCCTGTGCAGGTCTAACCCTCACAACACCCTACAGTAACCTCTTCTTTCTGCTTTTAAATATAGCTTTTGCAACACATCTCAAGAATTGTTATGAACTGCCTCATGTTTCCTTGTTTTTTTCCCTCTGCTTCTATTTTCTCTGTTTGTCCTTCCCTAATGGCTCCTTAGGACAAGGGCTACTGCATTGCCTGTGATGCACCCTTCCCTTCATAGGGTTGGACTCGATGATCTCGGAGGTCTCTTCCAACCCAATCGATTCTATGATTCTATGATTCTATGATTCTAAGTACATATCACAACACCGGCATCACTGATCCCTCTGTTTGGAATACCATCTTCCATCAAACAGATAATATGATACTTTGTGAAAAAGGCATACATGAAATAAATTCTTCTATGTTCATGTAGGTGTGATGCCTAGTTCTCTAGAAACTAGCCTTCAGATCAGCCTTCAGATCCAGGCAGCTTTTTAGGAACATTTTCTAGGGTGATGGCATGTGCAACCAATGAGATGATAAGGCTTGGTTTCTCTTTAATACCTCTATTACCTATTGGTGCATCTAGGACATAGATGGTAGGCTTGAACCTCTTCTGAATTCTCCCTATAACACACTGTAAAGGTAAAAAACATGTTTTTTTTATTGGATTGATTGTAGAGCTGGAGGTCCTGAAGTCTTGCTCGCAGAACACTGCTGCACTGGATGCACAGGCATCAGGGTGAGAAAAGCATAATGCTCTTGTCACTTGTCTCTGTAACTTCCCAGCTGTGGGATTTCATTTCAGGTCCCATGTGATGGAAGGGTGTGTGCCAGAGTAGCGAACTCTTAACAGCAGAGACCCAGCTCTGCCTGAGCAATGTGTTGTGTCTGGAACAGACAGCTCTTGCCTGGCTCCTCACCATCATGCAGGAGAAAGGGGGAACCAGAGGAGTCTGGAAGGTGCAGGTTTGAGTGCTCAGCACTCCCCTGCATCCTCAGGCAGCTGAAATACCCTTGTGATGGCTACAGGGGAGACAACCTCCACTGGGCTGGCCACAGGTGTTTGTAATTGAAAGTCTGCTGCATTTGCATGGGATTTCTCAAGCTTACTTTGGAAATTGTTCTTACAAGGTCTTGGAGAATCGTGGAAAGGCTTGGGTTGGAAGGGACTTTAAAGACCATCTAGTTCCAACCTCCCTGCCATGGATAGGGGCACCTTACACTAGGCCAGGTTGCTCAAAGCCCCATCCAGCCTGGCCTTGAACACTACCAGGGATGGGGCATCCACAGCTTCTCTGAGTAAACTGTTCCAGTGCCTCATAACTCACACAGTAAAGAAATTCTTCCTAAAATCTAATCTAAGTCTCTCCTCTTGAAGTTTAAAACCCTCATTCCCTCTTGCCCACTGTCTGTCCGTGTAAAAAGTTGCTCTCCCTCTCTTTTATAAGATTGTTTTAAGTACTGGAAGGCTGCACTGAAGTCTCCCCAGAGCCTTCTCTTCTCCAGGCTGAACAACCCCTGCTCTCTCAGCTTTCCTCATATGAAAGGTGCTCCAGCCCTTGGATAATCTTCATGGCAATCCTCTGAATCCACTTTAACAGATTCGTGTCTTTCTTGTGCTGACTCCAGACTGGGACACGCAGTCTAGAGAGTCCCAAAGCATAGCCATGCAGTGAGGTGTTTATTTACAACACCTTTAACCAAGATACATTTTTGACTCATCTAAGCCTGTGACAAAACTGTTCCTTTTTGGAAATGCTGGGAAGCAGAAGAAAGCTAGTATTGGGAGAAGGAAAGCAAAGCACTATACACTTTTGCATTGCAGTACTGTTTTCAGGAAGTGTTTTGAACACTTTAGTGCCATGAATAGAAGAACAAGAGCTAATAGGTTGCCTTGCACCTCTGTTATGAAGAGGGAAATAATAAACAGATCACATATGCCAGGAGGCTGAACACATCAGATGTCAGCCTGACATAATGACATGTCTGCTCATGACTGCACGAGAACCACTCTGTAACTGGCAACCATCTGAAGCAGCAGTGCCTTCTGGAAGGAGAGCAACATTTCAGGGGAATGAGTTCCTCATCTTTCAAGGAATTATGCTGCTTAATAGACACATTTGTTCCCCACTGTAATGTTATTGTACAGTTTTCTGTACTGACTATTTTCCGTCTTTAAATTAGGCTTTTATTTTTGTGATAGCAGGCTGCATTTAATGTCTCTTCTGTGGCTGGGGTAAGAAGTGTACACCTTGCTTTTGTAATGCAGCCAATTCACTTCTCAGGTTTCAGAACAAATACTCTTGCTGTGGAGCTGAGACTCATCTAAATTATTAATAAAATGTTTTTAATGGAAAGTAAATTGTCATAATATAATAATATATATATGTATAATATAAGTATTGGGAATAATACATGTACATTTGCAAGTTTTATCGTAGAAAATATCTTCCTCCTATTAAAGATGTGGTCCCAGCAAAAATCTCTGTATTTTTCTAGGCAAGCAGTTTAAAACAGCAGTCCAATGGAAAATCATTTGTTAAATAGAATTCAGAGCAGGTCGCTGTAGCTGCTGGGAGGGTTATGCTGACAAGGATCAAGATCAGTAGTTTATCTACAGTTTGTATTCTAATATGTCTAAATTCCTGAAAAATTTTAATGTGATTCAGTTGTGTAAGTCAATTAAATGTGACGTTCCACAGCGAGGGAGCACAGTCTGTGTATCTTCAGTAGGCTTAAAATGAGCCCTAAAGCCTTTGTAAGGCTTGGTATGTGGGAAGTCTCTAGAATGGCTAGAGGCATGAATTGAATGTACTGTAAATAAACTATGGTGTGAAAACTTTCATTAGTGCCCAGGGAGGAGAGAAAATGCTGATGAATGTTGAAACCATAACATTTGAATGCAATGGGTAGCTCCTGCCTGACACACATAGGGCTGGAGCAGAGAAAAATTGATTAATTCAGCCAGCACAGTGAGGGAGAAGCCTGACTGACACCACCATTAATTAGGAAAAATTTTGACAGGTAAGTCCAGTTATGCTCTATGTTTTTTTTCATCATTGTTCTACATTTCCGAGGAGCTGCTGCCCTGGTGCCTGCTCTGCAGAGGTGAGGCTGTGGTATCCGCGGACACAATGATTTTCTCAGGTCTGCCCTGTGAGCCTGCAGAAAAACAGAACTGATCCTCTCCTGATTTCCAGTCTCTATTGCTTGGACAAAGGGTAGCAGGCTCAGTAATAATAAGGGAAAAACTAACCATAGCCTGGATCCTGTGGGTCTGGAAGGTCCGAGGCTTTGGTTGCCATTTTATCCCTTGTTCTCTGATGTCTCTCACTTCATTCTGTTGACTGTTGTTTGTTGCTGTACAATCCTAGGCTAAGATTGTGTACCCCATGAAATGGAAACAGACCTCTTTCTCTTTAGTGCTCTTGCCTTATTTTTTACATCCCCCCCCCCCCAAGTATTCACAGCTGTCCAGTCCCTTGCACTGTGCATGCCACAAATGTCAAAACCTGCCTGGGCAGCCCATGGAGTCTCCATCACTGGTGTAATGAGGAAATATTGCTATGTGGAATACAACTATTACTACAGCATCTGTATAGCAACTGAGAGCCTTAAAAGCATTATCCAAGATTTGTACTGGTGTAAATATGATCAAAATCTGACTGTCACCAGCCCCTGAAAGAGCTGCTGAAAAACAGACTGTGCTGGTTGCCATCTGTCAGCAATATTACAGTCATGAGCCTTGTTGCCAGTTATCCACCTGCTGCAGAGAGCGAGTGTGCTCTGCAATGAAGTGGGTGCTTATGGAAAGCCTTTCTCAGATGGGGGATACTTCCTTGCCACCTCCTTAACAGCTGTACTAGTCCAGTCCGATGGGCTCTCTGAGCAGTCCTGCCTCCTTGAAGCCTTCCCTGGTTTTGTTTGTTTTTTTCTTTTTTTCCAGTAAGAGCTGTTTGTTTCAACAGTTATGTGAAGCATTATCCACTCAGAAGGAGAATACAAAAATAACCAAAGCAATTCCAAAGTATCAATGTCTAGCTAGTATGGATGGCACTAACTGAAGAATGTGCAGATGTGCCAAGGTAGTTTGTGGTCAGGGTGGCGCCTTTTTTGAATAGATCTTTTTGTGTGGATTGATAAATAGCTTTGGCTTGCAAACAAGTATAAACTGCAGAGTGTTAAGAAATGTGATCATGCAGTGTTGGTTCCTGTAGAAAAATGAGGTGGAGCTCAGCTGTTCTGTAATAATTCCTGAATACTGTATGCTGAGACTTTTGCTGTTTCAGTTTAAGAAGCTGTGTAAGGAGAAAGGCCTAGCAAGGGAAAAGGGAGTAATGGACTTTCTGCAAATACTGGTAGTTCAAATAGTCCCCTTCATTTCTCTTTATCCAGTGTGTGAGGTATGCATGGGTGTGTGGTGAACTATTGTAGCCCAGGGACTGACCTGTGAATAGGAAATGTTAGGTTTCACATCCAAAGGGAAAAAAGGCTAAGAAAATAGGATATTTGGTAATGCAATATGCATGGCCTATGCAATTACAATCAAGAGACTATTATGTCAAGTACTGTATAATCAAGTAATAAGAGACAATCCATCCTTCATAAGCTTAAAAGATAAAAAGTTAGAAGAATTATCCTAACTTTTTACAAGGATAAAATACAAATGTTGGACAAATTACCTATTTGGTAGGGCTTGGAAATAGTCTGTCTATTTTCATGAGTTGAAAGTTAGGTTGTTTGAGTGGGAACAACACTTTCTCTCTAAGCAAAGCAGAAATTTAAAGCTCAAAACAAAACAGCCTTAGAAGTCGTAGACAAGTGGAGTTATGAGGAGCTCAAGCAGGAAATCAAGTTTAATTGGTGTCATCTAGAGTGCCAAAAAGTGCATTTCATCTCACCATCAATGGAGAATGAAAGAAAAGTAAAAGGCAGTTCAAACCTATTTTAAATAAAATACTTGTTTGGGGTCTTTGCAAAAGTGTGACTTCAGTGTATTTGTTGTGTTCCCACACCTTGACTTTCTGGGCTCTGAAATCTCAGTAATGAGCTGTTTACTGACATTCTTTTCAATTAGACCTTGAGCAGCAAATGTTCTTCTGTTAAACTGATTTAGTTTCAGGATTGTTTTTCCCTACTGACATAAGTCAGGTCGTTGTAGGCAGGACTGACAGCTCTAGCAAAAAAGCCCATATCACTGCAGCTTGCAAAACATTTTTTTTTTTCTCTTTAAAAAGAGGTGGAGAAAAAAGCCAAAATAAGAATGACAGAAAATAGTCTGTGTTGCTAAAAGCCTTTTCCTGGGACTTTTTGATAATGTACCCTAAAGATCAGGGGAACACAGTAAATGTTGTAACTGGAATGTTTTGCTACATTTTGTGCTTACAGAGCCATCATTCTTGCTCTGCCTCCATTCCCTTATCTTTCCTGCAGCTTGTCAGGAAAATCCAAGCCGGTCCAAAACAGCAAGAGGCAAGTTCTCAGCTCAATTACATATTTTCCTTAGGTAGCTTCATTGTTTGTGTTCTCTGTGCAAAATATGGAAAAAAACAGTTTTATTGTACATGAGCACTGCTGTCTTAGAAATGATTTGGCATTTTAATAGTTTGGATGTACAGATTAATTTTTGAATTTTCTTTCTTCCACTGTCAGGTCTTGCCTCCCTCACCTTCAGGCTATTGTGGACTCTGAAAGCACAGGTGAGTGGGGATGAATCAGAAAATGATGATTCAGTTCCTGTGCTAAGATTGAGCTTGAGAACTTGAGCTTTCATTCTTTATCCATTTCTCAAGTTATAACGTAAGCACAAGGCCAAGAGCCTTAAAATCTGCTGAAACTAAAATAGCTAACTCCTTACTATCTCTCTGGGATTAGGCATGTCATCTTAGTGTAACTCTCAGGGCTTTGGGGATAAGAGCATTTCCCTCATTTGTGGAGGATAAAGACTGTGAAGTGCTGAAGGTCCATTGAAATAAATTGTCAAATTAAAGTCAAGTGAACCATAAACCCGGATTTACCTCCCTGCCAAAAATAATCCCATCAGAGCCAACACTCATAGTTTATAATTTAGAAGTGCTGTTAATGTTGTCCCCACCTCCTCAGGTCGGTGGCACAGTACCTTTCTTGAGGTGAAAGGTTCCATGCTGCCTGGACTGTCAGTGTAGGTCTTCCTCTTTATGCCACCCTATACAACTGGTGTCCAGACTAAGAGGATTTCTACTGTAACAAAAGAGCTAAATGAGGGCTTGAGTGGGAGCTCAGTGAAATTTATAACCCTTATATGCTGAGGATACCTTTTATTCCTTGCAGTCTGTTTCACAGCTTCACATATGAAGACCTGGAATGGGAAAGGACGCTGGGTGACACTGACATTACAAATTTAATTTATCTGGGACTTGCTGCTGTTTCTCTTCTTCTGAATCATAGAGCTGTCATTGCTCAGCTAGGTGTAGTGACATTGCTAGCTGTGACTCTGCAGCTCATATATATGTCTGCTCTGACTCGTAAATCACAAAGTAAAAATCTAGATGGATGGATAAATTTAAACATTAATTCATTAGAGCTGACTTCAAAAATGAGAATTTCTCTGAGTAATCACAGTTAGAGTATTTATGTGTATTTATTGGTGATAGGTGTGTTGTTGAGATGGCATTTAACTCCTATCAGGGATGTTTTCCAATGGTTGCACCTTGTATCAGTGCATCTTGCTTTGACCCTTGCAGATGAAAATGTTCTCCCTGCTCTGGGATGTAGTAACTGTCTGTAGGGATTTCCCTTGCCTCAGCAAGGAGGAGTGGAAGGGACCTTGCCACTTCCTACAGATGTGGGATGTGGGGCCAACAACATCCTTGAGGAGCTCCCATCTGGCAGAAAGCAGAGCACACTTCTCTGCAGCATGGGTGGGGAAGAGAAAGCTAAGGGAGCTCAGAACAGCAGCCTTCCAAAACCTGTGAAGAGGTTATCAGGAGGACAGAGTCAGGCTTTTCAAAGTGGCACCTTAGACACCAAGCTAGTGTCTAAGGAGATCTTGTGGGGTGAGAAAGCTTTCTGGAGACCACTGATGGATAGTCACTAAGTGAGCCTTCTGTGTTCCTCTGTTGCAGCTGGACTCTCCTGGATCTCTCTGGGGCTCTCACCTCTACAGCTAGCTGCAATTTAACTCACACTTTTCAAGGCTTTAGGAAAATTTGACCTAGTGTTATATGGCAGTAAAGATAGCTTTAAGATCCTGTTTCCCTGGTGATTCTGAAATTCTTATCTGCTCTCTTCTACTAATCAGAGGTTTGCGGGGATTTCGCTTTGTGAGTACTTGAAGATGTTTTATAGGAGAAGTTACTTTAGAAAGAAAGACTTTATAAGTTAAAACCTTAAGAAATTTCTTTGCACTTTGAAACCTAAATTGAAGACTTGTTTGATAAAATTTCTTTACTCTGGGGAAATGTAATTTTAACTCTTTTGAGACAATTAAGAGGTTAGCGATTATCTTGGTTTTGTCTGGAGTAAAAGTTAGTTTTTTTCCTGGTAGTGGGTACAGTGCTGTGTTTTGGATTTAATATGAGAATAATGCTGATAACACACTGATGTTTTGGTTGTGGCTAGGTAATGATCTCTCTAAATCCAGGACTTTTCAGTTCCCATGCTCTGTCTGTGAGGAGCTGCATGAGAAGCTGGGAGGAGCATGACCAGGACAGGTGACCAGAACTGGCTAAAGGGTTTTTTTATGCCATAGGAGTCATCCTCAGTACATGAACTGGGGGGGAGTTGCCTGAGAGGGGATTATCACTACTGTTGGATGGACCGAGCATCAGTTAGCAGGTGGTGAGCAGCTGTGTTGTGCATCACTTGTCTTTCTTGGGTCTTATTTCTCTCTTTTTGTTCTCTTTCTTTTCATTACAATTATTATTATTTTTTAATACTGTTATTATATTTTATTTTATTTCAATTCTTAAACCGTTCTTATCTCAACCCACAGGTTTTACCATTTTTTTCCCCCCACCATTCTTCTTCCCATCCCACTGTGGGGATGGTGAGCAAGCAGCTGCATGGTGCTTAGTTGCTGGCTCTGGTTAAACCATGACATGGGCCTTTGTAGTTAAAACTCAACATCAGAGTGGCTTGGCATGGAAATGGTCAGTAGATGTTCACTAGAAACAGAATATATATACACTTAAGTACTATTGTAAAGGGTTAGAGTATATTTGCCTACTTAGGCAAATTATCATAGACAATCTACAGATAATGGCACATACTCCCTGATCCCATCCTATAGAAATTTGTTCATGCAGAGCACATAAGTACATAGTCCTGAGGTCAAGTTTCTCCTCAAGGATGTATGAATTAATTTAGAAAGCATGTATGGAGGAATTTAGATAGACCAAGAAGTGATAATTGTATCTTTACAGATATAGCCCTTGGATCCAAGTGTTATAAAAGATCTTGCACTGAAAGTGGAGAATTGCAATTGAAGTTTTTTCAAGTGAGAGGGGGAAAAAAGAGGTGTATCTTTCTGGAGAATAGAAGTGTAAAAGTAGAGAGTGAAAAGAGCAAGACTGAATATCAGTGGAAGTGCATCCACTGCACTAGCAGCAAAACCTTTCATGGCATGAATATTCAAACTATTCTTATGAATATTCAAACTATTCTTTTTAGCTGCAGCTAAACAAAAACTCTCAATTCCTAAAATATCTTTGCTGATACAAAAAAAAAAAAAAATACCAAAGAGAAAATAATGTGAGAAGAGCTGGACTGAAGGACAAGCTGTTACAAAATGACTTAATTGCTAGAGTGGTTTTATAACAATGAAGTTTTTAAAATGGACATGGAGAAAATATTGGTAAAACAATGAAAAACTTCTGATAATGTAGACTATGTAGACAACATGCCATGATTTAATTCATGTAGATCAGCATGGCTGGCTGATGGTCATTAGGAGCTGCTGCTTACGCCAAGGACTTGTTACAACAAAGGTGCTGTCAAAAGTTCTAAAAAGTGACATAGATCTCTAAGGCTGGAAATGGAACTGCTCTGTAGGAGTTACAGATTTAGAAAACCTGGTTCTAAGGAGCTTTAGATCTACTGATTTTTGGAGAAAGATTACAGCCTAACAAACTTGCAACTGAAACTCTGTGCAGGCCTTCACAGAACCATAGGATGGTTGGGGTTGGAAGGGACCTCAGAGATCATCTGGTTTCAGCCCACTTGCTATGGGCAGGGACACCTTCCACTAGACCAGATTGCTCAGGGCCCCATCCAGCCTGACCTCGAACACTTCCAGGGATGGGGCATCCACACCTTCTCTGGGTAACCTGTTCCAGTGCCTCACCACCCTCACAGTAAACAATTTCTTCCCAATATCTAATCTAAACCTACTATCAGTTTGAAGCCATTCCCCTTGTCCTATCACTACACGCCCTTTAAATAGTCCCTCTCCAGCTCTCTTGTAGCCCCTTTAGGTACTGGAAGGTGCTATAAGGTCTCCTTGGAACCTTCTCTTCTCCAGATTGAACAAACCCAGCTCTCTGTACCTGTCTTCACAGGAGAGGTGCTCGAGTCCTCTGAGCATCTTTGTGGCCTTTTCTGGACTCGCTCCAACAGGTCCATATCCTTCTTATGCTGGGAGCCCCAGACCTGCATGCAACACTTCAGGTGGGGTTCCCATGACTTGAGAATTTCAGTGCTGGGAGCCTCCCACATGCAGTTGGTCCAATCTGCATAGTCCCCTCCTTTCCTTGTACTGCATTTTTGTACAGGGTTTTAAAAAACTCAGTGTTGATAATAAAAAATATTATGGTGTTCAGCAGAAGAAAGGTGAGGAGGGTATTTCTTGGAGAGGAGTTGAAAACAGTGTCCTGAAGGGAGTGTCTTCCAAGAAAAAATTGAGAAGACTACATCTGCACAATTAAAACAATGTTCAAGGAGATATATAATAATAGTCTGTAAGGATTACAAGGTTTTAAATACGAGTGGGGGATAAAAGGTTTATATAGATGTCCAAAGGATGACAATTAGTACTTTAAAATTAAACAAGGGGAAATTAATATAAGTAGCTGTATAATCACGCTCTATGATAGATTATGGAGTGAAAATTCTTTTTAATTAAAAGTGCTGGAAGGGGAAAGAATTAGTTTGATTAATTTCCTAGTTTGGGTGAAGAAGTTAGAAACTGTTGAATTGAAAATTACCTATATTATGTCTTGTCATGATTTAAACCTAGAAATTTTAGCTATTTCTAGACTTCTAAAAAGTTTAAAAGAAAGTAACATGCGTTATTCATAACTATTGAGATTTTGCACGCTTTTTAAAGCTTAATTTGGAGTGCGAAAATATCTAAAAATATGCATTTCATAATACTTTTGCACTGTTATTCCTGGTGAATTGTATTCCATATCCTTGGTAGCATTTTTTATTCTTGTTTGTTTTAATGCATGATTTGAGATGCCTCTCTCTGATCTCTTTCAGCCCTCTTTGTTTTTCCCCCGATCAGTGTTCTGTATCATATACATTCTGCTTTCGGTTTTCATTCATTAAAATGACATTTTTCATCTTCTGCTTCACTGCATTGCTGGAGACTTGCCACTTCTTTTTCTCACCCTTTCTCTTCTTATTCGTGGCAAATGAAATAATTAATCAAAGCAAAATTCCTGCCATAGTTACCTACAAACTCTGCATGCAGAATTTGATGTCACTTGGAAAAATGAGGTGTTTTTGGCAACATGGAGACGCCTTGGCATTCTTATAATGCTTAAGAGAAAACTGGATATTCATGTCCTTGGGAAAAGGTATTTCATGGCAAATTCTCAGCCACTGGAGTGGAGGAGTCTGTGGCATGTTGGCTGAAGATCTATTGTTTTGCATTTCTGGAATCACTTGTCATTAAATGAATGTAAGAGTAGAGTCAAAGACAAATCTCTCTCTGTGGTTGTCTCAATAAATCTAAATTGAATGTGACAAAATTAACCCCAAAACTCGAGGAATAAATCCTTTATTATAATCTTTCAAAGTTATTTTTGTTTAGAAAAATTAAACCAAACCATAGGTAGATCTGTCATCATCATCATGACTAGGCTTCACAAACGAAGATTAGGGAAGGATTCTACCCACATTTGCTGCAAGTGTGCTGGTGGCTAAAAAGGCCAATGAGAGATAGAGGTAGATCTGTAAATCTGAGAAAATTCAGGTGAATTATAAAAACTTTTTTCTCATGTTCATAGAAAATTAACAAGCTTACTGTCAGTTTTTCTAATTAAGGAAAAATTAAAATCAGTACATTAAAGCTGAAGAATTTTATAGCCATTTTGATTCAGTTGTAATTAATTTCAGGGTTAGATATTGTTCTGTAACAGAATTCATTACAGAAAAATGTTACAAAGTTACAGGCTTCTTTAAAAAAACCCCCATTACTAATTGGCTGAAAAGGCTGTTTTTAGTCTACATATTAGTGCACATAAACTGAGAAGAAGAGTCAAGTGAAGCACAGAAGCAGACTCTGAAACTGCAGTAGTATGAAAGGATATAATAGAACAGGATATTAAATAATCAGATATATAACATCTAGCAGAAATGTAATTTTCTGTAATTACCAAAATAGCACTTTAGGTCAGCTAATGAACTGTATTATAAAAGGATTAGTCTGACACTGTGTTCCAGTTCATAAATGACACAATTTACTGTTCCATAGCTTATATATTTTTTTAGGTGAGATAACAGTTAATTTTCACCTCTTGCATACAAATCTTTGTATTCATTGACCAGAGAAATGAATATCTTGCCTTAGGGATTGTCTAAATTTTATATACCTGAATGAGTCAACAGTGAAGTTTTTTCACACCTATTTTCTGTCTTAGTGTTTTGAATGGGAAATAACAGTTCTTCTGGATCTCCAAGCCTATTTACTGCAGGTCACATCCTGCCATAAGAAGCAGTTGGCCTTTGGAAACTTTATTCTATGTGTTTTTTATCGACTTCATGGAATTATTTTTGGCATGCCCTACCACTCACACTCACCGTGAGCAAGTATGGGGACGTAAAAGCACAAGATGTGTAACAGCTTTTGTACTGAAATGAGCATCGCTTTAGAGTTATGTTGTGCCTTACCTGTGTGATATTATTAGCTACCATTGTTCTCCATGGCGCTGCTACACATCTCAGAGGAACTGTAGGGACTTGATATGTGATCTTCCAAACAGCACAGCAAGTACTTGCACACATCAATAATGGTCAAATTTTTATATTACACAAGAAGAATACGGAGAGCAATGGGAGTTGCTCGTGCCAGATGCATTGAATCTGTGGCTCCATGATTGAAGATACTTATGTAGGAAATGAGCAGTTCTGTAGTCCTGGTTCATAGTTAATTGCCAGGTAACTGCTTGCAGAGAATCAGCAGAAAATGTATATTTTCTTAATAGCTATTGAATGATAAATCATTATTTTAGCTTTATAAGGAACTAGTTTAGATTTCCACAGCAATCTTACTGATTACTACCACATACTTCACTAAGCAAGGACTTATCCCATACGTAAGCTGTCAAGAGTCAGTATATTAAGTATACAATATGTGTTTCCTGAACGTGACTTAAAAGAATTACTAAATATTTATTGCCTTATTCTGCCTCTTACCAAACAGCAATACTGAAGCCAGGAAGAAAATCCACAGTATCTCCCTTTTTCTCCTTTTTGTTTTTCTCCTCTTCTCGTTTTGCTCTTTCCCTTCTCCAAGTTGTACACTCCATACTGATGAAATGGTGAGAAACAGAAAAATCGGTGGAGGAAGTGCACAAAGTACAGGTAAAACCACAGCTTCTTAGACTTAGGGGTAAAATTCCCATAGGCTACAGAAGGCCAGACGTTCCTTAGGCTTTAGAACAATAGCTACATATGAGGAAAAGGCAACTGTGAGATGTAACAGTCCTAAAGACCTAAAAGATTGTGTCAAGTATGTGAGTACTGGAGGAGTTCACATCACTGGTTTTCCAGTAGTTTTCAGTTTTCTTTCAGTGCACAGAACCCTGTCTAGTGAATTCAAGCCTGTGGATAAACAATTTTTTTTCATTGCTTACTTTCAACAGGCTGATGAGAAGTCATCCTTCCACGCCCAGAGGCCATGGACTGTGAACTAGATTTCTAGAGCTTACAGAGAAAAAGAGACTTCTTTAGAAAGCAATCTAATTCAGGAGCTTTAGTCATTAACTTCTGCTGGACTGGTGCCACTCCAAGAAATTCCATGTTCTATTGTCCAGGGTCTATTTTAATGAAGGGAAAAAATAACCCCAAAATAGATCCACTGGTGTCTTTTATTAAGTTATGCAAAATACAGTATTAATTATGACACTGCATGCATTTTAGACAATATAAATGCAAGCCTACAGAAAATGTGACAAAGAAACCCTCAATTACTTTTGAGGTAGTATACAAGGAAAAATAGGAAAGCAGAAACACAGTGGATTAAAAGAACAAAATATTAGTATCACTTTGTGCATACATTAGTCACTCATAAATACATTTTTATGAAATAACTTAAGATACAATTCCGTTCTTGTTAAAAAATATACTTCTCCAAATTCACCATTCCTGTTTGTTTTGATTTCACATGACATTTTATGGTATTTTATCAGGTGGATTTATTTTTTTATCGCCGCCATCATGATTTTACCCTTTTTCTGCAAGAATTTAGGCACAGATGGCCTCATGCACAAAAATAAATAAGAAACCTGCTTGAAGGGAAAAGAATTCTGCTCAAATAGCTTAAGATAGTCTAATAAATACCATTTTGATTATAAAAATATTTCAGGTTTATAAAAGAGGGGAGGGGACGATCTCCCATGTGGAAAGGATGTTAAGTGAAAAGTGCTGTATAACGTTTTTGAAGAGATTTTGTTTTAAACATATAGTACCATTATGAATATATACTTTATAATAATCCTGTTTCTTAGAACCTTATTGTTCACTAGAAGTATCAAATGCTCTTTGCTTCCTTTTGTTTGTTGTCTTATTGCCGTTTTGGAAGATGCCTAGTTCAGAAGGGTTCCATATAATTGTGCTTTTGTAAGGCTGTCCTTCCGACTCAAACCAGTGCTCCCAGTCCGTTGAAACTGCTGCTGTTTGCTGTGAATACCCGAATGGCTTCCTTGATCCATGGAAGACTGGTGGATTTCTGAAGCCTCCACTGAACTCTGATTGAGCGACTCTGCCGAGCTGTTGGGGCTCACATCCACGTATTCTCTTTTCAATACTGGGCTGTTTTCGATGTTTTTGCTACTGCATAACTGGACAGTGATCCTTTCATTTTTTTGGTCTCTTGATTCTTTAGTTTTGTAAGTGGGCAATTTGTCCTGTTTACAGCTAGTGCTGATGTCAATATTCAGACCACTGTCTGTTCTCAGGAAGCAAGAATCCACAAGTCTGCTTTGGCAGATATCATCTCCCTCGGAGCAGCTATCTGCTTTGTAACTAGCGTAGATGGGGCTTGTTCGGCTGTCCCCCTTCTTAATAGGGCTGCTGTAGTACTGCTCTGAAAAACTGCAGGGCGACAGCCTGCCAGCGTTCCTGTAAGAGTATGCACCAATGTCCTCCACGCTCAACTGCCTCCATCGCCCAGGCAAGTCTTCTTCTGAAAGGTGGGTACTCCTGCACTCATTCCTCATTTTCTGATTTGCTAACGCCTGCTGTGGTGTTATGGCTGAGAAATGAAAAGGCTCATTTGCATATGGAGGCAGAGTTCTGGTAAAAGTGGGTGAGTTCTCGTTGTCGTCCGCAAGCTCCATGTGCTGCGCAGGTTTGGGCTTGGCAAACCTGGGGCTTCCCTGGTGCTCATAACCTGCAGGGGACTTCCTTTCAAACAGTTCGTCTCGATTGCTCATGTAGATTGCTTGCTGAGAGGCTGTCAGAGTGTTGGCTTGGGCGTTCTCCTTCTCCTCGGAGGTGACGCTGAAGCTGGAATAGGAACTGGAGGTTGGCAGAGAGGTAATGTACTCTGGGAAGGCTTCATGAGAGAAGCTGGAATGGAATCCATCTTCCTCGACAGTGCTGTCCGTGGAGTTCTGGGACCGCAGGAACCCCACGTCTTTCACTTGCGTGTCCACGCTTGGCCTCCTCTCCCTCCTCCTCTCCTCGGGGCAGTAAAGGGCTGTGTCGCTGCAGTAGATATCGGACTTGTACTGTGGCCTTTGTCCGACTTTTCCGGCAGAGTCCTGAAAATTGAGATCCCTTGTAGAAGGGCTTGACAAGTGTGAAGACAAGCTGTTTGGGTCTGGTTTTTCCAGTACTTTGGCAATGACGCAAGTGGGTATGGTGTCTGCGTAAGAAGTGTGGCACAAGGGGACAGAAAGGCTGCACCCATGTTTTTCCAGATGGATGCTGACTCTTTCCTGAAAGTCAGATGGCAACTAAACATAAAGAGATGGCAAAAGAGAAAGGAGAAAAGGGTACATATCAATACTGGTGTGAGTTGAGTGCTGTTTATGACATGGCATAACTCACTATACATGGTTCTTCTGCTAATGTGAGGGCCACAATCTTTGTACATTTTTGGAATCACATGTAATTGAATGACTTTCATTTATCTACCTGGTATTTGGAAATATTCATTTGCTTTCCCTCATGGACAACACTGTGAAACTGAGAAGCTTCCTTCCAAATTAATTCAGGTTGGATAGGAATGATCACAGAATCATAGAAAAGGCCTCTAAGCTCATTGAGTCCAACCATTAACCCTGCACTGCCAGGTTTACTTTACTGATGTAAAGTACGTAGTAAACAACAATCTTAAAAAGGCAGGTAGGGAATTAAAACATAGAGCAATATTTCCAGACTGTCTGCCTGGGTGAGATTTGCGGTTGGAGTGTGGGTGTGCGAAGGTTTCTAGGGGGGTGAAGAAAGAGGAGGATGAGATCAGAATTTTCTGTTCTTCTTTTGCCTTTCCTCAAGCTCATCTTACCTCCAATCCAGTGCCAAATTGGCTCCTGCTCTCCGGCTTCATATTTGATAAACAATGCTGTTTGAAGAGGTGGAAAAGCTGACTTCACTGACACTTAAAGTGGTACTGGCTGCTGTGACAGGAGTGTTCTTGTGCCGGGAAGAAGCAAATCAAACCAGCTTCCTTGCCCCATCAGTTGGACACTGCTTGTCAGATCAACCATCCACATAAGGCTCAACATGTTCTTACATGAATTTATGATTCCCATGACAGAATTAATCAATGTCTGTTATGCATCAGAAATGACATAGTTTTTTTGAGAAAGTCAGGATCAGCTCTGTGGGTGGTTCCACCTGCCATTCTGTCATGTGGACCAGAAGAGATAGAGATCACATTCCTTGATGCAATCTAAAAGTCTGGTAGGTAAGGCCTACTGAAGTATCACTACACATGCTTTCCAGTCAAATTTTATCTTCCTTGCTCATTTCAGATCTCTATCAATGATCTGACAGCAAGATGAGACAGAGAGCTGTGTGATGGTTGTGTCTCAGATTTCTTGCTGGAAATCAGAAAAACTCATGTTTGGAATAAGTTTTGAGTTTGTGATTATGACAACTCCTTTGATATCTGTGTTGATTTATGCCACTTAGGAATTTATCCCGTAAGTGCTTAGCTGAACTCTGATTTACTCTGCACTTTCTTTTTATAACTAGAAATCAAGTTCCTCTTTACAAAATAAATAGTGGCTAACCTTATGACCTCACTCCCTCCTTAACTTTGTTTCTCTAGAGGAGAAAACCCTACAAATAACTGAAGTTGTCCCCTTTCACTTTACTTCTGGCAAAGGAAATTTACAGTGCCTGCTTCTTGTCCCGGTCTCACATTGTATAAGAAATGGAGCTCCTCTTTTAGTTTCACTGGGAAGTTTTTAAAGCTGGTTTAATCCTCCAAACTCAGTGTATTCCAAACATGGCATGTAGTGAAATAGGGTGTTTTCTCAATGATCAGAACCTTCCAGGGTATTTTGGATTAATCATTATGTTGCTAATTAGCTCATATATCTTCCATTGGAAATAAAGAATATGATATTGCCAGTCTGCTGGTGGACAGCAGTATTAGTCACAGTAAGTACAGATGCAACAGAGATTGAATAAACAGGTTGTAAAATAGGCCTGGTGTAAATTGCCACAGAAATGAGGAAAAGAAATACAGTTAATTTAATGTGAAAATGCTGTATGGGGCAGCTACAGTATCCTGTAGCATGACTGTTTGATCTATTTTATATACATTATTAAGATTATGAAATGTCTTAAGAAGAAGAACATTGTTTTCTGGATATTTTACTGGAAACTAGAATTACTAAAACGATATTGCTGTCACATTACTATATTGTACTACAGTTTAGGTTTCTGGATAACATACAATACTTTATCAGGCAATATTTGCATTTGTAAGGAATTTATTGGCTGTGACAGTGCATTCACACTTGCTAAATTAAAAATAGTTGGACTTATGAGTGGAGATTGCCTATTTAATTGAGTGTTTGACAGTCTGGGAAATTGTGGGGAGATCCCACATTTGTGATAGTTCTCTGCAAGTGAACCACTAAGAACTTTTAAGGTCCTAATTACTGCTAACAGATAGGATGCTTTCAGATGTTAGTAATGTTAGTAATGTTAGTGATGATAATTCCCGCTAAGGAAAGTCAGATAATAGGAAAAAATAACCAAGATAATGGTTAATATGGAAGTTCTGTCTCCGTTCCAGAAAATCATTGCCCATTTAACAGAGGAATGTTGCTCCATCTTTATTTACCAGGGTTGTTTAGTGCACTGAAGCAATCAACTGACTTAGAAATGGTTTATACATTCCACATTTAATTTTGCATTATTCTATTGCAGAATTGCAAAAGAGAGACCATTTGGGGGAATGCTGACTTCATGGGACTGATGAAGGAAGGGCTATTCCCTGTGACCTTCACTGAAGCAATATATGTGAGGAAGGTGCTTTTGCTTTGTGCTGGGCCTGTATCTCTAAAGACAGTCTTGTTCACTAAGATAATATTTACCTTCCCTTTAAGGAGCCTGTTTCTCAAGCCTAGTTTCCTTGGAAGCAAGGATTATTAATTAAAGTTTACACCTTGGAAATCAATCATTCGGTGCTCTGGTTTCTTTAGAAGAAGGTATTTGTTCTGTCAGTCCATTTTAAAATTCAGGTTTGGAAACTAGCTGGACTGGAAAATAGCTTCAGGAGGAAAATTGATTATATCAGAATCTCTGACGCCTGTAGCTTGTCATTTCCCTGCTCTCACCCCACTGCTTCTCCCCAGCATTTTGCATTCTAGAGTTTGCAGCTCTTTGGTTTTTCTAAAACCTTTGTTTTTCAGGCAATCAGTGCAGACCCATTCTACTGGATAGGAGGGGTTCTGGGGAAGAGAGTATCTTCAAGTACCATCACTGGCTGTGATTTTGTCAGCACCTCCCTAGGCTGCACAGAACAGTAGCAGGTGCTCAAGCCCTCCTGTGGTTTAAAGGCAGGGTGTGGGGAGATAAAAACTTTAAGGGCAAACAAGTTCTGGGATTGATACATGCAAAATAACCTGTTTTCCATACAATATTTATTTCTTTGAATATTGAAGAAGTTCAGTCACATTACCTCTGAGAGTTTATGTGCCCTGTCGTAATTCTTGCTGCACTGGAGCAACTGAGCAGCTAAATTGCAGTCCTTCCTATAGAGCTCCTAGAAAAAAACCCAAAAAATAGCCTCTTATTTAAAGTTTGCAAAGAGCTTCTGGCTTTCAGCCTTTCTCCCATGTCTGAAAAATCTTTTAAAAATTGACTTTGAGCAAATTTGGAGCATACTTTAACTTTTAAATACATTAAGTTGTTGTGTTTCTTGCATGATCCAGAGATATTTGCCCCTTTGCTCTGTGAGGGCTGATAAAATTGGTAAGAATAAAATTTTTTGAGAACTGTTACAACAGAACAGCAATCTGCATTTCAGAACATGGATACTTACCATTAGGAAGTGGACTTTTTACTGTTAGCATGCATGGTACTGTGAAGGCTAAAAGAAACGTGATCTTTTAAACAAAAAAGAAAATTCAAGAACAGACAATTTCTGCTGAGTATTATCAAGATCAGCACTAGAATACTACTGTAGAAAGTGATAAAATAATTTTATGAGACTGTGGGAGAATTCATTACAGAAATATACATTATGTTGTTTTTTTAAGAAGGGAGCCTCTGTCTCCTTATGATATTTTCTTTCTGGTTCCTGACTCCTTTAATATCTTGCAGAATGCAGCTATAGAAATATATTAAATCTCACTGCAAATATTTGATGATCCAGAACAGAATACTTTCACTGGGCAAAAAATTACCATGAGAATTCCACACAGAGAAGGAGAGAATTTAAGAAAGCTGCTTATACAATCTCCTTATTGAATAGCTCCCACAGCGTATTTAATGGGAAAATTCAGTACACAGATTTGCCCTTCACCCAATTTAATTTAGCACACATGAATGTGTAACTGTATCCTTCAACCAGTACCTTTGGGTCCCTGAAGGTAAGAGTTGTATGTTGTTTTTCCTTATGTAGTTGCATTAAAAACAGAGTTGGTTTCAGAAGTTGAATTTATAGGTGGGCAGAGATGAGATATACAAAGTATAAAGGTATTATGGGCACTAGGCTGTGTTAATCTGTAAAAATTAGAACATGCTTATAGAAAAAAGGTGTTGAATACTGAAATGATTTGGATTTTCTCTGGTCTTAATGTTACAATTTTATTGCCTGCCAATTTTTACTCCTCCATTTATTTTTTAAAAAGCTGATAAAGAAATATTCTATGAAAAGGAAATTCCCTCTGTTTAGAAATACTGTTTTAAGGTATTCTGTAATAACAGATGAAACAAGATGTTCCTGTGAGCCCATGAGGGATGGGGATAGTTTTCCTACGATCATTAGTTTATTATATCTTCATATTCAAGGGCCTTTAGATGCTCTTGGTTTGTGAATTTTTTCTGTGTCTGTGTGAGCTTTTATACATGGCACTTCTACCTAAAACAAACTGGGGAGACATATTAATTTATGCGGGTCTTAAATTTTATATTAGTACACACTATTTTAATTCTGTAAGAACCCAATAATTCAATTTGGAAGCAAAGTCTGTTGCATGTGCGTGTGATTTTGACATGTTACATGCACGTGAAACCCAAAATATACTGCTGTACAACGTGTAGGTACCGCAAGTCCTATATGGCATTACTAGGCACACAAAAATGGTATCACTCCAAAATCTAGTCCTTTCTTTAAAAGCTGTGTTCCTGTTTCTGTGAAGTGGTTGTCATGGAGAGTACAAAAAGCATTTCTGACACTTTATTTTTAGCAGCTTTAAAAATTACTACAGAAAAATTACATGTGAGTTACATGTGCCACGTGTACTTTGTTCTCAGTGTGCTGGGCCAAGCCATGTGACTGGAGTGACTTTCTCTTCTTTAATGTTTGCCTGAATGGAAACTAGCCATATCTGTGGCAACTAGAACAATAAGCAGAAATTAATGCCAAAAGTGTTTCCAATAATTTAAAACATGTTTTTGCATCAAAAGCATCATTTTACATTTCTGTCAGAAGAATGAGGGGAAATATAATTGAAGGAAGAAAGATTTCCAAGACAAAAACATGTTCTCTCCATGCTGGATTCTTCAGTTTACCACTGTCTCTACTTATTAGGTATAATACTAGTGGTTTGTTTCATAGTTTGTTTCTTTAAAATTTGGAATTTAACCTTTACTTTTATTAGTTTTATTATTACCCTGCGCAGAACTATCCCCAAGAGCCACACTGTGTGCCTGGGAGTGTTGTCCAAATGCTTCTTGAACTCTGTTGGGCTCAGTGCTGTGACCACTGCCCTGGGGAGCCTGTTCCAGTGCCCAACCACCCTCTGGGTGAAAAACCTTTTCCTGATATCCAACCTAAACCTCCCCTGACTCAGATTCATGCCATTTCCTTGAGTCCTGCAAGGGCAGAATTTTGTCTGCAAACTCACCTCAAGTCTGAAGAAGTGGTACTGTTATTTGAGGCCTCTAGACCATACTGTAATGCTCAGAGTGAAACTATGAAAATTGAAAACACTTCAAATGTGGGTTCAAACCTGACTCCATGAAGAAGTGTAAATGCATGCGTACTTACAGGGAGAGTTTGACAATTTTTTCCCACCTCTATTTTAACTTTGAAATATCTCCACTGATTGCAGCTGCGTTAGTCTGGATGTATACCTGTACTTCTAAAACCTACATGTAGCCCATTACATTTACCATGCTCCGTTGGTTACAGCTGTTAGAGCTGTGTAATATCTGTTCTTTCAACTCAACTTTTGTAAAAGTAAAGGGTCAGATTATGAACTCTGTTTCCATTGGAAAGTTGTTAATTGCATAGGCACAATTCATATCAACAGGCATTTTAATGGGATCAAATGGTCCCTGCTGTGATTTAGAGTTCAGATGAAATATGGGAAGATTGAATGTAAGATACTGAAAAAATAAGTGCTAAAAGAAACATGTCTTCTGTAGATGAATTTTTTATTAAGTGTTGAGGGAATGCCACAATAATGAACTAAATGCTTACAATCTTCCTTTCTTTGCTGTCGTTGTAGGTTTGTTCCTGGAAGGATTTAATAAGCTTTGTTGCCAGCTGCAGTACGCATGCCAGTTTTCAACAGTGTTTAATGAGATGCAGAGTGAAAATTGCTAGTTGTTCCCTGTTTTGTTCCACATAGAGATAGATAAATTGTTCCACGTTAATGACTGCTGGGGAAAACCTGCCTCCTTCTCCTCTGTGCAATGATCTGAGTGACCAAGTTGGGTCAATCCTACCTTCTGCTAGTAGAGCTCACTTGTGCTGGGCATCCCATTTTGGTGAGCAAAGACCAAAAGATCAGAGGAACTGCAGGAAATGTAGGGCTTCCCACTGTGCCTAAAAGCCTTATGAGGAGTCCTCACTCCATACATGTGCCCCTGCAACAGCTCTGAGCATGTACTTGCACCAATTTGCTGTACTGATGGCAAAATCAACGTGGGAATATTCCCGTTTCTTAGAGTATTTTTTCATCAGTTTTAGGTTACATAAGGAAAAAATGTCAAAAGTCTCACCACAACTTCATAGCATAAGGAGAGTTGAATTATGGGATGATGGGAACAAACAAAGAAATTTTAACTGTTGAGGTGACATGTTACAATACATAAACAGTAACAAATTATTCTATAATTTCATGGGAAGTGCAAGACCTAATTTATTTCTAAATATAGTATCAAGATATATCCATAATTAAATACTTACATTGTCTTCTGACAACTTATCTATTGTCACCTTGGCTTCTATTAAGTGATTATTGAGTGCAATTATTTCATGGCTCAAAGCCCGTTTTTCCTCTTCGTAATGTTGACCCTGTGTAGAAAATGGAATAGTAAGTGTTTTTGATACTGTCAAACTACTGTCAGATAAAGACTCAAAGGTTGATGTCATTCTCCAATCCAGGGGAAAGCACAACAGACTGATATTTCTTTTTGTTTTTCCCCTTAGGTTTTTTGCTATTTTTTCTTAGCAGATGAGGTAAAGTCCTTTGAAAATATGGAGGTCAAATTGGTCTTACATTAGGAACCTTCACAAAAGGCTGTAGTTAGCCTCTGCAAAAGCGTTCAATTGAGCATCAGCTATTCCTTCTTAGTTGCAAGACACAATTTCTAACCTGGAAGGGACTGCAGTACTCATGACATTTGGTACAAGAATGTTTCACTTATGCTATTATCTCCCATTCTCATAGGAGAGGAAGAACAATATTTAAAAGAAAAACAGTTGCATTTGAGCCAATTTCAATTTAGCTGTTGCCTGTTCTGGCTACTTTAAGAGCCCTGATTAAGGTTGTTCATTTCTCAAGGTCAATGTTTGCTTGATTGCAGGGTTAACACTTATTAGCAGAACGCGACCCACAGTGGGATATCAGGAAAACAGTCTGATCCAAACTTCCTTCTGCCCACTAATTTAATCTTGTTACCAGTAGGCTGTAACTCTGTATCATAAATGCAAAGAAATAAGTGGGGAAAAAAAGTGCCACTGGCCCTTCTCATATTTTGTCCCGTTTTCATACTGCAGTGTTTATTGTATGGCCTCATGTATCAAAGATTGTTGTGTAACAATCATTTATAACCCTGCCTCCAGCTGTATCTTAGTGTTAAAAAGTATGGTAGTTTCTGAATGCTCTGAGACAGAGGCATCTTCCATTTGCTCAGAGCTGTACAAGACCAGGATGACAAGAAGGTTTGAAAATTTTCTGGAGGATCTTTTAGAAAGCTTCACTGCTGTAAGAACAGAAAGTAGGGTAAACCCTAATGTACATCTCTTTTGTTTAATGAACTCAATCCAGTGACAAATTCATGAATCTCAGTGGTGCTGAGCAGTCGGACAAGAGGCAAAGGGCAGAAACTGGTACATAGGAAGTTCACCTGAACATGAGGAAGAAATTCTTTACCATGAGGGTGGCTGGGCACTGGAACAGGGTGCCCAGAGAGGTTGAGGAGTCACCTTCCCAGGAGATAATAAAAATCTGCCTGGATACAATCCTGAATAAAGTGCTCCAGGGGACCCTCCTTGAGTGGGGAAGTTGGACTAATTGACCTCCAATGGTCCCTTAGAACCTCAACTATTCTGAGATTCTGTGAATGTCACTCCCCATTCTAAAATTGGTAGAGTTAGTTGTGAAGGACTGAAATTTCCCAAATGCCATATTGCCAGGGTCACACAAAAATCTTCTATCAACACATACTCGACATTGTCAGCTAATTGACAGCAATGGGAATTGTGTGTTTTGAAGTCCAAATGAATATCAAGGTTAATTATCCAGCTGCAAAGCATGAGGCTGTATTAAAGAACGGTGATTAAATTGGAAGTGGCAGCTCTCATCCTAAGTTGCTATTTAAAGAAAAACACCTTCTCAAATGGTCTACGCAAACCCACGGCTTGCTTAAAACGGTGCAGATACGATTGAAGTGTCTCTGTGAAGGTCTGGACTGGCCTATTTTAATGTCAGGTTTTTTTATGGACTGTCTGTTCCCTGCTGTTGCCAGACCTCTGTTCTGACAGTCCAGCTCTGTCTGGTTCAGGCTTGACACCTCTCCCCGCCTTGTTTCCAGTGATCAGGCACTCCTGCTGGCTGCCTGGACATTACCTCATGGAAAGCCAAAGAGTAGCTTTGAGAGCTTGCAAGAGGTCCAACCTTACTGATTTTAACAAGACACACGATCTTAGGGGCTGTGTTTCTTAGGCAGGTTAACGTGGTTTTATATGAGACCCTTAACTCTCATCCACTTTACTGTGAACTAAACAACTAGGCACCTTGTAAACCTCCTGGCCATCTGTGCACCTCTAAAAATCTATCTCCTTTGAGAGTATGACTGAAGATTACATTTTGAAAGGTATTTAGCTGTGTAATGAGGTAGACAAGTGACTACATAAGTACCTGCGAAAAATGTGTCCCCTCAATTTTCTCAGTAATTTAATGCTTTTGAAGAATCCATGTCCACAGGGTAAGGATTTAATCTTCCAAATAACCGTTTGTACTGAAGATTTTATCAGCTCTTGTATGACAAGTTGTGAGTGTTAGGACAGCTGATTTGTAGAACACTGTTGCTCTAAATCTCTCTGATTTCAGTAAATGTTGCTCTTGCTTAGCTAGATTGAACTTGACTTGATCTATTTTACAGTTCAGGAAAGAACATCTGATCAAGAATTTATAGTCTTCAGCAGAGAGAAATTCATAAAAGGGCAGCAGATTCAGGCTTTGGTAGCAGTACTTTCCACTGCATTGAGTAATGTTGAATCTGGCTAAATTATGCTTTCATTTTATTTCAGTTATGATAAATTTTGGACTGATGTTTTCCAGACGTTGCATCTGGCCAAGTGTGACTTTAAAAAACATTCTGTATTTGTTGAACAGTAAAATTTGGCTTAGTCCAAATTTATACTATTATAGGTCAACAGGTGGACACCAAAGTAATAAACATTTTAGCAATGCTGTGGTGGAGGAGGAATGAGAAAGAAAGGCCAGTCCCAGTCTTCTCCACCAGTATATGTTCACATCTTTCTCTTGAAATTAGTGTTTTTGACATGAGCAAAGAGTCTGTTTCACTGTAACAAAAGGATGTAGCCTAAGGGTGGACAGAACACTAAAAGCCTTTATCATATTGACCACACACTGTGTGTCCATCTTTGAAGGCTCAGGGCTTCAACCAGATGTTATTGTGGTCCAGTGGTGCCAGCAAGAGGACAGACGCTTGATCCTGACACACTTAGGGGAAAACAGTGCATCTGGAAGAGACAGTATGGCAGTGCTACATCACTGCATTAAAAGGATTGCTGCTTATGAGGACTGCAACTATGAACCCTCCAGTTGCAGTTGAACAATCATATTTTCAGCATCAGATACAGCTCTCAGAGAGGCATGAAAGGAGCATGAGAATCATAATATCAATGCTATGATTGTGAGTTACAAATAAAAATGCTTATTTTACTTGTAACCACTCTTGGCAGATCCCTCTATTTTTGGTAGCTTATAGATGCTCAGTCCTCCTGCTCTTCCATAAGGCTGATGACCCCTCCTCTCTCCTTTTGGCACAGTTTTCTGCTCTGCAGGTGCTAACAACCTATATCTCAAAACTCAGTAGCGAATTAAGTCAATGGTGTTATTGATATGCCAACAGCTTGCAGCTGGGCTGAGGGTTTCTGAAGTCCACTCCAAAATGCCATATCTATAGACTGCATGGGCTGAGCTGCTGGTGGGTCCTTGTTCAGAAATCTTTGTTGAGTCAGCTCAGTGCATCTTGCCCCTGCCTCCTCCCTTGACACAAAGCCAGCAAACAAGAATACAGCTCTGTAGTGTCTGACTAATACAAGAGAACTGCAATCATGTGCCCACGTCTGAGTCAGATCAAATTTGTGCTGCTGGGTGACTACAGCAGTCACAGCACTGATACTGATGTTGGGGGGACCAAGGGCTCAGAGCCCTTGCTCCTAGCCTGGATTTAGTATGGGTGTCAGTGCTTCTTTCTCAGATCTGAGGAAGGAATTCAATATCTGCTCTTCACAAAGCAACTGTGTGATAATAATCTCTGTCTAGAACCTTGTTTTTTTTTTTATAATTTGTATCTATCACAGTGACAACATCCGTCATATATTTACATGTCCATAAAAATATAAGGTGTCACTTTCAAAAGTGTTTGGTGCCATGTAGTCCCTATATCTGTAATCTGTAATATAAGTGGGGTAAAAAGAATTCTGGGAGGTTGATACAGCACAAAATAATTAATAAGATAAGTGTATTTTGAAAAGTAACAAAAGCTGGATGAAAATATCTGCTTTTCTTACAAGATCTTGTGGATCCACAAAGGTTCCTACTCTAGTCCTTCAGAAGAAATGGAGCAGCCTAGAAGTTGGCTGTCTCTCTGGTAAAGTTGCAGTTCCCTTCATTGCTTTCCAGCACCTGGAGGGTGTCTTTAGTGGGTTAACCCTGGCTGGATGCCAGGTACCCACTAAAGCCACTCTCTCACTCTCCCTCTGCAACTGGACAGAGGAGAGAAAAGAAAACGGCTAAGGATTCATGAGCTGTGATAACATCTGGGAGAGGTTACTTACTGATTACCTTCACAGGCAAAACAGACTCAAAGTGGGGACAGTACTTAAATTTATTGCTAACAGGATAAGAGCCAAAGAGTGAGAAATAATCTTAAAAACACCTTCCCCCCAACCCTCCTTCCTTCCATGTTCTCCCTCCTCCCCCCAGTGGTGCAGGGGGACAGGGAATGTGGGTTGCAGTCAGTTGTTGTTTCTGCTACTGCTCAGAGAGAGGAGTCCTTCCCCTGCTCCCCTGGGGTCCCTCCCACGGGAGACAGTCCTTGAAGGATCTCTCCAGCATGAGTCCATCCCTCGGGCAGCAGTTCTTCCCAAACTGCTGTCCCGTGGGTCACTCCTCCATGGGGTGCAGTCCTTCATAAATGAGCTGTACTGATGTGGGTCCCCCACATGGGCCACAAGTCCTACCCAGGAAAAACCTGCTCCAGCTTCCCTCTCCATGGGCTGCAGGTCCCTGGCAGGACCCTGCTCCATCTTGGGCCTCCCACGGGGTCACAGCCTCCTTCATGAATCCACGTGCTCCAGCATGGGCTCCTCCATGGGCTGGAGGTGGGTCTCTGCACCCTGATGGCACAGCTGCTCCATCATGGTCTGCACCACGGGCCAGAAGGGCCACAGCTCCCGTGCCTGGAGCACCTCCTGCCCCTCCTTCTGCACTGACGTTGGAGTCTGCTTTGTTGTTCCCATGTTCTCACTCTGCTCTTCCCTGGCTGAAATTCTTTCTGCACCACAACCTTCTGTCCTTAAATACGTTATCACAGAGGTGTTACTGTTACTCCTGTTTGGCTTGGCCTTGAAGCCTGTCCTGGAGCCGGCTGGCATTGGCTCCACGGGACAGGGGAAGCTTCCAGCAGCTTCTAACAGAAGCCACCCCTGTACCCCCCCACTACCAAAACCCAGCTACAGAAACCCACTACAGTGTCCTACCATAAAGCAGTGTACACCTATAGTCAAGACTGAGCTGGTTACTGTCATCTCTGCTGTGCTGTGGGAGCTCTGAGATAGACCTTTTGAAATCAGTCTCAAATTTGCAAATGAGAAGGGCGGCTCTGTGGAAATGTCAGCCTTTTCAAACGTGGCAAAGTAAATCTGTTCTTGATATTCCTGTAAGGAACATTTCAATTGGTAGAATTTCAATGCTGCAGTGACAATAATGTAATGGTAGTAGTGACTATCAAGGCATTAGTGGCCAGTCCTACTCCTCTGGAAATCTCTCCTATTAATTAATGCCCAAATGACAGACAGAGAGAGAGAGACTTTTTCTGTTACAAATACCACCAAAGAGACACTGCTATCCCATCCTGAATGCCTGGAGAGAGGTTTACAGCAATGTTTTTGGATGAGGAATGGAGGTAGAACTTTTCTCCCTTTTTTCTTTACTACTCTGCTTGTCTAGGAGGAACAGAACACTTCCGTAGGAGAAATTCCCCACTTCTTTGGAGCAGTGTAACGCTGTTAACTCAGTACTTTTCTCACAGACCAGCAGTCATGATCTTTTCATTGCACATGCTTTAAGGTATCTGCTAAGCAACTGCAGTGGATTTACTGTTGTTCTGTGGATCGTAGTCAGCAAACAAGTGCTATGGGGATATACTTTCAAAACAAAGTCTGTGTATTTTATAATGGTATTTTATAACCTCATTGAAATCATCCTATGAAGGACAAACAGAGCAGTTGCAGATGACATAAAATGGGGAGGAGTGGTTAGTACAGCAGAGGGTTGAGCTGTACTCCACAGGGACCTCGAAAGCCGGGAGAAATGGACTGACAGGAACTTTATGAGGTGCAACAAGAAGTATCAAATCCTGCACTGCAGGAGGAACAACCCCATGCACCCATGTATACTGGGGGCCACCCGTCACTCATTGCAGCTTTTCAGAAAAGGATCGAGAGGTCCTGGTGGAAACCAAGTTGAACATGAGCCATCAACGTGTCTCCTTGCTGCAAAGAAGGCCTAAGGTAACCCTGGGCTGCATTAGAAGAAGTGTTGCCAGCAAGTAAAGGGAGGTGATCCTTCCTCTCTGCACTGCTGTAGTCATACCTGGAGAACTGTGTCCAGTTCAGGATCCTCAGTTCAAGTTATGGACATACTGGAGAGAGAGTCTAAGAAATGGCCAAGAAGATGATTAAGGGTTTGGAGCATCTCTGTTATAAGGAATGACTGAGAGAGCTGGGACTGTTTAGTCTGGAGATGACAAGGCTTGGGTGGGATCTCATGAAATGTGGATGAATATCTGAAGGGAGGTTACAAAGAGGACAGAGCCAGGCTCTTTTCAGTGGTGCCCAGTGACAGGAAAAGAAGCAACGGGCACAATATAAGTGGCCCAACACATGATACACAAGCAGTGTCATCTGAACATCAGGAAACTCTTTTACTATGACGGTGATTGAGCACTGAAAAAGGTTTCCCAGAGAGGTTGTAGAGCTTCCATCCTTGGAAATATTTAAAAACTATCTAGACAGACTCCTGGACAACCTACTCTAGGTGTTTGAGCAGGAGGTTTGAACTAAATGACATCCAGATGTCCCTTCAAACCTCAGTCACTCCATACTTCTGTGAGTTCTGTAAAAATGTATGGCTACCATATCTCACTTGACTGCTGTGATAACTGGGGTTGTTATGATATATGGTAGTTTAAATTTCTGTTATTAGCAAATGCTGGCATTTGCCATATAAGTAAGTGCTTCTACTGTTATGCAAAGATGATTTAATATATAATTAATAGATCTCTAGGTTATAATAAAATAGAGAACCAGTATACCTTGAATATGGTATAAGTTCACTTCTCAAGGTGTGTCATGGTCTTATCTGAGCAAGGCACAGTGTTTGAACTGAAGGACCTCTGAACTTGAGTCTTTAATAGAAATGTATGTGCTGGTAGGTATGTCTAGGCCAGGGGCATATCCTACAATGGCGAGAAAACAAGAATAAGAAATGTTGTGGTGGAAATCAAACTTTTTTTTCTGCTGTAACTCTCAAAGTTAACAGCTGCTCTATTTACAGTACTTCTCTGTACACCATATGCATAAATTATTTTATCAGTTGGCTCATAAAAAAGCAAAATATGGTTTAGATTTGCAGGTATTACTGGGTATTCTATACAGTACTTCCTGATTTTAAGCATTACTGTCTGTTAGTTTTCGCTCTGCAGATCTTCATGGTATTATGGCAGATGACATATTTGTATTTGTGCCTGTTTATGGAGCTTCGGAGCTGTGTGAGTTTATCTGCCAGTTAAGAGCCAAGCTGTGGATATCCCCTACTCACACTCACTTACACCCATGGGCAGAAACTGTCATAAAAACAGTGAACTGGCAAGATGAAAAGAACAAGTAAGAATAATGAAAGACTTTCCACTTAATAATAAAACTGTATCCTTGAATACCAGTTCATGAAATAATCCTTGAAGTGTAGGATTTGGTACTGATCATTGCTTGAGAGCACCATTTAATACATATTACATTTTTAGTTTTGCTTCTTTGCATAGCTATTTTATTTTGGTTTAAGTGTAAAATGAGTATCCAAAGGAGCTATTCACTTAAAGACTCACTGAACTCACAAGTTTATTTACGAATGTGCATCTTTACAAGCAAATAGAGGAAAAGAGCCAAATGTTTAGCTAATTTATTAGGTAATTCTTTGTCAAATTACAAACAAAACTGCAGGAATGTGTAGGGGTGTGTGCAGAGGCTGTGGCAGCATCCTGATTGCACTTCATAATGTACCACTGTCTCATCTTTGCTTCCCACTGCAGTAATCCCCAGGACACCCATCCTTGTCTCAATACCTCTTCAAAATGCTAATAGAGCCTGGCTTTCAGGAATGCTGCTACATTATGGTAAGGAGCAATGACTAATTCATTATATTTATTCTACAGTATATTAGATATTTATTTAAAGTGATTTTTTGTTACTGAGCTGCCAAGGTTGCAGGCAAGGCTGCATTCTTTAGAGACAAATGTATGGCACTAAGGAATTGAAAATGCTCACTTTTCTGGGCAGGTCAGAGAAAATATGTTATTCATGTGTCTTTTGCCTTAGGCCGAACCTACTGCAAAAATCTATGTCATGTTGGAGTTCTTCCACACAAAGAAGAAAGTGGCAAGAACATTATTCCAATGTGACAAGCCTTTCTTATGATGAACACATGGGATAAAAGGAAGTGACAGATGTATGACCCTTGAGCTGGTTCAGAAGAGACTATATTGTCTGTCCTTGCCCATAGCTTAATTTTTTTTTATTCTGTAATTCTTCCTAGGAGTTCATAAAATAATTTAGAAGAATTATGTGGCTATAGTGAAAGAGAAGTAACAGAAACTTCAGCTGAGCTACTGGTAAGGAGTAAAATGTTTTGCAAAAAGAAAAAGGTTATCTCAATGGGTAGAAAGGAAGCACCACTGCTGCAGGCCACACAAGGTAGGCTCATCAGCCTTGCAGCTTGAAGCTGTCACTCTAATGACTGATTGCCTGATGCTTTCGAGGCACACATGTTCTTCTGTGGAAATGGAGAGATTACTGGAGACAGGATATTACTTAAATGGACTACTTAGATGGACTAGGAAGAGAAAGTGGCATTAATTTCTCTGAGTGAAAAAGTAAAATGGTCTAGGAAGGAAAATTTGGAATTCTGAACTTTGAAATATTAATTAATTTAATATGCAAGTGAATTCTAATTAGAGTCAACTACCTAAGCAAGGATAATTTCCTAACCAAATAAAAAAAGTAAAGGCTAGATTATTTACAGTACTTTACTCTTTAATATTTTGCTCCACTCTAGGAATTTTGAAATTCATATTTCCTGTCGCCTTTTGACATTTCCTTTTAATAATTAGTTGAGTAGAAGAAAATTTAAATTCCCCTCCCTTTCCCCCTGCAACTAAAATAACTATTCAATTGAATGCTCTCTTAGGAGCTAAGATACTTCTCTCTCAGAAAAGTTTTCTCTGATGTATCACACTCCTGTGGCAAGGCTGGCTTTTCCTTGCTGGGTTTATCCTTGCACTTGAGAGCATAAAACCTGTTCTTTCAGACCTACCCCAGCAGGTCTGCTCTTGCCACAGAGCTTCTCATGACAGCAAACCTGCCATTAGGATTATTGTTGCATTATTGTTCCACTGTGGGCTTCTGTCTCCTGACTACCCCAGTTCACATCTTGGGCTCTTCCTCTTGTTGAATTTGATCTTTGTAAACGTGTCCACGTCCAATGTGCGTATGCCTTTATATTTTTTTCTTCTAATCTCTTATATCTGTTTAATATACGTTGAAATGTCAATTGGGATATTGATTGGAAAGATTTGGTAAACTGGCTGAAAAATTGTGAGTATAGTACAGGGGAATAAACATAATGTACTTGTGTCTTTTCTATGTGAATTAGTCTCTCCTTTTTTATTAAAATATATCTCTGCTATTTACTTTGTAAAATCTCATGTTGGGTAAAGGTATTAAAGTTTGATGTTTTCCCCCACCCCAATCAACCCCAGATCCTTGAGAACATTTTGAGAAAATCTGTATAAGCTCTTTTCAAGGCAAAGCAGGGGAAATTCATTAAAGTAAAATGCTCTGTTCAAATATCCAGCCCCTCAGACCCTGCTAAATGGTATCTTTTTGGCGGCATCCCAATTCAAACTGCCATAACCAAATTTAATGACTACATTAAATAACTAGTGCAGAAAAGGTGTCAAAAAGTGAAGAGTCATTATGCAAATTGCTTGAACAAAGAGAGGATTTTGCTAGTTTATTATTTAAGTCTTCTCTATCTCCTAATGCAGTTTGGCGGGGTTGTTGTTTTAGTTCTTTTTTGTATGAATTTAATTGTGGCTCTTTGGAATTGCTGAGAAACCCTGGGGGGAGGGACAGGCAGGAGTGTGCTAGAGAGCTGGAGTGATGTTTGCTGCATGGTTGTGGTCACATGAAGCTTTGCTAGAGAGAGCCACATTTGATCCTTATAATAGGACCACTGTTTCTGCTCGTGAGTGTTTGAGGAGTAAATTCTCCTGGTCCAATGGATCACTCAATGTACTGATTAAGTTTTACTATAAGGGAAGTGCAACACTTCCTTCCCATCTGACTGCTGGGATCAGATCCAAAGAAAATAAAAGGCAGACATGTTTTTATGAACAAGCAGATTGGAACCTCAGTGATGTATGTTCCTTGTGTTGGTATTCAGGGTGGTCACTCTAGCTGTTGCCTCCAGAGTTTGTGTAGGTGGGAGAGACTCTACCTTTTGGTGAAGAGAAATGTCACAACCTTTCTTCCATGTCATACAATCAACAGTCTTGAATCAGCACTTCTGTCCTCTATGCCATTTCAGAGCTATGCTGGAAGGTCATTTACCTCCTTAACTATTCTGTGTTATATTATAACTCCATAATCCTTTTTCAATCCAGTTGTGAATCTGGTTGAAAAGGCCTTTGTTGCCACACAGAAGTTCATGGCCCCATCAGCTGTGCTGGCACAACTTTGTTGTTATCCTGAAAGCCAGGCTGAAGAAAAATAACACTTTAAATTGGTTCCTTTGTTTGGGGAAGAGATGTTTCAAGCTATTTTTGCCATTAAGGATACTGTGCATAGATCCAGTACCCTCAGTATTTCTCCATGGCATTCAGAGATCTGGGTCACAGTCTAAATATTTTCCACTGCCACCTCAAGATTCAGTTTTCTTTCACCCTGGAGCCTTGCAAAAATTTGAACACTGTGATTTCTTGATTCCATTTATTATAACTATGTATTTCCTAATAATATTAAATCTCTAAGGTATTATTTTCACAGCAGCTTAGAAATGTTAATATCCTCTTGAGCAGAGGCTAAGGCAAATATTTCCTTATTTATATGTCTAGGGTGTCATAGTCCGAGTCTAAGCCTGTCACCTTCCCACCTTCCTTTAATCAGCATAGAGATTTCTTCAGAGTATGATATTTCTCACTGTCTGGTGATTTTTTTTTTGTTTTGAGAACAACTCTCCAATGGTGCTGGCTTGTCTGCACTGACTGACAGAGATGCTGAGGATAAAAATGCTTCAGACATATACATGCTAAACAGACATCTAGTCTTTAGATACCTAAAAGCAGGTAAAATGAAGCTTACTTTAAGTAACTATCTCAATGACATACAAATCATGTTTGGCAGAGGCAAGGACTGAATCCATATCTCCCAAGACATAAATCTTGTAATTCATGGGAAGCTCACTTTTCTGGGTCTCTAACTGTCCCCAGGGAAGAGCAGCATGAAGAGATTTTGCAACTAATGTGAATCTAGCTGAGACAGATTTTCAGTAAGTTGATTGGAAATGACCTGTTGACAGTTTTGATGGGAAAACCTCAACAAATGGAGAATACACTATTTCCCTGGGTAACAGGAGCTCTATGCCTCTGCATTTGCAAACATCTTTCCACATTTGAGCAGGTCTGGACCCTGAGCAAGTAGTTCTTGTTTTGCCTGATTAAAAAGGCAAAATATTGTCTGATATTTAGCATTTTCTCCCTGTGAAGGTGTTTATATGAGTTGGTTGTCTTTCTTCGCTGCACTAAACGTGAGCTGCTTGAGTCTCTTGCTGAGGCAACTTCTTTACTTCTCAGTTTTCAGACAGCTTGAATGATTTTCCACACCCTTTAAAAAATTGTAAATATCAGAACTTCTGCCACTGTCTTCAAACTGGATTTTCTCTTATCTGAAACTGTGGCAAAATCATCATTCTACTCTATTCACTTTTCCCATGGTTATACAAATACCACTTTTGTCGTCTTTGTCATGGCTTGCTGCTGGGAGCTCATGTGGAGTTGTTCAACCAATCTGATTTTCAGAGTTAGTGACCTTTCCTGAGTTTCTGCTTTCCAGAGTACAACCCACTCCCTCTACATTCCCTTTCCCATTTTTGCAATATGGTCTGCAAAGCACCTTAATAGATTTTATTGGTTTTAGATGTCTGGGGGAAAACATATTTTGACTGAGTAGGAACAGCTTATGAAAGTCACTGGTCATTCCGATTGATCTACTTATCAATATTTAACAACAGTGCTAAACTTTTTTTTATCTCATTTTATGAGCAATAATTTTATGTTTATTTTTAGGGCACTTTTGAAAACATTGGTTAATGCTGAGACCCGTACCAATCACTGAGCTGTCCTGATCTAGCCTCCTGAACAGACTCTTTTATAATGTAAATGTCCCAGTGCCTGCTACTTTTTGAGGTGACTTTTAGTAACCTCAGAACCCGTCTACTAACTGCTCTTGATACTGTATCATGTTTGTTTTGTAATAACAATCCTGTGCAGTGGTACTTTTCAAGTCTTACTGTCCAAATATATCTACTCAATTGCTTTTGCAAAAGAAATTTATTTAACATTTTTTCATAAAAATGTGTTGGCTTCCATTATTTATAGCCCTGTGCTTTAGTTTTCCAGTAGCCGAACAACATAAACAATGACTTTGCATTTTGGACAACTTCTATTTGTCCCATTCTATGCTTGACTTCTTGGATTTTGGTACAGATAAGCATTTTGTTTCAACCTTTCAGAATTATCCCTGCACTCAGAGTCTTATTTAAAATGAACATCAGCTTAACACATTAGGACGTATTTTTAATTAAGCTTGGAGTAGGAAGCTGGAAATCTGTTCAGCTGGCTCTTTTAGGAATGTAAGGTGGAAATTTATGTAGGATGCTGTTTTTTATAAAAAGTATTTTTGCTATATCCCTAAGACATATTGCTCAACATTGTCTGTAGTTTCCATTGAATTTGGAAGTTGGATTGCAATCAGTAGTAAAAAAAAATATTCTAGCTTAAAGCAAAGTGTGGCACAAGAGCTCTGCCTCCTGCTAGGGGCAGTCAGGCGAAAAGGGAAAGATGCTCATCTGTTTTCTGGCCCATGTGTCAAGACGAGTACTTGAAGTGCCATGAAACAGCCCAGCTGGGTCAGAAGGAGACATTTCCCAGCAAGGGCAGCCTACGGTAGTGGCTTTGCAAAGCTGGTGCAAGAAACGCATTACAGTTATTGTATAGTCAGGAGGGAGCTGCTGCACATTTGGACAACACAGAGCCACAGGGTCAAGATAGGGGGACTTTGCCCAGCATGATTGTCTCTGAGATTTGAGGTAACTCAACAGCAGAAGCATTTAGTATATCTCTGCATGCTGCACAGAGGGATTTTGAAAAATTCTTCTGCAAAGCATCAGAAATGGAAACTGTCTGTAATGAACTTTTTACTCTAACCTTGGCACCCTTGACTTCTTTTCTTAACTGCGCTGTCTGTCAAATGACATTGCTCTGAAAGTTGTAAGTAATTTATTTACTTTCAAACACAGCTCTCTGGGAAACAGAAAAAACCAAAACTCAAACCCCCAAACCAAACCCAACCACAAAACTTCCTACTAAACACACAATATTAAAATGAATTATTTGTAATTCACTCCTTTGCTAATTTGTTGTTGGGTTTTTTTGTTTGTTTTTTTTTTTTCTCCTTTACTTTAAGGGATGGTCCTTCAGTCACAGACATTTGACAGCTAATTCCCTCCTGCCAAGAGAATACAAAAAACCCTCAGTGTGGTAGGTAAACTGCTCTCTGCCATTAAGAAAATGGGATTTAAATGCCATAACCAAGTCCTCTCTCACTGTGAAAACTACAGCTTTACAGGTTTATGGAAAACATGGGCAGGATGCTAGGTCCCCAAACCTGTCAGAAAAGGAAGGAAAAAGAATGGATTCATGCTTGAGAACATATTGGTTAATCCTCAGGACTTTGATCTGAGGAAGGAGCTTCAGGGGGACTCTTTTTAATCATAGTTTGGGATGGAATGGGAACTATTTGACAGAGAATGGACTCCACAAAATTGAAGGTTGGAGGCCAGACCCAAAGGCACCACTCTAGAAAAGTCCATATCCTTCTCATCCTGTAAATTGTCTTCTGATTCTTTGCATGTCACTGTTGTTCAAAAGTATTTCTATGAACATAGTTTTAAATTCAGTGAAACTTATAATCTAATTAGTCTGACTTTATCCTCAGTATTTGGTTTACAACTTTTGTTTATGACTTGGATTATTTGCTTTTGTTTTCCTTGTATTTCCACATTGTTCTGTTTGAATTTATCCTCCACACAATGTAGTACATTGCATATACTAGTTGTCTTCAGAATTGTCATCTAATTTACTTGTCCTCTTCTAATGTTTACTGTCATAACATCATATGCTTGAAGAGCAGCAATATAATTTGTTTTTCAGCTACTGAGGTCTGTTTAGTGAGAGAAATGTGCTTATGTGGATGGACACTGAAGAGTTGTGTTGATTCTCATTAGTGATAAGAAACTTGTGTCAAGGCTTTGGACGAAATCTCTGATTGTTAAAAGGGTTTGCTTATCCTAATTTTTAGCTCTAGCTTTGAATCTTGACAAACATCCTTTCTCTTCTACCCCTCCAAAATATGAGAATCAATACTGTCCCCATCCATGAGTATATTTGAGACAAGGTAGATGCCAACCTTCAGGCAACCTGACAGCTAGAAAGGAATTGTTGGATGCCTCTGCACTAGTCTCAAGTTTCATCAGAAGTGATAGGAGTTGATTTTAGAGGTAAAGAGGACAGTACATTCTGAATTGAAACTTTTCAAAATCCCCTTCTATAACCTGCTGTGGTAGGGAAAAGTCTTGGTGTGCTCCAGAATCTAGCTCCAGTAAATGCTTGAAGACATCAGCAAAACTAAAGTTTGATTCCCTCTCAATTTGTCTTTTATATCTGTAGGTAAAATAACTTAATATAGATATTTTAAAATATGTTAAAGCATAATTTAATACACATAGGTATTGAAAATACCCCTTTCATTGCAGGCAATGGAAGATTTAAACCTCATCACAGCCTGTGCTAA
Organism: Pseudopipra pipra; assembly: GCF_036250125.1. Lineage (NCBI taxonomy): Eukaryota > Metazoa > Chordata > Aves > Passeriformes > Pipridae > Pseudopipra > Pseudopipra pipra. Next base: position 53,423,537 of record NC_087554.1, read on the forward strand.
CTGCTTTTGGTGATAAAACTAGGCACTAATGGAAGCTACAGAAACACTTCCTACCACTGGCATGATTTCAAATTCCGTGTTTTCGAGCAGATTAGATACAGAAGGTTGATTCTAAGCAATGTCCTAATTGCTATTTGATAGCTAACAAGAGTGCAACTTAAGAGCTGGCATGAGATGCCATGGCATATTTTAGGTTCTCTGGAATTGTCTTGTGTGAAAATCCAGGCATTCATAAAAAATTTAGCCAACCCAGTCAAAACAACTTGTTTTTTTAATAGGTTTTCTCTGCCAGCAAGAAGACCGGTGTGATCACTCATCTGATCCATCTAGCTCATGCCATAAACATTTCAGTCAGCAATTCCTGTGTTTTGAAGAATACATATTATTTTCTATTTTGAGTAACTGCCTGAAGAACCTGCAGAAAGCTGGCTGACACTTCATGAGGTGATTATTGCCTAGCTGAAGAAGGCTGAGTCTGTACATATCCTCTGTGTGTCCTGGTACAGTAAGAACCATCCTAGAGGCATCTCACTGCTCCATGGGGCTGTAGGAGATTATAAGAGCAGCTTGTCCTTGGGTTTGGCATCTTGTGAAATCTTTGAGCTGTGGTGGTCTGCTCTGAATGGCCATATGAGTCTGTCCAGTCTTCCCTGGGGAATCCTTCTCAGGGTTCACCTCGTGTCAGCCTCAGAGAGAAGAAAGGCTGCCATCGAATGGGACCTACAGTCAGGTTATTGTCATGAGGGTGAATGGGAGTGTGAGAACTATAGAAGAAATGAAAATGAAAAATGAAAGTCAAACTGAGATCTTTAAACCATACAACATGTTAATTGTCACTGTTTGTCACTGTCAAGTGACCATGGGCATGTTAGAAGTATGGAATTGAAAACTTTAATGTATTCTTTGTAGGAATAAAAGCTCCTGAATTATGCACAGCCTAAAATGTTCCTACTACGGGTGACTCAGCTTCTATGTGCATTATTTAAAGAGTCCTCTGATATCAGTCTGCTGCTATGTGACTGCAATCTATACCACTCTTTCACTGGCATGTTTTTACAAATTCCTAATTCTAATTGCAATCATTGGAAACAGTCCTACTAAGAGACTTCTGCTGTATGCATTCATCTTCATCCACCTGTGCAGCTGTCTCTAGCAGTATTTTAAATATACAGTAGAACTGATGGTGACTTCTTTCTAATTTTGGAAAATGAAGGCTGGAATCTTATTTGTGTTTCTAGTCTAAGAAAAGACCTTTCAAGAACATCTAAACTCTGTGCTAGAGGATTGTCTGGAAGATGTGGAGCAGCATCAGAACAGCAGGTTAAGATGCTCAAGTGCTCTGTGAATAGGAAGGAAGAGATGGAAGCAAAACCTTGCAAATGTTTAAACTGTATGCCAAGACAGAGCACTATATTATGTCTCAGATCAGTGTTTTAGTGATTATGTGATGTAGATGCATAAGTTATGGCTTAACTTCAAGCTCCAAGTATTAAATAAGTGACCAGAAACTACACATCTCATACTATTTCAACAACTTCTACATTTCTGTAATATCATAGAAAAATACCTGGATTGGAAGGGACCTTAAAGATCAACTAGTATAGATGTGTATTTATTTTTTAATTATTGTAGTGTTGCTTAAATAAAGTGGCCTGAGCATTTTGAAATGTTAAGGGATTGTCTCTAAGCTTCGTTTTCCATTATTACTGTGTTGCTTCAAATTATCACTATAAAAGCTCTCATCTGTATTTTAAAATGCAATGGACAAATCAGAGTTTTAAAATAGAATTTGCATTCCAGGCTTAAAACTGAAAAGCAGTGCTCTATGATTATAACATGAATGAGAGGCATCACATTTCTCTCAAAAGAGGATTAAAAATCAATAATCTCATAGGCCTATATTAAGGTGTCAGAACAGATGTGATGAGAGAACCATTTTATCATCATACTTCTTGTTTTGAGGATGAACAGGAATTTCCAAATTAAAGAGTAAAGTGTGTGTGCGTGTGTGTGAGTAAAATCCCTCCAGCCCAAACCTTTTCATAACACTGATGTTAATTTCTCTCCTCTTCCAAATGACATTTTTAAAGGCAATTCTCCTTTAAAAGAGATTCTGTAAAATTCTCCTAAAAGTGGGGAAAAAATATGATTGGCTATTTCTATAATGATTTCAGAGGATGCCACCTCCTGACTTCTGGGAAGAGCTGCTGGATAAGAGTCAGAACTGTAAAGAGAATCAGAATAAAAAATAAAAAATGTGTTCATTTTTCAGCTCCCCAGCTACATGCAACAGTGTTTCTTGATGATGTTTACTAACAGGCCCCATTCTCAAAGTTACTCTAAGTAACTCTGTGTATTAACTTGTGGCAGGATCCTGAAAGCCATGTTGCTCTGTTATTTTTAACTATGGAAAAACCAAGGGTTAACAAGTACTGAATGTGCTTCTGCTCCCTCAGGTTGAGCTCAAAGCAACATTAGTGATTAAATTTGGAAAATGAATGGCCTGAGAGTGCAGACGAGCTAATTAATGCTCCTACATTGAGATCAGGACAAAAAAAATGTATTTTATCCTTTAAGAAAAAATTAAAAATAATGTCAATTATGACAGTAATACTGGAAGAAAAAAAGTAGGTGCCATATGGTGTTATGGCATATACAAGCACTGCAAGGATGATCACTCATGAAAATGAATAGAAATTCACTGCTGTCGTGTTATTGCATTCTCTAGTATTGCAGTAGTACCTGGGAAATTTATTTATGAATTGGGACCCTGGAAAAGAGCCAAATTTCATGCAGAAAAGAAAAATGAAGAAATCCCAGTGTCAGCGGGGATCACTACAGGCTTCAACCACCTAAGCATACCTGAGCCAGAACCTGTGTTCTAGTAGAAAGAAGCCTGGTTTTGTTTGCTAGGAGAATCCTTTAGGATTCATTCTGCTACATCTGCATCATTCTTTTGAATTCTTCTTTAAAAGATGACTCTTGCCAAAGACAGAGAATCCTCAGGCCTCTTCAGCTGCTGGAAAATCTGGTAGGTTTCTAATATGTTAGCTAATGTATACACATTTTGTATGAACAATGCTCAAGACTGATGGGTAGGGACTGCTGCCTTGCACAGGAGGTGTTGTTTCAGAGATGCTGATGCTTACCTAGAAGTGTGGTTACATGGTGGTACTCAGAAGAGGAGAAATTAGTTTTTGTGTTCTATTTCTCCCCCCACTACCTCCTCTTTGCAAACAACCAGCCCCTGTCACTTTTGCCTTAGCCAGACTCTGCCTGCAGCCAGCTAGCTCAGCCGACTCCCTGACTTCTGTGAAATATCAAGGAAAAAAAAGGCTTCTTTCCTCTAGCTTAGATTATTTTTTTGTAAGTCTTCAGCAGGCTTTTATTTTCACTCCTGGCACAGAATATGGTCCCCGAAAGAGTATATGATATGAAAGAAAAGTCATCATCTGCTGCCGAGTCAACACACCCAAGTTTGTGTATCCAAAGAGAGAAACCCTGTGTCTGCAGAACCAAAAATCTGGCCTTTGTCTGTGTGAGGCACAAAGGTCTTTGAAAGTCTGGCACTACACATGTAAATGCATTGAGTACAAAACAATGCTGAGAAAATGCTCAGTTCACAAACAGAAATGCTTGAGGCCAAAGGTGCATTGGACTAGAGAGGAACCCATGAGTTAATGAGTTCCACTTCTTGCTTTGCAGGCAGCTGGGCTGTAAATCCTGACTGTAAACCGATCACACTTTAACAACTAAGCGGTGGAGCTCCCCCTAATAAAAGTTGTTCTAGTCCTCTGGGAATTTGCAACCTTTGTCTAATACTCAGGCTAAATTTATTAAAGGCTAATGTCTATCCATTTGTTATTGTAGCAGCAGTGTCTTTTAGTTTAAATAGCTTTTAGTCTCTGCTAAGTTTATATGAACTTAGACTGATGAGTTTATAGAAAGCAGTCAGAATCCCAAAACCTTTATTCTCTTAGGCTAAACAAGCCAGCATCTTTTAATCTCATTTCAGAAGATAGATTTTTCATTTCCTTGATTATTGTAGTTCTGTTACAGACTGAATCAATCTTTCTTGCATCTGGACGCCCTGGACTGCATATTGTATTCCAGATGGCCTCATCATGGTCTTGTTCTCTAAAAATGTCTCACAAGGGACATCTGAAACCTAATGACTTTTCCAGCTATGATTGACTAATGAAGCCACTATTTTATTGCTTTCTGGCACCTCCAGTGGGTGATCCCCCATTTATAACATTTTTTTTTCATGAGTTTGAAGGCATAGCTTTGCCCTGCCTATGGATGGGCACATATCTGAGCAAACTGTGGAAGCACAAGCAGAGTGTCTTTGCTGCTCATGTAGTCAGTGGAGTAACACAACCAGTTGCTCCAAAAGATTGATTCTATTCTATCTGATGCAGGTATTGCCAATGTTTTCCTGTTGACTATAGAAAGAACATGGGAATTTCAAGTTCCTAAAGTTTGGTTTCTTGGTTCAGAGGGTTCAGTGTGGCCAAAGATGTGCAGCAAATACCTTGTAGAGTGCACTGCAAAGTTTCATGTTTGTCCTATGAGCCAGGGGCATCCATTCTCTCCTATGCTTCCCATTTCCTGCCACAGCAGCACAATTGTTGGAATTGATGTAGGACAAGTGATCACTGCTTGTAGGAAGGCCTTATACTTGCTTTCTCTGATCATAAAACTGCATCTTTGGTTTCTAGAATGACAATGGTTCAACTGCCTTTTCTCTTAGCATGATTATATCCTGCTTCCATGTAGTAATTTTCTGGTTTGTATCTTCATTTGTATCAGTTATTCTTTTTGCTTTGTTCCAAATGAGTGTCTGCTTCACTTCTTTTTGGACTATCCTGAACATCTATTTCTTCACTCTCCTTAAAACAACTTCTTTTATTCTTGTCCTACTGTTTACACAAATTTCCTTTTGCTATATGTTTTGCTTTCCCCTGTGTAGTCTAGCTTACCTTGAGTTTTGGCAATTTTAAATTTATTTCTATGCTTTATGGCATACAAGAGTCTCCTTCCAAGCCTCTCAGATACTCTGTTTATTCAAAATATTACCTGTGAGGAATATTCACTCATTCAGTGAATCTCAGAACTGCTCTATACAATTTTTCCTTCTGATTTGCAGTGCATAATCCTGTATCTTTGATTTCAAGAGCTTTCAGACCTTTTTCATATTCCAGATTCCTGAATTCTTTAGTCCAGTTAAATAGTCCTCCTAATGTCTCTGAATTCTGTCAGCCCAGATAAATATCTTCTTAATTTCTCTGAATTCCACTGTAAAATCCAAAGTCAGATCTGCCCATAACAAATCTGACATTACTCTGTCTCTAAGGTATCTCTCAAAAGAGGGAAGAGTGTTTTTCCATACATTAATTCCTTAATTATAACCATTTGAGTGTTTCCTCAAGTTAATACTAGCTGAGATTCTCAAACTACCTTTTCTTAGTGTGGACCATATCCCACTTACAACTGCATGGACCTTCTCTGTGCCACTGTAGTGACTTAGCAACCTCCTTTAATTGCACTCTGTGCTTTCTGTGGAAAGCATCTTCAATAGATATTCTGATAAAAAATTAGTAGCAAATAAGGAAGAAAAATGGACTTGTGTTCTGTTATTCAACTGTGTGACTTTCAATTAGATTAAACTAATTGTATTGAAATGATGAGGTGTGTAACAGCAAAAGAAATTAGAAAATTTAAGGATTCACTTTTTAGGTCAACAGTGCTATCCACAGCAAGTGACTATCTCAGCTCTATTTTTTCTTGCAATTTCTTACCCTATTAGGCCCATTCCTCAGGCATCTGTGTCGGTCCTAATACGCCAGAGACTGAGCAGAGGATCTTTAAAACTCAAGACTTGAGCTAAAAATCCTCCTGTACAGGTAAAGCCTGGAGCAGACTCATGCTTCCTGGTGACATACAGCAGATGTATGTGCTCATTTAAAATAAACCATGGGCTATGGACCCTGGTTGACAGCTTATTTGGTTGACAGTTTAATTGTTCTGGTGTGTTTGCTTGCATGCTCTTTCTCTCTCTCCTCTTCTTTCTCCCTCCCCTCCTCCTCTCCACTGACATTAAAACTGGCACCTTGGAGATTTGTATTTGATCACCCAGTCAAACTCCAGTGAGTTGTGTTTGATTTCTTTTGCAGTTTATGTCTCGGGATGTTTGGCTGAATGTAATTTTATCTCCTTGAACCGTGTTAAAGCAGGGTTGGGATTTCAGCTATCCTTGTAGGAACTAATTAATAGGTCATAAACATGTCACTGGAAGCAAATGTTTACCCTTAATTTTGAAAATAAGGTAACTTTGGAGATTTTTTCATCCTCGCAGGAGGAAAAAAATCTTCTACAACACTAGTTGTGTGTACCTTTTAATTAGGTTATTTAATCAAGATGCTTTTGATCTGGATATTATTGTTCTGTATTGGAGTCCAGAGGGACTGATCAGTCTGAGATTCAGCTTCCCATGGATAACCAGCAGCAGTTCATTGCAAAGCAGGATGGTCTTGTAAACTACCTGGAAAATTCTCTAAGAGCTGTCTCTGAACATGGGGATTAATCTTGATTGTATTTCAGCTCAACTTCAATTCTTTAACTGTTTATTCACTGGAAAAGAATATAAACCTTTATTGCCATTTTGAAGAGCTTTTATGCAGGCATCCGTGCATTTCAAGCACATAGGAACTTATGTAGAATACAAGTTGGTGATTTAAATTGGATTGTGGGAATAGCACTGGGAAAGGCTGAACAAATAAAATGGAACTAGTTCATTCATCATTTTAATAGCATTTAGCTTGCCTCATAAAGAGAGTGGCAGCCTTTATTGCTCATACAAGGACTTACACCACTACTGAAGAATGATGCTTCAGCTACTTCTGCTTTAAACTGCAGTGTGACAAACCCCAGTGGACTGAATTCCATTTGCTACTTAATACCTAGATGCTAACTAATAATGTGGAAGGGCAGTGTTTGGAAACAGCAATTGTAATATTTAGGACCTGATGGTAGGGAGAAGAATAATGCCTTAAACAAAAAGTTTTGGCTGAGCATGTTGAGTTAGATGTTTCCAGATTAAAAACTGTTGACTTTTATGAATTCATGTTGCATTAAAACAAGATGTAATAGGATTAAAGCTTCATAGAAACATGACTTCTGCTCTGAAAAACTTTGGTGACCGTGGAGAAATCTTACTAGATACACTCCTAACTCTTTCTAAACCTATCACTGACTTTCACCAATCTCTGCATCCAAGGTTTTAAAGAATAGCCTGCCAGCACTGACAAATCATTTAGGCTTCTAGAGATTCAGGACTTCTGCTGTAAAAATGGAGGATAAATGAGAGAGGTGAACTCCCTGTTTTTGGCCAAAAATGCCATTTCAGAAGTGTTTCCTCCAGAAAACTGCAGAGTAGACAGCTCCTGCATGTTTCTGCTTTGTGAAATGGGATCCCAGGGCTGCTGATGTATTCTGTAGACTATTTTTTGCTCTGAATCCCTGCTGTATCTGAATTCCTGTATGGGAACTGTTATTCATTCGGGGCAGATGGTGCAGAGAAGTCAGCCAGAAAAGGACCCAAATAGCAAATCCCTGAGACACTTTGGTGCTGTTTCTGACTCAGAGAGTTCAGTTGAGTCTGCAGTTACAAATCAAACACCTTTCGATCGCTTTCTGTGTGAAAAGCTGGTTTGTCCCTAAAAATCTGACACTTTTTAGGAAAAAAATCCCAAACCATAATTTTGGAGATCAATCATCGGACTGGATAATTTTCCACTGTAAAGAAATTTAACCAAAACCTTTCTACCAATCTTAGAAAAGGCATTCTAGGCTTTTATTCTCTGTCTCCACCAAGTTAAAGTTATCCACTCCTCTAGAGAGCAAGGTGGATGTCTGTCTGTCTAGGATGTTTCTAAATCATATCCAAGCCCTGATGAACTTTTACTGACACCTTTACTTATGCGTTTCCACCTTGTGAATAGCTGTGGGTAGCTCCTGACTTACTGCTGAGCCCCTCAGTATGAATGGAACTGCAATTTGCTAATGGGCTATGTAGAAAAGGTTGGGCTCAGAAAAGCTGCAGGAGATGGATATAAAAATGTCCTGGTAAGCTATCTAGTCAGGAAGGAATGAAATACAAGCTGTTCCTCTCTCAGATTTGTTGTGTTTTCATGGTTTATCCTTCTGGCCTATAGGTTGCATCAGCTTACATTTTCCAAACTATTTTGCTACAGAAGGTCTGAACAACGAAAGAATTGTACTGCTCAAGGCAGGGGTACATCTAGCCTACTGCCTGACTGAGATCAGAGGTGCCCAGAATAGTGTACAAGAATAAACCAAGCACAGAGTCATAATTTCCCAGAATATCCCCCAGCCTCTCAGAATTTGCAATTCAAGGATTTCCTTACTTATAGGTGATATTATAACAAAGTAGTGTTTTCTTATCACTTTCTTAATACAGATTTGATTTTAACATCCATAGTATCCTGTGGCGGGAAGATCTTTGATTAGGTGCTGTGTGGGTAAGTGCCTCCCCTATTTTGTTTTGAATCTGTCAATTGCCCCTGCCATGTGATGATCTTTGGTTCTTTTATTCATTCTGATGAGAACTAATTTCTTTTTTCTTGTTCCTTGCTTTTCTAATCAATTTCATGTGCATTCCCTGAGATCCTCCTCTCTGTCACTTCTTCAACAAGCTGAAGAGTCCTGTTTGTGTATTTGCACTTTGCATGGAACATGCTCCACAGTGTTCTCATCCTGTTGCTTTTCACTGTATTTTTTCTATTCTATATCTTTTTTGAGATGGAGAAACCTAAGTTGCATACAATCATCATCTTACGGATACACCACTTGACTTTTACTATGGCACAGTGATGCTTCTTTTCTGTTCTTCTTTGGAATACTGGTGGATGAAAAGCTGGACATGACCTGGCAACGTGTGCTTGCAGCCCAGAAAGCCAACCACATCCTGGGCTGCATCAGAAACAGCTTGGATAGCAGGTTGGGACAAGTGATTCTGCCCTTCTACTCTGCACTTGTGAGACCTCACCTGGAGTGCTGCATCCAGCTCTGAGGTCATCAAGAAGGCTGGAACACCTCTCCTGTAAGGAAAGGCTGAGAGTTGGTGTTATGCTGCCTGGATAAGAGAATGCCTGGGGAGACATACTGCAGCCTTTCAGTACTTAAAGGAGGCTTAATAAGAAATATGCTGGACAGCCATTTTAGCAGGACCTGTTGCAATGGGATGAGGGGTAATGGTTTTAAACTAAAAGAGAGTAGATTCAGATTAGATATAAGGAAGAAATTTTTTATTATGAGGAAGGTGAAACACTGGCACAGGTTGCCCAGAGAGGTGATGGATACCCCATCCCTGGAAACATTCAAGGACAGGTTGAATGGAGCTCTGAGCAACCTGATCTAGCTGAAGGTGTCCCTGCTCATTGCAGGGTGGTTGGACTAGATGACCTTTAAAGGTCCCTTCCAGTCCAAACTATTCTGAGATTCTATGATAATATACAGAATAATTTTAAGCTGCTATTTTAATAGAAGTATCTATTATAACTCAAAACCATGAGTGGTAATAACTAGTTATGAATTTCTCAGGACATGTGGGAGGTTAGTGCTGGCTTTCTGACATGCTGTCAGTCATTGCTTGGAAATCCTTCTGTGGATTGTTGCCATCACCTTGTAGCCCCATGGCCCTGAGTATCTCACTGCTGTCAGGGAATGCTCTCATTTGCACTGATCTACTACTTTTTACAGTTCATCTCTAGATTCTCACAGGCCTGAGATCAAATCTCATTTTTCTTTGTTGACAAAATGGACCACTTATACTTACATTTTATTTCCAACCTTTCAACATCTCTTAACAAGAGAAAAATAATGATTTATAACCATCATTATCAGTTATACAATAATTTAAATTTAACCACTCGTCTTCTCTACCTTTTCTACATGGAACTTTTGTTTAAGATGCAGCGAGTTTATAACAATGACAACTTCAATGCCTTTGTTCTGGTTACCATAAGCACTACAAAGGAAATCACACATTTCTGGTGCAGACAATTTAGAAATAATGAGTATGAAGATACGAATCTGGACTTAACCAGTTTGCCAAGATGTATAATTGTGTCATGTCTGTCCATGTGTCATGTCTGTGTCATATCGTGTCTCTCCCCTTCTTTTTTTATTTTAGAGAAGTTTTGTCTTTAGCTGTTGAAGACAACCTGAAAAACCAAGGCCATGACTTTGCTCTTGGATCCAGCAGTCGTCTGCCTGATATCCCGTTTTGGTTAAGTACGTGCACTACCAACTTGAAGGCTTTAATTTTTATGTTTTCTTAGTCTCTGGTTGGAGAAGAAATAGGAATAATTGTGTGTAATAATGGACTGTTTATGCCTGTAAAGTAAAATGAACATATTCACGGGCTCACTTCCTTGTGCTGTTGGTGCAGACTGTTTTACTCCAGCTGATTTGCAGTAGAAGCTAATCTCTAGGTTCTGTCTGCAAGGGGAAAAGTAAAGAAGCCTAAGCAATTAAAGTAATGTTCATGCAGGTGCAAAGAGCCTGCATAAAGCCCTATTTACTCTTGCCTTCAAACCCCTTTAATCATCATTGCGGAGCTTAAGTTGTACACGAGGCTTTTATGTGGTGTATTTCCCACACAGAGTATTTGAGTGCTTCTATTTCTCTATAGAAATCCTCAGCCCTTGAGACATATCTGGTACCAAAATAGCTCTGAACATCTTCCCAGTCCTTGATGAAATGAGCCACTTTAGTAATGAGTGGACAAGCTGTAGAGTCTCCAAGGTCATTCAAAAGTTTATTGTACTGCTTAGTAGCATTGTAAAAAATAATTCTGATCTGTGTAATTCTACAAACAACAGATAATGTGGCAAATGTAAAATGATGGGAATCAAAGGCTTCTGGAAACAGTCCACAATACCTTGGTAATTATCTGCACATCTAATGAAGTGTAAACCCCTGTGGAAATCAATATACCACTGGGATTTTCTTTTCTGTAATTTAATATTTCTTATAAAATTTTTTCCCTGGTAATGGAATTTCCTTTTGTTTGCTTGCCCTACTGGTACTTTAAAATTGAGCAGTTAAAATGGTGTTGCAAAGATTTCCCAAAAAAGCTTTATTCATGTTACTGAAATTCATAGTAACTACTTATTTCTTTCTCATGTGGTGCATCCTAAAAGTGAACAATTTATCTATTAGGTTTACATTAGTGGTGGCCTGGGGGGATAATTTCAGGAAAAAATTCTATAATATTTTCTGCAGCAAAGCTCTTCCTGTAAGGACAGAAAAATCACAAGGCTGTTGAACTGATGCTTCTGTTCTCTGGTAAACTACAACAAAATAAAAGGGCAATTTTAGCCCATTTATTAAGAAAAGCTTTAGGTATAAGCAAATATTTGAACAATGTGAACAATATGTATTTTATTTTTGGATGAAGGATATGTAAAATTGACTGAGTCATAGATTTTAGTGTTTAAAGATCATGTTTAATCAGCTAATGTAATCTCATCTATAAATTAGTTCATTGAATTCCAGTCCTACACTAAGACCAAAAGATGTGTTCGCTGAGGAACATCTATAACTTATGCAAGTTTATGTTCTCATGTGTGCTTCTCTGCTCTTTTTTTTTCCCTGACACATGATGTGTCTCAGACATAGAACTTAAAGGTAGCTTAAAATTTTGGGCATTTATCATCATCCCTGGTCAGTCATCTAACTTTACCGTCCTTTGCTACCACACGTCTCATCCGTTTTATTCTCCTGTGAAAGTGTATCTGTTTTTCTATTGGTGTCTTCTCCTCCCAGGCTGAGAGGATAACACATTTTTTCTCCCAGCCAGAGTATTTACAGGGAGGATAGAAACAAATACTGTTGAAAAGGGAGCTGGGGAAATAAGAGAGAAGAGCCATCATCAAGCCAGTCTTTTCATTCCCCCTTTCCCTTTGGGAATTTAAGGCCAGCCTCATATCTGAGTGTCAAAACTGGACCAAGCATCTCACCGAGGTCGGTCATATTGGGATTTTGGAATAATTGTAGATGATGAGGTAGAAACAGACAAGGCGGTGCTCAGGGGGGATCTATACAAGAGTCTCAGGCTTCTACCCTCTTTCTCCCATTCCTCTGGATAATGGGACTTCAACTCTCCTCACTACTGTGTAGCTGAAAATCCCTACCATTTCCCACAAGAACCCCCTTGGTCTCCTTCCTGCCTTTCCAAACCCCTGGTACAGCATAAGGAAGATGGAGGAGGTGAATGCCAGGGCCTTCTGAGAGGAGAAGAGATGAAGGGCAGTGAGGGGACGAGAAAGGAACCTGTGGAAGGAGTTGGTGTGTAAGGCTTTCTGATCCTGGTACTACAAGTAGTAGTAGGGGCAAAAGGTTTCTTGAAAAATGTATTGACTACTGGCCCATGTCCTTCTAGGCCACATGCTTGTCCTCCACATCATCTTCTGTTTCCTGTGTTTTTGCCTCGTTCCTGAGCCAGCAAACTTCAAACCTTTTCTAGACAGCAAGACTAATTTTGCTTTCAGTGTTGTTATTTCCCAGGAATGATGACTGAAAGCTATGAAAATGGTAATTTTGATGATTGTTTGTATGTCATGCAATAATTTTTTTCCCCCAATTACTTTTGTATCTACCCTTCCAAGTCTATCCAATTCCAAACATGGACTAATCTATATTGTTCCAAATCTCTCACCTCACTGGTCCATTCTGTCCTTCTTCATGAGAAAATGATATATTGTGTGCCTGAAAGCCATGTCTATCTCAGATACATTTCTGGTATATAGCTGAATGCAACAGGATCCAGGTATGAGGTATAAGGAACATGGGTAAGAGCACCTCAGTGGTAGCTGGTTCTACATTCAGGCCATGACTAATGTCTGAATCATTATACACTTGCTTGAAGAGAGGCAGAGGACAGCTGCTACAGGAAATGGAGGATATTGTAACTACTGGCCTGAGTCATAAGCCTTCTTGGTAGCCTTTGTTGTTCTGTACTCAATGTATTTTCCCACTTACAAGTTCATGTTAACTTGACAAGTGAAATATAAGATTTACCGGGCCTTTATTTTGGTTTTTGTAAAAATATGTTCAAATTATCCTCTTTTTTTTTTTTTTTTGATAGTGCAAATGTAAGATGTGTTTTCAATTATGATGAAGAAATTAACCTTGTAGACACCTGATTGCTTACTGTTTTGGATTACTTGGCTTCTACACTTGTTCATTAAAAAATAATAAACAAATTTTTTTGAGGGGAGATGTAGTTGAAAAACAAATTTAAGAGTTGGGGGGTTGGCAAATGTCCTTTTCCGTCTCGGACATTTTTCATTCTTCTTTATGGCAAAACAGGTGTCTGAGTTTCAGCTCTAAAACTATATCACTGCTGACAGTTACTCATGAGTAATCACTCAGTAAAAGGGAGATGGTTTTGTATGTAACACATTTAACAGAGCCCTAAGTACAGCCCTGTCTAGTTGAAAAGTACCGAGTAAGTTGCAGTTTTTCTCTGTGCACACACAGGAGCTGGAGAGGTCTGCTCTGGAAAGGAGATTTGATGGAGAGGGGGGAAGGTGGAAGATGCCTTGGAGAAATAAGTCTGGAGTCCATGGAGGCAATAGGACAACCACACTTAGGAACTGGTGAGTGAGGCTGTGGTTCTTCAGATCTAGTTAAGCACTTTACTGTTCAACACCCACACTTTGAAATATCAGGAAATGCTTTGAAAACTAGCATTTCCATAAGATAGATCCCTTCTATGGAATACATTCTTTAGCCCCTATTTATAGGAAAGTTGCTGGTGAAGTCACACAGGATAGCAGAAGTCTTAGACTGGATTTAGGTGAGGTAGCACTAAAACCCTCATGAAGTGCAAATTAATGGGAAGGAGTTTAATTGGGATCACCAGTTTATTGGGATATCTCCCAGGGAACTGATTTAGTCTAATGAGAATGGATGGCAGTATCTACTGATTAACTGGGAGAGAGTTAGCATATGTTGAGCTTAATGGGGGGGCTCTGGCAAGTTTCAAAGTGTGTTCAAGGTTTTTCCTAGCTCAGAAGGGTAAGGCCTGCTTTTAGTTACTATTGTCATAAGGGATTTTATTTAGGAATGGATCCCATTCACACTGCTTTGCATACAAATTCTTCCTTCCACCAGCAGATTCTCCAACTGTGATATAATAAGGGAAATATATATTTTTGAAAAGTAAGACCATCTGTCTTCCTACAGTAAATATAATTAGAGATAGCTATAATGTACCTTAGCAGGGAGAGGAAAAGCAATTCTGCTGTCAATGGACACAGCAGACAAGATAGGATTGACAGATGCTTGTGATATTTTAACAGCTATGTTCCTAGACTTTCTACTCTGTCTGCATCCACTGGATGCTAGAAAATTATTGCGACTCTGATCACTTCAGGGACTTGTTATATGCTTAGCTTTATAGAATTGTCAAAACCACAGCTAGATCATGTATAAAATTTTGCCTTTAAAGTTTCTTTAAGTGCCATGTCCAAGATACATCTTCCATCCTTGCTTGTACTGAGTTTTCATATCTTTTCCCAGAGAAAAATATCTGCGTTCCTTCAAAATTCTTGGCATCCCAGTTTAATATAATCCAGAATTTCATATGCGGTGCATGATGTAATAAATTATACCTTAGTATCTACTGATATTGCCCATTGGTTATCCTTAATTGCTAGTATAAATGCACTTAGGTTTAGAGATTTTACTTTGCAGGTAAAAATTCTCTTCTGGTATGACAATGTCCTGCTGAGAAGGTTTTGATTTAAGATCTCCCTCTGTTTAACTTGGCTCATGCTTAAATATTTGTACTGCTGAATTTTAATTCTTTGTACTGTACCCAGGGATTCAAGGCAGAAAAGTTTCAGTGCAACAATAATATGAATGATTGATACAGCCTCTATCAAAGTTGTCAACTTCCTAATCTCTACATTTGCAATGTTAATGCTTTCTACAAAATTGTCAGTTTTCTTGTCTATTATGGTATTAAAGAACCCTGGCTGCCAGAGCCAAGCTGTGTAGTACTCAGCTACATAGTTATTAAACACATTAAAGTAGAAGATATCAAAAATGCCTTTTCCCTTCCTGCTGGCACCTTTCATTTGTTCCATGTGTTTGACTGTATTTCAGGGTTTCTAGTAGAAAATCCATGAAAACAGCTTACTCTCCAAGGTCCTGTTTTACTGTAAAGACTGTAGTTTATACCACCATTCTGCTCCTTCTTCATTTCTACTATCAAGTCCTGTTACTTCTCTTCACAACCCATTGCACTCTTCCAGTGTGAGACCAGATCTCCCACTGACAAACTGTGGTTATGGAGAAACCATTCCTCTTCTTTTTCTAGCTGTCATTTTTCATCCACCAGCCTGCTTCCATTAAGGCTGTCAATCATCTGAAGACTCCTTGGATTCAACCCCTCTGTCCGGACTCAAAATCTCTGCCTGTGATATCCTGCTCTCTCCTCAGTCCACTGTAAGCATGATTTCTTTATTTTTGTACCCACATCATCCTCTGCAGGACAAAAACTGGTCCTGTTTGTAACTGGGCACCTACTGAGGCCATTTTTCTTGTGCACTTCATGCTCAACCTTCAGCTTTCTTCCTCAGAGGTGACTCTATGCTTTACTAGGACAAATATACAGAATACACTTCTAATCTAGGGGGAATGTGAAAAAAACCAGTGTTTCCTCTCCATAAGAAGTGGTGTAAATTTACAAGGGTTTTCAGGCTTTTCCAGGCTGTACAAACAAAATGTATGCCCCAAAAAAAAGGGAAGAAAAGAAAAAGAAAAATCAGCAAGCCCCTGCCACGAACACCTCAACTATTATTTCCTTCAGCAGCTATATGCCAATAAAAGCATTTCATATTCCAGAAGGAGACGTGTGGGGTGGAGCTTTCTGATTTGAATAGAAAGTCGTGGATCTCATTAAAGGAAATATTCTAATCCAATTAACGAGTGATTTTCAACACGAAAAAGTTGCATCTGAAAGTTGATTTATGTTCCTATATCTGCCCCCTCAGAATTTTGCTATCGAATTCTGTGGATGCAAGGTTATGTTTAAAAATAACTATTGAATTTATACATTGACACTATTAAACCTGATCTTGTCACTCTTCTTCTTCAGGAGAATAATTGCTTGGAACTCCTTGATAGTGTAATGGCACAGTAGAAAGGCCTAAGAAGTCAATCATTTAGAAGACAGTGTCAGGAATCTTGGTCTCTCTTAGTTGTGTTAGCAAATTTTGACATCATGAGCAAGAGCTTGCCATCCTGCAGTACTGGAAATCTCTGCATAATTACTTAGGGCATCTGTTGTTGATGCAGGAGGAGGGAAGACAGTCTGAGTGGGATGGGAAAAGATGTTTGGACACACTGCAAACTCATCACACAGCATAGGAATACAGCAACTCTCTTCAAAACCCAATATGCTGCTACAAAGCTGAGCTGGCTTTACTGTATTTGGTAGAAGGAGGATTGCAAGCCAAGATGAGAACAGGTGCAGAGGCTTGGAAAATTTTTAAGGGGATCTTTGTAGAAATGACCTTCCTCTGATATTTTCTCCAACAGTTGAGGAGAGGATGATCTAAGCCCTTAGAGCTCATTAGATTTTGATTTAAAAACCACAGGCTTTAAGACATGGAGACACCCTTCAGGTTGTGCAAAGCCTTTGTTTGCTTCAGGTTAAATCTGTAATCAAAGCTTTTATAACCATCAGGTCTTGGTAAAGGAATTGTTTTGTTTTAAAAAGCACTGTTGCAGCAACAGGAACAGCTAGGCCAGGAAAGAGCAAAATACCACACTTCGTACACTGTTAAACAGAGTATGTTCAGGGATGCTACTCGTACTGACATCTGCATAAGACAATGTCCTCTCACCCCAGCATGTTACCAAGCACTTATTGACATTAAACTTAGAGAATCATGCCTGGAACATGACTGCAGTGTTTAGACAACGTCTGTAGAAAGAAAACCCTCTGAGACTCTCATTGTAAATGCCCTAGCGCTGGGTAGCTATACACTTATGCTGCAGAGTAAATAGAGCACAGTAAACATGAAAACTGTATTTAGAATAGGAAGTATCTTCACACCCTTGAGAAAAGCTCTGCATACTTAAGTAATGACTTTTGACTCGGTTTTAATAATTGTTTTGCTGTTCTTCCCAGTTTGATACATTTTTTTCAAGAAAATAAAATTTCATGGCACAACTTTTTAATGGATTGGACTTTCTGCTCTACTTAAATTTCTGAAATTTCTGTTCTTTTTTTTTTTTTAAGAAGTGTATTTCTCTTGTAGGACAGAAAGAGGAAACATAGATATCCAGGGTGAACATAGAGATCTATACCTTTGAATGGCAGAGTATCATTGCAGTCACAGGAGCCTGGTGTTCATGTCTCATAACTTAAACTCATCTCACCATCTACAAGTAAGACACTGCTTGTCTACCCCCTAGTCAGTGGAAGAGATGTGTCCAAATGATGTTTATGCTCATATGCTTAGACACCTGTTTTAAGATGACAGTCACACTGTAGAAGTGTTTCTATCTATTATTGGAATAGAGAGGAGCCTGGGGACTAGCTGATTCCTTATACTTAATTAATAAGCTGGAAGTAGGAGACATGAAGCATAAGTTTTGTCTTAAGTTTTGACTACTGCTTCATTTTATTAACTTTGTTAAAAATCTATTAGATGGCCAAGAAGGAAGCATTTAGGAAAAAATAAAAGAGATAAGACCTGTAGTTCACTGCTCATTGCATTTTCATTTTTTATACAATGACATGGTAGTTTTCTCTCAATCTTCTGGAAATTTGCCATGGTTCTTGAATTTCTTAGTAATACATATTAAAACCTCAAATGCATGTTTGATAGGGTCATTTCAAAACCTGAAAATGTTTTTCTAAGGAGTTTCTAAGTAAAAGCCATCCATTTTTAGTAGTCTTTGTTTCCTACCATCCTTACTTAGTCAAAATATTTTAGAAAATATTTTATTATCTTGTGATATAGAACTATCTTATTTTCCTGAACCTAGCAGATAAAATATCAAAGTCATTGTTGAAATTTTTTCTAGTTATATGAACTACAGCTGCATTATTATACCTAATTCCTCCAAATTATTTTCCTGTATATTTTTCCTTCCTTTACCTATTCTTTATATTTCAGATCTTTTAACTGGTATTGACTGCTATAATTTCTTCTTTCCACTTGCTACTTGTACAGCTTGTATTTTATGCAGCAATTTTTACCTCTTCTCCTAAAGTTTTTTAATAATAAGTTTCTAGTCTTTTATTCCTAAATGTGAGATATTTTTTGGCAAAGCAATGTGAACAGCGATTGATAAGGGTTTAAAATCTTTTCTCCCAGATAGTTTGGCTCAAAATAATTATCATATTTGCAAGATTCACTTGCAAGGTGGGAATTTATTCTGTGTACCAAATGTAATAAATCCATGATCTCTTTCCCTTAAACTACAACTCAGTTGAAAGATGAGTCCCTGCATTTATCATAATGAAGGTGAGGAGAGGATTCCTTCATGTTTAATGCAGCATTTTCTGATCAGGAAATTGTTACTACAATTTTTTAATCACTTCTAAAGAGCTCTATACTGGCTGTAAGTGACCATCAGCATAGGTTGCTAATGCCAAAGATAACAGAATTTTTCCTCCCATGTGCTACAAATAGTTGTTGATAGAGATATAAACACCACACAAGTCATTGCAGTGTTACGTGGCCTGTTGCAGGCACAGACTGGCATGTGATCTGTCTCTGCTGTCTATTAATAATTGAGGAATATTCAAGACTACTATTTTAGAGTTGCCAGGCAAAATACAGTGCTGTTTCCAAGTTCTGCAATCCACTCGATCTATCCCAAACAAGCTCAGTCAACCATTCTAGTTGCAAAAGTCTTTTGCATGAGCTGAAGTCATTGTCTGGCACCAGTGCACACAGACTGCTTTTAAATCTACTAGTTTATTACTAGATTCTTAGTGTTGGCATATGGCAGCACTATACATCTTGGTGACTGTATTGGTTTCATACATCTTGGTGACTGTATTGGTTTCATCCTTGACACCTTGATTATATGGCAAATAAGAATATTTTATTTTTGCCTTTGAATCCCCTTTTTGTTACCTAGGTTGATGCCTGGCTGGTATAGCTCAGCAGTTCCACAGACAGGACTTTCCTCTTTGCTTTGCACGACTACAGCTAAACCAAACAGCTTCTCTTCCCCAGAGCAAATGGATGAGGATTCCATAGAGCCCAAATTCACCACCTAAAGCCACATGTCTAGTTATCAGCTCTCTTCTCACTTTCTATTCTGTTTTCCTTGTAGAATAGGAAGGCTCTCTGACCAAGAATTGTATGAATGACTCCTATCTTTCAGCAGTCTATGGGGAAGTCTTTTAGAGACAATAAAGCTAGCTGGCATTAGCACCTGTGGGGGAATTACCATTCAAATTCCTCATTCTAATCTCTGAGCCTTTAGAATTGTGTTAAATCAGCTTAAGAAAGAGTATATGTAGTTAAAATGTTGGAAAAAGTAGGCAGATTCATGCTTCTTTAGCACTCCCTTCCAAAAGGGCTTCTGGCCTGTATTTCTTCTTCCTCATGGAATATATTCTCAATCTTTATTGTTCATCTCTGGCTATTTAGCCAAAAGAAAAATTCCTGGAAGTTGGGCAGTGGAAAGCTGAGCAAGACCATGTAGTGAGGGTTTATGAAAAATCTCATTGCAGCAGATAAAGCCAATTACATGTGTCACCAAGGAGTAAAATAAGCCTTGCTCAAATGAAATTTCTTCCCTTGATGTTATATTTACTGAGCTCTTGCGTCACTGTAACTGGGAACGCTGAGATGAAGATACATTGATATAACGGTATGAAAATTCAGAGAGGAGCAGAACAGGTACTGGGGAAACATCTAATGGAGAGATAATTCTCCAGTTACCCTGGGAAGGGAAGAAGGCACAGCTGCTTTCCCTGGGGCAGAGCATCACACGGGATTGTTGGCATCTCTCCTGCCTACAGTCTACTTCCCTCCCCAGTGCACTTTAGGAAGAATATGTAACTGGGGAAAAAAAAAAAAAGGACTGAGTAAGCAGAAACATTCAGCCTGAGGAGCAAAAGTTGTGCTTTCTCCAACATGCTGACGTGTGTCTCTCCTGGTTGCAGGGTGGGCTTGTCCCAGGATTCCAGACAAGGACAGAGGGGAATCGCTGCCCCTGGGGAATCTCTAGGGGAGAGTTTTGCTTGCTCAGCTTTCTCCTTATGTCAACCCCGTAAAGTCAGATTGCTTGAGCTTTACATGTGGCAAATCTTAGCACAGCAGGTTGACATGGCCATATTTTAAATTCTTCACATCTTCTTACTAGGCTGTTTTTGGAGATCTAACAAAACTGAATTCCTCACTGAGACACCCCTCATTAGCATCCTGAGTTGAGTATTGAATGGCTGCACCCTGTGAGAAGAAATTAAATCTATTTTAATAAGATAGATTTAATAATTGGTAACAAACATTTCTGGTAGCCTTTAGTCTACTTTTCTGGCATCTTTTATAGAAATTAAAGTTTTACTTTATTAGGCATCCTTTGTCTGTATATTCACTGAATTCTTTGACATCTCTCTGTATTCGTACTAGAAATTTGAAATAAAAATAGCTAAAATATTTAAACAGGAAAGTACCAGAAGTTTTGATAGAAAACATAAAGTATCAGGTAATTTGAGACAGAAACATGCCAGTGCTGTATTGTGTCCTCTTCAATTAGTCCCAAAACACAGAAAACTGGACTTTGTGACAAAACAGAATGTTAACATCACCCAATATTGGAACAAACTTCGTTGAAATTACTACAGTCGGGGTATAAAGATCCATTCAGTAAATTATGCTTTAAAAAATGCATT
This sequence comes from Pseudopipra pipra, assembly GCF_036250125.1. Taxonomy (NCBI): domain Eukaryota; kingdom Metazoa; phylum Chordata; class Aves; order Passeriformes; family Pipridae; genus Pseudopipra; species Pseudopipra pipra. Next base: position 53,444,502 of record NC_087554.1, read on the forward strand.
GAGAGACTTGGGCTAATTTTATTAGAGGTTTTAATTCTGATTCTCTGTCTAGTAGTTGGGTAACTGTGAAAGAACTATTTATTAATTTAAAGCTCATATAACTGATTGATGCATGCTAATGCATTTTAAATTTAATAATCACATCTTCCTTAATTGAATTGTATTTGCTCAGACAGAGCATATAATTAAATCAAGTCTTTTCTAATCCTTCTTATGCCAAATTATTCTATGGTACATTGGGGAAAAATAGTCAAAAGTGAGAATTTAGTTAATTTAAGACCACTGAAAAAATCTGTAGTCATGTGAAATAATTTTCCGAAATAAAGAGATGTATTTTTCCATACATTTGTTCTGCAATAATTAAGAGTTGTATAGAGGCAGCAAGACTTAAAATACGGCTAGGAAGGAAACAATTTTAAGACAATCCAGCAAATTTAGAGAAGATAGTGAAATCTTCATAACACACGACCAGCAAGTCACTTCAGACAATTGCTCTCAAATGCATTCATGGAGAATGAAGATGTCAGAGGGAAGACACAGAAAATAAAGAAGAGAGGAATAAGAAAATATTTTATTGGGTGCTTCAATGTGCTTGTATATACCTTGTCAACATATTTCCAAGATGCAAGTCCAAAAACAAGGAAGGGTATTCCAAGATATAAAGGATAAAAGACCTGGCTTGAATGCGGAAAAAATCAGTTAGAGTTGGGAATGGATTTCAAGAAGACACATCAAGGGAAAGACAAAGCAACAAAGGTATTTTTTCAGGAAAGAGATTTATCTGTCAGCTGGAATTTTTATAAGCCACTTTGCCCCTTTACTAAAAGAGTTGTAAGAGGAGGAGGATAGAGTTTAGGTGTACAAAGGTTTACTTATTGAATGCATTTTTCTGATTGCTGCGGACCTGTTGATAAAATAAAACTACAGGAATATAATTCATAGTGTGATGTTCAAGCTTGGCATTTTCTTCTTTTTATGATAGATCAGAGGAAATGGATAAATGGGTGTGCTACCAATGCATCTTCTGTGCCTATAACACTTTAAAAGATCTATTCTGCAAAGCAGAGATATGGAAATAAGCAGCATCTTTTTCTCTGATAAATGATGTATTGCCTCAAGTCAGAATTACTGACCTGATCTAATTTGTCCATCAGTGTTAAATTATAGAATTTATCCTTTTTAGTAAACAACACTTGTTTCTGATTAAAAAATGGCCTACAGCAGAATCTGACTTCTCTTCTTGATTTACAAAGAGTATAATTTTATTAAAGATAACATTGTGGGGCTATAGTGTTTTGTCTGAGGATTTTGATATTATGCTCTATGGCATTTCACTTGAAGAATGATTTGCTCTTATTATCATTCTCAACCTTGTACTAGCAAAGGTCTTATAAAGATTTGTTTCCTTGACTACCCCATGTCACAGGCTTGAAACGTAATTCTATAGCAGTAAAAGGAAAAAAAAAACTTTGACACTGGTGTATAATTAATAACATATCACAGAAGGAAATCTGTTTAGCAAAGTGCTGTCAAGGTGCTGCTTGTGAAGTAAATGCATGCTTTACTTTGGAAGTGATTTGTAAAAGATATTCAGGATGATTACTTTTCTTCCTGGTACAAACGAGTACTAGTGTCAGTCTTTAATGTTTCTTCATGAGGGCAAACATACTGAGCAGGGTATGTCAGTTCATACAAGTTAGCGCTGACAACTGTAGGGGTTTGCTCCCAATTTGAAATAATGCCAACCTACATGGCATAGACCGTGTAAAAGGACATTACAATAAAAACTACGTACACCTCCACCTCCTGCTGAAGGTCTTGTCACAGTGTCATCTGGAAATATTCCATCTGGAAATATTGAAATTTTCTGTTCAATGCATCTATGTGTCTAACATGAACTCAGGGTAAAGGCACCTGTCACCTCTTATTCAGCTTTTTTGGAATGGAAATATAAGCAGCCAATTTAAGTTATGAACAGGGATACTTTATCTAAATTCAGTGAATGCAAACAAAGCTGGCCATAGGCTGGTGAAGGGTCCTGCCATTCCTGGCCTGAGTTCTGCTGAGATGTACTCTTTGATATAAAATATGGATGAATGGAGAGTTATTGGACAGGCTGATTGCTCCTCTAAGCAGGAATTAGCTGGCTGCTCATCTTTTTCAAGTGCTCAGGACTTTGCTCCAGGCACTGGATATGTTCTGTAGCACAAACTTTTTTCCCAGTTTACAAGTGTTTTATTCTGCTGACTTAGGACCAGTTCTTTAGGAAACCAGCAGCACTGAGGATCTGCTGTTTATAAATGAACTTAATCAGTTCATTACCTAACCCCATTGACAGCAGGACCAATTTGTTGGAAGACAGAGGGTAGTTTTACTTGCCATCAACTTCCTTGTTTCCTACAGCATTGCAATTATGCTTGAAAAAGGTATCTTCCCTACAAGCTTATTAAAAGTCTTTCTAAGCTGGCTAGTCACCTTCACAACCTGTGCCCTTTCTACTAGCAGTACAGATGAAGCTGACAAAAGGTGCTTATATTCTTTCCATGTACATTTCACATTTCCCACATTTCACATCAGTAGCATACTTTGCTAGGGTAGGTCCTGCTTGATAATAAAATGCTAAATAAATTATAGCTGGAGGGAATAGAGATGGTGTTGACCGATACTAATTCCCTGAAGTCAATGTAATAGTATCTTCTGAGGCTGTGTTAGTGACAGTAGGTTGAAAGAGGAAATGTTTGTTTCTGGAGGAAAAAAGAGATAGAAGAAGTCCATGATTACATATTACATCTATAGTGAGCGAAGAGGATTCTACTCAAGGTACATGCCACTTGTATAATAAAAAAAAATCTTATGATGTTGAAGATCCTTCATACCTTTAGTGAGCACAGGGTATGCAATTAGAACACGACAATATACTAATCCATCTTTCTCCAGCCTTCTCTAGATTTTCACTTCACAAAAGTGATTGTTTTATCTCAATAATTCTTTCTTTCTTTCTTTCTTTCTTTTTCTTTCTTTCTTTTTCTTTCTTTCTTTCTTTCTTTCTTTCTTTCTTTCTTTCTTTCTTTCTTTCTTTCTTTCTTTCTTTCTTTCTTTCTTTCTTTCTTTCTTTCTTTCTTTCTTTCTTTCTTTCTTTCTTTCTTTCTTTCTTTCTTTCTTTCTTTCTTTCTTTCTTTCTTTCTTTCTTTCTTTCTTTCTTTCTTTCTTTCTTTCTTTCTTTCTTTCTTTCTTTCTTTCTTTCTTTCTCTCTCTCCTTCTTTCTTTCTTTCTTTCTTTCTTTCCTTCTTTCCTTCTTTCTTTCTTTTTCTCTTTCTTTCTTTTTCTCTCTCTTTCCCTTTCTCTTTCTCTCTTTCTTTCTTTCTCTCTCTTTCTCCCATTCTCTTCTTTCTCTCTTTCCCTCTCTCCTTCTCTCTCTCTAGGAAGACCTTTGATATTTGTTGTAGACCATGGATTTGGATAGAGAAGACCTAGAAATTATTCAGAAATTTTCTCCTTGGCCAAGGCAAATTGCTATTCTGTGCCTTGTTTTCCATATTCACAGATGACACCAGTTTTCATGAAGGAGTTTGAGATGTTAAATGCCTGCTACAGAAAACCTTTTCAGGCTTATTCTTGTTCTTGCTTTCCTTTTCATTGTGGTGAGTTGGTAGATAATCACAAAGAACCAAGGCACTTACAAGGAAGGCACAGGTCAAAGATACCCACATCCCACACAGATTTCTATTTTTTTTTAGCCATTTTGAAAACAGCTTTTTCTATTCCCATCTGGTCAAGATGGTATCCCCCGGGGTTGTCCTGAGAGACAGAGATCAAATCATGAAGATCAGGATGAAGAAAATGATTGAAAATGTCAGGTATAACAAATGTGTATCAGTGGCCTAAAGGTAAGACATGTTAAGAAAGAAAGAGTTCTGTCATCATGCAAGAGAGACAATTTTGGAAGTGAGAAGTGTCCCTTGTTGCTTTACAGCTTCCTTAGGTTGCTCATACTTGTGAAAGATGTCCTACTAAGAGGAAGAGACAGAGCAGAAGAACTGTCCCATGACTTCAGAAAAAAAATGGAAACTAGTTTCCAGAAAAGTCTCTCATGATGTCACATTCCTGTAGAGCAATTAGGAAGTGGCTGGTCTGTCTTATGTGTCTCTTGGGAAGAGGATTAGCCTACCAACCATGTAACAATGGGATAACAAAGGGACATGAATCTCTGTTGACAGAGAGTGAAAGGACTGAGAATGTCTGAAAGCCTGTGTGCTCGTGCTCATGTCCCCAGTTATCCAGGAGATTTCATTTATTTGTCTACAAAACTAATGAAACTGCTCAGTCTGAGCCTGTGTAGTTGCTACAAGTAGTAATGTGTGTAGGTCCTATTGCCTATTTGGCAATATTTTTTAACCTGGAAAATGAGTATGAGAAGAGCTAGTGAGAGATGGAGATCTTTAGCACAAAATGCCGGTAAGCATAAAACGTATAACCTGAAATCCTCCTAGAAATACATTTTTTCAACCGCTATTTTTATAAATTACTTGTTTCTGTGGCATTTACGGTCATTTCCTTCCTTAGAAATGTTGTTTCACAGTTGTTTGGTCCACAAAGCACAGACCTTCTCTGGCTTCTGCCTTAACTAACCAACCAGTATAAATTTCTCTTGAAATTCACAGCTGTCTTCACTGAATGTGAGTAAATGAGCCTGTCAGGTTGAGCTGACTAAACTTTTTTTGTCTTTGGGATGCAAATCCTTTTAAGTATATTTAGGTCATATCTATTTGATTTTCATGGGACATGGGGGAGGGGGAAAAACTTCTTCTTCATGAAGGAAAGAAAATGAAAAAGATGTGCTTTAAATCACTGTTCAAAGTCACTGTCAAAGTCATCATGCTCCGTGCAAGAACCTGGAGACGCTGGCCTTCTGTTTCCCTTATGTTTGTGTGAGAAACAGGATTTCTCTCCATTGTTTTAATCTTTTGCTTATGTTTTAAACCATATTGGGGGTGTGACTGGTAGCTGTCATAGGAGACTCAGGTGCAATTTAGTGACTAGTTCAAATTCCATAGCTATACTGCTGGTAGTTAGATATTTTTAATGCCTGTCTAAAACTGTTCATCAAATTCCTCACCACTTTCCATATTCTTTACCTTTCTGTCCTGGATACCCAGCAATCTGCTTCTTTTAAAATAACGTTCCCCTGACACAAAGTCTCAGAGCACTGCTCAAAGTTGCCCAGCTCATATTTAATTCATGTTTGGATTTCCCCAGCTGGAGATGCATAAGTATATATTATGACCAGCAGACTGGAAAACCCCAGATATTCAAGAGCTGGATAAATAACTCTTAATAACATGGAGCATAAAGTACTTGCAGTACCTCTTAGTCCACCTCCAGCTCATAGGCAGAGGCAGAAACAGGATAAAAATCAGTGCTGTGCTCAGATAGTGCAACATTTCAGACATGATCATCCTTAACACAAATCCCTCTTTACTACTGGTTTATATAATAATTTTTTCCAACTTTATGTCAGAGTCACATGCCCAGTCTGCCTTAATGTATAGGAAAATCAGACATAAACATGTAATATTCTAACAGTTCTATGGTAAAATTTTGCTGTAAATTTTGTAAATTTTTATTGTAAAAGTGTAAGAGTTTTCATCTTGACAGATGATAAAATGTATAATTCACTGTGTGTAGAGGGCTGGTCTGGCTTTGCAGAGGTGGGAACCAAAGCTTAATACCATCCAGCAGTCTGTCTGTCAAGCTTTCCAGTTACAAAAGACATATTTTATGGTGTTTCTGGAGAATAAGGCCTTCTGAGCTTTTTGCAGCTGGATTCTGAGGTCATGTTTTCAAGAACATTCAAAATGCAGATGGGGGAGGAGACATGGGTGCAATTTTCATTAGCAGTTGAGTTTATTAAGCAGCTATTATTAGGTACCAGTTCTTCCCAAATGCAGATACCATTAAAAGTCTGGCTTATGACATTAAAGGTAAAATTACACAACTGACTGCCTTGAAACTTCAGAACATTTTTAAAATACATTGCTTAATTCCACTGAAGATCATAAATCGAACTGGATTGAGATCATATAAAGGATTTCTTAACATGTGGTTGGGATGACTTGCATAATCTACTTTTATATGACTTATAATCATAATCAAACTGCTGTTTGTGAGCAGTAAGACCACGGCAGAGCATGCTCTGAAAAATCAAACATGTGTAAAGAAAAGTGAAGATTACTGATGACAACTGGAACTAAATATTATAAAAAGTTCTTAATTTGAACAGTCCTGCAATGGAATCACAGTGAGAGGACTCTGCTTAGTCTTTTCCCACATAATAATGGAGAAAAGAGTTGTAAAGATTAATTATTTAAGAAGACAGCCTGTATATTCCACTGCTTAACCAGTGCTTACAACACCAAAGAAATCTTCTCCAGCTGAAGACTCTGACTGTGGTAAGAACAGGAGTTTCATGAGGAGTGACAGAAGAATTTTAATTCTGTGCCACATTTGCCTCTACTGTTCCATGGGTTTAGCCTTGCCCAGTTTAATGCAATAAACTCTTTCCCAATTTCAGGATTGTAATTTTTTAGCTCTTAGCCAAATCAGACACTGTGGTTTATATTTATATTTATACTTCAAGTTCTGGTGTGACAGAGGTTTCAGCTGGATGCCATTTACTCTGATCAGAAGTGTGCTTTCAAGTAATTTTAAATATTTTATAGATTAGCACCCAAAAGGAAGCAGAGCCTTGAAGAAAAATAACTGCTAGGTCAGCTCCTTTTCTGTGACTGCTGATGAATTAATGATTATTCTTTTACATCCCTTAGACTAATAGCAGGCATGAAAGGCTTCAATATTCAGGATACCCACAAATATTAGAAGAGGTGGAGTCCCAGATAAGTTGTGATGAGCTGGGGCCAGTCACTGGGAGAGGGGGAGTTGTGGGTCACTTTCTAATGCAGAGAGTAACTGTCTCCTGGGAGCATCCCAGTTTATCTGCAGGCAAGAGGAGCAAGGGACCACTGCCTGGGGATCTTCTTTACTTGTTGCATTTGAACACATTAAATAGTGAAAACTTGCATAAGAGTGTGTGTGTGTACATATATATGTGTGTATACAAAGGGAAGGGGAGAGGGGACAGAGGGAGAAAATAAACGTAGTTTATATATTTGGATTTGTGTAAAAGTAGAGAAATCAAAGGTGTTTGATTTTAGATTGGCAAATTAGACAAAAGAAAGAAAAAACATATACACACAGCTGTTCCTCTCATGAGGAGAGGGAGAGAGAGGTTTCCAAGAGCTGGTCCACCATAAGCTGTTGATTAACCAAACCAGCCGTTATTTAATTCAACTTTCTCTGACGTATTGAGGGTTTTTGGAATGCCCTAAAAATCAAAATGTTTGGCTTATCTAAATCAGATACAGTATTTTTTTCCTCATCTCTTTCTTTTTGATGGAGTTTCCATTTGACGCTTGTTTGGTTTTGTTTTGTGCCTTCAGTTTCAATGTTTCAGAAAGCAAAGCAGTCTGGAGTTAAGTGGTGTACAGAGCCTGGTTGATCTTCTTCAATCCTCTAAAGCTATCTTCAATGGCTGTCTTATTAGTGGGATAAAGAAAGGTACAGTGCTCCACGGGACCAGTGTTTGTTCTTTCTGTGCTGTGCTCTGAAATAATTTCTCAAGGATCTAAGTGGATGCTGAAACAGCAGTTTAAAAATTCTTTGCTTTGATCTGAAATACCTGATAAAAACATATGGATTTTCTGGAGTTCTTCTTTCTGTATTTCTATTATTTTTATTTCATTTACCAGCCTGAATGACTCTACTTTATTAATGTCTTGTAGCGCATAGGTAATAAATGTTAGACTACAGATGACGACAAAACCCCGAAGTGATTTGTCTAAAAGGAAAAAGTAGCAAGGGAAGAGTGGAGGAAATAAGCAATAACCCGAGATCAAACGTTATTTATGCTTTTACAATGTTTATACATATATGTATGGACAAATGTCAGCTACAACCCAGCTGTAACTTTGCCCTGTTGTTACCCACTTGCAAAAGCATCACTCCCCTATTCATTATTAGCTATTTAAATGGGCTTCTGAGATAAGAACAATGACATTTTCAAATGTTTGTTTCCCCTTTCTTATTAAAGGTTGATGTCTGTCCTGTACGTTGCTATAGTCCCTATTTACTCAAAACCCACAATAACCTGTTCCCTCTAATCCAAGCTGCCCATCCATGCAAATGTTACATGAGACTTATCTAAAAGATGGGCTTATCCTAGCATCCTTATCTCTATGAGTAGATCTGTGAACACACTTCACAATCGTGTATTGTGTGTGCACTGTGCTTGCCTGGGCCATGTCAGGTCTGGGGCTGCACAGAAGGGGAACTGGGAGTGACTGATTGTACTGAGCCAGGAGAGGAGACAGCAGACCAGGATGCACTCATAGCCTGAATCATAGAATCATAGAATCAGCCGGGCTGGAAAGGACCTCTGAGATCATCAAGTCCAACCCTTGATCCAACACTGCCTTGGTTACCAGACCAAGGCACTGAGTGCCACATCCAGTCTCATCTTAAAAACCTCCAGAGATGGAGAATCCACCACTTCCCTGGACAGCCCATTCTAATGCCTGATTACCCTCTCTGTAAAGAATTTCTTCCTAATATCCAACCTAAACCTCCCCTGGCAGAGCTTAAGACCATGTCCTCTTGTCCTACTGACAGTTGCCTGGGAGAAGAGACCAACCCCCACCTGGCTACAACCCCCTTTCTGAGGATCGTTGGAAGTTCAAAACTGTCATTCTTTCCTCTTTAAACATTATCCTTACATTCCTCTGTAATTTTACTCCTACTAGTGATGTCCCAGCAGCATTAGCAATGAGCCAGGGCACCAAGGGCCTTGCCATTTCTTTTTAACATCTTCAAGCTATTTTGAGTCAGTGGTGCTGTGTCTGGCAAAGTGGAGCCCATAAATGGTGCAGTGTTTTCCTTGCTGGGCTTTAATTGGCCTGTGACAGTGACATTGACATTGCAGTTGCAGACACATGCAGATTGGAAATTAATATTCCGAGATTGATAGTTATGACAGCATTTAAAAGTCAGACCATCCAAGCTCTATTAAATCACTTAATAAAAGCTGAGTGAAAGTATCTAAGAAGCATGAGAAAACCTTGGATTACCTTATTTAAATTTGATACTTAATGAAAATATAAATATTTAAAACCCATGAAGTTATTAGCTAAATTAACAAGAATTATTTTAAAGGTACAATTTACTCAGCCAGATCATCAGTCAAGGCAATCTTCATTTAAATTGTTGGAGCTATGTCATCATACACAGCTTGAGCTCTACATCATAATACTGATAAAGTCATATATCTATTTTTAAGTATAATCACATTTAGAGCATGAGGGGTTTTTTTGTGACAGCTACATACATGTTTTTCCTATGACTTAAGAACCATAAAGCCATAATATATTAAAAGAAACCAGTTATGATAACTTACCATTCTGTAAAGTTTATCCTCCAGATCCTGATTAATTCTTTGTAAGGCTAGGTAATTGTTTTGTATCCTAAAACAAAGATGATATCATGTAATTGAATGCATTGTTTTTCATGTTGTTTTTTATCTGTATTTTCACATCAGTACAAAACCTTGGTTTGCATTATTTGAAATCTATTTATTTATCACTCCTGTTGCCAGTCAGTGGTTGCCTTTGAAATGCAATTACCACCTGCTTCCTAAGAAAACTTCTTTCTCATGTTTGCTTACTATATTTAGCAGCAAATTCCATCAGGAAGTGAAAATTTGTTGGCCATTCTGCACTTGCATGCAGCTTAGGAACTTGCACAAGGAAACTGTAGCTTTACATCAGGCTCAGGAATAATATGTTAGAGAGGAAGCTTGAGCTGTAGGCTTAGGCAGGAGAAAAAAAATTGTGGAGGTCTCAATAAAAAGAATTGCAGCAGAATCCTCACAACTGTAGCAACATTTGGGCATCAACATCATGACTTAGAAGAGAATATCCCTTCCTTACGCCAAAGTTCAAGGGATTGCCTATTCTCCAGACCTAAACACATCTTTCTTTAGGAAATGTATTTAGATACCTTAGATGGGTATTTCTTTTTAGGAATTGAATGGACTGAAAAAATGAGGCTTTCCTGCTTATTCCAGAGCGATACACCAAAGAAAAGTTTCAGCCTGTGCATCTTTAGGCTACTTAGATGTTAATCTTAGTATTGTAATGAATAAGCTGCACAGCCTGTGGGAAAAACATTGCTATTTTGGTAGTAGCTGTGCCTTTCTCTTCACAGAAGGTAAGGAGGGTAGCTCCTTGGTCTTGTTAGTACCCATCATCTCAGCAATATGTATCACAAATGTAAAGCAAATGTTAGAAGCTCAGCTGTGAAAAGTTTGTCTGGATAAATCAGTATGTTTGTACTGATCAATAGGTCAAAGTATTTTCATCAGTGAGCTGATTTTAGGTAATGTGCGAGTGTGTTGGCTGTAAGAGTGAACTCAGATGCAATACACATATACAGGAGAAAGGGACTTCCTCTGAGTGTAGTTTCCGTGATGATCAGGAAGGGACTGGGATTAAAGAAGTCTCTTGGATTTATCATTTGGTTAGTTAGAGTGCCTGTTGAAACTGAAATAAAGATCTGTATTTGAATCATGCCATGGCTGCAAATCAAAGGGTCCTGCCCACCCATTCCTGGTACATGATGCTTCAAGTCTCTCCCAGCTTCTGTTGCCATGGAGATTTTCTTTCCAGTTAAATGATCAGAATTCTCCATTCAGGGCAGGCCAGTGGCTTGCAGTGCCCCTCTTGAGGCGTGAAGAGCTCTGGCTGGAGCTCCCAGCAATACGATAACATCTGCTGCACGGACCTGAGAGGGGATGTCCGTGCCAAGGACATCTGCTCTGTGGATATAAATAACGACATCCCCATGGGTGAAAATCCTCAGGATACCAAGGGTCAGACCGGACTCAGGGCAGCCATTTCCAGCATTCATTGCAAGCCTGGGGGAAGTTTCAATGTTGTCTACGTTTTACAGAGCTGCTGAGCAGAGGCTTCCTCCCTGTGAGGAGGATCTATGGTAAAGAGTGTTTGCTAAGGTGTTGACATAAATGGGCTGAAAATCTGTGAGACTTGCACCGTGAGACTTGGTCATTGCTCACCAGTTCTCATAGTGCCACTGTGTTCATGTCCAGGTGACTTAAAGGATTGACTGAAGTTTACAATTCTCTGCGTCGTCCATGCTCCGCACAGCATTTACCACTAAAGCTATCTACAGACATTTATTTTTCAGCTCTAGTTGTATTTGGGATTTTCACAGCTATTTAGCTGTCAACACAACAGAGACAAATCTCAGGGTACTCTGTACCCAGCTTTTCATGGCACATGAGAAGGCAGATATGATCTTGATAAACAGTGGAAACAAGGAGGGTTACAATGGCTTTGCCTGCAGCTACTCAGCACAAATATTTTGTTCTGCTGGTAGGGCCGGGTGCTGTGGCACAGGAAGCAAGAATTTAGAAAAAGAAAATAGTGCCTGCTGGCTGAGACCGGAAGTGTCCCAGTATCTTCTCTGTCATGGTCTACATTTTTTGTCTAGTAAAGCAAAATAGAACAGGTTAAACTTGCGTTGCACCCAGAAAGCTTCTGGCTCAAGTAGAGGTGGTGTAAAAACTGATTTAAACAGTTAACACCTGCAAGAGATTGCATGGGTTCAAAAGTATCTGCATAAATTCCTGAAAGAAAAGAGGGCAAAAAATTGGTTTAGAGCTTTTCTAGCTTAGGCATCTCTCTAACCCATTCTGCTGTGCAGTGGTGACCTATGTGGACAGCTCAAGGGAGACTCTAAAGGTTCCCTTTCTGTAACTTTGAGACCATGAATAAAAACAATAATTGCTACTTGAATATCGGACTTGTGATGGTGACAATGTGTCACTGGATTTATTCCTCAGCTTCTGTTGTCACTTCTTCTCTTGATATGGATGACTGAAAGGTTGATTACCATTAATATAATTGTTTCTCAATGACAACACTTCCATGCCGAGATGGTGATAGAGGGTTTTTGCAAGAGATTATCACGATCTACTTGTCTGTTTGTAACTTCTTTTGCCTTTGCCTATCAAATCTGTTTAGGAGAAAGTAGCCCAGAAACATTATTTCTCTAAGACATTTATTTTGCACTGAAAAAATTGACTGCCTCCCAGTAAAGTCAAATCAAATCTAAAAAAAAATCCACAGTAAGTAGGAAGTTAAGCTTCAAAAAGTGTTTCTATTGAGAACAGTATGCAAAGGTAGTCAAAATAAGCACAAACACGTACACACATCACAAGCACATACACATGCACATATAAGCAAACCCAAATTGGAAATTCACTGTGCCAAAAGAAGCATCAGCAAATGTAGGTGGCAAGGAGAGAAATGGACCCAGAAATATAGGGAAGGAAGTGTTCAAAGAGGAACAGAGGCAGATCAATCTTTGGGCTAAACTCTAAAATAAAGCAAAGGAGAAATAAAGAGCAGGGGAAATTATTAAAATTTGAAAATGATCAGATGAACAAATGGTAACTTAACCCAGACACCCAGGTAGCCTGAACATTGTGAGGTATGAAATACTTCAACATTGTAAATCTGGCTTTGTAAATAAGGTGAAGAGTAGGTCAGCTTCATTACCCTGTGAAACTGTTATAAGGATAAACTCATGTGAGTCAATAACCTATTATCATTTATTGATGGATTTTGTGTTGTTTGTATTATTAGATGTTACGCATGTGACTCGAGGTGCATGTATCTGCACCCGTTAAATGCATGTTTAGACTCTTGATCAAATTAGGGTCTAATGAAAAATATTCTGACTGTGTTAAACATTGTGTCTATGCTTTCTTTACAGAAGCAAATTTCTCCCAGAGTGCAGTTACTTTTGAAGAGTGACTGTTAAAGTAGCAGCTTCTTGTTCAAGAAAACTTTTGTCTCTCTCTTATCACAAGTTACACCAACTTCCATATGAAAACAAGAGAGTTTTCCCCCCAGGGTTTCTGTGACCCCCTTCAGTCTGTGAATTGTCTTGCTTTTGGTGAAACAAAAATGTGTGGGGGCTAATCTCAGTGCTAAATACATGCTGGTATGGGTTTTACCCTATTTCCTGGTAAAAGATAGGGTGGGGACCTCAACAAGTTGTTACGCAGAGTAGGGTCTCAAGAAGGAAACACCATGTGAACTTTGGAGTCCAGAATTAGTTCCAAGATTGGTTTCTGATTTTTTTTTTAAATTTCAATTCATAAAAGCCATGATAATCATGTCAGATAAGGGACCACTGTGAGGTATATGAAAACCCCAATCTCTTTTCAGTCACTTTTCAAAACTGAACTTATGCTTTATAGTTAATATTTTCAAACCTACTCAGCACTGTTCTGCTTTTTCTCACACTGGGAAAAAAAGAAAGAGGCTACTTCTAAATGTTTGTAGTGAGGTTGAAAACTTGACCATTGAGCCACATGAGTCACCTTCTCACTTGGGTGAGAGGGGAGGTCTAGCAGCAAAACAGGTAATTCTGGATAAATTAAGACAGAGTTTCAGAAAGGATTAAAAAAGGATGGCCATTCAGCATCTTTGAAAAAATTTGCACTTTACAGTAATGGAAATTTAATAACAGAAATGTTTTCTAGTATGCAAGTGGGATCTTATTACAGAGGATTTATTTATTTAGGGGGGGTTGAATTTCTCTCCCTGTGCAGTGAATAAAGGAAGAGACACATTATTGAAACTAATTCTACTTCTTTGTTTTTCTCATATTGGTTTTCCTCTGTGACATACTGCTGACATGCTGTTGGATGACAGGATTTTTTTCAGACATTATCGTTCTCCAGGCTGAGAAATCTAGTTGTTCAACTTGCAGTATGCCTTGCCATTCTCAATAGAAACATTTTTAAAGCTCACCTCGTAACATATTTTTGGCTTCCATTATGATATGTCTTCAGGGGAGTAATCACCTGCCTGAAACATAATTTTTAATATAAGTTTTCTTCATAATACGGTACAATGTTCCATTAGAATATTGGAAAGTCAGTTCTGCTAATGTGATGTTTGGGTATGGGTGCTAGACTTTGCAGTGAGCACTTGGCCTGAGTTATTAGAGCCCAGTGAAGTTGATAAGAGACTTCCTACTGACTAGGAAGCCCCTTTGTTTTAACAGAAGTGGGATGGTCAGCCCCTCTGCTGCTTTATGACAGCTTTCTGAATTAATGCTTCAGAAAATAAGAGTACCAGTGTTCCCTGTCCTGGAATGTATCAGAGGAAATTAGATCAAGAATGAAGTTACTTTAAATGGCTCTGCTCTAAGTGAAATGATAGGAAAAATATTGTTAAAAACAAAAAATGTTTCGGAGAATCTCCAGACTGCTCTGGATAGACATGTGTAGATTTCAAAATCCCTGTGTCACCTGCATATTTTAGTCTTGTTTTAAGAAGCATCCCCAGATAGGGAAGCATTTAAGTTATAAGACCACACTAGGATGTTTCCTAAATTATGATCTTACAGATTCATTCTGTTTAAAATTTTTATTTAGTGGTTTGGTTGACTCAGTTTATTGGTGTTTTCTGGCTTTGTTTGGTTTGGCTTTTGCCTTCTGCAAGAAATGAGAAATATTTCTTTGTGTATAGCCCTGGAATGATTTGTTCTGAATTTAATTTTGACTCATCCAATGAACTAAATCAAACAGTTCCATTACAACATCAGTTTAGGAAAGTCTCACAAGACATGCAAATACATTCCTGCATAAGTGGATAATTCTAGTATCAGAAGTTTTGCAAACAAATGAAAAAATGGATATTAAGAATCACTGATAAAGCTGATAAAGCTAGACTACAGACAATTTTGATCACTGTCAGGAATGTCAGGAGTGCTTGCTTAACATAATTTATCATTAATATTAACTGGGTCCCCATTTTGAAACAGCACTGTACCAGGGTCACAACAGTTTTAACTAATAGCTTTTCAGTATCATTCCATTCTACTTGAGATTAAAAGAAATTATTTGCTGTAGCAAAACGCAAAATGTCTTAATATTATTTGAATTGAACATAATCTCAGCTTTGAGTGATGAAGAGCCAAATTCTCTTGTATCAGTGCAATGAAGAGTAACAAAAGAAAATGTGCAAAGTCATTAAAAAAAGATAAATCTGTATATATGCAGTATAAATATATGTATATGTAGTGTGTTTATAACCTTTGTATTTGTAACACAATGTGGCACTAATCCTCATGCAGATTTACACATAAACAATGCCATATATGTACCTATATAGGTGCATTACTATTTCCATATTTGCTTTTAGTACAGAGACATCTTACATATCACATGTAAATAACTTCATGTGGCATGTAAAATATATTCAGATAAGTGAAATATATATATTCAATATGAAAACATGATATATAGTCAATAAATAATAAATTATGCATGTTTGCAACTATGCTTATTTTTACTTACAAATATCTTTAATACAGTCTCTTATAAATTCCTAATAATTGTTTATTTCAAAAAGTTAGTTACTAACCTTCTCAGTTTTTCAGTTACTTTTTCAAGTTCCTCCTGAGCACGTCTCAATTCTATTTCAAGGTACTGACGTGTAGAATCAAACTCTGTTTCAAGCATTTCCAGCTTATGGGTAGTGTACGATAGACGCTTTCGTAATTCCCCCTTCTGTTCTTGCAAAGTACTAGAAAAACAAAGACCACAGCTGTAGAATTTAGCTGCTCCCAAAAAGGCTTTTCATGATCCACCCTTTGACCAGTTCCCTAGAGTATAGGTTGGCATCTAGCCAGAGAAGTGTGCTTCATAATTTGTTTACTGCACTTTGAAAATCTTCTGTTATAGGCAGTTGACTATCTTCCCATCTGCCCTGTCCAGTGCATTTTTTGCTACTATCTCATTATCCATAATGGAATACTTTGTGAAAGAACCTTCATTAAAATACAAAACATGGTCTAGAGTTTGGTTTCACACAGGAACTTTTCATTTAGAGTTATCTTACCGTACTACGATCGAAGTAGCAGATATCTATAGAGCAGCAACTCTAAATAAACCATGCAAAAATATTTCCTTGCCTAAAGTCCAAATTACAAGTTTGTGGAGGAGGAAAATTTTGTCCTATTTGATTCCATTTCCACTCCAATCCCTGGCCATATAGATGCTAGAGATATTATTGTTCAGCATTTCATCTGGCAAATGGTAATTAATATAATCACGATTTTAAGGTTATGACTATTTCCCTTTTTTCCCCACTTAGCTGGGAGCCAAGAATTCCCAGACTCAGGTGTAATCCCCATTTTTTCACTGTTCTTTCAGTAAAGAATTTATGCCATGATTTCAAGCTAGCTTTAGTTATACTCTTTGACAAAATAAAGCACTAGGCATAGAATTTGGGGAAAGGAGGTTTTTCACTTTATTGTTTTCTTTATTTTAGAGATGATATAAGACAGCATAAAGCCAGGCGATCCATGCAAAATTTTTGTCAGGAAGGCCAATATGCCATCTGCATCCAAATCGTCATCATGGCTGGGCTTCACAAACGAAGATTTGGGAAAGGCTCTATCCACGTTTGTTACAAGCACGCTGGTGGCTAATAAGGCCAATATGAGATAGACATGCCCGATTGCAAAAGACACAGCAGAAAGACTCCTTAGGTGATATATTCTGGAAGACACGATTCTTTCTGCGTTGTCTTTTCTCCTCGAGAGTGATCCTGCGTGCGTTCTCAGCATCCAAATAGTCCCTCTGGATTTGCAGCAATAAACCTGAGGATCTTTCCCTTGCTTTACTGGAGCTCAGCTGTGCCAGTTCAGGTGAGCCAGTTCTGCACGTGCCTCAATTCTTATCTGCACAGTGGACATATTTTTATTCTTGTCTATTTAGTTTGTAAGCTCCTCAGTCTTCTAGCACGTGTGTCAGTTGAACAGCAGGATGAGACTCCTGTCAGAGCTGGGACCTCTGGAGGTGACTGTAACTTGGTCCAGGAACTGCGACCTCAATATTGAGCTGATCTCTTGGCTTCAGGTGGAACCTCTGAGGCACAATGGAACTGGAGTCTGCCATCACCTAGAGACAAAGTGCTACCACATGATGCATTATGAATTGTCTTGCTTTTTTTAATCATATGGTAAAAATAATTCTTCATAAAAAATGGTGAATGTTGATTCGCTTTGATGTCAAGTGAGTACTGCCATCAGCTTCAGTAGAATAATATTTTGGGTCTTTAATTAGACAAGAGGATTGGGAACAACATGTCAATCTTCAAGAAACACTTATCTGAGCTGTCTGCAGCGTGACTGGCTTCTTCTCTACAAGCTGCAATAGGAGCTCAGTGAGTTAATGCAAAAGCTTTACAATTGTTGCTTGCTTGATCCATGCAGCTCAGAGATGGGAAACAGCCTAATGTTTTGCCAACACAGTGCTCTATTTCAATTGCACATATTGCGTGGTCACAGTTATACTTAGATTACCACTTGTAGTTATATTCCCTTAAAATAATATACTCTGATTCAGACATTTAATGCAGTTACAGTTAATGCAATAATTTAATTTTTATATTTCTTTTGGTGAAATAAACTCCAATATTGTCTAGGGAAATGAGAACCCATGCTGCTCATTTCTACATGTCCTCATTCATGATGTTACCACATCATACCACTTTTCACTTGCTCTGCTTCTGGCCTGTTCTTGTTACTCATCTGCTCATCTTGGTCAGTTTTTCCTCCTGTAGCCTGGCAACTTGGATTTTCTTCTGTGAAGTGGAAGTTACAGTGCCAAAACTGTTTAGAGTGAAAAGAGCTATGATCTCAAGTCTTCTGCTGCTCTAAAAATCTAATCACTAGGATTTGTACAAAAAGTAGACAGCAGATCCTCCAGCTATGATTCTGGATAAAAATGGCCAGGCTGAGGCTGCTGCTCTATGCTGGGCAAATGCACTTAATGCAAGTTAAACCAGATTAGGGAAGGTTAGAGCATCCTGCTGCACTGGGAAGTTTTGGACACAAGAAGTTTGATCTTTGTGAGGAAGAGGGGTTGTTGGTATACAAATATAATGGGAATGCCAGGGATGTTTAAGTCAGTAATAGCTAGAGGCTGCCTAACAAAAGAGAAAAAAGGGGAAAGTTAATGGCCTCAAATAACTTTGTCTTCTGCTTCCTCCTGCAGGTACTTCTTGCTTTGGGTCTCAGTTTAGTAGGTTTTGGCAGCTTGAAGCTTGTGCTAGAAGGATAAACTTAACTTCAAGCTCAGTCTTTTCTCTCTTGAAGTTGACTTTGAAGTGTTTGTTTTCTTGAATTATTTGCTTTCAGAATAATTAATTCCATTAAAATCAAGCCTATTCTAATGAGCTTTACTGAAACAGTCTACATACATGGGCTCTTCCACATAATGTTTTGGGAGGTAAAGCATAGCTGTAACTTTGTTCAAAATAAGAAAAAAACCCCACTGATTAAGGCATAACTCAGGCAGCTTCAAAGATCAAAGTTATTCTCATCCAGTAAACCATAATTCTTAAAAACCTCTACTCATTTCCACCCAAGCTGGAATGATAGGGTGGTATCCTTAAACCCTCCCAAACCTAGGAGAACCCTTACTCATTGTGTACTTTGAGTCACATGATCAACGTTAGAATGGCTGATTGCTCTTAAGAGAATGTATAATTTTTAGATAGGAAGAATAACACCTGATTTATGATGAGATTATTTAAGATGCAATAATAGACACCTGACATTAAGTCATTATTAAAATACGAGTTATTAGACTGAAAGGTAAAAATTTTAGAAGGAAAGAAATCTTGTTCTGACAAGAATATGCTGAATAGTAAAAAACTTATAGTCACTTTTATGGAAGAAAAAAAAAGAAGAGAGAAAGAAAAGACCCCAACTGGGAAAGCATTAAATCATCTGCTTTAATATCCTTCTTGAGTCAAGCAAGTTCTGAAAAGATAGCTAACTTTAAGCAATATCACAACAAAATTTATGCTCATGAATGGCACAATAGGGAAATTTTCCCAAATCTTAGACTGTAACCATTGAATGGGTATTAATAGCTGTAACACTGAGAGTAGATTTCCCAGGATTCCCAGGATGGTTTTGATTTCTGCATGGATTGAGCCTTATCTAGATACATTACTGGTTTGAGGTAAACCCTATTGTTTTCCCTTGATTTTGGTTCTGTATGAACAAGCACCTAAGAAACAAAGGCAAAGCAAGTGAGAGAAACAGTAGAAAGAACAAGAGCTTGCAATGTATCAAATTCTGTATTTCTAATAGCAGGATCAGAGCTTCAATTTTTGTTTTGTACAAATCTAAGGTATTTCACAAGATATTTGTTTTTTTGCTTTTGTGTTTTTTTTTTTTTTGCATTTCTCACTAAACAGATGTTCTTTCTCTGCAAACCTTTCCCTTACCATTAGCTTCCAGTGCTATCACATGATGGCATGCTTGGATTATCATTCCTTATTCTGTCTTGCTTTTTTTTGTTGTTGTTCTAGAAGTCTGAGGTTTTAATGAGGAGGGCTTAATTTTGCTCTGTACCCCTGTAAATTTGGTAGTGGTAATTTAATCAGAATTGAAAAGGGAAAAAAAAAAAAGTCGAAATATGGAGTAACAAAGTCAACCATTTAACATTTTCGCTTTTCTCCAAACCAATCAACTCCATAAATTACCTGCATTTTGTTTCTGCTTGTCACATACCAGTTAATTAGAAAAGTTAATTGAGCAATTTTTTAATGCTGCTAAATCACTATATTTTAATTCATAATTTGTCTTCTATGCATAGTTGCTCCTCACAGCTCTTTATTGATATATATATGTAAAACTAAGAAAAGAGTTGAATGAAAAAAGTACCACCAGGAGAAAGGAGAGGACTTTTTAGCAAATAAAAAAATACTGTCTGGAAATCTCATAGTGCTATGTCTTGGAAAACACAAATCCTATATTTCATTATCTTTATGAAACTTGGAGAGCAAGAAAGAGTATGGAATTATGGGACAGGCTCAAAAATGCCATAGACTATTCCATCTTTAGCATAAGTGGTTCTCTGTTTCTTTCAATGTTTTTTAAAGTCCTGCTCCTGTGACAATCAGTGGTTTGCAAGTCATTAACTACTTTGTTTCATTAAAATATTTCTTTAAAAACAAGAACAGTAAACATAATATTAAATATTTAGACTGGTGAAAGAAAACCTCTCAAGGGAAGCTACTTTAAATGTTATTAAAAACAGATCTTTAAACTTTCCAATGCATTATTTTCACCAATTAGCTCTATTTATTCTCATATATAAAATAGATATGAAAACATATATTTGCACGGAAATTTATGCCCACAAACATTATCTCAGCCTGCAGATGTCGGTCAGGATTAATCTGTAGTGCTGACTGGAGAGGATCCAGGCGAACATATTTCCACTGGATTTCAGGCAAAGCTGAGATGCCACATGGTGACAGCCTATTCTGAGGAAGGTGTGCTGGAAAACAAGCAGGTTTTCATTGTACCTGTCTGATCTTCTGCCAGCTCATCTGCCTGGCAGATGGTCTGATGACAAAGGAGTGATGGCATGCAAAGTTGGGGCTGTTCAGTTGCCTGGAGGCCAGAGGATTTCTGTTACCCTCAGAGGAACAGAATTTGTTACTCTTTGTTAAGCAAGAGGGTGCTCCCTGGATTGTTATTCCATGAGAGTTGATTTCTATGAGTCTGTCCCATCAGTGGAGCATTCCAGAAACCCCACATCTCCACTTCACTGG
Organism: Pseudopipra pipra; assembly: GCF_036250125.1. NCBI lineage: Eukaryota > Metazoa > Chordata > Aves > Passeriformes > Pipridae > Pseudopipra > Pseudopipra pipra. Next base: position 53,465,291 of record NC_087554.1, read on the forward strand.
TCAAATTGCTTCAGCAGCCCTTTCACATCTGCCTGCCACTCCAGGGCTCTGGTTTGAGGGTGGTTCTGCAGTGTTGCTTAAAACCTGAGCAAGTGCATTTTTTTCAACTAGCGAAATTCTCCCTGAACGGACTGATTACATTCCTTCACACAGCTCTTGAAGTGAGTGAAAAAAATATGATTAAAGGCGTTAGGAGGGAAATTAGCAGTGAAAGGAATGCAAAACAAGGGCAAGATAAATGCCTATGTCAAATATACTGAAAAAAAAAATCAAATGTTCTCATTTCTGGGTAGTGAAACAGACATTTTAATGCAGCTCTGAAATCCTAACTAAAACTAATTGTATTTTCTGGGTAAATAGCCTGTCTTGGAAGAAAGAACATGGGAACTGATAGGAACTGGGGGTTGGGGCTCTGAGTCTTGAATCTGGCTTTGCCAAACGTGCCTGGTGTTACACCAGTCAAGAGAGGTAAGGCAACACTGACCTTGCCCACTGCTGGTCATCTCTGGCTCCTGTTCTTAGTCAAGTGCAGGCACTTTCAGGATGAAATTAATCTGACCTATTTTAGAAGCCTACTTTTAGATGAGTTGACGCAAATCTGGAAGTACCCATTTCCTATAATTACAAAGGGAATCTAGTCAAGTATCTCAGACGTAGACAAACACATCTCATCAGATAACTCCCCCTCTTCCTGACTCAGTTCTGTGTGTGTGAGATGAGGTAATAGTATTGCCTTTCTTCTTTGCTTAGGTTGCACGGAGGCCCACAAAAACAAACTACAAAATGCTTTTAAAGTGTTTTTCAGATCTGTTTTGTATCTGCAATGTGTCACTTTCTAAAAAAGGACTTCGTAGGATCAGGAATTTGGGTGCACTGAGGAAAATTTAAAAAACATATTCTGGAACAGAATTTCAAAAATAATTTCTTTTTCTGTCCTTTTATCTAGGGAAAAGTCAAAACCAGTTAGCCCTATACAGGTGCTTTATGTGAAGGAATATAAAGATCAGGAGAGGGTTCTCTGGGAAGGGCCAACTCATGCCATGTCAACTTGGACCACTGATGTCACCCATGGTAGGCAGCCAGAGGGGCTGGGGCAGCTTCATGCACTTGCTTTCCTGGAATCATTTTCCCAAAAGTGTAAGTCTGCTGTGGGTCTCTGCAAAGAGATGGGCTGTTTGGCTCAAGGAGTGCAGCCAGCCACATCCCTGGTTTTGTTTCTGATGTTTGAATGCAGCTGATCATCACAGAGATGAGGGCCATCAGCCAGGCAGGAGGCAAGGGTCTGGGGGGAGACACTTTTCTGACATGTAGCTCACACCCCAGGGAGCAGCAGGTTGGACACAGAGGTCTCTGGAGACATTCACAGCTGACAGAAATGCCAACAGGTCCTCAGTGCTGCTGTGTTGCTCCTCAGTAGAGCTGGACTGCATTTTCAGCTTGATTTTGGAACTACCAAGGAATTTTGGCTTCAGGAGCTTCTGCTGATCCATGTCTGGTAGTCTGGATTACCCAGGACCTTTTATACCAACACAGCTTTGTTGAACGTGCCTCTGGAATAGGTCATGCCAGATCTGCACGGTGCCCAAGATGGACATGCTGTGAGAAAGGCACTCAAACCTCAGCTTAAGAGGAATAGCTTTGATATAACAATTGTGTCATTGAATCTGACCCCTCAACAATGTTTTTTCAAGTTGTAGTTGTTGGGAAATGAAGCCCAAGCATTTTACAAGTGTTTTTGATATTAATGAAAGATTTTTAATGAAGCAGTAATTGGATTTCTGTGTTAATCAAGTTTTGATTATGTGTTACATGATCACGGTCACTGTTTCAAAAGGGCAATGCCAAAACTATCTTCCCTGTCTGTAGTTTTTGTGTCTCACCTTACTCTTGTTCCATCTGATTAGGAGGGGGATGGGATCAAATTACAAAGTCAAGATCCAGGGTCTGAGACTCCAACTACAGACTTGAAATTAGTTGTACAGGGAATAGAGATTACATGCTGCAACTCAGACCCAGGGTCCAGTCCACAATCCCATTGCTCTTGTGCTCTTTATTCAGCGGGTTCCTTTTTCATTAAAGAAATGCTTTGGCAAATGCCTATCCAAGTTCTAGAATATGCATTTTCCTATAAATTCAGGCTCATGCAGACATTTTTCAGCCTACCTATTCTTTTTCAAATTTTCATCAAGCTCTGTTGGGTTAATTTTCATTACAGAACATCCACAGAGTTTCTCCATTACTTTCAAAGAAGTTTGTTAAATATTTGAAACTTTGGAATATGAACAGTTTGCCTGTCAAATTGCACGCAGATCTCTCCTTCCTGTAGATATATATACACACATATAGAGATTGGTAGCTTTTGGAGGAGGGTTTTTTTGCAAGTATTGAACCATTTGAATTTTCTTTTCAGTACTCATTTTCAAAATAAACAACCTGAAGCTGGGTTTGTATTGTGAGAAAGAAGGCCTGTACATATGTTTCAGAACAAATGTGTGGGTGATCCAAATCTGGAGCTCAGATAGTTTCCAGATGACTGATGGACACATAAAACAAGTAACAGAGTCCTTTCCTTAGGTTCTGGGCATTCTGGCAGAATTTAAACCAGAGAAGAGGGATCCTTTATGAGAAATATTAAAGACAGTCATTTGGAAGGGAGGTGGTGAAAAGGAAGAGATGTTTAGCAGTTGAAGTCTGAAGTGCTGTGGGATAAATCCTTAACATGAAAGTCTATTTGGAGCACCTATAGAGTTGATACAGCTACTTTAAAACAGGTATATCACTGGCTTTTGGAAGGCAGATTTTCTTCACTTTGGACATGAGTACCTCACTCTTTCATAATTTGCGCAATTAAAAATTCAGACCCAGTAGGAGACATTATATGGTAAATGAGTCTAAACTGTGCTGGGCTTATGAATTAGAGGTAGAGAAGAGAGATCTCTCTTAAAAAAAAACTTAATTATTTTTTGTGTATATTGAAAGGAGTCAGCATTTCATTGCAGAAGGGGTGACTTCTATAGCAAATGTAAGAAGTCCACAGACATATCTGTCCAACAAGGGTATTGAGTATTATCTGTAATATGAGGTGATTAAGATATGAAAATTCAGTTACATGTTGACATGCAAAAATCCCTTAGAGGACCATCTGTCAGCACCGAGTTATCTTAAGTGAATGCCATTATTGTCAGTGGAACGTGACAAGATTTTTAAAATCTGCTCATAATAAAGACATACAGGCTTTCCTTTATTTAAACATGCTATCCATAACCTAACACTCTGAATGGATTAAATAGAAATATCATTAATTAAATTACAGCTCTCGGAAATAGATACTAATCTATATTATTTTAAATTTTAGATAATCTATGATTATTTTAAATGAAGTTTGTTCAGCAGGCAGTTGTGATTCCCCCAGTGAACTGAAAAATGCAAAGGGCAAATGATAATGCACTGTGAGAATCCAGACCTGCAATCAGGGAGTGCATTATTGTGCAGAGCACTAAGTAAGCAAGGGCATAGAGTAGCTCTTGGAGGAGGAAGAATGTGGACTTACAAACCAGGATGCCCCGTTCACCAGGAGCAGCTGCGCTGGCTACCCCAGCATAGTTCTTGGGACAGGGCTGCACAGAGACTGAAGAGCTGAGCCAGCTCTCTGAGGACTGATTTAATACCTCTGCTAACTTGATTTGGAATCTTCAAAATACATTTCTGTTTCCTATTAATGAGATAACTGTTTTTGCTTATGAGACACTTCTGAGGTTAAATACCTGAGTATGTGAGAAATTAGTGCAATGCCCAGCGAAACAGTCTGTGACCAAATTCAAAGGTGACTAAAGCAGAGGGAAACAGTAGAAGCAGCAGAAGTAGTTACTACAATCTCTGCCTTCTTCCAAGCTACCTACTACTGCCTCTGTTAGGCTCTCCCTAAAGTCTGTGGAAACTGATTGTTTTCAGCTCTGACTGGTAGAGTGTTGGCATCAGTGGCTTGAATGCAAACTTTTAGGTTCAGTGAGTGATCATACAGAAGTCTGAATAAGGACTGCTCCTGTTCAATTTGTTTCTCTGTGTTGCTAGAAAATGAAGGGATGGACAGGTGGAAAATATGTATGGAAGAGAAAAAAACAGGCATGCAATTCCAGGAAGAATGAGTTTTCTGACTCATTCTTTAGAGATAGAAAGCGTATATTTATTTTCTTACAATAATAAAGGACTCTGTTCATGTTCATGCCCTACTCCAAATTGTCTGCATTGCCCAAATGCTCCCTAGTGCTCTGGAGCACATCTGAAATAAGTCAGCTGGTGAAGCTGGGAGAGAAGGGAGGTGACTTCTGCCATGGCAAACTTCAGACAGCATTTTCTCCACCCTTCACATAACACTTGAAGAAGGTTCACCTCTGTAAGAGCCACCATTTTCTGGTTTTCCAGAGGCCAATATGTTTGCATAAAATATTTGGCTGGCAGAAATGGCGAGTTACAGTGTGAAGTTGCAGGGTATGAAAGGATAAGAAAAGCAGCAGAAAAGACTGACTGCAACAAATATGTTCTTGCTTTCACAGGCTATCGGGGGGGCTGCCCCAGACAGAAAGTGATTTGAAGTTGTTGAACAGTTGTTGACTGCTTTTTAATGTCTGGCAGAGTCCTACCAGTCTGCATTGCATCTCACTAGGGATTCCAGACTACCAAGAAGTGATAAGAAAGGAGAAAAAAAATAGAGTGAGGTATTGAGAAATTGAGGGAACAAAATTTGAGGTAGACTTCAATTTATGATTTAGAAGCCAAAGAGAGCTCTCCAGGTGATTGAGCAAGCTGCCTTTGGTTGCAGTATCGCTCCTTACAGCTTTGAGTGGCCAGCTTCTAGATTGCTTTGGTTTGTAGTCATGGATAAGCACTCCCTCTGGAAATTACTGAAAGCAGCCTACCGCATCAGCTCACAAGCTTATAAAGTTATATTTTAATTGTGTTATTAAACCTTTCTCACTTTTGTTTTTCTCTGTTTACCTCCCTGATTCATCTGGATCAAGCTGTGCTGGAGCAGAAATGTCGTTCCTCCCGAATTGTGCTGTTTATTTGTAATGGGAATGTAATGAGTATGGGTGAAGCCCACTGCCCAGGAGCAAGCTGAAATTGATCTTAGTCTTTCTATTAAAGGGCTGAGGTTGGAAGTGCAGTAGGGGAATACTAGAGAAATGTGCTTTGGCAGAAGGAAAAGAGTTTTGTTCCTGTTTCATTTGGTATAAAGCATCCAGACACAGGTTGATGGACAGAGGTTATAATCTCTGCTCTCACCTTAACTGTTTCTTTCCTTTCCCAATCCTTTTCTCTTTCCTCTAATTTGAAATTCATCTTTGTCTGGCTTAAGGGACTCATTTTGGTGCGTTCGCTTAACACTTCCATCAGAAAAGCTACACTAAGCAGTTGAAAAAATAAAATATACTTTTGGGCTCTAGGACCAGTCAGACAGAGTTGCTACTGGGACTGGGACTGGGACTGGACTGAGAGAGGAACTGTAGTTGCTACTGTTTTTTTCCTTTATAAGCAGTGTATATTATGTTATTTGAATAAATTACTGAATTTTCATTTTAATTACATCTGGTCACAGTTGCCTTCTAATCCTCTTTTGTGATAGAAGTCCTACAAGATAGAAGCTTCTGTTGTATCTCTAACTTGAGTCCACAAGTGCTTGCCTTTAAAAAATGCCCATGCTTGCCAGATATTATTCCTAAAGAGCATAGGAAATAATAATGTTCTTGCCTAGAGTGAGATGCAGCACCGACCTTTCAGACACCTTTAACAGTTATTGATGCAGTCAGTTTTACCACAGTCTCTGTTCTTTATCATTTGGTTCCCCTCACACACAGTTGTATGACATTACTCAAGGAACGTGGCAGAGAGGTGAACTCTGGGGACTTTTCTGAAGGCTTTTGGGCACTAGAATAGATCACTGGTTTGTTAGCACAAGCAAACAATTAAAGTAAATAAATTAATAATATTATTTAATAAATTGACTCTATAATACTCCTAAGCCCGGGCACACCCAGATTCTCATCTGTGCACATGTGATTCTGAATCTGAGGGAAACTTACTACTATAAGGTGTTGAACAGGAACAGTGAGAGCTACTGCTGGTACCCGAATGAACTTATTTTGCCTGAATATTTCAAGATATTTTTAGTTTTCCTACAATAACAAATGATCCTCAGCTCTTTGATCACCTTGATATTACAGCAACAGAAGAGAAGGAAAAAAAGAGAAAGGAGTTGCCATCTGTCATCTCTGTCTAATTATTTCAAGCCCTACCTTGTTTTATACGCTGCAGCACACTATTTTGGGACTTGTTAACTGAGAAGTCTTCTACTCTGCAAGAGTATAAATGAGTTCACCTCTAGCAAGTTCCCCACTGCTCAGCACGTTGAGCCATCATTTCGTACAACCTTTCTCCCAAGCAAATGTTGTAATTTATTAGTTCAGGTTTTATCCTGCTCTCCTGCCTGCACTGGCTTTCCTGTGTAAGACTCCATTTTGTCACCTTTTTTTTTATGAGTGTATGGGAAAGGACATGGAACAGGACTGCACTCCTCTGAACTCTTGTTAGCAGTTCAACACCTTGACACTGGCTCTTCTGTAGTTTTGGAGTCAACCAGTAAATGAAGGTGCTCTCTGCAAATGTGGAGGGACCATATCAGGCAGCAGGTATTCATCAGAAAAGCTGTTTGCTCTATTCTTGTGAGAAGCATACACAACGTGCTTCTTCAGAGGGGACCCAGGAGCCCTCTGGTTCCAACTACCTTGTGGGCGTAGCACCCTAAAGAACCGCTTACCCAAAGAGTAAGGAAGCAGCTTCATTACTCCAGACTTTCCTAAAAATTACTCTTGTGCCTTGAGATGTGGATTACCTAAACACAGGCCACCTTTTTTTTTTCCCTTATAATTGAATTACTTGAGCATTCTGGGTTAATCAAAACTTGGGTTTTTATTTTAACTCTCTTGCTGATACTGTTAACAGCTTTCTCATTAGTTTTTTAAAGGTTGAGGTGCACCAGGCAGCATAAAATAGAACCTATCCTCATTTTGTAAATGCTGACAGTTGTCATACTCACTATCTTTCATTTCTATAAACAAATGTTTGGAGGATATTTTAGTTCCTTCAGCAAGGTGGTATTTTTCAATATAATTGGAAAGCAAGTTTCCAGATAAATTTTTAAAGTCTAGATATGTTGAAACAATGTGATTAAGGTCTGACTTAATCAACAGGAAAGAAAGAAGCAAGCTTTCAGGAAATACTAAAATTTCCCTAAAAATTTGGACTCTTTTGTGCTTTTTAGAAAGCAAGGAGGGAAATGAAAATTACCTTTCAATGGCTGCTTATTTTTACTTTTTTTTTATGAAATGGCTAAATAGCCTGAGCTAAAATCCTGGATTTGTGCATTTTGGGCTTTAGTATCCTTGGAGATAAACTGTGGTATTGTCCTCCACAAGAGTAAGGTTTTTTATTTTGGAAGTAAGAACTACAAGTGTAGGAAATGAGGGTATTTTTTTGGCAAGCCCTACAAAAAGACGACTAAACATCATTCCAAGACTGAACTTTGCTGTGGGCATCCATTTAAAAACAGCATGTGAGATCAAACTCAGTGATTACACTGTGGCTGTGTGAATTTGTTCTGATATTAAAAGACTTCCAAATATTCAATCAAGTTGGAATCAGGTCAAACATTTTGTAAAAGAGTTTTATATGCCTGGATTATATTTCACTTCACTGGTCATCTCTTGATTTTAGCCAGGACAAGCAGCAGAGCAAAGCTATTTTTGCATCAGGCTCATCTAAACCCAGGTAAGAGTAGAGAGCATGTGCAGAACCCTGGGGGACTGAAAAGAGGAATTCAAACCATTTTTCCAAGATTGCTATTTTTTTCACTCACAGACTGTGTGAAAAAATACCAAAGAATGTCGTTTATGTCTTTCCTACACTAGCAGCACCCTTAAGATGAAAATTCACACACATTATTCAGAGAAAATCAATAGACTGCAAGAACCAATCTAAAGCTTAGTCTGTCTTTATTTTTTTACCTAATTACTTTCTTACTTTGATGTATATTACAATATTGCATATGTCATTGAAAGCCTTAGGATTAGTGAATGACATTTCTTCTACATACCTGCCACTTGAAATAAAGTCAAGCAAAAAAGAACAGAGAGTATATTTAGGAGAAAAGTTGAAGAGAATCTAAGCAAAATATGGAAAAATGAGTCATTACTTAAACTTATATTACATGCTGCATAGGAATGTAAACTAGAATCAGTAATAACTCCCCCAGCCTTTCAACATTCTGTACCTATAGCATTGAGAAAATCCTTACTTCAGGAGACCTAAGATTAATGAAAACCTGATAAAGGAGAGAGAACATATACATACCAGCAATTAAGAAAGTTCGGTGAGCTGCCCAGATAACTGTGGTATCAACAGTAAAATGCAACGCATCAGTATTGTCAGAACCACTCCATCAGAAAAAAAGATTAACTGGTAGAAGGCAGCTGTGAATTTTGCATCTTCTTAAACAACTTTCAGTTTTTATGCAAGTTATTACAATTATGCAAGTTATTACAATTATTACAGGCTTGGATGAGGCAAGCATCTAGAGTACTATAGTAAACAGATCTGCTGTTAATCCCCTAGTTCAGAAAACATAGTGGAACTGAACAATGAGAGACTACAGACTGACATGAAGAAATGGAACATTTTTATGGACATCAGAAAGTTAGAAAGAAAGCATAACTTCACAAAACATCACTTATTAGTTACCTGTCCCAGAGAGTAGGTGAAGATTTTGCGAGCCTGCCCTGGAGAATTCTAGGTTGCCATAGGCAGGTTGGCACCCAGGAATTTCGTACCCTGTAGCATGAATAGAGGATAAACCATGGCTAGGTATGGCTCATATGACATACGAGTGATAACCTAGCTAGATTTGCTGCATATTAGTAGGCTATGGCATAATTTGGTACTAATTATTATTCAGGATATCTTACTTTAAAGCAGTATTAAAACTACAAAACAAAGTGATGCTACAGCACACATTTAGTAACTTTCTTGTATGACTACTGTAGGTCAGAATAAGCATTTACAATTGACCTTATGATGGCTGTAAATGAGTGCTACTCCATCTATTTTACTGGAGAAGCATTTGGCCTTAAGATTTGTGAATCAAGCTCTTATATTTTTGCATTGTAAAAACATCAGCTTAAACAAATTTATGCTTCCTTGAAAGAGGGTCATCAAAATTCCTTCTGAGCACCATAGTGAGAAAATGTTTAACAGTGTTAATTGAATCTGGGCTGAGGTTCGAGTTCTGCATACCAGGTTCCATGCTCGTCTACCATCAGCAGAACAATAGCTACAAAATATTTGCTGGGAATGAAAAGCACAAAGAGACACAATCTGAACTAGCAATAGAAGCTATGAATAACACACAGCAAAAGCAGATCCTGAGCCCAGGAGAAGGCCAGTGAGGCAGACAAATTAGCAATGAGAACTGTTGTCCAATATTAGCGTCAAGCAATGCTGGTAAGATTCAAAACAGTCTGTTCAATCCTTAGTGAAGCAAATTCTTACTGAAGTGAAAGGTAGTTTTTCCTGAGTAAAATCTGAGTAAGGACTACAATGTTTGGACATACAGAATACCTCATACTGTATTGCTGTATTCCTTTGCAATATCAGAAATGCCACATAACATGCCTGGAAGGACAAACTCAATAAAAAAATCAGTTTTTCCTCACTCAAGTATATACATATTTATGAACCAGAATTTTTGCATAAGCTTTCCCTCTGGTCAGTGATCACTACACATGCAGAAAATCCTATCTTCTAGTATTCACCATCAATTACCAGTGGGTACTGAAAAGTAGGAACCTTCTGGTCCACATACAGATCTTTACATATAGGACACATTTCAGGAGCAATAACTGTGCTACAGAGAGCAGAAGAGCAGTGTTTATTGGAAAGGATAACCCTGCATGTTACTTTAGTTGTACCACTGAGTTGTTCTTAAGGATCACTTAAGTATCTTTTAACTTTTTTCGTAATGGACTTGGATTAAGTATGTGAAGACACCCAGGGAAGACAGAAAAAATGTGAGGCCCCAAGTTTTAAGTGTTGCCATCACATGAATTTACATCGATATCAGCTTTAAAATCAGAGTGGAATTGAGAATAAATCTCTGGATTCTAACACCTCGATGTTGTTGGTTCTTCAGCGAAAAGTCACTATTACTTTGGATTATGCGTCTCTCACAGCTTTTCTGATGTTCCCAAACTGCAAATCTCATAATCAATAGGTGTGTACATATTTAATACACACAGTTCTGCAGTACTGCAGTACTTCACTATGTATTTTCATTCTCAGCTATAGGTGTAAGGAAAACAGTCCATTGTAGGAGCAGCTTTTTTAAAATGGTCTTTACTTGGCTCTTCATTTTGTATCTGCATACTTTTCAGTACAAAATTGTAAACTTCTCCTAAAAGTCATCTGTGAAATCTTAATTTTGAAAAAAAAATTAAAAATCTGGGAATTCAGCCACAGATTTTTCCAGAATGAGTGGAGATTTTTCAAATCAGTGCATTTTGCATGTTTTCCTGCACTTCACTGAGAAAACCTGCATAGGAGTCTTCTGGTGAAACAACTAAACTTGCAAATTCTGAGATGGCTTAAATGAAAACATTAGACTTTTCAAGCCTGCAAAATTAATTAAATTTGGGTTCTTGGTGCAAAGAAGCTGTTTGAACAGGGATAAATATCTGCTGACTTCAGATCCATTACCAGTTCTTCTCCATGTAGTGTTAATATAACCTATCTCGTACCTTTAACTGATATATAGCAAATAGCTTTGCTATAGATAACCTTGACAAAATATTTTAAGGCTGTGAGGTTGTGAGATGTTCTGACAGAGATGGGAGGAGTGTAAATTCCACTTTAGCTGTTTTTTCAGTGTTCTTTCCGACATCTTTTTGGTAGTAAGTCCCATGTAATTGCTCCATAAATGAGCTAATACAGAGAAAAGCTCTCTGCTCTAAATGTTGCGGATCTTTCAAAAGCTCCCCAAAGTGATTTAATAACATCCTGTCTCAGATAATCAGTGTCAGTTTTAGTCAGTCTAATCCTATTCTCATATGCAAGGTCGAAAAATAATTAGTAATGGTAAGATTTATATGCCTGATATCAAAACACAAAAATTAATTTGTCAGCCTCTGCAGTTTACATGGGATATTGTTTTAGCATTGGCAAATCAGAAATCAACAAAACAGACAAACATGTTTTTCTAAAGCAACTGCAAATTTAAAAGAAAACAAAATGGAAAAAGCTCCCCATTCTGTTACTGTGTTGTTTCCTTTCTTGAAAGGAAAACAGTTCTAAGAAATTTGTAAGTACTGAAAATAAGAAATCAGCCTATTTAAAAAGAATATCATATAGTCACTTCAGAAAATTAGTAGTTTACTACAGCAAAAATATCAGTCTCAAAACCCTGATGATAAAGTATTTCAGATTATCAAATTTTAAAACTTTTTTTTATGCCACAGCATGATAAAGTAACTCATTTTCCTCTTCTTTCTCCAGAGCTTTCCTTACACTTCACTGATGTGATTGAGACCGACTCCAGTGTCAAGTGAGGTTCAAATTTGGACATACTGTTGTGTTTCCTTGTCTTGTCCTAGAACATGCAGTATGTTACTTCAAATATTGTCTGTGGCTCTTCTGAAAATAATCACAGAGGATACCTACAGACCTATAGCCAATTTGAATTTGAAAAAAAAAAAAGTGGATTTCTCAGTGAAATATTATCAACACATTATTCTACTGTCTAGAGAAGAACAGCTAATAATTAATTTTGGTGACAGGTGGTCATTGATCCACTGTACCTAGAGTAGACTCATGCAGACTGCTATGCCTATTTAAGAAATACTTTGGTAAGAAAAGTAAATGCAATGCCCCCTCATGCTCTCCTCTCCATATTTTATAGGAGAGTTCTCTCTGGAACTGCAGCTGAAGAGTAGACTTGGAATCCGTGAGAGAAACCACTCTACAGACACCCAGGTTGGTGGAGAAGGAAGGGGAGGAGGTGTTCCAGGAGCAGGAGCAGAGAATACCCTACAACCTGTGGTGCAGACCATGGTTAGGCAGCTGTGCTCCTTCAGCCTGTGGAGGACCCCATGCTGGAGCAGGAGGATGCCCTGTGACTCCATGGGGAGCCTGCATGGAGCAGGTTCCTAGCAGGAACTGTGGACCCGTGGAGAGAGTAGCCTACGCTGGAGAAGGTTTGCTGGCAGGACTTGTGACCCCATGGTTGACTCATGCTGGAGAAGCCTGTTCCTGGAAGACTGCCCCCCATAGGAGGGACCCAGATTGGAGCAGTTTGTGGAGAGCTGCAGGCAATGGGAAGGACTCATGCCAGAGAAGTTCATGGAGAACTGTCTCCCATGGGAGGGACTCCATGCTGGAGTAGGGGAAGAGTGTGAGGAGTCCTCCCCATGAGTAGGAAGGAGCAGCAGAGACAATGTGTGATGAACTAACCACAGCCCCCATTGCTGTCCGCCTGTGCCACTTGAGGGGAGGAGACAGAGAAAACTGAGAATGAAGTTAAGAAGGGAGGGATAGTGGGAAGTTGTTTTAAGGTTTAGGTTTTATTTTCTCATTACCCTATTCTGATTTGATTGGCGATAAACTAATTTCCCCAAGTGGAGTGTGTTTGGCTCTTGATGGTAATTGCTAAGTGATCTCTCCTTGTTCTTATCTCCACCCATGAGCCTTTCATTATATTTTCTCTTCTGTTCCTGTCCAGCTGAGAAGGGAAGTGTCAGGATGGCTTTGGTGGGCACCTGCTGTCTAGCCAGAGTCAACTCAAAACAATAGAATACACTGGTCTGTTTTACAAATGTCAGTTGCAAATCTGAATGATTTTTCCCAAATAATGTGTTTTTCAGAAGCTGGAGAAGTCTGTGGTTGCTCCATTTGTGACTGGAAGACTCAGTGAACAGATTTTAGCCTTTAAACCAAAGTCACCCCAAATCTCACATCTGTTAAAGGGAGAAGCATTTTCTGTGAATAAGGGAGGAATGTGTCCTGGTCTGATTTTAGCTTAAAATCTGTGCTTTTTAAGACCTGAAGCAGATTTGAAAGTCACCCTTAAACTGGGCTGTGCTATTATGATTTCTGTACTTGCCCAATTTAGCCCTATTTTACCCCTGAATGAGTTAAGAACTGCTATTTTTGCTTCTATTAACACCATAAAGCTATTTTAAGGACCTGCTTTTATAAATACTAATAACCTGAGATGAAACATTGGCAGAGCAAGCTGGAAGAACCACGGGGACACCTTGGAACATACTGTCACGACTTTACCTCTACATCCCGTCCTCATTGAGAAGGCACGTGGTAGTGGTGCTGATTTAGCATTGCAGACTTTCAAGATGCTGTCAGCTCCACTTGCTACCTACTTTCCCACCAGTCATGCCAATGTAGGTAACTGGCTGTCATCTCCACAGAACAAAGGCTGGAGTTAATAAAAAATGTCAAACAATCCATTTTCTGTGAGGGGGTGGCAGTTCTATTCCTGGAGTTACCAGAACTATCCATGACCACAGTATTAAATAATGTAAAAGTGCTTCTGGGATTAGAACAATATACCTTAATGAATATGTTAAATATAATTCCCTAATCGAAAACCAGGCCCCTATGAAACCATACATCCCTCTAGTTGGGGTAATCTACTGAGACTGGACCAGTAGCTCTCCAGTGCAGACACAGCGTACACGAGAATATGGTGAAGCTGGGAATGTCCATGAAGCAGAAAAGGAAGGAAGATAAGGACATTTGTAATCAATGAAGTTAATATCTGTTTATGACACTATAGAAATACAGAGATGTTGCTTTACCAGCTTAATTTAACACATTTTAGGAGAGAGTGTTTCCCTGCAAGAGGCCTGCTGGCTTCCATACCTCTCAGTATCTTTCTGACCAGGCACAAAACCCAACTCTTTTTCTCATCCTATTTCTTGTCCTTTTTCCCCCCTTCTTCTAACAAGCTCTTACCATGGCTTCTCTTCATCTCCAGTTTTGCCTATCAGTTCAATCCCCAACTATGTTTCCTGTATGGCCACTGGCTCCTCTTAGTTCACGACCTGCTGCAATGCTGAAGGTGAGAGACCATTTCCATGTCCCCTCTTGGGAAGCCAGTCACTACAAGATTCACATGCCAGAAAGAGTTAGGGAGGAAGTCTTATTCAGTCTTGAAACTCTAGAGTCAGGAACACTTGACTGAGATTGAACCTATGTGAGATTTAGTTGCCAAACTAATGCTTTTGCAGTGCACAATTTTGAAAGTTTATAAAAACCACAGAATGATAGAATGGTTTTGGTTGGAAGGGACCTCTTCAGGTTCTGGAAATCTACTACTGACATAAAACTGGTAGGACTGGGATTGACTGAAGTTTTCTTTCACAACTTTAGTTTAAAGCCTTTTTAACCAACTTGGCAAGCCTATGTTAGTTACAGCATAAATTGACACTCTGGAAGGGCCTTTGGAATATTTTAGGTCCCAACTCCAAAGCAGACAGGTTGAGGTCTTCTTAATGAAAAATATAATTTGGTATTTTTTTTGCTATGAGTACACCCACATTTTTTTCCTTTGTTATATTTTCAGAAATATCTAAGGCATTTTAACATAAAAATATGGCAGACAATACTCCAATTGATATAGTTAAAATTTTGCAAAGCATTAAGTAATCTGTCAGCGGAAAATATACCATACCTACCTATTTATCCATCTATATTTATCAAACCATGTGGGTGGCCTTTTGTGAAGTAAACGTGTATGAATATGCATACACATATGTATACATATGTATATACTTAAAATCCACTATTTTCAGAAAATATATGAGGAAAATAGTACATAAATGCTCTACAGTATAACTGCCATGCTTTGACTATAAATACATGAATGAATAATTATCACTGTATTAGGCAGGTTGACAGAGCAGTTTCAGTAGAATTGGAGCTACTTGCAATGTTTGATTTTGTTTGTTGATGCCTTTAAATACCTGTATTGCCAAAACACAAATAGTGTTTCATTCTGACTCAAGGCAGTCAGTTCAATACAGGTGTATCAACAAAATGCAAGGATTTATGACTAACAAAGTAATGAACTTTCTGTTCTCAAAATGCTAAGATGCCTTATTCTGTATGATGACATAAGCTAATCAGTTTTGCATACATTTCTAATAATTAACAACAAGTTTGAGCTCTCAAAGAAATCTGCAGACACAGATCCCATTTCCCCAAACTTTTGCTTTATTGCATTAATGGGGTACTCTAGTTTGTCTATGAATATCCAACATTGGCTTTGATCTAGGGTGTTATTGCAACAAAATCCAAGACTGTGAAGCTTTGCAAGCTTGTGATCACTTTTCTTGGTATCACTGTGGCATTTTATTGTGGCTATATGACTTCATATTTTGTCAGTCTTTAAATGCATGAAATATATTAACTGATCTGGAATTTAATAGCTGGCTGAGTACAATTTTACTGATGATTAGATTTGCGGGAAGAGAAGCAGGTGCAGAAACACTCCCTCCTGCAACTGTGGAAAAATATGATAGGAATTAGTCATTCAGCATCTGCATGGAAATAATCATAAATTGTTAATAATATTTCATTTCGAGTCTCCTACTTAGGAAGCTGATCATCTGCATATTGTGAAAAACATCAGTTAACTTTACTGTCTTAAAACTTGTAAACTATTGCTACAGAATAAAAACAGTCACTCTTTTAAGGGTTAGAGATCATCTTTGCCATATAATTCAGTGACATCTGATAGTTTGTATACTGTTTAAATGCATTTTGTTATTTCCTGTGGGAAGCAATAGCCATAAATGCATTTTATAGGTGCCAAAATACACCTGTTGTCTGTGGACATTTCCCATGGGAACTATACTTGCTTCTATGTCTCCTTTAGGTCAATATTAGCAGTGGCTTTCCAGTGCTGTGAATGATAATACACAACAGCTTCTCTGAGGCACTTATTTTTATGATGAGTTTTTCATAATGGCAAAACCCGAGGAATAGTTTTCCATATACAGGAAAACAAATATGAGCACCTAAGTGCTGTCTTTTCTCCTATTTACACTGTTTTTTTTTCTTCAACTAACTAAGTGTTGTTTCTAATGTAATTAGGCCATCATGAATCATTTACCCCTAATTTTTCTCTATCATAAATGCTTTGTTCCAGTGTCCCAGCAGCAGATCCATTTTTTCACTCTTTTTTTATGGTTTTACTTCAGGCAATCTTTACACCACTTCAGCTGCCCTCTTTGAGTACAGTTAAAGCTTTGTTTCAACATGGAGAACATTATGGGGTAGCTGGCAGTAAGTATCTGGCTGAGAAGACTTCTGTGTCTAGAAGTGAATTTTTATCAATCTTAAGGAGACAAATTTGGAACAATGTTTATGTTTCCTAATTTGGAATATTAGAATGCTTAAGGTATCAGCTGCATAAATTAGTAATACATTAAAAGCTACCTTCCAAGTCCCCTAGTGCCAATGTAATTCTCCCTTTTCCCCACTTTTCAACAGTCTTCCTTGGAGCCTCTAAGTTTGGGAGCTTTAGATAATCACTGACTCATTTTGTCATCTAGGAATGGACTATGTAAGAGGTCTTTTCTAAATATATGGATGTATTTACTGCATACATCAACTGTGCTTGTATTTATATTTCATACCTTTTCCAAAATCTGCTGTGATGATTTTAAGTAGGGGGATGTGAATGTGTGAATAAAATCATACTGAATATAGAGTAGGATTAACTTTACTGAGAATAGCAGCTCTTTTGTGCAAAGACTGGTCTGTGCTTGCACAGTTCCAGCAATCCATGCCTGGTGCCTCCAGAGAATCAAATAATTACAAGACATCCCTTTAAAATGGCACATGTTTTACATGGTAAGTAGAATTATGCTAACACTTAAGACTGAAATATATTCCTATATCCCTAAAGATATATCCTAAATTATATCTAGTGGCTCAGTAACTTTCACTTATTCACTGAATACATAGTCTAAAGATCTGTTTTCTAAGCAGCTTCAGTAAACTACGGTGTGAGGTGTTTCTGCAAGAGGGGAAAATGCTGGCATGCTGGGGAAAGGGCAGTGATGTCTCTGGGAATGTTATGAAGAATCTCAGTCACCCCTTTGCAAGAAATGGATTCAGTCTTGAAGAGATGCACAAAAACATTTTTTTTCTGAGACTTGAGGCACCTGAGAAAACAAACTCAAAAGTACAGTTTGTCAAAATCAGTCCAAAAAAAGAAAAACTGAGTGGGGATATGGCTGATATTTTAAACATGACAGGGAGGGACAAAAATTATTTCCTCTAAAGAAAAGTGATGGTTTAAGAAGAAATTGGACAGAACTAAACATGATTACATTTTCTGCTGGAAATTAGAACACATCTAATGACAAAACAACATGATTCTGGAACAGCCTTTTAATCAAAGATAGATTATCTGGTTGCCTGTATGTGCAGATCGCTGTCCCCAAATGTCCAGGTTCCTAAATGTCTTGTTTTCTCAAATTGCTTTTTCACAAAAAGGCTGTTGTCAATAGATATTTTCAAACAATGGATCTCAGTCCTTCAAAGTCTTACTCACTTTAGTGTTTGTTACTTGTCGGAGAAGAGAACCAGGCACCAGCTCAGTAGTGTCAATGACTGGAGTCAGAAATGGAAGAAATATCACTGAGAAAACCAGTTCTACCTTGATGAACCTGATGCAGTTAATGAATTTGTCACTTGATCTCTGCTAGAAATGCATTTATCAGTCCAACACTTTCATGTATTTGAAATACAAATGCACTGCTACAGAGCAGTTGAATTTACAATTGAGAATACTATGATTACAGAGATAATATCTAGAGAAATATTCCCAGGAGATGCTTCCAGGCAGCTTAAAATCAATAGACATGATGAGTATTTTACATCTCTTCAGATTTTGCTTCTGGTTTGACTATACAACCCTTATCTTTTACCCCTGAAGAGCATGGATGCTTTCACTGTGGATAGATTTCTACATTCCTTTTGCTGAGAAAATTAAGCAGTGAGTGATCTGCTTCAGAAATCTGCTCACTGGAGAATTGGTGAATATGCATGTAAACAACTGCCCTAGAGTATAATCAGAGCTATTTTCATGTTACAGTTTGGTAGGTTAGAAGAAGGAATTAATTAAAACAAGAGAGACTAGACTTCAGTTCAGAAATTGTTTTTCTTTTTGTCTGCTCTGAAGCCCTGTTGAGGCCTCCTCTCCTGCCTGCCACCACAGATTTAAATTATTTTTGCTAAATTTTGATTTTAGTGAAGAATTTATTCAGCACTGACTGTACCTCCGATGAAATAATTCAGTGGAATTGCCTGGGCTGGCTGGCATGAAGTTTATCCCTTGTATATCCATGCAGGTTCTCTCGGTCCATCTTGCACTCTGTGGGGCTATTTGAATTGATTCTTTCTAGTTTTATGTGCCTTCCATTATAAAGGACAGATTTTCTGTTGTCTTAGGGTATATTACATTCATTTTGCAGGCTCTTCCCTATGCCAGGCACTGTTACATTGGACTCTTGGGTGTGTCAAACAAATAATATGGCTCCCAACGCAGAGAAAATCAGCTCACTTTTCTGTCGCTTGACTTGCTCTCATACCCTTTTCTCTTCTTGCCCATTTAAAGTATAAGTTCATTGAAGGAGAGGAAATCTCTTAGGATTGTGGGAGAACAGCAGGCAGTATAATGAATCCTGGTCTCTGGATGGGACCTCAAGGGTAAAGAGAAATTGAGAGGGAGATTCTGATGGGGTCACTTGAGTGGAGGGTCTTTTGAAAAATCAAGAAAAATAATAGAAAGAACAATATCTGAGGGATGGAAGCCTAATTATATATTAAAAATATTCCAATACTCTCAGATTTGTTCAGGGTTATATTTCAGAATGGCTAATGGGAAGATTTCAAAATTATTTAATTATCCTGCATACCAATTTAAACAAGACAAATATCAATGAAAAGGCTGAATCCAGAGTAATGCAGGAAGCAGAGCTGGCTCAGAGGTAAAGGAAATGCAGAATTCCACCACCCTGGGAATGAGTGCTGTTGGAGGAGACGGCAGCACTGTGATGAAGTAGCAGGCATGGTGCTCCTGCTCGTGCCAGAACAAGGAGCCATGACCACTGCTTCTTGCAAGAGGGATGGACAAGTATTTAGTCTACTCAGAGCATCCTTTCCTTTGGCAGTAGCAGTGGCAGGTCTCTGGCAGAGGCAAAGCAGGCAACTGCCCCAGCATCTGCATACTTTATCTGTGTCTAGAGCTGGCTCTGCAAATCCCATTCCATTTATTTCAGGCTTCAAACATATACTATGCTTGGCTCAAGGCCCATTCTATGCTTTGAAAGGGCTTTGGGGAAAAAAAAGTGCTGCAAAACAAAATTGCCAGGTGTGAGCAATCAGAGCACAATTAAATCTACTATGAATGAAATGAATTATCCCCTTAAAAAAATATTAGCTGTTGTGGAACAAGTTTCATTTAACAATTAAGAGATGTATATGTTCAGGTGAGTCTTATTACTGCTTGGCTAACTCCTGTCATGTGCATCTTCCTGCTTTCTTTTGCAAGAACTGTCTGTGTGGCAGAAAACAGACTCAGTTTTCATCCGGGTGTACATCAGTGAGTCGTGGGCATGAGACTGCTTTATTCAGTACGGACAATGTCTGTCTATGATAACAGCAAACTAATGGATGCTTTTAAAACCAGAGAAACATAGATGCAGAATGTATGATGGTGAGAGTCCAGTGACATGGAATACGCCTCTCAAAGGGAAGGCATTGAGAATTAAAGTTGAGGCAGGTTCCGAAGCAATACTTTGATGAAGTGCAGTTTCTGTTTTCAAGGCAAGAGTGCGGAAAAATTATTCTAACCAGTCTCAGAGACACCTACATTTGGGATTCTGGAGTGCCCTGGGAGGTTGGACAGACACTGATTTGCCTAATGATGAGTTGCCAGGATCGACAGCATTACTGGGATTCCTCTGCAAGGCAGAAGTGCAGTTCCACGGTGGAGCTGGGCCCATTCACAGTACCTAAAATCCCCCTAACCCACAGGGATGGGCAGTACAGATTTAGCACAGAGCCCAGCAGCTGTGATCTTTTTTTAAAAACCCAGTGGTGGCATATATATAACCCACACTTCCAGTGATTTGAGCAGAGACACTGTTTTATTTCAATTTGAGGGACCTCAGACTTTTTCTCAGGATATACCCTTGCTAGGTGGCTATCAGTGTGGATTTCCATGCCTTCCATTGAGACTTGGCACCGGATAACCAGGAATACAAAGCCATGGAGCCAACAATAAAGAAAGCAAAAAAAAAGAAAAGAAAAAAATTTGTTTCTATATCTCTTATTCCCTTAACTATACAGTATTTCTCTCTTCAGCTGTTTAAGGACATGGGGTTCCTTTTTCAGAAGGTCTGGAAGTCCTCCCTGAATGCAGTGATCAGTTCTTGAAGCAGTGTTGTGCCTGTATTTTGTGCCCAGAATATGATTTGGCTCCGACAGCAGAAAGAGCAAGCATGTGTGACTTTAGGTGCCATACACTAATGCTAACTAGGCTGTGCAAATAATTTAAACGTTAACACATTCCTTTGGATTTGCCTACCAAGTGCAACTGATGGCTAATTGGGCCTGAAGTTTGTAACAGTGTGAACTTGTTATGGTCCAAACACGGAAATGAGAAGGTCTGATCTAGTAGCTGATCCCTTCAAACAAAACAAGAATATGTACAGGAGGCAGAATTTCCAGTCTGATAGTGGGGCCAAGACACATGGAAATCTGTTTCCTACTTGTGAAAGCCTTACTGGTCAGAAGCAACTAGAATCAAATTACCAACTCAGTCAAAGCATTATATTCTAATACCTCTCCAATATATACTGAAACTCTAGGCCAGTCCTGAAGGAGTTGGAAGAATATCATGTGACCCATAAAGCCAAATCCTTCAGGGCTGCAGATGTTAAGTGAGCCTGTTAATAGCAGATTGTACTCATTTCACTCTCATGTAATTTTGGATTCTCTAACTTTCCCCTGGTCCCTACTAAAAGGTATCATCCTCTCCTTTGCCAGAAATATGCTACTGCTTACTAGCTGAGTAATGGGTTTTGTCTATTTGCAAAATAGCAGCTTCAGGATCCTGCCAGCTCCAAACCAGAGCTGCAGCCTCTTGGCTCCTACAAGTGTAGAAGTTATTGGATTAGAGAAGGGTAGATAAAAAGGCTGTCTCTTGCTTGATTTTTGAACTGGGGAAAGCATCAAACCTGATAAACAGGCACCACAGCTCAGCTAATGCAAATGCCAGGAATTGGGTAGTGCTTGATGAGCAGGTGAGCAGTCCTCCCCAAATCCTGTCAGCTGGATGGTATTTGCAGAAAGTGGTGACTAATTAAATATAGTCTACAAGGGACCTCTGGGAACGTGAGATGAGAGAGGAAGTGTTTGTGGGAGAAAGAAGCACTAAATAAGTGAATGACCCTATGGCCATTTTTAAGGTAGCTCAGGTGAGAAAACAGTAAATCCTCAATTGTCAAGGTAGTTTATTCAGAACAGTTTGTGGTTTTTTTTTACCCTGACATATTTTCCTTGTTTTATAGAAAGAGAGTTTTAAGAGCTGAAGGGCTACCTCCCCTTGGCTTCATTGGTCTTGCTCGTACATTCCTCATTCCTAACATCCCTGAGATGTTCCTTGTATAATGAGAATTGAGAGTATAAAATTAAGAGGTTTAACTTTCTCAGTTCCTTTTATTGCATATGTGCAGCACAGGATCGCAGAAAGGACTGGAATTTCTGTACTGCCTGAGCAGTAGCTATTCTGCAGGAAGGCTGACAACCTTGACTATCAGCAGAGCCTGCTCTGACTCACTGCTAACCACTGCACTACTGCAACTAGTCAACATCTGAGCTCTTGGTATTAGAATTCAGAAATTTTTTACAATATAATTTTTTCTATTTCTCTGCCTCCAAGCATAGCTAAACAGTGTGTCTTGTTACTTGGTTCAACAGCTGCTAGTCGCTTTCAGTCCATTAATTGTCTTTTGGAAAGAAGCTGCACTCTTTCATTGCTATTGGAAGGCTTAGGCTTGACCCTGGTAGCTGCTTTACACCTTTAGATGACCAACCTTCTTGAATACTTACGGGAGGATCCAGTTACAGCTTATTCTAACAGAATCTTTCTTTCCTCACTTTCTTCATCCTTCGCAAAGCGTATTTCCAGCATCATCTCTGAACTTCCTACTGGCAACTACCTCTTCGCTGAGAAGTGACATACTTTTACGGTCTAATACCCAGTATCTTGTTTCTGTCTTGTTTACATGTAATCTACTTTTAACAGTTCCAGACATCTTGGCAGGAGGGCCAAAGCATACTCACTAGCTGTATTTCTTGGCCTTTTTCTGATAAGACTCAGACTTGTTCTGCTCCCTACGGGCCCTCGAATGAGCATGGAAGGGGAATTCAAAAATCTTACTCTCTTTCTTCCTTGCTGTGTTGAAGTGAAACAGGAATGGCAGTTCCCGCACTCTGGGGAATACAGACAAGCTAAACTGTTCGAATAGCAAGAGGGTGGAAGGGTACAGGCCCAGCAGTGTCCTGTGTGGACACTGGCTAACATCTAAGAGAAATCCATAGGAGCCTAGCAATAAAATTCCACAATTTCTCTTTCATAGGATTTGTTTTAAAGGCACAGTTTGATACTTTAGAATTAATTTTTAACCTGGCAAATTTAATGTTGAAGACCCAATGCAAATTTGGGATTGAGTTTTTGCTTTGGTTTCACATGAATTCTCTCACCAGACCAGTGTGTGGTCAAATTAAACATTTAATACTTGTATCTCATGATATGACAGGATCTTTATGCTCTTAGGTGACCACTTAGTAATAGATTATGTATTTATAACCTGGAAGAGCCATGAGTTGCTGCTTTCTGAATCCTGAAGAATAATCCAGGAAGATGATCAGCGATATCACTTAATATTAATCAGACTTGAGCTGGCAAAACCCCCCACGTATTAGAAAGTTCTGATACTTGGCCCTTTTTTATTGTTTTTCTTTCTCAACTTATTTCAGAAGCACTGCAACCAAACCATTTTTCTTGGACAATTGGCCCAAGATAAGGCTACAAAAATGGGAAAATGTGGAAGAAAAAATTTAAGGTTACCTAGTGATATGTTCAGTTAGCTGCACACATTTCTGATTTATAGAGTGAGTTATAAAGAGTTAGTACATTGAGTATCAGCAGTAAGTGTGGGAATAGCTCACTAAAACATATATGGGATTTGGGGTTTATGCACCTTGTAGAATGTTGTGTGTCCATTTCAACCTTTGCTAAATGCTTCATTAAGTGTTATGGAAAACAAAATAAATAATTTCCTTTTGTAAGGGTTTCACATCCTGGTGTGAAAAGGCCTTTTATTTCAGATAAGTCTTGCTGTCTGATTAAATCCCATGGATAGGGCAAAAATATTAATAGATTTTTCTATCTTCACCTCACTGATGTTCAATCACAGGTTCTTTCCAACTCTGTGCTTTTTTAGAGGACAGTAATTTGCTGAAAGCATTCTTAGCAAGTTGATGTCAATCTGATTACAATTAACAATACATTCTATTTCCATTTCCCACTTTCAAACGAAGTTGAATGATGGCAGTACAAGTCAGAAAAAGGTTTTAAAATAAGCTGAGGTCTCTCTAGATTTCTATAAATGCAAGATTCATTCTTTTATAGTAAGCAGCAATTTTTTGTATGTATCCCAACACTTTTCTGTTCATTTGAACCTGACAAGGTAAATGAGTAATAAAAGTGAAAAAGGAAAGGTGGTTGCAAAGCAAATGCAGTTGTCTGGATTTATTGAGCCCACTTGATGGCGTTGAAATTATTTTTTCTTATTTTTATAGTAATTCATTATGTTCGGGCCTGCTAGTGCATGTCAAACGCAGCATGAGGGAATAAAGAAACAAACCTTTCTTATTCATAAATGAATAAAGCAATAAACCTTTTGTGTCAATGGAAATTATGTACTCTAAATTAGTGTGTCTACAGCAGCACAGAGTAATAAATAGAGAACAATTTGTTCACTTTTATGTAAATTGAATTTAACTATCAATATGAAATATAGCAGCTTTTAATTAAAAGGGACAGTTCCACTAATTTAGATGGTGGAAACACATGAGTAGCCCCACTAAAGATAAAAAGGAACTAGTAGGTGAAGCACCCCCAGTTCTTGGGAGGTTGAACACAGTCCAAGTGTTCTTGGGGTATTTTGTTGCTCCCTGAGCAACCAAATCATCAGACCGTGGTGGTGACAATGGGCCATAGCAGTGCTTTTCTTGGAAGCTTTAACTTTCAGGTTACCTGGTAGAGATGGGCTATGGGTACCGATACCAAGGAAAGGAGGCTCACTCCCAGCAATGACTCCCTCTAGCATTTGCTGAGGACTGTCTGAAAACTTCCTGAGAGGTACCACTAGGATTTGGAAAGGCTGCAGAAAGAGGTGCCTGACACAGAGTTCCTGAGCAAGCTATTGGCAGCCGACATCTGTGTTGCTCCAGATGAACTGGCATGGGGAAAGGTCTGAGGAATTCCAACTTTGAGAACCTGGTTGGAAGCAGAAAGTTTAAAGGATGGAAGGTAGGATACAGAGACAGAAACAAAGTACACACTCCTTTCTTCAACAATTTGCTAGGTATTTGTGCCTCCTTGGACATTACAGCTGAGGTGTTCCTTACCTGGGGCAGTTGTATCCTCATCTGCCGTTTGCAGCCTGGGAAAGGCGCAGTGAGTGAGCTTTGTCAGTCACTCCATCCCTCGTAAAACAGAGACCTCTACCTTTGATGAGCCTGACACAGTCAGTAAAACCTAAGCCCAAGATCAGCTGCAGAGAAACTTCAGGATGAACCCTCAACTCACAGGACTGATATTGTTGAACCCTCAGTAACTTGTCCCAGGTGAGCTTTTGGCTAATGGTGTTTCATGCTGTCTTTAAGGATTATGTTATGACTTCAGGTTTTTTTCCTCATTCCATTTACTTAGTGTGACTGGAAGCACTGAGAAAAATCTGAGATAGATATTTTAAGTATCTGCAGTCTTGGAACAATAACTCTACAGTGAAGCATCATCGATGTGATATGCTCCAGAATGCTAATTTAGATGTAAAGTTGTGTTAGAATTTGGGTGCTTAAGGTTAGGGTGATGTGCAGAACCTTGGTGAAATCTGTGCATTTGATACTGAAGTGTTGGTGGCAGACTGAAAATACTTCTCTTGTGGTAAATGTCAGACGTGAAGGTTTTAATTAAGTAATGTACTTTGGACCTTTTATTT
The DNA here is from genome assembly GCF_036250125.1 of Pseudopipra pipra. Taxonomy (NCBI): domain Eukaryota; kingdom Metazoa; phylum Chordata; class Aves; order Passeriformes; family Pipridae; genus Pseudopipra; species Pseudopipra pipra. Next base: position 53,490,715 of record NC_087554.1, read on the forward strand.
TTCCAGTTTATGTGCTTTTTTTACTCTTCTTGGAAGCTATGTTTGTGTCATGCAGTTGGCGAGGAAACCTCTGTATTTAACAAGATTGATGCAGTGTTGCTGATTCTCTCCTGTGGCCCTGAAGCACTTTGGGTGTATGCAAATGCCAAATGAGCCACATGAAACACTTTCAGAAATGTGCTGTAGAGAACAGGCTGCAAACATGGTCTTTGGGCCAAATTAGCACTGCCGTGTTGGCCAGTGAATGAGTACACTGCTGCTATTAAAGACAAATGCAGTTTAGTGTGTTTACCCATTTTTCAACCATAGACTATTTTATATTCACTCAGGGGCAGATTATGGCCATTTCTGTATAATAGTATAGCAGAATGCCTCACTCTTGGACTTCACAAACGCAATACACTGTCACAGGCAGTATGTGCAGAATGCAAGAGGGGTGTTTAATTTTTCCAATCTCTACCACCTTTGACATTCCAGAACTAGTGTGAGGAAGGCAAATGTTTGGACCCTAAATTATGAGCACTTTCCAACTTGTCGCTTCATAGAAATGAGAGACAGCAATGAATGTGTAATGGATACTCAGTAGTGAATTGCTTGGGTACTGCTGTCAGTGCTAAAGGCAAATGGCTTATTGCCTTAATCTCCCTCTCCCTTATTGTTCAGGAGTAAAGAATCATCATGCTTGAGGGTATATCAGATCTGTCTTTTATAGTGTTGTGTGAATAGACTGTGGGCTATATGTTTTATCTCCCTCTGGGCTAGATTATCTGCCCTCCAATGCTTTTTGGTCACTGCACTTTATATCCCTGTTTCTCTTCCTTCAGCTTCTCACCTAATCAAATCTCACAGACAATCTAAACAGCAAACAAGGTCCAAAGAAACAGTTAAAGAAGGTATCACAACTTTTACAGTAATGCAATACTGAAATAAGTACTTTGGGCCACGGGGATGTGCTCCCTATTGTGTTCTATAATCCATTGAATCAACTGATCAGGATTTTTCTTAAAATTAATTTAGTTTTAGTCTTTACCCCCATTTTTATGGTTACAAATAGTCTTTCAATTGCAAGACTAAATGTATTTTTATACCTGTGCTCCTCCTGAGCTCAGTTTGTGCTCATTTGTTTTTTTATCTGTGCTGCCCTGTAGCTTAAACCATTTATCTACCTCTCTGCTCACTCATACCTTTTGTCTACTTATGAAGAACAAGACGGGGGGAGAAGGGGGGGTGAGGAGGTAGTCAGAAAAATTACTTGGGAATAAGTGGAGTTTAAGAAGGAATCTCCTGCTAGTTGAGATGTTCGGTGAATTTGGAGGTTGGCGTTTTCTTCTCCTTTGTCCTCCTACTAGTGTTGCCTTAAGTCAGTTACGTATACTGGTCTGTGAGATTTGGCTCCAAGAAAAAGGAGTTGTAGAAATCCAACTGAGGGAAATGTAAGGAAAACCTGTAACAGCACCCTAACACCTCAGGGGTGAGGTTAGAGGGGACTGAGCTCAGGATAGGGCACTGGTGGAAGGGCCTGACCAATAGCTACTTGAGGTGAAGAGAGCACTTTTGCTTTGTTTCTATCTGAAAGATAGAAACATATCTCTTCTATTTAAACTCCTGGTGTTTTTTGCTCTTGTCAATAAAGCAATTTCATAATTTCAGTAAAGATTGAACAGTTATTTTGGTAGTTTTTTAAACAGGACTTGCTGATTGCTGCTGTTGGCACCCTGCTCCCCGCGTTCTCCAAAAGAACGGTGTGTTCATTTGCTGGAGCACCTTTATCACCACAGCAACAATGCGATGAGGTTTTTAAATCCATCGTTTCTCAAAGTAAAGATGTGAGCACTGAGCCAAAGAGAGCCAGGCTCAAAGCCTACTGTCAGAGCTGAGATCTTCTTGTCCCTGAACTCTCTGTGCAGTGATGGGGTGCCCCTTGCCCCAGGTGTCCATGGTTTTGCCATGCTTTGCAGGCAAGGCCTAGGGAGGTGGCTGTGAAATTAAAAGGGTTTCAGGAGAAATCGTGTCTCTGAAACAACAACGTTTCCTGCATAAAAAGTCTGCATGTTCCCCCAGAAGAGAAGATTCCATCACTTGAATTAAGCTAAGGTGGTTCTGTGGAGGAAGCCTGCTCTATGGCAGAAACATAGGTGTTGTAAATGCCAAATCATTGCAAGATTTGTATTTTGATGTCATTTGTAGCATTTTTCATTCAAGTAATACATCTTGGCTGGGGAGCTGATAAGGAGTCTCTGAGATTTAGTTATCTTTTTTTTTTCTACCTTGCAGATAATTTCTGTGTGACTTAATCCCTTCCAGTCCTAAGGAAAAGCTTTGACCTTCTCATGTATTCTCATGAGCTGCACAAAATAATCTCAAAGAGATTTTTGGTGTTGTGACCTTCTTTGCTAGTGTTAAGTTCTCTGCCTTTGCTGGTCAAGTGAAGTCCTCCAGAGCAGATTCAAACTTCTGACAGTGGATAGCTGTACTTGTCTGCTCCAAGCAGGCTCAGTCACACTACTCTCCTTCCCAGTGGTGCCAGTGATTTTTTTTTTTCCAGGCTGCTCTCTGATCTCCATTAAGGTTTGTTTTTGATAGCCCACTTGTCCTCTGACAGGTGTTTTTATAGTGCTACAGCCAAGTAACCTTCTTTCCTCTTGTAGGCTGAGCCCAGTACTGAGGTGTTCACAGACTGATAATGGTCAGCTTTGCGTGTTGGTGAAATAGTATTTTTGTGAGGTCAAAATGTGAAAAAGAATCATCATTAAATGAAATTCAAACTGAAGCCTTGTCTCCTCCAAATCAGCCTGAAATATGCTGTCTGGGCTTATGGGATCTTGAGCAGGGATTTTTAAGACTTCCTCACAATACTGAATCAATATAGATCTTTCTAGAAAGAGATTTAAGCCTCTGACTTTCCAAAGGGTTGCTTCTTAAAAACTGAAATTCGTGTGAAAAACTTATAGTGAGGAGAGGGTAAGAAGGCACAAGCTGATTACACTGTACTGGAAGATCTGTTGATTAGGCAGTGCATCCAGTTCATCATGTTTAATCATTTTTCACTTTGCACAGGCTAATTTACTGCCCTGTTGTCCCGATTCTTACCTGTACAGCAGGGTGTTGGAATACAAGCAATGGGTTCTGAGGTATGCTTGAACTTGAAGAAACACCATGTACTACAAGTAATAATCTGTTCTGTACTGAATGGGTGTGTACAGCTTGGTAGTGGTTTTGTTTGTTTGTTTGTTTTTAATAGTTATTTTATTTTTCAGCGTCAGACAGTTAAAAACTGTGCCTGAAACCACACCTTTCACATCCTTTCATAAAACATGACTGTCATCTGTTTACCAATAGTAATGGCAGTGCCTCAGCAGCGCTGGCAGAGATGATTGGAAAAGGTGTCTGTGTTAATATGATAAATGCCACTGTTCAGTTTCAAGCAAAAAACAATTTTATACAATGGCATATCACACATCAGTTAATTTTCTCCCTTGCTCTATGCTGTAGCTAATCTATGTATTTGCAGCACACCTATTACTGCACCATTTAGACATTTTCAGGTTTGGTGTTTAAGAAGTGTTTGATGTTTATTTAACTAATTGGAGAAAATCCAGACTATCCACTCTCATAAATAAAAGAACAAAAATTAATCAAACAGTAACCACCTTATTGGGAAGTACTAGATCACCTAAGTTAAAATGGAGTTCCACATGAACATTAATTATACTCTGTGCTTCCTGTTGAGTAACTGTGTTCAAGAAAAATTGTTCCATACAGGTCAGTACAAGCTATCATTTCAGCGAGTCTGTAGTGCTGTGTAATGGGCTGAGCTGCACACCCTGATGTGTTTTATACAAGTGACTTCCACAACTCTGTCCCATTTAGTCTCTGAGAAAGGTCTTCTGTACGTTCACAGGAAATGTGGGGCCTGGCTTACCTGCCTCTTTGGGAACAGCAGTTACACTTTTCTCGCGGCTGGAAAATCGCTTTCCCTTGGGCAGTGGCTCTCAAAGGGAGTGTTTTTTCTTCTCCCATGTAAGTGCACTGTGAGGAGGTTTGCTTAGGGACTGGGAAGTATTATGGGAGTGGACTGGGAGAGATGGTAGGGTTAGTGATGGGAAAGGAGGGTTCTTGTGAGACGCTGTGGTAAGCAGGAGCTAGGGGAACTTCTAACTTTCAGAAGCTTCTTGGACATTTACCATTGTGGCCCTTTCCTATCCTTGGCTGGCATAGAGGGACAGGGAGTAGGTTGCTCTCCAAATTGTCCAGCTGGAGCAGCCTTACTTCTGAGGCTCCAAGTTTGTTCCTATCATATGTTCTCTGCTCTGTTCCCTGCTGTTTTCTGTAAAGCTCCTCAGATCTAGTCTGCAGATAAGAAAGCAGCCCTCAAATTGGGTCAGACAATATATCCCATTGTCCTGGACAAATGGTGACCCCCATACTCCATCTTTTTATCTCAAGCACCTTCTTTCCCACAGCTGCAGTTGTGGATGAAGTCTCTTGGCATCTTTCCTCAAGGATCAGGTATTGGATCCCAGAAAATATTCATAAATATTTTTCTAAATATTTCTAAATTTATTACCTTTTAATTATTTAGTATAAGATGGATGAAAGGTGTGTCAAGCACTGGAACAGGCTTCCCAGAGAATTGTTTGAGTCACCATCCCTGGAGATATTTAGAAGAGGTTAGGTGGTGGTACTTACAGACATGGTTTAGTGGTAGACTTGGCAGTGTTGGGTTTATGATTGGCCTCAACCTTAAGGGTCTTTTCCAACCTAAATAATTTTATGAAAATAACTTGTACATGCATTGACCCACCTCTCTTTGGTTTTCTACAATCCTGGAAAAGATTTTTATGTGCTCTCTGGGACCATTCATTTCCTTCATTCAGTTCATCCCAATTATGAACACTTTCCTGGAGCCAGACAAGTTCTTTGTTTGCCCAGACCTTCTGCTATGGGAGAATGCTGCCCCATATTCAGTATTCATCTGACCTTCCTACTACTTTTTGCTTTGACTCTACTCTGAAAAACAACTGGGCAGTGGTTTTGGCCAAAAAACCAGTGGCCAAAAAGTGGTCTGCTCTCCATGCAAATCTCTTCAGTTACTGTGATACTCAGTGTAGAGTGCAATAGAAGTATTGAGTCCTGCCAGAATACATCCAAACAAACTTCATTCAACTGTGTTACAACTTTATGTAATTGCTTTTGTTAAGCAACACATGTTCTGATGTTAGAGTGATTAAAACTTTTCTTAGCTGTTTTGGTATTTTTTTACCAGGTTTTTACTCTGACTCCCAGCCATATTCTTACATTGCATTAATTTCAATAGGGCTCTAGTTAAATTACCAGTGTCAGATTTGTGGCTCTTCATCTCTACACTGATGAGGAGGAACTTCATCAAGTAAAACACCACACCATGTTTCATGCATGACCATAAGGATACACAGAAATCTAATACTGGTATGTGCAGACATGGAATCAGTCACCTAACTGACCATGGCTACAAGCACAAATATGATGATATATATCTGCACAGCATAAGTGAGAGTGTGTGTGTGTGTATGTTCATGTCTGCCTACCTCTGCCCACAACTTCAAAATTCCTAAAGGAAAATGAGGAACTTGACACAGTCATTTCTGCATAGAAACACTTTGTCTCTTTCTGGTAAATGCTTTTCTTTAAATGAAATAGAGTTGCAAAGCCATATAATTATAACTGCTTGAGCTCAATATTTATCAGAAATTACTCTGCTGGATGGCATCTGTCAGAGGGGTGAAATTTAAGGACTTCTGTTCTTATATTGAACCATGTAAAAGCAAAAAAAAGACTGATATTAAATACATCTGCAGTTGATACAGATGTTGCCCTTTAAACTCCCATTCCCTCCAATAGGAATCCCAGTGTATAAAGGACCTAGATTGGGAGTAGATAGAATCATAGAAGAAATTAGGTAGGAATGTGCTGCTGAAGGTCCTGTGGTCAAACCTCTTGGTCAAAGCAGATTCAGTCAGATCAGGATGCCTGGGGTCTTGTCTGGTCAAATTCTGAATATTTTGGAGGATGGAAATTTCATAACCTCTCTAACCAGTGTCTATTACCCTTCCTCTCCCCTATCGTCTGGTCTCAGGCCATTGCAAAAAGCAGAATTAAATCTGACCAAAATGCAGACCAAGAAAAAATATTATATTTAAAGAAAACCAAAACCATTGGTCCCACAAAATTTTCAACTGTTAGAAAAATCATGAGTGAAAACTAGTGAAGGGAAGAGAGGATTTGGTAGCAAAGCACTGAATGTGGTAGAGAACTGCAGACTTTCAGGGCCGCCTTGCAATTTCTAGTGGAAAGTTTTAGTGGACTAATTCTTTCTTAACCTTATGTATAGACCTAGAATCTTGGAAAAGTTTGGATGTGAAGGGACCCTTAAAGGTCATCTAATCCTCTCGGTGTGTAACAGGTGGTTGCTGGGATCTGACTATCCAGTTGTTGATGGTAGCACAACTGGAATGGGAATCAGAAAAAAAATCACTATATGCTTGTCCTTTCAGTGCCTTTAATAGTTGCTGCATAGTGAAAGGTTGGACATGCTTTTTGGTTAAAGTAACATTTCTTCACTGAACTCAAAATAACTACACAGGATTAAGGAGGAGGCATATCTCTAACATGCAGTAGACAATCCAGTTTTGTTCTTGTGCTTTAGCATCATTACTGGTGTACTGTGGGAATGGTCAGAAGGCAGTAATTCTCCCAGCTGTGTGCTTTATAGTTCTTCCCAGTGCAGCTGCAGCGTTTATTCATTCTCATTCCAGTCTTGTCTCCTTCGATATCTTTTTAATTTGATGCACGACACTTTCTCTGCTAGAGCAAAATGCCACAAGCAGACAAGGTGCTTGCTTCTGAGGAAAAGCAGCCTGATCTGCAAGTCACTTTTTTCAACCCCACGTAGATTTTTTTTCAATCTTTTTTTATTCTCTCAGTTGGAAAGATAAGGCTTACTGCTAGTATTGCAAAGTGTAAGCAACTCTCTGCCTTAGCATGATTTTTAGGAAGAACTTTTCAAAGTGCATTTTAGAAAGACTCCATGGCAGTTGGAAATGGATGCGTCTACAAGCACGTGGACATATGTACAATGTACCCAAGCCTGATATATTTGCCTCTGTGCTTTTTTTCTAGGATGTTCGACTTAACTTTCTGGATGATTGGATGATATGTCCCCAGAACTGGGACTTTTTCCCTCTTGGTAACCGTAAGGAGCTAGGATTGTCCCTCTGGGAGCCATACATAAGGAAGGAAGGTGAGTGCCTTAGCTGAAAGCTGCAACTACAGAAAACGGACCTGGAGTTCAGGGTTCCTATTGCTGAAAACTGTGGCCAGGTGCTCTCATGTGCTGCTTGTTGGCTGTGGGCTTGGAACTGTCACCCATAGGCTCTTAGATGCTGTGCTAGGGGAGCTGCAGTTGCTGAGCTTGTTCATGGAAGTGCTGAATGTTTTGTTTTAAATTACATGCTTAAAATGTCCATTTGTTCCCATTTGAATACATTCCATTCAAACTTGCCAAGATTTATGTTCTAAAATGGGAACTGATGTCCCATTCTTTACAATCACTGTATTAGCACTCAAATAGTCTTGCTACCCAGCTGGAGAGTGTTTTGAACAATCAGAGCACCTAAATATGGGAGATCCATATCAAGAATGTAGTTTATAGTGCAGAACTTAGAGTCCAAAGAGTACTTTTGAGAATGGAAGTAAAAGGTACAAGGATCAAAAGGCACTCTGTCTTTCCAAGTCAAATGTGAAGAACTACACAGAAACTACTGCAATACCGTATTTATCTAATGAAGACTGAAGTAACTCATGAGCTTTTAATGACGTAGAATCAAATAGCAAATATTAACTCATTATGCTATGACTCATCTGCAGATTTGAATCTTCCTCCAGTGTCATACTAATCAATAAACTTTCTTGTCCTACCTGCAACTGCTAAATTTGAATTAGGTAACCATTTGATGGAGATGCCTCATAGTTTTCTATATGCTTAATTCATTTTTTCCTTTTAGGCTGGAAAAGAGCTATCTACCATCCCTACTTTACAGATGAAAAATGAGGCCTGAAAACATTAAAGGTCAGATCCATACAGTCTTTGGAATCTTAAATCACCTCCAAGATATTTGTAGTATCTATTTGCATTTTTTTTTGGTTCTGAGAATAAAGTACATTTCCCAAACTTGTCTGTTTCAGGAATTTTCCTGCAAGGATGCTTCCAACTTGGGTGCAAAGTTCCTTCTTACTAAACAACTCTCTTGGTTTCTTTAACCACTGTTTTTTGGACCTGTAAGGAGCTGGTGTGTTGTACCCTATGGCAGCTGAAGTTTCTGCCAACTTCCACTACTGTGCCCCTCCTGCCTGGGGCACAGGATGCATTGCCCCCAGTGGCTGAGCAGCAAAAATGCCTCAGGTTTTCCCACATGGTAGAAGACTCTCTTTGCTTTGCTACATCCCTCTAGATGCCTACTTTAGCGGTCCCTGAAAGAAGAAAAGGGTCTGAAAGTCTCTTTGATTGATACCTCAATCTGTCTTTTCATTTCTCCCGCTGCCTGTTTCACCTAGATTCTCTCACTGATAATTCGCTTTTGAATGTAATGGATAAGCTTCCAAACCATCCATCTCCTCCTTTAACCACAACCTCTTTCATTGCATTAATGACTGAAAAGTTACATTTTCATTTAAAGTGAATTTGCAAAGCAACCTTTAGATAATAGGCAGTTTTAATATTCTGACATAGCTGAAGCTATTAGAAGAATAAATCAAAGGAAAATTCTCCTGCTGCTGCCTGCACAAAATGGGGAGAAGAATCAAGCAGAGGCCCCGGTACTGTGACGCTACACAACGGCAATTACCATAACCTGAAAAGGGCATAGAAATGGTAGCTACAATTGGGCTTTTCTCTCTGAAGTTGAGAGGTGTCAGGAAAGGGGGGGGAACCTACTATTGAAACTGAAGTCATGTTAATTGCCTTCATCTTACACTGGTTTTTAATCCTTATTGGTTGACCTTTTTTAATGTACAGGAAAACATCAGAATAAATCAAAGATGTTAGCTGTAGAAACTGCAGTAACTGTTTTGATTTGAATGCAGTTGAGTTCGCTCCCACTGGTGGTGAATTTAGCTCTTAAATATACTGCTGGTAGTACTTTTCTTGCAAGAATGTATGCACCAATGCTTATCCAGTATCCCTAAGTGATGTTAAGAGCCTTATCTGTGCAATGAGTAGCACTGATTTTGTGGGGATTATTTGTTTGGGGACAAGTCAAGAACAAGTCTTTGTGTCTGGATCCTTCCTCCCGCGGAGTGGAAATGGGGAGAAAAACAGTCGCAAATTAATTTTGAAATAATTTGTGAGACAGGAAAGAAGTAACCAATACCCATGAGCATTTTGACTTGGCTGAGGGATGTTTTGCTTTGGAACTTGTCCCTGCTCATTGACGGATTGAAACTACTAATTTCAGAAATGGTTATTCTGTTTCTGGAGCAAGAACCTTGTTCCCTTGCTCTATGTTCTCTGCCCTCTTTGTCTTATTGCAAAAAACTGTGCATGTGCTCTCTTGGCTTTGACAGAAGCCCCTCAAAGAACTTGGAGAAGTCACTTAACCATTCTCAGCCTTGCCTTTAAGAGGGCAGCAATACTTGCAGGAGCCACAGAGGGTTTCTGAGACACGGCTGACATCTAGAAGTGCAAATGTTCCTTCGTTGGTCAAACAAACCTACACAGTGCAAGCAGTGATTTCACGTTTCTCTTTCTCTCTGCTGAGTTTCTGCTCTTTGTTCAGAGAAGGGTAGGCAAAAAAGGCATGCTTTTATTTCCTTTACATTACAACTCCAATACGACATTTACAATGTGAGTGCTTTGCACGCTGCTCTAGAGGGGTTTTTTATCTGGCTGATATTCAAGTACTCTAATGATCACTCACATCACTCTTATTATGCAGGTAAATAATGTATCTACCTTTGCAGCGCCAGTAATGTGGTAAAGCTGGCGAGAACCATTAGTTATTTGACCTTCCTGTCTGATGTGTACTTATGAATCTAATAATAAATAATCACGTGAGGAAGAGTCAATAGAGAAATAATGTAACATGCTTCTTTTAGTACCCTAATTCAGCAGAATAAACCATGAGAACCATTTCAGTAATTTACTATAGTAAGTGCTTTCAGCAGCTTCTGTATTTCAGCTGTTTGGTGCTCCAGCACGAAGATAATTATCTAGGTAATTAGTTATATTGTTATTTAATAGTCCCCAGACAATATTCCATTTTTTTGAAGGCACATGCCTTTCCTTCTATATCTTCCTCCCGCATTACAAAAAATGTTTATCTATTAATCTTTCCCCTTGCCAAATCACCTTTTTTTTTTTCTGTTTATTACATTCTAGAAAAAGGTCCCAGTTATTGAAAGACAGCTTCTGCTTAGCAGCTGCATTGATGGAGCTGCAGGAGACTCCCTTTTATTGCGTCTCTCTACGAAAGTCACAGGAACCACTCCTGAATCAGTGGGGCTGGAGAGGGAGTGCAGGTGAGAGGAGAGCAACAGTTGGCAGCACTGTGGACAGAGATTGCAGAACTGTCCTATGAAACCTGGGTTTCTCCTCATCTGGGCTTCTAAGGGAAATAGGTAAAGTGAAAAGGCTGATGAACTAGACTGACATTAGAGCATAACAGTGAACCTCATTCTCTGAAGTGAGATGAAAATTAATCTTTCTTACATATCCTTAGGCAGAGAGTTTTCAACTGTTCCCAGAGTAACAGTGGGGAAAAATAACAGTCTGAGGGTAGAAAGCAAGATGAGAAGGAACAAACTACTTCCCAGGAGGATTCAAGCTTTGGTGGCTTAAATAAGAGATTAATCTTGTAAAAACTGCTGGGGTTGGGAAACACCAGAAGCTGATATTCTGCAGACCCAAGTCACCATCTGGGGAGGGAAGGCAAATGGGTGGCAAACACCTGAGAAAAACACACAAGGCTAGGGAGAGGTGGGGAGAAAGGCTGGAGGCTTTTGCATTTGATTGTAGGTGGTTATGACCTCAATAAAAAAGACACTTCCTCCAGTGTCACCCTCACTCTCAAAGTGATTTTTATTCCTCCTGTTCAAGAGGAACAGACTGTCGTCACTCTTCTGTCTCACATCACTCCCCCTGTGGTACTATTTCTTACAGCCTTAGCAGGAAACATTCTGTTTTCATATACCTCTTATAATAAACAACATAGCTTCTAGTTTATTTAATGCCTTCAGATTTTGTGCTTTCTAGTACTGGCCTTGTTGCAGTTGTCCTTTCAAACTACTCCAGTTCCAAGAAGCCAAGCTTTTCTCTCTAACTTTTTAACTGTAGAGATGGTCTTTTTTTTTTTTTTTTTTAAATTTACTTAATGACTCAAACTCTACAAAGTATCATTCCTACTTCTCACCAGCTGGAGGTCCATATGCCGCTGCATCGCTACTCTCGTAAATACACATTTGAAGTCATGCTCATAGATCAGACTTTTGGTGGTTAATATGGCAATATGTTAAAATGTCAAGTGATGCAGAATGAATGAGTCAGGGAAAAAAAAAATAGAAGCAATATTCTGCACATTTATAAAATTCTCCTTCTGAAGGGCTCCCAGTGGTCTGCAGATATCATGGGATTTCTGCTCATCTGACAGGGTCAGCACAGGGCTGGAATTCGGGATCCACAGCATCTTGATAGAAGCATCTGTGAGAGGCAGTGACTCCCAGCCTCTTAATGTTGTCTACTAACATCTTTAAACTAAATTAGGAACAAAAAATACAGTCTGACACATTGCCCATGAAAGATTGCCAGCTTCTAACTGAAACTCTTCATTACTCTAGAAAGGGCGGCAAGTGTTCCCTGAGGAGACAGAACTTTGTGACTTAGTGCTCAAAAAAAAAAAAAGGAAATCCTTTGAACTTTGACAGTGCTTCAGAGAGCATCCTAATGACTGTGTCTGCAACATGTGTCTGCAGAGCAAGACCATCAGAGGCTTCAAAGCTTTGGACCACAGTCCATATTTTCAACTCAGTAATGGCAGCACCTTCACCACCTGCATTTCAAGCAGACATACAGTCTCTGACCTTTCATTCTTCCTCTTTCCATTGCATAATTGCCCTTAGATTTGGCAATGACTCTGCAAGCCAGCGCCCTAATTTCTACTGTGGAAGAAAACAGTCAGGGTAAGAATAGAAAATGCAAGTAGTAGTTTTCTACAAAAGAACTTCCACTAGTAAAGGGATAACAGTTTTTGTTCATTTTACTGATTCTGCTGTTAATGACAATGTCTTATGACATTGTCAAAGTTGCAGTTAAGTAGTCTCCAGTTGGGTGGCTCATAACAAAGGTATAAGGAAACAATTTGTGCCATGAATCCATGGTGTATGCCAGCTATTGGTCCAATGAATGCAGATTTGTAGCAGGCAACACTTTAGATATGAGTGACAGGAGTATAATGTACTTTGTTCTTCATATGAATGTAAAAAAGTATAAATAACATCGCCTTTTAGATAAAAGAATATGTTGTTTTCTTGAGTCTCCAATTACATTAATCTCTCTGCAAACTGTTTTCAGCTTCTGTGTGGTCTGTGCAAACCAATATGTAATGTAACTAATCTATGCATAATGAGGTAGATAACACTCAAAAAGGAGCTGTAGTTCTGGGAAAAAATTGGAGTCCTCCAAGGATGCAGTAATGGATTCATTCAGTTACTTAGAATTCAGCATGCAACCATATCTATGCCTATTTATATCTTAAGATGTTTCCCAATATTGTGTGTATAAAGATGATGAATAAGGAGATGGGATGGTCTACAAATCCAGGCTGGCAATTTAATCAGAACTGTCTGCTCTGCCTGCCATGATAATTAGTAGTTTAGTGCTATAGGAACCTTGAGATGAAAATCCTAGTAAACTTTGGTTTTACTGTGCAATAGGATTTGGAGTTCTCTTTGGGGGATGGACATGAGAATGCAAAGTGACTGCAAAGCCACAATTGAAAAGTCCATTCCACATTGTGTTACTGAAAAGCATTCATTAAAATTTTATTATTGAAATTGTAACTCAAACCTTCCACATTTCTTGAGTCCAAATAAAATGTAGCTGCTGAAGCTTATTTGCTACACGTTCTTAGGTTATAATAAAAGTTGTTTTCCACAGTGGACCATGGGAAAGTTATCACTGCATTGAAAAAGAATGCTTTTAGATGAAAATAAATGTTCTTAAAAGCAAAGTATGTTAAGTAGAATTGGCTAGATTAGCATTTTCTAGATTAGCTGTATTTCTCAAATGGCTCCAAGTGCACTGTGTGCTGGAATTAACAGGACATTTCTCTTGGAGGTTTTTTCTTTTACATTTAGATGATATTGAGTTCTGGTTTGTAAAGAAAACCCTGCAGAAGCTCACAGCAAGTGAAACCCATCAGTTCTAGTAACTGAATCTGCTGAGGCTTTGTCAATTTAGAAAGCATAACACAGTTAAAGGAAAGCAAGTTGAATTCTACAGTTACTGTAAAAATCTGCATCAGCAGCTTTGTCAAGGTGAAGAGAAAAGATGTTTTTCTTGTCAGAAGTTACCCATTATCTAGGACTTTTTGCATCATATGCAATAGACAAGACAGCTTTACTTCTCTAAATTGACATTTGTTAGCAAAGGACATGTTTAGTGCTATAATTTCATGTATTTTTAATTTCTCAGAAAAAAAATCATTACATTTAGGTTGTGATTTCCTTGTAGATTGAGAAGGAGGGAAGTGGGGCGGGGAGGGAGGGAGGTTGCTTTGTTACCAAACAGTATAGGTCAGCTAAATTTGGCCCAAAGAAAGTCATGTCAGTCTCCTCTATCTATGACTCATTTCTTCCCTCTCCTGCCCATATGGTCTGTTGCCAGAGCTACCCCTTTTATTATACAAAGGGCTAACTAACCTTCTTTGTCGAAAGCCAAGACTCTTGAATTTGGTCTTTCTTTCACATGGAATTGGTGGCGACTGTGTAAATTCCTAAAGGCTTCCTGCTCTTGGTCCCTTCAGTAGTGAAAGAGTTTAATAAAGAACATTTGATGTAAAGGCACTGTCATCATCTTGTGAAAAAATAAAGCAGGATGAAAGAAACAAAAAAAAGTGCTTCAAGAGACTCCACAGCTGGGAATGTCATTTTAGGAAGGGGTCTCCAGCACTATCACAGCAGTTCCAGCTGCAGAACAAGGGTACTGCTTTGTCTTCCACAAATGAGAAAATAGCAAATTCCATCATTCACGTTACTTCCACCAGTCCAATTTACTTGTGCACCTCTGAAAGCTTGTCAGATATCTGGGGGCTCCAGAGCAAAGATAACTGGGATATTCTAGACTACATTTTGAAGTGTGGTTTGAAAATCTACTTGGAAGCCTGCCTCTCATGCCCATCGTGCTTGGTGACATTGGTACAGTAAGGACAGGGACAAGCCAGGAGATTTTTGCTTTGCTAAAGGCTTGTGAAGGCTCAGAAATGAAGTGGAACTGCTGAGGCTCAGACTTGGCAGGGTCATGCTGCTGATGTGGGTTCAGAAATCAGGTGTTTCCTTCCCCACGTGGCTCTGCCTGACAGAGTGTTTGCAGGGCTGAGAGAAGATGGCAAAATGGGGGTACTAGGACCACCTGCTGTGCAGACTTGGACAAAAATAAGCCAGGCCAGTCATGCACCACTTTTACCAAAAGCCTGTCTATGAATTCAGCACTGAAAGGAGTAGGACTGAAAGCTCGTTTGGGCTTGTGTAAAAACTTCTTTCTGTGTTTTTTGTGACTGGGACAATCAAAACTTTCTGTGTGTTGAGCTGTGCTATTGCTTTCCAAGTAAGTGCTTAAATATTATTGCTGTTCTGTCTTTCATCACTCTACTTGCATTGCTTTGGGCTGGTTTGCTGTGTTTCTCATTTTTATCCAGTCTTCAGAGTATTTGACTCAATCTTTCCCTCTTTATTTGTTGGTCTCTTATCAATCTACTTCAGAATGCAAATACAAATAAAAGCATAATTTCTGTTCACAAGCTGAGAGTCAAAAATAAGTATACCATTTGTTTTGAATTCAAACAGAACTCTTTCCGTGCTGTTGATAGTTTGTATGCAGTCTACAAAATCTCTATTTCCATGTAGAAGGCAGCACTTGCCTCATCATTAAGGATGTGACTCTGTCTGTGAATGTACCTTGTTAATAATTCCCCACTGAAATGTTAAGAATATTGGGCAGAGCTGCAAAATATTTATTTTTCAGCCACTCACGGATCTACTTTAAATCTTGGAATGTACTGGGTACACCTTGGTCTGGACTGTTTCTGACTAACTCCCTGGAAATACTATTTCCTTGTTACAGGACAGAGATAGGATTCATAATAGAAGGAAATAATATCCCAAAGGGCAAGTTACAAACTTAGCTAAAGTCATGTGCCATGATTTTAAGTAGCATTTAGTGCTACTTAAATGTAATTCCAAGCACCTACATCTGTAGGACTTCTTGGCAGTAAGATCAATTATATAGATATATAGACAATTTCTTTTTTTATCTGTAGACTACTCTGTACAGGTGAAGCATTGAATATCATGTTAATTTGTGCAATACCTTTGTTAAGCCAGCATCCCTGAGTTAAATAACAACAGAAAGATTTAACACTTTTTAAACAGAAAAGCACAGAAAAGAGGAGTGTTGATTGCTTATCTCTTCAAATTGCCTGTTGCAAGAATGAGCTCTTGGGGGATGTCGAGGGAAAAGATTAAGTTGCCATTCATTGCTGGGAAGTCCGCTATAGCTCTTGGAGTGCCTTAAAAATAGAGCAGTTCCTTAAACCAACCCTTTTGTCTAAATGGCAGCTACAGCTAAGGGAAACATAAAATGAGCTCATTTGCTTGACCTGCTTTGTGTGGAAACTTCAAAGTTAAGGCCCTTTGCTCTGACATGGATATGAAACTGGTCTTGTCGAACAGAGGGCAGCAATTTGGAACTGTTGAGTCATGAGAGTTTCTTGTGAAAATGAGGGTCTTTATAGAACAGCAGGGACTCTCTGAAGAGCTCAGTGGTTTCCAGAAAAAGTTTGAAGCTCCTCTTGTCTTCTAGGACACCCTCCTCCTCTTTCTCCTCCTTTTTTTTAAAGATGAGAAAAATCAAGGTGAGGTGGTAGAAATTTGCATTTTGCTCCGAGCAGCTGAAATAGCATTTGTGAAGTCGTGTGAGTACAGTCCTAATATGTCATGTGAGTCAGTTAACCACTGCTTTGCCAACAACATTCTTCTCAAACACTGTTTGCCCTCCTAGATGTAAGTCTGCTGCATGAGGTGTGTGTGTATGCTCTCTTGCATGCAAGTTCTCAGTTATGGTTTTGCTGACATGGTGACAGTTGGGCAAGTCTAGGATGACAACTAGATTTGTCAGTGCTTTTCAGAGCTTAGCAAATGTATATGTAAAAAAAGTCATGCTTTAAGAGGGAATATAAGTGCATGTGATATGCAGGCTCTTTTATCCCAGTACAAACATTACTACAGACCAAGAAATGAGCAGTGACTGTAATGTCTAGTGAGGTAGATATTGTTGCTCCAGGAAGAGCTGAATAACAAGAGTTGTGCAGTTTACACGAGCAGTAGGATGGTCACACAAATGAGAGAAATCTATCAAGGAAATACAGAGGCCCCAGGACACAGCATAGTTGGTTAGAGCCCAGCTCTAATAATGCCAAGGTTGTGGGTTCAGTCCCTGGAGGGGCCATTCACTTAGAAGCTGGACTTACAGATCCTTGTGTGTCCCTTCCAACTCAGAATATTTTGTGATACGGGCACTTTTGATCCTGCTATCCTGCCGGAGGGCTCTGTGAATTATACAACCCTCATACTCATGAATTCCAAAAAGCATGATTATAGCTCACTATCTACTGCCTATTTTTCAGCACATTGTACTTCATGCTAAGCTGGCTTTAGGTCATCACTAAAACATTAAGACAATTCAGCCTTTTCAATTTTTTTAATGTGAAAAGCTTAATGGTTTTGATATACTTTGGATGCTTTTGATTTTTAAAGAACACTGAATCAAATGTGGTGATAACAGAGTTTTTATTTGAATGCATTCTAAAATCACTTGTGTGTAAATCAAGAATTGATTGGTAAATTAAATTGCCTAAGCCATGCCAGCAGCAGCAGAGCTGCAAAAGCCTGTAATAGAGTGTTGCAGCCAAGGTATCTCCTTCCTTCTTCAGTCTGTGAGCTGTAGCAGCAGCGAGGGTTCAAATTCTATTTGATTTCACCACAGAACACACCCAAGTGTAGTTCACAAACTGTACTGCTCTTGAACCATCTGGGGTTTGTAGTGTGGCACTTAGTACTCTTCAGTTTATAAGATTGTTTTGTTACTGCTGCAGTCACTGCCACTATTTGCTTTGTAAGTTGCTGCTTTCGGTGTTTGGCACATATCCCCCTGTAGCTTTGGTCAAAATGCTTACATAAACTGAAGCCTACTCACTGTTAGCAATAAAGGAGATGCATCCAATTTTCCCACCTTTGAATTTTCTTAGCATCATGGATCACTGTGTCTTTGGGGGTGGGAGGGGGAGAACCCAAGAACAGAAAAAGAAACTAACCTCTACTCCCTATGGTACAAAGTTTTGAACTAATCCAAACACTATAAGAAATGGACTTTTTGATTTATTTTTTTCTTAATTATTTGTCCAAAATGCCTCTTTTTTCTCTTTCTCTTTTTTTTTCCCCTCATTGTTTTTTTCATGAGGAGCTCATGGTATTGCTCAGTGATGCATTTTGCCTTGCAAGAAAGGGGTAGGCAGAACATTATTTGTAAGCTTGGTATTGCTTAGGTCCAGCCTCTTCCCCATGACTCACTGCAGCTCCTGGTTGATGGCATGGCTCATGTCCTCCTACCTACTTCCTTGGTCTCCTCAGCTGTTTGCTCATCTCCCACTTGTCCCTGCAGGCCACTTTACACAGCTATACCCGGTTTCATTCAACTTGACTCTGTTCTGCCCTCTGCTTGTGTCATGTCTCTTGTTTGCTGGATGCTTTTGCTCCATTCAGCACCTATCTAGAACTAAAAAGTACTGTAACACAACACTTGTTACATCAGGTGACTGGAGATGGTTCCTTCCATACTGACATCACTACCTTTTAGATCATTCTTCCAAGCAGCAGACAGCAGCTCAGGATACAGCATTGTATGTCAATCTAGCAGTAACCCTCCTGCCTCAGCTGCAGTAGTGCTGGATTGACTGACCAGCACAGGTAATAGTAAGAGTGGAAATTGTGATGGGCTGCAGAAGCATACTGTGCCCCTGGACGGCCTTAACAAAATTCCCAGAGGTGCTAGTATAGGTCAATCACCATGGTTCTGTGCCTCAACTGATCCTAGTTCCAGGGATATAGTTCCCCTGGAGGCTGTGAATATGTCCATATGTATCCATTGCTCCCATTGCTATGTTTGACAATCACCAAACTTAAAACTGTAGTCTTGGGCAGAGAGAGAAATGTGTGATTTAGCTGCAGTCACACCTTGGATGGCAGCATGAACAAACCAGATGTGCTGAAAACAGCACTGCAGGGCTGTCACTGCTGCTGGGACTGCCTGGGAGATGAAAACAGCTTGCAAAACAAATTAAAAATTAAAACCTGGTTTACCTGTTTGAATATACGTTTGGCAGCTCTCTTATATTTTTTCTTTTCTTCTCCCTCTTTCAAAATGGACCCCAAATTCACCCAGCTTGATGGCGTTTTACCGCAACCTCCAGTGACCCTAAGCTCATGGCCCTTTTACACTAGCATTTCCCTATGCTCTATTTCTTCTGAGCTTGCCCTGTTGCATCTCTTTGCTTGTGTCCTCAGCTGGGGTTTCACATCCCAGCATCAACTAGAGCCCGAAGACACTGCTGAGCAGATGGTGGAGCTGCTTCTTGCGCAGCCCTGCTGCTGTCCTGTGGTATTTTGCTTCTGTACAAGGCAGTGGCTCCCAGCGTATCAGCTGTGGATGTGAAGACCAGACCTAGGGTAAAGTAAACCATGTTTGTTGGTTAACTTTCTGGGGAAAAAAATCCTCCCCTTGTGTTCAAGTACATGGTAAAATTAATGTAGATACAGGCTGAGAGAGGAATAAGGACAAGGTGGGGATGGCAGGAAATTGCAGTGTGTTCATTAGCATATGAAGAGGGCTATATTTATACCAAGTACAAGGAAGGCAGCATGATCAGGTGGGCATTTAGGAAGGTATTCAAATTATCAGTAAACTATGGCTAGAACTGCACGTGCCTCTGATGTTCCTTTTGAAGAAACTGATATTCTTTTCTTACCACAGATGAACTCAAACATGCTTGAGAAAAGTCCAAGTCTGAGAATTCAAGAGACTTGGATCAAGCTGCTGACTTACTACCAGCTGTGTGTGCAAAACAAATCACTTCGCTTTCATATGTTCTGAGACAAGGACTACAGTGAAATGAAGATGTTGCCTTGCAGCTTCCTTGAGACATAGGTCGCTTTTATCGGAGATTCCTGGATGATTAGTAAAGTGCCCCTACTGATGCTGCCAAAACAAAGTAATCCTCAGTTGGGAAATACCATGATTACACTGCAAAGTAAAAAGCCGGTGTCCTTACAGGCATCATGAGCCTGGCAATTGATGGTGATGATGTGTCCTGTTTTGAGTACAGGTCAGCCTATTGTGGATCTTGAAAGCTTAGAACTAAGAATATTGATTTATAGAGTTTCTGAATTGTCACTGAAATTTTAGGAGTGTCTTTAAAAAAAGAAAAAGCTTCTACTGAACAATATCTGTCTCCTTAAGTGGTATTTCCTGTGCAGTGAGATACTCTCCAGTACTGACTCTGGTCAATATTTTTGTACAAAATATATGTAGAGGTCTCTTCTGCCAAATCTTACATCATCTTCACTTGAAAGGTTGAATATTATAACCTGTATTTCAAGCAGGATGAAATGGAAGCAAAGAAAAAGCTACCAGTAGTTTTTACTAGAGTTGCAGTGGAACTGGTCTTTCATTTGCACATCTAGCCATGCTATGGATCCAATCTGACTTAAGGGAGCAGTTTCCAGAGGACTCGCAATTTTGTATGCCAGCCACACAGGTCTACAAAGCCTCAGACTTGGTAGGCATGTGCTTCTCTTGCATATATGCACCAAAGATAGCACATTACTGAGTCAAAATAAGATAGTATAGGTATATTTGAAATTCACTTTAATTAACCAAGATTTTCAGTCCTTATTTATAGGCATGAAAAAAGAACCAGATCCAAAAAAACTGTATTTAAAAGGTTGCAGTCAGAAGTAATTAATGTTTAAAGTGACTGTATAACCATATACAGCCAACCTACATAAATGCAGATCCTCAAGAGGTTTGTGATTAGTAGTTAGCCTTACTTCTGCCTAATGTATTGGTACCTTGAGATGTAATAAACACTATGTACTGCTAAGAATCATCCACAGTGAGAAGACTTCATTGGAGTAACTGATTCTTCTAGTCAAAGTTTTAACATAAAATAGCATGTTTCCACTTCTAGAGGAAGTTGTCCCTCTGTCAGGCTAAATACTGATAACCTCTCACCTCTGTTTCCTACTGCTCCTTCCACACATAATGCTGTCACAGCAAGCCCCTGCTGAAAAGGGCAGCATGTGACATTGCAGGTCGTAGCAGCTCCTTGGTCTGCAAGGGGAATTATTACTGTGTTACGTGAGATGAATTGCATCTTTCTGGCTGGATTCTCAGTGAAGGAATGTCACATTAAGGGATGTATTAGTTTGCTGCACTCTTGCTTGTGCTGCCCTGGCTCAGTGAATTTTATGGCTGAAGAAAGCATGGGTCACCAGTGGATCAATTTTTCAGGCTCCTGCATTTGCCCCTCTCTCTGAATGGGCCTGGCCACCCAGTCCTTGGGGATGTCTCAGATGCATCCCCATTCTCCTGCGTTGGAGAATGTGAAAAGTGCCCAAAGACTTCCAGAGATACCTTCTTAATATATTTGGCTCTGTGGCCTCCCAAGGACAGTCAGCAGCATCTGCAAAGTGTGATTCTATGTACCTATTCTTCATATTTAAAAGACTTTCTTCTCTTGAACTGCATTGTGGAATGCAAACCTATATTTCTCTAACCCTGAGGTTTTTCAACCTGGCTGCATTGTTCTGTGGTTATCCACCTTGCTCCTCTTCTCCTATTTCTGTAACAAGGCTTTGGTTTGTTTCCTTTTTGCTCATTCCAGACCCCCTTCTCCTCTCTCTTTCACACGAGCCTTCTACCCTCAGTGCACCCCAGCTCCACAACTGATGTGGGCTCACCCTCTAGTCCTTGGGCAAACACCATCCCAGGTGATATGGGATGGCATATCCTCAGCTGTTAGCAAAAATAGAGTGGGGAAAGAGTTGGGCACAGGAGATAGCGCAGAACAAACTCAAGTATTATATAGGAATGTCTTTTTCAGTGATGTTACACTGGTTTCTACATGTAGCAAAAAAAAACCAACCAAACTTCTTTCCTACCAGCCTGCCATTTTTCTCTTTTTTCTTTCTTTCTTTTCCAAGCTTTAGATTATCTCTCTTCATGACCTGTGGTTAAAACACAGGATAGTTTGTTTTTACCTGGGTGCCAGACTTGGATAAATTTAGAAAAAAATCTAATTCTCTCGTGGCTGTAAGTTCACCAGCTATTTAAAATAATGACTCCAGATAGTTTCCTTAAACTGCTGAGGATTCTTTTAGTTTGCATCCAAGAGAATGACTGTAGACAGGGAGCCTGGAAAAGTTTGGGATGGAGCAGTGTGGGTTCTACCCTGGGTCCTGCCAGATCTCTCCCAGCCCAGCTCTCTGTTCTACCCAGGAGCACAGAGAACCCTTGCACTGGCTTTGCATCTGCTTGGGTGTTGGGGACAAACATCTGTCAGAATTAACTTCTGCACATAAGAACTGTTAACAGAAAATGTCTTTAACAAACTCCTGAGAGAGCCTGATTTTTCTCTTTTTGGAGTTACAAGCTAAGCTCCTATTTCCTTCAGTGGGGCAGTATGGGCTTTTCCATCTATGTAGTACTCAAGGAGTACTGAGGTAAGGACTGCTGTGTGGCTGACAGCTGCAAAATTACAGTGCTAGGAAAATGGAATTTTATGGATATTTGTTCTCGTCAAAGCAAATTCTTTCTTTTTCTTTCAACACATTCCACTTGTTCTCCTGGGCTGTGCAGCCCATTATTGCAAATGTAGCAAGAGCCTGTCTATTAAAAGCAGAGGCCAAAGTATGCTCATACTGTATTGCATTTGTGCACACCTGCTTATCAAGCAAACATGTAAATATATATTTGTTTGCATCTTCTAAGAGAGTTATTCATGACATGAGTGTGCATATATCATAGGTGGTCTTGTTTGGAGTTTTTACTAAACACAGGTCCATGCACTGAGGCACTTTCTCAGGCATTACTCAGGAAAAACTCACAGCTTTAACATTATAGTGCTTATATACATGCAAATTCATAATATGTTACACGGTGTTTTTCTTTCAGTACTTTCATTGTCATGAGACACTACAAAATATGTTCAACTGAAGTGCTTTAAAATATATATTCTATTATAAATTTTCAGACGTCTTCAAATCCACTGTAAGAGATTTAACCTCCTTTTACTCAAAAGAAAGACAGGATTCTGTTTCCAGCCCAGAATTCATGGAACACTTGGTCAAATTTCTGTCCTTTTGCATTTGCCACTTCTTCCCCAAGTATTTCTAGAATTCTAGAACTTTTCTGCATTTCTAATAGCTCAGGATAGCCATTCCAAACTGAAGGAAACTAAAAAGTTGTTCTTGGACAACAGTTGACACTAATCAGAGTTACCAGGTTCAGAGAAGGAATTAGGGCTTGCTCAATAAAAACAAATAAGATCATAGCCAGTGGTTATGGTTAAGAAAATAAGTTCCATAAAGTATTGAAAGGGTAGTAAAAAGTTCAGCTCTTACCTATCACTTCGAAAATGTGTTAATAGACAAGATTTTAGTAATTTTGAATTTATTTATTAAAAAGGGGCTAGAATGCTTTCTT
This sequence comes from Pseudopipra pipra, assembly GCF_036250125.1. NCBI lineage: Eukaryota > Metazoa > Chordata > Aves > Passeriformes > Pipridae > Pseudopipra > Pseudopipra pipra. The sequence continues at coordinate 53,513,780 of NC_087554.1, forward strand.
CTTTCTTTTTCTTTCTCAACAACATACACAAAAGCAATATCCCCCAAAGCAGACTTGCACTAGGACATGAGATGGAAAACTTATGTTATAAAACCCATCTCCTTTTGCTTAAAGCAGGGAGATGTGCTGAGAAACTGGTACAGTATGACAACATTTTAAACACAGAGGAGACAAGATTTATCTGGCTGGTATACAATATAAAACAAAAATCGAACACCAGTGTTACAGTGCTATATTGAAACAAACCACAGTAATTAGATGCTTTGAAGTCAAGCCTATATTTTCTTCAGCTTTTTCATGAATTATTGATCCACTTTCCTCATTAAATAGAATGGCAAGCTCTTGCAGTAAATGGACAAGTGGCTACAACATTTATATAATCAAATATGCTCTGCATCTGGCAATAAAACATGTTGTGAGTAAAACATCCTTTCTGAATTGACATCCCTGCGAAACAGATTTACTAGAACAATCACATTCCTTTTCTTTTGTCTCTATAGCACAGCTTGCCTTGCATCATCATGCAATCCAGTATTTTACTCTGATCATATTAAGCAAAATATTTTCCAAGAGCCTGTTTTGTGCATTGTGCAATAGAACATTTCTTCTCTATAATGAGATGTAAATAAACTGTCTCACTTACCTTATTTTCTCCATTTCTGCTGCAGAGGCCTACAAGAAATCAAATAATAGGAGCAAGTGAATGAAAGAAAACATTCACTCTGCAGATTTATGCATAGTTAAGGCTTTCCGAATGGTTCTCGACAAGTGGCTACAAAGCGCCGGCAAGCGAACCCCACATCTGCATTAGCCGAAAATAACACTGACAGCTGAAGTGGGGAATAGAGCCGCGCGCGGTGGGAGCCCTGTATACCCACGAGCCATGGGCACCAGAATGACTCAGTTGTAGCGCTGAGGCAGAAAACGGGGAGGGAAAAAAAAAAAAAAAAGCAAGCAGCAGCAAGTAACAGGTTACTGTGCCTCCTGGGTTTCCGAGGGAAAGTTGAAATGCGGTGCTACCCTCTGCGCGGTGGGCATGGCAGCGGGCTGGGCTGGCGGGGAACGACAGTGACTTCATCACACGTGAATTTGGAGCTCAATTCATCATCTTTCACAGAGCCCGACAGATGGAAGGACACAAGCTTGCCTCCTTAGTGGGAGTTTCGAGTAATCAAATTACTTTCCCCAAGTAATACACTATCTTGACAATTAACATCTCAATGCATGGAAGCGTTTCGTTAACCCTTTCGCTGCTGCTGACCCGCGCTGGAGATCCCAGCCCCGGTACCTCCTCCGGTCCCTGCCCCGCCGCGCCAGGCTCCCGTTAACCCTTTGCCCGCGGCTCGGCTCTCTCAGAGAGACAGGCTCTCCTTGCACCTCCACAGACCCGGCACAGCCGTGGGTGGTCATTGCATTAATCTGCCTGGTTTCTTTTTGCCGTATAGATGCTGTAAATCCCTACTTATCTATAGCACGGAGACTCATTAATCTCTCTGACATTACTTATATCAAAAGCATAGTCTTGTTAACCCTTTGGCTTCTTTTTCATCATTATCTTGCACAGATCCTTAATAGCTGCTCCCATTTCATTTTAGCATAGCACTGGCACAAAATCTCATCAATCCTCCAAGTCCCGCTTCATTGTAACTAAGGAATGAGCACTCGAGCAATCCTGCAATCTCCAGAGCCAGATAAATCCCAGCATCACAGAATCTCTTATTTATACTGAGAGCATTGGCCATTAATCATGAACACTTTAAACCTTATTGATTAATGGCTAACAATCATATCTGAGTATGAAATAAATTAAAGATTAAAAATAGAGAAATGTAAATTTAATCAGTTAACCAGCAGGAAATTTGTCAAACTGCCTACTAAAACATCCCAAGTGACAAATTGTTGGTACTTCATTGGGTCACAGGTCTTCCCTCTTTCTCATTTACTTTTGATTTGCTCACTAGATAAGCTATCAGTCAGGCTGGTGTTTGCACGGTAATTTCTGATGACAAACATTAAAGATTTTAGGCATTCACCATAACTTGATATGTAGGAAACCAGCTGCAGGAAAACCCCTCCTCAGTTTCTGGTAACATATGTAATACATGTTTACATGGTCCTTGTAATGTCTGTTGGAATCGCAAGGTTTCCTGTGATAAATCTCAGATTTTGAGATTAAAAATCTAACCTAGGCACCCATTACTTGTTTCTCTTATTTTTATCTATCCATTGAATCCATGCATATTCAGTGGTATGCAGGAAATAGTTTCGACATTACTGATCAGAAAATGAACCACTCAGGCTTTCTCTCCAGGCATGAAAAGCTACTGGCAGACCCCATGAACTTGCCAGTTTGGCTCTCCAGAGATGGACTTTCATAAACTGTCCTAATCATCATGTTGCTGTCATTTTGGGGAGAATGGACATAGTTTTCTTCAGGGCTACTTACTATTGCTTTGCCTTGAACTCTGGGAGTCGCCCAAGAAGGCAGGGTACTTAGAGTATCTGATTTCAGAACTTCTATTGTGGCAGTATCTGCAGACATACCTGGCCTTGCTTTTATCTAGTGCTCTGAATATTGCTGCACTCATGGGGTCAGTGTGGGGGTTGCTTTCTGTGATTAAAGCAAAAGATGGAGAAGAGAAGCTGTAGATTGATGTTCTGGTGATACTCATCTGTGAATGCAGGTGAGTCATTGGCTGCCAATCCTGACAGGAAATTAGTGGGGGAAAAAAACCACAGCAAATGTCTAACACTAAAACAAACAAGAAACCTAAATCAAGCTGCAATTAATTTTTTTTTCCTGTCAGGGCTGTTTTTTTACCTCCTCACAGTAAAAGCTACTTGTTTCATGTAACAGGGTAAATTTTCTTTTGGACCAGCAAGGATGTTCTCCTCAGCCTTTCCTTGACAGTCTGTGAAGTAAAGAGATGGCTTCTCTCTGATGTGGGAGCAATGGATTCATATCAATCCTCCTCAAGAAGAATGCTCTGACTCAGGTCAGAGGCCTTTCTGGGCTGCAGCACTGCAATGTAACTGCTCTGTTACATCTTTTGATGGGGAGTCAATTCTAGTAAATAAATAGGAACACGATAGGACTAGAGTCTGTGTGTTCTTCAGGGGAATGCCCTAGCTCTCAGGCTAGAGTCAAATGAGCATAAGAAACTAGAAACAGTGAAAGAAAAGATAGGAGCATCTGTAGAAATATAGCTATAATTCCAAGCAGTTTATTTTCTCAGAGAGTTGTGTTCCTTAGGAGGGTCCTTTTTTTATCCCTTTTGTTTGTCTTTTCTTTTTCTTCTTTTTCTTCCTTTCCTTCCTCTTCTCCCTTTTTTATTTTTATTTTGTTTCTTTTCTCCCCAAAAAAAGCCTTAGCAACTCACAACTATTTTAAAAGTCTGTGGTTTTCTAAAACAGCTCTGTTGCCACAAGGTGACATTTTTACTAAGGCAAAATTGCTTTTCCTAGCCAGATCCCTGCCATTGATTTAGCCTGTGGAAGTTTAGAGGTTACGTCATCCTCCCACTGCTCTCTATGAAGTCTGAAATATCCTACTAAATTGATCTTAAACTATATTCTAAACAGCTCTGAAATGGCCACTCTTAGGACCAGTCTTTTCCTGAAAGTCTTGTGGGACATATTTCAAGCAAAAAGAGTGAAGTAAAGGTTGGTGTAAGAATGTCCTTAATGTTATGCCATTCATAAATTGCTGCTTGATAGTGTGTTGATTCATTTCAAGTAACTCCTGGTGCCTAAACTGAGCAGTGATTGAAGCTGTGTGATTTTTTTAATGAAATATTTAAAATTAAAGCAGTAATTACCTTTAATTACAAAAATATCAGATGTGACTTATTTACCTCTTGGTTTTTTTATTTTTTTAAATGATATCAATGCAGTGTGACTAAAGAATTTATTTAATCAGCCTAAAAATAACAATTTTTGCTTTCAACAAAAAGCTTGGCCTACATTTTCATATACAGTCTCTTACTTAAAATACTGAGACTGGTTTGAAGATTTTACTTTTTACAGAAATACTTGGTGTGGCAACTTTGCCTGGAAGGACTTTCGGGCAATACTTAAAAGTACTGGTAGAGACCTGATTTTTTTTCAAGTTTTTGAAGGAAGCAAGTGTAAAACAACTGAACTGCCAAGACTCTCCTTTTCTGGAAGTGCTGAACATTTAAAAGTCCATTTTGGAACAGATATTAAAAAAAAAAATAGCTTTTTTTTTTTTTAATATAATCCCCCCCCCCCATACACACTTATTCTAGATTTCAAGTTGATATTTCTTGATATTCTTTGAGAACAAAGTCATTTACTGGCTTGGATGAAAGCATGGATGCTGTTAATGGAAACCCTAGGAAATCTAACTGTGGCTTTTTTCCCCTTTAGGATATAGTTATTGTTTTTCAGAGAGCATGACAACCTCAGTTGTTTTCAAGTCAACAGTGTGAATGAAGAATACTGTGATCCCCTAATTTTTTCTTTTCATGTTTCATTAATGAGTCAAGCAACTTCCAGACGACGGCAGAATGTTCTTAGTCACTGACATACATAAAATTTTATATAGCATTATACATATTCTTTGATATTTTTGTTATATGATCAATGTCTATAGTATTGATTATTGAACAAAAAGATAAAAAGTCATGCTGATGGTCTATCTATCATTCTATTCAGTTTAAATTGTGTTTATGTTTTATTTCCTCTCCTGTATGATCACTTTCTGAGGGACAAGCAATCATGAGATTTCGGATCTTCCAGATGTCTAATGAAATTTCCTTCCCCTAAGATCTTGATGTTAATAATTTTCATCCTATTGCATTTTCCTAATGTATGTGTGAAAAAAGAGGGGTACCCTGGAGGTGAATTTTTAATTTTAATTATTACTTTTTGGAAAGAGCTATTTAGTTTTAGAGGGAGGGAAAGATCCAGAGCCTGGCTCAGTGCTCACCAATTCTTCCCATTGTGTTCAGTGGACTTTGGATTGGGATGTTGGCTTGTTGCTACCAAATGAACAAGAAAAGAAAGAGTAGCAGGAAGTTACTCATTCAGTCTGTTTTTACTCAGACTTATTTATTATTGTGGAAGTTACTTTTATTTCTGTGGTGGAGAAAGCTGTAAATTAGAGTTCACTCACAACTAAAGTCATCTGGACTTCTGGCATATTTATAAACTGCCACATGTTTTCAATCCAACTGTATTACTTCAACATTTCTTTTGTACTTGCAGTTGTACTAAAGTTTTATTGACAGGAACTGCTGTGGTCCTTTTCCTTTCTTTTCCTTTGGAGTACAAGAGTTAAAGATTTAATTTAATAAAAATTACAGACTATATAATTTGATAGGATCAATCTTTAATTAGACTCTCAATCAATTTTCAGAGATTTCTTTTATAGGTTTTAAGGTATCACAAGCACTGACAGAAGAAAGACTAAAATTTAATCTGTAGAAACTTTAATAAAACTGGAGGAAATGTCCTCCTGCATTTGTTTTGGCTTTATGTATTGAGGGTATCTGATAGATGTTTACAAAAAAAGAAGAGTCTCTCTATAAAACTCTTGCCTGAAATTGTCATGGAGATACATAGAAAATTGAGTCCAAGTCTCCACAGTTGCCACTCTAATAGATATATACTGTATTAGATATCTTTTTCAGAAAGCACGTCCTCCAAATGTATCTCCACACCATGGGCCATAAAGCACCTCCACTATTCTCAGACCATCTAAAGACAGTCAATATATTAAAGGTGAAGAAGCTTAACACTGAGGGAAGAAGGCAGAAGATGCCAAGACTAACAGCTTATACCCCTGCAGTACTAAGGAACTCGTTGGGACCATTGGACATTTTCCCTTGGGAAGAGGAACACCACACATATTAGAAAGAATGGGAGGGTTTCATTCAGCTGTGTGGGTTTTGCATGTCTGACATGAGGAAAAGCATTAGTCAACCAGTTTAGGCATAAGTAACAACAAGTAGGTCATCCCAAATCTCTCAACACCACCATTGCACATTCCCAGCATTCCCTCCCTATCTGGGACCAACTTCTGATGCTTCCTAGGGTGAAAGAATAAATCCTCTGCAGCAAAATTAAATGATAAATAAAAACTCAGATGTTTGGGACTAACTGCATACAGCAAATATATGGAATAAATGGACCTAACTCAGTAAAGAAATATATAAATTATCTTTTTAATTCTTAGAGCAGATGTCTAAGTCCAACACCCAAAATTTTCACACTGTACCAGAGCATCACTACTTTGTCATGCAATGTCCATAAGGCTGCTGGGATCCATCTTGAAACAGCTGGATTTGTTTTTCCCCTCTGTTTTTCTGAACACTACTAAGCTGATTGAAATGAGAGAGTGATTTTAACCATGTTAAATTTTGTATGACCAGTTGTCTGTTTGATGTTGTACCAATTTTATGTCTACAGCTCATCACTCCCACCTTATTTTTACATGACCATATGTATTTATGAAGAGGTGTTTTATCCGAGAAGGAAAATAAGATGTGATTCTTTGACTGCTCTCAGAAGATCATACTCCTTTCCCCTAGTCATTTCAGTATCCCTTCTCTGGATCTGTTCCAAAATTACCTTAAATCTGATTTGAAAGTGGGTGATCAGAGTCTATATCATGTACAAACCACCTTGGCAGTACCTTGTATAATAATGTGAATGCTTCAGCGACTCTAAAGAAAATAATCTGCAGTACATCTTAGGCTTGTCTCAGATTCCTTGTGGTTCTCTCACACTGGAGGCTCATAACTGTTTTACAGTCTAACAGTACAACTAGATCTCTCTTTCTCTGCTGCTGCCAAGTGAGGAGCTCCATAACATGAAATCTTTATGTGGATGGCTTTGTTTTAAATTAAAAATCAGTTTCCATTACTCTGCTTATAAATACAGCAGTTCTTACATGAGCTTCCAAGTTGTTGGCAATACCTCGGAATTGGTGAGCACTGAGCCTTGGAATACCTTTATTATTTATGCAAACCTCTTTATTGGCTCAAAGTTGCTAGCAAGTATTTGCAACAATGTATGTCTAAAACCTTCTTCCTAAGTTCCAATAACCCCTTCCCAACCTGACAGACTTCCTTTTTAACATATTATTTTTTTGTTTTACATACAGTTTTCATTCAGGTTAATAATCTTGAATTACTCTCCATTTTATAAATTTTAGACAGTAATTCTCAACTGAGCACTTTATGAACTGCTTCACGCAAATCTAAATAGATCATAACTCACTCCTTGAGTATGAAATTGCTTCTCTTAAAAAAAAGTTACTAGTGCTAAAACATTTGTGTTTTATGCCACTTCTCTGCATCCTTGATTGCTCAGCTTGCTTGACCATGAAGCCTTCGCTCCACTTCATGTTACATTTTCTCCTTACCACTTGGAATATATTTGTACCATCTCACACGGTGAAAAGCTTTGCTTCTGAGCTTGCTGTTTCATGTGTCAGTTGACCAGGATTTTTGTCTGGGGATTACCACAGGATTCTTGATATCACCAGAGTGAAGAGTCTTAGTTTGAATCTGCCTTAATTATGGTTTCTGTTAACAGAAGATTTCTGTTAAACCCTCCTCATCCTTACTCAGATATCCTCCAATTATTCCCTGTTCACTATCATTCTTACTGAAGGTTGAGGCAGGGAATCCCTTTAATAACTGGGCAATGTCTAAGTCATCCTGAACTTCTGTTTGACCTTCAACATACATTAAGTCTTCCACCTTTTTTATTTTTCTGTCTGTATGGTTGAAGACCTTTTCAGAACTAGTGTATTAAAAATAATTTGTAAGTTCCAACTTCATTGAAATTTTGGCTGAAAGAGACTATGGAATAATCACAACAGAAATAAGATAAAAAGAAATACTGGAAATTTTTCTCAGAATAGATGTTTAAATCCTCCGTGACACATACTGCATGTGTGAATGTGTGTCAAATAACCACAAATTAAATTGAAACTGTAACCTACTTCTCTTTTACATGGCTGGGAAAACATAGCATTCTCAAACTGTTTTATTTCCTAATATTTTAGAATCATTGTTTTGGTTCCTTAGCTTCATTTTCACTCTGTAAAGTGTCAGAGCCAGAATCCCAACAGGAGTAAATTAGCAGAGCTCCAGTGAAATCAAGTCTTGCTGATTTATACCACTAGGTGTTCTGCTTTTAAGGGGCTGTTTCCATGAGTCAAGCTGATTTCTGTCATACCCGGTATCCTCAAGAAGCATGAAGTGTAGCAGTCCCTCTCAAAAAATGGTCCCAAAAGAATCTACACCTCTTCTCCATGCCACTTGGCACACCATCCACTGAAACCTGAACAAAGACTATTGAAAACAGGAGCCTTCCTGCCTTAAAATGACAGTTCAGACTTCACTTGAATTGTTCAGTATACTTCTTCTCAATCAGATTGTTTGAAGCTATGCATTTAAATAATGTGGTTAAAAGCTTGGTTTTTATTAAAATAATCCTTGTAGTCATCAGAAAAGATGAGGATCCACAGTGCTGGGAGCTGTACAAAGTGCTCATATGAAGAGGAAAACTGTTCCCAGGCAGTCTGACCAACTGAAATAAAGACAGATATGTACAGTATTTTTGTTTCCTTTATGATGCAGAGACACAGCAGCGCTTGTGAGAACAGATCGATGAACTGTTTTCTTTACAGTTGTTCAGCATCATACAATGCCACAACATTACAAAAGGGTAAAATAGTGAGGTGAAGCCACACTGCTTGCCCAACTGACCCTCTGTACACTTCAGTTCCAGCTAGCATGACTCTAGTGTGACCCCACCAGCTACAGTGTAATTGTAAATATTGTGAGTGGAGACTGAGGAGGCAGAGGAAAATGCAATCTAGTTGACTAAACAGAATGTATGTGTCTTAAGCTAATACATAAGACTACTGACTGGACATTGCCAGTATACATATATGGGTGACTATAATACAGACATTCATAACTGCAATTACAGACATGATATTAAAGCATTTAGCTACAGGACTTGTCATTAAAAAAGCTCCCGTTTGCCAATAGAGATTATAAAGTGACATCTGAGACAGTCAGAAGGAACTGCAATATCCTGCTGCACTGACTCCTGACTGGTTAAGGATGACTTCCTACTGAGTGGGACCAAAGGCTGGGTTGTTATGACCCAGGATGGCATATGAATTCTAACATAGCTGCTCCTATGAATTTCTGTGATTGCATCTTTATACCTCTACATATGTCCCTACATAATGAAGATGTTTTGTTCATGAATGTTGACGACGGAAGGTGGGAGATGAGAGGGAGAGCAGATCTGCAAAATTCATACATCCTACACTTGTAGAACTCTGTTTGTTACAAAACATGCATTTTATGTTTTAACTACATCTATATCTATCTAGGTGATAAATCATATGGGGTCCTGTTAAATAAAACTTCCCTTTTCATTCTTCTTATCATGGTGCCCTGTGTTCAGCACCATCCCCAAAAGAAAGGTTCAGAGGAAGGCAAGGAATGCTAAGACAGCTGAAAAACTTTCTAGCCAAACTAAGAATGCAATCAGTAAAGATTTTTTTTTTCCAAACAGGGCAAGAATTACTGTAAAAAGAAAGGTAATTAACCATTTTTCATGTTGAGGGTGGATTGAATAGGAAATAATGGATTCAAGGTGAAGACAAAAATGTGGAGAAAATGTTGGGGGGATTATTTTAATCAGAGATAGTTTTGTACCAAGGGAATTTCCCATAACAACTGTGAGATGTCCCATAAAGATTGGACAAATTTACATACAACTTCCCTTGGGGCAGGAGGACAGCCTAGACACCTTTCATGGTCCCTCCTGAGTCTTCTGAGTCCACAAATAAAGGACAACATAAATCAGTGTAAATATTTCTTCCACAAACAGAATTTTCCTATGCTTTACTGCCTTCAACATGAGTCAGTTCCTAAGGCACCATTGCTTCCCTGGTACCCATACACTGGGGAGTTGAGTAAGTATCCTAAAAGTAGGATATTTGTGTTCATGACTTTTGTCACTTATGAACTTGTCTGTGGACAGGGAAGAGTAAAATAAACAAGGTGCAGCTATAAACCCAGACAATATCACAGATATTTTCTTCAAAAGAAAGATGAATTTCAAAGCTTTCACTTCTCCTGTCACAGCACTGGTGGAAAACAGTATCTGTTTATTGATTTCCCCTATTTTTCATCCTGCTTCCAACCAACGTGTGAGGGGCTTCAAAGTCATACCAGTGGTGCTACATCTATTTCTGGAACAAAAGTTATTCCAGTGAATAAAAAGCCATGGCCTATGATAGATCATTTGGATTTTTGCCTGTAATTGTTTAAGAGAACTTTACTTAAGCAATAAAAGAATGAGGCCAGAGAATAATATTAAGGAGATCTTTGATCTTCCTCCTTCAAACCAGTCTCTCTCTTTACCAAAGGAATAGGATCTTCCTAATAATATTATGGATGAGACAAAAAAAATCTCCCCAAACCCACGGCAGACTAGAAGAGAATTATGAAGTTACTTGAATCAAATGAACTTGTTCTAGTCACCACTTTGGCTTATATGCCAGGAAAGTATAAATATGGGAGATCCTATTCCTAGAAGTGCTGTTTGTTGATGCTGGTTTTCTTTTTACATCAGTGAAAAACCTTCTTGGTGCATTTTTGCCCTCAGTTTTCTTAGGATACAAGCAAATTATGCACCTGTAAAACAAGCATGTCTCAGTCTTTCTCTGTTAAATTATTGTGTCTTCTGCTATCCACCTAGAGGTGAAGAGATGATGAGGTATCATTATATAGTCATAATATATATCTATATAATATATAGATGTATTTATATAGAGAACTCACTGAGAGCCTTAAGATGGTGAATATTTATTGCCATAAAATTAATCTGCTAGATAAGATAGAAGTATCTATTTTACAGAAAGCTTGAGTTCCTTAAGGCAGTCCTAAGACCAGACAGTGCTGTTAAGAGGTAGAACAGACTGGAACTTTACTCTCCCAAGCCTCCAGCTGATTTGCTAACTACTTAATCTATCTCTTTCTTCACTACTTTTTAGGCGGGGTATGAAAGTAAGAAAAGCTTTTGCCAGCTCCTCTCTGAACTTCTGCCTAAGAATCAGCCAGATACTCACTCCAGTATTGTCTAGTAAGTAAGGTAAGGTATTTCCTAATGTACAGTGATTTTTGTTTCTGTAAAGCCACGATATTACTGGTGTGTGTCAGCATTGCTGAGTCCACTGGTGTAATTGTAATAATTTTAAGTATAAGGTGACTTCTATGCTGTACTTGGTGTCTTAATTGCTACAGGGTCATAAGAGGTCTTTTTATTTTCACTGCACTGTGCATTAGCATTCTTCTCAGAGGTTCTTTTCTGAGAGTTTAAAGAAGTCTGTTCTTACTCCTACACAAAACGTGGAATTGTTAGGCTTTACTGTGGAGACATTAAATCAGACTCTGGAGATTCCTTTGTTGAAAAGGAAGCTGTATTGTTAAAATTACATCTGGCTTTTGCACGTGTCACATTTCACGGGAGCATTGAGCCTGTATTATCTAGTGGCTTTGCTTGCAGTCTTTCTTCACACAGTGCTATTTTTAGATTTTCATACTGTTGGAATTCAATAGTCTAGTTGTCAAGGCAAGCAAGAGAAGATAGTTAAGGCTGAATTTGTCAATGATTCAGCCATGTTCATTGCTACTATTACTATATAATCTTACCATAGTGGGGGACAAATACCACATTCAGGACATTTAATTGCATGGAACTGTCAGATTTTAGATTGAAATTATAAAGTACTTAAATATAATTACAGACTGGGTTTGAATCATTACAGAATAAGTAGAAGGTGGGGGAAGTTGTAGTTTTTCTGAAAGGAATGACAGTCACCTACACTGTGACTTCAGCTAGAATTTTGCCCTTTTTTCCTCTCTCATGACCATTTTGTCTCCACAGGAACTTTTGTTCAAATACCCTTACAGTTACAAGAGGAGAAAAGAGTTTGGTTGTAGTGTTAGATGAGGACAGTGAAGGATCAGATCAGAACACTATTCTGACCAGGTGTATGTTAAGAAGTGAAGGCATTTGTAGTTAAACAGTGTCAGGATTGAAATCCATGAAAACCTGGCTCCAGTGGGCTACAAATTGGGGTTTAATATTCTGATGTTACACTGAATAACTGAAAAGCCATGAATGAGAAAATAGACATTATTCTTCATAGGTGAATACCTTTGTAATGCACACCTATTTAAAGAGTACTAAAGGCAATGATCCAGTAGAGCATAAAACCCATATACAGTTCTCATCACAAGGGTTATTTCATTGGAAATAGTGTGCTCTTTGGCTTAGCAGAGCTCCTGGGTCATAAAGAATACAGAATTTCAAAGATCACCAAATTAGAAACCTCAGTGATTTCTGATTTCCAAGATTCTTACTACGCCCTTTCAGTCACTGTAATAAAATCACTCTGATTTAGCAGATATGGGATATTTCTTTTAATTAAGTTAAAATTAGGAGATGCAATCAATGTGGCAAAAACTCCACTGTGGCACTCCTGTCACTGAGTGCATATATCCTGAGATCTTTAGGTGCTGGGGAGACCAATGAACTTGCTATTGCCAGAACTGTAAGATGGGATGTCCCAAAGCTGCAGGTGGTAAAGGTGCTAGTCTGAGGTTGCTCTGGGTGCACATAGTCTAAGGCAATGGAAATGGCAAGGGTGGGGATGGTAAAACTTTCCCTTGGAACTGTCTTAAATGAGCTCAGCACTTTCTGTGCTGGCAGAAACTTGTCAGCACAATGAAAACAAGTTTCTAGATATCAGACACCCAAGGTATTATTGATTAAAAAAGGATTTAAGGGTGGTGTATTATAGACACAAGATAAAATACCTACTTGGAGAAATCCAGCAACCTTTAAATTTTCCTGTTCTACAAACTTAAGCTTGAATCACAATTCTAAAAAAATAAGCCATAAACTTCAGTTGTTTGAGTGCTGTCTGGCAGGAAAACCTGATTATTGCCAGTTTGCTCTTTGCAGTGTGAAAGATTTGCAGGACGAAGTACCAGTTTCCTAGCAACCATAGATCCTCTAAGAATCTTCTCTTTGATAGTTCTTAAAATATGTTAATGCCACTAGATAGTGCAAAATAAAACATTGGAATCCACACCTAATGAAAGGAGGAATTTTGATTTATATCTTCAGTCCGGAATAGCAATGCAGTAGTCGACAACTCTAGCACAGTTCTGACAGTGACTCAATCCAGTTTGGGTTGCTAACCATTTTTGTTTTGCTTTTGTTTAATTAGATTATTATTACTAAATCCCAGTAGTGCAAATGCTTATACACATATAACTGGGTATATGAGTAGTCCCAACTTCATGTGACTATTTATGTGTTTAATTATTTGCTGGACTGAAGATTTACTGTCTGAATTTCAGTGGGCAATATTTTAAAGGACTGCTCCTCTCTCTTCCCCTGTTTATCTACAGGCATCTTATTAGGAGATTATTCTCTGACAATCTGTTATACATATGCTGAGAAATAGAGAATTTAAATCTTGAAAGCAAAGTTCAAAGCTCACATTCTCATGGGAGGTTTTGATTCAGCAATTATGTTGTCCTCAGAGCATCTACAGCGTGCGTCACCCCTCCAAAATGCAGTAAATCTTTAAGGCTGAAGCCCAGAGAGCAGGAGGGAAATAAAATAGGAGCAGGCATGTTAATCAATTCAAATGCCTACTACAAGGGACAGCTGCAGTGGTGTGCCAAGAGACATCAAAAGGGCTACACAGATGTAAGCCAGCCCAGGATGCAAGACTCTGCATTTAATGCAGAATCCCAAAGGATTTATTCATGATGCTGCATTGCTATTTTTAATGAATGAAGCACGAAGGACCATAGTGCCAGGCAGAACTTATAGGAAGGGATTGAAATTCCAGATTTCTGACAAACAGGGAGGAGAGTTCACAAATGTTTTTTGAAAGGGATTGTCCCCCCTCAACTACACCTTTCTGAAGAGACAAAAGAATTGAAAGAAGAACAAACTATATTGAATAGGTTGTCAGGAATCATGAAATTAGCAAAAATGCATCTTCCCTTATGGAGTTGTGCTATAATGAACACATTTATGCTAAGCCTCTGAAGGGCAGTTGAGGTAGTTAGAAAAAGAGTAGCATTTCTCATCCACTTCTACTGATTATTGTCTAAGGGCTACAGAATCTTATCAGTTTGGTCTTTATTACATTCGTTATAGAGGCTTCACTTAGAGAAAAAGGGCTTCCCCATATTCCTTTTATAGGCAAAGGACAACTGGCCATTTGTGGTCAGAATATCTGATTGGCTTATTTGAGAGTGAAAAAAGAGTTGATAGAACAGAAGTGAAGTATATGAGAGGCAGCGTCACGTCTGTCTCCTCCAGAGAAGCCCTGCCTGAGCTCTTGAGTGGCAGAAGAAGGGAACTTTCCTTCTATTTAAAGCATTTCTATTTGTAGCATATTGAAAAGAGCTGCCACTAATTTCTATTCATGTAATCAGTAAGCAAAGCTACAGTAAAGTGGAGAGGGATTCTCCAGGTAACAAAGTCCTCTGTAACTGAGGACTATGGCCTTCTTTGGAGCATTTATAAAAAGGTACTTCTGTATCTTCTAGACTTCTGAAACTGCTAAGGAGTATTGCAGACATCTGATTGTTTTCTTGTATGGAGCTCTGACATTTAGAATCTTTTTAAAAGTTACTGCAAAGGCAAGGAAATTTCTTTCTGTGAGTTCTCTGATGTGTGCTGTCTGGAGATACAGCCACTCAGATGATTATTGCAATGGTCTAAAAGGAAAGCTTTTTACAAACTTTATTTATTTATAAGTGAGATTATAAGTGAACAACCAAGATCATAAACAGCCCTAAAATATTTCTCTATTTTTATCCTGCCCCTCAACTAGCAAAAAATGATGGTAGATTTTCATGACTTTTTTCTCTATTCAGCAAGACTTTCTTTCTTTCTTAATGCCTGCATCATTATTTAGCACAACAGTACAATTTGCCCCCACATCAGGGAAGTTTGATTTTTTGTTATATGGCAGACATATTATACAGACTGTCCTCTTCTGTGACCCCATATGATTTCTCAGCCACAGACCATATGTGAAGCAGTGCTATTGACCAAGGTCAGTCAGGCTTCTGTTCACATCCCCGGTTGCTGCTGTTGAGACAAGAAAAAGGGACTGAAACATAAGAAGAGCCTATCAAAAGGCTATAGAGAGAAGAAGAATGGTGAGGTATCAAATAATGACAGCCTACACCTGCAAACACGTCATGTTGTACTAAATAAATTTGTAAGAGCAGTATTATTGCCTTAAAAATGTGTCTTCCAGTGCTTTGCTAAGCTAATGGTTTTCTGATGAATTCCTGACAAAGAGGTGTGGAATAGAGAGTTTCTGGCTTTTCCCAAACTGCAGGGACATTACAGAACTGCTCTCTTTCACAAGAGGTCAACAGAAAGTGATTGAATTCTGAGTGGTTGTAGAAGACATGCTTTTAAAATGGGCCAGGGAAAGTTCTCCCTTGCCAAGTGGCAATGAAAGAGACTGAGCAGGCCACAGCAGAGTGACTTCAGCCAGAGTGTCCTTATTAATTACTCCAAAAGACCTTCTGGATTGATACAAATGGAAAAAAATGGGAGTCAAGGAATTTTCTCCACTGCCACCAGAAGTAATGTTTTGAGAGTGGGTTTTCTTTAGTTGTTATTATTTCAGAGGGGGTGGGCATTTTCTAAACTGTGTTATGCCCATCACTGCTTTAGGAGAATGGCAGCTTTGGGCATCAGAAAGACAATTGCATGGAAATGAACAAGGACAGTCACTTGCAGAGACACAAGGATATTGCACAGGCTTGAAGAAACAAAGAACATCTAAGTGAGACCCTAATAAATTAATGAACAGTGTTTTATAAATAGTTTCCAGTCAAGGTTACATTAAGACATAGTAACTTTTAAGAAGACAACTAAAAAGGGAACTACTGTCTCAAACACCAAAGGGGATGTTAGAAACCTTGGTTAAATTCCTTCAACTACTTCATATTTCCTTTTCAGTAAGCCTCTTGAACCCTACTATTGCAAGGATAATTAACTGCATTCACATGTGGAGGTTGAAGGTCTAAACTCCCATCTATCTTAAAACATACAGTGTACTTGCACTACAAAAGTCACTGTTTCTTCTTGTATATTTATGTCACAATCATGCAATGACAATTCCAATCATAATTCTATTTCAGTTAGGAAAGCTGTATGATTACTGCACTGTTTCCATGAAAAAGACAAGGAAAATACAGCTATTAAAGATTCAACCTGTTAAGCTCCGTAAAGTGAAATATATTTGGTGTCTGCCATAAGTTTTGTTTTCCATTTAAATTGAATTTTTGTATCAAAGAGGGAAGATGTTGCTGTGGTTCAAGACTTCATTTCATCTAGCTTCATAAATCTTGCTTTTCAACTCATTCTTTGATTGACAATGACTAGACAGGAGATGGATTTGTGTCTTAGTGTTTCTGTGAAATAAAGATTGTAAACAGAGCTTCACAATATCACAAATATGCAGAGAAAGAACCAATGACTGTGAAATCTTCAGAGGCAAAAGGAGATGGACTCAGTAAAAAAACCACAGGCAGTGTCATATTTGTAAAACACTTATGCCTGACTATAGCAAGGAAATGGGGCATTAAATTAAGTATAAATTAAAGTGAAGGGAAATTTATGTTGATAGTGGTCCTTGGAGTGACAATACAGTTGTGAACATCAAGCAGTAAAATAATAGCTCTTGTGTAGAAATAAAAAAAGGGAGGCTATGCATCTGCCAAATGCTTTGTAGCAAAGTAGAAGGGATTTTAGTGCTGAAAATCTTCTTGAGACATTAATCGGACTGATAGACTGGGGACAGGCACACTGACAAACAGTAAAGCATATAAGCAACTACAAGGTATGTAGGGATAAAGAGATTTCTGGATGGCCAAACTAAAAAGAATCACAATGAGAACTTCAAGGTAGAATATTGTCATCTCATACAGTCTTACATTTCTTCTTTGAACAGTGTAAACATGAGGAACTGAGGGAAAAGAACCAAAGAAAGAAGAATTGTCACCAGTGTGGCAGAGTAGAGAATCAAGGGAAGTAAAAAAATTGCATGAAGCATAAAATTAAAGAGAGAGATATAACTAAAATGGGGAAGGATTAAAAAAGAATATATCCAGAAAATCTAGGAGTAAATGGAAAATATAAGGCTAAAAAGACAAAATAGAAATTTTGGTATACAATATAAATCTAATGACATTATTGCAGTCAACATACCAAGAGCCTTTTTTGACAAACACTACAGGAAAATATCAGAGCCAGTCAGAGAAAGCCCATCCTATGATGTTCTTTTACAGCTGGGGAAGGATCTAAATTTATAGACTGAAATTCTGTCTCTATTGATCTCTGTGGGATTTTTGCTATTTGATTCAACTGTTTTCAGAATTTCATCCAACATCCTCTGGGGTAGGGAATTTACTTTAACTTCCAGTTTGGTATTAGTATTTATCAGTGAGAGGATGACATCACTCTTCTCTCTCTTAAACCAAAGGGAATAGCTAGGGTTTGTCTGTAAGCCTGTAAGCCTGTACTGTTCAGACATCACTAGGAAAGGGCTGTTGGGATCACCTCCTCTTTAAGGCTCCAGTGAGCAGTCTAGCAGCCTGGCTTTGACTACAGAGCCAAATGAACCCTCAGAAAGAAATATTTCATGTTGCCAGGTCATTCTTTCAAAAAGAAAAACTGCCTTTTTCTCTTTAGAGCAGTAACTGACACATATTAAATGAGCTAGTCAAGTTTTACAGGGAGAATTCATACATTTTATTACACCAGCTGGTACTTCTGAAAAGCAAACAGAAAAGCCATGACATCCTTGAGAATTTATTGGGAAAAAACAAAGGTTTAAACACAAAAAGTCTTTTTTGTTGTTGTTTTCTTTCTCCTACTATATCATTTGGCCCAATAGAATTTCTGTTTTCCTGCAAACATTTCCTATTTATATCATTATATTTTCAAAGCTAGAATAGCCCTGCAAAAATGAATGGCATGGATGTTGAGTATCCTTCCCTTTTTGGCTACCACCGTACCCAGTTGTCTTCAGCTTGGTGATGACCTACACACTCTTGTCCTTGCTAATTTTCCACATCAGTGGTCACCAGAGGTGGATTTTGAAACTCAGTGCTCATGGTGTTGTAGCATTTAAACTAAAAGTATTATCCCTAATGTATAAAGTGACAAAGTGAGTGATTGTGGAATAACTCATAAGTAGGAACCAGCTTTCTAATTCCTGCCAGGTAGAATTTGGATTATACCTTGCTGCCTGGGGATTTATATACCTTCAGACAAATGTCTAACTTCACTCTGATTCCTACTGATCTTTTAGACCTTCAGATGGTTTTGTGACAATGAGCTCCACATGCAACTTTATTTAAAAATCACTTTTGATCAGTTTTGATCTTATTGCCTTTCTGTGTCATTTAAGTCTTTCATTCTTGCATTATGAAAGTAGAAACTGGAGCACCTGACAATCATTTTTCTAGCCATAGTTTTGTATATGTTTCTCCTAAACATAATGCACTCTTTTTGCTGTCTCTTCCTAAAGAAGTCTTTTAGCTACTTTTAGTTCCTCTGTTTTAAAAGCTTTCTCTTTCTGATTGGTGTTGGCAAAATGATGAGAATTCTTTTCTGTACTCTAGACCAGGGTTATACGGTCAGAAAATTACATTCTCTCCTACCTACTTTTTCTTGACTACAGCAGTGTCCAGAAAATCTTTCCACTGGGTTTTCCATGAGGCTTTTTTGTTTTGTTCCTGTCTTCTTCCTCACAATAAATTTAGACTTCTTGTCACCAAGCACACTTGGATTTGTCAGTATTGAACTTTGCCTTCCCTTGTGCTATATCTTCATGCAGCTGTGTTAGTTCTTCTTAAAATCTATTATCTACTGATTTTTCTGAATAAGTTTGTGCATCTTTAAGGATTTTTCTCTTCAGTTTTCATCTACTTTTTTTACATTGTTGCTGAAACATGACTTGGTAGTCACCGTGTCAACCTAATATTAGCCTTTAACTTTTATTAACCTTTTGGAATATTCAGTCTTACAATTTCTAGTTCTTAGCTTGTTGAATGACAACAACATTTTACTTCTCTCTAACTCCTTTCTGACTCCTTGATTCAGCTAATAGAACCACATATTCTACACAAAGCTCCACAGGACCTACCAAATGTAGCACATGTAATCCTCTGGAACTACTTGGAGAACAGTAACTTTAAGAAGCCTTTGAGAAGGGTGCATTGCAGAATTACACACCAGGCAACCTTGCCTCTGGTCTGGAATGGCCATGGAGCATATGCTCTTTGAATCCAGATAATTCTTGTGTCTCTCTTCAGTGGCAGCCTCAATTTTTTCTCAGTCTTTCTAACACTAGTCTTGCTTTACTCTGTGCAAGGAGGTGAACATACTTCTTTAACATTAACATCTCTTTAGTTTTAAATCCAGGTAGGATTAGGTACTTTTCAGCTAAATAGTCAGAACTCCTTGACCCTCAGCTGACTCTGTCTTACAGTCTCCTAGTCTAAATGTACGACCTTACCTACCTACACCTGGGTGTATAATTTTATCATTGACTGTTTAAATGTTCTTTCAGTAAATTAGAAAGGAGATCACTCTGTCCTGATCTCATTCTTATTTGTCACACTATGAATGTTTTCATTGCCCATGAATTAATCATGAAAGGTTTTCCTTGCAATCACCAATGAAAAGTCTTAATATTCTTGGACTTGATTTCTGAGACCCTTGTAAGGTGATTTCATTTGAAACAACTCTTTAGAGAGTTGCTAGCCTGTTCTGTATTCACTGCAAAAATATCTTATTGCTATTGTATAGCTTCATAAATTTTTTCAAAGGAAAGCATCATGTCATATTAAATAAAATATCCCTAACAGACTGCTACAGTTGCTCTTTTAAATTCATTAGTCCTTTGGGCAACTTTGGCCAGAGTGTGAAGCTGACATTTTCTAGGTTTAGAAATATCACAGTACTTCTTATCAGTGATGATATTTTATAGAACTTTGAAAAAGACCCCAGTTTAATTATTTCCTTCCAACCTGCTGTGAATATGCAAAACTCAAACTGAGAAATCAGATTTTACGATTATTTAGAACCCTAAACTGAGACTCAGGTTCTGTGAGGACTATCCACTCCCTCTTTTTGGGGGTGTCCTTTGATCACGAATCTTAGTTGTTAAGGCTGGAGACCCGACTGAAGCACACTGTGTTTCCTTCTGCAAATGGCAGCTGAATTTTCATTCCAATAAAAATCATGACAGGACAGTGGTAGGAGAGAGAGTGAAATCCAAAGTCTCAAATGACAAAGATTCAGGACTACTGGGGACACGTGAGTATAGAAGCATAAAAAGTTGCCTGAAATTAACACCAGACCAAAGAAGACATAAAATTTTCTACTTAAAAATGTGGCTAATTCAGAAGGAAAAGGAGGTTAAGGAAGGAAATGCAAAAATATATTACATCATTATTATTGTTTTAGTAGTTGTTGTTGTTATTCTTTTATTTAGAATCTGTTATCAGATAAACACCCTGAAGGCAAAGCATCATTAAGGAAGAACTACTGAAATTTCTACTTAGAAATCTTGATACAGTTATGTCAACTTAAATTAAAAATGTATTTTAAAAGTGTAAACAAGATAAAGAAAGGCCTATTCATAAAAGAAAGAGACTTTTCCCCAGAAGAACCAAAAGGAATGGAATCATAAGTTCTTTAAAAGAAAACAAAAAAAAGGGAAAAAAAATAGTAGAAGCAGTAGCATTTTTTTTTTTAAAACTTTTTTAAACTGAACGTCGCAAAAGATTACAAGTCTTCTAAATAATAGGTAGAGTTTTAAACAAGCTGTTGCTTGGAAGACATTCTTACCTCTATACTAAGCAGCTAAGTAAATTATCAAATATAAGGCTGTAAAGTTCTGAACATTTATCAAAATATTTCAAATCAATACTGGATAAACTATTAAGAACCAAAGTCATAGGAGTAAGCTATTTTTAACAAAAGGGAATTCTTAACACTCTTTATCATCAAAAATTAAAGCATCTAATTCTTGGTGAAATCATGCAAACCATGTTGTCTACAAAGTTGTTAGAAATGTTGCCACATTTTCTCCCTTGGCTCCAGAATGGAAAAGCTGCATCATCCTTTTCCATTAGGAAATTAAAGGCTCAGATAAATGTGACCTCCACGGCATGTGCCCTGCTCCCTGATTCCTGTATAAACTTTCTCCCAACAGGAGCTGTAACTGGACAGTTCTCAAGGCATTTCAGGACTGAGCAGCTCAGGTGCAGTGCTCAGGTGCTGATGAGATGAGGAGGGTGTATGGCAGTGGGGGTTTGAGGTGATCTGAATCTGCCTCCGCCTCCATGGGAGAGACAAGCTTGTGAGAGATGCTGCAATCTTACTTGGCTGCCAGGCTCACCAGCTCATGTGTGATGAGATCCCAGGGAAACCATCACCATCGATGTCCTGAGAATCAATCCCAAAGATACTTCATCTTACCTCCAAGCAGTATCTGTCGCATGAATCTCATCCAGTTTTGGTGTTCAATCCAAAGAATGAGGATGAGTGGTGACTCCAAGCACATGCAATTATTTTTCTGCCTGTTTTTGTTTCATTGCTTAACACATCAGGAAGCACACTCCCTCACAGTGAGTGCTTGCAAGATTAGGTTCTCAAGCCCTACTGCTTTGCCCTTAACTTCACTTCTCTGTAATGAGTAGTCGACATAATGTATTATACATTGATAACAACAGCACACGTATCATTGGACTTCTTACTTACAGCATTTGTCTCAATTCTTAAATCATATTTTTCCACAAATAAATAGAACTCAGTGATAGATAGTTTCAGGCTTTATTATTCAGTCTGACCTGATAATTTCAGGTCAGAAGTTCATAAAAAGCTATAGTTCTTTTACTGCTTCTTTTCTTCTCCCCTAGTTCTCTTTTTTGTTTTCTGCTTTATTATTTTGAAAGGTTAAGGATTATTATAAAACAGTACCATGGCTGTCAGTTAACTTTTAATGTGTTCTGTTAAGTGGAGAGAGGTAGGGATACATCACTGAATAAAGAGAATTTATTTGAAGTACTGTAGGCCCAAGGTGAACACGCAACACCCCATGGCACCAGTGGTAAATAAAAAATGCAGAAGGAGTAGGAGAGAAGCAGAGCTGTGCCAAGGTCTGCTAGATCAGGTATTTTGGGAAATACAGGTGACAATTGGAAAAGATTTTAATAAACAAAGTGCACCTATAATCTGTGAAAATAATGTATGACAATGGAAAGCAAGATAATAAAAAGGTAGATACATTTCTCACAGTAACAAGTTCTTCTGCACTTTTACTGATGTTAATAGTTTGCAGTTAATCCAGACATGGTAATTTAACTGCAAAACTGCATTACAGGGGTTTGAGTGCTGTACTTGACATAGAAACTTAAGATATTTTTAACTTTGAGCTATAAAAGGAAAGTGCAAATATAGAAAGTCTGTGGCTGAACTGAGTCTGAACCACAACAGCTTTGCAGGCTGCAAGTCCTGGGCTGTGTCTGACAGAAAAGGCACCAACTGCTGGAAGACTCAGGACAAACCTTAGACAAGACAGTTAAATCTGCCACAACATGCAGTCATTCTACAGAGATCAGAGTTTTCTGTGGTTGAGAGTGCGCTGATATTATAGACAGACTTAATTTAATTTATTAATAAGAATAGGGTGCCCAAGGAAGTGGTGGAGTCAACATCCCTAGAGGTGTTTAAGAGGAGTCTGAATCTGGTGCTGGGTGATATGACTTAGTGGTTTAGGGGTTACAGTGGGGGTGTTGGGTTGACAGTTGGACTGGATGATCCTAAAGGTCTTTACCAACCTTGATGATTCTATGATTCTGGGGGGGGGGGGGTTGTTTGGTTTGGTTTTTTTTGGTTTGGTTTATTTTGGTTTTTGTTTTTGTTGTTTTGTTATATACAGCCCAAGTGGAATTATGTAAGTACAGAAGAATAATTTTTTCAGGGAGAGGAATTTAGATGGTATATATGAGGGTTAACGTGTTCATAGATTTAGATGCCCTTAAATAGGCCAATGAAGACAGCATTGCAGATACATTTTGCACATCCAATACCTTTGTTGGAAAATGCTATTATACTCGGTACCCAAGAAATCTCCCTAGAAAACACAACATTCATGCCATTTCTAAGCCTTACAGAGATGATGCTGTGATCTGGAAGAAAAATAATGGGTTAATGTGATAATGGGGTATAAGCAACTTTGGAAAGAACCAGTCTTACTGATCTGGAGCCAAAAGCCACTTACTGCCATACAGAAATTTTCTTTTCAACAAATTGAAGCAAGCAAGAAGCTCATAATCCCCGAGTTTTTTCTTCCTTTTATCCTAGAGGGATATATCTATGCTTTTGTAAAATTCTGTTATGACTAGGAGGTTCATAAGCTATATAAAGCATGAAATAATAAAAGGTATTAGTGACACAATTCAGTGTCAACCTGTCTGCTCTGTCAAAAAAAGAAAGGTGTACAGATGTTTGTGAAAATGGCTGATTCTTTTGGTGAATGTGTGTCTAATTTAGTTGCTTAAAGAAGGACCTGGGAATGACACATGCAAAACTGCCCACTGAAAAAGGACTGCTCATTTTAAATAATTTTAGGAAATGGAGGAATTAAATCAACAGATGTTCATGTCTTGAGGTATTACAACATTAGGCACAAGACTCAGTTGCCCCTTAGTGCCTCAGGAGGGACTCAAGCAGTGCTATACCTTTACTTTGCTGACCAGACTGCACACAATGTTCACAGAATATGCTAAGTTGGAAGGTACCCACAAGGGTCACTGAGTCCAGCTCCTGGCCCTGCACAGAACAACTCCAAGGATCACACCATGTGCCTGGGGGCATTGTCCAAACGCTCTGTTGAGCTCTGACAGAGGCTTCCTGACACTTTCCCGGGGAGCCTCTTTCAGTTCTAAAACTTATTTTTTCTCAGATAAAAAGATTATATTATATTCTAACACTCATGATAATTTAATTATCTATTTAATTATCTATTTCAGGAAAAGATACCATGTTTTCAGTAGCAGGCTACATCTTAAAAGCTTTTAAAAAAAACAAAGCAAGACATAAAGACTTCACAATAGCAAAGACAGAAATGCTCCTAAGTAGCAGAGATTTGGTAAGCACTGCTGGGGGATAGGAGAAATTCCCAGTATGGATTAGCATAAGGATTCCTTAAACTATATAAATAAAGGAATTAATGGATCATTCTATGGATGAATTCCTTCATCTTTCTAAGGTAGGTTTTTGCAACACATTCATTTTGTGAGAGGATCTTGAAACACTAAACAAAACTTAAGATTTTTTTTAGATCTTACTTTGCGGCTGGAGAAACTGAGGAACTGAGAAGTTCAACCCTTACTTAAAGTTACACAATAAACCAGTGGAGGAAATTGTAAGAAAAGCCAGTATTATTTCCTATAACTCTATATCTAACTTTACCTACAATTTGCAGCAATACATATCTGGAAAATAATTGTCTGTATAAGAAACAACAATCAGCACTGGATCAGCTGTGGTGGTAACAATTGCTGTTTCACAGAAATTAATAATTTAAAAGATATTTGTAAGCCAGTTCTTCCTGAAACATTACATCAGTGAACATACACCTTCATAAAATTCCATTACAACTTAGAGGACACATGCTAATATTTATTATAGCTATTAGGCTTCATAGTTTTCAGAAATGCAAAAATCAAGCTATTGATCTGTGGTATTAAAATAACTGAGTTACTAGAAGAGTTACCTGTTGTTTTTCTTCTGCTGATAGAAGTCCAACAAGAGAGAAAGATACTTAATCCCAGGTTGTCATGATGTTTAGCTAATTATTGTGTTATTAAATAGTGACTCAGTCAGAAGGGTTCATTTGTTTCTTCCCTCTCAACTGGAACTGAAAAGGTTATGCAATAAGTGAAAGCTGAAACTTTCTTCTCAGCACCCCATTCTTTGTCACTCACATTTCCCAACATGGGGGAGAGATGTCTTTCCTTCAAGGAAGGAAGGAACACCTAAGATGTGAATGAATATAAGAAAAGCAGGAAACCGACCACAGCTGTCAATACACAATTTATAGAGCTGTAACACTGCTGTGGTAATATCAGTCAGAGACACAAGAGCCTGTAAAAAAGGATTCCTGCAGACCTGAGCTCAGAAATGAAGCCATTAGCTATGTTAGTGCCCAGCATTTGTTCTGAAGGCCTGGTGGTTGAGGAACAAAGCCTCTTTCCTTCCCAGGTTGCTTCCTGCAATGTTAGTTTCTACACTCCAAAATGATTGTGAGCAAGGTACAAAAAAGCTGCCAGTAGCTTGTGAGTGGAACAGTCTTCCTTCTTTCTGCCCTTGCCTATTTCCAGCATAAATAAACAGATAAATAATAATTTGCCAACAGCTTCCCTCCTGCTGTAGGGAAATGTTTCATGTTTTGTTGGAATAATTAACAGGCTTTTTGTTATTTTCTGCCACCATATGCTGCTTTCCTGCTCTGTATTTGCAACTTCTCAGACCAGCTCCCAGTTTTGCAGCGCTGGGAGATGAATGGCAGATTGGTTGTGGAAGGTGGGCAGAGAAAGGGAAAGGTGGGAAAGGGGGGGTTTATGTACTTACGCCCTAACACTGAAAAAAGAACTTAGGGCTTCTCTTGTAGCTATCAATGAAGTAAAAAGCCATTTACTTGTAACTGGAGAGTGCCTGGCTCAACAAAAGAGCCAAACTAATTTTGTTTTAATTATTTATTGTGTTCCAATTCTCATTACTGATTCTGTTCTAACTGTATTTTTAATTAACAGCATTGATTGTACACTTCACTCATGTAACTCCTGACTGGCTTAGCTTCCATTTTGCTTTACTAAAAACCTGAAAAAAGGAAGCAAGAGGAAGCCTCAAAATACTGAAAGAAGACAGGTATACCCAGGGCAAATGAAGGATCTTTCCTGAACTTTAATGGTGAATATGGGCACTTACCAAGACAATTTTAGCAGGTTTTTGTTAGCAATTTATTACTCCATGCAAATTCCTTATGATGAGTAACTCTAGCTTTGCATGATTTGCAATATGGTGGTTCTGTTTCCTCCTCATGAAAACTTCTATTTGGGGATCAGCTGAGCTGGAGTGGTGAGAGGTGAGTGCCTGTCACAGCACTGCCTCCATGGCTGCTGTGTTTGCACTCCCCACTGTGGGGCCAGGGACTCCTCTGGGGTCTGTCAGGGCAGTCGGAGGGCTCTGGGGGCAGACCCAGCCCCCTGCCCTGGGCACCTCCCCAGATCATTGCAGCCTGCTGGTGCTTTCTGGTCCCTGACTGCTCACAGTTGTTGCTCCATTGAACCCTGCTGGTTTACCAGCGCTCCCAGTTTTCCTGTTGCAAGACTATGATTCAGCTCTGGGTATCCAGAAATAGGACATGTCTGGTACTTTCTGTGAGCTCGCAGCGCCGCGTAACATCGCAAGTGGAGCAAAGGTCTGGCTGGCTGCTGGAGAAATAAGTGGTTGTGAACCAGTTTTTAAATCCTCAATAGCTGCTCATTTTAGCCCTGTTCACACAGCAGGTTTTTGTTACTACGGTTATCCAGGGAATAGATGTTCTTTGGGGGAAATGTCTCTTCCTTTTTAAGAGAACAGGTGTAGCTATATGAACAGGCCTAGTATTTATTCCTCTTTCTCTTTTGTTTAGAATGCTCTTGCCATTCAAGCAGGGAGCAGAAGGAAGAGATTGCCATATCAGTGATAATTCTTGCCCAACTAGCATCAAATATTAATGCAAACGGCTCATAAGCTCAACAGATAGAGATGTCCATTTGAATAATTTTAGTTTGTCTTTGTAGGTATTGAATTTACAGTCAGAAATTGAGAGCTGTTGGCCAACAGTGTCACAACAGAGGGCTTTGCAGACTACAGTCTAGGAGATTGCTGTTCAGCAATAGGTACTCCAAGGCTGTTGTACCCAGTTCCCTTGGATTTTTTTAACATTAAGTTCCAAACAAGTTCCGGAATATCCTTTAGGTGGTGAAAAAGGAAAGGGAGTTAGATGTAGATACAATGCTGAGTTGAGGTATGGGGAAAACAGGGGCATCTTTAAACAACTTCTGTCCATTCTAGGTAGTGAGTAAGTAAAACGCAGAATAAAAAGACTTGAAGAGTTTTCAACAGAGACTGATTTTCAGTATGAGAAAGGTTCCTTTAAATTTGATAAATGCCTGCTTATTTTTTGGGAAATCAACATTAGGGAAATTTCAAAAGCATCCTCTTATACACAGGGGTATAAATGCACTACTGTAGTTTCCAACTCAGATAAAGGAACAGAATTGCATGTTTTATTTACTCTCCATATATAGAAAGCAATGTTGTCTCAAAACAAATACATCTTGCTAATAGCAAATAGTTTTGATCCCCATGAGACCCTGGTCACGACTAAATATTATGAACTATCCTCTCAATAAGATTTCCCATTCAGTTTTGCCTCAACCATTTAATACTTTCCCCCTTATTTTACTGGCTTGTTTATGAGAATATCATGGGAGAGTGTTTTAAAGCCAAGATTTATGGCATCTGCTGCTGCTTCTTTATCCACAAGATGTCTTTTTCAGTCATCTAAAACTCCTGGCACTGATGAGTTTCATCTGAGAAGGTCAAACTTAAGCCCCTTTGCAAAGAGGAAATCGTTGAAACAAATATCTGAGCTAGTCTGTAAAAATACCATTTTTTTTGATAAATAAAAAAAAATTTATAAGTATAAAACGGCTTCCTAAATGGATTCCTGTTTCTCCTTGTCATACCTGAGGTCAAACCCAACAGTTCCTGACATTCTGAGACAAGTCATGCTGTTGGGGCATGTAGGCTTCCTTTCTGAGGCCCACATTTAGTATAAAACCCTCTAAACCATCCCATAATTCATAAAAGTTTCTGCTCTTTAAATTTGATGATATCAAAGTTTTAATGCTACAGTTTCTGATGTGAGGCTAAAACCCATGGATCACCAAACTTACAGAGAAACCCAAGTAATGCAAATGCAGCTTTGACAGAGTAATGTAATACTTATTCCCTCTTATCTGTCCTCAAAATGCTTGCTGTGCTGGATTCATATTAATAAGTGAACTTTTGTTTTACTCAAATTAGATGCTAAAACACAGTGGGAAGGGGGAGCAAAGTTGCATCTATGTTTCTATTAATTGCACACAGTAGATCACTGAGCAGAATTTTAATAGAGCTGAAAACTTTAGAACAAGTGGGGAAAAAATATCAGTCACTCAAAACTGAAAAACAAATCAGAGCAACCTCTGGCTCTGGGTAGTGCCTTGCACTTGAGTCTTCTCTTGGAAGAATTCAGAAATTTTCATTGTGTTGACCAGGCAAAATAGTTAAGTATTGCATATGCCTGTGAGAGAGAGTCACTGCATACTGAGGTCTTTGCTTTTCTGATATACTACAGCCATGCTATGGCAGGGCTAACCCCTCACATTTTGTAAATACGACAAATGCAGGCTGCTGGCTGAGGGAAGAAATGAAAAATCAGTTGAAGTACCTTTAAAATCTTTGTCATAAATAACACTTTTAGACCAAACCTGGACCGTTGAAGAGAGATCTATTAGTCTTTACTACCTCTTGCTCTTTTGCCTTCTCTTGCCTGGCTCTGCAGTTCAGGCATTTCTGCTGATGGTAATTGTTCTATGCCTGTTGTAGCTTCCATTACTCTGAAAGTACCATTTCTTTCTAAAGGCACCCAAAGATAAAGAGTGCAATTGAGAAGTGATTTTCAAACTCAAAGGAAGGGGAAAAGTCATGTTAACAGAAATCACTGGGAAAGGAACACTAAACATTTCTGATTGCCAATTTTGCTTTCCTATGGCAAGTGCCAAGAGATACTGAAATCAACGTGAACTGCATGTGCTCAGGATTTTTCTCTGGCTGAGTAGCTGCCCCTGTGAAGGTGAATAGTAAATTTGGCTGAAGAATGGTTTTGTGTTCTGATTGGAACCCTGAGTCCTGTGCAGAAATTCACCATTTTAATAATGTTTTATCCTTTGTCCAAACATCTCCCTCCTGACTCACTTGCTGCTCCCCTTCTCTAAAAAAAAGGAGGGGTGAAGGGCAGAAAGAGAGGACAACTCAATTGCAAACCCTAACTTTAAAAATGTGGACTTTATGGTGAAATACTTAATTTCATTGAAAACACATTCTTTTTATTGGGAAGAAGCTCAGACTGTCTATTTTAGCCTGTCTCAAACAAACAGCTTACTCTTTTTAGTACTGTCTTATAGATGTCTATGCTCTGTGAAGAAGATTTTGATCTAATTTGTGTTTGATGAGCTGGGAAGCTGTAAATGACCATATGCATCATCTTGGGAACACTGTAGCTTTATGCAGTGTTCGACTAGATGAAGAATCCATTAGTGACCCAATGGAGGTGTTTTAGAGCAGGCAAGGAGCACTCTCTAAACACCATCTGCTCATACTGTTGCTTGTAAAACGATGTCACATCTGCTGCTCTAAAAACATTCTGCTGATCTCTCCTATAGTACACGGCTGCTGCACTCCTTTTAACAGTGGAAAAAGGAGTCAATGCCACAGTACTGGGACAAGAGGTGTTAACTATAGACTAAATTGCACATGGTCTGCATGGCTTCCCATATCTTGTGACTGTACCATAAATGTCACAAAAAAAAAAAGGAGAGGATTCAGCATTATATGTGACTGGTGAAGCTGGGTAAATACTTGGACTGTTAGTCTTTGCTGAGCTACATCTTACCTCAGCTTGGCTGCTATATGCTTCAAACCCACCATGGCTAAGTCCTCTCAGAGATGGGGAAGATTTTTGGGATAGCTTGACTCGTGGAAAATGAGATTTGTCTTTGATTTCAGATGGAATGACCTCAGAAAGTACTATCATTTCATTTGGCCGTCAGATTTTATTGCTTATAGTATTTGATTGCCTAACACCTATGAGGTGTTATAAAGCTAATTTACCAGTCCTGTAAGCTCCAAGTGTACACACTGGCATACATTTGCAATACTACTCATTACTACTACACCCAGAGTGATAATTTCATAATAGTACTGTATAGAAAAACAGTCAGTGTTGGTATCAGAAGAAGAGAGGTAATAATGATTCAATAGAAATCCTTCGAAGTACCAAGGAAATGCTTTCCACACCCAATTTAGTTGTTATGACCTGGGATTCTTATACAGTATTAACACAGAGATGGTTTTTAGGAATCTACAGATGAAGGAAAAATAACAGAGTGAATTTGTTACAGTTTGTATTGCTTGCAGTTCAGTGGCTGCACTCACTTCACATGATAATGAGTTTAAAGCTAGTAAGTCTTAAAATTGCTGTATTTTCCTGACACCTCTGAATGGTAAAAAGAAGTAAACATTATCTCCAGTTAATCAAGTTTATTGGAAAAGAGGTAAATCATCTATTCATTTTTTTTAATGGTCACCTCCAATTTGCAAAGCAGAGAGGAACAAACTTCTAAGCAGTGTCATGTGGAATAGCATGGCAAGAAAGAGGCCAGGGTGCTAGGAAAGGTGGCCGTGTCGCATTTTCCATTGCCATATGAGACTCACATAAGGCCCTAATGATATGATCTGTCATGTGGATGTCAAGTGGTAAAGAACTGAAGCATCTGATGTTCTGTTTTTTACGTTCTTCTGGTCACCTTGAGGTGCCACAGCTGTGGATCAGATCTTCATTATTTAGGCTATTAAGGGTAATTCTACATTGCCTTGCCTGTCGGAAAGAGCAGGAACAGACCAGAAAATAGGACACTGGAAGGCTTTTCAGACCTGTATTTGGCTGCTGGCTTGATCACTAACCTGGGCACTTCATTATCCTTCACTTCTGGTGCCACCTCTATTTCTCTTTTAGCATATTGCATGCATGAGTCAGTGAAATAATATATACTTTCCATTATAATGTATTTGAACCCAAATCTTACTTGTAAACATCACTGTACTGTAAATAGAAATTAAAGATTTGGTATTCATCCAAGAACAAAGCAAATACCTATTTTTACATCATGGTGGCAGGCTGGAAGGGTGGAGAGAGGATTGAAAACCTTCTTGTATAAAAGAGCTTTGACCTAGAGCAACAAAAATCTTGTCTGCTCTTTCAGTGAGATTCTGTTAGTATCCAGGTGCCCTAGAAACTGAGAACCTAGAAACTGCCCTAGAAACTTCCATTTAGAAATGGAAGACTGGTTGCACTTTCTACTGTGGCATTCTACCACAGCATTTGCATGACAGTCCTACTGTACTCTTACAGGTTTCACAGAATATTCTGCGTTGGAAGGGACCCACAGGGATCATTGAGTTCAATTCTTAAGTGAATGGCTCATACGGAGATCGAACCCCTTCATGCCTGTGAAGATCAGGTGTGTGAAGCTGTAATTTCTCGAGATGCTTCTGCACCTTCAGAGAGCCATCCTCGTGCTAAGGCATTTGTCTTGCAAGAGAACTTGTAGTGAAGAGCAGGAATCCTCATAGATAAGAAGTAGGAGAAAGAGCAGAAATTAGTATCACTTTCCTTGTTTGTGTTGATGTCTGTGACTCTGTACTTCAGTAGGCTACCTATAGGTTTTTCAAAGAATTAAACAGCCTACCCGGACTAGATATATGCAGGAATCTTAGAATCTTCTCAATATCAGTATAAATTCTCAATATCAGTATAAATGTCTACTCTGGTCATATTTCTTCTTTACAATAGTTATTGTAATGATAATTTCTTGTGAGAGGAATGAAAAGGGGTGTTATTCTAGCTTGTGCTTCACTCATCTACATTTTATAAGGATTCAAGCCTTTGTAGAGGCATTTGTCTCCTTCTGTTTCAAGGGCTATAGAAACTAAATTAAGAGCATTGATTAAAATCAGAGCGAGAATGGATATTTTGCTTTTTGATAGTTTTGCTAGAGGCTACAGGAGGGAATTGAATTGCTTACAAGGTTTTGGCTCTTGAGACTATATCACACAGGAGGGAGCATGACTGCACAGTGACTCTCCAGGTGCCTTGTCCTGATAGGGGGCTGAAGCATCAGCCTAAGCTAGGTGATGAGGCTAGTGCAGTTCTTTGGAGACATTGAGGACAGGTGGAGATGTTAGACAAGCAGGGACATGGTTGGCTTGGTAATTTCAGCAGCTAAATACAGAAGAAACTCTGGAGCCAGTGGCAAACCAAGCTGAGAAGTCCACCTAATGTGTCGTCACACAGACACATCACTCTGCATTCAGAAAGAGTTTGTATTCATGCAATGATGCTATCCAAGTAATAAGCAATTGCTCTTGGCTCTAACTTCACTGTTGCAGCTTTGCAGGTTTGGCTAAATTATTCTTAGACATGACATTCAACAAAGCAAAGTGCAAGGCCCTGCACCTGGGCACAGTAACCCCAGACAGACCTACAGATTGGGTGGAAAAGTGATTGAGAGAAGCCTGCAGAGAAAGGCTTGGGGTGATGGTTGATGAAAAACTCAAGATGAGCCATCAGTGTGTGCTTGGAGCCCAGAAAACCAATGAAATCCTCGGCTCCATCAAAACGAGAGTGGCCAGCAAGTCAAGGGAGATGATTCTCCTTCTCAACTTTGGCCTTGTGAGACCCCACCTGGAATACTGCTTACAGTTCTGGTGTCTCCAACATAAGAAGAACATGGAAGTGTTGGAGCAAGCCCAGACGGGGCCACAAAGATAATAAGAGCACCGGAGCACCTCATCTATTAAGACAGGCTGAGAAAACTGGGGTTGTTCAGCATTGAGAAGAGAAAGTTGTGTGGAGACTTCATAGCAACCTTCCAGTATCTGAAGGGGGCCTACAGAGAAACTGGAGAGAGACTCCTTGCCAGAAATGTAGTTATAGGGCAAGGAATAATGGGTACAAACTGAAAGAGAGGAAATTTAGGCTAGCTATTAGAAAGAAATTCTTCACTGTGAACATGATGAGGTATTGGAACAGGTTGCCCAGGGAGGCTGTGGATGCCCCAACCCTGGCAGTATTCGAGGCTGAGCTGGGTAAGACCTTGAGCAACCTGGCTTGTGGAAGATGTCCCTGCCCATGGCGGGAGGGATTGGGACCAGATGATCTTTACAGTCCTTTCCAACCCTTAACATTCTATGATTCTATGGCTCCATAAGCATGGCTACTTCCTATGGAGCAAGGCCAAGTTTCTGTCCTCTCGCCACCTGCCTGATTCAGGCTTAGTTTATAGTATGTGAAGTCTTAACTTCCAAAATGTAGAAGTGACATTATACCAACCCAAGCTTGTCTTTTAAGACAGATTCTTCACCGAATTGGAACATTGCATTTCTAGCAACTCACAGGGGATATTGGAGCTTAGTAAGTAATTTGTATTGATCAGGCTTGACGATATTTATTTTGTCTGATAATGTCATGGCCTTAGGTGACAAGTGCACAATTCCTTATGATATGTATGCATATAGTTGCAATGATAAGGTCCATAATTGTTTCTAAGACCCCTTGCACACAGAATGTGTACTACTAATAGCTTCTTTGTAAGATGGAAAGATACAGCTCTTCTAAGAAAGAAATTGATTTCCTGTGATCAAGAAAAGTCAATGTCTAATGCTGTGTCATATGGTTCCTTAAGCAGGTAAAAGTAAGTAAGTAAAGATGAGATCTAGTTGGAAAGTTGATCCTCATTCATGTATGACTAAAATCAACTGAAAAGTAATATTGTGATTGACTCAAACCTCAAGGTACTGCAGACTTACTCAGGTCTGAAGTCAGACTCTTGTTATTTATTTAGGAATTAAATTTTTACACATATTTTCTTCCTGGATCAGTAGTAGTGGTATCCAAAACTCTCCTGGAGACATTGGTTACTTGGAACACAAGAACTTAAGATAAAATATGTATTTACATGCACAGACCAATCTTCTTTCATGTTTGGCTTTCTGTGAAACATACCCCGGGTCTGAGAAAAATGTGTATTTTTTGGACCCATCCACATTTCTTCCTGTATTGATCTGTTCTTTGATAGACTCTGACAAGCATATCTTTCCAGTTCTGAGAAACTTTCCATTGTGTAGAACCCTTTTCAGACATTTCCTGTACTTTTCAGACTACTGAACTGGTCCTGTTATTTCAGGCTGGAAGCATGATGTAGTCTCAAGTTGTACACCCTCCACTACATTGGTCTGAATTTGGAGGCTTGCTTTCACCTAGTTAAATCATTCTGCTTTCCTGCTTGTTTGTCCAGTGACTCCAAATTTAGATCAATACATAGAAATGAAAAATAATTTCATCCTGCTGGTCAGGTTACTAAAATATTTAGACCACAGTAAAGTCACATCCATCCTATTTTGGAATTGCTTTCTACCTATCACAATTCCCTTTAACTTCAGTCATAAGGTGAGTATCTTTTTTAATCCTAATAGCTCTCCAGAAATTCCTCTGCATAACTCTATATGGTTTCTTTGTGGGATTTCATTTCAGTAGCAGCTGTTTGCAAAACAATAAATACTTGCTGTAGAAATGTCCCTGAACATTTTGACCAGTTGTCAGAAATCTAAAACTTGAAAATCACTTTAGTGGGTCTGGACCCAGTATACACAGATCAACTGCAGTACTGAGGCAGTTGTGGATACCTCAGAGGTCTTCAAAAAACATAACAGACAGGAGGCAATGTCACAGCATTCCTCTTCTGAGTCACATTTCTTTTATTAGGCAGCTTTCTTAACCTCAAACTTTCAAGTATGTTCTTTCATGCTCTTCAGGATATGTGTTGTTATACCTCTGCTATCTGGTTTCGATAGTTAAGTCAGTGTAACCAGATCTAGTTGTTTCTCTTGGAGATTATCTCCTGTACATTAATAATAACTTTGCAACTAAAACATGAAACAGTTTTAGACAACGTTCTATATGGGTATTCAAATGAATATTATATAACCAAATACTTTTGAAATATCTTTACAATAGTCATCCAAGAATGTACAGTTAACCTTTTGTTTCTTGCTAACATGCTTCAAGTGAGGACAGGCACTAAATAAATTGCATTGAAGTCAAAGTTTTTGCATGTAGGAAACATGCACCTGTGTTTTGCTGTTGTATTTTGCCCTGCCACTCCTTTCTTTTCTCATGTTGAGCTCTGCAGTCTGAGGCATTGGTTGTTGAGGTAAAATTTTTGGTAACTCCCATGTTTAATTGAAATGACTAGTTTTAGAACAAGCTGAAGCTTGAACTGGAGCAGACTGATGCCTCCATTAAAAGAGTGGAATTACAGAGCACTCTGCCGTGTTTAGTCAGTTAGTTCTCAATCGGTTGGAAATTTCATCCTGTACATATAAGCAAGTCCACTGGAAAAGGTGCTCTGACAGATGCCTAATTGAAGTGTGAAAAAAGCATATCCTCCCATGGGCTCAGAGTGGAGCCTCCTGACCCTGCTGCAGGACAGCTCTCATTGTGGAGCTGTGACATGACACAGTGTGCAAATTCTCTCTGTGTTCAATTACCTTTCACTTCTTCTCCCTCCAGACATCTTTGATAGGTGACAATTAGAACATCCAAGGACATCCTATAAAATCCTAAGCTTGGGTTGCAGAAGTTTGAATGAAATCAACATTGGGATGTTCTCCTACGTGCTACAATCCTCTGTGAAATGAGACAACTTTTTCCTTCTTTATTTTTAAATTTGAATAGACTTTTTAAATAATGCAGTTGTTACAGCTTCCATTGTAGCAACATCTGTGTGTATGTGTATAGTCTTAAGCAATAGTTCCTGGACCTTTATTGTTTTAGTGCAATTGCAACTACTGCTCTGGAGACATACTAACATAATGTATCAGTTCAAGGTTTGCCAGTTCAGGGTTTCAGACCACGCCATGCTCCCAAAGAACAATTTCCCTTTGCCCTGCTTCATAGGCATAAATGCCTTTTCCTCAACCAAACAAAGAATCTCATAAGAAAAAATTAAAAACATAAATATTTTTACCAGACCATAGAAAAAAATTTCAGCCTTTTTCTCTTTCTTTTTCAGTTCTTAAGTTGTTTGGTTTGGTTTTTTCGTTTGTTTGTTTGTGGTTTTTTTGGGTTTTTTTTCCCCAGCACATCAGTAAAAAAGTTATCAATTGATGTGTATTAATTCCAGATGCACAAACGTTAGCAACATTTTCAGGATGTCAGAGATCTCACTAATACTTAAACACACTAACAGAGCATTCTTCTTTAGTGTAAAGATACCAGAGCAAGTTCTAAACTAGTGAGCTTAAATACCTGAGCAACCTCTCACAGTGCTCTCTTCGTCTTTTTCAACCGTGCCTTGACGGTTCATATCAAGCTGACCTGGTTATATATATACTTCATTGCAGTGCAGAAATACTTTTCTTGTTTGATTTTGTAAAGTCATCTTCTAAGACCATTCCTCCCATATCTTCTAGAGCTGGTTTCTTGAGCTACTAGAAGTAAACACTCCATGTTTGTTCCTACCCTGGAGAAAACTTTGTGTACATAGTAAAAACCCACCCAGGAAGATAGAAACACTTTTCAAATAGTCACACTAATCTAAAAGTATTTGTCACATACCACCCAAAGAAATTATTTGAGAGAGAGCTCACCATGCTTGTACTTCTAGGAAGAGATGCAGATTTTGTGGCTGGTATATCTTTGCTTTTAGAAATCATAATTTCAACAGGCAAGCCAGATCTTGTTCTGCATGAGACACCATTATCAAATGACCTGAGAGAAGGAGTTGTATCCAGGGACAATGATTTCTCTAATCTGTGTGTTCGTGCTCCAGCCACGATGTCGTCACTTCTCAGAGTCTCTAAGTCTACTTCTTCATGGGTTTTCCCATCTAGAATGTTCTCTTTCCAGGTTTCAGGAGACTTTCTCTTAATATGAAAATCATCTAGACTTCTCACACCAGATGGAAAGGTATTTTTCTGTTTAGCAGCTCGGTATGCCCTCAGGCTCATGGGATCAAGCACTCTGAAAGTAACTTCATTAATAAATTGAGAGAATTTGAGTTTAGCTTCTATTTTTTCTTCCACAACAGACAGTGAACTTGATGATCCTTGGCTCACTAAGCTCAAGTCAGATGCAGAGGAACTGCTTTTCTTGTGAGTCTTCTTCTGCCTCTGGAGCTTTTGGTTTGTGTTTCCCACTTCTGCTGGATACAGACAAGAGTGTTCCAGTCCGTGAGTTTTTTCAGCCCCTTTCTGACAGTGCTTTGATCGATGGGGTCGATAGCCTTCATCCTTATTTTTGCTTTTAACAAAGCTTTTAGCTTCTGACCTTGCACTACCCTGTAACTCAAAGCTGTCCTCACTGGAGCTGCAGCGTTTTGAGTAACTGTTCATCGTCAAATCTCCAGAGAGTTTCCTCTCTGCATCAGCTCCTACTTCTGGTACACGAGCGGCAGTGGATGCCCTGCATGCCCTTTCTTCATTCACCCTGCCAGCCCTCTCTTGCTTGGCTGGTCTTCCAGGCACAGCACCCTCTGGCTTAACTGGGGAAATGGAGCCCTTTGACAATGACCCCATTTATTTTTGTGTCTGTATGTCAGCTGGTGTCAGTGAAAGGGGTTCCATAAATCCTTCTTTATCTTGTAAGACAACAGGCATGTCTTTGGAAGGCGTAACAGTGCAGCTACCACAATTTGTCCCATATGCATCCCAAATTATATATATGTTTCATAATTAGATCAATAGCACACTCTCATAATTTTAATTAGACATACTAATGAACAGAATCTATAGGACATGCAAATTTTCCAGGGCATTGAGTGCTTAGTGGATGAGCATGGGCTTTCATTGATCCAAAGCAACATATGATATATTCCTGTCTGTTGAACTGGAAACCAAACTACCATGATGTGGATCAATTCTTACTAAGTAAAGTCTGGGGTGGTTCTGTTTCAGGGCTTTTTAAAATCCAATAGTAGAGAAGGTCATGCTATATTGTCCTAATACTACTAGTGTTTGCTATTCTATTAGAAAAGTTAGTGACAAATCTGCTAGACACAGAAAAGCAAAGAAAACATGATTCTCACTTTCCACCTGCTTGTTCTTGCCATAATTTTCATTCTAAAGTAATTTTTAAAGGTTAGAGTCCAAAGCAAGCTGCAATATTTCAGCATTGTAAATGACTTTGGACTAGTAATGACAGGTTATTTCAGTACCTTGTATGTGAAGTTCTTCTCATTATTGACTATCTTCATAAGCAGGCAAGCCTGACCTGTGAAGTGCAGAATTTCTATTTTTGGTTTCTATATGCAGGAATCTAAGGGCTTGTTTAAGTGAGGTTAAAGTCTATAATCTGACTTTATAATCAGTGTGCATATTTGTAGCATCCCAAAGATATGCTGCCACTGGAAGTGACAAAAGAATGAATTGAAGTGAATTCAAAAGGGTTTTTCTGGCTGTTTTTGTATCTCCTTACTTTAGCATAAGCACGAAAGTAAGTGATGTAACCATTTTTGTCTGGTGGGATTCAGACTCTGCTTACATCACTGCCATTGCCACCACCATGGCTTTCTGACTGATGACAGGCAGCAAGTAGAGAAAAAAAAAGAGAAGAGAATCACAAGCAGAAAATTGAGTGACCTCCCCTAAACACTGAGACAGGGGGACATGTGGAGGACCCCTGGAAGGGATTGAGGATTAGAAAAAGGTGGCAAAGAAGAGGGCAAAATGTCAGTAAAGAGCACATTTAAAAGTATCATCTGTAGATCACAGGTCAACAG
This sequence comes from Pseudopipra pipra, assembly GCF_036250125.1. Taxonomy (NCBI): domain Eukaryota; kingdom Metazoa; phylum Chordata; class Aves; order Passeriformes; family Pipridae; genus Pseudopipra; species Pseudopipra pipra. Next base: position 53,552,629 of record NC_087554.1, read on the forward strand.
CAGCTTGAGCTGAAATATAGTTCCATGAACTTTTGAAGCAGACATTTAGGTCCCTCATTACAAGGCACTTTACCCACTGCATAATAGAATTTATTGTCTCCACGTTGGTAATTCCAACACTCATTTAAATCATAGTTCATAAAAGCTGCTGGAGTGTTGCAAATCTCTCAAATTAACATAGTAAGTACATTAATTTTGCAAATAACAGGGGGACATGAAGATCCTTTTAACACATCAGAAATCAATTCCTTTTACTGGAATTACTTCCTGAAATGCTTCCATATTTTCTATGGGACTATGCCATTCCATTGTACGCTACAAACATTATCCTGATCACAGAGATAATGTGGATTAAAAAGCATAAATCCTGTTCCCACTGTCTTGTTTTAGATGAATTTATTCCTCTCTCACTTGAATGTGAATGTTGACAGCTTAAAGGGCTGGAAAATGCCTTCAATTGTCAACATAAAGATTTTCATGACCTTTTCAATGCAATCAGGGAACAATAGAGCACTACTCTGCTCTTGCGAAGCCAGAATGTAGGGATTTTTCACCATGTACAGACTTTTACAAACTTAAGGTTACTCATTGAAACAAATAGGATTCACAAATATATTGGGTCTATGCTGATGTATCTTAGGTCTTCTGCCTTCCAGATCCATTAGAGCTTGGCAAAGTGTGAGTTCTGCAGTTTTAATGGACTTTATTAATAATGCCTGTTTCAGAAACAGAGCAATCCTCATTGTTGAGCCAGAACCTGTAATGACTTGTACATATTTGGAGAATGGCTTTTTTATTCATGAGAGATTGGGTTCAGTTGTACAAGAACAAAGCTATGTAAACTGCCAACATAAATTCAGCTATCCATTGCATATGTGCAAATTTTAAGGTATGAATCAGAAGACTGTGGTACAGTCAACAAAAATGGACCATAAAATCCTCTTCTATTGTCAGGAATGAGCCCATTTGTTCTGAAATATTTCATTTGTATATAAATAGGAAAAATGCCAGGTTGTAGGTTATAGGTAACACAGGTAAGGTACATAGTACTTGTGGGTGTCATATACTGCTTATACTGCAGCTTTTCTTTCTTCAGATGGTTTCTGCCTAGTGACTCTAGACATATGACACAGAAATGTTAAATTATTAAGAAAAAACTTATCAACAGCTGAAAAATGAAAAATAATTCTTCTTACTTAAATGATATAAATCTTTTCCCAATTCAATCTTGGTTGGAATAGATGTTATCAAAGTTTATTGTAATAGTAACTATTCAGTGTTCTCTCTTAAATAAATTCACCAAAATATTCTCTAGAGACTACCTGAATCACAGAAATTATTTCCACCAGTCATAGGTATAAAGGGAGAAGATGAATATTAAAACAAAATATGTTTAAAAATTTGAATGTTTGATATTTTAAACGTTTTTGTAATGATTTGATGTTCATGATTTATTTTCCATATGTTAAGTGACTTGATTTTTGAAGACTTCAAGTTACTTTACCTTACATATTTAAATGTCTTTGAAGACATTGCTGATATAGGGTATTTCTTGTGCCAGTGCAAGCAGGTATGTCTGTGAATGGCAATATTTTGCTGCAGTTGTCTGAACGGTACTCTTGGAATAAATACCTTCAGAGAGCTCAAATTCTTCTGTTATTTATTGCTACAATATGCCTCTGCTAGGTGGACGCTTGCCAGATTTCTAACTTCTTCTAAACCAGTCATATTAACATTAAAATAAGCTTAAGAGAAAAACTTATACATTAATTTTGCCCTACTTTAGAAATTGTGGGCACAATTGTTGGAATAATACAGTATGTCTGTGCAAATCAACTGAAGACTGTCTGATCCAAGTGACAGACTTTACTGTAAATAAGTTGGCAGTTCTGCCATTACCTAGTTCACTGACCTTTGATCAACACCTGAACTTTTCTCTGTAGCTACCATTAACTGAAGAAATTAGGAAAGGACTGACTTTTTCTATGCATTAGTACACAATCCTGCATAATGCAACCCTGATCAAGGTGACATCTCTAGATACTGTCAAGACTTGCTCATAAGTGAACTATTTCCAGGGACTCAAGTGGATACTGTTTGCAATTTTGTGTGGAGTAATGGCTAAGATGCTCTATTCTATTTTAGTGTTAAAATAAGAATATAAACAGAACAATACTGATCTGTTCCTGATAAACTGACTGTTGAATTTGGAACATTTATAACAGAATGATTGATAAAATCACAGCTTAAATGGGACTTTCATAATTGTTCAGTATTTCATTTGACAAGACTGAAGCATTCCAGGATTTGTCTAGTAAACTTGTTACATAGGAAAACACATGAAGATTTTCCTAAAGGTTAATTTAGGCTTACTTATACTCTGAGTGTCATTTTGCAAAGACATTATTAGAAACCTGTGTATTTTGTATAAAAATGGAGCATAATGGAGTTACCTGCAAATATGACTTGATGCAATGGAATTTTTCTACAGTCTGAAGATTTTAAATTGTAAGTTGAATTTTGTGGGAATTTAAAAATATATACATATATTAATTCCACCCTCCCTTTGAAATAAAATCCCTGGTTTTTAATCTTCAGGAGATTTTAACTTTTGCTAATTGTATGAAAAGCAAGTACAAGTTGTCTTGTACTTGTGGCAATATGTTGTTATGACAACTGGAAGTTTCTTTGTGTAGAGATCTGGAAGAGATGATCATTTCTGGGACAAAGCAGATAACATTTTTCAACATTTTTAGTACTAAAGACACGTGCAAAGTTTCTGCATATCTAAAATTATGCCTTTTGATAGATTAACAATAATATCTTCAGCAGATATCTACATTAGAAAAATCAAACAAGTATAAAGGTTTTCCACATTTTGAGATTCATAAGAAAGCTTTAAGTTATTAATGGAAAAAAGTAAATCTGATTTTTAAACAATATTGAGGTATATTTTAATTACAGTTAAGACTGATTCCAGAACCTTTTATAGCCAGTGAGTAGAATCCAAGATTTTGGATTCTAGAATTTGTAAGAATAGTGATTCATTTCAAAGTACTCAGTTTGCCCTACAGATGTGTACGTCCCTCAGCTGAAACTCCACTCTTAAAATAGCTATATCCCAACTCTCCCAATGCCCACTTGTTCAGATATACTCTTCCCTCCTGCCTTTAATGAAAATTTTATCGCATCTTATCCACTCCTCTTCACACTTAATACAGTTAATTTTGAAGTGTTTTATGGGACCTTTTAGTTTTGCACTTCAATATATCCCTTTAAATAATACAAATGTTCCCCTCTGTGTTTCTTCTAGCAGATGGTTACACTTTCTTTTCTGTAATGGTTGCAAAATACAAATTTGCTTTTCATACAAGGTTGTCTAGTCCAGTGTTATCAGCAAGACAGTGTTAGCTTAAATTCTTCTCAGCATTGTTCTAGTTATTCTCCAGAAAATCTATCACATTTCCAAATTAATAGGAATAATTTCTATTTCTAGGATGCTAAATATTACATCCACCCTTTTTGTTTCCTTTCAGAACAAACAATTTCTAATGGAGCAGAGATTCAGTCAGTGTTGTCCGTATTCATTTTGCCTCACCAGATTCCACTTGAAAGGTTTCAGTCCTAAGGAAAATGTCAGCAGACATTTGCTCTAACTCTGTAGGATCCAGCTGTCTTCAGGACCAGTAGAATGAAAGTTCAGTTCTTTTATTTTAACGTGTGACTGCTAATGAGTTCTTCCTTTCTCAGTTGTTGGTAGTTCTGTATCATGTAATGACAAATCAAACGTTGAACCTGTCCTGTCACTATTAAATCAGTCTGGATTCTTAACAAATGGTAGGTTTTATTAGCATGAAAAGAGGTGAAAAGGTACTGTGGTGTCTTACAGACCAAAGACATTTAAGAAACTCTTAAATGCTTCTATGCAGGAATCTGCATAGCGGACAGTGCATCCTACTTTGCATTTAAATTCCTCTAAATTCTCATTAATCTACTTTTCCAAAATGATGAGGAAAACATTTATCTGTTTTACAACTACAGAGTGACCAAACACAATGCAACAAACTCCTGTGTCATCTTTCTAATCAACAGTAATAAGTCTGATTCATTTAATTTACAACTGTATACTAGACAGAGCTCTGATAGGCCTGTAAGAAGTGTAGAGCATTAAAAACATTTTTTACTATGAATCCTTCAGCACCCTGAAAACAGAGCTATTGTTCTCTGACAAATGCTACAGCTGCAGTAAAATTAGAGACAGCCACCCAATTAAAATGCAAGCTATATTTATAGCTTTAAAAATAAATTAAAAATTAAGGAAGAGAAAAATGTAAGCACAAAGTGTTTTTATGTACCAATTTTAAATTTCTTTTAAAGCAGTTCAACAGTCCATTTGACACAGGTCCTTACTGCATTCGGTACCATATTGTTAGAGGACCTTCCATTACTGTGTAAGCAGCCAAATTAGTAAGAGTTGTAATCTGTTGGCTGTTGTGTTGTCAGCTCCCTACCAGTAGAAAATTGCACTCTGGACACATGTTGCTGTCTATATTTTTAAAGTATTTCAAAGAAATATAAAAGGCACTTGTAACATTAGATAATGAGATTTGGTTACCCTCAATTACCAAGGGACTTTTTCCCTTTCATTCTCCCATGAAGAGAAATTTTACTCTTGTTGAGAAAAGCCAGAGAAATGAAGCTGCAAAGTTAGACCAAGCTTCAAAGCATATACACCATAGTTTTTTCTCCATGTTGGAAGTTCTTAGCACTAAAAGCTTGTGATGTCACCTGCCTGAGAAATTTTTGTCCCCATTCAAGAAAGATAGAGCTTCTTAGCTAACAGAAGGTAATAACATTTGTGAATAAGTTTCTTTATCAGGTTTGTGTTTAGTGACCAACCGCGGCTGCGTACCTGTACTGTGAATGAGTCCTCAAAATGCTTCCTATCCTCTGCCAACATCATCTTTTTCTTGCTCAGTTTCTGCTTTAGCCAGCTGCTCCATGAGCTCTTCTTCACACGCTGTACCGTTTTTGTAGCCGTGCTGTAGGATGGGTAGAGCTGTAGGTCATCTGCATTACACTAACATTTGATTCTCTGTCTCCAGTTCACTTTGTAGTTGTTTGGTGAAAAGACAGTAAAATAATTGATCCTTCTGAGAATACACAGATGAAGAGTTTCTTCCACTGCTCCTTGAAAATCTGTATTTTTAGGGAAGTGTCAAATCCTTTGAATCTAGTCTTTAAACCTGTCCTTCTTTGAGGTAGAATGTGTTATGTGGCTTTCCAAATTTGTTATGCCATTTTCCTCTCCCCCTTTTCTCTTCTTATTTACCACCTCTATTATTATTATTATTATTATTATTATTATTATTATTATTATTATTATTATTATTATTATTAAAAAGAGGATGAAAAATATAAGGAAATTTAAGACAGTAGAGAGGAAAAGTGAGTGGAAGAACGGAATTAGTTTCTCATGGAATAAAAATACACCTCCTTTTTCTTCAGGGGGAATGAAAATATTTCCCACCCGTTAATTAAACTATATTTTAAAATTAATGATATTTTATATACCAGTTTATTTTACTTTAATCCATTCCTAAATTGATACTGGATGCCACAGTCTGCAAGGCATTGCTGTCTCTGGAGCCATATATTGTCCCTTTCTGATGTGATACCACCTTACTGGTGAATTAAAGCTACCCAAAGACCTTCCTATTGATGCTTCCAGGAGTATTGAAGAGATCTTTCAGTACAGCACTGTTTTTCTTGTCATCTTTTTTTATATCTGCAGGAATATGTAATTCTGCTAATTAAATGTTAAACATAGAAGAAAGTGTAAGACTGGAAGGTAGGTCTTTGTTAAACGTATAAACCACAAAGGAATAAGATGTTGCTATGATATTCTCTCTTTTTTTTTTTTTCCTCTGTGTCCAGTGAGTTTATTCAAATTAGTGAATTATGTCTTAGACTAAGTTGTTCAAGAGCATAATACAAAAATTCACAGTTCTTTGTAGCAGGTCAAATCCCTAGGTACTTTGACTTTCATAAGAACGATTGACCTGTAGTAAGTTTGTGGGATTTCATCAGATAATTCTTTCGCAAGATTAGGAAATCACAAAGTTTAAGGAACAGGTGAGCTTTTTCACCTAGGCAATGCTATCTCTTTAATCACGAAGTCACCATTTCCCCTTGAAGGCCTCCCAAATGCTGTTCTCTTCCTCTTTCTCCCCCTAGCAGTCTGCCTCAGAAATAGTTACCAATGATTGCCTCCTCTAGTTGATAAATAGAAATAGCTGTGGAAATGATCTAAGCATGTTAGTGTGATTACTACTCACTGATGTCTCCTTTTGTCTTGTAGGGATGGTACCATAAATTTTACTATTTAGGAACTTGTTATAACTATGCTATGTTTTCCTGAGATTTTGGGAAGGGCTGTGGGATGTCTGCCTAAATCTCTCCTTTACTGGCTTCTAATTTATTAGGCTCTTCAGAGCTGGCCCTTGGGAAGCTTAATGTTGCTTGCAAAAGGATATGTTATTGTTCACCATAACTGTAACATGGTAATTTTGTTTTCTCTGTTTCCACTCTTTATCTCTCCACATGCACAATCTGCCAAAAACTTTCTATTTCTATTACACAGTAAATAAAGAAATGGTTGTTCCAGTTCCATGCTTCAATATGTCCTGGAAAAGTTTGCTTAAAAAAAGCTTGCCTGCATATAAATTAGTTGGGTTGGCAGTATGTTTTAAAATTTATTGTTATGGGTAATTTGAAAATAACTGAAAGGAATACATGGTAATTTTTTGACTGCTGTTGTCATGGGTTTCTGTGGGGTGGATAACTTGAGCAGGAGGGAAGTATTTATGTAGTTTTCTGTGGAAGTTAACTAAACAGTTTGATTTTTCTTTTCAAAATATTTTTCCCCAAATAAAAATATGATAAATAATGTTTTTGGAGGTATTGGATATGTTTGTGCTAAACGTTTCCAGGGTATTAGTACTGGAGCTGTAATGTCTCAGACACAGCTACAATACAGTTCTGCTGAGTCCTGCAAACCTGCATGTTTGCAATGGGTTGCATGTCATGGGAATAGATGCTAAGCAGCTACGACTAAACGAGAAAAAAAAAATGTTTGTTTGCATTTGGTTATGTGTGTGTTTGCATACCAAATGTAAAGGTAGCCCTGTGCATTGCCTGTTCCTAACTCCTTTCTATTACAATTGCAATTTCAGCATGAAGAAAAATATTGTTATTTATTTTCCTTCCGCACCCATAGTCCCACCTAATTTTAATATATTAAAGAGACATGTCCATCAGAGCTGTTTAAATACTCTTGCAGAAGCATGCTACAGTATGTGGTGTTTGTTTTGGAAAATGTTGTGCATTCATGTTATTTTTCTCACAAACAATTATTTCATCTATGTCGTGTTTAGCAATGTTTGACTAATACTTTGTATAATTAGGCAAAGTCATCCACTATATATATGTTACTTCATCATTTAATACAAACATGAGGTAGGCTTAAAGTGTACATATTAGCTTTATTAATATTAATGCCACTATCTGAATTTTTCCTTTCTTGAAGATATAAATTATTTTGCTATTTTCATACTTAATGGCCAGTAGCATATTCAGAATACATATTCCAGTTCTGATGAGATCAAATAGACATGTTCCATGATGTGCATTATGCAAATGAAAGATACATAACTCATTTAAAAAAAACCTATAATGACAGTCAATTATAAATCATTTCATTAGCTTTTCAGCACTGCAGCTTTTGGAAGCTTCATCCATATAATTTGCTGTCTTGTACCTTAATGTATTAACTCCTTTTAAAGACAGTAATGTCTGCCAAATGAAACAACAGAGCATTTTAATTCATGTTTAAAGCAGGCATAGAGCTGTCATATTGCAGCACCACTAATTCAATGCTGAAGACTTCTTTACTACCAGGTATGCATTTTAAATGAAAAAAACAAACATGCTGTTAAGAGAAGGCAATACTTACTTGAGGAGGATTCTGCAAGCTCTGTTCTGCTAGTCCACAGACTGAAATGATGGAGCCAGATTTAGAAGTAGCTTATTAGGTGCATGCTGCTTCAACAGTTACAGCTTTTCTTTTTTTTTAACTGAAAGATGGAATCGTTTTCTTTTAATGAAGCCAGCATAAAATGATATGCTGTCCATGTTGCTATGAGAGACTAAACTTGCAGAGCAAAGTCAAGCAATTTCAGAAAACTTATCAAGGGTCATTCCCTATCAACTTGCCACTGCTTTTCCGTGTAGTCACAAACTTTAACAGCATCAAGGAAGATCATGGCATGTCACAAATGCAGGAAATTACTAGATAGTCATGTTCACTTGAGACTGAAAGTGATTGAGTCAGTATTGTTTGTGAATATAAGCAGAAAACTGGGTAAAGCCAAAATATTTCAAATTGGAATACCCACTGAATTCTCTTAAGAGGGGACAAGGCTTTGATTACACTCAATCTACAGTACCTGCTACTATCCTATGCTCTGGATATGTTATGTCTAGAGCTCCAACCCTGAGAAAAGAGTGTAGGAACCACACCCAAGGGATCACACAAATGTGAAAAATGTTGTATTTTGTTTTACCTTTCATATTTTGTGAGAAAAAGTATTGGGCATCACATTTTTTTGTGTGTACACAAACCATTGCAAATATAAAGACATGCAATTATGGTTATAAAATGATCCACGTATATCTATATATTTACTGTATAAAACCACACAGTATTGGAGTTTTAGTGATGTCAAAACATTGCAATTATAAAGATATGTAATTATGGTTATAAAATGATCCATATGTATCTGTATATTTAATATATAGAACCATACACAATTTTGGAATTTTAACGATGTCACCATTTTAAGTATTTAACTCTTTTTGTTAGAAGTCTGCCTGTGGAAAGCCCATCACAAATATGCACATGATGGCCCAATAGTGAATGATATCTGCAGCACTGCACTGCATATATAAATTTAGCCCTGCATTTTGAAACATTCAATTTTGTCTTTTGTCCAAGGATGCTTTCAGACAGAGAGAGACCTCTGATCTGTTTGTCAATTGGGAATTACTCTAAGTAGTCATGTTTTGGCTTATCCTGATTTGGTTTGCCCAAAAGACTGGATCTTTCATCTCTAATGTGGAAACAGGTGAACTGCATGCATCATTACCTTGCAGGTGAACTGCTCTGCATCATTACCTTGCCAGCCTGAGGTGGGAGATGGCCAGTGGTAGCCACACCCCTATGCCTTGACTTGGAAAAAAAAGAGGTGTCAGGGGATGGGGAAGGAGAACTGGTTACAGTAAATTATTGCACTTTTGCTCTTGAGTTCCTATCTGCATCCCAGTCAGAGTGGGCTTGCTCAGGAGCTTCCTCTTACAGCTGTCAGGAGATTTGGGTTTATTCCCACTAAGTTTTGATCACTGAACAATGTGCAAGAACTTGGCTGTTCAAGGAGGCAGATCTTCACAGCATCCCAGGGGCAAACTTAACAGCAGCACCTTCCTTCCACTAGAACAAAAACCAGACCTTGCTTCTTGAAAGACCATGATTAATGCCTCTGGACTGACACTGAACTCAAATCTGAGAAGAAAGTTCTGGAATCCATCACTCATTGCTTCTAACAGCTGCAAGGTACAGACATTGAGCAGAGATTTGTAGCTCATGACTGCTGGTGTCTTCATGAGTAGAATGACTCCTGTAACCATAGCATCTTGTAACTGCATCCCTACTTGTGTTCCCATTTGCTTTAACTATGATATGGAAAATGGCTGCTCTTTATTCTGTTTGGCTTTGTGATTTTTTGGGGGGTTGGGGGGGGGGGGGGGAAGGTGGTGGTGGGTGGTGGTAGTTTGGTTGGTTGGTTGGTTTGTTTTTTGGTTTAGGTTTTTTTTTCAAAGCAGCAAGACCACTGCATGGCTCTGTAACTAGTCTTTCCAAAATAAGATCTTTTGACTAGCAAATTCTTCTCCTCAAGCTCCTTTATATCTGAGAAGCAGACTGGTGAGTTCAAGCCAAATGCAAATAGGTAGTCATTATATGCCAAGACCTCCATGTATGGGAAAGGGAGAAAGACCATTGCATTTTTTTTGAGAAATGGCATTTCTTCCATTGTGACTTGACATGAGAGGAAAGGAAATTACTTCATTTGCAGACTTTACTTTAGCCACTGACATACCTTCAACTGGGAGATCAAAGAGCCAAAATGTTGGTCAGCCCTTTGTGCATACCTCTTTTTCCTTTGGATCTTGCAGGTTTAAAAGTGTTTTTCCAGGTGTTAGTAGTCAACTCCAACTTAGCCAAATGGAATCCCTGTTCCGGTTTCCAAATGAAAGTAGGGCAAGGCAGAGGAACTCTTCATTGAACAAAACTTCTGTCATGAACTACAAATTACTTTTTTCCCTACCTCCTTTTCAATTTCTCTATCTTCTTGGCTTGTTTTTCCTTTTGCACACTCTGCTGTGCTGTACCAAACAAGTCTTCTTTCAATTCCTGTCCCTCTTTGAGCAGAGCTTTCTCCTTAATCCATAATCCTATTGTGAAGTCCTGTACAGGACACCTGAAGCTTCTCAGAACGAACGGCTGGCACAACCACTGAGCTTGGAGAACGATACATGATTTATGATCACTAGCCTGGCTGAGAAACATGATTGATTCTAAGTATATCTTACAGAACACTGCTATTTAACCACTCATTCTTTCTCTTTTTAATTTTTTCTTTTTTTTTTCCACCTTCCTCTTTTCTCAGTAAAATTATTGCTAACAATAACCCCAGCAGCAGTAGGAAAAGAAAAGAAAGCACAGTCAAGGCTCAAATTTGCATTTCAGTAGTAATGTGACTGGAATCTTTGGTCTTGCCCTTTTATGGGATTTGAACTGAATATTTTAAAACTCATCCAATGTGAGGGGCACAGGTCTCAGAATGGAGAGAGAAAAAACACAGTGAAGCAGATATTTTTAAAAGTGATAGGCAAAAGCAAAAGTCTAGGGCAAGACTGATACCAGTGTTCAGTTGGTCATTGATTGTATAACTTAGCTTGTTGGTAACTTTATATGGACAACATTTTTATTGCATCAAACAGAAAAAGGATTAAATCTTCCAATACATTCCAGCTCAACTTGAATGAATAGCAGAGATTGCCACAGAAATACTGTTGGGCAACTTCAAGTGTTTTCTAAGTGTTTATGAAGAGTGCATCTATACTGATCTCGGGAAAAACATGTGAAAACAGTCACAATACTTTAACGATAATAGAAGCTTTGGAAAGTTTAGTGTCTACTGTTGTTATCTTCTTTCAGTGTCACCTTCTTTCAGCATCGTGTTTTAAATTCTTGTTATAAATACTCTCATCACCTCAAATCTAGATATAGCATAACCAAAGTTAGAAGCTGGAAAACTGCCCAACACAAAATAAAACATAACTCAAAAAAAGACAGTAGTTTTCACTGGAAAATATTGTTATAGAATGTGATAAATTCTTGAAAATTTGGAATTTTTACTAAATTCCACAGAATCCCAGAATGCATTGGGTTGGAAAGGACCTTAAAGATCAACTATTTCCAACTCCCCTGCGATGGGTAGGTACACCTTCTACTAGACCAAGTTGCTCAGAGTGCCATCCAAACTGGCCTTGGACACTTGCAGGGTGGGCCATCCACAGCCTCTCTGGGCAACCTATTCTAGTTTCTCACCAACCTCATAGTAAAGAATTTCCTCCCAATATCTAATTCAAACCTGCCCTCTGCTATAAGTGTATAAACACACGTATATAAATGCAGATACATATACGTGTATCTTGATTTGGAAAGTAATTTATGCTTTAATGGGAAAAATTAAAAACTCCCCTTTTTCATTTGCTTTCTTCCAATCAAGTTATTGCTAAGAGCAAGGCTGCAGTAAGAATATGGATACTGTGTCTGAATGGTATCTTATGGTTTTAAAAGGAGCCTGCGTTGTGCTGTCCAGGCATTTTATTTCCTTCCCATGTTGAGAGCTTGGAAATGTGTCCTTTAAAAATTTTTCACTGCTATGCCATAGGAAGAATGTCACAAACACAGTAAAATGGAATGGCCACTTGTCTTTGAATATAGGGTTTTTTCATTAAAGTGACCAGCCATTATGGTTAATTCAAGATCTTTAATTTGTCTAGTTTATACTCCCTTCACGGAATGATGTAAGCAGGGAATTTGGAGAAAAAAGCTTACTCAGTCCTTGTCTATGGGAAGTATTTTCTAATGCTAAGATGCAAAATAACTGAAGGGGCTTGAGAATGGGCATCAGAATCCTTCCTTGACAGTCCAATGACAGTTGTGAAAAATTTCACAGCCCCCAGACCTTAACAGGGAGAGAGAGAGAAAGGGGGCATTGATGATCCTTTGCTGACTCAAAATCTACAGAGGAATATTGTCAGTGTGCAGTCAGAGCTGGGGGCTCCCAGAGGCAAAGAGCCACAGGGGCTTCCCAGGTGCTGGTGGGGCAGGGTCCTTGACTGCTAGAGCCATGTGTTTGTCCTGTAGTGTCTGTCTATGGCCACCCCTGGGGAAAGTCATACACTGTTGGTGACTGGAGTGGCTTGTTAATAACAGAAGACTTAGGAAGGATTGGTCCTGCAAATGCTTTGTATTGGTGCAGCAGGACTTCTGGACAAACATAAAGTTATCCCTTAAAATTGAAGATCTGGATATTTGTTGAGTTCAATCTCAGTCTACAAATAACCTCAACCACTCTGAACCTGCATTTCTGAAGAAAAAATAAAAATGCCCAGCTAGTATCCTGAAGACCTAAGTTGTAGCTTGTCTGGGGGGTTATTCAGCCTTCTAAGTCCTTTGGGATTGTTCAGCAAAAACAGTGTGTCTCATCTGGCTGCAGTACTTATCACTGTCACGTGTAATCAAATATGGGGAGAGAAGAGAGAGGATAACCTTTGCAAGAGGGGTTTGCTGCAAATTCAGGCAATAGAAAGCAAGTTCCCCTTTGTGTGTGCGCTAATCTTTTCTCCCACCACATTTATCATTCTCCACACATAGCCTGCTATCTGCACATCAGTCACGCTCAACTTTCAGCAGCCTGGCTATTGCACACCTACGCACAGATTCCCACAGTCTTCATTCATTTCAGATCTGTGTCATCATCTAAACACCTCTATGGAAACCATGGCATACACAGAAAATTAATGTTGTTAATGAGAGTGTTTGTGAAGAGTCCACTCTTTTGCTGGGAGATTGAAATTCTGGACACTTGTAGGATACCCTTTGTGTTCCAGTAAACCTCTCCTCTTCTATTATTAAAAAAAAAAAAAAAAAAGAGGGAAAAAAAAAGAAGGCAACGCCAATGTCATATATAATGACTTTTGAGGAATACAAACTTTATTTTTGTCTAAAGAAAAGTATAAGAATTTGATGGTGTCAAGCTAAGAACATTATTAAAAGCAGGGAATATAATACCACCCTGCTGAAAGTATTGACTTCGATATAGTTTGGAGCAGAAAATACTTAACCTTGGGTCAGCACTGCTAAGAACATGACCTGTTACAGTCTCTACCTTTAAAATTCATGTGTATTTTTTTTAACTCTGGAAATAAAGCTACTAAGCTAGAATGCTTTTGGAATTCATGAGATATTTTTGTATCTCATTCTTTTCGGCTGTTGCTCTGAGTCTTTATAGATTTTCAACAGGATAGTATTCTTTATACCATCTGTAATCATAATTTTTCCAGTATGTTGCCAATGTTGTTTCTCTAGTTATTTCTCCTACAATTGCTCCAAGAAGATGCAGGGAAGGCAAAACAGAAAAATCAGACTCCAGATGCCAAAATGATTTGCGAAAACCCATATGTCTGTTAAGCTCTATTTAGACAGCTTTTTGCTAAGTATATTTGCTGCACATTGTTAAATTTGACTCGCTTGGAAATGAATCTCTTTTTCAGACCCTTCAAGGTAGCAAAGAGGCAACTATGGCCCTATATCATGCTAGCTAATGTAAGAAAACAGGTTTTTCAAACAATAAACATCCGTCTTGTTTCTAGAGAAGAGAATGAGAGTAACTTCTTAGAACCACCATTGTACAGTTTTTCTAACTGGTTTTTCTTAATCTTTAGCAAAAGTAGGAATAGAAATGAAATAGTAAATAGTATAGAGTATTATAAGGTATTACAGGTAAGAAAGATTTCTCATGATTTAGATATAATATTGTCACTTCTTATTATGAAGGCATTGATTGACTAGTTCCAAAATAATTTTTCTTGCTCGAATGATGAGGAAATATTGGTTGCTTTAGGGTGCTTGTTTCATCCCATGACATAATAAGGCTGTTGTTTTAGAGCCTCACTTTGAACAACTTGCTTTGTTTGGGAATATGAAGAGCAAATAGATATTTCTAACTTGCCCCCATGTAACCCTAACCTCATCCAGAACCCAAGAATATCCTTCAACTCTGAAAATTGAAAATTGTGTTTCAAGGCAAGTGTCATTAACATACTGCTAATGAGACATAACCTCCCATTCTACCATATAGTATGGCAGTTACAGGGTGGTAATAATGTGGGCTGTTTTCTTTGCTGAAATGTAGTGTTTCTCTTCGAGGGACTGATGGATAGTTTCTGCCAACAAAGAACGCCATAATCCCTCACTGGCCAAATGGCAACAGCACAGGATCAGCATTCTTAAGGTAATTCTTACTGGAAAAATACATTTTCAACTGTTTATGCCATCTATCATGTAAATCAGCCCATATTAATAATTTCTCTGTCTTATAAAATGTGCTATGGTTTAAATACTCAACAATTTATTTAGATTACAGATAATGGAGTCATGTGATTCCTAGATTTCATTTACAGGAAGAGGAAGCTGTGCACTCCCAAAAATACCTGCAAATGTTTCAACTGCAAAGATACAGAAGTAAGAAACGCCAAAACAAAGACCCAACATTTATTTCAAACTTTAATTAATTTGTATCATTCCTCACTCATAAAATGAGTTTTCAGTAGCTGGAAATGATGGCTTGTTCATATTGCAATTTGCAGTTTAAAGATGTTTCAGGACATGATGTAAGCAGCAAGACCCCTCAAAAATATGATCCAGCTCCAAACAGGCTTAATGTGTTGGAAAGTGCTGATCTGGACTAAACCAAATCACTCTTGAATCTATTTGATTCTACTGAGGAAAAATAATAGTGTCTGCTGGAATAATGATTGAACTCAAAAATGTAAATTCTAGGTGACCCCCTCTAGGTGCATAGATATTAGAGCTACTTTTAATAAGTTTTTAGCAGGTTTCTGGAAATGAGTAGGCTCAAAATTTCATCATCCAAATGGTAATGTTTGGATTAATTTTCCATTATTGATCGTCCCAAAAATTCCTGGAGCTTCAGACATTTAGCCTGAATTTGTCATTAAACTGACAGATTCCCATTTAACTGACAGATATTCCATTTAGGATTGTTACATAAGAACACTGCTGGATAGCCCTGATGCTGTATCAGAAATCTACCAGATAGTGCTGTGTTTCAACACAACATGGATTTTGGCTAAGTTGTGCTTTACACAATAGTCTGTATTTCATGTCTTAACTGCTGAAGAATTACTCTGTTACTGCTCCTGTCCTGGATGAATTTCCCTGAAGAAATATATAGTTTAAAGAGGTTTTCTTCTGTTAAAATATCTTTTATTTCTGGCAGCTTACTCTGCCAAATCATCTCTTACGTCTTTGCTGTCAAGGGGATTATAATGAGTTAGGCTGCATTAAAAGACACAGAATAGAAACTCACAATCAGTCTGGCAAAAACATTCAGATAGTGATGACGGATTGCAGGAATAAATAGTGGACCGACAGAACAGCAACTGTCATTATTGTATTATCTATATCTTTTGCTGTATTTGATGCTTTCTCTTACCTTCCCTCTTGTGAATCATAAGGATTGTATTTGAGTATTCATTTTTTTTTTGCTCAATAGAATTGTGAATCAAAGTGTTTCTCAGAGGAGAAAATTTGTCTATGGGGGAAGTTGGATTTGCACTTTGATACAGTGTATTGCTCCAGGATTTTGAGAGCTGGTATGCTCCGTCCACATTCCTACTAGGAAAAGTAAAATGAATCTTCTACTGTTATTGTTACAAGGTTGGATAAAATTACATTTTACAGGGAATTTGTGGGGTATGCACGTCTGGGGCCTTTTATTCCTGCAGAATATTTTGTGATTCTTGAGTTTTAGAGAGAACAAAGGAGAAAGCTGAGGAATAGAAGCGTGTCTACAAAGTTCAGAGCAGCCATTTTAAGAGCTCCCAGGAATTTCTAAGCACGTTATATGAGATATGTATATGGTAGCTAAGTATAAAGAAATGGCTGTCTGTTATAAATGAACTACCTTCAGAATTGTAAAAATTGCCTTAATAATATAGTAGTCCACAGCCTAAGAGGGACAATCTGGTAGATAGAAGGAATTGCTTAGAGTAATTATCACATGGGGGATGAAATTTTGTATTAAAGAAGAAGGAAAGCAGGAAGGGTTAATTCATGACGTTAATGAATTAAGAAAATAGATAAATTCTCATGCAGTCTAGCATGCTTACCATATAGAAATACTGATGTTTTCAGGCAACTTGCATGAAGTTGTTTTGCTGATCTGAATGCAAATTTAAGTATTTCAGGCTCTTTTATGACATTAGAGGATGATAATTTTCAGAAGTGCTCAATGTTACTGCCACTGAAAATTCAATCAAATCCCTGAGGAATAAATGTGGTAGTACTCAAGCATCCAGCACTATGACTTTTTGAGACCCATTAATACACAGAACAAGATGACTTGTGATTATGTTTGCTGATCTGAAGCATCAATGTTTTTCTCAGGGGACAGTAGCTCTCCTTGTTTTAGCAATGTCTTTGGGCTTGGCCTCCTCAGCCTTCAAGGAGGGGTTGTTTATCAGAGAGCTCCTGAGCCACAAGGACCATACCAGATCCCTTTATCTCACTCCCTTGCTTGCGTATCTGATTTGGCCAGTAGTTTTCTGCTAAAATCTATTACCATATTTTCCATACGTCAACAGTACTCTGGTTTGATATGTGTTCAGAGAGGAGAAATAAGCAAAAATTTGCTCAATGGCTGAAGTCTGCAGATCTGAGTTATGCTCCACAAGCCTCTGAGTGACACAGACTCAGCTCTAGCAGATCCATGAAGAGCTATTCAAAGACATAGCCCCCACAGGAAACTTTTTGGAAAATTATATATCCCACATGAAAGGAATATATATCTCACATAAAATCTTGTACCACATCAAAATAGGCTGCTCTGGAGGAAGGCAAAGTACTTTCCTTCCTGTCTCATATTTTCTCCAATTGAAGATATTCAGATCCTATATCCTGATAACCAATCATGCTAATAACTTTATAATAAAATACAAGGGCTGCATATGAGGTACTTTATCAAGTCAATTGCTGCAAACAAGGAGATGAAATATTTTCCCAAATGCTCCATAATATTTGCTAGGATTGGATTGTGGTAATAATGTATTTACAGTTACCTGTCAAATGGAGGATAAATAAATGCAGAACCAGCAGAATCAGAATTTGACAAGAATACAGGATATCTAGTTAATGGATTTTTATGTAGGTTAAAATACAGACAGAAATACATTAGTTGTAAAAGCTAAAGTACTATTCATCAGAGCAAAGTACTATATTTCATACATGTAATACATGATGTCAGGAAGACAGGTTCCTATTTTTCTCTGACCAAAAACTCTTAAGACTAGACCTACTGATAAACTTCAACTGTGGAAATTTAATTTTCTGTTCATAAGGCTTTCTCTTCATTTCCAGGCTAAGAGATTACTTTTGTCTGCTGCTTAGCTGGAAATTCTTATGTAGTGCTGTGCTGTGTAGCAGTTCCCACAGACTTTCCTGAGGTGCCTACTGTCAGTGGTGGATGAAATTATCTCTATATAAAAAAAGTTTATACAATGGCACGGATTCCCATTAATTACTCGAATGTCACCACAGTTCTCAGCGTGGTTTAAATATGCACCTTGTTTCAAAGAAAGAAGAGGTGTAATTTTATCTGTGAAAGGCTTACATGAGTTAGCAACTGGCCACACATCATGCCTTTTGCCATTTATGCCTGTCCCACTGCTCTGCCTAAGATGGCTTACCTAGTAGCTTCTCAGACAAAACGTCTGGCTGGAAGCACAGTGCAATGTAGACTTCACTTCTGTGCTAATCACGTCTCTTTATGAGGCATAGTGTTCTATTCCTCAGGGAGCACTTTTGAGGCCAAGCTTTTTCTCTTCCACGTTAAGCATAGTTTAATAACTGCATTTTTGCTATTAATACCTCTATTTTGAAATACCTAATTCACTGAACTAATCATGGAGTCCTTTTTCCAGCACATAGTAAAGGTGCATTATACACTAGTTTTATCATAAAATAACTTACATTCCTCTTACATAACCAAAGCAAATTTTTGTTTTGAAATTTTTCTTGGACCACTACAGCTCAACAGTTTTTGGGTCCAAGTCCACTAAAGTGATGAGCAAAACTACTGGGATCGTGTCTGCAGACTCTACTTTTGCAAGTTGGACAGACTATGTCTTTATACCAGTAAATTAACATCGCTGGCACTGAGGCTGACTGGCACAAAACAACTTTGTCCATACTGTTCATCTCAGTCTTCAAAATAGAAAAGTTATTTGTAGATTATAACTCAGAATATTCCCTTGTCCATATTGATTCTTAGACTGTGCCCAGGATTTAGGAAAGGGCTAGTTGAGTCAAAGCTGTGTTAGGCTATAATATCATTATTATGATGTAGACAACTGTGTTTCATTGCCTAGGAATGTTTCTTCATACTGTTCACTAACCTGGACCTGGTCTACCAGGGCAGTTACACTTCTCATAACTGTTTATGAAAAAGCTGCAAGAGTTCAATTCTGTTACATTTCTATTTCTTTGATTTTCACCTGTTTAAACTCAGCTAAGACAACAGCCCTAGTATTACCACTCTTTTAGTTCATTAAACTATGCTGTTGCACCTGTTTCCATTATGTCTGCATCTTGAATAATCCAGTGAGCTCTTCATCCACTCCAGAGTCACAAAACAATTGTGGCTTGGGCTGTTTCTCTTTTATTTTTACCTATCTGGTTTTACTTAACTTCAGTGCAACATAATGGTTCAACTAATATTTTTCATGAGTTCAATACAGAAACTCTTCCTGGGTAGCTGCTTCTTTTACCTAACCAGCATTCATCTATTCTGTGAGGCTGATTTCCCAGAAATAGAACTAAGTTCATTTTTTTGTGATTTCTATTGCTCTTTTCCCCACCTCCCCACCTGTATTTTTACTCATCTGTTCTGCTCACTGCTTAGAACAAGTACAATCTAAAATCAGTATGCTGTTCTTTTATTCCTTAGTGCATAGATTTGGAATTCTAACTTTAGATATCTAAGCTTGAATATTGTGTCACCACATATAAATATAATCCATACTTGAGAATAGGCTTGCACTAGGATTCACAAGTTTATCATTACTGATGATAAGTAAATCCCTCAAAACTTAGTCTGAATATTTAATTTTTTTAAAAAAAAAATTGCCATAATGTTTATCAAGTATTTTAACAGAAGTTTCAGGAATGCTTTCTTGACTTATTGAATGGGAAAATGTATTATTTTATAAAAAATGTAGTTTAAGAATTAAGGCACTCTAGAATGTATGCTGTGAGCTACTCTGTACTCTGTGATTGTAACCTTTACAAATCCTTACATATTAAAGAGAATAGCCCATAAAGAATACCTTTTCTTGCATAGCAACTTATGAAGATTAGGGACCAAATTTGGGGTTCAGTGTGTATTTGTAGTCATTGCATTGGTCATTCAAGAATTTTGGCCATTTCAAAAACATGTCATCAACTACATTAATTAAAATGGTTTCAGCTGGAAATTCTCCTTTGTTACAATCTTTTGGCACCAGTGAACAGCGTATTTTGAGTTCTTCTCAGATTCTCACTTTCACTTCCAAAATGTTGTTTTGGGGGTTGAAATGGAAAGAGTGTTTACTGGAGCAGCTTCTGCCTTTGAAAGGAGGAAGTGGTATCATAGAATCAAACAGCCTGGACTGGAAGGGAACTCAAAAGCTCATCTGGTCCAACCTTTCATGTGGAGGGCAGTCTAGATGAGATTATCTAGGACCCTGTCCCATTACACCCTGAAAACCTCCAGTATCACCATGCCTAAAGTAATTTTTATAAGTAACTGAAAATAGTTGATTTTTTTTTTAAAGAATGCAGTGATCATTGCCATAAGTTTTCTCTATTCAGCAATTTATTTCTACAGACTTTTTAAAGTGGAAAACAAACTTTAATTTGTAACAAAAAAGCAAATTTTTATGAGTCTTGGATAACATTGTCAGAAAAGACATAATCTGTTTAAAGCCTGCAAAATAATCAATCAATCATTGCACCAAGGGATATAAGAAAAAATACAGTCAAAGCAGTAAATAACACTCTAATTTAGCTGGATGTATTAGACAAGCAGGATGAAATATTGACATCAATGAATTAGTTATTCTAAGAGGAGTCCTCATATTTCTTTAAAAATCCTAAAATGCTTAAAATGGTACAAAACCTCTGTAGAGCTCAGTCTATGTCCTGACACCTTGTCAGGGACAAGTTTTTCCAGTGTTCAGCCCTCTCATAATAAGTTGGTTTTTTTATGTTTAAAAGAACTTCTCTTTTTTTTCAATCTGTGCCCACAGCCTCTCATTCTGTCACTGTACCACTGAGAAGAGTCTGGCTCTATCTTCTTTACTACTCTCCTTCTGTTTTTCTATGCACATGAATAAGGTCCCCACCCTGAGCCTGTTCTCCGGGGTAAATAACCCCAGCTGACCCAGACTGTCTTCACTTGGCAGGTACTCCAAGCCTTTGATCATCTAACTGTTGCTTTCAACATCCATCACTGAACTCAGTACCCCAGGTGTGTCTCACCAGGGCTGAGGAGAGGGGACAAATCACTTCTGTTGATCTGCTGGCAACAGTCATCCTTCTCTACCAGGAACCTCAGGTCTTTGAAAATCTGCTTTCCAGCTTGTTGGCACCCAGCCTCTACCAGAGCATGGGTTACTCCCCCACAGGTTCAGGAATTCATTTGCATTTCCTTGCGTTGAACTTCATTCCTCTGTGTTCATTTCTCCAGCCTGTCAAGGTCTCCCTAAATGACAGCACAACCATTTGATGTATCAAATACCCCTTCCAGTTTTATATCATCTACAGACTTCCTGAGGGTGCACTCAGTAAAATCATCCAGGTCATTAATTAATGTGTCAAACATTATTCATGGTATGTATCCTTGAGATATAGAACTAATGACTTATTTTTTTTAAAGAAAGAGATGACCGAGGTATTTGTGCATGATTAAATAACCAGAAAGGATAAAGCAAAGGGAAAGACCAGTGGAATTCTGCCATTCTGCTTCTAAGGCTACCTTTATTTAGCTCAGATAAATTGGTATTTCCTGTTTTGCCCTACTTCCTAAAAGATCCAAATCTTGTAAGGGTTTCAAGAAGTTGATAGAGAAGGGGAAAATGTAGGTTTGCATGCATCTGCTACACATGGAAGAGCAGTTTCACCTAGTGTGGAAACTCTGTTTGTTTCAATCTCTTTTACTGCTGCTGACCAATAAACCAAGGTGCAGAGGGAAATTGACAAGATTCATATATAGAATTTTTTCATAATCAGATCCTGACATCAAAATATGGGGTTTGATTTTGGATCACTTTTAGAGAATTGTTCTAATCAATTAATATAGGTAGTTCATGCATTATACTGAAATTGAATGAGAGGAACAGAGGTGCTCACAACAAGTCAAAGTTGAATGTACTTATTTGTTACTTGATAAATGAATAAATGGTTTTCCAGCACAGCTTCTGAACTTTTAAGAAAGGTCAGTCACTCACTGCAAGGGAAATTGTCTTTCAATCAAATCCTCTGCCAGCTTTGGCTTGATTTATGTCTTATCATTGTAAGTACTGCCTGAAAATAAAAAACAACATAATGCCATAAAAGTATTATTGGAAAATAGAAAGTAACATCACTTCCATTACTGCTGACATGAAGCCAGACTGATCTCTGAATAAAAGTCCTGCAGATGATCGAAAGTTCACATTATGTTGTTGCCACCAAAGACAGGTTTCAAGATAGCATGTCTCTTTGTGGTTACTTACTTTATTTTCAGTGTTCTTGCAGAAAGTATTTTGTGATTCTGGGAAAAATTAAGGTTCATTATTGGCTTAAATACAAGCTAGAGTTGTGGAGATGCTTTTGGCAATGAGATAAGCCCTGAAGAGATTTGAAAGAGGGAAAAGGTGTTTCCCATATGGTTAAATAAGAAGCCCTTCCAAGGCTTAGAAGATGGAATGGAGAAAGAAGAGAGGATAAGACGGAAATAAAGGATACAACTGTGTAAATTAAAGGTGGTTTGGTGGATAAGGTGGCCTTTTGAATCAGTATGCGCTTTGCACTACTTAGTGTGTGAGCCTGGGAAAGCTAATCCATCCTTGGTACCTTGGCTATCTGTTTCCAAGTGTGTAATTACCTTACAAAGACAAAACCATGCCATGGATAGTAGAAAGTCCAGGAACTACAGAGGAATTGTAAGATTCCATGAAGCATGAGTTGGAAGAGTTATGACACACTGAGGGCAGGAAGGTACTGAGAGATGCTGTTCAGTATAAGAATGAAATCCAAACACGTGTATGTATTCTGCTGCAGTCTATAGACCTCTACACTGCACAAATGATTGGTAGGATGCATCCAAACAGATTCTATTTAAAAATTAAAAAAAGGAATAGTAGGGATTAAAAATGCTCTACCATCATCTGAAATGGTCAATTTTCAGAGCTTTTTGGTTTTTAATTTCTTTTTTTAAAGAGGTCAAATTGGAAAGAAATATTCCTACCAATTCAAAGAAAATGCACTATTTTGAACAGTTGGCCATTTATTCAGCCTTGTACCTGGGCAGCATGGTACCTGACAATAATATATTCTGTAGAAGAGTGCAAACGCATTCTCAGAGCAAACTGCATCAGACAAAACTTCATTATATAATTAGTAAAATGTGCTAAGGCTTCATACCCCAAAGCACCTCTGTCAGTCAGCTGGTGTCATCCAGTGACTCTCAAGCATGTTGACTGAATATAATGAATAATATAGTCACTGAAGATGTACACTCAGTCACTAATTCTTTGTTATAGACACATATATTTTATTGAATGCTATTATTCATAATCTAAAACATAGGTTTTGACTGAAGTTTACTACTTGGAACTCAAAGATTTTTTCCTTCTAAGATGTGGGATATTTTGATTTTTCCTTCCTATTAAGCTAAGACAAAAGGCCTTACCTGTCAGCTTTCTCTGATCATGATCATTAGTAATATGATCATTACTAATTCTGTTTTACAGATGACACAAGATCCCTGGCTCATGTTTATACAATGCCTTGTAACTTGTTGCTCCAAAATACTACTTAGCAATAAACAGGATTATCAATGTCAGATCTGCCAGCAAGCTGCTGTAAGATTGTTTGAGTATCCCTAGAATTGCATGATCTTGTCTTTTTTATTCTGAAACACAAGGCAGAACAAAGGTGCAAAATAAAAGGCCTACATATGGCTTCTTGTATGACAACCAAGTACCAGTGGTATAGTAAAACTCCTTTGTTTTGTGACTTTGGAAGAAAAGAAAGGAGCCTGCCACATTTAAAATCACTTTCAAATACCCAACTTGTCTTTCTTCCACTATTTACTCAGAAGAAATTTCCAGTGTGTTTGGAAATATGATTGAAACTGATGAGCAAGAGTGACTGTATACTGAAAAACAGATTACTGACACTTAGCTTCAGACGTGGATAATTCTTATACCCACTGAGCTGCTTGTACAAATTCTGATAGGGAATCTGACATGAGACTGATGTCTATGCAGCGACAGGAGGAGATAAGAAACCGTGGTATAATAAATTTGATTTCTGAACTGGAATTCATTGGAATTAATACAGCATTTAAAAATCTTACTTGACTGAATTGGAGTTTTACCAATCAAAAACCAGAAAATAGTTCTGCATACATGGTATATTTGTGCATGTCAAGACTACTTGTATTCTTACTATGTGTCTTCCTTCTTAATACGCCTGGCAATAGTATAGGAAGCAACTATGGAGATGGAAGGAAAAGAAAATTTTCTCCATCTTCTGTGCCTACAATTCACGGGAATTTCGTGCTTGCTAGCATGGAAAGAATTTGAGAGTAGGGTCTTTTTTGCTAAGGTATTAATTTTAAACATCAGAGTAACCCAAACTGAAATGTTATGTTTGGATTGTATATATTAAATGATAACATGGGAAGAACTGGTGATAGATTATTTAGCCAGGGACTGGTTTTGCCAGTTCATTGCAAGATTTTGCCAAAAGCAGATCTTCATGCTCTTCATTTGCATCTCAAAATTGTCATGCTTTACTTTTGCAAATTAAACGAGTGCATGGGAATATGAGCTTTGACATAACCCCTCAAATCAGAGGGTACAAGTAGTACTTTTTACACAGAATAAAAGTGGATCTAGCTGCTCAGATACCAAATTCAATGCTGAAACTAAGATACTTGCAGTGCTATCTTGTGGGCAACATGTTGTTGACCAAGAGATAAAATGGAAGCTGTGTTTTACTCTGAGCATAAAAACTGAGTTTGTACACACTAAGGTAGAACTATTTCTACTTTGCATGGATTGACACGGAAAGGCATTTTTGGTCTCTCTTTGCTATGGTGACTGCTAGAAGCTGAGAGGCTTAGGAAGAAATTTTTCTGTTAGAATCTATTCTGACAATGGAAAAACATCCTTATATAAACAACAACAATGTGCTGAAGAGACAGACTTTTTCTGTGTTGGGCTTTGTGTCACTACTGTGACACTCCTTAAAGACATTTCTTTAGCTTAACTGGGCCTTAGTGGTACTGGACAAAGGCAGCACTGATTTGTGTTATTCTTCTAGAGTTCTTCAATGTGCAGTCATTGAAGATGCTAAAATCACACTGTATGGGTACGTTTTCATCCCCCATTCTTACTAATAAAATTCAAAAAATACCATCTGGAAATATTTTATCCAGTGATATAGCTGTATAAACTTCAAGCTTTAACTTTCATGGGAAAGGCCTTCCATGGATAAAGCTAGTGGCTATAGCCTACAGCAAAACCAGACTCTTTCTTTCCCTTACCCCCTCCAAACCTCTTCCTTCTAAAATGACAGAGGGGGAAGGGTATATAAATAAAAAGGATCATTGTATAGGCCTGAATTCCAGTCTTGGGGGTTTTTTTTGGAAAGCTTTGGGAGACCTACCTTTTTAAAGAGAAAAGAAAGCATTAAAAGTGGCCAAAACTTGTAATTCTAATGAAGTTGACATTCTAGAGTAACTAATTAGTGCCTTATTGTGCCTGGGCTGAATGGTCAACTACAAGTTAAGCAAAAGATCAGAAGCTATTGAAACGCAAACGTTTAGTCCTGCAATAGGGAACAAGAAGGGCAGGAGACATTTACACACCACAAGAGCCTTGCAAAGAGACATCTGTTCAGAGCTCTGTGCTGGGGGACTGCATTAGTGATGTGTTTGCTCTTCGTGGCTCAGAGCTGAAGCAGTGACTGTTACTTTCTGAAGTGAGGAGGATCATCTCCTGGGAGCAGGTAGTGCAGGAAACAGAAGCACTCAAGAAGGGACCTGGCAGCCAGCAGCACGAAGGCAGATCACCACGAGGTCCGTGGCAGCCTCAGTTAAACTTTGTTGACAGGCAAGACCTGACAGCCCTCAGCCATGAAGTAGGCTTTACCTAAGACTAAAAACAAGCAGCTGGAGCTGGCCTTCACAGAGGTAGAGACTGTAATTAGCATTGGTTACACGATAGAACGGTTCCCCTACTAATCTACTGTGTGGGGCTGTCTTATCTTCCTTTAATAAGATATTGTTAAGGCAATTGATTAAGGTTTGCAAATGATGAAAATCAACTCATTAAACATCAGATTTAACTTCCTTTCACTGACTGAGAGGCTCAGGACAAAGTTTTATTGCAGACCTTTAAATCTGAACTTGGCCTTTGTTGATGGTACTTAAGACTTCTCCCGTGTTTGCCCTAACAAGGCACTAGTGGTTATGCAGCTTGCTGGTAGGTTAGTGTAGGTACCAATTCAAAACACTAAGGCCTCTTAGGCTGATTGAAAAAACTTACAAAATTAAGAGTAAAATAGTGGTTTTTATTTAATGCAAGTGTTTTGTTGAAATGATTTGTTTACAGGCACATAGAAGTGGAAATGGAGGAATAGATTTATAGGAACGCTAAAAGAGGAAGTGCTCCATCAAACCTTTTCCCTATTAGCTGCCCTAGGTTTTAAGACTTGAGGGAGCTCGAGGCAAGTCTTTCTTCTTACCTGAGCTGTCCAGGCTTCTCTCAGAGAGGTTCCCTAACAACCGTACCAGCATTTTTCAGAATATGGTTGCCCTTGATCTTTCCCATTCTTCTCACGTCCTCTAGGTTGAGGATCAGTCCCACCTTTTGAGGTAAGTAGGCTGATGGTTAACTGTATCACAGTTCTGAGGGGGATTGACAGCTCTACAGTTGCAAAGAGTAGTGCGGGAGGTTTTCTTAAGAGAGTGAAAATGAGTCTCTAGCCTAGTGATTTGAGCTTTCACTAGGGGAACAAAAGATTTTGGTTTCTGTTTCTGATTACAAAAGCAAGTAAATGTTTTTTAGAAGTGGAAAAAGACCAGAAATAAGGATTGCAGACATACCCCCAAATAACTGCTGATTTTCATTTTACTTAGAGAAATATGGTAGTCAGGAGATTAGTCAGGAGATGTGGGTTCATCTGCCTATATCACCAAAGGGTACTGTGTGTCTCACACCCTACCAGAGCTGCAAAGGAAGGGCACAGTTGTTCTTCCTTTCTCTAGGGATGCTGGCTCTCTTAGTAAAACTGATGTTTTTAATTTAAACTGAATTGGAATATTTCCAGGGTAACTGCACTGTTAGTTGAGTATTCTGTTTTCCCTAAACAAACACATTAAGTGCCTCAGACTGGAAACAGTGCTATCCCTAGTGCTATCAACTTGTCCTCAAGAGCACATGTTTGACAGGAAGAGTCCTAATCTGTTCAGGTAGGCAATGGGAGAGCTATACCATGAATTGGACGCTAGAAGAAGAAGAATGCCTGCTCTTTATCCCATCCTCAGTGAAAAGGTAAGAGGTATGACAGAACGGAAGATGGAGATGCAACATGTGGATCAGGCTGCAAGAAGAAGCTGTCCTGCAGGCATTCATGATGAGCTAACTGTTCCAGCCAGGTATTCCTGGATGTGCAACCGTTTTAGCTGGGTGAGAAGAGCTGTCAGCCCTTCTTACAGACTGGATGAAGAGTCTGGATTTTACTGTTTGCAGCTGGTGTGCTCCATGATGTCTAATCCACTGCTGCTTTCCCTTGGCTCAGAACTGAGGGGAGGTAGCTGCTGCTGTAACCTGACTGTATCTGTGGAATTTTCTGCAAATATGAATTTATACACAATTGTTTATAAACCCTGTATATGCAACATATTCTTTTCTGCCTAGTAAAGTAAAAGAGCCATTGCTCTGAATTCTTAAATTTCCAACATAGTATCTCTTCAACTACTAAATTAAAACAATATCACTGGTATATGAGTGTTATTCTAATCAGCTGTTTAAAGGTTTCAGTTATTCACTGCTTCCCACTAGAGGGGTCATTAAAACCTTGACACTCTAGTGTTTAATTAACTTAGGCTTCCATTTAAGGCCATGTATTTCAACACTAGCAGCAAGTGATAGGTTTGCCTTAACACAGTATCATTACAGAATAAATTGCACTATGTACTTTCCTCAGTCCTAATAGTCTGGAATCTTTGAACTGAATTAACTCGACTGTAATTGCAGTGCTGTGGCAGAAACATTATGAAAACCAGAAGTTTTATATGGGCATTTATTTTGAAGAAAAATTCTGGTTATTTATATGCCATTTTAAGGTAGAAAAATGGTGGTGAAACAATATAGCTCTTAATCTAATGTACTGTAGCCTAAATAATATCTGCTTAAAAACTAGAATTCTTTGGCTGGAAATCTTTATGGGCAGAACTGGTTCACTGGCTCTTCTGAAAGTTAATCAGGCTTTCAACTGTTTGTAATTAGAAGATAAGATTAGACTTTGGCTGAATGTTAAATTTGAGTTATTAAAGTCAATCTCAGGAAACAGAACACTCCTAAGAACAAACTTAAATTAAAAAAGAATTCTGAAACTTGTAAAATATTGATAGTGTTTCTGAGTTCTTGAACAGTGGTTTTAAATTTGATAGCAGTGCCTTTTTGGTCATAATGTGTGTTTTTCAGTTCCTGAAACACAACAGAAATTTAGCCAAGGCACAGTCTAGAAGTAATTGAAGTTGGTACATGCTCAAGAGAGACTTCAGTTTTATTGGTTACATCGAAATATTCCATCATAATTGAACACAGTCAGGCTCATGCTACAGAAATAATGTGAACTTGATCTGCAATACCTGTTCTGAACCAGGATAAATATGGACATTAAAGCAAGGAAGCCATCTATCCTTTTTCTCATCTTCTGTAACATCTGTGCCCACATCTGGTGAAAGGGAAGGAGGAAGAATACCTGATGCAAAAGCTGGGAAAGATGGGGACAAAAATTCTTTTGAAAGTTGGATGTTTAAGGAAGTGAAATGGGAGTTAATTGAAGTTGAAGAGATTAACTGAAAAAAAAGAAGCAGATATGGAGTGATTGACTGGAGATAAAGAATTAAGAACACAGACAAGCTAAGGATAGCTAAGAAAGTGTAGTTTGCACATGGAACTAGTGGGGCATGTTATAACTATTGGTAAAAGAAAGCTGATGTAGGGAAGAGAATCATGAAGAAAGGATTTTGAATATTTTTGCAAACTGAAATAGAAAATAGTAGTATAGTAAAGTAAAATGTGCCTACTTATTCTATCACGTCTCTTTTGAGATATCAGAACTTTAAGCATGGTTATAATTGTATAGCTCTCTAGGTTTAGCTTTCATTGATTTCAACCACATCTGCAACATTCAAATACACCTGTAAATCCAACCCTAAAATGTCCATCTGGATATATGGAAAATGAGGCATGTAGAGGTCCTATGTTTCATAGGACTGTGTTATGACAGAGGTTTTAATGACACGATCACATATATTTATACCAGGAAACAGTTCTGCCAATACTCTCATATGGACTTTGTGATTTTGGTGTTCATGTGGGCATGTACAAATATGTTTATTCCTTGCATCAAAACCTTTTAACAACCAGTGTGGGTAACTTAATCTGCCCTATAGTATAGCTGTATTGTGAATATAAACTATTGTCATAACGACTGCTCCTGAGCTGTGCTGGAATTAACCTCCCCTTTTAGAGTGGTCACTTTATGATCTCCACTACAGCATAAGTACCACTGTACTTCCTGCTAAATTTGTGGAAAAGAAGTATATCCACAATACATTGCCAAAGAAGTATTTCTTGGTCTCATGTCATAAGTTGCCTCTTGGAGAACCCTGCCTCTCCACTACAGTAATACTCATAGAAGAGCCCAGGCTCTTCCTTGAAACACAGAATTTCTTCCTGGTATGAGTCACAGGATGACAGAGCTCAGCTCCCCAAAAAGAAGAGACTCGTTTTTGCTCTGTCTGTGGAAAAGTGAGGCATACCTGGCAACCTCTTATGACATAGAGGAGAAGATAAGAGACTTTTTCTAATCGAGCCTTGATGCTTGTGTTTCTATTTTTGAAACAGGCTTATTCCAGTTCTTGAGTTCAAAACAAAGCTGGGATTCTGTGAAGCTAAATGGATTATATTGTCACAACCTCCTGTTCTAGCAGCATAACTCCTGGAATAGATTTTCATTATTCGATCTGAGATAATGACATCAGCTTATTACTCCTGTGTAGCAGTTCTCCATGTCTCTGACTTCAATCTTTAACATTTCCAAAGAACACTTAAACCACTTGGCTCACAATAATTTTTTTTTTAATCTAGACTCTTACAGATAAGATTTTTATTTTTCCCTGAGAACAGTACAGACAGAATCATAGTTCCAAAAGCTAATAATCGCTGAAGGCTTTAACCACATTTATCCTTTGGAACATTAGTTGTTTCTTTCTCAGTATCTCAGATTTCTCATTGACACTTCTAGGTCATGCTAAACTGATTTTTTTAGCCTGTACCTTTTTCCCAAGCTTTCTCTTATCATTTTGATACTCCTATAATTAAAGGAAATCCTGATTCTCTGACCAGTATTTTCTCCAGCATAATCATTTGGATTTGTAAAATCCCAGTGAGCAAGTTAAACATTACAATTAGGGCAGCAGAGAAAATGGCTTGTTATATGTCAGTTCTTCTTCCTACACTTCCCCCCCCAAAAAATGATAAGACTTTCACAAGACTATACTATGGTCTGAACCATCTGCAGTCTTTTTCTGCTAGTTCCTAGGCCATTTCAATTGACTAAATTAACTTGGTTTTATCTGAGTTTTGTTTCTGTATTCTGGAATCTGTTGATCAACACACCTTATGCTGAACAAGTTCAAAATGGTTCAGACTTGCTCAATGTGTTTTTGGCAAAATGTTAGATTATATTATTTTCAAAAAGAGAAAGAGAAGTTTTTATTTCAATCTCTTCCTTTGCATTTTGAGCTCTATAATTAATTCTAGTCTGTGATTTGGATTTTGTTATATCAGAGTTTATTTTTGTTGTGGTATTTGATCGCAGTTGCTGGAAAATCAACCATGTTCCCTGTTTTCTCCTTTTCTGCGTAGTTCCCAAAGTAGAATGATTTAGAAATCTTTCCATGTCCAGAATGAAATTTTTCCCCTACATAATTTTTTCTCGGAAATTATTATCCATGCTAAGAAGGAAATAAGAAGGAAAGAAGTGTTTCTTGTTTTAATTTGGGTGGGGTTTTTTGCTGACTATCTCAATAAACTAATACTTGTGAGTTTTATTTTACTTTCTCTACGTTAACAACAGGAACAGTGATTCCCACTAGCAAGATACAGAATGCATTTTTGTATTAAACCTGACTGACACAGGAAGAAACCTATATTCTGGTGTTAGTAGGGAAGCATCCATAACTTTGTTTTCAACTCTTCTCAGATCATGTCTGACATTTTTAAAGGCATTAAGTGTATAAACCATGCCTTAAGCATCAGTCTGTTTTTGTCATGTGCAACTGTGATGCTCTTGCATCCTGACTAGGGCCTTTACTACCTCTGTTGGACTATTTCCCTGCAAGCTTTCCCTGCAGTTTTCTGTTGAGTGATAGGAATAATTCCTGATCTCCAAATTACCTTTGCATGTTTTGTCCTGTTATATAGATCTCTTCAACAACTATTATTAAAGATAGCTGTAAACACTCTCTGCCCATCCTTAAAAAAGATTTTATCTCTTTCTATAACTTTGTGAAGCTGCAAAATATATCATTATACTGTCTGTTGATGTCAGAACACTGCAACACAAATTAAATGATACATTCTCTAGTGATATAAGACACTGGGATTTTACATTATGCTTGAGCTGTGCTGTAGGTAGCTGATGGACTACGTCATAAGCTGAAAGGCTCTGTCTTTATTCAAACAGTATCCATTACATACATGTGACTCAGACTCTTACCTACTGTTAAAAAAAGACACTTTAAATACAAATTGAGATTTTCCTTCTACTCTTCCTTCCTCCTTCCCTCAAAAGAATTTTCTAAACCTTTAAATTTCCTCGAAGCATTCATTGGCAGTGTGCTGCTGTGAGCTCCAAAACTGTACACCTTTCTCACGTAAGAGGGGTGAGTACAAACTGACTCAAATAGCTACCAGTTGGGCTTTATTTTTAAAACTGAGTGTGATATCTACCAGATTTATGGTACAAATGTTCACACACAAATCTGTCTCAGATTAGTAGTGATTTTAGCTTTTCAAAATCTGTATGCTGTTTTTACAAAATCTTTTGAAGGAATAAACCTCATTAATTCCCAAAATGGACAAATTGCATTTGTCTTGTATTAATATTCATTATGCTTTCCAGAAAAAACATGAAAGTTGTTTTCTTTATGGTATTTCAAGGGAACATGATTATCTCAGGAATGATTCACAAACATATGAAGTTTTTTCTTTTACCAAGCAAAGCTAATACGTCTCTGTCAAAATTTTAATCTTCTCACACTCTCTGTTTTTTGTAATAGGTGATGTTGCATATTGTACACATTTTACAAAATGACAGAACCACTGAATAGGAAAATTAGCCCTACTGCTTAGCACTAAGTGACATTCAAATATTATATCTGTGGGATAGTTAAGGACTTTCAAGCTAGTACTCCAAGGGAAGATGTGAGGAACTCTGACTTGTTTTTGGTACTGATGCCTTAAGCCCCTAATGTTATTTTATTTTTCTAATATTTGTAAGCCTTTTAAGTTTTATAGGTAGATTTTAAAAGCAGCAACCCTCACTCCCTTACATCCTTTTCCCTCTAGCGCCCTTGTTTACACATTCCTTAACCCTCTTACCCCATTCTATGCTCCCTACTCCCAAATCCAGTAGAAATGTTTAGTCTTTTGTCAAGGCAAGGCCTAGATTGTTGGCAGAACAGCATATCAGGGCCTAAACCACAGAACACGGTCAAAACCTGGGTTACTATGTACCCTTTGTGCTCTGATGATGATGATGATGGGATGAACAGGGGGTCCCGAAATGCACCCCAGACCCATTTTCAGGGGGTGGACCCGGGGCGGACCAGAGTAAAGGCCAGAGGGTGGACACATTTGGGATTGGATGGAGGGTATTATAAAAATGTAACCTCTCGGGCACAGGCGTGCACGTCTTGTAACATCTTTAGCCTTGGCAAAATAAACCCTTTCTTATCTCACCCCTAATTAACTGCTCCGGGAGATTTTTCAGCACCTAAATCCCACGGCAACAGTTCCGAAGAAATAGAAGATGTCTCCACTGCTCTCTTCCCTGGAGATGCATGTTGTGGTGGTGCATCCCTCCCCCCATCCCACTCCTTGGGCTGCATATCATTCCAGCTATATACCTTGTACATTCTTCTTTAGGCCTCTGTGTGTGCAAGTGTGAATAAGCTATAACAAATATGCTATGAATGTTGTTCTCTTAGATTCTTAAGTTAGATTCTCAAGTAAGTTAGGGCTCTAAGTGAGTTACTATTGTGTTTATTGTGAGTTCTGTAGAATCCTTTGTTAAATTATTTATTGATTAAGGTCTGTGAAAACCTTTAGGCTGAACTATTAGTCAAGTCTGGGGCTAAGTTTGGCACTCTGAACCTTCCTATCCTTATGCTTTTTCCATACTTAGCCTCCACATAGATCATTTTAGGCTGATTTTAGTTTTAGATTCATCAATTTTAGATTTTAATCTGATTTTGCCCTGTGTGTCTTAACTATTTGGTAAGTAGTAGTGAACCTTGCCAACAAACTTTGTCATGGTTTTACTTTAATATTAAAGCTGCTTTTGTGAATACCTTTGCCATTGATCCATTTGCAACACACATTAACACTTTTTGTTAGACTTGTAGGCCCTAAGCATGGAAATCAAATCATCCGGGCAAGGGGTTGCCAGAACAAGTGCCTTGCTAGTGGGACAGGATGGTTTGTGTCTCTCAGAGAGACAAAGCAGGCCTGTTCCTGCCATCAGGATGGACCTGTTACCCAGCGCCACAGACATTGCTTCAGAAGGAGAACATAGTGCCTTTATGTGATGGTGCATTTCCTCAATTACTGCTTGATAGGGCCAATCTGTCCTCACATTGCACCTTTTGTCACTGATTTGCACAACTCTGGTGGTAGAGTAGTACTTCTACTTGCTTAGAAGACCAGCTGCTCTCAGAGGACCTCTTGTAGCTGCCAGGCTTTGTGTGTTGACATGCTGTGTGCCAGAGCAGTTTCACCAAGGTGAGCAGTGTGGGGTACTGGGACCAAAGACTGTGGGTCTGGGAGGCCAGTTCTGCCGCTTGGTGCCATTGTAGAGGTGCTGGCCTTGGGCTTTATGGAACTGGGCAAATGAGTGTCTCATTTGCTGGCCGTGGCTGTCATTTCCATCTTGTTATATGAAGAAGAACATTGATTAGGGGCAGGAGAGTCTAAAACCTCACGTAAGATTGAATTCTTATTGCAGTCATACCTGGAAAGTCTCTGGTTTGAAGAATGAATGCCAGGAAGCAAATCTGGGTTCCTTTGGACTGAGGAAATGCAGAACATTGCAAAAAAAGATGGTGTTATGAGAACACTCTTGCAGCATCCTTTTCTTATAGCAATCAGGGTAAATTTTCACTTGATTGGAGCTGTAGCAGAATGACACAAGTGAGGGACCAGCACAAACAGCTTGGATTTAGGTTTCATTATCCTGAATTCCACACATGAAAGAGATACTAAGGATTTATTTAAGGGTGGCCTTTAAAATCTCAGTGGGAATTTTGTCTGAATGAAAGCTAGGGAAATCTTCAATAGTGGGCCAGGATACAGGAATGTAAATAAGGAATGTAAATAAGTCCCCAGACTGAGAAGGAAGCCTGTGCCTGTCAGACACTAAAATAGCAGTTGCTTAGAGCCAACTGAACCTCTCTTTATGACATAAAGATTAATAATCTGAGTGGCAACCAAAGGTGAAGTGATTCAGATATCTAGCTTTCAATTTTTAGAAATATGGAACAGGTTGGTTTTCATAGCAGCAGATGTAAGAGGGGAGGAGGAAGGGGCAGGGCTGTGAAGGAACTGCAAGATGCTTTTTAGATTATATGAAAAGCATTTGGCTGTGAACGAAAGAATGGCATTTAAATTATTTTTTTCCCTTGAAGATAATCAAGGGTCTGTAGAATTAAAATTCATGAAAGAACAGTTCATATGGCATGAGGCCAAAAGCAGTTACGTGAATGTGTTAGATAAGCATCCTTTGTAGCCCCCCTGTAAGGACACAAGGACAGTCACTCTGCAGTTTCCCAGCAGTGCTGGCAAGTGCTGGTGCAATGTGAAAGGAGGGAGTGAGGTGGCATGATGATGAAGTGAGAGTGGTCAGCTGTAGGCCTTGTTACTTTAGTCCTAATTTAGTACAATTACAGCCAGTATGATGGAGTCAAATCACCGACAAAGATATACATTATTCTGAGGGACAAAGAGTCTCTTGTGGTGCTTGGAGGTCCTGCTGGATCTTGCAGTTGCTTAAGGTATCACTAACCTAAATGCAGTCATGACCAGTCAGGGTCTCTTTTCTATCATGAGCTTTCCTTTAACCTCTTTCTTTCTCACCTGTAGAAAGGTGATTCCTTATCACACAGGGCAGCTTATTAGGGGAATTACTTTGGGCTTGATCCTAATGAGGTGGAAATGGCCATTCTGGATGCCTGAGCCCTGCCAAAACCACTTGATCACATTGTGTTTGGAAACACATTCTCTAGCATCATCATGACAGATGTGTGCCTTGGTAGGCACACAAACAAAGAGAAACCTTTATAAATGTGTTTTAAAGAATTTTCAAATTTTCAGTCATAGTCTTTAGGTTTTTGTACTCATGTTCACACAGACACACCTGTTTTCTGGGTTAAGGAATCCTTTTAACAGACATTCAAAACTTCTTAGTTTGAAGCTTATTCTGAAAGAAATTGATAAAGTGGTCAAATAGTGCTGGCTCAGTCTGGGTAATGACTTCTTGGCACTGGCATTGGAAAACTGTGTGATTTCTAACTCCAGTGGAAGGCGCACGTGCAGAATTCAACCTTACATGAAATTTGAGTGCAAGCCAAAATCAGAACTAAACTAAGTCTGCAAGATTGAAGCTGCAGCTGATACATACTTTTCCTAAGACTGTCTTCATGATGGCTCTTACTAAATTTAAAGAAACCTTATTTTTAATCCCTGAATTGTTGTTTTCTAAGTAAACACTTTGTATGAGAACTATTCTAGAGGGGAATTCAAGAAATTCAGGGGTTTGACGCCAGGGATTTGATAAAACATTCAGTTATCTTTTGCACAGTGCTCAGTGCTGAAAACTTGAGGTGAGGGGCACCATGTTCAGAAAGTTTTTTCAGTGGTCAGAACAAATTATGGATTGCACCTAGGTTTTTTGAAAAGGTGACAGAAAGCCAAAGAAATTGCAGGGGGAACACCATGTAAAAGGTTCTTCAATAGTTTTAGGTTTGCTTTACAGGATAAAATCTATAGACGGCTGTCAAATCTGACTGATCACAAATTCCCTACCTACTCATTCAAACAGATTTCCTATCTTTCCTCTTTCTACCAGATGCTTCAGATGTGGATAAGAGAGGGGGAAGATGAACTATGAAGGTCATTCAATGCTGACTATTCCCAAGCAAGGTTCTAGGCTCCAATCCAGTAAAGCTAGAGCTCCAAAATGGCACAGGTTCAGGTTTCCAGTGCTCAGCACTGAAAGTTGGGGCCAGATGTAACAAAATTAAGCACCCCCTGGCTTCCAGCTGCAGCATTTGTGGCTGTATCCCTTAAAGGTTTTTCTCAGAGGTTTTTTTTGCTAATTTCTTTATTTTATTAAAATAATAACTATATCTTTAAAATCCAGGGTTTTTAAAAAAAGATATCTAAAAAAATTATATTTACCAGCCAGATGATCTGAAAATGACCCAAGCAGACAATTCTGGTTAGCTAAAAAAAAACATGGCAAGAAGCTTCTATGCAGGGGAGGTGAGGAGGTTGATTCTGTCTTTTCCAGTTGATTGATTGTTTGTGATTGATTAATTTTCATTTTAAACATCATACCACTGTGATTTCTTGGGGACTCTTTTCCACTCTGGTCATTTTATTGCTTATTCAAACAAAGAAATATATAATATTTTTTTCTAATATGTTAAGTCTGAGCATGCCATTCTTGCCACCCTTGATCACTGTATTGCTATGCTGCTGTGAAGCAGTCAATTAAAATCATTACAAAGAAACCGACTTGGAAGAACTTGTGAACTTTTTTTTTCCTAATAAATGAGACATTTAAGCGAACCGTGCTATACATAGTCTCTGGTCCTAAGGGACATTCAAAGGGAGAATGAGTGCATAAATTCTATTTAGAAGAAGGTTGTTCAGAATCAGATAACATGCAGATTAGACATTTTAAATGGAAAACTTTTCCAAGGGTGCTGCTCTGTAGTTCTGCCAATAAAAGCCCTAACTGGTCCTGGGGAAATTCTACCTTATTTGTGAAGAGAAGTATCATGGTGAATAGGTGCATGGAAGGCAGAACACAAGTTCATTTCCTCAGTCTTTATTTTATGTATTCCCTCATAATAAATGTTTCAGACATAGGCAAAAATTTGGGGGATGGGACAGATTGTTCCCTTAGTTTTTTCTTTGTCCTAATTTTGCTGAAAGGGTTTGGGGGTTGGATTTTTTTCTTGTTTGTATGTTTGAAGCTTGTTTGTTTTGATTGGGGGTTTTGGAGGATGGGGTATTTGATTGGTTTGGGGGTTTTGTTTGGTTTTGTTTGGGTTTTTATGTAACTAAGAAATCAGTTGCTGTTTTATTGTTATTCAGAAAGCTTCTTACTTTAGTTATGTAGACACTGGAGAGGAATGTTCTTCGAGGGAGTAATTCAAAGCAGGAGCTTTATCTACAAGCCTATCTGTCTCTCTTGACCAGAGGGCAAAGATTGGCCTCAGTACAGTAAAGTATATCTGAGTATTTACAGACATGGAGACAGTGCTGTAAGCTGGTTGCATTGTACCTGTCACCAGTCAGAGGTTGTTGCACTATTAGAGAAACCATTTTACAAAATTTCAAATAAATTACACGAGTACGAGAGGAAGAACAGAAAGACTGACCAGTGGCAATCCATGGCTACATTTGCAATGCAGAGGTTGATGTCATGGGAATCTCAGTGACAGCCAGCCCACGTCCACCCATCCTACTTCATTAACATAGATCTTTCTAGAGTATGTTCCCTCTATGGAGAATTTAAGGCTTTCATGTTTTAAATAGTGCTCACGTTAGGAAGTGGCTTTCAGCTCAAAGGACCCAGTGGCCAGTTGAAAAAGCAGATCAGGTGTCTGGGTTTTTCTTTCCCTGTTCTCCATGGATGGCAAGACACACTCTTGGTTCTGTTCACTTCAAGTTTTGCTTCAAGATTTTCTCCTTGAAATCATAAGAACCAAATCTGCAATTTTTTTTGTTTTTAATGGAAGTTGAGATATCCAGGTTTTCAAAAAGAAGAGACCAAGGCTCTAGGACAAAACTGGGACACAGATCAATGAAGAAAGCTTGGCAGATCCAATATTTATTTAATTACATCCTAATCATAAAAAAAAAGGTGGGATTGCAGTTAAGAAATAGATTTAGAGACCTGGTCCTTTAAGGTTTTGCAGCAATATTTATTAATACCTACCATATTGAATTGGCATTTGCCCCTTCCATGTGTCTTTCTCCAGACATTTCTTAGTTCACTGGTATAAAAATATTGGAGAGAAAAGAGACAGAAAGGCTACTTAACAGTAATGGAGGAGCAAGATGTTGGCCTACTTTTTGACCATGAAAAGAGTACATACTTGCTTGGGACACAGAGAGATCATATAAGTTTTCAAAAATCATTTTACCCAGCAGCATAAACCACATCCATACTGATTCCACAACCAGCAAAATTAGTCAGAGATAACACTTTCCCTGTTTTTTACTCCAAATTTAAAAATTATCAAGTGATTATGAAGTTTAAATTTTTTAATGAAGAGATATGGGTCATTTCAAACCAAAAATATGAATTTTTGATTTTTGCAAAGGCTGTATTTTTTTTTTTTTTTTTTTTTTGTCCTGAGGGAGATGTAATCTGTCAGTGTGGCTAGATTTGGCACATCATCTTAATGATGCATCAAGGGACCTGTAAGGTGCATTGGGCCCAAAATTTACATTCTCTCTACCTGCTGTGAATTCTCTGTGCCTGCCATGAATTCTCTGCTGTCTGCCCTTCAGGCATGAGATAAACAGCATTGGCTTCAGATAGTTCTCCTATCAGGATGCTCATGAGTTTCCCATAAAGCAACTGGAAAGTTTTTCCCAATCTTCCTCTCTCTCTCTTTTGTTTTAATTGAAAATTGAAATTCATATTTTAAGCCTTCTGCCTTATAAAGCCTTTAAAATCTTCATGGAGAGAAGGAGAGAGAAAATTACTAGCCCAGAGTATGCACAGAGCACTTAACTATCAATTTCATTGTAGAATTGTCTGAAAATCTGTATTCTGGCACAAAAGCTGAAGGAATGACTTTTCAGCTAAAGTGCCTTCTAATTAAATTACTTATTGGGTGGCATTTCAAATATGGCAAAGGTTTGCCATATGGTTAATCTAAATTTCTTTAAATTTGGGGGGTCTGAGTCCCGTGGATTCTAGTATAAAATTACAATGCTGACCTGCTCTATCCCTAATAGCTACATGACAGCAAAAAAATTGCCTTGAATTATTTGTACTAGACTCATAGAAATGAGAGATGCACAAGTGCATAATGTGTCCAGGTTTTACTATGACCTGCCAGTACTACAGTCAATATAGTGCAGAGCCAAGAAAGAGCACAGCTGCATTAAGACAGGTCATACATGCAACACAGAGATACCAGGCAGGCAACTTGCTGGAAATGCTGCAAAACAGCAGTGTAAATACTGTAGGAAGCAAATGGGGAAAAAGAAAAAAGGAAAAATAGAAGAAAAAAAGGGGCAGGTTATTTTGTTTTATTTTGGGGGTTTTAGTGAGTTCTTGAAACCTTCTGAATTCAGACAGGTGTATGGGATTTTGCATGATCAAGGGGTTTTACTGACATGTGAGTAAAGTGATTAACTAATTCAGTTTTGTATAACTTTTAAGTTAGGAAGTTTAAAGGCATATACGGCCTAGATAGCACTGCACTCTTTCCTCTAGTACAAGATCTCCTTCTGTTGCTCTATTAGAGCTAAAAGGATGTTTAGGTTCGATGGATTTGCTCAAG
The DNA here is from genome assembly GCF_036250125.1 of Pseudopipra pipra. Lineage (NCBI taxonomy): Eukaryota > Metazoa > Chordata > Aves > Passeriformes > Pipridae > Pseudopipra > Pseudopipra pipra. The sequence goes on from NC_087554.1 coordinate 53,592,696, forward strand.
CAGCAGATCTGACAGGTATTGACTTTCAACCCCCCCCTTTTATTGTGACTTTCTGCAATGTTATGCAATTTTTTCCTCTCTTTTAGCAGAGAAAATTGTGGGGAAGGGTTTGACGGGACCCGAGAGCTTGTACTTTTTGTTTGTGTCCAAAGGTCAGTCTGTAGCTTGCTGCAAAGGAAGCCCTGAGAGTAGAACTGGGAGCAATGCCAAGGGCAGGAGGCTCAGCTGAGCTGCTGTGGGGATCAGCTCACCCTCAGGCCAGAGGCATATAATGTCTGTTGACATATGTGGGAGTTTTTAACTACTCACATAGGCTAACCAATGAACTCTACTTTAACCTGACACCTTTTCTAGGGCATGTTATCCCTCTGCACAAGTACAACAGCATTGTCAACAACACTTGACAAATGAGCACATCTGCTCATGTGCACACAAAGTGCAGGATCAGGTCAAGGAATGGAGACCATCTATTTTTGACTCTTTCCTTATATGATGTTTAGACTGTGATTCTGCTTCTGAAGCCACAAGCTGCCCCTCCTAAAAGGTTTCTTGTCCTATTTTGTCTCTAATTCAAAAGAATAGTAGATCTTCAGAAATAATAGCTAATATATTTGGATGACTACGGTAAAATTTGGGGAAAAGAACCTGAAGACCGTCAAACAAAATGCTTTAAACAAAAACTTATGTTCTCTTTCCTAAACTGCCTGAAATTACTAACATCGTTGAAGACTTCTAGCCATGATGACCACCTTGAGATTGATGGCTCTAACATAACTGACTTTTCGTAAGCAGATCTTCGCATTTCTGTGAAACCATCCTGACATTCAGATTCAAAGCCTCAAAATCGAACTATCAACACTCACATGGGTGATGTGTGTTTAATTGAAGCTGCCTTCTCTTTGGGATTGTTGCAGCTGGTAGCATACCAGCTGATATATTAGCAAATTGGGTATGTTTGCTGTGGCCTTCTCTTTGCAAGGACAGATTCAGGCTTCTGCATTGGTGGCTTGTGTTGGTGCTGATTTGTTATAATGACTCAGGAGTCCTTTAGCTATGCAGTAATATGAACTCAGACACCTGACTGACACAGCAGAACTCTGTCCTTCACTTACATGTGCAATCTTTCCTTTGTGTTTTGCCATGACAGAATATCTGTATTAGGCATAATACAGACAAACATAAGTTTTTAACTATTAGGAATCTATAGCTCCTAATGGGCTGGAATTAGAGCTGGAAAAGAAGGTAACCTGTAAGATTTCTGCTGAGACCAATTAAAAAAAAAATTTAGGCTTGACCAAGAGTTCTGGCCTCTTGCCACTTCTAATCTGACTCAGAAAAGACAGATATTCCCTTGTGCTTTATTTTCACTCACAGGTAATTGTAAAAAAAAAATTACTGTTTTTTCCATTTTTGCTTCTGTTTATTTTGGTTTTCTTTTAACAACTCCCAGTCTGTTAGTCTCCTGATCAGATTCAAAGAAAACCTCTATGATAATATAAATCAGACAATGAGCTCACTGCAGATAAATTGAAAATTTAATTTTTTTCATATAAGCCACAAAATATGTGGTCAGCTCCAATATTATGGGTTGGCACTAACAGGGGGTTTTAGTCTATAATCAAGGATAGCAGATCAGTAGTTGGTGTGCACTGGTATTGCTCTAAGGAAACTACAGTGAGGAGAACAGTGAGTGTTAGAAGAAAGCGAACATTTCCACTGATCATATAAAGGCTAAGTAACATTAAGGAAGATCACCTTAATAACTTCAATCTTCCAATAGACTCAAAATAAGTTTCTGATACCATCTGCAAAATACATCCTTTGATTTTCTACTGTCTTTTGATTTTTCTGCTCCACTCTGGGGAGACCTCCTGGAGTACTGAATCCATCTCTGAAAGTCATGGACCTGTTGGAGCAGGTTCAGAGGAGGGCCACAAAAATCATCAGAGGGCTGGAGCACCTCTCCTATGAGAAAATGCTGAGAGGGTTTGTTTTCTTCAGCCTAGAAAGTCTCTAGAGAGACCTTATTGTGGCCTTTTGATACTTAAAGAGGCTTTATAAGAAAGGTAAGAACAAACTTAAATAAGGCTTGCAGTGATAGAACAAGGGGTGATAGTTTTAAACTAAAAGATGGTAGATTTAGAGTAGATATAAGAAATAATTTTTTTTATAATGAGTACAGTGAGACACTGGAACAGATTGCCCAGAGAGGTGGTGACTGCCCCACCCTTGGAAACATTGAAGGTCAGGTTGGATGGGACTCTGAGCAATCTGATCCAGTTGAAGACAGAATCATAGAGTTGTTAAGGTTGGAAAAGACATTTAAGATCATCAAGTCCAACTGTCAACCCAACACCATCACCACATTCACCAATAAACCACGCCCTCAAGTGCCATTTCCACACATTTTTTGAGTACTTCCAGTGATGGTGACTCCATCACTTCCCTGAGCAGTCTGTTCCAATGCCTAACCACTCCTTCCATGAAGAATTTTTTCTTAATATCCAACTGGAACCTCCCCTGCTTCCACTTGGGGTCATTTCCTTTTGTCCTATCGCTTCCCACCCGGAAGAAGCCTCTCTTGAAGTGAGGGGCCCAAAACTGGACACAGAAATCAAGGTAAGGCCTCACCAGTGCCGAGTACAGGGGGACAATCACTCCCCTGGTCCTACTGACCACACTATTGCTGATGAAAGCCAGGATGCCATTGGCTGCCTGGGCACATTGCTGACTCGTGTTCAGCTGCTGTCCACCAGCACCCCCAGGTCCTTTTCTGCTGGGCAGCTTTCCAGCCTCTCTTCCCCAAGTCTGTAGCACTGCATGGGGTTGTTGTGACCCAAACACAGAATTTGGCACTTGGCTTTGTTGGACCTCATACAACTGTCCTCAGCCCATTGATCCAGCCTTTCCAGACCCCTCTGCAGGTCTTTCCCACCTTCCAGCAGATCAACACTCCCACCCACGTTAGTGTGTCTGTAACCTCCCCCTCAGGAGGGGTGTCAGACTAGATGATCTTTGGAGGTCCCTTCCAACTCAAACTATTCTATGATCCTGGTAGATGTGCTGAAATACATTAGCAAGGCATCTGATGCGAGTTTAAAAAGTAATCATTTAATCAGTCACACATAATATCAACTTCCAAGTCTCTCAGAACAATTTTGTAATTGCCTTTTCTGGATTCATGTGTTTCAGCCTACTTATATAGGAAAACACTGATGGTCTTCAAGGAGCAGTGCACAGAGGGTAAGGTTACCTGGTGTTCTCCCCATGTCTGTACTCACTGTGGTGTGAAACAAACAGCTTGTCATGCCAGCCTGTGCGTTGTATTTGCTTGAGCCTCAGGAATCCTAGGCTAGGATTCTTATGCTATTGCTCTGTTATACTCAGATGCTAACATGAATTAAAATGAGGTGAGTCTAATTTAGTCATAGTGTAAGGAGAGGGAAAAAATTATTTCAACAAAGTTATGCCTACTTCATAGTTACCCTGCAAAGTACACAAAGTGCAAAGTACATCTTGCTTAAATTGAATAAATTACGGTAAGTGTAAACCTTTTCTGAAAGCCCAAACTTGCTAATTGTATTATTCATAAGTCAACTCCCATAAGTATAGAACAGCACATATTACATCAAGTAAAGTGAATCCCAAATAGAGAAGAGAATTTTAAAAATAAGTTACACCTAACTGCATGAACTGTGAAATGTATTTGTAAATTAATTTTTTATTTCCCCTTGTCATTTCTGATCTTGAGTGCATTTGTAATCATCTTGTACCCACTGCTTCTGGCACACACATCAGGCCAGAGATGCAGACATCAACCTTGCAGAATTTACTTCCACCCTTTCCCCTCTTCTGCTTCCCATCCATGTTAGTAAAAACCTTTTACTGGGACAATAGCATTTCATTGGGAGAAAGCTGTCCAGAGTTTTCATAATCATTTTTTTCTGGTAATGGCACTTTTGACTGCTTCTGAGATCCCCTACCCTTCCATTTTTGCACACTGTGGGAAGTCATTGCCTCATTTCACCTTCTTTTGTGCATGGCCTTACAATACAACTAAAGCCATCTTACAGATAGTTGCTCAAAGGGATGTGATGTTGCCATTGCCCACCTCTTTTTGATGGGATTACCAGTACTGTACTTTCTGCTAGCATAGGCATCTGATCCCTGAAGAAGTATGTTAGGTAAGCTGAATCAGAAGAAAGGTAATCAATTTTTTCTTTTTTTTTTTTTTTTTTTCTTTAGGGTTGGTTCAGGCCTGGAGCTCCAGGAAACTGTCCCTGTGCACAGCAGCCAGGGACTAGGTTGGCTTTGCTAAGTCACAAGCAGCACATTCAAGTGTCTGAATTATCTTGGTCTACTCTCGGCGCTAAAGTGGAATTAAAAAAAAGTGCTCTCAACTACCATTAAACACCTTTAAATATTCAAATGTTTAAATATTTAGGTGACCTGAACTACTTTTAAGAGGTTCCAATTGAAGGACAGTAGTCTGCTGATTCACAAACCAATTCCTAATGGCCTGAGCATCCTCCCTGAGTAGACAGAAATATAATAGTTTTTTAAAATTTCAGAGTCAATAGTAGCATTTTGCTTTGGAGCACTTATGTGATTTTAAAGCCCATTTCCGAACAGTTGCCACTTCCAATTGTTAGTTCAGTTTGGGATGCCTTTACATCCTAGGCTGATAATTTTTCCTTTAAATAATTCAGGTTTGCTGTCTGAGACAGATCTGTTATAAGAGTTCATTAATCGCTTGAATGCTATATCAGAAACAATTTTGGCCCAGAGATATGAAATACATTAGGAGATGTTAAAATGGAGAAATACTGCTCATATTGGAATAAATTCAACTAAGAGACTATGACCTCACAGAATAACAGGTGGAGGGAAGAATAGCACAAGTCTTTCTACATACTTTGAATTCATCTTCAAATGACATTATTCCACCTTTAAATTTAAGTTATTATTGTGATAATGGCATTCAGATTGTCAGTATAGTATGACAATTACATTAAAGAAAATAACTCTAAATCTTCAGAAAGAAATTATTCAGTCTAACACGTACAATAGCTCCTGCCAGCATAAGGAGAGACAATTGCTTTATTCAAGTGACCTGCTAAGTGCCATCTACCACATCAACAAATAAAACATTGTCTCAGCAAATTATCTCTTTATAACCCTGTCACAGGCTTGCTTGTTATCACTAGACCAGCTACTTCGATTTTAAATAATTTTTGGTGGAAGAGCCAAGATCTTAATGAATGCAAGGAAGTTTACTAGATTTACAGTGAACATCAAATGAAACCCATTCAGAGAGATTTACTGGGGAAGAATGGAAAAGAATATAAACTCTATCACTAGTTTAGGACTTCTGCTCCTCTGCCATGGGCCTAGGAGCTCATAAGCTTCCACTGCCTGCTGCAATTTTATTCTGAGCTCCCCATATCTGATGCGCAGAGTGGGGAAGACGAAGACAGCCTGTAGCACTGTGCAGAATCCTAAGCTTCTCCCTTGTTTCTGCCCCACGCTGCTGCCCAGCCCTATCAGGTGATATGCCCCTGTTTTGTAATAAGGCTTAATTTAAGTGAAGTCCACACTTTGCCTCCTATAGTATAGATACAATTTCAGGCAATTGATGCTCTGCTTGAGGTATTCCTAATTATAGCAATAGATTATGTGTTCTTTTTCCCCCTGTAGCTTGTGGTGTAATTCATCATATCCCTACTTTGCCTCCACAAAAACTGAGTAGTGAATGGAAATGTTGAATATTGGTGATTTTTTTAAATCTCTGACTGGTTATAGGAACTTTACAGGAAAATCTGTTTCTATTGTTAAAGTATTCATCATAGGGCTTCCTCGGGCTTCCATTCTCATCCTTACCATTGTATACCCAAATTAACGTCCTAGCTGACATTGGATAGACTATGTAGGGAAAAGACTGAAACTAGGGTAGAATGAAGTATTCAATATAGATCTCTGCATATCCTTCATGTCAAAAACTAGCTTCCTAAACAATTTCCTGTATTTCTGAGGGCTTTGCCAAACTGACAACTGTCAAAAAGACTGAAGTCATTTTAGTATAAATAAAAAAAGTATTTGGAAAAGTGGTCACCTTTAGAATATCCCTTTGCTTAGACTGTTAATTTTAATATACTCTGGAACTTGATGTGGTGAGGTAGTCTGTTGCTATGATGAAAATTCATGTTGGCTATAGTATTTAGTGATTCCTAGTGTTTCAGTGACATTTATTCCAATGCAGCACAGAATCAAAAGCTTGTCCCAGCCTCATGGTCTGTGCTTCTGTCATTCCTGATAGACTTGTCCCTCTTACTCTTGATGGCTCATGGTTGAGGATATTTCAGAATTTCTCCTGACAGAATATTACATGTCTGCACTATACTTCCTGCTAGAAAGTTCTCCTAATAGCATACTTGCATATTCCTTGCATCAATACATGCTCATTTCTTCTTGTTCTTCCCATCGTAGACATCTGAAATGGCTCGAGATATCTCTGTGTGGGTGTTTGAATAGAAGTCAGTGTTTCAGCCAGGGTTTGGATGGGAGGGTTGCATCACGTGTCTGGTGAGCTATTCCTGTTAATAGAGCCTAATGCAGCATGCTCTTTTCATTGAAACAGCATGGTGTTGGTGACTCATGTTTGGTCGATGGCCCACAGCATCCCTGTGATACATTTTTCTCCAGAACTTATTTGCAACCAATTGTTTTCTGGACTTTATTTGTGCTGTTGATTATTTCAGCCTAAATGTCACTTACACCAAAAAAAAAATGACCCGGCCTGATTAAGATTCCCAAGCACACACTGCAACAGTACGTCAGATTAGCAATGTGCATTTCTCCTTGATTCTGCACTCCAGTCCTTGGCTTCACATTTATTGTATGGGCAAGTGATGTCTACGTCCTGACATTCAAATCTTTGGGAAGGTGTAATATACTGAAGGTATATATGCAAACTGCAAATCAAGTCAGTTGTATCCATGGAAACATCACTTAAACATATGGGTATGCAGTTTCTCCTTTAGCCCTCTCATTAGAATCTGGTTGTTCCTCAGACCAAGTCTTTCTAGTCCAAAAAGATAAATTAACAGGAACATTCATTGTATCCAGAACAGTCTGTGAACATAAAGGACACTTGTAGACTTCCTTAATAGATTCAATCACATAGTAAGACACATCCATACTAAACAACATGTTGTTAATTCACTATTTAATGCCTGGTTTAGTATTCCCAAGTGGACTGATTTTTCATATTCTTTTTTGAGCTCAACTGTCACAAGAATTGGAATAGGAAGCAGAAGTGTTTGGACAATTTCAGAGAGTATTTAGCCAATCAGTATTGCACCTTCTTTGTGACAGTGCTTGAAGTGCAATACTGGAATCAGTGTTCAGCTTATGAATTGATATAGATGCTGCTCTTAGTTTCTATTCTACTAATTAGCAAGCCATTGTGATATTATGAGCAGACATATGAGAGAACACCTGACCATTTGGTCTGATTTATTCCCAGTCCAGATACTAATTTGTGACCTTATTCAAGATATTTTGTCGCTGCTACCCAGTTTTGTAGTTAGACAATGGTTATTGGCTTCTTGTTCAGAAATTTAACACTGGGATGGAAATGAGATTGGAAAATTATTGTAAGTCTTCATTGCTGTTTTCAGTGAACAAGTTAATTTTTTTTCATCTCCAAAAAGAGGACAATTACTTTCAAATTTAACTTTCCAATGCAACATTTCAAAGAAGCTTTCTATCCATAAAATATTCCACAACATTCACTGTTTTACCAAATATTCCCATCAATGAAAATATTTAGAAAAGTAAATTCAGAAGGAATTTGAATGCTACCAAAGATAATTCACTTTAAAATGTGAATGAAAATGTATATATATATATTATGTTTTGTATACTCAGCTATGAAACTGGCCACATAATTTCGAATGTTTTGTACTGTCCAGTAAAAATTTCTGGGAATGAATTTGTCTGCAAACTATTTGCATGATGCCCTTATGCCTTTTCCTCCTTAAGAAGTAATGATTTTTAACTTTATAAGTCTGCCTAATCTGAATAGAATTCAGGGGACAAAGAAAAGGCACTTCGCAGTGTTAATCCTTCTGCTAAAAGCCAGAGTATGGCAGAGAGTAGTAGTATGAGAAATAGAAAAGGTATGAGTCATAGAAGAGTTCAGAAAAATCCTTAATATGAGAAAATATTTGTGCTCAAGATGAGCTCCACCTATACTGAAGACCCTTGATTTTTCTTTCTGTCATCATGAAGCAATGTGAGAGGGTCAGCAACTTATTTTCAGATTTCAGATTTGCATTTTCATTGCTAGATGTTCTCTTGGCAGGAGCATTTCTAACATTTTTTTTCTAAGTGCAATGTTTAAACAGTCTTGCTTACTATAAAAAGAAGAACAAATTTAAATTTTAATAAGAAAAACCCACAGTGTGTATCAGCGTAAAATTAAAGCTTCCTTGTGCTCCCTTTTGTCCTCTGGGTTTTTTCAAGGGACTGGTATCACTCTAATATTAATTGCCTCCTATATTTCCTATGAATGTTGTGATTAGGATTTACAGTTACAATCCTTTTAAAAGACAACAGTTTGATATAGTTCAATAATTTGATTATATGTAAAGCTTATGTGAGGAAATGCATTCTTAAACAATTACAGGCAGGTATTTCTGTTATTCAACGACAAAACCCAACACACCACAGATTATTTTATTACAACACTTGTCTCAATTTGATACAATTATGGTTAGCTGAATAAAGATGTTGGTGTCGGCAGAGCATTGTTGCCTTGTCTTTTATTATTGGGCGAAATCCGAAAACGACAATTACATTAAAATATGCTGCCATAATAAAAGTATGATTTTATTTTTATAATCAGGAAAAAATTGAGCAATTATGATTCCCATTAGCAGGAGGTGCAACTTTTTGGGGTCTATTTATGAAATGCAATGAACAGGAAAGAAGGCTGCTCAAGTTTATTATTATTGTTGCTGTTGTTGTCATTGTTTTTTTTCTTATTGTTGTTCTTTGTAGATATGTGTGCACAGCTGTGTTACCCTGTGAAACCCAAAGAAGAAAAGATTGCTTAGAAAAGAAATCACTTGATGTGGCAGAAAAGGTAAGTTGCAAAGATATTTCTGGTTTTGCATAACTCTTTACAAAAGTTAAACAAAAATTAAATATGCAGCACTGGTTAAAAGGGAATATGTAACGCTTGATTTCTAATTGATGCAGAAGTAATTCCAGAGATAGTTTTGCTGGGGTATTCAGGCTTTGTTTTCTCTTTTTTTTTTTCTCTGTCACAGAAAAGAAACTTGCCCTTCTCAGAACACACAAACCAGACCTCAATAACCTCAACCAGTGAGTTACTTCTTAATGGTTTCCAGCCAAATTTTCAGTACCACTTCTCATTGAATTCACATGACTTTTGAAAATCCTACTAAAGACATATCTCTGTGTTTAGGTGCCCAACTACCTCCTGACTAGCAGGAATACAAAGTTGTACTATTTTATTCATTTTTTTTTTCTTTTTTTTTTTTGGTGTATGCTGGGATCCTAAATTAAGCTTAGTTTTGTCCATGGGGGAATGGCATTCATCTTGAATAATCATAGAACCATAGAGATGTTTAGACTGGAAAAGACCCTTGAGGTCATCAAGTCCAAGCATAATGAATACCAATGGAAATTCTGATTGAAAAATGCTGAAAACATGGATTTGGTTCAGAATTTCATTCTGTACGTGTCCTTGTGGACATTTTGACTCCCTCAAAAAAAGGTCACATTCCCCTTTTGTTATGACCTGCCCCTGAAGGAAAGGGTAACTGAAGTTCTTGTTAATAGATCTCTTGGGGCACATTAGAGTGAAGTGATACTGAATGACCAGTGGTTTTATATATATATATATATATATACTTGTGTGTATCTATATGTGTATATGTATATATATGTGTGTATGGTTTGTTTTAGAACAATTTGGTTGCAATGGAAAGGAGGGATGTAGCCATCTTGGTTATTATCTATAGTAATATAACAATATAAAAGTATAAAAATATCACAATACATAAGGGGAAGGGATGAAGGAAAGAAAGAAGGAAGGAAGGAAGAGAGGAAGGGAGGAAGGGCGGAAGGAAGGAAGGGAGGGAGGAAGGAAGGGGAGGGCAAGGGAGGTGGAATTTTGGACTGTCTTATGCAACACTGGGAATCTGTTGCAACACTGTGGATCATTCGAAGTCCTCTAATGGAAGGCCCCAGAAATGAGTCTGAGGGCACTTTGGGGGCTTTGATGGTTTATGGCACCTTCTAAGACATGACAGCTGCCTCCATCAGGATAGTTGAGCCAGTTATGTCCCATCAGAAGGGATGCACTCCTTCAGGACTACGTGTGAATGTCCCAGTATCTCCCCTGGAGGGATGGGAGTTTTTCAGCCAGTTGTATAAGGGAGGAAATTGGCATGATAAAAAAGCACTATCCCACCTCCAAAGGGTCTGCTTCTTATCAGCCTTCTCCCTTATCTGACTCATAACCAAGTTTGTTGCTAAACAAAGATTGGTTTGTCATGGTCAACCTCTAGTGGTGGGTGTGCACCCCCTCTGTACTGTGTGAATCAGAGGTTTCACCACCACACACAAAACACTCTCCTCCTCCCCTTCAGCTGTGAGGTGCAAACCTGGCCTCAGGAAAGCACCTGCTGCTTTTGCAAATTGTTTGAGTCATTAACCCTTAATATTTCAGTCTCTCATTCCTTTAGACTCCATTAATGCTGCCTAAAATAAAGGAGGTAGGGAAATAAATAAGGAAAGAAAACTCATATTTATATCTGTGGTCATTCACACAGTTCTCTTCACTCAGGATGAATCCAGTTGGAGATCTGTTGGAGTTAAGTTATCATAAAAACTGTAGTCTGCCTAGGTGTCGGTACTGAGTTGTGACTATGCATTTGTTAGGCTAAATGTGGTAGTTGTAAATCAGTTGGCCTGATATGTAAGTAAAAATACAATTTCTATGCTTACTATGGTATTGCAGCTTAGCAAAGGTTTGTTTCATCTTTGTTGCTGTCTGCCAGTGACAGGAATATACTGTTTAAATGCTCTAAAAGTTGGATTTTATGCAATAATATTTTGGTTCAAGACTCAGCTTGTCACAATAGTCTTGCAGTTTTCTGTAGGAGAAAGTGTTTTGTATTTATTTATTTTTTTAATTCATCATTATATTTGTTCTTGGTGGCTTGTCATTCAAACTGAAAACTTCAGATTTTGGTAGTATGTGACTAAGGAGGAAACTCTGATATCAGAATCAGTTGGCAATATTAGTAGACCTTTATTAAAAATGTACACTAGAAATGTCTATTTCTCAACTTTTTCAGTTACCCTAATTAATTCATAAAGCTTATCATAAAAAGAGAGACAGAGAGCTCTGAGCTAAAACTAATCTTACTTCTTGACTGACCTGTTAGCAAAATATGTTATGCCAGACTGTCTGTGAAGCCAGTGGGCATTAATCACTTGTTTAATTCCACCTCTCCTCTTGTTAAAAGGCTATCCAGCACTCTGATACAACAGATCAAGTTTCATCTTCATGAAAGGTCGACATTGTTCTCTTTCTAAAACTCTTTCATGTCAGCTGAGCAGGTAAGAAGGCAATAAGCTATAAATTCTCATTAAAAGACTTTGATTGCCTCTTTGTTAGGACTTTATGATTTTTTGAGACCTCAAGGGGAGTAGGTGTCCAGCTGTCATCAGAATTTGCAGTGAGTAGGACAGCTAGCTCCCTTAGGAAGCCCTTACCTTAATATTTAAAATGACTACGGTATCCACCTGATCTACAAAGCATGTACTCACTTCAAATATCTTCTGCAAGTGTCTAAAGAAGTCGTACCGCCTTTAAATATATTCCTGAGGCTTGTTTGAATTTAAGGGAAGTAAATCAATATAACCTCAAGTTGTCTTTATTTACACAATGATCTAAGAAATTTCTTGTGATGGAGAGACAGCAATGACTTGTATTTCAAGAGACAATGAGCACATTTATCAGCACTTGGTATTTGCATACTTTTACCATTTCTGCAGTATGTTGGCAGCTTTTCCTGTGCCAGAAAGGTCATTGGACTTGAACAAGTAGGTGATAAGGACAGAAAAGCTGACTGTAAGCATCCCACATGTTTGACAGCGGTGGATTTGGGTGCTCTTGAAAAGGCCAATATTGACTTGATGCTTCCAGGATGTGACTTTTACATGAAATAGCATAGCGGTGCCTTGAAAGCTGTCTCTATCCATCATGAAAGAATAAGCATAAGGGTTATTTTTTAAAAGTGTGGAAAAGGTTGTGAAGTCAAACAGAAAAGACTGATATATTGTAATATAAAGTGAGAAAGGGAGGGCCTGATGTAACTATCCTTATTAGAGCTATGAAAAAAATGAAATTAATGAGTAGTTCATTTTATAGTTTATCCAATAACTCTACAGAAAGCTTGCCTGTGCCTTGCAATTGCTTACCACAGATGCCTGACAGTGATCTGCCACGTTTCAATCACATTTCAGTTTGCTGCAGGAACTACAGTATTTGCCTGTGGAATTTCCAGCACCTGCATGATCAGGTCTCTGTTATGAAATAGTCTCCCCAGCAAGGCAGTACTGTAGGTACAGGGCTGTTCCTGTTTGTAATCAGCAAGATAACCATTAAGACTTGCCAGCTCAGCTGGTATTTTTTAGGCATCTAGTATTTAGCCTCAGGAGAGTATAGCTTGGGTTCATATTGATGGAGCTCTTTTGGACATTCTGCATATAGATAAGATGCTTGATCTCATACTCCTTATTTCTCTTCTTGTTAATTCCATTAATTATATGCGTTCTCCTGAGCTCTTAATTGACATTTACATGTGTAGTAAATGTGCACGGGTTCTGTGTTTTTTCTTCAACGTGACAGCATGTTCTTATTTATCTAAGAATTAATGTTAAAGGGAACAAGGAAGACAGCTTTACTTGGCAAATATGTGGGATCCTTTCAGATGAAATATTCACAGCAAAGCATATAGAGATTTGTTTCCATTTGTTTAGACAGCAAAAGTCTCACTGGATTTGAGATGCTTGTAAATTATCTGAACTTAGCTTAGGAACTTGCCAGGGCTGTCTGATTTGGGGCAAGTTTCTAAATACTGTTTATTCCCAGACAAGAGCTGCAGATACTTAAATATTCTTGCTTAGGAGGAATAATGCATTGAATTTTTTTATAATTAGTATAAAAGCTTGTGTTCAGTCTGATTTGTGGTTCAAGTGAGAGCATGCATCTCCACTCTGGTTTTATCCAAGTATATTTTCTCGTCTCTAATAAAAAGGACAATTCCTGTGCTCCTGATAACACTTGCAAAGAAAGTTTGTGATTGCAGCACTCTGTGGAATGCTCAGACCTATCAAGCTTCTCTTATTTCAAGCGGATGACTCATGGTAGTTTGATACTGTGCATAATGGGGTGCTTCCCCTAGTTATAAGGGTAAACAATCATGTAAAGAGGAGTTAGATTGCACTGTACCTCCACCTAGGAGTGAGAGAGATAAGGTCTGAATAAAGGAGGATTTGTTTGGCAGAAATATTTATGTAGCAACGGCACAGGGCAAATAATAGCATTGATATTATGTACTGACGTCTTAGTGTCAAAATAGTAGTGCATAATTGAATTCGAGCTTCAGAAATTAGTGTGCCTCTCAGATGTTTGCATGTATTACTGGTGGTATATTCAGCACCTCTTAGGCACTTGCTCATACCTGCCCCTCGTGTTAATTTGAAATGGGAGGATTTGTATTTATAAACTGCCATTTCTGAAGATGGCCCTGGACAATGTGCGACACGCATTTCAGATACGCAGCCTAGTTATTTCAGACTCTAATTTGCAAAAAATAACAGAAAAAAATGTGAAAGAAAGAAGTAATGCTTAGCATTGCATGTCATAGATCACCAGTTCAGGCCTTGTCCTGGATCCAATAAAAGCAAAAATTCAAATGTATAGCATTTTGGTGAGGGGGCCTTAATTCTGCCTCCACCCCTTACCCCCAACCAATCCTTCTGTTAGTAACTTCAGCTTTATCCATTTCAATGGCTATTTTCTATTTTTTAAAGTGCCTGTTGCTCATCAGTGTACTGATGAGAAGGCAAAACAGCTTAATCGCTTTACTCACTACTACTTTTGATCTTGAAGTGGCATTCACAGTGTAAACCATTTTTCAGTGAAAACAAAGGGCATATTCCTTGGAAAAATCTTCAGGATTTTGCAAAAAAAAAGCACTGAGAAGAGCAACTGTGAGAGGAAGCCTTACCTTGCAAGGAGGGGTTGTAATTGGTAAGAATAGAAAACAGACTGATATTCCTCAAGTTTAGGGACAAGACATCATTAGACCATATTGCATTGGTTTGTCTTATAACACAAGTAAATACATTTCACTCTGCCTTTCCCTTCTTTGGAAAAGAACTTTTCATTTGGAGGAAACACTTGTTTTGTTTTGTTTTAATGGGTAGAACTTAGATGTAGGTAAAGTCACCCATAGTGCTCTCTACTGGCTATTATTTATGTTTTGTAAACATTTCTTTTATCTAGGTTTGCTAAGCTCAAAAACAAATGGGAGATGTTTAGTGATGGACCTCACTAAAGGTATTTTCATTTCATTCTTCTTTGACGGTTAGTTTTTGCAGTTTGCCACTTCCATGGCCTTTGTTCACTGTAGCAATACAGTGGAGAGCTTTTTTTTTTGTCAAGAATGCAGTAATGTAGATAAGCAACACCTTCTTAAGAGGTCAGGCATATTTTGTAGTATATGTATTTGTCATATTACATACATCAAAAATTTCTCCTAAAAAATTAGCAAATACTATTTTCTATTAAAAGATGTTGGTTGGCATTAATTGTATTACTGTCCATTATTAGCTACATGAATTTTCCATTTGGCCCTGACTGACATTAGACTCATTAGCCTATGATTGCCTAGGTCATCTTGCTTATTCTTGTGAAGTACTCATCAGTATTAAGATTCTTCTTGTCTGTTCTATTTCCTACTTATTCCACAATTTTTTTTCTAAGATGGGAATGTTAGTGCCCAGGATTTACCATGGACAATTTGCAGTGTTCTTGGGTGCAAATTCTCCAGATCTACTTGCTTTCAAAAAAAAAAAAAAAAAAAAAAAAAAAAAGTTAAGCACTGATGCAGGGTATTTAACAGCCCCTTTATCTGCTAGTGAACCAAAAATTGTTCTCTCTGGGTGTGCTTATCATTTGCTTTTTCCCAGGCGTAGATTATAAATATTTTCAAATAGTGTTGCCTTTTTAGTATCACTTAAAATTTTATCATGTCTATCAAGTAATGTGTGTGTTCTATTGCTACCAAATAATATATCTTATGTATATATATAAAAATTTGGAAGCTATATTTCCATAAATATTCATAACATTATTTTTCTTGTCAGACATTGATTTTTTCCTTGTGCCTTTAGATTTTCTCATCAGTTCTCTATATTTTAGAAATTGTAGTTTACACTGATATCTCTTTCTCCTGATTCCCTTTCTGTCATTTTCCGTCACTGGAAAATTGCTGCCTTCATTCGTCCACTGAGCTGTAGCTATTCAACCATCCCTAATAAAATTTGTTCATTAAGAAATCCAAATTTCTTTTAATATTCTTCCAACTAATTTTCATTAACTTTCTTGTGCCTTGATGAACTGTGTGTGTGCAACAAACTATTGTGAGATTATCCTACCTACCTCAATCAACATCAGTGCATTATTAATATTGCTTCCAATATATCCTTCAACATTGACCCAGTGATTAAGTTATCAGGAGTTATCTTGTGAACTGAAATTATGCCTGAGTTAAGAAATTATAGACTTTCCTGCAGAGTTGAATAATATTTTACTATTTGGTGGCAGTGCCTCCTGTGACTGCTTCCATAATTAAAGACCTTGTTAATACAATTTCATTTCTTTCCTGATATAGAAACATGAGTTTAAGGAGTGGTTTACCCTCTCATGAGATTTGATTTAGTAATGATTTACGTATACTCAAGTTTCTATAGAACAGGTTTATGAGTAACTCAAAACAATTCAGGAGACTTTTAATACAGAATACAGGTATCATCCTCTCCTCTTCTTCCTTTTCCATGTTCATTTTGTATTTGTTCTCTTCTTATTAGCTTAACTATAAATGCACAGAATTGAAAAGTGCTTAGATATATATGATAGTTTCCTGCTGCTGTTGCCAGCTCATATTGAGATTTTATCCCTGGCGTGCTGACACAGAAGTTTTTTTACACTCTAATTCTCAAGAAACTAAAGCCAAAAGGTAGAAACAGGAAGCTGAGTTCACCCACAAATTGCTCAAGGGGATAAACTCAAAATCTATGTTTTGGCACTCCCCATTCAAAACAAAAAAGCCACAGGAAACTACAGGCCTGTCAGTCTCACTTCAGTGCCTGGTAAAGTTATGGAGAAGATTATTCTAGAAAGAATTGAAAACCACCTGAAAGACAACACTGTCATCCTTCACAGCCAGCACAGCTTCATGAGAAGCAAGTCCTGCTTATAAAACCTGATTTCCTTTTATAACAAGGTAACTTACTAAGTTGATCAAGAGAAGCCTGTTGATGTAACCTTTTAGGATTTCAGTAAAACTTTCAATACTGTCTCTCACAGGATCCTTCTGGACAAAATATCCAGCCCACAGCTAGGTAAACACATCATGTGGTGGGTGAGCAATTGGCTCATGGACATTGGACAGAGGGCAATAGTGAATCAGGTAACATCAGACTGATGACCTGTCACTAGTAGAGTCCCACAGGGCTCCACTAGGCCTTGTGCTCTTCAACATCTTCATAAATGACTTAAATGCAGGACTGGAAGGGATACTGAGCGAGTTTGCAGATGACACAAAACTGGGAGGAGCTGCTGACTCCCTCAAAGGCAGCAAGGCCCTGTAGAGAAAACTTAACAAATCAGAGAACTGGGCAGTCACCAACCATATGAAGTTTAACAAAGGGAAATGCCAGATTCTGCACCTGGGATGGGTCAACCCTGAATGTTCATACAGACTGGGGAGTGAAACACTGAAAAAGTAATAACATGTCATATATCATCATCTGGGTGAATTAAAGGACCTTTGCAGTGAGTTTTATTTTTGTTAAATCAGAAAACTTTTATGGCAAAACCAGCTTTCACAGTACCTTTTTATAAGGACAAAGACTATATTTCTACCAGTACTCAAGATTGAATTTTCCTTTGGCAGTTTTCATGACACTTTCTGTATTCATTTTTCTATCACAGTTTGAGCCCCTTGGTTTGACTGTTGGTGAGCCACACAAAAATCCCAGCAAGTGTGAACTGAAAATTAATTTTGGAATTAAAAACCCTCTAGCATTATTCAGTGGTAAATAGACTGAGTCCAAATCCGGGTGCTGAGAATGGAAAGAAGCACCTATCAGACTGGGCAAAGCAATTAATGATGGACTCAGAACATAGAAACACTGAAAATCTTATTAGTGAAACTAATTTTTTGGGTTTGATCACAACAGCATCAAATTTGCCCTGGAATCGTAATGCACATGCATATACAAGTGCTGCTAGCTTTCATCTTCTTACTTCAGGAGTATCAGTCCAACACACTTCATCTTAGTTCAGTTACAGTGAGAATTTAATTTTGGTGTAACTTGACTAGAACCATGTCTTTTTACTGTATCCTATATTGAATGCGCAAATACCCACAATCTAGAAACTTCAGCTGAAAAGAGACCAATGTCTTATACAGTCTCTTGGCTGTGGTACCTACTTTCAGCTACACAAGAAGGAATCAAATAATCTATCATTGCTTTACAGGACCACCTTCCTTTTAATTAAGTTGGTGTCTTCTGCAAGGCTCCGTGTCAGGCTCTCACCGGCTTTAGAGCTGCAAGAGAAAAGGAAAAAACCAAAGCAGCTGTGGAGTTCCCATACTGCAGCACCTGGCAGCCCTGCAAGGGCCATTGTGACAACTGTGTGTGGTTCTGGATGCAGGGATGTAGTTTAATCCGATAAACTTTGTTTAGCAGGACATCTAGGAACTATCTGAGGTGTAACTCCCCTGGTAACGGTCCGTCTGCCTGATGTAACAACTTCTGGGACAATGGCTTCTGTCTTCAAGCTTCAGAAATGTATCTCTAGCAGAGTTACTGAGGAAAAAGCCTTCTCTGGCTTCAGGGAGGGAAGGAGGTCATAACTTTCAACAGGAGATCTAGTTTTGGTTTGCAACACCTTTACTGAGGATCAGCATACTTTATTGTTAATTTACTTTCACAGACACCTACTGATTTCTACCTAAAATATAACCTACCAATGAGGTTTTCAGGCTGTTAAGAAGATGGTGAAAACAGCATTGCTGAGAATAGTCTACCTGTGAAGCCTGACTAAGCTTCCTAGCCTTTAAACTAGCTTAGCACTCATATAGAAGTCCAAAAACCTACCCCATTCTTTGTAAAGCCCCTGGGGTTTGAGGAAGATGTTAAAAAATCTTCTGTCAGACTTCACCGTCATCATTATGCTAGTGTGCTCAGGGTTTCTCTTCTGAAGGATGCATGAGAGTGTATAGACTCTCCTTAACAGAACTGAGGGTTATTTCTCATGTTTTAAATCCAGATCACTTTATTTCTGGAATAACACAAGGAGAGCAGATGCAGAAAAGTGGTACCCATGGACCCATACACACCTGCTTGCCTTTTCTATGAAAATCAGTATGACTGCCAAAGAAGAGATCTGAGTAGGTTTGAATGTGCATTTGAACACCAGAGGAGTCTCAAAACAAGGAAGCAGTACAAAAATAGAGCAAAGATTTTATTTCTCTTTGCTGTAAAGAGGCACCATAAGCCACAAGGCAGGATCATGACAGTGGATTGCCTTCAAACTGATGCATACCAATGATGGCACAAAAACCAAGTCATCTTAAAATTAAAACCCGCTGCTAGAGGAATAATAGATTTTAAGAAACCATTGTCTTTTCCATGTTTATTTTGGCAGGTAGGCAGAGAAAAGGGAAATGACAATGCAATCTTAACTGGTATCCAAATAATGTCTGCAAAATTGACAAAATACAGAGTTAGGTATTCCTTAGGAATAAAAATGAAGGAGTTCATATATGAAGCAATATATTATTTGTGTTCAGACCTGCTCTGGGGCTGTTTTGAGGGGACCTTCTGCCTTGCCTGTTGAAAGCTGAGCCACTCAGAGCCATGAAAGCAGGCCAATCGATTGACACTGAAACAATGGCTTTTCTCAACCGTTCCTCAGAGGCCCATCTACAGCAAGGAAGTGTGGAACAGCTTTACAGAGCGGGCACTCAGCAACAATTTCTCCAAATACCCCCTACAATCTAATTATTTCTCTTAGCCTGCTTTCAATGTGAAGAGTATGGTTACAGGTTTGGTCTTGGATACAGCAGTGGCAGTTCATCATATCTTTCAGGAGTGTAATTTACTCCTTTGGGGGTCTTTTAGGCCTTTTCATGGGTTCAGCTAGAACATTGGCCTCCAAATGCAAAGTACAGTGTTTTATGATTTGTTTGTCTGAGCGTGAATAACAGTTTTGTTTGAAAAAATGAGAGGGGAGAGAGGAAAAGAGTGGATATAATGAGGGAAAATATCTGATAAAGTAGTAGAACTGTAAAGAGAGAGAATGTGCTACCACTTAGCTAGCTGTTCTGGAAATCAGGCTAAGGAATAGTTCAAGGCCTAAAAAATTTTCAAGCAAGCAGAAAAAAAAATGAGATGTTATATGCCTTCAGAAGACTGTCTCTTGACCTGAGACTACAAACCTGTAATTATTATGACCTTTTTAATTTAATAGCTAATCTACGATCCTAATGCTCCACTATGGATGTAAACAAGAAAGAATAGATAAAAGTTCTCCTGGAAAGGTATCAGCAGTGAGCTTTAAGGAAGAAAATACCTGTATTTCTGATATTTTAAAAATTTTCTTTCATGAAGTGAAAAGTTGCAGCTCTCCATTGCTGATGAGTATTTTCCTCCTTTCATCTGTCACTTGCAAAGAGATATGAAACATTTATTTCCCCAATCTTCCCAGAACTGATAATAAATTGTCAGAGCCAACTATTCATATCTGGTGGCTTTTTAAATAAAGGATTACCCCTTCAATATTTCATTTTTCTCCAGAATTGCTCTATAAGCTTGTTGAGAATGAGGTAATACATAAAATACTGTGAGGGAAAAAGCTATTTGTCCACTGTCAAAGAGATGTGGGCAAGAAATTCTAGGAGATATTTTATTCTCTCTTCCTCCTGCTCTGTGTGTCTATATAGATGTATACAGGTGTGTGGGAGAACTGAGGGAGACAGACTGGCTGTCAGAACTGCCAGCTTTTGTTGAAGCTGTTATCATGGACTTCTGCAAGCCAGCTGATTTCTGACAGAATCAAATTGTTGATAGGAAACTGTACAGGGGAATATATCTTGCTATTACTAATATAGGCGTGCTTTTAGAAAAAAAAATAAGCACTCAATAACGCACATGGACCTTCCTTGCAGGCTGGTTTGGAGGGAATTTAAAAGAGTACTCTCTGTTCTTCTGCATCTTTCCTCAGCTTTTACACCATGGTGAGTTCAGTCTGGAAGTACTGAATGATGATATAAAAGTGGGGGAGGTGGAAGTGTTTAGCTACCTGCTGGGTCAAACCATGACAAAGAACATTTCTGAAAAACAGCATGTTACTTTTGAAAGGTCACTGGAAAATCTGTGTTTGGGGAAGATTCACAGTTTCTGCTTTCCAGTCTGGTGTTTGTCCCCAGGCATGAACACAAGAAGTGCGTGTCACTTCTCCATGTCTTTGTGTTGAAACAGCTCTTTGGGAGCTGTTCTCTTGTTCTCATTTGAATTTGAACCTTTATGGTCAAAACAGAAAGGAAGAAAGTTTACCTGTGTGTTATGTACTCTATTCTCCCATGCTGCTCTCCAGTGATAAATGAGATGCCATCAATATATTGTACGTGGCAGAAGAAATACAATGTGTCTGAAGAACATTTGTATCCCTGCTAAAGTGTATATCCCAGTTCTATGATTTTGGATTGATGACAAACCTCTCAGGATGCAGAAAATGCTATTTGCAGAGATTCTCTGCTCTGTGTGCAGGTCTGATCAAAGAGAGCTTCTACTTTTTAGCGTCAAGGCTGAAATTCCTTCTGTCATCATGAAATGCATTACTGCAGTGAAGCCATAATTTGGAGGTAGGGGCTAAGTACAGAGATGAAGTTAGAAAGAGCAGGGATTACATAAATTACTAGTGCATGAGTTGCTCAGATCTTACTGACAGAAAATGCCAGATGATACTTTCATCTTCCACGTGCTGAATAGGACTCATTTGTACACCTGCTTAATTCCCTAGTAACAAGCATTGCACTTGTGTGTATTCAGCAGCGAGTCTTACGATGGATGTAATGACTTCTTGTGGCTTAACTGTGGAGGCAACTGAAGTGTGAACTTGCAGTAAAAAAATGTATAGTTATGCTCTGGTAAAGACTGCCTTCCGGTTCGGTTTGGAAACCACAGCTTCCAGCCCGCTTCACCAAGTCTTTTCATTTTCCTAGCCATTTAATTGAATTTTAGATACCTGGAGACATCTAAAGAAAATCCAGTCAGTGAGGGGGAGAGAAAGTTATCATTGTAGGAACTCAAAGAAGACAGGGGTCTAATATGGTTTCTATGGGGATATTAAGCTAAGTTGGGCAAAAAGAGATGTGTTTCATTTACAACCTATGTAGCAATGAGGTTATGTTTCAGCAGGCACTGCAAAAGTTGCCACTCTGGTCTAGTCAAATGAGATCAGAAAGTGATCAAGCAGAAAGGGACAAGAAAAGTGGTAGTGAAATATTTACCACGACATGATGAAACCATCAGCAAATCCAGCCTGTTTGTCTAGAATGAGTAACAAGGTGCTGAAAGCTTCTCAGCTGTGCAGTAGGACTTTGGCTCCAGGCAACGAAATTGCAGAATCTCCCTGAAGTGCAGAGTAAGAACAATGAAAAAGAGTTTTTTCAACGGGGGGGGGGGGGGGGGGGGGGGGGGGGAAAGGAGGGGGGGGATGTGAAGCTGCACTGGCTGCAATTACTGAGGTTCTGCTCACATTCACTACTCAGAAGACATAATCATGACTAAAGGCTTGGCCATAGCATGAAGTGTATACTAATGCAAAGTATCAATAGCAAAGAAATCTTCTCCTTCAGTCTTCCACCATACTTGCATCTGCAGCAGGATCTACGCATCTCCTTTTACTTCCTGGAGAAGCAAATAAAGCATTGATGGATTTCAGACCTGTAATAGCAGCAAGTTAGCTCTTATATCCATTTCCCTTTACTCCTTCCAAGTCAGCAGTATAATGCACCTAGCAGCCAAACAGTTCTAACTTACTGCTAACACTTGAGGTGCAAGAAAGGAAAATGGGAATTGGGCAGTAAGAAATACATTTGAGTCACAGTACCTCCTGATGTACAATCACAATTGAAATTGTAGCAATTGAAATTGTAGCAATTGAGACAGCCTCCGCAGGAAAAAATAGGGTTACTCATACCCTCAACTATTCTATAGAAGATGATCTTTCAACACAGCTGCTACAGTAGCAGTGTTTCTAATGTGTACAAGTTATTTCAATACGATGTTCAATAGTGCGTATTAGAGACCTTCCAATATCTAATGGAAAAGCCTATAAAGCCTTTCTACTAAAAGTTGTACTGTAAAAACAGTTGCTTCCTTATTCTTCATCATTAGGGACACTTGAAACATACCAGGAGTTTTATTGCTCAGAAGTGGTTTGTTCACATTGCTTATTCTTCATTTAAACTAAGTCATCTTTCTGTAGTGTTGGGTCACTGTAAAGGTGATTGCAAGGCTGCAGAGGGTGTGCTATGCCACCAGGAGACAAGTAAGCACCAGTAGCGGGTCACATCTCCCTCAAATTCCCCCCGAGCTCTAGCATTTCTGGCAGCTGGAGCGCAGGCTCTGCTCTCCAGAAAAGACCCTTGCCTATTCTTGTAAACACATCTACCTGTTACAACACAGACCACATGGAATTGTCTCACATCAAAGGGGAAGACAGGTATTTCAGTCAAACACATTCTTCCTCTAGATCAACAAGAGAAAACAAGGAGGTTTTGTGAAAGATAACAAGGAATGTGTGTCTGTTGTTTGGCTGATATGATCTGCTTGGTGATGAACACCAGTGGGTTGGTTCACTCTGCACCTTTAGAGAAGTGGCAAACAGTTCAGAAAATTAAAAAAAACCCCAAACCTGTAACAGGTTTCATAACAATTTAGAGAATGTGTAAATGGGAATGCAATAGTTAAATCTGTGAATATTTTTTTAAAAGTTCAAATATAGCAAAACTTTCACCAGAATTCTCTATTCAATGTAATAAATGATTTTTTTCTTAAATAAGTATTTTTAGAAGCTACCACTCAATAAAACTTGTAATGCGAAGTTGCCATGTGATGTAGAACTTTGAAAATCAAGTAACAAGTCTGTGATGTGTTTCCTGCCAAATAAAAAAAGTCTGATTTATCTGAAGTTAAAATGTCATCACACAATCCTATTTAAAGGAGTTGGAAATGAAGTATACTGACGATAATGTTTGCTCATCCTTGATGTAGATGCATCATGCCTGTGGCTGATAGATGTTTTTTCTGAATAGTCTCAGTAAAAAAAGACATTTTGTAGAAATCTGATTATTTTAAGACTTACAAAAAAACCCCAAGCCACCCAAGAAACATGCATGACTGTACTATGAAATATCCTGAGGAATACGGGCATGTATATGAAAAGAGGACGTCTTTTGAGTTATCTCAATGAGAAACAAAGAGCTCTGCAACTGACTCAAAACAATTCCTCTTAACTATTTTTTCCCCATTTAAAAAGCAGCTCATATGCCATTTGTTTGGTACAACATTTTGTTTGGGATTTATGTAGTTCTTTATTTTAGACTGAAACACCAAGATGTGAAAGGATTATTTTATCGACTTCACTGGGAGCTCCCTTTTCCAGCTGTTTTCTCATAAACATGAGTTATCACTGTTCTGTGGAAGGTGTATTGAATTTTAAACTTGCCTTATTAGGTGAAACACAGTTACTTCCAGTGATTAGCAGTTATGAATTCTATAATAAATTACTGACACTAGCCTCCCCTCTACTGTGGGATGACTTTCTCATGCATACATTGGGCCTCTATCAGATAATTTCCTGTAATTTGAGGACTGAAGGAAATATTAATAAGACTTGGGTGGGGGGTGGGAATCCTTCGAACTGAGTTAATGGGCATGATATTTTTGTAAAAGCTTAATATTTGGCTCAGTAGATTTTTAAAAATATTCCTACAAAGAAAGTATAAGAGTGATGACAAAACCTCACAGGTCTATTTCTCACCCATTACAAATATTTCTCATAAGTTTGAGCACTGCAGCACTTGTTTTCTTTCCTGTGCATTCATAGTCAGCATTTTGCTGGCAGCCCTGGTAGTAGATGTTTTACTGTAACATGTAAGGCCCACAATGCCTCTGTCAGCCTGATTCCAGTTTCCTGGTACACTTTCCTTTTGTGGATTTGCTGAAGAAACATGAAGGAATAAAGAGCTCCCATTGACCATCTGGTCCTCTTCAGAGCCACGTCTCTGACATTTACCAATAGCTGATGTTCATAAAAGGTCAGGATGTATAACTCTTAAATACTGGACTTCTTTCAAAATTAATATCAAAAGTCATTCTGATGAAGTTGAGGATGGGGATATTCATTAGTGGATCATGTTCTTTGGGAGCCCAAGCGATCGCAGGGTTCATAGAGCTGAGGAGATCTCAAGGGTCACCACACACAGTTTGCAGCAAGCACCTATTGCACTCATTGATCTCATTCCTCCCATTCCCCAGGGATCCAGATGGGCTCAGCGCTCTGGAGAAGCTAACCTAGCTAACAGACTGCAGCAACTGCCTTTAAACTCCCATGGAGATACAAGCAAAGCCATTTTCTCTTTCAGTAGAGGCAATGGTGAGTTTTTTATCCCTCATTCACAGCATGGGTAGGTTTTCTTACCCAAGTGGGCATGCTCTGCCCCATCCTCATCTGCTCTGCTGAATTTGGCCCCTTGATTGCAAGTATAAAAAAAGCAAGACAGTACCATAGCAAAAAAAAAGACATGAAAACTCTCCCTCTCCCTGCCTTGAGTTTCTCTGGAATGACACTACTGAGAACTGAATCAAATTTGTGGCAATTGATATGCAGATGTTACAGTCTTTCACTGCATCAGGACAAAGATGACTGCATTTCCATGTTGGTTTTGCACATAAATATGTATATTATCCCAGTGCCCCCGCTTCCACCCAAATGATAGCAATTGATGTTCAAATAGGACAGGCTATGTGAGACAAAGCCCACAAATAAATGTCGTTCATGAAATAGTCTCTTTCCTTTCCTTGTTTCTGATTTTAATTTCCCTCTGCTATACACAAAAGCTCAGGCCAAACAGGATCCCTCTGGCTGTATGTGTGGGCGGCCAATCTGGTTTTCTCCCAAGGTGACAGCTGCTTGATTTTCATTAAGGAATATGACTGCCCTCACCTGGTGAGAACAGCACTTGGAAACTCGTCACCCCCGTGAGCTTCTTGCATGGGAGTGTCTCTGTCACTTTTGAGAGCCGACTGATGCCTGCAAAAGGAAAGGTCACCCACTGCATGGTAGCACAGCTGCTAAAAGAAGTTCTTTAAAATAGCTCCTGCTGCCTGACTTAAAATAAAAAAGAGACAGATTTGATATTATTAGATAAAATGACAGACTGTTCTGGCATTTATTCTATTGTTACAGATTTGAAAGCATTTGAAATCCTTCTTTTTAATCCTGCCATAAGTTTCTTTGGTTATTCACAGAATAAATAGTATACCCAAATCTACTTGATACTATTTTGGGAAAAAATGTAGTTCAGGTAAGATAAAAAAAGGTATTTGAAGATTGTAAGAAAAAAATTTAAGTGTTTATTTTTCATTTTACCTTGCTCATTATTGTTGCTTTGTAAGTTGTAATTTTACAATGATAATAGTAAATTAAAAAAAAAAAGTAACTTCATTGAAACATTTTTGATCCACTCGAAAGAAAAAGCCTTCAATCACATCCTTTTTAGGAGAATTTTGGAACAGTGAACTCTCATTTTTATTTGAAAACAGACTTCAAAAATCTTCAGGCCCTCATTGAAACAAAAATTTTGCTTTCTCTGTAGGGCTAAGTCATGAATCTGGAACAGGAGCAGAGATTGAAAAGGCTAAGTGGGATGGCAGTTCAATTTTTCACATCCAGTACATTAACTTTACCACAGAAAGAGTAAGTGTTGAAGTGCAAAATGCAAAATTTGAATTGCTCCTTTGGAATTTGTTTACAGCTGAAGGGCTTTCAGAGAAAGCTGAAATACATAGCCCCTGGGATCAAGTTGAGTCACAGTCACAAAAGAGGAGCCAGCCAACTCAGCTGGATTCAGGAAATTACCTGGGACCATGTTAGTGTATCCACAGTTAGTAAAATGCTTAAGGAACATGTTTAGAAGTTGATCTTAAATATTTATTCAGATGAGATCATTTGCTGAGTTTGAGTCTTTTGAGGTGTACACTCTGGATACTGAGAGACAGAGCCTGTCAGTGAAGGACACTCACTATTGAGACCAGCGAGGTTATGAAAACAACTTGAGTCCTCTCTCCCTGTGCATTTCTTGAGACCTCACCCATTAATCTACTGGGTAACATTGAATTGTCCACACTAAGACTGTAATGGTTTTGATTGTTTATACAAAGGGACTATGTAATGCAACTCAGTATCACATGAATCTATGATTTATGTCACTGGGAACCAGGATTATTTATCCATCATAGAGAAACTAAATTTCATGCAGTTATAGTGAATCCATATGTGGTTTACCAGTCATATTCAATTCAATTCAGTTTATGTATACCTTTTTTTCTGAATGGTGAGATTTCAAACAGGAAAACATCCCTTAGCTGCCCCACCATTATCATCTCAAGGCTTTTCTAAAGACCATGTTCTTTGATGTTCCCTTGACAACTTGCTTTTCATTCCTCTTCAAGTGTTTCTTATTTAATTCCTAGCACATACCCCTTAAGAAAATTCAATGTAGTCCTTCATCTTGCTTCTGAATGTGTATTTTCTGTGTTATTTGTGACAGCTTGTGATGTGAGTGTTCAGGGCAAGAGTGTCATCATAACAGCATTCAGATTCTATAGATAATTCCTCCTAATTAACTGTTTCATATCTTTGCCAACCTCAGGAGCAGCAGTACCTATGCAGGTACTGGGTACTTAGCAGGAATTACTCAACTCACTGTATCACTTTATGGTTCAATATCCTGATAGAGGTTAAAATAATGTTACTCCGAACAACACATCCCAAATAAAATACTGTAGCAAATACAACTGGTGAATTTCATCTAAGCAGCTATACAGATAACATCAGTGTTAAAGATTTTAACCCATTACCATCTCAAATAACACTAATCAAGTAACATCAAGCTACAGAAAGTTAATCACTGCCCATTTTGTAGTCTATCAATGTAGCAATTCTTTCTGGGCAGAGATTTTTTTTTTTTTTTCTGAAGAATTAAGTTATTGCTGTCCAAAGCTATCACCACCCTCAGGCTTTCCATTCCCTCCAAACCACAAAGCATTAGCCCTGGTTCTTAATGTGAACGAGGTGAAATTCAGATGCAGGACTTCAGGCTTCTTTTCAGTTACTGTGTACTCCAGAGAGGCTGTGAGAGCTTTTGCCCTTCTTACACCAACAAGTGACAGAGATTTCACACCTCTTTAGCAGTTGTTCCATAAGAGAGTCAAGACCTCACCACTGGGTTAGTGTAGCCAGTTCTTATGGCTCAACTTCATCTGGGGAAAGGGAGATCACATAGGGGTCAATAGTGGTTCTCCCCATCCCAGGTCATGTCCTCAAGGTAAAATTGTCTTTCTTCAGAAAAAAAAAATCACATTTCTTTGGGCAAGGATTATGAACTTCTCATGAGGACTGCTTATAAAAATGAATTCTTGTTGAAAGGTTTCACAGTGTATTTGGGTCTCCCCTGGAGACATCCAGCCCTCTGACCGACATGCAAGACCCAGCCAGCCTTTGCAGAAACTCAGAAGTGCCTTGTATCAACTGGAAAGCAATGCTTCAGCTTGTCAGATGCCTTCTCATGCTGTAAGAGCAGCTTTTTCCTTGTCCTCTGGGTCATTCTGTTCTGTCAGATCTCATCAGGAAGATCCAGCATGGGAAAAGAGACTCCATGTCCCTTCACAGCAGAAGTGCTACTTGTGCGTGGAAGTAGGGCTGCGACTCATTTTAGTGGTTCAGTTAAAGCTTGTTCTTAAAAGTTCTGATGTGGTCAGGATTTCCATAGTGTTTTCTGTTTCTGGAGAGCTTGTGTTTACTCTGTCAATCCTTTCTGCCATTCCTAATTCTTTTTCTGACTGGAGCAGTGCCACTCAGGAATGTTATACCCTTCCCCAAGACCTCCATCTGTGTGTAATTCAGGACTGGCATGCAATTGCAAGTCTCAATTTCTTCAGCCTCTTCCACAGACATTTGAATGTCTTTGACTTCCATCAGTGCATCCATATTTACAATCTGAGGTCAAGCAAAGAATGTATAAATGGTCTCATTGGTCACTTTCTTTCTAAAGCTCTCAATTCTTCAGAGGTCCCCTGCCAGCTTATGCAGCCTCCCTCTAGCCTTTAGCTAGCCAAAACACTATGATGACAGGCTCCAAACCATGTTATTTCAGTTCTTATCAAAGATCAGTCAGTTCTGTATCATTTATAATTCAATTACAAAATTAGGTTCTGCAGTATTATTGCCTTGACCACCTAAGGCAGGAGTGATGTACTCACCTTTGAGGTTGTCTTCCCTGACAATCAGTAAAATTTTGCTACTGAATTGAATCATGTAAACCACACTAATTTTTTTTTTCAGAGAAAATACATTATATAAGACAAACCATTCTTTCTTCCCTGGACCTCTTCGCATTGGAAATGGGATAGAAAATAGAAAAAATTCTTGCCAACTTATCCACAATGATGTTTGCACTGTGATGAGGTACCAGAAGTTAACATTATGAGGAACCCACTCCTTTGAAGCTATCTCCCCTGTTGGCAGGAATGGGGAGGGAAGGGCCAAAGAGAAAAACTATCTGAGTCATATATGAGATTGGAGATGACCTAAGTGTGAGGTAAGAAAAATAGCAGCACCAGATTTGGTGTAAATTACAGAAAATGAGAGGAGTTAATAAGGTCAAGGTAGCTGTAAATATACCTGGTTTCCAGAGGGGAACTTAAAGGGCACATTGTCAGAAATGAGTGGAGCCAAAGAGTAAAGAGACTTTTGTGTCAGTTAGAAACAATCCTGGAGCAATCTAAAATGATGGATTTCAATTTGCACAATGTGACTGTCATGTTTAAAAGGTTAATGGAAAGGGTACTTTCTGCAAGTCTGTGTCGGAATGCTGATTACACCTAGCTGATACATGTGAAAGCCCTTGAACAGATATGTTCACAAATGCCCTGTGAGAGCTTTGGCATTGCTGCAAAGAGAGGAAAAAAAAAGAAGCCTTGTTTCAGAAAAAGTAGGTTTTTCGCCAGTGAGAAGAAGTAATTCCAAATACAGGAAGCTGGGTAAAAATCAGAGATCTTCACACCTATGGAAGTCTCAACTGCTTTTTCTGTTGTTGCTACATGGGCTGGGATTGATGTGGAAAGTAAGACCCCCTCATGCATTTCAGCAGCAAGTAAGATGGCTGAGAAAAGCTATTGCCTGCATAAAGTCAGAGAGCAGCTGAACTGAGGAGTGAAAGGGGTTTTGTGGTGATAGCAAGGAACTTTTTGTGTGCTCCAAAGGAAAAACAAAAACTATTTTGAGTCACGTGTGAAAAGGGGATTGTGCAAGAGACTCTGTTTCTTCTTAGATTTATTCAAAGAAACTGAGCTTTGCAAATAATTGCAAATAAAGACTACTGGGGTTTTTAAAATAAAAAACCAAAACAGCACCCCATCAGTTTCTGCTCATGAGAGCCACCAGAGAGCTCTGCCTCACTGCTCTTATGCAGGTAGAGAACAGAGCAGGAGAGAACTGCTTCATTTATACCAAGTTTAATAGAGAGTGCCTCATGTTTGGGAATGATAAGCACTTCCCATATTTTCCTGTGGCTTCTCTCCCAGTGCAGCATGCTGGGGGAAGGTAGTGCTGGTTCTGCCAGCCCACTTTGAGATGTCTGACATGCAATTGCTTTAGCATTTCTGCTGCTTGAGGAAAGAGCACTTTCAGCTTTGGCTGAGTGTTCTCTGGTTTCCCAGAGGACTTTGAAAGACTCAATCCATTTCAGAAGGCAAAGGAAATACTCTCCTTGACTTCAGTGAGAGTTGGGTCTAAGCCCAAACAAGGCCTGATGAATGAGCTGAATCAGCTGCAAGTGTTCTCTGCTGATGTGATTGACACCTTTTATGTAGGGCTGAAAAGGAAAAAGGATTGTGTTTTTGTCCTCCTTTCACTACCTTCTGTATTCTTGTTTGAAAAAGCTTAAGAAGAGAACACGTTTCCCCCTAAATCTTAGTTCTTTTTTTCTTTGCCAATCACTCCACAGAGCACCAGTCAACTCTGCCTCCTTTTCTTCTGCATTGCAGGCCTCTGTGCTGCAGATCATTAATTACGTGTTCATAGTGTATTTGCTGTGCATGTGCAGTGTATCCTGCATGTATATGTTGTGGCTGTTAGAGTATTAGACAGATTTCCAGTCACATAGCCCATTCCTGTTTTTTTCAGTAAACCCAACATTCATTTAACCAGCTTTTTTTATACTAACCAACAGAATTCTTTATTCTCTTGTTCTGAGGGCAAAGGGATTTGTTGTGTAGTCACTTTTCATTCTCATATATCTGATATGAAAAAAACCCAAAAGAAATAACCAAGGTATTTAAAAATACAACAAAATTTTTTTGCTAAATATAAGAAACATGCTTAATATGGTATACACATTGGGGAGAAAAAAAAAGCACACACAAGGCTTTTTAAATAAAATTCTCAATATTCTCAAAAATGGTTTTTAAAATGACTTGCTGTAGCACCACAATACTTTGTCTTTTCGAGTAAAAAAACTGATATTTTTTCTGCACAGCTCTAAGTTCCCATGTACAATAGGTGCTTTCCAGTGTGGGATCTGGGGGGAAGTAGTTCCGTCTCCATGTCCAGAGCATAATCTATTTTTGCTTCCTAAACTGCATTTTGTACCAACATCTGAACTGAAATGGGGAGCCTGAACTCTCTGTTCCATGGCTGTAAATCCCGATCAAGGTCCCTCAGCAGTTCAAGTGGTCATTTGGAGAACGCATCCTCTGAAATTATCCTGCTTAAGAAAAGTGTCTTGTGAGATCAAGTTTGTCTTTAGCTGAAAGACAACCAGTGTTAGTACAAAACCTGTCACCAGCCTAAAGCTGGCTAGACTGGAGTAATTGCTTTGTCTACATGGGCCATTCTGTACATAGAGAATTATAACTTTTGACAACTGGGATAGTATTTCTGTAAATGTATGTCCTTTAGGCAATGAAATCAAACAACAAGGATTCGTTTAACAAATTCTGGGTTGTCTAACAGTCAGCAAAGAGTGAGATTTTAATTTGTCACCAGTCTGTTAGATGTATGGATGCGTGTATTCTGATATTTGATTGCCTTTCCACAATCTGCTGAGTCGCATTTGTTGGTCTTCCAAGGTGCCCATTTTAAAAATTACTGGCAATGTTACTTCTGAAAATGTAGTTGATCTTGTCTTATTTGTTTTTCTTTTGTATGAGATAATTATGCACTGTTCTTTCTTCTAGATGCATTCCCAGACACTTGGCAGTCTTATGAGTTTCTAGATTGGAGCTGTGTCATTCTCCAACACTCTGATAGTTCGCTGAGAGTCAATGGAGTCTTTTCCCTGATATCCCTTTTCTTTAGGTAAGGACACATTTAGAGTTTATTCTCCCTGTGACTTAATCTTCTCTTTGTCTTCCAGATCTCACCAAATATTTCAGGACTGTGTTATGCCAGTGTAACAACAAATTATCACAGGGACTCAGTTGGCACCTCCATGAGCAGAGTGATTTGATTCTCCTCCCAGCTTAAGATAACTACAAGCCAACACAAGGCAGGCAATAGGAGTAACAGGTACTGCCCTTTTTTGTGTCAGACCACTGTCAAATCACTATTAGCTCGCTGTAAAATCAGTGTAATGAGATGTGTTGGAAGCAAGCTCTATGACCAGGAATCAAGTACTTTGGGATACATTTCAATATTTTTTTCATTTTGAATTCCTAAATCATCAAACTCGGCAGTTTTCCTTTAATTTTCCTTATTCTTTCTTTCCTCCAGAATTTTCTGGAATACCTGATAGTAAGGATTGGGGTTTGAGGAGGTGTATTTCTGTACTCTCATTTCTCAAACCATCTGTTCACTATTTCTTGTTCAAACTCACATGGTCATCTGCACTGTATTGGTGGCACAACAGAGTAATTTCTGTGAGAATAACCACCATTACAAGAAAGTGTAAAGCACATTCGGAAACCTGTTAGCTGTAGTAAAAACTGAAAGTCCAAAATGATGAGATGCTCTTGTTCCACATTATGTGGGCACTGATGGATCACAGCCCAAAAAGCCATCCAACAGATTAAGCTCCTCTTGAAAAATCCCTCCATACTCTGGCTCACTGCTTCTTGCCAAAAACACCTGTGACAGACGAAATGCTTATTTTCAAGCAAACGATTATGAAAAATAAAATAAAATAAAATTACTGATGACCAATTTCTAACAAAAAGCATCCATTTTAATGCCAATTGCTCCACAGAATCATAAACTATCAGACTGGAAGGGACTCAAGGATCATCTGGTCCATCCATTCTTGGCAAAAGCATGGTCTGGACAAGAGGATTCAGCAGCCTGTCCAGCTGAATCTTAAAACTGTACGACATCGTAGAATCCACCAATTCCACCAGGATTAATCCAATGGCTGATTTTTCTTATCGTGAAAAATTTTCATCTTGTGTCTCATTGGAATCTCCCCAGGAGTAGCTTTTACCCATTGCAGTTTACCCATGTGACTCCTGGTAAAAAGACAGTCTCAGCTGTCTTTATAGTCACCCTTTCAATACTGGAACATGGTTATAAGGTCTCCCCCAAGCCTTCTTTTCTCAAGGCTGACAAAACCCAGTTCTCTCAGCCTTTCCTCATATGGCAGCTTCCCAGTCCTTTGATCATCTTCATGGACCTTCTTCAGACCCTCTCAAACCTGTCCACACCTTTAGCTCTGATATTTTCTCTTAGAAAATAAATTGCTTTTAAAATATGCTATAGAAATTTTTGAAACTTGCAAAAATATTGATCCATCAGGCATATTTGAGGAAGAGTATTTATGACCAGGAAAAAGGCCACAGTAAAGAATGCTGTGAGGATGATGGACATATCTGGCAGCCTGGTCAGGGATGTCTTGGAGTAGGAGAGAAAGAGGTGCCATCATGGGCATAGAAGTACCAAAGTCAGCAGAGGCTCAAACAAGACAGGAGAGAGCAAGTGTTTATATCTGTCTGGATGACTAAGTGACAATATTTATGTGTATAGTCTAAGCTATTGTTGTTCAACTTTTGTTCTAAACCAGCCCATGTCTTCCCATCCAGCATGCCAGCTTCTCTCACCAAAATGTGTGAACATGGCCTGGAAAGAGATGTAAGTCACTTTAAGATATATCATGTGTAATTTGGGAAGCAGTCACACTGCTATTTGTCACGTGTTTGCAGATCCCTTGGAAAGGCTTAAGCTTACACTTAAATATTTAGATGTTGATGACCTGGATGATTAAACTTAGAAAAACATTAGAATTAATTAGATACTGTATATATCCCTTCATATTGGCTGCTACACTGTCTCCTGCTGGGATTTTGTAGCTTGGCAGTTAATCTATTTCTGCAGCAGAGTGTATTCAGAGAGACGTTTGTTCTGAAGAGACCTCAGAATCAGAGCAATTTACACAAATGTGCTACATTGCATAATGATAATGGGAAGTCCTCACTGCTCGTTTTTTCATAGGAGTCATGCAATTCGTGACGGATTTCATGGCACAGCTCACATGAGTAATAGCTCAGCACTGTGAGTAAGGGATTGGCAATCTGTCTTTCTATTATTATTTATCTAATTATAACCTTTGTTAACCTAGTGTGCAGATTCACAGCAGAACATGAACACACACATCTGAAAGTTGCACAGGTATGACACAAAGTAATGAGATATACTTTCTGTCCAGGAAAGTGTACAATGTAGAAAGAAGTTGTGCGATAAAAAAGGAGGAAAAAAAAGAAGAGGAAAAAAAATGTGTGAGAGAGTAATAAGTTTAATCCAAATCAAACAAAGACATAGGTAGGGTTAAGAGCATTTTTCTGAATCTTGTAACTGATGACTATTTAACATAGAGAGGTAACTTAGAAATCCTTATATAAGTTATTGTGTGTATCACATCTTATATCATTACTAATTTATGATTACTTACTTTCGATAAAAATGGCACAATGGACATTGGCCTGACCAACATAATTTTAATTTTTTTTTCCACAAATGGTCCAAAATCCCTTATACATATAGGACTTGGGCCTTCATGGATGAATGGAAATTGGTCCCAGCAAAATTTACAAAAATTTACTAAGACAGCTCCAGAACTTTCTGCATGGGTAAATACATTCACATAAGTAATTTTGTCTTGTTGGTTTTTTGCATTTGCTGTTAACATAGAAATCAGTTGCAAATTTCAAGAAATCATGCTAATTATTCTCTGTAGTAAGAACATTTCTTCATTTGCCTCAAGCTTTGCTGGCATTCAGTTGTTAGGACTGGTAGTTCTAAATCATGTTTAAATGATTCTAGATAGTTTAAATGGCTTTAAAAAATTTAGGCAGAAAATAATTGTAAGGTTAAGAAAAATAGCAAGTTTGTCCTTTGCAGAGTGAAAAAAAAAAATTACTTCTCTTCTGCAAGCCACCTGAAATTCAGTATAGTGTTTGTTTTATGCTTGTTCTTCTGAAGTTTTATCCAAACTGAGTTTACCTATAAGACTATTAAAAAGTGCAGTTCAGATGTAATCTGTAGCTGATTTGAACTGGGGTGTACTGAGCAAACATCAGGACTGAGAGCTGAGGAGTGTGAAATGAGGGCCGCGAGATATCTAAGGCACAAGGCTGCAAAAAAAGATAATTTCAGAAGAGAGGAGAGAAAGGAAAATCAGCAGGGAAAATTGAGTCTTCTAAGTGAGCACGCTTCAATCAAGTGCATGGAAATGAACTGGGAATCATCATTTCTCTGCTGTCACAAATGTCTGTGAAAAAAACTAGTAAAGTGTCCGCTCCTCTAGCACTGATTCAGGCTGAGAATGACAACCTAATATTGCTATCCATTATTCCATTAGATGAAATTACTGCAATCTCCTTAGTGGAGCCAAAGGTTCAAAACCTTCTGTTGAATCACGCCTGTTTCAGTACAGCCCTAGATGATGGCATCTGGGGCTCTGGCTTTTAAAAGCCAGGGAGTAAAACCGAAAAGATGAACTTGAAATGACTTCACTGAAGATTGAAAATGTGCATAGGCTCCTGTTAGGAACTTCAGCATGAACGTTTTTTAAGTGTCTTTGTTTTGGCACCTTCTCGTCCTACACAAAACTCCAGAGGCAACCGTGTACGCTGCAATCAGTAAGCAGAATGGACAGTGCTCAGTTCAGAGCAACTGCTCAATATTTTATTTATTTCTCTGCTGCTCAGTGCAGGAACAGGCTTTTCCTAAGAGCCAGGTGCTTCTGCCCACTGACCCCCTTATCCCTTCCCCAGGACAGGTGGATCATATGGGTGGAGGGGCCGTGCTTGCCCCGTTCAGAGAGCAGCCTGTACTCATTTACTGTATGGTGTTCAAAGACTTGGCACCACAATTGTTTTTTCATGGATTTATTTTTTTCCCCTTTTTCAAGTCATGTCCATTGTTGTAGTATCTGAGCACATCACAAGCCATAACTATTTATTTTTACTGACTGTGAAATCAAGAACTGCTCTTTATTTGTGTATGACCACAAGGTGGATTTCCAGAAAATGAAGCCATTGATATGCTGAATGAACAGTTCCCATCGACTCCAGAAGCAATGTGGACTATTCAGCTTTCTTATAGATACATATTCTAAATATCCATAAACAGAGACACACAGCTAATGCCCACTTTTGAGACTCTCAGTTAAAGGACATATATTCCACCACATGATTTCATAAGGGCAGATGCTCCAAGGCAGTATTCTAATCCCAATCTCTGACTGGAATCCCCTGTCTCACACATCACGTAAGTTCCCACATCTGGCTATATAGAAGGGAGGGTCCTAGAGACACAGCATTTTTATATTAGATCAGTAGAAATACATTATAGCCATATTGTTATAAGACTTGTTCCAGAAAAAATAGCATAAGCATAAAATTTAAGCCTGCATCATAATTTTTCAGCGTTGCATTGGCGTTCTTGAATTTTGTGTATTTGATTATGCAACGGTGGTTGTATAAATTTACTTTTATTGAACAGAGATTAAAACTTTGCAGACACTTGGATACCACTGGTGACATTTTGACAGGTACGTTCAAAAATAAGTGCCCCATTAATTCAAATAGGCCAGGATGTCTTTCCTTATATTCTGTCAATTGCCTCTTTTTTCAGAAAAATTATGAATTATTAAGTTATAAATTAGTGGTTTATATATTTATTTAGATATTGTCCTACTTAATGTGCCCGAAACCTGGAATACCTATCAGTCACTCAAATACTTGTTTAAGCAAGTGCAAGATATGGTCCAAAGCACATTACTGAAGGTCCAAAACACACTGTTGAAGTCCTGGGCCTGGAAAAACTCAATCATACATTTAATTGAAAAGGTCTGTGGATGTAAATCCAGAATGTGAGATTAATAATATACACACATATTTCCAAGATCTGAAAATCTTAAAATAGCAAATTACAAGTTTTGAAAAATTTTTAAATATGATGATAAAATCTGGTGTATCTTTTCTTAGTGAGATATTGGAAAAGCATTATAGCAGCCTCTACCACATGACTAATATCCTTTCGAATATCACAGAATCACTGAACCAATTAGTTTGGAAAAGACTTCTGAGATCATTGAGTCCAGCCTGTGACCTAATGCCACCACATCAGCTAGACCTTGGCACTAAGTGCCACGTCGGGTCTTCCCTCAACCACCTCTAGGGATGGTGGCTCCACCTGGGCAGACCATCCAAATATCTAATCACCCTTTCTGTGAAGAATTTCTTCCTAATGTCTAACCTAAACCTCCCTCTCCAGATATCAAAATCAAAACCTAAAAACTCTTCACTGAAAGGGAAAATCCCAGTGAGTTATATCTGTCAGTTTTAGATTGTACTTCTCTAATATACATAATAAATAAGGTAGTTTAGAAATTGCCTTAACTAAGCATATTATTGTGCTTTAATACTAATTACTTGTGTACCTGGTTCAAGTAGTGGAGCACTTCAGTTGTTTTTAAGTTTAATGTCAAAGGGAAAAGAACATATTACATACAATTGCTGATCACGTTTTCTAATGTTTGATTCTTCTAAAAATGTGAAACTAATGTGAAGATGCTGGAAAATGCACCATAAATTAAAATTGCAAAATGCCACAGCTTATTTAATCTTCCATGTTGAAAGGCAGAGTGAGTATTTAATTAGTTCCACTGAATCTGCATTTGTTTAGGGAAAATCTTTAACCTTGATAAATTATTGAATAAATTTTATTAGCCCTTTGACACAAAGGGAGCAGCTGTCATGCTTAAAGTTACATTGTAAAGACTTCCATGTGTTGGAATTATTTTTAGACACTTTCTGCAAGTTTCACTTAAATAGATTTTCTATATTTAGGAAACCTCTGGATTTCTTTGACACACTGCCCCAGAACTATGAAAGATTTACTGCTCAAAATGGTTCACTGGACTGTTCACTGTGTGCCGTTTTGTGCAGGCACTTTAGATGATGCCAGAGTTGAAGTATAGCTGTTCAGACAGCTGAGAAACATGATTCCTGTTTACAGTACACACATTTTCAAACTTAAATAGGTTAGCAGTTATGTTTTGAATAATTTATTGGAAGAGAGATTTTCTCTGCACAAAAAAGGTATTGGAAAACACATATCACTGCTTCATTATTCAGCTATGTTATTC
Source organism: Pseudopipra pipra (assembly GCF_036250125.1). Lineage (NCBI taxonomy): Eukaryota > Metazoa > Chordata > Aves > Passeriformes > Pipridae > Pseudopipra > Pseudopipra pipra. The sequence goes on from NC_087554.1 coordinate 53,631,026, forward strand.
AGTTCTCCAAAAGAGTTAAAACTTATTCCTGTGCTAGGCAGTATGGCTACTCTTATCAGCTTTTGCAGTCAGACAGCCCAGATACTGATATGGGACCCCCAGCACAGGAAGGACATGAACCTGTTGGAGTGAGCCCCGAGGAGGCCACCAAGATGATGAGAGGGATGGAGCACCTCTCCTACGAGGAAAGGGTGAGAGAATTGAGTTTGTTCAACCTGGAGAAGGGTTTGGGGTGACCTAATTGCAGCCTTCCAGTACCTGAAGGGAGCCTACAAGAAAGATATAGAGTCTTTTTACAAAAAGAGCATTTAGTGACAGGACAAGGGGGAATGGCTTCAAACTGAAAGAGTGTAGGTTTCATTCAGATATCAGGATGAAATTCTTTGCTGTGATAGAACAAACCAGTCTATCATATTGTGATTTCTTTGAATTCCCATATGAGACTTTTTAGTGCCACACATTTTGGACAGACATTGGTTAATTTCTGTCTGTCTCCTGTCCTTCATTGAATTTTCCAGTAAGTGACCTGTGGTTTTTTTCAGACGAAAGATGGCATCTGAAGAATTTGTGAAATGTATTGACTTCATATCACAATACAATTGCATTTGTTCTCTCACCCAGGAAAAATAAATTACAGAACTGATATTCCAGGAAGTCTACTTTTTTTGTGTAAACGAAAGTCCTGAAGTCTTAGGATCTGAGTGAAATTGAGAGCTGGATATTCATCTGGGGTAAAAACTGCACTGCATTTATTTTCAGTATGTGGAGATTCAGGCATGCAGGGTTTTTTTAGACTTAATTAATCATCTGCTGTGGAGTTTTAATCTATATTTCAAGATGATACAAACCAAAAAGGCTCATGGTAAAAATGTAAATGCAGCAGCAGACCCTGAAGCACTGCATAGTCGTGAATCAGGCTAACTTGCACAGAATCTATAATTCATATTGTAGGTGATCATCATTCATTATGTATTTTCTTTTTTTTTTTAAGAGACTTACTGTATAATTCAGGGTTTGTCAGCACTTATATACTATAAACATCATTTATGAGGGCTTGCTAATTATTTCCAGAGGCATCAAATAAATAAAAAAACAACTAGTAGCAGAACTCCTTAAAGACAACTCACGTGGTGGTTGTTTACCTGGTCCCCAACTGCTAGTGGAAGTATCGCACATTTAAAGTTGAGATGCATTTTTCTATCATTCTCTGTGTGCCATTTTCACAGCTGACAAAATCACCTTCTCATTTACAATTGTGTAAGCTGAGAGTAATTTCAGTCAAGGGCCCTGTACCAGCATTTTTGTGAGATTATTTTTTGTACAGTCAAGTAAATTTATCTTTTTAATGATATCTTTACTATTTAAGCAAAATATTTTCTCTTAAAAAAAAATCATACACAAACTGTGCTAGACAAGTAAAAGAAGGACCCAGCACAAGGAGGTTACCTTTGTACTTTAACTGCACAAACATAGTCCCACTGAAACAGTTGCAATTTTTCACTAGTGCAAGCACTTACCACAGCCCCATTGAAATCAGTCTAAGAATTTGCAGTGAAGCCCATTCTATTAAGAGAATATACATTGAGACAACATCTGGGATTGATTTAAGTTTGAATCTGGGGGAAAAAAGGTGCTTTAAAAATAGCAAAAACGTTCCCACGGTGTGGAAATTATGATGCTAATAGACCTAACTGTAACAAAGGCTATTATCTCAAAAGAAATTTGGAAATAGGTGCTCTATCCAGCCACGATAATTAAGGTAATAATAACACATCTGTTCAAAATAGATTCAAAATGCTTTACTCACACCAAGTCGAACTGATCACTGCTCAGGTTTTTTTGCAGATGTGCAAGACCAGAAATAATTATAGGAGCCTGATCTAAGGCTCATGTTTCTGTATGGATCTGATCCATAATTATTTTCTGTATTTTTGTTTTTTCCTACTTATCACCTAAATACATTTGTATTTTAAGCTTCACTAAATATTGGGGCATAATGACAGCTGATGGTCTTGAGACTGATAAGGGTTCTGAAAGCAAGGAGGAAAAGGAAAGGATGAAGGTATTAGGATCCTTTGTTAACTGGTGGCACTCAGGGAACAGGTTTGAGAGAGGGGGAAAAGGGTCAGCTTACAAGGATTCCTTCGAAGGGAGATCTCTGGGCACTAAAGGAGGCCAGATGGAGAGATAATCAGATAGGTGCAGGGTGGCTTCTTCCCATCTGTCCATACTTGTGTATAGTTCTCCTTATAAGGAAAGTGTTCAAATCTGTTGTACAAATATTAAGCATATTTTTTGTGTAGTTTCAATTAGAGTAATATGTCTAGGAAATTCATCCTCCCAGGCAAAATCTATACCTAACACCTAAGCATAATTTCAGCCAAATTTTAGTACTACTTCATGTCACCATTTTCTTGTATTCTTGCTTATCCTAGACTTCTCAAAATGGAGACAAAATAAGTAATGTAAAACACATGTGTATATATATATGTATATATAAGTATATGCATATATATACATACATAAGACAGCAAATTTTTGGAAATAAATTTCATTTTAAGTGAAAAAGTGATGATATTGCTTAAGGACTGGAGAATTACAATAAAAAAAATTGTCAGTTTGAGAGAGAAGCTCTTCTCTTGGATTACTTTCCTATGGATTGCAATGAAATCTCTCCTTCTGAGAGAAATTTGAGGGGTGCAGGCTAGGGTGTGGAGGTGGGGTATTGTTGTCTGGATTCAGTAAGCACCTGTAATGCTGCTCTGGAAATTCACCTGACAGAAGTTATCTTAAGCAGTCTCAGAAACCTCCTCCTTTCCTGATAAACTTCCTTGCTTGCAGGAAGAGGAATAGTTTTGTGCAGTGTCTCTCCCAATTATGGGACACATCTAATGGTAAGATGCAGGTTTCAGTGTCTTATGGCTTTGTTAGATGCTACCATTGGGATTAAAAGTTTTGCACATAAGAGGTATACAGAGAAATGGAGATTGTGGCTAATGGGAAGAGCTTACCATGGCAGAAGAGCATAGCTGTCTCCTAATGTACTCCAGAGGTTGAGGTTTAAAGGCAGAAGGCGGTACTGAGTAACGCTAGAGCTGCTGAGGCAGAAAGCTGAGCCCAAAAATGGAGTCAGAGAAAAGACATCTCAACCCACAAGTTCTCTAGCTTTTATCTTTCTGATTCTCTCCCTGATCCTGCTGGTGAGAGTTGAGTGAGCAGCTGCGTGCAGCTTAATTTCCAACTTGGCTTAAACCAAGCCACAACAACTGATCATTTCTATGCTATTGCCTTCTTGTCGTGTTTTCTCTGCCTGGTAGATCATGAAGCTCCTGTCCTTTTCTCTCTGTCAAAAGATGTCATTGGAGAGAGTGGGATCCCTTGTTGGGCTGAATATTTTCTGGAGCATCAGGAGTGCTTTTCCTTTCAAATAAGAATTGGTATCTTTAGCCTTTTTGGGACCTCCTTGAGTCACTGTTTGGTGATGGCACAACTCGTCCGTATGAGCATGCCCCAGCTGTAAGCATACTTCACAAAGACTGGACGGCCTTTCTGAAATGGAGTTTTCTTGTGTAGCCTGCCCGTACAGAGAGGAGCAGGTAGGCTTCCACCCCACTCTCCAGCTTTGCTCAAAGCTGTAGTGTGTCAGCAGATTTTTCTGGGTGCTTTGACTCCATCCTTTAAGTAGAGTGTACATGTAAAAGGAAGTGGCCGTGATGCAGTGTCATGGACATGCATGTGGTGAGGAGATGCTCAAAAAGTGTTGGCTGACATCACGGTTTTAAGATGCAGGACATGCCCCTGCTGCAGTTGCATTGTAGTGATTTTCTGTGTTGTAAAGGCTTCCTGTGGCACCTGGGGTGGGGAAAACTCACAAGTCAGAGTGCTTTATGGAGTACCCACAAAACTCACGTGTGGGGTCATGAAAGGTGGTTTTGAGCATGCCAGAAGAGTTGCAGTAATGTGGCTGTGGAAACTTCCCTAAAATGGGAGAGCTCCTAACAGTGAGCAGTGCTTAAACACCTGCTAGAAAAGAAATTTACTCTGTCAGGAAAAGTTTGAAGTGTGTGGCCTTGGGGTTTATTTATGGCACATTTTGTACAACAGAAGTTGTACAAACTCAAAGCTTGTTAATTAAATAATGTCCCTCCTATTCACTGAATGAGATGGGTGATTGCAAAGGAATTTTTCTGTAAGATGCCTGAGTAAACCTATGTCATAAAGTGTGTACTTAAACAACCAAAATGGATTTTTCAGGTCTCTGCCAGCTTTTAGATTTTGAGTGTCTGCTGAACATTTACATAGTACTGATTTTAGCACAATGTATTTATGTATTTAACCTTTTGAATTGAACTGAGAATTTGGTCATCCTCACTGCAAAACACAATCATCTTGGGAATAATTATCAAAAACAGCCATTCTCAATAATCACTTTTAAGAGTTTTATAAGGAATTTTCTCAGTGCCTTGCTGCAGAGTGACTTAAACTTGCAAGATCTGACCAGAATATTAATTTGGTCTTGAATATGAAAGCACAGAAAGGACAATACATTCAGATTACTTAGTGCTCTTTTTTTATTTCCATAGCTGTAGAAATGTTGGGGGTTTTTTGTGTGCCAGTTATAAGAACAGACTCTTGGCTCCTCCATCTGGTTACTAACTACATATAGTGAAGTGGCTTACTAAGGGCTGCTCAAAAGGCAAAATATACTGTTGGGCAGTTGGTTGTGTATTTTCTCTAAGTTTTTTCACACTGTTTGTCTTTATATTTGAGACAGTGTTATGCTATTCTAATACATTTTATACACTTTTCATAAGAAATATACTGTGAGACAATGTAATTATCTGATGCTATATATCCTCTTGCCAATCTGACCTATCATTTAGGAAATACTCAGGTTTTATTCAAAATCGTGACAAGAGGAGATGCACTAATTTTCGAAGATTTAATAATGAATGCAGTGGGAGAAGCTGACACTGTTTATTATCTGGTGAAGATATTCAAAACTATCTTATATAATCATAAAACAGCTCTCCCAAGAGTACTTTTGAGAGATTAATATGGATGTTATGGTGCCTCAGGATAATAATATGCATTTTCAGTAACTGGCTTTGGAAGACTTCCTGTTAACAAGAAAGACAAAAATATTTTTTTTTCAACTTCATGTTTAAATAATATGAGAGGCATGAATGCAGACTGGCATAAATAAAGAATGCTCATATTTAGGCCATTACTATACAACTGAATGCCCATGTGGTTCTGGACCCCCTTAAGAAGACAAGCCTGCAGGCTGTTCTCCAATCCACTGTCCTCTTTGTCTTTCTGTGTGATTTTTGTAGGTTTATCAAATCTTTTGGGTCTTATTACTCAACATGCAGGTGCAAACACGCAATAAACATTCCAGCTGCGTATACTTAATCATAACTTTCTGTGCTAGACAACTGCTTTGCAAAACAAATAAAATTGAAAACACTCTCCCCTGCCCCCACAAAAAGCAATGGCTCATAAATTTTCCAAAATTTGTGAAAACAATGAAATAAGGCCTTATTGACAGATTAGTGACAGGTTATCAATATTCTGTGCTTAGTCATTTTTTTACATCAGGTGTTGATTTAATAAGCTTCAATACATAATTTAAATTTGCAAGTTCAGAGGTAGTGGTAAAATCTGTTGTCTGCAAAACTACAGTAAAAATGATAATTACATTTAAGAAGTTTGAAATTACAGCTTTGCTGTCCTAGAAATAAAATCAGTGAAAAGTATTTCTATGCCAAGAGTCCTGCTGTAATGGAGTCCTAATGGTCTGCCACTGCTCCACAAGTGCTCAAGTAGGACACAGTGATCTTGTGTAGAGGCTTTATTATAAAGCCATTGTCATCTGAGATATTATGGGAGCTAGCTGACTCCATGGACCCCAGAGTTTGTTGCCACTGTGCAGTTGGCTCCATCTTCTCATCCTGGCAAGGATGAGAGAAAGCGCTCCTCCTGATCCAAATGGAAATGCCACTGCTATATAGGTTGAAAAGCCAATGTCAGTTAGCTTTCATCAGGGTGAGAGCTCTGACGGCATGGCACAGTGAAAGCCAGTTGGTGGGGGGGGGAGTGATACATACACCTGACACCAGCAGAGAGCTTTGTTCCTTTTTATGGAGCCTGGGGCTGGGCACTGAACTCATTTCCCACAAAACTGGAGATTAATGTGTAAAGTGTGGTGGCAGAACACATACTGTAACTCACTGACCTGACCTGTCACCTTCTGACATTTAAGATATCATAATAAAAGCTGTTATTTAATTTTATCTGTAAGAATTCCAGCTTCTGGGTTTTTTTAATAATTAATTCCATGGTATGTGGTACCTTTCATATTTTAAGATCACATATCCTATTAATACTTTGTTAACTATATAGCTGAGAGTTTGTTGTTTCATAGAGTAAGTCCTACTGGATTTCCTTATATTCTTTGAATTGTTTTGTTCTTAAAATTGACTTTCTGGATGCATATAGCTTTAACCCAGACAGTTCAATTTTCACAGTATTTTTTTAAAGTGTGGGATGAAGAACAAACCAGGCCATTAAACCAAGGAAGCTCATGAGGAATGTAGTTCATGAAAGAGTCATTGGACTGGAAATAAATACTTTTTTCAATGTTTAAGAAAACAAAGCCTTTCCACATATGTTTTCCATTTTTGACTTTTTTTTTTTTATTTTTATTTTTCCTAAGGAGAGAACATGACAGAAAGAACCTGAGCCCAAATACTGCATCTACTATCTCCAGGGAAGGATTTTCTCAGACGTTGCAGCTGGTTGCTCTCTTTTCAGTGGGCCAGGTTGATGTTTGAGGGTGGGATACTCAGTAATGTTGCACATACTGAGAACCTGACAAGGACCAGGGTGCCTGGTGGGTTTTCAGACCCAGCAGCTGTACGTTGGTCTCACTTCATGTTCTTTTCTAACAAGCACAACTGCTGTGCTTCTTCAAGCAATTGGGCAAGGAAGCCTTTCAGCGTATGCAAGTAACACCCTTATCTTTATTCATTCTAAAAGCAAGCTTCTGCTAACAGTAATTCCTTGTAACAGTAACTGCTCCAGTCCTTCAGGGTTGTGGCAGCCTGTGGCCTTAGTTTCTAGTCCCTTGGGCATACTTTTTGAATAGACGGTCATTTACCACATCAAAGTATCTTTGGATAACTTTCATACACCACCTGTCATCCTCATCTTGTAACTGGTCTTTTCCCTCACTGGGTCACTCTACCTCACTCTGTGCTTTCAGTCAATGTTTTCTATTTCTGGGCTCTGTTTTCACATAGAGTAGTTGATTGCAGTCAGTTCTTCATATTTTTTTTTAATGTATATTCATGTTAATGTACAAAAATCATGTAAGAGAATCTGACCCACGGCAAACGCCCCACAGTATTTAAACAGAATTTTTTTTTGAGAAAGAGAAGAGCAATTTATCTCAAAAGTTTTATGTAGGTGTCTGATCAGAGACACTGTTTTTGGGAGTGCTTGTTTTTGGGATCTGCCTGACATTTCATTCAGGTTGTGCCTTTTTTCTCTTTTCTTCTCCCCTTTACTATTTCTGTAATACGCCCACAGTTCCACCTCCCAGTGACTGGCCCCAGCATTTGAGTTCACTGGCCTGATCTGTGTTATGTGCTGTTCCTCTTGTTTCACTTAACCATATACATAAAGAAGTACACAGGGTTGAGGTTTTTTTAGCACCAAATGCAACATCAAAAATCCAAATTTTTGAAGGAATTTTCACCCTTAGAAAAATTACATATATGAAGAAACAATGTCAAAACACCATAAAAGGATTTGTAGCACCATTATGTTTTACACCTAAATAACACAATAACGATGTGACATGTGAAAGAAATACAAAATACCTACCTCCTCTCCAGATTCAAATCTCCTTCCTCTCCAGTCCTAAAGTTCTTTTAGATTTCTTTAATACCCAGCCTGGGAAAATAACATCATCTTTAGCACTTCTTCTTCCTTTTTTTTCTGCTCATCTTGCCTCTTTGCTTCTTTTGAGAGTGGAATTCAGAGAAATCCTTATCTTTTTATAACTTGTCCCTACTGTAGGTGATGTTTTTCCAATTCATTTTAAAGCCCAGGTGGGAGACTTGATTCTTAACAATCATCCTACCCAAGTTAGTATTTGTTATCACTTTACTGGAACAGATGATGAACAAGAAGAAAAAAATTAATTTAATTTTAACGCATCTTTTCATCTTAATCTTGATATTACAGAAATAAGATATGGACATAAAACATTTTATAGTCAAAATAGAAAACAAAGAGAACTATGCAGAGTGATCCAAATATATACAGATGATATCTGACCCATCATACTGTATACTGTTATATTTGATCACTGAATCAGGAAAATTATATTTGATGCAACTTTGACTTTGGTTTCTAGTATTTTCCTGTGTTTTTATTTTCTGTGATTAAAATATTAAACTACTCAATTTATATTTAATGTTTTACAGCTACAATTTGAAATTCAAAGTCTTTACATATGTTCTCTCTGTAATATTAATAAGTGAACTGAGTTTGGAGATTTTTTGCATTGTAATCTGAAAATAATTTTGTGAGTTCTTTGTAGAAAAATCATTATTTAGAAATTATATATCCCTGATGTTTCTATGGAAACAATTTCACCTTATGCTAATGAAATACAAATTACAGGAAAATAAAGTCTCTGCATTTAGCCCAGAAGAGTATTAAAGGAATATTTTTTCTCAGATTAGAAAAGTTTCATGCAGTCAAACTTTCAGTTCCAGACTTTCAGCACAGCTGTCAGTTCAGATTCAGAAATGGGTCAGGTTAAGCCTGTTCAACGTTGAACTCCAGAAACTGGATGTGTTACCATGAGGGTAAACCAAATATACTGTTTAGTGGTAATGAAGTGTCAAAAGTCCTTTATTTTACTCTGTATCTAGGCATCTGGGCTCAGCAAGTGCTCTGCCTGTGCATGTTTTCTACTTCAAATAATGTGGTTTGGGTCTTTTGCCCTATCTGACACAATGTAGGTAGCATTTGTCCACTGTGATAATTTTATTCTTCCCAGCACTGCGGAGTAGGAGGTAAAAGCTGGTAGCACCACTATTGTAATGAAGAAATGTTGGGTTTATTCCCGGTTCTACCACGGCAGTAAAGCTCTGATCCATTTTCTTGAAATAGATGACAAAATTCCTTCTGACTTCCATGTCAATTGCACCAACTCTTTCAAGATCTCTGGGTCCTTTTTGGGCTTGACCCACTGAAGAGTGTGGGGTTGCTCTGGAATGGGATGCCTGGCTGACAGTTGGGAGCAGAAAGAGCAATATCCAAATGTTCTTTATTCACTGCAGTGGATAAAGCCCATGCTGTCTTCACCTATGCTCCCAAGCAGAAGCTGCTGCTTGGACACTGTGCTGTGGGTCTGATGTGGGAGGACACAGCAAGGGCAGGTGTGACCCACCTCCACTGGGCACAGGCTGCCCCAGGCGGTCCTGGCCATGAAGATAGTCCTGTCACAAATATTTACAGCCCAGTGGCCCCAAGTGTCCTAAAAGGCCCTCTTGGACAAATTTTCCAAAATGATCCTTGTCCTGCTTGCAGGTGGAGGGGATGGAGGGCTCTTGATGACACTTTTTGGAATTGGTTGTTGATTTTTGTTGTTTGTTTGGGGGGTTTTTTTGTTAGTGAGGTCTTCTGTGGGAAGGATTGAAAGAAAGACAAAGTTCAGTTTAAAAACTGCTTTTATTTTGGCAAGTTCTTCCTCTTATCACAACAGAACATCCCAAATTTATCAGAAAATATCAAAGAATGTTGTTTTCTTAATACATTTTTGTAATATATGTTCTCTCTGACAGGTTCTTTCAGATCTCTTGGTCAGCAGTTTTGCTTGATTTGAATTATTTCCATAAAAAAAGTAACTACATATAATCTGCCAAGGTTTCTCCACCTTAATTTTTCATTGTGAAAAGTCTTTCCAAATTCCCTTGACATTTCAGGAGATGTATGTTTTAAAGTCCATGGTAGTGTAAAAAGCACCAACAGGATCCTATGTGCATTTTCAGTAATATAAAAATCTAATCAGAACAGAGATGATTTTTGTTTTTATGGACAGAACATATACACATGAACCTTCCTGAACATTGGTTTAAAAAATGAAACATCTAAGTGTTTCTTTGCATGTGGCATTATCTCATTCAGTGCATCCAAACATAAATGGATATTCAAGGATGTGCATTTCCCTTTACCTCAGAAGACATTTAATAAGGACTAAATAAACCATTCCAGCAGGAAATTAATTATTTTAAACTATATAAAAGATCAAACATTTTATTCCATATTATATTTCCACATGTATAACATTTCACAATATTTCATAGCAAGAGAAAATAATAAAGGTACAGTAAGCTCTAATATGTAACCACCTATAAAAGAATGTGCACAGTGCTGAGCAGCATTATGTAGTTGTAAATATTGCATAAATTTGGAAAATGCATATATCTTCATGCACTTATTAACTATAAAATTGGTTTGGAAGAGTTGCATTCTTATTTGATTTGTCCTTATACAACTTAGAAATCACTCAAAAACACTTACAAACTTTATTCTTTCACAGCAAGCCAGGCAACAGAAATATCTACCTCACCACACTGAGAACTGGCTGACTCAGGGAGTTTGGAGCTTTGCTGAACCATGAAATAGCTCCTGGAAGAGCAAACATGAGATGGTCACATATGAAATTTAAGAATATGTTGCTGCGAGAAGCCCCACAAAGGTTTTATTGACAGTGTACAACAACTATTAGTCTTAAAAACATCATAGTAGTAGTTGAAAAGATCTGTCAGTACTGGGGAGAATAAAGGATAGAGCTGCTACGTGAAGAATTTCATATGGACAAAATGTTGCTTTTTGAGTGTTTACTGTTTGGCAACAGCTATAATTAAAGTAAGAATTTGCTTAGACTTAATTAGCTTCTCTTCTGTTCATGTGACTGATGTTATCAGACTTGGACCCTTTGTGGTCACATAGGTGAGAGGCAAATATAATCTGTAGCTTATTTAATTATTGCTGAATTACACTGCTCTTTTTGGTTAGAAAGGGGACAAGGAAATTTGCCCAGGAAATGTGAAACAAATAGCCATCAGTAGCCTCAGAAAGTTGCCTTTGTTGATAATCGTTTTGAGCCAGAAATTTTCTGCCAATTCAGCCTCCTGCTGCCACCCACAGCCAGCTGTGTTTAAGGAGTTCTTCAGCTGACAATAGTCAGAAAGGACATGAAGGGGGTTTTGTGTGTTAGGAACACAAGATCTGGAGAAAAATCCAAGTGGTAATGGACTTAGAAGAAATATACAAATTAAAGAAAAAATATAAAATCTCACAAAGCATTGATTTTACAGTGTCTGGGTTTTTTTTCCACATTTGGAGTAGTAGCAGCAGTAGTTGTTGTCTTTCTCCTGATCTTCTCTGTCTATTTGCTGTAGTTTAATTGCAGAGTATTTAGGCTGAGAGTTTCAATCACTGAAAAATAGAGTTCATTGATTGCACCCAGGGACAGATTGGTGTCCCTGAAGTATTCTATCCATTTTGTGGAGACAGAGTATGACTCTAAATAGATGGATTAAATATAAACGTGTGTATACCAAATGCTATATTACAACACATGAATGGTGACGCACCATACCTACCCCCAAACAAGTTGATGTGTCACAGGGTTGAAGCTAAATTGTGTGTGAAGCAGGATCCTTTTTCATTTGTAGAAAAGGGGAAGCACTGCAAGTTTTTCTCTCCTTCTCTTGTTGCATAACATGAAGTGTTAATTCTGAATTCTTAGAATTAAAAGTTGCATAGGTCAGTCTGACTTGATCTCATCTCAAAGGGAAGGGAGGGCAGATCTCCCCATGTGCTGCATGTTGGTTTATTTGTGACAGAACTGTGACATTGCATGGGCACTTAACAGGAGTCTGCATTGCACATTCTTTTATGAAGCCTTGGGTGACTGAGATTTCAGAGACCAACACTGGTACATCACCCCAACCTCCATATCCTGGAAATATTTTGGGCTGTAAATTGGTTTCAGGGGACATGGAAATTAAATAAACATTCACTTAAACCTCTTCTGCTCATCAGTGTACACTCTAGTGTACATGACATTTGGGATTATACGTTTCCCTCGGCTCCAGCTACTCACCTGTCCAAACAAAAAATTAATGTGACATGAGCATAACAAAATTGTGCATGAAAATAAATTAATGTCCCGCAAGCACTAATTTATTTATTGGTACTGTACAGTTTCTAGTCATGTACAGAGTCTAAACTAATTATTCTACTGGCTTTTTTATATCTAGGATTTCATGACAAAGACCACACTCCATTGTCAGCATTGTAATACGAGAATTAATAAATATGGAAAAGTGGTCTGCTATTGCTCAGAGTAATGAGTAATGAACATCTTGTATATCACACTGTGATGGCAGTTCTTGTTTATCTGTGTTTGGCTGATGTACTACTGAGATTATTTTCTGTTATCCTTGCTTTGTAATTTATGTTTTTTCCTTGTTTTAGGAGTCCTCTCCTGTAACAACTGCTGTGCGTGTTTCTCTATTCTAATACAAGTTACAGTGCATTAAATCTCCTCATTATTTTAAAATGTTTTGCATAGATTCTTGGTAACAAATTATATCTCATGCATCAGTACAGAGCGAGCTTTGGTACATTTGTATATTGAACAGAATGTTCAAAGGCAAACAGAAATAAAACCCTTAAAAAACTGAACAGAGGTGTCTGAAGGTCAACTTGAGAAGCATCAAGATTTATACAAAACTGTTTTTCTAGCTCATGTCCAGTTGTAATCAGATGAAAAATATCTGTTACTGCTTGAGCTGGTCCTTACAAAAACTAGTAAGCATAATTGAACACCTCTTCCAAGCACAATTTTGGATGTTCTCCATGGGATCTTTGATTGATCCTGAAGACTGATCTCCAGAGCTGAAAATATCCTAATGACACAACTTCTTTCTGTACAGCACAAACATGTTTTCTCAACATGATTTGAATTTCTTTTCCACCCTACTTGAACAATTTTTCCAGAATATATCAGAGGCTGCATAGTGTTCTCAAATAGTTTGTCAGTTTGCCATTTTCTCTTAACTGACAAAATAATATTTAGAGTGAAGCTTTGAAATCATGCAGACTGTTCAGTCTGTGCAGTCTATGTCATACAGGGACTGACTTCAAATAAGAAATTTTCACTTTCACTTTAATTGTCATGTGTATAATCTGCCTTAGTTTTCATTCCTGGATCTTTTTATACCTTCTTATTCCTTTTCTCTATAGCTACATATCTGAAGGCAGTCTTTGTTGTGATGATTCTTTAAATGCTTAGTAAATTTGGTAAATAGAAAATCTGTATATAGTTTCTTTTTTTTAAAAAAAAGACTTTCAGATGCTTAAAAAGAGATCCTTTTATTTACCACTACAACTGTGCAAAACGAAAGATAATACTGCCCTCACAGTAAATAATAATGCCTAAACCACATAGTAGCTCAGGTATATGTAATGCCACCCTTACCTCAGAAACTTAATTGGGTCAACAAAATATTACCTCTGGCAGGATTTTCTTATGACTCCTGGCTGCTGGAGTCTTTGGGTACTGGAAAATGAATGTCTGTGGACTCCAGCAGGGGAGGCAGGATTTGGGCGTGACTGGCGTAAGGAGAGGGAGGCACACAAGCAAGTGGCCTGAGGAGGTATTCCTGTATTATTTTGGATTTTCTTTTTTTTTTTTATTATTTTACATAACAGAATTGGATGCCAGGAATATGAATTTTGCCTGAAGGTCTCAACAGCTTCTGTACTAACCAGTTGAGGTTTATCCAGTTTTCATCTGTGTGGATAATGTCATCTTTAATAGTCAGGAATTTAAGGCTAACCTCGGGAGGAGGTTTGGTGCCAAAATTCCTGGAGGGAAGAAGGCAGTGTGAGGATATTTAACAGTGAGGGGTGGCCTCAGTAAGAGAATGCCCACCCATGGATGAACTAGCAGGAGTGCTGTGTGTAGAGGAGCCTGCTCAGCAAGAGCTAGTCATATTTTTCCTCTCTGAAACTGAGTTACCACCAGCCACACCTGTGGTAAGAGGGATGGTATAGGTGCCTATACAGCCAGGGAGATGGCACAGACAGGCAAACGTGGGCTCACCCCTTCCCAGCTGCTCCCTGCCCCTTCAGCACAGAAATCTCTGCTACCTTGCTGGAGGCTTTAGGCAAGAAGGGAAAATGCTATTTAGTATTAGGAGGAGAAAAACCCCATCAGTCAGGTGGCCCAAACCTGAAACAGGAGCCTGGAGGCTGTAGAAACTCTTTCCTTGGAGAGATTGAGATGCACCTTGATACAGTCATGGGCAGCCTGATTTAACCTTGATGGTGCTCTACTTGGAATAAATGTTGAATCAGAGAGCTGCTGGACACCCCTTCCAGCTTATGTTCCTTTGTGACTCTGTGACTTGGCAATTTCTGACTGCCAATGGCCCATCTGTCTCTGATTCCCTGCCGTAGGCTTTCTTTCAGAGGGAAAAGATTTCTGAATCTGCTCCAGTCAGATGTTCAACCCTTTCTAAGAAAAATGTCACTGTTTGGTCACTTTCTACAGTGCTGCTTTTGTTTTGTTGTTTTGGTGGGGGTTTTATTGGTCTATGGAGAATCCTTAAAATTCCTTTCTCTGGATGTTTTACTTTTTTTGTCTAACATACATAATCTCTACAGTTCTTCTCAAGACATCTGTTTACTGACTGCTGGGTTGAGCCCACCTTGTTCTACTAATCACTTTCCTGGGATAATTCTGTCGAAGGAGAGGAAGGACTGCTGACATTCAGTCCTGCATCACCTGCCATGGGACTGAATGAGGACCTCCCACACCATTGTGTGTCTGGTTTGAGACCCTCTGTAAGCAGAAGTGAAGGGTCTGTAGGAATGCAGAAAGATAAGAGGTGGTCCCAAATTTTTGAAATATCTTTGAAGTTGAAAATAGAATGTGTTGGTTTTTGTTAAAAAGAATTTCTGAAACGAACTGTTAGTCTTCATTAAAAAGAAAAAATACATAGAACCTAAAAACTTTATGAAAATGTAAATAAAACCGGATCACCAACATCATGTGGTGTTTGCCATGAAATACCACCAGAGTTCAGAGTTCATGGTGAGTTATTTATTGAGTGTGCTATGTAACACAGTCTCTTAGGTGGATCTCAATGCAAAGGAACACTAAGGAGCAAAAGCGACAGCACTTAAAAAAAAAATAAAATCACATGGCACATAAAGTAGTGTACACCAGTAAATCTGTCCCCCATACCAGGCAAATTAGTGTTTGAGGGGGAAAAAAACCCAACCAAACAACTAAACAAGAAAATAAACAGAAAAAGCCTTCCGAAAAACACACACCAGAAAAAATGTGAAAACTTACGAATGCACTGTTAGGCATATAGATGAACAGCTAATATGTCTGTTATAATAGAAGCCTTGTGTTGCAAATCTATTAGTTTGGTGAAGTATGTTACTAAGATACAGTTGATATATATTTATATATTCAATTTTTATGTCTATATATAGGCCTTCAAAAAGCATTCCACTGACGTTTCTCATTGAATACTCTTTTAGAAACTAAAACTTATCATGGGTTAAAGGAGAAATCTTTAACCTTTCATGGATTAATACCTGCTTAGTGAAAAGAGCATTAGTGGAGGGAAGGTATCAATGACATCCCTCAGGGATGTTGTTCTGTATATCTGTTGATGTCCTGGAGAAAAGGTGAAAAGTGAGGTGGCAAAACTTGCTGATGAGAAAAAATTATTCAACATAGTCAAATGGGAATCCAGCTGTGAAAGAGGAGTCTTAGACTGGTAAGTGACTGGGCAAAAAATTAACAGAGGAAATTCAGTGTTGCTAAAGCCAGTTGAACTCTCAGGGGAAAATAACCCTAAATATAGATACACAGCAAATATCTCTAAATTAGCTCTCACTATTACAGGAAGGAGACTGGGAGTGATTTCAGCTAGTTCTCTGAAAACATCACCATAGTACTCAATTGTGATCAAAAAAGCAAAGTCAGGTGGTAGAAAGTACTAGGAAAGGAGTAAGGAAGTAAGCAGGAAATATGGTTATGCCACTATTCAAATTCACAGTGCACCTGCATCTTGAACAATATGTGCAACTTTGCAGTTGTTCCCTTTCAGGTTTCAGAGGAAATGAAAAGCAATAAAGAATGACAGCAAGGGTGATGGGAAGCTCCTCTGTAAGGAGAACATAAATGGATTAGAGCACTTTCCCTGAAAAATATGACAAAAGGCAGATATGATATAGTGAATGTCATATAGGAGACAAGTAGGGAATACTATTCACTCTTTCTCAGAACACAGTAACAAGAGAATAGCAAATAAAATGCTCAAATATCAAGTTGAAAACAAAGGCAAAGAAGTATTCTTTTTCCATGCAACTCCCACTGCATGTCTGCAGGATGCTGTGGATGCCAGTATCTTAGTTGGGTTCAAAGAGTTGCTACACATGCCAATGGAAGGAAAATCCCAAGAGGCTGATATAAAGAGGAGACTCAGCTGCTGGTTTCCATTTTGGAGGGTATGGAGGGGTATTTCACTGCACACTTACTCTGTTATTACCCACTGTCCGTGCAGTGATTGAGAAAGATAACCGTTATTATGTCCCCCACTGAAAGAGCATTCTGAGCTTATTCAGACTGTTGAGGATCACACACTACTACTACAGGAAGAAATTTTGTTATTATCTTAGGTCTAACACCAAACACATTGAGTCAGTGCAGCCTTTTCACTGATTTCAAGAAGTTCTGCATTGGAGACTCAGATGAAATCTCAGTTCTCTTACAGACTTTGTCAAAAATGATGGATTTCAAGAGGGGCAGGAATTCACATAGGCTTCTAATATTTCTGAAGAATGAGAAGCATGTCTTCATTAAAGTAGTTGAACCATGAGGTTTTGTGTGTTGTGGATAATAGATTGTATATTTGAAAGGAAATGCAAATGTGTTTGTCGGAATCTGAGATCACTGCAGATACATTCTTCAGAATAGTTTTATGTCTTTTGGTTAGCCCAGTGTAAAGATCATTGTTTCACACATTCTCAGGTAATTAATACTCCCCTAAACAACTTACAGCTCTGGCTGAAGGAAGGTAGAACAGCTCTTCTGGAGTCAAGGGTCTGCAAATGCATCTTTTTCAGCTGATTTCCACTGGAGAACTTCTAAAAGCCAGTGGGACAAAATATTATGGTCCAAAGAGTGGTTACTCTTCATTTAAGGTATGCTTAATATGCTATAAGTATAGTTTGACTGATTTAGACTTTGCTGCTCTCCAGGCCTAATTATGGCCTTTATGTACACAGGCCCATAAGTGGACTCCTGGGCTACCATCTCTTGTGCATTATCTGGATGAGGATACAGGAGGATATAGGATTATAGCCATCTTTCCTAGAGTCAGCAGGCAGCTTGGAAAGCACAGCTGTGAATGCTACTCCCTGTTGGGTCGTGGAGCTGCCCTTGCTGAGCTCCTGCTGAGCACTGGAAAGATTTCAAAGGTAGCTTTGTTTTTCGCTCAGGAATAGGAAATGTCTTCCAGTTGTAATCATGCCTCACACCTCAAGACAGTGAGCCATGTTTGTCTAAGTTGTGAAACAGATCTGTTGGGGAAAATTAATAAATCTTAGTTTGTAATTAAGCCTACTTAAAGCCACTTCGACTATAAATAGTTTATCTGGGCTAGATGCCATCTTCTATTGTACGGCTGACAGGAACAGTGCAGGATAATAACACAAAAGAAGGACCATTTACCAGCTTTCATTAGCTTAAATAATATCTTAAAATATTTTCTTTATAGAGATAAGAGTGCACATTTAGTATAATTAACACAGTTACAACAAGCTAAACTGTTCGGTTACACTGTACCAAAATAGATAATGAAACATCAAGAAAACAAAATACTTGTACTTTTTCTAGGGTGCCTGTAGATTCTACAAGACTAGATAAATTTGTAATCCAAGTTAGGCAGCTGTATTCAGAGATGTAATCAAAGTTAGAATGCCACTTTGAATTGAATCATCAAGCCCCAGCTTCTGGTTATCCTTCATCTTATGTAGGAAACACAAAGACTTTACACTCAGAACTGCTGAAAAGATTTGTAAAGATGGCTTTGGATGCTTTAGTATTGTTTTCAAGTCTTTCCTCCCCCCATCCTTCCATTTTCTATTATATAAGAAAACTCAAACTACAATTATTACAAGGCATACTTCCTAATGTTAGGTAACTGATTAAACAAACAATGCGGATCAAAGGAAACTCAATAATTATGCATCTGAGTCTGCATCTAAGTTTCAAAACCCCCATGTTTTAAAGTGATGAATTATTCACAACTCAAGATGAAATGGGGAATATTCCAGCTTGTGCTTTTGAAGTGTCATCGTATTAATCTAGGCTACTTTATGCACATCTATAGTCTTTTCATCTCTGGAGATCTCTGTAAGATGGTGGCTTCATGTCACTAAATTTCCATTGGCAGAGAGTCAAGAAACAAGTATTTTAAAGCTTACAGTTTATTACTGTTGTGATTCAATTAATATTCAGGATTCCTACGGGAGTTATGAATTATATGATCTTTTTTCTTTTTCCATATTTTGTGACTTCCAGGGCTTTCTTTTCTCCCCTCCAGTTATTTTATTTATGCATATTTGTTAGATGATTTTTTAATTAGTTACCCTCACGCTCAGATATTAATTTTAACCTTTGCTTCCCTGCTCCCATTCTCCACCATTCTAGTCAGGCAGTTTCATTGTAATTCTGTTATTTAGAACATGCATAATTCATCAGCTGGGTCCAAACTAAGAACTGAACACTTAGAAAAAATAATTGAGAGAAATCAGTTCCAGATGCAAGTTTTTCAGTTGGTCCCTATTTTTGTAAAATTATATATATATAAAAAAAAAAGTGAAAAAGAAGAAAGAAAAAAAAGAAAAAAAAACAAACTTGGTTCCAGTGCTACAGATTTTTTTCAAATTTTGATTGTCCTTTATTTCAAGAATGAGGCATACTTTCATTCAAAACATTTACAAGGACACCCTTCATGGCTTTGTTAGATTAGCTTCTTACCAGGTAAGTGCAAAAGTAACAATATCATCATGCCATTTAAATGGGAGTGTCTCATTGTGCCTTTACCATAACAAAATCCATGAATGACCCATGGGCCCACTAAATTTCCAGCTGTAAAGAATATGCAACAGAGGCTGGGGTTGATGCACCAATGCTGGTGCTGGGTGAGAATGGTAAGATGGGAGCCAGGCTCTATTGTGTGAGGGGTGTGTGACCTATGCCTCAAACTGAGATCGGATCTGCCCCCAGTTCCCAGCTCATCTAGTCTAAGGATACTCACTCATTTCAACCCTCCAACAAACCTCTTCCTTCATGTCATCCCAGTCTCTTCCTTCCTGCACTAGAACCAGCTGTATCCCAAAGTTCATCCCAGTTTTTAGCTCTTACGCAGAGCTCCCCTCCTCACAAGGTCAACCTTCCTCAGATCCTTCTCCTTGGAGCCTCTAACCCTGGCCCAGCATCTGGATCATGAGTACATTCAATTAGACATCTTTGCCTGGAGTTTCAGACATTCACATATGACAATACCAAACACTAGATTTTTTTATTTTTTAAAAGAAGGCAAACACTTGATAGTGGGGTACAGCTGTGCCAGACTGGAAAAGACAACTATAGGAAGAGTGCTGTAATAAGTTGGCCTGCCCATCTGGACACCACCCCGTTATGATTTCTGGGTTCTTCATTCATCCACCTCTCCCTACCTTCTTGCCGGTGCTTTATCGGAGATAAAGCCTTGGGAGTTCCTTCATTTTTGCACAAGAATTGAGCATACTTTAATGATAGGGTCTCATCCATAAGCATTGCAGTATGATACCATGATATGCTAATGGGCTGCCTGCACAAATTCCTGGTATGACCATCCAGAGAAAGTAGAGTACTCTGAGGTCAGCAGCTCCTTTCGATATACGAAGGAAAGGAACCAGTCATCTACATCAAGAGTAAAATAATGTTAAGAGCCTCAGATCTGTTCACAATAAATGAACTGTGTATAAAGGAATACTTTACAATTCAGATGTTTCTTGTGTACTGGTAAAAATGAAATGACCTTTTAATAATTCTCAAAGTACTTATTAATGTCTTTCCTTCAAATTCTTCATAAATGTTTTGTACTTATTTTAATAACAGGATTTAATTTTATGGTGCATAGAAATCATCTTAATAATTCTATACGTGAAGAAGTGTTCTTGAGTGAGTCTCCTTGCTTGCTCCCAATATTTCTGTACAACCCAGACAGTTTTATTCTAGCTGAAGCGTATATAATTTCTCCTTAGAGAGTGAACTAAATTCTGTTTTCACAGTGCAGGTCTTACTACTACAAACTGTGATTGGCCTCAGAAGTACATGAAGCTGGTGAAAGCATTCCCTGCAAATCCCTTCTTATCATTTCATTAGGAAGAACAAAGAATGGCTCCATGAAGGAGAAACACCTCCTCCTCACTTGCCATAAGGCATAACCATATGAAATAACTTTAAGGAGAGAAAATAAGTAATAGATGCTAAACCTATTCAGTACTGGGGCTCCTTGGTGTGAGGCATACACTTTGTTAGGAGACCCACAACAGAAAACTAGCAAAAAGCACATCATTGACTGCCTGAGGTTTGCCAATTGCTGACAAAGCTGCAAAGATGACAATGCCCCATTCTTGCTTACAGGGTTTTAGGTGAAAGCTAAGTTACCTTGCCACCAAATTAATTCTTCTCTGATTACTTCAATCTTTGTTTTTTTTTGTGTTAATTACTTCTACCACAAGCATTTCATTTTTCTGAAGAAATATACTAAATGTCCTGAGTGCATTGCAAAGAGCCCTTAGCTCCAAAGACCATCACAGCAACTGATGAGAGAAAGCAGATTTTCTTCTTCAATGTATGAGAATTGAAGCCCCTGAACTCCCCATTGTTCACCTGGATAGAAAGGAGGATTCAGCTATATAGTTTGCAAACCTTCATGGTATAGGCCAGACAGCACTGGCAGCACTGGAACAGTACTGTCTGTGTGGTCTGTAGGGTTAGTGAGCACAATGGTGGGTTACACTATCATAACAAGCTATTTGCTGGAGTTGTTATGCCAGTTTATGTCAGATTACTTAGACAGTCAAGTTAAAAAATTTTGTTTTGTCAAATATTCCAGCTCCTGTCTATGCAAGTACAGTTCAATGTTACCTGGATGTGTAGGTTTGCTACAAATTGAATTCCCTTATATTTCTGTGCCAAATTATCTCATAACACTCAGTTACTTCCTTGTGTGGGATGACTCATTCTATGAATTTAATAGTTTATAACTACATATGTCTTTTGACTACAAGCCAGTCAGCAAATCTATGCAAAACAATTGATGGCTAAGAGGTCTACTCATTAGAGATGATCTATGGTTTTCTACATAACGAAGAATAGGGGTACAGATCTGCTTTACACCTCACAGTCCATCCATCTGAACTTTTGAAAGGAACAGATGCTTTTCTTGCTGTATGAAATTCTTAGAGACAAAATATTTAAAATATAATTTAAAATATAGTTATACAGCTGCTAGGGCCTGGAATGAAGAATGGCAAAAAAGACACCAGCTTTTTGGAAGACAAAATGAAATGTGTTTTTCTCTGAGCACTGCCTTCCTCTTGGATTACACAAGTTAAGAAATCTCTGCTTTATGTGAATTATAGATATTTATCAATTGAATCAGGAAGATTCCATGGAAAAAAAAAAAAAAGAGAGTTGTTTTCAAATGATATACCTTCTCTGCTTCTGCCTGATTCTAAGTTAAATTAAATATCTTCCTACTTACCTTTTTTTAGGACAGTATTCTCATTTGAAATCATGCCAGCAATATAAATACAGGCATGCAAATTGGTTATACAATTTTCCTTTAGCTTTTGACTCACTCCTTTTGCTAATAAAATAGCCACTACTACCGTGCCACATGAAGTGCCAGGTACATTTGCCTGTCATTAATTTCTTGTCTTTTTGCATATCAAGATATGGTTGAGCAGAACTCAAAAGCTATTTCAGATTTTGAAATAATATTTCGCATTTTTATGGGTATTTTCACCTTTAGAAGACAAAGTAATTTAAAAATGTGAATGCTTTCAAGCTCCAAAGGTGCTTCTAAATGACATTGGAATCAATGTGCTTATATGGAAAATGCAAATCCAAGACAGTTGAATGACTTTCTTGAGGTAGAAGAAAATCTGTAACAGAGCTAGGAATAAACATTTGTGACAATTCCTTATTCATGTTTTTTTGTGGGATACCTACAACCTGCCTTTCATTTTCTTTTTTTTTTTTCCAGTTAACACATATGAGGTATTTCTAGCACAAAATTTATTTGCATTTTTTGACTCTCTTCTTGTACATGATTTGATTACTTCCAGATGAGTAGATCCGGGTGATTCTTCTGTACTTTAGGAGAAAACAACACCTAAACAAATAATGGGAAAAAGACCTTTGCAAAAGTGAGAGATAAATAACCTCTGCAATAGAACAGGTTGTATAACTTTTAGTTACTGACAGCAAAACAGACTTGAAATTGCTATACCAGAAGAGTGGAGATACCCTATTTAAGCAATTAAGTCTTTGTGTGACAAAATGTGACTGAATAGTTCAGTCCTTTATGTCCCTATCTAGTTCTGATCACTCCACCCTCTTGGTCCCAGCTGAATATTTTGGCCCTTTGATCGATTGCTCAGTTTTGTTCTTTCCTATCTATGTATCTATATATCCTTTAGGTGTGCCGTGAGCATTCCCAAGTACTTAAGCCAACTACAGTAGAATGCCTTATATCTGGGCTAATAAATTAACTCATCCCTCCAAAAAGGAGGAGCTGTGGGCCAACTGCCTGTTGGAAAGGTCTGTGGTATACACTAACTCCTCAGCCATTCTCAGGAGCAGCTTTGGAGAGTGTTCTGTAAAATGTGCCAGAAGGTGCTTGGGACCACTCTATCAGTTTAACAGTAGGTGTTCCTGGAAATGTTTGATTTTCCTGGTGTAGACACAACCCATTGAGGAGTGAGGTGAAACACAAACTGGGCTCAGTTTTCCTCAAAAAACAATGCACCTCATTGCTTGGTTTTTGAACCCATCAGACAGAAGCATGCAAAGCAATATGCATGAAGTACCAGAAGCATATGTGCAGCATTAGTCAAGCTATAGAACATTCACAGCATGTTGGTCTTCATAGATTATGCTTCCCTAAAAATACAATGATGAACCTTTCTCCTATTAAATTCCCATGAAACTTAAAATATTCACTAATGAGATTTCATGCACAATATGGCAATGAGACCTTTTAGGCAGATAAAATATCCAAAACCATTTGGCACACATCACTAACCTGATATGACAACATCATGCCATGAACTACAAAGAAATATGAGTTGGGTTATCTGAAAGTCAATTCTACATTTTAGTTATGGTTCAGCAAAAGATGCAGGTTTTCAAAGGTATGTGGTGCTACATAGCAGACTATTGTGAATGCAAAGCAATCTATTTCAGGTAACTGAGCTCTGAAATAGGACTGAGAAGAATGAGACTGTCAGTGAGACTGTGATCTTCATCTGGCTGTTTGCCACACTGAGTCATGAGATGTGCTGCTGTGAACTCAAATCATTCTTCTGTGCTCAAAATCTATTTTAGAGATCATCAACTAGGAGAGCCCTTGGGAAGCTTGTCTTCCCAGCAGATGCTAGATGGTCTCAGAAAGTCAGATTAGTCCCTATGCATGTACAATGGTATTTAATTGTGGGCTGACAAATTTTTTCTCCCCCCTCACAGAAGAATCACTTCCTCATGCTTTACATGAGTGCTGATCCCTTAAGCAACTATTTTATTATTTCCCTTGTGTCCCTGCTCTGTAGTATCTGTTGTTCAAGCCCACATATGAAGATAAAGAAATTATTTTCCATATGGAAAACTTCAAAGTTTCTAGTGACTTCTCTTCTCATGGAAATTTTTAATTTCCCTTGAAAGCAATGGAAAGTTAATGAAGAAACTTGATGAAAACATCCAGCAGTGCAAGGGAAATTAAGTTCATTTCACAGGGAAGTTCAGTGCCTGATTGCCCCCTAGTCTGGGCCACCTGCATCCTGAAAGTCAAGAAACTTTGATGCCCACGTGGAGTCCTTGACCAGGTCTTCCTAGTTTGGCAGCTGAGGTAGCAGGCAAGTCATCAGGAAAACAGCCAGTCATGGGACCTGTTAGATCTTGAATGAAAACATACTTTGAATGATTAACACTTTTTTCTTTCTTTTTTTTTTTTAATCAGAGAGAGAGACACTCATCTTTTGCTGGAAGTTGTCTGGCCACCTTTAATTGCAAAATACTTCACAAATAAATTCAAGTACTTGATATATACAGCTTTGAGCTTCATCCATTTTGTAAAAGAAAAGACAGATTTAACAATATTGCTGACCATCTCGTATCTTTTACTATGGATAATGAATATTCAGCATGTTGTGTTTCCAGGAACTTTGCTAAAAATAGCACTGTATCTTTGTTTGAAAAAATGATGAGCGTAACTGTGAAGAATGACTTTGACGCTTTTCCTTCCTTTTCTTCTGTCTAGTTTGTTAACTCTCTTATAACACTTCTGCTCACCATCAAACTGCCACCTCCTCAGCAGATAAACCAGAGAATCATGAAGGCACAAACAGGTGGAAAAGTAAGGCTGGAGGGGAGTTCCAGATGTTGTTCCCTCTGCTCTCAGCTTAGTGGTAGGATAAGATATATATGAGGCACCTTTAGCATATTTTCATTTAACCTGTTCATCAAACCTTCAGAAACACTGCAGCTCTACCAGTGCTTAACACTACTTATATTTTTCATCATACATAATCTCCTGCAAATAAGTGATGGACAAATAACTAAATCTGCATAATTGCCTTTCAACACTTTTATCCTTACCTCAGTGTCCAGGGTTTACGAAGTCCTCAGCCCTCTTGTTTTATTCAACTAGATTCTCTCTAGTTTGTCATCTCTTTCATTAAATCAATGTGTATGATTCAGTCTTCCTGATGAGTTGATGAGTGCTTCCCAACAGCAGCTTTCGTCAGACAATTTATACCTTACCTGAAATGGTTCTGTTTTCTCTTTTACATTAGGTGGATCCAGTGGTCTGGTACTAAATTGTGTTCAGTTTGTCACCTAATATAATTCCCCCACTCCAGATTCTTCCTCCTATACTACTTTGTCCAGGTTATATTCTGCAATTTATATTTGTTATTACAAGGACATGGTTTCCTTTGCCATCATTTTATTTAATTTTATCCTGTTGATAAATTTCCAATTTATTAAAAATTGTCAGTTCTTCTGATTTCTGGGTTTTTTTCTTAGATTTATTTTTTTCCAAAGGGACTCTACCAACAGTCCTTAGAGTCTCTCTAAGCCTACTTTGGGAGCTCATTACCCTTATTACTCGAATTAGCTCTTTTTTCAGAGTTCAGAACTGTGAACTCTACTATGTTGTTCTCCCTTTTACTGCAGTTCCATCCTCAGACTCCTGTTCAATTCCTTTTTATTTTTCATGACAAAATATAAAACCAGATATTTCTATTGTTGTCCTTTCCTTTGACTTCTGAAACAGAGAGGAGCTCTCAGCATCTTCCAATTCATTGCAGATGGCCAAAGGACTTTCTAAGACATGAATGGCCCAAGTTCAAGGTTTCCTCTGCCTCATCTATAACAAAGAATTGATTGTGGTTAAGAGTCGTCAGATTACAGTGTCAGTCTCCCAGGCATAGTGGATGTTCCACCTAAAGAAACTTAGAGAACAAATCAGTCATTCTGATCTGCTCTGAGACACAGTCCTGTGGCAACTGGGGATGAGAATTTTAGATTTGTGAGACTTTCAGGATCTGTTTAAGTTTCCTCATGAAGTTTCACTGAAACAAAAATTTTCTCATTAAGAGTTTCAGTTTCAAAACAATAGTATTGGTCTCTGTGGGAAGCAGGAACAGGGCAGGGAATCTGAGTCAAAACATTCCTAACCAGAATAATTTTTATTTAAACAGTACAAATCTACCTTCCAGCTACATGCGTCAAAGGTTGGCTTCCACACAAAGAAGAGGAAGTGGAATTGTTGTTATCTTTTCAAGTGCAATGTTGGAGAGCTCATAGAACAGTTCCAATTATGGAATATGGCAGATGTCACCAGAATGTGATGGATTTTTGTTGAATTTTAAAGCTTGAGATGTCTGATTCTCCTTAAGAATGGTGAGCAGAGAGGTTGGACAGGCAGGTAGGAAAAAGAAAGGGCACTCTAAGCTATACTGTTTCTAAATTCACTCATTTAAATTAATGCATTTCTCTATCATACTGGCACCTTATTGGACACTGAGAAAGAAAATAAGGGTGTGCTTTGCTAACTTTGGGTACCATTTAATCTGAACCAAAGATACATTCTTATGATTCATGCAGAGATGAAATCTGGTAAACAAAGGCTGCATAAAACCCTCCAATGTTATTTAGGGCTTAGTGAGGCTTCTGGCTCTAATTTTAGATATGCTACTTCTACTGATGTCTCCATCCCCTCAAACAGTTGTTTTCTGTGCTTCTTTAGGCTTTTGTTTTCAATTGTCATATTTTGTGGGGCAACAGCTACATTGACACCAGGATACTCCTTGCTTGAACCTTAACACATGCTTAGAGCATGCCAAATGTAAAGATACAGAAGGATACACACAGCTTCAGAAGCCTGCAGCTGAAAATCACAGAACTAGCATTTTACAGGATATTATGAAAATAAGTACCTTTATCAAGAAATATGTGCAAGGCAAGCCTCTTGGGTTACATTTCACTTTGTTCTAAATGACAAGTTCCCAGATAGCAAACATTTTGTATCTCAAAATGTGGCTGACCTGCAGGGATTTATATAAATTGATATAATCATGGCTGAAAACAATATTTTTTAGTGTTAACTTGTCTTCTTCTCAGAGAAACTAAATTTCACTAGACAAACTGCATAATTCAAAAATTTTTTATTAAGATATGTGTCACTTTTATTCAGTTCACCTGTACGTGAAGCTAAAGTTGATTTATAAGCTTTAGTCTCTATTGAATATGAATAAATCAACTACCTTACACGTCATTATTTCTGCTGTCTCTCTTGGC
Source organism: Pseudopipra pipra (assembly GCF_036250125.1). Classification (NCBI taxonomy): domain Eukaryota; kingdom Metazoa; phylum Chordata; class Aves; order Passeriformes; family Pipridae; genus Pseudopipra; species Pseudopipra pipra. Next base: position 53,658,285 of record NC_087554.1, read on the forward strand.
TTGTGTTTTTATGAATGATCATATATGAAGAAGTTTGTGTTTGAATACACAGCTCTGAGCTCAGAGAAAAGTGATCCAGAACAGTGAGGGAATGCATAATGAGGCTGCACCTCGCAGCTCAGCCCTATAGAGCTATAGGAATTGTGACAGCAATATAGAAAGGCACCAGTGATGTATAGGTCAATGAAGTTTGGAGGGGGGAAAAAACCCCCAAAAAAACCTAACAAAAACCCCTTCTTCCTTAAGAAGGGAGTAATGTTGCAGGAGAAACTTGAATAACTGTCAAGGATATTGAAAATGGAAACACTTTATGTTTTCCTGTCTGGCTTTATGTGACTTTTGAGAGAGAAAATGCTTTCAAGACAAAGTATTTTCTATAAATGCACTTTATAGTTTTTTTAAAGTTGTAAGAAAAATTCCAGAAGACTCAGGAAAATTTTATGAAAGATCTAGTCAAGGAGTCATTGCATGAAGGCACTCTCACCACTTCTCAACTAAAACCATAAGACATTAAAAGATTAGATGCACCCAGTACAGGGTTAAAACTGATCTAAAGCTTCATTAAATTAACCCTGGGCCCAGTGAAATCAATAGCACCTTCACTAACTTCAGCAAAGAGAAAATATTACCTTTTCAACTTGAACACAGTATAACTATGGTGAATCTTTTCCCTTAAAATTCCACCATAGGTTTTAGCACTCAAGCTAGACATCGCTCAAAGTTACTTTCAAGCAAATGTTTGGCAGAAAGATATCTCTGCTCCAACAACCTGTATTTGCAATCATCAAAATCAGTCTGAAATTATCAATGTGCTGGCTGAATGTGTCTTAATAGCTGTACATTGAATGAATATCTTTGGTATTTAGGAACTATAATACTAATAGATTATTTTCTCTTGACAGATTTTGATTGTCTTTAATATACTTCCTTTGATATTTCCAACTACTCTTCTTCATAAAAGAGGTATATATATACAGAAATATTTGATACATTCTCATCATTGTTTAATAGCTCCATAAATGAGTATATTGTATATTTTTATAATTATTTTATCATTTTTCCTCTCCAAACTTTCAAATGAAGACTGTAACTCCTTACAGTAATATGAGAAGAGTTTGCCAACTAATCAATAAAGTGTGGGATTATTTTGTTACATTATCAAGGACGTTAGTAAGATCTTTTTACAGATAAAAAAGTAAAAATAGCAGCTTCCTTGAAGATTGCTGCCAGTTCACATGTCCTGTGGTACTTTGCACGTTTTTCTACCACTGGGGTCTAAAGAAATTCCTTAATATTTTCTAAAGTAATCAGGTGGCATTTTCATTGTTTCTGTTCATTAGGATCCAAAAACTCTTTATGACATGCTCTTTTCTTAACCTGCGTTATTGGGGAAAAAGTCCCCATCCAGAGAAAAGCACATAACGTTACCCATATGTGGGCAAGTAAAGCACAACAAAGGCCAGAAACAACCCCTTTGTCAAGACTAATTTCCCTGTATCACTGCCCATAATGTCTAATCACTCCTCATCTCCAAATATGTCTCTATGAATCACCCGGAAAAGATATTTTTCATGTCTTACAATATCCTATTAGTATTAGTAATATTAATATATCCTACTACCTAACCCTTTTTCTGTTAAAGACTCCTTAAGAGAATCATTGCTGGTCAAAGTGTTGAATTTTCACAGCCAGGTTGTGACTTTCTCATCCTTTGTGAGGAATAGAGCTAGTCCAACCATGCCTGTTAAATAGACTGTTTAATTTTTCACTCTTTACTTCGGAGAGGTCTTTCTGCCAGGCTTTGAATTTCTGTCTGATATTGTGGACACAATCAGAATCATGTGGAAAATGACAGACTAGATTATATTTAGGCTGTAAATTGACTGTGATGTTAAGTCCCTTTTTATGGTATCTTAAACATCTGCTTATTTTCACAACTAGAATTCTGTAATGTCTTATTGGACAAAATTATTTTTCATAGAAGTCTCTTGTGTTAACAAAAGTTATGTTGCTGTGATTCTTTTGCCTCAAATCAAATACATTCAGAAGTTATTTCAGTTCCTAATGTGATGACTCCCATTAAAATGTGTCAATAATTAGAGATTTATTTTTTTAAAAAAACAAGCACACAGTTCATATCTTTTTTGAGTATACTGAACTGGCAGGCTTTTAACGTACCCTGGAATCTCACTGTTCAGTCTCAGAGAGCTGGTTTTGATGTCAGTCATCCCAGATAGGTGAATAGGTATTATCATTTCTACAGATAGGGAAGCAAAGACAAATATAGGGTCTGAGTTGGCACAGTGCAGAATAATGACAGCTTCCACTGCTGTTACTGCTCATCAATTTAAAGATCAAGCTACTTGTGTTGACTGTTAGACAAAGATAAGCTTGTTTTTAAACGAGTTTTGTCCTTCTAAAAAGTCACATGAAAGCTATTAAAGTTAATATAGGAAATACTGTATTTATCTAAATCAGAAACTTCACGGTGTAAGTTTAACACTTCCATTAATATCAGGTGAGCATAAATAAAGAAAATTATTTAGTAGTCATTACCATAATTGCAATCTCTGTGGCTCATCAAGGACAAGACAAAGGACAGATTTTAGAGCTCTCATCTTCAGGGACCACCTCTTTCTCTTTTATTTTAAACAACTACATCTCTGTCCAAAGTCCTGTACTTATTTTTGCTATATCAAATACTCTTTTACCTATTACGGAAAGTAACAGAGGCTTCAGCTAACATCTCAAAGATCTATTTCCTTCCATGTCTCCTTTATTACTCAAAGGTTCAATAGGAAACAACAAATACCTTGCAGTGCAGCAAAGCAGTTAACCAGTTACTTAAATCCCAGGGCGTCTTATGTACTTACACTTGTACTTAAATGCTTTGCTGAAGAGGGATAGAGTGTTGATCTGAGGCCAGAACACAATGCCTGGGGCCAACCAAGTTATTAGTTTCAGCACCAGAATTAGAGCTTGAGTTCCCTATTCCCCAGCACATATGCAGGTCACTAAACTGTGCTTTATCTCTTATTGAAGTGGATTCTACTACTAATAATACTATATGAACTAGGGTAACAAATCAAACAAAAATAATTGGAGATGGGGGAAATAGTTTCATAATTCAATTTAATGCATCAGCTCTTTTTTCTCCATGAGTAATTTAGATTTCATATGAAAGCAGACAGAGACTAGATTTCATGGATTTTTTATTTTTTTCTCTTAGTTTTGTTGCAAGGAAGGTGGAAAGAGAGTGCAGTTGCTTTTGTTTCCACATATCTGTGATAATGATAATTTTTAATTTAATAAAATTAAAGTAGGAGTTTTTCTACAAGAAAAAAGGTCTCTTCACAGAACTTGATGACAAGTGGGTGGAAATTTGTTCATGTACGTCATGATGTAGAGATCACACAATTAATTTCTTGATACTTTAAATTTATATCCAGTTAACCTCAAGACATTCTCAATAACAACCCCCTCAAAAGAAAAGGTCATTTGTTTCCAGCTGTTGCCATCTTAGTGTGTCAGACTGTTTTTCTCAAAAACATGCAAAATAAAATAATATTCTGAGGCATTATAGCCACTGGACTTTAAGAAATGCTTTAGAAATGTTATGAACTCTCCCTCTCAGGATAGCTGCAGACACTACATTTCAGCTCCATGCCAACAAAAGTGTGCGTGCGCTCACAGACGATGAAGGCAGAGATCAATTATTCAAGGCTGATGTGTCTGATGAAGGATGCTTAAACATCCATCTTCTCATCACCCAGATGGAGTCTGTGTGCTTTCACTGTGATGAAGATAGATCAGGCACCGACTCAGTAAAGCACTTGCAGGTGTGGATTTGACAGAGCAGGGGGACAAGAAAGAATATAAAGGATTTTTAAAAAAAATCTGTTAAAGATGAAACAAGGTACCTCGTATCACATTCATAAAGAAATGGCTTTTGGATTTTCCATGCAGACTACAGAATTCTTGCTAATAGCTAGTTGCCAAAACAGATGCCCTGATTAATGAGAACAGATGGATTTCTCCAGAGGGTCTGCAGATTTAGACAGTACTTTGACTAAATGAAATGCTAATGATCTGGCACTGTGCTTCTCTGTGTGGATTAGACACCATAATATTTTATTTGTATTTGGTGGAGTTAGAATGATCCCTTTTAGACTTTGTCTGTATAAAACTCCAGTATTTTGCATCACATCCATCTCGCTAAGAGCCACACATACATGAACCAAATGCATTTGCAGGATTTCACTGCTTGCAAGCTCTTTTAGAAGATTGTGCATTTCTTATAGGTTCTTCTCAAGGTTTAGAGGAATATTTGGGGTTTGCATTTTTTAAATGCAGTTTCTGAAGGCAAATGAATCACTTGATTAATTTTGGTAAAAAAAATTAGATTACATGAAAAACTGCTGTTATATTCAGCACAAGTTTTTTTCCTTGATTTTTTTTACCACAATTTTCAAGTCAAATCAATCCGAAAATTTTGTGCCACAGGAATTTTTTATGGAACTGGTGAGTTTTGTTCCCCAAGCCTGCCATTAGTTAATATTTCTGGTACTAAAAAAAATTAAATACATGGGTTTTTTTATTAAAAGGTTAATGAATTCTGCTGTGAAGTAGCTGACTAACCCCCTCTCTCCTTCTGTCATCTAAAAATTTTCTTTGGTGCAATGAAAGGTTTTGTTTTGCTTTGTTTTTATTTTTCTGGTTTGCCAATATGGCTATTTCAAGACAAATCCTCTGTTTGCACAATTCACACCTGCCTAGCTATATCCTTCTGTCATCTTTTTTGTTTCTGCAAAGACTGTGAGGAAAATAATGCAGAGTTCAATCATTCATATGCTTTTTTTTAGGACTAATCTGTCTTCACAGTAAAAAAACCCTCAATAATCTCAAGAGGATCCCTAGCTATTACTTGCTTTAAAGAGTCTGCATCTACAGCCTAGGAAATATGTAAGCTGCAAACAGCTGATTTTCAGTTTTAAATAGATGTTTTTGCTAAATATGATTCCTTCCAAAATCATAAAGTAGCAGCAAAACTCCTTTGGGAACTCTTGCAAAAGTGCGCACCAGAGGTGGGTGTAAAAATTAGAGACCAGGACTAGAAAGCTGACAGGACAATATTACAGTATAACAGAAACACAGGAGCTTGAAATGTACAATCATCATAGTGACTGAGGGGGAAATTGGCAACTGACGTTTCTTCTAAAAAATTTTTTAATGATTCCTATGTTCAGGTACTGAATACTGGCACAAAGAAAGATGAGTCAATAATAGCCAAAATTTGCAGTAAATTTTGACCAGCAGGGTCTGAAGACAGATCCCCTAATAGCATGTATCAGTGCTGTAAACTGTGTCCACAGCTCAAAAGTTCCAGCGCAGCAGGGATGCCAGAAAAATTGTTGTGTAGTCCCACAGGATAGCCTGGCAAGAGGCACACCGTCTCATTTAGTTCTAATATCATTGTGCTATCAGTGATTTGACAACCTATTACTTTCTATAACATTTCTTCAGGAGTATAAAATTTGTGGCAGACTGTCTAATCTATGGTACTACACTGAGGAAGACAGGACAGCTTAAAATAACTTAAATTTGATGCAGGGTATCTTCAGTTTCCATGATTCAATTAAAGCAGGATAGGAGACCACTTGGAGCAGACATCTCATGATGTCTTCACTTTTGGAATTAATTTTCCATGCCAGCTGTCTTGCCCCTTCTAAATCCATTTCACAGGCACTCCACTTCTGTTCTCCTTTCTTATTCAAAGCACTGTATGCTGTCTTGTCCATGCACTGTACTGAAGTCTTAGTTACACTGACACTATTGCATTCACCAACTATATTTGTACCTGCAAAAATGTATCAGATTTGACAGGTTCTGGTTGCTATGAATTCATGGTGATTGACACTAATTATATTTCCTGCCTTCAGTTACTTACTAATCACGTAAGTCTCTTATTCACTTTTCTCCTTCTATGGGGTTGTGTAGGACTTCAGATCTGATGGGGAAAAAACTCAGAATAAGGCAATGTGGGATAATGTTGTTCCAACCAGTAAATAGGCAAAAATACCAAAATCCTGGAGTTAAATGAATGATCTTGCCAAATAGCCAGTGAAACTCCTCTGTTCCTGTCCCTCATAGTAAATATACCAAACAGTCAAAATTCATCTTCAGCTCTTCATTGGAGCTTCCTGGAGTGCTTTAATGTGTATCAGGATGAAGGCTGGTTTTAAGCTTTCAGATAAATTCTAGTTGCAGTGCAGCAAGCTTGCCCACTAGAAAAAGAGGGGATGCGGTTTGAGTCCCATTATATGTAATTCTCTGAATAAAACCACTGAAATTCAAACTCTTTTTGCAGAAATGAAATGTGAGACCCATTTTTGTAAAGCTACTGAAGACTATGTGATGCTTAAGCATCATTACAGACAATGTGAAGTGACTACATTGTCATAAGTGGGCCCTGTATGTGACAGTGGGGAATGTAAACCACTTTATTTATCTGTAGCACTGAAAAAATGTTAGGAAGTAGGGTTTGTATTTGAACTGAATGGGGCCATAAATGCAGCCATCCACGCTGCTTGCTTTGCTGTCTGTCACAAAAAAAATAACAATAGATGAGCCCTAACCATATGATATTTATGCTGCATTAACTTCCTGTTAGATTCCACATATGTTTCAGGCCAGCAGGATGAGTACTGTGTATCCTTGCCCTCTCCCTACCAAAAGAGTGGGGAAACATCTTCTCTCTGGCTGTAGACCTCAAGCCTAAGCAGTGCTGGAGTCAAACAGTACCATCCCACTGAGACAGCTGGTTTCCCTCTACAAGGCAGCAGATTTTCACATGGAGGGAGCTCTCCAGAGTGCTCCTGCTGAGTGATGGAGTAGCCTTGGGGCTCTCTCTCACTTCAAATACTTTCGGAAGGAATTTCATCCTCCCTGAATTTATAGAAGTATCTTGTGAGGAAGGGGTACTTTATTAAATTTTCTATAAGAGTGCCAGGAGAAAAAAAAGTCATGAAGGGAGAAATGAAACTGCTGAAAAGGAAGGGAGAGATTAAAGTTGTCCACCTTCTGTAGGTTTTGGTTTTGTTTGGGGTTTTGTTTTGCACTGTTCTTCTCATTCTGTTAAATGACTACCTTGCACTAAACATCTCCTTTGGCAAACTGCAGTAAGAATTATAGAAAAACCTTTAAATTCCCACATGAAACTAAAAAGCACTCTACCAGATCTGATTTATTCTAACATAATCAGTGTTGGCTTCCTTATATGTACAGCTTGCATCGGGTTAAGATAGATGGAGCATTGAATAAAATTTTATAGGATATATTACTCAGATCTCACTGTATATCAGACTGAGTACAAGCATGAAATCTTTGATTTTGGGATACTTTCCAGCAGCTTCTGGCACTGGTGGAAAGAATGTTGTGGGCTTTGATGTCTACAAACTCAGCTCAGTCCTTAAAAGAAATGTAGTGAGGGAGAACCAATTCTAATTTCTAAACATTTCCATGATCATAGTTATGTGACAACTTCAAACCAAATTTGTACAGTTTACAAGGAAAAAACATTTTTCTTTTCATTTTGAAAACTCAGCCTGGGATTAGAGACCCAGGTGGATTTTTCCAGCTCATGCATCAGCTTGGACAAAAAATTACAAACATACAGCAGTTACAGCTTGGCTAACAAGTTTGCAAGTGATGCGTAAGACAGAATATCTCTCATTCTCAAAAGTTTAATTGGCTCCCTGGGGCAAACTGTCAAGAAAGGAAACCAATAAAACTCTAGATTTGAGATGGCCTAAAAGCAGTTTCAGATCATAGAAAATGTAACCCTCAGCTCTCTGAGTTACCTTATTGGTGCACCTGGAAAGCAGGATTTTACACAATTTGTGAGTGTACAAAAATATTTATTGCTTAACAATCATAATAGGTTTATGGGATTAACATGTTACTAGGTTCAACATTTTTGGGCTTACCTCCTCCTTGTCACTACAGGCACTACAGATGAGCTTTAGGCCGACAGGTAAACTTTAAGGAGACCTTGGGGTAGAACTTTGTTAATTGAAGTAGGCTGATCCTTATTTTTGCCAAGCTGCTATTTTCACTCAGCTTTTTTTTTGTATCTTTTCTTTTCTCCTCGGGTTCTTATACCTTTTCATGTCAGCATTCATCTCTCAAAACTTTCAGTTACTGACTATTCCCAAATCATTCCTCTGATTCTATGTTTTTTAACTTTACATGATCTTGCTTTACAGATTCTGTAATTTATGGATTGACAATGTTTTTGACAGTAAAACTGAGCCTATGTTATATAACTGACATAGGGTAGGATTCACTCCTGAGAAACTGCTGAATCTTTGTTGTTCTTACTCTTATTCTTGCTTACATTCCAGCTTCTACTTCCATAAAGAAAAGGTTCAATACGCAGATTTTTTGAGTACAGTTTCAGTTCAGAAGACCAGATTTATGGCAAAGCTGGAGAGGACTTAATTCAATTCTTTTCACAATGGATCTAAATTGTTTCTGAAAGGGGGAATCAGTTTCATTAAGCCTGGCTGAGGGATGATGCCAAACTATCACTGAAATTGAGATGACTGACAAACCAGGAACTGATGCCGAGGGCCAATGCTGTGTTTTAATCAGAGGACCCACTTGAAAGCTCTCTGGCCTCATGAGCACAGTGCTGCCACAGGGCAGGCTGGCTGTCACTAGCTTTCTCTACCAGCCAAGGGCTGGCTCCCAGTCCTGCCCATGCTTTGTTCCCTTCCCTGATCAAGAGCTGACTGCAGGCTCTGTAGGACTTGGAGTGGAAGCTGACTTCTGCTTGGAAGTTCTGCCCAGAGCCAACTGGCATGACAGAAGAGCTGAGTATCAATCGTTTGTTACGGCTGAATGACCTTTTTCAGGACCAAGTACCAAGTGTTTGTGTTTTTCCAAACACTGACACTTTCCCAAACCTTTTTTTCTTGCTAGCTGGCATCTATGTTAGTGCCCAGAAGCTTTCCAGATTTACTGACTGGCTGGAGTTAGGCTGCTGCTTCTTGAGTTGCTGCTCTCTTCAGCCAGTCCTTGTGGGAAAGAACTTGTGTGTGTACTACTCTACCTGCTACTTATGGAGGTCTGTTGTGGGTTGACCCTGGCTAGATGCTAAATGCCCATGAAAACACTCTATAACTCCCCTCCTCAGCTGGACAGGGGAGAGAAAATATAAGGAAAGGTCAAGATAAGGACAGAAAGTGATTACTCACCAATTACAGACTCAACTTTGGGATTTGATTTCTTACCAATCAAATCAGAACTGGATAACAAGTAATAAAAACTAAATCCTAAAAGATCTAGAAGATCTCTTCTGAACAGAGTCCCATTGACTTCAATAGGTTAATAAATCTCTGGAACTTTACTCCATAACTGCTGAAATTAACCTATTAATTTGTCATAATACCTTTTCTGCTGTGTTTCTTACACTTACTCATAATTTTCCTGTTATAACCTCATAAATCCTCCAAAGCTCCAATACAATATCAAATTCTCTGCTTGTTACAATTTAAACTTAAACTCAATTACCCCTGTTCCCAGCTTGTTTGGATAGTACAGTCCTATATGGACAAAAAGCCAAGAAAATGTATGGTTATTACAAAGCCTACAGACAGTATATCACCCTGTGCCACAGGCAGTGGCTTAAAAGGTAGTCTGATTTTATTTGATGACATAAGAAACACAGTAAACTGGATTTTCTGCCAGTAAAATGGGGTGAAACTGTACCCATTCATAGCACCTGAGAATTTTGCACAGAATTTTTAAAGCCCCCACAGCAGCATATAAATTTATAATTTTTTCTATAATAATGTTCACTGTTACACAGTATGTCTGAAACCAAACCAACCTCTGTGAGACAGATGGTTCTTATTATTGGAACCAAAATGATTTCCTAAAAAAAATAATATCACATTCATATTTTCCCAGAAAGGGTCAGTGATGTTATTTTGGGGTTTTTTTGGCTAAGGAAATAAAAATGGGCACATGAAGAAGGAGAGAAGTCTGGGCCAAGTTCTGGAACTGTACTCCCCATTGTACAGCTTTAAGCTGGGACATGTATAAACTCTGTATTCATGTAATCTAAATATTGGCCTATATAAAGACCAAACTTAGAGGTTCAAATTCTTTAAAAATACGTATGTTCTTTTAGCTGCTTTTTCCTTGCCTTGCTGTGGAGAAAGTAGGCACTGTTCAACATCCTACAGACCACAAGAAACTTTGGGTCTTCTGTGTGTGCCTCAGGGTTTGTTGGGTTTTATGTCTGTCTTGCAAACTGCTGATGAATTGAGACATTTCAAGGCCTCTTTCCTTTGTTAGCATGTCATAATAGTACAGCTAACCTAAAAATTAAAAATCAGTCTCAAGAAGAGATCAGACCAGTGAAACACTTTGAACACAGCAAGGGGTAAGCACAGAATGACACTTGGCAGAAAAATCCACTGTTCCATTTAAGTTTTTGTTTCAATTTGAAAAAACTTCAGGAAAAATCATGGAAGTACAACTCCATCAATTTTAAATTAAAAACAAACAAACAAACAAACGTACATTTAATTTCCAGCATGATGTTCTTGAAAATAGCAAGATATCACAGAGTAATTTAGAACATTAGCAAAATTCTTCTTCCAACAGGTAAAGTGTGCTGGTGCTCTAAGTCCATCCCTCTGAGGTACACAGTGGTACAGAGGGGAAGAGGAGAAACAGATGCTTCTATGTATTGACTACTGGTCATGATACTGATATATCAAATGAAAACTCAAGGCTTACATTCTTTGGAGAAGTGCAGGACCTAGAAGCCATGTTCTATGCTTTGCAGTGATTCAGTTGTCCACATTTACTTTATGCAGAGCCTGGATGATTAATTCCAGCTCTCAGAATAACTTTCTTAATTCAGTGAAGGGAATGTGTTTCCTGTTTTGTGGCATCTCAACAGCCTGATTCTCCAAAGGCAAGTATAATTTGCCTCTTTTGCCTGTTTCATTTCAAGCTACTAGTTCCATAGAGAGAGAAGGAGCTGAAGAAATACCAAGAGAGCTAAAGACCATTTGGAAGTCAGCTTCTTAAAAAGAGTAGGAAAAGGAATTTCCTCCAGGATATGCAGCTTTTGAGTGATGAGTCACATAGGAAAGTGTACTTTTCCTTCAGAGTAGCTCAATGATAAACACTCACTTTCTTCCATACTATGGGGTCTCCATTTGAGAGCCAATTACAGCAGTGTCAGGATCTCATAGCAGTCAAGACCACAAGTTCATGCATTTGGCTGAGCTCTTGGGGCTTGGTGGCAGTTGACCTATGAGGAAAACAGTATCTACTTTCATACTGGCCACAAAACTCACAAAAATTTGGTATCATAAATCAATTGATAGAAAATCTACCATCCAGCTATGTGAGCTGGGGTGATAACATACCTGGTTTTTTTTGGCTACTAGATTTTTGTAAACGCAGATCTATTGAATTCAATTCTCGCTTCCCACTCTCACAAAGAAAGAGGATTTATTTTGGGATGGCACGTGTAATAAGATTTTTGCTCTTGTGCACATTATATTTTTATCTGTTCTTCCTTTGCTGGGTGTAAGTGTCAACAATTTATCATTGGTGGAGAAAAAAAAGTTTTATTCTCTATGGCAAAACAGCACAATTTAGAAAGTAGACTTTTATTCACATTTAGATGAAAGCAATTTTTTTCTTATTTTTGCATATAAAAACTTCTCCTTTGCTTCTAGTATAATGGTACAGTTAGCCTCAAAATTAAAAAGCAGTCTGTATCCAGAAGCCTTAGTGCATATATTAAGGAAAGTTTGTGAGAAGCATTGGTAAGAAGGGTCTCTTTGCAAAGTATTTATGCTTTAGGCAAGTTTATAACTTTCAATGCCTTGTATTTCTGTACTCAGGAAGAGTTTTGTGACAGAAATATTATCTTTAGAAATTGTTGGTCACCTGCATTACCAGTTGTTTGAGAGACACTGTTTGTTCCCTAACAGAAAATTAAAATAACTCCAAAACCTATATAGAAAAGATGAATACATCACAGAATGCAATTTTTCTATTGCAAATGTAATTTCTGCATTCAAAGTTTACCTGAGTATTTTGCAAACAGAAGTCAACTGTGACAGCAAGCCAAAAGCACTGTTAATCATCTGATTGTACATGCAAATCAGGCAGGTAGGGACATGATGATTCAGATTGGCACCTTGAGGATTCAGATGTTGCGGGCAAAAACTGTAGCTGGAATAAAGTGAGCTAATGTATCAGACATGAAAATGTATTAGTTAATAATTTACTATCCATAAATAGTACTCTTCCAGGAGCAAAATTATTTGTACCCTGAGATATGAGAATCCATTTTTACAAGCTATTCTTTTATTGAATTATGCAGTCAGAGCAATAACAAAAACTCAGCTGCAACTAGGCAACTGGGTGTGGATCTTTTTCTTTGAACACCTCTGTAGAATGATGATAGATTCTAGCTGCAGGCCACACTTTCTGTGTCTCCAGAGTCTTGTCTGAAAGGGATCAGCTCCAGCTGCTCAGTCAGGCTTCAGATCACCATTGTACTTGACACATATGTTAAGATGATGAGCTTTGTCCCACAGAGATCATGGTCTATTAAAAAGAAAAAGAATGGAAGCAAAAAATTATCATTTCCTATGTCACCTCACCCAGCAGAAATGGACCTTTTTTTTTTAATCCTATTTAAGTCATCCAAATTATACCTTGAAAATGGGTAAAAAGTAGTTTTTCTGATGTCTAAGTGATTTAGGAATGCAAGCCCAACTGGAGGGTCACTTCATAAAGATATTTCTCATCTCTCTAAGATAATAAACAAACCTGGACAGCAAAAGTTAATGCTAGTAGAGTCAGAATATTTAGTAGGATATATATTCCTAGATGGTGAATGTAGAAGAAAATTCTGCAGGTGAGCTGCCTTGATTTTTCAAGGGTCCAGGGGTTTCCTTTATTTTAAACTTTGTAGAAACAAAGACCAAGGGGAGAAAAGAGAATTTTTCAAAGAGTGTCAAACATTGAAGTAATGCTGGGGGAGTTATTCTGACTATCATTATCTCAGAAAAAGTCACCCTGACAACCCAGTTATATTTAGTTTTACCTTGATAATCTGGGTTCATGGTTTGATTTTCATCTGGGGAGTCTTTTATCTTTCTGTCATTTTTAAAACCTGTGACTTCTAATTAACAAGATGACTCCTGAAAGCATCAGAAGTACTTCAAATGCCACTGAAACTGCAGGGCTTACAGAATTAAATTACCCAAATGTTTGGCCCAGGCAAGAAGGATTATTTCACTGCTCTTTTAAGAACTGATGCAGTTTCATGATATGTTCACATCTTCACTTTTGTATGTAGTCTTGACCTACCTGTGTGATAATGCATGCAAGGAAGGTGTTTCTCTTTCCTCTCAGTGAACTTGGCAAGTGGCAGAAGCCCAAGATGTGTTTAGCTCATAGCCTATTCTGGTTTGATTCCCTGTTTTCCTCCCTCCTTCCTCAAAGCTACTTATGTCCTAGCAGGCAATCCCAGCTTCAGACGGTAGATCAATGTCTTGAAATCTCCAACTGTTTTAACATCTTGAAACACCAACAGTTTTAATGTGGGCATTTGAGTCAGGATGATTTCATTTATGTACCTTATGGATGGCAGAGCACTTTAATATATGCTGTTGTTTTTGTACAATGTGGTGAAGAATACAAATAGCTGTTCAAAGAATATACAATAGTCACTGTATAATTATTGAATTATTTACTTTAATCAAATAATAGTACCAGGATATAAGCCAAATTAACAGTGTTCAACAGTGCTTACTATTCACATATCTTAAACATGTAAGCCTAAAAATTGTTTCTGTCTGACTGAGCAATACTCCAAATGGACACCCTTGTACATGCTATAAAACCCACTATATCTGATTTGTGAAAGCCAAACTGTTTCTAATTACAACAAACATTTTCTGAGTCTTTCTTCACATTTCATAGATGTAAAACAGAAGGGCTTATAATTGAAGACTCAGCCAGGAATCTTGATGAAGAGAATGGAGAAAAAGTATTCATAAACTCAAAGCTTATCTCTAAAAACCATCCTGACCAATAGAATTTTAAGCACAGCAAACCTCTGTCCATATTCAACCAGGGTTTAGAGCTGAATTTGGTCCTTTAGGAACTGTTCATCAATCACTTTGGTTCTTCTATTTGTAATCAAAGCAGTTTTGAAGTAATGAAACACCAAAAAGAAAGATCTTTGTCTATAAGATACTATTCTAATCTTGAAAATGCGGATTTCTCGCCTTGCCATATCAAGTGTTATGAGGTTACATCTAGCCAAGTTGTGATAAAGAACAGGTTAAATTCTTCTCCTGAGTACCTAAGCAGTGACAGAACTTTACAAGACAGTCTTTTACTGATGAGACAGATTAGAAATTTGTCTGAGATGGCAGGGCAGTAGCCCTAGTGTCAGAAAGGACAGAGTTGCTGATAGTCTAGGGATGAAGATGTAACTAGTTTATAGTGATGTTGAAAAGTATGATGAGTATGATTAATGTGATTATAATACATGTAATCTTAGTATGTACTTGACTGGAAGACTAAAATATAATTTATGGTTAACGTCAGGTTCCTTTCTACTAGTGCTTAGCTCCTATTTCTGATGCTTAAACAAAAGAATAGAAACTTCTCTGAACTTTTATGTTACAATTTATTTTGATAAATTTAATCTAAAATAAATTATCATTCAATCCATCTCTAAAATACACACATATTTAAAACTTCTGGAAATCATAAGCTGAAGTTGGAAAAATTATATTAGCCTCCAACAATTTTAACTAGGCCACTAACTTTATATGATGAATTTATACTCCAGTCTTGGATCCAGAAATGCATTGATAATCATTCCTTTGGTGTTAATAAGTTTTGGACAAAACAACTCTATGCCTCCTTCAGATTTTCTTAATATGAGTAATAAGCTATGCCTTTTATTTGTTAAGCAATATTGAAATAGATAATTCAGTCAAACATGAAAAATTCTTACTTTTAGTTTAATGGTCATATTTTATTATGATCTGTTGTTTTCAATGTTATTTATCGCACACCTTGCTCTAATCATGTTTGCTCACTGAGGTGTCCTGTTTTCTACAATAGGGACAGGGTTTTTTTGGATTTGCTTATAAATGCCTATGAACACTCTTAAAGATTAACCTCAGTCTAAGTGGTTGGTTTTGGGCTTGACCAGGTGGCTACTATGTTCACACATATACTGTCTATGCATAGCTTAATTACAAGTGTGTAATAGTGGGTGTAACAAACTAAGTTGTTTCCATGCTTCCAAAACTCCCAAGTTTTTGTGTTCTCCTAGGGACAGCAGTCCAAGCCTGAGGAAGGATCCATTGGGGCAGCCTTTGAATAAACAGAGAACACAAAACATCTCCTCTTTTAAAGACAAAGAAAGTATTCATAGATACATCTCAGCACACCAAGAGTCTAACGTTTTCATCTTGGTAATTATTGTGGGTGTTACAGAGTAGAATAGTTTCCTTAAAGAACACTCACTTATTGACGAATGTGCCTGTCTCATTCTCCTTGCCTTTTACTCTGCCTTTTCTGCTCTATATAGAGCAGCCTCAGGCTTCGACTGCTTTGTGTGAAAGTCGCACATTCTCTCCAAAAAAAGGCTCAAGCATCAGCTAAACCTTTACTAAATCGTATGCAAGTTTTTAACCTGGGCCGGTAGCCTTTGGCATTTCTCTAGGTCTGCTATCAGCCCCCTGAGGTACTTATCCTGTTGAGGTATGACTCTCCTGGCAAAGTGCACTCTAAAGGTTAATGCAAAGTTTGGGCACAGCTTAGCTCAGGTCTGATCATCCATACTGCAAGGTCATCTTGCACTGTCACATTTTTTTGCTCTCAGTGCATCTCTACTTGGATATTTCACTGGAATTTCTTTGGTCATATTCCACAGCTCTTACACACAACAAATTCTGTAAAAAAAAGTGTCTTTTCTGAGCACTGTGGGAAACTGAGATTAATCTATTTCAGGTGATTAAACTTTTCATTGTAGTGTGAATGATCTACAAACAAGATAAACAGTGGTAAGTACCTTTTCTATTTAGGACAAATGGAAAATGTCACTACATCTGTGTGAGAAGGTTTCGTGATTGACTGGAAAGCTTTTGCTGGGATGGCAATGCCTTCATTCTCAGACACTGATCCTTTTGTCAGTTCTCACTACCAGGTAATCCTATGAGCAGCGCTGTTTTGGATTTGTGAGCTTCCCTGTACATTGCCACTTCATGCTGTGGTCTGAACCTCTCTCCAGCAAGACCCTTCCTTGCCATAATAATAATATGTTTTATCTCTTTTGCTGATGTCTGACAGAAGAGAATCTTGCTCCACTGCAGTTTGGCAAGCCTACAGGTTGCCAGTTCCATCCACCAGGGAACGGGGACTAGGTGGATGGAGGTGGGCAGTGGCAACCAGGGGCCGTCAGCAGCGCAGTAGGCTCAGTTTCCCTGCTTGAACCTGGCTTCCTGCTAAAGGGTGAAACCTGCAGGTACAACCACTCCCTCCCTCTCATTTCTCCTTTCTTGGCTCAACGATCCCTCATGAGCACTTTCAGCCACACCCAACTACTAATTGTTCAGTAAATTGTTTTAGTAAAGCTTTAATTATCAGCTTATTAAGATTTTAATTACTAGGAGACTGGCAGAGGCTTAGGTCAGACTACCGATGATGTATTATTTTTTATAATCGTGGAATCTGCTTTCTGTTCATCCAGGAAGAAATCTGTTTACAAGCATGATATTTATAAGGTTTTATTCTTGTTTTAGGCAAGATTTATGTGAAGAATCACAAGGCGCTTCTAACATTTACTATGCAGCCAACTTGGATTAAACCTTGCATGAAAGATTTTATCTCTTGGTTTCCAAATTTGCAGAAGGTCTTATCCAAACTTGTTTTAAGTGTATAAATGCTCAGGCAAATCACTGCCTGTAACAAAAAGATAGAATGGCTTAAAAAACATGACCTTACAATGGAAAAACTTATACGCGGAGTACATTGGTGCAAGGAGAAAGAAAATCAGTTTTTGACTTGAATCTACAATGAACAGAAGAAGTAATGAGGCTAAATTGTATCAAAGGAGATTTTGGATAGACATTAGGGAAAACTCTCTAATGGTGGTGATAATTAACCGCTGAAATAGCTTACCTTGAGAGAACATGGGCTCCCCATGGTTACAGCTTTTTAAGATTGAAAAACCATCTCTGAGAACCTGATTATGTTTCCCTGTTCCTAGTTTGCTGCAGGGTAATAGACTACATGCCTTCCTGCATGTAATTCTGCCTGTACCTTTATCAGCATTAGTTTGTGAAGTCAGAATGAGACTATAAATTTAATCAATCATTGTGATTTTATACTCAATTATATGTAGAATTGGTGATTTAGATGCATTTACATAGTGCAAACATTTTGACAGAATAGTGTTCAGGCAAAGCAGATACTGCAGTTCTGAAGTACTTAATAGAATCAAAACTACGGGCTTTTCTTGATTCCTCTCTAGAAAATAATTGCACTGTGTGTTTTATGGATGTTTGGAGATGTGTTTGTAAGGTATTTTGCTGTGAATTGCAGATTTACATGCTTTTTTCCTCTTTAGGCTATGAAAAACATTTTGTGGACTGCCTAGGGCGCACTGCTAGGAAAGAAATGTGTATACTGTTCTTACACAAAGACAGAACTTTGGGCCATTGCACTAATAACTCTAAGAGTATCAGAGAGGTGTCCAAGTGCTCAACAAAACTTTTGAGTGTGGTCTAATCAGTTACATAAAGGAAGGTTCAGATCAGTCAGTAGCTTCCACACTTAGCAGGTTATATTAACTGCTTTTGTATTCTGTGAATTGGCTAAGTCAGATTGGCTTTTTTTCCTATTTATAGCTCTGGGGAGAAACTGTTGCGTCTGCTCATACACATAAAACTTCACATTTCACAGGAAAAAGTATTTACTACATAAAAATGTTACCTGCTTCAGAGGACAATGGATTTTTCTGCCAGCAGGGCCTTATGGTTTTGCAAAAGCTACTTTTGGAATCAGCAGACGTGCACACATGTGTGTATATGTATAAATAATTTATTTGCAGAGGACAATATGGAGCCGTGCTTCAGCAAGGGATCTGTGTGAAGACTAAAGTCCCAGCTAGAACACAAGAGAGAGAATCTTCAGGGGTATGTAAAACATCAAAGGAAAAGCAAAGACAAGTGGGCAGGCAAAGGAGAGAATGATTGGCAGAAGAAAATAGAATGAAGGAGAGTAGACGGATATGAAAGTAGAACTATAACTGAAATACAACTTCAAAAAACTTCTGAAAAGAAGACCAGATGCTCAAATTTGGTGCCAAGAGTTAAAAAAAAAAAAAAAATCAAGAGTCATGTGACTAAAAATGACAAAAATATAATGCTAAATGTCTTCAAAAGCCAAGTCTGAAGAATGCAGCTCCTTCTGGATATTTTTAGAGTGTTTCTAGAAACCCTCTCTCATCAACAAATGTGAGAAACTCACAGGAATGTTGAACCAACTACAGAGAGGTGAGATAGGAGCTAGAGCTGCCAGTGCAAAAGAGAGTTTATAGTGATCAGGAATGGTTGCAACATTGGCAACTCTTCTTCATAGGACAATGATAAGAAAATCATGACTCCTGGAAACTGCTGAGGATATAATCAGGCCTGGAGCACGAATTGCTATTATTAAAGAGAATAATGTTTATAATTATGAGCTGTAAAAAGTAGCCAACTAAATAAAAAAAAATTTACCAAACTAAACCCAAAACCAACAACAAACAAACAAAAAACACAACAGGAGAAAAAGTCCTAAATAGCTCCAGGGTAGCCAGGCTGTAGACTCTTGTACCCTAAATATACTAGCAGACACATTTAGCTCCATTATGACCACAATTTGTGTTATTTGCATGGGTTTAAATGGAATTACTTACAGCCATGAGAGTGGCTCTCTAATGGTGATTTGAACTCAAGGGAATCCCTGGTCATAGCATAAATTTGAGAAAACTGGTTTATTTTTAGGCAGATAAAGAGTTTAATATTGAAACCTCAGAGCTGTTCATTTATTCTGGATAGATTGTTTCTATCCAGAGGCAGCATAAAATGTTAATGAGCATATCTCTTATTTTCTCAGTAGAATAGGAAGCAGGGATTTAGGCAGCTAATTTATTGTCACTTACACCAGCATGCAAATGAAACTGGCCTTCTCTGAACCTAAAGTAAGAATTATCCTCAGAAAAAAAATGTGAATAAAAATAAAACCAAAACTACATTCCTATTACATCTGTGATTCTCCTCCAACAAGCCTCTTATTTGAAAAGTAATATGTTTCCTGCACATAGTTTCAGGAACATTGATGTTTCTTCTTTCTGGATGTCTGGCTTGGATAGGTGTGAGCAATAGATGGCAGATACAAACATCATGAAGGATAGTTGGTGCTAGACCTTCCAGACTGTGGCTGCAGAGTGTGCAGGGGCTTGCCACTGCTGGCTTGGCAGCTACAAGGAGATACACAATCCGCTGTCAGTGGGACACTCCAGTACATAAATGCTGAAGTGGCTTGCCAGAACTAAGCAGAAAATGAAATTTTGGTGCAGGAGATAATTGAAAAATGGAGAAACTGCTGTAGGAACTGAGAAAAAGACCTGAAGAGGGTTGCAGAAGGAGGGAACATGAAAGCAAAGGAGATTGGTAAGGGAGAAGGGGCAAAGAAAGAGGGAAAGAATATTTAATCCACCTAATTATCTTACAGCCTAAAGGCACCAAAAAGGACTGATGTAAAGTGCTCACAGTAGCACAGAGTGTAGCAGGAGACTAGAAAGTAATAGGATTTTTCCAACATGTAATATAGATCAAGTGTTAATGATGCTGAGGAGGAATTTGTTTTGAAGGATAGGCTGTGATATCTGCCAGAACTTTAGTATGTCTACTGGGAAATTTAACCCACAAGTGGCATCAGACAGCAACTGCTGAAGATTTAAGAATTTTATCAGGAATCTGAGACTGAATAAGACATCTGAAGTGATGCAAATATGTGGTCTCTTTTAGTTATATTACTGATCTCTACTACAATGAAAATCCCCTGTTAAAAATATAGTAAAGCAAGAGAGCATCAAACCCAGTAAAGCCTCAGTATTGCCTTCGTATTCTTCTGCACTGTTTCCAACTGCTCCTCTGGCCCACCACAGCCTGTGTTTGGTGGACTCCCAGGTTATACTGGACTCTCAAATCCTGTCTCCAACTCAGGCTAACAAGAGAGAGTAGGAAGGAGATACTCATAGCAGTGGTTTTCCGTAGAAGCTGTAAAAGCATCTTGAACTAGAACTAAAATATTATTTTGTCACATCTGTCTTACAGATGCCTGGTCTTTATCTATCCAAGTTGTAGGAGTTGACTCTGGGGAAGCTCTGTGTGAATGTTCAAGGTCAGCCAGGCCTTGTATAAATTATGGCACAGATTTCTCTCAATTCATAACCCAGCTGAATGACGGATGTTCTTTCTTCGCTTAACAGTACGTTAGGTCATAGGCTAAAGGAGGAATGAAATGTGTCCATCAGGTACTTCTATTCCCTCCCTTCCTGCCTTTAGTAGTCCCCACTAGGACTCTTTTCCTCCCTTAGTCCTTGTATAGCCCAAAGTAGCTCTAGGTCATAGGAGAGGGCAGCAGGAAATCCTGAAATAAGTTGCATACATGCAAAATCCTATGTCTGCATTAAACACAAAACTTTATACAAAGAGATATAATAGGAAGTCTGCTCACTCTGTGTGGATCCAATTTCGACACATCTGGTTTTCTGCAAAGCAAAAAAAATTGTTAAGCATGAGAGAGTAATTCCCTATTCTCAGTTTCTCCCATTAATTATGTGTGTAATTAATATTTCATTTGTTAATTATCAAAGGCATTTACAAAGTTTTTTATCTTAAGAACATCAGAAAGATATAGTATGAAGCAATGACTTCCGTGTCCTGATGTAGTGTTAATTTATTTTGTCTATTCAAAACTCTTCTACAAAACAAATTAATCTGTACTGAAGAAGACATTTGCTAAATTATATAATGAAAAATACAATGAGCCTTGTTCATAATTCCTATTTTGTATTTACTTTTATTCCTAATTGGGCAGTTCAATGTTAAATAATTGAGGGATACTTTTTAGAAAACAAATGGTGATGGAGCCAGTTGTTTCTTTGATGTCTCCTCATTACTTTAGTAAGCAGGACCTTTGTTAACTTTTTGACACCTCTTTTATTCACCATTAAGCCTGAAATGTGCCATTTTTAATGTTCTGCTCCTGGCCACTCTCAAAGGATTGGCTTAGGCTAAAATGTAGGTCTTGTAGCAGCCTCCTCTCTGTCTTAGTTGCTCAGCCCTTCTCTGGTGCCTCTGCATGGACATCCTCAAGCCAAGCAACAGCAAAAATCCTTGTGAGTTTTCATGACAAACCAAGCAGCTTCAGTGCTGCAGTGCATTGGCATGGAACAACTCTTCCTGCTGTGGTAGTTGGCTTGTCAGACTGACTCTCTGTGTCTCTACATGCCGCTACCTGGTTCACTGTTTGCAGTAAGAGACTTAAATTTATGGTGGAGGAAACCATTTTTTATAGTGGGATCAGAACGTTTTTGAATGTACTTTAAGGTCTTGTGGCTATAACAGCCCACATATTTCACTGAGATTAAATGAAAAATATAATATTATTACTTTATACTGCCTTGAGGGTTTGTTTTTTAATCTGCAATTTATATAATTGTTATAGAGAATAGGGTTGAATAAATCATAATAGGAAATGTAACTAAAGATATTATCCCAGCAGTAGGCCAAGCATGTTGCATTTTAAGACACCAGGGATTTCCACATGGATCATGTGCATATGGTAAGAAGGATGAAAATTAACATTTATAGTAAGGCATTATAATTTTTTCTTCTCATAAACTGCTGTTTGTTGCAGATCTGAGATAATGATATAACCTTATGCTTGGATGACACAGAATACTTGTTGGCATATTGAATCAAAAATCATTGATTTCTGTGGAATGACTGAAATTGTTTTATCACTTTCTAAAAAAAAAAGTCTTTTGTAAAAGTGTTGTAGTGTTAGCTGAATACAGAAGAACTATTACAGACCATTTACATAAACAAACATGAAAGCAAAAAAAAATTTCAAAACTTGGCAAGAATTTTCTCTGGTTGTGGGCCATTTTCAGTTTTAGAATGAAAATAGAAAGTTTCTGAGAGCAGACATTTCTTCTTAGTAGAAACCCATATTTTCCACAAAAAATACCTCATCTGAAAATTTCAGCCATCTTTAAAAGATCCAGTCTCAAGGAGTTACTGATTTGTACCATCTACATGTATAGGAAGAAGGATATTACATTTTAGCCATGTAATTTTAATGTCTGCCTGGCAAAGTACAGGAATGAATCACAGAATATTCTGTGCTGGAAGGGACCCACAAGGATCATCAAATTCAACTTTATAGTGAATGGTCCATAGGAGGATCAAACCCACAACCTTGGTGTTATTAGCACTGTGCCCTAACCAACTGAGCTAATCTCAAAGCTATTGTTAAAAGCATGCTGGATTTCCTCAGGAAAGAGAGCAAATATCCTCAGCAGTATTGTGTATTTATTAAAAGACAGAGCAAAGAATTGACTTTCTGCATCATCCAAGACTGTAGTGTTGCAGAAGGTCCCTCCTTTTCCTTTTTTTTTTTTTTTTGGGTTGTTTTTTTTTGCTTGTTTTGTTCTGGGTTTTTTTTCTGTAGGTTTTTTTGGGGGGAGGGCGGGGGGAGTTTGAGAAGGATAAGCCATTAGCTATTTATGTTTCTATTCTTCATTTCTGAAGTTGGTCTGCAGAAGACAATTCCATTTTCTTACATCCCCAGTAGTGGCATTTATTTCACAGAGGATAATTGTGTTGTGGTCACCTGCAAGTCAGCACAGAATATAGGGATATATTACCAGATAAATCAGTCTTTTGAAATTCTCCGTACTTGCAAGAGAATCATAGGAAGCAAAAAAACCCAGCACTACTCTTTGAATCTTACCCTTCCTTCACCACCTCCCTGAATGTGAGATTTGCTTCTTGGTCCTGTTTCCAACCCAGACAACCCACTGCTACAGCCATTTTTGTAAGATATCTGTCAGGCAATCTTTACACATGAAAATGAGAGGAACAAAGCAACTGAGGACACTAAAGGACAAATGCATGCTAGCAGAGTCAGTGCCCTTCCAGGAGCTGCTGTCCCGAGGGGGGGGCCCTCTTCCTCCCAGAAAAACACATTGTTACATAAAGAAAACCTTCCCCTACCCACTAAGCATCTTCAGGGAGGTATCCCCAAAGCATCGCTCATCTTCCTTTCTTCTTTCCTCTGTCTGGCTGGAAAGTCCTCACAGCAAAGTTCCCATTGATCTCTTGAGCCTTTGAAGATCCACTCCTGGGTGATGATGCTGAGTCAATGTGTGATGATGCTGAGTCAATATGCTGCATCAGGGCTGAAAAGGATAGGGCTTCCATACAGATCTTGAGGTGACAAAATAGTGCCTAACAAGGTTTTGGCAGCATAGATGCTGTAGCCAAGCTGGTCCCTTGCTCTCCTCACTAGCAGCAACAACAGACACCTACTTATTGTAGATTGTAAAGGTTGTCCTTTGCTTTCCTGCTGCTTCAACAGAGCTAAGACAGAACTTGCTGCCACCCAGAAACCAGCCTGCAGAGCATTGCAATTACAGCTTTTCCCTTTCTTTGTCTGCTTTATCTATATGCTTATCTCTGTGGACCTCGGGAAAGCTAGCTGAAATCAAAAGTTCACTATTACTTCCTCCAGCCACAGTGCATCAGCTACTCAAATTAAAGGACAGACCTGCTGTGAAATAGAAAGTGTTCCCCAACTTGCAGCAATTTCTCATAAAGATACTGTACCAATCAGTTCGAAACCTGTGGCTTCCTACTAAAAGCAAATGATATTTCACAGCAGATAACCAAGCACATAAGGATGTATAAATTAAGCAAAATGCTCTTTATTTGCTTTTTGCCTTTAAGTTATCACATTGTGTGCATGGAAATACAAAGGGATTTTTTTTTAAAGGCAGCCAATGGAAATACCTAGTCTTTTGGCTCTAGTACACATGAATTCTTCCAGTAATAAACCATGGTTAACTTTCTACTTACAATTCAATTTTCTACTTGAATTGAAAATTTTATTTGTATCAGAGTCTCTTCCTGGTAACTAGTAAAGAAATGTGCCCAGTATATGAAATCCTAAGCCCAGAGACATAATAGTAAAAGTTGTTTTAATTTTTGGAGTAAGGTTGGATTTTGTATCATTTGTTCTTCAAGAACTTTATATGCCCCTTGAAGAATATCAACCCAGGTCATAAGTTTAGGTCATAAATACTAATTCTGAGTTCTTTTAAGGAAGCCTATCCTAACAACAGGTGAAGACAAGTCTTTTCAACAACTATATGTAGATTGGACTCATCCAGCAACTCATTTACAGAATTCATTGCCTTCCACTAGAAATCCCAGACACATGTCTATGCCCTTGCCTTCTCTAAAATAGAAGTATAACTGGTAAATGAGTTGACAAACTCAGATGTATGACATGAGTTGTCCTTATCATCAGAGAAGGAAAAACACAACATTACAGGTACTAGCCATGACGTACACTATGCTGCTAAAAGGCACTTGGATGCTGCATTAGAATGAGCTGCCTCTCTGATGTCCTGGGAGAGTAAGGCCAGGAGTCTGTTCAGTGTTTCCGCAAACCTTTTATAAGATACATATGAACTGTTCTATTAAAATATCACTTCCCAATAGAGTGAGCAAACATATCCTTTGCATATTTCTATTTATAAATCTTACATATTTAGCCTTTTAATTATGTTTATTGGAATATATGGGGCCCCCTGGTGGTCTAGTGGTTAGGATGCAGCGCTCTCACCGCCACGGCCCGCGGTTCGATTCCCGGTCAGGGGACTTCCCCGGGCAGATGGAGCTCGTCAGCCCTGTAAGGCCATCCATCTAAGAGAAGGTCACTCTAAACAAACCTACGTCCTGAGGACCTCGCTGCCACTGTCCAAGCTCGCTCGGCCCTGGCAGATGAACCTTAGGATTAAAGGGTGGGCTCAGTTCAGCGCACACTGTGTCTCACCTAAAAAATCCACTGCGCAGGCTCGAAGGGTAAAGACCTTCCCAAATCTTCATCCGCGAAGACTGGCCATGATTGGAATATATTACACTCTGAATTCTTACAGTATCTTTCATTAAGATAGAAGGATAATGGTAATATCTTTGGTGTATTCTTATGCTGCAATCATAATTAACTGTTTACTTCTCCTGAACTTTCTCCAAGATTTTAATGAATCGTACCTTTGCATTCACCAAACTCCATTTCCTCCAGTTTTTCCTATAGATTTTTCAGGTTATTTATTTCTCTGTGTTGAAGGTTAAGGTTTTCTTGTTTCTGCTTGATGTTTTCTAGTGGAGCTGTCCATCGCCTAATTCCAAAGAACATGAACCCAATCCTCCTGCTATATAAATTAGCTAATCACCATCAAATTTGAAGGAGACCATTTCCACTATCTTAAGATGTATAGTCTCTTTGTGTCTTTAAAAAAAAAAGAACAAAAATTAGTGGAGTTTTTTACACATAAATAGTATATTAAAAAAATCAACAATACCAAACCCTAATCCTAAATATCACAACACACATTTATAAACATATACAGCTTGATTTTGAACTCTGGCCAAACTCTGATGAGCAAATAGTTATTTTTTACTCTACCAACCTACACCACACATTTTTATCTCCTATATATCTTAAAGCCACATCTCTGACCTTCACACAGCAGCCAGCAGGTGAAACAGGAGGAACAGGCTTCTCTAGCATGTGGGGATAGCTGTAGAACTGCATCTCTGGTTGATGATCTCTTTCCCCATGTTCTGTACTGCACAGCTACAGCACTCAGGAAATCCCTGACATATACAGATGAAAGATAAGACAGGTACGTGTCACCACATGGTAATGTCTACTCTACTGCTAATACTGTCAGACACTATGAATCTCCAGTCTGATCCAGCATAGCTATTTTTATTTTAAACTCAGTGATGGATTAGGGATTCAATAATTTTTCAGATTAAAACACCTGGAAACATCTAAATAAGATCATTAAAAATCTCTAGACAAAAAGAAAACTGTAAAATAAAAGTTGCAAAACAATGAAAGACTTGTGTTGTCCACCCTGTAGAAGTAACAGAACAAACTGATGTGAACTGAAGGGATGAATGATGAAAATTAGTGTGTTTTAATGATCCAGTGATACTCAGTAGATAGCAAGAGAACAGCTGTGAACATATGAAGTAGAGATGACTAAAATGACAGTGCTGAGAAATAACTGTAATACACATCAATCCAACTCCTGTCATCTGAACTCAGCTACTTTTCAGTTGTCAGAAAGGCAACTAAATGGGACGTAAAATCTGGTAGATTTCCTTTGAGGTCATGAAGGGATGGATTCTTTGCCACCACAATATCTGCCCCACAGAGGTAACCCTGCTGTAGCTGTCAAATTCTCAAGCTGCCTGTCCTTGAATGTTATTTAGAAAGAATAACAGCTTTTTAATTGATCATGGTTACTGAAGGTCATTCTTCTTTTGCTGGCCAGTGTGGCATAGTGTCCCTCTTTTTTCTGCCTCAACAGATCACATTGTCTCTTTGCCTGTTTTCTGAAACACAACATCTGCTATGCCAGGATGTTGTGTGGCAGTTGATATCTCAATGACCTGCGTGACTTTGAGCCCAGTAATGATGCTTCCACCTGTGAGTTGGCAGCGGGTGTTTTCCAAACTTTCCTGCTGATCAGGTTGCTTGCCAACAGACATAGTTCACTTTTGCCCATAGCTGTGATGGACATGCTCTGTTTGGCTACTTATTCTTGTTCTGCATTTTGTTCTGTGAAGGGACTAACTGGTTGAGGTTTCCTTTAGAAAGCAGAAGATTCCTGCTTGTCAGGGGATAGGTTTGCTGTTAGAGGTGGAGTTCCTGTGGCACAAGAGAGTTCTTCTCAGAGCAGTGAGCCCTCAGCTCATGCGTAAAGTGAGAAACTATTTAGAGGAACAGAGAGCTGAAATCTGGGACTTTCGGATAATAGGAATAGATACTGCAGGGTATAATGGATTGCTTGGGTATAATGGATTGCTTGGGGTTGTTGCAACTCATAAGTATTGTGCTGTTGGAAACCAAAACAGGAGCACCATGTACTTGCAAGGAGAGATTGGGTGGGAGTCATCTTTGCTATATCAAAAAAACATTAGCATAGCCATGGTAAGGCAATGGTTCCTTTTGCTCCATTTTGTCTCCATCAGTGAGCCTCTTACATCACAGGTGCAAAGTTGCAGTAGAAATGAAACATCGTATCAAAAACATTGGGAAAATTTATCAATCACATCATCCTTATCCATATTTCTTTTGACTTCTGGAAAGAACCATAAAATATTTGCAGTGAAGAGCTTCTCTTAAAAACATACCAAACTGGACTCTTCATAAAAAGAACCAAGGCTGAATCTTGCCACTTAAATCAGATGTATCACATATCTATTAATTCCACTCTTTATTATAATTTCTACTAATTTTCTCTACATCTTTTAAAAATAGACATCTTAATGTCACCCCTGAGTCCTAAGATGCAGCTGCAATTTAAGTGAGAGGGCATACAGCATGATTAATAATTCAGCTATTTCATCCCTGACTTCCTTTGAAACCCATGAGTGAATACACTCTGGTCCTGGGGATGTGTGACTGTTCATTTTTTTCAGTCAGTTCCAGCGTCCCTTCAGAATCACTTCAGTTGATGAGTCCCCCATAAAGGATGATAATATCCCTCATTTTTTCTGCCATGAACAGTGATGCAGAAAGAGTTTCTACCATCGCTGGAATTGCTCTGTGTTCTCTGAGCATGTCTTTCTTATCCTGATCGTCAGTGAACCTTACAAATTTTCTTGCAGGCCCTTTGTTTCTGATGAGTATTAACAAATACTTATCAGTAGTTTCGATTACTTTTGCTAGTTGATCTTCAATGTCCTTGTTGAAGTTTCTACACACACAAAGGGTTTATATAGCTACATTCTTTCCTATCCAGCCATTTCCAGGTTCCTCTATTTTAAAGCCACTGATTTAGTCCATGTTCCATTAAAATCTAGTTTATTTGAGTTTTGAAACATTTCAGTCTTTGAGGGATCACTCCAGGACAAAGCCTATGCAAAGCCTTCTTAGAGAATTGGCAAATGTAGGGTCCCTTCATAATGCTGTTCTTCCTCTACATCCTAATAAAGGGTCTAACTTGATTTATCACTTCTCCAAAGCAGGAGTCATCAGCAGTCCACCATCTGCACAGATCAGAAGGAAAAAATATGTTTCCAAAGGTTCTTCAGGCATGTTTTTAGCTTCAGCAGTTTCCAGGAAATACAATGCTTCCAGAATGACTCTGACAAAACAATTTATGTTTAATTAATAATTAGATTTTGTTTTCAAATTTGCAAGTAAATATTTATTTGATGCTCTTGAGTACCTGTTCTTTCTCAGATATTGTACATTTCTTGTCATTGATGCCTACACCCACCAGCCTAAATCTCAAGACAGAACATGTTATTGAGTTGTCTGTGTATAAGCCTGGACTCTCGTTTGAATAAACAACATAGGAAATCAGAGTCTTCTGTCCAGTTTGTTCTTGATATCCACACAACATTTAAAAACTTTAAGTGTTCACTGCTTTAAAAGAATACACCAAACGTACTTCACATCTGTGAGACTGAAAGCATACTGCATGGGAAAAGCAAATACTGAAGAATGATTTCCATTACCAATAGGGGACAAGTTCCAGACTGCATTCACCTGAGAGCCAGTAGCTCTAATCTGGATTCTAAAAGGACAAACTCACTGTGAGAAAAAAGTTGGAAATCACATGGCTCATCTCTATTCTGCAGTGATATCTCAGGGTAGCTGTCCTAGGAAACTATTGAGATGTGGAGGCTTGTGAATGTGAGCTCAAACAAGATAACATTTTAGAAGCAGTTCTTGGAAACAAAATTAACCACAAGTCTCAAAAAATTTTCATGTCCAAATGTAGCATTCATTTGAAATGATTTATTTTCCCTTCAGTCATTTGTTTATACATACACAAGCCGTCCTCACTCATCCTATACATGTAGACATAAACAAATTAATTAATTGTTTTGTCCAACAGCCTCAAAAGGAAAGAGTGAGAGGGATTTTTTGCTTCTAAGTACTTGGAAACTGCCAGTTTAGAGACTTGATAGTTGCCAGAGCAACAAGAAAGAAGCAAATCTTAAAATGGGAACAAACATATTTCCTTGAATTGCAGGATATGCATTAGAAGTTTAATCATTCTGCACATGACAAGGCTAACAATAAAAAGTGTTATATCTGTCAGACAAATCATATGGTAGAGATAGAGGCCAAACACTAGCAATATCAAAACAGCTTTTTTTTTCACTAGAGAGCAGGAGATGTCATTGGATATCTGAATCCACTTCTGGACAAGTCAAGCACACAATCTGTGTTGGTACCAGTTATATTAGGGAAGTGTGGAAAACACCTAGAGGCTAAATTTACATGACTATAAAAGGAAAAAGAAGTGCAGAAAGACAAACCTGGAATATAGACTCTGTGTCTCTCAGTCCCAACACCTTCACCTGTCACACCACAAGATCTCTTCATAAATACATCAAAAACCCATTCGTGGTATGGGTTTTGTTTGCCCTTGATACTCCTTCTAAAAGGCTATTCAATACTCTTTTATAAAAATTCTTCAAATTTCCAGCCAAATTTAACTAACACCCCGTTCAAACCAATCTGGTTTGGTGCTAGCTTTGTCTTCTGTGGAGGTAACCTTATTATGTCCTCAGGGAATACATTTATAGACAGCTCTCAGTCTGGGCTGAGCTCAACAGTCTCTTCTGATCATACTGGTTAATCCCAAGTATTGCCATTCTATTCCCTCTGAACCACAGAGCAATCACATCTTGGAGTCAACATATGCAACTGAGTGTTTGGGTTGTAGGGACACTTCAAAATGTGAAGATTTTGCAGTACTCAGTCATGGCTTGCTTTTCTGAGCAACTGTGTGTCGCTGGCAACATCAATCACTAACAGATCCACTCTTACAGTGTGGTCTGGTCCTTCTCCTCAGTCATTTCCCATGGATGAGCTCCTGACTTAAAATCTGAGTACTCAAATTGACAAATTTGC
Source organism: Pseudopipra pipra (assembly GCF_036250125.1). Lineage (NCBI taxonomy): Eukaryota > Metazoa > Chordata > Aves > Passeriformes > Pipridae > Pseudopipra > Pseudopipra pipra. The sequence continues at coordinate 53,688,645 of NC_087554.1, forward strand.
TTGCCATTTAACTGAACTCTCATTTCACCTCCTATTAATCACTTCCTCCTGTGGTTTTGGGTTTTTTAATGGAGATCAGATCTGACCTTGTCCATTTGCAACATGAGGGGTTTCCTCACCACATTTCTAATTTTTATGCCAAGATCGTTACTGAAAATATTAACCAAGGTTTATCTGTAAAAATACCCAAGAAGAACTCTAGTAATCTCCCTCTGTCCAGCCAGATATTTTCCCTTTCTACTTTTCCTATTGCCATCTCACTTCTAACCAACTCCTTAGTCAGGTTACAGTTCTTGCACTTTAATTTCCAACTTTTGCACTTAACCAAATTCCCATATGACACTGCGTCCAGGTTTCAGCAAAGGACACAGTTAATTTTTTTCCAATAGCTGGGAGGGGGTGCATCAGAGAGTGTGACCAGGATCCTAATTCTACTCAATACCACCATGCCCTGGGTGGAGGAAAGGAACTCTCCCTCATTTCCAAGGAGAAGGGCGTTCCAAATGGTGGAAGAAATAATTTCTTTGTCTTATATCTTTTGTTATTAATATTGTTGGTGTTACTCTTGGTGGTTTTTTTATCTCATTGCTTTTTCCAGTAAATTTTTCTGATCTCAACATGTGATCTTTGCCTTTTGTGCTTTCAGTTGGAGGAGGAGTGGGAACAAGCGTCAGTGTGGTTTTAGTGGGACTACTGAATGGGAGAATACCATTCCTAAACCATGACACACTGCTGGTTGACAGCCAGATAGATGGTTTCATCCCCCTTTCTGTTGTCTAGAAAATCAATTATCATATTATTGAATGATTATATTGAATATAATCATGAATGTTATCCATTTTTTCTGATAGCATCTGTTTGGTAAACTCCTTTTACGTCTTTTCCATTTACAACAATATATAAGTTAGAAAATTCCTTCAGGAACAAATTTCATTTAAATGCTGAGAAGCTCTTAATTCTTGAAAAGCAAGGTAAACTGGTGAGTAAAAATGGTAATGTAGACTAGGAAGAAAGCCATGTGCAAATCTTCATTGTTTCATCTCTTACGTGAATGTGTTTGCCACGCTTTGTTTTGACATTGTTTTTGAGCCAATTTGAACATAAATTCCAAGGAGAGCCAAACTTGTTCAGTTAACAGCAAATAAACAGAGGGAGAGGGGATCCACTCCAGCAGTGTTACACAGGGAAATTGCCTGTTGCTAAGAGCTGCTCTTGTTAAGGGTCTAGAGATTTGCAAAGCACAGCCATCCCTGTGACAGGGAATGGATATACTTTCCTGAATCTTCTGAAGAATATAAATAAATTACATCTGATCTAGGGGACACATTATATACTTGTTGCTCACTGACATGTATTTTGAAAAGAATGAGTTTAAACAGAAGTTTAAATAAAAACAGACAAGTAGGTACAGAGCCTGGTATGTTAGAGCAAGACTTTTGTTTTGAATAACTAAGTTGTACAGCAATACAAAGTATTATTCTCATAATAACGATGATAGTAATAATAATAGTATCACAAACACTTCTACAACAAAGTACAAAATTAAAGATAAAAGTCATCTTTGTTTTGGAGCAAGATGCAACATTAAGTGGAGAATATGGAAAATACCTCAAAGACTCAGTAAAACCCTTCGAGGCATATATCTGTATTTGAGAAACCAATATTTCTTTAAAGAAATACATACAAGTTTATTCTGGATGATAATAAGCTGATGGGGAGGTATTTTTCCTTTCTACACCAGCTGAGGTAGTTGCTCGTGGTAGGGAGAGCAAGTGCTGCCTATTCTCATCTGTGTCAAACAGTCTTTATCCATCATTCTAAATCAGACCTCAGGCATATCTTTACTTGTTTCCTATGCATACCCACTTACAGATCTCAGTAACTTCCACTCAAGAGAAAGCATTTTGCTTTCTGCTGCAATGTGAATACCATTCTGCCCCTACATCTATAAGCCACTGTGGGTTTCCTTATGTCTTTTATTTGCAGCATTAGAAATTAAATTACCCCTCTTAGAATTTCAAATAAATAAGTAAATCCCCATCTCATTCATCCAATCCCTCTTAGAAAAAACCCCATAACCTTCTTTTCTAATAAACACGATACTCAGAGCAGGGAACTTTTATCACTTCAGATGAGCTGCACCTATCATCTTGCAGAGGTCAATACGGTGCAGTGCAATGACAATGACTGACTCTCTTACATTATTTTTTTAGAGTATCATCAGCCCACAGCAGCCAAGCAGCAAGGCTGCTCAGAGCAGTGTTCTGCACTGGGTAACACATTGTCATGGCAACCAAACAAATGGGTCAACCCACTCCTGCTCGGTTCCATTGTTGCGTAGTGTGTAAGAGAAATCACAGCATGAGCATGAATGTGTCTTTGAGCTTCTGTGAGACTGAGCCAAGTTCCTTTCCTAATCTGCCCTTGGGCACAGTACCTCTTGCTGAAGCACTAGGCCTGTGTGCCTGCTCAGTGACGTGCAGACGCATTGGTCCATGAGCTCAGCAGGTAAACACAAGGTCTTGGGAGGGAAATCAACTCCCAGGAAACACTGATGATCTTTTCTCCTACATATCATTAGATAATATAGAGAAACATGCTACTAAAACAATGACAGTAAAGTGGGGATGGCTGAGCCAAGTCTTGTGGTGGAATAATTGGGCAATGTGGTGATGTAGCAGGACAAGTGGATGAGGGAGTCCTCAGAGGTATGTAAGTGGTATGTCTGCTGAACACTGCTTTCTTCTATGTCTGTCTTATGCTCTCCTCACTGTTCCAGTCTTGTTCTCCTTCCTCATTCCCACTGAATTCCCATTCTTTTCTGTATTCTGTAATAACCCTTTTTGACACTTCATCTTCTACTCCTGTGGTCCTAGAGGCTCACACCCACCCTGCCGCCCTCCGTAGCTTCTGGTAGGACTGTTTTGTTATCACCTATCTTTTGCGTTGCAAGATACTTTCTATCATAGAGTTTTGTTTTCAGACAGATGAGAACTTAATCATAGCTATTCCAGATGGAATTGTGTGTGCCAGACATCTGGATGAAGAAGTTATTTTCTTGAAGTTTACGTAATTATTGTCAGCCAAAATTCATAAAAAGTTTCTAAGATTTAAGATAGAATTGACATGGACCTGGGCCAAAATTATGGTAATTTTAAAAAAATTTAAACAATTTTCCCACACTTTATGCTATCCTCATGGTACAGAGAAGGGATATGCAGTTTATCAGAATATGCTGCAGTTTCCTTCAGGGCATGCTTCCTGTTCTCCTTATGAATATCTGCTCTTTTCCAAATAAGATATAATCCCTGAAAAAATTGCCATCCACACATCTCAACAAAGAATTCTTAATGTTTGCCAGATAAGACCCCAACAGATATTGTTTATACTGTGCACGTTGCAGGCAAGAGACCAGAGTGCAGTGTTCCCCGAAGGGAGGATGAGACTGAGAGAGTCTGAAAAGGATAAGCAGATTCTTGAGATGGGAGCTGGATCAAGAGGAAAACCAAGACTACTAGATGAGAAGATGAGTTTAAGATGATGAGCAGAATCATAGAGTCGTCAAATGATTTGAGTTCATAGAGACCTTAAATATCATCTACTTCCTACCCCCTTCCATAGGCAGTGACGGTGTCCACTAGACCATCAAAAAGCCCCATCCAACTGGCCTTGAACACTTCCAGGGATGGGACATCCACGACTTCTCTGGGCAACCTGTTCCAGTGCCTCACCACCCTCACAATAAAGAATTCTTCCTTATATTTAGTCTGAATCTACCCTCTCTCAGTTTAAAATCATTACTTCTCTCACCACACATCCTGATAATGAGCCTCTTCCCATCTTTCCAGTGATTGATTAGATGTTTTCAGAGTGCGAGCAAATGAGAAGAAACAAGAAGGGTTCTGGATTTTATGATAGTCCCAGATAAGGTGAAGAACTGGGATTGGACAGGCAAGCAGATTGTAGGGAGGGACCCTGAAATGAAATAACACTGGGTGCAGATTTGCAGATGAAGAACTGAAGAACCACTTAGGTGAGACTAGGAAGGCAGACAGCCATGGGGAGCGTATGAGAGGAGATGCAGTAAATGAAGAGGCTCATGTCCCCAAAGAGTAGTGGTGCAGTGCGTGGAAAAGAAGAAGGACAGCACATGTTTTAGGAAAGGAGAAAGTGGGAATGATTGTAAAGGAAGACTGACGTGAGAAGTCAAGGAAAGGGTGACAGTGACTGAGACAAGACCAAGAGCTACAAAACACTCAAAAGAAGAAATACTGGAAAGATGTGGCAGGAGAGATTGATCTTATGGACAAACAGCAGGACCTATGCCTGGAATGGAATTAAGAACTCATGTTTTGCCATTCACATGCTTTTGGTAAATATGTGTAAAACTCCTTAACAAAGGCTCTCATTGCCCCACCAAGAATGACTATTTGCCATGACCAGGAGTTACTTCACTAACTTCAAACTGCAGAGTTCTGTTATGTAGCTCTAGGTGTTGCCAACACACAAACAAACAATGAGGACACCAGGATGATGCCACATTGTGGGATATTCTGCTCCTGTTTCTGATTTAAAAACAAACAAGCCATTAAAAAAGAAAAATGCAGGAATATTACCCGCACACTACTTTTAAAGCATCGTGAAGCTCATAAAACGGCAGTAATGCACTTCGTGCACTTCTCTGTGCAATCTTTTCCAACCCGCTCATATGACTTTATTATAGTGGAAGGTTTAATTAAATGTTATGCACTTTTATTGCAACAGGAATTGGGGCTCAGTTTTATGGAAGAGCATGTGAAAATGAACCACGGCTGTGCTGTGAGAGCTGTACAGTCCACAGGCCCACAGGTCAGAAGCCGTGGAAGCAGGAGGAGAAAGACTGTCCTCTGCTTTAAATGTTCTGCAGAATTATATTCCACCCTTCCTCTCTCCATAATGTTGCCTACGATGCCAGGAAAGACACTAGAGCCAAACTACTCATGTGTGGCAATTACGTTTACTCATTATCTGGGTCTCTCACTTGAGCCTGAATTGATAAGGTGCTGCACTTTCACCATTGCCTTTCATGTCTTTGAGAGCTGTGCTTTGAATGTCTAATGTGCTAAATGCACTGAAAAAAGTTTTCTACTGGCAAATCAGAACAAGCAAGAACTGAACTTTTTTCACTTCTTTTGTTTCTCAGTCCTTCGGATACAAAATGGATGTATGAGTACTGTCTTATGTTAGAGAGGTATTCTGAAAATGTGTTCATTTCTATTTGTGTAGAAATACTGTTGGATGTTAATATGAACAGCATGAAAGGTCTCAGAGAAAGTTTGACAATTCTGTCTTTAGAACAGGTTTTGCAAAATGCGAGAGATAAGGTACAGGAGTCACATGAGTAAACAAAATACTGAAAACCTATTTAAAAAGTGAGTACTCAATCAGGCGGATGTGCTATGAAAAAACACAGTATGTAATGATGAGATTGCAGATGGAATTAGAAAGCATAATCACAAAAAGCCAAATTAAGTTTGCATGCGGATCTTAATTCTTGCATTTCCCATCTGTTGAGGGCTTGACTTTTCAGCTTCAAAAACAACATAATAATATAACATTGGACAGGTTTTTTACGTACTCCTGCTTTCTGCAACAGACACAAACAAATGTTGAAACAATAAGAAAGCCCCATCCCTCAGACCCATAGGGGTAGTGAACTCTCCTGAATCATCATGGTCACGTTATTTTGGCATGGTTGTGTCGTAGTCTGTTGTCCTACTTTCATTATTGCGTTCTTTCACATTCTCTGTGAGTAAGAGTGTAGCTCTCTACTTAGAGAGGGCCCTGTGCAGTCCGATTACAGTCCTGATTGCAGCTGCAAGGTCTTTAAAGCAACACAAATATTACATCATCTTAGTACTTTACTAGGAGCCCATCACAGACACTGGTATTTTAGCGATTCAATATAAAAAGACAGTCCTTGACTTAAGGAATTTATAAATTAAAAATAAGACTCAGCTTTATAAATAAGACACATACACATAGGAAAGATACAAGCAGATTAAACAATAATAATAAAATACAGTGGTCATACAAAAAAAAAAATCAGTAGTCTTCTGCATTTATGCAAACATAATTGAAAGCATTGTTGTGTCTTTTATATCAGACCTGCTTGCCACTACTTTCCAGAACTGCAGTTATGGGGATATCTGTTTATTCTCCTCCTTGTCACTGGAGGCTTTTACATATAGCAAAATGCAAGGGATCATGTAATATATTATAGATTCTTTGCTCTGTTTCCAGTTCCCAAAGCCCTGTTGCATCCACTGCTTTATCACATCTAAAAAATTAATGTCATAAGATATAACAAACAGGGAGACTACATCAACATCTACATGATAGTAAAGGTGAACATTACTACATCAGAAAACCAAGAGCTTCAGTGTTATTGCATTATGCAAGAGAGTAGGACTCAAAAGATTTATGACACATTTCTGTTTGGAGATGGGAAGGGAATAATGGGAAAATCACACTTTTGAACAAAATGCCGAATAATTATTGCACTTGGAAGAGAAATGTCATATTTGTGCATGTGTTCATCATTCACAAACAATATGTATATAAAACATTTAATTAATTTACAGAAGACCTCCAAGAGCGAACAATGTATTGCTAGCACAGTTCATGCTAGCAGAAAAGAAGATTATAAAAGACAAACAGAAAGATGTCGCTGTTTCAAGAACATAAGCACATAGACCTTCCAGCAGATGATCCATATTTCATATCAGTTGAGGGAACTGAAACCATGCCGACTTCTGACACAAAGATCCAGTATTTTCCTTGCCAATAGCCATCACTGGAAATTCAGAATGCGAGGGAATTCTGTATTTAGTTTCATTTTTTTACATGGTCTGTTCTGAATAGCTCCTTTTCTTTTTTTTTTCCTAATTTCTTTCTTCCTCTTTTCGAATCTGTGGTTCACTCCAAAGGTGGCAATATAGTCAGAAGAAGAAAGAAGGGTGTGGGAGACCCGACCATGCATACCTGACTTTACCATGAATGTGAATTTGAACTAGTTACTTTCCTTCTCTGTGCCTCAGCATTTCTACTTGTGAAATGGAACCAACAAAAAACTAGTGCAAAAGCAGGATCTCAGTAAACACATTCTTGCTTGTCAAGTTATTTGTCTTTATATGATTTGCAAAAATCTTATGAGTTAGATCAGATTTGGAAAAAGCAAGCTAACTCAGTCTTGCCTTGGCCGCCTTGCTTAATCTTCACCACTAAGGAATGGAAGTGTTTCACAACAACTGTGTTCTTGCTTAATTAATTTCTAATTTTAATCTCAAACTGTGCTTAATAAAATCATTCCTAATTCTGAGCATTCTACATTAATATACTGAGTACTGGATCAGCTTACTGGAGTAATTGATTTGTTTCATTAGAATCTTTCAGTGAAAATTGTATTTCCAAAGTTATAGAATATCTTAGAATTGACACTGGAATTAAAGGGCAAAAGGTCATGTTTTTTGTTATGTAAAAAGTCAGGCTTCCTGACTGTAAGTGTTTACCAGCATTAACAATTTAAAATATATTATTTTGGTACTATTAACAAACATTTGTCCTTCACTTGCAAACTCATTCAAGATAAGGCTAGAACGAAGAAAACTGGGAAGCTCAGAGCTCAGACATGAACTAAAGCAAAGGAAATAGGTTGCATATCTTTGTGGAAATTACTTTCTCGATATTACTAGTGTATAAAGGGTTGACAATTTGCCAATCTCTATTTTTCTTGGCCTTGATGCTAGATTGAGGAAAAGAGCTTCTAGCTATGGCAAAAAGGGCTGCTTCTGGCATAGATTTTTTTTTTATTGCCATCAGATATTTGTTCTCATTTGGATTCTTTTTAATTCTCAAATAATTATTTTTATGGCACCAATTGTTATAAAACCTTATCTTCACATTTACAGCTGGAATGGTAGTCTTGAGGCAGTTTCATGTGTCCCTTTCCCAGGAGATAAAACTACATTGATAGAGAACATCAGAAATTTCATCAAAACCGATCACTTTCAACTAATGATTATATAATATCCCGTAACAAAATAAAAATTAAATAGATCTAGAAAAAATGCAAGGGAACCATAATAATGCAAATAGAATTTAGTTTAGGTTCCATTTTATAGTTTAACAATATCATTAAAATAGCACTGAAAACTATAATGATAAGACACCACATTAAAAAAAACCAGCAGCAGACAAACTGCTTAGAAACAGTATGGAAAAGGAAAAAAATGTAGAGTATAGCAATGTTTATAAGATAAGAAGTGGGAACTTATAAAGAAACTGTGAAATGGGACTATGACAGAGTTAAGTTCACCTTATTTTTAGAATTAGTAAAGGCATATAAAACCCTACTAAACAGAAATTCAAGCAAATAAACATATACGTTGGAAAAAACTGAACAAAACCCAATCAAACAAATAAACAGCACAGAGTAGAGGAATGATCTGGTTTCTTTGTCAGAAGACAAATAAAGCAGAAACACAGGAAACTTTGCTGGTAATCAGCAGACAATACCCATATGTGAGTGTGTATAAATAGCAACAATGGATCTGTTAGGGTTTGTATGAAACGGAAGTAAACGCAGCATCTTTCCTTTAAAAGGGCACAAAACCAGCGAGAGAACTAAGAGTGAAAATAACAGCTTGCTTCTGTAGCTTGCAAAAAATCCTGCTGAGATCAAGACAAAAATCAAAGACTGAATAGCAGATAGAGTTCTGACACTAGTAATGAGTCTAGAGAGGCGAGTGGATTTTTTTTATTTATTTTTTTGCCACCTAAAGCCTCCATCAGGGCCAGTTCAAAACTTTAAAAACAGCAGGCATCTCTAAGTATCAGAGTTCAGGTTGAAACTGTTAGCATCAGAACACACTAGAGGTTGCAGAGTGTAAAATTTTGTAAATTGTCAGAAGACCTCTATTGATAAATGATAATTTTATAAAAATATTTCCTCATGCATTTATTTTTCTGTTATATATTTCCCATATATCTGTTTGTTTTCCTGTTCACTCTCCATATATATATATCATAGAGAGAAATATGTATTATACAGACTAAATTTAAATAGATTCTACACACACTCAGAAATATATGGCCATGCTTTCTATTTCTGGATTATCCATATGTGGACAATTTTCCAATAGACTTGAATGGTGGTTCAGTGTTGAATTCCCCTCTCTCTGATGTGTAATCTTTGATGGTTCTCTTATCATTTCAGTTTCCATGTAGGTAAAACTAAGCTATTCATTTTGATATATGTCTGTCTCACAGTGCGTTGTCCATTTTTCTTTATAAATATCCTTTCAGCCAGAAGACAGAATAATTTATTCTCTCAATTCATAAAACCATAAGAACACAGTGTCTTACAGAGAGATTGTTTCTCCCTCTCTTGCTTTCTCCCCTGTGTATACACAGTCAGCCCCTGTCCAGCAATGTAGTCTCAGATCTAGTTATGTTTTATGTAGGAAGTAAAATTATTTTTCTAGCCTCAGGAAAGTACTTAAAATATATTTGAAAATGCAATACGACTAACATATCAACAAAAATGTTCTGTTTACTGGCTGACTATTAAGAATCTACGTTTATATTCACAGCACCAAGTCTTTCACTGCAGAAAAATAAAAGATAACAAGATGATGTGATTTAAAAACTGAACACTATCTGCATCTCCAAGTTGGTATAGCATGTTGGATATATTGGACATATTATGATACAAACTTCCTAGCTGCTATTAACATCTGTCAGATTGTCAATCACCTTTTAAAAATACGTAAGATTCAGGCTTTTTTAACATCAGTTTGCAAGGGAATGTTTGCCTGATCAAAATATATGGCAGGACCATAAGTGATGGCTTTGAAAGGGACATCTTGGATAATCTAATTCAAACACCTGCTTCAAGCAATGTTGGTTTCATATTAGTCTCCTTCTAAGTTTACTTAACCTTTCCTTAAAGACATCTAATTATTTTGCCTCTAGTCTGGTGACAAATTGTCATACTGTCTGATCAACCTCAGTGTTAAAAGAAAATGTCTATATACTCAGCCTAAATTAATCTTTCTTCCAAGTAAAGTTCTGGCCATTATTTCTGTCTATGACAAGTATTTGCATTTCTGAATTTCCTGTTTTCACACATTATGATGCATATATGTTTTAGAATTTCTCTCTCTTTGTACTAAAAATTCTTTCCATGACTTTCCCACTGTCTTCAACGAACCTGTCTACATTTTTCTATACTTCAAGTATAGGCAGCCCACTACTGCTATATAAAATGACAGTAATATCTTCCAGCTCTTTGAAAATTGTCTTTGCTTAGATTTCTTTAAATATATATGTATTCTTTTTGTAACAGCTTTGGATAAGATTTCGTTTTTGTTTGCATTAGTGACAAAATCATATTTTCTGAATATATTTTATCTTCTTCTATGCCTATACTCCTCCAGTTTCTCATCTTTTGTGCTGTGAATAGCAGGATGGAAAAAAACTACTAGAAGAATAAAGTTTTTTCCTGTTGCCTTGATTTGCTTTTTATGTAGTAGTTTCTTGACCCTGTATTTTAATTACTAGGTTCATGCATCTGTCAGAGTACTAACTATGAATGCAGAATCTGACTGAATATTTCAGGTTTCTACATTTAGGACTCTTTCTTTACAATATCAAAGAAGGGCTATGATCTCAGGGATAGCAAAATCTCTGGCATTCCTAACACTGAGAGAGGGGGAAAATTGGATTCATTTTTTGATCAAGACTGCTACAGACGGTGGAAAGCTGCCCTAGTGATGAAAGTTTTGCCTCAGTCTTCATAGCAGCCAAGATTTCAAGTAATGTACTTTCCAAAACAGCTGGCAGAATTCTCTGTGCTATAGTAATTGGGTGATAGATAGCACTGAGCTACTTCTTTGACAATACTTAGAGAGGGAGGCTATGAAGATTTTCAGTACTAGGAGAGGGAATGGGTTTGGCTTTAACTCCTGTAAATTATTGCTGTATATTTTAGCTCTACACATTCTGGCTACTGTTCCAGTGGGGAAAAATTACCATTCTAAAAAAAATATACTTTGGCAATCTCTAGCTCACTGTTGATAGCTGCAACTTCTGTGTGTAGTGAAATCTGTTCTGTGCAGAGAAGAATTTTGGTTTATGTACTCTGATACAGACGGTGATGGACAAGATGCCTGTCTTCCCACTGAAGTCTGAAGACATTCACCTGTTGCTTTCTGTGAGGATGGAAACATGTTCTTGAAAAGGATACAGTGGCAGCAGAAACAGTTTCATGTTTTTCTTGTCAGTCACCTGCCAGCACAGTGCACTGAATCAGCTCACTGAGGAGCCAGAGGTAACAGAGGTTAGTCTGGCATGGGGGGACAAACGCCACTGTGCACCTGGGACATGGCAAGGAGGTTAGAGGGAAAGGAGAGAGAGGATATTCTGCTCAACCCCAGCAAGCTGGAAGCCTGGTTCAGCCCATCTGGTCCCAGCACACATGAGGATGGGACATCCTAACAGAAAAAGAGTTTCTTAAGCTTCAGCTGCGTCTGATAAGCTTTCTTAATGACCAGCACTACTCACAGAGTACAGTATGAAGTACAAACTTGTAAAACCAGGTAACAGAGCCTAAAACTTCGTGTCTGTGTATATTCATGGCTGATGAGATCACTTCAAGGGATAAAGAATAAACCTCTCCTCTCACGATAATGTTAGAGTTTCTGATACAATCATTTGCAAAATATTCCTACTTTTCCGGGGAGGTGGCGCTGTCCTCTAACAGAGATATTTCCCTTTCTCTTTGCAATATGTATTAGAGTAGTTAATCAGTTATTTCTTCCCCTCGTGTGGAGTCTCACATATGGTTTCTACGTGACTCTACTGATAGCCTCAGATTCTAGCTATCAGAGTTTGTGGGGACCTTTGGGAGCTGTTATACTAATTATTTGCTTTGTGTTTCTCATCACTGATGCAGATTCTCCTTGGCTAGATTCTTGCAACAATGAAACAAAAATTTGACTGAACTTCTCTCCAGTCAAAAGGTGTTATATTAGTAGGCAAACAGGATGTTGGGAGTACAAGTACTCCTAGCCAGAACAGAACTTCAAGGATTCCTTGCTGCTTTTGCATTTTCAGACTTTGAAAAGTTGCTTGCATGTTGCTGACCAGAAGGTTGAGGAACTCTGTTTCTTTGTTCAGTGTACAAAAAGAAGTTCTTTCCAAGTAAAATTCTCATTCTCAGTCTCCTTTTTCCACTATCTCAGTCCTTGAACATGTTCTTTATTCTAGTTTAAAAAAAGGCAGGATCATTGTGGGGCATTTTCTTGGAACAAATGAAAGATTGTATTAGTTTCTGGACAAGGATCCATCAAGACTTTTTTTCTGGATTCAGTTGTTGCTGTCAGTGTCTTGGATGATCTGATGACCCTGATTCCTGTAAAATGTTCCAGAGGAAATATCCCAAGGTTTCCATGAAACTATGTTTCCCAAGAACCACAGACTGTTAGGAGATCACTAGACCAGCACTCCTCAGTCTGTGCTCACCACTCAAGTATTTTCAGGTGAAGAAATGAGTGCAACACCTTGGATGATCTCCATACCTAGAAAACTATTGCATGAGATTCTTTCCTTTCCAATTTCTAATGCAAAGACCAAAAAAAGTTAAAAAAAAAATTAATGTTATCCTCAGTGAAATCACTAACATCTGCTGAAACACAGTTACTATAATTTTCAAAAACTATTGTGAAGACAATGGAGATTTAGATCAGAGTGGTTTTGGCAGTAAACAAGCTAAGTAAAAATGATTTACAGTTAGGTTTGCTCAGGTGGAAGCAGGGGAGAGAAGAAAATTACCCTGGATTTACAGAATGCCAGGGATTCTGTTTTGGAATTATTTTTGAATTAGTATCTGGACTGTTCCAGCTGATAGACTCCAACAAAAAGGATTATGACTTATTGGAAATGGAAATAGTTTTTTATTTAAATGACAGTTGAAGAAAATAGAAGAGATGGAAAATTTGAGATTTTTACTATTTTCAGCAATCCAAGGGGCACCCTGAGAAATGGAAGAGTAAAAAGTAGAGTTATTCTAAAAAAATAGGCAATTTTTGCTTACCAGTGTATCTATGAAAAAAAAAAAAGCAAGAAGAGAGCACAAAAATTGAAGTTTGCAATACCCATTACAACATCATACATAGCATCGTGAGAACAAGATTTTCCTAATGAATTTTGTAAGATATCATTTTTGAACAATACAGCTGATATTCAATAGTTAACTCAGAAAATAGAAGAAATGTGTCATCATATGTCATCAGAATATCTATTTACAATGCAAATTAGAGCACATAATTTGACATTGATGAGTGCATGGATAAAATCTATGAATTCTACAGATTCTCTATCTTATGGTTTTTATTAAAAAAGGAATACAAGGAGAAATTTTTAAGACAGAAAGCAGAAAAATTAAACCCTTCCTTTGACTAGTTGGTCAAACTAATATAGAAATATCACTAAATATCCCTGAAATAACAGAATACTGGTAACCATTTTAACTACCCAGGTTATCTCTTGGTCAAAAAATGCTGAGAAGCTCTAACATAACAAGGCTTCTACACCAGCAAGAAGAGAACTTATGGCCTATGAGAGGAATAAGCAACCTTGGACCTATGACAACGTGAGTGTAAACAAATAAGTAAGAAAGCCAGAATAAAAGCAAAGGGAACAGACTGACAAAGAGCTGCTGATATTAACCCTACAAAAGCACAGGCTCACAGAAAGGCAGAGTAAAGGATTAATCAGTCATCATTAACACTGCACGTTTTCAGTTCTTAGGGTGTCATTGACCATACCCCAGCAAAGCTTGGTCTGGTGAGCTACAGCAAAAGTTGTGAGGCAAAGTAGTGTTTCAGTAGTAAAAGGAAAGCAAGATAAGCTGAGAACCTATGGAGACAATCTGTGTCCATAGAGTCAGACAGGCACAGCTTATCTCAGATACCAAAACTTTTGGAGAGCTCTGAAGAAGCAGTATCTGCCTCTCACACTTTACTCCTAAGTGTTATCTTTAACCTATCCCTTGTTTTCTGCTCTTCCTTTTTCTGGCCTTCACTTCCTCCATTCTCGGTTAAAACTAAAAAGCAGCATTACTAGCAGCAAACCTTTTCAACCTAAGTGACATCATTGTCTTGAAGTAGAAGTAAATAGACTATCTGAAGCTAATGGGTGCTTTCCAATGTGTATATTTTCAGGCAGGTAATCTTGAATTAGCCCATTGTAATTCTAGAGGAAAAACAGATGGCTGTGTACGGTTTTTTTTTACCATATTATAAGGATCTCTAGTTGCTTCACATAAAAGCAGACAAATTAGTAAATGAGGTCTGGTGGAAGAAAGCACTGCATCTGCAGGCAGAAAACAGGCCCCTCAGGAATCCTAAAAACCAGCAGAACTTCTTTAAAAGAAGAAAACAATGAACAAGAAAGAATACAAAGAACAAGAAATACCCAGTCTATTTCCTTAAGGGACAGCGCAAAGGAAGAATAAAGAGATATAAAAGCGAAAGGTACAGAATAAAATGGAGAATTTAAATTGCCTTGTGGTGGAACTAATGTTTCTTCTTGATCTGTTCTGTGACTGCTGAAGGTAGAATTTGAGGTGCTTTGGTGGGATCCTTTTTTAACTCTCAAGCCTCAGAAACACACAATATTTCACCTTCCATGCTTTTTTGCTGGGTCTTTTCTGAAAGAGTTGGAGCTCTGATGCGAATGACTAAGGAGAGAAGCGTTCAGACTTCTGAAGACAAGCACCAAATTAGCTCTGTGCGGACAGCCGGAGTTAAGTTTTAAGGAGACTAGAGGCGTGCTTAACACTCCTCCCCGCCAGCAGACCTCCCTTCTCCCGCGCCCTTATAGGACTCAGGAGCGCAAGGTGCGCGTCTCCTCCGGCCGCCCCAGCGCAGGAGCGCGGGCTCGGAGGGGCTGGGCGGACCGGGGACTGCCTCGCCCCGTGGGCAGCTCCCCCGCCCGCGGGTGGAAGCGGGCAGCCCTCCCCGCCCTCCGTCCCTCCTTCCCCCCGCCCCGTGGCGCCGGAGCTCGGCGGCGCTGCGGGCGGGGGGTGCTGCCGCCTTCCCGGCCCCGCCGTCCGCCGAGCTCCCCGCGGGGCGGCCGGAGCGGAGCGGCCCCGTCCCGGCCATGGGGCTGCGAGCCGCGGGGCTCCTCGGCTGCTGCTGCCTTCTGCCCCTCGTCCTGCCCGCAGCGCAAGGTAAGGCCGGCGCGGGGAGCGCGGACGGGGCACCGGCCGCACCGGGATCCTCTGCCCGGGAAATGTCGCGGTGAGGGGAGGCGAGTTGGGAAAGTTTCGGGACTTTGCCGGGGCCGGGCGGACAGCGGCGGTGGCGGGAGTCCTCCCGCAGTCCCTCGAGGGCAAAGGCTTGTTCGGTCCTTGCTCTGGCCAGAGATGCCGGTGTCTTTGGGAAGCTTCTCCGTCGTAGCAAATGGAGTGCGTTTCTCCTGCCGTTGGCGTAGTGTGTCAGTGGCTAACGGTGATATTTCAGAGGAGTATTACTTGATGCAAATACTTAAACAAACAAACAAAAACTGTGACTGAGATATCTTCTCCTTAACTTATATTATTTATGCATGAGTTAATGAAAGTGATTATTTTTACACGATGGAGGGTTGGAAAGAATTTAACACTTTTCTTGTAAGTTGTAATTTCTTTTCTGACTAAAGGTACTTTTGCGTTTCAAGTGGTTCTGAAACAATGCGTTTGGAGCTGCATGTTGTGAAACGACATCCATGGATCTGCTCTGACATTTCTCTTAACGTGCTGTATAGGGATATTGCATACACTTTGCATGTGCTAAAGTGACTTAGTGTTCTTTTGCTGTTAATTCTATATGGCATTTCACTTGCCCTATAGGAACATTCTATAATATGTTCTAGATTAAGTTAATTTAAAATTTTATGTTGCAAAAACATTTGTAGTAAAAAACCTGTACATTTTGCATTCTGGGTTCTTTTAAAACATCAGTAGTGTGTAAAGGACATGATGTCATTTTTTTTTTTTTTTTGAGTGCTGATTTTTCTGGCTTGATGTTTATAAAAAAATCTCTTCTTCCAGGCGTGAACTGTAGAACTGGCTGTCACCCAGAGAATGGATTTTGTGAATCTCCCAATGAATGCAGGTAAAAAGATCTGTCAGACAGTGCTATTAACACAGGAGTGGACAGCTTCAATAATTCATAGTCCTGGTAAAACAGATAGAAGCTGAAATGGTTTGCTCTTTGAAAACATGGAACTGTAATGGAACAGCACTCTACGATACAGTCATGATACAGTAACTGCAATAATAGAGCATAGATGTCTAGATACCTTTTTAATTTACTTTTTCCAGTACGAAGTATTTACATTGATTAGCTTTTTTCTTTCTCACTGAATGAAATGGTTTTCTTCACATAAACTCCTTCTAGTATCCCGGAAACATTGATGGTATCCTTTTGTTCATATAGTCCAATTTGGTATACAAAAGTTTATTTATTGGGCCTCAAAAAGAGGAACATCCTTGTAATGTTGTTTATTAAAAATAAACTATGTCTCTATCTTGTCTTTTATCTCTTTCAGATGTCAACCTGGCTGGCAGGGTGCTCTTTGTAATCAATGTGTTCCTTTCCCTGGGTGTTTGCACGGCAGCTGTGCCAAGCCCTGGCAGTGCATCTGTGAGGAGGGCTGGGTTGGCAGCCTCTGTGACATAGGTTTGCACATCCTTTCCTGTTCTTGAGCAAATGAGGGAAGCAGCCCCATCTGGTGCTGAAGACACGCAAAGTCCTGGAGAACTAATTTTAAAATACTGACTGTTAGCTCCAGATAAGGGGATTCCTGGCAGCAGCATGTAAACCTCGAACTTTTATAATAATTTAGGCAGAAGCATGTAGTATCTTTTGTAGTTGGCATATGTGTGAGCAAAGTGTAAACACATGCTATTTTAAACATTGATTATCATGGGCAAGGCTAACAAATAACTGCTCCCTTGTTAATATAAGGCCTTTTTGTAGAAATACAGTTGTCTTGTATACATTAAATATAATTTGAAATATTAAATATAATTTGAAATATTTATGTAGCAGATTGTATATATATGCTACTTTCTTAATACTTCTTGAAAACAAAACCATTGTGCTTATTTCTTCCTTTGCTTAACCCAGTGATGGTGCAGTGGAGTAACATTACTACAACTGAGGAAAAAAGTCTGCTTGAACAGGCTGCCACTTCCCTCTCAGGTCTGAGAGGGAAGAGCTGTGTGTGGGCCCTCTCACCCCCTGCCACTCAGAATGAGCCAGCTTAGCATAAGCAAGTTGAAGAATTGGCCTTTGTTGAGCTGGTTTATTTTGGCTTACACAGGCCAATGTTCAATCGAAGAGATCTGAGGAGACAGAAATCACATGAACATCCAGGAGCATGCACCTGTTCTGCCCACATAGCTGCAGCTGGAAGAGGACAGGCATCCAGGGGCTCATTCTCTTTCCATGCCTTTCAGGCTTTTGTTGGTATATGGCTTATAATTTATAGAGTATTCCTGAGTTCTCCAATGCGTAGCCAAAGCAGTAATTAATGACGACAGTTTGAACTGGATAAGATTTTCAAGATGACTAAAAGGCTCAGATGATTTTAGGTAGTTCACATCCTTGCAGTGACATGGACTTTGGTGCAAGGTTCTCAGGTGCTCATTTATGTTCTCATCAGGTTTTGCAGCTTGTACTTACTGGCTGCACACGTGAGAATAGAGAGGCTTCTTAGTTTAAAGCTAGTCCTAGTGTGTTTACAGGAGCTGTGGTAGCAGTGAACTCTCAGATGCTCTGGATACATCTCACAGATGTGTTTGTACCTGAGATAGCCACCTAAACTCATTACAGTTGGTGAGGAGTAATGGGTCCCTCTGTGACCTACAATCATAGATTTCCAAAGCTAGATGGAACAACATGCATCTGCCACCTTAGGAGGCTCAGTTCTATTGCTTATTGGTAAATACAAAGGACCACGTTTTTAAAGGTACCATCCTCACAGCTACTTTTAAAAGCTTTAAGTGCCTGGCTGAATTTCTTAGTATTAATATATCTTTGCAATTCTGAGCCTTGCAATGTTTTCCTCTTGCAACTGATACTTAGGATGCAAAAGAATGCATTGAAAGTTATTACCCATCTCTTTATGGAAAAATATTAATTTAATACATAATGATTAACATAGTCCTATAATACCAGAAAAGATATCCCTTCTTAAGTGCAGAAACTATTATTTCTCTCAACACTCAGAGGCATCTCAGAGTCTTCTTTGCTGATTTGAATCTAGATCCCCATGAAGAACTGCCAAGAATATTCAGCCGAAAAGAAATAACCATCTTTTTATCTGCAGTGACACGTTATGTTGACAGTCTTTCATCTCGGTGGTTTTACCTACTCTAAATGCATTGGTTAGCCACAAGGGATCAAGAGATCTCATCTTCTTGCTACTGGAAGGTTGCTACAAATTGTTATCCTGACCCAATAAAGCACTGAGACCTCAAATGAGTTGATTGCTCAGCCCCTGATCTCATCATCTTCTGCCAAAAAGTTGGTGTCGGTTCCCTGGTAAAGTCATTACAGGCAGCTACAACTCATTTACAGGTACCACTGAATGAAAGTTGATTTGGTTAGAAAAATGGAAGAAAAAACCCAGATGGAAAAACTGGGAGGGTCTGAAGTTCATTGGCCACTACTGCAAACACTTGAAATATTTGTAAAATACAGATATAGTTGCAGCATCTTATTTGTTTGCTAAGCATAGGAGTGAAAAAGATGATTGGGACTAGTGGTGATATCTTTTTTTTCTGTTTTCTAGAAAAGTTACTGTATGATCTCCTTGTCTTGTATCATGGAAGCTCCTTTCTGGAGTAGTTTTAGATCACCAAGTGATTTGCTAATGCCTGTAATTGGGTAGCTGGTTTTTTTAGTGTGGGCAGCCTGGTTCTCAGTGCAAGTCAAAAATTACCTTCCCAGTACTTTAGAGGCATGCAGGTTATACTTTGGGCTTGATCCACTGTAAACCTGTAGGTAGGAATCAGAATAATTTATGACTATTATTGCAGTCACACAGACATGACACTTGAGGAAAGACATCTGTGAATTGATGTCAGTGTTAACACTGCTGGTTAATCTCTGCAGTGGAGTGCACCAACCTGTCCAGCTGAATGCCATGGCATCTTCTCATCTTGTGGAAGTACAGCCTCGAAGTCAGGTGTACGAACACCTGGAACCAGGCTGCACAGCACAGTTTCCCTCTGCAGCTGATACGCACTGCACAGTACAGGAGCCACATCAAACACTGCCCATAGCAAAGGGAAAAACGATTTAGTCAATTTATTTCCAAGAAAAAATGACAGCCCAGTCAGAATATATGATCCACCTTGCTAAATCAGATCTGTCATCTTGTCACCCCTGGCTGTGTCTACACAGTCATGTTAGCAGGTCCATGACCTCCTGCTTGAATGCTCACCTCAGTCTGGCTAAAAAGCCAACATATGGTGTGAGCTGGGAGTATACTGTGCTGCTTGTCACTTGACTGCTTTGCCAAGGGCACGTGTTGGTAAACTGCCATCAGAGAGTGCACATAAAGCCTCTAATGCCCATGCTAGGCATGCATGAGACAGGAGTTAAAAATTCTGCTGTGACACACCACTTCCTCATAAAAACACTTAGTGATTGCTTCACGTACTGCACCATGACAACTTAATTTTAGGCAAATATTAATTAATTTATTGGGAATATGAATTTTGCCATTCATAATACATGTGTAAATGTAACATTTATTTTTTTTGGGTTCTCATCTTAGGCTCAATTATCACTTGAAGCAAGCAAGTCACTTAGTTGTTGACCTTTTGAGAGGAAAAATAGAGACAGTGGGCTAATTGAGACTGATTATATATTGTGTTCGAAAAAGACCTGGTACAGCAACGTTTTAAGTTGTGTTTTAAAATTAAATCCCTGACATAAAATACTGACAGCAATATGTTTGTATATATATATATATACATACCTATATATATATATTTCAGACAGTTTCCATGCTCCTGCATCAAAGTACATGCTTTATTAGCTGCCTTTAGAGCCTGAGAAAACAGCTGGCAGACAACATTGCTCCAAAAAACATTCAGGGTTACTTTGGTCCTTGTGAAAATGGGAGCTTACACTCAAAGTGCATGCTAAGTTGTTGTTTTGCAATGAGAACAGGCTAATACATTAGAAAATAGAACCTTTTTTCCAGTGAAGATTGTATTTGAAAGCTAAGGCTGTTGTTTTGCTATGGTTAAAATTTTGCAGTACCTCATGATACCTTCTAAATTTTATTTTATTTTATGCTGTGGAAAGCAAAATATAGATACTCTTAAATCTCTTTTCATCTTCTTAGAAAGTGTGTATGTGCACATGTGTGTGCAAAGCATTAGAAAACTTCCAGTCAGCACTTCTCTACAGCTGCTCCATTAGCTGGCTAAAATATGCACTTTTTTTTGTTTATTTAGTTTTAATTATTTTAAAAATTCAGTAATTGTTTGAGTGGGAAGTGGCTCAGCAGGGAAATTATAAAGAAAGTGAGATGTGTGACTTTGGATCCAGACATCATACAGCTCTCTCTTCTGGTACAGTTATGTAAGGGTTGAATGTAGCCCAGCCAAAAGATGAAATTTTAGCAGATTGTTTTTAACTTGCTGATCTTTGTTTTTATGAAATGTTTGCTCATAAGCACATAATGATATGGGCAGGGAGCAGGGAGAATTCCGAGTTCCTGATTGCTTTATCAGAATTCTGCTCATGGAGAAGCCAACATTGTGAAAGGATGGCTAGACTACATAGAAATTCTTTCTCCCATACTAATATTTCCTTTCTAATGTTACTTATTTATAGAATGGAGCAATTCAAACATATTTTGCAAGGGGGAGCTAAAAGGAGGAGAGCTGAAATTGCTTGCAATAGTTCAACAACTTGAACTCAATTTTAACAGAGGAAGGAATAGATCAGCATTTATAAAATGCATGATGAAGGACTATTAAAGCTATATTTTATTTGACGTATTGCATACCATTTACTGACTCTTTCTCATTAGGCTGACTGAGCCCTTTTGGGTTTTTTTAAACAGATATTCACCCATGTTCTGCAAAGCCCTGCACCAATAACTCAACATGCATAGAGACTGGTGATGGAGGATATATTTGTCTGTGTGCCCAGGGATTTACAGGAAAAAACTGCCATCTCAAGAAAGGACCATGCATTATTAATGGGTAAATATTGATTTTTGATGTGAATTTAAAATCCACACTTCTACTGACTAGTATTCAGAATTTTTTTGCTAAGTAGAAGTATCTCTGTGGTAAAATAAATAATGCTTTCATAGTGATGATATTATTATTAAACTTTACAAATCTGATCTGTTAATATTTTAAAGATTTACAGGTTATCAGCACGAGTTTATATGCACAATTTGAGTACTAAAAGTGCTAATTTCCACATCTTATTGCGGTGAATTTATGCCTTCACATGATTTTTGTAAAAAAAATTGAAGTAACCTCCCATCCTGTGCTCCCACCTCTAGTGAGGGATAACTGTATGTACAAAGAATATACACTGATGAGAACAGTAGCCACAGACACAAGCTGTCTACATGAAAACATCTAGTCCATCAGTCTGTCATTTTTCTTAACTAACATATATATATGTCCGTAGTTTACTGAAGGAGATAATCTCACTTCCATCAGAACAGGATGTGGGGACCATTGTTCTGCATTCTTTAAGAGAAGTGGGACATTAGGAAAAGCATTGCCAGTAGGTTGAGGGAGGTGATCTTTCCCTTCTGCTCAGTCCTGGTGAGACACATCTGGAGTGCTGGGTACAGTTCTGGGCTACCCAATATGAAAAGGACATGGCCATACTGGAGTGAGGCCAGTGAAGAGCCGTGAATATGATTAAGGGATGGGAACATCTCTCCTATAAGGAGATAGTGAGATCTGGATTATTTAGCCTTGAGAAGAGAAGGCTCTGAGGAATGTACTCATGTATATATAATACCTGATGGGCAGAAGCAAAGAAGACAGAGCCAGATTTGAGGTGCTCAGTGAAAGGGCAAGACTCAGTGGACTAAAGAACTTCCAATGCACTGCTAGAAATGCTTAAAAAAAGGAAGACCTTTTAATGTTAAAGAAAATGTGAACTGGTGAAATCTTCTAGCTTGTCAGAGATGTAGTCCCATAAGCATACAGAATGCCTTTCTGTTGGATACAAGCTTGTTAAAACTATCACCATAAAATCACAGTTTTCTTTTAGGAGATTGCCCTCTTGCTCTCTATTGGTACCCTCTGATTCTCTTTTTGCTCAGCAATAGATAGTAATGAATATTCAGATCTACCTTATTACTGAATCTTCCTGAAAACTTGTACACTCTTGTTTAAGCAACATTAACACCTCTCACTCTCTCTGGCAAGAATTGCTATTCTTCCACAACTTCATGTCAGTGGATTTTTTTTACTATTACTTTTAATTGGTAAATTAAAAGCACTCACATAGTGCTGTCTGGGTTTACTTTCAGCTTCTAAAATAGCTGCTCTCACTTGCCTATTTTTTTTCATTGACAATGAGGAAATTTAAGTTCCTTGAAAGTGCAGTGAATCATATCCAAGCTACTTGCCTAATATAGGGGATGTGAATAGTTTTCTCTTCATCTGTAGAGCAAATATTTCAGTAATTCAATGTGAACATGTATCCTAACTATCCCAAAGAACAAGTGAATTCCAAAAGTACAGCATCAACAAAATAACACAGATTAGTTCCATGTAAGTCCTTAAAATCCTTATGGTTTAAAATTACTGAAACTACATTTTTGTGTTGGTACTCTGTGTTTGAACTATATGCTCATGAGCTAGTCTGGAAATCATGAACAGTTTTTCTTAAGGAAACAATATAATTGAAACAGTGATTCTTTTTCTCTAAGAAGCTCTCTTTTTTCAGGAAAATGAGCAGCAGTGTCTGAAAATCTGCTTTTAGTTCAAAAAGACAACTGTTCTCAGCATAAGCATTCTGTGTCTGCTAACAATTCACAATCCCCCAGAGAGTGCATCCCACATCCTGGAAAAAGACCTCATCAGATGGTGTACTTTCATTCACATCTCACTTCCTTTCAGTTCCTCTCTACCTCACTGGTAATGTTAACAATGTTGATATTACTAAGCATTGCTGCTGGCTCCTTAGTTAATATTCACAGATGGAACCAAGACAATTCACAAATCGAAGTGTTTGTTCTAGTCTGTTTACTGATACTAATGTATCTGCATTAGTGACCTCTGTGTGATATTTTGAAGTTTTGCTTTGAAGCAAAGCAGCAAATGGTACTTTCTAAAAAGAAAACACAGTGTCTGGAAAGCAAAAAAGTGGTATGTACATGTTTCCACAACTAACCCTTCATGTACCATGCCTTGCAGTGTTAAATGCCAAAAATGCAAAGAAACTGAATTTAATCAAGGAAATAAATACTAAGGCTTCATTTATTTAAATATATTTAAATTAGGCAAATGCAGTCAGTATTAGTAATAAACAAATAAATAAAATTTTTAAAAATTCTGCATATTTCTTCTTAACTGTTCTTTATTTCAATTGCTTACATTTCTGTAAGGTTCAGAAAAAAGTTTACACTTACATTCTCCAGCAATTTCTTCTCATTTCACTAGAAAATACTGAAATTCAACCCAACCATGAGGGTTCAAACCTCTACATATTGTCATATCCAAAACAGCTTGTCCAGTTTTCCATGGGACCTGTAAAGGTACGAGAGGGTGCTAAACTCTCCAAGAAGTCCATAACTACTCCAGGACTGTACAACTACAACTTCCATTTTTTACTTAAAGGAGACATAGTAGCTGGTTACTCTGTTAAAATTCCTTATCACCTCAAGTTATCACTAACTACGGCTATGCCAAGGGGACAGTGACACCTTTTGCTTTCCTAATACTGCTTCCAGACTTCCAATATGTTCTTCTAGTAGCTTTTTTTTTTCCAGCTAGCATCTACAGTGAAGGACAATACAAGAGGAAAGAGCAGTTTATGTGGAAGCAGCAGAAAACAGACAGATGATTCCTCTATCACAATACTCAGACTCTCCTGAGGCCACCAAGTACTTCAGTCCCCAGTGAAGCCAGAGGTGCTTGGAGTAATCTCTGTCACAGCTAGTCCCAGAGCAATGGGTGGGCATTTGAATAGCTCTACCTTATTCTGACCAGAAGTCAGGGACCACTTGTAGTCAGGAGCTTATATGTCCTTCACAGTCATCTTATTCAGACATCAACAGATCTCTTAAATTCCTGTGTCCCACCGTGGAAATCCATAATGGCCTGTTCTACTGACCACTGCATATGTGAAATGTCTGCATCTATGAAGCTGTGATGTTTACTGTCCCTGGGACTTTCCCCTGGAAATGTAACACTTAAAGAACAGCTTGAACTTCTCAACTATCAACTAGTACTGTGCGGTGTGTCTTCAGGGATACATAAGTGTTTTAAGAAAACACTTTTAAGAAAAGTGTTGTCAAAGAGGCTTGTCCTAAGCTCTGCCAAATCTTTTTCATTTTTTACAAAGTAAGTTTTAAACGCTTTGTTCATATGTGATGAGCTGCCATAAAAGTGGGGTTTGAGATTTATTTGTAAACCTGGGACCCAGGGACCCTTCACTTCCAGCAGAGACAGTTAAAGTCTAAGCCCACTTTGCACAGATCCACTGAATTGACACATTTGTGCCAGTCAGTGGGTAGGCCTATCCTTTGGCATTGTGCTCAGTAAGGCACAATTGCATTGTAAAGGTAAAAAAGATCTCTCAGTTAATTTATGTCACTTAAAACATAGTACCAAGCTAAGTTCTTAAAGAGTTTGCACAAATACTTGTTTTCCTATGGTCCTGCCCTCACATTACAGCTGTCTTTGCCAAATCTGAAATTATCTCATTTATATTTTTTATTATAATTATCAAAATTTTTGGCTGAACAGCAGTTTGTAGGAAAGTATCTGCTTACTTCTAATTTTTTTTGTGTCATGGAACACCAGGGAGGCACAATAAAAACATGTAGTTGCTATGGCCGAGTGTTTGCTCTGTCAATGCAATATATAGATTATCTTATGAATAATCAGACAGAGAAGAAGCAGCCATGCTGCTCATATCTTTGTTCTGTCTTGTCTGAATAGTTGCTGAGCTATATAGCTCCAAGCGTATGAAAGCAGTGGGAAGCTTAATTTGAATAAATGTTTGAAATAATTTTAAATCCCTTCACAGCTCTTTAGATTGAATTTATATACTAGTGTACTAATCCTGCCCAAAGGGTCAGCAGAAGATGTTATAATCTGTATTGGTAAAGCTGTTGAACAAACTCATTCTTGATTCAACTTCATTGACTTTTGTGGATTTGCATTTGGAATTACTCTTTAAAGAAAACCATCTCCTTTTGTTATATAAAATGTTTCATAATAGCTCCTTTCACTGGACATCAATTTTGTCTATTTGTTTGTTATCTTTTCTAGCTCTCCCTGTCAGAATGGAGGAACATGTGTTGATGACAACGGTTTTGCACCACATGCTTCCTGTCTGTGCCCTTCTGGTTTTGCTGGCAATTTCTGTGAAATCGACCGAGATGACTGTGAATCCAACCCTTGTGAAAATGGAGGAACATGTACAGATATTGGTGTGGGTTTCAGCTGTTCTTGTCCCCATGGCTATACAGGAAAGCTCTGCAGCAGCCGTGTCATATTTTGTGCCAGTGGCCCCTGTGAGAATGGAGGGACTTGCAGTGAACATCCCCAGGGAGGGTTCAAATGCATCTGTAAACCAGAATTCATTGGTGTTACCTGCAAACATCCCAGCAAAAACACAAGTCTTTCTGGAGTGCATATGGAAAGGAAGCATATGCAGAATTACAAGCCACCCTCAAAAGCTCATCATAGATCAGTGCATCAACAGCAAGAAATCCTGAAAATAACAGTGAAAGAAACAATCCAAAATGCAGATCCTTTTCTGAGCAGAAGCCAGGTCATATGTTTTGTTGTTCTAGGCTTGCTTACGTGTCTTGTTGTCTTGGGCACAACCGGGATTGTTTTTTTTTCAAAATGTGAAATGTGGCTTGCTAATGCCAAATACAGTCATCTTCTGCGCAAGAAAAAGAACTTTTTTCTGAAGTCTAACAATGGGGAAAACCTCTCAGTTAATATTATCTTCCCAGAGAAGATCAAGTTGACTAATTACACTAAGAACTACACTGCCATCTAGGCCCTTGAAAGCCGAGCAGCAACTTGTGACTTTTCATAGCAATATGTAAAATTTGTTGCCTGTGGTTGGCCTCAGTATTTGTGGGTATATTTGCTGTAAATTTTGCTGGGTGATAATGAAGAAATGTAATGTATCTGTCTAGCTAAGGATTTTTTCATTCCCCAAAATAAAAGGTAAAAAAAAAGGATAAAGAGCAAGGAATGTTAATTTTATTTCTTTTTAAGGCAGCTATTTTTTGTAAAATAAAAAGTCTTGTTTACCGTTGGAACTGTATTGTAGCTTTCTTGTCTTGTGCATAGTGTATTTGGCAAATACAGTACTTGTAAATTACTTAGTAATGCCTTTTTTTTTTTTTTAAATAAACAGCAGGTAAGGGCTATACTGGTTTATTTATTCATTTGTAAATGTTACACTACAGCAAAGTCCACAACAATTGTCCCTGCTTAATTCTTCTGCTATATGTGATAAAGACTTTGGAGATTGTGACAAGAGGAGCAAATTCACACTGGTGCCTCAGCTATTCAGTCAGTTTTGCTATTTTTACATGCTTATAAGAGAGATTACTCTTTCTATAGTTTCTTACAGGTCTTCAAGGTATTAATTTGAGGTCAAAGGTCTCTTGCTTGAAGTGCTGCATCTATAAGTTGTTCTATTTATCTATTTTAAAATGTTAAAAAGGTGTTCGATGTCTTTGATCACACTTGCTTTTTAGAGAACTTTTAGAGATTTAAAGGATCTGATTCTGACTTTTCTATAAATACTCCTTAAAGAACTCTGCCTATAGAAGTATCCTTCATGCCTGTGTCATGGGGAGAAATGAAAAGGTATCATGTGTCACCTGAAATAGAACAGCTGCTTTTAATTCTTCACTTCTGCTTTTTCTGTTGCATTTCAAGGAGAGGACAAGGTTTTCAAGAATCCAAATCAGCACTGGCAAACAGGCAAAGGGTCATGAAAGCCAAAAAATTGTCAGGGGCCTGAGGGCATTAATAAGTCTTAACCTCCCTGAGGAGCCTCACCTGGGGCTGTCACCCATCCCCTGCCCAGGTCCGTTTCAGGCCAGCCCTGTGCTGTTCTGGTCTGAGCTGTGCTGTAGGAGTGCTGGTCTCCACCTCTACCTACTGGTGGACCTTGGACTACCTGCTGTTGGTAGCCCATCTGCTGGATGGACCCTTTGTATCTGTGCTCCAGCCCTGTCTCTGGCTCTGTCTCCTTTTGCTCCTGACTGGAGCCCGTGGATGGACACTGGACCTGGCTCAGCACTTGCTGTGTCTGGAAGTGCCAATGGACACCGTTACCAGCACTAGCTCTGGCAATGTGTTCAGCTTCTGTGAGACTGGGCTGTTGGTGAGGGCATGGGTATGTCCCACCCTGGGGCATGGCCCTCTTGGGTCTCCCACCTTCATTTTCTAACTGGTCAGCCTTACACTGACCACTCCCTGTAAGAGAAAGAAACAAAGAAACAAGGAAAAAAAAACAACCAAAAAACCCCAACAAAACCAAATCATTTTGAACTGCAATGCCTAAAGATATCTTTAATTGCTGTTAAGTAACAATTTATTTCCCCAGCCACCCTAGATAGGAACTATTAGCAGCTTCTTCTAAGCTCTCTATTCCCAAATCCACTAACACCTACTAATTAAAAACAAACAAACAAAAAAAAACAAAACAAAAAACACAAACAAAACAACAACAACAACAACAACAACAAACCAAAAAAAAACACTTTAAAGCATGTTGTATTGCTGATAATATTTGCACGTATCATAGCCTTACAATGTAGTGCTAATAGTGTTCAGATACTACTATGGAAAGTTAACTTCTAGAAAACAGGATGAAAATTTTAAAGGAAGCAGATTCTCTCTTTCAAAACTCTTGTTGGGAAGACAAATATTCATTAAACCCAGCAACTTCTCAGTTAGTTGTAGTGAAGTCTGAAGGTGACATAGAAACCTAGATGAATATAAAACCAGGTAAACAGAGTTGAATTTCAAGCCATGAAATATGAGTCCCAGGAGTTGACACATTTCTTTTTAAACAATATATTTTAAACATAGAATTCAGTTTTGTGCATTTTAATGTAATCTGTTCTGTGATTAGAAATATGCTAGGCTCAATTTGGAGATAATCAGAAACATGGATAACTCCATTAGGTAGCTTGCAGCTTTGATTCAGAACCAGTTACAGCTTTAGATGCCATTTAATCAATGATTAAATTCCTGAGTCAGATGAACACCTTCACCTCCCTTTGGGCAGAGGCTCCCTCAGCATTTATAGCTTTGTGTGCTCCAGGCCAGAGCAAGGCTTTAACTAACAAAGCTTTGTATTTTAAACATACAAAATATAGGTAATTATAATTCATATTTATAAACTGTTACCTTTTTTTTGGCCGTGGTGACCTGGTTGGCAGCTCCTCCATCATAGTGTATTTCTTTGTATGTGAGCTGAGCATCTGCTCGGCGTGAAAAAAGAGATTTCAACTCCCAGTATCCTACCTATCGTTCGTGGTGTCATTGAACAGTATAGAAGGCTGCTATTGTCCTGCTATACTCTCCAAAGGGAAAAAGTGTTACCTTAAACATGAAAGTCTGGAAAAAATAATAGCTGTCTTTAGCTTCTCTGTTCCAGAAAAGAATTAAACATATGTATGTTTGTTTCTCATATCTGTGCTCTTAGTGTAGTGAATAGCTCCAAAGACTTATCACCACATCAGTCACAGAGAACTGGGATGGTAAAAAAGATTTAAGTTATGGTGTCTGGATCAGTAGCCTGCAACTCATCTCCAAAGCAAGAAGTTTAAAACAAGCATTGTGCATAAACACTGACATAAGAGCAAAGAGAAGATAGAGCATTGATACCACATCAATTTTATGTTAATACTACATATTATTTATTAATGGACAGAGAACAACATATCTATGATACCTATTGCCAGAGGTACCAAGCTATGTTGCCATGTCTCACCTTTTGATTTCTCAGTCTCTCCCTTAGTCAGGAATGATGTCTCCTAGACTCAAACTCACCTCTGCCTTACTGCCCGTGAAAAGAAAAAAATTAATAAAGACAACTGGGATGAGGGATGGGTTGGGACAATGGGACAGTTTGTTAAGGACAGTAGCTCCCTCTTGTCCCCAGGGTATGGGAGAATATTATTATGTATGGGAGAATATTATTATGTATTTTTATTTTACTTATCTCCCTTTGAGCCATCTTAGCTTCTGTTCCTGCTATGCTAACAAAAAAAGACCATTAGATGTTCTTCAAATACCTGGTTTTTAGAGACAGGTTGTGGATGTTTTTCTACATTGTTTGTTTGTTTGTTTAGGGTTTCTTTGGGTAGGGTGTTTCTTTTTGGAAGGGGGGGTGTTGTTGGTTTGGTTGTTTTGGAGGAGGGGGATATTTCATAGCCGTGGTGGGGGAGAGGTCTGTCTGCTGTAAAAGTAGAACATATGAAGAAATAATCATCGAATTCTGGACAAGGATGCCTATATAGAGAATACATACATGGCCTTTCTTTTTGCTACCATTCTTGATATCCGTCTATAAACCAATAATGTATGCAGTTTTTATCAGCAAATATCCTGTTTGTTAATGCTAAACCGTCTGCTGATGATATATCCACAGCAGCCCAGCTAGTTTGCTCTCCAGGGTTGATAACCTGAGTTCTGTTTTCAAAGAAATATTTAGATCCAGGTGGAACATGGTATTCCTATCTAAAACAGACCTTCCGCTTTTGAATATGAAACTGGTTAAGGACCTGGCTGCAGATATATATACAAACTGTCCCTGAAGAGAACAGCCCAGATTACACTGCCCAAGTACAATACTTCACAACTATGTTATTCCCTCTCCAAGTTCTCAAATTTGCCTTGGCAAATTTATTTACCATCACCACCTTAAGGGCAAAACAATTTGCTGCAGATACAGAACTCTCTCTTTTTTGTTTGTTTGTTTGTGGTTTTTTTTTAAACACAGGATTTTCCTGGCAGAACTACATGCATATGCATCCAGAGAACATTAAATCATTGCACATGTACTATACATACAGTGTGAATTTTCCACAACACATCTCATTTACTATGCATTTCTTGTGAATGAGCCATGGACAAACCTTGCATTCCTGGATGTCATGCAGTTAAGGAAAATATCCAGTTCCACCTGGCTTAGGTGAAAGAAGTGTCTTGAGAAAAGACTTTTGTAGTTGCTCAAGCCATATTAGAGTCAACACTTGAGGTCCATGGGCCAGTTTTGTTGCATCTCTGTGGCCGTCAAATGAGATCAACCCAGAAAATGTACTGGGTATTAGATTTATCTCTTATCAAGTAATATTTTGAAGTTTCTCCTGATTTTTTTGGAAGGAAATGAAGATATGGTTATTTTAAAATTTTTCAGGAGGCAGAACAAGACTTCATATAAAGGGGAACATCTCAGTCTCAAATATAAACTGAATTGTTGCTCTGGGATTTGAAGGAACCATTGAGTTAATTAATTTTGTTCATTAGCTCTAAAACTCAAAATGATCCTCGAGATGGAGAACTTGGGCTGAAGGTCATATCTGAGTGAGGGTCCCAGAGAAGTTAATAGGAACATAATGAAGAGTGTAGTCCTTATCCATTGCAATCCAGAAAAATTTTGTAGGCATAGAGCAACATTCTTAGATTTTCATGGTCTCTCAAAGGCAAGTTTGAGCAACTTTAAAGATGCTAAAATATGAAGGAGATATAATATAAAGAAGAGGGACTAAGCCAGGCTTAAAGAGGAGTTTTTATTGGGCAAAATCTGTTTTTATAATGTTTTGCCTCATGAAGCTTGGATACTGTTTTATTCTTTCTCTCTCCATCAACTTTCCTCTTTCAGAATTACGTGCTTGATATTAATTGCAGCCTTATACTGTGTTTATCCGCTTGATGGCAGCATTTGAACATAGAACCGTTTGAATCTCTTCAAACTGTTCCCTTCGCATTTTACATCGCAAAGTTTGTAACCCATTCTCAGTGATTGGTTACGGGAAAATGGCAAAAGGAGAGAACGGGGACATGCCGGTAGCTCTTTGACTGTAGGTAACCACTGCTCATGACATGGTGTGCTGCAGCATAAAGACAGTTTCTCCCACAGAATTGCTGTTCTCACTTGAAATTAAACTGACAGCAGAATGTAGCCATTCATCTAACTTGTACGTGGCTTTTGATAGACCAAATGCAGACAGTATAAATTTTTGAAGTGTTCAAGGCCATGTTGGATGGGTCTTTAAGCAACCTGGTCTAGTTGTGTCCCTGCCCATTGTAGGGGAGGTAGAATTACATGCTCATTAAGGTCCCTTCCAACCTAAAACATTCTAGGATTCTATGATTTATAAACAAAACTACCCGAATGAAGATAGCTTAAATGAACAGTCACTGAGAGGAAATTAAGAATAAGGAAAGGAAAACCAATGAGTATTTCATATAAATTCAGGTAAATTAAAAGATTTTGGTACACTAGTATACTCCTGGTCTCTCCCATTTTACTTGTCTATTTTTAAACCCAAAAGGGCATGCACAGCAACTTTATCAATGATCTCATACTCATTCTCATGCTTCTCACGCCGTGTGGTGAAATTTTTCTTTGCTCATCTCTATCTTACTACCTTTCAAAGATGTTTAAATTAAAAAAAGGTAAATACATGTTTTAATTTTTTAAAATTTTTTTTGTGCTAAATTCAAGGACAGAACTTCACTGAGATTTCCAGAGCAGATGCAGGCATCTCCCAGTTTGCTGGGAATTGTACATATAAAATAATTCTGACAAGAAATAGTTCATATTTCAAGAGGCTAAATAAATGTGGAGTTGATTGGACTTATTCCATTCTATCTTCCAGTGTTTAAATTACTGGAAGTATTTCAAGAGTCCTGCATCTTATCATGGGCAAGTGTAAGCTTTGAAGGGATTCAAAGCCACTACTCTCACCTGTGCCTGGTTTTCTTCCTAAATAATGGGACTTGGAGGACTAAGGAGATCTGACTGATCTGGTGGTTGAGAGCCTGGATTGCTGAGAGATATGAGAGGCAGGCTGTTTTCAGGGTGTGTTGGAGCTGTCCCTGTAGTTTTGAGCCCAAGAAAGAGCTAGTGATGCCTCCTTGCTGAGAGAGAACAAAGATTGCCTGGAAGCCAGAGATGAAAGCATAAGGAATCACGTGTGGGCTTACTGTTGGGAAAGAGCCATAAAGGAACCAAGTCTGATGTGGAGCTCTGTCTGAGGGAGTTTTTCTTTAGACAACTGCAGGGCTGTTATACTCTAAGAGATTAGCTCAGCAGGGGAGATCTTAGTTTTGCGCTTTATAGAGCACGTGCAAGGTTGGGGGAGCTAAGAGCAAGAAGCTGCAGCTTTATCAGGTTTGCTCTGCACAGCTGCCTGCAGGCTCAGTCCTGTTTTCCCCTTCAGAGAGCTGGAATTGTCCAATAGTTTCAATGAAACTGCTGCTGTTACCTTGGGGTGTCGTCTTCCTTTTGAATATCAGTTCTTTTGATATTTTGCTCATTACTGCACGGATTCTGCATTGATCTTGGCTGGAGACTTTCATTTTCCTATCCTACGGTCATGATCTTCATTAAAAAAAAAACAAACCAAAACTGATGAGTCAAAAACTGTGCAAAAAATTCAGGCTGTCCCCCAGCCTCAAGACTTTCCTCTCCAGAAAATCCAGTAAGAATGGTTGGAGATTGTTAACTCTGTTGGCCAAGTTACAAAATCACGATGGCTTTCCAGTAGCTCCCTCCAGTTCGTAAGTAGGTAGATTCGGGGTCACCATGTCCACTGATACCGTTTTCAGAAGTATTAGTTTGGGGGTAAAGGGATTTGTTTAACACTATGCATGTGTCTCCAATACATCTGTCTTTGAAGCTAACTACATTGGCATGACTAAAAGCAAACAGAGTGGTGGTAGAGCAGTTAGCCATGGAAGATCATGCCCAAATCAATGCAGACTTAATCCACTAACAGCTTTAGCAAAGGGCTTCATGTTCTACTTACCAGAGGCACACAAAAAAAGAAGAAAATGGAGAAATAGCCTAGTTTAAAGAGACAATGGAATGGTGAGTCCAAGCATTTGCTTTGAGGATGTGAAGTAAAACAGTGGGATGGTGTCCACAGAGTCCCAAGACAGAAGAGGAATGAAGGCCACCCAGTTAACCTGGAAACAATGAACCTCAAAGTCCTTGTCGTTCTACGAGGCGTGACTAGCTTGAGGCAGGGGAGGAAATCTAAGTAGGTGGCATAGCTAGGAGAAGCAGGGAATTTAGGCTTTTTTCTTTCCTTCTGTTCCCCCTGAGATGTGGTGGTTAGATTTGCGATACTCTACCCAATTGCTTACAGGCGGCAGGGTATGTGTGACCATTACAAGATGATGAGGACCTGGCCATCCTGTTATGGATGAGTGTCTAGCATTAGTCTCACAGTTTAAAGAGGAGGTTGAGGAGGAATTGAGGAGGCTGAAATGGGATTGACGATATTCAGCAAAGACTATCCTAAATGCTTGAGGTGTTGAAGGACCGTCTGTATCCTGATGATGCCTACAGCTAGGGAAAAACAGTGTTGTTCTATTGGATAGGACTGTGTTGTCTTTCAAAAAAGCAACTGTATCTTAAAAGGATTCCTTGCTGTTCTTTCTTCTCACCAGTCTTTGGAAGAACTTGATGTAGAGGAGACAAAATGTTATTAAAGCCTGTGGTACAAATGTTGGAGCATTAAACTATCAGCCTAAATAGATCTTCAGATGTATTCTCATAATAAACACTTACATATGTTCTGTCTCTTGTGCTGAGTTTGCAAATGGGTGAGTTTCCACTGAAAAAGTTCCAGCTAAGACTGTCCACAAGCCTCTGCCCAATCAATATTCATGTTTTTCCTACGGAAATACATTTTTCCCAAAGTTACAGTGAATCCAAATCATTATGTATTAAAAAAATAAAAACTAATAATTAAAAAAAGAGTAGTTTGAACATGGACAGTGTGTGCTTGAATGCTTGTAAGGTGCTTTAGCAGGCTATGGCTGTGGTAGTGAGCAATGCTGTGACTAGATGGTGCACTTGTCATATCATACGTAGAAGCTGCAAATAGAGTGGTGATAGCTGCTCCTTATACAGGTATTTGTGAAAGCTCTGGCAGTGATTACTGTGTGTATATCTGTCTTCATGTTTGGGGAAGGATAATTACAGCTATGGGAGAAGTGGGAACTCTGGGTTTTGAGAACATATATTAAGAACATATATGCAGCATAATAAGTGCACTCTCCCCCTGGCAAAACAAACAGACAAACAAACAAAAAACCAAACAACACAACAACTAACAATGCACTCTCAATGCACTGTAATATTTCTGTCCAATCATCCAGTAAGCCTTATTTGCTACTATTTGTATTGTCTTGGTGGCACTTATACTATAAACCAGGCCTGTACTGAAACTTGTCTGACAATTCTCTTTCTGTGAGCCTGTGCTGGAGCTGCAATAGCAATGCTTGAAGCAAATAATTGACATTCAGGTTTCCCATGCTTAGTATCTGGCTCTCAGACTAATGTTGTTTTAAGTCTCAGCAAAAAAACCAGCTTGGTTTCCAAGAATAAGACATTGTCTCTTCTATTAGTTATTTAAAAATAATAATCTGACAGTCGTGTTGAAGCATAACAGTACTATTCTGAGGGCTACTCATACAGACTTGCTGTCCTTTTGACATGAGTTTTACTGGGCTGTTGTGAATTTCTAGTTATTAATGCAATAGTTAAAACAACAAGTGTGAGGGGAGCCAATGCCAGGTTTATTGGAAACAGCCATTCCATGTAAATGTCAAGCCTCTTAAAAGTAGAAGTACACCTTCTGCAGGTCAGGGATCAACCCTCACAGCATCTTAGAGCTTCTGGTTGAAATACATTCTTTCACAGATAGCAAGTTTTTGTACCTTAACTGCCCTGGTTACAGACTGCATGAAGCTGCCCATCCTGGAGCAAATAAAAAAGTTATTTGAGTTGTTTTGTCTTTCTGTTTCAGTGAACTCAGGATGCCTTATGTTTGTTGTGAGCTGCCAGTTGCACATGATTACAGGATGCAGCTGGCTGTGGTGACCTGTTATCCTGCAGAAGCATGTGGTTCTCTGAGCCTGAAGTGTGAGGGACCTCAGAACCTTACTCTGAATTCCTTCCAGTGGCAGAAATGGGTATTTTAAGACTTTTAGACTGAAAAGCTTCATAATGTTTATTCAAAGCCTGCCTGAGATCCCTGCTCATGAAAAGGGCAAGTGGGAAGAAAATACATTTGCAGTTTGATTCAATTTTTGCATGTGCGTGTGTGTGTGTGTCTGAATAAAGATTTTAGGATAAAGTTCCTATTCTGAAATTAGAACTAAAACTGGAGCCACAAAGGGCCCTAGGATTGCATTCTCATTTGACTGAATGCATTCTTTTCAAAGTTCAGTGAGAATATCGTATGGTTACCGGGATATATGAGTTTAGTCCTTCACAAGGCACTGTGCATCACCCATATGGCAAACTTGTTTTGCCTTGGCACACTACTGCTCGTGCGGCTCAAAAGTTTTGGCTGGAGCAAGGCTCCAGTAGTTCTTTCATTCTATCCAAATGGTCAGGTTTTTTTTTAACAAGTACGCTCTGCACAGTCAATTTCTACTTGTGAGATATCATTTTGACATGAGCGAACAAAAAAAGTGCTGTGAATGACACTCTTTTGTATGTTCTAAAAAGTGTAACTGAATTGATTATTAAAAAAAAAAAAAAAAGAGAAATAACTACCAACTTTTCTGTGAAGCAGCATTACTGAAGGGCTAGACTTGCTCGGTTTTCCTTTTGGATCCTTTTTGGGCCTACGGGGAAGCCAGAGAGGGACTCTTCATCAGGAACTGTAGTGATAGGACAGGGAGTAATGGTTTCAAACTGAAAGAGGGGAAATTTAGATTAAATATAAGGAAGAAATTCTTTACCCTGAGGGTGGTGAGGCGCTGGAACAAGTTGCCCAGAGAAGTTGTAAATTCCCCATCCCTGGAAGTGTTGGCCAGGTTGAGCGGCACTTGAAGCAACCTAGTCTAGTGGGAGGTGTCCCTGCCCATGGCAAACCATACTATGATTCTTTCCAGAACAACTGAGTTGCTGAGACTGGACAGTGGTGGAAGAGGGCTGAATGATTTTCTCAGGTGCAGGTATTTTAGAAAGACTTGTCATCAAAGTCACCACAAAGGCTGGATGGTAGCACAGGTTTGGGTTTTGAACTCTTTCTTCGTATGAAAAACACCAATATAATTTTGTTTTAATTTGTACCAATTAGAGACATATCCAGTTGAAGCATAAGATAGCTAGACAATACTTTAGTGTGCACTGGTTTCGACTCTCATTCTGAATTCTGGTCTGAGTTCCTTCTTTAATCAATAGCACCTAAACACTTTTAGAATAAAATCTTCAGTTAACAAATGTCACCTCATTCTTTTGTAAGTCCTGTGACAGGCACTTATTTTTATTTTCCTCAAAATTAAAGAAATGATGCCTAGCCAGGGCCCTAACTTCTGGTTCTAATTTCTGTCATTGGGCCCCTAGACTTCTAGGTTTTCAGCCCTGGGACACATCTTTTCTATGGACTTGGTTTGCTCCATGAATGATACAGCAGTTGTAAGGCAATTGCTAACTGTCCTCTGCAGAAAAAAGTCAATCTTAGTCACTCTCTGTCTACTATTTTAGAGCTGCTCCCATACTCAGTGCTTCTTGAACTATTGAAAGACTTTTATTCCATAATGAAGATTTTAAATTTCAGAAGTTTAATTCCTGTTTTTTCTCTTTTGTGCACTAGTTTTTGTGTCTGTGGTGTGATGGTAAAACACATTGCCCAACAACCAGTGGTATTGATTGCAGCTGAGTAAACCCTCTTTAAGCTTACTAAACCAAATGAAATGGCGTTATGTTTTCCAGCAGGGATATAGACTCTGTTAGCATAAAATAGTCAAAGGGTAGTTGATGATACATATTTATCAGTGCAAGAGCGAGTTTGAACTGGTAAAGCATATGTGCTGAGGAGGTTGAAGAAACAGAAGGTTTCACAGGGGCAGGGAGGTGACTTTAACTGTCATGTTATGACAGCATGTGTTCATTACTTTTCTGGGCATGGCCCTTTGTTCTAGTGCCTTAATGGATGTGCGAAATCCTACGTAGCATTGAAGCCCCAGAGACTCAAAGTACGGTATTAAAATAAAATAAAATAAAATAAAATCTACTATGTAGTGCTGGCTGAGTGTTAAGCTGCACACTCAGGAGAGCACGGAGGAGGAGAGCAGAGTAGCTGTGTCAGCTCAACGCTGCCCCTGAGGCTGTGAACTCATTCCCTAGTTGGGTTTTTAGGTCAGGACAGTGATGCTTTGATGGAGTTGTGCTATTTCTTCTTCCACAGCCTGTGCAGTCAGAGTGTGCTCCTCCACTCCTCCAGGTACTGTGGGTTACCCAGACCAGCTGACCTAGGGCTCCTGAGTCATTTGGCTTCCTTAAAAACCCCATCCTTAAAACTGCCCTACTGAACCTCAGGGAGAACCAGTCTAATGCCAGTGAAAAAACTCAGTTCTTTCTCATGTTCACATTCAGTTACTCTCTTCTCTTTTTCTGCAGCTTTATCATTTAAAGTAAACTAAGCCAGTAGTAGTTAAATATGAAAATCTGTGAAGTTTCTGTTCACAGGTACTGGTATCATGAAAAATGCAAAGTAAGTCGTCTCTGTTTTGACTGCCAGTAGACTGCCTTTACCTACATGATAAGATTTAAATTGTGCAAGCTGGGAGGCAAGTGTATTTTTCACTGTGTGGAAGCAGCAAATATTGATGGAACAGAGCACTCCTGAAGAAAAAGGACTCTCCATTGCTTAACAACTTTATAGAAGGTCTTTGAGGGAACAAAATGGTCTAAACTCAGGTAAAGCACCTGCATGAAAACATGTCATGGTACTGAATAGTAAATGGATGGAAATCCAGACATACTGCATGTCTGGATGTTCACATGAGCAGTGCACAGTCAGAAGTCAGTTCTGCATCTTTCTTTAGTCCACTCATTCATTTCAGTTCCTTATATAGAATCAAGCCCCAATATTGTTTTCTCTCTTCTAGAATAAATCTATAAAATTATACACACACACACACACACAGAGAAATTGTTTTACTAATAGGCAAAGTTTTTAACAATGCTAACAAGAAAGGAGGGGCAGTAATGATACTGTATTCATTCAGATGAGAGTAGAATATCAACTACCTTCATTCTCTTTGGGCCTTCTCTTGCAAACCTTTGTGCTGGTGTTATTTATAGAAAAGATCATGAGAGATACCATTTGTGTTTAGCACCTGGACAGAGAGGATGCCAGTTTGGACATCCACAAACTGAACTGAAACTTTCCTTTGAACTTTTGGTTCTGTTGAATTATTATGTTTTCTTTTGGTGCCAAGTGCAAGAGATATTGCAGAAGAAAATTGAAAACACAACCTGATTTTTTTAGATCTCCATCCTGTTCTTGTGGACCAGAGATTTGGCTGACTATTGAAGCATCTGGAAGCTCCCAAAATGCATCTTCAGAGGTTTTAAAGTCGGCTTTTTTACAAGATGATTTCCAATGGGCTGTGCATCCTTCTATAAATAACATCGTCATCTGTGTGTACATCTGCACACATAACAGTTGCACTGAGTCTACCTGCAGACAGATGTCATTGATCCAAATAAAGTGATAGTTGTGTCACTTTTTTCATTTGCAATAAGTCTCTGACTGGCTGTGTTCCCACAGAATGATTTATTTTGCCTTCTAAAGAGCTGAAAACTTTCTTTTGCTATAACTTTGGGCTTAAGTGCCAATGGCTTTTGAGAAAGGGGCAATAGTACTGGGAATTTTATTTAGAAAATGTGCATATGCAATGAACAAAAATAATCTGTGCTAATGACAAGCACTC
Organism: Pseudopipra pipra; assembly: GCF_036250125.1. Classification (NCBI taxonomy): domain Eukaryota; kingdom Metazoa; phylum Chordata; class Aves; order Passeriformes; family Pipridae; genus Pseudopipra; species Pseudopipra pipra. The sequence continues at coordinate 53,727,922 of NC_087554.1, forward strand.
TTATAAGAAGAATTTGAAGTACATGTGGCTGTTTCAGCACTCCCCATCTCTCATTCTATTTAAAAGTCCCTGGCAATATGTTCATCCCCTGGACAGAGGGAGAGGACAGACATTATTTAGCGAAGGGGCGGTTATCTGATTTCACTGACATTTAGAGAACATCAGAATCACAACAAAGCTGGGGTGAGAACTCTTTTGGCAATTACTGCAGACATATAAATTCAGTGCCTAATACTGATGACACAGAACAGATTTTCCTGTTTGTGTTGTTGAAACTTCAAAACCAACTCAGATCTGAGCCTCTTTTCCCATCTGTACCTACCTACTAAACAAGGGGGACAAACTGAGCCAGAGCAAAAAGGGGGTTTTGTACAAGTGTCCACACGACGGATTTAATAGAAGAGTACAGATATTGATTTTTTTATATGAAGAGAAGTTTCACGGTTCCATCTTGCTACTAACTAGCATGTAAAGTCTTATTTGTTTCTCTCCTGTTCCACAGGAAAAAAAATCTGACTTACGGTAATACAATTTTGTCCTCCAGCTGGTTGGGTGAGCAGAATTACATGCTGAAACTCCCAGGAAGGAGGTTGCACGCAGATAAGCTACCTTCCCACTTTGCATTTTTGATCTTCATACATAGCTGGTCACAGAAGTCTTCAGCCTTGACTCTCTTGTCCTCTTCTTAAGACTAGCTCAGTGTAACTTGGTCAAGGTCGCAGTTTAAATATTCCTATTTGTCTCTGGAATCTGTTTGAGGGTAGAAGTACCATGAACTGATAGCAAGAATAAAAAACAACAACCTGTGTGCTTTTCTGTGGCTATTCCGCAGAATCTGTAGTTCAGCATCTTTCTAGCCAGGGCTGCCCTAGGTGATTTCAGGAATTCACACTAACCACTAAAGGATAGGTGGAGAAACAGCCACCAAGCTAAGGCCGAAGCAGTTCCAACACTTTCTGAAGAGGTGCTGTGAGAAGGATTGCAGAAGCTGTGAGAGGGGACTGAAGAATAATAATGTGGCATTCAGAATTCACTGAAGCATGGGACTGAAGCTGATAACCAGAAAGTCCAAAGATAAAAGAGTATTCCAGAGGAAGCTGGAAACCTTGTTCAGTCACCCTGATTCATACAATAAGAAATTCTAGGTGTAATTTCTGAAGGCTGAGCTCTTGCAAATCTGCAAATCTTCTGTCATAAACTTAGACAAGAAATGTACTTGGTAATGTAGAGCTATTTGTGCCATCTGGCAGCTGTCAGCTTTTTCTATTCACTTCCCCCCTACTAATGCAAAACACGGGAACTGGACCTTTTACATCTTGCTATGTGAAAAAGTTTGGTGTCTAGAGGCTTTCTAAGGCCAAACCATTGCGCTGTTCTGTTGCCTGCTATCTGGACATCCATTGCAAACATTAATAAGGATTTATCCTGGTCAGCAACAACCATATATTCCTCCTTCATTTAATATTCCTTTACGGCAGTGTGTTTGCCAAGAACATTGCACATGTCCTCTCAAATACCTGAAATTCACCTCGTACACTGCTTCAGAAGGATTTTAAAAACAGCTGGTGTTTATCTCATTGCTATCTCCATTTTTAGCTGCAGTTTGCTGACCTCCACCATTTTATCAAAGTTACATTTTTTTTTCCCTTTTTGCCAGAACACTTACAGCTATTCTCCAATCTTTTTTTTTAATCAGTGCTGACACTTTGCTATAAGCCACCTGTGACATAAGCGATTAATTCGCTTGTTTTCCATTTGTGTTGTGTCCCGTGAGGAGAAGCACTGGGTCAGGCAGGACCTTCAGGTGAAAGTGGAGAGGTTATGCCTTCTGTGGAGGGGACAAGTGGGCAAGACAAGGCAGTAGGCAGGAATAGCTGCAGCAAGTAGCCATAAATCTGCCCTAAAAACAGGCTGCTGAGAAGGCAGTGAGAGACAGTGGCCAGACCTTCATGGGGAGGGAAAGACAAAATCACTGGAGTGGGCACTCTAGATTTGGAGTGGATGGAAACTTAAACCTGGAAAAAAGGTTGTTCCCCAAAAGAGACATTGAGCAAAGCCTGTTCTGGAGCAAACAGATTTCCGTATTTCTAAAAAGGGGACATTATAAACCTAGCTTTTGCAGATTAAAGGTTATATTTTTCTTTGTTATTTGTTTCCTTTGTCATTGTGGGGGTACAGACTATAGGGAAAAAAAGTATAGACACCCTTGTCTTAAAGCTCTGGTTATTGTGGGCATGGTCCTGCTTTGCAGTGCAAGAATAAGCAGAGGCATGATTTCTCTGGTGACATTGACTATTGCAGGCTGGATGTCAGCTTTATGGAATGTGCCAGCATTTTCTTCACTGTGATGGTGGTGAGGCACTGGAACAGGTTGCCCAGAGGAGTTGTGGATGTCCCATCCCTGGAAGTGTTCAAGGCCAGGTTGGATGGGACTTTGAGCAATCTGGTCTAGTGGAAGGTGTCCATGCCCATGGCAGGGGGGTTGAAACTAGATGATCTTTAAGGTGTCTTCCTTGGAAGGGACCATTCTATGATTCTGTTATTTCAAGATAGCAATAAAAAATAAAGTATGAGGAGCTATGCAGAACAACATGCTCTGAATTGACATTTCATTGCTGGGATCATCCCTGCCTGGCAAAGATGCTTTGGTTCTGTTCTCTGGAGGCTGCTCTAAAATCAAAGGCTTTTGATGTTTATAATGTAAATTAAAATCTCATGTATTTCACAAACTGGCCTTACAGCGCCTCTCTTTGCCCTGAGGTGCTCAGCTACCTGGAAAGCCCAGCTCAATGCACAACTGAGCTCAATTTAATACCCGACAGAAAAAGGGAAATCTCACTGTAATTCTTCTCTGCAGCTACACATTTCAGATGAGAATAGTATAGGGCAAACAGTAGCAAACAAAAAGGTAAGATGGCACAGGAACCTTACTTTTTGAGACTTTTATGCCTTTGGATTGGAAGTAGTACTCATGGAGCGCTCCAGAGTAGTGCAAATTTCTGCATCAGGATGTCACAGTGTTGTGAGTATGCCTCGTAGGCAATTGGTTGCCAATCCCCAGAACAGTGCCAGTTTCAGAAATGAAAGATGTTGGTGGGGGTGCTGCTAACCACACATCTTAGGTTCCAAAAAAATAACATATTACCTGGGCGAAGTCCATCTGCTGAAGCTGTAAAAATTCTGAGCTCTCAGAGTCCATAACAAACCTCACTGTGGAAACTTGATTCTCCACTATTCAAAGAAATTTTCCCTGTTCAGCACCTTGCCAAAAGTCTACAAGGTTCTGGCTTTACAAATTTCTCTAAGTTCTTTCTCAATTCTATTTTGCTTTTATCCTACTCCTCTAAGACACCAGATTACCTCTGCTTGTAGCGTATCCCATTTTCCCATTTTTAACTGATTTTTGAATAGCTGTTCTCTGAATATTGCTTTTTAATTGTAACATAGTATCATCTGTATTTCTAAACTAATATCAGGGTCCCATTGTGACACACTATATGCAAACAGGGCAAGAGACAAATCACTGTCCCAAAAGCACATAAACAAACCATAACAGAGTGAAGGATAAGAAAGTGGGAAGATGAACCACAAGGTGGGTGAGATTTGGTTAACAGTTGGTTGTGACTCAGGAAACAAATCTGAGCTGGATAACCAGAGCTGCTGTCTTACACCCAGAGCCTGGTGCCATAACCCCAGCCTTATCTGATAAAATGGTGTGGTAGGTTTGTAAGCATCCCAAGGGTTGGCTGCATGCAGCAATATTTGAACCAAGATTGCAAATATGTCAATTCTGATTCCAGGACTCCTCTATAACACTTCTCTGTGATTGTTTCCTCAAAAGCAGAACTAAAAGAATTAAACTTGATAGAAACTATTTTATTCCGTTTCATATGTTTGCAGCTCCTACCTCCCAAGAATCTGTTCAGCTTGCTAAAAAATGAAATTGCTACAGATGGATATTTCTTTCAATTACTGTAAAAACATGTAACAAAGCCTCTGGCATGCCAAGAACCAAGCATCAAAGCTCAAGAGCTTACATATTCTATTAAGTGGTTTAATATTGTAGGGAAGAACAGAAAAAATACAGTGTTTTGTCCCTCATGGCCTCCTTTAGGAGATCTCAGGGAGCCAAAAGGTTGCACTTTTTCTGGTCTCCCTGCTCTAATATTAAAACACTTAATACAATATGTAAGCACTTGAGCTTTGATGCCTGGTTCTTGGAATGGCAAGTATAGTTCCTAGTGGTTTGATGGTTTGGGGTGGTCTGTGGCAGATTATTCTCCCCTCCTGTTGAGATACCACAGGAAATACAGGACTGGTGCACAGACTTTTTTGTCTTGGGTGTAGCTGCTACTTTCCCTTGCACTACTACTCATAACCTCAAAAAACTTTTCATTCAAAGGGAATAGCTGCAGGAAAGGTAGGTGGATGGGCTCACAGCTCTGCAACAGAGACTTTCTAATAAGTAGACCCATCTGGGGCTGCATACTGAGACACACACAGCATCAGAAACACAAAGAAAGATGAAATTTCAGCTCACTTTGACAGAAAATTATTTTACCTGTCTCTTTTTTTTCAACTTGCTCTGAGAAGCTTTGGTAATGATTTCAATAGTGTATCTTTGGTCCATCTCTCCTTTTAAGGTTGGATTCTTCTCTCACTCTTATTACTTTTGTATCAGTACGACTTTAGGCATTTGGACACCTAACAAAGACACAAATTTGTCTATGGCCTGAAAATATGCCAGTCTTTTCTAATTTTAACAGCAAGAAAAGGAATAAGTATTTCCTAAATTCTGCACTCCCCCTTCAACACTGGCCTAAATCAATCTCTCTTCAAATGCTTTGTGATTGTTATAATGAAATACTCTGGCTGTGTATTAGATGTAGAAACATGTTCTTAAGCCTTGTTTCTAATTTTAGAATGAGTATTATGAGGGATTTCTATTCCTTGTTCATTTAAAATCTGATTTAATAGCAGTAGAAAAGGCTATTGAAGGAGATCACCAAAATACTCAGCTAGCTTTGATAAACCTGTGTTTCTCATTAAAATGAGGGGAAATAATTGTTTGTGAAGTTTCTTTCCTTCCTTCTCCCATCTGAAGTCTAGACAATTTCTTAGCTTAAGTTTTTATTGATTTGGAGGAATTTTTAGCTACACTATTGAGTGTATCCAACAACAATAAACATTTAGAACTTCACACACCATCTCTAGAGTTCTTCAAAAACTTGTAGACAAATTTCTTGTCTGTGCCAGAAAATCTGTGTTAAAATCACAGATCATGGATCATAGAATGGCTGAGATTGGAAGCACCCTCTGGAGCTCATCTGGTCCAAGCCCCCTGCTCAAGCAGGGCCCCCTAAAACCATGTCCAGGTGTATTTTTAATAACTCCAAGATGAGAGAATCTGTAACTTCCCTGAATAACCTGTGCTAGTGCTCAGCCATCCTCACAGTAAAAAAGTGTTTTCTCATGTTCGGGAGGAACTCCATTGTTTCAACTCATGCCCATATCCCTGTAATTTTTGGCATAAAAGTTAAATATCAAGATAAAAGGACACTATAGCTTGTTTACTTATCACAATGTATGTTTATATTAAGATTCAAAGAAGGGAATTGTGCAAGGCAAGGTTCGGTTTGGCTTTTCAGCAACCTAGTTAACACACAACTGATAAGCACAGTATACAAAGAATTCTCATGAGAATTACCTATGTTATAAAATAGGAACACAAAATAGCAAGCTGTTATACTTGGCAGTACCTTATTTTGTAAATTTTAAATGTTACGAAGTAAATTATATCCATTCCTTAAAACACTTAGATTTTTGTGTCTTTCAAGGTAATTCAAGGTTTGACAGTGCTAAGTATGATGATACCATAGTAGAAGAATAATGGAAATGAGATATTGAGCAGAAAAGATATTCAGGGCACACTGTAGAGTGCATTGTATTTTAGTATATTTTCTAACGTACATGTTAAAAAATCAGAAATTCCTGTGTGGTTGAGTGCTAGGACTGGTTATGACTTTATGAAAGTCTTGTAGACATCCATGTACACCAGCACATCATAATTACTGCTTCAGAATATTAAAAAGTGAACACAAATGTTTTAAATCATAACTTAGCAGCTTTTATGTTTTTATGTTTATGTTTGCTTTACCTGCTTCTTAGACACACTAAAACTGTTTAATAAAGCTTTGCAATTCCAGATTATAGGACTTTCACAGAGAAGTCCTCAAAGCACTTCACAAATTCCATTCACAAAACCCTGTGGATAAAGATTATCCTCATCGTAGAAGACCAGTAGGTTAAGAAACAAGGTTTCAATAATCTGCTTAAGGTAACTGTGGAGTACAACTCTCAGTTCTTAATTTTATCCATTGTTCTAATAATTTCTTATTATATCCTCATTTATTATTCCTGAAAATATGTTTCAAATGGCAAGTGAAGTTATTCATAAAATCTATAGAAGTAGGCTTGAAAGAAGAACCTTATGTAGTGATATCTTTGTGTTCAGACCTGTTCTGCTGTAGACCTGGCTTCTTGCAACTGTAGTTTAGGCTATGAACTGCTATACACTTTCACCAATTTATCCCTAGGGGAAACACTCTTCTTGTCTGTGATGAGAGTCCACATTATTCAGTCTGTGCTGACGGACTCCAATAAGTGTTATATTCCAGGCTAAATATATTGTTTGGTTATATATAAGTCCCTGTCTCTCTTGGTTCTTTAATTGCTCTCTCAGGTACAGATCTCAAACTTTTCACCTGCCAGCTACTGTTGATTCCTTCTGTCTCTCCTCTCAGACTGTTGTTCATAATACAATTTTATTCCAACCACTGGCATGTCTACCACTCTTCACCACACCTGAGGAGACAGATTCAATAAGATTAAAGCCCAGCAATGTGTTACTGTCATTAAAAAGGGAGTGGAGAATGGAATATCACCTTTTCTTCCCACGGTGGATCTCAGTCTACTAGGTCTTTAAACTCACCACAGCACAATCATCATTCACTAATATTACCAGAATGAAACTGTGTATGTGATTGAATGAGACATAATATGCTGATCATAACATATTCAAAAGAGGTGCAGTAGCCATGCATTGTGTTTGCTAAGATTACACAGATCCCAAGCATAACATTGGCCACATATCAATGCCCTAAAGTACTGTAACTTTAAGGTGTCCTTAAATAACTTGCAAAATCAGCCTAGAAAGAATAAAGATCAGATAGAGAAAAAATTTCTATTATGTAAGACATGCGTATTCTTTTAGTCTAGCCTTTTTTGTGGTTGAGCTGAAACAAAAGAATACATATTTCCAGAGAAAGGAATTAAGAGAGCAGATTGTAATGTAGAAATCCAAGACTAAATTGTGCTTTTTTTTTTTTTTTCTAAATTGCTGAAGAGTTGTACAAGAGTTTTTGTAGCCAACACCCCACATCCAGGAACTATCATGGGCTGAAAGACTTCAAGACTGTATATTTAAATGTTGATGCATTGTTACACATAAGATGTTACTGAGTAGTCAAAATCCTTACAAAAACCCTTAATGGCCTGATCGCACTATCATTGCTGTTATTAGACAAAATGCTAGTATTAGAGTCCAGAACAAATCCTCTAAGAGATGGATTCTGTTACCTATGCTCCTGTGTAGTAGTACTTTGGTCTTCAAATGTTTCTTCTAAAATCAATGGAAGAGTCATATGGCCCTTGACAAAACAGAAAAGTAGTTCAAGATATCTTCCAGAATGGAACTGTGGCCACATGATCAGAAGAACAGTTCTATTACCTCTGTACCTGACCCCTCAAACCATCATAACCCCCTACCCCTGAATAAGGCATATTACAGAACTGGCATAAACAGTGGCAGCAACTCTGGGATTCTCACTGTCTGCATGGGTCTCATAATGCTTTGGATTTTTTTTCTAGTTTCTTTGGACAGAAACATGTTTACTGCTGTGATTTGGAGAAAGTGTCTTGTTGATAATTAAAAATAAAGAACAATACTTGTTTCTCTATGTACCTTCATTAATTAACTTGCTGTATCTGATCTCCTTGACCTTGTACAAACATGTGCAAGGCTGTTCTAAGTAAGGACTCTAATGTGCTAAAGTACAACATACCAAGTATTTAAATGGTAGAAACAAAATTCAGATTTTTGTTTTTGGTGTTATTATACATGACAGAAAGATGGCATTAGTATTTAGAAGATCTGAAGGAGACTATCTCCAGCAGGTGATGAAATTGTTTGGCAAAAAACAAATAAAGAAAGGAAATATTTTCTTACATTAAAGCAAACTTGGGAGTTGGCAAGGAGGTGAATATAGGGACCCCCTAAGCTACACTAAACTTTTCTATTATAATTCTTCCATCCTCTAAGATTAACTGTTTGAAAATCCAATTAGTCCCTCAATAATCATGACTGTTATCTAATGATGAATAAACCATCTGCAGAAAATATTGCAATCACAGGCACAGCTGTTACCATATGCTGAAATTTTCTTACATGACCTTGGTTGCTACAGTACCTACCAGCTGAAATAAGACGTGGAAATATTGCCAGCTTCAATTAGACTAGCAAGCTGTTCCTTTCCCAAGGCTGTTGAGGCACTTCAGCCATTAACATAAAACACAAACCAAGGCGTTATTACAAATTTTGATTACTCGTTCCTAAGCTGAAGAGGTGAAATTCTGGAAAGAATTTCAGTTCATCCTTATTAACATGGCTAAAAATAGAAAACTCAATACTTGATTTCAAAAGATCCCCAATTATCTATTGCTTCTAGATGGAATCTTAAGCTGGGGGTAGGAGGGGGTGCAGGAAGCACAGAGGCTCTGGCAATGAGTTGCCTTGGGTTTATTTAGAACAAAGGCACAAAAGGAGTTTTTTGGCAAAGAAATCTGGCTGCTTTTCCTTATTCAACAGGTAGGAAGTATGTGACCTTGTTTACTGTTTGTCTACCATGGGGTTTATTTCTGGCAACCTAAGACATTTTAATAAAAGTAATCCTTTAAAACCTTTCCAAATCTAAACTTTCAAACATGCATTTATAGTAAGGAGATGCCAGCTTCATTATGTGTGCCTTTGTCAAGTAGTAAATATTTTAATCTTTTGGAGATTTCATGTTAGCCTTTCTAATCCATGTAACCCTTTCTATATTACCCTAACACTGAAAAACTGAATTTTAATATAAATCATAACAAGCCTAATGAAACAATGTAATTCCTTGGGCCAGAAAAATTATTTTGCCTTTTAATTGCTTAAATTATCCATTCAGTTTAATATAATGCAATAAAAGAATAAAAGAGATGGAGAGAATGAAGAGTGTGGTTGAATTACAGTGCCTGCAAGTATTCCCAGACCTATTTTGTTTTATAGATTGCTCACTAACAGTTCAATGCATGATATCAGTATTTAAAATCTAGTTTCTCCAGTAATTTTTGTATGATGACTAAGTCACATGGCCTTTTTTGGCTCTCAGAAAGCTGAAACTAATTCTGTAAGGGGGGTCTGTGGTGAAGATAATGAGTCTTCTGACTCATTTTCCATGGACATTTTCTAATACCTACTTAAAAAGTAATGTTTCTGCAAACAGTCCAATTGCTGAAATTATTCATTGCAATAGGGATTCTAGAGTTGCTCATGGGATGCCTGGTCACGATTTGTGATTTTTTTATTCCTTTTTCTATGTGCTGATAATATTACCTGTCATTAAAAGTGCATTAAATGTATAGCTACAATTATTTCCATGGCATACAAACTTTTTACATAGCTCTGAAGGAGAGAAGAGATGGTCTATACTTAGATATGGTCCAGCTTCTCAGTAGGTGGGGAAGAAAGGGAAAAAGAGAAATAGCCAGTCACAGATATTGCCTGGCTTCTACCTACACCACAATCTCCTTTTTCATTCAGCACATTTGTAATTCTCTTCTTTTTCTCACCTGCATGATAAACTCCCATTTTCTATTTCAGTATCCCTTTAAAGAATGTTCCAAGTGTCAGAATAAAGAAGCAGAAAATGTCTGCCCTGTTCTCAGACTACAAGCTCATTCACACAATGTGGTATCTGACTTACACTTTCCAGGTCTGGGGTCCAGGAATACACCAAAAGCACCGAAGGAGTCTAACTTAAGCATCTCACTGTGTGTCCTGCTAAACAAGACAGTCCCACTTAATAGATGGTAAACAACTGATATATTGTTGCAAATAAGGGAATATTTTTTTCATAGTAAGGGAAATATTGTTTCATAGTAAGGGAAACCCTGACTTAGGCAGGGCATTGGGAGTTTTGCTACTGCCTTTGCAAAAGCAAAGAATTTTCCTCTCTACAATTACAATGGAATTATGCCGGCTATGCTTTAGAATGCTTGTAATTATCAGTAGTTCCTACAATTAAAAAACTCAATGCATGAATCCATTATTTATGGTGCAGTTAGAAGAGTTTGTGTATTTGCACATAAAGTCATAAAACCAAGTGTACTGACACTGGAATATTAAGTAAACTATATATTAAACTTAAAGCTATAAGAACTGGTCGTAAACTTGTACAAATGCAAAAAACTCAAACTGCAGTTACTTAGTGATTGCAGTTTGAGAATTCTGTATCCTTACTGCGAAGTCCACTTATCCTGTATGTTAGACCATTGCAGAAATTGGTCCATGTCTTTGTCAACAGAGATGAAAAACTCCTAAATCAATAATCACCTGAGGCAGCCTCAAATAATTTTTAATTAGAAGGGAATATTATTTTGTACAAGTCATATATATGTTCTAATACTGTCAGGAAGGCACGAAGTAGGAAAAAGCCTGAAACTATTTTTTGGATGTAGATAGACCAGTTTTTGGCAAGTCTTAAGACATGGCCATTTGGGCTAGTACAAGGATGACATCCAAGACCAGGAAGACCTTTTCAGTCTTACATTTCTAATTGCAATTAGTGAATATGTGTTTACAGTTGACAAAAAATTGTTTTTGCAATGGTTTTATATATGTGCACCTTATCAAATTCCTTTCATCAGTCTTATGACTGCAGCAAAAAGCCAGATTGATCTATTTATAATATAATTTAAAGAGTTAGGACCCTTGCAATGTCTGGATGTCTTTTATTTCAATAGACTTATTTGTAACCCTTCAAACAACCCATAGTTTTTCAGGGACCATACATATTTTAGGGTGATAAATGATTTATGTTTTCTCTCTCCTGCTTATAAGAGTATGGTGTGCTCACCACTAGCATCTGTTTGAAAAGTAGTGCACTAAAAATTGGATCCAAGGTTATACTGAGTGAAGAAGGTAGAGATGTGAGTTACAAACGTGCTTTTATGTTTGTTTCTTTAAAATTCTCTCTTTGTCTTTCTTAATAGTGTGTTGCCATCGTGATAGCACCGAAGTGTTTACTGCCTGAACATGGCATCTACGCTGCTACATCAGCAATCTCTTGTATTTGGCTGCTTCACAAAGTTATTTCTATTTGGGTGAAAAACTGATTTCAAAGTATGTTCAGGATCTATCTTTTCTTTCTGCATATTCCCTCCAATTCAACCATCTGTGCAAATTAGCAATCCTGAAATGCTTATTAGAGCTTTCCCCCCCCTTGATTAACACTTCTTGAATTTAATGAAGTCTCTTATAAATTGTGGATCAAATGTTCAGACCACTTATGTCACCTGACCCAGATCTAAGAAAAAACATGATGATGCTGTGATTTGAGTCCCTTCAAATATGGGGCTCTGAAGCGCCCAAAACAGTGAGAGAATGGGAGAGGTCCAATGCCTGTGTGTGACCTGGCAAACAGGATAAACCAGCCTGTTTGGAAAAGGCGAAGCATCTGCAGTTGTGTCTCAAATCCTGCCTATCTCATGGGCTTAGGCCCTTGATTGTAAGCATAGGTCAGATGACACCATGAAACCTGGATTTATGAATTTTAGGTTTTTAGGAATGTAGGCAGGTATGGAGAGATTTAGCCTGAGAAGAGCTGTGTGCGTAAAGGAACCATTATACATGTCTTCACCTTCACCGAGAGACCGAACATCAGGGCTGAGTGTGGAGGTGGACAGTCATAGCTCCTGAAAGGGAGCCACGTTGTGAACATGTCCATCAAGAATGTGCTCTGGAGAAGGAGGGCTGAGGGCTCAGAATCAGAGATGGAGGAGCAAGGGCTAGGGTCCATTACCCTCTTACAGAGCAACCCCCAATGTTGTTTCTTCAGTCAAGGCTGGGACATCTGTTCAGACATGATACACTTTGAATATTTACCTCCTAAAACTATCCAGTCAAAGCATACTTTTAGCAGTTCAGACTGTGAAAATTAAAGTTCAAGGAAAATATGATCAAATTTCAAGCTGTTTTGTGATTCCAGATGCTTGAAATAGCCCTGAATCTTTCTTCTCTTCCTCTCTCTCTAAAAGAAGGAATCGATGGGTTCAGAGTAACACTGTGGGAGAGGCAGTACAGGCAAAACAAGTGGACTATATTCAGAACTGACTTTATATTTACCTATGAGCTTGAAATATAACTCCAAGAAATTTTCTGGGGAGGGCCACTGTCAGGAGACCGGAAAGATCTCTTTCATTCTTTATATAAAAATCTCTTTAGACTCATTTTTCATCTGTGAATCTAACACCGCAGACGGTCTGACCTAGAAACATACATCTTTTAGTTCCAGGTGTTGTAATTTCTGCTGACAGTTTAATTCTAAAGATCCACTCTGTAAGCCAGTGGTTCTTTATTTCACTTAATTGAATGATCATGAGGATGTTTTTTAGGAAAAAAATCCCACAGACCAGCTCTACAGTGTTCCCACAATTGTCTTCATTTACAAGCAACATAAAATTAGGGTAAAGTTTGAATGTTCCTTTATTACAAAATGAAAGTCTGGTTTCTTGGAAGTATGAGTAGTATGTGTGATTTCTTTCAAATTTCACAGACCAATGTATTAAAATCTACCAGTGATGCACAAAGAACTGTTTGAGAAACACAACCCCAAAGAGCTATTGGAGATACTGTATTGGATGCAGACTGCATGGTATCTTGGTTTCTAAGACAGCTGTCTAATGTATTAATGTGTTGATGTCCATGCTTAATAATAACTGCTCTCCCTGATGCATCAGCTAAAAAGTAAGCAGAATGAATTGTATCAAATAAGCAGCTTGTTGCTGTTGCATACATGAAATTTGGCTGTTAACTCTTGTATCAACAGGCAACTGCAATCAACACTGGGTAAAACTCCAAAGCTGCCACTGCCAGCTTCACGGACAGAGGGAGAGAATTTTAAAGAGACCATGTAAGGGAGTGCACAGATTTATTTGTCTCATGCCAGCCTGCCCAATATTCTGAGGAAAAAAACACTCTTCACTGAAAAGTGAAGTTAGGAAGTGGTGACCCTGCACATGCATAAAACCAAAAACCTGACACAAGCTCCTTTAATATTTAAAGTCAGATACACCAAGAAAAGCAATTGACAGATGAAGAAACTCCTATGTTGAGCTTGGCAAAGCTATTGCATCAAAATAATAACTCTCCTTAAGCTTCTAATGTTCAAATGCTTCCCTCTTGGAAGAAAATACCAACCCAGATATCTTCCATGGCTCTCTTGTATTACTGGTTTTATTTTACACTGCTCATTCAGAAACTGATTAGCTTTGCAATTTTCCTTCCCCTGCTTAGGAAATAGATATCTAGTATTGTAACCCTCAGCTTTCTGTTTCATACTTGTCAATGAATCTCAATCGATTTTATTTTCTAGAAATACTAAACATGCATATTATTAGAACCTATTTAAAATCATTGGGAGAGCTGTTTTAGAACATATTTCCTTGAAAATAATTTTCAACCTGAAAAGCAGGATTAATTAGCTTTGCAATGACCTACATAGATTGTTCAAAGTGCCTGATTGCTATCAGCCATCCAAGGAAAAAGCTAAGCAAATTGCACTTAGTTGATCTCATACAGAGAGCATGGAAAAAGAGAGTACATTATTTACAAGGTAAAAAAATAACATGCTAGTGACATCAAACAATCTACTAACATCATCTGGCAATTCATTTGAATTTACATTCAAAGAAAGAGAGGCAAGACAATATAATAAAATAAGATCACTTTCATTATTGTGAACAACAGTAACTGCTGAGAGTCTGATGATTTTACTGTTGTCTGTCTGTCAAAAAAGGTAAATGTGTATTCAATACTTCTCTTGCTGGTCATGCAGCAACTCTTTTTTTTCTTTTTTTTTTTCTTTTGTCTGATATTCTCTACGCACTTTGTAACTTTGTAAGTATTCTACAATTCAGTCTCTTTTGGTGTATTTTTATGTCATGTTGTACACTGCATAGACACTTGACTAGGTTTGGGACTCCACAATAATATTTATAAGGGAAGACTGACCAACCTAGCATGTGCAATACCTATCCATTCTCCTACAGCCATAACTGATAATGGTAAAACTGCCCAGCGTGGAGATGGCAGGATATGTGAGAGGAAGATATATTAAGTCTTTGTGTGTACTGGACTCTTGTGCTACAGGATCCCAGGAAGAAAGGCTAGACAGGAGCACACTAGAAGATTGACTGTCAGGGTAGCCCTGAAATATGCTCAGTAACTGATATAGAGCCCACATAATTTGTCCTTCCATCACTCAGGTCAGCAAGGCTGACACAGCAGCAGGATGGAGCAAGAATAACCCTTGAAAGAAAGAATGAACTTCATGACACACTGAATGAAAAGGTTTAAAAATCCTGCATGCAGCAGAGCATGCAGGCAAGCTCTCAGGGTCCCTGGACAGCGAGCCTTTCAAAGTTTCATCTATATTATATTTCCCTCCTCAACTTTCTCTTCTCCACATTGCAGAGTGTTCCTCCATATGGATCTTTGCTATCCTCTGAGTCATTTTATTTGCTCTTATCTGTACCTTCTCTAACTCCATTATGTCTTTCAGGAGATGCAGCATCCCAAACCGCATGCAGTACTCAACAGGGCATGCAAAATGATGCTCTGTCTTGTTTTCAGTTCACTTTGTGATGTCTTATATCTTGTTGGGTTGTTTTTGGTTTTTTTTTCAGACTTCTGATACACACTGAGCTGGTAGTTGTGGAGGATTTTCAGTTATGGTTCCAAAAACTCCTTCCAGAGTTGTTGCTGCCTGTTCAAAGCTCAGTGGGCTAGACTGCTGTTCCTTTGATGCCTAACCTGATGTTTTCAACACTGCCGAGTTGAAAACCACCTCCTCCTACCTGCCCATTCACACAGTTTGATGAGGTCTTTCTGGGCTTCTTCATTACAAGCAGGGTATCTGATTATCTGAATAAAAGTTCAGTGTCAGCTACAAACATGCCAGTTTCCCTGGACATGTACTTCCCCAGGTCATTGATGAATATCATTCCTTTATGGATTCTGTTTCTCAATAATAATACACATTAAAAAAGAGACCTATTGCGTGGCATATAAGGTGGACAATTCTAATGCAGCTAGATAATAATCTGGGCATTTTATTTAAGTTTTATTGAATCCAGCATGAACACTCCCTGTGCAGCAATAAGAAGTAGTACAATACAGAATAAAAGATCTTTGTAAGCACTGTTAAGAAGACAGAGGCTTATCTATCCAGACTGCAGAGATTTTGCCTTCCTTCCTCCTGCAGTCTGCACAACATGTTAGAAGTTTTTTTCAGATGACTGGAAGGTACTCACAGATTGAAGATGATGGACTTTTTCTAGTGATTAAATCAGCAGAGAGCCTAGGATGGACTTTGTCACTAGAATCTTTTCACTACTTTACTCTTTAGTTCCAGTGTTAATAAAATTATTCTAATGCTGAACCTCTTGGGGAAGTCAGAAAGCTTTGCTCCTTAACATTTGCAGAGTTCAGAGCTGAATATAAAAATGATATTAAGTTACAAAGTAAAATCATAAGAGCAAACATTTCCCTGAGAAGCCAAGTCTAAATCGGATCCAAAATATGTCATCTCCCTTGAGCTCTGTGTTACATCTGTGATACCAGACACAAAACCCTTGGTAAAGCCTCTCTGAGTAACTAAGAGGCAAGCTGAAAAAGTCAAGGCCGAAGAAGATACAAAAATTATCCAGCCAAATACAGTCTGTTTGCAATAGCACATAGACTAGAAGTACTAAAAGCCTTAAGACTGTTTTTTGCAACTGTTATAGGCGCCCGGCTTGGGCAATGATTTAAAAAAGTTAGATGTTTGATCCATTGGGGCTCCAGAGCTTCTGCCACAGCTCTGTCTGTCTGCTTTATGTTTAAAACAAACTTTACCTTCCTGAAACAAAGAGGGGAGTTGCCAAGAGAGAGTTCAGAGCTCAGAATTGTTTCTGAAAGGGACCAGAATTGGGATTCTGCAATAAACACCATTAATCAGTCAGGATTCAGAGCAGCAAATTTGTTTCTACAGGTAAGTTAAAGGGGCACCCAGCTGTTGTACACCAACTCAGTTGTAGGAGGATCTGGGTTCTGGACTATAGCTGATTGATCCCATTTCCAAACCAGTCGGGGTGGGGGAAGTAATAATCACAACAGCAGTTTTTTTTAGGAAGACTGAACATAGGCAATGAAGTAAATAAGAGCTGGCAGCAATTTATGCAAGCTGTGATCTCCTTATTCTTCCAGACAAGATCTGCAGATAAAGAAAAGCTTTTAATCAATGGCTGTAAAGAACTTCCTCCTACTCAGTTTGTTACAGTCTCAGAAAAACAACAGCTCTTTCAGGTAGAACTCCTCTTGTCTTGGGGCAGAAGGATGCTCCAGGACAAGATTTATTCCAGTCCTGTTTTCTGTGGTAATAATTTAGAGGAGTTACGAAAGATCTTAAAAGTTCACTCAGGAAAGTTAAGTGTTTCTGTAGAATTTGTTAAATTTCATAATAATTTGAGAGGCAAAAAGAAATTGCAACTCTGTGTGGTAGAATGAAAGCTCACTGAATGTTGTTAATTTGGAAATGTCCTAGAGGGACTGCTGTAATATAAATTGGTTTATGGCATTAATAAGAAGAGAATTCAAAGGATGATTGTTGGCAGAATAAGTTGGAGAACTTAACCTGGCCCAAAACTTTGAAATTACCAAAAGTAATAGAAGCAGTACTGAAAAATTACAAGATATGTGAGTATAACACAGAGACAATCAAACTGCTTCAGTAAACAAAATATGAAGCCAGTTGGAAGGAACTTGCTCTCCTGAGGGTTGTTTCCATTTGGAGGAGCTCATTTTACATCAGGTTGTCAGCATAAAATGGCCCAATGTCATAAATGCCTGAAGACACAAGGCTAGGCCAGGAAACGTAATGGTGACTGTCAAGCAGCGCATCAGACTCAGGATACAAACCCTGCCAAAGCAGAGGATAAGGAGACAAGTGGAGGAGGGGGAAATGGTTTAGTTCTGAGGGGAAGGTACACATTCTAACACATGAAAATATAAAAGCCATGTTGAGGCACTCTCCCACACAAGAGAGGGAACTCTTTAAAGTCGGTCTAGAGATGTCAACTGCAGCAATGAGTTCATATCTATGACCTGCCAATGCCCTACTGAGTGAAGGGCTCTCTGCTTTTCCCTGGAATACATAAGTTTTGGTCATCTGAAGTCCAGAGCAAAGTCTGTTAGGCAGTGAGCACTTACTTCAAAGAGCTAAAAGATAATCACTCTTATTTTGTGAGCACAAGGGCATGTTTCTTCAGACACAGAACTGGTCCAACCACTTCTAGATTAACAGTGGAAAACAGGTCACTGTGCAAGGTCTGAGCTGAGGCAGTAATACAGATATCAGTATTGACCCTAATATGTAGGGAATGGCTCTATGTGTCCACTGGAAGTTACTGTTACAAGCTACCTCACCTATATTCCAGAGCAAGCTTTATATACAAGGAAACAAATTGGCTGAGGCGGGACACAGAAATTTAAGATAAAACACATTTAAATCAAAAAATACAGAAGAAAGGAATGAACAAAAAATCTGGGAGTTAAATGAAGCATCATTAGCATTTAACAAATGCAAATTCTGTCTTTTTTCAAGACATGGTGGAAGACAAGGAGAAGGGTTTGAAGGGCAGGAAAGCCATCAGTATCTAAGCCACTATCAAACACTCCAAGCTTGCCAACATCTATAAAAATTCTTTATAGCCACCAAAATTCTTACTGGTATGTGTATTGAACAACAAATGTACAGGAGAACAGTAGTGTTGATCACCCAGAGTTCTTCTGCTTTTAATGAAAAAGAAATGGGCAATTTGATAAATGAACATTAGAATTGTTTTTATAGACTGTTTCAGTTATTAACATACTCTGGTTATTGTATTTCCCCTGTTATACTTATCCTACCTCTTTAAGTTCATGGACCTCCTGAACTGATGTTTTGATCCAGACTGACATGTTTAATTAGTGTATGCCCTGTGAATCTGTTTATTTCCTTGCTAAATTTGTTTGTTTGTTCTTGAACTTACATGGAATTGTTGCCTTTACAAACATTTTCTGCCAAGGAGTTGTATAATGTAAATATTTAAGTTTGTGAAAGATACTTTAAAAAACTATTTATTTTCATTGCTTTGAAACTTCCGTGTCTCTGCTCTTATATAGAGGGAAAAGCTCAACAGTTTTCTTATTTATTACTTCACTGTTCATGCTTTTATAGAGTTCTTCCTTCCAAGTGGAAAAGTCCTTTCTTTGTCATTTCTTTATGTGAAATTTGTTCCAAACTTTTGGTTATCCTTGTTCTTCTCTATATCTTTCCTAAGTATACTTTATCTACCTTAGTTCTAGTTCTACTGTATGGAATGACCAGACCTACACACTGTATTCAAAATATGCAGCATTTAAAGCAGCATATTGATATCTTCTCTGCTCTCAACAATTCCACAAACCAGTTCCTCTATCATGGAAGCCAATGCCAAGATTTCTGATTACTTTTCTCCTGTGCTTTTATCCTGCTTAAGAGTTCCTGTCGCATCTTGATCATTTATAAATAAGCTAAATGCTCTGACAGATTCCCTCTTCACAACTTCCCAAAATTCTATTTTTTTTTTTTGCCACTGCTAGTATCCTTTGCTTTTCCTTTGATAGAGTTTATGCCCTTTTCTATTTTCCCCAATTATATATGACTTCCACCTATTTGGGTGGATGTATTTTTAAGGGCTACTTTCCTCTTTAATTTGGCTGTTTCATGAAGCTGAATCCTTTTCTTTTTGTGGTTGGTTTTTCATTGAATGGTTGTTTTCATTGAATGGTTCTGTTTAATTAGCACTATTCATTAACTGCAATCCTCTGATGTGGTGGTTTTAAACATTCTCCGTGCGAGCTATAAAAAATTCATCCTTCTAGCTGCTCCTTTTTAGCTTCCTGTTAACTAGTTTTCTTATGGTAGTGTCGTTCTATTTAAAAAAAGAAAATGCTATTGTGCTTCATTTCCTTTTCCTTCAATTCAGTCCAACGTACTTGTATGAAACTATATCACAGTCATATTGCACTGTTCCTTTCATAGAATGTGTTTGGTGGGGGAATTTTTTCATTTGTTTGTTTGGGTTTTTTGTTGGGTTTTGGTTTGGTTTGGTTTGGTTTTTAATGCAGACAAAAATTAATTGGCTATAAAAAGAAGAATTTCAAGAGCACTTCTCTTGAGAAGGAAAAAGTCCTATTTAGGTAAAAACAAAGCCTATCCCTGTATGGTAAAGATGTAGATTTTTCTGCATGTAACGTAAAGATACAGTTACTGCTCTGTGCCCTCATTTTTTTGCATTGGGTTGACCTTAAGAAAAAAAAAATTCTCCAGATGCCTTAAAAAAATATAAAGATGTATAAAAGATTGAAAGGCAGATGACTGCAGAGAACCACTGCTGACCCTAGGCTGTGGCTAGTCAGCAGGAAAAACTGTGGTACACCAGTGGCTTTGACAGAAGTTAGTCAGGAACCCAGGTAAAATGACTGATGTAAGTTACCTTAGTTGAAATTATCAAAATAGTTAAATGTAACAACAGTTGACTTGGAATAGGGGAGTTACCTATGTTTACCTAAACCAAATCACAAATACTGGACAATACTTCTTTCTGGACAATCTTTGTCTTCCTACATTCCTTTTAAATTACATTTCATTGGTAATAAAGTTAAATCATGGCATACTCCCTGTCCTGATTTGAGATTTGTCACATAATATTATGTACTGAAATTTTGCCAAAGTCTCCCTATTTTACAGCCCAACATAAACCCTCAGTCTGCTATGAGTACATATTGATCCTCACTCATATTTTCTTCTTGAGTCCTGATTTTACCATTTTGGAAAACACTGGCAGTAAAGACCATAATAAGTGGAAATAATGTCTGAGTGAAAACTGCAGGAGCACAACATTTCCACAAGTTATATCATATACTCATTGTTCATTGTTCCTTCATATAAAATGTTTCCTGACAACCTATAACATCAGGGCCAAGACTAACTTGTTTTATGGCAGTAACTGAAGCGTATAATTAAAATTAAAATCAGAAGACTTGCAGGGATTGTCTGTTTGGAAGGAGAAATAGACCAAGAGGTATTTGAAGATCTCTTCAAATTCACACAACACACATCTGTGAAGAAGTAAACGCAGCAAGGAGCCTTTGCTAGTGACATAAATATGTCCAGATATGAAAGATCTGGATTTTAATGTTCTTGAAAACATAAGGAATGGAAAAACTTAGTCTTTAGCTCATACAATTTGAATTTAAAATATAGAAATGAAGTAGATTGCGGGATGTACAATTAAAAGAAATCCCACTAATATACATTATGCAATAATTACACTGAAAACTTTTCTTTATCTATGATCAGTTAACTTCTGTGATAACTGTCAGGTATTCATTTCATACAGTCAAGGAATGATACATAAAGTGAGCTATGATATATATCCTGGCTAAGTAGGATGTCAATAACTTAAAGGTGATACCTCTCAGAGCTTGTTCTCCTAAGCAAAGAGCAGAATCAGCAAAACATACAAGACTATCAAATTAAACACTATGATCCACTTGAATAATATGGGCAATTCTTGACAAAATTCAATTTTTGTTACTTTTTATCTTGCGCAGTTGTTTTGTAGAGGGTCAGAGGAAAAGTAATCACTCTTTGCACTGTACTATGGAATGCTTTGCATGGTCTTATTACATTGTCTTCTCTCCAGGTTCTGTCTTATCTGTGCATAAGAAAAGCAAGATGTCAAGAATTTGGTCAGCAGTGATTAAAGTTAACTTAGATGCTCAAGTGCAAATCAAAATCCCTCTTTGCTACTAAAAGATCTGATGTTTACCTAAGCTTTGCAGTTCACCCAGCATATAGGATAGGATCTGTACTTTATTCTAGATCTCAGGTTTTGGTATAGAAACCAGAGAAAAAAATCCTCCTAAAAGTTCAGCCCAAATAGTAAAATCAGAACATACTTAATATTCTAATGCCTAATGTTTCTTCAGAAAATGCAGTTTTGACTGCTGCTTTCTTGTAAGATTAACAGAAACGTCCTTCAATATCGCTCTTTAGAATATTTATTCAGGAGGTGGGAAATCTAGGAGGAAGAGAGAATAGAAAAGGTTATGAGGAATGATCAAATCTGAAAATACAGGATGGGTTAATGAGAAGCCACACAGCAATTCTGTAGAATAAGAGGTAAGACTGTTTTTTAATAACATCTGCCAGAGAAAAGAGCAAATGCGATCAAAGTGATTTGTTGTTGTATCTACTTCCTTAATTCTCACAAAATCACTCTACTTGGATAGCAGCTGGTGGAATGGGATCTGAAATCCTGTCTCTGAGAACAATTTAATGGGAAGCTTTCATACTAACAAATATGTAGTTCACAAGACTAACCAGCAGAGAGCAACACTATTTAAATTTGAACTAAGCGTGATATCTTGACAAACTAATTATTGCATTACTGTGCATAAAACTGTATAATGCAGCACATTAAATGTAAGGCTCTGTTACATTAGTCACAGCCACTCACCGCCAATGCATTCCGATGTAATGTCTAACCCAGAAAAACATGTATGCAAATCATCTGAATACTTGCCTTTAATTTGCATGATCTTGAGGGGTTCTTCTGAGGTTATGATGTATGGCAAACTTGTAAAATTAAACACAGATGTACTTTTATTTCACACACGAATTTTAACTGCAAAGCTTTAACAAGGAATTTGCACAATGAAATTATTCCCTCTAGCCACCTTAAGGGGTCAGAAGGTTCAGAATGAACTTAGTTTGTGCAGGGTATGTTGGGCAAATAAAAACCATCTGTTTTATCTGCAAGGTTTTCTTTATCTGTTGGTGGAAAAAAATTACCATCTTCTTTACATGGCAGCCTCTGAAATTTCCCAGTCTGCAATTACTCCGGCCACTGGACAACAGCTATAAAAGCTGTCTGCGTATTTTAGGTTGGGGTGGCACTGGTGAGGTGATCTGCTGAGCCCAGTCACCCAGAGAGACGCCCTTCAGTGAAGCTGGGACCAGTTTAAAATCAAGCTGTACCAAGAATGTCAGAGTAACAATCTTTCCCACATGGTGGGAAAGCCTCATTACTCTGGCACCACGTCTATCCCAGTCCACAGGTTTATACTGGAAGATGATGTCTCTGCCAAAGAATGTTGTTTCCTAATGCTGCCAGTGAGCAGAGCATCTCTACCATCTCTGTCTAATGCTGCCTGGGAGATGTCTTGGAACAGTTTCAAATTGATAGTAAGAGATACTGTAAGATGGCAGTGAATTCCTTGGCAAATATGAAATAGGTTCTGAAGGGAGAAATCCTGAGCTTTCTGAGTCACATAGTATCTCTAATGTACTTTTCCTATCTACATTATTTTTCCACTGAGCCTCAAACAAAGGTTACAAAAAGAGACAGACTATTCCTTTCAAGTGATGGATGAAATTAAAAATTTTGTCCTTAATCAGATTCAAAAAACCAACAAAAATTAGAAAAAAAGTGTGTTTAACCAACAACGTAGTGTTAAACTTGTAAAGTTAAGACTTATTGAGCATCTTACAGCAACACAGTACATGCATTATATTGAAGTAGAGGTAGGCAACAAACTTTCCACAAAAATCTTTCTGTTTTGCCAAATTAAATTAGTCGGTCTGTTTTCACACAGATTCACCTATAAAGTGTTCTCGTAGTCTGTCTTGAAAAAAGGGATATTCAGAGTAAATTTTAATTAAATATTGCTAAATATTTCCAGAAAGATAATTTGAAATTAACACAGAGACTTCAGAGCATCAGA
Organism: Pseudopipra pipra; assembly: GCF_036250125.1. Lineage (NCBI taxonomy): Eukaryota > Metazoa > Chordata > Aves > Passeriformes > Pipridae > Pseudopipra > Pseudopipra pipra. Next base: position 53,751,146 of record NC_087554.1, read on the forward strand.
CTGATCCAAGAAATTGTGCTCAGCTAGTCAGGGAAAAGGAACAGTACTATGTATCTGGGCAAAATATTGGACCAGTTTCAAATTATGACAGTTCAAAACAAATAGTAGACAGAAGATGTAGAGGTCAATCAGAAGTAATTTTGGTTTTTTTAGTCAGATTAATTTCCCAAAGCATCTTAAACAGTATGGAGATCTTTGCAACACAAAAACATGGAAATACCACTGAGTAAATAACCTGCTTCAAAAGGTCCTCCAAGCTTGCCTGTACTTCCAAAATCACCAGCATGCAATACAGTGGAGAAGATGTAATATACAGATTTAAAGCAAGAATGTGGGACTTTCAATATCAAGAAGTGTAAAAGCACTGAAAGGAGGTAAAGAGGTACTAATCCCTCTGTTCCTTTCCAGTCATTTCCTAGTCTGCTTGTCCTGGCATGGTTGAACACTGAGAACCAACTCAACTCAGTTGGTTTCCACTCTGATATAGTGTAGTAGATGACGCCTGCAGTACAAAGGGTGAGTGATAAGGTCTTGAACATTTGCACTTAACAAATTGTTTCAAATGCAGCAACTAACTGAAGTCTCATATAATGCCAGGAGCCATCCTATCTTGCGTACACATGGTATAGAAGACTATTACACCAGCTTTCTCACATTTAATGTGACATATGTTCAGTCATTCACTTCATTTGGACTATATAGTCAGTACACTTCCCTCATTACTAAATGCCACTGGAATTTATGCCACTGGTGTCTATCGGGCTGGATACTCATGGGGAAGATGACAAAGCTCCAACTGAAAACTCAAGCCAAAAGCAATATTCCTCAAGGAGAACAAATGTGAGAGAACCCTCTGAAAGGAAGGTCTTCTTTCAAGAGAAGTTATGAATCCCATCTGAATTGGGAGGACTAGCGAAAAGAGCTAAAAGAATATGATTTCACAAATAGAGGGACTACATAGGAAGCAAAAGACCCCTTAGTCTTCTGGGAAGACTGCTCAATCCCATCATAAACTATCTGGCACTTTGGCCAGTCAGATTTGTCCTTCCTAGTAATAAGAAGGACTAGTGAAAACACAAAGTGAAGTGCACCTTTTCCATCTCTTGTAATATCTCTTATGCTTTATCTTTTTATTTTTCACAAGAGCTTGATAGCTTCGCAATGTGTCTGCTTTTAAGGTACAAATTGCTACAAGATCCATACATTTAGTCTAGAACGTTTATTACAACAGCACCTCTGGGGCTAAAGAAACATTAAGTTTGCATGACAACAGAAAGGACAAAGGCATAGCCTGTCCAGCAGCCTTACTGCTGTCCATAAATGGCCAATAAGTTACAAGAATTGTGATACTTCTGTTTCTCACAAAATAGCCTGTTACTCACTGGTCCTTTTCATGGTTTTTAGCACCATCAGGATATCCACAACCACATTTGAGGAAGATATTCTGGTTCCAACAGACACATGTAAGGAGATCATGGACCATTGCTCCCTAGAGAATCTGGAAAAACCTCAACTCCGACAATCGTGGCCTTCTCACAGCCCAGGTCAGCTGTGTCTGGAGTTCTGGCTGGGTGTTTGAGCGTGACAGTGCCTCATGGGTGGCCTCTTCTTTGAACACTTTACAATCCATCTATTTTGCCGTTGATGCCTCTTCCAGCTGCTAGCTGGGATGAACTGGGGGTCAACTATGATAATAGGGATATTCCGATGCAGAGCTGGAGGGACGGAGTGTTGTAGTATTTTTCTTTCCAGGGCAAGGCATGGGCATATCTTCTGTGAACACCTCAAACAGCACTGTTCATTATCTCTCAATCCTGACCAGGCCACAGAAGTTCTGGACTTTTTCTGATTAGGGTTACACCAGCTATTTCTAGGGTTTTGATCCTCCCTTTGAAAGCCACCCAAACCTTAAATAGAAGAGCCATAACACTTAAAATTAGACATGTAGAGAGGACTATAATAGGAAGACAAGCATACAGCAATACTATTCAGAATATTAGCCCAGCCTCCAGCAAGCTGCAACACAGAACATTCCTGATCATGATGTAGCATTGTTGTATAGCAATAAATGGATTATTCTCCCATGAACTTGTCTAGAAGGCTTGCAAATACATTTTCTTAACTTGGAGGAGGCTCATCGGTATTTTGTCTTTTCTTAGCACCACTGCAGAGCAAGAGAAGAAGGCATACTTAAGTGTAATTATATTTTCCTTGTTAGCATCTTTCAAAGTTCTAACATATTTCTAAGTACGAGGTGAGTGAATTCTTTGGGAAATTTTCCCAATTACACATTAGAGATAATTCCTGACCTGTGAGCTTTGATCTGGGAAAATCAATAGCTAGGTATCCATCATGTGAACATGCATCTAGCAAGTGAATGACCCTTGCATGCGGAAGAGGTGCGAGGCACCACATAAATCCATAGAAGGTTTAGAGGAATAGTCTTCTGGAATTATGACTATTGTAAGCTAAAAAACAAAAACATCCATTTAAAAAGTGTACTTAATTGAACTAACTCTTTTGGAGATTGGCTTTAAGAAATAGGAAAGAGTTCTGAAAGCTTTCTTTGGAAGATGGTATAATCTTCAAAATCATCCCAGTGAGTACATTTCCAACAAGTTATTTTAAGACAGCTGCTAATCCATCATGTGGATTTTATGGTAAGATCTTCCTCTTTTATCAGATCTGTGGGGCTGCAAGCTAGTCATGGTATGTTGTGTCTTCACCTGTATTCTTTTACTGGAAGTCTCAGGATAAAAGATATTAACTCTCTTTTTGCCAGGGATAAAAACACAGTTTGAAAGCTGTTTATAGATACATTATGCAGTCACTTTTGAAATAGTTAAAACTCCAAACCCCCAAATAAGGTAAACTGGAATACCATTTGTTGAACACAAATTTCTAGATGTCTGCCCACAAGAGAAAGAGAAGTCACTTTTTGTATTTGTTGAACAGAAAATGTGGCATCGCAAAGACTATGAATTACATAGTGTTCTCCCTGAAAAATAGAATTGCATAATATGTTGTTTTACTACTGCACGTAGTAAAAAATCATTCTTAGGTCGCAAAGCCAGAAAAAACAACACATGAAAGGACAAACTGACTACAAGTTCACTGCTTTGGATATAAAAAGGTATCTGGCATGATGAAGTCTTTTTTAGTCCATGTGGTTTTCATTTGAATTGGTTCATGTAAGGTTCTTTCAAGAGGAGGAAAAAAATGCGATAAATCTTCTTAGGAATAGAGCCGTGCAAGCTTGGGAAACTCGCTGGGCAAGCCAACTTCTTTTGTTCGCCAAATTCTAGGGGCACAGGAGCCTAATGAGAGCTTAATTAAAATTGATGTGAAAAAAATTAAACACTTTAAAGTATTGTTTAGGGGCTTGCAGAGCTCATGCCAGTGAAAGTTGATCATTTTGTGGCTTTGTAATTTATTTCAATTAATTTCTTTTTTTTTTCCTCTGCAGACCTCTCTGACTATCTCTTTTCTTTCCATCTAAGAAACAAACTAGGAAGAATGCTGTTAGAAAAGAGCCCTTCTGTCTGTTTTCCTCAGTTTCCCTGAGTCCAAGGGAGTGAATATTTTAGTGTTCACGTCAGAGTTTAGATGCTCTTCCCCTTTCAGGACATTTTTCTACGTGGTCTTTTGCAGGCAAGCATGAAATCATTCTGTTTGAGCTCTGAGCATATGTGCATTCACTCTACGCATCCTTGGATGGAGCACGCTGCTGAGCACAAATTGATATTTTCTGTCTTTCAGCAGGGGCTTTAGCTTGGGCTCAACACTGTAAAGGCATTAACATGGCTTCCAGTTCAAGGCTGTCATACATCCAGCTGGCTCAAGTCTTGGACAGAGAAACTTGTATTCTGCCTACAAAAGACTATGTAGACATACTCTGATACTCATTCACACTGGGCTTGATCTAATGCCTCCTGGAATCAATGACAGTCTTTATACTTCAGTAGGTTTTGCAATAATCTTCCTTCAATGCCTTGCAAGAAGTATTTATCACTCAGAACTTCGAGGGACTTCAGTAGGCCTCAGAACACTCAATAGTTAGAAGTGTTAGCTTTTGCCATTTCAGTTCAGACATCTATTTCACACAAAAATTAACTCTTGATCCAAGTGAATTTCCATTTTGGTGACAGATTTGGTGAGCATAAGCACCTTGCATCATGTCAGTGATTCTGTTGGCACGTCTGCTTGGAGAACTTTGAACTCTGGTAGGTTCATGGACACAACTCAAGCTCACTTTGCTTGTAGCATTGCCTGATTAGAGCCTATTTTGCACCATTGCAAATGAGGGCTGGGAATCAGTGGTGTTACATCAACCTGATGAACTTGAATAGTCAGACTTTATAAAGATATAAAGATTATATAGGATGTATATATAAGGATACAAGGATGTAAGACTATAAGGTTGCTCGAAAGAGAAATGGCATCAGAAATTAATATATTTTTAATTGAATAGTTTTCTCTAGCTCCTTAGAAGTGACACTCTCTGTAGGTACTCTAAAAAGGTTTCAATGTCAGGTAATTAATACTCTATTTATTTTTATATCAAAAATATTTACTCAAGCTAGAACAGAAAAGTTTAGTCTATCGGCAATGATTTTTTGGAGTTGTTTTTTTTTTTCATTTGGCAAAAGAAGCTAAAATAAAAACAGTGTTTGTTTTGTTTTGTTTTGTTTTTTTTAATGTCTTCTGGTTTGGGGAGGAAAACACCCACTTCCTGAAGTGGTTAATCTTGAAAACAGAATCTTAGGACCCCTCTGTTACAACTTTGTATTACAAACCAAGTAGAAAAACAAAACTGAGTGGTGGAGCAACACGATCAGCTGGTTTTTTGCTAAAATAAGCTTTTCTATGAGCTAGACCAATGGATATCAGCTATCTCTGGACATGAATGTACTTGTGTCCCAAGGGAATATTATGGGTATTTTGATGAATAAGTCAAGCCTCTAGACAGCACAACAGAGAACTATTTCTTACATATTGTTCCCAAGGAAACCAAACTGAAAGCAGAACTTTCCGAAGAGGAAGTAGCCATCGCAAAACACTGACCAGCTGTAGGTGGATGTGCTTCACAGAAATACTTCTGGTTTTTTATCTCCTTGTATTTTTTTCTTAACAGTGAATATATCTTTTAATCCCATTGCTCCTGCAGGTAAATTCAACTCACTAATAAAGAATGTGCTTTTCCAGACACATCAATTTTACATTTACATGCATTCCGCTGCATTCAATTCAGTAAAAAAAAATAAATTCTTTCTCTGGGACCAAGAGGTGTGATGACAATGAACAAAAGCCCAACCAGAAACATTTTTCCAACTTAACTTTTGCAATGAAGACCTTTCAAGTGACCATCAACAAAGCAATCAAGCTCAAGCACTGTAAATTCATATATAAATTTGTTCTGTCATAATCATCCCTACCTCTGTACTAAAGCTAGCTTCTTATATTGTATTCACTCTTATCTGTGATATTTTCCTTTAGTACTCTCATCACTACAAAGAACTTTTAAAGCCAAGTTATGGCACTATTAGAGTCAACCCAGAATCTTTTGATCAAATAATCAAAATTAAATATCAAAAGGCAATTAAAAATAAAAAGATCTCAGTCTACTTCCAGTTTTCAGTCAAGCATGATGAAAGCATTATTATTATTTTATTACCTCCCACTTTTCAAATCCTGCCATATGGCTCGTGTGATGTGGATACACAATTATTGGAGCAGGTTTAAGCTAGATCAAAGCATTAAGGAATTCAAAATTTTACTATTTTCTCTGAATTTCAGCAATTCTGTTCCATTTTTGTTTCTGACCCATTGCCTTATAGTATAGTAAATTCTCAGTTTACACAACACTTCTTATATTCACAAAGACATCCAACACATTACAAAGAATTACTATTGCACTTAGATTTTTCATACTCTGTGAAATATTTTCTTCATTTTCAATTAAGTGTTCTTATCAAGAGGAAAATGGATCTTCCATTTTTCTCTATAACCACACTATCTACTATCCTAGGATATAGTGTGAGCAGTATGCTACTGTTATTATTAGTAGTAGTGATAGTTTTTTATTATGTAATTTATACCTTACACAGCATTCAAAATCAGAGTATTCCTGTGGCTAGAGTATTTATGATTTAGAGGGACATGTGGCACCAGTTGCACCTGGAGGAACTGCAGCACAGAATAATAGAAGAGTGGCCTTAAGAGCTCAGTGGTTGGTGGGATGAATACGCCTTCCACTGTGTGACCAGCCAACTCTGCTGCTTCAAAGCAAACTGGTTCCATAAGCCTTCAAAATTATTAGGATGCCAAGAAAGTTGGCATCAGCTGACCTGAAGCCTATATTGTACAGGTCTGAGGAGACTGAACCCCCTAACCTGCCCTCCACATATAGATCAAATGGAAAGAAATGGATTCCTTAATTCAAAATAGGGTGTGTCCTGAACCACTGTTGACAAAGACATTTTTGTCTCTCTGGTGATTTTAGGAGGAGTGAAGGAAGTCTCCTAACCTGGGCACTTAGAAGTTAGATATTAGGTGACGTGAATCCTGCAGTGGTAGAAGGACAGGGGAGCTCCATTACACCTTTGAGGGTTCAGCCCATTTTTTTCCATTAAACTTCCAAAGTGTTTATAGCAAGAGCTGTGGGCTGTCTGCATCCTTTACATTTCCCAAAACCCAGACAGCCATCTGCAGAGTAGTAGAGAGATCAGACACCAAGAGAATAAAGAAAAAAAAAAAGAAAAAAAAAAGGAGCACAAAGAGACAAGTTGTGCCCTTAGTGTGTGTGTGCATCTGCCGTGATGGTTTAAATGTGTTTTGGTGTTGATATGTCTGTAGGAAGGACAGGATAAAATAATTTTGAAAAAGTATAACAGCATAAGGTGATTGTGAGAGAATGTAATTAAAGGGTTGTGAGGCTGAGTGCTGATACAACACAGTGGAAAAGGGAAGGAAATCAGAGGCACGGAAAAATAATGGCTAATGTAGGGTTTTAGAAGCTGAAGCCAAGAATTTAACTTCATAAAAAATACATCAGGAGCCCAAGGATGTGCTCTCTTCAAGTAGACAAAAGCCAGACACAGTGGGACTTGCTACGCAGCTTTGGGTCACTATTACATGTTGGTTGCATTATTTCTGTCTTCATCAAGTGCTGTTAACTCATTATCACCACAGGCTGCCTTTTTGTCATGTAAAGCTTTGTACTCTGAGCAAAATGTCATTCAGTGCTCAGTTTCCCCCAAGCAGAGGAGCAATACCTTTGTGGCTGGAAGGACAGTCATGATATCTGATTCTCCAACTTTTACAAGTGCTGTAACCGTAATTTTAGCTCAGTCTCTATTGATATGCATATTAGGGATGGTTTTAATCAAATTAATTAGGTGTCACGCTTCACATAAATATTTACAAATAGGTATTTGCTACCTCTGATGGGGGAGAAGCACAGCAGACACTTTCCTAGAAAAATTTCCTAGCTAACTTTCTGATTCTTATATTTTTTTCCTTCATTATTTAGCAATTGTTCATTGCTCGATAAGACCCTCATGACAATTCAACCCTTTCATAATTCACATGGCTCTGGGCTTTGGTTTACCTTGCAGCAGATTAATCCTGTCTCTTGAGTTTAGTTGTCTGTGACTCCCCTGCAAAAGCAGGTATTTTCTCTGTGAATAAATTTTGCTGCTCTGAGATATTATTCATGGCAGTGCAAACTGCCATCATTCAGAGAGGATGCTCTCCAGGTTTCTTTTGTAATCTGCTTTGTATGAAACACAGGCATCTTCTAGGAAGCTCATCTGTGCCCTGTGAAAGATTTGCAATCCCTACCTGCTCATTTCTTCTCACTATCAAAGAAAGGCAAGGCAGAGTCTACTGCTGGTTGTTATTTCTCCTTTCTTGCCTTGCTGCCACACAAGATTATCAGTAGGCTGAGTAGAGTAGTGATGGTGGCTTGTTTCCACTGTCTCACAGAAGTGTAGCACCAGTTCACCCTCAGGTGTATAGCAGGAGTATGGTGTCCCTCTTCCAGTGAGCCAGAGACAAAAATCTGTACAGCACACAACCACATCAGCCTTTTTGCTCTGTCGTGCACTGAAAGATCTCTCACACCAGCTGGAGAGGTGGCACAGTTGCAAGCTGAGTGAGAAGCACCTGGGTTTACCTGAGGCATGAGCCAGACACAGAGACTGACACAGTGCCACACTCATGCCTAGTCCCTGAATGAATTGCTCCCACTACAAATCTCCATTCCTTTCTGGAAACTCATTTCTTTTAGGGAACATCTGTTATGCCAGTCCAACTGGAGGGCACATTGTGCTGGGGTAAACAAGCCCAGGGGAAGTTTCATGCTGTCTTCCCACCATGTCCTCTTTGTTCTTCTCCCTTTTCATCCCAGTGACAGCTGTGTCCTGGGCAAAGCTTGCCATTTCTGTGGAAAAGTGTGGTATTTTTAGCCTGATTTCCTAATAGTATGAGAATTGTGAGATCATATCCTTCATGCGACCAGAAGTGTTTGTCAAAAGGAGAGCCATTGTATAAGTATCCCATAGCCCTCACCCTTCCCAGTAACTTTTTTCCCTTTTTATCAGTCTCAACCAAATATGTCAGAAGATTGAAGAGGTTTGTGAAGTCAAACGACTGGTGTATCTCCTGAGAAAAAGGTGCCGTGAAAAGGAAAGTACTAACTAAAAGATAGCAGCTCACCAAATACTGGACCTCTGAAAATTTGCAGGGTTTTTGTTCTCTTTCCCCTGCATCCATGAGAGACAAATGTATAAGAAACTAAACTCTTTTAGTCCTACTGCTGGTTGAATTATTTTATTTTTCTGTAAAGCCCAATTTAAACAAGGGTTATCATACTCAACACTCCTTCCACTCTCACTCTGGTACACAGACAAGACTGACAGTCAAGAACTGTTTACTGCAAGCTGTGTAATGACCAATAAGGAATAGGGTGTAGAAGACACCATTTTATGTCTTCTGCTCTCAGCTTACCAAAGCTTCAATGCAACGAAGGGTCAAGGCTTACACCCTTGCTTATATTTTAGGTTTGCTTTTCATTGTGTTTATCTTGCTGTTTCAACATCCACTGATGTATGTGGTAGCAGAGGCATGAACTGAGAGCAGTTCCCTTTGTAGATCTCCATATACAGCAGGTCACCTGGCCATACACAGGAAACCCGACTTCCACTGACAGGTTTCATATTTGCTATTATGAAAATATTAGTAAGAAATGGCATCTGTGAGGCCAGACAGTCATCACTGACACATGGTAAATGCATAATACAGCAAAGAACCAATAATGTTAACAATGAGTAATGAGGCAATTCAGATACAATTACGACCCCCAGCCCACTCAGTCTGAAGCCTTAATCTGACACTGCTTCTTCTGCAGTCTGTCAAGACATTGTGCCCTACTAAGTGCCTAAATTTCAGTAAACTAAGAGTGACCTAGAAGTCGAATTAAATATCCAATTGTCATGAAAGAAATGGCCTTGCTGCACACTGTAAATTCCGAGAAATTCCATTAATGTGTGTAGAAAAAATGCTTAGGTTTCACACTATGAAAAACCTCAAAACTATACCGAAGGGCAATGGGCAACTTGATCCCTTTGTAAAACTGTAATTAGCTAACCCATGATTTTGTTGCAAAACTAAATTGACACTGAATTTAAATTTAAAAGCATTGTAAAGACAATTCAGGTTTTTTTCTCCTTGTCCTTACTCTTTAGGTCTGATCAACTCAGAGACTTATTTGCTAATAGCTACTGGCAATAGTGATGCAACATTGTCATGAATTTTCATCTTGTTCCACTACATCACATCAAAAATACTGAAAAGGTGATAACTCTGTATTATGCTGGGATTCCTCAGACTGGCTATGGCGTCTGTGAAAGGTTCTCAGTAAATATTAGTTTTATTTATAGGTACAACTTTGGAAGATAATAGTTACAGAACTTTCCATAGAGCAACACCATCTCAGCAGCACAAATTTATAGCTTTTGGACCAGAGCTATGGCATATGGATCAGCACTGGTTGTGAATCAAACCACAGAGTAAGTTGCAAAAGATCATGGCCCAAAAAAAGGATGGAGCTTTTTGCTTGGCAATGCGGGTAGAAAGGGGAAGAGCTGGCTATTGAAATGATGTTTCCTTACTGCCTGACAGTAATATGGACTCTGGGAATTCAGATAGGTATGGAAAAATGCATTTAATAGAGCATGAGTAGATTTGGTTTTGAAGCAGCAACTTCAGCTGGGAAGATAATAAGGCTCCTTGTCCTGTACTGAGGCAGACCTGCTAGGGAAAACTCGTTAATACATCTCACTTTCAGACATCTGCATATTCTTTCTGAAATCTTTTCTGTTTGTCTCTGACATGTGTAATTTTACTTCATTTGATATAATAGGGTAGTATATAATTTACCTCCCATTAAGGTCCATCGGGAGAAGTGGGGTTGGCAAACAGCCCTTGTTCATACTGCATCATTTGAAATGTTTATTCAACTTCCCATCTTTGACATTGTTTTCAAACATTACGAGTTTTTTTAATTAAAGGAGTTAACTCATGTGTCAAATCCATTAGATTTTCTTTTATGTTGGGTAAACAAAACTGAAACAGGATATAGCTCTAAAAAGTTGTTAAAAAAGAAGACTTCTTTATAAGGAAAGTTAGAGAAAGTGGAGAAAGGCAAAAAAAATGAAGAGTAACAGTATCCAGTGTGTAGATACGATGAGTGCATGAAAGAAGAAATATTAGTTAAAGATAAAAGACCAAAAATGTGCAGAGTTTTTATTAGCGTACAATATCATTAGAATGAGTCGCAGCTGAGCAATTTTGCCTTAGAGGCATTCCTTTGATTCATGGCAAGAAACTGGGAGGCTCTGGAACAAACAAAAACCAAGAACTAGTGAGGGAAAACACCAAAAGTTTGGAATTTCTAATGTAGGTGATTATTCCAAATGTTCTGAATATTGTAGCATTGTACTGTCAGATGTTAGATTTCAAACTAACATCAGAGGTGGACACTGTCCCAACACCACTGATTGGTTTCTCAGACATATTTCTCTAACTTGTTCTTAAAAATTTGCGAGGAAGGAAATATTATACTATCCCTAGTCTACTCTTGTACCTTATTATGTGCTCTAATATGCATCATTGACAAAGCGGAGGGATTCTGTTAACAAGCTATACATTCATCAATATACATTAATCTTAGATGAAAAGCTGTTGGACTAGATTTTCATAATTTCCTTATAATTTTCCAACTTCATAGATCTCTACAATCACCCTTTTTGTCTGAAGGTGATCTTCCTGTCGTCTTTGGGGTACGATAAAGTTAATAAAGGACCAATGATAACTATTATTGTTACTTTAATGGCATCGGCACTATTTTACTTTCTTTATTTGAGGGGTTGCTGACAGAAGGAAACAAATAATGAAATTAAATTTTGATAGACTAGTATGTAAACCTCAGGAAAGTAGGATTCCTTCTGAAGTTCAGGTAAAAATGAAGAAGTAGAATAGGATTGGAATCCAAAGCCACTTTCCTGCTACTAGGGGCAATCAGACAGCAAGGTACAGCAGGTCTGGGCCATGTGTCAAGGGAATGTTGTGGGACATAGTGACCAACTAGCAGTACAAAACATCTGCCTTCTCCAAACAGAGTTCCCATCAATATTACACATTTCACAAAGACCTACCTCCAAGATGCCCTGACAGGTGTGATGCAGTGATATAGTGGAGAGTTAGCACTGTGCCATCAAGTAACACAAACACAGGGCCATGAGAAAATCAATGCTGAATCGCATGATCTACACAAGTGTGGTATGCCCACCAACACCCAGGCCTGCAACATCCGTTTGTCATCTTTCCAGGAAAATGTTTCCAACAGTTTAAAGTTTCCTGCGCTTATTGGAGATTTTGTTTTTTGTGGCATTTATGTGCATTTACGTAACTCCTATAAATCTGTTGCTAATTGTTGTATTTGCTTCTTTATTTCATTTGTCCGATGCCCTTTGAGTGGTTTTAATAAAATTACATATTATGACTAATGGTCCCTGTCCCCCATCAGAGAGTCCTTTTATGACTCAAATAAAGAAGGTCTGACAACTAGAGCCGACGCCTTTATTCTTCACACATCCTAGTCTCCCATCCCAGTCTTTGACATATTGGGATTCCTTCAGGATGGGACAAGGTGACACTCACACTCTGCAGACTGGGAAGACATTGCATCCACAGGGTAGTAAAGTTTCTCACTCAGTTGGGAAAATAATTAAGCACTGAGACATAGTCTTTAAGATTGGCAGAGGAAATTGTAACAGTGTGCTCCTCCCCTCCATTCCCACTTGACCCGTACATCCCGTAACCTGCTCAGGTGATAACCACCAATGTCAGTCATAATGCTGTGTCTGGTCATGATGGCTCTGTCTGGGTTTGGGGGAGACAGATGAGAAATCAGTAGCCAAAGGTTAATTTGAGCAATGCACCCCCCTAACCATAGTGCTGGTCAAGGTATGACTCAAGCCAGCTTTGGAAGAAACCTTTGTAGTCGGTATGTAGATATGACTATGAGTTCATTATCTTACTCCATAAATTGTGGACAGCCCAGGACCCTCTGAGCTGTCCTGCACAACAGCAGGTTGCATGTCAGGATCTCACCTTGAGTAGAAACACCTCTCAAGGTTACTTCTCAGGGTTGAGAGAATCCCTACTGCATCAGATACTGGTTAAGTGACTTGGCTAGAAGCATGCTGAAACTTTGAAATCTTAGGTAGGTGACATAAAGGGTTGAATGTGCATATATAATCCTTTAGACATAAACTGTTAGTTTTAGACATAAACTTAGTCCCAAGCCTGGGACTAAGTTGGATTCAGCTGCACCTAAAGTCCAGTCTGAGAAGGAGCTTAGAAAGCAAGGAGGTCCTCTCTGAACCTCCAGACTCAACAGGAGGTCTGTCTGACAGTTTTGTCTGACCCTACCAACTGTACCTTACCATCAGATCTTGTTAAATCACTCTCACATTTACAATCAAACTTTTTAAAATCACATTTATATCAATAAACATTGCTACTTCTCTCTTACGAGTGAAGTGGAACACTCAACACTCCATCTGTGATAGAAATGCACTTAGAGCACACTCAGCAGTTACAGTGTATTTGTACACTGTAAACAAATATCCCTCTGGATAGATTACTGCATATGTCACCGATGTCCAAAGATCTAATTCACAAAAAAAAAAAATTGCATATAAGCATCTATAGTACTAATTGTTACAAAAGTAATTCTACTGAACAGTGTTAGTTTGCTGAGACCAGAAATGGCTCTGTTCTTAGTAAGGTTGTTCCAGGAAAAGTTAATCCATAAGTAGCTACTCTTTTTCATCTCCTTCATTCTCCTCTGTCTGAAGCCAAATCTGCTTGGCACTGCAGGAGCTGGCTTCCAAGATAACTCTGTAAGATTTTACAGAGGCATGCTATAATCTCTGTGTATTCACAAATGTCAGCAGCTTTTCTGTAATACAGGGTTCCCTTTGTAGCAGCTGATAGTGACTGGACAGTGCTGTGCATTTGCAAAGCCTCCTTGTATGCAAATCCAGACTAATCGCAGAAACGTCACGAAGAGAAATGTGGAAGTTTGAAAGGACGATGCCATCAAATCCCACAATTTCAGTAGTTCCTAGTAAAACCCTGAGCAGTGAGAATACATTGATCCCAGCAACAAGTTTAGTATGCTGGTCCAGAAGACAGTATTCGTATTCCAAAGAGTGTCAGTTCAATATTTATATACTGATTGAGAAGCAAATCAGTAACTTTAGTCAATAAATTATTCTAAAAAGGCTATTGACAAAAATTTATGTGCAATGTAATTCCCCATTCAGTGGCCAGTATCCATCTCACTCAACTAACATTTTTCAGATTTCTCCACTCACATAAGTAATTTTTATATAGATAGAAATTATTAGAATACTGAACAAACCCCTACATTTCATAATATATTGGTGTTTTTTTCACAGAGTGACACACATTATATTGTCAAAACACACATTTTGATAATATGGAAAAACCAGGGATTTTCATTTTAGTCCCCTAATAAGATAATATCTGCTTATCCCAGAATTCTTTTGAAAGATGATGGTCTAAAACCCTAATCCTGACATTTGAAAAAAGTAATTTAAAAATTAGCCGCTAGGCCTCACCTTTGAAGAGATGCAAGTTTCAAAATATGAATAAAATTAGGTTAAAAATCAAATAGGAAACATTTTTCTTTTTAAAAAGAAAAAAAAAATTATTGATGATAACTGTGTTATTTTGGGGCCTGGATCTTTATCTGAATACCTGACAACTTGGAGGAAGTAGATGTCTTTCAGAAGTAAGTTTGCATGTGTGTGCATGTCTTTTTTTGAATGCCCTACTGCCAACTTCCAATAGTTTCCTGGTCTCAATAGTTTTCAATATATGTTACATTATGTTTTACTTCAAAACAATTCTTGGAGGCAATAAGTAGTCCTGAAGTTGGTCACAAGTCTGTGCTTTAGATATTTCAATTTTAGTATTTATTATAGTACATTGAGAAAAATATAACAACAAAAATCAGTCCAAAGTCAGAATGTGATAATTATGGTACAAGTAGAAATGTTAGCAAAAAGAACATAATGGGGAAGGTCAAAAAAAATAATTTAATCCGGGAAAGAACACCAACACTGTGATTTCCCAACATTCTGATGAATGAAATGTGATTTGGGTAAATAAGAAAGAGTTAAAAACTCAGTTTGTTTTGCTGGAGTAGAAAAAGAACAGGTTGCCCAGAGCAGACATTCTGTACGACTTTGTCAGCCACCTGCACCAGAAGATGTTCCCTTGGTCTCGGCCTTGGGTAAGCTGCAGAGGCTGTTCAGTTAACCTCACAAGCTAGCTTACAAATTGTAACAGCTAAAGAGCATCTGGAATATGATCTTATTGCTCTCTTCTTTTTCCATAACTTTGTTGCAAATTCCACACTTTCATTTTTCAAATAAATGTATTTAAATTCTGTCTAACATGAAACCAGCTTTGCGTCATATGACAGACATGGGTGAGGCAGTCTTTAGTATCAAACTGTGCTGCTCTCGCTCCTGCAATGTCCTGGAATAGGTCCAGCATATTAAGAGAACAAGAGCGTGCCTCTGGCTGTGCTGTAAAGGCCACTATAGACATTAGCAATGTGGGTGTCTTGTGCTGAGGATGTCAGGGCCACCAGTGAGTATGTGGCACCCGTGAGTGCTCTTCACATCTGTTACCCACTGGCTGCTCAAGGCCTCTTTGTGTGAATCAGGAGAAAAGAGAAAGAATAGAGCAGTAGCCCCGCAAAAAAGAAATGAAGAACTGGTGAAGAGATAGGGCCTGGAGTTAACAGGGAACACAGACAATTTACACGAGATTACGAGATGGCAGAGACAGAGGTGGAGAGGAGCAGAAGGAAAGGACCAGCCTGCACCAGGGCTGTCTTGCTTGAAGATGAACTGGAGGAAATTTCAGAGGGCATGGGGGAGGGCCCTGCAGGACCAAGGTATGAGATGGGAATATGAGGTTCACCGTCACAAGGGATCAATCCTGTGAAACTGAGTAAGGCAGGGAAAGAAATGAAGCTCAGGTCATCTGCAGGGGAATTTTATTTCTTGGCAGAGCAAGATGGCAGATCTGAGCATAGAACTTCAGATAGTTTGAGAAGCACCCAGAAAAGGTGTCAGTGACAAACTGCGGGATACATTCTCAGAGGGAAACCTTATCTGTAGGGTAACTCATGTACAACAAGGCACATAGTTTTCTGATGTACAGCATGGTTGTTTAGAGGAACTTATAACAAAAATGTGAATAGAGATAAATAGCACAAGCTCATGTAATTCTTCACTTGATTTCAACGTACTGGGCAATCACATAGAGAAGGCAGTGGCAATTGATAAGAAACTATGAGACAACAGGAGATTTCCAGCAGAAAGAAATCATCCATACTGATGAGAATTACTATGCAAGTATGTAGTCTGCCTCAGGAGCTATGTATAAGAATTAATTAAAAAAACCCCAGAGTGTGAAACTTCCACATAATGAGTGCAACCAGCTTGAAAAACAAAATAGAAGAGCTTTAGTAGTAGCATGGGGTGAGAAACTTGATAGTATAACAAGAAACAATGGGCTAACAGCCATGACTAGAATGCAGGTGCTGGAGAACATGCATTGTTCAGTGACCATATGACCAAATGGGAGCATTTTAAGTTAATGATGTGGTATTCCACAGAATGAATGGTAAAACAGAATCCTTTTGGGTCTAAATTGTCCTAGGAATGAAGAGTGAACAAAATTCTACTGATGCAGTTCCTGAGAATCAGCCATGGGCCAATACAGTGAGAGTGGGGAACAGAGCTCTTGTTAACATTATTAAGGCAGAAATCTGACAGTCTCATTTGGGAAGAACTTAATTTCCAGATAGAGGTTGGAAAGTAAACACAACTTTCTGCCAGGTGCAGTAAAAAGGTCTGGAGTCAATTTTAAGAGGCTCTAAAGAAATTTAACAAAAGCAAACACAACCCAAGCTTTAAATGACCCCAGCTGAGCTCCCTTTCAGAAATTTGTGAAACTAAACTAGCCACTTGGGCACTCAAGAATGAGCAAGATTTCTTCACTCACAAGCCATGACTTTTGGAAAAAAATAATTAAAGAAACAGATATATTAAGTGAATAATTTGGCACAGGCTTCAGCAAGAGCAGCAGTGTTGACCACCAGGGTGAAACTGGGAAGTGTGGGAATGGAAGAGAAAGCAAAATTCAGAGTTTACATTGCCCAGTTACAGTATCGTATATTCTGCAATCCAAAATCTATCAGAAACAGATACATTAAACACTAGGGTAATAAATTGTTATACAGATGTTACATTTTGTGAGCAGAACGTCTCTTTTTAAACTCAGTATAAAAAGTACATAGATTTTCCAAAGAAGAATCATACCAACCTATCCCAGCCCTTTATTTAAAGACATCAGTTGTGTTCCAAGAAGTACAAACCTACCTCTGATATTCCCATGGGAGACATGTGTACAGGTACCCATACATATAAAGTTTTTAAAGGGTGCTGCACATCCCTTGCAGAAAAAGGTTCCACAAATCCAAATCAGTAAAGTGTGTAAGTAAATATCCATTGTGCAATATGGCAGATCTATTCGGCAACTGATAGAGCATTCAGACAGAGTAATTAAGCATTTTTAGGAATAGAATGGCATTCAGTAAGACAAAACACAAGGTTGTGTATATAGACAGTTCTGTCCCTGAAAGGGATACATCCATTCTTGGAGATTTTCAAGACCAGATAAAGACCTGAGCAACCTGGTCTGAAATCAATATGACACTTCTTTAAACAGAGGCTGGACCTGATCCTGAGGTCTCTTTCAACTTGAATTATCCTACCATATACCAAGAAGCCAATTCAACCGTCTGTAGCAGATCGACCTGTGTATTTTGAAAAGTGTTTGTTTCATATTAATTGTCAAGACTGACAGCAATGCTATATGTGCTACATTTTTGGATTTTGTATATCGTTCATCATTCATGTAAGACAATATAAAGCCTGAAAACATTGAAAATGTAGGTAAAATACGAGAGACGAGAACTCAGTAAACATTCCAGCAAGAGAGATTTCAAAACCTTAAATTAGAAGGTCAGTTTCTATCTACACATTTAAAACATTTTTAAGGCTTTTTTAAAGGTTTACAGTGTCAAAAAATAAATCACACACTAGGGACCTCCAATAATTTGCAATATCACACTGCAGATGAATCAGAAGTGAATTCAGCTCTTTTCACTTATCACCCTAAATGTAGACTAATGCACATGAAAGGAAAATAGTGCTTTTTATGGATGGCTACCTTAAAACTTGTTATAACTGTTATTCTTCCATTTTTTTTCCTCTTTTATTCAGATAAATTCTTTAAGAGATGCAATTTAGTGGGGATTGTAAGAAAAATTGTGAAGCTGCATCACAGGTGCTGTAAGCAAAGTGATGCTGAAGCCACATCTTGAACAAGTACATAAATAAGCTGGATGAAACATAGCAGTGCCCCTATTTTGTGGCTTCCACCACTGGTTTGACTGGCTCACACATACCCTACTTGCATGATTTTATGATCCATTCTGAATACAAAAGCATTCAAATTAGCAGGCAATCAACTAAAATTTCCTAAACACAGACATTCTGAAAGGCAAGATGGGCATGTAATTTGTAGTACATCATCTCTGTGACAATGACTTGTTATGATCTTACCCCATGTTTAGCACTGAATCATAAATTTTTGTAGAAGTTTTGTATTTCCTGATTATAGTATGCTAAGTGAAATGTGATGCACTGATAAACTTAAAAGCTGAGGATTCATTTATATAGACTGAGAACATTGCAGTAATTATAAACATATGTCAAGCATGCTGTTCTTTGCTCAGGAAAAGGAGAAAGAAAGTGGCAGAGCAAGAAAGTTAGGAAGCAAAGTGGAGAAGAACAAGAGGAGAGGAGAGGAGAGGGAGAGGGAGAACGAGAAGAACAAGAAGTGGAGAAGGGAGGGGAGCAAACTGAAAACTCTGAAGTTCCTTTTTCTTTTTCCTGCCTTTTCAAAGTAAAAATTAACTGGAATGTAGATTGAAAAAGGTTTGAGTGGGAAAATGAAAAATATAGAGACCAAAATATTTACCCACAAGTCATACTCTGTCCCTTCCTGATTTTTTGGAGGCATATCTGAAGAGAACATGGGAGCTGTTTGGAGCTGACTCATTTCCAGTTTAAGATGGTTGGTCAGTGATATCAGTGACTGGTTGTGATGATCCTGCCAATTACCCACCGCAATGTCAGGGAAACCAGCTGATGTAACATCTAAATTTATCAAAATAAAAGCTTTTAAATCAGAATGCTGTACTCTTAAAAAAAAAAAAAAATGGAAGAAAACTTAGATCATGGAAGTTAGCAGAAGCTTTTGCTTTCCATAGTTTCTTTTTCCTTTATTACAGTGCCAGGCCCTTCAGGTTTGCCACTATTCCTTGTATAATCACTCAGTGTTATGATGGGTCTGCAACAACAAGTGCAGGACACTGCGTTGCTACAACAGAGAAGTTATGGACTCTCCTTAAAGATTATATAGATTTTCAGACATCCTGTCCTTGGCTAAGATTATATCTAATTCTTACCTTTCACACCAAATACTCCAACATAACAAAAACCTTCAAAAAACAAAATGCTGTGCTCAGTGTATATGCAGTTACTTACAGTACACTGTTAATATACCTGGATGGAGGGAGGGACCTTGTTATATTTTAGAATTAAATTATTAACTTATCATTGGGAAAGACATCAAACAGTTGTCTGGGAAAAGACAAGGTAAAGTGATAAAAAGATGATTAAAAAAAGAAATTAGAAGAACAATAATTAAACATAAATCACTTCTGGATGCCCATATTTCTCAATAAATTCTTAAGGTTATGACTGTGACTGGCCCTACAAATAATACCTCCTGTACAGCCAACAGGCTCAAATTCATGGGTTTCATCTGCAGTATTTGGTCATCCTCAAGTCATTTTCAGGTGGGTATCAAATTGCATCTGTAGATTGTTACCTAGTAGGCCTTCCCATACTATTTTTTGAAGTATTTCTCAGTCCTTGTCACATGGCAAATATGTACCCAAAGAAAATACCTTATGTTGTCTTTTGTGTTGCTCCTCACATTCTACAAGTTCTTAAACTTTTTTTTCATTATTCTAATAGTCTGTTCTCATCAGAAATTGATTTTGAAAGAGTCTTAGGAAGTCACAAACTTCAGGGGCAGATGTTTAAGTTGCTATGTGATGAAGTTCAAAAGTAATATTGATACAGAGGCTAAAAAACAGTTCTGAAAAATATTTCATTTTTACTGGATATTTTTCCCATCAGGAAGTTTGATCACTGTGTTAATGTATTTGCTAGTGGTGCAAAGTCAGACCTATGTTCTTATATGTTTGTAGGGGTTCCCTGAAGAATTTATCCTTGGGCATTTTTTTTGCCTCCCACTAAGTGTTTGAACCAGTAAGGGAGGGAAGAAATAGCATGTTTAATGCTTGATATATGCCAAAAGATATTACCAAAGAACAGAACTAAATGATACTCAGGTAGGACAATGTGAATATCCCAAAGATTTATTTAATGGAACTTAAAGGCTAAGCACATTAACTGTACTGTGGGAAATCTTGTTTTCAGTCCCTGAAAAAAGTTAAAAAAGACTGGAATCTAAACAATTCCTCTGTTTGAGGAAATTACATGCAATGCCCAATTAATACAAAGAAAAGTCCTTGACTAGGAGGGCGTTGTTTTCAGGAAATAAAATTTCAAGGTCATGATGGCATCCAGATTTTCCTTCTACTTTTTGACCTGGTTCCTATTGACAACAACAAAACAATAATTTGAGAATTGTCATAAAATGGATAATGTGGATGCTCACCAAACTGTAATGAACAAATTTCTCTGTTGTCATTGCCAAATTAACAACTGTCTTAATTAGGAAAGCTATTGTATAATTTGCTGTTGGGAGTAGTATCTGGCATCCTATCTTTACCAAAACAGAGGGAAACAAATTTCTCTCTCCAGCAGGGCTAGTGGTGTTAGTGAGATGACTGCAGAGTTTCAGGCATGGCTACTATAACCAAAAGTTATAAAACAAAAGTCTTGTGCTGTTATCAAACCTCACATTTCAGAAAGAGATAGACCTCTATCTCACCACCAGTTAAGCTTTTTGTCACAGTTATGCTGCTGCAGAACTTTATTCCTCTGATGATAAGACACTTCCCTTGTAACTTCAAAGTTTATAATGCAAAATTTTTTACCTTTTTTTTCTTGGTATTCCCAGATAGTTTTTAAATTGTTTCTTTTCCCACTCTTATGTTTACCCACTCCACTATGTTCACAAGTAAGCAATCTCTCCTATAAAACAGAATTTCTATTCCTTCAATTACCACTAATAATTATTTTCCTCATTGTTCCTCTTCATCATTCTTGAACAAAGTTCTCCAGATTTGAATACAGCACCCAGACTAAGGTTTCCACAGATGTTCTGTTGATGACTTTGATACTTCTATAACATTTTGTGATGTCCCAATGCTCCACTGTGTATTTTTGCTTTAGTAACTGTTTTGCACTGTCAGCATTGTCAGCACATCAGTCCTCTTGTACTGGATAAATATCATTAGGTCTTTCTCAGCAACATTTAACTGCTAAGCTCCTAGTTGCTACCAGATGTATTGACTACTTTTTCTTTAAGTTATTCAATTGCATCCAATCAATGCAGGGCCTCAAGTTTCTCTTACGCTTTAATGTGATATCATGCTGTATTAGTGATACCTAAACTTTGGATAATTGGTACTTCTAATTTAGCATAAACCTAATATTTGTCCAAATGGGGAAATTAGACCAACACCTTTAAACAAGATAAATCCTTAAACAAACAAAATAAAACCTCACACTGTTGTCAGCAGAAGTCCATTTGTAACTCCATTTGTCCATTGACAGTTTAATGGTTAGCCTTTCACATGTATTTGTTGTTGACCCTATGCAAACCAACTTCTCATTTTCTTTACAGTTCCTGCAAAGATGCTTAACCCCCAGGTGAGATAGAAGAGATACAGATAAAAAAAAATCTGACAGACAATGCATTAAAATATTTGGTTAGTTTAGTGTATCTCATTTAGGTAAACTTAAGTCGTGCTTTATACCTTTTTCTCTTTGTTTCTGTTTCTTTCAGGTACAAAGCCAAACCAAAGTAATGAATCTACTTCGGCTGGGAAGCACATTGATGCAACAATGTTGCTTTTAGAAACTAAAGAAATTCCTCCAAATAGTCCTGTACTGTACTTTGGCACATCGATGCAGTGATCCATTCAGAACTCAGGCTCTACACATGCAGATAATACACAAATATTTAGGCACTCACAAGAGAAAGGGGTGGCAGTTAGGCACCTAAGTGAAAAATGGAGAGCCAAAAAGCTTCACTTGGCTTATGTATAACCCTGGAATTATGTAAGTAACGTAAGTTAAACAACAGTTCGATAACATGCCAGGAGAGTTTTTGCAGCTGCACCTCTGACTCAGAACACTCTGCTCCAAAGGGGATGGGGGGCTGGCATTGCAATGCAAAGGCTAACAGTGTTTTGTGTCCATTCTCTGATGAAATGAACCAGACCTTCTATTCTGTTCACTTTCTTTTCCTTGTCTTTTTAACAAAAAATTTTCCTAGGTAGCATAATTGCATCATTTGCCTTTTCAAAATATGTCTTACAAGGAGTTTTTGTTTGTTTGGAGAGGTAGGGTATGGCTGATGTGAGTTTCCTCCACTGTACACATTATGTTGCTAGGTGACATTCGGCAATGAATATTGTATGTTGCTCCTGTTTCTCTGAGCCAGCAGCATTTTGTTGCTATGTTCCAGATGTCATCCCTGTAAGAATCTGCATTTGAACTGGAGGGGAATCATGGACAGTATCTTCAACAGCTTTATTGGTATCAAAACTGCTATTAGTTATGAAACTCATTTTATTGGCAGCTTCTTAACAGAATTTCTCAAAGCATTTAAGGGTTTTTTATGTTATGAGTAATGGGACCAATATAAATCTACTTTTAAAGAGATATATTTCCTTAAATAAACAAAAAGGGAAACTTGACTGTCCTTTTTAAAATTCCTCTTTTCTGTATGAAAAAATAGGTTAGAAATTCATAAGGGCATGCACACACTGCAACACAAAAAAGGTATTGAAGACAGCTTATATTTCATAACCATGCTCTGAAAATAAGCATATGGGTGATATTTTGATATCTCTAAAATTTTGTATATGATAACTATCTCATACTGTGAATTCAACTCCTTATCCAGATGAAAAATATTCTACTTTTCCAACTCTTAAGCAGCTTAGGGCATGTATGACATCTTATGCAATGAATATCTATTTATTTAAAGAGATATTAAAAAAAATGCTCAAAGTTCTGTGACCCAGTGTGTATGCTGTGATTTCTAAAATGCTCCAGTGCCAACATCATGACATAAACAGTGAATCAAATAGATGTACTCCTTCAACATCATATCTTTGTTTGTATTACAGTCATGGAGCTATCAGAATAAAGACAAGCATGCAGAAGGGTTGCCCAAAAGCAGAACAGGGGTTATTTGAAGTCTTGACTGAGTTCCTATCCTCATACAGGAAGGGAAAAGAATGTTTAAAAGTGCCATAGATCCTATCATCTTCCTGGCTACATAGTGGGGATCCAGAGTCTCCTTGCTCTTCGAGTCCGTATTTTTACCCTTTCAGGAAGCGGTATAGATTCTCTCAGGCTTTCTCACGCCATACTCCCAGTGCATATACCTCAGCATTTGCTGACTGTGTCATCTGCAGGTCTGTCACAGGTGACACAACCTTTGCTGAACTTTATGTTTGATGTAAGAGTCAGAACACTTAGAAAAGCCTCAGTGAAGTTTTCAGGACTTTAAAATTTAAAATGTATGCTTAGCTTGGCACCTCAAAAGCAGACTTTATAATTTCATCTTATTGTCTGTGATCATGAAGTTGAGTATATGAAAATGCCACTTTTGCCAGAGCAGGGCCTCTTAGCTGTAACGTAGCCGAGAATACATAACTGGGCAGAAACGCCTTCATGTGAAATGCTTTGAGGAGTCTTCCTTCTATTGCCTCTAGATCTGTAACAGATGACAAACATATCCATATCTCTTTGATCACTACAAAAATAAATGTGTTTGTCTAAAATCTATCATAGAGCAATAAAAGAGTATTTTAAATGTACTCAATGCAAAATCTTATCAGGCAGGAAAGTGGAATGAACCATTTGCTTCATGCTCTCTTTCTATAAAAAGTCCTGTTTCTGGGAAGCAATTGTGCTTAAGGGAGCAAAAGGTACATAAATTGACCAATTTAGCAGCGCTGGTCAGATTAGGGATACAGTAACAAACTTTTGTTCTCCTGATTTAGTAAGAGATAAAATGTTCTGTTTTCCTAGAAAACAACATAATTTAAGTGAATAGAATACAAATTAACAGTTTAATAAGAGAAGAGGAAGGAAAGGGATTTCTGAAACTGTGACTGTGCTTGTAGAACAAAACACTTCTCTTTAAATAAATGTGGGTAAGGGATTGACTTTGTATGGCTCACAGTAGGGAGCACATCATAATTTGAACAGATCTTACAATGCAGAGGGCCAGGCTGTGTAAAGTGAGTTGTTGCTTGACCTACCATTAGGTGACTGCCCAAAACTTAGTCTTTGAACACACCAGTGAAAGTCACTGGTCAATGTCTACTTGTTCTTACACACAGATGCGTGTAGAGTCTCTCCTGAAAAGCCTGATTTCTCTTCTCCTGTTAAAGATTCTCACCTTCTGCTAAGGGTTTTGTCTGCTTAGTTATGGCATCAACCAAAAGATGATTTAATTCTGAAAGCTGACTATTCCAAAGGAAATCTGAAATAACTTCTTTATCCATTACAGGCAAGTAATTCATGCTGTGGGAAAATGAGCTTTGTTTCCTTTGATTTTTCTGTTTTAGGGTCTACTCTTTTTTTACTATTTTGTAAAAATTATACCTTCCAAGTCCATAATTGCAAGCCACAGTGCAAATAAAGAGTGGGTCTTGGACAACTTCTTTGAAAGATTTTGTTCTGCTGTATAGATTACCTTTACACAAAATTGAAGCATACCATTATGTGTAAGTGCCTGTAGACAATGAACCAAGTGGTAACCTTAGCCTATAATTGTGTTGGACTGCTGTTTTCTCTCCACGTTGCTGTTTTTACAAAGGAAATGTTTAGATCCAAAACCTGACTCTGCTCTAGAGTGACCCCTGGAACCAAAGAGCTAGCACAGTTCTAAGTATGGTACAGGGATTGGATGGGATAAGAAATCTATGGATGTCCTATGGAGAAACATCATATCTTGTGTATCTCAAGGCTTAACTCTCTTAAGGCCTCAAAGAGGAAATGGCAGTCAAGAACTGTCTCTTTGAAATAGTCTAAGGTGACCTACACATTCACAAATCTTTGCACCCAGCTAAAAATCACAAAAGTGAATGAGTGATTTTGCATCAGTGTGAAAGAACTGTGGTAAGCTAAACTCTGGCTAATGGATTTTCTAGGTATGACAGCTGACATATCGCATTATATTTTCATTTAATTAATGTTGTTTAAATAACTACTGGAATAAAGCACTTATAAATTGTAACTACTATAAATATTGTTGCATTGTAAATAAATTCCCTGTTCCTAAACAGACATGTAAATCAAGTAAGGCCCATATGAGTCAATGCAATAATAATACCTCCACTAAACTTTAGATGCTCATTATTTTTAGAATTCAAGTTTTCCATCCCTTGAGAATCTTATTCCTACATCCTAAATCAAAATCACCAAACACATCCCAAGTTTATTCTTTAAATATACCCTTCATTCCTTCAATACTGACAAAAAGAACATTGCTTCAAAGCAGAGCCAAAAACCAAAACACTACTTATTCCAAAAGTGAAGTGAGGGAAATAGATTCTTGTTCAGGAATTTGTCCAAGTAGAATTGAGTGCAGTACAGCTGCAACATAATAAAAAGCAATGCTGGAATCCATGGCTAGCCTTTCCTCTGCGCTACAGACAACGCCAGAGCTCTTAACTCTTCAGAGACTCCTTGGGAGATGTTACACAGTGGTCAACTTGCCATTAAATCCTAGAATATTATGTACATGGCTATGTAAATTCTATGTCAAGCAGCTGTACAAGAAATTCAGATGAGAGCTATAGCTGAAAAAGCTGAAATAACTCAAAGAAATTCAAAGATGAGGGAGACAGTCAAAGAGAAGGGAGACAGTCAAAGAGAGATGTAGATGTCAATTTTGTTTGATTTTACAATTCTGAAAGGTAACTGTTTGAGATGTTTGGCCATACTGCACGTCACCACATAGACTGGAATAACACAGGCACTCTCAATGTGGGTCTTCATAATTTATTCCTTGTTTTGTGAAAATTTCCCTGAATCATTTTAGTATGTAGTGACAGTTATGTTCCAAGGCACTTTGAAGGAGTAAAAGAGCAAAGGAGGAAAGCAAAAGCGTTTGAGGTAGAACGGCATGTTGTGTTGTTTGTTCTATCCTTTGATTGTGCCTATTTAGTTAGGGCATCAGATGCTTTGGTTTGCTTTTCTGTAGCATGAAATTATTGTGGGAAAGCTACGTCAATTAAGTGAGTGTTTTCCTTTGATCAAAAAGACGATGAAATATGTGGTCATTCTGATGTGTTCTGGGGCTAAGCTCCCCAGCACAGCTGCTGATCAAGCTCTCATGACACCCACAGATAATTCAGATCCCTGGTACAAGGTTGTTTTAAGGAAAATTGATTGATTCAGTTGATTGAATTGGTCTTAGAATTAATTTCTTCTGAGGGCATGCCTATCCTTAATTTCAATTAGAAGATATTTGCTGGCACCTGTAACAACCTTAAACTGCAGTTTCAAGGTCCTGGTTCTGACACACCTTGGGAGGTCTTTTAAATATTTACCACACAGGGATTTGAATTAAAGAAACTTATTATCAAGACAAAATGACAGAAATGAAATAATTAAGCAATATACACTGAAGAAAGGGAAGTGAGAGATGTTTTTGCTACAGGTATTTACTATTCAAGTATCCACCATAGATCTGATATAGGCAAGATAGTGTTGAAACACATAGAACGCTTTCAAGTTTAGTATATACATATACAGAGTCTACATTTCAGTAGCTGGCATCCAGTAGTCTTTAATTAACTGGAAATTAGCACAACTTTTTGGGAATAGTTTTCAGAAACTGGTCATGGAAATGAAGGAATATGACTAGAGTTTATGCTGATCTGTTCATTATAAAGACAAGGCAAGAAAAAACTTTGATTTGTCGTCTGCTATAGAATAAAAATTTGACAGTAGGCCAAAGGGATTCCAGGCTTCCTGAGAATAAGAACAGATTTCTTTTGGAAGTGTTATTTGTTTCTTAGTCTTGAAGTGGGTTTTGGCACAAAACTCAGACCATCAGGGATGTAGCTCTGACGTGCAGTGACCTTATAGCTTTGTGCTTCAGAACTGTCCTTGAGTGTTGTACCTCCTACTGCTTGGACTGTAGATTGTCTGTTCCATGGCAGCAGCCTGGAACCATTGCTACATGCCTGTGGAGATAAAGTACACAGTTCTTAGAATAATGATGGAAGAAATCCTAAAGGATGAAAAGGACTGAAATACATGATGCTTAACTTCAGCAGAAAATGAAGAAGGGTCCCATGTCTGCCTATTGCAATGAACAGTTATCAGGTGTATCTCTATTGTTGTTATTCATTTTACAACTATGGTTCAAAGGGATCAAAATAGCATTATGCTTGATATAGTACAAATGAGTACCAAAGGCCATCCAAGAGAATTTATAAACTGGGATACAGAGTTCTGTAACAGGTGGACAAATAGACAAAGGTGCCTGTTGGGTGCAGTGGAGTCACGGGTCTAGCCAAAGGCAAGGTTATGCCTGAGTGCATTGTAATTGGATGATCAAGAGTCCAGATGATATGAAGATGTCTAGGTACAGAACTCCAGTTCATGAACTTCATCCCAACAGGTCAAGAGTTCTGTCATAGAGGACTTGAGGATAAATCAGTTAGATAGAAGGTATAGGTATGGCAGGCAAAGAAGGAAATAAAGGAAGAAATAAAACAGAACCTTTTTCTGTTCAACCATGCTATGCCAAATCCTATCTTGCTGTAGTACTTTGAAAGGTGTTTTAAATTAACTGTAACTATTTATACAGCTACAGTCTAAAATTGTTAACTTATTTAACACTTTCTGTAAAAGGTGCATTTATCATTTCTGTTAAGAACACTTGAAATTGATTAAACATTTCACTTGAGAAGCTACTTTATTTTATTTTATTTTGTATTTTAATTTATTTCACTGCATAATTAATTTGTAATCAAGACTTGTTTTGATTTTCCTAGCTGTATTTTAAAATCAAACGTGAAGCAATAACTTGTGGATGGCTTGCAAAATCATAAAAATGTGTTCCATTAAGAAAAAAAAGAAGTTAATATTGTGCAAATTTCACGCACCACTGAATTAACCATTCTTTGGTAAGCCTTCTGAAAGTGTGATCAAAGCATCCCAAAGGTCAAGTATTGTCGTATGGTGGTAAAGTTTTAAGATCTACAAAGTCGAGAGAACATGAATGACTGCAAAGGCACAAATGACTATCTTATCTTACATAATTGCCTCTTAAAAATTTTGACTGCAAATTTAATGTAGTTGTGCTCGCCAAATTTTTGAACTCTTGACAAATGAATCTCCTCCAAGAATGCACTCTTCTTGGTTTGTTTTTAATAAAAATATATGTAAATCTCATTCAATTTAAAATTATGCAACAAAATGTCATCACATTTCTCACAGCTCTTGTCCTCATTGAGACTGTGCATGGGCAGTGTCTAAAACTAAAATCTCTTTTGAGTTAAAAATAATGTTTATTTCTTCTCATGTTAAAAATCAAAAAACAAACAAAAAAACCCCCAAAAGCAAAACCAAACCAAAACAAAAAACCAGACCAATTTTTGAATCTGAGTTTTGTACAGAGCTGGTTCTCGCCAGAGATCTTGGCAAGTGCATCTCTTCCAAGAATACATTCTCAGTGCCATTTATCCATTAGGCTTGCTAGAAGTGAGCAAATATCGTACCTCTGACTCAACAGGCCAATAGAGTATTTCAAACTGCTCCAAAGAGATAATTGACCAACTGAAAGTGTATAGTAACACTAGAACTGAGATCACCAAGTAATGTGATCTCATACTGAATGTGGGTGTTTTATTTGTTTTATTTTGGGGGGTGAGTTGGAAAGTGTATAAGCCAAGTTTTGATTACCAAGGGCTAAGAGTGGGGAGAGGGAGTAGGGAGAGAGGCCCAAAGCAGTAAGTTCAAATAGAGATGAGCTGAGACCAGCCATTTTATATGACTTTCATGCAGAGAAATCAGGAGGTTAGAAGTAGAAGAGGGAGGATATAAAAAGGTCAAGTCCCCCAGTGCATTATTTAAAACTTGTTCATTTTCTCCCATAGTGCTTGGGAAGCAGAGTGAGTGTGAAGTCTTCACTGCCTTTATTTAGGTTCTCTCTGGCTTCAAAGATTGGCAAGTTCTTACTATATTTCTACAAAGCAGACTGCTTTTCAGGCAGGTTTTCTCAAGTTCTTGCTTTATGAGTTTTGGAGAAAGATTCTGGCCAGAGATGCTCAGAAGAAAAAGTGATTGCAGTCTTTGGAGGTTCTTAATTCCTGGAAAAACTTCTGGCAAACTCCACCTCACCAAAATTTCACAGAAAATGTTTGTTAGAATTTGACCAGTTTAAATGAGTTTCTTGTGTTGGTGTCTTTACCTAGTGGAAGTTCAGATCGTGCTCGGTTTTACACACAAAGTCAAGAAATGCTGCCAATATATACAGCCCTCTTCTCTCTGAAATATTTTATTTATTTACTCTGGAGTCTGAAGACAGTCTAGAGACATGTCTCTTGCCAGTGGTATTTGCAGCGGTATTCACAGAGTTGTCTTCTAATTTTTAGAGTCAGTTTGCACTTACTTCTTAGACTCATGTAGAGATTCAATTTTTAGTAATAACTCTCCTAACCTTATCTGAGGTTTCCACCATTGTTCTGCATGGTCATTGAGCTGGCCATCAGCCTCTAACATTAAAAGGTTTACTAAACTTCCACACAGAACTGCCTTATACTTAGAAAGTAAAGAGGATGTGAATATTGTGAAATCTTTATTTAAATATATAGATCAATAATATACAGCTTGATATGTCTTAAGTTACTATAAGGATGGAGGATGGGAGGAAGTATTTTGGAACAGCAAATTGCCATGACTGCTACAGAAGCAAGTTGGACATACCATCTTTTCCAGGACTGTAACAGGTTCCCTAATGAAACTAAATAGAGCTTACACATGGATTGTGATCTTTAGGTTCCTACCAGTGACATCTGAAAGCTCTGACCACTATCACTTTCTTGTAGATCCCTGTTGAAATATTGTCACAGCTGACATGTGCTCATCTCTCCTTATGTTGAAATAACCTAAAATGCCTTCTTCCCATGAGCACTGAGAGAGAGGTATTAGATCTCTCCCTCAGCCTCAATATTACTAAGAGAAACATACCAATGTCATTCTTCCCATAGAGTACTCTGACCAACCTAATAGCCATTTTCTGTGTTTCTTCCACTTTTAATGGGACTTTCAGAACTGCGGAATTTCCCAATAGTGACAGATTTCGTTTCTGTTCTCGAAATGCAAACCATTGGCGAATTATATCTTGCAACAATGGACTCCATAGTCATTCATTTAGGATGTGAGGAAAAAACCTTCCTATTTGTCCGCATGAAACATGTAACACAGCACTCTTGGATGTATCAGGCAACGCAAAAGCATCATAAACAGAAAAAGAAGTGACATTAAAATTTGGCAATCTGGAATGACCATACTGTAGCTAAGGTCCCACCCTCGACAAGATGCACCTTCAGACCAGACCCCTACACTTTAAAATAGGATTTTCACCTGCAAAGGATGATACAGATACATTTGTGTGCATTTTTTTTGTGTGCCGTCCAATATATGTCATATTCTGAAAAGCTTCCTTTAAGATGTAGTTTGATCCTAAGTGGAATGAAGACTGTAAATTTTTGGTGGGCATTTGTGAACACTATTTTTAAATACTGCAAATTTTTTTTAATTATTATTATCCAAATATTGTTGAAGAATTTAAATAATAAATTACTCTTGGCTTTTAATTTATGTGAAATACATATGTAACATGGCAAACAGCTTCAAATAAGCCTCGTATTCAAAATAGCCTTGCCAATTTCTAACATCTGAGGATCTGTCTCTTTCCTGCTCAAACACAAATTACTCCTAGAAAGTTAAAATCCACAAGACAACAGCTCCCTACCAGGAAAATGAACTATCCACCAAAACGGAAAATAAGAAAGAAAGAAGGAAAGAAAAACAAATCTGCTTCACAAGAAGAAAATGAGACGTTTCTAAAGCATTTCAGGATGACCACACACCAAGTGAAAAAAAAAAAGGTTCAAAATTCCTGCCCCACACAAAGGATAACTTCTCTTGGCAGAATACGACTATCTCTTTTTACTAAGAACTACTCACCCATCAGTCAACACCACTTTAACTACTTTACATATTTTTCCACCTCTCACAAAGCACATCAAAAGTTCAACACAAACTACCAGCCAAGAGGAATGTTCAGTAAGCTATATATATATATGTGGAGATAGATAGATAGATAGATAGATAGATAGATAGATAGATAGATAGATAGATAGATAGATAGATAGATAGATAGATAGATAGATAGATAAATAGGTAGGTAGATATACACACACACATGTGCAAACACAAATACATATAGCATCAGGTATTCCACAGCAGCTGGATGACAATGTCTATCTGTCATTCATTTAAATTTCTCACTTTTAAAATTTTTAGGTAGAAGGATATAGAATATTTGTTTTTCCAGTCTCATGTTGCCAGCCACATACATAGATGTACACATATACAAAAAGCTTCAGACAGTCATAGAATCTTCAAAATTAACTACTGTGCAATGGTGAATGCTTTGTTACTGTTTCTATTTCTCATAGATGTTATAGCTATGATCAGAATGTAGTGAATATAGATGGAATAAAAAAAGATAAAAGGATCTGAAAAAAATTTCCACTTCTTTTCAAGGATAAGCAATGGAATAAAAGAAAGAAAAAGGAAGAAAACCCGAGACTTTGGTGTCATCACTCTAAGCTGCTTAACTGTCCTTCCCAAAGTAAAGGGACTTAGAGAGGGACTTGAGGCAAAGCAAAGAGACAGTTTTGCAGATATTTCACAGGAAATTTGGCCATCAAAACCACAAGGACCCTTGCCTGGGAAGTTAACAAGGGGTAGTGAGATCTTATACTGTGTGACTAATGGAGGTAGGCATACAGAGACTCTACTTATAAAGTAGATTCTGAAAGTATGCACTGCTTTTATTGATGAAATAAAGAAGAATATCACAGAAGGGTACCAAGGCAGATATACATGAGAGATACGTGATATATCTAATCTTCGAAGTAGGGATATTTTTTTTCTCCTATTTTCTGAATGAACATTAGGGGAGCAATAGCAGATGAGAAAAAATATACTGTATACTTTATCTGGTAAAAAGAAGAGTAGAAGGAAAAGACAAACTTTTTGCTAGGAGTTGTAGTGATAAGATAAGGGACAATGGCTTCAAACTGAAAGAGAGAAGATTTTGATTGTTTATTAGGAAGAAATTCTTAACTGGGAGGGTGGTGAGGCACTGAAACAGGTTTCCCAGAGAGGTGGTGGATGTTCTATCCCTAGAAACATTCAAAGCCAGTTTGGATAGGGCTCTGAGCAAGCTGATCTAGGTGAAGGTGTCCCTGCTCATTGTAGAGGGGCCGGAACCAAATAATCTTTAAAGGTGCCTTCCAACCCAAATTATTCTGTGATTCTCTGATTCTATGATAAGAGTTTCAGGAACTTGTATGTCTAGGAAGCGTTATGTCCTGAAGATGATATATTTTTTAAATTTAGATATTGCTTGGCTGTGAGGATCTAAATGATAATTAGATTAGGGACAACAACCACACTAAGGTCCAGAGTTAGGGAAGAAGAACACAGTGAAAAAGTCTGTGATGGAAAAATCTGCCATTCAACCAAACTAATTTAAATGGTAAGTCATTCACAAAGGTGTCAGACTAAAAGCTTATTTAGGACAAAAGGAGCCAGGGGAGAAATATATTGGTAGATCTATGAATCTTCAACAAAGAGATGACAAGGGAGTTTTTGGTTGTGGGTAAAATTACACAGAGCTAAAAGCCGACAATGTCTTTACCAAGAACTGGAGGATCCTCCAGAGGATGTGTTAAAGAAATGATTAGAGAAGCAGCCAAGGAAAGCCAGACCTGACAAATCCCAGAGATATTTCAAGGACAGCAGAAGCAGAGAGGCCAAGAGAAGTTACGGTTATAGCAGTGAGTCTGAGATCTGGCAACGTAGATGCCATTAGATGTTGTGGAAAGAATGGTTTCATTTAAGGGCAGAGGAGGAAAGCCAGGTTGGAAAAGCTCTAGGAAGAAAAAGTGTAAACAGCACATTCAGAAAGCTTAGAGATGAAAGAGCGACTGCAGATGGGCCAGTAGCTAGAGATGGAAGGAGTCAAAAGTGTTTTATTTATGATGTGAGAGACTTAACATATGGTATAGCAAGTAGAATAGACTAGAAACAGTGAAAACAACAAAGAAGAGGAGACCAAGAGGTTAAGAACAGGAATAAAGTAGGGAAAGAGAATGGGCACATGGGACATGAAGAGCTAGAAAGAGAAAGGATAAGAGGATGCAAACAGAAAACAACACAGCAATCATGTCTGTGTCTGTGACTATGAAGAAGGAAAAATTTTCATGGAAGAAGGGAGGGACAGAGGGAGGGAGAGAGGAAGGGAGAAGGTTGAACTTGCTAAGACCTAATGTCAAGAGAAAAAAAAGGAGCATTTAAGCAGAGACTTAGAGGTGGTGAGGAGATGGACAGAACTGAAGGGTTAGAGTCAGATAGACTGAGCAGAACTGAAAATGTAGAGTTGAGTGGTAAGGAGGTGAGTATAAAATGCTTTTTTAAATGCAGTAAATACTATGGTCTTCATATTCATTAGTTTCAAACCTCTCTTCTGAGATTTAGAAAGGCCCATATCAGAAGGGCCATCCTTAAGGACAGGATGGATGCTTCTTAATAGTTTCCAAACAGAATTAAAAAGTTTGTTAATTTGCATTGCTATATGAGGATAAGCAGTCATGAAATCACAGAAAAGTCTGAAATTAGCACAGGTAGTTTTATGACATGCATACTTTAGTCGCTGAGTTATTTTGTGTAAGCTAAGCCTGAACGATGGCAATAGACACATTTCCAGTAAAATATTTCCAGTTGAATACAGTGTTATTTCCCCACATGGAAGACCCAGCCCTCTCTTTCCATAGCACAGTGTTCCTTAGTGTGGTCTGAGAGTCCTACAGAGCACACGTGCAGCAGCTGCAAGGCTAATGCAAATCACAGAAGGCAGAGACTAGGACTGTAGAGCAAGATACAGACACCATTAGCCATGTTGGCTGCATTATGAACCAAATCAGGAAACCAATCCAGGTTAAAACTAACTCAGCAGAAGGTTTATTTTTAAACTGATTCATTTCCCCATCATCTTCACTGACTAGCTGCACAAAGGCTTGTGCTTGTAGAGGAAAGGAGATGGATAGGTAGTGGCAAAAGGGAAGAGAGGGTACAGTCTTCCTTTAGGGTAGTCTTGGCACTTTTTTTCTCTTCTCAAGTACTAAACTACCTTGCAGACAGGGAGTGAATAACTACCTGATTTTAGTCCAGTCCTAAATGAATAAAATTATGTTGTACATAAGTTTTCCAACTTCTCCAAGTTACACTAGACTCTCATCGTGTGACATCTTAGACTTATTCCCTTCACCAGATGAGACAGTTTGTACCTGGCACAAGTGAAAGTGAACCCAAGTTTCTTAAATAGCTTATGCTTATAGTCAGCCAATTATTTTTTAAAAATTGCCCTTCATTTCCTTAGTTTGCTTACAGTGCTCTTTCTTGTAAGTCCTCAAATAATTCCTCTCCTTCCTCAAAGTACTGTCCACCCCTCCTAAACTTAGATTGCAACCATGCCCTCTTGCATAAGTGCCAATATTGCTTCTCTCCACCAAAGAGGTGACCTTACAACACAAAGGCACTCAAGAGCAAACACAATTTTATCTGGTGTGCTGTACAAAAGCTCTTCTGTATCCCATCTCATCTATCATTTCTTCTTTCCAAGTATCTGCTCCCTGCTGAATTATCTGAATTTATAAGCTATTGGTTAGCCCTTCTTTGCAGGGAAAGTAGTAATCAAAAATGATCATTTAACTCATGCCTTTCAGCATGTTCAGGGTCAAAAGTTGTTCTAACTCCTTGCCAGTGAGAACAGACAGTGGGGACTGTTAGCACGCACACAGTCGGCACCGCTGGGGAACGTTGTCTGAAATGTCCTTCGTTAGAGAGTCCTTTGGAGAAGCACTGAATCTGCTAACACAGTAAATTCTGCATGGCCCACAGAAACACACTGCTTTGAATTTGAAACCATCTCAGAGCCAGGGTGCAATTGAAGAGGGAGAAAGAACGTGTGCTCTGTAGTTTCCAGGTCTGGAAAGACCACTCTGTAGTGGTCTGAAAGGTTTGAGTCCTTGAACAAGGACTCAAACCAGTTCTCACACTTCCTAAACGAAATCGGATTATATGTCTCTCCCTTTTTTTTTTTTAATTTAATCACCACTGAATTGTTTACGTCAACACTAATGCCTACAGAGGAAGGATTGCAAGAAAGACCTGTTTGGTAATTCAGTGGAGAGGGAAGGTGCTTACCAAGAGCTTCTAGGTCCAAGATCTAACCATTTGTCTGGTGCACCTTCTTGGATGGCACCTTTTCTCTAAATCATTTCCTCAGAAAACGAAAATTGGATGATGTAATTTTTGGTCTGATTTCAGATAAAATAAATGTTGGGACCTCTAAATCTTTCACCAAAAAAAAAAAAAAAAAAAGTTACTAATTGTGTTTTAGCAAGTCCTGCCTGGAGCCTTCAGTTTAGAACCTTGTTTGAAAATGTTGGCCTGTAAAATTGTGTCTGTTTCATGAATGAGACAAAGTCTACCCAACAGGTGAGCATTGTAGACTTCAATTATTCCTGATCTGGTTTTTTTCTAACCTGTTTTATAAAGCTTTTAAAATGAGATAATCTTGCAATTTCAGAAATTTCATGTGAAATATCTTAATTTTCATATGAGAAGTGGCTTTGACTCTTCATGCTTTTTACAGATGTTGTCTTCCTTTTCAGCTTGCTGCTCCAAAACACCCAATGAATTCTCTGTCTCAATGAATTCTCAACATATACATTGACAAGTGAGGTATAACTATTTTCAGACCGCGGAGAGCAGACATATAGGTCTGGATGGCCCCTTTCTTAAAAAAGACTACAGGGAAATGGCCCTCTGGTTCATGAAATTAATGAACAGGCAGAATGATTTGTGAAAAACAACTGCTTTATAGGACCACCACCTGCAGTATGGGCTGGATCCCATAATGTGGAAGAAATCCAGAATATTTCAGATTAATTTCTTGACATTTCAACCTTGTCCTGCACCCCATCCACCAACACAGAACATATTCAAGATTAACAAAGATACTTCTGGCGACACACTGCAGCCATGGGAAACTGGAACACAAGTCATGCCATATCTACTGACAGCTAATAAAGTACTCCACAGCACTGCAAAAGATGTATTTTCTATGCATGAAGATCATGTAGCTTGGTCTGGTTTTTACTAAATAGTGCTGAACTTTTGGCTGTTTATTCCCAGCTCTGTGATGTAAGCTGGCCTCCCTGGAAGCCAGGCTCCAAGTGCGGCAACCATTCTGTACACATACACTGCATGGAAAGAGTTACCTAGTAATAAAAAACATATGAAGCTCTGAGATCAGTGCCCCTTTCTCCCTCCCCAGGTGTTCCTTTGTGGTTGTGATTTGTGCACAAGCCTGTAGAAAATGCTGCATGTACAAGCCAAGATATACAAAGATTTCAGGCTCCCAACCCCTACTTAAGCATCTTACTTTGGGTTTCTAAAAAAGAATGAGGAACCTAAATACCTTTGTAGGTCTGGCCTGCAGGATACGGTTTGAATAGTGGGAGAGAAAGGGAGTGAGGTTTCATATTGCTGTTCACTGGCCAACAAGCACCCTACACTTTCAGCCCAAATGGTTTCTGGAATCACTTGGCATTCAGGTAGCTCTGGTTTTATTACACTAATGCGTTCATTTGTTTCATATATAATTAACATTTTAACACAAACAAAACTGACTGTTAGTTTTGCATCCACTGTGTTTCAGAACTTCTCCTATCCCAAGACACTCTTTAAAATATTTCACACAGCAACCTTATCACAGAATGCTACTTTTATAAAACTTTCTCTTATGTTCTACATTTTTTCTTTTCTATAACGAAACAAACACAAGCACTAAATCTTTAACTGATGGTTGAGTTTGGCTTTATTCCACTGAAAACAGTGTAGTTACACTGTTATGCACCAGTTTAGGATTGAAACCACTCAATCTACAATTACACATACTTTTCTGAGGTAAGCAGGTTGCTGCGTCAGAAACTGATCTGAGAATTAAGACTATTTGCAATATCTTGGAAATTCTATCCTGAAGTCCTTACTCAGAACTTCATTTCCATAGGAGCTTCATCAAAATGTTTTTCACATTTTTTTTCTTTTCATATCAACACATCCACTGACACTTACAATTCCTTCCCGTTTGTGTCACAAGCAACTTTTGCAAGAGTGCTATTCAACCCTCCAAAAGGTATGGTATAGTTCATCTTAACAAAAATGTCATAAAGACCCAGTAGCCTTACAGGCTCCTATCAGAACTGCCTCCCTATTTTTTTAGCAAGCAGCATATAGTTGCTTTTTTCAGCTCTGTGTATATATAGCTTATTCTTATATTTTATTTATGGAAGAGTCACATGGGCAAAATCCATCACCTCCTAAAGTCACAGTATATCATCTCACCTTTAATCACTGGGATAGGCCTGTCAGCAAAGGAAACAGAACTGGCTTTCTGACATTCTTTTCCCATCAGTCCATGCAAGGCATATTGGTTTGTTTTCTTCCCCATTATGGTTCCTGTCAGAACCTGTGCATCAAATGTGGAACTCCTTTCCACATGATTGTGTGCACGATAAAAGCCCACAGGTGTCAAAGAGGAAACCAGACACCATAAGGAGATATAAATCCACTGTGGGCTACTAAACACAAAGGAATACTTGAGCCAATGTGGTCACTGAAGATTGGAAGAGTATGCCGGAAAAAGATTATTTTAAATATTGTCTAGTTTTATTCTCTTCCTGACCATCTCAGGGGAAAAGATAGAGAACTCAATGGAGCTTTGGTCTAACTCTGAAAAGATCAATCCTACCATATGCATTGGGTATTTAATAATGTGTACTGATATTTTCTAGGAGCCAAATTTAAGCTACACAGCCAATAAGATGGACAATGCTTTTTCCCTTTTCCAGTTTCTATTCCTCATAAATTCTCAGGACAATCCCTGATTGTAAGCTAGAACTTTGAATAGTCTGAGATAAAATTTACAGGTCTCTGCTGATTTGAACACGCATATCACATTTATCTTCTTAAGCCTGAGCTTTA
This sequence comes from Pseudopipra pipra, assembly GCF_036250125.1. Classification (NCBI taxonomy): domain Eukaryota; kingdom Metazoa; phylum Chordata; class Aves; order Passeriformes; family Pipridae; genus Pseudopipra; species Pseudopipra pipra. Next base: position 53,789,536 of record NC_087554.1, read on the forward strand.
TTTGATCTATTTTCTTGTCCTTTCAACAAAATGACCTTTATCATCGTCTTTTAATTTTATTATTTAGTTTTTATTGATACTTCCCAGGTTCTCCTTTTAAAAATTCTTATTCCACTTTAGTTATTGCTCCATTGATTCCTACAGATTTATGCAATTTTCTATATTTGTCCTATTTCATATTCCTTTCTGACTTTCTGGTCCTCGAAGTCTTCTTAAAGCATTCAATTCCAGTTTTGAAAATTATTTCCTATTTTATTTGTCTTTGAAACCACAGAACAATCTTTACTGCATTTTAGATTAACTAGAATTTTTCTAATTGATTTCAGAGAGTAGGAACAGAGATTTTTCCTTTGTCCTTACACATGTATGTGGTGTGTGTGCCTGTCTACAGAACTTGAGCTCATCTTGTGGGCAGCAAGAGTGAACCTTTGTTTTTAGGGATCAGGATCATGGCTGGCACACAGCCTTGGCTAAACCAGACAGAACCATCTATCTGCCAATGTCTCAAAAGATTTTTATTCATAAGCTGCCTTACAGCAGCCCTCTGTTTCAACAATGCTGTAGTAGGTCACCAGCAAATAGTTGGGTTCTATGTTTATTTTAAAACCTTTCTCCTCTATACCCCCATGCTGCAGTACAAAATGTACGTGACAGATGCAAGAGTTAATCATAGAGGATAAAAGTCACAAATTAATTTAAATTCATAACATAATAGTTTGAGTGTCAGCAGATGTCAGCCATTATGTGGCTGCACAAAAATTCATAACACAATTGTTCATAAGTACATTGGAAAATAAGTGTGTCCCTCTTTATCAGGTCAATGGCATTCTATGAAAAGATTAGTGTTTGCAAAGGTTGGACAAAAGGTGAGCTCTCATCAGTTCTGTGTACTATGCTCATATGTATCTACGAGAGATGCAAGATACTTGAAAAAATAAGTGATTTAGATTCCAATCCTAACAACAGTTAAGCATGAGAGTACTGTCTCTAACATGCTTGGCATATCAAGGCCATCATGAAAAAAAATCAGATTAATTCTTGAGACATCTAAAAAACTTAGGAAAAAAGTCTAATGTAGAATTTTATGATTTTAAATTGCCATATATTACTCGCTATATTTTTTCTATTGCAGTGTAACTGGATGCCAATGATAAAGAAAAAAATGTTAAGGGAAGGAAAGTTTTTCAATCATTATTTATTTGTATTATGGTAGCATTTAAGTAATACCTCTGTTTGGTGATCAGTGTTTTCTTGTGATTGGCACTACACAAACAGAGAAGCTTCCTACGAACTATAGCCACTATTTACTCTACTTGCTCTTATTGACCACATGAAAAAGTGGCTGAAGAAAGGATGAGAGCCACTCTACTAATTTCAAAAGTATCTAAAAGAGCTAACTCAAGACTAGGCAAATCTTCTAGGCTACCCTTCTAGCTGATGGAGGAGACAGGAAACTTGGTGTGGTGTCTGGGGTGAATTGAGCAAAGCATCTTTTCCCTCCTGTGTATGGATGAGGGGAACCTGGGCAAAGAGCTCCCCTGGGCTGCTCTGGGCTTGAGGCCGAGCAGTGCAGAGAATCCTGGGTGCTCCTGGTGCCTGGCCAGAACAAACCCAGCATTTAGTTAAGATTTGCTATGCTATTTTCTATGCAGAAACCCAAGCCAAAGGTTTGAATCAGACATGTTCAACATTTTGTGTTTCTAATTAAAGTTTACGGTTTTTATGTTTTGTTTCCAGTGTTTATTTTTAGATAGATGATGGTTCCTTTTATTATTAGAGGAGATAATTTTGCTTAATGTTTTTTTAATTTTGAGAACAAACACAAAAGGAGGTTTCAGTAGAGCTTTGTTTTCTTGGTGAGCGTGGGAGACTGTTGGGTCATGCTGCTCTTCCCAAATAATTTTCAGTGTCACCAAGTGTTGGCCAACATGCAGTGAGGGAAGAGAGACATTTACAGCAACTAGTGTGACTTGTTTCAGGTTAAATATAAGGGCCTACCCCTATTGTCATGTACAGAGAAGTCCTATGACCCAATCAAGTAAACCTGTCAAAGATTTTGTCTGCTTCAGACGTGGACTTAGTCTAACCTACTGAAGTAAATAAGATTTTTTCCATTGGCTTTAGTGGGAGATGAGTCAGTCTTCAGAACTAGTTATTGTATCCTTGGGGTTTGCCAAAACTTACTTTCAAATACTTTACTTAATGAAAATAAATTAACAGAATCTAAAATTCCTCGCTAGAGGCAATGATGTCAATCAAAGGTGATTCATAGCCACTACTACTTTGGAGCTACCTCTATTGCTTTTACATTCTGCAAATCCTGTTGGTCCATTTTCATGTTGCTAGTCAGTTCAGAAGTTGACTCTGAATCAACTTGCTGGAAGACACATTGGTAATATCTATATAAGCTCATATGCTCTGCCTGGCTGCCCTGTGAGCTGATCTGATATTTTTAACACCCATAGTGTTCTGTTACCCAGCGTGCTACATTATATATCTTTGCTTTCTGAGCTATTTATCAGTCTCTAAATGCATCTGTGGATGGTTTAATCAATCCTGTGTATTCTCAACTCTGTTCATTCACTAACAGTGCCTGTTTCAAGTCTTTATTTTTTTTTCTTAAAACTATGAAATAAAGGATTGGAAATCTTGGAAAGGATCTGTATGTGTGCGAATCCCTTCTGACTGTGGAGTGTCTGTGAAACAGCATGGCAGTCTCTCTAAAGTAGAAGTATGGAACAAACATGAAAAATGGAAAGCAGTGCTTTAGAGGATGCATTCGTTTTGTTACCACATAACCTTTTCTTCTATCATTTGTTTAAAACATCCTCAAGCATGCAATTAAACCCTCAAGCATGCAATTAAATTATTCGACACTTAAATTTACTTTTGAAATTATGTTTGTATAACTTCCATACATAATTGTTTTAAATTAATTCATTAAAGTCTTTATTGTGCATGGCTTAAATTAATTCTAATCTGTAGCTCAGCCACATCAGAATCAATATCAAATACCTTCTGCTTTCATCTCTACGCACAGCAGGAAAAAATTTCTTTTGATTACAGCATTGAGGTAAGAAGAGAGATGATTTTAATAATTGAAAGCACTACAACTGGAAGGTAGAGCATTTAAAAATTTTCTGGTGTATTTCTGGCGTATTCACATCCTTCTATACACAGTCCTTCAAACAGATAAATGGTATTCAACCTTTTTGGAGGTCTCAGTGATGCTTATGATTTCCAGAATGGTACTTTTTTTTTCCACTGACAGTGATGAGAATCACTACAAGAGGTCAGATACTTCTGAAGTTGAATATGCTACTGAGTGAAACCCTTTTTAGTTTAACATGATGCTCCTGTACTTGACTATTATATCTATGAGAAAACAACTTTTCACTAAATTAATCCACAATTATTAAACTGTCTTACATTTTATCATATCCAAGACTGCTTATTATTGTGCATTTATGCAAAAGCTGGTGCATCATTAAAGTTCTAACGATTGACTGCAATGCACTTTTTGTATTATCATATTCCTGTTGCAATTTCTTTCCCTTACGGAAAAATATTATCCAGACAACTGATTTTTCCGCTTTCAACTGTGGAATAACAATCACTGGATATTTTTTATATTTATACAGGTAGAGGCATCAGTGAGCACAGAGAAAAACATGCTTTTTTCAATTAATCATTGCCTTTACATTTGAAAAAAGTTATTACATTTTTGACTATATACAGATTTTCTCTTATGATGATGTATTATTTTTCTGTGAGAGAACTTCAGAAAACAAAATGATTTTAAATTATTGTCATGAGAGGATGACATGTATGGTTTTTTACTTTTAAAAGAGTCATCATATATTTTTCTGTAATTTTACATTTCTTAAAAAATTTTCTAACTTTACTTCTTAGCAGCTATGTTGGAGTTCCTATTATAATTTCATAATGAGTGATTAAAATGCTTATTTAGCTACAGCAAATCTTGTGACAATTACTGTGCTTTTTCTTGGTACTTAAAAATAATTTCTTGAGTAAATGAAATACAAAAATTCATACTAATTACTCAACTTTTACTTGTTTAAATAATTTTTCTACTCTATGTTACATGTGCACAGCATTTGTGACCCAAAATATTTGCCTATACACTCATATTGTTTATCCAGTTAAAAAAATAAATGAAATGAAATAAAACAATTTTTGAGCAATTGCAGTCTGGGCATCCTAGCTGCAATTCCTTTAGAAAGACTGCAGCTATTTTGCAAATGCATTTCCCACCTTTTGCATTTTAACAGTATCTGAAATCTTTGCCCTGCAAATTATTAAAAAGTATGGATAATCTTTGGTTTTGAACATGCCATATATATGCAAATTGGTATTGCTTGAGCTTACTTACACATTCCTTTCTTTTCAGACAGGACTCAGGCAAATGAAGACACCTTTGGCAAAGAGGCTTTAGATTCAGTCGCTCATCAAGTCTCCCCTTTCGAAGCAAATCCTGTCATATTTGCATTAATCACTATCAGTACTTGGTCCTTTTCCTCTCTTTTACCAAATACAAAATAAAAAGTCCTCCAGCAGTGATCTCAGTGCTGGTGCTGATGGATGTCCACTTCAGTTTTTTGAGACAGATCTTTTATTTCCTTTGAAAGGCTTCAAAGTCTCGACCTGTCCAGCCCAAAGCCCAGAGAAAACCTCTTTGCAGTACCTTCCACTTAACTGAAAAACTTCCTTTTCTGCAGCCCCACCACCAGCTCAGAAAGTGTTGGCATGTTGCACATCCCAATCCTGTATGTTACCCATCAAAACTCTGCAACAAACTTAGCAGCATTCGTAGGTACCAAATATTTACAGAACAGTTAACGAAACATGTCCAGAAATGTTCTTTGAAGCTCTTTACCTGAGTCACGTATGAAAATTAAAGATCTTTGTTAATAAAATTCTTTTTTTTTTTTTAACAGGAAAACTTTAAGCTAAATTGATCATTTCTTATTTCAGGTTTGCAAGACAGTGAGATCTTCAAATAACCCAAAAGACAACACTGTTTCTGAAGGAAGATTTTTTGGATTGGTTTTACTCAAAGGTTGGATTTGTTTTGGTTGAATTCTACAGTGAAACAAAGATCAATTAAAAGTTTCATTATTTAGTGTCTCTATGAAGCACCAGTTTGTTGACTGAGCCTTTCTTGTATTCTGGCAAGTAACTGATGAATTTTGTAATATTACTTTGAAATAAGGAATGAATGGTCTCCCTGTCTGGATGTACCAATATTTTGGCCTTGACACAACCAACAGTAGCCATAACAAAGAGAAAGGTCAAGTAAGATATTGCATTCAACCTATCCAGCTCATTTCAGACACACGTCTAAACCCACTAAACACCCCTGCAGCACAATTTTCTGGACTAAAATGCAGCTATAAATGATCTACAGACTGAGACTCACTCAGATTTCTACAACAGAAGCTTTGTACCTTCGTTCAGCTGTAGCTCTTTAATCATGTCTTTTTTTAAAAGTTAAATTTAAAAGCAATAAAACACAAATTAAATAAAACTAAATTTTATACTATGCTTTTTGCCTGGCAAATCTTCTGAAAGAAATATTTGAAAGTTTACCAAACAGATCAAGTAATGATATTTTCCAGACTCTGGTTTTATCATCATGTAGTTTAAGCAATGATAGATGGCTTTCAGCCATTATCGGTCAGATAAGTACCAGTCAAAGGACTGGGGGATTGTGGTGGTGATATTTCTGCTCTTGGTTTAGTTCTAGTGTAAGTTGATCTGTATATCTTGTAATGGTTTTCGGTTGTTGAAGCACTGCTTCATTTGTTCTCTTCGTGCTGGTAAACAGATGGGTCCAAATCTTCCCCTAAACACAGAGGATTTGAGGGCTGTATCTGAGGGCAAAACGAAGCACATGTGACTTTACAAATTAGCTTATACATTTCTTGACATTTAAGAACATACATTTTATATTTTTTCATAAAAACATTTTGAAAACAGCATGAGACATATTTAAGTTGCAGATGTGCCAAAATAAAGAGACTTGGACTTTGTGTGTGTCCTTTGCACATGCAATGTAGGATTTCCCTTTGAATTTTTCCAAGCCCCACACTAAAAAATAGAATAATCTGTGATGATACTTAATAATTTTAACAGACTTTACCATTATTTGACAGTCTTCCATAGAACACATAGATGAAGCTATTTTTTTCAGAAATTTTAGTATTTATGCTACAGCTATTTGAGTTAATAATAAGAAGAACAGAACGATACTAGTACATAAGTCCTCACCCTGCTCCAAAAAGAACGAATGCCCTGGGTGTGATTCCAAATATACCTCTCTCTTGGGTTTCTCTTGCATTAACTTAAATTACAATGAACCATAATAGTGCATATTTTGACTAGAACTTGGCTGTGCCTCAGGTCTCTCTGATGGCTCCTTCTCTACTCTGCTTCCTAACCCACTAGTGCTACTGAAATCCCTTTACTCTGGCATTGAAGTCAAGCGTCAGTGAAGAGTTAATTTTGCAAACATGTTCAGATATGAGTTTTCTTTATCAAGCAAGATCCTCTAAGCAGATACTCTATAAATGAAGATATTCTTGAGCTTCTGGCTCCTTCTTCAATACATTGAAGCAAGACACAAAAAAAAAGATGATTGCATTTTAGGCACTGCGTGTTATATCTGGTCATAGAGAAAGTGTTCTGCCAGTTGGCTGTTTAAATTCTGAAATGATAACATTATGTTAGATTTTTGTAATGCTAAATTCAAATTCAGATTCTAGTGCTGATCTGGTTTCATACCAATCTAAATGTATTCCAGAAACAGTGTTTTCACACCCATTTTCTGTGGCTATAAATGATGAATATCCATATTAAAACAAGAAGAAATGATCCTTCCAGGAAGCAACAATGGTAGGTACAGGAGCAATTTGCTGTGTTCTAGCATCTTTCATTATTGTCAGGAGCAAGGCTCCAGATCTATGTTTACAACAAATTATTATGGTGTATGTCAGAGTATTTCCACGAATTTCATCCATTTAGAGATTGTTTTGAAGGAGATATTATTTAGTGTCTTTTGGAGCCAAACTAATTAACTGCCTTAGTATTCAAACTTTGTTTTTAACAATCTGAGCTCATATTTATAGGAGAGAGACATATTAACTAGTATTGCGATGCCGCTCCCTGGAAACATTAAGTCATCCCTGCAGATTAAATCTGCTAAAATATAAAACCTATTGTAGTAGATCCTGACCTGCAACATTATTCTTTCTTGGGAGGAGAAAAGGCAAAAGTATTATTAGTTTATCTTCTTTAATGAGTAAGTAGAGAATGTATTGTAGACATTTTTTCTTTCTGTTCAGAAAACAGTAATTCCTTAAAAAAAAGTGAGGTGGGGGGAAAGGAAGGAAAAAGGGGGGGTGGGAAGAGAAAAAGGAAAAGAAGAAAGAGAAACTGACTTTCCTACATTAAAGAGAAATCAACTTTCCTGCATCAACTAGACCAATGATTAAATGTGTGAATAAAATTCAGATTATATTTAAAAATTATTGGAAATCCAGGCAAACATTTGTTCAGGCTCCTAACACTCTTCAAAAATTATATTCTTCCTGAAATTTGCTGTATTATTACTGTTCTTCATCTGCTGTCACTCGGAGGTCTAGGAAAACTGATTTCATATTAAATGCAGATGCAAGTCATCTGCAACATGGGGTGACTGCATGTTTGCATTTTGCAAAATTAATAAAAGGGGTTCAATTAAGTTTTGGTTCTTAATATTGTTAATATTGTAACACAGATATTATAAATTTGAATATTCTATTTATGTATTTGAAAGTAGCATTAAATACTAGAATAGGTGGAAACTCTCAACAATAGTTACATTATTACCAATAATTCACAAAGTGTGCTTTTCTATTACATTTTAGACTTTTTTATACTTTCACAGTGTTGTGAAAAGTTGTTTTACTGGGGCTCATTTAGCTTAGGAAGCACTCAGGAAGAGCTCAATGGAGTCAGGGATCCCAGTCATGGCTTCAACAAGTTTCCAGGAGTGAATCCTGCGACGCCTGTCCTGCCTTGGACACAGCTCGCAGAGACAACGTGGCTGGGCTGCCAGCACACTGCCCTGCACCAGGTTGCAAGATCAAAGCTCACTGCTGTTGGACTCAGCCTTCACAAATCTCGATCTTGTAGCGCTGGAGATGAGCACTGCCATCCTTACGAGCAAGGAAAACCGAGCAGTGAGAAGGTTGGTTTATTTGCATACGGCCACACAGTAAGTCGGTGATAGAGCAGTGCAGGAGCTGGAGAGCCGCTGGCCAAGGAGAGGCCACGAGCACACCGTGTTGCTGTAGTGGTCAGGCCACGCGCCAGTACAAGCCGAGACATTCTAGGATAAATTGGCAGTACGCGCTCCGCAAAGTTTTCCTCCATTTCTTTTATTATGTAGTGAGTGATACATCAAAATCCCCTGTCTTAAAAGGATATAGAATAGCCATACACATTCACTGAAAATTTATATCATTGAATGCCAGCTTGAAGAAATGTAAGCTGGAACAAAAAAAATTAATAAAGTAACGAGATTAATTAACATTTTGTCACATTTTTAAGCATTTTAAATGTGTAAAATATATTTACATAAGAAACAATGTTAAAGTGCTCAACAAACCATTTAACTGATAGGTGGGATAGCAAAGAAAATTATATTTTTAAAACTCCGAGAGAAGGAAGAGAGCGAAGGAATTTTTACATGGTCATTAGCTTGCAGGATGAAAACAATTCATTGATATCTATTCCACGTGTTAGCATCTGGCCCTCAGGGAGGCAACATGACTGTTCAACTTGAAGAAAACAAGATTTTAAAAAAAAAGTTACTTGAAAAATTTCTGCGGAAAATCTACTTAATGCTGGCAATATTAAGTCATGGGCATAGCTCTGTGACCTGGGACTCTTGAAGCACTGAGAAAAACTTGAAACTGGGCCTCTGGGTCCCTGGTGACAAAGTCAGTGTAATGTTGCAGGAATGTTCATGTTTTTTGACACAGGGAACACTTCAGCAGTTGATCCCTGCTCCTTTTCTCTCCCCATTCTTCTTTCCTTTGCAGAAATGTCACTTATTTAATTAGAATAAATGGGCTATGCTAAGCATTTGAACCAAATCTGGGATGTAGCAATATTTGGATGTGCCCTCAACCACAAACTCAGCATGCCCGTGCCTCTACAATGTTGACTTTGGACTCTTGAGAACCCAAGCACAACTGGGGCACTTGGGGCAGGACAACTGGATAAGAAGAAGAAATTTGTGGGCCAAGGAACTTGACCAAATATTGTGTTCCAAAAGGCAGCTCTGTACACAAAGAATAAGGGGAGCAATAGTTTATTCAAGTGGCTCAACACAAAACAGATGGTGAGATTTCAACAGAGCAAAGGACTGATGGGCAGTTAAAGCAGACAGACACCCTCAGAAGACTAAGACCCCAAAACTGATATGCTGATATGCTATGATATCCTGTGAGACTTAAACTTCTGAAGCTAATTTGTGTGTTTCAGTATTTAAATTGAAAAGTAGTGTTTCTAAAAACAGTTTCTGGATTTCTTAAAACAGATCCACAGGTCAGATGTTGCCTTTTGTGGTTCTGTTTGTGGGGTTTTTTTAATTTTCACATAAATATAAAAGAAGAATACAGTCAACCTAAAAGCTTTCAGATTCTTCTATGAGACCTTTCCCACCCCTGGGCAAGTTTCCTGCCCTAGCAGGGACCTTTACCTCTAACATTTAGACAATTAATATCTCTTGACTTGGTGCACTGTTCTTGTTTTCACATTCCTGAGAATCACCTTAAAATGCCCCTAAGGTACAGAGGAGGAAAAGTAAACTAGCAAGACATGAAAAAAAAAAATTAGAGGTACAATTTTGGTTTCTGGTGAGAGGAGTGATGAGATTTTTCATTTTGTCAAATTTATAACAAACGCTAAAATCATGTTTTTTGGAGACAGAATAGAACTTTAAACTATTGAGTCTAAATTTCCTTTTGCTTCTGGTAAAATGCAAGTTCTAGGCTGTAGCAGGTTTTTCTGTTTTGTTTTGCTATAATTTTATTCCCCTGGTAATCCCAGAAGCAGGACAAGAATTAATTTCAAACAAGGATCTTTATTGTTTGCATAGTTCTGTACTTTGTTTAATTACAAAAACATGTTAGTTGTTTTTTTAATTTAATTTTCTTTGAGAAAATGATGGTTCAAATTAAGGGGAAAAATGTTTTTCAAAACTCAACAGTTCTGTGAAACCTTAAACTGTTTTTCTTTATGTTGTCTAAAGTTTTGAAAAAGCCCTAAATGCTACCAGTTGGGTTTTTTTGTTTTGTTTTGTTTTTAGGACTTCTAAAAGGATCAGAGACATAAATCAGTCATTGATTATGGTCAGTTGAGCTAATCAAACTATCATGTTACTATATATATTTTTTGCATCCACTGTATGCAAAATTGTTCTGACCATGGAAGTCTACAATTAGTCACCAAAATTTCACTTGCAGTTTGGGTTTCCATATTGCAATGAACATTGTATAGATTCTCACTGAAGAAGAAAAACATCTGTTGAGAAAAGAAGAAAGGGTTAGTCAGCTGTCTCTGAGAAATAAGAATGCAAATTAAAGTGGAAATACTTTGCAAATTTAGTTCACAGTCCTGAAAGTGAGGACATGTTCAAAAACACCAAAGATTGAGCCAAAGCTTGAGTGTCACATGAAACTTAACATTCCTTGGAAGAAGGATATTGTAAGATGCATTTCTACGTGATCTACTTTGCCACTCATTTCAGATCACTGGAAAGTCTCCTACCGGGTATTAGTGACAAAAAGCTATGAAACCACAGAATGATCTCAAACTTTAACAGAAGTTATATGATTTGAAAATTCAGCCATGAATACTTTAATTACTAGTGGTCTTTCAAAACACTGTAGTCTTCCAGTTGTCAATAATTAACTGCAATTTGTTATCAGCATTTTAACAGAGGAGCCAATAAGATTTTTCTCCGGTGCCTGTGCTGATTCCATCTTTTCCAACTGTGGTGCATTGAAGGCACTGGGAGAGATATCCAAAGGCTTAAACTGTGTTTTGCTTTTTGATGATCATAGAAAACATTCTCTTAGTATTCAGGAAGAAACAAACATTTGAATATACTATTATGTGGGCACATAAGGTCTCTGTATTTTTACAAGAACATAAATGTCCAGTAAAACTCAGCTCATACTCACCTAATATAGAGAACTCCATCAAAGTCATTAAAAATCAGATAAGACAGAAAATTATGTAGCTCTGAGTACTGCTCTTCAGAAACATCTCCAATTTGGTCCCACCGCCTCTTTCTAGAATTTGATTTTCATATTGCCTAGTGTGTTTTTATATCCCAGAAATTATTTGTCTATAGCGAGTGTAATGTACCAGAATACAAAGTTTAGAATTTTCCCATTTGGCATATTAGAAGGACCAAAAACTCCTGTAAGCCATGGTCTGTATAACCCACTCGTCTGCTCATTTCTATGGTGGTTTCCAAAAATATAACATTTAATAAATGGAGCAGAAATAAATTGAAGCAAATACTGAAGGATATGCAGCACAATATCTAATGCAGATTTTGATAATGTGAAATTTACCATATCCAGCGATTCACTAAGCATAAATCTTTTGTACTTGAAAGTCAAGTATACTAGAAATGAAATCTCAAATCTGTTGAAGAGAGTGGGAGTTTCCTCTTTGATTTCTAAGGTCCTGCATTTTACTGTAGGCATATTTTCTCTTCTAAAAGTACAATTCACATGGAATTAATTGAGTGGACAAATTATATTAAATTGGTTCATTACTTATTTCTGTCTTTAGACATGCATTGCACACTGTAGACCTGAGATGGTACCAGAAAGACTGATCTAAATGAAAGAATTTCTTGACTTCAAAGGGTCAGTGATATAAAATAAAATCTTCTATACATATATGTTTATGATATTCAGGAAACTAACTTCACCAAATAACATCTTTGCACTGATATATTTTATTTCAGAAATTAAAATAAGCTACACTCTATAACAGTATTTTATCATAAGGAACACTTAGGTACTTTATTTGAAAAATATCCTAGAAATAGTTGAATAACATTTTTGGTCAGATCTGCCAATTAGTCTTACTGAAATATTTCTGAATTCTGTATTCCAGATATTTTAACCAGAGAACTAAATGTGAAGATGGGAATCTTTAAATAATTTACTCATTTTATATATCTAAAATTTGTTTGCATAAGTGTTTAACCAAGTAGCCTGAAGGCATAATTTCTGCTGAGCCAGTATTAGTCCCTGGCTCAGCTGGGGGGCTTAAATACATGCTTTCTGCAAAAATGTCAGATATATCTGCCTGAAAAAATAGGAGTATTGCTGTCAGCATCAGATCTTGTGTCTCAAATTAGGTGTATTCCCAAACTCTTGTTAAAATCTGAGTTTTACGGTTAACTGTTCAAAAGCCAGTGTTTGAATGATGGAGTCTCTGACATGAAGAACATAATTTCTTTTAACTTCTTTGAGCAATCTGTGAATTCTTCCATGAGCTTCCCTTTCCTTGGTGACCTGAGATGACTTAAATTAGCTACAATGCACTATGTGGAAAACAGTGTCTCCAATCCGTCCTTCCCCACTTCTCACTTTTAATTTATTGGCCACCCACTCCTCTTTTTTCTTTTTGTTCTTGTCCAAATTTTCCTATTTCCAGCATATGTTTTAAGATTAAAAAACTCTTATTTGGCAGACAGTATAAACGCTGTACCTCAACAGATGTTTTTAGTGTCAGTGCAAGAAGCGGCCACACGCTGATGCGGTTCTGCTTGGCACCATTTCTTGTCTGGAGAGACTGACACTGCATGAATATATTCATTTTACTGCTGGGTTCTTTTTGTCATTTTTTTCCTTCTTTCCCCTCTCATGACACTGTGGTAAATTTGGTGTTTCTGTGACTTGTTCCCTCTTTGCATATGACTTTGTTTTATAAGCCATCCAAGTCTTGTTTTTGTAGACTACAACTGACCTGAATTTACCTTTGAGCACCTCTCCCTTTCCTTTAACTGTATTACCAGGAATATGTTTTCAGGTTAACTTGTAGCCTTCACCAACAGTTTTCATGTGTCTCAATATCACTATTTCTCTCCAAAATGTATTGCTATGCACATGCATCAAAATAGTTAGGGCCTCAGTAAGTACTATCCAGAAGTTCAACAGGTTTTTTTATTTACTCAGCTGGTCATGTTCTTGTACGAAGGAGGTTTTTTTCAAGCTGTATTTGAAACAGGGGACAGGTTATGTAAGGGCATAATAAAAATATGGCTTTTGTGAAGGTACAAGTATGATCCAAAAGAGACTTTCTCTCTAAGTCTCCTTCCGTCTCCTAATCTGAGTGGATTTTTTTGGCCTGATGACAGGGAAGGTTCTTCTGTGCAAATTCATGCCAGGTAACAGCTGAAAATGAGAACTGGAAAAGTGGACAAGAGTAAAAAAATGTGAAGCTAAACATTATGAGTTTAGAGTGCATGTTGACCATAAAAATCTCTTCTGGCGAAGTGTTAGCAAATGGTGCCATATGAGACGCCACAACATTTCCCTAAGCTTGCGAAAGGCCATAATTGTGGTACTCCAGATAATCTCATGTGGTAACTGCTTATAAAAATTGACTCTTTAATGGCAATCTCTGTGCTGTATATTTTTTTTATGGCCCCTCTGCAAGAAAAATGAAGCATAAGATGGAAGAAAAAAAAGAAAAATCAAGTGATGGAGCACTTGACTTTCAAAGAACAAGAATATCTGTCACATCCAGAGCCTCACGATGAGGATGCTTACCTGCTTGATGAACAGTGCTTTCTCTGAGCACCAGAAAAGGCTTTTCCAGCTGACACCCTTAGCTAGCGACAAATCTCTGCTCTCTCCTTCACTGCTAATCTGTTGCCTTTCACAGGAGTATATTCTTTTGGGCCACCTCCAAGAAAATGGAAAACTGGAGTGTAAATCCACTTAAATTGTGAGGGGAAGGGGGTTGTGACCAATATTGTCCACTTTCTAGTCAGTGCTCCTAACTGTTAAGCTACTACACAAAGCATAGATCTGTAGTACTGGGATTTTTAAAGGATGAGCCCTGCTCAGAAAGACATGGATCCTTCCAAGGTCAGCATCCAGAAGTGGACACAATCCCTGTATTCCAGGGAGCAATGGCAGCTCACCTTCATTGCCTCTCCTTGCTAACCATGTCTGAGAGCTGCTTATCTTCTCAGATACTGGCTGTGACCCTGCTGGGCTTGGGCACCCGTTTTAGGTATAGATACTTTTATACCAAATTCATCCTTTTGGAGCTCATTCCAACAGACAACCAGCACATAATGCTGCACGGAAGTGTGAGGTGTATCCTCCTCTTCTCCACTATGGCTTCACAGGAAATGATACTGCTGTTTGGAAGGAGCAGTGCAGGGAGCAGCTCCAAGAGGCAGTCCCACTGCTCATTTTGCTTTTCACTTGCTATAGATTCCTGCTAGACTCCCTGGGCTTTCCTTCTGTCTCTGCTTTGTGCAAGTAGCTGAAGATGTTATTTCAAAAGTGGGGGTGATGGAGCTCATCCTGACCTTAGGTAGCACTCAGTGTCATATCTCTACTCCAGCCGGCACAAACACACAAGCCTTCAGTGTCAGGGGTACATGTCTCATTCTTCCGGCTGCTTTTGTCGCAAACAAATATTTATTTTGGAGAAAGCAGGGGAAATCCAATTCTCTAGTTGTGGTTTCGATTCCTTTTGTCTGCAACATGTTCTGCTAGGGAAGTGATGCACAGCGGTTTCTTTTTCAAAGTTGCTTCTGGCTCGGCAAGAAGGTGGGTGGCAGGGCAGTTGGAAGTCATCAAGCACAAGCAATAATGTTTAGTAACCTTTTGTATAACTCTGCCCTGCAACCATTGCAATGGCTTCCTTTTTCTGTTCTTACTGGAGGACAGATCCTGGGAGGTCCTGAGTAACTTTGAATTTTTCTGAGAAATTCCAAGTTCTGAATTTAAGATTCTAAACATAGCACAGAAAAGGCATCATAAAACCTTTCTTATCCATACCGCAAAAAGGGAGCCAGCCACAAAACTGGAATAAAGTGAAGTCTCCTAAGGGCAACGGAAGAAGGCAGCAACAGGACAATTAACATGAGAAGGCCACAGTAACTCCCTCATGCTAAGAGTCAAATCCTAAACTCCTGGGCACCAGTTGGATAGATAGGATCTTTATGAAATATTTATGTCCAGAATGGAACAGGTGTCAGATTTTTCTCATCCCAGTGGCAAGCATAGCTGCCTTATTGCCACCAATTAAGCAAATGTCAGCATGAAAGACATGTTCAGGAAAAAAATTGCCTCTAGATCACAGTAGTTGCAACTGGTTAGTTGCTAATGACTTACAGTGATGATTGGTGATATTTATTCATGTGGTAGACTTTGAAAGCAAGAAGTGGAGTTTAGCATCCCTGGCTAATGTTTTCCCAAAAGTAATATGATGGCCCATTCAATGTGCTAATAGTTCTCTTAGCATTTTTCATTTGCAGATTTTGGAAAGTAAGAGATACAACTTACCAGCAAATATATGTAGTGCACAAATACATTCATGCTATGGTAGAAAGCAGGGAAAATATCTGCTTCCTGGCCATGTAATTTTTCCTTCAGCAGTATTTTCCCTTCCACTCCTTTGTCTAGAGGAAAAAGTTATTCTTTGTCTTCCTCGATGTCCACTGCCAGCAGAAAATGTATATGCATATTTTGAAGAAATTATCTTACTTTAAAATAAGCTGTTCTTCTCTTTTATGGTGATTGCACACATGCATATTGACACAACGTGAGCCCAGAGGAAGGCTGCATATTTGCCACAGAGAAGTAATGGAAGTTCTTTATACCAATAAAAATCGTAAGAACATTGCCAAGTGCAGCACCATTCCCGGATGCTCCTGGATGGCTCAGGATCTCATGAAATTGAAAAGAGCTCCACATGAATGCTCATCAGATGACAGGAAAGGTGAAATTTCTCAGCATTACCACCCACTTAGATGAAGAGCTAGTGGCATTCACTCCAATCATTGATGCAGTCTTGTCTGCAGTCTCAAAACAGGCCATGACAGCCTCTTATCTATATGAACAGTCTGCACGCAAAGATGACATCCCCAGATCATTAAGCTGTTGACAGAAAGAGCCTGAGAAAACACCTGGAATTTCTGATCCTGTCAGAAATCAGAAACAAGAAGAGAAACAAAAAATAAGGTAGAGATTTACTGGCATTCAAAGTATGGAGGAAAGACACGAACAATTGATAAAATTTAAGTTTCTGACTGAGATGGAATTCTGAGCCAAAAATAAGATGGCTCTTGAAAAGAAAGTCCCATGAAAAATGGACATGATAGAGAAAAAAAGACTCTCTTACCCTCCAGGAGGAGGCAATATTCAATTATAAACACATCTTCAACAGATGCATCAGTGAGGAAGTTACTGCAGGTTAACAGAAAGGATGTGAGTGAGGGTCATTAGCACCAGTTTCAAGTCTCATGGAGGAGAAAAGTTCTTAAGAAATGGAATAAATTTGATTGACCATTTCAGAAATTTGAGGACCAGGAGCCAGAAGTCCATCTGCAAGAAACAGAGTATACCTCTCATTTTGTAACCATATTCCCCCTTACCATGGCCCAACAGAACAAAAAAAAATACAGTAACTCAATCAGATCTTAAAAGGCACACTAATCTTTTCAAAAACATCCAGGGTTTGACTTTTTCAAATCTTCGTTCGTGAAGCCCAGCCATGATGAATAATAAAGCAGCCATAGAAGCCGAACATGCCAAACTGATGTCTGAAAATAGTATATGTATTCATCCTGAGACTCTCCACATATTTCTAGGAATGAAAGTACGCTGATATCAATAAAGGCCAAGGACTCCTTCTCTTCTCTCTGAAGGCTATCAAAAGACCCAGCAGCAATGCAGAAAAGCATTGTCTCTGTTGAAGAATGAGCTCTGTCCAGCTTCCAACAGATATTCTGCCCACCCATGGTTGTTTGCATTTATTGCCTCTCATAAAATGCACTTTTTATTCAAAGAAGAGAAACAAAGGAACTTCTGCTGGTACTGAAATCTTAGTTTGGATCTTAGGGGTAATGAGGGAAATATGCTCTTAACACCTCAAGTTCAGACAGTTGGTGCAGGAGATAGATGCCAGAAGGGTTGAGGACACAGCGTCAGTGATGAAGGGCCTGGATTTGTGTCATATCCCAGCTATCATGACAGCAGAGAGAGTGCTTCCAACCACTGTCCATGAAGATTGTGTTATTCACAGTGGACTTGCTACTTGACAAGAGTGACACAGTCAACCTGATAGGACAGAGAGATCCTCTGGAATAAAGGTACAGAAAATGGTAAGTACAATTTTTTCTTGGAATTTTTTTCCTGGCAACTTAACAGACACTCTGAGTCTGGGGTTAATGGCCTAAAAAGCACACAAGACTGTAAAAAAAAATTTCAGGGCATAGGAACATCCTCTCAATCATTTGCAAATTTTGGTGCACAAGTTCTTCATTATTGTTGAAGTAGAATGATAAAATCTGACCTAGCATATGAGTTTTTGAAGACCCAAACAAGGTCAAAGCAAGACTGCTGGCAGAGATATTTCTGAAGATGAGGCTTTCCCCTCCTGTAAACTTGAGGCTTGAAAAGCGGACACTTTAGAATAGTCTGAAGTATGCCTTTCTCCTAAGCTTTAAAGGCATGTTGCACACCAGTAAGCAGAAGCCAGAAGGAATTCAAACATTTTCTTAAGACGGTTCAAATAAAAAATGAAGAACTGAGATAAACATGCAGAAGCTGTACACAGCTCCCCAGAGGCAATGAAGGAAAGAACTGTTCAGGATTTACCAAAGAAAGTCTAACCCAAAATCACACACTGTTGAGTGCTGTCAAAAAGTAAAGAACTCCAGCACAATTGTGTCATTGAGAAGGGAAACATTATGAGCCGTTTCTCATTATACATATGTGCATAAATCACAAAGCTCACATACTAAAGTGCTGAAGGAATAAAATATGTGGTCTCAAGTGACAGGGTTTATTCATATGCTCTGTGTGAACGTATACATTGATTAACACTTTAAGTCAGGAGATAATCTTATCCACCTATTCTAAGATAGACCATACCTTCTGAATATATTTTTTTTAAAAAATCTTTACTATTGGAACTTACAATTCTTCTTTATGCTGGTGTAACAAAAAAAAATCAAATTTGGCCTTAATCCTTAAACTGACAAGACAAATTTGAATCTTCATCCTATGAAGAGAGCTAACAATGGTTTTGTAAATTCTGAGTCTTAGTTTATATTACTGTGACTGGGAAGCCTAATTTTTTTAAATTATGTTATGTTGGAGGTCATGATCTCCCAAATATTGAAGAACTTGTTTATAGTTTGGTGTTTAATAACCAAGTTCATTAAGCACTTTCTACTTTAAATTAGCCAGTTCTTGGATCATCACCAAACTCTGCAGCATGCTGCTCCAGGAAAACTCTATCCCAGATCTGATGAGAGTTTAAATTGCTTTATATTTTTAAAGCATTAATAATATTTAATATTATAAATACACTGAAAAGAGGTGATTAATTACTAACATAAAACAAAGCCCCAGACAAGCACTAATTTATTCTTGTCAAACTAATCCCAGATTTGTGTTTTGTATTTTCTTCTCTCCTTTATTATCTGTTTTTATTTTAGATTCATAGGATATATCCAACAGAAGTGTTTTTGATGCAATCATTGTCAAGCCATTCCCAGTATTACTGATAAATGCCAACTAATATAGATGAAGTTGTGATACTGGACTGTGGTTACCATACTCAACTGTGGGTGTACTAAAATTAGACATTTGTATTCCCATTTAGCCCCTTGAGTTACTCACATCACTGAAATGAAGGCCACTTGTTTAGGTGCCGTTCGATAAGTGACTAAATTGAGACCCCATGTGGCATACATATTACAAAATAACATTAGCTTGTTCCTTAATAGGCTCCCATGAAAGGCAACAGGAATTTAGCCATGGAATTCAAAGGGGACAGACTGCGCCCAGCTAGTGGATTGTGTAATAGTGTTTATTTTGATGTTAAGGTTTTGGTACTTTTTCTCTGCAAAAAGATTAAAAACATAAGTTAATAAATCTTCTAATTAAACCACTTACCAATATTACAACATTAGTGTTGGGATAAGAACAAGCAAAAAGAAAGGCAATTATAAAAGCGGAAAAGAAACAAAGGAGGAAGAAAAAGGGACAAGTAGGTGGACTCAGCCTTTGGCTGTCAGTTTGGCTCCTTCATTCTCTCCAAGGCGTCTTTTGGGGGACCAGAGTAGGTGACAAATTTCAAAAGTGTTGACAAGCCTGGCAGACCAGCCATTTCAATTCATCCCTCAGCAACAATGCCAGGCAGTTGTTAATGGCTCTAACATTCTCTGCTTCATGATGATTCCAGGATTAGGGATAGGTTTTTGCTTTAAGTCCAGTATGGGCTCCCTGCTAAGAGGCTCAAGCTTCCTTAGACAGTGAACACTTTCAGTCTACAAGCCACAAACCTAGCCTCTTTTGCCAAGATAAAAGGGACAGAAATCTTTCAAAAGTTGGAAAATCACTTAAGGAAGTAAAAAAGAGAAGCGAAAGGGACCCCACTCATCCACTTTTCTTTCAAGGGGACGTATGTTCTGAAATCCCTTCAAGAGTTTGGAAGTTTTCTGCATTAATTTGGAGGCATGTTACAAACTTTGCTCTTGTGCAGAGGATAGACAGTTCCATATAACATTGCACAAAAATAACAAATTACTTGGATTTTTAACAAAGGGTGAGCAGGTTTCCCAAAATGCCTCCTTTGCTTCTTGAACAGGCCTCTTCCTACTAAATGGTCTCTCCTTTTGCTACCAGAGCTCAGCATCAGGCTATAAACGGAATCAGCAGTAGGACAATATCTCTTGCAGTGTCATGGATGCTGGTGGACAGGACCTGCCCTCCATAGCCATGCTTCTTCTATATCACTTGAGGCATGACCAGAAACACTGGACACTCCTCCTCCTTTTTGCCTTATAACCTGACTCCCCTAGGTTACTAAATTTTGAGTTCCAGCAAAGGAACAGAAGGGACTAAAATGACTGAAAAACAGACTACATTTTTTAATATCTTCATACACTAAAAAGAGGGGGAGGGGTTCACCTATATTTTCAGCATTGCAAACCTGCAGAAGGAAAAATGAGATTTTGGCTCAAAACCAAAACCTCTTAATTTGTAGTTGTGAATATTGCACACTTCACTCTGAAACATTGAAATAAATGAAGTTTTGTCATTGGTTTTCTCTGGAAACTGGCACCAAGCCTTCATTTATTAACTTCAAGTCTGTTTTACAGCTGTAAACCAATGCACAAAGCATATGGTTTCTGATGCATTACAAGTTAGAACTGCCTAATGAACATTGTCTTAGAAGATTACTTTCTTTTATGTATAATTTATTATGTCTTCATCTGTGAAACTCATTCAAAGCACAAATGCAAAGTAAATATATTGGGGTTGAAGTTAGAGCTACAACAAGAATACACAATAGTAAATGTGCAAAACACTTTCTCTATCTTCAGTAGTTCCAATGGAAACCTTCACAAATCTGCAAGACTCTATTATAAACAAATACTGTCTTCTTTCAGCAGGGTTTGCAAAGCAAAGAAAGCTGGGAAAATAAGTGAGTTTCAACTTATTTTTAGTTTAAAGAAAAACTAACCCTAAAGCATCATCCATCCCTTTCAGGATTTTCCTTGAATCAAATCAAAATGGATGTTTATCTCCATAATTTAGGGGAGAAAAAATGTCACTCTAGACGGTATCAAGAGAGTTAAAATTTTATACTACTCTTTTTCACTGCCACTTTGTTGTCTTCCTAGTAGGTGGCTATACAAAACCCACATTCAATTACTCAAAAACACTAATTGTTCTGAAACATGTATGGCTGACTGACAACAAGAAATCCTTTTTTAATCTCACTTCTTTCAAGGTCTAAATTATTAACTTGCAGTGTGTAACATATAACTCAGTTTGGGAATAAAATTATCTCCAGATATAATATTTCCAAACTGCTGCTAAACTGATCACTTAAAGTCATCTCACTATTTAATCTGAGTAGAATTAAAAAGAAATAGAGGGTGTTTTGTATACATACAAATATGGGTGGGAGACAATAATATTAACAGAGTATTTCTTATCCTTCCTAGTTACGCTTCTTCTGTTTGTCTAAGCAGATTCTTGGCAACCTTAAAATTCATTAATATGGGAAATATTGAACTCATTGGCTGCAACACCTCTATTTTAGAAATCAGACTACTACTATCCACCACATGTTCTGGCACAAACCCAGGTTCATTCTCTCCCTCTCCATTCTTCTTATCCCTCAACCTCATTAAAGCCCCACAAAATTACCCATGGAAGCAAGCACTTTAGAAAAAGTCTTTTCAAGGATCGTGTCTAATGCTGCCACTTCATGGTCAGAGCCACAGCAGGAGAGCACAGAACCTCATGGAGCCCATGGGGGCTCTGACTGGGTGTAGGGATGTTCTCACATGGAAGATATTATAGAACTGGAGAACGAGGCCAAGCAATTTGTTCATTTTTCACATGATCATGTATTTTGCATATGTTGTGCAGCAATGTACCTTTCAGTTGGGACTGATTATGTTAAGCTGAAGTTCATCTTATGTAATGCTGATCACTTAGACCACAGATGTTGAATTAAGTAGGCCTTCAGGAGCTGGCCTTCTCGCCCCAGAGTGATTACAGAACCAAGAGCAAAGTGTACCAGGAGTAACATAAATCAAGAACTGAAGGACAGCAGTTCAAACAGGGCTCTATATGGACTCCTTATCCCAAACTTCTCTTATTTTTCTTTGCCATCTGAGCAGATTTTGATTACTGCAGCCTGTGTCCAGGTTTTCTTAGAGTTCTGCCAGAAACAAGAGCTGGGGCATGTTTATTTCTGAGGGCAGATCCAAGGGGATAAGTTCATCCAGCTAGCAGGCGCTAGCATCCAAGGGAGTGAAAGAGGACATGGGGAAGGTTCATAAATCCATAGCTTTAGAAACAGAAATGGACTTGGCAGTAATTGTTCCTACAGACATACAGACTGGGAGTAGGGAGGGAGGTTGATGGGGTGAATGTATAGGTGGAAAAGGATTTGACTGTAGACAGAAATGAGGAATGTACACAGATGAGTATCCAGGACACAACAGAGGAGAAGAAAACTTCAAGACATAATCTGAGAAGTCTGAGGTGACTTGGCAAGGAAAAAACATCAATAGTACCAGAGTAGACTGATCATGGGTGGAAAGGCCTTGGTACAATGAGATCAAGGGAGATGGAATTGCTGGCTGGGTGATATCTGGTAGGATACAGGTTTGAGGGGGTTTGAGGATTTGGGGACTAGGGTGGAGGTAGTAGCGGATCCTTGTGCAGTATCCCAGTTTGACATTAAGGATGTAACAATGACATGATGTTTTCACCACAGTAAGATGCTGCTATAGCCACTGATACCCAGTATTTCCCTCTTTTGTCCCCATCCCAATGAGGAGGTCTGCAAGCACATTTTCTGGAGGCTCTTTTTTCACTGATAGAAGTGCAGCAGTTCTAAGTCACAGTAGTAAGGAGAGCTCAAAACATTCAGAAACATGGAAAACCACTGAATATTTCCACAGAGCTGCACCGTGCCTGAGGAAGGTTAGGAACCATTAAAAGAAATGTGGTCGGCATTGCAGTCATGCTCTTTACTCTCACAGTGGAGCTGAAGCATTTGATATTCCTCATACAAAGTACAGCACAGCCGAACAGAAAAAAAAAAAAAAAGGAAAACCTGCAACATCATGAAACAATGTTGAAATATACCTTTGAAAACCTTTTAACAGTAGGAAATAATGAAAGGCCAATGAGAGAGAGTTTGGGGAAGTCTGGGGAATCTTACTTATCATTCAGGAGCCAAACAAATTCCCAATACAAGGCAAGACCTGGGATTAAAATTTCGGAATAACATTACTGGAAGAGTTACAATTTATCCTGGATAAGTGTTGGACCATGAAGCACCAGCATGCCATAAATCAACAGTTACTTGGTAATAGGTAAATTGCAGAGGTCTCTTGCAATCCAAACTGGAGACTGATGGTTATATGTCATAGGTATGCTTTGCATAAAAGCATTGTCTCATTTTTTGGGTGTCAGTGCTTTGGGACCCTGTTCACGTTCACGTGTATGGACACATATATTGTGGGTACTGCACATAGCCACTATAGCTAATACACAACAGCAAGGTCTACGCTTCTTTTTGAGTAACTGTGACTTCAGGAAGGGTTGTAATTGCAACACAGCAAGCATCCCACCGCCCAGACATATTCAGCAGGGACTGTTTGATCACCTAAACATTTGAATATCTGGTGCCTATTTATTTGCTTGAGCAAGTAGGTGGTAGGAGGAAAGTAGTACCTTAGTCAAGAAGAGGACAGTTTGCTCTCTGGAAAAGTTTGGGGCAGCTGCTTGATTTGAGGGAGCTGCTCCCAGAGGGAAGAGCTTCTTCTCAGGCAGAGGAAGTGGACAGCTTCTCTGGGGGTAGAAGGTCACATATGGCACATGTCTGTGAGTGATTACCTGCAGCTTGAGGGAATATGACTGCTGCAGGAGGAACTGAGGAGTTGCTTGCAGCGGAAGGATGAAAGGGTGCGAGACTGCTCAGCCTGTGGTGCAAAGGTACGGGGCTATAGGTTTCTAGGTGGGACAGCATAGGTGTGTTGTGCTGACCTGCAGGAGTCTGGGGACACATCTGTTTGGTTCACACCAAATTTTAGTTTTATTTCTGTAACTGGACCACCTGACTTTTGATATCAGCTCTGGCCAAACACAGCAACCTTTGAGCCCTGGCTGCTAAACATGACACTGAGTGCTTGGTGTAATCCAAAAAATAATGGTGCATGATTGCTGTAAGCTTCATGTTCTGCCAACTTCTTGTAGAGTGGTGTCATTGCAGCATGGTGGGTGGTGGGAACTCAGTGAAACTTTTGGAATTAGAGATGTTTGAATTCAGAAATAAATCTGTTTCTCTTCTTTTTGTTCTCATCATTTTCAGCTAGATATAGATCTGTCTAGACAGAGTGAAGCTATATTAATAACTTCATTATTATTATTATTACTATAGCTAACAAAACAGTCTAAGTGCTTTAAAAATAGGCTAGTTTTTATTAGTGGGAAGAAATTTCATGTCCAAGATTTGTCTGAGCTGTCCTTCTCATGCTGGCTAAGTACGGGAAGGCAGTGACTGTCCTCCCACTCCTCTCTGAATGGCTCCTAAGAAAGCCCTTTGGAGTTTGTGATTTACCCCTAGACCATTAAGTACGAACAGCTTCGTCTTACGGCATCTGGGCTTTTTTTGTCAGTGTTCATTTTCAGGACAATTTTGTAT
This sequence comes from Pseudopipra pipra, assembly GCF_036250125.1. Taxonomy (NCBI): domain Eukaryota; kingdom Metazoa; phylum Chordata; class Aves; order Passeriformes; family Pipridae; genus Pseudopipra; species Pseudopipra pipra. The sequence goes on from NC_087554.1 coordinate 53,814,064, forward strand.
TGTTTATTTTTTTTTGCTTCAGCTGAAAAAACAAATGGCTGTCAGATTCCAGAACAAAGCTAACTGTGGTGAGGGATTCTGAAAATACTACACAGGAATCCATTTGTATCCGATGGAGCTAGTAAAGCAGCATTTATATAGCCTACTTTAAGGGTCTTGTAAAAGATGCTGAACTCACACTCAGAATCCCTGCACAAGGGTATTACCTAAAGTTTAAATCTTGGTGATGAGAGATTAGCTGTTGTACATTCCTTTGAAACGTCCTAAGTATTCAAAATGAACATCTGATTATTAAGAAAACTGCATCACTTTTATCACAGCATGAAAATCAAAGAACAATAAATTTCCCTTTTAATTGCACTAGTTTGTGTTTTAACTAGTTTGTTTTAATCCAAAATAATTTATCCTTAAAGAGAACAAAAAACTTGGAGGAAATCTGAAGCAAACCAATTTGTGCCCAAATGTAATTGCAAAATCTACATTTGCTTTCATTCTCCATTTTTTCCCTAGTTCAGCCTTGTGAAGCTTATTTGTCACTGTAAAAATCTCAAATGTACCAATCTCTAAGAAGCTACAGGTGATAGAAATGTCACCCATATAAACAATTTATGCTGTGTGGACTGTAATTTTCAGACAACTACCATTAGCTTTTTTTTTCTAGTGGAGAATATTACATTTACTAATTAATACCAGCTAGAAAAATAGAATATCCTTTCAAAGAACTGAAGGAAATGTCTTTGATACTCTGCTCTGGGCATTTTACACATATTCCCAACCCAAATATCTGAGTGAGGCACCTAAATTAGCTACTCGTGACACCTTCTGTAACTGATTAAGAGAGACAGGTTACTGCATTAAAAGAGTCAAAGTATGTGGGTTAGATTTTTGGACAGAATTCCAGGAGAAACTTCTCACCTTCCACTGTTCAGGGAGGGTTTGGTACATACTCTCAGTCTCCTTTTGAAGAATATGAAGTCCTTAAGAAGCTTTGAGTTGAAGCAAGTGATGTAGCTCATCCAAAATATCACCATTCCAAAGAACTTGAAATTTTTTTGTCTCATGCTGCCACAGTTTCTGTCCACTGTCCCTAAAGGGGCATGTCTCTGATCATACCAAAAATGCTTGTTTGCAGCAAGTGCTATAACACTTAGCTCAAGCAGAAGGTGATTGTTCAGGCAATGACTGTAGAGATGCAGTGGCCACTGACTGCAACAACAAACTATCCTGTCATGGATTCCTCACCTCTTCACATTCTTAGATCAAAACTAGATGCTTTTCTGAAATACAAAATCTAATCAAATCTAAATTATTTGGTTCAAACTATGAGTAACTGGTTTAAATAATATAACTTCTTATGGTATAGCAGCTTGAATTAAATATATAATTTCTTGAGAAATGCTGATATTAAAAATAAATCTTTGAATTTCAGTTCGTGTTCAGTGGTTAGCTATGGAAGTCAACAGAAACTTATGATATCTATTTGAACATTTAGTTAAATCCTGAGTATGAAAGAGAGACAAAGGAGATAGAAAGTGAATTTAGAAATAAAGCCAATTATGAAAGGTCATGCTCAGCAATGACACAACTACTTCAAGACAAAAAGAAAAAATGTATGCTTTTGCAACTGTTCTGGATTCTTGCCCCAAGTGGTTTGTTACAAAGCTGTGTGTTTGATTACACAAAGTGCTATTGAGCTGAGAAGCATCAAAACCAGGATCTGTTGGATTCTGAGCTATTGATGACACAATTAACAAGACAAAGGCACCTGTGCAGTTAGAAGTGCCATTTGTACAGACCAAATTTTAAGACAGTCTTGTTTTGACAGTTTTGTTATGCTTTTCTTGTTTATTTTCTAAAAACTCCCACAGCACTGAAGAATTGATCCTGTGATGTAAATAAGGCTCTGGTCATCTATTTATATAGCACATTCTCTACCCTAAGTAAAAATGCATCAAATATTTAATGGAATAATATTATATTAAGGAAATTGGTATATTTTTAATGGCACAGATTATTTTTAAAACTAGATGTGTGTATATTCCAAATTAAAATTAAAAAAAGAAGATAGATACAATTTATCAAACATACACTTCTCATTAATGTCTCAGATAGTTCAATAATTTTATGTTCAATTTTTTTTCAATTATAGGAAGCTCCCTAGTGACCTCTAAACCATCACAAATTATAACCAATGCAGGTTAGACCTTTCCCCAGAAAAGATTCTGTCCAGATGAATTTTTACTGGAAATGGGGTCTAATACTGCAGGAACAATAGTATGAAGTCTTTTTCGGTATATGGAAGTAAATTGCAAATTAAGAAGTTTATTTTCAAAATTAAAGGTAAAAGCACAGAAAGGCTGCTCTAAAGGACACCTGTTGCTTTAGAAAACCTGTAATAAAAATGCAGTTTTTGTACCATAGCAACATGCAAGAACACTACCAGGAGAGTGTTTTCAATCAAGGCATTCATTTCTGTCCACAGCTGTTCTGCATTTAGTTTTTTAGTTCACATTACTCCTATCTGTTTGTCCAGGGCTAATTCAAACTGAGAAGGAGCTATATGTCGCTCACTAAGCAACAGTATAATTAAAAGTCTCATTACTACAGCTGGTTTGAAACATTTGAGAGCTTAGGAATTTGAGGGAACTCATATTAAAAATAAAAAGGATGTAATCACAGCCTCCTGTACAGTTTAATGGGCAAAAGTAATTTCATGATTGCATTGGTTTGAATGAAGCACGTTGCTCTAATTATGTATATTGTGTATGCACGCAAGAGTGATTTAAAATATTCCTGAAATTTCAGTATTATAATTAATCTGGGTAAACTATTTACAAATCATGAGATCATTTCATATCATGCTGTAAGACAGTTTTCTTATACGTGAATCCCAGTTGCACATTTAAATTATCCATTTTTTGCACAGCGTCTGGCTTTCTGGATGGATGTAGGGAAGTACACTCATGTTGTAGCAGTTTGCTTTTCAAACACTGAGCAAGTAAACCATGTGTTTCATTGTTTGGCATGGCACTTCTGAGGATGCCTACATGTTACTCTGTTCTTCACCATACTACTCTTTCTGGAAAACTCATTCCAGACTGATGTCAGTTTGAGTATATGAAGGCTGCAGACTTGTTCTAATTGCAGTACTAAAACAAGCTGTGCTTGTGCCAATATTTTCCAAATTTAATTTCAATCCACAGCAAGTTTTGCTTACTTTTGAGCAAAATCAATTCTGTCAGGTTTTTTATTATTAGAAGACTATACTTTTCCTGTATAATTTTTACACCAAAATGCTTGAGATAAAGCTGAAACAAGAAACATCAAATGCTAGCTTTTTTGTAGATCATAGCAATGACTCAGGAAGCAACCCGAGGTTGAACCTCATCATCTCTGTATTTTTAAACTAGAACTATTGTATATTAGCATGTTTAGACTACTAGCTCTTAGAGTGTTGCTTTTTATAGATGGGCCTCTGCAGACAAGTTTGGTGTTTTTTCAGGAAAGCCTCAATTAAGAATGTTTTGCCATTATGAAAAGGCACTTTTAAAATGTATTTGTTAAGAAAACTTCAAGTTTTCTTCTTCCTTCTTTCTCTCTTCATCTCTCAATTAAAAGAACTCTGGGAATTAAAAAAAAAGTCTGCTTCTACAATGTTCTGATTGCCTCCTACAAAAGCAAAACCAATGGAAGGTAATCATGGTCAGTGCCTGTATAAACAGACTGACCTGCCAAATCAAGAGAAATACTAAGAAATATTGAGAAATCAAAAACATAAAAGAGCTAGTGGAAAACCTGGTTTGTATTTAGTGGAAACACTTATTTTAACACTTTGAGTTTAGCTTTGGAACTGGGAGAGTAAACAAAAGTGTTTCTTCTATGCCAGCATAGATGTTATAGAGTTGAAATCGTTTCTGCTGTCCAGAAGAGGGGTCATGGAGTTCCTAAAAGGAGCCAGGAGTATTCATTACACATAACTTTGAATCATAAAAGTTATCCAAATGATGCACTAACAGCATGAATGGTACATACCTCAGAATTCTGGGTTAGTTTGGAGAAGAGTACAAACTATCGATTCATGATATACTTGATGAATATCTGAACTTCTGAATATTTGTCCGATCCAAGCTTTCCCATCTGATGACTTATACAATGTTGCTTCAAATTGTGCAGGGTCATTTTAATCAGTTGGGAACTGCTTAATTCAGCCTCTAGTAATATAAATGAAATTTCTTTCATTATTCACATTGGAATTATATGTTTTGTGCTCATTTTGCTTTCTATATCTTTGGAAATTAAGTCCTAGATGTTGCCCTATTCTTAAGATTTTATTTCAGTTCACACTAACGTTTCACATTTCAGTAAGGAAAATATTTCTTAGCACAAGTGAAAACACACGATATTAATTTTGAGTATATTTCATCTGTTTTCTCTGCATCAGTTCAGGTAGCTGCCTAGCCAAATGCTTTATAAATGTAGTGTGCTTAATTTACAAAGAACTTTATTCAATGAAACAGCAGAATACCCTTTTGGCTTGCCCAACTGGATACATAACCAAGACATCTGGAAAAATGGCCTAATTTCACATTGTAAAATAATGCAGAAATATAAGATCTTCCCCTCTTTTCCTTCACTTACTGAGAATTATATCATCTAGGCAACCATAACCCAAAAGAACATCATTCCGCACATTGTTGGTGTTATTTTAAGTATTCTTCTGAATACTACTTAAGAACTCATTTCTTTTTTCACTTACACCTGACATATCCCTGTTGTTATCCTGACATTGCCCATGAATCTCCTCCAAAATAAGGTAGATTGTCTCAGATCAATTCTCAGTGGTACATTTCATATTTATTTACAGATACAGAAAATAGATCTTCCACGTGCTTGTTTCCTCTCAAGCTGTCTTGGGCTAATTCTTTTCCTACCATGGGGCCATTCTGTCTTTATTTAACTTGGTTATATTTAAATTTTGTCCTGTAACCTTTGACATTATTTTTTTTCTTAATAGAAAAAAGATGATACATTATTAATGTGGTTAAATTTTCCATTTAAACAATTCTGACTTGGTGTGCTTCACTACTTAATCTATTTGAGATTGCCTAAGTTTTTCCCCCCATCAAGACCAAAGAGAAACATATTGGTAAAATGAGCAACTTAAAGATGACAAGCTTACTGTCAGTATTCTGCTCAGCATGTAAAGTTGGCAGCTGCTTAACACGTATTCCAATTTCATAATGATGGACACTGGAAAATGCAGTATTTTTCTCTCTCAGCCTTTCCTAATTCACTCCATATGTAAGCAGAACTTACCTCATGCATCCGGATTTCTAGCACCCCCTCCCCATGTAGGGGCAGGGTCTCCAAAGCAAATAAATAAATAAAAATGACCTTGGTGGTTTGTGGTTTTTATACACACTTTTAGTCACACATACTCAGAACCACTAAAAATCACCAAATCCCCAGAGAGCCAAGATTTAATTTAGATCACACGTTACAGGCCAGAGTAGAGAGTATCTTTACAATAGCAATATTTACTTATATTCATCAACAGATGGTAAAAGAGCACAGGGAGAAAAGCTTGAAGAAAAGTGAGAAGCTTTTCACAGAAATAATGGTCATATCTGCTATAGGTCGTCAATAAAAAGCAAATCAGATATGGATAGAATATGTAATTCTTGCATAAGTATAGCTTGGTTTTTCAAAATTACATTATAGATCAGAAATTTCTTCCTTATGTGTCTAACTCAAAACTGAAAGTTAAGTTTACACTATTCCTCTCTGGTTTTTTGGCCAATGCCCATTTACTGTGCAAGACAGAAATCAGAAACAGCACTAGTATGAGATTTGACATATGCAGCCAGAACCAGAACAGTTTCTTTTAGAGTTGTTTCCAAAGAGATGACTTCATCTGCCATAGTTACATGTGGCCATGTGCAGAACTAATGGAGAAGAACACAAAAACCAAAGCAGAATGTAACTCCCACAATTATTCAGTTGTATTTTTGTAACCATCACTCTTCTTTGGAATACCTACAAGACTAATATAATTTCTACTTTGGCTAATTTCCCTCTCCCTAAAATAAGTATTATCAAAGATTAATATATTTTTTATCCCTTTCAAGAAGGCTGGTTCATATTCGGTTTTCCTCTTCAATGATAATGTTCCTTAGTTTCTTCAAATCCTAGTGTATAACCTGGATGTTCAAATTGGGCTTCCACTGAACTTTCACTTTATACACTATCTGCCTCAAGTTATAGAAATAAAAATAACTCTCCTGCCACACAAACGTACTCTGCAGAATAGTGCCATGAAAAAAGGCATTTTTTTGTAATGTAGATTTTCTTTATTTCTAACAGTGTGACACAGCTCTCCCTCACTACCAAGAAGACAGATGAAGCTCCTAACACTCCCCCCCAAAAAAGTAAAGAAATAACTCAGAAAGGACAATTATTTATGCAGCTTGGAGAGGAATGCCTGCAAGAACTGGTGCTATTGTTCAGATAAAGGGTGATTTGCTCATTAAATTGCATCAGATAACACGCAAGTTAAATCCAGGCTGCAAAAGTTACCTGAAATTAATATGTATGAAACAGAAACCTTAACCATCAATCACATGCCATATACTGGCACATATATGTCTACCATTTTTTTTTTATTTTCTGGCATTTCACCCATTCATAGAATCCCCTCAGCCATAGAAGGTAGTCTGCTAAAAGGGTGGCAGAAGACTTAGTGAAATCAGATGATTTTGCAAAAGAAATTAATTTTTCTGCATTTTATTTGCTGAAATATAATACATAGAACATTTTTTTTTCCTGTGATCAACTACAGCAGTAATCTTTTCATGACTCATCTGCCTACCCTAACCATGCCCCTAAAAGACAACCTGGTTCTTTGAATCAGTGTTCCTTAGGACAATTTACTACAGATGTGGAAGGAAACCTCAGCCCAGCATGAAAACAAAGACTTTTAATAATTTATTTAAGCATTCGTGTGAAACTACAGAGTGAATTTCTGTTTGTACAATATGCAAAACTTTACTTGCCAGACAGCAAATGTCTAAATACATGTTCTGTTTCTGATCAATCGCTCATTCAAATTGTCAAGTAGTCAAAAATACATTTAGAAAAAGATGTAGTAAATGAAGACTAATGTGGTTGCTTTTGGAAGTTAAGGTGTATGTTTACCTGGCTGTTTACCTCAGTGGAGAGGAAAGGCTGCTGCTGGCTATAAACTGAGAGTTCAGTTGCACAGTTTGCTGCAGCAGCATAGAGTTCTTGGTAGGTTAACTTAAATAATTTTCGTAACCATGTTGTAGACATACCACATATAAAAGTGAATGTAAAAAAAGATGGAGAGTAAAAACCTCATCTGATGTAGTTCCTGAACCATTATATGTCAAAAATTCAATGAGGCAAAAACAAAAAGACAAACTTTTCTGTTTTCCATGTGATCTTGTCTCCTAAAGTCATGAGCAAGGAGACTACCTTGTGTACACTGGAGCCTCTAGGCAGAACAATAATTTGGGGGGGGTTCCTTGCTGATTTTTTGTGGGTTTTTTTTCCAATCACTAGTGACTTTTCCTGACATCATTATGTTGGTTAGCTATCACTGACTGAAGCTTTTAATTATTATTAAAATATATATTTTAAAAAGGCACTGGTATCTACACTATCATAACATTCAACACTTTTTTACCATAACACAATTGTGTGTTTGGTTGTATCTTTTATCTGGGACCATCCCAAGTAGTATTAATTGTCCTAACAAATTGAGTTACACTTGAAACTTAGCAGGTGCCAGCCTCTAAACAAGCTAAACAAAGCTTGTTCTCAATATGCAATTACGGAGTGGAACACTGTGCTCTGGGTGCAGTTAACACGGGTTCAACAGAAGACTAGACAAGTTTATGGAAGAGGAATCCACTGAGACAAAGACACCTCAAACCCACATCATTATTTCTATTTTAGGAAGTCCCTGACCTGCAAATTGTTGAAGCACTGGGAGAACTGCTTGCTTCCCTGCCCCTACACATCTCTGTAGGCACAGGCTTTTTTGACACTGTCGGTGACAGGATGGAGTGCTAGAAACACAGCAACTCCTGCTGTAAACACACAGGAGCTTGTGTAGGTCAGTGCTGCTGGGGTTCAGCATGTGCTTCAGTGAAAACTCTAATGGATTGTTGACAGAAAGCAACCTTTTGAGATTTTTGTGGACAGTAGCTGCTCAAAGAAACTGTAAATTAGAAAATAAGCTTTCCTGGACAAGAGACAGCTTTTTGTTATGTGTTTGTATGGTGGCCACAAAGAGGTCTTATAATGAGGACAATAGGTTTACTGGGACAGTAAGTCCCGAACATTTCCAGTCACAACTTCACCAAAAGGGCATCATGACCTCTCTTTCTGTAACACTTCTGTGTTACAGAAAGTTCCTGTGCATTTTATATTTCTGTGATTATAACCCTAAGCAGGATTTACAGGCCCATATTTGGGATTAAGTGTCCACGACTGCTACTATTATACAACAAATACAAAGTCCCCAGAAGACTAGTTTGTTAGCAAACAGAATAAACTTCTTAGAGACTGAACCATAACTCTCTCCTGTAAAAAGTCTGCCATTGCCACTGCAAAGAAACTGAAACAATAGACTAAACAAAGACAAGAGTTAACCATAGTGTTTTTCATTCTTTAAAAGAATAAGCAGTGTAGCCATAGATTCTTGCCAGCTCCTGTTGCCATTTAAATTGTACCAAAGACACAAGTACTTAGAAGAGGAAGGATGAATATGAACCTGCCAAGCTGCAACAACAGTACTCTTATCTGTGGCGCAATAATATGGGTACAATAAAATTAGTTTATAAGGGTGAAAATAGCAACTTGCCATAACAGTTAGGTTTTTTCTCCCTTTAAAAATTTCTAGTAAACAAAATAAAAAGATGTTAAGAGTTATCCTTCCCCTATTTTCTTTTGTACATCTGTTATCTTCTTGCAGCCAATTTTTTCTGAAAAGTTGATGTTTTGTTGAAGCAAATCCAGTAGCTGTACAGCTGTGCTGCTGTGCAGAACAGCAACCCATTGCTCACCATCCTGAGAGCCGCACAAAACTTGGGAAGAATAATTGGCTCTGAATTTCAAGGTTCTCCATACTTTCTTCCCTCTTACAGTATTCCAGAGAGCAAGATGTCAAAATAGAGCATTCTTTTATGGTATATCAGCTGTTCCTGCTGTGAATGCAAGGCAGCTTCTTCCACCTTTCATAAAGGAGAAGTGACTTTTCAGTCAGTTTGCATTTTCTGCTGGGCAACAGCCTGCATACGGACAATCACCATGCCATAGCTGACAAATTGCTGGTTGACATTCTAGCTTATCTAATTCATATACACTCACCTTCAGAAAAAGAAATTGGAAGGTCACCTATTTTCAACAGCAAAATGATGCAATTTTAGACTTTTTTTTACCTTACAGACAAGCCAGCCAGGAAAACTAGGTTACTAGCTCTTTTTAAACTAATTTTACTACTAATGGTCCATATGCCAAGTAAATTTTTTTAATCATCATATAGTAGAGTATTTATATGTATCCTCAATAAGCAAATTGAATTTTAACCAGCTCCTATGCAACTAAATCTAAAAAAATAACATCTTCTAGCAGCCCTTCACATGGGAGATAAGAATCTTTGAGAATTCAGGCCCCAAGATTTTTCTGCTTGGTAAATTTTTCCATTTCTTGACCAGCTTTTCTGTGTATTTCACAGTTGTACTGGTCCAAGTAATGTTCACTGGTGGGAAAATATGGGTGTATCAAGTGGATATTGAAAAGGCTCCAGTATTTATGCTGAATGTACTCTAGAGGAAGAAGTTCTTTAAAAGTGTTAAGAAATGCAAATGTGGATATTTTATTGTTACTGTTCAGTGATTCTAGGAATGCATCAAAGGATATATTCATAATATCTGCTGGAGTGTAGATTGATTTTTAGTTGGTTAATAGCTAACAGCTTCTATTTTCTTACCTCCAATCAGTCTCTGAGGATTGTAAACTTCCATGACATGAAGTTTCAATGTGATGTGCAAAAGCTCTATGGGTTATCTCATGCTTCTGTTTACTAAAGAGACTCACAGATGGCTTTTAATGACTATCCTTTTGTTTCATATATGAAACTAATGTTCTTTTCTAAAGAAAATGACACTGTGGAGATGAGGTATGTTCCAGTTAGTCCTAAATTAGAACCACAGTGTTCAAAAATATCTGAGTGTTCCTGCCCTCAAGTGTTGGCAAACTCTGTAGAATACTTGTATAACTTGCTCATGTTGAGTGTTTCTTTAGGAGGAGTTGTATAAACCAGCAATACATCAGGTCTAAAAGGCAGTAGGAAGAAGACGTGGTTAATGGCAAGTAATGACACACAAAACAAATCTATGAAATCCCATCAGCAATTTTTTCCTTCATGGAACAAAATAATCTGACATTCAATCATCAGAAAGGTATCAGTTCTGAAAGGCACTAAGCAGTGAAACGCACTGGAGAAAATATATGAATCAGTGTGAAAATCATTTCCCCAGTGACATATCACCTTTCTTTTATCTGCTCCCTCCTTGGTGCTTCCCTCATTTTACCTTGCATGCTATTCACTTCCACAGTAGTGGAAATACATTCAGCTTTCTCATTTCACTCGCTTCATCCTCATATATAATTTCTACAGAAGTATTATTTTTATTTCTCTGTCATCACTTCCAACTCTCAAACCACTTTCATCACTTTTCCTTATTGCACTTGTTTTTTGCTCTTTTATTTTATATCTTCCTTTACATTCTAGTTAAGCTTTTTAACAAAACCAAAGAAAAGGTGATTGGACCATTTTTCACAACAAAGAACAGATATTCCATTCTACATGTACTGTGATTACATCATGTTTTTCATTGCTGCAGATATCCTCCCAAGCACTCACATCCCTGATGTGTTTTTGGGTAGATGGAACCTGTCCTGCTCAGCGTGTCTTCATCTCCTCCTCACAGTCATTTGCCAGATAACTCTATGCTCCCTTTTCCGCTCCAAAGCAGAGTCTTTGCCAGCAACTTCATCACAATTTACCTGATGCTTTTTCTAGAGATAAAATCACAGGTTTCCAGTGCAGACTTCTTTCCTTCAGGTATTGGTACTGTGCTCTTACTCCATGTGATAAGACATGGCTGCACACTTTGCCTTTAAGCTAACAAGCTAGCAACCCATCAAAAATTTCATGAGGAATCTGGCAAACTGTTCTGGATATTTTTCCATGTACCACCATCTCTATCTCAATATCTGAATGGAAAGCCAGTCTTATCCTGTGGATGCTTCACCAAAGAACATGAGACATGGAATATTTTAAAGGTATATATTATCTGCAATGGAAGCTCTAGAGAGAGACATCAGCATGAATACCTAAATATGTCCTGGATTTTCTGCATTAAAAGGCACAAGTGTAGCCATACAGACTCTCTGATACAGGTTCTATTCCTAGTTATTAATAAATTTAATGGCTAGAGAACAGAGAAAGGAAATTATGAAGAGACCTACTTCTGCAGTTACTTTCACAAAGAAGTTAATTGGGGGGTGAGTTTCACTTAAAGAATAATCAGATCGATATATCTCATATCTTAAATTGTAAGTTCAAACTGGAAGCAAGCCTTCCAAAGGGTGACCTAAAATTTTATTCAGACTGCCTTAAAAAAATGAAGCAACCAAAGACCAATCCATTTGGAATATATGAAAACCGACGACAGCTAATGCAATGTAGATGTGTTAGTGAAAATAACTGCCTGTGTATTTAGGTATGCACAGGATTACACCACATAAATAAATACATATAAATTTACTTACTTCAAGTCAATAGGATTTTATGTTGCTATTTTTAAAGAAAGTGATAATGATAGGATTGCACCAGCAAAGAAACTGTTATTAAACTGGTGACAGAAGAGTTGGAAAAGTCCTTGTTTGCCTTTATAATATTCATGCTTAGTCTCCAGTATTTTGGACTCAAACATGTGATTAGAGAAATCTAATTTAGCTTAAGACTATGTCTCTATTCAATACAGATGTCTAATTATGTGTGTACCTATATATATAGGCACGCATACCTACATAAATGTCACAGCAGTAGAGGAAGCAAAAGCATAGGAGATAAAACCTTTAGCTTCCCTCTGCCATTTAATAAGAGTAAGACATTTCAAAGGTATTCCATCCACCTTATCCCTTAGTTCTCCACCTGTAAAATAAGAACTTGCATCTATCTCAAACAGAAGAACTTGACGAACACTTCATTAATAGGAGAGTTTAACTAAAGCTGACCTCCACTAGGAAATTGCTACCTATTTCTAGTGTAAAGGAAAACTTCTAGTGATAATGTTATGCTATAATGACATACACTAAGTAGAGGAATATTACAAATGTTTATAGAATCTGGGGTGAGAGAGATCTAGATGCTTTACAAATAATTTGCTTTCAGTCACTTTAAAACTCTTTCCATTCAAATATTAATCACAATAAATTCAATACACTGTACAAAGAATTAAGATAAAAAGTATTTCACACTTAGGTGTAGATTTGTAGTACTGCTAGGTTTGAACTGACTGTAATGTAAGTATATCACTGCTCCAAAATCAGAAGACAAATAAGGCCACTTCAGACTATATCTGTCTTCCTGAAGAAATTAATTGCAGAAAGACTTTCTTTAAGCATTGTTCAAAGTCCCTTTCTTTAACCTGTAATAAGTTGCACATAAATGCATGTCCTTACTATGGGTATAATTTACTATTTGTGATGTCACAAGAGTGTTCTTACACTGTTTAGGTTTCAAAGTACTATTAATGGGAGAAAAGAAATTGTGTCTCTTTCATATATATCTTACCTTACAAAAGTAGAGAGAGGGTATAGTTCCCAATGTGTGATGCTCCATGTTTTTGAAATTACAGCCCTTAGAGATTTTTTTGGCATTAAATAAAACCACTAACAAATTGCTAGTGGTAAAACATTGCATGAACATTGTTTCTTGCAAAATATTGGAAATAACTATTGTAGCATTACTCAACAGTTAGGCAACCTCTGTTTACTGTAAGTATTAGCTCCTTGAACAACGTGTCCTGCATACGTAAATTCATTCCCTTTGGAACCAAACTCCCAACTCCTAACACTTGGATCACAAAAGTAAAACAAAAATATATGAACGAGTCCTCTTGCTAACTGGTCTAATATCCATAGCTGGACGAAACTGCTTACTTCAAATAAATAACTAAATAAAACATGGCTAAACAGAACCATGCTTATTTTTCAAACATTTCCCCACAAACAGTCCTAAAGAATATATTTCATTTAGTGAAAAATAAGATTTTGTTTTACTTCTTGTGTATACATCTGAGAATCAAATTGTGTAGCTACTTCTCTTAGGAAAAGTAACTAGAGCACTGTCCATCATACATCTCAACATCCCTTATTGGTCAGTGAAATTTTCATCTGAGCAAAAGAGGATTAACATGTTCCTATCTGTCTCCATCCACGAAGGAAACAATATACTAGGAGAAGAACTGAAAATTTTGAAGCATTTCCTCCATCATTAAAAGTTCAGTAGTGTGATGGGAAAATATAAACTCTTTTTTTTTTCCTTTTCCTCCATATAGAACTAGATCCAGCAAACTAAACATTGGCTCTCCTCGGAGGGTAGAATCAAAACTCAGATTTCGTTCCTACTCTCTCTAGCATACTTCTGTAGTGTTGAACAGTAAATGGAAACAACCTTGATTTGTAACCTTAAATCCAATTCCCTATTTTCCTCTTTCTGATTTTTTAGACTGTTCTCCTTGGATTTTGTAAAGATGGATTGGAAGAAGTCTTCTGGATTGAAATATTTCCGGTTCAAATCCAGCCTTACAGTGGAGCTAATACTGACTCTCCTCTGAGTTCCAAGTACATTCCTAATTATTCTTTCCCATTTTATTCCAAACATACATTGTAATAAATAAACAAGAAGAAGTGCTGGTTTTTTATACATGTGTCTTTGATTTTATCTTTTTTTTTCTTTTAAGTCATAATTACATGTAACATCAATTGTAAAAACACACATCTTAGAGGAGAGCTTGTTATTTAAGTAATTCTACTGTGGTTGACAACTAACATGCAGAAAATTAATTTAGATCCTACATTAATCCCAGAAGCTTAACAAAATTGGAATTTGGGAAGGAGTACAACCATCTTTACCGGAGAGAAAAGAATGTCACAACACGTTTAGCACATACTATGCCAGCAGTAGTAAAGCAGAGATGGGAGTTAGCACCTGCTTAAGAAGAGAACAAGCATGCTAACACTGGGAGTCAGGGGAATTTCCCACTAAACTACAACATATAGAAAGTAGGTCACTTTTACTCTTTTGAGAATGATAAAAAGCAACAAAATTCTGAATTATATATGAACCATTACATTTAATTTTCTTCATCTCCAGCAGCTCCCAGGAGCCTTGAAGACAGAAAAATCTGGATTTTACGACTCTGGCAATTATCTAAGTTAATACCGTAGAGTTCTCCACAACCATTTTTATTACAGTTATGGGTCTGTCAACTTTTCTATTTTACTCCCCTTTACACTTCTTTCTGTAGTGCTTGCCTCTGATTTAATGTTTGCTGTAAAATTTACTCCAGACATTACTTGGCACACAAACATCTTACAAACAGGCTTTACCTAAAATAAATCTTGAACATATCTGCAATGTAACTTATCTAGCTCTCTTGCCAGGTGTTACTGGCAGAAAATAGGGTCAAGTTCAAATTTATTACCTTTTTAAAGGTAATAAATATGATTGGGTAATGTGCCGCACCCAGAAACCTGTGAAAACTAAATATCTTCTCTGTGTGACCTTAAATGTCAATTATTTTCTATTCTGAAACATGGAGTCTATGCAAAACAAGAAAAACATTATGTGGGGAAAAGGAGAACTGCAGCTTGATAGCATACAACAAAACCTACTCCCATTTATAAATACAAAAAGCAAAGCTATCTGATAATAGAGTTGAATTTAGGAGTCACATTTTCTATAACATAGTAGGCTAAATGTAAAAAACTGATTACAACACTTCCATGGAAGAGAAGAAACACTGGAGGTCAGCACCCAAAACAGAGGCCTAGTAAAAGAACCAACCACTGCAATTTTCCTTAGGGACTAAGTTCAAATTCAGGGCAATGAATGTTGTTCACTTGAGTTATGCACAAAGGATGAGAAAGGGCAAAAATACAGGCACAGATAGAGCAGACAGCAGTAAAGCTCCAGAGACAACTAGAGAGAATGTAGGATGATTTTGATAAGAAATTAAGCAAGAAAGAGGGGCTTAGGGTAGACCATTTCTGAGGAGACTGTTAAAGCAATGAGCCTCTCGTGTTTACTTCTTATGGCATTCAGGGAAATGGGAGTTCACAAATATAGACAGAATTGCAAAAAAGAATGATTACATTTCATCATCAATTTGTAAAAACATTGCCCCCAGATATCAACTAATCACCATGGATTAAAAAGAGTGAAACACCATCAAAGTAGTTCAGCAGCTTTGCACCTGATTTCCACCTCTCCCAGTGCAAACACCTTTGTAACAGCACCTCCCCTTCACCTGCTGAGAATCACACTACTGCCAGCATAGCACTAGAGTCAAAAGGCATATTTTGGTAAGTCTTATTCCCATTGGAAATGCTTCCCTGAGCTCATGTTGAGAATGCTCCAAAATGAAGCCAGAGAGAAGTCAGGGGCACTGGTACTGAGAGGGGCACTGGTGTAGCACAGTTAGCTCATCAGGACTCACTCACGCTTTATTCACTCTTTGCAGCCTTTAAAAATTAATATCACCAAAGGCCTTAAATGTAGTCTTTCCCATCTGGGAACACTGGCTTGCCACAAGGCTTCAGTTCTGTTACAGTTCTTTCAATTTAAAGCCTTAAGAAATGTGTTGTTTTCTTATGTTGCTACTCAGCATGTGGCATATGGAAGATGACAGCAGAGGTCAATCCTGTGAGTTCCACAATAATATAGAAAATACAATTTATAAGGAGACAAAATATGGGTGAGAAACAAAGGAAATCATCAATATGGAGAGATGCCAACTACCAGGCATGTTGAATTTCCTGACAAAATCCATGCACAGGCATTAAAACTGTGAAAGCGAGAGCTAAGTCTCCATAGAGAATTTATAATGGAAGGTGAGAAAAATTGTTGGTATAACATTGTGGGGTTGGGGGCAGAGGGGAGATAATCAGGATGCTCCTGTTGGAATAATGCTCCCAAATGCTGAAACAGATCATCAAAATATTCAATGAGTCCAGAAAGAACAGTAGATACAAAAATGTTTTGTTTTGACTTTACCTGAATAAGTATTTGTATTGAGTAGTAAGAAAAAGATATACTACAGAGCTCACATTCTTGGCACCCACAAATAATCTCAGAAAGAATGGAAGCAGATCAGTTTTACATTTTTAAACCAATAGACCTAGCTTTAGAAACATGCTACTCATTGCAAGATCAACTACAGTGATCAGTGAAAGGAATATAACAATAATGTATTGATACAGAATAAGCACTCAAATTCCAAACTAAGCAAACAGTATGGAGTGTGCAGGTGCCATGTATTATAGATGCCATCTAACACATATGCTACAGAGTGCAATTTGACAGAAAAATTAATGGCCAACCAATAAACTGCAGTGACAGAAACAGAGGAAGCAGAGTCGATGTATCTCCATGTACTACTGATATGCCAGGAAAAACAACCACAAGCACCTATTCTTGCTGTATCTGAGACAGTTTGGAAAGACCTCCACTGAAGGGAAAGCAATCTGCACTGTCAGATAGCAGATGCAGAGATTATTTATGTACATTTATTACAGAAAAAGGCAGACAGACACTCAGCTGCCATTTTTGCTCTTTTGTTATTAAGTCAGCAATCGATCCAAATCAAACTAGATTGCAGAGCCACCTGCACTTCAACTTCAGCCACATCATGGATTAGCAAAACCAAGTACTGATGAGGTGTAATGAAACTGTTTCAAGACCAATAAACTGTTGATAAGAAGCCCATGAAACAAGTGATAATAACTCTTGGATTCAGTAGCAGATGACAAGATTGGATTTTATTTAAAAGGGACCATAATCCCATTGGATTCAGTAGCTGACACTAGGAAATGCATAAATACTACATAACCGAGAACAGGCATGCCAAACATAATTCAGGAAGCACAGCTCTTGCCAGAGATAAATTCCAGTTCTGAGTGTATATGATGCAGCATGAGGTGTGCAGAAAGTACTGTGATCTTTGTAGCAAAGTGAGACTGCATATTTTCTCAAGCCCAGCTTCAGCTGGGAACAGATCAGAAGAGACCTCCCCAGATTTACTTATGTAGCTCTATGGTCCAACTACACCACTCCAGTTTCTGGGAAAAAGACCATCTGAAGGACACTCAGACATAAAGTTTGATTTGGAAAATGAAAGCTCAGCGCAACTAGCAGACTGTGCTCAAACTTGCTAGTATGTCAAATCTTTACACGCTATAGTCCTTAAATTTCTCATTTTAAAATCTTATTATGCAACTATCACAGTCAGAAAGACAACATTAAAAGAAAAGGATGTCCTTTATATTATGCATGTCCCTAAAATATGGGACCTTCAGACATCAACATGTATCACACAACTCACAATAAAGATAGCTCTAAAATCTTAAACTTGTTCTGTCTTGTTTCCGGTTTAATGTTGCAATCTTGTACCACCTCCTATTTATTAATGTACTATTTATATAAAAAAAAACCAAACCCTCTTTCTTATACAATCACTTTGCTCTTGGAGGTACCTTCATGTCTTCAATCACTACCTGTATAAGACAGGAAGCAAAAGCAACATACGTTTACTAAAGATAAAAGAATATAGGAAAAGACCAGGATATGAAGCTCTGGTTTGTTTTCCTCACACATCATAATCCACTTACAGCTTAACTGTAAGTAACTGTAACTGTCAAATATTACTTAAGTAGCACTCAATTTATTTATGATACTGGTCAAGACTCAAAAGTGATAAATGTTGCACATTACAAACATATCAGATTGGCCAGATCACAAGCTCTTAAAGTTTTACCCCAGTAACCTCAGAGGTCTGGCAGATTAGTAATACTTGCATATTATACAGAATATTTTCTTCTAAAGAATTTCAGCAGGTCCTAAACACAAACTATACCTCTGAACAATAAATGTCATGTTTGCACACAACAGTGATCATTTTTTTGCCTCTCAATGCAACTCTAGCTAATATGCCAAAAGGAGTTGTCCTTCCCTCAAACCAGCAAGCACATCATCCATGTCAGGATAGTGCAAAGAGAGGTGCAACACTTCTGTCCAAGCACATTCCACTGTCATTTTGCTTGTGAGTTGAAATGACATTTCCTTTGAAGTGGTGGGATAGTAATGGAAGTCTGATAAAAGACTTCCATTAGCTTCATGGATTGAAAAAGCCATATATTAGCGGTTTAAGATTAGTAATAACAATTACTGCCTTCTCTCAATCTGTTGAAAACTGTATAAAGGTCACAGCACTGCTGATGCCCACATTTTTTGCCTGTTTTACACAGCTGAACAGATAGAGTGACTCATGACAGCCAAATTCTAAGATCAGACTCTAAGCAACGATGACATCAGATGCTGCCAAAAGACATTTGATTCCTCTATTGTGAAATGCCAGGTTGGTTCTGGGACATGGTAAGAAGCCAACAAAATTCTATAGTGAGCTATTGTGTGATACTAAATACAAGATCATCACTCCTGCTGCTGCTGCAAATCACAGGGCATCCAAGGATATGTCTAACGATATTGCCACTTTCTACTGTGTTTACAGAATACTGCAACAAAGCTTCATGCATTCAGACTATAGAAAGTGTCTGCGAGAGAATGGAGACCCAGAACTCAATGCTGGGACTACAAATTAAGAAACTGAAACTAACGAATCTAATGAAAGCCTCTCACCAGCAATATATACAGCATAGTGCTTCAAAAGCAATCTCATGTCCTGAGCATGTACAAGTTTCTCTGCACCTGACATTTTGCAAAATTTTTGCATTTATTTCTGAGCAATATGGTATTTTTATTAGGTTCGGCATGCAATTAAAAGGATCAGATCTTCCTTCCAAGCTCTCTGATACTAATTTAAATGTCTAAACAGAACTATTGCTGATTTCAGCCAGTAAGTGTCCTATCCTAACGTGATGACATTGTAGCCAATTCACTATATTCACAGTAAAAGGAGTAAAAGATAGCTGCGGACAGCTCCTTAAACCTGAGTAGTCTGTGCTTAATAGATGTGGGCTGGCTTGATTGGCAACTGTACAATTTATGTTGCAAAACAGCACATGATGTATAAAATGTATTATGCTTTTAATTAACTTATTTTTTGTCAGTTTTGACTTTGGGAAAGAGGACAGTTATGCAAAAGGAAAAAAAATACACCATTTATTTGATTCCAAATAAAGTGCTATGGAAAGGTTCTCAGAGCGTAGAGAACCAAATTAATCTCGGTAGAGCAATTGTCTTCTCTTTTTAATTATATAGAAATATGGCAAGTATAGCAAGTGTTTTGCACTGATAATAGCAGTATTTGGAAAATTCAAATAACACATATGCATATTCAGATATGCCAAATATTTTGTTCTTTTTTTAAAAGATGAATTTATAGAGACCCTTCCATACTATATTTGATCAGATCAAGCTTCCAATTCACCCAGCAGCCAATCCTGATGGTGTCCTAAATGGGTCCCAGGGAAGAGTGTGAGAATGGTTTATTATACAGCACTAATTTCCCAGAATATTTTTCAGCCTCCAGGGATTTATGGCTGAGCAATTCCTGAGCAAGGTGCAGCAACTCTATCTTTAATAGTTCTCAATGGTTTCTTCTTTTCATCCAAGGACTTTTCACATCTGAGAGTTTTTCCTGTCCATAGCATCTTGTGACAAGAACTTTGACAGCTTAACAGTGGAATGTGAGGCAGCAGTACCTTTTTTCCCTATTTTAAAATTGCCACTTCATGGGTTTACATATCCTACTTCTTTCTATAATTCTTCACAGTAAAACCTTACTGTGCCTAGGAAGCTCCTGGAACAGATCCTCCGGAAAGCTATGCTAATGCACGTGGAGAACAGGAAGGTGATTCAAAGCAGCCAGCATGGCTTCACCAAAGACAAGCCCAGTCTGACAAACCTAGTGGCCTTCTACAATGGCACAACTACATCAATGGACAAGGGAAGGGACAGATGTCATCTATCTGGACTTTTGTAAGGCCTTTGACATGGTCCCCCACAATATCCTTCTCTCTAAATGGGAGAGGGATGGATTTGATGGATGAACTTTTTGGTAGATGAGGAATTGGTTGGAGAGCCATATCCAGAGGGTAGTGGTCAACAGCTCATGATGGAAGCTCAATGTCCAGATGGAGATCAGTGACAAGGGATGTCCCTCAGTGGTCTGTACTAGTTTATATCTAGTTTATATTAAAAGTACTGATTAATATCTCCAGCAGTGCAATCGAGTGCACTCTAAGAAAATCTGTAGACGCCACCAAGCTATGTGGTGTGATTGACATGTGAGGGATGGGATGTCATTCAGAGGGACCTGGACAAGCTTGAGAAGTGGGCCTATGCCAAGATCACAACGTTCAACAAGGCCAAGTGCAAGGTGCTGCACCTGGGTCAGGCCAGCCCATGGTATCAATACAGGCTGAGGGACGAACACACCGAGAGCAGCCCTGACAGGAAAGATTTGTGGGTGCTGGTGGATGAGAAGCTGGACAGGAGTTGGCAATGTGTGCTTCCAGCCCAGAATGATACTAGATTTGTGAAGCATGATCCACCTTTAAAAATCCATATTGATTCTATGCCAACACACAGTATTGATTCCTGAGTACACTGGTTCTCCAAAACAATTTTTTTGCAGTAACCCAGGTTCCAAGTTTCTCTAGAATCCTTGGGTGAATATCATATATTGCTGTTCATTATTAACAACTTCCTTAAGCAATTCTATCAAAAACCAGCACTATGGAGTCTAAAAGCTTCTTGGAAACAATGTGCTTTTTTAGTTCCCAAGTCCTTACACAATCACAAGGTTATGATTATAGCCAGGTAACCAATATGTACAGTGAAAACTAACACAATTAATGGGATTTGGTGAAACAGGTATTCTTAAACCTGATGAAAATGAGGAATCCAATAGAACCGACTTCTTCAAGACTTATTTCCTGCACTCAAAACTTAAATTAATTCTAACCTAATCTGAAATGTAACTGTAGAATTAATCTCTACAGGAATCTGTAAACATGAAACATCAGTTGTTGATAGCATTCATCATCCCAAACTTCCAGGTCAAACTTTTTCTTTCCCAAACATGAGATAAACCCCAGCCATAATCCTGCTTAATATATGGACAGTGAACTAATTTTTGCAGTTAAAATGTATTAAAGACAGTAGCTGTATCATCAGAATACACTAGTGTCTCTAAATATTCCCTTCCCACTCAGGTGAACAAACTTCATAAGGTGTCAGAATAACACCATTTGCCCTTCACGATGCTAACCTGCTTCCTACCACTGAAGCCATTCCAGACCCAGTGACAAGCTAGGCCCAATGAGCACTTTTTTCTTAACTCCTACTTTTAAGCCAAAAAACTGAAATCAAACCAAGTGACCATTTCATCAAGAAAAATTGATTGAGATTCATTAGAAAACAACGTTCTTTCTAATCTTTGTTGACTCTAAACAATCCAACAGTAGGTCATAATGCCACCCTAAACCTATGCCTAATTTTCTTTTAAATCAAAACGGCTAATTTGTATAGTAAATAAAATTATAAGGCATTTGTTCCCAATCATACAAACTTTCATCGTATCTCTGTCAGTATTGCAGAATGTAAGAATAAAAAGGCTTTTTACCTTCTTTTCTGAAAACCTGATTCTAGTCCTAGCCCTAAAATTAACATGTACTGTAGAGAGGGAAGAATCTGTACTTGAATACCTAATATGAAGCATATGCTCCTGCCTACGCCATAGTACTCTCTCTGACATGTTTTTTCCCAGTTTCCTAGCCTTATCCCAAGCCTTCCTTAAATGGAAGATGTGTCCAGGAATACTGAAAACAAAATAGTTGCTTATGACTACACTAGCTGCCTTCTGAACCCTTATAAATCCAGCAAAAATCAGACTTGCTACAGCTTTCCTTTCTGATATCCTAACCCTATATTTCATCAGTTCCTAATGAAAAATTAAAGATATTCATCCCCAGTGATATCAACATTCTTATTCCTTCCAGTCATGTGGATCTGACATAAAAACAGGTTCTCAAGCCTTTTTTGTTTTTTTTCAAATTTTAAATCTAACCTATAGGTTACCTATACACAAGAGCCCTCCAGAACAACTGAACATTATCCATTCTCTCTTTCTTTCTTGATGGCCAGACAAGTATTTCATTATAAAATGACCTTTTCAAAACTTATTTTCAAATTTTAATCCAAAACTACACATTGAAAATCAGTAATCCAGACTAAAGTTCAAGAACTGGTGAATTTAACCACAGTGGCTATTAAAGCAACTATTTCAAAAGATTAAAGAGAAGTTGAAGAACAATCTTAAGGCACTGGGTCAGGTAAAGCTCTTATTATAAGTACATTGTTTGAAGTTTAAGGTTGGTTTCAAGACTAGCCTTAGAAGAGTGAAACAGTGTTTAGCACTGAACAAGCATTAAATAAAGATAATGCTTGCCCCATGAAACTCACCACCAAAAAGGGAACCTGGAAGAAGACAGGATGCTGTAGAAGGCTTAGAAGAGGACACTAGCAGCGTGATTTCATTGCAGGTGTGCCTGACCCACCTGACTAAATAAATGTTGACAGTAAAGAGATTATTTGACTGTTATTGTTAAGTATTAACATGCCTTACAAAGACGTGGTTTGAATGAGATAGCAGTATCTGGTATATCAAATTCAGAGGTTAGTTTACACTTGGAGCACTCGGTAGGCAATCTGAAGATGGGAATGAG
Organism: Pseudopipra pipra; assembly: GCF_036250125.1. NCBI lineage: Eukaryota > Metazoa > Chordata > Aves > Passeriformes > Pipridae > Pseudopipra > Pseudopipra pipra. The sequence continues at coordinate 53,837,131 of NC_087554.1, forward strand.
AGATAGAGTGGGATGTGAGAACCTCTGTGTATCATCTGTGCTTTTGCTCATTAGATGGGAGAAATGTACATTATATTCAGCAACATATTTGTGGTTCTGGCACACATACAACCAGATTCAGATGTTGCCACATCGTTCTGCCTTATATAACCCACGGTGATGACAGAAACCGCTGACAAGCTTGCTGCAAAGGACTGGTCAGTTTTTGGACTGGCTAATGCCAACTAACTATCTCCACTGCTAGCATCTGTCATTCCAGAAATATCTGTTTTTAAAGGGATTTAAAAGAGCACTAAAGACTGCACTACACATTATCTGCAGGCAAAACTGCAAGTGAAATTTTGGACATTTCTTGTTAAAACCATAGCTACCAACATGCCATCTAACAACTTCTCCAAGATAATTCAGGTGACAATTTAACTGTAAAATGTGGATAAATTACAGAGAAATACATATATAATATAATACATAATGTTATCTTTGAATCAGCCTCTTTCTCTATAGAATTAACATTTTTCCCAATAAGTGTTTTCCCAATAAGTATTTCATTACACGTACAATAATTTATAATACTAGAAAAAAAGTAAAGCCAGGTTCAACTGGAAAGACAAAAATCCATCCAAACCACTTTTACTGAATTACTAAGCATGCCTTGCAAGAAAAGCTTCCATGGTCTTGTCAGGAAGGGAAGCAATTTATCACTGAATCCAGCCCTTAGGTATCTGAACAGAACTTCAGATTTCAGAAGTGAGCTCTGTGGCTTTCTTTTACAGGTTAAAAATACTTGTTAAAGCCGTCTAAACTGTTGCTAAGAGAAGTGACACATTTGGCAGGGATTTGTGAGTGCTAGCTGGAGATTCTAGAAAATAAAGTGGGTTTGGCTTACATGTTGTTTTTTTAATTTACTTCAGAATCTTTAGCAATAGTTACAGATAAAATTCAAATCATTATATAACACAAATTCAGTATACACTCACCAAAGGACTTCTATATCTTCTTCAGGATCTTCCTACGAAGCCCCATCAGCTGAGACAGAAATACACCATTTAGACGTAAATTTTAAAACATTTACAGAAATTTAAAATAAGTATCTTCCATGTCATACATGGATTTAGATACAGGGTTCCTCCTGCAAGAGGGAAGACTGAGCCAGACTCTCAGCTCTTCACAGCTCTCTATGCCCGTGTACCTTGTGTGTTAGTCATTCAGATGGCTCTCAACATACGCTGGAATAAGTTAGCTGGGATTTAGGTATTATCAGGCTGAGTTGGAGGAAGAACATGACCAGGAACCAATTTCACAGGTTATGCATTTCTATGAAATCTTTAAGAAAATGGAAAGTCTGGGTTTTTTTCTGTTTTCACTGTTTGGAAGAGAAACATGATGTTACTGAAACACGCTGCTAAATGGTACTATAGAAATACGCAGGCAATGGCTTAATAGAAATTAAATTGTTCCTTCAAAACTCTGAAACAGTGAAGTTCTAAACCACTCCTTGACTAGAAGCACATGACTATTCCCATCAGCTTCCCCTGGGTGTCCTCGATGGTTTATGAGCTGCCTGTTGGACTAGATCATGGTCATGTACAGTACTCTGAAGTCAAAAGCAGTCCTGTAATTCGGTTCTTAGCACTAACACCTCAGACCGTCCTTTGTATTCCTAAAATGTTATATATTTTTTAAAAAATAAGAAAAAAATAAAGCCTTGATGTTGTTCTGTAAGAATTGTTGTCAGTCCTAAACAGCTCCAAAACTTTTAATAGGAGTGGAGTATTGCTTGAGATTTTCAGGCATTCATATGTCAAACTCCTTTAAGAACCTTTGCATTAGTTGTAGCCATGACCTCAGCTAACCCAAAGAAAGCCACAGGCACGTCTCCTTCCCTATTGGCAGCTACTTTAATTGGCAGGTTCACAATGAGCACTTTTGTTTGCATCCTAAACATGCACAGGATGATTAAAATGTTTAATACTTTCATCCTGCAAGTGCAGCAATCAATATGTTGGGTTTTTTAACAGGCCAAGTCATTACACATTTAAATAACCTCATTCAAACACTTAAGGAACTTGTTTTACAAGGACTAAAAAGGTTCCCTATTGAAAATTATATGGATTTAGCTCAGTTTAAAAATAGATATTTTGTTTGTTTTCCATTCAGTTGCTCCGCTATTTGCTGCTCTTTGCTTGCATATGTAGTCTCTGAGTATTTTACTACCCCCTGCTGTATGGAAAGAAAACTGTGCAGTAGTTGTGTACTATGCTGCTAACACCTCTTGAGAGCTCCCCATCAGCTGGAACACCAAGGGGATGGATTCAGAGCGGTTGGAGACATAGAATTCTGTTTGGGTTGTCACATGAAGTTCCTAGTGGGTATGGCATGGATAACAGGGAACAAAGTTTTCTTGACAGCACCGAGATCATAGACCGTTGCTGGAGCAGAAGGGTTACTGGGTTTGTATAGTGCATATCATCGATGTTTCCCAAGCAACTAAAAGCGCTTTGTGAAGCAATGAGTCAGTCTGGTTGTGCAGTAACCACACACAGCGATTTATGTTTTCAGAAACTATGTGTTCAAGAACAGGATATTGTTATATATGTCTCTAGCACTAACACTGTTGAGCAGCCACTGAATCAGACTGACCACCTCTAAAGCGTGTGAGCAACATTTGGTGTACTACTGTGTACCAGAACAACCCACATAATATTCACTCACTTGGGCTGCTATATTATGTGAAGAAACTCTCGCACTTTCAACTCAGCTGAACTGCCTCTCTTGGTTAAGGGCATAATACTGAATTGCCTTCCACACTCACACGAGAAAATGCACATTCCATGTGCAGTTTGCAGCTCAAATAAAGAGCACACTCAAATATTGCTCACCTATCATCAGAAGCCAGAGACAAACATTTCTCTTACATTTTTTTCACAAAGTAATTTGCCAGAAAATCTCATTCTTCTACCATCAGTTCCCTGTGCTGGAAGAAAAGGGATTTGAATTTGTGCTCAGTGGCATTTCCTCTCCTGCTGCAGTTCACACTGGGTTAACCTGGTGTTCACACAGGGGAAACTTATTTGGAACTGGTGTCGAGGCTGGTTGGTGGCTGGTTCACCATAGCCCTGCCCCACCTGCCTGGCTGAGTAGCAAGGTGGTCTGCTCCCTGGACTGCCCAGCTATTTGTCCCAGTCATTAAACTGGAGCACCCTTGAAAAAACTGGTTTTTTAAAGGCAGTTCATGTTGGACTGTAACCTACTCTCAGGAATAATGGTAATTTAATATATGTATTCCCCAGCAGCAGAACAAGTCATAAATAGGAAGTCCCAGAGTTCAGATTCAATCCCTTGGTCCACAGGGGAAATGACCTGCTCCAAAACTTTTGCTGGCACCAGTCATTTCCAGCTTGGTGCCAAAACTGATGCATGTCCAGTGATGGATAAAATCTACCAAGTCTTCAGTACTATTTGCAGTCTAACATTGCCTGCATATGAGACTGCCAGCAATTTGGCATTGCCTGTTCTTCCTTGACAATACCTCCACCTTTGACAACAAGTTTAGGCAGAAAAAGAAAGGAACTGCTTATAATCACTTGTTCCTTTGGGTGAGCAGGAACCTTAGTCCATAAATAATTTCTGTTGCTTTGGCACAGTGCCTCTGTCTCTGAGTAAGGCACCACTCTACCACCCTCTCTTCAGGGCAAGCCACCTGTAAAGGGTACACAGCAGTATGGCCACATGATTTCATTCACTGCAGCAAAATAGGCACAGCAGATAGAGGCAGACAGCAATCCAAATTCCATTTCAGTTCCTAAAACAGAACTGATAATCACAGAATCACAGAATGTGCCAAGTTGGAAAGGACCCACAAGGATTATCAAGTCCAACTCCTGGCCCTGCATAGGACCATCCCCAAGAGTAATACCATGTGCCTGAGAGTATCATCCAAACACTTCTTGAACTTCGTCAGGCTTGGTGCTGTGACCAATTCCCTGGGGAGCCTCTTGCAGCATCCAACCACTCTCTAGTTGAAGAACCTTTTTCTCATATCCAACCTAAACCTCTCCTGACACAACTTCAGGCCATTTGTTTGGGTACTGTCACTGGTCATCACAGAGAAGAGATCAGTGTCTGCCCCTCCTCTTCCCCTCATGAAGAAGCTTTAACTGCAATGAGGTCTCCCCTCAGTCTCCTCCAGGCTGAACAGACCAATTGACCTCAGTCACTTCTCATACAGCTTCCCCTCAAGGCCCTTCACCACCTTCATTGCCCCCCTTTGGACACTCTTATAGCTGAATATCTTTCTTACATTGCAGTGCCCAAAACTGCCACAATATTCAAGGTGAGGCTGCCCCAGTGCAGAGCAGAGCGGGACAATCCCCTCCCTCGACCAGCTGGTGATGCTTTGCCTGATGCCCCCCAGGACACGGTTGACCCTCCTGGCTGCCAGGGCACTGCTGACTCATGTTCAACGTGACATCAACCAGGACCCTCAGGTACTTTTCCATGGCACTGCTCTTGCAGTGTCTCATTTCCCAGTCTGTACGAACACCCAGGGTTGCCCCATCCCAGGTGCAGAATCTGGCACTTTCCATTGTTGAACTTCATATGGTTGGTGACTGCCCTGTCCTCTAATTTTTTGAGGTCTCTCTGCAGGGCCTCCCTTCCTTCTAGGGAATCAACAGCTTTCTGTCATCTGCAAACTTGCTTAGTATCCCTTCCACTCCTGCATCCAAGTCATTTATGAAGGTGTTGAAGAGCACAGGGCCCAAGATGAAGCCCTGTGGAACTCCACTAGTGACAGGTCACCAGTCTGATGTTACCCCATTCACTATTACCATTTGTGCTCGACTTGGACTATGGACCTTCTGATGATGTTCAGCACTGAGTGATGCTAGTGGATTATAAAGGTTCAACAGGCAGAGGCTACGAAATGTATACCATGAAAGAGATGGATTAGCCAGATAGTTTCCTACAGCCAACTCTTTGTAAATCTAGTCATGTCCAGCACAACTGACTTCTCTAAACTTCTATTACCAATTCTTATAAAAAATAATGCATTTGACTATATTTTGCTATGATGTCAAATACATTATTTGACAAATTTTTTTTTAATTTAATTTTTTTTCAGACAGTTCAGCTAACTCCAATAATAAAAATGCCTTATTCTGTCATCATTCAATTCACTTCCCATTTCAGGAAAAAAAATCAAGACTAAACATCTACCAAATGTTATTCCTCTCCAACTGAATATGATGGATGGTCTGAGGATCACATAAAAATTAAACAAAAAGTGCATTGTTCCTTTCCAGATTTTTCAGCTGGTGTAAATCAACATAGCTTTGCTGATGCCAAGTTGCAGAGATGTACATCAATTGAGAATCTTGCCCTTCATCTTCAGAGAGAGATATTTTACCTACAATTTAGTTTCTCTGTCTTTTCAGGCTCAGGCAAACTTCAGCCTACTTTCCTTTCATGCTCTGCATATCACAATAAATAATCTCCATTTTGGTAAGTTCCTCACTGCTCCTAACCTGAGAAGAGGTCCTGTGGAGAAGGCACAGAACAGATGTAACTGGTCAGCCACTCTGTCCAAGACTGTCTGACTGAGATCCAGGCATCGTAATTACTCAGTGTTTCAGTCCTGATTTGTGAAATACATCCTTAGCAAAGAGAAGTACACATAGGCTTGTGCATTGATCAGGTCCCATGATGCTATAAAATCTATAAAAAACTTAATATCAAAATGAAATAATTTCAATTTAATTTAAAGTGCAGTCCTAAAGGTACTACCACTTTCCATGTAGTTTGATCCTTCTAACTCCTTTATTCTCTCTCCCTGAAATCCAGAGGAGCCCAACTACAGCAGGGACCAGGTATCCTCTTCCGACACCTGGGAAGCTGCAAGCATGAGGGAGAAGAAGCCTTTATAAGGTTAAACTCCAGGACTGTCAGGCTCCAAAAGCCTCTTGCTCAGGGTGTCTCATGCACAGGGAGAAAGGTACCTGCAGCCCAGACTCAGGAAAATGACTGCATCGCCAGTCCATGTCTTCACTTCTCCAAAGAAGCTGGCAGGGACCCAACTCTTAACCATCATCTCTAAAATGCTGCTTCCAGACTTTTTACCCTCACTTGCTGTAGCACCATTGGTTGTTTGTCTTCCTTCAACCTTCCCTGTCTCCCTCCCCAGGATCCTTTTCTCTTCCCAGTCTTCAACCACAGTCCCTCCCAAACCATACTAACGAAAGCTTTGTTTTCGTTATATAAGCCCAGCACATAATCAAATATATTTAAAAAATAACAAAACTGTGGAACTGACAAGACATGTGTCTACCATCAGCCCATATCCAAATACTGAGGTTTGAACTTGGCTCAGACATCCCTGAAAATGCCAAATGCAGATTTCCACGAACACAGGGAAATGGATCCATAGCTGATGTAAACAGAATAAAGGTGCATTGTTTAAAGTTGCTTAGCAAACACATATGGTAAATCGTAGATGAGAAGAGAGTTGCAGATTTCAGACTGACAAGCTCTTACACATATATTTAACACTAAGCAAGTGAGGGTCCCACTTTCAAACGGGATACTCACCAGCTTAAAGGTAGGTAGCTGTTCAAGAACTTGAAGAACAGAAGTCTCAGTTCTATAGGCTCTTTTTGTACTGAAACCCAATCCACATTTAGACCTTAGACATCTCTGTAATAATTCAAATCAGGCATCACCAGACAGACTTCTTTTTTTGTTTTAATTGGTTTTGAGGCTAAGATTAAAAACACATTAAGCTCCCCTATAACTGAATTCAATTAATTTGCTGAGGTCTACAAGTGCACACGAAACCAGAACAGAACATGAGGGATCAACCAGTCTAAGTTAAAGGAAAAAAAAATGCAAATTTGAAGATTTCTTACAGACAGTTTTTAGATGGAGGATCTGATTTATATGGCAAAAACTCAGCCTTGCTCCAAGGTGCCTGGCCACAGACGAAAAAATGGTAATTCAACTCTTGTCCCAGGGATCTGACAAAGTTGGACAACAAAGCAGACTGGCAGCCGTCATGGAAGCCTTCAGATGTTTTCACACTATAGAGATGTAGCATCCAGTTTAAGCATTAGCAGGAGCACAGAAGTTGCATTCCCATCTGCAGAGTGTTCAGCATAAGCTGAGCTCTAGCTTGGTGCAATTGCATTGCTCATGGCAAGTGAGTTGATAAGTTTGCAGCTAGCCAGATCATGCCTCATCACAGCAGAAGACTGACGTGAAGACATGTCAGGATAAGAAAAGTCAATACAAAGGAAATGTGGGGATGGGAGGGATTGGGGGGGGGGCAAGAAACGAATACAGAAATAAGGAAGCAAATTAATAGAGAATAAGAAATGTTTAAAACATCAGTTTTCCCTGTTGAGTACAATTCTCTTTGTGTTTGGGGTGTTACTGTTGATTTTCTATTTGGGCTGTTTTGGTTTTTCTTAATGTTGTTACATATAATTTTTCTTCTAGAACAATCTTCTATAAGGTAATAAAATGCTTCTGCATTGACCATTCCTGAAAATGATTTTATGAAAGAAGGAGACAGCAAGAAGCCCAACTCCTCTTTCACAATAAGTAAAACTGTCCCACTGGGTCTCTGGTCACGATAATATACTATGGGAAAAAAAGGACTACAAACATATTACAAGCAATATAATAAATAGCATGTGCAAAATGTACAGTATAGTAAATACACTACAGGGACTACTTACAGAGTCTCTTCCACTCCATAACCATCAACCATCTTCTGTGGTTTGGCACATCAAATATTTGCTATGTACGTTACTATTTTAAAAGCATTGCAAATCCTTGGCTGGACACCAAACAAATGCTGTATGTTTCTTTGTCAATTATTGCCTTGTATTTTCAATATCCGACACACCCCCCCCATGCAGTTCAATGTGTAGAAACACCAATAAAATACACAATGCTTATTTCCAGTGACACATATTACAAAATGGGTTTGTCGCATTGACAAAGCAAAGGATTTCTCTTTAAGGGGAAGTCTCAAAGGAAATCTACCCCATTAGGAGACAAGGACTTCAAAATTGTATTTGAGAATCACTTCTGTTAAAGAACCGTTTTGCAAGTTGTGTAAGCACAAGGTCCATTATATGAATAATAATATGGGACTTTCTGCACTGCTGTGGAAGGACTGACATATGAGTGATCCTTATGCACTCAAGTATACCACTGAGTAACACCAGTAACACCATATTAATTAATATTTATGTCACTAATGCACATACACACCCCAAACAGAGCCACCTGCCCAGGTAAGGGAAGAGAGAAAAAAAACTTTAGGCAGGTAAGATGGGGACACTTATCCTTGCTAGAGGTTTGGCTGGGCAAGATCTCAGAAGTCAAATTCCACAGCAGCTCCCAATAGCAAAGATGGATCAGTCCATCATCTCCTAGCAGGCTGAATACCCTGCAAGGGTTTTCTCACTCCTGCCTGCCTTGGACATGTCAAAGAAATCAGCATCTTTATAAATTAGAGAATACTATATCTTATCCAAGAAGGAAAAGAGAAATAATGAAAGAAATCAAAGGAATCCAGAAGAATGGAAATACAGAAGCAAATTATTGAGATTCTGCTTATACATGGAATAGAAATAAGACTACTAAGAAGGTTGCAAATTGTGATATCAGGCAGATGCCAGCAGAAAGAAGAGTGATTGCCAGCTTACTGAGTACAACATAGATATTAGAAGCAGTCCATCATGATTAGGAACCAGATACCGGGATGTTGTCAAGTGGCCCTGGCTCAGATCAGTAACAGGAGTTTAGAAGATATACTGGAGGGTGATCATGGTTCCATGATTCAATGTGTCCAATTTCTTATCAGCACATCTGACACCTTTTTTATACCAGCTCTAAAATATTTCTGCTACTGGCCTGGCCTGGATTCAAGCTGGAATCTGCAACAAAAAATTCCTCTCTAGTACGAGCAAATCCTAAACTTTTCAGTCCATACTTCTTTCTAAGTAAATTTTCTGTAAATAATAAAAATGAACTTGCAGAAATTGAAGATGGTTCAAAGAGGCATATTTGAAATGAAGAAATATGTTCCAGATTTTGTTGAGAAAAATAGTATCAGGAAATTAAAACACATACAGCATACATCAGGATACAGAAACTACTATTATTGCTATTATATGCCAGTCATAATGTCACTAAAAACTTTATCAGTTCTCATGGATTTGAGTTTGTATGGAAATCGCTTACATTAAGTACTGCTTTTAAAAAACTGTTGTGTAGCATATTACAGTTCCTCCTAGGTCATTGAGGGTTTTTTCTGAGATACATTAAAATCTAATAATAACAGGCCCTGCAGTTCATTACAAAAGTTTAGGATTTTGCACTCTCTTATAAAAGAGGACATGTCAAAGTATTACATTAGCAAAGTGTTTACCTCGCTATCCTGAAATTATATCAGTGAAGAATACATGCTCTAGGGCATCCAGCTGTCTCTATTTGTACTCAATGACAATCTTCCATCAGAAAATGCATCCATAGTGAGGGCATTGGGCATTTCTGGAGCATTTAAGTTATCTATATCCCATGTGACATAAATTCTTTGCTTAAGGTCAGCTGAAATGCAGAGTCTCTCCTTCCCTTCCCCTCAGACTCTATTTAGAACTGCAGACAAATATATATTTGTCAAAATAACTCCTTGTGGAAATGTAGCCAACTCGATTTACAGATTGATATATCTGCACCAAAGACTGACCTCAAGTCTTGGTTTGAGTTATTTAACTCGAGGAAAGCAGCCACTTTATCACTATTTTTGTCAGAAGATTGATTACCAATGGACACTTGCCAATGCTAAACTGATCCAGCTTGAGGATGGATGTTAAGTCCAGACATTTCTTTCAGGAGATTGTTTTCTTCTGTGCAAGCAGCTAAGCTTTCATTTCCAAAAATATGTGAATGTCCAGAGTTTGATGCTGTAAGGATAAACTATAAATTCAGAATCAAATATTACCTGATCCTGCCATGTGAGACTGAAGTTGCAAAAAAAAAAAAAAAAAAAAAGCTTTTGAGAATTAGAAGTTGAAAGTCACCTCAAACCATGTTAGCATTGAACTCTAACAATGGTCCATGTCTAGTGAACGTTGTCTGCCATTTCACATATATTTCATATATATATATATATTTCACATATGTGTGTCTTAAGTGTGCTACAGTGATTTCCACATTCTTTTAAGAATGACTTCTCATTTCAGTGTTTCATTATGCCAACAACTATTCAGCATTACAGTCAGTGGCATGCTAGCCCTCAAGCACTCACTTGCCCTCAAGCTTCTCTACAGTTCCTCTGCCGGCAATTTTCCAGAAAGGGTTTTGGCTCCTCAAAAGTCTACAGACTTGGTTAAAAAGCAGTAAATATAACCAACATGAGACTGCAAAAAGTAAGACAAAGAAATCACTATATATCACTAGATTTTGAGGTCAAAAGACATCTGATTGTATAACAGAGGCCACAGGGTTTCATCCAGGTACTTTTGCACTGAGCCGTATAATTTCTGTTTGAACAAAATATATCTTCCATAAAGGCATTTAGTCTTATTTAGAAATGTCAAGAGAGAGAGAATTCACTTCTTTTCTGGGTAGTTTGTTCCAGTGGTTTACGCCAACAATATTTCCAGAGCCTACAGAATGAAGGGATATTTTCTGTACTTATATAATTCCAGCTCTCATCTATGCAGACAGAAATTCATTAAAGTCAACAGACCTCGATCATCACTGATTTAAGCCAAAAACTTTAAGTTCCATTGACTGTCTTTGTTTTTAATATCATCAAACATTTTTTTCAAGCCAAGAACCCTCAAAATGTTTACTTGTTTGGCAGGGAATAGTAAGATGTGCAACAGTTTCTCAGGTTATACTGACTCTATTAGATAAGGACTGAGGATGTCTGGGTGTGCAGATAACATAGTAAATATGGATCTTCAAAAATTTACCCAAAAAGACATGGTCATACCCCACTGGCAAACAAACTTGTACAGCTTGGAAAGAAAGTCAAGCATTTGCTAAAGAACTGGATGTTTAGCATGGATCAAGGAACACAGTGGGTGGTTGTTCTCAATGCAAGATCATCCTTTTCCTCTGCTTGGAAATCTATTTCCACCAGCTCACTTAGGTGAACTGATTTTGCATTGTCTTCAATAATTTCTTACTCTCACTGTCTTCATTCATTACATTGTAAATATGGATGTCACAGTTTCTTCAGTTGTTTGCAATAAAGTTGTTGCAGCAAACGGATGTACGGGGTGCGTTCGTGGTCAATGCAGTCAGCAGTTGCTACAAGCTACTCCTACCACAAGAACCGCCACAGAGGCAGTCAGCTTCTGCTCGTCTCACATAGCTGGCCTTCTAGCAAAAAAATGGAAATGGCACTGCTTCCCTGTAAAGAAGTACAGAATAACTGCCCTTCCCATCAGCCAAAAGCTCCAGCTCAGCTGAGAAGGCAAAGAGTTAAAGATCGTATGGGACTTGCAGGATATAAGAATGGGATCACAGGAAAGCAAAGGCTCATGAGCAAAAAAAAGGTGGAATGAAGAAAGGATCATGAAGGGAATTAATAAAAAAATTGTGTAACTGGTAATGTCATCTTTATTTGAGTTTTTTGGATACTCCTGTAAAATATCCCATTGTGGGCTACAGTGTTGTTCTACTAAATTTTTAATATAGGGAGTCTTTCTGCAGCACAACGCACCACTGCTAGAAAGTGTACTATGTCTGGGTTCATGCAGATAATCGATAGGGAGACCAATATTGCAAACATAGGCTCCACCCTGTCTATCATGGAAGTAATATTGTTAAACATTTCTTCTGGCACCTCATAATACTGATATGCTGGGAATACACTTAGGGAAAGCAACTTTTAACACCTGAGCTGCCACTCTATGGAGTATTTCTCATCAAAAATTCATGGAATCTCTTGCACAAGCTAAATTACACTTTCCCATTCTTCTCAAGGGCCAACCCTGAAAACTTTCATACTAGGACTGGTCTCTCTCTATGCTTTGGTACTAAGAGGAGTAAGAGGAATAATCTGATGTTGAATGTAAAATCAGTATTTGGAACTCTAGAAATTTCCTTGCCATTTAGCCTTTAGACACAAGATGGCAGCAAGAAATTCATTTCAAGATTTTGCTATCGGTAACTCAACGTTACCTGGCAGTAACTGTTCAGTATATGGGCTTGTGGCCTTGGTTATTGTGAGTATTTGATGATAGTGTCCACAAACACTCCTACTGTTCTCCTATCTCCCACGACCCTGAACTCTGCTGTTCGTTCTAGTCGTAACAGCCAAGGATTATTGCTCTGGGTACACAGCCATGCACAAAAATAGTTCTATCACAAACTCAGTTGTGTAAGGTGGTCAAGCACAGCCCTTCTAGTGGACATAAATCAGTAGAAAATTCATTCAATAAGTCTTACTTTATTATGTAGCCCTTGCTTCCTATTCTTTCCTAATGTGATTTTTTTTTTCTCATGGTTTTAACTTTTAGGACGTAGAGCCTTTAGTAGTACCAAAATTTTTTTTGTTGTTTTTGTTCTTGTTGTTTTGTTTCTGTTTTGGGGGTTTTTTTAGATTTCTCCAACCTATGATGTTCTAGAATTCTTTTGGTCTAAAGTACCAACTTTAGAGTTGTTCAAGAAAGACTTTGTAAGTTCCTAAATGTTCTTTGTTGGAAGGTTTTTCTGTCTTTTAAATTCAAGTGAAAAGTGGGTTTTGTCATTACACAGAAAATTTATTTAATTTTACCCCACTAAAAAAAAAAGGTGGAAAAATTCAGATCTTTAGTCTATATCTCCAAAGTTCCTTAGTATTTGCAGAGCATTCACAGTTTTTGCTGACATGAGAAACTGCTCCAAGGATTCTTACTGCCAAAGCAACGCTCTAAAATTAAAGTTTGTGAACCAAACTTGGTGCCTACAGCCTACGACAGACTCAGATACACTTTGGATCAAAGGAACAGACATATAATACAAACAGGCCATAATAACTTATATATATTCAAAAACCAAAGCATGCTGAAGAGGACCTAGAGCATATCCTCAGAGCCAGCAACATTCTGGAACAATGTTCCTCATGTTGCAAGTAAGCCATAGCTGCAAAGACATCGCTCCACCTAATGTTGAAGTAACATGACTAAAGCACCCCGACTAAAAAAAAAAAAATAACTATAAGAAAAGTACTCGTATATATATGTCTGGTTCTACCCATAAAAATATGGATATCTATCCGCCTCTTTTATTTATTAAACTTCCTGGTAAAGAAGCCCCGGAATTTAATTACACAGCCCATCAAGAGATGTATGTATGTCTACTTTATTGCATATTTTTATTGTCTTTCTTTAAATAATTTTCTTCCGACTGTTAACAATTTTTTCAAGTGTCTTGTTATAATGGGACTGTCCGGGTTGGTCTGATAATACACATTTAATGCTTTAACTTCTCAGAATAAATATTCTGCTTCATAGTAACCAGACATTTCACTTGACACATTATAAGGACTGATATTACCTTGTTTGGGACATATGGTATACAAGTGTACAGAAAATTTGGCCCTTTGTTAAAGCTTGTTAGTGTTTTTCCCCTCAGAAACACATATTTTTCTTCAAAATTAAACAAACCAAGATTAATAAATATTCTCTGTGTTAAAAACTTTCATATTTTCTGTTCAAGAGGAACGAAGTCCAGCTAGTAATTAATCTGTACTCAGGTTCAAGGGCAGAATTACTTACTTACAGTCTTGGAATGCCAGAGATTGAAAACACATTTTCATCAGGATACTAACAATAATGAGAGGGGTGATGAGGTCTGAAGAACTCAGATGAAATTCTTAAAATAGCTACCTAGATATGTGTTTAAGTATTTACCCTTACTAACATTGAAGTTTTCACTGGGCATCAGTATGTCCGCCTCAAACTAAATAAACCTAAAATGACCCTCAAAATTACCTTATTTTTTTGTTGGAAGCAGTCCTGATGTTCTCTTTAATACTAAGAAAATGTGCAGCATCTATTGTGTGTTTAGATGGAAATCAATTCTTTTCTTCAGGAATATTATTCTAACATAACATTTTAGAGACCCTGCACTTACTCTCTTCTACCCACAAAGTTCTGAATAGCTTCTCATTTGACCTGTGCTTGAATAGCTGAAGAGTGAATTGCACTTTTAATTTTCCAGATAGCAATTCCTATTTTAAGAACATTTGTTCATTTGATTTTATCTGCTACATACAGCATTCACTTCAGAAAGCAAACACCACAGGAGCAAAAATCCCTCTCAGCAATCTAATTACTACAAACAAATTCCCGAGGCCAAAAATTCACACCACATTGTCTTCCTGGCAGGACAGGCAGATGTTGTCATGACCTTAAATCTTCACACCTTCTTCTGGTAAACTACAGGCAAAAGGTGGAAGCACAGATCTAATTTTTATTTGTCATCCTGAGAGAAAAATCCTAGCAGTTCCAGTAAACTGCTGCCCAATTTCAGGGAGGGTGAGATTTTTGACTAATCTCCTTAAGCTTTAGACTGTGCAAGGAGAAGCACAGACCTGTTACAGGGGTGCCTCGCACAGAATAATTGATACAGCACAAACACTGAGACCAGGGAGAACCAGAGCCAAAAGGTTCAGCCAGTAGAGCAGAAAGCTGTGGCAGACCTTTCCACATTGTCACCCAGTTCTGCACTTGGTACAAATCTTCCTCCACTGAAGTGGGCAGACCTGAATTGGAACAAGATGAAGCTACAGATTACGTAACTTATAAGCTCAGCCAAAATAATATAAAATTAATTGTCTCTTTCCCTTCAAACATAAACAAATTCACCTTGAATATGCTCAAATACTGTTTATATGTGCTTTCCACGGGCTCTCAAACTATCATATGGTACAAATACTATATATAAGTGAGCTTCTGAACTGATGCCCAAGTATTCATAGAAACCATATTTTAAAACTTCATGATGAACAATGGTGCCAGGCACCCAAAAGTTTAACGAATATTGTAGCAGAAACTATCTGTACTGTGTACCAGAAATTAACCAATTAAACTCCGGTTTCAAATTTATCTGAGTCAATATTCCCAGGGAAATTATCATTACCAATCTATTTTTTTTATTATAAAAATTGGTTTAATCTGAATAATGAATAATTTAAAATAACTGCCTTGCTCTTATAATGTAGTGAAGTGAGAATCTACATTTATCAAATAAATTATTCATTGCAAGATTAGTCATTCTGTTCTGCCAATACATATCACACAAACAGATTCACTTGCTAGAATTATGGTTTGAGAAGAAATCTTGGCTCATCTTAGCTTCCAGTTTCAGCAAAATCACTTAGTCAAACATGGGACCTCAGCACAGAGGCTATCATAAGGATAATGTCACATATCAAAGAAAATAAATGTAGTCTGAAGAAACCACTTAACCTAACAACACATTTTAAAATTAAAACAAATAAGGTAGCTTTAAAAAATGACATAAGTGATATGACACTATTGAAGTAATAGGCTATTCTGGATAGAAAAGGGTATAATAAATTTTTGAAGAAGATATCTATTAGAGAGTCAAATATTGTAGGCACAATGTTTTTGAAAACTAAAATGAAATGTTGCAAGAGAGTAGGAGTCTCTCATTTGGATTGAAGTCTGAGACTCAGTGACTTTAGAAACTATGACATAAAGAAACTTTTAATACTAACTTTGAATTCTTTTATACCATTCAAATACATCTAGTGAATCAGGTTCATGAGTACAGATGACCTGCAACAGAGCTTATACAATACTCTTTTGCTGGAAAACATCAATTTCAACCAACTCAATAAATAGTGAATATGGAAACAAGATGAATTTTTCAAACCATGAGACAGCATTAAAGATTTATAATATTTTAAACTGGAGTGAGTCCTTATTATTTGTGCATGTTATAACAAATTTGGTTTGTTTAATTTTGCCTAGACTTTTTTATATTCAAGGGATGTAGGGACTGTTCAAAATCAAATAAAAACTGAGTTGCAGACACAAAAGTAAAACACAAAGACCAAACAGGTATTAATTTCAGAAAATGCAAGTCTTTCCTACCAGGAACTTGACAATAATTGAAGAAACTATTATGATCATGATATGATTTGCAAAGATTTTGTGTTTTTCTTCAATCTCCAGCTCTTAAGAGTCCTGTGGTTACTAAAGAATAGAAAATTTTATTTAAAATGGCATAACTAAATCTCTAGCTTACACAACTGAGAAACAAGCCTCACAAAATGAAGCGAATGTGTTTTAAAGAATTAGAAACCACAATGCAATTAAAATTAAATAATAATATATTGCTGGGAGAAACACCCTGATATTGATACTGAGACTAACCTCATTAATGATTTTTAACGTCTGTTACACAAGTTACTTTCAACTATCTGGCCAACTTTCATTTTTTACAATATCTTGTCATAGAATCACAGAATGGTTTGGGTTGGAAGGGACCTTAAAGATCATTTAGTTCCAATTCCCCTGCCATGGGCACATACACCTAAAATTAGGAGCTGAAAAAAATACTGTGCATCAAGTTATCTGTGCATTATTGTATTTATATTAACAGTCATATCCTGTTATTCAAACCCTTACATGGTAATGTCTTACTCTACAAAATCACCACAAAAATTACCAGATGTATCTGTCTACAAAACTAGAAAATACTCCAGCACTATTGAAGTCAATGATTTTTTTGTCCAGAAGCTTAAATGGAACCAGGGAAAGTAATATTTAAGAGAATTAAAATAGATATACTCCTCTGTATTAAACATATTTTGATATTGCACTTTTCTTGGGGAACTTTACTAAAATCTGAAATTTTGTTGATAGTAGTGGAGAGATACAATATCAGCTCCATCTTATCAGAGGTGACTAAACTAAATAAATAAGTAGATAAACAAAAAAAAAAATTAAAAAAACCCAGAAATATATCCACCCCACTCATATTCAAGGAAAATCCTGAGGCTATTCTGATAAATATAAAAATCTAAACATTTCAAACTAGAGTGGCCATTATAAAAACAAGCAGTTCAAATGCTAGACTTGAAGGAAAAGACAGTAAGCAACAAAAAACATCAGATGAAGGAAATGCAATTAAAAAAAATATTGTAAACCAGACAAAATTGTATAGTGCTAATGGAAGGAGCATAGAAAAGATATTGTGACAGACAGGCATGTACCATTAGAAGCAACACACTTCATTTTGTACTAAGTGTTCCCTTGGCTTGTCAGTGTGTAAAGAACAAACACCAAGCAGGATTCTTATTCACCAGATAAGGAGCTGTGTTATAGCTGAACTCAATTAACCACTAAGTGAAAAATTTGATCCAGGAAGCTGAAGATGCTTAGAAACTAAATGAGTAAAATGAGATGAACAATTTTTAAATATTTTAGAATAATTTTACTCAAGAAAAAAAAAGTATAAATTTAGGTAAATAAATATTATAATTACTAATATTCTCTCATAAACAATTTCTTCACTAAGAAAACTAATGGAACATTATCTAGATTTTATTGCTATAGGATAAGCGTACAATTGTGTGGAAAAAAAAAGTGGCTGCCAGTGGCTCATTTTCAAACTAGAATATTATGCTTGAGAAGGTCTCAGCACAGTTGAAGTCATTAATAACTTGGTGGAACACAAAATAGTCCTAAAATTGGGCAAAGACAGAAGTGGAAGAGACTGCAAGAAATTTGAAAGATCCAAAGTAAGTGTGATAAATTAGTAGAGAGAGGGGAATGAAATCATTTAGATGAAATTTTATAAAGTGTAAAGTTCTGCATTAAAAGAAAAACTCCAATATAGGGTATAAAAAAGGGAAGGCTGGAAAAGAAAGAACTGGGTAAGCTGGATCACAGACTGAATATGAGTCAACTGCAGATGAACGTTTCAAAACAGAATAATATAATTCTGTGTTTATTAAAAAGAAAGCTCTACATAAAACATTGAAGGAAATTATCCACTCTACTAATGACTGGTAAAGCCTCTACTTCATCTATTTTTGTCTCTCAATTTTAAGAAAGATGTGGTAAAATGGAAAGAGTCCTGAGGAGAACAAAGAACAAGGGGAAATTTATAAAATGTGACCTATCAGGAAAAAACAGAAGACTGAAAACAGAATGATAAACATCAGCCAATGTTGACTTTAAAAATTTTAAAGTCATTACATATCCTGTTTCCATCAAAGGACAGCAAGAAGTAATCAGCTTCATGTGTGAGACAAGACAGATTAGATGTTAGGAAAAGCCTTTATACCAGGGAGACAGGCCCCTCCAAGGTGGGTGCAAGAGGGCAGGTAGGGAAAGTAATCACAGCATTACTTTGCTCTAAAGAAAATTTTCAGCTGAAAATGGAATAAGCAAAATGACTGCAGTGAGAGTAGGAGGAGTAAGGTGCTGGCTGTCCAGCAAATAGCCTCTTTCAATCACAGGCTCGATCTGCTACATCAAACACTACTCGTGGCTAATTTCTTTCCCAGTTAAAATTGGCACAGTTGCAATGGCCTGAAGTTTTTCTTGGTCACTATTGTCTGGTGGCATCAGACCTTGTCCTTTGTCTATGAAACGAAAAGTGAGAAATGCTTTTAACAAAAGACAGCTGTGGACAACTTCTGATGGTAGCCTCGCACCAGTGGTCGATTCCTGCCATCTTAACAGATTTACGTCTTAACAGTTTCCCAAGAAGCTGTGCTTGTACTTCAGGGAGGTACTGTACTAGGCTTTTAATTATCTGTGACCTTCTGATATAGCTATGGTTACATCCAGCATCTCCCTCCTGTCCTTCCATTACATAGGTCATCCATGTTTATAGTCAGTCCCTAGCATGCAGGGAATACAAGAGTAGCAGCAAAAGAAACTCCAAAACTCACCAAATGAGGCATAAGGATATTAAATCTGTAACACTGCAGTTGCACTAGAAATATTTATTTGCCTCCATCTTGGTATTCTGGCCAAGCAAATTTGTTTGAATTTGTAAATAGTCTGGTTCAAATGAGCTGTTTTTCTGAGTAGCTGATTTTAAAGTTTCCTCTTGTGAGGAAATTTTCTTGTTGTTTTGCAGATAAAAATCAAATATATTTTGAAAAGACTGCCTACATCCATGGGGGCAGAATAATATTTTGACAGAGGAAATGCCAATGTTTCTCTGCTTCATTCTTGGCCAAAGTCACTCGCCAAGGTATGGGAGGTGCTGGACAAAGGTCAGACCTTTGGGTTTACGTGCATTTTGGCTAAGTTTCTTCTTGGCTTAAAAAGGTTATTTGGGAACTATTGGTTTCAATGAACACAGATAGTATCTATGACTCTTTTCTGGGTAATCAGTTTGCTTAGTGCTCTTACCACTGTGGAAACCCTTATTTTCAAAGTGATAATGATTGACAATCTGATTTATGTTCATCTCTTTTTAATCTGCTCTGGGCTATAGTCACTGCAGAAGTGTATTATAAGGAGCAGACTGCAGTGCAGGATGCTGTTCAGGTCACAGCAGCTGACTGCTCCACTTCAGGATCTCCTTGGGAGTAAAAGCATTATCCAATCTATGCACAGAAAGTGGTATCATTGTGAGGTGACTGACCTCCTACACAAGAACTATTGATAAGATTGATTTTCATTTGCTGCTCCACGCTTAGGTTGCAGAGTATGGTATTGGTCAGCTGCTTCTCCCTCTCAAACCTGAGGTTCCCCAGGGTGACACCTGGCTAGTTTTCCTTCTGAGGCAGAGCAGGATCTGAGGGCTCAAACAGCTGTACTATAACAGCCTTACTCAAAAACTCAGCTGCCTAGTGTGCAGTCCCACCCTGACCCAACACAAAACCTCCATCTGTCCCCATTTGACCTAGCACATTAGAGAGGATGAGAGGGTTTTTGTCAGATGCCTCACCAGATGCTGCCAGATGTTGTCAGATGCCTGCCAGAATTTACCCTGCAGCTGTTAGGCTGTCACAGCTCCTTCTCTAACCTATTCCCAATGTGGTGCAGCTACATCCCATCCCTCTCTTGGAACAGCTTGTCCAGTTCCAGTCAAGGCAGAAGCTTTGAGTAACAGACAGTAAAACTTTCGGCACTGAAGTGCAACACAGGCACAACAGCAACAGACAAAACAGACTGACAATTTCTTAAAGTATTCCACCTAAGAGCAGGAATTGACTATAAAAATCACTGGAGCACTGCATCAGCAAAAGGTTTGGAGATAAAATAAACACTGTAAACATAATACAGCCTTTCATAGTAGGAGAAAGACTGAGGGAGGAGGAACAGTACAGCCTTTGCTGTTTTGACTGGCATCACTGCTTGTCTTGCTCTGACAGGTTGCCAGGTTAAGGTTTTGTTTTGAATCAGTCATTTCCCCTTGAACAGTGGCAACTGTTACCATTGTTACCCTGTTACACTGAATATAAAACAAAATTTCCACCAGCAGCTTTCCTACCATATGTTTATTCTAGGAGGCAGCAGGCATCTAGGATTTGGTAGCAATCACAGTGAAGAAACATTTGCAGGACCTGTCTCAACAATATAATTGCCTCAATCACAGTAATATCATACAGAAGGAGACACTGAATTCACAACTGCTGTCCATGAGACCTAAGAAATCTAATAATGTGAGGAATTTTTTTCTTTTTAATTGAAAGGTTACTATTTTGAAAATCATCCCTCTAAAGCGTAAAGCATACACTTGAAGTATTAGTGCTGAAACTGTGTCAATCAGGTTTTAGCTGCAAAATTATTTAACAGGTTTTCTAGAAACACTTTCACTTTTTCTCTGCGATAGATCTAGCCACATCCTGGTAAAATCAGTTTCACATAGAAAAGTGATATGAGGGGTTTAAAATAGGATTTCATAGGGTTTTCATATTAGCCTGGCTTTAATTAGTAAGATGTCTTTGAATATCTCTAAAAACTATCATGAATTCCTAATTACTTATTGAAAATATTATTATAAAATTACTCTTATTTACTTATGATGTTTTTTCTTCATAATCATTTAGATATGAAGAACTAACTCTATTAAAATTGGTGAAATCTCTCCTTATAAGAATACCTTTACAGCTAAATCAGAGTATCACTAAGTGCTTAGTAGTTCAATAAAGTCATTCAGTAAATAATGAGTGCTCCTTCTTTGCCTGAATTCCTAGAATGTATGCCAAATTGCCAGTGATCTCTCACTCCTAAACAAATTTTCTTAAATATTTGGTAAGAAAGCTAGAAGTTACTAGAAGTGGTTGAGAATAAACTACCCATATGGTCTCCTGGACTTAAAAAAGATGAAGTCTGATGTAATGTTACAGGCACTGGATGATAGTTTATTAATAACAGCTTGTATTTTTGAAAGAACCTAGAAGAGTTAGACTCCCAAATCCAAGTGCCCTTTAAAGGGAAATTTTTGCTAAATCCCATAGGTTCTTTTGAAATCCCAGATATCATTAAAAACTAGGAGAGGAGAAAGATACATCATTTTGACCTTAAAAAGAATCTACTGTCAATAATGTCAGCTGCTTGATACTGAATGAAAGAGGTATTTTTTTAATGAATGAGAATGAGTGGTCTTCTCCAATCATAAAAATTAGCTAAATTCACATTCACCTTCTTGAAGGTAAAATAAACTTATATCAAAGTACTGTAGTTCATTTATTATGCTGCAAGTAGTTAGATAATCACCTTTGACTTGTTCTGCTGCACTTCATTTTTTGAACATTAACAGGAACAGTTTATACGTGTGAGATTTATGTCATGCTGAGACACTTTTTATAAGATTTACAGACCAGAATACGAAGGAAGCAGAGCTTTTAGAAGGTAAGACAAACAAGATAAGGATGAGGGTGTTGAGCTTTTAATGAAACATAGATGCAGGATATCATTACAAAAATAAATACACGAGTAAAAAACAAAAGTCTAATCAGCCAAAATTCATTGTTACAGCAATGGATCTGCCCCAGTAGGGTTTACCTGTCCTTGTTTTAACAAGTAATTTGTAATTTCTTGGTGCCAAGTGATTTCTCTGAACATGGAAGTTGTTGCCTTCAGTGATTCAGCTGGAGGGAGCAAACTATTAAGAAAAATTACTATGAAAGCAGATTAAAAAATAAATTAAAATATTGTATCAGAACAGGGCCAGTCTCTGCTTTTTCAAGTGGTTAAATACAAGACAGGAACTCTTTTTTCCAAATTTACCTCCCCTCCCCTCTACCTATTTGTTTCCAAGCTCACAGAGTACATTAGGAAAAGCACCACCGGAAAAAAATAAGAGGAGGTAAGAGAGGGAGAACATACAATAGATGTTAAGCTATGCACAGAAAAACATGCAAGTCAAAACCACACAAATTATTCAAGGTTTTTGAGTTGTTTTCTTTTATTTACTCATGCTGAAGACTAACAGGCTTTCCATTACATCACATTATGATCACATTATGTGTAATTAAAGTGTGTTACATTTACAGATTCTGAAAAACTGATGTGGCAAAGCAAGTTCCTGGAAAATATGTATAAAGATATTTGGATTGAAGTATTTGTACCCTTTCACTTACTAATGTTCAGTTAAATAAAATCTGACAGTTTCTTTATTAAAACTATGAAGTGATGTAGGACATCCTCCCTCAAGGACTCCTCAAATGTAAAATAAACAGTATGAAAAAGAGGGTACACTTTTATCTCTCCATAAAATGTTCCCATCTTTTGGCTGAAACAAAGAAGCTGCATAAAGTTAGCTACAAGTCCCAATAATCAAGGGAAGGAATTGGAAAATAACCCTGCCAGGGAAACTGCAGGAAACTGCAGGAGTTCTTTTGGCCAATGTAGTGTCAACACACTGTCCCTTTGGCCAACCAAGTGGTTATTGGAATAACAAAAAAAAAAAAAAAAAACAACACAGAGTTGTCAAAAGTGTCCATGAATAGATAGGGGCAAATTTTCCAAGGGCAGAAACCTTTTTCAAGCAGACAAAAGAATCAGCATGAATTATACACCTGTATTCACCAAGATACCACATAAAAATGTCTGAGGGAAACTAGATGCGAAACAAAACAAAAAACAAAGCAGTGGAAAATGTCCAATCCTGTTTTTTTTACCCATCAGGAAGAAGTACAAGAAGAATTTTTTGTACTCCGGCATGATGGATGTCAAAACTTTCAAATATGTAAGTGAAAATCTGTGCAAATTTCATCCATCGTATAAGCTCTCAGCTTGGATCTGCTCTGGCAATTTGGACAAAAGGAAATCTAGTTGTGTACCATGATACTAGTTGCACTTGCAAATATGAGCACAAGTTTTTGTATGAACAAACCAATCATTAAAGACAGAGGGTCAAAAGTGACCATAAAGTGCCAGAATCTCCTATTGCAAAATTTTTTTAAAAGTTGATTACCCACTGCTAACATAGGAGAGATGTAACATCTAATGAAACCAATAACACTTCTTGCAACCAGTTAACTGGAGGGCTGACATTCAAATATTCCAGACAGTGTCAGTGGTAGAATTCTCTGGAGACTTGACTGGATTTAGGGGATGAAAGTAAACATGACTTTTTCTTCAAGTGTATTCTTACTTTGGTGGACCCCTTGTAACTTCTAAGCCCCTTAAATGAAATGGAAAATAGTTGACTGTCAGAAAACATCTGGCAGACTTAACGGAATGCACTGATTGTGTTCAATGACATCTGCTCCACAGAGAAGCATTACCTGGCTCTGTTCAGAATAAGCCAGCTGTTCAGTCAGCTGGAATGAGCAGTCAGAGGTGTCTAAAGAAATCGGAAATACGACAAATACATATTGTCTTGAGATTAATTTAAAAAGGGTCTTTCTTGGCAAAAAGCCAGGCATCCAAAGAAAAAAGGATTGCCAGCTGAAGATTTAATGTCTCTCTAGAAATATTTCCGTGAGGACATTTCTTTGGATCAAGATGATGGGAAGGAGAAGATTTGTCAGCATATACTCTATATCCACAAGCAGCTTTCTGAGAAGTGGCAGCCAAAATGGCTTTGTGGCTTACATGAGATTTACATTGAATAACTCTGCTGCCAAATCAAGATTCTTGACTTTATACACTCTCTACAGGGGCTGTTTCTTGAACTGGAGAGAATCAGTTGTTTACATCCTTTTATGGTAAATGATAATATTTCTACAAAATTCTAACTTCTTTCCACAGGGGAAAAAAAGAACCCAATCATTGTCATGAATCGAGACCTGATAAATACTTTAAGTAAAATAATATAATAAAATAAATATACAGGGAAACATTTGGAGAAAATGCCCACTTGAAACAGCCTCTACCCTCAGTATTTGAGGGACTGATTTTGTATGATTCAAACTAGCATGACCATTCAGAAGAGTTTGAAACTAAGAGGCCCAAGGAAGAAAACTCAAAAAGAGTTGCATTCAACTCTCCAAATCTGACTTTATTACACAAGCAAAAGAAAAACAGTTTAAAGAGTTCAGTAAAAAAGAAAAAAAAATGAGCAGAAGCAGCAAAGAGAAAAGTATAAGCAGAGAATATAGGAGTAGCCATGGAGACAGTTCAGTTACTGAAAGGATCGAGTTAAAGTGGGTGAGGTAACAGAGAGGCAAGTTTGGTGTTTGGAATCCAATGAAAAGTGGCAAGGTTACAAACCAGGGGAAGTGAAACCAATAGAGCAGGACATGAAATTAGACAGTAGAGCCCTAACAAGATTTGGTGGACTATCGTTCATGACTGGAAAGTAGATATTTAAATGCATGATAATCTTTTGAAAGCTAGAAATAAAATCAGGAGTAGAATACTGCCATAGTCTAATAAAGATCACTTCTGCAAGTAAAAATCGGCAGTAACATGGATAAAACTGAAGCTTTTAAGGTCAAAATCAATTTGAATGAAGGGATTTAGTATGAATTACGGTCAGAAGTTTGCCATTGCCTCACATGGATCAAATTTGAACCTGGATGAGGACCTCATTAATATTTTGTTGGAAAGAAAATGGCTATCAGAAATCGTATCGTTGTGTGGACACAAAAATTTCCCAGACACATATTGGAAAAAACATGCTACCAAATATGGTAGGACCCACTCATTGCTGAATGTGATAGCCAACATATTTCTTCACCAAGTGTACTGTGACTAATATGTACTATTACAAAAAAGGTTCTGGTCAGCTGGAAGCGACAGATCAAGCAGAAGACCTGGGCATGGAACTTAATCACAAGATTACTATGAGTCACCAGTATGATGATAAAGTGCAATGTGATACTAGCCCATGGCAAAAGCAGAATATTTCCAATAGAAATTAGGATGTATTAATATCATTATAAAAAGTAACAATAAACTGAAGACAGTGCTCTGTGTTATACTGTGTGCAAAGATGAACTCAGATCAGAATAGGTAAAAGGAAGGGGTACTCATCCTTACAGAATACTGAGAGTCTTCTTTGGGAGGAGAGACAAATATGGGAGCACAGATAAAATGTGACTGCTCTCTATGAATTGCACTAGTATGAGGTAAGAACGGGAGGGAAATAAAGTTGCCTGAATCAATTTAGGAAAGAAAAAAGGAATAAGTTTCCTTACAATCAGCTTCACAAAGTCTTGAAAAAGCTTCCTGTAAGAAGTACAGGAGCAAATGTTAATTCATTGGCTAATGAAAAGGATATCGAGGTCAGGAATGGGATTATATGATGCAGTTCATCCCCAGTGCAGAATACTGCAGATAACAATCCAGTAAAACCTTTGTCTTGTTCAATGTCCACATACCTGAGATGCAACTTTTCATCAGTAGATACCAAACTCTTCACACAGGACAATTAATACCCATGTAATATAGCATTAGAATCATAGAATCATAGAATGGTTTGTGTTGGAAGGGGCCTTAGAGATCATATAGTTCCAAACCCTCAATATACTAATACTTAGTTCTCTACATGCTGTACTGTTTGATTTATACCAGTGTAAGACATTTTTTAATATGTTGGATTTTATTTTCACACTGTACCTAATAATATTCATAAGACGTACACTATGGAAAATGCAGAAATATGAACCAAATTTATGTAGCACCAAATAGTATCAAATATCAGTGGCTTTTCACAACACAAATTGCATTTTTTCATCCATTCTTTCTTTCTTTCTCCCACCCTCTGTTTAAAATATGAACATTAAATAAAACAAAAGGGTCACATTTAGAAAGCAAAGATGAAAATAGGTGTTTGCTTTGGCATATGTGGTTTAGGTTATGTTTAAAAGGTAATAGAACACTACGTAATATGTGTTTATTTCTCCTCTGTCTCAAAGTCAAGTGTGTTAGGGTAAAGTTTTCTTTTAGATCTTATTGTCACAAATGTTACAAAGTTTAAAAACACTAAAGACTTCTTTGTGTTATCTACGGTGGACCTGCGGAATGAACTGCTCCTAGTTGTCACTGAGTCAGTGGACTTTTAAAATGAATGAATCATTTATGATCAGTAATAATTTCTGTAGCTATGCAAGATAGGACAATGAATTCAGCATCAAAATTGCATTTTTCAGAGCGTAAGTTTTTATGAGTATGAAAAGAGTCAATTTCTTCTCAATTTCAGCTCTCTGCTTCGACAGATACAGGGATATTTCAGCTATCCCTGACAGTAAAGTTAGTAGCTGGTGCTGTATGAAGACAAGAGATGAGATATGGATTGAGGTGTCAGTTCAGTGCAGTTCTCTTCCATATGGAATATGAGTATTTCTTTATATATGAGGACCTAATTCAGCAAAAAAACCAATGTAAAACTGACATAACCGTAAGAAAATTCAGGATTGATCTTAGAGAGAAACGGGAAAGATATTGTCTGAAATTGAAGAAGCTTTATGTATGTTTTCATCGGTAATACACAAAATTACATAAGCCAATGAAATTTCACCACTAGTGTCATAATCTCAGTGCTTGAGTCTATGCCTGTCTGACCTCACTTAAACTCAGAATTGTCATCTTGGTAAAAACATCCTCTCTAGTCTACACAAAAAACAGCTTGACCATTCTCAGTAACGAGGGGAGTTACAAAGCTGGTGCAGCTCATTCAGAAAGAGTTACTATGGAACTTGCGCATCACATGTATTTCTACATCTACACGAGGTAGGCACACGTGAGATACACAGTTGGATAGAAATGAAGGAGGGAGGAAAAAAAAGATGTGCAAATTAATTATACTTTCCATTTCCAATTATGCACAATTTTAAGGTCCTCACATGAGGCTTTAAATATCTGTAAACCACATCTCAAAACACATGCAGAACTACAACTAGTTTACTTAACTTCAGATTGCACTTTGAAGCATACATAATCTCAAAATCAACTAGAAGGCACATACAACTTGCCCTGAAAATTCAAGCTTTGGGAATTCAGGCTGCTTCTCATTGTACTAATCATGCAAAAGTATAAGAAGTTTAGAAGATAAGTCAAAGGAAAGGTAATCAACAGCAGTCTTCATGATTTTGCCAGAACATTAATACATCAGACTTCCACTGTCAAGGACAGTTTCCATCTATCTGCCTGAGTTGGGTCCATTGGGAAACATTCTTCACAGCTTTCATCTGAAAGAGCATCTAATAAAATGTAGAGGATGATGTAAAATCAGATCCATCAAAATCAAAATACATAACCTATTTGAATAGAACCTAAGCTGGTTTTCATTATTATGGCAAGTCTCCTATGATACAAATCATCATATTTTGAGACGTGATTGTATTGTAACAAGTGGTTCAAATCATTTTCAAACTGGAATTATGGGTAGATTACTTGTGGTACAGCTGTCCATCTGGAAATTTCAGATTTTATCTATTTTCAGCAGAATTCTAACACATCAAATACTTAGAGTTGCAGAAAATGACAATGTATTTTGACTACATGCTGTCTAGGTAAATATTTGCAAATGAGGAACACTGAAATTAAAACAGGTTTTTTGTGTATGTGTCACTCCATATATTTTGTTTTTTCTGGCTACCAGTTCAAATTTTGGCTACTACTTCAATACCATTCAAGAAGAAAGGTAACATTCAGATAATTGACAATTATATAGCATGAATAGTTGAGTGGCATTATATGTGGGTAACAATAATAATCTTCTTCCTTATCCAAAAATATGTGGTGCAACTGTTGAGACCTCTTCACTGGTGACAATCACACTGGGGATTGTCACTTTGAAATGATTGAAGCAAAGCATTTGGAAACAAATATACCTTGGATAGTGGAAAATTTAGTATAATTGAACTTGTCCTAGCTGGAGGTGTCAGCTAGAAAGCAAGCTTTTAGGCATCTGAAGATAGTGGGCTTGGCTTAGGAGTCAAGCCTCAACTTGAGAAAAAAGGGAATTCGCATGAAATATCCACCCAAACAATTGTATATCCCTTGTGACCAGCTGTTCCTACCGTCTTAGATTTACACAAGACATAATAAAGAACCAAAGAGGAATTTAAAAGCAAACAAAAGCCAGACCAGTAGGAGAAGGTTTGGATCCCAACCTGCCCAAACTTGGAAAGGCTTACTGCACTACTTTTCAGTTTGAGCTCATCTGCAGTTTTAAGTGTGCTTGTCAATTTAAATTAGACCTTTACAAGTAAAAATAAAAATTTATTTTACCAGTAACTCTTTAAGTGTTATCTTAAGAGCTGGATAAAGTATTTGCACTGAAATTCTGACTGATTCAAATGGACCCTGCATTCCAGGCTACATGGGTTTATGAAGCCCAGTCCATTCAAATGCACTCTGCAATGCAGTTGTCCATAAACACAACAAGCTCCAAAATTTCTCTTCTTAATCAATCTCAATCAATACATGCTCCAAATTCCTCTTGTTCTACTTTCTCTAATGCTCTCAAGCACTTCATGCTTCCCAAAATCAACTAATGTAAATGGAGACCTAAAATGTAGAGGAGATGAAGAATAAGATAACACAGTGTTAGTCTGTATTCCTGTCCAAGTATGGAAAATCAAGGCTAAAGGTTCATTTACCCTGCAGAATCTAAAGATTTCAAGATTAAAACAAGCCTAGCCTGCAACATACAACAACCATAGGTAAGGAAGGGCCATCACATGTATTTATCCATATTTATTTTTCAAGTACACAAAGTGTATGCATCACAATTCTCTGAAAACTGCAAAATGTATCACGCCATGGTAAGCAGCCATCAGAAAATGACCAGGACAGCTAAAGGAATCATTTATAAATCAACTTAAAAAAACACTCAGTAGATTATTTGCTGGAAAATGCAGCTAGGATGATAAAAAAGAGGCAGATAAAAGATTTGAACATATTTAATTGTTTTGTCTGAATATTTTTTCAGGAAAATGGTTTGGGTTTTCTCTTCAAAATAATTATTTTCTTTTCAAATATATTTAAAATTAATAACTCAATGTTAAAGGAAGGATTAAAAATCCCACAGTGATGTGCAATTTAGTAATTTGGAGCAGAAAATGTTTAGTGTAAGGAGAAACAACATTTTACTTGCATTACATTTGGATTTTTCCTTACCGAGGGATAAAGAAAAATTTTTCACTATGAGTCAATTTGAAATATTTTCTTAATTTTTGTAATTCATAATTTAAAGCGAAAAATTAATTTTCATAAAGACCTAATGGCAAAGTTTTAAATGGGAAGAGGCTGGAACTTTCTACCAAGTACAAATAAGGTCTTATTTGATTATTTCAATTCAGTTCAGTAGGTGACTAAGTTCAAATAGACACACAGAAGAAAAGAACTGAGGCTAACTTTTTACTTTCCGTGTTTTAGGAAGTGTGCTTCTCCCTATATGTGACACTCTCACATATATTCCAGCTCCATATGTCACACATACTGCATGTACATATCAGGTTGCCAATATGTCCTATAACCAAAGCATCACCTGACTCTGCCTGAACCCAACCTGATCCTATTAGGATCAGATTACACAGAAATGAAGCTGTTAATAAAGTTATGAATTTGATGTTAAATTTTATTACAGAAAGACCTGCCGGACATTTTGCTGTGAATTTTACCCCGTACAAATATCTGTCAAAAAGCCCAGAAGTAGCCACTGAAACAGATACTTTAAAATTCATCTTCAAGCACACGATGCAACCTGGCTTAATGGTAAATGCATATCAGCTACTATGCAATGAGCCTGACATACTAAAGTTATAGATCATAAAACATGAAAAAGACATTTGTTTTCTACTTCAAGATATTCAACAGCTGTGTTTATTCTGAGATTTTTTTTTTAACAGATAAGAAGTCAGACATGATGCCTTTTCTCTAACAGGAGTAAGAATGTTTTTAACCATTTTCTGAAGCTATTAGTTTCTGTCTTAGCCACTCTCTTAGTGGTGCTTAAAACAACAGTTGAAAAAACATATCTGTGAGTGACAATAATAGGAAAACCCCGATTTCTGGGTTTAACCTATTGAACCACCCCTAAACACTTTGGCACCCAGGTGTAGCAGCATTTGAAATGCCACATGCAACACAGAAATCCAGCATTTTTGATAGCTTTTCTCACAGACCAGAGTTATCTTAGTGCAGATAAAGAGCTGCCCATCCAATATGCTCTGGTTGTTACAAGCAGCTCTTGAGAGTCCAGCCAGCCATGGATCCTTGGATCCAGCCAGCCAGCATCCTAACAAATCCTCTGAGGATTCTCCCTGTGCAGATATTATCAGCAAGGCACATGGCGCCTTTTGTGATTAATGCTCTAACTGACATGATGGCTAAGGGATGGCCTTCCTCATGCACTGCAAGAGTTTAATGGTGCTCAGCCAAGCATAAATTAATCATTTTTCATCTTTTTTTTATATTATATGGCCACCCACCAATACTAACTTTTAGCCTTCTTTTAGTCTTTGCGATTCTGCCTTTTTTTTTTGTTTGCTCACTGTAGCCTTGATAGCAGGCAAAATTTACTAAAACATAACGAAATAACCTCTTTCCTGTCTAACAATTGGCACTGAGAGGAACTTTTAAGTTCTGGAAACTCTTAAGGTCTTCTTCATAAAGCTGATGAGCTCCTCAGCATTCTGCAGACATTTTTGTAAAATTACCTAGGCAAGAGTGATCCTAGCCAAAACCAAGATTTATTAAAAACAGAGAAAATGGAATTCAAAGAAAAAGTTTCCTGAATAGCAGCGAACTTAACACTTCAGTGAACCAGGATTTCTATGATGGCACATTGTAGTGATGGGGTCAGACATACAACTTCAGGCAGTCCGCAAAATAAAGGTACCTGATACAAACATACTCTTAATATGTTTTAAACTCACCTGAATACACATTCAAGTACATGTATTCCTAATAAAATATCACAGTTCCAATTTTTTTGCTGTTTATTCTAAATACTTTTTATGATAGATAAACAAATTAAAATGCAGTACCGGTTTACAGAAGAGAATATTCCTCAGGATAGCTCCACATAGCAACATACACACAATGTAGATAGTTAAGTTACTTTGTCTTCTGTCTTTAAACTTAGCAAATTATTAATAGTAACAAAAAAATAGTGAATTTACATTGATGCAGGTATCACTGGAGCAACTGATGTAAAAGTTGGAAAAATGTCACAAGCTTTCATCAAGTGAGAGTTTCTATTTCTTCCCAGTTCTATCACTTCTCCTAGTAAAAGTCATTACCTCTCTGCACAAAATTTTGCCCTATCTTGGTTTACCTAAATATCTCAGAAACATTAAAAGTTAAAAATATCGGCTCATTAACTTTTCCTGCTGTTAGTCACGTGTATAGGTAAAAGAGAAGGAGAGTGTAAAGATTAAACTGTCACTAGCTTTGCTAACCATGCCAAAGGCTGTATGCAGCAGAAACATTCAAGCAGAGACCCTGGCTTTACAGCACAGTAAGTTTTTTGAGGCCATGTCTCAAAGGGTCCGTGTTGTGCTAAGCCAGGTCTGTGTCATTTCCCTGATATTTCCTGAACTGGATGACGTCTACCCACAGCAGGAAAGAGAAGGCCAATGTCCATTACTGGCAGATGTGCACGAGAATGGCTGGATTTGAAAGATACCATGCCACGTTAAGACTCTAATCTGTTTCTGGACTCAACTTTTCATAGACTGTGGGAAAGAGAAAGGAAATCTATACTATAGTATACATTTTCATGGCAAATGAAAAACATTATACATCTTAAAATATTGTTCTCAAGTATTCCTCATATAATCATTGCCTGCATATGTTCAAATACACCTATTTATTGAGTTCATTGGCTGAACATGTTTTCATCAATATGACTCAGCCATAATTATTTTCACTGGAGTTAGGCACAAGTTTCATAGTTTCCGATCTAGTCCTATTCTTTGTCGTCTTTCTTATTCTTAGCTCTGTAATTAAGGCCTTATGTTTTAATAAGTGAAGAAGATGCAAGATACACTACTGCCACAACCCAATAAAATTTCTTTTTTTTTAGGCATATTCACACTGGGCTGAGTCTTTGTTTATAAAATGGTTAAGGTTTCTAGTTATTAAAAGAGATCAAATATATACTGAACTCTACTGCAGAAATCAGCTTCAGAGTTTTGTTATAAAGCTGTAAAACACAGCACCAAGGAGAACCACAGATTCCAAAATCCTGTCAGAGGATCCCTTGGGCACTTCAAGAGAGATTAAATCTACAGATTATTCAGGACAAAATAACTTGGCATGCTTTTTGGCACTAGAAAAAAAAATACCACCATTTCTAAGACCTCAGTTTCAGTTTGCTCCTGATTTCCCAAACATCTCAAATTCTCACTGTTGGAATTCCTCACAGCCGAATTCCTTCCAGCTTTTGTTGAAGTGCCTTCTTTGCAGAAATATCACAAAATTATCTGATGGCAAAAATAGGTATTTTCTAAATCCATATCTTAACTATCTAATCCCTGCATTTAAGCCTCCATCTTCATTTCAGTCACAACTGAAGGCTCCAACCCTGATTTAGGGAAGTCAGGGGATACAATCCCTTGGTTTAAAAGAAAAAGTAGGCAGAATAGCAGCAATATTGTACTCTAACCTTCTGAAAAGCAATTTCAGACTCTGTAAACAAATCCCCACAGTCTACTGAGACAAGACTAGGAAAAAATACCACCTGAGCAGCCCTTCCATCTGCCTAGGAAGGGCAATGCAGACTAGCACAAACTCTATCACTTACACAGGAGTAAGATTCAGGATCAGGGTTGTCATTTTATGCTGACCTGATGAAACAGCTCATAAAATACACTATCCATCAGGTGTAGCCCCAAACCCTGTTTTCAAACAGAACTGCCCCATAGAACTGAACGTCTGTAATTTGTTGTGGCACCAAGACTGCATAACCTCAAGCACGTAAAACTACTGCACTGCAATCTCAAAGCAAAATAGTCATGCTTCAACCAAATTACACGATCTCAGTTACTTGTTCTTGCCACTCGCTCATGTCCATATTAACCTTCCTTTTTTCTCATTATCAGTTTTCATTTGGTGAAGTTTCCTCATCTGACACCTTTTGCACTGACATGAACACTTCAGCCATCACAATGAAAGGGTTTGAAAAGGGCAGCTGATCCCTTTTAATAATGGTACAGATTGTTTAGGTAGCTACAGCCTCTATTCCTCAGTGACTGGCATCAATGGCAATTAGCCATAATGGTATTTGTAATGTTGCAGTGGCAGAAACAGTAATCTGTGCTTGCATTTAATTCAAAGTGTATATTGCACTGCCTGGTGCTGCATCAGGCAAAAACTCAGAGACTGTACATCTCATTTTCACTTTGAAATTTCATGATACAAGAACTGTACTTCCAGGTAGCTTTGTGGTCTTTTGCTTGTAATGGGGTGGGGGGGCAATGTTAGGGGGAAAATGGGCATTTTTCTATGCGGAAAGTATTGCCTTTCCTTCAGAAAAGCCAGCTATTCAACCTTTTCGAAATTTGGTAAGAGACAACCAAATAATTTTGGCCAAAGCCGTACAAAAATAGTTTGGGGGTTTCCCGCAAAAAGTCCTGCAAGTTTCTAAGAAATGTAGATTCTATCTGGAAGTACATTCAAAAAAGTCTTTTTCCCATTCAAACAAAGATTCAGACAGAAAGGTCATTTTGGGTAATCTCCTCCCTCCTTATTTCATCAATTATGCTATTGAATCTAATTTCATCAGAAGGAAGTCTCTCATGAACTACAGTATTTAAAAAAAAAAAAGAAATAGCTTTCAGGCTGACATGGGAAAAAACCCCAGCCATTTTTATTTGTGTCTGTTGTAGTGGGAACCTTGGAAAAACAAAGCAACCCAATGCCACTAGTGTTATTGCACATAAATCCAACTGCTGATTATATATTCTGACAATGCTAAACTGTTCAGTTCAATCTCAGATGAAGCTAAAACCAGGCAGAGCTACTGAAGAGAAAGACGGTGACAAATTTCAAGCAAGTATCAAAATATCTTACCCTGACCAAGAGGATTTATGAGCCTGAAAGCATCTGACCTCAATTTGAAGAACTTTGGAAAATTTTACTGTTGATTTGTTCAGTAGTATTTGGGCAAACAAGAATAAAATGCATAATAAACTATGATCCGTGCATGAGAACATATCTAAACAGTTGAATATATAAATAAGGGGTTTTCTGTAATCCAAGAAAAACAGTAGCATATTTGACCAAAAAGAAAGGAACTTTTTCTCTTAATTTTTGTCCATATCCCTAACAGGTTTTAAATTCACACAGACATATAAGACTTACAATCAGAAAAATATGGAGAAGGACAAAGAGAATGATAGAGAAAAAAATAAAGCCAGAGAGAAAAAAACAGACTTCACATACACTCTTAAATTAATTTACATGCAGAAGACGAAAAGTGAACTAAAAATTCAGGAACAGAGCACTTAGAATCTATTATTTCACTTCCCAATACCACAGATACAGGCAAAATCAGAGGATGTAAATGAGTTCATTTAAGGCTCATATTCCTGATATTTTTCCAATGAACATTTCAGACTCATTTTGAAAAACATGCCCAAGACAGATTTTCTTCTGGTGTTTGCCTGAATGGCACTCTTGCCTCTGCATAAGAATGCTTCACTGTTTTCGGATCCATTCCAATACTTTTCCTAGTGTTTCACTTTGAACTGAAGAAAATGAGAATTCTCAAGGCGCACCCTTGTAGTAAACTGAGTCACATCAGGTCACAATGATTTGGCTTATACGGCTACATAAAACATTGCAGTTGGCACAGACATATCATAAACAGCTTGGTAGTGATTTTTAACGAAATGTGTTTGCTTGGAAGTCTGCTGAAAGACGAACATCAAGACGTAGATTTTCAGTTCTCAATTCTGTTCTTCATGCTGGCAAAGCACCTGCATGTTGTTACAGGCAAATGCCAAACTCTTTGTTTGGAGGCAAGAGTTTCCTCCCTCCCTCATTTATACCCACTTTCATGGCATTCTAATGTAGGCTTTCCTCTCTGTTTATTCTCAGCTTAGTGGTGTGACAGCCTCTGATGTTCCATCCCAATAGTAAATCTTGTTTTCAAAGTGCCTTACTTGTCAAGAAGCACACTGTAAGATTCATGTATCTGCCTTCATCAGAAACCATTTTTAAGGATTAGCTGGCAAACCTGGGGTTCAGAAGTTCCTGCCAGTACCAGGAATATACCCCAACTCCGCTAAGCAATGCTGAGAAGCTTCCAGCTCCCACCTTGTCACAGCTGGGCACAAAGAGGACAGAATTGAAAATATCAATATGGCTCTGTGGAAGAAATTCATGCAGAAAGTAAGAAGGATGAGGCACTATTTTTTCCTCAGTTTTACCCTAGGAAAAATTCACTGACTTGAATGGAGTCACCCTGGAGTAAAATTAATATAATACAGTGATAAATCAGGCCTATTGGTGCACTGACAGTGCCCCTGTAGGACCTTCTCGAGCAGCCAACCTACTGAATATTGCTAGCAGCATTGTCTTCCCAAGCACTGTGCCATGGCATTTCCACAGACAAATTGTTTCCTGACACAGCAGAGACTGATCTCCATGCTTCCTGCTTAGCTAATGCATTATAACCACATTGTTTTGCACTGGTTGCCCTCTAATTTGTGTGCAAAAAGATTTCTGAGTCAAACACACAGCCCTCAGCTGTGGCAAATCCATGTGGAGTTTTGACTCCTAAAGCATCCAAAGATCACAGAAGTTACAGATGTAAAATATATTTCCCTAACTACTTTTATGATTTGATTATTTGAAAAGCCAGTATAGAAAAGATGGATCAGAATACTGGAGCCAAGAATGCTTTCTAAGGAGGCAATGATAGCCAAACTCCTGGCCTTGAAGTCCAAGGTAGAAAAGGATGCCCTGAGGAATATTTATACAGCTCTTGGTCTTTTTTGGACTCCTCAAAAATTTTCTGCCTTTTCTTTTCTGTCAGATATTAAAACCAAGAGGCAGCTTTAGACAGTGAAATATTGTGTCTGGTCATAATTGCTTGGTAATTAGCAGCTCTCAGTGGCAGCAAGCCAAATAATAAACGTTTCTTCCAAGTATATCTAGTCATTGTTTTGATGACACCTTTCCAACTCAAGGCTTTTCATTTCTGGCCAATGTGAAAAGCACCACAGGGGTGGGGCAACGTGAAATGAAAATCAGATTCCTCTTTGGAAATCAGATAGGAGGAAAAATACCTTAAGAAAAAAAAGTCAGATAATCAGGACTGTTCCATCCTTCTTTCAACAACTCCAAGAGACCTTTGATGGTGGAAACATTCTGGTTTTCTCCTACAGATCCAAAATGTCAGTATATTATGTACTGTTCCAGGCGAAGATAAAATGAGAAAAATCAAAATTTATATTCAACAGACTCATTTCATGCCTACTCTGAAAAGTTCTGTCAACATTTGGAGGAGAGAAGGAAGGCAACCTGAGTACAGAGACAAAATACAGACCACCATCTCTACAAACTGTTCCACCACTGTAAGCAGAAGACAAAAAAATCTTAGGATGTTCATCTTACCTTGGTCTCCCATCCAGTCAACATACACAGACGCTGTTCTGAACAGAGTCCATTTGGCATTTTAGACATCTGCTGTAGGGTAAGAAGAGCTGGTACCTACAGTCCATTGACTTCATTGACTGCATATCCATAGATCATAAGACAATGCTCAAGGACTCTCATAACAGCAAACATTTGCATTTCACATGCCTTTACATTGAGTTAGATAAAATCCACCCTCCTTCTCTAATCACAGAGGCCTACTGCTCTTCTAGACTTAGATGAAGAAGTCTCCTTCAGAAAAGAATGACTACTATCAAGGTAAACCAACATGGCTGGTTGTCCACAATCTTTAGGAAACAGTCAGGGATGTCAGAGACAGAGAACTATTGGTTAAAAAATTGTACGTTGCTCTAGCCCAAAAGGCAGAAAAATAGAGGAAGTTCTAATACAGAAGGGGTAGTTCCAAAATATCTACAACTGTTATCTTCCAGACATCTGTCCCACCTTTTCTAACATGAGGAGTACATCTTGAGTGTGTGCTCACACTCCAGAAGGCCAACTGTATCCATCTGTGTCAAAAGCAGCATGGGCAGCAGGGCAAGGGAGGTGATTCTGCCCCTCCACTCTGCTCTGGTGAGACCCCATCTGGAGCACTGTGTCCAGCCCTGGGATCCCCAGCACCAGAAAGACATGGACCTATTGGAGTGAGTCCAGAGGAGGGCCATAAAAATGGTAAGAGCACTGGAGCACCACCCCCACGAAGAAAGGCTGAGAGAGTTGGGGTTGTTCAACCTGGAGATGGGAAAGCTTTGGGAAGACCTCATTGCAGTACTTAAAGGGGGCTTATAAAAAAAGAGGAAAAATTACTTTTTAAACAGGCAGATAGGACAAGGGGGAACAAGGGTTTTAAACTAAAAGATGAGAGATTAAGAATACTTGTTAGGAAAATAGTTCTTTGTTCTGAGTGGTGAGACACTGGAACGGGTTTCCTAGAGAAGTTGTGGATGCCCCACAAGTGTTCAATGCCATGTTGGATAGGGTTCTGAGCCTTTCTATGATCTCCCTGGTTTAATTGTAAATTGGCTGACAAATAACCAGGGCTCAGCCCAGTTGTCCCTCCCTCCTCAGGACTAGGAAATTCCATCAAGAGGATGGGCAATATAGTTCAGGAGTGGGTGGAGGTATCTATTGTTTAGGCACTTCCAGACCCCACAGAGCTGCTCTTCTAGAGCCCTCTACAAGCTGAACAAGGTGTTTTGAGGGTTCCAAAACATGAAGTGTATCTTCTTGTATACACTTCCATTGTTTGTAAAACAAAGCAATCTCCATAAACCATGTAAGACAGAGGGCCCAGGGAAAAAGAAAGTACAGATTAACTAGATATCCCACGTATTTACTTTAGACTTCAGTGCTAGTAATGGTCTCTATGTGGATAAAATAAACTAGCACATTGACAAATTAAACGAGCTTGAAGGAATAACAAGAGTTGAAATTATTGCAATTACACAATTTTCACAGAAATGCCAGACTGAAGTTCTCTGAACTGTAAATGAGACCTGAGGGTCAGGTTCTGTCCCAGGAAACACATGAGAAATCTCAACCAAATAAGTGAAGTAGCACTAACAATAATCCAGTGCAGGACTGTGTGGGCTGCCTCTTCCCTGGGGAACTTTTCCCACCATTTAGGCTCTGACTTCAGTATTAAAAGTATTGTCTTCTTGTAAGCTCAGTCATTAGTCCTTTCTTGCTCCTCTACTGTTTACTTTCTTGAAGGAAAAACTGATTCACAGCCATGAGAACACAGCATCCTGGACAGCCTGGCCTGCACTCACTGAACTCCCTGAGTTCTCACAGAGAGACAGGTGCCTAAAACACCAAGGGATGCTCTGCCTCAAATAACTGCAGTCCTTCTGAGATTGCTTAAAAGGGATAACCCTCATATTTAATTCTGCAGCTTTAGGTCCACAGTTTAAACTGAGTTCTATTTTAGCAGCAGATACAGTAGGGGGAGGAAAAGTAAAGTAGAATCTCCCTAAATCTAAACACTATATTTGCTCAGCCTAAAGGCACAACACATCCCTTTAGACATAATTCCTTATGGTTTCCACAACTCCCAAAGCTTTAGGGAGCCTTTCTTGGATAGCCTCCAGCCCAGGACAACCAGCAGACACTTCACATACTCCTCCACTTGCCCTCACTCTACTGCTACACTTTGACCACTGGACCATTCTGACTTTACACACCTTCTGCACATCACCAGTATGGTGGAGTGTTTCATCTATTTCCCATCTCCATCTGATATGAACTTGATGCAAATTATAACTACTTTTCATAAGTTATAAGTTGGCAGAGAACTTACCTTGTGATTTTCCAACAGATATTCCATAGATTTGCAAGGGGTTGCACTTATTTATGCGTGACCCTGGAAGCCTTTTTAATGGGATATCACGGAGCATATTTTGGCAGGCCATTGAAAACGATTTTATTTTACTTGCAAGATCACATAGTCAGCTCAGCAGTGCTGAAATGTGGCAATGAATTCCTCTCATCGCGTAGAGATGATGATCAGCAATACTACCAATAGATAGGAAAAACTAACCAAGTCATCCTAGTCAGTGGATCTTACTTGCATTTAAGGCTGACACATACATAGCAATTTGCCTCTGTTCTGCAGCAGCTGCAAACTATTAACTATGACAATGAAGTTGATTTTTAAACCAACAAATATGATGGCTATTATGAAAGTTTTACCACTGTCACATGGTGTGCAGTCTTTAAATTCATCCCTTGCTGTGTGGCTGAACTTTTATTGAATTTTTTTTTAAATTAAAGGAAGGTCATGCAAGGACAGAAAGCCTCTTTGTCAATCAGACTGTGCAGTGCACAAAACTCTTCCAGAACTCTCATAAAAGCCAAGACCAGCACACTGTACTTAAAGCACAGTGTTGCAGAGATACCACAACTGTATTTGACAGATAAAAAGATACTCCCACTCATTCCCCATTGCTTCTTTCCGCCTCCAAAATGCCATCATCTTTGCTGGGTTCTCAGAAAATATAGCACTGAATGATCTATTTGTCAACTGAGGGAGTTTTCAACATAAGAAACCTTCAAAATTATACCCATGGCCCAAAGCACACACCTTTGCTCTAATACACTGATAGAAACAAATCAAATGAAAACCAACTTCCAATCCAAGATCTACACAGAGAAGAAGAAGGATTTTAGCCTCTTCTGATATCAGGAGATGTTGATGATTTGAGGAATACTTACAGTGGGATATCATATAAAATGTCTCTCATCATGCACAACTAAATTGTGGCCAAATAACTCTGTAAAAATCAATATGTAACCTTTAGATAATGTTCATTTTTTTTCCTACAGGCCCAGTGACACAGTACAAAAAAATCTTTGAATTCTAGAAGCCCTTATAACTATTCAGCTGAAGAACTGATTCCTCCTGGTTTCTATTTCCATTCATCTTCTTTCTCACCTCATCATATGAGCTACCCTTCTCCTTCAAAAGAACTGCAGAAACCCACAGGCAGAGCAGGGGGTGAGCCTCACTATTTTACATAACAAAATCATATGCATCAAAACACACACACAACTTCCCAAATGTCTGAGGTTAGTTATCCTTCATGTCCTGACAAGTTACACCCACCTTTCCCAGAGGAACTAACTCACTCCATAACAAATCCCAGACTTCTGTTAAAACAGCAAATAAAGTAGGACCACCTACCATCCAATCCTGCAAACACTTACTGGTAGACATCCTTGCATGCCTAGTGCCATGCACAACCTCAGAGTTTCAGCTGGTCTGTCCTCGTAACAAAGTGCCATATCTCCAGCAAATGTTTCCAGAGTTATGCTCTATTGCTAGGTCAAACTCAGCTCAATTCTGTAACCTCTGTTTACAGTCAGCCTCCAGCATTGGCTTATGCTGGAATAATTTATAAGAATGAAACACAAATCTGGATTTCAGGATAAGGCCCTCAGTAAACATGTGGGAGCATTTATGACTCTGCGAGACCTACGTTAAAAAATAACTTAAAAACAGACAGTATTTCCCTATGATTGCCCTGTTTTCCCATGTTCCAGTTTGCTCTTTCAAAAAGGCTGGTAGGCTGAGATATTGGTCACTATGTGAAAATGACAACATTCAATTAAAACAATAGCAATTTTCAAGTGACACTTTTTTTTTCAATAGATGTATGACATTCCTAGACATTCTATTAATTAGCAGGCCCCAGGCAACATATTTGGTAAAACAGAACAATCTGGCCTTTGATTTTTATCCAGGCCTTACCCAAGATCACACAGAGGTAGCCAGGCTGCTGATAGATCCCCCACACAGAGCACACACCCCCAGCAAACAGCTGTGCTAAGAACTGCATGTAAACCACTTTTAAGAGTTCTCAATCTGCAGTGAAAGAAAGAATGATTTATTCATTAATAAAAAACTGCTGGTGTTGGACTGGACAATCAGAATTTGCTAAATGGACTCTACTAATGAGTTCCAAGTTTGGTTTTGCATCCTTTTTTCCAGTTACCTGTTTCAACTTTAAGTCATGCTGGATGAAAAACATATCCTGAATGTTTTCTATCCTTCAGAACCAGGAATTCAAACAAGCCCATTACTCTCAAAGTAAGGAGGATATTAATATCCTGATGAGCATCTGAAATTAGCAGCATCTCGTGTTCTACACCTACATGATGGTTATCTAGGAACTGGCATCCTTGTTATATATTTTCTGGATGGCTATAGTTACAATCCATCAGTACACTGGATGAAAAACACCATCTCAACAGATGTTGTAAGATGCTAGCTGAAAGACTCTACCTTTTGATACTCCCACCTGCATTAATAATTTCTGGTTGCATTGGATAAAGATCTGTGAGTTCCTTCATGTTTAGGAATTTATTAAGGTAACCAAAACTTTGGAATCTTTCTTACTGGTTGTATTATTCATTTTGTCTGTAGACAATAATGGCCCTCTTACATTAGGGATAATTAGGGCCTTAGATGGGCTTTCAAAGACATTTCCACATTTTTCAGTGATGTAGCTGACTAAAACAAAATCCAAAGGGAAAAGGGGAGGAGTATTTGATCTTGAAAGCAGCCAGACTGTCTGGAGGATATGTATTTTGAAGGTTTTATTGGTAGCCCTCAGAGAAAGGCAGCTATAACCTAAGCTTGAAGGCTAGCAAGGGCTATGTGGGTTTGTGTGGGAGGGGGTTGTCTAATTTGTAAATGGTGAGTTATTAGCCCTGACATTTGAGAATAGACACTGCATTGTGTTGATGATGAAAGCAACCCTAGTTTTCTTGTTAATGGCAGTGATTCATTCTTTCCCACTCCACTATTGTTCCCATTTACCTGGCAAAGAGAATTACTTCTTATGTGCTCCCAGTTGCTGATTTCTGGAAAGACTATTCAGATGAGCAAAAGCACAGGAGAAGAAATGCACCAAACTGGCAAAGTTCTGGAAACAGCACCAGTGGATCTCTGAAAGGGTGTGTGGCTTTTTCCCCCCTGCCTACTCCCCTTAGCACTCGAGAAAACCCTGCCTCTCTTCTGCTATACTCAGAGCTTTCAGGCTCCCTTCCTTTCAATTCAGGATTAGTCTCTTAAACCCATGCTTTTAAAATTAATTAAAATATCCTAAGATGTGTTAAAGTTTTGGAAGCTTTAAATTACTTTAAACATGTATGTAGTCATACATTTGGTAACACAGAGCAACCAGC
Organism: Pseudopipra pipra; assembly: GCF_036250125.1. Lineage (NCBI taxonomy): Eukaryota > Metazoa > Chordata > Aves > Passeriformes > Pipridae > Pseudopipra > Pseudopipra pipra. The sequence goes on from NC_087554.1 coordinate 53,879,835, forward strand.
CTTAGATTTTCCACTACAGCCTTACCCAACTGCACAAAAGTAGCTATGGCCACAACTGGCCTCCTATAAGACATGAAAACACACAGAAATCCCACAAGGGCTCCCAGCCAATAGCCCTTACAGAAATCCATACATTAAAGTTTTTTAAATTGTCTTAAAGCCATGCAATATCAGGACAATGACCAGGAGTAAGAAAATCAAGACCGAAGCCTCCACACGGAGCTGTCTCTCCAACAGTCTGTTTTGTAACATGCCTGGCTACTGCGCTCAAATTCTCTGTTTTTCACTTGGCGAACTGCAAACCCAACACTTCTCAGGCTGCCTCCCCTCCTCCCCAGCAGACTGTGACACTGATAGATGGGCCTGATCCCTTGCTAAAGTGGAAGAGCTGCATTGACGTCAGTGATGATACTTCTCTTTCTTGCAACTACCAATCTGGCCCTCCCACTTTTACAAATGCCCCCGAGGGGACGACATGAAATACAAAGCTTGGAAAACTACAGAACTATGACTTGGGAACAGCCCATGGCACAGATTAGGGGACAGTAGCCATAAAGAGTTTGAATCCAGATGTGAAATTCCCCCAGGCTAGTACTATTCAAACCCTATCTCTTATGTGAAGCAAACAAGTTAAATTAACTATTAGTTCAACCTTACCCGTAAGACACAGCTTATTGTGAACAATGAAGATCTTTGGAAGCAGTTTACTTTGGGACACGCAAACAGCTATATGTCTGCCAAAAGGCTGAAGCATATTCCACCCTTGGTGCAGCCAGCCAGGACCACTGCAGCAGGCAGGGCAGACAAGCTGACTGACACACTGGGGTTTGCTCTGTGCAAATATTTCTTGTGCCCATGGAGCACAGAAACCACAGCTGCAGTTCTGCCAGTGGAGCAGAAGGTGTCACGTCCAGAGACAGTAGTGGGCATTCAGCTGACCGCAAGCAAACAAAGCCTAAGTGGAATGTGGTATCCTCAATTCCATCTTGGGTTTCAAGTGACTAAGTGAAGAGATGCATGAAGTTCATATTGAGTCCCCAAGCCACCAGGTGCCTACTAAACAGAGCTAGAGCTCTCTCTAAGCTGCTGCAGCCAGCCACAAAGGTAGCTGGGCTTTGGCCATGCAGAATTCCCACAGATTTCAATGGGAATTTCAGTGTTCCAGTCTGGACTCCAAGAATGCATTGCTGGACCCAGAGCTCTGACGGCTGGAGCCGTATTCAATATCAGCGTCTGGCAACACCCATTTGTAAAACAGTGACTCATTCACAGGCACAGCTTTAGAGGGACAGACAGGATGACTTTAATCATACATTTCCATTTCATTAACAAAGCTCAGTAAAAACAGATGAGCATCCTGGATGATAATAGTTGGTATTAATCTAATGACTGCAGTGATCCACTGCCACACTTAGGAACAGTTTTATATCCTACAGAATGCATTGTTTTCATTTGCTTCAAGAACATAGCAACTAATGGGCTCCTGAGGCTAAGGACAAAATAATTGTTAAAATACCCATGAATTTTGTTTGGGGAACAGGTTTGGGTTTTTTTCTGAAAATCAGAGGCAGGGAAATAAATTACAGAAAGTAATTTGAAAGAGAGCATCTTCAAAAGGACCTGAGTGACTTGGGAGTCTGGGACACCAGATAAATAAGTTGTCATTAGCACTTTCCATTCATTGTAAAGAAGAGAGCAAGTGGTTTGTGCAATGGACTGTATAGGAAGAGACATTTAGTTTAGGCAGCTGCTACTGCAAGGTGCTCATTTGTCATGCCTGCACAGTCCTTTCCACAGAACAGCTGGGTTTCCATTGAAACATACAATTTTAAGTCTTTCCCACTAACACTAGCATACATCAATCGTCAGACCTGACAGAATGCATCTGAAAGCAGATTGTTTGTTAAAGCTGGACTTTGGCACTGGATTATTACTCAAAGGTTCCTTTAAAAAGAATGGGCAGTCTTTAGGACACCATTTTTCTGAATCATGTCTGTCTAACCCTTCTAACATATTCAGGATGTACTTCTATGGCAGATTTGCAAACAGATCCAATTCTCTCTGCAAGTGCTCCAAGAAGCCCAGACAGAAACTACCTCTGACTCTAAAGTCCTATAACAGCAGCCCTCTAACACTGAACCCAAGCTAATATACCCTGCTTCCCAGCAGAACCAATTAGTTCATGCTCAGCCTCAAGTTAACGATGGCTACACAGCTTCCCATTCCCAGGCAGCTTTCATCAAGCCAGCTTGGAGCGCAGACAGAGTGAGTTCATAGAGTTCATATCTGCCAGCCAAATCCTGAGTAGACATACCTTCAGTGACTCAAGCAGTTAGGAGTAGAAAGGCAGGATGAATCTTGTGCAATATTCTCACAGTCCAATAAAGGCTGGCCTTGCTCACTAGTTTGAAAAGCCTGTCGGAATATGGAAACTTCCTTTGCTTTCTGGACTGATATAACTTACTTTGTGTATCAAAACTCTTCCTTGTTGACACTTTCCCAACTTGACAGTAAGTCTTGCTCCACCAAGAAGACTGAGTGCTCTCCTGCGCAGAGGCACATGTTCCTTCAGGATTCCCTTCCTCAAGAAAATATAAAATCAACATGTGCTCAACCAAACTCTTTTCATTAATTTAATTTCCTACATTCTGTAAGGTGACAGGTCCCCAGGGAACACCAGCACCTCACAAAGTGTTACTCAGTGACGAGACAGACAGATTTGAATTCAGCATTGCCGTCTGAAATCCCTCTGGTTAAGATCATTGCACACAGCCAACACATGAGATTTCCCACAACTGCACCCAGCTGAGAAATGAGATAAAAATCTGATGCTTTGATAGAATTAAACTTTCTACAAGGCACACAAATCCTATTGCTTTATCTTTCTATAGTAAAAAAGCATAGAGAATTAAAAACTGGTTTGCTTCTGAATGTTATTCACTTGCACCTACAGCCCCAGTCTCCTGTGCAGTTCCACCATGTGTCTTACTCACCTTTCAAGATCTCAGGCTAATTTTCCCCCGCCATTTTTATAGCAAAACACTTAACAGTAAGTTTGTCTGCTGCCTCTACCTAGTGCATACCTGCATACCTAGGTTAATGCTCCAAATTAAGTGGAAACTACCTTGAAAATCTGCAACGCTTCTGATCTCAGCTTGCATAAGGAGTCAAGTCTAAGACAGTTCTTTCTATCCTTCCAAATAGGTTTTCTGCTGTCTTCTCAGTTTCCTCTTCTACCATCCCCACACACGTAGGAAAAAAGGTCCCCTCATAACAGAACTTCATCATGGTTACATTTTATGAACTAAATCAAAATACCTGTTTGACATTTCAGCCACAGCTCATCTAATTTTGTTGTTTGTTGACCCCAATAAGTCATTCATTTACCAAATAATCTTAGTAATCAGGCATCGTTTTTCAGTAGTATATTTGTCCAGATTCATTATTGTCCACACAATTATCTGTAGTTCATTTATTATTTATATTTTTAGATCATAGGGACAATTTCTCCAGGCTTATACAACACTTCTAGTTGGGCAACACCAACCTGACAACACCTCTTTCTGCTTTTCACAGAAACTCTTCAATCAGGACTGCAGCATCCGTACATATTCTAACTTTTGCATAACCTTGTCCGCTAAGCTTCTAATATTCACTTACATTTGAGTTTGTAATTTCCAATTTGTTTTAGACAGAGCCTGTAGCTGTTCACCCAATATAGTAAAATCTGTCTAGCCATTAGGACTAGCAATGGTGCTAAGACAGTGTGATTTTCCTGCTTTGCTTAATGCATTTTCTACTGCATCTCTTGATTTCTGTCAACTTCTGCTAATATTTTCCTACCAACCTGGGCAGCAAGGTAGTGGCTGGTCTTACTGCGGCAGCATAAAAATATCTCTCATTGTGACAATAAACTAACAGGTGGGAAAATTTAGGTGTGCAAACTCTTTGAACACATGTTATGTCTATTTATTCTTCATATGCTCTGAGGAAGCCATCCAGGAACACTAATCAGAAAATGTGCAATAAATATAATGAAAAAACACCCAAAACTGTTAATATTCTACAAATATGTGCTTACTGGTTGGAGAAAAAAACAACACTACCTTCTTTTTTTACTGTCCTATTTAGCTCTTTCTTTTCTCTTGCCTCAGTTAATACTAAAAGACCTGTGATGATGAAAGCATGATGTCTGTGACACTCTCATTCATGGTCCAGGTGCAATACACATTGATCTCCTGCATGTAAACATCTTCCTCTGTTGTACAAGCTGAGAAACCATCTAGCCTATGGCTACTTTGCCAAAGGAACTTTCTCTTTACTCAGCTCCTGGCTTAATAACAACGATGTCACTCAGCATTTTTAATCACAGTTTGTTGTATGTAGCCCATTGTTTATGTGCAGCACTATAAGGTGTGTAACACATACTGTCTCTTGCTTATTTTCATAAGCTGAAACTAATTAATGTCATTTTGCATGCCAAGGATAAGAGGACAGCTGGAAACTATCAAGGAGAAATGCAAGCAGTACATGAGCTGTTTCTTCAGTCAGCTGTTTCACCGCCCAAGGCACACACACGCACTCACAGCTTCCTCTCTCAGGTCCAGTCCTGCTTTAGCTCTGCCCCTGTCACTCAGAATTCAATATAATTACCCCAGCTTTACAGTGGCCTAACAGAGAGCAGGCTTGGCCCCAAATATCCTATTGGTAATTCAAACGTGCCTGTTCTATCAAATCTTGATACTGAAAGCCTTCTGGGGACATAGACAATCAGGATAAAATAGCAATTAATACTACATAATTGCCTTAGAGTATGCTCAGAAGTCTTTTACAATTTCCAAATAAATGTCCACATGCTCAAGCCACAAGTCTTGGCCTACATTCGCCATCAATAGACATATCTTCGTCATATCTCCTGGAGGCCAAACACAGGGTTTGTCCTGACCATGAGGAATAGAAGCAGAGAATTGAGGTTCACTGCAAATGCCATCTTACTGGTCTTCATTTTCTGTGACAGTACACAGGCCTGGTAACAGTTATCCAGAATGCTTCTGCTGACCGCAGTTTCTGGGATAGTTCTCCCTCACTTAACCCTGAACCTTTCACATACACATGAAGATAAACACCCAAAGTTCTACATGCTAAGACTTAAGCAAACACATTTTGTGCCAGATGGCATAGGCCAATAACCTGCAAAAGTCCACACCCACACAGAATTACACAATGGACCACACGTAATTTGGAGTATGTCATTTGCCTATCGCCGAGAATTATCAAGATCAGTCATTTCCAGAAACAGTTTGCTGGTCTCAACGGATCAGTTACACTGCATTTATTTTTGCTCTAAGCAATACCTTCTATGCCAGTCATTCATACCAATTTGGGAGTTCACCCAGATCCATCCCTAACCCTTTTCCAGGTCCTCAAGCTCAATAACATTTAATTCACCAAGTGGAATTCCTCTGGCTCTTTTCTGCAATCCTAATTTCAACTTTGTCCTGATGAGCTGCCAGAGACAGAGTCTACTCCACAGGGATCTCAAATTCTACAGTCCACTGCAGCCCAACACTACATGACAGCAAATCTTTCAAAAGAAAGAAAAGGCTCCACAAAACATTATTGGAGGTCTAACACTTCAAAATGTGAATTCGTACGTCAGTTGTAACATGTTCAAACTTCGACACTCAGCTAATGCACAGACCTCTTCTGAGTCAGTGCTCCACAAAGGCTTAGCACGAGGTACCTACCTGATATCTTGGGTATCAGCTTTAATCTATTGAATGGCAAGTGTGTTGAGTCAGAAAAACCAGCACTCCAGGCAAGAGTGACACAAGAACTTTTCTCCATGCACAGTAAACAATACACCATTTAACTGATACCCTCAGTGATTCTTTCAGAACAGATACAAAGAATAGAAGTGAATTTCCAGGAAGTAGCTCCTGAACTCATCCAGAATATAAAATTACAAGGTATTTTGTAGATTTTCAACTGACATCAGAAAGGCCCAACTAACAAACCAATTAATCTCAAAACAATAACAGCCCTTAATCTAACATATATCAGCAAATTCCTGTTTCTCCCTTTTCTAACAAAAATAACAACACTGTAGTTGCCAGTGCATTAATAAGATCCTATTTCTGCTCCAGAGACTGAATCGAACCTTTGTTCTTCACAGCAAAGGATTAAGAAGGTTGCTATTTTGGTAATGAGATGTGGAGAGGTACTTACTTTGCAGCTGAGATCCAGGCTGGATGCCTGAAAAAGGAATAAACTCTGTTACCTCAGATGAACTTTATTTGTATAATCAGTATATCAAACTCTGTTAGTGTGATGCATATCATTAGCAATAAATAGAGACTATTCGTGAGTAATTACAACTTGATAGAGTGTTTAAGCTCATTTACAAAATATGTCTTATGTTGTAGATAAAATCATGAATGTAGATTTTAAGATAGCAACATATGCACACAAATAAGGAATTAGAAGAAGAAAAATTACTTACTTTCTAGGCAGCTTATTGGTCAGCTTCTTCTTTTTTTTCACACAGAATCTAATTTTTTTCTGGATATTTCACCTCTTTCAACAAGAACATCATGGAGAAACACTGTCATAAAGAGACACAAGAAGAAAAAAAGTGTCAGAAAAACAGCACATGGACAGGGACAAATAGGAGAACACTCTGAAAAGATCAAATCATAGGACATGGATCCAAGTGCTGAGGCACCAACTCAGTGCCCAAAATGATTGAGAAAACTGTTTGTGAAGCTGGAAAAGGAAGCAGTGACCTGTGAAAATGAAACCAACTTCATGAAAACATTAGTCATACAAAAAATATGTTGTTTATAGTTATCATAACAACATTTTTATTAAACAAACATGTTTGGTATATAAAGTTGTTGCAACTAAAACATTGCCAAAGGACTAGGGTAGGTAAGGTAGTGTGGTTAGAACCTGGCACCACTGCATAATTACATAGGGATCAACTTCTTGCACTTAGAAATGGAAATGTTTGGGGCTTACATCAGAGGAGGTCCAAATTTCTAAATGAAAAGTATTTTTGTAACAAAATCTAGGAGCATCTTCAGATATAGCAAACACAAACAGAAGTGAAGACAAACAGAGTCTCACCATTTCTTTTTCATCCTGCTTATTGGCTGTTGACGTGATGAAGTACTTTGAAAATATGACAAACATTAAACTATTTACTAACTCTCATTTCCAGTCTATCAGGGTAGTGTATTTTAAACATATTTTTTAAAGATCCACCATGATGCAAAAGAACCCCAGAAACAGGCAGAATGTCAGAGGGAAATTGCTCCATTGGTCATTGCTGATATCCACTGGGAATGATGTTTTATATCTGACAAAACTGCATGATTATCTGCATCTGATGATCTCTCCTTCTCTAATGAACAGTAAGAATAGAACACTAACAATCCACAGGGGTTCAGATATATCTGACAGCGTAGTTGCCAGATTCCATAGGGAAACAAATCTTATACAGATAAGCTTTGTCTTCATGAGTGGTCACATGCATATTACCTCTTCAATAATTTTTTGGACACCATCACCAATTTCAACTATATCTAATAAAAGCAGACACCTCAGAAACAATTAAGTTCTTAACATGCTGCAGGAAAATTGTTGGATGGGTGAACAGGATGGCCTTAATAGTGGTCCCAACAAATAAAAGGCTTCAGTGTGAACATAACCTACTAAGCTTAAGAGAATCCACTAGTATTGAGCCATCAGGAATTTCCTAGTTACTGAAAAATCTACTGTTGGAGCTTATGACGTTGGAAAACCAGAGAATCCAGTGCCATAGAAAACACCTTATTCATTCTGAGCTCCGAGTAACAGTTTTTCAAATTGAACATGAGTAGAAAAGAAATTGTGCTCACCAGTTTACATTTGCAGGTAACATTTTAATCAAACATGAAAGAATTGGGCTCAATGCAGATGCGACAGAGGAATATTTTTTGGCCTGTAAAACACAGGCAGTCAGAAGGTACAAATAAACAGTCCTCACTCCTTGAGTATACAGAACATGTTAATTTTCTTTTACATTCTCCAACAGGTTAACCAAACAAAAGATCTATTTACAGCAGAAAAAAGACAAAGTTCTTCAAGGACTGACATCTGAGTATCACTGTGAATTTATGACAGGAAGATCTATTCGCTGAAACTTTCACTTTTATTGTCTCCAGAAACACTAATATTGAGAATAATTTTAGATTTTAAAATAAGTCCTTCTTTGAGTATTTTCATTTTCATATCATAGTAGAAGTGCTTTGTAACTCAGGAGTTAACTTTCACTAAAAAGTCTTAAAGGCCCCGACCCTGAAGCTGGATCCACATCAGTTCAACTCTGGCAGGTCTCAAAGACAGCTCTGCTTACAGAAAAGAAAAAGATCCCATCCATGCAAGTCAGGGAACTGAAATTTGATATGCAGATTTTGCATAGGCATCCCTAACATTTAGGTATTCAGCCACCTAATGGAAATTCTTTGGACTAACCCAAGGGGAAGAGGCATTGTGGTTGAACAAGATGGTTGAATAAGAAATTCTGGAAGTGGCAGTTTCATTAGGGGGAAAAAAAAAAAAAAAGAAAAAAGCATATTTGAAAATTAAATACAGAAAATTTGGCTGCCATATGGCATGGGGAACTCAAATGGAAAAAAGTATCTTCCATGTTTTTGCTTTCTTTCTGATAGCTGACTATGCCTGCCCCATGCAGCCTATAGACAATGAATGGGCTGAATGGACACCTGCAGGAGGAGGGAAATATTCAGCTGGGTGAGAGCTTTAACATCTGGCTTCAGTTTCAAAAAGTACAGTCTGAGTTCTGATGGATGGAAAAATGGATGAGTGAAGGGATGAATGGATACACAGATACATTTTTCTTTTACAATGCAAAAATCTTCTTGACCTGAAATGCTGTCTCACTTTGTGCATAGTATGGCTACAGACTCAGGCATTTCTATGACAATAGCCTTCAGTGTTTAAATTATGTATTATCTCAGACTTCAAAATTTCGTAGAAGTGTAAAACAATTAAGCCTCTGTATTTAAATGAAATGGTTTAGTGCTCAGCAGTCTTTCTGCAGCATAGTTAGCAGATCCCTCAAGTCTCTCTTTCTCAAATATATAGGTAATGCCAAAGTCAAAAGTAAAAGAACATGCCTGCTGTGTCATTCTTGGTATCAGTGAAAGGCCCAGGGTTCCAGACATCAGTTAGAGGTTTTACCACCTTCAGAGCAAAGAAAATGCAAGTTAAATGTAATATACGTATTTATATGTATCAATAGGATAACCATAGCCTTAGTGACCTTTTATAGAAGCTGCAGAGGCAATGCACCAGTGCTCACTGGGTCACAGAGGGAGAAGGACAGACATGGCCCTCGGTACTGCACTTGCAGTAGTTTGGGAACACTGGCAGGAGGCATCCTAGGTCCTTCTTCCCTTGAACAGTCCCTGTAAAATCAACAGGTGTTTAGAGTGCCCAGACTTGCTGAAAATGAAGCCATGGTTGTCTCGACTTGGGCAACCACACTTAGAAGCAATTTTTGAAAAAATTTTTCCCTGCCTGCAGGGAAATGAGGGTTAGAGCAAAGCTGTCCTAGCTCCCAGGCCTCACACGGAGGCAGCTCTTTGACTGTAGGACTCCTTTTTCCCTCACTTCCCCTAGTCCTTTGCAGTGAGGTGGGGCCAGAGGGAGGCATTTTCAGCCTTCAGAGGACCTTTATACTGTATTAAAAATATGGTTTCTTTAATGTTTCCTTTCTCAAAAGTAGTAATATAAACTAACTGAGTGTGCTCTTAGGAGAGCTTTTGGCAAGGGTGTGGGACAATCCTGTGCCAAACCTCATCTTTGGCATGAAGAAATAAACAGACTGTGGTTCTGCAAAAAGACAAAACTTTTGGAAAGCCTTTAGAATATTTCTCATAATGAAACAGTGGGGGGGTAGTTTTCTTGAAATTCTGAATACTCTCCAGAATACAAATCCAACCTTTAAATGTTTTGGTCTCTTCAATTATGAACTGAGTTTGTTCACTAAAAAAAATGAAACAATTAAAAGATGAATGACAGATAGGCTCTGATTTTGAACAGACCTCATTAAGGCTATTTCCACACCTGTCTAAAGTAAATAAAAATATTGTGTCAGATAAGAATGAAATTATTCTCATCACTCTATATTACAGAAAGGGAAACTGAGATTGAAAGATCATGTGCTCTGTCTGCCTAAAGCCACAAAGGATTCACTGCCCAGAATAGCAGTGCCAGATTAGTTTGCTCTAGACTCTGGCTGTTGAACCCTGTGTTTCTTGATGATGTTCCCATTCACGATACCTGAACAAGAATATCATCAAAAATATGGGAAAGAAAGGTCTGGTCTTGGATTTCATTTCTGGATGCTCCCAATAATTTTCCAAAGTAAATTGAATGGCAATATAGATTGTACAGAGGATTCAGAAGAAAAGCAGTCACAATGTTTCACAAATATTTCAGTAAAAGGGTCCTGACAATGAGATTTCTCATTAACATCACGTTTTAGAGAAAAATGCAGCAAGTCAATTAAAAGTCGAGAAGCCCAACACCTTTATATTATTTTGATTTATTACCTGAAATCCTGCTGTGATATAGAGTGGATCAACCTCCCATATTTAGCAAATGAGGTTTATCACACGTAGGTCTGAAACACACTTAGATGAAGACTGAGAATTCAAAAAGCCACTGTACTTTGCCAATACACACAGAATCATGTTGGACTGCCCAATGTATCATGAGTGTTATTAAAAGAAACTAAATACTTTAAGAACAACTTTAAGAACATTGTAATAATATTCTTTTTTGATTTTGGGTGGAAAGGGAGGTTGTTCTCTTCCTTTTAAGGATTATTTTTTCTAAGTACATATTTAAATCCTACTTAGTTCTGTTTAACTCCAGCCTTGTAAACCCTTTGTGTGTTTCTTTTGCTCTCAAGCTTCTTTAAACACTTTTGTATCTCTCCTTCCAACACGGATTTTGCTGCATTTTTCCTCTTTGTGCTCTCAGAAATCAAGTCTCTGACTATTATTCGGAGAACTTCTCCCTTACACATCCAACTCCTCTGCTGTAGGCAACAGAAAGGTTTCAGAATTAATAACCTATGAAAAATGAATGAGACAATTCTCAACTCGTGTAGCTTTAAAGTTCTCTGCTTACTCCAGCAGATATCTCTGTAGCGGATTCATTCATGCCAGATCTTCAGCTTTTCTCTGCAATAATGACAATAAGAGAAAAATGTTTAAATATAGATGCCAACATTTTGATGTCACCACAGGATTGTTCAAGCTGGAGCCAGCACCCTGATGGAGGTCACTCTAGACCTTGACACCAGTCTGTCACTTTGAGAAAATGGACATACCTCAACTCCACAACCCTCCATTACAGCTACATAGTTGACATTTTTTTCCAGCACATCACTGCAAGAAGCAGTGGTTGAGTCCAAAGCTTCAAGAATTTCACTAAAGAATGTATCAGTATCTGGTTATGTAAAGGCCTTTGGTTAAAGAATACATAAACTCCAAATACCACCGAGGCTTGTGGTTTGAATTTTCGAGGGTTTTGAGTTTAGGAATTTATATCTCATCTTACTGTGAGAAAAGAGAAAGCAAAAACAACTGAGAAATTGTACTAGTCCACTGAAAACTAAGAGCCATATGCTGTCATATGCCACAATAATAAACAAAAGGTTCGTGTAGGACAGAAAGACAGGCTGTGACCTCCTTTCCACTAACTATCACAAAGCTGTTTGCTACATTTTTATAAATGCTTTCCTATTTTCACATTTAATACACTTTGTAACGGTGTGGCTCCCCCTCATTATTTAGACTCCAGGTTGATCAGTCCAACCTCTGATGTATGTCCAAGTGCTTCCCAACAGAATTTAGTACTTCTTATGCAGGAAGGTGAGAAGCTTTTCTTTAAAAATTTCCTCCCTATTTTCATCATAATTCACTGCAGTGTCTGTAGACATGATGCTACTATACTGAATAGGGCAAGATGGGGATTTTTTAAGTTTAAGATGCATACGGCGACATTTTAAGTTGTAAGTGATTCAGAAGCACTACTGAAGAGGTATTTCCTGTAAGTAGCACTATAAAATCAGTGGTTATTTAAAGAGGATTAACAAAACAAGAGTGTGGAAGTGGTTGACCTATTAAGAGGTGTAACACGAGGATGGCATGAAGCCAAGAGCAGGAGACAGCTGCATAGTACATTAAGAAGCCGGACCCTGTGGATCAGGCTGGATTTATACAATAAAAAGAGAAAAGGTTCAGTTGTGAAGAACTTCTCCTGCATGGATGAGAAAGCTCAAGGCAATATTTTCAACTGAGTAAGCACTAAATGATGAAGGAGAATTCCAAGGCCTGATCCAAGTTAATGAAAAAGGCTTTACTGACCAGGTTCCCGATTACAAGATGAAAAGCCCAAGTCTTACAGTGAATTCAGGCTCCAGCAGAGTCAGGTAAGCTCTATCAATAAAAGTGCTGCTGGTGTTCAACTGAAATACAAATGTGAAAAGGATGTTTATTTCACAAATACTTGCTAGACAAAGCTTCATGGCCTATCAAACACATACACTGAAATACACAGGCAAGTACAGACTTCCATTGCAAAAACATCTTTAAGGTAATGTGCATGCACAGTAGCTCTGTGGACTACAGCTTGTGTTCACTCCACTGACCTCATTCTCATCCATCTATGTTTAATGTAGCCCATCACAGCAACTGAGTTCTTTACTTGCTAAATACACAATGTGGATACACTTTGGCTTTTTCTAAATTGTAATTTCACAATTTTTTTTCAGGATAAAAAGGTGAATTTTATGCAAACTTCTTTCTTAGCAGATGATTGAAAACACAGTTTAAATATGTTCATCTTCTATTTAATAAAAAAAATATCAGCAGATGTTTTTTGGATGAGCTACGTTGTTTATTATTTTCCTAAGATGTCCAAAACATGATACTCATTTAACCCCTAGAGTAGTGACACAGAAATTACATTATGTGCATCATACATCAAATAATAGTCACTCCTGCTGTTCTTTAGACATTTGGGGCTTAATTTGCAATTATTTGCATTTATAGAGCAAAGCTATACAATAGAAATGGGAACACATCTCCTAAGTTGATACAGAATTAATTTTCAAAGGGTGACATGCACCAAAAATCCTATTGCGTGATTAGTACAAACATGTAAACAAAAGAATGAGGAACAGCGTTGTCTGCTAATGGATTTTCAGTTATGAATTTCCATTGTTACAACATGTGATTAATTTACATGTTCAAATTAAGTCTCCATTTTTGCATGTTTAATTATGAGGTATTTAAAAGCATGGATGGGTGTATTTGATTATGAGTAGCATCTAGGAAAAAGCTTGGCACTTGCAATTTGCTTGTCCTGGTTTAAAATGTTCTCATTACATCATGGAATGAACAAGTTAAAAAAAGGAATGTCTCTGTTCCCAGTTAACAATGCACACAAGTCAAGAGCTCTCCTCCTAATATTTCCCAGAAGGATGTGCATCAGAGGTATCTTTCTGACAAATGAATGGCAGAAGGAATCTGTGAAAACAACATTGTGTCTTTGGAGAGTCCAGTAGTGCGCATACTGTGGATGCCATTATTTAATCTCATTTTAGAGTTCTTCATTTCCAAAAAATTCAGACAACCCTAAATTTTAGTGGGATTTCCATTTTGTGTGTCTGTGCCATGCACGAACAGCTCTAGGGACTACTGCTACAATTTTCCTAGTAAAACGTGAGGGTCCAACTGCAAAGGAGGGCTTAGGGTTGTCAAATAACCAGTTTTTCAGTTAAGCTGCCAAGCCAAACAGTTGAAAAAGAATGCTGGTTCAAACTGAATCGAATTCAAAATTTTTCCAGGTTTCCACATTAAAACCACTACCACTCCCACCCAGCCCACTGTACTTCTTTTAACGTGGAATGTTCCCTGTGTCTCATTAGGAAACATTTTTGGAAAATGCAAATATTTGGTAAATGCAAACATAAAAGACAAGGAAATACAATACAAGATACATACAATTGTTGCAAAAGGATTGTTCTCTTTGACTTTTTATATACAATTCACTCCTTGCTATACTAAGAAATTCTTCCTGATGTGTTGACTGCAATAGGGTTTGCCGCAGCTTCCAAAGTGAATGCCATTAACATTAGCTTGAAGAATCATTCTTACTCTATTGCTCATTGACTACAAACTATCACTGAAGTAGTTTGCATGAAGTGGTTTATTGGACCAGTTTTATTTTGGAATTATACAAAAAGTAATTGCTAGGATACTCACATGAGTTAGGAACACAAATTCAAACTCCTGCATTGATTGGACAGTGCATGGGTTTGAATTAGGACCTGCCTTTCCTTGTGTGGCTGTTTTCTGGAGGATTGTGAGGCAGGTTCTCACCCCTTGCATTGTAAATGGTTCACTTTGTGTGCAGCACCGAAATGGCCATGATCAAAACTGAGAACATCTTTACAGCCAGTTGACTAACACACGCCCCTAGCAGAGAGGGCATCAGTCCCACAGACTGCTCCTCTGAAGAAAAAAGGGTAAAAAGGAGCAACTGAGAACACATTGCAGTAGACCTCACTGTTGCTAATTGTTCATGTCCTGTCCTAAGAGACAGGACAGCAGGATCTAAATACCCAGAGCAGAGGACAGAATTTAACCATGGCATCCATCATTGCAGACAGGAGGTAGAAGGTCTGCCTGCCTTCCCATCGCTGCCAGTATTCTCAGATTAAATTTTCTGGTAGATAAGAATCAAATTACCCTAAATAATTTGCTCAATGCCAAAAGTGACCTTTTTTTGACACTAATTTTTTCTCTTATTGTCCTAGAAGATAAACACACACTTTTGAGACAGAACAAGTTCTTCAAACAGGAATATCCCAGCAAAGAAAAAGTCTGGTAAATGTAACAGCAAGCTCTTCTAGATAAAAATCATTATATACTATGAATAGAGTTGACCACACATATACTCATTGGAGTACATATATTTGAAAATGCTTATATGCCTGAAACCTCAAGACACTGCAGCTCAGATCAGCTGCCCACTTTACAGAAAGGTTCTGGAGAAAATCCAGCCTTCATGCCATTCCCATTCATTTCTACACTCTGTGCTCTTTTCTGCATCTTGGCACTATTTCAACAAGGCATTTGCTGGACAAGCAGCAAAATGTAGTGTTAAATACCTGAATTCATGAAAGTTTGTGGAGGAATGGCCCTTCTGTTTGGTAAGCATCTATAAAGATGCCATAGTCATAGAATTACATAATGTAAGGGGTTGGAATGGACCTTAAAGATATTAGTCCCAACCCCCGGCCATGTCAGGGATACCTCCCACTAGACCAGGTTGCTCAAGACCTTACTGAACCTGGCCTTGAACACTGCCAGCATTGGGGCATCTACAACCTTCCTGGGCAACCTGTTCCAGTGCCTCACCACTCTCACAGTAAAGAATATCTTCCTAAATCTAACCTGAATTTTCTCTCTTTCAGTTTATATCCCTCATTCCTTGTCTTATCACTACCGTTCCTGACAGTGAGCTCCTCTCCAGCTTTCCTGTAGGACCCCTTCAGACACTGGAAGGTTGCTATGAAGTCCCCACACAACCTTCTCTTCTCAGTCTGGACAGCCCCAAATTTTTCAGCCTGTCTTTCAGCTTGCTCCAGTCCTCTTTTCATCTTTGTGGCCCTCTCTGGACTTGCTCCAACAGTTCCATGTCCTTCTTATGTTGAGGACATGCCATGGTTTGAGAGCTCCAAAATACAATTCCCTAGTCCAAGCCCCCTCCCACATCTCAACCCAATGTGAGATGGGTTTTCCAGACACTACACGAGACTCAAAAATGGGGGAAGGGAATATATATTACAATGACTGTACAAAATAAATACTACAATACATTACATACAATCTTAGCTATCTCTACCATGACAAAAAAAGTATTTACAATGGATCAAATCTCTTCTCCCTTCCAACTAAAAGTCCAGGAGGGAAGAAGGAAAAGATCCCTTTCCACTCTCAGAGCAGCAGTCTCTCTAGGGCAGCAGTCTCTCTGTTTTGCTCTTCCATGCAGCAGCTGTAGCTGGATCTCTGCCAGTACACACAAGGGGTTATCCAAGCCCCTCAGCCCGTCGTCTTCAAGCGAGGGTCTTCTCTTCCGTGGACTGTGTAGCAGGGACAAAACTCGCTTCACCACATCATATCATGGAGTGCAAGACCCCCATGAAGGTCCCTTCCTCAGGGGATTCACCCCCTGAGTCAGAACACCTCAGGCAGCTTTCAGTTGAAGGCCTTTTCCTCAAGAGTTCTATCAGAGCTTCTGTGCTCTGATCTCAGGCTGCTAGCTTAGCTTGGTAGCAGCGGGGAAGGGGGGCCAAGGTCACCCCCTCTGCATTCCTTTGGCCGTCCTGGTCCAGCTTTCCAGGATGCCTGAGCTTTTCAGCTCCCCTCTGCAGTGCTACTGCACTTCACACCTCCCTTCTAGGAGGGGTCTCCAAGGAGTTTGGGGTCTGTTTTGATCAGTTCTTACCCCAACTTTCTCTCTGTGTAGAGCCTAGTTCTCTCTCTGCTGCCGGTTCTTTCTCGGCTCTCTCTCTCTCCTTCCAGGAGTTCTCTCTGTGTTGCTGCATGCCTGTCGTTGTTGCTTGGTCTTATATCTTCTGGCTCTCTGCCACTGTTTCTCTGGTCAGTGCAGTTCTGCCACTGCTGCTGCTGCTGCTGACGGTGGAGAAGCATCCCCCAGTTTTCTAACTACAGGTACTTAGCCCAGTCTTACACTGTTCCAAGTCCCTGTAGCCCCCAGCCGGGGGCTGGGGGAGGCCCAGCCCCCAGTGGGGCTGCTGCTGCTTCTCCTCGTGGCTTCACAACATGGCTACTTCTTCAACAACTACAACTACTTTCTCTTCTGTTCTACTTGTGATATGTTTATATTTTGCAAAAGCGCTCATTGGGTAAAACCTCAAGGGTTACCACCCCCTGGGGTTTTACCATTTTATAACTCCAGGGGGAAAACTGTTTCCCCCCACCACAGGACACCAGAACTGTATACAGAACTCCAGGCAGAGTCTGGAGCAGAGCAGAGCAGAGTAGAGGGGAAGAATTGCTTCCCTCGACCTACTGGCCATGCTGCTTTTGATGCAGCTCTTAGCAGTGATAGCAGTAGGAAAATACTTTGTAAATACATTTATAAAACATTAAAATACATTTATAAAAATTATTTCTAATACGACAGAGAATCAATACTGAGCATTTTCAGGTAATCCTAGTCACTCACATTTGCTGAATAACTGGATGAATCATAGCAGTCCCTGTGTCAGAAGGCACACACCCTAACTTCACAGGATCACAGAATCTCAAAATCAATCAGGTTGGAAAAGACCTCAGAGATCATCGAGTCTAACCCTTAACCTAACACCACCCTGTCAACTAGATGCCATAGGTATGTAGCTGAGCTTGTTGAAATTTTAATTCCAAGTATGCTTTTTCCAGGAAGAGACAGAGAAAGTAGAAAGGTTTTCTTCACAAAATGCCTTTTAGAAAATGACAAACTGAATTAAACCAAGAAAAGACATTTTTACTCAAGTAGTGGAGATTAGAAGGAAATATATGTAAAAGAAAAAAAAAGTGAAAGTAGTGGGGGTTTTTGTTTGAAACTATTAACACATGGAAACATTTCTTTTGAAATTGCATGGAATTGAAGTTATTTTTAAGTGTTACTGAATACACTTTAATTTCCTTTGTTCTCTTTTTGATGGAGGCTTAACTGATAATCTCTTGCAGTTATCATTATAGTTGAAGCCTGCATCTATTGCTCTGGGGCAAGTAGCTATTTGCAGAAGCTTATTAGGTTTATTACTAAATGGTAGCTCAGTGGAAAAAACACCATGGCTTTGAAAGAAGACCTGGCATGCAGATAACATTTATGACTGAGTAAATTCCACTAATACTTCCATAAGCAATGTTTTTGTTTTCTACCATGTTTTTGTGACTTTTACTGTGCTTTTCACTTCACTTTAGGCATTCAAAATGTGCTGGTTAGCTTCTTGACTGATGATGAATTTTAATTTCCAGATGTTGCACATGCAGCTGGTATTCTCACCACTGCTTTACTTGCCACGGGAACCCAGCTATGGCTGAGGGTACAGCTGGAGTGCACAGAACTTCAGCCATTGCCCAGGAGACACAAACAGCTTCAGTCATTGAGTTACATTCCGAATATGCTGGATAAGAACTGACAAGATGTTAGGGTAAGCAGCAACAGCAGTTAAACTATCTGCAATACCACACTGGCACAATCATAACATTTCGTGTTATGTGCTACCTTGTTCAGCGGCACCCGAAGACATTGCCTCTCACTGAACTGTGGCACACTGACCTCCTCAAAAACCCCAACAGATTATGAGAATGCCCTAAAACACAGCTGGATTGCTCGCAGGCAGAGTAATACATTCAGAAAGCATTGCAAGAACTCTAGCTTACACAGCCTTACTGTGGGAGGGCTTTAGTTGAAGCTTTTATATATTAGCTAAGGAAAAGGGCTGTTTATATCATTTCAGCACAGCTCCCCATTCATTCCATTTGGATTTTTAACAGTTCCTTTGCTCTTGTTCAGTTAGAGGATCATCAGAAATTTGCAGTATTCTGGACGTTTTCAAACATTTCACATATTTTTGTGTCAGAACTGCAGTGGATCACATGACGTGCAGCTGTGTTAACATATTTAGGGTTTGGATACTTACAAGCTCCTGCACTCTGGAGTATTATTTTTCTACTTGTTTACATTTGAGAATTACTGGATTTTGTTGGGTTTTCTAACCACAAGGTTGGAATTTATGGGGAAAAATTAAGCAGTAAATAGATACAGTGTCTTACCTTCGTTTTTAATGCCCTCCCTGCCAGCAGAAGGATTAGAGAGATAAAGCTGGTTTTCTTCTGTGAAACTGCAACTAGTCCAGTCACAAGCTCACAAACACTCCTTTCCGTTTCAGCTATACTTTGGCCACACAAGTGTGGTTTACAGATTATGGAAGTTACAAAAACACATGACAAAGAGCTCTCAACAGCCTGACTTATGTATCAGCAGGAAGAGCTTCCCAGGGACCTCTCCATCCCTGCAGTGCTGAAAAACTTCCAGGGAAAATCTTCCTGGATACTGATGATCTCGTTTAACTCAGGCAAAACTGTACTCTCAGCCAGCTGCTTCATTATGGGAAAGTACCAGTTCACAGAAAAAGGACTCAGAAACACAAAACTTTATCTTTGAAACACAGATCTTTACCTGCAAAAATTCTGATAACAACAGCAAGTTTCTACCAACAGATCACAGACACACTTCATCATTTAATTTCATAGACAGAAGAACAGACCCCATAATTCTTTCTAAAGATGCATGATGCCACCATTAATAAACTAAATGTGCAGTACCTTAATTGAGATCATTTTTTTCTTTCTTAACTCTGCAACTTTTTTTAAATACCAACAGCCGCAATTGTGGAATCCAAGGCATGCCTGATGCTGATACTGGATGCAAGTAGCATGACTTTTTTTACAGATAAATTTGCAATTAGGCATATAAAGAAGAAAGTAATTACACTACTTTTGAGGGAAATATCTGAAATTACATAGACAACACTTCCCAAATGGAAAGTTTACAATGGAATTTGTCAGTAAGGATTTTTGAAAGTGATCTGATTAAAACAAGATGAGTCAGTCAGCTGACTGCACAATGTTTAATGGACAGTTCTTCAAAATCTGTGCTGTGAAATTTGGAGAAACAATAGCAAATTCTATGTTTGTAGAACTCAGAAAAGTATGTTACCTGCAGTCTTAAAGCAAAAGTGCTTCAGCAGAGACTCAGCAAAGGAGTATATTCCACTTGTCCTTTAGCTGCTGCTGCAGGTGGCTCATAGGTGTTAGCTTATACCTAGCAGTCTCGACCTCAAACATGCTTCAGCATACAAAGTTTGCATTTGATTGCCATCCTCAATCCAATTTCAAAGAATAAAAATATAAGATGTTTTTAGTGCCCAAACCATCCAGATTACTACCTCAAACCTTCTCTGAGCTTAAGGGAATGATACAGATGATTGTTCTTAAAATTGTTGTAATTGAGAATAAGAAGCAAACTTCTATTATAGAATGAAGGGCTCAAATTAGTTAATCTATTACTCAACACTTAGAACTAAATTAGAGGAGATCAACACAATATGAGGGTGTAATTCTGACTTCACCTACTTGCAGATATTTCAGCCATCTTTTTTCAGCTTGAGATACCATGGCAAGATAACTACTGTATGCTCATTAACTTGCTTTAGGAAAGGAAAAAATGCAATCATTTGTCAAGGAAGAACAAGCCTACAGGAGAAACTGTGAGATGGTCTGCTTAAGGGACTTGATGCCATCTCTCTCTTGCCCTTGAGATATTGATTTGGCATAAGGTCTCCATTGCCAAAGGCTGCCATGGTTCTGCAGCAACATTCTACTCTGTGGGAAGGAACTTACCATGTTTCCAAACAAGTCTTCATCTGAAACAGGAGTCAAAACATGGCATCTCTAAGTTTCCTGCAAGAAGGAAATTTCAACACATATAGTCTTAGAAAAAAAAGTTCATTTTGTTGTTTAGCAACAAGCTGCTCCAATTCTGAGGTTGCCCCAACACCTAGAATTGCTTGAGGAACACCCCTTGGGAGGAGGCTGTGCTCAGTCAGGGCAGATTTTCAACATCCTGAGAAGTAGAACTGTTTCAGCTACAAACCCATCTGGTTTCACACACAGCCAGCTTTTATACACTACACATTCTCTATATTGGTTGAGGTTTGCTCGTATATATGAAACAGAATCTACATTTAGGCTCTATTCTTACCCAATCACAAAATATGTTGAATGGGAAGGTACCCACAAGGATCATGGAGTCCAACTCCTGGCCCAGCACCCATTCCCAAGAGTCTCACCATATGCCCGAGAGTATCTCCCAAACACTTCCTGAACTCTGTCAGTCTTGGTGCTGTGATCACTTCCCTGGGGAGCCTCTTCCAGTGTCCAACCACCCTCTGGGGTAAGAACCTTTTTCTCACATCCAACCTAAACCTCCCCTGTCACAACTTCAGGCCATTCCCTCAAGCCCTGTCACTGGTCACCACAGAGAAGAGATCAGTGCTTGGCCCTCCTCTTTACCCTCACAAGGAAGTTGTAACTGTGATGAGATATCCTCTCAGTCTCCTCTTCTCCAGGCTGAACAGATCAAGTGACCTCAGCCACTCCTCATATGGCCTCCCCTCAAGGCCATTCACCATCTTCATTGCCCCCCTTTGGACACTGTCTAATAGCTGAATATCTTTTCTGTATTGTGGTGAACAAAACTGCCACAATATTCAAGGTGAGGCCGCCCTAGTGCAGAGCAGAGAGGGACAATCCCCTCCCTCGACCAGCTGGTGATGCTTTGCCTCATGCCCTCAGGACACCGTTGGCCCTCCTGGCTGCCAGGGCACTGCTGCCTCATGTTCAACTTGTCATCAATCAGGACCCCTAGGTCCCTTTCTGCAACACTACTTTCCAGCATCTCATTCCAATATACAGCCTTGCTTGCCCTTTTGTTTCTCCTACACAGCACTGTCTACCTGCACAAAGAACTGCATGTTAGCAGACATAATCAATACAATTATTTTTTTCTGAGCCAATTCAGAGGTTAATCTAGTCTTCCCTTCAGTGTCAGTGACAACTGATGACCTTATTGAAAAAAAACCAGTCTGGTATGTTCTTGAGAACCTAGACAGAACTTTTTTCCTGCCAAATATGAAGTCACCATCAGGATCAAAGCTTTGCCATCTGTCTCCTTCTACTCCTGGTTAAACCCCTATTTAAGTGTGAGGAAAAATTAAAAAAAAAAAATATAAGAAGCCTATCCAGTCCAAGCTATAATGCCTCAAGACCATTTAGTTGAAACTTGTAGTGTTACATACACTGCACACACTTCAACCCAATCCAAGAAGACGGTAAGCAAGGCAAAAACAAGAAAAAACCCTTCATTTCCTATTTTCTGATCCTCTACCTAGTAGTATATCCTTATTATTACTACAACTATCACCCATCAAGGATCAGGTTCTGACAGAATTCCCATTATACCTCAGCTGTCCTGTTACATTGACTTTGCTTCTACTTTGCACTTCTCCTTATCATGGCTAGGCTTTGCAAATGAAGATTTGGGAAGGACTCTATCCGCATTTGTTACAAGCGCACTGGTGGCTAAAAAGGCCAATACGAAATAGACAAGTCCGGTTGCAAAAGGCACAGCAGAAAGACTCCTTAGGTGGTATATTCTGCAAGACACGATTCTTTCTGTGTTGTCTTTTCTCTTCAAGAGTGATCCTGCGTGCGTTCTCAAAGGAAGTGATCCTGCGTGCGTTCTCAAAGGAAACAGCAGCGTTATAGACGGTGTGTCTGCAGGCCTCCCGATTGGAGGCCAGATTAGACCAGCTATGTTAATCAATATGGCCAAGGCTGAGATGTTGTTTCAGGGAGTCCTTGTATCTCCTCTTCGGGGCTCCTCTCGTGCAGCAGTCGGTGGCAAGTTCACGATAAAGCAAGATCTTAGGGAGGCGGTGATCCTTCATCCTGGAGACATGCCCTGCCCATCGCAGCTGTGTTCTCAGCAACATGGCCTTAATACTCATAACTGCTGCCTGTTCTAGAACAGACATATTGGTCACATAATCTGACCAGTGGATGTTTAGGATTGTGCGGAGACAGCATTGATGGAAGCGTTCTAAGAGTCGCAGGTGGTGGCGGTAGATGACCCATGATTTGGATCCATATAAAAGAGAAGACAGCACAATGGCTCTGTAAACACTGATCTTTGTACTTTTCTTCAAGTGTTTATTACGCCATACTCTTTTATGGAGTTTTCAGAAGGCACTGTATGCCTTTGCTAACCTGTTGTCTGTCTCTCCGTCAATCTTGCCATCCGAGGAGATGAGGCTACCAAAGTAATTAAACTGCTGGACTGATTTGAGCTCTGATTAGCCAATGGTGATATGGGAATGATGGAAGACTTCCTGAAGTGCAGGTTGATAGAGAACTGTCTTCTTTAAGCTGACTTCCAGCCCAAAAAGCTCAGTAGCCTCTGCGAAGCAGGATGTTAAACGCTGCAGAGTTACTTCTGTATGGGCAACAAGGGCAGCGTCATCAGCATAAAGCAGCTCCCAGACAAGATGGTTTAGGGTCTTCAGTTGCCTTAGGTTGAAAAGGCTTCCATCAGTACGGTATCGAATGAAGATACCATCGAGGTCTGCTGTGGCCCTTTGGAGCATCATGCTGAAAAAGACTGTGAATAGGATTGGTGCAAGGACGCAGCCTTGTTTCACACCATTGGTAATTAGAAAGGGCTCAGAAAGTGCATCTCCATATCTGACTTGGCTGTGCTGATCCTCATGAAGTGAGATGATCATTTTAAGGAACTTGGGGGGACATCCTAGATGTTCTAAAATCTGCCACAGACCTTTTCTGCTCACAGTATCGAAAGCCTTGGTGAGATCAACAAAGGTTACACAGAGATCTTTGTTCTGTTCCCTACACTTCTCTTGCAGTTGTCTGAGAACAAATATCGTGTCTGTGGTACTCCTGTTGGCTCTGAAACCACATTGGCTTTCAGGTAGAATTCCTTCTGCAAGAGCGGGTATTAGTCTGTTCAAGAGTATTCTTGCCAGGATTTTGCCAGCAATGGAAAGCAGAGTAATACCACGGTAATTTGAACATTCTGATCTAACTCCTTTCTTCTTATACAAAGTGATGATGACTGCATCACAAAGGTCTGATGATAGTTCGCCTAGTTCCCAACAGACACTTCTCCTTAATTACCTGATAAAGATCCAGATGCCTGTTCTGATTCTGGACAGACAAGAAAACAACACCTTATCCTAATAACAAGACCCGATATCCTAATAATAGGACCTGATATTCTAATAACAGGACCCTAATCAACAACTGAAAAAGAGAAAAGATGCCATAGGAACTAGAATCACCAGCAGGAGCAAGGAACCAAGATATACAGGAAGAAAGGAGCAGAGAAGCATGAGCAGATCATGAAGAAATTAGAAGGCAGTCAAATTAATTGTAGCATTGTCCATCATGACTAGCTTCTCTTCAGAAAGAACAAAACACTTGTGACAGTAAAGACTGTTGGAAGACACATTAAATATTTTTGGTTCCCTAGTAGTCCTATCCTGCATTTCCCATTGAACAGGGAAACAATGTGACTGCAAATGGACAACAGGACCACAGATGGGAAGCAATGGTGTAAGCAGCTGTGAACAGAAGGGATGTGTCCAACAGGAAGCTTTTCTGTTCAGAAATGGGTCATTCTCTGAAAGCATTTGAAAACCTTGCAACACACTGAAATAATTTAACCCATCTCAGAAGTGTTTAATGGTCTGTACAAAACAGTGTCACATAATATCTGTCTCAATCCCTTTGAATGAGGCAAGTTACAAAAAAAAAAAAAAAAAAGACTGGACAATGCAAATGCCAGAAATATAGCCTCTGGATTCCAAGGGCCAAAATAAGGGACAGGTTGAGTATCCAAAGTCATCCTTTTCCATCCTATATTACATCCGTATTCCACATTATTTTCTATACTGCCCACTAACCAAATGGAAGTAACTCAGTGTCAATATAGGTGAAAAGGCTTTGAAGAACCATCTATGTAGAGATTGCAAGAATAGCCATGGCTTGCATAGTCAGTGTCCAGCTCGCTTTGTTTTCAGGAGTACAGTCTATTGGAATCAGTTATAAGAAACAAATTAATCTGGGTTTTGCAATTAACTTTAATGAAAATTAAAAGTGTTTACAATGTAGTAAAGTCTGCCAATCAAAATGCTGCTCTGTGATTCTCACAGAAGTGCATGCTTCTCACCTAGATTCACCATCTTCTGGAAAGCAAGGATTCCTTTTTTCACCTGGAAGGCATAGGTATTAGTGTAGCATCCACAATAGGGGAATAAAGGAAAGCCAGAAACCATAAAGAGCAATCACACTTTAACACTACAGTGGTTCAGAGGCCAAGTACTGAACATTTCTATTGCATTAAATGAATCAAATATTCACAAGTCACAACAGCTGTGGAGGAAATCAGCCAACATGCTGGTAAATACACAATTGGCATTGCGTGCTGTCTCAACATATCAGCTATAGTGCAGCTCCCTGCGTTCCTGACTATAGTCAGTGCCTCTAGGAGGCACTATGGAACTGCAGTCCAGGGCACTGAAGGCATTTAGAAAAGCAGCCACAACCATAAATCCTCTTTTCACATGTTGTTGTTCATCTGCTCTCTATGAGGAGATGATTTATTTCTGTGGTAGGGAGCTACTCAAAGGAAAGCCTCAAAACATCCTAACAAGGATAAGTGTGACATATGTGTTATGTCAGCCACTACCCATTAGAAGGCCTATTTCCTAGAACTGACATAGATGCAAGTATTTTCTGTAAAACAAAGTGCTGACACCTTCTCTGATATTATGGAGGTCATTGTGAACTAGGAAATGCAACTTCCACTGATCTTTTTGTTTAGTCTAATTTTTCAGAACATTCTTAATGAAACATGTCATGTCATGTCAGGATACATCATGTTGTGTACATGATATACATATCACATGATATACATATCACATGATGTAGATCCTCCATCCCAGTATTCTGGGACAAGCTTTTCTTCATACTCTTGATCCCCAAGGATAATAATTCTTTCTCCACAATTAACGACCAGTGGTCATTCTCTGCAAACCAGCATTCTGGCCAGGGGCAGAACGGGACCCCTTCCCCTCAGATAGCATGAGTAGTAAAGCTCCATCTTTGTTCAGTTGAGATGATCTTGTGCAGAACTGGAGTAACATAGTGGTGAGTCAAGCTCACTATGCTTGCCCATGGAGTATTTTATTGTGTTCTTTTGTCTGTGGTTCATGTACATAATCGAAAAGGTCATTCTACACTGAAAGCAGTTGTTTTGCCTTTACTAATGGAAAAACAATTCCCCATCTCACAATCCATAACAATAAAAATAAGTACAACAAAACTCCACCCACATGAAAGAACCAGCCAGCAAGAACATCGCATTGCACAACATCTCCCCAACTCATAGAGGCCAACGCGTCCCAGTTCTCCCTAGATATCTGTTCAAGAAGCTGGGCTATAAAGCGTGCCCTGAAGGTGAACAGCTCCAAGAGTTTTTGGTCCTCTGCTTGGTCCAAGCCATTACTGTGACTCATTGTTCTTATTTCATGAGTGATTTTAATTTAAGGTCAATATGACAATGAGGTTGTCATGCTTGGGCAGAAAATTATGCATAGAGAACAGATTTTAACAGGTGTTCACATATTACTCCTAGTTGCCACTGTACTTCTATGTTTGCTGCACATTACATGTTTGCTATACAGACAAAAATTGGATTCTGAGCTAGTTAACTTGTCTTTAATGTTCTTCAGAATTGTTTTTCTGGAACTCCACTTTTATTGCAACTTGTGGCAGTCAATAAAATGCTATGGGTTTTTTTTGTAAAAAGGTCAAATGTGCATAAAGCATATAATTTAATTGAAAAATAGAAATCTCTCAACTGAAAAATACCCAACAATGTTTCTCAGTAGCTTTTAAAAGACATTTGTTTTTGATCTCTTCTGATTTTTCTTCTGTTTTGCTTTGGGTTTTAATCAGAAGTTAGTTCACAATCTTTCAAAAGGGAAAAGACATTATCTGGAGAGAAGATGGTAAGTAAAAAAAGTCCAACTTTTTATCAACTTGAGAAGAAAAAATTTCAGTATGTTTTCACTTTTTTCCCCCAAACCCTTCCATTTATGACACTAAGAGAGTTGACAGACATCACTAGCAGTAGATCTTCAGTCTCTTTGGCGAAACACTTCAGGTCTTTACGAAAACACTAAGTCAGCACTACCTCCTGTGAGCAAGAGTCCAGGGTGAAGTCCAAACACAGCATGTACCAGAGGTCTAATTTACTCGTTGTTCACACAGAATTCTGCAGCTCTTTCATGGCATGTCTCTCCCTTTCCTCCATCAGAAAATGTTTTGCCAGGCACAAATCAAGCTCCTGAACTTTCATTGCAAATCAAAAATTAGGACAGCTTAAGGCATATAATTTGGGTTATGATTTGCAATATTCATTAAAAGAGCAGCCAATTCTGGCAAAGAAAAAAATGTCCTGAGCTACAATAATGAATACAGAGTTTGTTACAACACCAAGACTGATGGTCTCATCTGTAATGATCTAACAGTGGCTGCCTTTATATGGTACCTTGTTTTGATTCTCATATCAATAATTACATTATATGTCTCAAAACATCTAGGTGTTTGGGTTCATGTTAAAACCTGTCTGTGGATATGCACTGGGATAGGAGCTATTATAGAATCACAGAACAGATTTCAAGAGAACTAATGATTCTTCAAAACATTGATGAACATGACCAGGGACCACTCACTATGATCCCTTCTGTCCTTAGAACTTACAATTTGAATGCGTGAACTGAGCTTCCCGATGCCAAATGAACTCACCAGCACAAAACTTCCTCTTTGTGCTCTTCTCCAACAGCTTCCCCAAGGCACAAATTCAACACCTGAGTTAGCATTCATTGCATGGTGCCACCTTGTCACCTACTAGAAAGTAGTACAAGAATTTCTGCTGCACATTTTCCTGACGATTCCTGGTTAGCATGGCCATGCTAAGTTATAACTTTCAAATAAATTGTACTTTTCTTTTGGCTATAAGGGTGCACATTGCTGCCCATTGACAGGAATGTTGCATTTACTACTTCATGTGTGACCTCAAGTATGTATCAGGTAGCCTTCAACTAGGCTAGCCAGTCTAAAACACTGGCACGGATTTGTGTGGCTTTTACACTTCTCGGTATTAAATGGATTCAAACAGCTTGAGAGACTAATGGATATTTCTCTAATTTAATTTGAAATTATGATATACTCTTTCTTCATATGCAGAGCTACAGAATCTCACTGTGAACTAACACCCAAAGTAACTTTAAAGCAATCTTTTAGGATCACAGGGGTAGCTTACAGTCAGTTGAGCAACTGCAGCACTGAGTTGATATGTTGGGAGAAGAGATCATTTGACTGGAATTTACTTCATTCCTCTCTGAACCAACAATCAGGTATCTTTTAATATAAACTCATTGCTAGTTCCAAAGTTAACTCTTTGCCTGAGTTCTGATTTCCAGAGCAACTTTACAATGTGAGGCTCAAAGAGTTTGGATTTTCTTAAAGGACAGATTGTAAGTCAAAGATTAAGAAATGGTTCTTTTTGTTTTAAAAAGACATACAGCTTATTGCAAATTCACAAGCTTCTGACGTAGTCTCTCTGATCCAAATCTCTACTATTCCTCCAGTATATTTTCCACTGCCTATCCCCCACTCCTCCCTGCACCCTAAGGCCAAATTATAAAAATTAATGTCTTGGTTTTTATGACATGGACACTGTTGAGAAATGTTAACCCAAAGTCACATTAAGTTTTTCTTGCTTCAACTTTCCTTACCAACTTGACACATAGAGTAAGTTTTTCAAAAGCCTCACTAAGATGCAAGTATCTTCCAAATAAACTCCGATGCCTAATAAGGCAAAACAATTGTATGATTTTGTACAGAGAATTGTGCAAGTCAAGTTTTTTTAATAATTTTTTTTTCATTATCTTTAATTTTGGAAGGTTCTGGTTGAACATGTAGAGGCAATAAAACTTTTCATTTAAAATCCCTAACATATGAAAATTGTCAATTATCATGGATGAAGTCTTGGGAACCTGATTCACTAAACCTTAATGTTCAAAGGAAAAGGAAGGTCCTAAGTCCAGATAGATTAAAAGCAAAGAAAATCCTAAGCCAGCACCCTCCTGTGAAACTACAGAAGACCAAGGGACATATCATCTTGTCAATATTTGCAGGGCTGTATGTACCTACCTGACTTTGTTGTGCAAATCACTGATTTAAATTCACAACCCCTATCAGACATATGCATGAAAATATGTGCTTGCACACATACTATATATACAGCTGCTCAGAAAAAAAAAATCAGACTAACAGAGCTAACAGAGATTTATGCAGTTAGAAAGAAACTAAATATAGGACAAAAGTTATAATTTAGCTTTAACTTGTTCAGAGATACAATGATTCTGAATTGAGCACTTGTGCTGCCTTATGTAGTCCTCATATTACCATGTTTTTAAATGTGATTTTCTTTAAAAAGTAGTTTAATTTCCTGGGAGGACTTCCCATTTCAACCCTTATTCAGTGAGTATCCCCACTGAGATCAACTTCATCTGTATTTGCAAAACTATATTTCAGTATTGAAATTAAGAAATACCTGCACAAGGAATCTGATCCGTCTTGCCTCCTGCATGCGAACAGCTTAGTTGGGGACAATGAAACTACTAACACAGCAGAGGCAAAAAGTTCTCACCTGAGAAGGATTAGTAGGAAATCACAGGAAAAAGGTTTTGAAAATCCATTCCTAATGCTCAAGGTATGCCACTATTGTATAATGTAATCAAGACCTTTAAAAGTATCAACCAAAGACACTTGATATACTCTGATTCAATTGCAGATTACTGATTGCAATTGGCAGTCTGTTATATAAGTCAGGACAGAATGCCACAAAAGTTACCTCTGACTTTAAGTATAGCTAATCCTAATGAATTATTGTGGGCCACTGATTTTCTCTCAATTTCTATTAGTAATGGAAAATACATTTCAGGTTATTTCTATTTCTCTTGAGTAATTTGTTTCAATTCCTTCTCTTTCCATTCATCAGACTTCAGCAGATATCTTCCAGGATGCAGAAGGACTGCCACAGGGCTGTAGTGGAAGATAATACTGAAATAAATTCAAGCTGCATGTTTCATTCTTGATGGTCATTGTTACTTTAATAGTGCATTCCGGACTTAATCAGTTAATATTCTGTTTGGCCACAGTCAGCTGGAGATGAATATCTACTGTAACAATAAGGATCTTATGATAAAAAGAAAAGATTTATCGTTCTTCCAGGATGAAGGTCATGAGGTTTTGGGTTGGGGGATTTTGTTGGGTTTTTCGAATTTTTTGAGAAAAACCAATTTGTCCCATCATATAAACAAAATAAGTCAATAATAAGTAATAACAATTCTTTGTCCTCATTAGCTCTTCACTAACAACATCACTGTGATGTTTTCCGGGATACTCCACTTACATTAAGGCAATTTTGTTGTTTTTCCAGTTCCAAAGCAGAATGATAATGACGGTAGCATCCAAAACAGTTTCTTGTAATTGCCCAAATTGTACAACACCTTACCAGGATGTCAGTAAAACAGCCAAAGAATTTCACATTATAAAACTGGGCATATCATCTGATATAGCAATTTTGAGCATATTTTCAGACTAGTCAGAGTTTATAAGCTTTCCCAACTCTAGTTTAGCCAAAAGTCTTTCATAGACCATCTGGTTCTAATGATACAAAACTAGAATTTTTGCTGTCTTTTTCACTATGCTACATTAAATTAAAGCTTAAAACATCAGTAAAGTAAAATCCATTCTTTTTATATTATGTCTTTTAAATTAAACATTAAGTATTCTGGCTAAGTAAATGTGTTTATTTTAGTAAAACTATACAGCATATACTATATGATACAGTCAGCAGAATCTTTAGTTCAGTTACTCTTGCATATTCCTGGTCCACAGCCCACTGAGGAAAAGGGAAGTGTTTCCATTGACAACAGTGGTCTCTAAATGAGGCTCCTACTGTGAGTGACACCACATCCTTACTCATCCTAAAACGTGTATGAGATTTCAATACTTTTCCCAAGAGAAAAGGTTCAAATTATGCTTACAGCAGCTCTTCCTAAGTGATAAAAGGACCCAACTGTGTATCTCATACACACTTGGTAACCCAACTGAAATTCAGTGAAATCAAAATATTAAGGATGTGATAAGAGGTTTTATAGTGAAAAGGTATTGTGAATTATATAATCTTTGTATTCACTGTAGGTAGCTATAAATTGGCTCTTCAAGTTCAACTTTCACAAGTGCCTGCAAGACACTTTCTTACAGCAGCTGTTGAACAGCAATGGAGTTTTGAAAACCCCACCCTAAATGTAGCCCATCATTTCTGAGCTCAGCTACAACAGGTTACAATTTCCTGCAATTCACCATCAGTCTTAGAAGCTTGTTCTGCAGGTGAAAACAAAGATCAAGATTTCTAAAGATGTGTAGGAGAAAAGTCCATTTTTAATAACAAAAGTGCCTAGCTACTGTAGTTTCAGAGAGGCCAAACCAATCTGGAGGTCTAATCAACCATGAAGATCAACCAGCCACTGCCTCAAGAAGCTGGCACCTTCCATGCATCAGCTAAGGTCAACCGACAGCAAATACGGTTTCTTACTTATGAAACCAGTTTATGTTTTATTGTAGCAAGTGGCCATCATCTTTTTCTGTATGTTTTATATTTCTTTGCAGTTCCTTTCACTATAACTCTCATTATAAAGTATCATCCCTCTTGTAGCAAACCCAAAAGCAAATATCCCACATATTTCACTGAGGTAAACAAAGACACAGCTACTATCCAAAGGGGACATCACAGACTGTTCTATTGTATTCACTTCCCTAAATCCAAATATGTTAGGAGCGCAGACCTCATTTTGTTTCTTCTTTCTGCTTTTTTCTCCTCTCTCCATGGTAGTTTCTGTGTTATTATTACAAGATAGTTAGAAGAGAGAGTTCCAGCCCTAAATTCCTTACAAAGTCGCCTGAACGGGAGGTTTTCTGCAGTAAGAAAGGACTGAGAGAGAACTGCATGAATTGGCCCATACGGAGTTACATGCTAAGTGTTGTTATTGTTCTCAGAGAGTGCATTTAAGGTTTTGGGAACAAACAATAAAACGAACAGCTGAACAATTTTAATCATGGCCCAGTTCCTAGTTACAATTATTTTTAAGCTGTCTCACCATTAGCTAGACTCTGATTTTTTTTTCCCAATGAAAAAATACATTATGTAAAACTTAAAGAAATACTGTATTTAAATGACAGAAAAAGTAAAAAATAGATTCTGAGATGTAGCCTGCTATGACTTCTGCTCTTAGCCCAGCATTTGTATATGAGTTACACATAATTTTCAAAATGTTCCATTCTCTATATACTTCATGTATAAGCCAGTTCTCTAGGAAAATATTCTTTCCTAGATGAGTTGAAAGAGTGGTCTCTGAACTCTGTGACTAGACAGAGAATATCAGATTTTGACCACAGACATGTCTGAAAAAAACTAGAACTCATGCATGTATGAAAAGCATATTTCATGCATTCTGTGTTTCAAAATGCTACAGCAGGGACACATCAAATCAAAGTAAGATGACAGCTCACACAAGCAAATGAGAACGAGAGAATAAGATGGCAAAAGGACGTGAAGACATTTGGAGAGACTACTGACCAAGAATATTCTTTTAAGATCCCTTCTTCATTCATTCAAGGCCTGATTCAATTACTTCCACTGGAGTCAACAGGAAGACTTGTGGTCTTCAGTGTCTGTTATTGTGGCTCATTACTTGTGTTACAGTAGCACACTGAATATTCAATTAAGCCCAAGCACTATAATACCAGGTGCTATACAAACACCCACAGTGGCATAACCCCTTCTTACCAAAGCTTGCATCAAGCAAGACCTTAAATCACATACAGCAAAAAAAAATACAGTAACAAAACATGGGAAAGAGTCCAAGGGATTTAGTCTGGCTTACAAAAACAATCAGTGGCAACACAAGGAAGACTGGTTGCATGACTGTATATAGTGCCCTTTGTATTAACCCATTCTGCCTGTTGGTGAACTTCAGGTCAAACCCACACCACACGGTATGAATGATAATTGAGGGAATGAAGTAAAAATTTACCTGCTAAATACGGTGAACAACTGCCACAGTGCTTCTACTCATGGAGATTCCATGCACTGCAGTTAAAATACATTACATGCAGAAGGCAGGAATAACAAGTACTCCGCTTGCAACTCTGTTTTTTAATAAGAGTTCTGCAGGAAAATGTCATAAACAGAAATACAGAATCACTCCAGAGGTTGCCCATTTCCACGCCTCCCACATTACAGCAGTCTCAGTTATAACCATGTCATTCCTAACAGATGTTTGTCTCATCTGTTGATGGATGCCCCAAGGCAATCCCTTCCAGCACTTCACCTCCCTTGCCATTAGAACTGTGTTCCTTGCTTCTAATCAGAACCTTTCTTGTTATAGCCTGTGCTATTAGTTCTTCTCCCACTGTATCACCTTTTCTGTCTTCTCTTCTTTAGGTTAATCAACCCAAACACATTAAAATCTCTCCTTTTAAATCTTCTTGTGGACTAATATTCAGCTTGAGATCCACTGTTACCTTAGTGTTTTTTCAACAGTTTCTACTATTAGAAACTGTCAGGTTATCCATCCTGCATTTACACAGTTGATTATTCCTGTCTAAGTGCAATAACTTCCACTTGTCTGTCAAAAAATCCTTGAACTTCATTTCTAAATCTAATTTTGAATTCCAGTTATTTTCTTTAGTGTATGCAGAGTCAGTGTCAACTGCAAATTTTATAAATCTGTTCAATATAATCATACAGGACACTACTAAAAATCTTGAAAGCCTCAACAGATCAATACATTAAAGAACTACTGAAGAGTACTATTTAGACACAGTAAGTCCATTTTGCACCAACCCCATGGTAGTTTAATTAGGAATATTTGCCTTGATTTCTCATTAGAATGCCATATAAAAAAAAAATCAAAGATCTTATTAAATTGACATAGGCTTTTTAATTCTTTTGTATCCAGAGTCTGCTGCTCTGTTGTAGATTGCCTTGACACAGCTTGAACAAGTGATACAATTTGTTTCTGACTTATTCATACATAGGTTGTTGTTCAACTCTTTATTTTCTACACGTTTAAAATTAGGTTGCTTGTAATTTGTTCCAGAATTTTGGGTAGAATTGCATTTATATTGATCAGTCTATTCTTTCTAACAGTTCTTTTCCCTCCCTTCTAAAGGTCATCACCAACTTTTTCCCTTTTCTCACCTATCTTCAGTGAGTTATCAATTAGGAATTATTCTGAACCTCATTTTCTTTAAATATGTCTAAATGTGTTATGTAAAATCCAGACAATCTGAAATCATTATCTTAGTTAAATACCATGCAGTTAAAACCTGTAACTTAATGAAAGTACACAGAGAAGAATGAATGTTCATTTTGCAATCTCCTGAGTTCTTTAAGTGTTTTATTTTGCAATTTTAATTGCCCCTTCAATAAAACCTTTCTCCCCTTTTTAAACAATTTGGGGAATTGGCTGGTTATTTTTAGCAGCTTGTGTTATTGCCTAGGAACAAAGCTGGATCATTCACATACAGATTTGGTCTTATGGCTATGAGGAATAAATGTCCTGTTTGGATTCTCCAGTTCAAAAAGTGGGATGAGTTCACATCTTCACTTTCTGAACAGTATAGCACTGTGCAGAAATAGCATCTGAATTTTGGAAGCAGTGTGGATGCATCAGTGAAATGCTGCATCTAAACTAAGTAAACCTATTCTGCAGAGCTAGTTATCCCAGACACAAAACAATATCATGAGCATCAGTTCTTTCAGATAGTGAATAAAGATCTTCCAAGGCAGTTCAAGGGAGTTTTTTGCCACATCATTGACTTCAGCCAGAGCCAGGTCAGATTCAAAAATGGCAATGTCTTCCCTCTACTGCCTTTCCTCACCAAGATAAGAAAATACAAAGCCAAGGTTCATATAAGTATATTCTTAAACAAATGGAAACCTTGCTTACACCATTGTATGTGGCATTGACACCAGATTACCACTAAATTCCATGATTGTGTAATTATAATAGTCAAAAAATTCCTACCTACCCTGTTAAAACAACCCATACATAGAAAGTGGAAAAAGAATCAGCAGAAATAGTTATAGTCATCTTCATCTGGTACTCAGCTAGTCACTTTTCCACCCTACATTTAATGTGGAGAGAGTAATTTCACATGTCACTTACTTCTCAGCAAATTTATGTTTCCAAGAATTTCAAGAAACAAAAGAGAGTTTGTTGTGAAAACTTAAATTACTGTCATACTGCATAATAAGAATGGTACATGGGAATATTTAGGTGGAATTGCCCCATTTATTTTATTCTTTTTTAACTGCTGATAAACATGTGTCTAATGATTCTAAGTTCTGTGAATCTTCTGACCACTAACCACAGCCTTTCAATGCAAGGCTGAATAGCAAACTACTTAATAGCATCCCTGTAAGTACAGTTGTTTTCAAAATAAGTGATCATGGAATAAACTCTGGGCAGTAGGACAAACCTATAAACAACTCAAACATTTTTTTATGCAAAGATTGGTTGGAATATCAAACAAACTGCCAGAAGTTATGCAGCCAGAAGTTAAAGTGACTTGTGCACATTAATTCAAGAAAAAGTTGGATTATGCTTTGGAAAACAAGGAAATACTACAGTGCAGTGCAGTAGACACTAGCTTTCTTTTTCCTCTTTTTTTTTTTTTAAGAAGTTGGGATTAAGGTTAGACTGTTGCACATAATTAACAAATATACCACAATTAGCAAACTTTCTTCCTTCATTTTCTGTAATCTGAAAGAAAGTTTTCCATGGTTTTATAGGACTGACCAGTTGGTTCCCTTTGCAAGACTACTTTTATATCTGTAATTGCTGAAGTAAACATGTCTCTTTTTTTGGGGGCTTGAGAATGCATAGCAGCACTTTAAAAAGAAATTTAAGCCTGAAAAAACAGATGAGAAAGACAAGATAAAGTAAGACATCTTAACGATTAGATAATTCAGTAGATACCTGAAGAACAGAAAAACTGAAACAAAGAGCATCTTCATCTGTTACATGTTTCTGTCATGTTCCACCCTTTTGTGGTCATCAGGACTTATAACACAGCAGGAAAAACAATCAGATACAGGATAAATAGCTCAGGGAACAGGATAAATAGCTCAGGGAAAAGGAAAACAAAATGAAAAGTCAAATGCAAATTCATTTTTCACCAAACTTTTGTGTCATAATAAAACTGATAAAGATTGTTTTCGTTGGAGAAGTGATTGCTAGGTTTGCCAGAAAGTTAAACCACTAAGATAATCAGGAAAGAAGAAAAAGAGGAAAAAAAAAAAAGGTTTCATGAAGCTTCAAACTTTTCATTGGAAAAGGCAAAAATATAAAGGCTTAAAGGTTGCTGGTAAGAGTAAAGTCCCTTCATTCACTCAAGCTGTCATCCAAGCCTGGTGCCACAAACAGAAGCAGTAACAATGATAAGCACAGTTGCTCCAACTGGATGAAAAAAAAAGGATACCATCCAGTCCCTTTCCTTTACAATATATGCTTGTTTCCTGTGGCACATCTCCTAATAGTTCGTACAGCATATTTTTAAAATTCTCAAAGGGTCAAGTTTCTACTGTCCTCCCTCAAAGACACCCTTGTGACTTAGGAACAACTAGAAATTATATAGCTGTGACTTAACATGTAAAGTAACAGGGCTGATCAACACAGGCAACAGAAGCAACTTCTGCTGACTACCTGATCGGGAAGAAGCAGACAAGACCTTCTTCAGACAACTTGGCCTTTGTCCTCACTGGAGACTTTAACCACCTCCAATATCTGCTGGGGCAAAAGTCAGCATGGCAGAAGTGATTCAGGAGGTTTCTGAAATGCACTGATTGTAAATTCCTGACCTAGGAGTTTAAGAAGCCAGTAAGGGTAGATACTCAACTGGGTCTCACACTTGTAAATACAGAAGAACTTGTCAGAGACATGAAGGTTGAGTGGAGCCTTGATTGCAGTAACCATGAGATGGTGGAATTCAGGATCCTGAGGGAAGAGAATCAGATAAAATGCAGGATCACAACACTAGACTTCAGGAGAGCAGATTTTGGCCTGTTAAGGAACCTGTTCAGGAAGAACTCTGTGGGATACAGTCCTAGAGAAGAGGCGTCCAGGATAGAGGGTAACTTTCCAAAGATCATCTCATCTATGCTCAAGAATTGTCCATCCCCACATTGAGGAACTCAAGCAAGGGTGGTAAGAGGCCTGAATGGATGAACAGAGTGCTCCTGACAAAACTCAAACACAAACAGAAATTATACAAGAGAAGGAAATAGAGATAGGTGGAACGAGGAAGAATACAGAGACACTGTTTAATTGTGCAGAGATGGGTTTAGGAAAACCAAAGGCCCCCAGCAGTTGGATCTGGAGAAGGATGGGAAGGGCAACAAGAACAGCCTCTACAAGTACAGCAGCAGCAAAAGGAAATCTATGGATAATGTGGGCCAGCTGCTGAAAGATACAGAGTACATCAAAAAGCCCAAGTCACTCCTCTTGATATAGGAAAGACATTTTTCACAGTAAGAACAATCAATTACAGGAAAAACCTCCTAAGGGATGTGGTGAAGTTCCCAGCGCTGGCGGTTTTCAAAACACAAATGAACAGGGTGCTAGATAATCTCCTCTAGACTCCCTTTTCCACAAAAAGTTGGATCATATATGTTCTTTCAACATCCTTCTCAACATGTGCTGTTCTATGATTCTCTGATTCTGCGATTCTGTGATTTTACACTCAATATCCTCTTCACATCAGTCTTTACTAGTAAAGAGGTTTACCTTCAGGAATCCCAGATCCTGACACCAGTGGGAAAGTCTGGACCAAGGAATAATTACTCTTTGTAGAGGAGTAACATTATGAAACATTAAACCAAATTGGACACCTCTGAGTCCACGAGGCCTCATAAGATGCACAGATGTGTGCTGACCAATGTCATTGTGAGATAATTCTCAATTATCTTTGAAAGCTTATGGTTGTCAGGAGAGGCTTGTGAGTGGGAAAAAAATCCAACTTCTGTCTTCAAGAAGTGCAAGAATGAGGTTTTAGAGAACTACAGGCCAGTTCACCTTCACCTTGGTCCATGGGAAAGTGATGAAGCAAATAATCCTGGAAGCTATCCAAACATATTAAGGGTGAGAAAGTGATAGGCAGTAGTCAGTATGGATACAGGGAGAAGAAATCGTGCTTTCTATGATAAGATTACTCTGGTGGATGAGCAGTGAATATAATTTATTTTGACTGTAGAAGAGCTTTTGCCACTGTCTCCTATACCATTCTTATTGAAAAGTGATGAATACAAGACAAATAAACAGAGAGGGGAGTGGACCAACAACTGGCTGAATGTCTCAAAGGGTTGTAATCAATGGTATAGAGAGTCCAGATGGAGGAGACCAATCACCAAATACCCCAGGATCCAGTGCTGTTTAACATCTTCATACATGACCTGAATAATAGAACAGAGTGAACCCTTAGCGTACAAAATTGGGAGGAGCTGCTCGTGCTGCCTTTGAAAGGACTTCAGTTGAGAAAATTGACAGCAATCCCATGAGGTACAACAAAAGGGAATGTGAAGTCCTGTACCTGGGCAAGAATAAGCCCATGCACCAGTACAGACTGGGGGATGACTGGCTGGTAAGCAATTTTGCAGAGAAGGACCTGCAATTCATGGGGGAAAAGGAGTGGAACATGAGTCAGCATTGTGCCCCTGTGTCAAAAAAACAACAGCCTGCTAGTCTACGTTAGGAACAGTGTTACCAGCAGGTCAAGGTAAGGGGTATTTCCCCTCTACTCAGCACTAGAGAGACACATCTGTAGTTCTGGACTCCTCAAGACAAGAAGCACAGGGACATTCTGAAGCAAGTCAGCAAAATGCCCCAAAAATGTTTAAGGGATCAGCTGGGACTGCTTAGTCCACATAGCAGAAAGCTAGGGAATCTTGCCCATGTGCATAAATACCTGCTGGGAAGTTAAAACTTCCTACTGTGATAGGGGGTAGACCACTGGAACAGGTTGCCCAGTGAGGATCAAGAGCCTTTGCAGATATTCAAAATGCAACTGGACACTACCCTAAACAACATGCTGTACTTGACTAAGCTTTGAACAAGGAGTTTGGACTGCATGATGTCCAGTGGTTCCTTTTATCCTCAACCATTCCATGATTATGTGCTCCAGGTAAAACTCTCATGAAAATTAAAATATCTTGTATCTTTAAAAAATGTTTTGCATTCCTCAAAATCCAGTAAAAAGAAAAAATAAGGTGAAGAAAACAGAACCATTGTTACTACACCCACACTAATTAGTGAATAAGCCAGAATCAGAGTACAACAAAGTCTGTCAGGTAGTAGTAGTGCTATATCATCAGATGACATTCCACATGATGGAGGTAAAATCTATATGGTTTAAATTAAGACACAGAGTAGATTTACTAGCAAGCTTTTGTTTTCTTGATTCAAGCATTTATCATAATTTTAGACTAACAGCTAGAGTTCTTCTTTGGTAGTGATAAAATATGGCTGGATGAAACTTGTCGGGGCCTGCCCTTTATTTCCTTCTTAGTTGCATTCCCTTGGTCTTTGAGGAACAGATAGTCAAATTAGGAAGTCCTCTTACAAAATGGTTTACAAGAAAGCAGGATTATTTCTGTAAACAATGGAAAAGTCCAGTTGTTGGATGTCTATTCATGAGAGATGAAAATAATGTGAGGTTATTTGACTCAAGAAAAAATCAAAAATCATAGCAAAAGGTGTTCACAGTGATGGACATGCCACAGTGACAGTTGTGATCTACCTAAGCATGAGGTATTATACATCAAAGTTTCAGAAAGTAAAAGATTCACAGTTGCTTGTTCAGAATCCTACTTGAAACAAATTTTTAGAAGAAAGTAAAGATCAAATACGAAACTGTGGACAAAGGTCATGGAGAAAGGCAGCATTTCTAAAAGAGAAAGCCTGAGATAATATCTGTAAGCAATGTTAGTGACAAGGGAGAAAGGAAGGAGAATTGTGCCTGTACATACTTATTATTGCCAAATAGGCTGAAAAAACCCCAACATCACTGCTATGGTATTTTTTTCCAATAGACTTAAAGGACAGCAGCAGCGGAATCTGCTGTTTGTGTTAAAGTGTCAGGAGGGGAAAGATCAAAGACATGGAAACATCTGCTTTTAGAAGCCACTTGAAAAATAATTATGCAATAGCCTGTGAAAAACATCTGTTAAAAATGCTGCTGTCCACCCATCACATAGAAGGAAGACACTTAAGGAAAATATAAGCAAGACCAGGAGAAGATCAGCGCTCATTTTTCTCTTGAAAGACTCATTATGTCAAATCCAAACTGAAACCCAAGGGTAAGTTTAGCAAGAGAAATATGATAGAAGCAAGCAGCATGATACACCACTGCCAAACAGATGGTACAACCTGTTGTTACATAATCAATACAAATTGAACCAGAAACTATGCTTAGCGTGTGTACACTTTCTGAACACAAACAAATTGCTTCCTGGGAATTTTCAGCCCTCCCATTCACAGAATCTAAGGCCTTGCAGCTCTCTGTTTTACAACATCAAGGCTATTCCAGCACAGAGCATCCCTCCCAATCACTCAAAGGAACTTGAGCTTTCTGTAAATCTGATCACACTGCATCTCCGCTCATTATACAGTGGATTTAACATCCAGATCTTTCAGAAGGACTAGTGAATCCAATGCAGCGTTGTGTTGACATGATGCTACCTGAATCATAGAGAATGCTTTCTCCTTATCACTTTGATGTGCTGTACACACTCAATAGCTCATTCAGTACTGGAATACATGTCCTGACATAGGTGATTTTATCCAAAACATTTTAATCTGCAATCAAGATAGTGTGTATGTGCTATTCCCATGGTCCTGCTGATTAGCAGAAACTGGCTGAATTACAATATTTAACACTGTTCTACACTGTGCCTACAACTTTAGCCAAATTAAAGGAAGAGTTCACGTTTTAGTTCTTAAAAAGGCAAAAGACAGCACCTGACGCTTTCCAACTTCTGCATCGAATACTCAATAGAGCTAACTTCATCTACATATCAAATGTCATATTATAGATAAGATTCTACATTGCATGTAACAGAAAGAGGCTGGATATGAGACACCTTCCTCTCCTGTATCCTTAAGTTCATGCTCAAATTCAGTTGCATAAGAAATTCTGCCCTTCCTACCAAAAGAAATTTTTCTTGGGCCTCAGAACAGACCCTCTAAAGTCATTGCCATATATTGCTGTGTTTGCCTCAGAAGTGGATATTTGTCAGTAGGAAGCAAACCACTTGCTAGAAATACAATATGGTATGTAAAATTCTTTGAGATCCTAGGGTAAGGAACACGATAAAGTAATATAAGAGAATATTAATTTTATATCAATAAAACAACTAATTCAATATAAAGTCACCTTGATGCTTAGGCTATCACAAGAAAATAGAACAAAGGAGGGACAGTGTGGTTTTAAACATGCCCAAAATAACTGTAAACCAGGTTTTCAATTCATAGAAATTCACAGGAACTGTATTCTCAAAACAGTGGTTTGTAAGAAGCACCATTGCAGTGTTTCCTCTGCTTATTTTTGTAATTAAAGAATTTTTATTAAAAGTTTTAGGCTCTGTTAGTACCAGTTCTTTTCTGAACTGTCAACAGTGATTAATGCAGATGGTTTAATAATTTGTTTTCTTTTCTCTAAATTTTTTAAAGGAACATTAAATGAACCCAATATCTCATCCCCAATCTTCACAGTTTGATAAAGGCCATCCATGTTTTGCTGCCTAAAAGCATTTACAGATGAGGAGTAAAACACACTGAGTATGACAGATTTAGGTATTTGTCAAGGAGTGGGAGTGCAGGTGGGAGAAATCTATGAGTATGTGCTGCTGTCCTCAAGTGTTTCCTTGAAATCCAGAGACTGCCAGTAGTGTTTCAAAACAAAGTCAGTGTCAATCTTAAATATTCTCTTGCACATAGATGATGTCTCTTCTAATTCTCATAGAATTAAAAATATATTATAAATATATTATAAAAAGTACATGTTTTGGAGATTCTGGGAAGGGAATTTCTGAAAATACAGCCACACAGCAAGAGCTTTGTTATATTCCCCGGGTTAAAATGACAAAGGAAGAGGTCTGCCTATCACTGCACTTCAAATTCACTGGCAAAGAGAGAAGATATTGAATTATATTGCTCTCTGAATATTTTGCCAATTAAACACTTTAAAATTTGGCTCAAGTAAACCATCTTCAAATTCCTCTCTCCTGTAGCTGGAATGCAGTAAAGCCACCAAATGAAGACCAAGCTAAATATTTTAACTGAGCAAGATACATTCTGGTTTTCTGCTCCAAACTACATGGAAGTCTC
The DNA here is from genome assembly GCF_036250125.1 of Pseudopipra pipra. Classification (NCBI taxonomy): domain Eukaryota; kingdom Metazoa; phylum Chordata; class Aves; order Passeriformes; family Pipridae; genus Pseudopipra; species Pseudopipra pipra. The sequence continues at coordinate 53,922,163 of NC_087554.1, forward strand.
TATTATGGAATGGGATTACAGGATTAGAGCAGGTTTGCCTGTGGCATTTAGAGAGTGTGGCAGTTGGCTTCACTGGAGAATTTCCACAGCTAACATAGTTCACATGTGTCAGACCAATTTCCATGTCCATGCAGGACCAGCATCAGCACGTAAATGCTATATGGTTGCTCCCTGACTGTAAATGATCTAGTAATAGTTCAATACAATGCTGCCACTGACTTCCAGTGCCAGTTAATTTAACCAACAGTGTAACTTAATCAAAACCTTGGGTACCATGTAATCTCTATTAAAAATAGAAATTGCCCTCTCTAGTGACTATTTCAAATTGCCTTGGATGGGGGGAGGGAATAATTATGTTTACTAATGCCTTTTTTTTTTAAGGGAAAATAAACTAGAAAAGGAAATTCAAGGGCTTGAAAGATATGCAGACTCACCTACACAGAGAAGCTAATTTGCATTATAGTGGAATATGAATTTAAATGTAAATCTTTCTGATTAACCCCTGATGAGATAGCAACTTCTGGTATCATTTTTCTTGCACAGCCTTTTTGCAGAAGAACTTGTGCGGAAAATTAATTTGAGGCAATCTATCAGGAGGAGCCACTCTGGAGTAATTTCCTATGGCAGAATCCCTGGGACTGCTTGTTCAAATGCTTTCAGTCTGTACATTGAAGTTCTCTTCTATGCCTGACTGGGCTGTCACCTACATCAGTTGCTCAGCTCCACTGGACTCTGCTCCCCAAATCTACTAGTGAAGAATCAAAAGTGTGATGGAGGTTAGTTACCCTGTGCAGAGGGTCACACTAAGGTTTTTGCCAAATAGTGTTGTCTTTACAGTTCACATGCACATGTGTTAACACTATTCCTAGAAGACACTCAAGTAAAAGAATAAATCACTCTCTCACATGTGAATGAGATGCAGTCAACACATCAGTGAGACAAACTGTGCAATTCCTAACATACTGAGCAGGGATTGCTCCTGTCCAGCAAATGGACTTTGGTCCATGCCATAAATCAGTGCAAGCGGTAAAAACCCTGGAAAATCTTGGTCTCTCTGGAAGAAACCAATTTAATCTGGTCTTCAGACATTTGGGTGAGGAAAATACAACATATAAAGCTGTTCAGGGAAGGCAATAAATCACTTGTATTATGTCATGTACTGAAAGCAACACCTGATAGTCAGTTAAATGTACATAGAACAAGTGAAATCAGGCAGGTTTGATTCCTGTCAGCTGCCTTATAAGTCCTCAAGTCCTACCACTTGCTCATCTTACGGGTCTCAAAAAATAATTTTAAGTTAATCAGTTTTCAATTAATATTATGCCCATTTCCACTCAGAAATCTTGTAGGATTTTCCAACTTGTTCAGGTGTGCTCCAAACCATACACTATACAGCACAAGAAAATAGCTCATCTGCTAAAGGAAAATGACATAACCAATTTTTTATATTACATTTTCGCTACTACCAAAGATATAGATTAATTTAGATTTTTTTACTATAAATCTATCTACAATAACCAAAAATATGTAGTTCTGTGTCAGGGACACTAAAAATGTGAACATAAATGTTCCATAACACATGGAATTTTGTGGAAACTGTTACAGGAATAAAAATCTATGCATAAGTGGAGCCTTTCCAAGGCACTTTAGATCCCAGGTAGACAGGTAAAATTTAAACTAACAGCATTTAGAATTCAAAGACAAAACTTAAAACTCATTAAAAAAGCACAAGCCTCTGTAAATTGAAATAAAGCTGTATCTGCATTCAGGTGTAGCAGTACCAAATTCTTGTCCTCTGTGGACTGTGCATGTTATCTGTGCACAAGGTGGACCAGCCACAATACATTTCTGTGCCACACAGCAGCTCTTCTTGCTTCTTCATGGTTAAAGACAATTGTCGTAGCCAATCTGATTATCAAGTATGAGGCTGGGCTGCAGTGGACTCTGTTAGAACTTGCAGTGGATTAAGTTTGTGCTGTTTGCTGACATAGAATCACAGAATGGGTCAGGTTGGAAGGGACCACAATGGGTCATCTAGGCCAACCTCCCTGCTCAAGCAAGGTCACTCTAGAACACATGGCACAGGATTGTATCCAGATGGTTCTTGAACATCTCCAGTGAGGGAGATTCCACACCCTCTCTGGTCAATCTGTTACAATGCCTGGTCACCCATGCAATAAAGAAGTTGTTCCTCCTGTTCAGGTGCAACTTTCTGCCCGCTGCCTCTTGTCCTATTGCTCAGCACCACCGAGCAGAGCCTGGCTGCAACTCTCTTTGACACCCCCTCTTTAGCTATTTTTACATATTAATGGGGTCCCCTATCAGTTGCCTCTTCTCAAGGCTGAACAGGCCCAACTCTCTCAGCCTTTTTTCATAAGAGAGATTCTCCAGACCCTTGACCAATTTAGTATTTCTCCATTGGACCTGCTCCAGGAGCTCCATGCCTCTCTTGTACTGTGGAGCCAAGAACTGGACACAGTACTCCATGCTGTGGCTGTATCCACAGTGCTGGACACAGTCTCATCAGGAATGACTAGAGGGGCAGGATCACTTCCCTCGACCTGCTGGCAATGCTCTTCCTAATGTATTCCAGGATTCCATTGCCACTCTTGGCCACCATGGCACACTGCTGGCTCATGGAGAGCTTGTTGTCTACCAGCAGATCAGTCCCCAGCCTGTTGTTCCTTTCTAGGTACAGGACCCTGCATTTGCCTTTGCTGAATTTCAGAAGGTAAGGACATGGCCATTTTTAGATCTCTGTGCCTGGTGAGCACTGTATACTAGGAGGAGCGGCAACCTGCCTCATGGTATTACATTTTTCTAATAAGCTGAAGAAAGGTTCCATTATATCTTCAGGATATGTTGAAAAAAAATTCCCATTATTTTACTAAATACAAGTACTGTTGTTACCTTCCTAGTACTACTCATTAAATCTTCGCTTTACCAGTGCTATCTCAGTATTATCCTGCCTCTGCCCTGACTGCCTTGGTTTTGGATTTGTACTGACTAAAACCTCAGTAAACTCACGAATTGCATAATAATGCTTGCTAACAATTATTTCCAACATACATAAAAATACATATATGGGCTTGAAACCGCATGGTGTTACCTTTTAAGCTTTGTAGTATCTCTCCTCCTTCCTGTCTACTGTCTATGAGAGAAAGGCAGGCACAGGAGTAGATATTTTTATGAAGAATTTATTTCCCAGACATACTTTTGCCAGCTTCCCTCCTAAACATCTGAAAATGTATTCAGTTTCTATAAAATACCAGCTTTCCCAACAGTGAAAATACATTAGGCTGATGCTGCCCACAACACTGCAGAGCAGACTCAGCAGGCACTTCATCACATGAGGCACATTAGTAAAGCTCTGATTTTAAAAATCAGTTAAAGCCTGATGGCAATCTGCATCTCCCAATTTGTGCAAAAAAGACGTCTTATACTACAGAACTACTTGATCCATCCCTGCAAAATTATGCATGCTGAGCAGTACAGATTGCATTTAAACCCTTTTTTTAAAGGGCAGGAGCTGGGAACACTACATATTCAATGATGTGGACACAGCAATTGTTTCATACCATTACCCCTCCAAGAATGAACTGGAAGAGTCAAGGATAATTTTATTTCTTTTCAAAAGATCAGAAGATATGGCCAAAGAGAAGGGATTCTTTTCCTTTTTTTAATCTGTTGAATACCCCAAGGTAAATATAATCCTTAATGTAAGTGTATTAATAGGAGATCCCCTAGCTTTGATCAGGGAATAAATTTGCTGCTTCATCCACCTGGTGAAGCAAAATATTTCACCAAAACTACATTTATCTTCAAGCATCTCATATCTACACCAGAAAGAAGACATAAAAAGAAGAGGCCTCTTTGCAGAGACTTGTAAGTTAAATCAGAATAACAGAAGATGGAAATGGAGGTAAGAGGTAATGGGTTTGCAAGGTTTTTGCCAATACCAAAAGCAGAAAATCTGGTGGGATCTTTCATCGAGACAGACAAGTTCCAGTTTGATATTATTGTTAAGTTAGCATTAATAAAAAGTAATGTAACCACTTCCAATAAAAACACATGAATATAATCAACAGGATCAAGACCAATTCAGAGACAGACAGCACGCTAAAAAAATCTCTTACAACTGCTTTTAATTGGTTAAATTAATCAACTCTGATATAGAAAGACAATGTGTTTGTTATCGGTACAAAGATACAACATGTATCTCTAATCAGTAATAAATCAAGTTGGAAAACCTATTATGTTATAGCAACAAAGGAGAGGATGCCGTTTTGAATGAAAATTGAGATGTTTTTATGAATTCCCTACTACTAGTACATAGGTTACAAGTTGATGTGTAGCAACTAGATTTAAATTCCAAAAAGGGAAGCGTAGGTAGCAGGACAATTGGTTTGCGAATACATTAACTTAGAAAGGGAAAAGGTAGCTCAGTGTTCAGCTCCACAGGGACAACACTGTCGAGCACATGCATTAGCAGAATGTTGGGTTCTCAGCAGCATAAGAAGCCTCAGCAGTCCAGAGTCTCCTGGTCTCTGCACAGAGCATTTGAATCACTCCCTTGGATTTGGGTATCTAGGTTCTGCCTAAGTTTTACTTTAGGCATCTAAGTGCTTTTTTGGATCTCACTCTAAATTCTTACATATCATAGAACCTTTTCCAAAAACCCCATTAATTTCCCCAGCAATTACCAGAAAACTATGAGATTATTTCACTAAACAACAAAGAAAGAATTAAATTGTTTTTCTGGTTTTAAATGAACTATGAAAGAAAGCACATCTGCAAAGTAAACTTAAAATACTGGTTTGAGCATTTAAACCACTTTATAATAAAATATACATGTAGTGACTTCTGAGATCCTACTGCTGCAGGTCATAGAATCTATTGCTTAATTGCTATCAACAAATGTATAAATACACCTAATTAACTAGTTATTATGCACATAGTTTGCTTGTCCACCCCAAGAAACTGCACAAAACTCTTTTGTAATGTCCTCCACACTACTGGGAGATTACTCAGCATCTGCATGAAAACACACTCCTTCTACAAGAGAACACAGGATTAAATAAATACTGCATGATCTAGAAACAGCAGGACATCTAATCCAGGCAAGTATAACAACTTTGCTGTGTTTTCTTGGGAAAGACAAATACTCTTTTACTTCCTTCCAGAACCCTAAGGTGGAGATAACCAGTATCATTTCACAGGGCTGGTGAAATGAACTGAAAATAGTGAGGACAGCTTGTTAATTTTAAATAAACTTGCATGTTGGAATGAGAAAGAATCCATACCCATAGGGTTTAGTCAGGCCATTTTCCCCTTCTCTTTACCATGTAGAATAAAAAAACTCTAAAGGTTTTCAACTCATCACCCTTACAGGAAGTATCTTTTATTCCTCCTGGCAGACTTTTAGTATTCAAGCTGAAAGATGTGGGTTCTACTTTCATCTTCTTTTGATTTATATAATGATCCTATTTGTTTTTATGAGCTCAGTATACTGTCAACAACAACAGGACTCTCAGCTGGGCTTTGTGGATGCTGATGCTGAGTTGCAATTGAATTTATACGGCTCCGAAGTTTGTCTGAACCACAACCTTCAGATTCATGACCAAACTTAGGATGGAATGAGGCCCATGTTCTGTCCCAGGGCAATTCTTCTTCTACATGGTTGTTTAACTCCCTTGACACTCCAAGGATACTGTCCCATGGGAGGGATGGAGATTTCACTTCTCTCAACAGCAAAAAACATGTACTACTATGAGAGATATGCCCCTTGGAGCTGAAAAAGGATGGCTATACAGACAATATAGCCTATGTTTCTGATTTTTCCAAGAAAACAACAGAGGTAGCTGAGCATGTCAGATCTTAAACACAAAATTAAATTTCAATGTTAGTATCTTGCATCAGTATTTTAACTAAAAGGATATATATAAAAGGTAAACTTGGAAGAGAAAAAAAATTTAAAGTAACGTACAAGATCTGTAAGAAGTGTCCTGTAGGGTAAAATATCCATTCAGTGTTTGTCTGAGAAAACATCTGGGAAAAAAAATAAAGAAAAAAAAAACAAATCAGGGAAGTGCATGAAGCAACTCTTGAAAACATACAGTATTCAGGTACAGACCTCCAGCAATATAGCCAGAACTAATGGCTAACATAGCTAAACTGCTGATTGTATTAATATAATAAAAGACTTTCAAAGACCCCCTCAGAACACCTATAGTCCCATCAGGAGACTATCAGCATTTTAAATAAAATTAGCATTGTAATTTACCTATTGATAAAATCATTGCAAACTTCACTTTGATGATACTAATTGCTGTGGCTACATTTTTTAAAGGAGGAACCCAAAATACCTTTCAAGATTAGAGGCAATATCAACAAAGGGCATTCTATGCACTTCCAGATTGAGACACTTGAATACAAAAAAGTTATTATTTTGCTCTTTTGCTGAAGAATGCTGAAGAATGTTTCAAGTACAAGTTCAACCTTGTATGATGAACTATATATGTCTTTCTCTAAGTTAGGGGTTATCTCCCTCTGATTTAAATAGCCCCAAGAGATGCACCTTCAAAAAGCTTCAATTATTATAGGATGTTCATGTCCATATGAAACCAAAGGTTTTGTCTCCATTCCACATCCTGCTTTGGCATACCTCTAACATGCTGTGCTTACTCGTAGCTTCGAAAATGTATTACTTTTTAAGATGAAGGGTGTGAGGGAAGCAGAGAAACAGGGAAGGCCATGCTAAATTCAGACCATAAAACCACACCACATTTTCAGCAAGTAGCTGACCTCCTATGCTCCTATGATTTCAAACTTTCTTTGGATTCCCTAATAAACAAATTCCCAAGACCATTATGTGTATGGTGATAGCAAATTTTCCTTTTTTTTTTTAGACGATTATTCAGAAAGGGCACAAACTGATCCTTAGGAGAGATAGTGCTTTTATCTACAGGATCTTTGTAAACAAATTGATCCAGATGTTTTGCTTTAGAACTCTCTAGACATAGTAAATTATTCCTTACTACATCAACACTTCATTTCCTCTATTTGCAACTAACATCTCAAAACAGAACCCTTTTCAAAAGACAAATAATTGAAATGTTGTATTAGCATTAACAAGATCATTTGGACACTTTTTAAAATAAAATCTGTCTTCTATATATGGATGCATTTGGTTACATATAATAGTTTCCAGAAAGGATCAAGATCAAATATATTAAGAATGTATTTGGATCCTTTTCCTAAGCCACTGAAAATTTATCAAAGAAATCCTAAGAATTTAATTTTTCCTTTCCATTGTTACATGCTTTGTTGCATTTATCTTTAATAAACCCCTAGACATGTGGAATGGTAATGGATTCCAAAGTCTGAGTAAAAACTAAGACAACAACTAGTCTATCCCATCAAAATGAAACTAAAGTGAGACAAAGTAAGAAAGAGAGGGAATAGGTATATGGACTAGGTAAAAGATATTTAAGAATATTTGACAATATAGGCACATATACACTCAAAAATTAATGGAGAAGAAAGAAACCTGCTCCTTGTGTTTCTCAGTGGCATGCCCAATAGAATATTCTTCCAAAATGCCTATTTCTTTTAATTTAAATTTTGTTAAACCAGTAGTAAAAAGTGTTATTTACTTTAAAGATCTAAGGGGCTTTCAGAAATAAGAACAAGACAAATATATTACCTGTAAAAAGAGCACCATTAAATATATCCCAGATGAATACACTTTATCAAAACACATTTTAGCTGACTTCTCTAACTATCTTTAGATGTTTTTCTTGCATTTTAAAATGTGACCAATTTCTCCATAGCATTGAAATAATCTTTCCTATTCACACGCTTTCTGAAGAGCTCATGCTGTCAAATACAGCAACCAGATTTCCATCCTATGCTTCCTGAATCAGAATATTTTCTTTAAAATGAAATCTTTGGTAGTTTTCCAGTTACTGTAAGGACAGAGGGATCAACTGAGTGCACAGCAACAGATTACAAAGCAGGTGGCTTGAGGCTAAATCTAAACAGTTTCCTCACATAGCTTTGCAAAGTGGGGTGCAGATAACTCCTAATGAGTGTTAAGGGCTGTCTAGTCACTTAGTTGTATACAAGGTCTAGACAGGTCAAGGTCTAAGGATCAGAGCTTCTAATTACATTCTATTAAATACTTGTTAGTTGTAAAAGATGTCACCAGAACACCCATCAGAGCTATAGTATCTAGTTATTAAATAATAGTGCCCTCATAAGACCCTCAAGACTTGAAAAACTATGATAAGATACGGAAAAAGAAAAAGAGACAGCCAAAAAAGAGGTGAATCTGAGGACACAGCTGAAAATTGAGGTCATTGTTCTATATCACATTCCCCATGTAAAAGAGGAATTTGAAACTCATCGTCTATTGAATCAGTCGGTATTTGGCAGCATCATTTCTAATGTTGAGTTAAACCATTTAGGAGACAGAGTCAGAGAGCCTTTCATTGCACAATGAGAGAATAATGAAATACATTTATTTCATAACCTGTATTTGTTACAAACACAACTCATGGAGCTGTTGCTCATTCCCTAAAAGCTAATAAAAGGGAGAAATTAATATGCCTAAAACCAGCATGGTTTTTTATTTCCTTTAAATAAAAGCCTCATATAAAATCTCTTGTGGTTTGGTGATACTGTGCTGTTGCTGACTGGCAGGGCAGGATTTGGCGATGCAACCCCCCAAAGACTGTTATGCTGTTTTTCTCCCAGTGTTCATACTGGGAGGACACAGCAAGTCAGACAGCTAAAAGGAGAGAGCACCTGTTAGGCATGAATTCTGCAATGACATGTTTTCAAACAGCAACAACCTAAGTGGGTAGTAAATAAATAACAGGCTCAAGCTTTGGCTAGTGAAGAGCCACCCACATGCACGCAGCCAAGAACACCAGCACTCATAAGTAAAGGTAACACTTGCATCTCAGGACAAGGAATGCTAGTAGGCAGTGCCAAGGACTGATCTTGCCCATCTGGGAGGATGATCTCAGGAGACAGAAATATGGTCTCCAGGGTCAGGAAACAAATTCCTGAGGATCCCTTTAAAGGCAGCACAGCAGTGCTGGAATAACTCCAAAGTACTCTTTTTTTCTTTTTCTTTCTTTCTTTCTATTGGAGCACCCAAAAACATGACATTGTTCAGACCTCCTGGACCTATGAAACATTTTGGAAAATGAAAGACTCCAGGTTTTGTCATGACCTCTGGTGCTTCTCAGCCTCCTGACAGCCCTTGAATTACCTGGACTGCAGCCTTCCTTGCAATATCTTGGCTCTGCTGTTCCCTGTCTGCCTGGAACCAATTAATGCATTAGCACAAAAAAAAAAAAAAAAAAAAAAAGGCAATTAATCATCCTTCTCTGAACCTCAAAAGATTCAAGTTTTGGAAAGGCCTTTATGGAGATGGGGTAAGATCTGAACTGAGTTACCTTTCTAGCTGACAAAAAGCCTTGCTATTTATTTCCCTTCTTACCAGCTGATATCTAAGTTGTGGAATTGCATTTATCAGGCTTGCTTCCCTTATAGAGAACCTCTGTCCTCTATAGCACCCTAGTAGAGGCTAAAAAGGGCACCACCTTCTACTCACAGTCTCCTTTTTTCCCTCCCAGGACTCAAACTGCCCGGTACAAGGTGGTAAGAACCTCCACTTTGTCATCTCATCTTTTGGTGAATCTTTTTTAGCCTCAAGCCACAACATATCAATGCCAACAGGAACACACAAATTTTTTTTTATCTCACTCATAAATGGAATACCTTCCTTCTGTCACCCAGGAGAGTCTCAGAACCTCACAAACCTCTTCAGTTCCCTATAATCCTATCTATCCAGAAAAGCCCCTTTTTGTACAATTCTCCTCTCCTGACACAGTTAACCTGCTCACTCACATCTCTCAGATGCGACAGAGCGCTTCGTTCTCCCTGGGACTCACAACCACTTCTCCTGCCCCAACAACCCTCCACCAACCCCTCCCACAGACTCAGGGCATCGCTAAGCACATACTAAGTTTGAAAGAGTCCTTAAATTCAAAATCTGAGGATACCCTCACTGCTGACAAGCCTCTGTCTCCTCCTCCTCCTCCCTTCTATTTCTGGTCCTCGATAAGAAGAAACGAAGGCTGCGAGGAAAGCCTGTAAGAGCAACTCACATCAGCAGTGCACCAAACACTGCCTTTGCTCTACAGAATCAATTTGTAGATGTTCCTCAGGGCCAGCATCATTTAATAAACTCACTCCATACCTATGGCAAGCAGAAAGGAACATGGGCATGGCAGGACGGGGTTCAGTCACAACTGGTAACAGGAAAATGCAGCTGAGTCTCGAGCGGCTTAACCACTCTCCAGGCCTCCATCCCCTGCAATCCCAGAAACTAGCAGACGGCACTGATCCCAACTACACCTTCTTTTAATTTTTTGTCCCTTTACCAGATTTTCATTTCTGTCCCAAAATACTCCCATATTTCTTTTTTTACCCTTAAAAACAAGGGTAAAACAAGAGCTGGCTTTGAAAACTGTCAATTAACCAAGAACAGAGGGGAAATGACACATCAGGAGTAAAATGGAGCACTCAATTCTCTGGCTTGCTAATTAGGATTTATGTACTGGAAAAATCTAATTCCTGGCACCGGTGAGTTAATAAAGAAATGAAAAAATGTCTGGAAAATTGGAAAAACTGGTATAATTGTCTAAAAAAACTAGCACATCTGGTCATTCCCCAACACATTGTTATTAGCACCACAATTATTTCAGCAGGAGGCAAGCTGGGAAGAAGTAATACATGACCAGTGAAGAAAAGCAGTAGCAGGAAAACCTACCATTCAGGCACTGAATCCTGAGAGAAAGCAGACTTGCCATTAAATAGAAAAGTCTACTTTACCATGCATTTCTTTAAACTGTGATTTATAGTGTTTAAACTGGAGATAATTGTTTCCACTAGGATTATCACAACTGCAAAATTATCCAGTTCTTTTTGTGTAGTCATTTACACTGGTACATGAATTGCTAACATTCTGATATTTACCTGCTTATTCTAGTGGTAGGAAGGGAAATCTGAGGTGCAAAACAAGAGAAAACAGATCTCAAGATAGCAATTCATACAGCATGTATGTGTACATGAAGAGGATTCATTTGCATGCTCTTGAGACTCAAACGCTCATCATAAAGATTTCCCAGACCATACCAGTGAACCTGATAAGTTACTTGTCCTTCTTTCATAATTGTTTTTATGAGGAAGGCAAGAAAAAAAAATCCCAGGAATAATGCCAGTAACCATTGCACTTTGTTGATTCTCCTTTGAGTTTTTTGCTTTAATATTTTTGCTGGGTGATATTTCATGATATGTCCATTTTGAGAGTTTAATGGGGTTCTCTTGCTTATTCTGAAGGTAAATCCTTCAGGAATCTTATACAGAATGAGCCTCTTGCTACCATATTGACTACTAAGACCTTTTTCTTTTTTAAAGTATGCATAAAAATTATCAGCCATCTTTCAAAAGTAAAGCATGTTAATTTACATTCTACCTAAATTGAGCAAGATCCAGTAAGTGATTGAGCCGTTTCAGTGCTAGGCAGTGTAACATGCACGTATCTTTCAGTACCTCAGATCCCACAGAAAATTTCAAAAAGGAAATGGAATCTCAGTCAATTCACAAGATAAGTTCATGCCTCAGAATTTAATCCAAAGCTGCCAACACCACGCAACACCTGACGGCAACATATTCAGGAGCTAATCACCTAGAAGTGGCCTAGAAGGTGGCTATGCCTTAAATCCTGATCATTCAGGACAGCAGTTTCACTTAAAGAGTATCTGGAGCCCAGAAGCCTCTACTCATATTACATATCTCTCTCTGTAAAAAAAAAAAAAAAAACCAACAAAACAAAACAAACAAAAAAAAACAACAACAACAACAAAACAAAAAAAAAAAAAAACACACACAAAAACATGATTCATGCTTTTCTATTAAAAACAGGTTGGGAAAGCAGATGGATTCCTGTCTTCATATAATCACCCAGTAATTGCCCAGGCAGTAAAGGATCTCATTTCTTCCCTTAGCTCAAGGGAGCTCAAAGTCACATCTCCAAAGAAAGCTTCCTATTCACAAGTATGCTCAACCCCTCAGGCACAGTCAAGAAGCTCTGGGCTCAAAACAGACACCAAAAACTGAAGCACAGCAAGATCAGTAGGTTTACTTGTAAGTAAAGAGGCATCCCTTTTGCTCCTTTACCAGGACTTTACTTTATCAAGCAGCAATTTCACACAAAATACACAATATGTCCTGCAAGCAGGGAGAAGAAACACATCTCTGTGTAATGTGAGCACTTCTTCTTCACTCGCATGCTCAAGTGAACAGTGAAGCATGACAAACTGAATAGTTGACTACTGCCTACCCAGTGGCAAAGCTTCATGGAGTAAGATGACAAATGCTCTACTACACAAACCAAGACTAATTGACAGCCTAGAGGCTAGATATAACTCAGTCAGTGGAAGATGTAGGATTTCACCCCATTAGTTAAAGGGCACTGAAGCATTCTCACTCATCCTGCTCAAGTATCTCATCCAGCAGGCTGGATTAAGCCCCTTGAGGTGAGCTTTAGAAATAAGTCAGCAGCTGCCACTCTTTTTTTTTTAAATGATCGAATATCTCAGCATGTAAATATTCCTCACAGATTAAACCCATCCCAAAATTCACAAACCTGCCATCTTTGCCCTTTCCCACACTGATGTATCATCTACCTCTTTAATTTAAACTTCTTACATATCTTCTGACATCACTCAAACACCAACTAATTTATTTCAAAATATGTTGCTTCAACAGGTTTGTTTTTCTCTCTTGAAATTGTAAAACATTCTTCTCTATCCCAAAGAAGTGGTCAAAAAACCCCAATCTTATTCATCTCAAACATGTCAAAATTTCACTGTTAAGCATACAAAGAGACATGGGGAAAGGGGAGAAAGGTATTAACTTGGACTAATGGAACTGCTGTGCTTCACCTTGGAGTGCAAAAGAGCATCTCAGCAAGTCCATCCAAAACACATTTATTTGCTTTTTACAGTTACCAGATATTATGTTCCCATACACATACAGAACTGATCTATTTTTTTTATATTCTGTACTGGTAGCAAAAAAATAGTCATAGGAATACTCTGTTCCCTTTCAGGTCAGTATGTGATTTAGATATTGAGATGCTTTGCCTTGTCCATACTAAGGTGTGTATACAAAAGACAACACTCAGGCTCCTGGAGAATATGTAGACAAGACAGACAGTGATTGTTGATCCCTGGATGATGGTGAGTCATAGCTAGATGGCAGAAATGCTGTGTTACTACTGCTCCTTTCTACTCATCTTGTTTTTAAATCAATGAGTGCCCATAGCGGCAGAGATGATCAAATTGTCCATGAAGCAGCTCCACGACTGTAGGTATCTACAGCCTGGCATGTTTGGGTACCTGGAAATTTCTGACTCCTTGCTTTGCCAATGACCTTTGGCTCCTCAGCAGAAGCTACCCATGCACTTTAGCTTTTTCTGATGTCCAGTTGGACAGAAATTTCCACGAGAAAAATAGAGCACAGGGTTCAGCTGGAAATGTCTATCTTTTCACTATTCAGTTTAATCCATCTATGTTCATAAATCAATGCCCATGAAATGTAGGATTCTCCAGTTTCAGATAGGGGCAGAGGGAAAGAAAGAGTTCAAGATCTCTTTTGACATTTTAAATTACAATGGAGTTGATTTTTTTCAGCCTTAATAAGGATCATGAAACCATATAGCAGCAGTCACCTTAATGTCTGCAGTGCTTACAATTACCCTTTGGTTTCAGACTTAACACAGAGAGTTTGGGATTCCTGAAGCATTAGTTACATGGTAGTTATGCTTCAATTAGTTTGAAATCAGTCTCTTTGAGACACTTATACTGAAGATCCATGTCATTAGAGAGTATCCATACAGTTGAATCACCGCATTTTATGAGGGATCATTTTGTTGTTTGGTCTCCAATGGTGACTGCTGCCCCATTCAACATCTAAAGATTCTTATCAGCTCTCACTGAAAAAGCAGTATCATCAACAGTCAAAAATGCATTTTTCCCTGCATAACCCCTCCTACCATGCCCACTCTCATCCACAACTGATTATTGGCCAAGATTGCCAAAACTGATCTTTCTGTCCTCTTCCTCAAAGGTGCCACTAAAACTATCTTTTTTTTTTCTTTTCCACCCCTTTGGTAACCTGTGAAAAGAAGATGCCTCGAAGGGACAAGATACTGAAATCTAAACTTTTTTTTATTTGTATCACTACAATCAAACTAGATTAATAAACATCATATAAAATCATCAGATTTGCTTTTCCCTGTTAATATAACTTGTTTACTATATATGCTTCAGGTGCCAACAAAGGCTAATAAGTTGTGTCACCCTCATACAAAACCAGAATCAAATATCATTTCTCCAACCTATAGGAAGAATAACTTGTGAAGAATTTTACTGCCTTGTATCTCAGTGCACTTTAAAAAAAAATAGCATAAGTGTTCTCATCCATACTTCACCTAAACATAACAAGGAACTGAAGCACAAAAGAGTCACCAGGTGTGTTACATGCAGAGCTGGAAGCACAAAGAACAGCTTCTCTCTGTATGTTTTTCTTTCCCCTTATTTTTCTCCTTTTGTATTAGAAAGTTTGCTGTCAATGACTCTCATGATTGACCACATGACATTACAAAAGTCAAGAGAGTGAAAACTAAAAAACCAGGGAAAAGAAGCTGTGAAGTGAGACTATTCTAAAGTCTTTGATTCTTCCTTTTGTTTTAAATTACTTTTTATTTTTCTGCAACTAACACAGGTTTTGATTAAGATTTTCTTTGTTAAAGAATCAGCATTTTCACTTCTGCTGTTCTTTTGAGATATCCATGAATTCACCAGGAAAACCATAACATAGCAGATTTGGCAATTCTGAAATTTCTAAGTAAAAATCAAACAGAAAAAAAAAATCAACATTATAGAACATAAAGCATAAAAAAAGACTTAGGCCAAAGTTTAAACTATATTCTTTCAAATCTTCCTAAGAAAGGGTTAGGGCAGGGGGAACTGCCCTCATTAAGCTGGATTCCATGGAAAGAGAGTTGTTGTGCTTTGGGGTTTTTTTGGTTTAGACTATTTTTTTTAAGAGCTAAAAGAAATTTCAAGGCTTACACTTGCCTTGGAGCCTCATTGCCAATTTTTGTGGTTTTACAACCACGGTTTCTTATTTTTCTTTTTTTCTTTCTTGTGTTTTTGGGTTTTGGTTTGTTGTTTTGTTGCTGGGGTTTTTTCCGCGTTTTGTTTTTTCGTTTTTTTTTTGAGAGGGAGGAGTCGTTTGTTTGTTTTTCTAAAGTATTTCTTTCTTTCCCATTGTCATGTATGATACCCACACACTAAACAGGGGAAACTAATGCCAAAGGGCATACAGAGAAATTGCCTATTCAAACCCAATTACATTTTCCCTTCTTCATCACCAAAGTCTAAATGCAGGACTGCTAAAGTAAGAAGGAGATTTCACCTCTCTTCCCAACCTTGATAATCAAGTCCTGCAGGACCTTAACTCTACCACCAATTTCTTTTCTAGCCTGCTACAGAGGCTATGCCCAGTATGGAGCTAAAGCCAGTAGTCAAATTTAGCTTTTGGGCAGGGCACTCTGGGCCCAGTAGCAAAAGGTTGAGCAGTCATATTTCCAGTGCAGTTTTGCCTGGGACAAGCAGATCTCAAGTGTTTAGCCCTCTCTATCTCATAGAAACACAAAGAGTAGACAAGACAAACGCAACAGCCTTCTTAGGAGGACTCCAGCACCTGTGGGCTGCCACATTGAAGCCACTTTGCCCACTATTGGCTGGCACCAAACAAAACCAAAGAATTTTTTGCATGCACAAGTCTTCTCTGCATCCAACTTGAAAAGATTTACTATGAGAGTAGTCAAGGGAAATCCAGGTTCTGATAGTGACACTGCGAACTCATTCATCTACTGTCCTGTGTAGTTTTAATATTTATGAGTTTTATTCTTAAACACCTCTGTGAAGAAAGAGCAAATTTTGGGGTTTTCTGATTGCTGCAGGCCACTGTTGATTTGTCATACTGTGGTTTATGTTATGGTAGGAGAAAGAGAACATCCTCTGCTGATTTTTATGCTGATGATTTTGCAATCTTGTTTGAAGTTTTAAATAAATAACAGCTTCTTAACAGTAGCTTGAAGTAAACAGTGACTTTGTCCCTGGTCTGTGTATGATATTTCTTGGTTTTGGTGGTGGGTTTTGGCAAGGAGAGGAAGATGAGAGCAAGATGCTTCCCTCTGCCATTCTTTCATACTGTGAGAAAATCTAGTCTTACATGTCAATATCCCCAAGGTTACAGGGACTATACTCCCTCTATTTCCTGATCATCTCAGTGAACCCAAAGCAAGTAAGAGGGGAGACTGACTTAGAAAACAAGGTTTTTGAGATACACCTGTTTCAATCATGAGACCTACTTGGACTCATTGCCTGCAATATCTTTGGACCAAGGACCATCAAGACATGCATCCTTCCCAAAAGCCAGTATAGAGACAATGCAATTCCATATCATGTTGTGTGAATTGCCTGTGATTCAGACTTGCATGATGCAGTCTGCACTGTTCTCACAAGCAACATACCACAAGGGAAAAACTGAGCTGTTGCTGGTTTTTAGTGACTAAGTTTTGACAACATTTATAAAGGCTTTTAAAATTTCTTAGGGTTTCAAAATATTTGACTATTTTCAGTTTAGGTTATAACACTTTCCACCACACAAGACATTCAGGCCAATTGAACTGATGTTCACTACATCACAAACTGATAACCAGAAGGGCTGTTAGTTTCCCTCTGTATTCTAGGGACTGCTCATGCTTTTTGTAACTAAGTCAAGGTGGGAATCCCAGAAGAGCAGTCTAGAAAGAGTTAGTTGGTTTAAGACCTGTTTTCTTCTTAAGCCCATGAAAAATTTATTGCTCTAATAAAAACTGATTGAATATAAATAAAAGGAGCATTAAATTAAAAGAACTTGAGCTGACAAGCTCGACTAACCTGATCTTCTATGACAATGTAACCCACTTGTGGATGAGGGAAAGGCTGTTGGATGTCGTCTACCCTGACTTTTATAAAGCCTTTGACACCGTTTCCCACAGATTGTCCTGGAGAAACTGGCTGCTCAGGGCTTGGATAGGCATATTCTTCATTGGGTAATAAACTGGCTGGATGGATAAGCCTAAAGATTTGTGGTGAATGGTGTCAAATCCAGCTGTCAGCTGTTCAATAGTGGTGTTCCCCAAGGATCAGTGCTGGGGCCAGTCCTGTTTTATATTGTTATCAAAGATCTAGACAGCAACATTGAGGGCACCCTCAGTCTGCAGATGACACCAAGTTGGGTAGGAGTGTCAATCTGCTGGAGAGTAGGAAGGCTCTGCAGAAGGATCTGGACAGGCTGGATAGATGGGCCAAGGCCAGTTGTATGAGGGGTCCTGCACTTGGGTCACAACCCAAGGCAACACTACACACTGGGGACAGAGTGGCTGAAAGGCTGCTCAGCAGAAAAGGACCTGGGGGTGCCGGTCGGCAGTAGCTGAACATGAGCCAGCAGCATGCCCAGATGGCCAAGAAGGCCAATGACATCCTGGTTTGTATCAGGAATAGTGTGGCCAGCAGGACCAGGGCAGTGGTCATCCCTGTGCACTGGTGAGGCCACAGCAGAGTATTAAGTTTTGGGCCCCTCTGCAATAAAGACATTCAAGTGCTGAGCATATCCAGAGAAGGGCAACAAAGCTGGGGAAGGGTTTGGAGCACAAGTCTTGTGAGGAGTGACTGACAGAGATGGGGGTGTTTAGCCTGGAAAAAAGGAGGCTCGAGGAGACCTTATCACTCTCTACAACTACCTGAAAGGAGGTTGAAGCAAGGTGGGGGTCAGTCTCTTCTAAAAGGTAACAAGTGATAGGACAAGAGGAAATGGCCTCAAGTTGCACCAGGGGAGGTTTAGGTAGGATATTAGAAAAAATTTCCTCACAGAAAGGGTTGTCAAGCATTGAAACAGGCTGCTTGGGAAAGTGGTGGAGTCATCATCCCTGGGAGTATTTAAAAGACATGTAGATGTGGTACTTAGGGACAACCAGCTTGGCAGTGCTGGGGTAATGGTTGAGCCTAATGATCTTAGGTCCTTTTCCAACCTAAACAATTTTATGATTCTATTATAAACCAGAAGAGATGCAAAGACGCTACAAGTCCTAAGGAAAGAGTGGGTTTATTTTGTATTTTGCAGCATTTTTAAAGTTTCTTGAATATAAACAATGCATTTTACTCTCCAACATCATACACTTTGTTCCACAGTTTGAAAAAATAAATTCTCCTTGTAGCTGTTGCTTTTCCAGACCACAGGAAAATACTAACAGTGAATTTAAGATTCATGTTCCTGAAGAGGTATACATATTGTCACAGTCTGAAGTGTGCTACTGCTTGAGAGCTTGATTACAAACTTTATGACTGTTTATGGAAACAGTGACATTCTTATGAATTTTCTTCTAAAGAGGAGGATTTACTACAAGTTAAAGGGGTTGTCTTGCAGTAGTTTACCCAAAGTTCATTATGACAGCACTGAAAGGCTAGAAATAGATATTTTAGAAGAGAAAAATAAGAACCATACTCTTCCCATTTCTATCTCCTATTATCACTCATCCCCATCTTCTGTAATATCTTGCCATCTGTATTAAAGTTCTTATTTTGCTCCCTCACTTCAGAAAACCAACCTCTTAATTTATCAGCCTTTCTAGCTTCTGTCTTCTATCTTTTCTTTCTTTTGCCCATTGCTTCTCAGTATCTCTCCTCAACTTTTCCTGTGGAACTGACTTTGCATTTCAGGCTCCTGAGTCAGTTTGCTCTCAACAATAGAGAGGTTTTATGCCCAGGTGAGCATTTGTCTGGGTACTGAAAAACCACTAAACCTGGGCATAAAAGCATCTATTATTTATAAAAACACAAATTTCATCTGCAGCTAACATTCCTATTATAAAGACCTAGAGTTTGATTCTGCAGCAAGGAATGACAAAATATGGAGCAAAATTGTTATGTCATATCTTTAAAATGGGGACATTTTTCTTGGTCCACTGAAGCATAGCTTAATCCTGAGCTTAGCTTTGTTCTTTTTACAGCACACGTTGTTCATCAGCTAATTACTAGTGCTCCCATATGCTAAGGATTATCTAATCCTAATTGCACTCTATTTTTCTTATATTTTGAATATTTATCTACATTTTTTTGCAGAATTTCTCCAACAGCTCCTTCTGAAGTTGTGAGTAATCCCACTACAGTTCTATCCCAGATGTTCAGATGACTGTGTCTCAGAGAACCCACAACTGTATTGTCAGAGATTTTGTCAGTGTGCTTCCATAGACCTATTAAACTTCTTTTTATATATGACCTAAAACCTTAGTGCTGAAGATAGTCTACATAATACAAGTGTTCCGTGACATACTTATCTACTGCCCCTCTAACAGAAGCTGAGGCAGCAGATGTTCACTGAATTTTTCTCTGGGCTAATGTCTTCTGCAGAATACATGCTCAGAATCAGTGAGGACTGGTACTTTGAAAGTTCCTAGCATGCTGTGGCTTATCTAACCTTGCTTCATGATTAGTGACACTATTTAGGGATGAAGATTCCTTCATGCTGAGTGCTGCGGTAAGATATACACTTTGTCAAAATGAGATTACATTATAGGCATAGAAAGTGTGAGAAACACATACCAGAGGCAACAACACAGCATCAGGTAGTCCCACCTGTAGGGATCAATCACCAGTGACCTAGTTTTTGTAAAGGTTTCTTTTAGCTATCCCCACACACACCAAAAAAAAGAGAGGTTTTAGGGTCAAGAGTAAGATTACACATTTGTTTAGTGGCTAGTTACAGGAAAATCTTTCCAAATATTAGGAGCAGCAGAAAGGAAAGTAAAAAGGTACTTGCTTGAAATCAAGAAGAAATGAACCATCATTAGCAAACTATAAGGCCAGCTTGGAGATAGCATCTGAAGGTGAGGCTGAAGATACAAAAAGCCACAAAACAAAAATAAAGTAGTTCATATTTGGTAGGACAGATTTGGATGAATGTGGATAGAGGAGAATGATAGATAATTCTATAAAAAAGGCATCACAGTCTGAAAATGATGACTTAGAAGAAAGTTTCTGTCGAATATGACATTCCAGGTCAAAGACAGGAACAGTAGGAAAGAAGGTGATCTAGTAGGAAGATATTGGAAAAGCTCAATTTTGGCCATAGTGAACTTGTGCTGGTGGCTAATACCACTCAGGAATTGCTAGATGCAGGCTAACATGTTTGTAATTGGCTCTGGTAGAGGAAAATGGGGTGTTAATTGTCTGGGGAAAAAAAATCAGAAGTTAAAATCAACACTGCATAAAAAATAGGTCCTTATAATTTTGGTCTGTTAGTTTATAGATTCTTTTGCCTTCATAGTAAAGTATATAACTTCTATTTCTATGATTCTCACCATTGCAACATTTATTTCATGACAATACCAAAATGAAATCAAAAGGATGAAGTCTGCTAAAAAGAAGTCAGTGGACTCAGTAAGAGGGATTTTGCAAATGAGAAGCATGGCATATGTTGGAAGTGCTCCGTTAATTCTAAGGGAAACCCGCCAATCTGTGTCCAAGCATCAACAGCTTTACATGTTTCCAAATAAATGAAGTATTTCTGACCCATAGGTTAACTTTAATCTTTGCAGTATTCATAAAATACCCTGTCTTTCTCTATGTCTAGATATGTATGATGAGTCATAGAAATATCTTACAGATGATAAGTGGACACACAGATAGTATTGGGAAAAACTGGACAGCACCAAAGGCTTTCGGCTGCTTCCGTTCTTCAAAATATCTGCCAGGTTGAATGGTAGAGGACAGAAGACACTTACAGTAATGGGAAAGATGGTGAATCCCCTGGGAAAAGTCTGGGAGTTTTTTTCCTCTTTAACAAGTACAGCTTCAGAGATCAAAAATTGCTCCATGTAAACGGAAGAGGAGTAATTATAGTATACACAGTTCTGGTGTTGATATCTCTCCAAACATCTGTAAAACTAGATTTATTTGCAGTATTGGCATTTGGAAGCTATTGCCTTATGAGTGATCAATGGAACAATGGGAAGCAAAATTGAGATATTCTTTTTTACCCACTGTATATTGAACAGAGAATATGTTTCCCTTCAACTTACTTAAATAATAAGGTTCTCCAACCAAGATAATCCAACCAACCAATGAGTTAACTGAAGAAGTTTCATTCACCTTTCAAAATTAATGGCCTAGTCCTGAGTATAGCCCAACAGGCTTGGAAAAAACACAGTTGAACCATACATTACTAGCCAAACATGAAAAGTTGTCAAAAGCATCTACCAAACAACAAGCATTATGACAGGGTGCTTTGCTAGCATTTATGAACAACATGAATCTGCTACTCCACAATCCTGCATGTTCTACAGTTGTCTACTTCTGCGCAAAAAGATTGCAATATGCAAAAAGATTGCAATAAGATCACTTTGCACTGGTGCCAATTACTATACAATATGTAAAGCAGCAAAAAATCAAGCCTTCTCTCTCCCAGTCACCCAATGTGGATAACCAATGGTGTTTACTCATTGACTGGTGTCCCTAAAACTTTAATATATTTTTAAGACTGGTATATGAAAAACACATTCCCTGGTGGCATTATACTTTAAAAGACTCAAAAAACAAATAAATTAAGTTAGCATGTTATGAAAGAATTAAACAATACCAACATATTTTTACTGTTCCCATGAGAACTACTATTTTCTTATGGGCCTGCTCTTTGCCTTTTGCCAAAATTCAAGATGGCCCCAGAGAAAGGCAGGATAAACCTGCTAGTCATTTACGTGAATAGCAATTGCCATTTCTGAGCCTACATCTGGTAGAGGCCACCTTCCTAAAAAGGACAATACATTTCTTCTGACACCAAGTCCTCTGGGAGTTAACTACAAACACATTTCCCTTGTTTTAATACTGTTTTAACAAGCAGAAGCAAAGTATTAGTCTTTTTAAAAATATATTTCCTTAATAAGATTAAAATTCTTTTGTGATTGTTCTGGCATTTAAAATAATACTAGCAAATAAAAAAGTGGTATTTAGATCATCCTACAAGATTTTAAAGGGTTTTGTTCCACGGAATCATGTAAGATAATAAAATGTGACTGTACTACTTCTAAACCAATGTGGTGACATGTCACTTAGTTAAAAGAATTGACATATTTAGGGATAAATTCTTAAATACTTAATCAGAAATTATAAGATACACAAGACAACATGATTCATCTTCTTATTGGTATTTTCAGAAATGACTGTCCATTTCTATGGTCCAGAGAGTTTTCAATGAGCTTCTCTTGGCCCCTTATGAACTCCCTCATCCCAAAGTCCAAAGGGCCACAGTGCTGCTGAAGAAGAAACCCGTTTGCAGATCCTGCTCTGAGAAAACAGATCTTAGGACACACTGAAGTAGTTCTTACAAATTCTGAAGCCACCAGAGTCAACAGCAAAACCATCATTGACTTTAACTGGATTTGTCTCTGAAGTCTCTTCACTACAAAGCAACTTTGCCAACTTACCAGAGGTGGCTTCTGTGAGATGGCCAGCTTGACTACCATGGTCAAAATGCCAACACACTAGGCAGTTCACTCACAGGTAAGTGGAATTCTAACATTTTTAGTTGTATGCACTGTTTGAAAACAGGAATTATTAGTCTTAAAACAGGCAGAAATTAGATGGATATGGATTTGGTAACATGTGAGGAAGGGGCCATGAGTCCACGAGGGAAGTGTGCTACAACCTACTTATCTACTCAGCATGTATACATCAACCAAGTGTCACAATGGTATTCCATAAGTACATAGCGAAATGTGAATTATCTTATGGAAATGGTGGTTGCAAACACATTTGTACTTTGTTCTCTAATTCACTCCAGTTTGCCTGTTGTGTTGTTGAGAAGATAGCCTTGACACAA
Organism: Pseudopipra pipra; assembly: GCF_036250125.1. Taxonomy (NCBI): domain Eukaryota; kingdom Metazoa; phylum Chordata; class Aves; order Passeriformes; family Pipridae; genus Pseudopipra; species Pseudopipra pipra. The sequence continues at coordinate 53,945,233 of NC_087554.1, forward strand.
TAGTTAAACTTTTACTCAGTGTGATTCTGGCAAATAAAGGGCTTGATAGAGTTTTTTTTCTTTAAGTGGAGACAATGTTAGAGCTACATCTGTAATATACTTTATTACAAACTAATCACAGAACAACAGGAAATGTACTGTTCATTACTCATGCCATACTGAAACTATGAATACTACATTTTCTTACTTTGATTGTAAGCAACAGTTGTTTTTTTAGCCCAATACAAGTCAAAATGGTAGGAGGGAGGTAGGAAATGGAAGCATACTGAAAAAAATATTACTGATATACTGTAATTTGATACATATGTCCTGTAACTGTTATGAACAGCATTGGTAAAAAATTTTAATGTGATTAATGTGTTTTTAAAAGGATTTTGGTCTTCCATTGACTGAATGATATTCCATTGACAATAATTATCAGAACTAAGTGCATGAGTAGGAAGATTATCATCATCACAAAGACCTGGAATTCTGCAATTTCAGTTTGAAATATCACTACAAGACAGTGTCAATAATAGCACTAAGTGTATTTCCTATGCAGGAAGATGTACGTGCACTTCGAAGCAAAACAAGAATATTTACATTTAGAACAAAATTAAGTACTTTGAGCTACACAGTCACTGAAGGACTTTTATTTTCAATAGTAACTCCTACCTTCATTGAAAAAAAGCACAATAAATCTGTCTTATTATCAGCTAAGCTTATCTGAGCTTGCAGGTTTGACTTTTTAGATCTTGTCTTTTGAGATTGCATAGATATAAAGCCTTAGGTATTATTTATAGCACTCATGGAAAAAATCAATAACCCATATATATATATTTGTAAATATAAAAGAACATAGAAATGCAGAATATTTACACCACATGGGCACAGGAAAAAAAACTGAATGTATTAAGTATATCTGAGTGCCAATCCCTCTCCCAAACATTCCTTCTCTACAGGAACAATGCTAAAGAATAGAGAAAGTGCTCTGACTGCAGTTGGAGAAAAGGTAGAAAATTGGTTATATTTCAAAAATGAACATTTTTCACTGGGCACAATATAGTTATGTGTTTTGGAACACATAATTCTCAGGCACTGCAGGTTATTGCTTGCCCAGAGGAAACAGAAATCAATGCCATAGTATGGTAATACATAAATCAATAAAATCTAAGCACAAACAACTTGATAGACACAGCACCAAGATGTTTCATGGAGCCAGGAAAACCTCTGCACTTGAAAAAAGCATGCAAGACATGGACACTGCCCTTTAAAAAAAACTTGGAAAACCTTTTCTAAACTATGTGATTCACCAAAGCTCTAATTTCTTAGAAACAAACCTTCTCAGTATTTTGTACTCGGAAGCACCAGTAGCTATAAATCTGGCTAGATACATACATGCCTACCTTATGGGTCAGTTCTCTATTGTTGCAAAAGATAGTACGAAGCATAGCACAAATGTCTGTGAAATAATTTTTAATAAATTTTAACAATATGAGCAACTATTTATATCTGAATATTTTGGAAATCAGGATAGCTTTGGCATTTCTGAACCATGAAAAATAATTTCTTTTGCACCAGTCTAATCAGATAGCCTTACAGCAGGCAAAATCTAAACAGATGAAATCATAAAACAGAAGAACAAGGACATTATGGTGTTGAATCTAGTGACCTGAGCAGGTAAAGTCCCATTAAAAAAAAAGTTTGTCACCAGATTTGACAAGATGGTGGTTCCTAGGCACAGAATTAAATATTTTTAGACATTCACTGGAAGACTGTTTTTTTCAACAGTGGCTACATTTTTGTTATTAATTCAACAATTCAACCACAGAAAAAGTAAACAATCTAAAGTATTCTTTTGAAAAAAGCCATCAGAGAAGAAAGAGGTACTAATTATTGAAGATATCTGCCTCATCCATGGATTTGGCTCCATGATTGAATCCAGCTCGGCGTAAGGAAAAATAAAGAGTGCAAATTAAATACACGCAGGAGAGCTGGGCTTGGCTTCATGCCCACTGTCATCAGAGTTAAAATCCATTTCCAAGATCCACTATAACACTTTCCTCTTAAGCTTCCTCTGGGTCACAATGACCTTTGTTAAACACTGTAACAAGTGATAAAAATGAAGACTGGGAGTACATTTGTTGCAGAGTTAAAATTGAAAAGAACCAGGAGATCTGAAACAGATTGCAGATAAATGTAATATACTGCTCAGCTACATTCCTCTTTGTTCCAGATGTGTGATTTGTTACTAGTTATAACAGAATGCAAATTGTATTTTGTAGAGACTAAAACCAAACATTACAGAATGCAGAAGCACCGTCTATCTATTTCTAAAAGGAAATTGCACCTGCCTGCAATCTTGTCCTCATTTGACTGAGCCCTCTGAGTATTACAACGATTTAATGCAACAGCTTTTCACATTTGAAGGGTGTGGCTCAGCTCCGGCTTCACAGAAATGAGTCTAAGAGACTAAATTTAGCAGGTAGTAAAAGTTTATCCATGAAAACAACAAAAAAAAAAAGGACAAAAACCTCTCTTCACATAACTGTGTACATCAGTGTGATTCACAGATTGTGCCCTGCCGTTTCCGTGGGACTGACCGACATCAGTCGTATTTTCAGTCTTGCAGTTCTCACAGGCAAGGTGGGCAGCATACCCACTTATTTGCATCAATGCCATCCTTCTCACACTTTCAGAAACATTGACCCCTAAATGGTTATAAAGGAGCATGGGAGTTTACCCATGCAGCTGTAGTCCTGAGTACTGGCCCTGAGTACTGGCTCTAATCACTGCAAAAGTAAACAGTCATTTAAAGTTACTCTGTTAAAATGTTCCAATTTATCTTCAAGCAAAAATGTGAAGCAAAGCTTTGTTTTTATTTGCTCTTTCCAAGAGACAAAGATAAGGGATGCAGTAAAAATAATCATACTGCAAAAGGAAACAAGGCCTGCCATTTACAACAACCCAATGTGAGGAAAAGGGAGACAGGTGACATGCAAAAACCAGTTTCAATTGTTAATGCTGAGGACACTGTTACAATTTTCATTCTTATCTGGTCTCAGCTCCTGACATTTTTTCATGATTTACTACAGTCCTCACCCAAGCAAAATTTCTGCAGAGTTCAGTAACATTTTTGTGGGAGCAAAATTAAGTAAAACAAGGAAGGGATGAAAATGCAGAGCTGTCTGCTGCAATGAATGGGGCTATTTGTGCAGCAAGGAACTGTTCAAAAGCCTGTGTTGGCATATTACCCTTCATCCCCAAGTAAACTTCAAACACACACATGCTGTCTCCAAACCCAGCAGGAACTACCCGAAACACCAATACAGCTCAGTTCCTATCCATCACAAGTGCCCTCCCGTTCTGTGCAGTGCTCACACCAGGACAGGGCCTTCTATTTTGTGTCCCAGCATGTTGCCACTTTGCAAGGAGAAGTGCTGCACGCAAAATACTCACAGGAACTCAGCAGGAGTCACTGCCTCATGCAGAGTCAAGAGACTGGCTAACAGTGGGGCTCACTGAGGAGGGGTTTGCAGACTACTTTGCAGCAACCCACCTGTCCCCTTCTACAGGTGCAGAGCAGCAGATTGGTTCATGAGGAAATTTGGAGCCAGATTTTGAATGTTCAATATTCTTCAGGCTGTGACATTTTCCAAAGGTTTTGCTGTGGAAAGAAACACACAGGTGATCACATATTAGAACAAACATTGTGTAGGAAGACTTGCACAGAGCTACTTATTTGGGAGCCCTGCTGACAGGCCCCAAAGAGAGCTGCTAGAGGAAACAATATGGGATTGCTTACATCCTACATGAGGCAGATGCCCAAGCAGGAACTACAGAAAGAGACAGTAACTCTGAGAGAATGTGGAAGTCTGTCCCAACCACAAGAGATCAGCTGACTGGTGGCATCATGTATTGGTATGAGGCAAAGTCAGTCAACTCTCACCAAGCAAATATCTCAGCAGGAACCCACAGGCAGGAACCCTTACATTGAAGAATAAGACATCATGTCCCATTAAGATGCCACATGGGCAGAAGTTGCTGCATTATATAATGGTAAGCTTGGCTCCTACCTCTCTGCATGGTAGGGATTCTCAGCTCCCAAGGAGTTCACAACTTGGAGGAGCTGTGAGATGTTGCCCCTGGCCATGGGTGTGGCTTTAGCACCACCATAATTTCCTGGCTCTTCTGTCTCTGTTGTCTATGTCAAGCATTTTGAAGTGGCAATGTTACTTATTTCTAAGTGCAGTTGCCACTGATGCTGAACAGTGATCCATTGTTCCTATTGTTGCTTCTGAACTCAGTGGTTCACAAAAACAATGCTTAAGATGCAACTTCAGCACAGGGAGTCTCAAAACTGCTGACTGTCAGAAGCTGGAAGAATCACTGTCCTTGCCCTTTTTCCTATGCTTCTCCATGAGCACCTTCTGCTGGCTGCTGTCAAGAAAAAGTTGCTGAAATGTTTGGTACACGCATATATTGGTCCCCTTATGCTCTTCCTCTGGCATTTCCCTGATCAACACTAATAGCTAAGGTTCAGTTATTTCAACTGACAATGCTGATGTCCTTCCTAATGTTGTTTAAAAACTGCTTTCAAAGTGTGTGATATTTTGATTTTCCATGTCAATGTCTTTTCCATATTGTACTGCATTGACTGAAGTAACCACACCATGGGAGTGAAGTAATCTTTGCTTAACAACAAAGAAAAGCCTGAAATAAATATTGGAACATATTGATATGCTCTGGTTTGGACATAACTACCTAAAAAAAAAATAAACACATCTCCCCCGCAGAAAAAAAAATTATTATCTGATCTGCATTCTGTCACCTGGTTCTCATGAAGATTTACAAATTCAAGAATAACAATGGGAATTTTTGAAGAAGGGGAAAATTAGTGAAGATAAACTTCACTAGCATTTTCCAGCTTTTGATAAAATGTCAAATGGGTGTTTATTTTTTTTCCATTTTGAAATCCTAATTTCACCAGCTGTTTTCTCTTTCCCCAAGGGAAAATGAGATAAATGTCTCAAAAACATAAGAAAGTGGCATTATTTTCTGCAGAATTCCTCATTTCATTAAGAAATTCTGAATAAAAGGATTTCTGTGTTTTAAAAATAAAAATTAAAAAATCAGAAACTATATATTCAAGGAACAAATAAACAAGCATTTTTTCAACACCCTTCGCTCATAAAAGGTAAGAGTATGATGTACTATATGTGAAATAGAATAAATAATGATCAGAACTGCACAGCAACTCTGAATTTTAAACATATGGCAGAAGGGTATGGGGATTCCAGAGAGAAATAAAACTTATTAAAATGACCAGATAATTTTAAAGGCAGAGACTTAAGATGAGAGAAATCAATGCCCACAGGACCCAAAGGTGCACACTAGACAGTGTGAGGGCTATGGGGGAAGCCTGTATGGTTTCCAAACAGAACTTTTCTTTAAGCTATTTAGTAAAACAATTGTTCAATATATGCTTGCCTTTTTCTTGAGTAAGAGTTACTCTCAAAGGAAACCAAGTTCAATAGCATTCAAAATATTTTTAAATTTATATATTTGGACAGACAGAGGTATTAGTTTACTAAAGAATGGGCAACATCCATAAGGAACAACTAATGAAATTTGCTTTATCATTGTTTACCACAATAAATGGCAATATTTTATTATAGAGTATATTCAAATGCTATGTCACAGTATTTTCAACAATGTAACTGTAAACTGCAAGTGCCACACCAAATTGACTGAAAAAGATACCTGTACTATTCCTGAACCAAAAAAGAAAATTCATTTTAAAAAATACGTGAAATTAATGACAAACTAAATCTTAAATCTTAAAAAAAGGAATTCATAAATATCCCACATCAATTTAAGACTTTTTTAAACAATAACCTTTTGAGAAAGATACTTGCAAACAGATATTACATTCAAGATTATATTACTGAAATTGTCTCTACATCTTTAAACACTTGCAGAGGTTCATTTCTGGCTAAGAATTCAAATCATACGTCATACCACAGTTTTGGATAAACAATGATCAAAACAGACTAGAAGAGCAATCATGAAAGCACTAAACAACCGAGAGAAACGATAACGATGAAATGTTGATTTGCCCCTGTGTGGCAGATTAAGGAACCTGTACAGAGCGGATGTCACATTTTTTTAGCAATGCATGTACCCAAATTTGCTTTTGGCAAACATTGCTTAACTGCTGCTGTTTTTCATGAAGTCAATGAAGACTTGAGTTAGATAATGAGCTGGCATGCACTTTTGAAATGTTTACTGTGTTCCTTAAAGTAAGGGGAACATGCTGGTTCTTAAACTAATTTGTTTTTTGTTGTTGGCTTCCCCCATCTCTCCCCTACTATTCTGTTCTCCCTGTCTTTGGGATAAACAGAAAACGACTGAGTCTTTTTATACTTTTTTATTTTAACAATTATACAACTGAAGAATCAGTACTTTCCAAATGGCAAACAACTGAGCCATGTCAAGAGCCATGTTAATCTCATGTGTTCACTCCATTGTTAACAATGAAGGAAGGGGGATGGGGAGGACAAAATAAAATCCATCTATTCTGGCCTAGATGCAGGATATGAACAAGGAGACATTCCACAAACAATGCAGTCTTTTTCTTCTGGCAGGGGGAAATGAAGGGGAAGATGATGGTAGGAGGACTTTTGTGGAAGAGGAAGCTGCACCCATCTTGCCAGTCAATACAGCATTCAGAAAGCTTGCATGGTGGGAAGAATTTCCCACCCATTGTTAACTAGGAACTTGATTTGAAGATGCAGTTTTTAATTAAAATTGGCACTTCCAAGCTTCATGCTGGCGTCCACCATCTTGCTAAACACTGAGCTCATTTGTGGTTCCAGCAGTTTGCAAACGCAGTCTTAGAGGTGACAAACCATTTCCCATCCTGCCACCCTTACTCGGTGCTTAGTCCCCATCTCATCCTGAGTAAATGGGAAATTTACTCCAGTAAGACAAAGTAAGGACTGTAGGATGTGACCTCATTTAGCTAGAATCCGCAGATCCCAGCCTTTATTACTTTTAAGGCATTATTAACGGACCCGAATTCTTCAGAAATGTTTGGAGGAAAACAGGGTCAGTTGTTTTCAAGGCTTCTATATGCTTCACTTCACTCAGACATCCACAGCAGTCATTATGAATTACAGATCCTACTGCTTAGCTTACATTTCATTCTCCTCTTACTTACAGACAATAGAATTCAAAGATAGAAATTCTAAAATATTACCACCAACAACAAAAATTTCTGGGTAGATAAGATCTAGAATTTACGTTTCACATGGATGGACAAAATGGTTAATTTGTTTTGTTGATTTAATGAATCAAGTATGAATGAATATAACCTATTTAATGAATATATTTGCATATGTAATACATTCTGACTAGAGGGATCTCGGATGAAAAACCTAGTTACAGCTTTGCTGAAAAAAATAACAAAATATCTTCATAATACCCTCATTAAGAGACAACATGTCATTTTTTAGGACCTTTTTTCTAAATAGTCCTCTGGGGGAAAAAAAAGAGAACAAAAAAAAAGTCTATTTTTTTCTAGCTATGCATATTCTGAGATGTTGAAGGACAAGCTGGGAGGGTGATTTTTCTGGTTTTTAAATTTTATTTGGATTGATGTCTTTACAATGTCTAACATTATTATGTTCACTACAAAGGATTTCATTTCATCTTACAGTAGAATAATATTATGCAAATTGCATAAGGGACTTCACAAGACTATCCAGTTCATGTGAATACTAGCTAGCAAAGCAAGCTGTTGTTGGCTTTTGAAAAATCTGTCAACAATTAAGCTCATCAAAAGGAAATTCATAAGCCGATTTAGCAGAAATGTCTCACAAAGCCTGAGCACTGTAAGGTACATTCATGTATTTAGTTCAATTAAATTTCTATTCATGAATTAAAGTAATTGCCAAAGATTCATATATTTGCATTAAAAGCTTGCCGAATGTACAAATCCAAATATAGACAGAACCTCAAAATTTCTAAATTACTGCAATTTGGAGTCATTTGCAGAATGATCTTACAACAGGAATAAATCAGTGTTCCAAGCCTTCTCACGCTATTCTGAGAAATACCGTCTTTCAAATAGTACAAAAAATGGAAGATATCTACACCTACACTCAGTGTCCATTTACTTCTGAAAAAAAACCCCAATATTTATTACTGCATTTACAACATTCTATAGCCTTTATTTAAGCCAGAGGACAAGGTCTTAAGAGGGTTCTACAGAGTATGAGAGTTCTTCAGTAATGACACCGAAGCACGTAATCCAACAAAATAATATGTCTACACTGCAAACTGTCTGTCCATCTCCCAAAAAAAAGGAGTTCTTTTGTCTCATGACTTGTCCAAACCATATTTAGCAATCTAGAGAAGTCTCTCCAGGAAATTACAGGCTTCATTATGGAAATTCTCTCTTCACTGCATGTTAATTTGATTATTTTTATTCAGAATTTTGCATATATACGCCACTTGACCAGATCTGACTCATCACACTTGCTCTGTATTTAAGACTTTATTCTAGCTTCTTCCAGTAATGAATTTATGTTGAAATGTTTACTGTGTTCCTTTACTGTGTTGCACTTTCATTATTCAACCTCCAGTCTTACAGGAATAGGACTTGGCTGATACTTATTTTTGCGAAACTCTTTGCTTTCTGATCTCAGGAATTTTGAAACTCTGTGCTTCAGAGTGTCTGATTAAATCTGGATTAAGACTCTGTCCTTAATCTAGAGTTCAACAAATGTTTCAGCTTTGGTATAAGACAATTTATAAGAAAAACATTAAATACATCTTCATTGTATTGGAAGAAATCTATGGGGGAACAACTGCTACACTCTCTCTCCACATTTCTAGATGACAGTTAGTTTTTGGCTACTGTTTGTTTCTTTTCACATATAAACACAGCGTAGATATTGCCAGGAAAAAAAAACCAATGTTGGAATGAATTTATGGTTGCAAGACTGTACTAGAACTTCTAAAACACCGTAGTAATTATGCCTTTACTCTTCAAATAAATAGCCTGTACTTAACTTTGTTTGGCTGAATTCAAATATTAAGATAGAAGTCATACAGGTGTGAAACAAGCAATTTCCACCCTATCCTGTAAAAATACTACACATTAGCTGTACAGCTATGATTAATCATAATACTGTTCATCATTCCAAATCAGACTCAGTGACTTTTATAGACATCTGTTTTCTTTCACATTTACCACATACATGGATGTACGGTCACTATTACAGAGATTTGACTCATCGAAAAACATCACAAGCCAACCACTAAATCAGTGAGGAATATGCAGTTCATCAGAAGCCATGAATAACATAAGATCCATATGGACTTGGGCAAAATTACTGAATTTGTCAGGCCATTAGGCTCCTTGCACACTACCTTCCTGGAGATGAGGTGGTGCTCAGCAAGCAAGCCGTCTATCAGCGGGCAGCCACAAAGCTTGGAGAAGCTGGTGAACATAACTATCTTCTACTCATCCGAAATGAGGGAGCAAAAAACCACTCCTTTTGTTTAGCAATAAATACAATAGAGGCTACAGGCTAAAGCACGAATCAGCATGACAAGGTTGGAGGAGGAGCTGGGCGGTGCAGCCTGAGGGGTCTTCCCCAGAGTCAAATGCAGAAGCAGGAATTGGACTTGCTTGTTATAAGAACTACTTCTTTTCAGAAGAAAAAAACCATGCAGTAACGCAAGAAGACAGTGCAGAGATGGGTCCGCAGAGGCTAGTGAAGACAGCAGTTTGACACTCAAAGAAAAGCAGAAAGCTTTTTGGGCAAAGTGATGGCTGCTGGAGGACTTGGAACTGAATGAGGAAGGGTGTTCAAAGAACTTAAAACTAATGGAACATTATTTTAATTAAACAAGAATGTGTAAAGGACATATCTGACAGTTATCACAATCTCCTCCCTGCAGTAGCAACCTGTGAGGCTCATGCACAGGGTGTCTACTAGGGCAAAGAGGGAATAATTGGGAGAGTAAGACCCCACAGGTCTTTGCAAAGTTAATGTCAGTGGGGCAGAGATTCTTCCCTGACACACTTTCCTCTAAATGACCTCTTAGCGTGTTCAGTAAGGTACTCTCCAAGGAGTAGAGCTACATGACTGTACCTGCTGTGGCTGAAAACACTCAGTGGAGAGGGTATTTCAAACCCGTGCAGGAGAAGGGAAAGCACACTCACTGCCAGCTAGGCACTGAAGAAGGCCCCAGCCATCAAGAAAATGTGAGACTTAATCCTGCTCGCACTCAGGGTTTGCCTGCAAGAGAACAAGCCCATGGCAAGCCTGAGGGAATAGGGGTCACCCTGGCAAACAGAATAGTGCTAATCTCAGTTGTGACCAGGGACACTACAGCTACCTTGCCTGCCACAATAGGGAAGTGCTCTGTTAGAGCCAGCAGGATAGTCAGTGGAGCTGCTGTTCCAGCCTCCACAGTGCCAGTGATTCTTTCTGCCATGAGAGAGGGACTGGGCTGAAAAACTGGGACACCAAAGACACAGGTAATTCATACCCAACCATTCCTGCCACAATTCTCCTGCCATTACACTTCTCCATATATATGAGAATGGAGCCAGGCTCTTCTCATTGGTGTTGATCAATAAGACAAGAGGCAACAGGCAGAAACTGACTCACAGCAAGTTCCCCCCAACATGAGGAAGAACTTCTTTACTGTGAGGGTGACTGAGCACTGGAGTAGGTTGCCCACAGAAGTTGTGGAGTCTCCTTCTCTGGAGATATTCAAAAGCTGTCTTGACACAATCCTGAGTAATGGGCTTCAGGGGACCCTGCCTGAGCAAGAAGGTTGGATAAGATGACCTCTAGTGATCCTTTCCAACCTTACCTATTCTGTGTTATACTTCTTGACCCAAAAATGTTCTCACAGCAGAAGGAGAACTTTACACCGAGCATATGCTTCAATTGGATCTGCTTATCTGGGTTCAAATCTGAATTTGAAGTGGGAACTCCACCCTTGGAGTACTCTTCTCTCCAGAGAGTGAACATAGTTATTATGGACTCTGAGGCAACCAGCTGGTACACAGCAGCAGAGGGTACCTGTGTACATCCTACTTTGGGGCATCATATCCCTCGTGTCTCTCCATGGGTCTAGCCATTATTTTGTGCAGTTTGTGCTTGATGCAATTGAAAGACTCTCACTGACTTCACTAGGTTTAGATCACACATTTGATGGAAAATCGTAATGGAGAATGATGGACTAAAGGCAGCAGGATTTAACAAGTACTTTCATGAGGGAATGCACAAGTGCTACCTGCTGCATACCAAAATGACCACATGAGGTGCATAAAGTAGGAAACAAACTTCTACCTTCAAATCTCTATTTTATCTCTGAATTTAGGTATTTTAATCCAAGAGACAGAACGCAAGCTTGAATTTCTTTTCTCTAGCTTTTCCTACTGACTTTTCTCTGAATTTCTCTACTATGCTTCCCACGCTATGTTATGTCTCTTTGACCCCAGTCAGAGTAGAGTGCTGGATACCTAATTTTAAGTTGTTACCTTTGTGATGATTTAGTGCCATAAGTTTCTTTCCAAACAGGTTAATGTACTTATACCAGAACAATGCTATACAATTTTTTTAGAAAACACCTATTTGACATTTAAGCTGTGTGCAATTGTTGGCAGCCTACTGACATAGCAGACACCAGATTTGCAGAAAACTGCCTCCTCCTGCAGATCTTCCAAAAGTATCCCATATTGAGCATATTAAAAAGAAGCTCTGAACATCTTCTGAAAGTGGAGCAGTTATGAAGGAAAGGAAAAACAGATTGGAGTAACTAAAGAACATAGAGAGGGCAAATAATTTGTGCTAAGGCAGTCAGGAAATCAGAAGCCTAGAAAGACCATGCAGAAAACTGGTTGTATTCTGCCAGTGCTACTGAACAATACCCCACTGCATGGGTTTTTAAATAGTTTTTAACATTTAGCTCTTTTTAAACGTGTAATTGTGTTGTGGATACTAATTTCTTCAGATCCAAGTATAATTATTCTTCTAAGTATTTTGTCCATCTCTATTGTAAGCGTTTCTTAAGACAGCTACAAAATATTGCTAATATTTTTTAGTTAATAGTGTGTTTAGAGGGTCATGTCAGGTTATTGCTGGGAGGATTAAAAGATTTTCTTTCCTCCAGAGCCCTTTGTTGTAAGAAAGCAAGGAAATTTAAAACAGGATTTATTCCTTCGAACCAGGACAAACCAACAGAGTACCGTGGCAAGAGCATGAAGCAAGAGCAGTCTGGGCCAGGAAATTTACAAAGAAAGCTTTCTTCAAACTCAAAAGTTAAGCTGAAATTTTAAAACTCTTAATGGTTCTACATTAAGGGCAGCAAAAGACAACTGATTTCACAGTCATTCCCACTTGCAAGTCCTTTTTCAAAAGATCCCTGTACAATAACTGGTAAGCTAGTGGCTGTCACTAACATGGGTACACATTCCTGGCACATATAAACTTCATTTGGTACTTGTCAAGCCAAGCCCTGCTGGCTGCTCCCACTGCCACCAGCAGGAAGAAAGGATAGTGATGAGCATCAGTTCAGTGGAAAAACAGGAAAGATTGGCAGGAAAGAAGAAAAGAAAAAGGAGAACTTGGAAAAGTTTGGTCTCAGATGTCAAAACAAATCCACTGGCAGATATAATGGATTTTCCCAACAGATGTTACTTAGAACTAAACAAGACTCTCAGGCCTTAGGATCGTGTCTGTAGGAAGTTTTAAGTAGGTGTGCATCTTTATATAAGTGCTGTCATTATATTAGTCAACTGCTAATATAGAGTAATGATGAGATCCAGGGTGAAAGGAAGATAATTAAAGTGGATGTACCTTCTGACTTAGTTTAAAATTGGAATGCATCAGCCCTATGAACTGATTGTGGATGTCTCAAAATTTATTGCTCAGAATGTAATTTATTTGGAATACTTCAAAACCCAGCAAATCCTACCCTTAACAAGACATTAGGTATCGTGGTGTTTTCTGTCCTTAATCCTTTCCAGTGATCTCCCAAATACACACAGCTTAGACCCTGCTTTCTACAAACACCTTGTCCTGAAAAAAAGTCTACTTAGATTTTTTTTCTCTCAGTCATTAACTTAGCATGACATTCACTTCTAAATGTTGCATCAAACTGGTTTTTTGAGCAACTGAAAGCAAGATCATGGTCTGCTGGAACTGGGCCTATAAATATCCTGACCATTTCCAAATAAAAGTGTCATGCCATAATAGATATCCTGAAAAAGAACTGATGCAACAGCACCAACAGAAATATTTATATATTGTTTTAAAGACTGCATCAACAGGTGGCTTTCATCTACCACACAGTGTTGCTAACTTAGCTACTGCAACATTTTGAACAGATGTTTTTAAACATCATCAATAGTATTAGTCTAGAATTTTCTCATCAGCATACTGCAATGTCCTTTCTGGTGGGCAGTTAATATATCCTGCTTCCATTGGTTCATCTAAATGATAGTTCACGGGAGGATGAATGAGCTGACTTCTATTTGAGATGACAGCTTGATGCAGCATTTCAAGGCTTAACCTAACATGCCCTTACTCGAGGTCAGCCAGCAACCAGTCCCAGAAAACATGTTTGTTAGATGTGACTGAAAACAGTTTAGCACTTGCATTAAAGTAATAATTAAACATGAACAGTGTGCCTTGATGTTGTTTAAATGAATGACACATTCCATGCCCAGAGCAGTTTTCAACCCAGTTCTGTGACAGACAAAACACAATAACTGATCCAAGGAAAAATTAATGAAAAGTGTACCAAGAGGTTAAGTAGCTATCATTCTGACCGAACCATATATTATGGTGTCACTTGTATAATATACCTTGACAAAGAAGGTGGAGCTCAGTTGCATCCAGCATGCCTCCACTAAAAGAGCTGGCACGAACCATCAGATGGGCTTGTTAGTAGTTTCCTCTTGAGTGCTGTTATATAAGCATGGGGACTGCAAACAAAAAAAAAAAAGAGAAAAATGGAAAATAACTAGACAAAAAAATTCAAGGAAAAAATTATTTGTATGCATCTACCTTTGTAATTCTAGCCTGGACAGAAAACGGAAACTTCAGTTTTCCCACAACTGGGTAAATTCTCTAATTTAAAACAGCTTTTCACAGAAATTTGTTTTTGCAGTTTATATCAGCTAGACATCTCCCAGAAACCCAGAACAAGTGATACTGTTGACATCTCTACCAAAAGTTTCTCTTCTCTCTCTAAATCATAATGCTGAGCTGAGAACCCTAAGCCAAGTGACTCTACATACACACCACACAAAACCACTGAGGAGTAGGTGAGCTTTTGGAGAAATAAACTTTTATTTGGGTGTCTAAGAGGAACTGTGCCTTTTTCTGTATGAGCTGGAGGCAGCTGCAAAAATGGGCCATGAACAAACAGGTTAGGATTCCCAGTCAGACCAGAGTGCACTTCATATTGAACAGTACTTAAAATGTGGAGGGGAAAAGGAAATCCAGGGAGCAGTGCAGTGGCCATGTCCTAATGCCCCTAATATCTAATTGTGTGGGTCAAAGCAAAGGGAGACAGCAGAGGCTCAGCAGGTGCAAACGCTCAGGACAGACCCTACACCTCTCCCATGCCACAGAGCAGGAAAGCTGCCCTCCTCCACCTCCCCTGATACACTTCAGAAAGGCAAACCCATGCTGCTGCAAGTAATCCCAGCACTCAGAAACATTATGTCTTTCTCAAAGGTGCAAGCTGTGAAGCCCTGGATAGACAAAGAAACTGTGCCTGGATAGAAAGGACTACCAAAACAGACATTTCGACCCACTGAATCTCCAGATAAGCTTCTGCCAAGCTCAGTTCCAGTTCCTGTAGCAGAGATCCATCTCATCTCACTTTGGGGGTCTGCACCTGAGGCTCATAACAGGGTCTCTTCCAGACACACTTCACTTGGCCTACTTCAGTAATTTTCCAGAGATGCTGCTTATTCTAAAAGAGTGTCCATTTCTCCAGTTAGAGTTATAAGAGTCTAAAAAACTGGTCCAGAAGCAGAGGCATAATTACCTAACTGAATCCCAGTCTTTGATGTCTTCCTTTACAAGTGACATTCCTAAGGTAACCACTTCCAGGTATAGTCAGAAAGGGCTTCCCTAGCCTTCAAAGTGCTTCCCAATTTAGCATTTGTCAAATGAGGCTCCTCATTATGCACAGAGTTTAGGCATTTAGTTGAGAAGACTGTACTAGAAAGGCTACATTCAGCACTATAAAATACATTTCTTGTGCATCTAAGCTAAATTCAAAAGGGGACCGGGCCACAGAAACTCTACTTTGTAGCTGGTCTCTGCCATGCAAGGGGACACTAGCTTGAATGGACAAGAAGAAATGGCTCAGCCCCAGACAGATGATGAGGTTACTGTGCCCAAGTGTCCCCCTCACCTCCCCCTGCACTGATATTTGAGCTGTTCATAAACCAGCTGCTGAACCACTGGAGTTACTTAACACTTTAGGGTGGGGTAAACAGCTAGAGGTGATAACCACATTAGCTGTCTCAAGCTCACAGCAACACATAAATCAGTCAGAGGCCACTAGGCACACTGAAATGGGATACACAGACACCAGCAAACTAAGCAGGAAGCTGCTTAAGCTAGCCAGTGGGAAACACAAAGGCAAGTGCAGTATAAGATTGCACACACACACACACACAAACACAGATACAAACTTACAAACTATTTTGGAGACTGTACTCTGTGACTCAAACACCAGGACATTCATCAATCTCAGCCTTGGTTTTCTGTTCTTCCTTTGGTGACAGACTTTTAACCTACATCTTCCAGAAGAATGGCAGTCACCAAGATGCCACAGCAAGTTCCCACTGTCCTGCCCATCATCCATACATACACACCTTTTTATTTTCTTCCTTTTTAAAAAATACCCTTCAACTTTCTAGATGTCTATTAGTCTCAAGGGACAGAAGCCTACCTCTCCTTCCTCTGTAGTAAGCGTCCTAAAACAGATTTTCTAGAAATCATTCTTTTTTTACCCTCTGCGTACTGCAGAGGGAAAATACAGCAGGAATATCAGTAGGAGGGCACCAAGTAGAAAAACCCTAACACTGAATAGTGTTACAGCATTCTCATGGGTAAAAGGTCTTTTCGTCCACCAAAACGTGAAAAAATCTCAACATCTCCTGACTGAAAGGTAAGAACTCTAAGGAATGTTTGATTCAACATCACAAAACAGACCTTTTTCTGATGAAATTGTACATATTCTTTATATGCTTTTTTTTCTGTAACCACAAGTGAGACAGAAAAGAAAGGGGATGAGAACACATTTGTCTCCGTTTCAAGCTGCGGGCTGCAGAGCCAGGGATTGATGTGGTCAGGACACAGGCAGGTGGCACAGACTCAGAAACAAGACTGATAAGTTCTGTAGATGTTTTACTAGCAGAAACTAGCCCAGAAAGAATTGGCATAGGGGGAGAGAAGGTAGATGGGAAAGCAGTGAATGCCAGTGACACCTAGTGACATCCTAAGTGTTAAAGAGGCATTCAGATAAAATTCAGATAAAATTAATCTAGTCCATTATTTGTGGGGGTTTAGTTGCCTGCAAAACTAATTGTGCTATTCTGCCAGAAAGCTGCCTATGTATGGGAAGAGATGGAGACTTTCAGCCATCACCTTGTCTGCACTGATCACTTATTTTCTTGGAACAAAAGCAGCAGCCATCATGGACAGGAAAGTAAAAATATTATGCCTGTTGATACATTCTCTTCATACAGTTTGGAGAGCACTTCCCCTCTTCTTTATGCTCAACACTGGCAAATAATGTGACTTCCCTCTAGAACCACGTGCACTGTGTGTACAGGTTGAGTCCAACATTAACCTACAGAGCCATTCTAAGTAAAAACACATAAAAGAGAAGTGTACTTAAAAATAAAGTCACAATCATGTACAGTACTCAGCGTGCTTAAACAGTGCACGTAACACAGTTCAGAGTAATAACCACTCACTACTCAGGTTTCTAATATTAAGGAAGATATAGAATGGAATTAAAATTCAGTCTGGAGCTAATTCTGGAGTACAGCCAGCCTCATACAATCCATAATGATTCCTGTGTCAAAATTATGTGTCCCATTGTCTTGATGCCTTGATCAAGGTTTCAGAGTTTCTCATTTTTCTGACATCCTCAACATTAACAAACTTACAGTCAACATGTGTTTATCTAACTGCACCGTCACTGAAGTTCTGCTCAGGAATCTACTCCTTTGCAATTTTTTTCATCAGCATACGTAGTAATGAATGCTGTCCCTGTATAGCTAATTCTCTTCAGCACAAATTAAAGAGTCTCTTGAAAAGGTAGTGGAAATGGAAACACGATTGCAAAAGTTCCCTTCACTTGCAACCACCCTACCAAGTTACACTCTTTACTTATAAGCCTTATTCATCAGTTATTGATGAACTGACTACAAAAAAGTACCAGTTATACTTAGCCCTCTTGTAAATAATCCTAAATCACAGAGTTCCCAGTAATCATAAAGGTCTTCAGAAAATCAATGAGCATCCCCTTGTCATATACTTAAGCTTCCAGGTTCAGGTTTTCCACTTGAACTGAAATGACATATTCAATTTCAGTTGTTATTAAAGAACTTTTTTTAAATTATTTTTCCATTTCCTTTGGTTATTTGCATGGGAGAATCAGAATGACAGTATGTCAGAGTGTATGTAATACAGGTAGAGTGCACAAGTGTCCTGCATTTTCATAAAGTCTCCCCTAATCTTCTGAAAAGCCGCTGAAAGAATGGGAAAAACTAATCCACATTATAACATAGTAAACCTTCTTAAGATTATTAAGTAACCTCTGCACTCCTGGTGGGGCATGGGTTCCTCCTTCCTTCAGCTGTAAGCTCCAGCCAGCAGATGGTAGGTTCTCTCGACCAGAAAAACAGCAATGTGCACCTGACGAGTGAGGAGTCTTGCAGAGGATGCGTGCAATGACATACCTGCCTCCCCTGGTGTGTGTACCAGAAAGTGGGGGATTGGATCCAGCAAGATAGGAATGCATGGTTAGAGACCTCCAGTACTTAGACACTGAATACATATGAGAGCTATGATTTTTGAAGCCAAGTTCCTATTAAAAACAATAGAAATTTGGGTGTACAGATCCCTTAGTCTCTGTCCAGCCAAAGCAATTCCTCTCCCCTCAGTCTCTAGCTGCTACCCATTGGTTAGCACTGCTGGTACAATTTTTTAGAAGGATTTGTTGCACAAAGAGAAAGACTTATTAAAAACAGAAAAAGAATGTGTAGTGCCTCTGTAGCCAGAATCATAGTTTAAAAATCTGTGGGCTGGATTTTCCTGAGTGCTGAAAAGATCCAAAACAGTTATAAACCCATATGAACAACCTAAGCTCAAATATATGCCCGTTTTTCATTTCCAGTGATTCAAAGGAGATATGTTTACTACTGCACCTGGCACAGCACTCTTCCAGAAGAGACAAAAATAAAATCATGTTTTCATTAATATTTTTTTCCTTTTTAAACACTTCTCTCCATTATTTATTGGTTCAGAGATTGTGATTCACTTTAGGATAACAGTATAAAACCAAAATATTTTTATCTTATTTTATGATTATTCTCTTTGGCTATAAATAACTCTCTAGCTATCAGGCCAACACTCTTGAGATTCCTCTTCTGCCTTTCCACTTCACTCTACAGCTGGATTGACTAAAATACAAAAAGAATAGTTACCTTTTCTGAGCTAAGAAGGTGCAATTCTTGCCTCTGTTCTAGGTGAATTTCACCCCAGGAGAACCAGCAGCTTAGTGCATATTTGTGATCAGGTCCTGAACTGCTTGTACAATCATCTCTTCTATTAGTTTCTATTTAAGTAATGTGAGTTCAGTTAGATATTTGTGCATTTGCCAGGATTGAAAGGGGGGGGAATAAAGCAGCCCTTTAAAAACTTTCTAAAAGCCACTGGAGAACAAGTCAGCTGATGAGTATATTTATTGCTCTTAAATAATTTGGGAAGCAAAGAGTGACCATTTCACTGTTGGGAAACCTGTTATTAAACACACCAGACACTAGGCAAATTGTTATGTTTTCTTTTTATTTTTTTTTCTGCTTTGTTGATGACTATCACAGCAAGATTATTTTTTTCTGTTACAATTATTTCTGAGATGAACAGAGGCATCCATTGTCAAACCAGTGCCCTAGGGTGTCAGCTGCCTGCCTGCCAGAAGCCCAAATCCATGATATTACAGACATAGTGCCAAGCTTCAGCTAGTGATCCAGTCGTTGCCCAGTGCTGTTCATGAGCACTAATAAAACTGTCAGGTGTGACTCAGACCAGACCAACCAGAGTGGCTATTGGCTCTAGGGAAGGGCTGGGGAAACAGGAACACAGGTAGTATTCTGGCCAACCTTCCTAATGGAGATGAAAAATATATCATGTCAGACCTTTCTATTTTGTTCCATGTTTATAGTCCACAGCTTAAGGGAGAAACAGAAAATAGGATATTAAGTTTAGAAAGATTGTGGTACAAGCTGCACAATATGCCCTCAGTGCTTTCATTAGTAAACCAGTAGAAGAAAGTTCTTCAAAATACATTACTATATGATTCTTGGATGAATACTATTATTGTTGCTTTTTTTTGAAAGGATTGACTGAAGTCTAGCTAGAAGCAGAATGTTGGAATACTAAGGTACACTAAATTTGCAGGGCATCTGGCTGTGAAGAATAGAAAAACATCCACAGGACAGGTCAAAAGAGTTGTCAATTAATCATTGGCTGTGAAATTGGTGGAATGAAATAAAAAGACAAGTTCTGCACTTCTGCAGGAAAATCAAATGCACAATTACAAAGTAGAGAAAAGCAAGTTAGCTACAGAAATGTAGAAAAATCTTTGATAAACTAGGTGCAAACTAAGTTAGGAGTATGATTCTCTTGCAAATACGATGTTTTATGAGAGGTACCTAGTTCACACCTTTTGGCATGAATGATGCCTAAAATCAAAAATACAGTCCAGTTTTGAACTATATGCTTAAAGATTCATGCAGACAATCTGAAGAGTCCAGAGAAGAGCAACCAAAAAAACCCACACACACTGGGTTGGAATATACGATCTAGGAAGAAAGCTGAAAGATTTGAGTTTGTTTAGTCTAGAAAAGAGGCTGAGGAAAGACATAAGTCTTCAAATATGCAAGATGCTGTTATAAATATGACAGTGATCAACTGTTCTTCAGGTTCAGCAAGGTTAGAAGAATAGTTCCGCTTACCATGTGGTAAAAGAAGATTTGTAAGCTATTGGGACAAAATAACTAACAAAAACAGCCATACACTGGAACAGCTCACCGAGGCTTGTCATGGAATCCTCATCACAAGAGTCCATTATGGAAAAGTTAGACAAATCACTGTCAAAAACAGTCCTTGGCTCAGCCACAAAACAGAGAGATGGACTGGTCGCCTGAGCTCCCTCCCATTCCTACACTTCTATGATTTACTAGGGAATATGCAGTTTCTTGCACAAGCCACTCTTTTTAGGGGTTTAGTAAGTCACACTGACTAATATATTGCATGCAAAAACCTCTATCCTGATGCCAAGTATTTCAAACTCTATTTAAAACTTTACCACTGTAAAAACTGTTATGTTCTAGCAGGAAAATCCAGGAAGTAGTACCCTGCAATATTATCGTACCAAGGGAGAAGCCAATTAATTCCAAAAGACCTTTCAAAATCTCATGAGTGACCACAAGGCAAGGTCAGAAAAGGCCAATGACATTTCTGTCAGAAGGTAAGAAAATCCCAACACAGTTGGGGTTGTCACAGGCTGACAAAAACCAACACACAGCAGTGGCTGAAGGCTACACAGTAATTGATTCAACACACTGGTACAGCAGGAAGTCTTGGGTGTCCAGTACATCTTGAGTATAAAAACTAACATCTAGCTAGCTGATATGTTTCAGAAGCTGTCATCCTAATGTTACCAGGGGATACTTATAACTGATAAACATGCTGAATTTATTAAGCATGTCAGACACTTAATAAGGAATCCCCAAATACGTTACAGACATCCATACTACTGGCTTTGGCAGGAAATACCCTTGGAAGAAACAAGTGTGGTGACTCCATTCCACTTAAATAATGAATGAAAACATCAAGCCCAGCAAAGGCCTGCATAGGCACAATAGCACACTGTTCAATTCTAGGACAAAAATCAAGTAAAATCTTCAACACTTGAGAGATGTTATCATCTCCACGGGATCCACTGGAATATCTGTGATGATCTGACAAGGCATAATTCAGGAAAGTACTTAAGCTTCTGAAGTCTTGCAAACTTCGGTGGCATACAGGCAATTAGTGTATACACTGGTCAGAAATATTTTCCTGAATTATTTGCCCTCAGAAGCATTTCACAAAAGCGTCTAAAGACAGCCTGGAAGAATGTAAGTTACCTGCAAGGCTAATTCATAAAAGCAATAGCAAAGAGCCTGAAGGAGCTCAGCTTTCTTGCTAAAGTTCTTAAGGCAAGTTTCTGCAAAACATCTTTCTGGTTTAGAACATTTCTACATACAGATTCTGTTTTTCAGAGATCCCATTCCTGCATTCCTTGCAAACCCAAAAACACCCGCTGACATCATTAAGCAATGCACTGGCATCAGAAATACAGGACTAAGCCAACAGAGGTTGTGGGTAGCCAAAACTGTGCTGGAAACAGTTCATCCCGGTTCGGTCAAACCAACCTCTGAAATCACAGCTGGTTCACCAGTTGTGAGCTTCTGAGGGTCTTAGCAGATCCCACTCACTGCTACTGCTGCCAGCTCTTTAAGAAGCTGATGTACCCATGCTCAGCACAGATGACTACACTCCTCACCTCCTCAACCCTCACAAGCTAGGACCCAGACATCCCCTTTCCTACACTTAGGGATGCAGTTATTCCTGCTTCTTGGCCCAGCCCCATTCCCTTGCTCCCTGGCCCCACTCCCGGAACCAATTCATATGCAATGGGCTACATATCCTGCTGGTGGAGAAGGGCTAGGAGGGACTGTCTTGAAAAGATTTAAAATCTTATTAATGAATACAATATGAACTTCAAAGTCCTACTGGGGAGCACTATTTGTGTAATGGCAAGAAAGAAAAACAAATGTATCTTGAATCCTGACACTACTAAAGGCAGTAGAGAGAAACACCCGGGGAACCAGGATTTCAATCAACAATTGATTTGAGTACCCATTCTTGTAGTGGATGGAAGGAATCTGCTTGAGAAAAGCATAGAAAAGGAAACTCTGGATGGAAGGAAAACAGATCATAAAGGCAAAGAGCAATGGCTGAGAGAAAGTCAGACTGAATTACAACAAAAGCTAAAAAAAACTTGAATGCATGGCAGTCAAAATGGGAAAAAAGCTTTGTTAGTATTAGCTAAATAGGCCTCCTGTAAAGAGTCAATGGGCCCTTAATTTTCTGTTATTTATATTCTGTTTAAAAATCCTTAATCATCCTTCTACAACCCACACATATGACCACCATATAACCCATTGTATATAAAGTGCAGGGAAGCTGCAGATTCAGGACTAACTCTGCTCTTAACTTGGCAAAATAATTTTGGCAGTGGAGGGAGCAAATGCAGCCCTTGAAGTGCAAATCTCTTCTTCATATAATGAGAGTCAGTTGCTCCCATGCAGCTGTCAAAATCTTGGGAAGGTTAACCACCTCTCTCGTCCTGAACATAATATGAACTTCTATATTTCTGACAAAACCCAATTCTTGGATTTAACAGGTCTCATCCAGCTATTTACTGCTGCAGGTTGTGGATGTGTTGTGGACTCCTTGAACACACCTGAAGAAAATGCAGAAACTCAAACACAAAACTCTGCTCAGAGTTCATATCGGAGGATAAATCTAAAGCAAAAATTCTTTTCCTTTTCTATATTAGAAAAGAGCTAGCAGATCAAGATTAGATTATAAACTTGGATCCTCTGTACTTTGTACAGCACTGCAGCAGTCTTTGGACTATAGCACACTCCTACTCAGTGAAGCAGGAAGATAGAGTCATGATTATTATTTTCTTTACTTTTCAGGCAATGATATTATACAAGGAGAAAAGAGAAGACAGGGCAATATCGGTATGATTAATACCTTTAAATATGTCAGTTACAGGTCTGAGCATTCTTTCTGCATAACCACCACTGAAATACAAGGACCAATTCTTGGTAGTATTTGTTTTTCCAGACAGCATATCACTGGTACAAACCCTTCATCAGACTTCCTGTCAGTGTCCTCAGATATTGGATGAGATTCAGAGATTGAACCTTCTGGACTACAAATATCCACAGGAAGAAATCCCATCTTGTAGTTTTTCTCCTATCTGACTGCTCTGCAATTCAGTGTCTTCTGCTACTCAGACTCCATTCTATCACCCAAAGAACATTAGTTTTCCTGCTTCAGTAGAGCCAGTGTTCGGATATTCCAAAGAAAGAAGCCAAGAGCTCTAAACGCTCTCCAAATTTCTCCATCATACTGACACACAAAAAAAAGTAACTTTTGACACCATGAGAACTTTTCATTATCATGAGGAGAAAAGACCTAAAACTACATTTCTCAGGAGGTATCACAAATTGATTTTGATGGTGCAGAAGACTGTCATTAGCTAGCCACTATATTACTGTACTCATGTCATAATAATCATTATTACAAGTAGATCAAAAATAAATCACCTGAAAATTAATAAATAAAAAACCTCCACACCTCAAAAACCAAACCTAAATCAGCAGTAGTATAATCATACTTCAGCAGCCTTGCTTTCAATGAATACACTTTATGCTTAATTTTCCATTTCCAGAATTATTTTTATTCCATTGTTATATTCACTTGCAACTGAAGAATGTGAAATAGTTCTTCAATCCTCCTTAAAGTCTACAATGAATTTTGCAGCCAGACCAAATTGTTTCAAGTTTAGCTTTTAACCCTACATTTGGCTTTGGGGAAAAAAAGTCAAAATACCAAATACTTCAATCTTTTCAATTTTACAGAATTTCCAGAAACATATAAGCCACATATCAAAACTTTAAATTGCAAAATCCCATTTTGGGATCTGGAAGTGTCTGAAGTTAATATTCACTGCAATTAGAATTCTTTATCTTGAAGCGGAATCTGCATTCAAAGTGGTTCAGTTAGAAAGCACTTTTACATAGATTAAGGCAAAATGTTCATGGAGTCTTTGACAGTCAGAGTAAAATACTTTTTTAATTGAGCAATCGTATAAAATTTCACAACCTTCTTCGACAGCAGATGGAATTCACCTTGTACATCCTTGACCAATTCTGTAGTAATTTGGTTGATACCAATGCAATCAAACTGCTGTCAAAACACTTGGGGCAGTCCTACCTCTTTTGAAATTAGTTACAAAACTCCCACTGACTTCAGACCCCATACATGCAGCTCACAGGCACAGTGCTGCTCTTGGTTGGCCTACTAACCTTTGTGACTTTACATATGCTACGCTTCCCGTTCACAATCTCTGAGGAAAACCCTCTGCGCTGTTGAAGGTTCCTGGCCTAAGGTATCATTTCCTTTGTTTACTGTCTGGCTGCATAGATGTCTGGCACAGGTTTCAAAGTACAGTAGCTAAAAAATATGCTCTGTGCATAAGTGCATAAACCCTGTAGTGGATTGCATCACACATCTTGCATCTGAAACTAAAAACACTTAACTGATTCTCTCTGCCATTCATGGTTTACATGAAGCAGGTAATAAAATGCAGCCATATCAGTAGCACACCTTAGTAGTTTAACATTATTTATTAAAGTGGATTTATTCCAGAATGATATCAAGCAAAGAAGTTCATGAGATTTTTCTTCATGTGTGCAAGAAAAAACACCCCAAATACTCTGAGATCAGCAGTGTTCACCTAATCCAGTATCCATCTGTGCCAACATTCACAGCACATACAAGAAATTCTATACTGTACAGATACTGAATTACATTTCCTCCAATTTTGCAGAGCTTGGCACAGTCAAATGCTCCAAATAAATTCAGAAGCACATTAAAAAGTACCAACTTAGTATCAATAAAACAAGTGCCTCAGATCAATAAGAAAACTGTTTTATAAGCTTGCAGGGAAGTTTCTTACTGTTTTGAATGGAATGGATTGTATTGAACTTGCTGAAGTCAAGCATTTAAGTAATATTTGGTTTATGTAACCCAGTGATACAGAATCACAATTAAACTGCAAAAATGAATGACGGCAGAGATGGGAAAACACAGTGAGCTAGATTCCAGCCCACCTTTTTTATACCCTTCTCTGTCCAGCTTCAGTAGAACATTATAATTACTGTTCTGGTTTCAGCTGGCACGAATTTAATTTTCTTCCTGGTAGCTGGTACAGAGCTGTGTTTTGGATTCAGTATGAGAATAATGCTGATAACACAAATGTTTTTGCTGCTTCTGAGCGGTGCTTACCAGAAGCCAAGGACTTTTCAGTTTCCCATGCCCTGCCAGTGAGGAGCTGCACAAGAAGCTGGGAGGGAGCATGGCTGGGACAGATGAAGCAAACTGGGCAAAGGGATATTCCATACCATAGAACACTATGCCCAGTATAGAAACTGGGGGAGCTGGCCAGGAGAACCCGATCGCTGCTGCAGGATGGGCTGGGTGTTGGTCAGTGGGTGGTGAGCAACTGTATTGTACATCACTTGTTTCTCTCAGATTTTACAGAATCACAGAATATTCTGAGTTGGAAGGGACCTATGAGGATCATTTTATTCCCCTCTCTCTTCTTTTCATTACTATTATTATATTTTGCTTATTTTTTCAATTGTTATAATGTTCTTATCAAAACCTACAGGTTTTACCTTTTACCAATTTCCCCATCTTGCCAGGGAGAGGGGGAAGTTAGCAAGCAGCTCGATGATACTTAGCTGCCAGCTGGGATTAAACCACAACTGCCACAAAAAAGGCTTTGTCCCTCTTTCATATTTTATTGCTGATTTTGTACTCCAGTCTACCATTGCTTACCTACCAGCCCTGGTAAAAGGACTGATGCAGCCATGGCACAGTAGCAGTACCAGACTCCCAGTGAACCCCAAATTGTCCCACCCTTGGGACTGGTGTCCCTTCTCAGGCCTTGAATTTCTCACACATCATGGATCTTGTCAATTTAGACACAGTGAGAGGAGAGTTCTACCATTTGTTCCAGGCAAAACAGGACAAAGAGAAACAACAAGGTCCTGGGAGGAATAAGCAACTCCTCCTTTACTCTGGACAGTATGTGCTGCTCTAACGGGAAAAATCTGACCGAACGAAGCTGAAATCTGGCTTTTATCCACTCCTAGTGAAAATCTGGCTTTTATCTGCTCCTAAGTGAAATCAAAACCACTGTACAGTCTAAATAGCTGAATAAATTCCTTCCAGGTCAATTAATACCAACATCCTTGATCTTAAAGCATTACCTCATCACAGGTTATTATTATTGTGAAAGAAAGGCAAAAAACACAGAATCACAGAATAGTTGGTGTTGGGAGGGACCTCTGGAGATCATCTAGTCCAACTCTCCTGCTAGAGCAGGTTCACCTACAGGAAGTTGCGCAGGATCATGTCCAGACAAATTTTGAATACCTGCAGAGAAGGAAACTCCACAACCTCTCTGGGTAGCCTTTTCCAGAGCTCTGTCACCCACACAGTAAAGAAGTTTTCCTCATATTTGGATAGAACTTCCTGTGTTTCAGTTATTGCCCATTGCCCCTTGTCCTGTCACTGGATACCACTGAAAAGTCTGGCCCCATCCTCTTGACAGCTGCCCTTATGATATTTGTGTACATTGATAAGAGCCCCTCGTCTCTTCTCCAAGCTAAAGAGGCTCCCTCAGTCTTTCCTCCTAAGATTGACATTCCAGTTTCCTGATCATCTTTGTAGCCCTCCACTGGACCTGCTCCAGTATTTCCTTGTCTTTCTTGAGCAGAGGAGCCCAGATCTGGACACAGAACTCCAGATGCAGCCTCACTGGAACTGAGTAGAAGTTCCCACTTGACCTGGGTCCTCCTTCTTGCCATTTTTGAAGAGTGGAGTGACATTGGCTTTCCTCCAGTCCTTGAGCATCTCTCCTGTTCTCCATGGCCTTGGAGAGTGGCCCAATCTCAGGCACCTCTCCTATTCTCCATGACTGTGGAGAGGAGTTAGCAATAACATCTGCCACCTTCCTCGGCACTCATGAGTGCATCCCATCGGGGTCCATGGATTTGTGGATGTCAAGTTTGCCTAAATGATCTCTAATCCAATCTCACTCAACCAAGGGAAAGTTTTCCTTTCTCCAGACTTTCTCTCTTGCCTCCAGAGTCTGGGATTCCTGAGGGCTGGCCTCGGCAGTAAAGACTGAAGCAAAGAAGGAGTTCAGTAACTCCACCTTGACTGAATCCTTCGTCACCACAGCACCCACCCCATTCAGCAGCGGGCCCACATTTTCCCTAGTCTTCCTTTTGCTGCTGATGTACTTGAGGGAGCCCTTCATGTTGTCCCTGGCATCCCTTGCCAGATTTGATTCCAAATGGACCTTTCTGTAACCTCTGCTACCGTCTCTGAAGTCAGACAGAAACACAGGTCATGTCTGTGAGTGGGCAAGCATGGATTTCTGCAGGTAGAAGGGTTAGTCATGTTTAGTTTCCCATATTTCTTGCTTGGCTGATCCTAGAGAGGAGCTCTAAAGCCTGCAGTCCAATTCTGGCTTCCAAACATTGCCAGCTTGCCCTCGCTGTTTGGCAAGAAGTAGCAAAATTGTGTTAACAGTTTCTTTCAAGAATACATGTTAGTAAGTGCCAAATGACAGTTGTAATGACCATTATGCATTTCTCCCCTTAGGGCTTTTTTGTTTAGAAGCCGGTTGCCGCCCAAGAAGAAAAAATCATTCTTTGTCATGAACTCTCCCATCACCCTGAGCTTTCTCCGCTGGTACTAGCACTAAGTGAGAGTAAGAGTATCTCCTGCCTAACAAGGAGCTACTCCTGCCAGGGATTATACACACCAGAACATGCATTAAGGGTTTGAAGTAGAGCTTGCTAAAATCCAAAGAGTCTTTCCATCAATTTTAACAGGCTCTTGGTCATGTCTTGAGAGTCTATTTCTATGAAATCACTCATTTTTTCCCTTGTTTATATAAAGAACCTTTCTTCCTGAAATCCATGCAGAAAAATTCTATTTGGTGGTGTATCAGGGCAATGGTTTAGTCATAAGTTAAACTGAGAAGTGCCACTATCTGCAGCCAAAAGAAAGAGGCTAACTGCACCTGTGCAGTGCTTCTCTGGCTCAGCATTGACCCTGGATGACAGGAACATGTGCCTGAAAAATGCACTCAAGAGGAAACTCATCACAACATGAACAATCACAGTAGAATGATAAACACCCACACTGCACAAGAAAGCTGCCAAACCCTCACAGCAGCCAGGACTCCAACTGCATCTGGAAGGAAGCGTACCAAAAGAACGCATGTGTGTAGATGCAAGTATGTACATATGTGTTTACACGCTCTCTCTTGCTTCACTTTGTGCCTAGAGCACTGTGTTTTATTTTGCAATAAAACACATGCATAAAAATATCTTTCTGCTCCTTTATGACAGAGATAACTAAGATTATCAGGTTCCCTATATGCAATCACAACAGGTTATAATGTCTTGCAGGGATTTAATCCTACTGATCCATTCACATACATTTTCCTCCTTAACAAGATAACTTATGTGTTTAGCTTTGAGCAGCTTAAATTTCCTTTTAATAATTTATGATTACATGCTCCCACGAGATAATCAAAGCTGTGAGAAGGCCATAAAAACACATTCAGTAAGAAATTAGTCTGTGTTTCCTCTTAACTAATGGAGGAAACAATGGCTTTTAAATGTTGCACGGATGATTTTCTTGCACATGTGGTCTTACGCAAGATTCCTGCTGTAAAAGTCTGAGGTTGGCAGACATCTTCAAAGATGAACTGAAGAGCCATAACAGACTTTATGGGCTCAGATCTGTTCACCCACACAGGTACTCACACGAGGAGAACACAATGCATTCATGCAGAAATCATTTAAATTTTGAAAGATCAGACACATTCAGTGTTCACGCTGCCAGAATAAGCCTTTCTGCAAAAGTGTTTGAAATGCAGAAACAGCGTGGTGTGCCAACTAAGACTGAAGACAATTCTTGCTTTCTTCTATCATCTTTCATCTAAAATATTTGCTGTCTCCTGCCATATCTAGCTATCCACAGACCAAGAGTACTGAGGCCAATAGAAGAGTTGAAGGTGCTCAGTTCTTTAGCATGAGAGGTATATTTGTAGCAACACAAGCAAGACTACAAGAAATCCATTTTTTTCTGTACCTGCATGTCAGTCACAGAAGATCCATATCATTCTTGTAGGAAGGAGATTCAGAAAAGAGTTGCATCTCTGGTGAAATGTATGGATATTTGGGGTTTAAGGATAAGTGCACTTGCAATCTGTTAGAATGTCTGATAAACTTTATTTTTGAAGGCCAAATATGACACCTTTTAGGTAGTTTTCACATTGCAAGCACCGACTCTGCTTGAGATGTGTGAAACCCTTGATGTGGCTAGAAAAAGCTGTGGATCAGCTCAAGCAGCAGATCTTGCAGGGTGCTGAGCCGCTACAGTTCCTTCACAATCACTGGTGGAGCGCATTCTTCCTGCTCTTGCCCACATGTGTGCATTGCAGCATTTAGTCATGTAAATATGAGAATAAACAGTGGTGAGGATGCATGGTTTTGTTTTTGTTTCAAAGACTGTCTGTGCCTGCAGACTTGCCAAAGCCAGATGCTGTAACTCTGCACAGTGCTATTCTGCAAGATGGGCCAGAATCTTCCAGTCGCTGGGTGTGGTGGGTGCGAGGTCGCCTCATTAGCTGTTTGAAGCTGCGTGGGTAGTTTCCATTGTGGTCTAGCAGCCCATGCAGGACACACCCAAAGAAGCTGGGTAAACTGCATGCAGGAATTAGCCCACGCTAAATTCCATGCTTCCACAGCTGGATTACTACCCATACTACAGCAAGCCAATTGAAAGCAGGGTAGATACATCTCCAGCCAGGAGAGATGGATGAAACTTTCAGACAGGAGCCCCTTCTTTTGGCATCCTACAACACAGAACACGACCCTGATGCTGGATAACAAGGCGTGAAATGGCTCACTTGAAATAAGGGTGTTTAGTGAGGAATCAGGAGGCAGATCTGCTCAATGGAGTGTCCCAAAGAGGGAAAACACCAAGCTTCCACGATTTCAGCCACCTAAGCTGGAAGTCTTGAAAACCCTGACCTTAAAAGGAGTAACTTCCCGCTAAGGGTAGAGAAAACGTGGAAATCCCAGTATTTTCCAGAGTTTCTATTTGCCTAACAGTATATGCCAACTGAAAGCTGGAAGTCCTGCAACAGACTTCCAGTCAGTCCACAGAGCAGGGCTGCCAAAATATCACTGATAGCATAGAGCTCCACAACCACACTACAGAGCTGATAGTCAAAGTCACCTGTCAAATGCCATTTTAACTGAGAAGCTGCAGGAACCAGGGAGCACATGAATTCCAGAAATAAAATGTTGGTCGAACATGTAAAATGTTTCCAGAAGCAAATTATCAAAAAATTTCTGGTTGGCAGAAAAATTTCTTTTTATTTCCCAGATCAATTTGGACCAAAACCCCTCCCACCAAAAAAAGGAAAAAGTCAGTAAAAATTAAAGAAAAGAAGATTTCCTATGAACCAGAATTTCTGTTCCTTGGCCAATTTAAATCAGTAAAAAGTGGAAAGGAGAAAATGAGGAAGGAGTACTGTTAACCTGTATAAATCTTCTTGAGACCTTTATATTGCCAGACTTGTTTTCCTGTAGTCAAAGATGCTGATACCAGAAGGAACAACAGCAATTTCTTATCTCAACCTTTATATGAGCTCAGATCAAATTACGAGGGCTTAACAAGTTGCCACATGTCAGCTGAGCCAAGCAGTTTTGTACATCCTCAGCCCTGAAGTAGCACAAGACAATGTGGTTTGACATAACCATTTCTGTCACAGACTAAACCAAGTTTCATTGCCTTAAGTATGTCATAGCCCAAATGTATAAACACTTACCACATTTCACCTATAGAGTCATAGAATATCTCAAGTTGAAGGGGTCTGACACCTCATTAATCTGCAGCAATTTGCATATATACAAGAAAAGAGGCAATAATTGACTTGCAGCACCATGACTTGGCTGTGATACTGCAGTGCCATTAGGAGTACCACATGAGACCAAGGCTCACAAGTCCCTTATTTAATGTCCTTTCCCAAGACATGCTATGACTCTATGATTCCCTTACACAAAAAGCAGGAGCAACAGCTGTTACTCTACCAGCTACTAATTAACTAACATAACTAACTGATAACTAATGAACTACTAG
This sequence comes from Pseudopipra pipra, assembly GCF_036250125.1. Classification (NCBI taxonomy): domain Eukaryota; kingdom Metazoa; phylum Chordata; class Aves; order Passeriformes; family Pipridae; genus Pseudopipra; species Pseudopipra pipra. The sequence goes on from NC_087554.1 coordinate 53,976,645, forward strand.
TACTATTTACCCAACTGTTTCAGATCAAACTTATGCCTGAGTCTTATGAGAAATCTCTCTGAATCATAAAATGTGCCACAGATACATCTGGTACTGCTACCCATCTGAGCACATCACTCCTTTTAATGCAACGATGTGCTGCTGTGCCTGGTTTAGAGATTCAAAGGGGAGCACTATTAACTAGCCTAAAAGTCATACAGGAAATCTGTGATGTAACAAAGTCTCAAATCCAACAGATCCCTACATCCCTTTTACACACTGATACCTTCTCAATGATCTCTCCTTTGAGACTACAGTCTCTGTTTCCCAAGTTAGTTATCAGGAGTGTTAGCTTATGATCATCCAAAGTAATGAGATTGCTCCTCCTGCTAAATAGGAGCTTTGCAAATAATTTTAACGGGGACAGGCTCATTAACTTCAGAAATTTAAAGATACCACAATGCTTCCCTCATATTGCAAATAGAGCAGTAGATTAGTTAGTAATTAGAGGGAATATGTATATATGTATATATGTAATAACAGAAACGTATATTTACAATACGTATGCTGTTGTAACAACAGACTTAAGTTTTACTTCTGTAGTCATGGAACAACCTTTGGACCCATAAAATGTCCGGCATCTGACTTCTGCCTTGTTTACTTTCTCGAGGTCTCCATTAACTTATCTCTTGATCCATAAGATTGCAAGTCTGATACAGATTTCAAACTGCTACCATTTAAAATGAACAAATAGCCTACATCTATAGAAATTATGCTGTAATTTTACCTTAAAATAGAGATGGGGGAAAAGGTACGTATTTCAACATCGAGGTCAATATACAAGAGCACTAGCTAACCCTCCAACAGGACTGTCAAATGTAAGCATCGAATATCCCATGATTTGCTGTGATTAAGGACATGCTCACTTCCCAGCATTTGCTGCAGTTCTGGCAAGTCGTGAGACAGCAGACTTTAAATCTGTAACATGACTGATAGAAGTGTTGTTTTTAAAGGTTGAAAATGTTTTAGCACTAAATATTAAGTCACTCAGAGATTAGAATATGTATGGGATCAATTTTTCACCACATTCCATCCAACTTTTATACTGTGAAAAACGGTGGGGTTGCTCTGGCATGAAACTGATGCAATGGAATGGAGACTCATACCTGTGGTCACTAACATGACCTAATTGTACATACAAAGGGATATGGGGGAAAAAATATTAAGAAAGGGTGTCAAAGCCCAAACGTGTTTTAAAATTAATTTCCAGTGTGACACTAAGTAAAATCAACATGGTTTTTTGATAAACACTTTGGTAGGATTTGTTGGAGATGGTCTATGAGTCTCACTTTTCACTCATCATTGGGCTGCAGAATTTATGTTCATATCAATTACAGAAATTTGCACCCCCTTGCCACCAAACTGCAGCTGTGCCTGCAGTAGAACAAACTGTGTGACACAGAGGCCACATACCATGCAAAATTACAGATAGAAGCAGATTCCAGCAAAAAGTCTGACATCATTCTAGCTGTTAGGCTATGCTGTCTCCGTTTCAATTCTCTCTCAGACGGTTTCTTACTGAATCCAAGACTATCTTTTGAGTTTTGCCCTTGGTTTATGTTGTCATAATAATTACACCCATTAAATGTCAGAGAAGATTCATGAAGGCCATGAGAAGATAGGCCAAGCAGTACAGAAGAAATTTCAGTGTTAGACAAAGCTATGACACACAAATCATGTAGAGTGGTAGTCTGGAGAAAAATGGCTTGGCGAGCCAAAATGAAGGCCATAAAGTCATAGAATCATTTGAGTTGGAAGGATCTTAAAGATCACAGCCTTCAGTGAGAAAATTCATTTAAATCAACCAAACATGAGAAGGTCCACACTGCTCTGCGCTCCTTAGGTTTTGTTTTTCTCAGTTTAGATCAGATCTGCCTTTGAGCTCTTTCTGCCAAACTCTTGACAAGTTTAATTTTGAAAACTGAAAACAAAAAGGAAGCTTTTAACTGTTTTTATATTAATCTACTTCGAACTCATTTTTATCGAACTAGAGGCAGGGTTTAATCAATCACAGGTTCTTTCTCCAAAGAAGGTCTCAGCTCAACTTAACCACAGTTTACACTGTGGCCTACATTACTAAATTCCAATGGCATTTAACTTTTCAAGGTCTTTCTTTAGAGTGGTAACACTAAGTTTTACATGATACACAGACAAGGGTTTAGGAAATGCCAGATGATTACTACTGAAAGGATTCACTGACGGACTACGCCACCACTAATGGAAAACTGAAGAGCACACTTAGCCAGAACGTTGTCAGGCGCTAGGATTTCTCCCTACCCATCACACACACACACACACACACAAAAAAAAAAAAAACCAAAACCTCTTTCATGCTTACTGGGAAGCTCCTGGAAGAGCCCAATTTTGCATTCCCTGCAAACCCCCAAATTCCCTTGGATTTCACTAAAAATTTTGAGTTGCTCAAGCATAATTCCCTCTCCAACTAGTAACTTCTGCCAGAGCCACAAAAGACATGACTCTCCTACAACTGTTAGCCAGAAGATTTAGCCTTTTTGAGCTCAAATTGTCAAGCTATTCTCTAGCTCTGGTAATTCCAGGTTCAATTCCTGGTAATGATTAGGACAACAGTTACTTCATGGAGAACACAGAATCCATCTCCAAGTACTTCAGAAATTCTTAATATAGAAGAACACCTTTAGTTTTATTTTAGTAGGCATAAATGTATACCCACATACTCTCTCAGTATATGATCGGGGGGAAAAAAAACATCGAAAACTGATTTGTAAGAGGAGAGGTAGATTAATAATAAATGGTTACATAACACAAAATGGCACGTAATATCAGGAATCATTAACTGCAATAAAAACCAGATGTCACTGTGTCTATAACAACCCTGCAAAATTCTACTTGTCTGTTACCTCTGGGGTTTTTCTTTTACATATACACTTACATGTCTAAACTTGCAATTTCCATGGTAAAGACCAGTCAAAGAGCTTCCATGTCTGAGCTTATGAGGTTTGATAACAATTTTCTAAATTTTCCTAGCATAAAACACATAACAACTGCAAGCACCTGACTCAAAAAATCACATAATATTATCTGTGTATATACTTACAGCTTGTGTTTAGGAGGAAAAACACATTCAGTGAGAGAATGACATCTTTTCAAGGAATTAAACAAAAACACACAAAAAAAAAAGTCAGAGCAGAATTTAGGCTTAAAAGCAGAAAGATATACAGCAATAATTGCAAAATAACCTCCCTGATTTTCTGCATTGGCTCAGGGAAGCTCACTGTATGAGCACATACTCTTTGCTACACTGTAGCTTAACACAGAAACTGCTTAAAATCCCAACTCTGGAAAAACTTCTGAAAGAGCTTAATTTGAAATTCTGCTGCAGTCAGTGGGACATGCTTATCCATATTTATATGCTTGGCAGCTCAGGACCCAAAAGATCTACAGCAGGTTCCTCTTTCCCCGTGCACATTGAGGTCTTTTCAAATCCCAACAACCAGTTATGGAACTCCAGCTCTCAGCTGAATAAAATGCTTACGATAATCTGGAGTGCACAGTCTAGACAACCCTCATCCTGAGAACATATTTGCTACCACAGGGCACCAAAAGTCTGCAAAACATTGTAAAGAAGTAGAGAATTTCCTTCCCTTTGGAAACAGTGAAGGCTACTGCGTGTGTTAGCTTGGACTCTCTCTATCAATTGCTTTTTCCTACTGCCACAAAGTGTATTAAGGGTCTAATATCATACCCCATTCCTATAGTGATCGACTTATACAGACAGTAAATTAAAGAATTTCAGCATGTAATCTAGTTACAATCCTTGTTGTCAGGAGCAGTAAAAGTCTACATGTTTACATCTTTCATGAAGCTGAAAATGATAACCAAAGCAACAGGACGACTTGACTTCTGTCTTCATAGAGAAGAAAGTGCAAGCTGTTGCAGAAAAAATAACATTTACTGATGATATACAAATTTTAAGACAGAAAAGTGTGAACAAACAAAAGCTGTTTCATCAAATTCTGTAACAGATACTCAAAGCAAATGCCAGTATGCCTTACATTAATAGGATGCAGTTTCTGGCAGGTAGTTAACCCTTACAAAATTATAGAATCAAAGAATGGTTTGGGTTGGAAAGAACCTTCAAGAACATCTCGTTCCAGCCCCTGCTGTGGGCAGGGACACCTTCCACTAGACCAGGTTTCTCAGAGCCCCATCCAACCTGGCCTTGAACATTTCCTGGGATGGAGTATCTACAACTTCCTTGAGCAACCTGTTCCAGTGTCTCACTACTCTCATAGCAAAGAATTTCTTCCTAATATCTAATTTAAACCTGCCCTCTGTCAGTTTAAAGCCATTGCCCATTGTCCTATCCCTACAGGCCCTTGTAAAAAGTCCTTTTCCAGCTCTCTTGTAGCCACTTTAGGTACTGAAAGGGTGCTATAGGGTCCCCAGAGCCTTCTCTTTTCAAAGCATCAGTGATGCTGAAAATCATGAGACTGAATTACCTCATTTCCCTGCATAGTACATTCTATTTGTTCTATCATGGGAAAATCTCCTTTTTTTAAGTCTACTTCAAAGTTTATTTTGGTGCAATATTCCACTCAGATACAGCAATGTGACCACCTGACCTAAGCCATAGTGTGGTAATACACATACATATTACCCTTCCTCCTGCAGCATCTTTTGCAATATATGGTGTTCACACGCCAAACACCCTTTCACCGTTAGACCCTTTATTGGGAAATCAGGTAAACTGGCCAACTATGTGTACCAATTAAAGGTAAAACACTGATAGAAGCTGGCTAGATGAACAGAGAAGCAGGGGTTTGTAACAAGAGAGAGGAAGCTTGATGAGTGAAGAGCGGCAAAAAAGATAAAAATAGTCTCTGAAAATTAGAAAAATTTAATTTAATTAGTGTCTGTATGCAACATGTATTTACATGATAATAATTTACATGATAATAATAGGATCCATCAAGAAACAATATCCCTGTATGAGCAGAGACCCAAACAGTCCAACAGTTTTGTACAGGACTCTGTTGGGAAGACTTGTCCAGGAAAGATCTTACCCAAGACCCCTACCAGAACCTCCAGGCAGTTTGTAACATGCTCCCTGGCAGAGCCAAGGCACTCAGAAAATGAGATGACAGCTGGGCATGATTTTATGGAGCCTAGCAAGGCCCACACAGTGCAGTTGCGTGCAGTTGCAGACCTATCTGCTAGAATTTTACTCAAGTTTACACGGGCCATCTGTGCAACAGCCCAAGTGACAGTGCCAATGCACCGCCGCCCACTGCACCAGTGACTGAGCAGCAATGCCGTCTCGCTCTTTTCAACCACCTCCTGCCACAGATCTCTCCACAATGAGCCCCTGATTTGGAAACAAAAATCCATGCAGGGACATTTCTCATGGAAAGCAGAATTAAACAGCCTGGGCACCAATCTGAAAGGCAGTGGGGGTCCGAGAGGCAGATGCCCTAGCAGGAGCAGATCTGGTACTGGTTAGAGAGACTCTGCCTTGAGTACATTTTGAAATGCTTACATATTGCACAGTTCCTTAGCTACTCCACACTGTGCTTCTGTACACTGCACTATAAAATCTCCCAGTGCAGTAGGTGGGCTGGCTATTTTTAAAGTGCTTTGGATGAGTTTAGGCTGATTATTATGCCTCTTCAATTTTCCTCCTTTTTGCAAAAGAGTCTGAGTTTTGACTCAGAAATAAATACGTCTGGCAAAAGAAAACAAAGTCAGGCTTTATATAAAATTTACACCATACATAAACCTAAGTCTAAGTACAAGACAAATCATTTTGATAAGTGGTTAATAAGTTAATAAAGATACTATTCATCAACCCACTGGAGTTGAACATTATAGTGATTTATAATTCTCTGGAATGTTTTTTACTGGTGTATTTATAACTGCTTACACCACATGGTCCTCACATGGCTAACCAGCTTTGCAGGATCTGTTTGTTATTTAAGAAAAGCATATTAACGAAATCTTAACAAAAAAGTTAGTGACCAGACAATATAATGAAATATATTTTATAATCCATGAACTGAACTATTTACCAGATCATTCTTTCAATAACTGTTAACATATTAAGCCAGCAGCAGTGATTTGTATATATTAAATAAACAAGAAAGTAAAGGTTACAATGGACAACTCTTCTATTGCTGTCAAAAGTGGAACCTGGTGAGCTGCAAAGCTCACTAGATGCTGCTGAATCCATTCTTAGGTTAAAGAGTTTGAAGCTCAGCCTCAGGAAGTGCTTGAATAATAAAGAGTCTTAATAATTCTTCCAGGCAGAGGTGAGAAAAGGATGTTGTATGCACTATCTCTGTCCTTTGACATGTAGCTGGCAACACTGCTGCACTCTCCCAGGGCTCTGCCAGAGTAGCTAAGACCTCACCACTTCCTACTGCAGGCACTCAGTGTTCAGATTGCACTGACGGTTGCTGCAACAGAAGGGTTATGAACTCTTGCACTTCCACAACTCAATTTCAAACAGACTTTCAGTGCCAATAGTCTTGCACAAAAGCTTGTTTACAGATTAGGAAAATGAATAGAGAAATAATGCAGTTGTTCCTGTGTCAAAATTTAACTGGGTTGTACATATTGTAGGACATTGGGTCCTACAATTCACATCCAAATATAGGCTTAGACTCATAGGAAGAAGGAAATTTTAATACAAAGATAATTTCTAGAAGAACACTGTTTGAGTTTTATTGACTAGTTAGAAAGACAAACTAAACAGCCAGCTTATCCTGGAAAGCATCAGATGCTTTTTCACAAATGACTGATCTGCTTAGTGAGACACAAGGCTGGACTCTGAACATCTATACTGCATGCACCCTCTGGGTCTGAACTTGGGGTTTGACCCAAGAGATTTACCACTGCTGTGTGCTCATTTGGATGATTTACTTCCTCCTTGTCTCTATTCTTTTGAGACCTAACACTAGCTGTATTAACACTTCTCTCTAATTTCATCTAGATGGCTCAACTTTGAACTGGAACAGAGCAGAGGAGACTTGCTTGCATAGCAACCCCCAACCTTTACCCATACGGCAACAATTAACAGCAACTTCTGTCACCGCCTCTTTGCACTGAATAGAGATCTCTGAGCAAACAGACCCTTGCACACTAGCCCCAGGAACCCTGGGAGGCTGCAGAATCATCAGTAGGAAAACCCACAGTCCAGAGTCTGACATAAACTGTGTGTGCTGATGGTAAGTTACATCACAAGCCCAACTGAAGTTTGAACAAAGTGCAGCTACAGGCAACCCCTCAGTTCTCTTTCCAGATCAGATAATGACTTGTTTGTGATTTTGAACACTTCTGTTTGTTTGGTTTGCATTCCTTCTGAGACCCTCTTTGTCTGACCTGCAGGTACTCCCAAAAGATATATCTGGACCAGGATATTTCTCACTGCAAGTCCTACATCAGCAATTTAGTACATCAGAGAGCTTCTTATTAAATTCAAAGTTGCCCCTCTACTTGGAGTCCTATGGCATGTACTTGAGAATATCACTGGCATATCAAAACCACTTTTTCTCCCAATGGATTCAAGATGATGTTGCAGGGTGCTGTTTAAAACATCCCGTTTGCAATATGAATAGTCCAGCACTACTTCTCCTCTATGCCCACATCTCTAAGACCCACAGTCACTGCAATCCTTGCTGCTGATAAAAGTACAATGATGACTCACAGTGCTAGAACTATTTGGGATCATACCCAGTCAAACCCAGGTCCTTCTGCTGTACAAATGCACTCTGTATGTTTACACCATGCTTGGAGCATTTTTATATAGTTCTGTGTCATATTGCAAAGTTTTAAAGTCCTCCAGGACCACAGAAAACCTCTGGAGAAACAAAAACAAAAAAGCAGAAGTGGGAGGTAGAAAAGTAAGAAAAATTACTAACAGTAGTCTGTGAACTTCATGAACCCATTACAGAAACCTCAGATTCAAAATGCAGAACAGAGTTAAGTTCCAGCACCCATTACTCACCCTGCTTTTGCAACATGAGTAAGTCATGAGCAGAATAAGATACTGCTCTGCATGAGACATCCACGGTTCAGTATAACCTGGACCACACTGCGTGAGGGATTTTCTGTCCTTAAAGCAAAGAAGAAAATTGAGTGAAAAAGAAAGCAGAAAAAGATGACAATGTGAAAGTTCTAGGTCAACGTATTGTCAGAAGGACAAAATATGAGTTGCAGTTACATATATATACTCTGAACTCTGCTTTCAGAGTAGATACACGTCTTCTTGTTGACAGGCATTTACCATGGGGCAGATGATTTTGCTGGACATTAAGTACCTTCAACTTTTTTTTAGGGGGGGACAAGAGGTATCAGATATTTTTTATCATCTTTAAAATTACTGGAATTTCTTTCCAAATTTTCTCTAGTTCCAGCTTAGTTTTGTCCAAGATTTTAAGTGTATCCTACCCAATGTGTGGGCTAGGCAGGCTTTAGAAATTGAAAAGAAACAAATTAAGAAATTGCCTCTTGCTTTTTCATTCTCTCCTTACTTTCTCAATCTTTCAGTGTTGCACATAGATTCCAAGTTGCATCCCCACTGAGAAATGCAGGGCATGGTAAATAAGGGGTAGTCTGGTCAAATGACAAACTCTGAATGCTGTCTGCACAGGCTCCTCCTGTCCCATCCCACCACCAACCATTCCACTGCAAGTCCCACATTTCCTATCTTCGTTCTGTGCTCTCCAAGCACCCTCTCTTTTCCCTTTTCCTCTTTCACTCACTTTTTTTCTCCTGTATACACAAAGTCTTACCTCTGCACTATCATACTCAATCTCTCAATAAAAAAAGTGACCTTTTGAATAAAAAATAAAAAGTTAAGTAACTGCAAGTAATGACAAAGAAGGAGGCTGGACTTCAAGAACAATGCACCAAGAAAGCAAAAATGTCTACACTGGGCTAATGTAATCTCTCTGTGGTGGCCAAAAGTGAATAATTATGAAAAAAAATAAAGAAGTGAAAATACATAGGAGACTAACCTGTTAAGTTCTTAAAATTTCCTTCAATTAGTAGTTTGGGGATTTCCCGTGTGGCAGCTGGCATCCACACTACCATACTGCATTATCTATACATAAATTTCCTTGATTAATTTTTCATTGCCCTCTCATTTTGTATTTGTGAGAAACAATAATTAGTGAGTCCTGTTACGGAACTAATACGCGATGCTTCCACTAGCACCCTGTACGACTGCTGATGTGCCACATCCAATCCATGCAGCCGTAAAGTTTGTTTCACATCCAATCAGCAGTCACAAGCTGGTATTTTCTTCCACAACAAAACCGAAACAACTATCATTATATCACGTCTGTTTTCTAGCTTCAAGCAGATGTATAAGGGCAGCTCTGGAACCATCCACATTTCTCAAAATACCTCTTCCAGTTCGTTACTCTGTAGTGTCGATGGCCATGTAGTGCAAATTAACTCATATGTTTTTGGATGTAAGCCTGACGGTGAATGCCAGCCCCTGATTTTCCACAGCCCAGACTGCACACATTCACAAATGGTTGTAATGTTTATGATAATGCTTTTTAAATTACAAGTCTTAAAAGAATGTTAATGTTGCCTTAAGAATATCAGATGAACAAGGTAATCACTGTAGTAATTTCAGTCTGCTTTTCAAGAGTTACTGGACAACATGTGATATATTGATATGCAGAACAGAGCTTTTATGATACTCAGGAAACACAATTTTCAAGAAATTTCAACAAATCTGAATAAAAACCCGTCAGGGTTATCTCAGATTTTGTTGGCAGTTTTTCCAGAATTTGTGTCATTTCTGCAGCTGCATATCATAGGGTTTTCAGAATGGGTTGATTCAGACACACCCAAGTATTCTTGTAAGGCTCTGTTATTTACAAGCCACTCTGTTAAAATGGGCAGTTATGATTTGGCTATACTCATTACTTTGCTTTCATTGTTTTCACATACTTTCCCATATCTTTGTCTTGATACTGCTGGGCTTCCTAGCAACATGAAGAAACCTAAGACTTGCTCCTTCAAAGAATTCATGGTCCCAACCCAAAGAGTCCCACTGACCAAAGTGAATTTCGGTTTAGGTTAAACATGCAGAACATCATCAAGAGCAACAGCAAAATCTAAACCTGAATATACCTGAATTTCTCTATCCTTGCAATTTTCTGCAACAAGGCGTCCTTCATAGTGGCTGAAATTCTGACTTCACTAACATCACTGACCAACTTTCTGTAGAAGATTTCACAGATAAGATTTCATTGGCACATGCACCTTACAAGTTAGATCACTTACGCTGTTATTTCTAATTTGAGAACCAGCTGCCAAGACAATTATCAGAATGTTTACTCCTTAAAAATAACTGTCAAAAGAAAGATATGAGGGCTCGAGAATCCTGAACATATAAACTCAAAAGCTTAAGCAGTCATTTCCAATTTTCTTATATCTGATGCAATTTTCCTAATGGTTGTGGCATAGTTCTAAATTACTAACAGGGCATTCGTCTTTTTCATTTATTTTCTTTCCCTCTTTTTCCTTTAAATTTGCAGCTGCAAATCAATGCAAACTCATTCAGCAATTACCCAGGAGAAAACTTCTATTTTATAAAATGAACATTGTGCTTTCAGGACCTCTCTGAAAACTTTTAACAATGTTACACCCTTGGGCCTTTCTGTCCTTCAGTCCCTAGCTTGAAAGCTTGCATTCTCACTAGCTGTCCCTTTTTAAGTATGCTTTTGTAAAACTGCACTGAAGTGAAAAATGTTCATTAAGAACTTTGGTTTGTTATTTTAAATAGCAAAGGTAGCTCTCCTGCCTCAGTCCTGGCATCTTATGGATTTTTATTTTTTTTTAAATTTTGCCAAAAAATAGCAATAAAATAAACCAATTACCAGTTACAGCCAACAAACTGATTACATTATTACTACATAACATCATCTCTTTGGAATTAGGCTGCTAGCTGAGGTCTTATTATAGTAGTGAATTCACACTGCCACAGTTAGCAATGTCAGCATTTCAATTATAGTAGTCTCTTCCTCCTCCTTTCGTTTCTCAGGGACTGAAATTTGGATTTAAAAATGAACTTAAGGTTGAAGCACTGACAACATAATCCATGTCCCTAAATCCAGGGCTTATCATTCTAGCACATTTTTGACAAGTAGATTTAGAGTACTTTTAAGTACAGGCCCAGTCAAGCCTTCATCCTATACCCAAAACTTGAGCCTGTATGCAGAGAACGTAGCACTCATTATCATTATCTTCATGGCCTGAGTTTCTTAATAAATGAGCTTTTAATAATATCTTCATTTTAGGGAGTCTCTGCTTTTAAAACTGTGCATCCAGCCAACAGTGTGGACTGGGAGATGTGTATTGCCACAGCTTCACATCAAAATTCTGTTTCAGAACAGGGATGTCATGCTCTAAGCATGTTTCTCAAAAGCACTGCTGGTGTTGAGCTACGCAGTGTAATGGACCTGAAAAGGCTCCACCTGGGAGCTCTGAGCAGAAGCGGGAGACCTGTTGCAGGCTCGCCTGTGAAGGCATCTGCCATACGTTCTGGCTCGGACGTGCCAGGAGAACTCCATGGAAACCGCAGGCAGCTAAAACCCTGCAGCCTGTTTCCCGAGCGGGGCAGAGCATACCGGTGATGACACCGACGCTGCCCTGCACGTGGGACTCCGGGTCCCTGTCCTCGTCTGCGCCCCGCGTCCCCTCCCCGCCTCGCCGTTCAGCGGGCTCCGGGCTGTTGTTTGCCTTTGTCCGGGTGCAGGCGGGCGGCTCTTCCCGCAGGCACAGGCCGGGCACAGCTCCGGGGGCAGCGCGGGGCACAGCGCCGGGGCCGCGCTTGGGGCCACGGCCGGGGGTCGGCCCGGCCCGGCCCGCCCGCCCGCACCAGCCCCGGGCCCGGAGCGCAGCCCCGGGGCAGGGGCACGAGGCGCGGCCACCCCCTCCCGGGCCCGACGGTCACTTACGTTGGGGGCGGGCGCCGCCGGGAGCGCTGCCGGCCGCGGGCACCGACCCCGGCCCGCCTCCGACAGGGGTGCCGGCCCGGCCGGGAGGGGGGCGGCCTCCCGCTCGGTGTCTGAAGGGTGAATATTTGCCGGAAAACCGGGGCGTTTATTCCACTTGGCAGAAGCGGAGGGGGGCCCGGGGAGATGGGGAGCATGTGTGCGAGGGGTGGCCCGCGGTGCCTGGGGAAGGGGGCGAGGGGCGGCCGCGACGTGCCCAGTTCCCGCTCGACTGGCGGATCCGCTACCCGGCGGCTGCCGCGGGCCGCCGTGAGTCACCCCCGGCCGCGGCAGCGTCAGCCTCGCCGCGGCGTTGGCAGCCAGACGAGCCGCGGCGCGGAGCCTCTGCTGTCCTCGGATGAACCCGGCGGGGCTGCCAGCGCCAGCCGAGTGCGCGCAAGGCGAGAGCCGAGGCTGTGCCGGCGCGGCGGCGTGCGACACCCCTGCGGCGGGGATGGCAGAGACGGGGCGGGGGGCGGGAGCGGGGGGGGGCAGCCCCTCGGCGGCCGGGCCGGAAAGGTAAGAGTGGGACAACAAAGGTACGGCGGGGGCACGGTCGCTCAAAGGGCACGGCGCGGGGGCGAGGCTGCCCCACGGGCCGCCCGTTCCCGAGGATGGGGCTGCGGCGGCCCGGGGCGCGGGGAGGAGGCGGAGGGGGGCTGTGGGGGTCGAGAGTCCCTGGGCGCCAGGCAGGGTGCAGATCGTTCCCGACAGCAGGGATGCTCGTCGGTGAGAATGGCAAACCCCACCCGGGCCCTGCCATGTTAAAAAAATAAAACAACAGCATCCTCTGCCCCGCGGTGCAAAGACCTGGATCCTCTTGGGCGAAAGGTCCCTCGCTGCCCAAGAGCCCTGTCTCCCCGTTCCTGGCCGCGGGGAGCGGCAGGAAATCGAGGCAGCTGCCGGCAGCTGCTGGCAATGTCTCGAAAGCCGCGGACAGGGTCACGGCCTCTGCCGCGCTCCCACCGCCGTGTCCCCGAGGTGGCGTAACCCGGGGAGGGGGGTGCTCATGGGCTCATAGCCAGCCTCTTCCTTTGCTCCCACCTGTCATTTTTACTTTTTCTTTATTTCTTTGATGTCCGCCCTTCCCATCCCCTGTAGCTGGAGCAAGCGAGTCCCTAAGGACGGAGCAGGTTGCCCCCGTTCAAACGGCAAGTTTGAACCCCGGGAGGACATCTTCTGCCCTCTGCCCCTGACCCGGGCGTTCCCAGTGCCGCACTTCTCCTGGGGCTTTCGACGAGCTCTAGCTACCGGGCTGGCATCAGCCGGGGGCTGCGCTGCGCCCTCATTCCGCGCCCTGCGGAGCGGGGGCGGTGGGGAGAGGGCTCCGCTCTCCCCCCGAGGAGCCGCACTGGGAGGTGGAATGAGTCTGGGAAGGGCTCGACTTCAGGGAGAGGAGACCTGGGGAAAAGGCTTTTAAGGAAATTCTCCCTCGGGGATGTAGGGGAGGAGAGGATGGAAGGAACGGAACCCCTCTTTGCCCCGGTAGGGAGAGCCCTATCCGCACACGCAGATCAGATCTTCGCGGTGCAGCAGGTGCCTCTGAACCCCTTCGCTTCTTCCCCTCTCCGTCCCTAGGAGCAGCGCCTGAGGGAGCCCACAAATACCACCTTAATAGCCGTAATAATTAAAAACAACAACAACAACAAAAACCCCCTTCTGCCTGGCCTTAATGATCCTTTACACACATTCCCCACTCGCTCCCTCCCCCGTCCCCCCAGTGAAGGGCAATGATTATTCGCACTCCTCTGCTTGCCGAGAGCGGAGCCTGATGAAAGGACTTTATCCTCGAGTGACTCCATCGCTTGCTCCTCCTCCTCTCCCCAGCCCGCCGGCCGCCTCGCTTCGCTCTCAGCCCTAATTGGGCTCTTGCTAATATGATTAAAGCCCAGTTAAATGTTTCTTGATAAATCTTGTCAAGAGAGGATCCCCCCCCCCACGTCCCCTCCCTCTCTGTCGGTTGTCAGAAGCCCGGTTACAGACAGGACATGCCCGGCTCCTGCTGTTCATACTCTGGTGGGAAGTTGGCATTTCACAATTGTTCCTTTAACAGGGTTGTTTTGGAGCCGCTCCTGGGGATCGTTCTTCTTCAGGCCGGGCTTGCTGATAAGAACCGCCCGTGGCTTTTATGTAACACGTTAGGATTTGGTCCTGGTCCCAAAATCTCACTGTTTCTTTAGCCTTTTATTTCATACCGACCCTCCCCCCCTCCTCCTTCTGCTCTTGGTAGCCTGTTCCCGGAAAGGCTCTTGCTCGATGCGAGTCGGCCGGGCGCGATCGCCCGTGCAAAAGCCCCGCAGGTCCCGGTGGAGCTGCGCGGGGGCCGAAGGTGCGCGCCGAGGGCTGGCTCCGCATCGACAGCTGCCACACCCGCCCCCCCTTCCCGGGAAAATTCCCGCTTCCTCGGCTCCTCTCTCCGCTCTAGGAGCCCTCGCGAGAGGCTCCCCCGTTGCCGCCCGTCGTTGTGCGAGGCGCCCCGGCCCCCCAGCACAACTTTTGCCGCTGCGCTCGCTGCTGCGGGCGCGCTCTCAACCCTTCACCTGCGTCTGTTTTCTTGTGATTACACCGCAATTGAACTCGGGCATTAGACCACATCCCGCCCCCGTTATCATTTGGGGACTCTGGTTGAATTCGTAGGAATTAGGAACCCGCAGTCGGCGGTGGAGGGGAGGATGGTTCCCCGGGCTTCGGGCATCCCTGCGGCCGGCCACGGTCTTGGCGGCGCTGCCTGGGCTGGCTCGCCCCGCCGTTTTGAGGGGCTCGTTTGGTGGGGCTGTTGGCTTACTCTCACTTTGGTTTTCAGTTTTCTTTGGGGGTGCAGATATTCGGCAGAGGCTTTTCGAGGGCTTTTGGTGGCTGTTGCTTCAGCCTTAATGGCCTTGGAGGCTGCAGGGGGTGTAGTTGTTGGAGGGGGGGATGGGGACAGGCTGTTTGGCCCTCTGTCGAGCCGTGAAGCCACGGTCTGGAAGCTCTTCGATCCGGGGCTGGAAGTAGTATTTCCCGATGGAACACCTGGCCCTGGTTCCAGCCCGCGCCCCTGCACAGTAGCCCGTGCCCCGCGTGCGAGCGGAGGGCTGCTGCCACACAGCTTTTCCACGGGAAACACGCACTGCCTTCACCCATTGGGAAGCAGGGACATAGGTCGCCGAGGGACACGGACCGACTGCCCTGGCGAAGAGCCCCCGAATCCCTCCCGCTCGCCACCGTTTCAGCCCCTTCAGCTCCTTCGCTCCCGAGGCTCGCCCGGGGACAGGCGGCAGCGCGCTGTCCGTCCGCCCTCGGGGCCGCCGGTGCGGGGACGTGCTGGACCGCGGGAGGCAGCGGAGGAGGAAGGTCAAAATCAAACAAACGAAAAAATCACCCCCAGCCCTGGGGAGCGCAGCTCCAACAAAGGCGCTTGTTCCCTGGGCAGGGGGAAAACCGAGCCAAGGGGTAAAACGGAAATCTGCCTCCCCGCCGAGCCCTGCTCCCTCTTCCCGGCGGCAGGAGCCCGGGGGCGCGGGGCTGAGCCCCGGCGGGGCGAGGGGGCGCGGGCAGAACTCCAGAGGGGCCGACAGGGAGGGGGCAGAGCCCGGCAGGGCAGGCAGGGGGTGCAGACCTGCGCCCCTCCAAGGGCGGGCAGGGAGCGTAATGCTAAACCCGTGCAGGGACCCTCGTCCCGAGGGGGGTTCTCCGCTCTCGTTCGCCCCAGCGGAGCGTCGGCCCTCCCCGGGCGAGGTTTCAATCGCGGTTTGAGGATGGTCCTCTCTCCCTACTCGTTCCTTCCTCCCTCCCTTGTGTGTTCCCCCACCGGGGTGGGTCTGGGTTTTTGCGAGACCACAAGAGCTGCGGCCCCTTTGGCCCGGGGCTGTTGATTTACCCGAGCAGAGTCCCAAATAAGCAGCTGTTTGTGCTCTAGCTGGAACGCTGGAGGCTTTCTAAGAATGGCGCTTTTCTTACTCGAGGGTTTCTTTTTTTTTAATTTAATTTTATTTTTATTGGTACATCGAACCAGCCTACAGCATTGCTGGCGTCTTTCCACCAGGTGTCTAGGGCTCAGAGAAAAATTCAAATTAATCTGAAAATTATGAGACAGTTTCCCTCCCCTTCTCCCAAATAAAATAATTATGAGAGAAAGAATTGGTACAAACTGTCCAGTAAGGGATTCAAGATGGAAACAGAAAAGCACCTTCACCCCACCAGAGTGGTGAGGACCCAGAGGGGCCTTCCGCAGGCAGGAAGGAATCAAAGCAGCTGGAAGATGGAATTTGACTGGTTTGAGAACCAGCTTCAGAGATGTGGTTACCACCCACAGCAAGGGACTTGACCTCGTGATCCAAAACATCCCTTCTAATCCTCTCCCTAAAACATAATAACTTGCCCTTCTATATACAAAAAAAAAAAAAAAAAATCAAGTACATTGCACACATTAAACTATTCTGCTTCACAGCTCTCTTGTAGGTCTCTATTCCCATTCTGCAGAGGAGTTAACTGGTTTGCTCCAGGGGTCGCACTTGTAGCTGGGGGCACTTGCTCGGTCCTGATACCCAGAGCCCACATCACCACCCAGCACTGCTCTACTCAGTGAGGTCCCCCATGAAACTATGCTGTTATGAACTGAGAGAAGGCTATCTGCAAATACAAGGGGCTGCTTTGCGAGATCCAGGAAATACCAATTCTGGATGTTGTTTTAAACCTAAGTATACGGTATGAGGAAACAGACCTGCAACTGGGGGGTTTAGGTGTTAAACTCTCAGTGTTTGACTATTATAATTATTTAACTAAGCTCCATTTAGTCTTGATAAGTAGCCCTTGTTACTTTTAGAGGAACCTTTCAGAACTTACTGAAAGATTTCCTACTCACCTGACTTACAAAAGCAATCGTTCTCTTTCTGAATAAATAGAGAGGACTGAGTGATGCTCATGCTTTAGATATAGACAGCAAAACCTAGACTCAAATCTACTTGCTTTTCTTATGCAAATCTTCTCACAGGATTAGAAGGGAAAGTAAACAGCAGTCCAACCTTAAGATCTTTTTCTTTTTAGAGGCAGCCTGTTATATAAATCTGAAACAGAAACTGTTTTCATTTGAAGATCAAATAGAAGTTATCTAGTGAAGCTGACAAACAGGGCAGAATAATCTCTTTGCATTTTTGAGAAATGGATAGCTCTGGTTTTGTTTCAAGGCAAGTAACTTTTAAATAATATTTAACGAAATAATTGACCTTGATGTTTAAACTACAACTTCCTTCACGTCATTAAGCTCACTGTTTTTGAAAAAAAAGTTTAGTATCTGAACTCTGGCGTTCATTCTGCTAATCTCATAATAACATTTGTTTCTTGTGGAATTTTGTTTGATGAACTCATTGGTGAAAAAGAGAAAAAGTTCAGAACAACATGAGCTTTACAGCTCATTTATATTTTTTCTCCCCGAAAAACAGCAAAAACACCCATATGCAGAATGACTTTTCAGGAATAATTTTTCAGATGGATGGATCAAGAAGAAGCTTCCTACAGCTGAACCATAAGCCTTGAGACAAACTGTGTTCTTTTAAGGTGTATTCTGACTTCTAAAAAACATTGCAGTCCTAGACTACAAAAAATGAATTTGTAGAATTTTTTCCTCAGGATAATTAGGGTCTGAGTCTGCTTTTGAAATGTGAGAGAAATGGAACTAACTTCATAAAGTGTGTCTATCACATAAAGCTTTTAGGACAGCCTGATTCACACTATATCCTGCTCTTTGTTCAAGTGACAGATTTCCAACAGCAGAGAGAGGCACATATCTGGGGGCTGCTATTATCTAAGCTAAATATGTACATTTTGGATCAGTTCTATTTTATTTGAATACTCACAATTTCTGTTTTGGGATCTTAAGCATGAAAGGACTGCAGAGATGTGCATTTTATTAACTATTTATCATTCTTTGGACATGCACAAAGGTGCATAAACATACACATTTACTAGTCTCTCTGCTCTTCAAGAGTTCAGAAAATTACATGCAAAATTATTTCAAATAAAAGCAAACAAACAACCAAACAACATACTCATTATAATACAAGAAAACAGGTAAACAAACAAGGTAGGGAGAAATAAAAGCAATAAATGAACAGAGTTTAACTTAATGTTTATTTGTCTGTAAAGGAAAAATATCATGGCAGAGTGGATAATTATTTTTTTTTAAGATCCTTGAATTACAAAACACCGGTATCTACTGAAACACTGTTGTGTACCTTGCACATTGTGTACTCACACATAGATGAAAGCTCTTCCTTTGTCCCGCTGGCACACATTTTTTCTCTCCGGTGAGTTCCTATTTTCAATACGAGGACGTATGAGAAATCAGGTTGCTTTACTGCCAACAAAGGACACATAGTTAACATTTCCACTGATAAACAACATTTGAATTCCCTCCACAGGTACAAACAGTCAGCTCAATAACATTTTAAGGCCCAGGATCTAGAGAGCATGGTGATGTTACACAACTGGAGATGTGACGTTATCTGGCAATCTGAGCAGTCACACTGGCCAAGGGACAATACAAATTCTGTGTCAGGCATTGCATTGATGCAGATTGTCTCAACTTCACAAAAGTATCATGCAGTGCAAGCAAGAATAAATCTCAGAGTCATATCCCATCTCATCATTATCCTCTATCTCTTCCTCCCCTATGACAGAATTGGCATAAGACATCCCTCAGAGCATTCTGTTGCAGTCCCTCAAGCTCCTCTCCAGCTCCTCAGCCCCACATACGAGGTGCCAACTGACTACCTGGTAACAAGCTGCATCTGGCAGAGGGGAGCACCCACATCAGAGCGATGATGTGTGTTTGGAGGAGATGGGGCTGTTTCTGTTGCCCTCATAATACCCACACTGACTCAACACCAGCAAGTGAAGACAGGAGGCACCCCCAGCCTGTGGGGCTATTGTGCAGTTCCCTGTCTACATAGGTTGCCTCTGTGTCTGCCAAGCTATATTTTTACTTCTTAAGCAGCTACTGCCCTTCAGTTTTACACAGAAGGAGAACATGGCACCTGGGGATGGCAGTCCTCAACCTGAAATACTACAGATGCTACAACAGAGTAGCAGTTGTTGTTCAGATGTAGTTACTTGCAAAAGCTGCTGGCTCTACTTTTTTTGGGTTTTATTTTTTTTAGATTGTGAACTACAAAGAAAACAGAACAGTTACTCTTGCCAGTGAATTGGGTGCTGTGCCTTCTATAAGTCACATGAGACCTATCACCAGTATGCAGCTGACGCCCAAACTGATACCTCTTTTCCCAACAACCAAACATAGCTTGCAACATACTGGTAGTGACAGGAGATGGCATTTCTGTTACTCTGGGTATACATGTTCATACCATCTCCTGTTACTCTGATGGTGATTTGAGAGGAACCCACCTAGCATGTTGCCTCAGCCCAGGGTGTTAAGAAGGGAGCTGTGCAAAACCAGGCTTCTCTGTGATGCTGAATACACTGCTCTTCCCTATTCTCCTGAGGATGATTTACCTTGAGATTGTGCTGGACCTTGGGAGATTCTCTCACCCCAGTTCTCATATCTACTGCCTTAATACTTGCTAAGGGAACTAGCAAGAGTGACTCTGTCCTAAATTTCATCAGTCTCTGGTTGTCTTGCTTTAGAATCTTCTGTCCTAAAAAACTCTTCTTATCAGGCATGGCTATTTTTTATATCCTTTGCTGAACTGGTATAGAGTGTTTCTGCCCACTGCAAAACAGTCACTGAATATTTCCCCCTGTACATCTGTGCCAAATTCAGTGGTTCTTATGGAGATCATGTCAGTCAACTTGTAAAGAGCTTCAGGGTCTGTAGGTAACATGAGCTTAAACAATATATGCCTTATATATACATTATATACATATATACATTTCCTTACCTTTGTCTCCAAACATACTGAGTCTGTCAGAGAACTTTGGGGAAGCTGTAACCATGATGAAGGCACTAATGTTGTGGATACACATAGGATTAAGACTGCTAGCCACTGCAGCGTGTCACTGCTGCCTGCACCTTACTAAAGCACAAAACTCTTGTGACTGGCGTGTCCTCCACTTCACTGAGGTTACATGACAGATGCCAGAAAATGTGTCAACCCACTCCCCACCTCTTCAGCATTATTAGCCCAGGGAGGGAAATGCAGCCAAAGAACACGCACACAACTTTGACAGGTTCTGCCTAATCCACCCACATAATGACATTTCTTATGCTAAGTGCCAGAGCGGTGTAGGGAGGCCACTGCCTGTACCAGCTGCTGGCAAGTCAAAGTTAGTTTCATGGTTATGTTTAAGAGATAGCCTGATGTTACGTTAAGAAGTCTTTGTCTCCTGTGGTGCAGCGCTCAGAGAATGACATCAAAAGCCTTCCTAACTCACCCCCCGGGTCATCTGATTATAGGCATGGCACAGAGCCATGCTGCCCCAGAAGACTGTGAGTCACGACGACATCCATGACTATCCTCTTATTCCATGGAAGGAAGTAATGTGCCTTGACCATGAAACAACCAGGAGTAGATTACATCTTTCCCCGTGTCAGCTTAGCCCTGCTGGCTGTTGGGGCAGGCACTGGGGAGGCAAGAGCAGCCTCTCATTTCCCAGCCTTGCTCCTTCCCACCCCTACCTCAGGGAAGCCATTCCTCCCCATGCTGGGACATGCCGTGTGGGCAAACCACATGAGAGGGTTTTGCTCAGCCAGGCAAGGAAGACGATGCTCCGGCTCTCTTCTCCAGTGTGGTGCAGTTACATCACATGGTGAAACATCCGTCTCTCCTCCAACAGGCCAGGCATATCTGATCATGAGGATGCTGTGTGTTCTCCATTCCTTGGCATTTGTCCTTGTAATTAGTCTATCTGTTTCTGATTTACTTATTTTCAGGCAGTCTTCTGCACCCTTGCTCCCTCGTTTGGGCACATGGGGCAAACCACAGACTTGCCCTTAAACTACACAGAAAAATAAAATCAGAAACAGACTAACCACAAGAATCAATAGCAAGGGGCAGAAGGCACACAATTGGATACTGGAGCTTCCTTCAGAGATCCATCTGCCTCTAAATGTGATGTAACTAGGCTCACATACCACATCTGCAAAAGGGGGTAACAGATTCCTCTGCGTAACCTGACTGGCAGGGTAAAACTATGCTGGCTCAGAGAAGCCAAGGCATGTTTAAAAATCATTTCTAAGGAAGAAAAAGAAGTCCATTTTGTGCTCACAGAGCTAAAGCAATCCCTTTCAAGTCTGACGTGATTCCTGTTAGTGTTATTGTTGCTTCCTAGAATTTAGGCTTGAATTTGGCAGAAGTCAAGAAGCCAAGGCATACACAGAACCATTTGTGAGAATCAGTGTGCCTGTGTGCATGGGCCAATTCTTTCCTGAATAAACACCAGTCACTGGGCTGCTGGGTAAAGTGGCGATATATGATGGCAGTCAGACGTGTAGGCTCACACCCATGAGGAAAGGCTATTTAAGGCAAGTTACCTTTTTCCCTACAAATAAACACAACCAGATAATAAACCACACCTCTCAGTGCCAATAAAATATATGTGTTATATTCCATAACTGTTCCTTGTTTGTCTCCCGAAAGTAACATCATTGCCTGGGAGGTAGTATCAAGCCATTAATCAAAAATAAATGAGCAGTACAGGAAATGAAGGATATTTATGAGTATAAATATCTTCCTGTGTACCCAGAATACAGGAGCTGCCTGAAAACATTGTGATTAGAGTCAATACACTTGATCCAGCCACACAGACAGTGAGCACAGCTGTCATTCCTATTCTGAACATCTCATTTGATACCCTGGGGTTCTGCAGCCCTTCATCAGGTGAGCGATGTGAGGTTGTTGTTCATGTGATAGATCAGACAGTAGAGAAACACTCCAGACAGAAACCTCTGCTTGTTTCTTACTAGGAAGAATAAATCTTTCCTTCTTTTGGAATCCACAGAAATACAGATCTAAAAGCAGGACATGGATAAATGAGAGAAGATAAGATATTGCTCCTGCGAGCAGAACATCCTGTCTTCAAAATGGGTGAGTCCTTCCAAACTTCCCAGATATTTCATTGCCATTCAAATAGTTCAATAGATCTGCCTCCCTCTCCTTCCCAGATACTTTCCAGCATTCTAAGCCATAATAGAAGCAAGTAGAAAATAGAAGTTTGTTTTGAAAAAAGAGATGAGACAAATAAAAGGAAAGAAAAAAATAAACAAACAAACAAACCAATAAAAAAAACAAAAAAAACAAAAAAAAACTGAGAATGCCCTAAATTTCATAGTTAATCTCCTGGACACTGTCACAGAATTTTGCATATCTCCGTGAAGATGTGGCTGATTCTGGTTAATCATTAGCAGAACTTAGGGCAGCTGTATAAACAGCAGATTTCTACACCTACAGGTCTTCATTCATTTCCTCCAGTGAGGTTTTTAATTTGACTGGCAGCTAGCCTATCTGGGCAGCTGATAAGAGAAGAAAAAATCACCCTCCAGTCCTTGCATCGCCACTGCCTTTCCTCTGGTTCTCATCACAGAAGTGTACAAAGAATTAAAGAGCTCCCAATACATTTGTAGCCAAATATTTACCCTAAGTGAGGTAGATTATATTTGCTTATTGTACCCATTGCCATCCTGGCATGTGTTCAAGACTGTGTAATTCCTTCGAGTGCTATTGAATAGTTTAAAAAAAAAAAAAAAAAAGAACTTTGTTTATAACAAACTGTTTGCCAATGAGCGCACATTCGATGTTGTCCAGGGTATAGTACCTCCTGAGCTCACACGCCTGGCGTTTGGGCACTTGGCGTTCTCTCACTTCACAAACAGAGCACTGGGGACAGTCCTGGAACGCGGCCAGCTTACCTTAGTCTGTTGCAGGGTTATTAAGAGTATTTTGAAATTGTCTCAGGCATTTCATGGAGAGAAAACATAATTAAACAATGTTCAGAGGAAACATTCTTTAAGGAAATAAAACTTCATCTTAATCAGCTTGGTTTTTTGAGAGCATACTTATTTTGAAAACATTTTAAATGGAGACAAATTAAAATATTATTTACAATAAATTATGTTTAAATTATTGTTTTCCCTAAAGTGAAAACATGGTTCCTTTTAATCCTGTTTTCAACTTTATATAGCATTCATACATTTAACATTTCTCCTACTAAATTGAATATTTTAATGTCATTATAAATTTGGGCTTTCTGGTGTGAGAATGATTTGACACTTACGGAACACTTCCACCATGCCAAATATATTTTCTTCGAATTTTCAATCCCTGAAAAATTCAGCACCTTCGCTTTTTTCCCAAGTGCTGGAATTTCCCATAGAATGGAAATTCTGTTTACTGACCAGATCTGCTAAAATTTCTTTCTCTATTAAAAATAAAAAAGGGGGGGAGGGTGTCACAAATACACAACCGTAAACTTGTCAGAATGTATTTCTTATTGTTGGCTCATATGTTGCCCTCTTTTGGTAGCTTTTGTATTGTACTACACATAAAATATTTAACTGCTGTAGCGCTTCAACATCCAAAGGGGACTGTACTGAATGGTAGAACTAAGTAAATGTATGAGGAGAGCAATAGGTTGTGAGTTAGGCACTTAAATAGCTTATGGACACATCCTGTCAGGAGAAGAAAAGCACTAGGGAATGAATGAGCAGTACAATATAAAACTGGGTTATAAAGGTTAATGAGAAAGAAGAAAAAGGAGAAGGATCTGTAGATACTCGCTCACGTGAATAATTTAATCCCATATCCTGGCTTTGATCTTCTGATGACAAACACGACTTTCAAGTATTTGTTCGATCAAGATTTGTAAAGGGAAGCTCCGCCCTAATCGTCACTCACTTGGTCTTTCTCTGTTACTTATTTCATAATCTACACAGGGGTCTTATTAAATTCTTATGGATATTGAGTAGTCAATCCCAGAAAAGTGCCTGCTAATTTTCCAAGACTAAATTCCTACTGAAGTTAACACTTTTTTCACTAATAAATTTCTGAATGATAAAATTAAAGATTACGTGTTCTTTTATGCAGTGATTTGTTACTACTAGCTATAAAATCGTGTGATACAGACTGCATTATAAGCCTAGAATAATTATTTAAGCAAACACTGAGGTGTTAATTTTTTCCAGAAGACAGTTTTTTTCCTACTATTTCTGAGTAAAATTTACAAAAAGAAACCACTTCAGTCTGTGACAATGATGAAGAGTTTGAGGAGATGGGTATTCACCTCTACTGACTTTAAAAAAGAATTGAGTACAAACTCCCCCAAAATGCCATTCTTAGAGAACAAACTGCTTGCTAATTCATACAATTCTCAGTTAAAAGCACAATAAATGGTTACATAGAAGAGATATTCCAACCATATCTGTGTTCCCAGTTCAGCATTTCACAGCCCTATTCTTTAAAGATTAATTTTTCTTGGTTTGAAAATCAGCATCAGGAATTCAGCCTCACAGGAACTCTTTTATGAACAGTCACAGAAATTATTTCAGAGCTCAGAAGGGAACCATTCCTCCCACCTTGAATTGTGGAGCTTTTGTGGCAACCATATATGATCAGGAAATCTTGGGATAGGAAAGAACTCCCAGCCTTCCAAAGTAAAGACACAAATTCTCCAGTGCTTTGTTCAAATCTATCCTAAAACCCCCAGCAATATGAGCTCCCCTTGAAAGACCATGCGACAGCCTTCCCATTTTCACCTTTAAAAGAAATATACTCAAAAGGCATGATTTCATTGCCTTCCTCTCTCTCAATTATATAATGTTTGCTGCTTTAGGATTTTGCAGACCTTTGTTCCATGTCTAAGAATACAGCAGCCCAGCCTTATGGAAATAAATGACTGCCTGCTGACTTCAATGCAGCCAATATGCACCTTTTAGTGGCCAAGGGCTCACAGATATGACTTTTTGTCACATTTCCTTGCAGGTCTAACCAAATCCCTTCTGCTCCAGGGTAATGAAGTGCTTTAACATGTGCATTGTTTAGCTTGATATGTAGTTCCTTTGTTAAAGCCACCTAGCATGTCAGTAAAGGGAGTTGTAAATCTGCAGCACAGCTCATACACCTAAAGTTAAGTTTATGCTTAATGAGATGTTTGGTTTGAGCCTGACTCTCTCCCCCAAGTGTTTTTTCCAGCCTTTGAATCGTTGTGGGATTTTTTCCAGCTCCTTCCAGTCAGTCAGTGGCTGTCAATATTGAACACAGAGTTGAATGTAATTGCATAGAGTTTTACATGGCCACTATCACCGCCCTGTATTGTGATATGTCTTTATGTGCACAGCCTTTATCATTACATAAATGCATCTTGTCCCCTCTCCCTATACCTTGAAACTGTATCAGTGTTAGTGATGGTCATTTCTTTCTTTCTTTCTCTTTCTTTCTCTTTCTTTCTCTTTCTTTCTTTCTTTCTTTCTTCTTCTTTCTTTCTTTCTTTCTTTCTTTCTTTCTTTCTTTCTTTCTTTCTTTCTTTCTTTCTTTCTTTCTTTCTTTCTTTCTTTCTTTCTTTCTTTCTTTTCTTTCTTCTTTCTTTCTTTCTTTCTTTCTTTCTTTCTTTCTTTCTTTCTTTCTTTCTTTCTTTCTTTCTTTCTTTCTTTCTTTCTTTCTTTCTTTCTTTTTCTTTCTTTCTTTCTTTCCTTCTTTCTTTCTTTCTTTCTTTCTTTCTTTCTTTCTTTTCTTTTTCTTTCTTTCTTTCTTTCTTTCTTTCTTTCTTTCTTTCTTTCTTTCTTTCTTTCTTTCTTTCTTTCTTTCTTTCTTTCTTTCTTTCCTTCTTTCCTTCTTTCCTTCTTTCCTTCTTTCCTTCTTTCCTTCTTTCTTTCCTTCTTTCCTTCTTTCTTTTTTCTTTTTCTTTTTCTTTTTCTTTTTCTTTTTCTTTTTCTTTTTCTTTCTCTTTCTCTTTCTCTTTCTTTCTTTCTTTTTTTCCTTCTTTCCTTCTTTCTTTCCTTCTTTCCTTCTTGCTTTCTTTCTTGCATTCTTTCTTACACTCTTTCTTACATTCTTTCTTTCTTCCTTTGAGTTGTTTGGGTGATTTTGTACTCAGCTTTCTAATATCTCCCAGTCCTTTGATATCATTTGTCTTCTGTCTTCTGTTTGCATTCCTACTACTGGTTTAGTATCATCAGCACATTTCACTATTGTGCTGTTTACCTCTACTTTGAGATTACCATAGAGATATTAAATAGAACAATGTCTGTCACAAGTCCCTGCCATGACCCACAATACATTTCTACAAGCTACAACAATTGACCATTGCTCTTTGTTTACATACTTTCTCCCATTTCAGTCTACACAGCAGTGTTCCCCGCCAAAACAATTGAAGTTCTTTCTCTCAACATGAATACCTGAAACAGTGTCAAGTGACATACGCACTCACCCACATTCCCACCCAGTCTGTGTATCAGCTCACTCACTGAGCATACTACCTTGTTTGCTGAGTGCCAGCTCGGAGCATCCTGACCATAGCCCACAGCCTTGGCCCCCAAATCTGTAATATACGGAATTTATAATGGTTCATATTAACATGAAAGGCACATTTAATATGTTTTATCTTTTACAAGACCATACCGCTTGCTGCTCCTGATATTATTTGCCTCAGTGTTTCCTTGGGATTAGTTGGATGACTTAGCTATATGAAATAAACAGAATTTGGCCTAAAATATTTAAAACATTGACCTTGATTTATGACTTTTGAGGTCAGAAAGGACCATTAACTATCCTATCTAACCTCTTCTGTGTCACAGACATTACCCCATTTCCCATATACTGAGCCCAATAATTTCTGCTTGCCTGACACATGTTTTCCAGAAAGGGATTCAGTTTTGATATGTGCACAGTCACTTTCTTGGGCAGTTTGTTTCAGCAGTTCATCACACTTACTGCTACAGATCCAAGCCTCAATGCTTGCTTCAATTTACTTGGCTTACATTTCCAACCACTGATTCTTGTAATACATTAATCTGATGCAAGACGTTTTTTTCTTGTTGTGAAGGTAATTATACAGTGTAATCCAGTCATCTCATTTTGGTAAGGGAAACAAAACATACTGTCCAATCTACAGGCAGTTCTTACACCTTTTCTCCCACCCTTTCTCAGATTTCTAGCACCCATTGCGCTGCCACACACTACAGCCATATAGTCAACTTGTATGTCCCTGCTAACTTATTCAAAGAGGACTTTATTCCTCTTTCACACCATGAGACTGAGTCCTGTGTCCAATTGCTTTCCCACAATGATACCAAAGACTTTTCAAGCACTGCCCTTGGGATATGATTTCTATCGCATCAATACAGACACCGCATGATTTAAAATTCCTGTTGTCTGCAGAGGTCCTTCTCACCAAATTTGGGCTGCTCCATCTTCGCAATTTATTTGTAATTCCACCAATTTTAATTTCCTCCCTAATTTACTAAGCATCGTTTTACTAGGGATGTACTTGTCTCCCGACCATTAAGGACAATTCTGTGGCCTGCCAAGCGTAACACCCATTTCTGCAAACTGACTCCAGAGCTTTCATTTGGAGCTGACAGCTGCTTTTTGACATCTATCAGTTAGTCAGTTCTTAATCCACTCGGCAGTCACTCAATAACTGTTGTACAACACTCACTTTTCCCAAGTGCCTAAACAGAAAAGGCAAACAAGTGTATTTGAATGCTGAAAAAATGGATTTAGAACTTAAATCCTGGAAAGTGTTAAAAAGCCTAATCCCTACTGGAGCCTAAATGCTTATAAGCACGCAGACTTATGTGACTGGTTGTAGGTCCACAGTTATGAAACCTCATGCTTTGTATATTTTTCTGTTGATATTAATTTCTCTTATCTGTGAAAGACAAAACTTAGACTGTTGGATGGACCACATGTTGTCTTTTGTAGTCACATACGCATAGATTTCCTTTTGTTTCTCTGCATCTCCACAGGTAACTATTATTTTTCAAAAATAATTGGCAATGTCAGTGTAAATCTTTTAGATAATACTTGTCATATTATTGGGTGAGGATTATGCAGCTTTAGTGACTTTCATACATATATTCAAATATCCTAAGTATTCCCTCATCTGTTTCTATCAATAGGATTTATTTATTTGTGCCACAGTGTTTCTTTCTTGTTAATTGCTTCAAGTTATTTTATGTAATTAAAGACAGATGGTAAAGCAAAGTTCAGTATCTCATCCATTTGTTAATCGGTGGCTTATGCAGCTCTATAAATGTAGCAGGGATGTTATGATTTTGGTGTTTTGTGTGCTGTGCTTTAAATTAAATACTGGGACCAATTCCTAGTTATGCTGAAGCCAATGACAAAAGCTGCCATTGACCAGGATCTCGCAGTGGGAGACCATGGATGAGGAAAGCTGTGAGCCAGCTCAGTGTGGTGTTTATACTTTACAGAGGCACACAGCTCACCCACTCCTACACCCAGGTCTTACCCTGGACCTTTGCATCAACAGCTTCCACAGATTGTCAGTAGGAAATGAGCATCCAGATCAGGGCACTGATGAAGAGGTTTATGGAAACCCATCACTGGTTTCAGCATTCTTTGGGCTTATGCTATTTTGGGTGATTTTTTTTTTTTTTTTCCATATGCAAGGGAGCAAAACATCTGTTTTCATTAAGGACATCTTGTTCTTCAGATTAGAGGAAATCACCAGAAAAGGAATAACAAACAAAAGTCTCCAGAGGAGAGAGAAGCCTGCCACGTGCTCCCTTGGGCAGCCATCTTGAACCGATCCAGAGCGTTGCCTGCAGCCCGCGAGCAGCGCAGCCGGCCCGGCTTCCTCCCTCCCGCACAGTCCACGCACCGCTCACTCCACACCCAACCTGTTCATGGGCTTGTTTTGCCCCGGCTGCTTTTCACCTCCAGATCAATCCGTAGAGTGCTCTCCTCGCCCTGCAGGCTGGAGCACGCAGTACTGTATTGATGCCCTTATCCTTCCTCTTTCATAAAGAGGAGATTCATCGCATTCTTGCTGGTTTGCCTGTCCATCCACTGCGCCTCCACACTGGGTGAGTGTATCATTTGCACAGCCACCAGCAGCAGCAATGGGTTTCTAACCAACTTGCTTGCTCCCATCTTTCAGTCCAACAAGCTATTTGGCTTTATCTGTTTTGACTCAGTATGAGCCTGCTCCTATTGTTTCTCGCATTCTTGCATTTCCACCACAGTATGCGACTGACAGAAAAGCAATTTCTCAATTAGACTACAAGGGGTGTGCTGGGAATCGCGAGTCAGCCTAAGGATTTATGTGCTACACCAAATTATCATAACTGACACAACACTTCCAGCAAGTGAGTTTGGAAATATCAGAATCTCCCCCATCCCCTCGCCACCACCACCACTCCTCCCCCGCCTCCACCCCCCTCTTCCTTCTTTGGGGAGGCCAAATTAGAGAGAATAAGGATTCCTCATCGCTACCATGAGTCATGCTCACATTGAGCACATGGCTGGTGAGGTCAGCGACAAGGGTTACTGGGCTATAGAAAAAATGGATTTTTCTAAATGCATCACAGACAGAGCAACATGAAAGAAGAAGAGGAATGCAGAAGCCACCAAGGCCCCTAAACCAGAGGTGAAAGGGAAGCACAGACGGACTCATGCTTCTCAGAAGAATGACCAGAGGCCGGTGGCACGGGACGCTTTGCCCTTTTATTCACCTAAGCTTTTGTCCCTTAATATAAGCCTTTATTTCCCTTCCCCCATGTCTGTTCACAGAAACAACAAATTCACCTATTTTACTCAGCTTAGGGTGGGATTTTTGAAAGCATTAGCACCACTTATTCTCAGGAACACGCAGTGAGGCATATTTGAAAATAACCGAGTAATTTTTGCCAAGCAGGTGTCATGCATAATCCCTATTTAAAATTCAGATACTGAACTTTAAACACATGCTTAAGTCCCAATAAAGACAATGCAATTTAAGCAAAGTGTAATTCAGCATGTGCTTGGTTGACTGCTTGAATCAGATCACATCTGAGGAAGGATTACCCACACCAGCAATTCAGCAGTGGATTGTTAGATGGCACTTAGATTGCTGAATCTACTACAGCAAGTAGTTTTTTTCCTTTGTTTTTACTTTTTCTTTTTTTCATGTGTGTTCCTGGAAAACAAATTTCATCCTTCAGGAAACTGGCTGTATTTGGCACCTATTTGGCACATTTTTACCTATTGAAAAGATAGTTGAAAATTCCAAAGTGCTTCAACCACAGAGGAAAAAATCTTCTAATGTTGATGCTGAAACACAACTTTAAATTTTAATGATTGATACTTTTTTCTCTTTCTCTTTTAATTGTTAAATGCTAAAGCAGCAAGCAAACACACTTTGCAGTCTATTGCATCAGGCTCTATTTAGTAGGTTGGCTCCTGCCAACAGCAGGTTCAGAACTGCCAGTTCTAATTAAAAACTTTATTTTAAAGATACATTTCACAGTTTATTCATGGCACCCTGAGAAATTTAAATTGCTGGATTGAGCAAATGGATACAGTTTCTTTTCTACTGATTCCCAAGTAATGGCTTTAATTAATTGTTTCAACAATTCATGATTGATCTACTATTGCTGCTGAAATCAGTTTCTTCTTTTAAACAAATCACCTAGAGTGGACTCCCCAGGTCCTGTCTATTGCTTTGCCTAGGGTCCAGCTGTATTTTATTTTTGTTTGTAATTTTATGTTGCATCAGCCCAAAAATGGAGAAAGATTATTCTCGTCTCAAGAATTTCTGTGACAAATCCTTTTTGTAGTCCCACTTGTAACAGACAGACAATTGCCATCATAAACTCTGCATAAGTAGCGTTGTGAAATCTGTGATTTATAAGCATATTCCAAGCAAAAAATATTTTGATAACCCATGCTTCTCCCTGCTGTATCTAGCTCTCTGGCTCAGAAAAATACATGAGTGAAGCAGCTTTCTTCCTTCTAGATTTAGTGGGAAAATAGCGCCTTCAAGAGCAAAGTCTTTCCTGAACACCAGATCTGGAAATGCCACATGTATGGGTGGCTAAATTTTGCTTCAGCTTATTTCTCTGCCACCTAAGGCACACACTGAATGGAGTTTTAAAGTAGCAACACGTAGCCTAACCTTTTGACTCATCTTGTTTTTACAATTATTGATCAAATGCAGAGTATGAATTACACTTCTATAAATAGCACTTGTTATCTTGTATCTTTTATAAGATTTTCAGATTAAAAATCTAGACCATGTGTTCTATTAAGTGATGAAATAATATATCTTTATTTTATTATTTGGTCATCATTAGTTACCGTAGAGCATATTACCAGCAGCAAGTCCTCCAAAAAAATTGTATATTGACAGTATCAGATCAGAAAAAAAACTTACAATGCATTAGAGCACTATCTGCACTCTTACAATGATATAAGCACATCTTAGTCACTTAGTGAAGTGCATTTACCAGCAGGTTCTAAAGCATAATATATGCTAAAGATTCCTTGAAGAGTTTCAGATTACAGACAGTATCTTCATAAATTTTGTCATTGAGACTCACCCTTGCTTTCTGATCACACAGAAACCTTCTGGTTTTGGTGGCTGAATAACAGCCCTGAGGCAAGTACAACTGTTAACATTTGAAAGTGCTAGCTGGGAAATATTTTAACGCATTTTTAGCTACTTGTAACACCATTAAGCTGTTGGGGACAAAAAGAAAAAAAACAACCAAATAAACAAACAAAAATAACAAACAAACAAAAAGAAAAAGCAGTGGATCCTATCTGATGAGCCAGCTCTTCCACAGACCTCCAGCAAACACTCCCCAGGTCTTTGATAATCTACAAACCACAGCTTGAAATCCACTGCAATGTCTGAAATCTTAGAGCAGCTGAACATTCTTCACACCTGTATTTTTCTTTTTACAGTAAGAGCTGGATCTGGCTTCAACTGCATGATAAAGAAAGACGTATAATTTTGACTGAGAGACATTTAACTAAACCACCAATATACTCTCTTAATTCAAAGCAGGAATAGGGCGAACATCTCCAAATCCCAAGAATGTATTATATCATCAACTCCTTGTTTTTATGTGGTTCCAAATCATCAAAAAGATTGTGTAAGAGCAGCTGATTCCCAATATAGATATCCTTTTCTTGGGCACTAAGTCATGCCAAGACCCTGGCTGAAATTTTACAAGTGTCTCAGATTGTACTTTAAATAATAGTTATTAGTCATAAGGATTGGCTACCTTTCTTTTCTTTGAAAAGAAGCTATAAATGTATCATCATTTATTCATTTCTGAAATCATCACATTGTTCTCCAAAAGAGTCGGGTTAAATTTACAAAATTTAGGAGCGTATGTTGTGGGACATGTGTAGGATGCCCCTCCCACTAAACTCTAGTTTAAGAGAATGTGTCCCATCCCAGCTGGGAATTCTGTGAAAAGTATTTTCAGTCAGAAGTAAGCACTCTTCTGCAAATTTGTGAAGGTGGGATTTCCTCCTCATTTATGTAAAGCAGTTTCTATCTTGAATAAAAATAACCTGATAATTACTTCTAGTCTTGCATTGGTGCACCAGTTCTAAGGTCCAGTCATTAAATAGCACTCCAAGTTAATGAGGGCTATATGAACAAGGAGGAAGAAAACTTTCCCTGCCCCAGAGGCTTTGCAATGTAAACTCCTAATTTAAAGTTCATTAATTTTACACATCACCTTACATAACAATCACAATGCCATAAAAGAATGAACACATGCTTGTAATTAAAGCCATGGCAGTCTCATCCCATTGTATGAAAAATAGCTCTATCATAATGGTACTGAGTTCATGCCAGAATAGCAGCTAATCATGGGAGAAAGATGATCTAACACTTACAGAACATGAAAATAGAAATGAAACGTTCTGGTTCCAGCCTATTTTCTCTAGACTTGTTGGGTGATCTCGTGCGTGCTACTTAAGCTTTCTGTCCTTCAATTTACCCATGTGCAGAACAGCAATAACAGTATTTATCTGACTCAGAAACGTTTTGTAAGAATAAATTCATAAATCATTAAGACTTTTACGTACTCTCAACATGCTTTCTACACAGCACCCATTTTAGACACTTTGAGAAGCACACATGGACTACTGATTTTAGCCCCATAGTGTCTCTAAAAAGTAGAGTTCGGGGAACACATGGCAGGAGCAAATAGATCTGTCATGGTCAAATCCTTTCTATTCCTGTGCTATTTGTATTTCACCTTTAATATGCAATAAGGATAAAGTTAATTAAATTAATTTTGTAATTTCTTGGTTTATAACAGTTTAGCAAATATGTGTTTAGAAACTCAGACCAAGATTTTCTATGCAAAACTTGTGGAGTAACTCCTTTGATTCCTAATTTGTATACTGTTTTCATAAGAGATATCAAATCTTTGGAAATCAAAAAGGTCACAATAATACCTTACAAGGAGAGAAATTCTGGTAAATGCTATTGTGGATGACTTTTCATCTTAAAAGAATGCAGGAGTATTGCTCATTAGTCACAGCATCACTGTGTGCTTGTACCTAGCAGGAAATGCCAATACTAGATCATCAAGGTCAGTAGTCCCATTCATTGACAAAACCATTCGTGACATGAGAATGAATGAAGTGTCTTGAAAGTCAGCAGTCTCTGATTCTCTGAGCAAGCTTCACAGTTCAGGACAGAGCCAGTCTATCAGTGGCATACTTTCAGCATGTAATCGTCTGTAAAGTCACGTCCCAATAGAGATAATGAGGTCCCATTCATGATTTGCCAATGAAGTGCAGCAATTTAAGCTTGACTCTCTTCTGCTGGAAAATTAAGCGTTTGAAATTTGGACCTGATCCTACTTTCACTGAAGTCAATGATAAGACACCACCTGATTTCAAGGGCACAGCAGCAGACTTTTTGTAACATTAAATTCACTTATCCTTCTCTCACAGAGTGAAAAGCAGGTCATGGATCTGATGTTTGCAGCAACAATGAGGAGGCTTTAGAAACTAAATGGGATGTAGCTGATTATTTTAGAACAAATTGAACTGAAGTACTAATGGCTTACCAAGCGTTGCACAACCAGCACATGATGATGTCCAGAAATAGTGTAACACCATACTGTGTTCAGTAAAAGGCTGAAGGGCTGAAGGGCTGAAGGGCTGATACTCCTTTCACTCTCACCAACATAAATCAGGACGCAACCTCACTAAAGTAATTGAATTATATAAGACTAAAAGTAGTGAGAGGAGAGTTAGACCTAAGAAGGACTGCTCCAAGCAGTGCAAGGGAAGAAGGTGTCACCTGTCCCCAGCACTGTCCATCTGAGTCAAGGGCCACCTCAACCAGCGCTGCTCGCGGAGACCCCAGCCCTGGTGGGACCGCAGCAGCTCTCCTGTCATACAGTCTGTGGTAGCTTTGCTCAGGGCAAAAAAAAAGCTGGGAGTTTTGAGATCAGAGACAAACCGAGCATATGGGACCACCCCAAAGGAAGTCACAGGAAAGATCAGGTACTTGAATTTTACTGTGACACCAACTCACCTCGGTCAGACTCAGGCCAAGGTACAGGGCTGTTCTGAGCCTGTTTGTCTGGCCATAGAGCTAACATGCAGATTGCAATGAATATCCTGGAGATATGGTCTCTTTTTGACACTTGTCCTATCTCCCTGGTAAACACAGCTGCCCTCAGCGGAGAGGCACTGACTGCTTCCACCATGGGCTCCTAATTCCCAGTATTTAGCGCAGGGTATTCAGACGAGTTTTTCTCCAATGCTTTAACACAGCTCACTCATATAAATTATTCAGCCTCTGGTGGAAATGCATGTTTCTCAGTCCAGTATTCAGCTCCACTCCTTCTTAGCAATGTCACATTCCCCACTATGACACAGCCAAATGCTCTGTGCACTGCCCTGCTGTATCCCCCTTTTTTGCTCACCCAAGATCCTGACCCTAATTGCAGGGTGCTACCAGAAGTCCCCAGCTTGTCCAGGGGGGAACACACAGCCCCTCATAATGGCCTCCTGCTGTGAGTAGCAGAGGACATACAGTAAGGCTACAGGTGACCATACAAATCCCCTCCAGGACACCATCTGACAGTAAGTCAGGGAACATTGATTTAACACCAGGAACCGAAAACTGACCTATGACCCAGACTCTACAGCTGACAGAGCCATGCCCTAGCCTATTCAATGATTTTTTCTACCTTCTGAACTCAGAGAGACACTGAAAGTATTACTATACTGCCCTCTTATATCTTTTTACACGAACCCGATATCATGTTCTAGCAAGACAGCCACAGTATTTCAAAAACAGTAGCATGTTCAGCAGAAGACCCTTAACTCATTCTTCTCTTTATGCACAGCAAACACTTGCACTTCTATAGCTGTGGGCATCCTCTTTTATGTACAAAAGAGCTAAAATTAAGATGAATGGTTCCTGCACAGAAATTTAGCATTCATTATAATGAAAAACTCTGGCTTGTAAAGTTAAGGGGTCTTTTACATCATGGTTAAACTATTCACAGTGGTATATCTTTAAGCAGTATTTTAGCTATTTTATAACTATCTGCAAGTCAGCATCTTACATGGCTCAGAAAAATTAACTAAATTGAAGACTTAAATTAAATCAATGCTCAGCAGAACCGTAGCCTTATTCTTGAATGCCAAGCCACACTACAGAAAACTTTGTTAGAAAGCAAAGAGAATGTTATTTTTCAACTAGAACATGTGTGTGCGTACAAAGGAAAACATTATTCACAGCTGAAGTTATCCACGAAATATGAATAGAGAAGATTATAAAAGCTGAAAATCTCATATAGTACTTTAGATTAGGAACAATAAACTTTATATTTTTCTGTAATACCTTACACCTGAGCAGCTTTAATTACATTACAATAATTAAGACTGTCTGATAACATCACTGTGATATATGTCTTCATTTACAGATGGGTAAATTAAGACTGAAAGTGATTCTTTGTGCCAATTTGTGCCTCTCCCAATCAATCAAAGAACAAAATAGCCCAGAATTTATGATGTCCTGGCTTCCACTTCACTGGTCAAACTTTTACCAGATCACATCTCATGCCAGTGGGACCTCATGCTAACAACCTCATTGTATTTGAGGGTGAGACCCGGAGCTTTCAACTCCATTATTACAGTACCACTTCATCACTTGTATTTCTGCCTATTAGTTTAGCATATACAACTATTTTTATAGTCAAAAAAAATAAGTTTAGGAATTCATATACTTTTAATTATTAATTAAATTGTTTTCCAAGCACCTCATGTAAAATACCATTGAAAGTCTTTCTCTCATTTGTCAAAAGTCCCAGTAAATTTATTCCTCTTTTATGTGGTACTGGATTATTTACTGTTCATTTTCCACATGGAACAAGCCCTGACTAGTAACTAGATGGCAGACATGACATGTCCATATCCCAGAAACCTGCTTATTTGACTTTGCAGATCTGTTGAGGGTTTGGCTTTTTTCCTGACCTTGCACATGTGAGCTCCATCTTTCTGCAAATGCATCAGGCAGCCTGCCTGAGCTAGTCACAGGCAGGATTAGTAAAATTAGGCATCTGCAGATGTTAGGCTACCAAAAATGAATACCAGTGCTGTGTTTCAGGGGCTTTCATTTGGTGAAGGACTGTGGGACTTGGCGAGGTGGGGGGAACTGGGATACTCCTGCACGATAGTTTATCTGCATGAAAAGGAATGGCAGGGTTTAGAGGAGTTAGCAGCAGCAAGACTAATGAGAACAGAGCAGTCTGACCCGTGGAAGTATTGAGCAACCACAACTCCCATTTACTTCAGCGCTTTTGTAGATCAGATCCTCAAGCTTGTTTGCTTTTTGGAATAAGCCAGTTGTGGTCTATATTAGCTTGTTCTCTTGGCAGTAGTGGTCCATGCCATTTCTTGCTGGCTTTGGCCAGCCCTGACCAGCACAGCTTTTGATCACAGACCACGTGACACAGTTATTTTTAGCATATCAAATTCACAGAGAGGCTAAATGCCCAGTTTTTGCAAAGTGATTGAAATGCTTGTTTCCTCTTGCTCAAAGCATTTGTCTCTCCAGGTCCAGTAAACTGTTCCTTTTGACAAACTACAATTCACCGTCTTGCTACTGGGCAGACTGTGCCTGGGAGAAAAGAATCAGATAATAAAAGTATTAGAGTATTTGTTTATTTTATCACTTCATTTATCTTTTCAGTGTTACTGTTCTGTCAAGAAATCAAAAAGTGAAGGGCTACATCACAATTACTCTTCACTTTGACTCACACAAATCAAGGAAGATGGGTCAATGCTGGCTGTCATGAGCTGCACCCATTGCCACTGCTGTCCCTTGGAAAGAGTCTTGTTCATTTTTCCTCACTTCCAGCTACTCACCAGGAAAGACCAATAAAGTGAGAATCTTCTGCAGGGTGATCTGCATCAGTAGGAAAGAAAAGAAACTAAGCAACACAATACAGGGTTTTTCTCCTCTGACTTAAAGAATGCTAAGTATTTTTTTCCCCATAGACTACTGCTGCCCTACTTCATTGCCACTGGTTTATCTGTTTCCCTGTGTGAAAAGCTCATCCTGTACTAGACTGAACAGCTGACACATCATGTACTGCACGATTCATATACCTTCCCAAAGAACTTCCTTGCAGGCTTTTGATAAGGTGAGAAAATAACCTGGCTAAAACAGTGTAACTGGATTGATTTAAAAAAAAAAAAAAAAAAAACCTAGAATTTTCTAAAAGATTTCCTGAAACTCATTGTGATGATTTTAAACTTTTCTTTTAAAAATGAGACACAAAGGGATCTACTCAACCAAATCTAATTGCATTGCGACTTGGCTATCCACCTGGGTACAGATGCTTCCTTTGTCTGATTTAGAATATAGATGTAGGCGTGGGGCTGCCACACAACTACTTTATTGAAGAGCTTGTCCACCTCTTTCCATCCCTCTTTCCCCATTTTCTACCAATCTATATACTCTCCTCACTGTCAACTCCTCCCCTGGCCTAGCTCTAAAAATGTAGCTCATAAAATATCCTGACTGTCTCCATGGACCTGTACAACAACAAGGAAAACTTGGCTATCATTTGTCACACACATCGAACATAGCTCAGAGCCTCACTAGACCCACATGGGAAGCTTCAAGGGTATTTGTTTGGGATGGGCTGTGAACTTATCTCAACCAAAGGTAACTCCTATTCACTGGCAGATGGAGGAGGTGGTGCCAGTAACATTACTGGGTTCAGAAATACAACACAGCTTGTCATAACAAGTTGCTCTGGCAACATCTGTTAGCAGCCCACAGAGCTATGTAGCACTTAAGCCAGATATAGCCATAATGTAGTTTTTTGCACTGAGCTGCAGCTAATTGTACCTTTCCCAGACAATAACACATTATTTGCTCCTCGCCTCAGAAAACCCCACCGTTTCTTTCAGGGATCATTTGCATTTCTCTGGTATTAGGTTACAATGTCATGCCAGGTACATCTCAGTAGCAGCCTTTTTGGAGACGTCAAGCTCAGAATTATACCAAATTCCTTCAGACAATCCTGATGATGCTCAGCCAGCAGCACAGTTTGGTCCAGACATCATTGCTGCTCAGTCAATGGAGCTAGTTGCTTACAGGAACTCCTCCCAGCTTAACCATCACTTCAAACCCTTAACAAGATAGCATCCAGTTTCATATATTCTGTCCCGTATTGGGGAAGCTGTGCTGGCACCACCAGAAAAGACAATAGAAAAATAATTTTGGCTTTTGAATTCATAGTTATGACCAGTTTGGTGTCTTGCAGCTGCTGATGGATTTGCACAGACCAACCTAGTCTCCTACAAGCAGTGAGGTTGCATCAACATGAATACTCTACCACAAATGTAGTATACAAAGAGGGGTAGATGATAAGGAAGGAGATAAGGACTCCTATTTTCCTGTGTACCATCAGTATCCTGTCACAAGTCACTATTTTTTATACTTTTAGAATTTTACATGTTTAATGCATGAAAGAGGTGAGTACAAAGACAATTTCCAGAGTGAAAATTACTCGAGAATATTTCTTTTGTGATAAAGGAGCCCTTCTGGGTGTCAGCAGAGACAAAAGTCAAAAGAGGTAAATACATGCAGCAGCTGTGCCATACCCTTCCTCTGGCTTTTGTAAGCCTGGTGGGTTTTTCCACTGAAACAGCAAGGGATTTTCCTATCAGAAGGCAGTTGGTATCAGCAGATCTCCCAGCTTATCTAGATGTCGCATCTCTTCCAATTTAAATGCTACATCAGTGGTTATTAAACCTGCATTGCAAAGAAATAAAACTAAGGAAAACATTCTGGAGGGTGCTCTGGATTCCATTAAAGGATTGAATTTCTCACTATATTACACTTTTTCCATATGGCTGAAACATGGAGCTGAATACACTCGTATACTGCTAGTGGTATAATCCCAGATGGTGACAAATGACCTCATTTCAACAGCAACATATAGATCTTTATGACACCAATGCTTAGCCATGCTCTTGGGATATTCTCTCCAAACAATGAATGACTGGCAGATAACATGTTTAACTTCTGCCTTCACTTTTGTATGCAATTTATGACTAACACTGCAGAGCTACTCGTTTGTTAAGTACTCAGCCTTGTAACAGCGTATAGATGACATGAGATATTCCCTCAGCTGCCAGTGAAGGATCTCCTTTGGTCCGTGAAGGTCAACTGTGGTGCACGCAGCGTGTCACTATCTGTGTGCAAAGATATGCTCTGGCAGGGTAGAAGTGAGCTGATAACGTCTCACCCCTGCTTGGGCCCTTCAGCTGCCTCTTGGGGAAGTGTGAAAGGCTGCCAAGCTCAAGATGTGCTGCATCCTGCAATTTGGCTTTCCAGAGAAGAACAACCCCTCCCCCCAAACTCACCCACGCAGTTCTTTACCCCAAGAAGAGGTCATCACACAAAAAGTAGATAGGAGAGAAAGAGACTGCACACTTGACTATAACTGCAAAAGAGAGAAGTCTGGAGTCCTCTTGAGATGTTGTGTAAAGAGAAAGCAATCTGGGCTGTCTCCATTTTTACAGAAAGACCTCTGTGCTTTTGTGGACTTCATGGCCTGCCAGATGGAGACGGCTCCAAGTAACACTGAGCTCTTATTGCCGCAGAAAACCAAGGAGAACTATAACCCCAAGAACTGCAGGTGTAGGAGGGAATACTTGCTCAGATGATGATTCATGTCAGCATCTGAATAAATAAGGTCAGACAGCCAGAGATTATTCCAGCGAAGGGGAGTTGATTTGTTTGGGGGGCAGAAAGGAGGGGCTGTTTGTTTGTTTCATGTCATTATACTGAAACCCTGGCCTGCTCTGAGTTGTTTGGGTTTTTTTCCCCAAGAATTAGTATTCATTTATTTTAATTAAGACTTCAGTTAACAAAACATATAACTGGGTGTAGCCTACCTGAACTGGAACAGCTGAATCAAAAGCAGAAATCCTAAGGTTAGCGTACACTGTGTAGTCAGTATAATGCAGCCTTTATAAACATATCTGCAATCGTTTTAAAGAAGACGTCTCTACTACAGACCATTAAAAATAAAAAATTACTTGCCTCAAAGGGGTGAGAAAGGATTAATTAGTTAGTGCTCATGCAGAACTATGAAGATACAAATCGTGGGACTCTGTTATTAGTAAGCAGAAGATGCCAACAGGAAGCAGCATTGTTAAGGGCACGAGGACTAACAATGGTTTTGTTCTCACATTTGTAAATGAGTCTTCTGCTATTGAAAGGTGTTGGCCTTTCAGCCTAGGAGGCTGAAATTCTCTTTCTTCACCCAAAAGAGCCTTCATGGGCTGTGCATACTTTCTCACACTCCCTCACTGGTGTTACTCACTCTTAGCTTATAGATGCTAGACAGTAGCCCATTCTCCATAGCCCTTTTATTGCTTGGCCTCTGCTTCAGCTGCCAAGAGGGGTGCCATTTAGACTCATTGTTATGGTAGCTTTTATGATCTAGACACGGTGTCTAGGATCGGAGACTTCCTAGCAATTTTGCATATGCTGCTGCGCTGCCATCAGAAGAGAAGGACTCCTAGTTGCCAAAATTCTGGGCAGAATTCAAAGCAGTGACCTACAGATGAAAGGCGCCCCATCTGGGCCAGCTATGCCATCCAGCCCCTGAATGCCAGCTCTTCACTGAATGAAAGTGTATTGTGATGTGATGCTCAGAAGGGAATAAAAGAAAAAGAACCAGTTTTAAAATATCTGTGGATAACAACTGTCTAGAGCTACAGCTACAGACATTCAGACCTTGCTTACATAATATTTCTATCACGCACCATCCTCCCATCCAACTCCCCACCTCATGCCAAGGTGCTGGAGGGAGGTCTTGTTCTTATTTATGCAGCAATGAATACAAAATCAGAAACTTTCCACAGAAAGGTATGGTGCCTTGGCATGCTGGGGAAAATAGTAGAGCAAGAACAGTTTGTAAGTTAGGGGGAAGAGAAGGATTAAAGAAATTGGAATAATGGTATCCAAGTATTTCCTCTAAAAACAGGATGACTGCAGACCTTTAAACCCAAAGCACAGAGAGCAAAATATGCTACAGCAGAGTGAAGCATCTTTTCTCCCTACATTTGATATACTACTCACTTAGACAAGCAAAATCCTTTTTCACCCCATTGTCCTCAAGCTCCTTTTTCACCCCGTTGTCCTCAGCTCATGCCACACATTTGACCCCTTCCCTCCCTTCTTGCAAACACAGTGCAGATGAGGAAGGTGATTTTGTCACCTGGAGTTAATTTATGCTGTTCACTGTGCTGTGCTGCTGTGCTGGGGTGGAATCTTTTCAGATGTTGGGATGATAGGAGAAAGAACAACGAAGCAGCAGAGTATATGTGGCGGGTGGCCGAGTCATCCTATCACCACGTATTTGTGTAGTTTCTTTTAGTGCCATCC
Organism: Pseudopipra pipra; assembly: GCF_036250125.1. Lineage (NCBI taxonomy): Eukaryota > Metazoa > Chordata > Aves > Passeriformes > Pipridae > Pseudopipra > Pseudopipra pipra. Next base: position 54,018,512 of record NC_087554.1, read on the forward strand.
AATCTTTCCTTCTGTCCCTAAATGGCCTGTGTTGAAAATGTCCCTGCTTACAGTTGCTCAACTGGAATGAGGACAAATTGTTTGCAGTGGCACCCTTCCAAATGCTTGTGCTGTAACTTTTGTCTTGACTAGTCTCTGGAGATATCTCTAGAGTGAGTTTCCTATGACTCGTTTGCGCTATCCCTAAGTCATGTCAGATTTTCTTCCTCTAGTCTTTCAACTTTGTGGCAAAAATCTTGTTTAAAACACCCTCATCACAGAAAAAGCCAGAGCAGGCAGAGACTGTTGTTATGTCACAAGTTCCCCAATGAATTAAAAGCGAGGGGGTTGGGTCTCAAGGGTGCCTAAGGTTACAAGGTTGTTCTAGCAGACAAGGAGACCCACAAGCAGAAAAGGGGTGGCCACACCAAGCAGCTTTGAGTTACTAAGTCCTGGTAGTGTCAGGAGTGCATTGCCCTCCATACTACTACATCAGCCACTTTTATAAGTAGAAACGCCTGACCTCTTGGCCCTCCAGACTGCTTCAATTCAGCACTGAAGGGGTGGTGAAGGTACTCTTGCCTCTCACATTCGCATGTGAATTAGTCCAGGATAACACAGCAGCAAAAAAAAAAAAAAAAAAAAAAAAAGCATTAACACAGCCTGAAGAACTAAGCCAAGAAAGGAAGGGTTTATAGTTCCAAAAACCATTGGATGAAGTTTTGCACGTAGACTCATTAATAGACATTACAGAGGAAAAGGTTCATTCCTCCCCTCTTAGATGCATGACCTGTTAGATATATATGTATCAATAATATTCAAAGGCCATTGTGTGCTTGTTTTTAATGGCTGTTAAATATTAGTTTTTCATCAAAAGTACAATCTGCTTTTAGAAAAGAAATACAGAGTTAATGCTATGAAATGGTCTCACTACTAGGGCAGAAAACCAGGCCTGCATAAAACAGGCTGTCTCTTAACACGCTTTTCAGAAGATGATATGAGCACCCTCAGAGTGAGGGAGAGTGCAGCCTGGAGATGAGACAGCCATGGTTCCTCATGGAGCCTCTGGGAGTATTAGGGCCATGATGGCGAGCAAATTGTGGGACCATCAGCCCTTCCTGCCCTTTGACTGGAAGTAACCAGCCAGCACACAGACCTGTTGCAGGTTCCCTGGGGAGGGACTTTTCCCTGCTAAGCCTTCCCAGGGTCCTCAAATCACAGGGGAGCCCTCCTATGCAACCCCTCTCAAAGCATCTCAGCACCTTTTGCTTTGTGCCATGAGAAATGCAAGTGGGGAGGGAAAAAAGAGCAATGAAGTTTAGTGAAGGCATCTCATGGTTACAGTCATATGTTGTTCACTTTGCATATTGGTTCATACATCACATTACAATGGCATCTCCTGCTCTATCGATGTTTTCTAGACCCTGGATTCAGCAAAGAGGGATAATCTCCACTGCAGACATATCCCTGTATCTCTGAGATAACATAACCAGCTAGAAGTGGACACAGCACAGCCGGACAAGGCATTCCAGACACTAGGGGTTGCTCACTGTTATGAGGCTTAGCAAATACAAGGATTATGTATGACTTTGCAATTATTCTGGGGATTTAAAACCTTTGCCACTGACACTCTTTTTTTCTTTTTTTTTTCTTTTTCTTTTCTTTTTTTCTTTTTTTTAACAAAACTGGTGTCATACTGTGCCTCTGTCTGCCAGTTAGCCAGCCAAATGATTGCTTGCGCTGCATTGGGATCTCATGAAACCCTAAGACTACTTTGTTTTTCATTAGCACTAGAGGGGAAAAATAAATAGGCTGGGCTCACGGTTTATAATTGCATATGTATTTACCACTTTAAGACCACTATTAGCAATACAAATTAGCTCACTGCCCTTTATATCATCTCTGCAGTTCCTCTCAGAGCACACATAAGCCGTCTCATTTTTTGTCCGTCATGCAGCCAGATTCTAATCTTGGATGTGCTGGAAGCAGTGTGATGTACCTCTAAAAATGATCTGCTCTGCTTGCAAACAGAGTGACCAATATTTGGAGCCATGCCTTGACATTCACCATGTAGTTGGAAGTAGAACCTGTCCAGGCCAATCTTTGGGGCAAATCCAGCTGGTAAATGTTGTAGAGCAGAGGAAGTTTTTGTAGAGTTACTCCTGGTTTGCTTTGTTTTCAGCATCTCAAAAGATCCACGGGAAGAGGTCTGCTGATACCAGGAAGGCAGAATCTGCGCTTGGCATGATTGGTTTCTTCCATATAAGTAGTAGGGAAGATGAGGAGCATATTGTCAATAAAATGCAGACGTTATTTACAATTCAACTTCTAAGAGCTACCATAAAGTAGTGAATAGCAATGATTAAGTCCAAAGCCATTCTACTCTGTTTTGGTTACTACTTTATTCTCCCAGAGCTCACATTTTCAAAGAGACAAAGCAGAGATGCCCAGAGGAGAGGAAGTTTCATTCTAAGAAGCCATAAAAAGAAATGCATGGCCACAGATCGAGGGACAATTTTATGTCTCACATTTTTTCTGACCCTATGAAGAGCAGCTTTAAACTGTTGCTCTCCTCCTCAATTTTAGTGGAGGCTGTGGCAGACACCATAGTTTACAAAATAGAGGGTGGGCATGAATCCTGAAAAAGTAGATCCATAACAAAATCTTGGTCACTGAGGCCAGAAGGACCCCTTGCCTACCCTTCTGTCTGTGGCAGAATTGATCTAATTATTCTATAACTGTTCCTGCAGATGGGTGTCTGGCCTCGAATAACTCCGACAGTGAATGTCCAACGGCTCTTGGCAGCTTGTCCAATTGCCGAACAGTTCTTCTACAGTTTTGCCTAATATTTAACCTAAAACTTCCCTTCTGCTTCAGCCAATTATTATTTGTCCCATCTTTGTTGACTAATGAGAATAATTGATCCTTGTCCTCTTTATAACATTCCTTTATGTTTCCTGTTGTTATGTTCCCCACACTTTACTTTTGCCTTTAGGCTAAAGGTGCCAAGTTATCTTAACCTTTCCTCTTAATCTGAATGCCAGACTTCTTACTATCTTTCTTCCACTCTAAATTCTTCAATTTGTCCGCGTTTTTTCATACAGAATTGAATGTAGTTACTCCAGTTATGCTTTAACCAGTGCCAAGCAGAGCGCAATAATTACTTCAGTAACCTTACTGACCTCATCTAATAACAAAGGCAAAATGCAGCATGTAATTAAAATCTAAAAAAATAACTATTTTTAAAAGCTAATTGCCTTAACAATCAGAATATTCTACAGCTCAGAGAACACACACTAAAGAATTTAAAGGTTATTGTTCATTCAAAACATCTTTTTCAATTATATTCCGTATATTGTATTTTGAGCTATGTCCAGTCTTACTCCTATTAGGAATGGTCTGTGCTGCATCTCTCACACTCCCTCCCCATCTTTTTATTTCCTGCAGATTTAACTCCTAAAAGCTCCATGGGGTCCTTTCTACACCGAGGATATTCACTAAGGATTTCCCACTGTGGTGAACACTTCTTCAGCTCCACCAGTATGGCACAGCAGAGAACTCCCACTCATGCTTTTGATCCTTTAGTCTATTACAATGTCTTCCAACTTCGCTAATGTCAGTGGAGCAGAGCCAACAGTGAGGCATTTTTAGAAAGCTTCTTTTACAGGGACAAAGTTTTCATCTCCTTTGCCAAGTCCAGGGTGTCCTACCTTGAATCCCCTTCTCTCTGTTGTCTGGCTGTTCTTTTAAGAGCCCCTCTGTCCTCTTCACATCATCAGCACTGTATGTGCCCATCATGGTTTGTAACGGTACATACTCCTGCCTTTCAGTGGCTGTCTCTTCAGGAATAGAAATCCTTGTCACAACCAGTACAAATGATTCACCATTACTATCAGTCTGCTGACAACAGCCATTCTTGGAAAATGGTTACATGAATTTCTGGAATCCCTAAAAATAAACAAATTTGGCTCCATTAACAGGAATGGTAAATTCAGACTGCAAACCCACTTGACTACGCCAATGCATTTAATTAAATTGTTTTGCTATTACGCTGATAAGCAGAGATATGACTGTTGCTAGTAGATGTAATAGTTTCTATTCTTGTTGCCTCCTAGCACCTTAATTAAATTACAATTGTTCTGTTGGAAAACATGGCTGTGAACACCTCTAGGTAGACAACACAGGAAAATATTCCTAGCAATATAAAAATCAGGAATGTGATATTGCATGGTAGACAGGATAAAAAGGAACTGGGTTAAGATTGCAGTAGGGAAGATTCAGATTTGCTTTAAGAAAAACCTAATTGTGAATCATTGGAATATATAATCTGGATTTTCCCATACTGAATTATCTTCTAGTACAGGTTAAATGAACAGCTGACAGGAACGACACAGGCATAAGTGATCCTGCTTTGTTACACACCGATAATTGAGGTTGAGGACCCTTTCATCTTTTTTTTTGTATGGTTGTACTTTGCTTTAAATTTCTAAAAAATGAAGTAAATTCCTGCTCTCATTTACATGCATCTGAGCCTCTTATATTCTATAAAGTCTGTAAATTTACAAATGAGATCAGAATTTGGCTTCCTATAAAAACACATTGTAACATGCCAGCAATTGCTCCATAACAACGAAAAGAGCAAAGTACCTTGTTATATAGGTCTTGTCGCTCAACCAATACATACAAGGCAAAATAATCACTGCTTTTATAGCAAGACCTCATCCAAGTGCATGTGTAAGACCTTCCCGTATAGCTGAGTAAAGTAACACCTCCACACATTTCCACCTAGAGAAGAGGTACCTTTGGAGGCTGAATGAAATCAAACAGAAATATAACCTGCAAATTTACAGTGTGCAACCAAGCATTGGTTGTAGTCCAGGCAAACATGAACTTCAAAGACCTTTTATGTTTGCATGGTTCTTTGGCAGTTAGGTATTTTCTTCCTTCATTGTTTATTACGGTGCTCTGGATAGAGATTAAATTTAATAGCTCAGTATTTTTTTCTTTTCCACTTATCTTGAAATAAGATTTGCACACATATTTGTAACTAGATTAAAAACTGTCAAGTGGCTTTTTAAACAATTCTTGGTGCTTGCAGAAGAGTTGATCATGGCCTCTTACATACAAGTACTTCCCTGGACCCACTGATCCCATCCCACATGAATAAAGCTTTACCCTCTTTGTCCAGAATTAGAAAGGCACTTCTGCTTAAAGTATGCCAGGACACAAAATCCGCATAGTATTCCACTAGCAAATTCTGCAATAAGACTAAATTTAAAGCCTATTTAGGTCAGTTAAAGGCTTGCCATAAACTCAGTGAGGTTCGGGAGAGGCCCTTAACCTACAGGTCTTAAGGACAGGAAAGCCTCCATATACATGATAGTTCTTTGGGACATCACTGAGGTCAGCAGAGGCTGATTGACTTCAGCAGATCACTGAGGTCAGCAGATGCTCAGTGTGACAAGAATTTTATGCTGATCCAAAGCTATCAGAGAAATAAGAAGATGGGAAGACTGAAGAGAGTGAGTCCTCCCCACATGTCATTCACCTGCAGGCTGTCAGTGCTGTGGTGACCAGAAAATCCAACCAGGCATCCCTACTCATCCATGCTGTGCTTTGGAATTGACTAAAGAGGTCAGCACTCCCACATTGTGTAGAAATGATTACATGATGTGGGTTTTATTTTTAAAATAAATTGAAGATTCCATACCCTAATTCACACAAAAGCTAACAAAATATGGTGTTATTTTAATGATGTACAAATCAATATTATAAAAATAGGTAAATATTTCCCTTGGCAAGAAAATATCAAATATCTCATCCTTGTAACATGCAAGTTTTATATTTACACAGTGTAAAGCGTCCCACGTTACCATAACGTGTTAGTAGCATGAAATTTTTTTATCTGCCATGTCTTAAACAAAGCCTGAGTTACTGTCTGCAGTGCCCTTAAGCTATATGCCATAGTCTTCACCAGATTGAAACAAAACACATAGAGCAGCTAGCAGTAACCACATTAAGGTTTAATGCTTATAAACACAGAAGGTTTAACACTTGGCAAGCCAGAATTCCCCTATGACCTGAAGACATGCAGATCATGACCTGAGAATTAAGTGCTGTGTTAAGCAGTCAAGCTGTCTCCCTGAAGAAAAGACAAAAATAGCCAAAGACTAGCTGAGCCATTGGGTTGGCATATGTCAGCTGCGACCAGGCCCAATTCAGAGTCGATCTGTAGCTATGTGGGGCCAAGTCTGACCTAGTCCAGCCTTTCCAGGAAGGGCTTCCTAAGTAGAAGGATTTTCAGAGGCACTCAACACCCGTTGTCCCCACTGACCCCCAGGGAAGAGGAACACTAAGCTATCATGCAACCAAGTCTCAACGGAAAGCTTCCGGTATTAACTGGAGGGGGAGAGACAAAGTGAAATTACTTTCCCCTCTGTATTCCTAACCATGAAGATGCCCTCTTGCCTGCCCTGCCTCCTTCCAAGGGCTTCTTCTAAAAGCAAGTGCCACAGTCTTGAAAAGCCTGGGGATAGAGGGGGAAAGAGAGGAAAGAGGGAAAATTTAAGTGTGAAACAAAGGGTTTGAACTAAATATTTAAAGACAGATAGCTCAGTCTTCGTATCAAAAAAAAGGTCTTTGTTTTAAAAAAGTGCAAGGCAGAGAAGTTGATTTGGGAAAGATGAAGGTCAGCAAAACAACAGGTCCAAACATTAGAGATGAAGAGAAGGAATGCAGCAAGAAGAGGGGAGTGTTGAACAGCTGCCTGGGGGATCTTAAAAAGGATGCTCAGCATGCTCAAAATACTCTAATTTTGCCATAGTACATCTGCTTGTGCCAGATTCCCACACAGAAAAATCTCAGTGACATGAGACTGACCTGGCTATCATGGTTTTATTTCTCTTGCTTTTTTCACTGCAAACTGTGTTTAGCTTGTAAATACACAAGTTTTCTATTCTCAAGTATTTATTGCATTCTTCACAAATTAGTTTTGGGAGTTGGTCAATATGAAGCTCATCCATGAAGTTACTATACAATTCCTGTTGGATTAAAGTTGGACATTTCTCTGTTTGTTGGTAAATTGCCAAATGCTGTTACAAGTAACACTTAATTGTAATAAAATTTTATTCAGGGTCCAAAGGTGCTCATTAAAGAGAGATGTGTACATATATATATATATATATATATATATACACACACACATTAGTTAAGGCAACAAAAGAATCCCATGCTGCATAAGGCCTACCCAAAAGGCAAAATTTCCAATCTGGAGGGAATCCTGTTATTTCAACTTTCATTTCTATTCTAAAACAGGCCAAGAAATCAAAATATCAATGAAATAAATTGGTGGAACTCAAATATCAGTATAATTTAGGTTTGAAAATGTCAGTAGACAAAATACTGATGTTTCCAATTGAAAATGTAATGGTCCCAGGCTGAAAAGTCCTGGAATCCTCTTCTCACATGGATAGAAATCGACAATATTCTTCTAGAAATCCATGAAGTTACATTGGTGGAAGCCTTCACATGGGTCATAAAAAATACTTAGAATTACAAGCATTTGATAAAGCCAAGTGCTTTGGAAAGCTTTACACTTTCAACCTTCAGGGCATAAAGCAACCTAGGAATTGGGAGGAAAACTTCATGGCTCATTCCCATGGCTGCTATGGTGGAGGCCAGGGAGTCACACTGCCCCACCAGGGAGGTGGAGAGCACGGCTGGTGGCTGCTCAGTCTGAATGCAAGAACATCTATATTCTCTTTGTTTAGCAAATCCTGGGGCTAGTGCATATGACTTGTGAATGGCAGGGTCCAAACTGTCTGCTGGGCTTCCCAGCTGACTCAGGGAGGAGGCAGTAGCCTGCTCTGCAGTGGGAAACACTGGCTGTCAGAGGCAGCCAGGCAAGCTCTGGCAACATGCTCCCGAGGAAAGTGGAGACAAACTGTCTGCCCAGCACTCTGAATGCAGAAGTCTTGGACCCATGAGCAAAGAAACTCTCTTCAGATGCTTGACTCCTCTCCAGGGTTCAGGAAATTAGAATTTAGATATATTCATTGTGAGGGATACAAGGTGTCACTGAAGAAACCTGCTCTTCTGCTATCAACTGCTCCTTTTAGTGAAGACAACTCAAAACAACTCCTCCTGTTTGGGTCTTTACTGTGTGGGTTTTTTTGAACAAGATTCTTTCAAAAGGCCATAGCCTTCAGATCACAAGTTAATCTTTAGCCAGCTGCTTAATTTTTCTTAAAAACCTGGTACTGACCATTACTGGGAGGTGTCACTTTGGGGAAAAAAACACGGACATTCCCACGCAAAGCTCATTTTGCAGAGGACCTGGAGACAACTTAAGCTCTGCATGACACAGACATCAGCAAAATTCCCAGCTGACTTCTGATAAAAAAAAAAAACCAGAAATGGAAGCTGAGTGCTGCCATCTCTTCTAAGAGTGGGCCAAAGTGTGTAAGGACATTTCCACCACCTTCTCTGAAGGTGGTCCCCACATCTGGAGCAGTAGAATTACAGTGATGGGAAGCTGTGGTCTGGTTACCATCAGGCTTCGAATCTAGCATGCAATAAATACTATAAACCTCATAGAGTTCAGACCTGAGCATCCAAATTCTGTACATTCGTTTGTCCCAAATCTAGTGAGTTTAATCTCTGAACATGACTACAGTTTGTGTTTGTAGAAACTGGTTAGGAAAAGAAACAAGAGTGACATCTGCGGGCACTTACTTATGGTTCAGCATTTTTAAAAGTTTGAGATCACACAATTTGATAGTATGTCATGCAGTAATGCTCTAAGGATTAGACCACAAGGCAAAAAAAAAGACTTAAGGAAATTAATGGCTCAACTTTAAACTTAGGAATTTTTAGAGGTATTTAAAAAAATTAAAACCCCATTGCAAAAGAAGAAAAATTGTTTTTTCCAGAGAAACTAAGGTCACAGTCCAAGAAAGAATTCAGAATACACTGAACCAAGAGTTTTCTTGATAACTTCAGAACTAAGTTGAAAAAAAGCATGTTGATTTGTCCCCAGTTATTTATATTTAGTTAGGGGTAAATAATTTCAAAGACAAATTCAGTCACCATCTGAGTGAGACAATTCAAAGGAAGGGTCTGTCAAAAAGCATCCTGTAGAGTGACCTGCATTGTTCATTTCTGACTCATTCCCCGATTCCACCCCAGCAGTCAACCTCCCAACAAACTCCATCCTACAGTCTTCTCTAGCCTCCACAGTGATTTCATAGAGTTAGTCATAATGGAAGTGCAACAAGACTGAACTTCAAGTCATTGAACCCTCACACAAAATACGGACAGCTTTTTCCACATAATTCTACCAAAATTTTCCAAGTCTCAGGCTAGGGTCTTGGCCATCAGATTGTCTGCCCAGCACTAAGAAACAGCATCCATTTCAGAATTATTGAGAAAGTTGGAAAATCTGGAATGAATGAAATAACTTGTGATCAGGACAAAAAGGAAAAAAACCCTCAACTTCAGAAATCAGCTGAATTGAGCCAAAATTCAAGGCAACTGTATTTACGGGGGAAAAAAGGAAAGCCTGATCTAATCTCTCACCCAAAACCCAACCACAGTGTCTGAATTCAACAGGGTCAGGTTATTTTCTCATAGTATCACAACCACAACTAGAAATAGTCAAAAGAAGCAACTGTCCAAAGAAGCCACACATTTCATTAAGTTTCCAATACATCTCTCTGATCAAAGTGACAGTTACACTTCAGTAAAGTCTTTTGATCTTGTTGATGCTCAGCTGAATGGAATCATCACGTCCTCAGAGCTGTGCACAATGAGAACATAAATTATGACTGCTAGTCGCTGAAAAGATTGCTTGCTATTTTTATTCTGGTAGTTTTTTTCTTTAAGAGAAAAGCTGAATTCTCTCTGTCAAAACCAACAGAAGGGTTGTTTAAAGGTATGGCAAGATGCACATTCATTTAATGGAATACATACAAGAGTCTTTATAATAACTTGATGAGTTCCAGAAGTGGACTGAATACTATTGAGCAAAGTCAATCGTGCTGGTGATACATTATACCAAAAATGCAGAACTGCTTCAGAGGTAGATTTCAAGAATTAAAAAAAAAATCTCACCAAAAACACAAGGGAAGGGAAAAATACGAGGTGTGCATGGAGCAAATGGAGATAGCATTAGAGAATGAATGCAACACAAACCAGCTAATGGTTTAGGAAAAATTGGGAAAAATTGCAATTAGTCTTGCGCTGAAGTCTCTCAGCCAGCGGTTCCTGAGCTGTGATGTACAAACCACCCCTGGCCAACAAATCTTTGGTGGCTGACCACTGCCAACTGCCTGAGCATTGTCTTTCTTGTCCCAGATGTTACATAACACTGAAGATGCTGCTAATGGGTGTCAGACTAAACCAAGTCAGTGCTATCATTGCTACAGAGGCACTTACAGAACTGCACATGGGAAATGAATCAGATCAAAGGGCAGAGAGCAAAAATTTATTTTGCCCCTCTCTATACAGAGACACAGGGTAGTCCACGTAAAAAAATCAAAACCTTCTTTCGCTGTTCAAAAATTTGCACCAGCCAGGTTGAGTGGTCAACAGTATAACAAACCACAGCTGATATATCAGTCAATACAAAGTTTAAAAGAGTTCACAAAGGAAAAAAGCAATTTTGACTCTTGACTTAAAGAAATTCCTGGCAAAGGAAGAAACTATGCTCAACTCCCGAATAATCAAACACCCATCCACTGCATGTGGAAATTATTCTGCCACCATTTTACTATTCCAGCAGAGGTGGTGCATGGCCCTTTCGAAGCTTTGGCTCTTTTCAAAGGCTGTTATTTTAAATGTTTTAATACTGGGAACTGCATGGAGCTGGCAATTACGGAATTAGAGTGCAGAGTGGAGAATGTCACTTTGAAATCATTTCACTCAGTTCATTTCCTTTTCAAGCGCAATAGAAAGCAGATGGAGCAGGGAGGGCCAACGTGCCACAGAAGAACTCCCCAGGCCTTGGCCAGCACTCCCTTCCCCAGGTCTTACAGAAGGGTCACCAAAGCCCCATGGAGTTATTATTCTTTAGGAAAAACACATGCTAGAACTCAGCCAGGATCTTTGGAGCAAGTCACTTCACTTCTAGGTTTGTGTTAAACATCAAATGTTAGACCTAAATTGCTAGCAAGGTCAACAGGGACACGAAGTTCACACCAGAAGAGCAGTGCAGGGAAGCCAGAGAGAGGCCAGTGGAGCACAGCAAGAAGATTAAGTGCTTTGCAAAAGAGAAGCCTTGATAGAGAGAAAGAGGCCTCCAAAGAGTTGTCCAATATGAAGGAAAGGCTGTTACCAAAAGAAATCTTTGCCATATGCAGCAAGAGTTGGACAAGGAATTGTAATCTCAACTTGCAGCAAATATACACTGAGGTCAGGAGAACAAAAATAAATGAAGTGCAAGGTGAGTGAAGCATTGCAGCCTCAGTTTATAGCTGATGGTGCATCACTGGAGGTGTCGGGGAAGAGTTACAGGAATTTCTCCTAGGGACCATCTAGTTAAGTGTGATCTTGCCTCAGAATAAGGGGATGAATTCCAGGGACGCTCTCCTGTGCGACATCTCTTGGATAATTTAATAAATTCTGTTACAGCTTATTTCTTGTGTTTCTTATACAAGAAAGAGGGATTCCCCAGACAAGAGTAATGTACAACAAGAGAAACAGATTCAACTGTTGGAGTTGCAGTAGGATCTAACAGAGACACTGGAACTTAGGAAGTCCAAATCCATTCCCTGTTAGTGTAACCAGACAGATATTCCTCTCTCAGTGTCAGTAATGTAGAGAGCCCAAGTCTCACTGGCCAGGGTTACTTGCACCAAAGAGCAACCAGAGTGAGCCTCAACCTCTGAATCGCCCCATGCGCAGCTCCAGTTTGACTCATGCATCAAGCTCAACTCCTGTTTGCTACACTTCAATGGCAAGCATATTAAAGGTGGGCCAGGCTCTAAGCTTTCTGGTATCCATTGTCCAACATATAGGCAGCAGCAGCATCACCACTGTTCCCACTTGTTTCACCTCTGCTGAGCAAGTTGCTCATGCTCATCCCTACAGACCTTGCTTCTGTCTCCCACCTAACAAAGGATCTGCCTTCTTAAAAACAGTCTGTTTGGTCAAGGCATTGTGTCAGACGGACAGACTTGTTCAGATGGACCTCCAAAGCATAGACAAGACTGATGCCAAAGATAAGGGCAGCTATCCCAGGTTGATGGAACCAACATGGGACACAGTGTTCCCTCTGCTTTTTGTGTCAGTCTCTTCATGTTCACTGGAGGTGAGGTCTGGAGACCATTCTCTCCTGGAAGAGCTTGTTCTTTGTATCTAGGATCACCCTCAATGGAGGCAACACTTCATACATCAGACCAACTTCAGAGTTTCCTGCAGTTCCCCTTCTAGAAACCTGTAGTGAAAGAGAAAACTTCTGCAATTGCCTTAGAGGGATTTACCACTCAAAGTTCTCACCAGTTGCTGACAACCCGTTCAAGGCTGGCTATTACCGGTCATGGGCATGACTGTGATAGAGGTCTGTGCGATTTGCCAGCTGGTCTGCTCATGCAATATGTCCACTGAAAATACCAGAAGGCTGATACAAGTGTTTGCCCAATGTGCACTCTCCAGATATCCAAGCAAACTAATGAAACTCCTTAGTATCTTCCAGAAATACCTCAAGCAAACAGATTTCCACTCTTCCCATTTCTGAGCCTTAAACAGAAGGCTCAGAGACAACCAGCAGCTGCACCAGACACCTGCGAAAGAGCAGCTATTTGAAACACTGCTCTGTGGTATGGGAGCTAGGGTTCTCTTCCTATCTCAGATATTGGCAACATAACACTTTTCGGCACGTGGGCAAACTCTACTTACAATCTCCTACAGAGATTCGGGCACTGTATCAATACAAGGATGGGTCTGGCTGCCTGCGAGCTCTCAGCAGAGCATGTGTTCGGCTAGTTGACCTCAACATGACAAATCTGGGGCGACAGGCTGGACAGGTCATTGCGGCCTCTTGCATAACCCGTTCCAGGCCACCAGTAAGCCACCCATAAGCCAGGTCACCAATAAATCATTCTGGCAGTGTCTGTCTTTCTCTTCTCTCCCCACACACCCCTCAGAGGCAGTGTCTCTTTCCAGCACCACTGCCAGTCACACAGCATGTACAGAGGTTTCTTTCCACTTCTGTTCCAGCCACCGGGAGATTCAGTCCCTCTCCAGACCAGGGAGGTAGCTCCAAGACTATCAAGTATACTTATATGTCTCCAGATCCCTAAATCAACACCATGGCTATTGCTCCCTCACTTCTTTTCTGCCTGCTCATCTCCTTCTCTGAAGTGTATCTCCATGTTCTCCCTCTCTTTTTTTAACCATTGCTACAAACAACTATGCAGAAACCCTGGTGATGGAGTCAGAAAGCTTCCAGGGTGGGCTTGGATGGGAATGGCTGGCAGAGGGAGAGAGTGGAAGGTGTCCCCCAGAGAGCTGGGGCTGCAAGGGTGTGAGCCAAGAGACCAGACTGCTGGACAGGGAGTAGATGCATTAGGCTAACACTGTCTCAGTCAAATAAACTTCCTCTCTGCTTGTCATGCTCACTTATTCCCACCTCTCCTGCCTCTCCAAGGGATGGAGCTCATGTGAGAAAATGTACTCTCTCAAACATCACTTTAAGGAGCCACTGAGAGTAGTCTTTATTGGATGCAAGAAGTCAAACTAGGTATTTCCTTCCTCACTGTGCCTCAGAAGAGGTTCCAGGAGACAACCCTGCTCTTGCACTTTGTTTTAAGAGAATCAATTGATTCAAAAGGGAGTTTAAAAGCAACATGGCAAAAGGACATATGACATAAGCAGTCAGTATAGTTTCACTCTCCCTCCACTGCCTCATCAAAATTAACATGACCTTCATGATGAGGAGGAATGGTGAAAAGGGTTAAAAAGAGGCAGGAAGGTGTTTGAACTCTAGGAGAATTATTAAAAATCTTTATTCCAACACATTAGTATTCATTAAGAGGCACAGACAATAATTACATGTTTTTTTCACTGAGTTATTTAAACATGAACAGAGTGCTTGGCAAATTAACATACAGAACAATACTGCTCTGGTAGCTCAAATGATAATGGGACCTAATAGGATTTCCCTATCCCTAATTCTGTTGAATCCAAGTAAGGTTGGTTTGAAAATTGTTAATGTGCAGTAGGTGGCTTCCGAGATAATAAAAAGCATGTCTGTTCTCTGTAAAACAAGCTCTGAGGATGTGACAACACATGAAAAAGTCCTTCAGCCATGCCTCTGCTCAGCATGGTTTGGGTAAGCTGAGGCTGCCCTAGTGGCAGATTTGTCATATCTTGCTTCATTTCCATGTGCATTCTGCTCCTGTGGCTTTCTTGGCAGCTCCCTCTCAGCTGGTACTGCACCCCATTGCATCCACACACACAAAGCAAGTTCCTGGGCTGATGAACTTGGAGAGAACAGGCATCGCTGTCAGGAGGCACTGGAAGAAATGTCCCTGCCCGGGGCAGCTCATGGGCTTGATCTCAGCAGGCTGCACAGTGTTTGAGGCAGGCATGCAGGGAGGATGGAGAGGAATGGGCAAGTGAAAAGTAAGTAAGAAGTAAGGAAAAAGCTCAGCCAGCAGAGACACAGCTCAGCTAAGTCTCCTGAAAATTCCTCGGAAAATTAGAAAAACATCGATTCACAGTACCAAAGGAACACACATGCTGGCAGGGACATGCACATGTGAAGACAGGTGTAGCTGTGGAGAGGGCTCGAATGTGTGAGTACATTTGTCTGAACAGCAATAACCTCCTAGTTCCATTTTAATGTCACATCAAAAGTAAAGCAGGTGATGGAATACATGGGTCTGTGTGTGGGAACCAGCACAACAGAATGAATCTGCACAGGCTCACTGCAACTCCTCACGTCCAAAGGAGGTATTAGATTGGACAGAGATAGATGCAAGTTTAGAAATACAACAGACAGAAGCACTGAACAGTTTTCAGCAAAATCCCCACTCATGTAAAATGCCAGCATCCTGGACTAAATACCTTTGTTAGAAGTGATTGAATCCCTAACAGCTGTGACAAAATTACTTCACTTGTGGTCATTGTTGGTGAATAAGCAAAATTATCTTGCTATTGTTGCTATTTATAGCAGCACCCATAACACTAGCTGCTTTCCAAACAGATTTCTCTCCAGTGAGCCTGCGACAACTGTTATGTGCATGTGGACATAATATTATTGTCTTCTGTAGTACAAGTTGCTCACTTGGCTCAAAATTCACTTAGACTCACTCAGACTTCAAAGTTCAAATAGCATCATGGTGGGTGAAACTGGAGTTAAACAACCCAAAGACTGTAACTGTATAAGGGATATAAGAGCAATTCCCTCACTACAAGCACCATTTATCCTCTGAACAATAAGATTTTTAATGTTGAAAAGTATGTTTGATTTTAAATTCATACTTAAATTCATAAGAAAACACTGTGGTACTCTATGTTTGAACTAACAATTTTGTTTTGTTTTATCACTGTTAAAATTTTATTGACAGTAAAATCATCAAATACTTCTGGGAATAAAAAGTAATAAGTGAAAGCTTAGAGATTTAGAGAATAACATTTCAGGAATTTTGCCTCAAATAACCAGGTCTTTTATTTTTGTTGGTGCACTTGTATGCATGAGAAAAAACAGTGGTGTTCTGTCAAATAAAAAGAAACATCTTTCTCATTAGGACTGTGTTTATCACGCTTTCAAATGTTCTACAAACCAATGCCCCTATTTGTCACTGTAATTCAATATAATAAAAGCTGTCAAAACTGCTCACTTTGCTCACTAGAGACAAATTTGCTGAAGTTTTGCAGCATGAGCCAAATAACACAGCACCAGATCCTCCAGCTTTTATTTCACTCTGCTCTAGGCAGTATTCATACTGGTTTCTGTGCAATTTTTGCAAAAGTAAGGGCTGAAAGTTTCACTTTTGAAAATGAGACTTTTCTAGAAATAAACAGTCACAGAAATCCCATTTACAAAGCATGTTGGGTGACTGGAATGGTACTGCTTGTGAGTTCTATCTCTGAAATACCAAGCTTATTTCCTTCAGATTATTGCAAAATACAGACTAAGTACATCCTTGATGAAACTCCCTCGAGGTCCATGAGGTCACCCCCAGGATTAAACACTGCCTGACCTTTTGCATACAGAGCTCAGAAGCACTGTATTTTGACGCCTACTACGCCTTCAGAGATGTTAGTCTGTTCCACTAAAAACAAAGATTATAGATCTCATCCCTCGTGGGAAGAGCTTTGATGAAGCAACTCTCTGTTACTACCTTGTCCAGAGACTCTGCAGGACCACACTGTGTCCTTCTGGCAATAGACAAAATAGATAGAGCTATCACTCAAGGGCAGCCTTGACTAGTGCTACATTTTCCATGGTTCAAAAAGAACATTTTGATGCATTAAATAAAAAAAAAAACACATCGAGAGCTTTGTGTTGGGAATTGGTAGAGTGGCAGGCCATGTGAAAAGCAGCTGGGACAGTGCAAAGGATTAGAGTCAGCTGCTCTTTTTAGTCTTCCCCACACTACCGACTTGTCCTGAGATCTGGAGAAGACTTTTATGGTAAAATCTATAAATTAGAGTCCTTCTGAATTGTCTTTCCGCATCTGTACAGACTGTAGCAGTTTATCACGTGAAAACACTTTTACAGGCTCAGATAAAAGCTGCTAACTATTAACAGCTGTGGTGACCAGCAGATGCCTTTTTACCTCTTTTTGAACATGTGCCCAAAGACTGTTTGATGAAGACGTGTTCTACACCTGTAAAGAAACAGATTTCTGTGTAGACAGTAGGGCCTGGTAAGACCAGAGAACATGAAAAACAAAATTATATCTACTGATGACTGCAGCTCCTCTGACTGAATCCTTTATTGCAGCTGCGTGGACAGACCCCTCCCTGAGTTTTTACTCCAGCCATTATTCCTAACTTGGCATCCAGAAGTCAGCCTTGGCTTCCAACCTGGAAAAAAAAAATCAGATAGTTTTAGGCTAACACACAGTAGCCTCCATTAAACATTCAGGGTATTGTGCATGTGATAAAGGGTTGAATAAAACAGTGGCAAAAGTCTGTTATCTTCCAAGGCTCAGGAAAATAAACCACAAAGACAATCCAACAAAGTCCTCTTTGTTCCTGAATAGAATCAACAAAATGAAAGGAATCTGGTTGAAGAGAGAAGGCAAGAAAGAGGTCTGCTGCAGGGAGCAAGTACAGACAGAATCACTCTTTGCCGGTTCCTCTGACAGAGCAAGTGCATGATTATCACATGAGCCTCACAAAGACTGGAATTAAAGGGGCTGACTCGGCTGTCACATCGCTTAAGCTGCACTGAGGTCAAAGGAGTTCGGACTAACCGAGGTCAACCACACACAGCCAGGGAAGTAGGGGTCTCTTTTTCTAAGCAACAATTGCTCAGGTTGATAAAAATAGAGCCCATGAGGGCTTATACATGAATGTATAATCTGGTGTCCCTTTACACCAGCTCCCCACAAAGCATATAATCAATAGCTCTCCGAAAAGAATAGAACCTCAATGAAGGCGGTCAGGTGGTCACTAGAAACAAATGTAAAGGGCAAAACACACAAGAGAAGTCACCATCTGTGCTACCTGCTGCAAGACCAAGGGAAAAACTATTAAGTCTGACATACTGGCACACAAGTACAATAAAATCCAAATGCAAACAGGTGTCAGTGGCATGGCCATAGGGGAGCCTGATATTTGCAGGTCTCCACATGTCTTCTGCATATTGTTTTGTGAATCATGTTCCCAACAGAGACTTCTTCTCGCACATTTCCAGTTATGCCAGGGCTACTGATAAATGTCTCTCTGCTAAAAATAGTACCTATTCTCTCACATGCCCTCTGTCCCCTTTCAGCTTCCACTTCACATGATTCAGCTCCAAGAGAGGGGCACTGACCTCGTCTCACCAGGAATATCAAACATCTCCACAGCCTTGATGAACCTTTTCATGAGAATGGAAAAACGAGAAATGTACACATCAATTGTGTAGTCATGTGCTGGATGGGTCTGTATACACCCTGAGATTCATGTTTAAAAGCAAAACCAATATACATCTGCCTTGGTATGCAAGCATAGAAAATCACCTTTTGTTTCTGTGTGGTTTTGTGGGTGTTTTTTTCTGGAGGCTCCAGTAGTGTTTGGACTGGGTCCACAGAAAAATCTACTAATTTTTTCATAGACATAGAACTATATCATGTTTTCCATTATCATCACTTCTCCATATTAACCATGCTTAGGATGCTAGTGGGCTCGTTGCTCCACAACATGGATTAAGTAAGTGTCTCTGCCCAACACACTCATATTCACCTTTGAATCCTGATTTGTGAATCAGGATTTTCCATCTTGATGTTATTTGTGGTAACATGCCAAATTTTTAAAATACTTTCTACAAATAAAGTCTGTGTCCCCTTCATTCCTCAAGTCATAACACTGGGGCTTCCTGGTAAACAAACTACATCTACTGTGACACCAACAGAGTGAACAGAGCCAGGTTTTCAAACATCCACTCTGTCACATCTATTTGTGGACAGGTAACTTGCTAAAACAAATTCTGAAGAGCAAGACAAAGAGGGCAAACTGCATGACCTGCAGGGCATCTTCAGAGATGCGCTCAAGCTGATAGTGCAGGATGAACCTGAGCAAACAAGTCCTTGGGTAAGCTCAGTTCTCCTTTACAACCTGACTGTTAATGACTATGTGTTTACCTGTCCTTGAGGAAAGAGCCTCTTTTGTGGCTTATCAAACCCAGAAGGATTCCCAGTGTCCTCAGGGAGGTCTGGGTCAGAAAAACTGATAACTCCGAATGCACTATCTGTGCTTTATCATTTGACAAACTTCAGACTGGAAATACTGTTCAGTGTCCAGTGCTGTAACAGCAGAGAACTGCAGGTCTTTTTTCATTTCTGTTCTTTTAATCCAGTTCTATTGCACATTTTCTGCTCTGTTGCAAGGCTTGAGACAGTGTTGGTGCTGTGCCCCTGAGGTCAGAATCACCCTACAGAAGGATGTGCCAATGCCTGTTGTTAAGGGGGGGGTGTATGTGTTTAGGCCAGGAGAAGGACAACTGTCTCCACTGATGCTGCCTTACAGGATCCTCAAGGAAGCCACACAGAGTGAACCGCCAAAGC
This sequence comes from Pseudopipra pipra, assembly GCF_036250125.1. Taxonomy (NCBI): domain Eukaryota; kingdom Metazoa; phylum Chordata; class Aves; order Passeriformes; family Pipridae; genus Pseudopipra; species Pseudopipra pipra. The sequence continues at coordinate 54,037,711 of NC_087554.1, forward strand.
CAGCACCTTCAGTGCTAGTGAAGGGAATGGGTTAATCCTTGGACCACGGAATTTGGACTCTCTGATACAGCTGGCAAACCAATTGAGAAGAGGATGAGAAGCAAGCACTCCAATCTTGTGCATCCTGGGCAAGGTGAGGGGCTTGTGCTCAGGGACCTGGAAGTGGTCACTCCTGACCTGCTGGACACTGGGAAGGCTGTGATCCACCAAACAGTAGGACTCTCTCTTGAGCATTCTCCACTGAAAATGTTCTGGTTTTGTCTGTAAGGAAGTTTATTCTTGTATCTCCAAAGTGATGGGAAGTAATGCCAATTTCTCTTTCTGTGTTGTCACCAACTCCTCAACTCAGTATGTCTTATTGGTAACTTATCCATCCATTGCAATAAACCAGCCTTGGTCTTTCACACCATGTTAAAGAAAATAACCAACAGAGTACTTAAACCAGGCTTGGCTTGACTGCAGATTTCAATTGAGTTCAGCAGTAAAAGGAAACCCTAGTAGTACTACTTCCCCACAGCTAGCCTTGCTCAATGCTCAGTGTTAAGATAAATTATGTTCTTCACTGTGTAGGATGAAATAAGAGTAGCTGTCACAGCAGGATGAATTTGTCAAACATTTCTTATATTAGGCAGCAAACTTTTGTTCCCATACAAGGAAAATTTTGAAAATAGATAACCAAGCTGATATTGGAGATGTATCACATGGGGCCATAATTCATGATCTATGTAGACTCACTTAGTGCAAAGTATATCATTTTCTCTAGCAGCCCTTAAAAGGGACTTTGACAGAACTATTATTTTCTTCTGAATGATGTATAAACAAATTCACTTCTACAACTTCATTTCCAGTCATCTCTGTTCATTGTTCTTCTATTGCAAGTATTCCTTGGCATGGTTTAAAAACTACTGAAGTATTTAATAGCAGTTTAAAAGTAACAGCTATTACTACTTAGACTAGACATAAATAGAAGACAACTAACTGGGTCATTACCTTTACAAGTAGAGTGTTTATGGAGGAGGATTTGAGAGAAATGGAATTATAAATTCAACTACTCCGCACTCTCTGTGTTTTAAATGAGAAAGCAAAATGCATTTGCAAAGTTAAGTACAGGATAAGATTATTCTGAGTCTAATAAAAATATGAAGATACTGTTAGAGAGAATTTTCCAGTTGCTTAGCCCTTGGAGAGCCACTTCTAGGGCTGCTTAAGTAGAGATTCTTGGCTCTAACATCCCAAGTATGATCAACATTTTGCTTTACTTCTCAGTCACTAAAGGATACTAGTTGTGAACAAGAATGTATTTTCCATTCAGATGGAGAAAGGAGCAAGAAAGGTATAAGATGGAGCATCTCTTTTCTCTTGAGATCTATCCAAGATCTAAAAAAATCAACAGAAATCTTTCTGTAGAGTTCAGCACACTCTGGATCACATCCTTACAAAGCTCACTTTGTGGTCAAGTCCATTCCTTCTTCCCTGCTCTGTTGCTCAATGTGCTTTCTGCTGTTAAGATCATTTTGCAAATATTAATAAATCTGTATAATTGTTGGCCTTTAGCTGAGTCTTTTTTCTATGGCACCCTGTTGCACTCTATGCATGACTGCACGGATGAGGGTTGCTCTGGAAATTACTCATAAAAATTAATTGTCTGGTAATACCACAGTTGTCAATATGTGTAGATTGCAGCATTCCCCCTGTGGACTATTGTAGAAGATCATAAAACTTCATTTCCAGGAAAGTTTCAAAACTTTTATTTTCTAGGCAACATTAATTATCAGAGTCCAGATGACCTGTTCCATTTCTCCATTCACTTCCTCTTTTTTCCCTCATCTGACATGGTAATTTGAAGGCAACTGGCAACAGATCACATGTCAGGCTCCTGGTTTTATGCCTTGGTTTCATATCAATGTCAGCTGGAGTGTTTAAAAGCAGCCAGACTCATAAGCCTAATCCCCAAACCAATGTTTGTATGTGATCATTTCCCTATTGTTAAACTTTTGTACCAACATCTGATTTACAAGTCTGACACTTATGCAGACATGCTTTGGCATTCTGCAGGCTTCCTGAGACTCATGCCCTCCAGCACTGCTTGTTGACCATTCCTTCAAACACAGGACATTGATGGATCATCACAGTGGACAAACCACTCTGAACCTACAAGGTCGTGAAAACTCTGGTCATGTCCCCATTGGAGTTTACAGTGACACATTTTTTCACTGAGAAATTATATTCTCCTGAGATCAGACTTTTTGCAAGTACTTACAATTCCTTGTGAAGCTTTTACCTGGGAAAGATTCTCATGCCTAAGATGAAATACATCAAAGAGCAAGAAAACTGCCAGTCCTCCTAGATAATCATCCTATGATCAGGGCACTGTCTGGTGGCAGTCTGCATTTCAAGTTTCTGTTCTGCAGGATGTCTGAGTATCAGACAAGCTTTATGACCACCAATATATCAAGTTATTCTGAAGAACAGCTTCCTCTCTATCTCCCATTGAACCTCTTTCACTTTGTATAATTAATTAAACATTGCTTGGAATGAGGGCTTGAACTTGGACTGCCCATTGGACTTTTGTATTCGTCTTTCCCCAGGCCAGTGAATAGCTAACTATTTGTAAGCACTTAGGAAGCTGCAGAGCAAAAGAGGTAGCTGAGGGAATCCCAAAAACTCAATAAAGACAAAGAAAAACTTGTGGTAAAGTCATTTAGTAGAGTGTGAAACACCTGGTTTTCAGTCCTTGACCTGAATGAGGAAGAACAAGGACTACTAGCTATTCTAGGTGAGGCTTTGTCAAAGCATCTCCAAAAATCATGGTTCCACCAAATTTTGAAAAGAAATAATATTTAAAAGTGATACTTTTTTTCTTTCTGAAGTGCAAAAAAAATCTTGTAGCTAAATGATCCTCTAACAAACCTCTTGTGTTAGGATGAATGTGTTAAGCATCTTTAGCATCATGATAGCTTGATTCTTAAAGTTTCTGGAACCTCTGCCCCAGACATGAAGAAGGATGTCACTGTTACAGTTCCAAGTGGAGTGAATTCTTCTCCTGACACTCTATTCAGCTTTGCTGGCATTTTTAAAATGAAGGTTTAAGTCTATTATTTACAAACTGTTTTCACATAACAAGTATGACATTTAGTCATATTTAGTCATACAGAAAGATAAATAAAAGCAAGAGGGAAAAGTCAGTGATTAGTGCAACATTACTATAACAGACCATATAAAACATAAGATAAGAACTGGAGAGGTTGAGTCCTAATTCTCTCACCTAGCCTCTAGATAACATTCCATAATAACTTTAATGATTACATTTGGTTGTCAAAAATATTTATTTTCAAGCAGCTCTTTGATAAGGAACTTTGATTAAGCCCTTTGATTAGGAACTAAAATCCATGTTTTAGTCAGATTCACTTCTTTATAACCATTTGATATTAACAAGCTAGTATTTCTGTAGACCATGCAAGGTTCTGTTTTTTCTTTGTCATATAATCATTCTCATAAGCACTTTCATAAATTCAGTTAAGAGTTAACCAACTAAAATATACAAATATGCGGGAGGTTTTATGAAGAACTCCAACTTCAAAAGGAGTTGGTTTAGGAGTCATGACCTTATTTTTTGCAATAACTTATGCATCATGAACTTACGTAATTGGCAGCAGATAACGTATCACACTCTTAGTTTATGTCCTTGGTTTGACAACAGTGTCAATTGAAGTATTTGCTAACTGCAGAACAAATGGAGCCTCATAGCTGAAAATGTTTTCATTCCAAAACTGCTGTTTGTACCAAAACATTCTCCCTTTATTGTTCTTTTTTAACATTACTGAATTCAGTACCAGAAATGGATAGGGGTATGCAGATGATTTTGTACATCCAAAAGTACCTCTGAATACTATTTGTCCTAGCAAAATGAAAATATCTGAGAAAGTATATATTTTTCTAATTAAAATATCATCGGAAAGCACAAAAACACACATATGAAACAGCCTTGGAGCTCTAAATCTTTGTTATCTTTAGAGCAGGAGTCAGTTTTAAGATAAATTATTGGGAAATGAGTGACCTGGATTTTAAAACACTTTAGTTTAGTAGGGCAGGTTTAAGTCTACTTTTTGCTTTTCCCAGAGACTGCATTAAACAGCAGCCAAGAGGCAAGGCCAGACTGTTCCTCTATGTCGAAACTGGACACCTGTACCATCCACTTAAAAGGCCAGTTCTCTTGGGACACTGGAATCTTCGTAAGCTACAGCAGAAAATGCATAAAGCAGCAAATTATTAGACAAAAGGGAGGGATTTGAAAGGAACCTTAGTGACTTAAGGTCTTAATATCCATTTAAGTTCCATGGCAGAGAAGCCCAAATTTAATGAGTTTCTTTTTGAGTGATCTGAGGCTTAAGAGTGGGACTTTTTTGGGTTGACTCTGAAATGTGTATTTTGTGGGGTGCAGTTCTCTTTCCAAACACTTCTTTCTCAACGTTGAGCATATTGATACATACAATATTGAATATAATTCACACCAGTGTACAACATATAGAAAGAGAATGGTGGCAATTTTGTTAATTTGAAGTTTTCCGCTTGACCAAATAACAATTGAATGTTGGGAAACAATTATAAGCCATCAGTTCAGTAAAGCATTTGCTGTTATTTCTGATCTGAATCTGAATGTAAACTGAAAGACAACCAGATATGTGTTTTGAAATCTGGCTCATAGTAGATTATCACCTACAATGTACATTACTTGGTAGACTTATTTTTGAGTCAACTTTATTAAAAACTTTTGGTATCTGGGAGAGTAAATTGCCATCAATTAAACTCCACGATGTAGCTAAACTAGGAGAAGTTATAAATAACAGACGAGGAAAAGAAAATAATTATAATGAATAGCAGGACGAAGGACAGAAAATTTAAAAACTGGAAGAAATGAAATTGGTATGGATAAGAAAAAGGGGCACCCATTATAGAATCATATAGTTGTGTAGGTTGGAAAAGGCCTCCAAGATCACTGAGTCCCACCACTAAACCATGTTCCCAAGCACCAAATCTACGTGTCTTATAAATGTTCCCAGGGATGGTGATTACACCACTTCCCTGGGCAGCCTCTTCCAGTGCTTGACTGAAGCACGATCTGCCTTTCATGAACCCATGCTGGTTGGGCCTGGTTGGGCTGTCTGCACATCCCATGTGATGGCACTCCAGATGTTCTGCTCCATAAGCTTTCCCAACATTCCACATTCATTAGGTGGAAGAAATGCAAGGAGTTGCAATTCTGACAGAAACAACAAGTACAGCATGAGGGACTGCACCGTCACACAGCAAGAAAACAAAGCCCTTTGGAGCTGTCTATGCAAAGGTCTATGTAAACTCCAGTACAGATATGGTGGTGCACGTCAGAATCATAGGGGAAATTTGGCTTGAAGGGTTGTCATAAACTGACCAAATCCATTTCTGTTTCTTTATGCAAGAACAATAATATCTTTCTTCTTAGCAAATTATTTTTTGTTCAGTCTTTTCTTAGAAACCTCTCATCATGGATTTTATTCAATTTCCATAGTGCTTCGCTGCCCTTATCATTACAAACAGTTTCCTGATGTCTGACTCAAATCTCTCTTATTGATATATAACGTTGCATTCAGCTCTGGACAACACGCACTCAAAAAGATCTGGATTGTATCTGCACCAGCATTTAAGTTCATCCTTACTCATTATACTCTAGTTCACACAACAAAACAAACTCATACTCACAGACTTTTAGACAAAACTAAATCTGAAAATGCATTCCAGAAGCGCATATAATGATCTCCAAACAGTACATACATCCAGTTTGAGGGACCAGCCAGAACTATTCCAAAACCTTAAAACATTCATGATTGTGGATGTTAAGCCCTCAGCACCAACCATTTTACTCTATAGGTCCTGTTTTGCTTTCACTCCACACTCTTATAAAGCCACCCTACTTACTACAGCAGATATAGCTGCTGGTAAACATTCACTGAAGAGAAGCAAAGCTGTGATGGGATAGAGAAACTGATTTATTAGGAAAGAGGATGCCAGATACACAAAGGTGGCAAAAGGAGTTTTGTAGCCATCATTTGTCCTGGCCCCTGTCACATAGAATAATTATGGTCATGCAGCCTTACAGCCCTTTGCCTCGAGGTGACCAACACCCTGGGCTGGTCGGCTTGAAAACACATAGATTGTAAGACCCAACAACTATCTTGGCTTTAAGAATGTCAGATTTTAATTTGGTATCTCAGAACATAATCAAGGATAAGATGTAATTAAGATAAGAAAAAAAATAAATACTTAATTTCAGAAGACAATGTACTGGCATGACATCTTTTAAACAATGGAACAGTCTCCCAGACTCTTCCCAGTAATGGATCCTGTTGTTTGGTGCTTTTATAGCCAAATTGGCAAATGCTAGAAAACAGCCTGCAGGATATAATCTTGCTTTGGCAAGAGATTGGGCTGGATGATCATTTCCATCTAAGCTTCCTCTGAATTCAGGCTAAAGTTCTGGAAGTAGGATCTCTTTCTTACTTTGTATTTGCAATATGAAACCATATTTCGGCTGGAGCTCATAGGTATAACACTTAGCCACAACAAATTCCACTTAGAGCTCTTGGGATACGACGCAAACCTCCTTAGAGACGACCAGACTGCTTCCAATGCTTTGGGAATCCCTCAGAACAAACCTTTGATACTCACAAAAATGGATGCATGTCTGTGAATGTGTGAGAAGTCAGAGCCACTCTTTCCTTTAGGTTACCCAAGCTGGCAAGAAGCAACTCAGCATTAGCAGAAACATTGTGCAGCAGCATGAACAGGTGACTTTGCCTGAGCTTCTATTTCCTGCTAAATAGTGGAATGCTGACACAGTGACACAGTTTCTGAGTTCAAGCTGACTTGTACCTTGTCAGTCTACTCTGCACTCAGAGGAAGATTTCACCTGCTCTCATAGGAATGTCTTTACTTAATCTCTATGTTAGCAAGAAAAAAAAATCCTAAAATAACAAAACAACTTCTCCCCTTTAACTCCTTCCATGTGCCTCATTTCTTTAATGCCTGTCACCAGACTGTCAGTACACTGAACCATGAATCACTACTATTTAATGCCTAATACAGAATCAAGCAATCAAGCATCTTGACCCAACAAAAGCAACAGAAAGCAAGGGAACTGCACTGCACTCACAGGGAGCAGTTGAGAGTTTTGCTGGTTCTTTGGTGCCAGATTGTCCTGTTAAAATTTCTGTAATGTTGAACCTTCTTCTCTAAAATTTTTTTTCTTAAAAATATCCCAGTTTAGCCACTCATAAATGGGTCATCTAAGCCTTACCAGTAATTTTGAAAAATTACTGCCACATTCTTGAATGGAAATGCCACATTTTTGTTTCAGCAACATGGATATAAATTAGAATTACTCCTTCTCTTTTTCTTAAAATTAAGAATAATGTTCTTTACTGGGCTATATACTGTACCCCTTCAACACAAATACATGCACACTAAGACCAAGACCACCAACAGCAAATGCAGAATTATTTATTGCCATTTGAAAGATAAGTACACACAACAGAGCAAATAGAAACAAAAATCAAGACGAGTTTTAAAATTAAGATTACAGAGCAGAAATAACAGGAGAAGAACTTAAACATGTTGCTGTCCCAAGCGGATGTGAATTTCAATGGAAAATAACTACCAAATGTTTCCAAAGCCAACCACAAAAAATGAAATAAGACTTAACTTAAATGCAATTTATTCTGACGATTTTGTTATTATAGAGTCACATATGCATGTAGTATTCATGGTTATTTCTCAAAAATTAAACTCTTCTGGGCTCAAATTTGTGTAACACCAAAAAAGGATTTTAAAAAGAGAAATCCCTCTATTCTGTGAAACAATTTCTGGGAACTTTCCTGGAAATCCCAGCAAGACAAGCCAAAGAAAATTATCTATGGGGAATTGTGATTGTTGCAGCAAATGTGTGCTTATACTCTGATTCATTTAATTAAGCCCTTCAAGTGAATAATGGGATACAAAACAAGGGGCATACTGAAGATGAGTAATCAATCTGTAACAAGATCTCTCCAGTTATTAACTGTACATTACACAAATGTAAATCCAGATCAGCAAAAAAAAGGCCTACCACACTTACATATTATGATTTTTCAATAGAAGCTTTAAAGTAGCATTTGTCAATGGTGTTAATTTTAAATTATATGGCTAGTGACAATACTGTATACCACCCAAGATTTTAGCATGCTGGAAAAATCTCATTTCTCTTTTGAAGTTACATTTCAAAAAACCCAATCATTTTTGAAGAGTATTAATGAGTATGGAGTGAGAGAAGAAAACACACAGTGAAGAAGTTAAAAAAAAAAAAATAGATGTATAAGAGACATATTATACATCCAGATTCCAAAGCCTGAGACTTTTCATCTCTATTTCAATTTAAATGAATAGTAATGTGTGATAATTGTACTAGGAAAATAGAAACTGTTCTCTCATAAGCAATACTGCTGTTTCCAAACAACAACTGCACTGTTAACACATTCATTTGTATTGTACTGTATTACTAATAGTCAAAATTTGTTATGAACTTGTGGTTATTGAGTGAAGTGCATTGATAGCCCCAGTGAGTTCCTTTTGGACAAGCACATAAGACACTCAGCAACTATGGATCTGTGGCTATTATTAGAATTGTCTTTGAGTAGGTCTGCAGTTACATTTGGGCAAAGACTGGTCTCCAGTGGTCCACAAGCAGATGTACATCTAGCCATGCTTATTGTGGTACAGTTTGGAGAAGTGCCACTTCGGAGAAATGATATTAAATCCTGGGAAGAATGTGTAACAGGAAGAAGTGCAATACTCAGAGATGGAGACTAAGATGCTGCTAAGCTATAACTGATGTTGATAACCTTTAAATGAAGCACAGCAACACAGATGAAAAGAGACACACATGTTTTATATTCGTCTCTCCAATTTCTGATGCATCATTCATAACACCACCAAAATCAGGACATGTCAGCTTGGACCAGGACTTCCAACAGTCTTTTAAAAAAGTATGTTGTCTATCAGTATGGCTTTGAAATTTTGTCTTACTTACACCTTGTGCTTCAGATTACTCATAGATTCCTGTGGCGTTTTTATGTTCAAGTTGGGAGAGATCGAACAGGCCAGCTGAACAAATTTAATGCACTTAATTTTTCCTACTAAAAAGAATCAAACCAAACAAACAAACAAATAAAAAACCCAGCAGACATATTTTAAAAAGAAGAGTTGTATTTTGGGTGTTCATAACACTATCCAGTTACAAATACAGGAAATTGTAGGGCAGTTTTACACAGTTTAATTAGAGCAGAGAAGGAAGCAAAAATTTGCAACCCACACTTCAAATGCACATGGGCAGAGGAATTCTGCATTTGCATAAGCTCTGTCTTATGAGGAAGAGTGTGACTTTACCCCCAACACACAACATATCTGAACCAGCAAAAAGCTGCTAGCAACCTATTTAGTGCTGTCATCCTCATGTACCTCAGGATACACATGCCCAGCCTGAACTCCAAAATTACGTTGTTCAGCACTCAAGTGGCAAAAACCCATCCAGAATTAAAAATCGGTACACCAAATTAACGTGCAGTAAGTAATGAATTTTGCAGTCCTTACTTAGCAGAACAGTTTCCTCACATTACCTTTCCAAGAAAGTGAAGGCTGTGACATAATACATGGTGCTAAATTAAACCTCACACAAACATCACTGACATGTACAAGTCAAGTGCTTACTCATCGAATGTGATTCAAACAAATGGCAAGTCATTGGCGGTCAAGGGCAAGCATTACATGAGGATTTTTCAGCTATTGAGAGCTGTGAATCAAAGGTGATGTATTGTTAAATTGAATATCCATACAAGAGGGCTGTGGTTACGGAATTTTATGGCAATGAGCGCTGTACTGAATATAAATGTCACCTTATTTACCATTCTGTATTATTTTTAGAATGTTCACTGCTAGGAAATATACTTATGCAACTTTATACTAGAAAGCTCTGTATAAGAGAAAAAAGTTGATTCCAGAACTTTTCAGAAAAAAATATTTTCAGTTTCTATAGTTCCCACAGCTGTGAAAATAAGCACCTTTTCAACTACAGTCAATAACAGTATTCATCATAACAGGTAATTTTAGGAAACTTCCATGAAGATGTTTAACAGATTATGGCTTGATGTCCTAATGGAAAAAAATAATGCATCAAACACCAAATAAAGTAAATCATTTTTGCACACAGAACGCAGGATAAATGTTTTATAAAGTCCTTCTCTGACTGATTATAGCCTAGAAATGAGAAAAAGTTCCAAACACCTTCAAAAGTAATTCATTAAATGCTGGTGGCTGCATCACTGCCTCCTATTGCCACATGCTCAAATTTCATCATCTCCTGTCAAAGACCAACTGGCCAAAGTGATGGTGTCACCCACTAGTTAAGCAACTTCTGTCCTGATTGCCCAGATGATCTGCTGCTCTCTCACTCAAAACAAGGCTGCTCAGTACAGGATCCCTTCCTGTTTTCTCAGCACACATGCTTTTCCAATCTGGTTCCCCCCTAAAATGGTTTCATATCCATGGAGCCAGCTAGGCCTAAGTTTGGGTGGTTCTTGACAAGAGGTAGATAGATATTAGCATCAAAATATTCCCATTAAATCAGCCAGATCTAGGATCCTCCCCTCCTTGCTTCTTAATTGTCACCATGACAATGTCAACACTTCAATCATCAGTACTGAACATATGCGAGATGTGTCCCCGACTCTTGGAGTCGTTACCTAGGCTGCTTTCAGATGCACTACTGCATTTGGGTTATAATCTTCAGTTTTCTTCACAGCCATAAAGCTGGAGAAAGTGGATGGGAACTAGACAGCCTTTGTGGCATAGAGATATAGCAACGTAATGCCCAGTTCTTATGCTAACAGAACGAAACTGCTTTAAAGGCAAACTTCAAGGCCACTGCTGAAAGGGATGGATGTCAGGACTGATTGTTGCAATATCTCTCTGGTATCTCACTCATGAAAGAGGTGCATTTTTTGTCACAACAGCTGGGGTCATTATAAGTCATACGAGGAGCAGCTGAGGGAGCTGGGGTTGTTTAGCCTGGAGAAAAGGAGACTCAGGGGAGACCTTACAGCTTTCAACACCTACCTGAAAGGAGGTTGTAGCAAGGTGGAGGTCAACCTCTTCTCCCATGTCACCAGCAACAGCACAAGAGGAAATGGCCTCAAGGTGTGAGAGAGGAGGTTTAGGTTACTTCACTGAAAGGGTTATCAAGCATTGAAATGGACTTCCCAGGAAAGTGGTGGAGTCACCATCCCTGGAGGTATTAAAGAAACAACTGGACATGGCACTTAGTGCTGTGGTTTAGTTTGCATGGTGGTGGTCAGTCAAAGGTTGGACTCAACAATGTTTCAGGTCTTTTCCAACCTGAATGATTGTGATTCTCTGATCTGTAAACAAGGGGAAACATTTCTAACAATGGAAATCTAAACCTTTAATATTAGCACCTTTAGTATTATGTTACACCCTCAGTGTTAATTTGGTCTAAGAGTAACTGTTTCATAAGCGCAGTTGTATTTTTAAGCAAAGCTTTTGGAATTCTTTTTAAAGTATGTTTCCAGTAGCTAAAGAAAGATCAAATTTTAAAGGTACATTTCTAATTACGTTCTGGCAGTACCTTAGCTGGGAACACTACCAGCACTATTTTCATAGCAAAAGCTATGACAGTTTACATCAGCTAAGGTTGTCTGCTGTCTGCTGAGTTTCAAACTACAGTACAAGAATATGGTCAACAGAGATGACATAGAACACTGGGGAGCAAAAACTGGGAATAAACTTATGAAATCTGTGAGTGTACAGAACAGGACTGGGGTATTTCACTGGAAGAACTAAATGACTTCTAGGACTGAAGCAGTACAAACAGATGAAATCCAGAACTGCCTAGCTCAAACTCATGAAGCTGGCAGCAAAAAATATCACAATAAACTGGGCACTTGCCAGCTGCACGTGGAGGAGAAAACTAGATGGTTCAGTCAAATTCAAGGCTAGCACGAGCCCCTAAAGAAATGCAGCAATGGTAAACAACTACAATTCAAAAACACATTGGGTGTTTCCAGCAGTGAGGGATGTGCTGGTCACACATCACTAGAATATTGTGTAAAATTTAGGTCACTCCTTTCAAGGACAGACACAGCTGTGCTCCATATGGGGGACATCCACAGCCACAGCCCTGTCGCACGGCCCCCTGAGCATGTGCCTGGGCTCCCATGTCTGTGTCTGGGAAATCCCATGCCATGCACCGCATGAGCAGGAAATCCACCCTGTGGGAAACGTGAATGACACAGATGGCCAGCGAGTGCACAATCCGTCTGATGCTCTTTGGTCACACCGGGCTCACCAAAATGGGTTGACTCTATGTTGTGTTGGCTGATACAACAAGAGAGGTTCCAGAACTACTGTACACAAACTGTTCATTTGTCATTTGGGTTTCAGGTAGGTCCAAGCCATATTGTACGGCAGCGCTCAAAAAACACAGCACATGTAGGGTACACCCAGCATGACCTCAACATGCCACGCTCCTTGCCCAGGTGTTCAGCTGTCAAGCTGCATCTGTGTTTGTCTGTGACTTCCAGATGTCAACCAGACTGATGAGAATGATTGTGCTGAACCAGTGACCGTATGCTGTGCCAAACAACGCTAATGCAAGGAAAAGGAGGGTAGGAGCCATCTCTTGTTCTCCAATTAATTTCTTCCTATATGATGCAGGAAAATAGACTTGACATGAAACAGGTGCAGGAAATTGCTTCTAGAAGGATCAGAGAAATGGAAAATCCATCTCATGAGAACAGACTGTGAATACATCTGAACAAACAGGTGCAGACCAATGTGAGCCTCAGTTGGCCTCATACTGTCCCAGAATCCACATGGTCTGAATTAGTTCAGTGCTAATGAAGTCTCCAGCAGAACTCACAGGCTCAGGCTTAGCATTACACTGCCATAGCCCTACAGGTACCCTACAAGAGAGGGCCAATTCGCATCCCAGCTCACTCACATTGTTAGCAGAGAGCCTGAATCTGCCTGTCCCCATCAGTGCCAATACACCCCACAAGAGTTTGTCTTGTTAGTCCCAGTGGAGTGGTGCCCAAGGGGATAGGACTGCCTTCCGTGATCTTAAAGGTCTTTTCCAATCTAAATGATTCTATGATTCTTTAACTCACAGAGAAAGGGGAGGCAGGAAAACTGCCTAAACAAAGAGACAATATTGGCACACGAACAAGTGGTGTAAATCTGCCATAGATATGTTTAAGCTGAAAATATGAATAATTCTATCCATCATGGCAGCAAGATCCTGGAACAGCTCTCTCAAGTAATGGGGGAAATGTGTAACTAATTTTAAGGTGATGCTTGATGTTTCTGAACAGATGTCTGTAACACAGAGGTGTCTGAAATACTCCTAGATGCCTCATAAGACCCCACCCCGAAAATCCCTGTTAGCTGTGAATTGCAAAGCAAAATCCAATTGAAATCAGAAATTTAATTAAAAGCTGCACTTCTGAGCCAGCTGCTGGCAGGCATTACACTGGTAAAAAGTGACAGCTGCTTCATTGGCAGTGCAATGTCAACAACTGTAGAAGAGGCCAAGGAACAGGCACAAGCTACAACTGCCTGAGGACCACCCCACTTTGAGAAAGGTATTTCTAAAAAAGCCTTCAGAGACTTCTGACTATGCTTTAATTTACATTTTGCTGCTGTTTTCCTTTTTTTTTTTTGGCTCAGTGTGAACATAATGCTAATTAAAATTAGTTAAGAAAGAAAATGTCGGGTTTTCCAAATACAACATAATTGTTCTTAAAAAAATGTCCCCTCATTACCTAGTAAATTCAGGGTTTGTTTGCAATAAATGTGCATTTCAGAGCTCCTTGCCCTTTATACAAGTGGACTTAGATCACTTTGAATAATATACTTCCATTTTATTTGCATGTGTGAGTATATGGAAGTATATTATTCCCATTTAAAAAAGGGTTTATTAATACCTTTCCTAAAAGGCAGCATTTTCTTGTTCTAATAAATTCAAACTTTGTTTCAGGTAAGACTGTGTAGCAAGAGATTAGTACTGTCACAAAATTAATTTTATTAAAATGTCCAAAATAAAAGTATAGTTGGATTTCAGGAAAGGAATTGGCACATATGTTAATATTCAGAAGCAATTTGCAGGCCTGAAATTTAGTTTCACAGGGGAGCGTGGGCCCGTCCAGGTATCCAAAATAATTCAGGCATTGAAAAGAGTGAACTGGAATCCAAAATTTCATATCTAAGCTTAAAGTAGCCATTTAATCTTTGTTTGTTTTTTTTCTGCTAGAGCTTGAGGTAGAAGTGATGGGCCCTCAGAAATGATGAGCTGTATCACACAGATATGCTTGTCACAGTGTTTCCCTGTGAAGAGACTGTATTGCTCAGTCTAAGAATAACTTTAAAATTCACAGAAAGCAAGAACGGTTGAGCAGTTAAAAATAAAAAGTCATAGGAGGACACACTGTTAGGCATAAACATTGAGACCCTTCGAATCAACTTGAGCTGTTGAGCTAACCTAAACATTTTGAGTCGGATCCTGATCCCAGTGAATTCAAAATTATTTGCAGTGATAACTAATGTTTCTCCTTCTATTTCTGTTTTCCTTCTAATGAGTATCAGATATAACATTGCAAGACTACTCTGTAAACAAAGTGGAAAATTAATCGTTTTCAGAGGAACACTTTATTCACAGTAGGCTGTTTAGGGAAGGAATTAAGCCTAAGTAAATAAATGATGAAAGTAAATAAGAATATACAGAGAAAGCAAAAATAAGAAAATGACAGTTAAAAAATTACTGGGTATAATGATAAAAGCAAAATATACTGCTTACGAGGAAAATTCAACAACGGAGTAAAATGCTGAGTTATTTCATCTGTGCGTTAAATTACTTCCAATTTCCTGCATAAAAGTAAAATATAGAACAGAAATTCAGGCCCTTGTTATGCCAAAGATCTTTTCTTCATCCAAGAGCAGAGGAGCTAGAAGGTTTACACAATTTTATGTCAATTAAAATATTCCATATAAACAATGCATACTTGTCCAAACTAACTGACTTCCACTTCCAATTCTTTCTGGGCAAAGTCTGAGAAAAAAAAAATACTGCATTGCAATATAAAATAAGCAAATTTCATCTATTTTGGAACAAGTGAAGAATTACATGCAGTTCAGATACATCAAAATCTTTCTATCTGGCTGCAGAGGCCTATTATTAGGATGTGTTAAACCTGTCCAGAAACTTCTTTCTATTATCGATAAACAATCCACACATTAAATTAGGAGATTAAGACATGTATTCCTTCCAGTTCTTATGTGTGTTTGTCATTAATCCAAAACAACATTGCCAAACCTCGACCACAGAAATAGTAAAAATAAATACCAAAGGTCTGGGAAGAGAAATCCTGAGGTCACAAAGAGAAGGTAACTTCAAGGGAGTATCCTGGAAATTAAGTCTTATAAATCATCATGGGCTGAAAGAAACAAATTCAGCAATTGCATAATGCCATTTTACAGGGCTAAAAATAATAAGAGTCATGGGGTGAATGCCAGGAAAAAAAAATCACTGGAAAACTTCACAAACATTTATGTTCAAAGAAAAGGCTTCAAGCAAGAAAGTTATTTGATGAGAGCCTCAGTGCACAGCCATGGTTCCTTCTAGGCTCCTGCTTGACATGCCACTTGCTTCGAACTGGTCAGTCACTCTTACAGCAATCATTTACACAAAACCAGACCTCACTATGTTCATAATACACACTTTAGTGATGCTGGGGATAAAAGGTCTGTAAAATAATCACCTCCATTCTATATTCAAAGCAGGCTGATACTCCTGCCTTTCTGGGTAAATTCCTCCATTCTTGCTAAAGTGTTCGTTCCTTCACTCTACAGCTTATTCAAAGCCATTAAACCACTGCTGGGTAAAACCATTATATTGTAGAAAATGAGGGTCACCCTGAAAAAGATTATCCTACACATGCTCCTTACAGATTTTTCTTGAATAAATGGGTTTTTTAAATGCTATTTTTCCTCCCTCTGAGTCTGTTAGAGATTGAAAATCCAAACGTGTGTATCAGTTCAGGCAGGGCACATGCAATCTGCTTAAAACCTGAGAATTATTAAATCATATTATTTTTAAATTCTTGATATTTTACTGCACTTACTAAGGAAAGTGAGATGATGCAAATTGGACCCTGCATCTTCAGACCTCCTTTTGTCTGTTATCATGCTACATGGCTTGGGCAAAATCACAATCACAAGGAAGGCACCAGGAGCTTTGCTGCTGATCTTTCACAGCTTTCACCACACAGACCTTGGGGCTCAGAGAACCAGCCTGTGACAAAGACTGCCAGGCAGCAGTGAGACCCCTGCAAGGCAAGGGACCTCAAAGGAGTGGTGTTCCCTTTACCCTAACAGAGCCTGGAGCCTGTCTTTCAACTCAAAAGTATCCCCATAACGATTTGAGAAAATACCCTTGCCATGCTGCCTTTTAAAAGATGAAAAATAACCTGAGTTATCAGCCTGCTGTGCTCATCTCTCTAAACAGTGTATTGAATTTTTATGTCATATGCTGAAACATATTCTGTTATAAAAACACTGCACATGGTGAATTTTGTTACAATCTTCTTAGAGGAGATTTAGATTCAAGCAAATTGCATCTCCTTATTCTCATCTACATCACACCTGAAACCAGTACTAACAAAGACAACGGAAGAAGTATTTTCTCTTTTCTGCCAAGGACTTCATCTGTATTCATTGTGTATAAAGTCGCCACTTAAGTATAACTCTATGGGGTTCCACTTCTGGACTAGACTGTTGTCTTTGCTGCAGAGCAAACCATTCAGATGACTGTAATTATACCATGCTACCAGGGGGTCCAGCCTGAGCTCTTGAGCCACAGCAGCTTTCGAGCTGTTTGCTTGATGGGTAGCAGGGATATGCTTGGCACGGGGGTTTATGGATAATCTGATTT
Source organism: Pseudopipra pipra (assembly GCF_036250125.1). Lineage (NCBI taxonomy): Eukaryota > Metazoa > Chordata > Aves > Passeriformes > Pipridae > Pseudopipra > Pseudopipra pipra. Next base: position 54,054,776 of record NC_087554.1, read on the forward strand.
CCTACTGATGGAAGTGTGTTAGCAGCTGCTGCTGAAGTTGACATTGCTGGCTCACCCCAGAAGCCGGCTGTGCACCCCGTTTCAGCTACATTGCCCAGCAGGACCCTGTGACAGCCACTGTCATCTCCTGTACATCTCCTCTTCCACTACACAAAAGGCAAAGACTACATACATTTGCAGTGAAGCTTGTTCAGGAAATTTCTGCCCTTAACACATTCTCACTATGCAGTTCTACCCAGGGACAGATTGATAATATTGCTAAGGCAGTCTGACAGGATGGTCCTGTTAGCCCTGCCTTGGCTGCAGGCTGTGGCCATTTCTCTAGTGCCTCCCCTGTATCACAGGTGATCATTTCATTTTGTCATTAGCAAGTTTAGAGAACTAACCTGTCAGGAAATAAATCTTTTTTTCTAAAGTCAAGCTTCTCTGCCCCCTAGTCCCCAAAGCAGGTCACCACAGGTCACTGCAAGGTCACCCAAGACACAGTGCAAGCAGAAATGAGGAAGGATTAATGGGATGGAAATTTGCACTTTTTGTCATTCATCAAGTTGCACTGGAAGTTCTGCTGTTACACACTATTTTAGGGGTCTCAAAGTGAACTCAGTCACCAAAATCACCTGGGTTTAAAACCAGAATTTTGGTTATCTAGTTTCTACCCTAGCCTGACGGGCTGCTGGCACAACAGAGGCACTGGGGAGCAGCCATGTAGAGCCAGGTGCAGAAACCCATTAACACATCAGGGGAACTGTACACTTGGTCACACAGCAAAGCCTTGGTAAGTGACTCACAGATTCAAGAAGATGTTGATTTCCACTTACCCAGGGCGAGACCTGAGCGTTGCACTAACAGATCTGTGGCTGTGGAATCAGTCCTCCCTTCAAATTAAACAGGTCTTTCCTAATTCAACCCAGAGTCAGCAAGAAATGAGGGAAAAAAAGAATTATAAAGCTTCAGTGCAGGGAATCTCTTTGTCATATATGACAGACTTGTCTCATATTCAAAGGTGAGAGTGCCAGGGTCAGGTAGGAGATTCAAAGTCCATGTGTCTGCTAGTGATTTTGTAGACCAACCTGCAGCACAGCACTTTTTTTCTTTCAGTACTCAAAGCTACTCCAAGCATTGGCTAGGTGCTCAGTTTTGCTTTTTTTTTTTTTTTTTCTGAGTCATATATATATTATTTTAAAAAAATAATTAAAAAAAAAAGGCAGCAGAAGGGAGGAAAAGAAAAACAGGTGTCATCTAAAAGTGGTGAAAGATTAAGAGAGAGGTAGATCCAAAGACAGCCAGACTCATGCACAGACTCCAGCTTATGGTAACTTTTTTCCAGAGGTGTCACTACAAGCAAACAACTCCAAATGGAGTTTATCCACCTCCAATTTCAACAATATAACATTTACCCACTTCTTACAGATACCAGACAGGTGAGTAATTTACCACTGCACCACTGCACCTCTCTTCAGTCAACGGGTAGCCACTTACATGAGTAGAAATTGTCCAGCTCTTATTTCAGGAAAGTCTTTTTCATTTCCTTCACATAAAGTTCTAACACATTAACGACATGTAGCTTAGATGACATGAGAGGTGGAACTCTTCCAAAATACATTTCGGTTCCTGTCAGAAAGTATTGCGTGCCTTTGTGCAGGAAATTATAAAATAGAAAATAAACATGTAAATATACCATTTCAACACATCCTCTACATCAAAGCAGGCCTGATGGTTTTAATTTTGGCTTTTTGAGGTTTTGTTTTTATAAGTTGTTGAATTTATTTTGTAGCTCCTGTTTATGAAAAGAACTTTAAAAGAGTTATAAACTACATTTATCAAATGAAGGAAAACTACAACTATAAAGTTCTCAGAAAAAAGGAAATAATGTGAACCGTGTATGTGCACTTGTGCGGGGACACACACATACAAACATATATTTTTGAGCTAGTGACTGCTGAACCACAGACCACATGCAGAAGAGTAAAAACCACCCATAACCAGATGTGCCACTGTAAATCCCATGTTTTAGGATATATTCTGAAATCCTTAGTGCTCAGGAAGATGTAAATTCCCACACTATTAGTATCAGTGATATGGATTCCTAGAAAGACCAACTACCTTCACATTTCTAAAAATAATCCAAGCTCCAGCTGGGAGATACAACCCTTTTGAAGTAAAGAGGGGGGCTACCAGAGTGTAAACACGTGAATTGAAAATCATCCAGCACAACAGAAGTGAGAACAGCAACAACACATCACTTCAAACCTTCCGAGAACCAAAGGGCTGCAGAAGGAATTCCACCCTTTCCCACAGAATTAATACCTGAGCATTGTACCTCAACTGAGTATATCAGTGCACAGCTTGTAGAGCCATCATTTGTTAAACTGTGAAAAAAGTGGCCTCAGATTATACCTGAATTTTCCTATGGCAGGAAAATTCAGCATTAGGCAGGTGGAGAAAAATGCTTCAGTTCTTTCTCTATCCACAGCTGAATAGGAAACCCCAACTCAAAGGTTTCCTTCAAGCTATAAAAATAAAGCAAGGCTGTTTCCACAGAATGGAGAAAAAGTCATTTCCAAAGTCCCTATCCATCTACAAATACAATATATAAGACCAAATAGCTTTTTTACCTTGGAATATCTCTCACTGATCCAGTAGAGCAAAGTTTGTTGATATTCAGGGTTGCAAACCCATGTGTTTACTCAGGCTTTTGTCTGTCAGCATAGTTCGAAGAGGTCGCTTTGAAAGATCAATTTTTTTTCCTGGGGGTTTCTTCAGAGCTACCACAATTTGTTATTGTATCTGTTTAGAGGCTTTAATTTGTGGTTTTTAAGATTGCATAACAACACAGAGAGGTGGTGAGAGGCCCACATGAATAGTTCAAAATAAGTTTGACAATATAGCAAACATCTACTGGTAATTTTCCCTGGACTGAACGCCATGGAATGTCAAAGAAGTTATTAATCAGGCTGGTGTACGAACATGGCTTTATGAGGTCTGGGGCATATACTTCCATTCAGATGCTAAAATGCTGAATTACCTTCACTTGCTGTTGACACCTAGTAAAGACAATGCACCGTGAGGGCTGCAAACCAGGCATCTGATTGGATTGCTCTAAACCAGCCTATTCGAAACTAGATTAAAAAAAAAATAAAATGAGATTTTAATTTTGCCTTTTATTCAGAGTTCTCATAATAAGTTACATAAAAATGAACCAAGCTGCCTAGACTCCCATGAGGAGGCTCAGCACTCATTTTTCCATTTCGCAGATGTTAGACGGGAGGCACAGACGTGCATGGTCACTTTTGGAGAAGCACAGGCTACACCTGGGGGAGTTAGAGGTCCTCAGGCTCTTTGGGAATCTGCAGCCAGGGACCTGACACTGGCCACAGGCAGAAATGGGGTGCTCAGGACCCACTGGTACATTGAATGCTTGGGTGGCATGTCCCCAAGTCAGTGTGGCAGGCCACCTGCGTGAGTGGCAGCTGTAGCAGCAGCTCAGGGATGCATGAGCTGCATTTGCATAGCAGAGGGCAGTGTTCAGCACTTTTGACAACTAATATCCCTTTCTGAGGAAGCTGGTGAGGAGATGATGTGCATGCTGCAAGCAGGGAACTCTGCAACAATGGAGGGGCAAGGTTGTGAGCAGAGACACCAAACCAGATTCAAGTTTTGTACCTCCGGGACAGGTCTCCATCTAGTTCAGCAGGAAGGAATCTACAGGCCATAAATTCCTCCTGATAGGTGAAGACTGAAGGTGGCCAGTCGGTGCTCAGCCCTTCGTACTGCGAGCACTTTGCTACTGATGCACAACTCACCCAACCCCAAACCACTGTGTGGGCAGTGCACAGGTCTACCTGGCCGTGCCCATGAGGTGACACTTGAGCCATCTGTTTAAGGACTTTGCCAGACCTACTCCCATGAGAAGCTTGTGTTTATAGGTCGCTTGACAGGTGTAGAAGAGCACTGCTGGCTCCTCTTGGGACGCCGTAAAGGAACGCCCGCGCTGACCTGCTGCTCACCTGGACGCAGCGGGACCCCGGTGAGCAGGGGGACACCGCAGACGCAGCGCTCCCTTAAGTCTCCCCCGTCCGCCCTGCCCACCCACCGTGGCACGCCCGGTAGCGCCGGCCCCGCGGCGCCCGCGGTGACCCTCCTTCCCTGGTTCCCTCGGGGGAGGCAGGTGACGGCGCGGTGGGGCCGGGCCGGGCCGTGAGGGCCGCGGACACCCCGGGCCGGGGCGCGAGCCCCGCTCCCGCCGCCGCCGCCGCGGCTTCTCGGCCAACAGCGCCCCCTCGCGGCCGCGCGCCGCGCGCGCCCCTCCTCCGCGCGGGGCAGCGCCCGCCGCCCGCGCCCACCGGGAGCCCCCGCGCCGGGGCCGCCCCGGGGCCCGGCCCGCCCGCTCCGAGCCGGCGGTGCCGCTGGGCCGGGAGGCGCTGGGGCAGCGCCCACCCCCCCGGCCGGCCGCCGCCGGAGGATGCGGGCGCGGGGCGGCGGCGGACTGGAGCCCCGGGTGCCCCTGCGGCGCCGGGGCGTGTGGCGGGGCCAGGGCTGTGCCCGGGGGGGACCGGGCTGCCGGGGCGGGGAGGGGAGGAAGGCGCGGGGAGGGACGCGGCGCGGGCGGCCCGTCCCTGTCACCTGCAGGCGCTGCCGGGACGGCCCCGGCCCCGCTGCCGCCCCGGCCCCGCGCTCCGTGCACAGCCCGCGGGGAGCTGGGCCGGGGGCGGTCTGTGCCTGTTGCATTGTCCTTGGCGGGGCTGTCTGTGAGCGCCTGCCGCTATCTGCGGCCGGGGACCCCGGCGGTGCCCTGCCTCGGACTCTCTGCCGTGCCTGATATCGCCTGCACCCTGCTCCGTTGCACGTCCCTCGCGGCTCCCGCCGGGGCTCTCTCCCCTTTTGTCTGTGTATTTTTAGGTCATTAGAGTGGAGGGGTAGGTAATCCCCAGGCTCAAGTTCCAGAGGGGCGGGTTCTGGCCGGAGGTGGAGTCACTTTTCATTTAAATCCCTGACTATAAAATGGGCTTAAAGAGAAGCGGGATCTCAGCTGTGCTGCACAGACCCCGGCACGCAGGGTGCGTGGGGGCCCCCCGGCAGCCAGCGCCCTGCAGCACCAGCCGCTGCGATGCTCCACTCCCTCGGCGTTCACACCTTGCAGCTGCTCACCCAGGCGGCCGCCTGCATCCTCCTCTTCCCCCGCTTCCTGCTCACCGCCGTGATGCTCTGGCTCCTGGATTTTCTGTGCATTAGGAAGAAGATGCTGACGATGCCCACGGCGGAGGAGGCGGCCAGCACCAGCGAGGGGCCGCCCCCCGACGACCCCCCGGTCTGCGTGTCCGACTCCAACCGCATGTTCACGCTGGAGTCGCTGAAAGCCGTGTGGCATGGGCAGAAGCTGGACTTCTTCAAGTCGGCGCACGTGGGTTCCCTGGCCCCAAACCCCGAGGTGATCCAGCTGGACGGGCAGAAGAGACTCCGGATCCTGGACTTCGCCCGCGGCAAGAGACCCCTCATCCTCAACTTCGGTAGCTGCACCTGACCCCCGTTCATGGCCCGCCTGAGGTCCTTCCAGCGCCTGGCCGCGCACTTCGTGGACATTGCCGACTTCCTGCTGGTGTACATCGAAGAAGCACACCCCTCCGACGGCTGGGTCAGCTCGGACGCAGCCTACAACATCCCCAAGCACCAGTGCCTCCAGGACAGGCTGCGGGCAGCTCAGCTGATGAGGGAAGGGGCGCCCGATTGCCCCTTGGCCGTGGACACCATGGACAATGCTTCCAGCGCCGCCTACGGTGCCTACTTCGAGAGGCTCTACATCATCCAGGAGGAGAAGGTGATGTACCAGGGAGGCAGAGGACCAGAGGGCTACAAGATCTCGGAGCTGAGGAGCTGGCTAGACCAGTACAAAACCCGGCTCCAGAGCCCCAGCACGGTGGTCATCCAAGTGTAAAAAGGACCTGGCAAGAAGCGCAGGGGTGGAGAGGCGAGGGAGGGCGGGAGGAGAGGTGGGGAGGGAGAAGGCACTGCGTCGCGGATGGCAGGAGCTGTCTTCCCGCGGGGACACTCGAAGGAGGCTGCTGTGCGAGCTTTCGAGCAAGATGTGCCATAGTCCTTTCTCTATTCAAATCATGTTGATTTGCCAGCCACGCTCTGTCAATACTGTATTTCCATGTGCGTTTTGTAAATAACTCTCTCTTTTTTCTTTTTTTTTTTTTTTTTTTGAGAAGCGTTTACTATTTTTTAAGGAGGCTCTCTTCCTACGGGATCTGTTCCCAGCTGCGTGTGTGCGCGGGTGTGTGTCTGAAAAGTTGTGTACAAGTGCTCCATGCTGCCTAGCAAGTGCTAACTGGGATTTCTAGTATTTCTTTGTGATGACCGATTTTGAAATGGGTTTCTCTAATGCCAGGAAATCGCGTCTGATGTTGTCAAATACTAGAACTGCCAATAGCCAGAGCTGGACGGAATGTCCTATTTATGTGGGGGGGTTTTGTAAGACGTTTGTTCACCTTCCTTTTTTTTATGAATTTTTTTAAATAATAAAAGTTGAGTAAATACACGTCTAACCTTGACTGCCTTTCCCTGTCTTCAGACCGCTGCGTTGACTTTCACTCTTGCCTATCTCACAACACCCTCCCCTCAGCCGAGGAGGGGCAGGCGAAGCTGCAGGATGCGCTGCTGGGGGCCCGGGGGCGGCGAGTCCTCGCTCGGCGGTAGCAGGAGTGCGCACCGCCCGCGACTCGGCTGATAGTGAGAGTGTTGGGTGTCCCCAAAGGGAAATGAAAACCTCCGGGGCTCCCGGGGGAGGAGACCGACCAGGAGGACCGCGCGCTGCCTCTGTGACCCCGGCCAGCCGCCTCCGGGAGGGCGAAGGTGCAGGGCTGACCGGCGTCGTGCAGGCAAGTGAGTCTCGGCCAAAAGCACAGGCAGGGGAAAGCCGTCCTGGGCTGCAGAGCCGCCCCGCCGAGGACGCCCCGTCTCGGGCACGCAGGCAGTGCCAGACCGGAGCCCGGCCGGGGGCAGCGCGACCCGCACCTGCGGCGAGGCGGGGCTGCGGGGCGAGGACAGGAGGGCAGCCCCCAGCCCGGCCGTGCGAGGCTCAGCCCCCTCCCCGGGGGCCGGCAGCTACGCTCCAAAGGGTGAGGAGTGAAGGACTTTGCTCCCTCGGAGCCCGAAAGGTGAGACCGGGCGTGGAGAGCATCCCGAAGCTGCCGCAGGAGCTGTGCAAAGCCACCCAGAAACAGCGGGTCTTTAAGGACCTCCCATGGCGCCTCCGAACGCCTCCTTGTTCTTCACAGCAGCGGGACGAGGCGCCCGAGCTGTTAAGCCCCTAAGTTTTGGAGAGGGGTGCACGGCCCGGAGGCAGCGCAAGCCGGGGACGCTGCTCTCCGCAGCTGGGCACCGAGTCGCGCCCGCAGTGCTAAACTAAACCTGCGGAAAGCTGTTTGTTAGGGCGTAACAGCCCCTGTCTTGACCGTGACAATGTTCCTCTGGACCCTCAGTGTTCCTGTCCCTCAACATTCACGGTTTAGACTAGCATGCGTAACCGATCCCGCCGCCTCCCATAAGACGAGCAGCACCGGCTGGTCCCTCACAGAGAAACCAGACGCTCCGACCCCGCTCCTCTGCCCCTTTGCCCCCAAAGCCCCCGCCCTGGGTGGGAGCAGCGGGAGCGCAGCGCCCCTGCAAATCGGGCCGCTCTGATAAGGTGTCAAAAGATGCGGCTCAGGTGCCCGCTTCGGGCTTCCCGACCCGCCTGGCCATCGCGCCTGCTCTGACGGCCTCTAAAACCTATTCAGCCCCTTCACCTTCCCGCTGCCCTCAAGGGCGGAACCCCCGGCACTGGGCTCGGGGCTGCACCAGTTCCGCCGGACTCGGGCGTCTCCGGTTGATGCTGGGGCGGTGGGACGAGAGCCCACCTTGAGGTGGGCTTGCTTCCCCTGGCTGCGCTCTGGGCGCCAAGCACAGATCCCTCCGGAGCGGAGGGGAGCCTCGGCGGCAGCCCCAGCAGCCCAGGGTGCGGCAGGGCATCCCCCTGCTCCTCCCGGCGCGGGCAGCGCCCGCCCAGGCGCGGCAAAGGAGTCGGTGCCTGAGCCGCTGCCAGCACAGCCAGTGCCTCCCGCCTGGTGCACGGGCTCACCAGCCTCGGCTTCCTCCAGGCACCCTACGCGGGACGAACGAGTGCTCTTCCCTGGGGCCAGACTCCCCAGCACCAACAAACCTGGCCCTGCCCCGCTGCGGGACAGCACAGCCCCCCGCTCTGCCCCGCTGCCCACGGCTCCCAGCGCGGCCCTGGCCCTGCCCCCGCAGCGCCTTTCCCAGCCCCACGCACGTCGTGCCTCCAAAACCAAAGGCAGAGGAGCAGCGGGTCTCCTCTCGGCTACAAGGGCAGCCTCTGTGTACGCGTTTACTCTTTTTCTTTTTTTTTTTTCCTAGAGCTTAGTTTTCCTCACTTTACAATAAAGCCATTCTTTGCTTTCTCACCTCGTTATCTCTTTCCCTTATCCGCTTTTGGCACGCTTTAGTTGTAATCCGAAGTTATACGGGCAAACCCCTGGCACGTCCCCACCCCAGCCCGACCCCCAGGACATTTTACGGTCGTACGGACTTCTGTGATCACTGTCCTTACGTGGGCTTTAATAGTAACAGAAACAGCCTCGTCTTTGCTCTGTACTACTAGCAGATTTTGGTCAAAGGCTATCTGAGGTCAGGATTTTTTTCTTTTTTTTTCCTAAATAAGTCAGCTTTCTAAAGCTACATTCCTCCTTTAAACCGAACACAGAGCTCTTATTTATCACTTTCTCTTTAATCACCAACAGAAGAAAAAATTGCTATGAATTCCTGGAATCCCTGAAAGAGATCACACTTTTCCTTTGCACAAATCAAAGTTATCTGCTCCTATTATATCCTTCACTTAAAATGAACCATAAGCCTCCATCCCACTGAGCTTTCTCGGGGATACTTGTTTAGCACAGACGAGAACAATACGCTGTAGATCTAAAGAGCCCAGGGCGGCAGAAGCCTCTCTGGCTGATACAAAGGATTGAGAAACGTCCTATCTCTAAAACGCATTTTTAGTGCCTTTCCACCTCCCTAGTGCACGACAAACAGAAGTCAGAGAGCAGGAAGATATTTATCAGAGAAAGATCTGAGTGTTGATTACGTGTCTGTCAATAATTAATTGAATTATGTCCTCATCATAATTACATACAGTCCTCTAGCCAGGAGGAGAAAAAAAAGAAGGAAGTTGTGGTGTGGTCGAAGGGGGATCTCAGGACATGGTTCCAGTCATTAAAAATGTGATGTAACATTGCAATCTGGTGTATTCTGAGGCACAAATGGGGAAACACAAACGAAACCAACTACTAAAATATTATTTGCTTTACAACAGGGAGACAGAAAAAGCACTTGCCTTCATTAGTTGTTTTCATTACTACTTTCTGCTAGGGATTTAAAGGTATTTTACAATGCAAAAAACAGAGGTCTTACTCATTTGATCTATAAACTATATGCTTTAGGGTTTGTATCGTTCACCACATGCTGTCTGACTACACTGGGTGTTGCTGATGTTTGAAATAAAAATTTTAATTGGTGCAGAAATTAAAATTAGTCCAGCAAGGCACCCTATATTCAATACCAATGTAGAAATGACACAGTCAAAGAATCTTGCAAGCAAATTCTTACTCTGACACTAATTTTTCTGTACTTCTTCCAGTCATAAGGGAGATCATAATATCATTATTAATTTATTATTTACTAAGAGCTGTTAGAGTACTCTTTTGGTACACAAATGCAAGCAAACAAAGAGCTCAATTCAGTTCTAACACAAGTTTTGCTCTGGTGTAACTTCAATGACACGGGTGTAGTCACTTCAGAACCACCTGGGTGTAATTATGATAAAAATCTGGGCTATTGCACTTCCTTTGCTTTTCTAATGGTTCAAAACCTCTCTTTTCCTACAGCATGCTGCGGAAGACAGACATCTGTTTGAATACAGAGCCCAAAAATCACTCTCAAGTTCCTCCTCACTGGCAGTGCCAGTGTCCTATATCCTGCCAGAATTCAGGCATGTCAGCACATTTCCTCACTGCTCTGCACCCTCCCTACAGCATGAGAGTTGTAAACTCCATCGATATGTGTTTCCTTCCACTTGTTAAGGCACATCCTCCTGGTGTCTTGAGCTTTAGATCAGGTAGCTTTTCATTCTAATTGCTTTTCAGCATCCAGCTGCCAAAAGAAATTTGACACCTGCTTCCTTCTTCGCAAATTTCTCTTTTCAAACAAATGTTTGATGATGCCTCTTGAAATGGGGTTCATTTATGACCTTCACTTAATTGGCTAATTCATGTATTTTTCTCATCTACTTGGCCTTCCACCTGCTTCTTCAGGGATTTTGGAAGTGGTTTAGAGTGGTAAATGCACTAACAATCAACAGCCAAAAAATCTTAACTAGAACAGCAAACAGTATTCAGTACTCCCTGTGTGAAAATGCAATACAGGACAAGGTTAAAATCCTTCAGCTAATATGTTTTGTATAAGAACCCTTTTCAGGGTATAATGCTTACCCCCTCAAATGTAAGGATCACTCAGTCTGGTCCATGGACTTCCTGTGCCCATCAAACTTAGAAGATCAGGCCTGTCTGATGTTTCCTCTCTCTTTTGCAAGTTAGTAGATCCATCCTGGCTTTTCTTATGGAAGCATTTGCTTCCATTCCCTTCCAAGTAATAAATATCCTCCATCTTAAAAGGACATTTTAGGACATGGCCATATGGGGCAAGGTAGCTCAACCTCCTGCATGTCACTCCCCCAGTGCCCAGAATTACCCCAACACAGAGGCGATCCCGGAATCTCTGATAAAGATATCCAAGAACTGCATTTTTTTCTGAAGACTCCAAGAATGAACTGGCACATGGTCCCTGGAAGAAAGGCATTTCATTATCCATTATAGAGTAATGGGCACTATAAAAAAAATATAAACAGATTTAAAATTTACTGAAATCCTTAGCAATGAGGTTAAGAACCATGGCAAAGCCTTTGATATTTTCTGCCCATCTTTTCCCTCTCACCCTCTTAGGTTTATAAAGCAACTATTGCTTGAGCAGTCTTCATTTGCCTGGACTTTCACATCCATTCTAAGGCATCCCAGGCTGGATTTTTAGGGTCATATTTCTATTTTCTTGGTGTGTCTTGCTTTTTTTGCCTGAAGAGTCAGTCAGGTATTGTCTGTAGTAGAAAAAATTCAGTATAGTTATTCGATCACTACAGGTTATCAGGCAGAAGTCCTCAAATCATGTACCACAATGTGGAATTTAAATGAGGTGTCATAGCACAGAACCTCACTTTAAGTATCATAAACTTGAACATTTCTGATTCGAAACATCTTTCAGAGCTTTCTCTGAGTTCATATAACTTCACAAACATAATTATGCCAAAGATATCATTAGTGCCAAAGACCTGAGAGTAGACATAATTTCTAAGAATAAAAAATCATTTAGTAACCTCAGGATAAATTTTAAAATATATGTTTATGAAAAAATATGTTTTATTATGTTTTCAATAAAATTTAAAGGTATATATTATGACTTTCAAGAATTGTTATAATGGAAGTGACCCTAAAAAAAAACTATCGGACTGAGCTGAAGAAGTTCTGGAAGTTGCACAATTCAATGCAAGAAAAAAAATTAAGTTATTTGTTCACTTTCCATTTGTGATGAAGGACAAGAATGAAGGACAATCAGAAAAGAATAGGGCACAAGGCTGCTGTCAACTGGATTTGCAGCACATGCACACAGAGAACATACTGTGCCACACAGACACATGCATACAATGGCAGAGACCAAATTAGCCCAAAGTGGTTTTGGAACACTGAAAAGGGAGAGGCAGGGAGTTATGTATTTTATAAAATAAAATAGTTAATTCAAAAAGTGATAATTATAGAAAAATTTAAACAAATTAACAAGTTCATTTCTATTTCTTCTCACTCAAAAGTGGAACACATCCACTGCACGTATGTCAGTGAATAATGAACAGTTGTGGGGAAACAGAAAATGCAGAACTCAGTTGTCTTGTTCTCTCTATTTCATTTAATCTTTCCTTTTCACTGTATATTGCCTTCTCTAGAAGGCATACCACTGGAGTGATTATGCTGAGCTCTAGTCTTTTTGATGTTCATGCAGACCTATAGGTGTTTCAGTTGTGATGTATCTCTGATACAAAATAATCTACCACAACATCAAACTGAGCCAATAGTTCTATCTACCTGATTAGACCAAAGGTCTGGTAAGCAAAACCAACAGAAGAATTCAGAACTGTTCCCCAAAACTGACCTGCAAGACCTCTCCTATTCCCATGAGATGTCTTCGCTGCATTCATTCAGCCGAAATAATTTCCAGAAATTATCTACTGGGAAGAACAGAAAGGAAGAAAAAAGAGCAGATTGAGGAAGAAATGTCATGGATCTTGCTTTTTGTTTTTGCTTTTTTTTTTTTACTGTCTGAACCTTAAAGTCTTCAACTGCATTCTCACGAACACAAAGACAGGTTTGGAGGAACTCTGTAATGATTTGCCAGTAGAACTGAAACAAATTGGTATGTACCATAGAAATGCATCTGTGTTTTCTAAAGTTGGATAGGAACCTATTAGAGAGATGCATATTAGTCCTTCCTGCAGACACTGCCGGAAACTGGAAAGATCTCCTTTGTCTCTTACCATATATTCTGTGTTACTATGAACTCACCCTGGAATTTTTTATCTGGTTAACAAATCTAATCCCTGGAAAACAGACTTGATAAAAACGCATATCAGATTTCGTTTTGTCTTTGGAGTCACTGAACATGCCTGCTGACTCACAAGTCCTTTCTAGATCTGTCGAGCTTCTCTTGCTCAATGCAGTAAGACAGTGGCTCATGGGCCAGACAATGGGGAAGAAGCCACAGAGCCTATGGGGTCTCTGGGAGAGACTGCAGCACTGTATTACAAATGCATGGGATAAGGCCCAAACTGTGGGACAGTGAAAAGAGGGAGATGGTTATCTATTTCCCATGCACAGCACTGACAATTGACAGATGTGCCCAGCTAAATATTGTCTGTGAAACCCGGTACCATTTTTAATACCAGGTGACCAATCAGGGCATTCATTGTAATGCCCAAGTCATTCGTTTTTAGGCATGGATGTGTCATCATTGCAAAATGGAATTTGGGGTTTTTTGGAAAAGAAATCAACACTTAAGCCATACTTTTGAGCAAGTCAAAAGACACCCAAGGGTATGATTGCCTTGTGTGCTGCTCTTTTTAATAAGGCCAAGGAAAAGCATCACTGGATGGGATCATCATCATCTGCTGCTTTAATGCAGACAATCGAAGAAGGCTCCTTACTGATGGCTGTAAATTCATCATTATGGATACCACTCAGAGTCATTTGGCATGACATTTTTTATGCACAGAACAGAAAAGTGCAGTATTAGCTCCTGAGTGATTGGATGAGTTGTGCATCCATTAATGGGCATATCAGAAAATGTTTCCCAGCTCTGACTTATCTCCTACACAAATTGAGAAGATGCAGATTGTCTTGCAGTTGTTTACTCAAATTTTTGGTGCATTTTTTCATTTTGTCCAAAGTCCTGTTTATTTGAGAACCTACTATCATCATGCATTGCAGATTTTACTGCTGACTCTGAGATCATAACAGCCTGGCCGTGTACACTTACTATGAAATCTACTGGATGAGAGAAAACTAGTTGCACTAACCCCATAACAAATAAACATTTCTCTGTTCACTGCTTTGGGAAATGAAGGAATTGGTAGATCATAAGCCCAGGAGAGCTGAACAAATTTCTGATTGAATTTTTTATCCACCTATATTGGCATTTCAATCTGGTTAAAATCTGTGTTGTCCCTCTGAAAACTGCAAAATTATTTCAGCAAGAATTCAATATAACATAAAAACATTAAAAATAGGAAAAAAACCCCCTATGCTCATTTTCATAATAGATCACACTTTTCATTTAAGATGTTTCATTTCTAAATACAACTAGATTTAATTTTCCAGAAAAAATAAAATAAAATAAAAAAATTTAAAGTTTCATTTTCCATTTTGGCCAACTCAAAAATCTACATTTTCCTGTTATGCAAGGGAAATAAAATACACATTATTCATATTCCCTGTTCTGTAGTCTTTCTTCCCATTCATGAATTGTTCAGGAACTGGTTATGATCTGTTAATTTATTCTTTAGCCACACACTTCATCGATCAAATTACATGAACAAATTTCAGTCAAGAATATATCAACTAATTGTTCACTTAGGATATTTATTTGACTGTGGTATATAACCATCACTTACACGAATGGTGTCATATTTGCTCCCCTGCTGATTATATGACTTTTTTTTTTCAGAGAGGAAATACAAAATATCAAGTCATGGCATTTCTCAGATGTAAATTATCAGATGAATAATCATTAAATGTTTAAAAGATATACAAAGTTTCTATCTAGACAGCAGCATTATCCACATTTAAGCCATCAACACATTTTCAGAACTCTGAACCAACATGTTTTAATTAATAATATGCATAAACTATAGTTTATAGGAGAAACCTAGATACTAAGCATGCTCTTAATAATAATAATAATAAAGCCTAGATTGCAGCATCGAGGCTTCCAGCATAAACAATACTTTTTCACCCTGTAAGCAATAGAGAGAAATCAATCCTACCTCAGCTGCCAGACAGGATACTCACTTAAAGGAGGATGTTCTGGTACAAGACCAGCCCATGTCCATGGATCTGAACCTGGAAAATTCATATCCTGGACAATGTGAAATACACAAACTGTTTTCTTGGAACTTTAGGGGAAGAAGTACTGATCAGCACTTGTGGGGGATGGTGAGAGGAAGACTGCTCACTTTCCTAGCAAAGCTACTTACTCAGGATATAACTCAGTTGTTTTACAGTATTGAGCAAAATATCAGGTACATGTCATAACCATGATGCTACTGTTTAATTCCAGATGATCATCATTCTTCTTTATTTTATTCTGACCAGAAATTCTATTCTGACTTGAGAAAGCTTCACAACATTTAGCCAATACATTCCCTCATAAAACAGCTGAATTTACCAGAAATTTGCACAAACTCCAAACAAAACCCCACAAAAAAACCCCAAAAAACACAAACAAACAAAGAAACAAAAAGCAAGCCAAACTTTAAAAACAAAAACAAACAAACAAACAAACAAACAAACAAAAAAGGAACGTTTTACTCAAAACTTTCAGATCAGCTCTAGGACGGGCTTTGGGCTTTTGGACTTGTGTGTAACTCCTTTCATTGTCTAACTGGTCAACATGGTTACTTATCTCTCCCTGCTGTGCATATGACCAAGAACTGTGTAGGCAGGCGTTCTGGCCAATAAAACCTCAAAAAGCAGTGAAACACTCCCATCAGTGCAAGCAACAGTTCTCAGTATAAATAATTGTCTTGTCATATCTCCCCAGGCCCATTCTCTTTCCTTTCTTTCCCTCTCGCCTGCATTTCCTCAGAGATGTTTTCTCCGTCAACATAGCCTCATGTTACTTCTCTGCAGCTCTGCTGCCCTCCATTCTAAAATCTGGCATTACAGTGAAACTTCCAAGAATTCCATTCTCTGAAGCATTATGAGTCACACTGTAGTCCTCAGCAATATTTTTAAAACACCAATGTTTTTTTAATCACTCTTGAGACCCACAGAAGAAAGTAAGGATATTATCTTGCTAACTTACAGTGGTGGTTGTTTTTTCTATTGCCACCCACACTCTCTCATCTTTCTCCAGATACTCTGCTCCAGTCTCTCAATAGTGCAGGCATATGGTATTCAAGCATGCCAGAGTCTGACTTCAAGTTTTAGTCATTTTTCTTCCTGTAAAAAGGATGAAGGGACATTAAGCCTATGACCCTTTGAGAGCTTTCTTTATATAAAAGTTTCATTAGGGTTTATACTTTAAAAAAACTTATATGCCCTCCTGTAAAACTAACAGAAAAACATCAGGTCTGAGACATAATTCATCATACCTGAGTACCAGCAGTGCCAGGTGTCTGCTGTGTCAGAGGCAGCACAGAATTCCCTAGTGCAACAGTGAATATAGGAAGGGGAGAATTCATGCCTGCTCCTGGCAGTGATTTCCAAACAAGCATTTTAAGAGAGGAGATGGTTATCTTTAGGAGCTGTAGATGTAAATACTATTCCTGATAATAAAAATATAAATCTTTATTCTACTGTTTGACGAACTTTCCATTTTAATTAGAAAAAAAAGAAATCAACATTACTAAGCTATAGTAAAGTTATCAGTTCATTTTCGTTGTATGTTTCAATGCTTCCTCCTTTCTCTTGAGCACGAGGGATGAGGCAGCTTGTATTATGAAAGAGTTGTTTGCAGCCCAGGATCGAAGTTCCACAAATTGCTGTTATCTGCTCTGCAGATGCTCATGTGACACACTGAGTAAATATACCTTAAGGTAAGCACATAACACTGCACAATGGGCATTCAATAAAGAAGATTCCTAAAGACAACAGTTATCTGAATTCTGTAGAGATCAACTTCTTGCATGAAGCACTCGAGGATGACGAGGATGACGGGCTGCCCCATGATAGTCTCTGGAAAAAGCTGCCAGGAAACAAGAGGACAAAGAGACCTAGATTTCAAATTACCAGCTGATCATGTGAAGAAAAGTACACTTGGGTCTCAAAAGTTACCGAAAAATGGTCAGTGAGCTTGCCTGTGCAAGAGATGGTTGAGAGAACTGTGAAAATAAACACATCATTGAGAAATGGAGGTAGGATGAGTGAGATTTACTTAAGAAAAGGTGGGAACAGTGTTAAGTGAAATAGAAAAGAATCCATATTAAATACTAGCATTAATGCAGTAAGTCAGGAAGCTACAAGTGATCAAGACTCCTCAAGAATCAGTTGGGTGAGGGATTTTATACACACTTATAGATGTATTTATTTGGCAACATAAAATAAAACACAATCATACTGAAACTGCTCATTTTACATCCAGCTTCTATAGAGCTTTTCTGTCTCACTGCCTCATACCCACAAGTGTGGCAAAGCAATAAACTTGCCTTTCATTTTAGTAGGATTTTTCTTCTACTCTATGTGTCTTTAAGAAACCTTGACCAATTTTTTTAGTGTACCAATACTAAACTTTTTGAGGATTCTGTAACTCCTGGGCTGCATCAAAAGCAGCATGGCCAGCAGGTCAAGGGAGGTGGTTCTGCCCCTCTACTCTGCCCTTGTGAGACCCCACCTGGAGCACTGTGATCAGCTCTGGGGTCCTCAGCACAAGAAAGACATGGACCTGTTAGAGCGAGTCCAGAGAAGGGCCACAAAAGTGATCAGAAGGCTGAAGCACCTTTCCTACCGAGACAGGCTGGGAGAGTTGGAGTTGTTCAGCCTGGAGAAGGGAAGGCTCCAGGGAGAATTCATTGTGGCCTTCTAGTGCCTAAAGGGGTCTTGTAAAAAGTAGGGAGAGCAACTTTTTGCACAGACAGTGATAGACATGGGGGGATGGTTTTAAACTAATAGAGGAGAGATTTAGATTAGATATAAGGAAGATATTCTTTACCCAGAGGGTAGTGAAACACAGGAATAGGCTGCCCAGAGAAGCTGTGGATACCCCATCTCTGGAAGTGTTCAAGGCCACATTGAACAGGCCTCAGAGCAACTTGGTATAGTGGAAGGTGGTAGGGGGTTTGGAACTAGATGAGCTTTAAGGTCCCTTCCAACCCAAACCATTCTATGATTCTAAGATGCTGTCACTAGCAGCCAAGATGTTTAAAAATTGATTTACTCTTTGTGGGTGTTTTTTTAAGATGAAAAAGAAAAATTTCTAGGAAATAGGGCCAAAATACTAGCACAGTTATTATCCTAATGTTAAACTTTTAAATCCACGTTTGGTCTTCCAAGTCTCAATAAAGTTGTTACACCTCAGTGACCAATATCCACAAATCTCAGTGAATGGCTATGAGGTACAACCTGGCTAAACATCACACTATCTATCAACTCATTATCATTATAGATTTAGAAACCTATTTAAATATGTCATCCAGTTTTGAACATTTGTCATAAAAGTGTAGCAGCGATCGGCTCAGATATTTGGTAACTGCTGACGCCATTGACCAGCTGTAGAGATTTCAATTTTTCACAGAAGCTATCAATACCAAAAAAGCACTTCCTTAAGCCCCTTCTATTTCCTTATTTCATACTACTTCAAAGAAAAAGAATATCCTCACCCTCTCTGAACCCCCATCACTGTGATTTTGTGCCTTGGACAGGACACAATGCAACAGACACTACAAACAACCTGTGGTCCGGGCAGCACACATTGGGCTTAGCAAAGAGAATGTCATCAGTCAAAGATCAATAGCTAAAGTTCCCAGGTTACTGTGAATCATACTCCTGAGTGACCCTTCATATTACCTCTTACTGGCTTTTCAGCAATAATTAGAAACAGGTGGCAGTTACACCATTTCTTTAAGTTTAAAGCAAGCTGAAAATCAGAATTGAGTTGCTTGTTGTTACATTTTCAACAGCAGACACTGTCAACAGCACAGGCAATTTTTGTCTGAATTTACCAATGGTTTATTCAGTGCTTCACAGGCAGAAAAGCCAAGTGACACAATAGGGAAATCTTGCACATACAAAGTATGAAGGCCTGAAAATGAAGACTGTTGTGAAATTTAGAAACGTGATACTGATGTGAATGTGCATGTCTCTAAAACAGCCTCTTCTATTACAGATCTCAGATATGTATATGCCAGACATAGCTGAACAAAAGCCAAAGCCTAGATTAATTCACTTTCTATAAAAGTTGCCTACATATGTATGTGAAAATCAAAACACAGAAAGTAATATTAGAGAGCCCAAAAAGAAAATCATATTTAATTAGTTACAGGTTAGTAACTAATTAGTACAGATTCAGGAACTTAACCTTGAAGGATTTTTTGTCTTGGTTTGGGGCTTTTTTATTCCATAAAATAAACTTCCGGAATTTGGTTTTCTTTATAAGCATTCTTTAATGAAGAACTGGTAATGATTTAGTCAGAAAAATACATGGTATTTTGTTCACTCTTACCTTCTTTTTCCACAAAATGTCCCCTTAAGATCATTTATGAAAAAAAAAGGCAAAATACTACTTGGGGGAATCAAAGGGTAAGTATTCAAATAATTTAGAAGACAAAGGCCACATATTTTAACAAGCCTACCCCAGCATGGCAATATGATGGGAGTTACAGCTGTAACAGAGATTTTAACTGGGGAAGAATCAATGCAGATTTCCAGATGGAAGTCATGTCTCAAAAATGTACTAGGCTTTTCTAAAGGAACACGTGGACAAGATGACCTGGTAACTGCAGTGTTGCAATTCCACATTTGGATACTCTGGTGCATATGTCTTGGATTTCCATGAAGCTTTGGGAAAATTTACAGGTCTTTAAAAGAAAGAAGCTACTATGGCACAAGAGGAATGGTCCTCTTGAGCATTGTTAGCTTTTTTCAAGTTAGGAGAGAAAAGAAGGAATGAATGGTCAGTTGTCAAAGGGGAAGAAGGTTGTTCACAAGGTGTTACAAGATCCCTGCTGGAATCTCTGCTGTTCAGGGTGCTCCTAAGTGATCTCAAACACAGGGTAAACAGAAACTTTATACATTTTGCTGATGACCTGAAATTATTCAGGATAGTCAAAACTGAAGTTGTTTGAGGCAAAGTATAGAAGCATCTCGCAGTCCCAAAAGGCTAACTGGTAAAGAGACAGGTGAAATTAAAAGCTATTTCTAAGTTAGGAAAAAAGGTGTGTACACATTTTTGCACATAGGATCCACCTGATGTAACTCTGGACAACAAAGTCTATGAAGATTTTAATTATTTAATGAAACTAACTATTAATTTATATCAGTGATTCAGAGTATTCCTGACAGTGCCTTTTAATTTCATGGAAAGTTGGAGTCTTTTAGACCACCACAGTATTTTTTATAATTCCATTTGGAGATTGATCTTTTCTGTCATTACACTGCTTAAGAAATACAAACTAATTATCTTCACACTGTATGAGGTCGATAAACTGTATAACTCTCTTTCTCATAGAAAGAATACTGAGGTATTTTAGTTAAATTAATTGCACAAAGTGCTAAAAATGTGTCAAGTAACTCTCCAGTAGGGATTAATTTCCATTGAATCCCTTCCTAAAAGGAATTAAATTAAATTTAAGCTTTCCTTGAGAAGGTGGAAAACACTTCTAAAATGTAGATATATTTCAATCAGACATTTCTGGAAAAGAAAGGTTCAAATTTTCACATTACAAAAAATTACAAGTGTTTAATTGAATGTCTTTATTTTAGCCAAACACTACAGTTCAAACAACTTGAAGTAGTAATACACTGAATCTTTTTTTTTCCCAAAGATGTTCAAGAATTTGTCTTTTTTGTTCCTACTTGGGATGACTTTCTTTTACAAAGTATCTTTTTTTTTTTTTTGAGAAACGAACAAGTGAATTCCCTGACCAAATCAGAATCCGTTTGTCCATTGCATGACATCAGTTGACAACACCACAAAATCTACCTTTGAGGAATTTTTAGTATCTTTTGTGTAGAAACAATATCTGTTTAAGTAGTATCTCTTCATAGATTAAATTTTCTGGGTAGAGTATGTTCCTGTTGATTAACAGTCCCTGAAACATCCTAGAAGTTTGTATGCATGTAGGGGATACTAAAACTAAACAGAAGTGTTCTGCCCCAGACACACCCAGGTTGAAACTAAAACTTATACTGAAAGATGAGGAAAAATACCAGAAAAATAACCTAATTGTAATAGAGGAATTTATATCAATTTTACAGTTTTTTGTAGTAACTGCACTGAACCATGATCTGAAAAGATAGGCTTCACCCGCTCAGTCAATCTGTAATTCTACATACAGCCCAGCTAAAGCTCCAGGCATATGAATAGATTGTATTAAGTAACTACCTGTTTTCAGATTTCTTCAGCTGCCAGTCTTCACCCTTGCAGGCTCTCTGCTACATACGACATAAAAATGTCTTAAAATAACCCCATGCACTAAAAAATGCTGGGAGAGGACCAGCTGGAAAGCAGCCTGGCAGAAAAGAAGCTGGGGTCCTGGTGGACACCAAGTTGAACATGAGCCAGAAGTGTGCCCTTGCTGCGAAGGTGGCCAAAGTTATCCCGGACTACATCAGGAGGAGTGTTGTGAGCAGGTCAAGGAATGTGATCCTTCCCCTCTACTCAGCACTGGTAAGGCCACACCTGCTGCCCTGTGTCCAGTTCTGGGCTCCCCAGTACAAGGCGAGACACAGAGATACCCTGGTGGGGGTCCCGCAAAGGGCCATTCAGACGATTAAGGGACTAGAGCACCTCACATGATGAAAGGCTGAGAGAGCTGGGACTCTATAACCTGGAGAAAAGAAGGTTCTTAGTGTGAATAAATACCTGAAGGGAAGGTGTACCAAAGGTGGAGCCATGCTCTTTTCAGTGGTGCCCAGTGAATAGGACAAGAGGCAATGGGCATCAACTGAAACTTGGAAGTTTCCATCTGAACATCAGGAAACACTTTTTCCTATGAGGGTGACTGAGCAATGGCAGAGGTTTCTCAGAGAGGTTTGGAGTCTCCATCTGTGAACATATTCAAAAGCCATCTGGAGATGGATCTGGGCAATTCTCTCCCAGCAGACCTGCTTGAAGAAGGGGGTGGGATCAGATGACCTCCAGAGATCCCTTCTAACCCCGACCATTCTCTGATCTGCGATTCTGTAAAATATTATTCAAATTGACAAAAGATTAAAGAGAAAAAAATGAAAAAATACAGGAATAATTGAAAAAATTAGTCTTTAACAAGAAAACTAGGGAAAATATGCCTGAGCAACTAGAGCAGCAGAATCTTTCTGGTACATTTATTTATAACAAGTACTTAATAAAAAAGCTAGAAAAAAAAATTATAAACCAGAAGGAGGACATACAAATCCACAAATGATAAAAGAATTATATAGCTAATTTATGAACCACTGACAATTAAAGTGGTATGCTAAGAGGAGAAGGTAATGAGAAATAAAAAAAAATTCAAAAGGAAGAAATATGGTTTGCACTTGTCCCATGGAAGTCCAAGGAATTCTAGCACTTGCTTTTCAGTATCTATCACTTCTCCTTTCAGAAAAACAATTGAATATATGTTATTAGAACCATAAGCAATAGAAAAAAAAAAGAATAGGATCAAAAGATCACAGAATAATTCATGTTGGAAAGTACCCCTGAAGCTCATTCAGTCCAGCCTCCAGCTGAAAGCAGGGTCAGCTATGAGATATGACCAGCTTATTCAGATGCAGCTTGGTCTTGAAAACTTTCAAGGACTGCACAACCTCTCTGTTCTGATGGTTGACTGACTGCAGCGTAAAAAAGTTTTTCCTTAAATCCAGCTTGACCTTGTCTTGTTTCAACATCTGTCCACTATCTCTTGTCGTCCCATCACACAGCACCATGAACAGCCTGGCTCCATCCTCCAAGGTCTCCCAAAATCCGTATCTTCTCCATGTTGAACAAGCCTCAGCTTCTCCTCCTGAGGCAAATCCTTCAACCCACGACTATCTTGGTGGCCCTCCACTAAACTCGCTCCAGTTTTAAATTTAAATGACAAATCCTGTGTAAGATAAATAGCACAATCACTTCAGAGATAACCATAATGCAGTGATGAATAGTCTTTTTAGAATAGTTTGGAATTTTGCAACTTAGAGAACTGATAATATATAAAAGACACAATTTGAATAGATCTCCCTCTTCAGGAATGAAGACAAACTTTTGCTTAACTTTTATTGCGATCAAAGTCCCACTTAGACAATTATGTTTAAGAATCTACCTGCATTTCTTAACAGGGATAAACTCAAGCACATGTTAAAGCACTTTCCTGAATCTGGGCAAGAGAATACAGAATATAACCTGTAACTGGACTTTGTATCTTATTACAGTGCCTTTCAAAACTTTACCCACAAATGATTCATATTTTCCCAAACCCTTACAAAACCTGATGAACTGCAAAGCAATTAAAAGACTGAAACAAAAGGTAATGGAAGAACATATACCAAGTCTGGAAAGAGGTGGTACAAGACACAACAGAGTTCATTTAGCATTACTAAAGATTTCCATTAGCTACCCATGGTGATAGATAAATAGCACTTACACTTGTAAATGGCATTGTACCATTACAAATGGTAGTGAAAAGAGTGAAATACATTGCAAAGAAGTCTGAAAATATCAGACTATGGAAGCCAACACTGCTTGCCTTGCTTATACAAAATTCCCATTAAAACCATAAGGTGTGCAGAATTTGGCTCCTGGAAATAGGAAATAAAGGAACAAATCCAAAGCCCACTGAAGTCAACAGGAGACATTCTTCTGACCTCAATGGGCTTTGGACATCACCCAAAATGAGATTCACTCTGGAAAAACGCAAGCTGAAGGAAATAATCATTCAAAAAGTATCTGAGAGAGAGATGTTTGGAAAACCTGGAAATCAAAGAATACCTAGGAGACTTTATGTAATATATGATACGTGACAAGAGCTTATGAACACAGTTACAAGACTGTACCTTTTCTAAAAGCTGATTAGTCTAGGAATGAAGACAGAATATAAGAGAGAAGGAAACAATCAATTCCATCCAGTTAGGGAGCAGAAGTCACAGGGATATCATATCACAGTGCACATAGGTTGTTTTGTATGGAATTTAAAATGTGCCAATCATCAATTAAAAACACAGCACCAAATTATCCCATTTGTGAAATCCCTAATTTCTCAGCTCTTTTCCCATATACAAGTCTGCATATAGGAATCCATGGTCAGACTTCAACATGATAGAAGTGTCATATTTTTGATTTGGTCCTCATTTTAATGATGAAGGTCAACAGAGCCTTTTAAGAATCTGTCTTTCCCATTACCCATGAACACCTCCTTCTTTAGTGGAAGGACACCCACTTTCTTTCTCCTGTGCACCTTGCTGCTGTCAGATGGAGAAATTTTTTCAGAAGTATACATACACCCAGTAAAATGAAGGTCCGACCTTATTCTCAAGATCAAATAGACTCAACACGCACACTATGAATTCTCAAGATACCTATCCTCAACTGGATAAGGACATCTGTAAGCACATGCTATATAGCAGAAAATGATAAAGGTGGTTTCCCCTCATCTGGTCTTCTGCTGACAGAAGCACATGTCCATTTATTCAGTGAAAGAACCTATGAACTGAATAAACTGATTGTATTGAAGGCTCTGGCAGGCTGGCTAACTCATCTACTGCAGTTCAGAATATCTTGATCCTTCTCTGCTGTCACTACTGTTGCTTCTGAGGAGAGGAAAACTTTATTTCTCACCAAAAAAACCCCAAACAAGCGCCCCCAAACCTATACTCCAATACAAACCATGTGTGGTCAATAAATAAGATTCATGAGTTTTTGCAATTTACTGCTTCATTGGTCCAGATCACCTCTATATAATTTTTGCTTGTAAGACATAGATAAGAAAAAGGTGAAGACAACCAGACATCCCTGAATAAATGTATTGGAATAAATAATTGTAAGATGATTATGATAACAATGACCCAGCTACAGTTCATTTTAGGATGTCTTTAGGTTCATACACTGTAGATTATGTGCTATTTGTACCATCATTTCTGGTTTAAAATCTTTCTATTCTTAGATTTTAAAACAAGAATAATTATTTTTTTTGGAATTGTATAGCTGACCCTTCACAGAAAATGTTGGAAAACATTTTATTTTGAAATATTCATCTTTATGCTTCATAGATTTTTGGACGACTTTACATTTAAAGCTCATTGGCTTTTGCTAGAAAATCATGCCTCAACATGACTGTAATTCTTTCAGTGGGCTCAATCCTGTGAAATTCAGAGCACTAATTTCTATCAGTTCTCAGGTTTTCCCTGAATCTGATCTCTTGTGACATCATAAAATGTTCAATGGAATGAAATCACAAAGAAAGGATTAATTCTCATGGGTAGGAAGAAAAAGGAACACATGGATTTTAAAACATAAAGCTTGTAAAGAAAGTTCTTTAACAATAAAAAGGGAAAAAAGAAATTGTGGATAACATGATGCACAAGAGAACCTTTCTTAGTAAATTGTATTGCAAAATCTTTTTATGAAGCTTCAGTAGGTTTTTAGAAAGTAGAACCCTATGCTCTTACACTAAATCCTCCATGATTTTATAACACTGATCCTGGAAAAATCAAATCTCTTGCCTGAAAGCTCTAGTTTCAATTAACAAGGATGTTAAGCATTTTTTTTCAGATACATGAAAAGAGTGACAGGATTATAGACCACCAAATTGTTGGTATTTTAAGAATCTGACAGGCTCAGCACCATGTGCCATTCTAGCCTCTCTGTGTATCCTTTGTGGTTAAAACTCTTAAGCACTTTAAATTCTTTTGGTCAGTATTTTTTTCCTTTTAGGGCAGACAACTAGAAGCACATTCCAAGTAACCATTTATGGTGTACAGAAAATTATAAGATACTAAAATCACCTCTTTGAAGGTGTTTCCAGGCATTGGATAGTAAAACAAATATTTTATTTATAAAAAAAAAAAAAGGTTGTTGTTTTAAATCTAGAATATAATTATCTATGTTCCAAATCAAATGAAAGACAGTAACAGCACAAAGACAGAGCAGCATAATACTTGTCAAATCCTAGAGCATTTACTTGGACAAATCTCCCATCAAGCTTTGGTGGCAGCTTTGCCTGACGAAATATAGCTAAGCCAGACCTGAAATAAGCAAAAATTTAAGAAGGTACACCAGTGGAAATGGTTATGGAACAACAAATGAAATGTTTATTTTTTTTGTCTGAAAAATAACAACAATCAATATAAAAGTGGAAGTCCACTAAAACAGTAGTCCTCAGATATATTTATCCAGTTACAAAAGAGGACCAAAAAGATGTTTGAAGAAACAGATGACTTTCCAGAATATTTGATACAGGCTGGAAGAAATATGCGAAGAAATTTTTCAAATCATCAAGCTTTGGCAAACAGAACTGACTGTAGCTTTGCATAACTTCATTTACAAGTGGCTCAGTTCTCTCATATTTCTTCTTTTCCAACGAATAAGACAAAACTGTGGACTGGTCCCGTGCAGGAGACGCATCTGCGTGTTGGGGCTCATGGTGGGGAAGAGGCCAAAGCTCCTGTGCTGCAGCCAGGAAACCCGCCAGGAAGCAGGTTCCTTGGAGCCCAACACCCGGGGAAGAGCTGGTGGACATGCAGCCCAGCAGACTGTCCCACTCGGCCGACCAGCGCACCGGGAGGCAGGGGATGGGGGGAGCTGCCAACCACCTGCAGCTGGTATGTCAGGTCATGGAGTAGGAGAAAGATTCTGGCACTGTGCTAGGAAAGTCTGTAAGACATACCCCTATCTGTGGGGGTGCATGGATGCTGGAGCCAAATCTGTGAGTCTCACACTCAGTGCACAAAAACTTAACAGCTCAGATGGATGGGTAAAATCTGTATCAGTGTAGAAACTGCATGGGATGAAAGCTTTACAGTTCTGCAGAGGAATCTGGTTCTGCTCTGTGCCATCTGTGCACCAATTGTGTGGATTGTTTGTTGAGCTTTGTTTGTTTCTTTTTCATTCAAGAAAGATATAGAAGTCAGTAGAAAGAATGCACTTCAGGTCAGTTTAACTCCTGAGCTATTCTTTTTTGCCCTCACCACTGCTGATTATAGGTTCCAATTCCATACAAGAATTAAAAAGAAGATTCATGCCTAATTACTGTTTTCTACAATTTACTTAATTTCAAAGACAAGTTAATTTCAAACTTTGTTCACATCACCAAGGGAAGTAGAGAAAACCTGGAAATACAGAAACGATAAGATTTTTGGTCCAATTTTCAATATTAGATCCTTACAGCTGACAGTATATTTGTATGTGCATGTAATACACACACAGTCTGTTTGGAACCTAATGACCATGTGATAGTAAACACCTGTCAGATCCAGACCCTGCAGTGGATGCTTTCATTAGATTTGTGCTAATACCAGTAATACCATGACTTGGTCTGCATGTATTCTTACAATATACATACAAATTAGACTGGATGGTTCTCAGCAACAAATGCAACAAGAGAAAATAATATAAGCTTATACATTAAACATTTATATAAAGATGCCCATTCTATGCACATAATAATAAACACATTTCAGTTTCTGAGCATGCAATAAACGCATTTCAGATGAAGATTTAAAATCTCAATGTTCACAGGCCCTGCAAACTTGCTGTGGCAGTCATGGAGTGAAATCTGAGACTACTAAAAACAAATAGAAGCCTTACTTAATCAGGGCTCTGCAGACTGCAGAAGTCCAGAGAGGCACCCAAGAGAATCCTTGAGGAATATGACAGCAAGGTGAAAAAAAGGCATCTGTCTTATCTGCTTCTCCACAAGCTTCTCTTGACTTAGAGGAAACATAGCTCTCAATTACACAGGAAACTTAATGCTCTCAATCAACAGAAAGCAACAGTGGAAGAGATGGACTAAGACTTGCATAACATTGGTAAATGTCTTACAGGAATGTTTTTTAAAATCTTGATGTTCTTTTCTGGCTTCTGGGGTTTTGGCAGGAACTCTAGGCCCATTTCTGTGTACACACTTTAATGATGGGCTTGATTAAGAGACAGTAATTCCCTAGAGGTTTAGCTATCTTATTTATTGACACGAACACGAGTACAATGCCAAAATCAAATGGTTACTTCCCAAACCATTGGAAAATCACAATGCAAACCCATGATGGATTCTTCATTTTCCAGGTTTCATGTATTTCTACCGTTTTCCGCTGTACACAAGCTTTATTATCTAAGCAAAAACCAACCTGGCCTTGCAAGAGACAACCTTCTGCCAAACAACAAGCAGTAGCAGAAACATCAGCCTACATCTGCCCATGAGGGAATTACATTGAGGTTCAGTTATATTTGTCCCAGTAACTCTGCCAAGTGAGCCAGTTTCCTTCAAATGACGATTTAAAGGAAGAACACAGATGTTGGCTCTGGGATAAACTACGACTGCTAAAGAAAATTTTAGACAATGAACTCTGTTACCGGGTAGTTCAGGAGTCAGCCTCAAAGCAAAACAAGGCAATGAGTTTATAAAAATTAACTTGCTGACCTCTATTCTCCTACACGGGATTCCAAATTTCCAACAAGGTCAATAGGATTTGCAGGCATCTCAGGACAGGACTTTATATGCAAAGCTCACCTTATCTCAGTGAAGTGCAACCATTTCTGAGATGACACGTGGCACTAATATAGTAGCAAGAGAACAAAAAACTAAGGCATCTAGCAAAGCAAAATGTGGGCAAGGAAGTGAGCTTATGAAAAGTATTCAGGAATCATTGCTGATCACAAATTCTATATCTCTTTGAGAGTATTTAAAGACATACATGAAAATACATTCAGGAATAAAAGTAAGGCTTTTCATAACTGAAACACAATATGAAAACATCCTTGCTATACCCTGTAGTACACTAATGGCATTGTACTTCAGACTAACTGATCATTTTCTTCTTTCTCTCCCTGTCAGACTCAAGGAGAAGAACCCTTTCCTACGGCTCCACATTCCCAAAAAAATTCAGTCTCCTGAAGTCTTCTCTCTTGCAGGAGAAAGTGGAGATGATCCACATCTTGCAATTCTACCATATATTCTTTTACTGGAATAAGAAATGTTTCTTGATCAACAACTTAAGAAGCCAATGGAGTATCTGTGTGCCAACATTGAAGTCTCTTTTCATCTGTGAGAATTCCATGCTTTCTAAAAGCCTTGCCTTCTCATAGGAAGATGGCCAAAAGCTCACAGAAATAGGAGTTTGTGGCAGAAATCTACAAGTTTTGATCACTAATTACATTATTTCTGCTTTTGAATATATCTCAGTGTACATGTATACATTACTCTGTATGTCTTCATTTCTGTTTTATTATTTTCTTTAGTTTGACTTCGATCTGCATTTCAGTTTATCATGAAATTGTGAATGTTTTATTTTTCATTCTTCTTCAGTCTTGTGGTTGTCCTCCTTCTGGCATTTAGTGACTTTTCCCTTCACTTGTTCCTTTGTATTTCCTTAAGGCAATAAGCCATTCTTGTGGTGCTGGATGGAGATGAGGAAAGTTACCAGCAAAATTTTTCATGCACGTGTGGTAAAAGTCCTCTCCCCACCAATTCAGGCTTGTAAAAGGTAATTCTAGGTGGAGTTTCTACAAAAAATGGTACATTCCATTCAGAGGTAATTGTAAAGCCTTAATTTGTCTAAATTACTTATATATATTATATGCATATATATTTTTCTCATATGATATTGTAACAAGTACTTATGCATATTAAACATATGAATATGAGTGCAAGCATAACATTGTTCAATATTCCAAGCAGCACTATGAATTCCTAAACAGCCTGGTACTTGCAAACACTATTACATGAACAGAACAAAAAACAGCTGTCAACCAATTAAAAACATTCATGTACAATAAAACATTAATTTTTTTTAATTGATTGACAGCTATATATAACTTATAACTTTAGAAAAATTTTAGACAATGATATTTCTCATGTAAAAATATTTTCATCGAATCTACCTATATGAAATTTGATATTCCATTTGCTGTATTAGAAACTCAACAGTGTGATAATCTTAAAGAACCAAATAGTGAAATTAATTAGATACAGAAAATCTTCACTTTCTCTTTCATTATGATGACAAACTGCAAAACCCAAATATTGAATCTGAGAAATATAAATTCTGTTGTACTTAACATAAGTGTGGTGCAAAACCCACTGATATCTTTGGAAAACAAATGAGTCTCACAACTTACACAGAAAGCCGTCAAACTGAGAATCTAAGACAACAGGGAAAATAGCTGAAAAACAACATAAACTGTGTAAAGGTTAGTGATGGTGCAATGAATTTTTGACTATTGTGTCCAATGCCTCTTCAAGAGATGTTTAGCTGAAAGAGAAAGGTGTCAAAGACAAGTAATGAAAATGTGGTTACAGGCACAATATGACCCTATTATAAGAAGAAACTGCAATGAATAAGTGATAATATGACACAGGCATCAGATAATTAAATTTTGGCAGTAAATGCCAAGAACACAGTTATGTCCACAGTGTTATTTGACAGGAATTCTCAGCAAAGAAACACATAAAGGAAACTTCATGGTTTTGATCACTACTGTAAATATAACAAAGAAAGAAAATGGAGGGGCTCAGTCACAACCTTCAAATGACTGCCAAAGTAAACAAGAAGGCGTTTGATTTTCAGCCAATAAAGATGAAGTGAAATATGAAAGTGGGAAAGTTCTGGGTAGAGCTTTTTCTGGTAGAGAAAGACAGGCAGATGTGCATGATATTTTATTTATGGCTTTGGTAGAAAACAAATTATTGGGAAAAAATGAAGTATTTTTTAAAAATATTAAAAATTAGAAAGTATTAGTTCTTCAGACTTGTGCTGAAGATGTTAAAAAAGGTATAGAAAACTTTAGAAAAGTGGAAATTCAACTGGAAAAGTGCACTTTTCATTATCAGTGCTGTTTCCCATGGAAGCTGAACTCAGATATGGGATTGAGCTTCCATATGGATTACCAGATTACTAAAGATACATTTTTCAGGACAAGGCTACCAGAGACCACTTTTGGATGAGGAAGAGCCAGCAAGACAGAGACATGAAATATTTCTGGAATTAACCCCTTGTACAACAGGATATAAAACTGCAAAGTAATAAATTCTGCAAAATAATTTTTAAGAAGTTGCACGAGATGCTAATTCATATTTGCCACAGATGCTTGACAAAAGTAATGGTACTTTCCGTTTTGGCCATCACACAACTCCCTCAGCTCAGTTTCACAGTTAGCCCTCCCACTGCTTCTGCACATGGATAAATGATCAGTGTTTCCTCCAACTTCAGATGGGGATATGGCAGTCACACCACTGCATGCAAAGTATACTTGTTCTGAAATCAAAAATTAAGGTAACCAGCCATAGTTCAATGCTGGAAAGGTATTTTTTCTAAAATAATTCACCATTTAAAGGCCATTCTGAGGCAGAAGTCAACAGTCCCCAGCCCAACAAGACTGTACTACATTGTATAGCAGAAGAGACACTGTTCATAATCAGCCTGCTGTTTGTCCATCTCTTTCTCTATTTCCTACCTGTTTTTCCCCTCTATTTAATGATTTCTTTGATATCCCTTATTGGCAGAAAGGTAGCAGATGACTGTTCATTGTTAAAAGTGATAAAGCCAGCACTGATCATTTCCCCTTGTTTTAGAGAAAAAAATATGGTCCATAGGTAATTGTCTTATTAAATTCTTTTGACTGTTTGACACCATGACACATTATTGACTGCAAATACTCCCAGACATTTTGTCTCCTAGCCAAGGACAAAACTTAACACATTACTTCATGTCAGAATTGAAAGGTAGAAAACTGGAAGATGCAGAGTGAATGGAGAACTATTGCAAGACTGTCTTACATTCTCCACCGTGCTTGGTATCATATCAATTAAAACATGCTTATCAAGAGACTTTCTATATCTTTTCACTAAGTAACTACACCATATGAGATGGTATACTTAGGTCACCTATGAGATGACCTAAGAAAGCACAAGACACTAAATTACAAGGAAAGCCAAGCTGAAGGAATTATGGAAAGAAAACACTTTAATAAGCAACATTCATCACCAGAGAATCTAGAGAAAGAACCAGAAATTATGACTGTCAGAAATCCTACAATTATTCAAGAAGAAGCATTTAAAAATAATTTTTAAAACATTTTACAGTGGCACGTATTTATCTTCCACATACTGAACACAGTGACAAACAAGTGTAATACAAGAAACAAAGCCAATTCTAAGAAAAAAAAATGTTTGCTATTCAAGCCATGGATCTGGTGACAGATGGAAATTGAACCTTTTAGGCTGTTCTTACCATAATGACTACTTGGAGAACTTACTAGTCCAATTATAGCCACAATTAGCACTTTTTAAGGACATAGATGTATAAACCACTGAGAGAGATCTAACAGCAAAATAAAGTACCCTGTTTTTTGTCATGTTGGCTTATCAGACTCTGCAACTGGAAAAGGATTCATCTTTTTCACCACTTCCCCAGATTTCCCCAGTGTCCTGGCTTCCACAGAATGGGTTTGTCTTCGTGATTTTTAGTGACACCTTCAGTTCTCTAAGAAAAATGCAGTAAGCCATTTTTTTCCCCATGGTGCAACCCCAGTATAGTGCCCTCTATCCCATTTATCCACCACTAACAAGGCACTGGGCACAATCGGAGGGCACAAAATGAGATTTTCCAGTGGCTGTTATATCAGCCCACGGGGGCCATAGGCAGTTAGCCTTCCTTGGGACTTGGACCAACTCAGAGCACTCTTTTACTATCAGAGAACTTAAGCAGAAGTCTCTTCCTTTTCCCTTTGGCTGCTCCACAACATATCCCACTTGCAGCTCAAGGTCTACCAGTGTCTCCTAAGCTATGACAATACAGCCAAAATCCTCGTGCTGTTTAGTGATTCACTTACCAACACACTGACCAAATCCTAATGTAACTTTCTACACCTCCTTCTCATAGAATTTCTCACTATGCCATTTATAGATATATATTTTAGTAATTGTTAAACATTATCTGGACAAGAGTTATTGATCCACAAAGCAGAGACTGAATGACTCTTAAAAAAAAGAACATCTGACATCAACAGGTTGTAATGGTGTTGCTGCCTATCATACACAATTATTGTTTATTTAAAGAGCTTCTGAGAAACTGTGAGAAGGCTCATTGCTGTTTATCCCAAAGCATGGATGTTAGCCTGGAGTTGGAATGGAAACAGACTAATGTTTCCAATGAAAAAACCCCTTCTAGCCAAATTTTAATTGAAGCTAGATAGCAAATAAAACATTTTTTCTCCCCTGGGAAATAGAAGACTCTGAAAACAAAATTGTATCAATGAATTTGGGATTATTTTTATACCAGAAGTCTAAACAATACAAATGATATACAGAAAAGTATTTAGAAAGTCTTTAGTGAATAAAGAAAAGCCAAAACTTTTCTCCAGAAAACACTGAGGTGGATACTGGTGTGTTTTTCCAATGTAAAGATACTTATCTATTAGCAATCTGATATCCCCTGCTCTGTCTGCTCATGATCATAGACTAATTCTCAAAATTAATCCTTATGATTTTCATTCCATAGTTTTAAACTGTCTCCATGTGTTCTGAAGGTTTTATTGTCTCTTAGAATTTCAAATTAGTCATTAAACAATCACCTTTCATTTTATACACTGTGTACCACTCATAGCAATATTTATCTTTAATAGATGATGGTCCAATGAACATTCTGGAACAGATTAATTGTTCATCACTACAACTCATTGACTTGATTAGTAATGAAGAGATACTGCTATTCTGTAATTCGGTAAAAGAAAAATATAAGCCACACAAATATGCAATTATTGTCTTTTTGTGTGTTTACAGGCTAAAATTTATTCAGTAAAGCAGTCTGGAGTCATTAATTCTTCTGGAAAATACTTCTAGGAAAGCTTTGTACAGAAGCTTCTTCTGTAATTCATACTTACATTCATCTATACACCTTACTAAATCTTAGCTAAATAGTCTGGATCAAGACCATAGTTGCAGCATTCTGTAAACAAGGATTGTCTGGAAAAATTACCCTTAGGATGTTTAGATCTCCAGAAAATATCAGAACTAGTTACTTTAAAGTTTGCATAAAACCTGAGATTATGGTGAAATTAAAATGCAGTCAGTAGCTATGCAAAAAAGTTGTGGAGGGTTGGATGGGAAACTTATATTTGTGTCTTAGCATCTTAGCACTGCCCAGACCAGAGACATTGTTCAGGAATTCCATTATGTTTAAAAGACAAGAAGATCACGAGCCCTGAAGAACTACTTTCTAAGGGTTAACAGTAATGCCATAGAGTATTGCCATTAGGCACTACCATCTACCCCTTTCAGTAATTAATTAATTCTGATAAAAGCCAGTTTGTTCATTCTGAAATACTGGTTCACTTCCTCTCTTAAGTACTTTGATTGCTGGACATGCCCAAGCCAGCATGTCTAGCTCACCAGTTTTCTCAATAATCTCTTTTAGTAGCCAGATACTCCACCCAAAATCTGAGTACACAGTGTAGAAAATAGGGGGATCCTGCAAGTTCCTTGTCTGGAAAGATACACAAATCAAGGACCTAAAATGAATAAGGCATGGCCAAGGCCTACAGTCTTCAAAGCCTGTGGAGGCACAGACCATCTAATATTAGTAATTAGTAAAACATTGTTCCCCTTGCAACAGAAGACTCCTGGCAAACAAAACTGGTCTAAGAATTCTTTAGACTTTAGAGTGGAGTTTAATTCCGGAAATGAAAACGAAGGAATGATTAGACACCAAATTCTCAACAAGTATTTTATGTCCTAAAGGGACCAGCGCTCTGTAACTATGTAAATCACCACCACTGAACAGGTAATACAATAGAAAGTGAAATTATGTCTGCCATATCAAGAACAGTCTGGAGTGATGTCATGGCTGAGAGACCATCTGGCCTTCATTATAAAAAGAAAAGAAATATTAGGACAAAAGAACACAGAGAAGAAGCCATTTGAATCTGTGTCTAGAAAACTAAGCCAAATAGTTGAGCAGCCAACACTGCAATGATGTTGAGAAATAAGCAAGCCCACTTGGACTGATGAGAGGGGAGATTGATCCACATAAGCCAGTTCACGAACCAGACAGCCTTGGAGTAAAACACATATATACCACTGGGTAGGGACATGGAGAATTTAGGCTCCTTGGCATAAGCTCTTCTTTTAGTAATTAGAGAGAAGATGAAAATACAAAAGCCTTCTTAAGTCACGAGAAGAAAACTTCAGTCTTGCTGTCTTTTGCACCACCACACAACCACCAAAGCAAAAACCCCCGAGAAACGTGGCTGAAAGCCACTTGAGAAAGCCACGGTACCCCATGTAGGCTTGGTCATGGGACGTAACCTTCGCGTGTTCTGCAAAACCGAAATGAGGTTTTGGACTAAATCCTCAATGCAGAAGAGGCAAAAGGCAATATACTGATTGCAAAAGATCTGCAAAGCATTCCCTTTCAACAAGAGAACTTCCCTGTATGCCATATGCTGAGTATTGTTACTCAGCATGTTTTGGAAAGGACCAATAGAACCAACAGGACACTTCTATTAATAGTGCGAAGACAAAATCTTGGATCTTGAGTGCCTGTGCTGTAGCAAACCCATTATAATAGCTAACATGGACCCATTTCAAGAACTTGTGGTTCGAGGACAGATATTGGTTAAGATCAGAGGGCATATCTGGGACTTCACTTTTTTCCCCAGCAACAATAACCTTTGAAGAAAGAGTCTCTAAAGAGGTTGATCAGGCAGTAAATGGAAACAGCAGGGCTAAATATGAAAGGCATTTTTGGGGGTCTGTTTCTTCAAATAAATATAGATTTAGGGCAGGTGCCAGACTTGGAGGGGATAACAGAAAACTGGGGACTGTTCCTCATCAAAGACATTATCCAATAATAGGGAAATACCAGGAGAATCCTCTTCCCACAAGGTAAACTGCATGTCTGTTCTTTCCTTAAGCCACAACCAACATACCATGCCTAAAATATGAAGTTGTTCAAAGGAATAATGACACATTCTTGTTGCACACAATATCACCCTTAAAACTGTGCAACACCAATGCATGTTAGGAATTCAGCACTTAAATAACACTGAAAGTGTAAGTAGTGCTACAGGTTTTATCTCTGTACTTGATCACACAAAAAAAACACCCCAGTTAACTTTTTATCTTTCAATGTGACCAGCTACACATTGGTGTCCAAGGTCCTGCTCCTTAGAAACAAGGTCAAAGCAGAAACTCATTAATTTCAAAAATGCAGGATCTGATTCTACACGTAACACTAGACAAAAGGCTGTCATATTTTCAGGCAGATTATTAGTCAAAGACCAGTTGCTTAAGTACAGTATTTTTTGCAACCTACTTTTTGCAATATTGCAAACTATTTTGCAATACCATGTGGACATAATAGAGGGTTAAGCAGAAAGATTTTAAATCAAAACACTTATCACTTCTTTCCACTTTTATCCCTATTCATATCATAACTCCTCAAAAATAGTGAATTATTTAAACTGTTGCAGCTGCTACAGAATGCATTTGGAATACCCATGAATTTCTCCAGCTTCATCAGCAGCATGCTTTGGCTTAAACAGTCAAAGGATGCCTCAAATTGCATTAATCTCTTCCTCAAATTAGTGTTTTCTACCTTGTGTGAAAAAAAAAAAAAAATCATAGCCAAACAAGCCAAAGTAGGAAATGAAACAGTTTGAGATTTGAGAAAAAACATAAGCTACATTTGACCTGAGAAAAAAAGAATGAAATGATCAATTAATTGAGGTTCTACACGAACTTAAAAGTCTGATGAACACTAATTGGCTTTATTATTTCAATTAAGTCTAACAGTATATGGACAGAATAGGAGAAAGTATTATTGGTGATAAAAATCAGTCAGGACAGTCAAATCTAAAACTTACTGCTAGCATTTGCAGGAGAATTCTGCAGGAGTACTTCCTGTACTGAGCACGGGAAGTAAAATTCATTAACTACAACAACGGTATCTCTGACTCTGGAATTTCCTGAACTGCAAACTGCTGGAGCTGAGGAGAATATTCTGACAAAGTAACAATACATGATTGCCCTGTTCTAACTTTTTTTTCAACAGCATTTATTTTAGCAAGTGGTAAAGATAGGAAAGTCATTGAGGTGCTGGAGCGTGTCCAGAGAAGGACAATGGAGCTGGTGAAGGGTCTGGAGCACAGGGCTGATGAGGAGCAACCAAGGAAGCTGGAGGTGTTTAGCCTGGAGAAAAGGAGGCTCAGGGGGCACCTTATCAATCAACTACCTGAAAGGAAGTTGGAGCCAGGTAGAGGTTGGTCTCTCCTCCCAGGTAGCAAGTGACAGTACAAGAGGAAGGGGCCTCAAGTTGTGCCAGTGGATGTTTACATTGGATATTAGGAAAAATTTCTTCATGGAAAGGGTGATCAAGCATTGGAACAGACTGCCCAGGGCAGTGGTGGAATCACCATCCCTAGAAGTGTACAAAAAAACATGTAGATGGGTGCTCAGGGACGTGGTTTAATGGTGGGCCTGGCAGTGTTAGGTTAATGGTTGAACACAATGACCTTAGTAGTCTTTTCCAACTTTAATGATTTTATGTTTCTGTGAAAAGAAAAACAAAACACACCAAGATACTTCACTTTAAAAAAAATCCAGAAGATTGAAAGCAAAAGATAACTAATATTAACATTGACACAACTAAGGTCATTAATGCAACTAAAGAGGCTAAGAGAGAAAAATAATCTGGTTTTTGTTGCTCTGCAAATAGTAAGGTTCACCAACAAAATTCTCACATAGCAGGTGAGAAGCAATATTAAGCCAGATGGACCCTTAGTCTCATTTCATGTGATTGATCTGATAGTTTGAATTACATGAAGTAAATGAGGTCAAGAACTTGTATGTAAATATTCATATGGAAATAATATAAATAGGACTGATGCTTACAATTATTATGTTTATTTGTATTTATTTTTATGGAAAGAGATACTAAAAGTTTAATCAGATTAGCAATTACAGTTCAGGAAAATGAGCCACAGTAGCTTCCTGTACATTTTTACACCTTCTTTTGAAAGCACAAATGTATCAGCAATTTTCAGAGATGGGATATAGGACCAGATGGATTTCTCATATTCCGATGAACATAAAGTACAAGCCTTTGAAGTTCTGATCACAATTTCTGAATAATTTTCATCTCACAGAGCAACACATTATTCCAGGCAATGCATTTATGAGGTCTTGTTTATTGTTCTGTATTGCTGGTGTTTCTCAAACCTATATCCCAGGACTATTTCTTTTAAAATGTACTACTTGTCATGTCCCACTGCCCAAGCATACCCATGTTTTATTTTTTCTTTTAAATTCCAAAAAGACTTAGGCACACTGAGTAAACAGATTTAATAAGCTGAACTCAATCGTGACTTCTCCACTTACATTTTTTGGCAGAAAATGCCTTTCTGAGTTTCTATTTCAGTAAGATTCACTTAATACATCCAAAGCTGAGTAGGCTTTGATCCACAATTACAAAGTTAATATATATGGAGAAAGAATAATGCTGGGAAAATGCTCTCTTGGCAAATAGAAGCTAGAACAAATTAATCCCACAAATTTCCCACCTTTAATGAGTTCAAATCTTGCCATTATTAATAATACTGAAATAGTTATTAACATTTATATAAATATAATGAGAGAAGGTCTTTGGACCTGCCAGTAGGATCGAAAGCTATTGGAACTTTTATCACATGAGCGAGATCAAAACCAAAGCAGCTATACTCCTTTTTTTCTTTTGCTTTAAGTAACTCCATAGCCCAAGCATCTGACTATCGTCTTGACTTAAAGTACTTGGCTATAGCCCAAAGACAGGTTCAAATAAGGTTCTTTGATTCCACACACATGCACATACACACGTTCTTTCAATCCACTCTCCTTGCATGCAGGAGTCAACAGGACTGGAGGGCAGCACTTCAAAACATGCTCAGCACTTTGCAGGATGTGGCCTTTTATCCTTATTTGCCCCCTTGTGCTTGCTCAGTTCTCTTTTTACCAGTTCTACTAATAATGTTCCTCTGCAGCAAAAAAATACAGTCCAAAACCCACTGATGCCTATTGCCATCTTTCCTTGAAGGCCTACACAGTCTCTCTCTCGTAGTTCCTACACTATATATCATCAATCTTAGAGACTAAGATAATTCTGAAAAACAAGACAATAAAATTCTCACTAAAATTTGCAAGGTTGGAAAATTCTTCAGTAAATACAGTCATTATTTTTCCCTGAGATATTGTTCTATTGTAAGTCTGTAAGGAGATCTATTTATTTTTAAAGATATTAGGACTGAATTCTCATGGCTTATGATCCTAAAATGTGGATTAGAGTATACCCTTGTCATCCAGCTGTTCTAATTTTGTTCAGACCAGAAAACTGTCTAAGCTGAAAATTTTCTGCCTGTATCTCTAGGTTCCCATTCAACACAAATAACAGCATTAGATCAACGGGAGAGAGGAACGATGTACTCCTAGAGCTTGTTCTGACAGTCACTCAGGATGCACGTCTCTATCCAGGAGCCCACAGACACCACAGTTAAATTCAGCAGATTCTGCACAGCAGTTCTACAAAATTAGTAGTGATGAGTACTTAGAAAATTCATGAGTCTTCTGGACTTGGATCATCAAATGGACTATTAAAATTTACAGCAAATCAGCCACTAGTGCCCAAAGGCTGCATTCCTAAATACATGCCTAGATACCAAAATAAAAGTGACTTGAACATTTTGAAAGATAGTCATCATCGAGTTGGTTGTTTGCGAGCCTGTGGCGATGTTAAGGAGTCACATTTTAGCACCTAAGCTTTCAAATATGAGTTCAAATGTTTTGTACTTTATTCTTAGAGATCATAGTGCATTTAACTGTAGAAACATTTGACTTACTAATTCCTTAAAATGTATGTTTATATTATTAAGATATATTAGATGATTCCTGTATATGTTTGTCATAAAAAATTATGGTGTGCACACCAAATCAGACATTACAGACATTGGGTGACATTACAATATTCCAGTATATTGTATGAAACGAAGTCTAGAAAATGAACTAAAATAAAAATATGAGTTGCAATATCCTGTATAAGCACTATTTTCCCTGTCTTTTATACTACAATTATTTTCTATTTTTAAGTATATTTTAAGAAATATAATTCTACAGTGTTTTAAAGGAATTAAAAGACATATATTAACGATACTCATTAGAGAGTTCTGGAATCACCAAAGCCTTTGGAGGCAAATAGTAAACCTGAATAGTCTAACATTTTTTTTTAATCAAGAAGTTAATGTTCTTATCCTATGCATGCACTGCATTTTAACATGCTCCACAGCTCATTCCTTCCATTCCTTCTCATTGCTTCCAATGAATTAGCGATAGGAATCCTAAAAAGTGATGACCACACTCTTCTCAAATTTGATATTGTTACACTACTGCTGATCTCAAAACATGCAATTGATTCACCTTGATACAAACATACTTTTAATTTTTACCATGTAAAGAAATTATTGACAAGTCACATATCTGTCACTAGTTTTGGAGCATTTAAATGTAATTAGTTCCCAAACAAAAGGCTATATTCACACTCACACACAAAAATTAATCCAAATCAATTAGAAGAAAATAAAAATAAAACTACCTCAATCTGGAACAAACCCCATCATGTTACATAAGTTATAGGCACACATATCCAAAATACATAAAGTTATTAGGTCATTAAATTTTAATAGCAGATATTCTTTAATTCATCATTTCCCTCATTCTTGATACCACTCAGTTTTCAGAATTATTCTTGTGATATGAAATTAATTTTTCTCTTTCACTGAAATCAGTAAGGAATTCAAAAAATGAAGAGGCAACTGAGGAAAAAAAAACGCAACCCTTGCATTTACATAATCTTCAAATTATATTAAACTGACAAAAAGAAAGTGACAAAAATTTTAAGCAGTTAAATAAATATTAAGGGAAGTTAAAACATCAACATTCAAGAAAAAATTAAGTTGTAACTGACACTCCAAAAAGCACACGATTCTTCATTTGCAGACTGGTTGTACGTACTGAAGATTCGCAAAGATAACAAAACCAGGAGTGGAAGGTTAAAGAAAGCACAGTAAGAACCACATCTTGGGCTCTTCATCCAGGTGCTTTTCTTCTACTGATAAAACTGAACGGAACAGACAATCTCCTTTAACTAGTCAACTACTCTAAGACACCTTTGGGGGCACATTTTGTAATTCAGTCTGTTCTCATGACACTGCTTGAACAAAAGAAAAAAAGAAAGACTGGATACCTCTCCAGATAGAATTCTCTGATCCCAAAAATCATTCCCAGTTGGCTGGTATCCAGTAAAACCAATTCCTACAGTGTAAGTTAGCAACTAGATGATCTTTAAGGTCCCTTTCAAACCAAACCATTCCATGATTCTATGAACTGGGAAGCAAGCACAGAACACGAGCAGAACAGTTCCAGCTGGTGGACTGCCTCATGTGGATCATAACTAAGGTGAGGAGTGTGAGTGTCCTTTTTTTCTAATGCTGCAAGATCTGATGTAAAAGTTAATTTAAAATCTGAAAGTTCTTAAGTTCTCCCTGCTGGTCCTTTGCCACAAACCCCAGACCATTATTATCACATACTGTAAATCTTCAATCAACACTTTCATCATACAGTTCTTACACAGGCAGTGCTTACAAATACAGTTGGTTATTTACAGTAGTGAAGCACAGACAACTAAAATCCTACCCTTGGTCCCCACTCAGGTATCCTCTACTATAAAATAGTAGTGATTAACAATTCCAAAGTTTTTTGTGCAGCTCTTACATGCATCAGTAAATAACAAAAAAAGCGCTGTCTCTGTAAGCAACGGGAGCACTGTTCTACAAATCTCAAATCTCACTACTTTTTTAGAATGATTTGATAAATCTGTTAATGCCAAGGAGAATTCTGGTTCTGCAAAGACAGCCACATCATGGACTAGTCAGGAATATGGAAAAAGCAGAGTACTGTGACTAATATTGTTAATGCCTCTTTACACAAGATTACAGAGTCACATTCTCAAATCCTGAGGGGAATTTGGCTTAGTAGCTCACTCTCTCTGATACTTTCAAAGAACAGAATGTAAGGTGCTAAAAACATTTATTTGGCAAGAAAATAATCTGAGACACTCTTAAGGGTAAAATAATTTCACAGTAGGTGGGTCCAGGCACACGAAGCAGTTTGGAAGGTAATGAAGAAACTGAAGAGTGTTATGATTAAGATACACAATAACATTATGGAGTCATGTTCTTCATTGCTCAAAAGAAATGTGATTAATAAAAAACTTGATGCATGACATCTCTCAAAAGTATCCATTTAACTTATTTCTTTTAAGTAGTAAATTAGTTTAAAAAGTGGTATTATAAACAACAGACATTTAATGAAAGAATGGTTAGAATATAGAATCCTGTGGGATTTTTTAAAATGTTGTAAAAAATATTAGTATCAATGAGTTAGTTTTATAAGCTAATTAAACAAGCAAAAAAACCACACAACATATAAGATTAGTATTTAGTTAAATGTTTCCAAAAATACATTTGATTAATGTTGCTAATTCCTCTATCCACAAGTTTGTATTCTCAAATTGTAAAGAAGAATGTAGAATTTAATGACTCTTTTTAAAGATAATGTCAATGAATAACAGGTATTCTGTCCTGAAGAGAACAGGAACTAATTACTCAGAACAGGACATAATTACTCAGACAAAATTTAAAAATTAATATTTTAGATTATTATAACAACACTACAGCACTATTTAGGCTAGGCAAAATGTTTATTATTCTTAAAGCACTTAGTCCTGTTACACTCAGTTACCAACAATTTTTCTAGCTTGTTTTCTGAGGAGAGACCTGCTGAAATACAGAAAAAGGCACTCCCTGGAAAAGCTGTGTGACTCCTCTGTCTTGTAGCACTTTTGTTATACAATATTTTGACCAAAACATTTAGAACCCTTGCATAATTTAGATTTTTTTTTTTTGCTTATGTTTGATTTGTTAACTTATTCAAATATAAAACCATGATCTCCCATCCCAAACCTGATGACTTTAGTACCATGTCCTTCAGTCACTCCCATAGTCAGCAACTCAGATTTCAGAGAAAGCCAATTAAAAAATAAGCACCTGGAAATGGTGTCACCTTCAACTTGAAGAATCAACTCCCCCCTCACATCTAAAGGTTCTCAGTTGTAAAACATAAGGCATCAAATTTGATAGCTAATGGCTCCCAGAGCCAGATTATGAATAGTTTTCCTTTTTCACAATGATTTTCCTTTTTCACTTATTGTCTTACATAGTCCCAGTACAACAAATAGGACTACTAATTGTTTATTTAAGTGGCCACATTCTGGCCTTCTGTTTTACTTGGTAACAAACTAGTAGTTTTGTCATTTCATGCTACTGACAATATGAAATATCATTAAAAAATGAGAAGTAGGGACATAGTTTCTTTGTCAATATCACCAGTCAACTTCTCTTTTTCTCATATAAGGTTTGAAATCTCTTTATCAGCATATACCTGCCTGTAACCTACA
Organism: Pseudopipra pipra; assembly: GCF_036250125.1. Lineage (NCBI taxonomy): Eukaryota > Metazoa > Chordata > Aves > Passeriformes > Pipridae > Pseudopipra > Pseudopipra pipra. Next base: position 54,098,062 of record NC_087554.1, read on the forward strand.
TCTGTTGAATCCAAGGAGGAGCTATGCCTTTCACAAGCCAAATTCTGATTTATACCATATCTAGAGACATTTATTTGAAAGACTGCAAAGTGAAAAAAATATGTGTTTTTTCCCCTCACAAATTACACAAAGGTGTACATTGAAAACACTTTAATTTTCAGAAATTATAGGAAATTAATTGATATGAAAAATATACCATCATATAGTAAAGTATTTAGTTACAAAATGGCCTTTCTTAGTAAACACACTTTTTTCTGACTTCATATTATGGGTAATCACAAGGCTCTTTTATTCTATAAAGATTAATCAGTTGATGAAGAGCCTAACTGAGCAGAGGATTTTGCTCTCTGTAGTTCTACAGTAGAAAAACTACTTTACAGCTACACTTCATTGTACTTTAGTGTTTAATTTTTTTGAGGCTCTTATGTAGCCTATTCAGTTCAAATAAATTCTCAGCACATGCTTATATGATCTGTCCATTCAATTTATATTAAAAAGTAATTCTTAATACTTTCCAGCTATTTAGCTTGGGTAGAAATACACATAAGAGCAAGTTGATACTTATAAAGTTTTGCGTCAAATGTAAATGACAGTAACTGAAATCAGTGAAGACAGATTTTCAGATTTGTTGTCATAGCTCTGCCACACAGAGTTGGTCTGCTTTCTCTAATTTAAGATCTCAATGCCCTTTTTTAAGCCTGATTGCTTCCACATGTATGGGATAGTCTCAGTGGAGAGAAAGAGAAGGCATACTTCCCACTGATGTAATTGAAATTGTAGTGAAAAGCAGCCTCAGCAAATCAAAGTCAATCCCTTCAATGTATTTGTTTACCCTGTCCTATGTTACGTGCTCAATTTTTCTTTCTTACACTTTCAGTCAAACACCAGAAAAAGAGAGACATTTTACCTGCACAGTTTCTTAGCCACAGGACTGTGTTTCCTGCCCTATTTGGGGCGAGACTATACCTTTATTCACTGAAGAACACCTGTCCTAAAGAACTGAATTCAGTGAAGCCGTTTGTAAAGTGACACATTCACCCCATGGCAGAGCTAATATTCCAAGTACCGCATTGTGATACTGTAACGGGCTGGTTCATGGGGTTATTAGTGGAAACAGAGTATAACTCTGCTAGACTGCAAAGTTCACATTCTCCAGATCATTGATATGTAACTATAGCTGCACATGACGTTGTAGTTCTTCAGTGACCTGTAAGAAATACATACGATGATTTTATTTCCTGTATTTCTTTACAGATTTCTAACAGAAGAGAACACTCTGCCATTATTGGACTCTTTTTTGTTGAAATGAGCAAGCAGCCCAAATTTTAAATGGGCAGACAAAGTGAACTGTCTTGTAGGTCAACAGAGAAGGCTATTATCCAGGGAATTTGGGCTATTTTTCCTGTGCTGTCTGCCCTACTAATTGAGTTCTGCAGACCTAGCAGTCAAGACCCATTTGAAAATATGGTATTAGATAAGAAAGTCTGTGTTTATTACAGAGTTCTTCTAATGTCTAGTCTAGAGTTCAACAAAACACTGAGAAAAACACTGGACTAGAATTCTAAACAATAAAGCATAAAACTGTAGTGCTTCATAGCCAAATATAATGTTTTCAAAGGTTTCAGAATAATTCTTATATTCCTATATTTGTATTTAAGGCAAGGTTCTTGTAATTATGAATATATGAAACTGCAAATCGTAGTAATTTGTTTTTATTGTACTTCTTATTACATAAACACAGTATTACTAGTTTTTTCCCAGAAGAAAAATGAAAGCATTGGTGAGCCAAGTATGAGGTCCTCTGACTGGACATGATACACAAGTGAGCTGGCTGTGTGTTGAATGGTCTTTGAAAGTAAAATCAGAACAATGGAAATATCAAGATGTTCATTCCTCTCTGTTCTGCTCCTCACTTGCAGTAATCACTCCATATCAAAAGCTAAAGTTGTGTCTTCAACTGGGTCTTCTCTGTTTCCTGCTTTCACTTTGCCTTGGATTTACGTGAGGCACGCATGAATGGGAAGCATCAAAACCTCTTTATTCCCAAAACACATTATGGAATATTTAGATAAAATTTCTCCAAAATGTCTCAGAATATCAAAAACAAAACAAAGCATAAACAAACACAAAACCTCAAAATAAACAAACAAAAAAACCAGCCACCACACACACAAAAAAAAAGATTACACAGGATTTTTAACACAGACAAATTTCAAAACTTCCAGAGCAGGAACATTTTTAGGGGATGAGTGAGAAATAATTTAATTCTTCACATCTATCTTCACAGTAAGTAAATACACTTTCAGCCTAGACCAGACCTTTTAGTGGGTGAGTTTAAAAAACCTAATGCATTGAAATCTTGGAGTTTATTTTCTTACACCAATTTTTTCCTTACACTGGATTTTTGAAATTTCAAACTGAAAAAAAGAAATTAAGGCTATTTCATGTGCTTATGGATAACAATGTCTAGAGACACTCTCACTGTGAGAGTTAGATTTTAATACCAAAGTTCAAGAGAAGACTAAAAACCAACTAGTGGTCCAACCATGTTAAACACCATACAACCATAAAAAGCAACCACAGTAAATTACAACTGTGAAAGTTCAATAGTCTGGAAAAATCATAAGAAATCATATATATATGCTCTGATAGTCACATATGTAGTGCAGCTAATACTGGTGGTTGAAGCATGTATGCATTGTATGCAGCATTTGGTTAATTATTCCTTGTTATCTAAACCAAACCTCCGAATTTATAAATTATAACAAGCCCAACACACCATTTTTTCAACACACATAAGCCAGTTCCCATTGATGTAGATTGAACCTTGTGTTAACACATACTGCCACTAGAGGATAGTGTTGTCATATTACTATGCACACACATTAAGTACATGAAATTACTGTGACATTCAAGTTACTTATTTTCTAAAGCCAGAAAAAAATACTGTATTTCAATAAAGAAATACTTCCTTTGTGACAAACCCTGAAGCCTGGGTTTTTTTGAATAAAAATTAGAGAGCAAAATCACATGGCATAATTGCTTATTAGTTTATATTTACTAACAATGTTTAATATGCTATTCGTTTTCAAGTAAGTGGAATTAATGTATCTCAGACAGAATGTGCTACCTGGGAATCTCCTGGAAGGAGACAGGCCTTGTGCAGGGGTCTGACATACAGCAGATAACTGAATTTTATTCTGGTGGTGCTGGATATTTGAGTGAGTGACATCAGACTTGCAAATTGACTGACAGCCTACTGAGGATTAGGAACCAGATCAGACCAAGCTCAAGAATACTCACTTATGGCAACAACAGAGAATAAGAAACTCACTCCTGTAATCCATTACTTATACCCTCACTTCAGCAAAGCAGAGATAAATAAACTGCAGACTTCAATTAAAACATGCAGACTGAAGGTGGGAAAAAAACCTGCACAAGTTTGAACAGTGCACTGTATCAAATAAAAAGCCATGATAAATTGCTCTCATCAGGAACAAGAAAGGAAAGGAGGAGAAACTGTCCCAGTCATCCCCCACAGCTCCACCTGATGTAGTATAGCTGCAAGTTTCTCCATGTTCAAAATAAAAATTCTAATTTCTGGGAAAAAAATAAAAATCTAACTTTAGTCTGGTGTTGATGTGGATATTATTATTCTATTGAGAGGGCCAGAATATATTTTACACACTTGTTTTCAGATGGAAATCTACAGTGGAAGACAGTGAACTCATTTAGACCTTGGATGACCTTATGACCTTATTTGACACACTTATTTGACACACTCTTCAGAACTAGAGAGCATTTTTCCTTAATGTGTACTATGTGCTTACATTACTAACATGAAAATACTTAAATTAAGGTGTGTATTTACTGAGGTTTTTTGGATTGCTTTAATTTAAAAAGTCAATAGATTTAGCAATTGTTAGTATTTAGAGAAGAAAATAACAGTAAATGTGGCTTAGAAAATGAGATTTATGAGGTAAGTGAAGAATCTGAAAGAGTGCAAGATTTGTTCATTCAATTTATACATGTAAGATAGTTATAAAAAGATGATCACCTACTGCTAGGATATCCACTAGAAGGAGGACTAGAAGAAGCACAGGAAATATTAATTAAATAGTACATTGAGAAGAATTAAAAAAATTATGATGATCATTCTGCCAAGGAACAGACCCACTAAGAAGGCTGTAAAACCTTCTTTACCAAAGGTTTTTCAGTAAATTTAAATGTGCTTGTCATAGATTATTTAGGAGAAAAAACCAGACAAGAGCAATGGGCTATCATGGATTATCTCTTCATGTCTATTCCACCTTTCCTATATATAATTCTTGTACGATCTTAAACAGCTGCAAGACAAAAATCTCTGCTCATTTGCAGTCTTACTAAAAATCAATGCTAAGTGGGAAAATGGCATTGTACCTGAGTGGTTCACTCATTTTATTAGTAATAGTAATATGACATTTTTAGGAAAAGGGATCTGAATTAGGTATATACTAGCTGTTAATAATTAAGAAAAAAATCTGTCTCCATTATTGGTGGTTTTTTTCAGTTGTAAACACATACACTTAGCACACTTCTCTATCCTCTTGTGCAAAAATCACCATGTAAATAATTCTCTTCTCTTTTCCTAGCTATCAGTTCATCAATAATATCAGACAACTCCAAATCTTGGGAACTCTGCTACCAATTTCTGAAAGTTTGTTTACAGTACTGAAACCAGTTACTAGAAAAAGGAACTAGTAGTTACTAAAAACAAAAGAACCCCAGATTCTTCAGCTTTGTCACCCCACAACAGAAGCATTAGTCTTCCAAACAGAGTTATTTAAATTCAGTTAGAGTGAGTGATAACTTTATTAAATTTTATTAGGTCATCTTTTTAAAAATGAATGGAATATGAGTAATTTTGAACCCAGGAAACTCCAAAAACATTTTGCAAGGATTTTCTTGTGAGCTGCTTCTTTATGCCTTACACTTGTACAGATGACATCACTTTACTATGGTTGTTTTCATAAACATATTTTACTCCCATTTTAGTAGACTTTTGTATTAACATATGTTAATATTACAGCATTACACTTTACTGTTTGCAGATGATATTTAGCAATAAAATTCTGCATGTGATGTCTGCATTCTAAAGAAATCCACCAAATCTATCAGACCTTCTATAGTATGAAATGCTTCATTCAGATAAGGGTTTGGGTTTTTGTCTATGACTGCTGAAACTTGTTTTAAGTTGTAGTTCTCATTTCCTTACAAATTAATTTCATTTTCCTTGAAACTTTTACAACAGCTCTTTAATTGCATATAATGTCAGAACATGTGTCCTGGGTTGTTCAGTCAAGTCACTGTTATTATTATTACATAATATTATTATATCTGCACCAACAAGGCACTTGGCTGAAGGTATATGTGTTCGGGCACATTCAGTTTTGGTTTTAAATGCACATGATTAAGCAACTGTGAAAAGATAACTGCTGGCAGATGATCTTTACAGAAATGGCCAACAGCTTTCACAAAAAGAAGTCTAAATACATTGTCAACAGAGATATTAAACTCTGATCTATAAAATATTTTAACCAGCATTAATTGTGGGGGGGGGGGGGGTGATGACAAGGAGAACTGAAACTGAACTTCAGGTTCTGGACCATGACCAGTCACACATTACCCAGGACATCAGTTTAATTTTTCTTTAAATTTAATCAGCAAGTTGCAGAGATATTAAGAAATAATTTTCTCCTGTATTTCACCTTTTAATCTCTTGGCTTTTGTTATACTGCTATGAAACACGTCCTCGAATTGCCAGTGACTATGGAGCACTGGGATTTTTAATGTCAGGGTTGCAACTGGCTTTCCTAATTCACATACTCTTAGCATAACCTAAGTAAAAGAAACAAGAATGCTTCATATCCCACCTTAATCCCCACATCTCATTTTTTATATAAAAACTATATCTGAGGTTGAGTTTGACTTCAGACAATAAGGGCTGTGAAAAACACCCTGCTGAATGAGCTAGTTGAGGTGGTAAAAGTGCTACAGTAGATGTAGCAACACTGATACTAGCAAAAATGAGACACAATTTGTCTCACTTGAAGAATTACAATAAATACAACTGCAAAAAAATCCCCATCTAAACCAGTGTAGGACCCATCTGTACCTGTTTATCTATATAACCTCTTCAGAGTTTCTTACAGAAAGGTGAATACTAGGAACAGAAAAGGCCTTGATGCTGGTCCTTGTCCCGAAGGTCAAAGCCAAAATGAGCAGTCAGACCAGCAGGGAGACTGGTCTGCAGCAAATCCTTAGAGATCCTGTAATTTATGCTGTCAGTTACCTACCAGGCACTGGTTGCCATAGCTATAGCTCCTCAGCCCCTCTGTACTGCAGTAACACAATATTTAAGTCACAAAGGCATGAAAACTACAGAGATCTGTAGAGATAAACAGCCAAGCTTTTGGTGGTTTTGGCCAGTTCATGCTACTTGATATTAAAACAAATATTTTTTAAAAAAATCATAGACAAAAAAAGAACTTTTCTTTTGCAAATGTTTTGGATCAAGGATGAAACCTGTGTGCCATTTTCTTCCAGGCACATAATTATTTTTCCAGTGTATACAAACCACCCTTTCTAAGGAAAAAGAATCAATACTTCACAAAAAAGCAAGACTTTCAGACACATTAAGAACTTAACAGCTAATACTATCTTGTTTTGGCTGCAGGCTTTCATCTGACAATTTTTCAAATCATATTGTTCCACAATATAAAAACAAAACAACTCCCCAAATGATAAGACTCTAAATTACAGGTCTGAATGGCTTGAGTTCTAATGCAATAATTGTAATGTGTCTGGTGAAACCGTTAATTAAAAATGTTAAAATGCTGTTCAAAACAAACAAATTCTCTAGATATTTTTGGCTATTTTACTAGCATTGACATTTCCTCTGACAGAACTGCAGCAATCTATGTAAGCACTCGGCTTCTTAAGTCTAAAACATTACTTTACTCGTTTCATAGCATCAAGCAATTTGTATTATCAAGTACTAATTAGTTGGTTTAGTTATAATAAACTATTATACAGGTTACTCTTCTTTGCTTAGGCTCCCTCTTTTGGAAAAGTATTTTGAAGCAGCAATAAAACTTATTAATGTAGCGTAGATTCTTATGAAAACACTAAGCAACCTCATATTCATGGATCAATTCTATTGTTACACCATGTGTTTTAATTCTTTTTATCCCCTAAAACAGAAAATACCATGAAACTTGCCACAGCTACTAAGGAGATGCTAGAGCTCAGAAGATAAATAATGCTGGGCTAGCTCATGCTGGAAGAACTAATAGCAACATAAAAGCTAGAGCACAATCTCTAAATACATTATTAATGATGTTTTCTTCTCCAATCAGCAGATGGACACTGAACAGCTCAAGTGACTGGTAATGGGATACACAGCTTTTCATCTCAAAGTATCTGCTTCAGGTCTGCCTCATGTGGATTATGACAGTTACTGTTTGACAGTAGCCAAAATGTAATAACTAGTCCCAGTCTGGCTTTTCCTGTGCAATCTGGTTAACAAAGCTGGCATGTTGTTTTCAGACTCAGGGCTGAGTAGGCCAGGAGACTCGACTATCCTTTTAGGTCTAAAGGTTCAGTCCTTCAAAACAAATTTGAAACCCAGGTGCAAACAGGACAATGGACTTAGTGGTCACTTTCCATTAGTGTCCATCAGGTGTTTTTTCAATGACTAAATTAACTTTTAAACACATAAACAACAACAAAAAAAACAGATAGAAGAAAATCAACCTGAGATGAATGGAAAAAAAGTTACTGTAATGAGACAGACTACTGTTTACATTAAGCTTGGCATGAAGGACATGATGTATTCCTTCTTTTACATGCACAAGGGGCAAGAATTTTTAGTATGGATACAAACATACAGTATGCATGCAAAACATCTGTATTGTCCAAAAAGAATTAGTAAATTGATAAAAATCAACTGATTGTAACTCCCTTTTGCAGGAAGCCTGGCAGCTGCTTTTCTCAACAAAACTTACCATGAGCTTTGAATTTTTTGTAGGTTTTTTTCATGTTTACCCAACACACCAATCACACTTATGTTTTCACTGAATCCAACCAAAATTAGGAGTATTTCAAACTAGATCCAAAGGCTGCCTACATCACCTGGAATCTGAGAGCAAAATAAGCCATAATGTGGAAGAACTAATCCTGTGAAAAGAAAATTTCCATCAGGGTATATTTGGAGTAAGCCTAGCAATAGCCATCTCAGACATAATTAATCAGTAAATTTCAAACATAAGGTCAGTATCATATGAAAGCTTTTTTAATGAGAATATTTTTGCAAATGTATCAGGCATGAAAGGGAATTATACATGTAAAAGTGTTGCAGACATCTAGTAGTAGGTCATATGTTGAATCAGAATTGTTAAAAATACAACCGTGTTACCTCCTTGACATCCATGGCCATTATCTTCAAGTTTTACCTTCTCTCAGCTCAGTGCAGAACATGAAGATAGATGCTAAAGACAGCTCTCTGATAGGATTAAATTCTTTAGGTTAAAGATGGCTGAAGATGTAATTTAAATCTGGATCTCTGTTTATCTACACAAATCCATTACAATCATACTTCAGTAGAATGATTGAAACTCAGTTTGTATTTAAAGTTACTTGTTATCACCGTTATTAGAATCTCAGTCCAGATTGCCTTCTTCCTTATTCTAGGCACTGTAGAGACAAATTGCAGTAAAGGTAGACTAGAGAGACAAAAGATGTGAAATAGAAACAGAAACATAGAGATTAACTTGCCAAAATCACACTGCAAATCAATGGTCACATTAAGAATAGAATCCAGATCATTCAAACCCCAGTCCTTCGCTGAGCTCACAGAATGCTCCCTTGGGCTTTTTCTAAGACATCTTTATTAGCCATCAGTGTTTACCAGTAGGAATTAAAGTTAGACCATAAAAAGATCTTTTTTAACACAAAGCATCTGAACTTACCATCCCTCTGTAATGTTTACAGAATAATCAAAAGTTGACTAAGAGGCTCCTGAATATACCTGCTGTACCATGTATATTCAAGGTTCACTCAGGCCTATTGGGCCAGTGGGATACAGTGAACAGCATGCACAGGAATACAAGGGTGAGCATCAAGTGATGAACTTTATCCCTTCAGGCCAAATTACACTGACCTATACACAGCTGAGCAGCCTGGAAATGCACAAAGGTTGAACACACTCACCTGAGAGACTAGCAAGCCTTTCTATCCTTAAGAAATGTATACCTAGTAAATTTTACGTTTTAATTGCTCAGCTTTTGACAATTTTCCTCTCAACTCTGGCTTCAAGACCACAACTTATGCACATAGCTAATTTAGCATTTCACTGAATAATCCTATATATGAAGAATACTGTTTAGGAAGTACATAGCAAAACCAGATTTTACTGTGAAAAGGACATTTCCTTACCAGTATTTCATGTACAGTGCTATAATACTTCAGTCTTCAATTAAAACCTTTGGTTGGTTCCATAATACAGGTAAATTTTAAAAAAAACTCTTAAAAGATTAGCTATTAGTTCATCTAGTTTCTGACATTTTAGATAAATACTAAAATGCCTTCACATATTTAGTAGAACTAAAATTCAAATCCAACTTACTACAGTCAGAAAAAATCTAATTAACTTGGGGTGATGAGTAGGATTTCTATATAAATGTATGTAAAGAAATCTTATTTATGTATCTTACATACCTTATCTTGTTTCTGTACACATTTTGTTTACCTTACTGCCATTATCCTCTTTACATATAAGAAAGAAGCTTTAAATGTAAAGTACCATGAGAATTACGAACAGGCACTTACCAATCTGTTTCTTTTATATGCTAATAACAGGGATTTTTCATTTCAATTTATTTTGAAAAGCAGGTAACTTTCAAATGACTGCTAATTCTTCCTCTGAAACAAAAATAAAGGAGTCCATAAAGAAATCTGGGCATTTAGTCTGTAAGTCAGAAAACACAATATAGACAATGGGCTGCCCATAGAACTACCTTGGTAGCCCCAGTGAAGGGAAAAATAGATCTCACAACTGAGAATGGAGAATAGATCTCACAATTCTTGAATCGATGTCACATGTATAGGGACACTTCTCCAAACAGCCAACAAACGTATGAACTGAGAGTCTTCTGACAAAGTTGAAAAGAAACATGTAGGATTGCAATAAAAACAAGAGCAGACACATACAGCATGCTGGAGACAGGAGCTGATTTGTGAAATTAAACTCTATAAGAACAGTTGTGGTTAATCAGCTCTGCTGACATCAACATACACGCCATTTTCACAGACAGCAAAAAACTGTGGACAGCAAGAAAAGAGCATAAAGTTAAAACACCCATGAACCTCTGAAAAGGGAATGTGTCATGTCTAAAGATTATGTGCTATGCTTCTATGGAATGCATGCAGGCAAAAAATCTGTGTCAAAGGCCTTGTTTTTTGGCATCTCAGTAATTGTCCACACATATTATTTTCTGTCAGTACTTTTATTCACCTGCCTGGTGTTCAAAAGACATTCTAGCGTATCTAAGAAATTATGATAAAATGTAAATACAACTCACGACTATGCAGAATTTCTAAAATAAATACTGAACACAAGATGCAAACAAATTTAAGTCTAGGGCAAAATCTGTAAGGGCATACCAGATAGACAGAACACACCATGATATAAATACAGATGGAAGAGAAATCTGCAGTTATGTTGCCCTAACACCTCCTATTGTAAGGTTCTAGTTTGAAATGCTTATAAACTTTGCCAGTGTTTAATTGCTGCATCTAAATATTTTCAGAGTATCTGATTTTTTTAAACCTTCAGTAAAAATGGAGCTGACACCTTCTAAAATGTGACTAAGCAAAAATATTCTGGTTTGCCAAAGTGGACAAATTCTTATAACACTTACAGTGAAACACTGAATTTAGAATGATGAACTCCTCTGTACAAGAGAGACATGGAGCTCCTAGAGTAAGATCGGCAGAGCTACAAAGATGATTTAGGGACTGGAGCATCCCTCTCACAGGGAAAGGCTGAGGGAGATGGGCCTGTTCAGTCTTAAGAAGAGACAAATGAGAGGGGACTTCATCAATATGTACAAGTATTCAAAGGAAGGTGTCAGCAGGATGGAGCCGGGCTCTTTTCAGTGATAGGACAACAGGACAAGAGGCAGTGGGCAGAAAGTGATGCACAGCAAGTTCCACCAGAACATGAGGAAGAACTTCTTTACTGTGCAGCGACCAAGCACTGGAACAGACAGACCAGAGAGGGTGTGGGGTCTCCTTCACTGGACATATCCAAGAACCATCTGGATGCAATCCTGTGCCATGTGCTCTGGGATGACCCTGGGTGAGCAGGGAGGTTGGACCAGATGATCCACTGTGGTACCTACCTTCCAGCCTGACCCATTCTGTGACTCAGGAGTTTTGCCATCCAGTAGAATCTACAGCTGAATTACAGACCAAGGCTTCCAACACAGCACATAAGGAGATTTTGACTACACCTATACTATCAGGTTGAATCCTCACCTGTTTGGTTCCAAAGTCTTCTTTATTAGCATTCAGTCTGTGCACATGCTTGATTATTCCTGGAATACCCTCTGAAGCAAAATAACAAGGTTTCCTCTTAGACAAAATCTAGAAGCCATTCAGTAGCTAGACAGCTCTAGGAAATGGTTTGAGTACAAAGTCTCTCTGCACTTGATCCAATCCTCCAACATCATCCTTGCAAGCCTTTTGCCTGGCATGACTCCATAACACATCTCTCTGATAACATGTTTCAGTAGCAGATAAGTGGCGTGCGCAAGCACTTCTCCTTTTATCTTGGGCAAACAAAATAGGGTTTTGTTATTAAAGAACCTTTCAAAATTGTTCAGATGTCTCATATGAAAACATAGACTTTAAAGTGCCAAGAGGGAGTCGGTGTGGCAGAGGACTCTATCACAGCTTTTGAAGATAAAGGACCCTGACTACCAAAACAGACATGGTAGAACAGCTTGATGCTGAGGGGTTTCAGTGTAGCCCCAGGTAATGATATTTAAAAACAAGCTTCACCCATCCTAAAGTACACAGTAAGAAATGGCCTGATCACAGGATGTGAGCACAGCAGAAGAGCAATATTTGTGCTGTGTATGCAGAAAGGCTGTGGAAAGGCCTGCAGAAGCCTACAAGACTCCTGCAAATCCTGCACGGTGTAGCAGCAGGCAGCTGCCCTAGGGGGAGCAAGCCAAAAGCTCTGCTGATGGAAGCTACTCCTCACGTTCTGACAAGGAAGCACGGATTGCTCCTGAAAATCAGAAATGCAGCGTATTCATCAGCTGAGAAGATGGACACTTCTGAGCATACATAGAAGCAGCCCCTCATGCACAAACTCATGGTACTTGCAGGGTTAAGTCCTGAGTGTGCCTTCTGAGTGTGTCTTTCAACTCTTCCCACACTGAGATAAAAATATACAGCTATATTAGCTATGACAAATCCTAAAAAAGGCAGAAAAAAAATATGAAGTGTTGAAAGAGAAAATCTTGTATGGCATCAACAGGAGGTACAATTAATTGGATCTCTTCGTTCATTCTATAAATATCAACTTAAGTATGATAAAAATGAAAATGTAGGAGTCTTAGCTGCAGTCACCTTTATGTTACTAGTCTCACTCATCTGATACAAAATTAATCTTCTCTTTGATATCATGTGGGAAGAAGGAATCCTAGTACATGTATGGGAACATTGTACTTAACGCAGCAAAAACCCAGAATGAACAAAGACTGCTAAAAATTGCATCAAAATACACCATAAAAATACTCAATTTGGATATGAAAAAGAGAAGAATTATCAAAAATAAACATGTCCCTGCTACCCCCTAAATGCTAGGCACAGCCAATAAATGTTAAACAGATTATTATATCATATTTTCAAATATCTCTTAACTCATTACAAATGCAAAAAATAAACCCACAAAAATAATGAAAATGTGACAACAGACATCCCGGTTCATATATGTTACCAACAGAGTTGCACCTCTCTGAGTTTATTCTCACAGAAAGATTCAACTCCATGACATGCAGCAAAGTCTTGCTTTTATGATCCTTTTATTTGCTTCACTGAGACAGAAGAACACCAAGCGATTTGTACGAAGTGTTTTAATGTTACTATTTTTGTAATTCCCATCTCTATGGAATTTGGGTACCAGCACACAAATGCAGGCACTTCTCATTGGAATTGGCATTCTGGATAAGACAAATGGTTCATCCGGCTTAATAGCCTGTCTTTTACTTTGATCATCATCTGAATTCCCACATGTAGGTCATTTTAATACTTAATAACCACTGTGCAAACTGTGGCCACAAGCAGATAAAAATGTTTTAGCTGTCATTAGATAATATTAGATATTTTTGTTATATATAATTTGTCCAGGATATTACTGAACCTCAGTAGTGATGCCTGCCATGTAGTTTAACCCCAGTAGGCAGCTAAGCACCACAAAGCTGCTCACTCACTTATCCCCAGTGGGATGGGGGTGAGAATCAGCAGGGTAAAAGTGTGAAATTTCATAGGTTGAGAAAAAGACTGTTTAATAATTAAAAAAGAGAGAGAATAAAAAAGAAATATGCAAAAAAACCCCAAACAATTGCTCACCACCAGCCAACTGATGCCCAGCCAGTCCCCATGCAATGACAACCCCTGCCAACCTCCCCATCCCTCCATCCAGCTTTACTGCTGAGCAAGACAACATACAGTATGGAATACCTCTTGGGTCAGCAGGGGTCAGCTGTCCCAGCTGTGTCCCCTCTCAATCTCTTGTGCACCCCCAGCCTCCTCACTGGTGTGAGGAACAGAAAAGGCCTTGAGGTTGTCTAATCACTGCTCAGCCATAACAAAACCATTCTTATGTTAGTAACAGTGTTTTCATCCCAAATCCAAAGCACAGCTAGCCCCATTAGAAGCTACTGTGAAGAAATGTAACTCTATCCCAGCTAAAACCAGAACAATGCCTTAATAACATTCTGCATGAGTTTTCCATACTCACTATTTATGTTTTTTCACATTCATTTTAAAATTAAGTTGGCCCAGACAGAAATCCAGAATCCACGTGTTAATTAACATGGACAATGGTTACTGGCATACAATAGCAGGCCAGTTACCAGTCATATGTAACAGCATTTCCAAGTGGTCCAGGAGCTCTATTTAAGCTCTGGCCTGTGCACCCAAACCTGGCCCACTTTGTCCGAGCTGTATGTATATCCAGCCCTGTCTCTTCCCAGCAGGGCTTACTGACTGAACTTCCTAGGTGGACCTCAGGTGCACATTGCAGGTTATAATATGTTATAATAGTCCTCTCTCTGGGCTTGTCTCCTTGAAGCACAGATCTGTGTTATAGGAAGTCTTGTCTCCATTTTGGTCTTTGGTCTCCTGTTTTTCCTTAGTGGATTTCTTGGACAGACCGCTGACTTTTTACCTTGCCTCGTCTCAGACTGGTGACTATCACTATCCTGACCCCACTGGGATGGTACCCTGGTCAGAGAGGACCTTGTCTTTGCTGTAGCCATGTTCTTTTCCGAGCTCTTTCTCTCTCGTGGAACAACTCTTGCTGCTCCCCAGTAGAAGATAAGCAAGGTGACTTCTGGTTTTGCCAATAAGCCTCTGGAAGCTTACTGAAAAGGGTGTGTAACATGAGTTTCACTACTTACCTGAAGGAAGGAGAGTCATGATTTTATTTTTTTTTAAAGTGAAAAGTCTCATAGCAAACCTTTTCTATAATTCTATCATTGCCTAAATAATTGATAATGTTGTTCACTACATTCAAATGAAATCTTATCAATTGTTTTAAACATAAGAGGCAAGGAAGAGAGTGAAATGAATTAAGACCAGACAAAACTCAAAGAAATCTGTATTTCAACGTAATAATTCCATGGTCATTGAAAAGTCATAAAGTTGAGATTTAGATAGCTTAATTAAATATCCATGAGCATTTTTAAAAATTTTTTAACAGTACAAACTTTACAAAAATATGCATCAGTATTACAGCTAGAGGGTATCCAATACTGACACTACTACACATACATACGATTAATTATGGTTCTGAATGTGCATCTCTAGTTCTGTGTTAAGTGATGCCAATAATTGCCATTTGTAACCATGTGGTCACACATAGACCTAAAATATCATGCTGTCTACATGCATGAAGCTCCAAATTTGACCCGTTATTCATTACTTCAAAAGAGTCTGCCTTTTATACAGCTTTGACTAAATTGTTTTGCAACCTTTACAACACTGCAGATTGTGAGAGCAGGGCATCCAACACTAATGGATTTTAAAAGAGTTGAGAATTAAAGCCATACAGTTTAGATTGAGAACAGCACAAGAATTATTTACTGTAATTTAGGGTAAGCAGAATGAATCCATGCTAGTGGAGAAAGTTCCTGAAAGATGTTTAAGCTTTTTTTGGGAGTTGAACATACTGGTTTTGCAGCTTTTGATGCTAGGCTGCATAGAAGCAGAGACTATTGCAGGTGCTGATGAAGTAGTTTATTCCCTCAGTTGGTTCCTTCAGACATAATCTGGCAATCACTTGCTCCTGACAGGAAAATTACCTTAAGTAGTAGTTTGACCTGCACAAGCATGAAAAAAATTTGTTTAAATTTCAAGCCATCTATTCCAGCCTTCTTACTGGCAGTGGTGCTTCCATTTTCAATTCTCTCTTTACATCTGACACAGAGCCCCAGAAAGCAAGAGATCTGCTTCAGTCAGTGAAGAGATGTTTGGAGAAACAGCCTGACAATGTTTGACAACTATGTATAATGATGACAGTTCATTGGCTTCTCACACCTTGTCCACAAGTGCAGTTGCATAGTTTCAGTTGAGCCAAATTAACAGC
The DNA here is from genome assembly GCF_036250125.1 of Pseudopipra pipra. Lineage (NCBI taxonomy): Eukaryota > Metazoa > Chordata > Aves > Passeriformes > Pipridae > Pseudopipra > Pseudopipra pipra. The sequence goes on from NC_087554.1 coordinate 54,113,981, forward strand.
TTCCTAGCAAAAGGTCTCATTGTCTCCTGTCTCACAGCTCAGTTAGTTTTCTGCCATTTTAACAAGCTGAACTGTCATACCACCCAATTAAACTAGAGACAGTGCATGGGAAGCAGTAAAGTCATGCACCTGGGGATGGAAGATGTTATCCATCACAGTGACAGTGATCTGTTCAATAAACTCAGGCCAGAGTATGACAACAAAACAAATGAAAAGCAAACAAACAAAAAAGAATATCCAATACTTCTGGAAAAGACTAACTATGTAAATATTCCCCTTTCATTGGCACCCTGGACACTTGGCCCAGTTTCAAGCTATTAAATATTATCCAGGTGTTTTACACAATACTTGACATTATTTGGTGATTTAACTTTTGCAAGTTTAGACAATTTAATCACTACGGCAAAAAATGCAAATTGGAAGCTATGCTGTATGCATTAGTTTTTGACATTTTAATTACAGAGATAGTTCTGAATCTGTTCTCATTTTTGAAAACACCTAGTTTGCATGAAACATTCAGAAGTTAATGCAAATATTAATACAGCCATATTCACACTCATATTACATCACCTTATTTACATAGTTAATTCTGCTCTGTAGCAGAATAATTAGGCCCACAGTGACGTACCATTGTAGTAAAAATAAGATTTTATCATGTAAGTCACTTGCCTTATTCTCATGTTTTATGAAGACACTGGAGCATACAGATGGAACTATTTTTCTTGTAAACCTCCTCCACCCACTGAGTATTTCATCTAATACAGCAGGCCTTGAAAAACAATTGCTTTCTGTTACTGGTGAATTGGACTCTGCAGCAAGTGCAGTGAGGGGGAGTCAAGTTTTCCCAAGAGTTTCTACATCTGTGGTCACAAAGAAAACCTCCTAAATGTTAACTGAGTCAGCACCATCTTTTGAACCTGTATTCAGTCCAACGTATTGATTCAAGGTTTCCCAACTAACTGCAAAATAAGGACAGACGATTTTTGCTGATGCTGTTCAGAAGCACTTGGGTAACATCGATACTGACAGAGTTTTTCCATTATTTGGAAAAACTATGAGCACTAGCAAGCACAAAGGAGGCCAAGAGCCAATGAGAAACTCATTAAGCTGCTTAAACCGATCTAAATCTAGGCTGTTGAGGTCACATCCCGCCCCCGCCACATATTTCCACCCCCTTCCTTCAGCCAATGCTAGTGTTTACAGAAGCAGGTGGTGGTGTGCCAGTTCAAGGCAAAAAAAAAAAAAAAAAAGGCAAAAAACAAACCAAACCAAAATCAAACCAATACATTGCTTTGGGAGGACAGTTTTCAACCTGATCAATTCTGTGAACAGGTTTAAGGAGCTGCACAGTACCAGCATCAGTGCAGAGGAGGGAGATAGGAGCACAACAGCTGGGAATTAAGAGTAGGTTAAGCTTCTATGAAACTGAAACCTAACAAAAAACTGGAAGCTCTTGAGTTTATTCTTAGCTGTCCAAACCCTTTCACACACTGATCAAACTCCAGACTACAGATGGAGGTAGATTTCTTTTCTTTACTGTCACTTAATATGTCCAAAATCCATTTATTCTGTCAGTGAGAAACCTCATTTATTAGTCGTAACTCATTCATGACTGGCTATTAACAGAGGCACAATAGTGATAACTGCACTGCATTTATAAACCCTCAAACCAGAGAAGATTAAGGAAAGGATAAGAGGCAGACATAATTTGTTTTCCAGCACTTAAGAAGCAGGAAAGGAAGAGGGCTGATGTAAGAGGAAGCAGCTCTCCACAGTGAGTAGACTTCTTTGCAGTGCCTGGAAAAGGGAAAGTTTCTGTGTCCTTTTTGTCACAGCAAAAGCAATGATAAAATATAATGGATACAAGCTGATGTTAAGAGACCATCCCTTCAGACACAAGTGGTTATTAGAAATCCCACTTCCCAGAAAGGAGAACATAGCTGTTTGCTCATGCTGGCTTTGATACTTACAGGTTGGGTAAGGAAGGAGATCAATTGCACTTTTATGCTGTATTTATTAAGCTGTAATTTTCCTATCCTTTAGCAGTACAGCACAATTAGAATTTAACAAGTATGTCCAACCTAAATTTTAAATGCTTTATGTCCTGGCATTATTATGAGTATTAAGGTCCCCCGCACTTTTTACTCAACTAACAGTAATTTGGGGCTTAATCTGGCAGTGCAAGAAATACAATTTGCAGATTTTGCAGATGAAGTATCTGCACATTTCTTTTGTCCAAGATGGTTCTGATTTTTTTGCATTCTGCCTTTGAGAGATTAAAAAGCGATTTGTTAATTGATGATTTAAAAAATTATCTCTGGTACAGGCGGTCACCGTGAAAACACACAGACACCTGCACCCAAGCTTTTAAAAGGTAATAAGGGATAAAGATACTGTCAGGAAACCAGGCTGCAACTTTGCAAAGCTCACCTTTTCCTCATGCACCACACACTGCAAGCATGCTCTGAAGTCCTCACACTGATGATAGGCACACTGGGTTTGTACCAGAGGGCCAGCGTGAGTCAGGTGTGCTCTGTTGTTTTTTTTGGTTTGTTTTTTTTTTTCCTTGGCATTTCCGCTCTCCAGTGACAGGCGCCCGGAGCCACTTCACTACCCAGAGCGGCTCAGGGCGGGGGGTGCAGCGATCGCTCGCTTCCCACGGGCTGAGGAAGAGCCTACTGGAGGCTCGGGGGCGCTGAGGACACCTCGTTTCGCACCGCTGTCCCCGCTCAGCCCGCGGGGCCACCTGGAGACGTGGCTGGAGCCCGGGCAGACCCACCGGGATGGGGGTGATCCCGACGGGAGCGCCCCGGACGCGCGGGGATACGAGGGGGGGCCGGGCGGGGGCGCCCTCAGCCCCGCCCGCATGGGTGACGCGGCGCGAGGCGCGGCCCACGTGACGCGCGCAGCCAATGGGCGGGCGCGGCCGGTCCCCGCGGGCGGGGGAGGAAGGGGGGGGCGCGAGGCCGCCGCGGAGCGGGGGAGCGGCAGCGGCAGCGCGGGGCGGGCGCGGCGCGGGGCCGAGCGGGGCCGGCGGGGGCTGCGCCTCCGCGGACATGCCGAATAAAAACAAGAAGGAGAAAGTGAGTCGGGGCGTGGGGTCGCGGCGGGGAGGAGGGGGGGGCGAGCCCCGCGGGGAGGCTGTGGGGCGCAGGCCCCGCGGGGAAGAGGAGGAGGGGCCTGGGGCGGGGGGCGGCAGAGGCGAGCGGAGCGCGGCTCCCGCTCCCCGGTGCGCGGCAGAGCCAGGCGAGGGGTACCCTCCTCCCTCACCGCTGTGTGCCGGCCCCCGCCTTCCTCCCAGAGCCGGGCGCTGGGGAAGGGGCAGCTCCCGGCGGGGCCTAGGCCGGGGGTGCCGAGGCGGGGTCCCGGTGTCGCCTCGGTGGGGGCGGCCGCGGGTTCGGCGTGCGGGGGAGTGCGGGAGGGAGGGGATGAGAAACGTGTCCTGCTCAGCCGCGGCTGGCGGAGGCTGAGTGGGGAGAGGAGGTCTCGCTGGGGTGGGCCCGGGGGTGTTGGGGAGCGGGAAGGAGTGTTTTCCAGGCAGGGCTGCGTGGGGGGTCTTTCCCCACGGCTGCTCGCCCGCGCCCCGTCCCGGGAAGTTTGGCTGCTGCGTAGCTCAGGCTGCGGTGGGACTTGTGCTTGGGGGATCTCCTTAAGTATCCCAGGAGCGCTAATCGCCTCTCGGGAGTCTTTCGGCTCCTTTTCCTGACAATAGGAGAGGATCTTTGGCCCCACTTCGCCTCAGGCTCCGCCGGCGCTCCCGGGAGGGATTTGTCTGGCGGCCACGAGAGGGGCTTGCACAAGTAATGATGGCAGAAAACTTGTAAATCCAGCAGGAAGTTAGCTGGATCGCACTCTGTTTTGTGAGAGGCAATTAGCCATGTGAGTGGAAGTCAGAGACAGCGAAGTGTGCTGTCTGCCTCATCCAGCTGCCGGCCCTCCCGACCGCTCCTGTTTGGTGGATCCTGTTTGTCTTTTAGTTTGTCAACATGGCTTTAAAATGAGATGTGGGGAAATTGGGTGTTGTGGTTTTGGGGGTTTGTTCGCTTTAATTTTTTTTCCAATATCCTTGGCACCTTTGACGTTAAAAACGTTGAAACTTTCCTTCACTTTTCCGAGAGTAACGAATGTCAAAAGTATGCTGCGAGTGAAGGATGCAAGTTAAGTAGGATGCTGTGAGGGAGAAAATTGAGTTGTGGGCCTACTTCTAGTACGAGACTTTCTAGTCCCTAGAACAGACAAAATAATGAAGTGTAAAATGTGTACTATACTCATGCTGGTTTCAAAGCTAAACTAAATATAAATATATCTGAAGCTATAAACCGAAGAGAGCAAGGTCATAGACATCGTTCAAATCACTTGCATTCTTTGTCTCTGCCTGCTCACCTGTGTGAAAGCTTATCTTTATAGCTGAATTTTGAGGCATAAATAAAACTCCAAAGCCTTTCTACAGATAAAAATGTTTAAGGCAGCTTTGTGAAGACTGATAGTTTAGTATTAAGATCTTCCAATAAAACAGTATCATTTTCATTCTGTCAATTTTATTACTTTTAGTGAGTGTCTAAATAAACCTGATTTCTTGACTTGAAAATCTGTCCAGATCTCCTTTTCAGAAAAACTGAGACTGCAAACTTTTTTTTTTTTTAAGGAACCTACAAAATCAGTCAAGAGTGGAAAAAGTGGCAAAGATGGACAAGATAACCAAGACCATGAGGTAAATATTATTAAAATATAGAGAGTTTTTCCATGCTAATTTGTCACGACTTTTAAAGACTGCTTTAAGTTTTTCTAGATTGTTATAATTTTGATGTGATAGGTGGTTTTGAGGGAATATGGTTGTGGAACAACTGCCTTGGTATTTGACAGGATAAGAGAAGAAGCTTTTAAGGAAGTCAATTTTATTTAGAGTAAATAAATATTTGCTTACTACAATCTTAAATGCTCATCTGTTTCCTTTTTTGGTCATGTGCATCTGTCTTATTTTCTAGTGTTATTGTGAGGGTTTGGGCTTGTCTTCCAGTTGCTCACTGTAGTTTTTATCATTGTCTGTAATTCCCAGAGGTCCCTTCTCTCAAACTGTCGATGTTGGCATGTCAGTTAAGTGTCAGTAGCCTGTTATACTGTCAGGAGACCTTAGGCTTAATCACAGGCTGCCAGCTGTTTTGTTGTGTGGTTTCTTTTTATAGGTATACAATGGGGTGATCCATTTTTGACTGATTATTCTGTTGTAGATGCTGATTTTTTCCTTCTGCGTTGCTCTCTGTTTTGTCCACCAGCAAGGCACAGCAACTGGAAAGGGGTCAATTAAATCATTATTCACTGCCTTTCCCATATTAATCCAGAAACTCAGAATTAGTAGTTCTTCTGCATTTGGAATCCACTGTTCAGGTGGATTTCTTGACATTTTCTTTCAAATGTTCATATTAGCTTGAATGTAAAATGCTGTACTGAAAAGCTTATGTATTTCAACCTCTAAACTGCATGTCTTGATGCCAACAGATAATGTTTGAGAACAAAATACTCATCCAGCTTTCCTGTTTTTCCCGCTCAGAAATGACTGTTAGGGATAGGTGGGTGGGAATATTTATTATATGCTTTCTGATGCATTTCAGTGAGTTCTCATTTGTATGTTGAGGAGAAAGATTTGTGCTACTGTCATAAATTAATAAGATTATTAAAACTTGTAAACTATGGGTAAAAGCATTTTGGCAAATTTCAGTAAGAGTGATTGAGTTTTGATGGAGGGAACCTCGGTGCTAGAAGGGATCTTACCTACTATGGAAGCTCATAGAATGAAATGGGAAATATATCAGTGTAGATGTTTATAATAACATATTGTCATATGTTCTGTCTTTACAGTATATTGCTGTGATGTTAAAAAGAGTGTCACTTCTTGACCATAATTTTAATTCCTGTGCAGTTATAAGGATCATCCTTATCAGCATCTTTGCTAGATATTTGTTGACTACTTATTTTCTCAAGCTTCTGAATGAGAAGTTGCTGAGACCAAGACTGATTTTCTTATTCCTTCTTGGTGCTCCAGGATAGAGTATAAAGATCCCATAGTTAATAAGCAAAGAACTTTAACTGTTAGCTGAAAGTGTATATGTGGGTTTGTTTGACATTTCTTTCTGTGTTTGCGGATCTGGCTTTTTATTTTTTAAACTTAAAATGTGAGAGAGATGAGTCTCACTAGGAGAATATGTTTCAGTGTTCATCCACTGTTTCTTTTGTCCTTCTGGGTAGAATTCCCAATGACCAGTACAGTTTACTTGTCTGTGATACTTAATCATATGAGAATAGGGGGAGAATGGGAAAGGAACTGGGAATGTGACTGGCACATGTAGCACGTTTGTAATTCCCAGTGGACATTAGTCTCCATACAATTCTGAACACCTCAGTGCTTGACTCATTAACTTAATTAATAGAGTAATTGCACACAAATAGTAATGTAGACTTTGCATTCTAACGTGGCTGACTGTAATCATGATGTATGTTAGCTGGGGCTTATATGAGCATAAAGGAAGCTATTTGTTAACATAGTGAAGATTAGTAAATATAGAGATAATCTGGAGCACACTCTAATACATTTTTACATTTCTTTATTCTTTAAAGAAGGTTTTCTTCTATTTCCTTGCACATATGTTTTAACATGGCTTTTTAGAAATCCTCTTCTAGACTATGAGTAGGTTTGGAATTATGCTGGTTCGGTTCAGCTTTTTGTTTCTCAAAATGCATTTGATGCATATGCATTTGATGCAAATGAATTTAATGCAAATGGCAGATTGTAAAGACTAGAAACCGTCTGCTATTCAAAGAGCAGGGACAACACAAGCAGCAGCATCCCACAAATACTTTATTTATAGACGCTTTTATAGCACTTAACAAAATTCGTGATGCCTTGAACTTCTATAGATAAAAAAGTACAACAGATCTTAATATTTACAAAAATGAACACGTGTTTTTCCTGTCTTGCAATCAGGGAAATGAGATTTCAGTTGACTGAAGCTGTAGAGCAAGTTTGAAAAGGGATTGAAGTGATTCCTGGTGTGCCAGGTCAGAATGCTCATGCTGAAGGAGGGTGAAAATGACTTAAACTGAGGGTTCTTGCATTGGCTGTGCCTTGGTTACTTGATGTAATACTAAGAAAGCCTTGCAACATGTGAAGCATGTTGCATGGACCTCTCTTCTTATTTGCTGTGTGGACAGCAGTTAATGCTGAAGGGGAGAGATTCAGAAACAGTAAATGTGTGGTCTTCCATTCTGGTATACTTTTCTTTAAGCCGGTACGTGGCTTAGAAGGTTGCTTAACTGGGTGTTGTGTAAAATTGATTTCATATTATTAATGATGTAATTGACTTTTTTAATATTGTTATATTTAGATATTTCCCCCCCCCCAAACCCTGCTTAATCTCCCCTAGATGGGGAGACCTCTCTTACTTCGATTGTCCTTCTCTGTTTCCATCCTCTGTTCTCTTTTTTGTGACAGAAATACCAGAAATGCACTTGCCTCATGGATAAGCTTTGGTGTAGAGTTCTGTTTTGTCACAGGAGTGTGGAGGTCTCCTTTTGAGTTAAGGCAGGAATAACTTATGGACTGTCTACTTTCTTTAGAAAGAGGTGGCTTGGTAATAGTTAATGATTGTTGAGAAACATCACCTTTTTCTATCTCTAGCAAAAACCTAACACTTATAATAATTGAAGGACAGTACTTTAGCAGTGGTTTTCAAATACTGCCACAGGGGAAGGAAGTTAAAATTTGAACCCTATATACTCTTAGTTCTGTAGGAAGGTGTGTGCTAAATCTTGCACTTTTCACCAGTCACTGAAATGGTCCAGTAGCACTTGGACAACTAATTCAGTGCTGTGAGTCCCCTGGAGGATGGAAGGGCCAGAAGTAGCTGGTAACCTTTCATACAGGACAACAGTAGGTGACTGGGAGTGATGGCATCTTTTAGGTCTGGCTGGACTGGCTTTAGAAGGCGTGAAACTTCTAAATTTAAAATTGTGTTAATTTAGCTTCTGAGTAGTCTGTAGAAGGGAAAGAGTATTTTTGTTGTTTAAGAAAGTTTCAGCTTGTTGACTTTCAACAAATGAGAACAGAAATCGTTACTCGTTCTTCGGCCGTGCAGAGCAGCAAACGGAAGACTAATGTGGTTTTGAGGAGCATATGTGTGTTTGTGTATTCTCATTGTTTCCATGTGCTGCTCTGGTTGCTTCTTTCTACTTTAAAGGTATTTTGTTGTGGTTTTTTTAATACAGACAAATCAAAATTAATTAAATACAAAAAAGGCATTGGCCTTTTTTCTTGCTGTGCAAGAAATAGCTTGATTTATTGATAGCATGTGTTGCTCATGTTGGACTGTAATCACTACTGAAACCAATTTTAAAAAAATTCTGTCCTGCCACTGTCTCACAGCCATCACTTTTCAGCAGGTGTACTAAACATTGTTAATAGCCTGCAGTGCAGCAATTTTGTCAGGCTTTGTTTTCAAAGGTTTTTCTTCCCTGCTTTTTTGAAGCCCTTTTTATTTAAAAGTTAATTTCTTAAGCTATTCAACATAATGGTAATATTTTTTTGGTAATAAAATTACCAAAAAATTAAAGAAATCTCTCTTTAATGGGCCATCTTCAAAATACTTCAGCAGAAGTAAGGATTTTTGTCTTTCTGAAAGAACCTTGAGAGGTGTCTATTCAGTCATCCATCATCTTTCCTGTATTAGCCAGCACACGGTGGGGAAAGACTATCAGTGTTCTTGCTACTACTTCTACTGATTCCTGATTCCATGAGCACTTATGATTGTCACTTTCCTTAAAAATAGGAAACTGCAAAAGGGATGGGGAAGCAGAGTCAATGGGTTTGCATGAGTTTCTTAGCAGAGATCATATGTAGAAATATCCTAAGATTTAAAGGAAAACAACTAATAGACAAAAGCAATAAATTCGGCATTTTTGTGTTAACAGGTTTCTGTGATCAGCAGCAGCAAGCTATTTAGAAAGTTGACTCAATATCTTCTATATACTATTGCTTATTTTTGTCATGTTTACTGTTTGTATTTTTCATTGTGGTGCTGTTTACCCTGAGAAACAAATGTATCTGATCTTGAAGATGTTGCATGGAGACTGTTATACAGTGTCCAGCTTGTGGCTAGGTTTTTCTACTTCAGAATTTTTTAAGTTATACTTGAAAGTCTTGGCACAAGTAAGTACTAATTAGGCAGCTCATTAGGGACCACAGCAGAGGAGCTTGAGGTTTGGGGATTGGAGAGGGGAGAATACCTTTCCAAAAGTTCTGGCGTTGTTTTGTATTAGGACTACTCCTACATAATTTCTGGAAATACCTTCTTGTCACAGATACATATTTATTACCATTTATATAAAGCATCCATCATTTAGCTCTTTTCAATTACTGTTTTTCATTCAGAGAATCATAGAATGGTTTGGGTTGGAAGGGAGCTTAAAGATCATCTAGTTCCAGGGTCCCTGCCATGGCCGGACACCTTCCACTGGACCAGGTTGCTCAAAGCCCCATCCAGTCTGGCCTTGAACACTGCCAGGGATGGGCATCCACAACTTCTCTGGGCAACCCATTTCAGTGTCTCACCACCCTTGCAGTCAAGAACTTCCTGATATTTAGTCTAAACCTACTCTCAGTTTAAAGCCATTCCCCCTTGTCTGGTCACTACATGCTCTTGTAAAACATCTCTTATAGGCTCCCTTCAGGTGCTGGAAGGCTGCAATTAGGTCACCCCAAAGCCTTCTCTTCTCCAGGCTGAACAAACCCAATTCTCTCATCCTTTCCTCATAGGAGAGGTGCTCCATCCCTCTCATCATCTTGGTGGCCTCCTCTGGGCTCGCTCCAACAGGTCCATGTCCTTCCTGTGCTGGGGGCTCCAGAGCTGGATGCAGCACTCCAGGTGGGGTCTCACCAGAGCGGAGTAGGGGGTCAGAATCACCTCCCTTGACCTGCTGCCCACACTGCTTTTGATTCAGCCCAGGACACAATTGGCTTTCTGGGCTGTGAGTGCACATGGCCAGCTCACATCAGCCTCTCACCCACCAGCACCCCCCAGTCCTTCTTGGCAGGGCTGCTCTCAATCTGTTCATCCCCCAGTCTGAGTTGATAACTGGAGTTGCCCTGACGGAGATGCAGCACTTGGTCTTGCTAAACCTCATGAGATTCTTGTCAAGCTTGTCCAGGTTCCCCTGGATGGCATCCTGCCCTTCAGGTGTGTCAACCTCACACCGGTTAGGTATTCTCTATCACTCAGTGGCACAGCATTTTTGGATACATTGCATTCAGCATCTTTGAGGTGTACTTGTTCTTCATAGAAGCTGGTGTCCTTTACTGAGAGATGTATTTAGCATAGACTGGATTTATATCTTTTAATTAATGCCTGAAGTTAAGTATTAATTTATTTATAGCTTAAAACAGTGTATTAAGGGTTTTGATAGTACTCCCTACACACTCTCAGTTTGAGTTATGTAGCTCTCTAGATCAGGAATGGCTGATAGCCTGTAATAAAGCCTCCCCAAACTGCCAAGTTTTCAGTGGAGCAAATCACTGTGCTGTGTTTGTCTGGTGTATTCATCACTTACCAGTCCTGGCTGAACCCTCACTGTTTCTTCAGTATGTGTTCAGTGGAATGCCCCAGCTGGACTGACAGGAAGAATAGCCAGTGCTGTCATGAGTCAGGGCCATGCAGGAGATAAAGCTGATTTGAAAACCGGTGGTCTTTCACTTGGAAGGAAAGATACATTATGAAATAAAATTGAAATTTTTAACTACTAATCCTCTCAAGTTTGAATCACAGAAGGATTATAATTGGACAGCACTAGACCTTCTGTTTTGTGAAGCTTTCTGGGTATGTAGTTCTGGAATTTCACTTCTAACATTAGCAAAACAGGACTTGAAACCAAAACTGCATATAAAGTTGGGATGGATTGTCTCTTGTGTCAGTTACATAGCTGATGGGAAATAAAGTCTGTGGGCTTTGGAGTGGGTTTGTTTGGTTTTCAACTGGTGTGCCAACTTCTTGAAAAAATTAATTTGAAAACTAATTTTTGGTCACAGCTTGCAGTTCTGATTTTCTTTCCTAGAGAGATTATTTTAATGGGTTGATATAACTATTAAAAAATACTTAAATGTAGCAAGTGAATGCACCCTTAGTACTAAGTGAGGTGCTGTTTGCTGACTAGAAAGATGCACTATTTGTTACTTTTACAGCCTCTATGCAACTTTTTGTTTGTATTTAACTCCTGTAATTTCCTATTTCCAATTTTTATTGACATATTGCCTTTTTGGTGTTGGAAACTGGAATTTCCTTCTGTATTCAAAGCAAACACACCTCAATACTGACTAGTGGAGAAGGGTACCTTAACAGTGCTTGTTATGTAACTTTAATGTTATGTTTTTAAAATTAATGGAAATATTAAAATGTACCAAACACTACTGCATACAAGTATTTTGTTACCTAAAATGAGATGCTTCTGAAAACAGGATCCTATGCCCTTCTACTTCTTACACAAGGCTGACAACTACTTGTGTAACATATGAGGTGTGAGGACTGTGTGGTTGGTTTTAGTACTTGCTATCCTCTGCTTTCCAGTCATGTTTTCAAACGCTCTGAATCCTTCCTGAGTAGAAGCACAGCAACTGAAAGCATCCTTTTCATCCTTTTTTTTCAAATTATTTCTCTTAAGTTTTTTTGTAGGAGTAAAGGCCTACCACTCCTTAGAGAGGACTCAGGTGTACATTAATGCTTGTGTAATACAGAATTATTGATGTAGTTATCCCAAAGAGTATTACGAATAGTAAGAAAAAACAGGTAACTTTTGAATCCACCCATATGTTCAGACTTTAAAAACATTATATCTTGTATTGCCTTCCCCCCCCCAAATTTCATTTGAAACCAGAATAAATTTGTAATTCTAGAAGTGGGATGATAAGTTTTGGTTATTTTTGTTTGTGTGTTGTTCCCCCACAACAGGCTTTCAGTGCCATTGGAAAAAAAAAAAATAAAAAATAACAACCTAGGAAAAAAAAATCCTGGCCTATTCCAGAATGTACTTTTTCAAGGATTAGAAGATGACTGCCAAATATTATAATTTGCTATACCTTTATAGTGACTTTCCTATACTTCCTCATTACTGCTTAATTTATCAGTCTGAAATACTGACAAGTAAGCTTTTGCAATGACATGTAAAATAAAAGCATGACATGAGCCAAAGATAAAATGATTTGGTATAACAGTTCTGTAGAAGTGGTTAAGGTTGTTATTCATAGAATCAGAATGGTCTGGGTTGGAAGGGACCTTAAAGATCATCCACTTCCAACTCTCCTGCCATGAGCAGGGACACCTTCCACTGGATCTGGTTACTTGTCATGGGCTGTAACTCAGCTCTCTGATACAAATACCAAATTGGTGGGCAGGAGGCAAAGGAAAAAAATATTTCAGCATGAGTGTGTGAAGTGAGAAGCTTCTATGAATGGATCAGGGAGCACAAGAATAGACATCAGTGGTAAAGCCACACATGCAGGAGCCTTAGCTTATCAGTAGCTTTATATAATTAACATTTACAGGAGGGTACAGGAGTTGGTGACTAAAGCGAAAGAGTGTGTGTGTGTTTTCCTTCAAATGTGGGAGCCTTTTATATATGTGTGTGTGTGTGTATAAAGAAGCACAAAGGTGGTTTTTGTTGGGTTGGGGTTTTTTTGGGTTTTGTTTTTTGGTGGTTTTGGTTTGGTTTGGTTTGGTTTTTGAAAGTAAAAGGGTGTCTCAGGTTGATGAGAGAGAAATTACAAATGAAAATAAAGAAATAAAGTAATTTAAGCCAGACCATCATTTATTCAGATTCTTCATCCCTGTATTTATGTAAAGATTTTGAAATAATACATAGGACATTATCTGGTTTAAATCACATTTAATTAGCTAACCCGTGGTTGCAGGTAACAATTTTTTTTTCTAGGGCCATTTGTTACTTTGAAGTTTCATTATAGAAGATACACTAGGAAACAAATGTTGCATTGCTGTCTGTGTTTGTGAAGTACCAGATGCTCGCTGATGGTGGTGTTTCAGCAAACTCAAAGCAGGGTGAATCCTCTTAGAGCCTGAGCCTGGGTACCCTCTCATCTTTGCCAGTGCTCTGCAACCTCGGGCTGCAGATCTGATCTCTGACTGAAATGAGTCAAATATTGGTTTGTTCCTGGAGTAAACTAGTTAGAATAAAATTAAGTTTACAAGAAGCAAATGGAAAACAAGCCTTATGCTACTGATATTTAATTATGAATGTAAAATTATAGTGTATTTATGTCAGGGATGCAGTACGCATCAGATTGGTTTGGTGTGTTGCAAGTCAAGTCTGTTACACAAAGCTGTGATGATACAATTCTTTAGAAGATAAAATTGGAGCCCTGTGTATAAGCAGCTAACAGGAAATACAAGCAATGCTTTGTGTTGTGAAAAATAAACAGCAACAAGAAAGGCAGAAGAGTTTCAGCAAGTTGTAGATCAGTCTTCTAAAGTGGTTTGTGACTAAAGTTTCCTGTGGGCACCCCTCCACAGTGTGGAGGCCTTCACTGCTTATAGGGCATGTCCCAGTCACTGATGCAGTTCAACATGCTCCGTGCTGTCTCGGACAAAACACTAATGGAACTCTGTTGTTAGACATCAGGAATAGCCAGCAGTAGCATTGCTGTATGTAAAATGCCAAATCACAGTTGCTAAACAAGTACTACAACATGAATCCACGGATGCTGATTACAGTGTGCTAAAATATAAAAACTTTGTCATCATCACCCTGCTGAAAGGTTAATCTTTTTACTTATCATTATAACAACATGGATCCTCAAAGCTTTAGGATGCAGTTCTTGATATAATAAAAACATAGTAAGTGCTGCTGAGACTACCACTGGACTATCCAGTGTATGTCAACTACTGAGACAGTCTTTAACAATAGTAAGTATATTTGCTGGAAGGTCAGCTGAAAAGATCGTTCCAGCAGACAATCCAGGTATCATTCTGGCAAATGATTTTGTTGAGGAAAAACAATAAACATCCAAAGTGCCATTTGTGTGAAACCAGCCAAAGCCTTTAGCACCATAAGCTGCATCTCCAGAGACTCCTCCCTAGGCTGTCTGTCCAAACAGTCTTGTGGTGGTAAAACTGGTGAACAATAATGGCATACTACCAAAAATCTTCAACAGAGAACCTCAGAAACATTTGCCATCCAAAATGGTACCCAACAAGCATGTCATTCCCCTGCTTTTTTTAACTGTGTTGTTTATGGATCAGTGCTTCTTTTTGTTACTGACTCCATATCAAGCTTTGTATAGTTCTCACTGAGTGTAGATTGAAAATACTGATGCTAAGGATCATGGCTAATTGCTCCATAACGAACTTCTTACCGGTGATTGGACACCTGCATGAACTAGAAGTGCTGTGGACTGTCTGGATGGCTCTGTCAGGCCTACCTTTAATACCATTAATAACAATAGTTTATTCTGATGTTAGCCTCTTGGAAGGCATGTTGAACAGCTGCTGTTAACAACATGGCGTTGAAATCAGCTGACAAATAGTGCTCTCCTGGTAGTGTCTGCCTTGAACAACTTGCCTTGGTCCCAACTGCTGATCTAACACCACCAGCCCACCTCCTGCAGGTATGCTGTGGATGTATTTACCAGGTTGATGGCACCTGGGCCATATGCCAGATAGGATCTGTCCTTGTTCCCACCCCCAAAACAGTAAATGAAGATCTGCAAAGAAGAGAGCTCCATGGTAGTGTTCAAGATTCCTGGGCTGTTCAGAGATTATCACACTACTTTGAAGTTACTGCAGTGGGAAAAATACTGCATGGAAGGCTCTTTAACTGCTCTCCACCCATTTTGACTCCTTGATCTTTGATTTCAGTTCTCATCTTAAGAAATGAAATTAAATTCAGCTTCTCAGCCTAATTACATTGATTATGTATTAGGCCTCAACCTGTTAGCCAAATTATTTTGATTACGTACTGGGCCCTCATACAGTTCTGAAAATCAAGTTGTTAATGTCCCTTTCATGTTTTCTCATGATCTTTGTTTAGTTTCAGTAAACTGTATTTCAGTTTCATTGTAAGTATGTTTTAGATGTAATCCAGAATGCTTTCATAGCATTCTGAGTCTGCCTTGGCAGGAGATGTGCTCTTCTGGGTGCTATAGATCAGACCTCTGTTTATCTTAATGAAAAATAAGTCCATGGAGGCTACTTACTATACGAAAAGGAAAAGAAGGAAGGGATTAAATCTGCATTAAAATAAGCATTTTTCCTCTCTTTCAGATGCAGACTGATGATTCTTTTAAAGTGTTCTGTGCGTTTGCTCTGTGTACTTGCATTTCACAGGGAATCTTAATCATGTGTTAATTACTGCAAGGTTCAACTATCCAGATTTCATATTCCGGAGTTTTTTCTCAAGTTTTTGCTGATATTTGGCTTGCTGTTGCCATTGTGGTATGGTAATACCACAGTGATATAAACTTGAATTCAGCGGGGATACTCATTAGAGGAAAGAAATTTGCAGATTAGTGTTAGACTGACCTGTGTGGAGAAACACCATCCAGGGTGCTGCCTAGCACCATGTCTTCTTCAGGCAGAGACTCTCTTGCCTTGTGCTTATATTGTCACTAATAAGCCATGCAGTTTTTTTAATCTTTTAATGACACAGGGATCCAAGTGATTTTACCATCATCTTCAAATCCTCACCCTGCTCTGACCAGTTTATCTTAGAAAGCAACATGCAAGCTTGCTGCATCATTATAGAGTTGATACCACTCTAGGCTTGGCTTGGCTTTTGATTTTGTGGAGCAGAAGGCTTTGTGTGCTTTGTTCTCACTCAGTTATTAGCAAGGGTGTTTGGAAAGGTAAGGTCAGACAGAGTTCTTCTGGTTGCCCTTGTTTGTCAAGGTAGCTTGAATACCATTTTGGGGGGACATATATGGGATGAGGGTGGACCCTCCTTACAGGTTCCAGTATGGTCTCTTATGTCTTAGCTAGTCAGCCAAAAGTAAAAGTTGCATTCTGAGATGCTTGATGATCAGTTTAATTTTACAATTTAAAAAGAAAAATTGGCTGTAGATGTGCTTGGCCTTTGTTTCCCTGGTTGCAAACTTAGCATTGTGCTCTGACCTGTCCTTACCTGTGTACATGTCAGGGGGTGAAGGATCCAACTTCGCTCAAAAAAGTGATGTTGAGACAAAAAATGTACCACATCATGCCTGATTGATGCAGGATGACTCAAGGGATGCAAGGGCAATCTACCTTGAACTGTTGTGACTGGCAGGAAACCTTCTCCCCTCCCTGTCTTTCACTCTCTTGGATTAATTTTAAGCTTAGTCAAAGGCACTGGTGAACGTAAACCATATACTTTTGATTGTTAAAAATGGAATTTAAAAGTTGGAATCACACTGTTACTGATTGCCTTAATGTTCAGTGAAGTATGTAAAGCTCTGATTTTTAAAAATAAATTGATGAGAAAAACTGAGGGTTGTGTTTTAATCATGATCTGAAGAAACACATTCTTAATCTGACATTTTTCAGAGTAGTTTGAACACATTTTTAGAGGTTTATCAGCACTTTTGGAATTGAATGTGTCTGTCAATATACAGACATTTGGGTAGGAGGGAGCCTTTGCTAGAACAAGGGGAAGAATAGGTATTTCCCATTCTAGTCACAGGAAGAGAACTGATAAAAACATACCTGTAGTTTGACTGTTCTGGTGTCAAATACATTGAATTGTTCACTGATGTAGCAGAATGTCCATTACTTATTGTTAGGAGTTGTGGTTTCTGAAGTAGTTTGGTTTGTTACTGGGAGTAGGAAGCTGAGCACTGAGCTTGGATCTTTGATCTGAACTAGCAAGCACTGTACCTTTCATGAAAAGTGTGTTACCTTGAAATCTTTAGCAGATGAATATACAAAATTGTTAGTCTAAATTTATTTGGCTTTTTTAGAGGTTTGGTTAAAATTGCTGAGCTGTGTGGCTTAAGTTGACTTAACTCATTTTCTCCAGTTGCCCTTGTATCCAAGGGCTGGCTGGCTGCAAACTCTGGAGGCCAGTTCTCTTGTGGTAGCACCATAGTGCCACTTGCAGAGGTCATGGAGTACAGCTGTGTGGCTTTGAAGTAGTAATAATGACTTAGGAACTGTTTTGGCAACCTTCTGGTATGTGCTGGCTGACTAGAGCATGACAAACACAGGGATGATCATGCTTGATGGTGGGAAGGAGGAGGAAATCTGTTGGATAAATGGCCAGTGATTCAGGGCTAGAATTACTCTGGAGTCATCATTTCTAGATGGGAGGTTGCCATAGCAACAAAAAATGCTTTCTTTCAACATTTCTAATTAGAAATGGTACCCATCCTCTTAAATAACCACTTTGGCTAATTTTAGAATTTATCTGCAGTTTAGAATACTTGCCTTCCTGAGGTATGTGCTACCTTAGGATACCATAGTGTGTGCACGTGTGCAGGCACATGTGAGCACCTGTTAATCTGAAATTGAGAATTTGTTTGGGAATAGAGGAAACAGGAAAATGGCTTTTCCTGTTCCAAGTAATGAACAAAATGCAGGTGGCAGTGGAAGGTAGCCACAGAAAAATACCATTAGGCTCAAGCACAATATTGAGAGTACAGAATCCTGTGCAGTAATAGTGTTTATAATGAATCTTAATAGCATTTTTTTTCAATACATGGGAAGTCATTGCTTCCTAATTCTTAGATTTTCTTTCTGCTTAGTCTGTTAGCATTTTTATTTGTAATGCATTTTTTGAAATTTCAGTTGGTAGATAGAAATTACCTTGCAGATCACTTGTATTTCAGCAAAAACACTTTTAAGCATTTAGTGCTTGGGATTAAAAAGTGAAATAGTCTGAAAAATGTGATGTAACAGGTAATGCTGTGATGTACAGAAATGCTTTTAACTTGCTCATATATGCCATTTTTATTGAAACAAGTTCTAGAGTGTTTTTGGTAACTGAGACTTGTAATATTCAGTGTATTGTTTCCCCTTATTTGTTCTATAAGGCTGTAAGGGGCTTTTATGATATGAAATTTTCAAAATGGGCATCTTAAATCTGTTTAATGAAAACTAAATGTTACTTTCAGTTGCTTTCTTTGATATCTTAAGTACCGTGTGTATAATACCATACAACACAATTCTTAATCTATTCTTGAAACATATAATATTTCCCAGTTATGCTGCTAGGACAAAATCTGAATAAAATTACTGTCTTGGAGACTCTAAAGGTAGATAAATTTATGCATGGTAACATTTCAATGTGCACTGAATGTGTACGTTCCCAGACTATGCAAATTGCTGATGAATAAGCTTTTCTGGAAATCCTTTCTAGAACCTAAAGAAAATTGGTTTCTCTTATTTTAGCAATAGCCCTGTGAAAATGCCACTGATGTTATTTCAAGCAGGAGGGAAGCACTGCTTTTATACCTATTATACTTAACAAAATTCTAATTAAATCAATTCAAACTGCTGAAGTACCAGCATTACAACTTGATTTCCATCATGAACTTCATTCCCATATGATTTTTTTTCCTGTTTCTTATCTTATGGGCACTTTCTGAGAATATGGTTTTTCTTGTGAGGAAAAAAAAAAAGCCAAGGTATATTTTAAGATCTATGTGCTTCTAGCTTGCAAATTTGAGAGACTTCTACAGCAAATTAAGGGCCTGCAGAATGAATTGCAATACTGCAGTAAGATGTCTTGATCAGCTGTTCCTATACTTTTAGTGTAGATCACTCCTAGATGTTTTATCATTCTTGTAAAAAATGTCATGACATTATTCATATTTTAAAAGTTAACTATTGCCTACTTTAAACCTGCTTTTCCTCCTTCAAAAAAAAAGGAATGAGAAAGGCAGCATTACAAGTTCTGACAGGCTTTTGTTAATGATGCATTTTGTTCAGCTTGAGAGAGAGCACTGTCAAGGGTAGTCTGGGAAATAACACCAAGCTGGAAACCTATAGTGGGAACCATTTTTCTGGTTTTATGTTATAAACTTCATACAGAGGAACAGTGACAGTCTGATAAAGACTATTACAGTAAAAGCAACTTGCTCTGAGTAGGCAGTAAACTGCTACACATCTTCATGTATGTTTTAGAAGCTGTTGAAGCTACTGCAATAGTAAGACACTCCTTCTAACTTTATATCAAAGCCTGAATGCCCCAGCCAAGCTTGGGACTCTGGCAGCAAGGTACAGGACAAACAGGCAGTGAAAGGTTCAGCTGCTGTAAATAGACAAGTTCCTGTGATCCCTTTGAAGCTGATGTTGGATACCTTGGAAACCTGGAACTTCTCAGAGGGTAGAAGGTGAGAGTAGCTAAGGAACTACATTATTTGAAAATTTCTTTTCAGTTGGCTGGTAACTTCAAATAAATGGGCTAGTGCATGTGCCAGGGTGATCTATTCCCATCTATGTGAGGGCTGTGGTACAGGAATGGACACTGCAAAGATAAGCAGAAGAAAAGGTGACTATACATTCATACAATACATGATGAATACAGTAATTTAATTAAGAGCTTATTTTGCTTCAATCATTTCTGTAACAAAAATCACTTTTTATAAGATTTTCTCCCCAAGTTGAGCTGCAATTAACTGTTTTAATTTCTTTCTAAACAGGTGTCAAACAAAAAATCAAATAGCACTCCTCCCCCAGCACAACTATCTAAAATCAAAGTACCAGCACCACAGACAGTAGTGAAGAAGGAAAAGCGGCAGAGTTCTTCAAGGTTTAATGTTAGCAATAACAGGGAGCTTCAGAAACTGCCAGCTTTAAAAGGTATGTCTTTCTAAACTAGAACTACTCTTGTGGGGAAACTTGTGCATGAGACTGAGGAGCATTTCAGCTATTATACTTACATCTGGACAGCATACATAATATATTGTGTTGCACCTGTGCAATGGCACATACTTGCACTGGGGTGGGGTGTTTTGTTTTGTTTTGCTTGATATTTGAGGACTTCCAGTGTGTTGCTTTCTTGGCAATCACTATGGGTAATGTCTGTGTGACAGCATATTCACTCATCTCATGTAAAAGCAGAATATTTGGGCACTATAAGCAAAATATTAGGCGTCTGTCCTCAGTGCAGCATGCTCTGAGCAAAACTCTGCTTTGTTTGTGCTAAAATTTCTCTTGGCATTATGAGAAGACCTGGCCTATGACTATTTATGGGTCTGGTTTTCCTGAGCATGGGTCAGAATGGCATCTTTTTAGTGAATATGAATTTTTCCTTTGTCGATTTTAAGGCTTTGTGATCTCTTAGAATTCTATTTACTGCCATCCGTGATGAAAAGATGATGATAATTGGTGTGTCTTCTATTACACAGCTTTTATCTTTATTTTAGCTACTACCTGTTGGGTAGATATATGTTTGCATACTGTGCTGTGGTAACTTGTAGTACCATGTGTTAGGGTAGAGTTTTCCAGGTGGGTGAGAGGTACTGATTTATTGGTTATGAACTACTAGATTTGCTCTGAAGGTTTATTTAGAGAAAAAAAAAGCTGTTTTGAAGTGCAGTCTGTACTGCTTTCCAGTGTTCAAAGTTGTCAGTGGAAGCCTGATTGATCACTGAAATGTTGAGTAGTACTGGTGTAGGCAACGTGAAAATATTGGTGATAAAACTTCTTTCCTCCAGTCATTGTTTTCTTATTATAATGCATTACTTGTTTCTTGGAAATAAACTCAGCTTCTCAGACTATCTGAATTATACTGCTTTTCATACAAGATCGAATTAGTTTGCAAGACTCTTCTCTTCACACAGATATTTCTTTTACAAAAAGAATCTGAAATACTCTCCATGTCAGGATAGCAGCCTATATATACAACATGCTGTTAAAGTTTTTCAAGACTCAACTGCTTAGTTAATTTCAATCTATTTATTAAGTTTGTTAATAAGAATATTTAGCACCACAGAATATGAATAACATGTTCTGTCTTTTAAACTGACATAGTAGGTTCATGCACAAGCTGTGACATCGAGGGCATGAGTGACATGAGCAAATGACACTGAATGAAATGGGTGGTTTTTATAAGAAGTTAGGCATACAGACACCTTGATTGGAGTAACCTTTTGTTCAAAGATTCAGCCACAAAGAAAAACCTTAGTTACTTTGTCCTATTTTAAATACAGTGTTTCTGGTCGTGCCTGGGACTGCAGCTCAGGGAGACCAGAACTGAGCAGAGTGGACAGTGAGCTGGAAATGGGAAAATGAGTGCAGATGAGAGAGGGGGGAAGGAATCCATCTTGCAGTGAGTGAGGTGAAGTTTTAGATGTTTCCACCTTGTCTGTGTGTCAGTTTAAACTAGTAGGCCAGTGAAGGGCAGAGGAATACCTGCTTAGGCTTAGAGAGGGAAGAAGTAAAAAAAAAAAAAAAAGTCTTAAAAACCATCTAAGGTGTTTTCTGAGAGCATTCCAGCATTTTTGACACAGTGTACTTAGATGTGAAGAAATGGTAGGAGTGTTGTTATGCATGTGCACTGTATTTGCCTTTCAGTCTGCAATCACTCCCCTGACTCTCAGGTGAAATGAAAGAAAAGATCTGAAACTTCTCACTGGTGGATGCCTGGTGCTGTGTGTACGTCCCCAGGCTGTCAAGGATCACACTGGTGCAATTGCTGATCTAGTGATGGGTAGTAATTGCTACCTTTTATTAGTAAAGGTAGTAATAGCTTTATTAGTAAGCTGTGTCCAGTCTCATGGATCACAGCAGGTGTCTGTATAATTGCTCTGCTCACTGCATGTGCTTACTCCTGACATAATTCCAGCCTGTTATTGCTGAGAATACTTTTGGCCAGTGAAGCTGTTCCTCTAACATGTGCAAAGATACTTATCTTGATGTGCATTTAGTGGGTCAAGTGAACCTGAGAAACTTTCTTTTTGGACAGCTTTAAGTGTGTTGTTTAATGCTTGTGTCTGGACAGGAGTTAAATTGGACCGGCAGGCTTTAATTTAAAGGGCTGAGATTATTAAGGCAGGTTTCACTCCTATGAAGTGCTGGGAAGAACATAGTGTTTCTTCAGGTTAGCTGTGTTTAACCAGCTTTCAAGCTCCTGTAATTTGTAACAGGTGGCTGTATTTCTACAGCTACAGGAAATCTTTCTTTTGTCTATAGTAGACCAAGAGATGTGTATTTTCATAGAAATGTTGCATTGACTACTATGTGGTGTGATGTACTTTACCTGAGACTGTATTTTAAGCACAACAATAGAATGGTGTCATCTTTGCATGCTTTAAGGTCCATATTAGATATGTGAAAGCTTTTAACTGGTAAGTTCTAAATGACCTGCAGCATTGCTGAGATAACCACCTTTCTTTTGTGCCATAGGGCTGGAGATGAGGTCAGCAGATCACTTGAAATAGTGAGAAGGGAAAGGAGGAGCTGCCAAAGTGGGTTTTCATCAAGATTTCGTATTTAGGAAATACTTTTTTGGTCTTCAGGCATGCTGCAAACTTTCTCTTGGGCGTTGCACAAAAGTGCTGATGATAAGCTTCTGGAAATACCAGCATATTTGCCCTGGTGTCTGGTATTAATGTGGTATGATTTGTGTTCATTAGAGCAATTTACAATTAACATTGTGCACCCTCAGATTATACAGGAAATGGAGGAGCAGGACAGCTCAGATAATGCACAAAGAAAAGGAAATAGATGACGAATTAAGAGGCTCTAAGAATAGAGCTGAACACAGAAAAGAGAAGTCTCTGCAATTTGTTTGTGGAATATCAAGATCTATATATTAGTAAAACTACACCCTAGTGAAGCTCCCTGCAGCACGGTGCAATGCAGTCTGATTTAGTTTGGGTAGAACAGGTAGCTTGTCTGCCCACAGATAACCCAGAAGTATCTCTGGAGAAGTGCCTTCAGGATGGTGTCAAACATCTTGAAAAGATCTTACCTCTTTTCATCAAAAAGATAAATTCTGTGCCAATAAGCTTGTGCTATGTTGATTTCTGCTTACCCACTTTCCTTTGTAGCTAACATTTATAGTAGGGGTACTTCAATTACAGAAAGTTGAGTTTTGGTTTAAGTTGTTTATTGTAAAAAATTACTTTTAGGACTTAAAGGTGTGTTTTATTTGATTGTGATGTGAAACCTTGGAGATTAATGCTTCGATTTTATCAAATATAAATGGCAAAGGGTGCTTTGGCCTTCAGACACTTACCAGTTTCTTCATTTTTGGTTTCCTAAGAAAGCAGTTTGTAATTTAGGATAGATTAAAATTGTTTAAAAATTTATAAATCCAAGCTCATATGTACCTGACCACTAAGACACTGAAGGAGTTTGTGTTCGTTGCAACTGCTTATGTCAGATTTATGCAAGAAGCTTGAGTTCACTGTTACATTATGGATAATTTTTTCATTGTAAATTAGTTCCACAGTGTCTGTGATTTACTTTGTCGTGTGCTGCAATTTATTTCTGGTGATGTTGATGGGTCATCTTCATTTCAGTGCTTGATTCCAGGTTACCTCTATGAACCCAAATAGATCATATACTGGAAAAAGCTGTAGAGCTTGAATCTGAGGGATGTGTGTGCTACTCATCCTGCTGTGGGACTGTGTTATGTTATGAATTCATGCTCTTTGCTTGGGCACTTGACAGCTGCAATAATACATTTTCCCTTCAGCTCTCATGGAGTTAGTATCGAGACCATCATACTGATCAAGTCTCTAAAAATTCTAAACAAAAAAATGGCCTGGATTTAATGCTGAGGGAAAGGAAGGGTATGGGTTTTTTCTTTTTTCTTTTTTTTTTTCTAGGTTTGATTTGGGATTTTTTTTTTTTTTTTTTAGTTTGTTATGAAGTAGTTGCATTTACTTCCAGATTTTTTTTTCTTCCCTTACATGCATATTAAGAAAACTTTACCACTTAAACATTTGTAAATTCTACTCACTTAGTTTGCTATCTAAACCTTTAGGAGATCAACTTAATGTTTTCTGAATTTTCCCTGGAGCGTTTTTTGTGACCATTTTTCATTGTTGTGGTTTTCTGGTTTGTTTTGGGTTTTTTAATTAAAAAATAAAATTCTATTTTTGCACTCTGATTTTACTGAGAATGTAATTGTCCCTTACCACATGAGAGTAGTGAGTGAATTTCAGCATCTGCACATCTGCAGGACTTACATTGCTACCGTGATGGAGTTGCTGAATAATTGACCAAGATCAAAAAGGACCATTTCACAACTGGTTAAGTAGCAACCTAAATGTTAATGTATTTCAGTTCAATTCAAGAATATTAATATGGAAAAGTAAAATTTAAGTTTAATGCTTCAAAAATGTACGTATTATTAAAAATGAGAATTAATATTCATAAAAATTTATCATTTTACTAATACTTCCATTGCAGTTTGGCATGCATTTTTCCCCATGGTGCAATTTTGCTAATTTTGTGTTTCTAAGATGCTCCCTTACCCATTATCTACATTTAGTTTATATGCTACAAGAGATTTTTAGCTGTGCAAACAGGTTAATGTACTTGTATTTGTACATGTTATTTTGCAAGAGTGTGCTAATTGCAGTAAACAGTAAATGTAGTAAACTGTAAAATAGAGAACTTGTCCAGAGTGGTGAGTTTTCGAAGGATGTGGTCTGAATCTTTACAGTATGTAAAAAAATGTTGCAATGAGAATTCTTAAATGCAATATTAAAACACCCTGACTGGGATAAAATGTTTTATACAGTTGTGTCACAAATCTAACTTTAACCTACGAGTACTGGTCATTAAAAGAATGTTCTCTGTCAGTCCTAGAATAACAAATTTGATGCTTAATATTCTCAAGTGTTGCAAACTTTCCCAGTGAACATATGATAGTCATGCATATGTAAATTTGGGCATGATTCAAAAATATGCTTTTTTGTAGCATTTCTGCATATACTTTTTTAAAGCTGGGTAAAATCCTTTTATAACCATGTGGAGGACTCCTGGGATGCCAGTGTCGTGATTTAGTTCATGGGTTTGGGTTTGGGTTTTTCGTTTGGTTTGGTTTTCTGGTTTGGGTTGGGTTTTTTTCAGATAAAAGTGAATGTTGTATGATATAATCTTAAAGCTAGTGATTGCAGCTCAGCTTTTATTTTCTAATACAGTTCTGAATATTTTAAAAATTACTTTTTACCTCCTGGAGTTGGATTTTTATTCTCAAAAATGTGGATACAATATTCATATAAATGTAAATATCGAGGCAGGAAGAAATGAGTTCCATTGACAGCCTGTGGACATACATCCTGACTTTTAGTGCTGGGAAGTATAAATTGATTTCTTAATGTAGAATAACTGCATGTAATATGATTAAACAGATTCTGGTATTTTGTTGTTGAAGATCTTGCCATGCATGTTGATCAGTTCTGGTTTTGATCTGCTGGTGGAGATGCCAGTTTCTGCCTTAGAATGGTTTCAACATTAAAAGTACTATCAGTCATATCTATTAAAAAAAAACCAAACAAAACAACCAAAAAAAAACAACAAAAGGGGGGGGAAGAAATAATGAACATGACAAGTCATTTTTCTGAGCACATTTCATGCAGAAAGCATGGCTCCTTTTTTTTTTTTTCTTTTTCAGGCAGAGACTTCATAGCTGTGCCAAATTCTGACTCTGTTCTGTGTAAAAGAACATCAGGGTGGTGTCTCAACTTGTCTGCCTGTGATACAGAACTCTGATAGGCAGGCAAGCATTATTAAAGCTTTCCTAATGTTTTTAAGCCATAAATGGCTGTCTAGGAGATAGCTCTGTTTTCATTATCTGTACAATATTAAAGTCTGATGAATCAAAGTTGTAGAAGAGGTGATTCTAGTTTGAGTCTGATACCTAAAAAAAAAAATAACAATTGAAACAAATTTTGATTGCTAAAACTGTTGAAACCACGAGAAAGGAGGAAAAAGTGAGAATTTCTCAAGAGGTCAGAAATGTAAGATTATGTGTTTTTCTCAGTTGCAGAGTAAAGATAAGTAAGCAAAACTGATATCAAGTAAAGGAAAAAGCAGATCAAGTATTGTTCTCTGTGCTGCAGAGAAATTCAGCCATATATGTTGATAATTTCCACAAACTCTCCTTGGAATATGTTTAAACTTAAGCAGAGTGTGTTACCTGTTCATTTAAAACCAACATCTGTTTTCATGATACAAAAGAGACTGACTGGACATGTGCAATGTAATTAAATTTATGGGAATCATGGTGCTAATGGACTGCTTTGGGGTTTTGAGGAGCATTTTTCTTCTGTTGGGAATGGAGATCTCAATGTTTAATATCACTTGCATTGCAGAAACCTACTCCTGCCACTTGTAATTTCTGTAGAGAACAAAGATGCAGTACCTTGGCCTTTCTGGATTAATCATGCTTCTTGTGGGCCTGTGTGGCAATTAAGGAATTGTGTCCAGCTGCAAGGTGGTAGCATGACTGTTTAGATAAAAGTATTTTATGCAAAGTAAGATGGTAGATTAAACAAGATAATGCTACCATAAAAGATCATTTGACCTAATTCATAAGGCATTTAAAAGGCAAAACACTGAGGCAAAACAAATTCATTCTCATGCAAAACATCAATGAATGCAGTTTTGTGAAACAGATTATTCTCTTCTCCCCTGTACACATTGGACTAACTCAGTCTGCTAAGTGCTGTCCTGATCCTGACTCTGTTCGAGCTTTTAAAGGTTTTTTGGCAGCCCAATATTTAATTTATTAAAACAAAAAGTCCATAGTGGAAAACACTGCAGAAGCTTGTTCTTTCCTACATCAGTATGGTTAAGTGTATGGGTTGAATCATGTGGAGGAACTGTGGAGGCTCTTTGTCCTTTTACTTTATCAACTTTGTCCTTGAACTGTGATCTTAAAAGCATTATCAGTGTTGCATAAACATACGTTCCTGTATTTATTTTTCTTTTAAATGTTAGAATAATGATTAAAATGTGTGCAGTAAGCATATACGTTTCTAAAAGCAAAACCTGGAAATTGTTTAGTGTTCATACAGGAAAATTAGATCTCCTAAATGAGCAAATATTTTAATAATAATGATTTTTAAATAATATTAAAATAGTTAGAAATTATCCAGTCCAAATTGCTACATACCATTTTAAAGATTAAGAAACATGATAGCTAGTGAATGAAGAACTACCAAAAAAAGGTTGTAGAGAAAAATACTTTGCTTGAGTGTGTGAATTTTTTTTTCCCTTAGCTAGTTTTACATGAAATCATAGGCTTGGACTAATGAACCATTTTCATTTCAACTGCCCTATCAAACACCTACTCATTAGTCAGCAGCTGAAAGTGTTAGAAGAATGTGCTACATCTGTCACTGGCAGCATTTCCTACCAAACTTGTTTCCACTGAAGCTTGGATAAAATCCATAAAAACAGGATTTAAAATGTGATATTGTCTTATTTTCTGTATTCTAACCTGTCTCTGAATTCAGTTAAAAGACATTTTAAGAGAGATTTAATTATGCCCTTGTTTACAAAAAGAATATTTTGTTCATTGTATAGATCTCCTTATAGTCAAACCTACACATTTTTGCTGCTTCACTGAACTTCTCTCTTCTTTAAGACCTCTACAGATCAAACATTGAATGCAATATTTATACATGTAAATGTAAATCAGTGTTTGTTGGATAACTAGCGTGCTCTCAGATTTTTACTCCTAAATGCAGTTTTTTATGCTTAATTTCTTGAAAGTGCCATGTGTGATCTATGTAATAAGGCCACAGGCAGGAGTGAGTTTGGTGGTATTTTTGTGGAGTTTTCACAGGGCTTGGTTAAAATAGTGTGCCAGTACTTGAAATGAGCTTCTGCAATCTGCCCTGGGAATTATGTTTTTGTACCAGATGCTATTTTTAAAATACATTTCTTTTAAGATAATAATTTTTTTGTGTTGTACAGCTTTCTGTACTCAACCAATATCTATGGATTTCTCTCCCTACCCCCCCCTTACAAAACCTTTCAAGTATACAAGATAAGCTGAAGGAAAACTTGGCACTGTTGAGCCTATGTGCTACAGTGACCATGCAAATATTGGGAAATCCAGATAGTGACAAATCCAGTCACAGGCAGCTGTTTGTTAATTCCACTTTTAACCAATTTTTGCTGTACTAGAAGGAGTAAGTACTAGCAGTTTCTCAGTGTGGAATGTAGAATCGTCTTTTGCCATGCTTCAGTCTTGAGAATTCTTTAAGGAAGCTGCATGATAGTTCATACCCCTTTCATTTATCATCCAGGTAAGGATTTTTTCCTTATCTGTTTTCTTTTGATAGCTTGGTATTAATATGGTGTTGACTGCCTCTGTTTTCTTGAAGAATTTCTTCTTGGCTGTCTTTTGGAATTGAATCAGAACCCCATAGAACAAGCTCAGTATCCTTTTTATTTCTATGGTTTTTCCTCCAGAATGTGTAGTATCCAGTATCTTTTCTCCTCTGAAACAAAGTTATTCTCTTTGAGTTCAGGGTTGTGATGAGACCCTTATTTTCTACAGCCTGTCATCATTTGTGAGAACAGTAAGTTTTGTGTAGGCTGTAATTGGAGGGGGGAAGTAAACTACATTGCTCCTACCAGAGAAAACAAGTCATGTTTATTCCTATCCCTTCTTTGGGTTGCTGTCTGGTGGGCCAGATAATGGAATCAACATGGCTCAAACTCAGTTTTTCTTCTCATTTTAACTCTGCTCAGGATCCCTAATCTAGTTCGACCATGCAGCTGCACAAGCCGTGGTGCAGCAATTCCAGGCAGTTGTGCACCTGTGCCTCAGAAGAGAGGGGATGGCAGCAGTAGCTCATATAGGTTTAGCTCAGCTTAGACTGCCATGGAACACAGTCTAACTAACCTGACAATAAAGTGGCTTTCTGTTGGCTTAGTGGACTGCACCAACTCAGCTGTGGGTCTGATGGCAACTGAAGCAAATGAGAACAAAATATTTTCAAATATAAAGAGAGGAATGCAGGAAAGGGCCTGAAGCAGTCTGCAACAGGGCTGGCTTAGGTTGCTGAGGAATAGCAACTTCAGCAATTGTGGAGCTATGCCTTTAGTAACCTTAGAGCTCAGACTAAATACCCTCCCCTCCTCTCTCAATCAGAACATGAAAACTCCTCCTACAGTCTGAAAGGTAACCAACCAAGGTGTCTTAATGTCAATACAAGTTCATGCAATTTTAATTATCTTATGTTGTTGATTCTGTCACTATCAGTTAGAATAGCAGCTGGTTTAGAATGGAAATAAAGGCAACCTTTGGGCAGGTGAATTCATTGTGTGCTGTAGGGGGATGGAAAGGGGGGGGGTTGTTTTTAAAATCACAACCCAAATGGAGCGTTTGTTTTTTTTAAAAGTGCTACATAGCCTTCAAGTGTAAAGAGTATTCACCAGCTGTAGTGCTGCATGCTAACTAGATGATCTTTAAGGTCCCTTCCAACCCAAACAATTCTACAATTCTATAAATGTGACACATTAAATTACATCCTGAGAACTTTATAGGAATTTTCCTTCATTCCCATCATCAGAAAGTTGGAAGCAATGAGCAGGGTTGAGAGGAAACCTGTAATTGCTAGTTTCACTATACCATCAATGTTTTTTCATTCATTTAATTCTAAAAAATGGATAGCTGAAGTTAATAATTCTCTCGCAACACAAGTGTCTTCATAAATTTGTTAAAGTAAGCTCTTTTTCCTCCCATTGATATTCACTAGCTCTGTTCCATTTGCACTGTGATATTCTTTCCCTTCCCATTAGTATGTCAATTCCTAACTCAGTTTTCTTTGCAATTTTTTCCCAAATGAAATTGATCAAAATAATTCAACTTAAGTAAATATTTTCCTTTGGTGGCAAATCAAATATTTTAAGGCTGAAACAAAGGGAGGGTATAGAAACCTCCTGAGCAAAATGTACCTCTCGATCTGTGGGACTGGTGAGAAGATTGCAGATGTTGTTAACAAGCAAAAGGTCTTGTAAAGATAAAAACACTTCAGCTCCACTGATGTCCTGTCAGAATTACACCAGAAATACACTGAATTATGGCTCTTGTAACCAGTTTCTTGGTGGTTTACTAAGTACTGGCCTCAGTTCTAACACAGTCCTTCAAAGAGGAAGAAATGGGAACAGGGTATGTGGTTGTTGCAAAAGAAAACTTACTGAATGTGACTTGGTGTTCTGCCAGTATGACTGCTGGCACCACAAATGTCACATTTACTCTCTCTAGTGAAGAACACTGGAGGGGGGTTGACTCTTAAATCATTACCTAAAATTTTCTAATGAACCTCCAACTTTGAAAGGCATGCTTTTGTATGAAATGGGAAATGAATGGCACTGTAACTAAAGCAATATTCCCTTCCTGCTCTGTTGTTGTGTCCCATTGGACCAGTAGTCTTCACAGCCATTTAATCTGTGCAGGGAGTTTGAGAGAGATACACAAGCAGCAGCTGACCATTAAAGTAGAGAGGAGGAGTGATAGAGCAGCTGCTCTTAAAGATATGGTTACCAGATAAGCTGGAATTTTAAACCTAATTTTTTGCCACTTCATACTGCAGTTTATCACTATGGAATGATCTAATTGTACTTCAAGATGGGGAAAAGAAACAGAATTTGCCACAAGATTCTACATGTGAAAATATTTCAGTTTTCTCCTTCATCCATCAAAATCTTGTAGAAAAGCTTGTTTGAGGTCAGTCTTGTTTTTGTTTTTAAATCTAGGGGTTTTTAAAGGCTATGGTAGCTTTTTGTTTCATAAGACTAAAGCTCCACATTGAAGGTTGTACTTGATGATCTTAAACGTCTCTTCCAACCTTGATTCTGTGATTCTGAGGTATACCCAGGGGATATACAGATAAAAGCCTGACATTTTTGAGAATACACCTTCCCTGATTTTGCCTAGACTGGAAGGATAAAGGATTTGAACCTCTGTAGTCTTAGGGAAAAGGTTTAAAAAGGCATCAGAAATTCATGTAGTCTATTTTGATGATCTCAAAAGCAGGATCAACTACATTTACGTCACTCATTATGTTTGGCCATTTTTTAAATTATTAGAAAGTATACAGTCTTATTTTGTTTCAGTATGCTAACTGTGAGAAGATTTCCTTTAATTTCTAACCTGATCTTCCTTGATGGAGGATGCATTTACTGTTTGTACTGAATGTAGAAAAACTAATTCCTTCCACCTCCATAATTACTCTTTAAAATACTTGGATGTTCTCAGTCAAGTCCTTTCTATTAAAAACAAACAAGCAAACAAACAACCACATCAAAATCTCAGAGGAGCTGAAGTTTTTTTAACTAAGTAATATTTTCAAGATTTGTTGTCTTTGTGCTTTCTCATTTGGAAGGTACTACTTTACCCAGGAGGTACTACTTCAAATCGGGCCTTGTCAGCAATCACTAAATCCAATTGATTTCCTAGTGTCTTATGGGTGATGTTCCTCTTTTTTGTATTGCAGTTAATCTTTTCCATTCATCCAGTTGAATAATATTCAGAACAACTCTAAATCACCTTTGACAGTGTATTATTGTAGTGCAATATAATTTTCCTAACCAGGTATGTATATGCCCTATAATTTGTTTTTATTTCAAATTTTCATCAGCAAATTACCTAAATGAAAAGTGTCTTATTTTCTGATGTGTATCCCATTTTTTGGAGCAGATATGAATTAGGACAGTGTCATAGAATAAGTAATCTAAATACTTATTGAAATCAATATGTCCCATACAGTATTTGGGGAGAAGCACAGATTAGATTTGGAGATGGTACAAGTGTAACAGTGCCAGTTTCTCTGCACATCACTCCCAGGGGTGCAGTACCTAGGAGACAAAATGGTCCTTCAAATAGCTCCCTGTAAAAATAAATGTGCAAGTCTCATATGATGAAGAAAAGGTTCCTTACAGTTTTGTTCCAAATATCTTAAGTAATTGAACTAACAAGTTCAGGAATTGTTGTGCTGTGCTTTTTTTTTTTTTTTATTTCTGGGATTATGAAGCAAAACTGTTTTCATATGCTTATATATTGGTTCTTAGTCCTCCAAGACTGTAGTTTTTAATAATAATCTAAAAAGTTACTTATAATTACTGACCTTTCTAGAAAGGAAAACCAGTGTTTTGCAATATCCAAGTTTGACAGCACAATCTTAAGGTAGATCCATTTTTAGACTGAAAGAAATATTCAGGTGCAATTTTACATTGAGGTTTACATTTCTGGATTGAAAGAAATATTCAGGTCCATTTCTAGATTGAAAGATATACTAAGCATGAAACATGAGGTTTTCATCTCCTGCTTGTAATATGGACATATTTTTATGAATAAGGTACATAGTAGCAACCGGTGATAAAACAGTTCATGGAATGCTTATGAGGTTTTATATTTCTAAATCATCAATAATAACAATTGAAAGACCTGTATCTGACTGCGAACTGCCTTTTATTATGGCCCTTGAAAGGTAAACTTGTAGATGTTGCCCTTAACGCTGTGATTTTTCACGGTTAAATTGAACTCCGATTTGCTAATCCTGGGCAACCTCACTGAAGGAAAGGTTAAGGAAAGAGGGGCGGGGGGCTGGGAAAAAGGCATGCGCTCTTTCCAGCAGGTGCTACTGAATATCATCGCGGGGGCGGGGATGTAACAGCAGCAATGAGATCATCCTGGTTTAAAAAAAATAAAAAACTAAATAACCCCCCCCCCCCCAACCAAAGGCAGCGGCCCCGTCATCTCCTCAGCCGCTCCGGGGGCGCGGGCGGAGCGCGGGTTGCGGGGGGAGCCCCGCACCGGCCGCCGCTCATTCGCGGCCTCCTCGGTGTCATTTGAAGTTGCTGCCGTCGGCCAATGGGGCTCCTCCCGCCCGCTGACATCACTCCCCAGCCAGTTCCCTCCAGCTGCAGAGCGCTTCAGTTTCTGTCTTTTTTTAAACTAAAATGGAGGCTGGTTTCTTGCCTTAAGGAATACAGTGCTGTGCCTGCTGGAGCCTAGATGTTGACATGTAACAGAGCTGGCAGCAGGATGGTGGTTGACGCAGCCAATTCCAATGGGCCGTTCCAGCCCGTGGCCCTTTTGCATATTAGAGGTGAGTTATTGTGCGGGTGAGAGTGATTCGCGACCCTCTGACGAGCGAATAAATGGCTATTGTGGAGCTCGGAGAAGGGGAGCAGGAAGTCCTTTGTAGCCCGGTCCCTCTCGGTTTGTTCCAGCCGCAGTAAAACCGGCGGAGAGCAAAGCCCGTTTTGTATTAACCGTGTTTGGGGAAGGTTTAAGAATTCGGGAAGGCATTGCTTACATAGTTAAAAGCAGGTTTTACTGCTTTCTGCCGTAACTCTCCCATCCCCCTTTCAAGCTGTGCTGATGTCAAAGGATGTGAAGTCACTACCCCAGAAAGGTACTGAGTGGGGGAGGGAAAAGCCAAGTTATCCCTATACGGTTTCTGTAGAAGAAGGGCAAACCTTTGGTGTGCTGCGAAGCCTTTTTTTTGTGTGTGAATCGTTCAGATAGAGCCCCTTTAAACTGCTCTGCAGCTTGTAAAAGAATTGGAAGTGCTGTCGAGGAGGAAGGGGGGAAAAGATGTGACATTCATTATGAAAATATCCTTTATGTATTCAGAAGGCATTTCCCAGAAGAGATGCATTTCGGCTTTAACAAGGAACCTCTTATGTGCCTATTGCGTTGTGCAGTTCTGAATGTTCAGTTTCTTCACGGAATATGTTCTTTTGGGTTTACAGAATTTGTGCATTGCAATTCTACATTTTATATCATTTGTTGGGAAAATACACGTTGGTATGACACTTCTGTGTAACACTGTGTATCTCTTGGTCTGAATTTTTTTGCTTACTAAAATTTTGCGTTGTTTTGGGTGTTTTTG
This sequence comes from Pseudopipra pipra, assembly GCF_036250125.1. Lineage (NCBI taxonomy): Eukaryota > Metazoa > Chordata > Aves > Passeriformes > Pipridae > Pseudopipra > Pseudopipra pipra. The sequence goes on from NC_087554.1 coordinate 54,147,822, forward strand.
ATGTATTTTTTTAGCTGCTTTTTTTTTATGTCTTCCTTAAGGTGGTTTTGCTTTAGAACTTTATGAAAGCAGAACATGTATTAGCTGGGATCAGCACACCTTGAACAATGGCATTTATATTCGAGAAACACAGCTGATACTGTTCTCAGTTACCTTTGCTTCTCAGCTTTCACCAGTGTAGGCTAAATGTTAGTACTGGAAAGAATATTTTTTTCATTAATATTCCATACACTGAAAAAATTTTGCTTTGAAAGTTTATAAAACCCCAACTGTTCAGAAGTCTGCTCCTTTAAGTAGTAGCCCTGGTCTTTGTGTATTAAAAAATTTTGCTTTACCTTTTAAAAGAGCCATATCCTTCTCTGTCTGAAGTGGGACTGGGTAAATTCTAGAAGACTCTAATTTTGGTCTGTGACTGGGGAGGAAATGCAATAAAATTCTCTTGATTTGGAGTAAGGACTGTGCTTGTTGTCAAGGGTATATAAATGCAACTGCATGACCTGTGGACAGGCCGTCGCTTTTCATCCTGCACAAATCACCTTAATTCTCAAATAGATGCTGCTTTTTGGAAGGGGAAAAACACCATCTTTTAAAGATGCAAGTCAGGAAAACAAACCAAGGTTGGAATCAGAACGATGAGGTGTTGTAATGATTGACCTTAATCATCCTTTGTCTCAATATGATAACAAGGTTCTTGTCACTGGACTTCTTATCCCTATTGCTGCTCCAATGAAATACGTAACTGTGGAAACAATGGATTTTAAGAAACTATTCTGAAATTTCCTAACACCTACATTTTTGGTACACTGGATAGTATAATAGTAAAGTAGAGGTTAAAGGGGGTTTATGGTTTGGGTATTTTTTGGGTGGTGTGGGTTTTTTCTGTTTGTTTGGTTTCATTTTTTTAAGTGGATTATGAGAGTAGACTTTCTTATAAGCAATTAAAGAATAACTGGGAGATGGTTTTTCATTTTTCAGGTGGTAGGAAATAAGATGGGTCTCTGTAATTATAGCCCAGAGGAGTTTCTTGACATTGGGAGAGCAAAATCTTCTCTTCCATACACACATGTATACAGAAGTTGCTTTAGGTTTTTTGTGTGTACCTTATCTTCTCATCAGCTGCAGTGATGCTACCAGTAGTGATGCTACCAGTAGTGATTCTTCTGCCTGTCAGAACAATATATACAAAAATAATGGCGGTAAAAATTAACTGGTAATTCTGAACCCTAATGACACATTATTACCATTTGTCCCAATGCATGCTTCTTCTACAGTTGTCCTTTTGCATCATCTGTTGCATTATAGGATTAAATTTCTAGTAGGAGTGCTCCTCTTGGCAATTGTAAGAGCTAAAACTTCAAGGTCAAGGACCAGTGGTAGGGGCACAAGCCCCACAGGTGTTTTTGGTGGATCGAGTTGGTTGAAATAGAAAAGATATTTCTTTATCACCAATTTCATACAATCTTTAAAGTTTTGAGATGATGTAGTTACCATATTTGACCTTAATGTTACTTCTAAAATAATATGTGAAGCATCGTGGACTACACTGTCAGTACTTCTTTGAAAATAAAAATTGCAGTCTTGCTTTTAAAGTTAATTCTAAAACATTCTCTGTACCTGGATCATAAGGACTATGTGATGTTTGCAGAATAAAAAGGAAATATTCAGCAAACTCCTGTCCCATGCCAGATCAGAACCTTTCTCCTGCCCATCCTGAGCTGCAGACAGCTTTGTTGGCTGGGTCGCTTACAGCTTTGCTGAAAAGAAGTAGGAAAAACAGATGCAGGTGTTTTTTAAAAATGATGTTAAATTCTTGTGAATAGGAAATAAGGGTGTCAGAATTTTACTGACTGCTGTTGCTGACACCGGTTATCTGCATCATTGCCAAAAGAAGGAACAGTAGGTATTTGTAGGATAGGAGGTGTCAGGGCCCAAATACCCCATCTTCCAGCAGTTTATTTGGCTGCTGGTGCTCAAGTTGATCTTGGATGTGGTGCAGCCATTTAATCCTGATTTGAGCTGCTGTGGAAAGAGCTGTGAGAAGTCTTGTCAGGGTTTCCCTTTGCTTCAGGAGATGTCTTTAAGCTCAGGCCTTTGGCCTTGGTTGTTGCCTCAGCGAGGTTGCAGCTGTGTGTTTGTCCAGTCACGTGCCTCACTGATCTGGATCCCGATGTTTTGGCTCCCAGTTTGCTGTGCCGCTTCACCGTGCGCTTGTTCAGCAACCACGGGACTGTCGAGTACCCCTGATTGCTGTCAGCACACCTGCTCTCCCTTCTTCATTCAGGTACTCTGAGACTGTGCCCTTTGTCACAACCATAGACTGTTGGCAGCTGTTCAAGACCAATGTGTAGAAATCAGTCTGCAAAAGGTGACTTTTGACCCATCACCGGAAAAAAACAAACATCAAAAGAGACTAATCCATGCTGAACGCAAGTGGTGTGACACCATTGCTGTACATTATTTGCTTGTGCTGAAAGCACTGGCTGAGAGAGTGTTTTGCCTTCTGGGTAGTGAGCCCTTGGTCATTCCACCTGCCACAGGCTTTCCTGGATATCCGAGTAATGCTACTGCTGTATTGATCTTTCTGGAGTGCAGAGATAGTGCATAATGGTCGACTGAGTTGCTTGTCACTGATTTTCAGTGACATGAACCAAAAACTTAGTTGTATCGGAATGATACAAAGCTTCCAGAAAAATTACAGTTTCACTTTGAGCAGCTGTTATGGCCTTGGAATAACAACTGTGGTTTGTGATGATGGGTAGGGACTTGAGCTTGTGAAACAAATGGTGTAGCTAAAGGAACTTCTCATGGGATATCTGCGTGAAGAGCTCCTTTAGAATCTTTGTGCATCGTCAGGCCAGCAGCCATGAAAATGACATTAGGACAGCACAGAGGGTTATTAGGTATCAGGAATTTTAACATTTTTGCAACAAGGAAGGAAGCAGACCTGGATGGATGCATCTTCCTCTTTATGGAGCTCTTCTGGCAGCTAAAGCCCTACCTAGGGTGATGGAAGTGCACTCAAGGTCCTGACTGGAGAGTCCACATAAATGAGATGAAGCTTCAGGAAGGGAATCAAGACCTTTTGATTTCCATCTCAGCACTTCAAGCAAAGCAAGCAGTTGTAAAAGCAGCATGGATTAGGACAAAGAGTAAACTAGACTTAGGAATTACCAGTTCATATTTACTGTTGACAGTTGGCCTGCTCAAAGCCATAACTGTATGTACAGAATGCAGTTACAGGTAGAAAATAATTGTGTTTCATTCTGTTAGGCAGAATATGAATATTCATGGCTGGGCAAACATTTTTCATTAGGAATACAGTTTGATGTTGATAAGAAAATCTCCTAATATTGTTTTGTCAGTGCGTAGAAGTAGCCCAGATGCCAGTGTTTTCATGAACTCAAGTCACACATTTGAACAAAACTCTGCTCTGACCTGGCAAAGTTAGCAGAATATAAAAGTTACTTTAATGGATTAGTTGCTGACTGGCTGGGACTGGTAATGTCTGTTCATGCTTTTCAAAAATTATTTTGAAGTTGTTTTGCAAGACATACTGAAAGTTGTGTGGGAAGAAGGGTGAGAACACCCTGATATTATGTTAACTCAAACTGATGCTTCCTGTAGGCTGTAACCTGTATCAAATCTCTCATTGTCCATCCTTCTCCTCTATCTTCCAGGGCAGCAAATGTTTTTTGTTTTGTAACTTCAACTTGTCATTATTGAAGTTACTTTAGATTTTGTGAAAGATGCTTTGACTTTTTTTTTCCAAAGATGATGTGAACTTAGTCCATTCTTTCTATGTACTCCTTGTACATATTCATCTTGAATAAGGGATCATGGAAGGTAGTCCAGGTTCCATCTTTGCATTGTTCTCTTCTTCAGGGCTCAAAATGTCAGTAGTAATGTTATTGTGATGCAAGTATGAGTGTTTAGATAGAAATTTGCGTGCTCCTCAAAGGTGGTGAAAAATCGTTGTTTTGTTGGGCAATTTATTTCTTAAAGGAGAAAAGCTCAGCACTTTCATTTTAGAAAGAACTCAGTATGTGGCAGTAGCCATTCATCTCATGATGTACAAAGGAGGCTGAAAGGCCTGAGTTTGTTTGGCCTGGAGAGGGGAAGGTTAGTGGGAGATCTCATTTCGAGTAACTGTTTGGAGGGTTTACAGCACAGAGCCAGGCTCTTCTCAGAGATCCCCGGGGACTGAATGAAAAGGAACTGCTGTGAGTGGCAACACCAGAGATGGCAGTTGTACACAAGGAGAAAAAGTTGTCACCGTAGAAGTGGTTAAACACTGGAACGCGATTCCAAAAGGGGCTGTGAAATCTCTGTGGTTGGAGATACTTTGAGTGGACAATGCTATGAGCAGCCAGGTTTTTGTAGCTCACCCTGCTTTAAGTGGGGGGGTTAGACTAGCAGAAATGACTGTCTCTTCTGGTGAAAATGATTCTATGATTCTGTCACTCTTTGGTGCATATGAATCCAAAAAAATGACTGGACTTGCTGTCACTTAAAATATTACAATATCAATTTTAGTGTATTTTTTAAAAAAAAAAGTCAAACAGCAATATTATTATTGTAAACAGGTTTCTTTCCCTTCTTTTTTCTTTAGTTACTAAGGCAGACTTTTTAATATGTTTGGTGGTGAGTGTGCCTATTACTTTTACCTCTGTTAACTCTAAATTTTTTGTGTTAATGGTGTTTTAAATGATTTTAAATTATTTTTACCATGTTTCAGCAAACTGTTAAAGATGGGTGACTTGAACCATGTGCAGTATTAAAAATATTGGCACACTAAAAGGATGTTTTCTTCATTTCTAAATCTTTTGTTAGGAGCTCAGCAGTAGTAAAAAAATGTAGCAGGTATGTGTTTTTCAGAACAACCATAACTCTTCTGAATAAGCTTGAGTTCATAAATGTACACAGCTATCTCACTTACATTTCTTTACATTTATCAGCTTTTGGAAAGTTCTAATCAATTGAATTACTTTGGTTCAGTACTGTGAGATTTTTCTGTAGCTCTTTTTAACAAGCTTTAAGCTGACAATGATACAGCTTTTAACAAGCTGTGTGACCTTGCTGTTCATCTTCTGTGTGTTTATGATAATGTTGAACAGTGTAATTTCTAACACAGAATCTTACAACATGTTTCTGGTAATCTTCCTGCATTATGAAAACATGATGTTAAAAGTATAAAAATCCCAGAATAATTGTCACCAACTTTTTAATACTTTCCAAGAACTCGATACCTTTCAAGCATAGTTTCCTTTTTACATGCTCAGTTTGCCTTTTTTGGTGTTAATATTTGATTATAGTCTGAAATTGGCCTATGGTGATTATAAAAGCATACCTAAAAATCGTAAAGTCACTTTTCACGCTACTGATTTTTTGCTGTTACTGTGTTCTGCAGTGGAAAATGAATTTGGTTTATTCCTTCTGTATTTTCTGTATAACTATAATCTTCACCTTCACGTGCGTCTTGCACTTTCCACATAAGTAGGTTATTTTAAGGATGGCAAACTTAACTGGTCTGAGCATATATGTTTATTTAAATATTAATTTCCTTTAATTCTTTAGCACATTTAAATGTAGTAAAGAGTCTCTCTTTGTCGTGAGAAGTGAGCAAAGTCTTCCTGGGAAGAAAGATACATAGAGAGTCATCTTAATTTTTTTTTGGAGGCGCTTCCATTGCAGTGATGAATCATGTTAATTCTCTTTGAGTGAATTTAAATTTTGAAATTTAAGGCTTGTTTATACCTTTGTGGAAATATGCCTGTGCAGAAGACTTTTAAAACTTTTTTTCCACCCCTGCCAATCAAATAAATGGGATTTCCCATGGCCAGCATGCAACCTCTGTACTGCTTGTGGGTCCTAGTTGTTGTTGGTTCTGGACCTAATGGATAAACTGCAGCTGAGATTTAAAGGAGATAAAAATGCTTGTTCTTCCCTTTTCTCCCCTATGAGCCAGTTATAATTTGGTGACTTGAAGGGGTGAGAACAGGTATCAGCCCTGTGTTTGGACTGTTATTTTCCTTCCAAGCCACCTGGACTTCATTGGTACCCAGCCTGACTCCTGGAGCTCAGAGTCGCCCATCTTGCTGAAAGTTTCCGATATCTCATAGAAAGTTCTCAGCCACTGCTGCTCTTTGACCTCCTTAATGACTTGTATGGAATTGTCAGCTTTGAGACCCATCCACTGTTCCTTTAGATAAACGTTGCCTCAAAAAGGAGAAGCAAGATCATCTTCCTCAAGGACAAGCAGCAGTTCTCTTCTTGGTGAGCCCAGGCCTCTCGTATATATAAAATTGTGAAATGTTTCATCAGTCAGTATTAGCTAATCACCTGAATTGTCAAAGGACTGATATTGGTACGAATGACTCTGTTATTGTATTACTTCTTGTACAGTTTTGCTGGATTTTTTCAAAGGACATTCAGACATTGACTGATGGGCTTTTAATGTATCTACCCAAGAAGCTCATGGAGAGTGTTTTTAGTGCTTGACCAAGAGCAGATTTAAAGGAGATTGCTTAGTTATCTCTCTGTCCTGCTGTGTGTGACACGGGGATGTGCTTATTAACTCTCCACTTACCGTGCATAGCTTTGTGTCAGAGGATGTCTTTTACCTTGTTACTGCCTTTACTCTTTGTTCTCTGTCACTCTTTTTTGACTTTGTTGGGTTGCTTTTACCTTTGTGTAGACCCTTTGCCTGTATAGAGAGTGTAGGTAGAGGTTCTGCTGCTGGAAACAATGAAACTGTTAAGTGTTCATACTGCATGTAAAATATCTAAGTCAAAACTATAATATGTTTCTAGAGGGGACTTTTTGTTGAGCTGAAAATTCCATGAAATCATAGGAAGGTAGTCAGCTGGAATTTTTCCATTGCATTTACTGACTCATGGGGTAACTTGCATGCCCTTTCAAGGAAGCAGAATTGTACTGGCATAAATGCATGTGTCCTCCAATTTTTACTCATAATGTTTTGTGATTTTTGCTATGAAATACATTTTAAGATTAAAATTAAGCATCATCTGTTTCTGAGCAAAATTTTTATCTCCATTTTTGTTCAAAGCTTTTAATAATTAATTTAAACTTCTGTAAAATCAGCTAATTTGTGCCTTGTACTATCAAATACTGTTAGCTACTAAAACCACACTGTAAACCACTCAGATTAAGTGAGCGCCAGAAATGTTTAATAGATTATTTACACCTTATGCAGACGAGATGTTCATCTGGTAGAGGTGGCCTTTATGCTCTGACCTTTATGCCAGAGGTGAACACCTTGTACCAGTGAAAGCAGAGTCTTGTCAACCTGAGGGGCTGGTGCTTGTCCTCTCCCTGCACCATTTTGTGTGCACGTTGAGCGTGGGGTGTTTTAAAGGCACATCTGCACATCTTTCAATCAGTTCCACTTAATTCATGTACAAATCACATGGTACCATTTCTGCTATAGCTTGCAATTAAGTTCTGTTTTTCACATACAGTTAAACTTAGAGGTGGGGTCTGACTCTGGGTTGTTATCAGTACTGGAAGTGACAGCTTTGTGTCAAGTTTTGTAATTTCTACTGGTAACGAGCTGAATTTTATGAAGTAAATATTTTCTTCGTAAGGTACACAAAATAAAAATTATACATGAAATGTTAATTGTAAAACTGAATTAAAAAATTGTTCATTTTGGACTTTTCTAGTTGTTTGCAGCAGTCTACTAATTTGAAACACTTTTTCATTTTGAGAATTTTAGTGGAAGGCTTTTAATTTGCATTTTGGATTAAAGCTACCAGCTGTGTGGCTTCACATAGCCTCTAGAACCAGATTCTGCTATTGCTTTTGTATTTAAAGTGAACACATAACTTTGTCAGTGATGTTTCATAAGTATCCTCCCTTCATTCAAGTCATATTGGAAAGAAAACTTGAACAAAATTATCAAAGCCTCAGGGGGGAAAAGTCTTCTGTCCTTTGGGTATAAGTTTTCTTTAAAATTTTTTCCAAACAAACTATAACTGTTCTAGTCATAACACTTTCTTTCTTTCTTTCTTCTAACTTATTCTCGGAATGTTTTTATACTTCTTGCTCCTGTTACATCCAATTTTCTGTATAACGTGTCTTAAAACCCAAAAATTTATGCACAGGGGTTCTTTGAGGACTGTCTGTTATTTGCATGCTATAAAAACTTCTGAGTTGTTCTTGTCCCTGTAGGAAATTAAGATTTTTTTGACCTTTGAATTGGAATAAATGCATTGTCTCAGAAGTAAAATTTTGACTATATACTTCACTGCATAACTTTTCTCACTCCATATTGGAAACTCAATAATCATAAATGTAGCTTCAAGAATAAAGCACCCTAAAGCTTTTTTTTTAAATGGAAGAAATTAAAACAAATTGCTTTCATTGCACATCTAAATCTTCATTTAAAAAGCAACAATGTAAATAAAATAATGAATATTTTGGGAAATGTGCTGGGAGTGAGATGTCTAAACATGTCTAGGACTTTTGGACATGCAGTAGTGGATCAGTTTTGGATTCATAGTTAATACAGCCAAGCAACTTGTTTGTGCCCTGTAAATTTACAGGTTTGTTGGAGGGTCCAATTTAAATGTGTTACATACTGCAAGTCACTCTTTCTGCAAGTCTCTCTTTCTGCTGTGTGAGAGGGGTGGAAATTCTTAGCAGAATGTCAGTTTTTCTGGCAGTTAAGGAATATACTCTGTTAGGGACGCTGTTGGCAATAGGTACATTTTCTGTTCTTATTAGAATTCTCTTGTGAGACTGGAGATTAGTTTGACCAGAGACTGGAGACATTTGTTTGAAGGAAATGTGTGCATTTTCAGACAAATATGATATGAAGAAAATAATGTTGGATTGTGCAGGAATGATTTTTGGATTGAATGGGAAATTATTATGCACTTAATTGCTGACAAAGCGAGCAGGTATATTGTATCTTTAATCTCCTTAAAATATGATTATGTTGAAAGCAGGTATTTTAGTACATTTTAAAATGGGCATGATTGGCTTTCTACTGTATTTGAATCAAAACTTTCCTTGCTGAAAAGTAACTTTATTTCCAAAGAGGGAATTGCTTGTAAGTACTGTTAGCATTTGACATGGCCAGCCAGCATTGGCTGCTAAGCAAGTTACTGACCTAGTTCTAAATATATTTCTTTTTCTTCTTCCCAAAACATTGTCACTGTTGTGCTTGACCGTTTCTTTTACCTGTATCACCTGATACAGGGTACCTAAATTTCACAGGTATACTGGGACTAAGGAAGAGTTGCTTATGCCGAAAAATGTGGAAAACCATAAACCGAATTGGAAGATAGGTTTTTTCCAGGGAATACAAAAAAAAAACAAACCCAAACAAAGGAAAACCAAGAAAAAAAAAAAACACTAAGCCTCCCCAACAAACCTACCCCATCCCCCAAAGAAATCCAAAATATGCACAAAAAAACCCATACAGGGAATGTAACTTAGAATCTATTAAGTCCATTAAGAAATTGCTCTTAACAAAACCACAAAAGTCCTGGCAGTTTCCGGTGATACTTTTGCGTATCTTGTAGTGACTGCTGGAATTCTTAATGTTGTTTGGTGACTTGGGGTGATTTTAAATGTTCATCAGCCATTCAGGACCTTAGTTTGCAGCTCAGCTCAGTGTGATCTGTCTGAGCTCCTCCTATGAACAGACATTTCAAAAGGCCTATTCCCCGTCCTATTTCTAATATTGAAAAGAGTGGAGAATTTAGAAAGCGGATTCAAGGTTGTCATCAAGGAAGGAATATGGAAGTTTTTGTTAATTTGAAAATCAATGTTAGAGTTAGAGAAGCAGGAAAGTGCTCATAACCCAAGCTCATAACTGCCCAGGGCCTGGGCATTTGCTTTAGGTTGCATTGGGGTATGAAACACTTCATTTTGACTGTAGAGAACCAGCAGGGTGGCTTTTCTTCATGCTTTGTAATTTATTGTGTCATCTATTTCTAAGCCAACACATGACCCAGCTTGTGATATCTATTAGTGATTATTCTAAGTATCATCATTGAATTCACCTATTTTTTTCATGGAGGAAGCAATCCCCAGGTTTAACATATGTGCAGGGAGTGAGGAGAGGAGGAAGCAGGCTGATAGACTCTGGAGAGGGAACCAAGTTATTTTACGTTTTGGCAGTTTGTTGTTCCTTGAATGATATTTACCATGGATGTGTGACAGGTACCATTGATAACTTATTCAAACTTGAGAGCAGTATCTGACTAGAATTAGGGGGTGGTGTGTGGAGTTTGGGTGCGTTTATAGCAGATGTTTAGGCTCGATTAGCTGATACTTATTTCATCCAAGTGTCCAAAGTGGCAGAGTTTATTCAGCGGTTCATGTTTTCCTTCAGTTTACTTAATGTAATTCTTCTGAGTTGCACCATGCCCTTCAGTTGTGCTACAGAACAAAATTCAAGTCTGGCCTCACCACTGTAGTGGTTCATTTTTTTCAGAGAGATTGTTGCATATATTTTAAAACAATGTTAAAGTTTTCAAATGCAGTTGAAGATGTTGCATAACTGTGTTTTTACGCTGTGAGAATGGATTGAAGTACACTCTAATGGCTGGGAAATGGAGGATTTTTCTCTCAGTATTTTGTGTTTAAAATGAGTTGTGCTGTCATATTAACTGTACGTATGCTAAAAAACTCTACTGTGAATTCGTTATGGGTTTGGTTTCTCTTCCCTGTTAAGACACTTTTTTCTTCCATTGTCTATTTGATTATCCTCCCTGTCATTTTTCTCCCTAATTTTCAGGTGGAACTTCCATTTCATTAGCTCAAGCCATTTCGGCTTGTTTCACATGTCATTTCCTGTATAAGCATTCCTGTTTTTCCTCTTTATGCTTTGAAGTATTTATACAGTTATCACTTTTACTCTTCACTTTCTATTTTTAAACATTTTAATATAGTCTAAAAATCCTTATTTGTCTTAAATATGATTACAAATACATTCATAAGGGTTTTCTTTAATTTCTTATGGCTTCTAAGAAAATAGTTGACTTCTGATAAAGCTCTTTGTAAAGCAGGAACTTGGTGCAGCATGGTGTTGGTCCACTTTTGAAAAATCATTAGATAATTTGATGCACATATTATTCACTGCTGATCTACTTTTACCATCATTACACTTATGATGTACACCTGGAAAAAAGTTATTGGCAGTAATTTCAGTGCCTCAGGTCATTTAGTATGTAAAATTATACCAAATAGTTTAAAATGACAGCAGGCTTTTTTCCTATTTCATTATCAGTCAGTCCTTAAAATCTCCCATCTTAAATCTTTGACAGTTAAATGTCATTACTTAGTTCCTCTATCCTCAAAACCACAGTGTAAGCTTGGAGTTAGGAGATAGCTGCCACCAGCACTGGATTCCCCAAGGACTGGAGCTTTCAGAGGGGATTAGTATTGTAAAGCACCTGTTTTGAGCTCCACTCCAGGACTGACAAAACATGTGCTTCTCATTCCTTTCAGGCTCTCTCATTCCCTGGGTTTCTCCTAGTGGTGTCTTTTTTTTTTTTCAGTTGCTGTTTAATTAGTCTGATAATGGCTCATTTGATTCTAACAGCCCTTGCCTTTTGGGTTGTTTTCCATTACATGGAAAAAACATTACTTTAGAATTCTCATAATCCAATGAAAAGCTGCTCTTTTGAATGAAAATTTAGCCAAGAGATTTCTTTATGTGGAAACCAGCAATGTTAAATGCTGTGTACCTTAATGAATTCCATGTTGCTCTTGCCTCCCCCCTCCCCACTTCTATATCATACAATCGTATCATGGAATGGGTTGGGTTGGAAGGAACTTCAAATATTATCCAGTTCCAAACCTCCTGCCATGGGTGGGGTTCCACTAGATCAGGTTCCTCAAGGCCCCATCCAACCTGGCCTTGAACATTTCCAGGGATGGGCATTCACAACTTCTCTGGGCAACCAGTTCCAGTGCCTCACAACCCTCACAATAAAGAATTTCTTCCTAATATCTGATCTAAACCTGACCTCTGTCAGTTTAAGGCCCTTACCCTTGTCTTATCCCTACATGCTCTTGTAAGAAGTTCCTCTCCAGCTCTCTTGTAGCACATTTAGGTACTGGAAGATGCTATAAGGTCTCCCCAGGTTCTTGTTTTATCCAGAACAACCCCTGCTCTCTCATCCTGTCTTCATAGATAAGATGTTCCAGCCCTCTAAGCATCTTCATCACCCTTCTCTGGGCTCACTCCAGCAGGTCCACATCCTTCCTGTGTTTGAGACTCCAGATTTGGACACATGATAAGGATTAGTTTTTAAACCTTTTTTATCAGTATTTAGGGAAGTAGTTATCATATTTTGGGTGTCAGTCTTTCAGGTGTGTTACCAATTATGAAGCAGCAGCAGTTAGGAACAGTGCAATTTTTCCAAATGCAGGGAAATGAAAAGCAGAGAGGTTTTTTTCAGTTACAAATTTCTGTAGAAATTTCTGTTTCTGAAGAACAGCCAAAAGGTATTTCTGGCAGCAGCAGCTCAGTCCCCAGAATGCAAAGGCAAGGACATTATTAGCCTGTGATTGCAGCTGGTTCTCATTCCCCTCTCTCCTGAATGCCTGGATCGTCTTGGGGCTGCACAAAAGCAGCTGATGCAGACGAGGGTCACACTTTGGAAGTTTCAGTTGGATGACCAAGTACTGCTTGAGATTGGGAACTTCCCTCCTGCATCCACCTACCCTTCTGAATGGCCTTGAACAAAAGAGCTTTACTATGATAATAGCTGGTTGGAATAGTGAGTGTTTTCTTGTAAACCTTATGGAAGCTCCAAATACTTGTAAAATATTTTTAATTACTGATCAGGAGTTGTTTGGGAATCATGAGGTTGTTGTAGATCAGAATGAGTCTATCTAATCTTCAGTGTCTTATTTCCAATGGGAAATGTGCTGAGTGTTTAAAAAAAAAAAAGGCATTGAGAGCTACTCTGTAGGAATGTTAACAGGTATCATACATGGTAATTGGAGAAGGACCTTAAACTTGCAGCTCAATTCTTCCAGAGTAAACCTGCATTCTTTAATGATACTTTACTTCACTAACATGTGCATCCCTTTATCTTCAATAGTGAGCTAAAGAGTGGAAGTCTGTTCTTCTTCTGTGCCACTAAAAATGTTTGTATGTGATGCTCTCTTGAGACTAATACAGGGACTCTTTTTCCATGAGTGTTCCTGTGGCTTTGGTTGCTGTGGCCATTTCTCTTGTTTTAAGCATTTCTTTTGGCAAAGGAATGTTTCTGCAGGGTCAATAATGTTCCAAATAAAAGAATATAAACAGCAGTATGTTCTATGTATTCACTAGCCCAATGTATCCCTACAACATCTTGCCTGCTTTGATTTATCTGCAGCCAAACTCCCACTGCTAGGGTAGCTAGTTATAGTATAAAATGTATTGTATTTAATTATAGTACTTTCTTGTATTCCTTGAAGTTTATTTTTATGTGCTGCTAGAAGTAATAGCTTTAATTAAACTTATCCGTCCGTGAATTAGAAGTTTTCTTTCACGTGCCACCCACGTATTTCCAATATCACACATTAAGGTAGAATACTGTAAACTGGGAGACTGTCATCTCTAACTAGTATTAATTATTGTCATAGAGATTTCAATAAAATCAGTGAAAACTGTAAAGACTTTGTCAAATAATAGAAATGCAGTGAAAATGATTCCATGCTTTGAATCAGAATGGTAATTAAACCATTTCTAAATAAAGTAAATATTTTAAATGAGATTTCTATCAAATGTTAGACCAGCTTTTGTAGTATTTTTCTAGTTTTTTTCTGAATTTTCTCATTTTTAAGGACTTTTGCACTAATTCTGGAAAAAGTGCTAATTCTGGTAAATCTATGTTTTGACAGATAATATTGCTTTTTCTGTACTTCTTAGTTCCTCTGCCTTCATGTCTGGCAATTTCCACTTCTCTTACCCAAGATACTGAGCTCTGTTCTGTGAAAAAAAGCTGCCATGGTACTGTCAACTGAAATGTCTTAAGAGAACATTGCAAGATATTGGATTCCCCTTGTTGATGTACAACTATACAGTGCAAATTACAAAGCTTCACTAAAGCTTTAATGCTGGCTTTTTTGCCAATGAACATGAAATTTGAAATGCACTCATACTTTTAACCAGCAGAAGGGACCTGTTACCAATATATTTAGAGATACATTCTGAGTAGCACCACAGTAGATAATTAAAGGTTGTTTTTCCGTTATCATTAAAAATGTTAGTCCTTCATTAGGTTTGCAGACACGTTTCATAAGGTATATTGTCTACTTGCAAGTAAGAGTCATCTTACATGCTCAGACTCTTGCTCTACACCAGTGTCTTAAGGAAGCAGTTACTTTCAGCATATGATTTTTAGTTAGTCTCTTCTTCTATGACCTTGTTTTTGCACATGCTCCTTCTCCTTTTTGTGTCAGTTTGTGTATTCTTTGATTAAACTTCTGTGTGTGTTTCTGTGTTAAAAAATCTAACTGCCTGCTCAAAATGAGAGGAGCTTTATTTACTGTGTGTGCACATAATCTGATTGGCAGCTGTGGGCATTTGATAGTTTTAAAGAAAAAAAAGAGCTCATTTTCTTTCAAGGAAATGGGAACCTGTCAGCCAAGCAAAACTGGTGCCTCTGCCAAGCCTTTATGTGTGAGCAAAAAAGTATTCACTCAACTGAGATGAATTTTCTCTTCTATGTGTATTTTCTGTAAATTATCAACCATGTCTCTTGTTTTCTGCTTTCAAAATGGTATAACATAGTGAGTTTTAATGCCCACAAATTGTGGGGTTTGATAGAAATTATATCAACTGTTCTTTGTGTGAGGAATGACCTAAAACTTGAAATTTCTAGCTTTATTTCAGTTCCAATCTGTACTAGAAAACAGCTGTTTTGTGTGACATCTCTGGTTCATCTGCCTGTCCTGCTTTGCATTTTGACCTCCATCCAGCAACTGTTAAGTTGCACTGTTGTCATAGAAAAATGGCCTTCAATGAAAAAGGTGGAGAGATCAATCACCAGTGCCCAGTGATGTCATAATTACAACACAAAACTAAAAATCTAATTTTTATATTTGAAGGAACATAAAAAATGTTATTCAGAGAACAGTAAGTCTCTACAGTCCTACAATGCACAAATATTCATGTGTCATAGAATACTAAACATATGTTCAGGCACTTAAAGCCTGAACTTTGGTCTCTTCTCGTTTATTTTTACTTTTCCTACTTTTCTTAAACCAGGCATAATTTGTTTTAATATGAAGACAGGGGAAATGATTTGTTAGAATATTAGCAATGCTTTAGTTCTTTAGCTAAGCTGTCCATTACAAAAAAATGGTGCCTTCTCAGAGGGCTGTAATTTGCTGGTAACTTCTGGGTGCAAAATGATGCCACATCCTGTCTGAGAAGCAAGTGAGGATGAGGACAGTTACCTGAGTGAAGTCTGTTTGCAGTGAGGTCATTCACCTTTCACTCCCAGTAGGAATGGCTGAAGGCATACCTGAAGCTTCCAAGGAATCTCCTTCCATTCAAACTTAAGTGTTTAAATTAAAGCTTTTCCAGCCAATCATTTGTGTTCTGCTAAGGCAGTCGGTAGCTGAGTACCTGATCTTTCCCTGACTGTTTCAAACAGTAGTATGGACTGAAAGTGCTGCCTTTAGAGTGAGACACTGCTCTAGTTAGTCTGTTATAAAAGCACAGCTGGCATCAATGATACAGTGGAAAGTAACTTATTTTATACTCATCAGTATATAGACAAGTTCATGGCAAGACCATAGTCTAAGATGATGTAGAAAATTTTAAACTGAGTAGCTATTTCTGTATCAATACTGTGTTAAAACAGAAGGGGTAGAACTTGCATCTCTGTAGATTGTGCAACCTGAAAAAAATCTCTGAAAAACCCAAACAAGACAAAAAGCTGATCCCTCAGTCCAGAGACTTATCTTGCTGTTGTAGTACCTCCCTTCTTTCAGTCTTTTTCCAGTGTATATTTCTATCTTAGAAAAAGGACAGTAGGATAAAAGCTTAGGCATAAAATATGCCATAATAATATTTGTGTAGACCTGTGTTAGGAATTGCTGGACATTTAGTCCACATGTGAGATTGACCTCTCTTGTGATTCTGAAGAGCTATATTTCTGTTCCAGTAGAAGACCAGAAATGGTCCTCATTTGAAGTGTGAGTAGTGATAAGGGATAAGTGTTTGGAGTGAATGAAAAGTCTTAAGATTATTCTCGTGCTACTGTTTAGAAATAAGTGCTGTGAACATTATGTAAATAGTGGCTAGCAATTGGAGGGGAAGTGGAATATATGGAGATTTGATTTGATTTGATTGGGGGGGTGTTTGATTTGCTTGGGTTTGGTTTGGTTGGGTTTGTTTTTGGGGTTTTTTTTAAACATTGCTCAGTGAATAGCTCCAAATGTCAGTTTTGGTGTAACTTTAAGGAGTAGCTTCTGCATAACTGTGGCCTTCCCATAGTCATTGGGGAATGGAGCACCAGAGTTGCACAAGTATGGAATTTTTTTACCTGATGGCATTCTCTTCAAATATGTCAGTTAACTTAAGCAGTTGGAAGTGAGGGGGTTTCACTTAATTGAAATGGAAGGTGATTTGGAAATCACAATGCAATTAACTGAAAGAACATAACCAGATAGTCCCTGGCACATGGCTGAGGATAAATGGCTTGTCAGGGTGTCCCAGAGTTGCTCTGCAGTTGTGCATACATGTTCTACACAAAAATTATGGTCTACTCAACTCAGCTTCTTAACCACCTCCTGTTTTCTGTCATGCTGCAATCATCCTTTCAAACCTGAAAAGTGAGGATGATCCTGGTTTCATGGCAAGTACTCCAGACAAGCAGCAGAAGAGATGTGAGGTCTGGACACTTGAAAGCTGTGTGTGAACACTCTTAGAGGAGGAGGATGTATCTCACCCATGTAAACAAAACACAGTTCCTTAGAAATACGTGAGGTTTTCAGTCTGTATAAAGATCTCTCGAATGGAATAATGAGAATGACTGAGATATAACGACTTCAGAATAAATGGCAAGGGAGGTCTCTTGCCTTGTTGAGGGTGTTTCTTGACCCTTGTGGCTGTCAGTCTTTAACTTTCATGATTAGTGGTAATTACATCTTTAATGCTTCCTCTCCTTTAAGGTTCGTGTACTGTAAATCACTGTAATTGTATGTCCATTACTTGTATAATTATAGTCTGTATTTAGGCTTTGGATTTTGTGGAGTATACATTCATAGCACAGGTATCCCTGTGTGTAACTGTTGTTACGCTTCAGGTTGAACCACTTTCCATTTTACAGTTAATTGGGAAAAGTTTACCACTCCAACCACTTTGCATGTCTGAGACTTTTTACATTCAGGTCATGAATTTGGCTGGCTTTCAGTATGCAAACTGCTTGATTAAATACTTTTTGTTGTTGTTTTCTCAGGAGAAATTATTCATTACTATAGTTTTTAATCCAAATAAACAAAAGCATGTGTATTCAGATACAACATTTGTGTGTCTTTGTTCACAACACTAGGTAGGAATTCTGGTTTATTTGTCAGAAAATTTTTGCTCTGTTTAGGGACATCTGTCATCTAGCACTTCCTTTCTACTTCTTGATGTCTGCACTGTCCAGGTGTCTTGCTGACACTGAAGTCTGTAACTGATTGTGGTTTCTTTCATGTATGCTACATTTTTATTCTCTATGTTCTCCTGGGCTATTACTATAAGGTGTTTTTCTTTTACTGGAGTTAATCTTCAGAGTAAGTCAGTGTGTGTAACTTAAAAAAAAAAAAGCTAGCTGTTTTAAACCAAATACATCCTCCAGGTTTATTAAAACAAAAATACTTCTGAAAGCAACTCCTCTTGGGGAGAGAGGAGCTATTCCAGATTTTGTTATCATAAGGAGAGGTTTGTCAGGCACTTAAAAGGAGAGCAACTCGTATTTAACTAAACAACTGGACTGTAGATATGTTGCACATTGAGTTTATTAGATTGTACATACATGTGTTAGATTGTGTGTGCTTGTATTCAGTAATACCACTTGAAATACTTGATGGTAGCTCTTGCTACTTGTGTAAGAAAATTTTAGCATTTTATGATACTCTAAGGAAAAAGAAAAGTCATCAACTGGAAGAAATGGGAGTAAAGTGCGGAACTATTTACAAAGTCAATCCAGTCCTACTCTTTTGTAACGTGCTATTACTGTCTTAGCAGTTCATATCTAACAAGAAAAAAGTCGTTATGCAGAAACATAAAATGTTCTATGGTGTAAATTTATGCAGACTTTCTGTGTTGTGTTCACATTTCATGTCTTAGTGCTGTTGTCAAGTGGCCATGGTAACTGGACACAAATTTTTGCTGCTGTCAAAATGTGGTACTGCTTTCTTTACCACTGGCCAGTTATTACAGTATTTCCTAAATATTGAAAATTTAGGTTCTGATCCTGAAAGTATTTCCTGTGTATAATCTTTAATTTCACATGCATCAGTCATTTTAACAGCTCATGGGATTACTTAAGCAAAAAACAAAGCACATGCAGGCATTTTTTTCAAGTGTGTATTTTTAACATGCAGTATCTATTTCTGGCAAGGGCAAGTATGCATCACTGTTGCAATTTTGTTAAATCATCCTGTCACCTACAGTGTGTTTCACTGGGGTTCATAGTCTGGACCATTATATTCCTGAAAGTTGTGCAAAGATTTAGAAGGTTTGCTTGTATTCTTAAACACTGCTTTTCAGGAAGTAAAAATGGAGAGTCGAGTGCAATCCACTACAATGTAATTTATAACCAATTATTTTTACTTTTCAGATGTTCCTCCTGCGGATCAAGAAAAGCTCTTTATCCAGAAGTTACGACAATGTTGTGTACTTTTTGACTTTGTTTCTGATCCACTAAGTGACCTAAAGTGGAAGGAAGTAAAACGAGCAGCTTTAAGTGAAATGGTAGAATATATCACACACAATCGCAATGTGATTACAGAACCTATTTACCCTGAAGTAGTACATATGGTAAGTGATTTAACAATGAGAACTTCTTATTTTATAATGCAAGGTTGTTTTCTTCAGCTGTATCAGTTTATCTCAAGAAATTTTATTGAAATCTTCATAAAAGATCAACTGTGTTTGCACATCTGCAAAATAAAAACAGGGCTTTGACATCCCATTGCCAGTGTTGATTCCTGTCTTTGCAAGATAGAAATTGGACACATGTATGAAGCAGAATTAGCTTATGGTTTAAGTTCATAAAAATTAAATCTTGTACTTTAAAAAAAAAGATATTGCTTTTCTTCCCCACAAATCTGTTTTAAAATAGATGTTAATGAAAATGGAGAGGGAAGTTAAATATATCTAGCTATTAAAAAAATGTAGATTGTAAAACTGAATATTTGAAAAAGTTATAAGATTAGGAATAAGATCACCTTGACACCTAATCTTATGTAATCCTATTTGGAGATTGATTTTTTTTTTTCTGTGTTCAGAGATGAAAATGAGTCAGACTTTATTAAATACACGGCAGATGAGGGTTCTGCTGGAACAAGCTGTGTGAACCATTCAGACCTGCATTGTTTCTGCCTTCTCACTATCCAAATCCTAGCCAGCTAGACCTAGTTTATTTTTCTATCATGTGAAAGGCCACCCCAGAGGTGGCCATGAAACTACAGCAGAGTCTTTTCAGCTCTTGTAGTGCTGACGAGACACCAGTTGCCTGCAGTAGCAGTTGGTTTGAGGTCTTGTAGCTGTTGTCTGCAGTACCCTGAGAACAGAAAGTATCTTTTGAAATTCCTGACTAATAAGCCTACAAGAAACTCTTTGCCCTGTGTAACATATTGTTTTTTCCTGAGAATTTAGAGCTTAGGATGACTTTTCAGGGGTTGAGAAAACAGTGCGCCTCTAACATAAATATGAACTTAAACAAATTTAGGTGTCCTCCTGCAAATTAGAGACTTTGAAGCTTCTTCAAAGACTCCAAGGATTTATAGCATGAAAGATCTTGCTTATTCTGAAGATTGTTATCTAAATCAACCATAAGTGTTTGCTGATACAGAAATTACTTTCATGAGAACTTCTGAGTATATGAGTCTTATGCATAACTCTGGATGCCAGCACCCAAAGCATTGAGGATGGTTAATGAGGAGATGTGGGATCATGGCTTTTCCCATGTTTTCATAGCTTATTTATATCTAGTTTTTTTATAATTGATTGCTTGTTTTGGAATACTTGACACTGATGAAAGGAGAGATATGAAAGAGAATAAGCTTGCTGAGACTTCATTTGGGTAAAATGGAGTTCATGATGAGTTCTTGAATACTGATGGCAGACATTAGTGTTTGCTCTGAGCAGGAAGTCTTAATGCAGGCACAAGGGATGAAATACAGGCAGTTATCTTCCATCAAACAGTTATGGCCAGAGTATATTTGGCTGAGGACAATACATACTTCCTTTGCTTTCAGATGCAACTAGTGGTAATAAGTCTGCACTTTGGTCAGTTTAATAAATGTTGCAGCAGAATTTGGCTGCTACCTGAATTGCCAGGGTTTGGCTGGTAGCACACAGCGTCTGTTCTTTCAGTGAATTTAAAATGCTTTCTATGTGCAAGGTTCTAAAGGGTGTGGGGTGTGCTCACATGGGACTTACACAGTACTGTGAGAGACACTGTCAGTAAAGGCATCTGGATTGGTATTTTCAGACTGGTCAAATTCAGATAGGTGTTTTTTGTTTGTTCATCTGATGCAGCAACTGTATTCTTCCTGCAGTAATATTATCACTACCTTCTTTTCAGGCATGTATGTGTAGACTGAGGTGTACATTTGCTAAGTTCTGGCCATACATTTGGATTGACAGTGTGGATTTTAAGGAAAAATAAACCTAATTTCCTTGTGTGCTTGAAGACTTTTCCAAGAGACATTGAAAAGTTATGTGCTGCTACTACCACTGAATTATGTTAAGAAGGAATAGCATTTTTGGTAAAATCATGAGTGATTAAGAAATACTCAAAACTGAGAATGGTTCTCAGTTTGGAAAGTTTGTGGACTTGGTAGTTGGCATAGAAATTGGAACTTCACTGTGCCATTCTGCCAGTCTTCACAATTTGGAGGTTACTTTTTTGTGTCTGTATGTATGTGTACATTCTCTCTCTATATATATGTGTGTGTCTAAGTTCTGTTTGGTTTTGTTAATATATTATGTAGGCCAATCACTTAGGGCAATGAATTTCACAAGTTACCTCTTTAATAGTAATACTTGTATAATAATATGTTTCCTTTCCCAAAGCTTTAAATGTTCTTTCTTTCTTACAAGAGATCTTGTCTTTATAATCTGTTTCTCTTTTATTCTTTAGAATTCCTAGTGCTGGTGTCACATCCTTTCACCCACCAGTAAAGTCTTGTCTTTAAGTTATATATTCATTTACTGGCTTAGCTAATAATTTAATATTAAGCCTAAGTCTCTTTTACAAAAGTTATGGGAAATTGATTTCTAAAATGGATTTAATGTTACTCTCCAGAATGGATTCAAGAGTATTTTCCTTTCTTCCTCAAAGAGCCAGCTGACATGTCCTTTTCAAGTTCTTTTTATATTTCTAAGCAAAGATGTGATGAGAAAGGAAATGTTTTCATTAACTGTTTGTATAACAAGTTCCATTTCTCAGGTATAATATAAGTACTACTTCTCAAAACTAAGACATGTAGGCGAATGTCTGATTTTTTGATGAAAAGCATCCATTAAAAGTTCTTATTTGGAAAAGAAGATATGCTTTTTTTTTAAGTTGGTTTTTGAAGAAAACAGGGCTTTATGAGAATATTCTGTTGTGTACTAGCTTGTCAGAAGCACAGGATATTAGGATATTAGTTTTGTAGAACTTTGTGACAGTTGGTAACTTGTGTAGAATACAGACTCAAATTAATGCTGGTTTCCAGCTCAGGGCAGGATGGGCAGTATCTGGATCGTTTTAAGAGGGACTGTGAAAGTGAACATCAATACTAATTATTCACTTCCCCATCTAACCAGCCAGAAGGTATTGAGGAGAGCTGGAGGAGGCTGGGGCAGTACTGGATGTGCAGGTGTTCAGGGTTCTAGTGTTCTGAGAAAGAAGTAGATCAACGGTGTATAAATATGACTTATTTCTAAGCTCCCATAATAATTTCCTTAGTAATGATGAAGATGAAATCCTTCTGGATGTTAACATTTTTGTGAAGCACATAGACTAATACTACATTTTTAATATGATATTACATGTAGGAACAGATCTAATTTTATTCAGCAACTGAATTGGTTTTCACTGCAACTTTTCATGCATTATTAAAACTACCTGCTCAGTTATACCCATGGGAAGTTGATTTATTTCTTTTTTGAGAGGGGTTGCTGGTGTGGTGTTTTGTGTCTCTTACTGTTATCTTTGGTCTAGAATAACAGCTGTTGCTGTGAACAGAGGTGTGCTACTTGTAGCTCTATTTAGCTGTTAGGTTGGCTTCAGTCACCTGAGTACAGAAGGCACAGATTTTCAGTTTATACAGCTCTTCATTCCGACCTGCTCACATCAGGCTGCTCAGCAGAAAGCGGGAGAAAATGTGTAATGATATGTCTGATGCTTACTTGCTTGAAAATATTCTCTAGTATTTTATGAAATGGGCCACCAGAAAAATAGGGTGCTTGACTACCATTACAGCAAATATCTCTAAAGTGGTAAAAATGCAGGTTGTTTGCTTTTCCTTTTTTTTTATTCTCCCATCCTCCTAAGTTATGTCCTTTGAAGTCAAGTGTTGTCAGTGCTAACAGCACAGAGAGAATTTTGGCTCACTAGGCCAGTTTTCATAAAGACTCAAGCTTCATAAATTTGGGGGGGGGGGGGGGGGGGCAGAGAGCTTGTGGGATTTTGTGGGTGGGAGGGGAACTGGGGAGGGAAATGTTTTTAAGTTATGCTATGTTTGTTTATACTTCTCTGGGAAATTGGCCTTAGAGGAAATTGGGCTTTGCAGCTTGTCTTGTCTGTTTGTCAAAAGACTGAGAAGTTAAAAAAAGGTTAGCCATTTGACAGAAAGGTAAAGGAGTCACTGATATTAATTAATTGTAAATTTTCCTAAATTTCGGTGGCTTAGTAGACAAGAGAGTTTCAGGATTTTGCCTTTACTGAGAGATGTTGCAGCCTGATTTGAGCAGTTTTATATTCTGTTGGTCTAGGATATAAAACGGATCAAATCAGACTTCATTGGTTCCACTGCTCATGGAAAAAAATACTCTGTGGGTTTTAAATATTTTCATTTGCTATTCTCAAAACTAAAATGTACTAATCTTTGTTGCTAACACCTTACATGTCCCAGATTTTCTGCTTTATAGTGAGAGCCTGGGACTTTCTTATCTAAAAAATTCCGATTATTCTACCATTTACTTCACAACACCTGCAAGTTTTATGTATTGAGTCTAGACTTCCTGGGTTTGTTTTCCTGGAAGACCACTGATGATTGTAGATCTTCACTGCTTTTTAAAAGGGGAACATGAAGATATATCAGCTTTACTTTTAGTTCTCTGAAATAGTAATTACTCTGATATGTCAGTCTTTGCGTGAATCAAACCTACATCTCAGTTGCTGGAATGAAGGAATATTATGAAGAAAAATAGAGCATCAGGATGACTTTTCCTTCATGGGAATATAATGTACACCTTGCAGATTTAGCTGATGCAGTTCGATACTGCCTCCCACTGTCTGCTCTGCCATCTGTCAGATGTGAGATGGCAGGACAACACATGCTCCTTGGCCCTGCCAGTTAATAGGTAATTCACAGCTTTATTTTAAACTGGAAATGGAGGTGTTAATGAGAAGAAGTCAGGATGTGAAGAGGGAAATACAGCATTCTGTTGCTTTTCCCAGAATCCCACCAAAGATGCATGGAATGCATTCTTCTGCAAAGAAGCATCTTTAAACTGAGACAGCTTAATCCTTCAGAGCTTACTAATAATCTTCAAATGATCAGCATGAAAGCTTTGATGCTATTTAAAAAAAAAAAAGCAAACAGCCAACCAAGAAAAAAAACCCACCACCAAAAACCTCAATAAAAGTGTGTGTAGGACACGTGGTTATTATCTGTGATAGAATTTGGACATTCATAAAGACTGAAATTGTAGCACAAAGAATAGGTTTTAAATGTGATGTTGGAGTAGACCTTGCATTCTGAATAGCCACGTTATAAGTAAATGCAAATTTGTGTGGTTTGTGGTTTTTTTCCTTAAATTGAACTGTACTGGTTGAAAGCATAGGAACCTTTCAACTGATGCAAAATAATGTTTTATTTGCTTCATCCTCAAATAAGGCATTCAGTTCTGTGCAAGTGCCAATGGAGGGATCTTTTATTTTCTTTCTAGCTGGTCCTGGAGATGCCCTGTACTGGCATGTTTGCTGAGCCAAATACTGATTTTCTTGCAAAGGCTCTGTAAATGTTTCTGCTTCTCCTGGTGATGTAGTCTTCTGCAAAGAATTTTCATTTTCTTGACAAATCAGCTTTTCTACCCTGTTGTCTCTTAACTTTGCCAGACTTGAAAGTCTTAGAGTACATTTCCACTCTAAATGCTTGCAAAAAAGACACCTCCAATCTGTTACAGCAATAGAATATCAATAACAATGTGTAGGTTAACTCTTCCTAGTACTTGCAGTGTATATTTAAGATGCAGCCTACATATACACCTTATGCTGAAGGTCCATGCAGCCAGCTGCAGCTGATTTGATAAATCAGTTTTGTGCAGGATAGAGCTCTCTATTTGGTGTAGTCACCATTCTCATTGTGAGTGTTTACCAAAATTTATTTTTAAATATTGTAGTATTTTCATAAGCACAAAATGATCTGTGTATTTGAAAACAGAATTTACTTCAGTGTTATAAGAAGAAATAGACTTGAAGAACATTTCTTTATGAAGCCTAATATGCTCAGTTGTTGCAAAGGGTCAGGACAGCCCACCCCTGTGGATTTATTTTGGCAGGCTTCTCCATCCTGAGCAGTGTGTTCAAGCTGCTGAGAGACTGAGGCATTAGTCTTAAAGAATCACTTTGAAGCAGAGGCTGTTTGAGACCATATACTAATTTGAATTGATCTTTTTTTTTTTCTGTTCCATACAAAAGTAAGTTTAGACTACTCGGTGCTGGATGGGTGATGAGTAAGCAACAAAATAGAAGAAGGAAGTCTCTGTTGGGCACACTTGCATTGCTAAATAGATGACGTTTTTCTAGTCACTCAGCAATTTGGTTGTGTCATACCAATGACTGTGCCTTACTGAACACTCTGGATTGCAACTGGAATTGAGGAATTCACTTCTTTTCAGCACTGACAGCCTATACAGATAAAGGCTTCCTCGGGATTTCTTACTGCAGTGCGTAGAAAGCGAACACCTGCACAGTAACCCCCAACTTGCACACACAGTAAAGTTTTAATTAACTCCTCAGGGTGTGAGAACAATCATTTGCAACACTAGCAAGTTGTTCCATTCTTATCCACAGTGAAGCCAGCTGGTTTTGCTAGCTGTCCTTCCAGGTGAAAATATAGAATATTGCAGACCTTTTAAAACCGTTGCACCATTCTAGGCAAGGTTACTCTTGAGAATGCTTGTTAAATTTATTCCTAAAAATGATGTAATATTTTTTTGTTCGGACAACAAATGCTTTGTACTTTGCATTTGTGTTTATATGCATTGTGTGGATTGATACAAATGTGATTATTTGTGATTATGTATTTTTATCTAAAAACAAAAAAATCAAGCTGCATGCATTTAGTGATGGGGTGATTGGTCCTGTCAAAAACAGGACCTCTTAAAAAAGTTTTCATTCCATGTGACAGGGAATGGGGTTTTTTTTTCTTTATTAGAGACTCGGAAATTCTCCTCATGTTTAAGGGGTTTGTGAAGGGTACTGCTTTGGTTCATCCATAGTACAAATGTACATCTAGACAAGCACTGGGAAACACAAAAATATGTGTGTGTATCAACAACTTGAAAAGCAATTCATGTTTACTGTCTGCTCCACTTCCATCAGGATGCTGAATGTTTTCCAGGGAGCTGAGAATTCAGAAAAAAGTGAAAGGTGTAAGGATTAGGATGTGTGTTTCTCCCCCTTCAGTGCTTCTGTGATGTCAGGTGTATGGACATGGTTTAAGAGAAATACCACTGGGAGGGGTGGAATTTGGTTTTGAAATGTTTCAATGTGTGTACAGCCACTGTGTAAAATAAAACTAGTAATATTTCATAGAGAAGAATAGTTGTGAGTAATCTTTTGTTTGCATCTCTGCTTCTGACTTCTACTTTTGCCAGTTGCTGCAAGGCCTTATAAAGTGTGTATGTGTCGAAATGTGTGTATAAACATTTTTTATACATTTGCTTGGGCTTTTAAACCATGTCTGGTGTAGAGACATCAGAGCAATATCCTCATAAAACACATCCTGACAGTAGCTTTGTGCTTTAAAGAGTACGGCATGGAAAAGCGTTCTTTAAGTTAGAAGTCTTCCAAGAAGAATGAATGTTCCTCGCTGTTTAAGATGCTGTGTTATATAGCTTGTATTTTTGCAAATGTTAATTAAAATAGTTCATGGAAGGAATTCTTGATCAAAACCATCTTTGAAGTCTTTTTTTTTAATCATTCACTTGTTTCCAAATTCTTAAAGACACATGTAATTTCAGTTTGCAGTTAATATGTTTCGAACATTACCACCATCTTCCAATCCAACGGGAGCAGAATTTGATCCTGAGGAAGATGAACCAACCTTAGAAGCTGCATGGCCTCATCTACAGGTATTTCATGGAGACTAAGACATCACAGTCTAACAGAATTCTGAGATTACAGAATTGATAAACAAAATTCAGATTGATAAACAAAATCATTGTTTATTTATTCAAAATTGTTTAAGTCATGTGTTTATCTCAAACACTTTACTATACAATTTTCAAAATATGTTTATTGAATTTAAACTGATCATCTTTTTTAAAAAATACAGTTATACTATAGGTTAAAGGCTCATGGTTTCTTGTGGTAGAGATGTAACTGCTGAGATTTTAAATGAGCTTCCATTTGTCACTATGAATGCTTTGATCTGGCTCTGACAGAGCTTGAGCTTTTAGAGGTACCGTGACAAACAGAGAAGAACAGAGAATTTTTAAAACATGTACTTCTGGGCATGATAAATATTAGATTACTGTATGTCATTTGAGTAAAATCTAGTGATGGAGCTCAGCAGAATTTCAGCAGTTTAAAGAATCTCAAGTTCTTGTAATTTGTCAGGAGAGCAAGAGCAAAGCTTTTACTGTGTGATGCATAGATAAATATAATTAAAAACATGGTGAAGTTCTGAGCAACTACTTAGTAATTTTAGTAATGTGATACTTATAAAATGGTTTCTTGTTTAAAAGACTAATACTGATTTTTTGTTGGTTTTTTTTCCAGCTTGTTTATGAATTTTTCTTAAGGTTTTTAGAATCTCCAGATTTTCAACCTAATATAGCTAAGAAATATATTGATCAGAAGTTTGTATTACAGGTGAGGTAAAAAAAAGAATTTTTAACTTGAAGCTCTAAATTATTTTTACAATACATTGGATTCAATTAAAGTGCCTCTCTTTTCCCTCTTTGCAGCTTTTAGAGCTCTTCGACAGTGAAGATCCTCGTGAAAGAGATTTTCTTAAAACAACTCTTCACAGAATATATGGGAAATTTTTAGGCCTAAGAGCTTACATCCGGAAACAAATTAATAATATATTTTATAGGTATGTCAGTATCATTGTATCATGGTGCATGTGATCAGGTATGCAGTTAAAACACTTAAGACACTGCTAGCAATTTTTAAGATTCTTAGTAAGTTTATACCTAATGTTGCTACATCTAACAATAATTAATACCAGTCTGGCAGATTTAAATTAGAGTAGTCTTGCACATGATATTAATTTGGCAGCTGAAATTTGAGTTAGTTTATGATTTATTTAGTGGGTGGTTTGGTATCTTGTGTGAGGCTTTCTTTTCCTATTGGCTGGTACTATTTCTATTGCAGCAGTGCCTTAATAAGGTGTAGTTCTTTATAAAGCAGAAATTGAGCTGAAATCGAATTACTGAGATCTGTAATTTGCTTGAAGGAACATATTTCTTGCCTTTTCTTTCCTCTGAATTGAGATGTAATGTTTTGTTCTCATGAAATATTGGTTTGATTGCCATAGAATAAACTGTAGAATTATCCCTGAGACAACAAAAAAAAGGAAGATAAAAAATGAATCCACTGTAATATCAAAGATCTTTAGAAATGCTGTTATGTCCAGGGTGAATGGAAAATTATGGTGCCTGTTTTAATTTTTTTATTTTGATACGCTTCTTTTCTCCAAATAACTGTGTTATGTATCAGTTTTACACTCCTTCCATCGTGCTTCCCTTATTCTCTACAACTTCATCCCAGAACGGATTTATGGTGGTACCCCTTTAAGAAAATAGCAAAACACTGCCTCTTCCTCGGTGCCATCTCCTGAATGGCACCCAGCAGTACCAGCTGTAGAGGGAGCTGATCTCCCCTGCCTGTGGTCACAACTGAGCCTTTAGAAGAGATACAGAGGAGCTACTTTAAAATAATTAGTGAGCCTGCATGGGCTTGCAGACACCTCTTCTTGACAGGACGTGTGAAGAGTCAGTATGTCCCAAGGAAAAAATACAGGTGTATCTTTAAGATGTAAATTTCCCCCCCAAACCTTTTATTTAATTAATTCCAAAATGTATAATTTGGTTAAATAGCTGAACCAGATGGTAAAACAGCATCACAGTGTATTATAGTGAAATAAATCAATAAATAGTGTTTTTATTTGCCACTTCTTGCACTTTCAGATATAATGAAAGCAAAGTCTTCAAACAGAGATAGTTCTGGTGCAAAGCTTTTGAAAGACTCAAAAATGACCTGGTCATCATATCAACTTTGTAGTAGTTTGTATAAAAATGTTTTCAGTCTGATATGTATATGGAAGATTATATAATTTGCACAACTACCAAATTGTAGGAGGAAAAGAAAAAAAAAACAAACAAACAAATCAAGAGAAAAGCTCACTTAGTTGTGTAATATTTCAGAGCCAGAAGCTTAAAAATTTTGCATCCAAGTATAAACTGGTGTACTTGGATAGGAGCACCACAGAGGAAAGTTTTTTCAACTTCTGTCTTGAGTTAGTGCATTGTGCATGAAAAGCTCTTAAAGTATGCATAGAATTTTTCAAAATATTTCCCTTTCTTATGCTTTTACCTGCAAGACATCAGTTTATTACTATACTTACCTAAGAAATGTGTGGTCTTTATTTGTCTCTTAGTCACTGACTGCAATTGCATAAATTCTGTCCCAACAGTGCTTTAATCTTATTTTTTTTCCAAAATAAAATATATTTTTTTGAAATTATTAAACCTTTATGTTCCTATTTATTCACTTCAAAGCTTTTTGTATTATTGTCTTTAGTTTTACTTGGAATTGTTGTCCTGAATTGCATGGGAAGGATCTTTCAGGATTAAAAATAGTCATATCAAATATTCTGGATTAAAAGTAGCTGTTAATATGTCAGCCTATGACAAATTTTTAAATGAAAAAATGCTTTCAAATTAGTGGAATTATTTTCTCCTGAGTATAAATTTTTATAACTCTTTGCAAATTACCTGAAGGCGTGCATAGAACTTTCTCACTAAATTTAAACTGGGATGATTGGGAAGAAGGGTGGGAAGGTGATTGCCTGGTGAATTACAGTGCTCTGTCAAAAGAAAATTCAGGAAAATTTTACTTCCTCTGTTTATTACAGAGCTTTTTGTATCCACAGAGATCTGTAATGCCAAAGAGCTTTTTAGATCCAGAAGTACTAACTGAACACCTCACATTGTGCTTGCATTTGCTATAGAAGGTTGAATCTTGGCATTTAATTATTCCAGATGCTCTTGTGTTATTTTAATATTTAAAACGTTGTTTGCTGTGTTTAGTTTTGCATTATTAAAGTGGCATAAAATCCAAGTTTTGGGAAAAGCTCAATTATGTCCTGCTTTGTTAAATGTGGGGGAAAAGAGCAAGCAAGTGTCAAGGTTGAAAGCATCTTGGTCTGCTCATGATTTCTGTTTCCACAAAGTTTCTTTTCCACTGTGTGTGTCTGTTTTCCTTTTATTGAGTGACTAGAACATGGGAAGTCAAAGCTACTTGTAATGTTAGATGGGGATCTTGGTGTTACTGTATCTCTCTCCAGCAGTAACCCAGTAAAACTTTTCATTTATTTAGGTTTATTTATGAAACAGAACATCACAATGGCATAGCAGAATTACTGGAAATACTGGGAAGGTAAGTTGTAGGTTTTGTTTAATTAAACTCACTTGGTTTTAAGACTAGACTTCAAAAAATCAGGTTGGGGATTATATATTGATTTGAGAAAAGGTTTAAAATGGCTTTGTTTCATGTGTAAAAGCTGTACCAGAGCGTAATTTTTGAGTAAGACTGTAGAAACACAGAAAAAACTTGAACCTTGTGACAATGTTTTGGAATGTGACAGTTTTTTAACTCTTATTTTTTTGATCTTATTTTCTGCTTAGGTTCCTTTTCATTAATATTAGTTGTAAAGCAACTACAAATAAAATGTAGTGAGTTGAAATTTATTAAAAATTCTTCAACATCACTGAATACAGAGAGGATAAAAAAAGGAAGCAAAGGTTATGAAACTTAAGAAGCCTCTTTTTGTTAATCCAAATATTTTTCAACTTAAAGCTGATAGCCTCATCAAAACTAGTGGGATTTCTGTTAACTGGTTTCTGTAATCCATGTGCAGGCTTTGGGCATTTTTTTATACTTTAATACACCTTAAAAGCTTAGTTAGGTTCACTTTGTGGTATTTCCATATCTTTAACATAAAGGTAACAGGTCATGGAGAGCAGAGTGTTTGGTGTTGTGTCTGGTCAGGCTTTGTTTATCTCCAAGGGCGGAGACCCCACAGTTTTCCTAGGCAATGGTTTCCCTTGTTTGACCCCACTCACAATAAAAAGGTTTTTTTCTTATTTTTGAATGAAATATCCTGTGTTTCAATTTGTGCCCATCACCTCTTTCACTGGGTACCACTGAGAAGAGTCTGACTCTTCACACCATCTCTTCACGTATTTGTACACATGGGTGAGATCCCCCTCAGCCTTCTCCTCAGGCTAGACAGCTTTTTCAGCCTTTCTGTGTATGTCAGATGCTCCAGTCCCTTCATTGCCCTTTACTGGACTCCCTCCAGTATGTCCATTCCTCTTGTCCTGGGCAGCCCAGAGCTGGACTCAGCACTGCAGATGTCTCACTGGGGCTGAGCAGAGGTGAAGGACCACCTACCTCAGCTTACTGGCAATGCTGTTCCTAATGCAACCCTGAATGCTGTTGAAATTGGAAAGCTGTTTTAAGATTTTCTAGGTCTGTATGTCTCCCCAGAGTAGTTCTTTAATTCTGAATGAAATGTTCAATGATTAAAGGACTTACTTATCCATCATTACTTATAATCAAGTCATACTCATCAAGACACTGAAAACTCTGGAAAGCTACTGGAGTATGGAGCTAAATCTTCAAAACTGTTACTTAAGTCACCAGCTTTTTCATTCTTGATTTTGTTAGGTTAGCTTTAAGTGTTATGATGTTAAAAGTTAAGTTATTGGTTTGGATTTTTCCTGTTATTCTTCCAAATCTGAATTTCTAGCAACTAAGTAAGGCTTCTGAGCTGTAACTGTTCTGTGTTGGTTATTCTTCCAATCCATAAAGGAGTTTCACACAACGTGTTGTTGACATAGAGCTTCTTGGGAGTAACAGTTTTTAGTTGGTTTTCTGGGGTTTGACTTGGCAGAAGCAGAGAATTAAATTTTATGCTGAAGTACATTCTTTTCCTTTGCTGAGTGCTATATAATACTGAACAAATGAACACTTCCAGTGGGAACTACTAATGTGGTTATGTTTTTTCTGATAATCATCTTTCAAGAGGAATGTAGAATTCTTTCGCACTTAATCAAGGCCAAACTTGGCCTAAATTCTACTCCTCTCTGTAGTTAACAATCCTTAAAATACCTTGGAGAAACTTTTTTTTTTTAAATTAATTTTTATTTCTCAAGTATGTGGAATTTGTGGCAAGAACACCATAGAAATGTTGATGTTGAAATGGATTTTTGATGTTATGCACTGAGAGACTTCAGAAGTAACCTTATATCCTCTAAATAGCTGTGCAGTCATTACAAGTGAAAATTACTTTAAGCATGCACAGCAAGGGTGAGCAAGTGTTGTTTAATAAGCTTTAGTTCTGGGATACCATCTGATTTCTGAGATTGAAATATATGTAACTTTGAATTTTTTAATATGTTGTTTTTTTAAGAAAAGTTTGGCTGGTTCCTTCAGCCTGGGTGCCTTCTCTCCGTATTAGTGAAGAGAAAAGCCTTGGAATTAATAAAATAGGATTTAAAATAGTAAAGGAACAATAGGATTCTAGATGTTTAACTGATATTAATGTTAGCAAAGTGAGTGGACACAAAACACTGTTCTAGTGCTGTAGTTTTAGGTAAAGGTGCCATTGACCCAGTATTGAGCAATATCTGCACTCACCTGTAGCTGGAATGTCATGTTTGGTTGTATGCTAGGGCCTTGCAGAAATAGTAATAGTTAAGTAGAAGTCATGTTTTGACTTGGACTGCTGTCCTGATTACCTCTTCCACATGCAGTCTCTGTTTCACTCGTTAATACCGTGAAGAAGATGGGAGAAACTTGTATTCAAAGCTTTGAGAGTAGTGAGTAGTTCACAGTGAAGGGTGGGGTCTGAAGTGAAGGTACAGTTATGTGCTGCTTGGAAGAAGAATTTGAGGCCTGTGAAAGACTTGGTTGAGGGATGGGCAGAGATTGATTTGACTATTCTAGTCATTTGTAAACTTTGGAAAACAAGTGCTAAACCCAAGACTTTTGGTATATCCTGCACGGTAGTGCAGACTTTGTGTAATTACTGTCTTTATTTTTAAACTTCTTTCCCTGGCAGCATAATTAATGGATTTGCCTTACCATTAAAAGAAGAGCACAAAATATTCCTACTGAAGGTTTTGTTACCATTGCACAAAGTGAAATCACTCAGTGTCTACCACCCACAGGTAAGTTTTGTTTGGTGCTTTTCGTGCTAGTGTTTTGTTCAGCTTGTCTGGAGAGGCTGCAGGACTCGAGCCACTCTGGTGTGGGTCCTGTTCTAGCCTCCAGCACTTCCCTCTTAACTGGCCTTGGGAATTTATTTAAAGAATATACCTATAGTGCTTCACATGTTGGTAGACAAATTAAAAAGAATACATGTGTGTATATAATAAATATATTTTTAAAAAGCACTATAGTGTTTATAGATTAAACACATGTAGTAGTTGGTTAATGTTAGTTCTTGATATTGTCTGTAATGTTTAGACACGAAAAATTGCAGAAAAGCTTGGTTTTAATGGATGCCATATATAAACATTTTATTCTAAACTACATGAAGCAATTCAGTTGAATTCAGTTTCTTACAAGTGTTGATGTTCTGAAAGGAATTGGGACTTTACTAGGACATCATTATTTAATTCAATAGATCTTTTTAGAAGTACACAGAAAAAAGGGGCATCTAAGTCGTATCATGCTTTTAAACCAGCTGTATCTTTTCTGTGATGAGTTTAGTTCCATTCAGTATTTCTAGAGGAGTGGGAAATCCATACAGTGTGAGAGAAAATACAGTATTATTGTGATATGCTGAAATTTTCCCCATGATTGTTACATAACTTTTGGATTTTTAACTTGAAAGTTCAATATTTTCTATGTAGCTTGAGTACTCCCAAGTTTTAAATACCCTTTCTTCAAATGGGTATGCAATTGTATAACTACAATTCTCTAGCAATTAGAGATGCTTATAAGCATTTGCTTTGGATCTTGCCTTCTGGGCAAGTCCCTGTTGAAGTAGTAGGCTAGAGAGGCTCCCATTTTAAAAGATTTTTTTTTTTTTTCTTTTTTTCTAATGC
The DNA here is from genome assembly GCF_036250125.1 of Pseudopipra pipra. Taxonomy (NCBI): domain Eukaryota; kingdom Metazoa; phylum Chordata; class Aves; order Passeriformes; family Pipridae; genus Pseudopipra; species Pseudopipra pipra. Next base: position 54,181,801 of record NC_087554.1, read on the forward strand.
CATGGACATAACCTGTTAGGGTGTGTACAGTGAGACCTTTCTTAAAATCTCAACTAGTGCAGACATCTGTGCCAGCTTTTCTACTGACCTGAGGTGTGTTGTTCTTTATCTGTTCCCCTTAAACCACAAATTCTCCAAAACCTTCAGCTGATTTGCATTGCTTTTCAGTATCAGTAAAAACAAGATAGTGATAATAAGGATGCCTCTCTTACATGTACATGGGAAAGTACTTCGAGTGAGTTTAGTGTGTGAAACACCAGATTAAACCCACAAAAATTCACATTGAAACATTGGCAGATAATCAGAAGGGTTTGCTGCCAAATCCAAATATACATGGAGAAAGTTAATTTCCATGTTAAATTCAAATTTACTTTAGAATAGCAAAGAACAGTAGCTGTAATAATCTTTGCACATCCCTCAGATTACCTAGGGACATTCTGGGTAGCAGTCATCAAAAACAGGAAAGGAAATGGGTCATCAGCTGAACTTCCATAAGTACAGAGACTTAAAAGATGATTTAAACAGTTTGTGAGGCGTGCAGTGCCCACTTCCTTTGGCACTATCAGCCCATGGAGTGAAAGGGATGTAATAATTCACTACCTAGGCACAGGTTGATAGTTTCAGTCTCAGAATTGAACTTGGTAAATACTGTACATCAGCCTCAGCTTGCATCAGCCTTTACATTGATATGCATAGTTATCATTAGTTGTCATATATTAAAAAGTCCTGAGATTTACAACTGTTCAATGCACTGTTATCTAACTTAGATTATGAAATACAACATACTTACTAAATCAGCATGGGACACCAAAATGTTAGCGGGCGGAAAGCACTCTAGAGGATAAGATTGTGATTTTTAAATCCTGTGTTTGAAAAGATGGAATGTGATGAAATGCCAAGTGCTAGGTCTAAAAAGAAAACATCGAGTCGTGTGTGTCTATATTATAACACAGAAAAAGGTGAGAACAGAATTGGGAAGGTTGGGTAAGATAGGTAAAGTGTATTTACCCTTCTGTTTGTCTGCCAAATAATTTTTTTTTAAATTACAGAAGAAACTTCTGTTTTTATTTGAAGTATTCAGAAGTATTCTCGATTTACTGCTAATGATTTCAAAATGTGTATTAATAAACTCTTTTTCTTTTACTGTAGCTGGCGTACTGTGTAGTTCAGTTTTTAGAAAAGGACAGCACACTTACAGAACCAGTAAGTTCATCTTGCTATTATTACATATTTTGAACTATTAATATCCCTTCCATTTCTAGACTGTTTAAGGAGGTTTGGGGAACAAAGTATTGATATGTGATTGTTTATATTAGAGTCAAATATTTAATCATTTTGATCTCTCAAATTCAGTTTTTCCAACAGAATGTCCATAATGAATTAAAACGTTAATAGCACATCTCTTAAAAACAGACCAGAGTTTGTTCTGCTTATTTTGTTCTGGCTGACCAGATATGAGATGGTGGATCCAGAAGCAGTTTAGTCAGAAATTAGCTTGGCTGAACTGTGCTCTGTTGAGAGACAGATGTTATGATAAAACACATATTTCTGGCACACAGAGCTACCTGCTGATGCAAGGCTTTGAGTCAGATCGTGTTCATGGCTACCAGCTTTGGACCATAGACAAAATTGAACTTTGGACTGGCTGCATGTAACTGTGTGGATGAATAATTTTAACTGCCCTTGATAGTATAGTGGTTTGCCTCCTTACACTCAGTGTCAAGTGGGTAAAAACTAATCTATTTAATCAGTAGATCATTAAAAAAATTACTACTGACAAAAGTGCACCTGACTAGAATATGCCTATTTCCATTGTAAAATGGAAACTGGATTTCTTGAAATAAATGAAGTATGCAGCTGAGCAAGAGTTCTCTTCCAGTTGAAGCTTTTAATATTCTATTAAGATATCAAATCCCAGACATTCTGTCATTTGTACTATATGAGATCTTGAATTCTTAGCTTTCTTCCAGACATGAGCTAGGATGTTGCATATTTCCTAGCAGAAATCTGAACTCATATGCATCCAAGTCTGTTTCCTTTTTTTGATCTCAAATTAGTACATGATTACAACATTCTTTAAAAACTTAGCACATGCATCCTCGAAGTAGTAAAGTGAAGTACTAAGTTCCCCCTCAAAGATTCTGGACATTTCAAATGTAAATGCTTTGCTTCCCCTTGCAGTTGTCACATGAGATTTTTTAACGTCTTATTTTTAAAAATCTTTATAAATTGCCCAAGGTTTCATTGAGGACATAGCATCTGCTTTTGTGATTAAATAATATATACGTGAAAGATGCACTGATTTCTCAAAGTTGTCTTGTCAGTGATAGTATTAAATATTGCTTGTAAGTTTTTTATATTTAAAAATCATAGAATCTTATATATTTTGAGTGTTCATGGTGTGCTAGGTAAGCTAGCTGTGTAAATTTATTAACCATTAAGAAAGTTAAGACTGTGATTATACTAAAATAGTCAAATAAAACTCAATATTTAAGAGCAACATGCCTAGAGTATTTGCTCACCTGTCAATTTAGGTATTTTTAGTAAATATTTTATTAAAATATAATGATAGAAAATTAATTTTTTGAGCTTTGGAGTGCACCTCCAAGAAGGTAGAGATAGATTTAAAGCTGTTGTCACTTAAATGGCAGTTAATTTTCCCCATAGTATAGTAGCAAATTTTCTGCTGTTACGTGGGACAAGAAATCGTGAGTTTTGTGTTCTGCTTAAAATATCAGAGTCATTAATGAGATACAATTCAATGTGAAGTAAAGTCAAATTATCATGAAATTATGTTCTCTTTGTCTCTACAGGTTGTAATGGCACTGCTGAAATACTGGCCAAAGACTCACAGTCCAAAAGAAGTCATGTTTTTAAATGAACTAGAAGAAATTTTAGATGTTATTGAACCATCTGAATTTGTAAAAGTTATGGAGCCTCTCTTCAGACAGCTAGCCAAATGTGTGTCCAGTCCACACTTTCAGGTCTGTACTTACTGAATGTACAGTAATGTGAGGATTTTTGTAAAGCAGAGTTGTAATGTGGTATTATTCACCATAATGAATTTATTTATTGCAAAGAAGTCTTCAATTCTGTGTCAAGTTTTAGGGATCCAAACATTAGCTTTACTTTTCCAGTGTGCAGTGTGTGCATTTGTGTTGGGTGATTCACTTCAGTGTTACGCTTAACATAAAAAAACTTCAAAGCTCGATGTTTTCAGAAGTACCCGAAGGCTTTCAGTACATAATGTTTGCATTTCATAGCTTGTAATGGAATTCTACAAATACTCATTCTTTTGGGAAGTATTTCTTTGCTTGAATTTCAGAATTCACGGGTTATAGTTTGAATTGCTTCTCTATCAAGGAAAAAGCAATTTTTCCTTCTCTTTCCATCAGCTCTGTGACTCCCATTTACACTAAAAATAATCCAAATCTGAGTTACCACTTTCCTTAACTTTCCCTTGTATTTGCCAAATGTTTTAGTTATTTGCTCTATAAGAGATTAAAGAAGTGTTCCTTTTTTCATGTCGTCTTAGGTGGCAGAGCGAGCATTATACTACTGGAATAATGAATATATTATGAGTTTAATTAGTGATAATGCAGCAAAGATTTTACCCATCATGTTTCCATCCCTGTACCGGAATTCAAAGACGCATTGGAATAAGTAAGAAACACTTGTACAAATTTCTGCTACTTCACTTATGTTTAGTCCTAGGCTTAAGAGTTGAGATCTGTGAGTTGCTAGTTTAACAATGTGTTGAGCTGTTTGTTCTATGACGTTAAAGTTGCTGGATTAAGAGAATACTGTTGTCAATTTTTAGGAAATATTAAGAATTGAGGAAGAAGTTTTTCCTTTTTTCATTGAACAAGAAACAGTGTTTTAGTGCATCTAATTCATAATGTTCTTCTATAAATGTGAAACATATTTGGCATTCACCTGTAGCTCAGATACTTCTAAAGGCTAACTTTGATTTCTGATTTGTGTTTTTCTGCATTCTAGTGAAATATCTTGTAAATCAGATCATTTTTTTCCTTTTCTTTTCTTTTCTTTTCTTTTTGTTTATTGTTGGGATTTTTTTCCTTCTTTCTCCATTGACTAGTTTCACTTTTTTTCCCTCACAATAACGTAGTACTTGCACATGAAAACAGTCCTGGTCAGCTCCCTTCTGCAGCTGTTCCATTGTAAAGTGCCTCTTTGTCTGAGCTATTGTGCAACTGCTGGGATGGTGACAGTATCCCAGTCTGGTTCTGGCCACGATTTGAGGACTGCTGGTGGGCTGGCCAAGAATGAGTAATCAATCTGCCACTAAACACTGGGAAAGAAATGAAAGCTAAAGTGATGTTAAAGTGATTGCTTACTGTTGCTGGGTGCAAGCACTGATAAATAATGTACTCATTAATAAAATTCCGATTCAGTGATGCAATTGTACACACCAAATGTGGATTGCTATTGATTGTTTTTTCTGGCCTTCAAGGTCATGCATTCATTTTACTCTGAACAGAAGTCATGCCACCCAGTACAGCTGCACTCTTACTTGTTGCATGATACAAAGTAATTGTTTAACTGATTGCTTTTTGAGCAGCAATGCATTACAGACCAGAGCTGTAAACTGCTCTGTGAAAGTGCTGTGTAAGGCAGATTGGTTTTGTTTAATTTTTTTGATGTCTTCCACTTTACTTTTCTAACACTTTTCTAAAGAGTCATGGATAATTGTGTTGAAGTGAATGCTGTTGCTCTGTGGCAGTTTTCAAAATGAAAAAAATGGTGTCTTTTCTACACTCCTTTTAATCACTAACTCTTTTTTCTTGAGTTTGTCGGTTGCCAGTAAGTCACGATCTTTAATGGCATCTTGCATTGTCTATAATAAATCTATCTTGATTAGTGTTAGCTACTAAATTTCAAAACTAGTCCTGTATTGATACACATAGTATTAAAAGTTAAGTTCAAACATCAAAGTGTAAGCGATGAGTAGTACTGTAGTGTAAGAAAACTGCATTCAAAGTTGGTAATTTTAGTTCTTGTGTTAGGCCTTTTGTGGGTTAACTGAAACTTCCATTAATTAACTTTGTTTCCACTTATTCTGAAATGATGTAATTTTCCAGTTATGTAGGGTATTGGCTACTGTTGACCAGAAAAAGTAGATTTCAAAGTTTAAAGTACTCTGAGTTTCAACCAGAAGTTTTACTTATAGGACAATACATGGCTTGATATACAATGCTCTGAAACTCTTCATGGAGATGAACCAAAAACTGTTCGATGACTGCACACAGCAATTTAAAGCAGAAAAACTGAAGTAAGTTTTCATGTCAGTGTGTCTGTCTGTTCTTGAGTAATTTGTTCAGAGTGCTTTAGCTCTGAAAAACCACTGTGGGAAGGTGCCCATTTGATTCCAGTACAGCAGTCTCAAAGTTGACTTGGTGAAACTTCTCGTTATATGTGAACTGTAAATCTTTTTAACAATAGGGTGCCTCATGTAGGCTTAGACCTAATACTGCTGGGGTCACCATCTTCCTAAAAATGAAGTTTTTGAGAGGGACACTGCAAATCATGGAGCCCAGTGTAGCAGATCTGTTAAACAGTTCAGTTCGTATCCTGTGTTTATTTTAGCATGCTTTATTTACCTGGTGTTATTTTCTTTCATGTTGTCACTCTGTCCCAAAATACTTTTCCAATGTTTTTCAGCATTGCATTCATTGTGTGTGAGCATATCTTCATGTTCTTATAAAAGTTACCTGAAATCAAGTTGTTACGGTATTGAAGGACAGGGTTCAGACTTTACCTGACAGACAAATCCTGCTCAAGTGAGATCGAGAAGTCAAAAGTGTTAGTGGTTTGGGTCTCATTTTAGGAACTGGGAGCATAGTTAGAAAATGGGTCCTGAAAATACCTGGATTTAAATTTTATTTTTAATTTCAAAGTAAATAGGGATTCTTTCAAGTAGTGGTTTAAATTGTACACCTATTTCAAACTGATATATTGGAAGTGGGACAGATTTTCAATGTAGATTGATTTGTCCAAGTTTTGAAGTTCCTTATTACATTTCAAGTAGAAATGAGCTTGTAGCGTAGCAAATTTTTAAAGTGTGTGTGTTTATAGATGACAAAATTGTGGGCATTGGCTCTTAAAAAAAAGTCTGTAATTATCTTTTCCCACATAGCAAATAAATGGAATCCCTTTAAAATGAGAAATCACTCTTCTCTTCTCTGTTTTTTAGGAGGTTTTGGGTGGTATTTTGAATGTGAACTAAAGCAAGGAGAGTGCTGAGTGACATGGTAGCAAAACAAAACAGAAAAAATCTCCTACCACACAAGAACTTAAAAAGGGGATAGTTAAAGACTTCTTCCCTCCCAGCTTGAATTAACTTGAGAGCTGGAGGCAAATTGTGTATGTGCTTGGATACAGCTGGTCTTCCTTTTTTGTTCTCTTAACATTTGAATCAACTGCTCTATGAATTGAAGGCTGAGAGCATTTTTAGCCCTCTTAGTTCAAAGTTGTTTTAAATTCTACTAGCTTTCAAAGGCAGATGATCATTGTGATCTCTGCAATAAGATATTTATTTGTAAGAAGGAAAGGAAAAAAAATCCTAGATTTTGCCATTTCAAATTGCATTAGGCGTAAGGAAACAAACCTTTGCTACTTTAATAAAAAAAAAAAATAAGGCATTCTGGCTCATCCCTCTTGGCTTGCAACTCCCTAGAATGAGCATGGTTTTGTTGGGTACTTCTCTGTTAGAGTTCAATTCAAAATGTCCCTGGGCCTTTTCCTTTAAACTGTTACCTGAGGCTGTTGGGCTGACAGTAAAAATACCTGCCTGTTTTTGCAGGCAGTTAGTGACTTCTTATGTTTCAATATAGAATTCAAGTATTATAAAGTTAAAACACAAACATGCTTTCAACATAGATCAAGACTTCTTTCTGTTTTAATTTTAACTCTTTTAACGATGTACACTTATTAAAGATAAACTGCTATCAGCCAGTTTGTTGCTTTCCTGAGAACCTATGAGATTTTTCCCTTTTAATGTTGATTTGAGGTCATGGGCTATTGATATATGATGCAAATTATCCTGTCAACAGCGATGTTTTTGGGCAGTAGACTGAAACAGGCATAGCTAAATAATTTATTCTGTTGAATTCTTTTACTTCTACATGATTTTTTTTTTTTCAGAGAGAAGCTAAAATTGAAGGAACGGGAAGAAGCATGGGTTAAAATAGAAAATCTAGCCAAATCAAATCCCCAGGTATTTAGAAAAGATTAACATGCTCATGTTTAAATACTTCAGTTTTGTTAAATATCAGTGGGGGAAACAGGTCTGACTGATCATGGAAATAAAGTAATTTCACTAATTGTATTATGAAAGATATACAATAAAAGTACTTTTAAAATTTGTAACCTTTCTCTTGTGCAAGTAATTATTTTTTTTTTTAAAAAAGGTTTCTTAGAAGTATGATATGAAGTACTTTTTCCTTTTCTTATAATAGGACATATACTGTATTGCGGTTTGAAAAGTTATTGTGCAAAACTTTGGAAAAATATAGAGATGCCATAATTGGTTTCTCTTGAAAAGCTGTTTTGCAAACAATATATTACAAAAGAGATCTTTCTGCAAACTGTGAGTTATGACTGGTCAGTTTTCCTTTGTGTCAAATGGATTAAAGTAATATTGTACGTCCTTGTCTGCTGCATTTGTTCTCATACCTGCACTGGGCCGGTCTGCTGGGGAACCTGCACCTCAGGTTCTTCCTAAAGGAAAACATCCTGCCAGGCATTACTTGATGTAAATCAAATTCTGATGAACAAAGGTCCTTTAGACTATTCATTATATTTTGAAATTATGGGAGAAGGGAATGGTTTGGCCTGGGTTCCCCACCCCCTTAATTTGCTTGGAGAATGCTGCCAGTTTTCCTTTATCTCAATCATACTGCTATGAATAAAAAGACCCCAAACATTTAAATTACTTTACAGACAGAATTTTACTGTACTGCAGCAAGAAACTTACTGTACTGTGTATTTCCAACACAATCTAGCTGAGTTTAAAGTGGTGAAAGAGGGAGAAACCGTACTCTGTAAACAGAAGTGGGACACTTTCTGATCTCAGTGCTATTTTAAAACAGAAACCATAAGGTAATCTTTTTGTCTAAGAAGGAGGAAATTCATAAATGTTTTTTTCTTCTTGTGGCATTTCTCAGGGAACAATTACTAAAGTGCTTAAATAAAATCTGTCAAAATTTTAAAGAAAGTCAGTTGACAACAGATCAATTAAATTAATCAAAAAGGGCTGTTCATATGAAAGCAGTAATTGACTTTGACAAAGCATTTATCTAATGAGATAAGCCATACAAAAGCCTTGCTTGAAGAGTACTTGATATACATGGTCATTTGCTGTCACAAACAATGAACTGTTGCATGTTTGATTAATAAGGGGGATTGATTTGTAGTAATAACAAAAAAATTTCTACAGTGTATATTTCCTTTTCTTACCAAGTAACTTTTTGTAAATGTATATTTTCTGAAACTTGTTAACACAACCTTATACAGTATGTTCTGCATAGTATACTTGAAGAGAGCTAATAAGTAGAAGCAATTAATTAATTTTAATACTGAGTGCTCCAATGAATTGAGATAAGGATATAAAGGCTTTCAGCACTCTAGATAATGGCTTTTAGGGGTTTCTTTTTTTCCTGGAATTTCTTTTAACTTTTTAGTTTGTCTAATGACTGAGAATTCTTGTTCTTCAGAGCTACTCCTGACTCTGCATGACACAAGAATACATTTTAAGGTTTTAGAATAATTATAATCATTAAATCCATGCATTAAGTTATTGGTATACTCAGATACTAAAATATTTATGAGGAAAAATTGATGAAAAATCTGCGTGCATAAGTGAGTTTTGAATTCAAGATCATATACACCTCATCGGAATTAAAATATAAAATATTGAGATTGCTGGACTGTAAGAGCTTTTACAAGATATTTTTTTTTTAATTCTCAAAAGACTTTTATGACTTTTACTTTCTGAAACAGAAGAGTTTAATATTTTGTTTTGAAATTATATTAAATGTATATTAACTATATTTGATCTTTTGACAGTGTATTGTCTCTTCCAGCACAGAATTGCACCCAAAAGTAAAATCGTTGTGTTTGGGTTGCTACATGGTTCACAAATCACTAGACAGCGTATAAAGGAGGTTTCACATAACTAATTGCCCAAGTAGGCGTACTGGCAAAATCTGAGTATTTTAAAATTCAGTCTCAGATAATCAAACCATGGGGTTTTTTATGCTCACTGTGTTTTTCAGCAGGATGTTTCTGCCAAACACAAGTATTGGAGTTCCATTCTAAAATTTATTACTTGTGCCTGGAAGCATAATATATCGAAGCTAATCTCATGTAACTAGTCATATAATTCAAATGCTCAAATGCACTCTGAGTATTTAGGTATTACTTCTAAGAATGACTATTTTAACACTTTGCATTTTATTAGTACCCCACATATAGTGACACGAGTTTGCTGAACAGTCCTGTTGCAATGGAAACAGATGGGCCTTTAATTGAAGATTTGCAGACGCTGAAAAAGACAGTGAAAGAAGAGGCTTGTCAGGTAAAGCCTTGTGAAGATAGCAAAGTGCTCTAATTTATTCATTGATTTTTTAAGTGACTGTTAATCGCAGACAAAAACTTCTGTTGTGTTTTCAGCCTTGTAACCATTTATCCTGGAGTAATAAACTTCATCACAGCTGCTACTTTCAAGTGATACTGTAGCAGCCAGGAATACAGTGTTATGTTTCTAATCTAGTGAATCTACGTAATAGTTTCTTTTGACATTTCTTCTGCAGAAACTTTGGGGTTTTTTTCTCTTAGGAATAGCTTTTTGCCTCATAATGGGAACAATAATTATGTTTTGAGGATAGCTAGAACTGTAGCTAAAATCTACCACGTCATGTTCTAGTCTCCTCTCTATAAAACAGCTTTGTTTTTTCATAAGAAAAACTTGGCATTAGAATCTCACTATATTTTGTACATTTTTTTATTTGTTGTTCAGAGCCTTCTTGGTGGCTAAAGCTCCTGTGTTTGAAAAGATATGTAAAGTGTGCTTTTGTCTTGCCCACTCATGGGTCTTCTTCCTCAGTCCACCATCTGTCAGGTTCTGTTACCAGCTACAGAGCAAGGACTCTCAAGGTCATTTCCATCCTTTTTGTCTTTGGCTAATGCTTACTAATCTTCAGGTATTTTTAATTTATTCAGTCAAGTGGAACTCGAATACCAGGATTCAAACTAGATATTTCAACTTGGAGCTCATGGAAAATGGAGAGGTGACAGGAAGTATTGCAGTATCACTAAGATTTCTGGTAGAAATATGTACTATATAGTACTATGAATATATCTAAGTCCAGCAAAGTTTAAGACCAGAGAAATGGAGCTGGAAAGAAGAGAGATTGGAGATAAAGTCTGTTAATTTGAACCAATGTATCCAATAAGACATTTAATAAAAATAAGCATGTGGTCAGCCTTACCTCTTGCATTACTTTCTTAAAATTCCAGTGTCATTATCCTGCAAGATTATATTTTATTATTTATGCTATAGCATTTTGGATGAAGGTCTAAATTAAAAGAGATGCTGAAATGCCTGTAAAACATGCTCAGTGATTGTTTCTAAACATTTCTGTATGCTGTGGATTCCAGTGCATTACATGTAAATCTTGGTGGCTGAATTATATCTCTGTCCAAGGCAATGAGTGAGGTAACATTCTCCTGAATGGGAATGCTCTTTAGAGCTAGTCAGTGAGGAGCACTGGGCTTACTAAAGTTTCTAAACCTCTGCCTTGCTTCAGACCTTGGATAGCTTAACCAGTGATGGGGAGAGGGGCCTCCTTTCACTCACTCCAGAGCCTAGTACTAGTGCTAGTGGAGAAAGGTACAAACAAAATTATTTTGCCTTTCCTTGCTCAGAAAGTGTACAAGGAGTGAGTGAGATGATTAAAAGGTTATAAGCCAGTTATTCAAAGGCGAAGATCCTGTCCTGGTGAAGATAACAGAATGTTTTCAAACAGTAACCCTTACTATTAGGAAAAACTTCTAGAAAGCTGTGAGAAGTATAAGTTTGCAAGAAGATGGATAAGTTTGGGTCACCAGAATTGATATAAGGATTAGAGTATTGCAGAAAGCAAGCTAGGTAGCATTCCTGCATCAGTCTCTGAGAGGACACTTGACGGACCATTGGATATCCCTTGCTAAGTACCATCAGAAATTAATGTTAAAAGGAGCTACTACAGCTGTCAGGTAAAAAGGCAAGTCAAAAGGACAGCTTAGTTTGTTTCTTAAATTAAACTTCAAAAGTGAGAAACTATGTTAAAATCTATAGAATGTTAAAATCTATAGAATTGCAGTGAAAGTCAGGTTTATGCCAGAGGTCAGCAATGTGGCAGAATGTCCTTACTGAAGAGGTGATGGACTGACTGGGAAAGTAGATCAGGATTTTTTTTCTGTACCAGACTGTGTGAGCATTTTTAGTGAATACTGTTTGCTACAATGAAATTTGACCACTGTGACTTACTAACTTTTTGAAAATGCTAGTAAATCAATGGCTAAGTAAAAAGCCAGTCAAGTTTTTTGTAAGGACTTCTTTATAGAAGAACATGAATAAACAGGGTAGGTGAGAGAGACATGGGAACTACATACAGGTACCATTACGTAGTTGAAAGATACTTTGATAGGAATACTGTGGTTTTGAAGAGCATTGGTAAAATTGGTGAAGTGGTAGTAATGTTGTGATTGTTAGTAGCTTAGAATTTCTTAGTTGTTTCTAATTTTTCCTCTGAGCAAAAAAGTGGGTTTAATACTTGAAACTGCGTAGCTAGTAGGGTAAAGAGAAGAAAGTATAAACTTCTTCCCATATGTTTTTTATTTCTTTTCCCATAAGTCAAAATACTTACGTGCAAGAAATATTCTTAAGTAATTGTTTAGTACTTAATAAGTTTGGCCAACTTTGTTCTATTTTCATTTCAGGCACAGAAAGATCAGAAAAAAGATCGTCCTCTTGTGCGACGCAAGTCAGAACTGCCTCAGGATATCTATACCATGAAAGCCTTGGAATCACATTGCAGAGCTGATGAATTAATATCACATGATGGGCATTAAACTATTACAGTGAAATATTATTTTGGAGGAAAAGTTTTTTTTCTGGACTCAGTTCTACAGTAGAACTTACTTTTTTGTGCCATACCAATCAGTTACACAAAGTCAAAGCTTTCTTCAACCCAGTTCTGTAGGCAATAACTTAATAGAGTATGCAGCTCAAGATTAGTAGTTCAAACAATGGTAAATTACCCAGTTCCATTTGCAGAATATTGGGTTGACTATAATCAAGTGGACACAATTTCCTGGAGGTGTTGTCATAGTACCAACTGGCTGATAACATGCAGTTTTTGTAGTCGTATTTGAGAAAAACATTCTATAAACTCTTTCTGTCTAAATAAGTGAATGACCAATAGTTGGTACTAATGATAAATGTGTTTTTCAAAAGTAAACTTATTTCAAATATAAGTATTAAACTTTTTCTAGGATTTCTCACCTTTACAGTTGTTTCCACATTATTGCTGTCCTGTAATATACCAGCAGTTTTGCAAATACACAATTATTCTTTCGTATTATAAAACATGGCTTACAAACTGGTAACATTCGTGACAATCCTCAGTCATCATTCCTTTCTAAGAATTCTGTAAAATCATTTCTCTTTTACTTAGGATAAAGATATATATATATATCTATATATACCACATCCTAATACTTTATGTAGATTTAAAGCCATATCTTCCAGTCTTTAATGTATAATATGGCACCAGTATTCCAGGTATGAACTGGTAGAAGATTTTTTTCCTAAAATGAAAATTTGTTTACTATGACTGGGAATAGACTGAATATGAAATTTCATTTTAAGTTTTTTCAAGTCAATAAAATAACTCTTTCGCTGTTTTCTCCCTTATCTGAGCTTTTAATACTCAGCATTTTTCTTGGGCTCTAGGAGTTCAATATTCTGTGGCAGATATTATGTGTGATTTCAGTTGCATCAGTTTTTATCTGAAAGGTGAACATAATCTTTCAGGTAACACAAGATCATAAGCTTATTTTTAAAAAAACAAAAAAAAAAAGGAGAACAGACTCTTGAATTCCATTCTGCTTCTTTCTAAATGAGTCTAAGAGCTGAGGAGATAGTGACCATAATTTTACCGTGAAAATATTTTTTGTTGTTGTTGTAAAGAGCACATGTGCTGCAAATACACCTCACAAGTGAACTGAAAATGCATCTGAGTTGCTGATGATCTTCAAATGCTGCTATATATTCCACAAGATTACTTGCATGTAATGAGCTTTTTGTTGTAGATGGAAAAGCACGGGAGGAAAATCTCTTTAAAAATATAGTGCTTTGTCTTCAATATTTGATTTCTCTCAGGGTGGCCAGTATTTTGACTTACTTATCCTGCTTAAAAGCTGTTTGAAATGTGTTCTGCTATTCTGAATGGGTGATTAGTTTCTTTTGTCTCTGGCAGTAACATGATATAACTTAATGTTTAATGTCTTGATGCATAAAGAGATAAAAAACGTGGCTTCTTTAAAAACAGTTTTGTTCTACTTTTTAAGGAAGTATAACATCTCCTGCATCCATAAAAAAGAATTGCTCAAAGCAGACATTCATAGTAACCTTGTGCAGATGTAGTGCCTGCTGTTTGTTGGTTGCATTTAACATTCAATTTCCAATATTTGTTACGTTGTCTATTGGAAGAAAATTGTGAGTGATAAATATTGGCTTACAACAACTAAATTTCAAGACCAACCCAATCTTTTAAGTGGAATGTCCACTGTGTCTGAAAACATTTCCTGTAAAACTTGAAAAGAATATGCTTTACCATTAGGATAAACTATATGAAAGCAGTTTAAAGATGCCTTCTCCTTTTGAGGGAAAAAGGGTGCTTTTTTAATTGTGTAAAGCAACGTCTACGTATTTTGATATACCATTGTTTGAACTTCCATCTTTAGCTGGTAGATTATCAGTTACCTTTGATTTTGGGTGTTCAGTATGTTTGTGCAAGAGGTCGCTGAAAGGAATTATTCCTATGTTACCCGAGGGGGGTATAAAAAAGCTGTATATCAATGTTTGATTGATTGTGTGATGCTCAACGTATAGGGACATCTTTCACTGTCTAGATTTTATTTTTGTTCTTTATTGAAGATAAACACTCACCAAAAAGGGAAATATTGTGGTATTTTTTAGGGCTTGAAGGTCTCTATAAAGACATATTTGAAGTTTTGGGCCACTAAACATTTGCTTAGGCAATATTCCAAAATCTATCACCACTAATTGTTTAGCATGTTTATTATCAATATTTATATACTTCTTATAATCCTGTACTAAACAATTCTAAAACTAATACATCCAAAATAAAAAGAAAAATTGACGTAGAATTTTGGTGACTGTTGTTCTTCATAAAGTTCTGTCTGACACCTTCCCCCCATTTTCCAAAATTACACCTGTACATCAGGAATGTCAAAAGTAATATTACAAGTGTCTTTTTAGTGTGGCTTTAGTATGGCTTCATTTTAATATTGTACATACATTGTACCTTGTTTTATGGTAATAAGTAATAAAAATGTAGACTTCATATTTTGTACAGAATCGTCCTATGTACAGAATAAAAAGTTCCTAGAAACAGCAAAAATAGGTAAGTGGCACAATTATTTTTCATTAGACAATATCTGTAACATTATGCATTAGTGGAATGTTAAGTTCAAATGTACCTACATATTTTTTAACATTTTGTAATTCGATTTTTTGTTCTGGCATTGTTTCTGAAGAACTTCATACACCTGCCATTTAATATGCTTTTATCTAATTTTAAAACTTAAAAAAAAAAGGGTGTATTATATGGACAAATAAAGAACATGTGAATTTTACTTGTTCATCATGAAACTAAATTTAACACGGGGTTTGGGGGTGTGTTCAGATTATTGTTTGCACAGTCAGCTGTACAGATGAAAATAATTTCATAATTTCACAAAAGCAAAATAAATATGGAAAGGCCATTACCAAAAAAGAAAAAGAAAAAAGAAAAAACAGCTCAGGAATAATGGATATTCAGTAGAAAAAAACAGACTTCAGTTGTAGAGCACCAATCAGTACTAAAAGGAATTTGCTAAAACTCCAATCTACAGTTATGGAAAATGCACCTTTCATACCACCATATTTTCCCCTGTAACACTTCTGTATCGACAGGTGTCAAGCAAAGTAGCCAAAAAATCGAGGATTATATTGTGGAAGGTGGTAGGTGGTCAAGTGGCAAAGATGTAGGGAAAAACTGAAGTCTGCAGTAGGAGTTGTTTTCCCTCTGCAACCCATAAAAGTCTTCAAAAGAACTAAGAAAGTAACTCGCATAAAGCGAGTAAGGGGAGGGTTGGGGGAGGGGGTGAACCTGGGATCAACAGCTGACTACTGACTTGAGTTATGAATGTAAGATTTGAGTTATAAATTAGGTCTTTGCATACTGAAAGAAATGGCTTTCTGCTTGAGCTCAGTAGTAAACACATCACATCATGAATGAAAAACTAGATATTGAAACAACTGAGAATCCAGTCATTCACTTAAGGAAATTGGGGTCAAATATCTCTCAAAATGCAACATTTTTAAAATACTGACAATGATGACATTTTTCCCATATAAATACCTTACTGAGTTGCAAGCATGTTCAGGAAGTGACCTTTAATCCTTTCTCTCTAAGGGAATTAAGCTTGGGGGCTTTGACCAACAACCTTTTTTGGCATTGCTTTCATGGTTTGGCTTTGTAGAATTGGAAAGGAAGGTGCTGGTGTAGCACCTATTGCTTGTATTTAGAGGTTTGTTAGATTTGCTTTATGTGCCTCCCAAATGTACTTACAGGAGATCACTGTAAGTGATTCCAGGTTATCCCAATGTTCTGGAACACATTACAGGCCACCCACCTGAAAGTGGAGCATTTCTGCCCCTCTGATCTTGTCCTCCCTGTGTGCAGTGAGTGTGGAGACTCTGTGTATAGCTAATTAAGAAATGCCATTCTAATTACCATATCACTGTCTCCCTGGATTAGTTTCTTTTCTATGAGGAGACTTGGCTCGAGCTGTCTTTACCTTATGAAATAAAGCTTTGATGTAGTTAAACATTTCTGTATGAAGAAATTCCCAAGGGAGGATTTACTGTGGAGCTAAAGAAGGTAATGGATTATCCCTTCCCCTCATAATTGAAGAGCAGCATGACTGTAGTTGGCTTTCCCTGGGCCCAGGCACGAGGGAACTGCACTCACTCCCACACCAGAGGGCTGCACACACACAACGTGCAGGGTTCATAAGCTGTGGTGGTAAGGGGAGAGGGCTTCCACTGTTTAACTACAAAGGGGAGAAGGGCATTCACAGAATTGCTTCAAACTATTTTAGATATTTTTGTGAAAACCACACTGAAAGGGTTCATGCTAGCATGAAGGGTTTGCCATGGCAATTTTTCTGGTACCCTGGCTGTAGAATTAAAGATGCAAGAGGATTAGAGATGGGAAAGCAAGTGATTTGCTCTGATGGTTATTTGTTTGGGTTTTTTGCTTTGTTTTTGGTCTCAAATACTACTAAATTATTATTAAGGATAGGGAAAGAAACTTTTTTTTCCCCTTAAATTGTTCCTTTTATAAAGTGTGAAAAAGGTTCTGTTTCTACATATGTTGTGTGGCATTTGCTAGGAGCAAATCTTGTCTGCCTTGACAAGTCATAGTTCTCATTCTCATTCTCTGAAATACATATCTTTAGTTAAATTGTAGGGCCTATGTGTCATACTGTCAGTCATGGTGTTTGCATGACTGATTTCGGTGGCTTCTCATACCTGTGAGAAGGGCCAGGTCCTTTGTGTATCCAAGAAAAGGACATCTGGAATTAACTAGTGAAAGATCATGGCAAACTATTTTTCACCCTGACTGAGCAAGCTAAAGCCTTTTCTCTCCATAGGCTTTAACTGCACAAGAGAACTTGTGCAAAAAGCTAGTTTGTCTTGTCCCTGCTTCAATTTCCCTTTACTTACTTGGTATCATTCTCCCATTCCCTTTGGCACAGTAGATAAGGATGAAGTGATAAAGGAATACAAAGTCTTACCTACGCTAGCTTTTAGTTGCAAGTAGCCTAACGTTTAGATATCAGAATTCAAGACTTGTTCTTTATGCCATAAAGTCTTGTCAGACATAGTGCATTTCTATTTTTAAAACCTACTGTTGGGGATTTTTTTGACCCTACTTTCTCTGCAATTTGACAGCAATATATATAAATATTTGCTTGAATTGTGATTTCCTATCCCTGTCCTGCTTTCTTCTTACTTCCTAACTTTCCTTATTTATATTTTTTTTCCTGGCAGCAGTAATGAAATATTGTATCTTACTTTGTAAGCTACAAATATTCTGTCAGGTTTTGGTGCAGCAGGTGATGATTCCTCTAGAAGGACAAGCATGGAACCATCTCTTGAGCTCACCTCCAAGGAGATGCGAAGTTACACTTCACATGCATCAAAGTTGCTCAAGAATATTACCAACACCCTTTTAATGAACATCCTGAAGGCCACAATGTTAATTTATCCTGCGTTTTTGGATGCTTGGCCTGTGCTGGCACTTACTATGTGGATGTAAGAAGCTGCTTATTCTCCCCCCATTGGAAAGTAATCAGACACCACCAGATATGGGATAGCTTTGGAATTCAGGCAGCTTAGAAAAGTTTGCTAGTTTTTTCATGTGAAAAGCAATCCTAAAACATAACCTACGTATAGAAGAATGATCAGCTGTGAGCAAACTAGACTTTGGAAAATGGCAATAGGCAAGTGTTTTATTAAACACTGTCTCAGTAACTATTCTGTAAATACAATATTCAGATCAGTACCTACAGCTATTTTTCTTCATCAAAAATAAATTCTACTTTTCTACTGGAGGGGGAAGGTGTTTAAATGGTTTTGATTCATCAAAAACCAATCACCTCTTTTGGTGCTTGTGGTTGAAACTTACTTGCTGAACAGATCTTTTTTTTTTCCCAACCAAGAAGGTTTGGTGTTTCTATTACTTAATAAAATCAGTGTTTTGTCAAGGTTCAACTGGACTCATAAACCCTTTAGGAGCCTACTTGAGCATGGCATGCTTTTTCCCTTAGTAGAAATGGAGGAGCCAGGGCATGTGGCTGAGCTTTCAGGATTCCTAGTATTGTAGCTGGACCTAGACACTTTTGCTGAGTTACACTTGTGTAGTGGCTTACAACTCAGGACTTTCTTTGCCAGCAGGATATTTCACCCCAGCTTCCTTCTTGTGCAGTACATCTGAGCAGATCCTGGACCTGAGAGTCTCTGCATTTCCCTGTTTATCTATCTGAGGAAATGCATGTGGGGTTCAGAGGCAGTTTTTGCTTCTCTTTTGGGGCCAACATTCCATTTTCCACCTACATATGAGCAAAAACTGGAGTTTCAGTCTGTGGGTCACCCACCATCCCTAGTGTACTTTTGGAGAGTCAGTGGAATTGCTTTGGGACTTCACAGCCCCCTCTCCAAGACACATTCAAATGCCAGCCAGGACCAGGGGAGGAGGGTACTTGTTTGGGCACAGAGAAATGGGATCATCCATCTCAGTGGCAGTGAGCTAAACTCATCTAATACCTTGATCAGTCAAAGACACTGGGACGTGGCAGCTGTAAAAGACCTTTAAGAATTTTTAAAGATTAGATTTACTTTTTAATTAAAGTCCCCTTTTTCAGTGATGTGCTTTTGCTCCCTGTGTGTCCTTTGTGTTTGGGAAACAGTCTCACAAAAGACTGGGATTAATGGTTTGGATGCTGGATTCCTTAAAGGATAATTGCAGGGCTGGCTGGGCTGGGTATATAAAGCCCCCGAGGTACAAGAGTCGGGGGTGGCTCTTCACTGAAGAAGCCTTGCAGTTGGCCTGCTGCTATCTTCGTGGGAAAATGTCACTTGTGCCATCTGTTAAGGCTTCTGGGTTAATTTTCCACGTGAAATAAACATTTTTCATTCGGACAAATGAGCCTCGGAACTGCTTTGTCTTCCAGGTCCTGGGGCGGCGGCAGCAGCAGCAGCAGAACGCGTCTGGCCCGGGCAGTGCTGCCAGGGCGCTGAGGCCTGGATGGGGGGGAAGGAGGGGGGATTTTCCCCTTCCCGCTCGGATCCCGCCCTCTCCTTCCAGAATAAATCACTTGGATAAAATCCTTGCGGAAGGATTTCCTGAAGGGAACCCTCCAGTACCTGGAGGGAGCCTACAGGAAAGATGGAGGGGGGACTTTTCACAAGCGCATGTAGTGACAGGACAAAGGGGGGATGCATTCAAATCAAAAGAGAGTAGGTTTAAATGAGATATGAGGAGGAAGCTTTTTGCTGGGAGGGTAGTGAGGCACTGGAATAGGTTGCCCAGAGAAGCTGTGGATGCGCCATCCCTGGCAGCGTTCAAGGCCAGGTTGGGCTTTGAGCAATCTGGTCTAGCGGAAGGTGTCCCTGCCCACGGCAAGGTGGATGGAACCGGATGATCTTTAAGGTCCCTTCCAACCCAAACCATTCTGTCATTCTATAAATAGAAGAGCGAGGCCGCGGGGAGGCGGGAGGAGCCGGCGGGAAGCAGCGGGCAGGCGGGGGAGCCGCTCGGAGGCTGAGGGAGGCGGGCGGGGCGGGGCGGGGCGGGCCGCCCGTCCCAGGCTCCCCCGCGGCGCGGCCGGGCGGGGCTCGCAGCGCGGCGGGCGGGCTCAGCCGGGGCGCGGCGGGGCGGGCGGAGCGCGGTGCCGGCCCGTGTCCTCTGCCTCGGCATGTCCGACTCCGGCGGCGGCGGGGGCGGCGGCCCCGGCGGCGAGGAAGGCGGCATGGAGGTGTCGGGCTCGGCGGTGCAGAACGTGGCCGACGTGTCGGTGCTGCAGAAGCACCTGCGCAAGTTGGTGCCGCTGCTGCTGGAAGACGGCGGCGAGGCGCCGGCGGCGCTGGAGGCAGCGCTGGAGGAGAAGGGCGCCCTGGAGCATATGCGCAAGTTCCTCTCCGACCCGCAGGTCCACACGGTGCTGGTGGAGCGCTCCACGCTCAAAGGTGAGGCGGCAGCGGGGCCGCCGCCGTGGCAAAATGGCCGCGGCCGCCCGGAGCCGCCGCCCTGCCGCGGGTGGGAGGGGCGCGCCGGCCGCCGCGGGGCCGCTCCGCCTCAGCACGGCCCGGCCGGGCACCGCGCGGGAGAGGGAGAGGGAAAGGGAGAGGGAAAGAGCAGGCACGGCGCGGGATCGGGGTTGGAAGAGAGCGGGCATGGCGCGGGACCGGGGTCCGGAGAGGGCGGTGGCAGCAGTGGGGACCCGCCCGCCGCCCTGGCTCTGCTGCCGCCGCCCAGCCCGGCCTCCGCCGCCGCCTTTGTTCCTGAGGCCCGGAGGATGCTCGGCGGGGCTGTGGGCGCAGATCTGGGCGTGCTGCGGCTGCGTCCGTCCCTTCTTGGGGAGGCACCGAAGATGCTTCGTCAGTCGGCTGACGGGTGCCGCAGGCTGCTGGGGAAGCGGCCTCCTTCTGGGCGAGGCAGGCAGCGAGCGCTGAGACGAACTAAAGCGCCAAAACCTCGGATAAAAGGAATATAAATACCCTAGACCTGAATAGGCTTGTAAAAAACGTCGTGTCATGGTTAACTAGCGAGCCCCCGAAACTGACAAACGCAGATGTGGACCTTGCGGTGCCTTTGTTTAGTTACCTCAGCTCGGTGGCCGTGCTGCTTGTGCTCGGAACCGCATCAAGTGCTGCATTAAATAAATACTGCAGCTAAGCTGAGACTCTGACTCGAATATCTTTGTTATTTACATGCTGCTGTTACCATTTATTTCGAAAATTGCCAGCAAATCTGTTGTTAAATAGGCTCTTACTGTCACAACGCAGCCTAATGAACAATGACAAAACACGACTAGGCTTCATCAGTAATGCAGACTCTTGCTATTAAACAAGCCCCTGCAGTCTGTCAATGTATACCTGCCTGCCAGCGTGACCTTGCAGATTTTAATATTAAGCTTCTGGATCTCTACTCCTAGCGTGCTGATGGTTCCATTCCTGTAGATATATATCAAATCTTAATATAGTCATACTTCATACTGCATTATTTAACATGTCAGCAGCCACAGTTTAACATAATGCATGTATGCTCTGCAGTTGCTGCTCACTGAGGGAAGCATAAATAAGATTCTTCTGTTTGCTGTCTATTCCCTATAAGCTTAAGATGTTGCTTAAAAATACCCTGTCTTTGTTTATCTTATGCCTGTTTCCACTGATTATCCTTCTGCTTCCCCTTCCAAAGTTTGAGACTTCTTTTTCAGCAGGGTTAATTTTCTCGAAGGGAACAAAAGAACAACTGTCTTTATGAATTCATGATACAGTATTCAATAAGATTTAAAGAAAATCCATTGAATATTAATTGGCTATGCAGATGATGTCTGCATTTGTCCCGTGCCTGGCTCATGAAGTCAGTTATCCTTAGTTCAGGTTGGAAGGATAAATAAAAGATAGTGGTGATCAGTTAGCTCCATGCTTGTGGCATACATATTGTTATATATATATGTGTGTGGTTAAAAAGAAATTGAGACACTCATTACATGTTTCAGAAGCCAAATACTAATTTACAATATCCAGAAGGCATTTCTATCTGTGTCTTCTGGTTTAATAGCAGTTATTTGGGCAGAGTGGATTTTCTGATTGGCAGCCAGTCTTCAGACTTAACAAATCTGGAACCTCCACCAGCATATGGAGATCTTTTCTCTGACACTATTAAAAGCAATGTTATTACTGAAGCTTGTCTGTGGACTACATAGCATGACATAAATTATTGATTACAGTGAAACAGAAGCCATGTTTCTGAGTAATGAAAAATGCTCTCTGGTATCACCAGCTACCCAACCTGCCAACAGCTTTCATACAGGTTCCTGTGGTGTCTAGTGCAGTGTTGTTCTTTGACCAGGCTTCTGGTCCTCGGGATCACAACTGTGACGCCCCGAGGCTGTATCTCCTAAGAGGGTATGAATGAAATCAGGATGAGAGTCTACTGCAATGTGTCCAGAGTGTCCCCCAACAGGCGGTAACCTTCTGCACCGAAATCACTGCATTGCACCACGACTGCCTGCATCCCCAGCAATTACATCATCTGTGATGCATTGGTTTTGGTAATGCCTGAGTACTTCCCATAGCTTGGCCTTTTGTTCTGTCAAGAGGTGGTTTTTTTGTTCAGAGACTTAATTTCCAAATCATTTTCAAAGGAAAAGTCTGAAAATACAAAGCCACCTTTGAAAGAAAAAAGCAGCTGTTTAATGTTCTCGCTGAAATGTAATTATTCTGGCAGCATATCTCTACAAGTAAATGCACATTCTGTAATGCAGATTTCTCTCTCAGAATACAAGTTATAATTCACTTGTTGTAATGTTTTATTGTTTTTTAATAGCAACCTAAAAAAGTTAATGGAGTTCGTTAAAAAACAATGAACCCATTCTGAATCTGAGAGATATTGCAAAGCTACATTTGACCTAGTTTAGTTAAGTAAGTTGGTGTGGAAATTAAAGGTCAGAAAATAGCCTGATAATAGCAGAAGATGGTTGAGAGCGAGTGGCAGATGCGTTAGAAATGAAGCATTTCTTACACAGTATGTTTTTTTGCAGAGGATGTGGGAGATGAAGGAGAAGAGGAAAAAGAGTTCATTTCCTACAGTATCAGCACTGACATTCATTATGGAATAAAGTCAAACAGGTGAATTAGTAAAATAGATTTAACATTTCTACCCTATGAATGCAAAACCTACACAAGCAGATTTACCTACTTTACCTACAAATTTACCTCCAATTTACCTAGTGCTTTCAGGCAGTATTTTTATTCAAGTGGGGCAATAGCTTTTCAGAGTGGAGGCTCTGATAAAATAAGGGTGTGTCTTGAGGCTGAAAGGAACAGACTTAGGACTTCTTACTCTGCAGTTAAAGAACAAAGTTTTATTTGTTTGGCATACATACAAATGTAACATACAACTTGGGTTCAGTAATATTCAATTATGTCTGACTCTTAAATATTTGTCACTTATCTTGATGTATATTGGGCTCTGAAGCTCTGTAAAATGTGTGCCTCTTCAGTGTGCCCTTGCTTCAGAGTCCTTATTGGCAGTTCACTTTGGCTGATTGCTGAAGTATAAAGATGTATTTATTTGGAAGACTTGTATTCGACTCTCATAGAAGAAAGATTATGAAGTATGATGATACAGATTAGCATTTGACTGCTAAACTTGCAGTCATATTAAAGCTATTCTAACTGTCACTTAAGTTCCAAATGATTAGTTAGTAACTGTTCTCTGTTCTGCAGCCTGGCCTTCATTAAACGTACACCAGTGATCGATGCCGACAAACCAGTGTCTTCCCAGCTCAGAGTGCTCACTCTCAGTGAAGACTCTCCGTATGAAACACTACACTCTTTCATTAGCAATGCTGTTGCTCCCTTTTTCAAGTCCTATATCCGAGAATCTGGCAAAGCAGACAGGTAATTCAGTATAAATACTGCATTTCTGTGCTAATGAATTGAAGTAAATGTTTAATGCAAAAAAAAACCCAAAACAAACCAAAACAACAGTAACTCCTCAAGGTGAGTCATGTTAAATTGTTTAAGCACACAGTTGCACATGATGCTGTTGCTGACTCTTGGAAAGCAGTTCAGATGATGGCCTGAATGTGTTGTGTATGGTTTTTGTTTTGGCTTCTTATACAGTAATATCTGTGCTTTTTCAGGGACGGCGATAAGATGGCTCCTTCAGTTGAGAAAAAGATTGCAGAGCTTGAAATGGGCCTCTTACATTTGCAGCAGAATATTGAAATTCCAGAGATCAGTCTGCCAATTCATGCAACCATTACTAACGTTGCCAAGCAGTGTTATGAACGTGGAGAAAAACCCAAGGTTACAGACTTTGGTGAGAAAGCTGAGGATCCGTTGTTCCTCAATCAGTTACAGTCTGGAGTCAACCGCTGGATTAGAGAAATACAAAAGGTAAAAAAACAAAACCAAAACAAACCAAAAGAACCCAGAAAAACAACTAAGTGCTAACCTATGTAGTACAGTGTATCTTTTTCACAGTTTAACTGGTAAAGTGTTGCTTCATGCAGGATACTCTGAAGATCTGAGACTAGACCAGTTTTCTGAGTCACCAGAGACACTATTCTAAATTAGGCTAAATCTGGTCTAGAATTAGGCGAAACTCAGTTTAAATTTGGAGTCTAGTCTAAATTGTTCTACAAGTAGCTGAGAGCATGACTGTTTTATACATATTGTAGTAGACTTAAGTAACCGGCAATAATCTTGTGAATTTTGTAACTATTCTTAAAACTTTTTCAGCAGATTGAGAGAAACAGGTCTTGTTGGTTTGGTTTTTTATTTCCTCTGGTGCATCCACAACTGCATCACAACAGTTGCTCCAGCCCTATCTTGTAACCTCATACTCCTGCCTGTTACTCTTCAAAAGAACTGCTGTTACTCAAAAGTAGCATCTCATGTACTACTCTGAGTTTTTTCCCTCTATAAACACATGTTGCTCTTGGAACAGTGTTGCTTTTTCTTACTTGAGAGCGTAAAACATCTGTTATCCTGCCTGGCTCATCTGTCATTAACCAGAATACAGACACTGATCAGGAAAGCAGGCAGGTGACATTTTTAGGCCATGCTGAAAATACTACATGAGGGTCCTAAAACTCACTTTCAGGACCTCTATAATTAAACTTCCTCATGTGTTGCATGCAGTTCCTACACTTTTCACAGAATGAGTGCCAAAACTGTCTGAGGTTGGATTATTAAAACCTAGCAGATATTACATGTTTCAATTATATTTAGTAACAGCAAGTTTTTACAGTCAAAGCATATAAATTAAATGCTTTTCTCCCTCTCTTCTCTTTCTCTCTATTACTTTGAAGGTGACCAAATTAGATCGAGATCCTGCATCAGGCACTGCATTACAGGAGATAAGCTTCTGGTTAAATTTGGAACGGGCTCTGTACCGCATTCAGGAAAAACGTGAAAGCCCAGAAGTTCTTCTGACTCTGGATATTCTAAAACATGGCAAACGTTTTCATGCAACTGTCAGCTTCGACACAGACACAGGTAAAATACCTTTTCAGTAACATTTTTCACAAATGACCTACGGAACTTAAGCTGTTACAAAATTTGAGCATTGTGGTACATAGAACAACACTGGTAGAGGAACCTTGGTGTAGTTAGAGCTACAGATTTGGTTAATGAAATGAAAAGTTATATTAAAAATCTTTTCCATTTAGGTCTAAAACAGGCACTGGAAACCGTGAATGACTATAATCCGCTGATGAAAGACTTCCCACTGAATGACTTGCTGTCTGCTACTGAGCTGGACAAAATAAGGCAGGCCCTTGTTGCAATATTTACCCATTTGAGAAAAATCAGAAACACAAAATATCCAATCCAGAGGGCATTGCGTTTAGTGGAGGCCATTTCAAGAGATCTGAGTTCTCAGCTACTTAAAGTGTTGGGAACCAGAAAACTCATGCATGTTGCCTATGAAGAGTTTGAAAAGGTATGTTCATGGTTTTGTGGTACTGGTTACTGTATTTTTGCATTGATCAGTGACTTTCTGGAAGCATTTAATTTGGGAGCTGAAGTTCCTATTCTAAAACTTCTTTCAGGTGATGGTTGCATGCTTTGAAGTATTCCAGACCTGGGATGATGAATATGAGAAGCTACAAGTTCTGCTCAGAGATATCGTGAAAAGAAAAAGGGAAGAGAACCTGAAGATGGTGTGGCGGATAAATCCTGCTCATAGGAAACTCCAGAGTCGTCTTGATCAAATGAGGAAATTCAGGCGTCAGCACGAGCAGCTGAGGGCAGTTATTGTGAGGGTCTTGAGACCTCAGGTAATTTTTTTAGTTGCTATTGAACTGAAAATTTGTGTGGCTCCTTCAAGAGCGTTACTGTTACTTAGAGAAGTTACCAACACAAAACTAATGTAACATTCAGTTTCACTGGCTGCTTCCAAAACCAGTTTAGTTTCAAACCCCTGCTAATTGGCTTAGCTTTAATTCTGACTTACATTGAATAATACATGACCATCCTCATGTTAATAAGCACAGCAAGTCTAGACATATAAATCCTTGAGCTTGAGTAAACCACAGTGGAAAATGAGATTATGCTCCATAGTAGTGAAAGTTTGTAAAGTATCTGTATTACCCTGTTCCTACTGGCACTTAAATCTGAAACATGACTGAAAGTTTGTTAAGGATTTACTAATTTGTAGGGGGATTTGCAAGGTTTTTTGGAACAGACTGTGTTTAGCCATTTTTAGGTAAATTTTGAAGCATCCAACTCACTAAACTGTGATTCCAATGCAGGTAACTGCTGTTGCCCAGCAAAATCAAGGAGAGGTACCCGAACCACAGGATATGAAAGTAGCAGAAGTCCTTTTTGATGCTGCAGATGCTAATGCGATTGAAGAAGTCAATCTTGCTTATGAGAATGTTAAGGAAGTAGATGGATTAGATGTTTCCAAAGAAGGTACAGAAGCCTGGGAGGCAGCAATGAAGCGCTATGATGAAAGGATTGACAGAGTTGAAACAAGAATAACTGCCCGTTTGAGAGATCAGCTTGGTACAGCAAAGAATGCCAACGAAATGTTCAGGATCTTCTCTCGGTTCAATGCCCTGTTTGTCAGACCTCACATCCGCGGTGCCATCCGTGAATATCAAACACAACTGATCCAGCGTGTGAAAGATGACATTGAGTCTCTTCATGACAAATTTAAAGTACAATACCCGCAGAGTCAAGCTTGTAAAATGAGTCACGTCCGTGACTTGCCTCCTGTGTCCGGCTCCATAATTTGGGCGAAACAGATTGACAGGCAGCTCACTGCTTACATGAAGCGTGTTGAGGATGTCCTTGGTAAAGGCTGGGAGAACCATGTAGAAGGTCAGAAGCTAAAGCAGGACGGAGATAGCTTTCGCATGAAGCTCAACACTCAGGAGATCTTCGATGACTGGGCAAGAAAAGTTCAGCAGCGCAATCTTGGTGTGTCTGGTCGCATTTTCACCATTGAAAGCACTCGTGTTCGAGGTCGATCTGGAAATGTCCTGAAACTGAAAGTCAACTTCCTCCCAGAAATAATTACACTTTCAAAAGAAGTCCGAAACCTGAAGTGGCTCGGCTTCCGTGTCCCACTGGCAATTGTCAACAAAGCTCACCAAGCAAACCAGCTCTACCCATTTGCTATTTCTCTCATTGAAAGTGTCCGCACGTATGAGCGAACATGTGAGAAGGTAGAGGAGCGTAATACCATCTCTCTGCTGGTTGCTGGCTTGAAGAAAGAGGTGCAGGCTTTGATTGCAGAAGGAATTGCACTCGTGTGGGAATCATACAAACTTGATCCATATGTACAGCGGTTAGCAGAGACCGTCTTCAGTTTCCAGGAAAAGGTTTGTTTTCTTTCAAATTCTGCAAATTTTTTACGTTTATACACATACTTCAAGTATAAATGTGTGGTTATCCAAAAGTCAGATTGGATGGCTGAGGACCAGGTCTGTAGCTCTTGGGTTAAGTAGGTGATTGATCAAAATAAAGATAAGTGATTAACCATTACTGTGTAATTACTGTTGTCTCAATCTAACCTGTCAAACTAAACATCCCATTTTTCCTAAACCATTTTAGGTGGATGATCTGCTCATTATTGAAGAGAAAATAGACCTGGAAGTGAGATCATTGGAAACATGCATGTATGATCACAAGACTTTCTCTGAAATCTTGAACAGAGTTCAGAAAGCTGTGGATGACTTAAATCTTCATTCATATTCAAATTTGCCAATTTGGGTCAATAAGCTGGATATGGAGGTAGGTTTGAGATCAAGGAGGAGTATACGTTTAGAGGAGAGATTCTTCCTAATATCTAATCTAAACCTACTCTTTCAATTTAACGCCATTACCCCCTGTCTTATTGTTACAAGCCCTTGTACAAAGTCCCTCTGCAGCTGTCTGTAGCCCCCTCAGGTATTGGAATGACTTAGTAAAGGAGCAGTTGGTTCTTTAAGGTACCATAGGTGTCAGAATATATTGGTAACAGAGATCTTCATACACTGAATATGCAGATTTTTCCTCCAATGTGTCTTATTTTCTTTAGATTGAAAGAATTCTGGGTGTTCGTTTGCAAGCTGGACTGAGGGCCTGGACCCAAGTTCTTCTTGGTCAAGCAGATGACAAAGCAGAAGTTGACATGGATACAGACGCTCCTCAAGTGAGCCATAAGCCTGGTGGTGAACCCAAGATCAAAGTAAGCTTTCTTGTGTTGTGCTTTTTTGTGGTTGTTTTTTTTTTTTTTTTTTTAGGTTAGGATTTTTGTTTGTTTGGAGTTTTTTTCTTATTGTCAGTTGTTAGTTGCAGGAATTATTTCTGAGACTTATATGGGAGATATATTTCTTCTGCATCTGTTTTTGGAGGAATACTTGCATCCTCCCATTTAAGAGCAAGTTGATTTTTCAGAAGTGCTGCTTGAAGTCCAAAATTCTTGTCTACATGTAGTAGTATCTGCCAGTAAAAATGATTGCTTTTACTGTTTCTGCAGAATATTGTACATGAACTAAGAATAACCAACCAGGTGATATACTTGAATCCACCAATTGAAGAGTGTAGATACAAACTTTACCAAGAAATGTTTTCTTGGAAGATGGTAATCCTGTCGCTACCAAGAATTCAAAGTCAGAGGTATCAGGTAAGTGTAATGAAGCTGTATCTAAGTCTGAGCAATTACCTTCACTTTGCAATTAATTGTGCTCGATATGTTAATGTGTTGCTCTAGAACTGCATCTGAGTGCTCTAGAAGGGAATGTATATCACAAGTATAATTGTGGTTCTTAGGTTGGAGTGCATTATGAGCTGTCTGAGGAAGAGAAGTTCTATCGTAATGCACTGACAAGGATGCCTGATGGCCCTGCAGCTCTGGAGGAGTCATACTCGGCTGTCATGGGAATTGTGACTGAAGTGGAGCAGTATGTCAAGGTAGGAGGCTGACACCATGTAATGCTACAGCTAAAATGAACACAGACTTCCAGTTTTCTCTGGGGGTTGGAGGGAAATGCATCTTTTGGAATGTACTGGAAAGATTCTGAACATTGTGAAATACCTGAATTAGGTTTGGCTGCAGTACCAGTGCCTGTGGGATATGCAGGCTGAAAACATATACAACCGTCTCGGAGAAGACCTGAATAAGTGGCAAGCCCTTCTGGTTCAGATAAGAAAGGCAAGAGGAACATTTGACAATGCAGAAACCAGAAAGGAATTTGGACCTGTTGTCATAGACTATGGCAAGGTAAGAAATTGTAATTATCGTTTATGATAGATGCATTAAATTTCAGAATGGGCATATGACAAAAAATAGCAAGGCTGACAGATTACTGTTACATAACATTATTTACTTGTAGGTACAATCAAAGGTGAACTTGAAGTACGACTCCTGGCACAAGGAAGTGCTCAGCAAATTTGGCCAGATGCTTGGTCAGAATATGACAGAGTTCCATTCACAAATTTCTAAGGTAAGATAAGTCCTTATTCTAGTTTTTCACTTTCAGATCAACTGTTCTAGAATGCTAAAACACTGATTTGTGCCCTTAACAGTCCCGTCAAGAGCTGGAGCAGCATTCTGTGGACACTGCTAGCACTTCAGATGCAGTGACATTCATCACATACGTGCAGTCCTTGAAACGTAAAATCAAACAGTTTGAAAAGCAAGTTGAGGTATGCTGTTCTGCTTATGATTCCTACTTGTAGAAATGTCAGGCTTATCTCTTAAGATGCAGCTTTATGATATTCAAGTTCTCTTAAAAGCAGACTTGAATTTGATAAGCTCTGTAGTGAGCATTTGTATTTAGCCTTGTGTTTAAAGTTAGTTTTGTCATTTTAACTTACAACCATTGTCTCTTGTAGCTTTATCGCAATGGTCAGCGCTTGCTTGAGAAACAAAGGTTCCAGTTTCCTTCCTCTTGGCTGTATATTGACAACATTGAAGGAGAATGGGGTGCCTTTAATGACATTATGCGCAGAAAGGATTCTGCCATTCAACAACAAGTAGCAAATTTGCAGATGAAAATAGTTCAGGAGGATCGTGCAGTGGAGAGCCGAACAACTGACTTGCTGACAGACTGGGAGAAAACAAAGCCCGTAACAGTAAGTAGTGGTGAATAATATTCAGTAAATGAGGTAGATTTTTTGCATTCAGTAAGAAGTACTAAGTTTATTTTTATGCTCTTTTTTTGCAGTTTTTCATTTTAGATGATGGTAGAAGTGTTTTTGAGGGTTCTATAATAACTTGTCAATGTGTTGATTTTGGGGGTGGTTGCAGAGGGAAATTTACCCTTAAAGCAGAGACCTCTGTTAAGTGCAGAAAGAAAGATGACTTCAGTGACTATCAGAGCTTTGTCTGAAACAAGGTATATGTCAGAGCTATGCACGTAGGAGGATTCAGAAGCAAGCTGCTGTTTGCTTTCTTTTTTTTTTTCCCTAAAGTGCTTTTTAGTAAAGCCAAAAACTGCATGTAAAATTGGAATGAGACTTACTCTGGACTAGTATGTTGCCTTATTGTCAGAAAACTGGAGAAATAATGAGACAAACCAACATTTAATATTTAGTCCTTGCATTCGGCTTGATTGTAGGATTATTTGATTAATATATCCCATGCAAACTTTAGGGAAATCTGCGTCCAGAAGAGGCTCTTCAAGCTCTTACCATTTACGAAGGGAAATTCGGCAGGCTGAAGGATGATCGTGAGAAGTGTGCGAAGGCCAAGGAGGCTCTGGAACTGACAGATACAGGACTGCTCAGTGGCAGTGAAGAGCGTGTCCAGGTACAACCTGCTCACATAACTTCTTGTCAGTTGTGGATAAAAATGTTTCAGTTCCATCATCCTCTCCCTTAAAAGAGGGACTCGTAGCCTGTGCTGCATAGGTATCAGGACACCATCTCCACACTGGTTCAATTCTAGCCTTAAGAGATTGTGATGTCTTCTATGTCTGTCTTATTCTTTTGAAACAGTTATGAGATGCAAAAATCTCATCTTGGTCACTTGCTATTGCAGTTCTGTTGAACTGATGAGCTGTCTGAAGGTTTTTGACATATTAAAAGTATTCTGTTTAACTCCCCCATGCTAATAACTTTGAAGAAATTAGGAATAACTGCTGATTTTTGATTTATTCTTTACTACAGGTAGCCCTTGAAGAGTTGCAGGATCTCAAAGGTGTCTGGTCTGAACTGTCAAAGGTTTGGGAACAGATTGATCAAATGAAAGAACAACCCTGGGTTTCAGTGCAGCCTCGCAAGGTACTTCACTTCTATTTACATAGACAGTATAACTGCCACAAGTGTATGCAAATTAAGAATTAGACCTCTTGAGATAGACATGCTCAATTGTCACATTTTCAGTGTTCAGGTACCTTTTTCAGTATCTTGTGAGCATGTTTCTTCTTTATGCTAAGCTGCAAAATATTCACTGGATTTTCACATCTAATATTACAGAAGATTTATGGTTCCAGTAGTTTTGAGATTGAAATTGGACTGCCTGTACAGAGAAAAAACTGTGTTGTTTTTAAATAGGCTGTTGGACCTCATTAGAGAAACTTCATTATATGGTTGGGTGAACAGCATTGGTTTTAATTCAATGCTCAGGGGGTAAAGAGCAGTTGGATCACTAAACCATAAGCTGCCTGTGACAAGACTGTCATAAATCTTAATAGGACCCAAAAAATTACATTCCCATAATGTAAGTAACCACATCTTAGGCAAATGTGTATAACACTTAAAAGAGCCATACTGTTGACAATATCTCATTAGCAATAGTTGTCTGTAAAAAGTACATACACAAAACTTGTACAGTTTTGTGCACAGCACTTGTAGAGAAGATTTCATTGCTTTTATGTTGTTGACAGCTTCGACAAAACTTAGATGGTCTGCTGAACCAACTGAAAAACTTCCCCGCTCGCTTGCGACAGTATGCCTCCTATGAATATGTTCAGAGACTTCTGAAGGGCTACATGAAGGTGAGTTTGTACTCATTTCTAAAATGCATGTGTTCTGTACTCAAGTTCAAAGATGTAATTCGCTTTCTTGTCTCCTTAGATAAACATGTTAGTTATCGAACTGAAATCCGAGGCCCTTAAGGACCGTCACTGGAAACAGCTGATGAAAAGGCTTCACGTTAACTGGGTTGTCTCCGAATTGACCCTGGGTCAGATCTGGGATGTGGATTTACAGAGAAATGAAGCAATTGTCAAAGATGTCCTGCTTGTGGCTCAGGGAGAGATGGCTTTGGAAGAGTTCTTGAAACAGGCTAGTATCAGCTCTTGTATGTGTTCATGCAATAGCAAACCAAAGGCTTGCTGTTGGGTGGCTGACACTTGTGTAGTAAACTTGTCACTCTAAGCTGTCAATACAAGTGCCAAGACTCCGTGGAGCTGGGGAACAGTTTAAAGCTGATGAAACCTGTATTATTTGGGGAAAGCAGTTCTTGATAGTGACTGCAAAGACCCCACCTTGTTCAAGTTTTACCTAACTGCATCATATTCTCAGTACTTTAAAAGCTTGAGCATAAACCCAGAATCCTTGGGTAAAAAAAGTAAAATGTGATTAACACATTTCTACTTTGTAACTATGTTGAAGCAGAAATGATTGATGTCATATCTTAAACATCCTTTTCTTCAGATAAGAGAAGTGTGGAACACTTACGAACTGGACTTGGTCAATTACCAGAACAAGTGTCGTTTGATTCGTGGATGGGATGACCTTTTCAACAAAGTAAAAGAGCACATTAACAGCGTGTCTGCTATGAAGCTGTCACCATACTACAAGGTAAAATGGAGAACAAAGCTAAGGAATCTTCCTTTAATTCTGCCTTCCCCTCTTGTTTAGTTCATGTATTTGTCAGCAGGGACTATATTCACCATGTAAGTTGACAGTTAATTCCATTTGCATACTTTGTAACCCTCCAACAACTGTTTCCATTAATAATTATTAGCAATCAAAAGCATGATAATATTAAAATGAATATTAATGCAGTATTTAAACTTCAGGTGTTTGAGGAAGATGCCCTTAGCTGGGAAGATAAGCTGAACCGTATCATGGCACTCTTTGATGTCTGGATAGATGTCCAAAGGCGATGGGTGTACCTGGAGGGCATCTTTACTGGCAGTGCAGACATCAAGCACTTGCTGCCTGTGGAGACCCAGCGGTTCCAGAGGTAACTTTTCAATTGCTTTGTTCTTTTCTTGCCTCCTTTGGGGCACCATATGGCCAGGCCTGAAACTTCATGACTCAGTGTAACGCTCTCTAAGTTAAAATACTGACTGTATTCTTGCCTGGTCCAGCTGGATTATAGCCCTGCTGTAGATGTAAGTTCATCAAGCAAAGAGGTGCAACTATGACAGAAAAACCTTTATAGTAAACAGGCTGATGTACAGTTTCTAGAAGATGGGAGTTTTAGATGATTGGGATTCAGGTGATTTTTCTTGCTAGTTCCTGCTAGCTGCTCCAAGGATTTTTCTGGCATTGTGGCTGCAAGAAGGCTTATTTCTGTTGCTGCAGCCTTTAGTCTCGCCCTTGAAACATTATTTACTTCCTCTGCTTTACCTTGCTCTGATTATACTTATTCATTCCACACACTTCCAGTCTGATCAAAGAATCGGATTTATGCATCTCTTCAGGAAATGAAGAAAAGTAGATCTTCTGCAGTGGAATTAGTAGATTGAACATTGCAAAGAAGTTAGATTTTGTTGTTGTGGGCTTGGCGTAGATAAAGAGCTATTTTGGGAATTTAGCCTGGTGTTACCTAGAGCAACTGCAACAGTTAGAGACAGAGTGGTCATTTAGAGACAAGTAACTTTGGTGTCCCGCAGGCCTGTGTTTGTTGAGTAACACATACTGTGTTATTTTACTTGCAGCATCAGCACTGAGTTTTTGGCACTCATGAAAAAGGTGTCCAAATCTCCACTTGTGATGGATGTTCTTAACATTCAAGGTGTGCAGAGATCATTAGAAAGACTGGCAGACTTGCTTGGCAAGATACAGAAGGCACTGGGAGAGTACCTGGAAAGGGAGAGGTCCTCTTTCCCTCGGTAAGAAGTTGACTCTGGTTGTCTCTTGAAGTAAAATAATATGATGTTTCTGTGCAGGAATTGGTGTACTGCTCTGTGAAGCTTCTACCAGTTTTTGTGCATTGCATATCTGTGGTGTTACAACCATTTAAATCTGTGTTGTATATACAGAATTCAGTTATAGGCACTTCTAAGGAAGTGGGACTGAAACTTCCCTTACTTGCTCATCTGTAGCTGGTTACAGAAATCACATACTGCTTAAGGAACCATTGCAGCTGATTTCTGTAAACTTAAAGGTTCTTCTGCCATTTGATTGAAGGACAGGTTTTGACTTTGACTAGTCCTCATCTGGTTTGTTGCTTAACATGAGAGAGTAAGGCTGAGGGAGGTACTGAGTCTCTGCCTAATAGATTTAATTCAATTCTGGGCTCTACAGTGGGTATTTCAGGGTAAAGAAAATGATCCACAATGTGGAGCATGTATACACCTGTGTATGGTACAGACCACGTGAACTGAGACTTAATGGTAGCACTGAGTTATAACTTTTAGCAAATTTATGGTTCGTGCACTCTTACAGTGTTAGGGAAATGGTTGCCAATTACTCCTGTATAGTGGCCATCTATGAAGCAAAAATCATAAATTAAAAGTGATAGTTGGG
Organism: Pseudopipra pipra; assembly: GCF_036250125.1. Lineage (NCBI taxonomy): Eukaryota > Metazoa > Chordata > Aves > Passeriformes > Pipridae > Pseudopipra > Pseudopipra pipra. The sequence goes on from NC_087554.1 coordinate 54,216,596, forward strand.
AGTTCTGATATAGATCTCATTTTCTGTGATTATTAGGTTTTATTTTGTTGGTGATGAAGACTTGCTTGAAATCATTGGAAACAGCAAAAATGTTGCTAAGCTACAGAAGCACTTCAAGAAAATGTTTGCAGGAGTCGCTAGCATTATTCTGAATGAAGATAATTCTGTGGTTCTTGGGATATCCTCACGTGAAGGAGAGGAGGTATAGCTGCAGTGTTTCTTTTTAAATAAACTTCTGAAAATAAGTGAAAGTGGGCTTACTTAAATCTTTAATTCTTGCAGGTGCTGTTCAAAACACCCGTCTCCATCACAGAACATCCCAAGATCAATGAGTGGCTTACTCTTGTTGAAAAAGAAATGAGAGTGACCCTTGCTAAATTGCTTGCAGAATCTGTAACTGAAGTAGAAATCTTTGGAAAAGCAACTTCAATTGATCCAGCAGTCTACATCTCTTGGATTGACAAATACCAGGTATTAACGTGGAACACCTAAGTATACTGCAGCTTGGTTACTTCAGTGAAGAAAACAATCTGATGAGGATTTTTGTTCCACAGGCTCAGCTTGTTGTCCTGTCAGCCCAGATTGCATGGTCTGAGAACGTGGAGTCAGCCCTCAATGGTGGAGGTGGAGACAGCAGTCCTCTCCAGTCTGTGCTGGCCAATGTTGAGGTCACACTCAATGTCCTGGCAGACTCTGTGCTGATGGAGCAGCCGCCTCTTCGCAGAAGGAAACTGGAGCACTTGGTAAGTAAAAACTTCCTTTCCTCTTCTGGGTTTGCAGGTGAGGATTTTTAAAAGTTTAATGAAAATATTGATCAGTCTAAGACAACTTACAGGAAAAGTTTCTTGCTTTTGAAGCAATTACATCAATGCCTGATCCAGTAGGTGGTGGTGGTTTTTCACAGTTGTGTTTTATAGACTGGCTCACAGAACTGATCTTTAAACCAGCTCTTCCAGATATGTGAGCTACTGATTTCTTCATTTAAGTGTGAAATATGTCACTAAGCTGCTTATTATTGTAATCAAAATACTCATTTTTTTGTAGATAAGGACTGGAGGGGAGGGGGAGGTTAAAATCATTATGGGTTATTTCTGTAGATTTTTAGAGGGAAATACCTGATCTGTTTTAGGAGTACCTGTCTTCATAGTTTCTGGCAAGTGAAATACCGAGTTCAGTAGTGTAATGGATTAACAGACTTACTGGACCAGAATGCTTTGCTGAAAATCCTTAACAACAGCAGGCAGCATTGTTAGTTTTGTCTTTGTGGCAACAGATTTTAAAGCAGAGACTGGTTTTATGTCATGATTTCTAAGTGATGGCAATTAATTTTGCTAATCTGAGAAGCTGTAGGATTCCTGGCTTCGTTAGCAATGGCTTGTGTTGCTGTGGTCTAAGGAGTTACTTCATTCTCCAGATCACCGAGTTGGTGCACCAGAGAGATGTTACAAGATCACTGATCAAAAGCAAGATTGACAACTCCAAATCCTTTGAGTGGCTCAGCCAAATGCGGTTCTACTTTGACCCAAAGCAGACAGATGTGTTGCAACAGCTCTCAATTCAGATGGCAAATGCCAAATTCAACTATGGCTTTGAGTACCTTGGTGTTCAGGATAAGCTGGTACAGACTCCTCTTACTGACCGCTGCTACCTGACAATGACACAAGCCCTGGAGGCAAGACTTGGAGGATCACCATTTGGTAAGTTAGTGAGACAAGTATATAAATTCTTATCTTCTCTAATACTTGATTATCTTCTCTAATATGTGTGTGAATGAGTGGTTTAGGTCACTTAAAGAATCATCAACAGGGTTTCAGCAAAGGCGAGTTTAATATAAATTTGTGAAAGCACAACAAATTCAATGGTAAAGTTCACTCTATTACTTACGGTATAGGTAGAACTCATAAAAGAAAAATTGAATTAAAAGCAATTATGCACAGACCAGGGACACAGGATAAGTAGGGATAACAGTAAGGGATGCAAAGGGGTAAGGGCCACGATCTCAGTTGGTAGTTACTGGAATTTTGTTTGAAAAGTCCAATAACAAAAATTTTATTCCACTTGGTCTGTTGTTCAGATAGAAAAATAAAGTCTCAAAGCTCTTTGTTGGAAAACAAGAGCTCATTAGACAACAGAAGTTCTGGGAGCAGATGGGGTTTTTCTGGTAAGCTCAAGGGGAGCTATCTGCCCAGGTGCCATTAATCAAGGCCGAGGCCTAACAAGCATTGCTCAGTCCATAATATGGCCCGAGATGAGGTGGAGAGGGTGAACTGGGGGAACAATATGCACTACCACAATATAGCATTAATATAAACATGCAGAGCACTTATGACTAAGATATTGAATAATAAAACAGTCTTGGAGGAAGTGGAAGCAGTTTTAAGGTTTCGTTTGAACCCTCTTGACAAGCACCATCAGAACCCTCACGTGGGCAGATTGCTCAAGTTGGCAGTGGTACCTCAGATGATACACACTAAAACATGTCTACCCCATTTCAAAAATAGGTCCTGCTGGTACTGGTAAAACAGAATCTGTGAAGGCTCTTGGACATCAGCTGGGCCGCTTCGTGTTGGTTTTCAACTGCGACGAAACATTTGACTTCCAGGTAAGCTGTTGGATAAAAAAGTGTAGTCTTTGCCAACAAGCAGTAGGAATCTCTTCAGAACTCTGAAGCAGCCAGCAGGGTTTATTTTCAAGATGATTGCCTATAAGACTTAACTGAGCTGGTATCTGTGGGTCATAGAAAACCTCTGTAACAAAAAATGCCTAAAGCAAAAGGGGGACAGACTATTGCTAGGGGAGAGGTTCTGGTTTTTTTGAACAGGTAGTTCTTTAACAGCACATGGAGGGAAAGGAAGAGGGAAGTACAGGGCAGGGACTTAAGACTGGCTTTAGGAAAGTACCTTCAGTTGTTTAGTTTGTATTGATAGTACTGGTTTAGTGGGGAACAGATGAGAGTGTCAAACTGCTGAAGTAGCTGTACTATTGCTAAATTATCCTTTGCAACATAGCTGTGGTGCTTACCTCAGCATGTGAAAAATTCTTCAAAACAAAATTTATCCAGATATTTGAATGTTAATGGCATCTTCAAACTGAGATGAAATGCCTTTGTGAACTGCAAATGTCTCAAAATAAAAACCTTGGTTAGGTGTATATATAAAAACCAATATAAACTGTAGACAAGGAATCGCTGTAGTTTATGAACTGTGCCAGCTTGCCATGTGTGGGTTTTTTGTGTAAAGGTGTATTTTTACCAGACCAGGGTTCCATTTAGCCAGCATTTGGCATCACAGGTAGTGGGTGATACTCCTTCCTTGCCCCCAGTCCTCTTCCTCCCTCTGACAGTTATGAGGATCAGGAGGTCTGAGCTGAAACGTGTTAGGTTCACTGGAGTATGAACAGAATTTCTCCACATACCATTTATCCCCTTAATTCCACTTGCACACTTCCATAACATTCTCTACCAAATTGTTCCACTGCATCACCATGCATTTTATGAAAGAGCACCTTCTTTTTGTCTGTTTTTAATGATTCCTTAGTTCTTGTAGTGGAAAAGACAGTGAATAATTGATTCCTATTCATCCTAAACCAGTAACTTCTAGACCTCCATCGTACTCTCTCATGTTGCTTTTTACAGAATCCTACCTTAAAGGTTGTTCTTTATGTGGAACTGGCCTTTCAATAAATGTTTTGTAATTCTAGTATCCTTGTGATAAGGAACTGGAATTCCACCCAATAATAACGGTATCAGCAAAGAAAACATTATGCAGTGGAATTATTTTGCCTGTTTTTGAACACACTGCAGTACAGTATGTAGGATATGATAGGAGAGTGATCATATTCTATGGTTCCATGAAGCAGTGAACACCTGAAAGTCAATTGAAACCCTTTAATAACTCTTACAGTGCTACAGGCATAGTAACCCACATAAATGCAGCTCCTTCCTGCCTTTGTATAAGGGCAGAAATATCCTTCCTCCATTGTATAAAGTGCTCTTCTCTGCTCCCCTTCACCTGTGCACACACAAGAAGGATCATGCAATTGAGTGGCTTTTCCCCTCTCTGTGCAGGCAATGGGACGTATCTTTGTGGGACTTTGCCAAGTGGGCGCATGGGGCTGCTTTGATGAGTTCAACAGACTGGAGGAGCGAATGCTCTCCGCAGTCTCACAGCAAGTTCAGTGCATCCAGGAAGCCTTGCGAGAGCATTCCAACCCCAACTATGACAAGAGTATGTAATTCTTTATTCCCAGTAGTCTCTAACATCCTTCATGCTATTTTGTTGCTCAGTTACATTTTTTGCAACTAATGCAAAAAGTGATGAAGCCACTTTCTGTCAAAACTTAAATACTTGAAGTAACTTTCAGCTGGTAGAAATTTATATTATTTGAGTTGCAGTACTAGAGAACCTGCTGTCTGTTACTGTAGGAAACTAAAATAGAATAAGGTATGACTTCTGTTCTCGAGGTGATTGATCACTGACTCAGGTGTAACTGAATGCACTCTCTTTTCAGCTGCAACACCGATTACCTGTGAGCTGCTGAACAAACAAGTCAAAGTGAGCCCTGACATGGCTATCTTCATCACCATGAATCCTGGCTATGCAGGCAGATCTAATCTGCCTGACAATTTGAAGAAGTTGTTCCGTAGCTTGGCAATGACAAAACCAGACCGTCAGTTGATTGCCCAGGTCATGTTGTACTCCCAAGGCTTCCGTACAGCTGAAGTGCTTGCCAATAAGATAGTACCATTCTTCAAGTGAGTAACAAGTTTGGCTCCAGTCAATAACAAGAGAACTTATTTGTTCAAAGCTATAATATTCTTTGCAACTCACTAAGCACATTGTGAGCAATCATTTCAAGTAAACAATGACATTTACTGAGTGTTGTGCTGGTTCCTATTGGCAATCAAATTGTATTTTGTCTCTCTTACTTCTTAGGCTTTGTGATGAACAGCTGTCCTCCCAAAGTCACTATGACTTTGGCTTGAGAGCACTGAAGAGTGTGCTGGTTAGTGCAGGTAACGTGAAGAGGGAGAGGATTCAGAAGATAAAGCGGGAGAAGGAAGAGCGTGGTGAAGTTGTGGATGAGGGAGAAATCGCTGAGAACTTACCAGAGCAAGAGGTAATGTGTGTGCAAAATCTTTACTTCTGTGATAGAGGATGCACACTAAACAAAAGTAACCCTACAGTGTTAGTTACTAAAGGTGGTGATTTGATAGCTTAGAAGCACCAAGTTAAACATATCTTAGGAGTCTCTGAATCAGAATGAAAAACTTGTTCATATGAGGTGGTGCATCCCTAACACTTATTGGTGCTCAGTTCCTCAGCAGTTAATAACAATAGCATAGTAAAGAGTATAAACTGAAAATCAATAGGAAATCATTGTGTAGTTCCAAAGTTGGAACCCCATCAAATGGTTGTTTTTGCTAAGACTGCCCTGGTCTGGTGCTTTATCAGTAAAGTATTTAGTGAAGTATTCCTTGTCAAACACATCTGGTAAAGTGAACTTAATAAAAAAATCTTAAATGAAATGTGACTCGCTCTCTGCAGATCCTGATCCAAAGTGTATGTGAAACTATGGTTCCAAAACTGGTTGCAGAAGACATTCCATTGCTGTTCAGTCTCCTTTCTGATGTATTCCCTGGAGTACAGTATCATCGTGGAGAGATGACAGCCTTGCGAGAGGAGCTTAAGAAAGTGTGTCAGGAAATGTACCTTACCTATGGTGATGGAGAAGAAGTTGGTGGCATGTGGGTTGAAAAGGTAAAATCTAAAACTCAAATATGGAATTGAAATTTATGTATAAGACTAAGCTTTTTTTTTAATTATGAAAGGTGGAAAACGTTCTACTTGTCTTAAGCGAGCAATACACAGAAGGCTTATATTGGCTACTAAAGTTAAGACTTCATTGGTACCTCATTTTTTCTGTCACAGGTTCTTCAGCTGTATCAGATTACACAGATAAATCATGGGTTGATGATGGTTGGTCCCTCTGGAAGTGGAAAGAGCATGGCTTGGAGAGTACTTCTGAAGGCCCTTGAACGGCTGGAGGGTGTGGAAGGTGTTGCTCACATTATAGATCCAAAAGCAATCAGCAAAGATCACCTCTATGGTACTTTGGATCCAAACACCAGAGAATGGACAGATGGCTTGTTTACACATGTCCTGAGAAAGTGAGTCTGTAATAGCATAAATGCAAACTGGCCAGTACATTTGTGCCAAGGATAATTTGGCCTTACTGAGTCGTAGTTCTCTACTGCAATAAATATTTCCTTTAATACAGGATCATAGACAATGTGAGAGGTGAACTACAAAAACGTCAGTGGATCATCTTCGATGGTGATGTAGACCCTGAGTGGGTTGAAAACTTGAACTCTGTTTTGGATGACAACAAACTTCTGACTCTGCCAAACGGCGAACGTCTCAGCCTCCCACCAAATGTAATGTAGCTTTGTTTACACCATGTTTATGTGCTGGCCACGAGCTTGTTGCTTTAGTTTCTTATGTACTAGTGCTGTCCCTCTTTCTCATCACAAACAGAGTAATACTGAGCTCAGGTTGTGTTTTGCTGGAGTTAAGGGTTTTTTTGGAAACAAGCATTTCACTTTATGCTTACTCTGACCCTGTAAGACAAACTTTGTGGGTTATATAAGTCTGTGGTAACACTCAATAATGATGAACTTAGCATAGCGTAACAGAATGCTGCTGTTGATTATTCAGAGTCTAAATGCAAATCAGCTTATTTTGAAAGATCTCTGTTTTTTGAGGGAGAGGGTTTTTGGTTTGTTCTGCTGTTGGTTGGTTGATTTTACTTCAAACCCTTGTTTTGAATTTCTGTTTTTCAGGTGCGTATCATGTTTGAGGTACAGGATCTGAAATATGCCACTTTGGCTACCGTGTCAAGGTGTGGTATGGTCTGGTTCAGTGAGGATGTTCTCAGTACAGACATGATATTCAACAACTTCCTGGCCAGACTAAGAAGCATTCCTCTAGATGAAGGTGAGGAGGAAGCGCAGCGAAGGCGAAAGGGCAAAGAAGATGAAGGAGAAGAAGCAGCATCCCCAATGTTGCAGGTATAACTTAGGTTACATTTGGGATACAGTAGTAAAAACGTTTGTATTACAGGTAGTACAGTGTACTTAGAATCTAGGACAGCCTATCACAGAAAAGCTGATTTCCTCCTCTTTTTTTTTTTTTTTTTTTTTTTTAAAGAATATTAAAATATGAAGCACTTCAAACCTTAAACAAAATCATTTCCTGCTGCCTGGTAATCAAATGAGAAGCAAATTCCTTGAGCAGTGTTTGTCTCCCCCAACAGATTCAGAGAGATGCTGCAACAATAATGCAGCCGTATTTCACATCTAACGGCCTGGTAACCAAAGCACTGGAACACGCTTTCAAGTTGGAGCACATCATGGATCTCACCCGCCTGCGCTGTCTGGGGTCTCTGTTCTCCATGTTGCACCAAGCGTGCCGCAACGTCGCCCAGTACAATGCCAACCACCCGGACTTCCCAATGCAGATAGATCAGCTGGAGCGCTACATCCAGGTAAATACAGTCTGATGTTCACTGGCTGCTGTGTTTGGCTAGATTTGAGTTATTCATCAAGTTTTGTTCCATTACTCTAAAACCAATAGTTGCTTTTGCTGCTTCTTACAGAGGTACCTGGTCTATGCGATACTCTGGTCTCTTTCTGGAGACAGCCGTTTGAAAATGAGAGCAGAGCTGGGAGAATACATCAGGAGAATCACCACTGTGCCACTGCCAACTGCACCCAACATACCCATAATTGACTATGAGGTAAGCCTTTCTTGTGGGAGAAGTGTTGCTCTTTCATGTTCTTATAAGCTTCCTTTAGATTTTGGAGATGAAACTGGAAAATAATTCGCTAGACTGTCTTAAACTTTACAGTTTCACAGTTCAGCAAACAAGCTGCTTGTTTAAATAAACACATAAAATTGGATGCCACAGACCATCCTGTCATTTAGAAAAAAGTGTTTTGACTAAGGTTGAGCTAGATTCCTACTGTAAATTGTCTAATCACGTTTTTGTGCTCCTAGGTGTCCATTACAGGTGAATGGGTGCCATGGCAGTCCAAGGTTCCTCAAATTGAAGTTGAAACACACAAGGTTGCAGCTCCTGATGTTGTAGTACCAACCCTAGATACAGTTCGCCATGAAGCGTTGCTGTATACTTGGCTGGCAGAACACAAACCTCTGGTGCTCTGTGGCCCACCAGGTTCTGGGAAGACCATGACCCTCTTCAGTGCTCTGAGAGCTCTGCCTGACATGGAGGTACACAAGGGACTGTGTGTGTCTGTGTACACGTGTGTGTGTGAATTACAGGGTAGTAACGAGTCTCTAAGTTCTTAAAGATTAAAGCAGTCTTGGTTCAGCGTGGAAGTTGTTTGCTAGCCAAAATTCAGTGGTAGCTTCACCTCAGTCAGTTATGTGTATGCAGTAGCAAAGAATAAAATTTATGTTGAGAATATCAATTTCTCTTAACATAAGAACTACTTTCTTCCTTTGCCTGTTCAGTAATACAGGAGGATTCCTACATTCAGTACTTAAAAACCTGTGGTAGTGTTTAGGATAACTCTCATCCTCCGGTGTATCAAGGTGGAGTAACAGTTACGTGAGGCTGTGATGTTCAAAGTCCAGGGCTGGACAGGAAGCAATACTGCATAATAAATGGAAAACCTGCAGTGGGAATAAGCAATATACAGGCAATAACCTGTAATATTGATGGTATATGTACTTCCATTGTGGAAAGCCAAACATGCCTGTTTTCAGGACTTTTGATATGTTCTCTTTCAGGTCTTAGTGTATTTTAACTATTTTTTTCACTATTTTCTTTCTAAGGTGGTTGGACTCAACTTTTCTAGTGCTACCACTCCAGAACTGCTCTTGAAAACTTTTGATCACTACTGTGAGTACAGGCGTACCCCTAATGGAGTGGTGCTGGCTCCTGTGCAGTTAGGAAAGTGGCTGGTGCTGTTCTGTGATGAAATCAATTTGCCAGATATGGATAAATACGGCACACAGAGAGTCATATCCTTCATTAGACAGGTTTGTTTTTCTTTGTAATCAACTGTATCATACCAGTGATGTTTAGAGAACTACAATGTTCCACTGATTTGATTTGATTTTTGGGTTTTTTCCAGATGGTGGAACATGGAGGATTCTATCGTACATCTGACCAGACATGGGTGAAACTGGAGAGGATTCAGTTTGTTGGTGCATGTAATCCACCTACTGATCCTGGAAGAAAGCCCCTCTCACATAGGTAATGTGTCTAGTAAACCCTATATAACAACAGAATAGGGGTCAGAACTGAAGCATTGACTGTGTAATCTGTTCTTAATACAGTTGTTTAACAACAACTGTGCTGAAATTGTGTTCCTTGCTTTTGCACTAGCTGCTAGTTGTTTCTTACCATGACAGCCAAACAGTGGACTCTCTGTTAGGCTGTTGAATCACCTGTCTGAACACTGTGGATACTTCAGAATGGAGTCATTAAGGAGCAATCAAACCAACTGCAGTTACTGATGATGATTTTGAATCAAGCAGTTATTTAATTTTGGCAAAAGATAACTAAGAGAGTACAGACTGTCATTTTCTGTACTGTGTAATATGCTAATTTTTCAGATTTCTACGACATGTTCCTGTGGTTTATGTGGACTATCCTGGACCAGCTTCACTTACTCAGATTTATGGAACATTCAATCGTGCAATGCTGAGGCTGATCCCATCACTTCGCACATATGCAGAACCTCTCACTGCTGCTATGGTAGAATTCTACACAATGTCTCAGGTAACTTGTTGAATACAACCCCAAACTCCAATTAGAAGTTTTGCTTTTATGCTGAATCTTTTAACATGCAGTGTTCGCCTTTCATATGGACAATATGTGTAAAAGAGCTCATCTAATTACTGGAGTTCTGCCAAAAACTATTGAATTACACTAGCAAAGTAATATCTTGCAATGCCAAGGCCTGTAAAGAATACGGTGCAACTTTGAGATAAAGTAACTAATTAAGTTTAAATTTATAGGAGAGATTCACTCAAGACACACAGCCACACTACATCTACTCACCTCGTGAAATGACTCGATGGGTGAGAGGTATATTCGAAGCATTAAGACCGCTAGAAACCTTACCAGTTGAAGGCCTGATTAGGATTTGGGCCCATGAAGCCTTACGACTCTTCCAAGACAGGTAAAATAAACGTGAGATGGGGAGGCGAAACCAAAAAAAGCTGAAAATTAATTTTCCCCACTCCTTGCCAACTTTCATTAGAAGATGAAAATATTACCCTTCACTCTAGCTTGACTCTCCTGGGAGCAGTATCTGCAAAGTAAAAATATACTTTAATCATAGTGCTGACATATGATGTGATTATATCCTCCCATTATAGAGGATTTGTACTCACTGACTTTTCCTTGTCCAGACTTGTTGAAGATGAGGAGAGGCGCTGGACTGATGAGAACATTGATATGGTTGCCCTGAAACACTTCCCCAACATTGACAAAGAGAAGGCTATGAGCAGACCTATCTTATACAGCAACTGGCTGTCGAAGGCAAGTGAAAATTTTTAAAAATTAAAACCCAAACTTAAAAAAGTTGGATGCAAGAGAGTGGTACAGCTTTTATAATTAAATCATAATTGGTGACCATAATTTTGTTGAATTGATCTTCAGAAAATTTTTGCTATGATTACCTGAAGTGAACTCTACCACAAATTTAATAGCTATTGTGCCAGGGATGCTATTCTAAGAGCTACCACAATATGTGAAGGCAGTATTAAATAATATTTCTCAAGAATGGTCTAACAGTACCAGGTAGTTGCTGACAATTATTGCTTATGGAACCTCGTGGATAAAAAGTGACCCTTAAGCAATACTGATATTACACATTTTATGGTGGACTGTTTCTCGCAATCTGAAGTGTTCCAGCTGGGCAAGCTATATGAATCCTGCTGGGTTGAGGCAAAAGTCCACCTAGCTTGCTACCCATCTCTGACCAATAGTAAGTGACTAGGAAAGGCTGTTTAATATAAATTGGGAAGTGATGGAAGGGAGTAAGTCTGTAGTGGTACTTCCCAGTCTCTTTGGTAACTGGCAGCACAGGTTCAGCCTATGGTAGGTTCAGTAGATACAGTGTTTAAACCCCATGCAGCTACCTGTGGCACTCTAGGCTGTGGACATGTTCCTGTGTGAGTTAAAGGAGTACAGTATTCTTAAGTTTTTGTAGCGGATTGCTGCTAGTAGTTCTGCTTTTTTGTACTCATAAATTTATCCCTAAGCAAACTCCCTTAACCTTAATTTCCATACTGCATTGACTGGTTCTTCTAGGATTATATTCCAGTGGATCAAGAAGAATTAAGAGACTATGTGAAAGCTAGGCTTAAAGTCTTTTATGAAGAAGAACTTGATGTACCACTTGTTCTGTTCAATGAAGTCTTGGATCATGTGTTAAGAATTGATCGGTAAGTTTAGATTTCTGTTGCTGCTTATGTAAGTAGTATTTAGAGTTTAAAACAGAGTACCCTGAGTACAGAGTAAGAATGGAGCATGATCTCAGTGTTGTCTATAGAAAATAAACTGCCAGCCTCCAGATAGCAGGATCCTATTTGGAAAGATGTGTCAGTTTTGGTACTAAGTTTAGGTATTCTAGAAAAAGCTTTGGTAAGTTGCTAACACCAATCACACTTGGTTATGTTGTTTTTCAGGATTTTCCGTCAGCCACAGGGCCACTTGCTGCTAATTGGAGTCAGTGGAGCAGGGAAAACAACCCTCTCAAGATTTGTTGCCTGGATGAACGGTTTAAGTGTCTACCAAATTAAGGTTGGTGTTCTAGTTTAACTTTTAAAAACCTGTTAGTCAAAACTCACCCGTAAATATGACCTCCAAAAAGCCCATTAAAAGCTAAACCAAAATGTTAATGACCAATGCTTAATCTTACCAGGTCCACAGAAAATATACAGGCGAAGATTTTGATGAAGACCTTAGGACAGTATTGAGACGTTCTGGCTGTAAAAATGAAAAAATAGCTTTTATCATGGATGAGTCAAATGTATTGGATTCTGGATTCCTGGAAAGAATGAACACTCTCCTAGCCAACGGAGAGGTAAGAAGATTTTAAGTAAATATTTTAAGCACCTCTCTACAATCACAGACTACAGCAAAACTATCTTTTGAATTAGGTTCCTGGTCTCTTTGAAGGAGATGAATATGCCACCCTCATGACTCAGTGTAAAGAAGGAGCACAGAAAGAAGGTTTAATGTTAGATTCACATGAGGAACTCTACAAATGGTTCACCAGCCAAGTTATTCGCAATCTCCATGTTGTGTTCACTATGAATCCATCTTCTGAGGGCCTGAAGGACAGGGCAGCTACCTCTCCTGCGCTCTTCAACAGGTAATTGCTGCATATTCCAACATGTTGTACCAGTACTGCTGAAACAGTACTTTCAGGGAAGTCTTCACAAATGCTTTGTATTTCAGATGCGTCTTGAACTGGTTTGGAGACTGGTCAACTGAGGCACTGTACCAAGTTGGCAAAGAGTTTACAAGCAAAATGGATCTTGAGAAACCAAATTATATTGTGCCCGATTACATGCCAGTTGTGTATGATAAGCTGCCACAGCCACCATCACACAGGGAGGCCATTGTTAACAGTTGTGTGTTTGTTCACCAGACTCTTCATCAGGTATGTTATTATTATACTGCTTAACTTATCTCTAGGTCACAGCATCATGCATCAGTTTCCTAGAAAGTATGATCTTTGGCATTCATATAGATTTAAACCCAGTGCATACTCTGCAACTTTTTGTTCCCCAAAGGCTAATGCTCGGCTGGCAAAACGAGGAGGCAGAACTATGGCAATCACACCACGCCACTATTTAGACTTCATCAACCATTATGCCAACTTGTTCAATGAGAAGCGAAGTGAACTGGAGGAACAGCAAATGCATTTGAATGTTGGTCTTAGAAAAATCAAGGAAACAGTTGATCAGGTACATATCTTTAAAACTTTGCCCTCTGTAAGACTGGAGTGGTAAAATAGATCTCAATGCTTGATGTGAATGCTCTCTTCCACCTTACAATCCATCTCAGGTGGAAGAATTGCGGCGTGACCTAAGAATAAAGAGTCAGGAACTGGAAGTGAAAAATGCAGCAGCCAATGACAAGTTGAAAAAGATGGTGAAAGATCAACAGGAAGCTGAGAAGAAGAAGGTAAAAAGTTTTGTTAAATCTCTGTGCATAGCAACTATTTTATTTACAAAACAGAGCTTGCAGAGCAAGTACTGGAAGAAGTTCAACTTCTAAAAAGCAATATTTTGTCTGTGAAATTTTCTTCTAGGTTATGAGCCAAGAGATTCAGGAACAGCTGCACAAGCAGCAGGAGGTCATTGCAGACAAGCAGATGAGTGTGAAAGAAGATCTTGACAAGGTGGAGCCTGCTGTCATTGAAGCTCAGAATGGTATGTTAGCACCTTGAGAGATCACACTATGGGCTTGGATCTAAAACTGGTCTATGGGAATGTGTTTTGTTGTAATCTGGGTTGGTCCTAACAAAAAAGTAGGCTCTTAGCAAGGGGCTGAATAGTGTTGAAGAAATTCCTTCTTTTAAATTCACAGTCTTTGAACTGTGATTTTTTTTGTGCTGTGTATAGTTCTGATCTGATACTTGATGTTTCTTTTATGGCTTGTGGCTTAGTTTCTGGCAGACCAGTTCTAGAAAGACCACTGATGCCTTGCTGCTGCACAGACGATATTCATTAAACTGGGTAGGCAAATCACTGGTTTGAGTGAATGGCTTTTGGGCAGCAGAATAAGTTGCCTCTGACCATTTGGCAAGTTGACATTTATGGAAGCGTATCTTATGATAGTAGTTTGGATGTTATCCAGTAATATCTTTTTCTCAAATAACCTCATATTCTTTTTGAGACTCTTGAAGCATTTTTACAAATCCAGGGTGCCCTTAACTGTTTGTTTTCTTCCCAATCAACATTCTTCATCTTTCTGGCACTGCTTAGCTGTGAAGTCAATCAAGAAGCAGCACCTGGTCGAGGTCCGTTCCATGGCTAATCCACCTGCAGCAGTGAAGTTAGCACTGGAGTCCATCTGCCTACTGTTAGGTGAAAGTACCACTGACTGGAAACAAATACGTTCCATCATCATGAGAGAGAACTTCATTCCAACCATTGTTAACTTCTCTGCTGAGGAAATCAGGTAAAGTGCAAGTGTGAGTTAGTTGTTTGAAGAAATTTTTTACGAAGGACAGAGGGTCTTAACTGGACTTTCCTCTGTGTAATTGCTTTGGTAGCACTTGAATTCTTTTGGCACCAGCATATTCCTGCATGTAGTGAACGTGCAGGCGGTACAGGAGACAGACTGCTGAAGCCAAGGTGTAACAGGCAAACTGGGACAAAAGAGCTGCTGTCGAGTAATTTCAAGGCATGGTTGCAAAGCAGTGTGTTGGTGTCCAAAGCCACATTGTCAGTTGAAATTGGTTTTGCAGCAATAACAGATGAGGTTGCTGAGGGCTTCATCCAGCTAAGGAGGTCCGTTTCCTAGCTGGCTCTGAACATGAGCAGAATGTCAAACTAGACATCAGAATTCCCTTCCAACTCCAAATTTTTCTGAGTGGAGTTAAGCAATCCGTGAGTGACTAATCTTAAAAGTATTGCTTGCTGAGTGCCTTATATCATACATAAGCTGTAATTTCTGAAACAACATGTTGAACTAATTAAAACATTCCAGCTACCAGATAGCAAAACTCCCAGGAAATATTCATTGTCAGCTGTGGAAGGCAGGCCAGATAAAGGGATACTGAATGCCCCTGTGCTGACATACAGTGTATTCATGCTATCTGTAAAAACTTTTCTCTTGCAGTGATGCCATCCGGGAGAGGATGAAGAAAAACTACCTGTCAAATCCAAGTTATAATTATGAAATTGTAAACAGAGCATCACTGGCTTGTGGACCTATGGTGAAATGGGCAATTGCACAGGTAAAGTCAGTTTGAGGAAGCAAAGGCAAGGTGAAAAGACTGAGCCTGAAGGCATATAGCAATGTCTAAAGGTGCTTTATTCAACCAAGTATTGCAAGCTATTT
Organism: Pseudopipra pipra; assembly: GCF_036250125.1. NCBI lineage: Eukaryota > Metazoa > Chordata > Aves > Passeriformes > Pipridae > Pseudopipra > Pseudopipra pipra. The sequence continues at coordinate 54,231,713 of NC_087554.1, forward strand.
TGCTTCAAAGAAATGGGTAGATGGTTCAGATGAACACTGATAGGATCTATAGTGCTGTGCCAGAGGACTGGCAGTTGTGATACAGCTTCTGCACTGAAAAACTTTAGGTTTACAGTGAACAGTAGTGGATGCTTTCTGTATCATTCTACAGGACAATACAGCTCCCCACTGGAAAATGCAATGCAATCCTCTTAATAGAGACTGCATTTGTCTTGCCTCAAAGTGGGGCCTGCTCACAGGCAGCTCTGCCAAGATCTTTTAGGCAGACTTCTAAATATTTGACTAGTTTCCTAAAGGAATAGGTTTTGGCAAAGATGCCCCCATACGGAGATATCAAAGAATGGTTTTACTTGCCTGTTGGTGTTCCATACAGCAAAGCACTTGGCTCGTTAAAACTGTGCCTGATTGGAATGGCATGAGTGGAGACACTGTATTTCGCTTGAATCTTGCCAATAGGCCCTGTCCTAATTCTCCTACAAGATCACACAGACATTGTGTGATACACCTCCCAGACAGTGAATATCCTGAGTTGGAAGGGACCCTTGGGGATCATTGAGTCCAACTCTTATGTGAAGGGCCAGTGTGGGGATTGAACCCACAACCTTGGTGTTATTAACACCATACTCTAACCAACTTGTTCTGTGGCTTAGCTATACTCATTTCATTGCTAAGAAAGGCAGATTAGGACAGTACTGGCATGGACACCCAGTTGAGTATTTATGTAAAACAGTGCTGTGCACTTCTTAATGTGGTCTGAACCTTTTGGATGACTTCGTGTAAATCTACAGAGCAGGAGAAGGATCTTGCAAAAATCAATTACTTACATGTCTGTGCTGGGTTTAAACTAGAGTCCTAGGGATTGATGCGTGATACTAAGTTTATTTTAAGTAGTTAATTCTTACAGGGGTCAGAAGTACATAAACTTGAAAAGATGCAGTTGATAGTATATACCTGAATTCTGTGGTTCTTGTTAGCACGTGTCATTTTAGAAAGTGCAAAGGATTTGTTTATTTATTGTTTGCAGCTGAACTATGCTGATATGTTGAAAAGAGTGGAACCTCTACGCAATGAACTGCAGAAGCTGGAGGATGATGCCAAAGACAACCAACAGAAAGCAAATGAAGTGGAGCAGATGATTCGTGATCTTGAAGCCAGTATTGCCCGTTACAAAGAAGAATATGCAGTACTGATTTCAGAGGCTCAAGCCATTAAGGCAGACTTGGCTGCTGTAGAAGCGAAAGTAAGACATTTATATATCAGTAATTTTTTATTTTTTAATCTCTGACAGCCTGAAATTTAACCGTTCTTCAAACTTTTAAGTGGACTTCAGTTGCTTCACCTGTGCAGTGTGTTTGAACTGTTCCATCTCTGGATGTCCTGAGGCTTCTTAAGCTACTGAAACCTGGCTAGAATTAGAAATATCAACATATGTTGCTACTTGGTTAACAAGACAGTTCAGATAAGGCTTAAAATACATAGAAAGCCTTTGGAAACAGGCATGCATGTAGTGGGATTGCAATGTCTTATCTGGACTTCTAGGGGAGTGAATTTCTCTATCTGCTTGATCTAGTCATTAGTATGTCACCACTATGCTAGTACTTAGCTCTTCTAAGTTAATCAAGGCAACAGTTAAAATCAAAGTAATAAATTAACCCTGAAGTGATTCTGCACAAATTTAATCTCATTCTGGGCTTTTAAATTTAACTTGGGCCTTGAGCCAATATTTAGTTGTTCTAAGAGACTTATAATACGACAGTTCATCATCTAAAGAGTCTCCTTCACCACTTATTTCTAGGTAAACCGTAGCACAGCTCTTCTGAAGAGTCTCTCTGCTGAACGTGAAAGATGGGAGAAGACAAGTGAAACTTTCAAAAACCAGATGTCCACTATTGCAGGAGACTGTTTACTTTCAGGAGCTTTTATTGCCTATGCTGGCTACTTCGATCAGCAGATGCGTCAGAATCTGTTCACTACGTGGTCTCACCATTTGCAGCAGGCAAATATCCAGGTAAAGATGCAGTCATGATAAGTTAACCATAAATAGATTTACTGCAGCAGCTAAAGAAGCTTTAACATTGCTAGGTAAAGGATGGAGCTGTTGGAAAAGAACAGCTTTTAGAGCTGTATTTACTTAAAATGTCTTCACCACCTACTTGGAGAATCTCTAGTTAAATATTAACTGTGTTTCCTTCTTGCAGTTCCGTACGGACATTGCAAGGACAGAGTACCTTTCCAACGCCGATGAGCGGCTTCGCTGGCAAGCAAGTTCTCTACCTGCAGATGACCTGTGCACTGAGAATGCCATCATGCTCAAGCGGTTTAATAGGTATTTCATTCTAAGATGTAGAATTCTTAAACAATATTCTCACAGCAGGCAGGGTTTGCACCTATTGCATCACCGTAACTCTTTCACAGCACTGTTTACTCTTGTGGGAACCTCTAATGTTTGTAAAAGCTTCTCAACCATGTGTAAACGTAAAAACTCTCGTTCACCTTTGCTTGCCATATTTTAACAGCTAAGCATAACAAAAAAGTTGGCTTCAACTGCAGCTGTTTCGTTGCCCAAATAACAGACTTACCTTTCAAAACTCTGAAGTCATTGAACCTGTCCCAAATTATTCCTTCAATAAACAAGGTTTTAGAGTTGAGACTAATAGTGTAGCATGAATTTATAAAACGCTTAGATATTGTCTGCAGTCAAAACCTGAATAATGAAAGTGGTTTTTTACTAACTTCAGGTATCCATTGATCATCGATCCCTCTGGGCAAGCTACAGAGTTTATCATGAATGAATATAAAGACCGTAAGATAACTCGTACTAGTTTCTTGGATGACGCTTTCAGGAAGAACTTGGAAAGTGCCTTGAGATTTGGTAACCCACTTCTAGTTCAGGTTAGTTACATGATCATGTAGAAACTATCTAAATTCTTGAATTCTACCCGTGTACTAGAAAAGCTTGCATTTTTTCTTTTAGTGACATGCAAGCAACTTTATTTTCAACTATAATTTGCCAAGTAAACTAGTGATATGTGAGGTGTTAGTCCTGAGAAGAACATTGGTGAGCTAGAAAATGAAAAGAAGGGATTTCCTTTTCCACCATTTCAAGATCAAATGCTTTTATTTTGAAATTATCTTTCTTTACTTTCCAATCTGTAAAATGGCTTGCAACCTTTGTTTTCATGTGCTATCTCTAGTAATAGATAATAGCAAATAATATGGCTAGTTATCTAGAATTAAATTACTCTGAGTATGAGAGAGAAGTTTCAGTAATACAAAAAATAGGTAACTGCAGGTATAGTTGACTTTCACTTGAGATGGGTATGTTTTTTGCTTCTTAGTATGGAAATGGGAAAATGGGGTTAGCTCACAGATCAGTAACTGTTGCTTGTGTTGCTTGGGATAGGGCTTGTAATACATTAGAGCTAAGACAATTACAGCCATCAGTAATACTACCCTTCTGAGGTTATGCATGGTAACTGCCTAAACTTTGTGCTTGTGTAGCTCAACTACAAATCTAAAGTGGAAATGCCTTCTGAATGTGATCTGTATTCCTAGCCAACTGCCAATTGATTGGTTACCAGACCTTTAAGCCCTAGTTCAATTGGGAGTTTTTGCTTGAGACACTTGCAAGGAACACAATCTCTTAACACATTTCTGCTTTTAGGACGTGGAGAGCTACGATCCAGTTCTGAATCCTGTTCTGAACCGCGAAGTCCGAAGAACTGGAGGCAGAGTTCTCATTACTCTAGGAGACCAAGATATTGATTTGTCACCATCCTTTGTCATCTTCCTCTCCACCAGAGATCCAACAGTAAGTAAAATAAAAGCTGTCCTGTTTGGAGAAATGGTGTCTCAGAAAGCTGAGAAAGTTTTTTGTGTTTCCTGTGACAGGTTGAATTCCCACCGGACCTCTGCTCTCGCGTTACATTTGTGAACTTCACAGTAACTCGCAGCAGCCTACAGAGCCAGTGTCTGAATGAAGTCCTGAAAGCTGAAAGACCAGATGTTGATGAAAAACGTTCTGACCTCCTGAAGCTTCAGGGTATGTTTACCAAAATGAACTCCTCCTGTTCTAAAAGAATACATTGGTTTTACTGTAGCTGTAGAAATACACAGTAAAATGTCTTCATGCTCTGGCTTCTCAAGATGTCCAAAGCCAAAGTACACACAATTCAAATAATTCTTAAAAAACTAACATATCTATACAATGTGACCTATTTTTCCTTCTAATTAAGGTGAATTTCAGCTGCGCTTGCGTCAATTGGAAAAATCCCTACTGCAGGCACTTAATGAAGTGAAGGGACGTATCCTGGATGATGACACCATCATTACTACTCTTGAGAACCTGAAGAAGGAAGCAGCAGAGGTTACCAGAAAAGTGGAGGAGACTGACATTGTCATGCAAGAAGTTGAGACAGTTTCTCAGCAGTACTTGCCTCTTTCTACAGCATGCAGCAGTATCTACTTTACTATGGAGTCACTGAAACAGGTAGGATGAGTTGTTTTTCCTGCCAGAAGCTTCATGTATTTACTGTTCAAAGCTAAATAGGCACTGCCTGATTCCAGCATGGCTGCTATATTGCAGTTTGTTTGGCATATGCCAATGACTATCAAACAGCAGGACTCATGAGAGAAAAACTGAACCCTTTTGTCTTTCAGATACATTTCCTGTACCAATACTCCCTCCAGTTTTTCTTGGACATCTATCACAATGTCTTGTATGAGAACCCAAATCTGAAGGGAATTACAGACCATACTCATCGTCTCTCAATCATCACAAAGGATCTCTTCCAGGTTGAGTTTTTTAACTAATAAATGTAATTCTTCGGTCAATTTTGAAGAGTCAAGAGTTCATGGCCTCTGTACTAACTTCCCTGTTTTGTTGGTAGGTGGCATTCAATAGAGTGGCACGTGGCATGCTGCATCAGGATCATATAACATTTGCCATGTTGTTGGCCCGGATCAAACTGAAAGGCACCATTGGGTAAACATTTATATTCTCATTTCACTTTAGTTGACAGAGGGAGGGCTGTCTCGAAGGCATCTGGCTGAAGTCTTCTTTTCCCTTAACGTTAGGGAGCCTACATATGATGCAGAATTCCAGCACTTCTTGAGAGGGAAGGAGATTGTATTAAACACTGCATCTCTCCCCAAAATCAATGGTTTGACTGTAGAGCAAACAGAAGCAATGATGAGGTTGAGCTGCCTTCCTGCATTTAAGGACCTTGTTTCGAAAGTTCAAGCGGATGAGGTAAGTGTTGGCTAGGGCTTGTTTCTGCACTGAACTATCTTGTGGGGCTTTTTAGGTGTCTGCTTGAAGAGCTTTGTGCTCACAAGTAAACTCTCCTAGGATGGGAATGGGGCAGCCTTACAAATAACTAGTTGTAGTTGTGGAAATGAATATTCTTATTTCCTTAGCAATCCAGCTGTGAAACTTGTTGTAAATACCACTGTTCACATGGACTTGGAAGTGGCTTAACTCTTCATCTGGCTTTGTTGACCAGCTTTGGTTCCCATGGTAGAAGTGTGATACTGCATGTCTTTTCCTGCATCCCTATTGTGTGATAATTGTGCAAGAGAGGGGAGCAGCCCCAGCCATACATAACTTCATTATGGTGGGCTTTTGGACATGAATTTGGATCGTGTTCACTTTGCTTATTCTCATGACTGAAGTGTTGTAAAGAATACATCTTTGTTCTGACTGTGAACTGTCAGGTTCCAAATTATGTCCATATCTTAAATAGTGTCTGCTTGGTTTGTCTTGCCTACTTTTTATATTAGAAGTAAAATTTTCTTTACTATGTCTAATTTTTATCAAACTTTTCAGCCTGGGGTAAAATAATGTACAGCTTGGGCTTGGGCTTATTAGAGATCTGTAGAATTGTAGTGCTGGAGGCAATGCAGCAATAGGGCACATCAGGGAAACAATTTGGCACATCTAAAGAAAGTGTAATAGACAAAGCATAATTTGAGTTTTACATGTGGATTTTTGTTTTAAAAATCAATAGAACTTGGAGAAATTCATTGAAATGAGTCAAGAACTTATTAAATGTGCTGGTCAAATTGCAGTCTTGCTCAAGAAAACATTCAAACCATTTATATGTGAAACTCAAACCATCCGTATTTAGAAGCCTGGGAAAAGACCAAACTGTGTTGAGTGTTAGACAATATTTGAGGCTAAGTTATATGATGGACTCAATTTCATTAATAGTGTTCCTGTTTAACAGCATTAGCCCTGTTTTATTTCTCAAGACTTACTCATAGATAGAAGCTCAAATGCTTCATTTTTATTATGATCTAAATTTTAGATGGATGATAAGATACAACCATTAATTTGGAAATTTTAAAGATCTGTTTGCAAATCCAAAGCTAGTGGAGTTTGGACAAGTTGAACCTGACCCTGGCAATCTTTGTTTCCTACTAACAGTTCGTATGTAACTGAACACTTTTGCAGTACGTTAAATCCTAAATACTAAGGCTGACATTGAACATTTCTGTTGCACTATGAACAGGACCTGCACCTTGCAGCAGGTTTCTGATGCCTCGAAACTTCCCTTCAGGTTTTTTGCATTTTTTTCAATACAGCAATTCTGTATCTGGCTGGATAGCAGTTCCCCTGAGCAGACTGTACCATACCTTTGGACTGAAGAAAAACCTGCGAGTAAGTGAAGTTGCACTGTTGTCCACACCAGTCGTACTGTACTGATCTTAGTAGAGTTACTATGGTTTTAAAACCAGTTCTAAAGTAGAACTTAAGTTTGGACCTTAATGGTTAGGGAAATCATAAAGTTGGGATTGTGTAAGAACCTGAAGTCTGGTGGGTTTGGGTTTTTTTGGGAGGTTAATTGGTTAATTTGGTTTTGTTGGGTTTTTTTAAACCATTTTGTAAGCCGTAGTTACTACACTTGGCTCCTGCACGTTAACCTGTGATCTGATCTTCCACTGAGGAAACATAATTCTACAATCTCATTAGATTATGTAATAGTTTGGATTAACCTTAGTCATTGCAAAGCTGGAGGCAGCTCAGGACTCTAAAAAGCTCCAGGACCAAGTTTTTCTGAGGACAGGGCTGGTCTACTACAATGTTTCCTCCTGCAGTTGTATCTTAAACCTGAAGTCTTAGCTCTTGCTACATTAGTTGTTGGTGCTAATTTGTTAAGAATTAGAACTTGAGGGTAACTGTTGCCCTTCGGTTGTCCCCAGACTGAAAGGTAACTTTAGGAAGTGTTTGCTGTCTGTATCATTTTGGGCTCATTCCTGTAGGCAGCTTTCTAAATTAAGGATCTAAGCTTGTATTTACTAGCTACTGTGCAGCTGCTAGACCATTAACTGAAGCAACTCTAGGTTATCTACCCTATGCATGCTAGACAAGTGCATAGTACTATATAAGTCTAGCTCAACAGCAGATTATTGTATGAGTGAGAAGGTGTGAAGAGATCTCTTGTCCTTAGAAATTAAAATCACTCATGGCAATACTTCTAGCCTGTAGATTTTGTAAACCAGTAGCATTTCAGTAGAATCCAAATGCATCTTGTCCAAGTGGGCTTGTGGAGGGCTCAGAACATGACCAGTTGAGCAGGCAGTTAAATAGTGTTGCAGAAGACAAACCAGCTGAAGCTGGTGAGTTTCTTTTGACTGTGAAGCTGAAGATGGAATGTAGGCATTCTGTTAAAAAGTTGCAACAGATCTTTCAAATGGATAATTAACTTTCTAAATATGTAGTCTTGAGAACAAAATGGAGAAAAATGGAATGGAGAATTAAAGAGAGGAGGGTGGTGAGAATGGTTTTCTTACCTGTCCATCTATTGCTGTGTCCTCTTTCCAGCTCCTATTGGACAGGCCATTCATCGCTTGCTTCTGATCCAGGCCTTCCGTCCAGATCGTTTGCTGGCCATGGCACATACTTTTGTTTCAACAAATCTTGGAGAGTCTTTCATGTCCATTATGGAGCAGCCTTTAGATCTGACACAAATCGTAGATACAGAGGTAACCTCCTTGTTTTTGAAAGGCTAAAATCCTGAGGCAGTGCTTAGTGCCACCTTGCATGAGTTACATAGTGAGTAAATCTGTCCAACCAAACATTTCTTTACTTACCCTTCTCCCCATGGTATGAGGAGTGGATTTATTTTTCTATTTGTTAATATAAAACTAAGAGTGACATAGTATCTTTAGCTGGGCAGAGGGAAGAAACACTGAGCTTACTGCATTCCCTTATTTGTCCAATGACTGATTCATATCTTTTTAAACTTCCTGGGCCACAGGTGAAACCAAATACCCCTGTGCTGATGTGTTCAGTGCCTGGTTACGATGCCAGTGGTCATGTTGAAGACCTTGCAGCTGAGCAGAACACACAGATAACTTCAATTGCTATTGGTAAGAACATACCTTATTTCATCATCTAAGTGTAAATGAAATTGTTAGCAGTAAGAGCTTTAGCAACCCTTCTGTCTTTTAGGTTCTGCTGAAGGGTTTAACCAGGCAGATAAAGCAATAAACACAGCAGTGAAATCTGGAAGGTAAGTTCTGTACTGCCTAGTAGAAAGGTAAATGGGGGAAAGTAATCTACTGGCACTAAATAGATAAAACCCTGAGTAAAAATAATGAGACCATCTTTTGAACTGAAACTTGTAATAACAAGCGCAGCTGTTCACAGCTTCTGTTTAAATATTTTCAAGAGAAGTAGGTTGTATCTGCAAAACAAGAAAGTTAACCTATTTACAGTACACACTAACTGATTCTATGTAGAAAACAGGTTTAAAAGAGGTAGGAAAATCTATAGCATTGATATTTTGTTCTGTTACTTGTAATGATTATAGCAAGGATCTATAAGCTGTACACTGAAAAGCACTTTTCCTGTTTCAAAAATTAACAGATGGGTAATGCTGAAGAATGTTCACCTGGCTCCTGGCTGGCTCATGCAACTAGAAAAGAAGCTACATTCCCTACAACCCCATGCTTGCTTCAGACTCTTCCTTACCATGGAGATTAATCCAAAGGTAACACTGATTTAAAATTTGATTCTCTGGGGGAGTAACCAGCTCTCAGAGCCAAGAGTGCTACCCAGGGAGGGTTTTCTCATTACTGCCTTTTTGCAGTAAGGAAAAGGAAAATACATGCCTGTCAGGGGAGTTACTAGCCTTGGGTTTTGATAACTTAATTGTAGCTGAAAACGTCATACCCTCCCTTTTGCTGCTTCTTCTACCCCTCCCAAAAGAAAGGCAAGAATTTGTGTGCTCACAACAAGGTTTTGAAGTTAATGCAGACTATGGTGTTAGATTTAACTTAGTGAAGGCTAAAACAGGTGGATTTGAGCTTATTGATCTTTTCTAGGTACCAGTGAATTTGTTACGTGCTGGACGAATCTTTGTGTTTGAACCTCCTCCCGGTGTGAAGGCAAACATGCTGAGGACCTTCAGCAGCATTCCAGTTTCTAGGATGTGCAAGGTAAGGTTGCAGTTTGTGTCGATGAAACTGAGAGGAAGAATGTGTTCAGTAAAATATGACCTTAGATGATAAAACCTCAGCTTCTCAGATGTACCTAGGATGATGTTCTCTCCTCACAGAAGTAAACTAGTAGTTACTTCTTCTGTTGGTAGAATGTATAAAGTTTTGGTAGCAATCTAGCATTAAATCTGATACTTTCTAGCCTTTTAAGCAGACTTTGATTTTTACCAGTTCACTTAAGTAACAGTTGTTTGGTTTTGTTTGTTTGTTTTTTCTCTCCACTTCCTAGTCTCCAAATGAGCGTGCTCGTTTGTATTTCCTCCTGGCCTGGTTCCATGCCATTATCCAAGAGCGCCTGCGCTATGCTCCGTTGGGTTGGTCCAAGAAGTATGAGTTTGGAGAGTCTGACCTGAGATCTGCCTGTGACACAGTGGATACATGGTTGGATGATACAGCAAAGGCAAGTAGTGTTGTGTCCTTGGGTACAGGTAAAAAATTAGATTTTCAGAGAAACAGTCTGTTCTGGAAACATTTAGGAAGTTGAATGAGTAGGCACAAATAATCAGATGGCAGTTTAATTTAGGTTTTGAACTCAATTCCTTAGTAAGAGGACATGTCAAAACTGTTGTTTGCTGTTAATTATAGGGTCGCCAAAACATTTCACCTGATAAAATCCCCTGGTCTGCACTGAAGACACTGATGGCACAGTCTATCTATGGAGGTCGTATTGATAATGAATTTGATCAACGTTTGTTGAACACTTTCTTGGAACGTCTGTTCACTACTCTGAGTTTTGATAGTGAATTCAAACTGGCCTGCAAAGTTGATGGACACAAAGATATTCAGATGCCAGATGGAATCAGGTATCAATTTTTCCTTATCCTGATCTCTCTGTACAACTTTTTTATTTTAAGTTAAAAACTTGCACACAAAGAAAAGCAAAAAACCAAACACCTTACTATATTTCCACGCTGTGTAAACATCTGTCTCAGGCAACTAATTACCTTGGCATTGTAATAAAGGAAACTTTCTAATGAATATTAAAACTCTTGACTTGCAGGCGTGAGGAGTTTGTCCAGTGGGTTGAGATGCTGCCAGATACACAAACGCCATCGTGGCTGGGCCTGCCGAATAATGCAGAGAAAGTTCTTCTTACCACACAAGGTAAAAACCAGAACTTTAATGATATCTTTCACAGATTACCAGGCCACCATTGTAACTAAAAAGCAGAAGAGAAATACAAATTTTGCTAAAGAGTCAATAGCTTTCCCCTCCTCCCTCAACATAATTGGTTTAACCTTCTGCGAGGTAAGACACTTGAGTAGTCCAAAAACTGACCAGAAGCTTGTGAACCAAAAAACCAGTTACATTTAGCCTTCCAGATGGCAAGCTCCCATCTTGATTCTGGGAAGCTTTGTTGTCAGCTCTGGAGCCACCTACAGCTGGGCAGTTCTGAATCTTAGGTCTAGACTAAGTATGAGGAAAAGTCCTGGTTCTTGCTTGTAGTAGGATGTTTTCATGTTGATTCCACTGCTTCTCTGACTAACAGCGTATTTCCTATTTTAGGCATAGATATGATCAGCAAAATGCTGAAAATGCAGATGCTAGAGGACGAGGATGATCTAGCTTATGCAGAAACAGAGAAGAAGACAAGAACTGATTCTACGTCAGATGGGCGCCCAGCCTGGATGAGAACACTGCATACCACAGCCTCTAACTGGCTTCACCTTATCCCACAAACTCTAAACCATCTGAAGAGGACTGTGGAAAACATTAAAGTAAGAACTAAATTTTATCTAATGTGGGCATAGGTAAAGCACAGGTTCAGGTGCATGGTGAAATGCAAGTACCAGTTAAACTGTTCAGGGATCAATGGATTGATTCCAAGTGCCATACCTGTGTAATGCTCCCCTGGGTTCCTTGATATGCTCCTAAAAGCTGGTTTATGTCTTTTGGGTATTATTTGAAGAAATGCAATGGCAAACTGTTTAGTAAGGGTACCAATTCTGAAGCTTCTCTGTGATCAGGTAGCAAGAAACAAGTGCTTGTGACACACTGACTGCTGCTTGTGATAGTGTCTTTACAGCCAGTGCACGTTAATGGCTGCTAAAATGTGGTGATGGTCGGTGAGGGGAGATGGGGCAGCAGCTTCTGCTAACTCAGAACAGAAATTGCATGGGCTGGAAACTTTTGAGATCTTTATAGTGGTATCCTAAACTCTAGCTTTGGAATAAGCTCCCTAGTTAAATGTGCCCATGATTGTCTAACTGCTTCCAAGGACTTACTCTGGGATAGTAGGCAAGAACCTTTTGTTGCTGATTAAAAAGAAGCCATAGTTGATTGGAAGGAGCTGCAGCAGGCAATCTGCATTCATTGTTCAACTATGAATTCTTTCTCGCTTCTCTGAGGGAGAGGAGATTGTTGGGTGTGAAACAGTTTCTGCACTTACTTTCTGCACCACACACTGCATCTTCCACGTTTAATGCTCGTGGTTGCAGTGTCACTGCTCAGTCCACCCGGGATTTGGAGGTTGCTTTTTGTAGCAGTTTTCCAACAAGAACTTTGATCTGCAACTTAACTTTCAATGTTCTGACCATCAGGATCCTTTGTTCCGATTCTTTGAGAGAGAGGTGAAAATGGGAGCTAAGCTGCTCCAGGATGTTCGTCAGGACCTTGCAGATGTGGTACAAGTGTGTGAAGGAAAAAAGAAACAAACCAACTACTTGCGCACACTTATAAATGAACTGGTGAAAGGTATGGTCCTTCAAATCACCACCTCCCAGGGCTCTCTTTGCCTCTTACACTCCATAAGAGGCTTTTGTGGTCAGCAGCTTATAAAAAAACAAAAAATGGCAGAAATATCTGGATAGGCTTTACAGTTTGACACAAGCAATACTTTTGTGTCAAGCATAAAATTCCAATTGTTTTGGTTTGAAATTTCAAGTTGAGGTGTCTAATATTAGTCTTTTTTTGTATGGTTTATATTAGTAGCTTAATTTCTAAGCTGAAATCTTCATAAATTTTCTCAATGTCTGAATTGTGACAGAAGAAAGTTACTCATACCACGCAGTGAGTAATATTGCTCCTAGAAAATATTCAAGTTCTCTGAATTTCTGTTTCAAGATTTTATGTAAATGTGGAATTTTCACAGACATCCTGCTTGTAATAATGCATGAAGATTTGCTGTCTGCTTTGTACAAAAGCATTTCCTAAAACACAGATATTTGACCTCTTCAGTTTTTTTCTAAAGAACTGAAATCTTCATGCAGACTTGGAGATCAGCTATGTCCTGCTGTGTGTTACTGCAGCTGCTGCTCTTGAAGGGTGTCTGAAGCTGGATGGCATTTTAAATACAGAGTACACCTGGATGCCATTTGCTTTGTAATCTTTGAAAGTGCTTTCACTTACTGAGGGGCCTTTTAAAGTAGAGATTGATATTCCTGTACAAATCAGATTGATTATTGGGAGAAAACATGAAGTGTCAATGTAGTGTATAATTTCAACCTGCATACGAACAAAACTTCATTCTAATCCCATTTTTGTAGGTATTTTGCCTCGTAGCTGGTCTCATTACACAGTGCCAGCTGGTATGACTGTTATCCAGTGGGTGTCCGACTTCAGTGAGCGCATTAAACAGCTGCAGAACATTTCCCAGGCAGCTGCATCTGGTGGAGCAAAAGAACTGAAGGTACCTTGTGCTGACTTCTAGGGGTTGGTGGTGGAGCTGGGTAACTCCTTCATGGGGTCTTTACATCAGGACTTCTAAATAGTTCCTCAGACGGTGACTTTGAGTCAATATTCTCTGAAATGTGCCTGTAAATACTGTTGAGTCTCTCCTGGTCTCAGCATGGTGAGGCTTAGCAGGCTAACTGAGCCTTAGTATTGTAGAAAACAAAGCCTTAGAGCAAAAGGCATCTCAACAGTTACTCAGTGTTCCAGTAGCAGCAGGAACATTGTAATGTGAATAGATTGCTGAAGTAGTGTTTATTAGTCATTAATTAATACTACAGCTGAAATGTTTTTTCTCCAATTTCTGCCCCCCCCTAAATAGAACATCCACGTGTGCCTTGGTGGCCTGTTTGTACCAGAGGCATATATTACTGCTACAAGACAATATGTTGCCCAAGCAAACAGTTGGTCCCTTGAAGAACTCTGTCTTGAGGTCAATGTTACAACTACCCAGAACGCAGTCCTGGATGCCTGCAGCTTTGGAGTCACAGGTAAACTCATCAGAAAGAAGGGGACCTTGACCTAAAATGTTTTCAGAAACTTCTGCTATTAAATGGGATATGTCAAATGAAAAAGATCCTATCACTGCAAATGTTAATACACACTTTCTGAAGTTGTTTAAAGATTAGTTTGATATTGGTTATTAGGGAAGTACTTACAGTGCTAATAAATCTCAAGGCTCAGGTCAGTATATATTTAAGTGGTATTGTATAGTATATCAACTACAACCTCTTCATTTTGCAGGACAAAATACTTCTCATATAGTGGACTTAGCCCTTAAATGATACACAAGGAGGTGGTCTTTGGATGTATGAAAGCTCTTAGAACTCTAAACTGTATTTCAATTTACAGGCCTGAAGCTTCAGGGAGCCACATGCAGCAACAACAAGCTGTCACTTTCAAATGCTATTTCAACTGTACTGCCCATTACACAGCTTCGCTGGATCAAGCAGACAAATGCTGATAAAAAGGCAAATGTTGTAAGTATTGTTAAAAATATTTAGATATACTTAGTAGTTTTTTTCCTGAAGCTTTATAAATACTTGTACTAGGCTAGCAGCAAACAGACCTAGTGTTGACTAGGTCTTTCTTTTGTATCTATTGATAAGGAGGAGAGGCATCCAAAAACTAACACTATTCACGTCAAAATGTGAATTTATACCTATAAAAGCATAATGAGTTTATTAGGTCTTGGGTTTTTCCCTCATATTTTGAGTACTGAGTTATCTGAGCATGAATTCCCATCTTGTAAGTACCTTATAGTGTTATAGAAACATCTTGCACACTTCAGCTGTCTTACACAACTGTTCTATGTTCATGTTTTTCCCCAGGTTACTTTACCAGTTTATCTGAACTTCACTCGTGCTGATCTGATTTTCACTGTTGACTTTGAAATAGCCACCAAGGAAGATCCACGCAGCTTCTATGAACGTGGTGTTGCAGTTCTCTGCACTGAGTGAACAAACTTGGTTTAACTGATTAATGCTGTAGTAATTGTCAGTCTTCTATATAGTGTTCACCTGTACTTTTGTAACCTGGGTAGATTGTCAGATGGATTTATATCAAGTTGGCTAGAAAGAAAGGGGGCGATGCATTGGAAAGCAGATAGGCTAGAGAGATTTCTTTGAAGGAAAATTGGATGAGATTTTTAGATGGTTATTGGTATATGTGCAATTTGATGGATTGTGTTATACTAAATAAAATATATAGCAAAACTCTTTGGTTCTGGAACTATATTCTTACAGTGATGGTTTTGGTCAGGAGAATCTGTACCTATTATTTTTTCAGAGAATAACAAGTTCCTGTTCAAGCTAACCTCCAGTAACAGAACCCTTGGAACATAAGTCTTTAGTGCAGTAAGACACAAAGTATGACATTATCTGCTGTGATAATTCATGCCATTGCATTAATTACTTACTTCAAGCAAGAGCCAGTTCATTGTATCTTGCCAAGATGATCAAGAAGCTGGAGCATCCTAAACAAAACTTTCTTGTCCTGTTGACCACAGAGCTTCCTCTTTCTAAAGCTGCTTTTATGGTCAAATGAGCCCCCAGATTCATGTCTCATTAAGCCCAGGAGGATGATATTAAATGCTTACACAAGGAGTTACAGTATTATTTCAGACTCTCACATGTGACCAAACTGTTACTAAATTAGGAGACCTGAGAGTTCCTGCTAATTGCTTGGGTTGATGTAATGGTTTGGGCATTCACTTACTTTTTCTGATCCTAAATTCATTGGCTAAGCATTTCTACCCTTCTGACCATCCTCTCAGAACAACTGTCCCCACTGACAGTGACTGATCAAGTGTGCAAAGATGCATGTGAAGAATGCAGGTGCACAGCTTTCCAGTCTCAAAATAGGGGAGCCCCTTCCTTCAGTAATTTCTCCAATACAAACAGTGACTTTCTGAACCTGCATCAACTCTAATGTTTTTTCTGTGATAAGTGATTCTACAGCACAGGCCTGTGCTGGGAGCAAAAATTATCTCTGCCTGCCTCATGTACTTGTTTTGGTCAATACCTGCTAGTTACTTAAACAGAGTTCTGCTGTCTGCCTGCTCCCCACTGTTTTGCATAGTTAATCACCATAGCTTGAACTGTCCTGACTGGTTTTGTTACCTTATAAAGAATGAATCCCAAACCAGTGCACCATGTAATCTTTGTCTGTGCCTATGGCTGTGAGGAAGAGAGATGGGAACTACATCCATCATCATCCAACACAACTTTTAACCATAATGTCCTTGTTTTTTTAAACCTCTATGAGATGCTTTCCTTTACAGCAGCAGAATATTAGTATCTGGAATTGTATCACTGCCTCCAGGATAATTTCAAATACATTGTACAGGAAGGAAGCAGACCTCCTCCTGCTTGCTGTGTGCTCTGGACACCAGTTGCTGTATGAAGTGTTTGCTTAAACCTTTATAAGATCTGGTTGTTGGCAGCTCAGCTGAATGTGCCTCTTTCTTTCAGCACCTGCTTTTTGTGAGTAGCTCAGCACCTGGGCTGTGGTACCAGCTTACAGCTACTATAAAACTCTTCCCACCTATTAGGAAATACTCAGGTGGTGATCAAGAGTGTCTCAGACAAGCCTAAAGTAGCTAGAGCTTCCCAAACTCTTCAGCTCTTTTATGTTACCTTTTGCATTAGTCCTGAATTAACAAAAGGTGCAATTTCAGTTCAGAAGTTAATCCACAGTTGGATTCTTATACTGAATAAGCAGATTACAAATATACTGTCCCATGTGGCTTATCCTTCAAATTGCTTCCCTCCTGATCCTGTATTATTTTTTCCTAGTGTGTTATTTATTTCAGCATGCTGTGTGAAACAACTGGTTTAAATGAAATCCTCTCTAGATGAGTTTAGGGTTCTTGGCTGCAGTTTGAAAGTCAGTTCAGTTTTATTTAGCCTGAGAGGAAGGGCTGGCAGCTGGTGGGGCTAATAGCTAGAACTTAAAATGACACAACAACAACCCAGACACAAGACTGAAGGGTATAGATCACAAGGTCATATTTTTCAAGCTTTTCAAAAGTCCTTATTCCAAAGAGAACTAGGGCCTAGTTGCAGTACACACAAATCTACAGTGCAAGGGGTTGTTTGGGTTTGGTTCAATTAACTTCATGGTTTTCACTGCACCAATCTTTGCCTCTAGGACAAGTCAAGGGGGAACCACAGTAGCTTGTCTTGGGGCAAAAGCCTCTGCATCTTACTGTTCAACCACTTTATTTCCAAACTCATTAAAAACCATTTCCAGCTGGGGGATAAGGATGACAAAAAAGTTGCTTTAATATAATAAATATGTAGCAAATATGCAGCTGTTACTGGAAGGGTGCAAGACTAGAACTGAAATAATATTTTGAATGGCTTGCTGTCTTATGAAAGAAACTGCAAATTAAAAATCTCTGCCAGTTGCACAGAACAAATGCTTTCACAAGTAGTTGGTACTGACATATATCATTACACTGTCATAGCTGTTAATTCCCCTTCCACATAAATGGACTACCCAGACTCTAAAGGTGATAAAAGAAATTACAATACAAGAGAGGGAGGTCAGAGATACAGTTTTTGCTGCCTAACCAGCCTCCCACCTGTGAGCACCACTTCTCAGCTCCTGAGTGATTATTCTCACTAAGCAAGAAGCTCTCACCTAATTCAGCTACTTCACATCATAAATGCTGATCTGGTAGGTGTATGAAGACTGTCTACCTAAAACATTGTTCAAATCGGGTAGGAACAGGTATTTAAATAGCAACGAGACAGTTTCTCCCCACTTGAAGGAGAAAATAAATGCTAAATTGCCATTAGCTGCAGTCAGTTCATCGTGGTGCAGTTCACTTGTTTGTAGTCAGACCGTTGTAGTCAGACAGTTCAGCAGCAGCTGCTGCCCTCCTCTGTAGGGGAGGTCAGACACACCAAGGGCCAAACACTGACAAAAAGGAGGTGTGGGATGAGCTATAGCTGTTGAAAGCTAATTCCAGCCATGGGGACATTCTTCCTTCCCTCCTCAACAGATCTTTGCCATGTTGGGTGAAAGTACACTGAAACTGAGCCAGTGCCTCCAGGTACTGCATACAGGAGTTGGGGCTGGTGCTCCAAGAGGCCCCAGCATGGCTGACACTCTGTGGATATACCTGTGCTAGTTTTCACTGGAATTGCCACATAACTTGTTTGATTCCATTTTTCAGGTGGATCTCAGAATTTACAGTGACAGTGCAGCTGCATTTGTAACAGGCTTGAGCCAGCTTGTTTAAAGCTTGTTCAGTTCAGGTACCCTCTGCAAAAGAAATCTCCACCAGGCTGATTCTTCAGAACAGTTTGTCCAGTTATTTATTCATCCCTCAGATTAAGTCACACGGAACTTCTTTCTTCTTAGTTTCTCAGTGCCACCCTCTGGAGTGGGAATTGCTTGTTTTCTTTTATTTAGGGGCTGCTTGGCCATTGTACCATCACAAGGAGCTGCTAGCAAGGTTTGTGGAGCACTGTCAGCTGGGCTTGCAATGAGCTCCAGGGAGGCTGAGGGGTTAATACTCATCAGAAAGGCATGGTCAGGTGTCAGCCTCTTGGGGGTAAATGTTTCTGTGGCTCCAGGCAGTTCAGGTGATTGCAACAGGAAGTCCTCTTGGCTAGGAAGATCCAGGGGTGCTTTCCAGTCATTTACTGTCTGAATTTCACTGACTGTTGGGCAGAGCCAGTCAGGAGAATTAGGGAAGGTCTCTCGATCATCTGAAGTATCAGCATCCTCCAAAGCCATTGCTTTTGGGGCACTGTTTGTCCATGGTAGGACTTCTATAATATTTGAAGAATTCAAGCTACAGTCAGAATGAACAGATGCATCTTCTGAATCGCCATCATAAGGATCTAAAAACTAAAATAAACATATCTAGATGTGGTGGATGCTTGTTTGTCCATAAAAAACAAACAAACAAACAAAACCAAAACATCAGAAGAGGCAACATACAGTGGACTTCAAAATCACTTTCAGGGATTCCCTAAGTCAGACCTACTGTGGAAGTTTTCCTGTTAATCCACACATTCCCACCTCTATTTTAAAATTTGGATGCTACACCAAGTCCAGGCTTCTGTGTAAAACCCAAAACCTACTTGTAACCACCTGGTGTCCTTTGCTTTCTTGAGTCCTCCAGCAAGTGGGCTAGGCATGACCTATTTAAGAGAAGTTAACATAGGTTTATAAGGCAACTTTCCATGAATTACTGATCAAAGAAAAACCAGAGTAGGTAAAAATCCTAAAGAGGAGGAAGCCAGATTTTACTGTCTTCCTAAAACACAGTAAAAAAAGTGTCTCAGCTTAACTTTTAAAGGTCTGATAAAGTTAGCCTAAAATAGAGTTATGGCAAGTCTTAACTGCACTTTAAATGTTGCTCTAAAGAGAGCAATGAGTAATTACATACCTCACCACCAGAAAAATAAACCAAAACAGCATTTAAATAATAGCAGTCAGGAAATAATGTAGAGTTTAAAGAGCTTCCCTCCCACTCAGGTCTCTTTTTGTTCTTTTACATATGGATGATTTGAAATTCTAAATAGTGCTTATAATCTGGGCCTATTAAAAAAAAAGTCATTCAGGGAGACTCCCTTTGGAAAGCAAACCACAGGTTTTCTGAAAGCAGTCACACAAAGAGAAAAAGAGTTCACAGCAGAGAAAGTGCTCTTTTAGAAGGATCCACCACAGCTGCTCAGAGAACACATTACCAGTCAGTGCTGTGCTGCTTCCAGTGGGAAGAGAGAGAACTGAGTACAGCTGAGGCAAAGCAGGGCTTGGGAATCTGGGCTCTTCATAACAGGAACTCAAAGGCTTTAGGAGGGGAGCTGAAGTCCAAGACCATTTGTGACTCTGTATTCTTGTGCTGGTTCAAGACCTGAGACATCCCCACAAAGCCCTTCTGCTTCTCCAAACAGCCCAGAAGGCCCTCAGTCCTGGCCTGGAACCTGCCTCAGCACCCTTGGTGGGAGCAACCAGGTCTTTGTTCAGGCTGGCACATGTGCCAGTCCCCCCTCCACCCTGCCCAGACAGACAGCTGGACTTCCAGCCTTGTTTCACCCAGGAGACCACAGACAACTCCAGCTTTACCCTGCGCTTTCCGGAAGGTGAAGTGGTGGCAGGTTCCTGGCAGGCAGCTTCTCTGAGTCACAGAGCACAGTGACTCACAAGGACCAACAGCAAACATCAATTCTGAAGACTTTTACCCACAAATTAATTATTTAGTTCTTCACTCCAGCATCAGGTCTTTTCTCATCAACACTAAACTTTCTGGTTTGACAGAACAACATTCAGTAAGTTACCAATATCCATAACCATCTACCACAGCAGCAGAGCTGCTCTCTTAATCTCCTCCAAAATGGACAGTCAGAAGGGAGAGATTCTCTAACCAGAGCTGTAGAAATCCTACTGGACCAGAGCTGCTTAAAGTTAACCATCAGGAACAACCCAGGTCAGCACTTCTTAGCATTTTGCTGCCTAAAACACTGTGTCTTTCCTGCCTCATCCTCCCAGAATCAGTTGTGCTAAAATTAGTAACAGCTGTAAGGAAAAGCCTGATGGAGAGGAGAGTGTAGGGTTTGGGGTTGTTGGGGTATTTTCTCCCTTTCCTTTTACACAAAACCAATAATGCCAAAACCATGCCTTAGACTCTCCCTACTGAAGGAAGAGCTGGACACCCATCAGGGAATCCCATCACCATCCAGACACTTCAATCAGTTCTTACCTCTGCCCTGGATTCAGACTCAGAGTCTGTGCTTGACTCCACTGTGCACTTCTGCTGCAGAGGAGGAAAGGAAAGAAATGCCACTCAGAGCAGAAGTTACTGCAGCTTCAGGTTGAAGCTGAAGTTCTGGTACAAACCATACATGCTGAGTTTCTACAAAGCTTTCCCATCTGAAGCCAGCTTGTCCTTCCAAATATCCCACAATTGCAGTGCTGATTGGGTTGCAGAAGTGAGACATAAGGAGAAAATAGAAGTCTTCCCCCTTCCACATCCCCAAAAACACAAAGGGAAGCAAACCAGAACATGTCTTGCATTTGCTAGGAACAGTTACTCCAGGTTTGTAAACAACTCTACAGAACAAATGGTAGTTTACACTGTGATTTTGTTTGTTCCTTTGCATTTGGTGGTCTTACATCTCAAAAATATAACTGCAGATAAATGACTAAAACATTCTCATTCTTGAAAGAGCTCTTCCTACAGAAACCCCCTATTTCCCAGGGTGTAGCAGAAGTGGAAGAGTTTCCTCCATCCCTCCCTTTTTGTGTCTTTGCAGGTGACACCATTTAAATTAATTCACCCCCACCTGTTCTTTTATAGCCCAGTGAGCTGCACCATCATGCAAATGGCAATGCAACAAACATTTTCTGAATGATATTTCAATAGGGAGGTAGAGAAGCAGCAATCAGAAAAGTTACCATGCATTTACATGCCAGTCTTTCCACGTAGTCTGGCCCTTTAACAGAATCCTCCTTTTCCTGAGCACCTACTAAAACAGGCAGAGAGTAGGAGAGCACATTAGAGAACACATTCCTGTAGGTAAATTGCCCAGACATGGGCAATTTTAGAAGGATCGCCTTTATCCTTGTTGGTCAGAGAAGTTGGTCAGTCCCTCACAGAGTCTGTGTTAAGTTCTCAACCAAAAGTAGCTTCTGTTTAAAAAGAAACAAGAAGCAGCCACTGTCTCTGACCACAACAATTACTTCATTCATTGGTCCTTCACGCAGCATGAGAAAAAAAATTATTTTTTTTAAAAAGAAGCTTATACTCTGTAAAGTGACTTTTTTTCCTTTTCTTTAAGGTACTACAAGTTTTCTGAACCCTCAAAGAGTTATTTGTACTCAAGACATCCAGCCAGACCAGGGAGGGATAAAGGCAAAGCTGTGCTACCAGCCAGCCGTCTATCCCAGTTGCCCCCCCCTCCCAAAATTTGGTCCCTATACACTCACTCCCCACCAGGGCTCTGTTGCAGGGGGCTCCCTTCCCTCCATACCCTCCATGGGCTGCCCAGCCCCACGCCTCTTCCTCCGCCGCTGCCTCTTCTCAGCCGAGGCCATCCTGGTGCCAGCACCTCCCTCCTCCAGATTTATAGGCCAGGCCTTGGCTGCCCCCACCCTCACAGGTGCCCTGATCAGCCTCCTCCACCTGGAGAACTGCCCCTTCCAAAAAGGTGGGAGAGAAACAAGGATAAACAAAGTCCTCCTGTGAAAGGAAGCACTTTGTGCCACTGCAGCTCCAGGCTGCTCTTCAGCAGAGCCGACTGCTCGGAGGCCTGCACTCCTCTGGTCATTACATTTCCGCGTGAGTATATATATATATATATATATATATATACAAAAAAAGCACCCGCATACACAGACATGCACATGCATCTACTTTGCGAGGCCAGGTGGCCAGAGAAGCAACACTCCCACTCCTGCCTCACTGATTTATTTTCTGCAGCCCCATTTACTTCACGTGACCCTCAGGCTGACAGAAGACAGTCCACAGTCAAAGGGAAACCCAGATCTCCCCCCCAGAGGCAGCCAGGGTATTCAAAGACGTTTCTCCCGCCATTTGCTGGAGCAGATGATCTCCCCTCTGTTGGAGGGACAGTTGTGGCTGGACACACAAAGCTTCCTAAGCGCCCCTCTTAATCACTTACAAATCACTTACGTGTGATTTGGATACTGCCACCCTTACCTGCCATTGCTCACTGAGAAAAGGAAAAACAACTCTGCCAGCAGCTTCTGTTTAAAAAGAAACAAGAAGCAGCCACTGTCTTTGACCACAACAATTACTTCATTCATTGGTCCTTCACACAGCATGAGAAAACAATTATTTTTTTAAAAAAGCAATAGCATTTTCTTAGACTTACTGGAGAACTACAAATCCAGTCCATTTTTCACAAAGAAGCAGATCTGATTCCACCTTTTTGAAGGCTGCATCTCCATTCCCTTTTCTTGTCACCCTTTTCATAGGAAATGAGGTACTATTTTTACTTTTTCCAAATCAAATTCCTTTTCTTCCCATTATTTCCTTCCTAGCTGGCTTTCTTGCATCTTTCTGCACAATGCAGAAGGTAATACTGTTCTAGATTAATTTTAAACTGAGTATAAAAACCTCAGTAAAACAAACATCTCATTCTGCAGCAATGTCACTCTGAAAAGGTACCAGGAACAAGTCCCTGTGACAGTGACAGTGACAGCAGCTGCACCAGGAGCAGCTCACAAACCCCACAAGCCTTCCAGCCCACTCCTGCCTCCAGCTGAGCTAGACCCTGTTGCTTACACCTCTTGCCTTCCCAGACACTTCCTTTTAATCTCCTTACCTTCTCTAACCAGATCAGGATCATCAGATGATTATTCCCCCTCTTCAGATTCTCCAACCATTTTCAAAACAAAAGATAGCAGGCAAAAGTCTTACTCAATATTCCTTCAACATCTCCCACCATGAAGGTGGGAGCTATGGAGCTCTATGCTATGCCTGCAGTACCAGCTAAACTGAATGAGAGCAAATGATCTTCATCCAAACATGTGGCTGGGAGTCTTTACTCCCACAAAAGACTGCCCCAAATTAGCTGCTTTACAGGCAACAGCTGTTAGCAACAAGGCCCAGGCTCCAGAGAATGGTTGGTCTGTGAGGGGTTTCAGATAAAATCATGACTGTGAAGGTGAGCACAGGGCAAGGCTCACACAGTGAACCTGCTGCCTGTGCCCATCTGGACAGGACTGGGCAGCAAACTTACGGGCGGACAATGGAGCAGAGCAATTTTAAAAGAGTTCTCCATGAATCCCACAGATCTTGAAGGCTTGACCTCTGTGGGTGAAGTGCATTCAAGCACCCAGGGCTGCAGTAGATCTAGATTCCTTAGACAGTTCACATGATTCCTCTGATGGAAAAGCAGCTGCCTCTTCACCATTTATTTCCATTGGTGTTTGAAAATCATTTTCCAGTTCCATGTAAATATCACTGTGGGACTCTGTAACTGGCAGGGCTGAGTTTCCAAGTGCAAGAGTAAGCTGCGGATCTTCTAAATTGGCTAACATCTCCCAAATCTGGCTCTGGCATGCTGTGCATCAGCAGAGGTTTAGCTCCTTTCTGACATTTGCTGCCAGTGACATTCTGGCTGCACCCTGAGCGAAGGGATCCCTCTTCTGAGCAACTATGGTGAGCACCTAAAAACTCAAATAAAAATACTCCAAATGAGTGAGGCAAGGTCTGTGCTGCCAGGTTCAGTTCCCACCAATGGGATCACCGAGAAGTGGTTGGGTGGGAGCTTTCCTGTAGATTTCCAGTGCACAGAACTGTCTGATAGAGCAAAGCAGGAATGCTGGAGAGCATTTTAGCAAGTAGAGCACAACCTCCATGGCACTGTGCCGGAGAGACCATCACCATTATAGTTTCAGAAATCACTCTACACATCTGCTAAACTAACTTATGTTTTGCAACAGAAGCTTGTCAACAGCTTTTTAAAAACTGTTGCAGGAAAACCAGTGGAACAGTACATGGAAAGGCCTCTCTTCGTGAAAAAAGAGGTTTTTTGCAAAGTCCAAAACTACTTTGGACTTTATTTTTTTGTCTGATACAGAAAGACAACAATATAATCTACAACCAGTCACAAATAGGTAAGAAAAAAACCGACATAGTGCAATACCCTTGGAAACCATACTTGTGCATTTTAAAGCCCTAAAAGAGAACCCTGCACAGTGTGAAGATAAACACCCTCTGCCTCACACCCTCTTCTTCCTCATCAAAACAGCACCTTGGTACAAAAGAATGCACTTCTCTGTCTCCTTTTCACATCACTGCTGCTGTGGGCACTGAACATTCCTCTGATACATCCACTCCTGCTTGGACCAGTCCTGCTCAGGATGGCTTTATTCACCAGTTCTTCCCAATTACACAATTTGCTACAAGAAAATCCAGTATTTGTCTGAAATCACTTTTCATTGTCCCAGTATGACTTATTCAGATGTTTCCTAGGTAAGGTTTTCTTGGTTGAAAATGAAGAACATTTAAAGACGATCACTGCATAACAAAGTATTAGAAATGTACAGCTCTGACACTCAGGTCACTCTTTCTTCAGGGCACCCTCACTCAGGCAACTCATGATAAAAGTTTTATTTATGCATAAGCAGAAGACCCTCTGAAATGATCTATTGCCAAGCCCTCTGTTGTCAAATTAAGACCTCCAAATACAAACTAAGAATATAATAGACTGAACACTTCATAGTTAGTAGTAAATGAATGCAAAAGACCTGAAAAACCCCTTCCCTGGGGAGACACATGATTGGCCATGAATGCCTTAAGTGTTTATGTGTTTATGTAAGTGTTAATGTGTTTATAGCACATTCTAGATGCTTTTTTGTTTCAAAAACAAATACAGTTCCCCCCCACATTCACCACAGCACAGAATTTACATTTGTATTTTTTCTGTTCCTTTTCTTGTTACATTTGGAAACCCATCTGCTTCAATTGACTGTTGCAATTTCCAGGACAATGAAAGCCATTTTTCCCTTTTGCTGCCATCCAAAATTCAGACTGTACAGCACACGGTGGTGTCAGAGACTGAAATGTTTGATGATTTATGCATTCTAGGAGACTTTTGCAGGCTTTTGACTTGCATTTCGGATGGACAGTTGGGCCCATCCCTCCCTCCAGTAAAGAGCCAAGTTTGCAGGCTTTTGATTTGCATTATACCTCTGATGAGCAATCCAGCCCCTCCCTCCCTCCAGTGCTGAAGGTGTGAAGCCCTGAAAAGGCAAGAGCCGAGCTTGCAGGCTTTTGACTGTTGCACTGTACCTCTGATGGGCAATTGAAGGTGTCGGGCCCTGAAGGGGCAGGACCTTTGATGGCCCATAGGAGCTCATCCCCCCCCTCTGCCAGTCGGGAAAAGGGTGGGAACCAGGCCAGACACAGTAGCTCTTGCGCAGGGCCCAGGGAGAGGTTGGAGGCTCGAGGCATGGCCCGTGACACTGACCATGGATATGATAATTCATAACTTCTTGGCATGTGGGGGCTTCCCTCCTTCACCCCCAGCAGATCAAGGCCACCACTTCAACTGACAGACATGGAAGCTGCAACTACCAAGTGTCATCGCTGGACCCCATTGGCGGTGACTGTAGACATCTCTCCACTCTCAGCTTTTCTCTCCCTTACTCTTATCCTGCCTTTCTCTCCCCTATGCATTTTCTCCCCCCCCAAAGGTTATCTCTATGCCACGTTGTTATATGACAACACAGAAATGCTAGTGTGCCTGTTGATACAGAACTGTTAAAACAAACCTTGCCAGTATATGTTTTCAGACACCGATTATTCAGTGTCGTTTCACTCTAATCCACCCCAAGGGAATTATTGATAAAAACCTGGGTTACCCCCCTCCCTTTTCCTGGGGCGGGTCATAACAGGTGGTGGGAGCCTTTCGCTACAGCAACAGGGGCACCAGCACTTCAGCTCCTAAGGCTCAAAAATCCAGAACACTTATGGAGTGGGGTTTCTTCCAGAGAGAGGAGCATAATCAAGTACTTCTGAATCCAGCATCCAAGCTGTGCCAAGTGTTACTGTAATCACATATTCAGAGTGCTTGGCTCCACTGTCCTGCAGCTCAAATAGGGAGAAGCATTTTACTATCAGTACATAACCCTTTGCTGAACTTTGTTTTGTCAGCAGAAATGACCCTGTGGGCCCCAAACAGCACTGGCTGTACCATGAACCTCTCTGTAGGGTCAAAGAACCTGAAGAGAAGTGGTTACTAGGGCACCCAGCCTTTCCAGAACTCCACTGTGGTGCTCTGCAACACTTCCATCTACTGTTAAAACAGTACAAAATGTGAGAAACAAAGACCATGAACTGCTACAACAGGTAGCTGAGCAAGAGAACTTCTGGTAACAGTGTCCCTACTTCCTAAAATGCATTTCAGCAAAAAGATGGGAAATGAGGGGAGCTCTGCACCCTGTGCCGAAGCAAAAGCCACTGTCATTCATGTCCTTTGTGCAAATTCTATGGTCTGGCTGCTCAGTCTAACTCAGAAAATTACTCAAAACACCAATACATTCTCAGGGCAAGAAATACTGGAGATAACCTTCAAGTTTCACCTGAATTCTTCTCCAACCAGTAACTTAGTTTTCAAGGGAGGTAAAGACTTGAGCCATCAATTCACTGACCAAGTGAAAAACTGTCTTTAGGATCTTTTGTCACTGTAAATTTTAAATCCCAGAGTACTAATTGGAAGATATTTTCACCATTTTTTAAAACATCATGAAAGATCTCGTAAAATAGAGTTTAGTCACAAGTCACACATACTTTAAAATCCACCTGCTTCATTTTGGTACATTACTACTGAATCACAATTTTTGACAGCTAGGCCTTGAAGCAATTGCCTAAAGGAGGCTGACATCAGCCCTCCCAGTGGTTTTCAGCATTGGAGCATCACCCCAGTGGAAGCGCTTTCCTCCTGATCATCCCTTCCATCATCCATGCACCAAACTGCAAGTCACTGCTGGTGCACACATGGAACTCTGCAACTCCACCTGCTGCCCCTGGTTTGGTGTTGTGTTTGTTACTATGGCACCATTCATTGCTATGTCAAGAGGTGGTAATGGAACACATGAAGGGCATCTCACCCCGGCTGTGCTGCAAAAACAGAACGAACAAACAGCTCCTGATGTACAGGGACACTCAAGTTCAAGCACACCTCTCCCAGCCCCCAGGAGAGGTATGGGGAACATCTCCTGCCTCACTGCCCGAGAAAATTATATGCGTGTTCTGACAGTGCTTAAGGACTTTCACTGACAGGGCAAGCAGCAGCCTCTTCTGCACTTCATAACCATAATTGGGATTTTGGGCATTTCATGTCATGACACACAGTGTGAGGTGTGGAAGACAAATACCTCACCTGTAGTTACATGTGCCTTCAGTCACCTGGAGCTGAACGTGCTGTGACAAAATCTGGAAATGTGAATGTGTAAAGCACTGAGAACTGTGGGAAAAGCTTTTAAATGCAAGTTTCATTGCAGAAACTGATATTCTGAACCATCTAAGGCAAGTGGCATCTATTTGCTCTTTGTTCCTACTTAGGAATAACAAACACAAGACCAGTTTCTATGGAGCAGTTGGGGTACAGGAGAAACACAAGCCCTCAAGCACGAGAAGCCTTCAGCAATTGTGTAAGCACTACCAAAGCTGATTTATGTTTTCATATAAAATCTGAAGTTTCGCCTTGGAGAAAGAATTCTGAGTTATCTGCAACCACAGGAGCACTTTACTGCAGTGACATGCAGAAACATCAGCTTGAAGCAACCAACCCAAGGGCCGCTGAATTCATCAGTGCCTAAATCCACAACAGCAGATTGAATGAAGCAGGGATTGGCCTATCCTACCCTCGAGTGCTGCTCTGACAGCCTCCTTATGAAGTCAGAACTTGTGCAACAAGTTACTTTAAATTAGTTTGCAGGAAACTTCAGGTAACACTTGTCCCTTTAACACCTTTTTACAAAAAAATCTCCCACACACCATCACGTGTGAATTATTTCATATTAGGAGCTCAAGTATCATGAAGCACAAAAGACAGAAACAGGAAACTAGATCAATGTTTGTGTAAGAGCAGGACAAGATTCTCAGAACTTGCCCCTATCCACCCTCTCCTTCCTATCAAGTTCATTAACTCAAGCTTGCTGCAAATACCAAATGTAATCTGCAGGGCAAACTGGTGGAGTTACTTGCTAAAAACTTTACTACTCCTCCTTCAAAGGCCAAGTAGTTTCCTGGCAGACTGTATGATGTACAACTGACTACATAACTTCTCATGCCAAAACTTGATCACCTCCCTGCAAAACAATGGATCAGGCTTGGAGCTCCATTAGCCGAGACTTTTAACCACTGGATTTATCAACATGAATTAAAACCAAACTTAGAGCAAATCACCACTTTTTCAGAGATTGAATTGTCTTGAGTTCTTCAAGAACTGCTTAACTTTCCTGCTTTGAGGAGATACTTGCAGTGGGAGGGCCAAGCATGTGCAATTAATACATTTAAAAGGACACAGCTGCTGCTCAGGATCCAAAGCAGTGAGTGACTGATTCTGGGCTTGAGAAGAGCACGTTTAGTTTCAGTGATAACAGACAAGTCAATGACACGACTCAATTCTTAACACTTTTATTCTTACAGTTCTAGGTTTGAACTGTACATGCAGAGTTGCATAAGTCACAATAGAGATTTACAGTGGATTCTATTCTATGGTAGAGTGCAATCCAGAATCCTTGAACAGTATAAAAAACAACTTTAAACATCAAGAACTTGTTAGGAGCAGAAGGGTTAAAGCTTCCCCAAGAATTCCAGCTCTCCTGGATACCTAGTTACTAGGTACTGTATGTTAGACAAGAGTTGAAGAGCTGTAGAACACTAAACAAACTCAGAACATCCTGATGTCATCCCATCTTCTTTACTTCTTTCCCACATTTCTGGCAATTAAGAATAAGTCAAAAACCCTGCCACCTGCAACCAGCTAATACAGACAAAAATAACTACTTCTTAACTTGCCTGTTTAGGGTTGTACAGTGTTAAAGAAAATATTCCCTCAATGGCATTTGTATCTCACATCAGCTGAAAAAGCAATGTAACAAAAATAAAGGTAGAACATCTTTGAAAATAAATATAAAGAGGGAATGCAGACAAAGTGTCAAAGATTTTTTTTTTGGCAGGTAACATTCATAATATACAAAATATAACTTATTCATATTAGCCAAGGAAACATTCATGAGTTCCTGTAAACTGGTTTAATCCACCTCCTCCATGCGTGATGTGTCATCATCTCCTTCAAGAGGTGGCATCTCCTCGGTGACTGCTGGACTAGCTTCTTCTGCAGCAGTGTCATCTTCATCAATGCCTGTGCAGAGAACACATGGACTGTTAATGCTGACAGCACAACTCAAATCTTTATTTATTGCAGCATAACCACCTGAGGAATGGTTCCCCTTTTTCCACACATACCAAGCAGCACCAATGTGATCTACAGACACTACACCCCGAAGGGGTGTGTGACCATACCGAGTTTACTGGAGCCAGGACACATACGTAACTTACCCAGACCAAGCTTGATCATTCTATAAATGCGGTTGGCATGTGTCTGAGGGTCTTCTAAGCTGAAGCCAGAGGACAGGAGTGCTGTCTCATACAGCAAGATGACAAGATCCTTCACAGACTTGTCATTCTTATCAGCCTCTGCTTTCTGCCTCAGTGTTTCAATGATGGAATGATCAGGATTAATCTCCAGGTGTTTCTTTGCTGCCATGTATCCCATCGTGGAGTTGTCCCTTAATGCCTGCGCCTTCATGATCCTCTCCATATTGGCAGTCCAGCCATATGTACTTGTCACAATGCAGCATGGAGAAGTAACTAAACGATTGGACACAACAACCTAGAAAGGGAATACAAAGCCAAGTTCAAAATTTAAACATTTCAACAAGTACAACTGATTTACTCATTTCAGATCACAGAACTTGTTACATACAGACAAACTGAGTACATACAGACAAACTGAGTACTTCTATTTACCTTTTCTACTTTCTTTTCAAGGATATCTTTCATTATTTTGCAAAGGTTTTCAAACTTGGCTTTCTTCTCCTCCTGCTTCTTTTTCTCTTCCTCATCTTCTGGAAGCTCCAAACCCTCTTTTGTCACAGAAACCAGGGTCTTGCCTTCGAATTCCTTCAGCTGCTGCACACAGTATTCATCGATGGGCTCAATCATGTAGATCACCTCCAGCCCATGTTTGCGAAGGCGCTCCACAAAAGCGGAGTTGGCCACCTGATCCTTTGTCTCACCTGCAAGAAACAAGGATGCCAGAGTTGAGCCTCAGCAATAACGTAGCAGCTTGTTCATTTTCTGCACAGCCTATGCAACATTCTGCAGTGCTTCCTGTACATACCACAGGGGAAAAAAAGGGGCATGAACAGCCTGAAGAAACAAGCCTTTTAAAGCTCACACCCTCAGCTTCTAATACTCTCTGCCCTGGTTGGGAAGTCATTTTGCATTTCCTGGAATGCCAGGTAAGAGATGTTTCCCATTCCTGCCAAGCAAGAAGACTGGGAAGCCCTGTAAGAGCACTTATACACACCCCCAAAAAGCTAATTCTACATATATACCTGCATTTACACATCATTTCAGTTCCAACTCACCAGTGATGTAGTAGACGTGTTTCTGGTTCTCCTTCATCCGAGTGCAGTAATCCTTCAGAGAAACCATTTCATCACCAGATGCAGATGTGTAGTACCTCAGTAACTCTGAGAGCTTCTTGCGGTTCTGCGAGTCCTCATGGATGCCAAGCTACAAAGGTAGAAGAAAAAAACCTGCTACTAAATGACTCCTTTAGGTAAATACTGAACTGTGGTAGTTCAGCGGTTCAGGTGTAACAAGGATCCATAGCTGCCAGTATCAGTACTGCTAAGCAGAAAGACTACAAACCTTGATGTTCTTGGAGAACTGCTCATAGAATTTTTTGTAGTTCTCCTTGTCTTCAGCCAACTCAGTGAAAAGTTCTAAGCACTTCTTCACCAAGTTCTTCCGGATCACTTTCAGGATCTTGCTCTGCTGCAGCATCTCACGAGAAATATTCAGAGGTAAATCCTCAGAGTCTACCACACCTCTCATGAAATCTGGAAAATAATAAAATTACCTTTGTCAACATCAAACATTACCAGTCACTACCCAAGTGGTTCTGCCCACTTAAATTACAGATTGGTTTTCTACAGAATTCTGGGTAACATGAACTAAGCAGTACTTTTAACTTTTCCCAAAATCATACTCACTCAGGTATTCAGGGATCAGTTCCTCACAGTTGTCCATGATGAAAACTCTGCGTACATACAGCTTGATGTTGTTCTTCTTCTTCCTGTTTTCAAACAGATCGAAGGGTGCACGCCGTGGGACAAACAGGAGAGCCCTGAATTCCAACTGCCCTTCCACAGAGAAGTGCTGTGAGGAAGCAAGATGATTGTTTTAGTCCATTTGTATGGTTTCCACTGCAATAACCTTTTAACAGCTCTTCAAAAGCACAACACAAATGGTGACCACTGGACATCAAATAAACACAGTAGTCAAGACAGAG
Source organism: Pseudopipra pipra (assembly GCF_036250125.1). Classification (NCBI taxonomy): domain Eukaryota; kingdom Metazoa; phylum Chordata; class Aves; order Passeriformes; family Pipridae; genus Pseudopipra; species Pseudopipra pipra. Next base: position 54,263,470 of record NC_087554.1, read on the forward strand.
GTCAGGAACAAGCACTTTCTTCAGACAGACACATCAAATTTGTGTGCAGTTACAAGGCCAGTTCGAATGATCTTCTGTTCCCTTTATCACAGATTGAAATTCAGGAAGCAAGTATGCTCTTACAGTACTTCCCACTACAGGCACACAAAAGAGTATTATTAGATCTCACATCTCACCGGAGGTCCTTCAAACACTACAAACCCAAATAACTCAATTTATGTATATCTGCAACCTACTTTTAAGTTTTTCAGTTTGACACAGTAAGAACTCAGCTACAAACTGGGAAGGCACAAGCACTTTCTGAGTGCAGACTCTGTTCAGGTTATCAATACAAATGAAGCAACTAAAGTTGTGCTGGAAGACAGAAAACTTACTTTCACAGCCAAGTGGTCTTCCCAGTCATTAGTCAGACTCTTGTAGAATTCTCCATATTCCTCATTAGTTATGTCATCTGGGTTCCTGGTCCAAATGGGCTTGGTCTTGTTGAGCTCTTCCTGATCAATGTACTTCTCCTTGATCTTCTTTTTCTTCTTCTTGTCTCCATCCTTCTTCTCTTCTTCTTCATCAGAACCAACATCCTCGATCTCTGGTTTGTCTTCTGTCTTTTCCTCTTTCTCTTCTTTTTCCTCTTCCTTTTCCTCAGCCTCATCATCACTCACTTCCTTATCACGTTCTTTCTCCACCTACAGAAGAGATCAGCAGTTGAATTGAAAGAATTGAGAAAGTTGTAAGTTGCATAATTAATAGTTCTAAGGTATTCCTCACAGTCTGACAAAGATGGAAAACTACATGAACACAATACCAATCTTTCCTTCTAGACTCAAAGGACTCCCATTCTCAGTGCTGAGACACAAGTGGTATTTTGTTTCCTCATGCTCACGGGGTAGTTCTTGCTGTTTAATTTCATTACACTGAATGACCTCAACAATACAGCAAGATGTAGTTAATGGTTTGGAGGCAGATACACCACCCCCTTTGAAAACCCCAGGTTTATTTTAATTAGTCCTGTGAAATAAATCTGTAATTAACAGAACTGCATATCCCAAGAGCTGCCTTCATATCACATCTGAAAGAATCGTAACTACCACAATACAAATGTACTGCTCCTTCTCACGTTACAAAAATTCACATGTCTGTGTAAGTGGTGATTCAGCTTCAAGCAAGATACATACAAAGAGTGTAATAGGGTAGCCAATGAACTGAGAATGCTTCTTCACAATTTCCTTGATGCGCCGTTCCTCCAGGTATTCAGTTTGATCTTCTTTAAGATGCAGAATGACTTTTGTTCCACGGCCCAGAGGTTCACCTAGAATGGAGTATACAGGTTTTACTTTGCTGTGGCATAGCAGACTTGATTAATTCTTTAAAAAGGCACTGCTGTAAGTCATTTTTTTACCACTGGGAAAATGAAGCTTTGGGTACAGAAACAGTCTCAGCGATTTACAAGCTTGCTGTACCCAGCACATATTGTAAAGTGAGGTTAGGGAGATATTCACTGCTCTGTTCATGGGTTATCTTTAAAGGATCTGCATACAGAGTAGTTGTACAAGTCTACAGAAATGTTTCCATGTGTAAGCTTAAAAATCTTATAAAGTCTTCTTTATATAAGGCACCATTTACTTGGGCATTCCCTTATGTATCAAATTACACCAACTTAATTGGGAGGGATCAGCTGGGCCTGTGCCTGATGACTCAATAGTACTTATTTCACCTCTCCCATTTGTCTTTTCCCATGCATTGAGTAGGTGCCACTGTCATAAATCTTTACAAAGCATTGCTGAGCAGAAACTTAATACTCACCATTATCCAGCCTGACAGTGAAGGACCCTCCAGCTGAGGACTCCCAAGCATACTGCTCATCATCATTGTGCTTGGTGATCACTGTCACTTTTTCAGCAACCAGGTAGGCAGAGTAGAAGCCAACACCGAACTGACCAATCATGGAGATATCAGCCCCTGCCTGCAGGGCTTCCATGAAAGCCTTGGTGCCAGACTTGGCAATAGTACCAAGGTTGTTGACCAGGTCAGCTTTGGTCATCCCAATGCCGGTATCCACAATGGTTAGAGTGCGGTCATGCTTGTTTGGGATCAGGTTAATTTTCAGCTCTTTTCCAGAATCCAGCTTGCTTGGGTCAGTCAAGCTCTCATACCTGATCTTGTCCAGAGCCTGAAAATGAAGAGGCAGGCTTTAACATTCCCTGACTATTCCTAAATATTTCAGTAGCCCTAATAACATAATGAAGCAGACTAGAGCTTCAGGTACTTACATCTGAGGAATTGGAAATCAGCTCCCGGAGAAAGATTTCCTTATTGGAGTAGAAAGTGTTGATGATCAGAGACATCAACTGAGCAATCTCTGCCTGGAAGGCAAAGGTCTCCACCTCCTCCTCCATGGGTTGGTCTTGGGTTTGCACAGCTTCTGGCATCTGCACGGAAGAAGGGAGTTGAAATTCAATTCTGGAACAGCTTGGCACACATATCCCATTGCAGGCAGTCACAGTGGTATTCTGAGATAAAATATTTCAACCACGTGGTTTCAACATTAAATGAACACACACATACAAAAAAAACCCCCCTCCCTGGATCTTATTTCTAGACAGAAACAATTCAGGAGCTTTAAGGAATGCAGAAGCTAGATGCAAGACTTTTACTACAGGCTTGCGTTACATTCACTTTTATTTGCACCATCTAGGCTAACACAGATTCCTCTCTCCTCTGTTATTTTAGAAATTAATAGAGGACCTTTATTTCCCCTCGTCACACAAGAAGCAGATATCGTTCTCACCATAAAGACCGTCTTCGAATTACTTTTTCACGTCCACCTATAATTTTGCACTTACAACTATCCCCTCCAGCAGCACACTCCACGCATTAACTGCGACTTATGTACCAACACGGCTCAGCCGGACCCGTTCCCCTTGTCTTACATGGAGTAATATCCGTCCTTAGAAGCTCCCCGAGCACTCCCATCGCCGCAGACTCCCCCGGCGCGGTGCAGGGCCGGCCACAGGACGACGCTCCCCCCGCCCGCGCCGGGGCCGCCCCCGCCCCCCGAGCGGCGCGGCCGCGCAGCGCCCCCTGCCGGCGCCCGCCGGCACCGCCAAACCTTCTAGAAACTGCCAGAGCCTTCCCCGCCCGCGCCCGCCCCCCCGCCCGAGCGCTGCGGTGCCGAGCAGCCCCCCGAGCCCGCTCCTGTCTCCTCTGCCCCCCGTCCTTAACCCCCTCCCTGCCCCCGCTCCTTCTCTCCTCCTGCACCCCGTTTCTTTCCCCCCGCTCCTTCCCCCTCTGCCCCCCCCCCCCGCTCCCTCCTGGCACTCCAGTCCTGTCCTCCTGCCCATACTCCTTTCCCCCCCCCCAACCCCGCACGCCTTTCCTTCCCCTCTTGCACTCCATGCCTTTCCCCCGCTCCCTCCCCTCGCCGCGCTCTTTCCCTCCTGCTCGCCCCTTCCCCCCCGCGCCTCCCGCTTCTTCTCTCCCGCTCCCGACTCCTTTCCGCCCGCCCCCCCTCCCGCCCCCGCCGCTCTCCCGGACCGCAGCTCCTCCATCTTGCGCTCTCATGGCCGAGCGCCCATTCATTGAGCGCGAACCCCCCTCGCCGCCCGCTTCCCCCGCGCCAGAGCGGGGCCGGGTCACTCCCTCCCCGGGCACCCTGCGAGGGGGAGGCGGCGCTGCGCTGCACCCCGGGACAGGACCTTCCCTGACCGCCACCTATGGCCCCAGCCCGCCCCCCCCGCCGCAGGAGCTGCCGATTTCCCCCCCCCCCCTTCGCCGCCTTACTTCAGAAACAAAAAAAAAATTACGAATTTAATAAAGTATATTCAGAACCATCAGCAGCGATCTCCCTTTCAGCCATACCCAGACTTGGAGCCCCATCACCCTCCGAACCCCCCACCTTTCCCGGGATCTAACGGGCCACAGAGGGCAGCACGTCCTGCGCCACGCGGCTCCCGCAGCTCCCCACCTCCACCCTCCCAAGCAACCCCAGCCCCGCACCCCCCAACTCCCAGGATTCGGTAGGAAAACGCTCCCTTTGCGCCGATCCATCCCTGGCGCGGCGCCGGCCGCCGCCGCCTCCGCCGCTCACCTTGGCAGGGGGAAGGGGTGCTGCTGTCCTGACTGGCGCTGTAACACAACACTCGCTCTCCGCTGTGCGCTCGCTAGTGCGCGCTCCCCGCCGCCCGCACCATTTATATACGGCGGGACCCGCCTCCTTCCAGAACCATCGGGAACCTTCACCGCGGGCGCGGGGGGGGCGCGGGGCGGGGGGCACGGGGCGGGAGGCGGGGCTTGCCGGTCGAGGGGCGGAGCCTAGCCGAGCGCAGCCAATCGCGGCCGTCCGCGACAGGCGCCGCGGGGCCGGCGCCTGAATGGGCCCGAGCTAGTGCGCGCTCACCCCGGAGCCGCTTCGCCCGCAGCAATTGGCTGGCCGGGCGGGGGGGGCGGGGCCTTGGGCGCCTGCGTGAGAGGCGAGTGACGTCACCCGCTGCCGCGCGCCGCTCCGAACGTCCTAGAAGGGGGCGGGGCGGAGGCCGCTCCCCCCCCCCCCCCACACACACTCCCCCTGCATCCCAATCCTCCTTCATCTTCCTTCATCCTCCCCCCGCCCCCGAGGAGCAGCGGGGAAGGGCCTGGAAAAGTCGGGGTCCCTCCTTCCCCAGCCGGGAGAACGGCACAGGACCGGGGTGCGGGGCGGCAGCCGCCTCCTGTCTTTGAACCCCCGCGTCCGCCGCGGTGTGCGGTGTGTGGGAGTGCGGGTGTGCGGGTGTGTGGCAGGGCAGGTGCGTGGCTGTGCAGCTGTTCAGGTGTGCGGGAGTGCATCTGTGCAGGTGTTCAGCTGTGCAGGTGTGCGGGAGTGCTGAAGTGCAGCTGTTGGGGTGTGCGGGTGTCCGGCCGTGCAGCTGTTGGGGTGTGCGGGTGTCCGGCCGTGCAGCTGTTGGGGTGTGCGGGAGCGCAGTGCCGCGGTCCCCTCGGGCGGGCCGGGGGGCTGCGGGAGGGCGGCCCCGCGCTCCCGGTCCGGCTGGCCGGGCAGGATCCTGCCGGGCGTAGCCGGGTGAATCACGGCTCAGCGATGCTGTGGTAATGCGTTTCGCCTGCTCAGGGAAAACAAGCCCCGGTTCTCACGCCGCAGGTATCAGCGTGCGAGCCTAACAAAACCGGGCATCTCGCTCTGTGCGCTTGTGCAGGGTGGAAAGAGCCAAGGGATCGAATCCAAGCGGCTCAGCAGACCTACATAGCTATGCAGTTACTTAAGGATTTAAGTGCTAATAGTAGACACGAGGCGGATGCCTCTGCTGTTGGGTTTGTAACAGCCCAAAGCCTGAAATCCGCTGGGCTTCTCAGCCTTTACGTGGCATTTGCCATCTCATCTGGGAAATCTCGGCTGATGTTCAAAGGACACCGCAAGAGACATCTTTGTACATACATTTACACGTCCTGCATAAAGGCTTTGATATGTACCCGTCTCATTACACCCAGTAGCTCTGTGATTGCAGCATTTAGCAGGGAGGGTATTTTTATATCCTGAATGACCTGATTGGGAGCAGGCAGTTAAATGCAGGTCTTCCATTTCTCAGGAGAATGATCTGCATCCCATGTGTTCCAGACCAGGCTTCTAAAACTTTCTTCTTGGAGCTGATCCACTTTTGAGGTTATAAATACCAAGCGAAGCTGCATGTTAAAACTGTACAATGATGTAAGCATGAATCTAGACAATCTCCTGCTCTAGAGAATAGCTATTTATTTAAGGAATAAAAAGGATGTTTCTGTAGCAAAAATTCATCCCATGTACAGCTTCTTGGCATTTTCTGTGGGCTCTTGGGCATACCAAGACTTCTTTCTAGTTCCAACATCTGTCTGACTTTTGGGAATTGAAGTTTAATACACCTAACCTGCCTTTCCCCTAGTTAAGCATCCTGAAATACACTGGCTAGCATGAATTTGGTATTACAATACTTGGATCCATCAATGCTTTTAATCAAGGATCCTCATGCTGAATTTAATATTCTTTGCATCCGTTATTCTGCAGTTTGACCCAGACAAGCAAATCTGATTGAATTGAGGCCTATAGGCTTGATTTTGTTGCAGCATTATGTTTTCAGGGAGTTTTCAGTACTCCTTATAATCTGACGAGAAGATACATTAAGTACAGGTATAAAGCATCATGTAGGACATGGCAAGGAATTGAAATTACAGCTTGTTTTGTTGCAGTTTCTGCAGTGTCTGGATCAGTATCTGCAATGACTTACAGGACTCTGCCCTTCTAAATCCTGGTGCTCCAGCTCTGATCCAAGCAGTTGGCCAAAATACAGGATCCTGCAGGTTATTTTAATTAGAAGGAAAAATTAATTGTGGTGTCAACAAGAACATAAAAGGGTGTATAGATGAGCTGCTGCTCAGCCCACAGGAGAAATCAAACTGTAAGGGTGAGGTTATTTGCTTCAGTTCTAAGCCACTGAAAAACCTGGATTTCAGCCAACACTCAGCCTGGAAAGTTCTACACTTATGTCTGGGTCACCTTTTTGGTACTTACTGGTCTTTTTCTGCATTTTCTTCGAGTTTGATTTTGAGGTGCTTCTCAATGCATTTCTTTTCCTTTCTCTCAAACACATCGTGCTTGTACAAAATAATGTGCACCAAAATGCTTTCTTGAGTATGACACGTTCCTTTCTTTGCACAGTGACTGTGATTTCAGTGATCTGACAGCTGCTTTGGTTGTCTGCTTCCATAAAGCAGCTTAATGGCTCTTTACCACTATCCTAATAAAGTGTGGCAGTTACACCCGAGCATAATGATGTAACTTTCATGTTTTTCTTAGTTTAAAAATAGTCCTGGTATAGTATAAATTCTATAGGGTGTGCCTTTTAGGCTGAAACCCTCTTACATTCAGATTCCATTGACTGAAATGCTTTCTAACATTTATTTGCATCAAAATAACTTCTGTATTTTAGAAAACTGCTAAAGTACTACAATATATCGATATCTGTCCAAGCATTTTTGCCAGTAATATCCTATCAAATTTACTTGTGTGCTCTCCTTTTGAGGTGTCCAGAATTTTAAGGGTGCCACTTTTATAAAAATACTTAAGATGTTAAAGAAAATGTTTTCTTTTCTAATTTCTTGCTTAATGTGGGTCGACTGATTCAGACTTAGGGATATATGTCATTTTGAGCATGTAAAGAACCTATGGAAGGTTTTGCATATGTCTGCAGGATCATGTGTCTTTATACTGTCTAATCTAGCAGTCACATCATTCTGTTTTCTCTTTTGTGGTTGTGTTATTCAGCTTTCAAAAGCAGTCTGATTTCTTTTGTCAAAGTTGTTTGACAAGTGCACTGTGAGAATGTAATCTCATACCAAACCATCTAAGTTTTCCCAGCTCTGCTTAATCCAAGTTCCTCTGTGCCTGTGTAAAACAAATATTTTCCTCATGACTTGTGAATATCCTATATTCTTTTTGTTCTGTTATGCAGTGAGGGCTAGCGAAGATAGAGACTTTGTTCCTATGGTTACCTTATTTTAACTGATCCCAGTTTTGTATTGCTTCACTTTTTGCCAAAAAAAAAAAAAAAAAGTGGTTCCAAACTTGGTTTGTATTAATTTTGAGGGAAAATCTGAGCAAGATGGATCAATTTTTCAGCCAAGAGATTCTGCTGGTTTTCATTGGGGTAGAGTTAATTTTCTTCACAGTAGCCAGTTTGGAGTTATATTTTGGATCTGTGCTGAGCACAGGCTTGATAACACAGAGATGTTTTGGTTATGGCTGGGCAGTGTTTGCACATTGTCAAGGCCTTTTCTCTTCCTCACACGGCCCACGAGTGAGGAGGACTGAGGGGCACAGGGAGCTGTGAGGGGACACAGCTGGGACAGCTGACCCCAACTCACTAAAAGCACATTCCCTACCATGTAGCCTCCAGCATTTGCTGGTTTCTTAAGGATTAGTCCCATACTTGTTCTCCATATACATTTGCATCTTAATAGAATCTTTAATTACACAATTTTGTAGAATTCCTTGCTATGTTAAAAGTTATAAAATTTAAAAAGAACAAAGTGAAAGTTGCTTGAAGAAAGTTATTTAATGTTCAAAGTATTGAAATAACACTCAGGAAAAGTGGGTTCTATTCAACTGGGTTTTATTCTTGATTCTGTCAAAGGCTTCTTCTCTGTTGCTGAATAAGATTTTTTTTATAAGCCACAAAGAAATTAAAAAACATTTGCATAGAGAATTCTAATTCCAGTATTGAGCTAGCTTTTGAGTGTTTGGTGTTGTAGCCTTAATGCTGTTATAATGTTGTTTTAAAATTAATTTTGTTTGAGTTCTGACAGAGTTGTGTCATGTTATCTCAGTGCTTCAGGTTTCAGTTAAGGAAAACAAAACAGCAGCGACTGAAATTACCTAAACAGTAGATTTCAGAGGACTGACATAAGTAGAAATGTGGTAATATATGTGTAGTTTGATTTAACACATGGAATTATGCATGTAAAATCTGTGTTATCATAATGACATGTAAAGCTGGCAAGGGATCTCTGGCTGAGCAAAGCTTCATGCTTGCTTAGAACTGTTTCCCAGGCTGTCCTCCTTTGTACTTTCTCATGCCTTGCTGGAAGCTGAAGTGATCATAAGATCTGTAGGTCACAAAAAAAAGGTTATTCACAGCAGAAAGAGGATCGGAAGTCACTTGGAAGAAATATTTTTGCCGTGAAGAAGCTACTTAAGAAGCAGAGAAGAAAATCGGTCTCATACAATGTAGTTGTACTGTACAACTGCAGGTGGCAGCAATAATTGCATGGACCCAGGGCAGGATGTACACGCTCCTTTTTTCTAAAAGTTTATGGTTCTTGAAGTATGTGTCAGGGACTGAAAACCGTCAGAGTTGTTGCTCTCAGAAGGAATTTTAAAGGGACTTAAGCTGTTGAACAAGAATATATTTGTTGTAGCAGAAGTCCACAATTCCACTACTAACAAATGTCAGTTATAATTTATATTATAATTATCAGCTGCATAGGAAAGCTGAGAGAATGAGCACGGAAAGGCCTGGATTCATGGAACATTAACAAGGCCTCAGAACAATTGTTTAATTTTATCATAAACTACTTTATATGGTGCTTGTCAAACAATTAATAGGTTAGGTTAAGATTATAAAAACTACAATTTGATATTTTAAATTGGTCCTATCTTAATATTTCGTTGTGACTGGAACAAGGGACATCTTCTTTATGGTTTTACGCCTTATATCATGTTTTACACTTTCCCAGGATAAATACATAATTATGCACTTCTTAGCTGAAATTATATGTACAAAGCAAGCGTTATACCTATGCAAACTTAGCAACACAAGACACTTTGTCCTTCACCAAGTTAAAAGTGTTTCTTTCAGTATCTAGTTCTGCTCTTTGTTGTAAGAGCATTGCAAGATGATTGCAGTACCTGTTTGCTGAAAGGTGCAGTCTCTGTCCAGCATGGGACCAAAAAACCAGGACACACTGTTACTTGGTTTGGAGAATGAGACATGCCCATCAGAACCCCCCTTAAATGAGGAATCTTCCCTAAATCAGGAGCAGTTACATAAAAATGTTAACTTTGGAGGGAGGACAAGAGGTATGGTGGCAGCTGTAACTTTTATTATCTGTAGTTAAGAGCTTTGTTCTATTCACAGGCATAAGTTTCAATAGATCCTAATTCAAAAGGACAAGAATCTTGGAGAAAAAGCCCTTCCAGTGAGCAGAAGGTTTAACTAAAAAGTCCCCAGACAAACAAAATCCTAGACTTCCCACGAAGATGTTAAAAAATGACGGTGATGGTGAAGTTACATCATTAGAAAAATAACTTAATAGAGCTTCTGCATCAACCAATGTGGAAATAAACCTGATACTTTTTTCCCTGTATATATTCAAGTTCTAGGAGTTGGATTCAGTATGAGTAAGGGTTGGGGGATTAGAACATGTTACAGCTAAACGCTGTTGTATATTTACTAGGAGGTGTGGGTATGTATGGGGCACTTACACACCTTTGTGTGCAAAGTAAGGTGACAAAACTATCCTTCAAGCCACCTTCTGAATAGTAGAACTGAAGACTCTAAAATCTTAAATCTAAATTAATTAAAACTAGGAAGCTATATACTATGTATAGCTATATACATAAAATATACATATATATTATGTCACAAAGCATGTATTCTATACTTCACTAACATTCTTGATGCAACAGTATTTATTTTTCAAATTTCTGAACACAGATGCCATTTCAGAGTGGACTTAGATACTTAGGACGTGACAGTAAAGTTGATAGTAGGAAATGAATTTTTGAGTTTATTTAAATAGACAGACAGATGGTAAATTCTAGTCCTGGATTTTAAGCAGGTAAGCAGAAAGATTACATATTTTTGGATACAGATTTTATATAAACAATATATTATTTAATATGGATAAATTATATTTGGGATCAAATTGCTCTAGTAACTTCTGAAAAAGCAAGAAAAAAACTGTTGGAAAGGCCTTCATACTTCAGGAACACTTCAATCTACTTCTTAATAAGCACAGCTCCTAGAAGCAAAGAGAAAAAAACCCCTTCATACAAAGGTTTGCCTCAGATATCAGAGGCTTTAGGCAAAGACTGAGAGCAATCTTGTGTGGAGATCACTTACACTTTCAGATTTAGTTGTGAATGGAATTTTGGTTGTGTAAAGAGTCAAGGAAGTAGGTTTACTAAGCGGTGATGCTGGAATCAGGGTGAACTAGGTTAAAAAAAAAACAATTGCACATTTTTATTGAGGATAACGAGCATGCAATAACCTCAACCCTTCAGTTCTAAGAGGGCACAGAAATGGGAAGAATTGAAGAATCTTGCAGAACAACTGCTTAAATTGGTGCTAATCTGATAAACCTGATTCTAGAAAGAATTTGCAGTGAGGACTTTTAGTTAATTATTAAGTTTGAATTATAGCTCAAAAGTAGCTGTGGTATCACACAGCCAGGTTACCTTGGATCTGACCAGCATGAAAGGAGCTGTGAGAAAACGGTCTGTAAGAAGCCTTGGCTGAGGGTTTCCCATCTCATCTTAGGAGCTGCATGGCAGCCTTGGCCCTTGGCTTTGATCCTTCCTGAGCTGTGCTGTAGCTGTGCCTGGGTTCAGCCTTGTGCTTTGCTGGTCCCAGCCTTGCCTTGCAGCCCTGACTTCTTGCTTTGCCCTCGGACCTTCCTCATTATTACAGATTTGTGTGGCAGTTGTTAAGCTATGGGGTGAAACATCACTGGACTATACTGTGAGCCTGCTACACTCCTAGAAGTTCAAATTTCATCATGAAGCATGCTTCAATAAAGGTTTTGGAAGTCACAGAAATTCAAAAAATCTGCAAGCTTAGGCTTCACATTTTTCAGGAAGGGAGATTGTGACCATTTAAAATACATGTCCATGAAGCTGATTCTTCCCAGTATTTCAAACACAGGATATGTCCTCTACTTTGGCACTCTATACTTGTAAGAAAAAGTCAAGAAATTAATTTAAATCTGCCCATATGTTCTGGGTAGGCTCTTTAGTACACGGTTGATAGATATATTTCAGACAGTACTTTCATTTTATTAGTGAGATATTGTTAAGGAAATAGACAAGGCACTAAAATTATGGAGTGGTTTCAGATAATCACAGATTAAGGCTTCACAGCTATCCATGATGAACACTCTGCTTAGGCACAGTTTAATGTTATTTTCTTGCTGTGTCAGACAGATAAAAAGATTTATTTATTGTGAAAAAACAGGAGAACTCTGAATCCAAGCTTCCTCTCCACAAAAGAACACTGAAAAAAAAGGAATAGTAGCAATAAGATATTCTGATTAAAGCTGACTGTGAGTAGGTACTTTGAGAAATTTTGTCAAGAGCTGTGTAAGTACTTGATTAATCATATAGGAATTTATCTGTGGGCTACAAGAACCAGGCATAGTGAATTAGAGGGAAAGTCGGTTTTCATTTCTTTCAAGGAGATGCTTCCTGCCATACTGAGGCAAATCTTGTGATGTAACTTGGCTCTTTATCCTGAATCCTGCTTTGCAGTCAGCTGAGCCGAGGGTATTCTTAGCCAGTTAATATGCAGGTCAGTATAATGCAGCTGCTCTACACCGTGAAAATAGGACAGATTACAGTTACTAGAAGTCACCAGGTTACTTCTTCATCAGAAGGGTGCTGGTTAATACTTGCCAGGAGATATCTCTGCCTTTTTTCCCCTCCTCATTGACAAAACAAAAGAAGGAAGGAAACCCCTCCAGAATGGCTCTTTCAGCTCTGTGGGAGTTTCAATGACTCTTGTGATTGACAAACTTAAAACTGTTTCAGATGCTGACAGCCTAGGATTTCTTCATCCCTGCTTTATTTGGATTGGATCTGTCTGGAAGAGTGAAAGTACTTTTATTTTGTCAAATTCAAGTTACTTTTTAAATGTCTAGTGTTTAAAATAAAAGCAGCAAGTTCACTCTAACCAGTAAAGTTCTTTATTATAAAATAAAACTATGAAAAAATTATGACAGAATGCATTTTCTATGTCTTGGTTTTTTGTCCTTCACAAAGCTTTGTACATCTACAAAGCTAAATTGCAGGAAGGGGCATTAAAGGATTGGGATTGTAAAAGGAGGGATTTTTCAGCTTTTCTTCCTCATGGCATAGCTGCTCTTCCTAACTATTTACCTAAAATTGTGTTTCCTCAGACCATTGGTTCAAAGTGAAGTATCTCTTTTACCTGTGGTTCTATAGAACTGTTCAAGCTTTTTCATCTGACAGAAATACAGTTCTAAATTTATACCAAAAATAAATATGATGATTTGGCTTTCTTCTCGTTAGTTGTCCAAGACAGAAAATTACAGTGGCCCATTCTTTTCTCTAGAAACCTCTGTGTTCACATTCCCATTATATTATTTAATTTGCATGTTATTTCCATCTTGATGAACTTCACTGCATATCACTGCTTTTGTAAGAATAAACATGATTACAGGTTGTATGAGAAGTATTCCCACCTCTGCTTTGCAGTTTCCTAGAATTAATTCATGAAATAATGCTGATGCACCTGGCATTGGAAATACCTTTCTAAACTGCCTTCTGCTCATCTGTTCTCACTTTTGGAACTAGGGCCATAATAATTCTGGCTTAAAAGCCAGAATTTCTAATGAGTCACTGCCAACCAGACCTCTTTCAGAAGCATGTCTAAATATGTCAGGAGATTTCTTTGGCCCCAAATGCACAACTTCAGCATATATCAGTATAAAATGCATAATCAGAGTTTATTGCTTCACCTGCATAATTAAGATCTTCAGCTACAAACACGTATTTTCATTGTCAATTAATCCATATTTTAACAAAAGCGTGAACTGTGTCTTATTATATTCACTGAAGATAAATGTTATCTTTATAAAATCCTCTGTCCTGCTTCGGCAGTAGTCAGTCTTAAAGAGCTCATTAGGAAAGCAAACCAAGAAATTATCACCCAAGGTAAGGTAGAGTCCTTCTTGTAAGTGTTAATGCTGACACTACAAAGTTAATGTTGTAGTAGTAGCATCTGGGAATGATGCAAGGACATTAAGTATGCAACTAGTGTTTCAAAGCATGTACTATTAGCATCTCAAACAAGGGACTTACAAAGAGCGTAATATGATAGCTGATGAATTGAGAATGCTGCTTCACAATTCCTTTGATTTGCCTTTCTTCCAAATATTCTCTTTGGTCTTCCTTCAGGCTTAGGATAATCTTTGTTCTAGTCATGGGTTCCCCATGAATGAAATATGTGAGTTTTAGTGACAGCACAAATGGCTGAATAGCAAGCTTTTTCTGAAATTAAGAGTGAATATAATTTTAATAAGAAATTCTTAATCATTGCTGACTACCTGATAATGCTGAACTGGTGTTTTATACCTATTCTGTGCTCCAACAAATGCAACAACTACAGCAATTGTACCACTTCAATGTGTATTTTCCCCAACTTTCAAAACCCTCACGAAGCACAGCAGTACAACATATGAACTGCAAGAGGGAGCTTATAATGCAGAAATTCATCAAGTTTGACCTTTTTCTTTAAATGTTACACATACTAAAACCAAAAGGCATTCTCTGCTACACAGAGTTCAGTCAATGGTTATTACCCAGCCAGGCAAATTTGCTGCCAAAGGTAGAGATACATCAGAGTGTGTGCCTGTGCTCCCACCCTGTTCTGCAGCAAGTTCACTTGACTCCAGGCAGCCACAAGACAGAGAACAGAGAATTCCATTCAGGAGCATTTATTGTTATCAGTGACAGCGAGAGAGCCTGGAATGCAGGTGACATTCAGACTGCCCGTCTCTGCTTTGTGACCACGGTCAAATTTGCAACCACAGAGGCAGAGAAGAAGCTGCCCCCGAAATGACCAACCCCAGAGACACCAGCATGAGCAGTATTTCTAGAGAAGCTCCACTGCTGGACCTCACAGTAATCATGGGATCAGCTTTGGTCATCCTGTACCTTAATCCATGATGTGCAGAGTGCAGTTGTGCTTGCCAGGTCAGTCATTCCCAGAATCCAGCTTGTTTGGATCAGTCGCCACCTCGAGTTTGATTCTGCCCAGACATCACAACAGGAGGGTTGGGCATTCTCAGGGTATGCTTAAGACTCTAGGCAGTGTTTTACCAGCTGAGTCACATTAATAACCAAATTACTTGCAACCAATGATTTGCTAACTGCCCTCCTCAGAAAGGAGGGCTGGAATAGAACGTGATGAGCAACTATTTCAGCCTGGAAGGCAAGAGTCTTCTCCTCTTCACCCATGGGCTGATCTTCAGTTTGCACAGACTCAGTAAGGATACATAGTGCTGAAACCTCACTGCATGTTTACCCACATGTACACTTGACTGTGGCATATGTATTTTTAAACTGAGTGAAAAAATACCAATAATTTGTCTTGAGAGCATAGGACAGAGAAATATAATTATTATTTCACATGTATCCTTAAGACTCCAGTATATATTTAGATTTTCACTTCTCTCTGATTTCTTGCATTAAGATGAAGATAACATAAGATGAATAGTTTAATCAAGAGAAAATCAGTAGGATCTTTAATGTAGTCATGCTAGATTGCATTATAAAGCAAGAAAAGTCATCACAAGATTTGATTTATTATCACTAATTAATTTCTCATGTACGTTCTGAGACATCCCAGAGATTAAATTTTGCAGTTATGCCAAAATAGCAAAGACTTTAACTCTCCTTTAACTGAAACACTACTCGTACAGGAATACTCTGAGGCGACTCTGTAATTTTAAAAATAAACTTGCAATTTCTCTGGGGGAATGAGTGATGTTGGTATAATGATGAGATTATTATAGATTTGTTTATAATACCTTCAAGTTGGAATAATACTGCAAGGAAATACATTTTATTGAAGGGACATGTTATAGTGTAAAGTCCCTCCAGTTGATCATTTAACAGAAACCAAGTCTGAAGCCACCTAAAGATGTAGATTTTTTATTTAAGATAGGCTTCTATTTCATGTTCCTGTTTAAGTTATGCTTAAACAGCCCCCTTTATTCACCTCTTTGGAATAAAGACCACAACTCTTATGCCTGGTTACTAGCTGGTTTTTTTTGCCCACAATTCTCTCTTGTCACAGGTGTGGGAAGGAAAGAAGACAAGAAACAGAATAAATTATAATTTAAACTGACTAGAAAGACTATGATGAGATTATGTTTGAATTTTTCAAACGAAAGTGATGGAAAGAAACATACTGTAGCCACATTTCAGCTTACATTAGAAGAGCAACTAATCTTCATCAGCTAAGTCTGGCAGCAAAAGAATCACTATCATCACTCATCTTTCTGCAGAATTTATGTTGCTAACCTTCAAATCACACTTTTTAAAAATAAAATCATTCCATCACTTGGTTTAGACATGCAGCAGGAGAAGAAGAGTAGAGAGAAACTGAACGAGATTCCTTAGGAATGGAGCAAGTCAAAACAGGCCCCAAGAGTGTCTTATTCTGACATACCATGTATCAAAAGCTGACTGGGTTTGCTAACCCATGTATTAGAGGCAAGCAGCCACCTCATTTCTCATTTAGGAACTGTGATTCTGATCCTGCCTTTCAAAAGGTCTTTTATAATAATTTATTCTTACAGAAGGTAAGTAAATGCTACCTACTCAAAATAGTGTTTATATTGACATGGCACAAATGTAAATTATAATCTTATGGGTAAGCTTACAGAATCACAAAGTGTTTGAGGTTGGAAAGAACCTCTGGAGGTCATCTCATCCCATTCTGTTCAAGCAGGGCCACCTGGAGCAAGTTGCCCATTACTGTGTCCACTAACAGCTGCTCTGAAATAAACTAATTGATGGGTCTGTAATTGCATCCCTTTGCAATCACAGCAAGTGGACCACAGCCCTTCTCAGAAAGAATCTTAAAGGTATACTTTCTATAAGAGCAGCTGATTCCACCACCCCAGCACTCTTTCAGCTCAAACAGCACAAGGAGCAGAAATGGAAGATATCTCCATTTGTTCATGGGAGGTGACTAAAGTGCATTGATGGACTGTTCATGTTTCTGAATGCCAGTGAAGAGAGTAGCACCCTGACTTGTCAGATTAATCCATTAAAGCCAAAGAGAAGCTTAGGAAGTGTGCTAGTAATATGCTAATGAGGATCCCTCCCAGTGCTTGTGCTATTGGTGCAGTGGGCAAAGGGAGGAATAGGGGTCTCTGTGACTGCCCTACCACCATCTAAGTGCTGGGACATGAGAGTGCAGCATCAAGTCTGTTCAGTTTGCAATGCTGTTAGAATTCACCAGATGGGGCTAATACAGCAAATATAAATATTCTCTATAGGAGTCATACTGAAAAAAAATACTGAGATGGATAGAGAGAGCAATATGTATTTGTGTATATGGCATAGGAGTCTTAGCCTTATAAAAGTTGGGTTTTTTAAGTTAACCCCTTACAATGAGTCCATTCTTTATAATAGATACTTCGTTACATTAATTTTCCATGCATCATATGTTTAACTGTTCAGCCATTCCCTAATATCCCACAAACCAATAGCTGTCTCAGGAAATCTGTAGGTTAGATCAGGCTTGCTTAAGTTTTTTTAAAACTCTGAACAATTATAAAATCATGTACATAAAAACTGAAGGTGTATGTTGACTTAAATTCCTAGTTATTATGCTTTTTTTTAATGTTTAAATAAAAATACAAATTAAAGTTGTAAAAATCAGCTGGTTTATAAATGTGTACATCTTTCCCTTTGGTACACTGATACAGAGATTGAACTTGTCACATAAGTACATCCCCCAGATTTAATTTCATGTAGAGACTCTGAACATATTTGGATATCACAGTAAAGTTTTAGGTAACTGATTAAAAAAAAGAAAACCCCTGCATGGCACTGCATCTGTCAAACATCCTCGTCTATGTCAAATCACTGAATCAGGAAGTTAGCATCGGAAAATTGAAAGTTACTGCTTGTGAAAGATGCCAGACTGGTGTTCCCTGTATTTTACCATGTCTTTAAGAAGCAATTGTATCATTTTTACTCTCAAAAGGGATTGCAAATACGTGAAGATTTAATATGCATCTACCCTATATTTGATTTACGAAAATAAAAATGACAGTGAACAAACAGACTTCAGATGGCATTTAACTCAACCAACAGAGCAGCTGTTGGAAAATGACATAAATCATGTTATACCTAGCACAAGGCCTTAGAAAGATGGAGGCAGCAGGCAAGGAATGTCACCAGAATGTGCATACTTCATTACATGATTACTGATCAGTGCATGTTACATAAGAACATCATACTGTACGAGCTGGATGAGGATGATAGTTTCAGATAAACCAGAAAAGCAGGGACCCAAGAGCCTACTCTACGTAGGTAATCTTTTAAACCACATTTCTTCAGCAATCCCTTGTTTTACGTATGCAGCAAGAGAAAGGGAGTAGAGAGAAACTGAACAAGTCTCATTAGACATGGAGAAAGTCAGGCTTCCATTTAGACAGGCTGCTGAAAGCTTGAATGCTGATAATTTTTTAAGATGAATTAAATTATTTGTGTGATGAAATTATAAGGTACATATGATAATGACATAAGAATACGTGTGTTATAGCAATAAATACTCATTCCCCTCAGCCAACCTCTCTTTGTCTCATAGATGACAAAATCCCTATCTTAAAAAAAATTGTTCCACTTTGATGGAAAAAACTGTATTGGGAAGTTTTGCCTAAACAGTTACGCAGAATCTTCTAGTTCCTAGATATGAGTAAGTTCTGGACACCAGATGGATGGCAAAGACTTGTGAATTTAACTTATGCCCTGCTTGACTTGCAAATGAAAATCAATGACTATATGACCATAATGAAGCCAGCACATAATTCAGGGAAATAAGCTCTCATTTCTTTAAATGTGCCATGAGTCAACTAGCACTGAATGAACAGACTGTGCTGTAGCCAAAGCTCTTGTGCTTCAGTGAGCTTACAGAAAAACTCATAAAAAGTCCCATTAGACAACCATTTATCTAAAACTTCAATCCTTGATCTAAAACAATTTGGAGACAGTCATTCGAGCCATGGAAATGAAATTATGCTTATGACACTGATGGAGAATCTTCTCCTATGACTGGACAGAAAGCAGACAGCCATTCTTGTTCTGAAGCTGTCTGCAACCTTTGAGATTGTATTGTCTGATGTGAGAAAGGTGATAAGGGAATGTAGAATGTGCTAAAAAGTTTTCAGTTCCTCTTTGAGGGTTATACCAAAGCAAAGAGAACGATCTCACCATCAGCTAGGTAGATGACCTGAGGGAGAATGAGGAACCTGGGATAAATTTAAGATATCCATGCACATACCTGTCTTAGGTGCAAAAATGTTCAGAGGCTCCTGACTCTGGTCACCTTTCAGAACTTAGTCACTACTTTTTTTTTTTTTTTTAGGCTGGTAATGCTTCCCTCTCCCTGTTCTTTCCAAGAACACCTTTCTTAGCTTTCCTTATTTTTTGTTCTGCTTAGGGACTCTTAAATCACACACTGGCAGCCACTTCTCTTGCATGGATGACTGTTAACTAACTGTTGCTCATAACAAATACAGGTTGCTTGGCTGACCCGCAACACCCATCAATAACCATGTATTATCATAACCCAATAGCCACAAGCTTCCCAGTGAAAAACAGCTGAGTGAAACAGCTGGTTCTGATGGAAGAAAAAACAATTTTGAAATCCTTATTTACAGAATATTTTGTTTCTTAAGTTGCAAACATGCAAGAGCCTATTGCAGACTGCAGTTTAAGAGTGTTCTTGGCCTTCTCTGTGGCACTACATTCTCACACTGCAACACTGTCTAGAAATTCCAGTTTTGTAAGAATCAGTCATTGCTGCTGGCCAACCACCAGACCTTATTTATTCACAGGTTTGTCATTCCTCAGCTGATTACAGCTCTACTGTATGGATGGATAATATGTCATCCATATTTAGGTAGTTTTGAGAAGTCCATAATGCTGTGGCAGATCTTAGAAACACAAGCTATTTGTAAGCATATCAAACCAATCTCTCCAGCTTTCCATAGAATTTAAATTAAATTCATTATCTCAGTCTTATCTTCAGAGAATATAATTTCCAGCACAACTACGGCTTCAAGATAATAACTGTTGTTGACAAGAACAGCACTCTTGGCTGTGGAAGTAAGGGAGTCTTTTCGGGACACAATTTACAGAGAGCTGATTGCAAACAGCAAAATGAAGTTTTCCAAAGACACAACAGAGTTCACCGTCCAAATCCAATCCCAACTATAAAGCAGATTTATTCTACCTAGCCTTCTTCAATCTAAATGTCTGTTTTTTTGAAAATATCCATTTGTTTTTCAGTAATTAAACCCCCGACTATGAAAACAAAATGTTTCACATGCTCTTGCTCTTGGGGAGGGATTAGAATACAAACAACATACAGTGTATTCTAGTAGTGCAGAAACTTCCTTGATAACACCCTTTCACTTTGTAATACATAATGCATTATGTCATGTATTTAATGTTGTATGTGTGGAGTGGTTCAGAAGAGATTCTTAATGCAAATAAGGGGCTATGAAACCATGCCATAATATTTTCTCATGATGAAAGCAAGTTAGATGTACTTTAAAGATTATGTAAGTACTTGGATACTTATTTTCAACATTGCCATTGTTTTTCTTCCCCCCATATCAAATGGAACTTGCATACCATCCTCCTCACCAGCACCAGTCTTTTGCCTAGTTCAGATGTGTCACTTATAGATCTGTAGCCTCTGTCTGTTAGTAATTCACACACACTAAAAAAGTTGTTAAAATTTGACACATTGCAGAGCTTTTGACTCTTTTGACTCTTAGTTCAGTCACACACTAAATGCCTAAATTAGTCTGGGGATCAGAAGACCCAGAAAGACTTGACAGACCCACTACAGTTGACAGACAGTGCAGAGATGGTCTCCTGATTCCTACATCATAATCTGCAGGCAGTGCACACTGGAATAGGTACCGTTTGCGTGATGGAATATGAGTGTAACCACCATCTTCTTTTATTTTTTGTCTCAGAAAAGCTGGCAAATGCATAACTAATATAATTTGTTACACTTTTTGGAAAGTAACAGATGGCAATCAAATTCAAGCACTGTAGTTGGACTGCAGTAAAAGCACTATTAATATTACATTTTGAAAAATTGCAGGACCAATTTATGCCCTGCATAAAGCAATCTCCACACTACTTTATTAACATTAGTGAATTTTGCTCATGTCTGTTTTCCAATTTGCCAAAACATTTGTGAGAAGTAAAGGCCCAATAGAGCAGTGATTGTGACTGACTTCAGTTTATTGGTTGTGTGGTGCATACAAAAACAACTCATCTAGGGGTGTCCTGATGGGATCATTCCAGAACTATCATCACTGGTTAGCTTGAAACAGAAGAACTTACAAGTGGTACAGGGAATTTTTTCATAAGACTTATCTCTGTAATCTCTTTTCCCCCTAGCATTTGATGAGCATTGTTGATGGGGCTGTACAATAGTGTTCTTGTGACTTGCAGCTGTGTTTTTCAAATGAATATTTGTCTTGGATTCTATGTGGAATCTCTCAGCAGCTTTTATTGATGTTTCTTGTAAATGTTAAACACTACAACAATTCTTTGACTTTCTGCACCATCGTGTACTGCTGATAACTAGGTACTTGTTAACTTTGTTTAATTTTTGGATCACACTCATTCCATCAGTGATGGATGGCCTGCTGCGGTTTCAGTACGATTTGCATTCCACACAGTCCCTCTACCAAAGTTGCCTGCTTTCTTCTTCATAGTGATCTATCCAATGTTGTCCTTGTGTAATGAATAAGACAGAGAGAGTATGTCTGCTTGGAGCAACACTTCTGGGGTTTTTTTATTATGTTGTTGTTGTTACATCCTTGTCTGTTTTGAATATTATTATTTTGAGATCCTTGCACTTCTTGCTCTTCTTTGGTGACTGAAAATATTCTGACCTTCTCTCTGGAAGTACACTCATAAAATTTCTGTATGAAATAACCACTCTTGAGATGATTTTTAAAATAATTACAGGTCTGCTCACCTACTTTGTGTGCTTTTAGGAGGTCATCAATACCATCTGGCAGGGCTGGCTGGTAAGCTGACAAGATCTTTGGTCATTATTGGTTGGTTTTATCTTAAGAATTTCAAGCAAGTCTTCAATACCTGGCCTTTTGGAAGTCTAATTATCTGTACTTTTTCAGATATTCACTCAGATACATACTCCGTTCTGGAGATCTTTGGCTGTTTCATGTCTTTTATGAGCTACCTTATACTAATATTTTATGGTTAGCAGCAAGACAGTATTTAGCTGCAAACAAAATCTCTTTGAAATAAATTGGCTTGAAACTAAATCCCTTTAACCCCCTGGTGTCTGAGTGGACTTCTTCAGTTGAGCTGATCTAGTGGAAAGAAAGGGAGGTCCTGCTTCCCTCTGGCTCTGCTGTGCATTTCTGTCCTCTCCCTTACGTAGTCACTGCTTTTCATTTAACCCTATTCATTTCACATTTGCAGGGATATTAATTCTCTGTCCACTTATGCGTCAGAAATGGCTCATCATGAGTTCAGATGAGCATTGCTACTGGTGAAGCAGCAGATAGCCACGGATAGAAAGAGGAAAGCAGGGCAATGCCCTTGGTACTAGCCACATTAGATCAACACAGCTACAGCAGGAAACTGTACCTTGAAAGTATTTTTTCCTTTTATTTTTAATATAAGATGATCTAACTCTGTGCTGCGTATCTTCCCCTACTTGCACATTCCTAACTCCTTCCTTATTTTGGCTCTAGCAATTCTGTGATGAGTTGGATCAGCCTGGTTGCTGATCAACACTTTGCTTCCCTGAGAACCCATAATTTCTTTGCGTGTGTTAGTTTTCAAGTGGATCTGACTCACCCTATGGTTGTATGATTACTAGAACTGATGCAAGGGAGGTAATGGAAATATTTTCCTGAAGACAGAGGACAGGTCGAAGCCCTATTTTACAGTTGGATCAGTGTTAGATCAGTTTGAGTCAATCATGAGGCTGTAGTCAGACAAATTTTCAGCTGAATCTGCTGCCTGAAGAAACAGTCCTGACTCCCTGCCCAGTGAATACAATCCTTTCTAACCCTGTGCCACCCCCATCTGACACTGATCAGGTTCACTATACAACACAGCTGGCTGTATGGTTGCAGGATGATCAGAACAATGAGATGAACAACCAGTTTTTCAGGTTAACACTTCAGGCTGACTCTCCAGCCTGGCTCTGCCTGCAGCAGGTTGGAGGCTGGTGCAAAGCTGGAGGGATGGAGGTACTGTCTCCATCAGGGGCTCTTACCTGGGAGCCATTGCCCCAAAACCAGCTCTGCCCCAGCATATACACATGGACACCTCCCAGCTCTGATCAGCACCTCCAGTGGTGGCAGGGACCACCTCACCCCATGTGGGGACCACCCCACCCCATCCTGAGGCAACTGGCCCCTGCGGGCCTGCAAAGCCCCTGCGAAGCCCATGTTCACCCTCGCCAGCTGGAGCCGACCCCATTCTCCCCTGGCCCCCTCAACAGCTGCCCCACAGTGCCACCGTCTTGGGTGACCCTGGTGAGGCCACATCTGGAGTGCTGTGTCCAGACATGGAGCTCCTGGAGTGGGTCCAGCGGAGGGCAATGAGGATGAGGAGGGGACTGGAGCATCTCTCTTACAAGGAAAGGCTGAGGGAGCTGGGCCTGTTCAGCCTCAAGAAGAGACTGAGAGGGGACCTCATCAATGTGTATAAATATCTAACAGGGGAGTGCCAAGAGGACAGAGCCGGGCTCTGCTCGGTGGTGCTGAGCAACAGGACAAGAGGCAGCGAACAGAAACTGATGCACAGGAAGTTCCACCTGAACACGAGGAAGAACTTCTTCACTGTGCAGTGATCGGGCACTGGAACAGGTTGACCAGAGAGGGTGTGGAGTCTCCCTCACTGGAGATATCCAAGAACCATCTGGACTCAACGCTGCACCGTGTGCTCTGGGATGACCCTGCTGGAGCAGGGAGGTTGGACCAGGTGTCCCACTGTTGTCCCACTGTTGTCCCTCCCAGCCTGACGCACTCCCGGACCCCGACTCCCCCTTCCTGGCCCCGCCCCCAGCCCACAGGCCCCGCCCCCTTCCCCGCCCCCGGGCGCGCGAGCCCAGCGCGCGCGCAGTCGCGCGGTAAACAGGTCCCGCCGGCCCCGCCCCCTCGCACCGCCCCCGCGCGCAGGGGCCGCGCGCGCGCCGGCGGCTGCGCAGTGTGGGCACATCCGGGCACTGGGGCAGGATGAGCGCTCCTTTCCAAGATGGCGGCGGAGGGAGGAGGGAAGGAGATGAACGAGATTAAGACCCAGTTCACCACCCGGGAGGGGCTGTACAAGCTGCTGAGCCACTCGGAGTACAGCCGGCCCAACCGCGTGCCCTTCAACTCGCAGGGCTCCAACCCCGTCCGTGTCTCCTTCGTCAACGTCAACGACCAGAGCGGGAACGGGGACCGGCTCTGCTTCAATGTGGGCCGAGAGCTCTACTTCTACATCTACAAGGGGGTCCGCAAGGTACCGGGGCTGCCCCGCCGGGATGGGAGGGGAGCGGCGGGGGCTCGGCGCCGCCCGCCCGCCGGAGTGCGGGAGCCGCGGGGCCGCGGCGGGGGCGGGGGGCAGAGGCCGGGCCGCCCCTCCCGCCGGGTCCCCCCGCCCCGCGGCCTCGGGACCGGGGCTCCGCGGCTCCACCGCGCTCCCAGGGAACCAGGGAGCGGCTGGGCAGGGGGAGCGCGGGCCTGGGCCGAGGGCGTTGCGAGGGCACCTCGCGGGGTCGATGCTGGGGCTGCTCCACATACGGTGCCCCCGCCGGGAGTTGTGTGTGCGAGCCCTGTGCGAGGATGCGATCGCTGGAGATCGTGCGGGAATGAGGGCTGGCGTTCCGTCCCTGGGCCTCCTTCACCTGCTGCTTCAGGTCAGAATTTGCTGGACACACTAATGCCTGTTGTGATTATGATGGTGTCAAATCCCTGCTTCCAGGATCCCTCTAGCTTTGTTTGCATGGCTGAAGCGTTCACTGCAGTGTTAGGCCTTTATTGTGACTTCGAAGTGTGGGCTGATCCTAGGATTGTTTCTAAATGGGAGTGGTGCAGTGAACTGAGTCTTAAATATCAGATAATTAACAGAGAGAAAGTTGCTTTTGCATGAAAGAACCATTGATGCACTTGAGAGAGAGAGACTCCTTACCTGTCGTTATTGGATGCAGGACAGTGCATGCATTTGATCTCTCAGGTCACCATATTTATGAACAAATTGTTCATAACAACAGCTATTGTTTCTTCAGGTCCTTGATTTTACAGGATTCAGAGAACAATTTGAAATTTGTCATGCCAAGTGAACGTGTGTCACTCCCAGTATACATAAACACAGATAATAATGATTGTCAGCTTTCTATTTCATGTTTCAAAAAGTGGGTGGGTGTTATTTTGTGTGCTTGGGCCTCAGCTGCCATGATGTGAATACTTTGAAATGTTCCTGCTCTCTGCCCACCATTCAAAGCGGGATGAGGGCACAGGGAGCTAGAGATGTGAGTAAGGCTGTGCAGGAAGCTTGTGGATGAGCAAGGAATTATACCTGAATCTGCTGTGTCTTAAGCCAGTACCCCAGCACTCCTCCTCTGTGTAAAACGTCAGCACCAACAGGAGAATAAAGTCTGCGTGGTTATTTGTTGACTGTGACTTAACAGATCTAATATGTCCTGTTATAATTACATGGAGAAGTGTGTGTGTGTATTTTAGTTTCACCCTTTTATGAATTTTAATAATCAGTTATGTTTCAAATAATGTTTGGACAGTAGTTTCTTTAAGCATACAAGGAGTATTTCATATCAAAGTTTTTGCTGTTTACAAGCAGTTGCTATCTTTACAAGGTATTGTGGAGAGCAATGTCTCTGAAAATCTGTATCCTAAATCATTACTGTGTTTGGGTTCTGATATCTTACATTTGTTTTTTTCCATGCAAAGTAACTGCAGAATTCTCTCTCTTCACTCACAGAGCAGGCCTTTATGTAGTTTAGTAATGGTACATGTGATTCTTACAAGTTCTCTTAGTCATCTCTTGCCACACTTCTGAAAAATAAAAATCTGAAGCCTGGAACTTCATTGAAAATAGGGAATAGAATAATTATTTCAAATTACTAAAATAGCTTTGAGCTGAGTGTTTGTTTTTTTTAGATGCTTAAAGTTACTGGTGTGATACAGAGTAACTGAGAAATTTGGGTTTGTGAGGTTGTGAATTCTGAGCTCTGAGGCTTTCATACCTGTTACAGTGTGAAATGCTTTTTCCTGTGAATAGAGTAAAACATACACATTGTTAGAATTAATTTCAGTGACCTTTTACAGTGTTAACAATTTAGGATACCACTGTATATTCTCTATATATAATATATTAGTAAAGTGAACTTAGGGAACTAGCTGAAATAGGTTAAATCACGCTTAAGGAAAATGCTTTAAATGAGAACGGGGAAGATGGTCTGTCTCGTATCTGTAATACTTGCTGCTCTGGAATTTATTTTGAAACTATTCACTTGGAAGTAATTGTTTTGTCTGTGTACAAAGTTGACATAGGAACAGGCTGACAGCCTGTCAAGTGATCATTTGAGCTTTTCAGAATCAGAAGTTGTGTCCTATGCCTGTCACAGAGGGGAGAGAGCTGGTGTTGCCTGAGAGGGCAGTGTGTAATTATGCCTTAAACTGGACAAACTCACACTCTGCATGCCTTCCTGTTCTTGGGGACAGGAGGGGGAGAGGAAGTTGACCTGTTCAAGACCAACCTGTGTGTGATCCTCTGCATAATACAGATGCTGATAACTTCAGTTTTAACCGTTAGCTCACAATTATTTAAGTATCCCTTAAAAAATTTCCCTGATGACTATAATTTTCATTCTGGCTAAGTCATATTAAGAGTATTGAGTTGAATTTAGTGAAACTCTGCTGTGTGAATGTACCAGCTGGCTACAATTTATCTTTTTTTTTCTCATCTTTTTTAAGGTCTGCTGCTTTTGATGAGAAAATGCTATATTTTTCCTAAAATGAGTGAAAGAACCACCAGGGCTTTGTTTTAAGTAACCATGTCTGTTAGATACTGGGATAATTCTTGCGTCAGTAATCCACTGCAGATCAGTACACATCAAGGAAGAGTAACACTTAAGCCATGAATGACACTTAAGAATAAATAATGTAATATTGAGTCAAAGATACCACTTGACATCAGTGATGCTAATCTTCTTTTAGTTTCTCTTTAATCCTAAATGCATTGCATCTGCTACATCTAATTTGTAAGTCACCTTTTTAAGTTAGCTGCTGAGGTATGTATTCTGTTCAGGATATTTAACCTATACAAACAAAAATGTTTCCAGGGATGTTTCTTTAAGCTTGATCCTTCTTCCAACACACTTGGTGGAGAAGCATCAAGAACAGCGGTGTGGAGATTGGAGTACAAATGGACAATGATAGTAGTTTGGTAGAGAGACCCGAGAGAGTTTTGGACAGCATTTCAAGCTGTCTTTAGAGACTTTTTGAAGCAAAATGCTATTTTCTTCCAGCTTTGTTCTTTGCCTCTTTAAAAGGGAAGCTGAGCTTTTACTGTTTAATGTTTCCACGTTACTACTAAATTTTACTATTGTCATGAAACATGTTACCATGTTTCACGTTTTCTGTGTCCTAGAAAGTTCATCAATTATGAGCCAGCGCATTGTTGTTTTTATAATGAAACTCATGCAGGTCTCTTTGTGTTCATAAAGCAATGCAGGCTTCCAGAAAACTGCTGTTTTCTGATTTGGATCCACTGAAAAAAGAAATGAACCTGTAGTTTAGTATGGAGAAGTTAAACTGTGATGGAATGATCTAAATATGTAATTGTTTTCAGCTGCACTGAGTGTCAGTGGGATTTCCCTTTCCTTCCTCCTCAACTTTGGCTTTAAGGTTAGATGTGTGCAGTGATCTCCAGTTAAACCCAAGGGGTATATTTTCATGAACTCAACTGATCTAGCAAGAACTGTAAATGATGGTCTAGCACTGCAGGATCCTTTTGGCAGCGTGCTCCTACCTCCTTGTCTTTGGCAGTGCTCAACCTCTGGTTGAGCTAGTTCAGCTTGCTAAACCAGCAGCAAAATACTTGCTGTTTTTCTGTGCAGATTTTCTCTTGATTTGGTGAGTTGAACTGTGTCATCTTGAGATTGAATATTGGCAGGTACAGTGATAGCAAGAAAAGGATTTGGGGGCACTACCCCCTTCAGTGGCCTGGACTGTCTGCTTGGATCCACTGCCTTATTATTATTCAGGTCTCTCCTGAATAAAGCCTCTACTTCAGTCTTGAGTCAGTTTTGGACTGATCTGTTCTTGGGGAATTGTTGAATTAATTTCGATTAAGAGAGTTATGGGTGATAGAGGAAGCCTTTTTTATTATTTTAGGCATTTCCTTCCTCATTGAGTGAGGGTATATAGTAATATAGGTGATAGTTCAAAATTTATTGTTCAAATTATGATGCATTTATGCTTTGGACAGGTTGCCTTTCCCTGCAGCCCCAAAAATCAGGAGTGAGAGCTGTTTGATTCTTGCTTATGAGACAGTCTTGGAGTACTTAACTATGGTTTGTGGCTAGGCTTTGCAAAGTGATTTATTAGTTGATTCATTAAGCTGGAAAAGGAGAGCTCTATCTCATCTTTCTTACCTTAGGAATGACTGACAAGACAAGGCTTTCTAGATTGCTGCCAACATTAACTATCAAATCCTTTTCCCCTACTAGGAAGTTGGTGCATTTTCCTGTGAGAGGTTGTGTGTGATGATGTGTTATTCTCTGTGTGTTGTAAAAGTTTTCTGGGCAAGTTAGTCTGCAGCTGTCACTGCAATACAGCCATGTAAGGTCCCTATTAGCAACTGTGTTGCATGGTGCACCACCTTAATTTTTCTGTAATCCATTGGCAACTTATGAAATTTGATTGTATAGTGCAGCTGATTATGTTATGTAAAACTTTCTGCGTTGTATTTAAATTCTGGCTACCTGCTGTCTTTAACCTGTGGCAGACTTTCCTAACGTTGGTTGTTCCATTTTTTGAAACCACTTTCTCGCAAAAAGAAACTTTGTCTTTAATTCTGCTCTTTTCTTACAGCTACCTGAAGCAGCAACCTGTTAATAACTATGGGGTATTATGGTGTGTTAGAGTAGTGTTGGGGTAGAAACACATGTAGGTGATAAGCACAGCTTGGTGGAGGCATGGAAGGCAGAACTTGTTGACTGTCTTCTTAACCTTACATAGAACAGGTGGCTTAGAAATTCTATTTGTACTAAGATGAAAATAATCTCATATCTCGACTACTTTTATTGAGAGTTGGCATAGTGGCAGTTCCTGGCTATCAGTAAAAAGGTTGATGATGTGTAGGATTCCTTCCTTTGCAGTTCTCTAAATTACCTTTTTTTATGTCTGGCTTGATATGGGAGTATTTGTTGTCCAGTTGAGAAGTGTTATCCTTGGTGGTGACTTTCATTCCACAGACTGTTCACCTGGGGTCTTGTTGCAATGACAGTGTTAGTGAGTGGCATTTGCCACTGTGCTTAATATAATGGTCTGAGAGGAGCAGTGTGAGATGGTTCTGAGTTGGCAGTGCAATCTGTAGAGAAAAACTCACATTCCCACATCTTGAGAAAATCTGGTTACATTACTGTGTATTTAGAGATCACAAAGCTGTGTCAGGCCTCTGGTAAAGATGCGTGGTTTAATAGCATAAATGAGCTATAAAAATGCTGAGATTTGTAGGGATCTTGGAAGATACACTAGCTCTGAAGCAGAGGGAAGTAAACCTATGTCCTAGTTCTTAAACCAGTTCTTAAACTTGTGGTAACAAGAATTCCACAGTCTCCCTAAATAACTTTTTTTGGTGCTTGATTTTCTTTCTTCCCCCTCCAATATCTAACTAAACTTCTTGTTCAAGGCAAAAACCCCAGAAATCCAAACAGGCTGAATGCAGTTATTTCCTGTGGGCATAGAGGACAGTTGACGATTGCCTTTGGCTTTTACATATTTGAAAACTTGTTAATTTGCCTTCTCAGTTTTTCTAAGGTAAATAAGTGTAGTTCTCTTAAGTTCTTCTCAGATCACAAGTTCCAAATGTTTGCTCTCCTCTGTGTTGGCTTCTGTTAGCTTGTGTTTGTAGTACTTAAACTGGATGTGGTACTTGCACTGTGCCTTCAGTACAGAGCAAGAGAGTTATTGCTTGCTGTGTCTGTCTTCTAATATTCTCACTAACATATTGAAAAATGTTGACATTTTTGAGTCCTGCTCATAGTGATGACTCACTTGGATTGTTTCTTATCATATTGCTGTTTTTCTCCATTTTTATCCATGCTTTGATTGTTGTTGTTGTTTATAAATGTCATGTTGCATTTTCATTGAATGTTGTTCTACTAAGTTTATTAGAAAGTGGTTTTATTTCCAGTTCTGTGCTACATAATGCAAAAAATCGTTCCAATCTTGATGTCATTCACAAATTTGATGTGCACTCTCTTCCATTAGTCAAAGTCTCTCATGCATTGCATTTGCTGCTGATCTTCTTCTCTAGTCCAGTTTTTTTATCAGAAGACAGATTAGTTTGGTGCTTGCTTTTGGTGAGTTTACCTTTTGTGGTTTTTCCCCTCTGTCTCGGAGCTTATAGCCTGATTTTTTTTCAGTGGCTTTGATACCAAAGAAAAGTTTACTACTATGACTGTTGAATGCTACTACAGTGTGTTCTGCATTTAAATACTTACTTATACCAGAATCAAACATCACTGTTATTGCCAAAAAGATGACAGGCAAAGGTGGCTAATGGAAGTACCACAGTAACGACAGCAGAGCTTTTCTCAAAGGTATCCAGTGCCATCCTGCAGCTGGGAAGATATTCCTGTTATCTGCTGTAGGAATTAGCATATTTCACATTTCTCAGGTGTGCTGGATGTGACACTCTGTAAATCTATTTTGTCCTCCTTCAAAAGGGTGTTGTAGATTTCTTTTTTTTTTTTTTTTTTGAGAAATCCCTTCCTTTCTTGCAGTATTTTTTCTTTTCTGTCTTGTAGATAACAGTTGCTTTATTGGGACTGGATTAGCTGTGGAGGTATTGTGGCTACATCAGTAGTACATCGTGTCGCTCTGTGGCTTCTTGAAAGTCTGTTCAGGTGTTTAATGGAAGGATATACTTACCACTTTGAGTTTTGTGATGTAGGTAGATGTTTTCTTAATTCCAACTGGGCTGCATTAGGGACTGATGAGACATGTTACAAAATATTCCTGTAGACTTTTTTGTAGGGTAGGCTATTTAGTGACTCTATTGTTTCGATGACACTGCTGAAGGAAATAATGAAGATTTAATCTAGATGACAGATATATAGATAATTTCAGTGTTTAATTTTGTTGTGAGGCTTATATAGAGCAAATAGGGCTGTATTAAGAGAAAAGACTAAAAAGCTGCTTTAAAATGACAGTTACACTGTTAAATGTTTCTTGCTGTGGAGGAGGATGAAATATCTGCAGTTGACAGAGCTTGCAAGATGATTTTCATCTGGGATCTGTGTCTGAGTTGTAGGTAGTGGTATTAGTCTGTAGGGCTTTTTTCTTGTCCTGATCTGTGCTTCAAGCCTGTATCACAAGTGTTTGACTTCAGTAAGCCATTGCACTGTGTTCTCTGAAGGATTGCTCTCTGAGGTAACAGTTCATTTCTCTGTGGCTGCCTGCTTGGCTGGCATGTTTGAGAATGAATGCTAGACTATGCTGGCCAAACCCCCAAATTGGTAAGCAGTATTTATAGGCAGTGAATTTTTGTGTGTGTGGTTGGTTGTTGTTGTTTTGTTTTGTTTTGTTTTTTTTTTCTTTTTCCACTGCAATTATAATTTGTTTTTATGTTTTGTATTGAAGTGTATTTGTGGTAATATTGCATGTACATCAATTCAGTTGGGGGAATTTAAGTTGGTGTAAAACCAGTAATTGTGGCACTTATTCTTTGCAGATTGACAAAATTTTAGTCGTAATGTTTCACAGATGCAAATAATGGTCATTTGTAACAAACACTTCTGTGCCTGTGGTGAGTTTTGTGAGGCAGCTTTGTCAGAATATTTACAAAAATGTTGTGCTGTGTGCCTAAATTACAAGGAGTTTGCATCATACTTTGACATCTGACAATCTGCAAATAGTTAAATTGTTAACTGTTAATAGTTAAAATGTACATTGAAGGTGCCTCAAGCTCTAATTAAAGGTTGCCTAGGCCCATCTCTGAGAGGATTGCCAGCCATAATTGTCTTGTTTGACATTCTAGAATCAAATTTAATGCCCTAGTTTGAAGTATTCCTGTAGTTTTCTGGCTAAAGGGAACCATCTGAAGTACTTTCTTTTGAAGGACATGTACCCAAGGGCCACTTGCTATCGAGCTGTCATGAATATAAGTTGACACACTTGGGGAAAATAGTATTTGCAAATGGTGCCATTTAGTGGCAATAGTGCCTAATATTTCCATTCTCTATCCTCTTAGAAAGGTTAAGAAAAAGAGGCAGTACTGTAAATTAAAGTAATAATACTTGGTTGTGTCCCTCTTGAAAATAGAGTATTTTTCCCTTCTTACCTCACACCACTTTTAGGTCCAAGTGTATGTGCAGTCCATTTTTTAGCATCTACGTCCCACCCATTTCTTGCACCCTGTAGCTTCAAACAGAGCAGCTGCTGTTGCCTTTTGGGCTCCTGTTCAGCAGCTGTTGGTGCACTGGACACAGCCCTGTGCTCTTTGTGGGCAGGGCCACCAGCCACTGCAATTGAAACCTCTCCAGTGGCACTGTCATAACTTGCATTGGGATTTCTCTTGCATTATTCAGTCCAGCTGTTCATAATGGAATGGTAGATCTCTAATAGGTACTTTCTGCAAATTGATTTCAGTTTTGGTTTACCAGCTATAATCAGTCTTTAATTTCATGAGTTAATCGTAATGTTCACATGTGGCTGTAATAATGATCAAAGAAACAATATTTATAATTTTTTATTATTATTTTTTAAGTCCACGTGGGATGGGAAGGTAGTTTTTGGTTTAATAGTGTGCAATTTTTGTGCAGCTGGAGGTTGTGAAGGGCTATATTAGACTAAATGCTAGTCTAAGCCAGAAATTGAACTTAAAAATGCCCTAGAGTAGGGAGAAAGCATTGCACGTTATGAGCAAATTATCCCCAGTTTCCTAGGAATAATAAAAAAAAAGTAATTCTTATTATTTAACAGGAATTGCATACATTTTGTCAGGAAAATGATACCACTTAGAAGTTTAAGAGGACTCAAGTTTATGGCTTTAGTGCTCCCTTTCAACTAAAGAAAGGGGGAGCAGTGACAAGAGGAGAGAGAGTGGATGCCGATATACATTGAACTGCCTTAAAAATCCCCAGCTCTGGTGAAATCAACTATTTCAGTGATTCCTTAAGGACACTTTATCCTGCACAGTCATGAGAGTAACTCATAACTGAGTAACATAAATGTCTTCTCTTCCTGACTTACTAATGTAACTGTAACAAATATGGAATCCTAAAAGTTGTAGTCTCATCATAATTTAGCTGTAGCAGTTTATTTCTAAGGATTTTTTAACGGTTCTTCTAGCGAAAACGTCTACAACAATTTTGCAGATTTTCTTGGTATTTGAGGTGGGTGTTGGAGCATGACCGTGATACGAGTTTGAAGCTGTCACTGAAATGAAATTGTGGCAGAAGTTGTTGTAAGGGGTTTTTTTCTGTTGTCTTGATTTTTCTGGGTTTTTGTTGGTTACTGTCAGTATTATAGAAAAATAATGATGCAATTATTTTTTTTTAAGTCATGTTAATAAGATTTAAATTATAGTTTAGATATTTGAATTTGCATATATTAGTGGTCTGAATGACAAATACTGCCTCTAAACATCAATTTAATGCAGTATTGTGAAGCCATAGATGGAGGCTTAGTCTGCATTTTCCTTCAGATTTTGCCTTTCTTTCCTACGGGATAGCAAACACTTGGATTTCTTTTCCAGATTTTCTTTTTAAGTGACAGTATTTCTAGAGGTTGCATTTCTTCAGCATTTTTAATAGGAGAGTGGGCCAGAGACCTTCAATAGCTACCTGTTTGCACTTAAGGTGTCAGGAGGGTCTATCTTTAAAAAATAATTTATGAGGGCAGGAATACCCCTTTTGAAGTTGGATATCATATATACTGCCAAATGCAGTATTTCTTACCTGTCTTACAGCCCATTTTGCATCTGTCAGTATGTATCAGTACAAATTACTACTCTACTGCCTATAAATAACCAAATTACTATATTTTTTTTGAAGTGTGCCTCTTCACTGTGGTATATTGATTCAGGAGGAGTTTTTTCCCCGAGAAGACTTTTGGAAATACAGAGTGGAATTTGTAAAAGGAAGATGGTTGTGTTGACTAGCAAATTATTGCTGTTAATAGCATTAGTTGTATATCTCAACAGGTGACTTCGAGAAATGTCTTGCTGTTACCTCAGACTGTGAACTTATGCTCTTTTCCCTCTGAAGGTGACTGTCCAGTTACATTCACATCAGTTTAACACATGGGATGGCCTTTCCAGTGAAACTGTGGTCCCTCGTACAGAATAACTTGTGCCTGTGTTGTGCTTTGCACTAACAGTGTCAAGATTTTAAGGTGCTGTTCCAGGTCACATTTCTGACCTTCTAACAGTGTTGGCAAAATAGTTTTTGTGCCAGTGAAGTGACTGATTAAGTGTAGTTCTCTGTTTTAGCCAAAGTGCAGTCTCCGTAAATTCACTAGGTTGAACTGGGATGGTTAAGTGTGGGCACATGTTATCACTTCTGAATCAGACAGGTGGGCAAACTGTTCTTGGGAACTCAGATGCCCAGATAAAGCTGCCTTTAGTGATGCTCCAGGTGATCCATGCTTCTTGTTGTTAGAGTAACAAAGTGCTTGCTGTCAGCTGAGTTACTGCAGCTCTAGTGGCAGCACGCTCAGCTGCTCCAACTCTGCTGCTCTGTAGCAGTGTTTGTGTCTCTGTGCCCTGTGAACAACAGGTCACATCTTATGTTGAGTTTGCATGGCCAGGTATTGGTAGCCGGGGTGGCTTCTGTAAGAAGGTGTCAGAAGCTTCCCCCATGTCTGGTAGAGCCAATGCCAGTGAGTGACTCCAGGATGGACCGGCCACTGGCCAAGGCCCAGCCCATCAGGAATGATAGTAATGCCTCTGTGATAACATATTTCAGAAGGAAAAAAAAGTTATTGTGCAGGTGTAAATGTGGCCAGGGAAAAGTGGAGTGAGAATATGTGGGAGAAACAATTCTACAGGCACCAAGGTCAGTGCAGAAGGAGGGGGAGGAGGTGCTCAAGGTGCTGGAGCTGAGGTTCCCCTGCAGCCCATGGAGGTTAATGGGAATGCAGAGACCCACCTACAGCTTATGGAAGAGACCCACACTGGAGCAGGTGGATGCACAAAAGAGGGCTGTGAACCTGTAGGAAACTTGTGCTGGGTCAGGCTCCTGGCAGGGACCTGCAGACCTGTAGAGAGGAGCCTGTGCTGGGGCAGGTTTCCTGGAAGGACTTGTGGCCCTGTGGAGGACCCACGCTGGAGCAGGCTGTGTCTGAAGGACTGCACCCTGTGGAGAAGTGACCCATGTTGGAGCAGTTTGTTTAGAACTGCCTGCAGGATGGACTCATGTTGGAGAACTTCATGGAGGACTGTCTCCCATGGGAGGGACTCCACTCTGGAGCAGGGGAAGGAATTGTCTCCCTGAGCAGCTGCAGGAACAATGTGCGATGAACGGACTGTAACCCCTATTCCCTGTCTCCCTGCACTGATGGTAGAGCTTGGAAGGAGAGAGGGTAGGAGAGGGTGTTTAAGGTTTGTTTTTACTTCTCATTATCCTGCTCTGATTTTGTTAGCAGTCAATTCAGTTAGTATCCCCAAGTTCAGTCTCTTTTGCCCGTGACAGTAGTTGATGAGTGCTCTCTCCCTGTCCTTAACTCATAAATCTTTCTCTATGTTTTTCTCTCTCCTCTCCAACTGCAGAGGGGAGTGTTAGAGCAGCTTTGGTGGGTACCTGGCATCCAGCCAGGGTCAACACACCTTCTGCAAACCAATATTGGACTGGCACTGATCTGGTTGATCTGTGTATTATGCTTTGTTAGTTCTAAATGGAGGGAGGCTTTGCATGTACCTGACAGCCAGAGGGGAATGCTGGTAAGATCAGGGCTTGGAGAAGTCCAGTCTTCCATGGTTAGAAAATGCTTTTGCTGTGCTTTCTCTTAGCTCATTTGGGAACCCTTTCTTCATTTTTAACACCTCTGGTTAGTAGGTGTCTTGCAGCTGTTGCACTTGCAGTGCAAGTTGATATAAAGGAGAATTTAGATTTGGACAGTCTGCTGACATCAGTGGTGGTTAAAGGTGTGATTATTTTTGACAGCAGAGATCCCTAGCATGCCTGGCATTAGTACACCCATATCGGTGGGAGGGATGATTTAATAGCTGGGCTGTGTCTGTGCCCTCACAGACTCCTGGGAGGACCTTTAGCAAAGTGCCTGAGGTGTGGGCAGTGGCCCCTCAGTGGGCAGCACTGTGTCTGCAAGGTCTGTCGGTGACAATGGACAGTCTGATCACTCCCTCCTACTCTCGAGGCAAAAGTCAGCCTGAGAAAGAGACAGTGTTGTAGGACCATTTGGTATGTGAAACACTTTTAGCCCTTTAGTGGTAATTCTTAAAGTGCTTAATAGCAGGCGAGAGGTTGTGGGTTTTTTCCACATAATATCTGTACTAGTGAAACTGTCAACTCTTACTTAAAATATCTTAATACTTTGCTTACTTTAAAATAAGGCTACTGAGAAAGCTAGTGCTGAAATTGGGAACATGTTGCCTTTTGAACTAAACCTTCTGAAGGAGGTTTCTACTTTGCAGATTAGGTGATATCCGAGAACTTGTACATATGGGATTGTGGGAAATCAGAGTTCACTGTATCTGAGTTACGGTCCTTGATACTTCTCTAGTAGCCTGTGCTTGTTCTGTAGCACTTTTCACTTGGGTAGTAATGAAATGTCTTGAGCCCTAGAAGGAAGATGCATTGCAAATTAACAAGTTCAGGATAATAGTTAAAGCAAATATATTATTTTGTCTGTCTGTTGCTATATATAACCACAGAAAGCATAAACCAGTGGACCTCATCCTGGTTGGGAGCACAGGTTATACATTTGCTCAGTCTTTTATTCACATAACTTCTGTGGGACTGTTTTAGTGCTCTTAGGATAAGAGCCAGCTCCATCTTATTTTTAGTACAAAAGTAATTAGGGCTTTGTTCTAGTAATGTTTTCTTAACATGCTGCAACATGATGGAATTATGGGCTTGATAAAAACACTGTATCAAAAATGTCCAGCATTCTTCTAGGGCTTGCAAAATCCAACAGTAACCAGAAAAGACCTAATTCTGAATTGCTGGACAGATGTTATAATGTTGTATTTGACTTTTATTGAGCTTTGTAATGAAAAAAATATAAATTGATTAGCAATTAACTGCTACAGTGAAGTAAGTTTCTATAGCAACGGGGCAATGCAGGGTGCAATTATTCAGACAGCTTTCCTTAGCAGATAATTTTTTCTTACATGCAGTGAATTTACGCCGTTGGACTAAAACGTTGTTTTGTTATAGCAACGGATAATCCTCAGCTCTTTTGCTGCTGCCTTTTTTCTTTTTTTGTTTTCCCCCTCCTTCCTAAAGAAATGAAATAACTTTCCCTCTTATGAGCTGAAAAGGACATGGGGAAACTTCCAGAAATAACTACCGGTGTGGTAGAGTGGTGGAAACTTACCCTACTACTATTTGCCTGTATGTTATTAGTATAATGGAGCTGTATTAGATATATTGTTATGCAGTATGAATTTATACTTCACTTCTACCTGTTGACAAGTCTACATGAAACTGAACCTGCTCTAAGATGATGATGATCATATAGTAGCTTGCAAATTTCAAGTGAATCAATTTAGATAAGTTGTAATGCTGATTCCCTGAACCAGCCAGACTTTTTATTTGTCCTTTGTATGTTTAAAGTCTCTATTTTTTTTTTTTTTGTTTCAATACTTCTGAATACCTTCAGAGAGAAGAATATTCTACTTTAAGCTTCACTTTTGAAATTGGAAAACATTAGTCAAGGGACTGCAGGTGTTGGTTGTTTTTTTTGCCGTAAAACACATTTGAAAATCCAACTTTCAAGTGTTATTATGTTTCGATCTTGTTAAAGTTAGAGGAAATGAAATTTGAACGACTTCAGTGATGAAGCTATAGCAGCCTTATTTTTTTAACAGGACACTTAATTTTGTGTTATATGTTTTAATGATACTTTGGATGTGTGATCACTTGAAAGAGAAAACAAAAGTACTTTCTGCTTTTATCAATCAGCCTCAATATCTGCTGTTGGAAGGTGTGCACCTATTGCTCAAGTGCATTTTTCCAGTATCATAACAAAACCATACCAGGATTTTAGAGACGAAAGAAATAGGATTCAAAGGTAAAGTGAAAGTAATGGTTGTGAAGGTGTGACTGACTAGAACACTTGTCCAGCAGGTCAGGTAACTTTTTTGTGTGAGCATGGGGAGGAAATGAACAACTCGGAGATGATGCTGCCATTAAGTCATGCAATGTTTCCAATTTGTTCCATGTTTTAGGGGCCATCTAAAAGCAGTCTGCCAGCTCTAATTTAAATAAATGTTGCCTTTAACAGGTGTGATTTTTCTAACCAGTTTTTCTTGCTGAGCTGAGCCAATTTAAACAATTTCCCAGTGAAAGTAACTTACTGAGTGTTTAATAAGTATTGCAACTGAGTATGTAAACTGAATGAAAACAACTGCTGAATTGTGCCAGAATGTGTGGTTTTACTTGGAATCCATTTGATATTTACATACCTATTTTCCTTATTTTAATTTCTTACATTTAGTATGTATATCTAATCTCTGTTTAACTCATCTGAATCATGCTCAATTCAGCGTTAAAAACAGGTGAGAAAGGACTGATTATAAGTGTGGGCAACAGTGTGACTAGACTGTAGGAGTAGGAGGAAATTAAAGGATCCACTGGAGAATAAGGAGCAAGGAGGAGATCAGAAAGGTAATATTCCTTTTTCCTTTTTTACTTTAGAGCTATGAATCTCTTATAACGTACTAAATTGTAACTATTGAGAAAGGAATTGCAGTTAACTAAGCATAAATATTAAGTGAGCCTTGCAGAACTTAATTATGAAGTGTAGTTAAGGAAAGAGGTAATTGTTACAGTACACTTCATTTTCTCAGTTCCTCAAAAGTGAAGAGACTAAAATGTGTGCTTCAGTGCCTTCCAGTCTTTACAGAAGGTGATATGTTCTTTACACAGCTGGTGACAGTCTGTAAGTAGTATTCCAGATGAACTTTATTCAGTGCCTGTGAATATTTGGTGTGCTCTGTACTATTCTGAAATCAGTGGCTTTTTAATTCACTGTATTCCTAACAGTAAAAATATCTTCTAAAAAACCCTCTGACTGCCTGTGGCTCAGTGACAGGCTGGTATTTTCTTAAGGCTTATCCTTGATTGCATTCAGATAGAGAAAAACATGCAGGAGTGCTATTCAACACACACCCCACCACCACAACAAAGAAATCCCCTTTCCATTTTAGCTTTAGAAATTCTGACATAGTAGACTTCTGTGTTAGGGGTTTTTTTGTTTTGCTGAAAGTAAAACCTTGTCTCCCTGTGGTGGGAAAGCATTGATGTATAACATGTATAATATAGACAGCTTTATTTGAAGTTCATGTGCTTAGCCTTTCTAGTGTAACAGTAAGGGAGAAATGTAACTTATTACGTTCATGTCCTTGCATGAACTGGCAAATTCAGATCCGTATAGCAGTTATTTAAAATGAGGGAATTTTGGAGCTTGGAAATTCTGTTAGTAAATGCTGAGAGAAATAAAAGCTTAGTTCTTTGTATCTGAGACAACTGTTGAGAAGAGACCTTCAAGTTGAGGTCTTCTAGGAGTGGTTTTAGAAATAGTATTTTCACTGGTGACACTGGGAGAAGTAAGAGATGTACATGGTGCTCATAATAACTTCTGGAGGAATTGCTGTTCATAATCAGTTACTTTATGAGGGGAAACAAGCTGATGTCACAGCAGTAGTTGAAGTGAAAATTCATTGAAAAAAGACATAGTTAGGGAATTTTTGCTTCAGCCATGTAACTTTGAAAAGATAACCAGTGTTGTGTTAATTACAAGCTGAGCCAGCTTGTGGTACAGCTGTTGAAGGCTGGAGGACATAAATGCAATTCAAAGATGTATCAAAGGAGGTTTACCAATAGGAAAAAAGAAATGTCTTTAGTGCCATTGCACAGGGCATTGAGAAGATAGCTTTGATATTGTATGAAATTCTGGTTGTTTGTGTTGAAGGTGAATTTCAACTCCTGCTACTAAGACAGGATGGTGTCTAATGTAAAACTGGAGAAGTGTGTGATTTTTAATTTTCTGAGCAAAGCAGCCCCTAAACTTCCTTTTAGTCACACTGAAGGAAGAGGAGACATTAAATAATACAAAACCTTCCTTAGATGTATGAGACATTACCAGATCTCCCACAAATCCCAAACATGCAAAATTTGTTACTAATTCAAAGGGATCTTACTCTTTGACCAGCCATGCTGTAAGCAATTGCTAACAGCTGAACTGCAGAATGAAAATAGTGGTGTGAAAGGCTGCAGACCTTAAGGGAAGTACAGAATAGATTTTAAGAAGAGGTAGAACATTTCATCCAGAAGCTTCTTAGAGCTGAGCCAGATGAACAGAATGAAGAGAACTTATCTTTAGTAATACAGATCCAACCCTCTGTGTGGTACCCAGTGAAGCCACCTTACTGGCTTTTGGATCCAGGGGAGGAAATGATTGTAGGAGACTGAGGAGCTGGAGGGAGTGATGTTCCATGAAAAAATGGATGTACAGCTAACCTGGCAGATACCATGGGAAGAGCAGGCAATGTTTAGTGGTACATTAAGGGTTGCTACAGTATCTCAGTAGTTCTGTAGGGAAGCTTGGGGGGGTTGTTTTGTTTTGAGTATTCTTGGGGATGGTTCTCTGTATTCTAAGTCTGCATTTGTATAGCAGGCATTTAAAGTCAGAACTATTTCATCCTCTCTTTAACCACAAGCAGAGTAAAGGATGAGATTTTAACTGTAGTATCAGGTAATACTGGCTGCATTCATTTATTACAAAATGAAGTGACCAGCCAACCCTTACTCGTTAGGTTTTTTTATCATATGATGTAGTGAGACTGAAAAAGATGAATAGTAAGCCTGTTTTTGTGTCAGGTTTTTCTAATCTGTTTCTTGCTTGTATACAAAATTTTAGTGTGCTGAGGTATTTGATATGTTTTGTGGGAAACAGAAAAGATTCCATGTGCTTAAAACAGATGTTTCCTAATTCACAATTCTATGTTTAAGAGAAATGTTTGAAGAAAGATTTTTCTTCAAAGTGGAAGCTAAGAGAAGGGACCAGCTGTGTTTTGGCTTTGCCCTGACAGTGCTAATCCTAGAACTTCAAGTTAGCCAGTTACCTGGCCCCTCTTGCACTGGAACAGAAGAGTTTTCCGCCAAGGAAACAAGCTTTAATGCATGGAAACTGTCTTTCTCATTCAAATATACTCTTGGAGCAAATTTTTCTTTCTGAGGTGAATGCACAGTCTTGATTCACAGGAGAGAAGATGGTGTCAAATAGAAACTCTGCTGTTCTAATGTATTAGCTCTTTCTGTATTGGATATGCTCCTTTCCCCACATCTGAGTGCATTCTCTTTATTTGGGAACTTTTTATGCACATATTTAGCAATGAAGTTTCCCGATTAAACAACATTTTCCATTTTAAACAACAGGAAAAATCCTTTGATGTTTGTGGTAGTTAATAAGGTGGTTCCTCCAGTGTGAGAATTGCTGCTTCACTCTTTGGAGTACATTAGGATGTTAATGTATCCCGATCAATATGCAATGCTAAGCAGTTAAACGGAATTTCAAGTAGAGGCTCAGGCTGCTTGGTTACCATGGCAAACACAGTAGGAAATTCATGCCAAAGTTTGGAAACTAAGACACACAAAAGAAAACTTGTGAACTGACATAATCACTTCGGAGAGCAAATTTACCTGTTTATAATTTATTAGAATCTGTTTCCCGAAGAATACAGTTTTAAAATCCTGCTTTATCAAGCAAATCTTAATTGCTAGTTCAGAGTTTTGCACAAAGGAGGCAATATTCACAAGCAGAGAAGAGTGAGATTCTTTGTTGGCTTGCCCTCTAACTGTAAGGGCATTGAATGAATAGAATAGCCTCTTGGAGACAAGAAATTACTTAAGTACTGTAATCAAGGTTGACATATTTTCAGTGTACAATGTCTTGTTTCACAGATATGAGTCACTCTGTCTCTTTAAAATTTGTATTAATGTTTATATGTATTTTAGGTCATATATGTATGATCTGTATATATTTAGTGATTTGTCTATGTTCATGATTGCATATATATATATATTTTTTAATCATTTATGTATGTTAAAGATCTTGTTCTGTTTAACTCACTTTCCCACAGTTGTTTGTCTTAAGGCTTGCTAACTTACCAAGTTAGTATGTCAGTATTTTAATGGGGTGATTTTCAGTTTGATAGGTTCCCTGTGTAATCAGCTGTGTGTGAACACAGTATTTCATATTGCAGTCCTGTCAGTATGTTGTGGCAAAAATTGCATGTGACTTGCTGTACAGTTTTCCATAGGTGTGGTCATATGCAAATCATGCAGTTATTTTTCTCTTTCTGAATGTAAATTAGTGTGTGTATTTCCATGCATCTTTTCCAAAGTCTCATCCCCCAAAGGGAAGCTGTTATTTAGAAAGACCAATCTGTGGCTTGAGAGAGGCAGTACTTCTAAAGACTTCCTGAAGGCTGAGGTTAGAGCTGGAGTTGGGCATTGCAGTTGTGAGCACCTGCCCTAACATGTGACTCTGCCTCATCACTTTATTTGGTTGCATAACCTGGATTGGAGATTATGGTGGAGAGTTGGAGTCTCAGGGAAAGCAGTTCAGGTTATTATTGAGAAACTATGATGAGTTTGTCTCTGCCTTTATAGCATGTGATGTCTTGGGAAGGGAGGCTTGATGTCGTTCTAACTGGGAAGTAGTGTTACTGGAATATGAAATGTTGGAGGTGATGGAACAAACAGTTTATGAAATGGTGTTCAGGAGTTCTTGTTCCAAGTAGTAACTGCTATATTGAATTACAGGTTAGTCTGTGGGTTTTGCTGACCTCTTTAAAAAGGACTTACTAAGCACTTTATAATTAAAACAGAAGTAGAATGTGAAAACATCTGGAAGATTATACTAGGGCTTCACTCAGAGGAAAATAAGAATTTGGAGGCCACAGGAAGAGAAGAACCATGCCATTGATTAGCCACAGTAAATAAAACTGCTTCATCCCACTAATTTTAATATGTGGTAACTTACAGTTCTGAGGTAGACCTGTAACTTCAGGAAAAGAAATAAAGGAGAAAAGCAGCAGAAATCAAAGTTGGACTGATTTGACTGACACACTGGCAAGAGGCAGCTGCAAGAAACTTGGGAGATGCATTTATGCTACTTGAATGAGCAGGAATGTGTTCCCACTGATCTTTTAGTGGCACACAGTGGAGGAAAATACTTGAGTCAGTTTGGAGCTACTACACAGAAAGAGGGGATTGCTGTAGTTGACTGCCTTAATTGGTCAATACTTGAGTCCCAATTTTTCTTTCATTGTAAGAAAATGAGTGGGGAAGAATATTAGAGACAAGATTTGAGTAAATCATATTGCATTGTATAAATCAGTAGGTCTATCTGTACGTGTTCATACAGGTCTATAAAAAATTTATTATTACACAGATATTTGGAGATATGGTGGAAATTATGACAGCTGAAAACTTTCATGGAAATACTGAGAAGGACAGGACTGCTTATTTCTAGTAAGCAGTGTAAGTGGTGTGTGTATAAGGAATGTTAGACATCATTGTCTCTTCCTGGGAACAAGAAGGTGTTCAGTAAAACCAGAGGGGAAAAGAAATCAGAACTAATACTTTTTTCCA
This sequence comes from Pseudopipra pipra, assembly GCF_036250125.1. Lineage (NCBI taxonomy): Eukaryota > Metazoa > Chordata > Aves > Passeriformes > Pipridae > Pseudopipra > Pseudopipra pipra. The sequence continues at coordinate 54,307,107 of NC_087554.1, forward strand.
CATAATTAACTTTATCAGGGTCATCTTGCTTCAGTAATCTAAGTAAATAATGAGCAAGAACTGGGTATAAAAATATGACAATATTTGCAATTCCATGCAGTAGTTAATGCAAAAACAAAAAAAAAATCCTGTAAGGGTTATTAAACTTCCATGTTTGCAATTAAAATGGCTTCATGGAAGAAATATAGGGTGGACAATAATTCATTAATGCAGCTGACTTCATGAATTTACTTCTGCAACATATTTGCCCACTGTTGAAGAAATGCTAGTGGAGTAAAAAGTCCTGGATTGTGGTCCAGTTCTGCACTCCATGATTATGAAGAATGGATGTGCCACGACTTGTTAAATCTGTATCTTAATTTTTAAGCCAATGAGGGGGAGACCAGTATGAAAATGTGACCTGTCACCCATGGTTTATAAATAGCCTTGAGACATCATTATTTTGAACCTAAAACTGCACAGTGAGATCTCTTTCTTACATATTTTCTTAAAAAGAGCTGAGTAGGGGGAGGAGAGGAGGAAGGTGTCTGCATCACATGCAGAACGTACGTGATTCTGAGCTAGGTTTCTGCTGGATAGGTTTTTATCCAGCAGGCTGAGCTACAGTTGAGTCAAAGTTCTGCAGACAAGCCACTGGGAAGAGACAATAATGCTGATACCACACCTTCTCCTGTCTTCCTATTAAAAAAAGGCAACTAATTGCTTAAACCAAAATAGAATATCTAATTCAGTTCACGTCTGTTGGGAGTGTGTGGTACAGTGACTTTATTCAGAGTTGTTTGAGTTTAACCAGCATGTTTACAGATTTAGTGTGGCCAAATGCATAACACTGGAGTCAAAGTCTCAGTTTTTATCTGAGTTGATCATGCCATTAACTGACACCCACAATGAGGTGAACTTTGCAAAACGACCTGTGGAATATTGCTTTTCTTAGCTGTTCTTCAGTGGCTTTGCTCTTTTTTAGAGGCTAAAAAGCAAGTTAAAGCTCATATGCTCTTCTTGTCTCACAGTAGTGTGTGATTTGAGTGCTTCTAGGGAGCAAAGGGAGCAGGTTTTCTGCTGCAGGTGTAATGAAAAATTGACTTTGTTAAATATGTAGAAACGAACATCTTTTGAAAAGTCAAGTTCCAGTGTCACGTCACTTCCCCGGAGCTTTAGTGGTTTGATTATAGTGCAGCTGAAGATTGCTGGAGTTGCTTGGAGTGCTTCCAGTCTGCTTCCTGGAGTGAGTAGGCTGTTGGGTTTCTTTTGGAGACTCTGAGCTCTCAGACCTTTGTCAGGACTGTCCAGGCCGTGCTCTGGAGAGCTGTGCTGAGGGTCATGTTCACTGCAGCACTGTGGGTCTGACCTGCCTCTTCGAACAGCGCTGGCACAAGTTGTGTGTCCTGGTCTTCCACTCAAAAGAAGCAATGCCAGCATAGGTGAAAATTATACTGAATGAAGAACACCTTGAATTGAAAATGCTATAAGTTTCTAAAGGACCTCAGTCCTCTGTTGGGTTGTGACAAGTGGAGGCCAACAGCATTTTATGCTCAGAAAACAGAGGAGGGTTTTTTTTGTGTGGAGGGGTTCAAAACCTCGTTTCATTTTCCCTCAACCTCCCTGGCCTGCAGGAGTTCAACTGTGTTAATATTCCTGTCCTGCCTTAGTGCCCTTTGCCCAGTCTTATAGACAAATAAAGGGTAAGTTAATTCTATATGTACCTGTGGAGTGAATGGGGATTTACAAACAAAAAAATTGTTTTTCTCTTTGGCAGTCTGCTGTTCTGGGTTTTTGAACTCTTTTTGAATAAAAATGTCTACTTTTCCTAGGGTTATTGGTAGACTGGTACTTTAGACAAGGTCCAAAAGATTGTGCTGATCTATACTGTAACCAGATAAATGTTTTGGTTTATAGCCTTACTAAAATGGAGGTAACATTGTTACAGTAAGTTGTAAATCAAACAGGCATTTATATGTGTTATTTATGGTGTTCCCATCTACTTTCTTGATCTTGCCAATTATATAACCATTGTTTCAGTTAATATGACATAAATTTGTTTTAAATCAGTGCGTGCTCTCTGCTCTGCCTGAATCCTTAGAGTAATTTTTTCTTGAAAAAGAATACAATTATTTTATTGGATCCTGCAGAAAACTACACTGATCTCTGCCTAAATATGGATTTATGTCCAGTTATCTGGACTAGAGCTTTTCCCTTAATGTAGGTGGTCATAGTTGTCTGCTGTATGAATAAATACTGAAATCTTGTTAAGCAACACTTTTCTCCTTTCAAAAGTCATGTATGTCTTGTATGGCTCCAAGTGGGAATTAATTCTAGAAGGGAGAAGAATATCAAGTAGCTTCCCAAATTTGCAAGCGGCTTTGTATAAAATTGATCTCTAAGACTTTGTTATGGATGAATTCTGTGGAACACTTGAAAAAAATTAGGTTAAATAAAATTACTTGGTGTCCCTGTTTTACTAGTGGAGCTGTTCTTACAGAGTATCCTAGAAACTGTCACATGCCTTAAGTGTTCCTGTTCAGCATTTAATCAAGTGCTTTGTAACTTATAAAAAAACCTTCTGCAAAGATACAGGAACCCATTTATGAAGAACAGTGTTGCGAGTGGCAAGCTATTGATGCTTCAATTCACAGAGCTGAAAGATCAGCCAAATTTTAAAAGCAAAACTAAAAATGAAATAATATTTTTCTTGTGGTTTACGAACGTGACTTTAATATAAAGCAGGTGCATTGAATGCAGTGTTGCAAAATTTCCTTAGCACTGATGGCTTTGCAAGGCTCAGGAGACACTTAAAACTGGTCTGTGTGTAAACACACAACAGCTATTACACAACCCTTAAACCAAAGCACATCACTCGGGTATGGAAAAACATAACATACATTTAAGAAAACTACTGTAGCTATGTATAAATAGGGCAACTTTACAAATGGTGATTGTCTGCTGCTTTTTATTGAATCCTGAAGAGAATTTATACGTTCTTTTTTTTAGTTTCTAAGTGAAAGCTGAGAAGCTTTCGAACTAGTTTAGGTGTTCTGGGGACTTCTGAAGTGGCCTTGAACATATGTGTGTTCACTTGTACGGGTTCATGAATCTGAAGGGATCCTGGAACCAATGTGAGTTCTTGCCAGACTTTAAACTTTCTCCCAAGAAAGCCCAGTCAGCTGTCTGTCAGCTTCTGTGCAGTTATATTTGTAGAAGCCAGTTTGTTTCTGACAGGCTGTGGCATTGTCAGCTTGCACTGAAGAGTGTTTTGTTAGGGCTTTATACTTGCAGGAAGTGTTGCCTGGACTTTCTGTTGTGTATCTTAATATAAACTAAATAGAACTTTTGCTCTACATCAGTGTTTTTTTGTAGGGAAAGACAACCAGCTTGTTCCTGGAGGTTTTTTTTGCTTCCTGAAGTTCCTTTAAGACATAAACCAGACATGTTAAGTAAGCTGGGAGTGGCCATGTTGCTGCTTTGGTTGATCCTAAGCTTAGGATCCCAGGGTCATTCAGATAGAAAAGGACCTCTAAAAGTGTCCAGTCTACACTGCCCAAAGCAGGGTCAGCTGTGAAATCAGACCAGCTTGAAACAACGGTGATGTAACTAGAAATTATTCTGTTGCTAATATTAAGTGATCTGTATTTGGGCTATTAAAAAAAATACCTAGAAATCTACTCCTTTGATAATAAAGTAATTAGAGAGATTTCCAGTGTGAAGTATTGAAACTGGTATTTCTGGCAGAGATTCATGTACAGAAACAATGAACAGACTTTGCCAGAAAGTTCTACAAAAGTGCCTGGGATAACTTTGCTTTCTTGTGCTCCTCAGCTTTCTCTGTTCTTTGTCTAATTGTGCAGGAAGGAGAGGGAGACCAGCACAGACATGGAGGAGGAATAAACAAGCTGTAAGGGGCCTTCTGGCTTAGTTTTCCTGTCCTTGCTAATGCAGTGAGCAAGTCTGTCTGGGAAGGCCCTGCCCTGTTCACTAGGAGACTCTGTAAGGCAAAGTTTCCTTGCTTCTCTTTTTTCAGCTGGGTTTTAAAGAGCATCTGTGAAGTTCAATGAAATTCACTTAGTAATAATTCTAACAGTTGATTTCTCCTGTTACTTATACAGCATTATAACATCCACAGCCTTCTCAAGAGGGTTTTTTGGCAGTAAAATTTTTGTTTAACGTTTGCCCTCACTATTCTGTCTCAGTCTTGCAGCTGTGACCCACTGAAAGCCAGTCTCCTGGCAAATGTGATATTAAATACTACTAAGTATCTGAAGGAAGCATTTTGATGACTACAGTCAAAATTACCTGAAGGAAATTAATAAACAATTTTTTTATGATCTTGGAGATGTTTTTGAGTTTGGAAGGAATTGTAACATATATGACACATTTCTTTCAAGTAAAAGTTGCAGAAAGCTGCAAATGTAAGTTAGGAAAAGAAGAGATACAGGAAGAAATTACATCTGTCAAGGAGCATGATTAAATGTTGACTTGAAATAATGTGATTCACTGTTTAGACAATCTTGTTATGAAAGCTCTAAGTCTTGGATCAATAAAATGAATCTTGGACAGATATTAATCTGGCTCTGACCTTAGAATTACATTCAGCTACAGAACCAAGGTTATTGGTGCCCATCCTAATCAGACATCAGAATCTGAAAACTTAAATATTTGCTTCAGACTAAGGAAACTTTTTTTTCCTTTGGCCATTTGCTTCCTAATGTTTATGTACTTAAAGCTGTGATTAATATGTTCAGTTTGACTGCCTTTCTAGTGGAAGTCATGAATCCAGGGTGAATGGGCTACTGACTGTTAGATTATTATTTTTTTTCCTCCCTCCCTACCCAGGAGAGTAGAAGTAATTTTGCTAAAATAGAGTGTTGTAAGAGTTAACTACATGAGACTAGGAAGTCCCTCAAACAGTTACGTGGTTCATATTTTATTTCTAGAGTAGGAATTCATCACAAAAACCTAAATGGCAAGTTGGTCCATTTTTCTTCTGTGAGCAAGTATAAGGCTCTCTAAGATACAGTTTTAATCTGTTCAGAGACAAGACTCGGAAGCTGTTGATGCCCAAAGTGCCCTGATTGTGTTCAGCTGTATCACTGACTTTATACAGGTGTGTGAGGTTCCTCTTGTTGTCTAACAACTGTTATTCCTTGTTCCTTTGCCCAGAGGGTACTTGCAGTACCCCTGTACAGAGGAACAGACTTTTAGTGCAGGTATCAGTTGGCCAAGGTGCCAGTACCAGCCTTGATTAGCTGAGATGGACTTCAAGGGTTGCACAGGTAAGGGAGGATGGTGCTCATTCCTAGACTTGCAGTAGGTGCCCCAGGCTGCATTCAGTCGTGATTACAAAGTGTTGCTCTCATTATGAATCATCCACAATGGAGCAGGTTTCTAAAAGTGCACAGTCTGGAATAGTGCTGAGTGTTTTCCAGAAGAAAATTTTAAAGGCACTGGGACAGGAAATGTGCAAATAGCCTGCTGCCAGCTCAAGTAGAGGTGAGGGTGCCTGGTCCTGTGCTTTTAACCTCCATGTCTGGTAACACTTAATCTCGGGATCTTTCTGGTTTTTTTCAAAGTACATCACCGTTCTTCTAAGAGGGGGGGCAGTTCATATCACCTTGTTCAGTAAATAGTGTCAGATCCTAGGATTTGACAGTTATAGATGCAGGTCTCATGTAAAAGCTCTTTTCTGAGAATCGCATCTTCCACAAAAGAACAAATGGACTTAGTGGTGAGCTAATGAATTGCTGAGTCCCAGGCACGATTCAATTTTATGAGTAAGCACTTTTCTTGTCCTTAGCAAAATCCAACAGCAACCTTCAGCCGTGCAGAAACACAGAAAATGTCTCATAGTTCTTAACACCCATTGATTCTGCTCTTTCAGTTAGGAGAGATCTAGACCAAAGGAGTACTTCTGTGCTTGCAGATGTGACTGATCTCCAGGAGACAACTGTACTGTAGCAGTAGCTGCGTGGAAATAAAAGGCGGGGCATCCCTGTCAGTAGAAGCCTGGTTAATTCTGGGCTGAATTAGTTTATTTATACTCCATTTAAGTTCAGACAGATTCTCACTGCCATCTGGTTCCCAGAGAACAGCTAGAACAAGCACAGTGAAATCTGTGCTTAGATTTAATTTATCAGACTTTCATGTCTTGCTCTATCTGTGTTACCACACAGTTTCGTAAGACGAGGAACTTTAGGCACACCAAAGTTGTTGGACAACAAAAACAAAAGCTAGTGATATAAAACCTCAGTCAGACTAAAGAGCAAGGTATAGTTAGAGTCTGAACATAGCCACCTATTGATTCTTTGCTGCTTAAAGGGATAGTGAGGATTCAGAAGAAGAACCTGGGAATACCCATGTCCTCTGCTGTCTGGGGGAGTCTGGTTGTCTCATCATTCAGGACGATTCAGGCTGGGTTCTGTTTACTCTAGAATGAATCTTCAGGCTTAGATGTTGGGTCCTGCTGCAACTTTTGTCCCAAGGACAGAACCTCGGGTCTCATATGTTTGCTTTAATTCTGCATTTATTGGAGATATGGAGGGATGTATCTCTGTGTTTCTGTAGAATGATCTTCCAGATAGATAGAAATGCTACCTCAATTTTGAGAGTTATCTGTTGACATCACTTGTTTTGTAGTGACAAAACAGGACAAGGGAGTGTTACACAGTTTAAGATATAACTGCATGGCCTCTAGGATTTGATCTTTCAGCTTCAAATTACAGATTTACATCAGTCTGTGAATGCTCTGTGCTCAGGCTTCTACTGACATGCGCATTATCCAGGGATCTCCCAGTTGAACTAGTATTCTATTTAATTTCTCCTTGAAGAGGTGTTGGTAATGTACTTTTTTAGCTTATAATGGATCTCTGGGCTCTGGAGAGTAACTTTTTAATCTGCTGACTTTAGAAGTTGTAATACATCATCTCATTTTGGAGTTTTCAAACAGGAGGCCATACACCTGATTAAACTGGTTTATAATATATGCTATAAAACATAAGTGCAACTTTAACACTGTTGTGTATATGTGCTTATCATGCATATCCTGTAGTTAAAATTTGCCTTGGAAATGGCTCACCTCAGTAGCTAGGTAGGATTTTTCCCTACTGACAGGTCTAGTTTCTCTCTGCATACCAAGGATCTGCTGCTCTTTAGACCTCGTCCTCAAAGGTTTAATACACTGAGCAATTTTCTTTATGTGAGGCTTGTCTGCTCTATCTTTTATTTCTGGCCTGATTTCCTCTGACTAAAAATACTGAAAAAGTATATATCAAAATTAGAATCTAAGCCCCAAATCACAGCTACATCTGAGGCCTGTAATATTGTTGAGTATCTGCAACTTTCTAATTACAGACTCTGAACCTCATAAATAGGGAGGTTAAAAAAACAAGGTTGAACCTGATGTATGATCTTGCATATTAAATGTGTGGGGTTTAATCTCTGGATGATGAAAGATTTAGTTGTCTGTTCAGAAGAGATATGGGGATAAACATGGGTGACACAACTGAGAGAGCATTTTAAATTGCTTTTCTGTTCCTTTTGATTCTTCTGACACTTTAGTGCTAGATCTTCATTTGTTTATATTGAAGTTCCTCAGTTTTGTTAGCACTTATTTTGTCAGAGCTATATTTGAATTCTCTTTTCAGTGTCAGGCACACAATTACGTTGAAGCTCAGTGGTGTAAAATGTATTTTATAATCGCAGTATCAGCATCTTGAATCACTGTTCCTAGAAAATGCTCTCCTAGGATCTGGTTGATATTTTTGTAACTGTGGAGCACAATGTCGCATGTTTGCCTGTTATTAAAGGATAGACATGCAGTTCAAGAATTGTGTGATTGAGAATATGCTATTTTTAATGCAGAATTGGTTGTACTCAAGAAAGCTGCTACTAGAAAAATAGAAGACATCTTGTTTCTTGGATGGAATGCCTCTTCTGGCAGGAGCAGACTTTTGGGATCTTGAGGATTCACAGGAGCCTTTGTAATGCTGAGTGGTTGTCACTGGTTTATCTCGTGCTGTAGTTGCAAAGGCAAGGGCAGGTATAGTTTGTAGCAAAATTGAAAAACACAACTTGCATAATATAGAGATAAACCTTTTGACAAGGATCTCAGATGTCTTCGATAAATAACAGCTGCTTTTTAAAGTAGGGTTTCGTGGCTGCGTAAGTTGTTGCTCAGTATAAATATTATTTTCAAATAGATCTGGTTATGTGCACACATTGTGATAAACTGTCTTAATTCTGTTTGCTCTCTTTGCAGGCTGCGGACTTGAGTAAACCAATAGACAAAAGGATATACAAAGGAACACAGCCTACATGCCATGACTTCAATCACTTAACAGCCACAGCAGAAAGTGTGTCTCTTCTAGTGGGCTTCTCCGCAGGCCAGGTCCAGCTTATAGACCCTATTAAAAAAGAAACTAGCAAATTATTTAATGAGGAAGTAAGTAGAAATCTTAACATTGTTGCATGCAGTGTGTCTGTGATATTGAAGTTCCTAGATTTTCAGAGTTCTGTAGCTGGCTCCCTTTGCCCATGTAGCTTCTTGTTCAGTTGCAGCCTTTGTTTTTCAGCTGTTCCATTGGCTTGGAATACCTACACAAAAATGCTGTTCATGAAGGCATCTTATGGGGTTTAAGATTAAATAAGGACTTTCTGATTTGAGTAGTACTGTAACTAGTTGATGACACTTTACTGATGGAAATAAGGTCTACAAATCTATATGTTGCTGTGTGTGCTCTACAGTCAGTTGTTTCTGAGGCTTCTGGTTGCCAATGAAGAAAAAAAGCATTTAAACCCCTACTTAACTAATGCATTATGGTCAAAATGTTAAATAAGTTAAAAATACCAATTTTTATGGTCAGGACGTTACAGTGGAAACTGCCTGTGTTGAGTATTCCTAAAGGCTTGCTTGGAGAAGAGTGGGATATCAAACTGAGTGCTACATTGAAAAAGCTGAAGGGTTATGAGGTCTTGGCCATGTGATGTTCCTGAAGGAAACTCTCCATCTGCTTTTTCTGCTGCTATGCAATAAGGAAAGATAGAAGGAGTACTATGTGGCACACTAATGCCAAGTTACAGGACCACTGGCTCTGCTTATCTTGTAGTATTGGCATTCTTAGAAGAGTAAGTGTCCAGATGCCAACAAGGAAAGAAATCTGGTAACTGGGACAACTTTTGACAATGTTTTCTGCACGAGATAAGCTACAGGAATTTGTGTGGTCTGGGGGAGGGGATTTTCTTTTAAGGGGGTGGTCTTTTGCTCCTTTTGTGTTTTAATCCAGCGCTGTGGAGGGGTTTGTAGGTTTGTTTTGTTTGTGGGATTTTTGTTTGTTTTTCTTTTCCTTTTAGAAATTTCAGATCTGGATCAGAACTTTGCAGATGAAGTTAAACATCGCTCAGCTTTGAAGCTGAGCAAATATACCTTTCCCATCTCAGATGTGTTGCCTTGCTTCTTCTTTGTGCAGAGTACATTGAAATATTGTTCTCAATGGGGATGTTTTATAATTAGAACTAATTTCTCCTCAGCTTTCTAAAAGTAGCTACATGTAGATCAGAAGAGGGGTGTTTTTCTTGTTACCTGGCCTTGTCCCAACTGCTCTGTCTCTCTGCTTGTGTTGAGTTGGAAACAGTGCTGGAGAATCTCTTAATGTTGCATGGAGTACTCTGTTGGTTAGAAATTTCTGTATAAGTAGTTGAAATGTTAATTTTAGCACATTGTTCTAACATCCCTCCCCCCAAAAATACAACCTGATTTGTTCTTGTGTGATAATAGTGTAAGTATTACAAATGGGAGCAGAAATACTTTGAACAGCTAGTTTCATATCACAGAATAGCTCCCAAACTCTTGTAGCTGAACTGTAGTTGCCTTTCATCTGTGCTATAGCCAGGTTACTTCACTGTGGTGGGAATATGTCCTTTGACAGGTGGAAATTTAAATGAGGTGATATATTTTCTACCAGGCTAACATAAGGATTTGCTCAGTGCTACCAAAAAACTATGCACACAGGCTGCAGTTACATGACAAATTCTTGTTTCCTATACTGACCTTATCTGCAGTTATAACTAACTCTCATAAAACTTTTATATATTTTTAATCTGTCAGTTACAGTACTGAAGTTTGCCCTGGACATGTTTTAAGTTCTGGCTTGTATCTAAAAGCCATTTCAGAGAAACATTAGTGAGCACTGATGTTTGATCCAGTTCATTTGCTTCAAGATGAAGGTGCCTGTTGGGTTTTGAATATATTTAGAGTTTAGGTAGTGTTTGAGAATAAACATTTCTTCATAAGGTGGTCTAAATGAGTGTTTACATCGTTCAACAGCTAGTGCTAGAGGTAATAGAATTCACCACCTGTCCTGTTAATAATTTGGTGATTCAGGAAGCCCAAAGCTCTGTTTGGACTATCACCTGTGATAGCACTTAACCATGTGTGATATGTGAAATAACTCAACCTGTTATGACACAGAAGGTTATGTTAAACATAGACTACATTAAAGCTATTGCATTTTAACTTGTTACTCTTCCTCTTTTTTTTTTTTTTTTAAATTCTATTGATGTAGAAGACAGTAGGGACTTGAAAGGCTGAGGTGAGTGATACTGTGCAGCTTGTGACTGCCTGCCTAAATCAGTCTGTATCAACAATGGTACTCCTTCCAACTGTGACAAAATTAAACTGCTAAAAGTTATAACTTCAGAGTTTTTATCTTCCTGCTGAATTTAAAGCTCTGTTGGTTGAGAAGGGGATGAGTTGTAGTCACTTGCTGCACATCGACTTAAAGTCTCTCTGCATCTTGTCTCCTTGAGCTGATCTTTTCTCATTGCAAATTGCAGTTGTCTGTTTTTCACAGCCTCCTTGCAGTAAAGATCAGGTTTGCAGGTCTTCTGTGCAGTATTTAGGATCATGTAGCCCAACGTGATTATGGATGTCAAATGCCATTTCTGGTATAAAAGCTGAGCTGCTGCTCTCCCAAGTAGAGGTTGTATGTCAGATTGAGCCACTTCAGTAGAGGAGAGCAAGAAACTTTGCTTTTGCTGCCATATTAGTGATGAGAAGACTGTTGCCTTTAGCAAGCCAGAGAGCTGATGTTCCCTGTCTGTGTTCTCCTGATGTGTGCAGGTGCGTACCTGTCTCATTTCTGATATCATCATAATTGAGACCTGAATGATATATCAGTGAACACTTGAAAAACTGTTTAAAATATCACAACAGAATCGCAGAATATATTACTTTAAAGCTGCCACATTTGAAGGAAATTTGCCAGATTTAGTTACATCTCTCAGCTCTCAAATACAGCATGGCAAATTTAACCAATGAGGAATTACAGGAGAAAGACTCACTGGTTTTACACTGAGGCTTGACAGCAGGAAAAGTATAATCTAAAATGGCCAGGTGCTGCTTTCCAGTGACAGTTACAGGCCCAGAAATGTAACAGTCAATGTAGGATCCATTAGTTTGGATTTTTTCTGTATGACAAACAGCATAGTAAGTTTTTTTGGGGGAATCTTTTTTCTTCTTTGTGTGTAAGGCTTTTGTAACTTGTTCTGGTATCCCTTCGGCTCTTCGTATTTTCCTTCTTGCCTTTTGTGTAGCTCAGCTCTTCTTTCAGCTTATAACCAGTATGCTAAGTACAAATCTTGAATGTGCTTGTAAAGAATTACTTGTCTGCAAGTTGCAGCTGAGTGGTGCCGTGGTCAAATTGGTAAGTTTTAGAAGTCCAACAGAACTGCAGTAGCAAACTCAAGGAGTCAAACTTTACCTTTTAGGGCATTGAAGACATCATGACCAGGAGCATTCGTTTAATGTTTGTTCATTCTTTTGCAATGATAGACTCTATAAAAATGTTTTGCTTTAAAAGAAACTGCTTAATCAGGTCGTAACAGTATTGGCGGGTCCTTGGCTCTTGAAAGAAAAGAAATTGGAGGGTGGGGATTCCAAGGTGAAGAGTATGTGGTACCTTCTGAATTCACCAAACCACATGTGTTTACCTACTGACTTTCCAGCCACATGATAACAAGGTCACTTTGTGTGTAGCCTTTGCTCCCTGAATCAGTAAAAGCTGCTGGAGGCTCCTAAAGCCTCTATTTCAGAGGTTGGATTTTTTTTGTGATTTCAGATAAAAACAGAGCCTGAATTTACTGTTGTTGATTTGTAAACTGTTTGCTCTATAACACAGATGAGTAACTGCCTTTCTCCCTTTTAGCTTGTTCGGTGTTTTCTTGTTTCATTTTCATGTTCTTCAACCTACACAGGGAAAAGTAAACCTGAGAGCACTACCCTCAGATTCATAGCAACAGATTGACTTGATTGAAGTATGATCTTTGTGGAATGTGACTGGACCATAATAACAACCTTTGAAAGTACTTTGTCTGAAAATAATCTCTTTACTGCCTGATAAGTTTTTGCAAATACAGTAACATAGTTCCTGTCTAGAAAGTTGAGTTCCTTTAAGTAATTGTTCCTCATCCCCCAGAGAGCTCAGATTTACAGTTAATCATGAAAACTTTAATTTTCAGACTTTCTGATGTGTATCTTCTTTGTTTTTCACAGAGACTAATAGACAAGTCCAGAGTAACCTGTGTAAAATGGGTACCGGGTTCGGAAAGCCTTTTCCTAGTAGCTCATTCCAGTGGCAATATGTACTTGTATAACGTGGAGCACACTTGTGGTACCACAGCCCCGCACTACCAGCTACTTAAACAAGGAGAGAGTTTTGCAGTGCACACTTGCAAGAGTAAATCCACAAGAAACCCTCTGCTTAAATGGACAGTAGGTGAGGGTGCCCTGAATGAATTTGCCTTTTCCCCTGATGGGAAGTTCTTGGCGTGCGTGAGCCAGGATGGTTTTCTTCGCGTGTTTAACTTTGATTCGGTGGAATTGCATGGTACAATGAAAAGCTACTTTGGAGGACTGCTGTGTGTGTGTTGGAGTCCCGATGGGAAGTACATAGTGACAGGCGGAGAGGATGACTTGGTGACAGTTTGGTCTTTCGTGGACTGTCGAGTCATAGCGAGAGGCCACGGACACAAATCGTGGGTCAGTGTCGTTGCGTTCGATCCATATACCACTAGTGTAGAAGAGAGTGACCCGATGGAATTTAGCGGAAGTGATGAGGATTTCCAAGACCTCCATTTTGGCAGAGACCGAGCCAATAGCACGCAATCTAGATTATCCAAAAGGAACTCTACAGACAGTCGTCCAGTAAGTGTTACATATAGATTTGGTTCAGTAGGCCAGGACACACAGCTCTGTTTGTGGGATCTTACAGAAGATATCCTCTTCCCCCACCAACCTCTCTCAAGAGCAAGGACACATACAAATGTCATGAATGCCACAAGTCCACCTGCAGGAAGTGGTGGAACTAACCCGGGAAGTAATGGAAACAGTATCACAACACCTGGAAACTCTGTACCCCCTCCTCTTCCACGATCAAACAGCCTTCCACACTCTGCAGTCTCAAATGCTGGCAGTAAAAGCAGTGTCATGGATGGTGCCATTGCTTCTGGCGTTAGTAAATTTGCAACCTTATCGCTACATGATCGGAAGGAAAGACACCATGAAAAAGATCACAAGAGAAACCATAGCATGGGACATATATCTAGCAAGAGCAGTGACAAACTGAACCTAGTTACTAAAACCAAAACGGACCCAGCTAAAACTTTGGGAACACCTCTCTGTCCCCGAATGGAAGATGTTCCCTTGTTAGAGCCTCTTATCTGTAAAAAGATAGCACATGAAAGACTGACTGTGTTAATTTTTCTTGAAGACTGTATAGTCACTGCTTGTCAGGAGGGATTTATTTGCACATGGGCAAGGCCTGGTAAAGTGGTAAGTTTTAATCCTTAATGCTGCATCAAAGAACTAGAACTCTGAATAGATAGTTTTCTTGAAATATAAATGAATGTTGAATATAAAATTTCTTTATGCTTAATGTAAAAAAAAATATCCTCAGAGCCATACTTTTGGATACTGCATGCCATATTTCTGAATGATTTGAAGTGTCTTGGATACAATTATTAAGTATAGTTGCCTTCCAGCAGAAGAAATAAATACTGTGCATCTAAACTATTGATCAGTGTTCTTATACTTAAGCATAACCACAATATGGTGAAAGCTGTTTATGTAAAAATTGAAGTAAAACCTGTCAAACACTAAAATAATTATAATCCTTCTAACTTTTTCTACAAAATACAGCACTCCCAATGAGAGTAGCTTACGAAAAGCTGCTGCTTTTAAGTCTAATGAGAAATGTGAGCCTCTGAAAAAATTAAAGCCAAAGTGTTTTATTCCTTCATACTTTTCTGTGGTGGCCTGCCATTAATGTGAAACCACTTCTTATTCAAACATCAGGCATTTTATGCACAGATTTGTGAGCCCTGTACTGACTGTAGCTTATGTTCTTGAAATTGTGAATCAGTATTATCAAGAAACTCTAATTTTAGCCAGGTATTGATTTATGTATTTAAGTTAGATAAAATCCTGCAGGCTTTCTCTGAGTAGTTTCAGTGTTTTGTTCCTGTCAGGTTTTAGGCAATTTGATCATCGACAAGCTCGTGCTTTTGATGGCACCTGTTCCATCAATTGAACCTACATTAAAATCTATTACTAGTTCTAACTCTTCTTGTTAATGCACTTGAACACCTATAAAACTTTATTTTTCCTTCTGTCCAATGTATAGCGAGCTAAATTTTTAATGAAGCTAAATGTGGTGATTCTTTTGTTAAAAAGTACTTTGTGCTACAGTAGCTCTGTCTGCCAGCAACAGTTCAAAGGAATACAGCTATGAAAACATTACCAGAGTTGGTCTGGCAAAAAGGACCATTATTTTGGTGAAAATTTCTGAAAGGGGATGTAGATTATCACGTGAAGTAAAAGAGATTATCTGGTAATACCTGAATATTGCCATGTTGGGCAACCTAAATGAAAATCTGTTGTTCGTTAGTTTTTAACCACTTGGTTCATAAATCTGACTTCTGAAGTGGAGGTACTGTATATATTTAGATACCACATCTTCATTGCTATAAACTTCCAAGTAAAACTCAATTTTTCTTAGAACTGTTTGTATAATGTAGGTTTCTTTGAGATGTTATCAAATTTGTCACAACATAGGTGTATGCATAGAGAGCTGTGTCTGCTCTGCATCTTAATGCATATTTAAAGGTTGAATCTAAAACTAAAAGTTGTAAACCCTTCTCTGGGGAGAAGGGAGGAGGGTGTTACCTAAAAGTATTTTTTTGTCTCAGAACTAGAGATCCAGCATTAATGAAGGGGAAAAAAAAAAGAGCATCCCCTCAGAATACTAAACTGTTTAAAACATTTGTCCTAAATGAAAATACTAAAGCAGTTATACTTTTGTGACTCAGTGCACTTCACATCTTATGAATTAACTTTAGATGCTTACAGCAGTGCCTCAGATTGCTATTGTGAGCTATATTTTCTTTTGGTTCTAAAATTCCTTTGTATACTACTAAACACTACATTGTTACATTTATTTTCAGTGGCTGAGGTGGGTTTTGTTAGACTGAGTATAACTTAAATATTTTTGTGTA
Organism: Pseudopipra pipra; assembly: GCF_036250125.1. NCBI lineage: Eukaryota > Metazoa > Chordata > Aves > Passeriformes > Pipridae > Pseudopipra > Pseudopipra pipra. The sequence continues at coordinate 54,322,644 of NC_087554.1, forward strand.
TTGACTTTGATTTGGAATATGACATTTCAAATATTTCAGAGATAAAGTATGCAGTACCAAAAATCAGGATTTATGTATTGGCCAATATGGAAAACTTTAATTACAGGTAAGTAATTTTCATGCTGAAGTTATCACTTTCAAAATTAATATATTGCACACTGATGTAAATGCCATATTGTTTAGGATGTATTTACTTAGAAATTTTCAAATTAATTTGTTTTTCTGATTTCACTTGCATTTCTAGTGAGCTCACTCTGCTGGTAAAAACTAAATTTTGAGGGCATGTTTACAGGGCTTTGATAAGAAAATACTTGTGCCAGAAGGACGTTATGAGCATCCTTTTTGTTTATAGGAAAGCACTTAATTTTATTTAATGAGAATTGTCAAAGTATGAAACACTCATGGTGATGTCTTTCTTACTGGGTTATATACCATCATTTCTGTTTCACCAGCTGCTTTATCGTAGGCTGTCCCATTACTCTGAGGTTTAAAGTTGCTATTTCTAGTCTTCCTTTGAAATATGGGTCCCCAAATGATCTTAAAACTCCATCACTTATTTGTCTGCCAGCTCTATAGAGAGAAAGCCTCTGAATCTTGCTGCTGTTTCCATCATTGCCTTCAAAAGGCCTTCAATAAATTGATGCCACTGCCAGCCTAAAGAAAGAATTGGATGGAAAAGTGAAGGAGGCTTGCGGTGTCTAATGTAATTCCCATTGAACCTACCTTTCCCTCTCATTTCCAATATCCATCAAAAGACATGTTGGATAATTGGACAGTGTATGACAAGTTCTGTTTATTTTTCTGGTTGGCCTGGCGCTGCCCTGAGTGGAAAATAAATCCAGAAGTGTCTCTTCAGCCATGATCCTTATGATAGTTGATAGGCTGTACAGTGCTGACAGTGTCCTGGCAGTTTGTTTCTAAACTTTCCAAATTACTGCTTCTGTGTGTCCAAAATCATACCTTGAGCTTCCTCACAGGATGTACCGTTCTTGCACTGCACTTCCAGAACTGCTGTGTGGAATCCCAGTCAGTGAGGCGAAGTGAATGGCAAAATTCAATTAGAAGCAAGTTGGATGAGCCTCAGGGTTCACTAGTTTCAATTTTTTAATCTTATTTTTTGTTAGCCTGTTTCTGTGGAATAAGGTTCAGGTGGTGAGAAAAATAGGTTGCCTTAACAAGCGTATGAACTTTTCTTCTCAGCGTGGTGACAATGAGCTGTCATCTCTCACCCCTGCCTTTCCCAGGCCCTGATAGGAAACCTAAATGGGATTACAGAACTCTTGGATTAATCTGAAAACATAGCAAAAGTATTTTAAAGGAACCAAGGTAAACTTTATGGGCTCTCTTTATAGCTACTTCAGACTGAATTACAGGATCTGCAGAAGCAATTAAAAAACCCCAACAAAACTCCCAAAAAATCAAAGTGGTACCTGGATATGCAAAACAGCTTTTTTCTGAATTTAGTGGTCAGAGGCACCACCTGTGTGATTCCTGTGTTTGACTTTAGAACTGACTGTTCACCGTCTTTGCAGCGGCTCCATTTTACGTGAATGAAAGTTGCTGATGAGTTCCCTGTGTGAGAAAGCTCGAGGTAAGATTGGCCAGAAGCACCCCCAGGAGAAATGGCAGTGTATAACCTAGCAAGAGAAACATGCTACCACTTTGTAAAACAAATGCACATGGAATTTATTTATTTGACTTATTGTACAGGAAAACTTAGACTTAAATTATAACATCCTTGAATTTTCTAGTTAACTACAATTGTAGTACAGTATCATGTTTTAGTATGACTTCTGTTTTAGTGAAAGTACTTAAACATTATTTGAGTGAGATGAGCAGCTATACATACTAATTCTTCCTCAATGGAAAGGAGCATTTCATCATTACAATTGAAGTTCAATTGCTGGTATTTAAGTACTATCAAATAGATTTCTTTCAACGTGATACGGTATCTGTATAAACTTCAGGGATGATTATAGTAAAACTGAAACACAGCTATACGACATCAGGTTACCATGCTAAAATTTGAAGCTTTCTGTAATGTGCATAATAGCAAAGTTGCACATGGCCTACCCCCATTATCAGGGTGAATTAAAGCCTAGTACACTGGTGTGATATTTATAGCGAGGTATGTGTGTGTGTGTGAGTGAGGAGGTGTGAATAGTGGCTCCAGTAAAGCCAGGAGAGATCATAACCCTGTAAAGGCTTTATGATAGGATGTCTGGACTAGGAAATAACATGACTTTTACTAAACACTTTCTAGAAAACCCATGTTCTGAATTATCACCTCTTAAAATTTGAGTATGTACTTGGAATGACTGTATATGTCTGCCCCTTTAACAACATAAAGCTACTAAATTAATATTTAAAATGCTGGCCTGCTTATGTTACAATAATAAAATTTGTGTCAGTTAATTTACTGTCAATTTACATGTAAAGATTAAACTATTTTTTCTGCATTTTATGATTCTGTATACTGGAGTTTGTTAAAGATTGACATGTTAGGTGATACTGTACAAAATTGTATTGACTACCTTTAGTGAAAATCAAAAGTAAAATTCATATGTATTTCCTTTTTACACTTCCATCTAATTTCTGACAACTTGAATAAATTTCATAGAGCCTTTCTAACATGAACTATTGTTAATTTAACTGTTGCAATAATTAAGCTTTAAGAAGTATTGTTGGTATATTTATAATTTTAAGAAGATCATGTTTGTTTCATACTGCTTATTTTTAGCTGTTCTATTGTCACTGTTACAGCTGAAGAACTTTACTAAATACTTGACATTACAAAATAACTTGCTGGGGTTGTCCTCTGTATACTGATGTTAAATAAAAATGTGTGATTGAACTGTAAATGTAGATAACTTTCAATAGTCCTTTCCACATTTGAGTTTTAATTTATCTTGCAGTCCTTAGGTGGTCTTATGCTGTCACACCGTGCTGAGCAAATGGCCACAATGAAACTGTTAACTTGCCATATTTTAAAGTCAGAAGTTGTTGGCATCTGTAACTGCTCTGAGTCAATGTTTCACTTCATCTCAAGACGATGCAGATGTTTTAATGTTTAAATCTTGCTGATAAGGTCATGTCTTATGATAGCTATTTTTTTAGGACTAGAGTAACATGTAACAGAATACTTACCAAACCACTTTTCGAACTTGTTTAAACTCAGATTCAGTAGAACACAGACACGCACGTGTTCAGATTCTCTCTGCCTCTCAGGCAGGAGCTGGGGCAGAGTTGTCATTCCTTCTAGGACTCTACAGGAGCTCTTTCCTCTAAGGACTCTGATGCAGGCTTTGTTCTTGATTCCAGCTTTAGATCTTGGTGTTTACCTAATGCATGCTGAATTTACAGCCCCGAGGATGTGGCTCATAGAGCTGATTCAAGCGAACAGAAGTAAACTAGTATAAAGCTTTGGCTGCAAAATTTCTTGGAGTCAATTTCGGCGAAGACTTAAGATATTCTCCTTCCACCTGAGGGACTAGGGATTGTGTCACCCTTGCAGCAGTGGTTCTGTGTTAACCGGTGAAAGAGCCACACAAATGATATTTACTAAAGTGTTTCAAAGGAATTTTTCAGGGTTTCCAGTGTAAAAGTGAGTTACTTTGGGCCCAGACTGACAGGGAGGAGTGTTGTTTGTCTCTTATGTAAAAATACTCTGTAGACTAAAGCTGAGGGAATCATCTTTCTTAGGTGAACTTGAGAGCTCTGTGGTACTTCAGAAGGTATTGATTGACCACTGTGATGATCTAAACATAGAACATAAATGTATATTTAAGAACAGGTGCCAGTATAGGAACAAAATGAAATCTGCTTGAAAGCTTCTGGGAACATCCAGTTACATCAAATGATGCAAGAACTGCTTGGTCAAACCAGTTTCTCTGAAGTCAGTGTGAGCCTGAAACAAAACCACCTTCCACAGGGTTTGTGGTCAGAGAAGATTTGGCAAAAAGATGTCTTGGAACATGAAGGCGTCATCTTGCTTGTCTTTAATAGTGTTGCACAAACTTCTCAAGGAAATAACTTGTATGATCATGTTATTTTCTGGGTTTTTAAGCTGGATTTTAGGTAGCTGCTGGTCAACCTTATCAAATTCATTTGCCTCTTTTCTTCTGCTGAGACCACATTCACTTTACAGCTAAACCCAGATGGGGTTGCCTTAAGCCATATGTTTTTCCCTGAGGTTTTCCCTGGTTTATCTCAATTTTGTTATTTTCTAATCTGAAAATTTTACACCTTACTGACTTTTGTAGCTTGAGGAAACTAGAGAAACTGTTCCTGAGCATGTGAGCCTCTACTACCTAAGTGAAGCTTAAGGTCCTGTTGTTCTGGGCAGGTCAGATCTCTGCTGGCAAAAGCCTTTTTTTGCCTTTCCCAGCGCACAAGTAGTTGCATCTTAACCTTTTTGTTTTCCTCTTGGACGTGCCTATCTTCCGTTCACCAACCATACATTATTCTTGATGTCATCTTGCCTAATACCACTGGACAGATTTTTAGTTAGTCTGCTTGTTTTCTACCAGCCTTGACTTTGCTTTTTGTTGACAATGAATAAAATGGTGATACAGGTCTGTTAGGAAAAAACCTCTTTTATGTACACAGAAGAGGAGTTGCAAGTGAAACCTCGAAGCCACTACAGGCTTTTATAAGGTCGGGTGTCAAATGGTTTAAGCATTTATACTTTTCTGTAATGCTGTTAGAGCAAAGGACAAAAGGCAAATGGAAGACAAACAATAAATTTAAAATTCCTTTTAGTGAACGCACAAACTGCGTAAAGAAGGGTATCAACTTTGCTGATACATAAATCCCATACAAACTATTTCTAGCATGTTATGTGAATGTTCATCATGTGCTTTCCTGAGCATTCTCAGTTAAGCAGTTTTATCTCCATTAGAGATTAACATCTGATTTAGTGAGTATATACAGTTCAGAGACTTATTCAAATGAATCAGCATTTATTTAACAAGAAACTGTTGGAGAATTTGTTCGTGCAAAACTTAAAACCAGTTCAGCTGATTTGACTACAGAATTTTACACAAATGTGAGAAATCTCATTCTGTTTTTGGCATATTATTGCTCAAATACTGTAATGGATGTGGGCTCTTTTGTCAAGCAAAGGTCTCAGTCAAGATTACTTTGCTAAACAAAAGAAGAATAAACTACCCATGGAATATTTTTCAAATAATAAATTCCCATTATTTCAAATACTGGCAATAGAAATGGTTTAACAAGTCAGTGCCCATTTTTGTATGGGCATTTGTTAATTCAGCCATATTTTAATTGGTTTAATTGCATTAGTGAAGTGTTCTATGAGACTTTTTTTTTTACATTGGATTGTTTGTTGCATTGAACCCTTCGTTTTTACTACCTTTCAATTTCAAAACAGAAAGTAGAAAGAGGAGCAGTTTGACATCCAGCACATTCCTGAGAGCCAGGGGAGCTGTTTCCCTGAAGTGTTTCCCTGCTCCTGTCCAGGGCAGAGGGAGCGTGTGCCGAGAGCCTCGTGAAGGAGCAGGGAGCACATGCACTTCCTGTATCCCGCTCCTGTGTCCAAACTGGCCGTTTATGATCGCACCTTTGGCTCCAATTAAATCTCTTCTAATTTAAATGAAGAAAATATTAACTCAGGAGTTACTGTTGACTTTTTTCCTACTTAGAAGTATCATAGTATCTTCCTGGGTTTTTGTTTTTAATGCAGCAATTACACACTGATCTTTCATAGAATTAGTTTCTGCTGTGAAACCTTATGTTTCATGTCTTTCGAAAAAAAGCCAGACTTTCATCTGGAGTGTATGTGGAATTTTTAAAAAAATACCTACCCATGTAGTCTCCTGAATGGGGAGGAGGGTTTGTCTTTGCTGCAGGTCCTCAGACCACAGCTCTGAGTGCCCTGAACCTCGGGTGCAAATGACCCTCCCGATCCTGTTTGTTGGGGCTTTTCATTCCTACCCACACAAGCGTGTTTTTACCAGGTATGCAAAGTCCTGTGTGTTTCAGGAAGTCAGAGAATGTATGGACAAACATGGATAGCCCCAGCAGCTACTGCTGACACAGCCTCTGTTCAGTACTCAGCGCTAATTGACTGAGGAAAATTGACACCATCCTCTGAAAGCTGCATCTGTCATTTGTCATCCGCAGTGTCCATTAAGATGGCACATGGGGTAGCGCCCACTTGGAGGACCCTTCGAGGTTGAGATGAACATTGTTTTATCAAATTCCTGCCTTGTATCTCATAACTCTTCCATTTCCCACCCCCTGCTAGATCCACAGGCTGACAGACTATTACTACAACACTACATTTATTTCCAAAACCTTTTTGAGCAGTCTCTTAATTTATCTGTGCTGCTTTCTCAGTGGGCTATGTTTGTCCCAGAGCCTGAAGCTGCTGCACTGCCCGGCAGAGCTGTGGCTGCCATGGCTCTGCTCTTCCATGTTCCTGTCACAGCTGTTCAATGGGGCAGCTTGGCTGTTGCCCCAGTAAGTTGCTGCAGCTTCTGTTCCATCTTTTCCCACCTCGTTGACCAGACTGGGTGGTTCCATCACAGCAGGCACTGTGCTCTTGTGGCTTTATTCTTTAGTTACAGGCAGGAGCTTTTTATATTTTTTCATAACCTTACCCATCGTATTATTCCAGAGAACACAATTACAACTGTTCTAGTCCCATACCCTTTGTATTACAGACCAGACTCTTATAGGGGAACTTTTGTAGCAAAAGAATAATTTTATTTGAGCCCTCACTTGCTTTTCTAACATTGTTTTTAAAGTTTCCTGTTACACCTGACATAACTTCTTTCATAGCCTTGCTTGGCTCTGGTATAATGGCAAAATTCTGTACAATCTTTGTTGTTTCTCAGGATACATGAAGAGCTTTCACCATTTTGGTGAAACTTCTGTGCCTAAAAACCAAATTCATATTCTTGCTTTTCTTATATGAACATATGTCTTTTGAAATGAAGTACTTGGAAATGCTCATAGACTTTCTGGTCTCTCCAGTGGGAGTGAAGTTCTGAATGGCCATTGTAGTCTGGTCCCAAATTTTAAGGCAGGACTTGCAAAGTTTTTGTCCATCAGCAGGAGCAGGAGGATATTAATCTTGAGATCATTTCCACAGCAGTGTTCCTCTGGCTTGCCTGCTCAGAGTTGCAGAATTAATTCAGAGCAAGGACTGAAATAGTGGGAGTTCCTAGGACTCACTCAAAGCCATCTGCACTGCTGCTCTTTAAAGCAGGGAGCATTCGTGGCCTGGGAGATGAAACCAGGACTGACTCCATGTTCCTGCATTTGGAATTTGAATTCCAGGGTGGCTGGTAGTTATGGAGAATAAGGCACTGTATTGAATTCAGTATGTGCTGCCAGTTTCTAGAGGAATTCTAGGAAAATGAATGACTCTTCCTTTTGTTTCCCAAAAACTAGTTGTGTTACAGCATAAATCCAATACTAGGATAGTGGTTATTTCTCCCTCTCTCTAGTGTGGTTATGAGCCTGTTGAAAAAGACTTGATATCATGCCATCCCTAGTGCTTCCTGTGTGCTTATAAAGCACATATTTGCATATGAATGGTTTGGATTGCTGATTTATTAAAGACTGAAAATAATACCTTTGGACGTCTTTTTCCAGGGTACTTGAAAGTTGTTTAGTGGATGTAATCTTCTGGCAAGAAAGACCTTCCAGTTGCTGCTGGATTTAATAGACTTGTGAAGAATGCTTCAGTAATGAACTAGAGAGTTCTGATTCATCCTCATCACTTTCCAACAAAACTTCCTTGGTAAAAAATTTCATAAGTGCTTCAGTGGCTTGTTTGCTCTAAAGTTCTGCCTTCTTTCACCATCTAGTCCTTAACTAATAACTAAGAAGCTTCTTGTTCTCATTAAATATGCAGTATCTTTGCACAGCCTGAATGTCAAGTGCAAAAAACAACCCACTTCAGTCTACCTCAGCAGTTTGAGAATCACAAAACCCCTGCATAAACCTGAGTACAAATAAAAGTGAGTGTCCAAGTTCCTTCAGGTGAGATCTATGGAGGGCACTAAATTAAGTGCCACATCCTTTATTAGAAATACATGTTTATTATAAATATGGAATGTATGCACATGTACACAGATCCAGAGTCTGCTATAAATCCAGCAAACTATCCAGGTTCATAACGTGTCTGAACTGGTAGATCAGATGGTTTTTTAAAAGGAAGGGCTTTGGTTTTAGTAGAAACTTGATGACTTGAATCCAGCCAGTCTGGCCCTCTTTCAACCTCTTCCATCAGTCATGGCCTCTCATTTCTTGCATCCAAGCATGAAAGAGCTCCTGTAGATTCTGAAGATGGGACATAATTCTAACTTGAATGCTAATTGCTGCCTGAGCTTGTCTAGTTTGATGGATCTGAGTCCCGGGATCCTCATTTTGAGGTAAGGACCTAAGATGGGAGCTGCTTAGGGGAGTTGCTGAAAGTGCATTTATGCCTACATGGTGAGGAGTTGCATGGGGATAGTCTCTGGTGTGCTTCCAGCTGCCAGTGCTCCTCAGCCTGCTGGCACTCGTTAGAACTAAATAATGACCTTGAAAGAATGCTAAATTGTATTTTGATATTAAGCTTTTCCTAAATAAGTCTGATAAACAGTTACTTCTACATGAATGATTAAAAAGGGGCTACTGTGCACAAATCTGAAATGTGGTCTGTCCATTGGTATCCACAGGTCTATCCATAGGTGTAGTTGCCTTAATCCAGAGCAGTAGCCCCTGCGTAGCGAGGGGGCCGCGCAGTCGCGGGGCTGTGTCTGAAGTGGAACAGGTCTCTCTTGATTTGAATGGCAGGGTGGGTAAAGCAGCTGGTAAAAAGCTTTCCTGAATGTGAGCTTGAATTGTCATGGGAAACTTTTACTGAGCTCTTGTCAGTGTTCCATTCTCTTTTAAAATCACCAAAACAAATATTTGGTTAGATTATGTATTTTTCTATTCAAAGCTCGTAATACTCGATCACATAAAAGAGATGGAGCGTTTCCCTGTCCGGTCAGGTGTCAAACTTGTTGATAGTGGAATAGGTTTGTTTGTCACTGCCCTAATAAAATGCTGATCACTTTTTTGGTGTATGATTTTTAAAGTTTCACAGTTCACAATGACTCAAAAGTGCAAGGTAGATTAAACCAAATGCTGGGATCAGATCCTTTCCGTGTCCTAAACGCACACGTTTTGTTCCCGACTGAGAGCTCTTTGTGTGCTGCTTGGCTGAGACCGTGGTGGCTTAGAGCCTGTGTAGAAGAAGGTGCTGATGTCTGGAGTAAGCAAGTGGTGGTAAAAATAAATTGTACTCATTGTAGGTTCAGGTTAAGAACTTTATAAAATTCATGTCAGGTTCTCTTGCTGGATTAATGTAAACTGCTTTGTTTGCAGGGTTTATTGTCATCCCAAAACCAGGCCAATTCTCCAAGTGGAACTGTAGTATAGCCATCACACTACTGCTAGCAAATCTCTGAACGCAGGACAAGAAGTAATGACAGTGGAACCAGGAGCTGTTCTTCAGGCAAAGAGCATCACAAATTTTAATGTGGCAGAGTGTAAACATGGAATTATGTGAATCACATAGTGACTTGCAAAGGACAAATGCAATGGGTTCTCACTACAGCTGATCCTGGTAGGCTGCTCACCCAAGGAAGAGTTTGCATTGGAGAAAAAGCAAAAAGCTTCCTTTGGTGCTGCAGGAAAAAGTAGTAACATATTTGGTTTTCTTTATACTTTTCAAGTCCAGTGTAATTTAATCTCTCTATATAAATATATAAATAAAAGATATATATATATATATAGTGTAAAATAAGATATGTTTCTTAAATTCAAGTAAGTTCAATGGTTAAACTAGTACTTCACCATTGTTTATTTTGCACTGATTTTTTTAACCAGAGATGGCTAGAAGACAGCCTGGAATGCACTCATGGAAAATGAAAGTCATTACTTTCTGGCTTCAAAATGTTATTCAGGAAGATGGATGCTGCAATCATAGATTTTTTTAAAACAAAATTGTTTTGCACTTAAATAGTTTAATGCTAATAGAGAATTACTTTAAAATTGGTGTTCAGACACCAGAAAAACTATGTTGTGGAGAAAAGATCCTTTGTATCTATTAAACATTTATTTTAATATTGTTGTTTTCAACGGCAATCGGCTCTGTATTATATGTATAAATAATGTAATTCAGTGATGGGGGAGGGGAGTAACGGATCATTACACTAGAGATTCTCATTCATTTAAGAAAGTGATATTTCTAATTCAGAAAATACATATTAAACTATCTTGAATATGCATTTTTGTTTACTTTCTGTTCAAATTCGATCACTTTTGATGTAACCAATCCTTTGTTGAATTAAATGTTTGGTACAGAAATACTATCTAAACTTTGTAGAACAAATTCCTTTCAAAAATATCTCACCTAGAGTATTACTTCTTATTTAATAGAGTTGAATTTCACTTAGGAAAGTGAAATACAATTGTTCTGTTCTCATTCCTAACAGCTTATCTCCAAACACATAATGAAGTTTAAATACATAGTGCAGCACAAGTCTCACAGGCAGAGCTTCACGAGGTAATCCTGTAGTTTCGTGTGTTTGGAGTTGGGAAGTGGAAGATCCCAGAGTAGTAGCTGTACACTCTTTCTGACTTGGCAGTCAGAAACTGGGTCAACATACTGGAGTATTCTGAGACTCTTTTGTTTTACATCAGGCATCTCATTTATAATTCAACGCTCTTAAACTGATAAGTGTGACAGGGTCAGACAGATCCATGGAATTGCAGAGGTTAAACGCTGTTTGTCTGAACACTCCTCATTTTTAACCAGTCAGCAACACAACACACAACACTTAAATTGTTTTCAGTAGTTCTTGCAAAGATTAACTCCTGTTTCCCCCCAGAGATGCTGCTCCATGTCAAGCCTTGGAAAATAGAAGTATCCGTCACATTCTTCCCTTTATCCTATGTAGCAATGATCCCAGTTGGGATTTTGGAATCCTGCAGGCAGAGTGGAATGGAGGCTGCTCGCCTGGGACCGTGAACTTGCCTGAGGGTGTACGAGCTGTATCTGAGGCACATGTTACTGCCCTTCCTGCTCTCCAACGATAAAGCCTGGTAGAAATTTTTTAATTACATGTAAAATTTAGACATTTTCTGGCATGAGAAGTGATTTTTTCCTCCAGAAATTAACGAAAATTTTGGGAGAAGCAGCTGCAGTATCTCCTTGTAACTAAGTCTTAATCTTGCTATGCAGCCATGTAGGGAACTGCTAGATATGTTTATAAGCTGGGAATTAGTTGCCTACTTTATTCAAGATGGAGCTGTACTTTACAATGCTTATCTATTTGTGTTCTTCTAAAATACAAGGGATGGGGAAAATACTGAAACTGAGCAGGATTATTGTTCAGAAGTCTTGTTTTATTAACATAGTGGGTTTAACTGTTAAAATACAGATAAACCTTGACACTGAAAACTAGTGTAGTTATCTCTCTGTAGACTTCTTTTATGTATGCGCTTCATACGGTCTGAGGCAAAATGAAAGAGTTGACAAAATATGCAGTAACTTTAAAAGACTTTTTTCCTTCAGCTGGAAAAATACAAAACCAGTATGGAAAGAACTGCAGTATCCAACATCAGGGTAACAACAGCAGCTACTCGTATCCATGTTGTCCCTGCCACAAATCCTAGTTCAGCAGCACACAAGGAATATTGTGTGTGTTTTCTTTTCTTCTTTACTATTTGGGCAATCATCTAGAATTTTGAACTGCTTGTGCCACACTCTGTACCATAGGGAAAAAAAATCTTATAGGAATAAATAGGATACTAATAACTTACCGGGAAAGAACTTAAGAGTTCTACTGTAGATACAGCTCTTAATAAACTTTTTCCTACTACATTAAAAAAAATAATTAACAGTGAGTGGAACACAAATAATCTCAATATGGAATTTTAGCTGAGAGAATGAGGGTAGGAACAATACTTGCCAATTTGCAGTTTAAAGTTTGATGTATTGTAACTATAAAGCAGGTGGGAAAATTCAGGTTTGCTTATTCATCCAACTGCCAGAGAAGTGTAAATTGTCTCCAGGGGTTTAACAGCAAAGAAATTGTTATGAAATAAATATCCTTGAAGCACTGTATGTGCCACACTGTGTAAGATCCACCTGAAAGTGTAAAAGAAATGAAAAAAAATTCCAACATGGTCCTTCACTTACTTCAGATTTGCAATTTTCACAGCAAAAATGTGACATTGCCATTTTCATGATAACAGCCTGACCGCCCCAGATACAGGGTATGTGATAACATACAAGATGTCACTGTGGTAGCCTCTTCTCTTCAGGTTAAAACTTACCAAGAATTCTGACTTTGTATTTTTCCTGGCATATGAATAATCACCTACCTGATATATTAATTATGAAAGGAAACTGGCAATAACACTTTTGAAATCAGGAAGGTACCAAACTGTGCAAACACAATTTGAGGGAATTTTTTTTTTTAGTTGAAATACTTAAATTTCAGCATCTGTGGTTTGAGGCTTCTAGAAAAAGGTTACAGGAAGCTACCAACACAATTAATACATCTCTATCAGGAACATAGTTCTGCTAATCTGAGCTTTGACCTCCTGCTAGGTAAGAGAGCTCTTAGAGTGGAAACAATCTGTCAAATGTGGGTAGTAGGATTTGTCCTCTGTTTTTTTGTAAGGAATTAACAACAGTGGAGAGCAAGCTCCCTTGGATCCAGTAAGTTACCTATTTTCAGACCATCATTTTTACTGCTGCACACTATGCTCAGCTCCAGATATATTAGCACTAAGCAACTCACCATTTTCCTCTACGGAAAAAAGACTGGATAAGTTCATGGCACCTTCTGCTCAAGAGTTCCAAAGGTAAGAAGTCTGAGGCTGCTGTTACACTGTGTTGCCTATAGACTTGCAGTCCTTAATTCCATTTCCTAAGTGTAGTATCACACCTTTCTTTTATATATACATATGTATAAACCTATGCTAGTTTATATATCTTATATATTTAATATATATATAAACCTGTGGTAGTTATTCAAACAAATACAGGATTGCCTTATGGTTGAAGTTCTCCATCAGTATAAGGTGCTAACATAAAAGCAGGACAAAGTAGAGAGATGATTAACTGGAACATGTAACAGAGCAGGAAAACTCATCCAGTCACGGTAGTTTTATGTACCCTCACTGCACCTGGGAGACACCCTGGTCAGGAGCACATTTTCTGCTTGGAACTGGAGGAGAGCAGCATCCATCCACATGGGTTTTAATAAAATGAGAAAGAGCAGTTACCTGTACCACTGTGTTCTGCTGTTTAATTCTCCCTTTGTTTCGATGTTCTCACTCTACTGGTGCAGAGCACTTCCTCCACTAAAACTCAGCTTATGTATTTGTTCAGTCCTAGTAAGAGAAATCTGCTCTTCCTCTGGCACACCTAGGACGAGTAGCAGCAGTGCAGGTTTCCCTGCAGAGCCTTGTTTAAGTGCTGTAGCCTTATTTTACAAGAGTTCTTGCCAGGGTGGGATATTTTTCCATTCTTGCTCTTGAGATTCTGAAAGTTCACTATGAACAAACAGAATAAATTGAACAAAGGTACGTGATGCAGGTGCACAATATTTAACTTGGATAGTCAAATTTGAATACATACAAAAAAATGACTCCCACCGTATGCACCACCACATTTACCCTGTGAATATTTTCACATTTTAAAGAACCTGCTAGTAAATGTCACATTGATCCTCAGTACAGTATGTGAAAATAATACCTTCTTCAAAACATGAAGATAAACATAAGATAGACAAGTGCTTTTAAGCAGTAGAGGTCAAAAGGACTCATAGAGAACTTGAGTCTCATGAGCTTCCCCTCATTCGGGTGTGCTCAAAGTTGCCCAGAATCTGAAAGGCAGAACAAGGAACAGGATCTAATCCAGTCACAAAAGAACCTTAAAAGTGCTGAGAGGCCTCTTCTGAAAAAAACAACCAACCAACAAACCACAACAAAAGGAGCGTAATGAGAGCATAATGGGCGTAACTTTTATTCTAGATGACTTGTATCTTTACAAAATCTTTTTGTTAACCTATATTTTACTGCATTGTTTGAGGTGCATCTTAACTGATTAGAAATAAATAGTTTGAACTTAGAGCAGTAATCTCAAACTGATGCCTAACACCTGGATGTGATCTGCTCCCCAGTGTGTTTTTCATGGTGCCTCTCTCACAACACACCCTTTGCCTCCTGCTCATGGCTGGGTTTTTGAACAGCAGCACCAAACCCCAGTGTTTGGTTATGGAAAAAACCGCTGATCACTTCCCAATTATGAGCAGACTAACTTCTATAATTTATAAAAAACCTAAAAAAGTTATTTGCCAAACCTGTCCTCCATAAACACTTGGCAGGCAGAAGATTTTTAACCCCCCAGCTGAGTATGACTTGCACAAACTCTTGTTTTCTAAATAACAAAACTGTTCTGGAACACATCACCAATATTAAGTATTGCAAATTAATTAATGCAAATTTTTAGATCTCAGGAGTTTTAAAATCAATGGTATCAAGCTGGAATAACGATTCTTTCCAAGGAAGATAAGGATGTTGCCCTTTAACTCTTACCTTTTATAGCAAAAGGAAACTAACATTCTATTAAATTGTTACTGATGATCTGTGTGCAAAATTTCTGAAGTATGATGAACTACATGCCTTCACTGTGCTTTTAAGCCACTGGCTGCAATATCAGTCCCTCTTAAGACTTCTGATTAAAGTTCAGATCAATAGCTTGAACCAAACTATGACTAAATTTTACTTGCTTTCGAATCAGATAAAAAGTTGGTTTAGCTTTTAGCTAGCTTATAGTTACATAAAAATACTCAACAGTTACAGAAACTGCATCAAAACCAAGTATCTCATATGATTGCACAATCTGCACAATCTCAGTAAAACCTGAGGTGGAAGTTGCTGAATACAGGAGGAGAATAATTTCCAGAGCTGACCAAAAAAGAAGTAAAATTTAAATCTAAAAAAAGTACAGCAGTTTGCTGACATTGGTAATGTAATTTGAAAACTTACATTCTGTAGATAACATTCCATTCCTAATACTTGAGCTCAAAGAATCCTTTTCATGTTATTTTTAACCAACCTCCTCCTCCACCAGGTTCTAAAAGGAACAAATACTTAGGAAGTTAAATGCAGAATGCTCTGTGCTCTGCCAGAACAATGCTTTAATTAAATATTGACCCACTTCAGGAACAGAATACCAAAATGATAGGAGAGCAGCCCTCAAACCTTGTGGGGTTTTCCTACAAATTGTCAGAGCAACAAAAAACCAGGCACTGCTGTTCTTGTTAGATCTTTAACAGCAGAAGCACGACTGGGTCTCTCTTCACTGCACAGCCGTGCTTTTCCTCACTCTTCCTTCTAAAGCAGGCGAGTAGAAATGTTTCAGGGAAGACTTAAATGCCTTCTGTTTCTCAGACTGTTGAGGAAGCAACAGAAGTTTGAAATACGCTTCAATGGGCGAGTGAGAGTCTACACCTCAGTGTTTGATCCAATAAATTTAACAGACTGGAACACAGGGTTTCCACCGCTTTCCTTAGGTGCCCAGAAAACTGAGTGCAGTGTAGGAGTAGAACAGGAAGTCAATTTGGCTACTCCAGAAGAATTTCATTTTGGTAAATCTCCAAGGGGAGATCCATTTTGTTTTGTTGTTTGTTTTTTTCCCCTGGACTTTCCTAAGAGAATGCTTTTAAAATAAATAAACAAGGTTCAGGTTTTTTTCTGAGAACATCTTAAGGAATAAAATTAAAATAGAAAATCCAAATAATCAGAGAAAAAAACCCAAACCGTGGCCAAATACTATTTCAGCTCATTCTTTTATAAAAATTACTTGCCTCACTTGATATTTCTTGCCATATTTCCTAAAGGAACTCCTTACAAAGCCTACATTGATGAACTCCAGACCTAAACTGGTGGAAAAAGTGAACTCTCCTATGGAAGGAGAGTTCATGCTTTCAAGGTTGAATGCACAGCAGAAAATAATTTATAATTTTTCTTTGCTACTGTAGCACGGGTTTTTTTGAGAAAAACCTGTATTTGAAAGTTTCTGATGTAGTACTAAGTTCCATCTCACCTTGTCGATACAGCAAACCCTCAGGAGTGAATACGTTGAGTTTTTTCACATAGCTGGTATATAAACAAAGTTTTAGTTTGCCAGAATTTTTAATCAGATCTTAATTTTTTATTTTGTGTCAAAAACAAGCTTAGGATTTTCCCAGATATCATCTAAATTTGCTCGAAATGTAGACTGAAGCCCTGAAAAGGCAAAAGCACACTTTCTGTCTCTGCCACAACTTCATCTGCAAACTCTTTAAGCCAAAGGCAGACAGCAAAACCAGGATGGTGATATTTAAAAATAAAGGCGGAGCTGACCCTTTAAGTAACGGTAACTCTGACAAAAGTCTACTGAAGGGATTATGGGGTATCAGAGCTTCTAAATTCTAACTCATGTATGTCAGGGATTTGGGGGGAGGGGGAAAGGCATCAGACCAAATAAAGATCTGTGTTTAGGCAGACGGAATAAACCCAAGTAATCAGCTTAAGTTAAACATTTGTTTCTAGCTAACAAGCTCAGTGCTACAAATTACTTTCTCTAAATGGGCTGACAATTCTTCCACTTAAATACTACCTGTCTTAAACTTGCCTTTGGAATTTGGCACAAATACGGAGGTACTCGCCCTTATGTATTTCTTAATAATCTTAGTCTTTTGTGCACGGTCAAAGCTTGTGTATCAGCTGCCCTAAAAAGTCTAGGGGAAAAAGAGTAGAGAAAAACATCAGTTGTGCTTTAGGTGAGGTTTGGACTCAAGGCAAACAATTACATTGACTTGAGTTACATTCATTGTATTGCAAGCCAAGAACTCGCCCTGGAAGCAAATTTCCTTTCAGTCCAGCTGAAGTAAGGACAGCACTCCCCAAACTTTCTGATTTTAGTCTTCAAGAATGAAGCGATTTGAAGTCACTTGCCAGAGTTCCTGAAGATAAGGGTGCTGTAATGCTTGATGGGCAGCAGTTCTCTAATTGTGGTCATATTTTATCATTGCATGCAGGAGAGAGAAACCTTTGGCAGTCAATTTGTGCACTAGAGGAGGTTTTCCTTTTCCTTTTTTTAAAGGGGAAATCAAAACTAGAAATTCTTGACCTGTGTTAAGCAAGCTAAGGAAAAAATTATTCATGCATATTCAGAGAGGATTACAATTTACTGAAAAGAAAGAATTCATCAGATTTAGGTAATCATTTATTAGGGACAAGTAAGTAGTACTTAGGAAAAAGATGTTTTCTTTCCTAAAATGTTAAATCATTGGCCTTAAAGATACTATGGAAATAAAAGGCCAAATAAGACTGACATAGGCTCAGATTTTCTCTGGTCTGACTGTCTCTGGGTAGGGATAGAAGACGCTGCTCTTGGGTCAGCACAGAATGAAGTGTTTGTGGTGGTTCCTGGAGCAGAATTTGCACAGGGCTGTACAGTTCTGTTGTAGATATTTAAACAGTGAGATTAATAACTGTGGGAGTGCATACTTACTGCTTGAACTTCTTGAGAGTTGTTTTAGCAAGAGTGCCTATAATGTGGATTTTTGAAATTTGGTCCAGCTCATCAGGTCCAAGAAAACTGCAAGGTAAGAGATGGTATTAGCACTAGAGAAGACACAGTTAAACTAGTTTAGTTTAGAGCTGCCACTTTGATTAAAAAAAAAATAAATCATTTCCAAAGAAGATAACACATTGGAATTACTCATCTGTGGACAGTTTAATAATACCTACCAACAACTGATGGATAACGTGAGAAGCAGAGCAACACAACTGCAGGTTTGGATGGAAAGAGTAGTTTGGGTTTTTAAACAGAAACTTGTAGCTGTAAACTCTCCTCACTGGTTTGGGTAAAATATGTAAAGAGAACATCCCTCTTGGTGAAGGACAATGGATCTGGGATTTTGTTTGCTTCTAGTAAAGTGGCAGATCCCAGAAGACAATGGGGTTTCCTCATTTTAAGACAGCAAGTCAAGCAGTCCCTCTTGCTATGTATGCACATATTTATCACACTCTATTCCTAACAAACAGGTTCTTTGCAAGCAGGAATACTGGAAAGATGGTAATTTGAACTGCATTCCTGAGCTTGATCCTCAGTTAATATAAAACTTGTATAGAATCCTTGAAAAC
This sequence comes from Pseudopipra pipra, assembly GCF_036250125.1. Taxonomy (NCBI): domain Eukaryota; kingdom Metazoa; phylum Chordata; class Aves; order Passeriformes; family Pipridae; genus Pseudopipra; species Pseudopipra pipra. Next base: position 54,340,860 of record NC_087554.1, read on the forward strand.
ACTGTTATCATAACAGAGCAATCTGACTTTAGTCAGGTCCACTACCATTCATTTCCTGTACATGTTACTTTTTTCCTTGGGCTTATAATTTAAGAAACACTTCAGCAGCACGATATGACTCTTGAAAGCAAATCATTCGGCCCTCTTTGTAGACAGGGTAAACTTCTTTTTAACTGTTTGCAAATTCAATCAGACAGCTGGCTGCACACTACTCTGAATGTCTTCATAAAGCTTTGAGTTGAGGAAGGAGAGAAAAGATCTGATTCATGTTGTGCAGCTGTATCAGGACAAGCAGCTGGGAGTAGCTTGTGTGAACAAAAAAATGTGTCTTTGAATGTAAAACTGTAACATAGTGAAGAACAACTGTGCAAGCCATGAAAAAGTGCAATCCAGGAATCATGATTTAGAAGGAACAGAAAGAGGGAAACTAAGATTTGAAAGATCAGCGTGGCTGAATAAAAGACTAAAAGTTCTTACACAATGCTGTGTAAAGCATAAAGGCTTATGCAAACACTGAACAGCAACAACTGCATGATACACTGAAAACGAAACAATCCTGTCCATAACATCCTCTAGCTTGGCAAGACTATCTCTTTAATTTGGCAGTTTCCAATAAACATCCCTCATTTCTCTCTGAGCACACCTGTAAGGTCTCTGAAAATGTGCAGTAGTTGCAAGAAGTGAAATTTTTTACATTAAGCTAAAATTACAAGGAAATATTTTTAAGGCGTTTTTTTTGCCCTAAGAAAACTCAGAGAGTTTGCAGTGTGTAATTTTCTTGCCAAACTTCAAAGCCCACCTGATTCAGACTGAAATGAAACAACGTGGCATTTTTAAGGCTTTTGGTCCCAATTACTTGCAAGAGTTCTGCCACATTTGGGATTTTTCTATTAACAGTTTTCTGGCCGAAGCAGAACTGTTTCTACAAGTTAGCAGGCAAAGCATAATGGTTGTCATTTAATGTGATGGTGATGGCAGCAGCTGCACTTGCCATGTGGAGGAGGAGGAAAGAAGCAAAGCAAATGTTATCACTCCTGGTTGCATATCATAGACAGCAGTGTGGGAGGAGAATAAAGAAGAACTGCTGCTGTTGCTAGGGTACAAAGATATTGGAGAAATACTCATGGTGGTTATTTTTCCTTTTTTCTTGAAGACTAGTGACAAATTTTTTGAGTTATAGTTTCATCATCACCAAAAAGCTTAAAGGAGTTTAATCTGGGTTTTCCTGAACTCTTCCTTCATCAGAATCCGATTTCAAAATATCCCAGCACACGAGGTCTTAAACAGCACCAGGGTCTTAAATGCACTATACTAGAAATCAAAGTCATAAATCAGAGGGAGTGTATTCTCTAATCTCCTCTGGTTTTGCAAAAACTATTAGTAAGTCAAAAAAGAGGGAAATATTTCATCACCAAGTGTATTAACTACACTGAGAATAGTTAGTGATGCTCATGAGAGGAAATGAGCCATACTATATACAGAGAAAAGCAGAAAAAGTAAAATTTTACTAAATATGAAGTCATTGGGGGGAAAAATGTTCAAAAATGTTATTTTTTTTGTAAATAAAATGGTTGTAATGTTGGTTGTACTATGTTCTCTTGAATATGCAACTGCTTTTATTACTAACCTGCCGTAGGGTGAAGAGAATGCCAGGCCAGACCGGATTACTGCCTCATGAACCCTGCAGATTAAGCACAGAAGAAGCTTCCACAAATCCATGGAAACGAAGATCATATTACCACGTGCCCTTAATTTATTTACTTTTGATTATCTTGAATAACAATAAGAAAAGCCTTCCACTGAACACTGTACCTTGTGATTTCACAGAAAACACAGCCAGCACTGCACATACCCATTTTGTAACTTTAGTGGCCATTTGCAAGGAAACATTCAGGTGTTCGGTACCAGCGTGGGGAGGCACAGCCCATATGTGCCTGCTGAGAACAGATACCCTACAGGATCCAAAATCTCCCAACTTCAAGGTATTCTGCTGCAAAAACAAGTAATGAATTTCAACAAACTACAAACAGCGAAATATTCAATCAAGTATTTTCCTTAAATGTGTGAAGTCATCATAAAAGAAATGACAGATTACTTTAAGAAGAAACTTTCCAAAATACCAGGGGTATCATAGCAGTAAATAGCAAGTAAATACCTTTTAAATAGCAAGTAGCTCCAGGCTTGAAGGTAATCTCTGTCCCACAGTATGTGCCTATACCGTTCTGTACATCATTAAAGGAAAGACCTAAGAGTTAATTGAAGAGCATATGGACTATTACTGAAGGGAAGGCTGCTAAATAGGACATCTAGATTAAGTTATTAGAGTTCTTCTGTTTAGCAGTGATATAATAGGTGGCTTTGGCTTCTCCTGTACACTTCTGTGACTTAAAAGAAAAATTTACCTCCAGAAAATAAAGTTGTATAAACTGAATTTAAAAAGCCTTGCTTTTCAAACTTTTAGCAGAATAACCTTCTGAAACCGTCAGGAGAAATTATTCCAATGAAGAAATCTTTTGAAAGCCAATGTCTTCTCGCTTTTGTGTAACTTCCTCTAAATGTAGGAATTGAATGTAGAAAGAAAGAACTGCAGAACTGAGCCCTGCTACTTGTATCTAGGTTAACACAAAGGAAAATATATATTAATAGAGGATAAGAACAGGTTTTTAGATTGGAGGGAATACATGCAGGCTGTAATACACCTGAGTTATTTCAGGTTTCAGCTAGTAACAAGCTTGCTGGTTCATTCCCCAAGATCAGGAATACAGTATTAGAGGTAACTGTATATATATTTTTTTTAAAACTGCACCTTTATTCATAAAGAAACATTACCTTCTCAGAGTTAAATATCCTCACATGAAATTAATTACCTTTATTATTTTTTCTGATTTCACATCTCTCTGAAATATCCTATTTCTGTACTAATATAAACACATAAGAGAGAAGAATTCAGTAAAAAGACAAACATTATCAGTGCTTCCAGTTATTTGTAAAAAAAAATACTTAGAGAAATTAACATTTTTTTCAAACTTATCAACAGCATAGTAAAAAAATTAGTTTTGCCACTGTGGTGAGACAGCAGCAACAGGTATTGGAATGGAGAACAGGCAAGTCCCGGAAGGGGATGCCAGGCTTTCTGCTTCTGCTCCCACTAGGACTACCTGAGGATTGCAAGGGCCACCCCCTCTCAGGAGGGCTTCCTGCCACAGGTCCTGGAGCTCCTTTGGGATGCTGGCAGCAGCTTGGGCTGCCTGATGCCTTCCAGGGCTCTGCTGCAAGCAAAGATGCATCTGGGCAATGGCCTCTTCTCTCCCTGCAGGTGTCTGCTGCTGCCCCAGACAGTTCTATGTCTCTGCTTAGAAATACCCTGAACTAAATATATGCTACATGTGCTGTAAAGTTGTTGCTGAACCAGGTCTCTTACCTATGTGTGCATTCGAGATTTGCATAACTGGTACACGTTGTTCTTAATTTTTTTTCAGGCAATGGCTTTCTCCTTCCTAGAATAAAATTTCAAGTTGTGTAAGTCCTTTTTAGTAAAGAACAGAATACAAATACTCTACTCTTCAGCTTCCACAGATGCACTGCTATCACCTTTTTCGATTATACTATTTCTGTCATTTATAGCTAGCTTTGTAATCCATCTTCCACTCAACTTCAGACATAATTTAGATTTCAGTGTGCACCAGAATAGCTCAGCTAACAACTGTCAATTCAAGAGTCTGTAAGCTGCCTTAGTTTTTACTGCATGTATTTATTGCAGTATCTGTTCCCCCAAGTTCCAACAGAACTGCAATATTTCACTTCTGAACATCTAATTTCCTCTACACAAAGCAATTGTCCTTAAGGTTCAAGATTCATATCAATCACCTCAAGTTACTGCAGTGCTTAAATGACTGTGATTCACATTTGAATTGCAAATTAAAGGTTAACCCGTGTAGTTTAGCTTGCTGTTGCTGTTAGGTAATAATTACAGTTATAAAATTTATCTATTTTTCAGAGCCATTCAGTAACTGCTCAGCTTTTTTCTTTTATAGGCTCCAAAGGCCTTTTAATCTTGCTGTAATGCCTTTATGTAACACTGCAATGCCATCAAGGGAGGCAGAAATGATCACATTTTTGAAAAACAAAGCAGGTACTGATCTGCCTGATGACAGTAGTATGAGTAATTGGCTGGGGAGGAGGAGGGAGATTATCAGGACAGTAACTCATTGAGGCCACCAGTCCTAGCAGCCAGCGAGACTTGTGTTCCCAACTGATTACAGGGCTCCTCCAGGCAGCCACATAATCCACTGAGCAGGATTAGATCACAAAGCACTTGGAACACAGTACCACTTACATTGGGAATTGTAGTGGTAGTGCCCCCGTGGAGATAAATGATGCTTTAAACGTCAGGATTTTTGTCATTTATAATAGAAAAGATTTTATAAAATGCTGCTACTCAAATCAATTGGGATTATTATTAGTATTTAAGAAATCAGGCCTTCATAAAAAGAAGTCATGCTCAATTGCTTTTTCATTACAGTTCACTAGTAGAATCTGGAGCAGATGCTCCTCTGCTTCCAAATTTATCATTAGAGAAACCCTATTTGGCAGTAATGGTGAAGTGAATCCTAAGGTAGTGGCACTTGAGTCTTCTGTCATTTCACTTGAGGCATCCCCCACACCTCTCTCTGAGACATACTTTTTTTATGTTGCTTTAAATGACCAAACTGCTCTTGATTGTTTTAAACAAAGGGCAAGACTCTTCTTCAGTTATCAAATGACTTGTGATTCCACTGTAAATTAACAGCAAGAGAATTATGACTTCATGTAAAGACCAATAGCTTTGTCTTGATTGAAGTAACATGGATCTCTTGGTTTATTAAGGAAAAAACCAAAAGTATCAACTTTCCACATTAGTAGCATTACAGTGACCTGTTCTCCTAATTACACAAGTGTCTCCATACACCTTCTTAAATTAAAAATTCATTTTCAGTCAACTCCTGCTTCAAGCTTTTCTTCATTACAAAATATTGTACAAACCATGCTTGCCTCTAAATCTTTCTAATGTAAAGATTTTTTAAATTGTTCTGCACCTACATTAAACCTGATTTTGTAAGGCAGAGCAGTCAGGAAATGACAGGCATTTGTGTTACTGTAGAAACTTAGCAAAGACTACAATTCCTCTGAAATGTAACTACTTTTGTACCCTCTGCAAATGGTTTTGTGACAGAGCATCACTAACGAACAATTTAATTGTTCTACAAATTAGTAATGCACTCCTTCAAATCACACTGCTGAAAATTCCAAAGGAGCTCCTTCTACTTGCCATTGTTTTGTAAAGATCCTCAGTCAGTAAGGCTGAGAAATAAGATTTCTGGCTCAGAAATAAGATTATTTTTCCAGATTAATTACGTACCTGGACCCTTTGCTGTATTTATTGTTGTTACATTTCTTGACTTTGCAACAAGCCACAACTAAAGTTGTTTGGGGAGAAAATGGATAAAAAACTATTTCTGCCCCATAGGAAATTGCAGTAAATGAAAATTTACTCTTAAACTCCAAAATTAATTTCTTAAAAATGCACTATACCTGAGACAGATTAAATGCTTGCATACTTCAGAATATCAAAATACTTTTTTGGGTATTTATTATAATCTCCATAGGAATCTGTTGTTCGTTTTCCTGTTTTATTCCATGATTTGACAAGCTCCACCCCATGTGCTACCACCTCATACAACATGAAAAAAAGACACTGTATCATGGGAAACACAGTCCAGGAAACACAAAACCAGGATATAAAGAAATTCAGGTAGACCCAGATTAATGTTCAGATAACCCCTAACTGCAGCATTTCAGATTACTATTGAACATAGATTTCATTTTTAACTGATTCGCCGTGCCATAGAAATGGAGGTTATTAAAACTAAGTGGTAGGAAGATAATCTTCTTATGGAAAACCTGACTTTGATAAAAACTGTATTTAAAAAAAAAACAAAACAAAACCAGAACATACTGAAACTATGATTCTAATTTTCATCTGAATACAATGCTTGATATAGCAGGCTTTTTCACATGAAAAGGAGAGAAACACTGAGAAATGTAACCAAATGAATGCAAGTGCTCTGTTGTTAAAAAAAAAAAAAAAGGCAGTTAAAGAACAATCTTAAACATTCTGATTTTTCATAAATGAAGTACAGTATCTTTTCTGGAAGGAGAAGATGCAGGATTGTTTTTAATAAATATGCAATTACTCTGACTTCTCAGGATAACAAATCTATCCTGTAAAAACAAAATGTCTAATTAAAACCAGCAAACACTAATGTCTCCTTCAGTCATCAGCAAACAACTGTATTCTAATCTCACATTCTTATGTAGGTCAGAAAGAGAGTTACTCTTTTTGTTAGAGACCTGAATGCTCAGTGTCACGAATGTCATGTTCAGGAGCAAGTCTTTGTTCTGTTACACTGAATGACAGTTGTGTGCTCAGTTATTTAAAATAATCTCCCAATTGTTAAGACATTAAAAATTCTTAATTATTCATTTAAAAAAATCCTCTTTTGATAATGAATTGTAGCATTTGATAATGAATTACAGCCCCTTCATTTGCTGTAACTTTCTCCGTTAGTGTTTATACAAGATTTGGTTTTAAATCAGATTTTGTTCTAAACTTTTTTGTAGGAACTCTTCCTTAAGCTTTGTGGTCTCTGACATGCTTCCACAAACAGCTCCAGAATTTTTAAATAATGGTGGTTTCAGGGAACAATGTTATTTTATAAAGAAAACTTGGTAAAAGGCATTTTTACTAGATATAAAAACTGAAAATTGTTATTCATTGGTTCAATAGTTTTGAAACAAATGGGAATAATTTTCTTATTACCTCACTGCAAGTCCTGCCCTAACAAATCACAGAATCACAGAATATGCAAAGTTGGAAGAGACCCACAAGAACGTGGTAAAGTTTTATTTTTTGTTACATAAAGCAATTATTTTCTCTTTTGCAATCAAGGTTGTTTGACTGTAGAATAGATGGCCATGGACCTGATGAGAAACCTGCATTCATGCCTTAAACAAGTGGGTATATTCCACTGACAAGAGCTAAAGGGAAAAGCAGTACAGCACAACATTTCCCTGTGAGTTTTATAATCTGTAACAGTGAACAACCAAGTGAAACATAATTAATTCCACTTTGTGATCTACACAAGGAGAATTTGTGTGCTTCTTAAGCATATGCTACATACCTTTTATCAGCTCATAAATAGCCATGTCCATAAATTCACATAGCCAGTGTTTTTATCACTGCAGAAACAAGTAAGGAGACTTTAACCTAGAAATAAAACTTACATGTTGATTTGTACACAGCATAGAAAAAAGTACTTAGTTTAACCGGTATTAAAATGGACATTTTCATTTTTAATTGATCCTGTCTCATAGAAGTTTTTAAACTTAAGTCTGAGGTATCATAGTTTTAGTTTATACTATTTGTAGTGTCCACTGCAGAAGTTAACTGATTTACTCAAGAAAGATGTCTTCTGGGCATATCACCCTGTTCAGGAACAAGAAATTTCCAGTAAATTAACTGATACAGTTTTACAATAAAAGGCAGGAAAGCCATTACAGCCAATATGTGAAGATACTTTCTAGTTAGATCACCAGTAGTGTTCTATTGCATGGAAATGAGTATCTGACTGGAATCACTGTTTTGCTGACAACAGCAATTTTAAGTATAATCATGATATAATATATCTGACACTTTATTTTCCATTTCACTGCCCTGCAGAGGCAGACAGCTTTAGGTCTTCAGTTTTCCCTGTAAGATAATTGCATTACAGCACATCTGCCCTGCAATGCTGTGTTAACCCAGGCAGTAAAAGGTGGGGTACAATCTGCAGTTCAGCTCAGACAGAGAGCAGGAGCTCTGTGAGCTGGCCAGCTGGGTTACACTTGGGTAACAACACGGCAGCTGAGACTGAGAATTCCAGAAAGCCAAGCTGCTGACACCATTACCAGCTTCCCATGTGTTTGTAGGAAACAGGCCTGTCATTAACAGTGTAGCACCCGAGCCTTGAGCAGAGGAATATAACAGCCTGAAGGGCAATATAACATATTTTAGAGCAGTTGACAAGTTTTGTGTCAAGTATTTGAATAATGAAGGCTATGTCTGCTGTTGCAAAGCAATGGAGAGTAAATGCTGTCATAAAACGTGATCACTCTGTGAGACAGAACATGTCCCCAGAAGACACTGAAGTGCTTGATGAGCATAAGGAACCCAACTTCATCACTGGCTGATCTCTTTCCAAATGCACAGCTCAGCTGCTGTCTCATTCTGAGATCTAAACTTTTACTACTTGCAAAGGGGTTTCTGTAAAGTTACCTGTGAATGACACTGCCAAATAGTTTGCCTCGATCCCTAGTTCAAACTGACAAGTCAAACCAAGATCCTTGAAGTACCAGAGCCTATTCCAGCAGATAAGCTCTGAGTGTGCCTAACCAACACACTGTCCCAGTAGCCATGATGTGCAGTGAAAACACTAAACTGGATATGGAACATGGGTTGAAATCATCGCCAAGTAGTACATATTATGAGATGAAATTTAACTATGCTTAACATATATTTAGTCTGTAATTTTAATACTGATGTTAAAATATTTTTTGTCTGCTGCAAAAGAGACAGAGAAAGTGAGAACTACACCACACTTTCTTAACAAAGGCAGGGATGTAGACTTCAGAATTTGAGAAATGTATTGGTTTTTCTTTTCTGTTGAAATAAAAAGCTGGTTAAGTGTCTACAGGTTGTCTCTAGACCCAAAAGTTACTGGATATTGTTCAAATAAAGGAATAAGGAAGAAAGAAACGAATGCATCATACTTACAAAACAACTTCATGTAAGCATAAAGATAGTAGGATGTGGACTTGGCCTCCTTACTGCTTGTATTTCTCTCAGATTATTCCCTTGTTTCATACTGAAGTTGAATTGAAAAGACTGACTTGGAGTCAGGGACTGGATTATAATTGTCTTGGTTCCTTGCCACGAGACTGTCAGAACCTACTCCACTCTAGTCTGTCACTGAACTTTCAAATGCAGGACCTGACAAATGGTTTGCCTGCTGTTTCTTTACTGAGCAAATCAGTAATTAATAAATGGCTTTAATCCTTCTTGCAGCCTGGAGTAGCTGGACTTACCCAAACAAGAAATGTAGTCATGTATTGTGCTCCAACACCAGTTACCACGCCAAGGAGCTACCTGGCAGGAATTTTGTGTTGCATAATAGTATGTATGATATTGTTTCCTCTGTGCTGCTGCAGCATACATTCCAAACATTGCTCAGCATGATGCCTTGCCAAATGTAACATTTAAAATTAACCTCTTACATGAAAAACAGACATTATTCAACTACTGTGTAATTATTTTTTTACCCTCCTGGACTTTAATAAACAAACAAAAAAAACATGCTACAGAAGCACTGTGGAGGATGCAGGAAATAAAGAGCTTTGCACACTGTTGAATGGATCAGAGCAGGACACATTTGCCTTTGCACAGTCAGACTTAAAGCGAAACACCAAAACAAAATTTTCCACTTTGAAGTGAGGAGAAATACCTTTTATGGGCAGGTTCAGCTTAAAACACTGTTATCTTTGCTGAAAGAGTTCACTTCATCAAAAGAATCTGTCAGTCAATTTATCAAAGGGCTAAAGGCCTAAAAGATGTTTTAGATAGCTACATGAAAGAGTCTGCTTGTTGAGCCCTACCACTAAGTTGTACACATCTGCCCTTGATAAAGTTAAGGAGATGGTTTAAATACTGTTTTGATCATAAATTGGACAATTCTGTCAGTTGTAGGAAACATATAAATGGACCAACAGATCTCTAACAACACAACAGAGAATCAGAAGCCACATTACTTGAAGATATTTGAGTCCTCTTCTTTTTTTTAACATACAATCTTTGAAGCTCTGAGTTACATTGTGAAATCTCACCTAAGAGCAAAATGTCCCATTTAACTTTGTACAAATGAGTCATTCCCAGTGATTTCACTAGGAACTCACTATATTTAACTGAGAATACAAAGTCAATAACCCAAGAGGCACTGGTTGGCACTTACATACTTGGAGGAGAATGTCAGGTCTATGTCTACACCCAGCCCTCTCCTCTATTTTCGTAACTGATAAAAAAGCACCTGTTTTGTGACCATATAATGTCTAGCTGATGGATGTAATTAAATATAAATGCAAATATGATGTAGAACTAATGCTACACATGGACTAAGGATAAATACCTTCATTATAACAGTATTTAAATAAGCCTGAAAAAAGCATTCTCCAGGGAGAGGACTGACACATTTCCTCCTCCGATTATTATTTACGGTTAAAAGAAAAACAGGACAAGTCCATTCAGTGCATTTGGCAAGGCAGAAATCAACTGTTTAGTCCACATTCATCTTATTTTACCCTTGAACCAGTGGCCAGGCAGCATTTAATGCAGTGGTTGACATCAGCTGGAGCACTCAAGGAAATAACCCCCCAGTGCCAAATGGGAAGGCCCTGCCTAATCAGCAGCAGAGTTCCCTTTCTGTACCACATGCAAACCTTTTTAAACCATGGCATTCAAAAAACTTCACTTAGTCTTAATTCTGTATTTCCTCACCAAATTTAAGTAAGATTTTCAGAGAATTTCTATGATTAATCATGCATACCTTTCAAAATGTTGCTTCATGTGTTTACATGCATAGTACTTTCCATTCCTAAGACTCAGTGTCTGCAGGACATCAGAAAATGCTCCCTCTCCTATCTTACCAACTGGTATCCTAAAAACAAAAATACACTGTTTCAGTATGTTTGAAATTGTTATAATGACTGTATAACAATTCTTCACTGATTTGTTAAATGCTGACTAATGGAAAACTTAAATAAAAGGTGGGGTTTTTTTGTGAACACATAAGTTATGTGAGAGAAAATATAATGAAAAACAGTAAATGAAGTTTTGCTGCCCGTATTACAGAAATCTATTTTCCTGAAAGTAAAATACAGTAATCCTTAGACAGTGAACTACCACCTTCTTGCTCAGAGACATGATTCCTCTGCAGGCAGCCCTTCCCACCTTTTTTCTGCTGCAGCACATTAGCAGCTCATATCTGAATTTATTCTTTGCTTCTCTCACAAAAAAACCCTCCAAAATCTCCAAACCTTTATTTATGCTGTACTGAAAACATAAAATTATTTTGGAAAGCAAGTGTATCATGGAATCATTATTCTAACACAGGGGTCATGACTATCTCATATTGGCCTTTTCAGCCACCAACGCGCTTGCAACAAACGTAGGTAGAGCCCCTCCCAAATCTTTGTTCACGAAGCCCAGCCATGATGATTTTTTCGGGGGGGGGGGGGGGAGGAGGGTGTTGTTTGGTTTTGATTTTGCATTTTTTTTTTTTTTTAAGCAAAGCAGTTTCTGACTTTAAAGCTTTATTCCCATATTAAATTCAGGTATGAGCTTTGCACTAAAATAATGTTTGCCTTTGACAATGAAGTGCTCCAAACACAAGGATGTGAAAACTCAGTCAATTCTAATTCTGCAGAAGTTTAAAAGATGAAGCATGTAAGATAAGAGTTATGAAGAAAGCTTTATTTATATTAATTTTTCAGTTTTCTAATTTCTATCAGAATTGACATTTCTTTTCTTTCCTCCTTTATTCTCCTTCAGCTTTGTGATTAACTGTTCCTTACCAATCCCAGTGCCTGGTTACCTTCACCCACTTCATCCTCCTATTTCCTTTTATTTTTAGCATCTATAGATTCTATCCTTGATAACTTTTTCAGTAATTTCATCTGAGCAAAACCTAATTCTGGTTAGCTTTATGCTGCTGTTGCTTTTGACATGGTCTTATTATTCAAGGAAGATCCAAACCTAGTCATTTTGAGGGAGGCAGGGCAGGAAACTTCTTTTATCACATTCAGCCCTTTATGGGTGTCAGAATAACTGTGGGAGTCTCAAGCTCTGTCGACAGCAGTACATTCAGTGTAGCTGCCTGTATTACTTACTGTGACAACAGTCCCTGGCAGGGATTTGTCCTGTGAGAACCAACACTCTGTGAGGCACCTTCCTTGCCTGGAGTGAGGACTCCTTCTAAGGTCAGTTCTCGAGCAGTTTCTGTCCTACTGCTTTGTTTTGGAAGATAAGAGAATTTGCTAGTAGAGATGGGGGCCATTTCGTGCCAGTTGCTCTTTGTGTCCAAGATTTCCAGATATGTTTAATTTACAAGCATAAACACAGCCTCACAGTAGAGAAAGCCTGCCAAGACATTTTTCAGAGGGAAAAGTTACTTAGGCAAGGGCATTCTAACACTGTCTTCCAACTAACAATCAATTTGTGTTGTCTTCATCTCTTTTCTCCTCTTCAGCTTTCACACTTACTCCCTGTTAAAAAAAAAAAAACTGCAACGAAACAACAAAAAGGTGTTTCGTTCCCTTATGAGCCAAATGCTTATATTTTAATTTAGTAGAAACTTTCCCTTTGTAAACCTTCCCTCTTTCTCCAATACAGTAGCAGCACTTCTGTGAAATTATTGGTTGCTCTTCTCATTTTTATCATCTGCTGCTTTGGTTTTCTGGTCACTGTCCATCCTGCTGCATCATAAACTAACTAATTAGGCCACCTAAATTTGAAAAATTAGAAAATGCAGCGTAGTTTAAAATCACTCACACCTTTTAATACACTTTACACAATGTACATGCAGAACTATTTTAAAAGCAGAAACAGAATTTGAAAATCATTATGGGTAAAGGAGGCAATTTCTAACAGAGACTCTGAAACAGAGAGGGCACCATGGGACTGTTTAATTCCTGTGGTTGTTATTTGATAACTGGACTGAGGAAATAACACACCTTGTCAGCAGAAATCACACATTGCACCGTGTTTTCCACCCTCACTGTAAGTTTTCATTTCCTATCTAAATTGCTAAATATAAGATGGAGATCATAAATTCAGAATATTTAAACCCCACTCTTACAGAATTCCAAAGAGAAATTGTCAATGGATTTTTTTGGTAGCAACTTATACTCCAACCAGTTAGAAACACAATGACTATACTTGATCATATAATGTCAGAGCCACTCCTGTGACAAAAAAATACCCAAGGCAGACACAAAATATATATATATATATATATATATAAAGAAGTCACATAGTATATGTTTATATAATTTGAGTTTGTTTGTATTTTCTTCTATACATGTATTTTACTCCTACAAGAGAAGTCCAGATGACAGAAGAGGGCTCAAAACAATTTGATCTCTTTTAAATTGAAGAATTCTAATAGTGCAAGAAGAGCTAATCCTTTACACACTTTAAAATATTCTTACAGCACTGAAGGTGTTTTTCATGTAAGCATATAAAGCTTGTTACAAAAATTTTTTACAGCAGAGTGCTCTGTAGACAAACACTCCACACATAACAAACAACTGAGCCTTCAACTTAAGAGAGAGCCACCCAGTGAAAAGAATGACAGCAAAGACCTGAATACTTTCAATTAATTGAACAACGTGCAGAATAAGGAATGAAGATAGTGTTATTTGACATATCTCTTTGAAGCATAAAATCAACATGTAAGCTCTGAACAATCAGCAGCTGAAAGAAAATCAGGCATTGTAAGAATAAGAGCATAGGAGTTTATATGGAATAAGATGAAATAAAATTTAGACTAACAATTTATTACAAAATTTGATTTTGCATCCACAAGCCAAGGTTTCTGGAGATTCCTAAAAATCCACTTCAGCACCATCCTGACCCTTTGAGAGTGACCAGGCAGCAACAAAACCCCACCAAAACAACAGACTTCAAACACACCCTGAACAAGAACAGCCAGGTCACAGCCCAGCAATTGTAAGCTATGAAACTTAGTACAGCTACAAAACAAAACTTATTACCAGTTAGATTACCTGAATTTATGGTACTCAGAGATGAAGATGGACAGAAAGGTTAAAAATTTTAAGACTGAAGGTTTCTGGGATGAAATCAAAGGAAGTGTTTTAATTACACTTGCACAGAACATTGAATGAAGGAGACCTAATCACTGGTTAGCAGTTCTTTCATGCCATCTGTAACATATTATCTAACCTCTCCCTTCCCTCCCTTCTGTTTCAGCACACACAGATGCTCAGGCTTGGAATCGTTAGTGGAAAGGGAAATAAAGGTTAGGAAGAACAAGTCGTAGCAATGTGAACTCCTCTAACACCAAAAAAGTGGCCATGAATCATTCAACAAAATAACAGTTTCATGTGGAAGAGGCTACAGAACCTAGGAAATAAGGAACAGTCTAAATTAACATTATGGGCAAGTGATGGAATTCAAAGACAACACCACTGTAACTAGAGAGCATAGAAGATTAATCATCATTTGGAATTAAAAAATCCAACAGAAAATGACAGAAAAGACAGCACTACAACAGTCAAAACAGCATGTTATAAAAATCTAAAGCAGACACTTTGTTACAAAGATGCCAAGATGCTGAGGAAGAAAAAGCCATGATGTTTAAGTATGACACTGATGCACCTGAGAAGGGAGAAGCATCCAAAGAAGTTTAAAAAGCTGCACGAAATTGAGCTTCAGTCAAAGCCACAAGGCCATGGCACATAATTATTGCACTCAGAGACACGCCAGATGTGCAAAGTGTGACACAGGATGATGTGAAAAAGGATGCTAAGAGTTGGAAGGAAAGACACGTAGAACAAGGAACACTTAGCAATTCCCGAGAAAGCACTTGGAGAGACCAGCAGACAGATAGAGCGATGCTCCACAGCAGTGGGACAAAGATCTATTCGCACCCTGTCATGGGACGCAGAGGGACCAGCGTTGGCAAGTGAGATCCAGGAGCTGCCCACGGGCTGTGGGACGGCGTTCCCGGGGGCCACAGGAACACCTACGGCCCCCTCAGCGCGGGTGCTCCCGGGGGCTGCGGCCCCCTCGGTGACCACCGGCCCCCCCAGAGGCGCCAGGCCCCCGCCACCCCTCAGGAAGGGCCCGCGGCTTTCCCTCGCGCCCCCTTACTGCGCATCCCGCGCCGTCCCGCAGGTCCCAGGCCGGGCGGGCGAGCAGCCGCTCCCGCCCCGGCCCCGCTGCCAGCGTTACCCCTCAGGCCGCCATGTTGTGTTCCCGTCGCCCCGGCAACCGCGCACGCGCCAGCCCCGCGCCCCGGCCCGCTGCACACGGCACGCCGGGGGCGCGCACGCGCAGTACACCCCTTGCCCCGCCCGTGCCCGCCAGGTGAGGCGCGTTTGGGAACGTTGGTGCTTGGCTTAGTCTGTTGTTTTAAGGGAAAGGGGAGGCAATCCCAAAGTGAGCCGGCCGTCTGGACGAGAGCCACCAGGATGAGCAGTAACTGGGGGAAAGGTAATTCCGGTAGTGCGAGGTCGCAACCCATTGACCACGTACCCAAAACGGACCCCAGACTCAAATGGAAGGAAGGAATGCGCCTGTCGACTAATTAGCACGAGAAGCGAGAGATTTAACTAGCAAATAAGGGTTTGAGTACTCATTAATAGAAAAGCTGTGTAATTTGTAAAGAGTGAATGCCGATGCCTTTGTTTGTTAAAATGTATAATAGCGTAAAGTTTTGATGATCAGTGAGCTAGAAGTTTGTGGGTTACTACCCAGTCCCCTACTTCGCGCAAACTGGAATAAAAAAGCCTAGAAAACCCTCGCCTCGGTATGTGAATTGTCGCTGCGTTGTGCGTGAATTGAGCCGCGTTCGGGACAACACGGGGCAGAATTCCCGGGGACAGCGAGGGGTTTAAGGAGGGCAGCCCTGGGACCGTCGGATTAGTGCTCCATAAATCCAGCGGCGGGCCCTGGCTGCTGTGGCCGGAGCAGCGCCTGTCGCTCAGGTTCATCCCCGGTGATGGGCTGATCCCTGGCGGATCCCGCGCGCCATTGCGATGCGGGGATGTGCCGGGATGGGATGGGGGGAGCAGACTGGAGAGGAGCTCGGAGACCACAGTCCGACCTGTAGTGAACCAGCCTCCACAAAAAACCGCTGCATTTTGGAGCGGTGTGTCGTCGCCTCCCGCCCCATTGTCCTCACCCCCTCGGTGTTTGCCAAAACATCGTGTGTTTTAACGTAGACTTCAAAGGTGAGCAGAAAAGTTATGTTGTAAGTATCAAAATACTAGGAAAATCGTTTGTCCGTGCAAGCTACCAGTGCGTTAAACTTCAGAAGAGTAAATGCTTTTTTTAAAAAACAGTTCAGATATTTTAATTAAATGAAACTGGAATCGTATCCTAGAAAACGTGGAGAAGTATTAGTTGCCCCATGATCGCGTGTTATTGTTATTACCTCCCAGGCGCTGCATCTCCACAGGAGGAGCGCAGGCTGCTTTGTGGTTTGGCTGAAGAGTTTAGCGTGTGTTCCCGCTTGCGCGGGCCCGGCTGCGGCGCTCCTGGGGGCGAGGAGGTTCCTCGTCCCGGCTGTTGTTCTCACTGTGGCGTAGTAGGGCGAACATGCCCTTATCTATCGTAGAGGCGACAACCGCCGTCGAGTGGCCGGTTAGCTCAGTTGGTTAGAGCGTGGTGCTAATAACGCCAAGGTCGCGGGTTCGATCCCCGTACGGGCCATGTGAAGTTTTCTTTTTTCCCGTCTCCCCAGCTTGTCCAAGCAGCTCCCTCCCACCCGCCGCACACACATTTCTCCTGAGACGCTCGGTGTGACCTCTACACAAGGGCACGGCCGCAGGGCGGGGTGCGTGTGTGTGGGTCGAGCACCCGCGGCGGCTGCAGCGCTGCCCATGCTCCTGCGGCAGATGGAGCCCGCCCGGCCCGGGCACAGCGTCCATTTCTGTTTCTGCGCGGGCGGCTGCGGCGTGCTCGGGTCACCCCTTTGGGCGCGTTTTCCATCGTGCAGGTTCCGCTTCACGCACTCCCTGCAACCTGGTCGCTTGTCTTCCTCCCGAAACCCTGCCCAGTAAGAGCGACTGTCGGAGCACAGAATCACCGAATGGGTCAGGTTGGAAAGGACCACAGTGGGAGACCTGGTCCCACCTCCCTGCTCAAGCAGGGTTATTCTGCACGTGGCACAAGATTGCGTCCAGATGGTTCCTGAATATCTCTAGTGAAGGAGACTCTACACTCTTTCCGGTCAACCTGTTCCAGTGCTCGGTCACTGCACAGTAAAGAAGTTCTTCCTCGTGTTCAGGTGGAACTTCCCGTGCACCAGACTCTGCCAGCTGCCTCTCGTGCTATTGCTCGGCACCACCAAGCAGAGCCCGGCTCCGTCCTCCTGGCACCCCCCCCACCCTTTAGATATTTATACTCATTAATGAGGTCCCCTTTCAGTCGCCTCTTCTCGAGGCTGGACAGGCTCAGCTCCCTCAGCCTTTTCTTGTAAGAGAGATGCTCCAGTCGTCCCCGTTGCCGTCTGCTAGACCCGCTCCAGCAGGTCCATGTCCCTCTTGTACTGACACTGCGTACAGACCGCACCTGGAGCGCGGGGAAGCGCAACTCGCGCTAACTCCACCCGCAGGTCCCACCTCCGGGGCCGGGCGCTGCGGGCGCACCTCCGCCGGGTTTTGCCCGCGCGAGCCGCCGTCGGCTCCGGGCGGCCCCGCCCCGGGGGGGCGCGGCGGGCGCTGCCGGGGGCGCCATTGGCCCCGTTGGCCCCGCCGCCGGTGCCCCGCGCGCCGCCCGCGCCGCTGACACCGCCCGGGGCCGCGGATGCGGCGCCCGCCCGCCCGCGCCTGCCAAGATGGCGGCTCCCGGGGCGGGGGGCGCCGGGGCACCTCCGCCGCCGCCCCCTGAGGACGAGCCCCCCGGGGCTGCCCTCGGCGCGGCCGCGGCGGCGGGGCGGGAGGAGCTGCTGGCGGTGACGGAGGAGCTGGTGCAGAGCCTGTCCGCCCTGGAGGGCGGCGCGGCGGGGAGCGGCGCCGTGCTGTACCTGCGGGCGGACGGCAGCGCGGCAGAGGGAACGGGGCTGCTGGAGCGGCTGCTGGAGAGCCCCGGGCCGCCCCTGCCGGCCCGGCCCGCCGCCGCGCCGCTGGCCCCCGCCGAGCTCCGGCGGGTCATCGAGCAAGTGAGCAAGGCCCAGGAGCAGCAGAAGCCGCTGGCGGCCGCCGCCCCCCCTTTGCAGCCGTGCCCGGCGGGCGGCATCATGCAGAACGCCGCCCGGCAGCTGCAGAGTGTGGCCCAGCAGGTTGCCCTGCAGCAGGGCCGGGCCGCGGCGGCCGCACGGCTCCTCCCGCAGAAGGTAACCCAGGGGCTGGGCGGGGAGGGAAAGAGGAGCCTGCGGTACCCGCTCGGTGGTGAAATCCACGGCTCCGGCGGGTTTAATTCCTTAATTGCTTTAAATATATTTCTTTTTTTTTTTTTTTGCCTTCCTCTTCAGTAACACCTGCCCTCGGGTGTAGACTCGAGTGCCACAGCTCAAAGACACAGGCTTCAACGTGGTTTAGGAAAATCTGTATTTGAACGTAGCTAATAGCTCCCGTGGTCAGTGTTTCTGTCTGACAATATGTGCAGCGAGAACTGCTTAGAAGGGATGTTTCACAGTAGTGATGCACAGGTAGATAATGTGTGCGCTTCTTACAAGAAGGTGACAGTACCTCTGCTTTCAGCCCACGTTCTGGGGTGCAGGGGTTGTCAAGTGATTGATTTGAGTTGAGGCAGAACTTTGGATGAGGAGGAGAGACTGTGAGGGAGATGATCAGTAACATGTACCTTCTCTGAATCATCACCACAAAGTTTTTTTGAAGTGAGCACATATTATAGTGCGTTCTGGACCAGGTATTTGGCCTGTGTCATGTAGCACGCTGTAGTTCTGCGTGTGGGGTTTGCTGAAGGTTATGAATGTGCGTTGGTGATGGTGTTGACTCTGCTATTCCAGACAGGCCTGCTAGCAGGAAACAAAGCTGTGACATGGCCTCAGAGCAAACTTTACATGCTTTAGTTGAACAGCAATCACAGCAGTAAATGTGCAGGAAAACCCGTAGCTGGAAGGAAGGGAATTTATGCTTTGATGTTAAATCTGTGCTTTGATGCATTAAAATGGAAAACTTATGATGTGCAGTGGTTTCTTCAAGCTTTTCTTTAAGGGCATGTGTGTATTATCTTGATAAGTACTGTATTTATTAATACTGTATTTGTGTAATTGCAACTCTTCCTTTTTTCCACAAAAGCAGCTGGAAGCCATTTGTGTCCAAGTTCAGCCAGGACAGATGAAGGAAACTGAAAGGCCAATGACATCATTGGCACCAGTCCAGTCCAAAACTATAACGCTGAGTCAGCCGGTTGGTAGGAATTCTAGCATGCCAGGACTTGGCATTATTAATCCCCAGATAATTAGGATACAGCCTGTTTCAGGAACTGAGCAGCAGCAGCTATTCCTGCATAGTTCTTCCGAGTCTCCAGTTCAGTTGCTTATGCAGAGACCTTTGCCATCTCATGGATCAGTGTCTGTGAACAAGATTCCCACATCTAAGATGGTAAATGGACAGAAAGCTACTCGTGCCGCAGCGTCGGCTTCAAGGTCTCCAAACACTACCGTGGTTGCAGCCAGTTCAAGTACACCATGCCTTGAAAAAAAGCAAAAGGATGACAAGTTAAAAAAATCCTTGAAGGTGAAAACTCGTTCTGGACGGATTTCACGCCCCCCCAAATACAAAGCTAAAGACTATAAATTCATTAAAATGGAGGATTTGGCTGATGGTCATCAGTCTGATTCTGATGACTACTCTGAGCTGAGTATAGAAGATGATGAAGAAGGAAAGGTGAAGGGAAAGGATGCATTATTCAGTTCTTCAAATTATAATCTGAAGCCCAAAATGTTTAAATGTCAGACTTGTGAAAAATCTTACATAGGAAAAGGAGGTTTAGCAAGACATTATAAACTTAACCCAGGCCATGGACAGCTGGAGTCTTCACCTCAAAAAATACCTCTAAATAAGCCTAATGGAAGTATATTTGTGGACAATGCCTGTGGAATAAGAGAGGAAAGGATGAGTCCAGCATATTTGGATTCAATTGCTGTCACTTTAAATCATCAAAATGCACTAGCTACCAATCTGGAAGAAACTGTTGATTCAAAGGCTGGAGAAAAGGTAAAGTGTTACTTGGAAAAGCTGTCAGTTTTGTGGGAAGTAGAATGGCAGTTCTGCAGCCATATCATCTTGTTCTGCTCAGAAATATCCACCTATACACTACATTAAACAAATTTCCTGTTGAAATGCTTTAAAAATCAAATTGTCTCTTGCAGTTTGCAGGAATAGTACTCTTGCACAGACACCTACAACTGTTACTGCATACAGTTTTCACCTTGTCTGCATAAATACATTCTTCTCTGCATTTGGATAAGAACACTCTTACTCAGTTACAGCCTTTAGCATGACAGCAGGACATTATCTGCTCTATCAATTTCTGTTACTGCAATAGTGTCATCACAAAAATCTCTTTATTTTCCACACAGCAGTGGACTGCAGCTTTTCCTAGAGCAGGTGTTCAAAGCCTGGCTTTGAAACCTTGCATGCCAAATACTCTGGTGAAACTTGAGTCTCTGGGTTGGAAGCTACTTCAGCTGCAAATTTTTTTCTGTGATGTTTTAAGCTGGTAACTTAAAAGTTTCTGTTTTAATATTTAAATGACTCTTAACATCTTGCAGCAAGAGCTGATGCAGCTGCTGTCTAGGAAAAAGTACTCATTTAGAGTACACATTTATTACTTTAGTTTGTACTTATGAAGTTGCTCTCAGGAAAGCAAAAATGTACAGCTTATGTTGCCAGTGCAGCAACCCAACCTCCCCTCATCCTCTACACTAATCTATCATCTTTGGAAAAAGAGAACTGCAGAATACTGAAGTTTGCTCTTTGAAATATTGTAGAGTTGTTACTTCCCTATACAGTACTTATTTTACCCAGGATGATGAGGATTTAGAAAAGACTTAGTCTTGTATATTTTACTACTCCTGAATCCTAGATTGTGACTGTACCTGCTGCTTTTAACTAGCAAGTTCTACAAATGTGTTCTACACATTTGCACATAAACTCATTGATATGTTACAGGTTTTGGTCAAGTGAATACTTCCTAGAAAGAATAGCAGGATTATTAAAATTGTTACAATGATACAGACAGGAAGGCAATCAAGATCCCCACGCTCAACCTAGTCTGATGTCACATTTAGAACTAATTTAGTAACTTAATCCCTGGATAGAACTGACATAAATTTGCCATTTTTAGAGCTTTCCTAATCAGTAGAATAGTAGGGAGCTACTGAATGCTGAGATGCAAATGTACAGATTATGCAAAGAAGCCTGATATACCTCAGTACTATTATAAACTCCTTTCTTAAAAGATACTAGAACATTCTTAGAAATTCTATCTTGGAAGGGAAGATGTGTTCAGTAAGAAATTACTGCTTTGAACAGTAAAAAAAATTGCCCTGAAATCACAATAACTTAGCAACTCAAAAGTACCTTTTCTGTTTTTATGGGGTCTTGTAACAGGAGCTGCTTCTTAGCTGTGTTCCTTGGGAAGACTAAGAATTTTGAAATGTGGGAACTGGGCAATATATTTTGATATTTAGTTGCTGGGCTTGTCAGTGTAAGAGTTCTTGTCTTTCCTATAAATTTTTTATGCTTTGACATGGTTAGAATAAAACCCAACTTACTCTTTGGGTATGTTTAACTGCTAAATAAGTTTTATTTCTACAACCTCTTTGAAGATGATGTATTTTACTTCAAAAATGTTAAATGTATTTAACTGACTTAAAACAGCTCTTTAATTATATTCCCATAATCTCTGTATTTTGGATGACATTTTGTGGATCAAAAATGCTAACTTTGCAAATAATGGCATGTATGTGTTGCAGAAGTAGCAGTCTTACTAATGTGCTGGATTTATTCCACAACTTTTCTTCGCAAGTTATGTTTGTATCCAGCTTTGCATTTTTTTAATATGCTATTTATTGTTTGCATAGAAGACAAACTTAATTATAAAACTGTCTTCCTCAAAATAGTATTTAAAATGGTGAATAAATACTTTTTTCTTTCTTTTAATTAAGACTTCAAAGACTGCAGAAAGCAGACAGTTGCTGGCAGAGCAACAAAATGAAACCAGTTCAGGACACCGGGGACCAGTAACTCCAAAGGGACCTGGAAGGCCCAGACGACCAAAGAGACGTGGTCGACCAAGGATGGGTGGAAGATCCAGGTGTTCTGGAAGGCTTAGCAGACCTGGTCAGTCCCCTTCAAAGTCACTTAGTAGTGTGTCAGCAGAACACAATGTATTCAGAAGAAAAGCTAGGTTAAAAGAGGTATGGTTCTCTTCTGCAATTACTTCACAAGTGTCTTCCCCCTGCCCTCTTTTTTTTTTCCTTTTTTTTTTTTTTAATCACTTATTTTCAATGAATCATTTTCAAAAAAGATTTTGTTGGAATTTTTTTTTTACATACTTGTGTACTGACAAGATGAAAGCCTAAGATGTCTTCTCAGAAGAAAACATTAAGTTGTCTTTTAAGAAAAAAAATACTTCCAACAGAACAGTGGAAAAAGAGAAAATGGGATGTCAGTCTGGAAAGGGGCTTTTGACATGTAGATGTACTCTTGCTATCCTTTTTCTGGAGAAGGAAAGTTAGTAGCCACTAATATGTATCTCCTCCAACACAGTAAAAATCACAAACTCAACTGGAGTTGAACAACATCAAAAAAGAAAAAAAAAACCAACCAAGTCCACAAAGAAGGTCTTGGGGGAGGATAGAATGGGGATTAAAATCCATGCAACTAACACAGTTCACTCTTTTGTTTCCTATGTGTTGTAGATCCTTTATGGCTACTAAAGCTACTGAGGTTGCTGTTCTCTCTATGAATTGGCAACATCTGTGGGGCTGAGTTTTGTCTGTAGATGAGTAGGAACTCTTCTGAGGTTTTCTAACTTATCCCGTTTTGGTGTTAGTTTGCATCTGCTCTCCAAGCTGCTTAAACATAGGGCGTATCTTTCAGAAAAAAAGTAGTGATATGTTATATTCTGCAAATGGGATGCATAACCTGTGGGCTGCTTTTTCTTAATAAACTCATTCTGGCTTTTGACAGCTAATACAACAGTGTGATAATGAAGACTTAATGGAGCTGGCTCTCCCACGTCTTACAAAGCTTGTTACAGTGTATGAATTTCTGTTGATGAAGGTGAGTTTTTATGTAAAAATGTTAAATTACTTTTGGGACACTTTCATTAGTATACATTAAAAGATTCCTTTAGAGACATAATTGAATTTCCTAAGTTGGAACTGTGTGGCACGTAGATGTTCCACACATCACTTCAGTCTTACAGAGGCAAAACTCTGCTAGGTCTCAGCGCAAAGCCTTGCTTTTTGCTGCCTGGTTCAGTGGCATTTTGAACATTCCATAATCTTTTGACTTTAATGTTTCTGTTTTAAAATGTTGAACAAAACAAACTTGACAGATTTTAATTTCATCTTTTTTAAAATACAGGAGAAACGAGCCCTTTTTTTTTTCCCCTCTTATTTCTAGGTTGAAAAAGGATATCCAGCCAAAGCTTACTTTCCAGATGTGTATAGGGAATTTGAAGACTTGCATAACATGGTAAAGAAAATGGCTTATGATCACCTCAGTAATTCTGATTCTGTGAGTTGCCAGCAGCCTGTTGAAATAAAAGATGCTAAGGTAATAAAGCACTGTGTGGAACCATGATTTTTTTTCGTTTGTTTGCTTTATTTTAGATGCATTGCATTTTTAATTTTCTCTGATAGGTTTTGTTGTGCTGGTGAATTTATTTGAAGAAAACGTGATTTTTGATTAGCAAAAATAGACATTATTGTAAAAAGTCCAACAACTTACCAAGAAGAAATAAAGAAGAATAAACTAGAATTGTAGTTTTATGTCAGTGGATACAACTAGAAATAGAAAAAGCAATTCTAGCAGTGCTGATACCTGCCTTGCATATCTAGGGTAGTATGAAGCTGCATGTTACTGAAAGGTGTATTTGGCATTAAGTGCTGATAAAAGTACATCCTGATGTTTGATAAGGAAGGAGGGTCTATATTTAAAATAAGTGACCTTGATTTAAAGTGATAAGTAGTTTCATTGCAAAATGAGGACAAACTGAATGCATCTATGCAGTTCATAGTCATAACTAACAAATGTGAAAGGCAGTGAACACGTTAATAAAACTGCAGACTATTATTTTAGTGATTTCATATTTGTTGTTTGTGGAGCTGCATCTAGAAAGACAGATGGAACCTCTTTCTTGCTTCCCTTCTGTGTTAATGTGCATTCTTAATATAGAATGATGCTCTTTAAAAAAGAAAACCAAAACAAGACTAAACCAAAACCCAAAACAACCCTACCTTGATAAGATGAAACATAGGAGTGGAATGTGAGGAGGGGGGGAAAAGAATCTTTAACCTACTCAGAGATACTCTAAACAGGAAGACTTTAAATGTTTTTTTATATGATAGCCTCAACAACCTCAACAAACTCTGCTCTGAGTAACTCTCTCTGGATTCTATATATAACCATTGTACTCCTGATTCTTTTGAGTTTGCCTGTTAATAGTCACCTTCAAATGAAGGTCATGTATCAATGTGGAGGCTGGTAGAAAACAGGGGAGTCTAAATACTTGCAGTGAGCCTTGATGACTGTCAGGCTACACACTGTGTAGTTCTAGTTCAGTTTTAAGAGAACTAATCCATATTTCAGCATTTATGCATTCAGATTTGAGAGGTTAACTTTTACTTTTTTCCCTATATCTGTTTTTAAAGGTTGCTGAATCACTGGGAATTACAGAAATACTCACTGGAGAACGAAAGACAGAAGGTGCAGACTCTTGTTCACAATGTGTAATTAAAATGGTTAGTGAGCAAGTGCCTGTGGAGATACTGGGACAAAAACGGTTAGCTGAGGTATGGAATACCTTTGTGAAAATTAAAAGTGAAACTGAGACAAATTAAAACTTGTTAAAACAAAATCATATTAGTATTATCTGACTTGGGTTAAAGTATGGCTTTTGTGGTGTTCAGAAATACTTAAAGTACTTTCTACTGTGGTATCATAGCAGGGCCTATTAACTAGCACATTAAATATGTACTTTGGGAAGATACTTGGTAGCATTCAGGACAGAATCTCAAAGGCTTACAAGTAATGTCATGATATGAGGATGGAAGGATTTTGTGGAGGTTCTAGTAAATGGGGCCCCAGCAAATTCCAATAACTTGTGTTGGAGGAAATGGCCTAACCTACAGCAGGCTTGGACGTGGGAGAATTGGTTGCTGTGCTAATTGGTGGTAGATAGAGGGGCACAAAAACAGTTCCTTTCTTTCTGACGAGTCGCTTGACCAGCTTTAGTCTGTCTACAGTTCAGCTGTAGCAGAAAGCCGTGTTTGCTCTTCTTGGATATCACATCTCTGTGGTCTATCCCCTTAAATTATCTACTTTGTATTTAATCCAGAGTTGTTCGTGGTGGTAGATAAATAAGACTAGTGCTTTTTTCATTTTCTGCCTGTGGTTAAATTTAAGAGCTGATCGTGTTTTTTTTCATGAACCAAACAATGCTGGGCAAGCTGTGCCTGTATTGAAGCTGGACAGAGCTTACAGCAGGTTTCATGGGTACAGCTAATCACAAAGGCTCGGGGAAATCCTTTAATGTTGAAGCAAGGCCAGATTATTTCAGCCAAGAATCAGAAGTAATTGGTGGCATTTTGGCAAAGTGTGACAGCTGTGTTTAAATCCTTACCTTTTAGGAAGACCTGTAGCATAAATCCTGTTTTCAAGCATCATCAGTTCAGCTGCCCCAAAGTGCTCCACAGTTAGTTTGTGATCTTTTCCAATATTGTCAACTGTTATGGTGGCAGCCAGTTAATCATCTCTTGTATTGACAGAACTCAGGGGAGGAACTGTTGCCACCAGCCAAGAGGACCAAGTTAGAAGACATAACGGAGAATGTGAATAATGCTTATGCCAGTCAAGATGAAGTGAAAGAAAAGAGTGGGAATTTGTGTACACTGTTTGAAAAAGATGGTAACCTCTTCACATTTACCAATTCTGTTCTGTTCATACAGGAGCTGAACAAGTCTCTTGTTCTTCAAGCTACCGTGGGTTTTGTCTTGGAAGTTTCTTTTCTTAACTTGTTCCCCAGGTCCTTCAAAAGCAGTAGTTTAACTGGAAAGGCCTCATGGATGATGCAGACCACAGCAGTAGTTCAATTCTGGATGCATGATAATCCAGTTATTGATACTACTGCAGTACTGTGAGCATGGTACTGTCCTCTGCTGTGTGCTTCCTGTCCATCCCATCCCTCATAGTGAGGATGGTGCCATGACCATTGAGTCAGCTGTGGGAGAGCAGAGGAAGAGGAAGCAGAGTGTGTGTCCTTCCTCCTTGGCTCAGCAGGCTGCAATAGCAGAATTACCAGAGCTTAGTGGATCTTGGGGGAGTGCTAGTGCAGGCTGCCCCTCAGATTGGCAGGGTAGCAGTGAAAAGAAAGAAAATCTTGAGTAAGATGTGTACATCAGTACCATCATCTTGCTTTGTAAATGCCTTTTTCTGGTGTTGCTGTAAGCAGCTTTGCTCTTGCCCTTTGCATGTCTTTCAGTCAGGGGTGTTTTTTGTTTCCCCCACTCAGTTTGTTTTTCTTTCTCTGTATGACCATGCTTATTTCTTGCTGTACTGTGGTTTTTTTCTGGGATATGAGTTTTCAAAATTTTTTTTCACTTGTATCTGCTAGTCAGGCTTTTGCTAGTCTACAGTGCAAAAAGTTAAAAATAGTCCCTTCTGCACTGTTAGGCCTCCTTTGTTGTGCAGTGATATCTTTCATAACAAAAAAGCCCCAAACCAACCTACTTGTTCCTTTTGACCTGCAATAATAAAAACTGGCAGGTCATACTACTTCATCTTAGTAGTTATTGTGATCTGGCACTTGGTCCAGGTCAAGGAATTGGTAAAACACTGCATTTCTAGTGTTTTTTTACCTTTTCTGCCACAGGAAGAAAGTGCTGCTGGGGCTGTTAGCACAGTTAATTAATATGTAATAACTTGATGAAATGTCTGAATCCAGGATGAGCTTAATTATCAACAGAAATTTTATCAAGTTTAAATGCTTCTGTCAGCTTACTAATGGTGATGGGGATGAGCAGCTGACAAGTTTGTGCCCGGTGAAGTCTTTATCTTTTAATGTTACTGACTGCATGACAGATGGAAGACAATTGAGTTTGACTTTCAGACCAGGTTGTTTTCAGGATTAACAGAAAAACTGTGCTTTTTAATATATCTTACTATAGAAATACTGATAATATATCATTATGCAAAAATTCCTTAAGTATTTTTATACTGACTTTCTCATTGTTCTGTGGAACAGAACTTTCTCAAGTTCTGTGGAACTTGTAGGTGCTTCAGGTTTGCTAATTTGGGGGAAGAAAGCAGGGAAGTAGTCTAGCTTTCCCTCCAAAATTATTGCTGAAAAGTAGTTTTCTGGTCATGCAATATTAGATTGCCCAACAAAACTATATTTCTTTCCCCTTTTCAGGTTTTAATCCATTAAATGGAGAAATCCTGCTTTCAGAAGATAGGCATATCACTTGCTGCACAACTGGAAGTACATTACCAACAGCAGAGGAACATAATTCACTTGCTGATTCAGGAGTTAGCATCGCTGCTGAAAATTCAGGTACCTTCTCCCAGACCGTGGAAATGAGGATAGAATATTCCCAGCCTGTGAACATACAGGGACCAGATCTGGCGGGTGACGCATCCCTGGTGCACACTGAGGTCGTGCTGCCTGCTGAAGCAGATGGTTCACCAGAGCTGGTTCAAGGGCACTTTGTGAGCGAGAATGTGGTGGGTGGACTGGCAGCTCCGGAACTTTGCGGCTCCGTGTCGGAGCACGCGGGGGGCAGTCAGAGCACTGACTTACCAACGAGTGAGGAAAATGGCCACAATCAAAAATATCAGGAACTGCAAGAAGAAAACCCTAATTTTGCAATTAAAGAACATTCTGAGCAACTTCGTAATGTAGGTATGACTGACGAGATGCAGGAACTTGAAAAGGTTTTTTCAGCAAACGTTGTGCCAATAAACTACCCACGCAGTGCTCAGGCTGAGTCGCACCCAAACGCTGTCCAGGGAGCCTCCCTGTCTGCTCATGTGAACCATGAAAATGCTTTTAAAAACCAGACTGACTATTCTTGTGGGGCAGAGGAAGCACATGAGCTGGCGAATACAGTAACTGTAGATGAAACTGTAGCTTTTGAGATTTCCGATGAGAGCCATGATTTTTTGTCTCAGGGACACGAACAGATTTTTATTCAGACTTCAGATGGGCTTATCCTGTCTCATCCAGACACTGCTGTTTTGTCTCGGGCAGAGGGCATTGTTATTGTAACTGATTCCAGCGGTACTACAATGCACATTCGTACACCTGAGGGGATACCTTTGGAAACTGTGGAAGCACTACTGGCAATGGAGGCAGGTGGCCAAAGTGAAGATATTTTGCTCTCGCAAAGTGAATTGGAGCCATAAATTAGAAAAACCCTATAAGCTTTCTTCTGGAAAAGACTGATTATAAAATGTATATTTTTCTAATGTGAATACTGAGATAATTGAAATTTAACTTATTTGTAAACTGTTTCTATGCCCTGTACTTTTTATAACTTATGTTTATATAAATCTAGCAGCATTGCAACCAAAAATTCTAGAATTAACATTGTTCTATTTGCTTTATATGTTGGGGATGGGTGGAAAGTAGAAATCTGTCAACCCTAAAATTGTTGCACTGTTCCCTTTTGTTACCTAATTCCTTCTCTCTCTAGCCATCTAAAAATACAGTAAGTTGTACTGCTGTTCAGCAGTGATGTGCTGTGTACTGGCAAGCTGTATATGGGTAAAATAAAAGCTATATCAAAAATGTGCATTTTCTGTGCCACTGAGATTACAAAACACTTTTTGGTATTGCAGTTTTTCGAAGTGTGAATATTCATTAGCATCTAGACTTGATGCACATAAATCTGCCTGGAAAAATGGGCAGTTTTAAGTATAATCCACAGTTGGGCATTACAGGAACAATGTGACAGCCTAGCTGATCCTTACTGAAATAACCATCCACAGAGTTAATGACAGAAATAGCCTCAAACAAGATCCGATTTGTACTGAACTGTTGGAAATGTATTTAAGTTTTGTGTAATGTTCATCCACACCTTTAAAAATTGCTGCTACTTAGACAAAAATGGGAAGGTGCATAAGTAGTGATCTGATTTTCCTTAATGAGGTACCAAATTCTCTTTTGCTTTAGTCTGCGATGGCCTATTTTTGTGAGACTGGTATTACACGTTTTTTCTTTCACATTATGCATCCTTTGTCAGTTCTACCCTTTGACCTTCCTAGTAATTTCACACTGCCTTGCACTGTTTAATCATAATACAAAGGTATCCTTGACTCCCCGTTTCTCTAGGCAGGGAGAAAACTTGGCCAATCACTTAGCAATGGCTATCTCGTATTTTTGTCATACTTTCAATATGATCCTTAGATAATGTACTTTTGTGGAGACCTCCCAACAGCTTCTTGTCCAAGGCACTGTCTTGTCTTCCAAGAAGTTTTAAGAGGTGAAAAAGAACAGTGTTGAATGAGTACACATTACTGTAAATTGGTAACATATCCTTAAAATGTGTGTGTCACCTCATTACTAAATAAAGGAGGCTCCTGAGATAACTGGACAAATCCACTAAGGACCTTGATCTGCAGGAGAGCTGTTTTGTTGATAAATCAAATATGAACACGATTTTTTTTATGGTATTGTTACTGAAGAACAACACAAAAAATTGAGTCTAAACAGGAGAGAGAACAACTTAGAGGTGAAATAATCTGTTCTATGTCCCTTTAACATAGCTGGTTTGGTTTTATTTGTTTGGTTGGGTTTTCTCTTGGTTGCCTAAGTAGAAGATGAATTTGATTAGTCAAAGCACTGCCTTTTAGGTGTGGTTGTGAAAGATGCTCTGTATTAATGAGCTCGTGTCTGGTGGTTGGCTTTATGGTGTAGTGTTTGATTTGGGTTTTTCCCCATCTTTGTTTTATTAGGAGGTGGTAATGGCCAGAGGATACAGACCTACCCTGTAAGTGAAGGTAGCATATAAAGCCAGATTCTGCTGGTCTTTCAAAGTCTTTGATTGCAGTGAGCAATTCTTTATTACACTCTTTTGTACTGGCTGTCTAATCACTACATCTGAAGGCTTCAAATATAACAATCAACTGCTTAGAGCTATAATGACAAAACATCTCTGCAATGATTTTGCAGTAATCTTCCCATGTCTGACAGCAATCAATAAGCAAGGGGGTCTGTGAATACGAAGACCTCTTCCTGAAGAGCTTATTTCCTCTAAGAAACGAGCAAACCACAATTTCCACCTGTGCAGAAAATGAATATTTGCTTCAATTCTGTCTTCCCTATTGATTTGCACATGCTGGGAAATACAATACACCTACTCCCATCTTAAAAGAACAATCCTATATGTGAACCAATCTTTTCTCCTTGGAAAATATTTTTGAAGTATGAAGGTGTTTCCATAGTGACACGGGTCTGGCCCTACTCAGATAAATTAAAGTGGCTGTTAAACTAGGTGGAACACTTGCACTGAAAAATAATAAAACCCAACAAAGCTGTTCCTAACTGATTGTATTCTCCTTGAGCTACAGCAGAATTGCTTTTTAGACACTAGAAATTTGGGCTAAGAATAGAACTCTATTAGCTGTCAGAAAGAACCTCATTCAATACAGCAACACGTTGAGAAAACTTTACCAATTCATGTCTGTCTGTTCTGTTACTGCAGCAAACTTATCAAGCTTATGAGGTTTCAGCTTAGAGCCAGTTAAGTAAATGATGCTGCTTTTGCTATCAGTACAGAGGCAAATGAAAATCACTTGATATCAGTAGCAGTAATCCAAGGAAAAACTCACAGAGCCCTATGAGGTGGAGGAAACAATATAGGGCCCTGACTTGAAGGAGGTCTTCTATTTATTGAATAGATGCTTTCATGAAACATCTCTAAGAGAAAAAGTTAAAATTAATTAAGAGAAAAGACATTTTTATATGACTGTGGAATGCTGAGTTGTACTAAATCTTCCCAGCGTGGTAGTTCAGGCTTGGATCACTCTTGAAGGGTGATGCGCCTAACACCACCAGACTCAAAACCAAACCAGAATTTACACTATTGTCTACAACTGCATTTCAGAATCACATACCAAACTGTGTGGATCCTTTTGGATCCTGCCTTTTTTTGCCTTCCTCTTCTTCACTTATGAAGCCAGTACAAAAGCACTCGTCCTGTTAAATCATGCAAAAGACCCCCCATGAAAGATCATGAAGTGTTGAAATTCTATGGCCAAAGGGACCTGTAGGTACTTCAGATTGTCAAGACTTGGAAAGAAGTAACATTCTTTGCTGTAGCTATCTATGTGCTTACTTCTTCCTGATTATAGGGGACTTAGCCTCCTACCTGTATCCTCTCTACTGCTCTTAAAATGGATAAAACAACCCAAACCAGACTGTCCCATGCAGAAACAGGAGTATCAGCTAAGACAAAATAATAAATACAAACAGAGAAAAACTTTTTTAATAAGTTTTACAAAAATTCAACTTACGTGGTAAGCCTTGCAATTTGCCATTTCAGTTTCATGTAAGCATCATTAGAAGCCAGCCATGTAACTTTTGGAATTCTAGCACTTTCTGTGTCCTGTCTCCAGCAGCATGGCTTCAAGTAGCAGTGTGCTGCTGTTCTCAATGTAAGGCTGGTATAACCATGATGATAAATGCACCATCAGCAGATCCTGGTCAGCAGAATGAGCTATGTCTTGTACAATTGCTTGCTTGAGTTGTAGTTCCTTCTTGTACATTTCAGAGAGCTTCAAAGAGACCTCATCTGGAATGGATTAAAAAACCCAGCACATTGACCAGAATATATCAGCAATTCTCTACAAGTTAAATTACACTTGAAATATGTGGATCATTAAAAAATCCACCTACCTTACATAAGCTATTGCCCAAATATAGACACCTTGTTTTTTAGAGCATTAATCATGTTTTTACACTAGAATATCAAATGCTAAACAATTTCCTCAGCTTTGGGATTTTGACATGAGTCCCCATTTAATTCTAGAATAAGCAGTGGTATTGGTTCTCAGAATCCACCAGAAAATTAGCAATTAGAATCAATAATTATCAATTATAGCTATTCCTCAAATAACTGAAATTTGATTTTAAAATCTGGTAATGCTATCCTGCAATACAAGCTTCACATTTTAGAGTCCCTATTGATTTTAGCTAAACTAAAGAATGCCCCCACATGCTGTCAGGCACTTCAGCAATGCATGATCACCAATGAGTGATATCAATAATGAAAAACAACAGCAAAAACCCCAACAGACCAAAACTGAAGTAATGTAAAAACTAATACTGTTACTAGCTATGTTAGTAATACTGGCAGGGGGATTAAATGCATCTGTATAATAATCTTTAATTGTCTGACTTC
Organism: Pseudopipra pipra; assembly: GCF_036250125.1. Classification (NCBI taxonomy): domain Eukaryota; kingdom Metazoa; phylum Chordata; class Aves; order Passeriformes; family Pipridae; genus Pseudopipra; species Pseudopipra pipra. The sequence goes on from NC_087554.1 coordinate 54,373,334, forward strand.
CTAAAAAATAACCACACAAATTATTTTTAAAGAGAGACTGATCCTGTGTTTCTAACTTAGCCTGAACTATCACTGCCTTCAGAAGGATTTAGTCTTTCATGCAGTAGACAGCATCACTAAATGATTCAGTCACAATAGGTGTTTTGATAGCAGTTGTCTTTGTCATTCTTACCCTTTTAAGCTGACAGAAACTAATACATAAGATTCCTGCTAAATTGTGGTAGTGAAGAAGCAGGGCTTCACATGACTTCCACTTCACAAAGAAGGCATTTGGTTTGCATGCAATTAGGCTTCTTAAATTCAGACAGTCTTAAAACTGGGGTAATACCAGTTGGGAGGCAGTACCTTTTGCCATCAAGTGAGTGCTAAAAGAATTAACAGTAGACAGTAACATTTCTTTACTTGTCTTGACTGACACTGAGATCAGAGGTATTTTTCTTTGGCTGCCTGCAGAATTAACTAAGGTATAGCTTGCTCTTTGCATTCAAGGACTTAATTTCAGTGTCAAGCAGCTAAGCCTACAGCTTACCACCACCAAGTTGCACATAAGTCTCTCCCTTCAGAGGACGTGGCTGTTGCAGCTTGGCCACTGTGAGCTGCTGACAAGCTTAGTTCTGTGCTGTAACTGTTGCATGTCAGACAATGCCTGGCACTTCACACAAGCAGGGATCAGCAGTAACCCCAAGCCAAGCGGTGCATTCATGTGTTTATTGATTAGTCAATTGTAAAGGAGACATATACCCTCTCTCAGGCAAGACATCCAGATAAAAGGGTTTACTTTTCAGTCTTAAATTAGATGACATCAAAGACACAATGTAATTAGCTAAGATAATCAATATTTTACTTACAGAAATATGGTGTGGGCCATGTATGAAAGAAGGGTGCTGTGCAATTCCCAGCTCCATGGTGAAATGCTTCCAAGTCACAGATTGCTTTAGTAGTCAAAGTAAGCTTTTCCATTTTCAGTTGTATTTTTGTCTGAAAAAATTATGAATGTGTAATCTTAATGAACATCTCAGGAACATCAGGCTACTATAATCTCAAGGATTTTTTAAAAACATGCTATTTATGAAGGCTACTTAGTCTTAGTATTTCTAAATCACAGTTTTTTAACTCCAGAGAGACATGACACCTGGAATCTATATATTTAATATGAGATATCTTGAAATTTTGAACACTGCAGATATGACTGATTTTGCACATTCTTTTGTTTCCCTCATGTAGAAATATACTAAAGCTTTCTGTCATTTTTTCTCTCTCTAGGTTTTTCCTATAGCAATTTAGCACTGGGGAAAAACATCAAACAAGTGTAGCACAAGCCTTATCAACATAGGTTTTCTTACACTACCATGTAAAAATGTCTTAAATTTGATTTCAAAAGATCAGCAGCAGGTGAGAAAAGCAGCTCAAGCTACTACTGACAAGGTATCTAGGCTGATCTAACAGCCTGCTTCAAAAAACAGGTCATTCCATCCACTTGCTTCATGTTCACCTGACTTTGGCATTGCTGATGGGGATGAATATTTACAACAAAATGGAGCTTGCATTAAGATACTTGAAGTATCTTTAAGTCCAGCAGTTAAAATAGAGATATTTCTATAAACTCATAAGCTGGTATAAACTCAAAAGGAATGAAAAATAAAATAGATCATTGTAGTTATGTTTAGTATCCAATCTAACACTGTTTAGACTCGTATTACTCAGGAATAGTAAAAAATTGAATCAACACACTTGGTAGTCTGAATACAAAATTACCTCAATGAAAAAAGACCCCAATGAAAAAACACACAAATTACTGTTACTTTTTCCCCCAGCACAAAATTTGAGGGAAATCTAGCTCATTTCCTGCTTTTTCTAAATACTGGATGACTGGTATGCTGCCTATGTAAAAAAAGGAGATCTACCATCTTTTTAATGGGCCTCCACTTTGGCAGAAGGCTGTAAAAGTTATTTTTAATATGAATTTTAAATTACAGTTTCAGGCAGAAAAATACAGTTTGTTTCTTGTCAAACTGACAGGTGGCATTAATTCCTAGCAATGCATCCAGAAAAAAAAGGGTTACATAATAATTATCTTACTTCACTCTCTAGAGAAGATCTGCACAGCAAATGCAGGTAGGCAGACTAAAAATATAACTGCATTATGTCTGATCAAAGACAGCTGCAAGGATATGATGGCAGGTAAAGCACTGCTTTATGCTTTGTTGTTTCTTTTGTTCTAAACAGAGAGAGTATCCAGTATGAGAGAATATGTGCAGTTTTAGAATGCATTCTTTGTACAACTTATTTCCAGATCACTTTATAAAGGGAGGAGTAGAATTATAAACAGAAGGCAGATGTAAAAACCAACTTTCAAATTTACCGATCAGGCAAATAAATGGTGCATGCTGGATTTATAATCATTTAGGTTTGAAGCCAAAGAACTATGAAAGAAACCCCCAATTTTCTGTCTACGATAAATACTTGAGAACATTTCCTTATGTCATATTTGAGCACACTTGGAACTGATTCATATTGACTAAGACTGGAAAATGAGCGTTACCATCTGCTTTAAGGTCTCGAGTAATTCTGCACAGCAATTGTCCAGTTCTTCGTTGTATCTTGGGGTTGGCTTTTCAGGTTCTGTGACACTGTTATCACATGCTATCTCCAGTTTTCTGTCTTGAAATCTAAAATAAAAATATAAGGCAGAGTAAACAACTGCATATAGGTTTACTTGAGCTGTGCAGATTTAAAATCCATGTGGCCTGATCCTACAAAATCTCTCACAGACTGTTCATGAGAATACCTACATAAAAACTGCACAAGGCATAGCTGGCCATGGGAACAAATAGGGATGACACCACAATCCTCAAGAGAAACATAGAACTACTCTACCTCAGAGCATGTGCTTGAAAACAGTGTGCTTGCAGGTGTTAAGATAACACTTTTTCCCTCTGCCCCTGTGTTGGAGGTTGTTCTCCCATAATGGAAAAGGTTTGCCCAGGCTTCATCTGCTCTGGATGACAACCTGGTGCCTCACCACAAACTCATATTTGTGCACAATTTAAGCCAAGACATTAATCTGTGAACCCAGAGCAGCCAATGTACAAACACCTACCCTGCCTGGCAGACTTTAGAGGGAGCTGCTAGAGAGCAAAAGCAACATCTGGCACCATTACAGCAAAATACTCCTCAGCTTGTACCTGTCAGAACCCTGTCAGGCAAACTCTCTTCAGCTGTCAGGACTCTGAAGAAGCTTCTTCTCACAACCCTCTTAATTAGATTTTTCTTTACAGTATGAAAATAATAGCTCTACCAAAGCAGGGTGGGCTTTTTTTTTTTAGTTTTTCACTTTTTTTTTGTTGTTTTGTTGGTTTTTAGTTTTGGGGGTTTATGTATAGTGGTGGTGTGGTTTTTTTGTCTGTTGGGGTTTTTTTAAGTCATTACTGTTAAAACTTTTTTGTCTGTACAAATCACTGATTCTTTCTTCAAATCTGTTGAACTTTTCACTTGAGTGAAACGTGTAAAATATGTAAGAGAGTAAGGGAACTCACATGGGTGAGATTTATAGATTTTAACTTTGTGGATTATATAAGTATTTTAAATATCTGTTATGTTAGACTATGTAAAAGAAATGTTTTCCATTTCTTGCAAATGACATTACTTTATGTGATTATTTTAATCTTTATGAGACATTTATTATTTGAATATAAATAGTTTATGTAACCAAAAAGTGCAGCTGCTGAGTTTGATCTAAGAGCTAGCTTATCCACTGTGGCATGTTTTCTCCCCTGTCTCCAAAAAGAACTTTTTAGTGAAGAAAACAGATTAATCTCACAAAAAAGGCAATCTTTACGCTGTCCTTATTCCTGTGTATTAGCATACTTACTGCTCACTGATCTTCATGTTGACTATTTTGTTTGCCATAGTAAATCCATTATCATTCAGTCTCTCCCATTTCATCATTAAATTATGCCAGTCTGCTGCATTATCTTTAATTTTTCTTGCACTGACAGATAAAACAGGCCTTCTTGGAGTACTATCAGCAGGACTTTTTGCTGTATGAGAAAATAAAGATATTGAAGCCATTTAAAGCATACAGAAATAAATCAGTGTCTATCAGCAGTTTGTGTGAATGATTTCCATGCTCTACTGGAGAATATTGATTAAAGTAAAACAGAATTTACATTAACTGTCTCTGGTCATGAAATCTAATTCCTCATCTATCAGCCTTATTACTATTTATAAGAAAACAAGGTTATTTAAAGAACACAAGTACATTCTGCATGTGATACTGCAGCACAGACAGCAGCATCTTTGCAGAGCTGACTAATCTAGCAGTCTTCTGACAGTCAAATACTAATGCAGTATAGGAAATCACGGCAACAATTACTGCATGCATCCAGTGCTCATGCCATGAAAAATATGAATTAATTCATGGCAACACACGAGCTGGAAGAGTTTGGGGGAAGGCTGAGTCCTGCTGCAGACGGTGGGCACTTTACTGCTTGAGCACAAAGCCCACATCTCATGGTGTCTCCCTGGAGGCCCAGAGAGCAACAGGAACCTGCAGCACATCCCTCTGAGCACACGAAGCAGCCCCACCTTCACACATCAGGCACTGCCCCAGCAGCCAACGCAGGGCTCCACACCAAGCAATAACACCCTGCCTGCTCGTTTGCTAGCTTTAACTTTTATCCACAGAGATGCCCAAAAAATGGTCACAGATGTGAAGGCCACACATAATCATAGAAATGGATTAGGCTGGAAGGGACCACAGTGGGCCATCTAGTCCCACCTTCCTGCTGAAGCAGGGTCATCCCAGAGCACAAGGCACAAGATTGCGTCCAGATGGTTCCTGGATATCTCCAGTGAGGGAGACCCCACACCCTCTGTGGTCAATCTGTCCTAGTGCTCGGTCACTGCACAGTAAAGTTCTTTCTCATATTCAGATGGAGCTTCCTGTGCATTAGTGTCTGCCCGCTGCCTCTTGTGCTATTGCTCGGCACCACCGAGCAGTGCCCTGCTCCATCCTCTTGGCACCCCCCCCCCCTTCAGATATTTTTACACACTGATGAGGTAACACACATGGTGCGACACGGGTGTCCTCCGCTCCTCCCGGGGCACCGCCCACACCCGGGCGTGACAGCGACAGCCCGGCGGGCTGGCGGGGCACCACGGGCACATTAAACCTCGTTAGCTCACCAAGGAACCACCAGGACCCGCCTCCGGCTGCTCCCCCCTCTCCCTCCCGCTCCCTCCCGCACTCACCCGCCATGGCGGCCCCGCCGCCCGCGGAAGTTCGCTCACGTCCGGCCCCGCCCAGCCCGGCCCCGCCGAGCGGCGCAGCCACCGGGGCCGCCGCCGCTCCGCCGCCTCGGGGCCCGGGCAGCGCCGCTCCCGCCGCCCCTCCGTGACGGGCCGCCCCGCGCTCCGGAGCGGTGAGTGCAGCCGAGCCTGGCGGGACGGCCGGGGGGCTGCCCGGCTGTCGCTGCCCTCCCCGGCCCCGCCAGCGGGGCCTGCCGCGGCCGCCTGTTGCGGGCGGTGCTCCTGGCCGGCCCCCGGGGCTCGGGCAGCGCCGGGTGAGGGGGCTCGGGGCGGGGGCTCGGCGGCTGTTCCCGCTGCTCGAGGGGCTGCGCCGCCCGCCCCTTCCCCGAGCGCTGGGTCTGGGCGGTAAATCCGGCATAAGCCGAGGTAAAGCCGGCGGGAAGGCGAGGCGGCCCCGCAGGTGTCCGGCCGGGAGCCCCCGGCTCTGTCCCTGTCCCCTGGCAGGAGCTGCGGCCCCGCAGGGGGCGAGGAGGCACCTGTTGGAAAGGAGTGGTTTGGAACATCTGTCGGAATATGGTCGTGCGTCTAAGGAGGGGAGGTTAAGATAAAGTGTAGTAATGGCTTCAAACTGAAAGAGGGCAGGCATATATATTAGGTATATAATAGACATTAGGTATATGCATGGTATTAAGAAGATGGATATATGTATGATATTAGGAAGAAATTCTTTACTGCGAGGGTGGAACGGGTTGCCCAGTGAAGCTGTGGATACCCCATCCCTGGAAGTGTTCAGGGCCAGCTTGAATGGGGCTTTGAGCAACCTGGTCCTAGTGGAAGGTGTCCCTGCCCATGGCAGGGGGGTTGGAACTGGGTGATCTTTTAAGGTCCCTTCCGACCCAAACCTTCTAGGATTCTCTGAAGGATTCCTAGGGAAGATGAGTGTACTCATCAGCATGAGTACAGCCAGGCTTCCCTGGCTTCTCTTGGCATACTGGGATGCACAGTGACACTGGATTCTACTTCTTCTATCCTTTCCATCTCTTTTGTCTAGATTTGTTCATTGGTTTTACAGTCTATTTTTTATTATTTCAAAGAGAAAATAAACAAACCTCATTTGAGCCAAAAATTCATGATCTGTGTAAAGCAAAGTGTGTGTTAATCAGGTAACCGTGACCTGTGTGCTGCTGGTCATTTGCCTGAGCACAGGACACAAGAAATCAGAGCTCCTTCGGGGGTGTGTGCATCTGTGTTCTCCCCTCTACTTGGCAGCAGTTTGCTGTAAAAACCTCTGGTGATATGGCAGTCAGGTACCCTGCTCTGGAGCTAAGGGTGTGAGAAGTATTAGAAAAGAAAACAGCTTTCCTCTTTAGTTGGCAGGATCTAGTTGAGAACAGAGGCTGTTGTGTTTAGCTGTGGTCATAGATATGAGTTTGTCTATGCTCTGAAGAACTTAAATGTAAGTTTTTGTGCCACAGATTAAAAAAAACCAAACGGAGCTGTTGTCCCTCTTGTCCAAACAGGACACTTGGGCTCAGAGAAATGCAGTGACAGCTTTAGCTTCCTGCAGTCCATCTGTGGCATACCCTGGCACTGAACCTTTAACCACTGCCTGTCTGCTGAACCAGGGGATTATCTCTCTCTTTAGTTGCCTCTGTTAGGCAGCACTGAACCTTATTCCTGTTTCTGAGACCAGAGAAAATAAAATTAAAAAGTCTGCTTTTCAGAACATAGCCTTGAATGCAGTATTTGAAAGCGTGTTGTGAACTTTGTGAAATGAGAAGGAAGAAGGACTGTCTGCCTGGTGATTGTTTTTGATGTGGTATTTTTCTCCACTTTATCTCTGCTGCAGGACAGCTGCTTAGCACAAGCTGATTTGCCCTGTACGGCTATTATGTACTTCAGAATAACTGGGGTTGAGTGAACAGAGGGAACATACACATCCAGTTCCAAAATCTACCTGAGAAAATAGATTATATCCCCTGTTTGCCTTGGATTAATGAGGTAGGAAAAACAGATAACAATTAATCCTAAAACTCTTAATAAAGAGGAAGAGAGTACATGTGATGCGCAACTGTCATTAGAGGATATTGAAGACTTTAGAGTCAAAAGCAGAGAATTGTGGCATTTGTGCAGGTGTTTTGAATGTGTAGGCCACATGGGAAATTTTCTAGTCCCTTGTACATTTGTTTTGTATACATAAAATTACTTAATTACTAGTATTTTTAGTAAACTCATGGGTTTGAGCTTTTAGTTACATGTTTTTACACAAGCAGTGCAAGTGTTCTGTTAGTCTGTAAAAACACTCAAGATGAAACTAATTTGTGTATGATGGCAAGAAATTATAGTTTATGAATAAATTTTTACATTTTTTGATTTTACAGGGTGAATGGATTATAGAGAAAAAAAGTGAATTTCATTTTATTACAATTTTTGTCATCAGAGAATATTGAAATAAGATTATATATTATATGAAGAGTGAGAACCCTAACCTAACAGCAGTTTTTAAACTTAACTTAGTATGTGACAAGAAATAATTTCTCTCCTTGTTTTCTGGAGAAGGAAAACTCTACCAAATTTTCCCTTTCTTTAATCTTTTTTTTTTTTTTTAAATTGAATGTAAACTTACAAAACATGCATCAGGTTGCAGATAGAGTTGTAGAGGAAAGAGTAATAGTCTTTTTCTTGATAATACAAATGAGCATATTTCTGTAGTTGGTAAAGAATTACAAAGTTTTTAATGGTTTAGCTGAGCTGGAAGGGGAAGTGATGGAAACAGAGAGGATAAATTCTGAAGACTTGGAAGGTCCTTTGGCAACTGGGGAGTATGAGGTGGTTCCAGCTACAAGAGCAGCTTCAGATGCTGACGGATGTGAATTGTAGGAGTCGCAAAGGGGACTTAAAATACATGAAATTCATGAGACAGTAGCTGGGTAGTGGTGGAAGTTGGACTAGACAGAGGAAGATTTGTACATGTGAGATTCAGGACTGGATTTTATTCTATCTGAAAAAAGGGAAAAAAAAGAATAAAAGACCATGAACTAGCAAAATTACTAAACTTGCAAAACAGCCTATTTAGAACAGCAAATAGGAGACTTTAGCAGTGGGTTCTCTTTTTATTTAGTTGACTGTTGATAGAAAGTAGTAAGTGCTGAAGGAACAGGCAGGAAACCTAAAATAGTGCATGGAAAATAGATGCTATGTGAAAACATTGTGAAAGAGTTGTGATGCACTGGGGTTATCTGTTAACCTACAAAACATCTCTGAAAGGAACTCTTCATTCAGAAATACTTTGGATGCATAAATCAGCAAATCTTTGTGATATTTTTGAAATAGGTGTCGTGAGAGGTTAGTAAACACTAAAGGGGAGTAGAATTGATTTCTAAGCTCTAGCAACCAGTAAAATTTATCACAATTAAGAACATCTAGTAACTGGTGCTAGCTTAGTTACTGGCAGTTTTTGTAACAGATAAAATATGAGCCCAGTAACCAATCTTTATTCCTGCAGTCTTGTCTGACATGGGCTTGCATGGGTAATGCCATGCAAACAATGCCTTTGGATTTAGTGGAATTGTATGTTGATAGCAAGGGCCCAAAGCGAGTGTGCTGAATCCTCTTGCACAATAACTGAAATAGTTTGAAAATTGAGACATCTGAGCTTTTTGCAGTAATGGAGATATGAAACTAGAGCAGCTATTTTTTTTTTTCTAATTTTGTTGATATACACTGTAAGCAATGTGTGAAACTGCCAAACAAATGCCATTTTCCATCCTTAGAGAACTTAAAACTAGGCACAATAGGACATATCACAAATTACAGTAGGAATACTTCATGGAATAATTTTAAGTATTTAGAAGCATTTCTAGTGTCAATTAGTAGACTTCTGTTTTTCATTTCTCTAAGGAAGTTATAAGTTTGCTGAAGCTAAAGAAAATCTTCAACGTTAAGACTGTAAACAACCATAAAAAACTTTTGTCTTTACAGAAGTTCAAAATTCTTGTCTTGGAAAACTACAGGTATTTTTGGCAGATTCTAAACAATTCTGTTGATTGGTCTTGCTCATAGCAAAATAAAATTCTAGAAGTGAAGGTTTCTTTTCTTTTCTGTATTTCAAAGTTATTCATGAGGAGAACTGCTGCAAAATGTTCTCGTCAAGGTTGTTGCAACGAGAAAAATTCTGGGTTTAAATAAATATTTTGAATATTTTTAAGTTTGTCATGGTCATAGCAGCTTTTTCTGAAGAAACCAGTGTGTTATTGCTGTGATGAGCGATGGCTACATTTTTTTTCTCCTCAAAGAAGGCAAACAGACTCTTTGTTTCTGTTATTCTTAGATATTGTCCTCTAAGTATATTTACAGTGTCACTCACAAGCATGAAATTATTTGCTTATCCATAAAAGAAAACATAGACATATGGTACTTTTTTTTCCTGTTTGCTCCTTATCTTTCTAAATACAGTTGCTACATGGATATTTTCCTGGGTCTGTCAAAATGGGATTTCTTCAATTTTTACTTTGCCCCTTTCCTTCCACATTATTTTTATGTTTTGGTTATTATTTGATTGTATAGCAGATGTAGCTTTAAGTGAATTGTTTCTCAGCCATGTTTTTTCTTGGGCTGTGGGGCCTTAAGGAGTGGAGCACAAATACTAATTTGCTGCTTTAATCTTACAGTGCTGTTTGACACAGTCAGTGTCCCATGCTCTTGACACTGGTGGGATTGAGGGTAGAGGTTGCAGATAGATGAAGAAATATATCACGTGGGTTGTTCCATGCCAGAGGCCTTGTGGTCCTTTCACTAGGCAGAGGAGAAGAAATACTGCATTTGAATTCAACTTTGACAAGCTTACAGCTGCTAGAAAAAGTGGTTATCCCATATTTAGTGGTTACCATGCATCCTTAGATGTTCTGAGAAATACACCTAATTCTTAAAAAGAAAGTTCTTCTGAGAATAACTACATTCACTACGAGAGTTTAGCTTGCTTTTCCTTTATAAAAAGCAAAAAGTGAGAATTTTTTAGTCCCTACTTGCTGAATGGTGGCTCTCTGTTAACAAGTAAATGACATGTATTTTGCTTTTGCCTTTCAGATTTCCTTATGTGGTCGAGTAGATGTGTTTATTTCAGCCTTAAAATTGCTGGTGCAAATCCTTGCTATGGCATCTGTGGCTTCACCGGTTATATTTAAGGAATTTTGTCCCTTATATTATCTCCTCAATGCCATTCCTACAAAGATCCAAAAAGGCTTTCGCTCTATTGTGGTGTATCTCACAGCACTTGATACCAATGGAGACTACATTGCTGTGGGGAGCAGCATTGGGATGCTTTATCTCTACTGCAGACAATTAAACCAGATGAAAAAATACAATTTTGAGGTAAATACCAACTTTTACTGTTATCTCTTTTGATGAAGCTGAGTTGCTCAGAATTGATCTCCTGTTTGTGTCTCATTAACTTTGTGAGTTCTTGGTATGGTTTCTTTCAACAGGGGAAGTGTGAATCTATTACTTTTGTAAAGCTGCTGAGTTGTTTTGATGATCTGGTTGCTGTTGGTACAGCCTCAGGTCGGGTTGCAGTTTTTCAGCTTGTGTCTTCATTACCTGGAAGAAACAAACAGGTAAATCTTTGCATTTGGCTAAACTTCTGTGAGGTTTAGTTTAGCCAATCCTAGTAGAGTGTTACTGTGATTCTTTGTAATAGTGAAACACAGCAAGTTTTGCCTGATTAAGTATCTGTGATTATGTTTTAGGCTTCATATGTTAAGCTTAAATGTAAGCATGCTTTACATTGCAAAAAATGTATTTAATCAAATATACTTTTGAGAGATTTCTCCTGTGTAATAACTGATCAATTCAGTGGTGGGGTTTTTGGATTTGCCTTTAGGTTTTTTGTGCTAAATAAACATTAGGATGACCTCCACTTTTGTACTTGATCTCCAATTAAATCAGGCAAGAGCCACTGAATAGACTTTGTGCCTCCATTTCTCTTCACCTCATTCCTGCATTGCTTTGATATTGTTTCACAGCTCCGGAGATTTGATGTTGCTGGCATCCACAAAAGTAGCATTACAGCTTTGGCTTGGAGTCCCAATGGAATGAAATTATTCTCTGGAGATGACAAAGGAAAGATTGTCTACTCTGCCCTAGACCTAGACCAGGTGAGCATTTGTTGTAGAGACCTTAATTCACATTTACATTTTCCTAAAAGAATGCTTATGTGTTTACGTATCTAGCAGTTAGGTAATTGTTTAGTGTGGTGTATTTAATTGGATGGCTTTATTGGTATGTGTACACTTGGCAAAGTGTGTGCACACCCACATGACAACCACTGGATATCCTTCACAACTGCCTTACCTTTTATAAAAAGTAATATATATTAAAAGAAGTAGTGATCCTTCTCTTTTTTCAAATTTCTGTCTGAATAACTACCGTATCTTCCTTCAGCGTTCAGACAGTACTTTCTCTTTTGTTTTGAAAGGGTACTTTTGAAGAATGTGACTTTATAGATGAGGTCATTTTCCCAGAATTGTTCAGCATCTGAGTCTGGAGTGTAGAATGAAACTAATATTTGGGTGCTGCTGGCCTCACATACATGTTACGAGTGAATGGGATTTTTCTAACATCTTGTTTATTATACAGAGCTGGGACGTCAACAAAACAAATGCTAATTTGAATTTCTATATGGGAGAAACATTTAGACAACATCTATCCTAATTTATCTGTGACTGTCCCTCGTGTGCTTTGACAGAAGGGTTTACATTGCCAAATGTAATGATTGTCTCAGCATTGTATGACCTGGCAGTGGAAGAAAACGTGTCCTGGAGCTTCTGTTGATTTCAAGTGAAATGTGTTAGCTAATATTCCAAGAGAAATTGAATTTCATGGTGTGCCACTGTGGCATACACAATCTCCCTCCCTCTTGCCTACATAAATGAACTCCACGTTTTAATATTAATTGAACTTTGGGCAACCACAGTTCAAAAGCTTTTGTTTGTTTGTTTTCTCTTGGGCTTATAAATTTCTTTGGAGTGTTAATTACTACCTTGTATTTTTAGGAAGGTTTGACTCTTGTTAATTGTATGTGTCTTCTAAAGGGTATTTGCAACTCCAGCCTTGTATTGGAAGAGCCATCTTCGATTGTCCAGTTGGATTACAACCAGAAGGTGCTGCTTGTCTCTACTTTACAACGCACTCTACTTTTTTACACAGAAGAGAAATCCGTCAACCAAGTTGGAACACAGCCCAGAAAAAAGTAACCCTCATAAAATCTTGATGCAGGCACATCTATTAATGCTAGCATTTCAGAGTGGATTACAGAGAGAGTGATCTAAGCAGTGAAATTAATACAACGCAGCAGACTGCTCATACAAAGTTAGTTACAGTAGCTCTGTGTGATCAAGCATGAAGTGACAGTTCTACCTATTTAGAGAGTACGTGTTTGCAAATATGTGACAATCGTGTTTTCAAGGCAGTGTTACACAAAAATATTTTAAGATGTTTTCTCATGGTTTAAACTGAAATCACTGCCAGACTTCCTCTGCTGTCCCTCTTGGTTTACTGTGACTCGGTGTGAGCGAGCATTGTAATCAGGTCTGTCTAATGGGTGATGAAATATTTGATGCTAAAAGCAAGTCAGCATCCCAATTTTTCTTATACACTGAAGTGAATTAAAAGGGAAAATGTATAGAAAGCACTTAATTTGACTTGAAAACTAGGAACTTGTGTGGCTTTGACATCTTCTATTGTGTAATCTCTCGGATATGAAGGAAGAGGGAACCCAGTCCTAGAACAGCATGACTGACTATATCTCTAAGTAGAGGACATTGACCCTTGAAAGAAGGTCCCTGATGTATCTGTCCAGGGGTTTGAATAGTAAGAGGGTTTTCCTGGGCAACAGTAATGCTGTTTCTGTGTATGAGAGATGAAGGTTTCAGCAGCTGAGGTCTGTTCCATGCTTCTTGCAACCAGAGGTTATCAGTTTCTTAGTGTTGTTTGGTAGTATTTTGCTTGTTTTTTATTCTGGGAGAGGGATGATGCATAGTAAGATCTTTCTGAGATGGACATAGTGCCATTAAGGCTATGAAGCTTATTAGGAAGAGTCATTTAATTTGCTTAATTGATGTAGTGTCTAACATGCAAAGCTGAGGGGAAACTGCTGTTATTTGGAAGCACTGCTCTTGTCTTACTGTATCTAAATTTGTACTTTGGACATTTGATTGAATATTTTAATCAAAGCACTTTTCTTTTTGATAATTTACGGTTGTAAATTTGTACCATTAGTTTTAAAAATTGTTTCTAAGTCATGTATCTAGCTTTTAAAATAAATTTTTTTGCATTTTAGCACTGGCAAGTTTGGAGCATGTTTTATACCTGGCCTGTGTAAACAAAGTGACCTGACACTATTTGCTGCCAGACCTGGGCTTCGTCTCTGGAAGTCTGATGTTCACGGAACCGTTCAGGCCACATTCATATTAAAAGATGTATTTGCTGGAGGGATAAAAACTTTTGAACTGTATCCTCGTTTGGAACCACCTGACAGAGGAAGTTACAGCTCTCCAGAGAAACACCTTGGGCTTGTTTCGTGCTTTTTCCGAGAAGGATGGGTGCTGACCTGGAATGAATACAGCATCTACTTGCTAGACACTGTGAACCAGGTAGATAAACCTTGTGGGTGCATGTTTTATTTCTTTCTTGTTTTTGTTCATGATGTGCCATGAGACACTGTTTGGGTTATCCATTATACTACTGTGGTTTAACTGCTTACTTAAAATGACCAAAAAAAGACTTTATTCTCTCCCTTTTCAAGTTGTTATTGCAATGATACACCCACAAACTAGCTCGATATGTTATATATAAAAACTACATTTATTTAAAGCTTTCAATTGAGGTGTTAATGTCATAATCAATTCTGATGCTTAGCAAAGCATCTAGAAATTTAAAATCTAGTAATTAATGCAAAAGGATTTTTTATGCTTATAAAATATGCTTGAAACTATTTATTTTTTCCCTTCTACTACCGTTGGTGTCTGCAAAAAAATAAGTACTACACTTTATTTGGTGTAGAGTGAGGTGTTGTTTATTTTGTCTTATTGAAAGTGCATATGGAAGGGAATACAAGCTAGTATCTCTTTGTCTAAATGTATTAGACATTTGCACTATGGCATTCTTCTGCCAACAAATTGTGTACTGCTGAAGTTGTTATATTGTTGCTGCTAGCTGGGTAGAGAAAGTGAATATATCTGTGGAATTGAAATTAGTATGAAAATTAGTTACATTGTGATTAAAGGGCTCTTTCCTGTTGCTTTTTTCTATTTTCTTTCTTTTTGCTAAGATAAAAATCTTTATCCTTTAACTGCATACGTTGATTAAAATCCAGTGAACAGTTTTGTTGAGTACCATGTTTTGCAAACAGTATGGTTATCTGATGCCAATTATTTGTTTCTGTGTTGACTCTTTATAGGCTTTGATTGGTGGCTTGGAAGGATATGGTGATATTGTGTCTGTGTCCTGTACCAACAATGAGATTTTTCTCTTAAAGGGAGACAGAGACATAATAAGAATTTCAAGTAGACCTGAAGGACTGTCATCAATAGGTTTGTATAGATTAGTAAGCTTTAGTATGTACCTTATGGAACATGGTGCTTAGGTACTTTTTTAATATAAACCCAAAAAAACCAAAACCAACAAAACCAACCCAAACCAAAACAAACCCGCACAAAACTCTTCAGATTATTGCAAAAACCTACCAGGTTCTGTAGAGTTGCTTATCTCTTTTAACAGATTATATTTAGAAATCTGGTTTATCTGCTTATCTGCTGTTTTGGCTGTAGTGAGAATGGGGGCATTAAGAAATTAAATATGATTCCCTTTTTTTGAGAATGGATCAGCATTATCCTAATGAGGAATCTCTAATCTGTGCATTTGAGACCTTATTCTGAACCATGACACCGAAGCAGTTTGGATTCCTGATCATGGTTATCCCTTTACTGGTCAGTCTCAATAGCTGAATTGTTGATTCTGTGCCACCTGTCACCACCCACATTCTGGAGAAAATCTCAGCCTTCCTCACAATGAGAAAGAAAGAATAGACAAATAAACAGACAATGCTCACTAAAATTCCAAAAAGAATTTGAGAGTTTCTTTTCATATTTGATGCCATCTAAGTTCAGCGTTTATGTTACTAGAACTCTCTGGAAGGGACTACTAGTGCATTTAAAACACTCCATCTTAGCTTTGTTTTAGCAAAATGCTAGTAAATATGCAATGAAGTCTCATTGAATGCTGGAGAACTTAACCTTCTTATCATTGCATGTTAGTGATAGCTTTAGTCATTTAAGCAGTTCTTTACTCACAGACTTATAGAGACTAAGTATAGTTTACAGGGAGCCTTCTTGAATTATATTTTATTTTAATCACCCCAGCGGTTTATTTGGTAGTTTTCCTTTATTTTTTTCAAGCTACTGAATGTTTGAATGAGGAAGGTAAAGATATAGGATGGCACTTCAGTGTGTGATACAATTCCAAGCTGC
The DNA here is from genome assembly GCF_036250125.1 of Pseudopipra pipra. Lineage (NCBI taxonomy): Eukaryota > Metazoa > Chordata > Aves > Passeriformes > Pipridae > Pseudopipra > Pseudopipra pipra. The sequence continues at coordinate 54,389,107 of NC_087554.1, forward strand.
AGACCTGTACTTTCTTTATACATAAACATAAATTCAGAATTTTGCTAGTAGAAACTTCATACGGAGTTTGGGGGATGATTTTACTAAAATGTTTTCATATAGATTAACTTACAGGAAGTTTACATTGCATGTGTGTGCAAATATATATGTAGGTATATACATATGTATATATCTTTAAAATTTTGTGAACTTAGAATTTTTTTATTTTTTTTTTTTGCGTAAAGATTCTTTTCTTTCAATACTCTCCAAGGGCTAAGCCCCTACTCACCTGATGCTAGTATTTATTCTTGAACTAGTATTTATACTTTTCTTTTGGACAGTTTCAGATGTGAATTCAAAATTATTGAATCCTTTAACAGATACGAGTCCTAAATTGCTGACCCCGTCATCAGTAGTTTCATCTGTATCATCCAGCCCTTCAGTGGAAACAGATAAAAAAATGGTTACTTCCCTTTTGGTTACTGGTGATAAAAATGGTTCTTTGGTGAAAGATGATCTGGAAACTCCAACGCTGTCTGAGAAAAGTTTTGATAGAATGGGAGACTTGAGCAATGAAATGAGAAAAAGGGGCTGCTCTGTAGTAAGTGAATCACGAAGCAGGAGCAGTTCTGTGAACTCTGTGGACAGTGGCTCGAGCTTTATGATGTGTGCAGACCAACTTTCAGAAGCTCAGAGAGAAGGTCAACTTTCTTCACAACGGTTCAGCACCATCAGCTCTGAAGATTTTGATCAAGAACTCATTGTAAAGCCAATTAAAGTAAAAAAGAAAAGAAAGAAGAAGCAGGGTAGGTCTGGCAGAACTTTCCCTGTCACTGCTTGTTATTAGAGCATGGTCACTTCTGATGCTTCACAGGAGAGAGTGTGTCTGTTTGGCATGCTTTGCTTATGTTGTATTGTCATGCTTCTGAAATAATTGAGGGGTCACTGTGGGCCATTTCTGTTTTGGATGAAAGCCTGTTTTGAAAGTGATAAATTGATTAAGTCTTTTTAGATCTATTTGTTTTATTCTTTTAATTTTGTTTTGCTTCATTTAAACATGCTCAAAGTTCTAATGTATGGATTAATGGCAGCATGCAGTGGACTCTGTTTCCAGTTTTATGTTGGAATTGTGTGATATCTATTAATCCTATTCTGAATATTTGACAGTGTCATTCTTAGCCATTATTTTTAGTTTGCTAAAATAGTGTGAGTACTTGATTGTTTTAATTGTTTACTATTATGGTGTTACAACTTGAAAATGTTTTGCTGTTAAGACTTTTTTTGGCTTTATATAAATCATTTAGTGTTAAGGTTGAAAAAAAAATCAGTACGTCGAAATTTAGATTTAGCTCTGTTCTTCTCCCAGTTATAAAAATACTTTAATTTCTTACTTTGCATTGGAATTTGATTGTACTAATATTATTTACGCCCCCCCCCCTTTTTTTTTTTTTTGTGAGAACAGAAAGTGGGACAAGGAAAAACCACAGCTCTCTGGAAGGCACACCAATTTATGAGCGTCAGCTTTCTGGTGACAGTCCCCATTCATTGAATGCAGACTCCTTTTCCATGACCTCCAGCATAATGAGTGGCAGCATTGATCATTTGAGCACTGGATCTCCAGATCAGGAAAGCATGTTCAGCATGGAGTCCCATACGATCTTGCACGAAGATAATGGTTCAGAAACTTTCAGTGTCCTGCAGTCTCCTGAGTCAGCAACTGTACTAATTAATGAAGAAAATGGAGAGGTGGTTGATTTGCAGAAACTTCCAAACAGTGACAGTGGCATGGGTACTTCAGCTATTATAGATACTTTGACATCTGCATCTCCTCTGATCCTCACAGAAGACTTGACGAGCAGTATTGATGGTGAATATAATGGTAGTGTGGTTTCTGCAAGCAAAGAATTCTGTCCTGGAAAGCTGAGCCAAGAGGAGGAGCAGGATTTTCCTATGTTGTGTAAAATAGATGAAGATTTGGATAAAATGAAGCTGCAGGATACTGAAAAGTCTTTTGAAGGGCCAGACCTTACAGACCAGACGTTTTTGGAACGTGACCATACATTTGGTGTTCAGACATCACTGGCACCAAAGGAAAGTGATGAAATTGGTAGGGAAGACCAGCAGGAGCTCTCCCTAATCCACAGCGCTCTGTCAGACCCTTCTGTGCTCCACTTTGACATCTCTAACGATGTTTGTTCAGATAACGCTTCCATTTCTGGATGGAATTTTGAAAGTGCAATCAAAGCTAAATCTAGTGCTAGCACTGCTGAATGGGTAGCAGACACTCATGAAAGTAAGACTGAGAAATCTGCCTCAAGTGATGAAGAGGATATTTATGGCCATGGATTACCATATTCATCCTCAGAGACCAGCATGCCTGAAGCTGGTGCTGTGCCTGGCTCACAGGATGTGGCCAAGATAAGCGCCGATGAAATGGTGCTGTTAAAATCTGATCAGGTATTTGTTTTCAGTTTAGCTAAAGTACCTTTTAACTTTCAAAAGAAACAGCTTTTCAAAAGCAGCGTTCCTGTAATTACTGTCCTTTAAATCTGTAGAGAGCAATTTTTTTCCGCTTCATTCAAGTAAACAAATAAAGCAAAAAGCCAAAAGCGACACGTAACTCTTACAAAATGTGATGTATCTGACTTCAGAATGGGCGATGTGTGTTTACAATGAAGAGAAGCTGCTCTGGCTGTGTTATTCCCAGCTCAACAAAAATGATGTTAGAAAGCCATCCATTACAGAGTGAGCAGTAAAACCAAGTCATGCTCAAGTACTGCACATTGTTTGGGTCTCCAGTAACCCAAATTCTGTGTGAATGCTGTTCCCAAATTCAACTGACTTCATGGGGAATTAATGCTGATTATCTCACATGGCTGGCTCCTGGTTAAGGGTTATTTTACCTGTAAATACTCAAAATAAGAATTAGTGTCTGTGCCCTAGCCAGCAGTTAGAACTATTTAAAACGATGACAGTTTCTTTTTTTCTGTTATCCCTTTTTCCTTTATTGTTAATTTTCTGTTATCCCTCTTTCCTTTATTGTTATTTTTGTGTTATCACTCTTTCCTTCATTGTTATTTTGTGGATGAATGTTTCCAGAAACAATAATTCTCATCAGACTATAGAAAAGAAGTACTAAAAATTAATTGTAAAATCTGCAAAACTGCCAGACTTACTGGAATTTTTAGCAGAAGTCTGAAGAAGGAAATGCAGTTCTTCTAAACTGGGGGTTTTTTAGGTCTGTGGATTTTTTTTTTTTTTTTTTTTAGATCTGTAACAACCTTGAATTGAGAGCAACCAAGAATTTGCTCATAAAGGCTGAGTTACAAGTTGGTGGTGTCCAGCCTAGTAACAACTGCAGCCCAAACTGTAGAAGGCTTCTATTTTCAGGTTATTGTGTTCTCTCACTGTGACATGTTCAGAAAGGCTCCGCTAATCCTTTCATTGCAGGTCACGTGTGCAGTGCTTGAGTTCATGGCACACAAGCCATCAAAATTTCAGATAGCAGCCTGCAAACCAAACTTCTGCAAGACGTGGGTCCTGTACCATACAGAGAGTATTGGAGTTGGATATTTAGCTGTCTCTGCACTCTAGCTGTCTTGTTCCCTTTGCTCATCACTTCCTAGACAATGAATAATTTCCTGCACTGAAGACAGACTGTAGCTTTTTATGTTATTCCTTTTTTGCACCTGCCATTTACTTTAAGTATGTGTTCTTTAACTAATAAGAGATTTTCCACTTTTTGGAGGTGGATGACAGTGTGGAGGGGTTTGTTTTTTTTGCTAAAACTGTTGTTCTAGCAGTCTTATTGTGCAGTACACAGAGAACACTGACAGATGTAGTTTTTATTTTACACAAGGCAAATTTATTCATTGATTAAGGTTACTTAAGATTCTCAAGTTCAGCGTTTTTTAATCAAAACATGGGAGGTGCTGTACTTATATACCCGTTTTCTTGTGCAGTGGGAAGTCACCTGACACTGTTCTGACTGTACAGTTTTTAGTTTGCAGAGAGCTGGATGGGGTACTCTGGGCCTGGTTATGGCATCCTGAGCCTGGTTGTTTCAGAAAAGTACATTTGGTGCCTGGACTACCGAGGCAGCCTGTACTGCAGTGCCCTTCCTGCGGCCGGGCTGCGCTGGCAGAAGTTTGAGGATGGAGTCCAGCAAGTGGCAGTGTCCCCGTCAGGTAGGTTGGTTTCTGCTGCACTGTCACCTCGAAAACTTGCATAAACTTGGGCATTTTCTTTGCTTTTTTTTTTGTTTAATTAGATTAAACTTGTAATTTTTGAGATTACAGATAGAGTTCAGTGCAAATGTAATTTCCACTTAGGCAGTTTATTGTTTTTTATTTAAGTACGATGTTTATGAAAACTTGGTTGTTTATAGCTTGTTTCACTTAAAAGTAATGTGTTGGTTTTGTTTTTAAAAAAAAAACCTCACAGTTACATGACTTCACTACCTCTGCATCCCATGTTGTAGTATAAGTGGCTGTCTTTCTAATGGGTTCACGTTGCATTTTGGAAGATTTTCAACCTGCGTTTGCCTGATTGAAGTGAACTTCAGAAGTGGCAGTTCAATGGTAGGCAGAGATGAATGAAGAGCTCCCTTTCTATACAAAACCTTGAGTTTTGTTACAGAACTAGAGAAATTCTTTACTGTGGGGGTGGTGAGGCACTGGAACAGGTTGCCCAGAGAAGCTGTGGATGCCCCATCCCTGCAAGTGTTCAAGGCCAGGTTGGATGGGGCCCTGAGCAATCTGGTGTAGTGGAAGCTCTCCCTGTCCATATCAAGGGGAGTTGGAACTAGTTGATCTTTAAGATCCCCTTCCTCCCAAACCATTCTGTGATTCACAAATTTAAAATTCTTTTTGTTGTAAATGTTAAATTGCTTTTGCATATGTGTGGATTTGTTGATTTGATTTCTTTTTAAATACTGAAGAAAAAAATGCCTTTTAAGGTTTGATGCATTTGCATATGAATTTGTTCTGAGTGGTTGGGAAGGAGGATTATGTTGGATTAAAAATAAGTAGGTTTTGGTTATAAACTTGTCACTTTTGGCCTTCCAGATTGTTCCAAGACTGGTGGGAAAATACAAGTTTCTCAGCTATTTCCATTACTTTGTCTTCTGCCTTGCTGCTACTTTTCTTCCCTGTCGTTTCTAAAAGCACATGTCAATCTTCCCTTCTCTCTGTAGGGGAAGAAAGAAATTCTATTTAATCTGTAGCAGACCTTTGTTATGGCTAAAACAATTTAGGAGTAGTTGTACTAGGTGAGATCTTAGGTTCACCCAGCTCAGTATCTTACCCGTGAGAGTGGTCAAAAGCAGGTCCCTGCAGAAAAGTCAAAGCAGTGAGCATGTGTGAAGTGTGCCCTTGGTAGTTTCAGGCTACAATTGGTGGCTCAGAGATTTCCTGGGCAAAAGGTTGTTCTTCTGTTTTTACTATCCTTCAGTTCCAGGAACTCACCTAGCTTTTCATTGAATCTATGGAAGCTTCTAGCATTTTTGCCAGGGATGTATTAATGCAGGAGCACGTTAACCACAAATGTCACAGTGGAATCAAATGCTACCTTGTGGAATTATTCAAAGGAGATTAATATGACAATGTACTGTTCTGGTATGAACTAGCAGTTAAGTTTGGGCTTCTGTTTGGTTTTCTTTTTCTAAGCTGTCCTTGCTAATTCAAATGAGGGGAGAATTCTGGAGAAGGATTTGTGCAGTGGCATTGCTGAGTAACGAGAAGGTAATAACACTGCCCAGTGCAGGGTGGCCAGCACCCCTGGTCAGTCACTTGTGACTGGTCCACAAAAGCTGTGATTTACTACTAATATTTGTGAAAGGTGAAAGTACCAAAATTAAACCCTTTTCCTTTATGCACCAAGGATGCACTAGACTAGGACAGAAGCAAACCATGAACTTCAGTCTCTCAGCATTGGCTCTGACATAGAACTTGTTTGTTAGTGTTCAGTGTTTAACTGAGGAAAAGTAACTTGCATTTGAATATTTAAAAATCACACATATTCTAATGGTATATGCATTTCAGCAGTTCTTAGACAAGTTAGTCACTGCTCTGGTCTTGCTTTTAAAAAAAAAAATTCCTAGTGTTTTTTAATCTTGCATTTTTGTTTAATGCTACTGCTTTCCTTTTCCTCTCCCATTGGTTTGGATGTAGGTAGGACACATCAGCTGAGTCTGTTACAGTAATTGCTGAGTGCTGTTATGTTCTCTCAACTCCTCACATAGGGGCTCTTCTCTGGAAGATTGAGCAGAAGACTAACAAAGCCTTTGCTTGTGGAAAAGTAACTATAAAAGGAAAACGCCACTGGTATGAGGCTTTACCCCAGGCTGTATTTGTAGCTTTAAGTGATGACACCGCCTGGATTATCAGAACAAATGGAGATCTGTATCTGCAAACAGGTACCTGAATTAATTACAGGCTCTTTGAATTTTTGCAGGCTGAGATCATTAGATTTCAAATCTATAGGATGTCCACAGTTTGCTGTAAACTTTTATCTGCAGCCAGGACATAGGGAAGCCTTTTTATCCTGAGAAAAGTTTGGAAACAGTTGTGAAGTTCTGTGTAATTAGGAGAATGGAAAAGCCAGTTCATGGACACTTTTTATGTGTGCCAAGTGGAGTACCTACAGTATAGAGAGTTTATGACATGGAGAGGATATAGGATGGATGCAGAGAAATGGAAAGGGATTGCAGAAAATATGAAAATAATATCCTTGCTTTGGCAATGGTATGGTGCACTGAAACAACTGAGCCTTAAGTGCGTTTTCTTGATTTAGGGATTTTAACAGTTTTAGAAGGACTTTGAAAGGCGATGAGATACTGTGTGGCTGTTCAGAAGGAATTTAGGTATGGGGGCAGAAAAGGGGAAAGTATTTGTATTGTGTTTTGAAAAGCACAGATCTCTTGAAGGTAAGAGTTACCACTTGATAATGAAATTGTTCTGAGACAGATCATGAAGTGCTTTGGAAGTATAAACAAGTGGTATGTATTTTATGTGATAGAGAAAGCAAAGCCATGGAGGAATGGAATGGGCTGTGGAGCAGCATCTTTACAGCTGCCTTCTTGTTGGATGTGAATGAGGCAAGGACTGGAAAAGGCATAGTGCAGTGTCAACTTTGAAGTCATGGCCATAGTTTTAAGTTCTTCAGTGAATAGAAGAGGATGCATTTGAAGGTGTTATGCAAACGATATTAATGCTAAATACAAGGAGCAAGGATGAAGGTACAAGTTTTAGAGTTAAAGGAGAAAAGTATCAAGGACTCCTGGGCATGCTGGTGTTGCACAGAGAGCTGACTTGGTAAGGAAAAATTACCAATAATATGATGAAGGAATTACTGGAGAATGAAGAGGAAGACTGAGGTAAAGGGGAAACTGTAAGACATTCTAAAGCAGGACAACATTTCAGAGTGGCTGTCAAAATTCTCATTTACTTTTAATTTTGGCACTCTTCTATTTTCTTTTTTAAATTTAATTACTGTAGCACAATACAGAAATTCTTCATGATTAAGAAAACTGTTTAAGTACACATAATTGTTTTGAAGATAATCTACTTAAATTACTTTCTTTTAATTAAATGTAATAGTTACAGAGAAATCAAGTGGCCCTGCCCATGGTCACATACATAGTGCCAGCCAGCTTGGATAGTGGTGATCAAGAGTGAACTTTTGATGCCAATCACACAGGGCTCTGTGGAGGTTTGAATCAACGCTTTTCTGCCCTGTGAGAGATTGGTTTGATTACATCAGCTTACATTCTGCTGGTTTTAGGCTCCTAAATTTGTCTTTTGATGCAAGAAGTAAATTTGCAGTATATATGTCTTGTTAATGTGAGACAACCAGTGGAAATTGTTTCTCCAGGATTTTTTCATTCCCTTCACTGTCTCATCTAACATTTATAACAAAAGTGTGTGCTCAGAGGTTTAGAAATGAGCATTCTTGTCAATTTAGAGTATCACATAGATGAATCTTTTTGTACTGGCTTTGGCAGCATAAGATTAAACAAGAACTGTGTCTCCTGAGGTGTTTTACATGGAGCTGTGTAAATCAAGCTTCAGTGTAATTGTGAAGAAGATATGTTCCTATAGATCAATATATAGATGTGTGCAACGTGCCTGTAAAGCTAGCAGAACCTCTCTGCTCCTTTCAGTACTACAGACTGTGGCATGCTCTTTTGCAATTGCTCTGCAGCCACCCTTCAGATCAGGTTGCTTCTCTCCCTGGCATGTTTTGGGCAAAAGTTCTTCCTTTACTGACTTTTCCTTTGATGCTTCTGTCAGGTCTAATAGGGATTTTATAAATGGAGATTCCTGGTACTGACACTAGAGGGAGAAAAGGAACAGAAATGACAGGACGTGACTAGTGGGCCCTGCAGGATGTTGAAGGATGTACAGTGCTTTATTTCTTAAAATGTAAACTCACCTATATTAGAGGAAATTATTAATAGTTTGTAGAAAAGAAATAATGATCAAATGACAAATGTTAGCGTGTCAGGGATATTCCTCTTCTCATTTTCTTTTGCTGAGTTGCTTTATCTCTTTTTGTTGCAAAAGCCAAAGTTTGTAAAGCAATCCTCATTTTTTGATTTCTAGGCCTGAGTGTGGATCGTCCTTGTGCCCGAGCAGTAAAGGTTGACTGCCCTTATCCACTGTCACAGGTTACATCCAGAAATAATGTAGTGTGGGCCCTGAGTGAGCAGCGGGCCCTGCTGTACCGGGAGGGAGTGCGCAGCTTCTGCCCTGAGGGAGAGCAGTGGAAGAGTGATATTGTCAGGTAATGGCACTGTGGTGGGACATTTCTTCTTTTATTAAGTACTGCTTCATGCCATAATGGCTTTGATGAGCTCACCAGTTATTTGAGTTGTGGGGGTTTTTTTTGGGTTTTTTTTTTTTGGTTTTTTTGTTTGTTTGTTTGTTTTGGTTGTTGTTTTTTTTTTTTTTCCCTGAGATTAAATCTCAGCATTTTCTTGGCCATCCAGTCACAGATTTTTATAAATACTTTGTGTAGTTGATATTTAGCTTTGTAGCTGATCCTGTGCTCGCAGTAGTTGTTTTGTGCTCAAGTTAAAAGCCCTGAGTCTCTAATGCTGGCTTTGAGAATCTAGAATGTAGTCTCTCTTGTGACATCAGCCTGAAGCAAGTATAGGAGGAAATTCCAGTTCTTGTCGTCATATGATTTTATCTACTGGATATTCTATTGTGAAGCTTTAACTTGTCTTATCTCACAGCCTGGTATTTTGGCCCTTGAAAAGTCTAAGAAACTATTCAGTGTTCTTGTTCAAACCTGAAATTTGCATGCACTTTGATTGATTTATTTAATGACAAAGCTGCTTGACCTACACCTTAGCTACATTTAGTGTTCTTGGGGTTTGTATTAAAATTGCAGAAAGCAGTCAGTATTTGTTCTTAAATTGTTGAGAAAGGTTATCTGAAAGAACTAGCATTGTTTGCTACCTTTTCAGTGTACCTTTCAGTACCTTTTACCTGATCACCTGTTGAATTTCTGAGCTTGAAAATTGTTTACTTATGCAGAAAACTTGCAGTCCTAAATTCAGCATTTATCTTTGCCATATAGTTAGGTTAAGTTTTCTATTTATGGTCCCTGAACTGCTAGTATTGTTCTCAGAATAGGTCAAGGAAGTTGGAGGAGACACATTTATGAGGCTGTTTTATCAAAAAATCAAAGAACACAGCTCTTGATTGCTTAAAATAGGTTTTGTTTAGTTTTATTGTTATGTATCCAAGTTTCAAATCTTTAGTAATCTTTGAAAGCCTTATTTTTTTTATTGTTGAATGTTTTTTACTTATACAAACTAATGAAATATAAATTACTGAATAACCGTGAAAATTTGATATCAAATGTGTTTTTTAGCTTGGCCCCACTGAGTTCAATCATTTTAAACTGCTATTAGCATTGTAACAGCTTCCTTAAAATACCATAAACATAAATTTGAAGTAAGGTTTTTAATTTTTTTGCTTGTTTGCATTTCCAGTGAAATGCAAGCTTTGGAACCAGTGTGCATAACCCTTGGAGATCAGCAGACATTATGGGCTTTGGATATCCATGGCAATCTCTGGTTCAGAACTGGTATAGTTTCAAAGAAACCCCAAGGAGATGATAACCATTGGTGGCAAGTAGGCATTTTTTTATATTGCTTTCAGTTTAGTCTTTTAGCTTGGGTTTATTATTTGTGTTGTTTTCCCACAAGATCGAAGATAAAAATTGATTGCTCAATATATTATAGCACTCTTTATTCAGTATATTAAAACTGCAGTGTGGCTATGGCTGAAATCCCTTTTCATGTCTACCATAAAGGGTGGGGGGATAAACCATCCCATGGTCATCCAGAGCAGCATCACAGGAGTTTTCAAGAACAGAAGAAATGCTCTGCCAGGTCATATCAATGGTGAATGTAGCCTGGTACCTTTACAGTGGTAGTAGAACATGCTGTTGAGGCAGAGCATCACGTCTGGCTGCTGAATGCAGCCTCTTCTCTTGTCTTCCAGTGCCCATCCTTTTCCTTAGCTGAGTAAAATAAATAATAAGTAACTGTGCAAAAAAAATGTGTTACACATTTTTCCATTCAGTTGAGGTTTCTTTGAACCGTGTGGAGCTGTTTGCCTCAGTCACAGCTCATGTGGGTAAAAGCAACTCAGTTACTGCAAGTGCTGTCTGGTTTTGATTTAGAATTCCTGACTCTGGTTTCTCCAGCTTTTCTTGTTTTCCCCAGAGACAGGAGTGGGGAAGAAGAGGGTACAAAAATTGTTATACAGAAAATTTGTTTGTCTACATGCCTACCTAAGTTAAAAGAATTTCAGCTTATGTGCATATATAATCTCTTCTTGCATGTGGGCATCATGAGTAGCTTGGCTTTGAGGTTATTGGCAAACTGGTTCTCTTTTTGTGCTCTTAGGCATTTCCTTCCTTTCTAAGAGTATCCCAGAGTGTTGCCAACCTAGTTGTCCGTGGCCAAACTTGGGCAATTGCTTACTTAGACCACCTCCTTCATTATGAATTAAAATGTCCATGAGGTTGTTGTAAAGGAGTATTGCATACAAGTTTTTGTGATGTGGTTTGAATTGCTACACTGCTCAAATTTCTCTCTTCCTTTGGGATATTGAAAATTCACCTCTTGGTTTGCAGAGTTCAACATGTTTTTAGAGGCAGAGAAGAGGTGACATCCTAAAAAGAAGGGCTTTTATAAATGCAGAATTCTAAATGGATTGTTGGGTAGGAGGGAGTTGTAAGCTGATGCTTAATATTGATTGTGGTTTATTAGCAAGACACTTATTCAAAATGTACCTTTTTTATTTTTCCCCTCCTGCACTTTGAAGCTTTCTAAACTCTTGGTAAGATTTCCTGTCCATAAAGAACCCACACCAAAAAAACAGCTTCTGGTAAAAGATTGTGCAGTTCAGCCAAAAGCTTAATTAATTATCAAGAGCACTTTTTTTTTCCCCCAGGTGAGCATCACTGATTACGTAGTGTTTGACCAGTGCAGCCTGTTCCAGACAATAATCCAGGCAACTCATACAGTGGCAACAGCAGCTCAGGCACCTGTGGAGAAGGTGGCTGATAAGCTTCGAATGGCATTTTGGTCACAGCAGCTTCAGTGTCAGCCCAGCCTCCTCGGAGTTAATGGCAGTGGAGTCTGGATCTCTTCAGGCAAAAATGAATTCCATGTAGCAAAGGGAAACTTAATAGGTTGGTGTGTTTTTACATCTAATATTTTTAAGTTAAGAAAATTAGGAGGAAATAACTAACTACAGCACCACAAAAATTACCCATGGCAAGTCAGGGCAACTTTAACAAACATGCTTAAAAATTAAATTAAATGATTCATTAGCATTTAGTCTTAAATACTTTCTCATTTAAAGGGAAATATTTTTTGTGGAAAAGTCGTTGTCAGCTGTGAGCTGTGCACAAGTAACTCCTTTTAACACCTACACTTCTCTGCGATGAGAAGTCTCTTCTCTGGGATGAGAAGGCAGTCTTAAGCTTAAGTTTTATTTAGCACAATGGAGTCTGGTTCACCATCAGTGTGACTATGCAAAACAGTAATGTTATGGTTTTACAGTGCTAGTAGAGGAATTGCTTTATTTTTCTTGCTTTATTTCTCAAAATAGAATTTTGATTTGGTACACTTCTTCATCCAGGTAAATGCTAACAATAGGCCTAGGACACTGTTTAACCTCATGACCAAATTGGTCCCCTGTTGAAGACAACTAATCTTGTCCTTGATCCTTTTCTGCATTCCCAGTTTTCTCTCTGTGTGTATACATATGTGTCAGGAGGACACATATGTTCCCCCTCCCCTCAACAGTTTCTTAGAAGATTTACATAGAAAATCTTGTCTAAATGATATTTAATAATTGATCGCAATAGAATTTCTTTCAAACTGTAACATTTTAAGTAACAACAAATTTTAAGAGAAAATTAAGTTTCATATTAATGCCACCCTGTCCTTCCTTTCAAGGCACTTATTGGAATAATATTGTGCCTCGTGGTACTGCTTCTGCCACAAAGTGGATTTTTGTGTTGGCTTCCACAGCTTCATCTAAAGAAGGTTAGTGAATCAACAGTGCAGGCATATAATATCTGATTTTTAAATAGACTGGAATTGATGGTGTAAGTAATTAAATGTCCTTGAATTACTTCAAATTTTGGGTCTCTTCTATATGCAGGGATCTAAAGTATTTGAAGTAGGGTGAAAATATGTCTGTAAAACTACTGGAGATTAAAATAACATATTATTCACTCTCACCTTTGGTGTGGAGTGGCATCCAACAGAGAAATGGGCAGTTCTTTAAGAGCAGTAAGTCCCTAAATTGCAGATGCATGAATCACCAGAATCTGTAATAGGAAATCTTGGAGCACGCTCTGCTGGAATGCCTACTAACCGAGTGTTTCCCCTGTCAGTACAGTTATTGCAGCAAAATTGCACATTTCATCAGTAAAACTGAGACCGTGCTAGGGAATTGAACTTCTGGTTACAATAGTTAGCAATTCCATTATCTAAGTACACTGGCTTTATTGGCAAAAATATATGATTTAGAGCTGAAAAAGAATACTTTGTATTCAAAGGCTATTATCAAGGATAAGAGCAAAAGAATAAAGGGAGGTGATAGTGCATTGTTACGTGTGTCTTTTCTCTGTTAGTTTTTTCAAATGAAACACTTCTTCAAATGAGATCACTTAGTACTTGATTTGAGAAATAGAGTATTTAAGTGCCTAAATGAGGGCTTAGGATGTGTATTTTTACTTCAAAGTCTTACCTTATGAACATAGCCAAGAAGCTTTCGTTTTGCCTTCGAATGCACTGATCATTTTTTTCCGAAAAAAGTAAATGTGTAAGTTTTCTCAGAGTGGATTAGGAATTATTTTAATAACAGAAATGTCCTTTCCGTAGGAAGCTTTCTGTGGCTGTGCCAAAGCAACAAGGATCTGTTTTGTGTCAGTGATCAGAATCCTCAGTTTCGTCCTTCTACAGTCCAGCTGCCACCGGAGGCCGAGATGGTGCACTACTCTGCCTGCCAGGATGCCATTTGGGGTTTGGATAGTCTTGGGCAGATATTTATCAGAACACTTTCATCCAGCTGCCCAACAGGGATGCATTGGACAAAACTGGATCTCACCCAACTAGGTATGACATTTTTATTGAGTAGAATATCTCTTAACCCGTAGCATACTGTCAATGTTTTCCGTAAGTATCCTTCAGTTTACTGATATAGGATGTAATATTTACTGGATCAAATAGTAACTTACAATAATGGGCTTCACGGCAGAGGACTGTAAAATATCTGGAACAGCTGTGGCTTTCAAACAGTGTTCTGTTTAGCCTTTTCCTGTGGACATCACGTTTACTGTTTGCAAGATAATTTGCAGTTGGTCAGTCTGAGATGGCTCAGCCTGACACGGTGCTGTGCAGGTTTACCAGCAGCTTAACTAGTCTGACTCTTGTTCTGCAGTGTAACCATAATCACCTGGTCTCGGGCAGTTCCATACACAAAGCCCTGAATGTTGTGATTCTAAACAGGCTTTTAACGGTGCCAAAAAATCTGCATTAGGATCCTGTCAAGGAAAAATTATGCTCCGAGAGTTGCATCATCCATGAGTGATAGAGCTGATAACACCCATGTTCAGGTTTATACTGATCTAATAATTCAGCATAATGCTTAGAACATGGTGCTGGTTAACTGCTCTTTTCATTTGCTTAGGTGGTTGACCATGTTTTGATCATTAAAATATACTCCCACTTTGAAGTTTGGCTCTGGGGTAATCAGGTTACTTGTCAACTTTATCAACAGTATTCCAATCAGATTTATTTCTGTGCTAGTCTGACTTAAAACATTCCTATCTCCATGCTAACCTGCATTCCTGTTTCAAGTGAAGATAAAAGAAATTGATACTATGCACCATTCTCACACCATTTTAAAAATAATTCACCTGTTTTACAATTTTTCTATTTTTAATGGCAATGTTAATGACTGGTCTGAGAATAGACAAGCAGTTTTAACTTCAGGGATGAAGAAAGGCAGACACAGCTGGCACACTTTAAGCCTCATGTACAATTTTGGTGTACAATTTGTAATACTTCATGGAAAACTTTTTAAAATGTGTATTCTAAAATTAATTTGTTTGTCAGTTGCACACCAGGTTTTTCAGACCTGATGAATTCATCATCAGCCTGGAGAAGAGGAGGCTCAGGGGAGACCTCATCACTCTGTACAACTCCCTGAAGCCAGGTGGGGGTTGGTCTCTTCTCGCAGGCAGCTATCAGTAAGACAAGAGGGCATGGTCTTAAGCTGTGCCAGGGGAGGTTTAGGCTGGATATTAGGAAGAAATTCTTTACAGAAGGGGTAATCAGGCATTGGAATGGGCTGCCCAGGGAAGTGGTGGATTCTCCGTCCCTGGAAGTTTTTAAGATGAGACTGGATGTGGCACTCAGTGCCATGGTCTGGTAACCACGGCAGTGTTGGATCAAGGGTTGGACTTGATGGTCTCAGAGATCCCTTCCAACCCAGCTGATTCTGTGATTCTATGACGTGAATTGGTTCCAAATGACTCACCATACCATAGTTTAAACACCGTTTGATGCCTTTTGCCTTCACTGACTTACAGGATTGATTTGTTGACTGTCGTAATACAGTTTGAAAGTTTTTTCACTAACCGCTGCTTTCCAGCAATTCAGACAGTAACTATTTAACAGAAATAATAAATAACTTCTTGCTACTGTCTGAAAATCTCAAAAGAATTAATAAAGGAAATCAGCACAATTGGAGTTGGTAGACTGTAATATCTGGCCTGTGAACTTCAGCAGTTCAGAATTTCAACCTTTACATTCAGGCGTTCTTGTCAGCTCTGTGGCACATGGTGGTGGTATAGCAGAGATCTGGGTCAGGAAATACTTCAAACACTCCACTTTACCTGTCACTTGTGGGTTGATACTGAAATGTGAAAATGTTTTAGGGATTTTTCCTCCTGTTAATTGCAAATGGTAGATCACTGCTGACAAGTGCATATCCATGGCTATAATACAAGAGCTTTTATTTGCTCTAATGGGGCTGAGGAGATTGGAGAACTATTGTTATTTTTCAGGTGTATATTTAAGTTTACTCCTGAAACCTTAGAGCTGTAATTGGGGGGGGCATGAGGAAGTGGGAGCAACTTGCTGAAAAATGCAATTCAGAATTCTGTGAAGTGATGGGGTTGCCAGCATTAAAGTTGAAATATTCATATTATGTTGGTAGTATCATCCTCTTGCCTTTACACTATGTACTGGGAGTAGTACCTAGTAAATTATTTTGATTAGAGTTCCACTACTGCTATCTAAACACAGTAGAATGACCTTTAGGTTTTAACAATAAACAATGCCTTTGAATCCTGCTACTTGCTCTAAACAGGAGATGATTGTGGTTAGCATGACCTTCTCCTAAGATCCAAACAGTAAGAGGGAGGAGGGAGGGACCCCAAAATATTTACATAAGGGCGGCTTTTTTGAATATCAAATTGTCCTGTAGACGTAAATAATATCAGCTGTGCCGAGTAGGTGATATGTGATTCCACGTGTGAGTGCTCTGATGTTTGTCTGGATCAGAACACTTCAACAGCTGAGGTATCATATGATGAAGCCATTACTTCGAGTCATATGTTGTGTTAGAAGGAATAATAAGGTTTAAAGTAAGATTTTGACTTTGTAGCTGAACGTCAAGCCCCTCCCTGCAAAAAGAAGTTGTTATAGGTATTCTTATCCCAAGCAGTAGAGGTTTTTTGTGTATAGTTTTGTCATTTTGTTTTTAATGTGAAGCTGTATGATTAAAGGAAATTTTGGGATGAGAATAATTAATTCATATTCCTATGATTCAGAGAGTTAAATAATTTTGGTTAATGTGATCTGCTTACTATTACAGATAATTTAAAAATGAGGCTGTGTTGTCCTGTTGTTTCCTATTCTTTCCCTCAGCAAGCCTTAACGACAGCGAATACTGCCTTTTGCAGAAGTAAATGCTTTGAACTTGCACTCTGTGGGATAAAATTGCACCCCATTCTTTAAGGAATGCTGTGCCTGATGCATTTTACAAGGATTTGTTGCCAGACTTCACATACCTGAAGAGTGAACTGTTACCAAGAATGGGATATCCCAAGCAGCACTGGCATGTTCAGTTAACCAGCAAGGCCTATTTTTAGAGCCTTTAGTTTGGAGTCTGACCAGAGCATTCCTTCTGTAGTGTGTCTGTACTGATGGGTCCCTCGTTCTTTGGAACGTGTTTTCTGTTACTTAGCATTGTATTGTCCAACAGGGGGAGAAAAAAAGAAATAAAATGTTAGTTATATTACATCACATGGCTATTTTAACATGAATGTGAAAGAGTTTCAATAGACGGTTAACTAGGAGTTCTTTTAGTCTAAAATATCAGGCATACTTCTCTACTGTCCTTGCAGGTATCTAGACTAAATCCAAACCACAAACCACCCCAAAATTCCAAACCACACTTATTTGGCAGCTTTTTTTTCACGGTGCTGACTTACACAGGGTTAAAATACCGCTGCACTTTTGATAGGACTGTAATAAATATGTACACTGGTGAATATAAATCCGTTTGAAAATGAGTTCCTTTATTTACAGATGTGACACTGGTATGTTAACACTGAAATGCATAATCCACGTGCTCTCATATTTTTAAAGTGCTGGCATTAGGGAATGTTCTTTGCTGAATGTGTATTAGCGGATCAACACCTTTAAAAGTCTACAAGCCTGGCCAGCCACAGAGAAGAGTTCATGTTAGGTCATGTGAAAGTTTGTCTAGGCATTGATAACATTTGTCACGGAATGGTTCCCTGCTTGAATTTGGTTATTTTAATAGCATATTGAAAAATATGCTATTAAATATGCTAAAGCACATGAAAATGTGCTTTAGAAATTGCAGTATCCTGTGACTAAAACATTTATTTTAAGATTTAGAAGAGAAATTTCTCAGATATATACTGCCTATTGGCTTTATTCATTGCATCCAGTGATTTTTTTTTTTTTTTGTCTCATAACTTGTATTAACTTTTAATCATTTTTATGTGACCGTGTTTAAAGCTAGTTTAATACCATGAAGTCCAAATAAAAGTTCTCATTATTAACTGAATTTGAAAGGATAATGCCAGGTTGTTAATACTCTCTTTGTTATTAGGTGCTGTAAAGCTGATCAGCTTGACCTGTGGAAATCAGCATGTTTGGGCCTGTGACACCAATGGTGGCATTTATTTCCGTGTAGGAACTCAACCTCTTAACCCAAGTTTGATGCTTCCTGCGTGGATAATGATTGAGCCACCTATACAGGTAAAGTGTGGATTGTAACCTGGTGGTTTATTGTAACTGTTGTAACCTGGTGATTTAGGTCTATGCTACACAATAAAACAATATTTTTAACACTCACGGAAAATAGTAGAGACACAGGTTTTTGTTTTCCTTTCCTAATGAAAATTTACTCTTCTTGTAGCACGCAGAAGCTTTATAGGCACATAGCAGAGTGCAGGATTGAGCTACATCCTGAGCACCTGCTGTGTGCTAAGCAAGGGGCTGGATGGGCAAGCAGCACAGAGCGCAGGGTGAGGGAAGGCTCTGCTCAAGTGGCGTGGTGCTGAAGTGCTTGCCTCCCTCTTCCTTTATCCTCACCCTTGTGAGTCTGGGATGCTTGCTAGAGTGCTGTGGGAAAGGCGTCACAGCAGGTGACACTTGTTGGGCTGTACAGGGTTTGCCAGGTGTGAGGGTCTGGCTGTGGTTTCCTGTGGACCTGAGGGAATGGCCTGAAGTTGTGTCAAGGGAGGTTTAGGGCAGATATTAGGAAAAGGTTATTCACTCAGAGGGTGGTTGGGCACTGGAACAGGCTCCCCAAAGAAGTGGTCATGGCACCAAGCCTGACAGAGTTCAAGAAGTGTTTGAACTATATTAGTATTCAGGCACATGGTGGTACTCTTGGGGATGGTCCTGTGCAGGGCCAGGAGTTGGACTTGATGATCCTTGTGGGTCCATTCGAACTCAGCATGGTCTGTGATTCTGTGAATTTAGGGACTTGCCTTACCATGCAGTCATTTCTAAGTATATGGTACAAATGCAGCTCTTCTCCCTTGTTCCCGAAATGGGCAAAGTTTGGTCCTTTGAAAGGATACAGAGTGGAAAGAAGCCTCCTAAAGTACCCTGGGAGCGTATTTTCTGAATATAGAAAACAGACATAATCTGTATCTCCAGTGCCTGTTGTTTGCTTTCTGGTTGCTTGTTTGTTTTTTTTTAATCTCTCCTTAAACATCACTGCTTGCTTTCGTTTCTGCTGTAATAATTTGCAAGTTAATCTATAAGATGAGAGTAATTTCTGTGTCTGTGAGCTGGGACTGTCCTAATGGAGCTGACCTTTGACTGCTGATTTCATTCTTTGCCCCTTGGCATGAAAATGCTTGAACTGAACTCTCTGTGATCTTGCAGAGTAGCGGTGGATGTGTTTGCCTACTTGATTTACATTTTATGATGTTACATCATTTCTTTCAAAGATTTTGAAATGTGTGGTACTTTTGAAAGGACATATTAAGAAATTCAAGTAAATCTGGGGCAGTGGAGTTGCAGTAGTTTATTTGGGTTTTATAGTTTGCTTTTAGTTCTGCTTGTCTCTCATCAGCCAGTTGCTGGCTCCTGTGTATCTTAGGGTATAACAGCAAAGAGGGGCAGTGGAACAGCAAAATGAAACTGCAAATCTGCATCCCATCAATTAGCACAGCACTGGTTGGATGACTAATTCTGTACTGGGAATGTTATCCCAGAGAAATGGGACTTTATTTTGCAGGATAGCAGAGCAGACTGAGAAATAGTTGCCAATATCTCTTGCAAAAAGGACTTGGTTACGCTGCTCATTCTTTGTGTGCTGCAAGTGGGTCTTTTTCATGTAATCTATAAGAGGCATGTTTTCCCTGCTAACAAGGGATGGGGCAGCAGGAAGAGGAGACTGAATGTATCAGTGATGACATCTCCCATGAAGGTAGTATTCTTAAAAAGAGGGAAGAAAACATTCCACTTAAACCGAGTTTGCCAAGAGACAGAAAATTAAACTTGTGTAGTGTCTTCTTACCAAAGGTCTATCCAGGAAAATGGCCCAAAAAGCTGTTTCTCTATGCTGATGCTATTTTCTCTATCGCAAGTTATTCTCTGCTCCTCAACTGAAGTAGATTAAACTGCTCAATGCAAAGGTGATTACAACAGTTGGCATTTGCTGTGGCTCATGATTTGGCAGTGACTTCCTTATGTAGAAAGTGGACAAGGTTGAAAATCAAATTATTTCCTATTATCTTATCAAGAAAGCTGGATGATGTTGGCTTCCAAAAATTATAACCTTCTGATACCCAGAGCAGTGTCATTCTCTTTCCTGATATGGCAAATTTAATGAGTCAGTATGAAAGGGCAAAAATTCAAACACTGCTTGTAGAGAAGATGAAAACTCATGGGTTGTGTGCTTGTTTTGAGACAATTCCAGCATGTTAAAACAAGTCATTAAAGGAGCAGCCATTCATGCTTTTACAGAGGCTTAATGCAAAATAAGAAAATATGTGAACTTTTAAAATATTTCCAAATGCTAGCTTAGTGTTTGGATAACAAATATAACATGATGTCTGAAAAGTGAACTGTTCAGTGAACAGTATTTGCTTATTAGGAGCAAATTACTTACTGTTATCTGTCCCTTAATTGACTTTGACATAGTTCATGCTGCCTCTCTCTTCAGAACAGCAGAAATACTGTAAGAAGTATCTGTGAACAATTCAGCCATTTTCTGTTTGAAGAAGGAAATGAAAATTGCCTTTCACTTTCTTTAAGTACAGAAGCACTCTCAAATAACGTAATTTGAAACCAACTATGGATATTTCATTCCCCAGTAAATGTCAGAGCCAATATGACTTGCCTGTCCCAGATCTCATGACTCATGAGCAGCTTGTGAGCAGCTGCAGACTCTGCTTTTATGGTGTCACTTCTCCTTAAAGGAGTGCTGCAGTTGCACAGCATCTGTCTTTTAACAGCTTCACAAAGGTATTCAGAGACTGTAATTTTGATGAGATTTTGCTTATGGTAAAATGAGTGAATATAATTTAAGTTCAGTCTTTGGCTCTGTGATGCTGTATTTTTTCTTAAATCTAGACTAAACCCATTCTCCTTTGTTACTCTTCCCTCTGTACCTCTCCACTGCAGCATCTCTTGAGATGAAAAATAACATTATATGTTTTCTGCCCTCCCTCTTTATTTTATCGGGTATTTCAGAAGTGGTTGATAACATTGTTAGAGTATCTTGAGCAGTAGTAGGTTATATATAGATGTTTTCTGTGCTTCATCAGTTCTGTTCTGCAATCTTAAAAGTCAAAATGATGATGTAGTTAAGCAGCTTTTTGGAAGCTGCTTCAAGGACATTGACAAAACGAATCAAAATGGTTTGATGAAATTATTTTGGACCAGAAAATAGAAAGTGTTCTTCATTCAGTTGTTAATATACAGCATAAAACTATGATCTACTGTAGCATGTCTTAATATAGATTACATTTAATTTTTTAAAAAAGAGAAGGAAATATAAATATTATTTAAGAAGATACTAATGGAGTACGTTTCTATATATGTGTGAACGTATATTTATTATGATTTAATGCTTTTCAGATTTCTGACCTAAAGGAACAATAATAAAAATAAAATAAAAAATTAGTATAGCCTATAAGACTACTTTAAGTGATTGTAGAGCAGAAGTTGATCAAAAGTTAAAAATCATTAAATTACTTTAAAAGGTCCCCAGAAGTTGAACTGGTTGAAAATAATTCTTTCTACATTTCGTCCTTGGTTTCTGGCACCTTCTGAAAAAGATGAGACAAAATCTGCTCTTGAGAAACACATAAGTTCCTACAAGCACAACTTAACATACAAACTGTCCTTAAGAACCACCTTCTCAGATTTACAGTAAGAGATCTATCGGCTAAACAACTTTATTTGACAAGATTAAAGGAAAGATTAAAAAATGATCATAATAAGTATTTGTAAGAAGTTACTAATCTATTGATTGTAAATAATCAGTCTTACTCTAAAAATATATTGAAACATTTTATTGTCATTTGCTTAACTGCTGCTCTGTTGTTCTTTTGAAACTAAATTTCATAGAGAATAGGATTGAAAAAGCAATTTTATTAAATCAAGAGGTCTGTTTAAAAATCCATGTAGATTGTCTGAACTGTGGAGTACAAGGGGTTTATGTAAGGAAGTGTTTGCTATTTGACTACTGCATAAAGCTTTTTCCAGGGTCTCAGCAGACAAGCACCACTTAACTTAGTTTGCCATAAAATTGTCACCTGCAGTATGTTCGTTTCAAGTTAGAAAAACTTTTGATTTACTACCGTTCCCATAAGCAACCTGGTAATTGTCTCTTTATATTTTAAGCTTGATATCATAGGTAAGAGAAATTCTTATAGGTAGTAGAAGTTCTTGCTGACCTAGGAAGAGCTGTTTTTTTCTCGTACACATACTTTCAAAAAAAAATAAAAAATTAAGGCTGTTCATGCTTTTGCAGTTGTTTAAACACTATTAAAGGTAGCAAATAGCAGTTTAAAAATATCATTTGAAATTTAGGCAAATTATCTGTAATTTTGGGAAATCTGTACAGGATAGATTTAATTTCTTTTCAATACTTTACATTGAACATAGATTAAGAAAAGGTTAGGAGGTTGATTGTGTCTTATGGGTAAGTGGTGACTTGTTAGAAATTGTTGCATGATCTTTATTTCGTTTCCTTTCTTTAAATAAAATTCTGCTTATTACAGAACACTTAATGTGGACTTGGCGACTTTCTTCCTCTGCCATCTGCCTTGCTTTTGCATTTTTCAGTGAGATTTCTATTATTATGAAGTCCTGTTCTGTGTTAAGTGGTACTTAGAGGAGGAAGTGATGAGCACTTCTCAAGATCAGATTTTGCCATTAGGCTGAAATGGAGGAAGGGTTTGTTTGAAATGATCCTCAGGGCTTGGATATTTGGAGGGGAAGGGATTTTTCTGTTGAAAATGCTTCATAACTCTTACTCAGAATCATCTATGCTACTTTTGAACTCACTTGCCATGGAAATCTCTGTTCTTTCTAAGGCATACTCCATATGACTGTTCTTTCAAAGTCTAATTGTTTTCCCTAGCACAGACTGGCTTGCATTACCCAGCTATGGCACAAACATCTTTTTGAGTTGCTACGAGATCTACTTTGGAGTGCTCAGATGAGATTCAGACGAAGTGTCCTTTATTAGATCCAGTCTGCCTGGGTTGGAGAAAGAATACACTCATTAAACCTTCTGGTTATCTCTAGACCAGACTAACTAGTCTATTGTTCCATATATCTTTACTCACATGAGGCCTCTGAAGACGTTAACAGGGAGAGGATTTTCCTGGAGGACTGCACTTTTCAAGATGATATAGAGAAAAACGGTTTGACAGTAGTAAAAGCATCTGTCTCGAGGTGGATTGCAAATAAATATAGGAGATCAAAGCTCCTGCAGCTTTGTATTTTGTTTAGCTCATTTAAGATGCCATATTCTTTAAGTTCAAGTCTGTGCTATTCTTCACAGGCATGCCTTTCTTAAGTAACTGTAAGTAAAAGGTGCTTTTAGAGGCTGAAAAAGTGCAGTTCCAGCATTTGTGCTGAAGTTGCCTCGTGCCGATTCCGTTGCTTAGTGCTTATTATCTTCCTTTTTGTTGCTGGTTAAGAAAACTGCTGTCACTATATTTCACTGTATTTTGCTACTTTGGAGTTTTAGCCTTCTGATACTTGTTTTAAGGCATTGCTATCGCCACGTTCAGAGAAGTGTGCGTGTGGCCTGTCCTATTAGATAGCAGTTGTTATCAGCACCAGAAGCTTCGGATGCCAAAAAGTGCACGAACTGAGGTACACCCAGAAAACTGAGTAGGCAATCCTTCTGTGTCCTTCTGAAGTGTGATCTCAAGGTGTTGTGTTTGCTTTTTGACAAGACTGGCTGACACTGAAAACAATAACTGTCAGAAAGAGAACCTTCAGTTTTCATACTTCCATTTGTTCAGTACTGGAAACATCCTCACACCTGCACTCTTCCAACGTGCCTGTATTTTGGTTAGCTAAAAGAGAATTATGTATTTAATTATTTTTCAGAGAGATGAAGAAACACATTTAACGTTCAGTTGGGCAAATAAAGTAACTACAATTATCACTGAGTTTTGAGAGTTTTCAGTGTTATTCTATTTAAAAATAAAAATGCCATCATGTAAAAATTCATGGGTAGAGGGTACATATCGTGATTTAGCAAGCATATGCCTTGGTTGCACAGAGTAAGAAGACACTCTGGGATATCTGCTGGAAGCATCAGACCCTTTGACTTTGAGTTAGGAGCTTGAAGGCCCCTCCCCATGGTGTATTATTGTCTCCCTGTTTTATGATGATGCTGTAAGCAGACAACCTCTGACAACCTCTCTTTGCAGACCAGCCCAGCAATCTGCAACTCCCCTCCAGGGAGTTGGAGAGCTGGGTTGTGGTGCCTTTCCTGCCCCGATGACCCTTCCTAGAGATCTGCCAAATAGTCTGGGCTGTGGGAAGTCCCCGTCTGCTGATCCCAAATCCAATGAATCTAAGAACTAGGCAAAGCAGAGGAGATTGGTCTATATATAGTCTCGTAAATGGATCATCTATCTGGGAGGCAGTGACGTGGGTTCTGATCCCTGACCCCTGGAGTACTATTGTTTTTCTATTCCAGTAGTTATTTAAATGAATTGTAACACGTGAAGTTTATTCATTTGTTCATAAACCAGAGCAGTAGTGAAATGGGGATTTCTGTCACTGTCAGAGGTGTGTGGTGTTTTCATCACAAACTTATTAAGGAACGTGAACAAACAAAAAGCAAAATGGCAGAAAAAGCAACAGATCAATAACTGGTTAAAACTGCTTTAGCAAAGCAGAGCTGAGGCTGAAGTTAAAATAAATGCTTTGCTTTCATTGGTAAAGTATTTAAGTTTTAAACAATAAAGAGGTACACTTTACTGGCATAGCCACCCATAGAGGGTGTTTCACTGATGCTCCTTAGGTGTGTTTATAAAAAAAGTAAAAGTTACTCAGAGCTTTGCTTGTACAAGGTTTTTATTACCTAGTGCTAAATTATAGAAATAAATAAATTATTAGAAATACCTGTACTGGGAATTACAGGCAGCTTATCTCCTACACTACAGTTTATAGTCTTAGTTATAAGACTGTGACTAGAAGACAATTGGGCAAAGCTGACTAGATCTGTAGTTTGTACAGTCTTTAATGTGGTTGCATGAAATTTTAATTATTTTTTTAATTGCTTGTAAAGAACAGTTGTACTAAATATTTTAAACATATTTTATGGTTCTGTTGAGCTTTATCATGTTGAATAGTTGCATTGGTTTGGTTTGATCTTTTCCATGACTTGATGCCGTATGTTGTTGTCTTTCCCACGTTTGTTCATGAAAAAATGCAGAAATAAAAAATTTAGAGATAACAGAGGGCAGAGGTCAAGGAATTTACTCTTCAGCTTTGCTTTTTCCTCCTGATTGAGCTAGCCATAGATAGCACAATAGATATCTCCTTAATTGGAGATACCCAACTAAGGCCTTTGTCCCTTTATTCACTAAAGGCAGAAAGTGGGGGAAAGGGTGATGTTGTTTTTTTCTGAGGCTTCTGAGGAAAATAATGCTCCATTTTTTCAGACAATAAATAATAATGTTTTTCTGACAGTTTAATGCCAACATTACTGAAGAACACGTGGTATTGAGGGAAGACCAAACATAGATTGATCTTTCCTGCTCCTGTATATTGCCTTGAACTTCTCTGCAGAGAAAAAAGCAGCACTTAATTTAGCAAGCTAATGCTGAAAGTGCTTTACAACCTTCATTCAAATAGACCTCAGATAATAATATAGAAATAGGCATATATTAGGGGAGGGCCTCTCTAAGTTACATTCTTTGTTTGTTATTCATGTTAATAGGGTCTTGATGCTGTTAGTCATGAAAATAGTCAGATTAGTGTGATACACACATAAAGCTCAACAGTGTGAGAAGTATCTCTGATGTGACCTTCTTATGGCCTGGGCTGAACCAGGTGAAGGCAAGGAGAACATTTGTGTGGCATGTAGCCACCAACTCATTCTAAAAAGGATTGGGCTTGGACAGACCGATAATGTTTTGTTTAGTTTTCCTTATCCTGGATATTTGCAGCAGAACAGAGATAGTGGAGGTTGTCTGGTACATGGACTCTCTGCTCCTGAAAAGTGACGTGGAAAATGTTCTGGTGCCTTTTTGTGTGTATGTTTGTCTTTTCTTCCTTGACAAGGAAGTCAAACCATTGGGATTTGGGTTCAGCTGTGATCAGTAAGACAAAACTTCTGGGTAGGATGTCAGGGGATGTGGGAGGGGGAGTGTGTTAGTTTTTACTTTGGATTTTGTGTGATACTATTTTTCAAATGAAATCCTTACACCGAGGCTTGTCTCTCTGTGGTTTGCAGAAACAAAGGAAATTATTTGCACAGAATTATAAAGCTAATGGACAACTTGATAAAAATGTTTAGCGTAGACACTGTTTCTTGATATCATTTAAGAATTTGCTGGTTAAG
The DNA here is from genome assembly GCF_036250125.1 of Pseudopipra pipra. NCBI lineage: Eukaryota > Metazoa > Chordata > Aves > Passeriformes > Pipridae > Pseudopipra > Pseudopipra pipra. The sequence continues at coordinate 54,415,230 of NC_087554.1, forward strand.
TGATTCTTTCTAGTTTACTTCATTTTATCAACATTGTTTTCTTATGAGATGTGTGGGTACTAGCAAGTTCTTTTTTGTTGCTTTTATTTGTAGCAGACAACAAAGATATTCACAGCTCTTAGTATGTAGTTTTAGTGTTGAAAAGTTACATAGTTGGCAATATATGTGTGGTAGTCCATGGTTGTGATGGGAAATCCTTCATATCGAAAGACAGAGAGTGACTGGGGTGTTTTTAGCCAATGCACAAGACCAGAGGGCAGGTGGATCTGCCTTTTCTTCTTGGCTAAAACAGTCAGACTCTTGAGATTTTTAGAGTTTAGAAATTTTTGGCACCCAAAGTAAAAGGAAAGCAATGTTCCACCATTTTTTATCACATAACACTGGATCTATTAATGATCCATAACATGATGATCTCTCTCAGCATTGAGTATTGTGGATAAATGTGGATAAAAGCAGATTTTTGTGTGTCAGCATTAGAGGAGGATAGCTGAGAGACTGGTGTGAGGCTCTTTAAAATTCCAGATTCTTCAGTAAATTACAAATAGGACATGTTTTACAGTCAAGGTATATCAATCTCATGGATCCTGTTGGAAGTTAAACCAGCTGAGAAAAGGCTATGCTAAGATAATTTATTAATCTTCATGGTTATCAGCCTCAGGAATGTTATCAGCAGATTTATGAATTTGCACAGATCTCTCTCTTTACTGCTATGAGAGAGCTGCATTTAACCTTTAAGTGCAGCTGTAGAGACTTTCTTGTTATATAGATTATAAAACACTTAAAGCATGCTTATGGTAATTCAAACTTAGTGAAACTAGGGGATATCTGAGATAATGTCAGCATGATTGTTCCAAAAAATGGTACGTTATGTCAAGAAAATGTTAAATTAATTTTATCCGCCTTACTGTGTTAGCCATGAGAACACCTTTTTGGTGTAGATGGTGGCTTTCTGGGTAAGAAAAACCAAAACAAGAGAGGTCAAATCTCTGCAACAGGCTCTAAGAATTGCCTGTACTTGTTTCCAATGTCTTGTCCCTGGTTTGTGCCAAAAGCTGGTGTACATAATAATGATGGCAGTGTCTGTCCTGTCAGTTCTGCCCTTCATTGGCTGTTTCACAGCAGAAAGCTGCGGGGGTGGAGGTGAATTGGCTGGATCTCTCACAGTGAGAGTAACAGGATTGTTTTATTGGTGCAAGTTTATCAGAAAGAGCTAAGTAGCCTGAAGGAGGAAGAGAAGCTGGAGGTGAAATACCCAGAGAGCTCACTTAGGGAAGCAAAGAATGAGAAGAATTTTTGGCCAAGCTTGTAGACACATTACTTTGAATTTCATGATTGCCATTTGTTTCTTAGATGTGTTGGTGCTGCAGAATAGGGGAGAAGTAATTTCTCTAAGTATACTTGAGCCTGCAGTGGTATCAGAAGCAACCTAGTTGAGATTCATGCAGCTCCTTTCATGGCACTCCTTTGGGGCGTTTTGTCTGCTTTTCTTAGCCTCCACAGCCTGTAAACCTGTAGGAATACACAGACTTAGGTACTAGGTATAAGCACTCAGTAAGTCATTTTGGATGGAAATACTCCTCCAGTTCTTTCTCAGAGAATTCTTTTCTAGACAAATGACAGAGGAAGAGAACAGTGGGATCCTGACATAGGACAGTGGAGGGCAAAGTGCACAAATCCCAACAGGTCAGCAACAAAAGTCACACCAAGCTGTTGGGTACAATTTGTGAAGGCCCCTGGTTGGAACATGAAGTGTATTGCAGGGCATAGGCAATTCATGGTATGGAGGAGATGGGACAGAAAATCCTAAATCTGAGGAAGGAGGTGATTGTTAGAAGAACATGGTAAGGAGAAGGAGATAAGTGGATTTGAAAATATAAAAATTTGAAAAAAAAATATAAAAGGCAAAGGTCTCCTGGTAGTGCAGTGCTTCAGCCTGCATAAGGTAATAACTGCACAACTTCCTTACTAGAAAACATGGAACTGCAAAAGCAGAAATATGGAGAGGCATGTGATGCAGCTGAAAGCAGCATAGAAGTGAGGCACCACTCCATGGCAGTGGTGTGGGGAAGTGAGCAGGGAGAAATAGGGAGTGAGAGCCAAAGTAGCTGTAGAAAGAAGCAGAGAAGAAATGGAGGGGAGAAACTGAAGCAGGCCCAGGACTAGGGAGCACTTCCAGTGAAGGGGCAGAAAGCCCAGAGGGGAAAATTGTGTGGGATTTTGGGGTGTTTTGATTTTACTGTGGTTTGGGTTTGAATATGTTTGGAGGTTTTTAGTGTGGTTTGTTGTTTTGGGGTTTTTAGTTTAATACCAGTTTGAAAGTACTAGGCAGCTATGTATTCTATGTAGTTAGTGCTTTTCAAGACAATTAGTGGCTTTACTTGTAAGTGTTCAAACTGCAGCCACTGTAAATTTACCATGAGCAGAGGTAAACAATTGATCAAGCCTCTACAGCCTGAAGCTTCCATTGGAGGGCAAATACCTAATGAGAGCAAAAACATAAGAAGATAGTCTGTTGAAGGCCTTAAAACCTGAATAGACAGGATTGATTTGGTGATGCAAGTCAAACTTGGTTATAGCTGGATCAGACACATGTCAGCACCAGAATTTTAAAAGCAAAACCAAAGCAGGTAACTGTATGTACACAGAAGGCCCATCTGGGACTGGGTTGTGTCCTTATATATATATATATATACACACACATGCAGATTATGCTTCTATATTCCTAGGATTGTACATGCAAATTGCTGTTTGCTCTTCTGCTTATCACAGTGGAAATTCAGCTTTTGCCTGTGAGGCTAAAGCAGGGAATTCAGTGTTGTTTTGTGAGGAGATGTGTTTCAGGGCATCATACTGTCTTCTGCAGTGCCTTTATTAGGCTGGTGTGGAGAAAAAGTCTTTTGTTTGTTTTTGTCTGTGTTTTATTTGAAGAACATGTTTTGCAGGATATTTGCAAACATCCAAACCTGTTGGCTGATATATTTTGCTACAAAATCACCATCGTTTTGATGTCAGTGACACTGATTTTGAACAGTAGTTGAGGCAAATCTCCATAGAAGCAGATGGAGTAAGGACATGCCTGGGAGCAGAATGGGAAGTGTGTTTCACCTGTATTTGCCAACAGGTAGTGTTGTGGATCCTCTCCTGCAGGTGTGGCTGCTCCAGTGCTGCAGTGGTCTGCAGCGAGTTCCGTGGTTGTATTCCTATAGAATGGAGTACAGGAAAGAAGTCAGATCACCATTTCATTACAAAGAGGAACCATTTAGACTGTAACAAATTGTACTGCTTGTATATGCTTAGAAATAAAGTGCAAAGTTAGTTATGTTAGGAAACCTTCAGGAAGGCAGGAGGAAAACACTGTACTTTGTGCATTTCATTGGAAGAGTTCCCTCCAACTTTCAATTGAAACATATTTGATTGGAACAGCAGTGGGTAAGCAAATATTAACATTATTAGACTTGAATACTGAACATTGAATATCATTATCAGTAATTGAGTGACATTCATTCATATTCCTTTCTATTTAGAAAGGGATTGACTTCTTGGAAAATTAATAATCTTGTACAGTAACATATACAATATCAGTTAGATTGCTCCCTGTCTTTAGTATCTGGTCAATATTTTACTGTGGATGTGTACTTTTGTGAAGAACAAGTGATACAATAGTACAAAGATGCAGTAGTTCAAAGTTTAAATACTGTGCTTAATTTTTATAGCCAGTAGGAATCAACTTGGTCAGCATTCATTCAAGTCCAAATGATCAGATGTTGTGGGCAATTGATAGCAAATGGAATGTCCATGTGCGAGTTGGAATTACAGATGAAATGCCTGTAGGCACTGACTGGGAACATGTACCAGGTAAAAACTAATGCATCAGTTCCTTGTTGTTTCTGCCATTTTCTCAGTTTTTGTTTTGTTTAGATTTTTTCTTGTTGCTTTTTAAATTGAATAGTAATGCTTAAATAAAATATTTTTTCTGGCAGTTAAGTGTTTGATAAGGTTTATCTTTTAAAGAGGACCTTGGTTTTACTTAAAAACACTAAGTAGTTAACTGGGAGAAGTACAATGTTTTTTAGGCTGCTGCCACTGAATTAATAAGTGGTACAGTTCCCTTTCAGATAGAACTAAAGCAGAATTCCTAAGCGGTAGGAAACTATTTTACCATGGAAAGTTTTGTATTTCAATGTGGTATCACACGGGGTTACTATGTAGATGTGGGTAACAAAAACCTAATGCTATTTTGCACATCTCTCTACTAATCCTGAATGCTGGATGTGTTGTGGATTAGGTAGTTACACTTTTGCCTTGCCTGTAAACAAAACTAAATTTTAGGTGTTTCTTTCTAAATAACTGTGTGTTGACGCTGTCTGCTTTTTAAAGATTTGTCACTGCATAAACACATGGCACTTAGTTGCAGAGTACTTGTGAAGAGGCGAAGAAAAAGTCCACAATATCTGTAATAGTCACCATTTTTAGACAAAATTGTAACCGTTGGATTATTCCCCATGTGATAGTAACATACAGTGGAGGCTCCAAAAGTGTGTTACGAAGGTCCTCTAACTGGATGTTGCTTGTGGCTGTGGCCACGTAATAAAATGTATCCACAGTGTGGCCAATAGATGCAGAATACAAACTCTGCAATTAAAAAGCTTTTTTGGTCACCAGTGCTTCATATAAGAGTATATAAAACTATTACAGTCTTGACGTCTGCTCTTAGTGAATTTTTCTGCAAGTATATTTAGTACCCAGGAAAGGCTGTGATTTTTTTTCCTCTTTGTGTCCAAATCTCTGTAGGTTTGCAGGCTTGCCAGCTGGCCATAAGTACAAGGACCGTTTGGGCGCGGTGTCCCAATGGAGATGTAGCTCGTCGGTACGGCATTACTGACAAGAATCCTGCAGGAGACTACTGGAAGAAGATTCCTGGAAATGTCTCACGCTTAACAGGCAAGTTGGTTCTGCATGAGAGTCTGTCCAAAACATTGTGATGTCTGCTTTGACTTCTCCCTGATGGTGCTCAGGCTGGACCATATGCAGGGAGAGCTGCATGCTCTGTGAGAGTTTCACCGAGGGAGCTTTTATCACATTAGTAAAAACCTTCTCTGGGTATAATTAGGAAAACAGATACAAATATTTATTTAATGTTTATAACTGGAACCTGCTGCCTTAATTAAAAGATGGATAATTTCTGCTTTGCAGTGACCCCTCTAGATGAACTGTGGGCAATCAGTACTTCAGGATCCCTGCTCCAGCGCCTCACTAAGACCTTTAGCCATTCCCATAGTTTGCAGAAAAATAATGACACTTCTGTTCTGCTTCACCCTGATGATTTTGAAGATGAATGGGAAGTGATATGAAGTCTCTCAAGCTTGTGAAGCAGTGAAAAAAACAGGACAGAATTTCTGTGATGTATGTACAGAATATTGGATCTAAAAGCCACTCATGTTGGACCTGTGATATTAGCACTTTTGTATTGAAAAACTGACCTGTTAAATAGCCCCCAAGCTGTGAGTTCTGATGTTTGTTACATTATCTTTTGGGAGACTCTTTAGATGTGGCATACTGCAATTGTTATACTGTATTACTGTAGAAGCTCCTTTGGAAATATAACCCTTAAGTTAATCTTACTAGCAGTGGAAGTGACTACTTCACAACAGCATGCACACTAATGTACTGATTTTGAGAAGGAATTCTGTTGCATTAAATATTTCTCTACAGCAGAAACACTAAGCATTTCTCAATTTCTTCTTGTACTTGGAACTCCAAACTGATGGGATCGCTCTCTGACTGTTGTACATACATTTAGAATTATTTTTCCTTGCAGCATGGAAGAAGATATGGTGAAGTATTTCTTAGTAAGATTTGAGAACATCATGATTACACAGTATTGGTGTTGAAATTAACTTAGTTTGATCCATTTCCACATAAATATTTGCAAGGCTATACTAACCTTCCATTTCTTGAAATTTCGTTCATAATTTGGCTTTATTCACAAGGGAGAAGTTTGGATTACACCTGATATCAGGGGGACTTTCACCCATTTCCATAGCCATCAGGAAGCTGACAGATTTTTGGGGGTAAGTCCCAGTTTGGAATAAGAAGAGGTCGCTTGTTGGGTTTGTAGTACAAAGCAGGAATGTAAAGGCAGCTTTCATAATTCCTGTTGTGCTGTATTTGTGCCTCCAGCCAGTGCTTTAACATTTGGACTCATATTGTTTTGAGTACCAAACTTAGATGTATTAAGAGAAAAAGTGGTAATAGATAGAATTACCTATATATCCCGTTAAAAATTGTGATATTGTGAGAAAATACTTAACAATATTCTGATTTTTAGCTATGTTAGCTAAATTTTGAAGTGTCTTATATTTAACAGAGGTTGCAGCAGGAGTATGTGATGAACTGGGAAGTAACTTAAGTTAATAATTGCAGTTTATTTTTCTTTATACTAAATCTTCTTTGAAAGATACCTCATCTTTTTTAAGCAATAGAACTATAGATGAGAGAACCTGAGTTCACTATGTAGGCAGAGGAGTTATTTTGTGTTTGTTCTAAGCTTATAAATCATCAGAATGTTTTAAGCAGCTGTTAGCCAATACTGTAAAAGAGCCAGCTTCAGAAAAGGCCAAGAGTTGTCAAGTGGGGATGTTTCTGTTTTGAGAACTTAATACACACGGAAAAGGATGTGTTTTCTTTTGAACCTCTGTTCTCTTCCAGAACAGTTCATGCGTGTGCTGCACTAAACTTGGAACAAACATGCAAGGTGAGAATGTGAATCAGTGGAGAGAGAACCAAGTTATGTCACCTTTTTTTTAGTAGCACTTGTGATATTGGCTGTGAGTTCTCAGCCTGATCTCAGTCTTACAGGGAGGACAGATTTGTTTCCCTTTTACAGATGATATGTTCGCTTCTTTCTTGTTCATCTGTATACAGAGATTACCCCAGAGGGTTTTTTTAGCCTGTCTGGCAGTGGATGGGAATGGAATCAGCTTGTGAAGTAACCCAGTATGTTTTATGCAAGCATAGCTTGGTGTCTTGAGGACCCTAAAGAAGCTGAAATTCAGCTTAAAAGTATCTTGTGGCAGCTCCTGAGTCAATCACTTTGGAGAAAGGACACGAGTACTTCTCTGTGCCCTGCCAAGCACCGGATGCTCAAATACAATGGCATTATTTAATAGTGACACTTTTGTATTACATTTTTCAAGTCATCTTAGTAATGGTTTGAGCTTGCTAGTTGTTTATTTACTGTATAATACTGTTCCTTGCTATGGTCATTAATATTAAATTGATATCAAGAGCTCTTATCAGAGTACTTTTTAGGATAGCTTAAATAAAATTAGGATGGATTTTTTTACTTTTATTTCTGTATTTAGGTTTTTGGTTTTGTTTGTGCTTTGAGACAAGTGCAATAAACTAGATTTTTAAGAAATAAATTACTGTGGTAAGAGTCATCTGTTGTATGATTCACAAGAGAGTTCTCTGTGTCTGGAAACTGTCTTGTGAAAGACAGGCATGCTTATGAAATCCCTCCCCTAATGGTACCCCAGACGATATGGTAATGACAGTGTAAGGACCTGGATACTGTAAAGTTTATTTCATATATTCTTTTAATTATGACAGGCGTGTCAAACCAGCAAAATGGTCATCTTTCAAGGAAAGAAAATTAAGCACTTCTCATATTTGAATATTAAGCTTGTTGCCTCCATATTAAGATGGTTTTGCTGTAATAGAAGTAAACAAATTTCTTTCCTTACATGCTGAACAAAAATTGCATGTTAAATATCTTAGCTTTCAGTGAAAAATATGCATGTGCAGTCCCAGACAGAAACTGTTCAAGCAGAAAATGGGTGATTATACCACGTGCTGTAACTGCACCCTTCCTTGAATTTTAAATTATCTGAGGACTTCCTGTGTTTCTGGCCTTTAACTGGAATGCAGCTGGGCCTTACAAGAGGGCACCTTGGCTTCACTTCCCAGAGGAGAGAACTGTTTCCTGACAGTCAGGACCTGGGTAACTTCACACAAGAAAACATAGCAATGATTAATGAGGCTTCTGACTCTTAAACACACTTCCAGCCCCAGGAATCCTGTTCAGATTCAAATGGCAATGTCCTTGCTAATTATCATAGCTTTTATCTTGACAGACTGGTTCAGCTGCTTCTCTGACTCCTACAGGGAACTGGTAGTCTCCTTACAGCACCAGCCCGTGTCTATTATGCAGGAGTGATCCTTATGTCACAGCTTAAGGAAAATGGCTGTGATGAGTTGTTGTGAAACAGCCATCTTAGATATATAAGAAACTCTTGATTTTTTCTTTGTCTCACAGCAATAAAAATGAATAGGATCATGTTAAAGGGTACAAAGAAAATCTTTTGCTAACAAGTGTCAAAGAAAATGCATTAATGGCTTCAGTAAGATAGTTGAAGTGTTGTTATGAAACACTGCTGCCACTAAGAAAAATTATATTGAACACTTAGGTCATTGTCTAAATATAGCTTTAAGTATACAGCTACAAAGATTCACATTTCTGTGGCCTTTGTACCTGTTTGAAGAGTGTCTGATGCAATGAACAAGCATTCCCCCTTCTTCTCCACACACTTGTGAACATCAGAAAGTTTGAACTCCATAACTCCACTATGTTACTTTCCAATAGATGAGTCCTGTCAAGTATTTTGAAGGCGCTTGTGGGTTATTTTAGACTAGTGTGGCATTCTGCCTTGTATTTTTGCTTTTCTTTTAAAAGTCTCTTAAATGAGTGAGCTGTTGCTAGTTGTTTCTACTGGAGTTCTGGGTAGATTTCAAGGAACAACCTTGAGACAGCTTTTCAGTAAATGCTGTTCTGAGTGTAGAGGCTTGAAATTCAAGTGCTTGTATGCCTATGGCTGGACCTGGGAAGTTAGCAATTAGTAAAACATAGTGTATGAAGATATGGAGATCGCATTACCTCCATGTAAATTCTCTGGTCTTCAGTTTTTACATTAACTGGCCCTGTACAGATTCCATCCCTCCTGTCAGAAGCAGAGAGATAAGATCTGGATTGAGGATTTCTAGTGGTAAAATATGAGATGCAAGCTTTTACTCCTTTTGCAGCCTTCCTGAAAGTTGCATGTTGGAAACAGTATTATGGTGGCAAGTAGCTAGCAAAGAAAGCTGATGTATCCAAACAAAGTAGATCACCCTGATTGTTTAATAATAAGTTATTGCAGTTAAATAACTACAATAGTAGTTAACCACTCTCACATCAGCAGGACAGAAGAGGACTTGTAATATAGAGGACTAAATTTTAATTACTGGAAAGCGAAAGTTGAGTTCAGTCATTATCTTTTGTGAATTACTACAACCAAAGCTCCACTGATAAGGATTAAAATATCTGGATGAATGAAATTATCTCCTTAGTCTGCTGAATAGCAATATCTAGGTTTATCAGCTATGCATTTCTCATCACTTGAATGGGTTCAGTGCAGGAAATGTTTTAGAATATACTGTGGCTGGTATCATACTGGAAGCTGTGTGAAATTATCATGACGATTCCTTTGGTTTTTTGAGTCTGCCTGACTTGAAATCTATTTAAATACATCTATCAAATTTGTTATATTAGCCATAAAGTTAAAATCCTGCTTGATGCTAGTGGAGGAAAAAAGTATAGAAAAAGTAAAGATCTGTTGAGAATCTTTATGTTTTTACAGATGGTGGAGTTTTTATATACGTATATATATGCACATATATAAAAGATTTGATTTTTGTTCTCTAAAAGCTAATACAGTGATTATAAAATACCAAAAAATACTAAATCTTCCAAACTGAAAAATGCCCTTTCCATCTTGGCTCTCAGAAATTACTTTAAAATATAGTGATTTTTATAGTCTGTGATTCTCTGATAGAGGCACTGAATAGTGCACAACTGAATAGCACTGAGTGGAGCTGCAGTTATGAATTAATCTTTCAAACATTATGCACTATTTCTGATATAGAAGAAACCAGTGTCTTATTTTTCTATTTTAATATACTTTTTCTCATAGCCTCAGCTGAGATACACTTAGAGCAGATAAAGGAAGGAGACTTCAATTTACAACACTTGTGTTTTGAATCTCATATCCAGATAAAATATACCTAAGGATGTGTATGGAATTGTATTGATGTCCTGTACTTACTGTCTTGAGTTTGCACAAGTTGACTGTGTCCTTTATTTGTATTCAGTGGACCTGCTGTCCAATCAGTGTGGTGAGCCTTGGCTGGGAGCTCTCTGCTGTTTAGGGGTGTGCACAAGTATCTTGTGTATGGAATGGAGAAGTGGCACAGGTGTTATATCTGTTAAAGCATGAAATGAGAATACTCAAGAGATGACTCCTTGCTGAGGCTGCTGTGTTTTGCCTAACTAGGGGCTGGATGAATTTAGCTAAGCTCTGCTGGGTCAGGTGAAAGATCAAGCTAACTAAAAGCCTGGGAGGAAGGTTCCAGGGAAGCCCCCAGCAGACTGCCTGGCACGTGTGCCTGGCTACAGATCAGGGGGATATGTATAGAAGAGAATGAATTTGCTTGAACTGCAGAGGAAAAACTGCAACTACCAGCAAGAAACCCCACAATCCCCAGTTGTTCTAGGGAACAGACCAGCCAGCTGATCATGGGAAGTGCAAAGTAAGTAGGGTAATTGCTAGAATGACTGAGATTTTACTTGCTCAGCTCCCACGCTTGTCTTGCTAAATCCGTTTTGTGCCTCAGCAGATGGGCTTTAGTCTGTTCCCTCCATGAGCCGCACCCAGCACTCCAAACTGGGAATAAAAACATGCAAAGTGGTGGATCTGCACTTTGTTCCGTGGTGCAAGTCAATCCTTTTAAGTTAAGGAGAACATGGTAAATGATCAGTGGAACACTTTGAAATAACTGTTGATTCATTTTGTAATTGCTGTACTAATAATGCTGACCTCGTTAAAATCGATGCCATAGGTACTTGTGTGGGAGATCTGTCGGGCTACAGGTCTAATTAGCTGGTTACTTAAAGTACTGTCAACATGGGGTCTGTTTAAAACAGCAACAAAAAAATCTGAAATACGTGTTTGTCTGTACTAGGAATGGATACATTGGGAAACTGAGTCTTGTTGCTTTCAGGGCCTGCTAGCTGCTTTTCATACTGTTCTTTGCTTAGTGGAGAGATCTTTCTCCTGCCCTTCCATGCACAATTACATGTTTACATGGCACCCATACGGAGCATTCCTGGGAGGAAAACAGGAGAGTGTAGAGGCAGTTCTGAGCACCTGCTTTCCTTCTTCCCCATCTTCTAATTGCCATAGGACAGGAATTGAGGTTCAGGGAGGTAGTGAAGCATCTCTTCTTACTTTAATTTTTGTTTAAATAAAAAACCAAAGGTTAAACCATCAGGTTTTTTTATCAAACCTTGTCCACAGTCCTTTGCAGCATGTTTTTCACTATTCCTGGCTGCTTGCAATATAGTAACTTCCTAAACCCGATTTTAATAGAAGACTTTCAAGACAGAAGGTGACAGATGGTTGGTTGGATATTTTCTTTTTTTAATGGGTGAGATGAGTTTTCAAGGCATACTGAGCAAGGTGAGCTCAGCTTTCACTTAAAAGGCCATGCTTCATTCAATCCCTGAGTTTCGCAATCAGACAGCCAGTGATTTCTCAAAGCCAGTTTTAGAAGCAGGTTGGCATCTATCTTGCTGTCACCTTCAGAGACCTAAAGAATAATATTGTCTCTGCAGAACTGTGCTGCCAAGAGCCCAGATTTCAGTGTGTTTGTTCTGGGCAGCATGGACAGGCTCGGCGCCTACACAGGATTCCCTGCCTGGTGAGTTTTGCCAGCTTCCGTGGTGAATAATAGGAATCTTTTGCAGATCTTGGCAAAGACATGGTTTCTTAGATCTGTCTCTAAGGATTCTTGCTTTAGGTCTGGAGTTCCCTGCTGCAGATCCTAAAGTGAGCCAAGGTGGAACACGTCAGTGTAACAGATACATAAATCTCATCCTTGATCAGTTATTACATGTGAAATCTTGTTTATGCTCTCTCCATGATGAATTTCACCAAATCTCATGCAGTTTTTCATTTAAAAAGTTAAAGAAGTTATCATTGAGGGGAGAAGCACAGCCCTTATTGTATCTACCATCTACAATTTTTTTAGGACATTAATGAGTGACAATGATTTTCAGCTTGAAATGGGTATTTTGAAATACAGTGTGTAACGGACCCAAGAATTAGGCCCCTCACCCAGATAATTTGCATATTATTGTCCTATTTACATTCTGCATTCAAGATTCTTACCTTTCATTATTGATCTCTGTTAGTTTTACAGTTACTAACTTGTACAGAGTGAGTAGATGTAAAATAGCAATTCCCCAGATTCTGGAGTGCGTTGTCCTGGGTCACCACTAAAACTTCAGATTTTCCTGCACTTTTTCCATCAAGGTTTTAATAAAAAGTACTGCAGAAGTTGTACACTTCTGTAAACAAATGTGGCCCGGTTGTCAGTGCTTGATGGAGCATCTTTGAGAATCACTGCTCCATAAACACTGCTGCAGTGGGAATATGTACATAGTTTTTCCAAAAAGAATAAATAACCCGACAGCTATTGAAAATGAGTTTACTTTTGTTTATTAATACTGGTATAATTGATGTCTTAGCTTGTATTTGGCTGTTTTCCCAATAGCAGAGTTACAGTATCTGAATTCAGTTGTCATGTTAAGCTCAGGAAGAACTGGTCCCAGTTATAACCATACTGTGGTGACAACGGGGGAAAAACATTTTTTTTTTTTTTACTATTTTGAAAAATTATTTTGTGAAAACACAGCCAGGCAAGTAGGGAATATTGGAACTCTTGTCTTTTGTATTTAGTCCTATATGTATCCATGGCAAAGCTTTCATTACAATGGATCCTGGATATGGCTTCAGGAATATTATTAGTAGGATCTAACGCTTTGCCATATGACATCCCTGGAGGCAACTCTGCTTCTCTTCAGCCAAGTATGGGATGTTTTTGGAAGCCATCCCAAGCAAGTGATTTTACAAAATAAATGTATCTACTTGCTATGATGTGATAGCCAGGTACTGAGTGTCTTTCTTCTTTGGTAATGACTCATAAAATTTTAACATGGATGACACTTGGGGAAGGGAACATGTTTTTTTCCTCTCTTTATCCCAGTGTCTCTGCTGTGGTTCACATAAGGGATATCTTTGGAAGCAGTTCTGTGCCACTGGTTGGAAAACAGGAGCTTATCTTTTCAAAAGATAGTCGAGTCACGGGGAGCCTGTGTTGTTGGTTTTGTGTAATGTTTGCAGTTTTGGTCCTGGTTTGGGGTGAAGCTCTTCTGCATCATGTAGAGCTAATGTAGTTTTGTTTCCCTCTGATATTGATGTGTTCACATCTAGGTTACTAAAAACAGCTGGAAGCACCTAAATTTCATAAAAGATGTTCTGAGAAAACCAGTATGAGCAGAGATAATGCTTCCCCTTGGAGAAGGGGATGAAAGTGGAAGAGCCTTTAAAGAATACCTGCCTTAATCCGTGGTTGCTCAGGAGAGCAGAGGTAAGATGATGGTTTCAGGGATCACTGAAGAGAATAATTCTGATCTATGGAAGAAGAATGAGGAAACAAGAATCAGGCTTAATGGCAGGAAACATTTCCTTATAATAAGACTTAGTAGTTGTGCTGTTGTCAGGAAATGGTGGCAGTTCCATTCCATGAAGCCTTTAAGATTGGACAAAGGGAACAGTCCCTCTAAAGAGAAAGGGATGAGAACATCTATTTATCAGAGCCATTTAATGTTTTGTTGCTTTGCTTGATTCTTTTATGTAGGTGATAACACCTTGTTTTCACTTTAAGTACTCTTAGGTCCTTTTGTGTTCTGCTTGGTACATCTAAATGGCACTAGCCATTAGGAATCTTGAAGGTGAAGAAAATGTGCATCTTTCTTAGATGTCATTTACACCAAATCACAGAATATTCTGAGTTGGAAGGGACCCATAAGGATCATCGAGTCCAACTCTTGAGTGAGTGGGCCATACAGTCACTTGGTGCTGTGAACACTCAGCATTTCTGCACATCAGTCCTCCAGCAGTTCTCATATCCTTGAGAACGTTCAGGGCTCATTGACGGCCTGTGTGAAAACAGGGCTCTTTGTTGTAGAGGAGGCACGAAAGCAACGCAATCAGCTGGCTAATAACACGTGTAACATCACTTGTAATACCTGTAACATAAAGGGGTTTGTTTGTTTTTATTTTCAGAATCAGCATGTCAAGAGCATAAATAAGAGAGATTAATTTGACCACTGATGATTTGGCATTACAACAGTATGGAAGATTTGTAAAAGGAAAATGGTTAGACTTGTGTAGTAAATCCATTTTTGTCAAGCTCTAGGTGCTGGTTCCAGTAGTCTTTCTCCACAGAAGTGATCCATCCACAAGTGGATGCTTACATACAGTCTTTGATTTCAACAGGCCTGAGCTGTGTGATGTAACCCTTTTACTTATTACCTGGTAATCGTCTTCAAAACCAGCCATCTTATGTATTTCTCCCTGTTTTCTTGTGGTGGCAGCACTTTCCAAGGGGATGATCGGGAGTAAATTTGTTTTTACCTTAAGGCAGATTAAGACAGAGAGGAGGCAAACAAGAAACAGGAGTAAAAGCTTTGCTGCTGACAGACTGACTGTGGTCAGGCAGTTCCCAAAAGCTGCTCAGAAAGGAGCAAACCTGAGTGGTGAGCAGGGTGGGGTGACCCTCGCTGACCAGTTCAGCAGTGTCACACTTGGAGGATGTGGGATTCGGAGCAGCATGATGATCAGGGCAGGTACATCCTAGAGTGATAGAAAAGTAAGCAACAAACCAATAAAGAGTTATATTTTCCCATAATTCCATAAAGATTTATGTTGCAGAGGCTGGGGATCTAGGAAGGCAGGCAGAAATGCCACGAGTGTGGTGTTAGTTTCATGTTTTGATACTTCAGAGAATACAGGTTCCCCGTAGGCTCAGAGCTCAAGACTTGCTGTCACAAGGCGTGCCAGTTCTTTGCTAGCTGAGCTAAAAGTCATGGGCTCAGATAGCCAAATTGGATTTTTTCTTCCCAGACACCAGCTAGAGAGGTAGGACACACGTCGTTCTGCCACACCATATTTAATGTCTAGGTCATCGAGGCCACTTGTGGTCAACATGGTATTAAAACAGCATGTTTGTTATGTGTCCTGTCTGGAAGGGTGTCTCCTACAGGGTCAGCTGCATCAGTGTCAGGTTTGGATCTGAGTAAAGCTTAAGTGTAGCCTAATTAATGAATAGGGCCTGGTAAGGTCACAGTCCAAAGCAGGGATTTGGTTGCATAAAATTCTATGCTTTTGTTTCAACAGGGAGTCTACACAAGATTTGTTTGGTATCTGAGCAACCAGTTTCTAAAGCATCAAATCCTAAAAAGGAGGCAGGAAAGACTTCTTTTGATTCTGGAACAAAGGACTTCCGAATACCCTCCAAACCAAGCTCTGTGTCCTTGGTTTGGTACAGTACAGTGCCACTTCCCATGTATGAACTGCAAATGCTGAAAAGGTGAATAGATGCAGATCCAGACTAACAGCTGGGACTTGTTACCTCCCAGAGTGAGTGCTCAGTGCTGCTTAGCACCCTCTGAAAGGCACAGCATTTGCTAAGCAGAGCTTTTCTTTCTGAATTGGAGGTGGGCAGAACCAGGCTCTGTGTCACTTCTTCCCTCTTCTGCTTGACTCTAGCTTGGAAAATTACTCTTTCACTATCAGGGCCAGCAAAGCAACTCACTTCCCCTTTTTTCTCCTCCCCTCATTCAGCTGAAGTGGAAAGAGGATGGGAACACATCAGAGTCCTGCTGTTTGAGCAGAGCGTTGTGGTTCTCCTTGTAGCCCCAGGGGGCTTAGCTGCACAGCAGAGAGAAACACCTGCCTGGTACCAGCAAAAATGCTGTTTGCACGTGCAGCATGGACCATTGCAGGACAATGTCTGCTGCTAGCTGGCTTGTGTTGTGAGTGCCTGTGAGACTTGAGGATTTAAAGGCCATTGCAGGGCCATATTGAGCCAGAGACCTCCGGTGATAAGAATATTTGCTGATATTACTGATAAGAATATTTACTGATGTTACTGATAAGAATATTTGCTGATGTTACACAGAAAAAGCTCGAGCTCAGAAGCTGAGATTTAACTGCTCTGTGTCTCTCTAAATTGGAAAGGGGGAGTAGATGTGATTTGAGTTGGTTGTTAATCATGTGGGCAGTGGCTCAGTACCACAGGCACATTGTTACTAGGCATATCTAAGCCCTTACGTAAGCACAGCTGATACCGTGTGGTACCAAAGAGTTAGGACCTCAGGTTCTCGCATTATTCATGATAAAAGTGTTGTGGTGCTTGGCCCCACTGTCTGCCTTGCCATGCTGTCTTCCCAAACCCCCAGCTGCTTCCTACTGTGTGCTTCCACAGAGGCCTGATCTCACTGGGGAGCTGGGTCTTACCCAGTCCCTTCAGCAGTGAAGGATAGATGGATTCTCTTTGCCCATTACCATGCTGGTAGTGTGCTTTCCCTGCATCCTGAGACCAGGGGGATAGAAGGGGTCTGTGGCAGACAGGAGTCTTTGGACAGGCTGTGCTGGTAGAAAGGACTTTATTCCTGAGAGAAAGAATGGAGGGTGGAGTGCCTCCCACTGCACACCCAGTCTTGGAGTGACAACCCTCAGGAAGAGTCAGTCTCATAGAGACCAGACTGACTGGAGCAAAGGATTATGAGGAGATACACCTTGAGTCTTTCACCTAGAGCACGATGGCTGATGGGATGATAGGCTTGCTGACCTATCGTGAAGGTTGGGATGAAGTTGCTGGGTGTGAACTGGCCATCTCTGGCTGGCACGTTGTACAGAGCTCCAACACCACAGCCAGCGTTCTCCATACTGAAGGCAGCCTGGGTGATATGTAGCTGGCATTTCACTTCGAAGGAAATTGTCTGGGTTTATCCTTCAAAATGTTCTACCTGATGAGTGACTCAGTGAGTGACTCACCTGGTCTGCCCTTGCAGCAGCTCGCAGCTGTCACAGGAGGTGTTTTTCTGCCAGGGTGTTCATGGTCTAACCACAGCCCTGGTGCTGCTACTGGCAGGGAAAATGAGGTGGCAGCAAAGCTGAGTCAAACCTTGGGCATCTGAAGGAGGAGGCAAACCCAAGGGAGTGCCAAGCCCTTCCCAATGGCGTGTGAGTGTTTTTCCCATTGCTAGTTCTGGGAGCTCTGCAATGACTCTGTGGCCCTGCGGTGCTCTCAGCAGTTTTTGGAGGCTCAGGGTCCCCAGGGTCCCAGCCCCACTCCTGCTGGGCAAGGCTGCAGATGTGTTACACAGAGTGATGTGCCCATCTCCTCACAGAAGCAGTGGGCAAGCAGTCACTTCGGTCACCTTCTTTACTAGTTTGGGACTTTTATCCAGCCTGCCTTTGACCACAGCCCTGACCGAGCATGTCATTAACAAGAAACTGAAATCAGTTTGAGTCTGCATCCCTCTTTCTTGTCACTTTGAGTCACTAACCATCATTAGCTTTCCTTATTGCAGGAGTTGGAGAGTGCAGGAGAGCATTAGCAGATGGTTTTGGAGGAAAGCATGTTCAAAAACTCAGCTCCTCAAGGGACTTCATTCTCTCTCTTACTGTGAATTAGAAATTACTTATCCATTTAGGCTTTGCTCTAAAACGCTGCTGCAAACATTGTCAGGGAAATGACATCACATGAAAAACAAGAGTGTGATGTAGTATGTGTTTACTACAATTTACTTGCCCTATTAAAAAGAAAACCACTAGTAATTATAAAATAAAGCTTGAATATTAAGAGCATGATGGCAAAAAAACACCCCTTACATCAAAACAGTAATTACCACTGGGGCTGGAACAAAGGAGCAGAGGGACAATTTTGGGCAAAGGAGCTTTGCTGGCTGAGAGAGAAGATGGGGCTGCCCAGTCTTCCAAATAGAGTCAGGGTCTGTGGACACTGCCTGATTACTGGTGGGAGCACAGAGAGTTGGCCCTCAGAGCCATGATGCTGTGGGAGAGGAGCCGTGGTGCTCGTGGCAAAGGGTGCAGGAATCAGTGAGCCAAGTAGCAGGGAGGGCGCTGCCCTCGGAGCTGGAAGCTGCTCCCTGTCCTGGCTGAGGCATGCAGCCAAGTGCTTTCTGCCTGGAAGTCTCTTTCTCTTCCCTTGGCCTCCTTCCACTGCTTTCCACAGGGGACCCTAAGGGAAGAACTTGGCTGGCCCCAATGCCTTGTTCATCTCCTTCTTCATATCCGTGGAGCTTATTGCTGTTGTGTTTGCTTTAGCTGGGGAGCACAGGGAAGGGGAGACTGGCCCATCGTCTCCCTTCACATCCCAGGTGTGCAGGTATCTTGCCGTGGCTCCGAATGGGTTGCATCAGGCCTGAACTGGGGAATTGGGCTTTTCAGGCCTAATATCCTCTCCTGAAGGAGAAGTGCTGATTTGCACTGTTTCCCATTAGATTTGTAGTACAGGGAAAATAACTTTACAATGGCTGGTGTGACTGGAGCTCACCCACAGTCCTGACTTACTGGCTCAGACTTGCTGAAACGTTGCTCGCAGAGCTGAAGTCCAGGTGTGGGACAGCTCAAAGTCCTTCTCTGCCTTCCCTGCTTCTTTGAATTGGGTCTCTGCCTCTCTCCTTGCTGACTCAGATCCAGTTTGGTCCATTCTCGCATTTGCATTAGGAAATTAATAATTTCTCCTACAGAATAAGGAGGAAGGGTTGATGGCAGGGGGTGTTTTGGGGTTTAGGGACAGATGAGATTGAGGTTAGCTGGATGGGACCTTTGCTTGGCTCAGCCACAAGTTCCGCAAAGAGCCTTGGATGCTTCACAGTTTAAAAATCTATAAAATAGGGTTGAATTTAAAGTAGATGCTGTCGGTCAGTCATGTGATAAGCCCAACATGGGAACTGCTGGCCTGCATCATACACAATTGAGATTAGATGACTGGACTCTTCTGGCTATAGCAATAATTCCTAAGCATAATGAGTTCCTCTTTGTTTGAGGATTCTAAAGATTTGCTTTGTTGATTTATGTGTTTTGTTTTTTTCATTTATCGACTAAACCGCTGGGCAAAGAGATACCAGTAACTTCAGAGGTCATCAGGGCAAGTGGGGACAACCTTTCTACCCCAGCTAAACTTGGATTCATTTCTTGTAGAAGCAGTGAGGATCTCTGATTTTTTTTTGCAAACTGTATTTCTATTTTCTGCTATGACTGCTGAGTTAGGTTTTGTGAGGGAGCTCAGCTCCTTCTGCTCTTGTGCTACACATGCAAATGTACCTGCACAGTGGAAAGAGCAGGAGTAAATCAGTGCAAGCAGCAGCCTTGCAGCACCATAGATGTGATTCTTGTGCATGATAATAGAGGACAGTTTGATGTGGTCTGAGCGAGTCATAAGCAGAGCTTCTTTTTCACATGTTGTAGGCAGAGGAGGAAAGACTGCTGAAGCCAGGCTGGGAATTAATGGTGGTGTAGCCTCAGACAGGTGCTGACACCAAGCAGTGATGGGAATACTGCCACCAACCTAGGTGTTATGAAAGTTGGTTTGCAAGAATTTACGATGTTCTTTAAATATTGAGCACATGGCACGGGTGCCTTGTTTGCCCAGACGGGATGATGCAATGCACAATGATCTGCTGATGTCAATAGATTTCTTATATTGCAAGTCAAAAACCCATATGGCTTGAACACCAGACATAGGACAAATAGGGATTAGGAAACAAACCTGGAACGCTGGCCCATTTCTGCTACCTGTCTTTCCGTGCTTCTGTGCCAGATCTTACTATTTTGAACTTTATTTTCAAACCAGCCTATAATTGCAGCCTTACCTATGGCCAAGGCCTCTTCTCCTGGCAGGCCTTGTGCTTGGTTTCCTCCTTCATTTTCTCCTTTACTTAATGCCTGCCTCAGTTTGCAAGGCTTGTCTGCAAGGAGTCTGTTCATTAACAGCCCCATTTCTTTCCCTGTGAAGCTGTTATGAAACCCTTACCTGTTTGCAGCAGATATTCTTTGTATGGTCCTGAGTGTGAAGCTCATGTTAGGCTTGATATTCCATAACTGTGCATATTTGTGAAGCAAGTGATTTTTCAGGTGTGCTTAGTATTGGCATCTTCTGCCAAAATTAAGCACTGCCCACCTCTGGCAATGCTCATACCAGGCTGTGACCATGGCAAGGACAAGGATCCAGCTTGTATGGCAGGACAGTATATCAGAGACAAATTTTATAGTAAGGGATTTTTTAGACTGCTTAAACCACCTAGTTTTGTGTTTACATAAGTTTGAATTCTTTAACTACTTAATATTTTAGGTAAAAGAAGACTTAAAAATCCCAAATCCATCTTTTAAATGAGTTACTCAAAATTACAGTAGACTTCATCTCCTTCAGCAGACTCTAGACAGGCTAAACTTTGGGAGCAGCAGAGAGGAGTCAATTGCAGAGTCAAAATTAAAAGTAACTCAGTACTTCCTCTCTCCCCCTGCTTTCTGAATGAAAATGTTTCAGGCCTTTTTTACCTGTCACAGCAAATAAAACCACTTTGTACTAAAAGGTGGGTCGTATATGAATATTTTGTTTTTAAGGTGCTTGAGCAACCCATGGGAAATATTTATTAGATTTCATCACTGATGATAGAAAGTAGTTTTCATAATAGAAAGCAGTTTTTTAGAGGACTGGCTGTAACTAAGCTTTTAAGGAATGCTGGCTCTGTATACTGCATTACATGCTTTTTAAAGCTTTTCCTACAGATGAGTGATTTGCCTTGTATGCAGGTAAGACAGAACTGACCTTGCAGGTAAGACTTTTAAGTATATCTCCTTACCCCTGTGCTCTCATGGTGTTAGGACTTGGTGAATCTTCTTTCCCACGTCCTCGTGGCCCAGCTCCTTGGCTCTAGCACCACAGTCCTCTTCTGCAGTGACATAATCCCTGTCTACATTTGCTTTATTAAGCTTGTCAGTGGTGGTGCAACTGGCACTAATTGGCACTTTTGTTGGTAGCCTTCTCCAAGAGATGGAAAACTGAACAGGCTGTGGAGCCTGCACTCCACTGTGCTCCAAAGGTGGCAGAGGACAGAGACATGCTGGCAGGTCAGTCTGAGGAAAGCTGATGCTGCTATTGCTTGAGGTATAAACAAAGGGCTTCTGTTTCCAAAGCCAAGAAGCCTCAGCCTTTTTCCAAGCTGTGACTCTGTCTGAAAAACAAGCCTGGACCCAGTTGGGTGAGTGATCCGTGTAGTCACCAGTGCAGTTTGCCCACAGTTCCTCTCAGCCCCTCCAGATGAAGCATCGCAGACATCAGCGAGCCACACACAGTGAGCTCCGTCTGTGATCTCCAGCAGAGCAAACCCCGGTGTGGGCTCAGCACTAAGTCTGACTTCTGTCCCAGAATAACAGGAAGGGCAAAGCAGTTAGCTGGCTTTGGACCCATCACAAACATGTGGAGGGGATCTGTTTTGTTTGTTGAAATGAATTACCCCAGGGCTGGTGGGAGGGCCATAGGGAATCACAGGGCAGCCTTTACCTCAAATTCATGTGTTGTTAAGGGCTCATTTTAAGGTGCAGGATGTCCCGCCCAGCCTGTCATGCTGTTGCAATGTGTAATTACCCTCACAGCTTGGGAGCAGGAGCATCTTCCAGCACTCAGTTCAACTAACCAACTCCCCACTGCTGAATCGCATTATGTCTCTGTCAGCAAAGCTGATAAACATTTCCTCCCACCCCCAGCTCTGTCTCTTCCCCCACCTCACAACACTTTGCCATGTGCAAGTTAGACCTGACTGCTTTACTACTTGTCTGTAAGTGGCTGAGGGATTAGTTCTTTAGATTTCTGTATTTTTATAATCCACAAGGTAGCTGAAGAGAACAGTTAGAATTGTTCCATGCTTTCCAGCAAGGGACCTGAATTTCCCATGGTAATTAGTTTAAGCATATATCAGCTTGGTTTCTTGGGAAAAAAAGGAACATTTGCTCTTCTAGGAAACATTTTCAGTGCCCTTACTCTAAGAATAGCAATCTTTTTTCTGTTTCTTCTCAAATTTCAGAAGTATGGCTTATCTTTTATTGTGCTGCAGTATGGAGATTATTTTAGATTAAATACCACTATGTTCTGCTGAAGGATGAACAGCTTATAGTGCCTCATTCTGTGGTTTTCTTTTTTTTTTTTTTTTTTTGCCTTTACCAAAATTAATTCACAAATAAAGACATTTGTGCCTTGAACACGGCCTCTTCTCTCTGAGCGCATCAGTTCCTTGATGACCCCAGAGGGAACAGCAGTGCTGAAATAGTTCAAGCAGCAAACAACTCCTTGGCTATGAATTTAAGCACTGAAACAAAACCCTCCAGTTTCAATGACAACTTCCAAGAACAGAGCCAAAGCTCCAGTGCTGTGGCCTAGGAGATTGCTATCAATGCAGTGCCAGTGGAGCAGGCACAGCTCCCTACAAAGCACGCAGGGACAGTGCCAGTTCTACAGGGACTGCCTGGAATGCTGTAGAGTAAAGGTTGCAAAGCAAAGAACTGAAGCTGTACCCTTTGCTTGGTCAAAACAGAAGTATTGGAAGCAGGACATTACCCTTAAAGGGCTTTTTGATCTGGAGCAGCTGTGAGGGTGTTTTTTTTTTTGTACCTTGGAGCATCTTAGAAGGGATAGTTGGGGGAAGGCTGGATATCTAAGCTACTCCTCTGGTACCCAGAGTGGACATGAAGACTGCTGCAGTGCTGACAGCTGAAGCTAAGCCTGCTGGGGAGTGGCAGTGGAGGGACCAGAATCCACAATCTATCCAAAAAGCCATGCTCTAGAGTCCTGGGCCCTTGCCATACCTCCTTAAATCCCTCTGGGAATAGTAGAGAGCAGGCACAAGCAGGTTGGCCCTCCTGCTGTGTGTTACCCTCTTCACCCTGCAGCAATCACACAGAGGGGCTCCAGGGTCCAGCCCTGCCAGGGCAGGAGCAATTTTGGCCAGAGCACTGTGTGTACTCCAGGTCTTCACTGCCTGACAACAAGCACCTTGGTCCTCCAAGAGGAATAGAGAGAACTTTAGAAGGAAGCCAACTGTTATTTATGCATATTTTAAAATATATTTTGTTCACATGCACATCTCTGGCAGGCTTGTTTAGGGAAGTTGTAACAGTATCTGGCATCTCTCTGGTCTTGTGTACAAGATGAGGAAGTTTTCATCTGTGCCTTTAAAAAAAACCCGCATCTCTGCCAAGATGTATTAGGAGAGCTGTAAAAAAGGAGTCATCCTGTTCCAGGACGGCGAGGCTTATGTAACAGGGAAATCCTAACAAAAAGATACTCCCCCACCCTGCACACGCTCTTCCAAGGCACATGCCACTCCAGGGTTTTCAGTTGCTTGATTTGTATTTTGATCACACCTGCCACTGGTTTATTCAGATGTATTTACAAATATGTTCTTCCACATACCCTCCTTTGTACATGCTATAGAACATCTTTATAAAATGCAGCATGGCCCTCACCTCATCACAAGGGTCTTTAAATAAAATATACTGTAAAGTGCCAGATATAATTCTTTTAAAAATACAGTTCTCATTAAAACAGATACTTGGCCACTGCATTAGCAGCTTTGTATACTGATACACTTTTAGCACAAGTCTATTTCTGTCAGGTGAGCGGGAGGCTCTCATACCGCCCCTCTAGCTCTCCAGTTTCAAGTCCAAAGGCTTTAGAAAATGAGGCAGAGGCAGATTGTCCAGAGCCTCTGGGAAATGCTCAGGTGAAATGGTCCTGATCAAGACACGCATGGCTCCGACAAACAGTGATGGGGGAGCTAAGCCCACCAGGCACTGGAACCTGTTCTCCCCCAGGAGGTCCTGCCACTGCTGCCGGTTGTCCAACAGTTGCTGTTTCATCGCAAACTGGAGGTCCTGAGGCACGAAGAGAAAGAGGCAGTCGAGGCAGAGGAGCTTGGCACGCATGTTAGCCGCCGGCATGTGGGAGATCTGCTGCAGCAGGGTGTCGACGGGGGTGTTCCCGGCGCTGTCCCGCAGGGAGGGCGATGCTCCGTGCCCGAGCAGCAGGAGCAGGCACTCGGGCCGCACCAGTTCGCAGGCCATGTGCAGGGCTGTCTTGCCGCCCTCCACGCGGCTGCAGCCTCGGCGGTCCAGGTGCCCGGCTCTGTCGCCCGGCGGGAAGGCTTGGATGGCCTTGAGGATTCGGAAGAGGATCCGGACGCGGTTGTAGCGGACGGCCATGGCCAGGTGCGGGGCCGACTGGCAGCAGCTGAAGCTTTGGCTGGGCACGGCCAGGGCGCTCTGGGGGAACTTAGTCAGCAGGTGCCGGGCGTAGAGCTGGTGGTCGTGCACCAGCGCGTACAGCAGCGCCTCCGAGGGCGAGTACACGCTCACCTTGCCCCCGTCCTCCCAGTGGAAGACCTCCATGGTCCGCATGTCCTCCAGGAACCAGACGGGCAGCAGGTCCCTCACCGCCTGGTAGAAGGCGAAGGAGGATTTCTTGCACTGCTTCTGGGACTGGGCGCCGCAGCCGCCGACCCACCGGACGCTCCAGGGCATGGCGGGCGGCCGGGCTCCGCCGGGGGCTGCCTCCCACCATCGGCCCGGACCTGCGGGAGCGGACGGGCGGTCAGTACCGGGATGCTGACAGGATTCCCGGGGCTGCGGCAGGGGCTGGCCGGCCCGCCCCCCGGCCGGCGCGGGGCACAGCGAGCCGCCGCGGCACCTCGGTGCAGGAGACACCCGTATCCCGGTGCACGGGACGCCCACGTCCCCGGCGCACGGGCACCCGGTACAGGGGAACGGCCTCCGCTCAGCGCACAGGACGCCCACGATCCTGGTGCACGGGAACCCGTACGCGGAAACGGCCTCCCCGCGGCGCGCAGGACGCCCGTACGCCGGTGCGCTACGGAAAACGCCCTGCCCCCGAGCGCACGGAGACCCCTCGCCCCTCCGTCCCCCTGCTCGCCCCTCCGTCCCCCTGCTCGCCCCTCCGTCCCCCCGCTCGCCCCTCCGTCCCCCCGCTCACCTCCCCGCCGGTCCCGCAGTGCCGCCCGTGCCGTGTCCGCCGCAGCGCAGGGGCAGGAGGCGGGAGCGGCGCGCGCCGCTGCGGGGCCCTTTTATGGCCCCCCCGCGCGGGCGGTGAAGGTCGGTCAGGACCGGGGAACTGTCCGGCCGCCGCCGATTGGCCGCCGCCCCGGCGCCCCGCGCGCCCATTGGCTGCGCCGGGAGGACGGGGCCCGGCGCCGGCGCGCGCGTCACGGCAGGCAAAGTTCCAAGAAACTTGTCTGAGGGCGCGGAGTCCCGGGGGGGCGGGGCGGGAATGCCGCGGGGCGGGGGCGGCGCTGCCGGGGCTGGGTTGGGGGGGGGGACGGGGATTGGGGGCGTGGGGTTACGATGGCGTGGGGATCCCGGGGTCTGGGGACATGGGGGCCCGGGGACATGGGGGCCCGGGAGCATGGGGGTCCGGGGGGCATGGAGTCGCGAGGGTCTGGGGACATGTGGTGCCAGGGATGTGGGGTCTCAGCAGGATGGGAGCCATGGGCTCCTGAGGTCCCAAAGGTATGGAGTGCAGTTAAATGGTGTCCTGGGGATATGGAGTCCTGGAGATAAGGGATGCAGAGAGCACAGGATCCCGAGGTCATAGGCTCTTGAGGTCCCAGAGATACAGAGTGTAGGTGTCCTGGGGGTATGGTGTTCTGGGAATATGGGTTTCTGGGGATAAGGGGTGCAGGGCTCCTGAGGTCCCAGAGGTTTGGAGTCCAGGTACATGATGCATGGTGTCCTGGGGGTATAGGGTGCTGGGGATATGGGGTTCTGGGCATAAGGGATGAAGAGAGCAGAGAGCATAGGATCCCAGGGTCACAGGGTCCTAAGTCTGTGCCTGGGGCACACCAGGGCCTGGACACACGGGTCAAGGGCACGTGGCATCTGGGCCACAGCGAGACCTGTGCACAGGGGCTGTGGGACAGCTGGGCTCCTGGGCGTAGGAGGCTGCAGATGTGCAGTGCCTGGGCACATGGGTGCAGGGCAGGCGGTGTCACACCCCCCCCCATCCTGGCAGGGCCCAGCCGGGCCTGTGCCAATCCTCGGCTTGTCCTGCCCACCCCCCTGGGTGGCTCTGACGGGAGCCTGGCACTGCCCTTCAGCCAGCGCACGTGTGCACACATGTGCTTGTTGCTAAACTTGTGCCTCTCATATGTCTCCCAGACATTTGCCTTGAAGGTTTTGGCTACAGAAGGGTAAAGAGATGGCCATGGTGTGGGGTGAGCTCAGCACTGCCTATAGCCCTGCGCCAGAGACTCCCCTTGGGCTCCTGCAGTCCCTTGGCCCTAGAATGTGTGTGTACAGGGAACAGCCACACGTTGGGAAAGCAAGTGCCAGCATTACTGGGATCTGCTCTCTCATAAGGCTTCCTTACTTATAGCGAATCCTGGGATCTGCTCCACCCTTATCTCCACAAGTGGGTTCAGAGCATTTCCCTCCTTCTCACTGTGTGTTTGACCCCAGTATCTGCCCTGCTTGCAGCCATTGTCTGCTCAGTCAGAAAGATCAGACTCTGCAGGTGGGCAATGCCAGTCACGGATGGGTTCATGGCTGACAGCTCTGGTTTCTCCATCTTTGGGGTTTCCCAACATTCCCCTCACCAGCACTGAGCTGCTGCTGTTTGCAGCTGGAATGGGAGATACTTTCCATACATCCCAGTACGACGTATGATCCCACACACTGTGAGGAGTCACCAGACATGGGCTGAAATACCCCACTTCCCTGCAGCCCTCTCTGTGAAGCTGCTCGGGGTGGCAGGGAGAGAGATCAGAGCTCCCAGCCCTCCCCTTGACCCCAGTGAGCACGAAGCTGGTGAGGAACAGCCGTCCCCTTTGTCGTGCCTCTTCTGAACCACCATTCAGCCAGGGAAACAATGCTTAAACTGTGCTTGGTTTGCTTTGTAACTTCTTCCCTGCCACGTGATGCTCACACCAAACCCCAGGGGTCCGCGTGAGGGGATGCAGGCAGGTGGGTGAGCCGGGCAGGATACTGCACACCAGTGTCATGTTTAGAAACTCTTGGTGACTACATCTGAGGAAGGGAATAAAGGAAGGATAACATGAGCTGAGCTGCTTTGCCGGAGAGAATTACGTCCAGTGCTTGTCAGCACGATTCGTCATCCGAGGATCCCCGTGGATCCACCACGGCTCCTGGCGTCTTGGATGTCAGCCATGGCACGGAAAATCCTCTTTCACCGCTCATTTCCGATTCCAGGTGAAAACTCATTAAAGGCAGCCGCTTCACCACTCCCTGCTGTCACCAGGGCACTCACCTATCAGTCACATCCTATCACTGCAGGCATGGGACAATTTGTACCAAAGTGCGGGATCAAGAGAAATGGTTTAAAAATAGATAATTCTACAGCCCTCCCTTTGTGTCTGTTGCAGCCTCACCTGCCTGTGCCTTGCCACCCATCGCTGATGGCAGCAGTACCCATCACCTCTCTGTGTGCCACGTGCCCTGGGAGATGGCCACGTGCAACCATGAAGCCCGTATCCTTTGCTCCTCATTGCCGGGACATTGTCATTGATTTGGATGTCCGGTGTAGTGACGAGCCAAGTTGCCCAGCGTTTTTACTCATCGTCCACACATGCCTGGGCAAGCCAAATGGTATTGGAGCCCAAAGGCAGGGCATTAGCACAGTTGCAAAGCAAAATTGCCTTTTGTGTAGGAAAGTAATGTCTTTGGTTTGGAAGTGGGATTTTTTTTCGCAGGCCAAACGCTCCTATAGAGGTGGAGGAAAGAGTTACAACCATAGGGTGCTTTGGGCCTAGCACTGGCTTAAAAATTGGCCAGAGTGTGCTGAGTCCTTGCAGCCTCACAGCTGGGTAACCCATAGGCTGACCGTGTTTGCAAAATGGGTTTTTCACATGCATTTGTAGGAAAGGCAGCCTTTTTGTGGGCTACACTGGATTTTATTTGCCCCCAAAATTGTTTATAGAGTGCCCAGCACTAGTGATGAAACAAGAAAGGTTTTAATTTTGTGATATATATATTTTTTTTGTGCAGCCCCATGGGCATGACTTGTTTGTTTGAAGTCCAGCCTGGTTTTAATCACCTTGAATTAAGTAACTGATCTTACTAATGATCCGACTATGAGAGGGCTTATCACAGGTTCCTTGGCACATGATGAAGATTACTCTGTTGGTGCAACCCCTTCCGAGTAATGTGACGTGTCCTCTCAGAGCTATTTTTGTCTTCACCCTCATCTGGGACCTTGATCCTTTGGTTTCTCCAGCCATTGACCAGCTAAAATCCTCTTAATGCTACGGAAACCCCAACTACGTAATGGGACGACAGAAAAAGCTCTGCCATTTCTTGTTGCAGACGTCATTTGCTTCCTGAGGCTTTCATTAAATTGAGGGCAGGATCATATTGACTTAACGGACATGATTGTGGGTGTAATTAAAAACCAAATGAAAAGAGGCAGTATCAGGGAGCGCACTGAACATGGTTAATGTTTAGTGCTGGGTTTGAGCATGTGATGAAAATGGGAAGAGTACATCCCTTATCCTTGAACAGGGCTGAAGGATATGGGGTTTACTCCAGTCCTTGCAAGGATTCTGTGCATGGGTTTGACTCCGAATATTTACCAGTCTCCCCTCAAAGGCGGCAGACTCAGGACCAAAGGTCAGCAGAGTTAGGACAACAGCTCCAGACCCACGGTGGGCTGGAGCAGCAGAGCTGCCACTTTGCTTTAATCCTCTGGAGTCTTCGTCAACAAGTTAGAGAGAAATGCCTAATGTCCTGTTTAGCTAAAATTAAACATCTTCAAAGAGGAGTAGGGAATGAGGAGAGTTGGGGGTTTGCAGCAAGGGGCACTGGGCTGGAATATACACACTGTATGTCGCCCTCTTACTGCAGGAACATCATTGATCTCCAGTTTAATCTCTCTGTGCCACCAACGTTTTGTCTGTAGAAGAGGTGCGGTAATGCTGCTTCAACTGTCCTGTTTTAGCTGGTAAGTTCTTTAGGTCATGTGTATTATGCAAGTGTATTGTTTTGGTCCTTGAGGTCCTGGCTCTGTGTGGGGAACCCTCTGCTCTGCTGTGTTAGACTGGGGACGAAGGCTGGTCATCCTGCGGGGAGACACGGTGCAGAGCTGCTGGCAGTCACTAGACAGGATTTGTTCTCCTTTGGTGAGGACAAGCCATGTGAGGAGGTGGATGGCAGCCCCAGGCACTCTATTCAGCTGTGATGAATAATAGCTGCTGCTGACACCTCGTGGAAGCCTTACACAAATATTTTCTCCAGAAACCTTTTGGTTTCGTTTCTCCTTCTGCTGCTGGTTCCCCGTCTGAGAAGCTGGCCCTTTGCTTCTGTCATCTCTGGAGCACGCAGCTGGGAAGGAGGCAGCAGGGACCTTATCTACCTGCAGCACCAGGGATGGGAAGGAAGCCGAGGAAGGTTGCCCAGGGCTGTCCTTTCCCTCCTAAAAATGGTGGTGAGTGAGGGCAGTTCACCATAGATATGTGTTGCACATCAGATGCAGAGAGGAGAGCACTCCCCTCCCAGGTTACAGACCTGGGTCTGTAACACCCATCATGCACATGCCTTTTGTGTGCCTGTTTGCCCATCTCCATTTTTCAGGGGAGCATATTGGGAAGCGGCTGTTACAAATCAGTCTGTCCTTTCATTTCAGAATCTTGAATCACTTTGAAAGAGAGTGAAAAGTTTTCCTGGGAAGTGCAAAAATATTTTCATTTGAGAAACAAGACCACTGAAGAAGCTACAGAGTGTCAGTGCTGATCTGGGTTGGGGCATTGCTCCTGGCTCCTGTGCTGGAACCACCAGACAACATCACTCCATCCAGGGGAGGAGTCGTGGCCTTGAATCTCGCCCTGTTCTCACCACTCACCACCACACTGCCTTGCTCAGCACCCACTTCTTCTTCCTCCTCAGTCTTCATTTGTATTACAGTCACTCTCTACTTGCTTAACTTTGTATGAATCACCATTTCACACTGAGCCTGAGTTGCCCATAACTTCAGCTGCTTTGCTTTCTCTGCTGCATTATAGGGTCAGCTCCATTCTGACCCATGGCATGAAAAAAGATCTGCTTTGGAAATAACAAAGTGAGCAAGTCTTCACTTGTTACTTTTGTTTCCTGGCTGCTGCTGAGTGAATTCCAAAAATATGCATCCCAAATGATGCTTGGTGACTGAGCACTGGAACAGGTTGCCCAGAGAGGTTAAGGCGTCTCCTTCCCTGGAGATATTAAAAGCTGTTTGGACACAATCCTGAGTAATGTGTTCCAGGAGACTCTGCTTGAGCAGGACTAGATGACCTCCACTGGTCCCTTCCAACCTTACCCATTTGTAATTCTTGGGAGCCCAAGTGATGCTCTGATACACTTTGTTTTGGAAAGGAAATGTCTCAACCAGCTCTGGAGGAAGTATATGGTGTGAGGGTTGACCACTGCCAAACATCAGTCCCAGCTAATGGGAGGCTGAATAAGCGGCTCAGTTGGTGTCATGGATTTTTTGAGGCTGTCATTGTTCACTTGGTAGGACAACCCAGTTTTTAAGGCTTTGAAACTTATTTTTTATTCTGGTTCCTCGATAGAGAAAAGTGGTTTTGCAGAAGTGAGACGGACAGCAAGGTGATGAGATCTTTTAGCTGCAGCTGTCTCACAAGCCCTCAGGGATGCTCACAGGCTGTCATCAGTGTCCTCTTCACTTTGACTGGCTTCATGGGCCACCCCTCAGTAAGCCTTGATTTTGACACCTGTAATAAAAGAGCCATGTTCATCCTTTTGGAAACTTGGGGAAACCCCCAGAGCTGCAGCAGAGATTAAATTTCATCCCTCATGTTGCAGAGGGAAGCTGAAATGTGTAGTTGTCCCTTAAAAGACTGAAAAGTACCCTTTGGGGAGCCTTTCTGTTTCGTAAGCAAGCGTTCGAGAGGGGTCAGAGAGCTCCTGGCGCCTGTGAAGGATTTTGGCCTTCAGCTTGATGTTGGTTGTTAAAAATATTTTCCCAGATGTATTAATACAACCAGACTGGATTGCATCTGAGCTGAACATTGTGAGCCTCAGGCAGGACATAAATATAGAAGCAAAACAGCCTGACATAAGAGTCATCTGTCCTCTTGTACACAAGAAGTGAAGGGGAAAGAGAGGGAACTTATTCTGTTGCAATTTTTAGACACTTCCAGGAATTAGCCCGAGCCTCAGAGAGTGCCTGCATGGGGGTCCTGGGGCACAGAAGCCCCCATGTATCCCTCTCAGCCCCTGGTGTACTATGTCACAGGACTGCACATTTAGCACATTTTTAACTCAGCGTTAGATTTGCCTAGACAAGGTCTGCAATCAGGAATGACTATTTGTGTGATGTGTTTGCCTAACAGGATTATCCTTATCATAATGATATAGCAACCTGGCCTTGGCAGAGCAAACCCCAAGGGCTCAGGGGGTCAAACCCTTGCCTCCATTGCCCCAAATATGCACAGCACAGCTTGTCTCTTATCATGCAATATCCAGTCCTGCTTCAGCTGGCATTCAGATTTTGGAAAGAGCAATTGTGCCATGTAATGCTGCCTGCTGACATCACACTTGGCATTTCTCTCTCTGCACCTGAAAAAAAAAAATCAATAATATTCAAAGGTTAGAAAAATGATGCAGTGTTTTACAATTAGAGAATGGGTTGCCTTCCCCAGTGGAAATTGCTCTGAGCAGGTGCCTGATTGAATTCAGTGAGAATTTGTTGCCCTCTGGCTCCATAAGAAACAATGAGTTGCCTGCTTTTGAATTGTACATCTTAAAATCATTACAAAATCATCTACTCATCCATAAAAGTGTACCTGTGATTATTAAAGTTTGCTAACTTAAAAGACTTGAGGAAGGTGCAGGATGAAAGCTCAGTTTTCCCACAGATAAGTAGGACAAAGGCTTTGCGCAGAGCCTGACCCCACTGATCTTATCCACCCAGGCTTATCCACTACAGTTTCTGGCCAGGCTGGGGACACCTCCTGGCTCCCTGTTGGTGTCATTTTAACCCCAGCACTTCTCAGGCCAGCTGACGTGAGCCTGTCCTTACCAGCTCCCAGGCTATTTGCAGAAGCAGAACCTGCCGCTCGCTGTGTGTCGGTTCCAAAACAAGCAGGATCCTCTATTTATAATGTGCTATAATTGGCCTGAATGAAACCTGTGGTTCTTCAGGCTGCAGGGGCCCAGGACTGCTGATGCAGTGGCACCCTAATTCCAAGGGATGCTGCTGGGAATGCCAAAATGGCTCTGCATAAAGCCGAGGGATGTGTAGGTACATAGTGTGAGCGGTACATTCACAGGCTCCTGGTTTCTGGAGCAGGCTGTACTCGTCAGAGCTATGTAGATCCCCTTCTCTTGATAAGATCTGGGGGGATGGAGCCTCTTTGGAGCAAAGCAGAGAGATATTTTTGTGCTGCAGTAGCTTCACTGTGTAAATGCTTGGGTTGCCACGGGGAGCATTACCTTTTTTTCCCCCAAGGCATTTATAGCTGGGATGTGAGCAGGGCTCTGCGACTCAGGAATTATCTATTCAACCATTGGGCCTAAAAGATTTGAGTTCACCTGTGATTAGTGTATATTTAATTGTGGTGGCATGTGTGGCTGCTCAGATCCTGGTGTTCAGCATGGAACTGTTCTGACCTCGTAGCTTGTTACAGGACAAACTCCTGTCTAAGACAAAGAAAAGCAGCCACCTCACTTTTGTTTAGAGGCCAGTACATACAGTATAATGCTCACCCAAGGGTTGATTTGATCTGTCTTTGCTGTATAAACTTCTCCGCCATTTGAATCGTAAAACACAATAGATATAAGGCCAAGCAGAAGGATTAAAAAAAGAATTGGCTAATGCTTTGCGTGTCTTAGAGGACTTATTTTTATTCCCATTTGTTCATTCTCACTGCTCTTGGCTGCCGCTGGGGCTGTTGAAATAACAAACAGGGATGAAGAAAGAGGGCAGCTCTGCCGTGAGCTTCCTTCGGTGGGAAGCGGCTGCGGTGCAGCAGTTAACTCTTAACAGCGACTGCAGCCTCCAGAGCTTTGTGGCCTACATCCCAACAGGAAACCTGCCTTGTTTCTGTCAAAAAAGGGATTGGGTTATCAGTCAAAAGCCCTTTTGATGCGAAGTGGTGTTTAGAAAGAGTCTGTCTTTCCCTTTTGCTTTGTTAAAAAAGTAGTCAGAAGTCTTCTAGCGCTGCCTGCTGCTGCTCTGCTGCCAAGAAAACCTCCCGGGTCTTGTGATGAGGCCTCTGTAATATTTCCGGTTTCTCTGTAATTATTTTCTAATTAAGTTTTCAAATCCAAGTACAATCATGAGGTTAAACCATAGCGAGTTCACAGTAGGGTCTTTCCGTTTGCTTTTTCTTTTTCTAAATCAGTAGCTATCCCCTACGTGGAGGTGATAGATAATTATGTGCATATGAAGGTGCTCAGAATCAGGATAGCAATGCCTTTTACCCGCTGAATTCAGCACTAGCATCACTTTATGCAACTTTCTATTTGGAAGCATTGCTTTTGCAATTGTAATTGCCTGATCAGATTTGTCTATTAGTATGTCTACTCATGGCTTATTAAGTGGCTGGGGCATTAGGGTGCAGCTCCCCTTGACAGCATTTTCCTCTGCTCCTCCACATGCAATTTAGGGAAATGGGAGTAATGATGTTTCCAAGGTGTTGCCAGTGTTTTTTGATGCCTCCAGATCAGAAATTAGAAATAAAAAAGGTCTAAAAAGATAATGTAAGGTAATGGGGAGATGAGATACATGACAAAAATAAGTCACGTGTAAATAGTGAAGCTGAGAAACACCCAAGCCCAGCTGCTAAGCACAGGACAAAGGTTGGCTTGCTCCCTGCCCCTACCTGAGCTGTGCAGAGGCCCCAGTGATCTCCTCCCCTTTGGCTCTGCTCCCTGGACCTCTCCTGTAGCCCTGCTTGGATACCGGGACCAGGACAGGCTCACTGGGCTCACCATCACCTTCCATGTCAGCAGCAGGGCTGCCCACAGTGGAGCAGCCACCACTGGCCTGAACAGTGTGTTTGGAGGTTTTTATTGCAGAAAAGTGTGAAGCACACTTGGACAAGGTTTTGGGCTCCTTCAGAGTTTTTTGCAGAGCTGCAGGTTTGGGCAGAGCTGGTGCCTGCACTGGCCCTCCAGCCCACCTGTGTACCCCACACACACCAACGTGGTCCCTCTCAGGTGAGGGTTGTTTGGTGGCTTTTGGGAGTGCTGATGTGTGGCAGCTCACTCGGTGACGGGTACAGCAGCATCTCCTGAAACACCCAACCATGCAAGTGGGACTTTCACTCATGATAAGGAGCATTGCAGGAGACAGACAAAATACTCAGGCTCCCCTCTTCACATCTCTTCTCTGTTGCTGCCAGCCTTTAGCCCCACTCTCCTGCCCCAAAATCAGGGATAGCAGAATCCTGTGTCCCAGTTTACAGCCAGGTGTTTCAGCTTAAACTACTGAGGAAAGTGGGTTGGGGCTAATATATCGGTGTGCTAGAGGAATGTAAGCCTTGGAGTAATGCCTGTGCTTGGGAGAGGTAATGCCATTGAGTTGGGTTGGGTTGGGTTTTGTTTGGTTTGGTTTCTTAAGTGCTGTCAGCATTTGAGATCTCTTAGACTTGTGTCTGGGTTAAACCCACAGGAAATGTAAGATTTTGTATCAGTTTACCCTGGAAATCTTACTGCTGTCTCCGAGGCTCAAGTGCTCCTGGAGGCAGCCTGCCCTTGCAATTCATGTGTTCTGTGAAGCAGAAAGAAAAATATACTGGCCAGGGTTCAAGCACCTTTCTTGGTTGTCTTGGTGATAAGTGCCTGATAAGAGTTCAAGGTCTTTGCTTGCTTGTGTGGAATAAAAGCAGCTTTTCTTAAGTTACGGCTGGCATCCATGGTCTCCCAGAGGGTGCTGATCAGTTGTTCCCAATGTCTGGGCTGTTCTTAGTGAGTAAGACAAGGTTGTGCTGTGTGGGTTTTAGTTTGTCCTACAACAGAGGTGACCCTACAGGTTTTCAGTCTCTGGCACACTGTAGTGGCTATGCCATGGGATAAGCTGCCTGTGTCCTCTGGAGGGCTGGGGCTTTGTGGAAGGAGTGCAAGATGGTGGCACAAGCCAACTGCAGTTGGTAGCCCACTGCACTGGTCCCTGGAAGCAAGCCAAAGATAGCTGCTGTGTTAGCACCATCATTAGGTTTCAGAGTTGACAGCTTGTGGAGATGTAGAGGCAAGGTAAGCCTTCTTGGTGCTGCCACTTCCAGCTTTTGTTGTCTGGGGAAAAAGGGAATGGTTCTCTGATGCTTGGTTTGTGCTCTGAGAGACTAAGCATGTCTGAGGGCTGGGGTTTTTTTAGCAGGAGTGTGTGGATGGTGGTGTAGGGAGAGGTAAGGCGAGGTCAGAGCAGTGGGATGGAACATTCAGACTTGCTCTCAGGGCTCCAGTGGGCTGAAGCAGATGTCAGAAGCTGAAGTCTTTGGGTCACCTGCAGCAGTGAGCATGGAGCTGCATCCACTGCTGCCTCCAGCCCATGCTCTCATGAGGGTTCCCCAACCCCGTCTGCCTGACGCCATGGGAAACTTCCCAAAGCTGGAGCCTCAACTGCCCTCGTTTCTGTACAGGCCAGTTAGTCATTTCCCACTTATAAACAAACATTTTAGAGACACTGCAGGAGCTGAGCCACTGAGAGTTCAAAGCTCCATTGCTTTTAAAGTAGCTTGTTCATCAGCGAGTTTTATCATGCAGTGGCTCAGCCACTGATGAACTGAAATCACGCTCTGCTTGTGGTACAGGGAACAGGAAAATGTCCTTCTGGAGGCCAGTCTTTCAATCTTCAGCTCGAACATTTTAAGTATTATAATTGGGGGGCCTTTTTTCTGAGATTTTTTTTTAAGGAAAAATTATTTTATTTTTCCTTTTCTTTTTTAGTGAGGCCTGGCTTTGTCTCACTGTCTTTCCACTGATGAGCCCATGCTGTCTTGAGACCTCTCCTTCCTTACATGCAGAGGTCTTCCTGGATTTCTCTGAGGACACTTGCATTGACAGCAACAGAGATCTGAAGTGTGGTGTTTGCTGCAAACTAAAGGCAAACAATTCACCTCAGTCCTTGAAAAAGGAGGAATCTGCTCACCCATGTTTAACTGCTCTCTGGATTCTGCACTTTTCTAACCTTCATTTCCACTTGTATGACCTGCCCAGAGGTGTGGGCTCACATGTTACTCCTGCTGACCTGGGCAGGACATCGTGTGCCTGGCGCGCCGTCCCGCACTGACGTGGTTCTTGAAAACCTGATGTGACTGAGGGCATCCAGAGCTTGGGGGTGAGTTGTTGCCAGGTCTCCTGGAGCACTACCCAGCAGTGCTGGAAACAGCCTCGGGGATAAACACTCGTGCAAATGATCAGGCAGACCCTTCCTCAAGGAGGGCCTCCCAAGACAATGTTTGTAGGGCTTAAAGTGGAAAATTGTTTCACCAAAAAAATTCCAGAGAGAGGGATAAGTAGTCAAAAAAACAGTGGGAAGTTTCTAAATAAAATTTTAAACAGCATAATGGACATTTTAATTGAGGGATTTATTCTTGTCTCATTAAAAAAAAAAAGGTCAAAACTGTTATTTACCTAAAAGCTGTATCACAAGGGGCGGAGGCTGCCAGCATGAGGCAGGCAGAGCTGTGGGGCTGAGCCAGAGCTCCTGGGTACCACCTCTCCTGCTCTGCCCTCGGGCTGTGGGCTGGCACAGGCACAGAGCTCCTTCCTGCCCACCGGCAGCCTGATAAACACGGCTGGCTTGTGCTCACTGCTCAGCACAAGCTGGGTCAAGGCACCTGATAAATCTAAGCCAAAAAACGGAAGAGCGCTGGGCTGCTGAGGATGGAGCTGCTGTCAATTTGTTTTTCTTGGCTCAGCAGTTTCCCCTGAGATCTCCATCAGCGAATCGATGCTCGGTGTCGCGCTGTCCTGTCTCAGCTCCTCATCCCGGGAGGTGGGTGTCCTCAGGCTGGCCCTGAGGGACGTGTGGCCTGCAACAGCCAAACGTGCAGCAGCCTGGGGCTGGCTCAACACTGAGCTTAACTCCCGTCGGAGCTGCTGAGGTTCACTTCAGAGCTCAGTGTGTGCCAGGTGCTCTCTGAACTGAGACACCTACCTGGCTGCCGGTGTGAGGGGTGCGTCACTCTGTTACATAAACATTTTGGGTTCCTTCCAGGTTACTGCACTCCACTAGGAGCTAGAAAATAGCATTTTCTGCAGGACTACCCCTTCTGTAGCAATAGCTTGCTTCTGTTTCCATGAGGCAGATTCAGGTTTTCCAGTGACATTGGTCAGGCACAAAAATCACATGCTCTGAGAGACGCAAACCAACAGTTTTGGCTGCCTTACCCCAAATGTCAGATTGTTTCAGTATTTTTTGTTTAATGATTTTTATCTTTACGGCTCTTCTCGCTAAGCTATTTAAAACTAGAAAAACAAGAAGCTTGTTGTAATTAAATTGGGACCACGGTACAAATCACCAGGGCTCTTCCCACCCACGTTCCGGCCAAAGTTGACTTGCGGTGCCTGTTCCAACTTGCAGCAGCTGCGAATGTATCGGCAGCCGAAGGTTCCCCCCTGCAGCACAGTGACAGCTACTGCAGGTGCCCCACGAGCTGGAGCTCATTTATCCATGTGGATTTTCATGTTAAAAAAAATGGGAAAAAAGAAGGCATCTTGCTCTGCTAACATTCAGAGAAAATTCTACTGACTTTCAGTAGACGCAGATGGGGTTGTTAATGGCATGGAGGAATTGGCAATTATTGGCACTTCTTTGTGAGGCCCAACCTGGGGAGTTTCCCAGGGA
Source organism: Pseudopipra pipra (assembly GCF_036250125.1). Classification (NCBI taxonomy): domain Eukaryota; kingdom Metazoa; phylum Chordata; class Aves; order Passeriformes; family Pipridae; genus Pseudopipra; species Pseudopipra pipra. The sequence goes on from NC_087554.1 coordinate 54,453,072, forward strand.
GATGTGTTAGGCCACAGGTATTGGTATAACAAATACATCCACGGGTCAGCACCAGACAGCAGTTTTGCCCCTCAGCCATGATAAGACAGAAGAAAAAGGGGGCTAAAAGTTTAAATGGTTCAAGGGACAACTGAAAAAAATAATGGAGAAACTTGCTGAGGAATACTGAGGCAACACCACAGCCCACAGATGTGCCTAAGAATGAAACTGTTGGAGGTAGTGGGAGCTTTGGGGGAAACATTTTTATTGATTCTCTGTTCTTGTAGTACCCCCTCCTCTGGGTGCACCCAGGATGGATGGACCTTCACCTGATCCAGCCCCACAGCTCTTGTTCTCTTAAAGGCATCTGTGCCAGTACTTACCAAAGCATTTTGGCTTTCTGTTGCTGCAGACTCTAACCAAATTTAGGCAATTGCAGGAAAATGTACTACACAGAGGTCACAGATGAAATGCCCTTTCTAACTTTACCTGGTTAGATCCTTTTCTAAAGGAAAATTGAGCTCCTGAGAAATGTGCTGGCCTTGTTCATCACCTACACCAAAGTGTGCCCACTGCGTTCATCACCTACACCAAGGTCTGCTGCCCACCTTGTGCATCACCTACACCAAGGGCATCTACCCGAGCATGTATTGACCTGCTCCATTTTAGGGACACAGTGGGGCTTGACCAGTAGTTGGCAGAGGCTCATAAAGCAGTAAAGCTTTGTTCATAAAGCTTTGTTCCCCTCTTACATGCACATACAGACCTCCTGAGCTTTAGCTGGCTGCTGGCACAGCCCTCAGCTTAGCACAGACTGTGTTTTCTCATGTGAAATTCAATAAATTCAGCATTTTCAGGACCTCCGCATAATCAGGGTTTTCAATCTTCTCCTTCATTGCCTTCTAATATACCCTCCTAACAATTAACTCTGTGTGTTGGGAGAATGCCAAATGCAGGGTAAAAGACTTCGTTTTTCTTTCCCATAATTAAATGTCGTGTTCGCTGCTGTCTCTCCCACTCGATTAAGTGTCCGTGTATGGTCTAAAATGCTCTTTGGTGAATTAGCATAAAGTCTGTGAGGATTTCAACCAACATTCTCCCTCCCGTTGCATCTGTGCAGCTCACAAAGAGCAGCATTGGCTGGCGCTGGGGGCTGTTCCCCCGGCCTTTTTCGGGGGGTCGGGCTCAGAGAGCGCTGTGAGGCTGCCTGCCCACCTCCCCTCACCCCCTGCCCGGAGCAGTTATGCCTGGATACAGAGCCTGTGACCCTCTGCACAGTGTTGTGGCTGTGCCTGGCTCGCTCCCACAGGAAACTGCTTGGATGTCAGAGGAAACAGCTTTTTACTGCAACTCTGTAAAAACCACTTGCAAACCTCTCCCTGGTCTCCATCCGTGCTGCAGGCTAATTGGGGCAGCTAGCTGTTAGGAGTCCTTTTCTTTAATTACATCTAAAGATATATTGGAGAAACGTTCCCCAAGAGAGATTGTGGCAACATCTGCCGCACTGCATGTGATGGCAAAAATATAGTAGGGCGTCACTGGACTAAAAGATGCATGAGTTATGGGCTGGGAGGTGCAGTATCAGAACTTTCTACCAGTTCAGGGTGAGCTGGAAGCAAGATGGTGGCTGGGTCCTCAGCACAAGATAAGTAGCATGGTTGCCCTGCCTGGCAGCCCTGTCCTGGGGAATGGCTCATTCCTGCTTGGAGGGTTTCCCCAAAATACATTCCCTGGAGCTAGTGCACTTTTTGCCACATCCCCCAGGGCTAGTCTGTGCTACACAACTCCAGGTAGAGGGTGCTGGTAGGTACCAGGGCAGTGTGACATTCTCTAGGGGCATGCTTAACTAACTTCTGCTTAACTTTTCAGCACAGCCCTGGCTCCTGGCGAGAGTCTGTCCTTGTCTCCTTTACATCCTGCAATGCTTAGCCCCACTCTTTACCCTTCAAAATGTTCCTGGAGCCTTTTTTTCCCCCCACTGTGCTCATTTGCTTAAAATCATAGAGTTGTTCAGGTTGGAAAAAGATCTTTAAGACCTTTAAGATCATCAACCCAGCACTGCCAAGTCCACCACTAAACCATGTCCCTAAGAGCCACATCTACACATTTTTTTAATACCTTTAGGGACAGTGACTCCACCACTTCTCTGTGCAGCCTGTTTCAATGCCTGATCACCCTTTCAGTGAAGCAATTGTTCCTCATATCTAATCTAAACCTTCCCTGGCACAACTTGAGGGTGTTTCTTCCTGTCCTATTGTTGTTTCTTTAATTGTCATAATTCTTTAATCTTCATAACTTCAGGTTTGTTACCAAATTCACAAGCAGTCTCTGATACAGGAAGATGGGTCATTATAAGTTGGAAGAAGACTTGGTAGTGAGAGGAACAGAGCTGGCAGATAAACTTGGAATGTGGTTATGAGTCCCAAGCCCTCCTTGCCCAGGGATGCCTCTGTTCCCTGAGGAGGGATCACACTGGGTGGGATCTCATACCACTGCTATTTCCCCAGCTCCTCCTGCAGCTCTCTCTATGTCCCTTGGATAAACAGCTGCAGAAAAGGAGCCTTTGTTTCCAGCAGTGTTGGGGGAATGGCTCGTGGTGGTACAGATAACCCTGCCTGCAGACACGCTGAGAAGCTGCAGTACAACCGGGAGGGTACACAATGTATTATTCGCCAGCTGTTTCCTCTCCTTTCAAGACCTTTTTTATAAAACCAGGGGCTGGAAGTGATGCATGTGAGATGTGCAATCAACCACACAGAAAGAGTTTGAGCTTTTGTCTTGCTGGGTACTCAGACCATCCCCGTCACGAGGAACTGGTTTGTGCAAATCTGTGTCTGGACCTCCATGGTGTTTGACCGCAGGTGGCCCATAAATGTGTTTTCTTTCCTCTCTGACTGCCTGCTGAAGACCTGAAAATCTGATTTACAGTGGTGCCAGGTACCTGCAGCTTTGACAGACGGTAGCAGGAACGATGCTTTAAATATATGGAGAGGCCCCATGACTGGGGTCTTGGGGCTTTCTGCTCAGGCCCCTGGGTGTTCACAGCCTCCCCTTTGCATGGCCCAATCCCTAAGGAGGGGATAACGACAGCCCCTGACTCCTTGGGCTGCAGATAAAGATGTTCTCACCTGCATTGGTGAGGTGCTATGGAGAAAAGCCCATGAGAAAAAAAATACAAGTCCCCATGTCCGAGTCCAGCACTGAGGAAAAACAATTGCCAAAGATGTGAATAAAAAGCATTCTTTTTTTTTTCCTTCAATCTAGCTATTCAAATGGCCATGAAAAATATGTCTGCTCTTTTCTTTTATAACCTCTTACAAGCTCTCAATTTTAGCATCCACTCCCCAGAGCCCATAAAATAAATGGGTAGCAACACCATAAAAATGAACAAAATCCAAACCCATAGCCAGTTCAAATTCTGTCTCATTAAATGCATATTAAGAAAAATGCCTCATCTTACATAAATATGTAATTGTTTATAAATCTGTAACTAATTTTAAGCTATTTGAAACAGTTCTATAGTAGAATGACCTTCTAGAAATGGAACAGGGCCCCAGTGGACCACACTAAAAGACAAGAACAGATTAAATGGGAAATACCTCTGTTTTAATATATTTGAAATTTTTTTTTCCCTAGAAAACTCATGTTAAAGAAAAAGGTAAATTTTTTCATTTATTTCATGTATTTGGCTTTAAATAATATTTCCCCTCTAGATGCTCAGCACCCTGCCACACCCAGGAACTGAGGACTTAACCCAGGGATCATCTGGCCAGGCACCTTCTTCTCCAGCCTGCCAGTTTCTAGCAGTGGGTACCCAACATGCTTTCTACCAACACCTTCACCTCTGCAGAGCAACAGCAGAGTCCTGAGAGAGGTTATTGAGAAAGGATAGTATCCTCTTGCACTGCCTCTCCTGTTTGCATAACAGCTATCTCAGAGCTGGAAAACAGTCTTTTGTGCCTGCAGCTTCAAGGGGAATCCATGGCTGGGTGAATAGAGGAGTAGACATAAAAAGATATGGACAAACACATTACATTTCTGTTCTTTGTGCTGAATATTGATGCACAGTGTGTTGCACCTGGCCTGTGCAGCCAATTCCTACGCAATCCCCTGGCCCTGGATGATGAGAAATGCTTCCCAGCCTCCCAGGTCACATGTTGACAAGGTCTAGGCATCAAGTTGAGGCTGGTCCAGCCATTCCCCAATCCCAGCCAGGTGCTATTCCAAGAAAAGAAGAGCAAGGTTAAGTTCTGGATCCTCCTTCAGTATTGTCCCAGAACAGAACCATCCTTCATGGGTACACTCCTGCTGCCAAGTGTACCTTTGCCATGAAACCAGAGGGTGGCTCCAGGCTTTGCCTCAGTCTGTCAGGGAAGAGAGGAAAAGGGACTCAGTCTCCCAAGAGAAGGTGGAAACAGCTGAGCTGGTAAGAAGACAACCCAGCCCTGTCCCAGCTGTGCTGGAGATCCAGCACCGATTCCCTCTGCAAGTGCATTGGTGGGGAGTTAAAATGTTGCTTCCCCTTTTGTGGAAACTGAGCCGGCCCCAGAGTGGGGGTGAGCTTTTGCTGCTGCTGCTGGTGGGTGCACGATGACAACCCACATGACTACGTTCCCAGCAGTGGGTATAGCGAAGTGCTGCCAGATGATGACACCTCACACGGTCTCAGGGATGCTTTTAGATTCATCTATGAATAACTCCCTGTGTTTTCATTTCTGGAAACATAAATACGTATCCCCAAATGCTCCTGATTGTCACACGCCTCATCAGCCTGGAAGCTGGTAAATTGGTGACTGATTTCAAGTCTGTCCAACATAAGGCTCTGTGATTGATCAGCATGGCCGGAGCCGTCCTCATCTCACTCCTATGCCAAAATCCTAGGAGCCTGTGCTCATCACAGTGACAGGCTGGGAACAAGCTGAGGAGGAAAGCTGCAAGAGCTGGGTCAGTCCTGGAGCAGGCTGGCATAACTTCAGCTGATTTGAATGTGAATTACACCCATTTAGGCCAGGCCTGGAATTTGCCCCTGGCATGGGCTGGCTCTCTGCAGTTTCACTAAATCCAGTTGTTTGTGCCCCAAAATGCTGTCTGTGGGAAAAGAGCTGAGGAAAAGCAGATAGTGGTGCCACCCTGGGCTGTGGTTTTGCCTAGGAGAAATGTGACTAATATGAGCGATTCTTTCTTCTTGTGATCTAACTTAGATTTTAACTTTTTTTAAAAATTGCAGTAATGAATACATGTATGGGATGCAGACACATAAACTCTCATCCATGATCACACTCTTTAAATACTGGCTGATTCAAGTATAAGTGTTTTGTTTCTGGATTTAAAATTCCTCCAGATTTAGTACTTTCGTAGTGGACATTTTGTCATGCTGAGATGCTCAGTGCAGATATTGGATTTGATCTGGTTGCTACCAGTTTCTTGGGTGATTTGGGATCTGGGCTTTGTCATGTAATTCTGCCTCTGACATCAAAAGTCTCTTTGGGCTCTGGACTATCTGAGCTGCTGGTTTTGGGGTATGAGGACGTGTTGGTAGGGCTCTCTCACAGACGGGAGATCAGCATTTCCACTTCCCCAAAGGGTTACTTTGTAGCATATTTTAGCTGTTGGGTGACTAAATTAGTGTTCCACTTAGTGGCAGCATAGGAGGGATATCAGTGACCCCACTGGTGGGAACACACATGCACATGTGCGTTAAAGACCAAGCACAGTGTAATGTCTATTAAGAAGATATTTACAGGTGACAAATCTGCTGAGACCAGAACCCCCCCAAACCATCCACTGCTGGTGGGACCACGTCCCTGTGCCCAGCACTGCCTCTCCATCCTCTGGCACCACGAAAATCACCCAGGGTGAGCTGCCGCCTCCAGCCAGCTCAGCGTGGATCTGCCAACTTCAAATATCACCCTGGGCCATTATCTGTTAGAAATGCAGCTCTTCCTGGGATCAAAGAAAGCAACGACATTGAAAAAAGACTCATCAGAGCTTTGACTTCATGTCCCCTGCTGGGGCAGGACAGCCACCCACAGGAGCAGCAGAGGACACAGCCATGCCCTGCAAAGGTCATGCTTCACTCCAGGTGGAAATGGCACTTTAAGGCACTCTCCAGCCTCTTTTAAAAGTCTTAATAATTTTAAGTCCCACATTTGGCTAAGGTAAAACAAATCACAATTCTAGTCACTCACATGAGAGTTATTTTAGGATAAAGAGCAGCGGCATTTGCAGTCTGGTGAGGCACTCCTTGCAAGTATTAATTTGGTCTTGTTGCTGGGGGGACTTTCTGGAGAAAGGAGTGTTGAGAAGACAGGAAAAAAAAAAGCAGAGAAGGAAACTGGAAAGCGAAGGTCTTGTCTCTGCCGTCTGGAGATGATCTTCACCAATGGTGGTGAAGTGTCCTTATCTAGACCTCTGTACTTGGGCAGAGATGTGGAAAGAACAGCAGTTTTGGCCCTAAAAATGCAGAAGTGATATTTTGCTTTCCTGCTGCTCATGGGGAGTCACCCAAAAGCCTACTGCAGTGGAGAGCAAAATGTGGCCACAGTGATCCAATGCTTATCGAGCTGGGGAGGACCTGAAGTCAACTAATTTGGTAACAGCCTTTTTGTGTAGTGTAATCCCACGTTGGTCCTTAAAATACTAAATCAAGAGTGAAATCGAGATTTTTCTCACCACTGAATTTAGTTTAGCCTTTCCAAATGGGATAATACAGTGGAATGCCACATTTATTGGAGCTGATATATTTCATCCCATTTGATTTCCTAGTTTGTCTTCAGTGGCTGAGGACTTTCCCATAGAATAGCTTCATGCTCTGCAGACTGCTCAGAGCAGGTCAGATTAACAAACTGTGGATAGTGCTTCAGAGACCACCTCAGAAACAAGAGGCTGTACCTCCAACCCAGACTGCAAGCCTCTGGGCTGTCCAACATAAGGCTTCCTTATTCCAGCACTGGTTTTCCCAGCAGGACCCAGGCTGTATGAAACAAGCTATCAGTGAGATTACTGCATGGCTGGGCTCTGCTTCTATGGGACAAGAAACTCCATTGAAGAACCAGTGTAAGTTGCAGGGCAGAGCGTGCACTGTGCTGAACTGGGCGGCACTGGTTTGGAGGCTACTGGTACATGGGGAACAGCGGGAGGTGGTGTATCCTAATATTCAGTTCCCTATGTGCAAAGGCTGTCACAGGATGTGTGACTCATATTTCATGGGCCTGCAACTGCTTTTGTTAATGTTGCTGGCCCAAGTGGCCTGGAAAAGGGTGATCAGGAGAGATCCCATGGTGGACAGTCCAAGCACAGCCTCCTCTGCCACTGTAGTGGGATTGGAGGCAGTTCCCAGGGAAGGGCAGTGGGCTCAGGGGCCATGGCTGCCCTTGCCTGCCTCTGCCTGACCCAGTCCAGGAGGCATCCTTTCCCTGAGGTGGGAGAAAGGCACATGTGCATTGCAAGAAGTTTTTTGGGAATCCTTTGCCATTGGGTTTGCCATCCGGTTTGCCATCCATTAGGGTTTGCCATCCATTGCCCCTGTTTTCCACCAGCTGTGTGTGGGATAGCCTTGGCAGCAACAAGGACTTCCCAGCCTGTTCCTTAGGACCAGTCTGACAGAGGCATCCTGCGTGCAGTGTTGTGAAATCCAATGTTTTGGTTTTTTTCTCTGTGACACAGATCTCACTTTACCTACCTGTTTCCTGCCCACCAGCAGCTCGAGGAGCCAGATATGTCTTACACTGAGCCCTTGCTTGAAGTCAGAGAAGTTTCCACAGCTTTCAGTCACAGATCCGAGTGTGCCGACGACTGACTACAGCTTGCAAGGACCACCCCATGCACACTGTCTTCTCTGTCCATTGTGAAACAGAGAGGTGTGACAGAGAGATGACAAACTGAATGAATCAGCAGACACTGTGTTTTCAGTTGTTTACATTCAACAGACCAAATCTTCAGGGCTGAATTTTTCTCTTTCAGTTCCCCTTGGGTGCTTAAATTACACACAACACTTTGCAAATATAGATTTCCACCTTGCGTGTAAAAACAACGAGATTAATAGTTTTAGTACAGATGGCTCTTGTAATACTGTTCTGATTCTAAATATTAAAGGATAGTTTTAGAACCCCAGGTCCTCATTCATGGTATTAGAGTCAAACCTTAGCTTTCATTTTATGTTAAATTCTATTCCAGCTCTCAATTTCCAGCTTATAATTTTGCCCCAGAAAGGCTTAGGAAAATGAAAAAAATAAAAGACACTCTCAAATAAATTGCTTTTGAGATTATTGGTGATTTTTACCTTGGATCATTTGAGCCTGGTGTTATCTCCAAGTTCTGGAATCACAGCTAAATAACATCCAAAAAAAAAAAAGGGTATTCGAGATAAGGTCCCTTTTAAACAAATAGTATGTGAGGAGCTGACCGATGCTAAAACCTCTTGAAAAAAACCCTGTGACACAACCCAGTGTGTGAGTGCAACCCAGCATGGTTTCTGCCTGGTTCCACAGGATGCTGGTTGGGCAACAATCCTGACCCACACCCAGGCCCAGGCCCTGGCCCAGACCCAGACCCAGACTCATTTCCAACCCCTTATACACCATCACTGCCCACATACCTGTAGAAAGCCCCTGGGCTGCTAAACCCCTCACCAGTAGGTGGTTAAAACATTCATTTAAACATCAACCCCCCCGCCCAGCAATCTACAACTCCTACAGGTTGGCCTTCAAGTGAATGCAGTTAGCTAAATGCTGGATATAGAGGGCACCTAGAAACTGGGGGGTTTGGACTGGGAATCCCAAAGAGGAGTTGCTGCCTTGGGGTATCAATCTTTGCTGGTATGTTTGGTAGTGGTGTAGCAGTTCTGGGATTTGGGTTGGAGGCAAGCTTGTTTTGTTAATCTTTCTGCTGGGGGTTGAGCAGTGCCTGCAGGGAGCTTTCCTTCTGCCCTGGGAGATGAAGGTGGGCTTGTACCTCCCTGGAGGTTGTAAGAGCTGGGCTGGAGGCCAATGAGGTTCATTTGTGTTTTAGAGGATGGAGAAGCAGAGCCTATGCAATGAACAAGGGTTGGAGAGCTCTGTTCCTTGGGGGGCATCTCCCAGAGGTTCCTCACAATAACTAGTTAGTGCTTTCAGGATATTGTTGCTGTGCTGGCTTCTAGTCTCCCTGGACAAAGTAATTATTACTCTCTGAAGTAGAACCTTGCTTCTTCAGATGTGTCGCTTTTAGGCTGACTTGTGGCTGTCTGGCCCTTCCAACAGCAACTAAACATTAACAGCTGAAGGCTTAACAGTAATATGCTTAGTGTAATAAGATCAATTATTTTAAATGCCTGATTAAGAGCCCTAGGGACCAGAATGCTCCCTCTGCAGGGGACCAGTGAGCACCCCGGCACCAGTGGGTGAGGTTTCCCCTCCTCCAGCAGCTGTGTGTTGTATGCCTCACTCCCATGTCTAGCCTGCTTTTAGGTGTAAACAGGCATTTTGTTCTGTTCCTACCACCCTTCACTCCTGGTGCAGTTTGCATCAGGGACTCCTCTCATGTGGCTTTCTGCCCTTTGAGCTGGATGGCCACGGCTGAGTTGCTTCATCCTGGATGGGAAACAGGGTGTGTGTGAGGGCACTGGAAATATGGGGCTCTGGGACACAGACCTTTGCACCTGAGCAGCTGTGTTCACATGGGGAGCAGTGCTACAAAGCACCCACACATGGCAAAATTAGCCTTAAACATACTGGTGCTGCATGCAAAGTGCTCCAGAAAGGGAGAACCGGAGCAGGTTCTCCTTTGCTATCAGAGCAAGGTGGGAAGGAATGCATTTCTTGCTATAGCAGCTCCGCCTTCACATTGCAAGACAAAAATATAAATTTCATATTGATGATCAAGTATATTCTACTAGATGTCTTCAACTATCTATTCATATACTAGAGACTCACACCAGAAATTTAGGAGAGAATTGAATCTGAATATTAAACCAGTGATTCCCCAGAGGGAAGTTTTCTCAACTTGTCTGATTCTCTAAGGAGATGGTATTCCCAAAGAACTAATTTTGTAACTAATGATCAGATGAAATAAGGCTCTATCTGAGGTTTAGAAGACCTAACTTGGCACTAGTTGAATGCATATGGAATTTGTCATTAGTAATAATGAAAAAATTGTGTGAAACTTTTTCATTGCATATGCATTTTTTTCATTGAAAATGCACTTGGAACTAAAACCACTTTTCCTCTCAATCTGTGAGGTGAGTAGGTGATTACACCCTCTGAAACCTGTATCAAATGGGATGTTCTACCTTTTTATAGCATTTTCCTTTTATTTGAAGACCTTTTACAGAAGCCCACGGAAGTTGTCATGACGTGAGAGGCAGAAAAGTTGCCAAATGTCTTGGAAACACAGGCAGCTACTTCTGGGAAAGTGGATAGCTAAGGGCTAACAGGAAAGCAACTGCTTGATTCCAAATTTAGATTCAATGTCCCAAATAACATAAATCTGCTGAATTCCTGCTCTGTCTATTCAGGCCTCTTAAAAATCTTGCACTTGAGATGTTGTGTCTTAGGACATTTGAAGGTAAATTCTCTTCCCATTTGGCATTAGCAGAAGGGCTGAGCAGATCACAGATTCTTTATTCTTTGTTATTAGCATGTGTTGCAAAAAACACTAATTCTTCAACGTGCTCTGCCCTGGGTGGTGGAGGAACATGCAGAGCACAGCAGCTTTTAACTGGATTAGGTGAAGGAGTTGGAAAGAGAGGGCTGGGGGAGGAAGAGGTGCTGCTGGGAAGAGGTTGGTGCTGTTCCTCCTAGGGATGGACTTTCCTGAGTGGGAGAAGGTGCTCTGCCTGCCCCCTCACTCAGCAAGAGCAGATGACCTGTTTCAGCAGTGTGGAACATCATGGGATTGAAATGAGCCGTTGCCAGATGAGTGTTTGTTGGGTGATGGCTGGGAGAATCTGGGTGGATGTGTGAGAAAGGGATAGGAGTAAAACTGGGACAAGATCAGGAAAGAGAAATATTGGACTAATGGTGTAAATGGGCCTGTGTCTGAGAGGTACATGAAATGTTCTGTAGAGTCCAACAGTATATCCAAAACTGGGCATCAGCTGCATCCCACTGCCCAGCTGAAAGGGATTGTTCTCTTTAGTCCAGTGTCTTGCACAGCATCTGCTCCCAGTTTTCAGGGGAAAACTGAGTGCTACTTGCCTCCACAGTTCTGTCTGCAGAGACGGCTGGGCTGTTAATCCACTGATCCAGGCTTGGAGGAAAAGCACCCTTTGTTCACTGACCCCTTTCTTTACTGCCCAATCTTGGATATACTGTGCACCAGGATCTCACCTGTATGGTCTTCACATCTGAGCAAAGGCTGTAAGGGGTTCAGAAGGAGAAATCAAACCCAAAAAGCAGCTACAGACACCACGTGCCCAACCCTCCTTGAGTATTGTGGGATAGGAACACCTGGAACTCCTTCATGGGGAGGTGTTGGCTAACTGGGAGGGGTATGAACCTTCCTGCTTGAGGTAGATGAGATGGAGGAGACTTTGCTGCCCTTTGCATGTGAGTCGCTGCCTTCATGCCCTGGTGGGATGCAGTGATCTGATCTGTATCCTGGCCAGGTGACACTCCCAGGAGACATGAGGATCTGCATGCTCCAGGCCCACAGGCCTTCCCTCACCAGTGGCTGGTGATGCCCAGAATCACTCCAGAAAGAGTGTAGAGGATGGGAGTGTGGATGTGCCCTTACGGGAGTGGGGGTTGGAAGTGTCCAAGGGGAACATCAGCCCTGGGAGGCTCTGGTCTGCATCTGAGCCCAGATGAGCTTCCCCTCAGCAAATGCTGGATCCAGCTGGATGAGTTGGTGGTGCAGTCGTGGTGGCAGCTGTCCAGCCCTGCAAACCACAAAGCAACAGAAACTTTAAACAGAAGTTGCTGAACAGCACTTGGGGAGGGGCTGCAGAAGGCCCAAAGTGCTCTGGTTGGACCATCTCTCCAAGGACATCTAGGACAGTATCCTGATATCCCAGCGTACTGATGTGGCTATTAGCATCCTGAGGTGGGTAAAACCTTTCAGGGAGCAAAGGGTGAGGATTGTCTGCTGACCTGTAAAGCAAAAATAGCCATATTTCTTTTACCTTTAGCTATTTTTAGGTGGAAGACAGGCTTGAAAGTCAAATTCTCCTGTCATTTGTGCTGGTTTTCCACCAAGCCCTGTCAAGAGTCTGACTTGTTCCTTGGAGCTAAGCCAATGAGCATGCCAGGTCTTGCACTGATCCTCCCTAACTGGATTTGGAGTCAAGTTGCCAAAGAAAATCAACCCCTTGGGAAGGTAGGCAGCTTTCATAGTGGTTGGTGATGCCTCTTGGCTTTTTGTGTCTTCCCTGTGGCTCTGCTCTGAGGGAGCGAGTAAGAATTCATCCTGAAATCACTGCTGGGAAAAGGGGCTGCTCCACCCTCCCCCAAGCTTTGGGGTGCCTATGTCTCAGGACTGAACTGTGGCTTAAGGGCCTGTTTGTCACTGACTGGGCCAGCAGCTCCCAGCTGTGCTGCCATTCCTTTGGAAGTGATGGACTACTGTCCTCATAGTCCACAGGTCCTGCAAGACCTTTGAAGTTTTGTTCTAAGGGAGGATAACTGATCTCTCTTTTCTCACCGGATGCCAGTGTGGGAGCAATGCAGAGAGAGCCTGCTGGGAGCCTGGAGCAGCTTGGAGCCATCACTTTGTTCCCATCACTTTGAACCCACCACCTCGGGTGAAGAGTTGGAGTGCTTCCCTCTCAAAAAGCACCTGCATTTTAGAGCACCACGGAGGAGCAGGTGCTTTGCTCTGGTGTTTCTTATTGTGTGGCCATCGTTTCCCTTTGCTTCGGGGCTTCCATCCCCCCCTGCGGCTCCGCGCTGGGATCGCTGCTTGTTGGATCCCATTGTTTTCGGAGAGCGGCTCCGCACGAGAGGGAGGAGCTTGGCTGGGAGCAGCTCTGCCGGGTTTGGATTTTCTTTTTTTCTTCCCCCCACCCCCCTTAATTTTCCCAGTCATTGTCACCGCTGCTGACGGCTTCTTGTAGATCCAGCTCCACTAGAGGGCAATGTGATCTGGCGTGGGAAAGGCAACGAGCCGGCCGGGGAATGGCACGAGCGCACCTATGGAGAGGATGGTGGTGGGCGATTGTAGGCACTGGTCTGGCGTGGGGCTGAGCCAAGGGTTCGGCTTATCCCTGAGTGGGACCCCGGTGCTGTGTGAGAGCGTCTCCTGTGTCGCTGCCAACAGTGCAGAGACAGGACAGAACCCGACGGTCCACGAATATCTCGGAAAAGGCGGGGGAAAAGCCCCAAGTACTGCTGAGCGCTGCTGAAATGGCAAAGCAAAGGCGTGGGTGGGGGGACGGATGACATGCACAAGTACGTGTTCCTGCTGCAAGCAGAGGAGCCTGCTCTGGACACATCTTTCTCCTCCCTGGAGATGTCAAGGATGATTGCTCTGTGCTTTGAGCACTGTCCAGTGTGGTGGGAGGTGACAGTGCCTGTCACAAGTTGTCTGTTCTCTTGTCCTCCCCGGGGTAGGGGGAGGTGGGTGTTTTCATAGGGTTTGGGGGGATTGTATTTTATTCAAAATATTGAAGGTAAAAGAGAGGGTCACCTTCCTTCCCTGGTCTGGGTGAGTAAGGTTTGTTACAACAACACATCACTCTGTTTTGGGACAGTATATGATGAAGTGTGGCTTCTCTGGGACACAGAAAGCTGTGAAAACTGAGTTTCATTGTGTTGTGGGGTTTTTTTTGTTTGTTTGTTTGTTTTGGGGTTTTTTTTGGTTTGGTTTTTTTTTTTTTTTTAATTTTTGCTTTTTTAAGGGTGTGGGGGTTACCTGATTATCTGTGCTTTGTTACAGACAATCAGGCACGACAAAAACAGCAGGAATGCACCCACAAGGGAATGGAGGCAGGGGAATGCTCCAGACAGGTGACCAGACTGACTGTGGGGTGGAGGGCTGGGGGTTCACAGAGCTGGCTGGGTCGGGAGGTGAGGATGACTGAGTTCCTTCATCGAAGAAAAGCTCCAGGCTTTGCCAGCAGCAGGGGCAGCCTCAGTAAGTGGCTGTGGCAGCTGGCCAGCAGCTGTGTGATGTGGCTGTAAAGTGCCTACACCTTTGAATATAGACTGCTGTCTGCAAGCTGATCACTCCCATGGCCCTTCCTCTGCAGAAGGTCTTGCTCTTCCAGGGCCAAATGCTGTCCCAGCTGTTATGGTGACTGAGCAACACGTCACTTGTCTGTAGGGAAAACGTGAGGAAGAAGATGACCTGAGGGAGTCTAGACCTACTCCAAATGTGGATCTGGGGTTTAAGGCCAAGTCTCCATTTAAGTCTGGGAGGGATGTGCTTTGGCAGTAGACTTTAATGCTTCAACAGTGACTTTTGGCTTTGGCATTCTTGCTGTTCTGTCAGAGCCCCTCCTGTGGGCTGTGCATGATGGGCTGACCTCTGTCCCCAGGGAAGGCTGTGGAGCAGCATGAGCCATGATGGAGGGGCCGTGGGAACCTACCACAGCTCTTGGTGGCCAAACCCTTCTTGAGCCCAGGGTGGTCCTGGCTCTGCTGTAAGCTGGTTTCTGGAGCAGACACAACCAAGTCTAAGGGCTCCCCATGGGGGAGGCAACACCACAACAGCTGCCTGCCCTGCTGGAAATTGCATCCATTAAATTTAACGTGGAACCTGCTGCAAGATGGCACATCAATAAAAAACTTGAATTGCTGACTTTGACATTCTCTCACATGAAAACTGACCTTGGGAGATGATGAAATGCAGCTGTGCTGAGGAGTGACCTAATGACGTTTGCTTTTGGTTATTCTAGGCTTTCTTGAACTTTTGGTAGGTGTTTTCACTGCATCAACACTGTAGTAGCTCTCCTCTCCTCCTGCCCAACACCTTGGGCACCAGCATGTGGGACTTGGTGACCCCTTCCAGAAGGCTGGCAAGAAAGCAAAATTAATTCCAGCTAAGTACATTGTGTCTTTGTTTTTCTTCTGTGGTTTATTTTTCTTTAATTTCATCTGCTCCAAATTTGGCTAGGCAGAAATTTCCACTTCAACCCAATCTGTGAGCTTTTGACAGACAGGCTTATTTAAGACCTACAGCTGGAAGAGGTAATTAAGGTTTCACTGAAAATGCAACTTCTTGACCTAAGGCAAAAGTACTAAATTTCAACTTAGTTTTACTTTATGATCTCAGGTTCAACTTCACAGCTGTGTAACATTTTACTGCTGATTGTGGAAACAGGGAGCTTGCATCCCCCTTCTGTTTTTGTGGTGGAAGCTCACAAAGGCATAAAAAAGCCCCTGAAAACACATTTCTCTCCCTTCACAAAGCCTGTGACAGGTTTCTGCCAGTGGCAGGGGGGCATTATTTTTATTATCAACTAATGTTTAGTATTAGAGGTGCTGGGCAGAGCAGTATAGTCCTCATCCCAGAAGCTCTAGGGAAAGGGTAAGTGAGGAACATGGGCAGCAGAAGGTGTGGTGAAGAGCAGAAGGCTCTGGCCTGCCATGTCCAGAGCCCTGTTGGATTCCCAAAGCCTGTGAGTGGCATCACCAGCAGGTGATGTTCAGGGGCAGTTCAGTGTTGTAGCATGTAGGTGGCAAGTGATGGGTGTGCAGGGGCTGAAGGGGATGGACAAGGAGCAAGCTTTGGCTTCCCGTCCAGAAGCCTGGTCCAGACTGGGTTTGCATTAGCCATGTGGAGAGCTGGTGCGGTGCAATGAAGCAAGACTCCCCAGGGGAAGCTTGATCCTTTCCCAAAGCATGTTTCCACCTCTAGTCTTGGCTCCCTGCTCTCCCACTCCTACATCCACGGGGCTGCTGGTTTAACCTGGGGAGCATTTTGGAGTCAACCTCCTTAGCAGCCCCTTGGGATAAAGCTGTTCCCCAAGGACCAGAAGGTCATGTCAACAGCCTGGGCGAGATCTCAGTCAGGCATAAGGGGCTGGCAACCAAAGGAGCTGTGGGAACTTCCAGATACAAATACACCCAGGTCCTCTGCAGAGCAGCACAGAGAGGCAAGGAGAAAACCACCAGGTTGAGAGGTGTTTTATCCAAGCTGGTGTGGGGTATCCACCCTTTGACAAGGTTTAGAGAGGGGGAAACCCACTTCCTCAGTACTCTCCTTGTGAACCAGGATGCAGGTTGTTGGGTTTTAGGAGTTTAATTTAAAAGGGCCACTTTTGTGTTTGGTGCCTGCCATTGGAATGGGAAGCCTGTGTGGGTTGTGAGTTGACAGGGGTGACTCTAACTCCAGGTTAGAGGAACAGGTCTGTCCTTGGCAGAGTACAGCAGTCTTTTAAAAGCTTCAGAAAATACACATTAAATTAATTTTTTTTCTATTTAAGGTGCAGCAAACAAGCACTTTTAAATGTTCACCTCCACTGTAGGACTGGTGTTGTGGGAGCCAGAGTCTGTCCTTGTTTCACCAGGACTGGGATGAGTCCTGTCTCCATGCCTGGTTCTTGCACTGCTGGCATGAGCTTTGGAGCTTCCAGCCCTGAGAGCGTCCCAGGCAATACCTGCCCCAGGTCAACTATGGCCCCCAGAGCTCTAAATGTGCTTCCAGCCCCTTGCCCAGCATTGGCCATTGGGATGGGAGGGGAAGCTGCACCTTGCCTGCAAGTCCCCAAGAGCAATTTCCATACCAGAGTTGGGGGGAAATTTAGGCCTAGCTCAGGGAAAGGGTGTGTAAAACTAACACTACAACCACCTGGAATATGCTCAAATGGAAATATACTCAAATTTCATAAAAATCAATAAAGAAAAAAGTAGTCTAGAACCTTTAGAAAATCAGATACTCAAATTTTTTGTCATAGAACAGCATTCCAGACTGATTTTTTTTGTTTATTAACTTGCAGGCATCCTTGAACCACCTTCTCCTTCGTCCCCTTCAACCTGTCTAAAGGTTTTCCTGGAAAGAGTGGACAAGGAAACTACTGATGCTCAATGGAGAACTTAAAACCAATTCTGTTAGAATGAAGACTTTTAAAATAACTGCAAGGATGAACCTTGTTCCATGTTCTGGGAAAACTTTACTTGGTTAATTCTCTTGGATGAATCACTGCTGTTAACAGGAAAGCCCTGCTGGTCTTGTCTCTACTGCTTCCTCTTACACCAGTACCTCATCTCCAGAGTATGTGCTGTTAATCCTGTCTGAAGCCTGTTGCTGCCTTAAAATTCTCCCTTTTTGGTTGGTTGGGGTTGTTGCTACTGTTTATTAACAAGCATAGTTAAAACATGCTACTGCTTTTTGCTTCGTGCCAGGATGCAGATTTGTCTGACCTCAACATCAGGAGCTGGATGAGAGGGGAACCACGAGCTTGGTTTGCTGATCCAGTGAATACCTGCTCCTGGAGTTTGGATCACTGCTGTCACAACCCCCTTGCCACAGAGCAGTGGTGCACCATCCTCTGCACATCCAAGGGGGCTTAAAGCATTCTGACAAGGAAACGGTATTGGCCGGCTTGATGTAAGATCAGACAGAGTTTTTCAGGGCTGCTCCAGCCACATGGTTCATTGGAGATTACCCATCTTCTCACAGCTGGCATGGCCCTGGCATGTAGCACCCAGCCAACCACAGCACACAGGGTAATTCAGTTTCCCTGTGCTTCTACCTGGCCAGGACCAGTTTTGGACCGTGGGTGACCTGCTGGTACTCACACTTGGAGAGGGTGATGCCATGGCTGGAAATGGGCTCGTTCCACCCTGCACCTGGCAAATACTGCAAAGGAACAGTGTTTTAGGTGGGCAGGAACACAGACTCCAGGGGACTGCCAATGTGCTCGGGTAACCCAGCCCAGGCAAAGCTCTGCTGAGGCACAGACCATCAGCCCTGAACAGGGGAGGAGCTCATGTGGTCCTCAGCCTCCATGAACCCAGAGGCAGCTGAAGGGGTGTAGTCTGAGCCTGGAGGGTCTATTCTTGTCACAGTCAGAAGTGCGGTATTTGTGAAAGAGGAGATGGACTGTGTTTGCTCAGTGGTCCCAGGAGAAGCTGTGTCCTGGGGAGCAGAGAGTGGGAGGCAAAGGGAAAAGCAGAGAGCAATTTAAAGGTTCTTCATTCGGTGCCTGTGCTGTGGGGTCAGTGAGGAGGCTGTTTGGGAGCTTATGGCACTGCCACTGCATTGTGGTGTTTGCTAACATAGCTTCTAAACCCAAGGGGGAGAGAGAGAGAGGGGAGGAAATCAACTGAAAATTTTGTTTTAATTTAAAATAAAATCCTTTAGATTTGGTGATGCAGAAAATGAGAATAACTTTATCCCTGTCGAAATATTTTTTGACAGGGTTTTGTGTGCAGACTGCCTCATTTTCATCAATTTTGCAATAAAAAGCACCCGACTTCTCACCGTGGCTGGCTCTGGCAATATCCCTCAGTGACGCATTTGCAGTTGGCAGGGGAAGGAGGGAGAAGGTTCACGTGGGGTCAAACACATCCCAAGCGGGTGTTCCTCCAAGCGGGAAGAGCTGCAGTGCAGAGTTGCAGCTGCGGTGGCTCGTTGTCCTCAGAAAGGCCCTGCGGGACTGGGGAGTGGCAGTAGTGTCCCTGTGCCAGCTCTCATGTATGTTCAGCAGAGCCCTTTTCTAGTCTTTGGTCCCACTGGCTCCCTGTGGGCTCCTCATGGTTTGAGGAGGGGACGTGATGAGCTGGGGCAAATCTTCCAAAGCGTCTGCCCAGGCTGGTGGTCGCAGCAGGGAGTCTCTGCAGGCGGGGGTCTGCTGGGGCTGTTCTCAGCAAAACTGGGCTTTGGGTGACACTGGGGTAGAGTTGGCCGTGAGTTTACATATCTCAACACCCAGTTCCTCAGTTACCCCCTGTAAGAGTGGTACCTGCTGTCCTCTATAATCTTTATGGGCCCTGGAAAGAGGCAAAGTTTGGGTGTTACAAGCAGTGCTGGCCAAAACCCAGTGCCTGTGTTCCCCTCCCGCATCCTCAGGTGGATTGTGTGTGTGAGCCACACTTCTACTGACAGATAAGTGGTCTTAATGTTTTCAAAGTTTAAAAAATCTACTTTTCTTGTTACAAATTATTTCAAAATGGGAGTTAACTGTCTAGATGATTCCCCTTGTACCAGAGAGTTCATCTTTCCATACTCAGCACAGTGAGGGCCTTGTCCAAGAGTGGGGCTTTTGCTGCTCTGACAAACAGTGATGATCAGGAGGAAAAATGACAGTGACGTTGAAACACAATATACTAAGCTGGAGTGCAAATATTTTTTATTCTGACAGCTGGACAAATCTCTGCCTGGGGATCCCATGCTGAGAAAAATACCCCTGGGAAAAGCAGTTCAAAGGCATTTTTGGGAGGGAAAACTTTCTTCCAGCCCAGCTTTGGCAAAAGGATACACAAGTGTAGCAGTATAGACCAAAACCCTTCTGACCTCTCCCAGCAATGGGCTGCGTTCCTCAGGAGCCACAAGCCCTCCTTTCTCTGCTTCTTGACTAGAGCCAACCCAGATATTAAGGGCTTGGCATCTGAGTCCTACAATTTGTCGGTGACCTGAGCTATTTGGAAACTTGGGAATGTGCCACCAGGATGCAGAGCAAGACTCTGTTTATAAGTCACGCTGCTGCTGGTAACATATGTCCTTGAGGGCAAGTAGCATGAACAGCAACTCTGAGATGAAATGCTCCTGTGCAGCTCTGTTTCCCTCTCACAGGGAGAGACGTGCAGCCCTTCCCAGCAGCCAGCATTGGTTGTGATTTGGGTCTGCAGTGGAGGAGTTTGCATGCGGGGCTGGGGATTCTGGGGGAGGCAGGCAGCTGGCATGGCTGTGCTCGCAGAGCTGGTGTTGGAGGCTGACCTGCTGGTAATGATCTGACCTCTTTCCCTTAATTAAGAGAGCGGCCCCGGTTGGGGTGATCATCATTATGGTGGCTCCTCGCTGGTGCTGAGCTGCACGGGCAGGCAGACGGACACGTAGCCTGCCTGTGTGTGGGGATGGGGCAGCTTTCTGAGCAAGGGTGTTTTAACAGGGGTTGTGAGAGCCTACACAGACCTCTGGAAGCACTGGGTGGCCTCTTTATCCCGGGAGGGCATTAAAGGCAATCCCAGAGGGGAAAATGCCAAGACAGGGGGGTTAGGGAGTCATGAAAGGGACTGAGGGGGAAGGGAGGCAGAGAAGATGTTTGCTGAGGGCCTAATTAGCACGAGTGAAAAAATGATAATAGGGTGGAGATAGACTGGGAAGGAAGGGAGAGCTGTGTGTATGAAGAGACCAGCTGGTGGAGAGAAACCAGATGAAAGGGAAGGAAACAGAAGCGGGAGAGGAGCAGGGATGGGAAAATGGGAGGTGGGAGGCAGAGAGAGAAGGCAGGAGGATTAGTTATTTTGAGGGACTTTTTCAGCAGAACAAAATTAAGGTTAAGGGAAAGGGAATCTGTGGAAAGTAAAAAAGGAGACATGAACTGAGGGAGGAAGACTTGTGTTTTAATATTTCTCCTCTCCTGGGAAAGGAGAAAATGGTTTCAGGATAGCTGTGTGTTTGGTTACACTGAGAAAAAAACCTGAATAGTCAAAGCAGGAAAAGGAACAGAAAAAGAGCAAAGGAACAGAAAAAACTATTGAGGTGTTTATTGCAGAGAGACTGCAATTGAATTTTCTTTTTCCTACTACAAAGGATAAAAGTGGACTCACCTCCCCTTCTCTCTCTGGAGTAATCCTGGGGTGGCTGTTTTGCTGTTTCTCTGTTGATTATGCTGCTGTCAGGTTATATCCATGCTGTGCACACGTGAGCAGAACTTTTCCATGGAGCTGTTTTCCATTCCCAGGCCTGTCCCAGGGGCTTCTCCTGCAGGGCTGGGTGTGGGCACTGGCTGTGCCTGGGTCTACAGTCACAACACCGGGCACAGGGCTCAGAAAGCTGTGTTGTGTGGGAGGTGCTCTCCCTCGTCAGCTGCACCCCAAGGAGCTAAACCTCTGTGGCAGCCTCTCCTGCTCCATCTCCCATCACGTGAGAGCTCAGTTTTAATTAATGAGCAATAAACTTTTTCACCTGCCCTTTGGAGTCACCGGTGTTGAACTATGATGGTGTGCAGTGCTGAGCCCCTGCATGTAGCTTCTTATCATACCACAGAGCTGGGAAAGAAATGCAAACAGGAGAAGAGCCCAAACCATGGGGATGTGGCTGTGGTGGGGCCAGGTAGGTCTCTCCTGTCTGTTGGTTTCTTTCTGCAATACCCACCCTCTGTGATTCTGGTTACATGGGTGTAATCATGTCTAGAGGTCTCAGTTCCTGTTCTTCCCAGTTTGTACAGCAGTACTGGTGTGCTGCCTACAAGTTATAGGCAGAGGAAACTCGGGTCTGATTCAAGAAAAACTTGTTACTGCCTGGGCAGTACAGGCTCTGCTCATAGCTGATGGCTGGGCACATGCAAAACAGCACTGGTATCCAGGAAACTAGACTGTAGGAATTTTTTGGTGTGTGTGGTTTTTTGCAGCTTCAGTTTCTGTATGTGAATTTCTGACAGACCTGGTGAAAACGTTCAACAGCTTCCACATCACTTAAAACACACCCTCATCCCCATTTCCTCACTGTAATAGGGCATTTGGTAAAATAGAATGAGAACTATCCATGTAGTCTATCAAAGGTGCTTATGGAAAGGGCCCTTCTCTGAAGCATAAATAATTTTGCATTTTAATGCACTTCTGGATAGCTTTTGGTTCTGTGTGAGGGGAGAAAATGTCTGTTAAGCGGAAATCATTATCAAAATAATGACACCATAATACAGGTCCAAATCCCGTGCCTTGTCACCACCCAAGTAATTATGCCAGACCAAATGCAACCAGAAGTGAACTGCCATTCCTATAGGAATGTCTAAATCAACTGTAGTGGTGGTGTAAATCAGGAGTGACTCCAAAAATCAAAGCATCACTCTTCCTTTTATGTCCTTCATGGGGAAGGCACACTATGAACTGTGAGGTCAGGGATATGAGTACAACGTGGTCCTACACACACCAGCACCCTGGGCAGGACTCCACAGCCAAGGGGGAATCACTCCTGGGCACTACGTGTCCCCAGGAAGACAGCGGAGGGGGATCCTCCTGCCTTTGCAGCTGGCCTACAGCAAAGGGATGCTGTTTTGCTGCCTATGTTCCTTGCCCTTGATGCAAAATGTACACCACTGTGCAAATATGGCTGTGCCTTTGATGGGGTAAGGGAAAATCCAGGACTGGGCAAAGCAGAAAGCAAGGTGATCCCAGATGAGTAGAGTGAATCCTTATGAGAAAATCCTCCTTAGATGGGCATCTCTGCGGTAATATAACTGCACTTCAGGCAAAAGCCACATCTGATTTGGCAAGAGATAAAGGCAATGAAAAAGTGAAACTTTTCTTGTTTATTTTTCTTAGCTTTACAGCTCATAAGTGGAGTGGCTGGGTTTCTTCAACAAAAAAACACAAAAATTCAATGACATTGAAACGGCTGAAAGGTAAAGAAAAATAAAACTGAACAGTTGCCTGTTTTTCTAAAAATTTCAAACACCACTTTATTTCAAACTTTTCTTCTTTTTTTACTCAATTTTTATTAATTTTAATTAAAAACCTGAATTCCATGGTTCGGCACCAAACCAAGTATTTAATTTCACACCAAACTGAAGTGCCAGTAGAAATAATAATCATATAAATAGCCATTTTCATAATACAAAGAAAGGAACATGTTGAGGCTGGAGACTTTGTTTGGAAGGGGAGACTCATTGGGACCCTGGTGACAGCAGCAAGAACAAGTGCAGAGAGTGGTCTGTCCCTTTCATTGACAGAGTAAGATCATACAGTCAAATCAGACAGTCACTGGCCTTACAGACAGTGGAGCCCTTCTGGGATGGAATAAGGAAACTACAGTCCCTCCATTTCTGCCTTTAACCGCAGTTTGAGGCTATGGATCACAATGTTCCCCTCTCTTCTTTCAGTTATAGGAGGCCAAAGTGAGTTTGCTTGGTAAAAAAACCTCACAAGCCAAAGCCTCAGAAAAAAATACCTAACTCCCTCCTACAGCCAAATTAGGTATGTTTTATAGGGTGACATTTCGAGGGAAGCAAACATCATGAGAGAGAGCAAGCACAGAGAGAGCTGTACGTGATGTGGGATAAACTGAAACCATAGCAGGTTGGGGTGGTTTAACTGTTTTAGCAGCCAGCGGGCAGATGCAGAAGGGTGGGAGGATGTGAGGATGTAGATACAGTCCTGCTGCCCTTCAGGACCGAACCTGCGATCAGACTGACCAGCAGGGGGGTTCCCGACCTCCGCTCCCCAGGCTGCCTTGCCTTCGGCTCTGCCCGTTTGCTTCACTTTTGAGGGCTTTGTTTCCTGTCCTGTGGTGGATGGGTTTGCAGGCAGCGCTTCCTCTCAGGCATCAGTTGTGGACCACAAAGCGAGCCAGATCAATGGTCCCACTGCTGTGACATCCTTTCGATCAGTGCAGGGACACGGTGGCCAGGTCCCGCTGTCATATGAGCTGCCCTTGGCTTCAGGGATCAAACTGAGCCAGGCTCGGCCCCTCTTGGAAGCGACAAGGTTTTCTATAGCATCCTGTTATTGGCAACTTCTCCTTTGTGTCAGACACAGACAAAAGACTTGTTGGGTTTCCTCTGCCTGAGGAGAAGCAGCTGTAGATGCCTCCCCTATGCAAATGCGCGCGGCCAGGCAAAGAGCACAGCCACCCATGGGTGTCAGGGTCCCCTCAGGGGTCTCCAAAGATGTCTCCAGTTTTCTGGTCACAAATCATTGTAATAAATACGCACTTGCTTCCCTCTTCCCCTCCACCTCCAGAATGAAAAGAATGTGTAAAGGCAAAACCACACAACTTCCAAGTTCTCTTCTTGGTCCCATCTTGGTGTTGGGGGAGTGCTTCCCCATCTGTTTTATAACTAAAGGCTGAAGGATTATGTTCAGCCTTTTACTATCCAGTTCTCTTTCTTCACTCCTTCAGACAGTGTCACTCTGAGAGAAACCTGATGGAGGTGACTTGGCCCTATTCTGTGCTCTGGCTCTGAGAGCTGGTGCCTGGCTGCTTGCCCACCTCAAGCTGCTGGTCGGGCACGAACTTTCTCAAGCACTGTATCAATAAAAATGGATATATAGATTGTCCCCGGCCTTGTAATGGAAAAAAAAATATTTTCACTGCACTGATAATTTTTATTTTTGTTCTTACTTTTGCAAGCACACGCGGGGAGTGTGACAGGACGGAGGCTGCACGGGGAGGTGCAGATGTTAAACTGCTCAAAACAGTGATACTTTCACCATTTTGATCAAAAGCATTCTTTCGTGAGGAAAAGATTCTCTAAGTGAGGAAAATATTAGGATCAGCTTGAAGCACAGAGCAGCTTTACATTTCATTTTGCCCCTGAGGCCAATTTAGATATCAGCTGCCCCCCACAGCAGAAGCATGCCTGGCACAGCTCTGGCACAGCTGAGCCCCCTGGCAGGGCAGGTGTCAGAGGCCACCAGCCCCACCACTGCACTGCCCCTTCTTGCTATCAGAAGGCGCTGGCATGTTCTGATAATCCATTACTGTTTGATGTAATTGAGGAAAAATGCTATATTTATCTTTTGCTCATCTTAACTCAGTTTGAAGAAAAGGCTCTGCTCTTGTAGCTTGAGGAAAATGTTGTCCAGAGAAGTTAACAATAGAGGATGTTTATACAGGAATGGAGCTTCCCAAGGAGGGAGCTGGGTGGAGGAGATGTCTCCTCTAGCTGTCATTCTAATTTCCTGGTTTTAAATGATTGGTTTCAGCCTTTCAAGAGGGATGTGTGTTGGATGTGTGCTTTGCCATTGTGGCGGTGTGAAATGAATAAACTGATGCCTCCAGCCCCACTCGTGGAGGCCCTCGTGGCTCAGAAGCCCAACATCTGCCATGGGTTGGGTGGTCCTGTCTTTGGAAAACAGCTACTGGCCAGAGGGCCCCTTCAGATTAACAATGGGAGGGGTATACCACTGACATGAGAGACTTGTTCTACCTCCAGTGCTGCCCAGTATGGTATGTGCCCCACAGGAGTTATAGGGCAGCTGGTGTGCTTATTCCATATGCTCCTGAACCTTATTCCTGCCCACACCATCACAGAGGTTACACCCAGCCCAGTAGCAGCACCCAAACCTCTTATGGGTCTCCAGTGGTGTCATGTCAACCTGCTAGACAGGATGGAAAAAGACATGCCGGCCATCTTCTGGAGGTAGGGGCTGGAATAGTGTTGTTTTGACTGCAGATGCCAAGCCAAATTCATGCATCAGCACAGCCTCTTTCCCTATCCTGAAAGCCTGAGAGAAATTGTTCCATCACTCTTCTGCAGAAGTCACCTTGGAGAGGTGGGGACTGAAGCAGTGTTGGGGCACAATTACCTGTGTGAGGACGCCAGCAACAGCTTGGAAGATAGGTGGGAGCCAGTAGACTGGAAAGGTCATTCCTGCTGCCCATGGTGCCAGAATGAGGTTGGAAATATTGATGGACAGGGGATGTTTGTACCAGTGAGGGTTGCATTATAAAGGGGCTAGCAGATGGATGCTTAACATAAAGGATTATCCAGTGCTGACCTGCACCGTGGGCAGCCCTTGAGAGGGTGGGCATGGGGTGCCAGGCAGCTCCCCATTTGTCTCAAGTGAAGCCATTATTCTAGTTGGACTCTACAATAAGATGTGGGGTTTGCTGTGTTAGTGGGAATGGGATCAGAAATATCTATATAGGAGGCACTGCACACAAACAAAAGTAATTAATCAGTTTTTCATGATTTGACTAATATTTCTGGGGAAAAAAAAGGGCTCCTGATGGTGATGCTTATTTAAAATTTCTGCTAGGTAGCTGCATCCTACCGTGTCCTGCCCTGACCCTACATCGTTTTCAGCTGTCACCAGCTGTCCCTGCTCTCGCCTTGTGAGCTGTGTGAAACAAAACAAGAATAAGTACAGCGTGAAAGTGTGAATGGCCTGTGCTGCAGCCCACCCTCTGGCTCCCTCCAGGAACAGAGGCTGGGAGTCAGCAGCTCTGGAGACATGCCCAGTGCCAGCTCCAGGAGAGACAACCTGCTCCACACACCAGCAAAAAACCCGCCTGGCTGAGGGGCACCAGGCTCCTGGCGCTCGCTGAAGCAGGCAGGGTGGGGTGGGGGCACAGAAAGGTAAAGTCTTTTTGTGATCTCTTTGTGGTGTCCAAATGGATGGACTTGGGCTTCTGGGCAAGCAGTGCCTGCTGAGCACTCTGCTTTCCTCTTCCCAGTGCAGCAAGGGAATGGGGAAGCTCTTCCTTAACTTTCTCATGTGATGCATCAGAAAGTCTGTTGATGCTGCTCAGCCTGGATCTCAGACAAGCTGCTCAAAGTCTGGGCCTGGCTGACTGCAAAAAGTGTTGCCCAGCTTTTGTTCCCTTGGCTTTCCTTTCCTTTTTGGTTTCCCCTCTTTTTTTTTTTTTTTTTTTTGTGTGCGTGTGGGGTTTTTTGTTGTTTGGGTTCTGTTTTTGTTTTTGTTTTGTTTTGTTTGTTGTTTTATACTGGGTAAAAGGAGCATTTGAATCCCCAGCAAAGACAGATTTTTAGCAACACATAACACATCCGCGGCTCTCCTGCAGTCGGAAGAGGCCAGCAGAAGGACTGTGCTGAACTGCAGTGACTTGGGGGGGGCTTTATTATCCCTGTACACCAACGTTGGAGCTGACAGCCTGCGGCCAGCAAGAGCAGCCACATGTCCTCCTGGCTGCTGCCACAGACTCGTGCTCCCCGGACTCATGCTCCCTCTGCCTTCTCCTCTCTGTCAGACATGGGTCTCTGTCTGTGTATATATGTATTTATATGTGTGTTTATCATACATTTATATATGTATTTATCATAATGAGTGACAGAAGAAACATTAGGTGTACCTTTGGGTGTCTGTTTTTTTTGGCACGGTGATCATTTGACCTCTCTCTGCTCTGCAAGGAGAGGAAGTTGACTGAATGTTTATTACATTTGGTAGATTACATATGCTCATCCACAGCATGTGTTTACAACGAATTTATAGATCCCTATAAAGGGGCTTTCAGGTATTATATTTAATTAATGTGGCAGAAATTATATCATTGTAATAACTGCCTGGCCTTTAGAGGTAAAACTCAGAGCCAAGGATTCCCAGATGAATCATCTCTGATAAGAACCAGAAATGACACAGGCCATATATTGTATGGTGAATTTGTTTGGATTGGTACCTTTAGGGTATTCAGCCTTGCCAAGTCTCTGCGGTGCTGACACAGTTTATTACACATTTTCATTTATTAAGAGATTATTTGACTGCAGTTTGTTGTTTTATTGTACAGCAGGTGATAATTTTACACTAAATTAACTGTAACATCTCTGTTAGGAACAGGCCGAAGAGGCTTCTTGCTACGATGCTAAATACTAAGTAATGGCTTTTATTCATCAAGGGAGTAATTTACTGCCATGTGCAGGGCCTGAATAAGACTCTCCACCAACCTGTTATTAGACTGTGCATGTTCATGTTGGGGTTAATGGTCTTGTGCCAGTGCAGGCTGCCTCTTAAAAACAGATATCTGTGCTAACATTGCATAGCTTGCTACTTTCAGGCTTGACTGAAAAATGGTTTGAGGCAACCAAGTCTGCACGTAGGCAGAGGAATGGCCACCAAGGTCTGGAGGTGGGTGGTGCTCATCATGTCAGCCCACAAGCTCGGATTTTATCATCAGAAGAGGATGGGCAGGCAAAAAAGTGAAAGCTCCTTGCACAGTTTGACTCTTCAGGAAAATAAAAAGATGTTGTTTCCATTCCTGGTTTAAATATTTGTT
The DNA here is from genome assembly GCF_036250125.1 of Pseudopipra pipra. Taxonomy (NCBI): domain Eukaryota; kingdom Metazoa; phylum Chordata; class Aves; order Passeriformes; family Pipridae; genus Pseudopipra; species Pseudopipra pipra. The sequence continues at coordinate 54,480,804 of NC_087554.1, forward strand.
TTTTCAACCAAAGAAATAACTCTACCAGAAAATAATTTTCAAACCCTTTATGAAAACAAAGGAAAAAATTAGCAACAATAACCATCCCTCTTTCCCCACAGAAATTAATAACTTTTGAAGGAAAAATATTTATTCAAAAGCCCTTTTTTCCATTTAAAATAGATTACAGATGAAAATAATTTGCCTATCCTTTAATGAAGTCCATTATACCAGACTAGTTTCATAGTCTGTCTCGCACAGATACCGGTGAGTTAAGCTTTGTGTTGGGAGATGGGAATTCTACACCAAATTGAATTGGAGACTGAAGCAGGAACAATTATGGCTGCAAATTATTAAAGCTTTGCTATATTGGAAATTCACAGCATGCTTATAGCAGTAACTTACTATTAAGAAGAACCATACTACAAAGCTAAAAAATACAGAAAAAATCAGAACCATATTGCTTTGATCACAATTCCATGTTTAAAGAAACTAATCATTGGCAAAATAATCCCCTTCCCAGCCGCACCATGGATTAGCTTTGGTTAATGCTAACATTTCCTTTATATGGGACACATCAAGGGAAAAATTATCAAATAAAATCTAGGGCTGTCTAAGTAATTCACAGTAAATAATGTACTCAGGGGAACCCCCTGACACACACACACTCTTTCTCACTTATGATTTTTCTGCGATCCAGCTCTGACTTTCAGGGAGCGATAACTTCCCGAGCGGGTGGCTGTGAGTCACACACATCTGCTCTGACTGGACAAGCAGATGAAGTGTTATATTTCTGGCTGCTGAAAGGATGATCAGAGCTCCTAAATTAGGTGTCCAGTGTAAAGTTTTTTATGATTAGTTATTCCAAATTGTCTTCTGGGGAATATTTTCTAGGGCTTCTTTTAAAAATTTGCTGCTCAAAGATAGTTCTGCAGCAAGCTTGTTAGCTGGAGTGCTCATGGAAAGCTGCTCCCAAAGCAATGTGCATCCACATGCTGAGAATATGAAATAATATTCCTAACTACTTCTTTGCAGTATTCCCTAGATCTAAAAGCAATGAATGGGTGTGTCCATTCTATTTATTTGGTGTTTGTTATTACCTTTAGGTGAGGGAATATGAGACTATATAAATGAATGTTGTCTTGTTGCCTTTTGGGAATGACCTTTGATTTCTGCCCCCCCCCCCCCCCCCCCAATTTTTTGGAGTCCCTGTTTTCTCTGAAGGGAGTGTACAGCAAGTTTCCAGCTTGTCCTTAATGTGGGATGTTGGGTTTTTTTCAAGAGCAGGAGCAATATCAGCCTATGAAACAAAACTCTCCTGGGCCCCAGGCCTGGGAGTTAAGTGTTTGTGAGTGGAAGGTTCTGCCTGTGCATCCCAGCTCAGGTGTGAACATTTGAGGAAAAAAACCTGCACACTTGGGAGCAGAGGGGGTGCACGGCACCCTATGGACACCACAGACACACCTGCACAGAAGGTACATGAGAATGAATCCTTTGCTGAACAGCTACAAAAGCTGCTGCTCCTAAAGCCACCAGCAAAAAGATGAGCAAATCTGGGAATGAACTGAGATTCAAACAAATCTTTTGTGTATATTCATAATATTTTTTGTGTGTAGTTGAGAATTTAAATGCAATCAATCCTTCAAAGGAAGTTTCAGTGGATGCGGTTTTAGAGGGATGTGGTCACGCACCTGGACTGGAACCTGCAGGTCCCATCTGCCCTTGCCTCTGCGCTATCCCAGTGATGTACATCTCTGTGGTTTTTAGCTGGCACACAACAGCAAAACATGAGCTTGTAAAGCTCTGAGAGATCCCTAAGTGAGGGCTGTTCTACAAGGGCCCCTAGAGATTACGAAGTCCTGTTGTGTTCAGAGAGGATTGCAAACAGTGAGGTGAGCTGGCATGAGTGACAAGAACATCAACTAGATCATATCTATTTTTAACATCCAGCAAAATTATTAAAATCACTACTGGAGGACTAAAACCCTCCTAGAAGGACAGGGCATTGCAGGACATCCCATACAAAGTGATGCTTGGAGGTTGCACCACAGAATATGTTATTACACCACATTTCTACCCATCTAGAATCCCTGTAGCCTGTTCAAAGAACTGTAAGTAAAAGCTGAGCTGCTGATAACCACTTTACAAATGAAAACCCTGATTTTATTTGATGGTGTAAGACGTAAGAAGAAAATAGGGGGAAAAACACAGAGCAGAATAAATTTTATTAGTAGAGTAGATGTGGCAGAATAATTACAGTTTCTGGGAGAGTGTTGGAAATGGCATAAGAAGGCTGGAAAAGAAATAGCAGCTTAAAATTTGATTGTCTGTCTGTTTGGGGTGATAGTAAAGTCAAGAGTGCCATTTCCAGTCTAAAATCCCTATATCCAATACTAAAGAGCATTAGAGCCTAAATAAGGATTTGAATACAAATGTCTTCAACTCTATCTCACCACAAAATTAAAGGATCTGTTCCAGGAAATACAGTGTCTGCATGAAGAGACCCCCTTAGACCTATGCCTTTGAAGCTTAAGTTTTAATTTGGGATTAAAAAAAAAAAAAAGTTGCACAAGGCCCTGCAGAAGTCTCCTGAAAGAGATCTTGTGCCACTGCCAGCTCGAGCAGAGCTGGGCTGGGGGTTCTTGCCACTTGCATGCCTTGTAGAGGGAACACTGCCCACGGTGATGCTGCTGATGCGAGAGTGATTCAGCAGTGAACATGGAAAGAAATTCTGAATCCCAGAGAGAAGCGCTGAATCCAGGACATGCAGGATGGCACAGAGGCTGGTTGAGCCCTGCTAATGCTGGTTTTAAAGCCAGACACACATGGTTTGGGTTAAGGATGGCCCCCTCTGTCCAAATGCATTGCAGATTATGGATGATGTAGGCTTTGCATGGGTAATTTTTTCTTTTTCATCTCAGCATAAGGCAGCCCAGGAGACACCATCCTGTATGACGTGAGCATTTTTCTTGTGCTCTGTGTTTCATTTAATCGAAAGAGCTTTCTTAGCAGCCCAGATACACGAGGTGACCACTTCTACTATTCTCAGCATTTTGCAACACTATTATTTTGCCTGTCCTCTTTTATGTGCAGGCTTCAATGCATTTGGAAGCACCAACCACAGCTCACTGAATTCGAGACATCTGATCTGGGATAAAATAAGACAGTGATGCTTTTAGCATCACACCTTTACCTCCTACTGTAGATAGAGCTGGCAGTGGGGTCATCTTCAACAGGCGCCCCTGGGTGGCCCTATCCAACAAGATGCCTCAGTGCTGGAAGTGCTGTGTCCCAGCAGCAGGGATGGCAGAGTCAGGGGATGCAGGGCATGCTGCCAGCTGGGCTGCTGGGAGCTGAGGTTGGCCCACAGCTCCAGTGCTGGGCCATCTGGTGTCAGAGTTTGTGGCCTCTGCGGTGTTCTCCCCAGGTTGATGTCACAAACCCAGAAGCTGCAGGAGGCTCTGCCTCAGGGTGACAGTGGGGATTCTCTGCCCAGCCTCACTGATGCTCTGCCCACTGCCCAGATGCTCTGCAAGCAGTCTTCAGATTGGGTTTTGGTTTTACTTGTTCCATTACATAAAATATTCAAATTTGAAAAAAAGACCACAAGCCATAAAAATTACAAATACCTAAAGATATTTTCAGATAACAACATTTCCCTTTTGCTCCTGCTGGACATGGTCTCTGCCCTTTCAGCTCGCAGTGCAGCAGTTTCCATTTTGAGGTGTGATGTTCTCAGGTCAGACCTGGACAAAGGAACCTACCCAAAATAGGGGTGTCCTAAGCCTGGTTCATGAACCACTTGCAAGCTCCCCTCAAAGGTAAGCATATGCAAATTCACTGTTTGTACTCCTTGTCTTTCTGGAGCTTGTTGTGCAACGAAAGATTGGTTTCTGAGTGATCCCACTGTGAATCCCAAGTCCTGCAGGGAGACATGCCAATATGAACCATATTAGTAAAAGGATCTAGTAAAGGGCTCAGCATTTTAACCAGTGAGAAAATTTGTGCACCACAGCTCAGCTTGGGCTTGGAGGGCAAGGAAACCTTCGGTGAGGGGCTACTGGGGGCAGACGAGGGTTAATTTTTTCACCTGGAAGAGCTGCATCTTCCTGAAGAGGGAATAGCCTCTGAATCTCTCCTGTGAGCTCTGGAAAACATTTTGAAAAATTTTTTCTTCTTCATATAAAGAACTCATTAAGTTTTCTGTTCCTCTGAGTGCCCGTGCCTCCCATTCCCAGAGGCATAATATTGAGCCTAATCACCAACTAGAACAACTGAGGCCTTTATTTTGGTGTAAAGCTGCATGAAAAAAGAAAAGTCCCCTGTGTATGCAGCTGTAACACTGGCATAACTGTAAGAAATATGGAGAAACTCACAACTGATTTCCAAATCTGCGTCTTCCTTTTTCCTATAATGAGTGTGATGCATAATTTACACAGGCAAGAAAACCTACAGAGCTGATTATTTTTTTCTTTCTGTTTGTTTTCATTCAGTTGCAGAAGGGCTGGAACTGCAGAAAGCTGAGATAAGAGCCCTACCCCTTCCTTGGCACGATGAACACGATATGAAGGATGAAGAGGAACTCAAGGTACAACCATGAGCACTCGGGTCTTTCCCGCAGCTATCAAAACCAAATATGTCTCGTCTGTTTCCTGTCTTGAAAAGAAGGAGCATGAGAGCCATGGTGTGAAACAGTCAGTGATGTTGGGGGCAATCACAGCCTCAGCCATTGAGACACTTGCCCACACCCACGACTGTGGCAATAAACTGCTGACTACAACCAATATTATAAAAATTCCTCCCTGGATGCCATAGACACGTCGACAGTTTTGCATATGTTGAAAACTCTCTGGCTAATGACATATTTCCTCCTTGGGCTGACTCATGAGCTGCTTCTCCTGGTTGCTATGAAAGTTGGAAGCACTTTAACACTGCCTGCTGCAAGCACATTTCATGAAAAGAGAGGAAAATCTCTGTATTATTTCTGGATGCACAGATTTGACCCTTTCACTTTTGCAGTCAGTAAGCTTTGCCACTTTGACACTTATTAAAGAGCCTGTTAGTGGCAGAAGCAACGACAACAAAATTTGTGTGTATAATTTAAAGCAAACAATCTCTGCTGTTAATCCAGCCTTCGAGGTCTGAAGTAAACAACCACATTTCAAGGGAATGCTACAGAGGAAAGGAAAGGTCTGTTGGGTGCTACTTGCTTTTAAACATTGAGACAAAATATTTAACAGCCTAAAAGCTCTAAGCCCTGCATTGGTATGGGGAGATAAGCTCCATTAATTAGATGATCAAATATTACTTTATTAGTATATTCTTGCATTGGTCTGGGATAGCTTGTGCTTGTTTATGAGACATGTGACTCTCTTCTTTTGAGGTTATTTAATGTAATTGTCATAATTCTCTAATCCACATATTTGCATCAATGTTGTGTGTTGATTATGACCTGGTTCAGGGTATTTATCTGTGCTCATTTTCAGTAGCTCTCAGGGAAAGAATAAAAGATCTTTTCATGATGTTCAGGTCTGCCACCATGTCAAACCTTGATTTCTGTCCCTCATGAGGAGAGGTGAGGCTCATGAGTCTGTGTACTTGAGCTCATTCCAAGTTAGCACCATGCCAGCACATGTGCAGAGGGAAAAGTGAGAGAAAAGAGGCTGAATAAAGCCTTTGGGGCTGCTGACAGACAGACCAGCAGCCAACCTAGCTCCCTTGCCACTGACTCCTGAGCAGGGGCAGTTTATATGGGGATGGACAATATCTTCCACTGTGTCTGCTTGCCCCGACCCCATGGCAGTTAAATCATCTGAGAGCTGTGATGGCCAGAGCTTACAGCCTGGGGGTTTAAGGGAAACTAAAATCACTGCTAATTCACCTTGAAAAGTGGGCTGTAGGCAGAGTGCTCAGGGGTGCAACAAGAGCCAGAGCAGGGAGCCAAGTGATGGTGTCAGAGCTCTGCCAGCAGAAGTTACCCGGCCCTTGAGCCAGCGCCAGGCTGGCTTACGGGGACATGGGCTGCCCAGACCGAAATCACCGGTGGATTTAAATCAGTCCCAGCATTTCACAACACAACTTCTCCCTGTAGCTCTCTATGCAGGGCCCATACATATTTGTATGTCATACAGCTCCTTCACAGCCTGCAGTACTTTTAACACATAATATACATATGTTTATCTCAAAGCAGGATAGACACCAATTAACACTGCTCATTAATGAGGGCACAATCAACTTGCATAACCTTGAACCACTGAGTGCACACAGTGATGTATGAATGAGAGGTTAACTGCAGATGACAGCTCATTTCTTTTTGCTCTTCTGCCCAGAACATCCTGCCAATACACATATTACAAATAACATGTTCTTGTGATGGTAATGGGGGGGGCATTTCAGAAGCCAGCATCACATCTTTGTTTTAGGAGTTATTACATGACGTTTGGGGTTTCTGCCTTAATACCATCTATTACCTTTGCTGCTTTCCCCCCCAGGATCTCCTCTGCTGGTACCCTTGACTGCAACCCAGTTCTGCTTTCTGAATTAGAAAGTTGAATGTGAAACGGATTAACATAAAAACCTACAGAAAAGGGCAAGTACCTGAGACACCCGTGCCCATGTGACTCACAGTTCATGACTCGTGGAGTGATGCCATTCGTAAGTCATAATTCACCCACACACCCCATGTCAGACACTGCTTTTCCATGGAAAACGCTCAGCCAGCGATAAAGCCCCGTTAGCATCACGCTACCTCGGCTCTCACACAGATTATGCCACATCAGTGTTCTTTCTGTGGGGAATATATTTACTTGCTGTAAGGAGCCATCTAGTGAGGGTTTACTGCACATAAAATCAAAGTAACTGTTTCTTTACTGTTTCCAGGCAATACCAAAAGAAAAGGCACTAATTTTTTCCCCTCTTCCCCCCACTCCGTGTGCTCCTGCCACACTCGAGCCACGGCTAAAGCAAACAGCTTGAGCAGGTGAGGCTGTGTGGACTGAATGCTCATTCCTCTGGCTATCCCTTTACAAAAGACAGGGAGCACATGTGCTCACCCTCGCTCAGCTCTGCTCTCGGGGGACCCATACAGAGCCAGGCACAGTCCCGGAGGACCTGCCTTATGTGCTGGCAAGAATAAAAGCGAAGTGTGTGGGTGGAGAATATAAGGAAGGGCCATGCTAGGCAGAAGTGAAAGGCCTTAAACTTGGTCCCGTTTTAGTGTACAGGAAACTGAAGAGCAGAGCCAGCCAGTGAAGTGCCTTTTGTCACGCAGGCAGTGATGGCATAGCTGGGAACTTAATTTAATTGACAGAAGGCTGAGCCAGAGCCTCAGTCACCAAACAGATAGTGGGATTTGACTGGTGGGCACTTCTTGCTAGTTTGCTTTTTTTGGTTTGTTTTGTTTTTTAAAGAACAATTAACTTGTGCAGATAATGAGAGAGTAGAATTGAGAGTGTCCGTGCACTGCAGAAATCTGAAGTTACTGCTCCTGGAGCATCAAAAGCACAGCTACATTGCAAATCCATCTTGTTAGGAATTGTACAGTCTGCCGAAAGGACCAAACACACTGAGTTAAATATTAACAAGACAGGGAAATTACAGTAGTTCTTCTGGTTAGAAATAAGACTTCTAACTTCAGGTTAGAATTAGGATTTTGTGTTGTGCTGTGAAACTATACCCAGCGAGTACAGCTGGGGGAAGGGATGGGGTGCTGGGGCAGGATCATCTGTTTTGGTTGTTGAATCAGTCTCCAGACTAAAACAGAGCAGGCAGTGGGGTGTCCACCAAGGTGTGCCTGGGATGCTCCACAGCAGGTGACATGCTGGAGTCTCCATCGTGACATTCCCTGTGGAGCCTCCTCCAGCCCCTGCAAGCCTCCTGGGGTGGGAGTTTGCAAGCAGCTGTGCAGCATTTTGAGCAGCCTTATGCTGTGCTGGCACTGGAGTAATCTTCCCCATCTCCCAGCTATCTCGAGTGCTGGTTCTAAGGAGGCAGCTTTTCTGCTCCTCGATAACTCAGCTCTGTGCTCCCCCACGTTGTCCTCAGCCCAATTCCCCTTGGCACAACTGGCCAGCCCTCAATGGGAGAGCACTGAGGGACAGCTCCTCCAAAGGGCTGAAAAAAAATGGGCACCCTGGAGGAAAGAGACTCTGAGATGTTTGACACTGTGATACACAATAAACAGGACTGTCATTTGCCATAGCTACACTGCATATCAGGATAGGGAAAGTGATCCAACTTTCATAAACAAGCCTTTATTCTACAAAACCCAGACACTCTCTCATGTACTAGAAAATGCTCTGAATTATGAATGCCTGCCATTTTACAATAACTATTCCTTGCTTTTAATTTTTTGTCTTGAAAATGCAATTTATTTATTTATTTATTTATTTATTTTTACAGTGAGAAAATCCCTATTTTTAGTTGGTGGAAATTATTTGACTACATCAATGATTAATAGGTTTAATGTAATAGCTGCAATGGAAATTTAAAAAGCAAACACACCAAACAGAGCTAAATGGATTTGTTATAATGATTTCATTAGGGATTTTTAAAAGTTTGCTTTATACTTGCAGTTTGTTGCCAGAAAGAATTCGCTGAATTCAGTCAAAATGGTTTGTTCTTTGTCTGTCCGTGGTCACCATAGCTACCATTTCAATCTGTTAACATATGTGGTATTATTTTGTTCCTTTCTCTTAAACTCTGTTCACAGATGCTGTCAAGATTTTCCTTTGTACATATCTGATCGGTTCATGCCAGGTTTGGCTCCATGCCTTTTCAGAGGAGAGCCTCTATGATGAGGACAAGGTGGTCAGGCACTCGGTGCAGCAATGGAGACAAGATTAGAAGCTGGGTGGGGGGTGGCTCCTACTCCACTAAGGCATGGGATCTGTGAGAAAAACCTCAGGAACACATTGTCAGAGGTGTATCTTTTTTTCTGGAGAGATAGGTATTCCCTGGATGTGCTGTGGCAGCTCCTCAGCTGCCATAAATCAGTATAAATGCATTCATTTTAGTGGAGGTGTCGCGTCTGCTGGTAGTCAGGTCCTGTGATGTTGCTCATTACACAGGTTTTGGGTAAGGAGCCAAGAGATGAAGGGAGGCACGGCTACAACATTCTGAATAAATAAGTAATAAGATTGTACAGTCTCTATTCTCTTGCTTTTTCCAGTCTTAGAAAAGGTTCAGGTTGCCAGTGAGTACGGAAGTATATCCACCCTGTGCTATGGAGGGGATTGGAATATTTAGTGGAGATCAGATTATCCACATTTTGCATTTTAATTGGCATCAAGTGAGGGAAAAAGTCAGTTTTCTCTACTGCTGAATGTGAAGATGATTGAGATGGCTTCATTTTCTGTCCAGCTGTGAAGCAGGCAGGTAAATATATTGATGTACATATGCAGTACAGTTTATAGTGGTGAAGCCGTAAGAGAAATCAGATAGTCTGGAAAATATACAATTTTCTTTCACAACAAAGCACTCACAGTAGAGAGTAAAGTTAAGGTGAGTCTACACATTTATATTTTTAATGGTATAAAAGCATTTGTTTAAAGCTCTGTGGCTGTGATTTTTCAGAGCCACTGAGCACCCTGCTCTCTGATTTCTTTTAACTGGAAATGTAGGTTTTCAGCAATTCTGGCAGCCAGGGCCTCTCTACTAATGCCTGCAGAGAGTAGCTGGAGAAAGTGTGAGAAACATTATTGTAATGAGGGGCTAATTCTGCCTCTCCTTCCTGCCTCTCAGTGCAGATGAAAGAGTGCCTGCAAGTCATGTTATGTGCACAGGGAAAGGGAATTCTGATTACTGGCTCTGGCTCCCCAGGGGCAGGGATGCTCTCCTAGCACAACTCACAGTAAGTCACATCTGCATTTCCAGTATAAGGCTCATTTTTAAGGACTCCTAGTTTGGCTATAAAAATTCACTTAGCATGCATGAATAGAAACCAAATTGACAAGATAGACCATAACTGCTCTGAAAGGGCCATTAGTTCCTGTCGTATGAAAAATCCACGTTTTAAAAAAGCGAGTGTTGTTCACATTTGCACAACAGGCTGTAACTATTCCTTGTAAGTCATTACAGCCTGTATGGAAATAATAATTTTCAAAATCACTATTGATACCACAGACACAGAAACAGCAGGAGGCAGATGCCTGTGCTTGATATTAATCCAGAGCCTTCCAGTGCCTCTGAGCAGGTTGGGATCAGTTTAAACCCTCGATTTACAACATTGTAACTGAGAAAAAGTAGACCACAGAATAAAGATTTGGTCTAATGTCTGAGTTTGGTTTCTGGTGTCATCAGGTGAATTCCAGTGGTGCAGTGGCTGTGAGAGGGTACCAACAAGTTGTCTGTTGAGAAACAGCATCCATCCCCTGTGCTCAGTGCTGGTGTGGGGGGGAAATGCATCTGTCTTAGATATGTTCAGTGTTTAATAAGGGAAAAAAAACCCTTGGGGCAGATAGGAATGTAGCTTTCTTTTTAATAATGATTTTAAGAGGTACTAGGTCATGTTGTTTTATAAAATTGTTTCTTTTGGTTCATGATTAGTTCCTCACTTGACACTAAATAGAGCTTTCATTGATTTTTTTAATTGTCTTTTTTGGGTTTTCATGTGTCGCAGGTTTTCTTTAGACAAACACCAGTGAAGGACTAACCTTGATTTCTCTCTTCTCCCCCTGAGATAACTAGCATTTGAGATTTCCAGATTATATTTGGACTGAATGGAAGAGAAAGTGCACAATAAAAGGTTGGCACTAGAGTCCTGATGAGCTGTGCTGCCTTAGGGGTGTGTTCACAGAAACACTGGGCCTGAGCCTTCTACCGTTTTTTTTAACAAAGGGAATTTCCAGGGATTTCAGCAGAGTGATCTCCATGTATGTCAGAATGATGTGAAAGACAATTTTCTCCACTCCCACATACATGTATGGACATACCAACCTGTACATTTTTGCTCTGTTACAACAGTTTGCTTGGACCTACGACTATGAGTTTTGAGGGGAATTTCAGATTAATTCAAATAGTTCCCTTTCCCATAGGAATGCCAGTGGTCAGAGGCCCTTCAGGGTACCCCTGGCTGCATTTCCCTAAGATCACCCTATGTCATGGGAAGAGATTGAGATGAATGGTGGAGTAAAGGGGGCTGTGTTGGCAGGACGTCAAACTGGGGGTTTTTTTGGTAGGATTTCAGGAGCAAGCAGCTGCCTCTCAACTGGACCTCTCTTCCTCATTGCTGAGATTACCCTGATAGCAGCAAGACATGAGGGGGACTGAGGGAGGCTTGGCTGAGGGACTTTGCTGCGATTGCAGCCCTGGGCACTATCGTGGGAGGGTGCTGGTAGGGAGCTGCCTGCCAGGTTGCAAAGGTAGGACACCTCTCTCTGAGCAGCCTTTTCTGCTTCCACCTCTGTTGCTGTGGACTGTAGCAACGTGGAAAGCTGCTCCCATCGAGAGGCTTGTATAGAGGAGTTTTCCTGCTGGATTCAGGTGATGTTTCTCATAGTTGGTCAGCCTTGCCATAGCAGCATCCTTCAAAGATAATGTCACAGAACTGCACAAGTAGCTGCCCCCGAGGAAAACTTCCCTCACTCAAAAAAAAAAAAAAAAAAAGAAAAAAAGGTTGATTTAAAAACTGAAGTGCAAGGGACTGTATTCCTTGCAAACCTCTTGCAATGAATATCTACTGTTAAACCTCAATCTCTGTCCCGCTAGGTCTTGTGACAAAGAGCTCCGCAAAGGCATATGCATTGCTTGTTCAAAATCACCAGTGAGGAAAATTATGTTATTTGACTCCCAATCACTCTAAAAATGATGGCAGCTGTCCCCTGCAATTCTGTCTCCCCTCACAGACTTCAGCACTGTGCCTCACTGCTGAGATGGTGATGAAGGAGACAAGTGAAATGAAAGTTTATAAAAAGAGAGGAGTATCTTCCCAGATAAGTGCTGTGCCACCTGCAATCATCCCTACAATTAAGTGGTTCCCTAAAAGGAAATATTGTTTCTGCATTTGTTTTTTTAAGGAGTAATCTCTTCACACCACGTGTTTCTCTTCAAATATGGAGATTAATTTAAACACAGAACTGAGTGGGGCAAGCCCATCAGTTATCTGAGGCTTTCTACTCCGATTTTGCTGTGTGCCTTTTCCTCATCCTCAGGCAGGTAAAGGTCCCTGTCCCACCTCATTCAAAGTTTGTTTTTTGTGAGAAGGCACCAGCTGTGGAGGGATTAGTACCACCAGAGACTAGCTCCTGTCTCACCTCCTCTCTCTGCTGTCCCTTCCCACTTTCTCCTCCTGAGCTCTTCTCCGGGGCTGATCAGGGGGGCAGGATGGTGTTCAGAGAGGGGCTGCCCACTCTGGGTGCTGCCTGCCAAGGGTGCCCCACTCTGGAGCCCTGCTGGCTGGGCAGCTGGGGGAGCTGAGGGGGAACAGGGCTCCTCGACAGTCTCAAATTTAATTAGCTGAGAGAAGCTCCCAGGAGGAAAGGGAGGAAGTGGAATCCTGTGAGAGCAACACGGGGTGACAGGGAAAGCCATACGCCCCAGCCAGGAGTCAAAACCCTGCTAAGGGGATGCACACGAGAGCACAGACAGATGGATGATTCCTATTCCCATCAGCTTCACAGGCTGTGAAATAGCTTCCAGCATGGATGCTGAAACAAAACCACTAGAGTCTGTGTCCATACTTTGCTGGGATACACAGCAAATTCTGCCTGTGCCAAGATGTCGTGTGTTTGTCCCACTGCTCTCCCTGGTGTCATCAGCCTCTGCCTGTGCAGGATTTCAATCTCATCCTCTCCTTCCTCCCAGGGCCAGCCCTTAGTGCCTCCCCTCCGGATCAGCCTGGAGCTTTGCTTCAAGCCAAGACATGGTTTCCTGGGCTGCTGTGGCTCCCCTAGTCCTGCCGTGCTTACCCTGCAGCTGCCAGCATCCCTTTTCCTGCCTCCTGCTGCTGATCCAGCCCCAGCTGCCTCTCTGCACCCTCTCACTCCCACCATAGTTCCCCCCTCTATTTTTTCCGCTGGCCTCCCACTCACTACAGGATATGAGCCATTCTCTCCAGTGGGAAATAAAAGTTTGGATTAAAATTTGCTATACTATTCCTTCTCTAAAAGCAACTTTCAGGCTGAAAGGCTCCAAGGACAAATTTGCAAAGGCTCGCAAGAGATTTAGGGACAGATTTTAAAAGTCTTTTAGTTACATTAAGCGAAATTAGATGCCCCTTGGGGTTTTTCAGCAGAAGGGGGTGTTTTTGAAATTTGCACATGATGCCTGTTTCTGTCTTTTAGGCTTGTAAATGCTTCCAGAGATTTTGGGTTTGAACACCCAAGTCCCCTTGAAACCTAAGAGAACCAGGCATCAACTCCCATGCATTCCTTCCAAATTCCAGCCAAAATTGTTGTCGAACTTGGAGCACGAAGTTCTAATGTAAGAGATTATAAACCCGACTTCCGCTCTGCATTAGCAGGCAGCTTAGCACCAGGGAAAAAAAACAATCCATAGTGTTGACTGTATAAACACCTTGTTCAAAGGGCAACATTTTCCTGATTAATAGCCTTTCAGTATTAAAAACAATCAGTCCAGAGCATGATTAATTGTCCCTTTTACTACTAGTAACCAAATATATGTGTGTATATATATATATATACATACATACATATATACTTGTGTAAACACACAGGCACATTCTCACTGGGGTAAGCATTTTTAGCATGTCTGTTTTCAAGGAAAATACTGTACAAAAGAGGTGAGAGCTGCTTTTTACAGCTCCAGCAAATGGGTAGGGTTTTAGCTCTCGTAACCCTTTGTCGCAAGAACTGGCAGCCCTGAGGATGCATGATGAGCATTGCTGCCCTGGGAAAAGTCTCAAAAGGAAGGAGACCAAGAAAGAGGCAGAAGACACTTTTTTTTTCATCCAGGGAATGAAGGCTGCTCAGTTGTTGGGCATCCTGGCTGCATTTCTACTTCATCTGTATTTCACTTGTGGGAGTGACAGGGTTAATGGCAATAAGAAAAGTTTTCATTTAAAAACTGGCAAGGAGAGGTGCTTTTCCCTTGACAAAGAGAAACAAATTTCAAGAAATTATTTAAAAAGACAGTCCTGCCTCATGCAACCTGTTAGGTTACAACACACATGCAACAATAACACTGTCTTTATAAGGAGGAGACCTTTTTTCCCACCTTTTTTGGTCTGATATATCTAAATAGCTGAGCAGGTTAACCACTACATTTCAGTAATGTCCAGAAGTTGCAGTCAAGCTCAGGATCTAGGAAAAATATCATCCCTGCTTTACATATCTCAGTCTGTTGCAGATCATGCACGAAACTCCTCTTGGTGAGCCTTGGCAGGTCACACAGGTGTGCACAGTCACATGTGGGATCATGGCCTAATGTGTCTCAATAGAATTTTGATCCAGGTAAACAAGACCCCCACACACCATAGGCTCACTTAGTGCTCAAGGGGTTTCCTCCTCATCTGTCCCACCTTGCAGAACTTCAAAATAAGTTTTAACACAGGTTTTCTGCAGAGCAAACAGCACAAGCCAGAGGAGTAGAATTCATTGCTCATCTGGCACTTGTATTAGAGGCTGATAAAAGTGTATTCACTACTGCTGCTAAAAAATAAAACACAATTCTGTGTTTTGTGTACAGTTTCTGTGTACATGTTCACCCACACTCTGCAAAGAGTTTTCTTTATGGCCAGAAAAGAATTTTTCAAAGTTTCCTTCAAGAACACCACCAAAATCTGTAGTGCTGTGTTGGAACACCCTCATAACTTCAGGCTAAAGCCGAAGCAGAAAGAAACCCACCACCACAGTGTTCAGGAAGAAGAAACAAGCACAAAAAATTTTCTCAATGGTTAGAAATAAAAAGCTCCCATTAACATCAGAGATGTTCTGTTCAGGGCTTATGAATTTCTGCAGAAAGGTTTGAAAACAAATAGGAGCCCTGCTTTGGGTGAAGAGGATGTTGTTGGCCTGGGACAACAGCTGTGACAGGTGCAAACTGCAGTGACAGTGACAATGCCAAGACTTCCTGCTTTGGGGACATACACACATGCACAGAGTGCACACATGCAGCCTTTGGCACCCAAGGCAGAAGGCAGAGATCTGCTGCTGTTCCTGGGCATCTCCTTATCTTCTGCTGGGGTCACAGAGCAGGAGGAGTAGAGTGTGCCCTACTGCCCCAGGGTATGGCTTCAGCAGCGGTGGCCTCCCTCATGGCACTGCCAAGCAGAACGGGGGACAGGGAATACACTGCTCCCCCAGCCTGGGGGTGGACTGTACTGCTCAATCCCGGTTCCAGGAGGAGCTGCAGGGGCCATGGCTTTGGGAAAGGCAAACAGTGGTGAAGCGGCAGTAAATGTTGCTTCAACAGTTTAAATGAGTGAAATTTTGTTATAAATAATTTAGATGATTGACTTAATATTTTAATCCTGGGGCCTAAGTGGGTAATGGCTATAAAGAGAGGAGGAGGGAGGGAAGGAGAGAGAGGAAGTGAAGACAAAAATTAGGCCCCAATTTGCAAAGCTGTACACACATGTCTTGGTGTAAACTGTACGCACACGCTTCCAAATGTTGTCTGTGGTCTTGGGTTCAAGTTCAAGTGTGTTTCAGCCTAAGTCTTGGATAAGCCTATTTTTTTTTTTTTTTTAAGTGGTGGGACTTTCAAAAGCAATGGTGAAACCTTTTGAATTTCACTCAAGCTCATTTTTAAACGAAAGAGTGGGTGTTCCTTTCCTGCTCTTGGATTTCTGGTGTAGAAATCCTAGAGTGTTAGGATTTCTGGTGTAGAAATCCTAGAGTACAGAGAAGGATAACGAACACTCAGCCATGTTTGCATTCCTGTCTGTCATGAAAATGTATTCTGCACTACAGAAGTAATACACTTCACACTGGAAAATATTTGTGGCTGTCAGTGCTGGGGTTTAAGAGCATCACTAATTACTCCCCTGATTTAGAGCTGATATTTTTAAAGAGTGTGGGATCAAGAGTCATAGTCATAAAATTTAGCATTGTGAGCTAGCAAAAGTTATTTTAATGCAGTGAAAGTGAGCTCAGTTTTTCTGCGTTAAATAACTGTGTTGAATAAATATTCACAGGTACACGCATGTGTACATGAAGGAAACTGTGCATGTCAGTATGTACAAACAACACACATACCGAGTGTAGAGGAGAAAGGAGATATTGTAAAGACGACAGTATGCTGAAACAAACTACCATGCATTTCAAAAAGGTATTTCTTTCCCTAATTTTAATGGAGAAAATACAGTGTCTAAACTAGAAGTGAAATGATTTTGATAATCTTAAGCACAGCATAGAGAGGGAAGGATAAGCCCAGGGCTGGAGACCACGGCTCTCCCTCGGCAGCTCTTTCCCCCTCCCCCTGTGCAAATTCTCTTGGATTAAAATGGCAGAGGGAGGCGGGGAGTGGCTGGGGACAGTTTGGCTGATACGAGATAACCGCTGCTAGTCAAATGGCACTTTTAATTGCACAGGCCAATAAAAAAACCAACTTGCTACAGAAGTTAATTTGAATGAAAATAGCAGACACACCCCACAAGCTGCTTTCCATGATCGTGCATTGCGTTGCCTCATCCTGACTACAGTCCGAGTCGCAAAATAACAGCGAGCGGTCTATACATACTTTGGTTGCCCATTTAGCCAGGGCGGGTCCGGACTCCCCGTTCCCGTCCCTCCTCCCCCATCAGCTCTCTCCTGCGGCTTGCAGGTTTTCCCGGCAGGAGCCTCGTGTGACGAAGGGAGGGAAAGCGGTCCCGCTGCCCCTTTTGTTCCCTCCCTCGCCCCGCTCCCGGAGCGCTGCCGGCGGCGAGGCAGCCGCTCGCTGCTGGGTCACCCCGGGGAAGGCACCGGGCGTGGGACGCGGCCGCGCCCGGGAGGGATTCCTGATCCCGGCCGGCTCGTCCTCCTCCGCCGCGTGGGGAACCGGGCGCGCCGCTGGGAATGTGGGAATGCGGGGCGCCGGATCTGTTGCTCGGCCGGGCCCCCAGCGCGAATCCCGGCTCAGCACGGGAGCGAGGATGGGGGAACTCAGGAGTTACTTGAGCGGAGCTGGGCGGCAGCGGCTCCTCGGCACCGTGCGAGCCCCGCGGCGGGCGGCTCTGCCCCGGGGGCAGTGGCAGCGCCCTGCGGGCGGGGCTGCACCGCGGACCCCAGTCCGTGCGGTCCCGCTTCCCGGCGGGATGCTGCCGTTCCCTCGGGGCAGCAGGAGCGCCCCCAGTCCCAGCGCTGTCCCGCAACCTCGGCGCCGCTCCGGCGGGGCCGCCCCCTCCGGCCGCCGGGACACCCTTGCCCTCGGCGGGCTGTGGCCGGTGCTGCCGACAGGAGCCGTCCCGAACACGAGGATCACAGACCTCCGACCCCGCCGGGCTCAGATCCCCCAGGGAAACTGAGCTTTGTAGGGAATCCCATTCAAACCGCGCTGTAACCTTCCGCCGCGGGGGGAGGCGGAGGGGGGGCAAAGTAGTCCCTCGCCACGCTCCTCCCGGGACTGAGTTCCCGGCGGGGCGGCGGAGCCGGGCCGGGCCGGGGGATCGGCCGAGGAGAAGCTCCCCGGCGGGAGCTGCGGGCCAGCCTCTCCCCCGCTCGGCCCGGAGCAGGGGAGCGGGGAGCAGAGGTATCGCCGGGCGGAGAGATCGCGGCTCCAGCACACACGCACGGCCCGCGCTCCGCCCCCGCCGCGCCCAGCGAACGGAAGCGCGGGGCCGCTGCGATGGACAGGCGGCGCCGGCCAATGGGCGGGCGGGATGGCCTCCCAAAATGTAGGTTCGGCCAATGGGCAGCGGCGGGAGCGGGAGGGGCGGGGCTCTCGGCGGGCAGCAGCGCAGGTTGAGCGGAGTCCCAGCGCAGGGCTGGGATGAGCCTCAAAGTTCGGGGCGATCGCGGTGGGGGATGTAGCAGCGCCGCCACCGCCGCGCACCGGCCCGGCCCGCCCCGGCTCCCGCCCGCCCTTGGCGCCTCCCACAGCCCCCCCCCCCCGCAGTTTTTAAACTCTGATCCCCCCCCTTCCCTTCTTCTCCACTCCCCCCCCCCTTCCTCCCCTAAATGCCAGCCATGATCGAGAAGGGCCCGGAGGTCTCGGGGAAACGGCGGGGCAGGAACCACAACGCCGCCGGGGCGAATAATAACAACAACGGCGGCAGTAAAAGTTTATCCGCCGCCCCCAACGGCAACAGCAGCGGGAACTCCTGGGAGGAGGGGAGCTCGGGGTCCTCCAGCGATGAGGAGCACGGTGAGGAGCGGGAGGGGGGGTGGTTTTTTGGGAGGGGGGGGTGAAGGGGCCGCTTGGGCCCACGCGGGTAACGCTTGTCCCTCTGCCTCCCTCAGCTGGCGGCGGAATGAGGGTCGGGCCGCAGTACCAGGCGGTGGTCCCTGATTTCGACCCCGGTAAGTCTTTATTATATTTTATGGGGGGACAACTCCTCCCCTCTCATCTAGTGCTTTGGACCCCTCCCGATGAGCGGAGCCCCCTGGGGGGTGGGGGGTGGGGTACCCGGGGCTCCTCTCATCGGAAGGGGTCCAAAAATAATCCTCCCTTAATTCTAGTCTCAAACACCCAGAGCAAGAACAAGGACCCCCCCCCCCCCCCCCTTCCTCCCCCCTTCCCCAACGCACACGGTTGATAAAAGAAGTCTCGATGCTTTCCAGAGGGCGCTTTGCAGGCAGGGAGGAACAGGGAAGCTGGCAGGGCTGGAGGAGGCAGGAGATGGCAGTTGGGTGGGATTTTTTTTTCTTCTTTCTTTCTTTCTTTCTCTCTTTCTTTCCCTTTTTTTTTTTTTTTTGTTTTTTGTTTGTTCTATCCTCTCCTGAACTCGTGTTTCTGTAGTCTCAGTGATAGGTGTGGAACTAGAAGACATCAAGTTACAAATATTTTTTTTCGAAGGTATTTAGAAGTGACTTGGGTCTGTATTTTAATTTTCTCTCTTCCTAAGAAGCTGCTCGCCTCCCTCCTCCAAAAAAATTATTGTTTCACGTTCCAGCTATTCCGCTGCGGTTCTTTGTAAGCTAATTTAAAGTGGTATGGAAGCAAATTTTGAGCAAACAAAGGAATTGGGGCTGTGCTGAAAGGCAGGTGCTGGAAGCACGTTAGTACTGATGTATCTCCGTGTATAGAAAGACAGGCTGTTGACCTCTTTAGTTTGAAATCTAAGCTTTTTTTTTTTTTTTTTTTGGTATTGTTCCTTTGTAAGTGGAGGTTGAAGCCAGCGAAAACCCTCCTCCTGCCTGCTGGAGATCCTAGCGTTTGGAGTTGTCCCTTTGCCCAGCCCAAACTTAATTGAATCCTCCGCACCTCTCGCCTTAAAACAAAAAGAATAGTGTGGAAAGCCACGGTGTCTCTTTATCGAATAATCCTTAGAGTTACTATTGTGTGGGTTCAGGAAAAAGGTTTCTCGTGGGTCCTCCTCAGACTGTGCACTAATGTTGGATACCTTTTTTATTATTAAGTATGTTTGTTCTTAACTGTTCAGGTCTCAGGGTAAAGAGGATTTTTTTTTTCTTAAGTTCAGTATTACTTGTATTTATTTAGAGAATAATTTTTCCCCACCCCTTCCCCCCTTCGTTTTCATGACAAAATAAGATGCAAGGTCTTGGCACATGGGAGCTCCGTTTCTTGGTTGACCAGGAGGAAAAAGGGGGCGGGCGGGGAGGGAGAGGAGGAGGAGGAGGAGATGGGGGGGAAGGGAGGGGGAGCAGTTGGTTAGGCAGCAGTTGACACTGGTTTTCAATCTGTAGGTCAAACGTAACATTTCTGTAGCACACACAGCGTGCATCACACTGGCTATTCAGCCACGTATCACAACAATACTTGGGCTTTTTGGTCACCCTGGAGAATTATGCTCTTTTGTGCAATTCATTTCTGTAACATAATAGACGGAGGGGGAAAAAATACTGTGAGCCCCTTCCTCACTGTTATGTGCTCAGCTGTACATTGTTCTGGTTTAAACTCACAGGCATACAGTGACCTATACAAAGGTTATTGTTTTCTGTGCTCTGTGGAGTAGGAGGGAGAGAGGAAGTGTGTGATGCGAAGAAACAAATTTTTTTCTCAGTAATACGTACCCTAACACAGGATCAGCAGGTACTGGTGTTTGAGTACACAGTGTAATACAGCAAGCTCATAGTAGGGTTACCTGAAGTGAATGCACAGTCCTCTGATGACCTGAATGGACATCAGATCCTCCTGTACTGGTCTCTATTTTTTACTCTGGTTCTTGAAAGTATACTTGTTAGGTAAGAAGTTTGGGGTGAACTTTTGTCTGACTGGGTATTGAAGAGTTGATTTCCTGGCTCATGGAACTACCCAGGAATAATTTTGCAGTGCCAGCTTGTTCCCTGAATTTTGTCATCTCTTCTTGGTCCTAAAGGCTAAAAGCCAAGTTGTGTTCATCTGTTATGTCTCTTTGGTTTCTCTCTTTAAGAAAGAAAACCCTAAATAAGCCTAACGTGCTGTGCTAAGACCGTTTGACTGAAACTATTAAATTGCCCTGTCTTGTTGGTCATTTAGAAAGTTAAATCTATGGAATAGTGTTATCAGAGTGCACAGATGCTGGGTCTGTTTCTCTTTAGAAATTTGAGGGGCTGATTGACCAAAGGATCCTAAAGCTTGAAGGTTGGTTGTTGTTGAGTTGTGGAGGCTTTCACCTTCAGGTTAGCTGGCTGGGAAAATGTGGAGTGCTTGTGCCTCTGTGGCTGTGTCTGAGGGGAAAATAACACAGACCAGGCCTTGTGTGTGCTTCTTTTTTTTTTTTTTTTTAATTTAATGCTCAGCTATACTTCGTGTTTGGCTTGAGATATATCTGTAACTACTGATTCTTACATCAGCATTCTTATGTGGGTGTTCCTCTGTCCCCATGCAGAGGGGCAGAGAAAGCCTTTAATTTTGTTTCACTTCTCAGCCACATGTGAGCTGCTGCAAAGAGCAGTGAAATCAGGAAAGCTTTTCTGAAATCCATTTCTGTGAAGCTACAGGAGAAAAGAGAGGTAGAGTAGAGCAAGGCAGGATGTCGATTTGGGTTTCATAAATGAAATAGTTAGAGAAGAGAAAAAATTTACTACGTTGTATGGCCTGAAAGTGGAGAGTGTTCTCAATGATTGCCTAGGTTTAGACAGGAAAGGGACCTCACCACCTTTTTGTTAGCATGGAGAAGGACAGAAAGTGCTTGTCTCTTCCCTGTTTTAGTAGAGTAAGAGGGAAATGGTTAAGGGTTGTGCTTCTTTGTTTTTGCTTCATCCTTGGAACCAGAAAATGACAAGTTCACATTCTGGATTAAAATACCTTGGTGTTAGTTTTTAATATTCCTCGTGGCTAAAACTTGCTGTGGCAGTGGCCAAGGAAGGACCTGATGTGATTCTTTGTCTGTAAAAATGCTTGTGGCTGGAATCCTCTGTAAGAGGTGGTTCTTACTCTCAGCTCCTTTAGTAAATCTCTTTACAGTGGCAAGGCCTATTCCATGTGCTGACAGAGCTTATAGGTTCTTTGCCAAAGTTAATGTTGCTAGCTTTTTTACCTATCCCAGTTTCTCCTTAGTTTGAGAAAGTAAGTTCTCACTGCATTGATCCCACTTCTTTTATTCTCTCAAAAACATACACCTTTTTTATTATTATTGTTACAGTACTTACACCTCTGTTATTATTTATATAAGAATAGCTGTACTGTAAAGGCAGGGCTTTTTCAGAGACAATGTGTATACTAAAGAAGCCAATTCAGCTTGAGAGAAGAATAGGCAAAACTTTTTGGGCTGAAAGTCCCATGTCAGAGCTCAGTAAACTCAGTAAAACTTGCACTTCTGCTCTGTTTCACTTTTTGGCCTCGAGTTCACATATGTGATGTGAGAAATTGCTGTTTTGTCTGCTATTTCTTGTCTTATTAAAGCTCAGAGTCAAATATTTGCCAGCCAAAAATTCTGTCCGTTAAACAAAGGCTGATATTGGTAGGTCAGCATTTCTTGGGAGTTTGGAAACTGAGACACGGAAGGTTTTGAAGAGGGAAAACTATTGTGATTCTTTTAATCCATACAAATGAAACCCACATGTCTTGTTAATGGAAAAACTCAGTGAAAGGAAACATTGCATATCCTAAAGCTAAAAAAAAAAAAAAATCTTTCGTACCGGGAAGCTCTGATATTGTACTTGACCATTTTATTTCTTGCTTATTAACTTATGCTGTTGGAACACTGAAAATAGGAGGAAGAAAGCATTAGTGAGCACTTTAACACAGCCAATGAATTTAACTGAAGATTAAAATTGCCATAATTTTGAGGAGTGTTAAATAACTCCCTTAAGAGAACAGTTACTCCCAAATTTTGACTTGTGTTGAAGGCAGATGAAGTTTTTGGTTTTTTTCTCCTTTATAGCGTTAAAACTTCAGATTTCCTTATTTGTTGCAATAGCATTAACAATACATGCCACATCATGTATCTTTGGACAGTGGTTGTGTTGGTCATCTTTGAAAAACAGCTGCTGGGGCTCTTTCCAGTGGAAATAGATGAGAAAAAGCAAGTTTGACTCAATAGTGTCTTGTTGTAGAAATGCAAATCTGGGATGTATGTCAGTTGGGAGACTTCAATCCCTTGTTTGCAATGCTGTTCTTCTCCCACTTTTTTGTTGTTGTACCATAAGAATTAAAGTAAAAATGGTGGAAGGTGCTTTCACCTCTTGGTTCAGAAAAGCCTGCTGGAGGGTGCTCAGTAATGTCTCTAGTCCTTGAGGAGCTCATTCTCTGGTGCTCACTGTTAGCTATGCTCTGTGTGCTCCTGCACCAACAGTGGATATTCCAGACCAAAAAATGAGGGGGGAAGAAACCAGCAACCCTTTTCAATGTAGGGAGAAACTCTGTCAGTGTAGTTGTGTCAAAGAGGGAGTAAAAGAACCCCAACAACATAGTCTGCTTTTCTGATCTGGAGTGCCTGATCACTGTGGGGAAGTGGTAGCATGGTCGTGTCCTAAGGGAGGAAACTGATGATTTCATCTATCCATCCAATTCTGGCTGTTAAAATGTGCCCACCCTCTGCCTATTTAGGATCAAAGGTTGAAAGTATAATATTGGGACAGCCCCTAGGTGACTGATTCCCCTAGAATTGCTGTATTGCTCTGGTGGTTGCAAAGGCCATGTTTTATTAGGTTGTATCATCAGCTGCTTCACGGGGTTCTGGGCAGAAGCACCTATTGGCCTATGCAGCTGGAACTGTAGCCCTTTAACAAGAGGTTGTTAAAAGCCCCTTATGACTTCCACTTCACAAGTCCAACTCCCAGCCAGCTTGTTCTGTTTCTTTGTTTACAGCTAGTCCTGATCCTCACAGTCCTAATAGTTTGTGAGTAGTCTGAGTACTAATGACTGTAAGAGAAAATGGTGTTTGGATGAACGGACTCATCAGAAAGGGGATGAGGAAAAAAAGAAGTGCTCTTCAGGTGAGACTTTGCAATCTCCGTCTAAGCAAGTGGAAGAGTCAAAACCAAACTCCTGAAACTGGAAATACTGGTATCCTGGAAAGCTATCTCATCTCCTCGAATGACTATGCCTTAAATGCAACAGGCAGGAACTCCCTTAGTTCAACAGTCCCTTTGGAAAAGAAGGAAGAGTTATCAGGATGTTTGATCTAATCAGAAATATCAAACCATAATGAACTAATGCCCAGTGTGTTTGGGCTGACAGAGGCTGCCTGGTGTCTTGGTAAACCATGTGCACCTTGAGTCTTTCACTGTTGTTTGAGATGTGCATCATGCCCAACAAGAGTGTGTTTTCAGAATTAGGTGGTGGAAAATTTGGGTTTTTCAGGTTTTCTCTTAAACTGGTGGGAGAGGAGAAGTTTTTCCCCCTGGTTGTCTGCTCAACCCCATACTTCCTCATGGGGTGTATTTGTCTTGTCCTCTTCCTCAGAGGTCACAGCCTCTCTGTATGTGCTGCAGTGCAGAGCAGATGAGAAGATCCTCAACAGGCGCTCCACCAGAAGTTGTTGCCAAAGCCTTGTTTTTTCGTCTTACCCCCATAGGCATTTAGGTACAGTCTGAAGGGGTTCTCAAGGTCAGGCTGGTCCCCAGTGGCCTTGAGGAAGGGGGAAGGTGACTCCTGCTGCCTCCTTACTGTGCTGGCAACTCTGCTGGTGTGTGGGTGAGTCTGTCTCATCTCATTCTGTCAGTGGTGCTCGCTGCTGGTCCAATCACCATGGCAGGAGAGAGTGCGCTCCCGCTACTGCGTTAGGAGAACGAAGCTGACATGTAGGTGCTGACACTTCAGCTTATCCTCCGTTTTTCAAATCTACCCTGGAGAAAGAGTCGTGCTCAAGTTGGAAACTTTATTATCCATATCTCTGGCACCTCAGCAGGAGTTCAGCTGTTGATTTGGTGCCGTATCTTTTTTACCTCTGGGCTGCTCACCTGAGGGAGACCATTTTCAAGCCTACATTGTTCTGTAGTCAGCTTTCACCCAGCCTGTTCACTCATCCTGTGAAGAGGTTCAGAGGCTTCTGGTGGTGAGCACAACTCCCACTCGAACATATTTCAAGGCATGGCTTTTGGAGCTTTCTCATTATTCAAATAGTACCGAGAACATCCTTCTCAAACCTTAATGCTGTAGTAAACAAACAGGTCTCGGTGTAGCCAAAGCCTGTGGCTTCCTTCCCTGCCTGGCACATGCAGTGTTTGTATGTGAAGGTAATAGCTGTCTCATGTACTGACAAATGCATTAATGGCTGGACTGGAATTAATACTAGGTAGAGTGACTGCTTTGTTCTTCATAGTTGGTTCCTGCTGCTTAATGAGGTGCTCTTAAAACTCTTGTTTTCAGTCCTAGTTAGGTCTGTGACTTGGCCAAGTGAAGGCTTAGAGCTCCCTGTGATTAGTCATTATAATTAGCTCGGAAATCTTTGCCTCTGTGATCAAGGCGCACAGTATAATGCGGCTTATAGTGGGCTCTAGTCCTGTCACATACCTTCAGAGTGGTACAGGTGACAGTGCTTTGGTGGACATGTGTGTTTAACTGTGTTGTAACTTTAATATGTAATTTTTTAATATGTGCCAGGCAGGTGAATGTGAAGTAACTGGCTCCTCAGAAACTTGTGGTTAGTGCTAGTCCCTGCTTCCCTCGCACAGGACAATTTCTGGTTGTGGCCAAGGCTTGCCTTACCCATTCCAAGTGTAAGGTGAGTTTGAGACATGTTGACTCGTAGTTGATGGAGCCCAGAGACCAAATAAAAAAGAAAACTCTGGGGTAGTTAGAGCATGCCCCTTTCCTAGGAAGTCTGTACTTCTTTCTGCACTGGGTGACCTTGTCTTCTGAGGCTTTGACTTGACAGGATAATGAGATGAGCAATCTTGTGTTCTTAAGTGTTTAAACTGGAAAGAGCAGTTTGAAATTCAGTTCTTGAAAATATGAAGTTGATTTGTAAAATAAACTTGATCTTAAAAAGTACTTTTTAAGGAATGCTGGATGAGGTGTTTCTTTCTTTAAACTTTACAAGCTTTTAATTTATTGTTCCATGTGAAAGTTTTGATGACTTTGTGCTTTTTGAAAGTGCAAGAGGATGTGCTCAGCCTTAGTCAAGGCACTGGCAGTTTCTCCAGCATATTGGAGAACTGGGCTGCTTTTGTGCTCTTCTCACTGTTTGTTTTGAAATGCAACACATTGTGATGGGACTGCCTTTAAGTATTGTAGGTCAAACTCAATAAATTTACTTTACTCCTCAAGTAAAATTTTGAGATGAAACAAGTGAGTTTAACCTACCTTTCCAAGTATCTTAAATTCAGCTCTGTGCAGTAGCTTGCTCTTTGAACCTGATAAAGGAAGTATAGGTAAATGTTGCCTCTTTGGGGGCAGGAGGCTGCAGCAGTGTGATAAAATTGCAAAAATCCACTCCCAGGAGGAAATTCTAGTCTATTCTTCCCCTTCAGCTCTGTTCTCCTATCATGCAGGTGTGTCTAGGGGACATCAGTAGGGTCTCATAGGTACTCTGTGTCTGTAACTAGGTGTGTCTGTACAAAAATATTCCCCTGCCCTATTAGAGGCAGGAGTTTAAGGTCGTGACTTTTTGTCCTTAAAGTTATTTTATCTTCCTTGCCACCTCCCTTATCCCCGTGCTCTTCACCTGGATGGATTTCACAAAACCTGAGAGAGCCAACAGCTTATTTTTGTATTGCACTTGTCTAATTAACCACATGGCTGTCTATTGCATCTTTTTAGTTCTGCTGTCTATAGGTATCTTTGATAACCTGTTGTGATAGCAGGTGCATGTACTTTTAGATGACTGGATGTCTTATCAGGTTGAGCCTGAGTTCATACAGAGACTTTGTTTTGAAAGTTTGGTCTTGAAAATAATTATTAATGTACATGACCTTGAATTGGTATCCTTCTAGGCTTTATAAGCCTACTGTGAAAGCACAGTGTAACAAATGTGTAATCATAGTTGTGGCTTCTGGGTTCAGAAATCCCTAATGAATACATGTAAACAAGGCTCGCTTGCAGGGGTACAATGCCTGCCCTCTCCTATTAACTGGTCCCTGGGGAGGGCACATAGAGATTCTAGTTACACAAGGGGTTTGGGCATGGATAAAGACTAAGAAAAACCTCTCTTGAGTAGGAAATGGCCTTCCCTGTAGAAGAACTGAAGGGGCAGGACTAGGAAAATCTGGTCCACATTAGAGCATTGCTTTCGAAGCAACTTTTTACTTGCAGCTTGCATTGAAATGTCGAGTTTTCTCTGTTGCCTCTGACTTCCCACCTTCTTTGGGTGTCTAAACTCATCCCTCTGTTCCCATCAATAACATTGGTTTGAGTTTTGGCCAGGTGTGAATGGTACCGGGGGGGGGGGGGGGGGGGGGATTTTTCAGCTGCTCCTCACTCTTTGTTGAGAGCTCACTGCCCCATGTAGCAGGCACTGTTGGCTGGAGCTGTGTGTGGTTCTGCATTTAGGTTGCTAACAGCTGTGTGAGAAGCTAAAAGTGCCGCATCTGTAACCCAAGCTTTTTTGTTCCAAAGAGTGTAAAATGATCAGTACATACCAGTGTGCACATCTATTTCTATGGCTGATATCCCTCCATCCTTAGGAGGGAGCTGGTGTGGGTGCTTTTGGGAGGAGTAGGGGCTGTAAAGGCAGGCAGGCATACCAGGTGTAGCATTTGTACTTTCTCGGTATTGTTTCTGTCTGGGAATCTTAAAGATGTCCCTCCTGGGACCCTTGTGCTGATTTGTGCAGCTGCCACCACACCGTTCGTGACAGTAGCCATGGGAACACAAGTAGGATGATACAAGTTTAAAACTCTAACTTGTTGCTAGGCAGACCCAGCTAAGTGTGCATTAAGTAGTCTAAACAACAACAAAAAATCCCCACTCCAGATATTGTACCTCTTGTGGGGGAAGACAACTTGGCTCACCTCAAATTCTGAGTCTTTGTCTTTAGGCTGGCAAAATGAAACCAGCCCCAAACGTGCTCCCTCACCTTGGGACAAACCCCTCTTGCACATCTGAATCATGAGTATGTGGTGGTTGGGGGGGGGTGGGAGTTTCA
Organism: Pseudopipra pipra; assembly: GCF_036250125.1. Classification (NCBI taxonomy): domain Eukaryota; kingdom Metazoa; phylum Chordata; class Aves; order Passeriformes; family Pipridae; genus Pseudopipra; species Pseudopipra pipra. The sequence continues at coordinate 54,508,294 of NC_087554.1, forward strand.
GCAGGTAGGTTTTGACGCCACCTTTTCTAAAAAACCAAGTGCTGCGAAGTAAAGTGACGTTCCCCCCAATGCAAAACCATTGTGCTGCTCGGGTAGTCTAAAAGCTTTAGCCTGCGTTAAAATAGATACTGCTTAAAGTGACATACACTCTAAACAAAGGTCATAGGCTTAAAATATCACAAGATCGTTTCTAAACTCTGGCTGTAAAAACTTAAAATTATGACTAAGGCAAGGTAAACACCTTCAAAACTTGCACTGCTTTTGCATACTGTTGGTGCAGCTGCTGGCATGTGCTGGATGAACTGGTGTAGGCCTTTTAACTTGTTAAGTTGCTTTGTCCCAAGCCTGTGTTTTGGCACTAGGTGCTCAAGAAACAAGGGTACCCCACTCCCTCATGTTGTTTTTGTTGTCAGTGCCTGACCAAGGACGTATGGCACTTTATAGGGGCCCAAAGGGAATTGGAGGCCCAAACTTTAAGGGAGCGATGGGCCCCGTATGCTTCTTGAGGGCTGTGCTCCAGCCTGCCTTTGTCCCTGCAGCTGTTGGCTTCCTGTATCACAGCAGTAATTAGTTATGCTCTGGCCACTCGTTTAAACGGATCTTTTTTATTTTATAAACATTTGCTGTGCAGTAACTGTCATTCCTGTTGGAATAAGGCCATTTATAGAGATGCTCCCAATTACCACCTGCTCTTTTTCTTTCTAAGCAAAATACACTCTTACCTAATTTAACCTCCCACAGAAATTGCTTTGAAGTTGTTTTCTCTTTGCACCTTGCCTCACTGCTATCCCTTTTCCCTCCGACCACCCTAACAAACGGCAGTTGTTCCTGTTTGTCCTTTCAAAAATTACTTACTTCTGGGGAGAAAGCCTACTTGCTTGGTTTGCCCCAAATGTTTTTGCAGTCAACTCTTATAAGAAAAGATTGCTTTCCTGTAGTGTGGCTCAGCCCTTTTTTTGGTTTCCTAAGTTGCTATTTGTGGTTCTCCCACTTTCATTAGAGTTTTAGTACAGTTTTTATATCCTGTCTGTCCACCCTCTTACTAACCCAGGCCTGCTTGGATTTCTGTGCTCTTCTCTGTGCTCCTGAGCCCTCTTTTCTGGTACTTTGTCTCTCCAGGAGAGACACCCGTGTCTGAGCTTCATTGTAGTTGTTGTTGCCAGTTCTCCCTCAGGTTGGAAGAAAGTAGTCATGATTTTTACTTTGTTACAATTTTGCGCTAAAAGAGGGAAAAATGTAGCAGGACTCTGTCCCTTAGCCTCTTTTACAACTTTCATGCATCTCTGTGCATGGTGTCAGCTTGCTTTTCAACCATTTACATAGCAGTGATGTTTTTGTCTTTTCAGGTTCCTTAAGGCTTCTTTTTTTTTTTTTTTTCCATCACTGAAGAATTTCAGCCTAAATTCTGTGGAAGCCTCAAGGTGCTGCTTGCTCCTGTAGGAACACATGCTTCCCCCCACTTTAGCTGGTAGAGCATCTATCTGTCTGGACAGTAGTGCTACTCTTCTGACCTGTTGCTGCTGTGAGCAAACAGATGCGTGAGAAGGGTGAGGGAGCTGATCTTTCCTGCAGCCAGGGCTGTCCTGGGAGCTGACCGAGCACTCGTCTGGAACCTCTAGCTGGCCCCTGCCTGATGGGCACTGAGGCTGAGTTGCCCAGAGTAGCTCTGAAGACTGTCCTGTGAATTTGGAGAGAGGGGAGGTCTCCTTGCCTGTTTTGTGAGTAAAGCAAACCTTGAGGTTGCTGACTAACTTAAATCTGCGAGCAGTGAGTTTTGATGCAGTGAGGACACGCAAGTGCTCTGAAGAGCTTTTCTTTTTGCTGTAGTCTCAGCCTTGGGCTCATGGTTGTGTGTGCTGAGGGGAGCTGGGAGGGTACAGCTGGATCTCATCTGAAGTTCTCATCAGCTCTCTTCCCCTCTTAGGCTTTATGCAAGTATCGAATAACTTGGGAGAGAGGCTTGCTGGTGGGAACTTGGTGGCAAAGGGAGGATTTTTCAGAGCTGTCCTCTGGATTTCAGCCCAAGAGCTGAGTTGCTTGACAAATTGTTCCCTCCTGTGTGTACTGGCTCTGAGAAGTGGGTCTGCTCTCTGGGAAACTGCTGCATTGTGCTCTAGCTCTTTCTGTATTTCGGATGGGTTTTTAGTCCTCTTGGTTTGGTTCTTAAGATGATATTCCCCCCAAGATTTGCTTGGGATTTTGAGCACATGGGATCAGTTTCTTTTCTTGGGCAGTTTCAGGTGAAACAGCAAGCTGTCCTCCACACAGGTCAGACGCAGTCCTTGTGGTGCAAACCGGGCAGGCACAAATCCAGCCGTCCTGCCAGCAGGCTGAAAATTGGCAAAGGTTTAGGAGTATATATGTAGATTTGGGTGAAAAATGACGTTTTCTACTGGAGCAGAAGCAAAGGTGATTTGAGCTGGGAGGTCTTGTAGTTTGCTCTGGTGAAACTAGTGACTGAGGAACATCCATGTGCTGCTCCAGTGTGGAGATGGGCAGCACTTGCTTTGCCTGATGATCTAAGACTGGCTGCTGCTGTTTTGAAAGGATGGATGTCGATTGAGAAGACCTTTATAAATGCTGAAGCTGTTTAAAGTGTGTGTGTGAGTAGTTACTTTAGGCAAATTGATGTTTTCTATTGTACTCACCTTGCTGAAGTTATTTTGAAGGAGGGAGGAGAAATAAAGACAGAACTTCTTAAACCCCACATAAGAATATTTTTAGATATCATAAAAACAAATAAATGAGATGTTGGGGAATTAGGCTTGGAAGCAGTCCTTATTGCTCTGAAGCTTGCTGGGAAGGGGACTGTTTCGTGCCCTCTTACCTGAGCCCTTGTGAAAGAGGCTCTTGGAGCAGACACCAGGCTTCTCTTGGAACCAAGTCTCCAGCTTAGTTTGGTGGAATGCTACCCTGTCTGGTTATCTCTCACTCCACTGTGGCTGCTGTGTTGCCCACCTCTGAAGCAGCAGCATGTCCTTCTGTTTCAGCTTGAGAGAAGGAAACTACTGGGTGCAGAAATTATTTCAGTGTCTGCTGGGTGAGGGGGTGGGAGGAGATGCAATGGAGGCTCTGAGAAAGACAGGTAGGAAAAACCTTTCTAGTGACTATGTAGTGCCTGTACTAATACAGGCAGTGGATTTAATTCATGCTGCCAGGGCTAGGACAAAGCTTGGAGCAGGTGCACACCCAGAGCTTGCTTAAGTTGGATAGATGCCTGCTGAAATGTTTATCAAACATGAGAATAAAAAGAAAAAGGTTGTATTTAACCTTTTTTTGATGATGCATTTTAAAAATAACTTACGTTTCTTAAGTCAGAAGCAGTTACAACCAGGGTTTGAAAAATGGACTTGGCACTTGCAAGCATCAAGCACCTGTGCCACAATACACCCTGCAGCAGGAAGGGATAAAATGGTTGGGTGCTGCTCACGTACTGTGGTGTTTGTTGGCTGTTGCAGCGGGGTTTTCCTTGTGTGCTAGGGTTGCCTGCCTTCTCTTACTGCTACTCTGTTCTTAGTCTTTTGTCAGTAGACAGAATTTGGCTTAGTACCTGTATTTCAATGCTGTACAAGTTATTCTGAGCCTCTGGAGTAGAAGAGAATGAATCTAGTTAGACTTAGCTTAGTTTTACCTCTGTAAAACTGTGGCATGCAGTTGAGGCACTGATGCTGCATCCAAACTAAGGAAGACACTACTGCACTAATGTGCTAATTTTATACTCTTACTTGGCAGGTTGCCTTTGTAATCAAAGGGCTGGAAATTTTTCAGTTTGAACAAAATGTTCTAAGTAGCTGCGCTCTAGGTGGAAACGAATTTGATACGGGATGCTGCCTTCAGAAGACATCCATCTTTCCATATCTTTCTGGGCATAATAGTTCTAACTAAAATTCACTTTCCTGATGATAAGTGAAGCTATAGCCAAGACTTGAGTAAGTCTTACCTGTGGAGGTTCCGTAGCAGAAGTGTATCTCATCAATCTGTGCATCTCATGGGAATAGGGAGAAGGCAATGTTTTCAGAAAGTACCTGGAAGCTTTAGGAATGACAGTTGTAATGAATTTCAACAGAACTATTCTGTTGCATGTAATTTTCTCCCCGTTTGGTTAATAAATATTGTATGGGCTCGGTGGAGAATTTAGTCAAAATACAAAAGCATTTTTTAAGGAAGTTTGAAAGAGAATTTCTTGGTGAGTTGTACAGTACCTGACACATGGGGATTATACAGTAGGGAGTAAATATCTGATTCTTACCAGTAGTGTAAAAGTAATTAGAAGCATCTTTTGATGCCCTTGGATTTTTTACCCATTATTTTAGGGAATCAGTGAGAACTAACTAGAGAACGTACGTATCCAGACTTACTTTTTCCAACAAAAATGTCCATAGGAGCAGAACAGTCACAGAGCAGTCATATATTTCTAAAGTGGTTGGAAATGAAATGTTAACTCAAAGGCCATGTTATGTTACTGAAAAGCTTAAAACAAATGGCAGAATTGCTCTCAGACTGTATGAAATATGCCTTTCTGTTGCCTTTGATTTTTATTTTTTATTAAGTAGCTTCCAATGTTCATGAATCTAATATAGAAATCTTAATACGCTATTTTCTAATGAGCCTAAAATTTCTTTCTCCAAGATGAGAGCTGGCTGCTAAACTTCGTTGCTTTGAGTTTAAGATGAAACAAAGCTCTGTGTGCCATATGTTAAAAGGACAAGCTGACTTGACAACAAGAATGTGTTTTATCTTCTGCATTTTGGCAAGACTCTGTAGTCTTGGAGGGCAACTGTAAGGAGAGAGAAATCAGTGAAGATTCAAGAATGATGTGAGAAGGACTTGTGAGGTCAGCAGAACTGGAAGCTAAGTGTCTTGTATGGGAGGCAGGGAATAGGAAGAAAACCAAGAACAGCTGGAAAGCAGCAGTGGGCAAAATTTTAACAAAAAGAAAATCTCATGCTTTTAGTGTCCTTTTCTAAAGATACTTGGCTATTCTTTCTGTTGTTTTGTCACCTGATGAATTAAACATATGGTTGCTAGTTCAGGTGAGTGCAAATCCTCTCTTCATACACTTTGGACAATAGGGTCTTGAATTGAATTCCTGAGATCAGGAGACAGCCAGGTGGTGGTGGAAGGGAAACTACATTCATGACAGTATCAAACTAGCCAAAGGCTGCTGAGTCTGAAGGCCTGACGCATCAACGTTGAGCTGAGCTACTGCTTCTGCCTACAGCAGCTGTCCTTGTCTGTGTTAGGGGCTTACATACGTGGCTGGGTACTGTTCTGGCATCCTGGGCAGATATGCAGCGTGCCTGGTGATGGGAGAGCCAGAGCAGGCCTGTCCTTCCTTTTGCTCCTCCTAGGGAAGGAGAGCTGTGGCTTTCTCTGCTCACATGCCCTTTGCCAGACCTGCAGCTGCTCAGGCCATTCAGCTTAAACTCTTCTTCGCTGTGACTTTTGTTCTGCCCTTCCCAGAAGCAGTTTGCCTGGAAGTTGAGGTACATAGTGGGATGCACGTTGTGTTTGGCACCTGCTGTTGTGGCTGTCACTTGTGATTTCCTGTGACCATCAGCAAAGTGTGATGTCCCCACAGCACTGTTTACTTGACCCCGCTGTGCTGGGCTTAGTCACCATGGAGCTAATGACTTGCTTGCCATAACCTGCAACGAAGGTGTGTGTGGGATTGCAAGTGTGCGTTTCTGCTGTCCTGTCAGTGTGTTTTACTCTGCTGTTGGTTGTCCTGCCTGCCCTTTGAAGCCAGGCAGCATCTCTTTGTACTGCTGTCAGGGCATGGGGACCTCGCGTATGATTACCTGGACTGTAGCAGGCTGCTGGAAGTGTGAGCGAGTCTAATGAACTGCTGGCTCTGGGGAATGTGCCTGAGCCAGATGCAGGAAGAGCCAAACACTGTAAGTCACCATGCAGGCTAGCTATTGGCACAATACTCATCTCAGTGTAGTTGCAAGACATGTGCTTTGTAGGGTCTGGAGTCTGAATTCAACTCTGAGTGGGTGTTCTAAAGTCTTGTTACTTCTCTTCAGGCTTGAGTTTTACAGTACAGGTCTTGTTCCTCTGTCTCTATTTTATTCCATATAAATTCTTGGATAAATACTTGTTTGAGTTAAGGGACCCTTATGGCTTTCTCTCTTTTCACCTCTAACCTTCCTTCTCTCCAGACTCCTCCCTTCATTGCTGAGCAGTACAAAGCACCATATCTTTATCAGAGGTGGAAATATCATTACTACCTGCACTCCTAGACCTCTCTGAGGCTGGGACAGGCATTGTCTAACTCAGATCTTGTGGGTCATGCCAAATCCTGTTTCTTGTGCTGTGCGAGAGCTGGACCTCCCCCTCTGAAAAACAAGCAATACTGCAGCCCTTCATGCACTGTTCTCTGCCACATCTTCAGAGCAGGACCCTCTTCTGCCATTGGGGTGTCCTTGCTGCAGCAGGTGCTGAATTTGGTCAGGCATGCCCAGGACCTTGTTCAGTAAGAGCAGGCACTTTGTGCTGGTGCCGTTGTTATACAGGCATGAGATCCCTGTTGTACTTTGCTCACAGTACAGTTACACCCTGTTGTTTCACAGATGCGCTCGTGTCACGCAGCTCTAGGATGACAAAGCTCTTCTTGCCAAAGCAGATGTTTAAGTGGCTATTTAACTTATGCTGTAATGCACTATCTCCACACAACTACAACTGAGTTGAGTAGAATGGGCTAACACTGAGGAAAGGTGGTGGGAATACTGCCTCCAAATAGCCATAAATAAATAGTCTCTGGTTGGGGCCAAGCACAGCTAGAGTGTTAGTGAAGCGAGCGAGGGAATGAAGTAATGATCGTGGACAGACCCTGGAATGAATTGGACGGGGGAAGCTGTCAGCACACCAAAAATGGCCCTTCTGTGTAGATGTCTGACTAATTGGCAGTGATGGGGGAAAGAGCACATAGGATGCTGGGATTTGACATGAGCCTCTGAAGGCTCTCAGGGGCATATCTGACCACTGGAAGCTGACTGATAGTTTCCTTCCAGGGTTTGGATGCATAGTAACAAGGGGCAGGCAGTGTAAAGGGAAGTAAAATAACTTGTTCCTCTCTTTCAGTCATTTGGACTGTAAGAGTACAAGTTTGTGCTGGTATTGGGGAAAATGAATGTTATTGCCTGCAGCATTTGTGGCTTTTGGTACTTAGGGAAGTAAGTACCTACATAGAGGAGGTTGGGACATTTGTGTGCCACAGGAAAAATAGAAACTGTTCCTGTTCAGGACAGAATTTCCAGTGCACAGTTAATCCAGGCAGTAAGGTGAGTAATTAGCACTTCTACTCTGCATTTATGTTCTCCATAGTTAAGCCCTCGTCCAGTTCTTAAGTTTTGTATTCTGGTAGCCCCCAGCTGGGTCACCTCTCTTTGCACAATGGAGGCTGGACTTGAATGAATGAGAAACTGGTTGGGAGGTGAGCCAGCTTAGTATGCAGATAATATGGTGATGTTTCTTCTCCTTCCTCCCCTTTTTGGCCCAGTGGCCTCAAACCCTGTTCTGAAAAAGAATCCTTCAGTTGATTTTTCAAATGGGGGAATGGACAAGTCTTTCCCTAATAAGGGAAGGTAAGCTTAGTTTAGGGTGCTCTGCCCTGCAGCAAAGAACACTAGCTCTGAAGATAAGAGGTGGTGGCAGGGAGAAGCATCCAAAAAGAGTTTGGTTTCATTAAGCAAAGTCACCTAAAATCCTGACACGTGAGAATCATTTCCACTTGGTGTAGACTGTGACAGGTGTTTCACCATAGGAAACTCATTGCTTGACTTCCAGTGTGACCTTGGGCAGAAAGCTGAACCTTTTAGCTTTCTCTGCTTTATATTAAAGCTCCCTGTGTTGTTCAGGATGGGGATGAGAGTGGAGTGGACAAATGTGAGTGAATCTAGAAACATCAGAGAAGGCACCAGGAGCCTGAGAAGAGCCAGTGCTTTATGAGGCAGAGCTGGTATCCCCCGTCTGATTTGGTGACAAGTAAGATGGGAAGAGGAGATGTCAGTGTTTGTGGTCTGTTGTATTAACAGAATTGATGCATCTGAAGTCTGGTCTGACCACAACAGACTGATTCATGTTCTTGAGGTAGAACAGGAAGAAATTTTCCTTTTTAATCTGTCTCCCAAAAGTCAAAAGTGTTTCTGGCTGCAGAGTAACTAAGGTGCATTAACTATTCCACTGTGAATTCCTTGTGGAGACAGTGTGCTTCCTCTGGCTTCCTCTGGCTTTACTGCAAAGCAGGTGCAGCCAGTGCTCAGCTTGCCTGGCTATCTCGGGGAGGAGCCTGCATTTGTGCACTGGTGGGGGGGAGAAATGTCTGTAACAAGGAAGGCAGAAGCTAAATTTACACATTTTCCTTTCAGGTTGCTTGGAAGGAAGAGAAATATATAGTAAATAAATGTATGTTGGGGTTAGACTCTGTTGTGCCAGACCTGTTCTGTGCCTTATGAATAGCCTTGATGTATCTCAAAGTTTTAACTCCTTCCCTGTGCCTGTAATGGAGCGATGAGGGACTGGAAGATTTCCTGGACTGTCCAGTACTGCTCTTGTAAGGGCACATTTCTCTGTGTTACCTTAACTTTCTAGTCCATGGTGCTGCCTCTCTTGCTTGCTCATGCAAGAAAAACTGCTCCCAGGGACCAGTGGAACTGGGGAGTTCTCTGCTCTCACTGCTTTGGCTTTGTCCCTCTTTCTGAATGTCACTTCTGTGGGTGAAGCCTGACATGACAGAGCAACCACAGCCCTGGATCAGGGGGATTTCATTGGCTCAGGAGAAACCCTCTTACCCCTTACACAAAGGGTTTGGAAGGTGTTTCTTGGCAGTTTCTCTTTCATGCTTTTTTAAAATTTGACTATTTCAGTAAAAGGTTTCTGAGAATCTGGAGACCTGTACCCTGAAAATCTGTGAGGAGAATACAAGATACCAGAGAAAGTAGGGAAACTCTTGAGGCAGTGTGCTCCAGCATGCTGGACTCAAGCAAGTGCCTGAAGCCCAGAATTTCTGGTACTCAGAGGTCTCATCTATTCAAAAGCTGGAGAAGGAAATGTCAAATGATGCTAATAGAAGCATGTTTGGTTCTTCCAGACTTCTCTCTAGCTGCCTGCTTAAATAAACACCCTCTGCATAAGTCACACCATTCATTGTCTTATGCCTCTGAGCTATGCTGGTTTTCCCCATGATGGTGTAAAAAAGGAAATGAATTCAAAATCTTTATTAAATGACAACTACAGAACTATGCCCTGCTAAATGATGAGAGGACAGCTGGTCTACAGAGGCACCACAGCATTTGTCACTCGGCCATGTGCAGGGGAGCCAGAGGGTGCTGAGTGTCTGCCACATCTATCAGAAGTCCTTGGTAGTGGAGCTCAGGTTTGTTCCAGCCCGCTCTGTGCAAGGTATGTCTGTACAACATGCCTGTTATTTGGAAATCTTAATAGAACTCCGTGTTCAGTTGGCTCATGAAAGGAAGAGATTAAAAGCAGGTCCTAAATGTGTCTGCTGTGGTCTGTGAAAACCATGGTCTATTGGATAGTGAAATTATCTTCCTGGGCTCATTTATAATGGAGCCTTAGGGTGTCCTGAGGGGAATAAGCTCTTGTTGCTCTGATGTGGAGGCATAATTTGAGGCCCCTCTCAGGGTTCAAGGCCTCATGGTGACCTACTTTACCTGAAGAGATGCTACCGTGACATGGACAAGCAGGAGCTGGTCCAAGGCTATGATCAAGTACATCAGGCTGTAGTTTGACATGTGTGTTATGACAGATGGACACACAGGTGAACCAAGAAAGAGGGCAAGAGGTCAGAGTAGCTAGAAGAGCTTCTCCTGTATCTTACAGCCAAACAGATGTTGTCCTAATCAGCACCTTGTGGGAATGGCTTGCAGAGAAAAGGATGAAACAAACACTGGCTCAAACGCTGCTAGTGTGCACCCAGGGGTCTTGAAAATGTATTTCTGTAAGGTATATTACCAGCTATGCAGAACATTTCCTGTCTCAGACAAATTGGTCTGTAGCTGTTCCTTGGTTATCATAAGACTTTTTGCAGCGTATGTTTATCATGCTGACATAAATCATCCATCCATCCAGTGACAAAATTCCCCACTACCTATTCCTGGAAACTTGCTTTTGAGTTTCAGAGTGTGAACACTCTGGTGGGCTAAGAAGCAAGTCTGAAGTGCATCGTGCTGGCTTGGTCCCTGCTTGGCGCAGGATGTGCAAAGGAACCCGGATGGAGCCTCCGTGTGCAGGAGCAGTTGCTGGAAGCCTGGCTGCCTGCTACCTGTGTCTTCTCAGCTTTGAGGAATTTTATGCTTTAAAGTGAATGATCTTTCTCAGTATTTGGTCCAGGGACTTGGAAGAAAGAGGTGTGCAGCACCATGTTCTGCTGTAGAGCTGCTTGCAGGGGAGTGCAGAGCAATGTTGAGGGTATTTTGAGAGCAGTCCTTGAGGATCATCGTTCTTAAGTGCACCGTGACTGGCTCTGATCAAGGGCTTGCAGGCTGGCTCTCTTGCTATGCAAAGCTCTTTTCTCACGGCTTCATCAGTTACAGCTTTAAAAATAAACTTGGAATTATTGGCTGTGTGCAGGCTTGTGATGGTGGGATCTGCTGTTAGTTCATCTTTGTTAAAGAGGTGTGGGTCAGCTGCTGGCAGGCAGAAATCCCTGATGTAGGTACTGTGTGACCAGCAAACCTTATCCTTCCACAGCAGAACTTGCTGGGAGGTGATTTGGTATAACTGTACAAAGCACATCTCTGCCAATGTAGCAGGGTATGTACTGGGAATGCTCTGGGGATGCTTTTGTACTGAACTGCTATGGAGTGAATCCATGAACTTCAGAGTGCAAATGCCATAAACCAGAGCCCAGCTAGGTCAGTGGAACAAGTCCCTGTGGGTCGGAGGACTGTAGGCTGAGCCTTGTATTGCCATTTGTCCTTTCCCTAATGTATCATATGAAAGAATTGGGGTTTTTTCCTCCTATAATTTTTATGTCGTTGGTTTTAATCCACAGTAGTGTCTTATCCTATCACCTGTGACTCTCCACAATTGTAATTTGGCAAGAGACTTAATTAAAGCTTAACAGTACGTTAAAATATTTTTTAGTACTCTAGGAGCTTTTACAATAAGAACAAGAAGATGCCTAGAACCTAAATGTCTTGTCTTCATTTGTTTAGCTTTTTGTTTTAATAGCTGTCTCCAGTGATCTTTTTCAGGCAGTCTACTTGGTGCTGAGGTAAGACTTGCTGTTCTGAACTTCTCAGAATCAATTCTGCCCACCTGCCTCCCAAAGGTGTTCTGCACTTGGTACTGCAGAGTCGCGGTGCCTGGTTAGAGTGAACTGATGTGGCACATAAGGAAGGATGGGCTGGGGAAGCAGGGGAGAAGATTTGTGTCTGAAACTGCACAGGCATAGATAGCCTCCCTTGTTATGGCTAGTAGCTTGCTTTTCTTTCTAGTTCATTAACTTATTACTTCATTTTCCTGTGCATTAGTCTTTGAAATACTGCTAGAAAAGGATGGGCATGCAGTTTCCTCTGTTCTGAAGTCTTAACAGAGATAGATCATTAGCTTCTCTGTAACTAACTTATCCTCCTTAACTACTGTTCTTTGTTCCTGGGTTTTCCAGAAGATCTTGCTGACTTGCATCAAAACAGGAAGTCTGCAATGCTGTAAATAACTGGGTGGTTCAGTCTGATTTTTTTTTTTTCAATCCAACACTTCACCAGACAGAGTTAAAATTCCTTTTTATTGGCATCAGTCATTCTGAGCTAGGGCTAGACTTTCTCTTGGCATGTAATAACCTATCAAGTTTCATTATGGAGAAACGTGGGATTTGAGGGAGAGCGGGGTTGGTCCTGCCTTGTCCTTCTGTAGTATTTTGGCAATATTCCCTGCAAAGGTACTGTACGTGAAGACATGGCAGAATGTCAGAGCATCCTTGGACTCAGCCTGAAGGTTGTGGTCTGTCTTAACCTGACTGTAGGAAAAGGAGGTTTAGTTTAGCAGCCTCTGAGGAGCACACCAGATGGGCACAGAGTATTTTGGTTTCCTGGTGAAGTTCTGCTGCTGAATTGATACAATTATACCAGTATAACCATGGAGCAACCTTCCTCCACTGCAGCAGTGGGCATGATGTGGTGCAACTCCTTTTTCACTGATAACTGCTCAGTTTAACTTGCTCTCATCTTCCCTATCTGTGCAGAGATTTGAGTTATGTCATGACTGCCCCTCCTTGGGGTAGCAGCTGTAGGTATGTTAACTGCACTCTGCAGTGGGATTCCTGGATATAACTTCATGAACTCCTATTGATAACTCAGGTATATGGGTATCATCATTCTGCTATATTCTCTTAATAGTTTGTTTTAAGTAAAGCTTAAGCTGTGTAGCACATCTCTTGCTAGAGATCTGCACAGGGTTCTGCCTTACTCTTTGTCTATACTAAAAAGCTTTTCCTGTATGAGCTGAGCTAGGGTGTGAATTTAATCTGCTGTGGTTAGGGCTTTATAACCCTTACAGAGGAAGTCCACTCGCTTTTTATTAGCTTGCTTTCCCCTTCCTTTCTTCTCTTTCACAGTGGGGTCTCCTATTTAGAAAGAGGTCTTGTGAAACCTTAAATGGTACTTGGGAAGTTGCAGACTTTTCTAGGTAGGCAAGGCATCTCATATCCTGTTAGACTTCATTCTGAGGCCCATGATCCCAAGGACAGCTTTCCTTTGTCCTGCTGGAGTGAGTGGTTTCTGCTCTTGCTTTGCCGCCTCAGACCAGGAACCGTTTTATGGAGCTCTCTGATATCTCGGTTCCTGGAAAGGCCCGTGTCTGAAGCAAAAGGGACAAAGCTACCATGAGACTTGCCCAGGTAACTGGCCTGACACTGGTGTCTGCTCTCATTAGCACTGGAACTGGATGTGCAACTGCTGGTGCACTGGAAAAGTTAGGACATAATTGGGGGTGTGACTGCAAAGTGCTCTCCTGCAGGACTCCACTTTTCTTGGTTTTTTTTCTTCTTTCTCCTCAGAAAAGACATTTTTGTAGTACAGTGTGCTGTGGAAGTTGTTCTTCAGCAGACACAGTGATCTGCTTGTGTTGGTAAGCTGTTAACACTGGGCGATTCATTCTTTGGGTGTGATGGATGCTATGGCCAGCAGGAGGTAACTTGAATTGGCTTTCTGTGGTCTTCTCACTTTGAACCGCATTGTGGTAAAAATTCCCCCAACGTCGGGCCTTGCCTGGCTTGTGTGTGTGCAGCAATTCTTTTTGCCATGGAGTGTGGGACGCTGTCCTGATCATGGCCTTCAGACTTCAGACCTACATGTCTGCAAAGTGCTGAATATTGCTGCGTGTTGAAGGCAGGAGCAAATTTAGGCATTGAGGTAAAATGAGTTACTTCTGCTCCGGGGAACAAAACATGGTTTTCCAATAGCATCCCTGTTCCATGTTCAGTCACTTTCTGTGGTAGTCAGAAATAAATCCATTTTTATTCAGCTTTTTCTCCAGAACTGCAGTCTGTAAGCATTCTAGCAGGCGATCTAAGCTTTTGTAGAGGTGCTTGAGAGGAGAAAACATGGGGCTGCTGGCTGCAAAGCAACTCAGCAGGGTAAGGTCTTCATGAATCAGTAATGAAATGCAGGGAGTCCCATTCCAAGGATCAGATCTTTTAGGTCTATAAGAAGAAAATAATACCCTCGAGTTTTTTGTTTGTTTTAATAAATGAATAAAGTGGTTTTATGGGTGTCTTGCAAACTCTGGCCTCAAAGTCAGAAGGTCAGACTAACACGTATCCTCATAACTAGAATTAAATGATACCTAGGGCTGGTTCATGGATGATAGTGTTGTGTTTCATGAAGGCCAGATAGTTCTCTAGGGCAAGATTCAGTACATGAAATAACTCTTAATCTCTCTGGAAAAGTCATGGATGCAATGTACTCAGTGTGAGCATTTGGTAGGAAAAAGGGTAAGTCATTAGCTCTCAGAATCCACTTTCCCCTTGCCAAGTCTAGTGTGGAAAAATCAGAAGAGATATTCTTCAGATATATTTAGTTTTAAAAATGAAAAGCTTTAAATGGAGATGACCACTGCAATTAAGTTATTCTGAATGTTTTCTGTCACTAATGAATTTGAACATTTGCTTCATTTAAAAAAAGAAAATTGGTACATATGAATTTAATTAGTGATAACATGGGATCAGATTTACTTTTTGTCCTCGCTGTTTTCATGTCACAATGAAGGACACTTTTATGTAGACTGGGATGTTGTATTTGTTTCTTTACGTTTGCATTATGACACTAGGTCTTTATTTACTTACCATTTTAGAGCCCCCAGGATATTTAACCTTCTGTTTGAGTTAACGATATTGATATTTCCTATTTCTGACACTTTTCCTCCCTCCTTTGTCTCATTTTGGAGATATACCAACTGGCAAAAATACACTTACTACTGTAGTGTGCTGTAATGTTCTAGTCTCACTTCTGAATGGTGATAAATGTACCCTGTATTAAAGAACTTTATTTGGAAGCATACTTGGTGGAAATTTATGAGCTAACTCAATTAAACATGACATGTTTCTCATTCCTTGATGAGGAAATGAAGTTCCAAGTTCCTACAACTGACTTCTTTGAAAACTTCTGGGAAAGGTAGAAAGAAAATAGTAATTTTCACTCCCCATGTTTCAAAACTTCAGGAAACATTACACCTCTGGGTGATGCATGAGGTGAACGGGACTGATCGTCTTTACATTAGGATGTAACAAGATGGGACATAGCATGAACCTTTCCCTCTATCCTCTGCATGTGTACCTTGTTCTACCAGGATTTAGATGGCCAGGGAAGTTCTTCCAATTCACAAATGTTATTTTTAGTGTCAGTGCTGAGAGTGATACTGAAATCACCCAAACAAAAGAAATGGGTGGAACAAGGGAATCTCGCCATGTTTTTTGAACAATGGCAGAAGTGGTAGGGTTGTGGGGCTTTCAAGTGAGTTTTATACAGAAGAGCCGAGAAGCCTGGAAAGAGATTGTTAGGATAGCTAAATGGCAAACCCAGGGATGATAATTGCTGCTTCTATTTATATAAAAAAAAGAAGGTATTTTTTCCCCTTGTGTCATGGTTTCTAGTGGCCAAAATTGATGGTTCTGTAGGAACAGCAGAGGAAGTGCTTCTGAAAGCACAAAAATGCGCTTTCCTAGCGATGTTGGTAGCATGTCCTTGGCTGATACATTTAAATTGAAAGCTCTGTTTAGGAAGGTGCCAGTGACACAGGGCAAAGTTGGACATGACCAATCATGAACCTGACAAGGGAGCAATGACTGACCACCCAGCACGCGTGCATACAGCTTGTGGGGGGATCTACTCAGCAGGATTCTTCTGTCAGGACATGGCTGTAAGAGACAAAAGCTTACATTTTGTTTCTACACACCAATGCCTGATGCCTTTCCTGTCCCTGTTGTTTCTCTCCTGCTCCTACAGGGCAAATTTCCTCGTGCAGGGGGGCAGCAGAGCAAAGGCACGGTGCCCTTGCCTTACACACAGTGTAAGCTGCAGGGCACTAGCTGAGCCTGCTGCCATGTGACATTCAGGTTTAGGGATCAAAAAGCAACCTTAGGAGCTCGTTCTGAAAGCTTTAGTGTTCCCATAGTATCAACCCAGCAAAGTGGGGCTTTGGGAGAAAGGTACAGTTACTTCGTTCCTGTAAACCACTGGGTGGGATCTTTAGCAGGGCTTTGCTCTCCTTAGGCTGTGAGGGAGGGAGGTTGTGTCACCAGCCAGTGCCAAGCGGAAACCAGTTTTCAGCCTTACCGACTCTGCACAAAGAGAGCTGTCCAAGGGCAGTAAGCCAGAGGTGTGGAAACTGTGGTGCTCTGGTGTCATCTTTCCTAGAAATTGCCGCAGAGTTCTCTGATGGAGACAGTGCAGATATTGAAACAAACTGTGTAGAGAGAGTGCTGTTTTCTTGGTGTACTGCTATAGTCAAGGGAGCAAGGATTCTCAAACAGATAGAGCCCAGGAATCTTATTAGGCATTGCTTAATTGTCACTCTTTTTTCTTGTGCAGGAATAACTTAAAACCTGCTCTCCCAGCATCTGTGCTAGTCTCATGTGACTCTTCTGCATACTGACTGGGCAGTTGCATAAGAAGATGCTGAGGTTGTCAGGGGACATGCCAGGGTTCTGTAAACTTGTTCTTGGACTGTTCTTGGACTGATCCTGTCTTTTGGTGAACCTGTTCAACCTGTGTAGTTGAACTGTTGTGTTCAGGGAGGGAGCAGGGGGGGAAGGAGAAACAGAGGCTTTTGGAGGGGATTCTGCCGGTTTAGACCAAACTCAGCAGCAACAGTCATCTAAACTCTCCTTCATGTAAGCTGATACCTCTAGTTCAGGCCAACGTCAGATGCAATGGGATTGTCTTGTTCTGCAAGTCTGGAACAGCTGGCAGTGGATCTGGAACACTGCTATGAGAAAGAGGTCTTTTAAGGAGTCTTGTAAGCAGCTTCCTCCTGTGTGGGGGCAGGGAAACAAGTAAGGCCATGCAGTCAGTAGCTTGGCAGTCTTAGGTACTGTGCTGAAGGTGGCTACATGTCTAAGACTGTTGTTATGACTGTTTTTCTGGAGGCCATGTGAGTTGATCTAGCATGTGCCTTAAATGCCTGGGCACAATGCTGGTACCTGTGATAGTCATGACCTTGAAGAAAAGAATATCCCAAATTTCTTGGAACTTGTCAAGGGTGCTTCTGTCTCCCTGCCTTCTGCCAAAGTCTTGCAAGCATTGCTGACGTTCAGGCCTTGCTGGAGCAGAAGAGCTGGTGTTTGTAGCTTATGCTGGATATAACAGAAAAAATACCTGGGTGCAAAGATCCAGCATTCAGCTGTTGAAAAAGCTTGGACTGTATTCCTGCTGAATGACAGTGAAGATGGGATTTGTCTTGGGCTTCAAGGAGTCTCATTTCCCTGCTGCTTCTGTGTCTTGCACAGCAGCACATGTTCACTGCTCCTGCAGGAGTGAACAGCTGTTGCAGGACAGTGGAGGTGTGGGAGAGTGAGCATGTCAGTGCTGCAGCTGGATACCCTCACACAGGGCTCTGCAAGTGGAGATGTGGGATGTGTTGACAAGAGTGAGCTTGGAGTCTTGCATTTGGTCCCAGTACAGCCAGCTAGTGCCTTCTGCAGGCATTGCTTGGGTGGGATCTTAGGAATGAGGAGGGTAAGATGTTCTTGTTGTTCTGCACAGTAAATGGCAGAAATCTGCCATAGGAAAAGAGCTTTAGTTGTTCAGTGAAGCTGATTTACTCTTGAGTGTTTTTAAGTGAAGCTTGGTATCTTTTACAGGCTGTTGGCTCTCCCTCCTTTGCCGTTATATATTCAGTCTAGGTATTAGTAATTATACCAAGAATCACTGCCAGCATCATGAATATCTGACTACAGATAGCTTTATCATTAGAAAGTCAGACCACTTGGAGCTGTCTTAAGGGAGCTGAGGCTCTCAGCAGGGTCCCTGGCCATGCTAACAAGTATTGGTTTAATGTGTGCAAAGCTCTTGCCGAGGGGCTGTGTCTGCAAGGGGGGAGGTGAGACTGAGGGATTTTCTGAGCAAGAAGGTAGACAAGAAGAGAAGCTTGTGGAGTCAATGTACCCTGAGTTATTTGACACTTGTTCTTTCCTTTTCACATAGATATAACTGGACTCTTAGCAATTTGTATTTGAGTGGTGGCACAGAACAGAAGATTCAAGACTTCCAAATTCACAGAGTTGCTGCAGTACCTGCAGCTCCCTGTTGCAGATCAGAGCTCAGCTGCACTAAGAACAGTGGTCGTTACTCTCTGTTTCATGGTACTGGTCTTGTAGTCTATTCTTTAAAGTAACAAGCTTGTATTGAAATAGCAGCCTGTGAAAATTCAGTTGTCAGGGAAAATGGTTGTCTTTCAGTAAATGCAATACATTGTGCTGGGAAAGTTGGGAAGGAAATTCAGACCAGGATAGAAGTGAAGAGGATACACAGCTTTTCTGCTGAGGAAGATACAAGTGTCTCAAAATGCTTGACAGAGCCCCTCGCTACAGGTAAATGATATGGATTCCCTGGCCTGTCTTGCCTTGTAGTTTTCTTTGACAGTCTGCTGTCCTCTCTGGTACCAGTATGTCTTGGCTCTTCTCTGCTCCAGCCTGTATATGCACCTGTAAGGCTGTTGTGTTCTCCCAAGATCCTCTGCACATATTCCCCCCCTCCTTTGAAGCTCCAGCAACCCTAGCATGGTTTAGCTTCTCAGTCCCTAATAACTCTGCTCTTCTAAATACTGTCCCTCCCCTGAGGCTCTCTGTCCTCTTTATGTCCCTGTGTGTTTTGTTTCCCTTGCTGCCTTGTTCTTGTTGCTGTGCTTTTTTTTTTAAACTTCTGTGCGGATGTGTACAAGCCCCATTAAGCCCTTCTCTACAAGCTGGGGAGCCCAGGTTGGGAGTTGAAGCAACCTGGTGGCAGAACCAGACACTACCTTGGGTCACTGATGGTCAGAAGGTGATAGTATGGAGACAGTGTTCCAGAGTGGCCAAGGTGGTAGCACTGGATGTAGGAGGACACTTCTTCAAGTGTCTGGAGCTCAATATGGTGCCCTGTGGGGAGCTGCTCATTGCTTTTATGGAGTTATCCAGTAGTCACTGGATAAAGAAAATGAACTTGGAAGCTATGTTTTGAATTTGTCCAGAGCAATGTGGGGCATCACAATTGATGTGCAGGGAGGTACATCTGTATTCCTATCAAACAGCTGGCAGAGGATGGCAGCTGCATTTTTTCCCCCCATTTTATAATTTGTGGGAAGGGAAAACAAGACCTCTGGGCGCTTAGTACACACAGTGACGCTCTGGTTGCTTTCACAAGGGTGATAGTTTTTGGAAGGAAAAGAGAGAGGAGATGATTTGCCCTGAGCATGAATTATGCCTGAAAGATATTCCCTCTGCCCCCCAAATTGGAGAAAACAGAAGAATTTTCAGCCTCAATAAAGAGGCATTTATGTGCTGAATAGGATCTTACTCCTCAAATTGGAAAGACTAATGGCCCTGAACACAGTAAAATTAAGTTAATTTTGTAGCTGTGTATGTGTGTGGGGAGGGCTGTGCCGCAGGGGTGCGGTGAGAGGGGACGTGCTACAGGGCAGGTAAGTGCTGTGCGAACTGCCCTCCTCTGCCTCGCCGGGAAGCGGCTCCTCCTTCTCCTCCCGGGGCAGTGCCAAGCCGGGTTCCTCCCTCAGCTCTCTACCAAACCACACTCTTCTCTTTCCAGCAGGGTCTTGGCT
Source organism: Pseudopipra pipra (assembly GCF_036250125.1). Taxonomy (NCBI): domain Eukaryota; kingdom Metazoa; phylum Chordata; class Aves; order Passeriformes; family Pipridae; genus Pseudopipra; species Pseudopipra pipra. The sequence goes on from NC_087554.1 coordinate 54,527,575, forward strand.
CCTCTGTTTATCTGCACTGCCAGGCTGGCATTCGGCTGGCTTCTCCTTATCTGCTTGGCCTCGCTGTCCCCTTTGTGCTTGCTTCCTCGTGGGGATGGCTGGAGAACAAGGCTGGGTCTCCCCTTCCCCCGTCTCCTGGCTGCCGAGGCTTTCCCAGCCCTCTCCCCCGTCTCCTGCTGCTTCTCGGCTCTTTGTGTGAGCTCTGCTCCTGATGCTCGCCACGTGGTGGTTGCGTTTGAGAGCCTGCAAGGCCCTGCGCCTGCAAACTTCTGTCCTCTTTGTTAAACGGGGTGGGGAAGGGAATCGTGCGCCAGACGTGGATACGTCGTAACCGGTTTGCTTTTCCCTGAAGCATCTGAGCAGAAAACCACGAGCTTTTCTGCGGGGTGCCCCAAGTATTACCGGCCTCTTCTCCGTGTTCACCTCCGGGCTTGTGTCCCGATTGATTTCTTTGTAAATATGCTGTGGTATGCAAATGCTGGCACTGCAGAAAGAGCGTTTGTAATCCTAAAGCAGAGGCAGCTCAGGGAAATCCAACGTCTTTGCAGGGCTCTGCCCTTGTTTTGTTCCTCTGGGCTGCAAGTGTGCTTGGTGCTGCTTATTGCCGAGAGCCTGTCTCTCCAGGGCTTGGTTTGCTGTTACTTGGCATCTTTTGGAGTCAGTTATGTTCAGCATGAAGTGGGAATATAGGGAGAACAGCAGAGCAGAATGAGTGCAGGGCGGTGCTTGGTATGCAGCAATGATGAATTGTTTAGCCTCTCTTGTAGTTATCATACTGCGTTTTTGCTCTGAAACTGTTAGTGTAGATGCAAGACAAACTAGTTCTGAGATTCTTTGAAGGCAGGAGAAGGAGAGAAACCAGATAACTTTGTTTTTGGATAGTCTTGTAGTAAAAGTTGAATGTTAAAATCAAACTGTTAAGATTTGCTGTGATTGTTAGCTGCATTTTAAATATAGTCCTTACTGTGCCTCTGAGTTTGGCAGAAATGGGGAAAAAAACAAACTAACTTGTGAAATCTGTCGGAAAATTGTGATCCAGGAACTGCCTGCGTTTCAAGGGCATGTTAAATCTGACTGTGTTTTTGGGTATGAATATTATCCTTACAGCACCCTGTTGAGCCGGGCCCTGTGCAGACAGAAGGAGAGAGGGACTGTCTGTACCTTGGGGAATTTGTGAGATAATGAATGCACCAGTCATCTCCAAGGAGAACTGGAAGCAGACTGAGTTTTCAAGATCTGATTTGAAATATTAGGAATGTGTTATTTATGGTTTCCTATTTGATTTCAGCATTTCTGAGAGTGGGATGATGAGGAAGGATGACCCACAGTTTGGGCTCTAGCATGGGACCCGGGAAACCTCACTCAACCCCTGCAAGCCTGGAAGTCAGAGCTTTGCATGTGTGTGTTGATAAAAGCTCTCATCTGCTGGTAGGGGTGCCGTGAGGATAAGGACCTGGGAGACTGTCATGGATGGGGGTGAGAGGAGGATATGCAACTGTCACAGACGTTTAGAAGTCGGATTTGTGTGGGTTAAACTGGGCATGCTCTCAGCCTGTTGATTGCAGTTGCACACCACATTGGTGCATGACTCAGTGCTGGGTGGGATTTGATATATAAGCTTCTTGAGCGCTCGCATTGGCCTGAGGACAGGTGTCTGCTTCTGGAGATGGCTGCGTCGGGAGAAGAAGCTGTGCCCCCTTTTCAGAGGCTGCAGTCTCTGCAGCTCTGCCAGCCAGGCCGCTCTTGTAACCTCTGTGAAACCAGCTTTGGGTAGAAGTGGCCGGGTTAGTTTAGGTGAGTTCAGCACAGAGGTGAGACCTCTCCTGGGCATATTGGCAGGGCCTGATTCTGCTGCACTTGGAGGGCACTACCTCCAGCAGGGAGGTACCACGGTGGTACCTTCCTTGGATGTCTAGCCTATTTAAAGCACCCAGCTGGGTTTGAAAGATGTGTCTGCCACTGTTATATGATGATATTTTCTGTTTGTGGCCTTGGAAAGTGTTGGTGTTTGACCCAGGTTTTAAGGAATAATAATAAAATGACAAACCTATACTCTTTGCAAGCTGACTGTGCTTGATTGATTCATTTGAATGTAAAATGATTTGGTAGTGCAAGAGTAGAGTAACATGGAATTTCTCTCTCACTTGACCTTTTGAGTGGGCTTGTGTCTGAATGAGGACACCAGTGTGTCCTGTCTCCATGCCCCTCACAGTAAAGTCTTGCCAAGCAGTAACACATTTGCCCAAAAACCTTAGTTGGTAACCCACGGAGCATAGCTGGTTGGTTTTTTATGTATTCTGATCTCCTGAGATGTGGGGTGAGGAGAAGTGCCCACATCTTCATACTCTTTCGAGACTGAGTTCTAATTAGTCAGATTTGTTCTTGACTATCTCTTGGCAAGGGTTTTTGAAGTGTGGTAGAAAAAATAAACCAGTTATTCTTTGTTAACCAAGAATCTACATTTTATATCACTGGTGCTTTCTAGGCATTCGTTACTCTACTAGTCAGTTTAAGCTACCTCAAAAGGATGCTGTTGTGAACTTTTGATGGGTGGAAAGGGAAGAGGTGATGCTAAAAATATCAAAAATCTCTGGTTAGTGAACACTTGAGACTAACTTTTTTTCTTTCTTCTTGCATTGGGCATTAGAAACAGGCCAGCTGGTCCTTAGTGTGTGGGAAAGATGAGTAAAATGCCGCTTGTTTGGGTTGCCAGGGAATGGAGAAGGGTGGCTGGAGCTGACGAGTGGGAACTACTTGGATGGGTGGTCTAAGCAGCATTGCCATTTAACAGGAAAGGGAATAGGGGAAGCTGCAAGGTCTGAGAACCCTCTGTTGGCTTCTTGCTCCTTGTGTCACTTAGTTCTCCTGGGAGAAGAAGCCTGGGGAAGCCAGAGGTGTCCTGCAGCTGGGGGTTGGAGAAGAGACACTGTGCACTTGTCACTCTCCAATTTAAGCAACACTTGTGTATTTCCTATTTCAAATTACATACCTTGTTATTTTTTGTTTCTCACCTAATTTTTACTACTAACAGCTGGATTGTCCTTTTGTCAGTAAAAGACAGTATGTGAACGGGGGCAGTGCAGACATCTGCAGAATGGAGGGAATGGGCAACCCATTCTTAGTTATGTGACAGGTGACACTTTTTACATGCTAACTAATATTGAGGGGGGGCAGGGTGGAACAGCCCTTAACTGTGTGTGTACAGTAGTGGTCTCTAAATTAGGTATTGCCTTTCCAGATAAAGATCTTGGGGAGTCAGAGTGGTTTTTTTATCAACTCGAGAATAATAATGAAAAGGCAGGTGTATTGTTAAAAGCTGTTATGAAAGCATCCGAGAACAAAACAGAACCTCATTATGGCATGTTTTATAAATCCTGTGGTGAACCCTCTATTCGAACACTGTGTACAGTTCTGGTTGTGCCCCGTTCTCATCCCTCCCCCATGCTTACATGCTGCTCAGAGCTGTAAGATAACTAGATAAAGTACAAGAATTATTCTTGCTTCCCATCTCCACACGAGGAAGAAGCAGAAAAACGCAGACTGTTAAGCTTGGAAAGCAGATGACCAAGAGGAGCGTAGTAGAAGATCTGTAAAACAGCAAGAGACGTGGAGGAGAGGAACAGGGCGCAGTTATTCTCTGCTTCTCATAAGGCAGGAAATGGGGCCACCAAATGAAATGACTGGGTAGCAGCTTCAGAGTAGAGAAGGGAGTGTGTGCATGGGCTTTCTTTGTTCTCCTTCAGACAACAAACATATAATTAAATTGAAGCACTCTGCCACAGGATATTGTAGATGCCAAAATTACAAATGGGTTCAAAAAGGATTAGACTATTTGATGGATTTTTTTTTTTCTTTTTATTCCCTTCTCCCATGAAGGGTCATTAAATCCAATGATGCAGATACAGTACCAGGCTCAGGAAGTCTCTCTGCTGGTCCTGGTCTTGTTATTCTTAAGTGCTGCCTGTGAATAATGGGCAGGACTGGGCCCAAGCAGCTGCACTTGTTCTTTAGGGAACACAACAGAGAACCCCATTCAATAGGTGGGAAGAGCTGAGGGCTGGCTTAGTAAAGAAATGGGAGGCTGTATGAATGTGGAGCTGTGCATGTAGGAGTTGCTGATTGTCAAAGATCAGGGGAGGCAGCAGAATCAAGATCTGTGATGGAAAGAGAGGATGTGTTCGCTTATCTTTGCTTCCTCATTAGTAGGCTGTTTGACTTCAAATAGATTTGGCAGTGTCTAGGTATTTGTCAGCAGCACAGGACCTGGCACTTGAGGAAACTGTGTGGTGTTATTGTTGTTTCTTTTGTGTGTATTAAATTCTATATGTGGATCTTCCTTGCATACATGTAGCCATGTCTGTGTGACTGCTTGGTCACTTGAATGAAAGTGGAAGGGAAACAGCGTGCAGGGAAAGAAGGCAGGAAGTGTCTTCTTGGGGCAGTGCTTAGGGAGACTGAACAGAAACCAACAGTAGTTTGCTTATTGTAGCTTGGCTCTCAGAACTGACTGCATACATTTACCTATTTTTAACAAACTTTAAAATAGTTCACTGTGTGGCTCCGTGAAGGTCCTGCATTGATTTTTTTTTTTTTTTCCTCTGATAGGGTTGTGAGTGTGCAGGGGTTCCCAAGGTTACTGGCAGGATGTGGGTCCCAGTGTGGAGCTGTGGTTTATGGGTTGGTATCCATAGGGCGTGTGGGGCCCCTGAGATCCCATGTGGGGTGTTTGCTTTTGTTAGTACTGACTGGTGGGGTGGAATGGGTCTAGTCCCATCCCATCCCTTCTGGTGGAGCTTTGGAGCTGGTGTGGCTGTGAAGCACAGCTGGGGAGGCAAGGGATGCTCTCTGCAATGTGGAGGTGGGAGAAGTGTGCTTGGGAGGGCGGGTGAGCCTCATCGGTCCAGCTTGACGTGTGCACTGCACATTTTGGCTTTGTTCTGGTTGCCTGCTCTCTGGGTGTGCATTCACAATTGCTCTGGTGTAGTCACCAGCCCTCCTCCTTCAAAAAACAAGTGTTTTAAAAAGGCTTACAAGGGATCTCTTGTAAAATCTTGATCAAATGTGCATTTTCTCATTTTAATTTTGTACTCAGCTCTCTCTTTAAACAAACTCCAACCCTTCCACGTTTCAGTACAAAACCCCAGCCCTGTCTAGACAAAAGCCCGTTGTGATTAGCAGAGGTGTGCTGCTCCATGCTGAGCAAGTGTGGGGGTATAGTCATGTTTCTGATGTGGTAATGTATTTCCTGCTCATGTGTGGATCGCAGGGCTTGTGTATGCAGAACTTGCCAAAGAGCTCAGGTTGGAATTGCGTGTGTGTAGAAGATTTTACACACTAGGAGTGTATATTGAAAGGCTGTTCGCTCGTATAGTTATTCAGACCTCATCTATGGCTGCACATTGGTGCCACCTGCTTGCAGGAGGGAATGAGCGGACTCCTATTATTCAGGAAAAAAAAATACAAGGCGAGGCCTCAACATCTGTTCTGGCTTTATTGTTTGCTCTGGCCTGGGCTATGGGCAAAATGTAGGCCACAGCTTTTGTGTTGCTGCTAGCTCTGAAACTGGAAAGGCATCTTGGATCAGATGTGTTCTTAAAAAGTTTAAAAAAAATACAAAGACGTTAAGTTCAAACTTAGGGTGGGATTGAACTTGATTACTTTAAATAAAAGGAAACTGTGTTGCTGTCTATGCTTTTTCTCGTTTTCTCTTTCAGTTCTTCTAATGGTAATAATTTTTATCACTGCAAAGTGACCTTTGTAATCATTGCTGGATGATTAATCTTTAACTGGGTAATTTTTAAAGCAATATTTTGCACACTGTTGTAATGTGTGATACTGTGGGGTTTTGTATCACAGTACCTGCAGTTATTTTGAGTCAGTAGGGCCCTTCAGCCTGCATTTCCAGTGGTGCTGCTCTGTACAGAAACCCAAATAGTCACTTTTGTTTCCGTAGGCAGATACAAAAATGCCCTCAGAGCTTTATTTGCATATAGATTATAGTGCTGCCCGGGTGTAGTCATGTATAGGAAGAGCTAACTACTGCTTAATTTATAACTTTTTAATTAAAAAATGTTCCTTAGCTTTCAGTATTCCAGTCTAAAATGTTCTCCTGCATTTAATGCTGCTATAGTGTGTATGAAGATGGTATTTCTGTGAGGTACCAGCTGCTACAACTAGGCAGTCCTTGGAAAACACGAATGAAAGGGGATCACAAGCATTATCTGCTGACTCAGGGAGAAGTCACATGCAGAAGGAAGTGGAGATGAGCAGCAAAGTTCTTCAAATGTCTTTGAGTTGCTGCTTGAGACACCAGTGCCAGCAGTGGGGAAGGAAGGTGAAAAAAGCTCTTCTTCTGACTCTCAGTTATGTTTGAATTCTCTTGTGCCACATAGGTGTTGTGCTATTGTATCACAGCTGTGCATTTACAATTACACCGTGAGCCTGAGTAATAACAGTGAACCCGTGAGAGTTTTTTATACTATGGGAGCCTGTGCCTCCCTTGGCTTATTTCGTTTAACAATCATCATGGGTACAGTAAACAGGGGATTTCACCCTATGCAATGAATTTAAGGTCTGCATTGATTAAAAATGCAGGGTTGGGAATGGAAGCACATGTTTAATCTCACTTCATTAAAAGTAAATACATTTAGACTTGGTCCAAAACTGCTTGAAGAAGCATTCAGCAGCTAAGTTATTATATGGCAGCTCCAGCTCTTTCTAAACAATAAAAACACCTATTCACCTTTGGATATTATGCAATGCATATTTTATATATAATGCTCAGGGTTACATATTAAAAGGAAGAGATGTTTCTTGCTCTTTCTTTTTAAACCTGCAATGTGTGATTTAAAAATGAAGGGGCGGTTGTCAAGTGCTGTTAGTAAAGCAGTAGCTTTTGTTGGTGGAAATCTTGCCATCCTGTACCTTGGGGATTTCAGTTGTTGTTGTGTAAACCTTATTAACTTTTTGAAAGACATTGTTCAGATCTGGAAGTCTTTTTTTACGTGTTGTTTTGCAAAAGATCAGTACCTGAAGAGTTCCCTGTAGTTCTATGGCAAGTGTTTTTTAAACTTTGATTTAAGGCTTTTGTTTGCTTTCCAGAGACGGTAAGAAGTATGTATCTGTATCAAGGTACACCTGACAGTGTACCTACTTTTCTGAGTTACTTTTTCCTAATTCTGAATAACAAAAGGATCTTACTAGCAGCAGGGTCTCACTCTTCCTGGTGTGTGTTGCAGGGCTCTCGCATAGTCATGTGTAGGTGTGCTTTGCTTTGAAATCCAGAGGGGTTCAATAGCTCTGAAATGCTTTGTGCAAACAGCAAAAACATCACAGATTATTGAAAGGATGGAGAATGGAAAATGCTGGAGGTCTCCTGGCAGAGCCTCATTCTGACTTGGGCAGGGTAGAATGGGGAGGAAAGTGTCTTGGCATGTGCAGAAGGTGAGGATCATCTCCCAGAGGGGTCAGTACAGGTGTCAAAAGCAAAGCACAAAGCGCTTGAATGGCTCACAGGTGTGGCTGGATCATGCAGCATCCTTGGGGAGAGCTGTGAGATGGAGCAGGTCCCTCAAGTGGGAGCTGGCACCGCTCCCTTGCACAGAAGCAAAATAACAGACAACAGAGTGATTGGTGGCTCTTTGAGAGGCCTCGGCTCCTACTGAGTTTATTCTGGCATGTTTCTTCTCTAACTTGGAGAAGGAAAATAAGACGCGATGGGTCAGGCTCGAGCTGGGCAGCGCTGTGCTCCTGCTTGCTGACAGGCTCTGCCTTCCTGCACGCTCTCTGTGTGTGGTGTCCGTTCCACCAGTGGTCCTTAAGGCGCAGACCAAAGTGATGCTGTGACCGAGGGAGGTGTCCTGGCTGTCCCTGCTTCCTTACTCTCCTTCCTTGTCTCTTAGGATATGTGCTGGAAAACTAGGAATTGGTATTGAGTTAAAGCCAACAGGAACACCTGGCTTTTTTGTTGGATTAATTTTTTTTTTTTTTTTAAAAAGCTCGGGTAGATCCCCTGCTTCGGTTTCTCAAGTAGACGGTGGTGGTGGAAGGGGAAACAATCTCCCACCTTCTCTTTTGCAGTGGTGCTGCTGAACCGTGTGAGGGTGAAGGCAGAGCCCCCCACCCACATGGGTCTGCCACTGTCTGTGCACTCTCTCAGCTGATTTGATTTAATAACTGGGGAAAATGCAGTTTGCTTCATATTTTGCCAGGTTACTTTTAGCAATTGTGCTTGGCTTGGAGGGATAAATGCCAGAGTCAACATAGGAAGGGGGGAGGAGAGGCAGGCAGGGAATGTGTCAGGAGGGCGGAGAAATGCTGGCTGAGCAGGATCTCCTTTTCCTTCAGAAGTGGTGAGGATGGATTCAAGCTGTGAGGTGCAAGCTTCACCCTTTGGCCTTTTGACACAGCTCTTCAGAGGCTTGTAGTTCATCTCACCAAAAGAAGATTCAGGTGGGTTGAAGGGAGTGGTATTACTGCTAGGCACAAGTTTCCTTTTGTACTGATGCCAGTTACTCCATGAATAATTTGAAATTGGGGAGGGTACTCTCTGACCTGTAGGAGGGTCTTGATGTGTGTGGCATGGTGACCTTTGGTAGTTTGTTTGGAGACATGCCCATTTCCCTTTCCCTGTTGGGTGTCCTGGCTTCACAGCACCCAGGTGGAGGTGGGGAGAGAAGCAGCCTTGTTTCTTCCAGCCCTGCTTTGTGGTCCATTTGCAGCAACTCTACTGAGTGCAGTGGCTGAGGAGACTGCAGGGCACGTGCGCATGTCTTGGCTCTCTTGCAACGTTCTGGAGGGAGCCAGAACAGAGATCTGTGGTTTCATGTCCACATTATTCATGATGACAAACTCTGCGGCATGTTCAACACTGAGCTTCTTAATACAGTCCTCATTCCAGCACTGGTGCAACTTTGGTTTGCCTAAGAGTAAATATGAAGTTACAGTATCTGCAGAAGAATGCCGAGGATGTGAGGAGATAAAATGCATATTTCTTGGTATAGGAAGGGGGTCTAAACCCAGAGTTTAAGTTAATAGACATATCAGGGGACTTGCAAGGGTATTTAGGGCTTGGTGTCCTTTAAGAAGTTTCTTTCAAGGATCTTGGAAGTTCTGCCTTTCTCCTCTGTTTCTGCAGAGGGTCCTGGCAGAGTTGACCATCTGCTCTCTGAATTGGACTAAATTGAGCAGAGGAGTTTGGCTCTGGGAGGGAGTAGATTTGAAGAGTTTTGATTCTGGGTTTGTTTTCTTTTTTGGGGGCATTTGTGGTTTTTTTTGGTATTGACAAAAAATCATTTTGCTTTCACTTCAATCTTTGTTCTTTTTCTTTGTGAGCTGAGATCACTCAGGTGTGGGGTCTGAGGTGGATTTAGCCCTGAGGCTTTAAACTTTGTGGGTGGTAGTGGGAAAGCAGAACTGACATCTTTGTGTATGCAAGGGAAAATTGGACAGACAGATACTAGAGAGTGAGACAGCCCCATGTAGTAACCTTCACAGCAGGGAAAACACATATTTTAAAAGACACAAGATACTTTTTGTTTTTTAAATCAGCCTGATGTCACTTAGTGTCTGAACTGACTGCTTCTGCTGGTTGGAACCTCTGTCTTGTTTTTCTGTGGGGCAGTCTTGTAACAGCTTTCCAAAAGCTGGGGAAGAGCCTTGACTGCTGTGGATCAGGGTTTCACATCCTGCAAGGTGCTAGTCTTGCATGTGCCGGGCCTGTCCCTTAGCTCATGGAGCCCCCAGGGATGGAGAGCCTTGGCCTATGGGCAGAAGTGATAGGAACTTCAGTGGTGGTGTTGTTTCTCTCCTGTGCAAACCAATGTGTTTCTACACACTTGTGTTGAGATGTGTCCTCACAGTTTCAGGGGGGAAAAAAAAAGGCCCCCACAACCTTTAGAATGATGCTGATATATGGGTGTTCTGCCCTGCTTCATCTCTCCTCCCTTGCACAGTAGAACTGTTTGGGCTTTTGCAGTAAACCACTTTAAAAAAATAACATTTTCTTCACAAAGTGAGTTTTAAGCTGGATTGGTTCTCTCCTATGTTTTAGTGTACAGTCTGTGGAGTAGGGGTATATTCTAGAGATGAGAGAAGAGAAAGGGATGGGAACTGCTGTGGAAAAAGCAACACAATACTGTGCCTGGTTGGGGCTGCACATTTCTGTTTGGATAGAAGCAGTGGGAGTTTGCATCCCATGTGAATTCTGACAGTGAAACAAAACTTAGGGGGTGCTGCTTGTAGTAGATGGTCTTTCTCTTGGGGATGGAGGAAGTGTCTGTGATTCCTGACAGACTTGGGACAAATGGGAAAGCTGGCAGTGGGAAAGTGATTAGAGTGTTTGCTCCCACAACAGCTGTGATAGGAACTAATGGCAGTGGCAGAGACTTTACAAATATCTGGTGGGTAGCCTAGATGAAGGTGCAGGATTACCTGAAATGTCAGATCATCTTGTCTGCCAGTGTACAGCTTCTCTAAACACAGGTTGCACTGGTTTAACTGCAGTTGCTTAAACAAGCAAACCCCATTGATCCTAAATTGATCTGTTCCCCTAAAAAAAGACTAACACTTGCCTATCTTACATGGCTATTTTTATATGAAATATATAACAGATTAAATTAAATTATCTTTTTAGCTTTGTCAGTGAAGTGCAGAGTGTTAGTATTCACCCTGGTATTCTTTGTCCTGAAGCAGGGGTAAGGGGAAAGAATTTCCCAGTGATGGTGAGCCTTGCAGCTGTGCTTGGAATGGTGCAGGAAAGGGATGTAACAAGCCACTCTGCTCTAAGACCCGTCTTCTGCTCTCATGGCTGTTGCTCTGAAGCAATTATTTCAATGTGCTTCCAAATTCTGAGCAAGCTCTTAAGTTTTTCCTTGGTACATCATGAAGGAAGAGTGCTTATGCTGTGTGTATTTATGATTGGGTCGACACTGGACTTGGAAGAATGCCTGTCATGTCTGCCTTGTGTGTGAGGGACAATACATGTGGGGGCTTTGGGCTTGAGAAGGGGTGTTAGGGAGGAAGTGGTGCTAGAAAGTGAAGGAGCTGGGTGGCCAGCATCTCAGATGTTAGGGAGGGAATCTCAGCCTCTGTGGATGTTTAAGGAACATGCCTACCTCCAACCTTCTATGTGTGTTGGCCTTTAGGTGCTTCTGTCCTTTGCAGAGAAGCATGAGTTTTGACCTAACCGTTCTGTGTGCTTTGCACTGGCCTCTACATCCGTCAAGGAATGAGGCCTGAGGGTGGATAGGTGTGGGCTTGAGTGGAGAGACAGCAGGAGATAACGTTTTGGGAATACTGGAGGTGCTGCTTCACACCTATTCGCAAGTGCAGCAAAACTTGGCTGGTTGTTCTACCAAGGGGCTGGAGGGAGGCAGAGAGAAAGAAGCTGGGCTGTGGGAACTGGACAGAAGAGGTCCTGAGGGTGGCATGAAGGCTCCCGTTCTGGGTATGAGACCCAGGGAGGGGATGTGTGACTGGAAGGAGGCAGCTCCTAACCCAAGGCATTTTCTTTGCAAGGGGACATCCTGGGTGCATGTGGGGGAGCCGTGGTGGGAGACGAGGAACACATTTCACCAACCCCATGGGTGCCATGAGGTCCTGCAGTTCCTGTGCTGGTTGTCACCTCCCAGGACTGCTGCAGGTCACAGCCAGGAAGGCTGTGGCGCTCCCTCTGCAATACCTCAAAGCATACCTTGGGGTTTTAACCGTGGGAGGTGAAGCTTCACCCGTCTGACTGTGGGTGAGCTGCGTTAGCGGTGCTCTGCTCCTGACAGGGACAGCGCGGCTGGGACGTGTGCCTGACTATCAGAGAGGAGAAGAGGTTCACCCTGTGAAACTAGGAGAAAACCTTTTCCTGAGTTAGGTGGGTTTCCCGGTTCAGCGAGTGAGACTGTGGTAAAGCCTGGCTGACAAAAGGGGAGGTTTAAGGTTGCCTCTCTTTACATTCCTGACTGAGACTTGAAATAAAAGGGAAAGTAAAATTTAATGCCCAGTGTTTCAGGACTTGTAGTTTTAATTTCAGACATCCTTGTGTTCTGTGTACAGACCTGATGTCCACCTCCCATCTCTTGCCACCAGAGGCTCTTGTCTCACTCCTTTTTTTGCCTAGTGTAGAAAATGATGAACATGCACAGCCTGCAAAATATCTTGTATGTGCAGTTGCTAACCTTATTTAAAAAAAACCAACAAACTGTGTGAAAGATAGTCATGGTGTTTGACATGAAAAAACCTGTTAGTTCAGTGTAAATATGTTGCTGGCAGCTGGTTGTTTTTAGTACATGCTATTTGTACTTTAAATTTAATGTTAAAATATTATTGTCGTCTAAACCGTGACTGTTCTTAGTTGAGCAGATTTCAGGTTAAAAACAGTAGTCAAGCCATGACTGTTTGTAGCACTGTAGTGTAATTTTGTGTTACTAGGTCTTTTCTGACCTGTTTTAATGCATTATGAAGTGGTGGTTATATGCCTAATTGCACAGCGCAGAGAAAATTGTGTTGAAATATTGCATAAAACTTGAGCGTTATGTGATGTTTTGTAGTGGAAGTATTACTGCAGGCACTCATTCATAACAAGACCTGCAAGTTTCTCCCTACCAGGGCGGGTGGTTGAGCTGGCTGTGCTGACTCAACAGAGCGAGTTTCTTTCTCTTCTCATCCTCTTCTTCCTCCTCCTCCTCTTTTTGACTTCTTGTGACCAAACATCAGCAGATTCACAAGAGCTCATTCGTGAAACATACCTTAGTTTGAGGTTGCTTTTTGAAACTATGTGCAGCTGTGGATCTTCACTTGAGATTTTCAGAGCTCTCATGTCAGCCAGGTGTTAAGCTGGTTAAAATCTGACTTGCTTTCTGAGCATGGGTGTGTGTACGCAGTGTGGGCGTGAGTGCACACAGGTTCCTCTGGAGTAGTTGAGAAGAGGACCTGATCCTGACCAGGGGGGAACTGAGTGTCGCCTTGGTGGGCATTCCTGACTATGAGGGATGGAGGCGTAGGAGGGCTGCTGGGGCAGGGCAGGAGGTGCTCAGAAGTGAAATCTGAGAGGTTTGTGCATGTGTGTACCCTGAAGTGTTCATGCAGTTTTGGTCATCGCAGTAGAAGAAAGATATAAAGTTATTAGAGAGTGTCCAAAGGAGGGCAGTGAAGATGGTGAAGGGCCTTGAGGGGAAGCTGTATGAGGGGAGGGGCTGAGGTCACTTGATCTGTTCAGCTTGGAGAAGAGGAGGCTGAGGGGAGACTTCATCGCAGTTACAACTTCCTCGTGAGGGGAAGAGGAGGGGCAGGCACTGATCTCTGTGGTGACTAGTGACAGGACCTGAGGGAATGGCCTGAAGTTGTGTCAGGGGAGGTTTAGGTTGGATCTGAGAAAGAGGTTCTTTACCCAGAGGGTGATTGGGCACTGGAACAGGCTCCTCAGGCAAGTGGCCACAGCACCAAGCCTGGCAGAGTTCAAGAAGTGTTTGGACAATACTCTTGAGTGCATAGTATGACTTGTGAGGGTGGTCCTGTGCAGGGTCTCAATGATCCTTGTGGGTCCCTTCCAACTCGACATATTCTGTGACTCTGTAGCTGCACAGTGTAGCCTCATGATGTCCAGGGCTTGGAGCCCGCTGCCTGAGCCTAGCTCCTCCCTTTTTCATTTAATGATGGCTGGAAGAAAAATAATCAAGTATGCTGGAAGAGAAACATTAATTAACTTTTAATTTAGATCTAACGTATGCTGCTTAGTGCACTGCAGGAAAGAGTGAGTGTGCGGTATCTGTCATGTTATATAGAGGATGATGCATTGAAGAAACAAGGAAAAGCCTCAGGTCTGAATGGGAAGATGAGGTTTTAACTCTGTGGATGGGTTTTGTATCTTGATTAAAAGCTGCAGATGTGTGATAAGTCGCTTTTGTATCCATTTTGCATCTGAAATTACTTTCTCTGTAACTTGGTTTGTATCTGTTTTCTCTTAAGCCAAACTTGCAAGGAGAAGTCAGGAGAGAGAGAATCTCGGCATGCTGGTCTGGTCACCTAACCAGAATCTGTCTGAAGCAAAATGTAAGTCTCTTCAAATAATTTTATTCCCCTTTTTCCTTGCATGTATCACTTCAGGAATGCAAAGTTGCCACTTTTGGTAGAGAGGTTATGTCTATGACCTTTCCATTATGATTAGAAATTAATTTAAAAGAAGAAAAGCCAACAAAGAAATCCCCCAGATCATCTTTCTTCCCCGCTGGGCAGCTGCTCAGAGCATCAAATCCACAGGGGCAGGGAAATCAAGAGAAATGTGACATGCCTTCTTCCCTGGTATGAATTCTTTAAGGTACTTATCCATGGGCCTACACAATCTGCTTTTTTTGCTGTTGGTGCTGTAGAAGGCAACAGAAATAGCTGGGGAGAGCAAAATGAAAAATATTGGGAGGGGGGCATGAAACATTTGGTAATTAGTAGTACCTTTTTCTCCACAAAGACACAAATAAAATCCACATCTGGAGCCCATGGAGGTTTTAAATGCCAGAACAATTGCAGTGCCTTGGAATTCCACGTGAGGGCAATTAACAGTACTCTGTGTGTGTCTGGGAACAAGTCTCAGTGCTGCTGCCAGATGGCAGAACTAGTGTTTGAAAGGTTTGTCTAGCTACAGTTCTCCTCATGAATAAGTAGGACTCCTTGATTAAAGGGCTGCTGTTTGAATGCAGTAACTAAACCTAAGTGCTTTTGGGGGAGGGAGCTGAAAAGAGCTATTTTTGACTTTATGCTCATACCTTTTTTTTTTCTTTTATCTTTTCTGATTCTGGGACCAAGACTGAGAATCTTGCATTCCTGTTCCTCTGCAGTTTTTGTGGTGGCATTATTAACTTGATACCTGTTCTTCCCCTAGACCCAAGGGCTAGGATGCATCACAAGGCACTTGTGAGGCTGTAGTGGCATTTGCAAATTAAGGCAGCAGAGATTGTGCACAAACTGGCTCTGCCATGAAAGGCCTGTGTTCTGCCCTGGGGCATTTGTTCCACTGAGCAAGTTGCCCCTTAAATTACATAAGGATGATGGTACTGTGATCTACAGATAAAAAGGGCTTTGCAAGGATCATGTCTGCCTTCTCTCCTACCAGTAGTGTCTTGTCTGCTCCCTGCTGGCTGTTGTATGCTGAACTAAATAAGACTGATGAGGAGAGGAATATGTTTGACAGTTATCTACAGCTAGAAACCTCTTAAAAGGTATAAGAGCAAGAAATTGTTTCTGCCACCAAAAGGAATGATTGTTCATGGGCTGTCTGTGACACAGAGAATTCCTGTAGATGGCTCTCAAATCTGAGTGTCTTTTGAATCTCAGCTCAGCTTTGTGGAGCGTTTAACTCCTGCCTAGTAGGAAACAGGTTTCTTGAAGAGGGAAGAGGAAAGGGAGGGAAGATATGTGGAATTGAGTAATATTATCTGTAACTGAGAATTTTGTAGCAATTGGCAAAAATATGCTCATATTATAGAGCATAGAAAGGATATAATATCTGCTAAGATGTCATGAACCTAGGAGGTAATTTAAAAAGTCATATGAATAAAAACTAGGTGGCAGTTGATGTTGGTACAACAAAAAAGTTGGGGAAAACAGTATGGATATAAGAAGGCAAGAAGAAATTTCTCAAAATACTCAAAATTTCACTAAGAGTATAGGGTCTCAGTTATTTCACCTTCCAAAACAGATACAGAAAAAAAAAATAAATATTTCATGGGGAATTTGAGGAAGTAAAGTGTGAGGGTGTTGCACCATACATGACACACAAAATACCTCCCAGGTGCCTGATTGATACAGAATGGATGGACTTGTGAAATTAAGCATCTAGTAGTAGTAAAAAACCCAAGGAAATATTGGGAGAGGTTACTGGGAGGACCTTGGAGTGGTAGCAAGTCTCCAGCAGATGGGGGAAGGGCAGCTATACAGGGAATGAGAGAACAGGGAGCTCGTTGGTCATTGCTTTGTCTTGAGTCAATTTGAGCTGATCCTGCTGAAAGATATCAGTTATTCCTGTCTCTATCTGGCATTACTTAAAAATGAACTATGAAAACCAAATTCTGCTGAAGGTAGATGCTTTTCGGTTTTTGAGACTAGAAATGGATTGATTGGTAGAAATAAGTTTATTGCTCTAATGTATTCAAGCCAGCTGTTAGGTACTGATTGCACAAGAGCCTGATTCAGTCCCCCTTCCTTTCTGAAGATGAGAACCTCCTCCAAAACACCAGTGCTCTGCAATGGCTGTAGAGCACTTACTAAATATATTACATGCAGAGATCTGCTTTATGGTTTATGATGAAAGAACATCAGGGGACAGGAGGTCTCTTCAGCGACTCTTGAATTCACTGACAAGTCTTGGCATCGTTGATAGTGAATCCTAATTAAATGGGGTCCGTGGGGATGTGTAAGAGGACTGGTGATGATCAACATTTCATCAGTGATGTGGGAATTGATATGAAATTGTTGATGACCCGTAGACTGACAGGGTGGTAAATAAAATTAATGTTACTGACAGTCTTGTGGAGCGCTTTGGGTCTTTTCCTAACTTGGATTGCTGCCAATGCAATGGGCCCTTAATGACCCAACTGCAGGGTTATGAATCTCAGTCCTGAAAGCTCTGGCCTTCTACATCAAGTCTGATGTTTGGAAAGAAATGGCTTAGAGAGCAATATTGGGGAAACAGTGGGCAGGTAATTCAGCGAAGGTTCATTGTGTCCTGCTTGACCCAGGAGATGATGTGGATGTAAAGAGTGAGGTAGTCACTGGTGCAGTTTGCTGCATCTATACCCAGCAGCGTTCAGGAAAATGAACCTCGAAATAGTGGCTTTAGTTTAAAAACTGAGAAAAGGATGGAGACAGGAGCTACTGAAACATTTTGCAAACTGAAGATGAAGCAAAATCCATGTGTTTAGCTTACTGAAAAGAGACTGAAAGGGGACTATTCTCAATTATTCACTTAGAGGAAAAATTTGACATAGTAAGAGACATGCATAATACAAATAGATGGCTGTGAAATAAGTCCACATGGACTGAAATGAAATGCCTGAGTTTGGGTTTTTTGGTGTTGGGTTTTTTTTTGTGATTGACTACTGGAAGTTATTCAGGGATTCTCTATATCTCTATTCTCTATTTCTCGATGCCTTTTTAAACCATGGATTTTTGTGACATGGGTCATTCACTGGCAGTGTGAAATTGCGAGTGGAAGGAGATATGGTCTCCAGGAGGTTGGTGTAGCCCCTTGGGCTGTAAGTACTGTTAGTCCTATCTGGCACATCCATTCTTAATACTGCTGTTCAGTTTGAAGTGTGGGTGAGCAAATCCTTCCAATCAGCAGCCTGTTGGTACCTGTGATTACTTTGGTTTGTACTCCAAAGTCTTTAATCCATCCTGTGCCTGTAAGACAAAGGACTCTTCTCTGTTCCTGTGGCTCACTGTGAAGATGGAAGTTAGTGCAGCACATGTTAGCTCTTCCTTAGAGTGAACTGGTAGCTCTTGTGAGCAGGAGAGTTCAGTGCAATCAGTGCAGCTTGTGGAAGCCACCTCTGTTAAAGGTGCTAAAAACCACTGAGCAGATTCTGTGACCATGCTCAGAGCAGTGCACCTGATGGGTTTGGCAGAGGGCTGGACAAACTGATGGAGGCTGTGGGAGGGTCTCTGTAAGCTGCTGAAAGGAACCTTAGAAAGACCAGTGTGTCAGCCAAGACCTGGTGGATATCTGCATACCTGATGCTCCAGACTCGCACAGTTAAGAGCTCATTTGGGTCCCATGAAGCCGTGTTTTAATCACACTGGAGAAACCTTTTGCCTGGATGCCATGAAATGATGGATGTAAAAGAGAAGATGAAAACAAAAGTATGTGTTGGCACGTTGCTCATTTATTTTATCCTGTTCCTTGTTAACCATTAATCCTGGACACAAACCACTTATTACCTTGCCCATATTAATACCAAAGTTGAGTGCTGCCAGCATGGTCCATATCTACTGACAGACTTCTGCCTTTGAGGGGTCACTTGCACAGCAGTGTCGCCATTAGTGAGTAGGTCACAGAGTTAGCCCAAAGCTAGAATTTTGTCCTGTGTCTTTTGAAGAAGAAAGAAAGAAATGTCATTGTGCAGTAACTGAACATTGGGATTAAAATAACTGTGCTCCCCTTCCAACTCTGCTCCAAATACCCCGTGGCTGGTGTCACACCTCTTACAGAGAGCTTGCTCTCAAAGTGAGACTCCTGAGAGGCTGTCTGTGGACTTGGTGCCATGGAGGGCAACTGTTCAGGCTGTTGTGGGACTCTGTCATGGAGGGTGAGGAAGGAGACAGGGAGAGAGGAAGAAGAATGATGCCTTGAGCAAGGTGACATTGAGGAGCAGGAACAGCTAGGTGGAAGACAGGCATCTGCTCTCTTTGAGTGGCATGTGGGGAAGGAGGAGGGGAAATAGTGAAAAATGCATTGTAATGATGCTGTGGAAACTCTGCACAGGATAGAGCTGGGCCAGCAGGAAGCTATTAATAAAACAGCAGTGTCTCTCTCTGTGCCAAGTGCACCAGTGAGTGGAACCATAAAGATGACTTTGGGTTGGTTTAGAAATGAGCAAGTGCTGGCATGGTGCAGCTGCCCAGGGGCAAAGGATAGATACCAGGTGAGAGGGTAGGATGTGATGATTGCTTTTATAGACCTACAGTTCAAAGGTGAACTACAAGAGGGAAAGATGTGCTGTTTTACCAGCAATAAGCTCTGCTTTGAGAGTAACTTTTCTGCTCTCTTCCTGACAGAATACATGTGCTGCTAGATGGGAGTTCTGTTTTCTCACTTGATGTCTTGGTGGATGTCTCCAGTGAATTTGCAGTTTGTGGGTGTCACTGAACAGGCAAGCACTGTCCCTAATGCCCGTGGGGCAGTGGGGTTGTAGAGGGCAGCTGGGTCTTCTGGTCTTGCAGTGCTTCTTCTGCTTGACCTGACAGTTGATTGGCACTGCCAGCTTTGGACATTCACCAGTTCCTGTCTCCATTACTCTGTGACACCTCTTCTTTTGAGGCTGCAGCTGGCTCCCTGCTTTACATTACACCTGCCTTGGTGCACATGGAGAGAATTCAGATATCTTGTTCCCGCTATGGAGGGGAAGTAGAAACAGTCAGGGGACACGGGGATAGAGAAATGCCGGAATTAAGTGAAAACAGCTGAGTGCTTTGACATCCCCTAATGTGTTTGGCCAAACCCTGTGGCTGGGGAAAAGGGAAGGCTTCTTAAATGTGCTGCAAAACCTGATGCTGGGAAGGCAGTAATGTGCCAGCTGAGGCTCTGATGGAGGAAGAAGTGCTGGTTGCTATGGTTACTAAGGATATCAACCCTATGGTGTTTGGATGGGCATGGTTTTAGTTAACTGTGCCACAGGCTGGGTAACTGTTTGGGAGTGTGTGGTGCTCCACCCAAAGAAGCTCTGAGTTGGCATTCAGGATTTCAGTGTCCCAACCACATTTCTGAGTGTGTCCTGGTTGTTAGTGTTAGCAGCCTTCTTTGGGTGAGAGTGAGTTTTGGTAGCTGTCCTCTCTTGTGATGGTGAGGTGAACCCCAAAATTTCTGAGGGCAGGTTGCGGGTTTAAGTGGCCAGAGTCCATCTCCAGCTTTAGTTCAAGAGATAATTTTGGCATAACATGGACTCTGGACTTCTCTTTAATATTCCCTTCAGAAGAAAAACTAAACAAGCTTGGAGTTCTGTTTTGTCTGAATTTTCTGACTTAAAATGACTGCCAGAGTAATGGACATGAAAATGTCTTCTAAGGTTGCTGCATGTGTCTGACTGTGATTTGTGTGGCTGGTCTCTGTTTTCAGTGTGTAGCTGAACCATAACTGTTTTGCAAAGGGCTTCTGCTTGGACATAGCCTTTACCCTTGGCTCACTTATTTTGGCCTATGAATTCTGTGGACATAGGACTACACCTCACAGAAAAGAGAGCTAATGATGATAGTTGATGGAGAGTGCCCTAACAATACATAAATGTGAGAGGAAAACGACAAATGGGAGAGAATAGACTGGGGAAAGTGTTGATCTTAAAATCTCCATTTTAGAAAATGAAGCCCTTATTTAACAGGATGCATTTAAAATGGAAGGGATTAACACTTCAGAGCTATTTGAGAGCCACCCCCTCCTTGACACACAGGCACCCCTCCGCACGCACGGAGCAGCAGTGAGGCAGAGGATATAGTCTGGTACGTATTCAGGTGCTTTTTAAGTCTCTCCTCTCCATCATCCCCTGAACAGGATCCTTGAAACAGTTGGAATCGTGGTTTTATTTTTAGTACCCTCTCCCCTCCAACCCCTGTCTTCTCTGACCTGGTTTATAATGTAACTCCCCAAAAGGTTGTGTTGATGCTCAGTAAGAGTGCGCAGCCACCTTGGTCAGGAATGGGAGAGTGGGAGCTGCTTAGACTTTGTCACCAGAGAGAAAAAAGTATTGTTGAACTCTTAGCTGAGCTCATACTTGGGGTTTTTCGTGGCTGGCTAAGTGCTGTGGGAGGTTGCGAAGGAAGGAGCACGTGTATTGTGCTTCTCTTGTTTGGGTTTTTTCTGCTTGTTTGTGTCCAAGGTTTTACTTGTTGAGGTGTTGGGGGTTTTTTTAGTAGTAGTAGAAGTATTAGCTTTAAAAAAGAGCTGCCAGGTAGAGCCAAGACTTCTAGGTCTCTGAGGGGTGAACTTCAGGGGTTGTGATTATCTCCTGAAGGTAGGTGCTGACCTTTTGTTGCTCAAGTGGAGATAGCAAAACTCCCAAATTTAGGATTATGCTGTTTCTGTATGCTCCTTCCTTAGAAATATCAGTTTGTTGTCTCTCCCAATGACAGCAAAAAGGATTAATGGAAAAGCAGAATTAGGTTTAGGTTTATGTTTATCCCTAATCCAAATTTCATATTATGCAGTGAACCTGGCAGCTGTGAAGCTTGGATGCAAATACAGCAGCTGAAGAATGCAACTCCATGAATTTAGAAATGAGAGAACTAGTGTTCAATTTAGGATTCTGCTTGAATTTAGCTGTAGAAATAATAGTCATGGCCACTTCTCCCAGCAGCTGTGGTTGCTGCACTTCAGAAAATGCTCAGAAGAAGGTGGTGAAGGAATGCAATATTTCATTTTAGCTAAGGCAACTTTTGATGCTTATAGTAGCAATATTGTGAACAGCAAAAAGAAGATGCCAGGCTTCAAAGGCTATGGGTGTATCCCAGAAATGGCTGAGTTGCCTCAAACTTAGCTGCAGTTTTCCCTTTGTTTGTAATCTGCTATACTAGTTGCTGTTGCAACACTGTGTGGAAATCTCAGGGCAGCTCTTTCATCATTATTGCTGCAGGTTGATATTTCTGGATCCTGAATGAATATTTAAATTAAGATGAAATTTTAACCCTTTCCCAGCAGTGGAGTCAGGAAAGCACTTTAGTTCAAGAGAACTAGGTAGGGTTTGTGTTGGGATGAATTGTGGCAGGGGTGGGGGCGGTGTTTGTGGTGTATTGGTTTTTAGTTTTTTTTAAAACTCACAAACAAAAAAAACCCGAAGGAGAGAGAATGTGTTGGAGAGTATCCAGGAAAAGGATGTCTTATCTAAGGTAGCTGTGTTATCCTGAAGGAATTTTTGCTGCTGTGCTGGGAGGGGGGAGGTAGTCCTCAGTTTCTTCGTGTGCCTGTTCTCTCCTGCCACCTGTTTGTTCCTCCTTTTCACTGCAGTGTGATCCAGGCCTTCTCTGAACGTGTCAAGATGACCCACTTTGAAAATGCCGACTGCCACTACTGAGGCTGCTGCGGGGTTGAACTGGTGCTGGCGCTAGGAAGGAGCTTTTATTTCCTAGGAGAAGTTTAGAGATAAGATGACGTGGATGTAATGGAGTGATGATAGCTGTGTTAAGAGTTACCCTGGCAGCAAGCCTTGATGTGAAATGCATTTGGGAGCAGTCTTAGCCAGCCTGATCGACGCTGTGTGAGTTGTAGGACCAGTATGACGGGAACGAGCAGGCTGCAGCTACTTTGTGCTGCTTGGGCTCAGCCCTGGGATGGGCCGAGTGTGCTCCAGTCTTGCTGGTCTTGCTGGGATGGGTAGGCTTGGAGCATTTCAGAGGACTAGGTGCTTTTTTTTTTTTTCCTGGCCTCTTTTCTCTTACTGTAGCTGTGAGTGAATATAAGAAGGATCAGGGAACTGGAGGGTAACCTTCTACATATTTTTTTTTTGTTTGTTTTAATTTTTCCTCGGAGCAAAGTTAGTCAGCAAATGCATGTTTATAGGTGTATCATGGGAGCTGTGCACAGGCAGGGAGGAACTCTTGTGGGAGATGTTTCCACCGAGGAATGCTTGAGTAGGTCATGGCTGTAACATCTTGCTGTGATGAGTTCATATGCTGCCAAGTGTGACCTTTACAGAGGTGCTAGTGCAGGAGGCAGAGCAGCCAGGCTTTCTCAAGGACATGTACCAGAGCTTCCCTCATCATAATGTGCTTGCTGTGGTATTATTTGCTCTAATTAGGAACCACTCCCACTAGTTAATTTTCCTGTACTCTTATTTTTGCCCTCCACATTAAGTTACTTTCCTGATCATGTGCTTCTTGTGCAGATTCATATTATGGTAGGGTAGTAGTGAATTTTCTAGCACTCCAAGGATTAGTAGTAATACATAATAACTTCTCAGTAAGGACTAGGCTTCTAAATCCTGGCTAAAAGCTATGACCACCCACCACTGATACTCCAGGGTCTATTTGGTTTATCATAGGCTTTTCCACTCAGTCTCTTTAGGTCAGTCTTGAAGGCTGAGGGCCTCTATGTAATTCATGTTTCAGCAGATGCTGTATGAATTTGTAACTTGATTTTTTTCTAAATTGACTTAATTTTATGCATTTTTTAATACCTTAATATCAGTCAACACTAATATTTTGATTTGGAGGCTACTGTAAAAATGATGTCCAGGATCCGGCTGTGGAAGCTTCCTGTCTTTCTGCATGGACTTCTTGGTGAGGTCAAAAACATCTTTGCACCTCTTTTCTTTCTAGGCTATAGGAAGTAAAGAAGTGCAAGAATGGATGCATTGAGTGTTTGTGTCTCCCAAGACTGACCTGTCTGTAGTAGGGCAATGCACATCTGCTGAGGGCAGCAACTCCGTGTGACTCAGACTTGTCTCCTTCCTTTCGCTGCCTGCTGGCTTGCCCGATGCTTCCTTTCTGCCCAAGTGACATCCCTCAAGGAGGTAGCCAGGGGACAAATTGATCATTTCTTTTGCCTTTGTGTCCAGTATAAAGGGAGTCAGCGTGGCTTCTACTCTCTTGTCACAAGCTTTATTATCAGTAACAATAATAATGAGCTGTAATTTAACCTGATGGCTGTTCTGCTCCCGCATACCCCTTGTGTGTGTGCCCTCATGCTGCACAAAGACCCTCTGTCGTGGGGAAGTGAAGTTACACATGCTGGTTAGGAAGCCTGGCTCTGACACAGGGCCTTCATTAGTCTGCATTCCTCCAACAACGAAGAATATAACAGTTCTGGTTTTAGACAGGAGCTTTCCAAAATCTTACTGAGGATGGAAAATGGACCTTGTGGAGGGTTTCACCCTCTTTAAGGAGTTTTGGGTCTGGATGTTCTTTGGTGGCTTCTGAAGCTGGTTGGCAGCAGGTTGCTTGACAAAGCTTAGTGGAATTCTCACTGACTGTTTTGCAGACCAAGAATTTCAGTGTTATAGCATGACGTGGATGAAGAGCTGAGAATGTTCCTAGGCAGAGTACTGAAGCCTTGTATTGCACTGCTAGTAGACTGAATTTGTGGTCTCCCATACTGATTCTGTCATTAGTGTGTGCCAAACTGTATTTTTTTTTCAAATTAGCAAATCTGGCTTTTGGAAAGGGTTCACTGGATCAGGCATTGTCAAGGAGTGAGAAGAATAATTTCCATAAGAAAATCTGTGTGAGGGAGGTTTGCTCGAACCCAAGTTAGCATTCCCTGCACTGAAGTATATAACGAATTTTTTTTTTTAATAATCTACCTCTTGTCACAACTGTATTGATAATGTTCCTAGTTGCATTGCTTGGGCATGTTGCTGCCTGTAGTTGAAGTGTATAATCCAAGGCTGTAACCTCCCAGTAGAGTGAACTCAAGCCATGGTTTGACAGCAGAATAAATCTGGCTTTAGGGCTTCTCGGACTGAATTGAGAGCACTGTACTGAATAATGCAAAGAGCCGTTCTGCTATAAACTCACTTTGTTGTTGAGGCATATGCTTTGTGGATTTATCCTGTCTATAACTTCCTGGCTCTGTCTTGGAAGGTCATACGTGGGAACGAGTATTCCCTCCCTGCCAAAAGCTAGTGTGTGCTGGTTTTATGTTTTTACATGGGTTCTAAACCCAGTATCAATTGCTCTGGCTAATTACATTTAATACAGTCCAGTCTCTGTGTCTGATTTAAGATCAAGTTTTCACTGCTAAATGATAGACATGCTCAGATCCTGTATGGTCACAGTTTAGGTCCCTGGATGATCTGATGTCACTCTCCCTATCTGTGCTAGGTGCCAGAGACAAGTGTTTCCTTTGTTACTGCCCTGCCAGATCTCCTTCATCCTCTTCTATTCTGTGGTACATGTAGCAACATCTGTTGCCCCATTGTGCCCAGGGCTTTGTAGATATTTAAACCTGTGCCATCCCTCCAGTAAAATGGTGTTCAGTGCTACGGTGGAGCAAATTTATGACTGACGGTTGAATGTCGTGGATGTATAAGAAGCAACCTTTCCTCCCAGAGCATCCTCCATGGATGTCCTTACAATGGGCATCCACATGGCCTTTCTGAGGGAGAACAGCAGCAGCATCAGAGAGCAAGAGAGCATCAGCTGTGTGGCTTTTCTTATAGTGATCCTCATTAATACACCACTCCATTGTGTTAGGCCTTTTCTTGATGTGATGATGTTAGCTGAGGGTGCAGCTTCAGGAATGAACATGTGTTGGTGAAAGCTTTAAAAGTAACACGTGTCTATTAGCAGAAGGCCTTTCCTGGTAAGGAGTTTTGGTGAGCTACAAAAACTATGCTAATTTGTCAGTACACCTGTGTCTGCAGTACAGCCTTCTAGCTGGTATAGCAAAATCTAAAGGCAGATGAGTCGGATCTTTATGAGTCGGGCCTTAGATGCAGGCCATGCAAAGAGCAATATCAAAAATAATTTAAAAAGATGGTAGGAAATAGGTGTTTCTTTTTAGCTTATTAGTTGGGCTCTGGTTGGGGACTGGTTGCCTTTGTGTGAAAGAGGAAGCTTTGGTAGGTATCACCAAAGGTAATTTTAAAGGGATAAATCTCCTAGCAGTGGGGCACTCCATTTTACTCCTTGATTTTTTTCTCTGAGGCTGGAGTTTCCCCAGGCTCCAGGCGCAGTTCCGTGAGCAACTTTTTCCTCACCAATGCCAGTTTACGTAGCCGTGCCTGTTCCTACCCTCCTGCTCATCCCTGCCACTCTGCTGGGGCAAGGAATGAGTCGCACTGGCTTGAGGCAGTCTTGTCCCTTGCTTGAAACTAGGAGGGCTCATCTCTTCTCAGGCTTGTGTAATCTCCTAAAAAAGTGATTTTTATATGGTATGCAGCATGGTATAAACATAGAGTGTAAAGCACCGGAGGTGGTGCAGGAGAAGGGGACAACCTGTGTAGGTAGGGCTGGCGCTATGATCGTCTGGCACTGCCCCTCCTGGGAGGTGAGAGCATCTCCCTACTTTCAACCACCACGCAGTGCTTCTATGGCTTTTCCAGGTAATGTAGGTGTTCCTTTGCCTTGCAGTTGCCTCCAGATTTTTTCCTCACCTGCCGTAGAGTTGAGGCCTAAATCCTCTTGTGCCTTCAGTTGCATGAAGTGATTTTTAAGTAGCCTTTGTGTCTGTAACTAGCTCTTTTCTGTTCCTAGAGACAGTGTTAAAGGACGCTATGTGCCTTCCCAGGTGGGTGCAACACAGGATGCAAAACATGTCTGTGCTGTATCTTCCTGCTCTTCTTCTGCCTCTTACACAGATCATATCATATCATAGCAAGAAGAGGAAATAGCTTTTCCAAGAAAAAGAATTACTTGAATAGAAAAGTAGAATGATTAAGGTTAGAAAGACCTCTAAGATCAGGTGTGTTTTTCTTCGAAGTGATTTTGTTCAGGCTTTGATCTCTGCCTGCTTCCCATGTTTCCAGTTGCAGCTAACTTCAGGGAGACAGTTGTCCAAACTCGTGTGCTTTTGGCAACTTCTTCTCCCAAGCTGGGACCACAAGGTGGCAGGAGTGTTCCACCGATGCTGCTAGGGCAGCGGGACAGCAATGCAGCTGCTCGTTTTTTATAGTCGAGGCGAAAACTGTGCTTAGTTGTTTGTATACCGTCATAATTGTGTTTTGAAATTTCGAAAAATTTCACCTGTATGTCTACGTGTCCTTATTTTCTTTATATAGTATTGATTTGTTTTGGGTCTTGACTTTTTTCCTTTTTTTTATTTTCTTTTTTCTCCCCGTGTTCTCAGGGGAGATGGAGGGGAGGGGGAGACGTATAGCAACATCCAGAATTCCTTGCAGGTTCCAACATTGATCAAACCCTGTGAAGCACATTACTGAGGCTGTGAAGGATGCTGCTTTTGTCCTCATTTCACCTCGTTCTGTCAGGGTATTGCATCACATAATATGCAAAGTGTTCAGAGCTCCTGCAGTACCCTAGTAATAGGGGTGAACTGAGGTTGCAGCAACAGCCCTACCTCTGCATTCCTGTTACTTTCTATAGGCTTTAGCACACTCACTTATGCTGCAAACCCTCCTTGGGGTCATTGAGTCCACTGAACATGATGTGATCCTTGTGGGGTCATTAAGAAACAATTTGGGTAGGGGGGTAGAAATTCTTCAGAAAGAGCCACTTGGAGAGATCGTGATGTGATCAAATGGTGCAGAGGGGATTCATTATTTTCAGGCGTTTGTCTTTTCAGAGTTCTCCTGCCCCCTGAAATTAATGCTCCTGTTTTACATCTCTCGATTCTCTGTTCAAGGATGCGGGACTGAAAATCAGCAATGCAGTTGTTTGCTCTTGTTCCTCCTTCCCTCTGTCAGCCAAGAGGGTCCCCTTTCTTTTCCTCTAGTGAGGAATTCTTGCAGGGAGATGGTTAGCAGAAGAAAAGTGTTTATGAGAAAGATGGCTGGAAACAAGAACACAAAATTCAGGGGGTTGATGGCACCATTTTGGTCAAACTCTCCTCTCTAGATGACAGGGGGTGGAAACATCTTTCTCTGCTTTCTTTCCCACTCTCTTCAATTTCCCTTATGTCTTTGGCTGTATTAGTGCTATACGCAGGGTCCTTCCGTCATCTCATTGTATTTGGGAGAGGTGTGTGTTAGCATTTGAGTACTTTGTACCCCTCTTTGTTGGTGACTGCGTATGTGAGGCTGTTCCCTCTGTGTCCCTGCCTTTTGTGCTGCTTCTGCCTTCCTGAGCATGACGGGCTGTATGAAAGGGGCCACTGCTCACTCCATTTTGGGTGTGGGGTGGACAGTGGGATCCTGCTCACCCACACAGCTAAAATGTATGCAATAGAAGAAATGTTGCCAAGTAGGTAAAGAAATAACAGTTTATGGTTCTCTTTTCTGTCCCTCCCCCCATCTGGTTTCTAGTAGCAACAAGAGCCTTCACAGGAGCAATGCATCTCCTGTGTCACACGACTGTTTCTATTCAAGTATCATTGTATTTTTGGTCTGGTCTGTTGAAATATCTTTCTGGCACAGGGGAATGAGTTGGATGGGAGGGAAGGATACTCCTGTGTGCCCTGTTTGGGGAAAAGTTACACTGGTAGAAGGAATGCATGGTGGTGTATTTTATGCTGGGGAAATGGGATGGGAATGCTCTGCTGCTCTTGCTTATTCTCTTCTGGAAAGCAGTGAAGAGCTGTGCTGGCAAACTGTCTCTTCTGGTGTAAGTAGAGCTCTGCCCCAGGCTTCTCTGGCTCTGAACTGTGATGTCTAAACAGATTGCTGGGTTACACGCTGAGCGTGACTGAATGCCGCTAAAATGCAGTGGAGCAGAATTTCACGTGCCCGCTGCCCTGTGCTTGCTAGAGTTGTGTGGGGAAGGCAGAGATGGAAGAGGGCACTTATTTGTCTGGTGTGGCATGTAAAGCATTAAGCTTGTGGCAATTCCGGGCTCTACTGGTATGGGAGACTAAAGGGATCCTGTGACTGAAATGGTGCCGTGCTCTTCCTTGCTTACTTCATATGGAGGGGGATGGTAAAGAAAGAGCAAACGGAAGGATTGCTTAAGGGGCTGTCATACCTCTCAGATGGTGCAAGCATCAAAGCAAGTGAGCCCACAATTAGCCATGAAATGACAAGCAGAATGGGCTAGATTGTCAGTAAGTGGGCAGGAAACAGGCCAAGAGAAGAGTACAATTGTGTACTCCTTGTCCTTCCTTCACCCGCAAACTCTTATGGTGTATAGAAGAAGCACTGCTGTTTGCTCATGGTCATATTTACTGCTTTATTGCCTTTTTCTTATTTTCTTTTCTCTTCACTGTAACAATGAGGTGTAATACTGATGTGTTACAGAACCTACTGTGACAAGAAAAGCATCTTGCTTCCTTTCATGGTGTCCAGTCACTCATAATCTACTGTTTGGCTCAGTGATGTATTGACTTGTTTGAAGAGAAATCGTACTGATATTTGGGGACCTTGCTAATATTCTTGCTCAGTTAGGAGAGAAAATGCTGTAATGATTTTTTGGGGGGCTGGGAAGCAAGTATGTTTTCATTACTTACAGCATCTGGCATAAGGAAGGTAATACACTGGAAAGGAGAATGACCTCATCTCCTCTCTGTATATATTAAAGGATAAGATGCTGAAGTGAAATGAGGAACTGTAGGTCTTTCCACAGTGAGAGCAAGGTACTTAATGCAGCAGTACTTAGCATTCAGGAGCTTAATTCAGCCTTGGACTTCAGAGAATTCAGCTCCTTTCCCTCCTTCCACCTCCTTCTTAGACAAAATATATAACACTGCATGTGCAGTGTCTGTTTTAAGGAAGCTGAGAACATTTAGCTGAAGTACAGGGAAATGCTGCATGTAGGGTTTCCTGGCAGCTTTTTTTTTGGTGTGGTTTTATAACCATAGGTGCTGGAAGCACCTAAAGTTGTTCTTTTGCCCACATCTTACTGGTGTTCTCTGCCCTGTTTGGCATGTGGAGGGAAGGGATGGTGTGCATCCCTTCTCTGTCCCTGCTTACCCTGTGTGGCCCTCCTGGACCATGTTCTTCCCTTGGGATGTGGTTTTGCAAGTTGTTTTTTCCCTCCCACGGCAAAGCTGATTTTTGAGGTTTGTACTAGCCTTTGGTTGCCCTCAGGATATTCTGTTAGGCAATGCAGTGAATTCAGCCTAGGAAGTTTTTGTCATTGTCCCAATCACCTCCATTGCCTTTTCAATTATTTTACAGTGTTTGCCTTGTGCAAGAAAAGGTTGTTTGTGAGAAAGGATGGTTTTCATCCCAGTTCAGCACAGTCCTTAGAAGCAATTTCACTTGGACAGATGCACATGTTTGTGCTGCAGCAGTGCAAATGAATGGTTATGGCTGCACCTTTTTCCAAAGGGCTAATAAAGCTTTTACTGAAAGTATCCAGAACATGGACCAACAAACAGGTTCATCAGCCCATTGGTAGCTGCCATTGTGTGCAGGTGGGAGCTTGGAAGAGCAAAAACCTCATGGAGTCCCCTTGCTAATGTGTAACTGTGCCTGTGTTTGTTGCATGCTCTTCTGCCACAACATGTGGCTGTATTAATATTCTCACAGACTTTTCCATGGCACTTAACAAAGCCCTCTTTTGCAATGCCTCTGTGAAAATTAACAAATGCTTCTCCTTTCCATATGAAGGTCTGGCATTGGTACCACAAGTCATATTGAGTAGTCTAAAGATGGGATGTTTACTTTAAGTACCTAGATTTAAATACTTATTATTAATGACAAGCTGAAAATAACAGGCTGTTGCTGTCCTGCTGTGTGTTTTCTGATTTATCCTTTCTGTTTTCCCCGTACCTTTTGAGTTTATTGCTTAGCTGAAGGAAGAATTGAGGACTGTCACAGCTTGAAGGAAAAACTTTAAAAAATGCCATGCTGTTCCATGACAGTGTTCATAAAGTCAGAAAACATGGGAGAAGCATAGTTGAGAGCTGAAGTGAATCACGAGGCCCAATCACGAGTGCACGGAACCATTTTCCTTCTGGAGGTGCTATGGATGCTCTCCATGACTCTAGTGCTCAGTACAGGAATTTACTTGCATCCCTCCCAGGGTATCTCTAACAAAGGAAGGGGGAATGATTTTTGAGTTCATTGTGACTTGTCATGAAGTCCAAAACTTGTAGAAGAAGGAGAACTCTGGCTGTATCTATCTGTCCCAAGTACATTACGGATCCTACATGCAATGTGTACTTCCAGCATCTTCCACTCCATTAGGTGAAATAGGAGTCTGACCTCTTAGACTGAATTTTTATTTTCAGGGATGTTGTCACTACAGTCTGGTTAATAATGAGCAAGCATAAGGGCACAGATTTCAGAACACCACCACTGGTACTGACTTTGATCCAGTCCTCTCAAATGGCTGCTGTTGGATATAATGTAAGCTCAGTCACTCACAGCGAAAGAGACATTTGGGTTTTAGTCCCATCTATACAAAATATAAGTGCTCAGGGTGTCTTCACGTTGTAAAGGTTAAAAGCTTTTGGGGGCCTAATAATACATAGAGGTGGGGTTTGGTCCAAGATGAAAATTGCTGAGGCCTAAGAGTAGAAAAATTTGCCAAGATATCTGCAGTGGTTGTGCAACACTAGGAGTCTGGCAGTATTGGAAGGTATGGATTGTGTTTGGGGATGTTTTTCCTTAAGAAAACAACTGCTTTGGGGGATTAAAAAAATCCCCACCAACCAACAAACAAAAAAACCACAACAAAGCAAACACACCCCCCAAAAAATAGCTGATACAATTACGTTTACAGTTTTGGTGAACAAATTTTGAAATATATGCTGTGTTTCAGAAGTACTGGAACTGGATTGGATATCATACATCATTGAGGCTTGTTAAGAAAATATGTAGTAGTTTGTCTGATGACTGTTGTTTTTCTTTTGTTTCATTTCTTTCCTGAATTGTTGGAAACAGCAGCTGTTCATCAGAGTTCTCTGTGGAGGACTGAAGTCAGAGCTGCAAATCTGGGTTTTAGACTGGGAAGGGCAAGGGAAGAAAAGGTATAAGAGCATTTAATATAATAATCTCATCTCTTCTTTGTTTTTCAGTGGATGAATATATTGCCATTGCTAAAGAGAAGCATGGATACAATATGGAGCAGGTAACAATCCTCTGAATACTTACTTTATTTTAAAATATTTTCCAGCTTGTATTAAAACATGACTTCAAGTGACTGCCTAGAACTGCTTCTTCCCTTCTTTATTGACTGTGTTTTCTTCTCTCCTACTTGTCCCAAAACTGACTGTTCCTAGTAACACTAAGTTGTGCTCTGGGGATATGGAGTTCACCTGTAGTTTTATCTGGGGATATGGTGTTAGCCCCTAGTTTTACATGAAGAGTCAAAAAAACAAAACCAAAACCACTGTAATTTCTTACAGTCTGGCCATAAGTGTTATGCTTCCTCCTGCACACTTTCAGAACCCCTAAACAATTTTAAAAAGATTGGCTTGTCTTTGGACAGCTGCCTGATTGCATTGCAGTTTCCAGCTGACTGCTCCATCTCTTCCTTCATGGATGTCTTGGCAGTTATTAATGAGCTATTGAACCATCGTATGCTTTTCTAAGGTGAACCAATATCTACAGTTATTTACCTTAAAACTGTGTTGCAAATCGTTTTGCATTTCATAGATGAGCACCTTGCCTGTCGGTGCAGTAATGGTGGGTGACTTTGCCAGCTGTCACTGACATTAGCCAGTACCTGGAGCCTCGGGATGGGAATCCTGATCTGAGGAGCAGATCTCCCCTTTACTCCCTGTGGTCTAGGATTGTGTACTAATCTTTCCTGTGTTAACTAACATTGATTTCAACACTTGTTGGGGAGATGAGTAGATCTGTGCCTGGGAAACTTTTCTGAATTCTCTGGAGTTTCCTTATGCACTACTACTTTCCCGGAAAGGGAAGGCAGGGGATCTCATGACTTACTGAATTGTCAAATCACATACTGTCTCTACAAAGGGATTCTATGAAAACTTGAAAGTTTATAAAATTGTTCAGGCAGAGCATAGAAACCAATGATTTGGATGGACAAGGGCTTCTATTTAAATGATTCTGCTGTCATCTTTGACTCAGACTTTCGGTGGTTGATACGCTCAAAAAGACTTCTTGCTGAACAAGAACATTGAAATTGAGATAGCCAGCAAAACCAGGAATGATCAGACTTGATAATTGTAGTTTCAAAGAGCAGAAAATAGCAATAAAAGGAACGTGAAGGCTTCAAAAGGCTGTGAACTTAAAATGAACATAAAGATGGTAACTCTCTTCAGCTGATATGGGTATACCCTAATATTGGATATTGTGGGTAATATTTACCAAGAGAGGTGGTCTCAGAGTAATAGAAATGGGTTTCATTGTTTTAGTGGAGAAGTGATGTTTGGAGAGTATTGACTGATACAAAAGACTGATACAAATTAAGCTTGTGATTTAAAAAAAAAAACCAAACAAAAAACCCAACAAAAAAAACAACTGAATTCTTGTCAGTTGAAAAACTTAAATTTAGCTAGCAGAAATTTGCATTCATTCTAATGTTGGAAATACAGACCTCCCACTCGTTCCTTGAAGTCTTTTTCTCTGTTTTCCTCTTCTCCGTGTACAGAAGTTGTAGGACTTGCCACACCAGGATGTAAAGTGGCTGAGCAACTTGTAAAAATTCCCTACTTCTAAAAATTTTCTCATTCCTACTGTAGTACTCTCACATAATACTCTGGAGTCAAAAATGTTTCCCAGGTCCTTTGGGATTTCCTAGACAACTACACTAGGCACTTCCAGGAAATAACTGGAGAGGATCTATCTTCTATTGCTCTGGAAGGCATGTATTCATTTTGTATCATAGGGACAGGTGTCAAGGCTTTCAAATCAGGATGATTTGTTGTGTCACCAAGGGACACTCCGTCTTCAGCAGGTATCATCAGAGTTGCTGTTGGCTGAGTAACTGTGGACAAACTGGAAGCCAGTCAGAGCTTCCTTTAGCAATTGGCCACCGTCTCTGGGCTTTGCTGGCCAAGGCAGCCCTCTCCCACACACACATCCCCCTAACAGCTGGTCTCTTTGGACCTCTGTCCAGGTGGCTTGTCTGACAGTCACTGCATGCAGATTCCCATTCTTCCACCTGTGCCCACTGCCCAAAGCCTCCCTTTGCAGACTAAGATGTGCCAGTGTGTTGAAGGGAGTGATGAGCAGCTGCCAGGGTTCTGGGGTGTGTGCCAGCCCTCCTCTGCCCAGCGTTGTTCCCGTCCAGCCCAGCCGGCCACATCTGTGCCACGTGCAGCTCCCAGCTCTGTCTTTTCTGTCCCCTTCCTGTGGCCGAGTGCCCTGTTGGCTCTGCTGCTGTTGGATGATGGCTGGAGGCTCGGGGCTGTGCTGGTGGGAGTCTCTGCAGCTTTGCCAGCTGGAGGGCAGGCAAAGGACAGGCTCCTGCAGGCCAGTGAGCTCCGGCAAGGCAAGCCCACTTCAGCTGGTGGTGCAAACAGCTGTCTGTGGTTGTGCTGAGCTGTGGCAGTCGCAGGCTTTTGGAAGCACTACAGTAAGTCTGGCTGTGAGCCGTGTTTTCCTGCCAGCCTGTGTCAGACACCCCGGGACAAAGGAGTCTGGGAAAGCTATGTACTTACCCGTGTATGAGTGTAGAGTTCTTCTCGGGCAGCACGGGCTGGAGGAGGAATATTGCTCTGCTGCTAAAACAAGCCTGTAAGGAAAATCTTTTTGTTTACCTTTTTAGTCTTTGTGTAAGCAGCTGCCCCCTCAGCCCTCGCTAGCATCTCGGTATTTAATGCTACCCTGCCCTCCTCCCAAAATGGTCTTGCTCCTTGTTTTTCCCTTGCTTCCTCATGGGGATATTTGGTACAGCTTGTGTCTGAAGCTGAAAAGGATGGCAGGAGAGAGAAAACTCAGTCCTTCATGACTGCAAAATAGTTCCTTTGGCCCCATGCTTGCCAGAGTGGCTGCATGGCTCCTGTGACATCTTGAGTGACTGATGCAACCAAGACTACTACTTGTTGTGCATGGTGGCAGAAGGGAGAAGAGGGTGTCTGGGAAGCACTGAGAGGCCAGTAGGGTCTGGGCAAGATCTTGGATATCACTAACATTTATATGCATGCTCTCTGCATAATCTTAGGGGCACAAGATCCCATAAAGGAACTGCTTTTTGCATAGCAAAGCACAGTGGGGAAACCCCAGATTTGGAGGGATTTTGTAACACTGAGCAGCCAGGGCGAAACTACTAGAAGAGGGTAACTATGGCTGTGAAACCTGAGCTGAGTTTGCATATGATGAGCAGGTTACTCTTATGTTTTACTCAGCATGTTAGGGATTGCTTTCACTTCACAGCCATTGTGAAAGGCTGGTTTTTAGCTCTGTAGAGTCAGGCCTTCCCAAAATGACTTGCAGTGGTTGCTGGCATGCCAGAGGCAATGATGTGTCATAGCACACAGGGGCTGTGCACCCCTGGGAGGGGGGGGCTGCATGTGAGTGTCTCGGAGGCAGCGGGAGGAGAATGGTTTGCAGGTGCTGAAGTGCAGCACATGTACTTTGTCTTTGGAACTGAGAATGAGAGACTGCAGCAGTGAAATGAGGCATCTCTCAAGGGAACAAATGAGCAGCCCCCAAAATGAGTGAGATTTATTCCTCCTTTGGTCCAGGGACATTTTAGCAGCAAGTCAAGGTTGTGCAGGCTCCTTCTTCCAGTTCTCTCATCCTCTAACCCTTTTACCCCTCCCCCTCAGAAAGAACCCCCTAAACAACCATAAGAACCCCCAGTCAACTAAACCATCCTTCTTATTGTCAGGAAATAGAGTTCAGCACTGGCAAGAAACTGGTTTTTTACCTAGACTTCTCAAGTCTTTGCTTAGCTTTCCTATGCATACCATGATGGGTAAAGCTGGAGTAATTTCTTCAGTTTTCTTCTCCCACCTTTCTGTTGCTGCTCTCTTATTATGTGACTACCTGTGTGGTTTTGATAAACTTCAGACTGATCTTCACAGCCTAGGTGGGGGTCAGATTCCAGGTTTCTCGGAAAAGCATCTGATGTAGCTGTGAATTAAAATTATACCCGTTGTGTTGCCTGAGAAAAATGTTGTAGCTCTCCCTCTCCATTTTCCAGTCATGTTTCTTTTTACAATTATTTTCAATTACGATTGTCCCCTTGGTGTCTGTTATTTCTAGGCCCTTGGGATGCTGTTTTGGCACAAGCACAACATCGAGAAGTCTTTGGCAGATCTGCCAAACTTTACTCCGTTCCCAGATGAGTGGACAGTGGAAGACAAGGTCTTGTTTGAACAGGCCTTCAGTTTCCATGGGAAAACTTTTCACAGGATCCAGCAGATGGTAAGTGGTGTCACAGGAGTGGAAAAGCAGAACAGGCAGTTGGACTGTCATCTTCAGTGCTGATTGTGCTGAATGCATGTGTAATGCTCTGGGGAGAGGCCAGAGGAGATGTTAGAGGGAAAATACTGCCATGAATAGAAAGAAATAATATTGTTTCCAGAGTCTCTGTAGAAATGTTTTTCTTAAGTGCTTTACTGGTTCAGGATAGACTTTGACTGTACAATTTTTTTGGTTGGAAATTACAGTTTTCAGTCCCCTGTGTGCCATGATAGTGTTTGTCTCAGCTGGAGTTCAGGCATGGTCTATACACACGTGCCCACACACACACACAATAAAGATCATCTCTGTGCAAAGTTGATCTCCTTTCTTACAGCCTGCTTTTTAGGAATTAATTTTATTTAACTATGAAGTCTGTGCTTAATGTGATTTGGGACCGTCAGCGGATGCTGTGGTGGAGGTTTATACATCATTGCAAGCATTCAGTCCTTTGATTTTGGTTGCTATTGATATTGTTTTAAACTGTAATTGAAAACTTCAGGGGTAGATTTCTGCCTGAAAGGGAGGTGCTAGGGGAGTGTGCAATTTTCTTTTGAAAGAGGGAGAGGATGGGATGTAAAAAACTTTTATTAATTGTATCTTCAGAGTGTCTTCAAATTTATCACCTGGGTGGGGAACCAGACCTTTTTCTTTGGTCTCGTTCGGTAAAGTGCCTCCCTCTCAAGTGTTCCAGCAGGATCCAGTTACATTGGCTGTGACCCTCTGAAGTGAGCATAGGCTGTTGCAGTCTGTCTGCTCTTTAAAAGCACATGTGAAGGTCTGTGTTGCTGATTCTGCTGAAAAGTGAAAGCTGACTTGGCCTTCCACGGATGAAGGAAAACCCCCAGATCCCTTTTCAAAAGGGAAGATCAGGAAGAGGCTCGTTCTCCTCATGTCCTCCTTGAATGTTCCTTCACTGATGTCCATTTCCAAATGTTCTTGGAGTCCTAGGGTCTCCCACTCCCTTCGGTCAGGTGACAGGGCTTGCACAAACTGTGGGCAGTCTGGACTTGTGGAACTCTTGAAGGGTGAAGCTTCGTTATTCCTCTGGTTTTATATAGGGCGGAAAAAAAGGGGAGGGGAGTGTCCTGGGGGAAAAAAAGAGAACATAAAGCTTATCCTGTTGCTTGGTTAAATGCTAAAGCAAGAAATTCTCCATTCAGTTTATGTGCAGGAGCATGGCTGTGTCCCTCAGTGAAGTGCATTCCAACACAGGGATGCCAAGCTAATGCGCTGTTCCCTAGCTAATGATACTTTTTTACTGTTGCTCCCAGGAAAGCCATCCTGCATGAAAGAAATTAAATGGCAAGAAGCTTTGTGTTTAGCAGGGGACAGGAATCAATGGCTCGGGAGCATGTTAGTAGTTGGTTTATATATGCTGCCCCATTAACACCAATGCAGTTTGGAACTGAGGGGAGAAATCATCAAAGCCAGAGAATGAAGAGCAAGTTACGTTATTTACCGAAGCTAGTTCTGATATTTTGGCACTCTTAGCACGGATTTGTAGCCAAGTGGATGTTTGTCAGGAACAGCCTTGTCCCTGAGTTTGTTCTGTGGAACTCTTAATTTCAGCATACCAGCCTGTTGCGTGGCTATTGGCAACACAACATCGACACAGCACCTGTGCTTTGCCAGCACAGATGGATTTCTGTGTGCAGCTGTGGGCCAGAGTGGTAGGTCCACTATTAGAACCTAAAGTCAATCTGCAGTTTGAGAACCAGGCTTATCTCAAGTGAAGACTTAAACTGCAGTATCTGAATAAGAGAGATCTGGCTCTTGCTCACAGTTTTGTTTCAAGCCCCACCTGTTCTGCCCTCCAAGCTGAATCAGACACTTAACTAAAACATGTTTTATTCAGCAAGAAAGGCTGGACTTTTACCTTTTAAAAGTCCTGTGTAAGAACATCCATGCAGAGTGTTTCAGAAGTAGAGAATTAGTTGTAATGTAGTTTTATGCTTTTTGGAGGCAGACCTTTCATTCATAGCTACAGGGTAATGGTATTAGTCTAAAAGGACCAAAAAAATTAATTCTGAGACTTGTGTTTTTCTGTATTGTAAGTTCACCATACAGTAACATTTCACCTTTTGAAAACATCCTTTGTTGATGCCTTTGAATAGACTTCATCGTGTGAATGGTGTGAATAAACCTATTTAACCAAACATCAAAGATGTGCTTGGGATGGTGCCTGCAATTCAGCAGTTCCTGCAGTTGTTTACGCGTGTCTGTGTCGGCTTTTAAAACTGTTATCTCAGTTTCAAGGCCTCATTTTGGATATGCTCTTGCTCTGTTCCTCTACTCTGAAGGGAACCAGCTACGTGGCTGGTGAGTGGAGGCTTGCTGAGATGCTCTTCAGAGATTTTGATGTCCTAAATAGTAGGCACTAACCTGAAACACTCTGCCATAGCTCATTTTTGGAAAGGCTGCAGAACTGCCTTGCTTGAGCCTTTGAGACAATCCAATGTAGAGAGATCAGATGTTCCTTGACAAAACCAGACCAATTGTATATGAACTCCTGGGAATACTTTACATATAAACATATAAAAGGATACATGTTTAATTTACAGCTTCCTGACAAATCAATAGCCAGCCTGGTGAAATTTTACTACTCCTGGAAGAAGACAAGGACTAAAACTAGTGTGATGGACCGTCATGCTCGTAAACAAAAAAGGGAACGTGAGGAAAGGTAGGTTTGCAAGTAGAAAGGCTGTGTATTGCTGCACACTGGTTTCTTTAGACTATCCCAGAGATTCCTGTTAGCTTGTAAGAAACTAGATGGAGGATTTTCCCCAAAACGTTTCCTGGTACCACACCTTTCCACACCCCTCTTCCCTGCTGTGCATGTTTTGCTTTGCTTAAGGCCAGAAGGAATCTGTTGGCAATTAGGTGTGCTCCCTTTTTCAACACTGTGCAATTCCTGATTGCCCTCTAATGCACTGGTTTCCGTCCCATTCTAGAACCTTTTCTCTGATACTGCGTGAGGGTGGAGAAAATGAAATTAAAACTGTTTACAGTCTGATTGGCACTGTAGTCAGCAGAGCCAGAAAAGCTGATAAGCAGGATGGTAAAAGGAAGTAATGAAAGAGCTAGAAATCTGCCTTTATTTCCTCTCTGTGATGCTCAGCAGAGTGAGAATGTGCACCTGATACAGGGAACAGGCTCCAGTGCAGGACCTCTCTCCTGTGTGTGTATGCACACAGACCCTCCCCTGCCTCTTAGAAAACTGTGACCAGTGTAAGGCTGTCAGGCCAAGCTGTTCCCTAAGAAAGGTGAAGTTAAGGCTCTGTTTTTGAGTGACTGAGAAGAGGGTAGCAGAGGGCAACTCAGGATGAGCTCTCTGGCAGAGGTATCCCAAGGAGTGCTGGGTGCATTAGGATCTGAGTGAGGCTGGTGGTGTTCCGGAGGTCACTAGCTACCGAGGTTTAGCAGATGAACTTGACTACTGCTTTTTCTGCAAGTTCACCCTCCTGGGTAACCATGGAAGCCCTCGAAGGTAAAGCAGCCAGTGGCCTTGTGTGTATTGCTAAAAATATCTGAACAGTTGGAACTGCCACTCGGTGACTTTGCCTAGTTCTGGAGCTGACAGAGCCTCAGAAATGCAGAGACCTCACGTGTCTGTGGGGAAAGTAACCCCTCTGAACAGCAGCAACTCCATCTGCTTGATGCAAGTGCCTTCTCAACCTGCTCTAAAATGCAGTTAATATCTTTGCAGACCAAACTTGAGTTGTTCCTGGCTTTGGAAGACTTCTAATATAATCGGGCACAATTCTGCAAAAGTTTTTCCCTCAAAGGAGTTCCACTTCCCAAGGAGCTCTTTGCTGGCTCCAGTGCATATGAGCAAGCTCTGTTTGGGAAGGGGGAAGAAACGTGTTTCTAGGGTTGAGCTGTTCTACACCAATGACTCACTCAACCTCTCCCATCTCTCCATTAGGTCAACAATACTTGCTTAACAGGCAGGGCCAGGGAGAATACTGCCAGCCAACTTGTCCAGTATTTGGTTGGCCTTCTTTGACTTGAGTCTCTTTTTCCACTCTGTTCCTTTCTTTTCTCTGCAAAGGCTGTCTGTTTTTCTTCTCCCCTTCCTGATGGGGTTTATTTATTTATTTATTTTGGTTTGGTTTTAGTTTTCCTACTAATTTATGGGGGGCATGGAATCTTTTATAAGGAGTATTTGTTTGTCTCATACTATGTAATTTTGGGGTCTTTTCATACTACGTCCTCTATTTTTGTTCTGTGCTCATAAATGAAATTACTGCAATTTGGAAATGCACCTCTCAGGTACCTATGCCTGTTTGGTAGGAAAAGCAGCACCTCAGACCATCTGGTCATTGGGAAAGAACTGTATGGGCTGTCATGTGCTGCAATTTTGTAACCTTTGAGGAAGGCAGCTGGATTGGAAGTGCATATTTGGTTTACATCTGTAGCAAGCTAAGCACAAGGCCATCAGCTTGATTTTTGATTGCCATTCTTCCCCTCCCTTACATAAAATAGTCAAACCCTACACCCCCAAAGGATTTGTCAGTGCAGCCATGCAGGGTGTGGAATCCACACTGGGTGAGTTCAGGGTGCCCAGATTTTCAGGTTGTACTGTGCCATTCGGTGCTGGCAGAACTGCAGAAGTGCTCTTTGGTTCTAGTGATCAGTGTCTAAAACTGCAGAAATGAGTGGGTGGGTTTTGGTCTAGCTCATGTCTAGAGAACATGCTAGAATACAGGATCAAACTATCAGCACAGCAAAGGCTGTGGGACTTGACTGTTGTAGAAAGGCTGAAATCTGAACCTAGGTGAGAACACAAGGAAGTTCTTTCAGAGATAGGGTTAAGAGAAGAGGCAGTCTGAGGTATCTCACTCGAATACCTCTGTATCTCTTCTGTGGCTAGGCAGGGAAATTCCCCAACTCCTCAGGTTGTTGCTAAAATAACTCCCAGTGCATTTAGAACCAGGTTTTCAGTAGCCGTTCTTAGTAGTGTGTGAGGGGCTTTGTGTGTTCAGCTCTGGGAGGGGATGCTTGGGAGTTTATTCCCTGGAATCGTGATTACTCAGACTAAATGCCCTGTGAATCAACTGGTGAGCCAGGCAGCTTGGGAGAGCAGAAGTGGCTTGAACAAGTGACTGCTCTTGTGGAGAGGGACGCCAGCCCAAGCCACCTGGCAGTCCGTTCCTCCTTGAGATGTGGCTGCAGCAGGGAGCCAGCCACGAGCGGTACCCTGTTGGCTCCAGCACTGTAGTACAGCTCTGCCCTGCACTGAACCTGTGGCATACCTGCACCAGCTGATGGTTCCTCAGCCCAGGCTATAAAGTTTGACTTGACAAAATAGGTTTATTTTTTTGATTAAAAAAAAAAAAAGTAAAAAGCTTGGATTAGATCAGCTTATTTCTTCTGTTTCTGGGCATCATCTCAAATGGCGCAATTAACTTTAGTTGTGTACAGTACAAAAATTCTAAATGGTGGAAATACATTTGATTTAATGTCTGATTAAAATTCCAATGAAGCTAAACTGGACAGGTGTGCCAGGGTCACTTTCAATATGGCCCCAATTTCATGCCTATTATTATTCTCTAACTGATAGTCTTTTTCTTTTCCAAGGGAAAATAAAATGTAAAGCTGTCACTGAAGAAAAAACAAAACAACCAAACATTTTTTTATGCTTGTTCTTGAGGGAGCTCATCTTGTGCATGTCTGTTTTGCAAAATGTTAAGGAGTTCTATGAAATCCAAGTTTTAGCTACTTGCTGTATTTCTCAGTCTTCTTTCTGTCAGTTTGCCTAAAGTTAAAATGCTCAGTGTCCCGTGTTCTTTAAAAGATAACTTGTGGAATTAATTTCATATCTCTGTGCAGACTTACTTTGCCCAAGTACACTACTGAGAAGTTATCCTGTATGTACTATCTTCACAGTTAAGAATTTATTGACTTAAACCAAAGCCAAAGAAACCGAAAGATACCTGCAACTCTAAAAAACCCCACATCCTGGGAATAAAATTATGGAAAGCTGTTGGACTTGATATTGCATCCATGCATTTGTTTTAGCATGCTATTTATAGAAAAAGAGAGTCTCACAAACTAATACAGTACTGTTTGCTTTTATCTTCCAGTGAGGATGAAATGGAGGAAGCAAATGGAAATAACCCAATTGACATTGAAGTTGAACAAAACAAGGAGAGCAAAAAGGAGGTATAATTCTTTTTCTTATTTCTGTACAAATGAAAGTGTTTACTTACTAGCTACTTCATGTAGAAGCTGACAGTATGTAATTTTCTTTTTGTGCTTTGTATAGTTGTCATACAAGAAAAGAATTGTCTTCAGAATTATTCTTAGATCAAGACAAGTTTAGATAAGTTATTATGGATGGAACTGGGAAAATTTCAGACTTTACCGTCCCATGATTATGTAGTCTGTGATTGTTTCTAGTCTCTTTGATTCTCTCTTCGGGTGCGTTAGCTTAAACCACCTTCAGTGATGGTTTAAATCAACCCAACTGCGTGGAGATGGAGTAGAAGCACATCTCCCCATTAAGATGGCTTGGAAGGGGAGAAGACAGCCTTTTGTTCTAGGTAGACCATCAAGAGCGTGTTTATCTACAGCTTAGATTCTGAGGTAAATTCCTGATGTACTGAAATTCCCAGCAGTAGTTCTGAGGATTTCAGTTGCACCAGGATTGCAACTCCATTGGTGAAAAGGAGAAGGTTTTTGTAACCAGTTCATTTTGTGTGGCAGAGGGGCCTTGACCTGTTATGTGCAGAATATTTTGTCTACTTGAAGTGCAGTACTTGCATCTCACTTAAAATGAAGTAGTTGAAGTGGGCATAGAGTTCTGGATGAAAATAGCCACACAGATATAACAGTTTTGAAAACCTAGTCTGTGATGCTTAACCAGAAAGCATATACTTCATGTCTGTAACCTGCAGGTTATCTGCTACTAAATGAAAGCACCTTCCCTTTCAGCTGCAGCGTGGGTTGTATGTGTGAGTGAGAAAGATGCTTATCCTAAGGCCATCTCTCCTTGAAGTAGTTCCCTTTCCTGATTTCTTGTAGCCTAATTTCTCTCCCACGGACATTCTATTTCCCTTTTTAAATTC
The DNA here is from genome assembly GCF_036250125.1 of Pseudopipra pipra. Classification (NCBI taxonomy): domain Eukaryota; kingdom Metazoa; phylum Chordata; class Aves; order Passeriformes; family Pipridae; genus Pseudopipra; species Pseudopipra pipra. The sequence goes on from NC_087554.1 coordinate 54,570,206, forward strand.
CTTTAAAGGTTATATGTCGGGAAAATCCACTAGAAATATTTAAAAAGCTGATCTAACTGAGGCAAAAACAAAGTCCTAGAGCAGCTGTTTTGTCAGCCACTGTCAAAGAGATTAATTTCTCCAACAAATTATTTTTAATGGAAATAACTGAAAAATTGCAACATTCCCATCTGTTCTTTGCCTGTGCCAGGGTGCTCTCTAGACTTTCCAGAAAAGCCTAACTGTTGCTTCCACTGAAAGGACCAGCACCCTTGATGTCTGTCTAGGAGCAGAGTGGATGTGAAGCCATTTGCATTCATCCTTACAAGAAACTGCAGAAGCTTCAGCAACAGCCAAACAGGAAGGGTTCTCACTTGGCTAAGTTGCAGCTGCATACTGCAGCTCTCCAGTGTCTTGCAAATAATAGTGTTGTCCTATTTCCCAATATTTTAATAAATTTTCAAGTTTAGATTTCTTTGTAAGCTCTTCGAAAGCTTGCATCTGTAAAAGAGCTCCCTTCAATCCCCTCTGTTATTGCTTCCTTCCCTACCAATACTGACATGCCCTGAATTTGCTGCAGAAAAGGGAAAGGTAGTTCTTTGCCAACTTTCTGTTGTAAGGCCAAACCAGATCAGATGTCTAATAGTTACCATCAAGGCATTTTTGTAGAAAATATTGTGTGGGAGGAGGCTGTGTGCCCTCCCTGTCACACTGATGCAGGCCATGGCACTCCTGCTGAGCTGAAACTCATGCAGCATGTGCAGTCTGACTGTGTGTGCAGTGTCAGGCAGCCTGGTGGGGACTCTTCTGGTCAGGGATTGTACTGGAGGGCAAAATGAAGCCAACAGCTTTCACAGCCTGTTAAGAGTTTAGCTGGGGTTGTTTAGCCTGGAGAAGAGGAGGCTTGTGGGAGACCTTATCACTCTCTACAGCTACCTGAAAGGAGGTTGTAGCAGGATGGGGGTTGGCCTCTTCTCCCAGGCAACTAATGACAGGACAAGAGGGCACGGCCTTAAGCTGTGCCAGGGGAGGTTCAGGCTGGACATCAGGAAGAATTTTTTCACTGAAAGGGTTGTTAAGCATTGAAATGGGTTGCCCAGGGAGGTAGTGGAGTCACCAGCCCTGGAGGTGTTGGAGAAACGAGTGAATGTGGCTCGTAGTGTTATGGTTTAGTTGTCATGGTAGTGTTTGGTCAAAGGTTTGACTTGAAGATCCTGGAGGTTTTTTCCAACTTTTCCAACAATCTTTCCAACAATGATTTTATGATTCTGATTTTACAGTACCTGCACCTGGGGCTGATGGAAATGCCTTGAGAGAGAGTAGGTATCCAGGAGGGGGCAATAAGGTCGTTCTTGATCATTTCTTTTAATGACATGGTCAGATGTGCAGGGCTGGTGATGTGTCAGCAGCTCAGGACTCTTACCGTAAAGAACCTCCTTGTCCCAACCGCTCAGAGATGTTTTTTGGGTCTCTGAGACATGTTGGTTACTATCTGACTTGCCCAGTAATACTGGGATTTCTCAGAGTATCTGAAATCTCTCATCTGTTTCCTCTTTTGGGGATCACTGGAGGAGGAATCTTCCCTTTTTACTTTCAGTGTTAGTGCAACTGTTCGGATTTCCTCAGATAGTAACTCTGTAATACTGAGGTCATGACCTAGAGCTGCTTTCTCCATATCTTCCCTGTTCCTGGAAATGCCTCCCATTTCATCCTCTGCTTTTACATGGCTTGAGATAGCTTGGTCTTTTCTTCTCCCAGAGTGAAATCTGAGGAAGGGAACTTTGTATTAAGGGGTTTGTAAGACTGAAGTGCACTGGATAGCAGTGGCAATACCTAAATAAACAGAGGAGCACTGTTAAATCCCTGCATTTTAATTCTTTCTGGTTTTCATTACTTTATTTAATTCTAAAGAGGGATGTGTGTGGCCAGGAAAGCAAGAGTTTCCAAGAAAGAGTAGATATTCAAATTTTTGCTGGATCCTAGAGGCATTTGGAGCCATCACAAACTGTTCTGCTGGAGCTCTGGCTTCTTGTCCCCAACACAAAAGAGTTTTGCATTTTTTGAACTGTGTAAAACAGTCATTTAAAAATGCTTTCATTTTTCCTTAATGTTGAGGCTTCTAGGGTGTTTGCACTGTGGGAATTGCATGTTGGTCAACCTACAGCCTGAACCTGTAGTGAGTTATTGCTGTGTGGTCCTGTGAAATTGTGTATGCAAATGAAATAGGAGTAGATCTGAAATGCCTATTCATGCTGAATAATTTACCTGGCTCAGTTATCAAAGTGCTCACTTCTGAAGCAGGGTACAGAGCTTACCTCACTTGCTCGTAACTAAACCACTTTGCTTTCCCCTGCTCACCACTCCCTTCTGCAAAAGGAAATAGGAGTATCCATCCTGCCATAGCAATAGTTACCTCTTGCTTCTGGGCTTGCCTTTGGCGTCGTATCTCATGGAATACTTTGCACTAATCGATGGAAGAAAAAGGTTGAGAACAGGCAATTGTACACATTACTGCTGTTATGTGGCTCTGACCGTTGTGCCCATGAAGAGGGTGCACGCTTTTGTCTGCTGACATCTGTGGAGGAGTCCTCTGGACTTTGGGAGTCAGAACCTCATGCTTACGTGGGGTTGGTCCTCAGCCTTGTGTGGTTTCAAATGTGAGCATTTAATGTTCACTAATGAGCAAATGTCACAAACTCTGTAGAAACTGCATGTAGCTGCAAATTAGGAGGGGAACAATAGCTCTAAATGAAGCCAATGTGTTTAAAGCTGGCATTGATCAAGTAGAGTATTCAGCCTCCCCTCTCTACTTTTTCTCTCCCTGCCACCCTTCTTCTGTTCTGTGTTCTTGGCCAGGCTCCAGTCACTGGGCAGTAAATCTTAGTTATGAGTTACATGTTGAAAATAACTTCTGGAAGAAATGGTTTTGGTTTTTAGAATCAGATGTGCTCTTGAAGGATGTGTAGTGTAGTGTCCTGGCTAATCTCTCTGTTAGAGGTGTGTGCTAAATTCTTTGCTTTAAATGTAAGGGATAAAAATAAGTGATCTGTGAAATATTTGTTTTTCCAAAAGAGACTTAAATTTTATTTTAGGCAAAACTGCATCAGTTTAATGGAACAGTTGATATACAAGTGCTATGCAAGAAAACTTGTCTTCCAATGAATGGTGTAACAATCTAAGAATTACTCTGTAGTCATCTCACTCCTTTATCCTTCGCCTTTAAATAAATTTGGTTTATTCCTTTTCCTGTCTGACTTGTAATAACACAAATCTCAGTAAACTGTTCTAGTTGTGTTCTTCCCCTGTCTGCAAACTCCACTTTGTTTCATTCTGGAGTTCAGTTAAAATGGTGTCTTCAGGCCTGGTGATGAAAGCAAGAAGAGAGGTTTTGGAGGTTTCAAAATAAGGAGAACATTTAACTGCTGCAAAATTGTGCATCTGCCTCACAAAATGAGAATGGGCAGAGATGACAATTAGTATCTCTGTAAATACTGAAAGCTGCCTAGAAGAAAGGAGAGATTTGTACAAGACAGTGTTTGTATGACACGCCACTTAAAGCAAAAAATGTCTTCCTGTCTGCAAAGTAGCTTTGTTGTTCTCCAGTCTTTGATGGCTAAAAGTCATAGAATCATAGGACGGTTTGAGCTGGAAGGGACCTTTAAAGATCATCTAGTTTTATAAAATGACTGCTCTCTGCCAGGTGCCACCTGCTGAAACTGTCCCTCAGGTGAAGAAGGAGAAGCACAGTACGCAGGCCAAAAACAGAGCAAAGAGGAAACCTCCCAAAGGAATGTTCCTTTCCCAGGAAGATGTGGAGGCTGTTTCTGCCAATGCAACAGCTGCTACCACTGTACTCAGACAACTGGACATGGAATTAGTCTCAATCAAACGACAGGTATGGATTGGGGTATGGATGGGCTGGTTTTGATGGTAAGGCCTGTTTCAGTCTGTGAAGCTGGCAGGAATTTGTGGCTTGGCAGTGATGATGTGTGTTGTTATGTGGCTTAGTTGACAAGCTGCTAGTTCTGTGCTCTGAACTAGTGCAGCCGTGGGTTTTACATCTCATGTTGTAGTTCCTTAGGCAAGCCTATTTTATACCTAAAAGCAAGGAGAAGTTCACAGCGGGGACTTGAAGGAACACTTGTTGGCACTTGCTGTTTCTTGCAGTTCAGAGTTCCTATGGTTTTAACTGTGAACTTTCCTCAGGTGACATTAGTTTCAGCAGTATCTGATTTCCATCTGCAGCAGCTGGTTTCCTTTGCTTTTTCATATGGTACTTTTAGAAGAGGCAGATGTGGTTTAGTCTTTCTTAGACAGGCATCATACAAACTTTCCTGTATACCTTTTGCTTCCCTCATGGATCTGCCTTTTAAACAAATGTTTTTCAAATATCTGTGATTAAAGACAGGTTTACTACATGAATCTGTTGCCTAGATCTGAGCATTTTTGCTCTTTCTGAAGCAGAGATCTTTCTCAAGCTCTTTATTAAACTTTATAGAATTGGTATTTTGGCCTGAAGCCTTTCTTTGGCACTCTGGGAGAAGTGAAGCTCTCTAGCAGTCTTTGATTCATTACTTGCTGCAAACGGGGTCTTTCTTCTCATGATGGTCTTTATACAGACCTCAAAGTTGGGGCAGTTCATGCTCCAAGTAACTTGCAAACAGCAGAGAATAAATTAAATGGGATCTCCTGATTCACCAGCTGCTCCTCCATTCCACACACTTCCTTTTGGAAAGGCTGAGCTTGTGGGGTTCCTGCTGAGGCTGCTAGAAAAAAAGGCTTGTCCAAAGATATGTTTTAATCCTTTTTAAAGGAATGAAACTTTCTTTTCAGATTCAGAATATCAAACAGACAAACAGCGCCCTCAAAGAAAAACTTGAAGGTGGTATAGAACAATACAGACTTCCAGAGGTAAGATCGTTTTCTGCCCCTTGTTTATTGTGAAGATAAATGCTAATCTGTGTTTACATACCATGGCTATTGGTTTCCAGTAAAGTAGGACCAATGTCCTATTGGTTGTCAGTGTGACTCAGGTCCTTTATCATATTCACTGATGTGTAATGGAAATGGGAGATGAGAAGAAAGTAAGAAGCAGTGTTTAAGTTGAAACTTGTGAAAGTTGCTTCTAACAGAAGTACAGGTATCCCAGATAGATCATGATTTGTCAGTGCTATATCTGTATACCCTTGTGAGAGAGGTGGTTGCTTTGCTCTAAATGCTGAGAAAGGTGGGAGAGGATATTGATGGTCCATCTTTCTTTGGGCACTTGAGGCTTTCTCTGTGTTCCCTCCAATGCTGGTACCTCATGCTGGAAGTAATTTGGCCCAGATTACAGAAGATGTCTGTGATAAAAACAAGTAGGTGCTTTGGAAGAGTGTGGCTCTTAGTTATCTGCTCAGACCTTTCCCTGTCTTCTTTTGTTACCATGACTTACAGGCACAGTTTATGTCACATTTAACTGAATGGATGCCATATTCAGTTCTTTATGCTGAAAATGTCATTGCTACTAAAGGAATTATATACTTTGACTAACAATTCTTTTTTGCACTTTTGAGGGTTTTTTAAGAGCTCAGATACAAGTGAAGGTACATAAATGAAGTTACCTAATTTTTTTTTTTTTTTTTTGCTGTCTAGGTCGTCCAGAAATTTAATGCACGTTGGACCACAGATGAGCAGCTTCTTGCTGTGCAAGGTATGGCACTGCAAGTTTATTTGTACTTCAATTGTTGATGGTCAAAACTTTGCTGTATTTCAGGGCTGAGTTTCCTTTCAGTGGCTAATGAAGGATTTTGACGTTGCTGTGTACTAATGCACCAAGAATGTATTTGAACAAGGCAAAAATATTCCCCCTTCCCCTCCCTGGGCAGTATAAATTTCATCATATGAATATTTGCAAATAATGTCTGCTTGTCTAAGCTTTCAGAAAATGAAACTCTGCTGGAATCACTGCTATGCTGTCTTCTTGTATAACTTTTCAAGCAGTACAGGCAGATTTACAAGGTCTTGTAGATTTGGCTCTGCCCATCTTTTACTAAACCTTAATTTTCTTCTCTTCTCCAGGGCTGGTCTTAGCTGTGTCTCTTGCCCCATTTAGACTTCTTTTTTCCTGGATTAATCTGAAAAAGGCTTGAAACCTTGATAGAGGTTCAGCTTTGGATCCTTATGCTGTGACTTGAGCCTGATTTGTGATCTTAGTGGAAATAACACATTGCTTTTGGTTTTCTTTTTGTCGCTTCCAGCAATCAGAAAATACGGCCGAGACTTTCAGGCAATCTCTGATGTGATTGGAAACAAATCTGTGGTGCAAGTGAAAAACTTTTTTGTAAATTATCGACGTCGTTTCAACATAGATGAAGTCCTACAGGAGTGGGAGGCAGAGCACGGCAAAGAGGAGACAAATGGAACCAATAGCCAGAAGCCTGTAAAATCCCCTGATAATTCCACTAAGATGTCTGAAGAGGAAGATGAGGTAAATCCAGTTTAAAAGTAACATAAAATTCCTGATCCGAGCTCAGTTCGGATAGATGTGTGTGTATATATGTGTGTGTATATATGTGTGTGTATATATGTGTGTGTATATATGTGTGTGTATATATGTGTGTGTATATATGTGTGTGTATATATGTGTGTGTATATATGTGTGTGTATATATGTGTGTGTATATATGTGTGTGTATATATGTGTGTGTATATATGTGTGTGTATATATGTGTGTGTATATATGTGTGTGTATATATGTGTGTGTATATATGTGTGTGTATATATGTGTGTGTATATATGTGTGTGTATATATGTGTGTGTATATATGTGTGTGTATATATGTGTGTGTATATATGTGTGTGTATATATGTGTGTGTATATATGTGTGTGTATATATGTGTGTGTATATATGTGTGTGTATATATGTGTGTGTATATATGTGTGTGTATATATGTGTGTGTATATATGTGTGTGTATATATGTGTATATATATACACACACAGTCTTTGCAAATTTTTTACAGTCTTCAATCTGAGCATATTTCACTTCCTCTGGATATACACGTTCCAGTACTGATTTTGGGAATTGGGAATTCCAGGCATGTACGAAAGCAGAAAGAGAACAGTTGGTTTGCAGCCCTCTGACAGTATCTGTATCTCATCAGAACAAGGAGATTTTAATGCCTCTTGCTGCTGAAACTCCATATATCTTTATCTCACTTGGATGTTTTCCCTGCACTCAGTTCTCCCAACTGTTCTAGGTTTGGCTTTGTTGGACCCTACAGTCTTCTGAGCCAAAACTTGCTCTTTCATTTTTTATGATTGAGTGGCTTCACTCGAGGGAAGGGAAGAAAGCTATAAACAAGATGAGTGTGTGAAACTCTTCACTCTGGAATTACCTAAAGACAAAGTTTCCATGATTTTTACAGCAGTTTCTGTGAAGACAGACATTTTAGAAACAGCATCTCCGTGATGGATCTTCATGGAGTTAACACTTCTCCAAAGGCCATGTATGCTTAAAGTTAACTAAAGGACTGTAGAATGTTTAAATATGAAAGTGAGTTACAAAAATGTAGTATCAACATGATCTTGCAAAGAAAAACCCCAGCAGAGGCTTGTGTGTTAAAAATGTCAAGGACTTCCTTTGGCCTAATTTGTAAGACAACTTGGTGCACAAGCCATGTCTTTTAAATGCAAGCACAGTCAACAACATAGGGCAAATTTTGGAGTAAAGACTTCTGAGTGTATTGTATATCTTTGTTGGTCTGATTAAGGGTGGGTCACCCATACCTTGTCCTTCAGACATTCAAAAAGCAGAACTCCACTGCTTCACAAATCCTAATAACATGTAATTCAAAGATTATTTGGGAACTAGATCCAAAGGTATGACAGGTAAATAAAATCAAACTCAGAAAACTCGCCTTCTCAGGAGGGTGTGAGTGAAATTGTCCCTTTCTTCCAGAATTGAGAGGTAGAGCCACCAATTTGAAAGATAGGTGGCTCATGTCACTGCCTTTTCCTGTCATCAGTAGAGTTGTATCTGTTGGCAGTGCAGAGCTTTTCTTCTCTGAGCCCTCTGAGATTCTCCCTAGCTTCAAATACACCCTTGTTCCTGACAGTTGAAGTCAAAACAGGTGAGTCTTGCCTGACAAAGGAAAAAATGGCTGCAGCAGGAACTGGAGTGGGCTGATGTGGCCAAGTGTGAGGGTACTGGAGCAGTGAGGATCCCAAATGAGTTAGCAGAGGAGGAGCAGGGAGAGTGGAGGCATGATGGCAAGGTCTGGTAAAATTACTGCTAGAGCAGCTGTTGTGATCCCTGAAACTAGTGATGGAAAGTGCCCAGTCTGGAGCAGAACAAGTGCTGAGTGGTGGGAACCAGACCAAAACAACAGTCTGGTGGAAATGGTTGCAAAGCCTGGAGAAACGGCAGCTGTTGTGAAAGTCAGGCAACTCAGTGCCCTGCAATACTGTGGGGATGAGGGCAGAGCCTGCCTGCACCAAGCTGACACAGACAGGAGCTAGGCAGGGTGGCAGTGAGCTGCCAGCTGTGGCAGACCACATATGGCTAGCGCCATGTGGCTTGTGGGTCTTGATGAGGCCTGTTCTGGACAGTAGGAAAACTGATATGTCATGGCTGGCAGCATAGAGGGGATTTTAACTACCAAGCCTGCAGTTTTTTATAAAAACACATATGGAAGGGACACAAAGCTGTCCCACAGTGGATATCTAGTGGCCACCATGCTCTCTGAGCACATCAAACCTTGCCTCAGACTGGCTATAAATGCAGTGCTCCTGCCTTCAGAAGTAACATAAGCACTGTACTGACTGGGTGCCTGTCTCAGCAGTTCTGGGGGCAAGGTGACGTATCATTTGGATTATCCCATAAGTGATCTGTGTGGCCTAGGAGCAGGTTTCCCAGTCCCTCCTGAGCTGCACAGTACTGCATGGCTGATGCCTGCTCCTGAGGGCACTTACACAGGTGGTATCTGGTCAAGTCAGGGGGACTCTGCAGCAGCCAGGAGATGACTTTGCTGGCCTAACACTTAAGTCCCTTGGGTGCTTTCTCCCCTGGCATGCCTTAGTTGTCTGGCCACCAGCCTGGTGAAAGCTTCATCAGCCCTCTGAGGGCTCTGGGCTTTTCCATAGCAAGTGGCTACACTTCCCTTTTTTTGAAGGAGGGAGGTGAGACTACTGATTATAAAGCAGCTGCAGCTCCAGTCTAAATTCCTGTACGTTTAAATTCCCAACAACAAATCCCAGTGTGCCTCAAAACAGGGAAAGCTGCTGCGATTCTTCCTATGTGCCAGTGTTGTCTGTTTAGTCACTTTTAGTACCGTGGATCTGGGGTGAAGCTTGGAGATGCAAGAAAACCTATTGTGTATTCATTTTAAACTAAACATCTCCTTTTTTTCCCCCCTTTCCCCTTCAGGCTACTTCTGTTCTTGATGTCAGATATGCATCTGCTTCGTGAGAAGGTGCTGTAGCCTAGAACAATTTGTGTTGACTACTGTGTTATCCAGGATATCAGGTATTAGCAAACCTCAGACAGCCATCTGCATCATATCTGTGGACAAGCAGCTATTACCAAAAAAAAGGCAAACGCTTCCAGTCCTGTGCTACATCTGCCTTAATCTCCCCTCATTCCTCCATACTGCCTCCACTTTCTTTCAAAAGCACCCAGGTAGCTCAGCTCTCCATTTCATCAACATCATGCTTAAGCATGGGGACTTCTAGAACCAGTAACACCTATAAATTTTTGACCAACCTGCAAAACAAGGAGCTCCTTAGCAGCCCCACAGTAACCCTACACATTAGGAGTTCTTATAATACTTGGTCCATAGGGTATAAGTATGTATTGCTGCATGGCCTTGTGGTCTCCGCTTCCTGTGTATTCTTACGATGACACTATTGTTAGTGAGCTTTCTATAAAGGAGAGGCCTGTGCACATGCCAGCAGTGTCAGGTTTGTTCTGCCATGACAGGACATGTTAACAAACAATCTTGAATAATGCAAAGTGATAGGAAATGTTATTTGTAAGGTTTGGTCAGTCCAAGGTTGTAGATGTAACTCATTACACTTCTGGTTTGTGCAATTCCTTCCACTGTATTTGTGTGTTCTTGCTTCATAGAAAGCTCCCTAATTGAGCATTTTATTCCTGTATATTTTAATGGCTTTTATTTAGTGCAAAAGGGAATACGTAATCTGAAACTGTTTGATACGCTATTTAACCCCTGGCATTCAGCATTTGCATTGTAACTTGTTAAATGAGTGCTACACAACTTTCTTTTTCCTGATCCTCTGCGGGATTAAGTCAAAACAAACTTCCTCTGGTGCCTCTCCTTTGGGGAATATGTGCCTTTTTACATTTGGCTACCATAGGTCACTTTCTGTCCCAGTGTCTCATTTCTCTTCAGAGCGCTGTTTGCCAAAGACATCAAACCTGCTTCTCCCACTGGAAGTCTGGATGAGGGTTGGAGCACAAAATTCAACCTTCAAGAGTTTTTGATCTCTTGGAAGTTTAATGGAGAAGAACCGGGTTAATTTTCATTGGCCATTTTAACCCTTCTGAAGCACACATCGCTTTCATGTTCTGAACCAAAATATGCAATTTAAAATCTAAGAGGTGCTTTTCCAAATACTTGGTGCATGCAGCTTTCAAATCCCAGCCCTCTGCTCGGATGACCTGGCTTGAACTGGAGCTGTTCTTGGAAGTCCTGTATGAGGACTTTGCAGCTTGAACAAGGTAGTTGCTGACTGCCGAGCAGTGTTCAGAGAAACTAGAAGCAGCATTATTACTTCTTGTCCAGTGGAAAGCTGCAAAATAACACTAGTCACAAAGCATTTAAAAATGGTTAATTTAATGATGTTGAAAGAAACTACCAGGTGGAAAAAAGGACCTTTTTTGCTTATCTTCCTCTGCAGAGGGTTCAAGCCAAGATGGCACACCGTGATGTACAGCACCAGCCTTTCTTAACACAACTGAAATGAGCTAGTCCGTGGCCTGGCCTGCAGCTGAGGTGCTGCAGCTCATAGTTGAGCCCCGTCCTTGGTGCTGATGTTTAGCTGCTGGGCTGTGCTATGTTGTGTGCTGTAGTGGCTCTGCTCTCTGTACCTGAGTGAGGCAGGCTGATACCAGCTGGGTAATAGAGCCAGCTCTGTGCACCTCCTGCAGTGTGGACACAGCCCAAGGAAAGTCCTTCCCCTTGGGCCTTGTGTGAGGAGAGTAATTCAACATCAGAAACTGAGCAATGACACACAGGCACAGAGCAGATAGGGATTTCCTAGGGCATGCTGGAGCATGGAGCCCACAAAGGGCCTGTTTCAGAAACCTGGCAGCTGTTTCTGAGCAGTTCCATTCTAGTAGCTCCAGAGAGATCCTACGAGGTGATGGGAGTGTGGAAGGGAGCTATTCCCTATCCTTTGTATTGATGTTTGTGTCTCTACAGCTGTTGCTGTGAACTGGGAGCTCTGATCGTGGTTCAGATGTTCCTTCAGACCTGTGCCAGTTGGAGTTGGGAGTCTCCTGTGGGAAAGGACGCTAGTTGTTAGCCAGTGTGTGAATTAGGATTAAAGACCGGGCAAATAGCACTGTGAATCCAGTTGACAGTTGTGTAAAGCAATGCTGCTCATTAGAAACACTCTAGTATTAAACCTCCTGCTGGTACCAATGCATGGAGACAGGTCCTCGCCAGTGTGGGAATGTTGTGGAACCTGCATCCCAGCTGGGGGGACTCGTCAGGAGAGGCTTCTGCTGGAGAGTTAGTTACCTGTGAGGACTTTCTATTGGTTTTTGCCCTCAAATCTGTCCATCTTATGATCAGAAAAGTTGTGTTTTGGCTTCATCCCCAAGGGGTAGGGGGAAACATGTATAATTCGTGATATTAGGAAGAAAAAAGTTGTTTAATTACTTTTCAGTTGACTGCTATCTTATTGTAGTTGATACATGCAATATAATAGCACTGTATTTTAAAGGTTTAGTTTTTTACGTTCTCTTGAACTATGTTTTTAAATGCGATAAAATCATTTTAGCTTTTGAAATGGTTTGATCTTGTTTAGGTGAAGACCCTCTTTTTCTTTTTTTAAATGGGTCAAGCATTAGAAACATCAACTGGTTGCATTCTGACTAGAAGGGTCCACAAAGATAACTGCATAAGATAGAATATTCACTTAAATTTTGTTTCTTAAACTATCAATGTGAATGTCATAATTATATATATTTTGTGGAAAATGGGAAATTATTTCTCCTAAGTATAAGTTATTGTGCAAAATATGGTATCGTTAAAGCAAATGATAGTTTAAGTTTTAGTTTTAGAAATCTTAAAGATATAAAAGTGTATTGCATATGCATAAACAAATTTCATTTGTTCTATTTAATTTTTATGTAGTTGTGTAAAGTGCTAGGTAACTTCTTTTTTCACTTATCCATTAAAACAACCTTGTTACTTGAATATTCGTGTTTAACTGGTTTGAAACAGTGATCAATTTTTCTAATTTAATCTTATAACCAAGGGAAAAAATACACGCCTCAGTTGTGCTTAACAGTATAGCAACAATGTACAATCAGATGCTTAAGACCATAGTAGCCATAACTGGTAATGCAACCACAATGGTTGTGTCTCAATATATTTAATACCAATGGGGATAATGATTTCTTAATATATTTTTACAAGTTTGCAACCAGGAAGACCCCATGAATATCCACTAGAACACTTTTTTAATAGTTAAAATAAGAGTGAAACTCTTACTCTCTTAAAGCAATGTCCCGACAAACATTTTTCTTTCCTGTACAAATACATCAGAAACATTATGTATTGAAATATGCTCATTGTCACTTTAAATTTCAGTTTTTATTCTCTGAAATCGCTAATATGCTGTTGGTATTCTTGCACACCAAATATGAGCCAAACAGTGCATTACACTAACTCGATCACTGGATTTGTGAACAAAAATCTCCAAGTCAACAAAATGCAAAAATACCGGAGGAGATTTCTTTTGATAATGCGTGTTTTTCCAATTGGTATAAAGTTGTGCACAGCCCATTCAGCAATGAGTGGCCTGATACTTACTGTCTACAAAAAAAAAAAAGTGAAAAATTATTTTATTAGCTCCAGCTTGTCTTCAGCAAGTAAAAAATCTAGTGATCTTGTGCAATGCCCCTAAAGCAAATACTTTCTGCCACTCCCTGGATTAATGCAGCTTTTCCTGTTGATAGTAAAGCACAATTGCAGTGAAAGTTACAGTTCAGAAGATGGAAGGTCAGTATAGTCTATGCATGTTGTATAATAATGAGTGTTTACATTCATATTCTCCTAAAATAAGATTTATACTGGAGTGTATAGTATTCCATTATGTAGATTTTATCAATTTTGTTAACTGCTTATAGATTGCTTAAAAGAAGTTTTTTCAAGATTTTAAAAGATGTATAAGGTTAAGTTTGCAAATATAATGGAAATGCTGTATAGCTTTTGAAGTGATTAAATACTCGTTGGGATTTTAAAGAAAGTATGTTGTAATAATGCTGTTGTAAGTAATATTTTAAATGTCTTTTTTGCCTGTTTTCTATTATTCAGCACACTTACTGTGATGAATGTTCATAGCATTATAAAATTGCTTAGCCACTGAAAAGTAACATTTGGTTTTGGATTATTTTACTGTATGAGGAATTATAGTGGGGTAAATTCCTTTGTGAAATTCTACATAATTCATTTTTCTATGATTTCCAATGTTTGCTGACATCAAATAAAATTTTTTCAAGCCATTGATGTAATAAAATGTGTAGTAAAATGTTATTGACATAAAGTGTGGTTCTGATGTGTAATTGACCCCCCTTACCTTTCAAATTTTGGTGAGGAGATGCAACCAGCATTTGCCCCTTGCTGTGTTGCATCGTCTGTGTGGAGGTGTCATTGGAGTGCAGGTTCCCTGGAGTCAGGGATCAAAGTCCTGGGCTCTTGGGAAACTCCAGCAGCCTTAGTACACTGCTGCCAGCTGGAGCTGCCTGTTGTGATTCCCACCAGTGGCCCTGGAGAGGCGGCTGCTCCTCCTTTCCTGGTGGTGTGGCACATTCCTTTCCCTGGCCACCTTCCAGGCAGCTGCTCCTGCATTTGGGAAGCAGTGGGACTGGAGTCATGGCTGGTTTTGAAGGGGTAGAGCAGGAGTGTAGTTGACAGTGTCATCCCTGTTATGAGGAGGACCTGAAGATAGACTGCTTCCTCTGCTGCGTGCAAAGAGCACTTGGCTGTACATGTCGACAAGATTTTCATCTTTGTCCTACAATGAAAGAAATGTGTTTAAAATATATAGAAAAAGGCAACCCTTGCCCTCAAAGCTTAGCAGTGCGTAGATGTTGCTATTGAAGGTGCTCAAAAAGGGCAGGAAATTTTGTGCCTTGAGATTTTCAGGAAGGTTGTGTTTTGTCTCTTCACATGCTTGGTGCTACTAAGCACTAAATGCAGAAGCCCAAACAAGACTTTATAGGGCAGTTTGGGGGGAAACTGCTCTGTCTTGCCTTGTTACCTTTGACAGGCAGGGTGCTCTGGGTGTTAGTGCAGGACAGGTGACAAGAAGTTCTCTACAGTAGAACTAATACAGAAGGATACTGTGGTGGTTTCCAATGCTGCAGCATATGGAGGGCAGGAATTAGCCATACCTTTCTATATTGTGAAGTAAGGGAGTGGAGAGGAAGAAGGGCTTGGGGTTTTGGAAGAACAGACAGCATTTTTGAAAACTGAGGGTGCTTCCTTACTGGAAAGCATCCTTGTAATTTTCCTGCTGGTAGAGAATATGGTACCAGTATTGTAAAGTAGCGATCTGCTCTTTCAGGGGAGTTTGACTCGAAGTCCTTTCAGCCCTTAAACCTTCAATACAAACCAGCTCTTCTTGCCCCAAAGTAAAACAAAGACACAAATAAAAAAGAAGGAATTTCCCCTTCTTTCAATCAGGGAACAGAAAGAGGTGAGGAAATGGGGACTTCCCTGCCTGAACATGTACCTCAGGAGTCTCCTGAGGAGTCCAGAAGCAAAGGTAAAGTAGTGGTAATACTGCTGGTTTTGGAAACACAGGTGCTACATTTCTACCTAGTAGTGGTATGTATTTGTAAATAGGAATGCAGTGGTGAATTAATGTATTCAGTATTCCTGATAGCCTGTCCTACATAAACAAATTGGAATCTGATAATTTCCAGTGCTGAAGTGTTAAGGCATCATCAGCACTCAAGCAACTACTGTGGTTTGGACTTCGAGGTCTGGCCTTAACTAAGCTTTGGACCTTAACTAAGAATGGAAAGGTGTATATGGGGAAACCTCAGTTTCCAAAGCATGGGTGTGTCTTCCAGACCATTCCCCTCCTGTGGAGTATGAGCAACATGGCAGCATGGAGTACTTGTCCCTTAGGATAGGAAATGTCTTGTAGGATGCAATATGAGCTTGAGTTCAGGCTGAAAGGGAAGAGTTCAGTGTTGGTGCTGTTTGTGTGTTGAGATCTTAATCAAATCCCCAACTATCAGCTTTATGAAATAACAGTATAAGCTTGGATTTCATTTCATAAACTATCTTGCAGTGTGAAAGATGCTGTGTGATGTTTGAGAGAAACCCAGTTATCAAACCCATTATAACATTCTCCTCCAAACCATGCTCTGGCTTATCCACCCATCTAGTCTTTGAGGTAATAAGGGCAAATGTAATTTCTGGTCTTGCTTTTAGTAAACAGTCAAAAAACTGTGTGTGTAAAAACAAACAAACCCAACAAAACAAAAACAATCCTGCTGACAGGGGTAGAAAAATTGTTTTCTTTTGCTGCCGAAAGGCTAAGGAGAGAATCACTGTAAAATATTAAGGGAACTAGTTTCTGAAGTCATAAAGGAGGGAATTCTTGAGGACAGTACCATACAGGAGGTCTGAACTTTGATATGAGGTGGAGAAATCACCTGGAAGTTTCCCCTACTAAAAGGGGAGAAGTTTGTTTGGAGGAGGGCTGCAGGCCTAGCCTAGCAAGGGCAGCAAAGGGCAGGGATTTCTGAGATGGGAAAAAACACTGACCAGCCAAGAAGTTTACACTGGGGAGATCGGGAAATGGGAGTTAAAGAACTGATACATTGTGCTGACTTCTGCTTCTCATCCAGCTGGAGACGAGGATGAGTGAGAGGTGAGGTGTTTGTTCTGATTCTGGACACATGCTTAGTTTTCATGAAGTTAGTTTGCAACAGGAGGTGGTGTGTGGAATGACGGAAATAAAACATGCACATGTGAACTGGGAGGTGCTTTTCCCTATGTGCACACTTTGGGGGAACAGACATAATTTGTCTGACACCTAGCTTATGAGACTGTATGGCTTAGCAAGACATGAATAAGCTTTTGAAATGGTAGATGAGACTATGTGTGTGACAAAACTGAACTGATTTCTCAAAGAAAAAGATGAATAGGAGATCTAGGCAGCTGCAGAGTTCTTGATGCTGCCTTGTGTATTCAAGGTTTAGAATAAGCTGTGATGGAAAAGAGAATTAGGTGAATTAATGAAATAGTAGAATGGATGCAGTGGGTTTGCCAGAGAGAGCAGTGTGCCTGACTAGTCTATCACAAGGTGCAGGATTCATCAGTGGATAAGGATATCGCTGCCTGAGCTCACTGTCCAGAATCCCTTAGAGAGAAATAAGCTTTTCTAGGGTATAATTAATTTAATCCTAAATTAGATGTTGAAAACTGATCTAATGTATTACATGCTGGAAGTGCTTATTCCTTTCCTTATTATAGATTAAGGTAGAGTCTAGGGCTCTGTCTCGGGTGTGGAAGCTGGGCATTAACCACACTGGTGCCACGGCTGCCTGGGCTTAACCCAGGAGGGGAGGGAGGACTTAAATCCCTCGCTCAGCACTGGGTGTTGCACTTGCAGCTGGACAGAGAAATGTGAATGCCTCATACCAATGCTTTGCGAGGTTCCTTGGGGTACTTTGTACAATCCTGGCTCATCCTCTGGAAGACCGATCTGCCCAAGCAGATGGAGATGAAAGGAAGGCACCTGTGCCTTCCTGCCTTGCTTGGAAAGGTGGAAAGGATGTCTGGGGGTTGTGCCTGTTCTCTCAAAATGGCACCTGGGCATCACATGTTCTGATAAAGGCAGTGTTGATGGGAGTAAAACTAGGCTGTCCAAAACCTTAGTGAGGTGATTCTTCCAGGTTTGAGGACAAACATTTCCATTAATCCTAAACTTTGAAAGTATGTGAAGGAGGTGCTGTAGTTACTGTGCTGAACATGGTACTGAGAAGATTCTTCCCAGTTCCCTGCTTCTTGGTACAGAAGAGTGTTGAACAACCCTGGTTTGCCACTTAGGTCCACCTTTACTGCCAGCTGCTTTCCCAGGAGAGTAGTGTTGAATCCCAGGAATTTATACTGTTGGCAGGACCACGGCCTCTGGTGGAAGGGTGCTCCAGGAGACATACCTGCCTCTGATTGTATCTGGAGTTGTCCTCTGTCCTGGCTTTCAGCTGCCTGCAACTGGCCAGTGGGTGCAGAGGCCAAGCAGCTCCAGTGTCAGAGGTGAATAGAGGTGCTGGGACTGTGTAGGAGTGTGCTGGCTGTGGATTTCGAGTCCAGTCATGCACCAGGATGAATCTGCTGGCTGGCATCTGTGTGGGTGAGAGCAGGGGATAGAGAGCTCCCTTGAGTAGTCAGGTCCATGGCTATGCTCCGTGTGCTGTCTGGGGGGTGGGATAAATGGCTTTGGAATAGGGGAAGACTTGAGAGACATGCCCCTGGGCAAGTAAAGGTGGTGTTGTGGCACTCAGCTGGATTTTGTGTGTGCTATTCTGGGTATAGAAGCTGATTTGAAGAAACCTTGGCTCGCTGCAGGTGCCTTGCCTGCCTTGAACCGCAGCCCACAGCAGCCGAGACACTTGCCATTGGGATGCAGTAACTGTTCATTCTCCAAGTGCCAGACCTCTCTGGCTTGGTACCTTTTGAGTACTCTAGAAATGTATCTGTGTTGTGTGGGGAACCTCACTGGACCCAATTTCCATTCCTTTGGGCCCTGTGTCCCACTTGTCTTGAAGAGACAGCTCAGATAAGAAGTGTCATCCTGTGAAGAAGTGTCACTAATGCTGAAATTAGATGTATATTTTCTACCATTTTTAGCCTGTCCAGTACAACTTCAGGGACAGCTTTTCTGATGCCAAAAGTACCTTTGTGTCTCTTATCAATACATTGTGCTGTTAATGTTCTCTCTTGAAAAAATAAATTAAAAAAACCCTATTAATAAACTCAAAAGCAGTCAATTGGATGTTCTCTTTTAAGCTAATTCCCTTTTGCTGCGTGACTGGTTCTCTCCCTTGTACGGTCAAGTCTCACTGGTACAAATATTCTGAGAAGATAACTTTTAAGCTTAAACAAATTATCCTTTAAAAGTATTTGTATAAAGATTTCAGTTTCTGCAATTAATCATGGGAGGCTGTGGGATCAGCACCGTGCCTTACTCGGGAAGCAAACAATACCCTGTGCCTGTGCTCCATCACAAGCAGCCTCTTGCTTTGACTCCAAATGAGTGACCCAGAACCACAGTGGGATTTAGCAGCAGAAAAATAATTTAAGAGAATTGTGCTGTGTACACAAGGAAGATAAACTAGTCAAGCAATTTGTTATGAACAATGCCTTTAGCCCAAGGCATGGATGGATAACTTCTCTTCCTCCTGGTTTTATTTTAGCGCATTGTTAGCGGTGAGTACTGGGATCTGCCCAGGGCTCCAGATCTGTGGTTCAGAATTCAGTGTCAAGAAAAAAGCTCCATAACAAATAACTATCAACTGACTTGCATCTTCGCTGCCCTCAAATGTGCGCTTCCTAGGGCCTCCATAATGAGAAATACTGAGTCTTCTTCTGCCAGCCTGGCTCTTGAGGTGCAGAGAAAATCTCTTACAATAAGAGGAGAAAACTTGATTTTTATATACATATATATATAAAAAAATTACTTATGATTCCCTAGCTTCCCAAGATATTTTTGTATTAATGCTTTAAACCACAAGTCCCCCCCAAGAGGGGGTGTAGGCCCTGCAGTAGACATTAAATAAACAGTAAGGAGCCTAATCCAAGCCTTGTTAGGTGCATTTACATAGTCTGCAGTAAGAGTTGGACCAGGTGGATGGTAAATAACTTGATAACGTTACAGCAAATGCAGTTTTAAATGATTACCTGTCAGCCTCTTATTAGTGTTGTGGCCAAGCAGAAACCTGACAAGGAAGGACGTGCCTTGCTAATGAAGGGATGTGTTGGTGTGCTGTGAGAAGCAGCAAGATTTCAGCAATGCTTTATCGACTCACGAGAGCATCCAGCACCTCAAATTGCTTCCTTGTTGGTTGGTGAACCCATTTTGAAGGCATTAAGGAGAGAATTATCTTGCATTCATGTAACTCTTTTTTTTTTTACTTTGTCCACTGGAGATGGTAATCTCCTGGATCGAACAGGTTAATCTTAAGGATTTCCTGAATAATTGTGTTAACGAGAGGCCAGTGAATGTGGTCCTGTTTTCTGTCCTTCTACAATGTTTTACTTTTGCTCTGATATGAAAAGAAAAAAGTAATCTGTAAAATGAAGGAAAGAGGGTTTATATAATTTTTGTTGCTGTTCTTACATTAAAAGATTGCCAAAAGGCAGTGGAGTCATCTCTATTTTTCTTGTAAAGGTGCATTTTTTCATTTAGTAACTCAGTCTTGTTTCTGCAGCCTCCTGGGACAGAGAGGTCACAGTGCTGTATAGATGAAAGCTGAGTAATTGAGAAGGTTTTCAATGTTTTTACATTTTGCTAAAAAGTTTAATGTTTACTTAATGGCCTGTAAACCCTCAGGAGAATATGTCTTTGTTTAAAAATTCAGAACCTACTAAAGGCTTCAAACAACTGCTGGTCACTTGGGGGGGACTCAGCACTGCTGTGGGTTGTTAACGTGCTTGTGGAGGTGGAGTAAAACTATAATTCCTGCTAATTTCTGCCAAACCTGAGTCAAGGTTAACTCACCCATGAGCTCTGGGTAGACAGTAATGTCAGTCTGATGTCTGCAGATGGGAAGTGTTAGGACATGTCCTTCCTATGGATTAGTCAGTCCTAGAAAAGGGGTCAGTTAGGTCTTGGGTTGCCAGCCTGTGGGGGTTTGGGAGGTAAAACCCTTAGTTAATGTTTCACAGTTATAGAAGAGCAATTAACACACCTAAGGAAGATGCATTTTCTAATCCTTGTGATACTTGGCTACCAAAGACCCCACAATGTCGTTTTAGGAAATGTGCTCAAACAAGGTATTGTACAAGAGATCTGTGGCGGATATTCTCTAATAGCAAAGGGTTATTTTTGCCTTGTGCAAGACAAGTCCTATGAAAAGTCAATGCTAGTGGGAAGGGACTGATTGAGCTGCACGTGGCTGTGAGTGTGTCCCTGTTGCAGGAATGTTATAGAGGCTGAGGTCATGTAGCAGACTGGAGGAATGGGGTCCTTGGCTGGATGCAAGAATCTTCTGGAGGGAGATGTCAGTGTGGACTCACTTTCTGAAGGCTGAAGTTCTCCGATACTAGAAGGATGCTGCCCTTGGTGTTGGCTTCCTCCTTGGCAGTGATGGTATTTTTAGCAGTTTTTTCTGCAAACTCCTAACCAAGTACAATCAAAGCACAGAGGAAAGTTGGAGAGCACAAGAAGAATGTCTTGATATTATACACATCAACAAGATTGTTCGGCTGTGCTCCAGCTACAGACAAGTGTGGGCGTCTAGAAATCAACACCATGGAATCTACACTGTGGAAGCACCATCGCAGTCTGGAGGAGTTGGGGCTTGGGACTGCTGCCATGGTCCCATCTCTAAGGCCATTCCTGAGTAATGGATGAAAAGTTCGGTTTGTTTTCCCTGCTGAGTCTGGCTGCAGATCACAGGTTCCATTTTTCATGACAGCCTTTTATAGCAGGTTGTTCTCCTAGAATAGCTGGAGCTTTGGAGAACACTGTCCAAATTTCTTCAGTGACTATTCTGTGACAATTTTGTTCTAAGTGAGTTGTTTTGTAGGCAGACCCCAAGGGCCACTTGCCTGGGTGGCTTTAGCTCAGCTTGGTTTATTTTTTGTATACTAATTATTCCTTTGAGATTCAGTTTGTGATTTCTGTTCAGCTGTTTAGGTGTCTTGGATGTGAAGACAAAGTAACATGTCATTTAAGTAAATTAGTACGTGAAAACTGTGTGTCCTGAAGTGTTTGATTAATGCTTGCAGAAGCCTTTGGAAGCCGTATGTTTGTGGCTGGAAGCTGGGCAGTGTGTGTGTGCTGCTGTCTTGAACAGTGCCTACAGCAGAAACTGGGGAAGAAACTGAAGACCCTACAGGAGGAAGGGGCATGGATGTGTCCTCGTATTTCCTCTTCACTCCCTCCTAACCCCTCTTAGAAGGAGGTCTTTCATGTGGGAAGCTTGGGATAAGTTTATTACTCTGGCCATTCAAAGATACTGAAATATACTGACAAAAAATCCAACTCTTGTCCAGTGGTGAAGCAGAGGCTGCAGAAGGGCAGTGGCAGGAACAGTGAGGGGCTGGAAGGAAGTGGTGCAAGTCCTTGGGGGATGGAAAGGAGGCACTGAGTGTAGACTATGCCCCTGGTGCAGGGAGCAGCTCAGAGCCCTGAACTGACAGGATTTATTTTTGCAGGAGATGGTTTCTGGCCAAGGAGACTGGAGAGGTGGGTGCTTCAGCCCAGACTGTGTGGTAGGGCTAGAAATTAGCTCTTGACAAAGTCCTGGAAATGAGGCGGCAAAGGGAATTAATCATTAGCAGAGCTGAGTGACAGATGTGCCGTGTTCTTTATTGCTGCAAAACTTTGAGTTTGGTTATCTTTCTACAGAAAACTGTTTCTCAACAGCCTGTGCTCGATGCAGGAGTGCCAGGTGGCACCTCCAGCCTGTACTTTGCCAGAGTCGGCAAAGCTCTGAGGAGGCAAGGATGGGGAAGGTGTTCCCAGTGACTCTGAAAAGTGATTAATCTTGTCAGATGACAGCTCAAGCAATACCTATTCCAAAGGATTGGGAACTGCTTCAATAAATTATGAATCACTAATGATTTATTTGGGGGATTTCTCTGAAGAAAAGTCTAGATGAATGTAATTTGAGGGGGAGGCACAAGCTGTGCTGGGATGCATGAAGGACCCACACGTCTAGTGGTAAATGATGAAGTGGGATGAATTGCAGGTTTTGAAGTCTGGAAACCCAGGAATGGGTTTTAAACCTGCAATTGCTTTCTGATGTGCCGTGGTAGGTTCCAGCTGTTGGATGCCAGCTAGACCTCCCGAGCTGAGGGTAGAGGCTCCTAGAAAGCAGGTCCCCGTTTGCCCAGGTTAGCAGGACAGCAGTAGGAGTAGATGGTGCATGTGGAGCATATGCTTGGCATTTGGTACCAGAGTGAGGACTGCTCTTCCAAGCCCAGCATTGTTGGTATTTACCTCAAGGGTCTCATCCGGCCTCCGAAACCAAGCAGTGCTGTTTTCCTTGGGAGGTGATGTCTCAGGAGGACAAACCATCGATACAGGCAGTTGTGGGAGCTTGTCCTAATTATCCCTTTCTCCCCTTTCCGCTCCCGCACATTTCAGCAGTTCCCATCAGGTAAGGAATAACAATTTATTCATAATGATATCCGCTTGATGTGACTGTTTCCGCGGCCTTTGTCGTATCTCTGCGCTTCCAGAACATAAGCTCTGTCACACCTGTAATTTATTCTTGAGCTGTAACGTAGCTCTTGGAAAGATGCCCAGGTTTGACTTCAAGCAATGATGAATTCACAAGGTCCCTAAGCAAGTTGCTTCAATTTTAAGTTACCTTTGCTGCCTTAATTTGCCCAGCATCTTTTTTGTTTTCTACTTGCTATACTTCATTGCATTGCCTTCTGCTAGGTTAAAGACCATGATCAGCCACTTCTTCCCAGCCTGGTACTTGATGAGGAGGCAGCTGCACCTCAGTCTTATTTTGGATAAACCAAGTATTATGAGTTTCCTGCTGCTTTCATGGAAAGGAGGACTTTGGAAAACTTAAATGCCCTCCACTCAAACTCGTGATACTTGGCACTGATGACATTTGGAGGTGAATCTCCCTTCCCCTGTGTTTCCTGGAATAAATTATTGGATAGGTACGTTATCAGATGGGTTCCTGTTTCATAGCTGCATTGAAGATGCTCTGGAAGTCAAGAAAGCCATTGAACCTGATCCTATTTACAAGGTTGCTGCCTTACAAAAGGTGATTTCCTCTCTTTGTATCTGTTCTCATGCGTTGACCACAACTTGCTCGGGAAATAAGTATAAGCATGAGGCTGCTTTGCCTGTTTAAGGAACCTGGCCAGAGCCCACCTCCCAGCATGATGGAGGATGCTGAGTGCAGAAAGTGATTAAATGTTTGCCTAGCAAGTCGAGCTGCGTGTTTAGCTGCCTGGAGGAAAAGCAGGCTTGTGGGACTTGAGCTAAGCTCATTCATTTTCTGATTCCTGAACTAATCTAACTGAAAAAATGAAATACCAAATGAGAGTAATTCTGCAGTCTCTCTGCAACTCTGCCTCTAATTGGCGGAGTCCAGGCAAGGCCCCAGGTGTCCCTGAGAGAAAATAATGTGATTTCCTCTGGAGGCCTGGGGGGCACCAGGATCTCGAGGCAACACCAGTCCATGGGTCAGGGAGCTGAGCTGAGTCTCCTCTGGGAAGGGCATAGGAGAGGCTCCAGCCCCTGTATCACTTCCTGAGGATACTGAGGGGCACAGTTAGCCAGGCATGCCACCTCCTTCCTGTGGTGAGGAGCTTTCTAGATGTCACCTTTAACTGAGAGGCACAGCTAATGGGTTTGTGTTTCCTGCACTGCTGTCCCGGGCTGCCTCTCCTCTGCTGTAGGGAGAGATAGGGAAATGGTTTGCCAGTGGAGGAGCATCATTGGCATGCCAGGCAGGTCAGCTTTGGTGTTTAAACTGTCACCTTCCTCCTCCTCCCCTGTTTATCTCTGGTACTCACCTACTGCAAGTTCAATTAAAAAAAAAAATAATATGGAAATGAGGTTACCTATGCCCAGGAAAAGTGAGCATGGACCCTCGCTCGGGGGTCTTATCAGCAAATATTGAGGATGGCCAGGGATTAATTATTTAGAGCCTCTTGGCCAACAATTTTCCTGTTGGGCAGGAAATGCCAGCCCCAGAAGTGTCAAGTTAAGGACACTTGTCAGTGTGTAGTAACTGACTGCACAAAAACAAACATATTGCTAAGCTACTCATAAATCTTACTCCAGATTTGGGACCTGTTGGGTTCCTGCTCAAGCCAAGTGCCTTCAGCTGAGGCAGGAAAAGGGCACTGGAATGCTCACTTCCCCTTTGGAACAACTGATGATTCTGGGTTGAGCCTTTCTAAAGGTGATTTTCTTCCCAGAGATGATGGCATTCAAATCTCCTTTCCTCCTGGACAGGATTGCTTTCCACCTAAGTTGAGGAAAGCATCTCCAGCATCTGAAATAATGGGAAAGCTCTGGGATCTGTGGAAGAAGCTAAAGGAAGCTAAAGGATAAATGCAACTACTGAAATTGCCTCCCACTAATGCAGTGCCAGCAGCGTTTTCACCCACTCGGTTAGGAGGAATGATTATGGAGATACTCAGTTCTGACCAAGTGGGATTTATCGGAGTCAGCCTGCTGCTGTTCATCAGCAATGGAGAAAAATTACGTGCTGTGCTGGGAGAGGAATTTGCAAACCCCACTACAAAATGAGTAATAAGGGTAAATCAATTGGAGATGTACTGTGCTTTTTCTGGGAACGGCAGAGTGAGCAGCGCAGCGTTTAGTTCAATTGGGAGTGTTAGATAAAATGCTGCATTTCATATGTAGGCATTTCCTGGTATTTCTTTATTTTTAGAAATACTCTTGGTTTTTGTAATCACACTTCACTTAGGTATTGTAACAGTTTTATTGGGAAGAGAAATAGCAGTGTAGATGCTGGGTTTCTTCTTGAGTGCTGTGCCCATGTTTCTCCAGGTCTTGGGGGGAACTGGGGCCAAAGACCTGCCCAATTTACTCCAGCCTGGTTGGGTTACTCAGGGATGAGGTGTCTGCATGCAGAGTTCCTTGCCACTGCTGCTCCCATGGCAGGAGCCTCCCCCAGGTGCCTTTGAGCAGTCACTTTAGGGACATGCCCCTCTTACCACGTGAGCCCCCAGGCCTCTGCTTCCTGCAGGGAAAGATCAGGTTTGTCTTTTTCCCAAGCCTGACTCTTCAGCTTCAGTGCATAATTTCTCCCTGTGGCTTCTGCAACAAGCCCAGAAGTGTTAGTGCCCTCTCACAAACATGCCGCACTCGGAGCTGTGCAACCAGCAGGTGCTGGTAGGAACACAGGGAGCTTTCTCCAAGCAGGACAACCTCTCCAGTGCTATATTGTAACGGCCTTTATAGTGGGTTGGAAAAGTTGAGCCTTCCACTTTACTTCTCCAGGAGCCACTGGTGTCCTCTCCCCACTGCCCTTCAGCCTCGGTCACCGTGGTACAGAAAGGAGATTTAACAGGGAAGATGGCATTCTTTTCCCACGCTTTGTGGGAGATGAATTAAAATGATCCTTGCTTTTTTTTTTTTCCCCCTCTAACAGAGAACTGTAATTAAATGTCTCTTTCCTTAATGTCTCCTGTGGTAATTTGAGACAACTTATTAAAGGCTCAATGGCTGTTACTGCTGCAGAGCTCTGCCGCCTCCTGCCCAGCACCCCAAGCAAGGTCAGGGGTCTGTTGTGTGAGATGCTGCACTAATACACAGCGAGATGTGACTCTTGCTTTAATGACCTACTTCTCATTAGGTAGCTGGGACCTGTGAACCCCCAAAGGAGGCCTTTATTTTATTTTTCTTTTCAGAGACGTTCCCTGAAATAGAGGAATGAAATGAATACCGTATTTCTCTGTGATTGCTTTTAAAGAGCAAGGGTAAACCACTGAAAATATTACTTATGCCTTTGCCAATCCATGCTCAGGCACGCTGATGGGATGGACCAAAAGAGAAGCAGCTTTGTTCAGTGAAACACTGTTGCTCAGTAGGAAATTTCCTGTATGAAAATCTCCCCAACTAAAGGCAGCAGCACAGAGATTAAGTGTCAACACGAGGCTTCAGCTGTGGAAAGGAAAATATATTACAGCTGTGAGGAGAAAATGAGGAGAAATTCAGCATGCTTTAACATGCATACTCTGTTAGGACTTCCACCACTCAATCAGACTTCCTATCCTTTGAAAAAATGAAAAACTGCAGTCAATTAAAAATCAAATTGTCCCATGTATATGAGTTCAAGTGACTAGGCTGTTTTTTAAAAATGTTTACTTTGTGTGCTTACACTAATTGAAATGCTAGTTATACTGAGCCTTTAAAAATGCCCTGGCCTCACTATATCCCAGCAAATGTCACAGGGAAAAGCATACATAATTATAGCCTACTTCAGGAAAAAAAAATAAAATCAAGATTAAATTAATACTAATGTCTGTTTGAAAAATATAATAAATGTTAGACTAGGTGAGTAAGCATGAACAATCAGCTGCAGCTTTGCAGGATACTGCTTTTGCAAATTCATGGAAAATTAAAACCCACTAGCATCCTGAGTCCTTTGCAGAGGAATTTTAGCAGAAGTTGTAGCTGTTCTCCTGCCCTGCTGGCACTGCCCTGGGTAGCTTGTGCATGCTGCACTCTCCAGGCCATGCCTGCCCTGGGCTTGGTGAGCTGGAGCCTTCCTCCTAAGGGAACTCCTGGCCAGGTGGAAGGAAGCTCAGCTGCCGTGCTGTTGTCCTCCACTGGGAAGTAGGGGCTTGGTGGAGCTGTGGTGAAGGTGGGGGCTGGGCTGGGACTCTGCAGCCTGGGGCAGCATTAACAAGTGGGTGTGGGACAGGGAATGCAGGGGGGTTTAAACATCAGTGAGAGGTGAAGCTGCAGGTTGTGTGGCTCTTGGCCATCAGGAACAGAAATTTGTTCCCTTCACAAGCACTGAAGCAATAAAACATACAGAAAGAGCCATCCCAGAATGCCTGCCAGCCTTCAGATGAGTTTATACAGGAGCTGATGTGTAGCCAAAGTGGGAGGACTTTTACTGCCATTAGCAGATGTTGGTGGCTGCCACTCTAAAAATGAGCTTGGCTGTAAATCAGCTTTTCTACCTCTGCAGGATTATTTTTTTCTTTCTGTAGTTTTCACTGTGCTCAGAACAGCATTGAATTCTTCTCCATCACCCTCTCCCTCCTCCATCCTTCTCGTGCCTCTGCCAAGAACATCAAGCTTGCAGCAGACCCTGAAGTCACAGTGCCCTGGACACAGAGGAGCTGCTGGAGACTTGGAGGGGCTGCAGCTCCAGCAGCTGCTCAGCCCCTGGGCAGTGCTGGCCCCTGTGGGACCAGCCCACTCCCCCCTCCAGGCAGCTCAGCCACCAAGGAGGTACAGCCACTCGTTGGGTGGAGGGGTCCAGCTGTTGATTACAGCTTCTTCACACAGGCAATACATGTAGGTGGAGGGGAGGCAGTTGCCTGGCTGGAGTAATGACTTGGATGCATCTTAGTGTATGAGATAAATTAAAAAAAAATCTTCCTGCCAGCTGAAAAAAGGTCTCATCTTCTTGTCCCTGGCTGCACACTCTTACTGTTCCCAAAACTGCTCTGGCTGGGTTGCTCTGGGACACTGCAGCTCAGCCCCACTGTCTGGAAGGAAGGAAGGATAGACTTGCATAGCACTGAACAAGCAAATCACTGGGACTTGGTTGTGCCTGGCACTGGACTTCTCGCTTATGTGCACCCCAAGTGTCCCTGTGCTGACCCCTCAGTCCCCTTCCAGGTCGGATGAGCCCGGCCAGCCTCCCTCAGCAACTTGGAGAACCAGAGCTACCATCTCTCTTTTCCCTGGGTGAACCTGATGAAGGGTTTCCTGTTTCTCTTATAGGTCTTGTCCCCTCTAGTAATCCCTTTGGAGGCACCAGGAGGGTGAAATTGCCTCCCAGCAAATAGAATAACACCTCATTATACATTTGTATGCCGGGCTGGGACAGTAGGCATTGCTTCCCATGAGGTAGATAAGCTGGAGAACCCAGACTGAGCCAAATCGCTTTGGGCTCAGTGGATTTTATTCACAATAATTTTTCCCCCCCTGGACCACTTTAACTTGTAATAGACAAACTGTGGTTTGTTATCTGTTGTTTCCATAGTTGCTATGCTGTGACTGGCAGATAGACTTTTAGACACATTGTTACTGGTTTGTAATCTTTAATCATGCTATTTTGGGATTCTAAGAACAATGATCCAAAATCAATATATATATTTTCCCAGCATCAGCAGGCCTGTGCCAGCCTTGGCCTGTGAATCTGGCTTCCTTCAGTATGTTCAGAAACACTAGCTTGGAAGTGTTTTTATTCTGTCTCTTTTTCATTTTATTTTAGAGATATCTCTCTCTGCATTGCCTTCACCTACTACTGGGAATTGGGCTTTTATTTTGTTTTTGTTCCCTTCTTTAATTCTGCTTCTCTTTTTTTTTTTTTCCTTGCAAGCTCCTGTACTACAAATTTTCCTTCAGTTAGGTAAGATGAATCCCACCCTGGTTTCAGATGATGGTGACCAACCAGCTCATGTGTAGATACCTGTGTTGTAAAGCCCCTCTTTTTATCTGATGGAGAAAAACACTCCTTTCTTGGATGCGGCTCATCTCCTTCTGAGCTAGTTCTCTAAACTAGCTGAGCTAAACTGCATCTCAGAGGTGTCTGTTCTCCCCTTAACGCATGAGGGGACCCTGGAAACTCAGGTTTCCATCCAAGCTGAGGAACATGAGTCCAAGTGCTGAAGCTTAAGATGTTTTCAGCTCTGGGATAGAAACTTGTTACTTGAAAGAAACAGTTCAATATTTTGTTTTCCTCAGACATGTAGCTTGCCTCTATCCACGACAGAAATTATTTTCCCACTGTGCTAGCTGAGGTCAGCAATGAACTCAATTACAGTTTCTTTCCAACCCTTTTATTGAGCCTCTCTCTACCCACTCATAGAAGTGTTCAGTTTATAAGAGACCCTCATGCTGATGCTCATGTTTCACCTGCTGAGTGCCTTGACTTCTTGAGAGATCCCCGTGAGAGGTTCCCCTCCTCATCTCTGTACCAAGGCCCCATGGGGATGGACCTTTGGGGTTTCTTTCAAGGTTTGTTTCTGTGGGTCCTCACTGTGTTCTTGTCGAAGCAGCAAAGCTGCAGAAGCCCATGCATACTTCCACAGTGGATGGGAAAGCCTTTCTGCAAAGACACTGGACTTTGCAAATCTTTTCTTGGGTCTTGCAATCCTGGCTCTGCATCACCACTTCCTGGGACTGCGATGTTCTCCTTCAGCCCACCATGGTTTTCTGGCCAGGATTTGCAGCTGTGATCTGCAGTAGTAGTGAATCCTCACTGGGCTTTTTTAGCAGCATCTTTTTGAGCTTTGTAGCTCTGACAGCCCTTACAACCTAGCCTTAAACAAGGCATTTCACCAAACTGAGTCTGATGTAAATCTCCCATCTTATACCTCAGGAGTGTCTGTCTTTGTATAAAAGCGTTAGCCCTCCAATATTTTTTGTAAGATTGCAGTGTTGTTCTCTTTCTTGTCTCATGTCACCTAATTACTACCTCTTCCCACTTAGCTGTAGACTATTGAGCAAGACTAATCTTTTTGACTGTGAAAAATTATATTTGTTTTAGAGCCATGCTTTGCTTGTCTTCCTTTTGAGCATGTCTTCATAAAAATAAAACCTTCCATAAACCTTTATTAATGGTATTTCTGGTGCTAGGCACATTCCCGTCTCTTATTTTCCAGATTTTCACAGGCAAGAGACAAGTGTTATAATCCATTATTTAATTTCATATCTCGTTTCTGCTTTACTCCTGCCAGTTTTATCCAGTCGATGCCCTGTGCTCTCAAATCTCCATGAGTCCGTGGGTAACGTCCCTGTGGTAAAGGCAAGAAATGACTTTTTTTTGAGGAAAAGCAGTGATTTTAGTAAGTCCCATTGCCTTGGTCTTGCCTAGAGCATTGGGCTTTGCAGCCATAATACACCAGAGATGCAAATCCTACCTGCACATCTGGTGTGGCTTTCCCATGTCTGGTCCCACCCTGCAGCACAGGACTAACAAATTCAGCACCACGTCTGGGAAAGGAGGGGAGACTGTGGCATCCTGAGATATTTGGGTTCTTGAGAAGACCAGAAGATTGCTCTTGACTCAAGAGCCTCAGACCCAATTCTTCATTTCCAGAAATACAGGGCACGCTGTTGTTTTGAAACACCCATTCTTACCTGGCCTGCTGAAAACA
Source organism: Pseudopipra pipra (assembly GCF_036250125.1). Lineage (NCBI taxonomy): Eukaryota > Metazoa > Chordata > Aves > Passeriformes > Pipridae > Pseudopipra > Pseudopipra pipra. Next base: position 54,600,452 of record NC_087554.1, read on the forward strand.
ATAAACCTCTTGGTGCTGGTATATGGCTTTCCTCCTGCGTGATTTCTGTGAGCTGCCTGGATGGGAATACAGTGATTCAAGCTTGCAGCTGGATCTTCTGGTATACAAAATCCTGAAATGAAAAATGAAGCTTTCAGAAACAGGTACAGTGTAATTCCAGAGCTGCTACGGAGCATTTTGTGTACACGCTGTTCTCCTGCCTGATTGCCCATTGCGGGTTATGATGCTTTTTCTTCCCCTCCCCTATTACGTGCAGTGAAAAAATGGATTATTCTGAGCATTTGAACAGATAGTTGCAGCCCTCCTAATCCATGGGAAAGAGAGGCTGTACTGTTTATTAGTCTGTCAATAAGGATGCCTGGAGAGGAAAAAAAGGAGGTTTGAAATACAAACATGGAAAACAAACAAACATTTATATAGCTGATATATATTCCTCACAAACGAGCAAAGAGGAAGCAAACCGGTGTGTCCATGGTGTAGAAATGGGCTGGTTCAGTGAAAGCAAGAGGAACCTTATCACTTAAACGCTCACAAAAACAGCAAATCAACATTTTCTCAGCTGAGCCACTATAAAAGGGGCACCTCTGCATTCCATTTCTAAATTAATTTATATAAAAGCAAAAAACCCCAACCAATCCCAACCCACACATGCCAAAATCCTGACAAATATCCAGCCAGCTCCTGTTCCTGTTGCAGTGGAGATCATTGCTAATTTCTCTGTAGGATGACTTGGTGCCAGACTGCCTGATGCTTTTTACTTGGGCCAGAAGTGTCCTGCAGCTCCTTTCTTCCCTTCTCCAGGAGCAAAAAAGAGCATTTCCCCCCAACTTCCACCCCCCCCTCCCAGCCCCCATGATTGATTGTTTCGCATCCTGGAAAAAGGAAGAGAAGTCAGGTAAGGGGAAAACAGCAATTCCTTGTGATGCCAGAGACAAGGTCATGGATGCATCAGCAGCCAAGCATTTCTTCATGTTTATTAGCAACAAATTTGAGTGTTGGTGGCTGCGTGTTGGATTAATGCCAAGTCCTGTGCGGCATTAGCAGCATGGATAAGGTGAGGGGTTTCTAGTGAGCATTTAATGAAAGAAATTCTTGCACTAAACTAAATCTGAAGAGTATTTGCTCCCTGTGCCATGGTGAAACTCTGGCAATAAAGGATATAGGTACCCCTAGCCCAATCACTGTGAATGCCAGTTGAGTTTGAGCGAGCTTTGACTTTGAGCAAGTGCTGGAAGCAGAGAATGGAGTGACGACGTGAGCAGAGATGCCGGTTTGGGAGGGGAGAGCTGCAGGTCCAAACACGGCTGGACAGAGGGACACCCCATGCCTGCATGCACCCACAAAGGACTTGTGGGTTTGGCAACAAAGCTCAGGCATCCACAGTGCTGTGCTCTCCTGATCCAGCCAAATGCTGTCCTCTGCCACCATGGACATCTGCTTATAGTTTCCAAACTTAACCTCACCCAGAGAGCTTGGGGACTCTGGGGACTGGTGAGAAAAAAAGCTGTTTGGGGAGACAGAGGTGCAGAGATTAGGGAGCAGTCTTGATGGTGGAACTGATGATTCTTGCCTGAGAGAAAGCACAGCTTAGTTTGGTGTTGGAGCTGCAACTGTCAGATGCTGAAACCCACTGAGCTCTGGTGGGAACCAAGGGTGGGTTTGTTATCAAGGAGAGAGGAGGAAGAAGACAGCAGGAAAAGGTAAAGAAGGAATGCAAGTGATAAAAGGAGAAAACACAGAGAGCAAAGCAGAAGGAAGATCCTCTCTGCTGCCCCTCACACAGTCTCTCTGGTGCAGCTCTTCCCCCTGGCTGTCTGGCCACACTCTCCAATTTGGATTTCCAGAGTGGATGTGGCTGCTGAGCTGCCTTTGCTTGGTGGTGACAGCTGGGTGCAGTTGGCAACATGAGAAAACACAGAGTTTCTCAGTGGTAAAACAGAAAAAGAGAATATTGCACGGGGTGTTGGTTTTTTGGAATAGAGTTGCGACCCCAGCCTGGAGACCTTGGGGCTGGCAGGTGGCTGGCTCCTCATGACAGTGTTGTGCTCAAAACAGCATCTCAGGCTCCTGTAAGCACAGACCTCTGGGTCTACCTCAGTAAATTAACCCATTACTTGGAATTTGAACATCCCAAGTTGAGATCCCCTTAGGCAGAAAACTCCCTACTGCTACCTGGAACACCATCCAGGAGCCAGGTAGCTGACCAGTGGCATTAGCCTCCACCCTGCCTGGTAGGCCTTTGCAAAGGCAGCCATGGAGATTGTAGAAAACAACCCCAGCCAAGAGGCTTTTGGCTGTAACTTGTGTTGGTCACTGTTGCCAAAGAGAGTGACTTCATGACCTTGGCTAAGAGGTGCCTTCTTCATGAGGGAAAGTGGTGCACAGTGGCCCACAGGTCCTGAGCACATGAGGTTAGTCAGAAGCACTGAGGTCTCTCGTCTCGAGCTCCTGGACAGCTTGGCAGTCTGCAGGTAAGTCTCATGTCACACAGTGATCTACAGGTTGTTGCAATGCACACAGTACAGAGTGCTATTGCCTGGATCTGGCCTTCACAGGCAATGAAAACTGGGTATTTTAAAGGAGCTTCTCCACAAATTTCATCCAGCACACTTTTGGGTAGAGATAGTGAGTGTAACCTATTCTGTCAATAGAATAGATAGAGTTCTATAGGTACAGCTATAGCAGGTGTACCTATTCTAGTGAAGGGGTGTGGAGCAGAGTCTCTGGCTTGTTTTACAAGGGCATGATGTCAGTTTTAGACAATAAAGGTGCAAATAGCAAGTGCCACCACTGCATCTGCACTGGCACATTGTCAGATACTCTTTGCTTATTTGGGTTCTTCAAACACTCCCTGTGATGGAAGAGGATGCAGAGAGCAGGTAGGAAAAGGAAATGAGATTCTTATTATCTGTAAGCCTGAAATGCATAATAAGGATAGTGGGTTCCCCTCCCTCCTCATATCTATACACAATTTTAGCTAAGCCACTGTTTATTTTTGTGCGTCTGTAGAGTATCTGTGACTTCTGGAGTGCTCTTTCCCTCTGCATGTGGAACAGAAGTTGTAAGTGATTTTAAGTGAGGCGGCCCGTGAGCGAAATGCTAAAGCCTTGCTCGAGCTGACTACATTTCATTTGGGTGCCTTTCGCTTCTCAGTTCTGGACCAGCAGCCAACTGTGACTTGGGTTCCAGATAAGCAGCTACAGACAACAAGCCATGGCAGGCAGCTCCTCCTGCCTGCCCGCTGCAGCTCTCGGAGCAGATGGTCCCAACAAACACATTTAATAACTTTACATGTTTAGGGTGCAGTGATCCAAGGCACTCTCTCTTCGGGGCCAGGCAGGAATCCCTTGTCTTCCATTACTGTCTGCAAGCCTGGAGGTGATTGCACACATTTTTAACCTGGATGCCTGCGTTGCTGCACTGTGTGTGATGCCATGTAACTCACAAGCAGGAATCAACCTGAGCAACCTAATTCATTAGCTGAGGTCATTAAAGTTTCCTCAGTTTTTAGGCTACTATGCTGAGAGCTTTTAGAGGGAAGTTTCAATTCCGCTCTAGCTAATCAGGCAAGGCTTCATTTTGTTCATCCTGAAGTTGGGGGATGATTTTGTTTGCTCTCACATGAGATTTATCTCCTCATTTTTAGGCACAGTAACAGAAAATTAAAAAAAAATGAGCATAGCAAAAGGTGGCAGACCTATTTTCTGCTGAGATTTAGGTAGTTCTGGGAAGTAATGAGGGATGGAGATGCCAAGAAACGCAGTGACAGGGGTTTGGGTGAGGAGGGTGTGGAGTGGTGGGACAGAGCTGGGAAATGGTCTGGGCAGGAGGAGGTGGCAAAAGAGGGATGTGACATGTCCTAAGGGTCACCATGCAATATTTAGAAAGTAAAGGATGTATTGAAACGGCTCCCAGGACAAAAAGTAGGCAGGTAAATCTGCATAAGGACAGAAAAACAGCTGGTAAAGCTGCCTGAGGACAAAAAAAACCAGCCATCCCACTCCCCTGTTTTTGAGAAAGGGGAACAATACATGTACTGAAGCCCTGCAGGCTGAAAAGGCAACATGTTATGTTTAAGACCAGAGGCAACTTCATTAGAGCTGTTATATTTAGTCTGTCCTATAAAGACTCTTATTTCTATGGAATATTACATAGAAACTGTTACTATGTACAACACAGTAGAAAAATGTGGTTTCTGTCCCACAGAGCTCACAATTTGCCTCTGCAAATTAACTTTGTCAACAAAGGTTAAATGGCAAAAGGTAGAATATTTGACTCTGTGAATTATCAATTAGAGGGGGGAGCTGATCTAGCGGAGAGACTGTCTTCTGTCCTAATGTGATGGTACCTCTGAGGTGGTGCAGGCTCCCAAGAAGCAGAGCTGGACTGGGGCCAGGCAGAGAGTGACAGTTTTACACACATAGGGAGGAGACTTAGGATAAGGATGAAGATGACCAGCTCTGCTCAGCTGCGATGACATTTTCAGATGTTGACTGAGATTAAATCCCAGCCTGCCTGGATGTCATAGATGGTCAAACACGAGTATAGGGCACCCAGAGAGGACGTAGCATCTCCACCCACAGAGATACACAAAGCCTAATCGAGCAATCTGCTCTGCCTGACTCTGCCCTGGCCCAGGGCATGCAGGGAGGTCAGAGGGTTAATTGTGAGAAGCATGTGCCTTTGAAACTGGCACTGAAACTTGTCTCTCAGCTCTCTGCTCCCTAGGGAAGGTGTGCAGCTGCTGCTTCCCCTCACACCCCTGCCCTGCACCCCAGGGATGCCCCAGAGCCCCCTCCCACCTGCCTGGCCTCCACCCAAACATCAGGTCATCTCTCCCCAAAGGTGGTCTAAACGCATTGGAAGGACAAGCTCCAGGCTCAAGCTGGGGTAGAGCCAGCCCTCAGTGAGCTGCCCTGCAGGAGCTGGGCATCCTTGAGGATGTGGAGGCACTGAACCATCCATCCATCCATCCATCCATCCATCCATCCATCCATCCATCCATCCATCCATCCATCCATCCATCCATCCTTCTAAACAAGTGAGAAACAGAGGGAAGAGCCTGATGGAGGTAACTGCCCTCTGCACTCTCCCCACCCAGAGAAAGGACTTTGGAGGTTGTCAGCAGGAGCAGTGCTCTGGAGTGGGCTCATGTGCAGGGCTCAGGGAGCCACTTTCCACCCGCTGGTGCTTTGGGACCATGAGGTGCCTCTGGGTTTCATGCAGAAAGCCAGTGCTGGGGAAACCACCTGTGGTGGGACTTGGCTGTGGGTGGCTTGCTTTTAAAATGCAAGCAAGCATCACTTGGAGAAGTGCCAGGCAGCTGTGAGCTGAAGCAGCACTCTGGTCTGCTCAATGGAGGAAGGCTGGGTGTGTTAGCAGTCTTACTCACATCCCATGGGAGCTGCACCAGGGTCCCACCAGATCCAGTGCAGGGGGTGCTGTGGTGTTTCTTAAAGGGGGACTTTTGGGAAGTCCTCAGCATTGATAGCATCAGGGAGAGAGATGTACAACTCTGAGACTGATTGCTGGGAACAAGGGGCCATGCCTTAGGTAGGCAAAAGTTGCTCCCATCACTGTTGCTTTGGCAGCATGTTGCTGCTCGGTCCAGGCAGTGGGTGAGCAAGAGCCATTCAAGGTGTCAGATGATGGCAAGGAGCTAAGAAAAACTGCAGGGAAATTATTAGCCTTGGCTATAAATACTCTGTTAAATTGCCGTAAACTGCATGCAGTGGTAGCTTAAGATGATGCAAACAAATGGCCACTCATTCAACCACTGAGCAGGGCTTCTAAACCACAATTAACATAGAAATGCTATACTTCACCGAAGCCAGAGTTTTATCCTATTGTTTTCTATTCAGAGCAATATTACAATGCTGGAATGTGTCTCAGCAGCTTTTTAGCCTTTACCCATAAAAAAGAACAATTGTTTTCAGACTGTGTTAGACAGAGTGACTGCCTGGTTATGTGTCCCCAACAGAATCTGAATGCTGGGGAGGGAAACTCCTCCACTAGCAGCATACCTATCCATGAGGGGGTTTCAGACTGTGTTTGCTTGAAAGGAGGAGGTTTGGAGAATTGGTCGCACTTTGTTTTCCATCTGGGTCATCGTGGCACTGCAAACTTAATGAGAGGTGAGCCAGAGGAGGAAAGCCAGCTAGGAGAGGCTCAGGGCTTTATTCCTTGTGGGAGTGGAGCCGCACACCTAGCTTCAGAGCAGCAGCACATTAAGCTGCCAGTAGTGATATGTGTATCCAGCAGCAGCTGATGCCAGGGACTCCTTAGCTGGATGGCTGGTTTTGTTACCCCCTCTCAAAAATCTGGGTTTTTTTTATTTTTTTGTTTGTTTTGTTTTGTTTTGTTTTGTTTTCAAGTCTCCCATAAAATCATTGGTTCCTGTAAAATGCTACAGACCAGCACAATTCTCTACTTGCTTTAGCTTAATACTTTGAGTTTTCTATTTCCCTGCTATAGACTGTGGTCACCTACATAATAATTAGAAGGTGGATCTTCAAAGCATGGGTGTCAAACAGAAGCCTCTGCAGATTCAGATTCCTACTGTGTATTTATCCAGTCTACAACTAGGTTTGCACAATGAGTGGGGCACCTGCTTGGCATATTTTGTACCAAGAAGCACTTTTACTGAGAGGAGCCTTCTTCCATTGATTTCCAGCAAGTATCTGAGGGCACCCAGATTTGAGGAGGCTTTGATTTATGTGTGTCAACGCTTGGTTAGCTGGCAGCTCCAGGCTCTGTGTGGAGAAGCACCTCATCCTGAAAATGATTGTTTTAATTTCATTCTAAAGGTAGAGGATATTAGAACCCGAAGTCTTAATGGCTCACGATAAAATATGGAATAGCAACTACCCATTACATTTGTTATTGTCTCTTTCTTCTGTAAATCAATATAATTGAATTTTTCCTAACTTCCCCAGTATTGCATGCAGCCGTGTGTGATCACAGGGGACATTGCACAGAGATGAATAAGCACAACGCTGTTCTAAACGAGCAAAGCACCCAGTAGCCTCTCCAAGAGATTTGTTTTGCAGCACACTCACATTCTCCTGAGCCGGTCTGGCACTATCCTGGGGGGAAGACTCCTTTCTCTGCAGCAGCTGGGACTTTCTGCAATATTTAGAGGCAATATATGGACTGCCAGGAATGTCCTAGTCTCAAGAGTGGATGAGGCCCTCTGCTGAAGAGGCTTTTCAGTGTCAATGGATTGATTCTCAACTGAAGCTTGTCTCTGCCTCAGTTTTCCCATTTGTTTGGCTTTGCCAGCCACCCATTTTCTCACCCGAATTTCTTAATTTCATTTCCTTTAGCCAGGATTCCTGTTTTTTTTAAACTGAATGTCGTGGAAAAAGCAGGTGCTAAGGTCCTTTCTGCTGTTCCTGCTACGCAGCTGACACATCTACCTGCCCCCAGCCCCCTGCCTCTCCCCAGGGCAGCAGCCAGGCAATGGCACTAGCAGTGCTTCCCCTCCCTACCTGTCAGAGACCTCACCAGAAGGGTGGCTGCTAGCCCATTTTACAGAGAGGGAAACCAAGGCATGGAGCCAGGCAGGCATCTTGTACAGGACCATCAGGAGGAAAAGGTGGCACTGGAAGTAGACTGTGTTTTCTGAACTGTAGGTCTGTGCTCTTGCCTCTGCTGCTTCTTGCTCGGGTGCCTTTTACCCACGTTAGTGCCGGGCTGGAGGCGGGGGAGGTGCAGAAACTCAGAATGAGCACGGCTGCTGGAAAATCTTGCTGCAGAGCCAGACTTCCTCCTCTATCCCAGGGAGAAGCCAGGTTTTGTGCTTCACCACATGCATTTGTAATTGCCCTAAAGCTCCTGAGGGACCCCAGGAGAAAGGAAATAGCGTCTTGAATGCTGGGAATTCCCCAAAGGGGTCCAAAGCTTTGAGCTAAAATGCTGGGGTTTCACTTTCCGTACTGTCTTCACTGCAAGGCTGATGGTCCTCGCCTGTCCCTCCTGATCCTGCTCACAGTGGCTGCCAGCAGCCAGCTCAATTCTTCCTATCTGGACAACACACATCTCCTTAAACAGCAGCAGTTGGAGACTGAACCAGCTTTCCATCCTGAGCAAGTCTGTGCTGAGATGCAGGGCAAATCCACTCAGATTTGGAGCATCTGCCTGTACTCGAGCACCATAAACCCTTCAGACCAGCTCTGACATGTAGCCTATAACTGAGCCTCATTTTTAATCGCAGCAGTGACAGAGGAGGGACCTCTGCACTTGGCAAATGTGGCTGAGGCCTGCAGGAACCCACCCCAGGCACCTTCCCCAGGCAGGGGCAGAGCGCTCCTGTGAGGTCCGGCTGCCCTCCGGCAGCCGGGTCAGCCCCGCGGGGAGCGAGGGATGCTGCGCTGCAGCAGAGGCGGCATTTCCAGCCGGACAAGGCAGTTAAAGCTCAGCTTGACAGAGCATTGATGGAGAATCCAGCCCCACATTTCGCTGGGCTGCAGTCACGGCAGCTTTTTGAGGGTGTTAACTACACTCCCACAGGGTGTGCCTGAGCCAACCTCCTGCGTGCATGGCCGGTGATCCAGCTGTGTACTGAAACGGGCACATCCTCCAGCTTGGATGGATTATAGCCAGTTCCTGTGAAGAGGGCTTCCCGGGGACCCGGTCCCCACCCAACACAGAAGGTCTTTACTCACTCAGCAGCCCAGGGTGAGGGCACAGACTATTCTGGCTCGCTGCAAAGCAGGCTAGTACACTTATCAGCCATTAAGCTCCTCCCCCACCACCAAGAAACCCCCTAAAAATCCCAAACCACCATAAAAATGTATTGCAGAATAGGAACGAGTCATGCAGTGCTATTTGGAAAACATGATCTTGTTTTCAAAATAGATTAATGATGGATTTGGTGCCGGGGAGTCTGCCCTCCCCAACCCCCCCTTAGAAAAGCATTGCAGACAGGTCTGCAGTCCAGCAGTAGAACTTCCTAAAAAATAAATACAAGACTAGCTAATAATAACAGTGCCACTACTAGTACTACTTATAGTGTGCTTCTGGCTGGCAAGGTCTGTGCCTTTACAGACTGCTCTGAATGAGAGGAGCCAGGGATGGGGAGGTGACAATTAACTGGGATCTACCCAGTGAATTGACAGGGCCAGTGGTGTCACCTGTGATGGAAACTTCACGATGATGTTAAATGGCTGCCCCACAGATCCTAACACTGTCCGTGCTGCTCTGAGCAGGACCTAATCTGTCAATTTTTGAAGCTTTTCCCTTTTGTCTTACTGGAGGCCAGACTCTGGTGACCCTCCCAGAGCCGCACCAGCTGGAAGTGTGATGACATCCAGAGGGTGCTTGAGAGAACAGTGATGGAAAAAGCCCCCTGGATATGCCCTGAGCAGTCTTTTCCCTACTAGGGCTGTTTTGGGGTAAGGGAGGCAGAGGAGAGGTTGGGTACATTTATCTGGCAGAAATTCACTTTTGCAGATGGCCAATGACTGCACTCTCTGGTCTAGTTGTTCTGATAAAGCCCCACCTGTGCAGCTCTAGCCCATACCCAAGCCATAGAATCATGGAATGGCTTGGGTTGGAAGTGATCTTAAAGATCATCTAGTTCAACAACCCTCCCATGGGCCAGGACACCTTCCACTAGAGCAGGTTGCTCAAAGCCCCATCCAACCTGGCCTTGAACACCTCCAGAGATGAGGAGCCACAGCTTCTCTGGGCAACCTGTGTGCAATTCATTGTGCCAGTGTCTTACCAACCTCTGAGTAATGACTTTCCTCCTAACATCCAGTCTAAATCTCTGCTCTTTTAGTTTAAAACATTTTATTCTGGCACAATACGTTGTGGCACAACCTGCCTGGTCCAAGCACAAGCACTGCTCAGAAGGATTGATGCTGTCTCTTGCCGTGGAGGATTTCAGTGGCGGCTCTTGGGGACGCAGGGCCGAGCGGGGCTGGCGGCAGCCCGGGGCCGGGGGATTGCAGTCACATGCTGCTACTGCAGGGCTGGAGGAGAATTAGTAAAATTTGCTGCAGGATTCCCACACCCTTGCAGCAGAGACTGGCGCTGCATCCCAAGGGCTTCTGATTCAGCTCTTTCTCCCCTTGGTCTGGATTGATAGCACCGTGATTTTTATCAGATGCTATGGACTATAAAGTGATTTTCCTAAAAGCCACTTTTCAGAGCAATTTCCCCCCACCCAGTGCTATTATTTAATGAAATCAATACATAGTCTTGTTACATGTTATGTTGTTTGTGGGCTATAAGCTTTCAAGCTAGGAATTGGAACAACATTATTCAAAACCTTTTCAATTTGCCGTGCCTGCCAACTTATATGTTGATTGTGGTATTTTGCCCAAATATCATCAACTTGCTAAACCGTAGCACGAAATTTAGGGACGTTAACAAGAAGGATTAGAGTCTGTCATCAGGCTTTACATGCATGCCAGCAGAAATGCAGCTTCATATACTTTGTTTTTCCTACCTGTTCCTCAGCTTGCTTGCATGCATGTGTAGCTATGGCACAGGCTCCTTCCGGGCACCATCAGACTGCACCATGCACTGATTGTTAAAATGAGAGCCAAGGTGCGAGCCTGCAGGGGCTCTGGAAGTTGCATCCAAGGCTGTGCCAAGTCTCCCTGAGCTCTTTGCTCTGCCAAAACACCGTGATCGAAGCTGTAACGCTGTCAGCGTGTCCTCGCCCAGGGGAACCCACCTGGGTCACTGCAGCAGGGCTGGACTACGGCTGCTGCTGAAACAGCCCCTCAGCTTCCCCTTTCTGAGCTTTTTTTAAACTGTAATTTTACAGTTGCATTAGCGCAGAGCTCGGAATTGAACTTCGCTCCTTTTTCACAGGAGAGAGGTAGGAGGGCAAACGTTATTGACGAAACAGCCCCAACTCCCCCGTGAAGTTCACTGCTCATTAAAGCCACGGGGCTGCAGCCACGCCGCTGGGTGTTTGCTTCTTTCAGCAGTGCCCCACAACCAAGCGACAGCGCTGCAGCTCTCGTTGCCAACACGATGTATCTTTTCCTGCACAAAGATCATTCAAAGCTTTTCCCTTTGAAACCAAGGCTTTGTAGTGAGCTGATATCTGAGACCCTGTCGAGTTAGGGACTCAACGAGGTGATGAGTGACTGAGGGAATGAATTGATTTGCAGCGTATGGCCCACTTCTCCCAGGTCGTTTGGACCTGTTTACATGAGACATTTTGGCTTTATCCACATAAGAAGATAGAGGTACATCCCTCTCCTTCCTGGGCATACCCAGAACAGTGTGTGTAAGTTACACTGGGAGAAAGTGGGGCCAGTGAAGGGGGACAGAGGAGACAGATGCTATCAGGGATGCAGTGGCCCTGTGCTTCTGTTTTGCCAGCATCGTTGTGTTGTTTGGAACAGTGGCTTTTCACCCTTCTCTTGCCAAAAAATAGCTGTGCTGGCAAATGTCCTAGTGCTGATGCAGTCGTATCAGTTGAAAAGGACTTTGCTGGCACTGCTTGCTATCTCTTAAGAGCCAGTGTGAGATACTCCAGCTGAAGGAGGTTGCAATAAGCTGCGTTTCCTTAAGGGTGTTTGCTGGGGGATGTGACCTGTATCTGGAGAAGGTGGAGATAGTCAGGAAGTAAAAGATATCCTTATGAAAACATGAATCAACCAACCACTTGCAAATTCATATGCATTTCTGTTACCAAATCAAAATGAAGAAACAAACCCCAGGTTTTTGGGGTGCTTCCTTGCATGCATTTTGAACCTCTGCAGTTACTGCAAGAGCCAGAAAGCAGTAAAGGGAGAGTAGTTTTATGTAATTAATGAGAACGACTAAGCCACAGAGACCAAGGGCTTTGTCAGAAGAGCTCCAGGAAATCCTGTGGTGGTAGTTTGAAGCCTGAATGTCTCTATCTGACCACCCCAGCCTTTCCTGGATGTTACTACTTTTGTAGCAGTGAATAGGAGTCCCTGTCATGGTTGTGAATGGTCCCCCTGGTGTTATTGGGTCAGCTAGAAAAAAATAGAGATGGATACATGCCCACGTAGAGATGTCCCATTTGAGGTCTCTGACACACACATTTTGCTCTGCTGTGCTCTTGTACAGCACATGGGAAACGTTCCGTTCTTCCAGGAAGAAGGTCTGGGTGGCACATGTCCTGCTGTCCTGCCCTCAGTTCCCACAGAGGACCAAGGAGCTGCAGGAAAGGGGTTTGTGAGCTGGGCTAAATTACAGCTATGCAAGTGATACTATGTGCTCATATTATCACTCTGTCCTCTTTAGATTTTTAACTTATTTGACCAAATAAGACAAAATTTCAGGGACTTCAGAAGCATTAAGCTCCTTCAGTTCCACGAATATATAGACCTGTTACCACTCCTAGGATAGGAAAGTAGCAACAAGTGATCTTTTCCTGGGTATCTGGGAAGAATCCAGCCTCAGCTTTGTAGAAAGCAAAACTATATTTATTTTGCCATACACAGTATTACTTGTTTCTTTGATTGATTGCACTTCTCTGTTTTACTGTATGAAGATCCCAAGCAGGGCTCCATGACACTGAGACTTGGGGATTATTTAAAGCCCAAGGGCAGGACAGCCTTTCCATCTATGCTGGACCTTGTCATGGCACGGAGTCTGGGAGGCAAGAGATGAACAGGGGAGCAACTGCTCTTCAGATGTCCCCTATGGACAAGTCTTTCAGAGGAGCCTCTGGTGTAGCCTGGAGATGCCGAGCAGCACTCATGGCCTGCAACATGAACAATCAGGTGATACAGAACGAGACAGCTCTGGCATTCACCAGGGCCAATTTGGCTGCCTGTGCCAAAACCCAGTGCAGTGACTTTCAGAGAGACCCAGGCCTGAACCTGATGTGGACCTGCCAGTTTGTTTGGTGGGTAAATCTCCTCAGCAGAAAGGTAACAACAACTTGGATATACCTGGGGTAGGACCCTCACAAAGTCAAATTTGGATGATGATGGGTTGGTAGAAATGGGGGCAATGACAGACTGTAATTTCCTTCTCGAATTTCAGAAGGATGGTGGGTGAGGGAGCTTGAGACACAACTCATGGCAGGGTACCAGAATACCTCAGGATTGTGCTCAAAGCCTGAGTTTGTGCTGCTGGTGTAAACCAGTGTGGGGACTGACATGGTTTTGCTGGTGCTGATGGTGCTTAGCAGGTATTTCAGGGCTGTGATGTGAGAGCGAGGCAGGGCAGCGTGGACTGAGTCTCTCACAGACACGTGCACTTCTGGCACAGAGTGGACGTGCCTCTGGGGCTTACAGGGCTGGCACGGATGTTGTGGGATCAGCTGGTTACTGAATCACAGGGACCAGGGCTCCGAATGGATTTTTGAAATCTGTCTGCCTGAATACAGTGACACCAACAGCGTTACAATACAGCACTAGGATAGTCCTTTCTTCATGACCAGATGTTCACAGGGTGTTCCAAGTCCCTCTGTCACTGGTATCATGACAAAAACCTCCTGGCAAACTCTCTGGATTCTGAGGTCTCTACAGACTTTAGATCTTATTTCTGATCCGGCTCGGCCAGGATCAGGATATGTGTATCAGGATATATATATCAGGATATCAGGATATGTGGCACCTGGTAAGTGCTTCCATTTGGAGCAAAGTCTGATCTCCATGAGCTGGAATGGTCCAGAGCATGTGTGCACCACATGGGTGGAGTGTAACTGCGTGTACCTCAGTGCACTGATGCAGACTGTGAAGATAGAACTCGCTGCAGTTCTGTGATACAGAGAAAGGAGAGAGTGGCCAAGCCCATAATGTTGAGTCATATCATGGAATCATAGAATGGTTTGGGTTGGAAGGGACCTTGAAGTCCTCTGGATCCTGTAGGAATTGCTTGGTAGATGAGCAATGGACGAGGCACTCAAATGGGGGCAAATCTCTGAACTCCTGGCAACAGGAAGAAGGGGAGGGAGAAGTGGGGAGTTTTTCCCCCAGGGAACCAAAGAGAAGGGCTCACCCTGAGGATGAGCAGTCCCTTAGGCATAGGGGCATTACTCCACCACAGGATTTCACCAAAGCAAAAGGGATTAATTCCTTTTCAGGTACTGAAATTAAGAAAAAGTAAACAAATTAAAAAATGAAGGTATTTTCTACATAGGGACTTTAAGGTAAGAAAAAAACCCCTCAATTCAAAAAACAAATCCAGACACAATCCCCAAAGTGGTTTGTTTTTTTTTTTTCCTTTAGCAACATTCATGGCAGAAGTCCCTTTAATGCAGTGTAATGTCACAGCACACAGTACTTTGGGACAAATGACATATTTCAGACAGAAATAAAACTTGTAGTTGGAATAATTTTTAAAGTCATTCATTGCTTTTGTGACAGGAATTTTCTAATTTTTTGTTTCATCTCCTGCTTTCCTTAAAAGAGGTAGAAAAAAACCATCAGCTTGATGACAGGGCTGTATATACCTGCAATAAATGAGAAAACCCCATTACACAGAGATAACACTGACCGCCAGCACAGACTGGCAGCCTTTGCTAATGCTGAAAGGATGCTACTGATTTCAGCATCACACGACTTTTACTCAAAATAATTAAAATGTCTCTATTTTTCATGTGCTTTCAGTGGATAAACTTGAAGATATCCTCTGTATAATTGGTTTTCCTGCTATTTTCACGTAAAATAAGCTGTTTTGTTTCCCTTGTAGCTATGGGTTCTTTTCTAGAATAATAAGGAAGCTCAAAAGGAAACTGCAATTATATGTCCAGAAAAGCATTCAGTGGAGAGAAAAGGGTCAGGTGTAGCACATGAAATTGTCTGCACTTTCCCAACACCAGGCAGAAAATATCCCATGAAATTCACAAGCATCTTAAAATATAAAAGGAAAAAAAAAACCCACAACATGAAGATGAGGATTTTCTTGCCTTTGTTCAGACTCCTGTCAGGTCAGAGAACTGCATATTCATGCTATTCATGCTAATTATTTTCCCTGAAACAAAACCCACAAAAAACAATGTTGAGATTTATTTCTTTCTTTGGTATGGCTTTTGTGGTGAGAGTCGTGTTTGCCTTTACAGCACATTTTTCCATTTGTTTTCATGTACTTTCATAACTCCTACAAAAAAAAAAAAAAAACAACTTTGAAGGATAACTTAGCACAAAACCCTACTTACTTCAACAGTATTTTTCACAGTACAAGTAATATGCACAGCTCATCCAATGGTGCAGTCCTGTGGCTCAAAAGGTGTTTGCTGCATTATCTCACTTAGATAATTATGTAGGCACTGGTGAACATCACTTTGGAACAGTCAATAAAGTAAGGTGAAAACCTGAATTATCTTTGTTTTCACACATTTTGGAATGCTGATAGAAAACTCAAGTAGCAGCACCAAGAGAAGTATTGTACATGCATATTAAGCTTTAAAGAGTTGCCTCAGTTCAGCTCCATGGAGCCGCAGGAGTGGTTACAAGACCAGGTGTTTTTCTCATTCATTAAAAAGCACTGGCCAGGAGCAATTCTGTACAGAAAAATGCTGGGATTGATGTAGAAACAAGACCCCTTTGTGATGTGAGCTCTTATACCTGGTCCTGCTGCGTGCATGTGCTGCAGGGCTGCAGAGGCAGACCCGGGGCGGGGTGTGAGCTGGAAAGAAACCCCAAAGCCAAGAGGCACAACTGTCAGCCCCCAGGAGAAGGGGTGAATTCCTGGCCCCACTGAAGTTGGTAGGAGTTTTCTCATCAACTCCGGTGTGTTTTACTCTGCCTATCTGGCTCCAAAACACACATTTTTATCTCTTGAGCAAAAAGAGAGTTCCTGCAGCTGTTGGTAGTAATAAGTCTCTTCAAGTCAGTCACCGGGGAACAACTTCACTCATTTGTACACACAAAGTAATGCAGGGATGTCAAAAAGCAACCATGGCCAGCACCTGCAGAGAGACCAAAAAAGTCAGTTCAGGTTGACTTTGGAGCAGCAATTCTGTATTGACTTTCAAAGAGTTTTCCCTGCATGCAAATGGTGTGGTTTAGCCTGGAAAATGCTGGAGCCAGCTAAAGTGAAGTGAAATTATAGCTGCTGATTGTAGGTCAGGAGTGTCTTTCAGGATCCCCCTTCCTTCCCCCTCCACCCCAGAGGAGTTGCTTAGACTGGAAAGCAACCAGCATGTGGAGTAGGACATGGGTTTAAACTGAGTCTTTTAAAGGTGGCCAGTTGTAACACTTCAGAGACATACAACAAAATCTGTTCTTTTATTTTTTTTTCTTCAAAGGTGAACTTTGTTTTTCTTGGAACAATTGAGAATAGTGGCTTTTTAGGGAAATTAAACCCAGATTTATTTTTTTTTCTGCATTTTGGAATGGTAATTAAACTAATATTGCTGGCAGTGAGAGGGCTGCTACTGAGGCGAAGGATAGCAAAGGTTCCTGTGCTTGCCAGAAAAGCTCCCTCTGGGCTGAGTCTGGCCTGACAAAGAGAGTTCCTTATGGTCCTAAATATCTATATGTATGCATGTGTATATCAATAGATACATATATTCTCATGTGTGTGTGTGTGTGTATACCTATATGTAGACAGGAGTTTTTAAAAACAAAAAGCTAAACTCAAGGAAATGAACCACTTATCAGATCCCAATGGGCTCTGCTCTTTCAAAAATATTTTAATTTCGAAATATTATGTTGTTTTTAAAAAATATTTCCCATGAGGTCAAGATTCAGAAGGATTGTCTCAATAGACTATATTTTTAGGAGTGTGAAGGGGATGGAAAGTGAGGTTAAGTTATAAAATACATCAACAACACTCCATGTGAGCATCATGGCAAGTATTCCAAGAGTGGATTGAATTTTATGCTGAGTCCATGGCTTGGTGAAAGGTTTTCACTGATGCTGCAATGAAAACCTGCCCCTCTGCCCATATTTTGAATGTGAGACAGAAAGAGCTCTATGAGCATTTCTTGTCAATAAGGATGAATTCTGGTCTGGGAAGAGGGAATTTTTCCTAACACGTGATGTACGAGGGAAGAGGTGATTAGTTCACTAGCTTTGTGCACTTTGGCCCTTTTACACACGCTAATTAGTGTGGTTTGATGGTAGTTTGAGGATAGTATTAGGATCATCTGTTAGTCAGACTTCAAGTTAATTAACCAGCCAACCCGCTCACACTGGAAGGGGCTTGTGTATGAGTCACTCACTTGGGTAACTGATATTTGTTTATTTTTAGGCAGACTATGAGGCACCCAGACACTATGGCAATGGGTTCCAGATCAGTAGTTTAAATATATGAAATATACTGGTGATTTGGACCTTGCAGATGAGAGGAGTGTCTGCTTGCTCACAACCTCTCCCTTTGTAGAAGATGAGGTCAGGCTCATCACATGAAGACAAATTCCGTATCCTAAGTATAGTTAAGGCTCATTCCTGAAATATACAGAAAGCATTATTTTGGGATGGATCTGTATGTACTCTTGCAGCCCTTGATAGACCCTATATTTCTAAGTGAAAGAGTTGGTTTTATTTGTGTAAGAAAATAAATATGTATGGCACTACATTAATAGCATCCAAATTTGTTTTGTGCCTTGGTCCTTTATTCTTGAAACCTGGTGCTGAAAGCATGGGTCCATGAAAAGTGTGAGAGGTTGGCAAAAGTGAGGTGCGGAAAGCACAGTGGGATTTGGGAACAGAGGTGGGGGTCTTTGAGACTGTTGGAACAAGTTGCCTGTCTTTGCAGATGATCACACTACATAATCCCTTTAATGAATGCATCAAGCTCCTTTTCATGCTTAATTAAGCTCCTTCCTTTACCACTCCAGAGCCACCCATCTTGCTGCCACCTTAAACACATTCATGGCCAGCTCACACCCATTTGTACTCGCTGACTTTCCTCCTGTAGCTTTTGTTATAGAGTATGTCCCAACTTGTTTTGTCAAGACCAGGAGGAAATTTTTTCTTGTCCACATTTCTGTACAATCAATTTGGAAACAGAAGGAAGACTTTGTCTAACTAGGAGTTTTCCAGGGGCCAGTGCCTTGTCCTCAAGAGGAGTAAGTACTTTTCTTCTTTTCCCTTTCCTTTCCTCAGTTTTTGCCTCCTCCATCCTTTTCTCTACCACATTTCTCCCACTGGCCTCCTGTGGCACCCAGTGTTTGCATTCCTTGTCTTTTCTCTCCCCATTTTGCTGCTTTTCCTCTCTGCCTTTGCTTTGCCACCCAGGTTTCCTAGAGACTGACCTCTTTGCTTGTAGTGGTTTGGTTTCTCTTTCCACTCAGGTCAGGCTCCCTCACCTTCCAGCCAGGCACTGCTACATCAAGGGCCAGGCACAGCTTTACAGTGGTGGCTGAGGACTTCAAGTGCTGATGGCTCAGGCCAGTGTTCAGTCCTCAACAGGGGCGAGGTGTCACCCGCCATGGCTGTTCAACTCCATTTCAGTGATCCCATGGTGCACAGAATCCTCAGCTCACCTCTTGTTTCTCTCTTCAGGGTCTCTCCTGACGCTGTCGTGGTACATCTCCCATGGGTGCTCTCAAGCCCTGCAGAGGTACCAGTGTCCACATGGTTCTCCAGCTCAGCTGTGGACCTTTGCTGTGGGTGGGAGAGTGGGCTCAGACACAAACCCTGCTGCCCCCCAGGGTAAAGCAGCTGTCTATCTTCTGTGTGTGGAAGGGCAGCAGCAGAGAGAAAGGTGACACAGTTTTCATTGCATGTTATTTGCTTTTATTTTGGGGGAAAGCATGGGGTGGGGGGATATAAACGTCACCAATTCCCCTGCAGAAGTGACTTTGGACCATGGAGAACGACAGGAAGAAAGATGGCCACAGCGAAAGGAGACCTGGCAGCTTGTTCATATTGCTGGATGTCTTGAGTCCCACACATTTATCTGTGGATGTGAGATATGGAGCATTATTTAAACTGTGTAAACAATAGTTTATTCATTCTCACTCTATAGCCTGGTAGAGAGGAACAAAAAATGTGGGGAATAAGGTATCTTTCTGGAAAAGTGTCATTTTTATAAGAATTGCATTAAGCAAAGAGTTGATTTAATTTAGAATTTCCCTCTTGTGTATTTACGTCTTAATATTATATTTTTAACTTTGCTTTTGTTTAATGTATTTTGTGTAAGTACTCAATTTGCAATGACTTTATTTAACTGTAACAAAGACAATTTTCATATTTTCTAGTATTTGTTTTAGCATTGTAACTACATGAGCACAGTCTTCCTTTCAGTTTCCAGATGGAAACCCCTGCGTTTTCATTTTCCTGAAATGGGATCTTTTAAGATCTTTCCTTGAAATTGTGTTGTTATATACATTTCATGTTTGGTCACTTCTACAATGAAATTTAATGAGCTTTTCTTATAATAGTTTCCAATACAACAGCATTGCAGCATGAGTCCTGTGATTCTGGTAGATGCAGTGAGAAGATTTTTACACGAACTCTTTCTATATTGTGGTTGCAACAGGATTTGGAAGACAATTTTTGACAATTATGGTAAAATAAAGAGAGATCCTTTGTGCATTAGTTCAGACCCTGAGAAAACTTCTTACAGTGGTTTCATCCCAGTTGGTAGTGGTCATGGAATCACGTTAAGGAGATTTAGTACGGGGTGATTGGAAAGGGATTTTCTGCTAGCCTGGCAACGTCAGCGTGATGGGGGAAGTTCTTCTGCATGCCTTCTGGCTCTTGGCTTAAACCAAAGGCACAGATCTCATGCTACTACAAACACTCAATTAAATCAGCACTGTATTTAATAAACAACTTAAAAATATCAGCTGCAGAAAAGCAAACATGGAGATGACAGACTCAGTTTTGTTTTTAGAGGTGGCGGAGAACAGAACGTCCTTTTCTTGGAAACACTACACGTCCAGGAGGAAAGCAGCTCCTTCACAGTGCATGTCTCAGCTTCTCCAGACACTGCTTGCAAAGTCTCAGGCAATGCTGGCCCTTGGAAACATGTGTGCCAATGCCTGTAGAAGCATGGGCTCCCCAGCTGTCTCGGGGATGTTCATTCTGTTTGTCACCTGAATAAAATCCCTCTTTCTTGCACATGAGGACTAAAATGATTTGATAAGAACACAGGAAATAAGTAATTTGGATGGAGAAAAGTAAGTGCCTTTAGTGACCTAAAAACCGGTGTCCATTTTGAAAGGCAGTGGCAAAAATCATGCCTGGGCCTTATCTCGTAATCTGTTATTTTAATCTGATGACCAAGAAGAAGGTGGATGCTGTGCTTTCCACCTAGACAACTGCAGCTATGGGCTAGGTTTGGCTGCTGATGTGTGAGGACCACTTCAGGTCTCAGATTGTGTTGATGCTCGAGTAGTTTGAACACATACAAATGACATCTTATTTAATAAAGGAGTGGACTGACCCTCACTGCAAAATCCTGATCATTTAAAATATATCACAATCATTTCTCCAAAGTAATCTTCCAAAGTTAAGCTACAGATGAGTGCTCCCTTGTCTCAGTGTTCTGCTATAACTGAAGGTCTCAAAGAGTTGCCTGATTTTGGTTCTCTTTGGACTGACATTTCTGAGCAGGCTTGGAGGCTTTTGTGAAGGTTGCCCTGTTGTACACGTTTCATGCTCATCTACCAGATCTTGAGGAGCCACCGCGCTGTTGTCTGTCCCCCTTTGTTGCTGTGCTGGTAGAAATGCTGGTGCAAGGTGAGAAGCTTGCAACTGAGATCCCAAGGGTTCATTTAGCATGCAGCATGGATGCAGCCACTCTGAAAAGCTGCTTTAATTTGCATGGGTGCTGTGTCCCCAGTGGGTGTTGCAAAGGCTATGCAAATTCGCTGTGTTATGTTTTGCTCCTTATTCTTTCTATATCTTGCTTTAGCACTTTGGGGTACAGTTCTTCTCTGCTCCAGTCATCCTCCAGGGAAGCTTTACAATCCTCTCACCCCAGATTAGCAACTAAATGTCTTGCAGTCTGGGAGAGTCCTGAGGTGTGTACATCTGTAAGGTAGAACTGATCCTCCTGAATGGACTAGATAACCAGATAGATTAGGTGACCTCTTAAGGGACCTTCAGTTCCTTTCTTCTGTTATCACACTCCTCAAAGAATTCCTCCAAGTGCTGGGAATGGGATGATTGCTTGCCTGAGGGGTAAGAAGCAAAGAGACTGAAAGTGGGTATTTTCATGTCTTTCTGTGAGTGTTTGCCATTGAACTCCCAGTATCACATGTGTCATCTCTGGGGGCTTGGGGAGAATCTAGAGAGACTAGTACATTTTAGCCTCTTGATAGCTCTCATTCAGTTCTTGAACTCTATACTTTGAAAAAAGAAAAAAAGCATTACAAAATTATTAAGATTAGATTCTCTTCCAATAATGGTTTATTTCTTCAAGGACTACTGGTTTCATTCTTGGGCCTACCTGTGCTCCTCAGCTTTAGCAGTCCTTCAGCTCTGAGCTCTCTCTTGAAGCAATGACCAGGTTGTTCAGAAAAATGACAGTCCCAAAGCAAAAGCAAAGACCCAACCAACTTGTCTTACGAAAGTTTACAGGGAGTGGGGGCAAATATCTGTTTCAGTTTGTTAGCATAAAGTTAAGATGTATCAAATGCCCTGGAGGATGTCAGTCCTTCAGGTGACTTCACACAGGTGGGTCGCTGAGTGATGCAGAAAGCCTGTCTGGCTTTCTTTGCTCCTGTCCCTTCTCTCCCACCAGAGAGAAGCATACTCAGTTGTCAGATCCCTCACCTGGACACTGGGCCCAGGGCTGAACAGGACTACCCTACCCACTCGGGGTGTGTGTGTGTGTTTTAATCCTCCTTCCTTCACAGGGAAGAGGCAAGAACAGAATAAAAATCAGATCTCTTCACTGGGGCCTGGGCAAATAATTGACTCTCCGCTGTCTGCAAGTTATTTTTGTTTAATAAAATGCAGCATAGGAGGCTTTCTCAGGAGACTCTCTTTGCTTAACTCTGTACTGCAAGGCTAACATCTTAACAACTTATTTTTCCTCACATTTGTACTCTTATAGTAAGTATTTGTGCTGGCATGGCTGAGGTGGGACTGACCCTATTAAAACGAAGGGAGAGAGGAGTCAGCAGCTGTAACCTTCAGCCTGCACTGCAACACTATGAACAAAATGCCCCAAACACAGCCTCCAGCCATGGGCTGTGGGGGCTTTCTCAGGTGCTGCTGCACCCACTGTGCAGAGAGAGCACATGGGCAGTGAAGGGCAGATCCGTACCCAGGTAAGGGGAAGACCACAATCCTGGAAATTCCTCTGTATCTAAAACCTAATTTAAAGAAGCACCTTGGGTTTTGAAATGAAAGTTTCCTGGGCACCTGAAGAGTGTGTGTGTGTGTGTAGGCACTCCAGCCCTAAAGCCAAAATGGTGATGCTGAGCCCGTGCCCACACATCTCCCCTGAGGGACAGCAAACTGCAGGACCCAACCCACCTCCAGTGTATCCATAGCTGTGCTCCCTTGCAAATCATAGTGAGGGGAACTTCTCGTTCTGCCACATTTCTCCTGTCTCCCTTGTGCTGGGCCAAGGCTCTGCTCTGGCACTGCCACAACAGCCTTGCAAGCAGCCCCATGGCAGCAGGAGGCTTCCAGGGGCTGGGAAAGACAGGGCTGGTTTCTCTCCTGTGTTAGTGCCTGGACCACTGTGCTATAGGACACGCTGTGGCTTCCTGCCTGAGCCCCTGCAAGAGCATGGAAACAGGACACATGTAGTGTTTGATCCCCTCCCAGCACCATCCATGTGTGCTCAGCTACAGCCCAGCCTGGCACAAGGAGAGCTTGTCCTACAAGAGGTGACCACTCTGGGAGCTTGCATGCTTTGCAGCAGATTAGAGTGTGAGGGCTGAATCAGCTTCCCAGCAGCAATGTACCCACCCTCCCCAGTATCCCTACATCAGGGATGGGAGTTGAGGATGTGCAGGAGCTCCTGAACGGTGGCAGTTGTGACAGTCCACTACGTTTAATTACAGCAGGACTAACTGTGGTTTAATAGAGCGGGGTGAAAATATGAAAATCAACATATTTAAGGTATTTGGGTTACCCAGGGTTGAACTCAGTCCCTCACACAAGATTTTTTTAAAAATAAAACTGATGAAAGTATTAAAAAGCCACATAACTGATTGCAGCAAAAGTCCTATTGTCATGGACTCAGGGTTCTATTAGATTCGCATGGCAAACTTAAAGGTCACTAATAAAGGCTAAAATGATGAGTGAGTGGGGTTTCTGCCCATTTTGGGTCTGCAGTGGGCAGTGGGTGAAGCAAACAGATTTCTGAGGAAATCAGGTCTACCCTTCCCAGTCATTTCTCAAATCCCAGAATCCACTAACTCATACTAAGATGGGTGTATTCTACCTGATTTCAGAAAAGTTATGCAGTAAGGGAAATTAAAGGAAAGGGTCTAGTCCATATCTTCATTTCCACATGGTTTGGCGTCAGTTTCTTATTTTCTTTCTTCACTTTCCCTCTTTTCTCTTCTCTCCACTGTCTGCTTGTGCCCCTATTTCAAAGTCTGTATTGGGCAGCGGAGACTGCATTTTTGTTAGAGCGCTCTGAAGTTGCTCAGGAAGGCTGAGCAGTGCCCTGACCAACCCAGTGCTGGTACAAATCATCTCAGAGGAAATGATAAGAGCTTATGCTGTGCTCTTTCTTTCACAATGAGATGGAGAGGAAGAGTCAGCACCACAACAGCCGCTGTCTTTTCTGTCTCTGCGGCTCTTCCCTCTTGCTCTCCATTTGTGTGCATTTGACTTTTTTATTTTCAAAAAAATAGGAACAAAAGAAAACAACATCTGCTCTGGATCATTTAA
This sequence comes from Pseudopipra pipra, assembly GCF_036250125.1. Taxonomy (NCBI): domain Eukaryota; kingdom Metazoa; phylum Chordata; class Aves; order Passeriformes; family Pipridae; genus Pseudopipra; species Pseudopipra pipra. The sequence goes on from NC_087554.1 coordinate 54,624,157, forward strand.
AATAACCTTTTCCTTTTTTGCCAGAATGGACAGTTGTTGTCACCTTCAGCACGTTACAAGAGCCAGACAGAGAGTGGCTTTCCCTGAGAGTAGGTCATTCTGTAAGGAGGAAAAATAATGAAGCCTGTTTCTCTGCAGATCTATGTTCCTATCACATAAAGGGCAATATTGACTTTTAAGTTAATTATACTCAAATCTACTGTTATCTCTGCATAAAGCATAAAGCGTATCGTGCCCTGTGACTTCCATGTTCTTCAGACACCCTGCCTCCCTCACCTCCTCATGGCTGCTCTGCTGCCTTCAGCCTTTCCTCCTCCTTTCCATCTTCTCTGCAGATTACAGCTTCCGTGTTTTTCTGCTGCTCCAGGTTTCTCTTGAGATTGTCGTGTCATTTCCTCCTCCTTTTTAACCCATCCCTTCCCCTGACATGATCCTTCTTCTCTTTGCAAGGCTGTGTGAGCTGCCATTTTCAGCATGAATAGCAGGAGGGCTGTGGTCGAGCAGTAACAACTCCCAGTAGAGGGGAAGCTCCAGGGGAAATGGGGGGATACCTCACACACCCTCCCCCAGCTGGTGATCTCTCAAGGTCTTTCTCATCCCCATTAACAACAACAGACTCCAGAACTAGCTGTGCTCCTGAGACAGAACTCATCAACCCTCTCCTCCACTGTTGACCACTGAACACAATCCAGCTAGGGAATCTCCTTTTCCTGCTGCCTGCCATTGCACAGCTCTTTCACACAGCTCTAGGCAGCACAGGGCTCACCCCAGCTCTTGCCATGGGAGTGGGACAGTAGCTTAACACTAATACCAGGGCCTAAACGACACAGCAATTTAAAGGTGAAAGAACTGAGCCACAGCTACCCTCTGGTATTCGATCAGCCCTTTGCACTGAGCAGTGCACTTCCTCAGTGGCTGCTATCTCTTATTATACATTTTTAATTGATTAATTTTTCATCCTTATCCTAAGGTCGCACGTTCATGGCAGTCATTGTCATCACCCCATGTTCATTTCATGTAAAGCTATATTTAGAAATTTCCTGGATGACATATCTCTAATGTACAATATCCTTTTACAGCTCATATTAAGTCAGATGTCAGACCTTTAGACTAGGACTTGGTTAGTCCTTGCCTGGACCATAAGATATGCTGTTCGGGAGAAGCTTGTCAGTCCCACTGGTGTGATTGCAGTTACAGAGCTACAAGAGGTTTCCTGTTTTTTTCACACTTTTTTGGCAATGCATTAGCTTGCCCTCTTCCCTTCATTGCCTGGGCCGTTGCCCATTGCTCGAGGGTGGCTGTGAGGGCTCCTGTCTTTTGGCCTTTATCATGATGGCACCGCAGTGGCTGTTTCAGACAACCATTCAGCGTTAGTTAATGCACCACATGTACTCACCATGGCACTTCACTTCCCCTTTCTTTTCCCTTACAACATTCCACACATAATCCACCCCCGCCACCCATCAAGTATTTTAAAGTCAAGCGATTCTAGAAATTGGGTGACAGGACCAAAACCATCAGAGGTCAATTTGTGAAAGTCCAAACCATACTCTCTGCTTCCTGGATACTGTTTTTTATAAATCCCGTAAGAATTTAATTAAGTCTGAAGGACTTTAATTTCTATTAAGTGCTGTTGAGATTGGCTAATGGGGGAAAGAAGATTGAGGGGGGAGAGATGTGCATTGCCCAGCTGATGTCATAAGCTTTATTTCTATAGGAAATTGGTATAAAATGGGAAAGAGAATAAGTTGTTTTAAAATAACAGCCTCACTTGAGCCTTCACATATCTGATGCTTTTAATATTTCCTCCCTCTTTCAATACATTAGGGGGGATACACGGGGCTGAGATGCTCTGTCTGAAGCCTCGGACTTCATTTGCCAAGCTGAAGTTGAGTTAGCACTTCTGAGCCTCTGGGGCTGTGTCTTGCATCAGAAACAACACAGCTCGTTATCATCCCCGAACCCTGCTCCTATCAGTTGCTGCGCTACGTGATGGTAGGTGACACGTGGAGGAAAACAGGATCTCTTCCAGAATATGTGAAAAGGTAGGTTTGACATAAGATTAAATCAATAAGAGGAAGATGGATGAGCATTCATTACCTGTATCATCAAGGAGATTGTTTTAAGAGAAGGGAAAGTTTACCTTAGGACATTTGTTCCCCTCCCCTTTGTTGTACAGCTGCTTGTCAGTCAGCTCGTTGGCTGCCACAGTTGGGAGCATGTGTTTCAAGGTGAACTGTTGCTTATTTCAGTTTGCCTTAAAATGTTGCTTGGCAAACCGAGGTAGTTCAGGAGATGATTGATGAGCAATGAGACAAGCACGCAGCAGGGACAGGCTGGACAGCTGGGATGACTTCAGCCACAGTCCAGAGCTGATTCTATCATTTAAAGGGCAGGATTGGGTCAAAAGGAAAAGGGATGCTAAAGGAGAAAGAATAAATAAAAGAGAGAAAGAGAGAGACAGTTTCAAAGACTAGGAGACAGGCTGTGATACAGTAGTCACCATAGTGATGATGAGGGAGGGAGGGAGGGAGGCAGAGGACAGGGCAGAAACAAAGTCAGTCAATAGTAAAAACATTCAAGATTTAAAAGGCAGCCTGCTGGCTTTGTGCATGTCTGGGGATCCTAAAGACTGAGCAGGCGTCATCAGGCATCTCCAAGCGTTTCTCCTGCTATTGGGGTTTTGTATTGTTAAAGGTTCATTTCAAGTTATTATTTGTACCATCATGTAACAGTTACAATTAGTTTTAGCTAAAAATATTTTCTTTTGATATGACTCTTGGCTGAGTTTGACTAACTTTGTTGCGAGATCGATATGGGGAAAAATTCCTTGTGGCCTCCTTCCGGTCTTTTACTAATGCCTTTGAGTTGTTAGCACTTTTTTTTGTTGTGAAGGGTGGATTTCTGTGCTGGTGGGGTAATCAGAACACAGCTGCACACCAGCCACAGGAGGATCTGAAAATCTGTGGTAGACCCCTTGGGCCCCCTGTGCACGGACATGGCAAGGTAACATCAGAAGAGGATCCCAAAAACCACTGTACTGAAATGCCAGTTATCGAAAATAGTCCAAAGGAGGCACTGAAAAGAGGACACATCCTTGGTTATACATTACCACTTTAGAAGAAGCTGCAGCAATTTAGGACAATTTTAAGCAATTTAACCTGAAGTCTCTTCAGCTGCTTGAGCTGGCCATGCCTCTGCTCGAGGTTACCATTGTCACACCACAATGGTTCACCTGAGCGCTCCTCACCTGCTCCAGGAAACATCTGACCAGTTCAGAGGAGAGGAGTTATGTCAGAAGCAACTCTGCCAGCCCTGCTAAGAGAAAGCAACAGTTTTCAGCACAGGAGTTGTAGATGAGGGACAAGGACACTCCTTACACTGCCCCAGCTGTATTTGCAGGAGGCCAACTGACTGAAGCTTTAAATTCATCCCTTCCCATGGCACAGACATCTGACTGCATGCCACCAGGCAGTGCCTGTCTCCTTTCAGAATTCAAACTGGGGCTTGATGCCTGAAACTTTGCCTTATTGTGTTAGTTGTTGTTGTTTTTGTTGTTTCTGTGTCAGCTGCTGGAGATGACACAAGAGGCAGGGGTTAGAGCACTTGACAAAGAGATCCATTCACCTCCTGTCAATCAGCAGAGCATTGAGGCAGAGCTGGAACTATGCTAGAAGAGAAGACCCTGCAGACCTTTTGAAGCTTTTCTCTGTTTCATGAAATAATTTGAGACTCTTGAGGGAGGAGAAAAGGGAAGAATAAGTGTTCCAGATATTACAGCACCTATCTCTGAGTCTCAGCATCCCAGGTCATCCCTACTAATTTAGCTAGTCATGCCTAGTCTTGTTCTGTCTTTGTTTCCTCAAAACTTCATTCCAGACAGCAGGGTTTCTCTGAACTGTGGGAAAAGAGACATACAAGCTTAGAGACAAAAATCAGTCTTATTCCAGTTATTACCGGAATATTTCAAGGTCATAAAATTTGACATTGGTTGTTGAGTGTGTTATTGCTATCCCTTTGAAGGGATATACTGCATTTACTTTGACCCTTTTACTTGTACTTGTGTCTCTTCTAAACGCTTCATGGTAAAATCATCTGTTTTTTTTTTTTTCTTTCTTTCTTCAGAAATTCGGTGAATTTTGGATTTTCAAACCTGTTTTCCTTGATTTACTTCAATGAGAAAAGGCCTTTGACTATGCCATGAGAAGTTTAGGGATTCTGTGATTTTTGCCTAATTTTTAAGGGTGTAGAGTGGGCTGAGTCTGGGTTTAATTCCCACTCAACAAACATCCAGAATTTTCCCCTTCCATTTGGGTTGTAAAACCTAGTCTAGCCCTGCACAAAAAAAGTGTGTCAAGCCAAATCAGCCCCTTTCCTTTGGTCTCTTAAGCAGACTAGAGCAAGTTAAAGGTCTTGGTTCTTGAACTCTGCAGTTCTAGACACATTTCAGGTTTCCTAGGCCTTCCCATAACTATTTTAAAATGTGTAGGTTCTGTGAAGTGCACTGCATGATGGACAATGAAACTGTGAACGTGAATTACAGAAAAACATACTGCCTCTTACTCCTGCATGTATTTTTATGGAAGTATTTCAATATTTCAGAGTGTTCACACACCAACAAGAGTTCAGATTGCAGCATGGCTGCCTTCAATAACCTGCCTCTGGGTGTTTATTTTGGCAAAGGCATTACAATGGTAGCCTGGTGTGGGGCACAAGGCTAGAGGTGAGAAGGAGAGAAAGGGAAATTGTACAAGCAAAAGGGAGAAGAAACAGTAATGAACATGATTGAAAGATGGCTGGTCTTTGGTGTGAAGGCATTGACAGTGTAGAAAGAGAACAGCACTTGGGTGGAAAATCCAGAGCTGCCTGGATTGGAGTTGGGGAGTTGGAGGTTATAGTGATACCATCAGAGAGACTGCGGTGAGAGTGGGATCCCTGAGAAATGGAGAGTGAAGTTAAAACAATGGGAAAAATGAACAGCATGAGAGGAAGCAGAGATGTGAAAAAGACTGAAAGGCAGAAAGGTCCTTTTTAGGGGAGTGCCCATCAAGGTGTGCGGCATCCCCCATCAGGGCATGGAAAGGCATTCAGGCTGTTGAGCCTCACTGTTCTGCTGTGGTTAAACAGCAGTGATGCTGTGATGGCAGGAGAGGAGCTCTTCCTTCAGAGCACATGGCGTTGCAGTACCGTGAGAAGCTGCTCTGTTAGGTCAAGCAGTAGAAGTCTGTGGAGTGGATGAAAGAGTCTCCTCTGTCTGAGCATGAGAATATCAATGATTTCAGATGACACATTTAAAGAAAAATAAGTCGTCAGTCTCCTTACCCTCAACCCAAAATAGAAATCTACAAGTACAAGTGACAATGAGGTTGAAGTTCAGGTGATTCAGAAATTCAGATGACTCAGAAAAATGACAGAATAAAGACTGGGATACTATTCTTTCCAAAGGACTTGAATTTCTTTGGTACACAGGAGGGACAGAGAATCCCTTAGTCATTTTGTTTTATCTGCAGTATTTAATGTGTGGTGCCCTATATATTTATTGTGTGTTATCCAGGCTTGTTTTAAAAGCCATCTGTTTCCTCCTAAGTAAGGATGCCATATATTTGTTTTTCTCTGGTACATACTTCTTTTCTGCCCTTTGAATCCCATCTGGATGATCCTCTTAGGCAGTAAACAGGATTTTAAAAGAGAGTTTGAGGAATAAGTGCTCTGAGTTTTGGAGGATTTGACAGTTACCATTTAAGACCTCTACTCCTCTTACTTTTTGTCAGTGATATGCTAGCTCAAGTCCTAAAATTTTCTTTCTACTACTCATTATTGCTCCTCTTGAGGGCTTCACAAACACTCAACTGATCTTCATATCAACTTGGCAGGGGTTTAATTTTGCTCTGTTATTTTTGGGAAAATTTTGGTGGGGTTTTAGAAATAAATTTCATTATCCATCTTTCAACTTTGATTATAGGGTGCATTTGTCCAAGCATGCTGGACAACAGCCAACAGCATGCTGGTGGCATAATGGATAACACCTTCTGATTATGAATGAGAGGACTGCAAGGATGACTCCTGGATCATGTTTCTTTTGCAGGCCTTTTTCCTTCTCATTCAAGGTGTTTGAAGCACAGCATGTTAAACTCTTTGCAATCTTGGATTCCTTACCAGCTGATTGTACAAATACTCCCTTTTCAACTCCTTTCTGTAGGGCTTGGTTTGCATAGCTCCAAGTTCCTCCTTTAGGTTAAAGTGAAATAGAGACCTGGAAGGAGGAATCCCTCTTGCTGCATGCTTCACATCTAAACCCAAACAGAATGATCTAGTACTCAGAGAGGTAGCAGGTCCTGTGGAAAAAATGTGATCACATCATTAAAGTCTTCAGAACACACTTTCAGAAGCAGGGCAGAAGGGATATCAGACAAACTGAGGTTGCACACACTGGCTCAATATTAGTACTTCCTCAATCCCCAAGTCACATTGCTCTTACTAGATTTTGATATAAGTGCTGGAAATAGAAATGGAATGACAAATACACTTAACAGAACTTATATCAATTCACTGCAAAATGTATTAGTAGTGACCAATAAAGTCAGATTATTTCACTGGATTTACCCTAGTGTAACCCAGAACAGAGTGTGGTCCAGTGGGTATGAGAAAAGTTACAATTTAAAGAAATAAATCTCACCTATTTCAAGTTTTATTAGCTTCTGTTTCTGTTGTGCCTCTCAATTTTTGCATTTGTCACATACTGGAGCTTGGCTGGATGAAAGCTTTAGCCTTCATTGTGTTACAGAGTTTTTGTAAAGAGTAGATGATGTTTTTAAAAAGCCAAGAATAGACAATACATGTAATTTTTTATAGTGAACTTACTCTTGGCTCAATTTAGCTTTTAGCGTGACAAAGAATTTTATCCAAGAGCCTAGTGAATCTATATGGTATTGCCAAACTGAATCATTTAAAAATAATGAGTCAGATCTTAAAAAAAAAAGTATTATGACAGGGACTTCTAATTATAATGTTTAGGAGTGAATATATGTTCAATTCATTTTGCTTTGCCTTTTGATTCCTGAGCCTTTGCAGTGTGCTCAGCCTATATTTTTAAGCTATCTACAACCATGAGAGCAGGAAAATTACTACTTTTGTTTAAATGAAAGAAAAATGAGAGTTTTTTACATAATCACATCATTCCAGGAGCTGGTACTTTGAGGAAAAAGTCTCAAATATCACAAAACTTATGATAGAGATTGTAAGAATTGGCAATTTGTAGCTCCTCAAATGTGTCTGAGGTTTAGAAATGCCATTCTTACAAATAAAGAACTTCCTGAGGTCTATAAAAGATGTAAAGCTATATGTTAGCAGCAGTACCATTAGAAATAACTTCTCCTCTGCAGGGAAAGATGCAGACTGTCACCTTCTTGCCACAGCTGCTGAAATGGGAGGCCCAGCTAATGAAAAAAAAGTTGATCTCAGTTGAGTCGACAGTCTGTTACCGCAGTATGGATTGGGAGTAACTCCAAGAAAGTGAATGCAAATACCACAGCTTTCCACTTTGGAGCTAAGATCAGAATGTTTCCTGGTACCTCAAGGAAACTGGAGGGGGAAGGGATACTGGTTTTTTGGTTTTATGACTGTGTATTATCTCAAACAGCCCAGGAGAGGTTTGGAGCCTCTTCCTGCTCTGGATTATGTTGGTCTCATTCTGCAGCAATTGCATGAAGACAAATTAGCATTCCTCAGGTAAGACTGAAGCCAAAGAAGAATTTAGCTTTTTGTGACTTTCATTTCAGTGCAAAGATGACATAAGATTCTGTGCATTTTAACTCGCATCTGTCTGCAACAGAAGAGCATTTAATTCAGGATGTGAAAGCACTTTTCTTAGCAAACACTGAGGACTGAATTCAGGAAAGTGGTACAGGATCACAAAAAGGCTCTTATCTCTCTGGGATATAAACTAGGAAGGATGAAAAAGTGAAGGACCTGGGAACTGCTGCGGCATGACCTAGTGAAGGGTGAAGTCCCATTGTCTCAGCTCCCTAGGAATTCTGAGAGTTCAGCTATTCCATTTGAGGCTGAACACAGCAGCCCCTTGTCCTCAAACCTTGACGACATTTGTCTGCTACTATTAAAGTGAGAGGGTTGTCCTCAGAATACTCTGGTGCTCCTTTGGCTACATCTGCTAAAATTACAAGAGTGCCTTGGCCTGCCTGCAGTTTGACAACAGGTTCTGTTTTATTATCATCTGCTCTTATGAACAAATAATTGCAAATTTCTTTTTGCTTTGCAAAGAATCCTTGTTTTCTACACTGGCAGCAGATTACTAAGTGCGTCCTGTAAGCTGACCTCTCCTTACATCTTCTGCTGCTCCAAGGGTTCTTTACATATTTGCAGCCTGAGCATCTCTTCTGAGTTTCAAGGGAGCTCTTTCCCCCCGCCCCCGAGGGCAGCTACAGCCAAGTGTTACCACCCTCTGTCCATTTTTCTGCAGGGAGATGGCTGTGACTGACACACCATCCCAAGGCTACAGCAGATGACCACTGCTGACAGAAGTAGCTCATGCATTTACTGTGGAAAATCTTCAAGCCAGTTTTGTCAAGGAACACTCCTTTCCTATTACTCGAAGGCTCCAAAGGAATTTTTCTAATACTTCTAGCTCAGATCTTTGCAGTACTTTAGCTAATATTTCACCACTTCCACAACAGGTCTTTCAGCATCCAGAAGAGCAGGAGGGGCTTCTTCTCTGGTAGACAAGGCTCTTGTCTCAGAGTTCTCAGAGTTCTCTTGATGCCAAGAGAACTTGTCTGTTATCCCCCAAATATCAAAACAGTCTCTAGAGTGGAATCATTGATATAATCCAATAATTGAAGACACAATGTCCAACCGGTCTGTCTGGCTTCCTTTTGCTGCCTGGGCTTTGGTGGGGGTCTGCAACAGAGATCTGAATAGTCCTTCCTGATTAAGAAACTTTAAGTAGTTACTGTAGCAGGGTAGCTCTTTTCCAAATGCCATACATGAAAGACCCACAGCTGTCTGGCAGCTGACTGGCACTGGCCTTCCTCAGACCAGGAAGCCTATTCCTTCCTCGTCCCTGCGCTAGCAGCTCTGCCATCTTACATCTCCCAGGTTCACTGGAAGCTTTACACTGGATAGCCAGCTTATCTTTTTGCTTCTCAGCTTTCCTCCCCAGTTAGTGTGCTCTTGAGTCATTGCTGCCTTATGCTAATCACTGGAACTGCATTCTTTCAAGCTCTCGTTAATTACTGTCTAGCTTATGTATAACCCCCTCCTACTGCAATCACAGAGATAGTAAAGATTATGCAAATGCTGATTAGGGTGTAATGTGGCTTGCAGAGCATTCATCATAACTGTTGAGAAGGGAAGCTTGATTCTTAGGGGCTAGACTGAAATTGTCTGAGAGCATTTAGAGTTTACATTTTTCACTTGAAAACCGAACATATTTGATACAGAGAACACTGAAACTCGGCAAGGAAAATATCCGAATATAATCATGCTTCCCTGAAGATACGTTTAAAATAGATACCTGCTCTTGGGTTTTAACTATGCAATATGTGGGGGTTGCTAAGACAGCCAGTTGTTTGCATCCCAAGACAGCCACTCTCTTCCTGATACCACCTGGAGCCCTTTCAGTCATTTTCTTCATATGTACAGGGCAGAAACCTCCACAACACCCATGATAAAAAATTATCGGTGAAAATGAAATTATTCTAAATATCAGCCCATGAACATGCTGGTGACTCCTAACTTGAAGTCCCAGGTGGATAAGTAGAATCCAGCTAAGAGGTGTCTTCAGACAAACATCTGGGTAACTATTTTTTCTCTAGAGTCACCTCATTTTATGCATACTATCATGAGACAGAATGAATGATACCTGGGAAACTGTAAATCTGAATTACCATTTTGCTATACAAGTGAGGAAATTGTTAAGAATAGCAGGAAAAACTGTTGAGTCACAAGAGACAGACCAAGAAGGGACTACAAGCTTTGTGGTAAAAGATAGAGAGAAAGACTTTATGCTGTTGTACAGGTGCAGGTATGTGCACCTTTGTGGATCCAACATTTGTGAATCCACTAGACAGCTGGATACATGTTAAGACAAAGGCTGCCAGGGAGTTGCTAATGCCATGAAGGAAGTCCCAAAACTGCATCTATAAGAACTAGATCCAGAATAGAACATCCTTTAACAGCACGACAGTGTCTCTGACACATTTGCAGGGCAAGGTCCATGTGACTTAACAGAGGGAATCCAGGTCAGCTCTATCAATTATAGCTCCCAAACAAACAGTGTTGACAAGAGAAGTGTTTTTCTTTAGGCTTCTAGAACAACTATTCTTCAGATGATGATTGCTCCTGACTGGATTCTCTCCAGGAATCTGCTGGAGCAGCAAACACAGAGGTTTCATCCCGTGGTAATCCCTTCAGTACTGAAGCCTGGTCAGTCTGCCTGGGTCAGGCTGCATGTGAAGTCAGGACAGATTATTTCAGGGTTTGGAAATGCATTTTTTATGGACAGTTTACTTATAACAAAAGAACATCCAGAGGCTCAAACAACCTTCAAGAACACTCTGAAATCTCCCTCTAGAACTAGCTAGAGCAGTGTCAATAAAAGGGCTAGGGGTGTGAAAAAGCCTCTCAGATCTGTTCTGATGCTCTGATGGCACTGGGGATAAGGCACAGGGCTAAACTGGAAGCCAGGGAAGTGATGAGACTCAGTGACCACTTCCCAGTCACCTCAAACGCTCAAATTGTTCCTAAGCCTGATTCTCACAGGTCGGTTTGTGTTCCCATGACTACATGCAGAAAAGGTGAAAGTAAAAGTAGTTACATCACTCTGAAGAAACAGCTATTATTGATTACTGAGAAGAGCCTGTAACAATTTCTACAATAATGAACAACTCTCAGCATTGAAAGTATACCCATCTGGCGTTTCTGACAATAATAGGTAAGATTTTTTCTCTTATATGATTAGATTCTGAAATTCTTGATGGAGAAAAGATCCTAAGAATATCAGGATATCCTAAGGATGTGTCATCAAAAAAATGAGGGCATCTGGATAAATCAATACAGCTGTTATATTCATGTCAGCCTTTTACTTTGCCAGGTCTTCCACAGAATCCTAGCAGTTGCTAGTTACGAACTAGTATAATAACTGATGATTTATGTCTGGGAAAATCTTTTAGACCAAATCCTTGTTCCTTATAAAGCTGCTTTGTGCTGCTCTAAAGGCACAAAACAGCCTTTAAGATGCTTTTACTGGTTATATTCAGATTCAGCTGTCACAGGGAAATCTCCATATGGTGGAGAGCTGATCTTGCTGAGTCTGCATTCTTCCCATCCCAGCTCTGATTTTGCAGCCGTACGGAGAGGCAGACATATAGCTGAAGCATTGCTGTGCTCTAGTAATTCCCTGCTGTGGAGCTGTATCTTGTCTCTTTTTCCAGGCACAGCTCAGAATTCACATGAACCACTTTACAGGCCTCTATGGGAATCCACTGACATGCACTCAAAAATTTCATTTGACTCCAAAGTCAATTTGGCATGGGCACAATGGCAGTCTTGATGATAGGGGAGCCTGGGGACCTCAATATATTTTTAATAGTCTCAACAAGAGAGTAAGAAGGCCCTAAGATTACTGAGACGCAGTTGTACTATGCCATACTAATATTTCTTGTTAATTGTGAAGTAGATATATAAGTTGACTTGGGAATTAAAATTGTCTTGAAAGAAAGGAAAAATGTTATATAGCACATGCACAAAGGCATATATAACTTACTTCTGGAAGAGTTGGGGAATGTTTCACCTCAAATGCTTGTCATTTGGAAAGCCATCACTTTTTAGAAAATTGAAGTAGAAAATCATAGCTTGGGCAGGGGAATTGTTTTTTCCTTAAACAAGTGGGCTATCACATTAGACATTATTGCCTAGTAGCAGTTGAAATAAACCCTGAGGAATCTTTATCTCACGTATAGGATGCAATAAATGAATGTGTATTCCCATGATACAGGTCCTCTTGGGCAGTGCTTCAGCAATAAAAAGGAATATAAATTTAATGATTTTATTATTCTGTTAATAAGCATCTTCAATCCGAAGCATAGGATGAGGAAGCTGCAAGTCAAGAAATTGCTTCAGTGCCAGAAATGTAGAAACTGGCTCCTGCTAAGTCTTGCTCAGATCCACAATAGGTATTGATTAGGAAAAAAACATAACCACTTCCTGCAGAAGCTGTGGAGAGGCCATGTGAACCACACAAACCACAACACTTAGAGTTAGCATTCCATACAGAAGCAGTGCCAAACTGCACCTGAAACAGTAGGGCTAATAAGGATGTACTGTACCATTCCCAATTACAAATGTTCAGCTGAAAGACTGCTAATTGCAATAAGCAAATTCACACAGGAAAAAAATGGTTTGCTGCCCTCTCTCTCTCTCCCTCTCTCAGATTTACTTCCAGTATTAAAAATAACCTGTTGATGCCACTTTTGGGAAGATAGGATTGGAAATGATCCCCCTCTACAACCACACAACTGTCATTTTGTTCAGGAGGCCTCAGAGCAATAACTTTTCTGCAGCCCCCACTTACCAAGGGTCACCAAACACTTTTTGGTAACAGGTAATAAACTTAAGAGCTGCAGTAAAAGGCCAAACCTCTCAAGCACAGTAGCAGAGAAGACTATAGGCAGTACCTGTGCAACAAGGTATTTACCAAATAAATCTCCCAGAAGATTCTGAGAAGGTGGCAGAGGGAATGCAAAACAGTCCTTTGCCAGGCTCACCTGAGGGAAAAGGTTCTGTGGTGACACAAATCTGGCAATCAATTCAACTGTATGCCTGTGAGCAAGATGTACCACAAACCACCTGATGATTTAATGTCACCAGCCCTATCTACATCCTGTCTCTGACTAATTTCCAGTGCCTCAGAGGCAGTTGACAAAAACCTCATAAGCCAAATGTAGATGGGGCAGGGGACCAGAAGCAGGCCTGGAGCTTGGGCATGATTAAAGCCAATGTCAAAGCTCAGCAGCTCAATGTCCTTTAAATACCCTTTGGACACACCAAAGTATCATGCCCCAATTTAAAATCAGGTAGGTGCTTGTGCCTGGAGTACTGTTTGTTTGCTCCTGGAATAGTTAGAAAGCTTTTCAATCTAAGTATACTCATGACCAATTTATGACCATACATCACTGTGCTAGCATAATTCTTTAACTTAAATAGTCTTCTTCCTTGATATTTACTGTTTGAATGTATTTACGGTGAATCACACTGTTTTGGCTTCATTTGGCTAGTTAAGGAAGCCAAGCTTGCTTGCTTGCAGCTCCCGTTCAAGAATATGGATACTCTGCTCCCTTGCCACCCCAGTGTTCCTCTTCTGCACCTGCGGCAACCTGAGTCAATCTTTTCTGACTGTAAGTCACCAGAACTGGACACAATTTCCCAAACAAGGGTCCTTAGCTGTACTGTGTAAAGCCATATTAATACTTCCCTCTGTCTACTAAAAATACCCTGCTTTGTGCATCATGGACTCACGTAAGCCTTTTCCATAGCTATTCCACTGGCAGCTCACAGTCATTTTCTCATGGAGGAGTGCACCCACATAGTAAGGTCAGAGCACTAGGCCTAAGGCCACCAACATCATCACCTTCCTCCTTTCACTACAGAGTGTTTTCAGTGCAGGGTACTGCTTCCAACCTTGAACAAATATTTGCTTTGGCAATTGTTATTTGCTGTTTCTTCCAGTATGTCTGAGTAAAAACCATCTTTGGGTTCATCCATCATGTCAGCCTCAGGAATTTTCTCCATTTCTCTAGGTTTGCTGTTCTGCAATCCCAAATCTTAGACAAATATCTGCATTTGTTCCTCTTGCAGTTTAACATAAACTGGCTTAGTTTGTGATCGCTAGGTTCAAGCTTAGTTTCAATACTATGGCCTTCTACAAGGTCCTTGCTGCTTATTAATACCAGGCCTAAAATAGCATTCTCTCTCATGGACTGTTTGCTTGAGAAATCGAGTTTCTACGACACTCGAGAACATTTAAGCCCTACCATTTCCCAGTGGTACCTCCCAGTCTGTAGCTGAGAAATGTTTCCCATAATCACATGCTCTTCTATATCTTCCCCATAGTTTTTGGAGATAACTGTCCCTGTCCAAATTTGCAAGAGATTACCACCCTTCTCTCAGGGGACTTTTTAATTTTTAATTCTTTGCTATCATATTGTTTTCCAATGAAATGTCCTATTATTTTACATTTTCAAACCATTTTACTAAAATACAGAGTAACTACATGGTCTCTACTATTATTTCTGTTCTTCTAAGTAGCTACCCCTCCAATGACTATATTCTAAACACTACTGCCAAGCAAAGGTGTGCAGCATGTTGCAGCAGCCTTGAGACACAGCATTGCTTATAACAAGAAATTACAAGCCAATGAAACATTGGTGACATATCTTGCTGTAATAATTGTATTAGAAATATTTAAAATTTTGTAGTCATGATACGGAAAAAGAAAAAAACACAACAAAGCAATTTAAAGGGTAGATATTTCATTAGATCAACACTTAATCCCTTTGGCTACAGACATTTTTTAATGTGGAAAGGCTTCTGACATCTTTAAATTGTATAAGAATTTGTTTTCTCTTTTTGGGGTAGACTACATTAGTATAGCTGCTGGAGCTACAGGCACTAGAATCCTATTATGTTTCCTATTTTTTTTTAGGGCAAAACAAGAGGACATACATACAACAGCAAAAAGAGTGGCAAAGGAGGAAATTGCAGGTTTGTCTCTGATAGAAACTTATTTGCAGCCCTGCCGCTGGAGAAATCCAGGCTTGGCGCACAGTCCTTTCTGCTAGTCCTTAGAGGTAAGCAATCTTGAACAAGTGATGGGAACATTCAAGGCATACGTCTGAGATTGTCTTCCTGATCGCAGGTTCGTGGCATCGTTTCAAAAGCCGCAGTTGTCTTGACAGCTAAGCCAGCCTTTGACTGGGGACAGCAGCAAAGGCGGGAGAGAGGGGGGAAGAGAGAAAGCAGAGAAGTGGGATGAAGAGAAAAACAGCACACAGGAGAGAATTAGCAGTGTGGCCGAGAGTCGTGATTAAGGGGCTGGTGAGGGAGGACACAGCCGAGCTAGAGATGTTTGGGTTTGCAGGGCAGGTTGGTGTGGGCGTTATAAAGAGCCGGGGGATGAAGATCGAGGAGGGTCAGGATGGATTTCGGCACGCGTGGAGATGCTGTAAGCGGCAACTATGACGCAAAGCTTGTTCGTTCAGGATCACGCATCCAACTGTTCCTCCCTAGTGATCCCTCGATAAACAACGTCCGAAAAGGACGGTGACCTCATCCCACTGAAATTAGCCAAACACCACACATTTCTCCGTGTTCAGCTCCGCACATTCCTTACAGCTCCGGCTCTCCCGGATGCCAACCACATCGCTGCACCCGGGGCTCCGAAGGCCCCTGTGCGGAAATTCCTCCAGCCCACCTTGGACTCCGGCTTCGGCTGAGCCTCCATCCCCAGGTCCGGCTGGGCACCTCCGGCTTCAGCTGAGCCCCCATTCCCGGCTCCAGCTGAGCCCCCGCGCCGCTTCTGCGCCAGAGCCGCCTCTACCCCTCCCTCCTTCCCTCCCCACATCCCAGTGAGGCGGCGGGGACACGACAAGCCACCCAGCGATGCCCCCGCGTAAAAGCGAGACCGCCGATACCGTCCGGGCATCTGCCCCGGTCGGGACACGCCGCGATACGAGCGGAGCCCGACACGGGCGTTTCTTTCACCTGCCCGCCCGGAGCCACACGTTCCTTGGGCCGTCGGGGGGGTCTCCTGCGGAAGGTCGCGGATGCCTCTGGCACCCTCGGGAAGCCAGGCAGGGCAGACACCCCCTGCCCGCCCGCCGGGACTCGGGGTTGGCACCTACGGCCGGCGGCTCCCGGGATCGGCCTCTCGGGGGGTCGAACAGCTCTGCCTCGCTGCTCTTTCCCGATCTCTTCCAGACTCTTCTCCCTGCTCCCCACCGCTATTTTCCCTCCCTCCCGTGTTTCCCAGTGGCATTTTCTTTGTTTAATAAAGGCTGTTGTGTTCGAGGCGCCCCTTCGAGCGGGGGCTGCTGCACTTCCCCCGGGACGAGCAGGGGCAGCGGGCGGCTCTGCGCCGCGCCGATCCCGCTCTCCCGGCGCCCCGCGTCCCGGCGCCATCCCCCGCGCCCTTCCTTCCCCCAGTGCCCCAACACAGCGCCCGCCCTCCGGCCGAGCCCCCGCGGCTCCATCGGCACCTCCCCGCGCCGGGAGCGTGACACTCCGTGCCCCCACAGCCCACCCCGCTCCCCCTTCGCCGGGCGCGGGCGGCGGGGCCCCTTTCCCCGAGTCGTGCCCGCGGCAGGGGGGGGGTGACGGCAGCATCAGGTGCAGCCGGGGCCAGCGGCCAGGGCAAGCCCGGCCCCCGGCTGCCGCCTGCGCGCTGAGCGGCTGTGCCGGGCCCGCCCCTCGGTGTGTGGGGAGGAGCCGGGAGAGCAGCGGGCTTCGCCGGGGATTTCCAGCCCGAGCGGGCGGGAGAGGAAGTGCGGGGCGGGGGGAGACGGCGCACAGCGGTCGGGACTTTCCGCCGGGCTGGCGGTCGCTCTCGCCCGGCTCCGGCTGCCGCCCGCCGCCCCGCTCCCCGCACACGCTCGCAGGTAGGGCGGCCGCGGGGCTCGGTTCGGCTGGGCTCGGCTCGGCTGGGCGGCGGAGGAGGGGAGGGCGGGAGCTGCTCTGCCGCCGTGGCGGAGGCTCCCGCGCGGGGCTCCGGCACCGGCCGCGCTCGCCTGCCCGCGCTCGGGCGCTCCGGGCGGGGGGCCGGGGCCGGGCGGGCGGCGGGGGCCGGGGGCGCTCCGGCGGGGGCGCGGCGCTGACCGAGGCATCTGCTGCCAGGCAGGAGCCGAGCGCGCTGCACCCGCAGCCCGTGCCGGGACCTCGGCGGCGCCTGGTGCCCGGGGATAGATCAGATCAGCCTGCGGCGGGGCGGCGCGGACTCCTCTCCTGCCCGGACGCACTCGCACTCCAGGGCTTTCTGCAGGTGCCCCTTTTCACTTACTTATTCCCGCCTCCCCCTTTCCCTTCCCCGCGCCTCTCGCTCTTTGCCGCGCACCCCGCGGTGCGTGTGCCTGTGCGGGGAGGGGAGGGCAGGGAGGCGAGGCCGGAGCGGGGAGCCGGGAGCCGCGGCGGCGCTTGCGGCGTTTGATGTGTCGTTTGAATGCAGAAGGCTCGCTCGCTCCTGGCTCCCTCCATATGCAGTGCTGGGGGCGGGCCGACGGCCTTTAAAGGGGCACTGCCGGCAGCGCCGCGCCTGGCGCGGAGCGCGGTGCCGGCTGCGCCCCCCCGGCTGCCGCTGCGGCGGAGCCCCCGCCGCTGCCCGGCCATGGGGCCGCGCCCGCCCCGCCGCCGGAGCTGCCCCTCGTCGCCGCGGGAGGAGTTGTATTTTTCACCGAGCCCGCCTGCCCGCACCGGCGCTGCGCTATGCCCTCCCGCCTGCCTGCCTTGTCTGCCGTGAGCGGAAAGGAAAAAAAAGTGTTTTGTTTTCACGCCATTCATTTCGTGCGCTGATTCGCGACGCCGCGTTTTAGCGCGTTGAATGAATCGCCGTGTTGTAGGTCAGGGAAAAATAACGAATGTTTAAAAGTTTATACTGAGTCATTCCTCTGCAGATGAACCTATGACTGACTCATAATCTGAGAACTGCAGTGGCTTGTAAAATAGGAAGGTAAGGCATTTACGTCTTGATTTATTTGTATCTTTGAGTGCCTGAGATCTGATTTATCTGCAGAAAACAAGAGAAACTCTGTTAATATTAAGAGGCGTAATCTCATGTTCTGCCGATCAGAGCTTGTGTGTGACGTGACGGACTGTATGTGCTCCTCTGCATGGATCTTTACCACGCATTAGGGCATCTTTCATCTTTTTCTGTTTCTGTGGTAGTAAAATGTGGGAAGTTCCAATGATACAATTTGAAATATGCCGTCTCCTTGGGTCCGAGACTTCTCTGGCTTGTTGAGATCTAACTGAGCCTTGTTTATTGTAATTTGTGCGGTTTTTATTTCTTCAGTAGAAGTGTGTGGTTTTCCTTTCAGGTTTGTCCCATAGGGTGCACATACCATCACTGAGCACTAATCTGAACTTGCACTCATAGACTAAAAAGGAGCTTTATTGAACGATGTGAAGGTGTACTTCAGTGTTTAGCTTAGAGAAATGAAGTAGTATAATTTGAAATTGTAAAAATCTGTATTTGAGATAGCTGTTGACTTGTCTAGAAGCCTAGATTTAAAGGCTACACTGATGGTTGGTTAGAACTAAAGAATTTATAGCATATACCGCATCTGGTCCTTTAAAATGAACCATTGGCTCATACCGCGGATGGATTAATGTAGATCTAACTGTTATTTATGGTGATTAGGGAGAGGGCTCTTCATTTAAGATGAGAAATACTTGAACCTTTGGACAGAATCAGAATTTTTTATGTCTGAACTGGGAAACCCCTTGTAAAGCTTGGTAACGGAAACACTGATGTATCATGAGCTTGGGCATCGCAAGCAGGCGGCACTACGGGGTTATAAAAGTTGTGTTGTTCCAACACGAGAATGGTAGGTGTTTTACTGAAATATGACTTGATGAGAAGCTTCTAATAATAGCTGGACCTAGAAAATAGAATCGTAAAGTTCATTCAGTAGCAATGCAAATTAATTCTAATAAAAAGAGGGTACTAAATGACTCAGTCTTTAGGCTTTCCCGAAGTCTTTCTGTGTTAAAGTTTGATGATACCAATTCTGAGAAGCCATTCTTGTAGGGATTCAGAGAATTTGATTGTTGTGTAACAATATTTACTGTTGATACCTTTGAAAACTCTAATATGGCAATAGTTAGCATCAGTGACAAAAGATTCTTTAGAAAGTCTTACCAGTCCATGCTAATATGGTTTGTCTTTTAAATGATTTTAAGATCTTGTTGTATTGTAGAACTTTACACTGTTCTTGTCCATAATGAAGACTCTAGAAGAGGAATGTGGGTTCTTTTTTTAGTACCAAAGTCCAGCTGTTCTATTAGTAGATATGGCAATGCTGAAAATACAAAAAGCCAAAAATCTTAATTTTTAACTTGTGTTGTTAAACCACTGGAATATAAATACATTGATAAGTAACCGATCATAGTTCTTTTGCAGATGAAAAGGCAATTTAAAAATAAAGTAGACTTAAATCTACTCCACTATCCTAAACTGGCTTTGTATGAATAGATATTGTAATAATAAAACATTTTGATGTCTCGTATCTTAGATGATGTAGTAACTGGATTTCTTTAGGTTCTTTTATTGTGATAATGTTTCTTAGTTGAAGGTGCTGCATCTTATGATGTCTGAAGACTGCTTGTTACACATTGGTTTCAGGTATCTGTGCACTTATGCACAGTTCCTTTAAAGAATTGCCAAGGCTTAAGTTTGGTTTGGTTTGATTTTGTTTGTTTGTTTAAGCTTTGGTTACTTCATGAATCTGATGCTTGTATTTGAAACCTCCTGGCATTTTTAGTGTATGGCTCAGGAATATCAGAAGTGGTGGGAGAAATTGGAGATTTCAAGATGTGATATGGGGAAAAGAAGCCAAGTGAGGAAGAGTTGTGTGTTTTTGTGCAGCAGAATAAAGGTGTGATTGTAGCACAAGAGAGAGTGTTGTAGTTAAACTAGGTTTTATCTTACACTTTTTACCCTATGGTGATGTAGAAACTTCAGGAGTGAGGGGCTGGCAGAGAGAATATAACTGGTCTCCCAGCTGTGCCTGCTGGAAGCCCAAAGTCAGTATATTTAATTTTGACAAATCACAAACATTTAATTTTCTTCTATGCCTTTTTTCTTTCTATGGTAGAAAAAGAAAGGACTAGAGAATTGGGACGAACAGGGAGTCAACTTACAATGCAGGATCATTAGGTGCCTGCAATGTAGGAAGAGGTGCTCTCTTGTAATGGGAAAGAAGAGAAAAGGAAATAAAGAGAAAAAAGCCCTTAGAAAATCTGTAAAGAAAGTATACAGTGGAAACATCTTGGAACCTAGAGAGAAAATAAGGCAAAAGGTTATTTGGTATTGGAGAAGTGTGTGTGAGAGAGAGAGAGGGAGAGAGATTTGTATAGTCTTTGAGGGAGTGTTTGTTTTCTTCCTGGAGATCTCTTCTTCTGGATCACTGACAGCAAAATATCGTTGCCACTGTGACTTCAATTGCTACTGACTGTTGGCTTTGTAACTAGGTTAACAGGGCGAGTGTCTCTAAAATTACATACAACAACTGTAGGTCACTAATCCTCTCCACCCGCCAAAAAATGTTAAGCCTTTGATTTCCATGCTGTTTGTCTTCCCTGCTGCTTTACTGTGCATGTATAAAATGTGTTTTTAGTAGAATTTCAAGTTCTGCTGTTCATCTAGTCAAGGTATCATGGGAAGCGAAACTTCAACACATTAGTGTGTGCAGAAGTTCAGTTTTGGACATGTGTGATGGCTTCCATCCCTGCCTCACTCCTTGTACTGAAAACTGGGGTGTTGTGTACTTTGACATCAAGATTGAATTTTTGCAAATTGCAGGCATTAGAACCTCAGTAGGCATAGCTGTTGGAATGCTTTAAGTTGTTCCAGTATTATTATATATAGTTGATTTATAAATGTTGATTTATGAGATAATGTTTCCTCTATATATCAGAGAAATCTATGTAGATTATTTACAATGATAAAAGTTGCTAATAGTTCTGTAGTATAATTTAAATGCTCTGAAATGAATATATCCTTTCACCTACTATATATATAGCAAATGCTTCAGTCAAAAATATTAGTGAAAGAAGTCATGAATCTTCCATTTTACGTGCTTTACTGATGACTGTATGGAAGCTCATAATTAGAAAAGTTTAACATTTGGAGTAATACTGAAATTTGTGGTCTCTGCATTAATATGAAAAACATCTTTCTGTAAATAAAATATGTGCACTTAAGCTCAAAATGCCATGAGTCTTTACAGCTTTCTTGAGTGTCTAGCAAAAAGAGTTATTTGGATTTGGTCTGTCTTGAAAAGCATGTTGCAGATGCTACTGTAAGATGAGAAGTGCCTTCCTGGTTGCCGCTTTGTTCCTGCAAGCTTGGACATTTATAAAGAAAGAGGAGATGGTCCACTGCAGATACCAGTGTAAAATCTAGGAGACCTGGAGTTTGGGTTTTGTTTTTTTCCCATTCCTGTAGATGTGTGTACTACAAGTCATTCAGTTAGGGCAAAAACAATAAGGGTCTTCGATGTTGCGGTGCTGAGAGATGTAACAGCATGTCTGAGTCCCAGGAGCAGAAGGGGGATTCCAGTCCAAGTCTCCTACTTCCCTGAGCAGTATTCTCATCATCAAGCCACAGGCCAGTTGAGATTAGTGTCACTTCCTTCTCTTGAAACTTTTTGCCATGCCAGGAAAAATCAAAACTCGATGTGCCCAAGAAATGGAGCAAGAGGAAACGTGATGTCTCAGTCAAGTGATTAGGACTTTTTTTAGGATTACCAGGATGAGTAAAGACTAGGAATCTGCTGATGCTTCATCCACTGTTTTGTTTATTGTTTTCTGGTGCTTTCAAACTCAATGTTGAGGTGCTTCCTGAGGTGATCAGCCTTGTGAAGATGTTTTCTTAAGCATGGAAGATGTTCTGGGAAAAAAAAGGTACTTGGGTGTCAGTCAGGTTAGGTGGTAGCTGACCGGGAGTTCTGAAAATAACTTTGCAGCTAGTGGCTTATTTGTGTCTGGCTCCTTGCTCCATATACAGACAATTTTCCTGGTCTGTAATAACATGGGAATAGTGGTACTTTCCTATGATCTGAGGACATAAAAATGATGAGGTGCTGAGACCCAGCAGGGCAGTACATGTCTAATCTGTTGATAAATGGAGTGAATTACAAGTGGCTGTGTAGAGGCATCCAATCCTGCCTCCTCTGCAATGCTGTGCCATCCCAGCATCGTGGGACAGGAAGCAGCACTTGTTTCACTCTTCCACTGATACCCACAACAAACATGCAGTGCTATATGAAGCTGAGTGTACATGACGGAATTTGTCAGTGGTTGCTGTTCTGGTGCTTGTAGTTGTTCTTGGCTTTCTCCTTTGGATGTTTTAGAGAACTAACACTTTTTTCTTGTTCTGTGGAACCATCTTACATGATAATTGTGACTAAGATAACTTTGTAACAGCAAAGCCCAGCTCATAAACCAGATTTTGGCATGTGAATGGATTTAGTTTTGTAAGCTCATCCATGTACATGAGAGAGGGAGATAATTAGAACAATTATTAGACGTTTTTATAATGAAGATCTTGCGTAATGTACCAGTTTGACTGTGCCCTCTCTGTCTTTCCACAGAGAGGAACCTTCTGAGATTAGGTTGGTTTGGGTGTTGTGCCTTGTAAATTAATGACTCGCAGATGTAAGTCTTGATTTTTTCCTAGGAAGTATAACTTTATAATTTTCATTTAACTTGTTCTTGATTTAATCTCCTTTAAACCATCCCAAGTGACTCCTCTTTCTGCATTTTATGCTCTTTAGTTACTAATGGAATGCTTTTGTCCATGCTGTGCTTCTCTTCCAAGTTGTTTGGCTGAACAGTATAAATGCTCTTAATTTCTCAAGCTGGTTCTTCTGATTCTTAGAAGTGGCTTATTTTGACCTGCTTTCAGTCAGATCTCTTGGAATTTTAGGGCTGTTAAGGGATGACTTTCATTCTAAAGTGGTTTCATCCTTGCACTTGGGCAAAGTAACTGCATTTGCCCTTTTACTTCCATTTATATCACTTTTTCCCCCTCTTGAAATACCCGTTTCCACGGTTGTACTTACTTTCGCACTTCTGGGTAATAGTTTTTATCTGCAAATCTACTTTTCTTTGACCTCTCTGTAGCTACCTGCTTCTTTGATTCCTTCCCTACCCATCTCCCACTCCAGGTGAATTACCAGGGTCTTCTCTTCCAGGTCACCAAGGATGCATTACAGTGTACCCTGCTATTATCTGAACTACATATGTCTTTATAGCTACGCTTGCTCTCATTCCATCCTTTGTACTGTGCTCCTTTCTCTTCAGCGCAACATCCTTAAGAGAGGAGCATTGTGCTTTTGCCTGGGAATGTTTCTGTTGTTATGACTGTTGTGGTTGAACTTGATTTGGATACCAGTTTTACATTCAATATGCACCAAAGATAAAGTGCCTGTGGTTGTAAAATGACATGTTCTCAAAATGCTACCATTTGGCTGTCAGTTTGCGTAGAAGGAAGTTGGATACCTAAATAAATGAAGACCTCTGAGTTGCATGTGTGCATCTCTAGCAGTTTTGGAACCCTTTGATGCAGTAGTATTTTCATTGCCTTCTAAAATGCAGCGTTTTAGGGGAGGGGGAATGAAGGGTTTGTGCTAACTGTGTTTGAAGCTAATAACATGCAGTATCAATTGAAGTCAGCAATATCCTCTCTGTTTTCTGTCAGGAGTTGAATCATGTTTCTATCTACAGAACCTGAGCATGCTATATTTCATATTAGCAAATATGTCTCACTGCTCACCAGTGGTGTCAATATGTGATGGGAATGCCAATGGATCCTGTACTGTAGTTCAGTTAGTAGATACTGCTGTTGTGTTGCTCATAGTGCTTGGTGGGTGGTTTTTGTAGCTGTGTTATGGCAAGATATTTTGATACCCTTTCTTGGGCATGGACAGAAGAATGCTCTTGCAATCTCTAGGAAGATAAAAGAAGTTTATTGTTATTTATGTATTGAATCTCATCAACTATTTTTTACTAACTGGGACCATAAATTTCCCCTATTCTTCTTTCCTTTTTGCAAATTCCTGAGAACTTCACTTTCGTTTTGAAAAGATTATTTAGGCATGCAACTTTCAGTATTTTGTCCAGTAAGATTTTGAGGGAATTTTGGGGGATTTACTCTGTTGGTAGTTTGTGTGGTTTTGTTTTTGTTTTTTTGAGGAGGGGGTTGTTTGTTTTGGTTTAGCTTTGTGTGTGCTTTTATTTGTTTTCAAAGAAAGATTTAGGACTAACAAATAAATATCTACCCTTTGCATTCTGTATATTTTTTCTGAGGAGACAAAATTAATGAGGAAGAGGCTTGGAATTGCCCTGTTTGTGCAAAAACTCTCCATGTTTTAGTTGACCATTCTGAGATGAGCTGAGGCAGATAGACTTTGAAAGTCCTCTGAGATATCCATGAAAAGGCAGTTATTCTAGAACAAGTGTCCATATGCTGAATTAATTGGAAAAGTTCAAAGTAGTTGAACCCTTGCTTACAATGTTGTGATTTATGTAACAAACAAGGAGAACAAAAGGCAGTGAGGGGAAAAAAACCGACTTCTTATGGATCCAGTTTATACATAAGTTCTATCATGTCTCTTTACAGGAGATAAATGGTGGAAGTTGACAAGTTATCATGCTACACACTTTATTAATGCCTACAATAAATTTCTCCCCATACCTCATATTATATTTTGTAGCAGAATTGCAACCTGAAGATATCTGGGGATGCTTAACTTCATCTTAAGCAGATGTAGGTAATGACTTCTGTTGCTACAGTTAATGTGGAGGTTTGTCAATGTTCTGTTCACTTTAGAGGTACTGACATCTCTGTTTTGCTTTCTTAGGGCAAGTTGAGACATGCCTAAAGTAGCTGTATTTTTAAGCTGGCACTGCTGCTTAAGTGTTGGGTTTTTTTTTAAATAAAGTCTTCTTAAAATCCTATCTCCTGGTTAAACAAATGTCTTGTTGTACTTAATAAATTCGGATAGGAAGGTAATGTGTGTGTGTGTGTGGGGGGAAAGGACTGTAACTGTTTGTTGAGAAATGGTTTGGCTTCTCTTGTAACTAATCAGATTTTATAGAGTATTAAATAGGCCATGTGCTAAAGTATCAGTTGTTAACACCTCCAAACTAAAATGTTTGTCATGTTAAAGAAGGGGAAATATTGGTGAGCTCTCCATTAGGTGGTGCTGCTGGGATTGAAATATTTATGTGCCTAATGGAAGCAGGCTTCTGCCTAGAACTATTTCCATGTCTGTGTTTTTTTTTTTTTAAGGACTTGTCTTTATTAAAATACTTTCCAAAGTAAAATACTTTGCAAAGTATTTGCAAAGCAAGATACTTGCTAAAATGTTGGTGTTTTTTCAGTTTGAAATGAATAGATAAGATACTAAAAAGACAGGCTGTTTTCATGCGAAGGAGGTATGGAAGAAATCAATCTTGTGCTTTTTGTGTGGGTGATTAGATTTTAGGAGCTGCCTCTGTTGTAGCTTTCATCTGTTTAAGTGTTGACTCTGATATGTTCATGCCCTGCTGCCATGTAGTTGGGGATACTGTAGCATTGAAGAAATTCAGTGACAAGAAATACTTGATTTAAAAATCCAGAAATCAATTAGACTGACCATTACAGCAGAAACACCCTTATGAATCTTTTATTTGCTTTTTGACCCCAGCCACTAGCATTTCTTTTTAAAGAGCCATGTTTTCACTTAAACACATAATGGTGGTATTTCTCTGTCTGAGCCCTGGCTAATTAATGATTTTATAAAACTTAAGGGAAGAAAGATGGTGCCTGCACACAGAGGCACTGAGTACCATCTTAAATAGTGACGGTCATCCTCGGTGGTCTGAAGTCGATGCTTGAAAAGTGTGTGATCTTCCATATGGCCAAACTCTTTGTCTGCCAGTTCTACACATGACTGGGATATTTTAGGGCATCTGAAGTTGTACTAAACCCCTGCAATTAGACACCTGACTCTCTCTGCAATAGTTAGAGTTGAGATACATATTAAATTAAAAAAAAGTGCATTAGCAAGTGAATTTAAGTACTCTTTGTTGTTAGGATTCCTTCAAAGATAGAAGGATGAGGTTGCTGAGGTCTTTGAATTCTCCCACACCACTGTGTATCAAAAAAAGTATCAAAAAAAATCCCAAACCCTAATTTTTTAGAAATAGTGTTGGCCAAGAACAATAGTTAGTCACACTGGGTTCTCTACACTGTGTAGAAATATTTTTATGTGATTTACAGAATCAAAGTAATTGTGACCAGCTAGCAAAAAAAGTTTAGTAGCATTAAATAGCACTGAGCAAGAAATGCAAGAGTTGCATTTTTTTTCTGAAGAGACTGAGACTAATTTTTTTTTTCTTTTGAAGATGCTGTAGCTTAGCAAGAATCCATTTCTTGGAGTTAGAAAGCTTAAATAATTTCAGATCCAGCAGTGGGAAGCCTAGCTTAACAGACTTGACCTGAGTTTAACAGCTTTTGAAGTGGTGTGGGACAGCCAGTGGATGTCACATGTAACTTTCTATTTTCAAAGAAAGAAATTGAGAGGTTTGCAAAAAAATCTTTGACTTTCTAACCTTGGCCAGGGTTAAAATGTATGATTGTCAGATGCTGTTAGTTCCTCAAAATATAGCAGATTGAAGTAATAGGCAGGGCAATGATTCTCCTTGGTCTTTTGGAATAGCTCAAATGGGGAAACTTATCAGTTACGTGATAACTGGAGAAATGGACAAGCTGTTGTGTGAGAGAATTTGGCCATTAGTGTTTTATCAGTTTCTAATAATAACTTACAGCTTGCTAATAATAACCCTCAAAGGGGCAATTAAAAGATAGTGGCTGTGATGTCATCCAGCCATACGACTTCATATCAAATGTGAACTTGTCATTCCTCAGTTACGTGATTGGCTTCTTGAGTGAGGCCAAAGCCAAAGGTGGGAATGAATCAGGCAGAAAGAAACTTGTGCTTGGTCACCTTGAATAGAAAGCCTTGATTCTAACATTGCATTAGGATGGTGTATAGACAGAAGGGTGATAATATTCTACACTCCATTAATGGATCTTTAAATACTAACAAAACCTAGCTTCCCTTCTTCTCTCCTACCTTGACTTGCAACTCATTAGGAGATTACCTCTGTGTTTACAGGCTAAACTTGGCAATCAACAGAATTTGTTGTTGCATTTTGCTGTGCTTAGATTCCAGATGGAGGAATAACTGTTGTTTCTACAGCCAAAATGGCATCAATAGCATGTCCCAAAGGCATGTTGATCAGTGAGGGCGTAGTAAGGACAGTCAGGGAAGAAGTGACAACGTATTGTAGTGTATTAAGCTTGTGTCTGTTTATTTTCGGGTGAAGAAGGTAATGAGGGGAGGCCTAGGGAGTGATAAGAGCAGTACTGTGATACTCACATCCAAAAGTGATTGGGGTGGTGAAATATATTTCTGTTTTTAAAAAAAGTAGTAAATAAACAAATGATCAAACATGAGATTTGGCGTAAATGATGGGTTTTATTTGCAGAGGTATCTTTGGTGAAAGATTTATGGGACATGCACTTCTGTGTAAGAACTGATTGACATACAGGAAAGCTCTTGATAATAAATATGGATGCCTGTCTTGAGTTATTAAATGAAATGCTTGAACCTGATATTAAGACTAGATGTGATGTGTCAGTCTCAATGCTGTTACCAGCAGTGAAGTGAAAGTGTGTCTCCCTCACTCTTAGAGTAGACTCAGAGCTGCAGAGTGCTGGAACTTGCTTTGTACCTTGGGTAGAGTTTAAGTCACCACTGAACACAAGTTTTATATTGTATGATGTTGTGAAGTGAACTGTAAAAACCAAGGAGTCACGATTTTGGATTTCTTTTTTTTTTTTTTTTTTTTGTTACTACCACAAGCATAGTAAATTCCAAGGGAGAGATGGGAAGGCCAAATAAAGATGTACCAATATCTTAATGCTGCAATTACTCACCAGGGTTCAAGCATCAGAGCCTATTGCCAAGTATTACAGACAATAAGTAAAATAGAAAGAAGAGCTTTTATTGAGTGTTTTAATAACATTTCTATCTGGCCTTATATCCCGTTAGGGCTCCCTGAGTCTGTATGATACACTCCGTAAACTGAAGTTGTCTCTCTCTCTCTCTTCATCTGGTCTCTACTTTTTTAGAAACGTTTTTAAGAAAGCTTTAATATTTGCATACAAGTGACTTCTGAGATGCCATTTCCCTACCACAACCCTGCATGTCCAGATGTTCACTACAAGAATAAAGAGGCCAACGTATAATGGCTGAAAATTAGTACAGAAGAGTTCAGCTCCCATTGTCCTAAGCTTGTGTAGAGTATTAACCTGTTTTCACTAACTGGAATGAGACTGGGGTCATTGTCTCTGCAGGTACTTAGTATGGACATCAGGTCCTCTTTGACAGTATTTCAGCTTTGCTCTGACTGTGGTAGAACTAGTTAGACACTCCAAACTAATTAACTTTGTAAAAGCAGGAGGGTGAAAATTGATATTATGCTGATGACTTCTCAGCACTGTGTTTACTGATAAAACTGATCCACTACCAGTATGGAATGAGGGAGAAATGCATAGGAGAAATAGATGTTGGGATGTTACACATTTTAAATCAGTAACCAACTGCCTGCAATTTGCCTGAATGTAATTGTTTCTGGTGGTTGTCTGAACACGGAAGGCTTCAGGGTTGTCTCCAGTCTGTGCTCTGACTCGTGGATAGTTAGACTGAATGTATAAAGTTTGGGAAGCCAATATGTGATACAGGGGGCTTTATCTTCTTATGCCTGCAGGCAGAGCACTGTAGAAGGACACAAGTCTCCTTTACAGAAATAGGAGTCTTTCAGGTGTGTAGTGGTGTTCTGCCTGCTTTCATCCTCTCCTTTTTCTCATTCACCAAGGGCTGGACTATAGACTGGAACACAGCTGTTTGTTGCTGCTGCTGCAAGGATTTATTTTTCTGATCCATCCTTTGCCTCTGGTCTAGGTTTTTCATTAGTATTTTATTTCTTGTTTTGATTGGTTTTTGTTTTGTTTTTAATTTACATTGTAAGTTTTGTGTTTTGGATTACTGTACTGAGATTCCTCCCTGAAGCACATGGAGATAGTGTTAGGCAAGACCTGCTGAGGCCTCTTTGCCGTTATGTTCCTCTCTGAATCAAGTCAATGGGTCTTATGGTGTGACCTTAGCTTACAACAGAAGCTTCAAGGGTTCTGAGCTCTGTAGGGCTATCTTGCAAAGTAGCAGATTAAGCTTGCTCCAGCATGATTTCTACATGCCTGACACTCTAGGAAGAGCTGCGCTTCCTCTGGAGATTTGAAGTCTAGCAATTGCCTTAGGTGGAAAACCTAAGGCAGACTGCAAAGCCAGTGTTCTTCTGACTGTGTTTTTTTTGATAAGGCATACAGGGAGTGCAGCCTGCCAGTTCATGGAGGGTGAGAGCTGATACTCCATGTGTGGATAAAGATGGTGAAGTCCATGTAAGTACAGCACTTGTCAGGATTGACCAGAAGAGTCTAGTTGCAGGTGAGGGGAAGTGTTTAGCTATCCCAGGGAACTTAGAGCTGTGCTACTGTTTGCTTTCCCTGTGAACTGATGGGACACCTTGGGAACTATCCCGAGGACCCAAGAGGTTGCTTTGTTGGTGACAACTTTTTACTTGAGCAGTGCAGCCATATTGCTTGTCTTGGTCTGTGTGCTCCAGGGGGAGAATTTAGGCCTTCACAAGAACGAGTGCATCGGCAGATAACAAAAAGAAACATGCTTTTTATTTTCTGTGTGTACTTCTTCTTTCTCCATAATTACAGGTTGGTTCTGTTGCGCAGTGGAGGCAGCTCCCATAACTAGGTTTCAGTTTAAAAAGAAGTATATAGTTATTTGAGTCTGAAGACCATTCATATTCATTCTTCTGTTGCCATCAACATGACTTTTTCTGGCAAACACATAGAAAAAATAAATTGCCTATGAGAAGAGAAGTGAGGTGGGATGTCTTGATGTACTGTGGGGAGATGAGAATGTTTCAGTAGGACAGAATGCTTTATGAAGGATTTACATTCCCAAAAGTAGGATAAAAAAGTAAGGGCCACAGAAACGGTTGTTCATATATTACATTGTGAAGCCCCAGCACCAAGGGTTGGCAAAAGATGAACTTAACTTTCTGCATTTGAGCTTCTAATGATATGTGCCCCCCAAATACTTTGTGGCCTGCTAGGAAAGTTGTATTGCACTGTCATGGTAACAGAATTATACTTCTCCAGTACTAAAACAAATGTGGTCTCTGTGCTTTTGAGACTTTACGTAGTGGGGTTTAGTTTACGATCAGCTATGTAATTTAAAGTCTCTTAAAACTCTAATTCTAATAATTGTGCATTTATGATCCCTGACATTAATTCAAAATATTTATTCAACTTCCAACTTTCAAAAAGTTGTATAATGAAAATACTTACTCTTAAGTAGCATTAAAAGTATTTTAAACGCAGCAACTAAAACATAATCTGCATTTTTAAATTGATCATTTTTAGCAGAAAAAGATGAATAATATGACCTGTGAGATGTTTTGAATATACTCTTTGATTTTTAAATATAACACTTAAGCTGTTATCACCCCTCTGAAAACTGAGCAAAGATTCCTTCATTGAAGCTACTTGACTTTGTTTGAGTGAAGTGGATTTTATACTGTAGTTGTATTGCAGCATATTTTCATTGCTAGAAGAAGCAAAGAACACCTTTCAGTTCATTACTGACTGACTGTAGGGATTCTTGGCTCTCTCATTAGCTTTTAAAAGTAAGGTGAAAATGGAAGACATAAGATGGCATCGTGCTTTCTTGTAAATCTGTTCCGACTGTTTCACTAGTCCTAATTTTCTACAAGAATAAAACTGGTTGTTTAAACTACTTCAGTTCTTAGTGTCACAATTCAGAAATGGCAGCGATGTGCTGGCCAAAATTTTATGTTGGCTAATATGTTTTAATACCACTTGATGGTAGTCTAAAACCCCCCTCTGCTTTCAGTGTTCACATTTCAATTCTTTAATATTGGAATGTAAATCTTTCCTGTGCTGAATAGGTTGAAGTACAGTAGCCAGTAAATTTAGACCCGCGTTGTGAAATGGAGCGTGCATCTCAGATAGTTTCTTTTCTTGGTTTTGGTTTAGGTTGACAGAAGTATCTTTACATCTGCAGTTTCTGGAAATTTAAGAACGCTGTGAACCTCTGGCCAGTAAAAATTTTCCCATTATGTAAAACATTCTTGTAGATTAGCTTGACTCCCTAAGTGGTGGTAGTGGTGACTTCCTCCATGAGGTAAATAGACTTCTGCAATTTTCTAGTGAACTAGTAAGTCTCAGTGCAGCTTTTTGATTTGCTGTAGTTTGTTATGGTTTGGTGCAACCTTAACCTACTATTTCCCTTTTCTGCCTTCAGGCTTTTGAGAATTGTTTTTGTATATTAATAGGAGATGCTTGAAACCGACTTGACTTGTTTGTTTCCCAGCAGGAAAGCCTGAGTGCTTAGGCTTTAACTGAATCAAGACCATCTCTCAGCAGTGGGAAACAATATATTAATCTATTGGAAGCACAGACTGCAGTCTTGTGTGTCACTGGGGTTTGTGTTGTGACTTTTTTTCCATGTAAACAGGTAGGTAGGAACAATTCTTCTGCTGTATATATTTGTAATATGTACATTCAGAAACCTCATGACAGTTGTGTGAGTTGGGGTTTTTTGTTGGGTTTTTCTTTTTTTTTTCTTTTGATAGTATTTGTATCATTGCATGAAACTGTAAAGTACCTTGTTCTCCTTTGTGTTTTGACATCTTTTAAGTTGATGGCATTAATTTTACAAATCATCTTCAGTGTCTGGACTTATTTTACTTATGAGTGGGGGCGATACCTCAAAAGTCAAAACAAGTTTCATTCTCATTTCAGTAAGTAAACCCTCTTTTAGCCTTGTTCTTTCTTATTCTGTGTCCTCCACACAATCAGAATGGACTATTTAGCAAGTTGTTCTTCATTCTCTGCCTGATGGACTTAAGTTGCATGATAGTATATGGAGGCTTGATTTTTATAAATATTTTGTTTATTTCATAAGTTGTATTTGCGAGAAAAGTAAGCAAATTATTAGTTCCATTTCACAAAAAAAAATAATCTTTCCTTCAGATGTTTGATTTCAAATAGACTAAAAATATGATTTGAACTCATAGGTGGTAGCCAGCTTCCTCAGTCAGCCAAGCCTAATTTGGAAAACTACATTATACCTTAGTTGCAAGAGGAGAAAACATCTCAAATCTTCTAAACAGTACATTAAATATGCTTGGGGTTGTGCTTTCCTTCCTTGTTCCACTCTGATTTTACTGGAGTTTGAAAGGAAATGATGCCTCTACAAAAAAAAGTTAGTCCTGTTTGCCTTCAGTTTAAGCTTTAAATTAGGAATGGATAAAAGAAGTGAAACATGCTCCTTTCAACTTCTTGACATGAACATAGGAAATTCATCAATCCTTCAGGTGAGTGATGGAGGTTGTGTCTTTGGAGAGTAGCAGCAGGTGATTCTCTGGGTCTACTCTGTGGCCTGTTCCTCAGAACAGGTGCAGCTTTATAAAGCTGGAAGGTAGAGAGACTCTTTAAAAATTTTGTGTGGAAATGGACAAAAAAAAGCTTTTTACTACGCTAATACTAGACAATGTGTTAAGCACTGTGACTAAGAACTTCTTGTCAGTAATAAATTGTGTGAATTAGTGATGCTGTTTATATACAGAAGTTCATGTTCTTGTCACAATAAGTTCTTTTTATAGGTTCACATAACGGTATGACAAGTCCTTTCTAGGTTGTGATTTAGATGTAGCATCTGAAGAGTGCAGGAAGAGGAAATAGCCTGCTGGAATGACTGGATACTCTCTTGGCCTTTTCTCTTTCTTTCTCACCTTCCCGCTCTGGACCATGCACAAAGATATCAAATCTGCTTCACAAATGGTTCAAGATTTTTTTCCTTGGCTGTGTCTTCTAACTTACTGCTAGGTGTTTGGTGTTTTTTTCCTAAGAAATGCAGTGTGCACACCAGTTCCTGGTGTGTGAATGCCAGCCAGAAAGCAACTAGGCTGTCTTCAAATCATTCTCACTGTCCTGAAGCAAGATACGTTAAAAAGTCATAAGATGCTAGTCTTAGACTAACTGCAGAAACCACAAAATAATTAAAGATCTTATTTTATCATTTAAGTTTGGTTTTTAGGGGAAGGGGATATTTTTGGTCCTCCTTCTTCCCAACTTTACCAAGAGTTTAATTTACATAATTATACTTGAGTGTTCCTTATTTCTAGTTATTTTTTCACTTTTGGCAGTTCCCAGCTTAAGACTGGAGTCCTATTTTACAAGGTAATACGTGTACAAGTATATGAAGAGATGGGAACTTGGTAGGTGTCCAGGTAAGATCAGAGAAAGCAGATCTGTTCCTTGCCGAGGGAGAACAGAAATATACAGAAGTGCTCTAAGTCATGCAGAAAGTCTGATAGCTTTTCTGATTTTTTTTTTTTTTTTTCTGTTTCAAAGCCAACAGGTCTTTTCCCTTTTTCAAATTCGTGATCATATTTTTAAAATGTGGTACGTGATGTGGTCTGCAAACCAGGGAGGATATTGGAAGCTGCATATGACCTTTAGTGATAAATTATTTTCAGTAGAGACAGGTTTAAAATAAAACTAATTAAAACTTGGTTTGGGAGCCTAAACTGAGTATATATTGTCCATTACAGGAATTTCAGTGTTAGCTAAGCCGTGTTAGAAGAAAAACTGTAAAACTGCTGTTTGAGTGCATGGGAACTCGGGAGCCCCTGTGAAGAATAAGCAAAGGACTTGTGCACAGCAGTGAGAAATTAATCTTCCTCCCATCTGTTGGTGGGGGAGTGGGTAGTAGTTATGTTAATTGTGTCTTCGAGTCTGCACCTATGTTGCCCATTATGGTGGCCTTTTAAAGGAAACGTAAACCTTGTGAAACCACGGCACTAAAACCAGCCAGCCTTTGCAATGCTTTGGGTCAAACCCCCAAAGGAGGCATCTACCTCTAAATTCTCTCATTTCCTTTCTGCTTATCCCCATATACCATGCTCTGATTGCTGCTTGCTGCCCCTCTCCTGGGGGCTGCAGCAGAAGGTGGGGAGGTGCTGAAGAGCTGCTGGAGGTTTCCAAGCTTTCCATGTCGTTGTCAGCGTGTTTTCAGTCCTACCTATTGTTCCTGTGAGGCCAAACTAGAGAAGACTGGGCAGGATCCTCCCCAAAGGAGGACCTGGATCTCCAGGAATAATAGATTGCTAATGGTAGGCAGCTGGGCTGCGATGAGCTAAAAGATCTGGCCTTGAGCCTGGCTCTGCAGGATGCAGAGGGAAGGAGGGGTGGAAAGCAGTGATGAGCCTATTATTTCAAATGAGCCAACAACTGGCTGATTGACACTGAGGGCTCATTGTTGCTCCCTTTGCTCTTAAACGCAGCTGTGGAGAATGAAGAAGTTGGGGGGCAGGATGGGAGGGATAAAAAAAAAGCTAACTCAAATTATAAATTAGACTCTTAGTGTCCAGAGAGGCAATGGGTATTAATAAAAAAAATAAAATCTGTCTGAATACAAGAGAAACTTTTGACTGGGGATGCTCAAACACTGCAACAGGCTGCCCAGAGTGATAGTAGAGTCACTCTCTGTGCAAGTGCTCAAAACCCAGTGGGTCACTGTGCTGGGCAGCTGCCTCTGTCTGACCCTGCTTGAGCAGTGGGGGTTGGACTGGATGGCCTCCAGATGTCCCTTCCAACCACTGCCCTTCTGTGAAAGCTTCTTTAATATTTGGATGTATTCTTTAGCTACTGTTGTGGAACACTTGGGAAATAATTACAAATGCCCCTGCTGGGCACTTGTCTCACAAATGCTGCTGCCATGTAATCACGGCAGTTTTAATTGTATAGGGAAAGCATCCAAGTGCTAAGTAGTTAATTGACTAAACTCCTTGATTTAGGCAGCAAAAGCAAAAAAGAATCCACCAACATCACCCCTGCTTCCTGAACCTAAAAAATCCCCAGACACCCTAAACCTTAAAAGACTTTTTTAAAAATTCCTTGAAAGATTATGAGAATAAAAGGTAGCTTTAATGTAACTTACAAGAAACAAAATTATTTATTATCTTCCACCAATTCCTTGTAGTTTTACCTACTATCCCTAAATTATCCTGTGAAAAATGAAGTAAAAAATAGTCAGGAACATGAGAGGAGGAACAGCAGAGAGAATGCAAAGAGATCCCACCAAACTCTGCAGTTTCTTCCTTTCAGCCCACAACTAGAAAGACACGAGATGATTTGAATGAACTTTCCTGTAGCTGTGTTTCTTTCCTAGGCTCTTTCAGCCCTCCCCGTTTGCACTTTACACAGCCCTCAGAAAGACTGCAGTGCAGTGGTTGGCAAGAAGGGAATTACTAGGAGGGAAAATCAAGCTATAGTGGCTCCTCTTACAGTGTGGTGTTGCTGAGATCTGCATTTTTGGAGAAGGTAATGAAAGGCTGCCTTTGGGTTTCCAGTTTGGAAATCTGAATGCTTGCAAAAAAGGATGTGGATAAGATTTCATTAAATGTCCCTAGAGTGTGCATGGCATGCTGGACAACCACTAAGCTCATTGATGCAGTGGTTTGTTTTTTTATTCTGGATACAAAACACCTGCAGTTTCTACCTCATACTTTTGTTTTTAATCCTCTGTGCTCAGAGAGTGGAGAATAAGGTAAGGTGCTTTTTGTTGCCTAACATATAAAGGATAATGGAAGTAATTTTTGCATGTTGTAGCATGCAACAATAACTGTGTTTGTTGGAAAGTAAAAATTTTGATTACCTTTTTTATTGCTTGTAACTCATTGAAATTCTTTGTAATAAATTCCCTGAATTATCCAGTATATTAAAGTTAAGAAACAGTTATTTGTACTTCATATGTATTAAAAGATTTTATTTTTTTTTTTAAGTCGGTTTTCATTCTGGTTATACGATATAATAGGAAATTATCTTCAAGAACATTCTGGGAATGTTCCTCTTTTTATGTTAATCTTAAGAGCTAAAAAGCTGATCCTTTCTTTGGCTTATCAATATCTTTGGATTTTTTAAATGCCAGAATTTTAAGGGTATAGCACTGTCATAATGCTGCTGTTCAGCTGTGGAGTGCACTTGTTCAGGAAGAATGAAACTTTGGAGGCACCTGAATTCTGTGTGATTTGGAAGGGGTTGTTGGTGTGTTGGGAGGGAAAGGAGAGGCTGAAAGTGCAAAACTCCCTGTGCTAAATTCAGATTTATAGCTAAGAATACAAATGAATAATGACCAGAGTCGCCGACATAATTGGTGTCTGAACTCGGGATGGGAGCTTAAGAGTTTTAGAACTTCAATGTCTTGCTGATTTACTATATAAATGGTTAGTACAGAAATTTGTACTTCGTTCGTGACATCTGTAGGAATTCTGGGCTGATTTGTAATTTATATACTATTCTGGTGGGGAAAGTGTCGTACAGTTGCAGATCTCCTTTTTGTATGAGTAAGCACTTATTCCTGTAGTTTTCGATAAATCTCACTGCTGGGCTATTTTTCCCAGCTACTGTGTTTCTAGAATGAGCCAGGTTGGGCTTTCCTTGGCCAGTGGTTTTTTTTGCCAGAATCTGTAACCAGTCGTTAGCATGTTACCTAATGTAATTATGGAAAATAGCATGGCTGCTACTTTCAGTAGCAGTAGCCTTTCCTTTCTACCTCCTGAGGACCAAAGAAGAATTGTAGCATGTGACTAAGATTAAAAAAAAAAAATCAGAGCCACAAAAAATGACTCATTTATAGATGTGGAAGTTTGTGGCGTTTCTCCTGACTAAATAAATCTTATCTTGGTCTCATGTTACAAAGTTCCCATGCTTTAGCTGTGGCAACAGTAATGAAAGCCCAGCAGGTTGAGTGGCAGGTGAGCCTTTCTGTGACTGTCTGACCTTCCATAACCAGCCCTGTGTAACTGCTGAGGCTGACCCATCTTCACAGCATTCTGTGCAGGATGACAGCTGGGAGCATGCTGTCGAGCTGGGCCCTTGGTGCTGGTCTGCTTAGGGTCACCTGGGAACATCACCTCTGCCCTGGCACCACGGAGTAGCTGCTCACATCTGTCAGAGTTCACAGACACTGTGGGACTCTGTGGTGGGTGGATGCAAACTTCTTTGGCAAGAGTTGAGAAACTGAAATTCTTGTAAAATGTGGTTGTAAATTGTAAATGGCCAGGTGAGGTTATTGCTGTGTGGTTACAAAATGTTGGCCTTGATATGTAAATATGAGAGAGACTGTGGGGACTTCGGTGGCGTGGGCATTGTTGTGGTATTTGTTGCATCTGAATTTTACTGTCACATTTAGGAATGCACATCGATACAGACTGATGAAGATTTGTATTACACTTTCAGACTATTTTCTTCTTTTTCTCTGTGCTTGTGAAAGTTCCAGGATCAAACAAGCTTTCCCAAACCAAGTTGCTTCCTTCTAATGATCTCTTGGAATATTGTCATAGGATGGGTTTTTTTAAGAAACACTCTGCAGAACAATTAATTATTTTCTCAGAATTGTATTGATGTTTTCAAATGGAATTTATCAGACTGTTTCCAAGAAAATGGCACTGCTTTGAAGATTTTATACAGTCTAATGATACGCATTGTATCTGGGTGGAAAAGTTTGTGTGTGGGTGAAAGCAGGAAAGAGCTGTGATTGTTCACGTCCTTCTTTAAAATGCAGGTCTTTTTAAGTCCTTTATGAACAATAGTGGAAGAGAAGAAAACAGTGGTTTAAAACTCATGATGATAAGTTACATATTCTGTGTTATTTATCTTAGGTTATTTTTTAAATTTATCATTAAGAATTAGTTTGATATTTCTTCAGTTTCATTAGAGCCAACTTAACAAATGCTGAGAAGCCTGTTGTAGGGTTTTTGAATGAAGGTAATGTAACTCAAACTTTTTCTTTCTTCAGGGCAAAGAAAGAAACCAGGCAGACTGTAGCAAAGCTCCCCTTATTGGCATGAGTAGAGAACCCTAACAGAGCACTGAGAAAGCCTATTTTTCTTTCTCCTCAAGCTGCGGATCAAATGAGATTCAAATAAAACGAAGGAAATGTAAGCAATCAGAGAGTCTTCCAAATTTGGGGGAAGGGAGGAGTATTAGTGTGGGAAGAAAAGAAGTATTCAGATTTTGATCAAGAAAGCTGTTGCACAAACTTTGGAAGTCAAGAGCTTTTTTTAAGCTAACAATTCCCCTTTTAATGTTATAGTCTCTTCAGTTGTCTGTGAAGGAGAATTGTTATGTGAGAAGGAGCATATAATTTTCAGACTGATACAGAGGTTACCTGTTAGCAGGTAGTTAGTGAGGAGGTTAGAAAAAGCAGTAAGAACAAAGGTTGAGCAAGAACTGTCAAGGTTTTCAACCTTTATGCCATTCTGGCAGCAACTGTGATAGCGATGACATATTTGAATGGAAAATGGTCTTGTAACCTGTTCTTAAGGTGAACCTTTTCTAAAGAGTACATTCTAAGAAAATACATATGT
Source organism: Pseudopipra pipra (assembly GCF_036250125.1). Taxonomy (NCBI): domain Eukaryota; kingdom Metazoa; phylum Chordata; class Aves; order Passeriformes; family Pipridae; genus Pseudopipra; species Pseudopipra pipra. Next base: position 54,662,524 of record NC_087554.1, read on the forward strand.
TTTATGGGATTTGCTAGTTTGGACACTCACCTTTAATCTTCTAATGCCAGTAACTTGTGAATTGCTTGAAACCATGTTCACATACATGGCATGTTCTTTGGTGGCACTGCCACTGCTTTGTGTGGCTGTGATACAGTAAAATTCTTGCTTTTGTTTTTAATGTAAGGTTTTTTGGTGGCTGGGAAAAATCTCAGATTTGTCAAGCATGAAAATTCTGATAACATTGGATAATCTTTGAAGAAGATTTATTTGGAATTACAGTTTGATATACTTTCTCTCATAGGTTTCTTTTGTCTTCTGTTTGGGTACATGGCTGAACTGGGCTGTACTCAGTCAAGATTTCATGAGCTTGCTAGTTAATTGTTAGGAGATAAATAGCTGCTACATTTATTAAGAAGTTTGTGATTATTTTTTGTTAATTTATTTTTTCCTCCTAAAGCATGAACATTTGGATAGAAAAGAACATTTTACCTGAGCGGTCTTTTTACTGCATTTTGAAGTAGGTTCTTAGGACTCAAGCAAAATATTTTTCTGCTTACCTGCCATCTCAAAGTTTACTGAAAATCTCCATTTTGCTTTGTTTTTAATTCATCGTCTAGTCATACACATAATATTTCCTCTTTACATCAAAAATGTAATACAACCCTTTATGAGGATGAGCATTTATTTTGATGACTTTGGTCTGAATTTTTGTGTGCAATCCATTCAGCATTTCACTGCTCCTATGATAAAAGATAGATACCAGGAGTATATATTCTGAAAATCTGTGTTGTTAATTTTTGTGTTGTGCATCAAGGTGAAACTCGAATGTGGTAGTGGAGGGCTTGATTGAAACTATTGATCAAAACTCAGCAGATGAGAGAAAAAAAGGGGCAATATGAAGGGTAGCATATGAGTACCAAAGTTGTATTAAGAGGTGAACACTTATGTGCTTATTATATCTGGCTTATATCTGGAAATTGTTTTAAAAAACTGGATGATGACATATCAATAAAGATCTAAAATTTTCTTGTCCTCTTTCAGCTGAACTTAATATACTGTGGATTTGCCTTAATTACATCTGTTGTTGGCCCTCTATCTTCTGTAAGCACACTAATGAAATCTCTTACTTCAGTGAGGCACAGAAGCTGTTGGGATTGATAACATATTCTTGTTCCAAAATGGAATAGCCTTCACTTTTACCAATCACAGCCATTGTCAGCACAGCTGTCAGCACATAAGTATAACTCTGGTGCAGTCAATACCCAGGAGAATAAATTACTGAAACTATATGAAGAAAAAAATGCAGTATGAGTTTACATATACCTTATTTAATCATTTTTTCCCCCTGAATAACTGTCCTGAATAGTGGAAAATTGTTAAAAAAGAACAAAAGCAACCAAAACCCAAGTTTTGACACTGTATGATTAACCTGCAGAACTCACTGATCTGTGATAACAGTAAGAATTTTCTGCTCTTGGCCTCAAAATAATTGCTTGTAAGGCCAGCAGCTGTATAGAGGAAATGGGAATCAGCCTTAACAGATGCTTTGGAGCTACATTTTTTTCCCTTTTTCTTCCTCTTGCCTATCCACTAATGTGTAGTAGCTGCTGTATAATGACGGAAAAGAAACCCAGGAACTGGTTTGTGCCTGGCTTCATGGATCCACATTGCAGCATTTTAGATGTATTTTGGGACTTTATGTAGAAAGTGCATTTATATGTTCTGAATTGGATTAAATTTGACACTTTTTGGGGATTTTCTAAAGGCAGCAGTAGAAGAATTTCCAAAACAGCGTGAAACAGGCAGAAGAAAGGATTCTTCAGAGAAGCATTTACAATGTTAAGGTGGTAGTTCTCCTTATAGAGAGAGATACAGGTGTCTTGACCTCTCTAGCTGTTTGTCTATAATATTATGCCTAGTGTTTTAGGATCCTGAAATTGCTTCATAAGATCATAAAGCATTAGAAATTTCAGTTTAGTTGGAAAACATCATGAAAAAAATCTCTTACGAAACTAAGAAGGGTGGGCAGGTGATTTCTTCTTATCCAGACTTCTAGGAGGATTTAGAGTGGTGACAAATCTCACTAGAAGAGTCTAAAAATAATACTTCCTACTGATGTAGAACACTTCAGGCCAGAGATGCTATAAAAGGTAAGCAATACTTTGCTTATTTTACAGTTTAAGGGGAAATGAAGTGGTGAAGTCTTAAAATTGTGTAGCTTTTCAGTAGAATTTGGGGTGAAAAGAAATCCAAACTGCTGCTGTAATATTGGAAGCTTCATTGCCTAGATACAAGTTATTTACAAAAAGTGGGGAATCAGCACTATCTCCTCTGAAATGTCATTAGCAGTGCAACATCCTATAAGCTCTAATCTTAGAACTTAAGCCCCTTGCTCTAACAGTGAGCGTCCTCTGCATACTTTTAAATCTGGCATTTGCTCCAGTTGGAAATTATTCTTTGCATTCTGTATATCTAGACTGTGCCTGTGTGAATCTTTATAATGCAGGCAGATAGTCTTTATGAGTATAAATTCTCCAAGGAATCTGAGTATTCTCATTTAGTGTCTAGTGTAACACCTGGAGGCTTTCAGGTTTGAATTTTCAAAAATAAAAATGCATGTTTAAATGTTAGATTGCCATTAATACATTGAACAAAATTGCTGTATTCAGTATTTATTTGGTAGAGGTGAACATGATTTCATTAATATTAACTAGAGAAGCCCTCAGGCATTAAGCATGCAAAAAGAATCTTCAGCTAGAAGTGTCAACTTCATATTCCAAATCTGAAGACACAAATCTCTTTAAGCCTTGTGGATGGTGTGGAAAGCACCAGTTTTAACATGTCTCTGAAGAAGCAGCAGTACTGTACAGTTCTACCAGAAGTTTCTTGGAAAGGTTGCTATCGCTTCTGTTAAACTTCTTTTGGCTGTGTAACAGTGATAAGCACTGGTTTTTGGGTGGTGATGTGAAATTCAGTGAGAAAAATGCACAAGTTACTCTTAAAATCTTCACATTAAGTATATTGTAAAGGATAACATTGTCATAGATTTTTGTTAATTCTCTTAAGCCAGTGCAATGGAAACCTTCAAAAAGGGACCTGGTTTTTTTTTTTTAAACCTTAGTAGTATCCAGTCTGAACCAGTGCTGTAGAGATGGTTTGTTCTCAAGATGTCAACGGTATCAATTGATCTGAAACTTCCAGATCAGCAGTTGATATAAACCTGCAGGCATCAAATACAAGATTTAAGGTTGGCAGAAAAATAATAAAGTAGTTTGTTATCTGGGAAAGTAATCACAAAGAAGAGAGAAACTAAGAGAAACTGGGACAGAAACTAGGAAATTGCAAGGAGATTCCAGGTAAAAGAAGCTTTTAATGAGACCTTACAGCTGGAAAAATGAATACTGTCATACACCAGAAGGCACTTGTGTCTAACATAGACTTGGCTTTCAGTAGCACATTCCCAGAGTCTGTGTTTACTACAAGAGGAAGTAGTACACTGCTGGGAAACATGTTTTTGGAATCTAAATCTTCCATTTTGAAAAATTAACACCTCAATGAAGGTGAGAAATGCTTTAGATAGCAGTGAATGTGAAGTTCTGGTTATGAATGCTATGACAAATCTGGATAAAGGGTCTATGACTTTCTCAACCTTGTTTTTTTTCTTCCTGAAAACTCAACTTCAGTAACACATTTTTACTAGAGATGTAGAAATTGAAATGCACTTTAGTATAACTAGAAATACTAGCACAAGTGGTCTAGAGGTTTGGGGGTTCTTTTAAGTTTTTTTTTCTGTGGTTTTGTTTTCTTTCTTCCAGATTCCATTTACAAATTTCACTTAAGATTAGTGAGAGGTTGTGCATGAATGAGTGTCTTCCAGGCAGTTCAGTGTTAAATAAAATATTCTGACAATGTCACTTGCTGTTGTTAATTTCTAGAGTTTGATTAATATTTAGGGCAGTGTGAAAAAGTATATCTTTCATACCTGTGTTCATAGTATGCTGTAGTCAATGGGATAAAATGGAAGAGCAGGAAATGTTTTATGTGGGTGAGTTAATTTCCATAGAAGACAGGATAGATAGATTTTATTTTTTTTTTTTTGAGCTTTGGATGTAGGATTAGAAATCTTACTTTGGTTAGAGTTGAAAGAATTTCATGTGGAAGTGAGATGCTGTGCTCTCAGTTTTCTGGTATGGTCATTTTTAGTTCCACAGTTCTTGGTTTCAGTGTTGAATTCAAAAAGTTCGGAGCCATATTTGAAGTTGCATTCTGTTTCATTTACCAGCTTCCTCTGAACTCCTCTGTGTTCAGAATTTCCTGGGAGGATTATTTTTGTTAAAGATGAGCTGCATTTTAAAATTAATTAAGTAATATTTTGTGGGGATTCTTGAGAAGGTAGTTTAGCTGTAATTATTCTTAATAAGCCTCTTGAAGTGCTTTGGTTTTTTTTCTTTTTATTTGCTCCTCTCTGACACCTTTGCCTTCACATACTTTCATCTAATAATTTTAGAAGATGAGGTAAAAAACTTTAAGACAGGTAGTACTTCTGCTGAGATTTCAAGGCTGGATTCATTAAGAGACAGCACAGATGCACTCTGTTGGGAACTGGCAATGCAGAAAGTATTCTTCATGCGTTTGGCAGACAGCAGAGTAGATAGACTTCTGATTTGAAGAATATGTGTTGCTATTCCGATAGAATTCTGAAATTTTGTTAGATTTGAAGCTGAAGATCTCTGATTAACAAAGTGGAAAAAAGTAGCATTGATCAATAGGTCTTGGTTTAAAACAAACAAACAAACAAACAAAAAAACCAAACAAAAAACCCCCAAACCAACCAAACAAAAAACCCCAACAACAACAAAAACAAACATAACGCAAAAACACACACAAAAAAAAAAAGGTTGAAAATAACTTTAAAAGATAGCAAGGATTTCTTGATTCCTACTTGGTGGTTTCAGAAATAAAGAGACTTTGGGGTCTGAAGTTGCTATAATTTATTGAGTGAATTGTTTCTGATAATCATGCAGCTGATTTTTCTTGAAGGCACACCTTGGGAGGAAAAGGGGACTAGACTGGATCACTAGAGGATGACACATCTTTTTCCAGGACTGTGTGCTTGGGCTGGAATGATTTGAACATGCCATCTGCCTTAACCCTTGTTGATTCTTGTTAGGATTTGTCATGGCTGGTTCAAATTTACTGTTGCCCAGTCATAGCAGTCAGAAGTGGGAAACATAGTGAGTGACTTACCTTTTGGGTGTCTGTGATTTAACACTGCCACTTGTAACATGTGAACCAGGGACCTCTATGCCATGCAATAAAAGCAAAGGAAGCATTAGGCTTGCTGTAAAACAAGAAGTGGAGGAAATGTGGACAGATGGAAATAGCTTTCCATAAAAACAGACTATTCAGAATGCGAATATAAGCTGTTTCTTTCCTATTTTTCTTTCCTATTTTTCTCTTCAAAGCATATATAAACGCATTCTGTAAGAGGAAACTACCTTTAATTTCAAATAATATGATTTTCATGCTGTTTCCAATAATATTTTACCTAGATATTTTTCTTCTGTGGTAGATAGAACTTTTCCTTTGTAAACAGAGCCAGAAGTTAAAACCCAACAACTCATGGTGTTTATCCACTTCCTCCACATAGGACTGTCATATGTATCTCAGTCATGGATGTCCCCTGAACAGCAGAGGAAGAGATTAAAGTACACTTTTTTCTGTGATCATCTAATCATCTTTTGATCTTTTATATTCTTTATCTACTTCTACTAAAAGCCTTGTGTAGAAATACAGATCCCAGCTGGGGGTTAACTTCATAGGTGAAATGCAATAGCCTTGTCTGTGGGTACAGGAGAGAAAAGAGAACCTGAATTGGAATTCAGAATGCAGAAGAATAACTTGCAGTGAGCTTGGACAGCATTTCTCTTACGTGTTGTCTTGTGACCCAGGCTTTCAAAGCTTAAGAGGTCTTTTGATTTCTAAAAGATGTTTTTGATTTCTTGCACTTTAAATGATGTTATACTGTATTTTGGTAGCCCACTGAGATTACAAAGTAATTACTGAGAGCTGTAGATAGCAAGCATAAGTCAAAATACAAACACTTTGTTTTTCATACTGCCTCAGGCTGAATCTTAAACTTGTTTGTCCAACCAATTTGTCATGATTCAAAGGAATGCTGTTAACTTTCAAAAAAGTAATAGCTGAACACAGTGTCACATAAAAACCATCTTTCCTTAGTTGCACTGACTTTTTCTGCTGTCTTTTTTATAGATAAAAATTAATCCTTTTTAAAGTTGTGGAGTTTTCTTTCTCCCATCCTGTACAGTATGTGTTAGACTAAATGTTAATTCTATGCAACATAATATTGGATAATTACTAAAAGTGTCAGTCCCTGGGCTCTTGGGCACTCTGAACTGTATAAATACTGTGTTATTATTTAGAAATATTTTTATTCTCATCTCCTAATGTTGATGTAATTACTTTCCCCATCTATACTCTATTTAGAATTTAGAAATTTGTCACACTGAGCAAGAGGGAGCATATGTTAGAACTGTTTTCATGAAAACGTAGTCCAGCAGACTTGCTGGACTTGAGTCCCCTTGTACTGGCATGCTATTTTGTTTAATCCTATAAGACACTTCACATGAACGTGTAGACTTGTTATTGAAAGAAACAGAGTCAAGGAAAGTGATAAGATAATAAAACAACGTGAGATGTAGCTTACCATTCCTTTTCATCTCTTGAGTCATCTTGCAAACTAGAGCATGGGAAATACACGTTTGTGATTCAAGTGACAGGCACGGTTGTTCCTTTGCCAGAATATCAAGATAGCATCTTTTGATTACACTTCCGATTTTCTAGGTCAGATAGGACAAGAAGGAACAGCATGTACCTTCCAAGCCAAAAACAGTTTTGTATTTAGTTCAATAACTTCTACAGTCTTAGAGCCCTTGGAGATTGTGGTGAAATCTGGTTTAGTTGCTTGAGAACATAGTAGTTCATGTATCAGAACAGGCCTTTTTCCTGCCTGAGAATATCACACCATAATTGCTACAATAAAACTTCTCACAGAGTTAAGTGCTTGGAGAGGTTGCAGTATCCTACCCTGTTAGTGTTTGGAAACTCAGCTGTGAACAACCTGATTTGACTTTGAAGGTGGCCTTGCTCTGAACAGGAGGTTGGGCTAGATGACCTCCTGAGCTACCTTCCAACCTCAGCAGCTGGGATACTGCCCTGATAAGTGGCTGTGGAGAGCTTGCAAGTGGCAGAAGCTTCCTGTGTGGAGAATACTAAGTGTGTGTCTTCTGTATGTTTTCAAATGTTTGTCCTATCTTCTTATATCCAAGCACTGTTTTTTTTCCTGTTAATCTTCATCTGTTCTATTATGTGAATGATCTCAAGGTCTTAGGAAATCATGGGGCAAAGTTTAAAGTAGTCAAAATACCCAATTTATTTTAACACAAGAAAAAATAAGTTTTAAATATCAATGCTGCTTTTATTTCTGTACAAGAATTAGACTTAGTATTTGAATTTATATATATGAAAGAAAGTGAGGAGTGGTCTCATATTGTTTACTGTGTAAAGTTTTATTAGTGTTGATGACTAGCAACCCTTCCCTGTCCTTCCCTACCCCCTCTCACAATATTCTCTTAAAGCATATGCTGGGAAATACCTAAACCTCTGGTTAGTTGGTCCTATCTATGCTTTACAGAAATAGTGAATAGAACTTCAAGCATGAAAAATGCACGGAGATAAAAATAAATAAATCAGTAGTTCCCCTGTACAAACAAGAGGAGTGAAAGTGCCAGGACTTCTGACCTCACACAAAACAAATTTGATGGATGATTGTCTGCTTTCAAACCTGCCACTCCAGTGCTGCCTCTGTCACGGCCTAAGTATTTTTGTGGAGTGATTTGAGCCATTTGCATTTTATTTATCAGTTGTTCAGTGCCCTTGTCAAAACTTAAGGGTGGGGGTTTTGCCAGAGGGTCAGGCTGAGGTGTGGTGGGTGTTGTGAGAATGGCCCTTTGCAGTTTAGAGCTCTCAAGCATGAAGGTCTTGAGTCGAGATTCCCGTGGCAGCCTCCCTGCCATGACATGTGTGTACTGAGTAAATTGATAATATGTTGTCACCAATATACTGCTTTCAGCTTGCATTGTTGTTTTAACAAGTAATCAGGGCATGACAGTATATGTTGCATATTATAATTGCACTCAGAAGCAGAACCAAGTCAGAAGACTTGTCTAAAAGACAGTGAAAGAAAGATGGACGTTCTTTTCAGTAAGTATGTGCTAGGAATTTATTAGAAGCTATAAAATGCTGAAATATAAGACAAAGGAAAAGTTCAGATTGTTTTAATAATTTAATTTTAAGATAAAGATTTCTGTGTGCTAACTTGAAGCAATAATTCTTGATGATGGAAAGCAAGTGAGCTGGGAAGACTGAAGAGCTTCAGTCAGGTACCAGTCCAGGTACCTGGTTATCTGGCTCTCTGAGGATATCCTGTAGAGTACAGAAGAAAATTCTGTGAAGAGCAGTTAAACTCCTGAAATCTGGTTTCCTACAACATTTTTTTTTTTTTTTTACTCCTACTCCCCCCCCTCCTCACAAAAAAAAACCCAAACCAACCATTATGATATAGGAGGAGACTAAGACCATGAAGTTTGCTGGGACAGGAGGGAGCAGGTGTTGGCTGGTTTGGATCTAACTGTGTACTGGCTGGCTGACTGACAGACCTCACAGAGGAGGTGCACTTTTATAGCCTCTTGCTCAATGGGACACTATGTTAAGTTTCTCTTTCTGTTCCACACATAGCTGTGCAATTTCACGAAACCTCTCTGTCCAGTTGGTTTCCAAGTGGTTTTGAGAGGTTGGGAGGAGACACAAGCACAGTCACAAGCCCTTATCTCATTACAAGCTGGACTGAAAAAACACACCCCAGGCTATCAAAAAAAAGACCTAGTTAGGATGAGGTACTGAAGTTTGTGTTGTTTTACACTTTTTAGATACTAAATTTTTTGAAGAGGAAAGGTTAAATCATCTCATTGGTCACTTTTCTGCTGTGATCTTAAGCTCCCTGTCCCACTTCAGGTTTCTCTTTCAAAGCTTAATTTAGATATTGTGCATGCAGTGCTGTTCTGTTTGAAGAACTTCTGTTTTCAGTGCAATTTGTAATTTGATCAAAAAAGCTTTGCTGTCCTACAGTAATAACCAAATTAAATTGTATCATCCATTATCCTCTTCTAAGGTACTGTAATGAAAACATTTATTTCTAATAGCTTTTTTGCCCTTTTTGAATTTTAAAACTTTGGCAGAAGCTTATTGTTGTCGATATGCTGAAACTGTCTTCATGCAGAGCTTGCTAGGTGCCAAATCCCATGGTACCTGTTGCAATCAAATTTTTTGGGGTGTTTTAGATTATATGAGAGGTAATTTTTTTTCTGTTAAGATGCAAATTTATTTTGAATTTTTATGGAAACTGTATTGTATTTCTGTGTCACAAATTGGTTTTATTCCCAAAGAGCAAATTGTAAATATAGGTGGTAATACAGAATACTCATGCAGATTTCTAGGATGTTTGCCCTCTCCGCAGTGAGAACAACATCCTTGCTTAAACAAGGAAAGAGCAAAATGCCTTTTGTGTGGGAACCCCCGTGCTTTCTAAATCCTGGAATATCTTTGTCAGTAAACTCACTTTTGCTTCCAGTTTCTAACCCTCTGTACTAATGTTAGTATGAGTTAAGCACCAACAAATTGTTCAAACTTTTATTGCAGTATACACAGCCTGAAATATTAACTGAGGTCCAGCCTCAGTTGCTTGAATTGCACTTGTATTGACCAAACTGGAGCTTGGTGAGACCTGACAGACTGGAGCAAGCAGTGTCACACATCTGATGGCCAGAACAATCCATTTCTGTTACTCTCATACTGGCATATGCTGGCTGCAGGAGAGGGGGCTGGAAGAATGTAATCAACAGGAGACATAATCAGCCTTTGGTGACTGTGCCTCTTTTTATGTGCTTATCTGTCCTGAAGAGTGATTGTCCAAGACTTAACAGTTTAAAAAGACATCTAAAAGTCACATTCTTCCATTGTGATGATTTTTCCCAGGGATAAGAAACTGGAGCATAAGAAATAGCTAGTGATTAATTAGGCATTAAGATTTAGCTTGCTGAATAAGAACTGGAGTCCTTGGCTTGATGGCAGCTTGCCATGCCTTTAGGAATCAGAGGCCCTCAGTAGAACTGGCCTATCTTGAGTGTTCTAGCCAGACTCCTCTCCCTGCTCCCTGGAAGTTTGTTATCTTCACTGCCTAAGTGCACAGTGTCTTACTGAGGTGTGACTTCAAAATTGCTTCTTGTTGGCAGTTTAAAACATGATTATCAGGGTATGATCTGAGTCCTGCTGTTAAAGGTTCCTGAAAAGAAAAAGAAGCCATTGCAGATGATACCCTGCAGTGGTATGGAAACCATAACAGAAAGCTGTTTGCCAAAGGGTGGCAGCTGAACTGTTTGTACCATCTACGCTTGTGTTTACCACTGATCCCACATACAGGTGTAAGAGCACATAACTCATATGCATAAGGGCATAGCTCTGTGCATACAAATACCTGTGTGCAGTTTGATAGGCATCACTTCTCCCCACCCCCTTGTAAATGCAGGTCTTTCATTGTAATAAGGTTCAGATGTTCTTTTAAGCCCAGTTCTCTGTTGTATTTTATGAAAGTACTTAATGAATGGCTTCCTAGTTTGGCTGCATAAGAAAATCCCGGCATTCAGGGTATTGTGGAAGAGCATTCTTCACCAGGCTGGCCACTCTGGTGCTGCGCTTGTTTAGCTTTTCTGATCTGACAGACTTATTCATAAAATAAACATAAAACCCAAGGCAGGCGACTGTTAGGCATATAGCATAGTACATTTTATTTGTCAGTGTGCTTTCTGGTGGTTTTCTGTGACAAGATACCCAATAAGTCAATTCCAAAAGTGCAGGCCTGTGGAGCCCTGTGCAGTTTATTTTGGTATGAAATCTCTCTTGACAGCTGACAGTCCAGCCCCGAGCAGTTTCATATCTCTGTGAAACTCTCACCTGCTGCTCATTTGGCATTTGGTACTCTTTCTCTGTTGAATATTCTCCTGTCACCCGTGCCTGCCTCCTTGTGACTAATTATTCAGTTTCCTTGAAGAAATCATGCTTTTGGAAGACTTCACATCTTCTTTAGCTTCTTTTTCTTTGGAAGAAACTTAATGGAGAAGCAGACATTCAGTAGTGGTATGACTTACGAGTTCAGCAACTTTGTGCCCTCTTGTCTTGCCAGTTCTCCTGTCAACATCTCTTTTAGTGCTTCTTTTTCCTCTATTTCTTTTGTGGGTCAGAAGCAGGCCATGTCTTGTTTTATTCTGTCATTTTAAGGAAAGTAAAATGTGCTGTTCTTACCAGTCAACATGCTTGAAGTTGGCTTTTGACTTCAAGAATTGACAGAACGGTGGAGACCTTGAATATGATTTTAAAAAGGCGCAGTTGCAGGGGGGGAAGAGGCATTAGTATCTATCTACAAATTATGAATTGGGGAACTGAAACCTTTACAGATTCCTAAACTGCAAATGCCAAATGAAGCTTTTCCCACAGTCGTGCACAAGAAGCAAGTCCGTAGTAAGTCCACTCTGTTTCACCATCACCAGTCTGGATGCTTATGGAGTTGCACTTTTTTTCCCCCCTCCCTTTCTAATCTCCTTTTCTCTTAGAACTTCAGCAGAGGTCCTAAGCTCATGACTGTGTTCCCTTATGTCCAACCGTGGATGTTCAGCGGCATCAGTCATGCCTTGGGCAGTCTCTAAAACTAGACTACTGTCAGCTGCTGTCCTTTCTCAGTCGTGGTACTTCTCAACCTCCCTGTCTCTGTGTTGTGTTCTCAGCACCAATTTCATTTCTTGTGTGCTGGTTACAATCTTGAGTTGCCTCTTCAGTGTCATCATTATTTGTTGGCTTTTTTATGCTTGCTGCTGAAACTAGCTCAGGCTTTGCTTCCTTCCCTGGTCTGAAATAAGCTGAATTTCCTCGTTAATGAGAAGTGTGACTTACTTGCAGTTCAGCACTGACTTTTCAGTTCTTTCAGATACTGTTCTGTCAATACATAAGTCTCTGCGGTCTTTGAAGAGCAGACAAGTAACAGAATAACATTCTGAATAAATTCAAATTATGGATCAGAATTTATAGTTGCCTTTCAGTTAACATAGAACCTGTTTTTGAGGGGGTTTGGGGAATTGTTTTGGTGGTTTTGAATAAGACCCAATCATTGGATCTATGTGCTGAGTTATGAGGATGGTTTCCTTGGGCTCTCTCTGTCTGATGGACATACAGAGAGGCTTTCCCCTGGGTTAGGGGGCAGTGAAGTGAGAAATCTTCGCTCGACACCTCTACCCTTGCTCAGCTGGTGGTGTAAAAATGTGCAGTGGTCTCAGCAATGAGTCACAGTGATTTTGTCTTTTGTTTCTGTAAATAACAATCAGCATGAGAAATCAAAGAAACTTCCTTGTCTGTTTGGTGTGCATGGAGAATTCTGTACCAAAAGTTGCATTCTGCACTGATGCAGAAATGATCTACAGGAAAGTACATTTTGTTACAAGTGCATTGTTTTGGGCTTAGCAGGGGAAGATAAGAGATCAGAAAAACTGTGTACAAAAGAGTTTGTGTATTTGGACTGTGAGACATTTTACTCCCTTTGTGGTATTGGTGGATATACTTTAGTAATTGAGAAGTGAACTGGGACTTGTCTCCATTCTGCTTCTTAAAGTTGAATTATAACTATAGTAGTTGAGGGAACTGTAGAGCAGTGGAATAGGTTTATATCACAAATATCAGTTAACGTGAAGGGAGAATTGAAGTTTGCCTTTCTCATATGTAAATCGGTGTTGTATCCTCCAACTGCTTTCTCCTCCATATTCTGAGGTTTACTTAAGAGCACTTGCACTTGTTTGATTATAAGATCAGCTAGGAAATTATTGAAAACACATTTTAAAACTTAATCTGTGGTATTATTCCTCTGTCGCTCCGCTAATGCTCTGCATGCTGACCTAGACAAAACATCGTCCAAGATAGTAGGTACTGTAATTTACTCTTCAACTGGATTAATTATTTTCTCAGCTACCTGTCAACTGTGCTTAGTCCTGGTGAATTAATCAAATTGCCATGTTATGTACGCCTTTCTCTGCTGTCAGTTAGACTTTGGTGACTTGTTCTCTTCATGTGAGGATGTACGATGAAAAGGTGGGAACGTGTCTAATAAGTAAAAGCCTGTTGTATTGTTCTAAAACAGACTTAAAAGCAGCGTGTGTTACACTTTGCTATTGCGTGGGACAGACAGGAAGAGTTGTCAGTGGAGCCTGTATAGGACACTGGTGGCTGTGTGCTTTTACAGTAGCATTTGAACAGTATCATGTGTGGTCCTGTGCCAGTGCACCTTCTTCACCACACTCCTTGCTGCTTCCTCTCATGATAAAACTTCAATCTTAAGCAATACTTTACAGAGAGAGAGAAGAAGATATGGAAGAATCCCTTCTTTGTTCCTAGAATGATGCCCATAATTAATGAACACTTTGCTTTCAGGAACAGATTTTAATTCTGTACCTTCTAGAGCCCTTGAAACACATGGAGTGTTTCACAGATTTGCTATGCTGAATATATTTAGGCAGTTATGTATGTATTATGCTCACATGATGTGTGGACATGTATCTGTTCCTGATGCTTTCTGTTTTTATGTAGTCTCTCAGATACTGTATTTGTTTTATTTAAATGGCAAAAGCGGTCTTCATTTCTCATTTTTTCTCACTTTTGATTCACAGAAACTATCTTAGAGCATGGACACCAGTAAGAAGTCAGAACCCCCTTTATCTGTAGAAATGGTACAACAAAGAGCCAATCCTGACCGCAGTCCTTCAGCATCGATTTATGTTCCAGAGCAAGGTGGCTACAAAGAGAAATTCGTAAATGCCGTGGAAGATAAGTATAAATGTGAAAAATGTCGCCTCATCTTATGCAATCCTAAACAGACTGAATGTGGACACAGATTCTGTGAAACCTGCATGAATGCCTTGCTAAGGTATGTTTTTTGTTGTGATGGGACATGTTGATACCCTTAAATGTTGTGAACTACTGAAATTAGTGTGAACACCATTGTGGCTTTGGGAATATGTTAAGCTAACATAGGCTGCTCAAAGCAACCTTCCACTGTTGCTTGCTTGATTATTTGTTATCCGTGTGCTGGTGCAAACATTTGTGCTCTACTCTGGGTTAGAATAAGACAGCTAAGCTTTCCATCAATATTGTTGAAAGAGTTGTTAAAGTGGTTTAATCCTGCGTAGGATGTGTTAGGTAAGAATTTCATTCTCTGAGGAGGCTAAACAGAGTGGCTATTTCACAAGACTTCTAACATGTTTAGTTTGGTGTTGAATACACGTAGTAAATTGTGTCTTTGTGGAGAAGTGAGCTTGCAGAGATTCCTTAGTGATGAGAGCTAACATGGCTGTGGACCCAGCCTTAGAGTTGGGTGGTGGGACCCCTTGGATAAATGTAACTGCTTGTGGAGCAGTTCCCCTCTAGCCCTTCCAGCTGTTTGTCCTGGGACTTGTGTGTTTTGTGGATTGCAGGAGGGTCAGAAAGACTAGCTTCTGTATTACTGAGATTCTTGGGCCAGAGTGCAAAGTGGGTGAGTGGATGATGTGGAAATGGATGCTGAGAGGTGCAGTCTTTCCCAGTCTAGGTAAAAGCGCAACCATTCAACGAGTGTCTAGCTTTTAAGAAGTATTTGTGCATCAGTAGAAGTGTATTTCTTTGCCTCTGAACTTTTGATGCATTGGTACTGAATGTATTCATCAGTGTGATTTCAAAACTTGGTGTAATGTTTGGAGGCCATTCTGGAAACTTTAATCTCCTAGGTTAAATAAGCAGTGAATAATATTTTCATTTACTACTGGGAAAGCAGAAATATAGAAGAGATTTGGCTCAACGGATGTTGCATACTGGACTGCTAACAGAGAGAAGATTTGACTTTGGGATTTTTGGTGGTCTCTTGTTTACTTTTTGTGACACTAGGTATTGGTTTATATGTCACTTGGAAATAGTATAATCTGATATCTAATACTTAGATATCTAAGTCAAGACTCCATGCAGCATGGTGAAAGAGTATGAAAGATATTACGATACTCTGTCTCTTGAGAAAGAGTAGTCTCTCTACTGGGCAAATACAAGGGTCCATAGCTCACCAATCCACTCCTGCAGGTTTTGTGCTACAGCATGTCAAATTTAAAACAACAAAAACAAAAACAAAAAAACCACCAGCTTTTCTTTTGATACCCAGTGTTGAGTGAGGTGTAGTTTGTGTTTAAGAAATGCAGTTATTTTTTTCTCAATACATATTTTTGGAAGACTCTTACATGGTTAATAACAGTGACTGCAAAAAACCCAAACACCTGCCATGCTTGGATGTGCACAGGTGGACAGAGCAGATCCTTGACAATCTAAGCAGTAACAATTCTGGCATTGCTATAATGTGGGCAGTTTTCCTTCCCTGGTGTGAGGCATGCACGTGTTTATTACAGTGCAGCGAGAATATATGTGCGATTTTACTTTCCTGACTTTCCAACCAGTCTGTTATTGAAAAGGACCTGTGCATAAGGCCATTGAGTTATTTCACAATATTTAAGTGCTTGTTGCAAACAAATCCTTTATTGAAATTAAATTTACGTTTCCTTTTTTTTATTGGAAATAAAAAGTGTGCCATAAAACTGAAAGCAAAATAGGTTTATGTTTCTGTATTGGGCAAAATTTTTTTATTCACTGTTTATATGCTGCTGTACACACAAACACACTAATTATATGCTAGCAGCTTCTGCTCCAGGGTTGTTTGAGGACAAGGAATTGGGATTTAGTGTGGATAAAGCAGTAAAGATGTCTGCTCAGTATGCAAGAGTAGTTTGTAAAAGCAAGTGGGATGCTTGAGTGAATTCAGTAAGAGCAAGGAAAGCATGACATTGTATTAAACACTATATGCCCTCAAGTAGATTAGTTTCCCCTTTTTTTTTTTTAACTTGAGAAAAGTATTACAGATATTGAAGCTGCAAGGTAGTTAAGATGCTCAGAAATATGATGAGACATAGAACGGTCAGTTCAAGGAGCAGAATCCAGCGAGATGATTTGACATAACCGTAGTGATTATATAACATAATTGAA
The DNA here is from genome assembly GCF_036250125.1 of Pseudopipra pipra. Lineage (NCBI taxonomy): Eukaryota > Metazoa > Chordata > Aves > Passeriformes > Pipridae > Pseudopipra > Pseudopipra pipra. Next base: position 54,678,733 of record NC_087554.1, read on the forward strand.
CTTTTTCAGCCTTTTACATTGATTTGCACTGCTGCTGGCAGCCATAACTTAGTTAACCTGTCAATGACTTGCTTTATGAAGGAATTCACCCAGCTTTTACCTAGTGCTTTTCGTCTCGGTGCTTTACGTGGGAGATCGGTCTGACCATGCCCATTTTACATGGGGAAAAGGAGCTAAAATGGAACATTGCAACCTGGTCTAATGAAAGATGTCCCTGCCCATGGCAGGGGAGTGAAACTTAGACGATCTTCAAGTTCTTCTCCAACCCAATCCATTCTGTGATTCTAGGGGCAACACCTGGCAGGTCAGAGCCAGAAACAGCTGTAGGACTGGATAATTGAACAGACAGTATTTTGCCTGTTTGCACAGACTGAGAAGTGATGACAGTTGTGGATCAGATGCAGGCTGGAAAATAGGGGATGAATTTTGCTACCTTGAAGAAAATTGCTGTGCAGTTGGCTGGAGACATTGTGCTGGCCTTATTTCTTTGGGAATGCCACATACTGTCCACTGAAAACTCAAGCATTAAAATTTATTGAAATAACATCATGTTTTCTCATTATAATGAACTATGTCCACTTTTAATGATTTTAAAATATATTGAATAATCATAACCAAGTGCCTCATAAATGGAATTTTTTGCACTAAAATAATTCAGATGAGCTAAAATAGTTTTTCTGTTTTCTTTTCAGTTCTTCTAGTCCAAAATGTACAGCGTGTCAAGAAAGCATAGCAAAAGATAAGGTATTGTTAAAACTGTTTCTTATTCAAGAGTGTTGAATTGCGTGGTGTACATAAGATGCATTATTGGTTTGTGGTAATTATTTCATAGGCCTAATAAGCTGCCTGAGGAAGACAGCTTTGTTATAAAATCTAAACCATGTATTTTATATTTTTTATGTGTTTTCATATATTCCTGTTAACCACATGGTAGAAAACAACATGTCAGCCTCATTCCAAAAGGTCAAGACAGGTGTCACATCTTGTATTCGTAGTTGGGAACTGCAGCAACACATTGCAGTTGTCTTCCCATCAACCAGGCGGATGATAAGAAATATTCTATCTCCTGTAGATGCAGAGATGTGACAGGTCTAGATGAACACTGCTCCTGATTTGGCTCCAGATCAGTGTCTACTCTTTGAACTCATCTCTTTTACAATGTGGTGTTCAGTGAACCACACTGGAATTAGGACAGTGTAGAGTTACACTAAGGGTAACAGAATCAGATTCTTTTTGTATGAATAAGTTATTTCAGTGATATTCTCTTCTCTGTTTTTCACAGCAAAACTTTTTGTTGCCTTTGAAAGGTTAAGGGTTGAGAAAATTTTTCTTGGCTTAGTCATGGGTTATTGCGGTTTTACAATATTGCAGAAGTGCTCAGTAAATTCTTTGGTGTTAGTAGCCTTTTTTGCCTAAATGAATACTTGTATTAGTAACCATTTTCAAGAAAAGGTTAGTGGGTACATTAATCTCTCCTTGTCTTAACTCAGAACAGTTCTCTAAATAGTACTCAGCGTAATTTGGTTTTGACACGGATGGACTCTCCAGGAGCTCAGACCAATAATCATGATGCCTACTTTATTTGTTCTTTTAAGTCTTGACTCTTTAGCTCTCAATATACATAAATATGTACATTTTTTATGAAACTTCAAATATCTCTAAAACAGCAGGAGGACAAGGCCAGTGTATACTAAATACCTGTTAGACTAACTGTGCAAGTCATTGTTTTTCAAACTGGAAACTTTTCCCATAGAATGCTGAAGTGCAAAATCACTGAAAAACTTTGAAAGTTGTCTTCTTATCTTAACTTCAGTCAGCTAAACTGTGCATACTAACCCTGTGAATTACTTTGGAAAAGATATAGGCAATTGATTACTTAAATGAGATTTGTTGATTCATTAAGCTTCCTATACACATCCGAAAAGTAAATAGAAATCAGTGACCTGTGTCAGATGAGATCAGATGAGAATGATTGCAATGTTTCCTCCTTCTCTGATACTGGGGATAGATTCATAGTCACTGTGGACAGATCTGATCATAATTCTTGGTTAAATGTTAGCATGAAGAACCTTTCTATAATTACAGTAGCACTGCAGTGTACACAGTATCACAGAACTCCATTTGTCAGAGCAGTCATAGATTGGACTTGATTCTTAATGGTGTTTTTTAATAGACATAAGAGCAGTTGAAAAATAACTAGAAGTTTTTATTTCTTTGGTTTTGGACTTTAAAACAGTAGTAATGGTCTTCAGTCCTTCTCTCTCTCTAATTCCTGCCCTTAGGAATGGGGCTTCTTGAGAGTGCAGTTATTGTGTCTTTTATGAGGTGTCACCCATAAAAAGTGTAAAATCCAAACCCCAAGATCCCTATTTGTAACTTTGTTTAATTGTAGGCAAAAGATGCTGAAAGTGCTTAGAAACATTAAAATTGAGAGATAGTTAAAGCTTGCTTAGCTGTGAAATAATAAACGTCCTCCAGTCCAAGACCTTAGAAAATATCTGTAATTATGTGTTACTAATGAAGTGTAAGCAAGTGTTCCAGCTAAACACTCTAGTCATTTTGGGACCACCTTCCCTGAAATCCTTGCCCTCTGAACCACTGCACTTTGAGTCTCTTTTGTCTTATGGAATTGTGCCTAATACAACAGTTTCCCAAACAACATAGAGTTCTACCTTATGCAGGCCTGTTATTGGCGAGCAAATAGCAACAAATTTAGTCCTTTCTTGTACCTTTCCCTTTATTGCATTTACAGTAAAACTGAAACAGTAGTAGAGTACCTGTAAAAATATTCTGTTTCACTGGGCTGCTTCATAGTGGGGGAACCTCACTGCTGTGCACATTCAAGAGAAATTGAATGGCAGGATTTTATTTCTGGCACATAAAGTTGGAATTAAATGACACTGCTGTAGCCAAATTGCATGGCCTCCACTTTTTTTGAACTTGTGTATCCTTGAGTGGTTCTCAGTTTCTACAATAAAGTGATTTTTGATTTTTCAGGTATTTAAGGATAATTGTTGCAGGAGAGAACTACTTGCCCTTCAGATATACTGCAGAAATGAAAACAAGGGCTGTAAGGAACAACTATCTTTGGGTCAATTACTGGTAAGTTAATCTAAAAGTCGTAAGCTTCCTTTTGAGTTAAAGAGTAAGGGGAAAAACCTTGCAAATTAAAACCCCAGTCAATTTGTTGACTTGCTCATGCTAGTGGTTAATTTAATTTATAAATGTCATGATGGAGTTAAACTGCTTTGAAACTTGATTTTTTGATGAGCTGTAAGGAATTGTAAAAAATCGTGATTGCATGACATTGAGGTTTGGAAATGTAAAAGAGAACTAGAGGGAGAACTAAAATCGTGAAGGATCTTATTGTGTACTTTACAAATGTGAGAAATATGATTTCTATTTTGGTATGGTTTTATTTTTATTTACCAGTCTTAATCCTCTCATGGAAGTGGTGGTTTATGCGTGAAATTAAACCTTTGGCTTCTCCAGACTTGTGCAAAGTAACTGGTGGCTTTTTTTCTGTGAAGGCATGACATAGCAGTAATCCAATAATTTAACAAGTGTAAGGTATGGCTACACACCAGTTTGCAGGGAGATGTGTAGGCTTTTCCTTTGAATGAGCAAGCTCAGGTACCTAAACCACTTAAAGCAGCACTTGTGTTTATGTGGAATAATATACTTTGAAAAGGAATGCTTACCTTTTGTTTGAATAGCCTGTGTGGAGTTTTGGACTGTGTTAGAATGCTTTTAGTGTAGAAGTAGCTCATGTACCTCTCTAATACAGTGAAATCTGCTAAGTAAAGGGACTGTACAGTCAGAAATGTATTCCTGAGTAGATTTGTTAGTGTTTGCTCTTGTGTGATACAGTGCACAAAATAACTTTACTTCCTTTAGTTCTGAAATTATTTAATGTTGGATATCTTCAAAGGATAGACATGTACAAAACTTAGTTAGATTGACTTTTTTTTTCAATCTTTCAGATGCATTTGAGAACTGATTGTCAGTTTGAAGAACTCCCATGTCCTCGTGCTGATTGCAAAGAAAAAATACTGAGAAAAGACTTGCCGGACCATGTAGAGAAGACCTGTAAATATCGGGAGACAACCTGTAAATACTGTAAAAGCCAAGTCCCAATGATTATGTTGCAGGTGCAGTATTTTCTTGTGTATATAGATCAAGATTCCCTACATTAATGTGGAATAATAACTGTTCTTGTCCCTCTCTGTAGCTGCCGAAACAACTTTGGCCTCTCAGCCAGGATTAATAAGTTTAAAGAGAAAATAGGTTGACTTTCAAAATACATTTCTTTTCCTGTGGGGAAAAAACCTGCATTTACTAGGAAGCATTTCCTTTATTCTGATGTTCAGATACTGCATTTTAAAAAAATCAGATCCTCTACCTAATATTGATACTGAAGTGAATTTTGCTATGCATTTTAGTTTTTTTAAAGTTAGATAAAAAATTGCAAGTACCATGAAAACAGGTAGTTAGATGCAGGAAAAGCATAAGCATTGCAACTGACAGGAGAAATAGCATTTTTCTGCTTAATCCTTCTTGGGTACTGTGTGATCTGTTATGAGAGGAAGGGAAGAAACAATGTAAAAACAAATTGTGTCTTGGCATAACCAGTAGCGGTACATGACAGGCCTGGGACCAGTTGCTGCTGTTCTTGGCATCAGAGTAGGTTGTCTGATAAGCAGCATATTGTGAGTTAGAATTATAGAGCAGAGGCTGAGAAAGTCATGCTTGCTTTACACATAGAATTGTAACTGGACTGTTTGTGGCATTTCACATTGAAAGGTATTATGCTGAATCTATCTTGCTATAATTTTAACACTTCTTAAAAATTCTGTCTCCATAGTTTCTGTAGTTTGATAGTGTTGGATCTCAGACCTTAGTATAGTAAGAGTGATAAAAATTTCATTTTTGTTCTTGTGTATTGTTTGTTAGATGAAGACTCACAATGATGAGAAGTGTTCTTTGCTCAGAGATGTTGTTACAAAAAGGCATAAATAGAATCTCTCCAAGTTCTGATTTAGATTTGGCTTTCAGTTATTTGAGTGCATCCTTGCAGGGGCTGGTACTTTAATAATTGCACATGACCTAGAATAAGGTGGCTGAGATGTGAAAATACACAGAAAAAATTAAATTTGCACTGTGTTTATTCTGGCACATTCTGATACAGAGGTGAAAGTGTATTTAGTTAGATCATGTTGTTCTTCCAGAATTATCATTAGGCTTGGGAATTGATGTGAGGCAAAGAGTGATAATAAAAAATGTGTAATGTCATAACAGACAAAATCAGTTGAGTATTAAATATGTCTACAAACTGGTCTTCCATCTCTAAGCAACATGCTCACAGGTTCCTTGTAGGCAGTTTCTTTTTATAGGAGTAATGTAATTAAATTTTTGAGAGTCTGAAATCCTTATACTTTGAGGAGCATAGAACTTTGTTTTAGTTTAAGAACTTTCCCTTTTATCAGTTGTTGATAGATGTAACACTTATGAAATCTTTGAACTAGTGGTAGCTTTCAAGATACTGAGAGGTTGAGGCAAGTTTTAGGCTGTAAGATTTTTAATTCACAGAGAAACAGACATTCATATTGGAAACCAGTGGCATATTACTCTGAAGTACAGAAAAGAGTGTTTGTAAACAAAGTAATTGTTCTCCAGAACCTTAAGTAGAATTTTGAGTTGCTTTAAGAGGTTGTAGGACTGGTTGATGCAGAAAGCCAGTGGTTTGCTAACAATGTAGTTTGATGTTGAGGTGTCACTCTGTTTATTGTATTTAATTTGGTACCACCATGCATAAAAGGAGGACAGTTTTGCCTCTATACTGCTTTAAGGGTGCAGAAAGCTCTGCAACTAGATGATTAGCAATTGGCTGCTATTTTTGATTTTTGTTTTGTCTAGGTTTTTAAAAGTTCAGTAGTTATAGAAATGCAGATGGGTTTATTTGTTGGGGCCTGATAAAATGTTACCTCGTTGTACTTCAGTAATAAGAATCAGAAGCTTAATGAAACTTTCCATTTGAACCTTAAAATCACACAAGGACTTGAGCTGGGAGGGACCTTAAAGATCGTGTAGTTCCAACCCCTGTGCCATGGGCAGGGACACCTTACATTAGACCATGTTGCTCAAAGCCCCATCCAGTGTGGCCTTAGACACTTTTAGGGAGCATTCACAACTTCTGTGGAAAACCTGCTCCATTGTTTCACCACCCTCCCAGTCTAGACCTTCTTCCTAATATCTAATTTATACTTGCCCTCTTTCTGCTTAAAGCCCTTCCCCCATGTTCTATCAGTACCTGCCCTTGTAAAAAGTCCCTCTCTGGCTTTCTGTAGGCCCCTTTTGGTATTGGAAGGCTTCTTTTGACTTCTCATTTGAGTTTCATCACCTAGTTGACAAAACTGGATTTTTAGAGATGAACTTGAGTTCATCTCTAGCTTATGTAGCCTAAAATTTTCTCTACCGTAATAATGACTGAAGCTGGCCTCAGTGACTTGAACTGAAAACGGATATAGAGGGAGCAGACTGAGAAAAAAGGTATGCAAATGGAAACAAAATAATTTTACTGGAGAACATGTGGTTCGTGTCTTCATAGAATCCCATGACCCATGAGGTAGGAAATCCCCGTTGCTGGAGGCAGACTCTGGCAAGTTAACAATGTTACTAGAACTTTCTTAGATTGCATTTGTCTTGCCTGCATAGTCACTTGGCCGAGTTAGCTTCTTAATGTCTTTTGTTTAAACCATCTAAAAAGTTGTGGTTTTTTTTGTCACAAACCTGCCTTTTCCATCCTACAACTCCTGACAGATGAATTGGCACATTGTTAAAATGGAAATCAGTAGCCTGAAAGGTGCCTGGATTACTATATTTTTCTGTGTATGATCCACAAAACTACTTGGAAGTTCTTCTCCTATAAAATTGATACTTAGGCAGTAGTAGTATGATAGGGATGTGGAAGGACAGCACTGCTTAGTGCCTCGGCTCCTCGCTGCCAGCCTGGCCACATAATAGCTGTGCCAGGCAGACCCTGCCAAGGCAATATGGACTCAGCTCAGTGGCCTGAAATACAACCTTGCTGACTGGGACAGCCACTGGGGAAGACACAAGACATTGTCATCTTGCTCCCTTGTCACTGTGCTGGAGCCAGACATGTTTCTGATGTCGCACTGGCTTTTCTGGGGAGCCGTGTTAATATCCTGCCTTCCCCTCGTTTGTGCTGGGTGCCCTGCCTGTGGCTTCAGCTGTGCTTTGTACTTGATTTGGCATTTGGTTTTGTGTGCTTGACTGGGTAAATTGAGCTGGTCAGTAAGGAAGAGGATTCTACCACTGGACTGGGATTACTCTGGTATATCCTGAAGTCATTGGAAAGGCTTCCCTTAGTTTCAGTGGGATGAAACTGGGATGTGGGGTGAGGAGAACTGGAGAGAATGCTGAGAAGTAACATGAACCAAGAGTCAGTGTCATAGCTTTTGTCAGTTAGTTTGGGTAGGTTAAAGAAGAGAGTTAGGGAATTAATGTTAGAAGGGAGTATTACTTTTCTGGTTTTGTAGTTGATAAATCGTTAAAGAAGCTTGCAGGGCACTAGGCTCTTAGAGCCACATGGTTCTGTCTGATGTCTCCCTTCAGCACAGTTATGGATGTGTTCAGAATGAGGGAGCCCAGGTCCAGCTCTTGACCCTGAGCAGGAGTGGTCCTTTGGGCCTCTGCTCATCAGAAGAGTACCACTGTCACCCTGACAGAGGGTGTTCTGAGGAGAGGCACTGGCATCGCTCCTGGCTGGGTATCCTAGTGGGGAAGGAATGAAGATAGCTCTTCACCCCCACGCTTTGGGGAGGCTGTCCTGGCTTCCTGGCTATGGAGCAGCTGAGGGTTCCTTGCTCTCTGTTGCTGTGACTGTCTGCATGTGCTACACAGAGTGAGTGCGTGCGGATGGGGAGGATGGCAGGACAGACTTGTGTCAGAACAGCACGCCTGATGGTGTGTTTTAAAAGCTAGGAAGGTAGTATTTTCAAATACTGGGAGACTTATGCCAGAGTTCTGAACCAAGGCCTTTTACATCTCAGAGCTTAGATCTCCTTTATATCTTGGTTTTGTTTCAAAAAAAGACATCGTTACTGGGCAAAAGGGCATGCAATTTGTTCTCCTTTTCTAACAGGCTTATAAATCTAGACCTTTGTTTCCTTTGCTGTTCCTAGGTACCAGAAATGAAACATTGTGTTTCAAGTTGAATGGGATGTGTCACTTGACGAGAAGTGAATTTTTCATTTTGTTGAGAAAACTGAGAGGAAATGTAAATTATTATCTTGGGCCTGACTTTCTTCACTCCCTATGGTGATAGGGTTTGACAGCCATGCTGAAGTGTCTGTCATCATCTGGGTTCAGATTAAAATGCCTGCCCAGAATCATCATAAAATTTCAGCATCTCTTTGAACTTTGGGTATATAGTAGTGAGACTTAGTATCAGATGTTTGGGAATCCAAATTAGAAGATAATTGGAAGATGAATATCCATACATAGGCAAGAGATTCTCTGAGAGTGGACAATGTACATTTCTGAAGTTCCGTGCACTGTATACTCTTACTAAAAGGGACATTTGTAGTGGTTCTGCTTGCTCTTAAAGATGCCCATTTTTGTGAGTAATTCTTGGGGAAGAAAACTTGACTCCTATTACTGTTTCATTGTGCAAAATAAAACCAATAAAATTGTAAGCGAATAGATTTGCTTTGCATGGTAAAACACAAGGTAAAACACAAGGAAACCCTTGTTTTCACTTCAGAATATCAACACCTCTGTCAAAAGTATAAACTGATGTTTTAGCAATTGCAGTTCTGTCTAGCCCAGTTGGGATAAACGTTGAAAAAAATATTGTGGGAGTTTTTAATTATTGTAGAATGCTTTTCTTTGTGAGTAAGTCCTCAATTAAACAGTAAAAGCTGATTTGTGGTTTGTTTCCTTTTTCCTTTGTAGAAACATGAAGATACAGACTGCCCGTGTGTCATGGTTTCATGTCCTCATAAATGCAGTGTTAAAACACTCATGAGGAGCGAGGTAAGAAGTCATACCCAATGTTGTGCTGAAAAATTGAATAATTTTTTTAGTAAGATCTCGCAAGAATTTTGCCAGAAGCCATTTCCTTATTAAGATGTGAGATCTAAAGAAAAGCTTTTTCTACCACACAGTTAAGTGTGATAACGCTCAAATATTTTTAATGATTTCTTGAAAAACTATTTAAAAATAAACAGTTTCTTAGTTTTGAGTCATTATTACACTTGGCTTGCCCAAGATTAGCGCATGTCTTTCCTGCTTTCATTTTTACTAGCTCTCCCCCTGCCCTTCCCTCATTTTAGCACCATAGAGCAGCATCTTGGGGTAGTTAGCTTATAATAAAATAAAAATAGAGAACTAAAATTCAGTGCACATTGACAAGAGTTAGTAAAGACTAGAAAAATCATAGAAGTGTGTAATTTCATTGAAAAACTTAAATTATGTTTAAATCTGTCAAATCTAGGGGAAAAAATAGTAACTGATACTTAAAGAAACAGTATAAGATAAAAGGTTAATATGAGTTCAATACTCCAACAGCAGATGCAAGAATGCATAAAAATTTCTCTTAATGTATAGAAGCTTGCAATAATATGTAGACCAGATTAAAAAAAATTAAAACCTGGCTTGTTTGAAGAGATCCGTGTTCTTGTACATGAAAAGACAGAAGTAGCATTTGTCGAAATTGATGTACTTAATTTTTTTCCTAAAAATAGAACGAACTTACCAAAGATAGGGAAGAGCTTATTGAAGTCTTCATCACTCTGTAAGGCCCACTTAAGGAAAATAACGTTTCTGATCTAAGGATGAGCTTTTCTCTTTTCTCTACTACTTACTTCCTGAGTTAGATTCATACCATTTTTCACTTACACTTGTAAATTATTAATTGTGGCATAGTGCAGAAGGCACATAAGGCTCCTGCCAAAGTCAAATGCAGTCTTCTCTTCCAAGATAATGAAATACAAAATATATGATAGATACTGTATTTATTAAGAGAAATGGAGCTTCTAAGAAAAGAGAAAATATGCATACTGACCAGTCCTCCCAGTGCTTACTTCCAAGTTTAGATCCTGGTTCTGGAGCACTTTAGCATATTCCTAAACCTTGACTTCTGCAGTTACTTTGAGAAGAGGTGTATCTGAGTGCTTGTAAGAACCGACCCATTAAAGCCTGGGTTGTTACACACGCAGTTAGAATGGGGTTCTGAAACTGCAGGTAGAAACAGAACTTTAAACAGCTATTTGCCCTGCATCATCTGTTGCTGTATGTTGCTTAATTTTTTTCTGATACTGTGAAAATGTATATATTACTTAACTGCATGGTTAGGGACAATGAATCTAATGCAGAAAATGGGAAAATGCCTGCCTAACAGTTTGAGAAAATTCTGTAGTGTACAAGCAAATATCTTACTGTAGAATAAAAGACAATTTTCATATTTAATTCATAACTCTGTGGCAGACGTATAGTTTTGAGAAGTTGGAAAATGTGGCATTCTTGCAAAACCTGTTAGACCACACGTTTTTTTCTTTTTGTTCTCTTTTTTTTTTTTTTTAAACTACATGTCTTTTGAAACTATAGTGTGAATTTCTATGGATAGCGTTTAGAAGATAACAGGTGCATATCAGAGATGAGTGACCGATGGCATCTCAGTATCAGATTTTAAAGACTGTCCTGTCTGTTCCAGAGCTACATGTTCAAAGCAGTGTTGATTCTCCACTTCTTCCCAGGGAGGTGGATGAGCTGAGTCATGTGGGGCTTAAGGTGTGGGAATTTCAAATGAGATTTTGAAACCCAAAACAGTGATGCCAACTGAGGAGCAAGGCTCCAGCTCTTGTCTGCTTTGTGGGAAATAACAAACTGCAGACCCTGTTTTTGAAGAGAGAGTCTCTGTTGCACTGTCCTTTCCAAAAATGTCTCTCTGCTCCAACTTTTAGGCAGTTTGCATCCAGCTGCTGCCCTCTGTGCTGCAATGGCTGCTGTCTGTATATATGTATATGGTTCTGTGAATTGGTTTATTTTTAAATGAAAAGTGGTCTGTGCTCATAATTACCCAAGATATTGGACTAAATCTCAATCTGTGAAAAATGCAGGCATTTTACTAATTAGTTTTAATCCCGTGTACTGCATTTTTTAAAAGTTACTTAACTGTACCTATTCTAAAACTCTTTGTCTGTTTCATGCAGTACTTGTTTAGTCTTTTTTTTGTGTAATTTAACTGTTAAATTTAGGCACCGAGAATTGCATGTTATGTTTTGAAAAGTTGGTTCCTCATGAAATTAGGATTAGAAAAAAAATGTACTTTACTACAGTGAAACTGATCTTAAGACTTGCTCAGAGCACCAGTAAAAAAAAAAAAATCACTTGTTGAGAAAAGATTAGTCATTCACTAAAGTCAAATGAAATCAAATAATTGTAGTGTCTTCTTTTTGTTTGGGTTTTTTTTTTCCAAATGGGTTGCCTATTGAAATAGTCTTTAGCAGAAGTTTCACTGTATTTTAAATGTATCACACTGTATACTGTATTGGCATGTGCGTGTGGTTTACATATGTGTATAGAGAGAATTTGCATTTGAGATCAGACTGGAGAAAATATACACATGTGTATTGTATGTTCTGCAAATGGCACACAATACAAACCTGATAACCTCTGCCCTTTATGTTTTGAGCATTATCATGCAAAAGTCTTTTTGCCAAAACTCACGTTTTTTTCCTATTGCAGTTGAATGCACATTTGTCAGAATGTATTAATGCCCCAAGTACCTGTAGTTTTAAGCGTTATGGCTGCACTTTTCAGGTCAGTATATAACAATTATACTTCCCAATTGATGAAAGTCTGCAAATAGAACCTAATTATTTGACATGCAAGTTCTGGACTTCTGTAGTTTTGGTTAAGAAAAAGTCATCCAGTTGCACCAAGTGATTATACAGCAGATGTTTGGTTTTGCATTTTAAAAATAAACAACATGAAAAGCCCACATATTCCTGCAGTGGTTTTTGGAGTTCAGTTATTAGGTATATCTTGCTGAAATAGGAAGATCATGCATTTGAAGAACTTGTTAACTTAGGGTAAGAAGAAACTCTCTAGTTCTTCAGAAGATAGACTAACAATTTCAGTTGTTTCTATGAAAGCATTTTCTTGAGATAAGTATGTTTATATTTTCTCTCATTTGTGTGTCTTAATATTTTTATTAAGGTTAAACATAGGTTAGCACACTTAAAACACGTATTTTTATGTGCATTAATATGTCTGTGTGCACATAGGTGTATAATCAAAGCATGAAATTTATTTTTTAAAAAAAGTCTTAGATTTTAATCCTGGCAATCCCTGCAATATTTAAAAAAAAATAAAAAAGCCAAACCTCAGAGTTTAGTTTCAGTATTATTATTCCAGTCTCTTCCAATATTCTCCTTCCCTTACCATATATCTTGGGGAATTTCAATGCTTATATAAGAAAGAGATTACTCAGGACATTTCAGAAACCGCTGACAGGAAAAAATGGAGTTTATCTGATAGTGTGATTAATTTCTTAGCCCACGACAATTTAAAGAGGCAAGAACTGTAAGGAGCAACACTTCTCAATAGACTACTTCCTGCAGGTATTTCCAGGTTGTTAAACAATGAGCATTCATCTTTTTAAGTGTTAACAGTAATGCTCTTAGTGGTAGAGCCTAACCCTGCCCACTGTTATGTCGTATGTATTGCCATTCATTTTATGTATGTATATGTGTGCATATATGTACATATATCCACATATATATTTTTAGTATTTTATATAGAGTACATACCTTGAGGATCATTGAAACCCTTTCTGCAGCATATCTACCATCAAAGCTAATATACTCTGCATTGCAAAGCACTTACTGAAGTAGGTGTAATGCAGCACGATACAGATAAAGTAATATGGTCTGCATCTTATGTACTCTGTATATAATCTATGTGTGTTCTGTAAACTTTTTATATAGTGGTTATTCGTAACAGCATTTATAAGGTTGTGCAGAGGCAGCATATCTGAATATCTTAGAACAATCTTGGTAACATCTTGAGATGACAAACTAGGCATTGTAATAACTCTCAACATAGTTTATAAAGCTGGCAGTTTCCAGTGATGATAAATTTATCTTAAATATTTGTCTTCAATACCCATCTGAGGGGAAAATGTAGTGCTTATGAAGCTGTTCATGAAATAGAACAGAAGTTTTAAATTACAGTTAATGGAATTGGACGTTTTAGATTTTGTATGACTCAGGGGTTTTATTGTGCTTTATTTAGTTCAAAGCTACACAGAAGACTCTAAAATACAATTCATTTTGTAACTCTCATTCATCTTTATTGTCTCTGAGTTATCAAGCACACTGGATGGAAATACATGGCAGTTGTATAAAACACTTGCTATATGAAATGTATTCCTGACTTTTGTAAGTTCCCAAATAGATTTCCCTTCTCTCTACAGTTCTGCAACATGCACTAGTGAACCAAAGTATGTAGTGTTGGTTCGATGTCTTGATATACTCTTTGTTTGTAGGTTTAAAAGAACTGGAATTGGCTAAAATGTATAAATTCTTTGTTGTCACAGGGAACAAACCAACAAATTAAAGCACATGAAGCCAGCTCAGCAGTGCAGCATGTTAACTTATTGAAAGAGTGGAGCAATGCTCTAGAAAATAAGGTATATCTTCTACTCACTTCTAATTTTCATTGACTTCTTTGAATCATATAAAAGCACTGGAAGAAGGGCTTTTTTTTCTGTTTCGCAGCTGTTCAGCAGTACAGCTAAAGCACTAGTAGGCTCCAAAAGCTATCAAGCCATTTGGCATCTGGTACCTTTGTTATATAATAAAATGCTGTGAGAAACTTGGCTTCGCAACTCCATGTACAATTTTCCTCATTGGTAACTTAATTAAAACTCTTTCTTCACATTGATAAACAGTCCAGTATTAAATTTCCTCTCTGTGCTGCTTTCTTACAAAATGGAGGGTCCAGAAAGCTATGGCAGCACTATGAGCTGTATTTTTGCTACCTCAGCATCCTTCCAGAAATAACATTATTAGAAGTATGTAATAAACTGGTTATTTCATTTATTTTTGTTCCAACTCTCCAAACTTAATGACCTGCAAAGGTTAATTAAACATATTGTATCTCATGGGCATGATGATGTCTGCTTTAGTGCTAGACCAGAATGAAGTTCATGTTGCAGTGCTTCCTTGGGACTCCTGGTTTTTAATTGTTTGGGATTTGGGAGATGCTGGGAGTCATGTCAGTCAGTCTCAGCTATGATCTTGTGAATAATTTGGATGACTTAACCACCTGTTCTGCAAATAAAATTCAAAACTTTGACTTAAAAATACAAAACTTCAGAACAGATCACAGGTTTCTTAAATCTTTTCGAAAAAATTTGACATAGACATTAAAACAACGTTTCTGTATTTTTAGGGGGGGAAAAAAGATCCCAGAATTACCAAACGATTTTAGTAATGCAGGCAGAAGAGTCAGGAGCCCCTTCAGACTTTCCTGCAATGAGTTGAATACGTAGCAATTCCAGTGTAAGCTCAGTGGCAGAATATGTGTGGCTTGAGAATTTCTGTCATCTCACAGCAGACCACAAACTGGAGTTTAGCAAACTCTTGTCTAGAAAGCTTATTGCCTTCTCGGGCTACAGTGATCTCTCTGTGTGGGGCTCCAGCAAGGTCCTGCCACCACAGGAAGTGTAGTTTTAAAGCAGGAGTTAACTAGAACAGCATAATATGGTTTATTGTCCCCAGCATGTTTGTCCCTGAACTGCTTGTTTTTCAATTTGAAGGAACTTGAACTCTTAAGGAAACCACTGAACTGGGAGAGATCTAATGTAGGGTTTTTTCAGATAGAATTTTCCTATGCGTGTAGGTAGGTCTTAGTTTGACAATCCATAATATTATTTAAGTTTGCTTTTGCATGTGAAACTTTGTTAATGTAGGAACTGTACATTTTTCAGTTTTAACAGATACAGACTCATATCCTTAGTTCGTTTTTCATTAGTCTGATTAAAATTATACAATTTATTTTACATCATAGGAAAAAACCCACGTTCCCTGTGACTTCCAGAATAGATCATGTTCTGTCTTTTGTTAGTGTCCTGAGAGGTGCTTTGTCATTTAAAAAATGCCCGGCAGTTCTATGTTTGTCTCTTACAGAGCAAAGAGAATATATACTTTAATACTCTTTTATGTTTAATTTTTTCTTTTTTTTTAACTTTCATTTAGGACATAACTGCTTATCATTGTATGTCCATTTTTTTTTTCTTCACTTCCTGCTTTGTAGACTTCTTCCTATTCATAATAAAGAGTTGAATCACTGGAAATCCCAAGACAGTGCCAAGTTACCAGAATAGCTAACCACATGTCATATGTCAGTGACTTTATTGTAGGGTAGGGTAACAAAATGATTTGTAACTGCATTACTGTGCTCTTCTTTGAGGAAAAAATTAATCAATGCACTGAAGAACAACAGGGCAAAGTTAACTTAGCTGATGAGTACCTCAGAAATCTTAGCCCTGCTGAAGTCAGTGGAAGTCTTGTTGGGTTCTCTAGGATCAAGATTTCATTTGGGGTATTCTGTGATATGTGTGGAGGGGAAAGGAGAAGTTGCCTTCTCCCAGTCACCATGTTCTTTAACAGTGCATGTGGAGTATGCAAAGTCTTCAGAGCTGCAAAGCTTGCACTAAGTCAGGAGTTTGGTATTGAATGGTGCTGTTGGCAAAGAGTAGTAAGAGAAGGTCAGATGTTAAATCTTGAATCAAAACCTTGTGGGGCAAATTAAAATTTGGTGCTTTGTTCACTCTGTAATGAGGTAGGCTTGCAGACTGAACTCCCACAGTCTTGTGGAAACAATCAGTTGAACGTAATTTTGTGGCTTCATCACATTCTTAATGAAAACTGGTATAAACTGTTTTTTTCTTTTTTAATATGAGGCTTAAATATGGGACCTGCTTTAATATAGTTCCTTGTGGCATAAGGTTTCTTCCATTCTTCTTTAGTAAGCAGTGATAAGCAGCAACTTAGTTTGAAAAACGACTGAATAATAGCACTTTATTCTAGGAATATTTCAAATATGACAAGGAAGTAAAGGATGTAGTTTGTAAATAGATGCTGTGTTTCCTTTACCCTTTTTTTAACTGAAGTTCCACAGACTTATGCCAAAGTTCTAGTTAGGAAACTATTTAGAGTTAAATATTTTCTTTTATTCACAAATTACCGCCAAACTACAATTGCTGACTTAGCAATGACAGTTCTGTATGATTAAGGACTGCAGGACATAATTCTGCTTTTCTGTGTTCTGTAAAACTGTGTGGAAAATCTCAGTACAAGACAGGTCCACATTTTATAACTTGTACAAAAATGGAAATGTAATGCTTAGTGACCCAGAGCGTAACTGCCTTGTGATTGGGAGGCCTGGGGAGGAAAGAGTGAGAAAAGAGGGATGTAAAGATCACAGTTAACTAAAGAACTCTGATTCATTAAGGAAATGGAGGATGCAAAAAAATGAAGTGTCTGCCCAGCAGATCTGAAATACCTGGGAGGCAGAGGTACTAGTTTAAAATTAAACTTGTTCTTGAAAATGTTCTCTAGTACCTAGGCATGCATTCCTTCACCCTCAGTATTGCTTCTCTTTCTGCATGGCAAAATTAGCCTTGTCTCATTTCTGTTGGGCTTCTTCTGACAGTTTTTCCATATATAAAATGCAGAACCAATGTGTGTATGTGCACACATACTGTACTGTACTGGAAAGTAGATACCCACACATATGTTATGGTATCTCTGTATTTTTGGGCCCCTGTCTGATGAACCTGCTGAATGCCTGTGGACTTTGACAGTCCTTTGTCTAGTTTAGGCTAGTTTAGAGATTGAAATTATTTACCTTTTCTAACAGGTTAGATTCTGCTAGGAATGCAGTGACACATAAGAGATTTGATGGCCATGTCTGATTAGAGGGTAGAGTGATGGAATTCTGCAGTGGCACCCACATCAGAGGTAAAGATGGCTTGACCTCAAACTAGCACCTCTGTCAGGGGCCATGGTGTAGATCTTTTGAGAACATGAAGGTTCCAAGTAATTGGTCTTAATGTGAAACGTTGATCGAGAGTTTCCTGGATCTAAAATGGTGCTACTTCGTATCCAGATCTGTCTGTGGAACTAGTCAGGGCGTGTCTCAAATCACCTTGTGCCAAGTGTTTGTTTTCTACGCTTTTGCTGCTCAATAATCTTGCCTGGGGACAAATTAGATTTTTTTCAAAAAAGCAACCCACCACCACAAAGCAGCCCCCTTCTCCAAACCACATTAATGAACAAGCATGGAAAATATGTGTGATGGAAAATATTTACTGTATTACTTTCATCCCCAAGGAGATATATTGTATGATATTCCTTTAACAAGACTCATGTTTTAAAAACAGAATGAGTCACTAATGAATAAATTAATAAAATGTCAATACAGAGAGAGAATATAATTTGCAGCCTGTAGTTCTTTGGTCTTTTCTACTAGTAGGCACCATTGGATTTTCCTTCAAATGCATGGATCCCTTCTGTATTCACTCATTTCGAGAGTTTTCATCACCATCACATTCTTTTAAACCAAGCCAATCCCCTGCAGATGAGGTTCTTCCTTAAATTTGCTGTAGATCAGGATAGATGGGAGTAGGTGGGAAGATTAATATTCCCTCCCCAGCTATCTTTTCAGGTGCTCAGCTTCTCTCCGGTGTCCCTTCTGTGCAGGCCTCGAGTTCTTAACACTGATCTAGAGCGAATTAGGTTGTTTCTTCCAAACTCCAAGCAACTCCCAAGTCAGTTGGTGGAAACCAGGAAACCAAGCTACTAAATAACATAAAGAAAATTTTATGTTTAGACACAAGTTCTTTTGCTGTTTTTATGTCCTCTCTGCACTTTCATAAGCTGAAGTTATACCAGTACCATACTGTGGAAGTGCAAAAATAGCTATCAGAAGGTTGGGTTTTATTTATTTATTTGCAAGATATGGAGAGAGATTTTATTAGGATCTCATCCCTTTCATGTGTTTAAGATAGTTTTAAACTAATGAAGTTATAGGTATTTTAACAACCTTTGGCAGGAGTAATTCTAGAATTTTTTCCAGGTGGCCTTGCTCCAGAATGAAAGTTTGGAAAAGAACAAGAGTATACAAACTTTACATAATCAGATTTGTAGCTTTGAAATAGAAATTGAAAGACAGAAGGAAATGCTGCGGAATAATGAATCTAAAATACTTCATTTACAGGTAAGAAATTTAGAATCTCCCCATTAAACAGAAATGGTAGTAGCTTCTGTTCTGTGCCTTTACACTTTTGAAGTGAGATGGTCTAATTAAAAAGGGGGGGAGAGAGTTTACTTCATTACAAAGCCATTCTGATTTTTTTTTTCTTCTGGTTTGTTGTGTTTAATAAAGTAAGATACTTCACTAAAACACTGCAATTACCTAGCCTACGTTAAAACGAAGAACCTTGTTTAAAAAGGGAAAAGACTGAAAACAAAATAGAAATTTTCTCTGAAGAATAACCATAATTATTTTTTTAACTTCTAAAAAAAAGCCTGTTCAAGGAACTACTGTCAAACTGGAGGACAAGATTAGCACCTTAAAACTGTCATGGATAATGTATCTTTCTTTCCTAGTTGCTGGTATTTTAAAAAAATATGAATCATGAGTGAGATCAATCTGGTGTGATTTAATTCAAACGTAGCATAATGCATTTGAATACACTTTTTTAAAATCCCTGTTTCTGTTGTCCTTCTGAGGAAAATGTATCTAATTATTCCTTTGCCAGTAGGTCTGAGTTTCTTATTCTGTGATCTGAATGACCTGGCCACAAGCCAGCATCAAACTAGAAATCCTCTGGATGCTCTGGCATTGGTGCTTAGCCCAAGCTGAAATTCTTTGCTTTGTATTCAGACTTCGAATGTGGGTGCTGGGAATTTGTGTTAGCTTGCATGATACTAACCACAATTAGGGAAACCTCAGGAGATATTTAGCAAGCAACTGTGGAGGTATCATTTACATGTTACTGTAGTATGTCTACTGGTAGAAAATATGCCTAAAATACAAAGGGGTAGCACATTCAGGAGCTCAGAGCCTGGAGACCCTCAATGATGATTTATAAGGAAACTTTCAGTTTTGGCAACTGCAGCGATTCTCCGTATAGCATGTACTTCTTTCCATGACCTGTGCACATAGTAACCAATTTATGCTGCCTTAGTCATTGTTACTTATCCATTGATGGGATATGGGTTACAATATTGCATTCTGACACTGGGAAGCCAATCCTTGTATGTACTGATATTGCTGATTGAATCTACCAGGAGGTAAGTTAATTTGTAAGCCTGGAGCTTTTACACATGCTGTCTCAATGGCCAGTGATGAGAGTAGAAATGGAAAAAACATAGAGCAGAGTTTTTCATTATTGTCTGAAATAACAGATTGCAATACCTTTGATTTCCTCGAGCTGTAAGTGTTAGCAAAATCAATTTTCAAATTATTTGTTTACAAAAAAAACCACTACAAAGCAGCACATTCCAACAGGTGGCTTTTTGGCAGTAATAAATACTGGAGAGGATGTTTTGCTCTTTTTCCCTCTTTTTCCTTTTTTTTTTTTTCCCCTCCTCATCTTTACTTCCTTTTGCCAGCTATTTCAATTCAGTTATTTTAAGCCAAACTGTATTTCAAGGCTGTTTCAACCTGATTCCTTTCACTTAGTGGAATTTCCCAGTTCAGTCAGGTTTTTTAAGGGTATCCTGGAAACACACCCCGATTTTGTTTTTCCCTGTACAACACAATTAGCCTCCTTCCGTTGCCTACCAGGAGTGGAGGGAATTAGTTACCTGTTGTGAGCCATTCTTTTCCTGGGTTGCATTGAGCAGCCATGGTTACACAGGAGCCACAGATACTGAGCTAACCAGTTCAGGTCTGGGCAAGGCATATTTGCTTAGTCCCCCAAGACCTATGCATGCTAGGAATTTCTAGTACAGTTTCAGTATTAGGTGTCATGTAGCCTTTTTTAGCTGGGGAGCAGCGGTGTCACTGAGCACAGCTGGCACCATCTGCACTGGGAGGCATCTGACAAAACCAGTGTTAATGCATTCAAGAGTGTCTGGTCACTGGCAGGAACCTCAGCCTTGATGTTTTGTTTTCAGATTAATTTTCTATATGCTGATCTCTAGGGGAAAGTGTTTTTACCAAGGGTATGTGATACTTTTATGACTTCTGTCATGTGAAAGGGAAATTTCACATGCAATACTGAGTCTTTCTTATGAGTGTATGGAAGCATATTAGTAAGCCAAGTCTTAAGCTGAGTGTGGACATGAGATACTGAAAGACAACAGAAACAGTGACCTTATCAACATGAAATGAGTTGATCAGTAATATGTTCCTTCAAAGGAGAAGGACATATGATTTGTTTTCTAAGTCAAGTAGCACCTTTTCTAGTCTGTTTTTTAGCTTTACAGTTTTGCTCTATCAATTGCAATGGAAAGGTCCATTAGGAGGGAGAGAACTGCAAATATAACTCTTTAGTTCCTCATGACATTTTCTAAATTTTTTTAGTAATAATAGTGCTAAAATTCTGGAAGTTGTTAATCAGAAATACCAAACAAAACCTAGATGAAAATCAACATCAAGAGGAGCCCTTGATGGTTTGCCAGGCATATAACTCGGGATTGATGATCTGGAGAGGTCAGTTGCTAGAATAAAAAGTGCATGCAGAAAATTGATATCTACTTGAAAATTTATGAGTACAGTGTGAGACATCTGTGTGCTTTCTAATGGAATAATTAGAGTGAAAATCTCCACTGCTGCATTAAATTCAGATTTAGTACATCAGTATCTCCCAGTATGAGGGAAGTTGACTCCCTGTAGGGTAAAAAGGTAGAGATGCCACTGCTTTTTAAAAATAAAGTAGAAGTCTTATATCTGATTATATTGTATCTCTTGAATTCTCATTCAAGGTACAGGAGATAAAATATTACACATCTGCCAGAGTGAAGTAGAAGCAGCTAAACCAGAATTGCTTGTGCATGTACAAAGGTAGAATGTTGCACACAGGTGAATGGAGAGAAGTTGGTGCCTAATAACAACTTTTATAAACTTCTCCCAAAAGAAGGATAGCTTACAATTCTTCTGCATGTTTAGCACTTTGCCAGTTCCTGTAAAAGTGTGTTTATTCATTTTGTTTGATGCTGTGGTAGTGCACAGAGGTTCCAGCTGGAAATCAGAACACCTCTGTGTGAGGCACTGTACAAACCCACAGCCATGTTATTGTTCTTGCCTTGGGGAGATCATATTTGGTGTGAGTAAAGGGGAAAGATCAGCCTTGGGCATATTTTGAGTTTACTTTTGAATGATAACTGTGAACTAAGGGCCAAATCTTTTGGCTCTGCTCTTACAACATGCATTCAGGCCATTCTGTGGTGTGTTTCCTTTTATATATATAGCTAACAGCCCTTCCCTGTTTTATTGTCTGATTATCATCAGCCTGAGTGAGAGGGTGTGCCTGTGTTGGTAGGTGGTGATTAGTATGTCCAGGCAAGCTGCTTCATCTATTTGCTGGGCCCATACCCCTGCATTTATGGTTCAGTACACAGCTTTCCTTCACAAAGTCGTAAATCTGTAAGTGAGATATATAACTTGTTTTAAAACACCTACAATAGAAATAAATAGCTAATGTTGAAATTTGCTAGATGACTCAGTAGTTTTGAGACACTACAAAATAAGACTCCTAGAACCTGGTTTTGCTAGCTGCCTCATCAAATTGACAGCCTTCAATTAATCGTTCTGGACTTTCAGTGTAACTGAAACCACATGATTAAAAGCAAATGGCTAAAAGGGGAAATGAAGGTGGCATGAGGCAGAAGGGTTTTCCCCATCAGTGGGGAACATTGAATCCACTTGGCTAACCAGAAGGCAAATGCAAAATAACTTCATTTTCTTGTTTTGTATTCAACGGCCCCTTAATTTTTTTTAAGAAGTGAAAAATCATTTTAACACATAGTGACACTATATGATGAAAAACTATAAAGTTAGATTTGGAATTTAACTGTAGGTGGTAGCAAAAGTAGTTTCTTGTCTCAAATATTTGTCTTATCATTTGAACTTCACAAGTGATTATGAGGTTCTGGCTAAAATTCCTGCTAGTCCAAATTAGCTGTGATAACGTGAAGTGCTATGTATTTCTTGCATCAGATTTGAGGTAGACTGGGAAATATGTTCTTTATATTTGTAATATACTAAGGTGCTTGCAATAGCCCTCTTTCAGAGAATACCGGCCTCTCTGTATATTTTTTTCTTGAGTATTATATTTCATGCCTTTCCAAAACCAACTGGTTTTTTTCCCTTTGCTTTCTTAAAAATACTCAACCAGCAAGCACCTTCAGGATGCATGGCTTATTCAATTTAGGAAGTAAGGGTGGGAATTTTGAAAGTGCTTCTAGGGGGCAGAAGTGGTATAGTTGTGTTTAAACTCTCGAGGGCTTCTGCTATTGTTATGGGCACATAATAACTTAGGGTTTGATGACTGATTTATGTGAGCTTGGAGCTTGCACATGTATGTACTCATGCTCCATGTGTGCAAGAGTAATGATGCTTTCCTGGAGGGGTAAGTTATTTTGCTCACTCACAATGATAAATGTGTGCACATGAGCAGCCATTTGATTCACACCAGGGTATGTTGTGCCCATACTTTGTTGCTTAAATACTCTCACGTGAAACCCAACAAGTATCGGCCCATAATACCAATATAGAGACATTCAGAATATTGTTCTTACATTGAAAGGTTTAAAAAAACCCAAAACCCCTACCTTAGACAAGAGCACACTAACCTTTCCCTTTTTTAAAATAAATCTGTTGTTAATTCTAATAGTGCTCTAATATTTATACCTGTGCAGCACTAAGTATCTTTTAAGTGTTTTATAAATACATGGGCTATTCCTTTAAATTTTCAAGGTTTGTGTTACTAAAATATTTCACTTAAGCAAAACTTGCTTATATTTGGATTGAATCTTATTATCAACGCATAATCCTTTTTTAATGTGAATAAACTAATGTCTTTGCATTATTTTAACTCATACACTATTACTTTATAAAGCGAGTGATCGACAGCCAAGCAGAGAAACTCAAAGAACTGGACAAAGAAATCCGTCCCTTCCGACAGAACTGGGAGGAGGCTGACAGCATGAAGAGCAGTGTGGAATCCCTCCAGAACAGAGTGACTGAGCTGGAAAGCGTTGATAAAACTGCAGGGCAAGGAGCTCGGAATACAAGTGAGTGCAAGCACAATGGACTGAAGTACTCAGCAGTGCTGTTGAGAGAAAAATGGTGTCCTTTGAATGGCACTCCCATTGTGGCTTTTATATGGAAACATCAATAATACTGATTCTTCTGATTTTTTGAGTAGGAGACTGTGTATTTCCTTTGTTGATAGTGTGGCATTGCTTCCATGCTGTTTCTTAGGCTTGATTCTTGTCTTTTACTTTGTTTTATTGACCATTCTCTTGATTACATTGTTAGTTCATTATAAACAGTTTCTCAATCGATCTTTGACAGCTGATAGCTCTCAGCAGCTTCTTTAAATATAGTCTTGGTATATTGACATCTTTTGCTACTCTTCTCCCCCGTGAATGGATCAACAGTATGGTTATCCATCTGAAACCACCCATCCTAACAGCTGCTACAGAGGGGTATTTGGTCCTAGGAAAACAGTGAGATCTGCTTAAGAATAAGGTTATTGATGTGCTTGCTGAATAAAGTAAAAACTAGAGTTTGGCAAGATAGTGTAGATCATATGTAAGTATTTAAATGATTGTGACAAAGACCTTAAAATTTAAGTTGATCTACATAAAATAAACTTGCCTTACGAATTTATCTGCTTCTCAGTATTGTATGTTGGCCAATTTTGCCAGTGTGCAAAGACTAACATTTTCATGTAGGGGAAAGAGGACACAGAAAACAGCCCTCCCTCCAAACTAAATAAATTGCCATATAATACAGAGCTAAGTTTGAATTTTTTGTTCTTTTATGATGAACTTTAGGCATGGTAACAGCACTGCACTTCTGAGACAAGTAGTGCCTGAAAAGCATGTTTTGAGTGATCAGCAGTGCTTCTGAATTTCAGAGGGATTATGTAGGCTGTGTGACTGCTTTCAAGGTCTTGACTGCTAAATAGCAATATGCAGATAATACTACCAAGTCTCCTCTCAAAAAATGGAAGCCTCAATAGTTATATTGTTTAGTGACCAGAAAAAATTTGTTAAGTGATTTGAATATTTGACTTCTGCATTATTATTATTAACACCCACATTTGTAAAAATCCCAGTTAACCTAGATGCCAGCCAGCAAACTATTGCCTGTGGAGACGGCTTCATCAGTGGCCAAGTGCAGTTTGGTTCTTGAGGAGGAAAGTGTTTTCATATACAATAGCAGCGCTGGCAGTTTGATTTTTACAGTCTTTAGAAAACAGCGGTTTTCTCACCCCCATCCCTTCTGCTTTCTAACAGGCCTGCTAGAGACACAGCTGAGCAGACACGATCAGATGCTGAGTGTTCATGATATCCGGCTGGCTGACATGGACCTCCGATTCCAAGTTCTAGAAACTGCGAGTTACAACGGAGTGCTGATTTGGAAAATCCGAGATTATAAACGTCGGAAGCAAGAGGCAGTCATGGGGAAGACTCTGTCCTTGTACAGCCAACCCTTTTATACTGGATACTTTGGCTACAAGATGTGTGCCAGAGTTTACCTTAACGGAGATGGCATGGGAAAGGGGACGCACTTGTCTCTGTTCTTTGTCATAATGCGTGGTGAATACGATGCTTTGCTTCCTTGGCCGTTCAAACAGAAAGTGACTCTCATGCTAATGGATCAGGGACCGTCTCGGCGCCACTTAGGAGATGCTTTCAAGCCAGATCCAAACAGCAGCAGTTTCAAGAAGCCAACTGGAGAAATGAACATTGCATCTGGCTGCCCAGTCTTTGTGGCTCAAACTGTTCTAGAGAATGGAACGTATATTAAAGATGATACTATTTTTATTAAAGTCATAGTGGATACATCGGATCTACCAGACCCCTGACATACAATGGGGGAGGCAGATTAAACAGAAGGCAACTCCGTTTGGGGGTTTTGTATCAGTTTGTCTTCAATCAGAGGTCCTAAAGCTCACAGAACCACCTTGTGGAACAGACGGAAGAGTTTGAAGGCATAACTGCATAGGGTCCAATTGCGAAAGTAGCAACACATTAAGAAATCATACCATGGTATATTTTTTAATAGAACTAGCAACACTTGAGCTCTGAAGAATCACTTATCCCTCATGAGGATAATGATTATGGTCAGAGAGGATTTTTTTTAACTTATTAATGATCTAGTCAATTGGAGGTGAAAAGACATATACAGTATGTGCTGAATCAGTTACTGACTTTTATTTCTTTTAAGCTAGAATACAAAAAAACCTTCACACGTGGGCTAGCTGGAAATTGTCAGCATGTTAAAAGAAGAAATGATGAAGTAATGTTGCAATTATGATATTCTTTGAAAAACTGAGGTGCAATCTTGTCTGAAATATAGTATATTGTCTTTTTAAGGCCTCATCTGGTCTCTGTTTTAATAATTACTTTGTCAGAAGATCTTGGAAAAGTATCCATGTCTTCTCAAAAGTATCTGAATCAAAATCATATTTTTATTTAAAGTTCTATTGTTACAGAAAACATTTTATTTTAAAACTGTTGATAGACTGATATTTCTTGGAAGAAAAATAGAAGATATCAAACACTGGTTATCACTTGTGATAGGAAAAAAAAACTATTCAATTCTGTTATTTCTCTTTAGAAATGTAAACCTACAATATATGTCGTAGTTAATGACACTATTTCAAAATTAAGGAAAAATCACTCATGGATGCTGTGCATCATTATCAGATTTATAATTGTTTTCACCCTAAAATAGGGCATTTGTTGAACTTTGGAGTTCTAAACGGAATCCTGTACATTTTTTAAAGTTCTGCCCCATGCTTTCCAATCAAGCTATATATGTTGCACATTATGCTGTCAGCAGTATATAGTATTTTCAGTATTGGGGAGGAGGATTAGTGCTGAAAAAAGCCTCTATGTTTGTTCTGTACTAGCAGCCATTGCTTCAAGACAAACCAGCAATGTCTTAATACAGTGATGGTGGCTTGCATGCATACATGTGCCTTAGATGTGCTGTGCTGCTTATAAACCATAGCTTTTTATTCAGATTAATTCTGATATCTGAAATGGTAGTTTAATTGGACTTCAGGCATAATGTTTAGCCTTGTCTTCAGAGCCCTTAGGTACCTTGCAATGTACAGAACAGAAGCCAAAGCCCGTTCCTTTGGCTTCTGGAGCTTCTATGACTTGGCCATGGTGGAATCCATCTTATTCAGGTGTCAAAACGTTATGCTCAGTGCTCCTATGGAGCTTGGACTAGACAGTCTCCATGGCCACTGTGAAGGCAGGCAACATTTTTCCTCTAATGCCTGTGGTTGTAAGGTGGCATCACTTGAAATGAACCCATCTGAGAACTCTGGGGCTGTGAATATTGATGCTTGTGACAGCTTCTCATAGCAGACAAGCATCCTAATGGGGAATGCACGGGCTTCTTTCTTGTAACAGCCTGAACTGTAGTGGAAAGCATTTGCTTGCCCTGAAACATGCTGATTGCAACCTGCTGTGTTCATCTGCTTCTGTTTAATAGCCTGTGACAAGCGAGTCTAGAGGCATAGCCTGACTGTGGTGCTCTTTAAAACCCACAAACTGCTTAAGCAGAGTGGACTTGCACCACCATGTTTTCAGCCTTCATGGGCTTAGAAGAAAACATTGCATCTCAGCCTCTACTGTCAGGTTGTATCAGTTTTCTGCTTTTTTGAGGCATAGTCACAATTTTTGTCCAAGGTGCAGTTGAATTCATGCCTTTGTATTTCAGCTTGTCTTTGCCGTTGTCTTTTTTGGCTGTGCCTTCACACACAGTGCCTGCAAGAAGTATTTATGGATATACAATGCATGCTAAGTGGTCTTCATGGGTTTTCCAGGCACCTGCTAGAATACTGCCTGCTGCTGACCGTCCAGGCTGTCAGCAGCAACTCGTCTTCCTTTTCTTGCCTTCCATTGTCCGGGTACTGTACTCCCTTTATGGTACGTAGCTGTCAACAGGTGCAAGCTCAAATATGGAGGCACGTGCTGGCATTTAATTTCTAGCACGGAAGGAAGGAGGATGTTCTGCACAAGAGACAAATATCTATAGATATACCCACACCTATATCTCTAGATATAATTGTATGGCACTTGCAGTTTTATGCAGGCTGCATAAGCAAACCCATCACTTACGCTTTAGGGCGAAGGTTCGCTCGACTTGTGTCATTTTAATAATTGTGAATGTAGGCAGCTGAGCTTTTGTGTTTGTGCATCACAGAATTTTACTGAAAACAGGATTCCCAAGTGGAAATGTCCAAAGGACTCTCCTCCCATTGCTAATGCATGTCTTGTAAACTTAAATGAAACCGTTTGGCCATCTCAAAACAGTTTATATCCTGTTTCGATCTGGGACTTGGAGGAGATTTCTAGTATAAGCAGGGCCCAGAATATTCTGCAGATTTGTGACTACAGTTTCCAACTCCTGTGACAGAATTGCGCTTCTAAATCCAGGCTCTTTAAAAGAGGAGGAAAAAAAGCATTTCCAGCCTTGGTGATTGAAAGAGGACTTTGAAACATGCGAATGTGTAAACCAATAGGGAAGTCTTCCTGAGTCTGCACACAGCCTAAACTAGTAGCTTTAAGAGATCTGAATATCTCGTCTTGGTGGGATATTGACTCAGAAACTTCATAGAGAAGTTTAAATATGAACACTGCTAACTATCTTAATGCCGATCACTGTAGCAGAAACATCAGTCACTGTTGTATTTCACAGATCTCTATGCTGCTTTCCACATCTCCCAAGTGCCAAAAGCACCAGCTGCCAGAATCTTCAGCTTCACTTGGGCAGCTTTTATAATGCAGTAATGTGCTATCAATATAAAAATATTTTTGCATATATGCTTTTTATCACAGTTAATAAAATGGAGGCCTACTGCACTTATTTTTTAAAACTACATGAAGCTGCCAGAGAATTTCCAGTTTGCCAACCCTGCGTACTGTGAAATCCGGGATCTTGCTACACAAATGTAGACACCGCCTGCTGTGGAATACCTGAAGCCTTGACTGTAACACCCCTTTCTCCGCAGAACTCGTGGGCCATCTCTGTAGAGTTCTTACTGTGTACATAGAAATCGGTTTCCTCTGCTTTCCAGCAAGGAGTATGTAGCATTTTGTGAAAACAAGGCCACTGTATATTCTCTAAGTTGAAAGGAAAAGATACCTGGTGCTTTAGTCAACACTTTAAATTATTTAACTGTTTCTCTCATTGCTGAAATGCCCTTTTATCCTTTTTCTCTTTGTTCTTGAGTAAGATATCCAAAGTTTTCTAGGGACTGTCTGTTTAAAGTGATTCATGGGGCAACAACCTGCCCTCATGTATGCTCTTGAATCCTGGCTAACTCCTGGAGTGTGCCATTATTGCAAGGGGGTCTCAGAGTATTTGCATTACTTTGAACAGAGTTTCTTCAATGGAACCCTTTTGTCTTCTGCTTAGTAATTCTTAGCAGCACACAACTGAAGTCTCTTGCTGGTATTCTTTCTCCACCATGATGCTCGAAGTTACATTCTCTAGGGAGATTCCAGTGTGTGACAATCGGTTTGTTGCCCTTTTTGTACACTCTCAGCACAGGGTGAGTGCATCTGTTACCTAGAAAGTCTTGAATTCTAAACAGGATGAAACTATTTGGGTGTTTAAAGACCAACCTGTGATTATGATGCAGCACCATGTCTGCATTACTTCTCCGAACTAATTAATTGGGGTCTTGTTTCAGTTACTGTCTACATGGTACACCTTCAACTGCTGACTTACAATATGCAATGTTGATTTCAGCCATGTACTGTAAATGTTGTTCTTCACAAAGAGAATGTGCAATAGGAAAAGGGAATGGTGGGTAGTATAATTTTGATGGAAAAAACATGCTAGCTTTCTTAAAAATACAAAAAAATATGAAATGCAGCTTATTTCCTTTTCCTGTGGTGTTTTCTACTTGGAAAAGGAAAGATGAAGATATGTGCCTGTTTCTGTGCCTGGTGAATTTCTCAAATGCAAAGGTAAAAGAGGTTTGTGTTATCTGGAATTTAAGTGCTGAACCCATCTTAGGTTGTGATTGTATTGCTCCTGTTTCCTCAGCTGGCCACAATTATGGCTTGTTGAGATGGAGTTTAAAAGCTACCACCTATTTGTATCTATGTTCCATCACCTGGGATAGGCATTTCACCAACAGTGCAGGGTTTCTGTTGATATTTTGTTTAGTTTTTAAAACACTGGTGCTGTTTGGTCCAAGACAGAGAAACGTGTAGGGAGTGACAGAAATGTTGCCTGCACTGTAGAAGAGTGAAAAACGTGACTGCAGTATTGATGCCTTGATATGATTTAACTATGCAAATATACAAATAGGTGAAGGGGGGGAAATTCTTGGGTTGCATATGTAATCTCTTAGTTTTTGCTCTGTGAATTACTTGTATGTGTGTAGGTACATCCATATACACACGGACATGCATGCACATGTATATGCAAAGTCTTTTCTTTATGTAGAAGTGATGAAACAAAACCCTTTCCTCCAAGTTTTACTTGATCAATTGGTGCAAATGTAACTTGCTGCTGCTAAGGGAGGATCTTGGCTAAGGGCAAACTTTGGTTTCTTATCTTTCAGGTTTGAAGACCTGTATGTAGCAAAAACTGTTTAGCCTTTCTGAAGACCTTGAAATGTAATTAAGGACGTATGTTCTTCCTCATGCTCTGATAATTTGGAGATTCCTGTATTTTAAACAACCATAGTGATGGGCAACTTTTTAATTGCAAATTTTTTCCTCTAATTTAGAAACAAAAGATGATAAAAAGCAGCTGGACCTCTTCCTGGAATTCCTATTCTGTTCAGTCAATACCTTTATATTCTGGTTGACCTAGAAGTCATAGCTGCTGCAATAAAAATGATTGGTTTGGCAATTTAATCTGTCTGAGAATAGTTTTTAATACTGTGTACAGTGCATAGCAAGTGCTATTTGTCTTTTCTGGAAAAAAGGAAATCAAGGATGAGATGTGAAGTGACTTGTCCAGAGTCACAAAAGGAATCTCCTGGAGCTGGGACTGAATGAGAGGTTTTCCAGGTCCCTAGTGTTATCTCCAAATCACTAGGGTTTACTTTCTTAATACATTTCTCCCTTAAAGGAACCGAAAAACAAGTTGACATACACTGAAGACCCACATCAGGACAGTAAGGGCTAGAATAAACATACAAGCTGTCATGATTTGGGGTTGTGCATGTGTGGTGGCCCAGACATGAGTTGCTCTTTGGCAGTGCTTTGACAGCCTGCAGAGTGGAAGGCCAGCACAGCATGTCAGTGTGAATAATAGCAGCAAATGTGTGTCCTGCTCTGTTTGTTCAGAATAACCTAACAAAAGAAGTCTCGTTTGATGCTCCTCTTAACTGAGGAGGGAGAATACCATTTTACAGTGAAGTGGGTTCATCTTTGTTCTACCAGTCAGTGTGACTGACCATTTCTTTCTTGTGGGGCTTTCTCCCTTTTTCTGTAAACCAAAATCTAGAGGGCTTAATTGTTCTTTCCTGCCTCTTAATCCAGGCCTTTGCTGAGAAGCACCAGATAGGAAGGTGGTGGAAAACTTGGGACTGTTGATTCAGGGATATCCTCTTAAGATTTAGAAGAGTAGAGATATACAACACATAAGGGATCTGACTATTCCTGTTTCTCTTCTAATTTATGGTCAAGACTGCAGCTTCTGTCTTCCATTTCATGATGTTAGTGTAGATGATGTAGGCTGTGTTTTTTCATTTTTTTCCCCTCCAAGTTAGGATTAGTTCCTTAGGGTTCAAATAAGTTCTAAATTTCACAGAGAAGCACCTGAACCAAAACCTTGGATCCAAACATCCCAGACTTTACGTGGAATTCAAATCTGGATCCCAACTCTGTGGCTTACTAACCTACCCATTTGGGGAAGGGTTTGTTGTCTCTATGTGGTGTTTGTGTTCTTGGTCCTTTGGAACTAAGCTTTTAATTTGGTTGCCAGTTCTGCAAGGACTTTTTAACTTCTTAGGAATGCCGGTGTTCACACGCTCCATTGCTGGCAGTGTGATGCGTAGTGATAAAATTTGACTCTGTCTAAGGGTTACTGAGATAAACCAGCATTATCATTCGTAAAGGTCATTTTCTTGCGTAGTGTTCCGAGCTTTGTATTTGAATATAGCTCACACCTGAGAGGACACATATTCCAACTATGACCTGCATCACTGGCAGAGAGTTGTGTAATCTGTACTTGTGGAATGGGAAGGTACAAGCTTCCATCGTTGCTGATGCATCGTGTAATCCACCTGTTTTGTTTTTCTTATAGCTGTTGTCTGGTTTATACTTTTTTTTTTTTTCAGTTTTATAGAAACAAATATGGGGACGTTCAGGATTTTTTTCTACAAGGTATAAAACTCCAATGAATTAGTGGTGACTAGAGAGCTGTGAAAAATACCCCATTAGGAGATGATGGGCTAAGTGTAGGTCCATTTCTCTTAGACAAGTAGGATAACCTTTAAGATGCATGGAACAACATAATCAGGAAAACTAAAGCTGAAATTTGTTTCCAAGAAATTCTGTAAGAACTATCTATGGAAAAGACATCAATGATTGAGAATAATGTACAAATTAATGTGTTTGAAACTTGTGTATCCATTTCTTTAATCTCATACTCTTCAGTGAACGGTACACTTGTGTTCAGTTTTATGATCAAAAACAAAGACCAAAGAAGGCCAGCCTCATTTGATTGTGTATATTCTGCCTGTCTTAATTATCAATAGCTGTAAGGATACAGTGCAAGTGATCTGGTAACCAGTGGTTCTCGTCCTTTTCTTTTAGGGGGAAAAACAACTTTAAAATGTATAATTTATTGCTCAGCAATAACCATGTTGTTAAAATAATAATAAAAAAAGGAATTAGCAACATGTCTTAATTTCCCAATAGCATTATTATATGTTGTATTTCAGTTTACTGTATATTGTGTTTTTGTATTTATTTGTGTTTGGAGGTCTTGCTATGTCTTTTTGTGTTTAAATGCTAATAAACAAGGACAGTGTGTAAGAGTGTAGAATGCCGAACTCTGAAATGCTAAACTGTGTTATTAAAGGAAAAATAAATAAGTAGGAAATCATATTTTTTAAAAAAAACTGGTGTGTTGAATTTGAATGACTGCTGTTGACTTGCAGGTGGCCCAGGCTCATCCTTTCTCCTCTGTGAACCCACTGTGCATTGGCTGTTCAGTGCTTTGTGCTTACACACCCAGTAGACCTTTTCTGTGGCATTTCCTGTCCTCTGCACAGGTAACTTGCCATAACTTCTATCAGAGTCCTATTTTCCAGGCGCTATCTCTGCCTGAATAAACTAGGTGATGGTGTTCATCCTAACATCAGTGTTGAGTGCAAATAGAGTAGAAATTGAAATGGCTTTTCATGCATTTGTGGTACACCGGTTTCCCAAAGAGGCGTGGGAGAGTCGAAGCGTGGCTTGCATGTCTGAAGATATACATTTATTATTTTTTCTTCTCCAGTGTCATTAATGACTCTTCTCAACTCAGAAATGCATTTCAGGTGTGTGTTTGGAATCACAGAACATGATGCAGTCTGTAAAAACAACACACTGTTCTGAAATGAGTGGAGCAACAATATTTCCATCATGTTTCAGATTCAGCCTAGTGATGAACAAACTCTGATCCCCAGAGGTGGTGTATGAAGCATGTCTCTTCTACTAAGCACCACACTGTCCTTCTGTTTCTTCTTCCCTACGGTCCCTCCTACCCCTTTCTTAGTGAAATTTCAATTTCCCTTCTTTTACGTCACTGCAGGGGTAATACTGAGTTTAGCAATGCCGGAATGTCTTGTCTGTGCTCAGAGACAAGGCTGCACTGTCTTGGCAAAAGCTGCTGCTGTGCTGCAGGCACCTGAATGTGAGTACGACCTGCCAGCCCATACTGGCGTTTGCAGCAGGTAGGCTGAAGTGCTGGCCAAGTGCCCTTCCTTGATAAAATGGGGATGCCAGAGAAAAGACAAATGCAGGAAGGTGGGCATGGTGAGAGGAGAAGGTGGCACACCATCCTCATTGCGTGCAGGATGTGCTGAGGTGGATGTTCCTTTCTGCTACTAAGAGCAGTCACTACATGACTCTCGGGATGCTCTGGCATCCGCTGCCCTGCTCATCATACTTTCCACTTGTACTCCCACGGTTGGCACTCCAGGCTGTGCCACTTGAAGCTCTTCACATCTTGCTGTGGAGCATGAAAGGGCCGTGAACTTCCTTGTCTTAATAAAGTGGGTTACTCTTTGGGGAAGAGCAGACTGTGCTATCCCCAGGGCTTCTCCTCCTCCCGAACTGGGAAGTGTGATGCTGCTCAGATGTGATGTTTTTGTCATTACATCATTGCAGCAGAATAGGCAGGGAGGAAACAAATTGCTTTAAACATGAAGGCAAACGCCAATTGTCTCCTTGCCTCCCTGCTCCTCCTCCCCCAGCAAAGAATCATAATTGAAATGACACATGATGCCCTTCCTGGTCTCATCAAGTCCTTATGAAAGGTTTCTTCTTCTCGACAGGTCACAGTAGGTGACTGTCAGCTTTGTGGTGTGCTTTCCCCTGGTGGGCAACACGGTACTTACAGTGACAGGAGCAGAGTGCCAGCTCTGGGAGTGCCAGTGCGAGCAGCCAGGACAGTGGGGTGAGCAGCACTCCTGGGATACAGAGGGTGCTGGCAGAAACAAACAGTGCCTGAGCACAGACCTGCTGCTGGGGCCATCTTTTGCAAGAACTGCAGGAGGGGGGTTAAAAATTTTTGGAGAACTTTTCCAGAGCTTCAAGCCTTTGGTTTGCTTGCTGTCCAGTAAGAAGAAGTCAGAGGTTGTCAAAATGCTCAGTCCTGCATATGGACCTATGTCCTGCTCTCTGCCTGTTCAATGCAACCAAGTCCTAGATCCAGTGATCAAAACGAGTGGTGAAAGAGATGATTTCCCCCATCCTTCCCCAAAGCCAGTTTTCCATAAGTCAGTTGCGTGGCTCCTTCCTGCGTGCCTGGATTGAGCCCTGGAGGCTCTCACTGCCTAGTAATGCGTCTGGCTTGCCCTTGGTTTGGCCCAAAGAGGTGATAACCTGAGTGTCTTCCTTTGACCCCCTTGGAAAATGTGGCACCTGGGGAGGCTGAGCCCACTCAGATCTCTGCTCCTTCAGGTTGGGTTGCAAACACTGGATCTCAGTGCATGCTCTTGTGTGTCTTGTAGGCTCCCAAGAATGGGGAATGGCCCAAGCTGGGAGCTGAATTCCCACTATCAGGGCTGGTAAATACAGAAGAGACCTCATGAACTGACTTCCACCCACAGGCTGCACCTTGGGTTAAGTGATGTTTGAGCACAGCTGGTGGTGCCAGTTGTTTTGGCAGCGTCGCTGTGCAAGTGGAGGCAGGAGCTCTTTGCAAACATATTTGGATTCTACCTGGTTGGTGGAAATGGCCTCAGCATGCCCTTTGCCATCAGCCTGCAGGAACATGGGTGAGGCATGAGCCTGTCCCCAGTCATGACCCTTTTAGCCGATGTCCCTGGGGTAGATAGCGATGGCTGATAAGTGGCATTCGAGGATAAAAAGAAATCTCTGCAAGCACACGGTTGGATGGAATGGGCTGGTTCCAGTGTGCAGTGTGGTGTGGGCTCAGGACTGAGAAGCAAACCTGGTTACTCACATCCCTCCATCCACACAGATCTCGCTCCATAGCTGCTCCTTAAGGCCACTCCTAGCAGAAAGCTCCTTTCCCTGCTTCATGCTACAAGATAAGAAGTGAGTCAGAGTGATAGCTCTGAGATCAAATGTGATCCCCTTCAGTGACTTCTCCTGCCTTACTGCCCCAAGGGGAAGGTGACTGTGTGGCTGCTGGAGGCCTGTAAGCACTGGCGTGGAGCTCCAAAGAGAATTTAACTCCACAGATTGACTTGTTATTCACCTTTAGCTCCTGACCAGCCCTGAAACAGGGCCGTGCCTCCTCTGGCAGCACACACAGCTCCTCTGGCACCAGGAATTGGTTCTGACAGTATAGATTGTGCTGTTGTACACGAGACATTATATATTTTTTTTTTAAATTAAAGGAAATCCCACAGGGGGATTTCCTCTGATTGCTGCTAGGGTCTGCCTGCTTTGAGGGCAGCCATGAGATGTAAGAGCTACAGGGGCTGTCACCTGCCAGGGCACTTCTACCCTTTTATTTAGGATTAGCTTCATGTTGAAACTTTAAGCACTGTTGCGCTGTGCCAAGGAAATTGGCAAACACTGTGTGCCTGGGTACAGCCTGGCCCCTGCACTGGAGGTACCTTTGGCACTGGGTGTTTGGAGTCAGCTTTTGGCATGCCTGTCCTCCCTCTGAGGCCACAGCATGTAATATGGTTATTTACCACAAAATAATTTTCCCATGCACTTAATGACATTCTGGGGATGGTGCCACTGCTGCTTGGCTGTTTGGAGGGCTGCAGGGAGCGTGTGTGTGTGGGTGTTATCACCCACCTTGGGGACTGGCGCTCACAATCATCGCTGCTTAATGCTCAGCTCTGGGCTCCCTTTCCATGTGCAAAATGCCTGGGCTGAGGGCTCATACCTTGTGTTGCAGGCTACAACTGTTTTAAGTGGTAAGAAGAGATGCAGCTGTACAACAGGGAAGTTCCAAGAGGTGCTGGATATCCCTGATGGGCTTTAGGAGGTGGCTTTGCAGTCTGGCTAAGGGGAACAGTGTTTCTGGCTTCGATACTCAGTGCTAGGAATGTCAATATCCACTGTGTGCTGTTTCCTCTCTGTGGTGGTGATGTGCTTGCCCCAGGGGTATTGCAGGCAGCCAGCACTGGGGAGCAGAAGGACCGATGGGCAGCAAGGAGTAAGTAAAATGTGCTATTTTTGCATTAGGGCAGCTGCTTTAATCTCTGGGGACTGCTTTCTCCTTTTCTTTCATCTTTGTTTCACTCTCCCTGTAACTGCCTGATGCAAACCTCGCTCCTGTGCAGCCTTCTGTTGTGCCTGCCCTGGTCCTGAGGCATAGTAGCAGCATCTTGGGATGGCAGCAGTGACAAAAGCTGGGATGGAGAGGAGCATGCTCTGACCTTGGGGAGAGACCTGCAGCAAGGGCTGGGTTATTCTGTCCTCTTGCTCACAGCAGTAATGCTGCAGTGAGCAGCTGGCCCCTGTAACACAAGTTTTGCTGAAATTTCTGTCATTGCCCTGCCTTGTCCTATCCTAATGATGGAGCAGGGGGAGCAGGGACTGTCCATCCTCGAGCAGGATTTCACAAGCCTTTGGATGAATTCAGGGCAAATTGGGGATTTTAGATCTCTGCCTGCTTACCAGATGAATCCTGGCTCACTGAAAATCAAGTATCAGCTTTGTTGGGACCTGAGCTGCTGAACAAGCAGCGTGGAGAAGCAGCAGCTGCAGGGTTCAAAAAGTAAAACTAAGGGTGTGAAGCACCTCTCAAAACACTGGTTTTCAGGGGCTATGGTATTGCTCTCTGCACAGGGTCCCATGAGAGATTTCTCCCCTCCTGCCCAACCTGGCCATGCTGAAGGATGCTGAGGCCACAG
The DNA here is from genome assembly GCF_036250125.1 of Pseudopipra pipra. NCBI lineage: Eukaryota > Metazoa > Chordata > Aves > Passeriformes > Pipridae > Pseudopipra > Pseudopipra pipra. The sequence goes on from NC_087554.1 coordinate 54,715,553, forward strand.
ACAAGCATGCACCTGCCCTCTACACACTCCAGTCCTTTCTTCAAGCTCTTGCTGCTGAGTAGCCATGATTTATATTTTTTCCCTTCCCTATTAAAATACAGGGCATCTCACTGCAGCCAGCATTCACCCCGAGAGTCCTCTGGGAGAGATTTGTGAGTGGTAATTAGAGTGCAGGAGCCTTTCACCTCGAGGATATCTCTCAGTATTGAGCTCCCTGAACAGAAAGTGCTGACTGTGTTTTGGCTGATGCCCAGGCTTAGAGCTGCTGCTCAGGAACTTTTTCTCCTGGCAGTTTGTGGTCCACACTTGTGACTCCGGTGGGATCAGAGCTCCGGACAGGGGCACCTCCATGTTCCTTCACAGGGCATGGTGCATCACCTGGGACTGCACTGGGACCTCCTGGGGACAGGAGCCCTATGGCTCTTCTCACTCCTGTGCTTGCAGCAGAGCTGGGAATCAAGTGGGTTAAGGTTTTGGGAGATGGGAGATTATCCACGAGTGATGGCTTCCTGGTCTCCACTCTCCTCAGTCTGCTGAGTTGGAAGCTAGGAAGCAGGGGGAGCACGAAGGGTGGGATGGGGGGTGGTTTGCTTCCCCCTCCTGCACTCCTAAATCTTTTCTGGTGTCACGTCAGAGCTGCTTCTGGTCTGTGACACCTCCACTGATGTCCCTTCCAAGCACTTCTCCAGTCTCCTCCTCAGCCTCCAGTAAACTCCTGCAGTCACAGATCTTCTGCCCTCCCCCTGCTGGTACCAGTGTCAGCTGAAGGTCTGCTGAGGCCTCCAGCTCTCCTCTGGGTGTGGGCCTCTGTCACCAACCTTATGCTGTCCCTTTCCCAGGATGTCATTGCTCTCCCTCCCATCCTTTCCAGCTCCTAACACATCCTCGGTAAGGATGTGGGCCTGCCATGCAGCACTACTCCGTGCTAGGGTGGAGGACAGGGATGGTGAAGTCTTTGCTCCTCCTCCTGCATCCACACGCACTGGTGCCACAGCCAGCAGCTCCATTCATCCCCCAGCAACCTCCTCAGGAGCAACGTGGGGCTGTGCTGGCACTGCCGCTTCCTGCGCTGGTAATGAGCAAATCAGCTGGTGGCCAAAGTACAATTACAAGTCGTGGCTGGGAGCTGCTCCCTTCCAAGACAGCTAATTGAAAATACATTGAGACCATTATTAATAATTACAAGGTAGCCGTTGTTCAGCAGGGGAGAGCGGTGTGGGATGGCCATGCAGCGTGTTCGCCCTTGACACTCTTTAGCTGGACCTGGATGGGTGGGGGGAGTGTGAATGCCGAGATCTGGTGAGCCAAGCTGGGAGGACCCCCACTATTGCCTCCCCAACTCCTTCAGTCTTTCCTAGGCTCCCAATGGATGCCAATCAAACGGGGAGACTGGGAGAGGAGCTGAGCGCAAACCGGATTCTGGGACAGAGCAAGGTGAAGGGGGAAGCCTTTCTCCCGTAATGGTTTACTCCCTTCGCCCTACAGCCTCCTGCGGGCTGAGCCCATCACGTGCCCTCGGGAAGGGTGCAAGGTCCAGCCGGGCGAGGGGTGGCCGCCTGCTGCAAAATGAGGCGCCTGTTCTTCCTCCTCGGTGTCCTGCAGCTCCTTGGTGAGTGCGCCCAGGGCTCGGCCACCGTGGCCAGCAGGGGTGACCGCTGGGCGACTTCTCCATTTCGGGTGGGTTCTTGGCAGTCGTGTTTTGGAGCAGAGTTGCGGGCTCTGTCACTTAAAAGCGTTTCTGTAAGGGAAACGAGAAAAGCCATTTCCAACCGGACAGAGCTGAATGACTGAGGCAGGGGAATGAGGCTGGGATAGCCGTATGGTGCCTGCTGTTCCTCTCATTTGAAGTCAACAGCGCTGCGCCGCAGGACACGCTCCCTGTTGAATATGTATGTCGCTTTGATGTTCAAGGACTGCGCTTCCCGGGAGACAGGGCTGATTAAATAGCAGACTGATATTTCCAGGGCTGAGGAGGGTGCAGGAATGCACCAGAGCTGCTGCATGGGGCAAAAGGCTTTGCACCAGGAGATTAACCTTCGGCCGAAGGAGATGCCGCGGCAGCCGGGTGGGATGCAGGGCCATCTCCGCGGTGTGAGCTCTCTTGACACAGCGACCTGCCGCTGTGGGACGTGAGGCGTGTGTGCGATGGGGCTGGCTGAGCCTTTTGGTTGGAGCTTTAACCTCTCCATTCCCTCACTTCCCTGGCCGGGAGGGAAGGGACTCAATCCTAGCAGAGACAGAACAACTTGCCCTTACCATCCAGGTGCTTTGTCCTTTCTTAAGGTCTTTTTGACTCTGAGCCATCAAGGTGTTTGTGCCTACAACACTGCAAGCAGCTGCTTGGCCCCTGTTCTTACCGCCGTTAGCATCTTTTCCCCTCTCAGTGGCTTTTAAAGAGGACACGGCAGGGGTGTGTTTGGTCTGCCTGAGGGATCCTTCAGGCAGCTGAAGTGGTGGCCACAGACCGGTGTGAGGCTGGGGGAGCCCCTCTGCACCTGGGCCCCAGACCCATTTCTTACATTAGGGCTTCCATTCTGGTTAAAAATACATTGTTTCCTGTTCATCTGGAGATGGCTACCTACAGCAAATGGTCTCAGCAGAGCCCCTGGCAGAATTAGACAGAGCAAATTACACCCCAAGGAGATCGTTGTATGCTGATAACACCTCTGCAGCCACATCCCTCCCCATCATTTATTAATCTTGAGTCACAGAATATTCTGAGTTGGAAGGGATACATTTGGAGTAGCCGGGCCCAGGCTTTCTGCAAGGCACCTCCCTCCATCAGCTAGAGTCATCCAGAACCCCCATCCCTCCCCAGGCTGGGCTGGGGGGTCCCTGTAACCCCTCTCCACCCCATCTCTAATGCCCCAGGCCTCTCCACCACTGGCTTTTTACATATTTTGTTATTTAGTGGGTCTCTCTCCTACAGAAAATATGATCTATAATAAAGGTAAAGGATTTTTTTTTTTTTTTGTTTGGTTTGTTATTTTTTTTCCCTCAGTCTCATAACTCACTTGCCTGAAGCCATTTAATTCAGGCTGCGGGAGATTTATCTTCAGCTGAATGTGCATCCTCCAGCCAAGCCTGGTCAATGTCAGGTTATGAGGCTGCTCTGCCGTGCTTGTGCCAACAGGGCAGGTCACACTGAAAACCCCCTCTGCTGAGTGCTGTCCCTGGCCAGCAGGTTCATCTCTGGTACCCATGGGCAGGGCTGCCACCATCCCAGCAAACGCCATGGGGAAAAACCCTGTTTTCCAACCTGTCGATGCCTCAGGCTGCAAGACACCACTGAATCCTCCCCCCCAGCCCCAAACATCTGTTTTTTGTGCTACATGTCCCATAGCAAATGTCATTTCTCCTCTTGCCCTGTCCTCATGGTCCTGCCAGTCCTGTGTGCCCGCTTGCTACCTGCTGGAAACCAAAGGCTGAGGAATCTCTACTTATTTAATTAGTCTGAGTGACAACAAAATGCACTGCAAGGATTGCTTAACTACCAAGTGTGTGTTATTCTTGCCCTTTGCCTGCAGGACACTTTACTGCCTTCCCTCTGCCTGCCAAGTATTTGTCCCTCTTCCTATCTGGGTGGGTAAAAACCACCACTCAGCTGAAAAAAAATCCCCTATGAAGAGAAGGGCTGTGACTGCTCAGCTGGGAAAGTGCAGGAACTGATTTTGGGTGGAAAATCCCCAAATCTGACCCAAATAGGCCAAGCCACCCTAAAGCACATCCCAGAGAGGGTTCCCAGTGACTCCCATGGACTGGATTACCCTGATTTCTCTGCTCCTCCCAGCTGCTGCTGCTGCCATGTACAAGCAGTGGATCCCCAACACCAATTTCGAAACCGCCTCCAACTGGGATAAAGGCAGAGTCCCTTGTGCCAGAGACGTGATTCACTTTGAGAAGGACAAGGTATTGGACATTTTTGATTTATTTTATTTTTTGCAGAACATCATTGGGCATTGGAAAAGCACTTCACCTGGCAGGGCAAAGCACCCTTTTATTTTTGCTTTTCTTACAGGTCGTCTCAGTCTTCGTCAGGTCTCCCTATGCGCTGACGGACATGGTAAGGCAGTGGGCAGGGGTACCAGAGGGTGGGCGAGGGCAGGGCCAGTGCTCAAGCTCTGCCAGCTGGTGGCACATTCCCCTCTCCCCCTCTCCATAGAATCACAGAATTGTTTGGGTTGGAAGGGACCTTCAAGATCATCCAGTTCCAACCCCACTACCACGGGCAGGGACAACTTCCACTAGACCAGGTTGCTCAAAGCCCCATCTACTTCCTCGTGAGGGGAAGAGGAGGGGCAGACACTGATCTCTTCTCTGTGACAGGACCCAAGGGAATGGCCTGAAGCTGTGTCAGGGGAGGTTTAGGTTAGATATTAGAAAAAGGTTCTTCACCCAGAGGGTAGATGGGCACTGGAACAGGCTCCCCAGGGAAGTGGTCACAGCACCAACCCTGACTGAGTTCAAGAAAAACTTCCATGGATGGAGCATCCACAGCTTCTCTGGGCAACCTGTTCCAGTGCCTCATCACCCTCACAGTAAAGAATTTCTTTCTAATATCTAATCTAAACCTGCCCTCTTTCAGTTTAAAGTCATTCTGTGGACTTTGACATTTTGCTCCATGGTCCAGCCAGACCAAGATGCCTCAGCTGGGGCAGGGGACGGGAGTCCCACACCAGCCAGGGTTTCTCTGTACCATGGAATCAAAGGCTGTTTCTGGGCTTTTTTTTTTTTTTTTTTGTGGTGTTGTTTGGTATTTTAATTGGGGGAGATGGGGGAGAGCACCCCAACTCCCCATTTCACTTGAAAGAAATTAATTTTTCTTCCCCAGAGAAGGGGTAAAACCCCCTCCATGGGATGGAGACCTTGGCATTAGTTGGCTGAGGAGCACCAGCCCACCACATTCCCGACACAGAGCAGGCACTAGCCCCAGGCAGAGGCTAAGTGAAGCTGACACCAAAATACCTTGAAAGGAAAACAAACTGTTCTGGGAAATCCCAAAATGTTGCTTGAGAAATTTTATTTCAAGTGCCATTGGGTCTTATATTTTTCTGCAGCATTATTAGCCTGGCTGTGACAGGAGGGGTGCGACACCCTGCTGAAATATATGTGTTGAGTGAGATAAGACTGGGGGGAGTCTCACCTCAGAGGGGTTTCTGAGCAAGCTGGTTTCCCCCCAGAAGAGGAGTCCTGCCCAGAGCAGGCTGACAGGCAGACATGAAAGCATGGAGTCTCAGTCTCCATGGTTCAGAGGGTAAAATTTAACAGGGAGGAATTAAAGGGAAAAGCAAACTCACTGCCCCAACACACCAGTGGGGGATGGGTCACCAGTGAGCCCTCTCCCAGTGCTGTGACAGCAAGAGATGGGCTGGATCCTGTTTGCAAAACCTCCTTCCCTGGACAGCATGAGCTTGTGGACGAGTTTTCTCTCTCGGTTTCAGGGCAGCTTTGCTCTTTTATCGGCCATTAAATCCGAAGAAGCCCTTGAAATTTATGTGGTGTAATTTGTTCAGGCTGTCTACGCCACTAATAGTTTTGATGCTTTAATAACGCCATGTGCCACGTTTAATGCCTCTACAAATATTTGGAGGAGATACTTTATTTATATGGCATTTTAAATATGAATTTTTGAAGGAAAGGATATACTGGGGAAATACGTACAAATATAATGTAATAAATGATGTGGAATTTACCCAGAGAAGAAAAGAGCAAAATACCACTCTAGTAGATTTTATTTTACTTACAGATGAATGTATAATATTTCTAAAGTACTTTCATCAGAGGCCTGCAAAGTGCATAATTGCAGAGCAGCGTTAGTCATTATGGCTGGAGAGCAGAGCTGAGCAGCCCCACGGCTTCCCAAGGAGAGGGAGACCAACAAACCTTTGCATAACACAAAATGACACCCACGGCTGTGCTGGCTGTCCGCTGGCTGCTCAGGTGGATGGTTCCCATCATGACTGAGTGATGGGTCAGGCTGCCAGAGTGACCCCCATCTTATCCCAATCAAAGCATCCAGAGTGCTTGTGGGAATCCCTGGGGACCTTCTGCTGCCCTGGGGTTTCCCTGGGTCCCTGCTGCTGGCAGGCAGCTGCACAGGCTCCAGGATTCCAATGAATTTTATAATCCCACTGCTGGGCACGTGGAGAGGACTGCTGGGGGATCCATGAGGGAATAAAGCATGGCACAGGCTGTGAGGGCACCATTCCCCTCCTCTACCAGACTGCACTGTGGGTGAGCAGCCAAGCTTGTCCCCAGCTATAACCTGTACTGCAGCTCACACCTTCCTTCTGAGCGTCACCACTCCAGCGATTCCCTGTGAACTGTCCCTGCTGTGAACTGTCCCTGCATGTTTCTTAGTGCGGTGGTTAATATTTCCTCTTAATTTCAGCTCAGGCACTTCCCTTCCGTGCACTGCTGTGCTCTGCTGTCACCAGGTGACACAGGGACCACCAAGGTTAGGGATGAAAAAGGGATGAAACCCAGCACCTGAGCAGGGCTGCCACTCATGCGGATGGCATGAAATTTGGCAACCAGCTGGTTAGAAAATGAATTGGTCATGAGGCCTTTTGCAGGGAGGCTGGGCTGCACCTGTTCGGCTGCCGGCCACGCGCGCTGGAGCATTAATCACTTAAATCAGCAAGAATACATTAAGCTTTAGAGTCGCCATGGAGATGCTATACAGCCTTTGGCCAAAAAAAAAAGGAGAGTGTTGTTTGCTATAGTAGCGCAGGAGGAAATTCACGGCTGAAGAGGGATTGGGCTCTCATTGACTTTCATGAGGATAGTGCCTGCTGTGGCAAACATAGGGAAGGGTGCTCAGTGCTGGTGCCCTGAGGGGCAGCATGAGATCTCCCATCTCAAATCCTCACTGAGGAGTGGGATCTAGAGTGCTGGGGGGTCCTCATGTGCCACCATCACTTCCCTCCTAGACATTTATGTGAAAGCTTGCCTCTGTACAGTGAGCCCTCTAGCTCTCCTCCCCATCCATCCCATGTGGGGAGCAGCTGAGTGCTGGGAGATGCTTTCTTGGGAGGAGGCCAGGCTGTTGGGGCAGGGAGCCCACTTCCCTGCTCAGACCCATTGATTGCCCAGTTCAATGGTTATTTGAAGTTTCAAGTGGGTCCCTAATTCAGCCACACACTAAATACAAATCCAGCTTAAGCGTAAGTGGCTTTGGAGCACAACCGTTGTGATTAGGCTGGATTTTCTATGGTAGTTAGCTGCCTAAAGATGCAGATCAGTATTTAGCCAGCTTTTGGAGGTGCCTGGGAGTAGATGTGCAAAAAAGATGGACATGGAGGTGGAGGTGGTGGTGCCTTATGTGGGTGCTCCAGGGCAAGGCAGGCTTTGGCTTTGCTTGTCTCCCTAACAGGGGAGAAGGGCTCCTGTGAGGGGTTTGGACCCTCTGGCTATGGCTGTGCTTTGCTTCCAAAGGGAGCCAGGCCAGGGCATGGCTGCAGCTGTGGGCCTGGTGTTTGCCCCAATAATGCCAGCTCTGGTGCAGTTTGTGCCGAAGCCAGCCAGCACTAAAGTGCAGGCCAGGGGCGGATGATGCTGCTTCTATTTTTGAGGTGGCAGGAGTCGGATTTAGTCACGTGGCAGAGCAGCCTTGCTCAGTCCATATGGTGCCAGGGTCAGGGGCTGGGGCTGGGGCTATTCAGCAGTGCTGACATCACCTTTCCAGCTCTGCCCCATCCCTGAGCTCTGTTGTGGGATGGCAGCTGCCCATACCCCCTTCCTGCCCACGTGGCAAGGGGCTGCAAGCTTGAGTGAGGGTTGGGGGTGTGCGGGGCACTGGGGTCTGACCAGGGACTCCTCCCCCAGCCTTATATTTTTAGCTGCCTAATTGTGAGAGCAGAATGTACTCAGCTTTGCTGCAGGATGCTCCTGCTCGGTTCCTGGCAGAGATTGATCTTGAAATGCCAATTGCTCTCCAGGGGCACCGGCTCTAATGAATTGCCACAGTTTGCTCTCGTCCCAGGCACCGGCGCTCCCTCCCCCACCGCTTCCCAGACAGCGGGGTAATGAGACACTCAAGAAAGGGATTATTTTTCCTTCTCCTGAGATGAAGGTAAAATATTTCAGGGCAGTGCATGTGTGTGCGCATATGTGCCAGCATGTAATTCCAAGCCTGAATCTTGCAGTCTTTCCTCCATCAGCATTCACAGTGAAGGTGTGCCCTAGGAAAGGAGTGTGGTGAAATAGTCTTTTACAGTCATCTCCACGAGTTTATTTGCTCCTTCTAGGCTGGTTTCCAGCAGGTGAAGTTATTAAAGTCTGTGATGAGTGGAGCAGCTTGCCGGCATCCCGGACTGTAGTGGATGCTGGGTCTGGCTGGGCAGATGCTCCATGGACCGTCTGCCCTCCCTTCGTTGCTGGGCATGGCTCCCCTGCCCACACCTCGAGCCTTGCTGGGGTCAGAGGAGGTCTGGTGGGCATTGCCCACCACCACTGATGGGTCTCATGGAGAGGAGCACCAGCTCCTGTGCTCTGGTCTGGGCCGCACCAGCCTGCTTGAACAGTGGCTTCATGGGGATACAGACTGCATTTCTTGCCTGGCTTCCTTGGGATGCTAAAGCCTCATTTCTCAGGGGACCATGTGCCTGGGCAAGGAGATCTTTGTGCGGTGAGATGCTAGTCCAGCAGCAGGGTCTTGGGGTGGATGGAGGTCATCCTGCCTTGCTGACCCCTCTCACAGGGGATCTGGATTAGCTGGTGTGGGACTGGGGGCCATGGTGGGGCCAGGCTGGCTCTGGGGACATGAGGTGGCATGTGTGGCTGGGAGGAAGAACAGCATCCTGAGGATGCAGGTGGAAAAGCTTCATGTGGGCAAGAAAGCAAACAAATGAACCCTCAGTAATAAACTGAAGAAATGCTGCTGCCAGCAAGCCCCTGGCAATGCTTCAGAAATGTCAAAGGGATTCACCTGTGGGTTATTCTGGCCCTGTGCCTTTCCAGGGCCATCAGCCAGCAGCTGGGATACCACCCAGGCACCACCACCAGCTGTGCTGAGGCCCCCAGCCCCAGTGGGAATTGGGAAAATCCCTGCTATTCCCACCTGTGGGAGCAGCTGCCTGCTGCCATCCATGGGCCGCACTGCCCCAGCAGAGCAGGACTGGGAAATAATTTCCCTGGTGCATTATTGCCTTTGGTGGGCTATGGCGCTCCACATTGGAGCAATAACCCACTCGCATCCTACCCCAGTGATGTTTTTCAATGGAATGCCACCAGCACCAGCCCCCGACCTGCTCCTGGGCTGGGTGCCAGGTGAGGGGTTGTACCTGGGGGCCCAATGGCTACTGACCTGCTGGTGCAGCCATGGATGCAGCACTGCAGAGCCCAGTGTGCACAGGCAGTCTTGGTGTTGCATGGTGGGGATGGTGGCACCATCTCACCTGAGCAAGGAATTAAAATACATTGATGCTGCAAATCAGGGCAAGGCTGGGGGAAGAACTGGCTGCAATCATGAGCGTCGCTCACCCAGGTTAAAAACAAGTGCTGCATTTTTCCTGTGCTGATGATGGTTACATCCCAGTTACAGTGCTGCTGCCAGTCATCTCAGTCCAATACTAGTGACTTGAGCGGAGCCAGGATGTGCTGCAGGCTAGTTCAAGGCCACCCACTTGAAAAGCCATCTCCAGGCCTTTGCTATTTTTTTCTTTCACATTTCAGAGGTTAGTTTCATTTTCCCCTATGCATTGGATTCCTTCTCAGTGGTGCAATCCTGGGGCTGGGCCAAGAGCCACATGGGGTCCTTCCTTTTCTTTTTTTTTTTCTGAATTTGATAAGAAAAATGATGACTGTGTTTCAGTTGTCATTACACTTGATAACGATGACCAAGGAGATAAGTGATTTACCAGTATCAGAGATGGGAAATGACTAATGGGACTCTAAGCACTCGCCGTATTAATGGCCCTGGAGTACAGGTTGGCAGGAGGAAGAGAAAGCAGATGAAACTGCTTTTTGGCCTCAGTCCATTGGTACCTGTCATTGCTCAGTTCAAAATGTACTTGGAAAGTGGCCCAACCTATATGCAGTTTCTATACTAAACTCCCAAAGGTAGAAAGCCGCTGCCCAACCAGAGTCTCCATTTGTCCTCTGCAGCAAGCCAAGATGCTTAACTTCTGTTAGGAAAAGAAAAAAGGCAAAATATTTACAAAAAAGTGTTGGACGATGGAGCCAGTTCTGAAACGCTGCCCAGTGGTGTGAATCTCAGGGAGGGCTGGTGGTGGATGAGCAGCACAGCTGCCTCACTGGGCATGGAGCCATAGCTGTGGGGACCAGCCCTAGAAATTCCTGTGACGAACCAGTACGGGGCTCTTCCTGCACTTCACCTTTGTGGAAATGTGGTGACTCCGTCCCATCTCGCATTGTATTGTGCTGCATCTTAATTCCAGGGTTGGTGCTTGCAGTGTTTGGGCACTCCCTGAGTGCGGAGGGACACTGTGTGTGCTCACGCTCATTTCTCTGCCACGCTCACACTCACGTGGACAGCTTCCTCTGGGCTTGGGAAGTCCAGCCAGCCTGGGGTTTTGTCCTTGGTGGTGGAGGGGGATCTCCAGGAGTAACTGGAGAAGCTGCATCTTCTCCTGAGAGCCTAGAGGCCAATGTCTCCAGAGCACAGGTGCAGCAAGTGTGGGGCAGGTTTGGCACAAGGCATTTTCTCCCTGTGGGCAGGACTGGTGCCATGTGCTACTGGCCCTGTGTCTGCCATCACCCCATCCAGACCCACTCGCCCTCCCAAGCGCATGCAGGAGGGGCAACACCGTGGTTGATCATGGGACCAGCATTGTGCATATGTGTGTGCACACATGTGCATCCCTTACTGAGCAAGTCTACCTCATCTCCTTTCTTGCCACACTGAACTCAGCCCTGCTATGTGAATCCTTGGTGCGTTTTCCTCCCCCCTGGTTAGTTTGTGAAGATCTGAATGAACAGTGCCCTGAAGCCAAAAGCTCGTTGTGTCCTGCATGGCCATCACAGGGAGTTCGGGAAGTTCTGATGCACAGCCATAGTCAAAGTGTTTGGTAACTACAGGGAAGAGAGCTGTCAGGCAGGCAGGAGTGAGATTAGGGACTTCCCAACCCAGCGGTCTTGATCCAACCACAACACTCACAGACGCCAACTTCTGCAGCCTGGGAAAGCAAGAGGAGGCCAGTCATGGTCCTGCTGTGTAACCATCTTCCTCACCAGCAGCTGCTTCCTGATTTTCCTTCTTCCACCCAAAGATCTCTGCAGCTTTGGGGCTGAGTGCCCTGAGCTGACTGCTGTGAAGAGCTGGTACCCCGCATTGGTGAAAGGATCCACTGCATCCCATCCAAAACCCCACTCTGAGCAGCTCAGATGGACCCCAGCAGCCAGCTGGCCACCCTTCCTCCTTGGCCCCCCTGTCGTGCACAGCAGGGTGCCAGACTGCAAAGTGGGCAAAAGGCAGTGGTGAGGGGCTCCAGTCTGAAATGGCCCAGGGAGCCTGGGAGGAGGGACTTGACTGGCAGTGCTGCTGGTACTGCCCTGGGTATAGATGTCAGCTGTGTCTCCCACCACCCGCTCCTGTGTGGGCTCACAGGAAAACAAGCCAGGGCACTTGAAGTACAGCATCTTGTGACAGAAGCTGGTAGCATTGCCCTCACCCAGCTCAAAGCAGGCCAAGTCCTGAGCCTCAGAACTTCACCAGATGTTGCTTTTTATCTGCAGCTAGAGGGCATGTTGCCATTCATATCCTGGCAGACCTTTCAGCCTGTTTCAGTGCTTTAGTTTTGGAAAAATTTGCTTTACTCAGGAGTAACAGAAATTCAGAGAACAAGATGGCAGGACACGTGCTATGGTCTGATGGAGCAGTGTCCATAGGCAAAGGCTTCTTCCTGGCTGGTGGGGAGACCCCATACCCTTGGGGCACATGTTGCCCAGACCTCAGCTAGTCACAGTGCCATCCCCTCTTGTCCAGCCCAACGTCCCGTTGCTGGGTCTGAAGCAGACAGTGCAGAGAAGCACTTCAGGGCTCTTGGTGGCAGCCACTCTCTGCTCTCCATCCTGGCTTCTCATGGTTCCTGAACCAAGAGGGGGACCTGGGCTATGACCTTCAAAACACCACATCACCAAGGAACTAAACTTCTAAAGACCTGCCTACAGTTTGGGGGTGAGGAGCTTTTTGCCATGTCTATCTCCCCCTTTCCTTCCCCATGGTGGTCCCTGAATGGGACAGAGCATCCTCAGGAAAGACTGCCCCAAGGACAGAGAGCTAGCTATCACAGCCACCCGCAGCAGTCAGTCATAAGTCTTGCTTTCTCTAACCTGCATACATATTTAAAGACCAATTAAGTAGATGAAACCTTAAAATCCCATTTAACGTGTTTCTGCCTGAGCACAGGACCCAGTACTTCGGCATAATGCAGTCCTGGAGGGCTTCCAGCCGCTGTCTGGGGAGTGATGCTTAAACCCTGGATAGACTGAGTTAGAGAAGAGAGCCTTGAACATCACTCACTCAAAAATATTGGGGGAAAACATGACTTTCTCTCTGGTAATTTCTAGATGTAAAATAAAATGGGGTGGGCTGAATAACATGTGTGCTGTGAATGAGTCACCTGACTTGATCAATTGCCAGGGCCTGTCCTGGAGTTGGCAGTGCTGGCTGGTGACCCAGGTGGCCACAGTTACTTGCCAAAAAGGTTCTCATGGCAGAGGTGTGCCTGTTGAGGTCTGTCTGTGGCCAGACTGAAGCCAGGCCAGTATCATGATCCCAACTACTTGCTGGTGATGTCCTACCCAACAAGAAGAGGGTATAGCTATGGCAAGCTGCTCCAAATGCTGCTGTGTACTTTCTTTAGCTTGTGCTGAGTGCCAGGTCACTAGCTGTCATGGCACCAAGAACAGCTTGGGCTCCTGAGTTATGTTTTGTGGGGCAAGCACAGCCTCTTGAGGTGGAAACACATTAAGTGAGGGGACCTCTGGCACTTGCAGAGTAAGGTTGAGTTTTTCATGGTGTACCAATGTATAAATCCAATTCCTGAGCTGCTGGGAGTGTGTGCAAGAGGAGGAAGAAGCTGTCAAAAGAGCTTACTTTGCTTTTTCCTTGTTCTTGCTTCACTGAATGCTTCATGCTTTGCTATGTTGTGGAAGATAATGTCAAACCTCTCCCCATCACAGCGTCCCCATCTGTAAAACTGGGAACTGATACTTTTCCATTTACATGGGGCAGGGCGAGGGCGGCTCCTGATGACTGTAAAGTGCCTCAGAGACTGGGAGTGTAATAGGCAGCCTAGTAATTAGCACTGTTATTTGATTACAAGCCTGGGTGGCTGGCAGTGGAACCGCACAGTAACACTCTGAATCCCTCCATCTAGTACCTGCCCCTGAATGGAGAATTCGTGCTGGCAGCCGGTGCAGGATTCACAGCTTTCGATGGCAGCTGGGATCCAGGATGTGACTCAGGTATTTTGTGCCCAGATCAGTCACCCCATCAGCCCGTGATTAATCATGCAAATTCAGGCTCAACACTTCTACAAAGGTCTTTGCTGTCCCACCTCAGAGCAAAGTGAATCATTCCTCTTCAATACTTACCTTTTCTTTGATGACCTCCCTCGTATCAGATCTTTTTTCCTGCTACATCACCTGTCTTCTAGAAAAGTAATTATAGTAGGGAAGCCTTTGAAGTTGTAGCAGAGAGGCAAATATTGTTTGTATTTTACCTTGCCTATTAGGCATGTAGCCACATCAAAGCCCTTGTTTTCTTTGCCACAGTGTTTCCAAAGAAAACTGGTTAGGAGTTACACACTGGTGAGCCAAGCCACAGCCATCACAGCGAGCTGGCCTTTGGCCCCAAACACATCCTTCTCTCACCTCTCAGCCTCCAGCCCATGGCTGAGACAGCACATTTGTGTCACTGGTGCCCATTATTAGTCTGAAAGCTGTTTTATGGGGAGATGTATTTTAGGTACTTAAGAGCTACCTCATGCTTTCAGTGGCAAGTAACTTTTTAGTTCCCCTGCAGGAAAGGTAGAGTCCAAGCAGAGACACTGTGCCTGCACTCTGACTGGCAAAAAAAATGAGAAAAAAGAGAGAAAAAGCCCAAACGGGTCTTCCCAGAGGAAGGACTGTAGCATAAGACCACAGCCACTCTGAAATCCTTCATCCCTCTCATTTTTCTGTTTGTCCCCCAGCAGGGGTGCTCTGGCAGCTGTGCCTTGCACTGGGCTTTTCCTGCTGACCATGCGCTGCTCCCCCGAAATCAGCAGGCGTTTCTGGGGCAACTTTCAAAAATGGACTTTTTTAAAGCATGATTTCAAAATGAATGCCAAAAATTCAGTCACTAAGCCCCTGCATGCTGGCTGAATTGGCAAAGGTTCAGCTACTGGGAAGAGTGAGAAGGAAGCAGGCACTGCATGATGAGACTAACCAGCAGGGAAATGGTTAATGATCAAATAATTAATGGTTAAATGGGGCATTTGTTTTGGGGTTGCCTGCTGCAGGGAACAGGACTTGTCACGTTTCTCTAGGCCTGCCAGGCTGCTGGGAAATTGGGGCATGAATTATCATACCCATTTTTATCAGGTTTAACTGTTACTCAGCATTCAGGCAGCTGTTTTCCTCCTTAACCAGAAGGGTGAGCTTTAAAGAAGGGGGGTAAAGAATGTTCTGTGGTATCTGGGGCTGGAGGCCTGCAGCCAGACAGGGGTTTCAGGCTGAGACCCCAGCCCTGAGTGCTGGGAAGCTTTGCTGAGCTCCAGGAAGTGCCTGCAGAGGCTGACTGTGAGGGTCGTGCCAGGGCCAGCCCATAGGGTGAGATCCTCTGCTTCGGGCCAGACAGTGCCTGGTTTTACCAACCCAGATGCATCTGTGGGAGCTTTGGCTTTGGGTTTGGGTCATGCTCAACCTTTCCCATTGCCTTGCCAGGTGGAACAGTGAGGTTCACTGACGCTGAGCAGCACTCGTGGTTTGACCCCACGCTGTGGCAGGATGTGTTTTCCAGCGGGGAGCTCAAGCCGAGTGGGCGCATGTTTTCCGTGGATGAGGAACGCGTCCCGTGCCACTACGATGATGTTATCTTCCCCGCCGAAACCTCCTTCCGCGTAAACACCGACTCATCACAGCAAGTGATTCACCTCCGCAGCATCTCTGTCATGGGCCAGGTAAGGTGGGGATGGTGAGAAACTGGCTCGACGCCTTCTCACCAAGCCCTGAAGTAGGTCAGGAGAGGAGGGACCAGCAGGGATGGAGGAGCAGCACTGCGTGGGGAGATGGGGCGCTCCTATGGGGATGCAGCTTCACGGGCTGCTGCTGCTGTGGATGGCCTCAGTGGCTTTCTTCTTTGACTGGTTTGTTATCGCCTCCCTCCCTGCATTGTGGGAGCACAGGCTGTCTCACTATTCATATTAAAAACAAGGGCCAATGTGCGCAGGTCAAACCACCAGCAAATGGCATCTTCTCTGGCGCCCAGAGGCTGCTCCCTTCCCAGGCACGTGTCTGCAGCCGTGCTGCTCAGGGACCCTCTGGGGACACCTCCCTCCTGCCCCCGACCTTAACGTGGCCCGTGGCTCAGCGATCATCTACCAGCTTTACTTCAGCGCTGCTCTTTAATTGATTGGAAGGATAATTATAGAAGCGCTGGCAGCTTGCTGTGCTTCAGCCCGGGAATCAGGCTCACGATGAACCCCATCCATCGCTGGTCGGAGGAGCAGAAGATCACAGGCGCTGCAGTGGTAAACACAGGCTCCTTCCAGGAGTGGGAGATGCGTCAGGCATTTCATAAGTTATTTATTATTTCTACTGCTGTGCTGGCTGGGATCTGCCATTTCGGGGCCAGGCCTTAGGTAGCTGCTTTTTGGCTAATAGACTCGGTGCCAGGCATGTGCAGGCGAGTCTGGACAAGGCAGCAGCCCAGCAGAGCTCACCTCAGGCACATGTAGCCCCAGGGATGCAGAGGTGGATGCTCTTGGGTGCTCAGAGTGATGCTGGTCCTGCTGATGCCTGGGGAATACTCCACGGCACATCATACCCCCGAGGGACCACTGCTGGCTGTCCCTCTGGGCAGAAGCTGCTGCTGAGCAGTGAGATGGAAGAAGGTGCTTTTTATGATTATAGCATTTTTCCTAAAAACAGACCTTATAAGCTTATATCCTTTGGTATCCTGCCCACTCCGTGCTCTGTGTTGGCTATTTTCACCCCAGGGCCTGAGAAGTCTGCCTGTATTGGTAGGGCATGGATATGCTTCCTGTGGAAGAGAGTGGGTGAGGGAATTACCAGTGGCTTGGCAGGATGAGGCTGGTCAGTCCAGCTCAGCCTTCACTAATGCCAAGCCCATGGAAATGTTTCCCAGATGAAAGGAAAACAGTTCAGATCCAGCCCCTTCCTCCCAGTAGTGAAAAGCTGATAACTTGAATTCTCTGGTCCAGGAGAAAGATGAAAACCAAAAGGAAAAAAAGGCCCAGCCATCTCATCGTTATTTCTCTTCGGTTTTAGAGAGAGTTTTTCTGTTGGTCCAGTGGAAAAGCTGGAATAGGTGTATTGGCAGGGTTTTCCTGCTGCATCACTGCCCACAGTGGGGCTGCCCGATGATGGCCATCAGATATGACACCAGGTGTCCCAGCGGCACCTGGGGACAGCACTGGGACCTGCCCTGGGATACTCACCTGCTTTGCTGCTCTTCCCTGCCCAGGAGCTGAGCACCCCAGAGGCCTGGGCTGGGTACCTGCAGGGCCCCTCTGCCCCGCTGCAGTTTCACGGCAATGGCACTCTCCAGGTGACAGGGACTGGCTGTCCCGACAAGTCCGGCTGTGCCTGCGGGAATGCCCCGGTGAGTCTTCCCTTTTCCGTTTTGGGGGATACCGGTGCCATTTGTGGGGTGGGGACTGACGCTGCCCTGCTCTCCTCTAGGATGGCTCCCGCATCTGCGCAGCCCTGCTCAGGGCATCGGGGAAGCAGTGCCCAGTGCCAGTGTGCCAGAGCCCTTTGCAGCCCCTTGGCCACTGTTGTGGGGTCTGTGGTGAGTGGGGGACATGGCCCTATTCCTCCTCCCTGCCAGCTGCCCCAGCCCCCTTCCCCTGGTTCCGTGGGGGAAAGTTGGGTGCAGGGGGTGCTGCTGGTCACAGGCTGAAGTTTTGCTGTATCGCTGCTCCCAAGGGTCTCATCTGCAGGTCCCGTTGTGCCACCCTCCCAGCAGATCTCCCTGAAGCATCATCCTGGCTTTTGGGAACCTGTTCTGAGGCACAGGCCTTTGTCCCTGCCTCTAGTTTATCCTGCCAGGATGTCACAGCTCGTCAAGCTAATAGGGCTCTGCAGCAGAAAACACTCAGAGGAAATGCAGCCTTTTCCACTCTTATGTCAGCCTCCCAACAGCCAGCTTGTTTCATTTCATTTAAAATAAAAACATGCAGATTGACAGTGTTTTCTCTGCGATGGGTGCTCCTCCATTAATCCACGTGAAAGGTTGCTAAGGGAAATTTTTCATGCACAATTGTACCTGGATACTTGGTATCTCATATTTGGTATATCATACCAAATTCATTAAAATGTTTCTCCAACATGCTCCTAAAAGCAGAGCCCCTTACAGCCTTTGGGAAAATTTCATATTTCAACAAATGTTTACTTGCATTTTTTTCCAAGGAAAGTATTTTTCTCCATGACTGCAGTGCAGTGGTACAGGGAGCACAGTTGTTTCATCCTCTGAGCCTTCCCTCCAAAGGGTAGCGCTGCTGAATCACAGTCTTGTGTCCCCAAAACCAGGTACATGCAGAGCTTCCCAGAGGGATACAGAGGAGAAAGTTTTCCAGGGAAATCTTCTCTTCAGAATATAATGGAAGCCAAAAGACTGTCATCAAAGCCAGTTGACAAAAACACCAGGAAGGAAACAAGAGGTTTCTTTCTGAGCCCAGCCAGACCGTTTGCATAGAGATGCTGAGGGGTCTCAGGGTCTCAGTGCCACTCATGGCAGCCAGAGCTGTGCTGCCATCACAGCTCTCTGCCCAGACTTGGGGCAGACAATTTGATTTCTGTTTGTTTTTGGGCTGCAGGGGCCACCATCAACCTGGATTTCACTCCTGATTTTGACCTGCAGAAGTACCAGGACAGATTGGTCCAAGAGTTGCTGAGCCAGGTACATAAGTCTGCTGGATCAGGAGGGGCTAATGAAACCACAAGTCACTAGCCACATCTTCCAGTGCTGGTGGGACTGTCTGGGGGGGGCATGTGGTCCCAGTGATGCCAGGGGTTCAGGCTCACTCCCCACCACCCTGTAGGGCCCACAGCCCACATTTGACCTCTGGGGTGTGTCAGCTGTGGGGGCTGGGTCCTTTTCTCCCCACACAGCCACACTGCCCTGCTCATTGCAGGGCACGAACAGCTGCCAGCATGCAGATGTGGAAGGATGCTTGCTGGGTGGGGCTTGCTGGAAACCCTGCCCTAGAAAACACAGGTCCAGTCTAGATAACATGGGAGGTCAGTGCATGCAGCTGGGATCATGCAAACCTGCAGCAGGGCATCCTGTGACAAGCAGGCAAGCACTGGGTGGGTAACTGGCACTGGTCAGCACTCAGATGCTCTACAAGGCATCACTCCTTGCTGCTGCTCGTCAGACACAACATGACATCCCTCCTCCTTGCCAAGGGCTGCCAGGGGAGGGGTTGTGCTCCGAGTTGCACTGGGAGGATCGATACCAAAGTATTGCTCTATTGATCCACAGCTGAAAGCCAGCTGCCTGCCACACATCTTAATACAGCTTTTAATGGGTGTGATACACGAAATTGCTTTCTCAGCGTGCTCGCCTCCGTGGAGGCACACTGCATGCTGGGTGCTGGTCACAGCTTGGGAGAGAGGGGACATAGGAGCCTCTCATTTGGGAAGTGCAATGGCACCACAGTAACAGGATGGCGGTTCTGAGATGGGGCTCACATGAGGATCCAGGTGGGCCTTGCAGCTGTACCCATAGTGGCTGCCTGGAGAGGTGACTAATTTCTGCCTCCAGTCTCATGGGCTGTACGTCTCCTTGTGTTTCAAAAAGCCCAAGTACACTGGAGTGCAGATGGCCATATCCAAGGTGCACAAAGCACAGACCTTCCTGGGCATCATATCCCGGAGCTTCACTCCTCTCATCCAAATCGTGCTGATTGATGACAGGGCAGGAGCACAGACTGGCACTGCTGCGGAGCAGCTGGCAGGAGACATCATGGAGGACGTGGCACAGCACGGTAACACCCCTCTCCTCCTTGGCAGGTCCCCTGCAGGTACATCCTTAGAGACATTCAAATCCCACTGGACATGTGGGCTGCTGGCAGGGAATAAGAAGCTCTGGAAAGCAGTAGGTCAGGATGCATTCCACATCTCCAGGCAACCTGTCTTCGCAACTGACCACTTTTGCAGTAGAACAGTTTTTTCTTATATTTAAGTGAAATTTACTGTATTTCAATATCTGCCCATTGCCTCTTGCCCTGGTGTCACTGGGCTCCTCTGAGAAAAGCCTGGCTCAGTGCTCCAGCTGTGTCTCGCCAGGGCAGAGCAGAGTGGAAGGGTCACCTCCCTTGGCCTGCTGTCAGCTCTCCTCATGCAGCCTGGGATACCCCTGTGCTACCCTGCCATGTCTGACCATGACCAGCTTGGTGCCTGCCAGGATCCCCAGGTCCCTCTCAGCCAGAATGCTGTATGTAGAGGCAGCCATAGAAGCTGGTAGATGCTGATGGGCATGTAGGTCACAGCCAGGGGACCTGGTGGTTGTTGTATGGGCTTGTTCCTGTTGAGTCCATCCACCTGTATATCCCATCCCCAGGGAAAGGTGATCAACCAGGAGAGCAGTGCCAGACCCAACTGACAGCTCCTTCTGCCCTGGCTGGGAGTGGGTGTGGGGATGTGTTGCCCCGTACAGTCCTCACTCCCGTTTCTTCCTGCCCTTTCCCAGGTGAAGCACTTGGCATTTCAAGTGGCAAAATGGAAGTGGCCACTGGCAGCACTTTCAGCCGGCAGAGGGGGAGCCACACATTGAGCAGGATCACAGCGGGGACGGTCATGGGGCTACTCTTCGGTCTCATGTTCCTTGGAGGGATCCTCTTTCTCTACAGAAAGGGAAAGCTAAGGTAGGGATGGGGCTTCTGCCAGCAGCATATAGTCAGGCTGCTTCTGCTTCGAGGCAACTGTCACCCCAGGCTGTCCTTCCAGCTGGTCTGGCACACAGGGCCACACAGTGTTGCCCAGAGCTCCTGCAGTGATGGGCATGGCCAGGCAATCTGCTACACCCAACATTACTGGTTCATAGAATTACAGCGTGGTTTGGGCTGGAAGGGACCTTAAAGATCATCTAGTTTCCACAGCCTTGCCATGGACAGGGACACTGTCCACTAGACCAGGTTGTTCAAAGCACCTTGAGGTATTGAACTCCTCTAGGGATGAAGCATTCACAATATCTCCGGGCAAGCTGTTCCAGTGCCTCACCATCCTCAGAGTAAAGAACTTCTTCCTAATATCTAATCTAAACCTGCTCTCCGTCAGTTTAAAACCGTTGTCCCTGTTCCTTGTGGTTTACTGGAGGAGAGGTGACTGAAAGGCACTTCTGCACCCTTGGACTGGTAATTCAGCCTCCTCCATGTCTGGGAAGAATTGCTTCTTGTCATGGTAGGGTGTGCCCTGGTGACAGCAGGGCTGCTGCAGCTCAGATGGAGCTGGTCATGGTGCCTAGTGACATCTCCTGTTTCTTGGCACCATCAGTTTGCAGCCCTGCTAGGGTGTGGAGGACTGAAACTGCCAGCTGCTAAATAGAAATGCATCAAAGTAATGCAAAACACTTGTCCCACAGCTTCATAACCGTGAAAGGGGGTGACAGCATCATCCAAAAGCAAATGCAGCTTCCATTAGTTGTTCACACAGCTTGGAGTATGGAGTGCAGGTCCCAGCAGAGGGGTGGTGGGTGCACAGCACCTGACTGCACCACAACTGGAAGCCAGTCAGAAATACCCCTTCTCCACCACCTTTTTCCCTCATAGCTTGAAAATGAGCTCTGGCAGTGATCAGGGCATCCCAGAAGTGCCCATGGCAGTTGCTGGGGCACCCACCTCTGCTCCTCCTTTGTGCACTCACCTTCACGTGGAGGGTTTTGCAGGGTTTATTGTCTGCCTGCTGAGCCACTGTGGCTTGTCTCACCCACCTGTGGGCAAGTGGGGTTGACCTTATACATTTAATAACCAGGGGATGGGAACTGCTGAAATTTGCATGTGCAAAGTGCACCTGTCTGCCAGGGGATGCTGAGCTCCCCGGTGCTGGGGTTGGCCATGTTACAGAGTCACAAGTCAGGTTGTTTCTTCCCTCTTGGTTCCTCCACTGGGATTTTCTCACCATGCAGCAGTGGCCCTGGACAGGGAGCTTGCCCTGCCACTTGGCACGTGCTGACGTGATATTTCCTAGCAGTAAACCCGCGCCTTCATTTAATTTCTAAATAAAACTCCCAGACCCATAATTGCTACTTGATGATTTATCTTTCACTGACACTTCTTTGGATGCTGGACAGGCCTTTGAAACCAGCACCGTCAGCAGAAGGAGGGAAGTTCTTGTAGCTACAGGAGACAGAGCTGAACCTGAGCCCAGGGAATGTCCCCGGTCGACCCACTCCTGGTGTGTGTCACTGGGTGGCTCCAGGGCAGGGCCCTTTTGGGTAGTGTTGTCAAAAGCATCGTGGAGGCATCTGACACCACCAGGGATGCTGCAAATTAGTCATGAGTCTCTGGAAGCCTGCAAGCAGAGTCTGCTTCTATGCAGCAGAGCCATCCTGACCACTAGGGAACCAGGGAATTCAGCTTATTTCCACCAAAAAGGGCCTGGCACAGCTTCCCTGCAGGTAGCACAGCTCCTGAGGTGATGTGTGTGGACCTTCTGCTGAGCCCACCTGCAGCAGGTGCCCAGTGCAGGGGAGGATGTGCCGTGTTTGGGACCCCTAGGCTAGGAATAGTGAAGAAAATAACACAAGTAGTGATGGTGATTAAGATGATGAAAATGTGATAAAAGCAATGATAATTAGCACTTGATGAGATTGCAGTGGGAACAGGTGTCAGCTCTGTGGCAATTCATTTTAGGCCATAGGGAGGGAGTGATGGCTCCAAAGGGAAGCCTGTGCTAGAGTTGTCTGCCTCTGCAAACTCTTCCCTCCAGAATGCAGGTCCCAGACCTCCAAGCTTAATGGTTTCTGCTGGATATGGCAGCTTTTCCCTGGAAAGGGCACAAACTTCCCATTTCAAAGTCAGCCTGACACTTTGCCCCTGTATTTTCCCATCCACCTCTTGAAGATGTGGGGTTTCAGCTGGGGGAGCTGCTGGGCTGGGAGGGATGTGGGTGGGTAATGCCCAGGTCTCTCCCCAGGTTGCCTGCCCTGCGCACGCCCTGGCACAGATTGGAGGACCCAGTGTCCCCTGCACCAGCCAGTGACAAAGGCTTTGACAACCCCATGTTCAACGTGGTGAGTCACCGCTACCAGGGACACTGGGATGCTTGGGGCCATGGGCAGGATTGGTGTGGGGCCCCAGCCAGGACACTCTTGAGTGCCAGTTGGGGTTCATCTGGCAGGAGTCCTCCTTTCTCCAGGCCAGGAGGGGTTTGTGGGGTGTTCCCATCTTCCCCCAGGTCACCAGCCTCTCAGCTGCTGCAGGGGCTCAGCACTGGGTGAGTTTTGCCAAGGGTTTTGCTTCCCTTCCCCATGGGTTGTTTTTTCCTCCCTTGCTGTTGCAGGAGCCCCCAAGTGCTGACCCTGGAGAGGAGACACCCAAAGATCTCCAGGTCTTCTACCTCAACCCTCTGTATGACGCAAGTGAGACGGAGACCTGATGGTGTGGACTCATGCTGGGGGCAGACACCACTTCCTTGGGGACACCACCCCCTCTCCAGGCCTCACAGCCCCTCACATAGCTCCTGGTGGGATCTAAGCCAGAAGCAGATCCCACCTGAATAAAAGTGTCCATGAAGTGAAGGAAAACATAGCAAACCTTTGCTGTTGGGGCTCAGGCATATGGACACGGCCTCCCTGGTGTTACTTCTGGGTTTTAAGGTGTATTTTTTAGGTATCAGTTCTTTTTAGACAGTTCAACATTGAGATTTGAGTCTCAGGTGGTATCCAGGGCAGCTGGAGTCTAGCTCAGCATCCTGTGCTTTAGCCAGCACTGTGCTGGATTTGCTCAGGGCACACAGCAGGTTGAAGGAAGCATCCCTGGATGCATGACAGAAATTCAGTGCTCAAACACATTTCAAAATGTGTCCTGGAGCCTTCATGGCTTGGATCCATTAGCTGGATGGTTCTTTGGCTTTCCAGCAGCGTACTCAACTCCTGTTCCTTCCCTCACTCTTGTCCCATGGGCGCTGGTGAGATTCAGTCCTGAGCAAACAATTCCCTCCCCATCCCCTGCCCTGAGCTGCTGGAGTTTGCTCCTTCCCTCTGTGCCTGGGCTAACGGGTATGAAACCCTCTTGGACCTATGTGCAGATTTATCACGTTATTACCTGAAGTGAGAAAGTGTGTCTCCTCATGGTACAAAGGGAAAGAGGCTTGGTGCCAGGGGTCCCCCAGGAGGGAGACAGGCACCTGAAGGCTGGAGACAGTCACATCAGCCCAGCTCTGACAAGGGTCGGGGCAGTGGCACTGAGGGGCCTCGTTAGTGCTGGCATGTGTCAAACACCCTCAGCTGCCCACAATGTCAGGCGGTTCTTCATTATGGAGCAGGTCTGATGGGTGAGGCTGAAATTATGGATATGTATGCAAATGTATGCAAATTCACACTCTACTGGGTTTTCAGTAGGGCTTGTTGGCATATTCCATAAGGAAGCAGCTATTTTAAGTTTATTATATTTTGTTCAAGTCTCTGGAAGACATAATCCCTTCTCAAAGGCCTGGGAATTTATCGTTAGACGCATTAGAGCCCTGACGAAGGGCAACAGGCAGCATGTGGTGGTGAGACCAGCCCTGCTGCCCCCCGTGCCCATAGAGAGGCCTCTGGAAACAGGCAATGTGAGCAGATGGGACAAAAACACGAGCTAGGCAGGGAACGAGGCCG
Source organism: Pseudopipra pipra (assembly GCF_036250125.1). Lineage (NCBI taxonomy): Eukaryota > Metazoa > Chordata > Aves > Passeriformes > Pipridae > Pseudopipra > Pseudopipra pipra. The sequence continues at coordinate 54,739,563 of NC_087554.1, forward strand.
TCTCCGTGCTCCTGGTTGCTGCCGTGACTTTGCAAGCGGGGCAGAGCCGGGGCTGGGAGGAGGTCTGTGCTCAGGGCACACCCTTGGGATTTCGCCATGCACGCCTCTCCCGAGGGTGCCCCGCTGGCAGTACTGGGATGAAAAGCAACTTGCCTGTGCAGGAGTTTCTGCTGCGTCTGTCAGGCATTTGGTGCTGGATGAAATGGTCACCGGGCACGTCAAAAAGCAGAGGAAGCCATCGGCTGCTGCAGGCGGCGGCTGATATTGGCAGGTTAGGAATATCCAAGTCCCACCATCCCGTGGTCCTACAACAAATGCGTCCCTGTGGGGAGCAGTGACCCGGGGACAGGACCCAGAAAGCTCACCCATTCAGTCACTCATATGATGTTAACCCAAGGGAGACACCGCCAGCCCGAATCCTCACACAGACCTCAGGAGGCCGGACAACACCCGCTACCGGGGGGCTCGGTGCGGCCGCGGTGCAGCTCGGTCATCCCGAGGGCTGCTCGCTGGCACCGAGATGTTTCCATGGTGCCTGTGCGAGCAGCCGCAGCGTCCGCAGGCCCCGCACCGCGGCTGGGTCTCGCTACGCGGGAGGGAGGCAGTCACATCCATACTTTCTGCCTGCGAGGGCCTTTTCGTCTTTTTTCCCCTTTCACATCAGTTCATTGCAGGTGACTGTGTCTCCTCCAGCTCACAAGCCTTTAAATGCACTATACACGAGTTATGTTTCCAGGGCTGGGCCGACGCAGCGCTGCAAGCTGGAGGCCGCTGCACCAGGCAGCCCATCACACCGGCGCTGCCCCGTGTAAAGAAGGGGCTCAGGGCCATCCCCCAGGGAATCCCTCGCTGCTCACCCCGGAGTGAATTGCTTCCTTCCCTGGCTACGTTTGGGCTCCTCACTCCAGGTTTATGAGGGCTCGCGGTGGCTGCATCCCTGCGATGTGTGCTGAAGGGAGGAGGTAAGAGTATCCTGTGGCCACATGCTGGGGAAGGGAAAAGACATTGGCAACAGGGACCATTGCACAGGATGGTGGCAGGATGCTGTCCTTCCCCTGCAAGCAGCCAAGGACATCAGCTCTGCGTCCCACCTGGGCACCCTGGGATTTCAGGGTGAGCCACGGTCAGGCGTGTGGCCGTGCAGTGGGACAGGCTCCTGGGACACATCACCGACCGCACAGCCGGCACGGAGGGAGGCAGCCCACCCTGTGGCACGGATCACCGCCTGGTCACCCCTCCGTGTTGGGGTGTATGGATTTGCTGTTGGCGAAGCTTCATTTTTAAAATGCATTAGCAGCTCGAGGTCACTTACAATAGAGGCTTTAATTAAAGTAGAGATCAATTTTTGTCAGTGCGCGGGCAGAGTACAGTCTGTACTTTTCCGTCAGGAGCCACGTCCGCTCGCTCGTACAGAACGCACCGCAGGGAGGGGGGAGCTCTGCAGAAAAAAAAAAAACACCCAAGCACCAGAGTCAGTTTGCGACGCCGGGGACCAACAGCTGCCGAGAAAAACAGCTGTATCCATGATCGCTACTCCGCGCACCGGCGCACGCAGATAGCCCGCGGTGCAGGCAGGGCAAGGCAAAGGGGCTTGGTACGTAATAGTGTCTCCTGGGATCCTGCCTAAACAAGGAATTTAATTCGCAGACATCTTTGGTAAGCAGCACATTAAATGGGTGGTTGCCGAGGCTGTGCGCGGCGCGGCACCTAATGGCTTTGTTTTGCTCTTGGTCCTGAGAGTCAGGGGTCCCCCGCTGGGACAGACTAATTCAAAATGCGTTAGTGCCAATGGCAAGACCTCAGGAATCATTCCTTCCCTAGATCTTAAGAGAAAAAGCAACTTGCACACTATTAATGGACACCAACTCATATCACGGTTCCTTCCCTTTGTACGATACAGCAGCTCACAGAAGTTGTGCAAACCCTGATTCAGACTGGCACAGTGCTCAGAATACTCTCAAACCTAAAGACAGACTTGGTCCACTGAATTTCTTTTTAAAAATCTTTTTAGCAGGAGGTGGCAGCAGCGGAAGGGAGGGCGTTTGGCAAGGACTGGTCTCACCGGAGTGCAGGAGCTGGCCAAGGCGCTGCGGGGTGACAGCTGAGTCTTGGCCATCTCCTCCATCAGCACACAGGGCTCTGCACTGCCCGTCCTCACGGGACCGCAGGGACTGCGTAAGAGATGGGAAAGCAGGCGATGCTGAAAAAAAATCTGAGGGTTTTATCTATGAGGAAGCAACCAATAAAGCTGCATGAACCTGTGCAGTCAGATGACAAAAAAGTGCTGCAGCTTACTGGGGAGCAGGGAAAATATTTGCTGCAAGGACAGGGAAGGGGCTCATTCCTGAGTCCATGTTCCTCCTCTGGCTGGAGCACAGCACTGCAGCTTCCGCTGGCTGAGCACGTCCTGCTGTCTTCTGCTCCTGTCCTCAGCTAACCCCGCCGGCAACGCTGGCCGGAGCATCAGGCACCGCTGGGACATGCTCTGCCACCATTTGGCTTTCCCAGGCATCCCACACCAGCCCTGCGGCTGATGCCCGGTCTCATCGTCACCCCGTCCCCAGAAACATGTTTAGGAGGCTTTGCAAGGGAGCACTGAGATCTGCAAGGCAGCACCGAGATCGTATGGCTCTTTCCAATCACTGTGCTTTCTGTCCTAGCCACAGGGAGCAGCTCCCACCCCATAGGAAGGGGCTGCCCTGCACTGGGAGAGGGTGGCAGCAGCCACAGCTCTTGCCACACAAGCTGTGAGGAGCCCCAAGGCTGTAAGGGTTAATTGAGAGGGGAGCCACATTTTCAGGGGTGCAAATGGACAGAAGGCACAGCAATGGAAGGCAAGGGCTGGGCAGGTGACTGCTGCTTTTTGGGTTGTCCTCCCTTCTGACTGCTGGAGCTGTTTCAGACAGGGTGCAAACTGGAACATGAGATGCTCCAGTAGCCTGGCATACAAGAATGCCATGTCTCTTTTTTTCCTTTTTCTTTTAAAATAAGCTAGGCAAGGTTTTTGGTCAGGATGCATGCAACACCTTCCTTTAACTAATACTTTGCTTAACTGCACCTCAAGGTGCAGTGCAGTTCCCACAGTCATCTCTTCCCTCAAACACTTTCCTGCTTCTCAAGTGCTTTAGGCTTACTCTTAAGGTTTTTACACATCTGCTCTCTCCCAGGGATGCCCAATCTGGTGCTGTGCAGAACAACAAGGGTGCCTGCACCTCCAGCATTTCCGTGCTGAAGCCCCCCTGTGACTTCCCTGAGTTAAACACTTACCCTGCAAAGATAAAGTGTTTACACACACCCCTCCAGCAGATTGCACCTATTTAGGAAGCTGTTTATTCTCAGCACATCTGTTCTGTAGACAGAGGTGGTGGCAGATGAGTTTAGGTCTAGGGTGGCAAGAACACCATGATGTATTCCAAAATATGCAGCTTTGAGGAGAAGGTCTGTGCTAGAAGTGATCAACTTGTTCTGGTGAGTGGTGTGCCCATCACCCCAGCTTTGGGACCTGATGTAATGCCTCTGTGAAAATGGAATGAGCAAAGGAACTGGCAGAGACCAAATTATCCTCATTCCTTGCATAGCTCAGTTCCTCACTTTCGATCCTAGACTGGTAGCCTCCAGGGATAAGAAAGCGCATTGTCAGAAGACCATTTCACATCCTGAATTTCTGCATTTCTGAAAGTTCTCCCCGAGGGCTCAAGAGGATTCTTTAGGTAACCAGAATCAGAATCCTCAAGGGAACAGATGATTTGCAAAGGCCTGTGGTGGAGGACTTGGGAAGGAATTCTGCTTGGCCAGACTTGAGGGAAGAAAAAAAAAAAATGAAAGAAAAGAATAATGTATTCATATGAGCAATTAATTTATTTTTCTAGAAACGTTCTCCTGCTTAAATTATAACCAAGCCCTGGCACTGCTGAGTGCTATGATTTAATACCCCCATAATTAAAGACTTTGTTGTCATCCTAAGTCCTCACTGTGCAGAGAAAAATCAGCTCAAGAGCAGGAGAAATCTTTTTTAAAAGTCAAAGGCTGATTAGCATGAATACTTGTGAGAATGCTTCCGGCACACAGCCTCAAACCTCCTGTCAGCTATCACCCCATCCCCAGGATGGGATGGGTGCACTCTCCCAAGCCAACCTGCCCCCGTCTGCCCAGCTAGGTTTGGTCAGGCAAGGAACAGCAGGGTCCAAAACACCCACTAAGGCCTTCCCTGTTAAGGGTGAGCCAAACCAGGAAGCAATTCAGGCACTCCATTATGTTTGAGGGATGTTTACCCAGAACACACTAGAGAAGATATTGCTCTGCTCCAGTTACAGTGGGCTCTGTGGTGCTCAAATACCAGAGCATGAGGGGAGCTTTAAAAAAAACACCCTATATGAGGGGTGGCACCATTCACACACCAATCCTTGAAATGTTCCTAAACCTTTCTTTGGGACTACTGCTTTGACAACAAGTCAAAAATATTTATTGTTTTATCACCCTTAAGATGCCTGAAGAGATCCTGCAGCCTCCTTACTGTGCTTCAGCTGTAAGGAAGCAGTCACATAAATCAATTAAAAAGGAACTAATAGGGCCAGTGACTCAATGAAATGACAACTCTAACACAAACTGAGGGCACAACATTTTAACACTGTATTCCACCCAAAGGACTTCTGTCTCTCCTGAACATTCATTTACCTGCAGCAACTTGCACCTTTCTCGTAGTGTTCGCCTACAGAGCTTCGAAGTATCTTTCAGTTTATGTAAAACATTCATGTGAACGAAGGGAATTTACCATGAGACTAAAGCAAGTGTCAGTGGCAGATTGTTTTCAGATGTCAAGACAGACGACTATGAACTTTAAAACCTCCCTCTTCTGCTTTATTGACAGGTAAATTGTTCAAAAATGTTCTCACAATTCAATAATTACAAAGACTTAGACTTACATTAAAAAAGTAAAAACCAGAAAACCCCCAAAGCAGTAGTGTCCAGCTCTAACTGAGCCCCTTTATCAAGAATCTGAGAAAAAGAGCAAGTACTGTCGAACACTTAACGTAACAGGATTAAATGTTGACTAGAACACTCAGTTTAAACTAAAGATAAGTGCACGTCCTATACAGTGTTTCAGAAAAGAACATTAGCCATTGGCATATCATTAGCCCATTTAAACCGAATTTTAAATAAGTGACATCCAACTGTCATAAAATTGGCACAGAAGGTACACTAGTGTGACAATGACAAACTGGATATGCCAGCCACGGAATTAATTACAAGCTTTTAATGAAACATGGTCACAAATCCTTGATTACTAAATGTATAATACATGGAAGCATGAGATTAAATATACACGCAAAACATCACTGCACGTGGGCCGTCGCAAAATATACAGGAGTGTGTTGTGCATTTTTCTACATGATCAATACTTGATTAATAATCATGGGGTCTTCATGCAGGTGAGGATACAGTTAATGAGAAAAGCAGCACCCCCAGTTACACATCCTTCACGTTCCACTTTGGTAGCCAATAAAGCAGACTGATGTTTTAGTGCGATATAGTCCCTTAGGTCAGGCAGACTTCGAGGGCAATGCGTCCACGAGAAGGCTTGCTAGCTAAACAGCGTAGTGTGTCCTTACACCAAAAAACCCAGGAGAAACAACTTCTCAGGAGGAGATAGGCAGGAACTAGGAGTAAAATTTTTTTTTTTCACAGCAGTAATTACCAGTATTTTAAAAGCCCTGACTAGTGACTGATGAGGACTAAAAAGCAGGGAATGGGTAAAGAGATAACTGGCAGTAGTCCTATGTACAAGACTAAAAAGTTGGTAGAAAGATAGAAAGACAGTTATGCAGCTGTTTATGTAATGGCTAAATGATTTAAAAGGCCACAAAACTATAACCAGCTTTCATTTGACTTCCTGGTGATGTTGGAAATGACCTACAGCTTCCTAGCATTCTCCTTAAGATTTAGGAAACAAACAGTTATGGGAAAAAGGGAAAAGTGTATTCATCTGAGGATGTAACTAGACCTGCTCACATTTCCTATTTAGAGGTCCAAATTCTGTCTAAAAGGATTTCCTGCTAATCAGACATTACATCATTCTATAGAAAAATAATATTCCTGATATTGTAGCAACATTATCAGTATCTCTCTCTATTTCTCTTTCACCATAAGAATAAGACTATTTACTGGTGGCCTTAAATACTCCTATGCAATAAAACCATGTCACAGCTGTGCAGAAAGGAACCAACCATAGCTGAGCAGTGAACAATTCTGCATAAAAAGCTTGATCGCTATTAGTAAAGAATTTTCTTCATTTCAATAGTTTGTATCTACAATCTGGATATATAATTATTCTTGTACAACACTAGAGAGTCTGTGTCAGTCTTGGCACTAGCATCTGAGTCAGCTTTGCCCTGCTCTTGAATACCATGGAGTAGCTGATGACCGGAGCTGGAATGGTGAGAGCTGCAGTGTTATGCGTCACAGGTTGACTGGTCCAGTCCATCTAGCGTAAGCTGATTCCTATGAGGAGAGTTGGGACTTGGGGGACCGCTTGGATTTGAGCTGTTAGATGGAGTAGAGTGTTTGGTGGAGTCTGAATCAGGCTGTTAACGAGAAACATTAAAAAATTATGTTTACTTAAAGTGAATTCTTTACACTCAAGAGCTTTCAAAGGTACTCAAAAATTAGGGTGAGCAACACCTACGAAGCAGTGTGCATTACATTAATTTCATAGTTAAACATTCATGCAAGTACTTCCATTATCATCAACAGGCTGTAGTGTGGTCCCAAAGGTGACCTTTTGACGTAACAGGAATTATGGTAAAGTATGTGGAAATCGCTACATCTCCAGCTCCTCTCTGTTAGCTATTGCAAAACTTTCCTGATGGAATGCATCTGTCTGTTCACTGTTGTTCAGAACTTACCAGCCTGCAATTTCTAGGTAATTTTTATAGCCCCGGAGGAGGTTTATCTACCCATGTAAACATGTAAACGATTACAGTCAAATCATCCTCAGTTTGGTGAGAAGGAAGGAAACAAGCATGTGAACTGTCTACAAAACAGCAACAAGCATGTGAAGTGCCCGACAAAAGAGTGAAGGTTGCCAAGAATCAGGCTGGAGATCTGGAAACAGAACAGACTTACTGGATACATCCTACGTCAATATCTAATAAAGACTATCCACAGTTATTTCCCCAGTGTTAGATTAGTTGTTGGATATTTGCCTTCACAGCCTGGTCGCACTTCAACAGGATGGCTGGCAAGATTCCCATTATTTTGGTGAGTTACAACTCTGAGCACTGCACACATTCACAGCTAATGAAACACTGCACAGGAAAAACTGGTACCATTGCAGCAAGTTATTTTCAAGAAAGGGAAATATATATTTAGCAAATAGATTGAAAGGTAACATCCTTCGAGAACGCTGTTCACAAGATTTTGCATGGCTTGAACAATAATAAGATCATCTATAACAAGATTATCCTAACATGATCCAGTTCATGCTGCAATAAAGCCAAAAGCTACGGGGAAAAAAGTATAAAGCCAAAAGGTGTTATTAGAGCCTCTTTCCAGTTTCACACTACAATTTTTTAACATTTAGAAAGTCACAAGATATTGTAAGATACACCAAAAGAGAAAAGATTGTAAAAAGTCCCCTTTAGAATCTATCATTTGTGCCTACAAACTGCAAGTATTTTTACAGCATGGAATATAATGGAATTTGGAAAGGATGTGCAGAATAACTAAGTCAACTAACATAGTCCATCATCATCACCTTTGAAAATCAAGCCTGTTTAGAGATCCCCATTTTCCTGTGCTTTTAATGGCTTACTGAAGGTGACAAAGGAAGCCAGAACATGACTGTAATCAGAACTCTGGACTTGGGGTGTACTAAGGCATCCTGCAAAGGTCTGGCTTCAGGAAAACATGCTTAAAAATCCAGAACATTACATGGGCTTGCAGCTGGGTATCAAAAAGCACTAAAAAAGATCTTGATCTAAGAGTTTGTCTCGCAGGACTACTAACACTTTCTTTCCTAACACTTTCATTGCACAGACAGTCCCTCAGGAAAGCTTGGAAGAAGCTACACATATGATAAATCAAGGAAGCAAAAATTATATATCTTCTCTATTTAGATTCAAGAACACCAGTTTTGTACAGCCTGGACACTTTTGGTTTGGTGACTACTGGCATGTACTCTTACTAAAACCAATTCTATGTATTTTAAAATATGATTCCTTCTCAAGTTACATGACAAAATGTCTTCCTTAAGGCAGCACAGAAAATTACTTAACGAGTCATATTACTTTGCTATTCTATGCTAATAGCCCAGAGAACAATTTTAGGAGCTTTGAGGACATTTCATCAATTAGTCAAATTTGCCTTGCCTATAAAGCTTAATCCAAGACATAATACTTCTTAAAATATCACCATAAAAAGATCTTTTCACAGCTTTGCTTTTGTGCTGGCATATCTAACTTTCAAATGTATATTAAAGGCTGGAAAAAAACATTTGTAGAAGGAAAACATCTCCATAAGCGTCTCTATGAAATATTTCCTAGGAAATGTAACTTATTGGAAAAAGAAAACAACCTACGTCAACAGGATATCGCCAGTCTCCGTTTAACAAAACCTATTTTACCTCTTTGTCAAACTCCTGGTCAGGGTCGGACATACTTCGGGAAGGCATGGCCACTCCCACATCACTGCCACCTGGAGGGAATAAAGGAAAAAAGGCAGGTTTACACCTCTTGTTGATGCCACAGATTACAGTGCAGAACTGACAAGCTTCCTTCCAGCCTTACTTGATGAGGGCCACGAGATGTAGGTTTTGTTTCTCTGCTGCTGCTGCCGTGAGAGGTTTGCTGCAGACGGACAGGTTTTTTCATCCTGTGCAGGAGGTAGGACACTCTACAGTTGAGATGAAACACCTTGTTAGCCAGCAACAAAGGCTATCCAACGAGAAGTTGTTACTCATGAAAACTTTACTGTGCTTTTGAAGCTATTACAACCCAGTGTTGGTAGAAAAACTGAACTTACTTGACCACATCCACATATTTTCAGTAACAGACACAAACCCTGAGAAAGACAGAGAAAAAACTAAGCCCCATAGCAGCCACTAGAACCTGTCAGCCAGCAAACCCTATATGAAGGGGCAGGGACTGTACCAACAGCTCTGCTTTCCTTCCTCCTCCTGCTGAAAGAACAAATGCCTTACCCACATCTGGGCTATCTGAGAAAGACAAGAGAAAGCCTGACTAACAGCTATGAGACGGAGGGTACATACAGAATGTAGAAATGTACCTTCACACTTGTCTTCCCCTTGTGGACTTAACACTAAAATAGCTCACAAAATGATGTATTAGTTAAATACAAAATAAAATTAATGCTAGAAAGCACTGCAACTCACATGCATTTTAGTTACCTCCACAGCATTAGTTTTTTCCCTCTTGTTATTGGTCTAGAATTGGCAAAGTGCCACAAGCATACCATTCCAGTTCCTAACAGTTTGTAGCTACTCCTACCCTTGCTAGGGAAGCAGAGGAGGGACAGGAAGAGGAAGAAAGCAGAGGGGAGCCTCGCAGTGAGGAATGGTCACTCTGGAGAGAGAATTCAGCAGAGATAGGGCTCATGTGATAGACGTGCTCAAAGCCTGTTGGAGGTGATATCAAGAGCAGAATGTCGAGAGGATGAGGGGAAAGGAAATTCATTCTGTTATTTTAAGAAGAGAAACAAGAAAAAGGAAGGAGGAGAGATGGATTATTTACAAAACTACTAACAAGCTCCTGGCAGTGATATCTGTTTCATTCAGTGTCTCATTCATAAGCCAGCTAACAGTATTTCCTTGCACAGGATTTAGAAGCATTACACAGCAGGAAGGTTCACCTTTCTCAAAAGGCTTTAAAGAAGAATTTGGTACAGAGATAATACTTGAAGCCCATACAGCTCATCTTCACAGTTTTTGTGATCAAGAACAAATGCACATATATCTCTCTCCCTTTAAAATGTATTTTACCAGTGGGAGGTCCATGAGAACCTGCATTCCATCTCCTGGTCCCATATGAGCCACGTGGTTGAAATTTGTTGGGTTAGAAATCATCTTTGACCTTAGCTCAGGGTCTCTAAGCATTTCCCTAAAAGAACAGAGTGATTTTTTTTTAATAAGCATTCCCAGTCTCTGCATGTCATCATACACATTAAGTTATGTGCCACAATTAAATTCTTACCGCCTTTGTTGTAATCGCTCTTCCTCGGGAACCTTAAATACAAATCTTCTTTTGCTCCTGGTTCGAAGCATTTGCTTCTTGCTGTTGTCAGATGTTTCCGGTACACTGAGGCCAGCTCCTGCTGTAATACCACAATGCAATTTCACATATACAGGTACACACTGACCCAGATGTATCCAACACAAATTTCATCCGATGCAAAGGTAATAACACGGTTAAATTTACTCAGTTAGCTTCATATCAGTTCCCCATTTCTCCCCTTGCCCTTTGCTCACCTGCAAACTTGTTCTTGAAATATATTAGTCTTGGTGGCTCGCAGTTAAGGAGGTTCAGTGTGCCATCCATGTTTAATGGTCTGATCTGTTTTGAGGAAGGAGACAGCGAATTAACTCAAGCCCAGCATACACCATGAAGAAACATCTCATTTGAAATTAGCCCAATTAAGTTCAATATTCAAGGAAAATTACTTACCCTTCGCAGGCCAATAGTCTGGACCCATTCCATAGTGTTAACATCAAATACATCAACACCATACTCGCTATACACTGTTACATAAGAAGAATTGCAACCTGCACAGATTAAAAACAAACAGAAAACCCTAATGTCATTTCAGTAGTCCAGATCTGACATATATTTGAGCAAATTTCAATACTTACAAGTTTTCTACTATGTGCGAGACACATTTTAAAACACTGTTTCAAAGCCCCAGTTTCAAATAGAATTTTTTGTGATAATAGACTTGCTAATGACAACTACCAGCATCATGGAAAGATTTAAATTTGACCCTTCCAGTATTTTTAAAACTTCACACTGCCATTTCATGAAATTGCAAAATGGCATCTGAAGTTTTCACATGCATACAAATTTGCTAGGTGGTAGGAAGTGAGCAGCTAGCTTTTCTATGGATTACTTCATTTTGGAAGCAGCAAACTAACGATACATCTGCTGTGTGCAGAGGAGATGAGAGGGCCACCATCTGTGAGCTGGGTCATGAACTCATGATGCAGATCTGTTCTCAATTTCCTTCCTCTTTTGCTAACAATTATCTAGCTTTAGATATTCATGTATGGGTGCTTTCATCAGGTTAACATAAAAATGTCAGAGTGCTTAAAGCCCATAACTCATTTTCTTTTCAACTTTTTTTTCTTAAAGCATAAAAGGCATCAGCAGACAACTTTATTTTAGGCCAAACGAAAAGCGGAGATCTCTAGAGCTTCGTAACAACATGCTTCTGCTCATGTAAAGGCTGTGTTCTGATGTAAAGAGCAGTTACTAGAAACTTATGGGATTTAATAGAGAAGAGATGCTTCAATAAGCAAAATGAAAATAACCCAAAAGGACACTAAACACATCACAAAATCTTCTTAGAAAAACTGAAGTAAGGTGTGGTGCTAGTATTAAATTCATTCACACAAAGCCTTGGACAGCTATCATATATATGTATCACAAAAATGATTTATGGTCAAGTATTTATTACAGGGGGTCACAGTTGGCTTGGATGTCCAAATCAAAGGAGAGAACCGAGCATCAGGCAGAAACACCAACTGCTTCTGCCTGACCAGCTTGTAGCCAAGGCTGGCACTTGCGAGTCAGAGCTCATGAGCTAGACCAGATCTTGACTGGTTCCCAGTGAGACATGTCAGTGTCTGCACTGGGCTTGCCCAGGCTACAGCCTCGAGACCTGCTGGCTCCAACACTTTGCACTAGGCTGCACTTGAGCCAAGCAGCCCCACGACACCTGCACTGACTCAGCACAGAATCAAGCTGGTGTAGCAGCAACCCAGACAGGCCACCTGGGATAACAGAGCTGTGTGAGTGCAGCCCCTGCCCTCTCCATGTGTGAGGGCACCAAATGCCCCAGAGACAAATTCTCTGCTGTACCCTTAAACCTCTGTACATGGTGCTTTACCACAGTAGAAACCATAACAGGGGGAGAATCAGTTCCACTTCAATGATCTCTCCTATGAAGGCAGATTGAGAGAGTTGGGGTTGTTCAGCCTAGGGAAGAGAAGGCTCCAGGGAGACCTTATAGCACATTTCAGTACCTACAGGGACTACAAGCAAGCTGGAGAGGGACTTTTTACACAGGTATGGAGTGATAGGATGTAGAGTTAATGGCTTTAAACTGAGAGTGGGTTTAGATTGGATATTAGGAAGAAATTCTTTCCTGGCAGGCACTCAAACAGATTGCTCAGAAAAGCTGTGGAAGAAGCTGCTCCATCCCTGGAAGTGCTGAAGGCCAGGATGGGTGGGGCTTTGAGAAACTTGGTCTAGTAGAAGGTGTCTCTGCCCATGGCTGGAGAGTTGAAACTAGATGATCTTAAAGACTCTTTCCAACCCAAACCATTCTGTAATTTTATGACCTCTTGATGGGAAAGTTAAAAAAAGCCACCATCACTAGTGACAGGCACCAGGACTGAGGACGAAGGACAAGCCTAATGAAAAGGGAAGCAATCCAGGTTCCTTTGGCAGCGAAAAATGTTGCTCTTTCTACAAAAACAGCCCTAGGCCAGTGCCACTCAGGATTGCACATACAAGAAGGTTATAACAAACACTTCTAATAATAACAGACAAGACCATTAACTAGCAAGTCTAGTTTGCTGAAATGCAAAAAACTGTAAAGCTGATTAAGGAAAAGGAAACATTAGTTTTAGCTAATGGTGTTTTAAAGTAAATTTGCCACTACATTGTTTCCTTGGGCCTTTCCTTCAGACTTCTGTACAAAACTAGGTCAGTGTAAAGCAAGCAAACAATTTCAGTCCAAGACAATTAAAATTAAACAAACTGCTGTTATGGCCTGGCCTGATCAAACCGACATGCACCTAACTCCTTGCTGCACTGTTTAAACAAAAAGCTATTTCTTGCCTTCGATCATTCAAAATTTTTTAATTGCTATTTGAGCTCCAAACAGGAATCCCAGTTTTATCATCACCTGCCTTTGACTACTGAATACTGAAAAATGCTCTGCATGTAACCTCTATCCTACCTAGCCGATAAATCAATGCTCCTGAAACACGCAGAGTAGTTGAAAAATTACCCTCCACCTACACTATTTTTGGAAATTCTCCCCCTAAAAAATAAAGCCAAAAGGAGAAAAAGTACTACCAGTTCTGCCAAAATTAGTATTTTTATCTCTTGTTATCTTCATGAACCTTTAGAGTTGCAGTTACATCTCTTCTTCAGCTTTCTATTGTACTTTGAGTACAGGACACAGAAGACATCCTACGGACAACTAGATATTTACACTCTCTAGGGGAACAAAAATCTTTATAGAATTTCACAGACAGGTAGTCTTGCACTGTCCTGCATCCAGGATTACTGTCTGTAGAAATTATTTTGCATTCTGCTATTTATTCTCTGTGTCCTGAACAAGACAGAGCTTTTCTTGCACCATCCAGGATCTCCACATCCAAAACTACCATCAGGAAGAACTTATGTGTCTGTTAACTCATCGAAACTTAAACTGTAGATATTCAAAGACAAACCGAAGCAAAATTGAATACAATGCTGACTATTTTCAGACAAGTAAAGCAGCAACAGGGATATGGCAACAGAAAAACATATACATACTACAGGCAACAGGAGTTGCAGGCCACATTAGTTCCTGCATGCGTGACCTTCGACCTTGCGAATCGACGTATACTCCCATATGGCTGAAGCAAAGCAGGTATTCCTCATTACTGAGCTCCACAGCACAAAGGGCATCAAAAGACTGCTGTGAGAGGAAGATAAGCGAGGGGTCATTAGGATTTACCAGGTTTATAGATTGTCCATCTCCCTGGATGGTCAACAGAGAGAACCCAGACTGGTAGCCAACACAGAGCTTGTCCTTGAACACTGTCATCCACTGTACAATTCCCGGAGCCTGAATTTCACTGAATTTTTTGTGGAAAGGTTTAGTTCTGTGAATTTCATAGCAAAAAACCTGTCGTTTGACAGCCACAAACAAACAAGTAGAAGAACTCTTCTTTAGTGTTCCAGTTGTAATCAATTGGCAGCCTTTAGTTTCTGCAAGCTTAATGTCAAAGTTCCCTTCTGACCCATCCAGAGAGGCCCAGGGGTAAAGGTGGACGTGATGGTTCCGACCACAGATGAGGATGATAATTTTCTCTTTGGGAGCAAGCTCTATCTGGTACACCTTCTTGCAGTCAGCAGCTCGGACTATCACTGCAAAGGAAACAAGAGATGCCGTAAGTTAAACAGGAAAAAGCATCAGGCCTGGAAACACTGCAGTATTACACAGTGATGTCTGAAAATGAATCTAAACACAGATGTGTACCAGGTGAGGAAGAGCACTTATTACATGTGTTCAATCTCTGTTATCAATTCAGAGAGCAAACAATGAAGCAATTTATAATTTATTGATAAAAAGTCTCAACAACACTTTTTGGGAAAAGGATACTTAACATGTGGGATAAATGGAGAAATTTTTTTATATAATTTTTATATAATATCATGTGTACAGTGTCAGATACCACATTTTCTAAAATGGGTCCCACCTTCAGGAAAACATCAGCATCTTCAGTAAATTTTAGAGGAAGACCAAATTAGCAGAATACAATGAGAAGAAATATAAAGTATTTAATGCTGATAACTGAGGAAATAAAATGCAGGCAGATCTCTCAGCCAGATAAAAAAGCAGTACAGTAAGTGAGTGTAAAACACCTATATGGAAAGGTAAAAAATGCTGTGATGGGGAAAGGATAAGAAGGAATGGACTTAATCTGCAGGAAGAGAGGTTTAGGACAGGCACCAGGAAAAGCAACCCCACAGCAAGGACTAGTTAGGCTGCCAATGGCAGCTGGGGAGTTTCACTGTTTGAAGCATTTTTTTAAAGCTGGGTTAGAGGCAGCTAAGGGGGTTAGGTACAATGTGTTCTTCTTTTGGGATCGTGGCTGTACAAGCACTTTCAGGAATGCCCTGAGTATTTCATGGAGTACAAATAGATGAGAAATGCTAAGATAGGAAACATAATAATCATAAGCCATATCTATATCAAATTATAACTCATTTTCTGTTAGCTGAATGCATTAAAAGTATTTGTAAATGATAATAAACATAAAAAAAAGGAGAAATATTAACTGGAAATTATATGCCATTTTTTCAGTAATAGTTGAGTAACGTAGCCAAGTTACCGAATTCTGTAAACTTGGTAACAAGACTTTGGCTGTTTAGATCACAAAGCCAAGTGCTGTTGTGGCATCCCTCCACTTGCACAAACAGATGATATGTCTCAAGAAATTCTATGAAATAACCAGCTGTTGGAACTTTGCCAGAGAGAAAAGATTTTTTTTCTAGCTCCAACTCTAGCTTATTTGTCAAGAATTAAGTGGTCTTCTGACCAAAGATCTTTGATATAAACATCTGGCAGTTAATTAACACTGAAAATTACAAATGCCATAAAATGAAAAAGAGATTACCATTCATAAGAATGCTATTAGCACACAGAACTGGCCATAGAAAACTCCTGCTAAATATCATTTACCTTTAAACCAAAATTGACAATTCATTTTCACATTTACACATGACATGGTGATGCAGAAAATTGTTCCTTTATGAAATAACCTTTCAAATTAGATGTACAATTTTCTGTAACGCAGGAAGCTGTACTGGAATCTCTGGAATTATCTGCATCTCAAGTTATGTTTATATCTAACTACTCAGAGAATGGTGACCACTGAAAGCTTACTCAAAGGAATGGCATTCATTACTCCTAAAAAGAATTTCAAATATCTGCTGTCTCCATGTATAAAGCAATTTCTCCTGGAACTGGGAAA
Organism: Pseudopipra pipra; assembly: GCF_036250125.1. NCBI lineage: Eukaryota > Metazoa > Chordata > Aves > Passeriformes > Pipridae > Pseudopipra > Pseudopipra pipra. The sequence continues at coordinate 54,755,545 of NC_087554.1, forward strand.
TGTCTTATTCTAAACAAGACGAAGCAATAACATTTTGCTTTTTGACTTAAAGTTACATCCCTGATGTAATTTAATTTTGGAAGTCAAAGGAAATAAAAACCAGTATTCATTAGTCTATTTTTAACTTGAAATACAAGTATTAGCATGACTAAAATCCCGCTTTCAAATAGCCACATACTAAGTCATGTTGAAAAAGGAAATCAAGGAAATCACTGATAAGACCAGCCCTCAGGAATTATAGAATCACAGAATCAGCTGGGTTGGAAGGGACCTCCGAGACCATCAAGTCCAACCCTTGATCCAACACTGCCGTGGTTACCAGACCATGGCACTAAGTGCCACATCCAGTCTCATCTTAAAAACTTCCAGGGACGGAGAATCCACCACTTCCCTGGGCAGCCCATTCCAATACCTGATTACCCTTTCTGTAAAGAATTTCTTCCTAATATCCAACCTAAACCTCCCCTGGCACAGCTTAAGACCATGCCCTCTTGTCTTGCTGATAGTTGCCTGGGAGAAGAGACCAACCCCCACCTGGCTACAATCTCCTGTCAGGGAGTTGTAGAGAGTGATGAGGTCTCCCCTGAGCCTTCTCTTCTCCAGGCTGAACCTTAGCTACCTCAGTCTCTCCTCATAGGACTTGTGCTCAAGTCCCTTCACCAGCCTCATTGCTCTTCTCTGGACCTGCTCCAGCACTTAAATATCCTTCCTGAATCTCTGACCCAGAAGACAAGGGAAGAGGAACAGTGAGAGGAAGACTTTCCATTGGTAAAGGAGGATGGGGTTAGAGATCACGTAGGCAGCCCTGACTTCTGCAAGTCCATGGGCCCTGAGGGGATGCATCCATCAGCACTGGGGGAGCTGACAGACACCACAGCAGGGCCACTCATGATTACTGTTGAAAGGTTGTTGTGATCAGGAGAGGTGCCCATGGACTGGAAGAAAGGAAATGTCACCCCTCTCTTTAAAAAGGGCAAGAAGGAGGACCCAGGGAACTATCAGCCAGTCAGCCTCACCTCAATCCCTGGCAAGATGATGGAGCACCTCATTCTGGAGGCCATTTCTAAGCATATGGAAGAGAAGGTGATCAGGAGCAGTCAGCATGGATTCATGCAGTAAAGGAAAATCATGCTTTACCAACCTGACTGCCTTCTACAATGAGACAACTACCTGGGTGGATGAGAGGAGAGCAGTGGATATTGTCTACCTGGACTTCAGCAAGGCTTTCAATACTGTCTCCCATGATATCCTCATAGGCAAACTCAGGAAGTGCAGACTGGATGATGGGACAGTGAGGTGGATAGAGAACTGGCTGAATGGCAGATCCCAGAGGGTCGTAATCAGTGGTAAAGGGTCTAGCTGGAGGCCTGTCACTAGTGATGTCCCCCAGGGTTCAATACTGGGTCCAGTATTGTTTAACTTGTTCATCAGTGACTTGGATGAAGGAACAGATGCCTCCTCAGCAAGTTCACTGATGACACAAAACTGTGAGGAGTAGCCAAAACCCCGAAGTGCTGTGCAGCCCTTCAGGAGGACCTTGACAGGTTTGAGAGATGGGCAGAGAAGAACTGTCTGAAATTCAACAAAGGCAAGTGCAGGGTCCTGCAATCTGGAGAAGAACTCCAGGCACCAGTACAGGCTGGGGGCCGACCTCCTGGAAAACAGCTCTGTGGAGAACAACTGGGGGACACTGCTGGACAACAACCTGTCCACAAGCCAGCAGTGTGCCCTTGTAGCCCAGAAGGCCAAAAAAATCCTGGGATACATTATGAAGAGCATCACCAGCAGGTCAAGGAAGGAATGGACACTGTGAGTCTTCAGAAAGAACTTCAGACTACACTAATCCCATTTTTCCCTAAGCAGAAGGCAAAGTGCACTAAGAACAGGAAGGAAAAAGCAGGTTCAGGATGAAGCATGGAGTTAAGGAAACAGATGATGGAAGGGAGCAAGGAAGCACTTGGCCATCATCGGTGTCAAAGAGAATGTGAGTGGTTGTCACATTTCTGGAGGAAACAGACAATGAGACATGGAGGCTTTGATGGAAAGTCTACAAATTCTGTGTGTGCTGTGCATGCTCTGGGTGCTCAGACATTTTGCTACCTGCTGTGGGAACACAGTTAAGGTGAGAATGTGTCAGAATATGCCCAGTAACTCATCCCTTTAATTTCAGCCAGTCAACTGAATGTAATGATAATGACCAAATTAGTGCTTATATCTCACATTCACTTTTCCTTCTCATCAATTAAGTGAGTGCTTAATACTTACTACACATGAAAGGCTGTTGAGCAACCTATATTACAGCAGCACTAAAAGTTATGGAGCTCATTATTCTGTATGTAATTACTGCATGCATTATGGCCTAACTTACCATCACGGGTCACCTCTATCACATACAGTCCTTCTTCTGAACCAATTGCTATTCTATCTCGATCTAAACCAAGAGAAAAAAAAAGAGCTATTAATTCAGCTACACTTAATCTTGTCTTTAAAACAGACTGTTTGATTTGAACACCTGAAAAAATTTCTGGACAAACAAGATTTTCAGCAGCAAATCGATTTTGTTCAAGTTCACACAGTCTGTCAAAAGCATGCTATATACCATATTGCTAAAACAACCTGCTAAACAATTAAACAGTATTATTTACCCCAAGTAGATGAAGAAATCTGAATCTCAATGCAAGATTAACATTTTCCCCCATTATTAAATTCCTATGAAGGAGTTCAGCTGAAGAATTTATTTCAAAGCATCAGTGCTCTCATTATGAAGCATAAAAGCTCCATCTAAAAGCTCCAACAACCCTCACACACTTATAAAAGTTAAAACAATCATACCTACAATAGCAGCAGCTAAACTTGCTTTAATAAGAGGCAGTGTACTGTCATAGGCTTCTTGTGGAATATGCACAACCTGGTTCCTTAGTCTGTTTTTGTGAAGGATAGACTGCAACCCTTCTAGGATTCCAACCCACTTCCTCTTTTCATTCTCATTTTCCGTCAGGATCAGTAGAGAACAAGACTTTGAAGGCAAACCTAAGAGAGAAGCTGTAACCTTTTAACAGACAGAGAAAGTGAAATTAGCTAGAGTAATAAAAGCCCTTTTTGTCATGCAGAACTGTGAAAATGAAATACACTTTTTCATAACAATGCAATGATGTACGTGGGGGGGATGCACAACACAGCTAATACGGCCACAGTGCTTCAAAGAAACAAACTAAAAACAACCACTGCACAAGACACAGTGGTTTTGTTTAAAAGTACTCAATCTTGCTTAATCATTCTGGATCCTAAAATAAGGGCAAGGAATGCTGCATTCCTATCCTTCAACAATCAATACATGGCAGTAAAAGGCTCCTTCCTGCTCTGAACTGGAATTTCAGTAGCATACTATAGTTTGTCCTGATCCCTCCTATCCATGACATTTTAATAACTTATTGAAAGTGACACACATGCCTTCTGAGCCACATGCATTTAAACCCAAAGGCTTTGCTATGATCGGTTCTAGATTTTGATTTCGCTACTTAATTTTCAAAGTATTTGTCCAAGGGGAGGAGTTCATCATATCTGCATTCAAAGCTCTGGTGGAAAGCGATGTTTGAGACTGAAGTCTGCCTTCTCCTACATGCCCTAGGTAAAACATCCTATAGATCTCAAAGCAGAATGCATTCTAAACAGAAAAAAACTATCCAGGAACTTCTGTTGCCTGAAGTAAGCACTTACTAATTCTTAATATTAGTTCTGTGTCCTGCATGAAGAGCTTGAAGGGTTTGTGAGATCATGGGAACTATGCTTTCTGTCACAGAAAAAAGTAACAAAAGATGCAAAAGGGCAAATCTGAAGGCTGTAACATGGATTAACAGACCTTCAGCCTATATGCTTTCGTAAGAAAGTCATCATAAAGGTGGATAACGTGGTTACGCAACACACATATTTCCTGAAAAGAGAGAACTGCACAATAACACTCATGTCAAACATAAAATATATCTGAAAATAAACCTGGGACAATAGGATATCAAAGACAGGACTCCAGAAGTAAGATGAAGGCAAAGGGAGGTAGGAAAAAAACCCAAGTAGTTTGCGATTGTTTGCAGCTCTTATTACTCTACATAGAGTTTTTTCATGTCTAAACTGTAACTAGGCATTATTATTTTAAAGACAGATGGAGGCATAATGGATAATACTTTTAAGTTAGAAAACAAAACCAAACCAGACTCCAGCTAAGGTTTTCCCTTTGAAGTACCACCATGTATTACTCCTCTCAGTCTTTTGAAGGTGGCATCTTACATATAGTCAAATGCAGAAAAAATTTGAGAAGTCATATGCATATACCTTGCATTATTCATCATACAAAAATCCAGCATTTGCTAGGAAACTCAAGATTTCTTAACTCAAACTGCTAAGCTGTGGAAACACTCCAATACAGACTGCAGTATCTAAATGGCAGGACAGCCTAACATCCAGCTTTAAAAACTGGTTGCCAAGTAGAAATGTTGGAGTCTGAGGCAAGTTCTTCCTCTTCTTGAATTCATGGGGGGTCAGAGGTGGTCACAGGTCATTTTAGTGTTTGGCAGCATTCTGGTATTGCTTTCTGCTGGTGGAAGATCCAGAAGAAATGAAAATCTGTCTTTGGTGGGCCGCCAATATCATAATGTGTTATGTTATATGGCACATATGAAAGAAGAACTACATTTTTACACAGATTACATGAAGTAACAGTTTTAACTGTTATGTAGAAGCTACTCTATGTCTTTATGTTAGCAAGAAGCAAATCTAGAATTAAATGAAATTAAGAAAAGAGACTCTTGCACCAGATATTAATGGTTTCCAGTTTTAGAAATTTCTTCTTTTGAAGGAGGACATAAAACTAAGAAAAAGAGGTGGACTTTGGCAGCATCTCCTCTGGTATCTAAATGGATTTACTCACACATCAGGTTTCCAGTTAATTTATCAGATCTCTTTAGCAGCGGATAATCTGATCAAACCGTGGAGATATTTTGTAATGTCTATCTCTACAAGTATTATTACATGCGGATATTTGACAGAAGTTTTATTTTTTTCTTAGATACTCTTTCAGTTAAAAACTGCAGGCAGAAATTAGAGCAGCAAGTCAGGCAGGCTAAATTGTATGGATGCCTTGTTCTTAAACGAATGAACCACCATTCTGCATAGCATATTTTCTCTCCTCAGAAGCCCTTTCCCACAGTATTCCACATTTGCTAATTTAAGAAGAGAGCAGGCAGATGGAAATTAAAACAAACAAACAAACAAAAAAACCTAACAAAACCCAAAACAGAAACATGTAAGAGGAAAATTAAGGTAAAGGTAGTAGTAAACTAAAGCATAAAATTCCACTGCAGAAAATATTTCTAGAAAAAAGCAGAAAAGCAAAGACACAGAGGCAGTCAAGTACAAAGACATTTCCTAAGTAAAACCCTAAAGGACCAAATGATAGGGACTGCATGTGACTGTCAGCTCTTTGCTTTCCATGTTTCACTGACTTGATTCTAAATGACTGAGGATCAGAGATGCTGAAAACAGTGAGTTTCTGTATTCAAATGCAAGGGATTATAGATACTGGCTACTATGTACTCTGCTCTAAATTTTAAAATTCCAGATTAAATGTAATTCACATAAAACCTAGGAAAGAAGTTCCTGTTGTTAAAAACTAAATACAGCATTCAGATAGAACCTAAATCAGATAATTATTTTCTCTTATTTTATTTTTTCCTACTGTACTTAAATACGTAATTAAAGAAACTGAAATTTCAAATGTATTTCTTAAATACAAGATAATACACAGCAGACTAGAATCCATGAGCACAACCCAGCTTCAGAATATTCTATTACAGCATCAGGTCCTAAAGCAAGAGTCCAAAGCTAAGCAAGAAAAAACAGAATCTGGTAATACCAATGCAAGAAGAGACAAAACATACTGAATTATAATCAAGAAAATAAAAAAAGCCAAACTTTATATACAAGGAAGCAGTGAAAGAAGGAGAACTTTTTTCTTTACAGTTCAGATATGAGTACCACCATATTGTTCCTCTACACAGCAACCCTTGTAAATTCTTACACTTCTGCATAACTCAATCAACATTAAATATGGATAACGTATGCCATTCTCAAAACAAAACATTGGTATTCAACTTGCATTTTCTTCATGAGTAAATTGGTTGCCATACCCTGAATATACAAGGGATGTCTTTACGAGTTGCATGTATTACATCCGATGCTAGGACAGAGCTCACACAAAAATCTTCATCTCTAGTAAGAAAGAGAGCAAGAGAATTACATACAAGCACCCACTAACATTATTCAGCATCATCTAATTGGTATCACCACTGTTTCAATAGGCTGCCATCTCCTAACACCACACAGAGGTCACAACTGCCATCACTGCTTCGTTATGCTCTAACCATCCTTGACCCAAACAACTCACAAGCTTCAGTTATGTTTCTACAGCATTTGGTAACTCAGTCCACCTGAAGTTAAGTGGGGTGGCTTTGTGTAGTTTTGGTGTACCAACCACACCTATTCTACAATTAGAAGCAAGAATATTGCTCTTCCAGCCCAGCAGACACATTAGAAATGAATAATTCATACCTCAATGTGTAGCAAGAGAGGGGCCTTTGGAAAAAAAGAAAAATCACATAAAAAGCTCTTGGCAACATAATTATAGTTTGTGGGATTCAAATAAGGGTTTTCAAAACAGCTAGATTTTATTCTCTATTACAGTAAAATAAACAGACATCAGAACAACTTTTGCATTTCAGAGTGCTCCACCCCAGAGGGCTTGTCTACACAAGCCTTTTTAAACTGAATTTGACCAAGTTGATCACCATAATTGCCAATTTTAGTGCAAAGATGACACTAATGTCTGAAACTTGCCCATGATAAAATTCATAGCTGTGCTGGTTAACATCTATTAAAAACATCTAAGAATCCTCAGAAGACAGCCTCAAAGAGGTAGCTACAATAAGCAGATAAAGGATGGGACAGTTGGTATAATATCTGGCTGAGTTGCTTCAAGCAATGTACTGATGTGAATGCTGCTATTTGCAATACTTCCACGTTTCTGCTCCCACTGCCAGCATGTCAGAGAGCTGACACTGACAGTTCTCAGTGACTGTGAGGACAGCACAGCACTACTGGTGCAACCCCACGCTACTACTGTCTGGAAAAAATATAGATCAAGGTGCCTGTGAATGCAAACTTTATATTCAACAGAGATACAAAGGCGCTGTAACATTAAAAGGTATTACACTTTCTTGATATTTCCATAAATTTTAATAAAAAACCCTCTTGGTTACTCTGATCACTGTAAGTCTCAGATCTTTTGTAGACAGTGTTCAGTGGTTCAAATGATTCCCCATGAAATAATAACTCCTGTGAGATGGCAGGGTCAGAGCCATTTGCAGTGTAAATTAGCTGGTGCTCTTCTGCAGACTACTTCAGTTTTTCTAATATTGCTGAAATTATTTGCTATGGGATGATCTGTGACTCAGTGTTGAGGTCAGAGTGCACGGGAAAAGCAATCTACCAAAGTACATTTGCTTCCCACAGATGCATATGGAAGTCTAGGAAGAAGCATGCTAATTCTGTAAATATTGGTGACAGTATTATAAGTGACTACAGAGTCACTTAAGTGACTTCTTGCTGAGCCCAATCTATCAGCCTAAACTTAGCTGCAGTCTATATACAGAACACACATATCTTCTCAGACCAGAGCTGTCATAATGTTATAGCTTCTTGTGTACTATAAATAAATACCACTGTTAAGAAAAAAGTACAGAGGATTTCTGCTCTGTCATAATAATACAAACCTGAGATCCAAGACTTGACTTGCCACAACTCCAGGCTGAGTGGATTTTCCTTCAGGCACATCATATAAGAAGAGTTTACAGTCACAGACAACTGCATAAGCCCTCTGCCACCCCTTCTTAACTCCTGTAGGCTTTGGGACCTGCGTATAAATAACTGATTGCTTATTAAATGTAAGCACATGTAGTAGACACAGAAAGCAAGACATTTAGAAAAGATTATACTAAGATCAATGGAATTACAACACATTCTACTTGCCCTTCAAAATAGTATGAAAAATGTCAAGTAATCAAGCAATCATTTCTCCTCTCTTAAGTTCAACCACTCCTTGTTACAGTTTAATAAATATATTCAGGCTTGTATAAAGGTATTAGGCTTGTATACTGCACGAATGCCAAAATGGTAGCACAGTTTACCTTTTATATTGTGTTTACATCAACAATGACAGAAATTCTTTCTTAAACCATTCTTTTTTTTCCCTTGCTGCTTATGAACATTGTAACTACTAATCTACTGACCTTCAGCTCTTGTAGTAAAACCAAGTGTTTCTCCCACATCTAAAGCAACAAAGGTTAAATAAGTTACATGGATGGCACACAAAGCCTTAGGGCTTTAGCACTATTTAGGTGATCTGTTTAAACATACTTAGAGGTTCCAAGCTGCATAGCTGTAAGTGAAGTTTACTATTCTTCTCTTGTCCAAGAACAAAAGACTGTTACCTTGACATAACCTTTATAGGCGGTTCCTATTCCTCTTTGCACATCTACTCCAAGAGGCCTTTTGGCTTGCTCAGGGGGTATAGGGCAGACCTGAGGTGCACTATCCTTGCAGGAAACATGGCATGCAAATGAACACACTAAGTACAAAAGAGAAAATTCACAGTGAAATGCATGTATGAGTCAACAGGTGATTAATGTAGTCTACACTCAGCAAATTAATTAATCACACTGAAACTGGTAAACAGCTCACTTGCAATAGCTCACTATGCTGAAGGAGTGAACACACCTAGATATTGAGTGAGACTCTCCAAAGCTCTTTTATTTCCTCTTTTTAGCCTATTACATCCACAAAGGGCAGGAACTGAGTTCACATTTCAAGGAAATGGAGTTTGGCAGCCTCACTGACGTTAAGCACCAACCAGTGACAGAAGAGAAACAGTATTAGTAAAGGAGGAATAAAAATTACAGGATAGTGATAATAGGTGTTTAATTTGATCCAAGTATGCAAGGATACTGCAAAGACAAAGTAAAACTAAATCAACTAAAAAGACAGAAAGGGTTAAACTATTAAACACAAGATACAGACTTGAAAGCATAAATGAAATAGAAACAACGGACAAGGACTGAAATACTGCATGAAAATGGCATATATATATATATATTGCCCAGAGATCAAATAAGTTCAAATAAGCAGCAAACATCTATACTAGTCATTGCATGCTTTCTTACCATTTGCACCATTTTGTACCCCTTTATGCTCCACCAGTAAGGGACAAAGGTCTCTATTGTCTCTTGCCTATAGAGCACTTCATACAGAAGCAGTACACACAAAAAACTCATATGCCATTTTACATGAGACAAGGACTACAGGAACTGCAGAATGAGTTAATGTGTTATACTGAGGCATTCAACCCACAGCTTATTGGTCAGATCTTTCCACAGAGATTCTGCTTAGTTTGTCCCAGCTACCCTGTTTCTACCAGTAGGCTTGGGAAGGCAGCAGGAGAAGGGCACAACACTCTGATCTATCCTGTGTATCTTTCTAACCATATTCTCAGAAGTGGGAATCTGGCAACTATCCTAGGTACATTTAGTCCTGTAATTATGAAGTGTCAAAGGATTCCAAAAAACCTGGAAACAGCCTGCTTCTGCTAAAGCCATAGACTGGGCAACAAACCTCCTCCTCATGATGCCTGAGGGAAGAGACAGCAGAGAAGGCAGCCCCGAGCAGGCTGCCTGGCTTGTTCTTTGAGCTACTGTCTGCTCCCAAGAAGGCAGGGGTTACCAAAAAGTCATACATGCAAAGTACTGTAGGTGCTCCCCAAGACCAGGTAATAAACTCAGCTCTTCGAGGAGGTATCATAACTATTTGGGACTGTGCATATCAAGGCACACCAGTTGTGGAATAGGGAAAATCCACAGGATATAGTCAGTTTCCCAGGCCTTTGGAAGTGTAGCTGTATTTTACCATAGTCTCCAGCATTAAAAAGAGTTCGAGGAACTGGGAAAAGCAAGTGATTGAGAGTGGAACATGGCAAAGTTTTGTTCTACTGGAATCATCTCTATTCTTATGTGAATGTGATTCTAGTTTTTTCTGTAGCTATTAATATCTGCTGTGGAATAGGCAAACTGGAAAACTAATGATGCAGAGCTTAATCAAAACACATGAGACAGAAGAGTGAAGCTGATAGCTACACTAAGGGAAAAAGACAGTTTCAAGCTTGTAGAAAGAAATGCAAAACAAAAGTTCAGAACTGTCAGCAACAGGAGACAAAAGGCAAGCCCCAGGGCAAGTGCTGGCAGAGTGATAGGTCCTCTTGGGGAAGAACTGCCACCAGAAGATCTGCCAGGAAAAAAAGCCCTGAAGGGCAGATGAGGCAATCTAAATGTGATACTGAGGGTGTCAGTGGAGAGGGTGTCACTAGCAAGAACTAAGCTGGGCACAGAAATAAGGTTATTTATACTGTAGTGCCTTCATCGGATTTGTGACCTATTTAACTGAGTTCATGTGTCCAATCAAGATACAGTAAATATTTTCAAATAAAAATACCTCCCTATACTTGAACACAGAATTCAGTAGTGACACATGCATCAGATAGAGCATTTTAAATAAAACTAATGGACAGCAAGACAAGCTACAGATGAAATAATCTAGCAAATGGTCCTCTCAACATTCAGGGTTTATGACTAGGATAACATAAAATAGACATAATCAGATCATTCCCATAGTCTTCTCTACTACAGCAACAGAAACCAGTCCTGCCTTCCCCGCCCCCTCCCTCGCACTGTAACAGCACTAATGGTAGCAGAATTAATTAGCAATATGAAATCATACATCATCATCATACTTCTAAAGGGATGCAAAAGAAAGGAGAACCATTCAGTGGCAGCCACCCCTTTCTTTCATTCCCTCCCCAAAGAAATGGTTGCCCTCAAATACATTAGTGTTTTGGGATGCTTTTTGAGGGACTTGCTGAAAATATAAAAAGTTTCATTGACTCACCGTCACAGGCATAACCTTGTCGAACTAATCCCACCATAAGAGAGGTGCAATGACTACACTGAGTAGGGCTTGTGAATGACTTGATATTGAGCTGGTGAGCTTTAGGCTGAAAGATACATTCAGGATAAAAAATAACTTCATTTTCTGGACTTAGGTAATGCAAGCACCTCCCTTCACCACCCTATATCAGTGCGCACATTATGAAACCTGGGCTTCTTTTATGTAAGTGCAGCTTGTAAAAGGTGCTGCAAGACAACAGTAACAGTTTTATTTCCAACTGCAAAAGATACTCAAACTAAAACCTACAACTATTTTTTATCATCCCCTACAACAAAACAAAACCCATCCATACGCATTTGGAAACATTTGATTAAAAACACAGACCTAACAAACACACATATGACAAACCCAAACAGGACAAGAACAAACACAGAGGGCTAATTTATAGATTATACTTTTTTCCTTTGTTCTTTAGAATAAGGTCAGCACAGTCCCCCTACCTTTGGTACAGCTAGAGAAATGGACTGAATGGTGGGGGAAGGAGCAGCAGGCATCCTCTGAAGCCGAATTGGTTCCTGAATCACAAGAAACTGTAATTGAGCAAAATAAGGCTTCAAGAATTTGTTTCAAGATTGGGGTAGCAAAGCTTATTGTCTTCTGATTTTTTTTATTTTTTTGAATATGATCAAAAATTTAATTGTCGTAAACATCACCATTCTGATTTAATAGAAACAAATTGTGTTTTAAAGCACTCACAGGAAAGCCTGCACACTAACAAATAAGCAGCAATACAGAAAACATGAAAATGAGGTACATCAACATACAGAAAGGCAGCGAAAAGGCTTCATTTGCAACTGTCTTCAAAGCAGGTGAAATTAACACTGAGACATTGCAAATAAGCAGCATTCAATCCTGTTTCTTCACGATGAATGCTGCAATATGTATTTTTGTGAACAAGACAGAGAGACTTTCTGGTGAATTACTCTTCAGGGTAAAATAACAGCTTTCTTACTTCTTGTTGTTGCTCTGCAGTTACAACTGAAGTAGATGGTGAAACTTCTGACTTGGGACCCTGCATTTCCTGCTCACTAATAGAGCTGGTCTGCAAAAGCAACAGCAAACATGTTATATTAGATACCACGTATCTGAATGAAGCATTCTCACAACAACAGAATGGAAACAAAACCCAACGTTGGTTTCTAGATGAAATACACAAACATCTAACAACCTTCCACTTCGAAAAAAGATCTTTTCTCAAAACAAACCCTGCCACCTGATGGAAAAGCTGGGAGTACTGAAGTGCAAAACCTCATAGCAGGCAGCTACAATGCTGCAAGTCATCTTCTCACAACAAGGCTGTGTCTAATCTCTTGCATGCAGGTATGGAATAATGTTTGAGAAGCCTGGCAATCATCCCTAAAATAGCTGATTTCTCATGGTAGCTTACTACACTAGGATTTTTCTAGCACACAGCAGCCGGAAAGTCTGCCACAAGAAAAATTCTTAAAACAGTAACACTCAATCTTTAAAAAAGTTGTTTAAAAATGTTTACTTAATCACAGTGTCTTATATTTCATTAAAATTTAAGACTAGCATCCATTACAAGCCATCTATTAATTTCACACTTAAATTAGCAACTACTAATTGCCAGCACAAGGGGGAAGTATGCTACAATTCCAGAGCTAAAGCAGCTGGGTGTGGAAGTAGGATTCTGTGTTACTGTACTCTGAGGAAATCATAAAAACCATGATTAACAAACATCAGATTAGACTTCACATCAGTGATGTAATTAGCACTAAAGGCAACAAGTAATGAATCACTCACTTCCCAGCCAGTTTAGACAGGAAGAAGCTTCGCTCAAGTTCAGTTAGCTCACTAAATATGTTCAGATACTTGTTATTTTTGTGTTGTTATGAACTGATCGGTAGGGCTGGGCCATTTAAGATCAAATTGTACCATTATGTAATATGAACAATTTCAAAATGCTAAGTGTGATTCAGCTTTAGCCATATAGATAGTCAAACTATAAAACAAGTAAGCCTCTAAAGAGGTTTAGTGGATTAAGTTACAGAGAAATTAAGGAAGCACAGTATCTAATTTTAGAGGGCCATTTTTACTATGACAGGTCACAACAAAATAAGGACACAAAACTACTAACAAAAACTTACTTCTTCCCAAAAGGCTAGCAGAGAAGATGTAGACGAAGAAGAAACAGAATCCTTTGTTGTAACAGATATGAGGGATAAAAACGATCGCTTATCACCCATAGGAAAACTTCAGATAGAATATTAGTTGGCTAACTAAATAAAATGTTTTATACGGCCAAATGATGTTTATTCAAACTAAATTAACCCCAGTGCAGATGATACAAACTATCTTTATAAGTACATGTGAAAAAAAATTGCTAATGTAAGTCATTAAGCACAGTATCAGCAATTTTAATGTAATTAATCAGAAATTGCCACCTGCATTTTCACAGAGACTATGTACTTATTTCAGGATCTGTAGAATGGAATCTTGTTTAGTTATGGGCTTGATATTCTACATGTTACTTTTTTAAGTATATTGGTACTTTTTAAAGCAATTTCCAAAAATCAAGGTCAGTAGATAAAAGTTATTATTGAGAGAGTAGCATATATCATGTTTCTCTCTCTTCCCTCCACCTCATCCATATAGCACATCTAAGAAAGTCAGCATGGACATTCTGTGGCTGGGAACAGCATATACACAAATTGTATGCAAATATCACAGCATGCCCATAGGTTTTAACCTGAGCCCCCTTAACTCCGCTTCATAAACAGATTATTCTCTCCAGTTCGAGCTCTTGGTTTTATCCTTAACTGTCTATGCTTTGCAAAACAACATTAAAAAAAAATCCCAGAAAAATCTCCACGGATCAAGAGTTCATGAAGTAAGGAAATGTGATTCAATGTTGCATTTAACAGCTGCTTCCTCAGGGAATGCACAAATCATTTAAAGTGAAACGCCTACTTGGAGCTGTGATCTGTATGATTAGTTTTCTAAGGATCAGAGGGTGTGTCACGATAAACTTATTATACAAACATCTGTGGGTCCTCTGATTCTCTTCCCAGCTCCTTCTACTCTAACCACTCCATTAAGATCTGGAGCCAACAATTTTACATATCTGTTTAAACACTCCTTGAACTGTGTGAACACTTTTCCTTGTGTAATAATCAGCATCTTCCAACTGCAAAGCATTTAATCCCTTATTTGTAACAGGGTGTGCCAGCATTTCCAAAAGACCCTGAATATATTTCATTTAGCCAAATGTTTGATATTAACCTAAACAAAGCTAGAATAGAAAATAATTAATGTGAACTTCTGAGAATATTTCCCAAAGGTGCCAGCTTCTCTACAAAATGCCAAGCAATCTGACATCTACTGGGCATCCAATTCTGTGCCACGCTAATTTGGCTAATATGTCAGATCCAAATGTGCCATATAGTGTCTAAGAGTTACTTTAACATAATAAAAATATAATTTGGTTATCGCATTTTTGTAGTTATTTTATGTAATAACTCACTCTGAAAGTCAAATCACGTGTAAGAGGAGAGGTGTTGAAATAGTCAAAAATGGAATCTTGAAAATCTGGAAGTTTGAGACCTAAAACCAAAAGGAGAACAGGCTTAGCTAAAAGGCAACATCACAGGTGGTGTTAGAACTTTGTTAAAACACAGTAACTCTAATTACCTGAATCTGTTCTGTATTTTTCTTCCAGTTTTTTCTTCAAACCTTCCATCTCTTCCAACAGTTCTCTATTTTTTGCTTCTGATTCCTTTAATTTACTAAAGCAACACAATATGATCAAAATGCAATCTGAAATGTCTCAAAGGCAGGAATGGCAGTGCACAAAAGTTTCAGAAAATGCCTTTTTTTTTGAGGAACATGGGGTTTTTTTAAGAGATTATTTTAAGGCTGATTAATTTTACTTTTCCCATGAATAGACACCTCAATACTTGACTAGATAAACTGTAGATATTTAAAACTTGAGATTTCTGCTACCCTTGCAGATACGTGGTATTATTCTAATAGCAATTTGATTTTTAATTCCCAAGAACATGCCTAACTCTCCAGTTAGTCTACTAAATGGTAGTGAATTTGCTTTGAATTTGCTCTTATGCTTTTTTTCCTCAGATGCCCAAGATTTATATCTTAGTATAGCAGTGAAATCTTTACTTGAAGAAATTTTTACAGTTCTCATTTGACTATGGAAGAAACGTGTAGTCAGTAGAATGGGATCTTTCTGGCAAAGTCCAGTATCCCAGGCACAAGGGGCCATTTTAAGAAAGTTGCTACTATTCTAATCAGCAGTTAGATCAGTATATTAAAACCTAAACAGAACCAAAGGTCTGATTACCTTTCAAAAGATATGTTTGCATCTTTAACTTTTCGTAGCTCTTCTTGAACCAGTTGTTTGGCACGAATTTCTGCATCAAGAGCAGACTGTAATTCCAGCCTGGCTGACATATCCAACTTCTGACTGCGTCGCACTTTCCAAAGTGGATCCTGTAGCATAAGTTACTGAATATTAGTATCAACTGTCTAAGGATAATTCAGTTCTTGTCCAAAGACATAAATTAGCTTTCACACTGGTTCAGAGAATGCTCTTTTAATTAGTAATGGACAGGATACCTGCTGCACGAAAATCAGTCAGTAGTTGGACCTCATTACACAAAAAATGAAGTAATGAGCTATTTTAATACTGGTTATACCATTAACACAATATGCTTGAAACCAAAATGCTAGATCACTGAGCATGGAAGTCAAACCAAGAGAACCCCTTGAAAATGGCTAGTTTTCACTGTCCAATCTAGAGGAGAGTGTAAAACTTGCACAGTGACATAATGGACTTTCAAACATGAGATAAATGTCAATATTTAATGTAAAACATACTAATATAAAATATAGCAAGATTAGCAAAATTATGAGAAAAAAAAAGAAAGAAAGAATCCCGGTCTTGAGATACCCAAGATACCTAGAACATTTGCCTAAGGAATTCTTATGCTTGCTAAGTAGCATATGCTACACTTCTGCATACACCATGCAATTCCACCCTACTACTCCCAAAAGCTAAAATTCTGATCTTTCCCAGGCATTTTTCAGTATGGACTACATTTCTGATATTCCCTAATGAATGCCTCTCTAGTCACACATGAACTTGAAAATAACAGTCATGAAAAATGAGAGGCATTTTTTATGTTGAGAAATAATTGCCTTAGATTAGGTCCTGCAGAAGTTACAAAACCAGTTGTAATAAGAAGAACAGACAGCATTCTTTATTCTGGCAGTAGCTAAGATGAAAATGTCAACTGCATTTGATCCGATCCTTCTTTCTATTAAACCTCTCAATATTATAATCACCTCTTGATGATGTAAGCAAATGTTAGCTCACAGAAGTAATAACTTTCTCTTATTCTCCCATATTCATAGGTTTGGAAGGGGTGAGTAACTTCTTAAATGTATAAACCAGCAGCAGATGGACTCTGCATGGCAGACTGTGCTGACTGGCATTGCTAGGGATGTGGGCTTCCATGCCAAGCTGCAAATGGTTCTCCCTCTCCTTCTGTGGGTGTTTTTCTTTTTGAAACCCTACTCCTTTATGAGAGCTCTTACAATTTGCAGATTTTTTTGGGAATTCATGTTACTGCTATATGGGAAAACTACAGAATAAGGTTTCATTGTTCTGCATATAAATGAAGCTACATGCTTTCAGCATGTCCCTAGTTTGTGCCAGTATCAACCAGTTAATACTTTTTCACTGAAGAAAACTTACTTCATTATCTCACTGTAACAGCAGTTAAAATTATTCATTTGCATCTAACATGGTGAGGTACATTTCTGTACTCCCCTTTAATGGTTTAAGTTATTGTTTCTTCTCTCCTCTGTACTGTTTAAAGCAGTTTGTGATGGCAGATATTAGTATGAAACAACTACCCCCTGTAATTATCAAATTCTGATCAGATTAGCTACTTGGATTTTACAAGCAATAACTAAAAACCAGAAAGCAGAGCAAGGGATTTATTAGAAAAGAATTCTGATTATGTACAGGTAGCCAAAACTAAAAATGTAGCTTCTCAGACATCCCCAGAACAGCCTGAATGCTTGCTATTTTCTTACCAGTGTTCGCGACCCCAGACTGGAACTTCTCAATGATTCTAGTTCTTCTGTCATCTTGGAAGCTAATGCCTGGAGATAGCCACGAGCATCCTTCTCATCACTTACCCTGTTGTGCAATTACAAAAACCTGTAACTTAGCAGTTTCATGGCTCATAGCACCAAATAGTGTATCACCAAATTATCAGAGTGTCTGCACTAGATTTAGGGACATAACAGAAATGGACAGAGCAGGAAAAACTCTCCCAGCAACAGAAAACTGAATATATCTTAGATTGCCTACTTTAGATTTTTCTTTTATCTGATTTTCTTGATTGTGGCAGTTGCTAGGGAAACTGAAGTTTCCCTTTCGCCATCAGCAAGAGTTCTGCAGAGATTCACTGTTATAGTTTGGAACATGATCTGCATGTTACTGCTCAGTTTTTATAAGGGCTACCTTCCAGTCCTTTTTGTTTTGCATGCTGAAATACTAGCACACAGATTGCTAAAACAGTGAATTAGAGAGGGAAGAACAGACCTAGGAATTAATTCCAAGTGTACAGCTAGTGAGGTTTTATATAACGTGGACCTTTAAAATCATGACCATCTTCCTGACTTAATTTATCAAAATATTCCAGATTGGACGATTTCATAATCGCTTTAGAGTTGACACCAAAACTTTCTCCTTTGTACTTGTTGCAGTGGCATTTGACAATTTCAACAAAATCAACACTCAGAAGTACCATGCTTTTATTCATCTCAGACACAGAGAGAGGGCCTAGCTATACATTAAAAAAAAAAAAAGCCAATCAATATTTCAGAGTTGAAAGTGGCCATATCTGGATCTCTAAACAGCACATACCATTGAATAATTTCTGCAATCTGAGCTTCCCAGTGAGCAACAGACTCCTTCTTTGCTGCTAGATCTTGAAGCTCATCTTCTAGCTGTCTGTTCTGTGCTGTTAGTTTGTCCACAAAGGAGCAGAGCTGAAACAAAAGATTAGTTTCACTTGTGACTTATGCCAGTTTCACTGACATATATATAAAAGTTGTCACTTTTTATGTATGTGTATGTCTAAACACCTATAGAATCTGAACAAACAAGACCACCCTGGGCTATCTGGGAGCTCTAACACAGAGCAAAGGACTGGAAGGGGTTCTTTACTGTGGAACTGCCAGTTCACACAAAATAATCTAGAACAAAGGAAAAGAAAATGCAAGTGTAGAGGTCAGAGAGGAATAAGGTTTAACTGTAAGCCATCAGGAAGGCAGGCAGTCTATCAATGCTTCCCTCTCTGAGCAGCCTTCAGGAAGAAATCAGTGGATGGTGTCCTCTGAATTGTGGGAATCAGTCCCCCAAAGAGCAGTACCAGGATGCTGAAGTTAGTATGTAGCCAAATCTCTGACATTTATATGGTGAAAATGACATTTGTTTTATTCAGATAGTGCCTGAACATTCACAGATCCTGTTTTGATCAATGAGTAGACTACTTCAACGCAGAGACTAATGATGTAAGAATTATACTTTGCTTAAAAATATTTCCTGAAGTAATTACCCTCTCATTTTCTGTTGTTAGCTTTTTGTTATCTTCCAAGAGCATAGATCTTTCACGCTCATATTTCTCTTTCATTGTTCCTACTGCTTCCTCCATTTCACTGTGCCTAAGGAGAAGGACAAGAAATAGGAACACTTTAACATTGCTAAACCTGTGGGATTTTCAAAAGGGAATAAATAGAGTTAAGGTGAAATAGTAGCCAGCACAGGTACCTTTGCAATGCAATACATACAGGCGACAAACAGAAATCCATAGTTTAGAAATTATGCCCAAAAGTTTACCTCTCTCGCTTTGTTTTCTCTAGCTTATCCTTCAATATCATGATCTCTTTCTGCAGTGCAAGCTGATGGCTCTCTGAATCATGTACTTCCTTTTTCACATTTTTTACTTCTAAAACATGTGATGCTTCTCGTCGGACCAACTCTTCTTCATAAAATAAGATTTTCTTTTCCAGCTCAGACTTAATTTTGGAAAGTTCCTGCTGATGTTCTAGTGTGGCACCAGCTGCCCGGCCTCCCTGCTTCAGCTGCAGAAGAAGAGGAGAAACCATCAGGAAGAGGCCATGATCTTTATATTTTGGGAATATTCTTTAAAGTCAGAATTGTCCAATTGTGGCAATTTGGAAAAATTTTTATTTGGGCACCAAGTGATTTAAAAGGGACCTGTCTCCAAGGATTAAGCCCCAAGTAACTGCTCTGCTTACATGACCCTAATAAGGAGTTGAAATGGGTTGCAGAGATAACAGATTTGGACCACATTAGTTTAGTATCTGCTTAAAGTTTACATAAACTGGGCATTTTCAAGACATTAGTGTCCAATAAGTAAAGTGTTCCAAGAAAAAAGGCAAATAAATCTGGACAGGTTAGGTCAGGTTTCTAGTAATGCTGTAGTTTTTAAGTCTCCCACTGGTATCAACAGTTGAGTAAGCAAAACTATTGCAGCCCCTGGGCCACGAGTAAATATTTGTCAAAAAACATGTAACCTTTAGAGCTTCCAGTTCATTTTCCAGTTGTTTGGAGAAAACCTCACTGTGCTCACGAAGCTTGCGTTCTTTTGATGCTTCTGCTACAACTTCTTCGAGTTGGGCTTCCAGCTGTAACAAGTAATTTTAGGTCACTTCAACCCACGATAGCATTATCTGTATCATTCATTTCCTTTCCTCCATATGGACTAGCAGCAAGTTATATTTATTTCTATTTTAAGTTACACCACTATAACAATCATCTCAGAATGTCATGATAATTGTTTTGCCTTCAGTGATTCAGGCATCCATCTGCCTCATGCAGCAAAACTATTATTTTATGACTCTTTGTACTGATATGAACTACATCAAACCCATTCAAGGATAACTGCACAGCTCCCATTAAAGCAAAGAGAAGGAAATGGCACTAGGATGTCACTGCAGTTGTGAAAGAAGAAAGTCTCCCATGTTTACAGGTCAGCTCCATGCCTCAGTATCTAGTAAGGCAGCTTAAAAATCTCAATCTTTGACCCAAATCACTGCAAAATACTTCAAATATGAACACTGAACATTTTTGCCTTGCAATTATGGAACAAATAAGCTTGATCATCCATTTATTGACTTCAGAAAGCTTATCAGAAAGACAATTTGGATTTAGTGGCAACTAAGGCAACTTGCAATTCAAGCAATAGTGACACAGTTTCAAAACCTGACAGGAAGAGTAAAATTTGTTTTTCTGTGTTCAAATTAAACTCACAAAGTTGTTTTTAAAAGGATTGTACTTAGAACTGTGGGACAAGATAATGAACTTCTAGACTGTGTTTTGAATAGAAGATTGATAGAACTGTTACGAAAGGGAGTACGGAGGAATTTTTAAGAACAAAGACAGGAGATTTTAAAGCTCTGCATGGAAGCATTTAACTGAATAAAGAACAACACTTGAATGCCCGCTGCACTCTGCTCTAGAGACGAGATGCCAGAGCTCTTTGCCAGTTCCCAGTTATCTACCACTTCTTGTTCATGGATAAAAGCCTGAGAAACTTCATCTTTTACTACACTTTCATAGACTGCCCTTCAATTCATTTTCCAGTAATGTTTATAAAGCTCTTGAATTTCTCTTCTACACTTCACCCAGAGAATACCTAAAACATGATGACTTTTCAGTGATTAAAACACTCTGGATTAACCACAGTAGCTTTTTCTTATGCCTTCTTCTGGTTATCCACTTCATCTTATGTAAAACTATAAATTGCCTTGAATACTAATTGGAAATTAACTTGTTTAAAGATATTACAGATATTCTTACAATGACTAGAGAGAGGAAGGAAAACCACATATTTAATCTGTATCACTATTCCTCCCTTCAGCTGAAGAGAAACATTCAGTTAAGAAAAACAGTGAAGTTAGAATACTCCAACCTCAAAGCACATGAAGAACTCACTGAGCTTCCTAGGTTTCAAGCTGATTGTGAGTCAGAGTCTACAAGAATCAAAACACAAGAACTAATAACCTGGGTATGTAGTAAAAACAGCTTCCTCCAGATTCAAATCTGAGTACAAACAAAAAACCCCAAGAAAACCCAGAAGACACTCCCAGTTTTTCAATACAATCAGATATGAGATACTGATAAGCAGCAGCTGAACATGTTACTGCTGGCTGTTTTATCAAGCTACCTCTTTCCTTATCTTCTCGGATTTACGGATGTCCTGTCGCAGAGCATCAATTTTCTGCATGCTCACTTCCAACTCCTCTTCTTTGTCGCGAAGTTGCCGGGACAGCTTCTGCTTTTGAGACCGCAGGTCTCCCATCCTCTCACTGAGCTCGGAGAACTCCTGCACAGCCAACTTTCTTTGCTGGTGGGCATCCCTCAATTCTTTGGACTGCGTCTTTAATCTCTCTGAGGCTTCTACAAGTTGCTGGTTTAAATAAAAAATATAATAAAAAGAGTAATTTGAACTCCATATATTCTTTCCAAGAAGAAAGACACTGGACCTACGTAAGCATGACTTGAAAGCTCAACCACCTCACATAACTTCTAAAGATTATTTCTAATTCTTAATTTACACAATTGTTTGAGATTTTTTCCTGGCTAAGCAGCTCCAGTAATGTACCAAGACAGCCATTACTCTGCTTCTAGTGTGGCAGCTCAAAGACTACCTTTGGTGTAGCCTTTTCTGCTACTCATACACTCTGGTTAACAGACAGAAGAGAGACTGTTAAATTCTAAGGTACAAACAGCCCAGAGATTTTGGCCCACAGATTGCTTTTGGATTCACCTGAATGCCCATGGACAATATGGCTAGGAGGCTTTTCCAAAACTAGTTATTCCAATACAGATACCTTTTTTTTTTAATATCATTAAAAGTGGTATGTAGTATGTGCAACTCCCTATTTACTTTACTGCAAAATGTTTTGCTGATTTAAACTAAAAACTGATAAATTTTAGGAAGCAAACAAAGGTATAATTTACAGAGCAGCAAATAAAATCAGCAATTACGTAAAAGTCATCATCAGTCTTAAGCAGTAATTAACCTTTTGGTATAACAAAGAGCAAGTGCAATTGAGCTGGAGCAGTGACTTTGCTCTATTAACTCTTTCATATATATATAAAAATACACACACGTACACATATATATATAGATCTGAGTTTAACTCCTGTGTATATTATCATAGAATCACAGTATAATTTAGGCTGGAGAAGACCTTTAAGATCATTGAGTCCAAATGTTAACCCAGCACTGCCCAGCCCACCACTAAACCATGTCCCTAAGTGCCACATCTCCACGTCTTTCAAATACCTCCAGGGATAGTAACTCCACCACTTCCCTGGGCAGCCTGTTCCAATGCTTGTCAATCCTTTCAGTGAAGAAATTTTTCCTAATATCCAATCTAAATCTTCTCTGGTTCAACTTGAGGCCATTTCCTCTCATCCTGTCATTTGTTACTTGGGAGAAGAGACCTACCCTCACTTTACTTCAACCTCCTTTCAGGCAGTTGAGCAATAAGGTCTTCCCTGAGCCTCCTTTTCTCCAGACTAAACAATCCCAGCTCCCTCAGCCACTCAAGGCCTCATAGGACTTGTGCTCCAGACCCTTCAGCTTCCTTGTTGCCCTTCCTCGGACGCATTCCAGCACCTCAATGTCTTTCTTACAGTGAGGGGCCCAGAACTGGACACTACTTAAGGTGTGGCCTCACCAATGTCAAGTACAGCACAACAATCACTGCCCTGGTCCTGCTGGCCACGCTATTGCTGATACAGGCCAGGATGCCATTGGCCTTCTTGGCCATGTGGGCACACTGCTGGCTCATGTTCAGCTACTGTTGACAGGACCTCCAGGGCCTTTTCTGCAGGGCAGATTTTCAGATGCTCTGCCCCAAACCTGGAGCATTGCAAGGGGTTGTCACGACCGAAGTGCAGGACCCAGTTCTTCACCTCCTTGAATCTGTTACAAGTTTGCTATTTATCCCATCCCCTCTTTGGGGAGAGAAGTCCTAATTCCTATGTGACCATTCTCAGGCACTTCTCTGGTTTTAACACATCAATAACCCTTGTGTCTTTGCTGCTGCATGGATCTCCATCCCCTATTTCCACTGAGATGACAGACTGCAGGGCCTTGCTAGCACATGATCCCCCAAACACTGGTATGCCACCCACCCCAGCTTATCTCTATTGAACCTGGCTTTATCCCTTTTCCCCCTTTAAATCTAGTTTAAAATTCTTTCAATGAGCCCTGCTAACTTCTGTGCAAAGATCCTTTCCCCCCTTAACACAGGTGTACCCCATCTGTCACCATCAGGCCTGGTGTCATGTAAACCAACCCATGGTCAAAAACCCCAGAATTCTGCCAGGGGTACCAGCCAGTTATTGATCTGCCGGTTCTTCCTCTCTCCTCCCTCATCATTCTCTGAAATTGGAAGAATGGAGGAGAACAATATTTATGTTCCTGATCCCTCAACAAGTCATCCCAGGGCTCTGAAGTCTCTCTTGATTGCCCTCAGATTTCTATTGAAACAGTTAAGAATAATTAAACAGCTTAATTAAAACCATTCTTTAGGTATTCGTTCTACCTAGCAGAACACATCTGAAATAAAAAGCCCAGCAACTTCCAAAAGAGAAAGAGTGATACTTCGAGAAGCTACTGTATGCAGAACAGGTTCCCTAACATCTCAGTATAGTTCTAAAAAACAGCATTTAAAACATTAAAATTGCAATCACAACATAACTATTCTACAACTATATTACATGACCATATTTAAAAGTATCTGTCTTTGGATCAATACCTTATGAAGGTCCTCCTTTTCTTGCCGCAGTACTCTGCACTGTTTTTCTAGTCCTTTCAACTTGTGTATGGAGTCCTCATGTTCTTGTCGAAAAGCCACTGCATCTGCAAGCTGTGCTTCCAATTTACTTACATCTGTAGATTAATACATACTAAAGGTAAGTGGTCCCAAATTAACACCAATAAAACAAGCAACATCACTCATGCAAACTGGCATCACTTTGCTTGGAAAATAAACTTCTTTCCCATTCCCACCATTTTAGACTGTGTGAGGTAATTTTGGGGCATTGATACCTCAAAACAATTTTATTTTTTCTCAGCCCCTTAAAGAAATTCTCCCAAAGACTGTGAACTCTAAGTGAAAAGCCTTAGCACAGGGCTTGGTTTTGTTTTTGATGAATGCAACTTCTAGCCCTTGAAAACATTAAATAAACTTGAGTTGTTCCAATTCTAGCTCTAGTAATGTGTTTCCTAAATAGTTTTTCACTATGTGACAAGAAAGGCTACAGTCAGTCATTAGTGCATCCAACCAGACAGGCAAGATATTTTCTAGACTAGATAAGAACTAATAGTCTGGGAAGGAAAAACTATCCTGGACGAGGTGAGCTGGAGACTGGATTGCCCATATTACTGGCATTTTGTTCTCTCTTTACTCTCAAAGAAAAATAAACAAATTTGACTCGAAATTAACGCTTTTAAGTGCAAAAAAAGCCCAAAACCTCTATATATTTCTGCTCAGTCTTGGAACTGGTAATAAAATGAACCACCATTCTCCATTTGGTTTTAATTACTACCTCTTTTAAACAAATAAATAAGAAATTGCATAGGGAATAACTGTCTCCCTCAAGTTCCACTGATGTCTGTGGCAGAACAGGAAACTGGACCCATGTATTCAGGAATCCCAAGCATTGCTGAAAGCTTGAAGCATTATTCCTTTCCTCACTTCTGCACAAACTTCCTCCCGCCCTAGATGAACCAGTGCCACTTCTTTTTAAATCAGGACATACTGCTAGAATTTATATTTAACATTGGCTGAAGGAGCTAGATAAACCTGAACCATCTGCAGAAGTAGCACCTTAATCTAACTATTGTTAGATTCAAACCTAATTTCAGAATACACAAGAATAGCTTTTTTTGGAAGGATAATCTGTGTAGGAGAGCTGAACAGATTTTTGCAATGCTTACACCTACAAAAGGGGTATATTGCCAAACTAATGGGGAAAAAAAAAATAAAAAAAAATCGGCATCAGCAACTCCACATGTGAACTCACATATGCTATATTACGGGCCCCTATAAAACTCTCAGCCAAATCATTGAGATTCAAAACTAACATTTTGTTTATCACTGATTCCCACTTAAAAATTAGGCACTAACAGGAAACTTGTATGGATAAACTAATAGCATTGTCAAGCAACAGATTTTCAGTGATATGGATGAGTCAGTCTTCCCTCAGGACAGATGCCAGTATTTGTTTTTCTGCAATGCTCAGTGATTACTAATTAATGCATCACCAAATAGAAACACAAAGGGAGCAGGAGCTCAGAAATATTTAAATGTGAACTGTTATTATACATCTCCCCATCTATTCCCTTATGTTACTAAAGAGCAACCACACTTCTCTTTCCCCTATCTCTTACACTTGCCTCCAACTAAAACCCCTCCAAAACAGTGCTCTCCCCAAAAAGGAGGAGTAAGAGAACATAATCTCCTGAGATTTTTAAGGAAACAAACATCACACAAAATATTTAACTGAATCCATCCACACAATTCATTGTACTCTAGACTTCCCACTCTAGTATATGCTATCAGGTCAAGCAAGTGGAAGAAGTAGTTAAGCACTCATTTGGAAAAACTGAAATGTCACTTCATATTGAAGGAGGATTTAAAAAACTCTTTTGTTTTTCAAGTACCTCAAGAACATTAATTCTACGTATTGCAAAAACACAGCACATCATGTTACTAGGAGAACCAAAATAAATTGCATTACTATAATTACCATGCCAGAGGCTTACCTGTTAATTTGTTCTTCAACCGTTCAATTTCTTCATTTAATTTTTTAATCTCCTTATCTCGGCTTGTATTTACTGTAACACACATTGGACCTTGGAGGCTCTGCACTGTCTGTGTAGATTCTTAAAATCAGAAAAGAAAGGAAAATATTTTCAATAAATATGTTCCAATGACCAGAAGTAAGAATCCAAACAAATACAGACCACTAACCTTGCAGTTTTCTGTTCAAATCCTGCTTTTCTTGCTCTAATTTCCGTATTTTCTTTTCATAGCCTTCTATTTGTGAAGTGTTCTTTAAGTCACGTTGTACATCTGTATCTTTGGTTACAGTGTCAGACTGCATCACACTCTTTAAAGTGCCTCTATCAGATAAAGAGCTGAAAACAATTACATAAGTTAGAACATTTTTATAAATACTCACAGCAGTCTATAGCAGTGACATGCCCACCAAATAGGCACCTTAAATTTACAAGAACAATTAATGCAGTAATTGTTACTGTAGAGACAACTGTCAGGGCAAAGTTATTATTCCCTAACTACGTCCATGCTGCTGTAGAATTAAGATACCTGTATGCAGGACTTCAGTAATGCAGACACACATTTCACTTCACAAACTGCCTAAATGATTGGAAATGTTAACTCTCCTATTCCAAAGGTTACTACTATCTGGCAGAGAAAAGGAAGCAGGTAAGTGTACCTGCACTGAGATAGCTGAGGGACAAACCCCAAAGTTTAAAGCATGACAAAGATGGATTTCAGTTAAGGCATATGATCTCCCTCTGAAAAGGATGAGACGTGTATTTTGGGTTCACAGGGTAATAAACCCCAACAAAGAGAAATAACAAAGTAACAAACAGGGCAGAATATCTTAACATCAGAGACAAGAACATATTTGAGAGATCTCATGGAGATCTCTCTACATGGAGGCCATTTCAAAGATGTGCAAAGTGAGCCACTCTGTCCATGCTCAGAACCCTCTGTGTTAACTTGGCCTACTAGCAGGACATTGGAGCAATGAGATAATCCTGAACAGCTACTGGAAGATGTCCAGCGTGGACAATACTTGCTCTCAGCCTCACAGTGCAGGGACAGCAAGTTTACACCCAACTGCAATTGACACATCTAGTCCCCTAACTTTCTTTCATTTCAAATAGATAAAATATTAAATACAAAAGCATCTAATCTTGGTACGTATAATTAAAATATGTTAAGACATTTGAAGAGAAAAAAAAAAAAAGGATACAGGTTTATCCAGAAGTATACCTGTGGACATCAACCTTTTTACATGTTTCTAAAAATGAGAATTTCCTAGAATTAGTTGCATTTGGGAAACAAGTTTAATGAAGAACAAATCCTTTGCTTACCTATCAGTTGTGTATGTAAACCCAACGAACGGTAAATGCAATCCAGAAAAGCCTGTATGAGAACTTGGTGGCACCACTTCCTGCATGAAAACAACATGCATGAAAACCCGAAAGAGAACCCACACAGAGTGAAAGGCATTTGACTGAGCCTCAACAGCTAAAAGAGAGACAGCTAGTAGAAACACTTTTCTTGGTACACCAACTGACACTTGGCAGTTATGCTCCATTGTCCCTGAACAAGCTTTATTTCAGATTAGGTCACTTAATATAATGACCTGAACTGGCACTTGAAAGGGCAGCATTTCAACAAGTTCAAAGCAGAATGCAGCCAGTAAAAGAAAATCTGAAATATCAAGTTCCTAATTAAAAGTGACCTGGCACCAAAATGCATGCTGTTAGTTTTAGTATTCTAGTTACTGTTGAACATGTAATCAAAAAACGTGCCAAAAGCTCTTTATTTCTTGGAATACAAGCTGATGAACAAATTACCACAAAAGCTCTCTGCTCTTCCTGACACATTTGCAAACTATGACACAACAGAAATGCAGGACCAGAACTCCAATGTTCCCTACTCCAAAAACCAACCTCCCAGTTCTTAAGTCAGTGGAGAAGTAGCAGTGTGAGTCCTCTCACCTGGACAGCTGTGATTGCAAGCTGCATGGAGAATTTATGTGTATTTCTAAAGACAGATGTTTTTTCACCTTTGAAAAGGAATAAATCCAAATACTGGCTCCTTGTAAAGGTTAACTGAAAGGGCAACTAAAGGTTTTTTTTCCCCACCTAAGTATGTTTTAACTTTGGCCATGTAACAATACTTCATTTTGGCAAGTGCTACCACTTAGAAAAGCAGCTCATGACTTCTAATAACCCAAAATGTCAAAGAGATGAAAAACTTGAATTTTTCACATTTGAAGTGACTTATTTTTCATCTCTCACATTATTTATTTTGAAATAATTTCTCACTACTACCTTACAGTGCAGCAAGGTTGCACACTTCCATTAGTAATATTTAAAAACAAAGACTCACTGGATTTCTTAGGACATCATCATCTACATCAAAGTTTGAGGTGTCAGAAGGACTGCTAACTTCTGGAATGTAAGGTGCTTCTAGGTTTCGGATGTTATCCCAATTAAGTCCTTCAAAAAATGCATGAGACTTAAAATCCTCTATTCCATTCTGTCCCAGTCTACGCTCCCTGCTGCAGATAAGTCGCTGAATAAGATCTTTTGCTTCTTCAGATACATCTGTAACATGGGATGGAAACTGAAATCGTTCCTACAAAACAAAACAAATAAGAGAAGTTTTTAGAGAAGGAATCTATTCTGTAACTTCCAACAGTAGTTTCAAAAAGAACATGCTAGTAAAACTGGAAATGAATAGTCAAATACTGTTCTAGTTGCAGCGAGCAGTGACAGAGCACAATTCAATACATTCAGTGATAGACTTTTTGTCTTAAAATGGATTTTGAGGACAAGAAATCATTTTTCAATTTCTTTAATACAGATATGTTTTAAACTAACTGTGGTTACAGTAACTCTGTTGGGAAAAGCAAACTTTTTTAAAGACATACCAGAATTTTAACACACTGCAATATATTAAAGATTATACAATAAAGACAGGCCCCCACTGGTACTCTTAGTCAGAGATCCATTGATCTCCTGAAGATTTATTCCTTGAGATTTAATTAATTTCAACTCTTAAAACCCCATGATGGTAGTTAATTCTTTACCAAATGTTGTTATGTTTAAGGATGTATTTTTCTAATTTATAGGTTAAACACCTGTTTTTCTTACCAAAATTTAATCTACATTCAGAAAATATTTATATTATCATAAACAAACATAAGATATAAAAATTGTAATTATCACTAACAACTGAAATTACCCTGAAAAATTACCTGAAATTACCCAGAAAAAACTGGGAAACCTTTATTAGTATTTTAGCTTGCTACTACTACCACTGCTGTATCGTCAAGAAGGGTTTTTTGGTGTTTGGTTGGTTGGGTTGGTTTGTTTGTTTTCCAGTAAAAGACAATAGCATATTTATACATATCATAGAATCATAGAATGGTTTGGGTTGGAAGGGACCTTAAAGATCATCCTAGTTTCAACTCCCCTTTCATGGGCAGGGATGCCACCCACTAGATCAGGTTGCTGACAGATATATATAAAAATATATATTTATAATACAACTTTTCAAGTTTAAAAATGAGATCATTAAGGACCAAACCAGCGTAAATGAAATTAAACTTAAAAACTTCCAATGAAAAACATACAATCATATTGACTGTGTGTCCAAGTGAGATTAAAATATTAAGTTTGCAGGACAGGTTACATTTGCAATCAGTTCACGCATTGAAGGAATTAAAGCAAGAGAGATATTAATATTCATCACAGCAAGGGTGTTAGCTCTGGCAAGCATTTCATGTCTTATCCATCACTGCCTCACTGTGAGAGTCAGCACTGTAAACCCCAGAAGAGTGCACTCATCCTGGGAAGAAGAAAATGCAATAATAACCCTATTGCAACAGCTTCTGGCTACCTGGGATGAGTATGCACATAAACACGTCCTTCTAATACTGCTCTTGAAAGGGCACGATGAACTGTTTTATTCTCACTCTCTAATGTTCAAAATGCACCCACAAGTTCCAACTCTTCTCTACCAGTCTGACCCTGGGCAAATGCCCAACCTCAGGTTCTTCATGCAGCTCATGTCTACACTGATTGACTTGCCTGTTGCCTTTTTGGTACTGTTATCAGTGTGACAGAAAATGTGC
Source organism: Pseudopipra pipra (assembly GCF_036250125.1). Taxonomy (NCBI): domain Eukaryota; kingdom Metazoa; phylum Chordata; class Aves; order Passeriformes; family Pipridae; genus Pseudopipra; species Pseudopipra pipra. The sequence goes on from NC_087554.1 coordinate 54,785,648, forward strand.
ACAGCTGTGTAAATAATGCATTACTTCATTTCTCCTGCACTTTCCAGAGGAAACTTGCATTGGGCCTAACATAACAGTAGGTTTTAATTTTGACTTTGTGATGACTGCTTAGATTTTCCAATGAGAACAACATCAGCATTTAGAGAAAAATTTCAACTTGTCGAACAATTAAATTTCTGCAGTTTAGAGAACTGAACATTCCTAAAACCTGAACCATCAAACCTACACAACATGGCTCTAAAACACTGTGAAAAAGCTAAGAACTACCATCACTTTAACATCTTCAAGTGATAAGTTTCTCTGTAAACATTATAAACTCTGTGTAAACACAAGACATGTAATATAGCTCTTACTTCATGGTTCATAATCTTCCCATAGGTTTCCACTAGTGACTCTGCATAGAAGGGTGTTTCCCCATACAGCATTTCATACATGCAGACACCCAGTGACCACCAGTCACATTCGGGCCCGTATTTCCCCATTCCGTCCTCCATTGCTTGCAGGATCTCAGGAGAGATGTAGTCAGGCGTACCCACTGCTACTGATGACTGTACCTTGAATAGAAGGCAAACATAATTCTCATAAGTTTTCAGGTTCTCTCAGCAACTTTTTTAATTCACACACTACTATTTCTGACAAACAGAGACAGCAGGACATGATTCTGGAGAAGGAAGAGATTTATAAATTCCCAGCAACATAACAAAGAAAATATTAAGAAAGTAACAAAGACTGCAAAGATTAAGTTCCAGTCTACTGCTACATAAAATCAGTTGATACGTTTTATTCTGTAGACAGTAGAAACCCAAAATAATCACAGCTATTGTGAAAGCAGAAAGACAAAATATGTTTTTCCTTTGTGTCTGTTTATACTTTAAAATTGCAATTGGCTGCCAGAAATTGAAATGAAAAATGGATAAGTAGGGAGACCAAGTCCTACTCCTGAATTTTACAGTTTCATTTGAAGATCACAAAACAAGTTTCTTGGGTAAGTTTTATTATGTCAGAAATCAGTCAAATGTTTATTGCCTAATGTGCAACTGGATACAATACAGGGGTAAGGTGGGGAATGGCCCTGTGCCCAAGTAGTAGAGAAGACGTGACCATGAGGGCAGTGGCAGAACAGCTCTGATCTCTAGGAATATGTTCTCAATTCCAATAGCTCTTTCATTTTGCATTTTAATATGGTAAAGCCTTGGCAGGCATTTTATAACTAGAGAACATCACCAAGATGTGAGCTTGTGCCAAAATCAGTGAATGATGCTGCATGGCATAGTTTGGCAGGTCTGGCACCCCTGCAAGTGCCCTAAACTAGGCAAAACAAACAAAAAAACATCATGCATAATTTAGCTTTTAGATGTATATCCAATCTGGTGCACAAGATGGCCAATTACCATCATATTGCTGTTCCATTTGTCAAAGGCATATAAAACAAACTGCTTATTAATTATAGAATCAGACAATCATTTAGGCTGGAAAGGACCTTTAAGATCATCGTGTCCAACTGCTAACTGAGCACTGCCAAGTCCACCTAAATCATCTCCCTGTGTGCCACATCTACACACCTTTTCAATACCTTCAGGGATGGTGACTCCACATTTGTGTGTGTCTAAGTGGTATAGTCTAAATGGTCACTGACCATTCCCCCTTGGATTGTGGGGACTTCATTTCTGCTCTCCATTACCATCTTCCAGCCCATGGGGCTCATTACCCAGAGAACAATTGCTCTAACTATTAAAGACTGAGGCAAAGAAGACATTAAGTACCTCAGTCTTTTCCTCATTCTTTGTCATCATATTTCCACTTGCATATGTCACCATATTTCCACTCCAATAAAGGAGGGAGATTCTCCTTAACACTCCTTTTGTTGTTAATACATTTATGGAGACATTTTTGGTTTTTACAGCAGTAGCCAGATTAAGTTCTAGTTGGGCTTAGTTATGTCCTCACTTGGACTTATACTTAAGTCTGTCATGGCTTTTATGGTTCTTGGTCACATGTGATTCAAACACATATATAATATCAAATTTGTCCTTTTTTAATAAATTTGGATAGTTCATAAAAATCTCATGAAAACTCCAATGATCAGTAGGAGAAAAAGTGAAAACCAGAAAAATATAGCAAAGTATAACTTTAAAAGTTTAGCAGCCTGTAAAACGAGGAGATGAAGACATCAGAAATGTGTTTAAGTACGTTAAGTTACACTCTTCCCTCAATTTTTAGCATATCAGATAGTCTACAATATACCACATCCCGATGCACGCTGCTGATGTCTAATCTCCTTAAGATCAGCAACTCACTTATAAGGTCCTACTACCAGCAACCCAATTAAATTTTGCTTCATACATACTGTGCCATCTTCACTCATTTTCAGACAGGACCCAAAGTCTGCCAGTCGTATGTGGCCGTTCATGTCCAAAAGAACATTATCAGGCTTTATGTCCCTGTTAGAAGAGAAAGAAGTGAAAAGATTTAAGCATATAGTATTAGCTCTGATTGTAAAGATTATTCTTGCATCAGAATAACACAGAATTTTAGATTGGATACCCCCTGATGCAAACGCTTTTTACTGTACTATTTATTACCCTCTCCTCCTGCCCAACTTCAAATTTTGCCTACAATATTGAAGATGTAGACTACATCAGATTTTTAAGCTCAAAGTTCAACACTGGTCAAATAACCAGGCAGATCAATGACAATGAGTCTACCAACTGTGACAGATAGGCAGTTTACTCTATCAACATAATTTCAAGATTATATGCATTGTAATACATTTTTTAGAGGCAAGAACAATAAAAGAGAAAAGACAATCTTTTAATCAAATGTTGGGTTTTTTTGCCAAGACTTATAACCGACTTCTAACTTCTTATCTAGGACTATTTTTTACTGTGGGGAATTTTGTTCAGCATTTCTGTTCACCAGTATTTTTTATTTGCTATTCAAGTCTTTCTATACACTATTGCACAGCATATTTGCTTCTAGGAATACCTAAGGATCTTTGCATCCTGTGTACAGGCAGCAGTTACCCTACAAGCCACTGAATTCATCCAGCTCTGGGCTCAGGGTAATACTATTTCAACAGGATACAGTAACATTAGAAAGTCTCCAACCTCAATCTGCATCTTTCCTGTTCTTACATAGATATAGCTGGTATAAAATGATATACAGCATGATAAAGCTACTAAATTACACAAACTAACATTCCTGTTTCATTCTAGCTTATTACTTAATATTCTTTTTAATATTAGGAAGGTCACTGAAAAGGATTTACTGAAGAGCATATTTATTTAATTTCGTCCACCAATTAATGACATTTTATTTAATCACTTTGCACTCAAATTCACATGAAGTGAAGTATCAGCAAAAGATAATCATTCAGACATTCACGTATTGTTTGTTTGTTTGGTGTTTTTTGGTTGGTTGGTTGGTTAGTTGGTTGGTTTGCTGGGTTGGTTTTGGTTTTTTGTTTAGTTTTTGTTTGGTTTTGTGGTTATTGTTTTTGTTTGGTTCGGTGAGTGGATTTTTTTTAATTAATAGCCTTAAGATATCCCAAATGACTTAAGAGCACCTAGCCAATATATTGGGAAGTTGGCAAGAAAGGAAGAGGGAAGAACAAGAGCAGAAAGCAAAACCAACTCACTTTTGTACCAATTCTGCAGGCTAAAAAGGAGAAAATCCATGTCTTCCAAGATAATATATACCAGTCTTCTCCCTTCCTTTAGCCAACAATACCCAGGATCAACTTCCAACATGCCAGCACACCATCATGCCATTTTTGAAATATTATTTTTGACCTGAGCTAGCCAAGAAAAAGATAACCAAGCCAATAAATGTGTTGATTTGGGTGGGGGGAGTTTTTTGATATTATGTTTATTCAAATAATACTATCTACTAGTAATATATAAAATCACACATGCTTTACCTTAAACCTTCAAAAGTGAAGTTCCAAATGCCACTACATGTGCCCAAAACTTTAAATACTGTACAATACCTTCAGCTTGATCTTTGAGGAGATGACTAGAATTACTAGCTGTAAACAAAAACCTCGTGCTCTAATACACCTTGCTACATAGATGTGGAAGCTCACAATGTTTGATTTTTAAGGTGCTGAATTCTGGTTTCACACTTGAGGAGACTTGTGAGAAGAACCGTGATAGGTTTAACAAAGGGTCCTCATATGTGTAAAAATCCTGCCAACCTGATACATTTTGATTCAACACAAACTTGCATTAACCTTTTTTAACCAAAGGTTACTGCTCTGCAATTAATTCCTGAAATGTCACTAATAATGCTGCTCATTAGCAGTATTAATACAAAATAATAAATGCTAATCTATGCCTGTCAACATAAATTTAAATGCATATTTATTTGTGATAATACAGAAAAATATGTGCTGAGAAAATTAGACTATGTCACTATGCTATTCCAATAAATACTTTAGCAATTTTGTATTGTTAAACTTATTCTGTACATTTCAGTTCCAGATATTGTCAACATTCCTTAACGGTCCCATAACCACAAGTGAAGCTCAATAGTTGCAGGGGACTATGAAAGCTAATATACAACTATACAGTAATTCATTTGTTTTTTAAAGAACACTGCTCACAGTGCCATTTGCAGCATGAGGCAATCTCATGCAACACTTCTCTGCTTCACATGCAGATCTCACTTGCCTCAGGGACCATTACTGCTGTTCAGAAAGGCTTAATTTCTCATCTCTGAGCTCCACTGTTTTCTATCTACAGCTAACAGGTTGTATAAGCCTTTAAAGGGTCCTTGAAACCCTCTCCAGAGCAATCATGCTCCCTCCTAATCCATTCCAGTCACCAAGCAGTAATTTCTTGGGCATTCATACATCTCTTATTCAAAGCATATGTTTTGGCCTCAGAGCCATCCATTCCTATTGCCACAACAGACATTCACTCAGTCCCATGAAAAGATGTAGCCGGTCAGGTAGTCAGGTCACCTTCTTCAGAAATGGATGCAAGGTGCCTCTGGTGAACTTCTCTGAGGCTGTAACATTTTTAAATCCCCATATATTGCCCACATTTACTCACAGGAGTTCTGCAGAGTTTATATATCTTTTCTAATTGATTTTTAAAACAGCAAAGTCTGAACAGAAGAGTTCAAAGCATTATAGTTTGAGAATTCCCTGTGCTTTTCAAACATTAATTGTACTGTTACAAACCACAACCTGAGTTTACACGATAGTAGTCAGTGATTCAGAATACACATCCTGTGTACAAAAACAATTAGACTGGTATGTGCCCACTGATTACAAAAACTGTCTGAGATGACCTCAGGTAAGCAGATGCACTGATGTTATCATGGGCTACCCGTGCATAAATTTTGCAGAATGTCCAAACATCTGTATAAAGCTCAAACAGTTTCAAACTGCTTCAAACTTCTAGGTTGGCTTGGACAAAAGCAAATAAATATTCATTAGGTGAACTAAGAATAAGCCAAGAACCCTGATTAAAAATAGAAGCTTCAGTAAAAGGTTAGTCAGATAAATGTCACTGCTTCAAATATCAATCTATCAACACTTGATATTTAAAATGTAATAGCTTATACAGCTATTATAGAGTTACACTAAGCATGTACTCACAGTAGTTTGCCTGTGGCTACTGTGATAATTTGTATACGCAGCAGTATCTTTAGGATTAACTTCATATAACTGTACATGTATTTCCATGTACAGTTCCATGTACAGTTTCCATTACATTGCCAAATGAGATGGTATTTTACCTGTGCACATAATGCAGTTCATGTATGGAATGTATAGCAAGCACCATTTCACCAATGTAGAACCTAGCCATATCTTCTGGAAGCTTGTCTTCAAACTTACTGAGAAGTGTCAGCAAGTCACCACCAACATAGTAGTCCATCACTAGATACTGAAAATGGAGAAATAAAGCAGTCAAGTACTAGGAGACAGCTGGGAAGAAAAAAACCTCAAAGTTCACCAGTTAATCTCCAAAAAAAACTTTCACTACCTTTTTTTCTGTGCCTGTGGAATGCAGTCAAAATTGGTGATCTTCTGTTTTATTTTTATTTGCTTACTTAGTATAAAAAGATATCATATTCCTTTAATAATCACAGTAAGAATGACACATCAGCATTTAGTTCTCACCATAAAAAACCTCCAAACAAGATATGGCAACAACAAACAAGTAAATCAGAGTTTATTGTGTTATCACACAAGGAAAATGATCTAATATCACAACTAATGCTTGTTATCAACTCTTTAAATAAGAGATGATGGAAGAAAAAACCAAGTATAGTGAAAAGCACTATTTGATGCAGCTTAGTCTAAAATATACATTTCATTACTACTTTTATTTTTGGTATAATTTCATACTATTAGTTTTTCCAAAAGTAGCACTTATCACATCAACATCTTCAAATACTCATCTTGGCACATTTCACATCATGGATGCATAACATAGCTGGCAGGAGCTTGACGACACTATACGTTACAGATGCCCACGACAAGCCAAAAGCACTGTCAAGCCAGAGGCACCAAAGTGGGAAATTTAAAAATCGAAGATTAATCGTCTTTTGAATATATTTCAATGAAAAAGTAAAGAGCCTCCTAGGCCAAACAGCCATTACCCTATCCAGGGAAAGGACCAAAGCTGATAGGGTAACATGAAAGAAGAGGTGTGCTATTTGTTTTTCATATCACAAAATAAGGATTATGTTTTAGTTATTTCCTAGCAATAGCCACCTAAATCCAGACCATCACTTCAAGTATAATGACTTTATCTAGTACTACCAGTCTTGAGCCATTTTGTTCCATGCTTCCCAAAATGATTTGATATGTGGGTTTAGGACTAACTTTGCTTATTCTGGAGTTAAGTTTCCAAAGCAGTCATGTTATCTTTCTCCTCAAAGTAAAGCAACCTAAAATCCACTGTCCCTGCCACAGATTCATCTTCCACGAGGGAAGGAAATTAAAGAAGACAGGAATGCAAAGGAACATAAAGTGTAATACTAACCGTTTCCTCACTATCTTTTGGCTTAAAAGAGCGACTCTGAACCATCAGTCTTCTAAAAGGGATATTGTCCTAAAGTATTTTCTCTCAAATTCAAGGCAAAGAGACCTTACAGAGCCTTTTGTGGTAAGTGAAATATTCTGCCTGTCAGGGACAAGGTAATGCACTTCCCTTAGCTCCCAAAGCATTTATAACTCAACAAGAACTCAGCTGACCCAGAAGCAAGGAACTTGGATCAGAGAAAGATCATGAGACCTCTTCTATAAGAAAGTCAAATTTTATTCACCTTTCAATTCAGAACAATCTACTTGCCAGGAGGTGCTTCCTATGGGGTTAAAATAAAGGCTATTCTGATGCTGCAATCTAGAGGTATTGCATTTCTTCCAGGGAATTGACTACATCAAACAAGGTGAGAGTAGTTAGAAATCAAAGGAAAAAAAGGATATCAAAGTACTCTTACGAGTACTCAGAAGCCTTTAAGAGGCTGACAGCAGACAAACATATATGCCCCTTCATCATGACTGAGACTGGGAAAGAAAACTAACAGATTTTAATCTGGAAGAGACGGAGAACTTCAGGTCCCATGTAAGTTTCTAATGTTCATGGACTATGTTTCACCTACATCATATCTGCTTCAGCAGAATCACCAAAGACTTACTTAACCCATCTCGACTAAAGATGGCTCTATGAAAGCTTCCTAAGAATCAGAAGAAAAAAGTCATGCTACCATTCCCATGTATTGTCATTTAAGATTTGGTTGTTTAGAAAACAGTAATGTATGATGTATTTACTTCAAAGGTTTTAAAACTACAGAAGCAGAACCCAAAAATGAACTCCAGAAGATATACATTTTGTAGAATTTTGTATTTCTTGATTAAATATAAGTTCTGCATTATTGAATGCTCTATTAATATTAAATAGAGCCTATAAAACCCTAGTTACTTTTAGACTCTTCAAAGGCAGGTGCCTTTTCTACTTTGCTACTTTAACATCTTACCTTCTCTTTGTCTCATTCTGAACCCTTTGTCATGCAGCCAGAAGAGGCAAAGCCCGAGGTGTGGGAAGACACCAAGGCTATCTCTCTGCTTCAGGTTTGGCTTAGGCGGTTTTGAATTCAAGAATCTCTAGCTATAATGCACAAGTATCACTGTGAGGAGATACTGGAATATAGAGCTTTCTCTTTCAGAGGGCCAGGTTGGAAAACTGAGCTCTGTTGTCTGTTTTTGTTTTGTTCTCAGCTTTGTATTCCATTCTACAAGGATCACAGATGAGCTAAAAAGTAAACCAAATCTGCCCAGGTTCTGAAACAAGGCAGCACTCTCCAGGATAATCAAAAATGTGTCTATAAACTTCTTCAAGTTCAGAAGAGAATCAGAGATCTTTTAGCCCTTAGACAAGCACTAGATGGTATGGAAGAGAACCTTCTGTCCAGGTTTTTGGATGAATTTATTTCCCGGTGTGTTTCACCTTCTCTTCATGCATCATTTACAACAGTGACTGAGATGCAGATCCACTCCATCTGTGAGCACCACACATTTACAGGAGATAGATGCTGAGTAACAGACCAAATTGGAAGGCAGCATCTCAGCACATGCAGAACCAGACCTCAGGCAAGCTGAGAATCTGCTGACTTTGGCTGCTGGGCAGAGCTGTTGCTTTCTCAGATACTGGATCTTAATTACATGCTAGATGTCTACATTCTGCTGGCGAGTGAAACTTCAACATCTAAGTGCCTCTGGGAACTTTGGGAAAACAAATGTATTTATATTGATACATCTCACTTGGAACTGATTTGTATAAAATGGTATTAGATCCCCCTGTCATCACTATCACTTGCTATCTTGCACAGCTAACAATTTTTTCTTAGGTAGCTCTATTCTTACAAGCTACTTGGAAATACAAACAGGATACTTTATGTTATTTTTCTGCAAGTCTGAAGGCTGTTTGGTTCTGTGGGAATTTGAAATTATAAGCTACCTACACAAGGCAGTGCCAGAGATAACCAAACTGTGAGAGATCGAAAACCTGGATCTATCACAAACCATTCAATGGAAATAGCCTGTAAATGAGGGCCTAAGACATGACTACTTATTTTCTTACAATGTGCTTCTTATTCTAAAAGTACTTCAAACATGATGAAGTAATGCATTTTGTTTCAGCATTTGTGGAAATGAATGTGTATTTTCTAACTCTTGCTTAGTTCCTGAACTCTTTGGCAGCCTTTTATCAATACATTTTTTCTTATTTATATTCATGACTTGCTACTGTGGTACTATCTAAAAAGTGTTAAGAAGGTGAAAACTTTCACACTACAACTCTGTCAGTTGTTACAGAAGTAGGAGGCTTGCAAATCCAGCCTCAAGTAGCCACAGGGAAGCTGTGTGGTTCAGCATGTTACAGAATGTGGGGACTTGACTGTCTTTGCTCCTAACCAGTACTCTCTTGTATTCTGTGACTAAGGTAAACACAGCTTATTTTACAGTTCTAATAACTCATCATTAAAAAATGTCATAAGAGTATGGACTTTCTTTATAAATGGTTGCTAAAGTCTCTTAATCTACTGAGATGACCAATCTGCTGATTTAAAAACATACTTTATAAATACTTTTAAGAAATAGGCCTTTTTTCCCCCTAGGGCTTTTAAAATACCAACATTTTAAATTACTTTTGCCAGTTTTAAACAAAATCTTGCTTCAAAAGACATTCTGAAAGTTAAAAGTAAAATAAAAAGATTTCTTACTTTCACAGAGTTAATACCTCTCAAATTATTTAATTGCAGCCTTATCCAAAATATTAAACTTGAACATGATATTTTTTATGCAACGGTAGATTATTTAATTTAAAATGCTCAACTAAAGCTCTATATACTACATTACTGCACAACTTTCTCACTCTCCTGGAGTTACAGTCAGTCCCTTTGAAGTTTTTCTTCAAGGAGAAACAAGAATGTTGAAACACTGCTGTGAGGCATGAGGTGGACTGATCTAATGCACTAATATCCTTAAAATATACAAAAAAATAAAGTTCTTTCATAACCCAAAGTTTTTATTAGCTGATGAATCAAACATACCAAATAGTTCTCATCTTGAAAGGCGTAGTGCAATGTAGTAATCCACTGACAATCTCCATTCACCAAGACATTTCTCTCCTCTCGGAAGCAAGCTGTCTAAAGGAAGAGAGGGGGAAAAAGCCATTGTCAACATCAACAAGTAGTTTTCACAGGATGAATATATATGGATGTTTTATGGGATTATTTGGAATTACTGAACAGAGGTCTCTATTCATTGGAATTCAGTCTGCACAAGTGACAAGCCGAGGAATCTCTGCAGGCTTTAGTCAGGCATTCAGTCACTCTAATCCTGACTGGGACTTTAAAAAAAAACAACAAACCAAGCCCAAAAAACTCAACACCAACACACAACACCCCCACAAACACCAAAAAGCCCACAAACCAATTCAAGTCAACACTAAATCTTTGTTTCATAAAGTATTTTTAAGAGCCAGAAAATGATAACTTGTCACCGCCATCTGTAGCAGAAAGATAATGGTTCTAGGAAAGTAAGTCTGGTTCTTCTGATAAAGACCTTTATGAAAACAGTTTCATGTATACTTTTATTACGTTACAGTCCCAGTTCCAGACACTGCTAACACACTATAGGAAATAAGCAGATTTTACTATTACTGTCTTATCTTTGTCCGGTACAATACATTTTCATTTTCAATAATCTTTCCTCTACTTCAAACAGCACACTGCAACACTTCAGAGAAGAAAGTTCTGTGTAACAGGTTTTCTCAGCATCTTTACATAAAACCAACTTTCATAAACTTCAAGAGAGTCGCCTTAATAAAAATATATTAATGTTTTTATTGGATCAAAACCATCAAGACACAGACCTTGGGACTCTTCCACTACTCTCAGTTCAGAGAGGCATTATCAGGATATTCAGTAGATTCAAGTGTTAGGGTTCTAGACAAGAATTGACTTTTTTTGTTTCTGTCATTGCTGTTCATTCAGATTTCTTAGAAAATGTATAATGGAAATGTGCCTGGGGAGACCAAGCCTTACCATACACGATTGCATCTTACAAAGGTATCTTGACCATTTTTCCCCTCAAAGGAAGCAAAATTCCATTTACCTTTCTACTGAAGAAGACCATGCTGTGGTCACACTGTAAAGCTAGTAATCATTGGTGCAAAAAGAAGTAAATTGTAATTAAATGCTAACTGAGTGGTTTAACGGTTTATGAATGCAAGGCCAAAGTAACACTCTACAGAAAAGTTTGGCAGCTACAGCAGCTCCAAGTAATCCTATTCCCTTCCCGCAGCACCAGAGCACAGCCCTTCTCAGATCTTCTGGCACCACAATGCGAGGAGGCTGCCAACACAGAAAACTAGTTTGTTTATTTTCGAAGACATCAGTTCCTTGATCCAGTTCACTGTGCAACCTCAAACAGTGAGGGAACATTATGAACACTAAAAACCCAGCAATGCTGCTGAACACTTTGCATCATGAATTCAGAGTATAAAACTCTCCCTCTCTGCTTACACTAGCTTAAAAGGCCTTGAGACGTGACTTGAAAAAGCATGACAGGCTACCTAATCACCCAGTCAGGACTTATTTGGAACTGTCAAAAGTAATACGGTAATGACTATGTATTTTGCTGTCAGAACAATAAATGCAAATTGTCCTTATCAACACAGATGGCATGCCAATTTTGCTTGTAACCCATTTATCAGGTGATGTCAGGTGATATTCACTAATCTTTCCTTTATTTTAGTGGCTTCCAACCATGTGGGGCTTTTTTTTTCTTGCAGCTAGTACATGAATAAGCAGTATTTAGATAACTTCTTGCTAGGTTTAATAAGTCATACACAACAAACATAAACCAGTAAAACAACATGCTTGTCAGACCACTCATACAGTGGATAACAAAACACCTGAAGTCTGCTTTTCAGTAGAACTGCCCATTTAAGAGGCTACTGTATTCTTGCAGCTTCATTTTAAAAATAACAAGTTTTACCACATTTGGGAAATTTTAACACCCAAATGTTGTGTGAACTTGATATGCAGGTTATAAAGTCTTGCTTACCCAGAAAAGCCAAATCAAGTGATCAAACTGAACAGGAAAAGACAAAGGGGCCAAGCAGAGAAGACAGTTCCTTTATTGCCTTTTGTAGATGTGAAAAATGAGCAGAAAGAGAACTTTTTTCGAATGTTATTTATTTTAAGTGTATATTGGGAAAACTATTGCTTATTATACATTTTTCTTGGTGGTCAAACCTCTTCCACCTCATGCCTGTCTGAGAGGGTAAGAGGAGTTAGTTGCATGATTTGAAGACAGTTTGTAAATAGCTGTCTTCTCAGGACATCTCTACGTTCAAAAGTTGCAGCTATTTAGATAGGCCATTTAATGAAGTCACTTTAAAAATGACTAAAGTAAGCCAGCTTAGCTGTATTTCCATGAGAGTTTGGGAGAGAGATCCCTGCAAACATTTCTGTTTAAAATACTCTATACTGACCAATGATTTAACACAGCTGAAATCTGCATAGAAAGGGCACCAAATTTCCCTCATACAGGGAAAGGCTTAATGCGGAACTGCTGATGCAGCACAGCCCAGAGTGTGAAATCTCCTGACAGCTCAAAGGAGAGCCGGGCTGCTGCTGCCTGTAAAGAAGCGCATGGATGGATGGACAGAGTGTGACTAAATCAGGCAAAGGCAGTGGTGAAGAGGGGCTTAACAGGAGGGAGGAGATTTTTATCACAGGAAAAGAGCTGGCACTGACTCACTGAAAGGAAGGGAGGCACTGGGAAGGGCAGGCTGGGGGGGAGGAGGTGTCAGGAAGGGGACAGAAGAATGGGACAGGGAAGGGTCAGCAAGCTCGGTCCTCAGCAAAGCAGCTAGTGCTTACCCCTTAACAGAACTCCTGCAAGTACTGATGCACTACATGTACTTTCTACTCTATTGCTGTTAGCTTATGTAATATTACATTTGCCATAAGGTTTTCCTCTACTGTGCAAGCATAGGTATCCTAGGAATATCTATCCTACAAAGCTGCTTCCCACTGCATATTCTTAGTAGGTCTTTTCCTCATCTGTGAAGTACCCACTCCCATTTACACGATTTGTTGTGACAGTGTACATCTCCTTTCACAAAAAAAGTCCTTCTTAAACAAATTTACCTTCTTAACGTTTTGTTTTACAATTTGAATCTCTGATTCCAAAATATTTAGTTACAGTTTCACTAGTTATACAAATCCTGTTACAAACTGTAGGATGCAAAGCTCCTAAATGTATGATTTCTGAATGGAAGAGAAAAAAGACCTTTTCATAATGTTTTTGTATACAGCTGTGAATGTCACAGTAGCACCAATCTCAGCTTTCATGTAGTCTTTAACTTGCCTTTACCGTAAACAAAAATCTGGCCAATAAATTCAGGGTAAGAACTAGGGCAGACTGTCTGGTAAACGAACACACAGTAATGCTGAGAACAACAGATGCCTGGAAGGGACTGTCAGACTTGATTGTATTAAAACAGCTTAAGGAAAAAAAAGAAAAAAAGAATGAAGCTCCTATGCTCATGAAATAATTCTTCCTAATCTGGAAGAGCTTCAATGTAATCTTCCTAATGTCATTTTAAAAATTCTCCATGTTAAAAAAAACATATTACTTACCTCTGCCCTTTTAAGCATTTCCCACTTATTCAGAATTTTCATTGCATAAATGCGCTCTGTACACTTCATTTTAACAACTGCAACCTGAAATAATAAGATATTTTTATTTAACAGAAGCATGATCAGAAAAATACAGTTTTCAAACAGCTTAATGTTCACAAATCAACAAAATAAGTTAGTCATGAGTGATCAATTGACACATTGATAAACCACAGCTTGAGTCTTTGCTCCTTCTATATTCCTCCTACATTAATACTATGTGCTTGATGCACCATGTGTGGTCAAGTGCTCGTGATGAAGTACATGGGGGATGATACAGGAGGAGCATGAAGCTTTTCATATGAAGATGTGTAGTAGAGCTGCATTGTTTCCCAAGAACAAGCAGGGCTTGTAGCCAGGCCTGCAGCCAACGGGGCAACATTTAAAAGGGCAGCCTGGGAAAACAAGAAAGGCTGGTGTCAATAGAAATACACTACATTTGACTAATTTGTTTTCACATTTCAGGTCTCAGAAACTTGAAAGATATTTGCAAATTAGCATGCTTTTGTGTACTGTATGCAGATACTTGAAAAGAAAAAAATAATCATTTATTTATTCACCATTTTTGCTTGCAGCATTTTACTCTGCATCCTGTGTACAAGATTTGCTTACAGTGATCTGTTATGAACAGTAGCTGTGCACATAGTTGTAACCGTGGAAGAAAAAACAGAGACTACAAAAACTTCAAGGCTTAAGAATGCAAAGACTTTATTTTGACCAAGACTTCTATTCTCCAAGACCAAAACTAATTCTTCTTGTGGTAAAGACACCATTTCCACAAAATTCTTGCAGCTGGCAAAAAACCCCCAGGCATCATGACTAAGACAGCAACATTTTCACAGGACTATACATGGACTGCTTGAATATTTCTACTGCTTCTCAGCTCATCTCTATTTCAGAAGCAGAAAACCAACCAGCTTCCAACAGAGCTCTGAATAGCTGTGTGAAAAGTAAAAGGAATGACATCAGCTCGCCTCTTCTGTTGCTTAAAAACCCTTATCTACAAAGGATTCAGGAACTACAGCAGCTTTAAGATGATGCTGACTACAAAAAAAGGTTGGACTTATGTGTCAAGCAGAGCAACACTATACAAAGCTGTAAGTCTTGAGGAGGGAAGGGGGAAGTGTCATACCTCCCTGCACCTTAGAAGTAAAGAAGCTCCAGGTGAGGGGCACAGGGATTACTGCTTCTCCAGTAACACAAGAACAGGATATTCACATTTAGACAGATATCTCACCATCCAGGTGAATTCCTAAAGCCTTCCATGCGTCAATGAGTGAAACTCCACTCACCAGGTCACATAATGGATAACAGCACCTTGTACACACCTGCACAGAGTCATGTAATGGAACACAGCTCTAAAAAAGGTCTCGTAGTTATCCACCACAGGAAAGACATGGGAATCTGGCTCTAAGCACAGCTGGTAAAGGCACAGCAGTAAGAAGCAGCTTTTGTAAGTGATGTAGAATATCCACAGCTACATTACAACCCCAGTGTCTCCTGGCCTACAAGCACCTCCTGCAGACACTGCTCATGCTGCAGGGGAAGGATGAGCAAGACAGGAGCATTTCAACCAAACACATGAGGTTCCTTAGCACATATGAAACCGTTCAACACTGACCTTCAGCAATGGCTTAAAATTTAAACAGCCTTGCTCCTTGCCTCATCACAGGTAAAAGTCACTGTAACAGCCTCTCTCTGCACACTTAATTGGGTCATTACCCTGATCCAGCTGAAGGCACACTGTAAGTCAAACAGCACATTAAAAGCTTTGAAAAACTGCAAGATGCTGACTACACTTCTTAAACTGTTCCAGGAAGAACATGACAACTCAGGAAAAGCCCCCACCTCCAGAGCAGGGACAGAACAGCACAGAATGCTGTTACCCGCTGCAGAGGAACAAAGGAAGGAATCCTCTGGGGCAGATGCAATTTGCAAGTGCAGCTCTGTGAGCCCTGGAGTAGCAACATTCAAGTTTCACTACCACAGCACTAGAACTGCTCAGCTATTTAACTACAAATACAGTGCACGAACCCAAACCCAGATAGGCATCTACTACACTTCATCTAAGGCCATCACTGTCCAAAAGCACTGCAGGATAGTGCAAGTTTGGAGCGTGCTCAACTGGTGAGGAAGGATGGGAGCCTGGAGTGCTGGAGGACAGGCACAGCTGAGGAGCTATGCAAATGTTAGAACAAAGTAGGAAATGAAACAGGCCTGGAAAAAAGAAAAAAAGAAAAGAAGAAAGGATGCCAAATCTGTAGGACCAATTTAGCGATTCCCCAGTTGCTAACTATATATTAGTGCTATTTATTTTCAACTGAAAGGACTGCTTAAAAAAGACCCAATTTAAACTTTCTGGAGGAAGATAATTGTCTTCTGTGGAAGAAAAAGTAGAATTCATAAAAAGAAAGTTGAGTCATATTTTCATATTAAGTGGTTATCAAGTTATGACACCAGTAAACACACTCTGCTTTAGCTGTAAGGGTGACAGAGGGGCAGCTTCTTGTGTCAGCAGAAAAATTAAGTGAACCATACAGCAAATTAGGTAATTCCCCATGAATTTTATCTCTGAAAAGAAGTCTGAAGGAAGATACCTCACAGAAGTGACAGAATTTCTGCCTGACTAGACCTGACTCCTCAACCAATTCAAATGATTAGGATTTTTTTAAAAGGAAAACAAACAGAAAAGTGTAACCCAAACCTCCTTGATGTCTGAACTGAAACAGGGAAGCACAAAGGAAATTATGCTCTGATATACTCAGTGCTGTTATAAGCAAGAGTACTTACAATAATGAAAAAATCCTTTCTTCTATAAAACACCTCAAGTGTTTCCTTTGAGTTACATTTCTTTTACTTTCTTCATCAGGTGGCAGTATTTCTAAGTTTACTATTGTCATTTACTTTGGCTGCTTCTGACATGGTGCAGTGGAGTTGTTTTTTCTTATTTTTGTATTAATTCCTCTTTCTCTGGCATACCTCAAATTCAATTACAATTACAATAACCACACTGACCACTTTGCAAGATCAGAAACCTCTTTTACTGCAATTGTACTAACCATGCAAGATACCTGGTTTTAAATATCATGATTCTTAAAGTACATACTGATCCACCACACCTACTAAAGTTGGTGTTCAGAGATATTCCAAAGGACACAGATTTGTAAACTGCTACAAATGCCTACTTTTTAAGAACAAAAGCATTGCTTCTATCTTCAGAGCTTAAAAGTCTACTGGCTGAACAAGTGTTCATGTTATGCACAGACCAGAATTTAATTTTGGTGCTCACTCTTCATTTCCAAGGCTAATACAACTTATACTGTAATAGAAGTTAAAAAAAAAAAGAAGTATATTGAGGATAATGAAAGGAAAAAACTGTACAAGCAGAGGTATAATAAAAGAGGAAGACTCTTCTGAAGAAGAAGATTTAATAACCTAAAATATTCCAGGCCTGAAAGAGATAACAGCTATGATGGATATATAAAACCATGAAGAAGATAAACAGAGAACAATAATTTGCTGTTTCTCATAACACAGAAATTGAAAAGCATCAAATAAAATAAAAAGGTAACAAGATTAAGGAAGTATTATTGTCACACAACAGTTCTGGAACTCAGCCACAGGCTGCTGTGGACACCTAGGCATTCAGAAAGTATTTGGGTATGTACATGCTTAATACCTGAGTAACACACACAGCAGTGTGGGTCTCAGTGACTATTGACTGCTGCGTTAGGGAGTCCCTGAACCCTCACCTGCTGGAAACTGGGAGGGTTCAGCTCTGCTCTGTCCTTGGATTTTTTTTCCTACACCTCTGTACCTGGCCAAAGGGATGGGATGTGGGCTAACTAATCCTCACACCTTTGACCCAGAACAACTACCTTTGATGCCTGTGTCAAACTAAGAAAATTAAAACTCACCCAGCTTGCATTTCATAATGTCAAGTTGGAATGTGGAATCAGGGGGTCCATATACACAACAATCACAGAGAGGTTTGGTAGAGAGATTTATATGATTCTGTTTTACTGAGTCTTGAAACACTGGTAAGGAAAACTTGGAGATGCAAGGGTTACCCCACCACTGCAACACCCCCTGCCAGGCATGTCCGTATGGGTTTACTGTCTGAGTCATTACTATCTGGTGTGATTAGCATCACTGTAACTCTCAGGAAACAGGAACACTGCAATAAAGATCAAGTATGTTTCCTCAAGGACCTCAGAAAGTCTAATGAATCCTAGTGCCTACCATTCAACCAACTTTAGACATATTTATGTCAAAAAATATATGAGCATTGGTGCTAAAGTGCAAGTGAGATCCAGCTTTGGTTACTACAGGTCACAATATCCAATCAGATTTGTATTACTTCTGCCATCTGTTTTATTCCCATACTTTGTACCTCAAAGCACTGTTTCACTTGTACTGCAATAAAATAAAATAAAGAACCAATATAGCTAAAGTAACTTTTCTAGACTTCGGCAAGAGTTAGTGTTTTCCTTCTTGAATTGTTTTATAGAAGTATTTTGTTACATTTTGATCTTCAAAAGCCACTGAATACTGACATTTAGGGTTGCACTGTACAAAGTCATCCCAGGCCAATTTCCACCTTTCCTCATGCCCCAGTGAAACCTACAGGGTGGGAATCTGAGCCAAATCAGCCTCTACAAACATGACAGAACTTCCCACCACTGTACTTTGCCCTCTGAGTGACATGATCAACATTAGTAAGCAGCATCAAGTTACAAATTTTCTTTTATGTAAACAATAAGTATGGCACAATAAAGTGCAGAAATCATTTAAATGTAAGACTGGCTTTCCAGAAAACAATTGAGACAGTTAACAAAAAGACTTCTTGGAAACTACGCTGGCATTAATTTCCAAGCAAAGATAAAAAAATGCTCACTAGGACAGTACCCATGCTCATGGCACTTTAATTTTCAGGTAAAACTTATCCTCAAGGGCTGGACTTTAGTAATAAGGTGAAACTCAAGTACAAAATGTTCTCAGCTGAAAAGAAGAGGAACACAGACATATAGATGAAAATACTCATGCAAACAGCTCATAATGGCAAGTGGTTAAGAAAAAAGGCAAACTCGATTTTGGAATTCACAGGCAGATAGATACACACCACTAGGGATGGGCAAACATTACTGCCTTGTAATACAAACTCATTGGAAACTCCACACACAGCCACACCTCAGAAAAATAAACTTTATCTGGAGCAGGTGTGAAAGAGGACTATTGAGATGATCAAAGAACTTAAGAGTGTCTCATACTACTGTGGGAATAGAGGAAGCTTTACCTGTAAAAAAAAAAAGGTAGATATTATTGTCATCTACAAATAAAATTGGGAGGAAGGACATCAGTAATGTGGGTGATAAAAGATCTGCTTAGGCTAATGGACAATAAAATTACAGATAAAACAGTGTAAAATACCATGAATTAACCTTTGGCAGGAACTTGGAATGGCTTTAGACATTTGAGCAGAGATTTTAGTCAACACTTTCAACCGGGAGAAGAGACAAAATGTCATTTCAGATGTAAACAATTTAGCTGTAATGTCTTATTACCAGATTCATAATTGAATATTACAGTCATTTCCCTCAGCTAAAGCTTGTGTATGCCATTTTTACTCTACTATTTCTGTCTCATGCTATTGATACTGTGGACACCAGCTACTGCAAAAACACCACAGGAACTGCTTTATCCTCATAAGAGTCTTGGATATGAAAAGTCTTTGATATAGAGCTCATTAGTTTTAATAGTTTTAATACTGCATCTTGGAGGAAAAACTGGTCTGGGCTGCTCTATCAGGTTTATTTTATGTCTCTTTTACATATAAAATTAACAATCAGAGTATCTTTTGATAGAGCTCATGTGCCATGGTGCACATTTCCAAAGCAAAATCAGGTTTTTTTGAACATGCAGTATATATCTTCATGTTGTGCAAATAAGAAATGCCTTACAAGTGCCAGCCAGAAAGATTCTGCAAAGTAAAAATAAAGACCCCGAACAGCACCTAAGCTGTTCCTCAGCAACTGGGGGGGGTTTGCAGAGACAAATGGCTGGTCTCCCAGCAGCATTACAATGAACTGTGTCTCTCCAGCTCCTTGCAACCTGCCTGTCTCCATAGTTACTTGGTGCTGCCATACAAACATACACGGATCTGGGGAGGACTAAGATAGCAACCAGCTCTTTTGAAGCATTTTCAAAACAAAGCAGCTTCTTTCTTCATCCATTTCCACAGCAGAAAATAGCTTGCTTTGATTTAATTTTTTTGTTTTGTGACGAGCATACTGAAGAAAAGCAAAGCTAATTAAATACTTCCACATCATATTCTGAATGCTTTGACTCTTTGAATAGTTCAATGAAAAGTGTCATATATTGTGTGCAATACTTAGGAATTCTGTTAATCCACAATGTAGGAAGGTATAGTCCCTGCTGGGCACCTAACACCAACCACCAAAGCTTCTGAATAAGTGAGACAGCCTTAAATTGCAGTCTGTAGCTCACTGTGCCCCAGGTTAATTTCTAGAACTACATCAAAACATTGAACTCAGTACCCTACAGCTGTGATTACAAGATGGAAAGGGCACAAGCAGCTCTGCCTCTTGCTGCCAAGCACGACTGACCGCAGGAAGCTTAGGTTTTACATATTCACTTTTGACTCTCACTGCGACCTTAGCCAGTATCTCTCTCATTAGGAACCACATAACTGCTCAGAACCTGTGGTACACAGAGGATCAGTCTTATTCTCTCAACCATTATTTATTTTCTTCTGGGAACACATTTTTCTGTCTGCTGATTCCAGCTGAGACTGACTAAGCCTCTCGAGTCGAGGTGACATGTACTATTACTAAACACTACACAGATCAAGTCTGTACAGAACAGCACTTATATGAAAAGGTATTTCTAATCCATTCAGAGCAGTAATACTTAGGTGGGGCACATTAAGAGTTTTAGTTATTTTTGTCCTAAGCAAGACTAAGCAGTTCCACCCTTCCGCTGGAACCACAGTAAGCATTGCTCATTCAAGAAATCCTTGCTAATAAACAAGGGAAGGAAAACAATTGTTTCAATCCCACACTGCCAAATTTCCAGGAGGTGTCAGCCACGTTATACAATCCACGTTCTCAAACAAGGTACATCTTGACACATTCTTCCTTCAACAACTGCTCTTCAACTGAAATTGCATACAGCAATGTGCATAAGTGGTCTTTTACACAAAATGAGGACACATGACCTTAAAGACTTACATTACTACATTACTAAGAGGTCAGACAAACCTTGCAAAGGAGCACATGCAAGTATTAAGAGCCACAGCCCCCATACACAGTGTCCTTCTCCTACCCCTCTCACCATACTGTAAGCAGGAATACTCCCAGTTCCCATGCTACAAGAACTTCCATTCAGGTAGGTTTTGCATTGGGTTTTGTTCTCATATTGCTGAAAAAAGTGTAAAGAACCAAGCTGAGTTCTGCTGGTTTGCAAAGGAGTAAGTAAGAAAAAGGTAGTGACATGCCAGTACAGGTATGCACTGGTGATTATACCAACCTGCCTTAAATTAGATACTGATTTTGCAGTTGTGTTCACAGGGATAAGCTCACATGTGGTCTCAATCCTCAGTCTGGTCAAATACCACTTTCCTTGGCTTATGTGTTGTCTGGCAAAAATTGACCACTGATCCTGACTAATAACTAATATCATGCTTTTATTTTGTTTAAGCTATACTTCTTCAAAGCTACTGATTATTGCAAAAGGCCTTAGGTAGGAATAAAGCTGCTGGCATTCTCCAAAAAGTCCAAAGGAGCTAAACTGAGAAGAATGGAATGTAATTTTCATCGTTTTTGAAGTCTGCCTTGTTTAGCTGTTCAGTGCTTAAATTAAACTACTTAGTTCTAACAGGAATATGTTTAGTTTAATTCTGATTAATTTCTTTATACATTTAAACACATTGTATAGGTATTTAAAAAATTTACTTCTAGCAGATAAATCCCCTCAACTAATTTCTAACATAGTTCCCATGTATGAATGAACGTACTATGGAAAAATTACTTACAGCCCCTCCATTCAGTTTTATCAAGTGTTATTTTATACAAGTCAAATGCCACAAGTTCCTCTCAAGAAACTATATTTTGTTTTCTTATTATGGAATGTCAACCTTTAAATAATTACTATTTTATAATGCCTACAATCTTTGGGCAGTTATAGCATGTAGTATACACAAGGGTCAAAGGATGCTTTCATAAGCAAAAAGCGCAAAATACTCTGGCAAGAGTGCTTAAAGAACAGTGAACTTAAAATCAATTATTCCTGCATAACGTAAACTGATAAAAAGTTTCACACTGCTGCAACTATAAACTAAAACTTTTCCAGGTAAGAGATGAACAAGATGTGATATTGAGAGATAACTAACACCACTGACTCTGTGAGCACTCACAGCTCTAACAGAAGGATGAAATTAAGATACTTTCTCATTTCACTTCTGTGAAACTTCATTTCCACTGAGGGGGATGGGATATTTGAATTGCTTTAGTTAAGTTCCATGCTTATCCAAATGAAAGAATATGAAACACATTGTTGATTCAGGCACTCCAAACACTATTAAGTTAAGTTTTCACCCAGAATTTGTATCTTTTATACACCTTAAGACTTTTGATCCAAAGCTAAGAAAGGTCATCCTAAAGCCCCATGGCAAATATAAACTGAAGTCTCTGGAAGTGCATATAAATACTTCATTCTGCTGTTGTACTGAGATTTCCAGTTGGTCAATTCCTTAAGTGGAGAAGAGCATCTTTTGAAAAAGAACAGAACAAATACCATGGAAAACAGCCCTTCCTTAAAGTTATACTGTCGGAAGGCAATCCCAACACTGACTCCATCTGCAAGTCACTATAAAGGGTTCCCATTTTTGATAGCTATAGCATTCACAAGTCTAGCTCTGAAAAGATCCAGAAACCCCTTCTAATCTTGCCAAAAGACAAACTGCCAAAATACTAATCTAAAATTCTTTAGATATCAGTGGTCACAGCCACTATAGCAAGTAATTTGGCACAGCAAGACCAGAACAACATCAAAGTATCCTGTGCTGAGCCTTCCCATCTATACTGTGTACAGTTCAGGAATTTTGTTTCAGACTGTATCCAGCCTGGTTTCCTGGACCAAACATGCTTTGAAGCTGTTAGGAGAGTCAAACCCAGTGATTGATTCTTAGGTACTCCTTGGGCCCAGAAGTGCATTTGGCGCACACCTGGAATGGAGGTTCTGGTTAGTTTCCTCCAAAAGAAATCCAGCACATGCTTAGTAAAATCATTCTGCAGTAAGTAGGGACACTGTCTTCAAAACAGTGCCACTGCTTTCAACCAAAACTCTAACAGAGAGGTAGACACTTACCTACTACTGTCTTGATTCTCCAGGCCTTCTATCTACTCACAAACCTCTCTGCTTAGACCTCTTTCCTGGACTAAATTTGTAGGTTTTTTCAGACCTTCTTAGGACTTAGCAAATTTTTCCAAGTCTTGCTTTTTCCTGCCAAACTCTTTGCAGTAACTTTTTTCTCTAAAAGTCATGTTTGAATAATACATATCAGCTAAAAAGAAACACTCAAGTTAAGTAACTGATTTCCATGCAGTATTTCCACTGCCCTAACATTCCCTTTTTTGTAACAAATGTTGTACTTATCAAATTCAACATCCACTAGAAAGTGAACTTTTGTCTTACAAGTCAAGACGTTACTGTTTATCTGCACATTTTACTTAAAATGCTCCAGTTCCTTCAGAAGCTGTATTCACAATAATTACATCTGAACTACATGGTACCTCATCATATCATTAGATGATAGTATAGATGAAAAGGTATTCTTGAAACACTAATTTCTGTCTTAGGAGTCCACTTTTCTCAAAAGCAGTCTCTGAAGTAGCTTAAAATTATGTTGATACGAAGCTATTACTTCACGAAGCTATCACTGCACATATAAACCTCATTACTTTCTGAACCCAGTCCAGTAGGGTCCTGGAATTTCTGGTATTTCTCCAGCTTAGTTTCTGGTTGGCCTGTGACAACCCTGTCCCACAGCCAAACCCTACATGGAAGACTTTGAGGTGTCCAGGGCACAGCACGCTTGGAAGGAAAGGCCTGCACGGCACATAGTCCTGCTCTCTGGGGAGACAACAGGAGATGGAGATGAGGAAGCTTATCCTTAGCCACCAGCAGCAGAAGTTGTAACCAAGTGCTAATGGGCTGAAGTAAGCCACTAATGGCAGTCTCTAAATTTCACTTTAGTGTGGCACTATTTAAAAGAAGTTTCCTGGAAGAAATCTAAGGGTTTTTTTCTTCTAGAAATTCTCTAGTTAATAACCTCTCTTGCTGATAGCTATGACTTTAGTTACCTGTACTTAAATGCTGAAAGGGTTGTCTTTGAGGTTCTCCAGAAGTCTCAGGTATCCTATGCCTGCTGGAGGGGATGTGCTCACGAATGCTTTTGCCAGTGGCAAGCCCTACCAGACTTGTGTAACTGATGAGACTTTCATGAAGCATATTAAGAAGTAAAGCTTCAGTCCAGGGTCCTGGGCCTGGCGAGTCCTCAAAACACAAGGCGTTCCTATCATCCCTGCATGATTCAACTTGCTGTCCAAAAAACAGATCCAGCAGCCTTTGATCTTCAAAGATGACAGGGAGCAGTCTTTGAGGCAGCCAAATGTGTCTTTCTGCATTACCAGATTGCTACAGAGACAGGCAGATGGGTGGAGCAATCTCTGCGCTCCTGCCATAGAAGCAGCCCAGTTCTGTGTTAAATTAGAGCAGCACCCAGCAGTACATATGGCAAGTGGGAGAAGAGATCCTAAATTCAGCTGTGCAGCTTCTAGGTGGGACCACCCTGTTCATGAACACATTGAAGAGACACTTGTTTTGCTACACTGAAGTCAGAATGAGCCAGTCACAGAAACAGCAGAACTGGACACTAAATAACCTGCTTCAAAGGGACCTGGCACTAGTATCTTGCTTCATCCCACATTTGGAAGTATTTTAACACATCTGTGTGAATCTTTTGTCTTTAGGATAAGTACAGGTCAACTATAGCAAGAAATCAGATGCACAAACGATGAAAGTTATATTAGTACAACTGCAAGTAAAAATCTCTTACCTCTCCAAATGCACCTCTTCCGATCACTTTTATAATTTCAAAGTCATCTCGATGGAGTTGCATTTCCTTTACCAGTTTTGTAAATGGTTTTGCTGTTTAAGAAAAAAAAAAGAAAATTCAATTATAAAGAGAAACACTGCAAGCCAAAATAATCCATAAACCAAAGGTCAAAAGTACTTGTTGCATACCCAGAGCAACAGTAAATATTCAACTATTAGAACTACAGAAGGAAAAAAAAGTTATTAACACTATTTAATTAACACTTAAAAAGTTTTTTAAAAAGTTCAATTGTATGAGTGGCTCTGCCTTGCTGCTAATGAGTAATGAGTAAAGTGGTCTTTCAGAAGGATTCCCCCCCTTTCTTTAGGGCTTTGTGAATCACTAAAGGACCACGTGAAAGGGAGATAGCTCATTCATTATTGGTAAACCCTAGAGACAATCTGTCCTACCCTTCAGCCTCTAGATTAATTCTCTTCTTAAGCAGAGTGCAACTTTACTTTTTATTATTTCAGCTAGTACCAGCTAAAGCTTTAACAGCCGACTCTCAAGAGAGAGCTGTCTCTACTCAACAGCAATGAAACCATTTCCCACAAGATCTGTGGCTAATTTAGGATTTTTACTTTGAACTATCTTTTCTGTTAAGCAACATTCACCAGATCTCAATTAGACCAAGTACTGAAGGGCTCCAGCCTAAAAGATGTCCAGTGATTAACTAACCCACACTTACTTTATTCTGTGGTCCCACTGAATTCATGACACTTCTCAAAATATTTGGTTGATAAATACTACTGCACCTGCAGCTCCATCAATTTTCTCCTCTCCAGATCACAGCATGGGGATCACTATTTAGATACAACGTTCGTTACAGTTCACTACTCTGATTATGAAGATCAAATGAATAAGGAAAAACAGTGGTGCAAGTGCAAGCCAAACTGCACAAGAGCAAGTACGCACAAGCAAAGCAGCAGCTCACTCTTCAAACTAAGCACAAAAAGATCGCTGGTCTTCACTTCATTACAAACATTATTAGACTAAAAAGAATGAAGTTTTTCAACACATGCATTTTTCCCATGTGCAATTGAATAAAATATCACAGAACTACTACTTGTAATTCAGCCCAGACTCCTGTTTTACCTCACCTTACACTATGATTAAGCTAATGAGTTACAAGCCAAACAGAATTCCTACAAGAGGGGTCATTGCCTTGACAGTGTATTTTGGATGATAACACAAACAAACGTACCCTTACAACCACACAGACAGAAGTCTGAACCAGAGACTGCAGATTTCAGTATAGAGTCTAACCAAGAAAGCCTGAAAACCTCTCAGCAAAAAATCATCAGAGTTAAAAAAATGAAGAAACAGCTGTACTGAAGAATAACCATGCTGCTTCCTTGCAGTTAGGAGAGGTGTTACTGAAAAGGTTTCCTCCAGAAGTAATACCCCTTTCACTGCATGTTTCTTGTCTACCCAAAGTATGAACTTTAATAATGAGACTCTACTAGCTTTTCTGCTAGACTCCCTATTTCAGCTGGACAGAAATGCCTACCACAGTCTTCCTCACCACGAGGTCATTGAGACTATCACCCCAAACCCCCAAATTGTTTATAAACACCACCTCAAACCAGTTAGAGACCTATACCAGTCCAATCAGACACCCATACAAGTAAATACCACTGCTGATGCGTGTGATATATGTCAATTATTCTGCAAGGTTCTCTCACCTCCTTCCCACCAAACCAAGACAGATTGAGGAAGCACAACAGCAGACAAGAAATAAACATGACAGTTCCATTATTAAGTATGAGGTTGCTACTACAGAAAGTGGGTCTTTGGACTAATTTTGCAGAACATTAGCTTCTGTTATTAAAATTCAAGGAGAGGGGAAATGAAATCTAGTAATTTTATTTCTGGAGTCACTAACCCAATAATAATTTTTGTTTTAAATAAATAACAAATTTTAGCAATAGTTCTGATAAGCAAACAGAACATCAAAATCATAGAATCATAGAATGGTTTAGGTTGGAAGGGACCTTGGGACACCTTCCACTAGACCAGGTTGAACACTGCCAGCAATGGAACATCCACAACTTCTCTGGGCAATAAAATAACTGGTTTAAGAATAAAAAACCCTGTTACTGTAAATTGAACACAAGCAACATTCAAAGCAGGAAGACAATCTATCAAAGTCTAAGCTGTCTTGTACACTTAAAAAAAAAACAAACCTATATTTTTGTTGACTGGTGACAAAATATTTTGTCTACAAACTTCCTTGCTTTGAAGTGTATCTAACTTCACATCACCAAAACTGGGATTCAGTTTAGAAATGCATAAAGTGGTATAAAAGCAAGTAAATTCGATTAGTTTTATATTTCAAAAGATAATAAATATTACGTATCAAGCAGAGAACATACTTTAATTTCAGTAAGCAGAAGAAATAGTGTCTGCAGGGAAGGGCATGAACGCCACCTTTCTAGGAATTGTACCCTTGAAGAAGGAAGGATGAGCAGCCCTCATTCTCCTGACCACCATTTCAATTAAAAAACTTCAAGAGTTTTAGTTGATCTTGTTTTGTCATCGCAGTTGGTCAACTGTAGTGCTTTTAAAATTAATTAATATACGTAAATGAAAAAAGTATTTTCTCCTAAAAGGAAGTTACTATTTTTACAAGCCATTTGTGCACTTAACTGATGTTTGCTTTTAGTATTTAGTAGGTGTTGGTGTTTGGAAACACAGCAGCTTCAGTGGCCTCTCTCTTGGAAAGCACTAAACATGAATATTTGAATGTACAAAAATATTTTAAATTGGACAGGACTTCTCTTGAAATAGAAAAATTCGAGTCTTATAATAAAACCTAATATCCACAGAATCTCATCATCACAGAGACCACAACAAAAGTTACACATCAAGTCAGAGTTCAAAGGAGGCAACAGACCAGTAATTCATTTAAACTCATATTTACTTTATTAGCACTTGTTTACACCAGGATGTGACCTGCTGCATTTAAGTACTGGATTTCACAATTTCTATCTCTTAGTAAGTTAAATCAAAAAATATTTCCTATTTGCTTTCCTGCTCTCCTTCCAGGAGGCTGCTGTTCCTCAATCTGCAAATATCCAGATCAGTAGCATGCACAGAACTGGCAAAACCGAGGGAGCAGAAACTTCCACCAAAAAGTAGCAGAGACAGGCTGTGTTTGCTGTGCTTGCCAGAACAATGCCAAGTGATTTATCACTATCTAACTGGTAAAAAGCTCCAGCTTCTCCTTTTCTATATCACTATTTGATAAATAGGGAACTCGAGACAAACTTATCTCCATATACTGGAATGAATAATTACACTTTACTGATTAGTTTTGATCCTAATATTGAAGGCAGAACTTATGATTTAGAGTTGATTTAATACTTAATGAAAGTATTTCATCCTGGCAAACAGAAGCCTTAGCTGTGCTGGGGGTTTTGTTGGCAGTGATTACTGAATTTTGTTATATATACACACTGTTGTCAGGGTAACATTAGCTGAGAGTAATTGCAAGAGTTTGTTTATTCATGACTGTGAGGATGTAATCAGAATTTGGGATAGACATTCTACATGCAAATATTTGTATGCATCACTGCCTTTTCTCTCAAGCTCATTTTGCATTATTGTACTTATTCTTGTTTGGAAGAAGGGTGTTCTCCATAAGGCCAGACAACAAAAAAACCCAACAAAACCCCAAAGAACTAATTTTAAGGAGCCAAGTAATGTACGCTCTCAAGAATATAAAACAAAACAGTAACAGTCGATGTTTTGATTCATAATGGGAAGTGAAATGCCAACCTTTATTTCTTCATTGAACAGAGGGGTACATATGAAAGACATAATTTTCCACACGCAATTTCTATTCTGATCATATTCTCCTCTTCCACTGAGAGCTGGGATTAGGATATTTTATTTACACAAAAACATCAATTTGAATAATTTGAAAATACAATTTAAAGCACAGTCACAGGTAAACAGGTTTGTGATTTAGGTTTGAGAGCTGGTGCATCTCCACTGCAGTCAATCTGTATTATGCCACCCGATAGAAAATATTTGAAGGCTGTTTCAGAATGACTAAAAGCTGCAGGAAATGCCAGTGGAGACGATCTGACACAGCAGACTGGGCACTCTGCACTGCTACCCCAGGAATGGGTGCTCACCAGCCTCTCTCAACGTCAGAAGCTTTTGCCAAATTGCCTCTCATTTCTGAAGGCAGGTCAGGGAAGGATGGCGGTATTGTCAACATCACCCTCAAAAAATAAAAGGTTACCTCTTCCCACCTAGAATGCCATTAAAAATGAGAAGTGTTGAGGTATATTTTAAATTTTTACTTTCTGTTCAGATTCTGAATCATTCAATTTATGTCCATAATTTACCATCTGGAATCACACCAGCCAGCACCTTTACATCAGTGGGCAAAAGACTACCTGCTAGGTTTATGGTAACTACTGCTTCAGTGGTGGAATTATCCAATGCCTGTAATTTGAGGACTCCTCCCTATTTTGTTAGGCAGTGCAAGTTTCCAGAAATTCACAAAAATCACTCAGCTGAAGCTGCCAAATGTTCAAGAACATCTGATGTTTTGTATCATTGGCAGATTCAAGTTTTAAATAAATGTGACAACTGCAAGCAAACAATACACAGACTCACAATTCAAGTTGAAAGGGACTAGCTGGTCTCTAATCCAACCTCCTGCTCAAATCACTGTCAATACTGATTTCAGACCAGGTTACTCAGAGTTCTGCCTGGTCAGGTTTCAAAAACTTCCAAGGATGGAGACTCCATGGGCTCTTGGAGAACCCTGCTCATATACTGGACTGCCTTACACCGGGTAGTTTCACAGTTTGGAACCAATCCTGTAAGTGATTTGAGGTTTAAGTCATTACATATCATGACAACAACACTGAGGTAGATCTACCCTGAAGGTACGTCCAAACCGTCTGGTCAGACACAAATTCATCTGCCACCACAGTCCCTTTATCTACTCATCCCCTTTACAAAACATTGTGGTAGGCAACTATGTGGACTGCAAAAGGTTAACGTCAGGGAAACAAGAAAATGACGCAGATAACTGTCTGTGGAGCCACATTCCCATCAGGCAGATATAATATTTTATTTAAGATGTTTTCTTTGGAGAAAGAACATGAAAGAGCAGCAAGTTTTACCATTTCTCTCAACCATCCCTCTTCACTTACATTCTAGAAATCAAGTAACTTGTTTGCCCTCTGTGCACCCTTTTCAAAGAAACAGCATTCCTATGACATTGCTACTAAAACAGAAGGCTGGCAGGTTTAACAAGTTAGTGCTTGTATACACATCTTGGAAGATACCCACACCCAGGTAGCCCCAACCTGCTCACTAGGGTGATAAATACCTGTTACAACCCACACTTCAGTTTTAAAGAAGTACAATCGCCTTGCTACCCATTTGTGAAATTTTCCCTGTATTTTAAAAATGTACATTTTTTTATTCTTCCATCTTTTGCTGACTTCAGTTTTAATTTTTCCAAATATAGACCCTTGCCTCCCTTTTCCTGTGCTGCCTGTTTCCTCTTACTGTCAACCCGAGTGAAAGCTTTTTCCAATCTGGTTTCCTAAGGAAATAAGGTGACCTGGCGGCAGCCAGCACACACCAAGCTGCAAAGCATCCATGGTCATGCAGGGACAGGGAAGCAATACAACACAGAAGAGGGAAGAAAGGAAGAGTGCAGCAGAAAAGGGAAGGTAGTACAGTGGGAAGGGCAGGGGGCTATTCCACTGAACCCAGTAAAGGAGGTAGATACAAATTCTACAGGGTTCAAACTTCACCGAAGTTCTGCTGTTTACAAGCCAAAGGTGACACATTCTGTGTTCTCTGACACATTTTCTGCTTGCCCTCCCTACTGTTTTTATGACATACATACACACACTTCCATTGCTCTGTCTGCCTCTTGCTCAATGATCCGATTCTCCGTCATTCATCAACATCCATTAGACCAGTGCAGTGGTGCAAGACTTTGGTAATCACTACAATGACACAAACTCCACAACCTGGTTACCTCTTGCAAAGTGCCTACAGCCCTTGCAGAACAGCCTCCTGATACGACGCTGCTTCACACACTGTTAGAGTCCTCTTTATTCCCCGAGCAAGGGGCCATCCAGTTTTACAGTGCCTGGATACTCAGTATTTCCAAATTTTAAGATGTTCTAACAGCATTTATCGGAACTAAAATGACAGTAGAAACAGACATTAACTCAACAGCAAGAAAGTCTGAGTCTTCTTAAGGTTGATTTTTAAAGATAGTAAGTAGTAGCTAATTATTAAATATCATATTTTTCTTTATTTGGTATCCAAATACTTAAAAAACACTCAAGCTCTTCTGAAGAACTATTGTACAGAGGTATCCATTTGCAGCCATGATTATGGATTTGTTTATTTTATAAAAGCTTTCTGGCATATGTGAAAGAGTGTTTGACCACTTTCAATCAGATACCTTGCTGACACTTAACAGAACTATGAACTGGGACAAGATTTGGATTAGATAATTACATGCAACCCCCTCAAAAATTTAAAAGGATAAAAAGATAATTAGTTTTAGGCATAAACCAAGACTGAGTGCTCATAGCTTCCGCATTTTGCTCTGTAAGTGGCTTTATCAATTACAGAAGACCTGACTGTGGTATTTAGAATTTGTACACTAGTCTGTGATAACTGCATGAAAAATTTATCACCAAGCTAAAGGGTAATGGCACTGGGAAACACTTTGAAGAAAAATATTGAGTAGTAGTTCTGATGTTGATCCTATTAGTGCTGCTAAATTTGCCAGCAGAAGAGCCAGGCATTTACCTTGAAACATCATCTGTGTTCACTGTTACTCTTTTTGTGTGGCAAGCCCCAAGTGCAAGAGCCATACAGAAGGACTCAATCAGCAGCAACATGCCAGCTCGCTGATGAATGTTACCACAAACACTTAATAGCTGGCTATCTGCCTGACTAGCCCATTCACTGCTTTTCATGCTCACAATGAAAGGACACCAAAGATAATATGCAAGGTTTGAACAGACTAGAAGAAAGGAACACACAGATGGTTCCCAACAGCCCAAGTGAAAAACATGTTGCCAGTTTAATCAAAGCCACCGCATGTGTCTTTGAGAACTAAACAGCAACAGTGTTCTAGCAGGTGAGAGGAAGTAAGTGCTGGCTTACATACCCAAAAAAACCAACAAATGACTATTTGCTGTACTCATATATATGCAAGACCTTAGTTTACCAAAAGAAAAATAATGGTCAGGTAAAATAAAAACAACATGTCAATCAGACCTAAAGGTTAATGGCATATCCCAATGCTACAAGGGATGCAAGTACAAGGAGAAGAACCTTATATCAAACAGAGGGCAAAGCTCAGCAACCAATTTCTCAGCTTACTGTTGTGTTACTGTCATGGAATGATCCAAATTTAGGGAAGTATAACTTGGTCTCTAGAAACAATTCAGGCAGGATTTGTATTTTCTTTTTCTTTTTCCCCCTTCCAAACATTGGAGTTGATCTTGGAAGATGGAACTATTAGTACTAAGATTGAAGAAAAACGTGACTGTGAATAGCGTTTTGTTTGGGAAAGCCAGAAGTGACTTACTATCCACACAAACCCGGTGAAGCTTCACAACATGTAACATTTCAGACACAGCAGGAAAAAAAGACTGAACAGTAAAAGAAAACCTGCACCTTCGGAAGTGCTCATCAGGGCATTTCAGAAAACATTCAGCAGCTTGAAATGAAGTTCTAGCCCAACTAGAATGAAAAAGCTCCCAGAGAAATTATGTTCCTTACTGCACTTTGTAGTCCAGTTTTTCATACCTCTTTCAAACTTCTCACATTTGTTTGGGAGAGGGAAAGCCAATATGCCTCTCTAACCTTTCCCTAGGGTTTCCAGCTCCTTCAGCAGACTATCCACCAACCATGGATTCACTGGTGGTTCATCAGCCTCTTCAGCCTTAGAGCCTTCACTGACTAACCTACCCAGCAGAAGCCCCGCCTCTGCAAGCTGTTATTCTTTGAAGAGACTGAAACAAATGTATCTTGCTTCTACTCAAATTTGGTAAGATTTACAAAGGTGGTACTTTCCTTCCTCCTAAGCCTCGCTAAAAAATACAAAGAAAAGATTACTATTCAATAGTAAAGAAACTTTTCCACTCCTATATAACTGCTGATACCCAATGCCTTCATAGGCTTCATCTTCAGTCCTTTTATTTTCCTCAAAACGATCATACCCAGCCCAGAAGACACATGTACATCAAGTCCTCTTTTGAATTATACATTTTCCTTGTAACAGTCTGACATTCCAGACATCTCAGACAACTGAATAGGGAGCTACATGACCACTTTAATTCATAAAGGAAATTAATTCTGCTGCTGAAAGAGCTTCTCCTTGTTCCTTCCCATCACACTCCACTCTATCGTTTGGATCAACATTAGCATTCATGTGTATGCCAAACCAGGAAACATTTCCAGGTGAAAGCTGACTTGTCTGTCCCATTCCATCCCATCCCACCAAACCATTGACCCAGTGGGACTCAGATACAGCTGTAACGTTGGCACCCCAGTCCAAGGCAGGGAGAAGGACAAGACTGGAGAAGGGCAAAATGGCTTTTGGAATTGATGTGAATCTGGCCTGGACTGCAGTGAGCATGGAAGTGCTATGCCAGAGCCTGTTTCTAGTCAACCTGTACCAAATTAGCACAGGATCTTCCAAGATACATGTCAAAACACTGTAAGAAATGGATGTGACACACCACAGAATGAAATCTCTGTTTAATATAGCTTTATTCATGCCTCAGTTTTTCTGTACTCCTAGTTCAGGGCCAGATTTTGCAGGTGTTGGAGAGGCCATTTAAGCCACAGCAAATGGCAATCGCATATTGAAGCACATCAGTAATGGAAAAATTGTTTCAGGGTTTTACATGAATCGCTAGTTCCAAACAGTAACATTTCAATGATTCCATTTCTTTTATTCCATAACAACGTTGTAAATATTGCTAAAATCCACTTATTTTACTGCATGATGAATAATCTTAAAAACATGGTTAATTATTTTTTTTGTAGAATAGTTTAAGAATTATGACTGCTCAGAAAAAGAACTTTGATATCATCACTTACTTTTCAGATGGTTTCAAAGTAGAGATTAAGAATATCTCAAATTTGAGCTCACCCAAATTTCAACGACATAGGATGAAACTAAATTTCATCAGACCTAGCACCTCTTGCACACCCTGCTAAGAAATAAAATAACTCCAATCTGATGACCACACTGTGCTGATATAAGCTTACATGCACTTACATTAATTAAGCCACCACTTACATCACCAATGTATGAGCAAAGTTCTAATTCCTGACTGCACGCTTTATTTCACTTTAGAAGTAAAACTTAGCAAAAAAGTAGCATCAATTACTTACAGCGAATGCACATCTTTTTTTTTTTTCTCCAGATATATACAAGATATTCTCTCAAGTTACTATAAACTTAATGTATGCATAATGTAACAGAACAATTAATACTTTACACTGGTGCTGTATTTACCACATGCCAACTCCTTTATTTTAGAGGTTAGAGGTTTCTATGAAGTTCTTCTAGCCAAAGCACCCTACACA
The DNA here is from genome assembly GCF_036250125.1 of Pseudopipra pipra. Lineage (NCBI taxonomy): Eukaryota > Metazoa > Chordata > Aves > Passeriformes > Pipridae > Pseudopipra > Pseudopipra pipra. The sequence goes on from NC_087554.1 coordinate 54,820,137, forward strand.
AACGCACTTAAGAGTGACAGGAATGAAATCCACATAATGAGGTATCCCTTTTAATGACACAACCATAGTGGATTGCTGCAACCAGAGGGGCAGTTCTGGAGATCGCTCTCTTCCTTGTATCAGCTCCAACAAATCCAACTGGTCTCACCTCACTGACCTGATTCTACTCACTAAATCAGCAGGATCCTGAGACACACAACACAACTATCATCCTGTAATTTAACAAATTGAATCATCATTGCTGAAGGGTCGTGAGAGGCTGCTGGGCCAGCACAAGCAAGAAGGGTAAAGGAGCGCAGCTGTTCTTCAGAGGTCACTGTCCCAAGTGGCACAGGGTGTGATGAACTGCCCACACATCAGCCTTTGCTGCCGTCCAGTTGCTGCAGAGGTGGCCTGCCTTGGTGCTAACACCCATGGAAAGCTGGATCAGGGAGCAGAGATAAACAACAATTACCTTTTTCCTGATGCTTCAGTTCCCAACCATATCAACACCACAAACTAGGAAACATAAGACTAAGGATCAGCTTACAGTGCTACAGAACTGCACCTGATTTTTATTTTTTTGATGGCTCAAGGCTGCAACACTACACATATAAACACCCTGAGCTGTTTTTCAATTTCAAGAGTTCAAGTAGCAGCAGCAGCTACTGTAAGTACAGGTGTGGCACATCTTTCTCTTCACTTCCTTCTAAATGGCAGTGTACAGGAGGACATTTTCTCAGACATTACTCATCTTCTTTCAAAAGTTGCCCGGAGCTTGAGATCTAATTAAAAGGTCACTGAAAGTCATATTTTTGCCATAGGAAAAGGCCACGAAGACATGCGACAACAATTACTGTAACCAGGCATTAGAATATTTGGAGTAGCTCAAGTTACTCCGAAGGAGTGAACAGGGAGATTGCCTTTAATCCTGCAGAGAATACTTACAAGTCCCATGCTAAGATTTGCTACACATTATAGTGGATGGCTCAGAGTGGCTTTTTTATTATCATAAATACTCTCACTCAGTTCCCTCTCCAGACCAGGAAATCTAGAGCCAAGGCCATTCCGTCTCAGTCTACTAATTCCAATATCAGCAGCTGGGAGCAAGGAAGTGGAAGACCATTTACAGCAGCACTGTCTTCATGGACTCCAGGTGCTAAAGGTCACTACCAGCAAAACATTAGGAGCATGGCAAGCCACCTGTAACAGCAAAATCACTGGGGTTTGGGTCATTCAGAAGGTAAGCGCATCTCCAGAGGGCATGTCAGGATGTTTTTGAACACTTACTGCTCAGACAGGATGTAAAAAGTGTAAAAAGTAAAGAGAAATATATCTCTCAGCCTTCCAAGATGTGATGAAAACTTTATCCAGATAAGGCAACGTGCTTCTAATTTCACTTCGCAACTTTTCCCTAATGTCTGACACTGACACAGCATATTTCACAATTTGTCTATATCTATCCCCAGGCTTTTCATATACTACAGTTAAAATTTAAAATGGGTAAGGAAGGTCTAAATTTTTAGCAGGTGGAGGAAGGGGAGAATCTACTGGAAAACTTGGCCTTAGATACAGATTTCTAAAAATGGAGTCAAATTGTATGGTACATGGATCATTAGCTGTACAGAATTTTTTATAAGTAGTAATGGTTCAAAAAAAACCCACCCTCAAATAAAAAATTCCCAAAATGTCATTATTAGGAAATAAATCAAGAAGCCTGCAGAATACTGTTTTAGAATACTGCCCATTCCAGCTATCAGTTTGCTAGCATCAACTAATTAGTCTGAAGTTTCAGACTGACCAAGATCATAATGCCTGCTATTACATAAAGAAAAAAAAGCCATTTAAATCTTGCCTGGAACCAGGGTTTGTTTTTTTAACACACATTGAATAGCCCTGAAAGAAAACATTTTGGATAAATGATAATTTAGAATATTAGATACATGACAGTTTACACATGTTTGAATTTTTAAACTGTCCTTTAAATCAAAAAGTCATCCTTAGGGAAGTCAAATCCTGGAACAGTTAGGAGTGAATTTTTAAAATCTAACTGATTTACAGCATGACTAAACAGCTTTAACATCACATATATATGCAAACCATATGGAACAAGAATCTAAAAATAGAACACCATGCCTTTTCCTAGAGACATTTCCAAGTCTCCAAGCATTATAAATTCAGTTTTCTCTTGTACAGGCAGGATGAAGTTCTTCCTTCTTCTCTCCCCCTCATTCTGCATTTTTATCATGTTTTCCTATCCAAATTTTTGCTAATTTATGTACAGTACACTGAATAAGCTCTTTCCCCTTATCTCAGTATTTTGTGTATCAAAGAACAGTCTTGGGTTTGATTTTGTTTAGTATTTATAGCCTGTCTTTTCCTAACATCTTTGCTGTGATATCTTTTAAATTCTTAAATCCAGTTTCTGGATCATGATTTTAGAAAAGCTCTCAACAGACTGCCAACCCACATGATGTGGTGTTTAATGGCCATGCTTCTAGGCATTCCCAAACCTCTTGTAGGCTCCCGGCCGCTTGTATCCTCCACACTAACATTCCAATGCAGAACATACCTCCCATTACTGCACACTCCAGCATGATCAGCAGCAGTCCAAGATCCCTGGGTTCTAGCTTCTCCCTCCTTCTTGCCTTGTATTCTCAAAGCCGGTAAGAAACAAAACTCTGTTCAATCACTGCCCTCACAGTTGTAGATATCACATCTCACCTTTATGTCTTGCTCCTCAGTTTTTCAAGGAAGGCATATCAAGTGAGGATTATCCCAACAAGTTTTTGTATCAGATGAAGTATCAGATAGAACATTCTGCTTTTAAGCTTGTCATTTTAAACACAACTTCACTTAAATTTAGGTGTAAGATTATCCACATGCCATCTGTGTTTAATAAGCACCACATCCATAATCCTTTTGCCCTAAGATTTATTTCCACACATTTAGGCGGACAGTTCCTTTTCTTTACTCATCTACAGCCCATCTAGACTGGTGTGTTGATTTCAAAACAGAAAGTCAATTACCAGGGCATTTAGAACAAGCTTGTAGTACCCTGGCAATCTCAAATCTTCATCTGTACCTCAGGCTCCATTCTCTTGGCTTCCAACCTTTTTCTTTACTCATACTTGGAAATAACAACCAAACATTTGGAAGCTCCAATGCAACACCAGGGTGAGCAGCTGCATGCCAGTACAGATGCAGCTGGAAAACCCTACCAGTATAGATGTGCTTTTACAGCTTTTCATTTCCAGAGTACAAACCAGTGAAGATGCATTAACTTCCTTCCACAAATCTTTAAACATAGTACTTGGCCTCTGAGGAGACCATGAGAAGAAGAGGTGACCACAAGCAGAAGAATGAGGAATTTCAGTCAATCCTCAAAATACTTTAACCCACTTCAATGCAACTGGAAACTCTGCAAAGCAGTATAGACATTGAGTCAGTACTTACAAAGAGGAAAGCCAAATAGTTGTCTTTCTATCTCCTTATGCATCATTGTAGCTACACCCCATTCCCTTCTTTTTCCCCACATAGAATTTAATATTTTCCTTTACTAATTTGTCTCCAGTGTCATCTAAGTAAACCTTGGTTACTTTGCCCATTCTCTGATTCTTTTAGCTCTTAAGTAATATTTTCCAATTGCATCGACTCACTTTAAAAAAAAAAACAAAACACTCAGTCCCAAACCACAGTTTATGAAGACTGTCAAACTTTTCATCCTTGATAATGTAGTTCAGACAAGTTAGTTTCTTTTTTGATGCTAGCTGAGGCTATGTAATCCTTTTCTTCCATAAACTTCTTTGGGATTCTCTAACGGAAAAGTCTGGAAGAGATGTAATCTTTAATTTTTTGCTTTACTTTATAGTCTCTTAAGATAATATATATGCCACTCAGGTCATATTTATTTTTTTTTTTTAAATATCATGAAAAGGCTGCTCAGGACTGCTTGATAAATAACTTATCATTCCACCTTTGGGTTGCCACTGTGAATCTAGCAAGGACATGAATATTACCAAAAATGTTTTTAATCTCTTGGTAGTTTCATGGTCTTTGAAGTAACACACAAATTTCAATCTGGTTCATATGGGCAGGTACACACACAACACAAGTTTGTGGCAATTGTCTGCAAGACAGAGATACCATGCAGAACAGAGGGGAAAGAAGGCTGCGCTTATAAACTTGCATTTTTGTTGATCAAATTGTCTGTAAAGGAATTTAAGTCTTGAAGACTATTCTTCTGGCAACTATCCTAATGTTTATACCTTAACAGCAACAAAATTTCACTTTTATAATAATTTCAGGAAGCTTAACTCTTGTTTCCTATGTAATTTGAATTTTAAAACCAAGTCCATAGCAGCATCATTAAAAAAAATAATCCAGGACCATAAAAATCTTTAAAAAGAAGTAGCAGGAACAGTCATGTGTTAAACTATTCCACTTTATTATTTGCATGAGCAGCAAGTGTCACTTTGCCACTGTTTCTATTACTGTGCTCAGATTGGACCAGTAGTTACTCTTACACAGGAACAAAAATGCACCAAATTATTCTAAGAAATTTTACAATAGCAGAGTAGCTTGTGCAACTGCTGGCAAAAATTCGCTCCTGACTGATTGTTCTGCTGCATTTTAAAGGAAGGAAAGAAGCCAGAAGCATTCACAGCTATATTATATGAAACCAAAATTTAAGAAATTATTCTTTACTGAAGATCCACTCTATGAGAAAAGCATTTTCAAAGAACCAAGAAGTCAACCCGAAGTCTCATCTTTCTTACATGAGCATATTTGAATAGATCAAAACACCCAAGTCTAGTAAGAATCTTTATCTCATATGAAAAGGTTTTTTTGAGTGCCATCAGTTCCATCGCTCCTTCAAAATCTTCCTTTACAGAGATTTTAGTAAATAAACTCAACTTAAAAGTTTTCCTTAAAGTAGAAGAACTTCTAGAAGCACAGGTAAAGACATTTGGCCTGACCAATGTTTGTAGTATACTGATCAATATTTAAGACTTTAAATGATCTCTTTCCCACTCCTTTCTAATTCATGTACCTGCTTCTTTTTTATTCCAAGACTACAAGTTTTAAATCAAGTACTATGACTCCTCAACAATCTATTTCTGGATAAGTGTTAAAAGATTACAAGCTGACAGTGTTGATTTCCTCTTCCACAAATTGTTATGCACACCTAAAATTATTTCCCTGCCAATTAATTTTTTTTAAACACAAAAGTGATAACTAGCAGTCTCCACCCAAGTCTCTCAGAAAATGGAGAGGACAGGTTCTTAAGTGTTATATGGGACATGAAGGGGGAGGAAGAGATGAGGGCAAGGAGATTGAAGTAAGAAGTAGGTCTTGCCCATGCCTTCCTCTTGCAGAAAGATAATCCATTATCTTTCACCAGCTGTCACCCATTTCAGAGCTCCCCACAGAGCTCTGAAGGTAAATTACTGGAGCACATTTTCCAGTAAAGTCTCTGTATTATTTATTCTGTAGCTATCAAGCATACACTTAAAGAAAGAGCTATCATTACCGATGTGCAAAATGACATATTACAGCCATTGACACAAAAGGTCATTGCTGCAATGTGTGCACAAGCGTCTATTGCTTTTTTAAAGACATCACTGCAAAGTGCCTTCTCTAAATACAAATAGGAAATGAGAAGTGAAGTCTGAACTAAATGAAAGAGGAAATTAAGGACATGAGAGGAGGAGAATTATATTTCTCAGTAGTTTTAGCCAGCAAGACTCAGTAGAAAAAAAGAAGTTATTGCCATTATTTTACTATCTGCTTTTTCTTCCAAGGTACCTGGAAGTGTGCATGTACCAGAGCATCTGAAACAACTACAGAACACTTTGAAAAAAGTTTCTTCTGAAAAACTAACACACATTATAAACTGCTCACAGACACAGTCCTTGCCCCAGAAGGGCAGTGGACCATTACATTATATAGTACTGTCAATTAATGCCTTCATGACATAGCTGACAGTATATGTTCTCTGAGAAGGATGTCTACCAGACTTCTAGGTATTTAGGAATGTAAGAATTTTGGAGAATCTTATTATTTTCCAAGGAGTTTGCTGGAAGCAACACACTCAAAGACATAAATTCATTGTATGGAAAGTCAAATGGCACTTAGGATACCCTATAGGCACGACACACCACTAATAAAGGACTTAGTTCTTGGGTTTTGCCCCATTTATACATTGCTATCCTCATCACTGATAGCACTTCCTGTGCTATTTTCCATATATCAATATGATTTTGAAACACTGAATTTGTTGTGCACTTTGGTTAGCTCACTGTGCTATCATCAGTAAAGAACATCAGCATTAAAACCATGTCGCAAGTCCAACTTCATGTAGGTCATAAAGCTCTTATTCTACAGAGGAAGCAAAAAACCCCAGCTACTATCTCCCATTAAATCTTTAGAACTATGAGGAAGATTTGTTTCACCCTGTTGTTAGCAACCGCTTAGCCAGACTCCTTATAATGTCAGATATAAGGATATTAGGAACTCTACTAAATAGAGATCCCTTTGGGATATGAGAACATATCTAGAAGAACAGCTAAACCTGTATTTTTCATAAAGGATGATTCAGGCTCGCAGTCATGCAGGGATTTCAGGCTCTTCTGACACCTCCATGGAATAATGCTTTAAAATACTTCAACTGCTATCAAGGCCAAGAACCAGACATAAGGAAACCACACTTGAGAAAAAGCACTAGACATAAAACATAGGTTCAAAGTTCTTAAAACCTGTTCTGACAATTCTCTGCTAGGAACAAGGAAACTGGTGCTTTCTTTAAATACATGGCAGAACAGCATGAAAAAAAATTTAGTTTCCCTTCATTTACAAGCCCAGTTACAAGTTTGTCAATACTTACATTCAGAGTGTGGTAACCACCGAAGATTATCAAAAATTAATAGTAAAGGTACACAAGCTGTGTGAACTTCTTTATCTACTACAAGAAGAAGATTCTATTTCACATATTTCTTTCCATTTTGAGAAGTATGAAGAACAACTGTTTCCTATTAGAGCAGCCATGATGTAAAATGCATTTGTGAACACAGGAAAAAATATTATACTGAACCACACAGTAAATTCAGGTTGGCAGGGACCTCTGGAGATCGGAGTCCACCCTCCTACTCAAAGCTGAGATAACATCAAAATTCAATCAGGTGACACAAGGCCTGTCCAGCTGAGGTTTATCCCTTAGGATGGAGAGACTATCACCTTTCTGGGAGACTCTTCCAGTGCCAGACCACCCTCATGAGGAGTACTTTATGTCCCCCTGACTATTTGAATAGTCAGAATCCTCCTTGCCATAGACTGTGTCCACTGTATCTCCTTTTTGGCAGTGCACCCAGGAAGCATTTGTCTGTGTGTCCTCCCTAACCACACATCTGGCAGTTGAGGATCATGATCAGCCCCCCTTCTCCAGGCTGACCAGCCCCAGGTATCTCAGGCCTTTCTTGCATATCTTGTACTTCAGGCCTCCAACCACATCAGTGTTTACTGCCAGACTCTCTTCAGTTCCCCAGTGGTTTTTCTGTACTGGGAAGCCCAGAAGTAGACAAAGTACCCCAGAAATGGCCTCAGAAGTGCTGCAAAGAGACAAATAACCACTTCCCTCAGCCTGCTGGCTACAGTCTTGCAGATGCAGCCCTCTACACAGGCAGCTTCTGTTTCTACAATGGTGCACCACTGACTTGTCCAACTAATTGTTTACCAGGATTCTCAAATCTTTTTCTGCAAGGCTGTTTTCTAGCTGGTCATTCCCCAGCTTTTACAGCAAGACTTCACACTTGTCATGCTGAACTCCATGAGGTTTCACAGTGTGAAGGAAGCATAATGCTGGTATGCAAAAGGTGAAGGACAGAATGTAAGGTCTGCTATCCCCATCCTCAACAAGTGCCTGAAACTGTAAACACAATCTTTACGATGTTTAATACTATCCACAAGAACAGGAAGGTTATACCTAGACAACCTATAGCTTCAATTCTTTCGTAATCAACCAGGGTACTTCTGCTAATCCATGCATACCTTTAATGTTGAGGAAAATTACTGAAAGCCCTTTCCTAAGGGCAGTAAAAGCTTCTCCATCATCGAATTTTAATTTTTTAATTTAAACTTCTCCCCCTTCCCACCTTCTCAAAATGTTGAGTCTTTTATCTTTACAATTCACATCAGACAGAGTCAACTTCAGGATTCACAAGGATTGATTATTTCTAGCCATGGATGTAGACCTGCCTGGGTCAAGCCTGACTAGTATAGTCCTGTTCATAGAGCACTAAATCCAATCCAGTAAATCCTGCTGGCCCACAATATCACAAACACAGCGATAACCACAGTTCAGTTGCCTTAATAACCAGTAAATATTTCTAAGGGCAAGATAAAGACAGTGCATGGGCCTGATACAGCCTGCAGTTAGGCATCCCCACTGTATGTTGTCCTGTGTTATCTGGAGTATCAGGCCAGCAGGACCACAGTTTAAAAACAACTGTGTGTATATTGTCATTATTCCCAACTTAAATATAAACTGTTCAGGAAACCAAAGGCTGAACTTAGTGGTAATGGAAATCTTCAGTTACATAACAGACTAATTTAACACAGTCAAACTTAACTCCTCTCAGCAGCAATATGTTGCCACATGACTAAGGCATATTACTACAACTAGTTAAAGCTGGTCTGGAAAGAAAATGTTTGTGCTTCTTCCCTGTGACACAACTAACCTGCAACTTCTCAGAAAGTCTGCTCTGAAAGATGAAGCGTTGTGAGTTTAAGAAAAATACCATATTACCCTTAAAAGGCAGAAAGGTTAAATACCACAAACTCCAGCCTTCTCTCTGCACTATAACCCAACATGTAGCAATTACCAGCCCCATTAGGACATTTAGATCACTTTTAGCCTCTCGTACATGTAAAACTTTTCTTCTCACAGCCTCCTGTAGGAAGTCACATAGGGTGAGGTTCTGAATCATAATAATGTAGTTTCCTTTAGGGTGAGTAACTCGAGATCATTGCAAGACAACAAAGCCACCCTAAAAGGAACCACTGATAGCAAGAGCACAGCGAGACCTCCTCCTTTGCTTAAAGAACATACTAACAAGAAAGAAGATGTGGCCAGATATTACATGGCCATTTCTCACAGACATAATGCAAATGCTCAGACACAGAAACCTAATTTTAAAATTTTAATTTATTAATATCATTAACATTAATAATATGATATATAATATTATTATTATTTTAAAATTAAAATCTTTAATTTAAAATTTTCAATAGAAGCTTCTTACTTAAGCACACCTATAGGTATAGGAAAAACACATTTGCTACTCTCCTTTGGATCCAGAGTCCAAGAATGGACAGAAGCCTGCAGAACAAAGCCTGCAGTGCCTGCACACTGGGCATCCATCTCTCATGGCTAACAAGAGACAAGGAGGGCCCAGACATGCAGCCATTACACACAGAAATGGGGGTGGAAGGAACTACACAGGATGACCTAACTAATCCTATCAGAAGAAAGAGCTAAATTTAAAGACTAAACATGCATCTTAAAAAGCAAACCTTTAGGAGCATATTTCAAAATGATATAATAGGATCTTCATGCCTGAAGTCACCCTCCTGCTGTTTCTACTCTGCCTTAATTACAGTAAAATAGAGAGACACTCAGAACACTCACAGCTTTCCTCATTGATAATCCAAGTCACATGGGCAGCAGTAAAGCCAACAGCAACACAGAAAAGCTCCATGAAGAAGCCAGCTTTTGAGGAAGGATACGCAAAACGAAGATCATAGAAGTGATGTAACTGCAGCAGAAATCCAAAGGTGTGCAAGGCAATGAAAACATCCCCATCCACCCCAAAAGTACACACGGATCTCTTGAAGAGGCAAAGGGGGAAACAGGGACAGAAGAATTCCTCAAGAGTGGGAAAAAGGTTTCAGATGCCCCACCAGTATTACTATGCAATTACTAGAAAACTTGTCCTTCCTCAGATGAGGACAGAGATTTCATCTATCCAGGGAAGGCACACAGTTTAACTCTTAGGCTAAGGGACCATTACTAGCAGGGCAATCATAATGTACAACAACCCCCCCCCCCATACTTCTGTAGTGGTTGCTATGTTTTGGGTAAAATTATACCACCTATAAAAAGAATGAATCCACAACCCGTGAACTACATAGTCCGAAATAAAAGTACAATATTGCCAGAAAAACAGTGGTTTAAGACTTCTTTAAGACCGACTTTCACATATCTACCTGAGTTTAAAACATGTGTCATCTTACTTATTATCTTTCACCTAATTGTTTAATGACAATTAGAATAATATAACCCAGGTTTAAGATGAATTAAAATCCAGACAGAATTTTGTACAGACTTTTCTAAAACCCTAAGCATGCACATCTTGCTAAACTGGCACAAACATATTTCAAGTAGGACTTCACAAAGTTTATCCATGTTTATTTTTATGTTGGAAAACAACTATAAATGGTGAAAAGAATTTGAAATTTGTGCTGCTTCTGATCTTTTCTCTTCTTGGCCTTTTGTAGAAAGGCAGCTATATGTATTCAGCCCTCAATGGCACTGCACTTAAGCAAATAAAGAACTATATCTCAGCCTTTATTAATGCACATCTGGTTAATAAATTCCATTAATTTTCAATGATTCAGTACTTGGTGAAGACACCCCACCAGTTTGAAAAGCTCAGATTCCCTTATAGAGGTCTCAGGTTGGGTGTCCAAAGATACTAATCACATTTGAAGCTTTAGGCCATGGTTAAGTAATAACAGGTTTCAGTGTTAAGACCCTGATGACATGAATGATAGAAATTAAGATCTCAGGCACTTCAGGATGCCTAAGGCCTCAGCTGGAAATGATGGATGCACACACTTAATCTGAATGCACTCTAAGTATATCTACAGACATGATTACTGAGGCCTATGCAAAATCAGGGCTTAAGAAAACAGTGTGTAGTTTCCTATTGAAGAAAGCTACATTCATTATAGTGAACAAGATCTTTATAAATGAAAGCTTGCATTCTGGCAATCTGCATACGCCGATGAGAAAAATAGGGTGGAAGATTTTAGTGTTAGGAGAGAGCTGAAATGAGCAGATCACAGTGAAACACAGAGCAAATGACAAAAATCCTTAGAACTGGAGAAGCTTTTTAAAATTAAATCTCTTTTCTTAAAAAAAAATAAATAAATTAAAAAATAAAAACCATCACAAAACCTAGAGCTTCGCTGAGAGCATATTATTGAGCATGATACAAGCCCTTTGGTAACTACATCGAGAATACACTGGAATTCTCAAGTGTACCTTATGAAAGACCTAGGAAATTAATCTCAGCTCTGTTTAAGGCATTATCAAAGGCAACAATATGGCAAAAAGCTTTAACAAGCCACTTCTATTTTTCTAAAAAGTTGGTTTATGGTCCATCATCCTACTAATCTTTTCAGACTTGGGTAATGAAAAAGATGAACGTATAAAACTTTTCCTAATCCTATTCTGTTAACAGCTCAGATAAATTTGCAATTGTTAAGGTAAGTATTATAATTCTTCCTTTTTGTAATACCCATCTAAAACCAGCCGGCATTAATTGCTTCAAATTACATGCAAAGGATAAAATATAATTTTTATAAATACAAAGAACCTGTAGTTTAACGTTCCCAACTAATCTCAACTACAGATCAACATTTTTAAAATCTGAAACATTAATATAGAACCATAAAGTAAAAGCAACTTGCTAAAAATAGCTAATGAAACAAGTCTCCTCAGTTCAGATTCACCCAGTTAAAATCATTTGTTCTAGTAGGTGTGGAAGAAACTGACTCACTCCCACACGTGAATTGTTTGCAAAAATAGGTTAGTTCAACTTAATTTGATTTAAAAAGTTCATTGTACTGGATCTGTTGGCTAAACTGACTTCCAAGACATTTCATTGGTAATGCAAAACTCTGCCAACCATGAAAATTTTAAGGATGTAAATTAAGTAAATTTTTTTGCAAAATATTATATCTTAATATATGTGAAAAATCAATATGAAAATAAGAGTGAAACAAGTCAGAAAAATCATTAGATTTATGGATGCTTATGAAACCTTATTTCTGCATTCTATACCTTATCATGTACCATCACTGAGAAACTCCTAGCTGCACACATTTTTTCCTATATGAAGACAAATTTATCCATGATTTACTTATCCTCTTCTGAGTTTTCATAGATAAACAAAATTAAAATGCAAAATATAGATCACAGCCTTTAACACAGCACACAATTCCTCAAGCCTTCACTAAAGACCTGTGCTATTTATTAGCACCTTTATCCACAGAAAAGTGATACTGACTTCCTTCTATGGGACAAAAGACAAGCTTCACCCAGGAGTCTGTCACTTTAACAGCACATGCCTATGAATCACTCATCTTCCAGGCCACATTACTTTCCCACTACTAAAACATGACTGCACCATTCAGCACAATGTTTTACTGCATAAAGTCTTACAGAAAAAGTCATTAAAAGATATTGCCTCGTTCTAAAAATAACAGATTAAAACAAATGTCCTCTAAAGAGTCCATCATCACACAGCAGCAGGGTTTGAACTTCAGGCCCTCAGGTCATTAGCCCAGCCTACGATGCTGTCAAAGATGACATGGCAGCTTGGGCTACTTCTACATGAATTAATGCTAACATACATTTTTTAAAAGAACAAAACCAGTTTAAAGCAGAGAACTCGGGGAACTGGGATTTGGCGGCCATGCTCACACTAAGACTTCATTAGCAAAGGTGATCCAAGCTATGGTGTGCCATATCTGACCACACGAAAGCCTTCAGGAACAGGTAAGGGTTCCAGCTGCATCCACACTGTACAAAGAAACTGTAGTGATCACCACCACTCGCCTTCCCAGAACCTCTGAAAGGCACCTGCACCTGTACACTGCCCTGGTGGGCCCTCAATCCTGCTGTTAGCTCCAGTATAAGAGATAATAACAGGCTTTGCTGGATAGAGGATGGAAGTAGAGGAAATTTAGCCAAAATGTGAAATTCAGTTGTCTTGTTCATCAGCTGTCTTCATTATCTAACCACGGTCATTTCACACTCGTGCCCAACAGGCTTATCACTCACTGCACAGCTTTTGCCTGCACAGAGAAGGACATTATACAAACTGGCAGAGCCTGAGGTCCCTTCCTGGCTTTTTATGTGTATTTCTGCAAGCAGGAGATGGGGTAGGAGTGCCAAAGGGAAAGAAGAGAGGAATTTAAGCCCTCAAGTCAAGAGATATAACATGTTATCAAGTGACAGTTTTTCCTGGTGTAACCCTCAAAGGCCAAAAAAAAAAGATCCTCATAAGCAAAGCTCAAAGTCCAACAACTCTAAGATCATCTCAAAAATACTTAAGGATAGTTTCTGTCTCCTGTATCAGCAGCACACTCCCTCACACATCATGCCCCCGCCCTTACCTACCACTTTGTCTAGTACATCAGTAACTGTGGCAGAGGACTAGATCTACCCTGCAGCTCATTCTGAAGATGCTCTAATGCAGGCTGGGAAGATCTTTTCTCAAGTCCTCATCTACACTTCTAAACACAACTTCTTTTAGGTCGAGAGCAAGCTCTACACTATTCTGACAGAAAGGCCACCCTGTAAGATTCTCCCTTCCCTCATTAGGTATTCTTTTATTTGAAAGGTTAAGGTGCCTCTTTAAGAAGAACTGGAAGGAAGAGAAAGAAGGCCAACAAATCAACTTGCAAAGTTCACAAAGCCCCTCCAAGCAGCAAGATCCAAACTTGAAGCACCAGTCCTGACAGCGACCCAAAGCTGTGAATCACTGCACCAGCACAACAGCAGCCCTTCCTGGTAAACATTCTGTGTGTGATTTTTTCTATCTGTGGTCCAGCCTCGAGTGTAACAGATATATACCCAAAAGTGGCAGCTCAGGGCTAGGCTAGAGGTTGCTTTGAGCACTGTGCGTGTACATTTTTCTCTCCTCTAGTCCACGCTGGGAGCACATTGCTGTTACTACAACAGCATCCACTATTATGCCAGACTGTCTTCAGGAGCTCGGCAGCAGGTGCCCAGCTGGCCTACTTGTGCTAATCATCTGCAATCTTCCTTTTCCCCACAGCTTCAGCCCCCTTCAAGTTCCACTCAGGAAAAACTAAAAACAAACACACAGACAAAAAAAACCATCGCCACCTTCCAAAAGCAGAACACCACTCCAGTTGAGTAGCAGACCTTGTATAAGCTGAGAACATAGAAGATAAGTCAGCGTACAAACAGGCAGCTCATAACACATCAAGTATCTCATGCACCTGCTTCGAGCAAAAAATCAAACACATTTCAGATCAGTTTAAACCACTTTGACATCATTTTTGAGGTGTTCTCACAGAGAGAACCAGCCAGTACATAGTCCGTGAGTGAGACAACACCAAATGAAGTGTATTGGGACATGTGCCACCTTGCCCTCTGTAGCAGGCCAGCAGTACGACACAGGGTCAGAGGAAACAAAGGCTGGAGCAAGAGAGGCTGTGCAGCACCAAAATAATTTTGAACACAAATAAAGCCCATTCCTGTCAGACTTTCCCCTGAACATGCTTGCCTACCGGCTGCAAACTGTGCCAAGTAGCTGTCCAAAAATGGAGCAGCCGGTTGCACCAGTCCCTGCTGACTGGAAGTAAGGGGCAGTGAGCACCAGCCACAGCCAACTAAGATAACTCCTGAAAAACAAGGTGATGTCAGACCAGCACAAAACTGATGCCAGGCAGCAAGGTGCCCTGGCAGCAGCCACTCTAGCACAGGATTATGCAAGACTCAGATGCCTCAGTATGACAGAACAAGAGGCTCCATAGGGAGGAACACGCTGTACCTGAAAGCTAAAGGACAGGTGGTGCTCGGACACCTGAGCTGCAGCAGTGCTGTTCCAGCACTCCTGTGCTTCTCTCCTTGTCAGGTTAAACAAGGGATAGCACACTTTTTTTTGCAGTGCATGGACAATACCACCCCACAGCACCAAGGCACTGGTGTGCACCACAGTCCATCAGATAAGTCCAAAGGACACGTAGCCTCCTCTGTGCTTGCTGATAGCTTTAAGAAGTCTCTCTTTCAGAGAAGAATGAGCAAAACCAACTAGAATAAAGAGGACTCCTCACTGTTAGGATTCCTCTCTATTTCCCACTCTAGGAGCAGCAGATGCAGCAACAGTTTAAAAGACATTAAGCACAGATTGGGAAAATTCTTACTGAACATGCAGACATCGGTCTGTTATCTAAGAGATTTGGGTTCAATTCCCACTGAGAATACTGAGCATTATTTCAATATACTGATAACCAACTGGGTGGGATCTTATTCAACATAAGTTATAAATAAAAATAACTAGAAGAAAAGGACTTTAGACTCCTCACTTGCAGCTCAGCTAGCTCTTCTCCAAAGATATCTGGCATAAAGATATGTGTATTATACATCCACTATAGGGAAAAAACAGTCTGAAAGCTCCAATCACCATGGGAAAGCTGTAATTGCCAAGGTTAAAATGGCAGATTCTTACAACATTTGTAAAGCAGTGGAAGCCACAAGCTGCCTCAAGGCGAATGGCCACACCCTACGCTCTTCTTTGGTTAGAAAATAGGAAGAAGATTTTGAAGAAATAAGCCTGTGGCAGGTCTGCCAGGAAGCAGCAGTGGGATTTACAGGACAGAAGCAATTGGATCCACCATTTGGAGCTCAGCAGCCTCTGCAGGTAAGGTGTGAGGCTTCCACAGATGTTGAGTAGGGACAAGTTGGCCCAAGTATCACAAGATAAACATGGAGTTTAATTTTTTGGACTCCCCATTTCTCTTCTCCAGCAACCCACTGCCAGCTCCAGAGTATGAGCAGCATCATGCTGCTGTCAGAGAGCAGAGATATCCACATCCAGACACTACACCATACAAGTCTTCATCTCCTCTGCACCACACAGCCAGAAAAAGCCCTGCCTCAACTACCACGCCTGAACTCTTTTCTCTTGGCAATTAAGAATGAGAGCAAGTCCATTAGCCACACTGAATCATTTCAAGGGAATTTCACGTGTGATACCTCACACCCAGTTTTAAATCCAAAATTTTAAAGAAATGCTTATTACATAGCTCAGTTTAATTCAAACTTAGAACCTATGTAGCTTATTTCCATTGTCAGTGATAAGTCTCCATTTTGTCAAAAGGAAATTCTGTCTGCAGTTGATAAAGAAACACTGGTCTTCAAAGTATATCCCAAATATTTAACTACACTCTCATGCTTCCACAGACACATAACAGCACAGAAAATTTGTGCACATCAATCCAGAATATCTTCTAACAGAGAATCAGGCTGTAATTAAGACATATCATGACATAAGGAAGATTAGCATGTTTGGCATGATAGTTTCCTTATAAGCTGGAGGCAGAAACAAGTTCCTCGTCAGTGGAAACATACTGTGAGGGCATTAGGACACAGATAAAAGGTGTCTCCTTGCTGGCATTCATTAGTTTTTAACAGCTTGAAGGAAAGGGAGGAGCACAGGGTATCAACTGTAATTGGTTTTAAGGGTATCCCTTGTTGATGGAACACAAATATACAGCAGTCCAGATTTAGGCCCACCCCCTTACAATCAAGAGCCTGGATTATAAACTTTTATCCCTACTCTGCAGCACCAGATGGTAGCTCACATACATTTCAATTATTTATTGAATAGGCACTTTGTTATACCAGGGTAATCCCACACTGCAGTAAGAACTACACACTGTTTTTATTGCGAGCTATACTTTTCATCAAGTCAGTAACCTTTTCACATTCAGTGAACACAATAAATAGAATTAAAAGAAGCGATTTTATAAACAATTGGATAATCGGCCTCTCCATCACATAGAAAATGACAACGCAGGGATCAATCAGTGAGATACAACCACCAGCAGTGCTATAGAAAAAGCACATCATTCTCTGGCCTGCCCCAAATCCCTTCCTCAACTTCAGTGCTCAAAGTACCTTTGCAGTCTGATCTATCACACTTAACAGTTTGCTGGTGCTCACCCGTTCAAGCCATTGGCTTAAAAATAAAACACCCTGAATGCACTTCGCAGAAGATGCACAAAGCTCCCACGACAAAACAAATAATCAATGTTCCCCGGGCTGCAGCCTTGGGGGGCAGATGTGATAAAGTGGTTAATTATTCAGTTGGCAATCGCATTACTGACGTCAATAGAAGAGTCCAGGAAGTGAATCCTCTTAGTTTGTTAGTGTATGACAAAGAGTGGTGGTCCCCACAGAAATTAAGGAGAACCAGCTGTCCCTTCATGGTAGTGCTCTGGTCTGTAGTGCTGAAGACGCACATTTGCATTTACTGAAGTAAATCTGCCCCTCCCTCTCCCTTAGGAAATCCTTTGTTTTCTTGGTTGTTTTTTGTTGTTTTGGCGGCTTTTTTTAAGAGTGGTCTTTTAAGGCCTAATTAACTGTATACATGCATGAAACAGCTGATAAACGGGACAATGTACTCGTGAGCAATGATGCCTCCTCCCTCCCCTTCAATTCTCATTTCCATAGAGAAGTTAAGTCACCTTCATCATGCATTATTATTCATAACTTACTCAGCTGAATAAACCAGTCAGCCACCATGGCCGCTTTAACATAAATTCATTTAGACTTGCAGCAGGGAAGGACCTCTGCTCTCCACATACCTGTAGTCAATAGCCTTTAACTAAACAACACTGGATAGAAAACTTTTATCCTAAGTGTTACCAAAAGTATCCACATTTTCTTTTGTCAGCGCTCTCCGGACTACGGGAGGTCTTTCATTATCAGGCTGCTTAGGTATTATAAAGGCCGCCTAGAAACGCTCTGCCCTTCGCGGGCATACCCAAATTACAAAAAAGACTGCATGATGAACGGGAGCTGTTGTTTCTTCAAGACATACACATACACGCCCTCTCCAAAGCAACGACCCGGCACCAGAGCAGCATCTCAAAGCCTGAGCCTGCTGTACTCCCCTCCTCCCCTCCCCCAGGTAGGAAACCCTCCGAGGAGCGCCGGATTAGCCTGACATTTCGGGCTAAGCCAAGCAGGGTTTCAGGCCAAGGACACTCCGGTGCTCTTCCTGCCGCCGGCTGCCAAGCGGTTCGCCTGGGACCGAGGGAGGAGACCTGCGGGGTCAAGGCCCGGCTGGCGGCGGGGGTGTTCCCCAGGGAGGCGCCGCATCCAGGGGCGGCGTCTCCGGCCGCCGCCGGGAGCAAGGAGCACCGTGCGGGGCCGGGCCGCCCCCGGCCCCTCGCAGCCCCCGGCCCCGGCCCCGGCCCCAGCCCCAGCCCCCCGGGCTCACCCCACTCGAGGAAGTCGGACACGTATCGGTCGCGGCGGAGCGGCGAGTCGCGGCTGCACTCGGCGTAGACGCCGACCAGGAGGTCGAGCAGGGTCTCCACGCTCAGCACGCTGTCGTGCCGCTGCGGCCCGTCCAGCACCAGCTGTTCCAGCCGCTTCAGCCGCACCTTGGCCGACATGGTGCCACTGGGGCGGCGGGCGCGGGGCGCGGGCGGGACGGGGCTGGGGCGAAGGCCCCGGGGCTCAGCCGCGCTCGGCAGCCCCGCGCCGCCTCCCGCGGCCGAGCGGCTCCTTCCGCGGGCTCCGCCTCAGGCGCGGACGGTCCATGGGCCGGGCCCGGCCACCCCCCACCCCGCTGCGCTGCGGCCTCGCCCCGGCAGCGGCAGGGAAGGGAAGGGAAGGGCCGATCCCGCTCCCGCTGCTCCTCCCCCGGCCCGGCGCGGCCCTCGGAGCGGCCCCGGCCACGCCCCCCGCGCGGCGCCCGCGCGCTCCGACGTGGGCGGGGCCGCGCAAGAAGGTTGGGCCGAGCGGGGACCTGTAGCGGCAGATTCGCCGCGGAGCGGGCGGGGGGCGGCGCGTGCGGAGCGTCCGCGGCAGCACTTTCGTGTGTCCCGCTGTGTGTGAGTGTGTGAGAGAGAGTGTGTGTGTGAGAGAGAGTGTGTGTGTGTGAGAGAGTGTGTGTGTGTGAGAGAGTGTGTGTGTGTGAGAGAGAGTGTGTGTGAGAGTGTGTGTGTGTGAGAGAGAGTGTGTGTGAGAGAGAGTGTGTGTGTGAGAGTGTGTGTGTGTGAGAGTGTGTGTGTGTGAGAGTGTGTGTGTGTGAGAGTGTGTGTGAGAGTGTGTGTGTGTGAGAGTGTGTGTGTGTGAGAGTGTGTGTGTGTGAGAGTGTGTGTGTGAGTGTGTGAGTGTGTGTGTGTGAGAGTGTGTGTGTGTGAGAGTGTGTGTGTGAGAGTGTGTGTGTGTGAGTGTGAGTGTGTGTGAGAGTGAGTGTGAGTGAGTGTGAGTGAGTGTGAGTGAGTGTGAGTGTGTGTGAGTGTGTGTGTGAGTGTGTGTGTGAGTGTGTGTGTGAGTGTGTGTGTGAGTGAGTGTGTGAGTGAGTGTGTGTGAGTGTGTGTGTGAGTGTGTGTGTGAGTGTGTGTGTGAGTGTGTGTGTGAGTGTGTGTGTGAGTGTGAGTGTGTGTGTGTGTGAGTGTGAGAGTGTGTGTGAGTGTGTGTGTGTGTGTGTGTGTGAGTGTGAGAGTGTCTGTGTGTGTGTGAGTGTGTGTGTGTGAGTGTGTGTCTGTGTATGTGTGAGTGTGTGTGTGTGTGTCTGTGTGTGTGTGAGTGAGTGTGTGTGAGATCTCCTTCGGGAGGGCCTCTGATGTGAGACGTTGGTGTACTTTTGAGCCTGAGAAAGGAGATCTAATCAGTGGAACAGCATCCCTTACTCAAGGACATGGGCGGAGCTCACAAGCTTTAGGGATGCAGTAAAGCGAGATGTTGGTGTGTGTCTATGTTTACAGAATCACATAATGGGTCAGGTTGGAAGGGACCGCAGTGCATCGTCTGCTCCAACCTCCCTTGCTCAAGCAGGGTCATCCCAAAGAATATGGCACAGGGTTGCATCCAAATGGTTATTGAATATCAGCAGTGAGGGAGAGTCCACAGCCTCTTTGGTCAACCTGTTCCAGTGCTGGGTCACTGCACAGTAAAGTAGTTCTTCCTCGTGTTCAGGTGGAACTTCCTGTGCATCAGATTTTACCCATTGCCTCTTGTCCTATTGCTCAGCATCACTGAGGAGAGCCTGGCTCCATCCTCCCGGAACCCACCCTCCAAATACTTATAGGCAGTGATGAGGTCCCCTCTAGGCTGTCTCTACTCAAAGCTGAACAGCCCCAGCTCCCTGAGCCTTTCTCATAAAAGAGATGCGCCAGCACCTCAACCATCTTTGTTGCCCTCCACTGATCCCACACCAGGAGCTCCATGTCTCTCTATACGTTGCTAACTTGGCAAAATACTCAAGGTCCATGTATCCTACAGCTGAACTATCTTCATTATAATACTAAAAATCACACCTACATGTCAAAAAGACCCCTGCCCAGGTGAAGACCCTCCCTCTGAACATGCGCAGAGGTTAGCAGGGCTTACTTAACTTGTATGGAAATTGCTAACAAATCCTAATAGAGGGGTTGTATTTGGAAAGTTACTAACTCTGAATTTCTGTATATAAATAATAGGCGGACAGTCTGGTGGCAGATGCCTGATTTGTGCAATACCACTGGGCACCCAGGCTTGTGCAACTGTGAAATAAATAATCAATGTCTCTCCTGAGTGTGCAATTGCTGGCTTGCTGCACACCAGGTGACGAATCGCATTTTCTGGACAACTTGTGTGTCCCAGCCTGGCTCTCCTGGCTCTGTGTGTGTGTGTGTGTGTGTACCCCAGTCTGTGCCATCCCAGCAGGGCTCCAGGGCAAAGTCCCCTCTACCCAGGTCCACACCTGGCTTCCCACAAAGGATGAGACTGACCCCGGAGGACTTCACTGGGCACTATGGGCACTGGGAGACTTCTCTGGCTGGAGTGAGACCTTCCATTTCCCAGCCTTGGCCATGATTCCCTGCTCTGTGGCTGGGCTTGCCTTGGTGGCAACAGATGCGGGGCTGGCAGGGTAGACATGGCCTCACAGCAGGACATGGTGTCTGGAAGCTGTGGCTTTCTATAGCTTTCAGAACCTCCCTGGTGATAGGGCTTTATTTCCCAGCAGCAGCAGCTTGCCTGGGCAAAGAGAGCCCTATGTAGTAACAGCTGTTGTCCTCGTTCCCTTGAAGAGAAGGGACCTGCGTGTAAGGCACTCGAAACTTTCTGCAGTGCTGCTTTTTTTCTTTCTCATCACAACTTATTCTGAGAACTGTTCTCTGTGGAGCCTGCAGCACCTCAAGGCAAGATGCTGAGTAGCTTGGGATGGGAGTTTACTTCTGTAGGAATGCAGCCAGTCAGGTCCTGATGCAAAGCTGAACTGGCAAGGATGCCATTTCCTTGCTTGTCTCCCCCGGCAAGTAGTTGGAGTGCTGTGTGCTCAAAACCATCACACCGGAAAGAGAGGCAGCCAAATGCTGGTTCTGTCAGGGCTGGGAACCCCCTGCCTCTGGCAGCAGGAGCTGGACGAGGGTTTGCACCATGGTGGCTGCAGTTGCCGGGGCTCCTTCATAGTCAGATGTGACATGTCAGTCATTGCTGAAAGACCTGAACGTTCTCATCCATCACCTTCAGGGCCAATGGCAAGGCCAAACCCAACCAGTGCTGCACACAGGGAGCTGCCCTTTTCAAAGGGTCAGGAGCATAACCAGGTAGAGATAGATGGATTATTGTGTAGCAGAAAGTACTACTTCCAATGTGACAGAGAGGTCCAGCTGATGATTACAGAAATACTTGTTGCCAGGAATGTTTGATATCTCTTTGACACCAAACACTTGTTATATCTGAGACCAATTCAATTCATAATAATACTGTGCTGTGCATTTGGACCCAGTACCTGGGTCTAGAAGATACAGGCAAGTTAGGACCTGTTCATTCTGAAAAATGCAAATCAATAGAAGATCCTGTGAATCATGCTTTTATACTGAGAACCTGTAATTTTAAAACAAAGAGAACCCACAGTGGACTAAAATAGTTTTGTTTTTCCTGAATAACTTCTATCTCTTTGTACTTCCTTCTGAAAACATCCACTTGGAAAAAAAAACCCAAAACATTTCACAGCAGATCTCAAAGTTTTCGTTGTTCTCTCTGTGTGTTCCTCCTTGGTTACAATTGTTTCACCTGATCTCAAACTGTGTCATATCACAGATACATTCATTTACAGGATCCTTGGCATTTTAACAGTCACAATTGTTTTTCTGGTGCTGTTCCTTTATTTAAAAGAAGACCTTAACATTTTCTGCTTATTCCCACTTAGGAGACTCATTTTCCGGCAGTTGATCAGAGTCATGGCTGGGGAGAACAGAGTTTTAAAGATCCTGTTACAATATCTATCTTTCCCCTTCTTATCTGTTCTTGCAGGTGTTGATTATCATCACCTCCCTCAGCAAGGAAGAGATAAAGGAGGCGGCAACTGCGTGAAGAAATAGCCATTCCTGCCAACCAACTGCTCTATTGTTTCCAGTCTCCTCAGTCTGTTTTACATTAGTAGAATTCAGGGGTTTTCAGGAGCTATTCTTGACTTACACCAGTCAGAGGGAAGAGCCGGGTCCAGTGCCGGCAAAACGACAGATGGGTGACAGATGATATTGAAGCCGGCTTTAACAGCTATGGAAGGTTTAGTACATCAGACCAGCACGTGCAGGATTATTTATGAGCAAAACTGTAGGTATTCCAGAATGAGTTGAAATTTCATTTAAAGAAACCTTTCAAAGGGTTAAGAGCCTTGTGCATTGTAAATAACGCCGGGTGTTCACAGCAAGGGTTTCAACTACAAAAAAACATACCGACCTGAAAAGTTGGTAGACGTTTGGTATTCCTACTAGGAAATATATGCAAGCTTGGAAATGTAGCTGAAGGTATTCTGCTTCTGTTACTCATCTGTGCCAATTCCATAGACTAAAAATAAATGTGATCTGGCTAAAATGAACCAAATGATCCATCTTACCAGTTCCTTTTTTCCTGTGGCATATTTTAGTGGAAAATTATTTTTAAAAATTCTCTCTCTCTCTTTTTTTAATTAATTAATTTACTTTTTAATGAGTGGATGGGTTCTCACTTGTTTATCTGGAATTCTTATAGACCTGCAGAACTGAATGCACAAAGTCCATATGGCTACTGAAAAGTTTTTTTGGATCCAATCAACTTAGGTATCTTTATTTTTTTTTTTTTTTTTTTTTTTGGTTGTTTTGGCTGTTCTCCCAGTAACTTAGTAACTAGAAGAGGGAGAAATTCTGTTACAGAATTTTGATGGCAACAGGAAATAGCTGTGTCACCGCTTTATGACTTCAGGAAAATCCACCCACCGATCATTTTGGAATTGAGGAGAATGAAGAAATACAAAGAGTATGGACAGAAATTGCAAACACAGCTCATTAACAAGGAATACCCTGTT
This sequence comes from Pseudopipra pipra, assembly GCF_036250125.1. NCBI lineage: Eukaryota > Metazoa > Chordata > Aves > Passeriformes > Pipridae > Pseudopipra > Pseudopipra pipra. The sequence goes on from NC_087554.1 coordinate 54,843,503, forward strand.
GCCGGACATAGAGATTTCTGTGAACATTTTTTCCTGCACTCTGTAGGCCTTGCTTGCCATGGAAGTGGCAAGCGTGTATTGTTTATACTTATAGACTGTGTGAAAATATGTGATGCTTATACTTGTTAGCTGTGTGTCTAATTATAAGGTTTGAGAACATAATATGTTTATAGAAAGAAAACCTTGAGAAACTGAAGATACTGAAACACCTGCAAATTTAGTAAAACCCTAAAAGCAGATTAATTAGAAAGAGGTTTCTATGCCAAGGATGATTTCAGATCGCGTGGACAGAACATCAGGTCCAATGAACTGGGAACATGAGACGCGTGCACAGACTGAGCTATCCAATCATCTTATTATAAGCATGTGCCCTAAACAAACTAAACTGTATAAAAGTTAACTGATTTAAATAATAAATTGACATATTGCCGACCATAATGGCCTGTGAGCATTATGTTCATGCCTCCCCATCGATAAATGGTGCCCGTAATACAGGGACTTCCTCTTCGTCGAGTTCTGAGGGACGTAAGGCGAATAGAAGGACGTGGGAGAAGCAGCCGTTTACAGGTGGCGTGACCCCCGGCGCTACGAACAAAGCCATGCGCATGGTGAAAAAGAAATCTTGCCCTGATCAGGTGAGTCGGCTGAAGAAAGGAGAATCGGGGTCTGCAGAAAGAGGCAGTGTAAACGCTCCTTTATTTTATTCTCTCTGAGAGAGATTCTAATTATGATGAAAAAGCTCTTAAGGAGTTACTAATCCCCAGAGTTAAAGCTGCCTTTGAGGTATCCATTTGGGATGCTATTAAGGAACTGTTAGGGGAAAAAATCACAAAAAGACTTGACGAAGCAGCTCGTTATTTTACATTGTGGCAGCTGCTGACTGAAACAGAGCAATTTTAAGGACTGAGAGGCAAGATACAGCTTTAGCCTATGCTGCGTTAGCAAGCAGCGAAACTGAAAGCAAAGAAAGCGAGTCATTTTATCAACTTTTATTCATTATGTTAACGACCGTGCTGCCGGCGAGTTTCAAAGTGCAGGCTTCTGCCCGACCGTAAGCCAGCGGCCCCAACAGCAGTTCATCCTTAGCCCCGGAGAATTCCAAAGTGCAGGACATTAGGGAGGCTACTACCAGCTGCGCCTTCCCTCACGGCGAGCTCTCCACCACCCCGCCCGCCGCCCCTTTTCCCGCCGCTGCTTCTGGGGTTGCTGCCCCTCTGCCGCCTAAAGCCGTGCCCGGCGCCGTCCTGCTGCTGCGTGGAGCCGCTCCCCCCCCTGCTCCCCCGCCCGCGCCAAGCCCCGGCCGAGAGTCCCGAACTGACGGAGCCCCTCCGGCGCCGCCTTGGCCAGGAGCCACTGCCGCCGCTGCCGCGAACCCCTCTGCCAGCCGCTGCCGGCACTGCCGCTGCGAACCCCGCGCCCGACGCCGCTCGCCCGTCTACGAACACGATCGCCGCCGCCGCGAGCACCGTCGCAACCTGATCGACATCATCACCGCGTGACGCCGACCCCGAGCCGCCGAGAACAACCATCGCCCCCCCCCCCTGCTGACCCGGCAAGAGACAGTCTCGGTGAGAAGGAACGGGGAGGGGGGAAGGAACCACGAACCAGCCCGCTCCCGTGCAAGTCCTGTCTGTCGCTGCTGCCGTCAGCCCCCCCCTCCGTTCCCGATTCGACATCGAACTACGAGAACAGACAGAGAGACTCAAAGACCAGAGTGCAGCTGCAAGAAAAGTTTTGCAGACATCTGTGGCAGAACAGAAGTTAAAGCGAGAAAAGCCCTCTTGCCAGCTCCCTGTACCCCCATGCAGGCAGGTTCCCCCAAGCCCTTTTCTGTCGCTTCCACCACCTCCTCAAGCTCTATTTTAGGGAGGGGGGAGGAGGGTGGGACCGTGTTAGTAAGATCTGTAAGTCTGCTGTTTGAAAGATCAGGGGCTGGTGAAAGTGAAAAGTCTGGAGTAGAGATGAAAAGAGATTCTGTGAAATGCTATAATAAAAAGTTTAGTTGTTACTTCCTAACACATTCCCAGTTATAACAGATGCAGGAGACAATAGAAGTTATTAAGCATTAAATTAGAAGATGCTAAAAGAAGCTAAATCTATAATTATTCAGTATGGGTTGAGATCAGGTTATACTACAATTGTGTTACAGCATTTTAAGAATAAGTATTATCTTCAATAATAATGACCTTTCTTTTTTTTCTCTTAACTCTTCAAACTTTATCTGATATTCTAGTAGCAAGAATGCTTATATAAACTAGAAACACTGAAGTCTGTAAGAGTCTGTACTGTTCCTTGCACTGCAGTATTTTAGATTTTTTTAGTTTGTAATGATCTTTAACTATTTGAGAAAACTTTGAAGTTCTTAGACCCTTAGAAGAAATATTAGAGCTTAGTTTTTATGCTCCTTGTCAATTGGCTAGTTTCCATCTTTTACTACAGTACGACAGGAGCTAACAAAACCATTTGGGAAATTTATCGGTTGCATCATGTAATTAATACCCATCCTGACCCAGATGAGAATATGAAAGTAGAATTTTTGAACATGTTAACCTATAATTTTATCAGAATTGTTAGAAGATGTAGATAGTATTAGCATACTCTGTTATGAAATAGAACTGTTATAGATTTTTGTTATTAGCACAAAGGTATTAAGTAATTCTTAACACACTTTTGCAAAGCGAAAAGGGGGAAAGAAGGATATCAGTTCTCCTCTACTGACCTGCAAAAGTGTTTTATGTGTTGAAGTTTTTGCACACAGGTGTTTTCTGGTTATCTGCATGATGGATGAAGCCTTGGTAAGAAGCTGGTTCTTTAGAACAAGGTTGATGTTGCTTCTGCAGGTGACTGTGACACCAGAAGTTGTTGTAGCTAACAGTCTCTTCAATATTATTGAAGTACAATTTTTCAATACTTTTAAGGCACATAATTTTAGAAGTTAAGAGGTATATAAGTTATAGAGAGTAAGAATTTAAGTATAATGTATTGTATGACCTTTGGATTACTCACTAGGTATTGGTAAAAGAAAGTTTATCTATCTAGTTAATTTTATCTGTTTGGTTGAGAAACTTTGACATTATAAGGTACTAGAGAATAATTATGGTTTCTTAGTTCATAAAACACAGTGATATGAAATTCAAAAGTATGTTTGTGTGAAATGTGCTTGGATGATGGTGGCCACCGTGTGAAAGTGAATGAATGAAAGCGTATGCAAGTATGTGTGTGAATATATGAACAAAGACACAAACAGCTTTGACACAAACACCTTAAATAAAAACAGAAGACACATAACCCTAAGTTGAGTGGAGTTCCATTTGCAGAAGTGTTTTTAGATTGAATAAAAGCTTTCAAGAATAAGTCCTATATTTAGAAACATCTTTAAGCACAGAGTTAAGAGCACAAACTTTAAGATCAACAGGTTGTTAAGTTTGTTAATGGTAGTGGTATTATTATATGTAATTGTGTTTGGTAATATGTTATAGGTATGATGAAGAATGTTGCAGGAATGCAGTAAAAAACTGTTCAAAGCAGAACTGGGGAATTGTTGCCGGACATAGAGATTTCTGTGAACATTTTTTCCTGCACTCTGTAGGCCTTGCTTGCCATGGAAGTGGCAAGCGTGTATTGTTTATACTTATAGACTGTGTGAAAATATGTGATGCTTATACTTGTTAGCTGTGTGTCTAATTATAAGGTTTGAGAACATAATATGTTTATAGAAAGAAAACCTTGAGAAACTGAAGATACTGAAACACCTGCAAATTTAGTAAAACCCTAAAAGCAGATTAATTAGAAAGAGGTTTCTATGCCAAGGATGATTTCAGATCGCGTGGACAGAACATCAGGTCCAATGAACTGGGAACATGAGACGCGTGCACAGACTGAGCTATCCAATCATCTTATTATAAGCATGTGCCCTAAACAAACTAAACTGTATAAAAGTTAACTGATTTAAATAATAAATTGACATATTGCCGACCATAATGGCCTGTGAGCATTATGTTCATGCCTCCCCATCGATAATACCCCATGCTAAAAATAAAAAGAAAAAAAGTGAAGATGTTGCAAATATCTCCTTTGTCCCATTCAGACAGATAATTCTAGAAAAAGAGAGAAAAAACCCATCAAGTTGCAATATTTTTTTTGCTTTTTGTTTTAATTGTTTTTACATTAGTGAGCAAAGGGGAGACTCTAAACAGCTAGAAAACCTAGCTAGAAGACCTAAATATATTCTACTAATTAACAAAATTAGATGAATATTTTAACTGAGAGAGAAGATGACTAATGTGCATCAAGGGAGGAGTTTTTCAAGGATCCAGAATGCAAAATATAATTAAATTGAAATCAGAGAAAGCTCATAGTAATAACTTCCAAAGGTAGAATATAATAAAAAGTTAAATATGCCTAAAACCAACATGACTGTTTTGTTATCAAGGACTTTCCTTCCTGGAATTATTTTTTAGGAAACTGTCACCTTTGCAACTCTGTTTGTATTTGGCAATATTCTAAAAGATTCTTTCTTGCCAAAAGCAGTGTAAATCTACAGCTGTCATCCATACTGGGATCCAAAAATAATCCATCAGTGGGGGCTGTCTTTGATGACATTGCATCATGTAAGCCTGAGCATTGAGCTAATGTACTCAATATTAAAAACAACAGCTAAGTCTCCACTAGTGTGATATTAGCTGTGGTGGGAGGTACACAGAAAATTTCTCGAAGAAGACAAAGTCTCTGCTCTTTTGGTGATCAATGCTGGAATTTTACTTTAGCTTCCACGGAGCTCTGTCTGCTTCAGCTCACTGGTAATGCACTAGCTGAGCAAGGCAGTTTCACAAATGCTCTTGCCTTTGTACATGATGATGAGTGAAGTGGGAGGAAAGAAAGGGCAGTTGTTCATGGGAAAGTGCTGGGAAGGGCTAAGAGTCTGGTCATGCCCAATTTTCAGTAAAATGCTTTCTCATAACAATAATTAAAAAAAAAAAAAGGAGCAGCAAAGCCATTTGGCAGGCTACCTCCTGTTAAGTGCATTCTGCCATTACATGCATTTGTTAGCAGTGCTTCTGTATTGCTTTTGTAAGCATCTAGATTTTAGTGATGGTGTAACCCAACATTTTGAACTGAAAGTGAAGCAAACTGGGATATGAAAAGTTTTTTACTTGGTGCATGCTTTCCTAAAGAGAACAAAAAATAAAGAAGCAAAATATCATTAGGTGTGTTAGTAGAGACTTTTAGGAATCTTATCACTTCTGACTGGTTTGCTTTGCAGGATTTAGGGAGCAGAGTGGTATAATAGGCAAAGAAACCATGCTAATACCTTACTTCTTCCAGTCTAGTTGCAGCAGGTTCCCAAACACATAATTTTATCCCTCAGTATTTTTTCTTGCTCATATAGTTGTCTTACTCAAAAATTTCTGCCTATATCTCTACCTGAAAGAAGGGAACTTGCCTCTGTGTTGCTGTTTCAGGAAAGTGTCAGTCTTATTGATCTATATGTTTCCTGATTACAGGCAGTTTAATATAAGGACCCTGAAATGGATCCCATCAAATTAACAGGCTTCCCATTCCATTCATGCTTCAAGAGCAGCATTAACTGAAGTGGGCAGCTGCTTTCATCAAAATCATTATGAGATCACTTGTCTTTCTCCTTTTTTTCTTTTTCTTCTCCCCTCACCCCCACCCCAGGATTTGTCTGAAAATGACTGAAGTGTACGAAACTAGGGGTTTAGATGAGGTCATTGTTGTGGACATCTGGAACAGAATGTCATCACCACATTTAGGCAAGACAACAGCTCGTTTTTATTTCAGTTCTGATTTCAAGTCCACAGTATCCTAAGAAAAACATTGGCTCAATGATCCTGTCTGTTTAGGCACATGGCAGTATCGAAAGACTGACAAAACAAAACATAAAACCCTCCTTAGAGTTCAGATCTCTGCTTCTTTAGGGATCTTCCAAGAAGGTGGAAGAAGTGGTACGGAGATGATGTTAAAAACCCAAATATTCATCGCCAGTTATGACACCTTGCAAGTCACAGCACCACATCTTGCTCTCTGTACAGCTGCCATTTTGTCATTTAATAGTGTTGTGTTACTGCAACTTCACATCTGCCAGACTCAGTCAGATCAATCTCTGTACAAAGTGTGAAAAGCATAGTGTTCCTAGAGGCGATTTTTTGTGCCTGGGTTGATGCTAGGCTAAGATTATCTGATTTAGTTTTGTGGGTTTTTTTATTTTTTGCTAGATACTCTGGCACTGTGGTTCAGCCAAGCTGAGAGTCACACTTTGTTGCAGAGAATAAGAGGAGTTTTAGGTGCAAAAGATAGGTAGAAAATTTATTTCTTTTTCTTGGCTAATCTGTAGGATTAGTTCTCCTGAGTTGCTGAGAGTAGCAGTGTTATTCATACTGCATTTTAAATTAACACTAATTAATAAATTTTATTTTTTTATGCCTTAAGAGGAATGACTGAAAAATAATACTTCTCCAGTCTCCTCTCTTGAACCTTTAAAAATCTGTCACTGACTTTAATAGTAGTGTTCCCATGGAGATAAGCACAACTAAGTCTATCTAAAGGGAAAAGAAGTAATCTGCTTTGAATGAAATATTTTTGCATTTTAAGTAATGTTACTTTAATACACACTTCTTTCTTCTCTAACAAAGTGCTCTTTGATTTTTCAGAAAATGCGTAATCAAAATAAAGAGCAAGTTCTATTGTATTCTCTTCCCTAGTTCCGTCTCCACAATGGACAATCCATAGACAATAATTTCGTGGTAATGAGACGTTGAAATCAGAAAATATTCCAATCTCTTTCTAAGATACAGGCAGAGCATAAATAGCATTCAGGTAAAATGCAGTTGTACACTGCCCTAAAAGCAGCAGGAGACATTGTACAGAAAAATGCTTTTACTTCTTCAGTAATGACGACCTGGCAAACCATTCCCAGCTGATGGTTCTTTATTACAAATTTCTGAGCACTATTCAGAAAAGAAGAGGTGGGACCAAAATGGCTTCAATTCAGAGTAACCTGGGACAGTGAAAAAATAACTGTACCAGCTTCAGCATCAAATATCCTGAAAGGCTGTTCCTGATAATTCTCACTTTTCTGTCCTATAAAACCTCTTCCAAAAACAAAGTGATTTTTCTGACAATGTGCAAAAAAGACATTTTGCTCCTATTCATTTGCTCTGAACAAAAATTTCAGCCAACCTTCAGGCTGATCTTGACTGCACCATTACACATCAGAGCTGCTCAGTCTGGATTTACAGACTTACCCCGCCTCAGCACAGAGCTGCACCAAAGCCCTCTTCTCACACGTTAGCAATTACAAAGATTTGTAACAACACTGACAGCAATTCAGAAGAGATCTGAACTTCACAACACTACAGGGAAGTCTGAATGATACTCCTACCTGACTCCCCTTCTCAAAGCCACCGCCAGTCCCCCACCCATTGGAAATATTTGATCCCCCACTTCCCACCTCCCTGCTGAGGGCTGGCTCCTTGTCATCCTCATGACAATCCCCTCCTTGTCCGGACTAGCAATTGAGCTACTCATCATCCAGTAGCAGATGCTGAAGGAGTGAGTGGTGGCACACAGCTGGACTTTTCAGAGGTCATGCTTTTTGGAGATCAGATAGCAGGTCATGCTGTCTGCAGGAATCAAGGGGAAGGACAGACAAAAAACCAGAAAGGATCCTGAAGAGCTGGACATGCACCTGCTAATTTGGGGATGGGGCCTGTATGGTGGCTGGCAATGCCCCTAGTAGTGGATTAACCTCCCTTGGAAGGAGTAGCAGCAAGGCTTGCTCTCCAGCTTCAGTCAAGAAGGAAAGGATAATGGCTAGTTCCACAGACGTCTCCAGCTGGCTCTGTAGTTGCTAGCCCTCAACCACTCCTAGCATATAAAATTATCTGCAGCTTCTGCTCTTTTATCTTGTTTTCTTTTTAGCTTTGTATAGTTGTCTCCATATCATGTTGAAATGATGCATGAATTTTAGAGCAACTTGAGGTTCTGAAAACTGAATCTGAGATGAGCTGCCTCGGTTGGGTTTTCAACTTCAAAGACAAGACCAAACACCGTATATGCAATTCCTAATACCGTGGGGGTAGAGACTGGATTTGCTAGTGTGTGTGACGGTGTCAAACATACATTTTTATGGTATCACATATGTCCTATCAAAGCTCTGTTTTCAGAGACAAAAGACGAGGCAGTGATCACCACACGTGCTAGGAGCCCATAGTCCCAGGCAAGGAGGTCTTGCAAGCAGCAAGCACCATGGGAGGAGCAGCAAGGAAGGAATCTCCAAGTAGCCTTGTGTGTGAGAGCTGCTTCCCTGCTGGGAGATATGAGAGCAGACGTATAGCGTACAAGGAGGAAGCTGCTGCGGTTATCACTTGTTCTGTTAGCTGTGATGGGGAAATGGGAACTTTCCTGAATGCAAAACTGAAGACTCTGCAGTGACCATTGGCACATGCCAAGGACTCCGGGTGGACAACCTGGAGAGCACGAAATTGTGATCGCTCTTTTTGAGAGGATCTTCTTGAATATTGTGTGCTGCTCTGGTCCCCACAATTTAAGAAGGATGTGAGGTCCTTGAGTGCATCCAGAGGAGGGCAACAAAGCTGGTGAAAAGGCTGGATGGAACGACATATGAGGAGTGGCTAAGGGCTTTGGGCTTGTCTAGTTTGGATAAAAGGAGGCTGAGGCATGACCTCATTGCCTCTCACAGCTTCCTGAGAAGGAGAGGTGGAGAGGGATGTGCTGGTCTCTTCTCCCTAGGATCCAGTGACAGAACACATAGGAATGGTTCAAAGCTACATCAGGGAGGTTTAGACTGCACATTAGGAAGCATTTCTTTACTGAGAGGGTGATCAAACACTGGAACAGCTTCCTTGAGAGATTACTGATGCCTCAAACCTGTCAGAGTTTAGTTGGACTGGATAATCACTGTAGGTCCCTTCCTAATAGACTGAAATACTTTATACTATTGTATTCTATTCTATTCCAAATGGATATTGCTTCTGTTCCTGATATTAAGTGGGGACGGGGGAGTAGGTCCTGAGCTACAGTAAATTGCCATGCCTTCATTTGAGTCAATAGCAAATTGCAGTCTCACTATGTCAATAACTAAACTCCCCAGGGCTGATAGAATCGGTCATAACTTCATTGAAATCCACTGATGTCCATCTGACTCTGAGGTTTTGCTATTGATTATGCTGGGAGCAGGACAAGACCTAAATTGAATTTTGTGATGGTCCAGGAACAGGATACATTGTTTAAAAGCATTTGTCATTACTGCAGTTAATTGAGGCCTGTGCTGGACAAGGCTGTCTCTTTCAGTCATTAAAATGCTGCTTGCCAATCTATGATTTGCCCTGGAGATGTGAAAATCTGCACTGACATAATATATGTAAAGCAGAAGGAGTTTGACTATTTCAGGTTTCATTTAGGTGTGTAGCCTGTAATTGCCTCAGGTAACACTGAGGTACTACTTAATCATGATAACATGATTAAGATGCAAATCCACATGCCTAATTTAAATACATTTGTTCTCTGAACCATCCACCTGGGTGTAGTTTCTAAAAGTAAATGCAAAGTACTCACAGCAGGCTTCAACTCAAGCAGAATCTCAGGGACAGCTTCCAAATGTAATCACTCATTGTCATGGTAGAAAGTTGAGGTCACCTTTTTTAGAAGTCCAGGTGTTACACACGATCCTCACTGCATTACAGAATAACAGATCACAGAATGGATGGAGTTGGAAGGGACCTCTGGAGGTCACCTGTTCCCACTCCCCCTGCTCAAGCAGGGCCATCTAGAGCCAGTTGCCCAGGGCTGTGGGCAGTATCTATAGGGATGAGAGAATATTTCTAGGAGTGGAGACTTCATGACCTCCCTGGGCAACCTGTGCTGGTGCTCGGTCACCCTCAGAGAGGAAAAGTGCTTCTTCATGTTCAGATGGAAACTCCCAGGTTTCCGTTGGTGCCCCCTGCTTCTTGTCCTGTTACTTGGCACCACTGAACCTGATTCCATTCTCTTTACATTCTCAGGTATTTATACACATTCAGAAGATGTCCTCAAGCATTCTATTTGCCAGGCAGAACAGGCCTAGCTCTCTCAGCCTTTCCTCATAAGAGAGATGATCCAGTTCCTTAATCACCTTAGTGTCCCTTCACTGGACTCTCTCCACTATGCCCACATCTGTCTTGTACTGAGGAGTCTAGAACTGGACACAATGCTCCAGGCAGGGCCTCACCAGGACTGAGTAAAGGAGAAGGATAACCTCCCTCAACCTGCTGGCAACATTCCTCCTAACATAGCCCAGGAAAACTTTGGCTTTCTTTGTCACAAGGACACCTTGCTGATTCATGTAACTGCCATTTTTTTTTCCTGGGGGAAATGGACTTTGTGCAGGAGTGATAGGATATTACCCCTGGAGCCAAGCCTCACAGTTAAGAGAACCTGCAGAGACACTGCTCAGCAGGGCTGACATGGTCTCTGCTCTGAACATAAATAAGACAGCCCCAAGCTAACCAATGGATCTACCTCTTCAGGTCTTTCCTAGTCATGTCTACCCATCTGTCTTGCCCCAAAACTGTCTGGTGTGTTACTACTGAGAAAGCCTCCTCAAGGAACAGCCACCACTGAGCAAGGTGATGTGCAGTTCCCATTGTGGATCCTGCTAGACCCCTAGCGAAGCATGATGATGGCATTGGCTGCAGATATGGGAATATGGGGCAACAACCCAAGGTCTGAGCCATGCCTGGCTGGACACCTATCCCAGGATTTTGTCCCTGACGACTTGTAGGCAGCCTCACGTATCCAAGGTGCCTGTAGCAGCCCCTGAGTGGTGAGGCACAGCCTGGTCAGAGTGGCCATCTCCCCTCTGGCTGTGAATAGCTCTCTTGTCTGTGTGGGACAGGCCATGATATTGGTGGTGGATTTGGCAGTGTCAGGTTTACAGATGGACTTGATGACCTGAAAGATCTTTTCCAACCTAAATCCTTCTATGATTTTAATGCAGTTGGTATGCAGTCTTGGGTCTACAGCTCAGGCTAAACCCAGATGTGCTGCAAGTTTACAGCTTGTCCTGTTCTGCCTGCACTTCCTCCTGCCTACTGCATTTTCCCTTGAGAAATAACTTCTGAGGCTCCAGTGAAGGTTTGCTTCATTTTCGCTACCCTGAGGCAGGGCTGTGGGCCTCACTCATATGAAGTATGAGCTCTAATGGTGTTTTAATGGCCTTTTCTAGCTAGTGTATGGCCCTGCAGAAGGGCTTTAGTATTCCCATGGGCACACGGCTAATCCTCCAGTAGTTCTACTTGCAGGTTCCTTCCCCCATCATGCTGAAAGAGAGTGTCCAGGTGAAGAAGCCTGGTCCTTTAGACTGCAGGCTGGGCATATGTCAAACATTTCTCCTATAAAAGCCCTGATTTATATGAAACTCAAATACACTTTAGGAAATCACCAAGAATAATGTGTGCAAGTGAAACTTGGAATGTGAGATATTTTGATCCAGTGCAGTTCAGGCCACCCCCAAAACATGACATTGCAACCAGAGGAATATCACAGCCATGTAAAAGTTGAAAGAGCTGGAATACTCTCATTTAAAAATGCACAAACCCACTGTTTTGTAGCAGAAGCAAGCTGGCCAGATATGCAGCGTGAGCATGTATTATGATGAGCCTGGGTTATTAGCAGTCACCAGTTTGGAAGCCCTCAGTGAATAAATTTGCTGTTTCAGGATAAAAAAGGGAGCACGGTATCTGCTTTGTCAGTAATCACTGCAAAAGCGAATAATGAAATAACGGGAACAGTCCATGAAGAACTGTACAGATCCATGCTGGGTTTCTCAAGTTTATCTTAAGAAACAGGCAAGAGAACTACAGTGCTAAAATAGAGGAAGAAACTAAGCACATGTTAAAAGAGTCCTCGGGCTGTGAACAGTTACAAGGGAATGAGATCAGACACACTTAAAGATATTATGCAGAGATCAGGTCACTGTTATTCAGGTCACTGTTAATCATGTCAATCAGTTTGTCAGTAGTGATCCAGGATGGAGAGTGTTTGTGAGCTGCAGAACTAAGGAACCTTTTTCCACTGGATCTCTGCCCTTACACTAATGATCATTAATGAACTCTACTCATCCTCTCAGACATTTCCACATCAGCATCCTCAGAACCGCTCTACATCCAGCACTCCAGTCCCACACCTGCCTTTCCCACCCATGCTTCCTGTGCCTCTGTCCTCCAGCCCTCCAAAGCTTTTACCACTTCCTTCTGGCTAGTGTCAGTGTTTCCAGTTTCCTTCTTGTTTCCTGCCTACTTCCTGTGGGCTCTCAACCAAGTGCCACAAGCACCCTTGGCTGTGCTTATTGCCAGACCCAGTAGGTGAGGGCTGGAGAGAGTCTTGACTTTCCCTTGCGTAAAAATGCAACTTCTCTCTCTTCTATTAAATCACCCATTTGCACAGAACATGCAGGAAAAGAACGTCTTTGCTATTTCTTTGCTTTTGACAAATTTGGCAGAAATTAGGTTCCATAGGTATCAGTGCAGAGAGAACAGCAGACATACAACCAGAAGACAGTTGCTAAGGAAATCAGAAACGCAAAACATGAGGCTGCTGAGGAGCTCTGACTGTGACTTGTAAGAATGTCAATAGCAGAAATACCTGCATGATGAGGAATTAGATGAGGAACAGCCATAGAAATACCCCGGAGGCTTTGAGAAACCAAAGTCTAGAAAAGGACATTACAGAAATGCTGAGCTTGAGGTTTTAACTGAGTGTTGTATGAGAGTTGTGAAAGGTGTTGGTACCTCCAAGATACACCCAACACAGGAAGGATGACACAAAAGCAGCTGAGGATTAATGTGCAGTGTGACTGATTGTTTGCATTCAAAATCCAACTCAGTCTCTTGCAGAGGCATATGATATTGCTGCAAGTGGGTACAAGAAGCTGACAGAATGAAGCAAAAGATATTTCCTTTGTGGCTTTCTGGACATGATGGGTCAGAGTAGGAGTCCTAACAGCATGTGAGCGTTTTACAAAAGTGGCAGTGAAGGGAAGATAGCAAGTGGGAGTGAATCCTATAAAGAAGAAAAATGGAAGCTTTTAGTTCTAAAGAATTCAACTGCAGAAAGGCAGAGGAACACTTTAATGAGGTCCTTAACAGAGAGGTGGGCAAAGGTGAAGAGTAAGTGGCCATTTTCTGCACAGCTGAGCTGTTTACAGAAAGATTTTTTTGGGGAAAAAAAAAAAAAAAGATGCAAAAGTCACTTGGGAGGCTCAGGACCAACAGTGGAGTAGGGCACAGAGTGTTCCTGCTGATTTACTAAAAAATGGATTGTAGAGATAACATGAAAGCATTTACAAGCTATTTTTACTGGCTTGGGGGTTTAAAACAATAATGGAAGGGTTGACTGTGATCTAAATTGCATGGCCAGTTTGGAGAAAGGAGTAAAACAAGAGCATGGGAACATCAAAACCTGCTCTTCAAGGCTTGTAAAATGTAACGGTGATGCTCAGGAGAGGCAGACCCCTCAAACCAGGGCGCTAGTCAGGCTTTCCTGAACACGAGACTCAAGAGAGTCCAAGTCAGTTCTGTTGCCTACATCCCAGGAGGCTTTTCAGTCCGTGCCTCAATGTGAATGAGCAGTTCTCTGGATTCAGGCTGGACAGGCACAAGGACACAGAAGCCCTGCACTTTCTCCTCAGCTGCTGGGGCTGTGCTTTTAATATATCTTTTTGTGTCTGTTTCTGGATGACCTGTGAGTTTCCTCTCTGTCTCTCAACCCTTGTCACTCAGCCTCAAACACTACCCAGACAAAACCACACTACCCAGAACAGCTGAATTCCTGAGCAGCCTCCCCTATATGAATCATATGTTTACTGCCTCTTAAAGATTCCTTAAATGGAAGAGCAGCATAGAAACCTACCATAGCTCATGAGATTTAATCCAGTCCTAAAACAACATTTGTGTAACTACTGTGTTTGTTTTGTGCTGTAATCGCAGCAAAATGCACCTACCACAGGCCATATGGCACAGATTCTGCATTCTGTACCCCCAGCAACAGTTATTTCTCCCAGTTTTATTGCAGTGACATACAATGCTGATGAGCTCAAAACTTTTCTGAATAGGACTCTCAAATACTTGGCAGTGTATTGCATGACAGTGCTATTTGCAGCTTGGCACTTCTCCCTGATTTATTGTTTCACATTACTCATCAGCAGTAAAACCCATCTCTCCTTTATTGGCTTCGGGTTAGAGACTGATGCCCTGATTCACTTTGAGAAGCACCCAACTCTACAAATATTCCCACTGACGTTCACGGATCTCCTGTTCAGTTTGCAGAGCAAGTGGTTATGAAACTATCATTTGCTTTTACATGAAATACAACCATGTAAAAAAAAAATTCCAGTATATAATTTTCACAGTCACCTTTCAGATCAGAGCTGTATTGCACACATACCAGCTCCCTTCCTGCTTATTAGATCCAACTGTTGTTTTAACCTGCAAATTTTGGTAACTAATATTTCGTATCCAAACCTAGTCATTTAAACATACAAGACATTACAGATAATTAAAGTCTTAAAATCAAATGCTTGCTGGTTTGCTCATGTCCTAGCCTCCCCTTGTAAGCTGTTTTTGAGCCAGTTGTCTATCTAACTCAATGCTTTAGTACATTATCATACCATAGCCAATAGTCAATTAATCTCTTTATGAAGTGCTTTTTAAAAACCTTGGCACAAAATATCCTCTCTATTTTCTCTTACTATCATCCCACTAACAGCTCTGAAACATTGCAGTGAATTAGCTATGCAAGACTTCTTATCATTTCACATCATCTGTCTCATCATTGCAAAGAAGGCACTGAAGCACTGATTTACCAAGACCTGTCTCAAATAGATTACTGCATCCTTCAGAAAGAACAGCATTTTCTTCCCACTACAGTTTATGATGGGTTCCCCCCCCTCCCGTGCTATTTGACTGCATTTTCTTTTGGGAATACTGTCTCACTCTGACAGGAATGGTTCAATTTTTGAACTCTGCAAATTCTACGCTAACTCACCTTTTATTACCTCTGTCCTTCACCTTTTTTGCTGGACTGGATGGCACGTTCAACCAGAGAAAAACCAAGAGATTCTGCAGCTTCTCTGATCATTCCCCTCAGAAGAGGGGGAGGAACACCAGCCTTCATCCTGGCAGCATATCATTGCTTAAGCACACTTCATAGGTACTTCAACTGCTAGGACATATGGCGCAAAATATGTGCCGGCAAATAATTTCCAACTGTCATGGTCTTTAAGGCCCCCAGATACCTCGTTTGGCAGCCTAGGCTGTGGCAAGCACATCACTGCATCCTGTGGCATCCTCCTTCTCCCTGACTTACATCCACTTGAGCAGAAGGAAAACAGTAGCAGCAGATTGATTGCAGTATAGTTACCACTTTTCAACACAGAAGGCTTTATTTTAAAATTACATTTACACTTTATCTTGTATCTTGCTTGTACTTGTCATGTTGATAGTTACCAGGTAGGGAGAGGAAAGAAATGCAACCTTAGATAACCCAGCTGACAAACATGTGATGGGCTAATTTTTACTGAAGGAGTTTTTCCACTTTGCAATGATTCAGCAGCAGCTGCCATAAAATCTTTGAACATTTTAATATATATTTTTTAATGATAGTGGCATAAATAACAAGTTATTAATGCTCAGGATAAAAAAGCAAACCAAAACCCAGAGATTTTCTTCAGCTTGCTGATAAACCTGGCACTTTGCTGTTCCAACAAAAGCAATATATCTAGGAAAGCAGCAAGTACAATTTATTCACACTTGACGTGACGTGAGTATCCAAGGACACAGAGTGATCTGAGTCGCAAGGA
The DNA here is from genome assembly GCF_036250125.1 of Pseudopipra pipra. Taxonomy (NCBI): domain Eukaryota; kingdom Metazoa; phylum Chordata; class Aves; order Passeriformes; family Pipridae; genus Pseudopipra; species Pseudopipra pipra. The sequence goes on from NC_087554.1 coordinate 54,859,380, forward strand.
AAAAGCGACTTATTTCTTGCTTTTAGAACACTATAAACTGAATGAAGTATCCTGAAATGGCTTTCACAGGCAGGACACAGCAGGCCTGCCCAGCAGCTGCCCATGGCACTTGGCAGGTGGGCAGCGCTAGAGCTCATCCTTTGGTGCGAGTGCTCCCACTTCATTCCCTCAAAGCTGGCCAGCCTCCATCGTAGCTGATAGACTGGCAAATCCCTTCTTTCCAGGACTCTGGCACAGTGTGCCACATGGCATAGTGCTGGCAGACAGCACTTTTGGTGTGCATGGCTGGCACGGTGTGCCAACGTGCAGAGGTGGGCTGTAGCCCACTGCTTGCCTGGCTGAGCCTGGACTAGCCTAGCCACCAGAGCCTCTCCTGCCTCTCCATGGCTGTGTTGGGTGAAGGAGCCTTCTGGTCCTGCACTAGAGAAGCTTCCCCGAGCACAAGCAAGAGATGCCAGCCCAGCTGCTGCTCCACATCACTTGCTGCACTGCAGCAGTAGGTTTGGTGCTGCAGGTAACCCCTGAGCCCTGGAGAGGTTCATGCCCTCAATGGTGCAGTCTAGTGCATCCTCCCTCCCTACCCCATGCCTTCTACACAGGTGTCTTTTACTTCAGCTTGAAGAGAGCAGCAAAGGAAACAAAAGCTAATACAAGCCCTTGGAAGGGAGAGAGGGTGGATTGAGGGCCCTGTAACACTGAGACTGCTGCAGCCAACAAGGACAATGCTCACAGCTCTGCTCCTTCCTAGAGGAGGCGCTACCGAGAGCTGGCATGGTCACAGAGCTCATGGCTCCACCCCAGTGGGATGTTTGAGGGCCAGGATGTAACTCAGCAGGCAGTACAGGTCACTTTTTCCAGTCTGAGGTAAGATGGGTATCTGTGGAAAAGGGAGATGGGATGATCCAAGTCAACCCATGGCCAACTCACCCTGGAAGGATTCATGCCTGTGCGTGGGAAGGGACAATGGCTGGTGGCTGTAGAAATAGAGGAGGCAGGGAAGGTGTGCCTAGTGGGGCCTGGGCTTAAGACCAAGCTGCAGCCTCAGTCTCCTGAGAGTCTCTTTGCTTGGCAGAGAGGGACGGGCTCCTCTGGGGCTCAGTAAGAGCAGAAATCCAATTTGGATGGCCAGATGTGCCCTCTGTTCTCGTCCTGTGTGGGCATGGAGAAATCTTGCAATACATGCATGTGTATGTGTGTGACATGGACAAGCCAGTCTCCGTAGATGCTCAGGAACATCTGAAACATGAATCTAAGCAGTCAAAATCTGGAAGTAGACACAGAAACACATAAAAAATATACAGAAATACATAGGAAATAGCTAATCAAGAAAGTTGCAAAACTATGGGAATAGTTTTAAATTAAATACCATGATGGTTACTCTAACCACAAAAAGGACGCAATTTGGTCTTACTCTGTGACAGTCACAATGTCCAAGCACATGAGGGATGCTGGGAGTGAGCACATATGATGCAGCTGAGTCACCGTGGGGAAAAAGAGAGAGAAATATAGAAAGGTGGGCTAAACCCTCAGGTTGTGGTTAAACAGTACAAGACCTCCACCAGTGAGACCTCATCCTGCTGCTCTCTTCTGTGTGGGGCTGGGTGCACTGTGCTCTATCTCTGCACTGCTGCTAGCAAGGTTATTTGTAGCTCCTCCATCCATTTCATGGTAAGACCAGGCAGGGACAGGAGTGGAGGGCACAGAAACCGCTGTTGTGTCTCAGGGCCATCTGGGAAGCAAACGGGGGCAAGGAGGTACCTGTAAAAGCACCACTGCTGAGACAATGTGTCCTGCATCCTCAGGCTTGGTAGGACAGTTTCATAGAGAGGTGAGGCACAAGGTGCTGGAAAATATCTGTGTTTTCTCCCCCTGGGTGACAGAGAACATTTTGGGATTAAATTGAAAGAATTCTTTCACTGCAATTGGAGTGACAATTAGTGACAATAGCAGGCAGCTGCTGTACTCTGACCGTGGGTTATTAAGCTAATCATAATTGTCTCCCTGTTACCTTGTGCTCCTCCCTGTCTGTATGGGGCATTCATCTGTTGTCACTCATTCTGTAATTAAACCGGAAGCTCTTTGGGGCAGGGACCATTTTTTCATTATGTCTTGCATGAGGGGGTCCCAATCAGAGCCTCTAGCTGCCACTCCAGCACAAATAAAGTGGCAATAAATAAGGGAAAATACTCTACTTCTCTTGGATTTGAATACCAGTTACAGCTTAGAAAGCATTACTGTCAATGAGATGTGGTTTGTGAGAGGGAAATGTGCTTCATCAGAGGAGATCGACATGGCGCTTTCCTGCTGGCGAAGACCTGAGGGTCACGGTGAGACCAACCCCACTGTGACTGCAGTGTGCCAGCTCTGGCATCCTGTGGGAAGGCAAAGGCTTTGCTCCCAGCCATCAGTGAAGGAGGCATCCAGGGAATTTGCCACAGGTCGTGTACCCCCTGAGTCAGGGAGGACCCAACATCTGGGGGGACCTGGGAGATGTAACCATCCATGTCCCTCCCTCACAGCCTTGCTCCCTGGAGCTGTACCCTATGCCAGCTGCTGGCTGCTCCTGTGCCATGTGCCAGTGGGTGCCCTGTGTGCTGATGTGTGTGTGTGTACGTGCCTGTGGGCAGGACGTAGTGGGGAGGATCTGGCATGGGACATCCTGCAGCTGGGGAAGTGCAGAGCATGGCGCTGAGCTGGGGAGGCTGGTGCTGCTCCAGCTCAGGACAGTGTGTGGGCAGTGGCTGGGTTCTCTGCTCGTCTGGGGACACCAGAGTCAGGGCAGGACACCAGGAGCCTTAGGGTCAGGTCAAAATAGACGAAAAAATCCAGTTCTAGTGAGGCATGCAGTGCAACTCCTCGGTCCAGGCAGATCACCACTCACATTCCTATATCTAAAGGATCTTTTCTAGGCCCCTAAAGAATTACTTCACTTCTGGATTAGCAATCTGCTTCAGAGGTAGGAAACAAAAGCCCACACTACTAGTTCATCCTTCACCAGGCATCAAGCTTTGGACGTGTCAGTGCTCTTATTTGGAGCTCTAGGAGGCTGTGAGTTTACCCTTTACTGAACACCCTACAGGGCCAAGACCCATCTCTTCCTCCAGCACCATCTCGAAGTGCAGCAGGACGTGGTCCCACGTATGGCGGGCACACACATCCCATGCAGCCCACGCCGTGCCCGCAGGAATCCTGGCGCTGCCGTCAGATCCTGTGGCATCCCCGCCGAAAACAGGAGCTGCCTTTTGCATTCGCTCCCGCTCCCTGCAAAACAGCTGAAAAAAAATTTCTCTTCTGCCGTAAGAGAATATTGCCAACCCGCCCCAAGAGCGCGGCGCATGTTATGAATATTAATGCTCACCGCTTGGTGGAAAAAATAACCCGAGTGCCCTCTAGTGACACAGGATCGGAGCCATGCCGGGGTGCCGGGGGGATCGATGGACTCGAGGCACGGCTGAGGGGTGGTGGTGGGAGCCTAGAGGGGCCTCAGGGGGTGATTTTGGGGAGAGACCTTTGCAAGGGTGAGGTTTTATTAAAATAACCCGTGGTCTTGTCATTGTAGCCTGCAGGAAACCCCGGTTGCCTGTGACAGCCTGGGATGTGAGTGTAGGAGCATGCTGACCACATAGGAAGCCCACCGGTAAGGTACTGGCACAGTTCCTGACTTGCCTTTTCCCAATCTTGTTACCCAGCTTCTCCGATTCTTCAGCTTTTTTCTGCCTTGAATTCATACTCCCTCATGACACAGTATTTTCCATGGAAACCAGTGATAAAGTCACAGACAAATGTTCCTCGTGGTTCTGTCAGCAGCTGCCCTTTCAAATGAGTGAGGTAAGCGAGGAGGACGGGAGCACCTTCCCTCAGCCTGCTCCCTTGCCCCTACAGCACCAGGGCTCTGAGCCAAAGCCCACTGCCCTGAGCTGGGCATCTCTCTCCTCCCTCCCTTCAGCCCTGCACACAGCCAGGGCAAAGAAATCTCTCTTCCTCCAGCTCTCCCATGCATGGGGTCTGTATCTATCCCAGGCAACTCTCTAGTTTTTATCACGGTTTTTTTGTATCATTCACATTAGTGCAACTGCAGCAGGCTCAGGTAGGAGCCTACCTGTGCCTGGTCTTCCCAGTGAGAATCTATTTACTGGCATAAGTCAAGTGAGAAGATAAACAGCTGAGCAAATTGCCAGCATGCTCAGCAGGCAGATCTTTGCTCCGCATGCTGGCTGGACCGGCAGCCACTGCCATTGCTGGGAAGAGGGAGTCAGTTAAAATGGGCGGCTTGATTGCTGATATATCTTTCCAATCCAATGTGGTTGCTTGGAATTGAGAGAAGCTCTCATGTAATAATGCAAATTATCATCTTAAGTCAAATAACAATAATAAATAGCTAGCCTGATAATGCTGATTGTAATTATTTGTTTATGGCAAAGCAAGACGAGCAAAATGCCACTGAGCTGATCTCATAAGCTGTCCTTGGCCCCAGTGGGCTGCAATCCCAACACACAGCCCTGCAGGATGGCAGAAGAAGGGGGATGTTCACATCGGCCACACACGGGTCCTTGGGAAAGTTTGCAGGTTGTGACCTGTTCAGTCAGAGAAACCAGGTTGTCTAATGACTCCAAATATTCTGATGAGTTTGTTTTAAAAGGAAGCTTGAAATAAGTGAGAGCTGAGTGGATTATTGCTTGGCTTTAGTCTGCTGAAGGATGAGGCTTTTAATATGCATGGGCAGTTTGCAAAGCTTTTCTTTTCTATTGCTCTTTTGCAAAGCATTTAAAGATATTGACTTGGAACCATAAAGCAGACATTAATTCCTGACAAAAAACCTGCTTTTCCCTGGGAACTCTGGGAAGATGTAGCTAGTAGATGCACTTGATTTATAAAGGAGCGTCCTTGCAGCTCTGACCCCTTGAATATTGCAGCTGCCTTGTGAATATGAGTTTTCAAGCCCTGACTACCTGTGAGAGGCCAGGATATGACTGCTGTGACTGCTGGGCTGCATGTTATGCCAGAGGACAAACCCGGGTTGGGTCTCTTGGGGGTCAAGAGTGGGGGCCTGTCTCTTCCCAGCCTTGGGGACTGCACAGCAGCACTTTACACCCTTCAGCTGATGCTAGCTGCAGCCTGCATTGCACTGCAGAGGAACAGGCAATCACTTCTGCATGTCTCAGTCCATAAACCAGCTCATAAATCACTCCAGCAGCCTCCCAGGGAGTGGACAGGAGCTTGTAATAGTATTTCTCCATCATTTCCAGCCAGAACTCTCTTTCTGAAGTGCCATTTTCCCACCTTGAAATGCAAATTCAATGCTGACGATTCTGCTTGCTGCAGCAGAAGACCATAACCATGTCCTCTAGCTGTGATGGGGATGTTAAGTGCAGCCCTATGCTGTAGCTGCAGCACGAGCAGCAACTGTGTTCGCAGAGCTTCTGGCTGCTTCTCCCCTGTCAGAAGTGATGTCCTTCCAGGATGTTTCTCCCTCTGTAACAGTTAACAAATGAGATGAATGAATTGAGCAATAAGATGCCACATTGCTGCCTGTAACTGGACTTCTCCAGTCTGACTAACTGCAAATGCTCTTCTAAGTCAGCAACCCGGAGCCCCTGGGGAACTGAGCTGTAACTCAGGTTTGCTGCAGACAAAGTCACAGTGCCACTGCTGGTTTTGTGCAAGCTGACGTGTGTGGGGACGAGCAGGGCATCCAGTTCGCAGCCACTCACAAGGCGCCCTGCATTTATTAAACGGTCCAGCTTTGCAGCTTGCCACCAAAGATGCAGGCTGAAATACTTTATTTTCCCCACCTTCCCCTTGCAAATTATTAATAAAAAGTAAGTATAAAAAGGAAGGAAATATAACTTTTGGTTTTGCGTCGTAAGATTCCATAACATCAAGGCCATGCCATTTTCCCTCTTAGCTCAGAAGCCGTCCTCCAGCCACAACCTGGGCTCTATCTTGAAGTCATGTACTCTGCCATCTACTCCCTTGGCCATTTTGCTTCCCCCATGTAGGAAATATTGATGGCTGATTTGTGGTATTCTGCTGCTTGTGGTTATGCTTTTGTTTCCCCTTTCAGCAGCTGCTAGAAATCCTTCCCTAAATCTACCTGCTGACTGCAGGGGTCTCTCTTAAGTCATCTCCAAAATTTTCTAACAGGTTTTGTGGTGAATGAGGAGGAGTGGAGAGGAGTTAACCATGGGCAGCAAGGGGACTAGTTTTGCTGCTGCCCTCTGCTTTGTGGCCATGTTGCAGTCCCCTGTCCCATCCTTCGGCATGAAGACCCTGGAGGAGGAGGGGACCATCCTTTGGGAGTGTTTGCACAGCACCTCACCCTGCATGGCTCACCAAGGCCCACCCCCCCGGGAGCCCCCCAAGGTGCATACCCACCAGGTTCAGAGGTGTCACCAAGGGGGGCTCAGTGCAGAGGTCTGGGCACAGCTGCAGGGCAAGGAAATCACCTGTTTATGTGTCCCTCTAAGTACCACCTGGTTGCCTCTTCAGGGCACAGGCTAGAGAGGACTTTGTATTTTTATGAGATATTAAGTTGATATATATATATGTGTGTAAAATAAGAAAATAAATAAAAAAATAGAAGTAAGCTGTCTTTGAACCAGTATCAGTGCTGGTGAACAAAAAGTGGTGATCAGTGATGAACAAAAGTAAGCGCTTGTCCCTGCTTGGGGCTGTAGGCACCTGGTGAGAAATGAGTGAATTTACTGCCCAAATGAGAGGTGAATGAACTCCATTTACCTGCCTTCACCTTTGACTTTGATGTGCAGAATCAAAATCTCTGCCCCTTCCTGCACTGACGGAAACAGTAGAGAGATGCCAAGGCTTCCTCCTCAGGACCCTTATGGTACTGAGATCTCCTCTCCTTCCCCTGCTCTCTGCCCCTTTATCTGCTGATCAAAAATCTGAATTCAAAGAGACTGATCCTGGGGTAAGAACTATGTCCTCACTCATTTCTATTATACATCAAGAGAGTATCTACTCGCCTGAAACAAAAATAGATCCAACAGCAAAGGAATCAAACGGCAGAGCCCAGCTCTGGCTGCAGCCTTTCTCCAACTGGGAGACCAACACCCAGCCCTTCACTGCTGCTCCCGGGCAATAAATAATTCCTGCAGAAGGGAAAGGAGATGAGGAGGGTCAGACAGAGAGCGCATGGTGCTTCATTCAGTAGCACATCCCCAACTTGGAAGACACTGAACAGCCAAGCCACTGGCCAGCATTTATCCCTCTGGTAAGAGAATGCATTGGGAAGTGGTTGCAGGCTGCCAGGATGGAGATGGCAGCGACATGAGTGGCTACTGTCTCTAGCAAACACTGACAAATGAATGTCACACACCTTCCCCTATGTCTGCATAGGGACTCTGTGATAGGGGATGGTCAGCACCAGGAATGAGGACAAGGAAAGGGATTTGCTGGCTGATGGCCCTGCAAGGGGCTGTGCTCCAGTGCATTCACTTTGGCAAGGGTCAAACCCAGTATCTACAGACTGCAGTGAGAATCTGGCAGCTGGACTCAATGGGAGCCAAGCCAGTGCTTTAAGGTAGTAGCCTGGGTCCCTCCAACATGGCCAGCTCTGTGCTGGAGCCCATGCCATCAGCACTGAAAACATGTCTCACACTGGTGGCAGTGACAGCGGGAGCAGGGTACTCTTTCCCATCTCATGATGGCATCTCATCTGCTTAAAGCAGAAAGAGTTTGCACTCTCACAGCAGTGGTTGGGCAGTGGGCAGTGGCTGGTGCTGTGCTGCCTGAGGTCAGCTCTCTGCTGGTGATCCTGGCAGTGCCTTGGAAGGATCTGCTGGAGAAAAGGCCAAGCACCAAGGGATGATAAAAGAAAGCTGAGTCTTTCTGTTCACCTCTCTTACCTCCTGTTCACCTCTCTTACCTCTTCTTTGGGGTGCTTGGAAAGGCATGCTTATCCTGCCCTCAGTCCAGCACTTTGCGTCATCTCCTTTTATTCAATGAGGCTGGTGAAACACTGGAAGAGGTTGCTCAGAGAGGTGGTAGATGCCCCATCCCTTGAAACATCCAAGGTCAGGTTGGATGGGGCTCTGAGCAACCTGAGGTAGTAGAAGATGCTGCTGCTTGTTGCAGGAGCTTGGACTACGTGACCTTTAACTGTCCCTTCCAACCCAAACTATTCTATGATCCCAGGACAGCTCAAGTGCAGTTGATGTTGCTGAGACCTGGATGACCGGACTGAAGGGACAGCAAACTAGTCAAAGCAAAAATTATTTTCTCTGACAGCTGTGAACTACCTTGTTATGTGACAGTGAAGTTCCATCTTGATGGGGAAACCCTCCAGTCTGAATGATAGCATTCAGAAATAGCCTTGCTTTGTTTTCCAAAGACTTCAGACATCTCTAACACACACAATCCTTGCTAAATTTTCCAAGCAAGTGACACGTAAATAGTGACTCTCACGGAGAAAGAACACGTATTTTCCACTTCACTTACACCCTTTTTACCGTGAGGCAAAGGAGCTCTTGGATTGATCGGCAGGGCACACTCCTCCTTGCTAAATGCTCCAGTGAGCCCAAAGAAACCTAACCGGTGAGAAGGGAAAGGCAGATGCATCACCAAATGGTATAATTCTCCATAAATTTTCAGTACTTAGTGATTTATGTCTCTGAATAAAGCACATCAAGCATATTGAATGGCTTAGTGACTGTTCTACAACAAAACGCTTTCCAGCTCCTTTTTCACATACTGTCACTAAATCTCATGGAGTATCTCACATAAAAATGAAGTGGAATTGAAATAAATTGTCCTGGAGGCAGCTGCAAGCTCAAGGGTGTTTAATGTGTAAAAGACTAGAAGGCATCACTTCACTTCCAAGATACCCATTTGCCAAAGGTTTATTTCACAAGCACTACATGCTGCTGTTATTATTTGTGTTGTTATCAGGCCTTAGATTCACACAGAAAATGGGACCTCTTTGAATCTATCACCTTACCACAAGAGAATAAGAAATTGTCCTGCACTGGGCAGCTTATGTTTGAAATAGAGAGAACAGATGAAAGGGGGAAAGAAAGGCACAGGAAGGTTCATTTACCTTCCTGAGTTCATGCAGCAGAGCATCAGACCTTAATTCACAGCCCTGCAGCTGCAGGCACGTCCTGATCCTCACATCAGCTCCATGTCCCCAGTGCAACTTTGGGTGGCATGGCTTGTCACTCCTTGCATCTCAGAATGAGTTATGGCTGGAGTAAGGGATACAGCTGGGATTGAAACATGAAAACATGAGAGGGGAAAGAATAAAAGGAAGGACTGAAGGATGAGGAGCATATTTTCTGGTGACTTGGCATCACAGGGATGAAAGGAAGGGGTCAGCTGAAAAAAACAGACAGCAGTGCTGACAGTGCCCTGGCAGAGAACACTGTAGAAGGTGCAGAGAGAAGGAAGAGGTGTGAAAGGGCTGCCAAGCAGGTGCAGCATCATGGCTAGTGAAAAGAGAGGTGAGAGCTGGGGTGCAGTGGGTCAAGAAGGAGCAGAGGAGCTTGCAGGCAACCTGGGAACAAGGAGGAAGGTGACAGCTCTGAAAGTGCTGCAAGCTGAAGACTTAGATGAAGATTTTAATGAAGTTGCAGGGTAGATGGAGGATGCTACAGGGACAGACAGGCTCAATCCCATGGGACAGAGGGTAGCAGCAGCAGATGGAAATGCAGCAATACTGCCAGGGATTCAGCAACCATATACTTCAGCTTGAGGAAATGCAGGAAAGGGCAGAGGAGTGACAACTGTGGATGATGTTTTTGCTTGGGAGAAAGCACATTTCTCCCTAAAACTAGTTGTAAGGCATAAAGGCAGGAACACTAAATGAGGAACCGTCCTCCCTGGGGATATGGACACAGCAGTGAAGCCAACATACCCTGGAAAACTCAAACTACTGCCTTTTGCCTGGCAGCCAGAACGATGCCTCTGGCCGGGTGCTGCAGCCCGAACTCCGGTTCTGTATCACACTCACTCCCGGAGCTGAAGGACGATCGGGAGGCGAAGGGGCTGCGGGCTGCTGCCGGGGCAGGAGATCCCCGAGGCAGGAGCTGCGAGGCGACCGAAGTTGTGCTTTTTGGGGTGGCCCACGAGAGGGAGCCAGGAGTAAAGGAACGGCGGCTGCCTCCGTCGCGGAGCCCCGTGTCCCGCCCGGCGGCCGCGGGGACGATGCGCCGGGGGATCCGCGGGAGTACCCGGACCCCCTCACCCCGCAACCCCACCACAGCGCCCCAGGCACGACCTGCGCAGCTGGAGTTGGCCGTCAAAGGGTTAACAACATATTTACACACGCGAGTACTCGCGGAATAGATTTCGTAGGGAACTTTTGCTGTCAAAGACAAAACTTGGCATAAGGTGAACGCCTCTTGTGCTCGCCCCTCTTCCTCCTGCGGCTCTGCTTCAGGTGTGCAAAGAAATGGGCCTTTGTCATGGCAAAGCCGTGTGATCTCATCCCCGTCGCCATGGCCGCTCTCCCGCTGCAGGGGCCAGAGGGTTGGGGATGGTCCCATCAGGCACCCTAAAGCCAGCATCTTCCCCCAGTCTGACACCGTGGAGGGAGGATGAGGAAGTGAACGTGAGAAAACTCGGCACTGATGGTGCGGATGAAAGCTGCCTCAGCACCTGTTGAAGTCTTCACCTCCTCACTTCACTGGGAAATAAATGGGGTTTGGACTTGCCCAGGAATGATCCTTTGAGCTCTAAGCTCCCAAGGAAGGAGAGTACATGCTTGTGTTAAGCCTTTGTTTAATCACTTTTCTCAGTCTGGTTATAGAGCTCAGCACCTTGCAGCGGGAGACTTGGACCCAGAGGAGCTACATCCACTTTTTTGGGGATCAGTTCTTGCATTGCTGAAGTCTGTGGGATTTGTGGTGTTGGCCCAGAGAGGAGGGAGGTCAGCAGTGCCTGTGAACCTCCCTGGGAGGGCTCCAAAACACCTCCTGTGCTGCAGCAGGGAAGAAGCAGTTCAGCTGACCAGAGTGAGGGAAACTCTTGAGATTGCATTGATAAACTGACACATAGAAATTGCTGTTTTAATAAGCATCTACAAAAGGAAAATACAGTCCCTACTGAAAAGCAAATTAGTAGCAGACTCTCTCCAGTGAGTGTTCAGGGAAAGTGTACAGGGCCTGTGTTGTTATTGCTCTCCTGAAGCTTCCTACCACACTGAGAGAGACACAGCCAGGGCTGAATAAATAATACATCATAATTTTCAAGTCCCAGTGAGGTGACTCGGAGGCAGTTCAAAAGTTCAGTGAATTATCAGTTCCCCTTGGGTTCATTATTTCTTTTGCAAAAGATGCTATCAATCTCTATAACTCACTAGCTACCAAAAATAATAATAAGTAAAAGATCATTATGTTGAAATATGTGTTGTAAAGCAGCATAGCAATTTGGAAGATTAATTCAGTCCAGAAGGGGCAATAGCTGCTGGCTAGAGATGGGCTGGACACCAATTACTGCTCTCACTCATTACTTCCATGGACAGAGATTGGGAAAACACCTGCAGTGCATGAATAATTCTCCTTGAGTTAATACGCTTTCATTCAGTGCTGATTAACTCTATTTATACCTCATCTATGGTGATGTGAGCAATGTGATTCATTCCTTTATTTCTGTAACTCTCTGATAAACTGCATTTATTTGCCACCTCTGACCTCCTCATGTGCATGCTGCCTGTTAATTCTTCTCTCAGCCCTGGCTGCTGCTGCCATCCCAGGCCTTCAGTAGCCATCAAACAGCTGTTTCTCATTTTCTTTCCTTCATTTAAAAGCACCTGCTACAAAAATGTGGGTCAGAGGACAAAACAGACTGGAAATTTCACTATGATGATGGAGGAGAGGGGGTGTGATTTGTGCACATAATATTTGGTTCTGTAGGCTGCTTGTCCTATAGGGAAACCTCAAGGTACTACTGAAGGAATAATGATCAAATGTGGCCTGTTTGGGGTATTCAGGCCTGAGTGACTGGCAGCTGTAGTATAAGGCATCCTGTCCATGCTTCAGTAAGCGAGGCATGACCAGCTCAAAATCAAATGTTGCCACTGGTGTCACTGAAGACTAGCCTATGCCATGTGAGTTTTCTTTTCCAGTTTTATTTTTCAGGTTTATTTTAATTTTTATTTCCCTAGCTTCTGCTCTGAGTCAGGGCTATAGGGTTCATGTCCCGAGTCTTACTCTTGAAACACATTATGGTCAAACACTGTCCTCCTGAGGCTGGTAGGATGAAGTCGGTAAAAAACCCTTGAGTGTATGAAACGTCTCCGCTTCTCCCCCATCACTGCCCAAACAGCACTAAAACTTGTCTTGAGATGAGATGTAACATAAAAGTATCTGACTGCTTGAAAGAAGTAGAGATGCTCTTTTGCTTCATTGGAAATGGAGATGCATTGCCCAGAGGAAATGCTGGCTGGTAGAATCTCTCACATTCACAATGGGAGCACAGGCCCCAGTCTGAGAGCAAACTGGAGTTTGACTTCAGTTGTTAGAGACATTCTAGGAACAGCTCAGGTTTTGCTGAGCTGTGGATGGCCTGTATTTTTTTGTAAGCTCCCTTCTATGTCTCTAAGTCCAAATATTGCAGCGCTTCCTAGTACAGCAAGCAAACATTTTAAAACTTTAAAATATTACCCTGAGATCATTTCAGATCATAGAATCACAGAATCATGGAGAGTTTATGTTGGAAGGAACTCCCGGAGATAATTTGGTGCAACCTCCTATTCAAAGCAAGATGAACTTCAAGATTAAATCCAATTACCCAAGGGCTTTTCTCTCTGAGCTTTGAAAATCACTAAGGTTGGAGATTGCTCAACCCTAGGTTTCAGCATTTAACAACTCTTGCTGTGAAAATTTTTTCCTTTTCATATAATATCTTGTTTTTCATTCATCCTTCCATGCTATCCTAAATCTAACACTTAGGACCTGTGGCATTTCCCATAATCTAGGCAGAAGGAAACTTGGCCTATCTGTAAAGACCTGCCCATATGCTCCCTGCAACACAAACACGTGCTTTCCTAGTGTAGGACAGGCTGGATTCCTTGGAGGAGCTGAAATACCTTTTCTAATACCTGATTCCCACCACTGAACTATGAATCTTTTTCCTCTGACTTTCAGAGGGCAGGTTCCTCATTTACATTTTCCTTTGATCATTGTTTTAAAACCTAGAGGGATTCAGCTGCCTGCTCTGTTTATCTTGCTACCCTTTCTTCTCATTCAAGGTCTCCAAACACCTTCCCTAGGAATGAGATAAAAGCTTGCAATGAGACCCTGGCTATTTTGTCTAATTCCCCAGTCTGCCTGGATCTCGTCACCGGCCTTGTCAGGCTTAAATGTCATTGTACTTTTGTGTAGATGCTTCTAGATAACTCACCATCCTCCTTCTCCCTGCATCTCAAACCACCCTTTTATTTCCAGTGTGTACAAGGTCTTTCTTTCCTTTTTTTTTGTAGAGATCTGTGCTCAGCAACCCACTCTGTTCTCGTGGCACTTCAAAGCCAGGTCACCCTGCCCAAGCCTTTGGTGAAGAATTTGTTGTAGATGGCCTCCTGCCTGATGGCTGTGGTTCAGGCAGTGTCTCTGCCAGTGCTTTTTGTCATCAGCAGGTACTCATCTCTTTGTGCCTGATATGTGGGGGAGTTTGGGGACAAGAGGGTCAAAGCTGGCAAGCATGTGTTAAATCCACCCTTCGTCATGAGTGTTGGCAGTGTGGGGTGTTCAGCTGCACGGCTTCCTGGCTCCAGAACTAGCAGCCTTGCTCCCTCTCTGTAGGGTAGAAGGGAATATCTCCCCTTACTGCTGCCCCCCTGCCCAAATCTGAGAGGGCCCCTGAGACGCCAGCTGGCCATTTGGGGAAAAGAGAATGAGGCTTCAGTCCCATGGATCAGGGTTGTTTTGCCGTGACAAACTGCCTCTACCTGCTTTGCAGACTGAACATCGGAGTTACTCTCTCTTTGGCTTGTTGTCATATTTCAGTGTGAACTCTTTAATTCTGGCTCTCTTTGCTGAGGCTTCTCTCACTTGAAAGCCGTCACAAGGCTCCCCAGAACCAACCCTCTCACACCAACAGGGAGGATTAGCTCCAACAACACCACTCCTTACTCCCTGCCATGGGTTTCCAGCACTCCTTTCCCCAGAGGCTCCCAATGCTTGCCCAGGCTGCCTACTCTGAACACGGTGAGGCTGGCAGCAGGTACGGGTCAAATACCATTTGATTATACCACAAAGTGGTGGCTTAGACTGGGACCTGCCACTTACTCCTGATCCGAGCAGCTCAGTGCCTCTTGCTAGTGTGAAACAGCCCCAAGCCAACCAAGGGCATATTGATCTGGAGATGTTCTCTGCCTCCAGAAGATCAGCAGGATGTCAAAGTCTTAAATAAGAAAGAGAAAGGCTCTTAAAATGAGCCCCACCGTTGTGTTTTGGCATGATAGAGCAATGTTTCAGGTGGAGGTGAGGTCAAATAACCGCTGGCAGAACATTGGGTGGCCAGGTCAAACTTCATCAAACAACACTGAGATTTGTACTTGGGAAAAACACTGTAATTTGGAAAAATTCATGTAATTTGCTTTTCCCAGGCGCGCTGTTGAAGGAAAGTCATCAATACTGAGAGATGGTTAGATCTGAGAGGCGGTACAACAGTCCGCAGATGGACGGACATTGGAGTCAGGCTGTATGGGGATTAATTGCTGCGAGCCCAGAAAATAACCATAAAGGGATAACACAGCTGCTGCTGGAAAAAGCAAACCTCTTGGCTTCTTGCACCACCTCACTCGCAGTGTTCCCCTCCCCTCCATCCCTCGTTGCTCCCTGTGTGCTGCCATAAGGCACATCCTGGAGCTGTGGTTAATGGAAAAGTGATTTGTCTCATAACTGCAGCTTTACACAGTGTGCTACTGTGGGCGTTACAAATTGCTAAGCAGATTTAAAGTGTTCTTTGAGTTGCAAACTGCAGTGTTTCTCCACATAGTGATTATTATTCATCTTTTCCAGGACACTGTGGGCCTGATCCTGCAATCTGCACTCCTATTAGAGTCAGTGCTGTGGGAGTACTGCCGGCATACAGACAGCAGGAGTAAGCCCCAATTAATATGGCCACAGGGAAGAGTGAGGAAGCAAACCACCTTTTTTTCCTTTATTTTCTTCCTTTTTCTTTTTTTTTCCCCTGTGCATGGATGTGGATTTACTTATTCTGTGGCCACTTCCTGAGGTGTGTGTCCGGGTGCAGGCTACTGACCGGTGGAGCACAGGTGTTCTTGCCAGCTTCCAGGCTACAGGGAGACATGTCCCCTCCCACTCTGCATCATTCTTTCTGTCTTTCTCTTTGGTCAGATGACCATAAAGTCTTTCTCAATGGAAATGTCATCCAGACTGGTTCACAGCCATCAGAAGTTTTGCTTAGGTGCAGTTGTTGTTGTCCAACACCACCATGTTTGGTTTAAAACAGGTGCACTTGTTATGCTGGTCATTCTGGTTCTTCCTGCTGAGCTGTGAGCATGGTGGGAAGGGGCACAGGCACAGAATTAAAATTCTAAGTCTGGAAAAGCGGGAGTTCTAAAAATGTGGAGGGTGTGTATGACGAGCCCTGACCCACACCAGCAGCCCTGCAGGGGCTGGTCCCCACTAATAGCAAGCCCCATAGGATGTTGCAGAGGGAATTTATGGGTCTATTCACCACCCAACATCAGGGTGTGCCCGTGGACAATCTGGAAAAAGCCTCTGACCCTCATTCACCCTCTTCTTCTGAGATAGACAGCTCAGTGCTCTTCTGAAGGAGAAGGTAACTCTCCTCCAGTGACTGGCCCACTGTGCTCTCCCTGCCTGGAGGTGGTGGTACCAATGTGGTGAGCTACTGCTGCACTTCAAGGAGCATAAAACCCAGGATTGGTGCTGTGGTGGCCCATCCCATGGGCTGTCCCAATGATCCTTGTGTCAAAGGAAGGTGGCTGCTGCTGAAGGACATGGCAACAGGGCGTGGTGTGTCTGTGTCACCCATTACCTCCATCCCAGGATGGAGACCTTGCATTAGGCTCAGTTGACGAGTGTTGAGGCAACAGTGATCCTCGTGGCGTGAAGTGTTCATGGAAACGCATGTTGCTAAGCAAAGAGGATATTGTGCTTTGTACCAGCTAGAGTGTTTTTAGCTTGTGAGATTTTACACGCCTCAAGGAGCGTTGTAACAGCTGAGTCTTGGAGCTGCAAGTATATGGTCTTGGAGCCAAGGACGAGGTGGAGTCATCCCACCAGGAGGAGGGTATTAACACATCTGTGACACTGGGACACTTGGGTGTCCTCAGCAAGGGCTCCTCAAGTCCTGCTGGGTTTTGGTCAAGAGCTTTGACCACACAGGCTCTTTGCCTCTTTGCCCCAGATCCCAGCAGCACAAGGTAATGCCTGTGTGAATGCAAACATCTCCTCCGCCTTACTTCCTTCTGAAACCTTTCTGGGAATTTTCCTGGTCTCAAGAAAGACATGACAAATCTCATGTCCCTTCCTAGAGGGGCAGTGACAGCCAGGAACACCTTAGGGATTGAAAAACACTATCAAAAATGTAAAGAAAAGCAAGTGGAGAAAGGTCATGACTAGTTGCTTTTCTGCCATGTGCATGTATAATAATGAACCTTGGGAGTGTGAGGCCATGTTAGTCCTAATTACGGCTCTTTAAATATTTATATACCTTAATCTGCTCGTCTTGCTCTTTGGCATGGTCCAACATATTTGTAGGGCTGACCTTTCCAACTCAGCCCCATTTGTATACTTCACAGGCCCCTGGGTAGCTACTACTTTGCTTTATCTGAGAGGGGGGAAAATACATCATACCAGAAGAGTAAACCCCAGGCAATAAGAATACAATGTTAAATAAAAGCCAAAGGTACAGATGTATTGTTTCGACTGCATAACAAGCTCAAATACATTCTCCTCTCTCGAAGTCACTTATGCAGATTCCTAACTAATGCAAAACTGCAGATTTCAGGAAAATTAGCCTTTGGACATGCCCTGAAGAATCAACTAAGACAACCATGCTTATTTTCCCGTGTGACCTCCATCAAATTGTAAATTATATCTTCAGCAGTAACAGACTAGTACATTAACCCCCTCTTTCACCTCTCAATGCTTCATCACAACAGGTATGCTTAGATATAATGGGAATGGCTGGAAGATAGATGAGATGCTCATGGCTATGATGGAATTAGTTGTGTAACCAATCTCTTCAACCCTTTTCTTGAAGTCTTTCTTCAAATACCTTTCTTTCAACATACCTGGGGATCCCAGGCTGATTTCCAAAGAACTACTCATAAACTAGAGGAGCGAGAATCCAAAATAATGTTAGTTAATATCCTCCAACCTTGGATTATGCCCATTCCCCATTCTGTACACTGGGATTAAATCCATGTGGTAACTGTCTCACAATGAGTCTGTGAGGAATTTGGCAAATTATGGACAGTCTATAACACCACCACTGAAATAACAATCCACATGTTCAGCAGAGCCGGGCAGCTCTGAGGATTTTGGTCACCTTGGCAACTTGAAGAACCTGTAGTGTAGCATACTTCATCCTGAGCACTCTTATGAGCCTGTTAAACAGGTGGAACAACACATCTGTACTTCTTGTTGCTTCCACAAAGCCTTCATTAAGGAGATGTTACACCAGAGGAACTAAATAAGTTTGCATAAAAAGTGCCTGACATCCCCATGCTGCTCACTTCCATACTGAATTTGCTGACTAGTCTAGGTCTGAAATAAAAAATAAAATCAGAACAGGGACCATTATCTGGCCCTGAAGCCAAGTGGCACTGATCAGCCATTGCCAGTCCATAACACAACTGATTCTGAGTCTCATCTGGTCCCCCTCTGCTGCCCCTGTGCCTCTAATACAGTATTATTAGAATTATATTTCTATTTATTTTTCACCTCAATTCTAAGTGTCTGAAATAGTATTGCAGTTGAGCAGCGTGATATTTTATTTCTACAAAAATGGGGTATGGAAGAAGTGTGGCACTGTGTGGGGAGGATCGTG
This sequence comes from Pseudopipra pipra, assembly GCF_036250125.1. Lineage (NCBI taxonomy): Eukaryota > Metazoa > Chordata > Aves > Passeriformes > Pipridae > Pseudopipra > Pseudopipra pipra. The sequence continues at coordinate 54,877,383 of NC_087554.1, forward strand.
CTGAAGTTGGTGCAGCCTTTCCCTGCCTCTTATTTGGGAACAGTCCTCAGTGCATGCTGCCCTCCATGCCATGCCATGCCATGCCAGGGCACTGGCTGGCACCAGGCCAGGGAGGAAGACAATGATTAAACCTAAACGTTTGCTCATGACAAGGGCATAAGAAACCTCTATAAACAGGTACTTTTTGACTTCACAGTGAAGCTGTTTGGTCTCCACAGTTCCTGCTTTCTTCAGGACTTGAATGTCTCTTATAGAATGAGTTAGGTTCAGCCAACCAAACCTGAGGCCAGGCTCTGGGGTGCCTTCCTCTGAATCCCTAACATTCCCAGGCTGGGGGCACTGCAAACTGGGGAATCTGAAAGATGTATTTGGAAACTCATTTTGTCGGCTAAGAAGCCTTAAGGTTATGGGTGTTTGGCCCAAATTTCCTGAAACTCAGAGGGAAGGGAAGGCAGGAAAAATGTTCTTTTCGGTGAAGCAGAATTCCTGATCTTCAGCCAGCTCTGGTACCAACATTGGCACTTATGCTGGGTTTCCAAATATTAACCAAGTGATACTGCTCCCTGTTGGGACTGACCTCCTTGGTACCCATGTGTGTGCACCACAGCTCCAGCAACATCCTGACTAGATGCCAACTGTCATTTCCCAGTGCTTGAAAGGAGTGTGTTCATTTAGCAGCACTGCACAGCTTCCCTGAGGACCTTGCAGGGGCCTGACAAGGCCAGAACTACACATTCTCCCTCCCTCTGAAAAAGCATCACCAGAATGAGGAGAGCCACAGGAATGGGGTGGCTGTCCTGGAGCCAGTGCAGAGCTGAAGGAAAGCAAGATCACTCTGGCAGGCAGGCAATGGTCCATTCTTTGACTTATGAGGAGACGCACAATATTTCTGCAAGTAATTTACCTGATATTGTAGCTGTGCTGTACTGATTACACTGCCAGAAAGGACAGTGGTTGGACAGACTGTTTTCTCAGAACCACTCTGTTGCCAGTGAGGAACAAGACAAGAGTAACCACCAGCATCTTAGTTTTGTTACCTCAGAAGTGCTCCAGAGTCTGCCAAGGTGGACATTAACACAGGCGGCCAGTGATGGGCAAAGACCTACTAGATTTGAGCAATGGACTCAGGTGCCTTCTGTTGAACACGGTGCAGAGACAGCCTCCGGTAGTATATGTGTACAAATAGATGTAAATTATATCATATATATTCAAATATTGAGACAGTATATGAAACCTCAGTTCTCTAGGTATTGACTCGTCATTTGCTTAGCATTCAACACTCTTTCCTTCTGCACATAGAATCTTAAAATCACTGAGGTTGGAAAAGACGTCTAAGATCAACGAGTCCAGCCGTTAACCCAACTGCACTGCCTTCACCACTAAACTATGCCCCAGGTACAACGTCCCATGTTTTTTGAACACTTCCAGGGATGGTGAATCCACCACAACGCTGGGCAGCCTATTCCAATGCATGACCACTCTTTCAGTGAAGAAATGTTTCCTAATATCCAACCTAAACCTCTCCTGGTGCAACTTAATGCCATTTCCTTCTGTCCTGTCACTTATTACCTGGGAGAAGATACCAAAATGCATTGCACAATCCAAAATGAAGTCACCTAAAACTTAGAGGTTTTCTGCCTCCTATCACCACCCTGCAGCCAGTAGCCAGGCTCGCTGCCCTTGCATCCCATTCCCATGTTCCTGGCAGTTTGCTCAGCTGTGCACACTCACAGCTGCTCACACAGTGCAGGGTTCATCGACTGGTAACATATTGGTTAAATAATTAAGCACACTGTGAACCTCATATGTGTATAATAGTAATACATCCTGTGCAGAAAAACTGTCTAGGAAAGGTTCTCTAGCTCATTATTTCACTCAGCTGATGAAGGTGAGCTATCAACCTTTAGCTTCTGCAACTGAACTCTCAAGGCTGACCAAGGTGCAGGCAGATTTTTGGGGTGCTGTGAGGTGCTTAGGAAGACCTCTGTGAAACTCAGTTAATTTGCAGTGCACTTGTGCTGCTCTGTAGGTCCTGTATAAGCCCAGATGGCACAGCACATCTCTGCAAGGCAAAGAGAGCTGGGATCTCCTCTTCCACTCCTGCAGGCATGAGGAGAGCACATCTGGCAGATGCTGGCTCCTGGTGTGGTCCTGGCACGATCATTTCTTCTTCAGACAAGACCTGTTTGGGTCTTGGGAGTTTGTACCAACACGATGTACCAGCTGCCCAGCGCTGCCCCATGTCCTCTAACATCTCTCCTTGGAGGTGAGGGCAGCACTGAGCCTTTGCCACAGGGATTTGTCCCTGAGGAACTGAGGGGTATGCATTGCCCCCTCCTGAAGGGAACTGAAGAGTGGGAAGAAAGGAGGTGAATGGCATTCCTGAAATGGGGGAAAAGAAACATTTTATCATGGTTGCCATGGAAACTGGGAATGGACAATAAGCACTTAGATACTTTATCATTTCCCTCAGCACTTGTAGCACACAACCTGTACGAAAAGAAGCATTATCCTGCACAGGGAGGCTGACAGATACCTGAATGGGAAAAAATTGGGTGAGAATCTGTGCCAGGGCTGACTGAACTCATCTCAGCATCGGGGCTGCAGAGACAGCAGGGAGACGGCACTTCCCGAGATGCTCCCATGGGGCACCCTGGAAAGAAGGATTGTATGGGCAGTGCAGAGTCAAACATCTTGGGAAACAAGTTTTGGCACAGAGAACCCCATGCAACCCAAGGTACATACCATCCTGGGGCTCTCAGCCCCATTTGGGCACCTTTTGGTATCCTTAGTCTGACCAGGCATCTCATTCACAGCTGTTATGTTTGTGTGCTTCCTCGCTGCAGTCTTTGAGTTTTTATTCAACACATCACGTATTACTTTCCTCACTCAAATTCATTTTGGTGCATTTGAGTGGAAAAGGTCACGTACATCCAGCTCAACCCCTAAATGACAGATCATGCCCACACACCATCAATACTTCAAAGGAGAAGACATTTCCTTGGTTACAATGCATTCATAGGCCAAAAATCACTCTCTTTCCTAAGCACACCCAAAATCCAGTTATGTTGTGGTCATGATTATTTTGGTCATTTTGCAGAGATCCTTTCCCCATTTGCCTAAAACATTAAATTTCTTCCTCCTGCTCCCACTCACATTCCTGCTCCAATATTTCCTTCAGGATGTCTCTCTTCTCACGGAGGTGCAAAAAACCTGCAGGCACTTATCACATGAGGCACATCATGGTGAGAAACACCCACCCTTCCCATGAAGTACCACCTCCCTCCTCTCCATCTTCCTCAAGTACATGCCAGTGATCAGCTGCAGCCACTCTGCACAAAGCTAAATAATTCTTCCTTCATGCCCAAACCACCAACAAAGAGCCTTCTTGGCCAGGGAGAGAGCATACACTGAATCCAGATGCCCAGAACAAGAAGAGGAACCGTAATGTTCGTGCCATCTCTAGAATCAAATAGTCTCTCTCCATTCCGGCACCCAGATCTGTTTTTTTGCAATGACACAGCATCACAGACCTTTCCACCTCCCGTTACTGCCAGTGAATATTTTATAGTGATCAGTCAGCCTCTGCAAACCCATGGAAAATACCTGATTCTGCTGGCAAAGACCAGATATGACTGGTTATTTACAGCCCTTTAAAGCCAGCTCCAACTTTTGCACATTTCCAAGCTTATGACATGACGGTGCCGAAACCTCCCCATTTCAAATCCCTATGACAACATTTGCTGTAGCTGATCTCCCAAACTCAGCTGGTGAGCTCCTGATCAGCAGTAAGATGCCAGAGGTAATGGTGGCATGGACATTCATGGCTATACTCTTCTCTAGTAGCTCTGAGTTCTGCTCACATATCTAATTGGTCTTTGTTATCCAAAAGCTTTGCCGCTGGCAGTGACCATCTAGTTCTGCACCACTACCTGTATCCCAGCAGTTGTTGCTGCCTACGTAAGCCCTGAAACAAAAATTTCATCAAGTAAAAAGGCTGCATATAAGTGCTCCACAAAATTTGATCTCATCTTCCTACACCATCATTTCTTACAGCTGTATCACCTCAGTATACAGTGTCTTTGAAAACCCCAGACATAAATTCTTCTGCTTGCCCAACTACAAATGCATGTGCATAATCCCATCCATATTAATGAATCTCATAATCATAGCACTTAGCAGCATGTCCTCCATCTGCTGCCCAATAGTAATTTGAAAATGGTGCCAGGAACACTAATGGATGGCAGGAAAGGATGTGAATCATGGGAGTTTGGTGGTTTAATACACTTAACTCCCCACACCAGTATTCCTGTAGTTTTGGAAAGGCATCCTACAAAGTACTGTTAGTAAATTGTAGAGCAAGGGATCACTGGACCTCAGGATATCTCCCAAGTACTGAGAAAATAGTATATGCACAAAGGTTGTCAAGAGAAGCACCTCAGACTATTGTAACAAAGAGGGCAGACCAGGGAGTTTAATGTAGTGTGTAAAATGTATATATATGTGTGTATATATATATATGTATATATGTATAGGTATACACACACTGAAAAATACCACCCTTATATAGACATGGCCAAAGCTCTAAAAAAGTCACTATCACTTCTAGATGGCCCAAGGACATCCTTCAAAATTTAGAGATATATGTGAATACTAGAGAGGGACAAAACTGCAACCTGTTTTCCCAACTGGTAGCTGGGATTAAATCCGGAATAGTTGTTTTTCCCCATTAAGCTATATGACTATATTGTGATGGGTGTTCCATTTGAATCTACTCTTTTATGGTGGGGAAAAACACAGTTCAATTGACTTTCTGTGAGATAAAGCCTCTCTCTGGCTATATTAAAATACATACTGGCCGCAGCAAACACGATTGGAAGCAAAGGTCTGTAGAGAATTAATATTCTAGTTAAATACTTGTATTTTGCCTGAAACAGCACCAGGATGAATGAGCTGTTGTTAGGTTGAATTCTTTTCTTGTTACCAAGCAGGTCTCCCAGTAGCACTTGCAAAGATAAGGAGATCAGATCTCCAAATTCAGGGTGAAAGCTGATCACTAAATCATGATGGAAATTATTCTCTTGCTTTCAAGGTATCAGGTAATGGCCATTACTGCAGGCTATTGTGTCGGTTTGGAGACACATAAAATACCCTATTTTCTTCATCCTTAATACAAAGATTGTTGCCATCCCATTAATATGCCCTTTTTATCTTTTCTTCCTTTCTTTCATTTGATATCTAATGCTACACTTTGCTTTGCTTTGTGCTTTGCTTGGTACTTTGCTGTGTAACCTACATCCCAAGGAGAACACAAGTGATTGTGGGTCATATTTGTTTGGTAGCAGGTCTGGCAGCTGATTGTCATCCAAGCTGTCCATACAGGATATGGTTGGCACATAGTGATCTTTGCCTCGTAAATCTGAGGTCTCCTCCTCTGTCACATTGCTTCACAACAAAGATAAGTGTGTCCTGCAAACACATTTCTGTGCATCTGAATCTTTTTATGGATTTGCTTTGACTGTGTTCCTTCCTTTTTTTGTGTTTGCTTTCCACAGTTATCCTAGGGAACACATTTTCTGGAAAGAATACTCACCAAGTGTGAATTTAGCATGAAAACACATTTCAAACTCATAATAACAGCCACTTACATCACAAAATAATTCCAGAAAGTTACACTCACCCACTTGGGAACAGAAACACATCACATCATCAGAATATCAACATCTCCCAAGGAACTGGCCACTAATGAGACACAGAGCACAAATTATTCCAGTAAATTATTTAGCAAATAAGTCTGAGCAATAGGTCCATACGTAAATATTGTGACCTCTTCTCAGATAATCTATGAAGATAAATGATTTAGCTATGTGTCAGATGAATTATTCAGCCAAATACTTGGAAAATAAGTGAGATGCAAAACATTTGCTCTTAAAGAAGTCTTTTTAATCAACTAATCTTGTCGGTTTCTGACACAGGAAAAATGGAAACAGAATGAAGCAGAACAGTTTCTTCCTGAAGAGCATTGATTACATGTCAGCAACATCCTTGTTTTAAATCTGGAGAAGTAGTCTTTGAATGCTAGAAACTTTCTTAAATCTTGCTTCGAGTCTGAAAAGTTATGCATAGCATCCAGACAGTACATCTCAGAACTTCTGCTGAGATGCTCAAGGTCATGATCAACATGTGCCTCAGAGACACTGAAGAAATTAGCAAAAAAGGCTTTTCATGCAGCTCTGTTTGTTTCCTCTGTTGGATCACAAAATATATTTCCCTCTTTTTGCATCTTTCCTGAGTTATATCACAGTACCCCACTAAGGGAAAGATGAATATATCTAGTGACTCTCTCTTTCAAAACCACATTGAAATGCTTCTCCAAGAGAGGCAGCCTGCATCCCCCTTGAGCAATGAAGTCTGCCATCTGGTAGGTTTGTTCTTTATAGTCATTTAGAGGATATTAAATCTCCTTTTGTATGCAGAGAATTAGGTGGTGGAAGGACTTGGCATTCTATTCAAGAACAAAAAAAAAGAAGGAGAAAAAACAGTTCATAAAGGCATTGTGTCCAGAGAAAAATATTAGAGAGGAATTAAGTAGAAAGACAAAAGGCAAGCTAGCATCAGCTCCCTTGAAAGCTGTAAATCATTCTGACTCCTCGGGTGGTTGGTTAAGTTCATTGTTAGTTGAGTAATTATTATCCTTCGTTAGAACCTAAGTTTCTAAACATATTTTGAAACAAAATCATCCAAAATGAGCTGCCAGAAAGACCTAATGGTGTCAAGGGCAAGTTATGGAAAAAATATGTTCAAACAGAGCCTCTAAAGAAAACCTCGGCTTTTCATTTACATCGCTAATTTGCTTATCTTTGGAAAATTAGGACTTTTTCAAGATTTTGTCTTTGGTCATTGGGTAAGTGTTGAGGGTAGCAGGTTCCTAAGAGAGAAAAAGTCTCCAAACAAGGTTTTTGGTATACCTTGGAGACTTCAGTGACCCTCTAACCTGGAGTCTAATAGAGCAGGCTAATGCTTCCAAATCTTTTGTTTCAGCAGATGCCAGGAGTGTTTGCCTGGGTGGAGGGCCCCTTCTGTGAAGTGGAGGCTGTTGGCAGACTCTCAGCTAGAGGGATCAGGTAAATCTCAACAGAGACTGAAGAGCTAGCAAATCTCCAGGCATGCTAGAAATTCAGGAGATTTGTGCAGGGTCTGATAACCTAAACCAAATGCTTGCAATGATTGATGACATGCTATTGATTGATTGATTGATTGCAAAGATATGGACCAGCAGCTTCCAAAACAGGCTTCACAAACCTGGAAGGTTTAAGCAGGGCCATAAACCTAAGCTAGATTCAAGTTAATTTTATTTTAATGCTGATAATTGTTGTGGCTTCAAGTATTCTGCCTGTAAGCAAGGATTCAAGAAAGAGAAAAGTTAAGAACATTGAGCTAGACAATGTCACCACAAAACACAGGAGAGCCCTGAGATTGAAACCCACATTAGCACCTGCATTGGGGAAGTGTCCAGTGCCACACAGAGCAGCCCTTAGCTGCTACTCTCTTAGTAGTAGCAATCAAGAGTTTCATTTTGTGCCATCCCGCAGTCTCACACTGCAAACTCACACAGACTTGCAGGACACAGCTGGCCCAACCTGGGACTACATAGTCACCTCAGGGCTCATATAGGTCAGGAACTCTCTAAAATGGGAATCCAAGTGTTCTTGAACCATGGCAAAAATACAAAAAGCCCTCAGAAAAACACCATACATCCCTGTGAAGTGCTGACCAAGCATAGGGCAGCACCTACACCACAAAGTAGATTCATGTAAGCCAGCTGGAACAACTCGATGTAAATTGGAGGAGCCCTCTGGCTCACACTGCTACCTGTAGGAAAAAATAACCCTGTAACTAGCAACAGCAGCAAATCTCCAAACCCCTCTGCTACTTCTCCAGATTCACAGTCAGTTTCCTACCAGACTCATGTGTCAGCAGGTCATAAAAAGTTTTAAGTCGCCTTTTCTTTTTCTGGCGTTCTGGAAGAAGTTGTACTAACAATGAGCCACTGCTTGACAGCTCTAAATCCCAAGCTGTTGGGATACAGTGTGACTTCCAACATATTGCTTCCAGCCCCCACCACCCACAGGGAATGGCCTGGCAGGGGGAGCAGCACAGCCTGTTAGGAGGAGCCTTCAACAAAGAGATCCCTTATTCCCTGCCCTCAACGAAAGGGCAGCACCCACATCAGGCAACGCAAGGAAGCCAGTTCAGCTTCTGGCAGGTCAGGAGGTCAGAGGAATGGAGATAACTTCACACATTTTTTGTGCTGCATGGCCCAAATTAAAGGATGAAGAACGAAATATACCACATCCAGAAAGGATGGAGGGTTTTTTCACCTTGAACTGCAGCTTCAAATCCATGCAGGAAAGCTAACCCCAGGGGGCTGGAGGAGGAAGGAAAAAATTAAACGCCACCAACTGCTGTCATTGGATCTGGCTTGGCTCCAAGGTCTGTCAGAGCTGAGATTGATTAGGATATATGGTATCCTGGAAACAGTCAGTAACTTCAGCTGATTATAAAGCCATTTTAATTGTCTTGCTACCACCATGGCAACCATACTCCCAACCACAGCCTCCAGGAGTGGAGATGGGCTACTGGAGGACAGTCCTGTGCCTATAGACCACATATGACTTCTGCAGTGATTCAGATAGATAAAACCTTGCTCCAATACCAGAAGGAACCAAATCTGGAGAAGGAAATTAAGCCAATACTATAATACACAGTAACTTATTATCATAGCCAACATTTAGCTTAATAATTTCAATGGACATTGGGTATTACAAAGGGAGGCCCCTGTTACAGCAATCCCTGCAGATCTTATCCCACAAACAACCCCTGCAGCGTTGCACACTCACGTGTGGGGTAGGTACCCTTCCCTGCTCAGTGGCAAGGGATGAAGATGTGTGGCTTGGAAAGTGTATCAGGGAGTAAAGCTTGAAGGGATGGGGAAAGCATATAAGTAGGAGCTCTGCAGCCAAGGAACAGCAGATGTTTTAATAAAAAGAACTCTCCTCCTTCTAGTAGGTTTTTGATGCTTAGTATCAGAATGCTTTGTGTGATTCTTCATTATTTCCCAGCCTGAAGCCCTGGCACCTGAAGCCTCTGTGATTCCCATGCTCAGTGCATGTTAATACACCTTATGTTCCCTGGTTCAAACAGAACCACAGTGTGACCAGATTTTCTGACCCAAAAGCCCTTATACTGGGAGAGAATCAATCCCTTTAGCTGCTGCCTGATTTCTGTGAGAGCTGAGCCTGTCACTGGCCAGCTCACTCATGTCTGCTTGGATTGAGGAGCTGTGCTGCGTGGGTTTTCCTTCAGGATATGTAGCCATGGGACTTTATGTATTACCAGATGCTTCACAAAACACCTTTTGAAATAATTGAGTATCTGCAAATGAATTGGAAACTCTTCTCTCCACCATCTCTGCCAGGACATTACTCAATCGAATGCAACCAGAAAATTGAAGGACTGAGAATTTTCAATCAGCACTGGAGTGATTAATTGTCTCAGAGCACTCACAGGTGACATGCACAGCAAACAACAAGGAATGACACCTCATGGTTCACAACGAGAGGTGTGTCTAGGAAGCACAGTGATCCACAAAGGGGAAAGAGATGGGAGAAGAAAGGTCAAATTTACTACATTAAATTCACAGGGTTAATAATAATGCCTCAGCATCATGCATATTCATCTGACTCCTTCACTTCAGCTGAGCCAGCAGCGCTGTCCCTGATTCTGATGTTACCCTACAACAGAGGCAAAAGAAATTTGTTCCTTTTAATCTGTAGCAAAAAAGTTTTGTGGTAAGACACACCATTACATAGATGCTGTGTGGATGGGCAGTTGCCACTGCTCATCTGAGGCACTGACTTGTCAAGGCACGTGGAAACAGCAGGACACACACCATGAAGGAGCAAGGTGACAGCTGCATCTCTTGCACACAGCTCTACAGGCAGACAGGGAAGATGGGCACATGTGTGTGCAGGTGCCACTGTAGACATCCAGCTGTGGAAATTGCATGTCTAACCTGGGTGTCTTTGGACATAATAACGAGTCAGATTTTGGCAGAGGCTCAAGGCAGGGGCTTCTCTTTTGCAACACATGCCCCCCTGGCACTGGGGGCTTGCACATGGTTCCCTCCCAAGAATCTGGAGGTGGCATGTGCAGCTGGTGCCACCCTGGGCCTCAGCACTGGCATGTCTCACTGAGCATCTTGACGCTGGGTTTTCATCTGGATTTGGTGTGCAAATTGAGTGCCCTTCCCACACCAGTCTTACTCTGGATCTGAAAATGCAACCTCCTTCTCTTGAAGCCAATAATTATTTCCATGATATATGTTTAATAAAGGCACCCATCCAATACTTGTGGTCTCCTGGTATAATTAATCATGAAATTAAATTCAGTCTGTTCAGTGTTCAGATCAGTTCCACAGGAATAACACTGGTTGATTGGTACTTACCCTGTTTGTCATCAGAAGAGCCTTTGCCATTACAGGCTATTTTAGAAACTGCAGTGGGCTTCAGAAACAACCAGTATGGGGCCTCCAGGAGCCCACACAGAGGATATACCATCCACATCCTCTGCTTTCCCAGCTGATGTCTGATCAACTTGCCCATGGAGGGCAAATGAATTCCGCACTCGAGGCCTCAACGGTTGGAAACACCACTCCAAAGTTCTCCTGGAGAGCATCAGGCAGATGCTGATTGCTTCTTCTGAGTGTTTTCTCTATCTGCCATGGACACATCTTGAGCCAACAGAGACATGGGCCATATCGCAAGTGTTTGTGTGAGAAAAAAAGGATCCCATTTCCTCACCAGATACATGGTAAACACACAGTGGAGATATTTCTACAAGAGGACCATCAAAAAACACCTAGGAATTTCTCATCATCCATTCCCTCTGGCTGTCCGTAACTTTCTCATTATCACTGCTGCTCTACCTGGGTAGTGTCCCAGCTGGCTGCTCTTCATCAGTCTCAGCTAGCAGCTGCTCACTGCCCAGTGACATCCAAAGAAGGGAAGAAGGCCTTTGGCTGTTGCCCATCCCTCAAAGGCTTCAACATGCTGGTGGGAAGGAAGGATAGAGAGGCTCTGAGCTGTACCTGTTACCTGAAAGCCCCTCAGGAAGAGGCACAACTGCTCACTTCCCCACAGCAATTTCTGTGAGGAGCAGGAGCAAAGCCCCAACACACTGTGGTCACCGTGGGGGCTGACAGAAAGCAGAATGTCCCACAGTGCCCTCAGGGCTGGGTGCAGCCCATGTGTGCCACTGAGGCGTATTCTGCCACTCAGGACCAACCAGAAGCTTGTTCTTTTCTTCCTTGGGGCCACAAAACCAAAATAAATAGTTGTTGCCAGAAAACTCAGAATAGCTTTAAAATGTTGGGTTTTTTCTGACAGCAGTCACTGCCTGTCTCTGCTCTCCACCTTGTCTTTTGCAGCTCCTGGTGAAGCAGCTTGGGAAAAGCACAGGCAGAAACCTGCTTGTGGGGAGAAGGGAAAGCAGAGGGAAAAGTCCCTTGGAGGAATAGTACTGTCCCCATCAACCTCCCTGAAAGATTCTGGTGCCCTTAGATACAGGTGGCAAAAGCACCTGCTTTGCCAGGCTGCAAAAGCAGCCATTTCTCCGTTTGATGCAGCAGAGCAGTTTGTCCAGCCCCATATCCAGATTCTGCCCTGTCTCAGCCAGCACCTGCACTGCACAGGGGATACTACCCTGATGGGGTATCCAGGCACCCTAATATCTTCCTGGGGATCTGGTCCCAGGATCCCTTCTTCTTAAAGATGTCCTGCAATTCCCGATGTTATTGGGAAGTTGGTTTTAGCATCTATGCTATAAATCTCCCCTTGCAGCTGTTCTGCTCTCAGACAAGAATAACTCATGAGTATGGGAACAAAACTCTCAGAAACAACTGGCCAGCCCATTGCCACGTGTTCATTCTCAGAATATTGGGCCTTTATACACTAAAGCTGTACACTGAACATACAGGATTAAGCTGATAGTTATATTTAATACACACTTGCAAAAGGAGCATGTAAAAAGCATGTAGTGTGTAAAAGCTCACAGTTCAGGAGCACATCCCAAAGGAGAGCCTACAAAACTCGTTCTTGGGTGGCTGTTGAGTTGGGGTCCATGCCCATAATCCTGGCACAGGAAAATAATCCAGAAGATACACTCCAAATATAGAGGGTGTATATATATCTACATATATCCTTTGGAAGGAAGCTGCTTTCAGTCTCACATGGGTTCACTGGGCACGAGCACAGATCACTCCTATCCACCATCCTGAGTGCATGAAGAGCTGAATGCAGCTGTGCCAGCACTGTCCCAGTGTCCTAATTGAATTACCTTCCATCATTGCCCACAGAAACAGGCAGGATCTTCCCTTAAATCAGCAGCAGCTGACATTTTTCCCCCCACCAGCCAAGCATGAATCACCCTGAAATGGAGGTCAAGATCCTTATTTCCCAACAACTCAGTGTTAGATGGAGCAGAGGAGCTTGAAAAGGTGGTTACACATCACCTCCTTTTCCCCTGCTCCAGCACTAAGCTGTGTCTCCCCTGGACACTCCATGCACCCTGTACCATCCATCCATGCCACCATTCATTTTGCAGGACCTCACCCAAAACAAATGCTAGAAGGGTTTCTCCTAGTCGACATCCATCTCCCCTTCAGTGCTGCTCCATCGTGTACTTGTGTGCTTGTGCTGGAAATGCTACTCTGGGGAAAGGCATCAAAGGAAAGGCCTGTTCTGGGAGTGTGGTGCATGTCCCTCCTTGGAGCCCCACTTCCCTCAGGGTCAAGCAAAGAGGGGACCCCAGGGGCTGCAGCTCTGCAGTCTGAACCCAGCGCTGCCATTGCTGAATGTGCAGAGGCAGGAAGACAAGTCTGGGCCCCCCTCACATCCCTCAGTACCTGCACTTGATCTGCTTCTCAGGAGGATGGCCAGCAGCAGGGAAGACCATGCTCCTCTCTATATCTACATCCTTCCATCACTGCTCCCCAGGCTACTGCCACCAGTGGCTTCCCCCACTGCAGGTGTTTTCTGCCACCAATACAAGCAGAGCTGAAGATGCCCCCCTGTCAGCCTCTTTCCAGCAGCTTTGAGGTGGGCTCCTGCCAGACCCCTGGCAGGAGGGAGCCCCTTATCCCAGCCCTGGCATAGACTGTCTGCCAGCCCCAGCTCTGCAGCCCCGGGGGGCCAGGTGGTGGAATGCTGTGCACAGCAGAGCGTGTCCCTGCCGCGGGCAGGGGATGCAGCTGGGAAACTGACCCCAGGGTGGAGCACCCGCCCCCCCGCAAAAAATGAACCCCTCCAAAAAGAACCACAAAAAAAGTTTGCGCCTCCTGAATTCGACGTTTTCTCAGCAGGGGCTGCTGCACGGACAGCTCGGGAGCCCCGCGTCATCCCCACGCCCGTGAGCAAAGAACGGGGGAGGGGGAACTGCTCCGGAGAGTGACCCCCTGCGGGACCTCTGTCCCGCGCTGTGCGGAGCCGGCACCGCGCGGGGGTCGGGGCTGGGTGAGCCGTGCAGTTCCGCGCGTGTCCGCAGAAAGTGCGGGGACCGGCGCCCCCTCCCCGCCAAGCCGAGCCGGGGGCCGTGGCTGCACCGCCCCGCCGGCGCTGCCGGGGGAGTGGTTTCCCCGCGCTGGCGGCGGCGGGGCCGGTCTGCGGGCGGGGAGGTGCCGCGGCGGCGGTGCCAGCGCCCGGCCCGGGAGGATGCGGACGCGCTGACGGAGCTGCCGGCTCCCCTCTGCCGCCGTGCATGGGCGGCGGGCGGCTGCCGCCTCGCCTCGCCTGCCCCGCCGGTGAGCCGGGACGCGGGGCGGGGGGTCTCCGCCGGGATCGGAGGGGTGCGGAGAGGGGGAGAGCTGCCACCTGTGAGTGCCCCGCTCGCAGCCCCGCGGGGGCCGGGCCGCCCGTGGCGGAGCCGGGCGCTGGGGCGATGGGTCGGGTCGGTGCGGGTCAGGTCGGTGCGGTGCGGGGCGGCGGCGGGGCACGGAAGCCCCCGGAGCGCCGTCCCGCTGCGGGTCCGTGCGGTGCGGGTTGTGTCGTGTCGTGTCGCGTCGGGTCGGGTCGGCAGCCGGGAGCGGGAGCTCGGAGCGGGGAGAAGGGTGTCAGTCCCACGCCCGGCTGCGGGGAGTTATGGGGGAAGGAGAGGGAGAACGCGCGCCTCTGCCGCGGCTTTCTCCGGATGCTTGGGGTTTTTTTCGAGCAAAGGGTGTTAAAGAGAATTCACTGAAAAAAAAAAAAAAGGGTTGTCGTTAAAAAAAATCATCATCACTCAACCGAAAGGGCTGCGTGAAGGAATCCTGATGAATGAGCGCAGCGCTGAGGGAGTTGTTGGTTTGTGGGCTGCGATCGCCTCATCTATTCGTTTATGCCGGGTTTTTTTTCCAAGGCAACTTTTGAGGCGAGGAAGCGGCTAACAAAGCGCAAGTTTAAGACAATGATGCTTTTGCTTGCAGCCGAGCTGAACTGAAAACTGAAATCCAGCATTTCCCATCAGGTAGCAAATACCACACATCGGACTACTTTTAGAGAATGAAAAAACCTACTTTGCTCTGTAAATGAGGACTATGTTTCACTCTGAGCAAGGGGTGTGAGTATTTTCCAGATGCCAAATGAACATACCACAAAAATTTTCTTTTCATCTGGGACAGAGCCGTGTTTGTAGATCTCTGAATATGGCTACAGTCGTGGAGGGGAGTTGGGTTAGCCTGGATGTAGCATTAACCCCTCCAGCCACAATAAGCAGTACACAGAGAGAAATTTGTTTCCATTAGTCTTTTCCTGACTGAGATCCTTACTGCAGTTCTACAGTCAATACAGCAATGGAAGCCCTCCTGGCTATAGGTTCACATCTTACTGAAGAACCCAGAGCTGGTGTTCACACCTGCCCTGTAGCCTGGCTTGCTGCACAATGCCTCCTTATGTAAAGGAAGGTGAAACAGTGAAATCTGCCTACACACAACCAGGCTCAAGCCAGTGTTTTCCATCTCTTAGTTTTAATGAACAACAAATTTTGTGCCCAGAAAAGAATCCAGCTCACAGCTCGGGATTTCGATAATTAATAGTCCATTTTAAAAACATGTTTTCAGAGTCAACATTATGATTACAGGGAGAAAACAAGCAAACAGGGAATGACTTGACCCAGTTTCCTTGCTTTCCCGATCTAGCTTGACAATTTGTCAATCAGGTGGAATTTCCTCCAACGTCTTTGGTACGTTACTTTAGCAGAAGAAATGAATGTGCAAATTTAGTCACTACTTTCCCTCCCTTCTCACAATGATCTCTTTGTATTAAGCAACAGGCTTTTCCATAGATCAGGTACCAACCCCACCGTGTCACAGATTGAAATTGTTCCTTCTTTCTCATTTCTGAAATTATGTCCCTGTGTTTGAGCCCGTTTAACCACTTCTATGTCGGAGAGGTCTGTCAGAGCAGTCTTGATCTGGGACAGATCCTATGTCATGCAAGGCAGGAAGAGCTCTGCCTTCAAGGAAACTAGCATCTGCCTCAGCAATAGCCCGTCCCTTTGCTCCTCAAATGTGTACTTTTTCTGGAAAATTCTGTAAAATAATCAATTTCCTGCATTTTCAGTCTTCAAGAGAAGGCTTTGTTGCAAACCCCAGGAGAGCTGCCAGCCAATAATGTTCAGGTACAATGAAGTAGACTGATTGATACCAACAGGTCCTTAAAATCTCGTCTCAGCCTTTCTCCCTCTTTGATTGCAAGTCCACAGGGGCTGGGACCACCTCTCCTTCATGGTTTGAAGAGAGCATGTCCTCTGCAAAGCACATACCAGTGCTGGAAGAAGCTGTGGTCCAGCAGGACAGTCCTCTTTTCTCATCGGGATTCATTGATTGATCCCACAGCGTTTCACCTCGTAGTGCCCGTATCCCCATGGGACTAGGAGAAAATAGTCCAAGTCCAGCTTCTTTGCTGAGACCACTGCAACTTGTGTAAGATGTGACCTGAATTTTCAGCTGAGTTCTGTCTCTGACATGCACATGCATAAACTGCCTCTGTGCAAATATTTAGGAAACCTCTAGATCCAGAAGGTGAATGTTAATTGGTTGGCAGGAAGACTAGTAGCCTTGTTAATGCTTATCTGCTTTCAGTGTTAATGACTCACTAAAAAAACCCCCTGAATTTTAATTTTTTTAATAATTTCTTTATTTTTAGCTATGTGTTATCCTCATCCTCCATCTTGCCCATTCCTACTGTGATAGGACACAGTGTTCCACCTTGGGCTGGGGCAACTTCCCATGCTTGGAAATTCAATTTGGGTGACAGAGTTTTAATTCCTGGAGAAAAAACAGCTGCATATTTGGTGTTAGGTTGTGATATCATGACACCTGCGGTTGTGCTGTTAATTGCCAAGAGGCAATATTAATAGTCACTTCATTGTCTTTGTTCTCTTAGGAGTGTCTGGTAGGTTCTTGTTTGCTGGTTTGGGTGTTTTTTTTTTTTTAATCTTAACACTTTTACTTCATTTACTTTTCTAACTTCTCTAGAAATGCTTGAGATTGTATCATGTTACAGCATTGATAGCACCGTATTCTAATTTCCACAGAGTTATAAGGAGAGAATTAATTTATCTTTTAAGTAAATACTGTTCTATCTGACTGCACTTAATCTCTTATCCTACTCCTTTACCTAGAAATGAGCCCAGTGATAGACTACTTAAAGTATTCTTTCACAGTGCCAGAAAGACATCAGACATTTCACAATCCATTTCCCATGACATTTCAATCTAAGAATCAAGTACTCTGTTTTGATGCTCTGAGATGTTTTTTCCCCTCTCATCTGCCCATGGGACTGTGGCATGAATTCAGGACTATCCAGACACACCTAGGGAATAGTAGAAAGAAGCACAGGAAGCCAGTTTTCATCTGCCACCAGCTCCCATGGGTGCTGCAAGGTGAGGGACAATTGTGGTGTGAAATATGAGGGATGAAAGAAATGACATCTTTCAGAGAAGATCTCAGAAACAAAACCATTTCTTTCTGAGACCCTTTAGTAATGATTGCTCTGAGTTAGAAGGGATGGTAGAGTAACATGTAAGGTGTTGGCTTTGTAAGATTACTTTGAGAAATTAAAGCCAACACAAGGTTCACTGTGTGAGCAGAGCTCAGAATCGCTCTGCTCGGCACAGGCATTTCCAATACCAAAAGCAGGTTCTCAGATGAGAGAGTATTTGCACAGCAAGTACCAGAAGAGATACATCTAAAAACATTTAACAGCTTGTTGAGGCTTATCTCTAATTTTGAT
Source organism: Pseudopipra pipra (assembly GCF_036250125.1). Classification (NCBI taxonomy): domain Eukaryota; kingdom Metazoa; phylum Chordata; class Aves; order Passeriformes; family Pipridae; genus Pseudopipra; species Pseudopipra pipra. Next base: position 54,894,710 of record NC_087554.1, read on the forward strand.
GGGGCTGTTTTCTTAATGAGGTCCTCTCACATCAATTAGCTGCTGAATCTGATGTTAGAAAAATAAATCCAAACTTTCTCTTGGCACACGGTTCCATGAAGGCTCTGTGGAGATTTCCACGATATCGAGGTCTACCAGCATTCAGAGGAGCTGGCTTAGTCATTCTTCCCATCTGCTCTGCTTCTTCCTCCCTCCGCTGCTCTACACATTCTTCCTGGCTGTCTGCTCCCCTTCCCTATCTCCGAGCATCCTGGCTGGCTGCCCCCCTCTTCTCCCCTGCCGTACCTATCCCTTGTGGCATCTTCCATGAGGAAGCCCAGGTAGTTAAGTGCTGAGATCAAAGAGCTGAAATAAATGAGCCTCTTTAAAGCAGGCAAGAAAAAAGAAAAGAAAAAAAGAAGAATCCACCAAGGCAGCACCCGTAGCAAGCAGCATTGCAAACATCATTTGAGAAAGCTTTGAGTTGAATCATCTCCCAAATCATGAGATTGCTTTAAAAATTGTGCTGGTTGAACACAGACACATTTTAGTTCCTTTTAATTCTTCTTTGACCATTTACAAATCAAGTTTTTAGCTCCTTTTTGCCAAGAGGGCTGGTAGGAACTTGGACAACTACAGCAAACTGGAAATTGAGGTTTGTGTGTAGCCATGGCGCTACAAGAGCTGAGGACATACAAAGAACAGCGGCTCCCTAATGCCTCACTGTGCAACACCAGGAGTCGAGGAGGCTGAGTTAGAGTCATCTACCAGTACTGGCCCTTTGAAAGCCTGTGTTTTGTACTGTTGGTAGTCCACAGATGAGTGTTTGAGAAATTCCCCAGGGTGATATTTACCCCAGTAACTTCTTTGGAGTAGGAACAGTAAAAACTGCAGCTTGCCACGAAGTTAGCAGTGAGAGGCAGCACGGTCTGGAAATAGCAGCCTCCTACCCCTTTTCACTCTCCCAAACTACGTGCTGTGTCTCATGCTGAAATGCCTGCTCCTCCACTTTGAGAGTCATTTCATCTCACTGCTTCCTGAGAGAGATCGACATCTTCTGCAGAGCACACGCTGCCGAGGAGAGGAAGGCAGCTCTGGCCTGTGGAGAGCAGAACTCAAGTACTGCGTGGGTGGCCAAAGACAAGAGCTTCTGAAAGGAGGGAACAGAACAGATCTCTAATCTCCAGACTCTGACACATATCGCACTTTTCTCAGTTGCTTAGGAAAGAGATTTGCATCCAAAAAGAAGTGGGAGGTTTAAATAGGAGTTCATACATTTATCTTCTGTGGTCCATGGGGTGATTTACATTTTGCTGGTCCCATGGAATCCACGACACTTCATAAAGTGCATCCATTACAAATGCGCAACCAGGAGAAACAAAGGCCCTGTCCAAGTTCCTATCCACAGTGTCCAAAAGCTGAGCTCAGTAGCAGTCACAGAAACTGGAGGCTGTGGAGTGTCACTGAGGTAAGTGCTTGTTTTGGGTTGTGCCAAGATGCTGGAGCTGTTGTCCCATCCAGAGGTACTGGGCATGGTCCTACCTGTGGATGATCCAGGCCACCTGTAAGGGTCTAAGCCAGAGTTCTGTCCTCCTAGGACACTAACAGAAGACTGAGACATAGAAGAGTTGGATCCACAGAAGTACCTGGCCTTAGAAAATGCCAGCTGATGTTTCCTTGCATGGACGTGAACCCTTCATGGCTTCATCCACCACAACAACTGTAGCTCTGCCCTAGATCTCCCACTCATCCACTCCGGCTGAACTGACAGCCTGATTGACTGCAGCAGAGTGGCCCAAATAAGGAACCCTTTCTTCTTCTGGGTGGCAAAACCTCCTTGGGCCTGTTTGTTTACTGGGACTTGCAGAGCAGGGTTTACTGTGACCCATCGAAATTTTCCACTCTGCCGAACGCAAGCAGTAGACCATTGCTCCTCCTGCCTAACGCCGTTCTTGTGCACGCCCTGCCCCAATTTTCCTGGTAATCAATAGCAGGGGTTTCTTTTTGTAGCACATACAAAGGCTCGACTCCTTGAATGAAAGAAAGTTTGCATTTATCCAGAGGCTGTGGCGGGGTGAGGCGAGGGGGGGCCCGGATGCCCAAGGCTGAACTCCCGGTTTGTTTGAGGCGCTATCTGGAATCAGCGGGAGCCATGTGTGCGCTGTGATTGCGCGGGCGAGCACCCGGAGCTCCGTCTTTGTGGTGCTCCTGTGCATGAGGCTGAGCCAGCAGAACCACATGGGGGGCGTCTATCCAGCACAATTTAAGTACAGGGCTGGTAAAGCCCTTGGGATTGTCCCATTGAAATAAGGAGGGGACGGCTCCCATTTCTGACGTGCCAGGAAAATGATAGATTTGCAAGTGGAGCAGTGGTTCAAGGCCAATTTCTGCCTCCTATCTACACTTACTTTTTAGAAGGTGCACCTTCAATGTGGTATTGTTTGGATGTTATCATAATATTTCCATGACTGCTTAGTGGGGGAATGATTGATTTGGGAAGCCCAGGAGAGGAAGAGGCCAGCCTGCAGTCCCTGCTAATCTAGCACCAGCGCTGGCACCCTGAGGTCAGGTCTCCCTCTGCCACCCAATTGTCTCCAACACTGGGGCACCTCAGGGAGAAGATGTGATGCTTGCAGAGTAGGAGGAATCTCTAGGTAGAAGTGCCCTGATTTGGGAGGTGCTGCTGCCAGCTGGGGAAGGGTTTGGGGCTCAGAGCCTCTGAAAAGTGCTCCTTTATCAAGTGGACAACCTTTGGGCTTCCAGGATTGCAGCCTGTGGCCATATCCTATTTCTGTTTTGCCCAATGAAGCATGCTTGCCTTGAAAACATCTACTTTGCAATTCACAGTGGATTTATCCCAGAAAGGGACCTCTGCTGCTGTGCATGGTAGAGTCCTCTCCCCACATGGCAAGGCCAGGCATATCTGAGGAGAGAGAGCAGGGCTGGGCTTTCCACACACCCTGGCTGGCCATAACTGCTGCCCAACATCCTGCTTCTGCTTCTCGTACCAGTTGTGCTCCTGTGCATTGTGAAACCACGCTGCTGGGACAGACTGTGTCCTTGGGATGTAGAAGCTCCAAACATGCAATGTGTTCCAGATGCTTTCCAAAGCGGGAGAGAAGCCCAGAGAGCACCTTTCTGGGCCTGGGTTTGTGACCCATGGCAAGCAGCACAGGTGGAAATCCATCCCTTTGTGTGGGCTGAGGGCCCTTGGTCTGGGCAAAGGGTCCACCACGTGGTCCAAGTGTTGATTGGTCTCACTGATGAAAACAGTTCCCTTATGATTACCTTGCTTGGTGCTACGGCTCCTAAAGAGGCAAGACATGACTAACTCATTGGAGTAGTCCCTAAATCAACTGTTCTTTGCTGGGAGGTATAGCAGGGCTCTGCAAGCCCAGAGTAGGGGTGGCCAGGCAATGTCACTGGTCTCTGAGACTTGACTTGATCACTGTTAATGGCAGCACAGCTGTGTTGGTACTCCTGGAGCCAGAGAAGAAGGTGGTTATCAAGCTGAGGCAAAGGAGGGCAAGTTATTTTGGTGGCAGAAGATAGGTAGGTTGGGAGAGGGTGCGTTGAGCAAGTGGGCTCCAGGCTGGAAGGCAAAGGTGCGTAAAAGTGAGAAGGGACAAGAAGAGATAAGCAGAGAAAGGCTTTACTTGAGTAATTTCCAGACTATTTCCATTACAGTAAAATTTGTTGCATGGTCTCAGTAGCTGTGCCTTGTTTTTAAAAGATTAAGCAGTATCACAGGAGGAAGGGTATTAGTTTATGTTTCCTCTAGTGTCAGCCAAAGAAGGTAATCACATCTATTAGGTGGGTAAAGTGAGTATTTTCAGAGATTAAGTGCATTCTGGTACTTCTATACACTGGAAACAATGAACTCTTCAACAATCTTGACTGGGAAGAAGGTTTTCTATTTTTAAATATGGCTGTGGGGCTGGAATATGGGACTTCTTTCATGCTGCAGTCCTGAATTGATTTTCTTTTTATTACAGCTTTCAAGTGCTGAGCACCAGGGGCTGATGTCCCCTCTCCACCATGGCATGCACCATAGGAGAGAGTTGCCCAAAACACTGGAGAGGGGATTGGGCTTGGGTCAATTCAATCCAGAAGTCCTTTGCTGAGACTGGAAAGCAACAGATGTGGGTTTAGTTCATTCAGTACTGCATGGATCCTTATATGCTACTAACCAGGCATCTGAAGATATCTCTAAATAACAAGTGGCCTGGCCTGGATTCCAACCAGTGGCCATGTGGTGCCTGGTTTATAATCTCTTACACCCTTTTGTCTCTCATTTACAGGTGACTCAGTGTAATAATTGTTCTTATTACATCCGGTCTTTTCTGAAGGAGACATTGAAGGTAGACAAGTTCATGCGGAATTTTTGTAGGTTTAAAAACAGAGATTTTGTAATGGGTAGTGGGATAAAAATCTTCTTCCCAGAGTATTGGAAAACATGGTATCGGATGCTCTCTCATTTTCATAAGAGACAAGCATTGAATGCAGTCATGAATTTTTAAGGGACAAAACATTACCCTCTCTGAAGTTGGTTTGGTCATTGGTTAGAAAGGAAAATTGCCAGACAAGAATTAAACCTTCTGAATTTAATCCTGGGGATGGAGAAGTGATTTCCTGCTTCCCTAATTTGCAATAACCATGGCCTGTGGCATGAGAAGAAACTCCAGAATGCTATGCACAATTTTTCGTCTCTCACTGTTTTTGAATAAAGTCAGTGTGCAGTTAATCCAGTGTTATAAATCTTGGTAGGCTTCCAGAGCAGGTAGATTTGTTTAATCATTTGGGCTGGAATCCAAACCACTGGAGGATATAAAATATATACACTAGTGCCATTCACTTCACTGAAAACACCTTTTTCCCATCCAAGGAAATAGCTGTGGCTGGCATGAATATATATTTGGAAAGCTGTAGGGCTAAACAAATTTCTCAGAAAATCATCTCTGGCCAAGATACTGACTATATTTCAGCACTGTAACTCCTCAAGCTTTTCAGCTAAGGCTTTCTGACAGAGAAGTCATCAGAAATCAGTGACTCACAGTTTGAAATGGTGGGATCCTCACCTCTGCTCAGCAGGCTCCCTGTCCTGATACCAGTCAAAGTATTACCTTCAAATTGGAGTAGACCTTTGAAAAAATCAGTTCTCCTGTGACTTCTGAAAGAACCATGCAGTAATGTAATCTTAACGTATCCTTCTTTCAGCATATGTTGTCTTCTTTGTGTCTTGACCAGTAGCTTCTTGAGCAGGAATCTCATTCTTTGATGTTTTGAACTGCGTCTCACTAAACAAACCGATCCTGCCAGATATGGGAATACATTTTTATTTTCCAATTTTCCAGCTATCATTAAAATTTCTGTTTGGGAGAATTTCAGAGTGTCCCAGTTTCAGCAGTTTTTGTGTAACTCACTCTAAGGAATAAGGTTTAGCATCACAAAAAGAGTCAGGTTGTGAGCTATTTCAGCTAAGAGCTTTGAATGGGTTTGGAACATTAATTGACTCAGTAATTCGCAAGGTGCTCTCTGAGCTTTGTCCTTAGTGAGATCAAATCCCATCTTGCATAGAAAATGATACAGACTTTGACAGCAGGAGTTTCTGCAGCAAGTTTGTGGTAGTACTCTTTCACACCAGTCCCTGCCAGCGTTGTCCCTTTGGTCACAAGCTCTGACTCTGTTGTGTTTGTCTCTTTCAGGCACTTTTAGGATTTGACAGTTTGCAGGACACTTCATCAGCGACGCAAGCGCCTGCAGCAAGGACAGTTTTTGGAGGCGACATCCGTTGATGTGATTGAAGGTAACGTGCTCTCTTCTGTCATTGCTCTCTACTTGCCATTTATCCTCCACAGAGCCTCGTGCTCTGGCCAGGATCAGGCCTCAGTTTGGTGCATGTCAAGAACTGACTCTTGCTTCGGGTAACAGCTCTTCCAAATCATGGCTTAGCTTGTCCCATAAAATGTATTAGTTCCCATCTCCTTAAGGAAATCCTTGCTTGCATCATACAACCTGCCTATTTTCCATAGCCACATAAGTGCTGCACTTTTTTGAGTCCTGAAGCTGGTTTTCATTCAAATACTTCTTTGTCCCCAGGAATTTCACAGGTCAGTTTTGCCCTCTGTTCAAAACCTAAAATAAAAATGAGCACTTTCTCATGGGAGGTGGTTTGGCACTTGTCAGCCTGTATATTGCTCTGTATGTTACTGACCTTGTTAGTGCCATCACAAGCAGCAGAAAGTGAGCTCTGCATTTCCTCCATGCCTCTGGAAAAAGATCAGCATAATGTGGGTCTGCAACTGTAGCACTTGCATTTAAGATAGTCTTCTCTAAATGTAGTTTTCTCACAGAAATGCAAGAAGAGATTTTGCTTTTTTTTCCTCCTAATTGGTATATTTGTGCTTAATTTAACCTAGGGGAAGTAATGTATCTCTTAATTCACTGCCACAAGAATTTTAAGGTTCAGAGTAGATGACTCATCTGCCAGAACAGAATTTATTCTTTGTTTGTAAATGCTATTTATTGCCTTGTTTTGCATCACTATGGCTACTGTATGTCATTTGGTGATACCAGCATCTATCATACATAAAATGAATGCAAGACCGAATTTAAGAGCTGTAGTTATTATAATTGTTTGTATCACCCACTTTTCTGTTGTATGTTAGTACATTTCACATAAAAGCAGCACTAAAAGCGGCTTAATATTTTTCCATCAACACTGGCTGAAAAGTAAAAAATTCTGCACATGAACCTTACGAGAGTTTAAAAAGCTCTAAGCAGCAGCACCAAGCCCCTTTTTTCAGATTATGTGGGTTTATAAACAGTTCAGTGATGTTCTACAAATGATTTTGAAGTTTCAGGTGAAAGATTTGCCGTGCCATTAACAATTATTTTGCATTAGTTATTTTTAATGTTAAACACCTAGTTAAGTTTGTTAGAAGCATCACTGTTTTCACAGCCCATATAGATTCTTCTGCATTCCTTTAGTGTTTCTAAGTGGAGACTGGGAACAATTAATCTATTCCAGTTAAAGCCTAATTATTTTGCCAATTGTATGGCCCCATGTTCTTTTCTGAAACACATCAAGTACAATCACTTCTGCCGTCCTATTCAATCAAAGCCTTAAGTTGCACAGATTTTGTGAAATGGCCTGGGCTTCAACAGCTTGGGAGCTGATTCACTGAGGCATCTGCTGTAACACTGGCAGGACTATCACCATTTTTCTAGCCCGAATCATTTGTCTTTGTCATTTAGAAATAATCTGCAGGGTATAATGTGGTCTTAGGGAAGCACGGAGCCTGTTATTGCTCAATAATAGAATTTCGTGAGGTCTTAACAACATCTTTGAGCTCATATGACACATTCGACAGTGCATGTGTGGATGTATATCTCTAATGTCCCACGGAACAAGGACAGAAAAATATTGTAAACCCTTGCTATGCATTGAAAGGCTGCTAAAATAAACCAGCCAGCCACGACTGACTGCTGGAGTCTGCTGCTGGCTAGCAGAGACCAACCCTTGGGACACACAGCAGTGGGACATGTCTTATCTGTTGTTGCCAAGACCCACACTTCATAAATACCGACCCCACACAAAGGCTCCAGGATTATTTCCATCTAGACGCACACTTTCTCATTTCCCTTTCCCTGCAATCCAGGACAGCTGGTAATGGGACACTGAACCCCAAAAAGGGTGCCAAAAGAAAGGTGTGCATCTTGGACATGGTCAGAGTGATGGGCCCAGTGCTCCTCCAGGCTCATGACTGGGTCTGCCAAAACATGGTGTGAAAGCCCCCCAAACCAACTCTTCCCAAAGAGTTGGGCTGGGAGAGCACAGTCCTGCTATTGCCTAGTGAGGTCATTCGCAGAGGCAGCACTGGAGGGGCATCAGGAGGGATGCAAAAGGATCCCTCTGGGACCAAGGAAGAGACCAGGACCAGAATGAAAAAAAAAAAAGGCAAGAACGGCATGAGCACCAGGGATGATCAGAGGCAGGAGGTATTGGAGGGAGTGCTACTTTCTTTTTTGTTGAAGGGCACATCTCTATTCCTTTAAGAGCTGTCCTGTGTGGCAAGAACAGCTGGCACAGCTGGCCCCACAGTCACCGCCCTGGGAAGGGGTCTCCCATTTCAGATCACCGTTCCCTCAGTGTTACTTTTCACAGGTGCCCAGTGGTATGGCCTGTTGGACGCTTCAAGAATAAAAGCATGTGTCCAGAAAAATCTATGTATTTTACTGATTAGGTGATTTGTGGTGTCCTTGGGGAGTGGTACAGGTCCAAGCAAGGCAAGGGAGTCAAAATTCTCTTCCTAGCAGGCAGAATCTGTCCCTCTTCTACTGTGCCATGGTTGTGGGACAATTCAGGCTGCATAAGCTGGGGGGTGCCCAGATCAGGGTTTGGTTCAGCCTTTTGTGAAGTTTCAGAGCCTGGTTCTGCTCTCCTGTTGTGTGCATGTTTGTGTACCAGGAAGTGTGTGGATTAATTCAGTGTTGGTTGGGTCCCAGGCTGTCTCTTCAGGGCTTTTCCCTAAGCTGATGGGTGCCTAAGGGCTTGGGTCCTGGTCCACAGCTGAGCTCGAGTGTCTTCTGGGTCTGCCGTGCTCTTTTTTAAATATGATGCAGTGGGAGTTAAAGTCTTTGTGCTATCATGCTGCTCCGTGCTACAGCTAATTAAAGTCATTGTGAAGGGTTTTGTAGTAATTGCAGATATTGTAAAATTTAGTTTTGTGGAATAATTGGTAATGTAAGCCTGAAACAAGTTATCCTTAAGATGTTGTAGTTGGCATTTCTCAGTATGAGCAGCCTTTACAAAGAAGGCTTTTGTGTGTGAAGCGGGACCAGAATTAATGGCAGCATTTAGTCGTGCCTAAAGGGGTGTTTGCTGTGGCAGGTGGCAGGGCGGTGTAATTGATGATGCCTACATTCTGCGTGCCGCAGGAGGCTCCAGCAGCCACTAACTGCTCTACCTGATGAATGCCAACTAAAGAGAGTGAAAGCCCGGTGCCAAATCTATCCAGGGCTGATATATTCACATTTAAAATGAACGTGGCCCTTTCAGTCTCTAGGTCAGAGTGGGTCAGGCTCTGTTTGCTCCTACGCACTTAATATGCACTCTGGAGTTCTCAGGCATCCTCAGATTTTCCGGTAGAATGCTGTAGCTATAAATTGCAATGTGAGGAAAATCCTAATGCCATAGAGATGTGCAGCTACCCATGCACGGGCTGGGCTGAGCTCCCTGCAGCGAGGGCTGCAGCCGGTTCTTGTCCCTCTGCTCTGGAGTGCTGCAAGGCCCAGGAGAACAAGGCAAGCTCAAGGGCCAGCACTGTAGTGCCTTGGGTGCCAAATGGCACAGGAGAATGCCTAGTGGGCACATAAGCAGCCTCGATTCCTAAGTCCCTGATTTAAATGAGATTTAGGTGCCAAACATTCCTTGATGCATTTGAAAATCCCACTCAACACCTCTCTGAACACTCAGGCGAGTAAAGACTATTGAAAATCTGGTCCTTAGACACCAATACAGCTGGTTTGTCTGGAATTAACAGTTTAAAAAGAAGTGCTGGCTCATGACTAAATGGAATAGACATCTGGGAAGAGCAAATATTGAAGACATTATGAAGAATCAGAATAAGAATTTAATTCAAGGCTGATATTTCCACCAATAAGTTTTTTTTGTCAACAGATGCAATTTCTGAGCTCATCTATTAGTAATAAACTGGGTACTAATAAAATTGGAGGACTCCCACTTTCCAGCTGTTGACTCTGGGACTCTGTTGGGGTCTTCTCTGCTGTCCCATGGTACATGAGCTGAGTATTCCTATTCCATTTTAATATTCACAGCATGACAGAGGTGATGAACACACGAGAACCAATGATGGAGGAATTCGCACTCAGCCAGACTCCTGAGGAAGAAGGAGGCCCTTCAAGCCAGGTAACTTTAGCAGAACTGGAAAGTATCCGAGTTGCTTATCAAAACCAATTTAATGCAACCAATAACTGTCATAGAGGTAGATGTTGAATTGTAAAGAACAGCTGCCAGAAAAACAAGCCCTGAAATACATGTTTGATCCCACTTAGGTTTTATTATTAAAAGGTAGAAGTTTGGCAAGAGTGTTTTGTCAGGTCTGCAGGGCACAGTGACAGCGATGCCTGGATCCTGCAGGGATGCAGGCAAAGCGGCTGTTTGTCACCAAGAGTTTGGATCTGAGCAACTCTTGTGCAATGAAGACATCCAGCCAGTACTGTGCCACAGCCAGCTTTTATACAACATCCTTGTAATAAGCTGAGCTTCCTCAGGCTCAGAGGGAGCTCCCTTTTTAGGACAGAGACCATTTGAAATGATTGTGTAATTCACATAAATGGCTGTGGCATCATAGCAGCAGCATTGGTCAGGGCCATTTGCTGGCAGGTGCAAGAGCATTTTCTGTCCCCAGGCGGTCTCAGACACCCACTCGTGTACCTGCCCGCGGTGCTCAATCCAGCAGGGTGGATCACGATGTCCCAAGCCCCTTTTGTGACAGCCCCCATGTCCCAATTTGCTCTCTGTGGTTGTGCTCATGATTCTGTGTCAGTATCAGGGACAAACCACCTAAATGGGTTCTGGTTGGACCTGAGTTGCTCCGCTACACAAGGTGTAACATTGAAAGCAGACTCAGAAAACTACTCTAGGAGCAGCCTATTCCAGGTGGAAATCAAGGATTTGAAAGCCAAGGAAGTCAGAACTGAAATTTTGCAAATTCCACTTGGATCACTTGTGCATGTAATGAAAGCCTTCGTGCAATTAAAGAGCGTACCAAAGGCTTTCCCATGCCTCAGCAACTGCACGGGATAAATGCTGCTCACTTAAGGAGCACATTTTCACCGAGTTCCAGGTTTTCACTGTTGTGTTAGTGTATGCTGCCCGAACTCTCTCCCAGCCCTGGCTCCACCTATGTGTTCAGGGCTGTTCTATGGTGTCTCTGATCATATGCTCCACAGTTTTCCCCCCAGCTCCCTTTACCTTTTACCTCTGGAAGAAGGTGCTACCATCCACACTTTAGTGGTGGCCACCTAAGGCAAAAAAAATCAAATAGAAATGAGATGTAGTGCAAAGTCAGTGACTCAGTGGGAAAAGCAGGCTTCTTCCAGCAACTTCCAAGCACTTTGTCCAGGAGACCAGTCCTTCTTTTCCTGCAGTCTCCTGCCCACTCGTCATACACTCCAGCTTCCGCAGAAAAACACAGTGAGGCCCGACAGGCAGCTCTGCTTCCTGCCAGTCCTGACTCATTCCTGGAGGGACATGGTAAATACTGGGCTCTGCTGGAAAAAAACATTATGTGATTGGTGTGAGGAAAGACCATATGAGGATGACACAAACAAAAATAGTCAGGCTGAGGCTGCACAGGTGCCTTTCCTAAATTTTGTTGCAGCCGTAGTAATCGGCTCTCAGCACATTTTTAGATCTTTCTGTTTCATTTCCTCAGGCTTCAGAAAGCAGATGAAAAAGCAGAATTTTCATCTGGATGAAAACCAGGGTTTACCAGCAGGCTTGGGGATGGGGTGGCTGTCATGCAGCCCTCTGCCACCAGAACAGGCTGCGCAGCAGGCAGGGGAAGAGGTCACTGTCACCTGCATGTGCAGCCATGGGAGGAAATTCAGCAATTTGCCCCTAATTTTATGGTTATTTTCTGCCAGCTGGGCTGTGAGGCTCAGGGATCTGGGCTCTGTGGTTCTGCAGAGCAGTGCACTAGTCCCAAGGGGCACCTCTGGTCCTGTCCTGGCCAAGGAGATTTTACCTTGTCTCATATTTGGAAATAGCAGGATTGTATTAGACACTTATTAAAAATTCCTTCCAGTCAAGACAGCTGCCATGGAAATGTCTTTTCAAATTACAAACAGGTCAGGAGGAGGCTGTGTAATAGGAAGTTGGGAGGAACTTTTCTAATAGGCAGCATGAGTGGCATTGCTTGGTCAGGATGAGTTATACCCTGTGAGTGCAGCTCAGGGAGGCATCAGAAAGGTTTACCTTTGGTGATTCACTTGATCTAGTTGTACTGAAGGGGCTTTCTCACAAAAGAAATTTCTTCCTAATTGTATCTCACTTTGCAACACTAACACTAATACACAACATTTCTCACCTTTGTATGGATTTGCAAAAACTCATGAATCCTCACAATGCTACCATGGGGAGTGAGGGTGTGAGGATAAGGTTTGTTGTCCTTCCCCATCTCCAGAAGTCAGATACAGACATCCCAGCAGTATTAAAACTGTGCTTGCTTCTTCCTAGAAGCACAGCCCTTCCCAAGGGCTTGCCTCCCCATGCCAGCTCTGGTGCTAAGTGGGACAGCTAAACCCCAGGCTCTTAGGGAGTGCAGCTGCTGAGATGAAGGAAGGTTTCAAAAACCATGGAGCAAACACCTCCAGTGGGTTATGACATCCCCAGATCCCTGTCAGTGTCCTAGGGGATGTGCCCACTCTTGTAGTGGTTAGGGAATATCTGCATGTTTCTTCCTGTGCTCATAGTGGGAGCTGTGCTGAGACTGGCTCACATAACCAGCAGTGTTTGGTCTAACCAGAGACCCAGATTCAGTGGTGAATATGTTGCAGGTGTGTGGGGAGGCTCCCACCAGCACACAGCAAACCTGTGGCAGCATCTGAAGTTAAACTGGGATTGTTCTTGCTCTCAAGTGCTAGTTTGATCCCCTTGCATGTATCTTGATTTTACTGTTACAAATAAAATAAAATAAAAATAAAACTCAACTAGCACTGAGAGATGTGCAGCTTGTTAGCTAAGGTATACAGAAGTTTGAGAATCCAGGAGATAAGATTTCAGTGGAGCAACAACAGAGTTTCTTACGGAAATGTCCTGGAGGGGCTGGAATGATTTTTCCTCAAAAAACCCCAGGAAAAACCCAATTCAAAACAAAGTACCCTGAGAGATTTAAGTGATCCAGCGATGTTGAAAACAGGAAAGCACTTTTACGTGTTACAACCTCCTTCAGTAAAAAGACCTAGTTCAGCTTCAAGCTCTAACCACGGTGTAGTGTTTGACCTGCAGCTTCAATGTGACATATGAAAATAAACAGCTGGCACCATTCTCTGTGTAAAAATCATCTCTGGGGCTCCCTGTTTTGCATGAATGCATCATAAAATACAGTGTTTCACATTACAGAAAATAGCTCTACAGAATGGTGGCTTCTTAATAAACTGTCACTGCAAGAAAACATGAATATCATATCAAAGTGAAAGGACAGCAGCCAGAAGGGCTGCAGCAGCCATTTAGATTAGCATTATAGCAATGACTTCTGTGTCCTAAAAACCCATCAGAACTGAAACATGAGTGTTTGGCAGCATAAAAAATTTTGTCTCCAAAGTCTCCATTTTTACTACTCACGTCGGATCACACAAGGCAATTGTCTGCTCGACACACTGACAAGCAAAGTGTGTTCTTTGCTCAGGAAGGGACAGAATGTACAGGGCAGAGTATGATGAGATCTATAGCCCTTCTGCATGCATGCTTGTCCAGCAAGGATCTGGGTTCAGCTGCTTTTGAAATCCTCCCTGTGCAGGACTGTTCCCCTGCACCAGTTTGAAGAGGGTTTTTTAAGGGACATGTGAGTGCATGTCAAATGCAGAAAGGATGTACTCTGCTTGTTCTGAATATGCATCCCTGGGCAAGGCTTTGATGTCTCCCAATGTCTCCCCAGGCCTTCCCAGACTCACGTGAGAAGTACCCCAAGCTGTCCAAAAGACTGCCTTCGATCGTGGTGGAGCCGACTGAGTCCGGGGAGGTGGAGAGCGGGGAGCTGCGCTGGCCTCCTGAGGACCTGAAATCAGCAGAGGACAAGGGTCTTCACGGTGATCAAAGAGTCTGTGTCCAGCAGCAGCAGCAGCAGCAGCAGATGGATCTGGAAGGTCTGAATGAGTAATTTTCATCCTTGTTCCCCATAGGAAAATAGCTGTTTCAGACCATGCCGTGCACTGAAGTTAACAGTGAACCAAAGAACTGCAGGTAGTTGAAGATGTCCAGAAATACCTGCACTGGAGAAGGAGCCCTGTGGACTGAAAATTTCCTTGTAGCTTTTAAGCACATGGTGTTTTCATCCACCTCAGCCACTTTCATGGCCAACAGACAGTTCACTGTGTGTTAGCAGTTCACGCTCAGAAACAGAAATCCTGGTCAACAGCATGTATCTACCTCCCTGTCTCCTATCCTAGAAGCAAAGTGTTTAACAGCTGCACATTTTCAAAGCATTGTGATGTCTCAGGAGTGTGTTAGTGCAGCAGGAGCTCATAGACATGTAGCTATGACTAGCAGTGTCACTGTAAATATGTCAATGGTAAATATGGCTAAAGATAAGAGTTTGTTGGACTGTAGCTTGCACAGGGAGTGCTCCAGTGTGGATCTGATCTATTTGTTTCCTTTTTTTTTTTTTCATCTCAGCCGCTATCCTTTTCTCTTGAAAAGTGACCCGGTTTCCAATTCAGTGTACCAGCATTTGCCACCCAAACGCCCAGACACAGCAGCCAGGAGATGGGGTGCAAGATGCACCTTCACTCCCCTTCAAAGGGGTGTTGACAAATGGTCTTGAAGTGTAAAATCACCTGCTACTCCAGTTGGCGTTTCTGGGTGGTGACAACCACAGAGTTTGATCACTCAGGTAGAAGTATGAACCAAATCTATTTCTGACCTCCAGGTTGCACACTGTGGCCTCTGTGTTGGTTTTGTGCATTGATGTTAGACTCATTATGACAGTCTGAGCAGATTTCAGACAGCAGGTAGTGTTCCTGTGGCAGTGGCTATCCATAGGGATCACCTCACCTCACTAATATCTGACCTGAGGTCTCAAGTTTTCTGTGAAGTCAGACTGTGATGCACTCAGAATTCCCTACTCCAGGTTTAACTACTGGTTTGCAAGCAGAGAAAAATGCTTGTATCAGATCTAATCACCCTAATGAATCAACTGCTGGGTGGAGCAGGGAATCAAACAAAGGTTGGACCTATCTGGGGAAATAAATACTGACGAGCCATTTCTTTGCAGATACTTTAGCACACCCAGCTCAAGAAGTGGAAGACAGCACAGATACCCTGGAAAGCAGAACTGAAGAGCATGAATAGGAACTCCATGGCCTCAGAAGTGAAACTTCATTGTGAATGTTGTTGGAAAGCTAACACACTCTGAAGACATGTCAAAGTAATCTGTATTTAAATCTGCAAGGGTTTTATTTAGTTAGTACCTAAAGAAGCGTCTGGGCTTTAGAACTGTTCTTTTAACATTTTGATTTTCAGGCTGGGATTCATATTATTTGTTTAATTTTCCCTTGGGAAGCAGTGGGATGTGTTAGGAAATATGAGACTGTCAAGGAAAAGATGCTCCTCATTTCAATTAGTGCATTGCATTGGTTTTACCTTTTTCAAGAAAGGCTGCTTTCAGATATCAACAGCAGGACAAAGGTGTTGCATTTCTGCAGGAAGGATGTCTTAAATCTAAAACCTTTCTTTTTTCTTTAGCCATTTAAAACTAGCACTGTGATATTATGGACAATAGATGTAATATAATGTCACCAGTTGATTTTGTAACTTTTGTATAGAGACGCAAGGGCAAGGTTTGCCTCCTGGCTGCTGCCCCAGGGCAGCCCAGAGCAGTTCTCTCCCTTTGGCTAACCTGTGCAAATTTGGATGAACCAGCCTTTCCTTAGCTGCCTTTTCAGTAAGGCTGATGCCTTTTGGAAGCGCTTTCTCTCTGTACATTGATGAAACAATGAGCTAGTCACTGGTGTTTGTGGAGTGGGGCTGTCTGGGGTGGGCTTGGTTGGGTGGATCGTGCTGTTCGTGCACGCTTCAGGCCAGGTGGGGGGCACTTCCCTCCCTTAAAGCCAATGAGGTGGTTCCTGCTCCCCCCAGGGCTGGTTTTGTCCCACCTTGTTAATAGAAATTGTGACATTTCTTCTTTGGTATGTTTGGTGTATAACCCAAGTGCAGAGATGCATCTGTTCCTCCCCTGGCCCAAGCTGAGCAGTGGTAGGGGGTAGGTGGTAGGAGCTCCCTAGCACATCCCAAACCTATCCTTCATTTTGTCTGGCTTCAGGTTTCCCCCTGAGCCACCTGCAGCAGGAGAGGGTGGAGGAGAGCTGCGGTGGTAGGACAAACACCTGCCTCCCTCCTGCCCCAGTGGCACTGCTGGCGGGAGCACATGTGCCAAGGGAGGGGTGCCCTCACAGCCCCCTTGGCTTTGGATGCATAGTCACCTCCTGGAGCCCAGAGCTCACAGTAGGACAAGCTGTCTCTGGACACCTCTGGCCTCCAGTGGATTTTCCTTGGGAATTTGGGGGTCATTTTGACAGATGTGAACCCCTTTCTGCACGGGAACCTCCAAGAGACTCCCTCCCAGTGTCCTAGGAGAAGTATCTATCTCAGCTCAAAACCCTTTGGATGGTGCTGGTGGGGGTAGAGAATGTGTGTACTCAGAGGGACTTAACTGTGTTGGTGACGAGTGTCTCGTAAGCTGTGAGGTTGGCTTTCTCCATCTCTGCAGGGCTGGATGGGGTCTGTACTTCTAATTAATGTTGCATCCAGAAGAAGCCGCTTGCTGTAGATGGAATGAAATAACAGGATTCCTTCCAGCATTAACTCCTAAGCTGACTTCCAAGTACTTTCTTTTCTCCTGTAATAATTTTCTCTAATGGCAACTTTTAATTTTGTGATGGTCAATAAAATTTACTGGCCAGATGTATTAATAAGTTTATAACTTCTTAGCAACCAAATTTAATATATTTACTCACAAAGAATTCTGTGCAATGAATGTTTAATACAAAGGGAAGAGACTATTTTACTTCAAAGCAACATTAATTTATGTACAAAACTATAGCTCATTCTTTGCGGTGTTTGGGATCTAGGACCCTTTTTATAAGCAGTGTAGTACAGTATAATGTGATACTTAAGTTTGCTCTCTTAACCTATAAAACAATTTGTTTTGCCTTCTTAATGTAGACTTTCTTGAGTACACTGTCACAGAATTATTTTGTCAGGTGAGTGGGATTCTGGTCAGAGCACTGAATTTCACCAGAGTAACTGAAGGTTTCAAGAACACCTCCTAAATCTGGCTGCTATCACGCCCTTCAGTGGTGACAGTTTTCTGACAAAGCCAATGAAGCAAGAACAAGCTCAAGCTACATGTTGGGGTAGCAGTGGAGCAGTGAGGGGAGGTCACCAGCTCGGACCCACCATGGGCAGGAGAAGAGCCATGCTGGTGAGGTGGCCAGGCTGATGGGAGGTGTTCTTTAAATGTTGCTTTTGCATCGAATGTCAAGAAGTTTTACAAAGCTCTGGGGAGAAAACAACGGCGGTGACGACATATTTTTAGCTCTGTGATTTCCTTCCAATCTGCATCTGCCCAGCTCCATGAGGAATGACGTTAGACGTATCACTTAATTTGCTTTTTGCTTTATAAAAGGAAAAACAGTTGTTTGAAACACTTCCCTCAATTTTATGTGCTCTCTATCTGCTTTCAGACGCTCCCTCCCTTCCTGCTCTGGATGGCCCTTATCCTATTTCCACCTGAGGTCAATGGCACTTCCCTAAACAAGTTTCCCAAAGAAACAACAAAGTTCTACATACAACCTGAAAACACACCATGCAAGCAGCACTATTTTTTTTCATCCGTGTGTGTAAAGCTACAGCCCATATAGAAATCCCAGATTTCCTTTTTCCAGCCTAATTACTCCTCTCTTTTCTTTTCCCCTCTTTTGCACTTCTCCCCTGAATTATTTTACCTGAAGTGGTTGCTTCAAACTAAAGCTTTCTCCTAAAGCTGTGTGGCCTCAGTTTAACATCCATGCAAAGCCAAACTCCTCCTCCCATTTTTATTTTTCTGAACATGGGCCAGAGGCCCTAAAACAGGAGAGCAAGATAGAGAGAAAATTGTTTTATACAAACAAGCCCTATTTATTGAACTTGCAGGTCTATGAATGTCCACTTACTTTGTCTGTGTGCAAGTGTTGTCTCTCTAATAAACTCAATAGTTGTTTTGTATTTTTTTCTGGATTAAAAGCTTTGTAGAAACTAAAAAGAAAAAAAAAACATTCAGTCATATTTTTCTAGTCTGGCTTGTAGAATACTTCATGTAGTGCAGAAAGGAAGTTTTATGGAGTAAGACATTGTTGGATTTTGCTCTATTTCAGTTCTTTCTAATTTTGTAAAATGCCACCTGTACATAATACTTGACTAATGTATGTCCTGTAGATGTATTACACCATTTAGCCTATTAAATGCCTATACTGGACCGATTGGAAGAAGAGGTTGTATCCAGTTTCTTGGTTTAAAAATGCAAAGGGTTATTTGTGGTGGGGCGTGTCCTACCACCAGTACAGGGAACGAAGCCCACTCTAAGATTGCCTTCATCCTGTGACATGTAAATACTCACCCAGGCCCTCCAAGCACATGCTCCTACACAGATAAATTCAGGTTTACACCAATGGCAGTTGCCATCACCGTCTCTTTCCTTTGTGCCCTTCCTAGACCAGGCAGCTCAACACCCCTTGCTTCTGTTTTGGGATTTCCTCTCTGCCCTGCTCACCCTGGTGGTACCCTGCCTTGCTGTGCTAGCAGCAAGCCAGTTGGCTCATCTTCATTCACCTTTTAATGCAATGCACATTTTTAACATTTTCTGGAAAGGCTATTGTAGAGCCCAGCAGGAACTCACATTACTGGAAACCTATACCCTGTGCAAAGGGAGCAGGGTCATGTGGCAGAGAAGATGAGAGGCAGAGATAGCTTGCTGCTGAACAACTGATTTTTTTCCCCAAATGTCAAGTTACCAAAAAGCAAAAGATCAGATAACTGGAGGGTGAGGCTGCATCTCACTTACCCCTTCAAAAGCTGCTGCTGCTGCTCGCTGAGATGGGTAAGTCAGCATAGCAAAATGCATTGCTTGGGGTCAAAGCCAGTTCTCTGCTGCTGTGGGGCTGTGCCTGATGGGCAGTGGTGGCACAGCAAGGGAAATTGGCTGTACCCCAGGCTGGAGGCAGTGAGCCCAGCTTTGGCACCGTGGGGCTTGCAAACCTGATGCTTAGTGTCACTCAGTACTGGAGTTTCCATGCACCACGCATGGAAAATGTCGTGTCCAGGCATACGTTACTCTGAGGGTGGGATGACAAAGGGACCGACACTGCCTTCTCCTCACCTCCAGAGGAACTGTCCCTTCCCCCTGTGGTTTTCCTGTGTGGTGTATGGTGTTCAGCCACACAAGGATGCAACAGGTGCTACCTGATGGCTCCAGAGGATGCAATTTCAACTGGTGCCTATTTTATGTTGCTGTGAGATCCTTGCTGAGTCCTGGCTTTTCTCTTTCCTTGAGTCAGAAGGCAGGGGGAGTTTATCTGTAATTAATTAAATAGGATGAGCATAGGGAGTTTATCTGTAATTAATTAAACAGGATGAGTGTGGGAACACTGTTGTCTTACTCCTAACATTTGTATTTTAAACTTATATTCACTGGATCCTCAGGTTATTCCATTGACTTGAGACATTTTCATTTATTTTTAATCAGACATCTGCTTAGTAATTTTTCTTTTAGATGTGTTCTGGTTGATGCTCCTGTCTAAAGAAGCGAGTAATGTTTTCAGTGGAATTAGCTTTTATTTAAACCACCAATAAGAGATGAAACTAACTTTTTTATGATGTTAAACTGAAAAATGTCACGTCTAAATTAAATCATTCCTAATTTGTGTTTTTATCATCTTTTTAGTTTTTTCCAAATCCAGTATTTTTGTGAATTCTTTTGGGAGAAAGGTGATCCCTGACAGCCACAGGGAGCCATGATTCCCATAACAAACAGCACATCCCTCACGTTTATGTTATAAAAGCTCATGTCATATGCACTGCTTCCACCACAAATTAATGCAAGACACCCTTCTCTCCTCTGTCTTTGAACACATATTATGGCTTTTGTTTCAGAGACAGTAAGTCTCCATAGGTTAAATTCACCCAGTTCTGGAAAATTAGGATTTTAACATATTCTTGTTTTGTTTTGTTTTTTCTTTCTTAAAAAAAAAAAATTGAAAAATAAATTTAAAACATTTAAAAATTGCAGTCTTCCTCTTAAGAACACTCATAAGATACTTTCCTTCATTTTCTCCAACAATTCTGCCATGAAGAGCCCAAAAACTTCCCATCTAACCTTAGCAGACCTCCCTTCTGGAGACCCTCCCTGAGCCCAGTGAGGGTGTGGGCAGGGGCAGAGGAGCAGGGGTCTCTATGGAGGTTGAGCCATGGACTAGGGGCTGGTCTCACGCTCAGCTTTCAAACCCCAGACCTCACACCAGAAAGGACAAGAATCTTTTCATCCTGCCTGAAAATTTGCGCCCACACACCGAAGAAAATCTGTTTAAAATGCCCATGATTGCACTGAGTCCGGCCATTAAATGGATGTTTGCAATCAAGCCAGCATTCAGCTTCAGCATGGCTCCTGGAGTGTGACAAATTGTCTTTATGAATTAGTCATTTAATTTGTGAAAGATAGTTTGGATATTGTCACATACCCACGTGTCCTCCATACCCCTGACAACTGTGCCCCCACGCATTACTATTCAGTAGGTGATGAAGCCAAGAAAACCCTCGGGACTGGAATGCTGTTGGGACATACAGCCAGACCCCAGATCTGGGCAAAGCTCCAGTTTTCCAGCACCAGAAACCTCAGAAAAACCTATTGTTGCTGTCAGCTATTCACTGATGATGATTTGAACAAGAAGTAAAAGCACAGGAATTTCTCTCATCAGCTCAGCCTTCCCTTGACAACCTCATACATGCACCTTCAGGGTGGTGAGATATGGCAAGTACAGAACTGCAACACAGGGGCAGAACAAAATAGACTGAACATGGCTGGAAAACCAGCAACTCAGTTGCTCTTTTACTGGTACTGGTCTTTAACTCCTAACTTGCATGCTTGTGGGGAAGCAACGAGCTTTTTTCCCCAGAATTTACAACTGAGACAAGACAAAGTGAGCTAGACACAAGAATGGTCTCCACATAGCTGTAGAGTGCACTGGCTCTTGAAGCAGCATAGTTGTTTTTTTAATTCTAAATGGCCATGACCAGCCACTAGCACTCCTGTTCCCCTGCAGGACATGCATGTGGCTGGGGCAGCTCATCCTCCCCCTCCTAATGAACCTGAGGGCTGGATTCTGCTGTAGAAGAGGTTTCTCTAAATCTCAGGTTTTTCTGTCCATCCTGGTTTTGGTTAATGTGGCCCAGGGGTGTGATGCTTGGACAGCATCCCTTGGCAGAGAAGGAGATAATCCCACCCCGTGAAGGATCTCTGCACAGGGGGAAGAGCAGCTCCTGGTGCCTTTTCCATCATGAAGCCCCCCCAGGTACCACAGGGATGAACAGTCACTCCCACAGCACTGAAACCAATTTTGCTCCAGTAAGAACAAGAAAAAAAATGAAGATTGGGTTTGGGATGCTAAATGCCAGGAAGACTTGGTGCTTAAAGCACCAAGCAACCAGAAAACATGAGAAAAAGCAAAGCAGCCCTTTGACTCCTGCTGGCCTCAGCACCTTCTTTTTAGCTGAAGGTCTCTCTTTGGACCAAACCTGGTGCCCTCAGTTCCCTTTAATGACCCTTTAGCCCAGGGGTACATCTCAGACTGAAGCTGTGCTCTCAAGTGGGATTGTAACTGAGCAGGCACATCTGAATTCCCTAGTTCACACAGAGGCTAAGGTGCTGCTGCCTATTTATAGGCAGATGGGTTAAATAAAGTGCCTTATTCATCCCTGAGGTTTTAAAGAAATTCCAGAGAGGACAAAGGGCGTTGTGTCTTTTTCCCCACCCATATTTTTTTGGCCCAGTTTGTACATGCAGAGTTCAGGCTTGTTCCAAGAGTGATTCAAAATAAGATAGAGAATTATTTGCTGGCTCAGCATGAACCACTGTCCTGCTAGAAATCATCTGTACGGTTTTCATATGCATTCTGTGAAAAAGAAGCTATTAAAAAACATAAAGTTTTGGTGTGTGGGTACAAACGGTGCTTACAGATCCACTGATAGTAATCCTCTCAATTTCCTGGCATTGCTTAGAGTCCACTGCAGCTGATGGATGAGTTTGGGTACCAAGGGGAAGAAATAAGAAATAAAATGAGGGTATTTTAAGCACTTGCTTTATAGAAATGCTCAGTAATTTATTGAAATAAGCAGAACAAGAGATGGTCCTTCATGCTAAGCTGCTGTCCCAGTCAAGGCCAGCTCGCTGAGTCAGTACACTTTTCATTGCATTCTCCAAAGTTTTTTTGGTCTCTAACAGTGGTGTGTGCCCTTCTCACGTGCAGAGCCTCAGCGAGTTTGGGCAGGAGTGCTGCTGGCCAGGCCTCACTGTGTGAATAGCGTTGCTTAGGTGCTTGCATCTCATTCCAGCAAATAGGAAAGAACTGATCCAGCTCACAAATAACCCAGACGTGTAATTACCTTGTTTTCGCAATAGGTGATTTTGTCACAACCCAGCATCTGGCCCGGGTCATGACAACCACTATTGTAAGCCAGCCAAAGCTTTCCTTCCAAGTGATTCAATTTTAAACTCTTCAGAGTAGCAACTGCCTTTTGGTTGTTTTGCACTGGAAATACCTTAGAAGAAAACACGAGGTTTGGGAGGAAATCAACAGGAGATGCCTGCAGCATTTTACCCACACAGGTGTGCCTGGTCCATACCCTGTCTGAGGCTCAAGATGTGCCTGCCCCACTTTGGAGTGCATTATTGTAATATTGCCCCTCTCCCCTCTGCCATCAGCCCTGCTTCCCCCTACAGCCCTCACAGGGATCCCAGCTGTGTGGGTGAGCTGGCTCTGGCAAGGACAAAACCAGCCAGTTTTAGCTGCATTCACGACTGCAGGACCAAACCAAGAGTGGGCTGAGATGAAAGGAATCAGGTGAAATGGTACAAGAACTGCACAACACATTTGCCTAAAAGTAGAGTAAAAGTAACAGCTGTGAGTCTCTCCAGTTATCTTTCCTGGTTACTCTTGAGTTGCCAGAAAAACTATAGACAAATTAACTAATTTGGTTTTTGGTGGGTTTTTTTTCCCCTCCAGAAAAGCTTGCATGCATTTATTCAAAGACATTAAGTGTTTCTGCCATGCAGAACTCTACCAAGAGCTGTGCTTATTATTCCAGATTTACAATAAAAATCTTGTACAAATGACCTAGATACATAGAGTACAGCACTTAAGTGGGGATTTGGCTGAATCCAGCACACATATCTAATCAGAAAACATCTACAGGCTTGGGAAAACACCATGATAGGATCTTACAGAGTCTTAATATATAGGTGGGTACAGGTCACATGAGAAGAGAGAGGCAATACTGCGTTAATGTTGGAAATTCTCTCTTTTATTGTTCTGTAACATCTGCTGGCCAAAGGAGAGAATGAAGAGCATCTTGAGATGTAAATCAACCTGGTCCAGCAACTCCATGTGTGAACTGAAGTCATTTGACCTTTTGAGTCTCACTCTTAGAAAATTGGATAAATGGCTGATTCCAAAAATGAGAACCAGATGCTGCTACATTTTAACAAAATCTCCCTGCTTGAAGAACTATTCTTACTTGGAAAGAAAAATCTATAGGCAACTGTTTTGTGTCTTTAACACAGGACAATGTGAGCTCTTAGCAGATGGCAGGGTAAGGTCCATGCTTTACACCAGAGCAGAACACAGCTCTCACTATAATGTGATTGTGCCTGGAGTGTTCATAAACAACAGAGCTTCTGTAGCAACATATGCTATAGGCGTTGCATGGCAGTAGGTAGGTTTGTAAATACTGTACCACTGCAGAGTAGTGAATTTACACAGTTAAACACACACAAAATGAATGAGAGATAGGCACAGAGCATATGATGCCAAACATCAAATACTAAACATTTCTAGAGTGACCATCAACTCTGCTCCAGAGGAAAATTTCAGAAGAAACTTGAAGATCTCATTTCCCCTCCAAATTTACTGTGATTGTCACTACACTCAAGATACTCATGTTGATATTTCAGTCTTCTTTGATCTACCAGTCTTCCTACAGGCTGCCAAGAACATGTAACAGTTTGTACACTCAATTATCCTATAGTTAAGCTATATCTTCTCTTTGTGGATTTATTTTTTTATTTAGAAGGATACGATTACCCTCTGAGTAATGCTTTGCTACCAACTCAAAGCAAAATGCTCTGCAAACAATATATGTGAAAGAGTAGGAATCTCTAGTGTCTAATGTGAAAACTAACACATAATCAACTTTTATCACAAAAGCATAAACCAGCCCCAGCTGTATCCATGCTGCTTGACCAGGTCTGGTGAAGTTGTGCTCATGAATCTCCAAACTGATCTTCCTCTAAGATCAGGTATGTACAGAGATAATTCCTTTGACTTTGTAGACCTGATTCTTCCTGGGTAATACACTGAATATGGACATTTGGACTGTTACTGGAGCTTACTTCTGAAGTGCTTGTGACCCCATTCTTCTGGTGTGCATTTCTTGACAGCTTTGCTGGATCTCCATTGAGAACTTTCCTCCTGTGTCTTCTTGGAGAGATCAGGTAGCTCAACAAAAGGCAAGATTAAAAAACACAGGATGGGATCCCTTACAGTGGTGACATGCTCAGAAAATTTTGCAAAAGAGTGCCCAAGTTGGTCTCTTCTGCACCAGAGGCTGCTGGATTCAGTCCACAGTCTGGAGAAGAAGTCAGCTAATGTGCTCCATCTTTGCTAAGCAACTTAGTTTCTGTCTGAATTCCTACACAACTAGCACACAGAGTGCATATTAAAGATTAATGCAAAAGACCCTGCAGATTGGAGCTTCCTGAAAGGCATCACGCAGCAGGTCTTCGTTAGCACACGAGAGCAGATGGACACACCCCGGGGGGCTGACAGCACATGCAATGCCTCTCTGCACTCTCTTCTTCAGCCTAATGCCTCTGAACTTCATAAGCAGCCTCAAAACATCCATAAATGATTCAGAAGAGGATGGATTCACCAAGGGGGAGAAGTGTCTCTTGCTGGGTTGTAGGAGACCCTAGACCTCTGTTCTAGTTCTTGTTCCACCACAAACATAGGCATAGCCACGTTATCTGTCTGAGTTGAAGTTACACAAGAAGATTTATATGCTCAGTCCCCAAATTTTGAACCCCTCCATCTTTACTGTCCTGAGAGTACCTCCTTTTCCTCAGTAAAGTGTTCTACCTTTCCACATCTGACATCTGACATCCACACTTCTCTACACTGGTGGGATTGACAAAGTTTCTCACCAGTGGGATCTGTTCCAAGAGACAGTGTCCTCACAGACAGATTTTGGCTGCCTCTTCTCAGGGCAGGAAGAAGGTTTCTGAGCAGCTTTTAAGTGTCCCCTGCTAAGAGCATGGCATTGAGATGATACGTTGGCAGTGGCACTCCTATTTTTTTTCCCTTTTCACCCCAAACTTAAAAGCAGTAATTTATATGCCTAGCATTTCAGAAATGTTTAAAATTACAAAAGACTTCCAAATAATGCCCACACAATGTGACACTGTATACTGCTGCTTAACAAATTGGACAAAAATCACACATGATGTAACAATATGAGTTTAACAACAGTATTTTTACTTGCAGCTCCTGAAGACAGTGGTGGTTTGCATAATGCATATCATCAAGGCTGGCATGATTTAGGGATTACATCTTCAAACTAATGGGTGGAAACATGCATGTAGTTACCAGAAGCTGTAACTCTTCAGTTCTTGCCTCTTCTCCTTTTTGACATTTGCTTTTGTGTTGCATTTCTGGTGCTGACACTGAGCTTTATACACAGAAAGTGAAACAGCTCGAACATTCTACATTCCTATTAGTAGTCACCTGATGTTGCTACACACCCAACCCTCCTCCCCAGGACACAGCTGCCTCTGTTGGACAGGAACAGCTGAGAGAGCTGAGGAGCCAAACCTGTGGCTATAGTGATGGTCGGCCAAGCCCTGTGGCTGGCAGTAACCTTGCTGCCTGTCCTGAGCAGATGCCAGTGCTCAGCCCTCCCCAAGTGCCACCAAACCTACACTTACAAACTGAACCATTGGCCTCTCACAGCCCACATGTACCTAACACCTTCCTACTCTGTCTTCTCTTCATCCCCATCTGCTGAAGGGGCTGACACAAAGACAGTCACCAGCTACCAAGGTCATTGGCAGATGTTGCAACACCTCTGGGTCCCTCTGGGGTCAGCTTGAGCTATTGCTCTGGGAGTAAAGATCGGAGGGACAGGCAAACCTTTTGTCAGAGCTATCAATGGGACCTGTCTCTTTACTCTGTGTCCTGTGAAGGGACCTGGCAAAGGGTCTAGAAGGAAAGCCATATGGGGAGTGGACGAGGTCACTCTGTGGAGAAGAGGAGACTGAGGGGAGACCTCCTCACAGTCTGCAGCTTCCTCATGAGGGGAAGCGGAGGGGCAGACACAGATCTCTTCTTTGTGGTGACCAGTGACGAGATCCAAGGGAATGGCCTGTGGTTGTGTCAGGGGAGGTTTAGCTTGGATATTAGGAAAAGGTTGTTGTTCACTGGAACAGGCTCCCCAGGGAAGTGGCCATGACACCAAGCCTGCCAGAGTTTAAGAAGCTTTTGGACAACTCTCTCAGGCACATGGTGCAATTCCTGCGGCTGCTCTGTGCAGAACCAGGAGCTGGAGTCAATGATCCTTATGAGTCCCTTCTAACTCTGGTTATTCTATAATTCTGTGACTTAATACTGAGATTTGCATCATATGGCATTCCGTCCCACCACTACCCAGTATCCTGTGTGGTGCCACAAGCTCTTCAATTTCTCCGTTCTCTGATGACTTACTGATCTGCAACATCAGGAAATGCCAGGTTGTTTTCTGAACTTGCATCTAGTTTTAGCAGCTTTGAATGTCCCTAAATAATCATTCAGCCATGCAATTTAGCCCGCAGCCTGTAACATCATGCAAATTAATTTTTATTATCAATTGCTCAAAAGGGAAAGTTTTGCGGAAAAACGTGTTTCAAAATGTCTAACAGTCTCCACTTTTTTCAACACAATGTTTCCAAGTGGTGAAAAAAAAATGTATGCAGCCCATTTTCCAGAAACACAATGCTCACCCTAGTAACTATAAACTAAAACAATCCTACTGGTGATTGCAGCTCAATGGAGCATTTTAGTTCATAAGTTATTTGAGTAAGAGGGATATTTGCAAAACATCACTGCTAATCCTGCCGTTTGCTATATGTGGAAGGGCTCCAGCCGATTTCAGTGAAACTCCACCCATGTGGAGTAGGCAGCAGAATGAGGGACAGAATGAGCTCTTGCCTTTTCCACCAAAATAACCTGTCAGCAGCCATATTTCAATGTAAACTAATCAGGAATATACATGGGACTGTTTCTCCATAGCAGTTTTACTTTTTTCTCCTCTTTCTGTCCCAGCAGAGCTGTTCAGGATATTCTTTCACATCAGCTACACTGGATGACCATCACTGACTGTGGGGTAGCCAAGGCTGGGTGTAAGTCATGGGGTAATGAGCCTCTTGAGCTGCCCCAAACCAACTTATCCTGCTCCTTCCCTTGAACAGTGCTGGGAAAACCTTTCTTTCTTCACAGTTGGAAAATTATAGAAGTGCTCCAAGCAAGGGTTTTTTAAGCCTGAATCTTCTCTGCAAGCTGACTTTGCTCCTACTCACACCATCTCACCTGGCTGAATGTGCCACTGACCTCATGCCGAGACAGTCTTGTGTGCACAGGTGAGTGAAATGGCAGCACTAGGTGGAAGCTTGGCTTAACTCCAACACAAAGAGCATGTCCTTTGGACCAGATTTCTCTTTCTGAAGTCTTACTCATTTGATTTAGTACAGGTTGATTTATACCTAGCAGTCCTCTTGTTTCCCACAAGAAGTCACAAGCTGAGTTTTGCAGGCAAACATCTTAGCAAATTTATAGGCTACATCACGATTTTCATCTTGGAAGAAGCAAAGACATAATTTTCTCATGCAATTTCTTCGAAAATCATGCCCTTTTTGATTCATTGTGCTTGAAAGTCTTTCTGAGCCAGAAAATGCAGACCTCTCTGGGATATTAATTTTGAAAGTTGAACAAAGGATAGAGGCGTCATTTAGGAAGTCTGTCCAACACTCCTGAAGATGAACAACCCAAATATGCCACTGCATATATTATCTTCCTTCTGACCGAGTGACAGCAGCCTCTCCGTCACACAGACAAAAAGCACATGAATACTTCAAAAGAGGCCAGCACCCGGGAATGTGAACATTCAAGATATCAAGTGCCTGTTTCAAGAAATTGGAACAGCTTTTGCAAAATACATTACAAATTGAAGACACGTGTATCTATGCAGACATATGCAAAGGGTGGGTGGTCTAGGCACAAGGGCCTCTGGGCTGTAGGACTGTCAGCTCCAGGTATTCAAAAGTTCTACAATTTTGGCTCAAAAGTGCAAGATTTAAAACAAGTGGATCTGGGCTCCCTGACTGCTTTTTACAGCAGGGGGAGAGGAGAGATACTGCATTTCCAGTCATTACTCTGCAGCACAAAGGGCTAAGAACAACCTTTAGAAAATCCCCAAATGGAGATTCTCTGATAGTCGCACGACTCCAGGTGCTAGATTTCCAGAGAGAGAATGTGATCTAGTGAGCAATAAACCCTAGTTAGTGATACTGCCTTGGAAACCCATGTTCTGCCACCATTTCAAGCTGACTCTGTCGTGCTGGGCCAATCACAGAGTCCCTTCATGCTAAACCCACGCAAAGACATCAGCATCAGGGCCAGACTCCTGAGCAACCTGCAAACTCACCAAAGGAGCCATGGCAGCTCCCTAGGAGGTACATGGGAAGATAAAGTGCTTGGGAAGCAGGACTCATTACAGCCAGCCTGACACACACCGGGAAGCTCAAGTTATGCTACAGGAAATCCTGAGGAAGGAGGTAGTTCTGGTCCAACCTCTCCCAGTGACTTACACACTGGTGTCAAGGGGTGTTTGCCTCTGCTCAGCACTTACAGGCAGCACCCTTCTTGGGTCTATCCCAGCCTTCCCCTCCTCCCGCCACGGCAGGAGTCAGCCCTGTCGACCACCCCTTCACCAGGTCAGCTGGAAAGCACACAGCTCAGGGGCTGGTAGCTGGGGAGATTTGGGGACAAGGAAAAGTGAGACTCCAGGATTTCAACCCTCGCTCTAATGAATTTTCACTCCAAAATACTTTTTAACTCACATTTACCTTCCAGCTGGTTGTCCTGAGCAGCAGCATACAGGGTCTTTCTTTTCTCTTCATGGACAAACAGCTCTTTGATGTTGCATGAAAAGTGTAGTGGGTTTTTTGCTTTTTAAGGTATTGAAAATGAACTTCAACCTCACAACTCCCTAGTGCTTTAGAGAGCAATCACCTCTGAGGCAGGAAACAAGGTCAAATCCCTCCGGCAGACATGAAAACTCCTGAGGCTTCCTCACATCCCACTGTGTGCACCAGACAGCTGAGCTCCCAGGTCTGGAAGTGATGGCAGCAAGCAGGATGGGGAGCACGCCAGTGACCTTTTTCAACTCAGAAGAACTGCAGAATAATTTGTATTGGGAGGGATTTGCAGACTTTTTTTGGTCTAACCCTGCTCAAAGAATGGCTGCCTGCTGCATGGCAGGCTGATCACGGCTGTGTCCCACTGAATCTTGAACACCTTCAAGGATGGAATCCTGCTCTTCTCCTTGACCACCCTCTTAGAAAAGTTTTTTCCTTATGTCCCATCCCTTTCCACAATATATGATTGTACATTCTGCCCTTTCACTGCACACACCTGAGAAGAGTTTGCCTCTTCTCCACAACCATCCACTGCTGATTAGACAAGACAAGACAGAAGGGATATCTCCCTTTAGCCCTCTGACGGGTTCGAAAGGTGGGGTTAACAAAAAGATAAACCATTGTCCCAGATCTGGTGCTCAGAATATCTTGGCCTAGTGACTCATCCAAACCAGACTGCCTGACACTGTTGTCAGGTAATCAGAGGAACGTGGGTCCAAAGTGTCCAGCTCTTAGATGAACAACTCTGTGCCTAGAAGAGGTCAGTTTCTCACTCCTACTCTCTGGGCACTTTAGAATAGACTTTTTCCATGTGGTGATCACCTGCTACAAAGATTATGCTTGAAAATACAGGTGTTTCCTTGACACCTAAATAGCAACTTAAAAAAAGCCACACTAGATCTGATAGGTGTGGAGCAGATGGTCTGTGAGGTCTCTGTGCTTAACCTCTCCAGTCACAAACAAGACATTGTAAGATTTTCCTTATCTTCCCTTTATCTGTCTTTTCCAGGGACATTTTCAAGGTCTTTGGGTAAGGGCTGTCTTTCCTGAGTCCATACAGTGTTTAGCAAATGTCAACACTGCTTCTATTTGGGTCTTGTGTGACATAAACCATAGAAAGTAAAAAGGTGGGATTTTCTCTCTGTGGTTGTTGCTGTAGCAACTCACAAATCAATATGCTCCACTTCCACTGGGCTTTTCATGGGTAAAGGAGGTGTTTCCACGACACAGATGTGGAGGAAGCCATGGTGACAGTGTGTGTGGGAGTGGGGCTCTACAGGCGCATCAACTGCTCCTTGTCACACCGGCCACGTTGAGCACTGGCATTGCTAAAAAGTGGTGGATGACAATATTGCTATTTTCTCCTGTTGGGACAAGTACCCCCTTGTTTAAAAATCCAAACCTCTGTGCACACCTACACAATACTCCAAATCTTTGCAATATGTGGACTATGATGATATGAATAGTATAAATATTCCTTTGTACTCATTAAAAGATTTAAACTCTCCCCTCCACCCACCCAGCCCTGTGTGCCTCTATATATGTGATAATATGGGATTATAAAACAGTGCTGTTATTCCTGTGGGGTTTGGTTATTTAACATTGTACTGAGCAAAGTTATCAGAGCAATCCTGACAGACCAAAATAACTCTTTGTTTCTGATGTGGTGTTTGCAAAATGGGAGCCAAAAATAGCTATTGGCTGGTTGACTTGAACCATTGCTGACCTTTCAGCACACCCAGCAGAATCCGCCAGCACCAGAAATCCCTTTGCTCCGGGTGTGCAAGCAAACTACCCTGCACTCATCTCTTCAGTGTTTGACTCCTACTAAACTTGGGTCACTCAGGTCCAGTCCTATTTGTTTCAGTCACCTTAGGTTGTGTGCTGAAGGGGAGAGAGGTGTCAGCTCCGTCTGGGAAGACTGTTCAGTCCCCTAGGAAGGGAGAGGTCTGTAAAAGCATGCCACCACCTGCCCCACTTCTGTGACAGCTTTAGGTGACCCAGAGCCAGTCACAATCCTAAATGTCTTTTGACCTGTTTCATCCCCCAAGCACAGAGACAGACCTGGACCTGCACCTGGACCTGGATGCCAGATGGAAGTCTGGCATTCCTGGTTCTGCTCAGGCAGGGTGTCCAGATTTCTGCCCTTTTCCTCCCTGGTTTGCAGTTCTCCATCCTGCGCAGGACTTTACGGGCCAACACACCAATAAACACCCAACACCCCTGAAGAGAAGTGTGTTTGTCAAAGGTGTTCGTCAAAGGCCCAATGAAGCCCTGAACCCTGCAACTATTTTACTCCTGTATAACCAACCCTCTACTCTTCTGTTTCCCCTGTGGTTTATGAACCTCCCTTGCTCAGGGACCGTTTTATCATCTGTCTCACTCTGAATCTACAGTCCCACACCAAAAAGCAAAGACTCCAGAAATTTCTACAGGTCTCATGTCCTCTTTCCTCATGCAGATGGCTGTGAGAGAGTTGCCACCTGCTCAACTCTACTCCTTCTCACAGGTCTTCTGTCCATTATTACTCCTTCTCACCATTCTCCCACTTGCTTAGCTGAGAGAAAAATCCCAGGGCACATAGGAATGAGGGCACCTCATAAATCAGGGAGCCAAGTGAATGTGCAGAGACATCAGGAGCAAGTTCATGCATTAGCCAGAGAAAAGGGGAGATGTGCTTCTTGTCCAGGGGTTGTTCCTGCCTTGACTCATGGAGTCACCCATGGTGAAGTCCAAGAGGCAGGGAAGACCCTGCCAGGCTGACTGAATCACATTCAGAAGAGAAGCTTTGTGAGAAGCAGCTCCAACTGTTCCCTAACCACCCTTCCTTGACTTACCAAAAGGCACAACACTTGGTTCGCAGGATACAAAGTGATATAAGGCAGAGCTTCAAGAGAAAATATCTTTGCTGGCTATGTTTGAAGAAAACATCTGCTCATGCTGGATCTTGAGGGGAGCTCCAGTCTGGACCCAGAGCTCTGGTGATGTGCAGAAGTGACTGTGGGGAGATGAGTGTGCAATGTTGCTTTGACAGTTCTGGGGCAACTTTCCCTGCAGTGCACAGAGCTTGTGGAAAGGAGAGGCTTGAAGAAATCACCTGTGAAATTCCTGAAAGCCTTTCCTGTGCAAACTGAATATTTTGAAGGTTCACGCATTTAGCTCCATTTAGGGGAATTTTCACAGAGTAAGACAGCCTTGATACAAAACACTCATCAAATTTCAAATCACTCCTGCAATTCTTTCATAAAATGGGCAAAACACCACCCTTTCTTATGCTTTATTCTCAGAAACTGCCACTTTATGTTGACATTTTTAGGTATACAGTAAATATATTCTGACCTGTCTCTCTTAATGTTACATTTTAGCCCAAACAGGAAAAGGCTGCAAATTAAACAAAGAGGAAAAAAAGATATTATAATTGGAAGTTTCAGGCAAGCAGCCTGAATTACAGGTAGTGTTAGCAGGACAGCCCATAGCAGAATTCTCATGTACCTTTCCAAAGAGGATGCTGTCAGAAAAAGTATTCCTAAACATGCTGTAGGAGCACAAGAGAAACAGCAAAAAGGAGGAACCTGAAAATAATAATAAATTCTAGTGATTTGGATACTATATACTCTTAGAAATGCTTAGGTACTTGTTAGACATTGCGAAAAATATCTTACTGTGAATGTGCTGGGAAGGGACTAGTACTACTTTTAAATAATTTTCTAATGATGTTGAGATCAGATTGGTTGTATAAAGGATGTTCTGTGCAAGCACCAACCCCACTAGCCTACCTCAAATTTGTTTTTATGTAAAAGAGACAAAACTTGTGGAAAGAGAGGCTGAAAGCAGAAGCAGATCAGCATCTAACTGCTGAAACTCAGACAGTTTCAAACCTCCTTTGATTCACATTGGTGGCAAAGTTGTTACTCCCCATCTGACAATCCTGCTGACACCAGTAGGGATTTCACTTGCAGAACATGAGCAGGAGTGGGCAGCAGATAGGTACTTCAATACAGACTGGATCTTCTATTAACCCTTTCAGAGGCTGTGACAAATTATTGCCTTACTGCTTGATCACAAGTTGTTTTCAGGAATTATTTGCAGCAGAATCTGGATCAGGCAACATCGATCTCAGATTTGACTTGCTTGTCTTTTGTTGCTTCACATACTTATTTTATCATTCTTCAAAGACAAATGTATTTTCCCTCTAACAAGACCATCTTGTAGAGGGTTATCATACAAAGGGCAGATTATCAGAGAACCAAGAGCAAAGCCCCTTGGGACACTTGTGCAAATTGCATCTGAAGCAGATGGTATTTAAACAGAATGTCTGGGCACAATTAGAGGGGGAAGAGAGAAGCCACAGAGGACCTGGAAGGCAGACTGACAAGATTCTGTAGCCTTGGCAACACCACCTCCTGATTGCCCACATCAAATGCAGAGGATAGGGCATGAAGGAGGTCGCTAATCAAGTGCCATCTTTGACGAGCTTCTTAATTTCTGCCGTTATGTTCTGAAGGGCTCCTGTCTTTCTCTCAGCCTGTGTAGGAGTGGTGTGGATTTGCCTAAAGGAGCACTGAGGAGCTTAACTACCACAATAGGACTTCCAAGTTGCTCCATAAAGGACACACAAAACAAAGTCTTCAGACGCACCTTGTTTTCTCACTCCCTGACCCATGGTGACCTGCCTTAGCAGCACACAGGGACCCGGCCACCAGCTGAGCTGTATCCAGCAGTGCTCACTTGCGGACACACAGTGCACCAGCAGCTGGGAAGAGGCTGCTGCTGGACCTGCTGCTCAGGCAATGACGGGCTGGAAAGCTGGAAGTAACAAACAGGGGTGAGCTTTGCCTTCAGCAACTGCCTAGGGAGGGACAGAAATAGGCTACTGAAGGTCCAGGCACATTCAAACAGTGATTTTGGTGAGAGATGTCCTCAACAGTGAGAGATGGCCCCAAATCACACACACAGCAAAGCAGAATCAACCTCCCTTTAGTGCCTTTGGCAAAATCGATGCTTGAGATAATGGATAAAGCTCTTGGAAAGCAGGTAAAAGGAGCCCAGAGAGGGAAGGTGTCCACCCCCTTCCTTGTGTTAGGCATTAACTGTAGTGATTTGTGCACAATAAGCTATTCTCTTTTTAGTTAATGGAGAAAACCAGATGTTTTTAGAGAAAGGTCCATCTCATTGTTGAGTAGGTGTTTAAAACTCAGGGAAACAAAGAGTCTCTATCTGCATAAGACACAAAGAAAACTGCATGCAAAACTTATGACATCGGGGTCCTGAGAGATTTCCCAGAAAACTGAAAAGAACAAAGAAATATTTTCTCTCTACCTTCTCTGGCATAATCACATTGGGCACTACATGAAAAAACATTCATTTAGGTGACAGAGAGATGACCTTTTTAATCTGACATGCTAAATTTCAGAATAAAACTTTCTGTGTCACCTGCCAACTTACCTAGAATGTGCAGCTTCAGCGAATAAACAACCTGAACTCCAATATAAGCAATTCTTATTACCCTGGAATTGTAGGAGGAGTAAATAAAGAAAGAGTATCTACTGCAAGGGTAAGCATTTGAGGGGACAAGTGGGTAAATATGGAGCTGAAAAATCAGAAAGAAAAAAATTCAGTTACTTTCAAAATCCTCCTCTGGGACATGTGGTCCAGAGCCTTCTGGCCAGCACAAGGATAAACCTCTTGCATGAGATTTCCCTGGACATTCATCTTTCTTCCTTCTGTGATATCTACTCCAATCTGCTCCTTTTCCTCCATAAGCAGCACTTAATCAGCAGCACAGATGAGCACCTTTTGCATTCCAAAAGTCCCAGCTGGGAAATCTTGATTGGCATCTGAGCTCTGATCTTCATTGACACTTCGGCCTCACCTTTTAGGACTCTCCTTCTACTCAGTTTTACCTGTGCCTTACAGCGTCTGGGGGATGCTCTGAGCACAACTGCACCCCCAAACCCCTCAATACTTTAATGCCGGAGCCACACGCATCTTCAAACAAAGCCTGTGAACGTTCTCTAAGAGCCAATTTGGTTATAAACAACTCTTTTTCCGTCCCATTATGGACTATTGACACAGCTGTTCTCTTTCATCACTCAGCCTATGGAGAACTATAATTTCAACATGAAAAGAACGTTAATAAAATTTTCACTGCTCCTCACTAAACTGCTCTCCCATGTTAATGGTCTGCACGGTTAGATTTGAACACGTCAGTGCTTGTAGCATCTGGAGCTTGGAAATTGCAGAGTTCCCTCCACAGGCAGCAGGGAAGGTGACGGGCAGAATGGCATGAGAGCAGGGGCAGAGCAGAAAAGCCTGGGAACATCTCCTGCAGCTCAGGGCCTGGCAGCACATGGCTTTTTATGGCTTAAGATCCGGGGCAAACCGGGGAGTCATGTGAGGGGACCTCAGTCCCTGTGTCCAGCATGACTTGACTTGGGAGGTCAGCAGTGGCCTGGGACCGTCTACTCAGAAACAGGATAAGGACATGAGCGATATCAGAAACGGGTGTTTCGTTAGCAGGAGGAATTGCGCCATCCTACGCCAAAGCTCACCAGGCAGCTGGAGCCTGATGGTTACTGCTGTGAGGCCAAGCCACAGCTCTGCTTCTGCAGATGGAGGATCCAAGAGGCCTCATGCATCCCACTCTGCCTTCATTCTCACAGCAGCTCCCTGGCAGAGAGCATTTGTTTGTTCCCTGGGCACCTGCACTGCCACACTCAGGCAACATCTGTGTCTCTGTCCCCAAAGTGGGGTAACATGCTGGTTGCCCCGGAAGCGGGAGCAGGGCTGAGCCGGCACCATTTTCTCAATATCTTATCAGACTTTTTATTTTTAAAATGGGAGAATAATATTTCTCTTTGCCTGTGTCGTGAGCATTCTGGGTGGGTTTGCAGCACTGCTTCTGGGAGAGCATCCAATGTCCTCTGCCGTGTTTGGAAAGGGTGGCTCCCGCCCCGCCGCCAGCCCTGCCGTTGATGACATTGGCAGCTGCAGCAGATTTGGCCCACAGACTTTGCTCTCCTGGTTGGTTTTCATGCCATCTCTCATGTTTTTTTTCCACACGACCTCCTCCCCCCAGGACAAAGATAATCGTCTCTCTGGCTGCTCCTTGCGGTTGCCCTCGCCGTCCCCCCAGCTGCTGGTGCCACGTACGTGTCCCTGCTGGAGCCACCACGGCCCCTGTTTTCCAGCGCAGCCACCAGCAGTGGGACGCAACCTGAAACCCCGCAGGAAGCTCACGCCCATTCCCATCCCTCGCTAGCCGGGAGTTGCCTGTTTTTAGCAGCTTTCTGTCCCACCGTGCTGTGAAGGTAAAGAACAGACTCTCCCCACCCAGGACTGGTTCAGGAATCTCACATCTCTCTGGTTATAATAGTGTGAAAATGCTGATTAACTGGAGGTTCACAGCAGCCAGAGCAGTCCAATCCAGGCAATGGCCAGGCAGGGAGAGAGCATCCCTAAGGCTCTGGGAGAAGGCAGAGACCAAACTCTGGTGAAGCGACCTGCAGTCTGCCCAGGACAAGGAGCAGCAGGGAGGGATGGAGATGTGTGCCCTGCATGAATACTGCAGTGAGAAAACCCAGGAAAAAGTCATTTAGCTCCTACACCCATAGCTCTGCAAGCCCCCTTTGAGAGCATGGACATCCTACCTTCCCAAGGGACTGGAGCTGTGTCCAAGCAAACACACACAGGGTGGCCAAGCAAGCCCCAAGCATGTCCATTCTAGTGGCACAAGTGTCCTTGCAGTCTGGTTGCTCACAGGGCTCCCAGCAACCCCCCAGCAGACCAGTTCTCACTGGTGTCAGTGCCTCTCATGATTTTATAAGAATATAACATGGGAACAGACAATTCCCTTTGAAAAAAACATAAATCTCCTGTCATATCTTTGCTGCACCTCAGCACAGATTTAGCCTGGTACCTGCTGGTGGTTAAGTCCCCTCACCTGTGTTTGCTGCTGCATTCAAAACACCTAATTTTGCATTTCTCGTGATAACAAAACCTCCTCCTTTCTTTCCCCTCTTTAGCACTCAAAGGTGAACCAATATATAGCCCAAAGAGCTGAAATAAGCATTGCTATCCTCCTGCTCAATGGGCAGCCAGTTCTTGCCATCTTCCAGATGATACACTCTTGGTGTGGCCACAACTGCTCGAAGGTCAGCTCCTCCAGGCTCATTCCCATCTGATGGGCAACATCAACAACACCAAAAGTCCAAAATCTGTCTTTCAGAATTGAGGAAGGGGCTTGAAAAACTCGACGTATGGTACACTGCGTGTGATTCAAAGAGACATCTAAGTTCTTTTTAATTTCATTTAAAAAGAAGTGAAGTTTCTGCATATAGGATCTGAGATTTTAAGAAAGCAAATATTAAAATCGCAAGACTTATCAGAACCTTCATCAGTAACAGCCGTTTTCTGAGAACACCAAAAGGCTGGGCAGCCAAAGGCCAGGTTATGAGATCTGTGTAGCAAAGGCGTCACCCTACTCACAAAAACATACATGTCTTTCATAATTCCTTTTGTGTGCCACTTGGAAGAATGCTCTTGTAAGGGAGATACTTACCTGGATTGCTCAACAGCTCAGGATCTGATTTCCAGCTCTGCTGCAGTTTTTCTCCTTGAGCTCAAAGAACTGATGTGTAAACTTTCTCTGCTTCAGTTTCCCCATTTGAAAATGAGGTAAACTATGTATCTCTCAAAATGGCCAAGACTCTAAAACTACATTCTTCTTTTATTTCCAAACAACTTAGAAAAGTCACGTGGACAGAACTATAAATTACAAAGCATTTTTTTTCTTATGAACTTTGTCTTGAACCAAACTCTCCTCTTTGACTCACAGTCCTTAATTGACACTGGCATATTCTTTCCTTCATGCCTTTAATTGCTTCAACATAAATTAATTAAAATGTAAATTAAATGATAGCTTGCGGGGAAATTGCAATTACCGTGATTTCATCTTTCACTGTTGCATCCCGTGGTACCAACAGGTCTGTGCAACAGGTATGCCAATTAATAGCAGATGATAAAGATGTCTGCAATCACTTACCTCTCTGCTTCAGGTTATTCAGTAAATGTTGTCTTGCACAATTAGTATATGATTACCTATTCCGAGTCTCTAGCTCCATCAAACTGAGAGATGAGAGAATGAGGTTTTCATTCAATAAGAAAAAAAAAGACAAAGATGCCCAAAACTTTGGACAAACCTTTAAGAAACCTTACAAAATGCTTTCCAGGTGGTAAACAGATGGTTACTGAGATAGTTAAATGAAGCAGAATACTTAAAGTTTTCTTTTGTCACCATGCCTCCACCTTGATCTAGCTGAGAGTGGATTAGCCCTTCTGTTCTACCTGTGTATTCAGAGCTGTCGAGTTTGACATGTCTTTAGGCTGAAATTACTGAATATCATAAAGAATGTGAGTAATTAACTTGATTATACCAAGTCTGACAATAGAGTTGGGGGAGTCATGTTTTTTCTTGCTTACCTAGAAATGGAAAATAAAACATTTCTAACAGGGACATGAAGAGAGAAAATCACCAGGGCATTTCCAACAACTCTGAAATAAGTGCAGTTTATCAACGGTCATCAAAAAATCCAGCAGTTTGTTTGAAAAAAAATGATGGAAACTCAAGTAGTTTAGTGTCAGAAAAACCCAGAACTTGTGATTCTCTACTGCCTGACAAGCCGTAGGAAGAGCCACAGAGCTGGCAGCGTGCCTTCAGCAGGGCAATAGCCAGAGCCAGGGCACCAAAAGCATGTTGCTCAGGACCAGTCAGGTTTTGAATGTCTTCAAGGTTGGAGACACCACAACCTCCCTTAGCAACCTTTTCTGATGTTCAGTCACAGTCAAGGCTGAGCTCAGGAGAGAGTGGGAAGAAACAGCTGCCTTGTGTTGAAGATATTTTTTGATAGAAATGTATGAATAAAGAGTTAAAATTTTCTGCTTGTGGGGTGTGCAGAAATGGAGGTTCTGTGGCGGTTCTGACTGCAAAATGGGCACTGAAGGGAACACACTGTCCTGGAGATGCAATGGTGAAACTAGAGGTGAAGATACAGCTTCTGGTCATGTCAAGAAAGGCTGCAGGGAAATGAAGAGGCAGAATATGCAACAGAGTTCAAACCAGCTGAGGCTTATTATTTTGGGAATAATGGTCTACTGTGTTGGTCCCCTACTCAAACTCATCTGGTCATGGACAAATATTGCTGCAATGATACCAGCAGAGATATGTCGAAAGAGTCTTGGTACTGTGGGAGGCTCTATTGCCCCAGCAGCAGCCTGGACAGCAAAAGCAACTGGTGATTATACCACTGATGGTCAGAGGTTATTCAAGTACATAAATGAAAAGGGAATAAAGAGAGCTGTTCTGTTATGTGGTGAGAGAGTGGTAGATTAAAGGTAACTGAGATACCTTCCCAAAACCCCATAGGAGTCTGTGATAAAACTCTGAGCTCACTTGGGAACCAACATTTGAGGCCATGGGCTGGGACAGAAGGTGGCTCTGTGCAAAACACCATTCACAAGCTCAAACATGCAGTTCTGCACCTTGGAACTTGTGAGGTACAAAGAGAAAAGCCATCCTATTTTTGTATTCCCATCTGAGCAAAACAGGGTCTTCAAAGAAGCTGACAATGAACCAGGATAAAATCCATGATACGTTCCATTCCTTCTTCCACTGTCACCTCTGCACATGAGGATTTACCTCTTTGCTTTCTGTTTGTCAGAACAAGGAAGGCATTTGCATCCATCAAAGAGAAGGGGATCCTTGGTTTCCTTTTTTTCTTAAGAGCATAGGCAGACCTTGATCCAAACGCTCACAGATTTCAGGGCAGCTTGAGATGTAGCTTCTATGTTCACATTCATCCTAAATTTTTAACCAGAAAATGTTTCTAGTTAAAATATCCTCTAAGAAGCAATCAAGAAAGGAAAAGGAATAAAATAGCCCATAAGCAGCCTCTACATGAGCCTGTGGAAGGGTGGAGAGCATGGGGACGTGAAGAATCACAGAATGGTTTGTGTTGGAAAGGATCTTGAAGATCATCTAGTTTCCACTCCCTGCCATGGGCAGGGGCACTTCACTAGACCAGATTGCTCCAAGCCCCCTTCAACTTGGCCTTGAACACTTCCATGGATGGAGTATCTCCAGCTTTTCTGGACAACCGGTTTCAACGCTCACTGTAAAAGAATTTGTTCCTGTTTCAGGGTGGCAAGAGAGGCTCTGAAATCCTGCTACCCCCTACAGTTATCCTGGCAACCAGGGAAGCGTGGTGAGTGCTCAGCGTGGGAGTGTGGGCTGTAGGTACAGCTACAGCCTTTAGTGCCGGGTATGCAGGCAGCCCCAGCCACATTTCCAGCAGGTTGCCCAGAATAAACCCTTGGTGTCTCTGGGTGCATGTGGAAAATCAGTATTTGTGCCATGGTGCTATCTATGTATGCTGCAATTTGTCCAATTCCTGCAGTCAAACAAGCCTATTTTTGTAGGGCTGCTGAAAACACGGCCCTTAATTACTGCCTTCAGCAGGGAGTGGGATTATCTAGCGGATGAGATTAGCAGCCTTGCTGCTCTCGGGGATGACACATTGGCCAGCTGAACTGCAGTCAGCAGTCCTGCTCTGACTCACATTTTGTGCCCTCTCCAAAAGTAATAGTCCTGTTTTTTAAATTTTTGGAAGAGTTTATCCCCTGTACTTTTGTAATCAGTTCTTTCTTGGCGCTTCGCATGAAATGTTAAAAAAAAAAAAAGGAAGGATTGGCTTTCGTACTGTGGTATGGTCACTGAAAATGCTTACTGCTGCTGTGGTATGAAAATGATGTATCTAGTCCTGGTAAGATGGAAGAGAAAGGGACAGCATGCCTGAGACTGAGACCTGTCACAGGCACCCCATGGGAAGCAGAACCGGACTGAGGAGACACAGTCTGTCAGAAGAACCTGCTCAGGACAAAGAAATTTGTAGAGAGGGGAGAATATTGACCCTTTTCAAATGGTGAATGTGTTTAGGCATTGCCAAGTCTGAGTCCTCC
Source organism: Pseudopipra pipra (assembly GCF_036250125.1). Taxonomy (NCBI): domain Eukaryota; kingdom Metazoa; phylum Chordata; class Aves; order Passeriformes; family Pipridae; genus Pseudopipra; species Pseudopipra pipra. The sequence goes on from NC_087554.1 coordinate 54,935,980, forward strand.
CCTTTCCTGCCTTTTAATGCATTTTGCTTTTGCACTGCTTTCCCTTCTTCCCTGATGCTTGCTCTTGGCCACTGAGTGACATTAAGGTTAGTTTTTTCTTAATTAGGACTCTCCTACTTGTGCCCCTGCACAAGAATGGCTCCCCAGATGTCCTAGAAAAATCGGCAATTTTGTTTTCATAGTTTTTTTCCATTCTTTAACTTCTCTAAATTGAAGTTTTGAAAGGTTAGACAGTGGAAAAAGGAAGATTTGGAAAGACTATCTGAACATTGTACTTTCCCTGGCAAGCAGATGGAGGAAAAGTTGAGGGGAGGTGGTGATGAGGGCAGGGAGTGGAAAAGAAAAACTTGACTGAAAATAAAAAAAAAAAAGATTTTTTTACTTTGAAAATTGACAAGTGGAGACAAAATCAATATTTGCACATTTCCTGAAATCTCTCATGAAATTGCCAAAAGTAACCTTCCAGTGAGTTCCCTCCCTCGTGTCACAGTAAAGTATATTTCCATTGGAAAAAATATATATATTTAATCCAGGATGAAGAACAAACTAATGCTGGAGTGCTGTGCCCAGGGCAAGGTGTGGGTGCAGTGGGGAGCTGGGCTGCTGCCATGCCCACAGCCAGTGCTGGTGGGCTCACAGCTTCCCTGGACAGGTGGGCAGTGCTGGGGTCCAGGAGACACCCTCCACATTAGGAAACAGTGCACAGTAACCAAACAGCTGTAAATAAGGGGTACAACAGTACTCAGTGACTGTACTCAACTGTACTCTGTGATCAGGCACTCACAGGGAGACTGGAGGTATTTACAGCCCAAAAGACAGGGACTTTTATCCTTCAGTATCTTCACCACTAACATTAATAATGGGATAGAAAAGTTGCTTATTATATTTGCAAATAGCACTAGCATGGGGCACATTGCTCCATGCTGGATCATAAGTGAATGTAAAATAACTCCCAAAAATTAGAGAAATATTCTGAAAAAAAGGTAGGATGAAATTCAACAAGGACGAATTCAAAGTTTCAGCTGTAGGAAGGAACAGGCATTCCTGTTTATGGGAGATAAGAAGCTCCCTTGGTATCAGCTGGGTAGGAAAGGAGCTAAAGGTTTTAGTGGGTCATGACTTGACTGCAAATCAACATTGCTGTTGCAAAAAAGTCAGATACTGTAATGTGACATACAAATAGTATTGCTGCTGATAAGACACATGGAATAATTCAAGTCTGTTCAACACAAGCAAGATTTTAGCTTCAGCTACTGTGTTCAGCTTGGATGTAATTTAAGGTCTTGAATTCGCTGGAGGGAGTTCAGAGGAGACAACGGTTGGGGTGAGCAAGGACCCAGAACCACAGCTTGACCTTGGGAAGGTCAGAATAAGTCAGTCTGTTCTTCCTGGAGAAGCAAAGAAGAATTCAAAGGACATAAAGAAAAGAAGAAATACATTTTTCACCACTTCAGCTGCGGGTAGGACAAAAATAATGTGCTCAAGTTACAGCAGGGGGAGATTCAGACAAAACCCAGCAGAGCTTTGGGTTGGTGGTGCTGGAGCTGCTGAGCAGAGACACGTGGGTCTGTGTCTCTGGATATTTAAGAAGAGATTGGACAAGTACTTTGACAAATGTCACAGGTATGCCACTCAAGATAACACCTTGTCAATGCCTTCCCACCCAGTTTTCTGTGATTTTTAGCAGTTCAGCAAGTAATGATTTTTAAAAACATCTCCCAAAAGACTTGGAGCTTCCTGAAGACGCCCAAACCTTCTTTTTCTGCAAGCTTTTCCCACTGCCTTGTATTTCCACTGGCTTCAGTGAAACGAGGACTTGCTGGCTGCAGCTCTTGGACCACATCAATGACTGCTCACAGTCAAACATTTAATTTACCTCCCAGCCACACTAGGAGGCTTGGGAGCGAACAGCTATTTTTGAAGCCACCATCCTGCCACACTGGAACGTTTGCTCGGCAGTAGAGAGTGTGCTCGAAGAAATAATGACTGCCTTTTTATCCAAAGACTATTATAGCTTATGTTTAAAGTACACTAAAAAACATGTTTCTGTATATTTGTATGGAAGGTATATTTAAGGCAAATGTCCCTCCAACTCTACTCAATAAGCAAAGAGCACACAGCAATACTCCACTCTTGACATTTTAAACAGCTCTCTGATGTTCTTTTCTTCCTTTAACAATGGGGCCAATTTTCCTTTCCTGGCTGCCAGCCTGCCCTCGCTTTTTCTTTTATCACCTCTTGAAATTACCTTGACCTCACCTTTACACACTCCCTTCTCCAGGACACTGAGCTCAGGTGGTGTGGGAGGTGTTGCTGATGGAGGAATGGAAGAGCAAACATCAGCATAAAGATGAGAATATTATTAGCACTTGCTCTACTGATGACCCAGCAACTCCCTGGGGCCACCATTAATATTGATCATGGGCCTTGTCTCTGCCCTGTAGCTTCTCAAGGCTGCAAATCTCTGATGCTTTCTGGCCATCATTCTCCACGAAGGACTGACTGCATCTGTATTTGGGAGGGGAAAGAGTGTGGACAATGTTCATTATCTCCAGCCATTATCTTCATGACGCAGCTTGGTCTCTTGCTGTTTTACTGCTGACCTGACAGAGATAGATGTTGACTGCTGCTGCCACACACTCATCCTCACCAGACAGAAGGTACCCCACCTCTCACAGTTGGAAAATAAGCAGTCTTCTTATCTCATCTACAGGTTTAAACACAAAAAACCCCAAAAATTATGAGCCTCCCCATTCTAAAACTAGAGAAGTCCTCCACCAGGCCCAAAACTGTGAGTGTGCCTGTGTTGGAGGAGTTGCATTCCCAATTCAGCCTCTCTGCAGTCCCAGTTCTACCCTTGTGGTGCACTCTTACCCAAATTTTTCCCTTGCCCCAACTGATTGTCCCTGGGTAGTGGGGTGAGCAGCCCCAGGGAAGGTGCTGATACTCACACAGCTCCTCCTACACCCCAAGGCAGTGGACCAGGCCCTCCTTTCTCCAATGCAAATCCCCACTGCTTTGGCTGCAAGATTGATCACATCAGCATCCCAGAAACAGTGTGTCATGCTGTGGTCCTCCCATGCTGTTGTAGATCCCTGGGTCTTTGTCCCTGCTTTCCCATCCATCACTACTGACTTTTTTTTTTATTATTATTATTTTTTCCTTTTTAAATTTTCTGGCCAATCACAAGCCCTAATATTTTGGTTTGTGGCTGTGGGCTACTTGTCGTATAAAAGGAAGGAGGAGGGAGGTCCAGCCTAAGTGTGACATAGAGACAAAGGGCTTGTAGGAAATGCAAGGGGGAGAAGCGGGCATGCCTGCTTATCACCTTCCAAATGACTCAAATGAGCAAGGAGAGCTGGAAAAGCAGGAAGCACACTGCTTCAGCTGCTCCTGCAGCCGCGGTGTGCCAGCAGTAGGACCAACGATAACCATCTCCTTTCTAGAGAGAACCTCCTGCACATGTGGCTGCCACCGATTTTGGGTGACCTTTTTGAGCCAAATCAGCTCCAGAGGGCCCATATTTTTGCTTCCAGGAGATAAATGCCAGCAGCTGGCACAGCCACTGGCAGCATGGACCATGAAACTACAGAAGACGATGGGAAGAGGTGAGGAGAGAGGACAGACCTAGACATCCACACAAGATTTTCATAGCTGCACAGTCACCTTACCATGCCCTCAGCTTTCACAAGGTGCTCAAGATGCAAATATAAACACAGCCCAACCTGCAGAGGGTCAGTAGTCTCACAAGATATGAAGAAGGCAGAAGACCTTGAGAGACTGGCAGATCCACACACAGTGTGTGGCGTGGGGTAATATTACACTGTGGATGACAGCAGAGACATGTTATGAGGAGATTTGAGCAATGAGACTTCTGTAGCTTGATGAATCATCTCTCTTTCCAGTAGACGGAGGCAACACCCCACTCCAGAGAGCGCAAATTAGGGCTGTGCAAATAGCTGAGGTTTTTTGGCTTTAATCCCAAATCAAAATATTTTAAGAAATCAGAATCAGAACAACCTGAGAAAAAGATTGTTATTGTTTTGGGCTAAGTAGACTGGTTTGAGCCACCCATCCTTCTCCTTCTCTCCAGTGATACTACAGAAATATTTTGTATGGAAGCACTTATTTTGGGTCACTTGAAGAAAAAGGAAAAAAAAAAAAAGAAATAAAGAAAGGGCTGCCTTCTCCCGTACTGCAAATAACTGCAGGAGACTTCCCTCCCTGAGCTTTTCGTGGCAAGTGGCTGGTGTCTTGGGGCTCTTGGCCCTATCAAGATTTTATCACCATGTAGATCAGGGTCAGGAACACTAGAGCTAGGGCTAAAATCACAAGCACACAGAAGGTAATGGCAACCTGTTAGGGAGTCTAGACAGAGGGAGAAATCAAGACTGATCCCATGCTTAAAGGGAGTCCCTTGTCTCACTACCAAAGACCAATGGGGTTTGTACTGACATGACCCAGGAGTCATCACTGAGTGATTATATAGAAGTACTGGTGTGAAGAAGTCAAAATTGGGGCACCTGAGGAAGAGAACTTGTCAGTACTGGGCCAAAAACCAAAATTCTGCTTTGTAGCAAATGTTTTATTTAAAAATCTCGAGAATAGACCAGACTTCAATCCAAAATTTGAGTCAAATACCTAAGACAGAGTTTTAGCGCATCCTTTTTGGTATAAAACCCAAATTAGAGAACAAAGCCTTTCTGAACCATTCTCCATCCTCACCAATTTCTTTCCAGTAATTTCGGTTAGATTATCAAAATACTGTCATTAAAAAAAAGTATTCCTGAAAAAAAAAGTCATTTTTCTGGTAGAAAGTCATCTACTGGTATTTTTTTCAGCTGGTCTAGTGCTAGGAGTTATTTGGTGTTCTCTGTGATGAACTGGGAACCCATGGCAAATGCATGCATATGACCTAGTCAACATGAAAATATTATTAGGAAGAGGGAAAAACAGCTGTAAATTTTATTTGTCTTATCCTGAGTTGTGATTATTTTTATGAAGTAATAGGATGCTGAGGATCTAAGGGTTTTTTTACATTACTAAAGCAAAATTTAGAAAGCACCCCTTGACTGGCATTTATTAACTTTTTTTTCAGTCATTTCCTTTAAAAACATAACTGCATTTTCACTTCCTCTGAAGGTCTGCAAGAACCTTCAGCATGGGAAAAATTAAGCTGGTGGTCAACTGCATCAAGGAAGCAGTGAAGCAAACTGCACCCACTGCAGCTACATGCAAAAAACAAACTGAAAAATAGAAAGCCACTCCTCATTTGAACTGACTCCTCAGTTCTTGTCAGGCTGAAACAAGAAAATATATACTTACCTCTTTCATAAAGACCTTTGGGGTCTCTCAAAGAGGAAAAAAACTCTATAAAATCTGTTTACATTGTTTTCAGAGAAGTGAGATTTCTGCCTCATCAGCAGGCTCTTAAGCTCTCAGGCAAGGCTTGCTCCAGTTGGGGCTTTGCAGTCCTGTCACTTGAGAGGTGGAAAGAGGCAGTTTCTTCCCTTCTCACCATTCAAGTTATGGCAATGGATGCCTAAGACTAGGGAAACAAAATGCTTTTTCTTCCAAAAGTCGTCATACTCTGGTGCAGGAGAACGGTGTGAGGAGCACAAAAAGCTTTATGCTTTCCCTCAAAGCAGTGACCCTTTGCATTGGTCACATTTGTGAACCCCTCAGGGCCCTTTGTAGTTGCATATCCACCACCTTCTCTTCTCCCAGGTGTTGCTGTTCCCCTCAGACATCCATGCGCCTTCTCCCTAGACACCAAAACTCTTTCCTAGCCCCAACTTTCCTTACCTGGGACCCACATCCACGCTCTGCCTGGACATGACTCATCACCTGCTATGTTTGAGACTGTCTGTGGACCCCATGACCATCTGTCCATCCCTTTGGTCCTTAGAGAACCACGCTGTTGGGGAAGGGACAACCCACCTGGGGCCAGCTCGGCTCCCAGCTCCACTCCTCTCTGAGACAGACTGGCCCTGGCTGCTCCCTAACACAGGGAGCACATCAGGAATGCCTTTCTATCAGGAGAGTGCCATACACAGCACCAGCACAGTCTGAGTTACAGATAATTTTGAATTGGAGGGGAAAGAAAAATATTTAGCAAAATTATGTAACCGACATTCAAAAATAGCTTATTGCCATCTGGTTGTGCTATTTTGATGACCAAAAACCCCTCAAGTCTTTTTAGAGCTAGCTATACTGTTTGCAAACTCAGCCAATTTTTTTACAAAATCTCAAATTTCACATGCTTGATTTACCTCTGGAGTTTTTTGAACCAGCTTTGTCTGCACATGAGCCATACCCAGTCATACAGCTCCATTCCACCTCTGCCATTAATATTTTAAAAGCCCCACCACATTCCTGTAAAACCAGGTACACCATGTCAGGGGACTGCAGGAAAAAACCTAAAATAAAATAAAATATAAAATAAGGTAATTAAAAAAAATAACCCCCCTCAAATACTGTGGATTAACCCCCAGCCTGCTGCCCTGTCTCCACTGGGCATCAGGAGACAGCTATTTTAGCAGCCCACGCTGCAATGGAAACATCATTCCCAAGCTGTTCCATTTGCTAAAGCAACCAGGAATTGCAGAGAGCCTGAAACAGTGTCCAGGCATGACCTTCCCTATTAAACAGAGGACAACTTCATGCCATTTGCACCCAGTTGAAATGTCAGCATGGCAGGGAGCATCACCCTTAAACTCCTCCAGGCCAGCACGGTGGAGGCAAGGCCAAGCACCCGGGAGTGTAACAACATGCCAGGAGGATCAGCTATCCAGCCTTCCCTAAATCAGCCACACGTCATCACTTCTTAGGTCTAGTATTCAAATATCCCTACTGACTACTAACCTTACCAACAAATCCCAGGAAACCACCTTCCTGCAACTGCAATTGAATCTCGAAAGTTGTGCGTCAGTGAGAGCGACTTGTGTGGAAACCTTTACCATCCAATATCGGTTATTTATCTTTTTCTGTTCTATAGAAGAAAATAAGGCAATGCTTTCAAACGAATTCCTCCCTCATCTAGCCTGAATCTGACCCCTGCAGCAGGGATGAGTGGCTGCACATACCTGCTCAGCTCTCAGACTTGCCACCACAGCACTGAGCTAATGACTTCCACAGCCAACGGATCGGGGGAAAGACTTTCCCTTCAACGGTTTTATGTGTATTGCCTTTCAGCCTCATTACATAAGGTTAATTATCTCTGACCTGCTTCCTCTGTACATTTGGCTTTACACACCTATTGCCTGCTCTGCTGCTTTGCAGTCCTGACCTCTTTTTACATTTGCCTTCTGAGATAGGGACACGAGGTAGCCTCCCAGCATAGTCCTTCCTCACCTCTAGAGACATTATCCACCTCCACTGATACTCACAAGTGTCCAAACCTGGAGAGAAATCTGGTCTGAAGCAAAGCCTGGGATCACCTCATTTACCTCCAGGAGGCTGGTTGAGGCGCTCCTGCAGGAAGCATGGTCACAGAGCTGCACACCTAGTTGTAGGTAAACACTGAAAGCAACACATTTAATAGCGTTATTATAGTCTTACTTTCTGAGAGTGAACTATTAGCTAATACTCAGGACTTCATAAGGTTGTTTCTCCACTGGAAAAATTGAGACTCTAATTAAGATGTTTCCAGGTGCAATTCTGTTTATTTATGGCAACTGAGCACAAAGCCTTGTTTTGTCAAGTGTGGAAGAACAAAAAAAAAAAAAAAGGCAATAACAAAAAGAGCAATTTTCTTCCTCCCATTTGCCAAAAGTACCATTTGCCATGGCAGCTTATAGCTGAGGCTGCTGCCACCCTGCCTCCCCACAGCCTTGGCCCCTGGTGCTGCAGGGCTGCCTCACTTGTCTAAGATAAGAAGAATCTGATCAGACTGCCAAGGGGATCAGGAAGGAGGTGGAAGGGATGCCAGCATAGATGTCAGGATGCCATAGGAGTATCAGCCTCACCTGTCTGAAGCTGTACTCTGTTAGCAGGTCTGAGTTTCCAATGAGCTCTATCCCTGATGGACAGCAGAAATATTGCCTTCCTTCTCGAGGCTATGGCCAATTAATCCCTCTAAACTTGTGATTACAATCCCCAAAAAATCCTACCACTCACTGCTCCTCCGGACAAGGCTCCTGCTGGTCTGGGCTTGACTTGCAAGGCTATGCTTGCTGGCCATGTTGGCCATCAAGTGACAGCACCTGGCTATACCAGGCGCTCAGAGGGGAAAGAGGTGCTCAGTACATCTGTCACCCCTACCAGTCTGTGAATAAAGATCAGAAAGACTCTTGGTCACAGATATTAGATAGTTCTGCAGTTGGTGGCATTTCAGCCTCATTTTCCCTGTCTCCTGGGCAGCCTAACACCCTGCTTGCTGCACCCCTGGATTTGGTTGTCTGCAGCAACACACTGGTTTATTCTCTCCTTGGGCTGTCACAGTTAATTGGGAAACACAACACAGTACAAACACTTCAAATTATTTTCTGAAGAGCTATTGGTTAACCTCTCTCAATGCTGAATTTGATCAGTGTCTTATTTGGTCCCTAATTAACCTTGGTGCAGAGCTTTGGCAGCTCCATCCTCACCCTCCCTTGGTGGTCACTCCTCAAGATGATGAACATGAGCCCATGAGCCCCCTCTCACCCCCATCACCCTGAACACCCTGAACTTGCCCTGATGGTGTGCTGTGCCTTGCTGCACTCCCATCCTGGCTGTCCCAGAGGCAGGGCTGCTCACCTGTCTCATTGCCTCTGGGATGGAGGCTCTGTAGTCAGAGCAGGTCACAAAAACTTAATTCAGTGAACTGTAAGTTTGACATATTGTGCTGCTCTACATGACAACATGCCAAGTTCAACACAACAATTCCGGTTTAAAAAAAAAAAAAAAAAAGATTAAAAAAAGAACAAAGATTTATATTGGCATTTCTAGCAAAAAGCACTAAACAGTATTTTTTGTTTGAAACTGACTTTTTTCATGAAAAAAGAAAGTCAACAGGTGAAGAACCACATGGTCAGACAGAATTCTCCCTCCGTCTCCATGTCATGTAGTTTCCACAGATTACCCCCTACAGCAGGAAGAGGGGATAATCTGTGTTATCCAATAAAATAATAACATTAAACAACCAAAAACTGACTAGGCACTTAATGCAGTCATGGAACGCCATTTTCCCAGCAAATGCTCTACTGCTGGTTGGGGCCATTAAAGTTCTTGACGAAGTTTCACCTTCAGTCCAGTACAAAATCTCCCATCAAAGCCAGACAGGTTGGTTACTCTCATTGCTTTCCAGTCCCCTCTGATTTTAAAGGGCTTGATTTTGTTTCATAAGGGAATCACCTTTTCATTCTGGTTTCATGCTGGGTGGAGTGCACATCAGTTCTGTGCTCCATAACCACTGTGTGCATCACTTCCCCCTCCGTTAGGCACCATCATCTCTTCTACGTGTAATTAAGACAGATGAGCAGCAGTTAACAGGGCAGAGGTTAATGGCAGTTCAATTTGCAGCACACCATGGGCAGTGCAGTGGCAGTGGATGAATGTAGTCACACGCTCATCTGTCACCACCTCCACCGAGCAGCCTGATCCTGGTAAAGGTGTATGTGCAGAGTGATTCCATCTTCCCTTAACTGCTTCGAGTGCTTTGGGATAGTGCTGAGCAGGGTGTTCCAGCCAGAGTTATGCCTGCCTTACACCTGCTCAGGGCTGAGCATAGAGGGACTCCTCTCTCTCTTAGCCAACTATACAAGGAACCCTGCTCCTAGTTTTGAGACCCTAGTTTGGTGCCTAATACTAGGCAAGATGATTCCAGGTCATACATTTGGAGCTCAGTCTCTAATCTCTCTCTCTCTTTCTGTTCCCTAGCAGGCAGAATAGATCAGGAAATTCAGCATCTACACCTGCGAGTTACCAGCATGATTTCCAGAGAACAGTCAATTCAGGAAGGCAGCAGCCACCACCCCCAACCTGCAAACTCAGAGAAAGCATTTCTGGAGAGGGGCTCTTTGTACAGCCTTTGTGAGGCGGAAGAAGGGTCCTACCACTGGTGTAAGCTATCAGTGACTGGGGGATTTTTGCCCATGCTTCCTAAAGTAATGATATTTCTGTAAACACTTGTGTATTTAGCCTGGGAGCATTAGAGTGGCATCCAAGTTGTCCTGGGACAGGTCTGGGTGATGTGGGATGTTGGGCAGGTTGCATTATTGTTGTGGAAAGGTTGCAGAAGTCAAGCTTGAAACAGGTTTCACATAGTGAGATCAAGGGGTATTTCAGGAGAAAGCAGAAGAGCAGGAGGTGCTGACATTTCATTTTCCAGCAGTAGAAGCACAGTTAATTGGACATGTACTCAATTCAGAGATGCACCAGGACCCAGCATTCCCTTGCTTACCACATGCTGAAACTTTCATTTTACTTTGCAGCACCTGATGAGTGTCTCATGGGAATTTGATGAATTCACACCACTTTGTTCAGTTAACTGGAAGTACTGGTATTTCTTGACCATCAGTCAAACTATGGTTGCAGCTGCCCTATGAGGGAACAGCAGGAAGACAATGAGTTTGGAAAGCCAATTCATAGGTGTGCAGCAGAGATTTCTCACACAAGAGAGCATCCTATGACATCCTTCAGGATGTCTAGAGACTGAAAACAAGGCAGGGACAAGCCTCTCAAGCAAATCTGCTTTGAGTTGTCCACAACTGTACCTGCAGCTTCGGCTGAGCAGGGGCCAGTTGTGCAGCATGAGTGAGATACCAGAGCTGTTGCTCACCTGTGCTGCTAAAGGCTGGAGAGAGGTAACAGCCTTTCTGGAAGCTGTGGTCTTGTAGGTAAAGAAACTTGTGGATAAAAAAAAAGCTTTCAGAGGTCTTCTTGGAACTGACATTGCCTACACATCAAAGGGAACAGCATTTAGCTTCTCATGCATGGTAGGAAAAAAGAAGGTTTGGCTGCTGTTAGGGGTTAGGAGCCTGCAGTAAAGTGTCCCATCTGATCAGCAGGTTTTAAGGAAAAGAGTTGCTAGACAGGAAAGAGAAGCTCTTTTAAAAAGACTATTATTCCAGTTTCCTGCCACTGGCTCTGGCCTGGCATGTGCAGGCTGGTGCCCTGCAGACTGCCCAGTGGCCCTGGCACAGGCATTGTCCCTTGCAGCCAGGGTCTAGTTACACAGGGCTTGTTCAATTGTCCCAGCTGAGACCTCGCCCACAGGCTGGCTGGGAGCCAGGACTGGGAGCCTCTTTCATTTCCTTCATGCAGACTTTGTCCACAGTGGAGTGAGGAGGCCAGATCCCAAGCCCTGGGCACAGCCCATTTTGCTCCAGTACAGCATCTCCCTGATGCTGCCAGGAGACTGTGAGGCAGATGCTTTCTGCCTGACACCTCCTGGAAAAGATCTTGGGAAGCCTGTCCATGCTCTACTTAAGAAAAAAAAAAAAGAAAATCCCTCTACATCCACAAATTGCATGAGAAATGGTTAATGGCTGCAGAAACAATGACTACAGGGAAGAACCAGAGTCTTCATTGTAGGCTGGTGTCATTGCTGATGGGTTTGTCCCAAGCTGACAAAGACAAGATCTCCTTTGTGCCAAACACTCAGGAGCCTGGGAAAGTCCCTGCTTTGATGCCCATCCTGAAGAGCAGGTCACACTGTAGATATCCTTGATACAGCTCCTGCCAGAGAGCCATAGCAAGGCTGATGGGTAGAGCATGAAGCAGAGCACCTTGGTTGCCTCTGTGAGAGTATATGTTCAGGAAATATAAGAAGGGAAACATATTGGACTCGTGCCCTGTTCTGATTCTTTGTGTATGAGAAGATGGAGTGTTTTGTTTCTGCTTTTTCGTACTTAAAAAAAAAATTCAAACATCAAGTTGTGTTTTGGCAGAGGTCTCCTTGGAAGATCTATGGAAGTGGAGTGGGAGGTTTTGCAGTTTCTAGTGAAATGGGGAGAGGCGGAGGTGTCAAACTGCAAAGATTTTTTTCTTCCAACTGTTGGTTAGGAGTGAAGTTAGATAAATGTTAGCTAAATACAGACGGCCTAAAACATTTTGTAGGAAAAGCAATTCTACTCAAAATTCATCAGCTTTTACTTGCACTGTCATAATACTATTAGTTCTCCAGTGAAGAAAAAAACAAACAGGAGAGACAAGACCTGTATTGCTCGTGTGAAAACTAGAAGCAAAACAATTTTTGTACCATCTTCACACAACTAAGAAGTTGACTGAGTGCCCATTTCTCCTTAACTTTGCACATTCTTTGCTACTTCTTCCTCTTACAGTAAGCATGAGAAGGGAGCACATGGGACTTACAGTTTAATTCACTGCAGTGCAAGATGCCTCACCCTCTTCGTACTCCCAGTGCACAGGACCATGGGGATTTCTGACAGTGACAGGGGTCTAGGAGGTATAAGTATAGGCCAGGCAAAACTGATTTCTCAGGTCTAGAAATGGAGATGAGGATTGGAGGTTCTGGATGGAGGACAAAGCTGACAACTCAGCCCGTCACAAGGTATTTCTTAGGTGGGGGGAAGAGCCTGCTGATGGCTGTTTATGGTCCTTGAACCAGTTAGTGGTCCTCTACTGACAGATCCTAAACAAACTGTCTGATCAGAAGTCAGTATCATGGAGAGCAAACCCGGAGAAACAGACTGATTACAGATGAGTTTCCACTGTATACCTACAGAGACACCAGCTGGAAATTCAGCTTGAGTCATAGGCAAGATGGAGAGAACAGTGACCTGCTCTGCTTGAGTGAGCACAACCAACCAGGAGCAGGTTGCATCAAACTGAAGAATGAGAAATTGATGAACCTCTGAGACACATTGGCTGGAGGAAGATGGGACACTGCCCTGCCCCTGAGTGACACTGAGTGACAAAAAGACCAGCAAAACATGCTTGTTCTTTTGGCATACCAGTGTGAAGCAAAACTGACACTGTCAGGAACAGGCTTTGAATGCAACTTGGGTTTTGTTCTATTCTTGCATTGACCATATTTTCCACGTCTTTTAAACAAATGGAAGAATAGCAGCTATCATGTGTCCATTTTATATTGGCTTTTAGAAAGTCTTTGACAGGGCAGACAGAGACTTTACATCACAGATGTTCTCCAATACCAGAACAGTCACACTGTGTCAGATGGAATGTCCATCTAGCCCAACAATCTGGCTCTGACAGCAGCCAACAAGAGATGTTTAGGGAAGGAACATAGGTATGGAGCATGCACACAGTGATTTATTTTTTTCCTCCCTAGGTGTACTACTCTCATTTCCCATCCCAAGCACCTATGACTTAGGGTTTTATTGAGCCAGAAATCAATGTATTTAATTGCCTTCAGTGGATTTTAATTTTCCTTGACTACCTACTCACTTTGTGAATCCTCGTAAAATTCTGTCATCTACATCCCCTGGCAACGCAATTCACAGATCAACTGTGTGGTGTGTAAATGATTAACCTTTTCTACATTTTGAGCCAACCTCCTGCTAATTATACTTGATGATCTTCAGTTCTCATTCTGACAAAAGAAAGGATATGATCATCACACATTCAACTCTTCCCTTGCCTCCTGTGATTTCATAGACCTCTCTTACATTTCCCCTGAAGATTTTGATATGCTAGAAATATTTAGTTACCTAAACCTAGAGGAACCATCCAGACACCGAGAAATGCTCAGTGCTACCACTGAGCAACAAGATCAAATGTGTCTCCTTCCCTGAGCTGGAACAAATACTCCCTTCTTGCAAGGAATTGGCCTTTCTCACGGAAACTACAGTTCCAGGTTTGGACAGCATGGTTGGTGATCTGGGCTTATCTAACAACATTTATGTCCTGAGTGATAAACAGGATGTAACAGCATACCAACAGCCTGGTTTGAACCATCTCGCAATGAAAAAATCTTAAAATCAGAGGGGAAAAAGTGAGTTTGTCCTCATAGCATCTCCCAGAAACAGGATTCTTTAGAATTTCTGTTGCATTTATTTAGCTAGGCAGCAGTTTTCCTGAATCTGGTGACTTCATCCACAGTGGATAGCACTTTTTTTTTTTCTGAATCAGTAATGGAATTCCAACTCCCTCAGCACCAAGCTACAGCTCTTTATCAGTACTGCCCTAAGCACAGGTCAGAATGTTAGAGGAAAGGTAAATCCAGCCAACAGCAGTGAAATAGCTTTTATCATGAATGCCTGCAGCAGGTGTTCAGAACAGAATGGTCAGACACAATGAAAACTGCTGAGATCTTATAATACAGAAGTCCACACACAGCTGTACGAGTAGCACAGGAGAGAAGGATTTTCTTGGGTATGTCCTACAAAACCTGGGCAACAGGGTGTCTGAACAAACCCTGTTATAGGCAAAACCCCAAACGAAAACCAGTCCAGTGTCATCCCTGCAATAAAGAAAAACCCTTCACCAGTGATTTCACATGGGAACAATTTGAAAAAACAAAAAACATTTGTCCACTGTGGGGCTGTCTGGCAGGGACAAGCTCTGCATCCTGCACCTGGCAGTGATATATGTGTCAGGATGAACAGAGGTTGGATTGGAGCTCATCAGGAGCATCAGAACCAAACTGATCTCAAGTACCACAATCCCTCTACTATGAGTAAAGCCCTTATATGCTGCCTGATCTTCCTGGCTTGCTACAGCCTCATTATAGCCTTTGTGCTTTGAGATGCCCCAGTCCTGTGTCCCATCTCATGACACTCAGTGTCAAATGATACCACAATAAAAAGGGTCTCAGCTGTTCATATGGCTGACTAGAGGGCCTAATTTTATCCACATACATATAAAGTGTTAAATATAATCTTAAAAACCCCACCTTTTTGCCTTTGAATGGGAGTATTGAGTTATTTTGCCTTGAGTCTCATGGTATAGCATTACCCTTAGGAAAGGGAGTGAGTGAAGGGAGACGAGTTTTAAAGCATCTTCTATTGCAAGCTTATGTAACTTCACAAAATAATATTGCTAGACAACTTCACACAATAGTTTACAGATTCATAAGCTTTTTAATAGCAATCCAAAATTATTGTCTCCCAATGTTGCCTGACTTTGGAGGAGCCTTGCCAGTTTTCCATCAGCCAGGAAATCTGTTCCTTGGGCTCATTCACAGAACATTCTGAGCATCTCCGGCAAAACATTTGGCTTGAGAAAGAGAAGAAGTTACCCTGAAATAAACTCCAAAGTAAGTATGTAGACAGCAGTAAGCAAAATTCTAGAGTAAATTAATTTTCATCGGGATACACAGGCACTAAAATGTCCACAAAGTGACATTTCAGCATCCTCACAGCCCTGGCACAAAGCAAATGGTCCCAGAACTGACGGAGGAACAGCCAGGGCCACTGGGCCTGAACAGCACATAAATCAAAATGGCTCCAGCACAAAAAGTAAGTTTTTGTCTTGTTATTTTGTTGTTTTGTTTTGTTTGTTTGTTTTTTTCACTGAAGGATTAGATCTTCCATTTTTAAAATAAGTACCTAGAGCACTTGATGTGCAGCTTCTTCCTAGAAGCAGTGCAGAGTCACTGTGCAGAGCAGCTGTGGTCATGGCCTTCCTGTTGCTTCTACAGGTAGCTGGCAGAGAGGAAAATAGTTGCCTGAGACTAGAGCAAAAGCTGCCTGAAGGCATATCTCAAAGCCCAGTTGTGGAAGCTTGGTGCCCCCTTACCTGGTCTGACATGAAGGACCCTGCACACCCACAAGAGAGGCAGCAAAGGGGCTCTGCACAGCACCCATCTCTCCATACAAGCACATCTACAGCAACCCCACGATTAGGGGAGGTACTCCAGTGCTTAAGGCTCTGCAGTTCCTGCAGCGCTGATCCCAAGGGGTGCAAATGGCATTGGTTCTCAGAAAAACAGCAGATTAAAAAATCAAACAGTCTTCCAGTGGTCTTGCCTAACAACTTCAGGTTACCAGAGGGAAGATTTTTACCATGCCAGTGAGGGTTCTGCTGGCACTGCACCAGCACAACAACCTGCAGACCCTAATCCCAGCTCAGGTTAGAAGAATGTTCTCACCCCAAGACCCTCTGCTCCTGCTGCCTTTTCACATCAGAGCTTCTAGCATCTTTATGCACTCACACATCAGCATTTAGCTTCCATTCTCCTTCCCTCCAGCTCCTCCTGCCCTTCCAAAGGGTTAGAGGAAAATCAGCCTGGTCTTTGGAAGGTCAGAGGAACACCATCCACAAGGGAACAAGCAGCATTACAGCTCATCTCACTCTAATACTATCACAAAGCACAAAATCGAGGCATTAGAGATGCCTCTTGGTTACTTTGTTTCAGTAACACGGCACACAGCTGTGGAAAAAACCAGCGGTGTCATTACCATCAACTGTAGTTAAGGAGTTTTGCAGGCTCACATACTTCAGCTGGAAATTATCAGCTGATCAGCAGTGTTTATTTATCATTAACATAAATTAAAAAGTAACCCTAAGGAGCTCTTAGTCACACACACACACAAAAGGTTGTGAAGGGATTTCACCTGCTCTGTATCACTTTTCACCTTCCAAAAATAATGTGGCTATAATGACTCCTCTTCAGCAGGGACCTTTGCTGCCCGCCGCCGTTTACACTGCAGTTTTTTATAGATGTCCCATGCAAAGAAAGGAATGTTTTCCTGCTCAGACAGAATGAGCTGTGAAGTTCCTCGGCAGGGCTGTTTCACAAGTTACCTGTGCAGCAGAAGTCCCTGCCAGTGCACCCCATCAGCAGCTCATCTCCCTCCCCAAGGTCTGACACCTCCCTCACCCTCTCCCTCAGCAGTGGTGGGGCTTTGGGCACAGCCTGTTTGCCCGTGGCCTCTTTCCTGCCCTGTGGAGGGAAAAAAAAAATCACTGAATAGAGAAAGTCGAGCTTCCTTTTGTTTGCCTCCCCCACCATCCCTCTGAGTCACCACGTGGAGGGTACATGGTGCCTCTGAGTGCTGCAGTGACACACCGAGCCCCAGCACCAAAGCAGGGAGCACTGATGAGTGGGCATGAGTGGCGTGAGGAGGCACCGTGACATACACAAGTCATGATTGTTTTCCTTGCATAATGTGTGATCCTCTCAAAAGAAACACAAAGCACGCTCTCCACCTCTCCATTTCAAGCCCACGTTTTCCTCTGTGTTACCAAATCCATGCCATCCCCCAGTCTGCCAGCAGTGCTCCAAGGCTGTTCCTCACTTCTGCTCACCACTTCCCACATGGATGCTGCTGGACCCTTGCTCCTGCTCAGTGTGTGTGACTGCTCCCCAGCAGGGTGGTGGTGGGGGACCACAACACAGGACCACCACAGACACCTCTGGTGAGGAGTCAGATACTGGAGGGTCTGCAAACCATGCAAGATGCAAATGGAGCCTCATCACCCAGCATTTACAGAACTCTTCTGGAAACCCTGAAACAACTCTCAGAGAACCCTGCATGTCTCAGACTTTCCTCAGAGACTATAAAAAGCAGAAAAAAAGTTTGTGCAGTAGCTGCTTTTGGCTTCAGATAGCCTGTTTCTCCAGCACAGACAAAAAAGGTAAAGGGAGCTCTATAGGGAAGAAATTGCACTAAGAATATTTCTAAGTCACTGATCAGTGAAGGAAATAAAGGTCCTTAGAGCTTGTTGCTCACTTAAAACAAACAACAAAAAACCACCAACAACAAAACCCAACAACAACAAAAGGATCATTGATTTTATTGGGGCTCCTCTAGGCAAAGCAGTTACCTAAAGTACAATATATTTTTATTGTACCATTGGGAAGTGAATGCAAACATTTATAAATCTTCCTTTGAGTAGGTTATCACCCAGCTGTTTTAAATAGCTTTGTGTGATACGAAAATCTTTAAAACCAGACATGTCTTGCATTTAAAAGATGCCTGCAGAGAGGCAAGGGTGCATGTTTGGAAAACACCACACATCCTCATGGATGAAGCCACCCTCCATAACAGGAGATTGAGGCTGAATTACCTCCTAGCATACCTTCAATGCTGGCATGTGGACCAGGACCCACTGGAGCTGGCCCAGCCCCCAAAGGGCAGAGCAGATCTGGGCATCAGTGGGATCCCCCGGGGCAGGATAGAGGAAGCATCTCCCTGACGCGGGTCCAATGGATGCTGCATCAGGCAGAAACACGGTGGGTCAAGGCTACTGCAGCCCTGTGGGATTAGCTGCTGGCTAACACGAACAGGAACAGAGTTTACTCATTTAAAACTCAATCAGGTATCTCTGCATTCACTGTGCTCTCTTTGGGATTGCAAAGCCAGCACACTGTTAGCAAGACGCAGCTGTGCTAAGACAGTGGCAGGCCAAGACTGCAAGTGAGGTAAGGAGTGCAGGAAGATGTGTCTTTTATTATAGCACCTGATATGTTGGAAGAACTGGACAAACTCTGGCCCCGAAAGGATTTGGATACCCTGCAGCTTGTTTTTTTTTGCAGTTGTGTTAATTTACTGAGCAAGGATGGGGGCTGCAGAGACTCTGGAAAGCACACAGGGCTGGTACATGATCTATTCCGTGCTGCTTAGCTGCACCGAATTAAAATCAGTGTCTCTAAGGCAGTATAGCTCACTGTTCAGGCCACACAGTAATTAAAAGGTGTCTTTTGAAACAGTTTTCTCCTGTACATTGAAGGAAATATTGTCTTTCTCTTCCAGTAGAGGAATTAGGGGCAGATAGTGAAGCCTGCTTCAAAGTGAAGCCCAGCTTCCAAACAAGCAAAAGCGAGTGGTTCTTCAGAGAGCAGATGGCCATATGGGACCCCTTGCTGATAGTGTTTTGGATGCTAAAAGTCTGCAGGCACTCAAGAGGAAGCTGGAGAAGTTCCTGGAAAAGGAACCTACAGAGTGTTGTTGCAAGCACGCTGCAAACCACGTTTAGCTCAGGAAGCCCCTGAGCCGAAAATGGTTGGAGGCTGGAGGAGTATCTGATGTATCTGTTTTCTTCTTATTTTTCTCTGCATATCCATTTATGATGGTCTTCAGAGACAGGGTGCTGGGCTGGATGAACCTATGGCCAGAACTGGTATTGCCAAATTTGCAGTCTTTTAAAATAAGCCACACTGATCCAAGTCATCTTTACACCAGTATGACAGTGTCTGTACATTGGGACAAAAATAAACTACGTGGGACCCATGAAAAGGAAGAGCTGAAGGATGTAGGAATATAAAACAAGAAGTGAGAAAAGAAGCCAGCTCTCAGGAGCAGCCATGCCACAGGAAGCAAAGCTTTCTGTGGATGATGTCCTGACCCTTCTCTTTCCCCCCAGGGCCCTGATGAGGACAGCTGCAGCTCACCAGCTCCTGGGCCAGGATGGTTACAGTCTGTTCACCAGTCCTAGAAGGAAACCCATCTGCAGGGACAAAAACACAGATAGGAAAGGAGCAATTCCATTTTGGGCTGGGGGCTTACTGATTTCCCTCCTCACAGGCACCCCTGTTTGTTTACACCATGCATTCTGTACTTCTTTCTCTTGGAGAAGCAGCTCTGGGTGGAGGAGCAAAGGAGTATAGGTGTGTGGAGTCCAAGTGTACAGCTAATCCTCATCCACAAACATGGGCAAAATAAAGTATCAGGCTGCTTTTTTTTTTTCTTTGCATTTTTTCTCCATATTTTGAAAATGGTAACAAGAAGTAGTTTCCACTTCTTTCCCCTGTGTTGCCCCTGTTTCCTCAGCACTGGGCTCTACCCACCAGGGCACTCCAAGGTAGCAGTGCACATACCCCATTTGGAGGCACAACCGGGAGCATCACTTGGCCAGCACTGGTCTGAGGAGGTCTGTCCTGTCCAAGGAGGCTCAGCAGGAGCAGTGGAGACTCCTGGACGGTTCCCATGGGCAGGGAAGGGCTCAGGAGAAGGAATTACTGGGGCTACTGGCTGTGCTGGGCAGCAGCCTGATACTCCCATCATGGGCACATTTGAAACATTTGCTCAGTTCTCAGACCTTCTCAGTTATAAAGACCTTTCAGAAAAGTCAAAGAATAACAGTGATTAAATGCAAAACAGCTCCTGGACATGCCCAAGTAATGCTGGCCTGAAGGGTGTAACAAAGGAAGCCAGCAATATGTGTCCTGGTCTCAGAGTAGCACAGGTCTGTCCCTGCACCACAGTGAGTCTCACCAAGGCCATTGAGCATGAGTGAAGCACAAAATCCATTTGACAATAGACAGTCAGTCACAAGAAAGCATCTTCCTGGGGGCTGTTGACATTATTATTCTAGATCAAGAAGAAAATCCTACATGTTAGTTACTTAGCAGATGAAGTTACCATGCCAACTCATATGCTACCTTTTTTTTTAATTATTATTATTGCAAGAGTAGGCAGTGCTCCCTTGAGATTTCACAAAAGGGGAGGAAAAATGTCAAAGTGCCAAGAATATAATGGAATTTCTAGTCTCAACCCTCTTCTCCATAGATCTGTTTTTCAGCTTACATCCTGCTCCTTCTCATGGCAGCAGCGAGGCTAAGCCAAGAGACTCTCTGAATGGTAATTTAGTGGCCAGCCCACGATATTGTGGTGCTACACTCCAGTAATCCACAGTTCTCTGCCCCCGCTTCACACAATTTTCAGGGAACTAATGCAAGGAGCTGGTGCCAAATGATTGCACAGCCTTCCCCCAACCTCTCCTTGACTTCTCTGTGTTTCTTTCTTTGTTCACTGTTTCTCCCCTGCCTTCCCATCTGTCTTCTTTCCTCTGATGGAAGGATTTTTATTTCTGACAGATACTTTCATTTTTTTTCTCTGTTGTCTTTCCTTGTTTTCCTTCACAAAACATACAATATTCCTGCCTGTTCCCCTACTCAGTGCTGCCTCTTCTGCACTCCATCACTTCTAGGGCCCTCTTGCAAAGCATGGACCCTCCGGGGGAGCAGATGTGGGTGCCACCAGTGTGATGCTGGGAGGCAGGGAATTGCTGTCCATACCAGAAACAATTTCAGATATGCACTAGTTCAGCATGAACACAAGAAAGCCCTTGCCAGCTAGAGCTGGTGTGCTAAATCATGCTGGAGGCAGAGCTGAGTCTCCCTAAATTTGGTGCACTTTACTTTCTGCCTTGAGACTAAAAGCCACCCAGCTTCAAGAAGCACAGGTGCTGTAGCCCCTCCCAAGGAAAATCCAGTGATGGAGGATGTATGAAAAGAAAGGGGTTAGAGGGAAGAGGCCGGGGGCAGGATGTGACTGCCAACTTCCTACACCTCTTTGGGAACCTGCGTGGGATGTGGTGTTGAGGAACAACAAGACTCTTGAGTGTCTACAAAAAAAAAGTTAAATGCAGTCTCTACTGGCACTGCCTGCTGGCACAGCCATGAGTCCTTGGCGCTGTGCTCAGCTGGATCCGTGTGGGAGCCACTTGTGCCCATACACCGGTGGCTGGTTGTGTCAACATTTCCGTGTGTTTGGAAGACACACAGCACTGATGGGGAGAGGATTCCTGGCAGAGGCTGTGCATCTGCTGGGCAGAGGTGGGGAGGGCAGAGATCCCATGGCAGGCTGAGGGGTCTGGGTGCTTGCTAATCCCGCAGGAGATGTGGGCAGGGGGACATCAGTCACCACATTCAGATCTCAGTCCAGACATTATATCCTCTGTTGTATGAAGACACTTGAACCCGGGGTTTACCTTCACCATCTTGAGAGTCAGCTCTACCTCCTAAGAAGCAAAAGCACAGAGACCTTCACTAGTTTCACACCCTATTTTCTTTTAGACCTATATGTGAACCAAAGAAATGGGGCACAGACCTTTATCCCAAGTAATGGTTTTTCACAACTCGCCTTACATGGCTTTATGCTGCTTATCTGTTCACAGTCCTGGTCAGTTAAGTTCAAGGATGTGATATGGGTTGTGACTCAGCAGCTGGCTTGTGACCAGCACCAAACAGGATGCATTAATTTGTCCTGGTCAACATCCAAGGCCAAGTTCTGATTTTTATCTTACTGAACACTCTTGGCTATTGACCATTGTATTCAAATGCTATCAGGCACACGGGCCATCCAGAGGTGCTCCTTGGTTGTTCACAGACAAGGTAAATATGAACAATTACTGCAGTTCTAACTTTACATGATGTATTCCGATGCCTGGCTTTTTGTGGTCAGTTTTCACACATCTATTTGACTTTGCTGGAAAGTCAAACTTTCTGTTTGTTTCTGGACTGACTCAGTGATGCATAACAGGACTTCCCAGAAGTGCCCAGTGGCTGCCAGCTGTGCTCCCACCAAAGCTGCTGGACATGAGGTAAATCCACACTGACTTCACACCACCTACTCCTCCCAGATACAAGAAATACAAGCTGAAGCAGAAGCAATCCTTAGACTTTGGAGAGGCTGACCACAGGAATGATGACTATCCCCATGTATCAGTGCTGCTGAAGGGATGGAGAGATTGGAGGCTGGGATTCAATAAATTTCACCAGCGCAATTACTGGTTTTCACATAATGACCTGAGTCATGGCTTGTGGGGGGGGTATTTTCATCTTGATGCAGTGCCATAGCACCGTGGGTTGTACAATGTGATGCAGTGTATAGTAAATCTCAAACCCAACTGCACTTGCACCGAGTAAATCAGAGACCACAATTGCAGCTTGAGTGGAGTGTGAATTACTTTTCAGAATACGATGTTGAAAAAAAACAACAAAAGCTTAATAGGGAAGAAACAGAGGAGCTTAATAGGGAAAATCAAAAAGGCTATATTCTTTCAATCTGATAAAAGTCAACAATATGTTAGAGAGAAGTGTTTAATAG
The DNA here is from genome assembly GCF_036250125.1 of Pseudopipra pipra. NCBI lineage: Eukaryota > Metazoa > Chordata > Aves > Passeriformes > Pipridae > Pseudopipra > Pseudopipra pipra. Next base: position 54,958,662 of record NC_087554.1, read on the forward strand.
GTCAAAGAAGAGGAGATGACTGATGTTCCTCTGCAATGTGGTACAAAGATAATCACCATGAGGACAAACATTTTTAAACGTCATTCTAGCAGATGAAGCCAGAGAGGCAATTAAAATGCATGACACAAAATGTGCAATAGCCACAGAAACAGTACAAATTTGGCTTCATTGTTTATCCTTTGATTTTTTAGCAGGCTGGGGAAGATATTTGTGTTAGGATTTAAAATGTGATTTATCGATCACATTGTTATTTTGCAATCATAGAGAGGAAGGATTTATACACCTTAGTGTCATCTTCTCTAATCCTCATTCTCCCTTTCCAAGAAAAGGTGTCTCAAATGGCTGATTAGGAAACAAAGAATGTGGAAAATTGGAGGAATAGCCTTGGAGTTCAGTTAACCTAAGCACATCTATGTTTGCTCTTCTGGGGAATTGCTGGAAATGGCCTACAATCCAAATTGTTGCATAAAAGAGGGCTGAAGCTGGGCTCAGAGCAGACCTTTGTGGTTTCAGTATGCCTGCCAGGCACTGCCTCAGAAGGAAGATGCCAGTATCCCTTTCAGAGCCAACAAAGCACTCTGTGGTGCAAGGCCAGCCACCTCTGTCTGTGTGATCTTGTGATATCTAGGTGAGGCTGTGCCTGCCAAGGTGTGCTTGCATGACAGGGGACATCAAAGAGGATACCAGGCGCCTCCTGCCATCTCCTGCCATCCAGTTCTAAACACAGAGAAAGAAAAGTAAAAAGGGGAGAGGGGCAGGAGAGATCAGGCCAGGCTTCATGTAAAATACTTTAAAAAAAATTTTGAAAAATTAAAAATTTAGTTGAATAACAAATTAATTTCTCCCTTTCCCCCATCAAATTGGTCAGTGTGGCTGCTGGCCTAGATAATCAGGAAAGAGGGATGCCCCACAGCACGGCACCAGCCTGCCATTGGTGCTGCAGCTCCTTCTGGGACTGCCCAGCTCCAAGATATCCATCTGCATGGCCAAGGCAGAGCTCTGCAGCTCTTCTTGGCACATTGGATGGGGGTTTGAAGCAGCTGGGTGCTGAGGAAGGAGCTGCTGCTTCCCTGCAGGGAGAAGGGAAAAAGTCTCCCTTTGGGAAGGGATAGTGCTGACAGCCACCTGGAGCCGAGGCCTCATGTGGGGCTCCATAGAAACAGGAAGAAAGCTCAGCTGCTCCCATCTGATGACTTCAAAATCGGTTTTTTTTTATTATTAGTTCTTTCCTGTAGTAGCAGTGGGAAGCCCATCCACCATCGATGGCATTGAGAGGCTGCAAGGTTCCCAGACTCCACGGTGGGAAGCCCATCCCTGGGGTGGTGTGGGAAGCCCATCCCTGGGGTGGTGTGGGAAGCCCATCCCTGGGGTGGTGCGGGTGCTGTGGTCACAGCAACACACTTGGCAGGGACACAGGCACTGCTGAAAACTGTGAGGCTGGCTCCAGGACACAGTGCCCCAGCACTGGGAACAGTGTTCCCTGGAGAGCCCAGCTCTGTGGTGGCACAGCTAAAAAGAGCTGCATTGACACAGCACTGAGAGCTCCATCCATCTTCCAGCTTTCCAGCTAACCCCAGACTTTCCAGCACATACTCAGCTCTACAGAGATGAGTTTGGCTCAGTCGTAGGAGGGATGTGTACTGGAGTTTTCTGCATACCAAGGCTATGCTGTGGCTTGTAGGGCATGTCGTGTCCTCACAATGGTGTCAGTAGCATTAGGTCAAATTAAACCACGTCTATTGCTGAAAGAGAAGTGAGGTTGGCAGGGTTTGCCCATCTAGGAGGTGGTGCAGACGACGCCAGTTGCTCAATCTCAGCTGCGCCACGGCGTGTTTGATGTTGCATGAACCCCACAGACATCACCCAGAGGAATTTTCTGTGGGTTCAGGGAAGGAGTCATAGCTGTGCTGCCCTGAGCTTTGTCCCTACATTGACAGAGAGAGGGACAAAGTGGTCCAAGACAGGCTGCTGGGCTCTGCTCTTAGCAGTCATGTGAGGACCAGGACAGCAGTAGGGTCTGGTTGTCAGGTCCCTGAAAAAGTGGTTCTCTGCTATCTCCACCCTTTCCTCTTGTGCCCCTGAAAGCACGTGGGGTAGACAGAAAAGCTGAGTCTTAGGTCTGTACTATGATTTAATTCCATTCCTTCAAGAATTGCTGGGCAGAGGCAGACTGACTTTCAGACCCAGGAGTAGAAAATTTCTCACCAATATGATTCAGAGAGTAGAATAAAAAATTATTTGGGGCTTTAATCCTCACCCTGCCAGTACTAGAGCATCACAGAAGGAAGGAAGAAGAGAAAAACTCTACAGGATGGTGAAATGTTCACTGCAAGAGTTGGAATGAAGGGAGATGCAATGTCCTGGATTCCTTTGCTGTCCCCCACATACACGCACGTGTGTGAACACAACCATCTTTCTACGCAAGCACATGCAGAGAGGTTACAACCACAGAATGCAACTTGGTGAAATAGTGGCACGTGGAAGTAAGTAAACACTGGGTAAATCTGAAGCCTTTGTTTCCCAAGTTGGAATAAAGTCAGTTTTATCTCCCCAGGTCCAATGCTGCCTTACTGAATTTTGATGCAGGAGCAGATAGAGGCAATTAAGTAGATCGTTTACTTTGTGGTTCTGGCTCTGACACAGCGAGGCTTTTCAAGAGCACCCTGGGAGCTGGGACACCCACACACCCCAGCGGCAGCTCTGCCCCCCCCAGCATCACAAACTCCATGGCAGAGGGGAGCACATCCTCAGGCAGCTTCTCCTTGTTTCACCCTGATAAATCCCAGCTTCCCGCTAACAGACTCACAGAGTCAGATCAGCACTGCAGAATTACATCTGCTCCACTTGCCTCCTTGTTTTTTCCCCTGGGGAAATGCGATATATAGGCTTTCTTAAAGGGCCACACGGCACATGCAAACGTCACCCACTGGGGTGTGTGGCCCAGCCTGGTTTTATGTGGCAGCCTGAAACACCTGCGGTGCCCATCGGTAGGAGAAGTGCTGCTGCTGCACCGCGCCCGCTCCCTGTGCCGGTGGCAGCCCTGGCTTCTGGAGGACGGGAAGGTATGGCCAGGAATGCAGAGGCAAGGGACGGCTGAGTGGTTTGCAGAGTGTTTCCCGATGCAGTGATGCCAGAGGAACAGGGCTGCTGCCTCCCAGTGGGAAGAGATGCGTGGGAGCCTGTGGGCGAAAGGTGGCTATGGAGCGTAACCAGGGAGGGCAATGCAAGCGGCTGTGCTCCCCACAAGCAGCCAGCCTTTGCAGTAGGGTGGCCCATGGCCCCCAGAAAAGCCGATCTCCACAGAGGTGGCCCCTACAGAAGTGGGCTTCACCTGTGCCCCTGCAATTAGAACTTGATGGAGACATGGCAGCTGGCTGGCACTGCTCTTGGACACATGGACACTTGTGCTGCCATACACTGCTCTTGCACACGTTTCTGCAGGAGCCACAAGGAGGAGGGGCACAGCCTGCCAGAGCTTACGAGCAATCCATTGTGTTCCTGTCACCGCTTTAAATCAAATTAAACTCTATAAGAAAGAAGGTGATGTTTTTACAGCAGCACCTATAATGCCACTGCAATTAGGGCTCCATTATAGCCCCCCGCACTAAAAGGTTTCAAAACATGGCTATATGAACCCCCTTGGACTGAGAAAGAAAAACATTGCTAGCGAACTGGTCCATTTGAAAGGACAAATAGAATTGATAGACACCTCTCAGGGCTAGAGTGCTTTGGGGATACTCAAATTATACACCTGTGCCACTTGACTGCCAGAGTGACGTTTGACTGGGGTATGAGCAAGAGCCTTTCCCACCAACCTCCTTGGCAGCTGCCCACACTCCCACTGCTCCAGGTGATTCCGGCAACATTTTTGACTGGTCACCAGTTTTCCGTAGGGATTATGCATTTATTAAAACAAAGGACAAACTCCTGATACTGGTTCGCAATCATGACATTAGACAGACTCCAGTCAGTGCCCAGTGTTTTGCAGCAGCAGGAGCAAGGGTTTGCAAACATTCTAACTGGTTAGGAACTACTGCCTTCGTCAGCTTGATAACCAGCTATGGCTTAACCAGTTCCCTCTGAACAAAGTGACACCATGATTTCTGTACCAGCTGGATCCAACCACCCCACCATCACCACGCAGAAATGATGCACGACTCGCTGCACTTGATGGGAAACACTCTGAGGGTCAGACCGATGGACTGCACATGAAATAGCCTGGAGCAAATCAACCAAAGAGGGTGACTGGGCTCTAATGTTCACCCTGAGAGTGTCTCGGTTGTAAAACCTTCAGCTGCCTCACACAGACGAGGTCCCTCTGCCATCACTGACCCTCACAGCAGAGGCTCCTTAAGGGAATCATCTCCATGATGATGAGCCCCTGCAGGCATTGGCTGGCACAATAGATTTGAGCAATTTCAACAGATTTATGGGTTTAAGGTTTATGGAGTCATTGATATGTGAATTAAGCACTGACTGACTGAGACTAGCTCTTCAAAAGGAGTCATTATAATCTCTATAGAAATATAATGATTCCAGTGACAACAACTTCAATGAAACTTCAGAAACACTCATTTAAAGAAAATGGTACAGAAATATATATTTAAATAAAGCACTAGTTCTCAGTTTTTCCCATCCACCAAAGGTAAGGAAAATTCAGCTTTCCAGAGGTCAGATATTCAAGCTTCCTCCGGGGAGATGTTCAATAAAAGTCACTTTCCCTTCCCTGGGGCATTGCTATGGGCACCACAGCTCACGCTGGGTGTGAGAAATGCAAAGGTGTGATACATGCATGCTTCAACGTTGGAAGAAAGCCACGGACCCACAGTCTTATACAGATAAGAACCAGCTTGCACCTTTCCCCCTTCCATCAAACCAAGCCTGAGATTAAGCCAGAGAAAGTTGAGCCAGGAAGAAGCCAAAGGGGTTTCTTACAAGGCCCCACTAATTTTCCTCAAGGTCCTTGTGCTTTAGAATGTTCTGCAGCAATGTGGCAAACAAATGTTAACACGGTAAAGTTTTTGAACACTGTAGAGTGGAAATTTTGGTGCAGTAAAGCAAAGCCTTACAAAGGAAAAGCTCAAGTTCCCGCTGTTTGCAGCAGAGGCAGTACTGAGCTCTCAGCTCAGTCCTTGGCCCCAGTGACACATTTTCAACACAGACATCTAGCTGTGGTGACAGGCACAGCAGGCAGGTTCCATGGCTCCAGAAGTGGTTTGCTCTTAGTCACCTAATTTAAATGACAGAGTAGTCTAACTTCGCTTGAATTGCTCAGCAGTGCTTAATCCCCACTCAAAGTCTGCTGGTCATGAGGGAACATTCAGCTCTCAGCCACCTCCAAGGGGAAGCTCTCACTGTTATTCCCCGTCTCCGGGTGATGGGGCTGGTTATCTCCCTGCACTGATGGACCTCAGGCTCCATCCCACTGAAGCCAGTGGAGTTGCACCACAGTGAAAAGCCATGGCATCAGGCTGGTGTTTTGGCAGAGCATAGGGTGAAGTAAGAGCAGAAGCAAAATCACATAGATAAACTGTTGTCACTGTCATGCACAAAGTGCTTCTGCTCTTTGAGTTCTGGTTTGGCAGCTCCTGTGATGAGAGATGAGGGCACCCTGCTCAGTAGGACAGCAGCTTCCTCTTGAAGTCAATGAGCTCTGACACTTCAATCTCGAGGCTGCTCAGAGGACTGGGGTGATGGACTCCACCCTGGCCTCGCTGATGTTTGCTGCAAACTGATGGGCTACAGAGCACAGAACCCGCACAGCTAGTTCTTAGCAATTACCACCCCTCTACTCATCAGCTCACCACTGATGACAAACAAGCAGAAGGAAACGCTCAGCAGGCAGCACCACAGCGTGTCCCTGATGCACCAGCTGAGTGTCCCCAGGAGCAGAGCTCCTGCCGGGTGGGGGAGCACACGGGCGCTGAGCCCTGACCTTCGATGCACCACACAGCTCCGGGGCTGGGGGGGCCAGTCTGTGCATGTTGGCAAACATGCTTGTGGGGCTGTTGAACTGAGAACCAGGAGAATGGGGAAGCCTGTCTCCCAGTCACACCATCCCTGTTGACCTCACATGAGTTCCAGTACGCTTCGGCACAGCTCCTGGCACAGCACACAGGGCTGATGGCTTGCTGAAAGTGTTAAACATTTTCACTTCAAAAGAAGAAAACCAGTGTGAGAGATCCTGCTCGAACAGGCCTGTTTCAGACCTTTTCTGGGAGGAGAGGAAGGAAAACTTTAATGCTTATCCTTCCAAAGCACCCAGCGTGGGCTTCTGCAGCAGTGGCGGCTCTCATGGAAAATTATCCTGGCCCACTTTTCTGCAACAGAATGAGCACTCTTGGTTTTCTTCCCCGGCATAATATATATACCAATTCCAGTGGTCTCCTTCCATGGCTACACAGAAACAGTGTAGGATACCATCCTGGGTCTGGAGCACTTTCTTCTTCCAGGTAACACTCCCGTGTTTTGCAGAAATGCATCTTCCAAATTCTCCCACTCAACCTTGAGGCCAGCATCCCTTCTGCAAAAGCCAGTTTCCAAACCACAACCTGCTTCTTGCCTGCAAATGTACTTTTCAGCTTAAGGCTCAACCCTCCCACAACCTAAAAGCAGAAAGAAAAATATTGCAGGTGAAGCAATATATCTCATTTCTCTGCAAACCAACCCCCAGGAGGCAATGGCTGCACAGGCACATGCAGCCCCCAACATGCCTTTGCCTCATCCATCACTGGCAATGCTGTTAAAAATAGCAAGCCAGTCTCTCTGCTACAATAAATCACTGCAGCTCTGGGGTCTCCTCCACCTACACGGGTTGAGATTTCAGCCCCACCACTGAGCAAACGAAACCTGCAGAAAGGGAGTAGGTCACAGCATGCCCCATCAAAGCTGTGCCAGTTGGGTTGCCAAGGCTGTGAGAGTGCATCCAGTGTGGTTTTCTGGATGTGCATCAGAGCAGTATTCCTCTGAAGCCTCAGCAATGTGTTTTTCTCCTGGCTCTTGGAGCTGATGAAAACCTTGGGGCTGTGGAGTGAATTGTGGGACCCCCAATACCATTCTCCCTGCCCCTCACCCCACCAAGGAGCACTGCACCTCTGGAGCCTTTCACTGTGTTCCATGAGTGGTATCACAGGAAAAGAAATAAGAAGATAATAAATATGAGTAATAAACACAGAGAAGGGAAGAGAGAGCAAATAAACCTCAAACCAAATATTCAGAAGGGTCAGGGTCAGGAGGCAAAGCAGCTGTCTGAAAGCCCCACAGAGGTTAGTGGGTGCACGGCATTAGGGAGCTGATAGTCAGCAACATCCTTGCAGATTTGGGCTCTGCACATCCTTCACATCTTTTCTGAGGAAATCAAAAACCCTTTAAAACATTCTCATAGCAAGAGATCAAGCAACACAGCTCCTCCTCACCCAAGGAGCATGAACTGAATACATGCATTTCACAGGTGGGGAAACTGAGGCAGAGGGCACAGCAATGTGTTCCCAAGGTTGTCCTGCCTAATTTGTGTCCATTATGCACGAATTAAGCCAAACCAAGGACAAGACATGCAAACACAGGGCTCGAGGACATCTGTGAGTACAAATACCTGCTGGGAAGAGACTCCTGAGCCCCAGAGGGAGGGAAGGAGAGAAGGAGGGAGTAGGGCAACTCATGCATTCTCTTTGAAGCTGGAGGGGTAACTCCCCATACACAAGGCAAACAGGACAGGAACTGCACCTAAACCGCTGCTCACAGACACTTGTCGAAATCCATCCTGAAGGTCTCCGATAATGCAGCTTCAACAGGCAGAGGATCACTGTCCTCTCCCCGTCGCAGAGGTAAACAACTGCACAACATAATAAATTTTTAAATTCCCATGACCTCCCGGGGACAGACGTCTCTGGAAACAGCATTGCCCTGATGGCGTTAGAAGAAGCAAGGTTGCTCCCTAGGAGCCAATGCTGGGAGAGAGCACTAGAAAGGGTTGCAAGCAGAGAGGTGACCTCAGTTGTGGGATTCAGAGCTCCCCCGGGGTTGTCTTGATTAGCATTCCAGCAAGCCCTGGTGCTAGCTGTGTTCTGAGGTAGCTTACAACTTCCAGGGAGATCCAGATCAGACTTCACCCATGTTGGATTTGCTGCCTGCTCTGGCTGCACCCCAGTCATAGTGAGCTTGTCTGTACAAACCAACCCTCTGTAAATGTTTGATGGAGGAGAAAATTACCAGCTGAGATGGAAAGAGGTTTAGTCAGACTTTGGGTCCAAAGGGGCTTTCCACACCTCAGCATGTGCCCGAGTAAATAACTCCTTCCTTTGTCCATGTTGTCAACCTGGCAGATGGCAGAACAGTTATCGATTACAGTTTTCCCCAGTACAGCAGGGCAGTCTCTGTCTTAAACATGACTTTGAAGAGCCCAAGGATAGAAAGCTCAGCACTGGGCTGCCAAGCTGGGGGAAGCTTCAGTCAAGACTCCTCCTGCCACAAACAGTACTCTGCCCAGTCCCATCTTGCCATCCGGGCAATTTCACACCAGTACGTGCTGCTACTCTTCCCTTTTTAATTGATCACAGTTATTCCCATCCCACACACTTTCCATCTCCTGGACACGCAATCTCTCCCAGAGGTAGAGGAGACTCTGTTCAACTCTCTTCTCTTCTTCTGTTTTCCTTTACACAGCATGAAGTCCAAATGTCACTGGACTTTATTGCATCAATCCCTTGCTAACCCCTTTATTTCCCCTGTCACACCAACGGGTGACATGCTGGCAGACTCCTAAAGCAAAGAAGTGCACACTGCCCGTGGCATGGTAACAACTCTTGGTTTATCCCTCTTGCTTTACACCAGGACCTTGGCCACTTGGAACTGCCTGGTGTGTCCAGCCTGGCAGCCTAACTCGCCTCTGTCTGGGCACTGCAACTTCCCCGGAGTTAAATCACTTTACACCACTTAGTGAAAAAACAAGTGAATGTGTTTAGTGCTGTTTAAACCTTCAAGGCCTCATTTTTTTTTTGTGCTCATTTGCTTTGAGTTCCTTTCAAGGTTCCCAAATGCTCCAGGAATGGAGAGATCCAGGGCCAGCAACCCCACGGAAATAGGTGCCCTTGGAGCAAAGTGAGGATGTGAATATATAAATATTTAACCAGGGGACATAGTGCCCCCTGTCCCTCACCTGGCAATCATTACTGGGACTGAGCCACTCATGATCTGCAGAAACAGGACAGAAGGTGATGAAATGAAGCCACTCCCACACAGCAGCTCTGGGGTTGCTTTTGAACCCCCCACAACCAGACACTCCACCGGGGCAGGACCACATGCCAAAATCCTTCTGCCCACCGTTGTCCCAGGCCAGCTCAGTGCAGCAGCTCACCCCATTTGAATGTCTGGTTCAAACCTCCATGTGTAGGGTAATAATTAACCTTGAATGAAGGTTGTGCAGCATTTTTTCCCCAACTCCTTCCTTCTTTTAAACTCTCAGACACAGAGAAAGTGAAAGTGTCATAGTCTCTCCCGGTGAACAAGGAGGTGAAGGTGCTGGAGGTGTTGGGCAGGTGCGGACAGGCCTTTTTTTCCACTTTTTACAGCCCTTTTCAGACGGAAAAGGAGGACGAAGAGCAGCGCCATTCTCAGAGGGAGCCCCTCGACCAGCATGTGCGTGAGGAATGATGTCCCAGTCAGCTGATGTGGGTGAACTGGCCTGGTCCTCTGCCCTGCAGAGCTGCCCACCTGCCACTGCATCTCCCCTGGATTTCCTGTATCAGGGAGCAGCTCTCAGTTTCATTCCTGTGCCATTCCTGTGGATTATTCCTGTGCCATCCCAGCTCGCCATGGATGGGATCAGTTTGGTCAGTACTTGGGTATATATTCCATCCCTTTTCTTGCCCGTTTCTTGTTCCTTCTTCCCTGGCTCCCTTTACTGCTCACTTCGTCTCTCTGATCCTTGCTGCTCTGCTCTGTCCGTAGAGTCCCCATGCAGAGTTTGAGCTAGGTGTCAGCCTCCTTCCTACTGAAATCCCTGGACAATGGGGTGCCCTCCTCTCCCTCCCACCCTCTGTATGGGCTGTGATGGGGTGAGATCCTGAGCGAGGCAGATATTCCTGTGAGAGCATGTGATGCAGGGTCTGATCCCTCTGTGAGAGCAGCTCAGCAAACCCATGGGAAAGTGCAGTCCCTGCAGTTCACAGCTTGTGAAATAACCATGCACAAGGGAGTGAAACTCTGATTGAGGAAGGATGAAATCTATTTCCAGAGTCCCAACATGTCCATTCACTGCAGTCATATTTCAACCTCTGGACTGGACAGATCTGAGACAGGCAGTTCCTGGGTCACCTCAAGCAATAGCTGTTTCTAATGATTTGAACTATTCGCTGAACTGCCCTGAGCCTGTGCCAGGGAAACATGGCATTTTCCACCCTCAGCTCTGCAAAGTATGTCTCCATGAGTGGGCTGTGTTAACTGGTGACCTCATGAGAGCCCTTTGCAAGGGAAGGAAGGCAAAATCTCTCTCTTCCCCCTTTGCAAGCATCTGGGCCAGCCCTCAGGGTGGGCAGAGGGGAGTTAGTCTGTCTGCAGAAGGACAGGAGCTGAGCAAGTGCAGAGGACGTGATTGCAGCCCAGTAGCACTGACAGAAGCAGTCCTGCTGAAATCTGAAATCTGCAGCATCCCCTGCAGCATCCCCTGCAGCATCCCCTGCAGCTCGCACAGAGCTTTGTTTGACCTTAGAGATGCCCATTCTTGGCATGCTGGGATGCAGTGCTCTGAGGCAGAATGTGAACCCCTTCTGCATTGTACGGCCTCCTGCACTGTAACCATGATGATTCAGAGTGCAGGGATAGTTGTGGTTTTAATGGAAGAGGCTAGAGCAGAGCTCAGATACCCAGTGGGGACCACTCACCCCTGGGCCACCGCCAGCAGCTGCAGGGCAGAAGTAACAACATAACCCAAAGTTGCCATATTCAGATCAGAAAGTGGCAACACCCCAGTGAGACTAAGGGGGGATCATCATTCCTGCATGGCTGGAAATCCACCTAGAAGAATGGAAAGTAAAACCATACCTTGCTACCAAGTGAAATGGTATTTTTGCACAGACTTCAGCATCTCTGATGGTTAATGATTCCTTGGTGCAGGAGAAATAGCTGCCACTTTCCTGATTTAGGGAGTTAAGTGGAGCTTCCCAGAGCACCAGGTGCTGTGGGTGCTGGTGCCTGTGGGTAGAGAAATTGTTTCAGCAGCTGCAGGCTACAACAACTTTCCCTATTTTGTATTATGCACAGGAAAAGAATGGGCCAGATTTGCACTCCAGGACTGACTTTGGAGAAAGAGTAATATCCTGTTAAGAACACCTCTAATTCTGCTGTTTTATGCATTTCAGTGATTACCATCAACCTGTTTGGTAAACCTCTTGTTGAAAGACAAGAAAAATACAAATATGGAGTTAGACCCAAGGACTGTGACCTCAGAACCAGCCTCTCCGACGAGCAGTGCTGGGGAGGAAAAGATGGAGATTACTTCTGAACTGAGCAGCCCAACTTCACACAGCAGGGACAGTGGGTTCTTTGGAAGTATTAGAAGGTTAAGCACCTGGAAATCGAAACAAAGTCCGAACAAAGGGAGTGGAAACGAAGATACTGGCACTTGGAAAGGAAAAAGACTTTTGCGATCATTTAGGAGCTATGAGAAGAACAAAACCACGATATGTGATGGTGTAGAGAAGATTGGTGAAAATAAAGAAGCAGAGCCCATTCAAGGAAAACCTCTTTCAGGTAAGAAGCAAAACCACCAGTGTTATTTGCTTGGCAGGATTAATGTAACCTTGAAGGTTACATTAATTTACAGTGTACAAATGTTGGACCCAACAGAGGTACCAAAGAACAAGGTATCCCATCACAAGGGAGAGACAACTGCATCCCTTGCACGGTCTCGTTGGGTGTTACCTGGCCCAGGCTGGGCAGGTCACCTGCTGTCACTGAACATGCTGCTCTGTAGCCACCACTGCATTATTTCAACCATATCAGCAACCTACCCATCAACCTGTCAGTGGACATATCGCCCTTCATACATATCAGTCACCAATCTGCTGACCCCAGTTTGGGAACTGCTGGTCTGACAATACCTAGAAGTGCAGTGTGGACTATTTCGACACTATTGCCTGCATTGCCCTTCTGGACAATTTCTGCTCTTCAGCTCTCAGACTGATGGTCCCCTGACTGTGCTCTGTAGGTTGGTGCAAGGCCTTGATGGGGAATAAAGATAGTTTGGCTGTGATCTGACTTGGCATCTCCGCTTTGGTTCCTAATCTTAGAGACTGCCTTGCAAAGACACTTTCACAGATACTTTGCTCTCTTACACTGACTTTCCACCTGTCCTTCTCACAACAGCAGTGCTGCAAGTATTTATTGTTTGTCTTCCTCTGGCTGGTTACTCTCGTGTGTTTTGTCAGCATTATGTAGATAGGTCTTGGTCTAATTATGATAACTACCTTTAGCATAGCTCTCACCTTTCCCCAAGTGTGGGCAGACTGCAATGACTTTGATCATGGTTTGGGCACCGCTTCACTCCATCTTTTCAAGGCAGAGGTACTAAAATGCATCCACCTGGTGATAGACTGAGGTGGGTTGACATGGCTTGACCTTTCCTTGGGCTAAATTTCTAGAAAAAAATTCTTGATCTTCTGCATAGGGTGCCACAGGGATCAGATAGATGGGCTGGCATTGTCTCACTACTGTAATGTGCTCTACTTCACTGTGAAGTTATTTACTGCTTTGCACTGATACATTGTGAGGTCGGTAAGCTGGATCTTAGCCTGTCTCATGAACTTTGCTAGTCTGATCTCAAAGGGTCATAGATGAGGAGCAACAGGAAATGTTATCATAAGATTTTTCATCTCCTGCAACAAATGAGCTGAATAATTGCATAAATAATGCCCATTCTCTGCTCAATAACTCGTGTTTGGCCTGGACTAGGGCAGCTCTGTCAGAAACACATCCCATCCTGAGATAAGTATGGCAAGTGATGGAGACTCCACCATGTGCACCATTAAGCTGAATAATAGTTAATTGCCTTTCAATTGTCTTCCTTCAACCACCAGCTGGCTGATCTTGTATTGCTAAATTAAAGATCCATTTAGCACCCAACATCACCTCCCTGAATAATTACCCTAGATGGTGATTAAATGGTGTTTTCTCACTTTGATAAACAGAAGAGAATGTATTCCTCTAGTCTCTCACTGCAATCATTTGTATAAAAACAGGTTTTATATTAATTTATCTAGAAGAGACTAAGTTAATTGGTACAATCTTCCTCCCTTCCTGGTGTAGAAGCAACTGTAGCACCATATAGGTACTCAAAGATTTATGTGTTCTATGATGTATCAATAGTTGGGATATGTGGCATATTTCTGTATTTATACAGATACTCTTATGCTACACAGATAATTTAATACATATGGTATAAAACCCGTGTGCAGACAAGCCCAAGGGCACAAATTACAGGCTATGGACCAGTCCTTCATATCTTCTTTGAGTACTCTCCAATTTTTCCTAATCATTTAATATGTGTATGTCCCAGAAGTAGTGGTCACACATGCCTAAATAGGACCCTTTCCCTTCTCTTTAATATTTGCCCAGTATCACAGTGGGATCTCCTGTTGAGAGCATCTGTTACAGTGCTGGAGATGGTGAGAGCTTCCCAAGGTCTCTCAAAAGCTAACAGTGCATCTGGATCTCCTCAACACATGGCAAATACTTCCTGTCTTACTGGCAAATAGGCAGTGGTTCTTGCATGAGCAAGGCTTTGTAAAGTAAATGTGAAACTCAGTAGACCTCAGCTACTGCTACCCCCACACACACACTTTGGGGTAGCACTATCTGGTGGCTTTTGCCCAGCCTCAGCCAACACCAGCCAGTACTGGTAGTGGGTGCCAAAAGCAAAGGAAGTGGGGAAAACCCACGTGAGACCTGAGCACCAGGAACACCCCAAACCTACAGGTTTGGATGCCCCTCCAGTGCACACACCTCCCCAAACCACTCAGTGCTTGCTGCTTGGGAAACAAACGTCACTGGTGCAAGGCAGTGCTTGGCATCTGACTGTAAGTTTATATACAGGAGGTGAACAGCCAAGTCATCCAACCCTGAACCACCCCAGGAGGGTGAATTTCACATACTTGGTGTTTCGGTCTTTATTCCGGGACACCAGGACCACCATCCCAGAGAATCTCCTCACTCCCCAGCCAAAAGATTATTGCAGGTTGCAATAACTGCAGAGCTAAGAAGCGGTGTCTTCTGGTCCTCCAGAAGTCCCTCTTTTTGACTGAGAGGAGGCTGAAGACCACAGGCATTCACAGAACATCTAAATATCTGGAACAGGTAAGAGGCATCTTACCTGTGTCAAGAAGCCAGTTTCTGTGACTGACACAGGCTGCAAAGGGTGGCCAGTCCCAGATGGACCAGTCTCTGGCTTGCTGTCTCAGTCCCTACATCTCAAGAAGAGAGATCTCATTATGGAATCACCAGAAACCATCTCTGCATTTTGTTCAGCCTCAAAAATGCAGAAGCTAGTTTAGCTGTGACATTAGTTGGATGTATTTTAGGAAACCTTGATAATGCACAAAATCAAAAAAGGAGAGAAGCCTGGGGTTTGCCCAAGGTTACATTTAAACAAGAAATGTTCCAAAAAATGTGTCAGGAGCAGTGCTGAGCACACTGGTATACAGGAAACAAGGACAGATATGCTAAAGGAAATCCTGCTGGTATGGTATATTCTGAATTCTTCCTGATGCCAGTCACACTTCATCTCCACACAAGCAGAGAGGCAGAGACAGAGGTGGTTTTATGCTGTCTGAGCCACCAGTATCCCCCTCCGCAGCCTCATTAGACATTGCTTGAGGTTTTCCTGCAGGGCTATCATCAGCTTTTTGGATATTTCCTACCTCTGTAACCGGCACTTTAGAGATGTGGCTCGATTTGCAGTGATTGCATTCCCACTGTTTTCCTCTCCTGTGTCAAACAGGAGCTGAAGAGGTCGAGGGGGTCAGTCTCAGGGGCACTGCTGGGACCTGGCTACTCAGAGCAGCCCCCTGCAAGCCTCCCTGTGGGGCATTTTGTCCTGTTACCTACCTGTCAAGAACCTAACACCTGCTTTGTCCCAACCCCTTCCCCTCTCTTTCTGCAGTAATGGAAATCAATGAACTTATTCAGAAAAGACAACTCCTGGAAGCATTTGCAAGTATCAAGTTATTGGAAGATGAGACTATCTCTGAACGGAATGCTGAGAAATACAAAGATAACCCACAGGAGCTTTTACGGAAATCCAAGGATGTGAATTTCCTTTATAACTCCATCGCAAATGCTATCCAGTCCATAGTGGAGGGAACGCTGGAAGCTTCCACTGTAGAGGAAACCATGCTGACCTCCATGGTGACTTTAATTGCCCATGAAGAAGCAGCTCATCCCAACACAGACAAAGCTGTTCATCCTGGGTCAGACTTGCTTGGCAGGCCCAGAAAGTGGAGGGAGATGTGGAGGGAAGCAATCAACGAGAGTGCTAAAAAAAGAGTCCTGAAGGCACCCATGGCATCAAAGGAAGAAGATAGTTCTTGGCTTGATCTCCACTTAAATTTCCTCCAGAAACTCCTGAGGGAAGATTTGCTGAAAATTAAGTTATCAGTAAAAAAGTGCTATCCCGAGGAGTATCAAGTGTGTGACACATATGTGGAGGCTTTTCATAAGGCCATTGCCTCACATTTGCAACACCTTTGCCAGGGACTGCTGGATTTCAATGAGCTCTACACCTTGCTCAACTGGGTGGCCAACACCTACCACAGGTAAGCTGCTGTGCTTGTCACATTTCCTCTGCCTCCTCCAGAGAGCGGCAGGGCGGTGGGGTACTCCAAAAGCACTGAGCTATTCTTAGTTTTCCAAGTGAGCAGGAGAGACACAGTGACTTCTACAGTGGAGCCAGATAGTAAGTGTGTTAATAGGTGGGGACAAAGGTTTGTGGATAAAGCACTTGCTGGTTTTTAAAGATGTACCTCACCCCCTTTTTCCCCTCCCTGTCCCACTTGCTGTTCCCACATGGCAGGAAGCTCCTCCTCACAGCTCAGATAAACCTGCTCCTTTCTGCAGATATTTTGCAAGATCCAACAGCTGCTCAGTGACTTTTCCAGGCACAGGGAGGGACCTGTGGGGGAGGTCTTTTTCCTGTTTAATTAAAACCATGATGCATTTGGCAATGGGCCACATTAACCCCCTTGCATGGGGTCAGAGTTCTCTTGAGGAGGTGCCAAGACATCATCAAGTGGAATTTTTATCCACATAAAAACAAAGGCTCTGTCTCAGACGTGTCTGCTAGTTGAATGAGAGGTTTCTAGAACCTCTTAAGGCTCCTTGCAATTCAGGGGTGACTGAAATATTCTAGGAGCTGTAGGGATGTAGTAAACACTATCCTCAGGGCACCCTGAATGTATGGGGGTACAGGCAGGAATTTTTTGTAAAAGCCGTAAAAACTGTGTTGCTTGTACAGCCAATGGAGACATCTTAGGTGCTCACAGAAGGTCCATGCATCGAGTGTCAGTGTCCTCAGTTATTTCCTGCCCTAGACCACAGCCCATCACCCCAGCCCCAAAGAGCTCCCAGACTAAAACTCAACAGAGATACACAGCGAGGTGGGAAGGAGATGAGAAGCAACATTCACAGGAGACGGATCTGGAAATAAACATGCGAGAACAGCCATGTCAAAGCAAAATCCTGTCTGTTCCAGTAGCTGGTCTCCAAGAATGGCCTGAACCAGATGCCCAAGGAAGGGACAAATGCAAAGCAATTGACAGCCCTCAAAAAAAAACCTCCAAAAAACAACAAAGAGGGAGTGAAGGTAGGAGTATCAGCACTAAGTCAAACAGTGGGCAAAAATGACCAGGGAGGGAGGTGGTGGTGGAGCAGGGCAAGCAGCAGTACATGGTTTCCCAGAGCACCCCTAGTCTGAAATAGCTTTTGGGTAAGAAACACTTGCACTGCAGGTAGTCTTTGTTTTAAGCAGCCCTCAACATATTTATTTCGTGAACTTGTCCAGTTACTCCTAAACCCCTGTTTACAGTGTGGTGACCATGATGATGTGTGTAACCCCCTCAGCATCATCAGGCCCTACTGATCTCATCTGGAGGGAAATTCCTGCATGTCCTCAGCCCCTGGAAACTGTACTGCACCCCAGCATTGCAGGAGAGAGAGGAAAGAAACAAACTTCAGCAGCTGGGTTCTGCATGAAAGAAAAATACACACACCCCCCATATTTCTCTAACTAAGCTGTGAAAAAGCTTATTAAGAGGTTGCAGCTGTTTGGGGCACTGTTTGCAATCACCTTGATGGTTTGGGCTGTTTTAATTTAATTTAATTTAATTTAATTTCATTGCTCCTTGGAACCCATTCCAAAAAAGAAGAAATTGTCTGACTGAAACTCATTATTGGTGTTACAATTCAAATTAATGAAAAAAAAAGAAAGAGTGGGGACTAAGCTCCTCAAGTATACACTTGAGACAGTCCTTTCAGTTGTGGTGGAGAGTCTGTATTTAGATCTGTGATGTCCTTTTGAATGAGCAGCAGACTCTGGTAGCAGTGGGCTGTGCAATGCTCCACATGTGCAGATGTACCTCTCTGGGAAATCTAAACCATCACTGTGGACTCCAGGACACTATCAGCAAGCTGAGTTTATTTTCTGCTGAGCAGTCACTGCACCAGGCTGACCTTGTACAGTACAATCCTCACTTGGATCCGAACCTGACTGTGGGCACAGTGCTGGTTTGGCAATGGGAACCCTTTTTGGATGAGGGAATGAGCAGGCTGTGTGTAGGACATCACAGCTGTGTTCCCTGGTAACCAGGTGACTGCTTGAAACTTAGGCCCTACCTTCATCAAGTGCATAAATATTTTCTTCTTTCCATTTTCCACCTTCATCACCCTGCAAGATGCAATGCCTCCACAGTCCGTGGCAGATTGCAAGAGCAGCACATTCAATTGTACAGGCTAATGACGTTTCTTGCCCTAGAGAGAGAAACACAGGCACTCCCTCCCTTTCCCTGCTTCCAGGCTAATCAGCTGGTCTGAGTACATGTCAGTCCAGGGGAAAGTGAGTGGTAATGGTAAAGTCGTGTGTCAGCTGAGCACACTTCGGAGTCAGACTCTGTAGCTGCACATCCACCCACCACTTCCATCTGCGGGGGAACATGGCTCGTATCCCAGGCATGGGAGCGCCTTCCAGGGGCTGCCCTGCACGGAGCAGGTCCTGCTCTGCACGGAGCAGGTCCTGCTCTGCCACCGTCCCTTGCTCCGGATAATGCACAGAGAAGAATAACAGGCTGATAATGAGCCGTGATGCGACACGGGAGAGGAGCCAGAGGGATCAGCTAGCGACAACGCAACAAGCTACTACAGGAATTACCCTGAAAGGCATTTTGCAAGCTCATAGTCGAATGAATCAGCTTCAGGTTGTTTATTTTAAAAAGTAAATTCTCATAGCACTTTTCATGTCCAAACAACTCAGAAGTCTCATGATTTCTGAGGTGGGCTGGAACCTTACATCATTTTGGGTTTGAATAATTAGGATTGTGAATAGCAAGGAAAGATTTTCTTGTTAAATCTTGAAAACAGGCATCACAATTTAAGCTTTAAGTATATTTCTCATGGCTTAATAATAACGTAGTTCATGCTGCATGAATATTCCATCAGTTTATTCACACTCTGAGGCAATATAATTTGTTAATTTGAATCTTTCCAGTGAACTCTTTCTGGGTCACCCTGACCTCAAACCAGAGGTTAAGACAGAAAACCTGTCCCTGCTGTTAACACCAGCTGACTGGGATAAACTGAAAAACAACTACATTGCTTCTGCAAAGGTAAGAGCTTTGACCTAGCCCCCACATGCCCCCTCAGGGAACGTACAGGAGCCCCAGCCCCCCTGGTACAGGTCTTGGATGACCGTGTTGTGGTTTCTAGCCCCACCAGCTGCTGAGTCCTGCCAGCGCTGCACAGAATGGCCTTTAATGAAAAACAAGAAGGTCCTGAACACCAACTCAGGGACCCAAGCTGAGTCAAAGGGACTGTAGCAGACCCACACAGTGTGGCAGAGGCTTAATGAAAGGTTGTAGCTGGGCTTTATCAGATTGAATGCACTGCAAAGCCAGGTGTAAAGGCATTTTAGCTGCTACTGTCACTGTGTGGGATCTTCTCCAGCACATCTGAGGTTTGCTACAGGCAGACAACTTTTGGCATCCCCACCAGAAGGCACCCCCATGGTTCATGTCCTCTGAGGAAGCTCCTTCTGCAGTTGTTTTTCTGCAGTCCTTGCTGGCACCCTTTGTAAGACTACAAGCTTTCCTGGCTTTTTGCTGGGCTCAGTCATTTTCTTGCAAACCGTTTCTGAAACAGGGCGCTGATCAAGGTGAGCTCAAGGTGCCCAGCTGAATTAAATCAGTATTGCTCCACTATGCTGGTGAAAGCTCACTGTTTCACCAGCAACAAGATTGATTTATCAGCCAGGACTGAACACTGCTGTTGGTTACTTGAATGGCTGTAACCTCTGGAGAGGATCGATTTGATCTTTAATCCTGACCTGGTGCATTCCATGTGCTGGAGGACTTTGTAATCAAGCAAACAGCTGACATACTATTTCCTGCCAGGAGAATGACTCTCCTTTGATATGAGAGTACCTTGCCCACACACAGCACAGCTCCTGATTTCTCCTGAGATCCTGTTTAGACTGACAGGACTGGAGCAACACCTGTGACTCTGCTTACCTTTCCATGCTGTGCACGTGAACCTTACACACGTGACAATGGAGCAAAATGCAGTGAGCCTCTGTATTCATGTTTGCTTCCTTATCCTGAGCTGCATGTTTCCTTCCTACGTTTAACATTTAGGAGAAAATCAAAAGTTATTTTGGAAACATCCTGAGACTAGAGGTCACAGAGAAGTGGGAGAAGGAAGTTCATTCAGAAGCGAAGGAAAACCTCTACCACGCCTCGCTCTCCTTTGATATTCAAACGGTATTTAATTAGCTGGGGTAATGCTGGGGGGGCTCTGTGGCTCCAGGGAAACTGAATCGTTGCCTTTTGGGGTGGAGGTACTGCCTCCTGCCATAATTTATGTAAGTCACGCACTGGCAGAATACATTAGAGCAGAAAATGACATTTATTACAGCTTCTGGCTCTCCCGCTTGCCTTCTAGCTGCAAATTAAACCTGCTGTCAATTGTGTCAGCAACATAATAGGCAACTGATTTTAAAGTCCCTAAGCCTCTTTGATTAGAAAGAAGAAAGAGAAAGGGAAAAAAAGATGGAAAGAAAAGGTTTGTTAGAAAAAAACCCTTGGCTTAAAGAACAACTTTGTCCCGGGGCTGTGGAAGCTGTGGAAAGGCCGTAGGCAGTAACAGCCACTCCAATTTAAACAGTACAAAAAACAAAAGCTCCTACTAGGTTTAGGGGCTACAGGGTAATAAATCCAGGAGGGGTTTGGATTCATACTCCTCACTCAATTGGTTGAGTCACTTCAACTAAATAATACTAACAAAAAAGAGAGGGAGAGAAAAAGAAAATCAAAGAGTTTTGCTTGCTGCCGTGACTATTTTTCCTTAGAGAAATATTACACATTATGTGATCGTGGGGAAGGCAGGTCTGAATTGGATTAGCAGATGGATAGGAGGCCTTGGGAAGCACCAGAATGGGACTACAACATGCCTCACTCTGGAGGTGCAGCCAGGACTGTGGGAATGGGAATCCAGGAGGAGTCCCAGTGCAAACAAGGCTTCAGGGTGGTGCCTGACCCTCTGTGCTGCCCTGTTATCACTCCTGAGAATGGGACTTGTGTGAGCCTCTAGGGATGGGGCTTATAGTCATCCTTATCATGGGGTCATGCATGGGAACCTCTCAGCTTCCCTTGGGTTGCCGATTGATCCCTCCCAGAAACCCCCCAAAAGAGGAGGATGACACTGGGTGAGGTCGGAGCTCCAGCCAACACCGCCTCTAACTCACACTCAGACAGCAAAAGGACGTGAAGCAATTAGGGATGAATGATTATATCACAAATCAATCGGTGCTTCTTGGCCCATTCTGTGTTATAATTTTTAAAACTGCCAGAGAATAATGAAAATCTCCTGGCAACAAGTTGGCTGTTTGCCCCTTTGCTAGGTGAGCCATCCTTACTAACCAAAGCTGCATGAGATCCTTGGAAAGGATGTTTCTCCCATGTCTGTCCCATTCACTGGAGCTTTTTTGTGCCCTTTTCTAGATCATCGGGGAGCACATGAAGTTATCTGGAGCTATCAGCAGAAGCCTGGAAACAAAAATGCTTGAGCTGTGCATGACAGAGCTGCTTGAATTTATACCAAGGTCATTACCACTCCTGGCAGTACTTTCTTTTCAAATGAGTCTCACACCGGTAAAAACACAGGGAAAAGGTCTGTGCACTGGACCAGGTGCTGGCATCAAGCAGGTATAGGTCTGCTCTTGGGAGAATTAAAGATTACAGTGAGCCAAATAACAAGCAAGCTGCAGAACAACCTGGAGGGAGTCATAAATAGATCCAGACAGGACTCTTGCAAGTCTTAGAATCTAATGCCAGAGCTCCAGGAAGGAGCTGCTGTCTGGGAAGGGATGGTACCACCGTGATCACATCCATCCAGGACCTTTGTGCATTAGATGCTGGTCACTTGCAGCTTCAGCCATGAGCAAGCTGCAATTATGGACCCCTCAGACCCAAAGCCTGCTTGCCCAAAACATCATCTGGGGGTCCTAGGGTGAGTCCTGCTGAGAGGGTTTTCTCTGACCTCCCATGTCTTTGGGCATAAAAATGGATGGTGAGACCCTCTCTGCTACACCTGGGCAAAACATACAGCTGGGCTGCCTTCTGAGTCTCTTTGAAATTCACCCAGTGTCCAAGGGAGATTGCTGAAATAATGGTTTTTTTACTTGATAGTCTCCACGTTATGGCCTCAGATCTTACCCGCTGCAACATGCTTTGGGAATGCTCCAGGGAAGGTTTTAGGCTTGCAGAGGGTCCCAGCACAGTGACACATTGTCTGATGCCCCTGTCGGGGCTGTATTTGGGACGTCCATGGATGTTTGCCGGAGCAGCAATCTGCGGAGGAGAAAGGCTGTTTGACGTGAATCAACTATGAACAAGACTAAAAATAATTTTGCATTAACCTTTGAAGTTTCCCACCTCCAGCAGGCACCAAGTGTGGAGTTTGCTAATGCAGGAGCATGGGTGGGGAACCTGAGCACTGCTTTTTCCCACCATGAACCTGGGGCATGGCAGGGGTCCAAATTGCACTAAAGGCAACACTTTCCCTTCTAAACCCTCATCTCTAGTAGCCCAGCAATCTACACTTCTCTCCCATGCCCTGAGTGAGCATGGTAGTTCAAAACAGCTATTTGGCTCTGAAGTCTGTCTGGGTTTTTGAGGAGAAACAAGGCAGTGATGTTCTGGCCTTTTCTTTCCCCCATTTTTCTTATTTTTCTCTTTTATTTCTTTTTTCTTTGTTCTTCTTTTCCTCTTTCTTTGTTTTATTTTTTAATTATTTTTTCTTTTATTTTATTTTTTTATTGGGTTTTTTATTCTTTTTTTTAAATACTGTACAATTCAAACCAGGGCAGCAATAGCTCTCAGAGGACCACTGAAACTTAAGCTTTTATGGAAACAAACCTGAGATACAAGTGCTTGAGGCCAGCCTAAGCAGATCCCTTTACCCTGACAAAGAATGGGACCAACAAACAAAGCCTTCTTGAGCACACAGCTTCCTGTCATCAGCACAGACCTGTCTGTAAAACAGCTGTGAAACCCATAGAACCTGTGCTACACAAAAAAAAGCTACCTGACACTGAGGTCAGGGGGAAGAAAAGTCGGATGTGCTACCCTGTTCCTATTCACCTTCTGTTTTAAAATCAGCCCTCAGGTAAATCCTTTACCTGTGTTGTGCTTAAAAAGGCACGTAATATATTGTCCCAAAAGCCAGCAAGATGAAGGTCCAGACTTACAAGCCTGAGTACCACAGCTGCAATTAAACCCTCAGCATGAGGAAAAGTAAGAGTTGGCCTGCCCACATCCCTGGCATCTCTCCAAAAGTGCTCTGTACCTGCTCAGGCGAGCGCATCCTAGACCTGTAATTATCTGCCATCTATTTTCCTCCAATGCACACACATGTTGTGACAGCTGGAGAAAACACGTCTGCATACAGAGGGGACAGGTTGGGCCAGCCATGGGTGTCTCCTGACATCACCACGTACACAGAAGATGAGCCATCCTCAGTGCCCCCACCATTAAGTGTTACCTGAGTGTCTTTTCTTACAGGTTTGAGAAGGAGTTTGAGAAGGCTTGGAGCACTGCCCAGGACAGCCCCATCTTTGCACCCTATGTTGTTGCCTACATCAACAGCTTCCACGACCTAATGTAAGTCCACTCCCCCTGAGCTCAGATGCCATGTTTTTGGGGTCTGGGAGCGTAACAGCATCTGTAAAGGAAAGATCAAGGTCTCCAGCCCTTCTAACCTCACAGGAGGATTTTCACCAAGGGATGCAGATAAAAGTCACAGGCATGAAGAGACAGAAACATAAACAGATGCAGTGCTTGCATGAAAGTTTTAAACTCATTTTCAGCCTCAGAGGAGGGGTTTTTCCACGTTTTCTTCTGGAGGTTAGCAGTGCAAACCCAGAAACACGGTCTCAAGGCTGCCTTTGGCACTGGGCTGGAGGAAACTCTATGAAAGCACTGAACCTGAAAATAAACCCCTGCCATTGCATCTGGCAGCTGGAACTTCTAGGACTTTGCATGAATTAGTTATTTCAAGCCATTGGTTGAAAAGTGCCTCTGATGAACAGGTACCGTCAGTGCTGACTATCAGAGATCTGGCTATCCCTCTCCCCATAAGTCGGATGGTGCCAGTGAGCGCATGTCCCAGGGTCTGGTCCCTCAGCCCAGTGCTGTGGCACATGATGACCTTGCACATCCCACTCTGCAGCCGCTTACACAGCTGCCACAGCCCCTCCCAGTGCCAGTTCCATGGAATACTGGTGCTGTTCATATGCCTGCCCCAGGGGGATGGTCTGCAGCCACGCAGGGACATGGCCCACCGAGGCCCAGGGGCTCTTCAGCATCTGGAGTCACCTCTGCCATGCAGATATGGTGCTTCAGAGGCCAACCCAACAAAACAGCACAGGAATAATGCGTGGGCTCTAGCCACCAAAAAGCTTGGGTTGTGATCTTCAGCTCATGTTGCTGCACTGCTGCCTGGCACTGCCTCCTGTGAGGATGCTATATGCCAAATATTACTGAGGGGATGGAGAGGATTTCGTGTTCGGTGTCTCGCAGGAGCCGACGGCTCCAGCCGCAATGAGCACTACCGTAGGGAAGTCTCTAGATGGCACGGTCTCTCCAGCAATGCTAACCTCGCCGAGGAGCTGGCTTTCACTGCCTCCTCCTGACCCTGCGGAAAATTGCTCTCCCCTTCCCTGCTGGAGACTGGCGAGGGGGTGAAGGAAGACGATAGCCCCAGGCACGGAGCTGGCAGCGTTTGGGTGGCGGATTGGCTCTGCTGGGTTTATTCCTGAGTCAAGCTGTCTATTCATCAGCCTGAGGTGATGAGTGCTGGGCAGAGCTAGATGACCTAACAGCATGATTTTTTGCATGCCGTACCCAGAATTCAACGGGAGTTGCAGCCCTGAGCTCCAGCCTGGCACGACAGGGATGCTGTTGAGTGCTTTATAGTCCTGCCTGGGCAACCTCAGACATATGAAGTCTGGGCAGAGGCAGGAACCTGCGGCTCTCCGTGGTCACAGCAGTGGATTTGGCACATCCATGGAAGCTTGGGCACTACTGGTGTTGCCTTGCTTCCTCAGTTACCCCACCCCCCACCCCCCCAAAGTGTGTTACAGTGGGACGGGAATGGAAAGTGAGAAGAAAGACAGGAGCACACAATGCCCCCAAAGCTCACACACACACTGGGGATTCCCTTAACCTCTCAGAAGTTGTGTTTTCTTCCTCATGGGGTGAAATCTTGCAGAAGTACGCACTGTCCTTCGGAAATTCCACAGGTTTCCATACCCATAGTCCCCATCCTAGCTGCTGATGATAGACATTGCGTGGAGTGACTCAGATGGGCTCTGGGGGACACAGGCTCAGCAATTTTCCCTTCTCTGGCTTTATTATTTACTTCTTTCTTCACCCACGGCCCCTCAGTGCTCTCCCAGGTACTTGCAGACCATTTAGCAAAGGTGTTGCTCAAGTGAAAGAGCAACCAGCCTATGCAACTGCTCCGCATGGCTGCACCATCCCACCTGATGAGGAAATCTGTGGGGTTTTTAAGCACAGTCACAGCTGTGACTCATTTTCAGTGCACAGGATTGTGCAAAAGGAGCCATTACTTTGACCCATAAAGTGTTTCCAAGAGGAAGTACTACAAACAAAAGTTTATTTAAATATAATATCCAACATTCCAATCCAGATAAAATGCTTAAGGCACTGTAATAGTTTACATTTTAACATCAACTCACTGGTGTTCTCTCTCTCTCTGTAGGTCAGGGTTAGAAACAGAGTTTGAAGTCGACACTGAGGAGCTGCAGAAGATTTTGGCAGCTCTGACAAGGAACTTCACAAATATTTTTCTAACAAAATTAAAAACAAAAACACAGGTAAGAGGATCTTGGCCATGTTATTTCCTCAATGTAAGGGGTATGTGCAGGACCACTATAGAAGCTGAGAGCCATTGTCCTTCCCTTGTCTCACCAACTAGACCTCATTTTGCAGCGCATGACATTATGGTCCCTCCAAAATGCATCAAGCCTAACACTCCTGTAGAAATCCTCCTTAACTCAAAGCAACACTTCTGGCATCCTGGGAGTTTCTTGCTTTGAGCAAGGATACCTTTGTCAAGCTGTTTACAACAATCAAAAGAAAAGGATATTTAGTGGCTTCCAGTATCTCAGGCAAAGCAGTAGGGAAAAACCTTCCCCATAATGAGACACATGGGAAGTCAGCTGAACACCACCAATGAGACATTTTTTCTTCTACTAAAACGTTTGGATTTCTCAGGACTTTGATTTATTCTTACTGATTCGTTGATCTGCCATCATGGTCTGTAAGCAGCCTCTTCAGATAGGACAGAATTAATTCTGGTAGAGGTGATTTTTCCAGCCTGTTCCCATGGTGAAGAAAGGCTGATTTTTCCAGCATGAGGATGCTAAAGCTCTGGTATCAGCTGATAAAGCTCTGATATCAGTTTAACTTGTGTTGAGGCCTAAAATGCAATGCAATGTGCTGCAATGAAGTTTGTGCTTCCCAGGTGCTGTAGGTGGGACTTTCTGGTCTCAGCCAGCTGGGGCCCACTAGCTCTAGCTGGTATAATACAAGAGATGAGGCAAATCAAGCCTTTGGTCACATCCTTTTTCACTCAACCTCATTCACTTTCTAAATCCCCAAACATAACTTTCAAAAACCAAGGCAGTCATGGGAACTGATGCAACCTAAGCCCAGTCTGCCTGGCCAAGGGGACTTTCCAGTGACTATAGATCTTGTCTTGGAGCCTAAGTGACAGGCAAGGAAAGGAGTCAAGCCAAGGCATTGAGCAAGAGACCCGAAATGTGAGAACTGAGAGAGGCTGAGGCAAAGCATTTCTAAACAGCTCTTTTGGCACTTTGTGCCATGGTCTGGTAGCCACGGCAGTGTTGGATCAAGGGTTGGACTTGATGCTCTTGTAGGTCTTTTCCAACCCGGCCGATTCTATGATTCTATGATTCAGCATGCTGGGAGCATAGCAGGAGAGCACAAGGAGGGGGAAATAATTGGGAAGGAGATTGCCAGGAGTCTAAAGCCAGAGATCCTGAGAGCTAAGAGGAGAAAAGTACAAAGAGGTTGTGCCAGAGAAGGGATATTTTGCATTTGGCCCTTAGGGGAGTTTCTTCCAGAAGTCTTTAGCAGATATTGCTGTGTTTCTGTGTGAAGGCACATTAAGTCTAGAGACCCAGCAAGGACAATAACCCTCTGAGAACACTTGGTCAGAGTACCTTGAACCCAGGACTGATGTGAGACTGCCACAACTCCCATGTCATCACTGATCATGAGGCATCAAGCTGGAGATGCTCCCAGCTGCTATTCCCCTCCCATCACATTAGACCAATGAGCAGAAGGAAAATCCCAGTGAGACTTCATGCAGGTCTGCAGGAGTACAGATAGCCTCCTGGAAGGGCTGTGAACATGAGGAACTTGATTTCCTTGTGGACAAGGCTGTAGGGGTGATGGATTACTGGGCTAATTTCCAACAGATTCACTCCCAAGTGACCTGTCATTTCCATAGCTGGTGCAAACCCAAGTAACAGTAACATACATGACTGCACAACACAGCTTGTTCTAGTCATGCCTGAGTTTTCTGTGATTAACATTCACATCTGTTTCTTCACCTATGCAGTAGGGATACAAATTCATCTACCCAAAGAAATAGAGCTGGTGAGTCAGATGGTGGCACAGAGAAAAGAAATGAGGTATCTCAAGTAAGCCTTTAATGCCAAAACATCTGCTCAGGGAGCGATGCTTCTCCTCTCTGCACTGGCATGCCTACCCAGAAAGGGGAGACGTGTCTGAATTCGCTGGAGTGGAGAGAGAAACTCACCCTGCTCTGTGCTCTGGGTGTGTCTTCCTGCAGAGAGAGTGTGCCATCAGTGCTCTGTGATTTTTGTTTTAAGCCAGCAGGTGTACAGCTGAGTGCCTTCAGCTAGGGCATCAGCTAATCTGAATGTTACCAGTGCCATCAGTGAGCTGGTCTTTTTTCAGCCATTCCTTAAGAAAATCCTGACCAAGGACTGGATTTTGGACACAGGAAGGCCGGACTCACTGGCGTCAGCAGTCTCGCAGTTCTCTGAGCACCTGCAGCACATGAGGAAGCCCACGGGTCAGGTAGGCCACTGATCCCACACCTGGGCACAGCGGTGCTGGGGAGGGTCACAATGTCCTTTTCAGGCTGTGGTCAGACCTGCAGACTCCTCTACAGTGGTGGTTGCTCTTTATAACTGTAGGAACTGCGTATGCAAAGGAGTTCAGATATTACTATACTTCCACATGTGAATTAAAGAACTTTCCTTCCTGTAGTTCAAATACAAAAACTGATTTTGTTTAAAGAGGAACAGAAAGCTTTCATGACAATTGCCTCTGAACATTGCAATTCCATGAGTTGCAGGCTTATGTGCTCCTTTCACATCTATGCAGTTGTGAAATAAAGAGATAGGTGACAACTGCTCTGTATGTAAAATCTGCAAGCACCATTAAAACTGGCTTTTAAAACAATCCAAAATATCCCCCTTTGCTACTGAGAACCCAAACTACCAACACAAAATTACAGGCTATTTCGGGGTGAGGAGTATTTCCGTGGCATTCCCTTGGGTGCAGCCACTGCTCTGTGCCAGAGCAAGGGACTGTAAGCCACTGATTCCTTTCATCAGGGCCAGCCTGGGCAGCATGTGCTGATGGTGTGTTGCCTTCATGTACCTCCTCTATGTCCTCAGGTGCTGCTAAAGACCTAAGAGCTTTCCCTGCCCTCTTTCACTGCCTTGGCCTTGTATGGGAACCACAGAAAAACCATGAGGTTTGTTTTTTTTATCCAGGAGCTTCTACGTGAAGTTCATAGATATGTGGTAAAGGAATATATCACACAGGTCATCAAACACAGATGGAGAATGAACAGGGAGACACGGCAAGAAGTGAGCAAAAAGATGGACCTGGAAGCCAGAATCTTTCATAATACTCTCATTGATCAGGTATGTGAGTTCTCTCCTGGCCCATTCCCAGAGGTACAATATTTCCACTTGGCTTCCCAGAGACAAAGGCAGCAGGCTTCTGAGGAGGCCAAGCCTCAAGAAGTATAGAAGTCCTTAAAAGAGAGCAAGTGAGGTTGTTACTGCAGGTTCATGGTGTGGGCTTCCAGCCCACCAGCCTCTCTGCAGTGGCAGCTTTGTGTGTTTTGTGGCTAGGCCAATGTTACAACCCATCTGTGAAGGCGAGGTAACTGAGGTTCTTGTTAATAGATCCCTTGGGGCAGATTAGAGTGAAACAACACTGAATTACCAGTGTTTATAAACATATATATATATGTGGCAGGTTTATTTTAGAACAATTTGATTGCATTGGAAATGAGGGATGTAGCCATTTTGGTTATTGTCTATAGTAATGTAACAATATAAAGGTATAAAAATACCGCTTAAGAAAATATGTAAAGGAAAGGAAGAAAGAGAAAGAAAGCATAAGAGTAGATAGTGGAGAGGAAAGATATCACCACCCATGGATCCAGCGATGAGGCTTGATTGTCACAATTTAGGTGCCTGTTGGTTGAAGTGATGGTCACAGTCTTGATCCATCTGAGGTGGGAGAAGGCTGTAATGGGTTTAATGGGTTCAGGTGGGAATGCCCAGGTACCTCCCGGGGGGGATGGCAGGGAGCAGGAGTTTCTCACTGTCTGATATAACGCTGTGGATAATATGCAGTCTTCTGTTGGAAGGCCCCAGAAATGAGTCTGGAGGAGCTTCGGGGTCTCTGATGGTTCATGACCCCTTCTAAAACACGACTGCTCTTTCTCACACCTGTGTAGTTGAGCCAGTTATGCCTTATCAGAAGAGATACGTGTGAATGTCCCAATACCTCCCCATGAAGGGGGAGTTTTACACATGAACCAGCTGTGTAAAGAAGGAAATTGGCATGATAAAAAACATTATTCCACCTCACAGGATCTGCTTCCTGTTGGCTTTTTCCTTATCTGGCTCAAAAACCACCTTGTTGCTTAAAAAAAGGTTAGTTTGTCACGGTCACCCTCCGGTGGTGGGTGCTCACGCGCTCTGCGCCTGGGTTGTTCTTACACAGATCAGAGGTTTTGCCACCACACACCCAAAAACTGGGTGTAAACCTGGCCTCAGCAAAGCAGCACCCTGCCACTTTCGAAAATGGCTGATTATTTGAGTCATTAACTTTAACATTTCAGTCTCTCATAGCAACATCAGTCTGTGATTTTCAGGGAAGCCAAAGTTGAATTAATTGGATTTTGCAGAAAGTCAGGCATCCAGGGCACTAAATCCCCTCTCAAAAATAAGGCACATGAAATTATTAGGCAGCAGGAGGTAAAGTCTGGCATCTGCCTGTGTGCTAGACCACAGCCACAGTGCCCTGACCAGGGTCTGACTCATGGGATGCTCATGAGCACCGGGAAAGGCAGAGTCTGGCCTCAGGGGAACTGCTTGTTGGCACCTTGCTGCCTGCTGGAGGCAGCCTGTCCTGCCTGCAGCAGTTCTGCCTCACACCCAGGTCTGTACTGTAGGGAAAAAGGCATTTAGCAGGTGCTGCTCTCCCCCTTGACATCCCCATGTGCCTCTTCATCCACAGGGCTCTGATTCTGACTGGCTTGTTCCCGCCATACACCACATTGCCAAGATCATTAGAGAGAAGAAAAAGGACAAGATCAAGGTGTATGTCAAGAAGCTGTGTCAGAATTATCCAGATATCAGGTACAAAACAACAGATGCCAGAACTGTTGGGCTCCATCCCGAGCTCATCCATCTCATTGTTGGTAGCCATATGTTAGAGGTCAGGGTGCCAGCAACAGTGGGAATCCTATCTTATTTTTCTCTCTTTATGTCTGTACACTTTCTCTTTTTTTCCCCTGTCTGCTAGATCTTATGATGCACACAAATTAACTTCAAAGCCTTTTCATTTTAGAATGGAATGGAATAGAATAGAATAGACTATTTCAGTCTATTAGGAAGGGACCTACTACAGTCATCCAGTCCAGCTGCCTGACCACTTCAGGACTGACCAAAAGTCAATGCAAGCTATTAAGGGCATTGCCCAAATGCCTCTTAAGTGCTGACACCTCTCTAGGAAGCCTGTTCCACTGTTGGACATTCCTCTTAGTAAAGAAATGCTTCCTAATGTCAAGTCTAGAACTCCCCTGACACAGCTTTCAACCATTCCCATGCATCCTATCACTGAATTCTATTTTTTTGCTCCAAATGAACCTTATTTCACAGTAAAGCTCTGGTTTGATTTCAGTGCATCACCAGTATCAGCCCAGTTTGCCAATTTGTAGGCTCCAGATTTGAAGCAAATACTTTGTCCCCTCTTCCGAGGCTCAGACCTCGAAGTGAGGCAGCCATTGATGGAGATCAGCTGTGGTTTCTGAAGTGACCTCAACACAACCATTAAATTTTGGAATAAATTACATATTCTTTCTTTTGTACTTTCCGTTTGTTGTTCCAAAGCTGCATCTGAAAAATTTAAAACTACTGCAAAAGTAAACAAAGTGACTGGCTCTGTGCATGGCTAAACAGCTGCCAACTAAATCAGAAGTTACCTCCTCTTCTACAGCTCTTCTACCAACAACTGAGAATGAATATCAGTGGTACAGACTGAAGAAAACTCCATTTCATCAGAGTAATTTCAGGAAAAAAACCCGAAGGCTTTTGTACAGAGTTACACTCTTTCTGATGGATGACATTTATACAATCAAAACAAACCATAAATTCAACTAATTGCTCAGAACGCTGAAGTGGATCCTCAAATATTGAGAAAAAAAAAAATCACATTAAATCTGTTTTCCTTTCCCCATAGCTGCAGCTCAAAATTTTTCATAACTAGATTTAACTTTACTGGGTCAGATATGCTTCAGGCTTATCTGTGTGGGGAAATTCAAGACATGGACATGAAAAAAAAAATTGTTCTTGAGTAATTTCCTAGGTGAACACACCTATTAAAAAAAAAAAAAGGTTTAATCTCAGTGGCCAGATTAAGCTGACGAAGGAGGCAGTGCCTTTTCTGGGAAGGATGGGGGAGGTAAATTATGCCTAGTCATCAATGATGGTTATTTGAAAACAATTTTCCACTCAGAAAAGCCATTTACAAGGCTGTAATTTGTGGTACTTTTTCATCATTAGGCTCAGACCCAAGCCAGGTTTTAAGGCTCGTCCTCTTGATTTATCTAATTATTGACTTTCCATTATTGAGTAATACTATTTTTAACAATCAAGTTTGGAAAACGGGGTGGAACCTGTTGGGCCTGCATTGCTTCCTGTTCAGGTCTCTTAATTCTTCCCCTGAGCTCTCAGAGACGTTAAGGAGTTTGTATATACTGAGATTACTGGAACAGGGTATGTTTCCAAGTTGGCTTCCCAGCTCTAATCTAATTGGTGCCTGTCAACTTCCTAAATATTAGCACTTCCATTACTCAATTCAAAATAACCATTAAACAAAAGGTCTGCAGCCTCTCAGGAAAACTTGAAATAGGCATCACGTGTGTGTGGAGACAGAGGAGGAAATTCCCTGAAGCACCAGCCAGCAGGAGGGCGTCCCACCAGTGCAGTGTGGCAGGAGCTGATGTTCACTGGCTTGATACCTCCATAAGCTGGAGACCCAGCTCCTGGTGGCTCCTCCAGCGTGGTGAGGGGACGGTCCCTGGCACTTTGCTATGTCCTTGCTCCATCTCCTTCATGGTTGTTGGTTGTTACCTTTGGGGCTGGTTTTCTTGCCAGGTCTGAGCAAGGTCGTGTTTGGTTTTTCAGGAAGGACCACATCCTGGCCATCCTCGCGCGCCGGGGGCTGGGGCGCACCAGGAGAGCGGCAATTCTTCGTCAGGTCTGCCATGTGCTGGAAAGCTCCAATGGAGGAGAGGGCAACACGCTCTTCGCTGAAATTGATGTTCCGGTGGTCATATGCTGCTTCTAAAACAGAACCAGAACAGCAGTCAGCATCCTCCCGCCTCCCACACTGCCTCTATACATGATCCAAAATCTGCTACCCTCCCTTGCTCCTCTGCAAACCCAAATATTTGATTGCCATGGAGAAAGAAGCAGTTTTCTGAACTTGCTACCCTGAGTTCAGAACCCAAAGGCAACAGAGGCACTGAGACACCAACCTCCTGCAAGAGCCCCTGGGAAGCAGCTCCAGTTCAGACACCATGTCTACCTCACGTTCCATACAGATTCTATTGCTGGGAGGCTGCTCTGTTGTTTGGTCCAAAATTAAATTTCTCTTCAGAGAAAACCAAAAGCAGTTCGCTCAGAGCTATATTAAGGCTCGGACTGTGCTTTGCATAATTATACAGCAGCAGAGCGAGAGCCTCCTTTGTAATTAGTACCCATGAGCAATCAAGGGGCAGAGCTTGGGCAGGGATGTGGTAGCACCCAAGTCTTATTTCCTCCACTGTGAACCAGCTGGCCAAGCTGGCATGATGCAAGGCGGTGATGTTGTGACCTGATGCCAAAAACCACTACCTGCCTGAGGAGGAAAACTTTGGGTAAGCAAACCCCACGGGTGGGACATGTAGCACATGGACTACTCTGCCCTCCAGGATGGCCCTGGTGGCCCTTCAGGCATTTCAGCAGATTTTCCTCACTCACGGGCTGCCTTGGGAAACTCCTGTTGGACCGAAGATCTGTTCATGCCATCATAGCCTCTCTGTGTGGACAGGCATGTCTGGATCGGATGTGCCATGTGGAGTGAAGCTCCAAGTTCTCCTTGACCTGAGGAAAAGGGTCATCATGCCTCTAGTCCATTTTCTTGTATGTTTAAACATATTTTAACAAATCTGGTACAATCTGACTGTAGTATGAAACCAAATGTGAGGTGGACAGACATAGTGCTACAGATCTGATCCTCATCTGGTGTAAGCCAGCATCACCCCATCGACGGGCATGGAACACCATTGGTTTAACACCATGAGTGATCCAAAGCATCACATCCAGCATCTGCAGGGGAGACTAAAAGAAACATCCAGCAGCCTAGAGATGTACAAATCTGATTTTATTTAATTCAATTTATCCTTAGGTTGCCCTCCACAGCAATAAATCTGGACTTTACAGAGATGTATTTATGATCTATCAATTAATCTGATAAATGTGGACATGGCATAGCCTTGAACACTAATTTGTCTACAGCAGAGCTTACAGCACCAGCAGTGAGACTTTCATTTCCTTTGCTTCGGGTTGCACCAGTATAAATTTCAGCCTGGGTGAGCAGCAGGCACTGGTGACAGGCCAAGGGAGCTGTTCTGATGGATGAGAAATAAAGAGTGCACCTTTTATTCACAATCATCCTATGAGAATTTTTCTAAGATAAACCTGCTACCTCCGTAGTAAAGATAAGGTGTTCTTCTAAAGATGGCTTTGAAATATCAGGTACAAATTGACAGCTTGAGACAGAAAATCCTGGAAGGAATTTTCTGCCCTGCATCTTTCTTCAATACAGCTCATGACAATTCCTGCAAATCCTCAGCTTGGTGACTCTTTGTATTTGCTATGGAGAAGGAGAAGTAAAATATCATATGCATCTCCCATTGGATGTGAGGAGCTCAGGAACACTTTGGAGCTCCCCTTTCCTGTCCTGGGGTCATGGTGAATCAGGGAGCATTGGATTACACCCCTCATGGATCTGTGAGCTACATCCCCCATCCCAGCAGAGGGGAAGGACACCAGTGCTGAGAGATTAACGTTTATTGTTAAAAGCATTGACTAAATGGAAGAAACAAAAAGATTTCTTTTACATACTCAGAGACTTCTAAGACTGCAACTTCGGTGGAGTGCAGGATTTGAAGCACTAAAGTCTCAGTGGGAGTTTTTGTGCATCAGAAATTTCCCTCTGTCCTGTATGCATCTCTCATCCAAGCACAGGCATCTGTGGCACAGGCATTTTCCCAAGTGTATTACTTAAATGTATACTGGGTTTTCAATCTTATTATTTGACTGGCAAATGTTTCACAAAGCCTCTCCTCAGCCTCCAGATGCCTGGCCCTGGGATTAGATATGGAGCTCGGCTTCCGTTTTCTAATAAAAGCAAGTTGCTACCCTGGAGTCATGGAGGAAAGCTGGGCACAATGGCCTGCCTTTTGTCACAGCCTCTCCTGGGACACTCAGATCCTGCAGCCTGGCATTCTGTAAGCCAGTGACAGGCACAGAGCTGGCTTCCTCCAGGCTGCTGCTCTCCAGCTGCCTGCTCTTGAGCAAATCATTATGACAAGACTATGGTTCAGTCCCTGTCCTGCCCCAACAGCTGTCCAAGTGGAGAGGGAGATCCAGGATGGGTGAGAGGCAGGGGTCTCCCTGGGCAGGGGGATGCTTGGTCTGGGCTGCAGAGCAGACCCTGGAGCCAGTTAAACAAGGAGAGAAGAAGGACTGTGTGCTTTCCAAAATGAGCTGCTGCTGTCCAGCTGTCTTCTGTAAAACATCCAGTGTTCATTACGCCACATCTCACATTCCAAAAACAAGAGAAGAAAGGCCTCTCAGGGCTTTTAAATGTGAAATATGTTGCTCTTGTAGGAAAGTGCCAAGGAGCTCAATTATTATCATCCTGTTACCTCCTCCTACTTGTTTCTCAGTGAAGAAAAACACCATCATACCCATTCCTACCCCAACACACAGTTACATTCCCTCCAGGACATAGAGCTCACTTTTATCCCCAAAGACCCAAGCTACATTATGCAGATGCATCCTCTGGTGAATCAAGCTGTCTCAAAAGTATCCAACTAAATGGAAGAACCAAACTCTCTCCAGACTTAGCTTCTCAGGGGTGAACAATGCATTTTGAGGGAGGGGGAGGGATGTGCAGATTTGGCACAGCTGACAGTATTGTGTGGGTGGTGAAAGACATTTTTTTTGTTTCAGAGGTCTCTGCTGTTTCACAATACTGTTTGTTTCTGGTTTGGGGTGAAAAGCAAGGGAACAGTGCCTGCAGTCAGGGTACATGGGCTGGCATTTACCATCTGAGACCAGCCTTTGGGTACCATCATTTCATCAATTTTGCTCTGTGAAGTTGCCCTTTCCTGGAAGGAAGATATGGAAAACAGGCTCACACAAAGCAAGAAAGGAGGAGTACCAAAACATTGCAGTGAATGCCCAGGAGGCTGTCCCTGAGCTGAGGCTCCTAATCAATCAGTCAAAATACTCTTGAAAAAAGTCTTTTAGTGCAGCACCACTATAATGTTTAGCTCCCTGTCATGGTATCTTTCAGAAATGAGCCCTCAATTGGGTGAAAATATTAAAGATGATCAGTGAGAAGCAGATTGCAATATTCCGTCCACTTTATGAGCTGGGTGATGTGGCCTGACACTACCCAGCACACACAGCTGGCATGAAAAGAGGTGCCAGAGCATTATTATCTCAGGGGTGGCTGAAAAGTAAAGTTGTATTAGTTTTAGGTTTAGCGACTTTGGTGATTATATATCACACTTCTCCAAAGTACTGATGTTTAGCGAACACTTGTCTTCTGTATTTTGCATCTTTCTCCATGAAATCTTGTTGTGGTTGGATTTACTGCCCCAAAGCCAGTCATTTTCATTCTCTTGGTACTGGGTAGATACAGCAGTGCTCTGCTCAGTATCATTGTCCGTTTCCATCCCTTCAGGACAATTTTTTTATAATACTGCTTATGATGACGTGACATTAGCACGGGGACTGGTCCACCTCTCCCATAAAACCCGTGCAAGAGATCAGTCAGGCTGACAGAGCACTGATTTAAACTATTTACTATCACTGTTACAATAAAAAAACGGTATTGGGGAAAGGTTAAGACTGATGTACATTATTGTGTGGCAAAAGTGGATTAAGATAACCTTTACAAAACTACAAAAATTTTCTCTAGTCCCACAGCCACATAACTGTCTACTGCCTGAGGATACTGAGCACATAAACTTTGTCTTCCTGCCTTCATCCCTGTCACACAGAGCACTGCAAATAGCCTCTAATACTCTTTCAATGTACCACTCTCCATTTATATTTGTAAATTCATACCAAGTCATTCAAATATGTTATCCAGAAAAGAAGTAACATGTAAGACAGAGAAACCTCTGAAAAAAAGGCTGTTGTAGTATTTTTGCCATCTTGATACTACTTGAGAGTCTTGAAATGTCGGCGTAGGGCTTTCTCTGCTAGCTGCACAGGGGTTGTACCTCTTGCTAAATGAGGCAGGAGAAGTGAATGGCAGATTAAAGATGAGCACCTAAGTCCCAAGATGTCTGACCAGGCATGGTTTATGTTTGGCCAGGCATGAAATTGTGCCTGGCAGCATGAGCAGCCTGAGCTCCATAATGAGTGTGGGACTGGGGAGATGCCATGGCTTCATTGGGAGATGCAGGATTATGCCTTGGTTCCCAGGACTGTGGGGAGACTGGCATCAGGCAAGACAGAACTGGTTTTTTGTGAAAAGTGTTACACAAGTGCAGAAAAAGCAAACCAAGCCAGAAGGCAGAAAGAGGTGGTTACACAGCTTGCCAAGCCATCCCCCAGCTGCACTCAGTCCCTGGGAAGGGGATGGTGAATGACAGCTGGGAGAAAAACGCTGAGCATCAGAAGGCGGCCCAGAAAACTGGAATTATTTCACAAACTGCATCCACAGAGAAAGAAAGCTTTGCTTAACATTGGTCAGTGCAGAGCAGTGGCCTTCAACTTTTTGCTGCCTATGGACTAAGGTGTTATTTCCAGCGAAGGCACAGAGCGCAGTTGTGACAATTGTCTTCTGGTCGGATAAAAAATTACTGCAAAAGGGAAGACATATTCTCCTCACCATTTTCTGTGGGGGTCAGGAATAGAGAAACAAGCTTCTACTTCGGTAAGTAGAGGCAAGTTAGATGCAGCAAAACTACCAGTAGTGCTGACGGGGCTGGAGCGCTGAGCACAGTGTGTAGTCCCTACCATTGATGGCTCTTACAGAAACACAGAATTGCAGAATGTTTGGGGTTGGAAGGGATGCCAAAGATTAGCTAGGTCCAGCCTGCCTCCCATGAACAGGGACACCTTCCACTAGACCAGGTTGCCCAGATCCAACAGCGCTTCCTGGTGAAGCTCGTCATGGGTAATTCCAGAACTGAAATTAAGGAAAAGCAAAGTAATCATAAAAGTCCATTATCCTGAGCAAGGCACAAAATGCTGGGGATCATTTCCTGAGCAAGGGAGCTCACAACTTTACAATACTTTTTCCAAAACTCAGGGGAAAAAATATTTCCTGAAAGAACTGTGCTATGAACAGAAGCTCATTGAGTAGATAAGAGGCAATCATGGAATTAGTCATCAGGGATTCATTAGAAGGAGCAAGGCCAAAAATCTGGTGGCTTTTGTCTCTAAAAGCACGTCATGCACTCATGGACCGTCATCTTCCCCTCACAGCCCGCGCGACAGTTCAAGAATGCATTACTCATGCTTTAGTCTTGAGAGCCCTTTAAACAAATGGGTCTTGAGCCTTCAAGGCACCAGCGAAAGCACATGGTACCTCTTTCCTCAGTGATCTCAAGGCTGAATCCACCCTGTGCCTCTTCTTGCTAAGCAGCTGTTAGTCACCCTCTGAAACAAAGACCATTCCCCAGGACCACATACGTGCTGTCTTCAAGAAGACGTGTGGAAAGAAATAACAGCCCAAAGGGCCAGGCTGGATTTGCACTTGGTAAGAAGCTCTCCCAGCAAGCTCAGGAGGAGCTGTTATTTCTGTTATTCGGAAGCACCATTGCCTGAGGCTGCCAAAGCATGGATGATACATCATGTTGGCGCAGGAGACCTTCTGGATGTGAACTGTGTCCTTGTGGCACAAGGAGAGAGGCAAAGGGGAGACAGTGGAGTGCAGAGAGGGGAAGGACTGAGAAACAGTTTGTGCTGCTCATTCCATGCATCTCCTGCCCCTGCCTCAGCCTGCAGCCCAGCCCTACACCTGCCTCTGCCACCAGGAGATGACAGCTCCAGGAAGAGGCACCTACACAGCCCTGGTCCTAGACATCCCCAATGTCTCAGGAGCTTATGTGCAGCCTTGTGACATCCCATGTGAAATGCCTCTCTTCAATTCTGTTTTATCTGAAAAAACAGCTCTTTTTCACCCTTTTTTGTTAACCATATAACTTTATTCACTACCGAACAGCACAAAGCCAAATTCAGCCCTGGCATAAGGAAAAAAAAAAAAATCCATGGGATTCCACCTGATTGTTCTGTGTAAGGAAAAAAACCACCCTTGAAAGGATCCTGAATTTGCAGCACTGGCCAGAACCTCAGAGGGGCTGTGGAACCCTCCCAGGCTGGGTGTGCCCTTGGCACAGCAGCACTTGGTGTTGCAGTGAAGGCTGTGGTACAACATGGCAAGAGAGCCCCTGCCAGGACCCCCGTGGGGGAGTCACATGTGGCATTTCAGCACTGCCTGGGGGAGGGGGCTGAACCTGAACACACCATTTCCTCTGGTTTTGGCCCCGACACTTGGGTCTGGGATACTGTCTGGGATTTCTCGCTTCCCTCAAAATACCTTTTGCAAGTGATTAAATACCTAAACGGCTCAAGGTTGTGTCTGCTGAGTGAATTAATAAAAAACAACAACAAAAAAGGATTTGTTTGGTTTGCACCAGGGCAGGAATACTTGAACGGATGCCTATTTTTGTTTTATTAAACATCCAAAGCAGGAGAAAATTTTGAGTTAACCAAACTGCCTACAGACAGGCAGCAAAACTCACAGCAATATTGTTCTGTTTCCCAGAGTTATTCACAATCTGTTACAAACAACAACTGCTATGTCTCCACAATCATTTAACCTTCAGCCTTGGTGTGTGGATTTAAATGCCATTGTTTTAGTCACAAGAAGAAAAACTAATTGCATTGTTGCTGTTACAGCTGTATTTCTGGGAAAATGCTTGCATGGGGTGTATCAACCAGAATCCTCAAGTGAATAATATTTTCCACAATAAAAAAAAAACCTCCAAAACTTTAATACTATATGTAACTGCCCTTTCAACCTTTTATGAGTGAAGCAGCTTCTTTCTAATGCAGGTAGATAGAAGCCTGAAGTAGTTAGAAGTGCAAACACGGGGCTTACCTTTACATCCAAATTAATGCCTTTACACTGGCATTGCAATATAGGGTTTCATATCCACCACTCATATTTACTTACTTTAGAGCTTTTCCTCTATTCTATAAAGGGAATGTTAAGAATAATTATGACAACTTCATCCATTTAGGAAGTGGTTTAGGAAGGATCCATGTCTGGCTGCTGTGTTATAGGAAAAACTCCCAGGAGACAAAAGCACCCTACCCAGCCCCAAGCCCAGGCTCTACCAGGGAGCAGTGGGACATGTGATTCCAGCTCTGGCCTCTGGAAAGGAAGTTTGCTCACTGCGCCTCGGTTTCCCCTGCAGAAGAACCTTATTCAGAAGCTGTTTCATGCTTTCTAGATAAAAGAGAAAATCTGAATTTGACTTTTAAATCCCTCTAGGCAAAGAAAAAGGCTATTGTTCTGAAGAGCCACCAAGATTGCTCAGATATTTGTTGAGGAAAGAGGAATATTTTATTGCCAGGTCACTGGGAATTTCAGTGCCTTTCTTTGCAGCCAGTAAATTTGGTAGCAACAACTCTGTTGATTTCAACAGTGCAATGAATTCCTTATTGAGTCAGAGGGTTTGAAACACAGGCTATCGAGTCCTCATGGGTACTTGGATTTTCCCTGGAAACTTCCCTCTGTGCCACTCACTAACCCCAAGTTTACTTGGACACAAGAGGATAATGCAGCAGGAGAGAGGCCAAGAACAGCTGGGGCAAATCCCAAGGACCCACAAGGAAGTTCAAAACAGAACTTCTTGGTGTCTAGCCTTCGAGACCTCAAACAGAACTACTGCTTTTTTGAGGTGCTTTCCCCCAGTACTTTCCACCATGTAGTGACGAGGAATTTATAGGCAGCCTTTCCTGCTGAGCAAAAAGAGATGCCCCAAGGCAGGGAGTCCTGGGGCAGGGAAGGTGTCTGGGCTGGGGCAAAACAACTGCAGCGAAAAGGCATCCTGATTAGTTTCACCAGGTCTGAACATGATGCTGGTACCATCGTGAGAGCCAGTTGGGATTTGGTCCCATCCAGTGACCTTTCCAGTGTTTCATTCCCTGACCTAAAATTAGGCCTCTCATCCTCTGTAAACAAGTCATGTGCCAGCAGGGCACAGCCATGTGCCTGGAGAGCACTAGCTAGGAGAGGCAGGTCCCAGCCCCAGCTTTTAAACATGGATAGGCATATTCCTCCCACACCACAGGCAGTGAGTGTGTGAGCAGCTCTGCTGACACAGCTTATGCAGCTCTGCCTGCCTCAGGGTGGTTTTTGCAGCCCCGGGGTTCAGCTGAGCAGGTCAGGTTCCAGGGTTCAGAGCAGGTCTGTCAGGACACCCAGCTCTGTGCTGCACAGCACAGCTGTGCTCTCACATCTGGGAGCACCGAGCCACATTGCAGAGAACACGGATATCCGATGCTGCCCCAGATGTGGCTCCTTGCACCATTTCTTTTAGCTTCGCTGGTGAGGCTTTTGCCTTCCCTCAGCCCCTGGCCATGCTGACCTCTGAGTGCACTCAAGTCAGAAGCAGTCCCATCTTAGTGACCCCTATTTAATGCAAGAGCAGTAAAAGAAAAGCAGCATGCATCCCATAGGAACACACACATACACTTGTCTAGCTGCACAGAGACCTTGTCCTTGTCTGTTCATGCTGAACTCCAGAGGCATTAGGAAGCTGTAATCAGAGAAGCAGTGTTATATAAAGAAGCAAGAGCAAGCTGGGAAAAAGAAAGAACTACTGGGTAGCAAGCACTGGAGTACCTTAAAAATAGAGTGCTAAAAGTACCTATTAAAAATAGGGTGCTAAAAGGTGATTTTCTGTCAGAGGACCCCTGAGGCTTCTCCGAAGCAGCAGTGTTTTCCAGAACATCTGTGCTACAGGCAGATGTGAATCCCCCACAATTTTCCCAGCCCAACGCTCTTCCAGGTCTGATCTGAATGCCTTGTTCAGCCCCACTCCAGGCCTGAGCCTTGTGCTGTGACCCGACAACATGCTGTTCATTTCGCAGTGGAGTGGGATAGCAGGAAGTGTGAGTTACCACTCCACTGGAGTGAGTTGGACTCAGAGATGACTGGACTTCCACACCAGGAAAAAACACTTCCAGCTTCCTTCAGATGAAAAGGAGAAAGCCACACTCTTCCCTCAGCACCTGTTGTTCCTCCCTGAGTCACCGTATGGCAGATATTGAGGGTGCCCATCAGAATGCAAGTAGCTCCAAACACAGGGACAATATCCCTCCCTCCATTCTCTGGGGGAGGGTGACTTGCCCCAGGCTATAAAGAAGCCTGGCTGAAGGTCCAGGCACAGCAAACCGGGAATGGCTGGCTGCCAAGCCTCCTGGGTCAAGAGGACTCTTCCAGCACGTGGTGTCTCCTGCCCACTGTGAACATGTCAGGGACAGCTGGGCCCAGACAGAAATCTCTGATATGGATCCCTCCTCCGTCTTCATGTCAGATGGAGGGTGGCATGGCAACCACAGAAATACACACCTCCCTTGCTCAAATACCAGAGGAGGGTTCCAGGGCAGCCTCAGGGATGGATGCCTCCTCTGCCAGAATACCACAGGAAAGGTGTCATCAGCCTCAGCTATGGACCACTCCTCAAGCAGAAATACCAGGATGGGGATGCAGACCATGCTTGCATACAAGCCCTTCCTTTGATGAAGATTTAGGACATTTCTCTCAGGTTTGATCTCCTGGCTTATTATTCAGACATGTAGGATCTCCGATGCCAAAAGCAACCAAAATGATGAAAGCTCTCTGTAGTTAGCTTGGTTCAGATGTGACTAGAGAGGGCAAAAGTATCATCACATGAGGTCGGTACCACTAGCAGTGAAGTTCTCAAAAGGAGTTCACACTTTTGAAACTACCAAATCACAGCTTTGCAGCAGGTCAGACCTCTGATGCCAACCTCCCTCAAACAGACCTGGGAAAAATATGTGTATTCACTACTTGGAAAGGAAGAAAATAGAGCCAGAAGTCATTCCCAGCAGAAGGTAGCAGGGTAATACCTACTTACCCAGAGGGCTGCTGCCAGCCACCTGCAGCCCAAACTGCTGCTTTTCTACCTTGAAACATGCACAGCTGGAATTACTTAGGACAAATGAGTTGAGCTCATGGAAAATCCCACAGGAAAACTGATAGTTTCCTTGTCTGGTAATAAAGGTAATGAAAACAAGTTTGAACAAAAATCTCAAATACCATTCAATGAACAAGCATACTGAATTAATAGATTCCAGGAAGAAAACCTTTACCCTCATAACAATCTGCTTCTTGACACACCTTTAGCTGACAATGAGGATAACAGCTTTTCAGCATCATGAAAGAGGAAATTAGGACTGCACTTCAAAAATAATCTCCTTATCAACACTTCTTGTTTATCGCATCTTCATTTTTACAGGTCAGTAAATCTTTCGTTGTCTAGTGCAAAGGATTCACAACTGTTTTTTCAGTAGAGACATATCCCATCTGTAGGCTCCTGCTCAGCTAAATTTGGATATTAGGATTGCTATTGAGATTGACTTTGATGCTGAATATAGAAGACAGGAACGATCCCATGCAAGTTCGATGTTCCAATTTAAGGAAGCATCTGCAAACCTAAGTTACAAATCTCTGAAGTACATAGTGCTTATAAGTGTAACTTGCAGCTGAGAAATATATCACATATATTGGGGAAGTCAAGCGTAAAAGCCTCGATTCCTCAAATTTGCAGACTTTAGATAGCTTCTTATATGGCACAAACTATAAACACAGAGTATCAGTGTAGCCCTATGCAATACATTGGGTAGCTACAGAGCACAGAAAAATTCCTGTGCAGCACTAGAAGATGTGCAGCCCAGTATAACTTGGTTACTCACTACTCAACATTATTTAAGTAAATACAAGATGCCTGTCTCAGAAATCAGGCTACATAGGCAAGCAGTGTCGTGCTGGTGTATCAGCAGAAGGTCCAAGTGCAGTGATAGCTTTGGTTTCCACAAATAGGGGCACCCAGACAATGGCACCTAAGCTCTAGGTTTTTAATTTAAGACCCAGTTACAAGATGCTCTTTGTTCCCCTGTCTGCTGGCAGAATTGCCCTGACTCCAATGAAGTTTGCTTACAGCCGATAAAGTTGAGGCCCAGCAACAGAGCCCACTACATGAATCTAATTTGGATCTTACATAAATCATTCCATACAAACATTTATCCAAGAAAACAACCCAGGATGCCCACAGATTTGCAGCCACATTTGCCAACACCAGCTGAGCATCAGGAAGTGTGAGTTCCCACTCCACTGGAGTGAGTTGGACTC
Source organism: Pseudopipra pipra (assembly GCF_036250125.1). Lineage (NCBI taxonomy): Eukaryota > Metazoa > Chordata > Aves > Passeriformes > Pipridae > Pseudopipra > Pseudopipra pipra. The sequence continues at coordinate 55,002,761 of NC_087554.1, forward strand.
AGAGATGACTGGACTTTCCCATACTGCTTGCTGCAGGAGTCTCCTACAGTCAGGGCCTCCAGTGCTAAGCTGGGGATGAGACATTGGTCAGAGACAAATGCAAAGACCCCCTGAATGTTTGAAGAGAGGTTTCAGTGTGTCTGAGACACTTGTCATTGAGCCACTTTCCAATGCAGATTCACAGCACACCTGGGACAGACAACCCTGCATCCCGCAGGGATTACATAACTGAGGATGTGAGCAGAGAACCAGCCCCAGGTCCTCCCTGCATCCAGAACAGCATCCTCTGCTTTCAGACAGTCACAAACACTGCCTTTCCAGCCATGCCCAGAGTTACATGTGTGTGTGTAATCCTTGGACCACACCAGCCTCCCTGGTGCCTCCCGGGGACCACATCCCTTAGCCTCCTGCATGAAAAGGATGCAGCACCAAGCTCACCTCCAGCTGCACTGTGCTGCTCCCAAACTGGCTCTAACTGCAGATGTCAAACTTTGCCTCCTTCTCTCCCCTTCACATTGGCATTGGAGGAAGTGATGAAGCATAGAGCAAGTTACTGCACTCCAGGACCAAATCTTGTGCTGTTTCATGTTTCCGATGATTTTCAGACTGGCGTGGCAACCCAGCATTTCTGTCCTGTGACATTGCTAGTTTCGGGTCACTCATTGTCAAGTAGTAAGGGGACCCAACCCTGGAGTAATCCCAGAGGGGAACCCTCTGCCCAGCTCAGCCGAAGGCTGGCCTGAGATGAATCAGGGTTTTCCAGAGACCGGAGATCATGGGTTTGCCCATCAGGGCGGCCCCTCTGTTTCTGCTTCCTGTTTTGGCAGACATTGTTGGGTGTGAGGTTTTTCCCTGCTACTATGGACTTTTAGGGAAAAGAGTCCCTGAGAGGAAAGCAGCAGCCCCAGTGGGCAGGACACAGGCCCAGTGGACAGGAAGCATCTGCTCTCCAGCACTGTGCCAGCTCAACTGGGCACCTCCTTCCAGCACAAACATTGGTCTCAGACCATGTCTGCTGCTGGGGGATGTCCCCATGCCAGACCTGCACAGATTTATAGCCCCTCCAAAAGTTGTGCAGCTACACAGGTGCTGAGTGTGGGCATCAGTAGCACCAGGAAAGCTCAGGGTTCACAATCAGCTTTAAATCTCAGGACCATTTTCTTACATTTTGCATTTGACCACAGCTGTCAGATGTAAAACGGAAGTCATTCCAGGCACAGTAACCAGGCTCTTGGACTTGCTACTTGTCCCATTCCCTGCCCCACTGCAGCTTCCCAGAAAAGGAGGGAGGAGGTAGGCTCTGCAGGACCACAATATTTTGATTTTGTGCCTGCACGGTAACTGCTTCAGCTCAGATCTCATCCAGATGTGTGCTGAAGATGCCTCACATTGAGGCTAAGCAACAGACAGCACAGCCCTCACAGCCTCCACAGACCCTCTGCAATGGCCCCCCCCAACCATTGCTGTCACCCAGACATCCCCTGGTTGCCCTCCAACCATCCCTGCTGTGGCAGCACACAACTTCCACAGCGTAACAGGCTCACCACAACTCCATGGCCAGGGATGGGGGTCCCTAGACATCAAGAAGAGAAATCAGGAAAACAAACCACAGAATCATAGAACAGTTTGTGTTGAAAGACACCTTTAAAGGTAATCTGGTCTAAACCCCCTGCACTGAGCAGGAACATCTTCTACTAGATCATGTTGCTCGGAGTCCTGTTCAACCTGACCTTGCATGTATCCAGGGATGGAGCAACTCACCTCTCGGGGCAACCAGTGTTTTACCACCCTCATCATAAAACATGCCTACTTTATCTATGATCTAAATTGACCCTTCTTCAGTTAAAAAACCATTACCCCTTGTCCTATCACAATAGGCCCTCTAAAATGTTTGTCTCCTTCGAGTACTGAAAGGCTCAGTAAGGTCATGCACCCACAAGTGGAAGACAGAGTTTGGGAGACTTTGGGGTGAGGAAGGAAGCCATTGGCTCCCAGTACCTTCAGTACACAGCACTGAAGGTTCTGAATGATAATACTGTCTTCTGGGAGTGCTGTGAGCCCTGCTCTGGGGAAGGTGCTTCACTGTGGGCATGATGCAGGACGCAGATACAGGCAGCTGTGCTTTCAGGCACACACCTCACCCCTACCAGCCTCCTGGTGGCAATGCCCTGCTCAGGGAGCAAAGCTTTCATACAATCAAAGAATATCCTGAGTTGGAAGGGATCTACAGGGATCATCAAGTCCAATACCTGGTTCTGCACTGGACAACCTCAAAAGTCACACCACGTGTCTGAGAGCATTGTCCAAATGCTTCTTGAACTTTGGCAGGCTTGACGCCACAACCACTTCCCAAGGAAGCCTGTTCCAGTGCCCAACCTGAGTGAAGAACCTTTTCCTTATATCCAATCTAAACCTCCCCTGACACACCTTCATGTCACTCCCTCAGATTCTATCACTGGTCACCAGAGAGAAGAGATCTGTGCCTACCCCTCCACTTCTCCTTGTGAGGAGACTGCAGATCATGATGAGGTCTCCCCTCAGTCTCCTCCAGGCTGAACAAGCCAAGTGACCTCAGCTGCTCTTCATATAACTTCCCCTCAATGCCCTTCACCATCTTTGTTGCCCTCCTTTGAATGCTCTCTAACAGCTTAAGGTCTTTCTTATATTGTGTCACCCAGAACTGCACACAATATTCAAGGTGGGGTTGCATCAGTGCAGAGCAGAGTGGGGCAATCCCCTCCCTCACCCAGCTGGCGATGCTTTGCTTGGTGCCCCCAGGACATGGTTGGCCCTCCTGGCCAAGTAACTGGCTGCCAGTGCACTGCTGACTCATATTTGACTTGCCATCGACCAGGACTCCCAGGTCCCTTTCCTCATTCCCCAGTCTGTACATCCGGGGTTGACCACCCCAGGTACAGAATACGGCATTTTCGGCGGCACCTGCTCCATCCCGATTGGAAGAGTTTCCAAGCCTACAATGGGACACATCGCACAGACAAAGCCCTCGGGGCAGTGAGCCCAGGGTGCCCGTGCTCCATCCACCGGTCTGTCAGGACAGGGCGCTGGGGTTCAGTTCCTCTGCAGGGACCGACCCCGGGGCCAGCCACCCCCGTCCGTGTCACCTTCCCCGCCGGAGGGGATTTCTCGGTTCTCTTTGGCTCGACCCACGGGCCGGGGGGGGGCGTAGCCGGGATTTCCCGCTCGGTCCCGCCCCGAGTCCTTATAGCCGGGCTGCCCCGGCTCCTCCGGCAGCTCCGCTGACAGTACTGGTGACAGCCCCGCATCCAGCCCCGCATCCAGCCCCGCATCCAGCCCCGCATCCAGCCCCGCCGCCGCCCGAGAGCCGCCGCAGAGTAAGTCCTTCGTGCCAACTGCCCGGAGCTCGGGTCTTTCCCTTTCCCCGTCTCTCCCGCTTCTCCCGAGTTGCCGCCCGACTCCCGGCTCGCCTTGCTGCGAGTCTGGGGAGCTCGGGGGCTCTCTGCTGTTCCTGAGAGGGGGAAACAAGTGGCAGGTGCTAAAGGTTGGGTTCCCGGACACAGAAACAGGTTTGAGTCTCACCGGGTAATTATCAGAATGGAGAATAAGTCAGACTGCTGCGAGACAGCAGCTCCAGGCACATTCCAGAGCTAGACACCGCAAGGATATGTGTCTGGCAATTCCATTTTGACAGCTGGGTCTGATTTCTGTTGCTTCTTCCCAAAATTTCAGGGTACAGGCTGCAAGTGGTGACTACTGTAACCCCCACCACCACCCTCCAACTCTTTCCCCAAAATCCAGATGTAGGTCTTGGACACCAAGGCATCCTAAACCCAGATCAGGCACTGGGATCCAAATCCAGTGTGACATTTCCCAGCCTCTCCTGTTTGTCTGATTTTCCCCCAAACCACAGAAAAGTAACTGGATTATGAGTCACTCAGCCTGGCTGCACTGGAAAAACACCATTTCAGTGCCTGGATCCTGGATGGTCCAGGGCAGCCCATGTGGTCTGCACCTTACCAGGGGCAGTGTGCTAAGCTGGCACATTTCTGCATTGCCATGCTTTCCATTTTGTGACTGTAGTTCTTCCTAGTCAGGGAAGTACTACTGCCCCTAGGACCTGTCCTTTCCTTGAGCACTGAAAATTCCTGTCAAAATTCCCTTCTATCCTTAGGCAGGAGCCCCATATCCACTGTGTCAGCTCCTCGGGCACAAATTGAAAGGTTCAACCCCAGGGTTAGGATCCTTGGTGTGCTTAAAGTAGGATTTCTTTTTGAGGCTGCTGCAAAGTAAGGAAGAGACTTTCTGTGGTTGGAGCATATGGCTGATCTAGAAGCCATGGTCTCTCACCATCACACCCGAGTTCAGAGCAGAAAACCTGAAGAAACCCTCATTCTCCAAAGCATTCAGCTGCCCGTCCCCATCAAAGGACCTTGAGGCTTGCCAGATCCAATTGAACCAATCAAATGGGAGCAGAGAGCTTTGGAAAACTCAGGTTTGGGTTTGCTTCAGTCACGTTCTCTATAAAAAGACGCCTGAAAAGCCAAAGATTTTGGAAGTGCCAAGAGAGGCTCTCAGGGAATATGTGTGTTTCTTCTCGGTTGCTGTTAGCTCGAGCAGTGAACTTTGCAAATTCCAGGCCTGAAAGCAGGATTTGGCTTTGGGAACAGTAATATGAAACCAAAATTCTGGACAGCAGCAGCTGATTTCTCTTTCAGAAGCAACAGTTTAAAATGATGCTGCCCAGATTTGAAGCAAGAGGGAAAAGTAACATATTACAGTGCATTCTCTCTGCTTCTTTCCAATAACAACATATATGTATAATTTTCTCTTTCTCTGTTTGAAAAATTCTCTCTAATAGCAGGAGATGCTGTTTTACAGGACTATTTTCTGTTGTGCTTTAGTAATTTAGGGAAACAAAATTCTCATTTAAAAATTACTGAGGCACTGCACAGCTATATCTACACTATTCCCCAGACAGGTGATAGCATGGTTTAATGCTGATTTAAAGCATCTCAGGCCAGATGAGATGCCATGGGATCCTCTGGCAGCTCTGCCACTGCCATTCTCCTGAGTCCCTTGGGTCCCTCATCACCCCCAGCCCTATGGGGGTGCCCGGAGCTGCTGAGGCACATGGACCGAGTCCCCTGGGAAGGCTATGCTATTGCCTTAGCTTCTCTATTGGAGACATAAGTTTTGTTCCCCCTCAGCTTTTGACTCCACTAAGAGCAGAGCTTGGCCACCATCAGGATGCTGCTGGACTACATTGGGTGGCGGGTGTCTCACAGGGATCTGCAGACAGGAGCATGGATGTGAGCAGCAAGTGAAGTGTCAAGGTGGGGCTCTGGGTGGCCCAGCTTGTCTATAGACTGCGATTTCCCAGGCAGAGCCAAGTGGAAGCCAGTGGTGTATCTACTCAATACTTAATCCAGCTACCCAAAACTGTAGGAAAAAACCCCACCTCCTAGGAGGGCTTCCCAACTTGCAAAGGTTGGGGCTGGCGTCTACATATACTCTTTGCTTTGATTAATTATCTGCTTATTTAGGAGTCACCACATAGTCTGAGGTTCATTAAACTCAGTGTCTGCACTGCTCTACTGCTTCAAAAGATTGTTTGACCCAGTGCAAGTTTCTTGTGTGGGCAGGGATGACCCCACTTCCACAGGGAACAGTTGGGGGAGGAATGGCTGATGCAAATGCAGAGAATAAACTTTGCTAAATAAGTCTGGATTTCTGAGAGGCTCTCGGAGAGTGGGGAATTTCCACTAAAACGAGAGATAAACCCTTGTGACTTAGGATGTCAGTCCGCTTGAGAGGACCAAAAATCCAAACAAATGTTTGTTAGTACTGGCAGCAGCTCAGGAAAAAGAAGTCAAAAAAAAAGATCAGCAAAAAATTTCAGAGTAGGGGTAATAAGTCAGTCTCTTCCCCGAGTCTCTCTAGCATGCCATGAGCCGCCCCTCACGAATGAGCTCGTTCCTGAGTGTGCTACACAAAAGCTGCCTCATTTGAGGAGGAAAAGGAGCAAATGGGAAGCCACCGTGCCAAGAGTCTGGCCTGGGCCCTTCTGTATCATGGCTGTGCTCCAAGAGTTTCCATTTTCCGTTCTGCCCACCCCAGAACAGCCCCAGCTCAGAGGTACATGCTGTGATCAGCATCATGGGGAGAGCTTGCTCTGTCCCACTGCAACTACACCAGCAGTCACAGTACCACTGTCCTAACGCTGCAGGACCTCTGTACAGGGTGGCAAAGGATGCTGTGTGAGCTGTGCTACTCTTCTGTTTGGAAACTGTAAGCTGAATATACTATGTCAAAAATAATTGGAGCTAAAGACTCCCCTGGCACAAACCATACTGCCACATAACAATAATGAGAATGATGTTGATAACAGTAAATTAATAATACTAGTGAGTTGGGAACAACGTCAGCTCTTGACCTTAAATCATTAAATTTCCCAAGACTTGAATTGGAGCTCCGTGCCTGGGAAGTGATTCAGCATTTCCCTGGTGTTAGCTGCTAAAAGAGTTAGGAGCCTGCTGGAGTTTAACAGTCTTTGGTTTGAGAGCAGAATACAGGCATAGAGGAGCAGCCCATGGCCATCTAAGCCAGAGCCAAATTCCTGGTATGTCCTGTCTGCCACAGAGAGCAGGAGCAGATGCTGATGGAGGCAGAAGGCGCAGTGCTAGCACAGCATTTCCTGCCTGTGGCCCCCAGATGCAACAAGCACCACTTCCTTTTATCTGAGTATTTCTTCCAGAAAGTGTGAGGTTTTCTTCCATAAGGAAGTTTCTTATAGGAAGTAAGTAAGTTTCTTATAGGAAGTAAGTTTCTTACAGGAAGTTTCTTACAGTAAGTGCATGGCTATCTAACAATAAAGAGAAGAGATGGAGAGAGGAGTTTTTAATACCTCTTGCCATTAAGGCTGAGGCTGCATTTCAAGGTAAAAGTGGGAGCTGGGATTTACTGCTGGTATTTCCTACTGCAGATACAAACATAGGCCAACTAGCAGTGGCACACTGATAATCACTGGGCAAGCATTCAAGCTGGCCAGATGTGAGTGAGCATGGTAGCTATTGCATTGACAGCCTTACTTAGATGTTTAAGGTTGTCTCTTTCAGATTATTACCAGGACACAGTTCTGACAGATTTTAAAAACTTTTATCCAGCCTAATCGTTCTGTTATGGACTCTCTTATGTGTAGTGTCACTTAAATGGTTTTCAAAGTTACATTGCATTCACCTTGGCATTGAAGAAGAACCAAAGCTGTTTACAAATCCTCCTTTCTGATCATCATTCATCGAAACAAAAGACCTTAGGCTTTTGGAAAGGGAGAGGTACTTTCTTTGGTTAGAAAACAAACAAACAAAAAAGAATAATAAATGCTTTGTATGAAATAATTGGAGACAGAGAAAGAACTCAGCTGAATCTGTGCTTGAAAAACAGGAAGGAAGGGATTTGGCAAAAATAATCTAAACACAATTATATATTGGGAAATGCAGGCTGAGAAAAGAACCCTTTATCTTCTTCCCAAATGAGTTTTCATCTTCGTTGCATTTTAAAGGCAATAGCATTACTAATCCTGAACATGACCTGGCGTCCAAAGCAGGGCAAAGAAAAGCTCTCAGTGATGCCAGGCTCTAACTGCTCTCTGTACCATCCAGCTGCTACCACTAACTTGCTGTTTCAAAGCTCTACAAGCTGCTGGGAGCCAACAGGAGGAAAGAAAATTAAAATGAAAAGCCACAATCTTCCAACCAGTTTGCCCAGAAATAAGTATCATGGTTTGATCAGCATGATACATATCAACAGTATGAACTTAACAAGGGTATTTGAAGATCACCACTTTGTGGCCTTATAACTGAAGCCAAATTCTTCCTTTATTTAAAGCCTAATTCTTCTGCCCTTCCTCAGTACATGTAAGCCAAAACTTTCTTGCCTGAGAGTTCTTCATACAGAAGTGTTCTGGTCTCCTAGAAAGTCACTTTATTTAAAGTGTTATTAGAATAAGGATTGGAAACTATGAGTCACTTTATTTATTTGCAATAATTACATAATTATAATCATTACACAAATTGTCATAGTTGTGCAAATAAGTATTTAGCAATACATTAAATTATACAGGAACATAAATAACTCTAATTATGAATTCTGAAAATATGTTGTAACAATAACAAATTCCTGTTATCACTTACTTGTAGTACAGGAGTGTTGGTGGTAGAGTAGGACAAAGCAGGATAATGTCTGTTTAAACAAGGCTAAACCACCCTGATCCTCATGCCTTGTTCCTGTTTTCACTTAGCAGAGATCGGCAAAAAAAGGCCCTGAGGAAGGTGGGAATTGATCCCAATGCCATATAACAGTATGAGAGTTTTGTGGTTGCTCTGAAGAGGCACAGGACACTTGTCCCACCCATCCATATTCATATGCAATATCCATGCTCACGTCCATAGCTGTGGAAAGCTCTGCTCTCCTGTATCCATATAAGCTCAAGGTCTCAGACCATCTGAATCAACCTTAAAACGACTCTTTGATTTTCTCTAGGTTCTTTATTAGACCAGAGAGCTGCTTCCTTTCTCTCAGTTACCTGGAGTGACATTGCTCAGGAGCTCCCCTGCAGAGCTGTGCTCATTCCAGACGTGCAGCATTCTCCACATTGCCTGCATGTATGCCTTGCCACGTTTTTCCATGGTATTTTTCTGGCTGTTATAATCTGATCAATTCTTTTTCTGAAATTTACAGGCTAGAAGGAAAATGATGAAAATGTTACCCTTTCTCCAAAGTGGTCCTATTGGAATACGCAGTGGATCAGAGGGTTGCATTGGTCCGAACAGGCAGTTTGAAAACCCTTCGGCATCAGTAGCTGAGCAAGTGCCTGCCTGTTCTGAATCTTCTGTAGAGGAGATCTGGTCCAAGAACCAGGAGAAGATGAGTGAAAGGCCAGCGGGAGCCTGCAGAGCTTCACGTGCCTCTTCCATCACGAGCAACGAGAGCTGCATCTCTGCTGGAGACAGCCCTGAAAAGGGCAGAGGAATAACAGGAATCCTTAGAAGTGCATTTAAGAAAATTAAAAAGACCAAGCCACCCAGTGGTAAGTGCTCTTCCATCCTCCTTGTACCACTTCAAGGGCCATAGTTACTTCTAGAGGGGCTGCACAAGGTGGAAAATTGCCCCCCGGAGAAGCGAGGGCACCAATAGATTGAAGTGACTTTTCCAAGAAGCCTGGGGAAACATGGGCTGAGGGAGACATGATCTCAAGTCATAGACCTTTAGTACCAAGGGCACAGTCCATTGGGAACTGTCAGTTTGCAGGTTTTCTCTCCAAAAGTTATTTCTACCTCTCATGGGGGCACAGAGTTCTGAGGGTGGGTGAGAAACCAAGGCATACCTCTCAGCTCTGTTTCTCCATGAAACCACCACCCTGTGAAATCACAGAACCACAGGATGGTTTGAGTTGGAAGAGACCTTAAAGATCATCTATTTCCAACCCCTCTGCTCTCCCAATCTCCTCTTCTTCCAGGAACAGGAGTAAGCACCACATGTAGGTCTTTCCCGGGATTGACATGTGGACATACAGCTTCTCCAGTCGCAGGCACTGGTCCTGCAGGATGCTTGGGGAGGTAGAGAAATACTTGTTTAGAGAAACCCAGCACAAGAGAGGAAAGTGTCCCTTGTTACCTCATTCATAAACTTTGCAAGCTGTACCTTAAAATCCGTTCATTTTGTAGCACTGCCTCCTTTGCTGTGGGGTTCTTATGAAGTCTTATTGTTTTAGTACAAATTATCTTATTTCCAGACAAGCCTCTACCTGTCTGACTGGTGTCTCCTTCTCCATGTGTCAAATGTTTTCCCTAACTGGTGGTTTTCCTTCTTGGCCTTGAATTTGCTGCTGAAAACAGGCCTTTTGTGCCTTTTTTCTTATCAGTTCATTGCCCCATTCCGGATGTCTGCAACCAGAACTGCAGAAAATATTTCAGATAAGATACCACCAATGCCCGGTACAATATGTTACCATTTTTCTGTCTCACCTGGGCATTCCTCACTGGATTCATCCTGGGGTCATAACTGACATTTTCACCATCACTTCCCAGTAACGATTTACAAATTCTCCAGGCATCTCTCTTCCTCCTCCATCTCAAGCTGATTCACATCCAGCTTGAAGCAGAAAATCCTATTTGTTGCTAAGTAACTTTTGTTCTATTGAATTTGTATCTTGTATTTTGTGCTATTAAATTTCAGCCCATTTACTATTCAAGTTATCCCATTCTCCCTGTAAAATGTACCAAGCCCTCAGTTTCGATAATGTCTCTGTGTAATCAGCAGATGCCAGTAAGGCACTCCCAGCTTTAATGCCACAGCCTCTAATGAGAATATGAAGTAATATGAGTTTCATGGATAATGTAAGCTTTCTCCAGCCAGGGTCCTCCATGTAAACATTACATACCTAACAAAACTTATTGTGGGATATAATTTCTTCAGTTTAACTAATAATTTCCCAGACTGCACTGTCTCAAGCAATTGGCTGCTGTTCAGATAAGATAGTTCAATTGTATTTATCTTGCCTGCTAAATGTGTCCTTCAAAACAATTTCACAGGTCAGGTTGTGCTAATCTATTTCTGGAAACCCATGTAGTATTTCCTCTAGCACATCTTATTTAGCTACATCTTTCCATCTGCATTTTTTCTAGAGCCATGCTTCTGACTTGAGATTATATTAATGGGAAAGGGATAATCAATCAATCAATAAATATCTTCACAAGGCTAAATTCTGGAAAAAACTATATGTAGCTCATGAATAGTTCACCATATGCAATACACTGGTGATGGGTATTCAAATTGCCATTGCCCCAGTTAAAAGCAAGCTAGGAATAATCTGATCTTTAAATAAACAGATTTTCTATATGGTGAAGGAACCCAAGATCTAGCATTTTAGAAATATAAGCATTTTAAAAAAATATTCCAGAACTGTCATTTTTTATAAAACATAAATTTAAGTCTTCAATCTTGGGTAAAGAAAGGCTGTTCTTTTTTCACCAGTCAAACAAGTCATGGTTCTCCTTGGAGAGCAAAAGCTTTGTGATGCCACCCAACATCTGATTGCCCTGGAGAAGAGCCTGTCTAGCAAAAGTGAGGAGGGACTGAACACCAGCCAGGAAGACATCGAGTCTGTCTATGAAGTTCTGAAGCACAAAGTCTTCAGTGTCTTGAAAGACTCCGTGCTGCTAGCAAAAACAAACCCAGACCTGCTGCAGCAGGCAGTGGAGGCTCTGAAAGAGCAGGAGAGAGAAGATCAGAACTACATGTCAGAGAATCCACCTGACCAAAATATGCAATTTAGACCTAGAAAATGGAAAGAGCTTTGGCTGGCTACAGTAAAGGAGTCGGTAGAGGCTCGAATGAAGGACACAAGCCGTACTCCCATAAATGAGAACCTCTCTGCAGTCGGCCAAAACCTCCTGCACGTGGGAAAGACAATGAAAGAAGATTTGACAGTGGTTGTAAAGTACATTAAAGAGCTTTATCCTCCTGAGTTTAATGTGTTCAGCACATATGCAGAATTCTACCACGATTATTTTGCCTCCCAGGCAAAGAAAAATGCTGAGTCTCATCTGGAAGACAAGGATATTTACCTTCTTCTCTCATGGGTGCACAAAATTTATCCAAAGTAAGTGAGACTTTTAAAAGTTTTTATCCCAACACAGGTTTACTGGCTGCAAAACAGGCATTTGCTTGATTTATGGATTAGTATCACTGCGAGGCAGTCCAGTACCTGGCTAGGTTCTGGTATCACTGGTGACATGCTGATTTACACTAGCTGGCCAGGACAGCTGGAAGGGACGCACTCAAGGCTGCTAGTCTGTAACTGAAGGGCTGATCCCACCATTTAGGCTTCTGGACAACAAACACAGATGTTTAGAGCTTCACTTGTGGGGTAAATTGGTCAGGTTGATTGCCTTGATATCTATTCCAGTTGCACATTTGAACTCATTCTTAGAAAATCTGGAAACTTCAGCTCTCTGGACCACAGGGGAGACAATAAATAGAACAACCTGAGATGCAATTATCCTGGGCATGGAGGATGTTGCTTAGGTGTTACCCACAGTCTATGCTCTCCTCCCAGTTAGGAGACCCATGCATGCACCCTTGAGAGAGGACATCATTAGCCAAGGGTCACCCTTCATCCTCACGAACCCTGTATGTTATAGAATTGAAAGTATTCCTTGTTGTGGCTTATAGTACTGGATTGAGAATTGAGGGCTCTCATTTCTTAGGTGGAAACCAGTAATGTTTTTTCTATTCTAAAGTCATTCAACCTTCACCTCTATTTTTTTCACTGATAGAATATAATGAGTCAGTGTTGATCCTGGGAGTTTTCCAGAGTTATGCTCTAGGTCAGGATATTCAGGCCTGAACCAGTATGTGTTTGGAAATCAGTAGCTGTGAGGAGGAGGGCTCAGCCAGAGCAGCGCAGCCTGGCACTGGGGACAGCACTGGCCAGAGTAGCAGCTGCTTTGTGGGGTGTTCCCAGAGGTCACATCCAGGTGTTCGCTGAGGGATCACCTCTCTGCATGGCCAGCAGCAAAGGGAACAATGAGGAGAAGGAGGACGGCTGCACAACAACCTGGCCCCAGCTTCCAGTGTTGTACCAGAAACAGCCCATGTGCTGGAAGCAGGGCAGTGCACCCCTGTGGAGCTGGGTGATGTGCAAACACAGGGCTCAGGAGATGTTCAGGGTTATTCTCCTCAGCTCCAGAAGGACAGGCTGCTTCCACATCAGCTCCCACAAGTGTTGTCCTGAGCTCCCCAAGGTTCGCAGGTCTGCTTCCTCACAGCTGCTCAGGAGCATCCGGCTCAGCCAGCACACGGTGGGAACATGACAGCAGGGTATGAATCCACCCACTGTACCACCCAACCAGCCACAAAACACCAGCTTTTCATCTCCTCATGTCTCTATGTTGATGGAGAGAAGTCGTGCCCAAGGGCTAGACCCTCCTGCTTGCTTCAGATCCCCCATGCCCATCAGAGCACAGTGGCTGGTGCTCAGGAACTCAGAAGACCATGACTCCCTTCCCAGGGTTACCTGTAGTCCCATCCTCACAGATCCCACCCCTGGCACATATTCATCTCCTCCAAGTCTTGCCTGGACTAAGGACAATGTATATTTCCTTCTGTTTTTTCACTGAGATCCTCGAAAAGTGTTAGTGATTTGCATCGACAGCTGTCTTCAATTACACTGCCCTTGGAAAATGTGATTGTTTGGCTCTTTTCATTCCAGAGATATGAGAAAAGATCATGCTTTAGCCAAGGAGTTGGATAAAGTTAAGCTTGGAAGCCTTTTGCCATCAAGTCTGAGCAAAGAGCTTGAAAAGAAATACCTTGACAGTGAAGAGGTGAGAATCTGTTCAGTCACTCCTCTTCCCTTTACTGCTCCCCTATGACTTCCTGGAGAAGCTGTGACTTGTCCTGAACACACAGTTCTCACCTGTGAGCCATACACCCCACATGCCCTTCCAGGGAGAAGTAAAAGCTTTTGTTTGGTTTTGGGGCACAGGTCAGCTTTCTGCTAGATGGGACTTGCAGAGCAAACTTCTGCTTAGTCTTGGGAGCCATCTGAAAAGAACTGTTCTGTTCTTGAAAACTGCGTGGTAGGAAGGGAAGGGGGGAAATCCAACAGCTAATCTTCATGGGCAGTTTTCCAGTTGCCTGTTAAATCTCCAGAGGGATTTGTAATCCCTCTCATAGTAATATCAAAAGGATCCCAAATTACTCCTGGTCTCTGCAGATGTCCCAGACCATGGGTGAGTGCAAAGCATGGAGATCTGGTCTTAAAAAAATCTGTTAGTTTAATAGAGAATTTCTTGGTCTGCAGATGATAAAAGTGGCTCTGGTTTTTGTATCACTTAATAGAAAAAAGGAGCAACTTCTACAGTACTCCCAGAGCTCAGTGTTTTTGGCATTTGGGGCTGGAGTTCCTGGAAAATGAGAAGACAAATTCCAGGTTTAGATGTAGCTCTGATGGTTTGCATATGGGAGAGGTGGTGTGAGGTCTGCAAAGCCCATGAGCGAGGCACCGGGAGATCAGCAATATGTACCAGACACTGTACAGACCATTTCCAAAGCCTCACTGCAGTGTGTACTCAGAGGGGTCAGAGCAGAGAAAACCCGAGAGCATTTTGTTTCATTCTCCAGCGCTTGTAAGGCATCAGAAGTGCTCATGCAAAAGAATTGCAAAACCAAGTAGCACTGCATGTGACACACGGGCAATGTGTGGTTGGGGGAACTTGGGCTCTGGCACATGCAGCTGCCTGCAACCTTTCTACTCACCGCTCCCCTCCCTGCCCTCCTAATCCCCACGGATGTGGTGGGGTGATGGGCAGAGATACAGAGTTTCATCTTCGTTCCTACCTTGAAATACTCAGCTCACTGTTGCATTGGTGGATACTGTGAGGGGGTTGTCCGTGTTGTTGTGGTGGGTTAAGCATCTTGTAACAAGGAGCCTTCCCAGCCAGAGCCGAGGAAAAAGTCTTCTGAGCCAGGCAAGAGGTGGATGGGCAAGTACAACCCGCGGAAGGCAGGAGCTGCTGCATCCATGTTGTGGTAAATGCTGTTGTTCTTCCTTCCTTAAAGGTTACCGTCAAAAATTCTCTGAGCAAGTGTTTAGATAAAGAAATCCAAAGATGGAAAGAAGACAAAGAACCAGAGAAGCTAAATGGGCATTTTCAGAGTGAACTCCTAGGAATATTTGTTATCCAGGTAATACAGAGCTATACTAAAAATAGAAAATCTCATCCGTCACTTACTTGGGATTTGAGACCAACCATGGTCACTATGGGAAAGCAAAAGGCTAAGTCACTTCTGTGGGGCAGTAGCAGAGGTGGGTGATACAGGGGAGCCAAACCCCCATGGTCTGGCATGGCCCTGGTACACCACATGCTGGAGGCAAACTCTTCTGTAGGCAAAATGAGAAGGAACGCTGCCCTCATTCTCCCCATGCAGTCTCTCCTGCATCCCCAGTAGCAGAGAGACAAGAGGTTCCTTGCCAAGCAAGGAATCTGTTGCTTGCTCTCAGGGAGACTGTCACAGGCAGAGCTGCCCTTTTTCCAAGCTCAACGCTTTCCCTCCTCTGCCTGCAGAGAATTAGTCAAGCGTATTTTTCAAAAAATAAACCTTTCATATGATGAGATTGTTGTGATTAAATTGTATTTTAATGCCATCATATGACATTCAAAAAAGAAAAAAAAGAAAAGAACAAAACCAAGTGTCACTTTTGCTACTTCCTCAGCTATTTTACAGGCTTTCTTTCATGCTTCTTTCTTCTTTGCCTCTTCCCATTTGAAAATGAAGTTCAAAACTAAATAAGTATAGCTGCTCTGTATGGTGCCTGGCTCAGTCGCAGGGGGGATGCGGGAGAGCTGGGTACAGTTACCTCAGTTAAGGATCTGCAGCCTCTTTGACCAGCCAACCTGGCTTTTTCAGAGCAGGCAGCATTTAATATTGATCTTGCTTTTTTGTTCGTTTTTTAGAGCATCTACAGTGGCCAGAAGCGAGCCCAGGACATCAGCAGTGCTGTGGGGGAGGAGCTGTCTCAGCGCCTGTTGAAGGAGCTGCCTGCCTTCCTGAGGAGGTGCGGTAAGGCAGCCGCGGGCAGCGGGGCTGGCGGAGCCACCCGGGCATGCACTCACCCACCTCTCCTCTTCCCATCTCCCCTCCAGCTACAGGGATGCTTTCGAAGACTTTAAGGAGAAAAGTAAGAAGCACACACACTACAAGCCTATACTGATTGCAAATATTAACAACTGCTGGAATTTTAGGTAAGGGTCCAAGAGAAAAAGTTTTCTCCTTCCTCTGCAGGCAACCTATAATAGTGTGATAGAGGGGAGGTACTTCAGAGCGAGCAGAGGTAGATCCATCTACCTGCAGAGGAAAATTTGGAGACCTCTGAATTTCTCTCTCTATCATCTGAGGACAGACTATTCTGACCTTGCTGATGTTTCCTTGCAGAGAATACACGGAGAAAAACATGGCAGAAAAGGACGATGGTAAAGCCGATATCCTCAGCACTCTTGGCGATATTGAAAACAGTGGCTTTGATGTGCTGCTTCAGCAGCTGTTTGTTCAGCTGAAGGTACTGTTCCCATGCCCCACACCCTCCTGCCCCATGGCTCAGCTGGTGCCAGGGCAGGGCACGGTTCTCCTGCTCTGCTATCTGTAGCTCAAATCTCTGATTCAAATCAGCAAAGTTCAGGAGGGCTCTGGGCCAGGGCACAGTGTCAGCCCTAACCCACACTACTGCCAGAAAACTCCCACTAACCTCTGCTTGAGCTGTTCCTCAAGCCTGAAGGAATGGGTGCAGTGGCACAGGCATGACTGTGCAGGTGACATAACTCGTGCCGATCGCTCTGAGACAACGGGCTGCAGGAGGGAGAGTCTCAGCCTGCAGCTGTTTACTCTCCAAAATGTATGAAGCCATTACAAATGGCCTAAACTGCAATTACACAGCTTTTGGCTTCTTCATAAAGGTGACCTAAAGGGCAAATTAGGCTTCTTCCCTTTTTTTTTTTTTTTTTTTTTTTTAGTGTATGTAACACAAGCTTTTTAAGTTACACAATTTTGGTGGAGGGGAAGGAGGTTTAGGAGTTGGGAATGTTCAGCCACAATCTCTCCTGCTTTCTCTGTAGAGCCTTTTTGAATGCATGACAGAGCAGGGTTGCTTTTTATTTTTTTTAAATTTTCCTGTTTACTTACTGTGGCTGAGAAAAATTGAAAATCTCTCATAATGATTCATTTTTTTCCCCCTGATGGTTCCATAATTCTCTAATCAGACAAGATGGTGTGAACAAAACATTAAAAATGTGGAAATAAAAAAATATGAAACTTTTGAGCCCTTGGTCTTCTCCATCATGAGGAACCAAGAAGGGGACACAGTCCCCTCTTCCCCCACCCCTGTAAGCCATTGTCACACACCTTTGCACAGGACTCTGCACGCTGCCCTCTCGCTATACAGGACACTGTACATATAGTAATGCTAAATATAAACATGCATGGGATTTGCTTTGAGGCAACTTAACTGATTTCCCTTTTTTTCAGCCAATGTATAAGAAGTTCACAGAAAATAAGTGGGACTCCAGCAACGAAATTATGAATGAGATCATTAAAACCACCAGCAAACATATTTCAGACTTCCGGACATTAAGGGACCCTTTTTACCACGTAAGTCCAAGAGAAATATTGGAGGGATTCTGGGATGCTGAGGCTGCATTTTCAGCTTTGATATTCTGTGACTCAAGTTGTCTTGACCAACACTGAGCTGGTGAGCTGGCCTGGCATCTGAGAGCTGCTCAGGCAGTGTGCAGTTTACCTAGATTAGGCATATAAATCTTACTCTTCTCTGACAGAAGCAGACTCCTGTAGCTCTGCTGCAGTGTTTGCACAGGAAACTACCCCTGATGTAAAGAAAGTGCTTTAGAGGCCACCCAACATATGGCTTTATTTGTGGATTTGGTTTAGCAGTCTTGAAACACAGATGCAGCTGCATGGTTCAATCTCATTTCTCCTTTGATTGCCCTAAGGACTGGAGGATATGGATGCAACTGGGACAAATCCCAGATAACTGAGCCAAAACCACATCTTCACTGGTGCTGGAGTATATATGAAACATCATTGTATAAAACAATATTTGATTTCCTGCCTTTGTCTTTTTAGTAACCGAAACAAATTGATGATGTTTTGTGTATTAGAGAGAAGAACAGGAAGAGCAGCATGAATTCCTGTTTCTCTCTAATACTAGTACTTCTCAAGCCCATGGAGATCTTTTCTTCACTTTAAACTCTTCCCAGAAGGAAACAACATTTGGAAATTCCCATAGTTCACTAGAGTACAAAGAAATTCTCGGCATCTAGGATGTGGCGTAACCAGCCTTGGGAGGTTGGCAACCAGCAACGTTCTGACATGTAATCAGCAGCAGGGTCTGGTGGGGCATGTCTTACAGCACCCAAGACAATTTTGTCTCCCATCCAGCCTCATGGTTTGTCTTGTCCAGAAGCAAAAGAGAGATGGATGATTCCCTCCTCTCCTTCCCAACAGGCTATTGTTGAGAAGATCCACACCCGTTTGGTTAAAGAGTACATCGTGAGGCTGCTGAAGAGGAAAGTCAGCCTGAAAACTCCAGCACAGCAGCAAACTCTAGCCCAGCAGATCTCCAAGAATGCTGCTGACTTGGAAGCCTTCTGCATGAGCAATGTATGTGAGTGCTTGACACAAGAGCACAGGGCACAGACACACTAAAAACCAAGGAAATAAATTTTCTCGGACCTCTCATTAGCCTTTCCAACTCAGTTTAATTTCCTGGAAGGCAGAACCTTAGACAGAAAGAGGTCTCCAAGTGTCTAAAGGCAGGAGGGCTCTCCTGCTACCACCCTGCCCCTCCCTGGTTGGAGAGACATGATTTCATCCTCCTTTGCCCTGTAGGCAGTTTCTTTTTGAAGGTTTATATTAATAGGACCAGAAGACTTACACAATCTTTTCAGGTTTCAGTGCAACTTCCATGAAGTCTGGGTTTTGACTGTGTTATGATCCAATTACTGAGATATGCCTCTGCCTGAATTAAGGTGCAAACAAGACCATATGCTGAAGACAATAATAAACAGTAAATGTGAGGTAGAGAAATAGAAAAAAATAGAAAAGAGTTGAGGGAGAGAGAGATAGACAGACAGATCAAGCAGAAGACAGTCACCACCCGTGAATCCAGTGGTGTTCCATTGGTTCCTCTTCATCCTGGTCTTCTCAGTGGTGGGGGTCCCGAGTCATTCTTCTGGAGGTACCACCTTTATACAGTCCAAGTTCCAGGTATCCACAGGGTGATCGTAGATGCTGTTCCCAAAACTTGGGATGATATATGTATGAACAGTTGCTTCCTTTCTTACACTTTGCCATAGTGGGAGTTTTCGTCCAGATACATCAGGCAGGATGTGCTAACCAGATCTCCCCTCTCAAGGCCTCAAATTAGCATCTTCCTGTCATAATTGTCTCCTTCTGTGCTTATCTCAAGTTCCTGCTCTGGTGATGGCAAATTCCTTCTGTGGCCTTGACAGTGTTTTGACACAGGCAACCGTGCACTTTAAGTCCTTACAGATTTTTCCCTTCTCCCCTGTTTTCCCTCACTCTGCTGCTTTTAAGCCAGAGGCTAAAGCAGGCAACACAGGGTCTCTGGTATACAAGGGGTTCTTCCACAGGAGCCATGGCTGAAACACCTCTCTTTGTCCTCTGAGATCACTTCCCTCCTTCCCTGCTTCTAAATTTGCCTGAAAAAAAAGCTAAAAGCTAAGCCAAACTCTGTCCTCTACCACCCCTCGAGCATTTGACTGGAGAAGGAACAAGCTTGAGTTTCACACAGTGTGGATGGGAGGTCAGGCAGCTGCATCTTGGGAATTCCAATGGCCAGGAAAGAGGTCCAGTTGAGGCTTTTACCTGAGAGGGCAGGGAGTGGATTTTGGCAATGCCTGGAGATGCTAAAGTCAGGGTTGTGTGTGGACATGGGAGAAAGCAGCACATGGCAGTGTGTTACATGGCCTCTCAGACCTCGTACACACACTGGGCAGCGGAGAAACACAAAGAAAAGAAAACGTGGTGGGAGGGAAGAACAGAGGGAATCTGTCCAGGTGGATGTGGAAACCTCAGTCTTATGGCAAACCCCACACCTCTTGTGTAAGAGGATTAAAAACCATCAAAAAGCTAATACAGTTTTTCTGTGGCTGGCCTAGACAGAAACACCACTGAAAACAATTGAGACACCTCAAATCACTGACCTGTCCTTCCTCCTTGCCTGGAAACGTCCTCAGGAGCCAGCTCTTAGGCTGGGCAGAGATTTGCACCCCCAAGATGCTCTGCTAACCACTTTCTCTTCTGGCAGGGATCTCAAGCCACGTGGCTGAATTCAGCGCTCCCCAAACTTGCTGAAATAATCCGACTTCAGGATTTAGGTGCTATTAAAATTGAAGTTGCAACACTTGCCACAACATACCCAGATATCCGGTAAGAGATGATGAAACAAATTTGCTAATATTCATATGGAATTTTAATTGAGCCAAGAAACAAATAGCCTGAGCCTATGGAAATGGGTGGGAGTTGCCTGCCAGGCTGTGGCAATCCCGGTGCCAAATGGACAACAAAGGAAAATATGAATAAAAGCCTATTTACATATTCCAAATTCTGCCCTGATTTTCTCCTTTGCCTTGGAGATTCCCTTCCCTACCCCAACATCCCAGGACAGTGCTGGGTCCTGTGTGGGATCGCCAGCTGCTGAGCTGGCCCCCACCAGGGACCTCAGTGCCCGCTGTAGGGCAGGGGGCTGCATCCTGATGTGGAGATGTGTGGAAGGAGATAACACTTGCCTGTTTTTTTCTCTTTCACAGCAAAAGACACCTGGAAGCGTTCCTGCACATCAAAGCCAATTTGTCCCGCAGTGAACAAAAAAGCATCCTCGGCTACTTGGCAGACAACAAAGCCTCCACACCACCCAGGGCCATGCTCTTCTCCAACATAAACGTGTCCTAGGCCAAGGCACCCCTCGGCATCCCCTTGTGCTGGACGTCAGGTGAGCCAGGGATGGAGACTGTTCCCCTGGACAAATATACAGCACACACTGCCACCTTTTCCTATGGAAAGTGCTTTGTCTTAATCTGGTGCTCAGCACCTCTATGGGAATTGTTGTTCTCCGTGTGAAGATAGGAGGAGGGGACACCCACGAGATGCAGTGCCTGCAAGGACTGGGACTGCTCCTCACACCAACTATGGATTCCCCCCCCAGATTCTCCTTGGTGCCACCACGTTCTCTGCCTGGACACTGCCCCTGTGCTCTGACCTCCATCTACCTCTCAGGATGCCATGAAGGCCATGACGCTGACTCCCCAGCTAGCCCAGACCAAGCAGGCACCTGCTGTGTAGATTTCTTTTGTCTTCTAAAGAAACGGAGAGAAACAAAACTCAAGCCAAAATTCAGAGATGTTGGAAAAGTCCCATGTGAGCATGTTTGCACCCCCTTTGCCTTTCTCAGAGCCGTGCACGGCAGCTGCGTTAGGCTAAGGGGAGAGGCCCCAGGTTTCTGGTGAGGAGGAGCTGTAGTTCAGCCATGGAGGGCTCTTGCCATCCCTCCACACTGCAGGACCCTGGACTCAGGACTTAGAGTGGCCACAGCTGCATGCTCTGACTCAGCAGCAGCACTGCCCAGGGGCATCAGGGTTTCTGAACCGGCCCTGAAGAGCATGTGCTTCCTTCACCTCTGTGAGGTGGGAGCACCTGACCCCCTGGCAGACAACCCCTCTGCAGTGACCCCATCCAGTGCATCTGCACAGAGTGGCACCCTGCTAACTGAGTTTGGGAGCAAGCTGCCTGTTGCAATGGATTGTGTAGCATCTAGTAAAACACTTTGGATATTACTGAAGCCCTTCCTTATCAAGGAGAGGACATTTCCAGACCCTGTTAACAACACAGTCTTTGAATGGGGTGTGGAACTGGTCTCAAATGCCATCAAAACGTACTGAGCACCCTGTTTGTATCACCGTTCTCTTGCTCGCTCTTTCCCCTCTTGCTGTGAGGTAGATATGATGTGAAAACACAAATGGGTCTCTTGTGAAACTGTGTTTTGTTTCTTACAGCCCAGTTTTTCTGGGAAGCTAACCCCTTGCCAAAACAACACTGTGTTTCATTGGAGACCTTTCCCTTCTGTTTTTTTTTCTGTTTCAACTTTTGTATTAGTCTGTGGAAAGTCACTCTGGAAGGAGTGAATATTAGCAAATCTGTTTCATCATCTCTTACCGGATATCTAGGTATGTTGATGACTGTGCAAACTATATCATGTATTTATGTGCATAGGCAGTATACCACTGGTGTATTTTTGCATCAAACTCTATTTTTTTCTCAGAGATATTAATTTACAATGTTTATATTTAAACAGTATGCTAGAAATATGCTAGAAAACTGACTCATTTATTCTGTCTCTGGCTGTTGTTTACTGTGTTGCCAGATGTAGTCCTATGTCCTTCTTCGAAGGGCCAGTCCTTCCACTACTCCCAGCCTGCTCTGGTGAATATCACCCACTGGTTCCAAATAGGGAGAGTCTTGCTGGACTATAGACAGGCTGGTAAAGTAGAGGCACCTTCTGTTTGTACTGTGTATGGGTCTCATAGCCTGGCTTTCCTTGCTCTCCGGAACAAGGACTGCCATGTACACCATGTTTATGGTATCTGGTATAACAAGATCCAAAATGTCAGCCTCTAAGCACTACCACAGTCTCAATGTTGAACAATAAAAAGATATGCATTTGACATTTGCATTTGCTCTGGCATTGCCTTCCTCCCTCTCTGTTGTCTCCTCTTGTTCATATGAGCCTTTAGGAGATGCAGCCCACCAGGATTTGTCCCCAGCTGGCCCTGCTCACCCCCTTTTACCCTCCTCACAGTTGCTGTTAGCCCCATGGCATTGCTGCAGCCCCTGTGAGACAGACAGAGTGCTGCAGGCAGCTCACTAACAGTGGCCAGTGCCACAAACTGGGAGAAGGGGTCCTTTGCCAACAGGTTTTGTGGCAAAATTGTAGCCTGAGTGAAGAACACTTTAGTTTTAGTTGCTTCCTGGCCATGGGCAGCACAAACCACCCTCTTCTTATGTAAGCACACTCACACAAAACTCATATAGACACATAATTTAAAAAATTATTATTTAAACACTTAGCTACAGTTTAAAGCCAAATGCCAAAATGACTTCTGACAGTGCTAAGCACTCAAGAGAACTGTCACCTATTGGGTAACATTTTCTTTCCCAATTAGTGAAAGGTCATTTTATTGCTATAAAAAATGGATTTTGATTTAGAGATCTGTTAAGGGCCTAGAGAAATACATAATAGAAGTATTGTGCTGATCTTTAAAAAAAAATATTCCAGCTAAGTAAGTACTTGAAGGAAAACAGTGTATCTATTTATGTATCATAATTAGGATGGGTAGGAGAAAATGGTTTTCATACACATTTCATAAGCCATATGGAACTGCATTGTGCAATTCTCCCCCTCCTGCTATAAACGTCCAGCTTTCAGCTCTAATAAGCCCAGGAAACTAATTTATTTATCTTCCCGTATGACTCGACATTTACAATGGCATTTGTTTATATTTGGCATATTACACGTAGCCTAATAGTTTCAGGACATTGCATAAATGTCTTCTGATAACAATGTTAGTTTAATACGATAAATAGCACTCCTATAAACTAAGTAAAATTTTCTGGGGTCGGTGTGGCTGGATTTTCTTTATCATGCAACCTCTGCTGATGCTCATGCCTGCCTCTCCTTGAAGGCAGAGCAGATAGCCAAGATTAAAGAAAATAAAATCAGTTTTATAGAACAGTTAAGGAAGGTGGTTGCTGGGCACAGGCAGCTCTCCCAGTTGACTGTCATCAGTGCCACCAGGACAGCAGCCTACAACAACCACCAAACTGGGCATGGGCTGAGCTCACACATGCACTCACACACACTCTTGGCTCCCTACCCACCAGGCACTTCCATCATTTGGCAGAAGACTTGTAATTTTCAGTGCAAAAGACAAAAGGACACAAACCACAACAGGGGTGGATGGAGGCATTCCTCACCTCCTTTACTCCCACAGGAGCCATCTGTGGCATGCCAAGACCCCAGTGACACCTGGGGAACTTCTGCCCTTGCTGCAGGGGAAGCCAAAACATCCAGAGAGCTCACAGACTCCTCCCAGTGTGAGCAGGAGTGCTCTGTCAGAGCCTCTCTTCCGAGAAATTTTGGGTTCTGATGACCTGGAAATGAAGCCTTAAGAAACCAGAATGCCTGCAATTCCTCCCTTTGAGCCTGGATCTTCTCTCTAGAATCCCCTGAGAGATAACAGCACTGGACTAAAGGCCACAGGATTTCTTGATGTGCTGTTTTTGAGAGACACGCTAAACCAAAGAGCTTTGGTAGTTGAGCCCTTGCAAGTTCTGCCTGCATCTCCAGGTGGACAGTCCTGGCTTCAGTGACGTGCAGAGTGACATGCCTGGGTGACACAGTTGCTCACCTACTAATTGCTGTAAGGCAGGAGGAGTATGTGCAGTAAAATCTTCACAAAGGATGTGGCAACAATTTGCCAACATCCATTTTCAAATCTCATACTTGCCTTAGCTAGTATGAACTTTAATAGGAGAAAACCTGGAAACCTCAATCCACTGGGAAGAGACCTGAAGCCTGGCAATGCATGGAACGTCCCAAAGGAAAGGTGCACCTGCAGTGAGTGGGACAGCAGAGCCTCCTTCCCCAAGGTAATTAGGGCACACAGGCTGCAGGTCCTGCATCTCCCAGGATGGTTTCACTTGCTGCCCCATCATCTGCCCCTGCTTCTCACAGCTTGGGTCAAAAGCCAGTGCTGGGGAGCAAATGGGCATGAGCCAACATCCCTGAGCATCAGGAAGGAAGGATATTTTGGGAATGGGCTAGAGGCCAGTGACCTTGAGTGTGACACCAGAGAAATTGTGCTTTGCCATGCTGTAGATTGAAAACCATGAGAGTAATTTCTCCCTTCCTGCATGACTTAAAAAGAGGAAGTGGCCAAACCACCCCCACCAATATTCTTGAAACACAAAATAGCTCTTCTGTAGCCACAATAATAAAGATGGAAGTTAATGTTGGGGGATTTCAAGAATTACTCATCAGTGCAGGAACCACAGATTTCCCACTTAGCAAAGATGCAAATCCACACTGACAGGAAGGGAGGTGAATCCCACCTCCTGGGAGGAAACCAGAGGAAATGTGATGGAGCAGAGACACACATCAGGCTGTTCAGGTGATGTTACTAAAAGAAAGTTAATTGTGTTTTTCAAAGCAGTACAAAGTTTTTAATGTTACCATGAAGGAAATGTTTGTACCTGCTGGACACAATCTCTCCCTGCTACCAGGGCTTTCTCTTTTAGAAATAATATTTTAAAAAACCTTTTTGAACTGATCAGTTTGGAGACTTCCCTATAGAGCCATTTTTCTTTTCTCTGGATCTTGTCCCCAGGTTTTCAGTTCCTTCTTTCACCTCTCCACAAGTCTCCTGATATCTCCCAACACTACCCAGTAGTCCTTTGGACCATGTTCTCCCAGTCTTCTCACCCTTCATCCAGCAGATGGGACACAAAAAGGCACATTATATACCAGCACCCAGAAAAACCACCATTTGAGGTAGAGGAATTCATTGCTATTTATCCAAGCAGTTTTCATCCAAGTAAGACAGAGCATTTGAGCTGTAATAACTCTCCTAATGGACTAATAAAAGAGGAAAACTTAATATTTAGCAGAAAAGCTGAGCTCTCAAAAGTACTCATTAATGTTGGAACGACTGTGAAGGGGAAAGATTAGCTCTGAAAGGGAGGAGGTTATAACAAGCTCCTACGTAGAACAATATTGGTCCTGGAGCCTTCAAGAGATTTTGAGCCCTATCCCAAAGGCTGGAGGACAACCCCCAAGTACCACTGGCAAGAGCAGTGCGGCCTGAAAGTTCAACCAAGCACACAGTTTAGAGAAAATAGCAGGATAAAGTTAACAGTGGTATGTCCTGGCTAACAGAGGGCTGTTTCTGCTCTTTGGTTTCATTGCAGTCCCTTCTACTCTACACCAAGGCTGTAGGAAGTGGTGGCAACCACCTGAGTTGTGGGGCAGGGACTGTTATTTTCGTGCTCCCACA
Source organism: Pseudopipra pipra (assembly GCF_036250125.1). Lineage (NCBI taxonomy): Eukaryota > Metazoa > Chordata > Aves > Passeriformes > Pipridae > Pseudopipra > Pseudopipra pipra. Next base: position 55,028,443 of record NC_087554.1, read on the forward strand.
CAGCAGACCCCTTGTCTTTGGCAAGGTCTCAAATTCACTAATTGTGACACAGCCCCTCCACAATCTGCATGGGGGCTACGCAGACCCAAAAAGGTTGATTGAAGCTACCCACTCCCCCTGTGGGGAGTGACAGAGGTATTTCCAATTCCCCAAAGGAAGCATTCAGCCCAGCAGGATCCTGGCAGCCACCTGCTTGTGACAAGCTTGTGCAGACACTCCTGGACCACACCAGCCTTGAGGCCAGTAGATGTGAAAGGAATGTCACCTGCAGAGGTCACACTTCATTCAGTGGTGTCATTGCTGTCCTGCCTGGGCACAGGTGGTTTGCAGAAATGCTCTCTGAGCAGCCTGGTGTCCATCCCTCAGAATGCTCAGGAGTCACAGAATCACAGAATATCTTGAACTGGAAGGGACCCATCAGGATTATCAAGTCCAACTCCCTGCTCCTCAGAGGACTACCTGAAACTGAAGCATTTGACTAAGAGTATCATCCAGGTGCTTCTTGAACTCTTGGCAGGCCTAGTGCTGTGATTACTTCCCTGGGGAGCCTGTTCAAGTGACCAACCACACTCTGGGTGAAGAATCTTCTCCTGACCTCCAACTCAAACATCCCCTGAAGCAGATGAGGAAAGAGCACCCTATTCCACTTCTGAGGGATCACAGGTAAGTAAAGAGAGGCAGGCAGAACCCACAGACAACTCCCATGATCTTGTAGGGCAAAAAGACCCATTAGAGTTACTGAAAAAAGAGGGCAAACTTTTGTATGCACTGGGTGAGCTACACCTGCTCCTGGAGGAACCTTGGCAGCTTGCAAAGATGCCACAGGTAAGATCTCCAGGTTAGTCCTTGACAAAACACAGCATGAGTAGTAATCCAGATAACCTTTCCTGTGTATCAGTAAGAGAAACCTAGGAGGCTGCAGAAGTAGAGAGTGAAGTGGGAGAGCAGCATTCAGGTACCTGCCATGCCTCTGTCTGTGCTCAAAAATCTTTTGTTGGTCTTTGTTTAACTGCCCAGCTCAGCCTCCCTTTTCAGATCCATTAAAAATATCACCAGGACTAAAGTATTACTGTGGAATGCATGAACTGCCCAAGCTCCCATTTTTGTTTGATTTGATTTCTCTACGAAGCTTCTCTCGAAGAGCTCAGATTGCATTTACTTGGGGAACATTTTGTCAGATCAGCACGTACAGCACAAAATCAATAGCAGCTTTTGAAGAAAGAGCAGATTCATCCGTCAATCAGAACAACTTCTTCAGCCAATTTTTCTTGGGCGGAAACCACACTGAAGAAAAGGAAAAGTTCTACCTTCCTTCCATCTACCTCAAAACCTCACCCTCCATGTTCCCTGTGGACAAGGAGTTGAACCCCATCTCTCCATGTAGCACTATCTCTGTACAAAACCCTATTTCTGTACAAAATAACACTACATCTACCCAGGTATGATTTGTAGTATCATTTTCTACTGTGTCATAAAAATAACTCTATACTGCAAGCTTCAGCTTATTACTCAAAATGATACTAATTGCCCGTTTTCATGCATTTCAATATAGCTTGACTTGAAAAGCAAATTTCTGCTTTCAGTAGTACACAAGCAATGCTTCCATGTTAATGTGCAAATTATCATGAAGAGAATCAACGCACAGCAGACTTCTGCAATCTGTTTACCTTTCTATACACAGAAAAAATTCTTCATAGAGGTGCTTTCCAGACAGAAATGGAGGCAATAAAATCTATAGGTTTTTCAGACCGGGAGGTGTGATGAATATATAGATCATTTCTTAATCAAAGGCTCCCACATCACACATGCACACAGTGCCCCCACACAGATGCTACTATCATAACAACTATTTTTCTTACAGACATATCTGCATCCAGCCTTTTGCCCAGTTTCAGCCCTTAGAAGAACAGGTTTCTGGAAATTCATCATTTTTTCTCTACAGAAAGTGGGCAAATCAGGATATTTTTTTTGGCAACTCAGTCCATGAAGTCTGGGACCTGAGAGCTGGTTGTGCTGATGTGTGAAACCCCCTTCCTCTTCCCATGCTCTGCCACAATGAGGGCTCAAATGGGTTTTGGTCATCGTTCCTTCTGTTGACGTTCTCTGAAAGGAAAACATCAGAAAATTCAGGCCATGCAAGTTCACAATGTTGTAGGAGCTTTAACATACTATGGCAGAAATACAATATGCAGAGGACTTCTCTGTCTATGAGCCATAAACAACCTGTGTTTCAGTTGTGCAATTCTCACCTAATGTATAAAATAATTCATTAATGACAAATCATCAGTCCTGAAATTCTGAATTCTCTGCATTCTGAAGTTTTTGGTATACAAAGATATGCAGGGTATGCCTGAAAGAACAGGGTGGGCATCAGCCCCTCAGAGGCTGATGTGACTGGTCTCACGAACCAGTGACAACTATATGGTTGTTTATTTTAGGTGTTTCAGCTGCATGTCATCAGGGCAGCCTGTGAGGTCTGGTGCAAGAGGTGTTCTTCCTCTCTAGGACAGGCTAAGGAGTCACCCCAGGGCCAGGGGCAGCATCACCTCTCCTGGGAGCAGAGCTGTTTGTCAGCTGTTTGTTGCATGAGGGAAGTTCCTGCCTATGTATGTAAGGATGGGAAACAACCAGTGCTGCAACCAAGTGGTTGTCCATCTCCTGGATAAGGAGGGAACAAGAAGAGTTCCCAGGAAGAAGGTGATGCATGTCTGCATGTCCTGGGACGATGTCAGAGGACAGGTGATCTGTGGAAGGGAAGGGTGACCTAGCACCAGAATAAGGAAGGGGACCCAGAGCTGGTCTGTGAGCAAAGCTCTTTAAATATTGCCTCTGTCAGAGGCTTCTGATGGGCACAAGCCAGAGAGCAGGAGCAGGAAGAGGCAGGAGGCCTTGCTGGTGGAGAATTCGCGCAGGTGGTGGCATTTGCCTGTTTTTCCTGCCTTCATTTACATCCCTCATGAGTACACGCCATGGTGTTCTCAGGTGGAACAACAAATGGTGCACACCTGACTGTGCTTTTTCTCTTACTTTCACCTGGCTTGGGTGACTGCAGTATGAGGTGACCGGGTAGCAATGGGCTATCCTCAACAGACCATGTCATTCCGTCTTCAAAAACATGATGAAACCACAGTCAGGGGCTGAAGCACCATAACACAGTGGCCCAGCTCCCCCAAATACTCCTAGCCAAGGGCATGTGAGGTCTGCAAAGGCATCTCCTGGGGGCCTGGGGGGTGGGTCTCATACACAGCATGAGTGGAGGCAAGTGTCTGGACACAGGCAGAGCCACAGGAGGGACATCAGAAGAGTGAGTGAAAGCCAGAGAGACATTGTCTTCAAGGTCAGATGATGATCAGCCTAGGACATGTGGCAGTGACACAATTAGGTACATGCAAATATTCATTTTCCCTTGAACCATAGGCAAGGCAACGGCTGCCAAAGCAAACATGAGCACTATTAGTGACAGATGAGATGTTGTCAGTGTTCAGACCATCTGACTCTCACGTGTTTCTGTGTTTCTGTTTCAGTTCTTTAATGTATTTTCATTTCTCTTGGAAAAAAACCCAAATGGAGAATAGGTTATTTCTCTCCCCTTATGTAGTATCAAGCACACCAAGAAATGGTGTGGTGTATTCACACTCTGAGGCAGAGGTTTCCTTTTGCAGAAAGGATTTCTTTGTCAACCTGAAAACCTTCAGTGCTCTCAACCGCAGCTGTGTTGCATGCAGAAGTCAGTCTGAGGCCAGAACTCTTGAGGGTAAAGATTCAGGCAGCAGTGTGTGCCAAGCCCAAATTTAACTAAACAGTAACAGGAACATGGAGGAAGGCGTGCCCTACCCTGCCCTCCACTTGCCCTCTCCACAGGAACCACAGCCCTGCAGATACACCTTCCAGTCTGTAAGTGACCAGTCCCACAAAGAGCATCTTGTCCTAAACCCAACCCCATCTTCAGTCACAGCATCCAGAAAACAGAGGCCCTTCTTGAGTTGCTTGGCCAAAGCTTTTTCCTAGTCCTGATTTTAGCTGCCATCTGCCCATATTAAAGTATTCTCTTTAAGGCAGAGGACTGTGTTGCTCGGCATATGTCTGCTCTCCTGTCTTATCTGTCCTTCATCCAGTTGAATTAAAGCAATGCCATTAATAAAGATCATCAAGCATCCCTTTTCACCTCTTATAGCCAGACCAAACTGTCAGAATGCTGCACGTTTTGAAGATCAGTTGAGGGGGGTGCAGGAATGAGATGACCACAGAACAAGAGCCATGGGACAGAAAAGTCTGTGATTTACACCAAGCCAGAAATATGCTGAGCTGTGTCTGCTGGGATCCCGAGGCACTGCTCCCAGTGGACATTGATCCTGCTCCAGCAGCTCTGCTGGCCACCAGGCATGGGCAACATCAGCTGATGGAGTGGAGATCATGGGGATCAGCAACCTCCATCCCCACTGCATCCTGATGGATGCTGCTACCTTGCTAACTCTGACAACAACCCACCTAAGCCAGGAGAGAAAATGAACTTAGGGGTGTGTTTGTTCAGCGCAGAGAGCTGGCCATAGGGAGCTCAGAGTACACCCTGTTGAGATCCCTGTTGGGATGAAGATCATGGGATCACTGCACAAAGCTGCCTCTTGCAGCCAGTGTCAGGGACACACAGTGTTGGTCTCAGCAGGGAGCTCGTAGCTCTGGAAAGCAGATTGATCTTTTTCACTTATCACATGGAGGAGACAGATAGTTCATCAATAGTGTGAATTTTTGAAGTCCTCAAAGTAGCTGCTCAGCTGTGAAGAGGAGGAAACCTCTGCAGTCTTAGCACAGGTAGCAATTGTATATTTGGCTAAAAACTTCTCCTCCCAAGTGCTACATAGAGAGATCGTGATGGACAAACAGAGCACAGAGGTGCACAGGGAGCCCGTGGCAGCTGAACATCCCTCACACCAGCAGCTGGATAATTGCTGTCCTTAACCTCAGCTTCCATGGCATTGTGGGTGCTGTGTTTACCCTGCACAGAAGCAAGACAGATGGCAATTTCATCAGCCCAGGAATGCACATGCCCTCTCAGTCCTCAGTCTCATGTTTCCTCTGCTCTCTCACTTTCCCTTCCTGTCCAACAGGCGCCTTAGCCTATATCTCTTTGGGGAAGAGGCTACTGTGTGTGAGGCTGGCTTGGTCCCCAGACAAACCTGCTTTCCAAAACACTTTCCAAGTGGAGCTGTCAAGTGTCTCTGTCAGAGCAGTACACACAGATATTATCATGCTCTAGTCCAGCTGACACAGAAACAATTGTGTGTCCACTAGGTCAGCACACACCAAGCAAAAAATGAGGATATCAGGCATTATTTTTACTGGCTTTCCTCCACACAGTTGAATTGCGTTTGCTTCACTTCGGGTTTGTTTGCTTTAATTTGTCCCTCATTACAGGAAAGCATTGGCAAGAGAACTTTGAGCAATCTCAAGTCTCATTAATAATGGCTGGGACAAATAAAATGCAAACAGCCTGTATAGCTCAGCCAAAAACCTGCAAGTTTAGTTCATATAATACAGTCCGTATTGCTACACTTATATTTGCTCTTAGTTACACAAGTGATTTTGTGTCATTTCTTTTTGCATAGATTTAAGCATATAGATAATCTGGACAGGACTGGCCTCAACAGCCTTTGCTACAGTTTGCTGCCTGCTTTATACCTCTAGTGCAAAGCACTTGCCTGCTACCACTGAAATGTGCCTCAGTTGGCAATGTAAGTGGAATCAAGTCGAGCGAAAAAATTCTTCAAGAAGTGGACAACATTTTTTTTCAGATCAAATGCATAGCAATAGAATAAATCACACAGTGCTCTGACTGACTCAAACCACACTGTTGTTTCACTGGGAGAAGAGGTATTTGCCCTCATTTCTCCTTGGAACAAACATCTATCTAGATGGTCCCTTGTGCCCAGGATGACAGCTCAGTGATGAGTATTTATTCTCTCTGTGCACTGGGGGAAAGAGCTGTGCTGCATTTTACAGACCAGGAGATGAAACAGATGTGATCAGCACTATCTTGTTAGCAGAGCGAGTCCACAGCTCTGCCACAACAGCTCACTTCCCCTGTACTTTCCCTGTGTCACTCATTTCTCAGTGGACAACTCCAAGTTTTCCTCTTTGTTGCCCAGTCCAGTTTCACTTCTACTTCTTTATCTGAAAGTTTCCATCCTCGAACGAAGTCAGTGAACTCTTATCACGGGATTTAACAGCAGATTTTCCGTTTTCCCTGACCATGTCTGTTCACGCCAAGTTGGGATGGCTGAGGTATCCCCTGAGCTGCCGGACACAAGCTCAATCTGCATCTCAATCAACGCAGTTTAATTGGCCACATGGGCCAGGAAATACACGCCAGCTGCCTGTGCCTCTGTGCCGGGAAAGGACCAGGGTGCGGAAAGCCATTAGGACATGAAACACTGTCTTTTTCCTCAGAAGGTTAGCTCCAGGAAGTCAATGTTTTGGAACAGAATTTTCTTCCCAGAGCTCTTTGGTGTGTTCCAGAAAGAGGTTAGTCTTGCTGAAGCTGGGTATCACAGCCCTACAGGTTTTACTTTATTTGTAAATTAGCTTTTGCGGACTGGAACAAGCAAGTTTTAAACTACCCTTCAGAAAGGAAGGGATAGAGAAAGTTCATCATATTCTTAGCCAAGGAGAACACACCAGCAAGCCAGGCTGGGCAATATGTGGAGGAAATAACCCAAACTCCACCCCATATCTCAGTGCAGCTGCCCACCTCCACACCTGCCCAAGCCCCCATGTCCCTCATAAAGAAACTCTACAGCTTTGAAGCTATTTTATTTCTGGGGGCTCCTGGAAATCTGACAATTTAAATCCCTTTCCTGTATCCAAAGTTGTCTGTGTCTTGCTCTGGAGGGTCTCTCTGGAACCCATGGACTTTGCACTGCTGTAAGCCAACAGCAGTCAGGGGCCAGCCCCACACAGGGCACACTAGGAGAGGATGACTGTCATGTGAATGGCATCCTCAAACAGGTGCACTCCCTCCCACTCACAAATGGGTCATTTCCCCATTAAAACGAAAATTACCATTTTTACAATTAAGTAACCCCAGAAAATAATCTGAGTAATTTCCTCAGTTACCATCCATGTGTCCCTTCCACAGACACTTCTACTGTCTGCCACAATATAGCCCTCATATATTGACTTTCCAATTTGAGAAAAAGCATCTACAGAATCTACAGGTGGAGCCCCTCCCTGTGTTCCCAGCTTTAGCTTCAAATCCTGTTGGCTTGAAACTGAGTGAACAACCTCCAGGGTTATCAGAAGGAAGGAGGAATGCCATTGTCGTGGGTGCCATGGACTCTCCCAGACCACATCTGGGACATCCCCCATGTAAGACAGCAGCCTCACCAGCAAGTCCCCATCTGCCTCTCTGTGGTTCTCATAAAGCAAAATATAAAACACTGGAGACAACAAGGAGGGACGCCTGTGCCTGAAATGCAAAGCTCAAATGTAATGTGTGGATGGAGAAAGAGCCGTGATATGCTTGGAGAGAAACATGTTGAAGCCTTAGGAAACCCGGCAGATCTGTCTCTTTTTGCAGCAGATTCAAGGGGGAAGGACATAAAACTGTTGGGTGAGCCTTGGAGAAGCACAAAGCAGTAGTATCCCCTTTGCATGTGGCCCCATGCACAGAAAGTGCCCTTCACCGGGGCAGGGACAGGCAAGCTCCCTCCAGCTCAGGGTCTTCAGAGCGACAGGCATGCACCCTACAGCAAGAGAAGCCCTGGGATGTCTTCAAATAACCTGGCAGACACTCACAGCTTCTGGGCCCCTCCCATAAGGTGTCACCAGCGCTTGGCAGGTGCCTTTCTCACCTGTCTCATGGTGATGCACCAGGGAAGAGCCAGCCCAGCTTTGGACCTTGCCAACCCACAGGTGTTCTGGGAGGGGGTGAGCAAGAGAGTACAGAGGAGAGGCTGTAACCTACTGAGGTTTCCAAATGGCATTTGGCAAGCTCTTGTCATGGGCTCAGAGAGAAACTGGAAAGAAATAGGAATAATGAGAAGTTCTCACAGGGACAAGTAACAGAGCAAAGATGAGACATAAGGAGCAACTTTCATACTGTAGGGCTGTCCTCCCATGCAGGGTTGTGATGGGATCTTTGCAGAAACCTGGGTAAGATGGACAGGCAGGTGACAGCTGTTGCAAGTGACACCAGATGACTCATGGCAGTAAAGGTGACCTTATGGTACTGAACAAGCAGGTGTTCAATAGGCAGAAGAGATTTATGCAAAGGGCTGCAAAATTCTTGTTTTACATACAAAACAGGGGAACCAAAGGAGACCCGGGGCAGATAGCTCTGTAGAAATGTTACCTAATGCAGGGAAGAGAGAAGAAATCTCAAATTAAATGTGAGGAGTTAGTACGAGGGGAAAAAAGTGAACAAATCAGGAACAGAAAATCATGCCATGATAAAAGCTCTTGGCAGCCCCAGCTGTGCACAGTTTGGGTCCCTCCACCTTAAAGGGGTGCTAGCAGAGGAGGAGAATGTCCAGAGCAGAGACATGGCAGAGTTTCTGGGTGAACAGAGTAGGCTGGAAATGGGTCGAGTGGGGATGAGAGTTTGCAGAATAGTGGAGGACTAAAGGCAGTGGAAAGAGGAAAACCGTCTCTTCCCACACATGAGGTATCAGAGGAAGGCAGTAGGTGCACAATCCAAAAATAGAAAACTGAAGCCTTTTTTGCAAAAGGTGTAATTAGGCTGCAGCAGCTCCTACTGTAGGATTCTGTGGTTACTAAAAGCTCAGCTGTGCACAGAAAACAGCCGGTCAGGGAGGGAGAAGGGGCAAGAGAAACAAAACAACATCGAGAACTCTTAAATACAGACACTGCTCTGGATCAGGAGATGTGTAAACCACAAAGTTTGGGGTCTGGAAGAGTATAAGGGAGTGGATCATGCCTCTCCAACCACTCCTGCTTTCCCTGGGCATCTACCCTTGCCACTGTTGTAGAGAGGACGCTGGGCTGGAGAGGTGTTTGGCTTGACCCATGCAGATGTCCTGCACCCACTCCCAGACACCCCAAATGTTTGAGGTTTGTGGTTTGGGTCGTTTGGCTCCACACTATATGAATTTTGTGTTTATTTGAATAATTTTGATGTAGTTCCCAGAGGTTCAGGAGAAGCAGTCAGTGCTGCTATGAAAGGTCACACTCAGACTCTGCCAAACCTCAGTTGCACTAATTTTCAATTCAAAAAGCAGTGTGGGAAGTCAGATTGGTAAATCAGCCTTCTCATATTTCTTCCAAAAAAAAATCTTCTGTTCTCTTTCTTCTTGTCACCCAGCAGAAAAACAAAACAAAGCTGATACTACGTTAAATATAGAAAATGCCTTTACAATTCCATAAATTGTATTTTTAAATTCAGTCAACTTTACCTCATAAAAAACTCCCTAATCTTTTAACTCTGGAGTTCTGATTTTATGGAAGCCTGGGGCTCTGCCTCACATCCTTGTGTGCAGCTGGGACATATGTTTATGCTTCAGTCATGTCAACAAGAACAAACATCCCAAGCAAGCATCACTTCTTGGTTCAATGACTTGAGAAAACAGAGCCTTGTGGGAAATTCCACCCTTGTCACAGTCTCTTGGAAGGCCTTGCTTCCCAGGAAACAATACAGAAATGTAGATCCTTGATGCCAACAGGCTTCAGAGTGGGAAGGATCATCCAGTGACCCAGGGAAATTCCCGCTCTTCCAACCTCTGATCTCATCTGGTCCCTGGCAGGGACTTTTTCTTTTCCATCTGGTCCCATCCTGACATGGCATGTGGTGACAAAAAATACTCCTGCCTTTGAGGAGATGCAAACCCCTCTAGTCAACTCTTAATTATGTTTTCCATCTCTTTGTTTGCCCTTTCTCTTAGTACAATAGGTCAGTGGATAAGATGGATAAGAGTGTTCCTCACCCCAGCCCTCTGCTCCATCAACTTCCCTGTTGCACCATGGTTGGGAACAAACTTTCCAGATGACGTTCACAAAGCTTCCACCTCCTGTTTATTTTCAGGCAGGTGAGAAGTGATGCTTCATTACACATATGCACTCAGACAAGCTCTAAGTCAGTTTGGCCTGGCGACAGGGCTCACAGGATGACACCACTGCTAGAAGGGAGCTCTGGAGGCCTCCAGTTCACATTCCCATTCAAAAAAGGACCACTGCCAACACTAGATCAGGTCATCCTATGGTTTGGCCTAGAGAAGTCTTGAAAAACCTCCAAGTGGAGAGTCTACCACCCCTCTGGGCTGCACCATCTCCTAAGGAAGAAGGTTTTCCTTGGTGTTGAACTTGAACTTTCCAAACTACAGCCTGTGCTCATTTTCCCTTGGTCTATCCCCTGCTGATACTGAGAAAAGTTTGACTCTGTCACCATCGTAACCACCCTTCATGTAGGTTGCTATCAAACTGTCCTTTATCTTCCTCTTTGCCAGGTTAAGTAAGCCCAGCTTCTCCAACCTCTGTTCACTGCCACATGATCTAGACCCATCCTCTGGATCCTCTACTGACCACACATCCATTACCGGAGCAAGTCTCTCCTGCCTGGAGGACTTCAGTGGAGATCCTTCTGGACAACAACTGTGTCTTTCCAAAACTGGTGGCTGTTAGAGGACAATCTGCTGCCCCTGTCTCCAAGCCCCTGACATCAGCTCCCAGCACAGTCCTGGTGCTGATGCTGGAGGTGTCAGCCCAGGCTGGAGGACAGCCTTTGCTTTCAGTGTCCAAGAGTCAGCACCCTGGTGCTGAGGCAGTGCTGCCCTGCCTGTGCTGGCAGAGACCAGCTACCCCAGGAGAACCTGGCCAGCACAGGAATTGTCCCCAGCCCTCACTTATGGCCAGGAGAGAGGTACCCAGCTGCATCCTAGCTGAGGTGAAAGGGAAGTTTCATCAATACTGAAACCATGGGAGCCGAGCATTGTGCAAAACATTCGAGGCTAACATAAACATCTCTGTTTTTATGAAAATGGAAATCAGATGGTGTCTAAATGAACCCAGAGTGTTGTTCCTTTGGGGCAGCACTCTGTCATTTCTCCATGGATGGAGGAGCCGCTCCTTTGGAAGCAGCTGGGATCTGGATTTGCCAATCAAACGAGTAAGGCCATGCTGTGCCTTTGTTGGTAACTACAGCCCTGCTTTGACTCAGTCCTTAAAGCATGGTGAAATACGAGCTTGTGTCATGTCTGGCAGCCTTTCCCCAGCCAGTTTCCCAAGCCTTGAATGGACACGTGATTTACCAGAATCACTTCTTTTCCTGCATCCTTACAGCCAGGCCAGTCTGCCCTGACATTTTCCTGTTATATAGGAGAGGGAAAGCCCCAAACACACATCTTAATCCCAGGAGTTTGGCAGCTCAGTCTCTGCTGAAGAACAGAACACACACAAACCAGACACCAGCTTGGGCTTGCCTGCAGGACCTTACAGTGAGACAGGACAGACAAACCCCCTGCACCTTCTCCCAGCTGGGACATGCCTGACAAAGCATGGCAGGGCGTGTAGCAGCAGCACTACAGCTTTAAAATGGAAACTGAGGAACAGTGTTGGTGTGTGACAGCTCTTCCCTGGGCCATGTGCCTCAGTCTCCCCAGGCATTCTGCAGACTTTTCAGCCCAAAGCTCAGCTGCAGAAGTGATTTATCTGGAGTTCACCCACTCAGGGTGGTTCCCATTCCCAAAACGACCCTGTGCTGGGCAGAGGCTGGCAGCATAGGAAGCACCCATGGGTGTGAGGCAGCCTGGCTGCTGTCAGTCTCTGGGCTATCCACCTCCTCAAATCTCTTATATCCCCCTGACTGCTATTTTGGAGAGACCACATTTTCCTTCCAGGCTCCTCTGCTCTGCTGTCATCCCCTTGACTCCTTCCAGAGATGTTCAACCTAGGCGTACCTGTGGGCTGCCCTGCTTCAACTCCAAGGATGCCTCTTGTGAGCCTGAGCCTCCATGGATGCCTTGGAAAGTGCTCCTCACCCCTGCACTGAGTATGCAGGGTGTAGTACTGCTTTTCTGATCCCCCCTTTCATGGGTGGGAGAAAGGATCCAGCTCTGGGCAGGGGAAGATACAACCAGGTATGGGGAGACCGGAGAAACGCTGGTTCTCAGGACAGGAGGAACTGGAAAAATGAAGTTAGTGGGGCAGGCTGCAGCAGACACAGATACAACAGGAAAGACCCCAGGGCAGGTCAGTCTAAGGGGAAAGAGGAATTTAGAGGAGGAGGCAGCTCCTCAGGACATAATAATAAAGGCATGAAGAAGCCTCCCAGTGCAGGAGGAGAATGCGCAGCATGATGGCTATTCAGCTGAATCATAAATTCCTTTGTCCCTTGAAGTTCAAGAAGGAATTACAGAAAGAAAACAAGCTGTTCGAATTTCAAGAGATGAGTGTAAAACTGTGGTACAGGCATCTGGGGGAGAAACTGGAAAGATGAAGCACAGATGCTGGTACTGAGGGATGAGAAACACCAGGGGAACACAAGTGTAAGGCACATCTGCTCCAGCAGCAGCCTCGGCTCAAGCAGCCTCTGTCATCCCCATTGCCACTTCCCCAGCCCCCAAGAGCTGCACCAGCACTGGGGGAGGGGGGGGGACACACACATGCAGAGAGGGCTGCTTGTGCTGGTGATGCTGCCAAAAACTAAATGAAATAAGATAATGCTAACAAACTGTGCATCCAACCGCAGCCTAAATAAACCAGAGACTTCCAGAGGTGGATTTCATCCACCCAACATGTCCCAGCATGTTTGGAAAATTGAGCATCCTACAGCCACCCACCACAATGGCCGAGAGGGAGGTGACTCCCTGGGCAAGAGCAAGCAGTGCTGATCTTAAAAGAGAGGGAGGAATAAGACCTGGGCTTATTTGGCTTACATTGGTAGAATTAAAGAGTTTTAAGCATGAGAATGATACCAAGTCAATATACCAAGACTGTTTTAATCAAATTTTTTCTGCATAAATCTATTTGTTTTTCCTCCATGGCATGAGTTTCCCCTCCCTGAAAGCAGAGCAGCTGCAGGTCACAGAATTATGGAATGGGTAAGGATGGAAGGGACCACGAAAAGTCATCTAGTCCAATCTCCCTGCTCGTGCAGGGTCCCCAGAGCATATTACTCAGGATTGTGTCCAGGTGGTTTTAGAAAATCTCCTGTGAAGGAGAATCCACAAACTCTCTGGGCAGCCTATTCCAGTGCTTAGTCACCCTCACGGTAAAGAGATTCTTGCTCGTGTTCAGATGGGATGATTGGGACTGTTGACTTTAATAAGGCTCTTAACACTGTCTCAAGTACCTTTCACGTAAATAAGTGAGGTAGAGATGGCTTCTGGCCATGGCTTGGCACAGGTCTGAGGAGCACTGCACCTCTCTCTGGGCATACAAACCTCGACCTGGGGGTCTGCTTTTGCAAGGCTTCTAGGAGGCAGACACAAAACTGAGTAGAGATCCGTGACCAGAGCAAGACTGTGTGGGGTGTTGAGTACAAGTCCAAAGGAATCTGGTCAGAGCTGGCTTCACTAATGATTTGGATGCTGAAAAGCAAAGAATGCTGAGGAGAGATTCAGGGACTGCAAGCATGGTGGCTGGAGATAGGGGACAGGAAAGAACTGTACAAACACAGGGAGGAAATTGCCCATTCAGTAATGACTCTGCAAAAATTCAAGCACTCTGGAGTATCAACAGGTCATGAACAGGTTGTGTCAGCACATTGCTATGAAAAAGGGAGCCTCTAGCTAGGACTTGCAAAAAGGGGTGACACTAGGACAACACAGAAAAAAAACTCCTCTGCTCAAACTCTGCTGCTGTGCAATGTCCAATCTTGGCATTCCAGAGTCCAAAAGACAAGGAGAATGACTGACAGACTAGAAATGTAATGTCTGAGTAAGCATTGAAGAAACCAAGACAACTTAATTTAGGAAAGAAAGTAGGGCTAAACAAGATGTTGGCCCTCAAAGAGCTAAAAATTGCTTCTATAAAAGAAATGCAGTAGTGGGAAGGGAAGGCAAGGGAAGGCAAGGCGAAGCATGAAGGCAAAGCAGTCTTCAGGGAAATTCAGCTCCACACTGGCTTTCATACCAAGTCCTAGTCTCATGACTAGGCAGTTCTTTCCTGATCAACCTCAGGAAACTGGTCACTCAATTCTTCCTCATATGTTGTGAATGCACAAGGTTTGCTGACAGCTCCACATTCCTCCAGGGCCCTGTTTTTTAAATAGGCAATAGGGAAGATGATGCCAGAGCTCTGCTTCTCGATCCCCAGTCTGCCTTACAGGACATGGGCACTTGGCTCCTGCAGTCACTGTCACCTCTCTCCCCTCCCTGTGACAAATGCTGGATATGCAGAGATATTTCCCACTGTGCCCACAGTAATCCCAGTCTATGTGGCTATCAGGCAGTCTTGGGGAAAACATTTCAGGCGTGCCTATTTTTGATTATGATGTTGTAGCCTGAGCTCCACCTGCCTGGACTTGTTTGGTTTCAGAAAGAGCCAAGAAGTAGCATCTGGCAAGGCAGTTATCAATGACCATGCAGGCCATAAAGCTGCAGGAAGATCTCCACATCCCCACCTGCCCAGGACAGCCTCTATAAAGAAACCACCACAGATTTGGGCTTCAAGTTAGTGTACCCTGTTTCTCACGGCACTTCTCCCCTTGCAGTGCAGACTCCTGCTAGAGGACTCCCTCCAGGACTGCAGCACCAGCAACATCTGCCGTGCACTGGGCACAGGGCTGAGCCAGGGCCAAGGGACAGCCAGGATAGCTGCAGCTCCAGGATGAGCAAACGCTGCTGTGGCTGAGCATTTTGGCTGCAGGGCTTCCCCCAGGGCAGGGAAGCAACAGGCTCCAGCTGGGAGCCTGTGGTGAGATTTGGCCAGCACGTAGATGGGGACAGACCTGGGGCAGCACTTTTGCCAGGCTGAGGTGCCAGGCAGGAAAGATGAGTGAGCTGGTGGAAATTTTATGGGAGACCTAAGTCCAAGCATGACAGGAGAAGGAAGCACATCCACATGGCCCCTCTGCCATGGCACGGAGCTGCTGTCGGTGCTCAGCCCCGCCCTGTATTACCCGGGCTGGAGGGAGCAGAGTGATCCTGCCAGCGAGGGGCTCTGCAGCCCCCAGGGCTGGGGGACCAGGGAGTCACCCAGGGCCCAGCTGGTGTTAGGGCAGGACTCAAGCATGTATTTGTCTGGCGGTGCCTGAAGAGGAGGCTGATTTGCCTCTGCAAGTGAGTCCAGCTCCTCCGTCCTCAGTTTTTAGGCTGAAAGTCGGCAGGACTGGGCTTAGGAACATCAGATACCAGTTGCCAACGGGCAACAGTCGGCACTGGTCCTGAGCCTGTGTTTGGGAGTAGACATCCTCCACATCTTAACCCCGGGTGATGGGCATCCCCCGCGGAGCACAACCCTGACCCCCCCGTCTCGCCCTCCCGGGGGACCCGCCCTCTCCCCGCCGCCCCACGCGTGGGCTCGGGTGTTTACCCCCATCTAGTGGTGGACCCCGGCTCCACACGGGCGCTCGGCAGCGAGGAGAAGGTATCCCGGGGGTCCTCAGCTTGGCTCGGGCTGAGGCTCTCAGACCCCCTCGCTATTGAGGGGATGAGGTGACACAGGCAGGGCTGGGGCTGGGGGCTGCCCTGAGAGCGGCCCCTCTGCCAGGGGACCTGCTGCTGCAGGGCCAAGGGGTCACACCAGACCCTATTCACAGCTGGAATTAGTGACAGGGAGGGGAGGCAGCAGCACCCTCTGCCCAGGATCGCCTTGGCAGTGGAGGTCTCCATTTTTGCAATTTTCTTCGTGCTGCTGCTCCAAAGGAGACCTGACAGAGCCCATCACCTGTGTATCCCAGCAAGTAGCCCAAGACCACATCCCAGGCACCTGTACTACCTGCCATGGACCATTCATCCTGGAAGAGCCATGAACCATGGCTATAATAAGGCCCCTGGGGCCATCACCTCATGGGTTTGGGCTGAGTCAGCCCTTCATCACCAGTGCACACTCAGGGGTACACACTGTCAGGGACACCAGGAGATGTCCAGCTGCCCCAGCAGCTGAGGCATCTCTGAGGGCAGGCAGGTCACAGTACAGAGTGGAGGAATGGGCACTTTCCTGTCCCCTACTCTGCACAGGACCAAGCTGCAGACAAGTGTTGCACCTGTGGCTGTGTCCTGCCTGTTGCAGTGAGTGCTTCAGCCTCCTGCCCACATACCACCACTACCACAGTGGCACCAGGGCAGGCAGCAGCCCCCAGACACCCATTTCCACTGACAGACCAGCCCCACACCAGCCCCTGGGTGTCTGGACCAAGCAGCCCTGCCTGAAGCTGCAGAGGAGACACGCATGAGAAGCTCAGACCTGAGAGGATGAGGGTGCCCTTGGTGGCCACAGCTGCACAGTGGTTGCCACCCACATCAGGACACTCCTGGTATGTCATCACCTGTGGAGCAAAGGCAGGGCCACAGACATGTCAGGATTGCAAAATGCTGTCCCGTGCAGTATCAAAAGTTCCCCACACCGATCTCTACATGGGTGCTTCACACTAGGCAGAGCACAGCCCTCAGCCTGTGCATAGAAGTGTTCTCCCCCTTCTCCCACAGAGCTTTTAATGAAGACCTCGTGCTTAGCATCTACCCCAGCTCCTTTCTGTGCTGCAACACCTCAGTGTGGGCTTATCCTTCCCATTCTCAGACCCTCCTCTCTCTCTGAAGTTTGGTTCATGCCAAATGAGACCCCAGCAGACATGAGCAAAGTGGCCCACAGACTATGTGGCAGCATCAGGAGCTGCAGCAAGTGTCTGGGAATGGAGATCTGGATCTTTCTCAGCACTGGACAGTCTGGAAGGGAATAAAATTACATCATTCGTAATAGTACAACCCCATTTTGTTAGGTACAAAAGATCAACATGGAGAAGTTTAGAGAGTAGAATCCAGTGAAGGAAAAAAATCTGATACTCATTTGTGAATCAAGAGTTGCTTTATGTTTTTTCCAAGACCCTGTAAGGATGTATGATATAACAAACCACTCCAGACAGTCTGCTCTTGCAAATACTTTGTCCCAGCCCTGAAACAAGGGATTTTCCCAGCAGCTGCTTTAAACCCAGTCCATTTATTTTAATTGCTGGCAGACTGGCACCCCTTTTAGAACAGCCCATTGGGACAATATTCAATGCCCTTGTACAGGCTGTGTGAGCCAAGTTGGACAGGACAGGCAGGCAAAGGCAGCACCACAGCCCACAGAGTGGGCAATGGGACAGCTTGGGGAGGACAGCTGGGACCAGGCTGAAAACCAGGATAGTGGTAGGAGACAGAGAGTCAGCAGATGTGGAGCTGGAAGCTGGAGCTTGGAGGGAGGTAATAGCACCAGAGCTCCTGAGAAGCAAAGAGGAGAGGCAAACCCACGCAGAACTATTTATTTGGGCTGTTAATTTTCTGTCACACAGGTGGGGCTGACCCCAACAGCCAATGCAATGAAGGTGGTGGGGAGGCATCCAGAGGTGAGGGCAGAAACCTGTCGTCTGGTGCCCATAGGGCCTTAGGTTAGATTCAGCCAACTAAAACCTTATCCTAAAGCCCTTTACTCCCCACAGCAGGAACCCTGGCTGCTGTGGAGTGGGAAGAAATTATGTCCTTGGGTCCTGGCTCTTCAGTGCTGCCTTCTGACCTCTCCTCTGCGCTCACAAGCTCCAGCTGTTTCTATAAAGCACAGGGCACATCCCAACACTTCTGTTCATCACTGTCTTTTACGATCTTCCCATAAAACTGCTGGTTGTTTGGCTGGAAGAAACATCTACATGCTCTGTGTATCCTACTTACACCAGAATTCCCAACTTTTTGTTGTCCTGCAAGTCTCACACCCTGGTTAGGGGCCTCTCACAGCCCACACGACTAATAGGTCACACAGGCATATTCCCCTGTAATATCCCGTAATAATAAGACAAATAAGACAAATAAAAGAGCCTCAGCCCTTTCGGTGTCCCGGTGCCACTAGATGGCACCAGTTGTGTACCCTTCCCAGTCCGGGTGTCCCCAGGGCCACTGAGGGAAACTGGAGGGATCCAGCCTAGCCCATGCTGCAGAGCCAGAGACTGCTGCACAGGTGGATGCCTCCTGCTGCTCCTTTCCACAGGGACCATGGTGTGCTGGGGTAAAGGAAGACATTTAAGACTTAAAATCAAACCTTCATTGTTGTGCTGGGGGGAATTACCCGTGATGGCTTTTGTCATGCTGCCTATCCCACACACAGCCTTCCCCACCCATGGATTAGGCATCACTCCCTGCTGGGTGTTGGAGAGGAAACTCTCAAACGTGGGTGAAAGTTATTCTGATCAATATTGGGATCAGTGGTTGAGCTTCCACCATTGACAGGCTCCCCTTGGGAGGAGGGAGGAAAGGGAATAAAACACAATTTACTATATAATTTTGCAATCAGCAAGTGGCTTGCCTTCCCTGAGATCTCATAGTTTTAGGGATTGATTCTCCTCATGCACATTTGATATCCAACAGAGATCAGCATGTCCCAGAGTATTCATTACCTGTATTTTTCACCATCAAGCCCTCCATTCCCTGTCACATCCTTGGCAAAGACACTAAGTAAACCAGGAAAACGCAGGTGGCACCTCAGCAAATGTCAGGTCTTTCCTCAGACCTTGCAGCATAATTAAGGAGGATCTGTTTTCCACTGTCTTCAGCATTAAGCACTGAAGGTGACCCTTGGAGACAGGAGCTCAAATGACAGGAGTGGCTGGCGAGGCTCTGCTGCACTTCAAAGCAGCCAGACAAAGCCTGGCCCCAAGCAGTGTGGGGTACATGGGTGACAAATCATTGCTCACCACCCAACCAGCCCAGTGCAGAGCCAGAAAGGTGATAAATGGAGCACAGCTCCCAAAAAAGCTGAAGCATTAAACCACCAAGAGCAGCACGTAAGTCCCTGATGCCCACATCACCAAGGCTGGCATGTCTGGATGATTGGTGAGCATAGCAGTGGCATGACCCTTGTGCCAAGGGGATCACAGCGAAACTCAAAGGAATGGGAGGGGAACTTTATGCAGGGAGTCTCTGAGTGCTGAGCTCTGAGCGATCCTGTCCTGCTCGCAGAGGTGGAGTCACTGGATGCAGGGCCAAGTGGGAGATGAGCAGCACAGCTCCATGGTGGCCCTGGCAGGCTGATGGCAATGGCAGGGCTGCCCCTGCCCACATCCCAAGGCCACAAGGTAGTCCAGAGTGTGACCCTGCTTCCCAGCCCTCTGCAGAGAGGCACAAATCCCACACAAGCGCTTTAACCCCAGCCTAGGGTGAAGGCTAGAAAGTAGGAGGCTGGATCACTTGAGAAGGTCAGGTCACAAAACAAAGTGGGTTAAAATCCCCCCAAACAAGGAAAATCCCTCATCCTCCTTCCCCACAGCCTTTCTTCCCCTCCCTGATCACCTCAGACAGTCTTAGGGAGTGACCCAGCGTCCCCTTATCACAGCTTCCCCTCCTGGGGATCCACTAGGAAACTCCCTACACACCATCTGCTCCCCTCAGGCGACTTGCAGGTGGCAGAGGACATCCTTCCCACACCATCTGCCTCCACACCAGGCCACCTCTCCCCATCACTGCCCATGCCCCACCCCAGCCAACTCTCTGAGCCCTCTGGCTCTGGAAAACTTCACATGTGCCATCAGCACTAAGCCTCATGGACAAACTCAGGACTTTATTTAGTCTCTCCATGACTGGATGCTACACACAATGTGCATAAACTTGCTGCTACAAAGCCTCATTGAAAGGGGTGTTTCTCCACACACAGCAGTGGCAAGCCCAGCGTCCCTCACAGCTCCCAGCTGCTGCTTCCAAGTGGAATATACCCTCGCCTGCCTGTGGATGTCAAATGGCAGAGACATACATAGACATTGACACGTACGTGGTCAGAGCCGTCCACATGCTGTGGCATTATTTTTAGCCCAATGGTGACTGAAATGTCAGAGGGGCTTTTATTTTTATTTATTTCCTCTGGAAGGCTTGTTGCTTGAAATTCCCATTGGCAGAGGCTGACCTTGACCCTGCTGTCACAATAGGGTCTGTCATGCAGGTCTGTCATCCCTTCCCACCCTTGAAAAAATGTGCAATTCGTCAGGAGGGGAGGGTGACTGGCCCAGTGTACCTGGCAAGGCTGGCACCCTTTGGAGGACAGGTGCCCACTCAGCCCCACAGCCCAGCTGTGCCCACCTGTCCAGGCTGCAGCTGCCTCAGCTCCCCCAGCCATCCCACATCCCAGGAAAGGTCTCACTGAAGCTGCAATGCACAGCTATGAAATGTGAGGGACACCAGGACTGGACTTTGGAGCAGCCATGCAGTCAGGAAGGGCATTCAGGCCATGGGATGCTCTCACTGCCCTTTAGTGACGTGAGGGATGCAGTGTAACGATGCCAAGGTCTCATGGGGCCCTGAAAGCACACAGAGGACTCCCTGGAGATGGAGCAGCCTGTTTCTTCCTGCTGCTCTGCCACGCTCAGCACTGCACCAGGTGCAAAGCTAGTGACAATTACAAACCTGCCTGGCTCCTGAAGAGCTCACAGGACCCCATCTGCACCCAGGGCTCTGGGCAGAGAAGCTGCCCCTGAGCTGGGACACCTGTGCCCCTGGGATGGTGGCACAGCACCGCAGAACGTGGCAGAACCCTCCAGGTCTGCGCTTTCCCTGGGTCCCAGGGCATGACACATCTGCTGCCTCACACACTGACAGGTTATGCACAGATTTTCCCCTTTACTTGTTAGGGAAGCAGATTCGAGGGAAAATGGCAGCTCAGAAAAGCACTGGCACATATGAGGCAGAGTTCTTTTGCTTGTTTATGCTGTCAGAGAGGAGCATTAATGGCCTGTTTTCACACAATAGCAAAGGAGGGCCTTGAACCACATCCAGCTTGGAGGTTGTGACCAGTCCATAGATAACTGGGAAGAAAAGTCAGTGTTTTCCTGTCAGAACTGCCTATTTACATCTGAAAACTAGCAGAGACCTTGCCCGGAGGCTTGGACAAGCAGCTCCTTTCACTGCCTGCTTCCCATGAGGCTTTCTCCTCCCTCTCCAAGAGGAAATTTCCAGTAACCAAGGGATAAAAATGAATGCAAGACTATGCTCCACAGCCAGCTGTAAAACTCATACAGGAAGTGCTCCCCATCCCACAGCCCACCATGGCAGGCTGCCCCCGAAGCAGGTCACAGCCTTTGTGAGTGAGGGAAGAGGCAGCTCTGTCTGCACCCCTCCTGGTGTGGGTCAGGCTTCAGGGGGGTGGATCAGGGTGCCCAGACCAGCAAGCACTCCCAGCACAATGGGCTAGGCAGGATTCCCCAAGAGGATCCCGAGTCCCTCAGGAGGTTGCAACACTAGGACAACGTGTGGTGCAGCAGTCCCTGGTTTCATGTGAGATTGCAGGAAACAAGGGATGGAAACAGAGAGAAATTTGGTAAGGGCGAACCTTCCTCCTTCACACATGCCACCATGCCACATCCTGGGAATAACTACTAGGACTCAGCTAAGTGGCAATCTCTAGGAAATTTTGGAGGAATGTCTTTCTGCCATATGCCATCCATCTCCCTCCTGGATTTTGCATAGAAGATTAGGATTTGAGCCACGTGGCTTTCCTGCAAAAATGCAGGAACTGTGTCTTCCATAGCTGACAGTCTTCTCCATATGTCCAGCTGCATGGGTCCCTGATGCTTTCAAGGAGCTGTGATTACAGATGCTGCCACCTGGGAGCAAGGCTTCACGTTTCTCACAGCAGGCCTGAGGGAAGGCAAGAAAAAATCTGGGTAATAAAATAACACTTGTGAGAACACGTGTGAGAGTCAAACAGTTGAAACATCCCTCCTGTGCACTGACTCTTGCATGAAGATGTATTGACATTCACCTGCTGAAATTCTCCAGTTCCTGGGCTACACAATCCATGGGTCCATAGTCACAGGCAGCATCCCTGCTGCCTGCCCTATCTAGACAAACCTTCTCACTCCTCTTCTGGAAGGACATTTCATGCAAACACGAAACAACCAAACCTAGCACTTTTTCCAAGTCCTCCCACTTCCATATACAGAGGGGACAAATGTGTTCCTGATGAGGAGAAAGCAGTTGATTCCCAAAGTACCTACAGGTCACACCCCAGAGCATGGCAGCAAAATCCCAGGGCTGCAATGGAAGAAAGAAGGTGGCACATCCCATAATTTCACCATTTCTAGTACCCCTGAGCTCAGGTGAACTGATCAACCTGTGCTACACATGTGCTTTCACTGCAGTGCAGACTCAGCCTGGTCTGCTGAGATGTGGGAGCCTATTTGCCCAGGGGACTTCACAAAATAGGAGATTAAGTGACTTACATTGTTTTAAAAACATGTTCCTGGATATCTTTAATAAAGCAAAGGTGACACCATGGGTAATTTCTTTAAAGGAGGATATAAAAATGGGTGGCTGATAGCCAGTTCATTATATCAGAATCAGTTTTCATTAAGAAGGGGAAGCTTGTGTGCTTATTAATTGTTTCTCTAATTGCTTTCTCTCCCTGCTACCAGGACAGCCTGCTGTCTGCCTGTGCCTGGAGGCCCCAGGTCAGAGCCCTGCATAACTCATCCCTGATCTGCTAACATGGGTAACTATAAATAAACGGTGACACCTGAGAGCGCGGGAGGTGGAAAGGGACTGTGCTTCTCAACCTGAGATACTCAAACTAGTCAGCTTATCCAACAGAAGGTGACTGGTGACAATCTGTAGATATTAAAGTGAGAGGGACTATTTCTGGTAGCCAAGGGATCTGACCTGGCCAAGATAAAACAAAATTCTCTGGCTCTGAGCTGGATAAATTTGGAAGTTGCTAAAAAGAAGTTGCTGATTATTTAAAGTGAAGAAAATATCTGCGTGTTCTCCACTAACGAGTATTTTAAAACCATGAGGAACTGCTCAGCTTCAAGAACTGCATCAACTTACCCAAAAAAAAAAAAAAAAAAAAGCCCAGCTTGCAAGTAGGTAGGAGTCCCTTGGGAGACTGAAAGGCAATTGCAGGTGCTCCAAATGAGCACTGGCAATTCACGCCAGGAGATTTAACACCTCACAGTGACAATCATCCCTCTGATTTAACTCTCCTCCCTTCTGCCACCAGCTGCTGCTGCCAGCATGGAGGGGGTACACTTCCCTCTGGTTTTCACAGCATGGCACAGTCACTTAAACAGGGCCAAGTCTGGTTCAATTAATGCAGCTGTCACCACTGCAGGGGGCAGTGGTGGGGCTCCCATATCCCTCCCCTCGGCACCAGGGAAGCAGAAGGACCACTGAGAAGAAGATCCCTTGGTGTGCCCTACCAGGAGGCAGCAGCACTTGCCTGGGAGACCCTGTCCATGCAGAGGGTAAGAGCTGGGAGGGAGAGGATGCTGCAGAGAGACTTTGCTGCAGGAACACACAGACAGGAGTGAAAGATGGGGAGGAAGAGCCCTGTCTTCTCCTCTGTCCCTTCTGTAACCTGAATCACACATCTAAGCATTCAGCACCCTGCACTGCCTTCAACATGATCCTCCATGACGTGGAAGTCTAAAGGTGGGGAAAGGGAAGTAGAGCCAGCATATAGAGCAATGAGGACCTTGAGGTGGTGATGTTACAGCCATCATTGCTCCACCTCCCTGTGAGCAGGAATGCCTGCACCTGTACAGGTATTCATGTTACACATAAGCACACATACACACCTACCTTTGCTAACAGCAGAGGCAGCCACAGAGCCCATATTTTCTAGGTTTTACTTCTATATCTGCAAAAAGTAAGTTTGCTTCTGTTTCTGATTCCCTGCAATTATCTTCAAATGCCTTCAAGAGAGCAGTTCTGTCTTCTCGGCTGAGTGAGTCTTTGAGGTCCAGCACCGCACTCAGATGTTCCTTCCTTTCCAAAAGGGTAAGAGGGCAGGTCAGCAAATGAGTCAAGGAAAAAAAACCTTGCTTCCTATTACTCAGTTTTGCTGGATAAGACCAAAGACTGGAAGCTGTTGAGCTGCTTTCTGACACCTGCTGGCTACCTAAGAAGGAGGAGGCTGTATCACAAGGGTTGTCTGGGACGTGGCTGAGCTCACGGATCCCAAGCCCAGGGCACACAGCATCCCTGTGAAGCTGTGGAAACCTTCAACTCAGGTTATTCCGAGAAAAATACTTGTATCTATCATAATAGGTTTCAGATAACTCTGTATTTGACCATTTGGAAGCATTTTTGATGTCTTTTCTCCCCGCAAATGTCACTAATTCTTGTTCATCTGGAAGGTTAAAGGATTTTTGCTCTACAGAGCATTGCTTCACTGAGCAGCACCATATTAGATATAAGGCAAATGTATCCAAGCCAAACAGTTTTAAACACACAGAAATCTGTTGTAATCAAGAACAGTGCATCCACTCACACCAGGATGACCTCCTCTGAGACCTGGGTCTTCTGAGTACTTCCTATGCCCACTTCCTATACTATATATATATATTATTTATGTATGTATGTATGTATATACATAGTAAGAGCGTAAGAATCACTATCATGTATCAGATAAGCAGCTTTTTAGCTCAATAGCATCTTTAAAAGTAGTAAATGTTTAGGAAAAGAATACAGAAACCAGATGAAGCACAACAAGATCTCTCTTTGTCTTTTTTCTTTTCTTTGCTTCTGGCAGTCTACAATTCAGAGACTTCCCTTGCTGGGGGTTATATCATGACTGTCATATTGAATAGGCATTGAAATAATTATCTACCACAAATTGTCCGCTCCCCATTTGAAACTATTCACACTTATGGCCTTCACAGCATCCTATGACAGAGAGCTCTTCACTGCAATCATGTTAGGTTGGAAAAACACAATCACTTGCACAACACATCAGAACAAAAGATAGATGTAATAAACCACAGATCTTGGAATAAATGCAGTTAGCTAAGACCTCACCTTCCTAGTAAAAGTTGTGTTTCATTTCTGTTTACAGCTTCCTGTAAGAAATGGAAGTGTATATTCTTGTTGAATGCACCTGGAATTTTGTGGAAACAGTTATACAAGGATTGGTAAAGTATTGAAGCCAAAAGCCAAGTGCTTGGAAGTTATGAAATGTCTGAATTAAGAATATTTTTGAAACCTACACTTGACACATATGTGCCTGCAAATTCTCCATTCAGGTAGCATTTTCCAACAGCATTTCTTTTTTGTTGACAGCCATTTCATCCATCATTCACCTTTACAGAAGTACATCTCAGCTCCACCAGTTCATATCTGGCAAAGTTATAAACTGTGTTAATCAGCATCTGCAAAGGGGCAGCACCGAGTACACTCAAAGGTGGCCATTGTGCCTGGCCCAGCACACTGCAAAAAGTATCACAGGACTAATACTGCTGTAGGTCTTCTGGTGTCAACTAATCATGTCAAAGTGCAGCAGACAGACAAACAAAAGACATTACCTGAGCTCAGGAAATTCTTTGAGAATGGGCAGAAGAGCTATTTCCATCCCCTCCGCATCGGAAGCTTGAATAAGTTCTAAAATTGCTTTTATGGGATCCTTGAGGGGACCAGCTGCAGGACCCTGAGGAAAGAAGCAAAGGTGTGTTCAGGGCAAGGGAAACAGCACACAGGGTTAAGAGCCGGACTCATATCAGACTGGGTATCTCTCTGTGTGAGTTAGGAATTTTGCTGGACTGTCTATGCATGTATAGAAACCTGGTTTGCCCCCAGGGTAGGAGAAGAGAAACTGGGGAGCAGTCATGGACTGCTTCCAGGGTGACTGGGCAACTACATTCAGCAGTGCAGAATCCCCTCCTGCATTTACTTTGGCGAAGGAAATGTACCTCATTTTTCTCTAAATTGCCTGTCCTTTCAAGACCATTTCACCCTTTGGGGAGCGTTTTGCTTCCAGAGGTAAGCACAGCCCTCTGCTTGGCCTATGTGAAAACAAGCTCTGTTGGCCAAACATGCTGGCATTTCTGCTGCCCCAAAGCAAGCCCAGGGACAGAAAAGAGACTTTAGGGAGAGGATGAGGGAACACAGATCCTCTAACAGAAAAAAAGGGAAGCAGGGCTGAAGAGTGTAAATAATATGACATGACTGGTAGATGCTGCATATGATCAGCTCCCTCTAATCTGGAGAACACAGGAGAAAAAAAAGCCTCATCAAAAAACACACAGCATTTTCAGCAAAGCTGGAGAAGCAGAATGCAGATGAACTGCCAAGAGAGAGCTTCAGGTCTCGCTCACATTTTTCGTCAGTGCCATAATACAGTTAAATTGCTTCCCTGAATTATTGATGCCACCACATCAACAGAGACTCTGTGACAAAGCAAACCTGGAGAATGGGATGCCAAACTGGGGCAGGAGAAGCCCAGGTTCCCCTGATCTCCACAGGGCACTGGGAAGAGCAGGTCACATTCTCCATGCGGCACCTCCGCACCGAACATAAATTAAAAATAATAGTAATGTTTGAAGACAGCCTTCCCCCTCTTCCTCTGCACTGCAGACACACAGCATGCCTAGCTCGGCTCAGTGCACAAGCTGTACTCAGCTCCCGAGGCACCAGTACTGTACAGCTTCATACTTGGTAAGCTTACTATTACAAAATGCTAATTAATTTGAAGGCGTCAGATTTGGTTAAGCACTATACAGACAAGCAAGGTCAGAGGTAAACAGCCTGCAGTCTAAAAGGAAAAAAAAAAGAGGTGTCTTGTCAGCAGTGTTTAAGTGCCTTTGACATGTACTGCTCTTAGGAGAGAAGGAAGGTATTTCCTAATGTGTTTTCAGGATGGAGGGGGAAGGAAGAGCCTGAAGAGAGGTGATAGCAGGGCAGAGAGCAGGTGCAGCCTGTGCAGCAACTGCACAATAAATTCAGTCTGCAGTAGAGTACATATTTTGCATGCATAACTGTGTGCCTCATTCGACTGAGGATCAGGCTGTCCCCTGCAAATCGCTCATGCATTTCATTCCCAAGGTTTTCGGTGCTCCCACCTCAAGTAAGAAAGTGCACAGACTGGGCACACAGGGCTAACCAGATGCAGACTTTTTTCACCCAAGCTAAATGTAGGGTCTTAATAGATAATTAGATTTCCTGTATTTCCTCTGCACTATAAAACCAGCTTTCTGTGCATATTGCAGCCAAAGCTAGTGCTGAGCAGAGCATTACTGGTAAACTTCAGAGTTAAGATTAGAGAACTCTCCTGCTATTCCCCATGGCTTGATTGCTCAAAGCACTGACTCATTTGTGATTGATCACTACAGGAGAGGTGGGTCTTCAGCTAAAAGCACTGGCAGCTTCCAGCTTTCCACCATGAAACTAGTGCATAAATTGTAATAGCTCAGAGAGGTTTTTAGAGAAGCCTACAGATGATCATTTTGATTTCATTTTATTCGTTGGACAAAGTAAGAATTGCTGACAAATTACTTGCAGGGGACTCATCTGTGAGAAAATAGATTTTCAGTCCCTAGCACTTAAATTGACAAGCTGTGAGAATTACTCAGAATTTGTGAAATTATTAAAACCAGTATAGCCAAGGGGGCTTATAAGCTCTGTCACATCTGAGTCCTGTTACCAGACTGACTTTGCAACCAGTACCACTGTGCTGCTCAGACCAGCCTCTTACAAAGCACTATGCCTAGGCACTCTCAGCCTGCACTTGCTAATGAGCCATGCCAGGGACATTGCACAGCAGTGATTCTCCAGCTGGAGCAGCTGCAGGAGGGGATGCTGCTGCCATTGCAGTCCTTGCCCTTGGGTAATCAAGGGACCCATGTGACAGCCTGGTGGCATCCGCAGATGCCGTGTGTGGCACTGCCAATTACACCAGATTATGAATTGAGCAAAGAAGCTTTTTTAAGCTTCCGAAGTTGTTTCTGCAAATCAGCCCTAGCACTTTGCCACAGGTTTACTTCAGAGGCGTGGCTCTGCTTTTACACCTAATCTATCCCTTCTGCAATGCACCTTTACCTTTTAGTGCTGTGAGGTGTTAACCCTGCAGGAAGACTCGTTCCTCCCCACAGCTGTCACCAACCACAACAGCATCAGCATGCTTTTGCCTGTGGGGAAACGCTGCAGCAGAAGGAAATGGCTCACACAGCCATTATCCCAGATCTGAGGGGCTGGGAAGGGCCTGCGGGGCGGGAGGAGGCTGGATGTATAACAATGCACACCCCATGTCCAGGGAGGAGCAGCCGTGAAGGGCAATCCACGGAGCAGGTGAAGATGTGGAGCAGCCAGTTTGGTTCATCACTCAAGAGGCTCAAGGAAAGTGCTGTCCCTCCATGCCACGTACCCAAGGCTTGCTGGGGGGAGCTGACAGCTTTGGAGCTGTCTCACCAGCTCAGAGGAGCACGCCTCATTTTTATGTCAGTGGCAGGAGTGCGAAACTTGCCTCCTCCAGTCACACATTTCAAAACCATGAACTAACAGCTTCTGGCAGATCAGAAGTGCCGTCAGCACATCTGACTGTCATTTCTGTGAAGCTGGATACCCCTGCAGTAAAAACTCTTAAGCTTTTTTGTTGCTTTCAGAGTCTTTTCTTCTGCTGGTACCATTCTTGATGACAAGAGAGGAAAACTGTAACCATATCAAAGACTTACTAAGCACTCTTTAAAGATGGCTTGCATCATCCTATGATCTTCTTCTATCTTGTTGACAACCTTCCTCCTCTGCACAGAAGATGGTTTCCTGGGAGTGGTCAGGAGAGCCTGAACATATTCTGTAATAACAATGGCATTGACAGCCTGGACGAGGGCCTGTTCCAGAGCAAAGACACACAGATTAACTTCCCTGGACTAAGCAAAGACCAGACCATACCTACAGGACTCTGAGCAGTGCAGACAGTGGATATAGTGTCCATGCAGATGGCTGTCTCATTTATTTGCTTAAGTATCCCTTTAAAATGCTTGGTCTAACACATGGGGTAGCTCTAAGCTGCATGGGGACGACATAAACACTGATGGTAAATGTGGAGCAAAAGCAGTGGAACCGGTTACCTCAGCCAGAGGTCACTCAGGCTCCAGAGCTGCAGTGATACTTGGCATGGCTAACAAACACATCACCTAGCAAGAGCTTGGACTACAGACAAAGCCAGATCCAGTCTCCCTGGAGCATCTACACTGGACACAGGGCCATACCCTTGGGACACAGCTGTGGTTGAGCACAGAGAAGTCACTTGGTATTTCCCTCTAAGTCACCCTGAGAACTCCAGTGTGGAGGAACTCCAGTGGGCTGAGGAACTCCAGTGTGGAGCCCCTGAAAGGGCGGAAGAGCATTTCTAAGGGGAGAGGGGCTGCTGCACAGAAGCCACACTTCAGTAGCAATTGAAATGAGAGCAGTTTTAGACTGCAGTCCAAGGGTACAGGAAATCCCCAGCTCTGTCCAGAACAGACAAAGCAAGAGACAGAGAGCTCTGGCACAGTGTTTTACCACCAAGCTGCTGCTTGCCCCAGCACTAATGTGACATAATGTCCAGTGACAGGCTCTGAACAACAGCAGAATAGCTCCTATTTTTTTATCTTCTATTACCTTTTTCCACATTGCAAAATGCTAACTAAAATCACTGTCAAAGAGACTTCAGACCTGAGAGCCCTCTGCTTTAGAGGGACATATGTGGCACAGGTAGCAGCAGCAAATCCAGCCTGAATACAAAAGAGGGTTCCCCAGGTACCAAACTCATTACTGAAGAGGCAGACTCAAAAGGTGTTATAAGATTCCAGACTAATTATTTAGGCCACTGTAAAGGTGAAAAATCTTGGGCTCTTTGTGAGGTTTTTCTTTGCCAACCCTCTGTGTCCTTTAGGAATCTGGACATTTCACTCCTCTGTGTCCTCCCTCCATCAAAGGGACAAATATTCCTTACAAATAAGGTTGAAGCACATTAGAAGCTGAGAATTGCCAGTATAATGGTATTGTGGCAATGGTAGGATCAGAGATGGCCCAATGCTCCCCCTTTGTATTTAGGAGGTACATTCAGTTTCCACATTTATTCACTTGCTGGTTTCTCAGCTGCAATAACAGAAAGGTCTCAGATGTCACTATCCAACTCTGTTGGATAGAGGAACTGGACTGAGACCACTAGATAATTAAAAGCCCTTCTGACAACAGACAAAACTGCAGTTTGGGTTAATGTTCAAATACTGCTCCATCCAGAGGTTCAAGGACTAGTTTTAGTGATTTCCTAAGTAACATCTCTTTCTCACTTTCTTACTTATTTCTTACCTCATACATATCTGTTTGTTTCTTCCCAAAGGCCAAAAAGCTTTGCTTTAAGGATTCCAGAATTTGGCCAAAACCACTGTCACACTTTTTGAAGTGATTCTTCAGTGTTCCCTGAGGAAAAGGCACAAATAGAGTCAAAGGGTGCACATGTAGAGACACCACACAGTCAGCAGACACGGATTATTGTGCGTTTGCTCTTTCTGATCTCAGAAACAGACTCCTCCACAAGCTGCAGCATCCTGTGCCTTTACTTCAAAGAAAAGCAAAACATAAAAGAAAGAAACAATTCAAACTCAGGAAGGATGTACTAACTTCTTAAGTCCAAACCTGGAAGACTGAAAACCTGAGCCCTAGCTCTCCTGTTTCTTCCCAGGGTTGTCCAGGCTCCCTGTCAGAACCATCCCCAGTTCCCATCTCAGTGTGTGGGCCCATGGGACAAGCTAGCAATGAGCTCTGGAGACCAAAACTGCACGGTGTAGCCAGGGTTTCTTTCGTCATTTTCCTATTGCTGCCTCCAGCCTACTCGAGGGACCTTGTGTGATGAGCCTGAAGATGCTCAGGGGAGTTTCCCAGGGAAATGCACAACACCACACACTGAGGAGCCTGCAATTGTGTGTTACCTAGACACAGAGCCCAGGATCGGAAGGGTGTCTGGGCTAATGGGCTGATACTGGCAGGTGTGAAGGGAGGGGAACTTATCTCGAGGGAGGGACATATTTCTGGTCAGTCTTCTCTGCCTCTTGACTACTCAGCACAGCCTTGGGCTCTGAGAGTTATCACTGCCCTGAGAAGATGCCTAGCTGCTGGGGATGAGCAGGTACTCGGTGAAATTCAGTCCTTGGGGTCTGGATTACTAGAGGCACCATGGGGTGCCTACTTGTAGCACAACAGCAACACTACAAACAATGGAACTGGGATCCCAAAACTGGAAAAGTGAAGCTGTCCGTACACAGATTCTGACAAAGCAGAGAAGGACTTAGGACTGGAAGACCAAACTATGGTTTCACCCTTTCCAAAGCAGGACATGACACTGAAGTGCATATCTGCCCTACAGTCTGAAAATAGTCAGTGTTAAAACAGATCTCCCCTACCTTGACTTTAGAAGTGACTGTCTGCAGAAAATGCTCTGTAATGTCATCTTCCATCCTGTCTAGACATCCTTTTACCTTAAGATCCTGGCCAGTGCTGGCACTGCAAATGTATGTTAGCTTAAGCCAGACAGTCCTGTTAAAAAAAAAAATATGAAAAGTATAGATCAGATCAGATCAGGCTATTCTCTCAGATCAAGACTCTTCCTACTGTAATCAATACGACTGCCTGGGTAAGTGAATGGACATATGCTAAGGTCCAGGGCTAGCTCAGTGACCCACATTTGTGCACCCATCTTTTGGATGGCTCTCATTGAGACACTGCAACAAGGACAGGAAAGCTCAATGCACACAAATGCCACTTGTACTCATCACTAGTGAGATCAGATCAGTAAAAAATTCTAGTATTTTCAAAAATGAGTAGGCATGAAGTGGCCTTGACAAACGGAGGCTGAATGAGCATTTGTGTACCTCAGACAACCTACAAATACAAGACAATTATCTCCCATCATAACAGTCTTCAAATCAGCAAATCCTGGTTAAAATTATCACCAGCTTGAAACCAGACATTTTACAATCTGGAAAAGTTCAGTGTACAACTTCGTTCTCAGGATCACTGTGAAGAATTACATAAAAGAGACTCATAAGTATGCAGTCTGGGATCCAGCATCAGCAACATGCAAATAAAACAAACAAAACAGCTACCGAGGCTCAACACAAGGCTCTGATGTCAAGTAATCACAGTGCATATGCTGGATTTTGGCATTTTGCTGACTCCAGAGATCCCCAGATAACTTTGCACAGGAAGAAGTGAAGCAACTTTGTTTTCTCCATTGCTGCAAATGCTTCTAAAATTAGCTCATAGGTGCAAACAGCCTCCTCCACCCTTCTGTGCTTTATTGCTTCCCTCCTTCCTAGCAACCCCAGGGAGAGCCTGGCATGATCCATGGGGCTTCATTCAGCAGGGCACAGAAGCTTGTGCTTACCAAGGGCACTGGCACACACATCTCAGCACAATCTTCATGAGGCTTTCGTGCTGAAGAATGATCAGGCCAGTGAAAGGAACCACAGCACAACACAGACAGGGGTAGCCAGGATACTGTCTCCACATGTGACAGCACTGCTGCCAGCCTCCTGCTCAGTGCCATGGGCACCAGGAAGGTGGAGATGGTAGATTACCAGCTACAGCCCCTGCACCTGCAGGACCTGGGAGCTGGCAAGCAGTAGCAGCACAGCGCTGCCAGTGCAGCAGTCGTGGCCCTCTGGCCAAGGTCACAGCCCCCATCTGAGCCTCCCTCTCTCTGGGGCAGCCAGGGCAGCTCTGACAGGGTCTTGCTGGCAACAGCTGGTTCCCTCTGTGCTTCAGGGTTGGTGTGCACAGGGTCGAATGCCCAGATCCAGCTGGAAGCAAGGTTGGCCTCAGAGCAGATTCAGAAGGAGATCAGACAGCAGAAAACTCATTTCACTCCCCAGGCTCTGGTTTCTAACCTGAGAAGGCAGCAGTTCTCTAGGATTCGTAAGCTGCTGCAGATTGGTGGGCAGCCATCAAGCTGGAGAAAGCTTCTTACTTCATCTTCATAGCTAAATTAAAACAGGAAGACATATCTTTAATCTGGCATGCTCCGTAATGCATCTGACAGCAGCAGCCTGTCAGCAAACCAGAGAAATACTCTGTGATTGTTTGTCTTTTCAATGTACAATTTCACTCTGTAAGGTTGGATCTACAGCATGACAAAGGCAATCTCTGCCCTGCCCAGCTGGTGAGGAAGGAGAGCACAGGAATGGCACAGGGAGAGCCCTCAAGCTGCCTGAATGCCCCTGATACGGACCAAGAGGCAGGAGGTTCATTTTACAATTGTTGTTGCTGCAAAACCTGTTTCTGGGA
The DNA here is from genome assembly GCF_036250125.1 of Pseudopipra pipra. NCBI lineage: Eukaryota > Metazoa > Chordata > Aves > Passeriformes > Pipridae > Pseudopipra > Pseudopipra pipra. The sequence goes on from NC_087554.1 coordinate 55,061,595, forward strand.
AGCAACTCAGGCTTTGCCGATGGAGCTGTGGAACGAAGACTCAGCATGTATGAATAACCCACAAAGTCTATTGACTGCTTTGTTGCAGCTTCTATCTCATGAGTGGCTCCTGGACAACCTTGTTTTATAGGAATTTCTTTCTCTCATCGTGTGGAGGGCCAAGGATCTTAAATGAAACCTCTTTCTGAAACATTCACCTACAACCAGCATTTTCTGATGCAGGGTATGCATAGGGTGAGAGATGCCCAAGTACAAAAAGAAGATAAAGGGAGTCAGAAGAAGTAGTGAGAGGGCAGAAGATGAGAAAAAGACATTCATCCTCCTATGAAACCAGGACAAAGCAGAGCTCCTCATCGCCTCATGGAGCCAGCAAGAAGCACTGTGCCTGGGAAGAACAGCCAGGGTAGGAAGGGCCAAGCCTGGGCTCTGGCTACATGGCTGCCCCTCTTCCTGGCTGTGTTTAAGGTCTAAGTCTCTCCAGAACATCCCCCAAGGCTTTAAACCGTCCTGGCAAGTCCAGATGCACTTTGTCTCCTCAGCTTTAGCCCAACAGCAAATGCTGAGCACATGGAACAGCGGTGAAACGCTGTCTATCCAGAAACAGCTTAGCAGGAAACAGCCATCAAACTAAAGATCCAGGTGAATACAGCATCCCCAGTTGCTACACAAGGATTTCTTTCTTTTAAGTATTAAGAATGTTATCAAGGAGGGAAAGAAGCATCGTTCTTACCTCTCCAGGAACCTCAGGCACTGCTCCAGGCACACAGCTTCCACCTTCTCACTCAGGCTCTCGCTGACATGCCTGGCAGCCTCTGTCTTCTCTGTTAGTATCTGTGGATTTCAATGTGTGAGAGGAGGGCAGGCCAAAGCCATTTGTTACCTATGCAGTGAACAGGAATACATCCCACTGCTCACCTGCTCCAAATCCCTCTGTCCTCTAGGCAGCAACTTCTGCTTACGTTTTGAGAGCCCTTACAGCTACAGTGGAAATAAAAGTATTTTTCAGGAGCCAAATTTTAATGCCTGACCCTACGTTTTTGCTACCACTGTTTTTGTTGTGGTCAGCAGGCTAGAGTCCAGGAGAAAGCCTGTCTCTGCAGATGTTCTCTGCTGGCAACATCCAGCCTGGCAGCTCAGCTCAAAGACCTGACATCTGCAGGAGCACCTGTGCTCCTACCTGACTCACCCTCACAGATAAATCTGGGGGCAGCTGCTAAAAAAGAGGTTAGGCAGCTGTAACTGTGTGCCCTGCACCTCTGCCAGGGTCTCTACCAGGGATGTCTGAAGAGGGCATCTATCACCTTCTCAGCCACCACTGCTCACACCTGACACAGCAGTGTGTGTTAAACTCTATGGCGTTATGTCTTGCCCCTGACTCCAGCTGGGTGGCCCAGGTGTCTGCAGGAGGTGGGCTGTGCCAGACAGCTCAAAATTCACCCCATATCAGACAGGCTTGAGCAGGTGGCAACTTAATGCTGCCCATTAGTTGCTCTGTGGAAACAAAAGCTTGCAAGGGAAGGAGAGCCAGATGGATAAAAGGAGACAGATGGCCTCATAGGCTGTGCTCTCCCAATGCTCGTCATCCAGAGACAAAGGGTGGCTCACATCATGAATGGGTTTTTCCACTGCTCACAACAGATGTAAAAGCTCACCCAAAGGGACGAGATAAAATATGCCACCCCAAAGTGTCAGGAAATCATGGCTGATGAGTTTCTATGACACCCTCTTCATTTTTTATCTGATCTTCAGTGTCAGCTTGTGAAAATTGAGGAGGCAGTAATTTCATAAGGGTTTCCTATTTATCCAGTCTTTTCCATCACCCACCCCAGAGCATTTGAACCCGTCAGTTTCATACGCAACAAAGAAAACCACTCATGCTGAAGCATGGCCAGATGTTGCAGATATGAGGACCACAGGATTCAAACCAGGCTTTGTCCTAGTTCCTGTTAGAAACCTTTGCTCTGTGAGTCAGGACCAGGAAAATGAATCGTCTTGGTGGCTAAAAGTCACTCTAGAACAGATACATCACTGGGTACATCACTGCTCCACCACTCCAGTGGGCACAGGGCAAGGCGAGGAGCAAACAGTCCCTGCTGTGAGCTCTGCACTTGATTCCTGGGTTTGAGTTTGGCCAGAAAAGCTAGTTTTTGCAAGTTAAAGCTGTATCCTCATGAGGAAGGACAGCTGCAGTGCCTCCAATAGAGTGCCTGAGGCTGCCTGCCATCCCAAAGGACCATGGAGCTAATTTCCTCTTTCATGAACTGAAAGAGGACTGCCACTGGGGTGGTGGTAGTTGAGAAGAAAGATACAGTTGAGGCAGCCCGCATCCTGCCCCTGATCTCCAGTATCACTTGAGCCTACATGTGAGCTCCCGGATTTGTTTTAATCCTTCTGCAGGTCTTGATCCAAACGCCCTCTGGCCGTGGTATGTGCTGCTCATAAATCAGCAGAATGTGCTTCTGCAATGCCCTTCAAGCGCTCACCTTTGCTGTACTCTACAGTATCCCCTCTCACCACCCAACCCATGAGGGCAGCAGTCACAGCTGTACCCAGCACAGGAGCAGGGAGCCTGTCTGCATTTGCACTGCCAGATATGGGGCCCTGCCACAGCTTGGCAACCCTCACTGCTTTTGTAGAAGTGCTCTGCAGAACTCATAGAGAGCAGAGTGGTTAACATACACGATGACTTTACAGAACGTTACATAAACATCCAGGTGCATAAATGAAAATGCAACTTCAGTTTGAATTAGCTAATCTCAGGCTCATTTTTATTTTAGTTAGGTTTTTTTCTTTGTCTATGCACAGGACAAAAACAGGTCTGGGAGCAAACAGGCACAGTCTAAGTATGACAGCTAACTGGCAAGCTTCTAACACATTGAGCTTAGCCTGAGACATGTAAAACTGGGTCTTGCCAAATATTCACATATTTGTGTGCAGAAACAGGACTGCCCCTAAGTGTGAGACCTTTTAGGTTCCGCCCCGTTTACCTGAATGACTGCGGCATCTGTACAAGGGGGTTTCCCAATATCAAAGGCTTCTTTCAGGGCATTCCCTACTTCCTTCTAAACATTAAAAGAAAAGAAAAAAGAACAGTTGAGATACAATGGCATTCATAATGAGTTAGGTTTCCCAGCCTCTCATTATGCACTTGGGCTAGATGAATTTCTGCCTCTATTTTTTTGGCTGTCTCATTTAACCCAAAGCCTGGCTATTTTCCATCTGACCTAATAACATTGTTCTGTTTTGTTCTACATTGTTTGTTTGAGTTTAAATGATTTGCAGCTTCCTTTCATCCCAGTGTCAGCTTGGGTTATCTACAGTCTTCCCTAGTTAGCTTAGCTCAAATGAAGGCGCCCACACAGCAAAACAACGCTTAGACACACAGCTCCATGCTGCCAGCTACTGTAGCTGAGATTTTCCACCCTTCCCAGCTCCAATCGGCACCCACATAAACGAGCCAGCGCTAATTAAAAGCATTCCCTCGCTTGAGCCAGGGACTTGTGAGTGCAAAGAGGATTCGGGTTAGTGTTTAAAGCTACTGTCATGATGAGATGAGCCCCATGAGGCCGCACAATGGGAAATTTCCCAAGACTTGGCTGGCTTACAGTAGTTTGAATGGGTTGTAAAAACAAAACTAACACTGCAGAGAAAGGGCTTGTTGCTTAAAACACGATCTGACCTTTATAGAAGCTTTAAACTCAAAAGCCTGGCTCATTTATTTATTATTTCATTCCTGCATCTTCCTCCAAAGAATGTAAAGTCTGATCTGCCATTTTTTTTTCTTTGTTCTTTTCTGGCTGATGAATTAGGAAATTTGTGGCTGTCAACTGAAGAATTTCATCAAAAGTATATTTAAAACAACTGCTCTTCCATACTCACTGAAAAGTGTTAATCAAAGGCAAATAAGCAGTTGTAAACAACCAGAGAAAAATTATTTTTCTCCGGAGTGTCATCACCTGACTGTGAGCAATTGTGTGAACACGATGTGCTGAGATAACACATCCCAGCCAAGCTGCACAAACACTTCCAGCCTGCCCCAGTTGCACACTAAAATGAGCCAGCTTAAGCCAACATGAAGGTCTTGCTCCCCAATGGGACAAAGTATGGTTTAGTGAGTAACTTCAAGGCAATAACTTGTTGAGCCATGGTACTTAGTTGCTTTGGGCCAGATGATGTGTCTGAATTAACACGAGCTTGTTGTTTGTAGCTCTGCGTTGATACCAGCACCTCAGGCACCAAGGCTCTGAGCTGGAGAGAGGACCAGAATTTCTGCTGTAACAAACAGGCCCAGTTTCCTTCTTGTTCCTCCCTGTCTGGCCAAGATATGGCACCCCATGTTGCAAAGCCTCAGATCCATGGATCCATCTGTGCTGACTGCCCAGCCAATTACTTCCTCTCAGAAAATGCAGGGGGCTGAGCTATAGCTTGGGTCCCTCTTCTCTCTGGTTGCTGTTTTAAAACATGCAAGAACTTAACATCCTTGAGACCCCTACGTTGCTACCAGGTGTGGTCAAAATTGTCTAAGATGGGTGCGAGTGCACTGCTGACACATTGGCAGGAAAGTGGGCAGAATGACTGCACAACCTTATTCGTTTGGACAGCAGAAGGTCCTCAGCCCAAATTCTCCAAAGCACATGAACTACTCACTCCTCTTTTTGTTTGTTTGAAAAGATAGAGGTGTTAGGGGGGAAAAGGCACAGACCCGAGTGATCCTTTGCAGGTTAGTGTAAACCCTTCTCATTTTTCACCTCTCAGTATCAGAATGAACACTGGCATCATGCTGGAAGGTTTGCCTTGCACTCATGTCAGATTCCCCAATACAGGGGCAGGGTGACAGACTGACCACCCAGTCGATGGCACCATCATTTTCAGTTCACCAACCTTGCAGTCTCATGTCTAAAGCTCCCTTGGCCCCAGACACGTCCAGGCTGAGGGAATGCGACTTGCATGCAGAGCTGACCAAGTTCCCCACAAAGGTGTTTGCAAGTGGTTTTGAACCCCACATGACACCTGAGCTCTCAGCACCTTCAGATGTGGTCACAGTTCTCGCCACTCATTTCTGTTTAAAGTGCTTTTAGTATGCAGAGATATCAGGCTGGCACTCCCTGTGATAAGCCAGGTATTTATAGGCAAAGCAGGCCATGGCTTATTCTGGTCAGGCTCTTCTAATTTAGAAAAATTTAGTCATCCATTGAAGTGGCAAAACACACACCATGTGATTTAGTCAGAATTATACATGACAATTGTTCAGACATAACTGACAGGAATTTTGCTCAATAGCAACTTCCTCTATGTTTGGAATAATGAAGGGCTGAAGTATCCTGGAACCAGAAACAGAGGGATAAAGCAGGTTTTATAAGATATGCCATTGAGCTGAGTGAAGTGACATCCATAATTTTTCCATATGGAATCAGCTTATGTCCACTTAAGCTCATTAGCTTGAATCTGGAGCTGGTCCCAAGCTGGCTAGGTTTGAAACAAGCCAGGGTAGTGCTGTGCTACACTCCCCAGCACTTCCAGCTCTGCTCTCAATGTATAATGCAGCACTGTGTAGAGCTGCAATGCTTCCAGATCCAAGGTGGCATGAAAAAATACAGTCAACTCAGGGTAGCATGGCATAAGTGCTCGTAACCACTGCCAGGTTGAGGTGAACCTGCTCAGCACTTCCTGCATCACAAAAGCAGAAAGCCCACGGTTAAGCAAAAGCTTTCTCCAGTTACTATGTTAGAGGGAAGTTATAAAAAAACCCAACAATTAAATTCTCCATCACTGTTAGTCAGCATCTTTGAGGGCTTGTCAATGACCCAGAGACATGCCCTAAAATAACCTCAGTGGCATTACCCTGAGTAAAGTAATTTCCTTCATTGAAACAAGTGCTAAAAAAAGACCTTAAGAACATGTGGTCTTCCCCAGGGTAACGATGAGAAACAGCCCATAAAGATACCTAATGTTAAACTCTGAAACCAGTAGGCTTTAAGCATATTGTCACCAGCTGGCACTTCTACTCCCATGTTTGTGACTACCTTCGTGTTCTCCCTCAGGGAATAGGTCTTGAGGAAAATCTCTGCAATTTAGAGTACTTTCCCTGGGATGATTCAGCAGTTTGCCATAGAATTTCCCCTCCTCTCCTCCCTAGGGGCTGGTGGAAATGGAAAGCCAGAGAGATGAGTGTGGTAACTCCTGCTGCTGCATTTCAGCTTTAGCTGAATATGAAAGGCCCCGCTGAGTTTTGCAAACAACATCATTTCCTCTGGAATTCCCCTTTGCTACAACACATCTTCCCTGCTTCATTTGTATTCCACATGTCTCAACAGAATTCTTCAAAGGGGGAGCTTTGCTGAGAAAAGAAAGAGGCGCTGCAGCCCTAGGGCTGGGGTCACCTGTGGGATCACATGGCAGGATGCCCTCCTCCAACCTTACAGGAGGGCTACTGGCTGTGCACCAGCTGCACATTTCCTTGTGCTGAACTCTGGAAATAGTCTTTGCTATAACCTCAGCAGTGTCAATCCAGCAGGCTGGAGAGGGCTGTGAGGGGTCCACATACAGGCAAACCCAGCAGCCTCAATATCCTACACAGCTGTAAAAACACCCAACCATTGCACACAATGGGCTCAGTAATAGAAGATTAACAGCACCTTGAAATGGCTCTCAATAAGGAAGTGGGTTTCACCCATAGGCTTCCTTTCCTCCAGATTCATGGGCTTCTAAGCAGAGCAGATTGCAGCTCTATGGAGGTGCAGCAATGGGTTAAGAGAGATTTGCAAATGTCCCAACGTTTTCCCTGCTAAGGAACAAGTACATGGTTGCATCCCTTTGGCAGCAGACAATCATGGATCTTCACATCTGCAATGAAACTTGGTCAAGACCTTGGGGCTTACTCACAGCTAAGCAGAGCTGGCTCAGCTTGCAAGGGAGCAGCTAATTTAATAAGGGCAATTAAAACCACAGGAACAGAACAGGCAGACTGGGGTAAAACCCTTGAGTTCTTACCCGTGCGACTGCAAGTAACTTTTCCTCAGTCTTCAAAATAATCCACATGAGATACTGTCCATCAAGGGAAAGGTTGTGCTGGGAGATCTGGCTGGATCTCAGACATGCCTTGCTGCCACTGCATACAGAAACAAGAGCTCAGCCAGAGGGGCAGCTTCCCATGGTCCACAGCCCATTGCCTGCCTGGCAACTCCTGCTTGGCACCACAGTCTCATAGTAAGAAAACAGGGTGCCCTGCAAGAACCCAGCTGTATTTGCCGTGTTTGGGCAGTCACAGCATGCAGATGATCTTCATCATGTCCTTTCGACAGCTATTCTTCTATGCTGTTTCTTTTCCATCTTCCCATATTTGCTGCCCAAATTACACTTTTTTTTGTTGTTTCCTTTTCCCTTTCCCTCATTGCTGCTGCTGAATTCCTTTCCAGGCTTAGGTAGAGTCACCCAAGCACACTTGCACGAATGCACAATTTTACAAGTGTCACATGTTCTGTCTAAGTGGAATAAAAAGCAGCTATATACCAGGACAACTGCATTTATGCATGAGCTTTCACTGAGGTTATAACAGTATTCAGAGAGTAAAATTCAAATAGTTAAGGCTGGCATCTGTGCTCTTCTCATTTCCACTTTCTTCACTACCTCATGACTAATACAGTCATGTGCTGCTCTTGCTTGGTTGGTTTGGTTTTTTGAAGGAATTCAGCATTTACATAATACATTTTTCCTATATTTGACTTTTCTTTATATGTTAAATGTTTGTATTTTCTTTATAAATTTAAATTACGTAATTTTTCACCTCCAATTTCATGTAAGTTTTCAATACTTTTATCAATACATTACTCTAAAGCTTTACCATTTCAAAAGTGTCAGCCAAAGCGATGCATCCTAACCCCTTCTCCCATGTGTCTGACTATGGCCAATGTTTACCCACACACTGTTTCCCTCCTTTGGGAGCTGGGTGTGGGAAGAGCCCACCTGATGAACTGCTGATGAGCTAATCAAGGGTTTATAAGTGTAATTAATACAAGGATCAGAGAAGCTGTAGGCTTGGATGGAAGCAATCAAATAACCCCAAAGGGCTGAAAACTATTAGGGCATGAGTAGATTGGAATTGTCAAGTAGCAACGAAACCATGGACACAGAGAATCAAACACCACCTCTACCATACAAAAAGAAATCACAAGAAAGCTTCAGGCTTTGATGGCACCCACAGGCTTTGAATTCACATTGGGCCAAAAGGTCCCAGATGTGCTGCTCTTCAGATCACAGGGAAAACCACATCTGTTTTCCCAAAGTTGGGCAGAAATTTAATGATCTGCTATATGTTTTTCCTGTGATATGAACACTAATGCAGGAAGCACAGAAACAACTGAGCAAACTACAAGCCAGATAAAGCAGCATAAGAACCAAGGACACGACAAGAGAAGCCCAGAGAGCACCTTGCTGACAGAAAGGCTGGAGTAATTGAAGTATTATGGACCTTGCTAAAAAAGGCTTAATGCGAGGAAAGAAATTGTTCAATAAAGCAGAAAACTGTGCAGATCTAACAGGAGTCCAGTGGAGAAATACCTGCCTGCCTCAGGTAAGCCCCTGAGCCTGCTACTAAGGATTCAGAAAAAGGCAGTACTGCAACGAAAAAAAGGCTCTGATTCTGAGAGCACAGAAGATAAAAGAGGCAGTGGGCAAGCCTAAACTCAGCAAGAGCCCTGAGCATCGCTGAGCTATCAGGAAGCGGAGATTGTGCTCAGAACTGAAAAATAGAGACATAAAAAAAATGTAGAGAAAAAGTTCTTCAGACGTACCTTTTGTATATTTTAAGGCCCCATTCATAAATTAAAAGACATTGGCTGAAGCTGAAATGGTTACTGTCAGTAAGTGTGGAAAGGTGAGAACACAAAGAGGCACAACAGCAGCGGGCATAGGTGACAAGCAGTCCTGCTTCCTTGAAGACATCACTTCTGTGTTCCAGGCTGGGGAGAAATGTCGTTTCTAGATGACTCAGATGCTGTTTTAGTGCAGTATCATCTGTGTTAGCAGGGGAATCAAACAGGGGAATCTGGGCTGTCACGTACTGTATCAGTTTTTCCTCCAGATCTTTCTTCCAGAAGTTTGGACTCCAGGTGGAAACAGAATCCATTCCTTGGCTGTTGCCAAGCCAGTCTGCTTCCTTCTGCTTCTCCCACATCAGTGACTCCCCCACTGATTGCAGTGGCTCCAGGAACATCCTACCACTTCCCCTGAGCACTTCTTCCACCACAGTCCACATTCGTTCAGCCAGCAGCGCATAAAGTGATTCAGATTTTTGCACACCGTCATTTCCAGAATGCTTCAGATTATAAATATGATCACAAGCTTCCAAAAATTTTCCTTGCTCAATGCATATGCAGATGGTTTCCTCTGCAACAGAGAAAGAACACAATTTGCTGTTTCTTCGCTCGTCTATAGGACTCATCGCTTTAATATCCAAGTTATGAAGTATGTAGTTTATACCTATGTATTTAAGATAAGCTCACTTAAGGTCTAGCACTAGTACCTCTCAGTTTCCTCAAGACAAGCACTTTTTTCCCTCTTTCTCTCTTTCATCCCTTCTCCTCCAGGCTAACCAAGCCTGCAGACTAATCTGCAGTTTTCTGGTCATCATCCCAGAGACCTCTTCATGTGGGCTGTGCAGGTTTGTTAATGGCAATCTTTCCTTAAGGAATGCACCTTCTGTCCAAAAGAAAAGCATTAAAGAAAGGACATCTTCTGAACAAGTCAACAGCTGAAAGTCAAGCCTAGAAGGAATCCTCTGTTTCCTCTACAGAAAACCTTGGCAGGACCAAAGCGCTGCAAGCTCCCTTGGAAGGTCCCTCTCACCTGCTCAAGCCTGACATAGCTACACAGAGGGTATCACTCCTGCCAGCAAGCTCTTGCCTTAGGCTGAGACTGCTCAGTGCAGTCCAGGGCCCTCTCTTTATCAGGGTATTTTAACTAGGCCAAATGATTAGGCATGTTATTTTGCCCAAAAGTGAAACTTAGAAGGGGATTCCCATAACAGCCCATGACCTCCACATCTGCAAGAAGCTGTGGTGACAGAGCCACTGCCCTAATCACCAGACACCCCATCAAGGCATTATGAAATCTTTAAAGTTCAGAAGCAGGAAGGAGAAGTTTTTCACTGTTGCTTGTTTTTAAAATGTCTTACCCATCACATCTAGCCCACCAATAAGGGTTAGATGTAATCTCACAACAGCTGCACAGAGCTGCAGGTTTTTTACTGTGTATTTTACAGATGACAAAATTGAGCAACAAAGAGTTGAAAATATTTGTCCAAAGGTACCTGGAGCAGAGTCCAGAGGAAAAATCAAACTTGAAGAGATTCAGGGAAATTTAAACGAAGCCAGAAGTAGTGGGACTCTGAAATAATTCAGGATACAGCTTTGGGTGTAGAGTGAAGAATGAAAAAGTATGAGCTTCCATTATCTTCCACCTGAATCCTAACTTTCCTCTATGAAAAAAATCTCATATATGTAGTAAGAATTAAACCAAACAGGACTAAAGGGAGGAACATGAAAGGAACTGGAGAAGGGTTGATGCAAGGATCTTCAATAAAGCAATGTCCAAGCTGTTCAGGAGCGGTCTACAAGCTGCACGGGGCCTGCCTTGATACATGCAACACATAGGAAATGCTTAATTGGCACAACTAGCCCATGTACAACCCATCTGCCCCTCCCATCTGTGGAAGAACAGCACAGTCACACCAACAGGGTGTCACTCACACATACATCATCTTTCTCACAAGACATATCAGGAGTCTTTGCAGGGATAAAAATGAGAACAATAAAGAGAAACACTTGTGAGGCAAAGTGAAATACACAGTTCTCCAGAGGAGCAAGAGTACAGTTCAGAAAGGACGGGAATTCAGGAGAAGGATGGGAAGGAGGAGAGTGTAAAGCTGATGAAAACAAGAGCCTGCAGGGCTGAGTGAGGCAGACAAGATCCAGGCCTGGACCCAAAGATAACTTCAAGGTTACCTGCAGGTGTCCCTCTCTCCGCTCCCTTCCTACTGGTTGGCATCTTTAGCAAATTCCCTGCCACATCCTCACCGCCAGCCTTCTTCATTGTCTCCTTCCCACCAACCACAGTCTTTAGCAATTTGCCTGCCAAGGTTTTCAGTGTCCCTTTCCTCTTTGCCTCCTGCTTCTTTCTCTCCTCATGTGTGGTCTTGGGCAGTATTCTTGCATTTTCCTCAGCCGTTTTCTCCCCCTTGTTGCCTCTTCCCGCCACGGCTGCCCAGGAATGCTTTGTCTTCCTCATAATCCAAGCAGATTCAGAGGCTTTCTGTCCAAATGGGAATACTGTCAGAAGAAAGCATTAGAAACACTTCTATGCAAGGTGATCTTAGCATCCGTCTCCCAGAAAAGTTCTCTCTTCTTCTGATTTATTTTTTTCCTGTGGCTTCAGCTGTCTTTGAAGAAGTCTAACCTGGTTCCTGTCCGTGCCAAGTGAGGACATTTTTATAGGCTGCCAGCCCTCTTATGTAATCCCTCTCTCTTCTAGGAAAATAATGTCAAAAACCTCATACATAATCTAACCGCAAGCACTAGGGGAAAGCCAGTGGAATTTTTGGAATTTTCTAAATGACTAAAACATCCCTGCGCTGCCAGTTATTTTGATGATAATCCTATCAGTGTAAGGGAGTTGATTATTAATAGTTTCTATGAAGAACACATCCTTTTCCACCCACCCCACGTGCCCAGGCTGCACCTGAGCTTTTCTTTGGCAGAGAGATCACATCTGGGTTTGGAGCCAATTTTTTCCCCACCTCCCAGCAAGCCTCATGGTAGCCAACAGGGATGTAAAGCCCCAGAGAAAGGGGATTGGTTTCCATGTTTTAACAGCACTATTCAGAGGAGACAAGAGTGATCTCAGCCTCCTGGAATGTGCAATATTCCAGCAACAATTATATATTGTTTTATACTTTTATACACACACATAGATATAAATGGCCTAACCTTGCAGCTATCCACCATATATGTGTGTGTGTGTTCATATGTGTAATGCACACATATAGATCTGTTCACCAGCCAATGCCCACAGTGAAGAAAAAGGAGATGTATGTCTGCTTGGCTGCTAAAATGTCTGACCATAAACCTCAGGACAAATTCCTACACAGAAAGTATGCTTGAACTCCAGGAACTCATGTTTAAAATAGATTTTTTTAAAGTCTCTGCACTGCTGTGAGAAAGGCAGTGCACTTGGAGGGAAGCTGAAATGCTGTCCTTACCACTCTCCCCTTGCTAGAGAGTTACAAACTGGGTTTAATTCTCCATTCCATTATTACAAAAATTAAATTGAGAACTTGAGGATTTTCATCAGCTGAGGACAGTTTGTATTAGTCATTACAAGCTGTATTTATTCAAAACTATATAATATGCAAAAATTATTTTCAGGGTATGAATTTAAGGAGTAATTTTTCCACACAGCATCTAGATTATTCCAAATATGTGATATCATATTTCTGGGTTTAACGCCTGCAGTTTCTTCCAAGATTTTCTAAATTTTCATGACAGTAGAATTCCACTGGTTTCCTACTTGGAAACCAAGTAAATGTTATGTTGTTCTTGCTCTTTTACTCTGTGCTTAATTCCATCAGTATGTTATCACAGAGCCATTTGATTCATTAGTAACAATAGGGAGGAGGAAATAAATTTCATTTGGAAGAGCAAACAGAAATTCCAGCAGTGGTCATACATTTGAGCTGTTGCCAGTAGGAAATACTGAGGTTGCAAAACTCAGTGTTTTCCCAGGTTGTGAAAAAAGTTAAAAATTGAGAGACTTTACACATATTCCATTTTGACCTTAATTTTTAATTGGCTGAAGTTAAAAAGTTTTGTTTAGAATGTTATAGCTGCACAGTGTATGAATACGAGATGGAGTGAGGGGGTCAGTACTGCAGAGATGTATTCCAGTCATGTTGAAACCCTTCAGCAATATTTTCCCATGAAAACTCCAACACAATGTGTTTATGTTTCACTTCATCAGCATTTTTCCAACAAGCCTGACTCTAACAAAAAACATTTCCCTAGACTTCTCTGTAGAAGGAAACTGGATGTCAAAGTGCCAGCCCTGAAGGCAATATTCTCTGCAGTATATAGATTTTGAACACACAACAGCTGCAGATCACGCCCTAAACTGTGGCAACATGATGTGTGGGAATTGCTGTGTTTTCCCAGAAAGCTTCTTTCAAGGGAATACAATATGAGCCTGAGGAAAGCAAGGAGTGAATGCACAGAGATGGACAGACTTACTGAAGCTAGGAGCATCTCTTACCCTATGGACCACTGGACCCACTCAATCAAGGCCATGGCAGACACTCCCTGAGATGAGAGTGCCCTCAGGTCACTGTCCACCCGAGCACTGCAGCACCAACAACCCAGAGGGCCCCTCTGTCCAACCTTCCCCTCACTCACAAACCAGGACAACCAGCGTGTGAAGGCAGAGCAGGCCATAGCCTTGGGGAGCAGACAGCTGTGAGCACCCTGCGAAGGGACAGCAGGGTGGGGATGGTCATTCTGACCAAGGGCGCTGAGCCCATCAGCAGCAGGAGATGATTCCCCGTCCCTCTGGCTACAGTGGGAGTGGCAGTCCATTGTCAGCCTATCTGCACCCCCCTGCCCACAACTACTTTGGGTTGAAGGATGGTGTCACTGAGGGGAATGCACTGCACCAGGAGAGGACATGCCACAAAGGAGCTGCCCAAAGGCCACCAAGCAGTCTGCTTTCCTGGGTCCATGTGCCTCAACAGCACATCCTGGTGCACAGGTCTCTCCCCTCTGTCTATAATGCTATTTTACTGCTCAGGCTGAAGTTCTGCAGCTAAAACATGGAGAAAATTTGAATCTCTAGTAACATCTTCTACACAGTGCTTCCATGAATGGTGTTATGCCTAAACAAGCAAAACTTCCTGGGAAGCTTCGCCTTTACAGCAGAGGAGCTGAAAAGTGTCAAGATCAAACTAGAACAAAGTTCTTTCACAAAGAGTTAACATAATGCAAAGGGATTGTTTGCTGTCCAAACCTGTTGTTTTGGGCAGGGAAACTGAGGCACTGCCACGTTTTATCTGCCCTTTCCATGGGCTCTTTGAGCTGCCCACCCGAGGGGAGCTGTTTCACAGAAAGAAGGGCAGTAGAAAACCACTAGGACACAGGACCAAGAACAAGCACAGTTCTGCTTCTGAACAAATTCCTTTGTCAGGTGTACCAAATTACTTCCTTCTTCCTCAAAAGCCGCTTCTTGGAAGCCTGCCTCCTCCTTCTTCCTGGTGTTTCAATACCTCTATTTATCCACAATGGGATGTTCCCTAGCTGGGTCGTTCTTCTCCCTGCCCTAACCCTTGGTATGCTCACTGTGAAAGAAGAGCAATTTGTCTGCTAGGGACATCCCCAGCATTCAGGAGTTTCCCTCATTGCCTGGAGCTTCTGGAAAAGCCCACAGCCTCTCCACATCACTATGACTCTGTTTTCCTATCTCAGAAAAACTGTACCTCCTTTGTCTTTGGGATCTTTCATTAAATGAGTGAATATATTGGATACATTTTTATGTTGTTTCTCTGTTGACTTAACTCTTTATCTTGCTGTTTCCCATTTCTTTTGCCTAGATAGATAAAATCTCTTCATAATAAGTGGACTGTGTGCCTGACTTGGACAATAGCTGTTTGGTCTGGATGCTAATTGGATGAGGTCAGACTACTAGCACTACAAATTAAATGACTTTGCAAAAGTCCAATTACATTAATATTCCAATTCCAGCAATGCAGTGATGCCCCTGCTTGCTTTGCAGGGATGCTACATGAACACAGTCAGTTATATACAATGGAAATTTTGTGCTCAGTAGCATCTGTTACAGGAAATACACTTGGTCCTAACAGGCAGGTGAATCTGCAGTATCTGGAGAGAGAGGTTTCTCGCCTCCTTCTTTGTTTCCAGAACATGTAAGTACTCTCTACCACTTTGAACCAAAGGCATGAAAGATGTCAGAAAGGAATATTAATTATGATGATAAAACATGCAGAGTATGGCACAGAAAGATGTTGGTTCCCTAGGATATAAATCCATGCAAAACCACTCTGTGAAGCTAAGCTGTAGTCTGACAATGTGTTCCCCCACCCACGCACAGCATCTTTGATTTCATCAGCAATCAAAGAACAGCCAGTCTCCATTCCAAGCAAGGTAGGCTTTTTGGAGAGAGAGAAAACAAACCAACAGAGAAACAAAACAAAACACCTTCCCCTCTAGTTTGACATTGCAGCTGGCACTGCCATAATGGTCACATGCAAGAGGTGACTTTGTCAGTTGTGGACAATTAGCTGTTTATTATCCTGTGAAAGCATACATTTATTCTTTTTTCCTAAGGATAACCCCATTTCCTAAAGAAAAAAGACAATGTAGCCACAGGTTGCAGGTGTCTCTGTATTCATCTGATCCCCTGCCCTAAGGCACTTGAGTGGATTTTAAGTCAGTTTTAACTACTTTTAAAGCCAGTTTTAACCAAACTGACAGAAGATGGCTGACACAAAATAGTACATCCTTACACACTCCATGGACACACATAGCTGAGGAGGGAGGGTAGACCTTCGTTGCTCCTGCTGAGGAACAGAACATGGCATGAACTCAACCTTTATTACTCATCAGACTCCACCTGGCAGCTCAATCTCAAGGTACACAAACATGGTTTCCTTGCCTCTGTTGCTCACCAAATCCGCTGTTTACTCTCCAGCTAAGCCATGTGTGTGCAAGACCAAATAAAGCAGCACAAATATTTAATACAGGCAGCTTTTCCTACAGATGAAATGAAGTTGCTTCCCTGTGGTGGGTCCTGGCAGCAGGCTGCACCCTCTCACCTCTCTGAGATCTGTGCTACCCCAAACAGGCCACAGAGCTATGATTTTGCAGCTAATTTGGAGCTGCCCTTCAGACACAGCTGAAGAAAAAGGGAAAGAAGGAATCTTCTTCCTTTCTCTTCGAGTGTGTTCACTTGAGCAGCTCTTATCTGCTCAGCCACTGATTTTTATCCCATTTTGCAGAAGCTAATCTGAGACTTCTATCCTTCTCTGGATTTGTCTGAAACTGGAGGAATTCAGTGTATAAGGAGAGGACAGAAAGATGGATTGACAGAGAGGCTGCATGGTCCCAGCAGTTTCAGCAACCACACTAAAGTCCTAAGGACAAGAATTGAATACTGCCACCTTCCCTGCCCTGAACACTGAAACATGTTTGGGTGTGAAAGAAAATTTTGCACTGCCTCTGTTCTCCTTCTGATTGTGAGAACCCCATTCTGAAATGACCTCAATTTTCATTTAATTAGTAACCTACTTTTCTGTTCCTTTAGACCATTTTTAGCTAATTCCTGGGGGGTTTGCCTAATTCTGCTTTTTCTTTTCAGCATTGCTTTAAGGAAGATGCTTCCCCTTTTCACAACAACAGCAATAGTAGTAATAATAAATAAATAAATCATGCAACCCCCAAGATTTTAAAGATGAACTGTAGAGAGTGAAGCAATAGGGATCTTTCAAGTGACCCTAAAAATCCCTGCATTGAGAATATCCTAATCCACATAGTAAGAGAAAAATAAAGTGAAACTTCCTGGAGTAGCAACTAGGTTTCAGTAAAGAAACTGGTACCACTGCTGGGAATTCTCACTCCCTGGTTTTGCCCCACAGACCTCCAGCAAGGACTGAGGATACTGTATCAATTGCAACTTCCTTCTGGTTTCCATCAGCATCAGTGGAAGAGGGAGAAAAAATTATCCACCAGACAGAGTACGTAGCACACAATACAGATTGCTTTAAAAAAAGTTTCTCCAGAACACAAAAACGGGCAATTAGGTTCGATCAAATGCTGAGGTAATAGAATACTTCAAAGCAAATTCTTTAGTTTTCACGTATTTTATGGACCTGAGGCCGTGTTTGGAGATAGGTTGTGTTTATCTGTGGGGAGGCACAGCAAGAGCTGCCAGCAGGAGGAGCGGGAGTCAGTGCCCGTGCCCCTTCAGCTCTGTCGGCAGGCCAGCAGCTGGGATTGTATTATTGGTGTGGATGGGTGGGGGCTGCAGCCCTCAGCATGGCACTGGCACCTGAAGGGAAAAGAGGGAGAGGAGAGGGCCCACAGACTCAGGTGGGAGAGAGGAGGGAGCCGACAGGCTTGTCCCATGCACCATGATTTGGTAAAAGCCTGCCGCTGCTTGCAACTGTATGGACTGGGTATGACATCAAGATTCTGTGAAGGTTTGAAGGCTGTTTTCCAATTTCTCCATAGACAATAAGTTATCAGGGAAAGCAGCCAGCATGGAAAACACGAGGGCCGTAAAGTGAGGCAAGCTGCTGAAATCTGTGTTTGCCCCGGGCCTCAAGAGTCCTGCATGGGCAGCAGCTGAAGAAGAGATACTGCCTGACCTTGTTCCCCCTCTGTGTATAACTCTGTGTAAACAATACAGGCAATATAATACCCCATGCCAAACTGCAGAGAATGCTCTGCCACGAAGGGGTTTGAAGGACAGGCTACCTGGCCTCTCTGCCCCAAAGGGGATCAGGAAAACATGAAGACAAAATATCCCAGAGGCAGTTCTTCACACCTTATCTCCTATTACTCAGGATCCACCACTGTCACTTTAGCACTCAGAAAGCCCAAATCCTGAACAGCAGCTGAGGGCAGTGCTTCTGCCACAGAAAATATCACAGTGCTGCAGGCTGCCACTCTAGTCATGTCCCTACAAGAGCAGCCACCCAACAGCTTGGTTTCTAATACTATAAGCTCTCTGAAGAGTTATCCAAGGAAGGATCGAAGGGTTGGTTTGCCAGAGGAAATCTACAACTTCAATGCTGCTTGCTCTCCTAGGGATGGAAAGAGCTTTTAAAAAAGTATATTATGGATATTGTTTGCTAGTGTGGTGAGGAATACATTACCTCAACCACTACCATGTCTCATTTCAAGATGCTCCATGATTTTATCCAGATGGGCTTTTTTTAGAAAGCTTGTATTATGAATATTCCATCTCCAGTTGGACAGACAAGCCTAAAATTTTATTTGAGTCCCTTCATTTGGCTTAGATTGACAGGATTCCTCTGTGCATTTTTACATTGATTCTTTCCAGCAGTAAAAACTTAAGGTTCAACTTTGCAGGAAACTTCCTACACACATCTGTACCCACAGCCCTGCACGGAGCAGCATATGCAGAGATTTGGGACTGAAAATCCACATGACATCATTTGCATGTTTTTTTCTGTTGCCACAAGAGGCCAGTGATTGTGTAATTTCCAGTCTCCAGTGTTTCACCTCCACTGTACTCCACAGGCACATCTGCCAGACACCATCTGGAGGCTAAAAGTCATAACTACAGATTGGCTGCTGGGACATCCCGAGACCTCCCTGGCAGGAGCCAGGAATGTTTAAATATTAACACAAAATCAAAGCTCAAACATTTCTCCACTTAACATTGACCACAGGTATCTCTGGCTACAAACTAAGGCAGGAATGTCCCATGCACCTGAAACTGGAGCTACTGGATGGGGCATATTGATATATGAGTATAGATAAATAAATACTCATATATTAATGTATCAATATTAACATATCAATATATTCATATATAATGTGGTAATATATTGATATATTAATATAAATAAACAACACAACTCAGGGCCCTTATCTTCATTGCTGAACAGGTTATTTAGGAGAGGAGGTAGGAGAAAAGAGATCAGCTTTTGTATAGACACCTAATCTTCAGAAATGCTCAGCACCAAGCATCTCCTGTTGTCACTTCTGGACAATCTGAGCAAGAACTCCATTCCCTCAGGATATCCAAGAAGATGCCAAATCACACTGTTAAAATATCAGTTTTAAAAGATTATTGCAAACTTTAAACACTGGAGCTAGATAGCTACAGTGAAGGACTTGCTACAGCAAGAGAAACCCAAAAGGGTCCTACAAGAGAGCTAATCATCCTCTGAAACTGTTTCAGAAAAATACCTGGGGGAGGAACTCTGTATGAGCACAAAGAGAAGCATTAAATTTTTATCAGCATCAGTTCAGGCTGAATAAAGCAGGCCTCCCAAATACATGGTGATAAAACATTTACACTGCATCACTGTGTTTTCTTCCAAAACCAGAAAAGCATTTACAAGAGACATGGCACTAGAAAATTCATCACTGCTACATGATGTGGAAACTCCGTGAGATTCTTCAACATTTTCTGACCCCTTCTTGTCTTACAGGAATGAAAGAAATACCAAGAAAGCAAGAGGTGGGCAAAAGCTTGGGGAGGGAGGCATCGGGAACGGGCAAGGTAAAGGAAAAGGAAGAGTATTTGCAATGCATTCATCTGCTGCCAGTATCAAGATGTATCTTGTCTTTTCATTGCTTCCCACTTCTCAGCAAAGTGGAGGGAGTGCTATATAAAGATTCAGAGACACTAACCCAGGTCCTGAGAGCTGCACAGCACCAACTGCCAGCACATTGGCAGAGTTCCTCTGCCGCCTCCATCACAACCACTCTGTTCATCTCTCACATCAATTTTTTCCCTGCAAAGGAGAAAGACGTGGTCCTAAAGGAACCAAAATTAGGTAATTTCTAAGGATGTCTCTAAATTATCAAGTAAATTAAAAAAGGAAGCACTATTTTTTTCCCATCCTGAACAAGCATGTTCTCTGCACTGTTATGAACTTAGATCTCCAGTACATGTTATTTACTGGCTGTCAAGAGCCAAGACCCTTGAAAATTAATAAAAAAGAGCATTAAGGCCACATTTCAACAAAGGATTTAAGTAAGTGACTATTTCCTTTAGTTTCAAAGAGAATATTCAGCCCCTTAACCATACACATCTGTTTAGTGAGCAGGAAATAGTGGTGGACAGTGGTGTTTGTTATGCTCCATGACTACATGACATCAAATGCCTTGGAGTCAACAACATCTGAAAATCACACAAACTGCAAACCAAGTTAATACAGCTGATCTTGACACAGCACAGAATCACTGGATTTTAAGGCAGCTGCCTTGGAGCTTGTTTGTTTGAATGAATGGTTCATTAATTATATTTTCTGCACAAGGTTTTAATGTGGAGCTTCTAAGCCAAGTAATACTTAAATGTTCACTGAGCTCTCCTTGGCTGTTACCATACTCTTCACAGTTCAGTATAGCTTAGGTGGGCAAAATGGGGCACATGGCAGCAAAAATATAAGCTTTCATGCACAAAACCTGTTTTACATCAGGAAAAATATGACTGCACTGATTTTTTTTATGAGGATAATAAGATGGACTGGGCACTCCCTAGCCCTGATTCCTACTACCCTTACCCTGCATAACCATTTAGGTCTACACAGAGGGAAGGCCAGAGAGCTGTGAAATACCTGCTGGATAAAAAAATCTACAGATTTGTGCAAGTGGGACCTGAGTCCTTTATGTCAGCAACTGCCTTCCCCCACCATTTGCATGTGTAAACTGAGAAAAAGCACATTAACATTTTCTTTCCTCTTCCTTCCCAGTCTCGGGGGGGCCATCACACCCCAATAAACCAGGAACTCCAGGCTGGACTGTCATTTTATATAAAATATACAACACAACAGATCTTCCGTGGTACAATCAGTTCCAAGAAGAAGCAGATGCATCTTGTGATTATTAATTTATTCTAATATTTTTGAAGGGAAGAGATGGGGAGAGGTATTGATATGTATGGCAGGTACTGACTGATATTTAAAACCTTTGGCATTACCATATGTGCCTGGAAATAACTGCCAGTGCTATTAGTTGCTGTCACTGATGACAGCATGTAAATGACTATCTAATCTGCATATACAATTAAATAATTAGGTGCCATATGTAAGAGCAGTTATTTATAGGTCTGGAATCAGAGAAAAAGTTTAAATCCCTTCTTTGTAATGTATGTTCTCACGAATCAGATCCTCTTGACCATAGATACAGATCTTCATTACTGAGTGCCCTATCTTAGGGTAAAAAAAATAAATCGAAAAATCACAATTAATATCTCATAGTATTGATTTTCCCCTGTGATACACTGCATCTAGCCTGCTGGCAGGATGTTATAGCTGCTGTCCACAAAATGCCTGGCAACTTTTGGAGCTCACTATGAACAAAACAAGCCAGGAAAAACCTGTCCTGCTGAAGGTCCATCCACTGCATTCAATGAAGGCTTGATCTATTCTTACAAACAGCTGACCTAGATTCTCTGCCTGAATGAGAGCATTTCCCAGCATCAAGGCTTCTCAGAGAGTCAGAAACTCATGTATCGCTTATCATGAGAGACAGGGAAAAAAGCTGGAGGATATGATCTCAAGGGAAAGCAATGGCATACGTTTGTCATAAAAGCTTTATCCTTATCCCCACGAAGCACTTCCCCGACACACTTCTGCTCTCATTTTGGAGTCTGGAAAGGATTGCAGCCCTCCTTTCAGCACACACAGCAGGCCAGGCAGCCCCGGCTCCATGGAGAGGCTGAGCTGTGCCAAAGCTGTGGGGGACACGGCCGCACAGCGGGGTGGCCAGCCTGCCGCTCCGGAGCCACCCACAGCTTTCCGGCAGCTCGGAGGCAGCTCCTGCCCTGGGCTGTCGGCAACGAGGCTGTGCTGGATCAAGAACTGCCTATTCCCGTCATGCCAGGAGGAAATGAGCCAGCAAGGTCTGCTGAGCCCTAAAGTGCCAGGTTGTGGTGGGATCCAGCTGCAGGCACAGTGCACATCCATTGCCTCTGGGAAGCTAGGGGGGCCTCAACGAGGCTATGCTATGTCCTACTGGTGAGCCATGCAGGACACTTCTCCACCTGCCAGTTCTCCAAGAGATGGGAAGTGCATCCCGTGGCACTCAGTGACATAAAGATAGTGATATGTGGCTCAGAAGGACAGAAAGGTGGGTCAGCCCAGGAGCTTTTCTTCCTGCCTCTGCTACTGACGCATTTTGCTCTCAGCTCCCTAAGATCCTATCAGGCCTCTCCATACGCCCGGCTCAGTAACCTTGCATATTAACCAGTAATACTCACAAGACCAGTGATCTCCAAGGATGATCTCCAGGAAATCCAAGGATGTCCATCACTGTGAGGGATGCCAGCTTGACACTAGCCCTGTCACTGTTGTCACTGGTGCTGAGCTGCCCACAAAGATCAGTTCCAGGTCAAGGCCAGTGACACCTCAGCAACATCCCCTCAGGCAGGATGAGAAGGAGCTGGCAGGCAGGGGCAACTCGCTCATGTCCCCCAAGGTACAGCTCCTACTCCAGGGCTATGCTGCAGTTCTGGCCACAGGGACAAGGATAGGGACACAGACTGAGTCCCTGGGTGGGCAGGAGCTGGGCACTCAAGAGTGGTTTCCATCAATACCAAAATGTTTTGATCTACCCCACAGATGAAGACAGAAAGCTAAATTCATATACACAAATACAGGTTCACTGATCATAGAGATATCCTACCCATTATCCAGACATGAACATCCCGGACTGAGGCTACAGAAGAGGATTTCTGTTCATGTGGACCCTCACTGGCTGTACCACACAGGCATAACCCACACATCCAGCCCATGCAGACGGCAAGCAACTGCTGCGGGCCACGCTGCCAGTGAGCATTCCCCTACCCCCACTCCTCTGAAACCTGCAGAGGAGCCTGCCAAGAAGAGACTATAAGATATGTTTAACCACCTCTCAATTCAGATCTGGTTCAGTAAATGCAAACACTGCATCAGGACTCTGGGTTTTCCTAACCAAATTTTTTTTTTTTTGCATGTGGGCAACATGCAAACTTGGTCAGTATTATTCCTACCAAAACACTTGCTACGGGTGTTATTTTTAGGAAACCATGTGATAGTCTGACTTGTATTTATGAGCACACGGAAAGATCCACTGTATATTTTCCTGTCTGTCTTGTTTGGGGTAGTTTGTTTTTTTAGTTCTTTGGGTAGGTTGCTGAGATCTCGGGCTTCTTTTTAAAAGGCAAAGTTAGACTCAATCAGAAGACCTTGCAGGTCACATTCCTTCACAGTCAACAAAGCAAAGCACGGGCAGCAGTGAGCAAATCAAACCAGACATGGGCACAGAGAGACTATGAAAAGGCAAGACAGTGATACAGGTAACAAGGGACAAGGATATGGAGCACAGAAGATGCCAGGTGGCTACAGGAGATGGGAAATCAGACAGAGTTTGAAGGATGATAGAAAATACAGATATTCACAACTCCTGAAAGGGTAAACCCAAGTCCACAGCAACCAGACAAAAGTCAGCAGAAAAGCCCAGTTCAGCAACAGAAAACTTGTCCAGATGAATATTCAAGTTTATTTTCTGAGATCTCTTCTTAACTCTTTGACACAAACAAAATAAATGGAGGCAATGCAGTTCTGTACCAGGTTTTCATTCAGCAGGTTAGTGGTCACAACCTGAATGGATATCCATGGGATAAACGAGTCAGGTTGGATCCCCGTGACAGGGGGAGGCCCCTACAGTCAGGATTGAGCAGAGATCCTTTGTATAGAGGTCTCTACCGTCTTGGCTTTCACCTGGCCTATCTGGGGAATCCAATCTTTGCCCAGTGCTCAAGTTAAGAGGCTCTTTAAGTTGTGGGGATGTGAATCCTTTCACTAGCTGTACATGGTCAGTATGAAGTAGTTTACACCTCTGTGGATAACCCAGACAGCTTTTATAAGCAGAAAAAAGACACAGGCATAGGCAGTGCCCTTCCTCTCAAGTGAATGCAGACATCCAAAATAGCCCAGTCAAGCAGCATACCAGTACTGCCTAATTCTCTCCATCAGCAACAGAAGGAATTCAGAATGAGTAGCTCAGACATAGATATATCTATGTCAGAGCAGTGAGCCACAGCCTTAATCTCTGGAAATTAATGACAACAAAGAGTGTCAGAAACTGGTCTCCAGGCCTACGGGTCTTCTGGCTTTCCACTCATATGAAAAAAACAAGATGTATGTGATCTGTGGGGGCACAGGGTCAGCTGTGTGCCTGGTGAATCACTTGCAGTGATGGGCTGCATATCTGGCAATGGAAGCAGCAAAAGTTGCTTGTTAGGGCAGGTTATCTCAGCAGGAGGGAAGTTCCACATGGGAATCCTGCGTGCCCACCTCCCCAGGACCCCACCACTAGCCCAAGGCTTCTGCACATCTGGGAAACACCTCTGTCTCTTGGCTTCAAAACAGAGCAGGTACATCAGAATTTGCTGCTGAGAGGATGAAAGCATGGGGACAGGCTGCTCCTGCCACAGGGAAAGGGAGGGGGTTGAGCTGGCTGGGAGAGCCTGGTGTTTGCTGACACCTTTTCTGACTCTGTCTCTGCCTCTGCCCAGGACTAGGGTCTTTTTGGGGTCTCAAGTGCCTCTTTGGCAATCCACTTACACATTGGAGATACTCAAATTCAGAAAAGTTGTTTTCATCTGTCCTTTGTAATTGATCTCAAGCCCTGAAGCTCCCATGCCAGGATCCGG
This sequence comes from Pseudopipra pipra, assembly GCF_036250125.1. NCBI lineage: Eukaryota > Metazoa > Chordata > Aves > Passeriformes > Pipridae > Pseudopipra > Pseudopipra pipra. The sequence goes on from NC_087554.1 coordinate 55,086,042, forward strand.
CCTCCCTGAGCTAACTGCTGATATCATCTAGGTATCTGCAAAAAGAAACAAGAACTTCAAAAGAAACAACACAGGCAGAGGCAAAGACAACTGGACCAGACCCAACTCAACTTCCAAACTACAAGTAACATTGCTTTCTCCAGCAAGACCACGCTGCCACAGAGCATTAGGTACACACTGCAGATGGAGCTACACAAACTACATCCTCCACGCAGGGCAGGCAACTGCAGATTCTCCTGCAAACAGAAACAGCACAAATGAACAGGGAAAGGGTAGGGCCTCTTACACATGGCACAGCATGAGAACTCAGTCTGTTTAAGAGGGAGACAGTGAGAATGATATTCAGGGATGCCATGGGGTGTTTTAAGAACATGGGACATATCCTGCAGTCTTGCTCAAATGGCATGGGTGATGCAAGCTGCCTGGAGGGTTAGCCATGTGTCACTGTGTCATCATCTAACATTGATATGCCACACGATTCTAAGATTGCTCTCAGGAAAACCAGTGGTACGTAATAAACATCATGAAGACAGCTTCTTATATCTCAAATTTTCCTTTTTTTTTCCATCCCCCATGTAATACTCACACACAGGTCACTTCTGTTACCTATAACTTGTAACACCTTGCATGTGATGTTGCACTGAATTTTCTGTAACTATATTTTTTTTGATCAATTAATGCACAAATGAAGCATACTTTGTCAGTCACTGACACATGCACTTTCTATCTCATTTTTTAAAACCAGCAAGCTAATACTGCCTCAAAAAAGAACTGAAAGCAGCAATTATTCACTGTACTCATTAGCAGAAAAACTGATTTCCAACTGTTTCAGTTACCCTCCTGAAATTATGCAGTTAGGAGTTGGTGCCAGATTCCCATTTAGCTCAATAGTCTTTTGTAACAGCAACAAACAATAGCATCTTCTTCATTTATCGGGCTTCCCATAAGAGGAAGAACTCATGTTACAGAGGAAGGGCTACACAATCATGCCTTACTAGCTCAAGGTACACGGGACTTTCACAAGTCCCTTAGAAATGTCAGTATACACAACACCCAGGAAACTTATGAGTGGCCCAAGAAAAACAGTCTGCTCTTGGTAACAGAAGTAGTACTAATGAGTGCAGGACAATAGGCACAGGCAGGCAGGCCAACAGAAAGCAGAAGGAGAAGTGTAATGGGAGCCAGGTTATCAGCTGAGCCGTAACAGGAGAGCTGGTGCAGGTCTGCTCTGTTGCCCACCAGCACCATGCACTGTGTCACTGAAGCTCATCAAGCCACCACAGAGGCTGAGGCTGCTGCAGAGGTGAGAAATGCAACTCCTCTGCTCCCACTAAACAGAAAGCACCAGTCCTCACCTCCTCTCATGAATGTGATGTTCCCCTCCTGCTACGTTTCCTCACGGGAACGTGCATGTGTCATTCCAGTGCAAAGTTGCTGGGAGAGCAAATTCAAGGTCACATCAGACTTATTCTTTAAATAGCCCTTCTTTTTTTTCTTTTTTTTTTTACAAGCATGAAAGACTTTGTGTCTTTTTTCAGAGAGGGTAATGTTTTATTTAAAATGGCCTGCCAGTATCATGAATTTTACATGACAGAAGCTCCATCCCACAACATCTTTATCCTTTCCTCGTTAGTCATCAGAGCTCTGATCCTTCATCCAGGAGATACGGCACATCCCAGCAGGAGCCCTGGCACAGGGTCTGACTCATGTTGTTCACAGGACTATCACTTCTCCCTACTGACCACCCCTGAAACACAGCCTGCCCTGAAGCATCGCCTTAGAGGAGACAGATCTGCTGCATCAGCTCCTCCCCCCAATGTGTCCCACAGAAATCCACCCCACGCAGCTGTTTGGAGATACACAGATGTGAGCAGAGAGCTGGCAGGTCTAGTAGAGCATCTTATCTGCTGAAAGGCCTCTGGAGGTCACAGATAAGCAAACTCAGGCAAGGGCAATGCTAAGGCCACAGATATGCAAGCAAAACAAGACAGGCAGCAGATCAGACGTATCTTCCCATGATTTTGGGTCTAGTGCAGGACTCAGTTGATGTCTGTGGTAATGAGTGTTCAATAAGGCCAGCTTTTGCAGTAAACCAAATGTATTCAACTCTCAATTAGCCATGGAAGATTACTGGGGTTGGGAATTAACCAGACACTCCCTCCCCATAGCAACCACGGCTACACAACCACACCACCACACATGCGGAACATGTTCTGGGCTGTGCCCCACTTTCACCCCAGCATGTTAAAGCTGTCCCTGCTCAGCACAGAAACTGGCAGGTTTCTTACATTCCTTTCACATGCAGAATACCTGCACAAGTTCTTATCCCCTGACTGACATATAGCCTGTAACAGCCAGGATCTAGTTTTATCCAGGTTACCCCATCCCACCTTTTCTTCAATGGCTGAAAGCTGACGATATTTAAGGGAACCAGCCAACAGTAAAACAAGAACACACCACGTAGCCTGCAAAAGCTGTCCCAAGCGTTAGGCAGCTGGTACGCTGACACCGTTGCCTATGTGCTGAGTAATGATATCTCTCTGTTTCTTTGTGCTCCCTTACCCATCTCTTTCCATCTGTTGTTCTTGGCATCCACTTGGATCATATGCTGCTCAAAGCAGGGCTTTCTGTTAGCGCCTAGGAGATAATCTGTGACAGGGCACCGCAAAATCAGTCTGATCAATTCACACAAGGAATTAGTGAACTGGAGTCGACATTGTACAGGGACATGTGTATGAATGGGTTAAGGATGGTGCGTCTGGATGGAAAACGTGACTCAGAAGTGTTACTAACACTATTCTTTCTCGTGTCCGTAAACCTAAGCAAGAAATGGGAGACATGGAGTGGGTAGAAAAAGACAGCAGGCTGGCGGGCAAGCATCTCTCATATACAAATGCACTAAATTATGGGTACACAGATCAGATGCTGAGAAGAGCAGAGCATTTACAACTCCTACACACATTCCCATTTCTTCTCTTATAGCTATTAACTTTGCATGCTTCTCTGTTTTGTTTTTGCCTCATTTTTCACACACATAGCCCAAGACTTGGATCTTATCTTCATGTATCCCAGCGACTTCCTGGCATATCATGCGCATGCACAGCTACACCCACAGGTTGAGGCATCTCTTTCCCTGCCTTCTGTACCCGATGATAGTGCAACTATGCCGGTCACCAGGACAACAGTCACAGCCTGTCAAATTGATAAGAAGTTGGTTGGTTGGGTTCATGCTCTGAAAGAGAGCAAGACGGGGGCAACAATTGTAATACATGGCAGTGAACTGCAAATGACATTTGGGTTTCCCCTTAGGGAGCCGGAATAAGAACGAACATGAGAGTAACAAAGAAAGAAGAGAGTCTGAAGAGGCTTGCTGTTTAACTTTTAAAGCTGTACAGTTAATGGGAAATGGGAAAGATTCAAGTAAGACACAGGTTTGGAGCTCAGACATGGGGCTTATCTCTGCCCTCCCATGTAAAGGGAGCAGTTTTGAACATACATAGTCCAAATTTCCAAAAGTGATCAAAACCAATGGGCTCAGAGGTTGTCACTGTTGGACACCAGAACAGCAGGCAACTGAAAGAAATAAGCGTTTACATTGCTAGAATTGCCTCTCACTAACAGCAGCCAGGACTGCTAAAGGACTGTACTACCTCAGGACAACACCCAATATATCTCTTGGCTGGACATGAACTCACTGCAAAACAGCCCCACCAAACAGCCTCACCAAACAGCACCAAGCTGAATCCAGAATCAGGGCATGCCACTCAAGAAAACTATTTTGCCAAGCAGGCATTTGGTAGATAGTGGAAGTCAAGTTGTAAATCCAAACTTTTGAATGCTGCCAAAGTTCAGGGAAGCACAGACCTGGTATCTCTCATGTTCAGTCTTACAGCTTCAAGGTCTACAGTCTAACCATTTTGCAAGTGCAGAAATAGATATGAAAGACAGTCTGAAAAGAAAACCAGCGGTAACTGCAATTGAAGTCCATTTTATCATGTTATCTATAGCCTATGGTAGGATTAATGGTACAGACAGAATTAATCAGAGTGGTAAAGCCCTGTCAGAACAAAAAGGAACTGTGCATATCCAGGTGAAACAAGAATTCTGATAAGACTATCTCTCTAAAACTGATAAGAAACACTGGCCTGTCTTTTTGAGAGATACTCACGGACACAGCAGGGCTTCCACCAGAGCAAGACTTGCATTAGCTGTGCTCAAACAAAGGTCTGGAAACACAGGTCACATTGGTCAATCTCTAATCTAAATGGGAACAGGGAAGCAATACAAACACTGTCATGTTGTATGACATGGGATCAGGCAGACAACAGCCAGTGATAAAGGGGTAGGTGATGGTTAAAGGTCTCCTCCCCACCTTTGCTCCCCACTCCTTCCCAAACAGAGCTTGAGCCTCTGTATCCTGTGTCTCAGCTGTGATTCAGCAGTGAATTTTCTTGATAAAAAGGTGCCCCAGCATTCATACATCCTCTCCATCCCCTTGCCTGCACATTAGGGAGAGGGGAACTGCAAGCCAGCTGCACAGATATCTCTGGCTGGAGATGAGATACACACTGTGGTCCGACATATTCAAGGTCTTTCTAAGCACAACAAAGCAATGCCAAAAAACCAGAAAAATGTCATCAAGGCCATACAGTTGGATTTCTTGCATTTGTTCTGCATCTCACTCAAATCGGGCAGGCATAATGCAGGGAGACAAAGAGGCCTTTCTCAGCAAGCAGCGTGGCGTGCACTGCTGGGTCACCTCAGGCGGCTGTCTGTCTGCCCAGTCCCCTTTACCCTGTTTTGATTGTAGCTGCATCCTTTCTGTATCAAGATGTGGATACTTAATGCACGCTCACCTCTGCCCCCAGCTACACACTGTTTCTGCTTAGCTAATGCTTTTCTTGGCAGGCTCAGCCAGGCAAGTCAGAGTTCAGCTTGCACCCCCGTCAGCTGAAGCACAGATGACTGGCTCCGGGAAATGCTGCAGAGACATGGCCAAAATGAACTGAAGTCACTTACAAGGAACTGCAAATTGCCCTGTGTTGGTACTCAGCCAGTTTGATTCTGGCCCATGACCGGGCATCCAGCCACAGCCAAAGGACAAATCAACAGGAGTTTCTGCTGGGACATATTATGAGGAGATTTTTCAAAGCAAGATTTAAGAACAGAATACTGTCTGTTCATGCCTTAGCAGCATGGAAGCACAATGACAGGCCCTCCAAAAACCTTTAAATACAGTTAGTGTACGTGAGAAATGGATAAGATAAAAGACACAGAACAAGGGCTAAGACATACGGCTTTTCACAGCTCTGGCACAGCTCTCCCATCAAGTGATGCATGCCAAGCTTTCAAAAGTGCTCAGAGCAAATGGCTGAAGCTTAGTCGGTCCTGAGTAAAGGCTTACAAATTTGACTTCATTTTATCTGATATTTTATTTATCTGTTGAGAAGCAGTCATTAATTATCGCCCTATGAAAGAGACCACTGTGGGAAACCCATGATTAGTAACTCTCCTTTGTTTTGTGTGTTCTTATTAGCAGGTGTTTTGGAAGAATATATTGCACAGCCTCTTGTGCAACAGTCCTGTGCAGAGTTCAGAGATGCAGGGAGACAGACCTCCCCAACACCGATCACGTAGGTTGGAACCACTACAGCAAACACAGCACTATTTGCAGACCCGGAGCACAAACAGGCAAAAATCAGGCAAATCTGCCACAACCCAAAGTTAAACTACAGAGCTGCCTCTTTAAAACCTTTGCCAGGGTAAGAGAAGACCTGAGTGGTTTACTCCATAGTAGGAGACAAGGAGGTTTGTGCTGACTGTCAAGCAATCCAGCTAGCAGGCTGGGACTTGGCAGCCCACCACGACTTTGCCTGCTTCCCCCCTGCTCCAGGAACAGAGTAAGCTGGGAGTGCCTGCACACACCACAGCATATGCCTCCCATGCACCCAAATTAGCACAGTGCCAACAAGGGGCAGGGGCCAAATCATTCACCCTCCTGCCCACCTGAACATTTTTCAGTGTGCAGAATGCAGTGGCTCAGGACTCTCTGCAGAGGAAGCAGTGGGACTCCCTCGCATCTAGGAGAGGAGGAATTTCAGGCTTCATCTGTGTGACTCAGCTGTTTACTGTAAGTCTCTGTGGGAGCAGCGGTGGCACTGAGATTCACAATTCACTATCAATAAAATAAAAAGAAGTTTTTTCTAGCTTGTGCTAGTAAGCATCCTCCAGAGCACAAAGACTCACACAGAGACTTACCCTCACAGCAAACAGAATAAACTATCAAAACCCCTTGTCGCAGCATTCCTTGTCTCAGTGCACCAGGAAAAAAAAAGGCAAGCAGGGAAAATAAGAGCTTTCTTTAGCCACAGTAAATGCAACTAATCAAAAGAATTGGATAAGCTATCTTTGAAGACAGAACTATTAAATCTATATGGCCATAATCAGGGATAAGTGCACAGAGCCACTACCAGGAAAGATGCCTCAGAAGTAAAGTCTCTGAGTTTAACTGGCACATTATCCACTGGTATAAAATACTGCATCTCCAGGGACTTTAATGAGCTTACATACATTTACATATGACCTTTAGACCCCACCTGCACCCACACACCCTCCCTAACTTCGTCTAGAACAGAGAATTCATCCATCACCTGGTCATCCATTAATCTGTCAAATGTGCAAACAATCAGAAATGAGAGGAGCTGTGTATTTATTACGCATTTCTGAATAAGTCATGCCAAATATCTAGGACAAACAATACATTAAGCCCTAAAGAACCCTCTGAAAGCTTTTTGCCCGCTGAAGGCAACAATGAAAAAGTAACATGATAGAAAGGGAACAGTAAATCATTCATGAGAATGATTAAAAACAAACTGTGGGTGAGGTGCAGCAAAACACTAAAAACAGCCAGCATATTCTTTGAGTATCTCATCTTTTAGAGGATCAAGTGGTTGTGAGGAACTTTTAGAAGTACTACTTTGTGTTCTTTACTGCAAAGAAGACATACCAGATATAAAATCCATGGAGAACTGTACAACCACAACTTACAGCTTATTCAGATGCCCCATGACTACATGAGGCACTGAAGCAAAAATGCTACTCTACTTGAAATTACTTGTGCAAACAAGGCTTAAGAAAAAGGCATGTTAAGGACACTGGTGAAATAAGTATAAATTAGACTCCCAAGTGCTGAATAATGCTTTGTACCAGTGAATCTCACATGCACACAATCATTTTGGAATCCTAAAATCAAGTTCTGAAAGAATTACAGCACCAAAATATTTACAGCTACCACATAATGTAATTCAGTTGTTGGTGCCACAGTTTCCTATATGAGTGTGGTAGCCACAAATCATGTCATCATTAACATCTCTTACATCAATTCAACTCTATGAAAAGGCTTGTTTCAAGAAAGCTTGTTTCCTAAGACTATCTCAAGTAAAAAGTTCAAAAACAATTATGTGGATAAGATTTTTTTTCTTTAAATAACATCCTTGAGCTTCAAGGGAAAATTCAGCCTACATTATGCCTTTGAGCCTTCATTGGCACAACTGGGTGTCTTAGAACTTTTGAAAAAATGTTCTGAAAATAGTTCAAGGCAGTAAAATCCTTGTCAGAAAGTTCTGCCTTCAGTGTCTCCTGGGTCGTTCTCAAAAACAGAAGTCTACATTAGGTCAATAAAATCATGCTAGACTTTACAGTCAACACCATGCTTGACCTGGATTCATATTCAAGGATATTTTTAGCCTCATTTCTTAAACAAGTAAGACTCGTGCAATGATGGAGTGTGTGTTCATGTGTGTGCATGCACCTGCCTGTCTCTTCAGCCCCATTTACCTGTTCCTGAACCCACTAGATAATTCCAAATACAATGACATTCATGGGTAGAGCGAGACATTATTAGTGCTTCTAGTCAGCTTTTTTAGGCATCAAAGAATCCCCATGGGTCAAAACCATACTTAATTTATTACACCACCCTTGGAAACCATGTGTGTTATCTGCTATTTTAACGTTGCTACTAGTCTATGTAATACCCTAAGCATACATAACACTTGGCATGTGCAAACCATAGGACAAAGTTTCTGCCTCTATTTTCATATTTTAAGCACCACTCCCCCTGCTTTGTTTTTCAGTTTGGCAAATAATTTACTTTAGTAATATAAATATTTGAGCTGCAAACCACCAGAGCATTCAAAGACTTTGGCACTGTATCCCAGTCATGTATTATTTGCTTCATTACAAAAGGTAATCCCTGTGTTTTTATTAGGAAGCTCACACCAGCTGTTCTCGGGCTGATGGCAAAATATACCAAACAAGCAGCAAATTCTCAACCATGATGTACAAATTCAACATTACCCACTACAAGACCTGTAGTTCCCTGAAAAATACCTTCAATGTTGCAAGAGAGGCAACTCTAGGGATTTAAAATCAGACTTTGGAGGGAAAAAAACTATGTTTTCTGTAATGTGCTGTCTGTTTCCAAAAGCACAGCTCTGCCCTTCCAGGCAAGCAGCACCTTCAAAGGTTTTGTTTCGGAGAATACAAAGATTTTCCTTTGCCTTCAAAACAGCCTTTTCTTTTGCTTTCAGCACAAGCATCAGGGATACCTTCTCCTCTTCTAGATCTGCCAGCAGAAGCACAAACATCATGCCTGGCTGGGCCTCAGTACTGCCTCCAAACACCAGCTCTCCCAGCAATGTCCTTGTATTGCTCTAAAGCAAAGAAACTCCTCCATGCTCGAATGAGTAGAACAAATGAGCTAAATATGCTGTAGCCAGCAGTGCAAACCCCCAAAAACAAGCTCAGCAGCCACATTTATGCTCACAGGAGAAGGTCTTTAAGAGCACTTAAGATCTTCAAGGTCTCCCCAGACTAGGAGGAAGTCTGGAGATAGGGTCTCAGTATCAGGGGCTACCACACCTTCCTCTAGCCTGTTCCTAGCCAACAGGTAACTCTAATACCTCATTACTGTTTGTTGCTACTTAAGAGTTCACATCTGCTGGGAAATCAATACTGATAATCACAGCACTGGTTGCCAGACAATCAGAAGCCAAAGAAAGAGGATGAAAGAGGATTAATCTGTGAAGGTGTTGGCAAAGCACATGACAGCTGCAGAGGACCTGAGCAATTTCTGTAATGAAATGGAAGTGAAAGTGTAAATTGCTAAAACGGTACTGGAAGAGAGATTTAACTCAATGCACAGGCAGATTCTGAAAGCCTGTGCTATGACACAGGCTATTCTGAAGCCTGGCTATGACAAGTAGCAGGGAAATGTAAATGCAGTGGGTACTAATGGGCATAATGAACAGGCAGGTAGCTTTGACAGCATGTTCTCAGCTGGAAGCTATATTCCCAGGGACTCCTTATCTTCCACATCCACTTCTTTCAGCAACCATATAAATGTAGCAGGCAGATTTGCCAACCACAAGCATGCGAGTGCTGCATAATGCTACTGGCTGCCAGTTAGGCCCGTAGCCAAAGCTGCTGTCTGGACAAACTGAGAAACCTGGCTTCCCTGATTCCTATCGCCAGCACATCCACCTACTGCTGAGACACACAGAGAAAAGACAGGTCTCCAAGGCAGGGACTTCGCTGCTATCAAATACTAGTTTATATTCTGCAGAGAAGCTGTTTGCCTCCCCTTGCTGAGGTGACTCCCTTACATAGGCAGACATACAGGGAGGGCAGAAGAAACCTCACTGTGCCTATTGAGGACAGCAAGAGATTTGGAGCAGAGCTTGCCTCGTGCTGTCAGCTGACACTGAGCACATTCAGGGCACTCACACCCAAACACTAGCTGGGAGATTTTAGCATTTCTGCATAGTAAAAGAAGCAATAAAAACAACTATCTTAAATAATGGCTACATGTGCGTCTAACGTCATACACTTGCACTCTTCTTTTTCTCTGTTTACTAACTCCTGAACCACTACTAATAGCTAACAAGAATGATGGTGTTATAGAGCATGGAAAGGAGAGCATTTCACAAAGTGAGTCGCCCCAGGATGACCAGTGAGGTGCTGAACAGCAGTGACTGTGGAGCTCCTGAACAGTAAAACCAGAATTAACCTCTGCCCTTGTGACTGATCAATGTCCAGTGTAAATCCCGATGGATTTTGGACCCACCCTTCCTCAAACGTTGCATATTCCAACCTGGCATGTAAATAATTAAACTTTCTCTACACATTGCCAAGATAGGAAGAAGAAAGGCTATTGCTATTCCACTTAACTATAGATAATCTTGACCCTCCTTCCATCTCCTGAAATTACAGAAATTACAGCCAAAACTGTGAAGATGGCACAACAAGGAATCCTTTACTCAGATGCTCAGGGTTCCTGCCTGCACTGGGCAAAACAAGAGCTCTGAACCAGCCCCTGGGAGATAACACATACAGCTTATAGCAGAGACAAAACATTCTCCAAGGCCAAGGTTACTGAATGGGTCCTGAATTAGCCAGCCACATCACTGAGAGAGGACAAACTCACGGAGTAAACCACAGACAGGACAAAAAGTTGCCAATCAGAGATACAAAGACATGTGATTACAACACCAATTTTTTTGGATTTTAAATATATTAAGATCTTTGATAGAATTTTATTTCGCTTCATTACCACAGGCACTGATTTTTTGTTATTTCTAATAAAAACTGACTAAGGCAACATAGAACAAACTTAGATTATTCAAGGCTGAATGGAGCAATAGCAAAACATTTCTGTGATAAGCAAATGAACCCTAAGGTCCACTGTGGAAAACTTTCTATTCTCAAACATTAAACCACTTGCAAAACCTGATTTACTAACACCATTTCAAACATCATGATTACAAAAGTATATCTAAAACCTGCTTAGTTTCTACCAAAAAAATGCAAAACACACAAGTGGTCTGTATTTTGAAGATCACACAAGCAATGTAAACTATGAACTTCAGGATTCATAAAACCATGATATTTTAAAGTGGGAAGAGAGAAAAGATTTTTCTGTCTTGTCCAAGCTACAAAATATTTAAATGAGCAAACTGCAAATATTAAGATTCAGTAGAAAATATTTGAGATCTGACATTTAATACTAATGAATTTTCTATTGAGAAAAAAATCAACAACTAGGCAACAAGAAGTCATTAATCCACAATTTTAGTCTCGTTTGTATAATCCAGGAGAATGTCATATGACTTCACTTGGATGGAGCCTGCTTTTTGCAGAAGAAATATCATCTTAAAAGGTACCTCTTTAACTAAATTATGTCAATTTATATACTATATATATATAAAAAATCTTTATTTATGCTACTAATTGTAACTGTTCAGTTATTCATTATGTAAAATAGCACCAAATCCAGGGTCTCTTTTCCCTTTAGCAGCTCACTAAAGTGGTGTTGGCAGCAATAGGCTTTAACACTTGTAATTTATTAACCCCCTAGGTGTTGTAAAATGGAGCTAAAGCCACAGACAGGAGGCATTTAGCAAGTTATATGTGCAGCATATTTTCACAGCAAAGGATTTCCTGCTGTGCTTTTCTTGCCTCCCACTTTTTTTATGACTTTTTTCCCCTCAAGATATTTTTGGAGATGCTTCAATATTTTGCCCTAACGCTCTTGCTCACATTTCAGAAAGTGTTGTGTGTTTATCAAGGAGATAAATAACATATCCTGAAGAATTTTTTAACTTTTTCAAATGCAGACAGTGAAGTCCAAGACAAACTCGCAAGATGGACTCTGCATCCCTGGAAGTTTTCAAGGCCAGGCTGGATGGGGCTTTGAGCAACTTGGTCTAGTGGAAGGTGTCTCTGCCCATAGAGGGGGGAGGGAACGGGATGATCTTTAAGGTCCCTTCCAACCCAAACTATTCTATGATGCTTTACAGGACAGTGTCCTGGCTACAAAGACCGGCTATTCTGAACGCTGAAAGGAGACATGTAACGAGGGCAGCTGCCATCACGTAAGAGGGTCTTGTTAGAAAGCACTGAGATGAGCACATTTTTCTCTGTTGCTCCAGCTGAGAGAACAAGATCTTTTATTGTTGTGTGTCACCAGAAGTGTCCAGAACGATAGCCCAGCTTCTATGATTTCTGTTTATCAGTCACTTTCATATTTGAATGCAGTTCTTCTGCATATCAGACCCAAAATGTTCCAAGATGAACTTGAACAGGAGGGGTGTTTCCTGTGACCACATCGATGTGATATCAAAGTCAGCCAGGAAAGCTATGCTTCAAAACTAACTTCAGGCAGGAAGAGATTCAGAGTATATAACATTATCTAATGTCACTACTAGTTTTATTGTTGCTCCCTCTCTTTTCCTCTATACACCCACAGAGCCATCAAAAAGCTTTACAACATTATTCAGTAAGACAGTGACAGGAACCGAGGAGCATTGTTCTGCTGGGGAGTGTTTAAAGGGGTAAGAGAGCTGCTTCACCAATCAATTCATAAAGTCAGGAAAAAGTTCTTTGCCACTTGAACATTATTGACAATCTAAAATACCCAAAATATGTAGTTCTTGTGATACTGCAAGAGTGCAGATGGAAGAAGATGGGAAAGGGTAACAGGGAAGAAAGGACTAAAGTTTCCTGCTTTTTCTGTGAATGTAAATCCAAACATGCATTTCACCCAGGGTCCCAAATCAGCTACATAGGGCTGGCAACACTTTATATAAAGAATATCGTATGTGCATACGACAGTTGTGTCATCCTTTGTGAGGCAGCCCAGGCACTCAGAGCCACCCATCGCCGAGTCTTTATGACACTGAAGTTAAATAACAGGCTCTTCCCTGCACCCTGAAAGCCGGATGTACAGGAAAAACACAACTTATTCAGAAGTTTAATTGCTTTAAATCATTTGTGACATAGTTACAGTGATGTCAAGCATTCGGTCACTGCCCTCCAGGCAGCCGGTCGCCTCCCCGGCAGGGAGGGCAGCCCTGAGGGGCAGCCGAGGACGGCGAAGTCTCTCGGTACACGGGGCAGTGCGGTGGGGCTAGAGGGGGCTCGGGGCCCCCTAGGAGCCCCCTCAGTCCTTCAGAGTCCCCTCAGCCTCTCGGAGCCCCTTCACAACGTCCACAGCCCCTCGGAGCCCCCGCAGAAGCCCCCAAGCCGCCTTGACCCTTCAGCCGCGGCCCCTCCACACTGACTCAGCCTACGCAGCTCCCGCCCCCCTCCCAGCCCGTCCAGCGCTCTCTCGCGAGACTCGGTCGCTGTAGACGCGATGTCCTTTGGGGCACTGGCAGGGGGGAGGGCGAAGGGGGCGGGAGGTGAAGCCAGGGCTGCCTTGATTGATGGCAGTCTTCGCCAATAGACGGTGGGAGCGGCGAGGTCCCGGCCAATAGCTCCGCTCAGAGGCGAGCGGGGAGCCAATGGCGGCGTCGGTGGGCGGGGCGCGCCGCTGGCTGATTGATCCCAGCTCTGGCGTTGTTCAGTCGGAGCGAGAACATTCTAGAGGTGAGTACGGGGCAGCCATTGCCGGGTCCCGTCCGCCGCCCCCTCCTGCCTCGGCTGCGCGCCGCCGCCGCCTCTCCCTCCCCCCTTTCCCTCTTCTCCCCCCTCCTCCTCCTCCCTCTCCCTCACAGGTGCCGCCGCTAATGATGCCCCTGATTGTGTCTTGCCCGCAGATTGCCCGGCGCCGCTCTCCCTGCTGATACCGCCAGCCCCAGGACGCCGGGACCCGGAGGCTGCGGCGTCCGCCTCCGCTTCCCTCTCCGCCTGGATATAAGCGCCCCCTCGGCCCTGTTCTCCTTGCACAATCGGCTTCGTCGCAGCCCGGGGCGAGCAGCGTTGGGTTTATGTCTTTATTGGACGAAAACGGTGAGTGTTAGTACTGGGGTAGGGCGGGCGACGGCAGCGGGGTGAGGCTATGGGGAGCGGTTTGGGCTAGGCTGGGGCCTCGGCTTGTCGGTAAACGGCGGATAATGGGCAGAGGCTTTTGTGTAACGAAGTGTCCGGGACCTTGAGGAGAGGGGGGAGAGAAGCGACGGCGGGAGGGGAACAATTAAAAAAAAAAAACCAACCTAAAACCGCTAGAGCTTCACTTGCCGGGTTTTTCGTTTGTTTGTTGGTCGGTTGGTTTTTCTTTTTGGTAAGGCTTCTTTGGGGTTTGTTTTTTTTTTTTTCCCCCCTAGTTATTTATTTATTTTCGTGCCGCCGCCATGCGACGAGACAAGATGGCGGCGGCGGGGCCGCGCCTCCCGCGCTGTGGGGAGGGGGGGGGCGGTGGCGCAGCTCCCGCGCGCCGCGGGGGGGGCGCTCGGCCCCCGCCCCCGGGGGGACACTCGGGGGGCGGCCCTGGGGTGGAGGGGGGGGGGGTGTCCGTGTGATGGGCGCATGCGCGGCTGGGGGTGCTTCCCCCCCCCCCGCAATCTCTCGCAGCGCTGACTCAGTACTTTAATTGCTGCATTTATGACTCATCACGAGCGGGGCGGGGACGCGGCGCTGTGCGGCAGGGAGTGGGTCTCGCCTTCCCGCTCTTTCCTCTGTGCAAGGCGTATGGGGGGAGGTGGTGCTTGGGATGAGGTGTCCTAAGGACCAGGAGAGGGAGCTTCAGCCTGCGGCAGACAAAAGCGGTAATCTGGAAGGAGGGGAAGCGCCGCGCTCGTTCTGGGTGCTCGGTCACTGATATAGCTGCTGCCGCAAACGCGTGGTCACGCTGCGCGGTGGTTCTTTTTAGACATCCCTGGGGAAGGAAACCTCGTGTTCGAAACAGAGTCCGCGGTGTACTTTTTGCTGAGGAAGGGTAAAACTGCGTCTGTGCTAATGTAGAACACAAGGCTTATACAAGTCTTAACTGCTTCTGTGTAAAGAATTTGTAAACCTGACCAGAGGGACTCGGATCATGTTGCATCATAGATGTGCTCTTACGTGTAAATACTAAGAAGGCTACTTTAATGTGTCAGCGCTTCTGCCATTAATGATAACATGATGACGTGTCAAAGTGGCCATGCTCTGTAGTCAGGGTTGCCTGTGTAGTCAGCCAGTTGTGGCTTAAGTACTCTTAGATCTGATTATAGAGGCACATGTTAATTTAAATATGTAAATACTGCTGAAGGTAACGTTAATAATAGGATTCATCCTCCTTCCCCTTCCTCCCCCTCCCCTTCCCACAAGAAAAAAAATCATCTGGAAAAGCTGCTGCACTGCTCTGTACCTCTGCATTGCTAGGCTTTCTACAGTGAAGCAACTTCTGTCAGACTTTATCAGGCTTATTGTTAAGTCAGAACTCAACAGAAGCTGCTATGAGAATCCATAAGTGAGAGGGAGAATTACGTAATTTTCAACTCTTTTCCACTCCAATCCAAAAACTGGTAAGCCATGTAAAAACTACGTTGGGCTACAGATTGCTGCTGCTTCATCTTACTGATATTTCTCAACATCGTGATAGACTTCCGTTTGTGTGATAGGTTCATGCTATGCTGTGGAATTTGAATCTGATTTCCAGATCTTTCTCCTGATTTCCTCTGCCCTGCCACATGACCCTTATGGTGCAAGATTCATGGGTCTCCATAATAAAGAAGTGTGCCCTTCCTTACTGATCCCAGAACTCCTGCAGGAGTTAATTGTACAGAAAATAGTCTTAAGCTGTTCATTAGTTTTTGGATAGTAAGAGAGGGTGGAAAGCTTCGTAGGTGTAGTTAAGGATAAATTCCTTAGCAGTACAATCCAAGGTTGCTATTTTCAGTTCCATAGGTTGAAGAAAGTTATAGCATAAAGAACATACTTCTTTTTTTTTTTACCCTATATTTCACCCTTGCGTAGCTTTGTAGCAAGAGCGGATTGATGCGCGTTAAGCTAAAATGAATTTTTTGTTCTGTTTCTTAATACTTGCAGAGCTGTTGCGCAGCCACTGGTACCTGTATTGGGGAAACATAGCATACAAGCAAGAACCTTACAGCCTCAGTGGCGAAAATTTTTTCATGTCAGAGACCGAGAACTCTTGCAGTCGTTTATGTCATCCCGTCTTCTCCAGACAGAAGATACCAAAAAACTGCAATCAAAGATCTCTTCATCTTATTGATAAAGCTACTAATAAGGCAAAATGTCTGTCAACGTCAACCGCAGTGTTTCAGATCAGTTCTATCGCTACAAAATGCCCCGTCTGATTGCCAAGGTAACTTCCTAAGCATTAGTGGGAAGCACTCCACTTGGTCTCCCAAGAGGAGAAAGGTGTGAGAATATGATAATACTTGGCCACTCAAAAGTCGGGGACAGTGTCTGCTTATTTCTGTCCAGACTAAGGAGCTGCAGTTCTCAGCAGAATTCTGGTGTAGTTAAATGGGAAATACAGACTGGGTTTGACTGTTGCAGTCACTTGACTTGGAATACTATTTGTTTTCTTTAGGTGGAGGGCAAAGGAAATGGAATAAAGACGGTTATAGTCAACATGGTTGACGTTGCAAAGGCGCTTAATCGGCCTCCAACGTGTAAGTAGTGTGGAGTGACACAGCATTTTTAATGCTTTTGTGTTTGAAGTGGTAGTGTTAATAGCTAATAAAGCATTAATACCATTCTTTAAAGATTGGTAGGAAAGAAATGTGATTATCTGAGGATGAAATAATGAACAGAAAGAAGCAATAGTGTATTTACTGGCTGTTTAAAAATCAGTTTGAAGATACAAGGGAAGTGGTGTTTCCTGCGCTTTCTCTACAGATCCTACCAAATTTTTTGGTTGTGAGCTGGGAGCACAGACCCAGTTTGATGTTAAGAATGACCGTTACATTGTCAATGGATCTCATGAGGCGAATAAGCTGCAAGACATGTTGGATGGATTCATTAAAAAATTTGTTCTCTGTCCTGAGTGTGAGAATCCTGAAACTGATCTGGTGAGTGCTCTCTTGTCTGTATTAATGGTGACACTATGGAAACACTTCATTACGTGTTTGTGCAAGTGGTGCAAAGTTTAAAGCTGACTTGAATATGAAAAAAAAAACCCAGTACGCATGCTTACACTCTTTGGGAAAGTTTTAAATCTATAACAGTTAAAAACTGCTGAGCTAAATTGCTATTACTTAACTTCCTCTGCGTTAATCCTGTGGAGATGATAATGTAAAAGTAAGGTTTAGGCTTTAATGCATAATTGTTTTGTAAATGAAATGTTAACTGAAGATTGTTCTCTCTTGCAGCATGTCAATCCTAAGAAACAAACTATAGGTAACTCTTGCAAAGCCTGTGGCTATCGAGGCATGCTTGACACAAACCATAAACTCTGCACGTTCATTCTCAAAAACCCACCTGGTAAGTGCCTTTCCTTACTTGCTGAGAGTAAAGAGAACTTGTGTATGAGTGCTGTTAATGAAAAAGAAAAATAATTAGCTCACAGCTAGTGTAAAAAGGCTCCAGCCTACTCCTAGAGTATGTTTGGGGATCAGGATGGAGGAGCTGTGCTCTGTCTTTTTCCTCATCATGCTGTGTCCTCCCAGGTAGAACTATTTGTGAAGAGCTGGATTTACCCGTGCAGGACAGCTTAGGAGGAGGAAAGGTAGTTAGCAGTAGCTCCTGGCAGTTCCTTAAAATCAGTGTGAAGTAAAAGAGTAGGAAGTAAAAAGGGTAATGTTCTGTGCAAGCAACACTCTGTAGTAAGCATCTAGTTGCCTGCTGCAATTTAAGCTTGCAAGAATAGAAAAGTCTAACCTATTCCAGGGGTCTCTGCTTTGTGAGGTCACCTGTTATATAGACTTGGACAATGTTGGTGAGAAATAAGACCGTGACTGGAACCAGGAGTTTCCCTGCCAGATGTACATCTGCCCTGAGTGTATTTGGGGATTGGTACTACACATAACTTGCTGCTAATGAAAGCATCCAGACCCACATAGGGATTTGGCAGAGGTGCAGGGATTTTGTAGCCTGCTCTAGTTCATAGAACAAACATTAAAATTCACTTGCAGAAAGTGGTGACACTGGTACAGGAAAGAAAGAAAAGGAGAAGAAGAACAGAAAAGGCAAGGACAAAGAGAATGGTTCTGTGTCCAGCAATGAGACACTTCCACCCCCACCACCAGAGGAGATTACTCCTCCACAGGTTGTGGTAAGTAGAAGGGAAAGTGGGGAGATAAGGGTGTGGTGTCTTGTTCTGATTTAAAACTTAAAAATCACTGGCATTCCCTGCTGGTCAACATTGCACCAAAAGCTCTTACTGTCTCCAAAACTTATATGTTGGAATATATATAGAGAGGTAAAAGTGCACTTGAAGTAACCTTACAGAGGGTTATAAACTAATGTCTAGCTTCTAGTTTCCATTACTTCTTTCCTGTTTTCTGTGGTCTTTGACTTGCAAATTGTACTGTAAACCTTTCTTTAGGTTTGTAAAAATGCTCTCAAGTTGGTATCATTTCTACCCTTGCCTATTACTAAACCTGCAGTAACACTGAATCTCTTGGTTTGCTTTTGTGTTTTAGGAGGAGGAGGATGATGATGACTGGGGTGAGGACACAACAGAAGAAGCCCAGAGGCGTAGAATGGATGAAATCAGTGACCATGCAAAGAACCTCACGCTTAGTGAAGACTTGGAAAGAACCGTGGAGGAGAGAGTCAACATACTGTTTGATTTTGTGAAGGTGACTATTCTCTGGTTGTTTGCTTTAGTGGTATAAAGTGTCTGTAAGGAAACTAAAAGCAACATCTCTAAGCTTGTATCAAAACACTGTTTCTGCCAGCAGTGGGAAGGGAAGGGTGCAAAGAGTGTTGGTGCAGACCTCAAGTGGCATTAAAGTGTTTCTCTCTGTACTCGTTTCCCTGTAGAAAAAGAAGGAAGAAGGTGTCATTGATACTTCAGACAAAGACATTGTAGCAGAAGCAGAGAGACTGGATGTGAAGGCCATGGGCCCGCTAGTTCTCACTGAAGTCCTTTTTGATGAAAAGATTCGTGAACAAATAAGAAAATACAGACGTCACTTCCTTCGTGTAAGCAATTCCTTCTTCTGCACTCACTGTTCTGAGTGTTTTATAGCAATAGCTTGGTATTGTGAGGAAGAAGACTTACTGTAGCGTTTTGCTTTTAAACTGCTCCTTACCTAGGGAGAACTGCTGGGAGGGATAGTATGAACTGCTGTACACCTTGTAATTCAAGGTTCAAAGAATTCAAAAAGCTAATTGAATCCCTTTTGCATTTATCACAACTCTAGTTCTGCCACAACAACAAGAAAGCCCAGAGGTACCTTCTCCATGGCTTTGAGTGTGTGGTAGCCATGCATCAGTCTCAGCTTATTTCGAAAATACCACATATTTTGAAGGAAATGTATGATGCAGATCTTCTGGAAGAAGAAGTCATCCTTAGCTGGGCAGAAAAGGTAAAGGGTAGTGTTTTATGTACGTGAATGTAGTCTGTTGCATCTGGCTTCTGTGTTCTGGTGTGTTAGCTTGTGCTAAGAGAAACCTTTCCAAAAACGGGCTGTTCAAGGCAGTGGGTGAGTTTGGAGGTCCAGGTTGGGTTCTTGCTGTGTTTGGGTATGGTCTGGTGTAAACTCTTCAGTGTTCAACCAAAGTCTGTGTCTTTCAGGCCTCAAAGAAATACGTTTCAAAGGAGCTTGCCAAAGAAATCCGTGTCAAAGCAGAACCATTTATTAAATGGCTAAAGGAAGCTGAAGAAGAATCTTCCGGTAATGAAGAAGAGGATGAAGATGAAAATATAGAGGTAGGAAAGGCTAGTTCATTGTCAGCTCCAAGGCTGCACTGTTCCTGCATGTTTAAGTCTTGTAACCTTTTCCTGGTGCAATTTGAAATAGCTTCCTTGGTTTATTACTGTGCCCGTTGGGAACTGGAAGAACACTCCATTCCTAGGGCTTGGTCAGAGCGTTCTTGCTACACTACACTAAGTGTAAGAGCATTTGGATAGCCCAAGACTGTCACTCTGGAATGGTACAGTCTCTTGCACAGTAGCAGCTCACATAGTAGTAGAAGGTTGACGGGAGGTATCATGCAAAAACCTGCATGTTCTAAATGAGTTAGTGGGGGGATGTTTGTTAAAGCAGCTGATGAAAGAATAACTGACCATTTTCCTCACAGTTTAGGCCTAGATAAAGTCTGTTAGTTACACTCCAGGTGGCTGTGGCTGGAACAAGTTTTGCATGTGGGTGATTTGGTTATTCTCCTGCCAGTACTGTACACTTCTCTTCTTGGGTATGAGATCCTGCTTCCTGCAGATGCACATGCACAGCTCTGCCTTACAAAGCAGCATGTTAAGTGGGTCATGGCCATGGACAGGAGGGTGGTTGGTGGGTAGGTGTTACAGTTAGTCCAGTGCTTAGTGTCAGTCGGTGCTGTAGTAAAAGCAAGTGTCTTGTCTTCACAGGTGGTGTACTCTTCAACTGCCAGTGTACCTAAAGTTGAAACTGTGAAGCCTGCAAACAATAAAGATGACGATATTGATATTGATGCCATTTAAAGTGATGCAACATAGCTTCCAGCATAGTAATGCAAACTTCTCTGCGTTTTCTGCCAGAAGTGTGATTTGTATGTGCACAAACTGAAATGGCTTAACATCCTGCTACTCTTTGTACTCTAAAATGTATCTTTTTACTGTGACTGGTCTTGTGTAACTAAGCCTAATACCAAGGAGTCAGCACGTCAGTGAACTGATCTAGTTTGCAACTGGCATGTTCTATTTTGTTTTTCTAACTTGTGTTGGACACATACTTGGAGCACATTTATACAGTTGTGGAAATAAAGGATTTGGTTTTGGTCAATCTTCATTTGTGACTCAACCCGCTTATTGCTTTTCCAAGTAAGTATTTACACAGCTCATTGAAATCTGCGAAGTTGAAGACGCAGCGACACTCTTGAATGAGACAGGAAAAAAAAGCCTTAGCCTGGAGGCTGTTCCAGCACTGGAGATTTGAAACCTAGGCAAGAAGCAGGTGTTGAGTAATCTACAGTGTGTGGCTGCCAGCTTCTTAAAACAGAAGTCAGCTGTCTGCATTCTGATCCTTGCCTGCTTTTTCCTTAAAAAATATTTCCACTGGTGTTCACTGCAGAAGTTAGGTTTTGGTTTGGTAGGGTTTTTTCCTTCCCTGGCGTTTTCAACAGCTCCAACTGCAGGACTAGAGCTGTGGAGCTGGTACTGCTGTAGTTGGTGTCGAGGTCACTGCAGCAGACATGTCCTGCTCTAGCGTGATTTGGGGAGGGGGTGAGATCTGGTGCCTTGAGTGCAGGAGTCCCCAAAGCTGACCTGCTTATCTCTGGAAGTGAGTGTCCTGAAGGCCAATGTTGAGGAATCAGATTCTTCGAAAAACAGGACAGAGAGAAACCTGGTCCACTGAAATCAGAAAACAAGTGTGATATGGTTTGTGACAGGTTTGGGCCTAAGAGTAGATTGGGGCAAGGTTTGTGTTGCCATTCACAGCTGTCTGCTCTGCAAAATCAGGAGTGGCAAGAGAGTGACTGGGTTTACTTTTTGTGGTCTCTTTCATTATAGATTCACTGAGCAGTTTTGAGAGGTCAAGGCTCCAGTGCACAGAGCTGCTTTTTCTAGTCAAATCATTTTAGCTGAACTTCAGATCGGACACAGGTGAAGTTTGTGTTTGGATGGTTACATCAGGGGTGGCTTGAGCTGCAGGTTCTGTTCTGTGGTGGGGGGTGTGAGTCTAGGAACTTGTATGTGGCCCTGGCAGTGAGCTGTCACTTGGCACTAGCACAGGTGGCAAACAGTACTAGAAAGATAGGGTGAAACCATTTGAAAGTGCCCTTTCATTTAAGGTGGAGGTTTATTGCAATAGTACAAAACCACAATTACAGGTTTTATTCTTGGCTTCTTCTGTCTAAAAGAAAATCTGTTCACCACTATGTTTAAACTGGGTTTGCATTTCCAAGGTGTCAATTCTCATGCATGTTGAAAACGTGGAAGGCATATTACTAATCCCTGTCTGCCCTCTGAGGAATACACCGTTTCCTCCTGGTGCAGGCGCACACCTCCTCCATGGAACTGTTGCAAGCACATCATGGCAAATGTTTGCCTGCCAGGCTGGAAGGTTGAGATCTGAAAAAAATCCCAGCTGAACACAGCATGTCTGTTAGAAAGTTGATGATTTTGCCTGGTGTTGCTATAGAAAAGTCTATGGGCTGGGTTTTAGTCACATGGTAGCAGGGTGGGTTGGTGATGTGGGTATAAAACATCTCAAATTGTGCCTCCCTGATACCTGCTGCAGTGGGAGGTGGATGCTTGTATATTAGGCTCATTTTATAGGTAGAGGTTTGAGTTGTCTTTGCCTTTCTAAGCAGAGTTCTTCCTTTTGAGGGAATAATGGGAAGCCTTGCTCTTTCCTGGAAGTGTGTCACAGCCACCATGCTGAGAAAGGCTCTGGCTGTTACCTGACTGCCCCAGGGAGCTCTGCAGCGTGGGCAGAACCTCTCCCGGTTCTCTGAGCCTGGCTCTGAGCTAGTCTAGGTCAGCTCAGCTCACTGACAGCATCAGTTGCTCTGTGCCGATGGTCTGCAGGTGTGGCTTTGTGGATCCGGGTTGGTGCTGTCTCTAGGATGTGACTGGAAGGTTTCTGTCTGTCTGAGGTACCTGTTGTGTGGTGGCTGCTCCCAGCTGTGACACAGTGAGGTACCATTTCGGGGGCTGTCAGTCCCATTTTAGAGCAGACTTGATCATAATTGCAGGCTGCCACCAATGGGGATAATCTCTGGGTTGTTTTGTTTTCCCCAAGATGTAGAGACTAGCAAGACAGACCTGTTCCTTCCAGTAGGGAAACTAGGAAACAAATCCACCCAAAAATGTTTTTCATAGGATCAGTGAAGTGATGCCATAGCAAAGCTATATGATGATAGATTTGGAGTAAACATGGTGGGAGCGTGCAGGGACTGAAAGCATTCTTGTGTGTAGTAGGCCACAGGTGGATCAGATTAAGTGCATTACAAAGTTGTACCCTAATTTCAGACACAGTGGAGGCTTCTGAGAGCACCAAGGCCACCACTATGAAATTCCTGGTACTGAGTTACACTTCTCACCCTATTTTCACATGCACGTTGCTGTTTCTGTCTCAGATCATTAACTGATGATTCCACCAGCAAATAAAAATTGAGTATTTGTCTTGTATTTCTTTAGAGAAGGAAGAAGCCTGACTTAGAAGTTTCATGATCTTTTAAATGTATTGCCACTGCTATCTGATTAAAAGTAACAAGTGCATCTTCAAAAGGCAGCTTGGATTTTAGATGCACTCTGCTCCAGGCTTCAAAGAGACTCCGCACCCAGAAAGGAAACAGCATTGGGTGATTTCCCTCACTTCGTGTTGTACAGTCTGTTTGAGAAGCTCAGTGTGAGTGCTGCCATTTGGCAGGTGGAGGGTCTAGCGGCAGGTCCATTATCCTTGGCTTTACAAACCCTCATCTCCCTGCAGGACCCTGCAGTTCAGCAGCGGCTCCTCGTCATCCAGTGTGACAGGAGCTGCTCAGCTGACAGCTTTGCTCGGGACAGCACCATGAGTGGATGAAAGGGGCTCAGAGGCTTCAAATGGAGTTTGAAATCCTGACTGTTGTGCACATAAGATGTAAAGTTGGCTGGTTTTACTTTTATCAGTGAAAGCCTAAAAGTTGTCATTAGGCCAGTTCTTCCCCAGCTGGATGGGGTAGGACGCGTATTATATAAAAGTATGCTCTTTGCTCCTGAGAGTGCACAGCTCAAGCTTGGAGCGAGGCACTGAATAAAGATAAGGAAAAGGGATTTGAAGGCATCGCAACAGGAAGAACGAATGTGCTGAATGCTTTTTGTTTCCCTCGCTGTGGTAGCAGCTTCCCCTACCAGCATAACCACAATGTGATGCTCCCAGAGATCGACTCTGCAGGATCGCTTGTGTGAGGCATTACCATGAGTCTGTCATTCCTCTCTGCTAAGATCTTCCCATTCCTTGGGTTAAGAGGGTTGCCAGGAGATCCAAATCTCCACCCAAATCAAACAGCTCAGTTGATTTGTTGCTGTCCAGATGTACCACAGAGTTAAAAGAATTGATTTATAACTCTAATAAATAATGCTTAGCATGTGGGTGTATTCAGTTGTGCAAGTTCTGAACCTTAGTGTCTGAAAAGAAGAAGTGCCACTGAAAAGTACTTAAGGTAGCAATCTGTAACGAAGCTATGCTTTCATTTGTGGGCTGCTGCAGGGTAGTAATGAAGGTCACAGGAACTCCGGGCTCCCAGTGAAAGCAGTGAAGGGAAATGGCAAGGAGAGATGGAACAAAAGTAGCTGACCCACCAATTAGTCTTCCAGCTGTTTTCTTCTCAAACTAATAACTCCAAAAAGCTTCAGAGGGCTGTTGCTGAGGATTGGCTCCTTGGCATTCAGTCACACCACTGAACCGTGAAGATGTGGATCAGAAAACCCAGAACTGAAGACAACAAAAAGCAGCTTGAAAACAATGCTCTTTTAAGCCTTGTATGTGAAATACTGTTTGCATGCTTAAATTTCAGCTTAAGGTTTATGAAGCTGTTGAAGCCACTGAGATTGCTTACATGCTCGACAGGCTGCTGATATTGTCTGTGTTTTTCACTTCGAAGACGATCATCTTGCTGTCACAGAGGTGTCGGAGTTCGTCTTCGAACCTGGAATTGGAGAGGAGCTGTTCTGGGGCCACCGAGCAGCTTTCCCAGGATGTCACTTCCTTACCTAGTGCAGACCAGCACCAGGGCATCTCCACAGCTTCCTTAGAGCTGTTGCAGCTGACATCCATCAAGGACATGGCTCCAGCACTCAGGTGATGCTGCTTTTAATTCAGTAAAATTCTAAAACTCCTCAATTTTTTCCAGAGCAAAAGAAAAAAACATGTTCAGTGTTTTGGGTTAGGAACACAAGAAACAGGTTCACCTCATCACTGTAAGTGTAACAGAGGGAATTGTTCTTCCTCTTGTAATTAGTGTCTGGCAAATCCAATAAATGCTAAGCCATCTTTTCCTAATGTCAGTTTTTCGACTTGCACATGCCTCAAAGTCATTGCTTCCTCAATGGCTGAGGCTCTTCAGTATTATAGCCACAGCAAAAAACAGAGTCCTGTATTTCTGTGAGTGGGATGCCATTAGTTTCCAGTGCTGGCCATGCAGCTCAGTTGTGAAGGGACAGGTCTAGGGTGAAGCCAGGAAGTCAGGTCAGTAAGGCAAGGCTGGGATCAGCAAGGCCCATGGCTGGGCGGGGGTGCACAAGCTTTGTGAGGGCCCCCACGTAAGTGCTGTGGTGGGGAGGCCCCAGACGGCTTCTCTCAGGGCTTTCTCACACTGCTCCTTCCACACTGCTCAGCTCCAAGGTCACTTGGCTGCACCATATCAGAGCTGACCTTGTAACACAGGCAGCCCCACACCTGCGAGGAGGGGAAAGAGGTTGCAGAGCCTATTCCTGCTCCCCAGGATGCTGACATTTTCTGAGGCTGGAGCTGGAGAGTGCTGTTTTTTCTAGTGGTAATCTCACCCCACTACCGTGGTGGTAGAGCTGTTTTCTGCACAGTGTTTTCTTTCTCAAGGGGGAAAGAGGTGACACAAAGGAGAGCTTTGGTCCAAGAACTATAGCCACTTCAGCCATACATTGCAAGTAAGTGAAGTACCACCACCAGGAACAACTCAGCAGGAGGTTTGTGTGGGTGTTTTATTATTCTCTGTGAATTTTTGCTTGATACTGTTTTTTATATTTATCCGATTTTAATAAAACCCAGATAACTGCACTGACGTCAATGGAGTTCGCCTTTGTATCTGTGCAATTAAGGTAGACATCTGATATCTTTAAAAGAAACATGAGGAAAGTATATTTCCCCCAGAGAATCCCATCCCCGTGTTGTCAGGGAATTGTTAATAAATTATTTATTAATTAATAGTCACTCTTATGGACAAAATCACAGGCGTACAATTGCGAACAGAGTAGTTCGCATAGGAAAAGACTAAATAAAGAAGAAAAATACTAAATGAAGAGACTAAAGGATTTTTCATATGGTCTCTGAGGCTGGGAAGTTTGGATTTTAAGGCTTCCATCTCCTGCTTCCTTTGTTCCTTCAGCATGTGCTCATATTCTCTATTGCAAGGCAGAAAAGCTGGTAGTCCCAGCTGAATGTGCTGTGGGGCTTGGGGTGGTTGGGAGTGGTGGGCAGGCACACTCGGGGGGAAATGGGAAGCAGGATCACAGCTGCAATGACAGGAAAATACTGCTCTGTGTGGGGGAAGTAATAGGATTTTAAACAATCTTTTTTAGATTCTTATTTATCAGCTGACAGGAGTTTAATACACGAGTTTGCATTCTCCATGCCTTCTCCATGAACAGGATTGGCTAGATTTTGGTTTCTGTTTGTTCTGCTGAAAGACTCCTGTATAAGATCCAGAATGCAGAAGGGACAATTTTAAGGAAAAAAAAGTCCTTGACTATCAGGTGGACTGTTACCAAAATACAAAGAACCAGTTTAGACAAGATGAATGGTGTGGTAACTGCATCCACTGAGGCTGCTGTCAGGAGCATACCACCTCCAGAAGAGCAAAACACCTGCTTGGGTGGAGCGGTATGGAAAAATGGAAGGGAAACCCCTTTGTAAGGAAAGCAGGCTGGATCCTATCCAATGGAGGTCCCCATGAACACCTTCACCTTGTAGCCAAATGGAGGTGCCAAAGTTTTTAGCAAGTAGCAAAACTTGCTGAAGTTGATTCTGGGGATGAAAAAACCACCATAAAAACAGTAAATATGTAGGCAGAACTAATCAACTGTGTGTTCCTAATGCTGACTAAAAATAAAGGGGATGGAGGGGTGATGAGTTCTCCTAATCAGCTTCTGGTCAATACTGATGCCAGAAGATGGGAGCAATGAATTTGACTTTGGCAAAAAAAAAAAAAAAATGCCATAGGAAGCAAGAGCTGCTCATGAAGCCCCTGGAGCTGTGCAGATGGGTAACCAGCCTCAGTGAACCCCCTCACTCGTGTGGACCTGAAGGTCCTCTCAGTTTTGCATGGCCAGGTTTGGGGGCCTGGGTGAAACATCTGCTCTGGACCCATCCCTTGGGGAGGGCAAGAGAGAGACACAAAGGAGGTCAGGCTCAGCACCACGGGCATGGCTGCCTGCATCCTGCTCCAGGTCAGGGAGAGGGAAGCCAGGAAGCGGAGGTGGCTGTGACATGTGGGTGGTGAGGAGTGAGAGGTGATCAGTGAGGCCTTCCTGTTTGGTAACACCAACAGGCTTGTCCTGGGCAAGGGGGTGGTTTTATCTGAATCATCGAAGAGGAACTGAGTGTTCCTGGTGGGAGGAAAAGTGGGAGAGCAGGTACCTGTCTGTTGTGAGAGCCTTTCTGGGGGCGTTCAGGGATGTGCACTGAGGAACTGTGGAGCTTCACAAGCAAAGGCAATAACTGCTGCAATTTCTTTTTTTTTTTTTTACAGTCTTTTATGATATTGTCGTTGCCTTTGTTCCTTTTTTTTTTTTCAGCACTGTGGGGTGGGACTGGGAGAAAGAAGCAGCAGTATCACTAATACCAGAAAACCTGTTCTGCAGGAAAACCTGCAGATGTGTGCAGGATGGGGAAGGAGCGGCTGCACTCATGACCCAACCTGTCCTGCACACAGCAGGCCGGAGGGTGATGGGGGATGACAGGCTCCTTCCTCTGTCCTCCCCCTTTCCCATGCACCCATTCTCAGCCCTGGATCAGAGAGGCCGGCTGCTGTTCAGGGCTGACTTGGTGTAACCTGCAAGGAGCTGCTGGAGGGGGGGTCCCCCCCTGGACTGCTTTCCCTTTCCTGCTCCGCGGGACTTGCTCTTCTTCAGTGTTAAAAATCCTCTGCCTTGGTGCAGGGCTGTTCAGCGGTGGGGGTTTGGTGTCTGTCACAGAGATGCCTGCAAGCTGTCAGAGGGCTGACATCGTGGAGAGGTCTGTGCCCTGCGGACCTTCTCTGGGCGTCAGACAAGCCGCCAGTGCTGGGAATTTTCCATGACCCACTTTTCCTCCCTGAATTCTGTTTCTTGACAGCAGCAAATACTCATTTCCCATGACCGTCCCCAGGCTTCAGGAGACATCGCAGCCGGGACTGGCCCTGCTCCCTCCAACGGGAGAACACACGTGCACGGCCCCTGGGACACAGCCCAGGCGGGCGATGGGAAGGGCAGAGGGGCAGGTTGTGACCCGCCACAAAGCTTCGATGCCACCTGTGACCCCGAGCACCCGCCACCCCCAGCCCAGGGGCAGGAACGGCTGCGGGGTCGCGGTGGGGAACTGCGGGATCGGGCTGGGGGAGCTGGAGCTGGGCACTGGATGAGTGCGGGGACCCGTTCGGGAATGAGGGAATCCCGGGAATGAGGAGGTCCCGGGAAAGCGGGGTCCCGGGAATGCGGGATCCCGGCGAGGAACCCCACAGTGGCCGCCGGGAGGAGCCCGTGCGCCGGCGGCGCCCGCCCGGCCCGGCCCGGAGCGGTCCCGAAGCGGGGATGGAGACGAGGGGAACGGGTGGGAGAGAAAAGCGAGGGGGGGGGGAAGATAAAAAAAAAAAAAAGGCATAAAACAAAACCCCCAAAAAAAATAAAAGCAAAGGAAAAAAAAAAGAAAATAAAAACTGGGGGCGGGAGAGGGAAGGAAAGGAAAGGAAAGGAAAGGAAAGGAAAGGAAAGGAAAGGAAAGGAAAGGAAAGGAAAGGAAAGGAAAGGAAAGGAAAGGAAAGGAAAGGAAAGGAAAGGAAAGGAAAGGAAAGGAAAGGAAAGGAAAGGAAAGGAAAGGAAAGGAAAGGAAAGGAAAGGAAAGGAAAGGAAAGGAAAGGAAAGGAAAGGAAAGGAAAGGAAAGGAAAGGAAAGGAAAGGAAAGGAAAGGAAAGGAAAAAAGGAAAAAAGGAAAAAAGGAAAAAACACCAAAAACCCCTCCCCTCTCTCCAATTTTCACACTCCTGAATACTGATACTGTCTGGCTACAGACCTAGCAAGACTGGTGTTCTCTCTTCCAATACCCACTGAGTTTGCGTTGCCTTTTGCATATTTTTTCAGGAATAAGTGTAAGATTTTCTGTGTTGAATGGAAAGGGGATTCCCAGCCCCAGCCTCACACCTGCCCAGATGGCAGATGCCATGGGAAACAGGATCACATCTGCCCCTGCAGTGGGACCCCTGTGGCTCCAAGAGACCTTGGGGAGCCTTGGGATAGGGAGGTGGCATAGTGGCCACCTTGTCACCCTCCAACCTAAGGTGGCCCAGTCATTGCAGTGGTGGAGATATCTCTCTAAAGGGAAACAGCAAGGAGCCGTGTGATAGGGCAGGGACGTGAGAGTGGTGGCAAAAATGCTGTTCTGAAACTACTGTCAAGAAAATATTTGAGAGAGATGGAGAGCTGCAGTTGCCTCTCCTTCACACACAGTCCATAGGTATGTAGTAAATCCATGTTACACCCAGGGAGGACTTGCTTTTTTATATCCTCCAACCTGTGTCATCAGGACGTGCTTAAAACCCTGATCCATGTAATCTCAGTGCACTTTCTTTGAGGGCAAAATGATGCCCTTGGTGGTGGAGGAAATATTGAGGCCATACATAGCCTGCTTACCCTCAGCAGCACTTTTACCTGCAGGAACGACTACCTCATCTCCACACCTCTGTGTTACCCGACTCCGTTCTCAGGTTACACATCTTTTGAATGAGCCATTTCACCAGCTGCACTCACCCAAATGTCATGTGAGGAGATCCTGCACACTCAGCCAGGTGCTGCTTAGGCCACACGAGTGCCTGCCCTGTCCTGCTGATGATCTTGAGTGCTCACCCTTCCTCCTCCAGCACGGGATGTGTGCTGGGAGGAAGAAGGTCCCCTCTTATGCACCAGTGACTCAGCAGGCAGCACCCTGCTGCTCCATTGTCTCCCCTCCATCTGCATTCCTGGTACCTGGGATGATGTAATTAAACACCTCTGAAGAGCTATGTTAGCTCCCAGAGCCACAGGGAGCCCCGGGGAAAATAAAACTAATGGCAACACCATCCAGCTCCTGCCAAGCAGTGTGACAGGATGAATCGGAGAATCTATTTTTTGGTTTTCTTCATTTTCCTGTGATGTTATTTTTCTGTGATCATGTCACTCACAGCAAAACTTAAATGAAAAGTACAATGGCAACAGCATCAACCCTGCAGGAAGAGAGAGCTCCCTACATGATCCTGCCTGAAACTGCTCCTGAGAAGCAGGGTTGAGCATCTTGGCTTTGCCTGGGCAGTGAGGGGGGTGGTGCAGGGTGGTGGGATGGACTGATGGAGGCTGAGTTGTCTAAAATCTTGCTGCTGGCATCTGGCTGCATCCATGTAGCTGTGCCAGGCACAGTGGAGGGGCTGACCAAGCTGCTACCCAAAAAGCAGCTGCAAAACATCAGCGGATGCAAATCCACTTTTCCTGATAAATGAAGATACCACAGGGGTTTGAGTGTTTTTATGAAAGACTTTTTTTCCCCCAGTCTTTCTAACTTCTTGAAAGACAAGCGTAGACTGCTTGTGGGAAAGCTTTAAGGTGACTGCCACACAAGGGAACTTATGGTCTTGCAGGTGTCAGAGAAGCAAAAACCTGATTGTCTCACTCAGATTTGGGAAATTTTAATGCATTTTGAGCTCCTCTTCCTTGACACCTGTAAGATCAGGTGCCTGGGGAAAGGATGCTTGGGCCCAAGTCTCTCCATGGGACCAGCTGGACAACAAAGGCAAAAAGACAGGTGAATCACCATCCTGGACCGGTGCTCCAGGACTCTCTGTCACACTCTGTCACACCACCTCAGGAGGGGCCAGCCAGACCATACAAATATCAAGGTGGCCCTCGTGTTTCTAAGAAGTAGATTTATTTTTTTTTGCCGAAGGGTGAGTGTGATGAGAGCTGGGTCTCTGCCTCCCTATTTTCTTGTTTGTCTCTGAAACATTAAACCCAGGTCAGGGCATTAAACTACCCTTTGTTCAGGCTCTCCCAGGCAGGTATTTCTCTGTGTTGAGCTGCTGACGGAGATGGCAGATTCCCCCTCCCTGCTTTTTCCCCCACCTCCCCAGTCTTTGATCCCACCAGCTCTGGAAACTAAGCTTTGAAAATACAGTCATTTCATGGATGTGTTGATTAGGAAATGAAATTCCAAGAAGCAAATGACAACGCAGCTGCACTGCCTGACTCTGCAAGGCTGGAGCTCCCCACCAGGAAATGTATTCTCATATTTTTTTGACACATCCAGGGTGTTGTATCATTAATAAAAAATGCAGAGAGAACTTCTTAAGAGAAAATTACTTCCAAAGAAACTGCCTTTTTTTTTTCCTAGTTTTTCCTGTGAATCTGTAGGCTTCCTTGAAGACAGCTCTGTTGTTTCTGATTTTTGCAAAGCAAAATGAAGCATAGGTTTACCCTGGAACGGTGTCTTCTGGGCATACAGAAAGACCCCAGGGATTTGTCTCCCCTAGCAGGCTGTTAATCAAGGTTTCCAGTTTCATAGGAAAATGGTTTTTATGGGGGACAGATGGAGGGATGTGGGCCTTCATGTTTAATTCTACAGAAAAACAACCCCAGCCTTGCAGTCCTGTCAGGACTGGATTCTGCCTAGTCCATCCAGCTGGGATGGGGAGAGGTCTAATGTGGCTGCCTCCACAGCAGCTGCAATGCCACAGAGGGCAAGTAAGTCTTTCTCATTTAAACACCCCAAATCCATCTCTGAAAAACAACCCTTTCCCCTTCTCTTTTGCATTAATAGCACTGTGCTTTCTTTGAGTGCTCCTTGCACTATTCAATGTATATCAGCCCAGGGTGGGAGGGTGTTTTGGGACTGATTCATCTCATTTTTGGTGCTGAGAAAGCAGAGATTGCCCTCAGCAGGGAATAAGCTTGGGCAGTCTTGTACTCCAAGCTTAGGACAAGTGGGATGCTGAATGCACCCTGCTTGGCTAGTTCCCACTGTAGCAGCTGGAACCTGCCAGCCCTCTCTGGACAATACTCTGGTCCACATCAGGGAGAACAAAATTTGGAGGTAAGTTCTCATTTCTGGAAACTGCCATTTCCTTGGAGGCTTGATGTCCCGGCATCAACCTGAAGACATCTGTGGGGTGGGTCAGAGTCCTCTGTGCATTGCTGTGGGTGCATTGCTCCCTTGGGAATCAGGGAGCCCCAGCATGGCCCCAGCAGACCTCCTCACAGCTCAGAGTCATCACACCCAGCAGAGCCCCAGGCTGCTGCGCAGGCACCCACCTGTGCAAGGAAACAAACCCAGAAATGTTTGGCTGGTGGATGCAGACAAGGCAAGCTCAGCAGCTTAGCGGAGCACCTTGGGAAAGCCCAGGACAGCCAATAAGGGTGAGGGTAGAAACCCAGATGATTTGGTTTCAAAGGAGGTTCAAAGAGCTTCCTGGGGCTCCTCAAGGCTCACAGAACTGCTGCAGGAGGGGAAAACCTGAAAGGGGCTATGCCTGTGTGGAGCAGCCATGGATGGGGCTGAGGGAGGGTTCAGACCTGCAGGAGGGTCACAGCTGCAGCAGTGGGTGTGACTCCATGGGTACCTTAATTTGCTTAATGTTTAAAGTTTAGTAGGAAGGTTGTTAAAGAAGGCTTGAAGAGAAGATGTTTGGAAGAACCTTTCTTCAAGGTAGAAATACCTCTGTAGGAGGAAGATTTGCTGGAAAACTCGGCAAGTCTCTACCAAAGGAGCAATCAGTCTCTGGTTGGCACTGCGATGTGAAAATGATGTAAAGGGCCTCCCCACAAAAGGCAGATCACTTTTTCCTGGATGCAAGGAGGAAAGAAGAGCCAGGGAAGTGATTCAAAGAAAACCTGTCAAAGCAACAAGCCAGGAAAAGAAGCTTTACAGAAGTGCTTTGAATGGCTGCACATGCTATGACAGGAGGATGTATCACAGCCAGAGAGGTTAGAGCATGCAAGATGAGAGATGATGCTGGCCTAGACATGAAGGATCTTATCCTACTCTTCTATAGCCTGCGTACCTAGAAATACCCAAGCAGACAGGGTCTGACTTCCAACCACTAGGAACAGAGGTAGACACCAACAGCCTTTATCCCTGTAGATCTTCTTTTCCCCCAGCACACAATGGGTAAAACCATTTCTCTCCCGATGAGTTGCCCCTCTTCCCTGGGTGCTGTTTAAAAGTCACTCAAGAAAGCATTAAAAACGCATCAGACCCTACATCTGTAGCTGGTTCTGTACAAGACACCCCCTTGGGAAGGGAGTTTTCCTGGTGACCGCAGGAAACACATTTTGTGCTCCCCAGCCCCCATGCTGCAGCAGCCCCTCTCCCTCCTACTGCTCCCGGGTGTGGAGGCACTCCTGCAACACCAGGGGCTCACACCCCCTGCACTGGGGGAGGATACAGGCATAAGTGGGGTGGGAGGTGGGGATGCAGTGTGGGCATAGGGTGAAAGAAGGCTGAGCAGCCCCAGCCATGACTGCATTCCCCTGTGGTATGAGGCTGCTCTGATCCCTCCAGCTGGTTGCTCTCACCCATTCCCATCCCCATCCTATCCCCATCTCCACAAAGAGCAGCTTGCAGGTGACATCCTTGACACCTCCAGCTGTCTCTCTGCACATCGCAGCTTTTCATCTCTGGCAGCTAATAGCAGAGTGCTGGGGGAAGGGAAAATATGCCAGAGCAGCTCATCTAAGGCACCTTTTTACTAATCACATTACCTGCCCCCCTAGCAAGAGAGAGGTTTTGACATGTGGCCAGAGTGGTGACCAGAATTATCTCCCCTCTCTCCACGTTCCAGGGATGCTTTTGCCTCTGTGGGGGTGGCAGGAGATAGCTCCACAACAGAACAGGGATGGAGCACCTCTGTTTCGAGGGATACCACAGAAGGCACAGGCTGGAGGAAGCCAGGAGCATGTGTTTCTGCCAGAAGTCCATACAGGAGTATGCAGGGTAGGCAGCTGCTGTGCAGCGTGATGGTGCTGGAACAAAGGTAGAGGCTGAATTGACCTGCAGAAAGAACCACCTTCCATCAGTGCTGCCTGCAGGGTGTTTGCTGCAAGTAACAACAGAATCACAACAGCCTGGAGCAATTAGAGGGTATGAAGCTCGGGCTCAGTTCAGATGCAGGGATTCTCCATCCCTTCCTTCCAAAGGACACTGCTTGTATCCCTGAGGAGCTCTGGTGCTGTCCTTGTTAATGACGTATCCTGTTAATGGCTGACCCTACACAGTGAATGCAGGTGTCAGTGATGTGTGATTCACACAGCAGCAGCAAGGTGATGGCTTTGCCCTTCAGAGCAGAGAAGGTGTCCTGGTACCCTAGTCCTCTTCCAGAGGAGGGGAGTAGCTCAAGGAAGGGTTAGAATCTGAGCTGCCATCATCTTCAGGTCCTGTTTAGTCCCCATTGCTTCCTCCAGGAGCTCAACTGCATCCTATCACAGCTGTGATTTCAAATGGAGCTTGCTGCATGTCTGGAGCTGGTGTCCAGAGCCTGGCTGCAGGGATGTAGCAGTGACAGGCCCTGAAGAGAAGCGATGGGGGTACCCGTGGGGGTTGGCTTTTTATGTCTGTGATTCCTGAAACCCCTGTCAAAGTGAATGCTCTCACCTTTACATGCTTGGAGCTCTCCGGGGACTGTGTCCCAGCAGACCAGTTATTACAGAGGGTTTTCCAGGGGCTGTCCCCTTCCCTGCTCTCCTTGCCACTACCCCATTCATTGGCCAGAGAGGAGGCACAGGCATGCACATGTTTCAGTATGTGTCTCTTTTCAATGCACTTATTTTTAGCTTGTTTTTGTGGCCTGTAGAGGATTCCACAGGAAATCCTGCAGCCATGGGATCATGAAAAGCTCAGGTTCCCGATTGTGTTACATACGTTAACAGAGATGTGATCTATACAGGGTTTTTTAAAAAGCAGCTATAAATACTTCCTCCAGCTGCACCAATATCCCCTCGTCCCTCTTCCCTCCACAGCACCTGTTGACACTCATGTACCCAGTTAAGATTAGCTGCTTCACAGGGAAGGGGAGTCACCCTGCCCTGCTGCAGCAGCACCTGGCCAGCCCGTTTCGGGACACGCCTTGGGCTGTCAAAATTTGCACAACTCCGAAAGGCCAGTTCCACTGACAGGTCTGCTTGGCCCAGTGCGGGGCAAGAGATCCAGGAACCAGCTCCACGTGATGTGGTGGCACTTTGCCACCTGAGCCTCAGGCAGCTCCAGCCTCCTGACCAGGCAACCCCACCACCAGGAGGAGGTTTTCAGTTCTCAGCCCTGCTTCCTTCCTAAGCCCAGGCTGGCCCAGGAAGGAGGGATGCTCAGGGCTGGTGTGCACAAGCACATTTCTTTTTGCAGCCGTGGGGTGCGCTGCCAAGCACATCATTTCCCTCCAGCTGTGGAAGCAGATGGCTCTTTTGCAGGACCCCTTCAGGCTCATCAGAATGAGAAATGCCTGCAGGGTTGGCCTGTGTTTGTGGAATATGGAGATATGCATGTATGGATCTGGGTTCACAGCATGCAAGTGTGGGGTAGATGTTTGGGTTCTTTTGGCTAGAAGAGGGATTTTTCACCTGTGTTTGTGGCTCTCGGTCTCCTCACTATCTCCGAGCATTGTGGGGGAAAGATGCTGCTCAGGGTACCCCAGCCTGAGCTTGCACACTCCTGGGGGAAGCACCCACTGGGAACATATCCCATGCATTATATGATGTATGCAGCCTCCAAGCTCAATCCTGAAAAGCTCTTCCATGGAGAGAACACCCCAGCAAGGTGAGAGGGAGCTGTGCCAGGGGCCAGTCCCTTCTTCCCTGCAAAGATGCCAGCCCATGCTGGTGTCCACGGTGGACACTGCTCAGCAATGTCCAACTCTGAGCCGTGCCCCTGCTCTTCCCAGCCCATGTGTTGTCACTCCTGGCTGCTGGAGTCAGTCCCTGGCAGTGCTGGTTGCCTCCACAGCAGCCGAGCTCCGCTGCTCCGCAGGAAGCCTCAGCCAGCCCGGGGAGACTCAGCTGTAATGTAACAGTTGCAGGCAGCGCTCCCCTTCTGCGTTGGGAGGGAGCCGAGACTTCCTTAGGAGTTTGTTTATGCAGAAATTATCTGAATCATAATGAGAGATTCCTTCATTTTCCCCTTTCTCCCCTACACAAGAAGTGCCCTGTCCTGCTCTCCTGCCCCTCTCTCAGCCTCTATGAGTGGTCTGTTCACCTCCACCGACACAACTCAACCTCGGCAGGGACAGAACTTGGACCCAGGCTTTCCGCTCCCTTGGAGAGCTGGAATCATGATGCAAAATGCTGCATTTCTGCTGGTGGAGAAGTGTGACCAGCCCAGCAAGAGCTGTTCAGACACCTTGCATCTGTTTAGCCTGCCAGTTTGGGATCTGGCTGCTGATGGGAGCTGGCATCCTGCTGGTCCGGGTGAATGCCATAACCCTTCACACTCCTCTGGTCCTGGATTTGCCTGAAAATTCCATCCTGGAGCCAGAAGAGCCGTCTGATTAAACTTTAGCTGAACTTGAAACATGAAACATCGTCTGCACCATGTGAGAAGATGCAGGAAATAGAAGATGCATTCAGTTCAAAGTTAAAGCAATCAGAAATTTACCCCATCACTTGGAAACTCTTCTGATCCTTGCCTACACTCTCCTAAACTACACCTCTGAGTATGCCACACTCCCAGGCTGGAAGCTGGGTTGTGTCACATCCCTCTTTGCCAGTGTGCAGGATGGACCATGACCTAAGTGAAGCCCTTCTGCCCAGGTAGACCCTCCTGACTTCCTGACATGGGTCCTGTATAAGGGGTTTTCAGATGCATGTTCTCAGCCCTGGTGTTGCTGTACTCCAGTAGACCCAGCAGTTTGTATAGATGGGATGGCAGAAATCTAAGGAAAGGCTCATGATACCAGCTCAGAGAAGAGCACAGAGGGAGAAGTGGGATTACACAGGCTCAGCTGATGAAGGAGAAGATGAAGTCCTGGGTCAGAAGCAGCGGATAGGGGGTTTGAAGGTAAATTCACTCTGTTTCTGGAGATCTCAAGTTCAGACCCAAAACAGCCCAGTGAAGCCCGTCCTGCAGGAGCTGTTGTCACATACCATAGGACATGTCAGAGCTGCCCTGGTCCTACAGCTGCCCAGGACCTTCTGGATCTGGACAAAGTCTTGGCAGAAGGATCGAGTGTAAGGAGGGGAGGCAAAGGAATGGCAGTATTTTCTTTCTTCTGCCCTGCTCCTCCCAGGCTGTCGCTTTTGTCAGGGCTCCTGACAATCCTTTCAGATGAAGTGCACTCCAAAAATGTATGCTGGGGTTATGTAAGACTCCGGTACCTTTGGTGACTCACACGTCTTGTCCTAACACGCCGTTCCCCGCAGCCATTGTGTAACCTCACTGGGAAAGCACAGGGTGGCCAGGCCTGGGGATGGGGGGCTGACATGGGGATGGGGAGCCACAGCCCCGGGTGTCTTCCCAGTGAATCCACTGAAGGATCATCCCATACTTCTTGTACTGGGAGAGGAAGGAGTTCTGCCACAGCGTTGGTCCTGCAGCTGGAGGGATGACCAGGGAAATGAAAAATACAAGATTCATCAAGACTAGAAAATTTGTGGTTGGAATCCAAACCTATGGTTTTCCCTGTTGTGTGCTTGTAGTGAAAGGACTGCTAGTGCTTGTAAGGAAAGGGCTCATTGGTAGGAGGGCAGGA
Source organism: Pseudopipra pipra (assembly GCF_036250125.1). Taxonomy (NCBI): domain Eukaryota; kingdom Metazoa; phylum Chordata; class Aves; order Passeriformes; family Pipridae; genus Pseudopipra; species Pseudopipra pipra. The sequence goes on from NC_087554.1 coordinate 55,123,539, forward strand.
AAGGGGTATCTTCTTCCCTTGGCCAGGGAGCCATCCTCTCCCAGTGAAGGAGCCTGAGTTTTCTCTTGTTTAAATGTGGAAACAGAATTTGCAGCCAGCAGTGGAAATACTGGCTGTCCCTTTGACACAGAAGGAGGATCAGGCCTTTGAGGAGCTCCTGGAGCTTGCAGTGGATGTGTGGGCAGTGCAAGAGGCAGCGAGGGGTGCAAGCACCCAGGGGCAGCAGCATTGGGAGTGGGGGCAACATTCCTGGCAGTGGGGTGGGAACAGAACAGTCCAAGGGTGTAAGGATGGATAAGCCCATGAGAGCAAATGGCATGTGGCTCTGTCTCAGTGCAAGAGGCTGCGAAGGTGAGGGGGTGTGCCTGTGTACTGGCGAGTGGTCTGCCCTGGGCTTCTTGCAGACAGGTCCAATCTGCCATGTTTTGGGACAGCATCCCAGCGGCACAGAGCACAGCAAGGGCCAGCAGAGCAGAGGGACCTCGTGCAGGCCTCATCTTCCTTCCTATTCAGAGTCTGCAGCTGCTGGAAGGACACAAGTCTCATCTGGGCAGCTGTACCTCGGCATTTTGTGTGGCTGTGGTTTGGTTTGGTTTTTCACCCTGCCCATATTATGTGCTTCAATGTGTGCAATGAATCAGGCTCAAACATCTCAGCCCCTCATGGCAGTGGAGTTGCTGTAGATGTGGGCATGCTGGAGGAAGACAAAAAAATTGCCAAGTCAGCAGCAAATCTCTGCTTCTCTGAACTCACACTGCTGAGGAGGTTTGGACCTCATCCTGCCTTGCACGCGTGTCTCAAAATCAGAGGCAATGAATAGCATACTGCAGGTTTGGGAGCTGCCTTGTGACTTCAGGGCCAGCTCATCAGTTGGGACAAGTCAGGGTAGCTGTACTGAGGCAGTCCAGATGAGTAGATATTTTCCTGACATCTTGCCAGTCCTTGATTTCTGTCCAGGACTCCACACCTACCCCAGCCTACCTTCTGGTGCAAAAGTGCTGGGTTTGAATCATGCAAAGGATTTCAAGCCTGGCTCATTAGCTGAACTGAAAAATAGAGTTAATGAAACTCTTCTTGTTCAGCCAAGGATCTAGTTCCCACTGTTTTGTAGCTCTGCAACGGAGCGATAACATATTGGGACTGAGTCTTGGCTTCAGGACTCCACTTTTAGACTTGTATAAAATCACAGTAACACAGGCATCAGACTCATTATTTATGATACAGTTATAAATTATACAATTTTGCCCCCTCAGTCCATAGCTAGAAATCACCACTTCCCACATGCAGCATATGCAATGCTTTATTTTTAAAAAATAACTTCCATCTTTCTAAAGAGTAAAGGCAGAGCAAAAAGACAAATTAATGTGACCTATCATTAAGTTACAAAATGCTCACAAAATCATGCATGGATTCAACTTCCTCGGGAAAGAGGGCAACTGTAAGGAATTTCAGAGCCAGCACCTTGCCTGGTGGAAAGCAGAAGCTCCCGACTTCAGCAGGAATGTCTGTTCCCAAATGCAGAACTGCTTCCCAGAACCGGCTCACCATGAACCCAGCACTGGTGGTGCTGAAGGACACTCATGAGAAGCAAGCCAATTATTTTCCCAGATTAATAAGGCAGAATGATCCACAAGTTGTGTTCTAATAGCCACCAGGAATCAAGCCTGCAGGAACATGCCCTGCCTTTGCCAGCCAGCCTTGCAGGCTGCTCGGGCACAGGATGTCTCTGCCGACTGGCAGCGCTTCCTGCTGTCACTATGGCCTGGCAGTTCTCACTGTAAAACCTGTTCCAGACTTATTTTGCCAGGCTCTAACCCCCCGGGCAGGCCTCGGATGTGCCAGCTGCCTGCCACGCCAGGAGATCTCGGTCAAGGTAGTTTGGCAAGGGGGAGGCTGTGAGATGACAAGGTTTGTCCCTGACCTTTCGAGAAAGCTCTGGGGTGAAGAGGTAAAGAGAAGAGATGTCGGTATCCTGGGGACAGAGGGGGAGAGTCTGAGATGGGGTGGGATGGATGAGGAGGGGCAAGTTGGGATAAGGAGCTGGGGGAAAGGAAGGGATGGACCCCAGAGGACATGGGACAGGAGGAAAGGAGTCCCTCCTCCCCTTTAGGATGTGTACCCTGGATTGTCTCAGATGAACAACATATTCCCATCTGTGTTTCTCCTCCATCATCCATCATTTGCCACATTGTGGATGGCAGCCTTCCACTGGGACAAATGCTTTGTTAGATCCCGTCACATTTCTACCTGGTGGCCTCTGCACTCGGGCTCTGCTGCTGTCCCCATCACCAAGGCACAGTGGGCCTGCTGGGGAGCTCCAGTGTGAGGTTTGCTGTAACCTGGGCGTGCCCCTGCAGAACTGAGTGTGTGTGCAAGTGACCTTCCGAGAGCTGAAGTTACACAGCTCCAGGGTCAGGAGATGCCGAGCAAAGGCTGCCTCTGCAGGTTTCCCATTTCACTGTTTCCTCAAGGCTCCCCACCCAGGCTTGTCTCCATGCACAACATGGACGGTTCCCACTGGCAGAACAACGCCTAAGCAACAATCCTGCTTGGAGAGATACCTGAGGCAGCCCTGCACAAGCCCTAAAGCAGCTTAGCTGCTGAGCTTAGGGGAAACCAGCCCGCCCTGCTGTGCTAATATTGCTCTTGGTAGAGGTACCTGCTCTAACCCAGCTAACCCAGCAAAGGGGATTCCTCTCCCACGCACAGCTCTGCTCCCGGGGCAGGTCCTGTACAAAGGGGCCTCTGGAAAGGCAGCATGCAGTGCTGTAATTAAAGCCTGGATCCTAATGTGCAAGTACAGGGAGGCCACATGCTGGCTGATTTTCTTTGTAGCTTGAATAGCGTTTCTTTAATGTAGGTGGGTTGTTTTTTTGGTTGGAGGTTTTTTTTCTGTGCGTGTGAGAAACATAAATAGGCCTTCATCTTTTATGCATTTTCTTGTGCCTTCCAGACCCAGAGCTCCTCTCCATCATTTGACATCGTTCCTTGTTTTGAAAGACACACTTACTAGAAAAAGATATAAGGGTGTTTTCATTGCAGTACATCACATTCACATGCATAAAATATTAAAATCAATATAGCTGAACCCAAAAACAATGAAGCACTTTAGAAAATAGTATTAGTCTTTTCCCTAGGTGTTAGAGAATGCAATAAAGACATCCCAGACCCCCATGGATTCCCAAGGGGAGCGTGTGTCACACTTACAGACACTGGGAGGGTCTGTTATGAGGGGAGCAGAAGGATTCCTGCTATATGTATGCACACACAGAGGGATATAAATATATGTATGTGTGTGTGTGTCTGCTTACATACCATTTGTCAGCATTGCCAAGGTGCACTGGCTGTGCCTACCCCACTCCACTGTCTCCAGAGGAGAGTGCATTTCCCAAGTCCTCTCCCAGTCTGTGCTGGGTCTTTTCAGAGAAGCCCTGAGATCCTGAAGTCCAAGGGTACAGTGTCGTGGAGGAGGCTATGGGACATGGCAGCAAATGGCAAAATGTAGCTCAGTGGAAACAACATGTTTTCCTCTAACAGGCAGCCCCATTAAAGGAGCCCTGTAATGTCCTCCAAGCATCCTTGCTCAGCTCACTGTGGTCAGACTTTGGCCCAGGTGAGCCCAGGCTGCAGGTGATGCCGCAGACCTTCAGCAGTGTCCCCTGGGAACTAGTGCCCTAGCAGGTCATCTGTCTTATATGAGAAGGCAGAATGAGTTTTCTTCTCTTAAAGGGTGTCCTAGAGGCTCAACTCCACAATAACTAAGCCCAATATTCACTGAAGCCAGGTAGTATCATGAAAAAACAACTCAGACCATCCAGGATCACAACCAGCATGGGACCTAATGTGTCCTCTCAGTTCGCTCCTCCTTGTGAGAGGAGCAGATTACTCAAAAGAAGAATTCTCCCAGATTTAGTGTCTGCATGTTTTTCCAGCCGCTAGCTCTTTCCCCATCCCTCACATCCATGTGCTTTTCCAGTCTGTCAATTCTTCCTTCATGTCCATATACATGTTCCCTTTCTCCTCTCTCCCTGAGAAGACTCACACAGCCCACTCAGCCCCTCTTTCACTTCCCCTCCTGGGGCAAGGCATCAGGAACCAGCACTGCTCCCATCTCCCTGCTTCCTGGGATTGAAACCATATAATCTGCTAATGTAGACACACAGACACGCTTTCAGCAAAAGCCATTTGAAAAACAGGAGCAAGCATTTACTGAACCTTTAAAAATCTGCAAAGTCCTCTCCATTCTGTTACCTTCCAGAGGGAGAAATCTTCCCTTTTTTCAATCTGCCCTTTTTTCTTTCTCTTTTTTCCCTTTCAAGTAATAGAAAAGTTTTATATTAATAATTATTGGTGGCTCCTTTTTGTGGGTATATGATTCCATATTGCTGCTGGAAAAAAAAGCATAAATTTAAAAGGTTCCCAAAGCATTCAACGTCATACACCCACATTCCTCGCCAATATTATCCTGCTTTTCAAAATGAGACAGAAAAATCTATAATTATTGTGAAAGTTTTAAAACAAATTTAAAGGGCCCACTCCTTGAAGTTCAGGTGGTTCAAGCTTCAGTAGCCACCAAAGAAAGTAAAACCAGAACCAACAGAAAATATGAAAATCCTTTCAAGGGCAGAAAATGTTAATGGGAGAAATGCTAAAGGTGTTAATAGTACCAATGCCATATTCAGCATCTCCTATAAATGGAGAAGGGAATGTTACTGTTGGCAACCTTAGGCAATGACAGGAAGTATTTATTAGCTCAACGGGATCCTATATTTGCAAGGGTAGATCCTGCCAGCAAGAATTATCACTCTGTTGACAGACTAGCTAAGGGGCCAGGGAGAAGGTAGGTGGCAAAGTGGGCATTCACTGAGGGCAGGGGATTGGTGCAGCGCCCCCGAAAAGCAGCATTCCCCAGGCCAGAGGGCTCCTTGGAGCCTCCACCGCTCCGAGCAGCTCTGTTCGAATGGTATTTTTATGAATGGTGAAAGGAGACTTTGGTTCAACAAGTCCCAGGAGAAGTAGCAGGCTAAAAGAGAGAAGGGCAAAAGGGAATAAAAGCAATGAATGGTGATTAGTGTCATATAGTTGCAGCTAGATGTTTGCCTGTAAATCATGTGATGCTGTGTTACGTGTGAAAAGAAAACTGATGCAAGCTATTCAAAGGGAAACTCTGTGACACATGGAGAAAGCTCTTCAGCTGTAGGCTGCAGGCTCAGTTTTCTCCACAGAGAATACCTGCAGCATGCATGGACTTCACTGCCAATGGGGACTGCTCATTTATTACGTTAATACAGTGCCAGGCACTTGAAGCAGGTCCTACAGAGCTCTGTGGTTCACACAGACCGCAGACCTAATCCCGAAAAGTTCATTGTCATCGGTGAGGAAAAGGCTGTGACTGGCACTCTTGGCCAGGAAGAAGCAGAGTTGGTGCCCTGACTATTTTGGGACAAAGACATCCTGTTCCTCCAACGCCTGATCTGGGAGTACATCTTTCCCACCAGGAAGCGCCAGCCAGGCTGGCTGCAGGGGTAGTCAGGGGGAACCTGACCCTCACCAGCAACTTCAGATACCTGTTCAGATAAATACAAATGCAGATGAATAAAGGACTTGAGTTTATTATTTGTGTGTGTTTGAAATTATGGAAGTCCTAATTCCTGCTTTTTTGATAATATTAAAACATTCCTTCTAAATAATTTTGCTCTTCTATGTATCTTGAAAACTGTCCTTTGCTTAGATGATAAAATATGCCCTCTCTCTCCAAATGTGTTTTTATCTTCTTATCTGAGGTGAATCATAATCAGGATTGGGGCAACAGCATTAATCTGATATTTTTCCAGTTCAATTTGAAGCTATTGACCTTCTACCCTTTGTAGCCAAAATACTAAGCTGTGATATAAAAACTCAGGACAAACATGCAAACAAAATATTTCTTCACATGCTTTTGCAAATGGGGCTTATGATTATAGAATTCTTTGTTCAATCCCCCCTTGTTTCAGTAGCACATATAATGTGGCTGACTTTGTCTGGGTAATTATCAAGGATGCCTTCAACACATAAGCATAGCACTACAGCTGCGTGTGATATCCAGTAACTTTTTGGACAGTGGGAAGCTCCAAAGGAAAGCAGATGTTGGGAAAGGTTTTGGAAAAGGTAGAGAGAAGGATCTAAGTATTTATAGGCCTGTCTCCCGACACGAGTCCCAGCAGTACAATGGGATGGGATGACTCAAGTGGATGTAGATTAACAAAGAATTAAGGGAAGAAAATATAATTAATGCCAATCGACAGGAGTTTATTGGAAGAGACCCTTTCAAACTGACTTGTTATCTTTCACCAAGGAGATTGTAAGGTTGAGTGATAAATGTAACAGAGCTGATGTAAAACAGACTTCTGAGGCCTTCAACTTGTTGCAGCAGGACATGCTGATTAAGAAACTGGAACAATACAAATCCAACGTGACACATATAAATTAGGTTGTCTACCTAATCATCCCTTAGACACCACTGTGGGGTTCCTGGAAGGGTGCTTGGGGCACTGTGAGCAGCAGGCACTGCTCCCTGGGTGCCACCCTGGGACCTTTGGCTCAGTGTCCCACTCCAACCATTTATTCAGCCCTCAGTCCTCTCACCCCTTCCCTTTCCTTGCTGGCAGACCTCAGCAATCAGTTGGTTTTGTTCTCAGAGTTCTTTTTTTCTCAGAGTTGGTCTTTTTCCCTCTAGCCCTTTCCCATCCTCAGATGGCTGATACGTTGTGTGAATTTTCAAGGTGGCAATTACTTATCAACAATTTTCTAACATCAGAAAAACGCAATATGGTCCTGTAACCCTGCACAATCAGTTCTTCATCTTTACCAATTGATATTTTATCAAGAACTATAAAGAAACGAAAGGATTACTGACAAAATTTTCAGGTGACACCAAGACAGAGGGAAAAGGTGGAAATTGAAAGGAGGTGTCACCAGTGCAGAGAAAACCAGTTTGCAAAATTGCATTCAGGTGAACCGTACACATTTGAGTATGACCAAAGTTAAAAATCATACTTGTAGGAACAATAATAAATGGTAGTTTCGAGATAGGAGATATGCATGTACAGGGGAAGGGGCAGAGACACTGAAAAGGGCACATGAGACACAGCTGAACATGAGTTTCCAGAGTTCAGAGTTATAGTATCTGAGAGGGCTAAACAGATTCTTAGGCTGTGGCATCGGCAAAATAAGCTACGTCATGTCTGTATTTGGGTTTCATGTTATTACAGCTGGAAAACCATGTTCACATCTGGTATCCACAGCAGAAACCAATAGATAAGGTAGAGATGAATCACAGAAAACATGCACACTAGTGCTCTACAAATTGGAGTAGGATGCCTTTTGAAGACAGATCCCAAGATTTTAATCTCTTCAGTCTCTTAAAGAGATGGATGTGGGCTGAGTGAGTCCTGGCTGAGAGTAAAAGTCTGATCATCCAAGACACAAAAGCAGGAAAGATCCCATAGCTGGAAGATGTCATTAGCAGGCATATCCAGAGCAGAAGTAAACGTTTCTATAAGTGTGGGGAAACAATCACATGGACAGTCTTTCTGGATTGCTCACAGATCCTTGCCTCTGGCAATGTTTAAATGAAAGATACAATCTAAATCGAAGACAAGTTACTTCAGGGAAATCCATACACAGGGACTTAAGGGCTTGGTTTTGCCAAAGTTTTGGAGACCATATGAGCAACAACCTCGGTCTTCACCAAAAGTGCCTTCAGAGACTACTGAGGCTCAGCCCAAGTTTGGACCTTAACACACACTCTTGTATTAATTAAATGGATTTACACATGGATTTGGGTGTACACCGAGCTGCCTGTGCAGACACACTTGGAGGTCTCTGGAGAATACAGGACTCTTTTCAGAGAAGTTCAGGGAAGGTTATAACCAACAGGAATGGCAAAAAATGCAAATGGCTGTTAAAGGCAGGAGCTGCCAGTTGCATGCCAGATGCTCCGGGGCTGGAGACAGAGAAGGAAGCTCTCTCTAACAACTCCTTGGCAAATGTTTCCAAGCAAAATCTAGCTTTCAGGGCTTATCATGGGCCCTGGGAGTTTCAACCAAGCTGTGTACTTTTCATTAATTAGCCTGTTGACAATTTTAGATGTTCCTTTTTTGAAAAAGTGTGGCCTATACCATCTTTAGATAACCTGTGCCCAAAATACCTGGAATTTATCTCACTGCTACAAAACAATTACTTCCCACAAACACTTGGGCACACCAATTATTAATTTGTACTTGAAAACACTGTGTGTGCTAGTCATCTATTCTTTTCTCATCATTGTGAATGGAGTCTTTGATTCAGTACCAACCACACAGGAAATGGTGTAGGAGCCACAGTAACATGCCTGACTTAAGATGGCAAAGACACTGCTTTGTTGGGGTCATGCACTAGTAGGACTGGAAGAGGCTTGCTATAAAACACCTATTTTAGCGTCCAACATAGGGAGTCAAATTCAGAGCTAGGAATACCACAACTGGCTCCTTGACCTTCGCACTGCCTTTGTAACCCACGTGGCATCAGGGTTATGGAAAGCTAAGGAGGTATTTTCAATTCTCTCACCTCTCTAAACAGTGACCTTGTGCCAACCCATGAGAGCAATGGTCTCACCCGGCTCTCCGGAGCGCTGTGATTCTGTCCCGGAGCTATGATCCATATAGGCATTTGCGTCAAATGGTGGTGGAATTAGTGCAGTTCAGGCACTTGATAGCGATCCCATCATGAAGGTTCACGTGTCATGCACCACACCATATGGCTCTGCAGGCAAAGCACAGCATGCTTTGGCCTTACAGGCAAGGAATTAAATGAGGCGTGCAGCTCAGGAACCACCACTGCTCACTCCTGTTTGCTCACGCCCCAGCCCAGAGCCTGAACCTCTCCCACACCTGAGCACTGCAGAACAGCTGCACTGCCACGGCCACTCTGCTGCCCCCGGGGACTTGCCCTTCTCCTGTATGGATCATAGGAAGAAGTCAACACATCCAGAATCTTCTTCCACCTTTCAGATCTGGACATGAAGCTGAGGAGGAAGATCTTTTTTTTTTCCATTGTTTTCTCTGCCACCAACACTGCATTTCGCCCTGGCCTTGCAGCAAGTTGCACTTGGGGCTCATTATAATTGAGCATGGACTATTGATTCAGGTTGCAGACAGTAATCATTCCTTTTCTATCAATAGCTTTGTCACTGACATTTTAAAAATCACACACTTCTTCCTACCATAAAACACTGTTAAGATTAGGTATTCTCTGGAAGCTAAGATTTTTAAACCAAATACAAGTAATTATTTCAAACACAAGGAATTACTTCAGTTTTAAAGACAACACTGATGATGAAACAGTCCTGGAAATCTTTCACTGCATGGGACTACCTTAGAATAAGAAAAAAACCAAGGCATTGGAAGAAGAATGAATAATACTGGTTACTTCCCTGCGGATGTAACATTTTAGGATGTCTTTTGCTTAAGGAAAAAACCAAAAATTCCATCAGGGCTAATGATTATCAGTCTAAACTGGAATTTTTGTGTAAACTAAAATGGTTTAATATCTGGGCAGAGTCTTAGACAGTAATTACTGTCATAGCTGCAGTGTACAACAGGGCAGCTATAACAATTACATTAGCTGATTCTCTACTTGCCTCTACCAACTCATTTCTTTCAGTCCCCAGCCTTTAAGGTGAGATGAGAGGAATACAAATTCCTCAGTCAGTTCTGCATTTGTAATCCTTCTTCCAGAATTAAGACTCAAAACCCGTGCATATGAATACATTAAAATTAATCCTCAAGTTTTGTCCAGCAATTATAATCAATTCCAACGTGTTTTGCTCTGATCACAAATGCTGTTAAAGTTAGGGTCTACTCTGTCTGTGCAGTGCAGTGTTAAGAGGTTCTTTGTGGGGGTTTTAATGTCTGGAAGAAAAAAAATTCTAAACTCTTCACCATGATGATGTCGTTCTGTATCATATTGTTTTCTGTGTGTGGTGACAGCCAAAAGAGTGACACAAAAAAGGCACCTTAACTAGCAGATCTGCTTCCTGTATGTCTTTGAGTCATACTCTCCAACTTTACTGGCAAAAACAAGTTTTTTCTACTGTTAGCACTGTAGCCAGAAAAGCTCAAAGCGCAAATTGCAGCCTACTCCAGATAACATACAAATATTGTCATTTAAGTCCCCCTTATGAAATCACTGTCACTATCACAAGAACCAGAAAGCATAATATGATTATCAGACTGCTTTCTGAGTTTTCAGAAGATTTAGATAGGAAAAAAAAAATCACCTTCTGATTTGTGAATGCTGCTAAAGTAGTACCTGATAATATGCAGAATATTTATGGGCAACAAAGAAATAAGAAACCCATGCAATCAGCTTTTTTATTATGGCCCAATGAATACACTTTGAAATTAACTCATCTGTTTAAATGGGAGAAACAGAATATAGCAACAAAGAAATATAGAAGAAAGCACCTGCTATGCTGTTTGTCATTCCCTGTGCAAGTTTTGCAACAGAAAAAAACCAGAAAAATCAGCCTTAATCAATGTTTCCAGTTAATGGAAAATAGCAAAATCAGCTACCGTTGTTTTTGTGGTCTCAAGCATTTATTCAAAAGTTCTTATTTCAAAATCGCTTTGTCAATCAGAAACATGACTCTGAAAGACACACAGTCCTTCCCTACAACTCCCCTTCCCCCTGCACCCTTTCCCCAGCCCCTTTTAATTTGGACTGCAAGTATTAAATGTTGGCTTTATCAAGGGTGATAGCAGAACTCCTGCTGTACCAACAGGCCCAGCATTTTCACCTGACTATCCACCACTATACATTTCAGGTTTCATCGGAGTGACTACTGCTTCCACGGGGCAGCAATGCAAGTATGTAAAACACAATGCTTAGCTAAGTTTAACACCTTTCATGCCTGTGCACAGAACTTCCACAGATCTGTTTTGCCAAGGCTCAGGACAGGCACACTCATAGGTGCAAACAACATTACAGAGCTCACATGCTGTGAATCACTCCCTGGCCCCAACACGGGCAGTTCAGCCTTCTCATGCTGGCTGGAGTGCCCACGAGTGCAGGGTGAAAGCACTGGGTAACAACCCAAGTAAACCTATTTTTTGCCCTTTTTCTGACTCCGCTGTAAGTCAGTTACAATGTTTTACAAACACATTGTAAAGAACACATTCTACTGGCAACAGAAAAGAAAAGGATGAAGCAGCAGCCCCACGGCAAAGGCAGAATCAGATCTAGATATGGACAAATCCCACTCCCCACTGGGTCTTGCCTGCTTCCCAGGGAGAGCAACTCTACTACAAGTATGTATCATCTGAGCAAACAGGCACATGGATGTGCATGTACACACGGAAATACTGATCATTTGCACAAGAGGCGAGTCCTCAAATCCAAAATTCCAGTCATTAACACAGACCAAGGCATTAGCTCAACGTGAGAGCAAGGAAGGAAGATCTGCAGGTCAGGTGTTATGGAGAATTTTGTAGTCCTGACGATGAAGTAACAGACGTGCAACTTATTTCTTGGGTAGTGTTCAAAGGCTATCTTTCTATGCTTGTATCTCCAAAAGCAAGGAAAATATTACCTACATCATAGGATGGATTTCAGGGCTAGGCTAGTAAATATTTATGAGAGCCATAAAGTTTGTCAGATAAACTACACTTTAGAAAGACAAAATGTTACTGCTAGGCTGCCAGATCCACAGAGATGCCAAGTTTCTACAAATCCCACCAGATCCAGCATTTTTTTTCTACAGAGGTTCATATTTTCTCTGAAAAAAAATCAGAAATAGATTTGCTTTTAAACCACCTACACACTGAATATACAGAAGTTATTTCTCTTTCTTATTTTTCATTCATAATTAGATCTACTCATGACTATAACAAGATCTTCCTTGTACACTTAAAAATGATTGTGCAAAGTAACTACTGGATATACAAATGATGTTTTGACAGCCTAGGCTCCTCTACCAAGCGAGACAAGCATCACACTGGTACAAAAACACAGTGCTGGAACACTGCATGGGTACCTGACTGCACCAAGTGAGATCTGCCAACACCAGCCTCAGACCCCTGGCAGGTTGGGCTCCCTTCTGTACCACACACCATCCTACGGGCTGGGAAACCCAAGAAAAGGGAGGACATTCTTTGGCAGATGACCTGAGGACTGAACCCTGCATACAGCTGTACAGCAGACACATTTCTGGAGTACCCATGTCATTGTCCCTGTCCCTGGCCATGAGTGGGCAGTGGGATCTGCCCCTTTCCCTGACTGGACTTCCACAGGGAGGGAGATGCTGCCATTTCTTCTGCCACTCTGCAGTTTCACCCCACTGTGCTTCCCAACACCTGAGCTCTCTGTCCTGCCTCACACTGTGCCTCCTCTCACATAGGGGTTCTGCAGCTCCCTGAGGGCCTGTTTATAGAATCATATAATATTAAGGGGTTGGAACGGATATTAAAGTTCATCTAGTCCCAACCCTCGGCCATGGGCAGGGACACCTTTCACTAGACCAGGTTGCTCAAGGCCTTATCCAACCTGGCCTTGAACACTTCCAGCGATGGGGCATTCACAACTTCTCTGGACAACCTGTTTCAGTGTCTCACCACCCTCATGGTAAAGAACTTCTATTATCTAACCTAGGTTTCCCCTCTTTCAATTTGTACCCATTATTCTTTGTCCTATCACTACGGTTCCTGACAAAGAGTTCCTCTCAAGCTTCCCTGTGGGCTCCCTTCAGATACTGGAAGGTTCCTACGAGGTCCCCACACAACCTTCTCTTCTCCAGGCTGAACAGCCCCAACTTCCTCAGCCTGTCTTCGTGGAGACGTGCTCCAGTCCTCTTATCAACTTCGTGGCCCCCTCTGGACTTGCTCCAACAGTTCCATGGCCTCCTTATGTTGGGGACACCAGAACCGTACGCAGCAGTCCGGGTGGGGTCTCACAAAGGCGAGGAGCGCTCTAAGCCGCGGGGGCTGCTCCGATCCCAGGAGGACGGCGGGGTCGGCAGGGGGGGCAGGGGCCGATCGCCGGGGGGATCAGGGGCCGCTCCCCGGAGGACGGCCGGGTCGGCACAGGCGGCAGGGGCCGATCCCCGGGAGGGCAGGGCCGGCCCCGGCCCCGCGGCCCCCGCACACGCCGGGCGGGGGGCGGGACCTTCCGGTTCATGTCGGCGCTGGGCTGGCGCGGAGGAGCCGCGCGGCCATCTTGGCTCGTCCGGGAGCGGCGGCGGGGCGGGCGGGGGGCAGGCAGGGAAGGAGGGAGCGGCGGGCGGGCACCGACCCACCCGGCACCCACCCAGCGTCCGCAACCCGCGGGGCGCCGGCCTTCTTGGAGCCTGGGGCGGGCGGCGATGCGAGCGGCGGCGCGGTGAAGCGGGGCCGCGGCGGGGGAAGGAGAGGGCAGCCCCCCGGGCGGCGGGCCTGCGCTAGCCGTGCCCCGGCGGCGGCGGAGAGAAGCCGGGCTGTGCGGCGCCCCCGCTGCCGCCTCCTCCCCGCCCGCCCTGCGCTCACCCCCTCCCCCTCGGAGCCGCTCCCTTGCCGCCTCCCTTCCCTCGGCTCCATCCCTTTCCCCGGCTGCATCTCCTCCCCGCTGGATGAGGCACCCCCCTTCCCGCTGCTGACCCCCGCGGATCCCGGCTGTAGGATGAGCCCGCAGGACTCGGAGGGGGCGAGGCCGCTCCGCTCCCCGAGGAGGATCTAGTGGGGGGGCACCGACGCGACGCCGCCCCCCCGCCAGGCACCTTGTCCTTCATGGTGGCTCCCTGCGACCACCATCTCGGAGCAGACGCGCAGCCCGGGCCCCGTGTGTGTGTCTGTGCGCGCCGCCGCCGCGGCCGCCCGAGTGAGGGAAAATGTCCACTCGGACTCCATTGCCCACGGTGAACGAGCGCGACACCGAGAACGTGAGTACCGCGGCCGCGGGGGACCCTCTGCACCGCACCGCACCCCGCCCGGCCCCGCACCGCGCCCGCCCGCCCGCCCGCCCGGGGGGGCATCGCCCCGCGGGGCGCTGTCATGAACCTCCCGCCGCCTGTGCGCTGCCCAGATCACCGATTTATTCGGAATCGATTATTTTTTAACCCTTTCCGCAGCGCGGTTCGCCTGTTCCGTGGCATTTGCGGGCATCCCTCCCCCCCTCCCGCCTCAACCCCAGTGTCCCCTCTTTAATTCGCTCTGTGCTATTCGAGTGTCTCCGGGTGGCGGGGATCGGGTTGGTTATGTCGGTAACGGGGATTGGCGGTGGGGAGCGGGATCCTGGGGGGCTGCTGCCTTCTCCTCATGTGCAAACTTGCTGCTAAAGCAGCCGAATAAACCTCTGGTAAACAGATGGGAATAATTCAGCTCGGGTAGGGGTGGGCTAGGTGACCTAGATAATAGGCCTCTTCCCTGCTTAATTTGCAGGGTTCTCGGTGGTAATGACGCTGTTAGGCTAGTCACCTGTTCAGATGACATTAAAAGGTTTTCTTTATTGGAATTACCCTCCGCACAAGGGAGCCTTTTCCTTCCCTTCCCCCTCACCCCTTTTTTTTTTTTTTATTTTTTTACCTTGACAAAGCCAAGGTTTAGGACTTGACGCTTTATTTACAAGATTAAATCAGACAGTATATTAACGATCACAGAGGTCCTATGCTAAAGGAAGAAAAAAAAAAGTAGTCCTACCACATAAGCATATGGCCACAAACGAAGCTCAGTAAGGAGACTCCCTTTCTGCAGATAGGAACTGTATTTCTTCCAAGTTAAGACTTACTTGATCCTGGTGTATCCTGTCTAACCATTTTTTTCTGCATAGGCTCTGACATGTCCCCAAATGATAAACAGAAGGGAGTTGTCACTCACTGTAGTCTAAAATGAGTAGATTGGTGAACTTTGTGTTCAGCTTTCTGTAAAGGCTATGTGATATTCTTTACAAGGCAGATGCTAAGCTTGACAGAGGAGGCTTTTTTTTTTTTTTTTTTGGACAGGCTTTTATGTTTTGGACTGGCATAAAAGGTGGAAACTTTGGTTAAAGATCAGGAAAAACTGTTCCAGACCATAAATAGTCCGAGAAAAGTGATGGTAGCCCCATTGTTTAAAACAAGACCAGACAAAGCATTAGAAAACATGCTGCATGGAACAATTACTGCATTACTAGGGATTTAGATTTTATTGACATAATAGGCACTTCTAACTTCTGTGATCTTTATTTGTTTTAGCACTACATGCAACCTGCAGGCTAAGGGCTGTATTGAGCAAAAAGCCAACTAAGCATATTTGGCTGTAAAATCTCAATGAGCTTCCTGTCTTGTGGAAGAAAATAATTAAAATATTATGCGGCCCTTCCTATGCCATGGGGAGAGTTGAAGTTGAAACATACTCTACAAAATACTATACAGAGTTTATTTAGATAATTGTTTTAGTCTGTAAGCAGACCTGACTGAGGTTTTCAAGCTCTGTGTGTGTGTGTGTGGAGGCCACACAGTAAATCATTTTAGAGAGCGTTCAGATGAGATTCCCCAGTTAATTCAAACTCTAGTGTGGATAATCTAATGGTGGAAAGACTTAATATGTGCTCGAGGAAACATAATTATTCACAAGCTGTGTGTTCTAGCACTTGAAGTTAGATTTTTACATGTCTTCCACTTAAGGCACCTTGTTCTCACTTCAAAATATTGGTCTAACACTTCTCTTTAGTAATCTTCATAATTTAACATCCATGGATTGTCTTGTTTGCAGATGAACTGCCTTAGGTTTAGGTTAAGGCATATTTTTCAAGTGCTGTAATCTGTGCTGGTGACAGAAATACCTGTAGGTAGTGATATTGACAGGGAGTGATTAATCCCAGTACTCACCAAATCCACTGAACCAAGGCCCCTAATACAATAGCATATCCCTCAGGAAGCTCTCCCAGATTATCATGGGCATCAGCTATCTAGAAATTTTCTAAACCCTATGCTGTTCAGCCTTGCTTAAAAACTAAGTTTAAATCTGACATTTAGTCTGTCTGAATTACCCCTACAGCTGGGAACAGGCCAGGTCTTTTTTGATACCAAATGCGATGATTTTGGTACTTAGCTAACTGTTCATCCACCCGAAATCTGAGCATGTTGTGTTGGCAGGTAAATTGAGCCCTTGGTTCTCTTTCACATAAGAGAAGTCTAATTGGTTAATATTCAGAGGACTCTTTGAAGAGGCTTAAGAGGGTGCCAAGGTATTCAGCTAGCCTTTGGGCTATGGTTGTGGACCCCATTAGTGCCTTCTCTCTGCTTGGAAGGCTACCACTGCTGACAAAGGCTTGGCTGGTGTTGGATATGATTGAAGCATGCTGATCATAGCTTATCCGTGCCTATACTTGCAATTTTGAAAATGAAGTTAGCCTCCAGAATGACAGTGAGTGTAAATTATCATTGTCTGTGCTTGCAGTTAGCCACGTTCAGCAGTTGGCAACTTCTGTTGAATAAGAAAGGTCTAATTGTCAGTACTTGATTTTTTTTTTCTTTCTAAGGCTTTTTATCAAGACATGTACTGCTGAAGTGGAAATATTGTCACAGTGACTTTCCCCAAAAGCTACTCAGAGCTATCAAGCCTTTAGTGCCTTTGAGATTAAAGAATTTGGCTCCAAGTCACCTGGTTTTGAGAGGAAAGGCATCCCAGATGATCTGTGATCATAGGAACTTCACACTTGGACAGTTGGAAGCTGGCTGTTGGCCTGCGATGAGCTGGCTTCTCACCGCAGAGATAGAGCAGCTCCTCTCGGGCCATGTCTTGTGCAGCAGTGGCTGCCAGCTGCTTAGGGGCAGAAGTGCATGAGAGGATCAGATCTTTTCTGTCTTCCTCAGAAATGTGTCCTGCATGTGAGAGGAAAAGCACGAGAGAGAGCAGAGACCTCCTTCATCCAAATCTGGGAGACAGGGTACATGCAGAAGAAGGACTTTAAATGACAGAAGAATGAGTAAACCTGTTCTACTAGTGATGAGAAGGAAGGGAGAGAAGATGGAGGAGAAGTGTGGAAACACAATGGGAAAGGAAAATAGATGGTGGAAAACAAAAGATAAGAAGAGACACAGAGGAATGTGCATGTGGCAGGATGGAGGACAACCAGTGACAAAGAAATAGGAACAGAAGGAGCAAGATTGTGAGGAGTAGGACAACTATTCATTAAAAAAAATATTCAGAGAGTGGGAAGATGATAGCAAACTATAGATAGAAACAAGGAACTACAGGTTCTATGGAGGTTGGAAGATTTTTTTTTTTTTTTAGGAGTGTGAAATAGAAGAGAAAAATCTTGGACTAAACATTTTAATTAAAACCTTCATGTTCATTGCACAGCTGTGTTTTTTGGGGGGAAGAAAAGGTAATTGCTTTGAATGTGTTAATTCTGCAGGCCAATCTGAAATAAAAATTTAGGTAATTTAAGGAAAAGCAAGACTAAAATATACTCTTATCTCCATGACTGTGCCTAATGTGAAAAATTTGCTATTGAAAAATGCCAGCATGATGGCAACTGTGCTTGCACAAGACTATACAAAAGGATTCTGTGTAGAAGTATCATCTTTTTTTTTTTTAAATTTAAAAAGGTTTAGTAAAGGTGGCGTTAGGTACAAAAATGTAATTTTAAGATACTGTGAAGGTTAGTGCAGTATGTCTTGGTTTATTACCAATTAACTATGAAGTGCATTAGAGCATTTGCAGACAATATGCAAGCTTGCATTGTTCTATATATTATTTATCAATCTTCTCCTATTACAAATAGATCTGTAATCGGAATGCTTTCTTCCATAGCATGAAATCCTGTGGGGTTTTTTAAAGAAGGGGCTGAGGAGGGAAGTGTTTCTGTGGCCAAAAGTTCTGATAGATTTTCTTCTGCAGGACCATCTGCATTCTTCCATATTTTTCACCAGTTGTAACAAATGTTCTGGTTTGAATTAATTCAGGTGAAGGTGGCAAAATAACTAGAAACAAAAAATATTTTAGGAATTCACCTGGATGTGGTTTTTTAGTTCCAACCTTTCACAGACCAGAAAAATGCTCCTTTTTTTTTTTTTTTGTGCATTTCTTAGTGCCTGGTAGGCCTGGTACTGTGTTTGTACTCAAAAAATACCTAGTGGGGTTGTGTGACACTGCGAGTCACCGGCTGCTAATGTTTTCACATTTTAAAGTGGGAAGTTTCATTCTTCGGCTGCGCTAAACAGCCCGTGCTGAGGTGTTTAATCGCTTGGTTTCAGTCAGCTGGAACTGATGGGAGGCTGATGGGGGCATCAGTCTCAGCTGCCTCTTCCCACCCGCCGTTTGTGCCGGCACTAATTACTGTGGGGCTGCGTGACGGGTCTGGTCAGCTCTGATCTGACTGAAATAAACCCTTAAGAAAAGTGGGTTTATCCCCATTCTGTGTGGCTGCAAATAACTGACAGAGAGGAGGATGGGAGTGTCCAGTTCAGGTGGGGAGGGTTAGAAATGCTTCTTGCTATTTTTGTTTTGGTTTAAATTAAAGCAGTTGTGGCACAACTCGAGTTACCTTAGCCCTAGGGTGCTGTTCTACAACTACAGGCAGATACACAAGTACAATGATACATCTTTCACAAATTGTGGTGTTTTGCTCCTGGAAAAATCTTTTTTTTTTTCCCTTCCCTTTTTCCCATTATTTCAGTAATTCAAAATAGCTAGGCTACAAGAGGTTGTTAAAAAGTCAGACTTAGTTCATTAGCACCACTCAATGTGACTTTAATGGTGGCCTTAGTAGTAGCAATCTGAAAAACAGAACACAACTACAGAAATTATTGA
This sequence comes from Pseudopipra pipra, assembly GCF_036250125.1. NCBI lineage: Eukaryota > Metazoa > Chordata > Aves > Passeriformes > Pipridae > Pseudopipra > Pseudopipra pipra. Next base: position 55,142,321 of record NC_087554.1, read on the forward strand.
AAGAAGATACGCAAAAGGAAACACGGTATTTCCTAGCCCTTCTTACCCACTCACCTGGTATGCTTACCTGCTCAATTCTCCATTTTAGTTCTAGTCAAAAGACATATTCATGTTGATATAAGCAGGCAGTTCCTGTTGACAACATGTCTCAGGTGACTCAAGTCAGAGGAATTCTAAGAGTGGAGGCATTCGTCTGCCCAGATCTCCATTTCATATGATATATAAGTAGCATGTGTCTGCAACTTCCTCTTCTTCTCAGTCAAGTAATGCTGCCTCATGGAAGTCAGCCAGATCAAAAAGGGAGGTCACCTTTTTTTTTTAGGCTCATGGCTTGTCAAGGTTGGCTCTTCTTAGTGTGGAGATCATCTGCCACTAAAAATCTTTAGAAAATATGATAAATAGATGCTTACTGCTCTTAAAATATAAACCTGAAAGATAGTGAGTGTACCTGTGTAGTGCTCCAGTCAGTCTCTTGGATGAAACCCTTAGGTTAAGACAAATTTTTGGCCCATAAAGAGCAGGTTGTTGAGTTCTGTGTGTGTGTATATATACACATATAAACAGAAATTGACTTCCAAATAAAATTCGTTCCTGCAGGGTTAAAGCCTAAACAAAGTTTTCTATCTTCAAGCTCAATGTAGTCTTTGAAAACCAACTGTGAGGGTTTGGGTTTGGTTTTTTGTTGGGTTTTGTTTTTTTTTGGGGGGGGGGAGTTGTTTTTTTTGTTGTTTTTTTGTTTTGTTTAGGATGTAATTACTGACAGTGATGATTCTGGAAACAACTTAGTTGGCAGTATTATTGATGAAGAATAGAATATGGTTGGCTCTTCAGCTATTATTCCCCAGGCTGATGTCAATAAATATCCATTTTAATCAGCAATAAAGAAACTTTTGGCTGGAAAGATATGATGAATGTCAGATCTTGATAATGTGAAGCAACAAAAGAGCTTTTAAAGAGCTTTTCTAACCAGCACCAGACTTATCTTTTTGATTATATAAGCAGGATTTCTTCACTGTTGTGTTGTTCAGTGCTAATCATGGAATTACAGATTCACTCTCTTTCATATGCTGTATAGAGTATGAACCAAATGATGTCAAACATGTGACAGAGTCTGTAGTGGTTGTACATGGAAAGGACCCTCTATGTCTGCAAAGGGGAACATCCTTCCTTCACTGAAGGCTTACTGCTTGGCTGTTGGCACTGTCCCACTCTGATCTTCGGGGCAGTGCTGCACTTGTCACTAGCAATTCCCGCCGCAGTTCCGCCACTGGTCAGTGGCTGGAATTGTGAGTGTGGAAGTGTTGCTTTGGGTAGCAGTGCTCCCTCTGCCAGGTGGAAGTGTCCTGTGTCCATCCTGTCCGTCTTCATCAGGCTGCTCTGGATGAGCTGGAGCTGTTGTGTCCTGAGTGCTACTCCTGGTTTTCTCCTTTATTTCGCCTTTCTCGCTGAAGTTTGGAAGAAGTAGGAATCTGTGTCAGAGGTATAGTTTATGTGTGCTAAAGACTATTTACTCTTCAGGTTCTCCCTTTAAACTGGTTGTTTGATAGATATGACCTAATTAAACTAGCCACTCGTTTTCATGAAGTGTCATACCAGTTACATTAATTAATACTATGATGGGCACGATAAAACCTTCCCCTTTTGACAATGGAACATCCAAATTATTGTTTTCTCTCCCTTAACATCTATGTTATATTTCTGTTGTCTCCCTTGCTGAATTCTGACCCTTTCAGTTGTTCCACTCAATCATAGCATCCATAATGGTAGGGGTGTCGCCCACTTCAGTGATTAAGCCTGCCCTCATGGATTGATAACTTTAGTGCCATGTCAGGTAGCACTTTTCTTTGTGGGAGAACATTTAAAATTTTGTGAGATGGAAGCCATGACTGTTTACCCTTAAGATTGATTATGTAGCAAGCTAGTCTAAAAACTGCCTTTTAATTATATGTGCTGGAACCAAATAATTGGTTATGCAGACATCCTATGCATACTGGGTCTGACAAAATCCACCTTGCTCCATGTCCTGATTCGTGCCCTGGTCAGTGGTAGGAGGGAAGTAAAATCAGGACAAGTACAAGCCATCTTTTCCTTTTATGGGTTCCTGTTTTATTATCTAGGAAAATAATGCAGTATTTTATAGTATAGGTTGACTTAGGGATTCCCAGAGCAGTAACTGGTATATGAACAATTGTGGTTGAGTGTTTGCTGTGACACCTCTTGGTGGTTGCCAGAAATGTAAGTCTCTGTTTTGACTTTCCAGTAGAATTCCTTCATCAGCAGTTGCAGGATGCCCTGCTGTTCTGTTTCAGGGATATCTCTGCTCAATAAGATACTACCTCTGTGAATATCCTTAGGGCTACCTTTTTTCTCTTACAATGAGTAGTACTCAGCAGTCTATGTGTTCTTAAAGACTTTAATGATAAATGGGAAGTAAAATTCAACATGTTGTTAGGAAGGGCTGTAGTGAAATTTTGTCTTTGCATGTTTAATTTAAAATATTTTTTAATTTTTAAAGAACTATGGTATGTTTTCCTGATAAGATTTTCTAGAAATAAGAGTGTTGTTGGGGAGTGCACAGCCAGAAATTACCATGTATTTATATACTGTGTGCCCAGGCTAAGGTAACGAAGCAATTTAGTGTCTCAAATTTTCATCATGTCCTGGGATGCTAATGTTATTAACACTGTAAAGTATAGGTTTTAAGTACAGTTTTTTCTTACTATAATTAAAAATGCTGAATTGAATGAGACTGTCGTGATTGTTACTAGTCTGACAGCTTTCCAAGAAATTTTATAATGTCACTTTGTAGTATTTCATACAGAGGTGAGGTAACAGCTAAGGTAATAAGCATTCCTAGAGATTTTTGTAAGACTAAATTTTATTAGTTCATTTTGGCTGCTGAGAAGGTAGTTTCCACTATTGTATTAAAAATGCTTTAAAAAAAAAAGTTGATGCCATTTGTCTCCCCTGTTTTAGAAAGTGTTCCCTACTTTCTGTAAATAAACATGGATTTTTGCAGCTCTTGGATACTCTGATTTCTTACTGTTTTTCAGCTCTTCAAATGGATATCAGGTTCTGTCTCTTTCAGGTTTTTCTCAACTGTTGGCATCTCTTACGCAGTTCAAGAACTTTGATATTAGTCATCCTCTGCCCTGTGTGTTTCTAGTGCTCTGAACATTAAGATACCTGAAATCATGCAGATACTGGATAAACTTAACATCTACCGGAAGGATTTCAGTTGTCGACACCTTCATACGTCATTTGCTTTTTTACTTTTTTTCCTTTTCTTTTTCTTTCTCTTCATGCTAATCATTTTCTGGCTATGAAAGGATGTCGGCTCATCATTGGGGGAAGGCTTTTGCGAAAAGGTGGGTTTTGTGTTGTGTTCCAAATGTAGTTGGTCTTAGGTTCAATCCCTCCCTTGCAGTAAGGACTCCCACAAATGCAGATGTTTTACTCCCGTTTCCTTCTGGCTTGAGTAATAACAGGGTGGAGTTGGGAGGCGGGGAGGAGAATGTTTTGTTTTTATGAGAAAGGTTGTCTTGTTGGCTTGAAAATGGATAGTGCAAGAAAAAAAAAAAACAAACCTTTAAAGTATTTCAAAGACCTTGAAATGAAACCTGATGCACTCCAAGATGTGGAAGAAAGTGCGTTCTTGTCGTAAGTGGATTTCAGGGGACTTTTCTCTTAAAAGAGGCGGTGACTGGGTAGCCTGAAGTCGCACCAAGTACCCAGTCTCCTTGATTTAGTCCTCCATCTACAGCATAATGGTCTTGCTTTATGTAAAGACAGATATTTTGGGAATCACTCAGCTGTGGTGAGTGTCATCAGCGAGTGTTATTCTTATGCAGAACACACCTCCAGGAGATACAGCTCACCTACCACAATCTATGGAAACTTATTACAAATAAACACATGCTTGTTTTAAATGTTATGTTTTTAAGACAAACCCCACGTCTTCTTGAAGCCATATAAATGTGAACTTGGGAAAGAAGCTGCAATTGAACAGAGTTTTTGGGAGTCAGTGTGGTGAGGGAGGCAAAATCGGCAGAGTTGAGAGTCTACCTGGGAAAAGACAAATGACCTGCATCTCAACTTGGAAAGCAGAGGATGCTGTTACTAATTTCTCCAGGCTGAGAGTGCTGCTGTTAATCTGTTTGCTGAGGAGACCGCCTGGGGAAGTACCCGAGTACAGCCAGATGCTAAACAAGCCAATGTGTGATTTGAAGTTTTCCTGGACCCACCTGTATTTTGCTTTGTGCCTACACCATTTAGCTTCCCATCTACCTGTCACAGCTTCTTGAAAATTATTTCGTTGGGAGAAACACTTTCATTCAGTTTTGAGTTTATGTTCTTCTTCCTTCATTTCCATATGCAAAACAAAAGCCATGTTGAAATGGAGAATCTGTTTTCTGTGGTTTTTAGAAAGCTTGGGTTCTGTTCAATATAGTAATATATCTGACAGAAGAAGGACTTGCTGATAGATTTATTTATGTGAAGTGAAATAAAGTCCAAATTAGATACGGTTGCGAATGGCTGGATTTCTACAGGGTGAAACACAGCTATGAACAAGTCAGTTGGAGAGAACTGAACTGCTTGGGAACACACAGCTTGATACTCAAAAACCACAGCTCAAAAAGGTCATATTCTTGAAAAGAAATAATCTGGGTTAGGGTGGAAATGCAAACCTCCATACAAGGAGACTGTGTTCAGTTTATCAGAGCTAGTCCAAATGAGTTCACAGCTGTTAATTCCACCCTTTGAGTGCAAAGCTAGGAAGCATGGAAAAGAAAAATGATAGGTCACAAGAAGTCATTTCTCAACAGAGGACAGTGAAGCTCTCAAGATGTATTAACTGGGTGGTTTACTATGTGAAATAGTGTTTGTTAGCATAGCAATCTTTCTTTGGCCTGATATTGTTTATATTAAGTAGGATATGAGTAAGATCAGTTCTGAATAACTTGCACACAGGTTCTCTGGGTTGGGAATATGTGCTACTTGATGCCCACATCTCAACTGCCTCATGGGCTAGCTCAGGACTAACATGATCTATCAGTTCAAGCACAAGACAGTGCAGATACTCTGTTTCCAGAGTCAGTTGTGTGGTTCAAAAGCAACCTATTTGTTGAATCTGTCTGCTGGAGAGCCTAAGCTAACAAGCCCTGCTGGGAGGCAGGCTGGCTCCTGCTGAAGTCAGCTCCTGCACCTGTGCCAAGTGCCCGGGTGTGGAAGGGCTTTAGCCTGAATAATTCTGATACACTCCTTTTTCCGACGAGTTATCAACTCAGTGTAGTGCAGTGTAAGTAGTACAGTTGTATTCCTGGGATGCTGTACTTGAACTGAAACGAGCCTTCCTCTAATATATCCAAGAAATACCCTCGTGGCCCTGTATGGAACATCCCAGTCTGTGAGCAACACAGGCAGCAATGCAGGAGGATGTTGGCATCTAGCATCAGCAGTTGCTGCTTTTTTCTAGCTGGTCTGAATAATTTGATACTAGAAGGTACGAAAGGAGCTGACAGGGAAGTTCTCTGCAATATGTGTTGCAAGGTTTGTTAGAAGTCAAAGTTTTAGGGAGGTGTAGGGGATTGGCATGGCATTGCTAGTACACCCAGGAGTGACTAAGATGGCCTGAACAACCAGCACCAGCCTGACATTAAGGACATGGAAAATACTGAAATTGTTGATACAGGATTTCACTGGCTTTAGTAGTTCCTTCAGCTGGTGACTGCTCTTGTTCTTCCTCTCCTTGAGAATTACTGATTGATAAACATCCAATTGTTGTAGGTCTCAAAATATTATTGAGAACATTGAATTGTTATCAAGACTTGGAATTTTTACTGGATATTGTTACAGGTGTGCTTCTTGTTCTTGTGCCAGTTATTAGTGGTTGAGAAGGAATGTTTACTCTTGCTCCTGAAAACTAGGATACAGATTGCTAGAATATGAAATAGAGCAGGATGGGCAAATCATCAGGAACATTTAATATCCTACCTGAAAGGAAACTCTGTGTTTCACTTCAGCTGAATGTGCAATCATGCATGTAAGGATCCAGGAATGAAAGTCATGTTGTGGTAAGGGAATAGGAAGCAAATAACTCCTAAAAAGAGTTAGGGTCAGTGTTGGGTGGTCAGTTACAGCTGGTTTTCTGCCAAGAGGGTTGGTTCTGTCTGTGTAAAATCAGTGGGGTGTTGAACAAAAAGTGCAGTCTCTGTGTTTAGTCCTGGTGCACCTACTGTAGGTATGGCATGTCCATCTCTAGCATAAGCTCCACAAAAATATGTTTGGAAAACAGAGTTCTGAACGCAAGTACAGGAAAAATTTCCTTGTCTTTAATCATTTTTACAGCAGCATGTTTAGGGAGCTGAATATACCTATCACTTATTAAAGTGAAGGGGTATTGTGGTCATAGAAAATAAGTACCTATATGGGAAGTACAAATCTGGTGGCAACGTAGCAGCCAGGGCAGTAAGGAAGCTAAAGCCAGATTGATACTAAAATTTTATATGCACCACAGTGTGTGTGTTTTTTAAAACAGTAACTAAACAGTTTTCCAAGAGTTGCCCTAGACTTCTATCAGTAGTACTTCTTGGATGAAATGAATGTGTTTTTAAAAGTAATTTGATCACAGCTGTTGCACTCAAGTTAACAAACCAAGGAACCTAAGATGCCAGAGTATATGGTCACAAGGTTACATCAGGTTATTAAATAGAGTGTGAACTTGCCAAGTGTCATGCAAGCATGGATTTGTTCGTTTGTGCCTGTACCATGGTTGTTAGCTCTTGAGGTATGATCTCATCTTCGTGCTACAATGATTTTCAGACTAAATGTTTCTGTATGCCAGTTCCTTGGTTGTCCCCATTGGGTTTCAGCAAGAGGAGGAGTAGTAGAAGAGCAAGATCTGGGGTTTCTGGGTTGACTGTAAATTTATTGCGTCATCTGCGGTGGAGGCAGGTATTTGCTCCACATTTGCAGGATGCTGAGCATTTCTAATACTTTAATTAGTGAGGTTGGTGTATAGGCCTCAACCATGATTTAAGAACATAAGGGGACCTGCTCTTTCATAAACAGGCTGTCAGGAAATTAAAAAATACTTTAATTTTAACCATGTGATTTAATGAATAAAGATTATTATAGGTATGATATATACCCATTTATTTCTGCAATTAATAGCTGTTCTGGGAAACTGAATGAAAGGCAGACAGTGTCTCAGATCACTGTAACTGGTTCTCAGCCTGTCAGTGTCTGAGATTTCTGTACATTAGGTCATATTTCTTTCCTTGTTCTACAGGCTATCCTGGGTATTTTCAGTCATGTGGTTTTGTAGGAACAAAAGTATAGTACAAGAGGGGAAAACCCCCCCTTTTGTTGTATTTTCAGTACTATTAAGTTACCCAGTAAGGGTTAACATTTTGTGCTCTTCTTGGTTAAGCTTTTTTCGTGTTTCCTCTCCAAAGGCTTTCCTGCACTAGTCAGAACAGTAGTGCAAATGGGAAATAATATCAAACACCTCCATGTTTCATAACTGATTTGGCCATCCATGTAAGTTCTTAAAAGTGCTCAACTGCTGCTGCAGTTTGGGTGATGCTCCACTTGGTCTTTACCAGGTGATGAAATGGATGTTGTGTTATGAGCTAGGAACCTCTTTATTGCCCCCATCAGAGCAAAGTTCAGCGTGAATCTGAAGTTTGAGCTGGATCATTTGAAGGTTCCTGCAAAGGCGTTGCTAATGCTTTTGAATGTTGTGTGCTTCTCATCGTTGGTGTGGTTTTGTCTGTATTTCTCAGCCTTATTACCTGCGTATGTTCTTGTTGCAGCACACGTCCCATGGAGACGGACGGCAGGAAGTTTCCTCCCGAACTGGGCGCTCTGGAGCTCGCTGCAGGAACTCCATAGCCTCCTGCGCGGATGAGCAGCCGCACATTGGAAATTACAGACTCCTTAAAACCATTGGAAAGGGGAATTTTGCAAAAGTGAAACTGGCAAGGCACATCCTAACTGGCAGAGAGGTAAAGTGTTACGGGTGTAAACAGCAATGAATTGCTGTAGGTGTGCGGGTTCTCTTAGAATTAAAATCATATTAAGTCTGTGAACAAAGAGCGCATTTTACTAGAGATATTGCTGCTGATGTAGAAAAAAAGTAGAAATTGAGAACTGTAATTTTTAGTAATGATTACAAAACCATTTCTCTTGAAAATGGTGTCTTATATTTCTATTTTTCACAAGTCCCTGTTCAGCTGAATTGTGTTAAAATTTGCTACTACTATTCTTGGCTACATCCTCCATTTTCAAAAAAGAGATCAATATACAGCAACTAAAAAAGCTTGGTGGAAAGACTGCCTCTTGGTGTCTCTGTGCTGCACAGTGCAGGGCTATACTGAACGGGAAGTCAGGAATGAGAACTAAATATCATCCTGATTACAGTGCAAGTAGCCCAAATGCAGTATTTTCTTACCAAAGCAATGTGTCTCCCAGGGTTCTGCTGGTGTCTGTAGTGCTGGGCAGCTTTGGGAAGATGCTCCAGTTTGTTCAGAGACAGTTTGTGTCTCACTCAGTGTGTGTGTTATAGACAAGCTTTCTCTGGTATCTCCTCATAGTGTCTAACTCAGCTCCATAATTAGTTTCTGCATGTCATTGCAGTGTAATTAACCACTTGCACTTAATGGTGGTTCTGATTTGGTGAGCTATAGTCCTGTTTGCTTGTTACAAGAAGGTGTTTCTTGGTGCTGTTTTATTAATAGCAACTCTTAAGTACTAAAAGAGGGAGAAACCTTGCTGACCTTTTCTTGCGAAACCTGTCTCATGAAGTAAACGTTTACTGGTACCAGCAAGGACTTTTACAGAAAGCTGTGTGGCTGATTGCAGTGCTTCAAGGGAATTTCTCTCTTCTGAGCTAATATGGAGTTCAGTAGCACTAGGAAGAACAGAGGGACATGGTTTTGAAAGAACTGATGAGAGGGATTTTTAAATTTTTTTTGGTAAGCTGACAGTTCCAATTGTCTTCTGATGTTAAAGTCAGTGTTCATTTGTAGAGAAAGCTTTTGGTTAATTGCTTTCCTTTTAAGTTCCATCCTATTTCTACTGATACTTAAAATGGGACATGCCTAGTACTTGGTTAGTATTTCTTTGCTATTATTATAGGTATAGAACTTGGAGATAGGGTGCCATGTGACACACTTTGCAAAAACTGAAGTACATTTTCCTTTATATGCACGTAACTGTTGAATGAACTCTGGTTCATTATTTTTGTTTGAAATTTCAGCATATAAATGTGACAGTGTAAAATTTTTGTCTGAATTTGGAAAGATTTGAGTACTAGTTTTCTTTAACTCTCATAGAATCGATGTCATTCAGTCAATTCAGAGCATAAATACTTTCCAGGATGTGGCCATTGGTCCTGGTTACCTAGAATGAGTGTCATTCCTTAGAAGGGAACAATTAAGCTAGTTTTATAGGAATATCTTCAAGGTATTTTAAACATTTTTTTTTCTTAAGAGGGAAATGAGTAAAGTTTCTCTTCTTGCTAGATGAACTGCACAACGTTGATAATAAATACATGTTTTAGATGTCTATGACCAGAATTGTCCACAATGTTCTGGATAGCAATTTCCCCAATGTCATTACTTCACCCTTGCCCTTACAGAAGTCTTTATCTGATCAATCTTTAGATTGTGGTAACCTTTTTTATGGCTGCTAAATTGATGGGTTTTGCTTGTGATTAACACCACCTTGTACTTTGTTGAATCTCGCTTTCATTGCTAACTCATCTCCAAGGTTGTTTAAATCAGTTTTCCATTGTATTTGATGGTGCCTCTTAACTCCTTCAACAGACTTAATCATTATGTTTTGACATCCTGTGCCAAGGCCACTGATACAGATATTAAACAAGATTGGTCCCAAGTCTTGCCCTTGAAAAACTCTTACTCATTTATTTCCAACCTGATATCTCTTTAGCCATCTTTTTAGGAAAAAAAAAAAGCTCTGTGCCCTTTTCAGCTTATCTAGTTCAAAAATTTCCATGCATGAGCCTAGATGAGGCTTTACAATAGTCCAGGTAGTCATATCTTGTGGTTTTCCATAGGGCACAATTAACTGTAGGAAAATATGTTGCATTTAACCCTTCTGTCTGTTTCCCTGTTTTTTTCCTGGTAATTTTGAGCCTCAAGAATTTTTACAGGAAATTGGAGAAAAAAAGTTAAGTCTGATCATTTCTAAATCTTGCTCTGCCATTTTCTTGGTAGATGGTAGAAATCTGTGCTGCAAGAATGCGTGGTTTGGTTTTTTTTTCCCTTAGACCTTCTACTCTTAAGAATTCCAGTGTGGCCTTAGCCAGAGGACACTCATCTTCCTGAATTTGTGATTTCCTGCTTTACACACTCATTCCTGCTGCCTGTCCTGTCTTTGTTCCTTTTCTTTTTTCCATCTTACATACCAAAATCTAAACTGAGTGATTAGTTTTGGGAGTCACACTTTAATGATTTTTCATCTCTGCTGTCTCTTTGCTGTATTCGAACCCCACTTATCTTCTCCTTGTTATCTGTGTGGCTTTGTTCTTAATGTTCTTTTAAGTGTCCAGGTCAGTTTCACTTTATGGCAATTCCTTCTTTATATCTCTACATTGATTAACTTCCAAATCTTGAAGCAGATCAGCACTTTTCTGTCACTTCCTCGGAGGAGGAGATGTTTGTTCAAGCATTCTTCTAGGGTAGTTGCTCATCTCCTTGCATCTGGAGTCCTTCCCTGTGAATTTTCCTGTTGCTTGAGGTGCAGATTTCATGTTTCCAGCTGGAGTAGGTTCCAGGACTCTTTTCCATTTCCATCTTCAGTGTGTCTGCAGGATGCCTGATGAGAGCCCAGCCTCAAATTACAGAAAGGGAGAAATGTTGAGCCCTTCAGGGGATAATCAGAACATCAGCCTAACTTGAGGGGGTTGAATTGTCCTGCAAGGAGTGTGTGGCCTTCAGCTCACTCCAGAGCTTCACTGCACTAGAACTGGTGTTTGGAAACACCCTCCTTTGAGATCCTCTGCCTGGGATAGTGTTATTGGTAGTCTGTCTGCCCTTTCCAAACCACGAATCTTCGTTGTCAATCTGCTTTTGTTCAGTCTTTGACTGTAATCCATGTATTTTCTGTTGTAGTTTTATCAAAGGGTGTTTCCTCTGACAAGTTTCCCATACTTGCCAAAATTAATCTAAAAGATAAAACTACCTTTTGCTTTTACTGGCCAAAATTATTATGGATCCTTCTGTTCATTAAAGACATGTGTTCAGTTAATAGCCAGGGAGTTGAAGTTTCCCAGTGAGGCAGAATTCTTTCAGGATCCAAGCCTGACTCCAAGGAATCTATTGTCATCTTCTTTCTGTTCTTCTCTTGGAAAAAGTGAAATTTGAGAGGGGGAAAACATTCTGAATGGTAGCAGTTTAGTCAATTTGCTCAGTGTTCCCAACTTCTGATTGCTTTAACTCCCTCATTCAAATCATGTAGGAGGAATTTTTTTTAGTTGTGTTATTGTGAATGGTGAAAGCAAAGTTAATTTTAATTCTACTAACAATTTCACGCAGAATATCATGGCTAATGCAGCAGTGTAATAGTGTAGGTGGACTTGCATTCCTCCAGCATTGGCCATAGCACACAGTATTTGAAACTGTTCCAGATTCACGTCATGTAAAGAGAGAAAAGTTTCTGCTTTGGAAGGCACTTTGATGTTTTATTAACTGTGCTTAGTACAATGGAGGATTTTCTTTCTCTGGCTCATCAGAGCTATTCTTGAGGGCACGCTCCCATTGCCTGTGGTTTGGAGACCTTATCAAGGCACCTGAAGTTGCCCCCTGTTCTGATGATGGACTCAAGCTCTCGGAGTCCATGTTAACACATTGTACTCTTAGTGTTCATATGGATAGGAATTCTCTAAACTCACCCTGCCTTTAAGGCTATAATTAGTGCAGTGAACAGGCCTGAGAATCTGTCTTTTGGAAAACTGAGGTGTGTACCTTCCCTCTATCTCCAGGACTGAATTTGTTTGACAGTGTTAGAGACCTCTTCTGATCATCTGGCACCAGTGCACAGCGAGGGAGGTGAGATGGTTATGCAGAAACCCACTACCTTAAGACTTTGTGGGTTGAAATTCGGAGTTTACATCTTTTAAGATTGACCAGAATGGTACAGCCCAGAACACAAATGAACTTTTTCTGAGTGGAATGCACTTAACAAGTGAACAGCCATCTTCTGTGACATGGGTAGTCTTGGGACACAAGGTCACTTTCAGATAACATCATGTGCTGTTGACAAAGGTAGTGGTCACTCAACATCCAACATGGATTTATAAGAGATTGCAGGAAGTTAATAACTTTGAACTATTGTCAGAAAGTTAACAACAGGCAAAAAAGTAGAGATAAAAATCTTTCATGGTTTCGTACACAACTGCTAATATAAAAATACCTATTGCTTAATGTGTTTCTCTCCTGTGTTTGTATTTTCAAAGTGATTTCTCAAGGTTTGCAATGGAATTTTGCCTCAGGAAACAGTGATCTTTAATATCAGTAGCCTGCCTTAGAAGAAAATATTCCCCAAAGTAAAAGTATTCTGAGGTGGCTACTTGGCTATGTCTCTTCATATCTTACATCTAGAAGGGCCCAAAATAAGTCTTGAATATCAGTTTCAGAAAACATCATATGCATTATATAATTCCATGATGCACCCAAGAGTTGAACACTGCTCCCCTCTTACCCTCTCCATCATGATGATCCATCCCTGTGTTTTTGCACTTGAATGTAGGGATATGGATTTGCTTTGATGTAAGATATTCTTTATTCCATATGGTGCTGATCCCAAGTTAATGAGGAGCAAAGATAGCATGAAGCAATTCAGGGAAATGGGAGCTGTGGCTTGGGAAGGAGCAGCATGTACTGTATAAGCCAAAAATTGAAGGGGAGTTGGAAGCCCTTGCTTTGCACCAGTGAGGTATTATAATCAGCTGAGTTGCAGCATCTTGCTTCTTTGAGAGTCACCATCTCCTTGGCTTCTGTGGAGCTTCTTCTGGTATGTGTAGTCTTTAATTTAGAAAGGAAAAATACCAATTGGCATGTAATTCTAGAAAGATTCCCATTTCCTGTTCTAACTCATCCAGTATCCAAATTGCATTGCACTGAAGTTTCTGTTGCCTATTTATTGCTTCAAATCTTCAGGTTCTGACTAGTTACCATGGTACTGAATTTCTATTTTGCTTATTTTGTGACATTTTTATTTTGTTCTTTAATATTTCTATGCAGTATTTACTGAAAAAGATGAGAACCAGTAAAGGAAAGAACTTGCCCAAATTGTTGTACTACAGCCAGTGGGTTTTTTATTTTTTTTCATATCCATCAGGAAGCAAATTGACACAAATATTTAGTGAATTTCCAAAGATGAGCTTAGTTCTTGCCAAATTTGTGTGGAATTGCTTTAAATTTGCTCTGAAATCTCTTGTTTTTGGAAACTGCCGGTGCCCAGTCACTACTGTGTAATCTGTTGTGTAATTATACTGTGTAAATATTATCTGTAGGCACACTGCTCTCTATAGGGGCACTATCTGGTGTTGAGCTTCCACTGTCATAACTGTGATGGACTTAATGTCAAGTGAAAGACTCAGTGAACTTCTCTTCTTAATATGCTTAAAATACCAGGGTTTTTCCTCTCTCCTGTTTTTAGTTTAAATACAAGTAGATAATTTGCTGAAGGAACTTAAATGTTTTCTATGTAATTTTCATGTTTTACATTTCTGTTACTGGATTTGAGCATGTTGTAATAGTGTGTTGTTGTTCCTATGGAAAATACTGATAACAAACTCTTCTTTTAGGTTGCCATAAAAATAATTGACAAAACGCAGCTGAACCCAACTAGTCTACAAAAGGTATGTTTTTACATTTTATCTTTCAACTGTATTATAACTTGTTTCTCCTCACCACCTCCTTCCATTAACCCTGAATGCCTGTGCTGGAGAATCTGAAGCATTGCATACCTTGCACACATCTGAACTACTGTATTTAATAACTAGTTTTGTAACAGATATTTTTGACACCCCTGCAGTTGTTCAAGCTGAACTTGTACAGAGCTGTAAACTGAGAAAACGGTGGTATTAGCCACTTCCTTTGTCTCCCAAGCTTAGCTGACTCTGTAGAGAGGACATTTTTGGTTTGGTGTCGTGCCCCCATGTCTCCTTCATGCTGGTCACTTTGTTAAACTTAGAAAGGCAAAGCTTATGTTCTGTCCTCTTAAGCTGGCCTTGAAAATACTGCCTGTGGACTGAAGGCCAGGCTTCAGTCTGTGCTTTTCACGTGATTTGCAGCAGGAGAGGTGATGCAGTTTTATGAAACAAATTGGGGCATGACTATTTGGTTTCTTCCCTCTAACTTTGAATGTTTAATGTGCTGTTACAGTTGTGTTGCCTTATCTGTTTTAGTACAGAGCGATAAACCCTGCTCTTTCATCAAGCAAGCCAGTCTGGTTTGGAGTGTGTGCAGGAGGTAGATTTAAATGTTACTTTTACGTGGGACTTTTCTAACTTTGTCCTTTTAAGTACTGCAGTCAAAGGCTTTTTGTTTACTTTTGAGTAGTTTGATAAAAAAACTCCTTGCAATATTTCTGTTTGAACAAGAGAATACCCATAATTGAAGTAGTGTAACTAGAGTAAATTGGAGAATATACCCATTTGTATTTTATGCAAATACTAAAAAGATCAGGTGACTAGATATTTTTATCAAGATTAATGGTGCAGAAGTAAATTGGAAAAACAAACAAGTTCTTTTACAGTTTAGTTGAGAGGCAAACAATAACCTATAGAAGAAAGGGTCCATGTTCCAAGCAGGTAGCAACTTCCTACTGACTCTGTAGGCTGCATAAAAGTGGATAATGTGGTTCCAGTTTTCTTAGAATTTTTCTCAGTTTAATACCTGAGGTTGTTGGTGGTTTCTGGGTAAGCAGGGTGGAAATAAAATGCAAATTAGGTAATATGATGGATTAGATAAAGTTGATTTGTGTGTCGGATCTGCACAACTTGGAATACCTGAGAAAGTTGTTAAATGCTTGAAGCACTTGAAAGATTAAAAAAAAAGCTGTGTGATACCAAGGGGAGATGTCAGCATGTAGGAAGAAGGGTCAGAGAGAAGTAGTGAGGCCTTGTTTACAGGCAAAGATGTAAAATCATAATTGTTCAAATGCCGTTATTTGAGATTGGGTTGTAATGTGAGTTTGATCTCATATCAGGGTACAATGCAAACCTTTTTACAAATCAGAGGTGTTCAGCTGGTAAAGCTACAGGCTGGAAGTGGGCATGATGGTCCTTTGATTCCTGGGTTTCAGCTAACTCTATCCACTCATGTCTCTCTAATGTTGTAATTTAATTTTTACTTACAACTGATAAAATTAGATTATAAAATGTGATTTGTAATTTGATCTTGTCAACCACTGGGTTTCTTAACTGGGAGTCTGGAAGAATAGTACAAAATAGCAGGGTAGAAGTCCGGTCAGATTTGTGGAGTGAGATTCGTAACATGTTCTCTCTAAGTTCATTTATTACACGAGCACAGAAAAAAACTCAAGATATGTCAGAGTTCTCAGTTCAGTGCCACAGCCTGGGTGCGTTTGGAGCCAACTGCACACGCGACCTGTAGATGCAGGGGAGGCTGAGATGGAGTGCCTCTGACCTTGCACTTCTGGAGGGAGTGATAAAATATTTGAGGTATGGTGGGGAGGGAAGGGCTGTGCCCAGAGGAGGGTGTGGTGTGCAGTGTCTCAGCTGCGGTGTAGCTGCATACCCGAGTCATCCTTAGGTGGGGAGACAAATGGTGATTAAGGCTGCCAGTTCTGATTTCTTTGTGTTACATCTTCCACATCGATACTTCAGCTGCCAGGAAGAAGTTAACCTTGTTAAGGACTTGCTTTGCTTTCCGGAGCGGTAATTCGTGGTATGCCCTCGCTGCAGCCCTGACAGCTCGATACTCAGTAGCAGCTCTTCAGAAGGGTCGGGTTTCTGTCTGCTGCTGAGGAAGTCTGTGGCAGCCACATGCAGCCGCTCTTTACTGTTGTTTTAGGACCTAATTGCTGCTCTGCTACTCTTGCTTAGTGAAGAGGAAACTGTAACCGGTACTTCCCTGCTTTGAAAGAAAAGGGAATTCTTAGAGCTTTTTTCCCATGCTGGTGGTGTTAGTCATAACCACTGTTCTCCACAAATGCACTTGTGTACCCAGTTGCAGTGAATATCGGTCTCACTGGAAACAAATGCTGATGATACAGTAGTTCACTTCCTCCTAGCCAAAAAAATTGTTTGTTTTTTTTTCTTTTGAATTAGCAATGCCATTATATGCAAGGATTTTTTTTACCAAGCCCATATAGTAGCACTAAATCACTTCCCATGTTCCTTTTTTAGAACTTGGCTCCTCAGCCAAATATTTTTGTTCATTATGTGCAGATGTTTTGCCACTTGTTTGGGCCATATTTTTTGTCGAAGCATTTTAGAGTTCTTATACGTCAATTTTAACGTGGACTGTGACCTTTCTGACTCTCGGTCAATCAGTGTTTTAAAAACTGCAAGAAAAGGATGAGAATTTAAAATGCTCAGGCTTTTCTGTTTTCAGTGAGTATCCTTTTCTGTTTTCAATGAGTATCCTTTTCTGTTTTCAAGTTATGGTTAGTTTGGGGCAAACTAATTTTGTAAATTTTGTGATTTTGTATTGTCTAAAGGCTTTTTGCTTGAGGCTTTTCGTTATATATGTAGGGCAGTATTTCAGTGAAGCAGTTACCAGGAGAAGCCTAATACACAGGTCAAACTTGGGCTGGCTTGGGACAACATCTTGTGAAAAGCCTCTCCTTTGGGGAGAAGGCAACCAGGGGAGTTTGGTGCTCTGCAGCTGACAACTGTACTGAGTTGCTTTTTAGCAAACTTTTTTCACATTTTTAAAATATTTTACTACTGAAAGCCTTGCAGTAGCTGTTGCAGGAACACTTCTGATCTGTCTTTTGCTGTGTTCAAAGTTGGCCTAAGAGAACCAGCTTCCATTGCTGGCTTGTTGGGCTTTTTTTATTCAGTTTGTTGGCAGCAGCATTAATTAAATGCGATTCTTTCCCTGTATCTGACATGGCTTACAGTCAAAGGACCGGACCACAACAAAGCTGAAAGCCATTTGTTTGGCAGACAAGGATGTTTGTCTTTGCCTGGAAACATTTGTAGAGCTCCTGTTGACGGAAAATGAGCTGTTCAACAAGCTGGGAGTAGTTTTTAATCTCTGTATTAGAAATTAAACTGATGAGAACTGGTTTCTGGTTTTTGTCTGCCTTTATAGTCTCATTAGGACAAGTAAGTTCTTAAAACTAAGAAAATAATTTTCTGTATTGAGAACCTTCGTGTTACATTTTCTGATATCATACTTTGTTCTGTGTTCCTGTGGCAGGGAACCCCAGAGGTGTGAGGTTTTATCATACCTGGCTTCTGCAGTGAATTTTACTGTGTGGTGATAGTTACTACTTCATTTGCTATAAGTCGATTCATAAAGTATTTGGGGGGAATGAAATCTCTATTCAGCACACTGTGTGAAAGTTGTATGATGTTTTGCATCATATTCCTCTATCAGAAGTAGACTATAGTACATAATGGAATGTCAGGCATTTGCAGATGTCCCTGTGGAAGTTGCTATCTGTGTCAAAATGCTACATATAACAGTTAAACTGACAAACAGTGCGCAATCTGAAGTGCATTTATCTAACTAAAATGATAATAAAAGAATACGGTGGCGGTTGTATCCTATTCTGAAGTATTTTTAATTTTAATTTCCTCTGAGACAAAAATAGCCTTTTATTAAGAGAGCTTATTTCTCGTCACCCACTTCAACAAATGGCTCCTAATGTAGAATCTGGTTTTTAACGTGGTGCATTTCGGTTAGTAATGCAGAGTAGTTGTCTTGTGGACCAATGTTTTGATGAGTCTGATCCATAGCCTTTATCTTGAGTATTGGGGGTGGGAGGTATCAGATATCAATTTAGAATGAATTAAACGAAGTGTCTTCAAAACTGCAAAAACTGATCACAGGCTTTCAGTTATATAAGCTGTGATTAAAAGTGTTAATGGAGAATTCAGAATACATTATACACCAGTTCAGCTGAACTGAATGAAAAACAGGAAAAAAATAGCTATAGATTAAACTGCTTTTAAGTTTCTGATGATCAGTAGAAAGATGATGTAGTCTGCCTTCTTTGATTACATATGTAAAAGCCCCAGAAATAACATAGTTCAAAAAAAGAAAAGAAGGCAATTTTACCTCTCTGGAGGATAAAGAAAACATGCATGCGTAGGTTTTGAAACTATTTTGTATGGCCAATAATTTACTTGATCAGTCAACCTCGGTTGCATTTAAGCAGCTTGATTTATTTAAAACCTTGCATTTTCTTTTGATAAAAGTCACAAAGGCACAAGGATTTTGTTTTGTTCACTCTTGGGTTGGTTTTTGTTTGTTTCCAATGTTTTACTTTTTTTTTATTTTGCTTTTATTGAGTAAATACACCTACAGATTTGAGTTGCTGGTAATCCATGTAGACATATTAAATGTCTTCACTTTATCTGAAATCTGACCTGAGGCATATCTTGCAGCAGCACTTTTTCTTCCTTACTGTTAATGACAATGCTGCTATCCTTTATTTACAAAACTCCTGGGTTTTTTCCCACGTCTGCATTCCACTGGAGGTGTGGACTTATGTTCTGCTTCAGTCTCTTTACATTAAGTTCAAAATGATCTGTTAGCTTACTAGTATTCCTGTAGAAATTTGTACTGGATTTCTTGTAAAACCTCTTGATTACTCCTACTTTTTGAAGCATGCTGTTAGAAAATAACTGATGCTTAAGAACATCAACCCTCTGGAGCCTTGGGCTGGCATGGAGGGAGCTGTAGAGGGAGAACAGCTACACACTCAACTGCCATATAGTGTGCTGCATAAAAAGAGAATTCTTTGGTTTTCTGAATACTGTGGTATTTGTGCTTCAAGTTTTTTGTAATAATATTTTATCTTGGAACTACTTTTAATTCATCTGCTATTAACTAGCTTCATTAAAAGCCATGCTTTACATTGCAATAACAACACCTGCAGCGTTTTTAGTATTACAGTTGCAAGTTTATGTGTATCTTAAAGTTGTCTTTTGCAGAAGAGTTTTAAGAGGTGCAAAGAATTAACAACTGATCAGTAATAGACTTTGCCTTCATTTGTAGTTTTAAGTGTCATTCCCCTATTATCATTCAGTTGCAGGAGGACAGAGTTTACTCTGTGACAGGCAAAGTTGAAATCTTCAGAATAATCAATTACTCAAGCAAAACCCTCTAAACATGGCCATTGGCATGGTGGGGAGGGACAGACACAGGGCATAGGACATGACAAGATCCTTACAATCAGTGTGCTGTCTCTGGATTCAGGACAGTGGGTGTAATGTCATGCTGCAGCTTGAAATGGGCAGCTGTCCCTCACCACCCATCCTGCCAAAATAGATATGCTGGGGTGGGCTAGAGAGTGCTTTTATGTGGGGGAGTTGTGTGTCTTAGGAGATTTTTCTGTTAAATTAATTCCTAGACCTTGTGAGTCAGTCTGGGTTAACACCAGTGCTTGCATAAAGGGAAGAAGCACGATGGGGTCAGGAAAACACCGTTTGTGTTCTGCCCTATTAATTTTGGCAAGTACGTTCATCGCGTTGCGCTGGCCAGGCGGGCTCGGAGACTGGATGTCTGGCAGTGAGTCAGAGGAGCTGTGCTGGCAGACCCAGGGCTCGATGCTGCTGTCCCTCAGTCGCCTTGCAGGAATGCTTCTGAAGGGCCGAGGGGTGGCCTTGTCTTCCCATCTCTCCTTAAAACTTGCTCCTTGCTGGTGTACTCAGATAACACACTTTTTGTGTGATATAAGCAGCCGGTGTTCCACCGGTGAGCTGCTGTGGCAGCACAGCAGTTCTTTGGCTTTAATGAAGTATTGAAGAATGCTGAATTCATACTAGTAGTGTACTGCAGTGGTCTTGTAAAGATGTTCAGGTGGGAGTTCACAAAACTTCGGAACCTGTTTCCAAGTGAAGGAGTGAAGGATCTGTGAGATGTACTGGTCAGCAAGCAACTGGGTGGGCTCACAATGGTCTTGTGGCCCCAGAAGTCCGCAGATCACAGAGCTATGGTCACTTATTTCCTGAGCTATCTGGACTCCTTTGTGGGTATTTTCAAGTTTTTGAGGGCTGATTTGTTTGGGAGGGGTGTTAAAAGAAGCATACACTTAACTCTTCCCTCCAGTAGGAGCTTCTTTCATGGACTTCATTGAAATGCTAATAACGTTTGCCCTTTGTGTTTAAATAACTGTATCAAAATCATCAGTCTTCAGGAAAAATGGCTGTTTGTTACCGATTTCACTAACTTACTTCATGTTTTATGTTTATTTCAGCTCTTTAGAGAAGTAAGAATAATGAAGATCTTAAATCATCCAAATATAGGTACCTTGTTTCTTTCACGTAATTTCCAATTGGAGAAATTTTTGCTTTTTTCATTGTTAAAATCGTTGTGGTATGAGTTTAAAAGATTATTTTGCGTTAGGATATCTGTAAAATAGCAGTAATAAATACTGTTTCAGAGCTGTGTGTTTACAAAAAAAACCCCAGCAAACATTTTGGTCCCTTTGCACAAAACTGTTGCATAGCTAACTGATAATTTTGCTCCTTTTGAGTATAATACTGACTTCTATTGAATTCAGGCTCTCATTAAAAAAAAGTACATACACCAAAATCAAGAAGTGGTCGAGAATTTGTTCCAGATTGTACATTTAAATGATGTAGTGTTGTTATAGGACTGTCAGCAAACTGACTGATAACTGATTTGTCACCATGTATGCCAGTTCAGTGCATAGAAGTGGCTATTGTTGATGCTCAAATATGTGGAAGTTCTGCTTACTTTAGTTGCTTTCCCATGTAGCAGAAGCAAAGTATTGTTTCTTGAGAATATGTTGTTCTGTATGAGTTGACAAAATGTTTTATAGTACTTTCTGTCTAGGAATGTTTGACAGAAATAGCTCCTTTAAAGAGTCTGATATTGTCCAGTAGCAAGCAAATAGTTTGGGGTATTTTTCTCTGACAGAATTATCTGTGGAGCTAACATAATATTTGTGCAGCTAGTTAACTGGTAAATAAATGTCTTTCTTTTCTAGTGAAGCTATTTGAAGTCATTGAAACTGAAAAAACTCTCTATTTAATAATGGAATATGCAAGTGGGGGTAAGTACCTCTGCTGTGGTGACACATGTAAGCAAATTGCCAAGTAAGGGAAGTACTTGTTTTCTTTAAAGTTTTGCTTGCTTTTTCAGCATATCTTATCAAAGTGGTGTAAGATATTAAGGAAAATATTTAATATTCTTTGGGACTTCTTTGGTCAATATAAATATAACTTATAAAACCAGCTTCTAAACTTACTACTACTTAGTAACAATTTCTTTTTTTTCACAACTCAAATTTAATGGGAGTCTTTTTTTTTGGATGTCAGTTGTTCCTGTCCATAACAAATATTGCCCTTCTCAATTGTTGTATTCAGTTGTATTTATTGTATTCAGTTCCCTACCTCTGGTGTCCTATTTTGTGTAAGATAATTGGTAAAAACATGTTCAGATGAAACATTTCTGTTTCTTTAACTGTTGCTTTCAAAGCACAAGTACTGCAACTTCTGTTTCTAGATGTTGATGACATCTTACATATCTTAATCACAGACCTTCTACTGTCAAGAATTGTTAGGCTTAGCCTTATGCCATTTTAGGAGGAACTTAAACATTTTTCCTGATTGTAGAGGGATGGAAAAATGCACATCATGAGGCATCAGATATTTTTACCAAAGGTAAAATTAAGGTATTTGGGCTTAAGTTACTACTTGCTGGCTAAAACCTCATAGCACTCTGTTTGTCAGTGACCCTTTAGCATCAGCATCTGGGAATCTTAACTAGTTGAGGCTTTTCTTTAGTTTTAGGAGGGATATTGAGACTTTTTTTTCAGGGAAAATCAGCATTGAATTCAGATTCTGACATTGGATTACATGAAGTTTAATGAATTACTACAAATAAAGCCAGATTGTCTACCTGCCTATGTTTTCTTCTGGCAGTTCCCTAATTGGTCAGCCAAGATTAGCCTAAACAGGAACAGAGTGGGTATAATACCATTAAAATATTGTCTAGTACAGGTGTTTGGGGGAGCATCTCTGTGCTGTTTGGTGGTTCTAGACTCAGAAGTGAAGTCCTATTGCCATCTAGTGATTATCTTCTAGGAGGTAGAAAGGCCAGTGGTTCTCTAAAGCGGTGAAGATCTTTCTTGGGATGATAAGGGAGAGATACATACTGTGCTGGTCTAAAAGGCCAAGAACAGTACCTTTTGATGTGCCAAGCTGTGCAAGACAGAAATGGCTGGTAATCTCAATGGCAGGCTTCAGTTCCCCATATTTTCTCTTTATCAAGGTACAGGTCATCATGATGCACATGAACTCTGCCTGCAGGATGAGAGAAACTATTGCTACAGCTGCAACACTTCACATAAATTGGGGATAATTCTTTCTCTAGTGTGTTTTTCCCTGAATTATGAAGAAGTGTTCAGGTTTGCTGCTTCAAGGTTTTTTAAGAAACAGCTGTGATATACAACTGAGAGTTATCTGAGTTGAGTATTAAATAAAACACCACAGGGAAGTAAGGCTATTTTGTAGGAAATCCTGACATTCCCTCAGATGGCTCAGTTGCTGCTTTTCTTTCTGCATGACTGCAGTTTTTTTATTGCAATTTGGTGGAGTTGCTTCTTGTAAAAAATAAATGTGAAGTTACTCATCTCTTCCTGTGTGAGGTGGCTGTCTACAAAACAATGTTTTCTTGCTTAGTAGAGAATATTTAAATATTTGATCCACTTCTAAAATTCTCACGATTTTTGCATATTAGCGAGGAATTTTTAAAACTGCCTATTAGTCTGTGTTTGTAGATCTTATGTACAAGAGTGTTGGCTTTTGGTAATGAAAATCTCCCATGCTTTCACAAAGAGTCAGTGCTTCATGGGCCAGTTGTCCTCAGCTAAAGCTCAAACACTGTAGACTATATTGGTGTGCTGAAAAATGACTGCATGGATTAAAGGGGGAAAAAAACAAAACACAGCAGATCTTTAGTAAACTTTAGTCATCCACAGCCATACAACAGTGGGTTTGTTCCAGAGTAGTCCTTCTCAGTGTATTTTACAGGTCTGATGGTTGTGTGATGGATTATGTCAGTGTGTCCTGGTATGCTCATTATTGTGACCTTCCTTGTGAGTATCTCTTCCAAGCCTAGGTTAAAGCTGAGATTTCTGATTTTTTTTTAGAACAATTTTATATGTGAGCACAAATTAAAATTCTAGTGTTGGTATGATGGTATCTACAAATATCATCAGATGTTCTAATATTTGAAGCTTTTTTTTCCCTGTGGGTCAAAAGAAACCCTTGCGAGAAAGTCTGTGAAGGAGTACATGTCATCTTTGTTTACAAAACAGAAGTATGCTGCTCAGTTTCTGTCCTAAGTAATTGGAAGGAAATGGTTTCCTTTGTCTATATCCAGTCACTCATTACTTTCTTGTAAAAGAGATGATGGTGTAGTAAATTGCACAGCAGTTGTGCCTTGTTCTCTTAAGCTATCCTGTAATCATAAACTTGAAGTATAATTGTTCCAGTGAAGCTGCTGTGGGGAACTGCTGGAGAGGAATTTCTACATTCTGAAATTGGCATTAATGTATCTCATTATTGAATTGTAGGGGAAGTGTTTGACTATCTGGTTGCACATGGAAGAATGAAGGAAAAGGAGGCTAGAGCTAAATTTAGACAGGTATGTATAACATTCCTATATGTCAGCTTTCCCCCCGCCCCTGTTTTTGCTGAAATGAGTAAAACAGCTGTCCTTCACGTTTGACTTACAGCACTGTGCAGCATGTTGGGGACTTGTAGCTCTGAGGGAGTAAAAACTTAGGTGTCAGTAGTACTTTGAAGGAGTTAGTAGTCCGTTTAGTGGTGCTGGTTTCCTTAGTGCTGGGTGCCAGGGTGTCCAGGAGTGCCAGAACACAGAGACTGCTTGATCTGGAAGCGTATTCCATTCCAAAATGCATTTCCTCTAGGTTGATTTTGTATGTCCTTAGCCCAGCAGGTTTGTAGCATTTTGGAAGTTATTCAAATGTAACAGGCTACAAACAGACCAGTTTCAAAACACAGACGGTGCGAGTAACAGGGGTCTGGTCACATCCATCTGCTAACATGAGAAGATGCTGTTGAGTAGTTGTTCTGAAAAGTCATGGAGAAGTAATTTTCTAGGCTTGTTAGTTAAGCTTTCTTTATGATGGATAAACTAGCCCTGCCAAGATGTTGGAATTTCATTGATCTGTAAAAAGCATTTCCATTCCACAGGAAAGCAGTACTGAACATAACCAGATATTTTTGCATAACTACATAAAATCCAAATGTTTGCTCTCGTAGCATCTAGAGTTTCATTTGCAGATCTGACAGGTCTGGTACACTTGTTTTCTGCTCGTGTGCAGAATTTACCTGTTATTTCCATCCCTTTGGTCACTTGGATAACCTAGGTAATAATGTGAAAAGTAGAAAGTATCAAAATTATGCTCCAGCTTAATGACACATTAAAATAATAAGTAGAGACAAAAGTGTTATTGAACTCTAGGAGTTTTGAACTGGTGAATTGTAGCAGTGATGTGTCAGCCAGTTTCCCTGTTGGAAGGGGAGGCTCGGATGGCTTCACTTCCTAAGCGTAGCCATACATAGAAGAAATTTGATATGAGACTTCCAGGAAATTAATTAATGACTTTCACAAAAATGCTTTGTAAAGAAAATTTCTACACTTACTCTAACGTGGTTAGTGTGACTGAAAAGAAAAAATTAGGAACTAGGAAACTGTGCCACAACTGTTTTGCTCCCTCTGTCTCACATAGTAAGAATTGTGTGAAAGCAATATAAGCAATAAGCTTAAAAGTAGCAATGCAAGTGAAAAAACCTAAATGTATTAACCCAACATAAGGAGGCATTTCTATGAAATCCTTGTTCCTTTGTTTTCTCTCCTCTCCTTATATCTCGTATTTACCCTTTTTAATCTTTTTGGAGAAAAAAGCCCCACCAAAATCACCACTACCAAACAAACAAAACAACCCAAAAGCAGCTGTAGACTTCATATCCCCAGAAGTAATTTTTGATTACTGGAGTTACAGAGCTTGACAGTAAGAAAAACTTTTCTTCCTCTTTAACAAAGTCTTACATGTCTTTTTAACATGCTTCCTTCCCTTTCACATTCTGGCAGATAGAGAACTTTCCTTTGAGATAGAGGGTTTCTGGTATGTGTTTCTGTGCTGTGTTGGAGTAGATGTTAGAGGATGTGGAGCAGTCGTTCCCACTTCAGCCATCTCTTCTAAATCCCAGACTGTTGCCTTTCTCTTTGTAGTGACTTGAAGAGCTTCAGAGTAACATGAGAGGATTGACTGTTCTCTCTCACATGTGAATATTGAAAATTTCTACTGATACAGTTCTCTGCTCTTGGTCCTCAGTTTCTTTTATCAGAAGTTGTGTGGAAAAAGATCTTGCAGTAATTACATTGAAATTGCATGTTTGTTCACCAAATACCTATTTTTTTCTAATAATTTGACTCCCCTTTAAATGAAAACTTACAGAAACAGGTCAAACATGTTTTACAGGTACGCTTAGTGCTTAATTTTATGGGATAATGTGGGTAGTACAGGATATATGTAGCTTCATTTTTCAAAAAGAAATGTGAAGGGAAAGAATTTAAAAGGGAGTTACCTACTGAGCTGGGTATTTGTCCCATCAAGAGTTGATTATTTTTTTTTTTGTACTTCAGATACTCAGCTTGATTTTTTTTTTTTTTTTTTTTTTTTGTGGTGTGGTTTTTTTACTTCAGTAGAATAAATGCTGTTTGTAAAGATATATAGATGCCTTCACTTGTATGCACTGAAATACACAGAAGTATGTTTCCAGTTTTTTCTTATAAGTCTCCTGGCACAGGCAGCTGTGCTCTGTCGTCCCTCAGCAGCTGACTTTCTGGCTGCTGAGCTCAAGCAGTTTTAGAGGACCTTGATCTCAAAGATGGGAGGTTCTTGAGAGCTTCAAAAGCCTCAGTTCCTGGGAAAAGAAGAGAGAACCCTAGAAATGAGCTGAGGAGAGAAATTGTAGCACGAGCTGATTATGCTTTACTAGAGGGAAGAGCATTCGTGTAGGATGAAAGTCAGGTAACTTTGATCAGAGCTTGGCATTTATTAGATGCTGAAACTCAGGCTGAGGGACAGTGTCAAAGGAAACTAGATCTTGCTGGGTTCACGGGTCATAAAACTATTCATTTCACCTTACTGTAGTCCTGGAATAGCTTCGTATCGCTTTTAGCCATTGTTGGAGGAAGAATGCACTCTGCAGACCTTTTATCTGATGCAGTGCAGCTGTTCTCTGTTAGATAGAGACTTATGACATAATAGGCATTTATTTTTTTTGAATTTGTTAACTGGTTTAACAGACGGTGGCTCTTTTCAAACTGAAGAAACAGTTGTGCCCTGGTTTTGAGTTTAGTTCTTACAATAGGTTGTATTATATCTTGTTTTCAGATCAGGTTTCTTCTTTCAGTAGATGTGATTTCTGGATCAAACACTTGTGTTTTGTCTGAAAAGACACTTCCTCTCTAGCAGGCAAAGAGCAGAATTCAGCAATTCTCTTTTCTTTGCTTGTTAAAAAAATATAATTTTTAGTCATTTTGTTAAATATAGTAAGGTTTTTAGCAGGAAAAAGAATGATGTAAAAGACGGTAATCACATTATTCCAGTCGCACTTGACAAGGAACACAGGAGAAATTACAACTCTAAAAATACAGCTATGCTGTATAGTTCTCCATTTCAAACTCCTTCTGTGTAGCCATGTGTGAGAAATTCAAATCCAGAATGTTTTACATTCTTAATGTTACCTTGTTCTTCCCCCTTACAGGCTTTCAAGCAGTTCTGGTTCAGTCTCATCCTTTTTCCAGAAAAGTCTGATGCAGGGCAGGGGATCTCCTTAAATTCATGTGTATTAATTCCCTCTCTTTTCTGCAACCAATTAGATCTGGCCTTCTACAGTCTTCCCACTGTTTTCCTGCAGAAGTAGTTTAGAATTCTTAATGCTGGTAGATGTTAGGACAGATCTTGGAAAATGAAATATCCACAAAATACGTCTTGTATGTTCCAGTAAAGAAACAGAATACTCCTGGCAGTGTGGAAGGGACCTTGAGAGGTCATTTATCTATTCTTTTGTCATTTAATCCTTAAAAAAGGTGGTTTCTCTGCCTAGAGGTAACTTGTTCTAACTTGTTCTTTAAAACCTATGTTTACACAGATTTTTGAAATGCCTCCTAAGAAATGTATTTCAATGCTCCAGTTGTTACCTCTAGCAAAAACCTCAGATGTTTCTTCTCCTCTTCTCACCTGCCAACTGTCAGAAAATTCCTCACACTCAAGTGGGTTGGAAGTGAGGGACTGTCAATGGAAACAGTGATGGAAGGTGGAAGAAAAGAGAGTCAGTCTGATGCAGCCATGCTTTGTGCTGTTTTTCATTCAGTTATGACTGCTGTTCTTCAATTATTAATGTCATACACATTGCCTTATTTCTCTTCCATGTGGATTGGACTCCCTTCTGCAGTCTCTGTGCCATCCTGTTGCAGTGCAGGGTAGTTCAAAAGCCTCTCCAAAGGAGGCTACTGATTGATCATCTGCTCAACCTTCCGCTCTTAGACAGTCACAATGAAAGCAGTTCAGGAGTAAGTGGTATAGTGCTGTTTCTCTGCAGTCCTGAATAAAGCTTGAGGTGTTTGTCATGCTGTCAGCCTTGGGAGCCTCTGCAGAGTGAGCTTGTGACTGGTGCTGAGGTAACGGTAGCAGAGAGGAAAGGAGAGGAAACCAAAAGGATGGTACAAGCTGTGGCGTGGGAGCGCTTTGGCAATTTCAGTATCTGTAAAAAGCTGAACTTGGGGTCTGAAAGAGGGAACCAGTACATAAAGAAACAACATAGGGAATGGAAATAATACTTCAGCTTTTCATAGACTGCTTGGTTTCTAAAGTGGCATTGTGCACACATGTGATGCAGTAATACAGGGCACAAACATCCTATTGGTGGTTATGTTTCAAATACAAAATATACTGGCACATCAGTTCTTTGGCCTACCAAGAACCTTATTTTCATCTACTCTGAATACTGAGGGAGAGAACCTTTGTTCCTTAGCAGGACAGGAGGATCCTTACACTAAGCTGGGTGATGTGATCATGAGTTATTTTTTGTAACAGTAGTGCTATGTCATCTTTCTGTATTGAAAACCTTCTTAATCTTGTATGGAGGCTGAAGATACATTTTTTTTTGAACATAGTTATTATTTTTGTGTGCAGTTCCACTTATTTTAAGAAATCATAACATCTGCCTCAATTCTGACCACAGCAAATAAAATGCTGTGATTTGTGATGACTGCATTTGTGATAATGTAAGAATAATACTTTATCCAAGTTTTCCATACATGCAGAGTTCTGCAGCAATGCTTATGACTGAAGAAGCAATGTACTGTGACACTGCACTGTGTAAATAGCTTATATAGTTTGGTATATAAAGCAGGAAAAACTTAATGATATTCAGAAATTATGCTGGAAGAAATGATCCCATTACACTTGAGAGACATAGAGAGTTTTTTCCATTGAACTTGCTACTCTTTTGTAATATACAAAATGCAATAAACCATATGCACTTAGACAGCAGATCTCTGTCAGATGTGTGGTTGCTTCTCACTGCTTAAGTTTTGACAAACAGGCTGTTTCCCAGTAGTTTTTCCAGTAGCTAAAGCCCACTTCTTACCTTTTCTCTCTGTGTTGTGGCATGAAAAATCACCTTCGGAGAAGGTCTGGAAAACATCAGTGTAGGGGGAAAGCTTTTATAGCTGTATACAGTATTGGAATGGAAATACTTCAGTAACCTTTCTGAAAGTCATTGCTTCTACTGGTCTATAATTAGCCACACAGGAAAAACAAAATCCTCGTTCAAGTATAGGAGAAAACAAATAGATCAAATAACAAACACCCAAGTTATTTAGCAGCTTTTCCCCAAATATGCTGGCCACTGTAGTAGTTGGTTACAGAGCTCTGAGTGAGTAAGTGTATGTCAACTTCAGTAGTCAATGTTGAAATCTTTTATTATATGTCGTGTTTCTTTGAGATGACACTTACATAATTTGACTTGTTTTCTATCCAGATAGTATCTGCAGTGCAGTATTGCCATCAAAAGCATATTGTTCATAGAGATCTCAAGGTGAGTAAGAAAAAGTGTGTGCAGTGTATGTGTGTCAGCTTCTGTACCTGTGTGTGTGGTCTTTATTGTGCCAACAAAATGTAGTGTATACTAAGCTTTCTGATTTATTAATTTATTTGTTTGCACGTGTTTAGCAAGTTTTGAGAACTATTTACAGTTTAGAACCATTTCAAATGAAGAGGATTTATAAGGCTTTTAAATACAGAAATTTAATGGCTGCTGAAAGATAACCTGTCACCCTGTGGTCACATTCAGATCTGATCCAGGTCAGTGTTAGCTCAGAAATCTTTTTTTTTTTTTTTTTAAAAAAAGTAGTTTGATAGAAATATGATAAGTTTTAGTCTCAAACAGAATGAATTACCAGTAGTGATGATGAAACCGAAGTAGGGCTTCTTTGTAGCTTGGCACAAAATGTCATATGTCTTCTTTAAACTGTGCCTTTTTACTTGTTACAAGCTTTGTAACTTAAAAAAAAAAAAAAAACAAAACACAAACAAACAAAAAAACCCAGAAACCAACACCAAAAAAAAAAGAACACTTGAAAAAAGTTTAAAGGTTATGTTTATTACCAAACCATTGCAGGAATGCCACATGCCATAAAGCACAGATAGTGAGACTATATTTTGGTTTCATCTGAATAGACCAAAATGTGAGATGCATTTCTGTGGAGAAAACAAATAGATGGTAATGAGTTTTCAGGTAGCATAACAGCTCCTATAGTTTGAAGCCATTTTACAGAGATTTTTAAAATAGGGGATATGCAAATGATAGACTGAAGCATACCTAAACACCTTGCAAGGAAGGGAATGTTAATAGATATTTCAGCTTCTTGCCTTTTAAGAATAAGAACAAACAATAGCATTCTGAATCAAGTATTTTATTCATCTTACAAAGCATTCTTTCTCTTCCAGGCTGAAAATCTATTGCTAGATGCAGATATGAACATTAAAATAGCTGACTTTGGTTTTAGCAATGAGTTTACAGTCGGAAATAAACTGGACACCTTTTGTGGCAGCCCACCATATGCTGCTCCAGAGCTCTTTCAAGGGAAGAAATATGATGGACCTGAAGTAGATGTTTGGAGTTTAGGTGTTATTCTTTATACTCTTGTGAGTGGATCTCTTCCCTTCGATGGACAGAACTTAAAGGTGCTTTTTTTGTAGAATATGCTGGGCATGATTATCTAATAGTTTAAGTGATTTGCTGCTTACAACTTACTGTCTGTTCTTCTGTTACTAAGGAACTTAGAGAAAGAGTGCTAAGGGGGAAATACAGGATTCCTTTCTACATGTCCACAGACTGTGAAAACCTCCTCAAACGTTTCCTGGTGCTAAACCCAACAAAAAGAGGCACTCTAGAGGTAATGGCACAAATAAGGTACATCAGAAAGCTAGACATCCTATTTTGCAAACTGTTTTTTTGAGCTGTAGCTTATTGCCTTACTGTTCTGAATAGTGTATTTGGAGTGGGTGCAGGAGGTGTGATGGTTGACTAAGGCACATGACTCCCTTTAAAGGCGTTGTTTACTGGGGTTATAAGACACCTGACGCCACAGTTACTTTAAAAATGAACGTGTTGCTACACTTCCTATGTTGTATATTTCCTGATGATTACCTTGTGGATTCCTGCATTAATGGATGATCCACCAGGACATTTTCCTTGTTCTTCCACATTTTCAAATGCGAACTGGAGGTATTGGCTGCTGTGGTTGCCTTTTCCCTGCCTTTTGTACCATCATGGAGGAGAAAACGAATATCGTTTTGGCCTTCCATGGACCTATTACACTTGTCAAAGTTGTCACACTGCTCCTGGTCTGTGCTACAGGCTTTTGGCTTTCAGCTGTGGGCTAAAATACATCTAACTGGGAAGCAGCTTGGCTTGATGTGTGTCATTGATTCTCCTCACTGGAGCCAAGCAAAACTGAGTAGGTGCTGGGAATGTTCTGGAAAAGAAAAACTAGAAAAGACCTTAGTGTTTGGTAGATGGGGGAGTTATTCTTCCCACAGCTTATTTTCTTTGCTGGTAAGTGTATTGTGCTAACAAAACCTTTTCTTTCGTAGCAAATCATGAAGGACAGGTGGATCAATGCAGGGCATGAGGAGGATGAACTTAAACCTTTTGTTGAACCAGAACTAGACATCTCGGACCAGAAAAGAATAGGTAACCAAGTACTTTCCAGAGTCTGATATTGTTTGCCTCATGCAGGAGGGGATTTTTTCTCCTCCATCACTCTATTTGTTTGCCACTTGGAAAAAGTAACTAGTCTTTTAATACTATTATTTCATCAGGTTTATTTTCTCAAACTGAATAATTTTGTTTTAATTCTTTAAATGTTCCATGCTTTCTTTTGAACACTCAGCCAGCCTGAATGCCAGAGTTTCTGTTACTTAGAGAATGTGTATTTGTTTTTAGATATTATGGTAGGAATGGGATATTCTCAAGAAGAAATTCAAGAATCCCTTAGTAAAATGAAGTATGATGAAATAACAGCTACATACTTACTGCTAGGAAGGAAGTCGTCAGAGGTAAGTACCAGTCTAAAAATTGCAAAGAAACAAATCGAAGGTGTCCTTAGCAAAGTTAGAAGCAAAAATTAAGTCAGTAACTACAGGCATTGCATTCCTGCATAAAAGTCCATTACACTTTAAGTCACATTATTCTAATCATCAGCAGTCCAAATGATGCTGTGTTTGTTCTCACCCTGATTTTGAGTCAGTAAACTCTTGCCTTTAGGCTCCCCAAAACTGCCCTGTTTGCTCAGCAGTTATTCCTCTGAAGGATTTTGTTGCAGTTACTGTCCTGTCTAGTCTAGGACCTTAAGTGTGAACATGCCAGCTCTAACTGTTTTAAGAGAGCCAAGGAGCAGGATGATCAACCTGAAAAAGTTCTTACACTGTAGTTTACCTTTCCATATGATGCTGAGAGGGCTTGGCACCAGTAAGTTGCTCTTGGTTCCTCTGTTGGAGGAGTTGGTGTGTATCCTCTTTTTGTGTTAAAATCTTGGAGAACTCTGAGGAAAGGGTACTGAAAATGCAGATGGATTTTCTTTATCTGGTATCCTTTGAGGAGCTGCAAATTTCACTGAGTTTTACCTAAGACAGTTGCATAACAACCTAAGAGAAGGTGGAGCCTCTAAGTAACTATCCGTGCCCCCTGAGTTTTCCATGTAGCAGGACCATCCTCCCTGTTCCTGCTCCCATAATGTGATAGATGTTTTTATTTGTTTTGTTTGAACTTGAACTCCTTGTTTCAATATTCTCATTTTTATTGTAGTTGGATGCAAGTGATTCAAGCTCCAGCAGCAATCTTTCACTTGCCAAAGTTAGGCCAAGTAGTGATCTTAATAATAGCACTGGACAATCTCCTCATCACAAAGTTCAGAGAAGCATATCTTCTACCCAGAAGCAGCGGCGGTACAGTGATCACGGTGAGCATTTCTCATTTTCAGTGTAGCAGAATATAGTGACTTCCAGCTCTGCTGGGTTTCTGGATTTGTCTCCATCCCCCAAGTGTAAGGAGGATGACTACAGTGTAGTTCACAGCGTGGTGGTTAAATATTTCACTAAATAACTAATTTTTTTTTAACTGGTTTTGTTATATAGCCTTCAGAAGCA
Organism: Pseudopipra pipra; assembly: GCF_036250125.1. Taxonomy (NCBI): domain Eukaryota; kingdom Metazoa; phylum Chordata; class Aves; order Passeriformes; family Pipridae; genus Pseudopipra; species Pseudopipra pipra. Next base: position 55,175,276 of record NC_087554.1, read on the forward strand.
GCTTCTAGAGGAATGCTGAATACACCAACTTAATTCCCTTATTCTGCCTTGTGTTGTCCCTTACATTCCTGACCGTGCTGGGAAAGTCTTGTTACACAAATTGAAGAGAATGTTGCAACCCCCTTTTTCATGAAAAGCACAGCACTCCTCCCCCATGCTCTTGTATGTCTGTTCAGCTTTTGTTTTCTTTTGACACTAGTAGGTCAGCTTGTGTCTAAAACTTGAAGAAATGTCAGTTTGCCAATATTTCTTGTTTCCTGTTTCCTGAGGGTAGTGTCACTTGATTGTCCTGCAGGAATTAAATTTGTTAAGAACAATGACTCAGACAAACTTACAGTTCTTCTGCTTAATGAGAGTGTAATATAGTAGAATAGGGTTTTCTAAATATTTTAAACATCTTCCTGCTCAGATACTTAACTCATAAAAGGAGTCTCAGTTTAGGTCTGTTTTGAAATACCTTGAGTGCATTCAGAGGTTGCTTTCCTTGGGGAGTCTTCTGGGATGACAGTTACTGTGGGTTTTGATGTTTTTAAAGCAAGTTTTAGTTATATATTACATATATTTAAATATGTATTTATATGTATTTTTTATGTCTGTGTATATACATACACTTTTTGATTAACTCTTATTAAAACCTTAACTACAAAGTTGATGTAACTTGATGTATCCTCTTCAGAGGTGTAATTGAGGTGTCAGAAAACACAATCCTGACAGCCCCACAGGCTTTTCCCCGTGTCCAGGAATCTATTAAAGCAAGAGGGAGCTTGGGACTATTGAAGGGGCTGCCTCATTCCATTGTCAGGTGTGCTGGAGCAGTTTTCTGTTCCTGGCACAGCCGAGGAGGCTGGTGGGGAACTGCTGCCACTTCTGGGACATTCCAAGAGCACAGTTCAACAGCCATTAGTGGTGGTCCAGGGTGATGTCACCAGGTACCTGTCTCAGGAGCCCTTTTTTTTTCACAAATTGGCTTGAACAGCATGTACCATCTTTGTGCTAATGAAGGATAGTCTGGTTTGAATGAGTCAGTTACTTGTTAAGTGTCTTTAAGATGACTCTAAAGGGTTTTTCCTAGAAAGCCAAACCATGAAATTCGTAATTCTGTCATGAAATTCATAATTCTTTCATGGAAATCAAGTAGTATCTTCATCTGGAAAGGTTTTTATTTTTCACTATTTTACCGTCTCCTGAAATACATTTATTTCAGTAATTTAAATAATTACCTTCTTGCAACTCTGATTCCCAGTGTTAACTATGTTGATTCTCATGTGTGAATACATTTCCACTGCGGTGAAAAATACTGGAGTTCTGAGGAGAAAAATCCTTTTCTTGTTTTTTTTGTTTGTTTTTTAAGCTGGACCATCCATCCCCTCAGTAGTGGCATATCCCAAAAGAAGCCAGACTAGTACTACAGACAGTGACCTCAAAGAGGAAGGAATTCAGTCAAGAAAATCCAGCAGTAGTGCAGTTGCAGGAAGAGGAATTGCACCAGCTAGTCCAATGCTTGGAAATGCCAGCAATCCCAATAAAGCTGATATTCCTGAACGTAAGAAAAGTTCGGCTGTTCCTAGTGTAAGTAGAAACGTTTATTTATCAAAACCATGCATTTTTTGAGGGGTAAAAAACCTGTGATTTATCAGTGGTGCAGATCTTACTTTCCATTCACCAAGAGTAAACATAGGTATCTCATACTGTTGCATTTTTTCCCCCCTGCAGTTAGTCAGCTACTCAAGCTACCTCATAGCAGTCTTGAAGTAGTCAATATTCATAATTAGCACTAGTAGCTCTTAGTGACAGACATCATTTGGGTATTGAAAAGAAAAGTAGTTACATTACTCCTGATATCACCCAGCTACTCTTCTGTGACCTCTCTACAAAAGAGTGAAATCTTCTGTACAGAGAAGATTTTCTTACTCTGTTTTATAGTTTCAGGTGTATAAGGAGTCACCTAATCTTTGTATCCAAGGAAGTCATAGTTATGTATATTAAGATTATCAAAGAAATGTAGTTCTAAAAACTGTTCAAAGGTGCATTTCAACTTGTATTCAAAAGCAGTGTGCTTGGGTTTTGTCCTTGTGGGCTTCCCCTGCCTGCCTCTAAACCACAAGAAGAAAGACACACTAAGGTGCAAAACTAATGAATGTACATGGTCGAGCAGTAGGCAGAGTGCCAAAAGAAAGAAGATCCTTTGTTCAGCTTGGCTTTAGATTGTGTACTTTCTGGTCCCTCCATCTGAGGCAAGGTTGGAAATCTGTTTTCACATAATAAAACTTGAGTCTTGTAACATTTAATTTCTAAAAATTTAGGATTTTGTACTGAAAAACTTCCTTCTTTTCAGAAGAAAAGCTTCCCAGTCCTTTATTCAGGTTTTGGTGATTTTTTTTTTAAACTTATCCCACAAAGCTCTCATGTTTGGTCATAATACTCAGCACCAATACTTAGAACAGATGAGAGCAGAACCTCCTGAGCTCACAGCTTTTTGACAGTCTGAAGCAAAAGAAATAAAATAAGACTTGTTTCACTTTATTGGCTCTGTATTGTCAGTTGGCTCAGTGGCTAACAGTGACTTGGCTCGAGACTTTCAGCCCAAGAGATTCTTTGGAAAAACACATCTACTGTAGCAGCTGTTATTCATAAATGTGAAAAAGAAGTTGGGATTTTGGGGGACCCTTTTCTGATTGTTGTGGTCCCCTGCACTTTTCCTTCATTCTTGATCAGTCCAGAAACCATTCAGACTTGTTTTTTTCTTACATGATAGTTCTTAGCTACTGAATCTCAAAATTGTGGGATAATCAAATCACTTTTGTCCTACCACTTCGTGTTATATGGTGCCTTTTTCAGAAGCTTTGTGTCCTGGTTATGACTTATTTTACATTCAGTATCTTTTCATCTGCTATTCTATGATGCTCCCAAATCCTGGAGATTTATTCCAGTAGTCTTATTCCAAATTTCTTAACTACTCTACTTGAAATAATTTTTGAGCTCATAACCATAGGATACTTCTCTGACTTGATGTGCAACTGATCCAACTGATCTTTTACAAGCAGTGATACAAAATGGTGAACATGGAATGAGACTGATGATGTCACTTAATAATTAGTGTTTAAAATTGTCTCTGTTTATAGCTCTTCATGTCAGACAGTGCAAACTCTTTTTTTTTTTTCCCTGCTGAAGATGAGTCTTTGGCTTTCTGCTGTGAGGGGTGAAGGGAGGCACTGACTTTTTACACAGTTCCTGCAACTGATTAGGAAGTTTTACTTCTTACAGCACTGGCATGCATCTAGAAGGAAAAAAAGGTTATTGGAGTTACCATATTGTCCTGAAGTTGAAAAAAGTTTGAGGTGAAGAGAGTTTGTATTCTTACTGAGCACTGAAGTCCTAAAATCTGCAATATGATGAAAAAACATTGAAAAGACACAAAAATACTTTATAAAAACAATTATTACTTCAAGAGAACAGCAGAAGCAGCAGAACCAGTCCTTGCTGGAGACCCTTAGTCAGTTTTGTGCTGCTCTTGTTAAATAACAAAGCTTATAAGTATGCACTTAAGGTTAAGAACTGTGCTTGTAGAACAGATAGTTAAGTCTGGGGTTGAAGTAAGGGGCTCCAAGCTGTACTTCTAAAGTTGACAGAGCATTTAAACTCTCATAAACTAAGTAGTTCTGCAAGCTGAACAAGTGCACACCAAAAATCTTCAAGCTTATTGGGCAAATACGAAATTAGAAACAAAAACCTGCTACAAAGGTTGCATAATTAGCAGCAAGTAGTAACTCCTTGTTTAAATAACTCCTTGTTTATTACTCACAGCTTTGGATTTTTCCTCAGTGTTGTAATATGGCTGCCACAGAACCCTTAGTACAGGTTTAAGAAAACTGGAAGAGGAGAATAGGTGGTACATTTGGAAAATGATTTAGGACCAAATACGATACTGATGCTCTTAAGTAAATGGAGTGGTTCACTGTTGTAAGTCAGAAGCTGGTTTTTTTTTAAAGTTTTTCATCAGTCCTCGCCTTGGTGGCCTCCCTAAGCAGTGCACACAAGACTCTCTCTAGGAAAAGAGGAGGACTGTACCACAAACTCATCCTTGTGCTGTGACTGGGCCTTGTGCTTATGCTCACAAGTCTCAACATGTGCTTTTGCAGTGTCAGCACCTCCCGCAAAGAAGGCAGACAGTGCCACGAGGATGAACTTAGGCAGCTAACCCTGACCCTAGGGGTTGTCATTCCATCAGGGAGCAGGGTGCTGTTGATACCAGTTTCCTGTGCTGTGCAGCTGTGCCATTTAGTCATGTCCAGAGATTAGCAGTCTGAAGATTGGCTGAACAAAAAAAGTCGCAGCTGAAGAGCTTCCTTGATGAATCGTGAAAGGTCATATGCTAAAAACTGTAAAGGCCCCGATACCAAGACTGTTCTTGCTAAAACTGAAATTCGAAACCTAGAAAGGCTTCAATCTCCCAACCTCTGAAATCTGAGCCAAACAGGAAAAAAATGTATACTGATCCTTCCATCTTCGCCTTTTAGAATGAGCAGAAGTTCGTCCTTACAGTCCTCCAGTTTCAAATATGAAAACCAAACCTTGTCCACTCACAGACCTGAAAAAGCATAGTCTTTAAGGTTTGGTCCAGCACAGAGATTACTGTCTTGTCTTTCCAGATGTGCAACATCACAGTGCATTGTAATGTTATGTGGTGTCAAGGGAAACAAATACTTAATGTTCAAAGGGAGCTAGTGGAAAGAAGGAAACCACCCTTTATTGTGTGTATCTCCCACCAGAAAACCACTGTTGGATATTCCAGGTGCTCAATTCTCTGATATGTTAAGGAACACAAAACAAAATGATCTGCAAATCCTAATATGCAATACTTCACTGTACTATTGGTTTGCAAGGCCTCCACTAAGTATCTTGCACAGCATGACCTCCCAAGATCATATAAACAAAACTTCACCTTAGGTGCACAGCTTTCATTGCTACCAAGTTTAGTAAAGAGAGGGGAGTTTGCAAAGTGACAAATGTCAGAGGGAAGCAGAAGAATCAATGGTGGTTTTTAAAAAATTAATAAACATATATGAAGACAAGGGAATAGACAAGGAATAAAGTACAAGGAAAGGGCCAGGAGGACTTATGATGCTTGGCACATGCCTTTCCCTAAGGAACATCCAGTGAAGAATACTTGAGAACCCTTCAGATAGCTACATCCATCTTATGATTTAATTAATGGTTCTACTAATCTAAAGTACTGTTGATATTCTTTGTACTTTTTGACACCAGGAGGCTGCACACTTCTCTGTTGCATTTTAATTTGTACATTTACATAAAAAGATGTATAACAAACAGGTCAGCAGTCTCTTAGACAAGATGGCTTCATTGTTAAATCTGCAGCTCAGAGATTCTGTTGTTTGAGACTCCTTGGATAGTGAATATTTTGCCTTAAGGCACTGGAGGAACTTATGCTGGTTATTGAGAATACTCCACTTTAACAGTTTTGTTTCAGGTTCAGAAACAAAAAAGGTTTGGCTACTCCCCTTTTGTGCTTGAACTAGTTTTTCCTTTCTTTTTTTTTTTCAATCCTTCTTCCCATGACTCTCTCCTGTGACCATTTATGCGAAACCTTTTCTTAATGCTATTTTTAAAATCCGCTGAATTTCCCTTGTCTGTCAATAGCATAATTCTTCAGTGAACTCCAAAAGGTTAGTTGAGCATGAAGTCCCCTGCCTGACTCTTGGTGGCCATCCTTACTCAACATGTGCTTATCCAGGTGCTGACCAGTCATTCCCTTAAGCTGGCCTCCTCCAAGACTTTCCCCAGCAGTGATGTTTAAAGTTAATAGCCTATTTTGCTTCCTGCTTTGCCCCGTGATCCTTTTCTTTAAGGAAAACTTTTAAAGGTTTTTTTCTACTTTCCAACCATATGCAGTTTCCTCTGTTTTGTTCTTGGGGTGGGGAGAAAAAAATACAAGGCTTGCCAGCTTTTACTTCCTCTGCAACCCGGGGGTGCATGTTTGTCTGGACCACCGTGCTTTTCCTACAGTAATTGCATCTAACTCTTTATAATTCTGTTATCTGTGAATTGCCTATAGCTTCTCAGTCGTTCCTGGAAAATTGACCGCCAACTTGGGCATATCTCCACCCTCTTTCTCTGTAAAGACAGAGGCAAAGTAATTCTATTTCTTTTCTCCCCTCTTAAGTAAGGCCTGTAGTTTAAGTTCCCCTGGTTCTCTTGTCCTCAGTGTATTATGCTTGTATTTAAATGTATATTTTTAAAAATGTCTTACTGAAATTCTCTGCAACTTGTCTCTTATTCTTCCCTGTTTTTAAAACTTGTCTAGTGTTTTATAGTATCTTAATAATTAAAAGTCCGTGTTTACCTTCCCACTGAATTTTACCACATTTGTTTGTTAAGTCTTTGCTTTTCCTATCTTGTTTAAGGGTTATGATTTTAACTTAATGGAAAATTCTGCAAGCTACAAGCGGTAAAGTATTTCAAAAATAGGCTATAAAGATACAGACTATCCAGATGTAGATGAATGCTGTATATGTTGAGAATTTGTAATTCAAAACATTGGTACTTAAAAACCTTAAGCAGTATTAATTTTGAGCCATCAATATGAAATACAAGAACAACTTGTTTTGAGTTATTTTTTCTGATTGCATTATTCCTTAAAAATAGTAGATGGTGTTTGTATATTAATTTATTTAGTCATTGTCAGTTTTATAACTGTATAGAACTAGCATTAAGTAAAAACAGCCTTTGATTATATGTAGACTTAACCCCAGAATTTTGTAGGGAATAACAAGCCTGTGTTTTTTAATTGTAGAATAATACTGCCCCTGGAGCAATGACACGGCGCAACACATATGTTTGTAGTGAAAGAACCACTGCTGATAGGCATTCAGTGATACAAAATGGCAAGGAGAACAGGTATATGAAATGTCTTCCTCTGGTGTATGTCCCTTGTCTTCACATTTCCAAAAAAAATTGTAATGCTAATTTAGAAATCAGTAATATTCTAATGTAATTCTTAATGAAAGGTGAGTACAGATCTTTGGTTATGGAGCACCTGTAAGTATGTTGGGGTTTGGGATTTTTTCCTATACTTGATTTGTATACTCTTTTTAATTAGAATGTAAGAGGAAATTTCTGTTTTCTGGTTAAATACATGAAATATTTGTAACAGCCTTCATCTTAAACCTGTTGTGAACTCTGGTGGCCAAACAACATAAGCTTGCAGAATAAGTTTGTTTAGTGTCAGACCACAAAGTCCTTCTCTCTTGAGCCGTTCTTTTTTTACATTTCACTCTAAACTGTGTTTCATTAGGATTATTGTGAATACCATTTTTGCTATAAAGTCTCAGAGGGAAGGTACGTTTTTTCTGAGCAAAGATGAAACAGTGATAGGCAATTTCTCTTGGACCGATAGCATTACTTACTCGTACTCTGATAGTCTAATTGCTTCCCAGTATTTACAGAACTCATCTTGAGGAGGGAAGCAACTATCTCTGTATTCTGAGTGAAAACATTAGAGAAATAATGAGTTTCTTCATATTTTCCTGAATGAAAGCCTGATTAGAGCACGCAATGGAATTGGAGTTAACCACTTCATGTGTTGGCACCATAGTCACATCTCCTGCCGTCCTGTGAAGACTGAGAAGAGCTGTCAGAAATAATATAATAGTGAATGTAGATATTAGGTATAGGGTGACAGTTGGGAAGGATACCACCAAATTTCCTGGCTGGCAGAGGTATTTTAAGTTCTAGCCCTTCTCAGGATTTTGCTGTCGTCAAATGCTGGTAACAGTTAAGTAGCTGACCATTGCCAGGAGAGGGTCCGGATAGCTGATACTTAATAAAAATGCTTAAGCTTGGAGGAATGTGTATCCCTCTCCTACTCTTCCCAATTTTCTCCACCCCTTCCTAATTTTATGATATTTTGCAAAGAGTGGAAAGAAAATACCTATTTTCTAGCTTGTGTTGAAGTTGAAAGATCAGCCGTTTTCTGCACAAAATTTTTCCCCCTCCTTTTGGCAGTTTATAAGGAAGAGTGGCGAAGTTGTGATGTTGAGTGGAAAGTCTGTCTGTCCCCTGTTTGATTCCTGGAGCCTAGGGATAAAGAACATGATTTTGACCCTGTCTCTTCCTCCTAGCTTTCTGCAAACGGAAAGTGATTAAGAAAAAAGTCAAGTATAAGTTTGAAGACTGCCAAAAGTCTAGTTGGCCAGCTGGGCCTGCAATCTACTGTCTTGTGAAGTGCAGCACAGCTATTTGGTACTGTCTCTTAGTGTGTCTGTCCCAGCCTTCATTGGTTACTCCTTGTTAATGTTACCAAGTTTGCTTAGATTAAAGTTCACTATCCTTTCTTTGGTTTGATATGATAATAGCTTTTTTTCTTTCCAAATGCTCTTTGAAAAATGAATCTTTCTGTCCAAAAGAGTTTTGATCATTTTTTATTACCTGATTTCTTGGTTTAATATAATTTTTGTTCATCCTTAAACTAATATCTTTGCAATATCTTGTCCACAATTTCTTTATTACATTTTTTAAAGTTACTAGGTACTGTTTACTAGGAATGCTTGAGATTCAGATGTTCCCCTAATTAAGGAGTAACTTCATACTCATAAGGAGCTGTCTTTTGAATTTTTTTCCCCAACTTCGAGTTTCTCAGCAAACTGATGTCTTTCTGGTCTGTCACAGGTGGACATTAATCTCAAAGTTAACACTGAGTAGCACTTGGCAATTATATCAGTAGTATTTTATATCCATAATTGGTTATCCTTGTGTAACTTACCTTTTATTGTCAATATATTTAAAGATCATTTGCTTTTCCTACAAACTAGCCTTATTTGGGTTATTTGAAATGTCTGAGAATTTATACATATATGTATTTTTATATATTCATTGTCAGGTAAAAAATAATTTATAGCTTTTATCATGTATGTTTGATTACTACATTCATTACTCTTCATAAAGGGTTAAAAAGAGAAAAGGTAATGGTAATGCATTGCTAATTGTATTACAGTTGGAGACTTGTCATTGTCTGAAATGCTTTAGTACTAAACTGCATGTTCATTTTGGCACAGTTTCAGAATTACTGTGATTTGGCACAGAATTCACAACTTATGTCTGAATATATTTTGTTGCTGTAACTGGGTAAAGCATTGACTGGTCACATGAAATGCAGAGGCCTTTAATGCAGGCTAAATCAACATGGCTATTGATGGGACTGGCTCTTCAGAATGAACCTCTAATGTTATTGTACTCTCAGCTTGGCAGAAACTAACTTTAGAGACTTGTTCTTTTTTTCTTTTGTGAAGCAAGATCTGAAGTAGAACCTGACCTTTGTAAAAATCCAAGGTTTCGTTAAAAATAATTTCTGTGCTTTTGAAATGTCTATTGGTGGCAAATGTTGCAGGCAGGAGTAATTCCTATAAATGATTTCTTACAGATTGGATTTTAGATTTTCCATAGCCAGATACTGACTGTGACCCAGTCAAAACTTGGAAACTTACCCTAAAAGGCAAGATGCACACGCTTAAAGTCTCTATTTTTTCTATAGAGAAAGTGTTAAAATGTTGCTTGTTCTGTTTTTATTTTGCACATTGAATTCTGAGAAGGCACTATTTCTGAAAGTATGAAAACTCTGAAGAATCAATAGTCAGCTGGTACATTTGATGTTGGAGAAAGTAGTCTTGAAGACACCATGCCAGACTGGGAGAAGCAACGAGTTTTTAAGTCTCACATCTCTCCTTTAACACATTGTGTGGCTGACACAGTCATTCTGCTGGAGATGATTCTTTTGGCTTTCCTCCAAAGCCTGAGCATTAATTAACGCACTTGGGGACTCATGAAACACTCTTCATAATGATAGGCAATTGCTTTAAATCATTTGTAACACAAATGATTTACAACAGCTTCAGATTTTTAATAAGCCTTGGCACTAATTGGTGATTGTTAGCTTACTGTTCCTGTGTTCCCAGGCCAGTAATCCAAGGAAGCTGATTTCTAGAAAAGCATCAGAGGAAAAGATATAAATGTTTTAATATGTGCTCTGGTCCCTTATTGATACCTTTAGATGTCACATCGTTGGAGGCAGGTGCCTAAATAAAACTTGGGTCTAATGTGTTGTAAAACTAGAATCTTTCTTTTCTATCTTTTGCAGCAAATAGAGAGGAAAGGAGTTAGGAGTTCTTGAGAGGCTAATGACCAATTATTTGGGGATTACTTGACTTCAGTGTATTAGTTTTGAGACAAATGTTCATTTTCTTACCATTTCTTAATACCCTGAGGTAATTTAAATGCTGGGCTGTGTCGAAGGCTTCACTGTAAGCAGTGCTTGTAGTTGGCATCCTGATGGATTTAGCATTGCAAAAAGATGCATGCATGACTCACATGAAGTTTTCTAGATCCTGAGAAGGTAAAAACAAACCAAAACCAAGTATATTTTGCTAACCATCGTAGTCAGCCGTTCAGAAGTCTGAGCTGTGTGGTGTTTTGTACTGGTGCTTTGGGAGCTAAACCTGAGAAGTGGGTCAGCTGACACTTGTAGCTGGACTAGCATTTGCCTCTGCAAAGTCTGCCATACCACAGTTAGATGAGGGGACTCGAGTTTCAGTGCGTGTAACCATGAAGTAACTTGGAAGTGAACATGCAGTGTCATGAAACTGTCACTGACAATTACTGATTTCTTAACCTTGAGCAATATTTCTGAATTACAGTTGCCTTACTTTTAAAGCAAACTTCAGATGAATTACATATGGTGGTGTAGTCTGAAAGGCCCAAAACATCTTGTGGCCTCTCACTTTTCTCCTATCCTTACCATTGCTAGACAATGTGAAGGCTGCAAAGATTATTTTGGGCCGAAGAAAGAAAAATATTTCATGCTCCTATTTTATCATATTGTACAGTTGGCAGCTTACTGGCCATTCTGCTAAGACAGTGCTGTATATATCTTCCCTCAAAGCCTGAATGGTAATTTGGAAATTTACTGTTTGTGGCCAAGCAATATGAGGTGCTTTTCAACAGTCATATCTCTTTCTTCAGGGAACAGCAGGTGTATTCATTGCCTACTGCGTGTACAGGTTGATGATTACTAGTAGCCTTTTCCATTTGGCCTCTCTGGAGTTGTTAAAGATCATTATATTTTTGGTTTCAGTTGTGCCTGTGAAGTCCCTCAGTTATCAGATGTTGATTTGACAGCTTGCCCAACTTACACTAATTTCTTTTTAACACGGATACATTCTGAAAACAAAGGATTTCACTGCAGTAATGGAGCTAACATCATTCTTTTGGAAAGTGCATTTGGTGGGGGTTTTAATGCATTGTTTACTGTTAAGACCAATACAAGTCACATCAGTGCTCTGGCACAGAATTCTGAGTTTCTCAGGTTCTGTACATCAAGGAGGGAGGGTATCACTGCAAACTAATGCTAATGGTTTAGAGCATGGTCACTTCATAGATGTCAAGTGTTTTTTAAGGGAAGTGTAGGGTAGTTACTGCTGTTTACATAGAAGAGGGCTGTTAGAGTTCGTGTTCTTTGATAAACCAGTTAATAGAAGGAAAAGTTTGCTTTTTTTTTTCTATGCAGTAGTTTGTTGTTGGTCCATCATGCTCTTCTTTCTGCCTCTGCCTGAACCCAAACCCCCTCGCAGCCTGACAGAAATGTTCGCTTACGCAGCTAGCCCTGCTTCAGTTTGTACCACATCCTTCTCCAGTGTTCGGCTGCGACATCAGAAGTCGATGTCCATGTCAGCCTCTGTGCACACGAAGATGATGTTGCCTCCAATAGACAATGGCGCAGATAACTTCAGGCCTATGTAAGAACCTGAAATCGTTGTGAAACTAACTTATACCCACTGCTTCTTAACTTTGTGCTGTGGAATTTTAGTCCTAGATTGTTCTAGTATATATCGCCCACAAGATGTGTGTTTCCTCATTTTTTTAGTCTTGTTTACATTTGTCTTGTGGTGTGTCAGGCTGTCTGTGACATAATCCTGCAATAGTGAACCTTAATTTTTTTCCTATTGTTAGGAGTATTGGACATTCCCTATTGTCAAAGTTTGTGGGAGACTTTAACTGTGTATCCTGAAGGACTTCGCTACTTGGAGCGGTTTGCTTGTAGAGAATTTTGTGTAGGATACTTTCAAATTAGCAAGACTTTCAAAGATGTATGTATATATAGAATGTGGAGGGAGAGACATTAAAGTTACCTATTGCTTCTCTTTCCTGGGAGGAAACTTTTCTGGTCTATTCTTTTATCAGTCTTCTCAGTGAAACATTGTATGCCTGGTTGATCTGGTCTTTTCCAGGATACTCCTGTTGCACTTTTCTGCCTATGTGGGTTTCTGTTTCGGCAGCCTTTTAATCCTAACTTCTTACAAGTTTTGATTCCATACAGTGCTGTAATAATGTTGGTATTTCCAACCCTGGCCTATATAAAAGTGTCTGCTTATGCTTTACTGTAGAACGTAGTGTTTTGTGTCTCCTGCTGAACCCGTAGTGCTTCTGTAAAGACGTTCTAGCATTGTTTTTTTGTTTTCTGCTCTAGCACTATTCCTGATCAAAGAACTCCCGTTGCTTCAACTCACAGCATTAGCAGTGCAACCACACCTGATCGTATTCGTTTCCCCAGAGGAACGGCCAGTCGGAGCACATTCCATGGCCAGCTCCGAGAGCGACGCACCGCGACCTACAACGGGCCACCTGCCTCCCCCAGTCTGTCCCATGAGGCAACACCACTCTCACAGACTCGAACCAGGGGCTCCACTAATCTATTTAGTAAACTAACTTCAAAACTAACAAGAAGGTAAGCCTCTTAAAACAGCAGTGCAACATTTCCTTTTTTTTTCCCCTCTTTGTTTTTATAGTAGAAATACATAGTAGCTCATTGCTTAGGTGGTTTTGTCCACATTCTCTTGATTAGTGGCTTAATTTCTGCAACTTCAAATGCACTTGCTTATGATTTTTTGTAGTTCTTTTTTGGTTACAGAAGCCATTTGTTTTTAGCAGTTGAATCAAATGGGATTAAAACAGTTTGGTCTGCACTGTTTCTCAACCTCATGTCATGAATGCTGCAGAGATGAAACATTTCAGCTCAGTTGAAAAGCTGCTCACTGACTGTGTGGTCCATCAGTAGATGGCATAAACTAGGATCCCAGTCTCAATGTTTAATGTAGCATTAGAAGCTCAGACTGTGTTTCCCAGTCGCTCTGTCAGTGTTTCCAGAATAACCTTGCTGGCAGCACACAAACAGAAATATTACAGGTGAAAGGGTAGGAGCAGGGGACAAAAGCTTTTACTGGCAGTAGTGCTATCATAGGCCATCTTAAAATTGGCAGTACTAGGGTTTCAGTCTAGGCAGGAGTCTGGTCAAACCTTGAAAACCTATTCCTATTTTGACCTTTAGTTCATGTGCAGATTCTGGGGTTGGTGTAAAGGTGTTTTGGTCTAGCCAAAGCCTAGCTTAAGCAGGTGTTGCCCCTACACTAACAGTTTTTATTCTAATTGGACTTCTAATTTCAAATCCATGTATGATTTAAATTGATTCCTACAAACCCAAAATTGAAACCCACCTTTTTTCCTTCTGTATTTAAAACCCACCAGTTCACATACTTCAGACCACTCTGATATCTAGAACTTGTGTTTGTAGAATTGACGGCTTGTTTGTCTCTGCTTTAAGATAATCACCAAGATTTTGTACCCTCCTCATCATATGAAGTTTTTTGGACAATATTATTCTGATCTTGGCCTGCTAGCTTTTGTTTTAGGCTTATACCACATCACCACCAAGCCATTTTCTTCCTGTGTGTTTTATGACTGTAGTTGACTCCCTCTCAGTGCTCTTTTTGTAGTCTCCCTATTTGTAATCTACTATTTGTAGTAATGCTAAGCCAAACTCCAGTTTTTCACAATTGGCTGATTTCAATTTAGAGAGTAAATTTCTTTAAAAATTTAAAAATTGTTTCTGTAAAGAACAAAAACATGACAGTCTAGTAAATGTTTTAATCTGTTCAGTTCTCTGCCAGGTATCACTTCCCTGTGAAATACTATGCTGTAGGAAGTTGGGTTTGGGTTTTTTCCCCTTCTTTTTCTGCTGAGAGAGAGAAATAGAAGCTCAATTTGAATATCTTTAATAGTTAAGTCATCTGCTTTATATCAAGTGAAGTCTTAATCAGACACATCCTTTTGGCACTTCTTTCCTTCTGTAGTTTTGTTTGTAATATCCTTACTTAATTTTCCATTTGACATTCCAAATGTGGATGCTCAAACTGTGAACATGCAAACTTTTTACTCAGTTGTTTAGTCAGCATTCAAACTTCTTTCATTACCTCTGAGTTTCAGCTTTTGCAGTGCAGTGTGATTTCCTTGAAGAAGTTTTTCCACACGACTTTTGACAGTAGTTTAAATTCCATCTGGACTTGATTAAATAACATGCAGTTGTAACACAATAGCACTGTTAGATGGTTAGTTTGCACTTGGAGGACCTCCTACAGCTGGGGCTCTGTTATACTTGGTGCTGTACAAACTACTAAGGAGGTGGATAGTGCCATCAAAGGACAGGGTTATGCTTCTTCTCTTTAAATAATTTTTTAAGCATTAAAACTTGTTAGTTTACTCTAGCGTTCTTACAGCTTGTGTCACTAAATTAGCTAAATATTTAAAGCAGTTTTGGGCACAACATGGCTGACCTGATGTTATAAAGGAAGGAAGAAACCTAACTCTGAAGATGATCAAGATATAGTTATTTAGAGTTACTGATTTTTGTTTCTATGGGAAATATATGAAGAAAATCCAAACATATTTTTATGTGACCTTGCAGATTTTGAGTTTTAAAGTGTTTTGACACTAGTACGTACTTTCATAATACATAAATTCATAATAAGTACTGGTGACATATTTCCCTGAAAAATTTGAAAGTAGCAGTGCCAGGAGTTTGACTCTTCAGGCCCTAAATCATCTGCCTAATCTGAGAATGTATTGAAGTGTAATTTAATTGTGCATTTAAAATGAGATCTTTTTGCATGCTTCACTCTAAATGCCTTTTTCAATTTATTTTGTACAACATTTTTTGTTAATCATTATTTTGGCTTAATTTCTTTTAGAAACATGTCATTCAGGTTTATCAAAAGGTAGGATTTATTTATATTTAAAAAAAAGTGGCTCCTGCAATTAACAACAGATTTGGCTTTTCTAGCCTTGGTTTTCTGAAAACTAAATTTCCTGCTGAGAACTAAATACTTTCTTTCTTCAGAGGAAAGCATAGAATAAATCCATTAACTCATGATGATACTTAAGAATCTGTGGCACCTGTATAACAAGATGCTAAGCATGCCTTGTGAATTCTTCTTTCTTTGATAGAGTTGGTAGTGCCAAAGTAATTCTGTTCTCTGTACTAATACACTTAGCATGCTTATGTTTGAAGAATGAGGTGTTTGATAACAATGATGAAAGTATAAACAAAACATAAGGTTACAACCAAATAAAGGTAAGTGATGTTAAATTTACATTATGTCTTTGTTTTATGATATTTAAGAAGAAAAAGATTTGTTGTCTGCAGCTGATACAATAGAAAGCAAACTGAGCACAGTTGTGAATTGTGTGGAAGACTGAATGAAGATGCAATGGCTGTGTATTTGTTTTAAAATGAGATGCATTTGCTGAAGTGAATTGCAGCTGAAGTGCAAAGAGAGCACTTCAGTTCTAAACAAAAAGGCATTTATGCAGATTTATTAAAAGTGAAAAGCCCAAAAGTCTGAATCACATTTCAAGCCCAAAGGATTTAATTTAGTTTTGCAATTTGGGAATGAATCAGGCTGCTATATCTTGTTGATCCATTATGAGTCATGAAAGTCAGTTATACAATTTTGCTGTTCAGGTAAATTTTCCAGTGGAATTTTGTGATAGCCTGTTTAGTTGTATCATATTTTGAAGCTTCTTAAAGGGTGGTACTTCCAATTTCCTAGTACTGATCAAATCGAGGGAGATGGGACCAAAAACCAAACATCTGTTTTAACTTTCAAAATACAGAGCTATGCATGTGACTGTAATTTGAAGTTTGTCAAGGAAATCCTTAGATTAGAGAGAGGCCTGAGATGTGTAAATTACTGCCTAAATTTGGATTTTTAATATACAGTCCAAGGCTAAAGGTACCCTATTCGATTAAATGAGTAAATTCCATGCCATGGTAAATAATCAGTGCTCTTCCAAACATGACTGTGTTTAAAGTTGGTTGGGTTGGTTGGCATTGTCACAGCTGACTTGAGGAAAAGGAACATGGAACAACTGTTAGTTAAAGAAAGGAACCATCCAACACAGCACACAGATGAAACTGAGCAGTGGCAATGGTTTTAACTCATCGTGCATCATGAGCTGTGGGGTGCAGACCACTTTGTTAGAGGGAGCTTTTGTCTCTCTCTGTAGTCACATTGCTTTTAAAATAAAGGATTGTGATCTGTGCAACTCTCTACAACTGGATGCATCTAAGTTTGTTACAGTGCTGCTCCGAAGAAAAGTGGGAAATGCTAATATGAGTACAGTTTTGAACTAGAAGGTTACTGTTCAAATTTGAGACTTAAGGTAATTTTTAGATAACTTAAAAAAAACTTCCTTTGACTGGAGGCCAGGAGTCTTAGACCGGTGCAGAAATAGCTGCTACAGCTTCCACGAATATGTCTTTGAATAAGAGATTTGCCAAGTCTTACACCACCTACACAGGACCAGACTGTGCTTTTTAAATTCTGTTTTAAGTGGGCATGGTGTCCCTCCATACCTGATCTGTATGTAGGTACAAAAACTGAAAATTTAGGGGGGTTTGCCAATTTTTTCTTGCTGTATGTGCTATGAATCTTACCTAAGATCACTGCATTTGATAGTGAAAGAACTACTATAACCGAGTAGCACATATACATAATACCACAACATCAGTTCTAGGAAGCTGAATAAAAGTAGATAATCAGTCACTTGTTGTTAAACTGAGTTTTATTATTGTACTCAGTACACAGATACATATATATATATATGTATATGTATGTATGTATATCTTGTACTATGCACTGTCATTGCCAATCTGCATATTGTGGAAGTCTAACTTTTTTTCTAACAGCAAAAGTAACTCAATGTTCTGGATTTTATTGCACCATCATTTCTCCATTTTCATGAACTGATCTTATTTTATCATCTTGCACTTTTTGTTGGTTTTCCATAGACAGTTTTCTTTGTATTTATTTGGATTTTTAAAACTGAGTATACAAAGATGTAAAGAACAGGAAACACAGCATAACTCAGGACAGATGTGTGGAACCAGTCTGATTTGTGAAAGCCTTTCAAAACCATAAGGGAGATAATGTGTAGGTATTGCGTGACAAATGAGAACATAACTTGCTCATGTATTTGTTCCATTCTCGAGACCAAAAGAGCATCTTGGTCCATAAAATCAATTTATGTAAAAACACAAGCAAAAGCAGAAAATTTACAACACAAACTAACACAGATGTGAAGACTGTATTAGCAGTGAGGCCTCAGGGCTGCATCTCACAGACACACAGAAACAATAGTGGCAGTACAGTAAGTGTCTGTTCCCAAAGCACCAGTGCTGGGCAGTACAACTGGACTGTAACTGTGTCCATGGTGAAGGAAGGAGAGGCTGGCACAGCTCTCCAAAGCTTGGCATCATCCAGAGCTCATATTTGAGGATGCATGTCACTGAATGCAGTTGCTCGTGCTCAGTGAATGGAACATTGATGCATGGAAAAACTGAACAAAGTCAGGATTTTCTGAGAGGCTTCCATGAAAGGGTGTTTATTATTTCAAAGTGGCAGGTATATTATAAATAATGACCTTTCTTAGGTTTAGAGTACAGTGGTTCACAAACCACAAAGTTTGGCTTAATTTCAACCTGAAAAGGGTGTCAGAACATCATTAGGGAATTTTCCTTACAGACTTCTCTGGACAGATTCCAGTAACAGTAAGACAATTCATTGTTAGGAAAACTGGTTGTGCTCCCATTTTCTACAACCTTCAGCAAGTTTCAAAACAAAACACAAAAAACCCCACAAAAATCCATAAATGTTTGCACCTCTTATAGGAACAGAGGAGGCTCTTTAAAGATCAAGTACTCTCTGTTTTCCAATTGAGCAGTGTTTTTTAACTTGATTGCTTTGCCCAGTAAAACAATCATTTGAAAGGTGTGGGTCTGTTCAGTTGGTATATGTCATGGTTCTTTCCTACCTACCCCTTTTCCTGTCCTGTAGAGTTGTTGTAGAGGGTGACTTCTTGGGTAAACAGACATGAAAAATCTTTTTTCACCTTCCCATGAAAATAGCTACAATAGCTGCCCACTTGGAAGCTCTAGAATTAGCCAAGGACTTACCAGTTGTCAGTCATCTTACAAGGGTGATCCCTCGCTACAGCCCTCAAAAGGAAGGAAAGGAAGAAATTAAACCTTGTAACACCCCACACACCCTGATAAAAATACCACTGTGCATCAAAAAATAAGTTTACTGTCTTAGATTCCTACCCCTAGACACCTGTCAGCCAAACTGCTGTAATAATTTGCATTATTCAGGGAAGCCAAGTACTACCTTAGATAGTCTTGATAAGAGCATTGTACAGGCAGCATCCTTCTGAGCAGAATTGACACTGATATGTCAAACCATGGTACTGCAATAATGGGAAGGTAGAGGGAGGCAATTTTCCCCTTAATTCTTTTTGATCCTGGGTGTTTAAAATATGGTAGCTTCAAGCAATGCAAGAAGACAGAAAGCTTAAGCTTGCTCTTGGGTGTGGAAGATGCATCAGTGTGGGAATTAATAAGATGGAGTTACCACAACTTGAGAAATCTTGGATTTATGTCTTAAATTTTTGTTAAAATATATATGCATCTTCTTTTCAATTAAGGTATTTTGGTATGGTTTAAACACCTCAGATCTGATGTGCATGCAAATACACAGGATGATCAGACTTGTCTGTAAATAGGGGGTTTTTTTCAAATAGATATTTTATTCCCACATAAAACTTTTAAATATCATTAGCCTGAAAATAATTGGGAGTTATTTCTTTTTTAGGAATTACTTACAGAGTAATACAATCACTTCAGTATGCTTTGTAACTTCAGTTTCACATTTTCTGCTTTTAGAACCTCAACTTTATTCAGTGAGTTCTGCAGATTTAATATATAAACATACACTGTTAAAATTAGTAATAGTAGTTTTAAAAACTGTAGTTTAGACTCCCATTTGGTTTGACAAGATCTTATATTCTGAGTTTGGCCTAACCTACAAAGTTCTTTACATCTTTGTTGATTTGTATTTTAACACACCTTTTGTATGATTGCAGTATCTTTTAGCAACTACTCAGCTATTGTATATTGTAGTGTAAGATTTGTCTTCTCTTTCCCACTTCCTTTTGCTTCTGCATTCTTTTCAATGAGGCTCCCGACTGAATATGAGAGGAACGGGAGATTTGAGGGCTCAAGGTGAGGGTAAAATTTTTGTTTAAAATGTTACTTAGGTGAGTTTGAACCTTTCTCCCCTTGATTATGTGGCATAGTGGCTTCAGGCAGCAGCTTGTGTTTCGTGTAAGTCATTGAAACTAAACTAAGCATTTCTGTCTGCAAAACAGCTATTAAAGCACAGACTGACTTGGTTCTCAACTTTCATCTTTCCTGTTTCCTTTTCCCATGTGTGGGTTGTTTGGTTTTTTTTGCATTTTAGTCATTGTGATTTGCTGTTGTCGTGTAGATGTCTAGATAAGTGGTCTCTAGTGAGGCTGCAAATGTGTGGAATAACCACTGAAAGGCGGCAAGATATTTCTCAGATAAATCACAGATAGTTAAATATTTTTCATGTTATACTCTTTGTCCAAAATCAGCATATCAAAAAATACTAGAAATTGTTGAACTTGTGCTGGTTTTGCCAACTGTTTTCAAGTAGAAAAAGCTTTCAAAAATAAAAGTAGCATTGAATAAAAGTTGGGTTTTCCCCTGGCCCCTTACAGCCTTATTAAGTTAAAACCTTAAAACAAAATACTCTTTAATTTGCTTGATGAATTTTATATCTGGCAAATCACATAGCTGGATTTGACAGCATAGTCCTATGACTCTCAGAGTCACTGGAAGAAGAAAAAATACGAAAGAGGTTATCTTTAAGAAATATATGTATTTAGTTGTGGCCTTGCTATCACTTTTTATTTAACTTTTTCATAATTGCCTGCTTAATGGTATTAGAAGAAAAACATTGTGTAACCAGAAATTCATTGCCAACTGTTTTAAAGAACAACTTGCCTTAATATTGTAAATTGAACTTGGAGGCTCAATGTGAGATTTCAACTGCATGGTTTGGGGTCAATTAGGTTAACTGCTTTCAGGAAATAGTTAAGTATGACAGTATATTTAAATTTGAAGAGGCAACTGACAGTGTACAAATATTCACAGAGCAAATCTGTTTTTTCCCTGGAGGTCCAGATGTAGTTCCTTATTCTTTAGCTGCGTGACCACTGATTTTAATTAAAGTAGAAGAATGATTGCAAACTAGAAATTTCTGGAACGTTTCTTTCCTTTGTGCTGTATAACTTTACTTATCCTTACCAAAGGAAAAGCTTTTTTATTTAAAAAAAATAGTTGCAGACTTGGGAAGCACAGGCTCAATATTTCGTGCTTCATCTTAAAACTGTCACCATCTTTACAAACAACATCGAGAGGTGACTTCCAACTCTTCTTCCTGCACTTCAGCCTCAGAGGCACTTCACTGCAGAGCTTGTAGCCACAAAAGATTTCATCACTTTACCTCTGTCGGTCGTTGGTGTTTAACAAATTACTGACCAACTTCAGATAAAGCATCTCCTTGCTGTTGAAGGCAACCCCAGTATCCTGCAGTGTCTGGATCTCTAGGGATCATCTCAAACACACCACCACAGGAAGGCCACAGTGTAACTGAACCAGTCCAAATCTGGGGGTGCATAGTGACCCTGGGGCAGCAGGTGGGTGCCTCTGGCCCTGCTGTCCTTCTTCCTGCTTCCAGCCAACTACTGTGGGACTCCGTGGGCCCTCGCAGTGCTTGGTCTCCAAGCTGCTGCACAGGAGGAGGTGCAGAGGAACCCCCAGCACTTTTCTGCATGGGGTCACCCTAGTATTTATAAGTGGGCACCTCCCATGGACTGGCACTCCCTGAGCACCCTTTTGTCACAAGTAGCTGCTGTTTAAATGTTCCAGAAACTTCTAGCACAGAGCTGGTGTTTCAGCTGTGCACGTGGCCCGAGAATAGGGTTTTGAGCAGAACCTGCCTTAAAATCAAGTCATGGGTGACGCATGTAGTTCTGCCTCCAGAAGGTCATTTCCCTCATGCTCCTGAATCCAGTGACTTCCAGTTGTCACATGTTGTGCCATACCTTTGTTTCAGCCCCAACAGCTGATGCTTTACCCTGACTGTGTGTGGACAGCAGCTGGGAAAGCGGGGCTTGGCTCGGAGCTGGAGCCTCCAGATGCTGCTCTAATACCAGTAGTGTGTGTTGAGTGTTAGTTTGCTTCACTAATGTGACCCGTGGGGAAGGTGGCTGGCGCTGCTCACTCATAAATTCCTGTCTTTCAGCCGCAATGTAGCTGTGGATCAGAAGGATGAGAACAAGGAAGCCAAGCCTCGGTCGCTGCGTTTTACCTGGAGCATGAAAACCACCAGCTCCATGGATCCCAATGACATGATGAGGGAAATACGAAAGGTCCTGGATGCCAATAATTGTGACTATGAACAAAGAGAGCGTTTCTTGCTTTTCTGTGTCCATGGAGATGGGCATGCGGAAAACCTTGTACAGTGGGAGATGGAGGTGTGTAAACTGCCAAGACTGTCCCTGAACGGAGTTCGCTTTAAGCGGATATCGGGAACATCCATAGCTTTCAAAAACATTGCTTCCAAAATTGCCAATGAATTAAAGCTGTAACAAGAAAAATAGTTAAGTTGTAAATTAGTTAGCAATTCCAAGTGTTTTTGAGAATTCCGATGGAAATGTATAGAATAACATTTAGGCAATAACTTCTGCATCCTTCTGAATAGTGATATTAAAAAAAAAAGCTGCTGAGCTGGGAGGGAGAGTTGGACTTTTTTATAAGTGCACTACAGCATTAAAGTTGCCTACTATGTAAAATATTACCCCTTCTGCTTTATTTCCATTGCTCTTTGACAACAAATTGAAACACAGAATATATTCATTTAAATATGCCTCCTGTTTGTGTGGATGTGTGAATGTACAGTATGTGTGTAATATATAAAGTATTCTATGTAAACAATTCATTTACAACATCAAGCTGTACCAGTACCTCTTTTTGGGCTAATTTTGGTGCTAAAAATTGAAATGGCCAAGGAGGAAACACTTGAGTTAATATTTAAAATGACTGAAGCGATAACCAGTAAATGCAGGTTTACAGTTCACTGCTGTGTTAAGAAAAAAAAAAGTGTGTGAAGGGTTTGGATTTACGGTTGTGAACATGATTAGTCCTGTTTTCTAAGTAGATCTCATGAGATTATTAAAAATTCACTTTTACTGAGTAAGTCTTGCATTATATTTTGCCCACCTATTTATTATTTAAGTCTGAATCAAATTTTAATAATGTAGTTAATTTGTGCATTAATATTTGGGTAAACACTTCCATTCTTCTGCTTCTGCTAAACTACTAAAATTGTACTTTTGTCCTTTTGGCTTATGGGTATTGATTGCAAGCTAAGAACACTTCTCTGTTGTTCCACCGTTCCCTTAGGGAATGGGGCAGTCTAAAAGGAGGTGCTAATTGCTGACTAGTTACTTTCTTTCAGAGCGAGTTTTCCACCTTAGACTAGGTCAGACTGATACAAAGCACAAAGGGACTCTCATATTAAGGCCGTACTTCACTGCAAGCTGCCACATCCCAGTCGGTGCCGCTCTGAGGTCTCGCTGCAGGTAGGGCAGTGCTGTCCCTTCGTCCTGGGCACACACAGCATTGAAACCCAAAAGTGGGAATCAAATTGGTTACTAATCTCCTGTGTTGTAATGTCCCAACTTGCTGAACTACAGCCATAGGCAGTAGCAGTTAAAACTTCTCCTTGCAGCTCCCTTCCAGCGTGCTTCCCCTTGGCTCCGGTTGTATTGCTTTTGATGGCTCTGTGCCAGTTGTGTCTCTGGCTCCTGCTGCCGAGAGAATCCTCTGTCCTCTGTTAACGTGCAGTGTGGAGACCCGCCCTTGATGAACCCTCTGATGGCCAACTAGCTTTCGGTAGGACGTGAAGCTGCTCTGGGATAGTCCCCACTATTTAACCATCTCTGCAGTGAGCTGGATCTGAGTTTGATGACTAGAATGAAGAGATTTCTTCATGCACTGATTCCTACTGATACTCAGTTTATTTCATCGAGGACTTGTGTAGATAATATCCTGCATTATCTACTTGACTTTTTGTATTAATGTTTTGTGGTTATATTTCAGTGAAGCACTTAAGCATGTACTTAACATGTGCTTTAAACTGGAGCCTAAATTTGCATTTTAAATTTGCAGTGAGCTAATAGTTACTCATAGTACACAGTTCAGATTTGACCCCAGGTGAAAATGCAAAGTCCTTAATATTTTGCAAGTTAGTTCTTGTGATCTGTAGTCTGTGAAGGCAGCAGACTTCCCCTCTCTTTCCCCCTAAGCATTGATATTGATTATGCTAGTTTAAAGGGTAATCATAGTTGTTAAATGTAGTAAATATTCCTGAATTTACATTTTATTCTCTGTATATTCTGTATCATGCCATGGCTTGAGAACTCCAGGTGCTACCGGAGTTCACTTGGCTTTCAGTGCTCTGCCCGTGCCTGTGCTGCTCAGTATGGTTTTTTCCATGAAAACTCCATTTTGTAATAGCAATAAGACATTTCAGGGCAGTCATTGTACTTTCTCAGGTGAATGGTCACCTATCCTTTCACTTCCTACATTTTAAGCACTCCTCCAAATGTATTTTTTTCACCCGGCAGTGCACTTTGTTGTCTGAACTGAAAAAGTGTTCTGATAAATGATGTAAATCTGTATTCGATGGAAGTTCCAAAAGGTTTCATATTAAATGTTTTCTGAAATACTCTCTTCCTACTTCACCTGTTAAGTATGTAAGTGTTTCTAAAAAAAGTGCACCACTATCATTCTTTGGATATTTAAAGTTTGTACTTTGGGTTTTTTTTTTTTCTTGAAGTGTTCTCAAAAGGTTCTTTCAGGGTAAATCTTTATTTGAGGTATTAAAAAAAATCACTGATTATAATCAGAAACAGATTTTTAACAGCTTCCTTCCCAAATGCCTTGTAAAATTACTGAGTTGCAAGCATATACCCTTGTTTCTTTAGCACACTGCATATTTGGTGTTCAAGCCTCTGGAAGTTGCCTGGGAAGGAAAAGTGCTTTCTTCAGCTCTCCAAACCAAAGACAAACTGCTTCCCAAACACAGGCCTTTTATCTGTTCGTATTCCCAGGAAATCTGTGTAGGTTTGCAGGCACTGCATAGGACTGCAGAACCACAGCTGGCTTTTTTCTCCTTAAGAGGCAAGTTTTAAGAATAATCAGAGGTCATTGTGTGGTGAGGAGGTAGCAGGAGACCTGGGTGTTTTGGGACACATGAAGAGCAAACAAGAAGTGTTTTTATGTAATGCCATGAGTGGTGCCCTGGAATGTGTGGTCCAGGTGCTGTTGGGGGGTCTTTGTAATGGGTTCCTGACTGAAGGTTTCCATTGCTGAAACCCATGTCATCCAGCTCTGAGAGTGTCTCTTGATTGCTGGGTCTGGCAGAGAAAAATGTCATACAGTTTGGGTTGCAGGAGTTTACTGCATAAAATAAAAGTGTTTAAAGATACATACATAAAATAAATACCTGAACACTGAGCACGAACAAACAAGTCAAGATACCCTTTTTCTCATGCAAACCTTCCCTGTACTTAGGATTTCTAAAAGACTTCAGTCTGTTTGACCTCTTCAAACACAGATCCTCGAGCATGTTAAGAAGTAGAGAGAGGTAGGCTAGAGGAACAGCTAGTCCTGCTGGTCTAAGTGTTTTGCACACTACTTCTATTCAAGATACAGCATCTGGTCCAATCTTTGTGAGTTCAAAGATTTTTAGTACAAATTTGGGCACGGTTAACCTTTTTCTTGTATTACAGTGAGGTTTCAAGATAACATATAGTGAGATACTGTATCCTAATTTTTTTCATTACAGCATTATCATGTCAAGGTAAATTAGATTATTTTTTTAAATATCTGAAATTAGTATCCATATATATGTTGCAGAAATGAAATGAGAGGTTCAGGAGTCCTTCTAGTCATATGGAAAGATCGTAGCAGATCTGGAATTTAAATGGAGATCTCTCCAGTTCACTTAAAAGCTGAGCTATACATGGGCCCGTTGGGATAACGTGTAGAGGCTTTTAATCAGTATTTCCCACAGCTGCTGTGTCATAGACCATGTTGTGGATTGCAATTTAATTAGGACTGCAGCCAACCCAGAGCCATTTCCCCTGTAAGCCCTGGTCTGGAGCAGCAGTTTGTACACGGCTGCTTTGAGTTAAAACCTGCTTGGTTGGGGTGGTCTCTGTGCCTGAAGGGCTCAGGTACCTCCCTGGGTATGGGCAGAGGCCTCTGTGAACTGGTGTCACTCTGTGTTTCAGGGATGGCCTGGTTGGGTGTTTCTTGCTGTACAGTCTGTTATCAGCTATCCAAGACCACGTCTTTTCTTAGTAACCTAAAGAGTTAGATATTTAGAGAATCTCGTAGTAGATGGTATTTCTGCTATGGGGGGGGTGTCATACTAATGTGAATTTTGTTTTCTAATTTACATTGCAAATCTTTGAGAATAAATGCAGTTTTGGAAAGCTGATAGCACTGTAAATTAACATTTAATATTAAGCGTGTAGACTTGCAACTGTCCATACAACCTCATTTCTGTACATTTTCATAGAAAAGCCCTGGAGCTTTCCAGTAAAGATGGGCTCATGTTATTACAGATCACTGGTGCTGCCAGTTAAACCCCTGATCTGACAATCTGATCAAGTGTGGTTGTGAATTCCACCTTTGACTGGAGCTTCTCCCTCCAGTAGCAGTGAGTTGTTTCGCTGATTTCATCACTGACCATTACTCCATCACTTCAGAGAATAAACTGTTATCCAGCAGGGAGGGGCGTGAGCTTTGGATAAAGCTCAACCTAGTGCAATTAATATGAATTTTTAGAAGTTAATCAGTGTCCTACATTACAACAGCAGTAAATGCTTAGAGAAAACGAAGAAAAAGGTAGAGTAATTGCTCTTTGTGTGTGTGCTCCTTACTTCTGGCAAAATTAAGAGCAGAAAAAGGCAAACCAGTACACTTACTCAGAGAAGTTCATGGTCTTCATGCTCCTGTTTCTACCTTTCTCTTAGTGCACTACCAGGTACTGCCTCCAAGCAGAGGGGCTGGATAAAATGAGGAAAACCATGGAGGAACAGTGTCTTCACCACTCAGTGCTTCTGATGTTGAAACAGTTCGGTACTTGAAGCAAGACAATTTGAAAGACCCTTAACTATTAGCCTTCTAAGAATGTTTTAACCTTTGGTACAAACAGTGGGCTCTTGTTCCAGCATGAACTGAAAACAGAAGGGTGTCAATACCAACACTATGAATCCTGTAAGTATCTGTGCACAGAAGGCAAGTTCAGGCATTAGTTGTCAGTTGTTGGGGAGTTCACCTTCACCTACAAGTGCCATTGACACCTTGTAGTAGTTGTGACTTGGCAGGTAAGAAGTTTATTGCAGGGGAGAAAAATGCTTTTGCTTACGTGTGTTGAGCACTTGGAACCAAGTATTCCAACTTGGATGTAAAATCCATGCAGAGTGGCCATGGTTATGGTTGCTGTGGGAACCACAGCATGGAATTTCAAGGCAAAGAAATGTTGCAGTTCTCATTCCATTAATACCCTTATGTTACCATTTAACATCCTTACAAAAATTCAGGGCATAAAACCAAAATATTCGCACAGTTTGTGTTTCCTTGTAATTGCTGATCACACTGAATGTATTGGGCAAATAAAATCAGATAACAAAGTACCTCACCATGAAAAGAGTTCTGTTGAAACGCCTGGGGATGCAAAATCAGAAAGAAAAATGCTACTGGTGTTACAATCAAAGAGTTTTCAATCTTTTGCCTGTCTTGAGGTAAAGTCCTGTTTCCCTGGAGATGTCTCTTACCAAGATCTCAGCTCAGTGTGAGCGCTGTAACCAGCAACAAACAGCAAAGTTTCTGAGCATGGAATTATTTCCTCCCCCTGGCTTACCCAGCCAAAAGGCATGAAATGAAGTGCTTTCACACGTGTTTCCACATGGATGGGAAAAACACCACCTGACAGGAGCTTGGAGGCGTTGTTACAATTGTCCTGTGTCTGTGGTGCCCAGAGGAGCAGGGGCTGGTGGGGTGTGGGGTACCCGCTGGAACCCGGCAGGATCAGGGGGTGGAGGGGTGGATAGTCCCTTCTGTAAGGCAAGGCGAGCTGCAGAGGGACGCTGCAGTGTCTGCAGTGGCCACAGGATGTCTCTCAAATGCAGAAACAGCTCTGGTTGGGGTTCAGTTGGAGCGTTTTTAGAGAAGAGCTCTATGCTCCATGCGATTTCTCATTGGTTATCGGTGCTACCATCCACTCGGACAACTTGGACTTGAAAGCATTAGGGAGGAAAATGGACCACAAGATATTGATGGGAGTTGTGTATTTTTCTCCTTGAAGTATACTCTAATGCTGCATTTAATTTTCCATTATTTTTTATTGCTTTTGGAACTGAGGTGTAATTTCAATGGGCTTTACCTTTGCCATGGAAAACCTGTAGGGCTGCAAAACCCTTTTCCACTTCTTTGTTCAAGCTTGTTCAGTCTCCTTTCCTAAAAAATGACCATGTCAGGCAGTATGCTCTTCTGTTGAGAAGAACAAAGGTCATATTGAATATTTAAATTAATTTTCAGCTCATTTTACAAGTAAGAATCTTTGTTTACCTTCTTGGAAATTTAATTACTGAAGCTATTTTGCTGTTCATCCTTTAGTAACTGGTCTAATCAAGGCTGTAATTTGCAGCCAGCCTTTTCTGAAATAATCTGGGGTCACTTGCCATTTATATTCCACTGTATTAGTAGCTCTCTAAAGCTTTACGCCTGGCATTTTCCATGCCTGCAGTGTGTTTTATTCTTCAAACAAATCGTGTCGCTTGTGCTTCAAGTAGGCAAGAAGTGAAACTTCCTTATTTGCTCAGGGTCTTTTTTTCAAATCACATGTTTTGCTTCAACTTTCACTGGCATTGTAATCGAAGTTTTGCTGTTGGGGTATTAATAGTGACTGGTACTAATATTTATTGCTGGGATGTTTGGATTTGGCGAGTGGAAGTGGAGGAGCTGTTTATTTCGGTTGATCTCAGGCTGCTCCGTGCTTTTTCTGTGAAGGAACCCTGTGTCTCATCCCCTTCTGCTGCTGCTGAGCCCTTTTCTGAGCCTCCCAAGGCGATGCCTGGAGCGTTGGTTGTGGTAGGAGTCACGGAGTGCACAGCGCTCGCCGCTCCATGTGTGACTGTGGTGGGAGCAGCAAAAGCTGAGCTTTGCTGTTGGGAAGTTCTATTCCTCATCATCGGTCTGGGAACAGCCACCAGAGCAAATTCATTGGGTCAAATATATTTTAGTGGTTTTATCTAACTGACCTCTTGATGAACCTCTTTATTCCGGGCTTCTAAAACTTGTTGCTTTTTCCTTATCTCCAGAGACAAGGCTTGACTGAACACTTGGAGCTAAGTCTCGCTTCAAGGGACAGTCCCTTTTTGAGGTCTCCTGTGGTGTCAGAGCTCCATGAGTCTCTCCAGACCGGATCTGTGAGTGCCCTTTAGCTTGGGAAAGAGTGCAAGTGCTCCAGGGCCCCTGAAGCATCTCCATGCTGGTCTGTGGTACAGAGCGTGGCAAGTGCAATGGGACCTGTTTGGTGTTCAGCTGCTGAAGTGAATCTTCAGACCTGGGGAACAGCTTAGCTCACTTAAGGTCAAGGCTGTAATGAATGGTTGAATTTAGAGCAGTCCCTAGAATAGGAGGAAGAGAGTCATCAGTTCTGAATGACTTCAGTTCCTGGGTGTTTTCCAGGCCTCTCCTTAGGGAATCAAACACCTCACCAGAATGCTCTGCACACGTGAGGGCCTGCACAGTGGTGGGCAACGTGTAAATCAACAGAACAACCCAGCAAGGGGCTCTGTGGGCTCTGCTAATGAGCAGGGGCAGGGCTGTCCCGTCACCGTGGCTCTTCAGGGACCAGCCTTGCCCTCAGTGTGAGGCCACCGTAAGCAGGAGGAAAAGCTTGTCCTGGCTCTGTTGCTGTAGGAAACCACTCCTGTTTTTCACCCCTGTTGCCCTTTGGCTCTCCTTAGGAGAGACATCAAAAGTAGTATTGCAGGGTGGGAGAGATGGTGGGAGTTACCAGTGGCAGAAGAGGAGCTGAGTGAGCAGCACCCTGGCTTATGTGGATTTGAGTCTGGGGCTCAGAGCACCATTTCCCATATCATCTAGCACTCTGTTGGAGTGAAGCTGCAGCCCCCAGGGCCTGCAGGAAGAGGCCTCTTCCTCCTCTGAGCTCTGTGTTCAGGGGACAGGCAGGGATGTTTATCTCCAACCTGACCAGTCTGCCTTGCTTGCTTGCAGGTTCCACAGTGTACAGGGCCCAAGTGCTCACACACGGTGTGTGCCTGTGTAAGGCTTGTTCCACTGAGAAACCAGCCCAAAAACTGTGACAGTTCACAGCAGGGGCCTGAGCTGCCCATCAAGAGGCGGCTCGTCTTAAAGGGTCACTTTCCAGGTCAGAGCTGCACTCGGAGTAAATTGTGATGGAATAGGGATGAATTCTGCTGTGCACAAAGGAGAGCTGAGCTCTGGTTTGTGCATCTAATAGCTTGGCTAACTTAAAATACCAAAGACTCTTCTCCAGTTTTCTTTCTGCCTCTGACACGATGAGCTTGGTGTGCCAGGGTGGGCGTTTCATGGTGTAAAATAGTGAGGAAAAAAATTGTCTTGTATCTGGTTAATTCTGCTGAAGAAGCAAGGAAATGTGGAACCACCTTTGCAAAGCAGTAAAAGTAAAGGCAGTGACAAAAGCATTTGTCAAGGATAAAAATAAA
Organism: Pseudopipra pipra; assembly: GCF_036250125.1. Taxonomy (NCBI): domain Eukaryota; kingdom Metazoa; phylum Chordata; class Aves; order Passeriformes; family Pipridae; genus Pseudopipra; species Pseudopipra pipra. The sequence goes on from NC_087554.1 coordinate 55,205,393, forward strand.
GCAGAGGGATAGGAGCCAAGGTTTATGGGGACACACGCTGTTTATTTAACCAGCATCCAGCATTTCTCATTAACTTGCTGTTACCTCTATCTTACCCTCCCCTTCTGTCCTCTGACAACATGTGAGAATAAAGAATGTTTCATCCTTGCCTTTTTTTGTCACTCAGATGATGCCTTTTCCCAGTTTTCTGTCTTGGAAGCAGTAGCATTCCACATTGCATTGCAAAGCTGAGTTTCATTGATCTAGCAGCAGAGTACAGGGAAAGCAGGGGATGAAAACAAGTTCCTAAATTTGGACCAAACCAAAGATAGACATGCTACTAAATGAAAAACCAAAAACCTGGAAGTAAAGCTTTGGATCAGCACGGCCTTGCATTGAAATTTGTGGTTATGCAGATTGCACCTGTTACACTGGCTATGCTACAGGATTTTCTGGACGCCTCACAGCCAGGCTCTGGGGTGTGGAAGTGCAGCACAGAAAAGGAGGTACCCCCAGTCCCAGTGCTGACTACCTAGGCTGGTATGACATTCAAGCTGAGAACTAAGCCTCAGTCTCTTCTTAAAGGGGTGCCTGACACCCACCCTGGCTGCAGAGCACCCTCCAACCTGGCTTCTGGTGCAAGAGCAAAGGGCTGAGGCAGAAAAGCAGGTTTCCCTAACAACCTGTGGATGCCCTGTCTCAAACTGTTCAAGGCCATGTTGGCTGGGGCTTACAGCAACCTGGTGTACTGGAAGATGTTCCTGCCTGTGGCAGGGAGGTTGGACCTGGATGATCTGTAAGGTCTCTTCCAACCCAAACTGTTAAACTATTCTGTGATTCTATGAGCACTTTCTTCAGCTCATAGACCCTCTCTGTGCAGATTTGGAGGACCTCCCCCTGCTCTCTTGCTCTGATGAGCAGCTCGGGCCCATTTAGAAATCTGTGTATGTGCAAAGAGTCTGTGGCCACCAGCAAATCTGGGCTCCCAAACCAGTTCCTCTGTCTGTAGCTGCCAGTGCTTGTGTGGTGCTGCACAATTTGCTGTTGAGCCTGAAGGGCAGGCAGCCTCCTCTCCTCCTGTTTCTGGGGCGGACAGCAAAGGAAATGAGGTGTTAAACCCAGTAGGAGCTAGAACACAGCCCTGCTCAGCCTTGATGCCATTGGAGACAAAAAGGCCTGCCAGCAATCCCACTCACCAGCTGCCGTGTGGAAAATCCTGGAGTGTGCTGAGATTCGGGAAAAGGTACTAAAACCTGCCTTTGTGAGTGATGGGGGTCCCTAACTAGGCCATGTCCTGGAGCAGGAGACTGAGCAAAAGTGGGGGCGAGTCTAGAGGAGGAAAGGCTGGAGTGATCTGATCTCAGCTTCTATTTTCAAGCAGGTAGAATAGATCAGTGGGTTTGAAAATGGAATAGCAGCAGTTTCTTCCCTTGGCACACTTCTCCCAGGATTGGGCAAGTTTTTAGGACAGTCACTTGTTCCTCCTCCCTGTGCTTATAACAGGGACACCAGTGCATGGCCCCAGTGGTCACCACTGCTGCCTGCCCACAGCAAGGGTCTGGCCTGCCAGGCATGGGGGAGTACCCACAAGGAATAAAATCACCCACAGGCACCTCCTTCTCTAGATGTGCTTTTCCACAGAAGAGCACCCTGGTCTGATGCTGTCTTACCCTGTGTCACAGAGCCCTGGCTGGCAGGGGTGGGTGCTACCCCGGGGCAGGAGCGAGCTGGGGAGTGAAGGACAAAACTTTGCCTAATCATAGCAAAAAGTCTCTTCCTATCTCAGCTGGTTTCATTTCTCTATTCTGGTCTGAATCCAGGCTGGGTTGGGGCCAAGATGCTTCTTAGCCCTTGTTTCTTGTTTAGTTGCTAGACCAACTTCTCCTTTGGCTGGCTGGGTGCTCTTCTGCTGCCCTTCCATGTGGCTGAGACTGGCCCCTGTTCGAAAGAGGAAGGAAAGGTCCTGATCTCACACAGGGGAGTGGTGCAGCTTCTGCAAGTGTCTGTCACAAGGCAGGAAGAGTAGGAGTCAGACTTTCCCAAGCCTGGAGTTAGATCTCTTTCTGGCCGCTGCGATGAGTGTGGGTAGGCTGAAGTGTAGGACAACAAAAGCACTCTGTTGGTAGATGTAAGTGGAGTAGTTTGAGAACATCCCAAATTTTCTTCTTGGCTAACTGAAGCAATAATTTTTCACAATGCTGTGAGAACTTCCCTGAGATTTTCTGCCATGAAGAAGGGAAGAGAAAGGGATTTGCAGTATGCAAAGAGGACCTTCAAGCTTGTTTTATAGTCATAAGGCTCAACAAAGAACTAGGAGGAGACACAATACCACAGCCCCGTGGCTATTTGTCCTGTGTACAAGCTGCTGCTGACCTTCCTGGAGGTCCTAAATATTCAGTCAACTCAGATGGTCAGCCAGTGATGTCCCTGGAGAGCCAGAAAGTCTTTTGGATCCTCACTGTAAGGAGCTGGTGTCTGTCTGAAGGCGCTGAAAAGGGCTGTGTGTCTCCTATACAGCCCTGGCCACAACCAAATTGTGCCCACCTGCATCAGCTGGACCCGAGATATTGCATGCATGTGCCAGGGAGGGAGCTGGGGGATGCGTGCTGAAGTCTCCCCGTTTGGGTAACTGTGACCATCTCACTGCCACCACTGAAGGAAGCAGCAAGCTGCTTTGTGACTCCCTTAATCTGCAGCAATCTGTAAAAACCTCAAGCGTTGGCTCTTGCTTAAACTGTCATATGCTTGAATTCAATAAAAGTTCTCTCCCTTGGCAAAGAAGTGAAACCACCTCTGATTCAGTGCTAGCCAGGGGCATCACCCCCTCCCCTCCTGCCCCAGCCCAAGCTGTTCCTGGGCTGGCTGCCAGGACTCCATGCCTCCTGCCATGGCCATGGTCCTGCTCTCTTGGCTCTGCCCTACCTGTGACGTGCTGCTGACATTGTCCCTGGGGAATCCAAAGGAAGGAGCACTTGTCACCAGGAAGGACAGGTCTGTCAGGCGCCTTTTGAAGCCTCAGAGCCCTGGGAGTGGGCAGGGCTGAAGTAATGTGTTCTCGGAGCAAGAACACACCAGAAGTCTGGAGGAAAAACAGTTATGGAAATAATAACAACAGTGGCAATCAGAATAGGTGGGATCAAACTCAACACAAAGACAACACGTCAGCTGAAGCAGGCATCTGTTTCCGTGGAAAAAGTCATCTGCTCCCGTGATGAGCCTGCACCCTCCTTGCCCTTGGGGATCTGGAAGGAGGAGAAGACAGAAGGAGGGGCGGGGGTGGCTCAGTGCACTGGTGACCAGACCTGGCAGTGCCTGAGCTAAAGACAAACCTCAATGCCTTGGTGTGCATGTAGGAAAAGGCAAGGGAGCTCTTGTCCCCTCTTCCTGCTTCTGGACAACATCACCTGCAGCTTTTGTGAACCTCTGGGCCAAGCTGAACCTCAGTGGGGTGAACACATCAGCAAAAACCCTAATGCTTTACAGGAAACATCATGTCAGGTTTGGCCCCGTTCAGCTTGGTCAACTCTGAGGTGACAATAGGGACCATTGGTGGCTTAAAACAGGTCAGTCCCAAATTGCAGTAACTTGTTGTGGCCCTGAGTCTGTGGACTGCAGATGGATGGTCTGGAAATATGCTCCAAAAGTGAGTGGAGTCCCATCCACAGCCTGCTGCTGCAGGGTCAGGCTGAGTTTGGAGAGCGATGCGGTTGGAACTCACCAAGTCCTGGTCAGTGAAGGGCTGTGCCCTGCCTGCTGGCACTGTTCAGTGGTGGCAGCCTTCACTGCCTCCCAGGTGTCCTTGAGCTTGGCCCAGACTCAGCTGGGTGCTGGGGGTCCCAGTGGTGAGTGCACTGGTGTGCTGTGACCCCACCACTGTACACAGGGCAGTCCCTGGTGCCAGATCCTTGGTTCTGGTGGGTGCTCACCTGGCCTGGCACCCCCGTTGTGGGGGTTGTCCTGCAGGACCCCAAGGGGCTGGTGCCACGTCCCTCTCTCCTGGCCAGTGTTCTTGTCACCTGCAGAGTGACATTCAGGCTCACAGAGCATCGCTCAGGCCTGTGGGTTTTGCAAGCCCAGACTGGTGTGGGTCTGTCCCAGGGCAGGGCAGGGGATGCAGCCCCATGGAAGCACCACATGTGCAGTGGGATGGGAGCCCAGCTCCCAGGACCCATCAGCTCTGCCACAAGCACCCCAGCTGTAACAGCAGCACCCTGCTCTGTTCCAGTTCTGCACTCTTCACAAAAACATGGGCATCCCCAAAAACAGCCCTGATGTCCTAATGAGACTTGCCAAGGATTTCTGCTGGGCTGCAGCTTCCAGCCTGCATAAGCATCAGCCCAGCTGGAGATTAAACAATATCCTTTAATAGGAACAGACAGGCACCCGTTTCCAGCGCTGGGAGAAGAGAGCACTCCCCATTCAGCGCTCGCACGCAGGCAGCGGGGCCGCAGCGGGACGGGGATGCCCTGATTTGGAAGTCTCTTGCTCGACCCAGCGACTCGAAAGGCGGCTGTTTCCTGCGCATGGGCCAAGGGAGGCTTTTTATTTAGAAGATTCTTCGCCTGCTCAGTGTAGAGGGGAAATCAAAAGATACCAGCTCGTGCTCCAGGCCTCCACCGACTGTGACTTTGACCTACAGCAGACACAGGAGCTCCCACCGGTTTGCCAGAGCCACGCGGGCTGGGGCCTGCTGGCACTGCCATTTATGGGGCTCCAGCCCTCGCCCTGATTAGATAGTGCTCACCCAGCACAGGGGCACCTCTCCCTCCTCTGCCCACAGCACTGCCCTGCTCCTCCCTGGGAAGGGGCTGCCAGAACGCTCGTCTGCGTAAACAGGAGCTGCCTTTAAAAATAAACTGAGAAAACAGCCAGGCTGGAGGGCATCGCTCCCGTTTCCATGAGAACAAGGGAACACAGCCTGCCAGGGCAGCTCAGCTCTGGCCTTGGCTTTCTGACCCTGCTTTCACCCTGCAGGAAGGTTTCTCCCCAGCTTTTCCCTGCTTGTACCCCTTTTCCTTACTGGGGCTCCTTTGGATCCTTGCTGTGGTCCCTGCTCTGTGCAACTACTCCTGCTGCCCCCCAAGCCCTCTGAGCCTTCCTGGGGCAGCAAAGCTCCATCCTGCCACTACCAACACCCCAGGGTGCAGTGGACAAGGGGTCCCACACCCAAAAATGGCCAAAACTTGGAGGACAAAGCCCAGCACCTGAAAAAATGAGTCTGGGGACTGCAGACCAGGATTTGGCCACATCTGTTGCAGGGTGTTATTGCTGTCAGCACTTGGCTTGGCACAAGAGTCTGTCCCAAGCTGGGTTGGAAGGTGATGTCCCATTTAGTGCCCTCCCCATGCTGGTGGGACATGACTTGTGGGACACACCAGGTCTCCAGCTGCATGTGGACCAGAAGGCTCTTCACCTCCAATAATGTGCTTTTTACAGTCTTTTCCATTCCCAAGAGAAATTCTGCAGGAATTTTCTATTTCTGCAGGAAAGGCAGCAGGGAGAGGAAAGGTTGAGCTCTCTTGAGACCTTTGTACTTTATTTTTACTTTTGTTGTTGGGGTTTTTTTAATCTTGAGGAAGGAACAGACTAAAAGGGGCATAAATAAAATCCAGCTTGTTGGGACGAAAATACTTGGTTGAAATCCTTGCCCAGTGTTGTGAGTGAGTTTGTACATAAGAGAGACACTTGAGTAGGAGAGGATTCTGCATCTCAAGCCAGGATCTTTTACCTTTTCTTCTACATTCCATCTGAAGAAGAAGAAGAGTGACCAGGTTAACTCTCAGCTCTGAAAAGGGTGAGTGGCACAGGAGAGGATGGTGTCCAAGAGCCCCTTCGGCCACCCTGTCCCCAGCCTCAGCCAAGAAGCTGTAAAATGAGGCTAATGATACTCTCTAAGGGCCAGTTAAAAGCCTGAATGATGCTTTTCTAAATGCAACATCATAGAAGCACAAAGTATAGTTAGCATCAGGCCTGGCATAAGCTGAAGGAGTGATCCTGTGTTCTTTTCCAATGCAGACTTTGGGGTTTTCACTGTTGCTGATGCCCCCAAAGCTCAGCCTTGGAGGTTTCCTTCACCTGGGTCAGCATCATGTTCCCTCACCTGAGGGTGTGGCAGAAGGCTGTTCTGTCTTGGAAAGGAGAGAAAATGCTGTCAAGCTTTCATCTGCTCGTAAAACATACTTTAGCAGCATGTTTCATGCAGAGTGTGAGTGCCATGGCTTAAAATAAATAGATTCATATCAGTTTTCTTGTGTTACAAGGGTCCTAGTCCTAGTGTGGCTTGGCAATAGTTTCTCACCACAGGTTACCCTTTCTGAGAGGATCATTTCCAAGTCCCACAATATCTTCCACAACAGCTCATTTGGACACTGCAGCCCCTCACCCACCCCCTGTGTCCTGGGTGCCAGTGTGAGCTGTGGCCAGATCGCTGCCGACGTCCAGTTCCCTCTGCCAGCTCCTCAGGGATTTCTCAGTGGGGTGGAAGGACAAGACGGAACATGTTGGGAAATAGCAAAGAGAGAATTATGCCAAGTTCAAAGATTAGTGGTTGGCTTATTAGGTTTTCCCCTAAGCTCAGTATTAAGTAATGTTAAATGACCCACACAGAAATCAGAAGGGAGGATTAATAAAGTTTAATGGTGGAGGTTTGTGTTTGGAAGTGTCATGGGACTAAGCACTGGCTTAGTGTTTTTTTCTCTCCTCGCTGGTACCCATTGGAAGATGTTTCTTGGTATCTTAAAATTTTTTTAAAAAAAGGATTTTACCTCACTTCCTAGTTTTACGAGTCTTTTAATAAGTGTTCCCATGCCCATTCAGCCTCAAATATCTCTTGGATTTATAACTGTATTTCACTGTTTCTCCATATCTTTTTGATGTATTTATTCCAAATCTCTTCTAGGTAATCTAATCTGTGTTTTTGGTGGTCCCTGCTCAGGGCTGGCTTTAACTGGAAGGGAATAAACTGAGCTGAAAGGCACATTAGGTGGGCACTTAAACAACTCCTGTATGAAATGATGGCTCTCCAGACGAGTTGTTCTTGGTGGAGGCTTCACTCTTGAGTTAAGTTGTATGAAAAAAATCTCAATGTACACATATCAATGGCAATGGGAACTACCTCAAAAGAGAATGAGGGTGTACAGGTATCCCAGGAAAGGCTGAATGAGTACACAGACTATCCACAAAGACATGTCATTGCTGGCTTTGGCACTGATTATATAAAAGTATTTGGATAAGATAACCGTGGCCATCTGCATCTTCAGCTGACCCACTGCTTGGTGTCATTTCTCATAAATACTGCTCCAGGGCCAATCTTTACTCCTTGTAAGGAAAAACAAAACACAACTTCAGTCTGCTTTTAAAGCTGCATTTTATACCACATGCAAGGGTTTTCCCAGCTACCCGAGTCAATTCAAAGGCATTTCCAGGGGAAGAAGTAGGAGGCTGCAGGGAGGGGTGCTCGGCCCCTGGAGACATCCTGGTCCCCCCAGGAGAGGAGAGGGACATGGCACCTTTCCAACAGTGGGGTAGCAGCCCAGGGCTGCAGCCCAAAACATGCAATCCTGTTGTCTGTGTGAGGACACAAGTGACCACCAGCAACAAAATGGTGCTGAGCATCTGTGACTGCCAGCAGGGAGACAGGCTGGATGCTCTAGGGGTGGCTCATGGGGCAAAACTGATAATTCCCCATGGGTCTGGGGCCTGATTTTGTCCAAAATTTAAGTTACTGTGAGGAAGTGAGGCACATGAGCCAGGGCAGAGTGCCGTACTTCCACAGGGGCCCTTCCCCTCTGATATTCTGAGAAAACAGCCCCCCGTGCCAACAGAACACAGAAAACACACTGTGTTTCTGGGCTGGTCAGTCCCTGCTTGCTGGCTCAGCCTCATGCCCAGGTGAGCCCTTGGCCCTGCTCCACCTCACAGCACCCCACGGAATGAGTGGGAGCACTGGGATGGCCAGCGGGCACTTCAGCCATTCACAGCAGCTGCTGCATTCAGTGCCTCTCACACAGCCCTGCCCAGAGCTGGCTGGTGCAGCCCCTGCTGCCTCCCCTCCCACAGCTGATCATCTACCTGACTTGCTTCCACTCAATGCTGTCAGGAGGTGCTTTGCAGTGAGAAATGGTCTATGTGGTCACCAGTGGCCAGGGACACTGGCCAGGACACAGCCCTTTGGGACAGTGGGGAGGTGCAGCCATCTCCAGCAGTTACCTCCTGCTGCTGGGATAGGGCTTCATAAAGAGCTGAGGGAAGTGGGAAGGATGGACATTCTGGGATGTTGTGAGAGCTAGTGCGGGCTGGAGATCAGCCTCTGGAGGGCCACAGGCAGAATGGAGAGGTGCCCAAGCACCTGGTGGACACAGAAGCTGAGCACAGAGGCAGCTGGACACACTGCAGCCCCTGCACGTGTCCATGCATGCCTGGCCTTGCATTCCCTCCTCAGCTCTCCTCTGGCCTCCCGGACAGCTGTAAGAAACCCTCAAGCCTCTTCCAAAGCTCTCAGCAGTGGGAAACCACTGAGCTGTTGCTTCCCACCCTCTAGAAAGTGCAAGGTTTGGGTCACTGCTGTGGCAGAGCCCCTTCCCAGGCTGGAGCCACCCCTCAGTGGGAGCAGAGAGCACCCTGTGCCACCCACCAGACCAAGGAGGGGAAGGGGTGCTGGCAGCAGCCTGTCCCCTCGGCTGAGCAGGGGGAAAGGAAGGACATCCCAGAGTCAGAGGGAAGGAGGTAAGGCGCTCATTCCAGCTCTGGGGAGAAGAGCATCCTCAAGAGCTCAACCATGTTTCCCCTTAAAATAATTACTTACTTTAAAAAAAAAAAAAAAAAGAAAAAAAAGAAGCCAGCCATTGCTGTCCCATGGTGAGGAGCTGACACTCTGGGGCCATGAGTGCTCCTGTTCATCACAATCCTCTTCTCATGCACATTCCCACAAGTATTTCTGGAGCCATCTCTCTCCAGACAAGTCCCAACTCGGAGGCTGTTACAGCAACGATTCAAGATGATGGTATCCCGATGCCCTTTGCTCAATACAGCCCACTTACAGAGCAACAGAGTTCCACAGCTCTCCTGGTGTTCATTCCCACCAGAGACCTCCCCTCTCCTGCCTGTCTGGACATCATCCGTCCCTCGCTCCCAACACATCCTCTGGATCGGCACCAGCACCAGGACAGCTCTGCCAGCTTCCTGGTAGTGGCAGGCGTGCTGTGCCCAGCAGCCTGGGAACAATGTCATCCCGAGCAGTGATTAGTGATGATTCAGGGGATTTCACCACAGTGTGGAGGGAGACCGGCCAGTTTCTGTGGGCAAACCGCAAGGACTTAGTGAAACACCAGCTTTCCTGCCCGAAATGACTTCACCACTTGTGCCCCAAAGCCATCTCGTTTGCATCTTGCTGCCTCCAGCCTGTCTCTGGCCAGCTGGGTCAGCATAGCAGACAAATCACCCTTGTGCCAAAGCCAGTGCCCAGGCTCCATCAGCTCCCATGGGCAGAGCTGGCACTAGAGCTGAACTGCTACTGGTTTTCCCTCCAGCTTTGCTGCAGTTTGGATGTGCAGCAGCACCTGAACTGCAAACAGACACTATTTACACCCCATCAAACCTGTCCTCAGAGTATGTGCTCACTGCCCTGCCAAGCCAGGCTAAAGAACATGGGTTTTCAGGTGAGTTTGTTTTCCAGGTCGTCCATTCCCAAGTAATCCAGGAAAGCCGCCACATGCTTGAGTACCACCATCAAACACCATCACAGTAATTCACTGCAAAAATATAACCTGACACATCCAAGGTCTCCTCAGCACAGGTTATTCTCAGTTTCACTCTCTGGTCATCAATAATGGATGTGGAAAAAGCAACCAGACTGCAGCCAAACCTCACACCCACCGGCACTAAACACAGGGAGAAGCCGAGGTCCTTCTGTCAAACTGAACTTCAGTTCTGGTTCTATTCTGAGATTGCGTCACAGAAAGCTCAGGGTTGCCCAATCTGTATTTTTAGCTGAACTTTTCACATTCATTAAAAAACTTCAATGTTCACATTTTTGTACTCATTTTCCTGGGTGTTGAGCATGAGGCATTTTGCCCTTTGAAAGTTTAATTCACACAGATATATATACACATGCATATATATATATAAAAATATACATATATATATATAAATGGTTTTTCACAGTCTTACTCACTGGCTGGAGGAGAAAAACAAAGATGTTTGGTAGGTTTGGATGCATCTCTCTGTTTATTTTTACCCTGTCTGATACTGCAGATTTTCCCTGTTAATTGTTGATCACAGGCTGAGCCTACACTGCCAATTTAATCACTAGCCCCGCTCTGTGGGTGTAGCAAGGTAGGACTTCTCACCTGGTGCACTCAGCCCGGCTCTATGCAGCATTTGGACAAAAATAAAAACCCAGATGGTCTTTCAAAAGGCAGGGGAAGCACAGTAGTTCACGTACCAACACCTCAGGCAGCCCTCGCTGCTGGCAGCCAGGGAGGTGCTGGTGGGCTGGGAGTCCAGGGTAAGTGGCCTGTGCTTTGAGCTGGAGTTGGTCAGGGGCTTGTGTGATTTCTGTGTAAGAAAATAAATCCTAACATGTTAAAAACAGGGGAAGATGGTCAAGCAATGGAAGAGGCTCAGTTCTGATTAGCCTCTCATCTCAGCCCATCACTGGGCTGGGCTCCCCCTCCACTGGGGTCAACTAAAACCTGATGAAGCCCTATAATGGTGGGGAAGTGCCCTATCCTGCTGCTGGAGGGCTGGAGAAAATGGTCAGCAGGGCTATTTCCAGCGTTGTAACTACGCTTTTTTACGAGAGGTGGGAAGGCAGACTAGCCAGAGGAACATGTAGGAGCCAAAGGAGCCTGCTGGCCTGCCGCTACCCCAGGGGAAAAGAAAAGCGAACAGGAGATGAAAAGGCTGTGATGCTGTCTCCATCCTCATAAGACAGCCCTGCCTGCCATGCTACCACATTTTTTGTGTGGGGGCGGGTGGGTGGAGACAAAAGAAAAAAAAAATCACTCAAACTCTTCTGCTCAACCTATTCCATGTTGTGTAAAAGTCTGTGCTCATCTGAGGACAGGCTGGAGCCTAAACCCTCCCAGGTGGGTGCTGGAGTCATTAGGCAATAGCACCTTCCTTTTCCTTCTTGGCCTAGAAATGGATCCTGGACAAAATGGAGAGCTGGAGGAAAGCACTGCCCTGCCCTTGGCTGTGGTTGGAGCTGAGCTGAGCCAAACAAGGATCCTCTGCAGAGGGCAGGAGTCGAGCAGGAGCCTCCTGTGCCCCAGGCAGGGCTCTCACCAGGCATCCAGCAGGTAAAACCACCTTGCTCCATCCCTTGTTTTTGTGAGAGAGGAGGCACATGGTTTGGTCACCTCATCTCAAGAAGCAGGAGCCTCCTTGGAGCACCTGGACCTGCTTGTGAAGCAGCTGTTCTGCCCCCTTGCTTGGCCAGAGGCACAAGGGAGCGTGTAGGGAGCTCAACCACTTTGCTGAGGCCTGGGAGCCTCCCACACCATGGCAGGGTGCCCAGGGCTGGTGCCGTGGTACTGAGCTTTACCACCATCCCTCCTGTGGCTGAGTCCAGAAGGGGGTGAGAGACCATGAATCATCTTCCAGTAGATAGGACGGAAGTGGGATAAGGAGCATTTATGGGCAGTCTGCTGCCAGTAAGTGTAACTTGAGAGGTAAGTGGTTTCCCAAGCAGCTTGATCTCTTGATCAAGGACCCTGGGGTGCCAGCAGGCAGCGTGCTGCTGTGCCACACATGCCCAGAGGAAGGAGACTGGCCAACTGACTGCTGCCAGCACAGCCATTGCCTGGTGCTGGCATGACACACCAGCCAGGGCTGGGCAGCTGCTCCCTGAGGGAAGCAGAAGGAAAAGACAATGACAAACAGAAATTCCCCTTGGAAACGTTATAAAAGTGGTGCATGTCTTGCAGCATCTCAGACAACCTGCCAGCCAAGAGGGCAATGTGACGAGGGGCTGCCTCAAGGCAGCAGGATGGCAGCGACTATCTGTGGGTGAGAGAAACCCAGCTGAGATGTCATGGGTAAGCCTGGAGATGGTCCCAAGGGCTCCCAGCCCCTGTCCTCCCCCAGCCTGCACCCACACACCTCCAGCACTGTTGGGGACAATGGAGGAGCCTGTGCACTGCCCCAGGCTTGGTGAGGAATGACGCCATCACTGAAGGATGTGACAGGAGCATGAGCCAGATGGCTCCTTCACAAAAGCTATGGGACACAGGTGGCTCCATCAGCAAGGCAAATTGCAGTTCCCCTGTACAGAGCACAGCAGTGACCAATAACCTCCCCTTGGTTTAAGACCAAGAACCCCTGTCCCACACCATTACCTGGCACCATTTTGGGTGCCCGAGGAACAAGCGAGTGGCTGCTCCATACAATCCATATCAGGCACCCAGGGCACAATGGCAAGTAATGCCAAGAAACCAAAGCTTTTAAGGGAAAGGGGTGGGAGGTTTAATTTCTCTCTTGATCAGAAGTTTTTAGCAAGTCCCAGCTGGGGTAGGTCGCTGTGTCCAGCCTTTTGCCACAACATATTCTTTCTCTGGAATATTTTCAATTGCTTTGTACAAGCTGCAACAAAAGCATGGTCATGTTATTCCTCATGGCAGCAACAGGAGGGAACAGAGCAAAGGTGGTGGGTGGGAATGAAAACCAATTAAAATAAGTGTTTTCTAGTTGGATTCAAGCATTAAAGACTGGCTTGTTGCTTTGACCACAATGTTTTAGCCAGCTACTGGTGCTGTCTCAGACTGCAGGGACTCAGGGGCTAAAAGGAGACAGATAGAGCAGCTCCCAAGGGCTAAGAACATAGGAGAAACAAGATGCATAGAGAGAGAAATGTTTTTATTAGTCCAGCTGATATAGCTAGAAAAAAATAGACAAGTTTTCAGGCATCTCCTTCCATTAGGTAATTGCTGTGAGTGCAGTAACGACGCCGTGTTGAGGAGAGGCACCACTAAATGAACACTCTCTGATTACAAGAAGCAAAACCAGCTATTTGCCAAGCGTCTGTGAACAGTGACATGAAGCACAGCATGGGGGAATCTAAAGAATATACAGAACCAACCGGTTGTCTCTTGCACCATTTTCTCTTCCCTGCTCTCACAAGCTTCGTACAGAAAAAACCCTGTGCTGATTAACTCAAACACAGGAACACCCAGCACAGAACAAAACTCTTACATGTGATCTCCTCTCCCCCACCCAGTTAAATTTGAAACACATAGAAAGCTGTATTAAAAGAAAAAAATCTGATCAGAGATGTTCACTCAGCCTTTTCTCACCAAAATTAAATTAGCTTTACCCCAGCTGGAGTCATCTCCTCAGCTAAGTGACAGCCTGCAATCACAGCCTTAGAAATATCACAGCCTTTACAAAAGAAAGCTTCAGTTATCTACACAAACCTATATAAAGCCACATGCCGTGGAGCTCTGCATCAACCTTTCATCATGCTCCCTCTATCAAAGCTGGATTTTAGCTGTGGGTAGAGCTGTTGAGCAGGTGCATCTGCATGAGCTGCAAAGCTGCTGTTCCTAAGGGTGTGATGCTCATAGTTATCAATACTTCTGGAAAATGTTGCTCTTATAGGTTAATAGTGTGATGCTTCCACGCTGCAAGCACACATGTACAGCCATTCTGAAGAACACACCCAGAGAACAGCCTGAGCTTGCAAGCCAGACCCAGTTTGGAAAAGAAAACTAACTTACCATGTTTTAATTGACTATACTGCTCATTTTTAATTCCATGGGACAACTGGTGCATGGGCCATCAAAAGCCAGCTGAAGAAACCAAATTATCTGGTATTTTCCCATAACTGGCAGCTATCAGCCCCCATCTCTTCCCTGGCTGAACTGAAATCACTTACAGAGAAGCATGGGTTTAATTAATTTAGATTTCACCTCACTCCTGAGCCTCAGAAGAGCCATTGGTTGTTTATACCACCTCTCTGCAGAGCCTGAGAATGAAGACAATCTTCTTCATACAAACTAGCTCAGGGTCAACAGTACTATGGGCTGAAGTCTGATCTCAAAGCACTGCTTAGTAGCCCCAGGAGGAGCCAATGGAGAACAGCAGCCCTCTGCACCCAGCCCTGTCTCCTCTCCCACACAGGAGTCAGCCTGGCTTGCTGCACTCAGGATAATAACAGTTTATAGTTGGCATGAGCAGATGCACAAGTCAAAGCCTTGGAGGTAGGGCATGTTTGCAGTGACTCATGTTTAACACTAGTTCTCAAATTTACAGCAACTACAATCAAGTTAAAGGTTCAACTTTTGCTTTAACATTTCAACTCAGGTGGTCTGCAGCAGCACAGCCAGGAAGATGTGCTTGCACACAAAACCAGCCCCTCTAGCATAACTACAAAAACCAAGTCACTTAAATCTCAAAGACATTCAGTTAACATATCTAAGACATCTCAGGCCAAACAATAGTTTATTTCATTTTGAGCAACATCTCAACCATCAAAAAAATAAACTCTAACACAGATGGATGGAAGACTTCTCTACAGTGTAACTAAGTGGGCTCTGACCCCAAGGGTTTGAATTGGAGTGACCTTTTATTATTCATCCAATAAGTTAGGAAGCATGAGAATAAAGTGCTTTATTTCTGAGCTGGCATGAGGTCATCAATGGACTGGCCTTTTTCAAGGCGTTTTTCCATTTCAATGAGCAGCTTCACACCATCCACCACCATCTGCACCAGCTCCACCTCAGAGAAGCCAAGACGATCAGCATTGGAGACATCAAACACTCCTCCAACAGCAGCTGTGTCCACACCACCTGCAGCAAGAGATTTAGTTAGAACACTGACCACAGCCAGAGCAGGTGAGTCTGCCTTTCTTCCCTCACCAGCTGGAGGTGGGGACACAGCAAGATGATTCTCTACAAGCTGCCACTGGTGTCTCCTCCTACGTGCAGGGAGATAAAACCACATGTGACTGCCAACATGAACCACAGACCTTGCCACTAGGCCAGGTCTTTTTTCTTTTGACTCATGAGCAAGGTAACCCACGGTCAGAAATAACTTCTGACAAGGAGATAGCTCCAGTGGGTAAACCTGGATTCCCATCCCTGCTTACAATGTGAACAGCTGTCACCAGGCCCATCTTATCTGGTGCTCAGAATGACACACAGGACATAACCAGAGAACCACACACAGCACAGTGTAAGCAGAGCTCTGGCATCCCCAACTCCTCTAATAAACAATTTAAAGACTTTTTTCTCTCCACGTGCTTTACAAAGGAACCTTTTGGATGGTCTGACAGGCAATGACAGTGTGAACAAGACACGGCTCTGGCTGTAGCCAGGCTTCTGATAGTGTCTTAGGGCACACCGACCTGGCCATCAGTGTATCAACTCTCACCTGTGCCTCGTTTCTGCAGCCGAAGCCTCTTGAGGACTTCTCCAAACTTGTCATTTTTCCCAAGGTGTGGCAGCTTGATGTGCACACCAGCACGGAGCCCTGTTCCAAGGTTGGATGGGCAGGTCAGGATGTAGCCCAAGTGTGGATTCCACATGAACTCGTAGTTTTTGGCCTTGAAGAGAGTTTCTATCTATAAATAGAAAGAATGGATGTTTAGAGATTGTTCTCTGCCTGAAGGATGTAGGACATCCATTAGTGCTCATTTACAGCTTCAGTCACCTAGCAACAGCCACAACACTTGGAACAGCTATTTCAGTCACATAAGCCCCCTCCATTTGGAAAAAAGGGCCACCAACAAGGAGCTTTTAAGGCCTTAATCTTGCTCCTAGGGGTGAGACAGGCTAAGTTTAAAAGCTACACTTCTTACATCACTATCTTCTGGAAAGTTTGATTTAGTACATGTCAAGCTGACACATCTCTTAGGATCAGGAAAGGGGCTGGTAAAGCTGAAGTTCATATCAAAACTAGGAGAGAACAGCATCCAGCCTAAAAACTTCAGTCCAGCTTTGCCCATCCTCATTCAAGTAATTTCTCCTCTCATGCAAGGTGTCTCAGAGCTTTAGAGAACTATGTGGAATTTCTTTAAAATACATTTTAGACATTTGGATAAGGGTGCCACCATATCAGAAATGTATTCTAGATTTCATAGCTGCAAGGCTTTTTACCAATATAGGTGTTTTGGAGCCCTCCCAGCTCAGGACCTCATCATGATGTTTCCAGAGATCCAGGCTATGAAACACAACCATGCAGAACTCGGGAGGGGGCTTGAAGAAGTTTGCATTTCAGCTCTAACTAGAGAACCACACAGCAGCTCAGGCAATATTGATTTACCTTTGTTAGCCCAGTACAGAAGCGCTGAAATACTTCCTTCATGTTGCCACCTTTTTGCATGGAAATAACTCTAAGGTGATCCTCCTCATTGATCCAAACAAGGAAGGTCTTGTTATCATTGTGCCTAGGGGACAAAGCAAACAAGTCGTTGTCTTCCCACCTCTCATTTTGAAGAGCACTAAATTGCTCATCACTGTAGCTTTTATTTCAAGAGGCTCACTTAATTGGTTCATCAAATAAATGGATCTTACTTCTTTTGTCTATGCAGTTAAGTATAGACCTGCTCTTCTCAAGAGGTAGTTTGAATTGGCCTTTATCTAAACGGGTCAAAGTAATAACATGGCATCAACCCCTAAAATCTGCTCAACCCCCTAGCTCACTTGTGGCCCCATTTTACAAATTTAAGCTATTTCATCTGCTCAGCAGTCTGCAAAAGGGTGACCAGTACAGACTCTGAGGCAGCCTTGTGTTATGGACATCACTATACCGTGTTGACCACGTACAACAGAGCTTTTTTTATCAGAATTGTCAGATTCTGTTAAATTGCATTTCTTATCTTATTTTCACTATTAATTTTTGATCAGAGCTTTTCAGAGATGCTGTAAAAACCTCTGAACAATGGTACTCTCTTGTCCCAGCTTGCAGCTGACAGCAAGTACTC
This sequence comes from Pseudopipra pipra, assembly GCF_036250125.1. Taxonomy (NCBI): domain Eukaryota; kingdom Metazoa; phylum Chordata; class Aves; order Passeriformes; family Pipridae; genus Pseudopipra; species Pseudopipra pipra. The sequence goes on from NC_087554.1 coordinate 55,222,293, forward strand.
TCTCCGATGATATTTATCATGCTGGTAATTTCTGAACTTATTAGGATCAAAAATTAGCTAGTACCCAAGGAAAGTTATTTATGCAGACAACACTAAGACATTACACTTCAAGTCTGTAGATTAGTCATGCTCAGATGACAGCGCTATCTGGTGCTGGCAATCTGCAGGTAGATGATGCAATCTTAAAGGTGACCTACAGAAACAACGCGTGCTTCCTCTGGGTTGTACTGAAACAGCTGCAGTAATAAGACTGGAGCATTCCTGGTGATGAAAACCTAGCCCTTAACTTACAAGGGAGCAAGCTAATTATGCTGCAGAAGCTCCTGAGATGCAGAGTTTTATGTAGGTGACCTACATCTAACAAGCAGAATCCTTCCATTCCATACCTCTGCATCAGTCAACTCCTGTCACCGAGTCTCTGGGGACAGGGGGAAATCTTATCACTAGTACAGGTAAAGTCATACTAGTCCAGCACCAGTGAGTTTCTGCAAGCAGAAGTCATGAGACTCCAAGGGAGTAACTATGCATCCAGGACCAACTCTGAGCTAAGACACTGCTATGGTTTGTACCACAAGTTACTCTCAGCTCCTGGACAAGAGCTAAATGTAGTGGTACATCTGCTCCATTAGAAGTGATCTACTTTTATAAGCTGATTCAATTTTCCTCTGGTGCTTCACTAACCTGGGCTGGATGGGCAGCCTCTGGTTCCAGGCTAGCCAAGCTGGCTTGTTCCTACCAGCATAATAATACTTGTCCAAATTCTGCTGGTTAAGCTGCAACTTTCCCCAGAGGACAACACAGAAGTTTCTCAATAGATTCAGTATTACAAGTTGAAGCTGCTGTTTAGTCCAACAGTACCAGTCACCACCAAAACTACAATTTTTTTTTGCAGGGATCTCATACAACTCCATTCTTCCAGACATACTCACCAGATGCCCCTGGCATCAGGCCAGTCTCGTGCCATCCCAGATGCCAACAGAAGAGGAGAAACTGGCTTGTCAAACAAGAAGTGGTCATCAATCAGCTGCTGCTGCTCTGCATCAGTCATGTTCCTCAGAGCATAGTACTTTCCCTTGAGATCACCGTCCAGACTACCCAGAGCTGAAAGAGAGAGGCACTTTCAGGATGGGACCAAAGGTGTTAAGACATTCCCAGCACTTTACAGACCACACACACAGTATGGCCATGTCTGATCTGCTGCGTTTGGTTCCTCCCTTGCTTTCATCTGCAACGGCAATGCCTTTGTGGCATTGCAGAACTTGAGGCAGTATCAGATGATGTGTCTGCACCTTCCAGGCTTATACAAGTAGCCTTTGTTCCCTTACATGCAGTATAGAATCCTTACTGCTGCAGAACTTACAAGTGGACTGCTTTCTTCCAAGGAGAACCAAGGTCATGAATATTACAAACAGTATTATTCTAGTCAAGGACTATTACCCTGCCCTTGAGAGGTTTTGGAACAACCACTCTCCCAGCGTCCAGAATATGCACCTTGAGCATATCATCATTCTTTTACCTAATGGCATTGGAAGGCAACAGAAACAACTTCCAGCTGAGGAGTTTCACTGAAAACTAAGACTTACTCTACTCAGCTGCAGATTTGCAGCAAGACTACACCTCTAAACAAGCTGAGCATTAATGAAAGTAAATTAAAAGCAGCCACAGAATACTGCACACCCATGACTCAAGCCCTGTAGTTGCCACATACCTGTTACATTTCAGGTTTGAGCTCTGACGAACCAACTTCTTTCACCACACACACAGACAGAAGCTTTTGAGATCAGCAAAGGTCAACTTAACGCAGCCCAACTTCCCTCTGACACGTGCTCTTGCTCTCAGCTACACACTGCAACGCTGAGGCAATGCTAATGCAATGAGCCTTTTCCAGGGAAGGCTTCATGTTCAGACCAAGTCTCCCAGGAGGTGGCTTTTGCCAACTGCCTCCATCTTCAAACTGCAAAGAACAGCTCTTGCACAAAGGACAGACATATTTCCCTGATGCACCTAGTTCTCACTTACCTTCAACAGAGAGCTTCTCAATAGCCCGCCTCTCTCCTCGACTACAGTGCGGGGGAAGACAGAATCCACGGATGCTTCTCCCAGTTCTGACACGGGAACTTAGCACATAATTGGGATCCAGGTCATCACCTCCCTATAAATTGGGAAATCAGTGAGTACAACCCTGTTACCAAGATACCTCCCCTAAATACACGTAGCTCCCATACATTTGAACGTGCACCTTACGCTTGAGGTATTGACACCTTGGTCTGTAAGACCGTGTCTTACTGCAGGACTATTTCCTTCAGCATTAGGTCAAGTATGTGTGACACAACCCTTGTTTAGAGGCCAAGGGTACAGCTACTAAGTAGTCCTAAAAGACAGGGATACCACCAGACCATCAGTTTTATGTCCATTTCAGACTACAATCTGGGCTTGTTACCCCTTCAGATCTGCAATCTACAAGTATCAACATGAGGCAGAACCTTCTTTGGTAGGTGTTTACTCTTGCAAACAAAACTTATTCATTACTGTTCTCCAAACTTTCTTATTTTCAGTATGACCTACAGCAAGCCCATCAACATGTCATCAGGAACTCCTAGAGTTTACAGTAACATCTGAAATCCATAAACCAGGCAGAAATCCTTACTCCTAGCCATAATATCTATTCGATAGTATGACACCATCAGCTGATATTTAAGATCCAAGATCAGATAGCAGGAAGTGTTTAATTTTTATGACAGGCCATGACTCCTAGGACAGTGTTGTTTAGGCTTGACTACTACAGCCCACGGTTCACGGAAATACATAAAGGTGTTTGGCACAACCTGTGCCACAGCAGCACCTGAGGCAAGCTCCTGCTGCATGCCAGCTGCCTGGTTCTACCCAGCCACTGACATCCTACAGCAGCAAACTCTTCAGTCTGACTGCATCAGACTCATAGCCCATGTGTCTGTGCTCCGTGGAAGTGAGGGGACAGAGCCTGAACAATCAGTTTAGGCAGCTGCCAACAACTTTACAGTCCTCGGACCAGTAACCTGTAATCGATCACAAGTTTATACCTGCAGGTTATCGGCATTCAGGTCGGTCTTGTGCTGATCGCTTGGTTTGTAGCCACCATGCCTGTCTTCAATAACTGGATCAAAGAGCTCCTTAAACACGTCATAGGATTCTTCATCACCAGCCACACATCCTACTGTCATTATGAAGGGATGGCCTGAAGTGGTAATAAAGTCAGAAGAGCTAAGTTTGGGTGACGTTTGGCTGTACTCCAGCGCAGCACTAACCAGGCAAGTTCTTTAGTGGCAAGTCTAGTCACTTAGAAATTCATTCTTACATAAAAACATTTGGAGAGACCCTACATTTTGCACTTCATCCAGTTAATCAAATGCAGTGCTATGGAAACCCATAGCTGTTGTCATTAAACCATGCTCCTTTGTCAAGCTTGGTTTAGGACAAATTTGCACAGCACATCTAATTTTACTAACTAATTTAGATCACTGGATAGAAGTCATGTCTAAACAATCATGCTTTGCTGTAAGCAAGCATGCTTCGCTTTTTTGCTCCTTCTGCTACAGAGCTACATTTCTGTAGTCTGCTCATAAATACCACCTCCACAAGATTAGTTTTAAGTCACCATATTCAAAAGCACCAGTTACTTCAGCTGGTTCACACGGAATATTCTCAACGCGTTTTACCAGGATTATCAACCCCAGTCTGAATGACATCATCCAGGGTGAAGCCACTGGGCGTGACTCTGTCTCTCAGTTTCGTGTATAAATCCAGGGTTAGAACTTTGGCCATGTGGTTGTTGTGGGTGCTCAGGTCCGGGTACTCCTCATCAGGAGGCAGTCTCTGATTATTTAGTTGGGCCATTTTGATATTGCTAGAGCAAAAATAAATACTGTAATGTTAACATGTAAACACATCTGCTCCCCCTTTTTCATAGAAGTGCTAGAGAACATCACATAACCAGTTTGGAATAAGAACAGACCAGGACAGCCAGGTAAGCCAACATTTCCCCCTCCCCTCCCTCCCTGGTTGCATTATAATTAGGATGTATTTGATTTGAGGTTTTTGGCGTTGTTTTTTTTTCCTTCAGATTTAAAGTATTTAGCAGAGTAGTTACATAATTGAAGTGTCTGGGAATTGATATGTCAGATCACAGCATGGAACATGGCTTGAAGGAGCACAGCCTCTTAATAAGGCCATGCCTTTAGCGCAGTCTCTCAATGCTTTGCAAGATTTGCCCCTCAGTAGCTCAAGAGTTTTGGGTGCCGTTGTCAAGAAGCACTTCCAGTCAGGAGGGAGAACAGATCATTATGCAGATCTAACGGTCCCATTACCTGGGTTGTCAACCCCAGTCTGGATGCAATCATCCAGGGTAAATCCACTGGGGGTCTGTTTATCTCTCAATTTCTTGTACAGGTCCGGGGTCAGCACCTTGGCCATGTGATTGTTGTGAGCTTTCAGGTCAGGGTACTCATCCTCAGGTTTGTACTTCATCTTCAGGAGGTTGTGGCTGTTTGAGAAGGGCATGGCTGACCCTACCGTAGTCACTAAGGGAGAAAGAGGGGAAGCCTATCACAGGGGGCTTGGTAGCCTCCGAACCGCCCGGGGGAACGCCAGGCACCCAGGCAAGGTCACCTTGGCTCGTGTTCCACCCGCGCCTTTCACACCTTTGCTGCTACACCGCTTTCCACAAGCGCCAGGAAGGAGGAAAAAAACAGAAGTTCTTCACCTCCACCAGCCTGGCCGCAGGGGCATGGGCTCTCCCGCCTCCCGGGTAAGGGGACGCCCCCAAGGTCGCTGGGAGCGGCCGCGGCAGCGCCGGGCAGACCCCGCGAGTGGCTGCGGGGCGGGGGGAGCGGCCGGGCGGCCGCGGGGCAGGGGTGGCTCGGCCCCGCCGGGACCCCGGTCCAGCGGCAGGTGAGCGGGGCGGCTCCGCTGCGCCCTCGGAGCGCGGCCGCGCCTCCTCCCAGCGCTGCCGGACCACAAGGTCCTGAGCAGCGGCAGCGCCCGCCGAGCAACGGCTGCTCCCCGGCCAGGGAGCGGAGGGGCGGGCGGCATCCGACAAGCCCTTACACAACAGACGGCTCCCTCGGGGGACCTGGACGGGGCGAGCATATGTAACTACCCTGCTAAATACCAGGTTAATCTGGTTTTAAAGCGGGGCCAGCCCAGTGAGCACCTGCGTCGCGCCCCGCGCCCCGGCTGCGCCCCTGCCCCGCGCCGTCCCCCGCTCCCCTCCTCAGCCGGACCGGCTCCACCCCACATAGCAGGGGAAAAAAAAAAAGACAAAAAAAAAAAAAAGGGAAAAAAAGAAAAAAAGGAAAAATACAAAAAAATTGAAATCCCTTGTCTTAAGGCTGCATAGCGGCTGCCCCGGTACTTACCGAGGGCTCCGCAGCTATAGCAAGGATGTCCGCGCTGCTCCGCGCCCCGTAACGCCCGAGCCGGAGTGGAGCCCCGATCCTGCCGTTGCGTCCCTTTTATATAGAGCGCTAACCGCCGCCCCATTGGCCGTTATTTATAGCCCATTCATTCCATTGGGCCGCGCACCGGAGGGCGGGGCCAACGCTCCGCTGCCGGCCGGTCCCGCGCCTGCCGCCATTTTGCTCGGCGTTGGGGAGGCCGCGCGGGGGCGGGGGGACCCCCTGGGGCCGCTCCGGCAGAGCCGAGGGAGCCGCGGCGCCTCCGCTGAGCGCTGATGTGTGGGCAGAATTCCACCTCGGTGCGCCATCGTGCACCAACAATGGCCCGTTGCCATGAATATTGGCTCTTCACACCTCGGTCGAGGATTCAGCCGCGGGTGTGATAACGTGCCATCCCAAAACTGAGGGTTATGTAATGTCAGCACTGGCCGTAACTGTCAGTAACTGCCCCTGAGGCGGGTGCGGATCTGGCGCCCAGCCCCCGGCAGCCCGGCTCTGCTGAGGGAGGACCTGCACCTCGCCTCCAGCACCTGCGAAGCCGTGGGCTCGTTTTACAGTTTAAAGTGAAAGGAAGTAGGGTGGTTGTGTAAAGCACAGCGAATCCTCTGCTTGTCATGTGCCAAAAAAAAAAAAAGAAGTCTTAAGCTTTTATTGGAGAGTGGGTGATTTCCTGCTAAAGATGGGCACAGGAACTCTGGGATCTGACCCATCTAAAGCTCACCTAAAATTCGCAAAAACAGTGACTTCCACTGGTCCCTTTGTGAGCCGGTTTGTCCCAAAGCCAAGATGCAGCTGAGAATCCTGATGTTTGCAGAAATAAATATATTAACAGTGTGAATGACTGGCTTGATCTGACTTTCACCTTTACATAATAGTATCTTTATCTTTCTCTGATGTGTGTTTCTCACAGCATAACCCATGTTTATTATCCTCCTGTCCAAACAGAGTGTACTTATCCACGTGAATGCAGATCTGAGTCCCACAGTTGCCTTCCTTGACACAAGCTGTGAATGTCAGGAGACATCACCTAAAACTCTTTCCCTACCACAATCCTTTCAGCACCACAACCAGTACCCTCACCCTAACAACAAGAAGTGAGGGCACTTTACAGAACTGCTTAGGATTTAAAAATAATAATGTACATATAGAAAAAATCATTGCAAAATAAAAAGCCTAGACTGCCTGAAATAAAAATATACTGTGTTTGGCTGCCATCCAGATTTCCGAGTTATTCCAGGTCTGGTAGACTGAGATGCTGAATATACAGATCTCCAGGAGAAGCCAAGGGCTCAGCATCTGTACAAGTCCGGCCTCTTATCTTCCGGATCAAAGAACAAATCCTCTCTCTAGGACTGCTCTGCACTTTTAACCTCACAGAATCTTCCCCTACATATTACTAGTTTCACACAACGCTCACACTTCAGAATAGTGTAAATTGCAAGTAATGCCATGGCTAAACAAGTATTAAATGAATGTAAGCGCAAAACTGTACCCAGAGTCCTCAATAAATTAAAATATAAATATAGTACTGCTGGATTACCTCAGCTGCAAACATAATTCTGATTGTGGATTTTTCTAACGTAAAACACGTAGTTTTAATCTTTTATTTGAAATAGAAATAAAACTAAAACCATTTTCTTAAGTTATACCATATTTTTGTGGTGGTGTTCTTCACAAAAAGAAAAAAAAATCATATTAGGGTAGGTTCTGAAGGCTCCTTTCACCTTATTCCATAATCTATTGCCACACAAACAAAGAAGCAATCAACTGTTCTGTAATGTAATTGTTCAGTATATTTGTGGAGTCAAGGTCACCAAGATCCAAAATCCAAGGATCTACTTCTGTTCATTGGATATGCTCCTTCCCTCCCAGTCTTGCAGAACAGGAAACACCAGTCATTATAAGCAGGTAGTAGATCTCAGTGTGCCATACATTACAGCATTTCCAACACAAACAGAGACCTGTTTTTCACAGAACTTTGGTCTGAGAAGCAGATATGGAAAGAGAGTCACGGGTGCAAAAAGACTAAAATATGTTCAATTTATATGTTTAATAAACAGTGCACTCTCTACCCCTTTTCCCTCACCACTACTTGACAAAATTCTAGTGTGCAGTACGTCAGAAGTGGCTGGGTTTTACTCAGACAGCATTTTAAGATCTGCCAAAAGCTGTGTGTAAACTGGATCCTACCTTTGTCACAGCATCCCATGCCAGCTTCCCTGGTGACTTAATTACAGATGCTGTGCCTTGTGTCAACAGCCTCTGATCACCCGCTCTATCTGCCTCATCTGCTGGGAAACACTTGCTTTGGATAAGCCTGTATGGCCTGTTAGACTGTGATAAAGGTGCCAATACTCACTTTCCATGCTGGGATGGTATCTTAGCGAATACTGACTTATACATGTTGAGTTCTGCAGCTCAGGATGGAAAGGTGGGGTGATTACTCCAGAGATCTCTGCACTGAGCTTTAACAATGAAGAATTAAGGGAAGTTAATCATGGGCCATGCAGCTAACTTCCTAAGAGGCTTAATTATAAATGTTGTGCAGTGTACAACTGCAAGAGAGGATGGGTGCTGGCTAGTGAATGTGTCTTCTGAAATTACTTGCGTGAATGTAAGATGAAGCTGAAGATTTAGGAGATAAACATTTTCTTAAAAATGTAGAAGAATATTCCGAATTAGGAAACAGCAAGAGAAAGTAGTTTGCTATAAACAACTGAATTGTCTCCAGTTCCTAATTGAAAACTAAACAGCACTTGAAAATTAAACATAACACTCATGTAATAGTAAATTAAAGAAATTGGTTATAGTTGCATCTGCTTGTCAAGTGAAACTTCTCTTCCCATTTATATTTATCACTTAAAATGTATTTGCCTAGTTATTATCCTTGGTGTACTTTTTCTCACTTCTTAGGCAGTCTGTTGAAAATTACTGATAGTTTCCAGTGAGCTGAGGGCCTGTGGAAACTAGGAGTTGCTAAGTGCCTCAATCTTGCACACAGTCAGGCCCACAGTGATCTGAACATCAGCTCATCACGGGAAAGAAAGGACATGAGAACATAAACAATGACAAATATAGCCAATGACACTAAAAATGTCAGAAAATTAAACAAAGTGGGTGCAAATATAAAGGCAAAGTAGAGCCATGATTGCCAGTCAGAAAAACAGCTGAGTAGGAGTTTGCAGTTTAAGAAACCTCTGAAACTGCATACATTATGTTTAGATTAGATGGAGGAGAGTTTCATAACTAACAAAGACTACTGCAATTATGCTATGGGTAGGTCAACACCATAACAAAAAATACGTTCTCACTGAAGGTAATGGGAAAAAAATCCCTTTTACTTGATGGAACCACAAAAAAGTCACAGCTCATCATCTAAACAGATCTCCGTTACTGTGGTCGTGATTGTGAAAGGATGACTTTCTCCATCATTGTGTATTATGGGTTCCTGGTGAATGCAGCACAGTACAGAGCATTATCTGATTTAACTGGGAACACTACCTGCACGTCCAGGGTGATTCACACGCTCTCTGCTATGCCCATACCCCTCCCATGCCAGGTGGCCTGGGCTTGTTGTGAGCAGAAGATGAGGCAATACTCTCCTCCTTTGCTTCTCCTTGCCTCCTGATTACATCCCCCGTACCACCAGGGCACACAGGGCTCTCCACATCACTTCAATCCTAAACATGAGACACAAGTAGGAGTTAGTACCATGCTGTTAGGGGGTTAGATAACGATTCTGCTGCTTCTGAGCCCACATTGTGGTTTCTCCTGCAGCCTTATGAAACCCCTGTGAGGAGCTCGGTTGGCCTCGAGCTGCCTTTCCCCGAGTAGGCTGCCCTGGGGGAGGGCAGCTGGAACTTTCTGGAAGCTCCATTCCCCAAGCACTGGAGGCGAGGCTTGGGTCTGCCGATGGCAAAGGCAGAGCCATTCCCTGGGGAAGGGGCTTCAGCCCTCCTGGTGGTGGTCCTCGAGATTCCTCACACATTGGATGGGTGAGGAACGCAAGTTCCCATTGGGGCCACCAGTCCCCATCATGGCTTTTAACAGTGACCCACTGGGACCCCTCAAGTTTCACAGAGAGGGCAGCTGCCCAAGGCAGGAGCACCTCGGCCAGCTCATCGAGAGGTGCCTGGGGGGCTGCTGAGGGAAGTCAGTGGGTGTCCCCCCTCCTCAGGGTCCCAGCAAGGAGCACTGAGGGGGACGGGCGCCTCGATGGGACTGTGGGCATGGTGGGCTGAGGGGGACAGGCGGCTCAAGGGGGCTGAGAGGTACAGGCGCCTCGATGGGACTGAGGGGTTGGCGGTCTGAGGGGAGCGGGCGACTCAGTGGGGCTGAGGGGGACAGGCGCTTCGATGGGACTGAGGGGATGGCGGGCTGATGGGAACGGGCGGCGAGAACAGGGTCTGACCGCACCGGGCACTGGCGGCGGCGACTCCCCGGCTCCAGGCAGGGCTGGCGGGGGCGGAGGCGGCGGGAGCGTCAGCAGCCTGCGACCGGGGCGGAAGGAGGCGCTGGGCGGGCTCCGCGTGTGAGGAGAGCCGAGCCGGGCCGGGCCGGGCCGGGCCTGGGGAGGTAACGGCTCGGGATGCGGGGACAGCCGGCGGCTGCCTGGGGGACACGGGCGGTGGGGCGAGGGCGGTCCCGCCCCCCGCGGAGCCGTCACGGGTTAACACTGCTCTGCCGCAGGCTAATCCCGCCTCTGACCCCTTCCCTGCCCGGTCCGTGCTTCTCACCCCGCTCCCGCAGCAAATACCGCGTTAAATCCTTCGGGCCCGGAACAGCCGTGAGGTTCCCGGGTCCGCTGGGACGGGCTGATGCGCTGCCGGGCGCGGGAGGGGGCTGAGGGGAGCTCTGGCACCGGGGTCACCTGTCGGAGCGCGGGCAGAGAGCGATTCACCAGCCCGGGGGGGAGAGAGGGCTGTGGTTGCCTCCTCCTCCTCTTCGGGAGCTTCCCCTACCCCCATGCCAAGCTGCCAGGCTGCAGGAGGGGGAAGAGGCAGCCTGCCAGGTTCTTGTGGCAGCTGATCAGGGGAGGGAGAGGTATACCTGGGCTGTGGTTGAAGGGAGCACAGTTATGTCAGTGGTTTAATTTGTGAGGCTGCGAGGGATCGCCTGGGTCGTTGGGTTTAGGTCGCTGCAGCCATGGCAAGGCCGCAGAAAAGTCCTGATCCCGTGGCAGGAGGCCCTGCCTCACCTCCTTGCCACTGCCATTCCCACCACTGTCATTCCCCTGCTCCCATTCCCCCATTGCCATTCCCCCCACACACTGCCATTGCCCCCCACTTGGCAGCACCCTGTGGCAGCAGCGATGCTCCTCCAGTCCCCTGCGTGCTGCCCAGAGGAGAAGTGTAACACAGTGCAGGAGCCTCTGCACTGGGAGGGAATGGAAAATATTTCAAGTGTTTGTAGCTCAACTCTGTTCCTTGCAATAGGGGGAGGGGAGGCAAAGAATTTTCCAAAACTTGTCACAGACACCAATTTTACCCCAAGTGGATGAATATAATGTGCCAGTTAGAGGTCTGAGCCTGAGAGATGAGTCACTTGGGATGTCAGTGTGCACTGACATGGACTGGACTTTCTGGACTTGATGGTCTTGAAGGTCTCTTCCAACCTTGATGATTCTGTGATTCACTGCTGTGACAATTAGCTGTGTTAAGTGTAGTGGCTCAAAGGAAGGCAAAGAAACTGGGAGCCAGTTTGTGTGATCAAAGGGAGATCTCTCTGTGTCCCTGCAGACATGCTGCAGGAATGTTGCTTTTGCAAATGGGTGTAGTTGCAGTAAATACTGTGAAAGAAATGGACTACAGTGGAGATCCTTTCAAATGACACTGTTCTGAGAGCTGAAAACTGCACTGCATTAATAGTATCTCCAATGAGAACTATAGGTATCATTTATGAGCGATTAAGACATGAATGTAATCAGAAGGTGCAAGCTATAAAACACAGCATTTGTGCTATCTCACAACATCCTGTATGTATACACTTCTGAATTCATTCTTACTATTTCACCATATGTCCAGACAGGCCTGTTCTGCTTTGGCATCTGAACACCTTACGCAATAATCGTGTCATGAGCTTTGGAAGTTTTGCCCACAAGCACATCTGTTTATCAGCGTCAGTGACTGAAATTATAAATGTAGCTTCTTAGCAGCAAACTGAGCTACCTGGAGTTCTGGTCAACAAAACCAGACTACAGTTCTAGAACTGAAAGTTTTTAATTAAAACAATGAAGCAGGACCAAGCTGCTACACATTCAATACAAAAGTGCTGAAACCAAATCATTACTCTGAAACTAAAAGTTATGGTGCTTTTGATTATGTTGTGGAAGAAGTAGCGGAAATTTGACTTTCAAAGCCTTCTGTCAAAGGCTTTAATTTCTTACTTTGGGATCACCATTGCTTCCTTAAAAAATTCATTCCACAACCTGATCAACCTGCAGCTTAGATATTTAGCTGCCTTATCTGAAAGGCAATGCCAGGTTTCATTGTAAGTTGCCTTCTGATTTCTAGATTGTCTACTCAAAGCCAACAAAAGTTAATTGTAATTCTCTAAACAGCTCCAAGACCATGGGGCTGAAGTGATAAAACTGTTTGCATTAGTTTGCAAATGGTTGTTTACATTCAGCTGCAGCCCAGATTGCTTCCCAGACAATTACTTTGCACCCCCAATGGCAAATTAAAGACCACAGTATTCTTTTTTCCCATGTAGTTAGTAAAATTTATGCATAAATTAATGCAGATACTGCGTTTATCCAATCTCTAAACCTCCAGTTGGAGAACTGTCAAGTAAACTTTAGTTAGTGGTCTTAATAACTAGTGATTTATGTCAAGGCAAGTAGTAGTATGTCTTTACGTTGTAAATCACCAAGAAATAAGCAAGAAAAGGGGAATAAAAGTTACTGCTTAATAACATGCTCTGAGTGCTCATGAACTGGAATCGGACAAAGTACTGAAATTGGTACTAATTGCACTAATTGTACAAGTTTCTCAGTAGCATTTTGGAGCAGGCTGAGAAATTACAATGTATTTCCCGATTTTTCTTTAAAATGTACTATAAACCAGGAAAAATACTGGTTATATTCAAATCTGTAGGTTTTTCCATTGATTTTAATTGGATCAAGAGTGCAGCGGGGGGGGGGGGGGTGGGTCTCTGAACCTCCTGGAGTTCTCTTCCCAACGTCTTATTTGCACAGTGTGGTTTTGTTCTGTATTGGGGAAAATAAAATTATTTGGGTTTATGTCTGTACTTTCAGATCCTGCGAAACTCTCCTGACCTATTTAATCTTTTCTAGGTGTCAATCATCAACCAACAACTGTCACAATGAGTTTTATTGAATATGGAGATACCATAAAGGATGGTGACACAGCTATTGTGTTCTTGGGCCACGAATCCATGTTTCCTGTGAAAGTCCAGCATGGCACTGTAACACAGACTAAGTATGGGGTCATCAGGCACTCCACAGACCTCATAGGCAAGAAGTATGGCTCCAAAGTGACCTGCAGTAAGGGAGGATGGGTGTTCATTCTTCATCCAACTCCAGAACTGTGGACCATGAATCTCCCTCACAGGACACAGATTCTGTATTCCACTGACATCTCTATAATCACCATGATGTTAGAACTGAAGCCAGGCTCCATAGTATGTGAATCAGGTAATAATTACTATGTTGAAATCCTTTATTAAGAACTAACACCAACACTTCCATGAAAAAACTGGCTTTTCTTTATATTTTGCTGAAAGGTGAGCTTTTTCCCACTGTGATACAATTTTCTGAGCCTACACATTGAATAATTTTATTTCATGCGCACGTGTTACCAGCTGCTGTTTCTTCAACAACTGATGCTACCTCAGTAAGCTGGCCTTGTGTATGGATATACCTCTGAGTATGTGTTTGATTAATTCATCTGTTTAGAACAAGTATGGACACATTTTCACTTCCCTTTTCTAAAACTGTTGTTAAGTACTTTAAAATGTTTTTAAATACATTATTTGAATCAAAAGCTGAGCTTTGAATTTGCAGTTTCAGAAAATATAGTTGAGATGGCCTCGTGGAAGAGAGTCTGATGATAGGGTGTTGAACTAATAAGGGAAATAAAGTGGCAGTGTTTATATGAAGTGATACCATGTAAGTACATATATTTCGTTTTTCTCTTCCCAAGCGTGATCTACTTGTAGCACCACAACTACATGCAAAATCACTGATATAATACAATGGATGATATGTTCTTCACAGGGATTTGTTTTGTTTCAAAACTTGGTTTAATTTATTACAGCTTTTCGTGATTTTGCTTAATTTGGAAGTAAGGAGTGAAATTTTACATAAATATTTTCCTGATTACACAGAGTTTATAATAATGTCTTCGTAACTTTATTACTGCAGGCAGTATAAAGCTTGCTTGATTTGAGTGCATTTCTGTAGTTTGAAAAAATATGAAATGAGGCAGTTTGTCCTTGTTTTTTCTGGCTGTTTCCTTTGAGTGTTTTTATGAAGCAGTTTCATACACTTCCCTTTCAGGCATAGATATGGCAAAGGATCAGCATGACAGGACTGTGATGCACTGTACTTTCTTGCATTTAACGTTTCCTGTTCCCACTCAAACATAATTTTGGGCAACTTTTCAGGCATAAGGACCACTTATCTCTGCGTCCAGTTGTACCCGTTAAGAACCAGTACACTGAGCTGGTTGCTGTACAGCAGCACTGGAAACAGGCAAAGCCATGTGCAGAAGCCTCTGATACTGTGAAAATGGTTGGGTCCTTTGAGTTTGTAATTTGGTTTGTAGAACAATCGGGCATTTTTAGGTTTGTCATGGGGAGTAGCTTCATCAGGGAGCTCTTCACCTCTTTCCCTCCCTGCTATGTTTAGGGATGGGAAAAAACCCACAACAAATTACTTGGGGGAGGGGGAGATTTGAATTGTTCCATGTTCCTGCTCCCTTGGAATAGTCAAATGTACAGAGCAGCACTTAAAATGTTTTCAGTAATGTCAAAGGTGCCTAGAGAGAATGAAATGTTAGATTACTTGTTTATCTAAAGAGCTAAGAAATGGAAACATTTGATGATTTCAAAAAATGTTACAAGTCAAAAATCATAGACACAAACAATTCTTTTTGCTAATGGGAAGCTGCCCCCAGGTTTATTTTAATGCCTGTGCTATCAATGTATTGCAACTTAAGCTGTCCAGGAAAAGTTTTACTGCTGAAGTTGTGCTTGTCTTGCTTGAAAGGCTCACTGTTCACAAAGAAAAGAAGTACTGCATGAAATCTGTCTGGTTAACCTTGAAGCAAGAGATCTTACTGCAGATTTGCTCTGAATTACAAATTTTACAGGCATTGACAACTAGAGCCTCCAGCATGGTGATGTAATCTACTTTAGTGCCATCCCAAATTAGATGGTATTCAGTGGTCCAAAATCATTAGTTCTCAGTTAACCTCGTATGTGCTACACAGAACCAGCCCAGTGGCCATGAGTAGAAACAAGACAGGAAGCCTGGTCTAGCAATGACACTTGAGTCTGCTTCCTGCTGCTGTTGGTTATAGATGTGTTTTGAGCATTAATTAGCATGGAGGTATGTCTTTTTTATTATTTGAAGTTGAACTTAAACACACAGTTGCTGTATGTACTGGCAAAGGAGGTTCTGTAAAGAGCCCAGGCTCCTTTCCTCTTGTCTTGCTGATTGGGCTGTGGAATTGTGCCCTGCATTTACACAGTGTAAGCAAAGCAGAACTGTGGATTAGTCTCCACAACTGTGTGAAGAAAGGATCGAAAAAGTAAGATGAAATACCCTCTGTGTCGTGTTGTAATGCTGTGAATATGAGTATAAATGATCTTTTGTATGTGATTATAAAAATGGAGTAGAATAACCAGAAGGCTTAATTTTATATCACTTGAATTATACGGTTTAAATTGATTAGTCGTGTTTGTCATAAAAGATACAAACGTATTAATACAGTTTTTACTATTTTTAATAATCTTTAATAAACACATAAAGAGCAAGCTTGTCAGCAGTACATGCATAATTAAAATGATCCAGGCATACTCAGTCAGGGAACTCTGCATCTGCCTGATGTTTCATTACGGGGGTGTAGGAATATGATCCTTTTTCTGTCTTCTGCTAATTTCTAATTTATAAAGGTATGTTAAGATTTTAAAAGTGTTAGCACTAATGTTGGAGCTAAGATCTGTTGAAAGCATTGCTTTCTGGTCTGAGGAATTCCCTGCTTGGATACAGTTTTTAGCAGCCTGATCTTCCCAGAATTAAAGGATACTCAAGAGAGCTGCTTAAATACCTGCTGTAAGTGGCCTGATAGTGTGAAAGTTTATTCTTGTCAGGTTAACTCTGATCCAGTTTGTGTTCACTGCATGTGCAGCAACTGTCTAGATAAAGGAATAAGCTGAATGTTTCCTTTTTGTGTCACTCTCCAAAACTAGTCTAGATGTCAGCTTCCCAGGTAAGGCTGCCTGTAATATAACAACTCCATTTGTCAATAGATTTTGAGGGGTTTACATTTATTTTTATACTACGTTGGAACCAATATGAAACCTTTCAGATATTTTTTCCAAACAAATGTGTGTTTTTCTTTCTAGTCTCCACAGATGGAGGCTTTTTTACTGTCCTGTCTCCCTGGTGAGACCTAAACAAATGTCTGTCCTAACCCTCAAAATTGCTCAGGGTTACCCTCAGAATTACACAGTGCAGCACTGTGAAACCTCATTTAATCTGATAAATCTCAGAAATATTTTGGCTTTGATGGAGCATAGTATTTAGACAAAATGTAATTTAGTTAAAAGTACTTTAAGCACCATCCCAGTGATCCTTCAGCATTCAGCAAAATCAGACTCACATGAGCAAAAATGTTAATTGGATTTTTTTGTTTCCCTTCGGCTAAATCCCAAATTAAACCCTATTCATTGCCACACAGCAATGGGTTTCTGAGCTCATGGACTGAATTTCTGAAGGCTGAGAACAGTGTTCTGGGTCCTCATGGTTTCTAAGTAAAGGGGTAATGAGAGCTGCTGCCCAGCCTTACACTAGAGCCTCTCAAAAACAATTATGAAATTTTCAAACTCACAGCCAGGGTATAGATTTTGTTAAGAGTACACTCATAAAAAATTAGTGACGACTTAATGATTCATGGACACTTAATAAATCATTAATAGTTTATTGTGGAGTCCCAGCAAGTCATCTGTCTGCTTATGACTCTTCTGAAGTGCTTATAGACTTTTTGACAAATCCTGCTCACGTCTTTACAATTTTTGTGCCATAGGTATATGTAAATTGTTTGCAGCTCTGTCTTTAGTGTAATGTATAGACCAAAGTTTGGAAGTATTTGATTCTAGAATGTGCTCATACTAATTAATGTCTGTGTTTCATAATGTCTCCCTTATCTGCCTCTTAGCAGCTGTTCAGGTTAGAGTGAGAGAATTAGAAAACCTCATCCTTGTATAGCACCTCTTGAAGAATTAGAATGGCCTCATCAACACAGATGTCACAGAGCACAGTATTCTCTTGCCACACCAGAGCACTGAACTGGTCCAGTTCTGGGGCCCTCAACAGAAGGACCGTAAGGAGGACGTGGACCTGTTGGAGCAAGTCCAGAGGAGGCCATGAAGATGCTCAGAGGGCTGGAGCACCTCTCCTGTGAAGCCAGACTGTTCAGCCTGGGGAAGAGAAGGTTCCAGGGAGATCTTATAGCACCTGCCAGTACCCAAAAGGGCTACAAGAGAGCTGGAGAGGGAATTTTACAAGGGCATGGAGTGATAGGACAAGGGGTAATGGGCTTTAAACTGACAGAGGGCAGCTTTAGATTGGATATTAGGAAGAAACTCTTTACTGTGAGGGTGGTGAGGCACCGGCACAGGCCGCCCAGAGAAGCTGTGGATGCCCCATCCCTGGAAGTGTCGAAGCCCAGGTTGGGTGGGGTTTTGAGCATCCCGGTCTAGTGGAAGGTGTCCTGCCTATGGCAGGTGTGTTGGAACTAGAGAATCTTCAAGATGTCTTTCAACCCAAACCATTCTGTGATTCTGTGATGATTCTGTGAACCAGAAGTGATCACATGAAGCATCACTGCAATGTATTCAGACTTGTGGCTGTCATGCAGCTGATGTGGAATGCTGTCCATACCCTAAAGCATTTGTTTCCAGACTTTCTGGGCTCGCTTTCATCTTGTAATTTCACCTGACCACCAAGCTCACTTCTCATGCATCTCTGAACTTAACCATATTATATCCATTCTGTAGAAGACTCTTGAGTCTCTAAGGAAATATTAGTTCTTAAATCCTTTTGTAGGCAGTGCCAGCCTCCAAGCTTCCGTACTATCCTTCTTTTAACTTCTCAGTTTGGTCAGTGAGCAGTGGCCCTCTCTGACCTCCAGCCTGCTGCCTAAAATTCCTGCTTCAGCATGGTGTCCACAACAGGTAGGCAGGAGAGCAAGCTAATCTTCTGTAAAGAGAACTCCTTGACTGTAAGGGAACTTTTTAATTTGCTGTTTTCTCTTTCAGCCACCAGTTCATCTCCTTGAAATTCTCTCCCTCCCTCTCTTCCTCTCTGTCCCTGCTCTTGCTGTGTTCGACCTCTGGCACCATGATTTGTGCCCCTGACTATCTTCACAGTAGGATCTTTGGGTTAATTTCCATCTGATGCTTAATATCTCTTCATATACTCATTAAAAGTCATTAATGATTTTCTGGTTACATAAACTTGTCATGTACTTGTCATGCTTCCCTTGGAGCAGTCTTCCTCTGTTCAGTGTTTCTTGACAGATTTTAGTTGTGGAGTTGTTAGCTCTGTCTAAAGATTAATTTTCCCTTGGTTTGAGGCTCCTTCCGTTCTCATGGCTGACTCATGACCCATCTTACAATTTGCTAGGTCTAAGTGGCGTAGCTAGGAGACAAACACAGCAACACTGTCATTGTTTTGTTGTATTTACTCATTTCAGAATATCTTTGGTAGCCAAATTTTGCATCAGAAGCTTTAGTTCTATTAAAATGTTACTAGATATTGTAGAGACCCAGAATTAAATAACACACTGTATACTTTTCTCTTTTCGTGTTTCCAAGCAATATGAACCTATATATGCACTTAGGAGCTTATTCAGCTTTATTCCAAAATGATTTTGCTTAGGCACTGTAAACATCTATGGATCTTAAATGACGATTTGTAGTTCCTTTTTTAAAAAGAAGATCCCCTGATGAGAAATTTCTAGGGAAGACAAGCCAAGCAATAGCTGCAAAGAGGAAAGGTAGTGGAACACAGAATCAGGTCACTTATGTTTATGGCATGGATGGGATTCCAGGAGATTAGACAAATATCCCTTTGCAATAAGAAAAGCAGACAACAGAAAATAGTGTAAAAATGTACTCTGTATTCCGTATCAGTCAAGCACTGTGCTCAATGCTGTGGTGACACCCGTGTTTCTCTTGATGGTATTCTGTGCTGAAATGGCACGAGTTTTTGAACAGCTCAGTTGTCCATTGCAACTTTGAGAAGGTGAGAAATGATCTTAACATGGACATTGTCTCCAGGTGGCTGAGCTGTGTGGAGGCTTCTCTGTGGAAAAGCCATTACTTAAATAAGTGGAGAGTGAGTAGAACAGATCTGTTGGAGGTCAGGGCCAGGATCAAGGAGTTCTCCTGGTCAATAGTTTATTGTCTGCAATCAGAAGTATCACTGGGTGCTGAGCTAGAGTGTTTCATCTAAGTGTCCACTTGCTAGGATTGAAATCCTTCTAAAACTGCAGTGTTTTCCTTGTTTTGGGAGAGGGCAGAAACACTCCTCTGAGCTTAAATGTGTTGGAGAAGGAGAAGGGCATGTGCTTGAGCCCAAGAAGGGCTACAATCAGTGTGCAGGGTTGTAAGCCACCTAACCCATATGCATTTAACAGAGGATTTTAATTCCTGCCTTTGAACTGAGATGGACCACATTCCAAGTCTGCACACTGATCCCCTGCACAGTGCCACCTCCTCAGATCTTGAGCTTGGAGTGTGGCATATTGGGGACCCTGTGGTGTCTCATTAATGCCTGCAATGCAGATGTCTGCTCTTTGACTAAGATGTTTGAGATCACAGAGCAGTCAGTGTGAAAGAGCATCACGTTTTCCAAGTGAAAATTAGCAATGACACAAGTGCTCACCTAAGTGAGCTCTAAAGCAGCAGCTGCTAAGAATGTCTTTGTTTTGTCGTTGTTTTACCTTTCTTCTCTAGAATCCATTCATGATTAATATGCAGTAGTTAGATGGGCATTGTCCTGTGGTAGAGAGCAAACAGTCTTCAAGGCTATTTATAGTGCAGGCTGTCAGAAAGGGAGCATCCTGGTGTAAAAGTTATAAACTCTATTGTTCTAGCTGTCTTACATTCTTCTTCTAGGTCAAATGAGGAACATAGGCATTTCACTGCACCTGTATGCGAGTGAAAAATCTGTTGAAGTTCTTCCAGTTCTTGTCTTGCCTCTTCTGATGTAAAATAGTTTTGACTTTAAGTTTTTTGCCTGTATTTTATACAGGCAATTCAGCTATGATATCTCTGGTTTGGTAGCATTCTAGTACATGGCTTCAGTAGTACTCCTTGCTGCTGTCCTGACTGATTCCCTGTCATGCTAGAATACTTTCATTTCTCAAGGAAACTGGTACTGACCTAGAACTTAGTGAAAACTGGTGCCTAAGACTCTTTATTTTGCTGAATACTGCTTTATTTTAGTAGTGATTTCAAAATAAGCACAAACAGAAATTGAAAATTAATTGAGAAGGTGATGGGAGGACAGAAATGTGGAACATTGCAGATTTGCAGGGAAGAAGGTGAACATAAACATTCATTTCCCCTTCTAAAACATCACAGAAACATAGGGTTGAACCCCTGACCTCTGTAGACAGTACTGATTGGGCCTTAGGGGCATGTGGTGAGCCTGGACTTAAGCCAGACTCTCATGTTATTAATGGATCACATCAAGTGTGCAGAACTATCAGGCACATGAGAGTAGAGGGTCATAATAATTTCACAGATCTGGATTCAGAATCTGTCATGTCTTCAAGAAGAGATTCGACAATGGTGTGTAATTCTTCACCATCTTATTCTTTGTTTTCAGCAGTTTTGAGGGTGTTGTTACAGAGAAGGCAGGCAGCATCGTCAGAAATACTCTCATTAACTATGTTAATGTGATAGAATTTGATATGTTAAAATGTGATACATATGTATTGTTCTCATGTTTGCAGTAGCCAGTCAACAATAAATAATTCCTGGCAACCTTTTTTAACAAAAACTCTGCTGTAATACACCTGCAAGTAGTGACTTCCAGGCAGTCCTGGTTTTAGTTCAGGGTTTGGCTTGGAGTTTGTAAATAAAAAAAGAGTATCAGAAAAGAAGACAAAAAATCTTAATGGGTTTTCCTATGAAGTACACAAACCATATCTTCTGTGGTGTTTTTAAGAGCAGATTTAAAAGGAAAGTGATTAAAAATGTAAAAGAATATGAACAAGGAAACTGGATACATGCACAAGCTGCCTCTCTCTTCTGCTTACAGCCCAGCTGTGCTGACAGGCCTTCTGTTCACTCCTCTAGATTAGCAGAGAGAGATGGAGAAAGTGTGCAGCATTACCCATTTGAGAGGTAAAATAATTAAATTCCCTCATTTTACAATAGTTCTCGGTTGTGTAATCCTCCCTTATGTCATTAAATGTAACGGCAGAATTTCAGCCTTTAGCACTCTATGAACAACAGTTCCCTGCTTTTGTCATTTAAAAAAAAAAGTCAATGGAATGCTGTTTCTTTATGCACATATATCTTTGAGTTTTCTCAGCCACATGGCTGCTGTGCTCCTTTTGACCAGGGAAAAGTCTATGTTGACATTTAAGAGCCTACAAGTGCCCTAACTAGATAGTTTTTGATGTGAGCACATTTAAGTGTGTTTTGCTTTTTGTTTGCATTATTTCAATACTGGCACAAATGCCTGGATTTTCACTTTATTAAATGCACGTGTCACAGTTTCTCTCTTCCCTTGGACCTCTCTGAAGCCAGTGCAAAAATGTGTAGGTCCTTCCTCCCCCTCTAATCTGCCGTGCTAAAGCTGGGGGTGGGGGTGCCAGTCTGCCCACTGGGGTCAGAGCCCTCCCAGAGGGAAGCAGAGGAGCAGAGCCGATTCCGCGGTGCCGTTGGTTGATCCGGTGGCAAACTTGGGCCCTGAGCTCTGTTTACAGTCTGAAGGTCTCCCCTTTCAGAGCTGTCGGATTCAATACACTGCCACGACAGTGTTTCTCCCCTTGTGTGACTAGAGGGCAAGAACCTTGGATCTGTCAGTGAACTTGGACTTCCTGTATGATTATGGAAAGCACTGCTCCAATTAAGCAGCTGTACCAGCCCCTGTGCCCCTTAATTAATTTCCTTTCTGAGCTGCTGTACGTCAGATTCCGTCCCTTATAAGTGTTTTAAGATTTATGTTAGTTGAAAGAACTTGCTTCAGGTTGAAATTTAGCCTGAACAGTCATAGAAAATGGCTAGAAATAGATCTTCTTTCTACAGGAGAAATGTGTTCCAAGCACAGAATTATGAATCAATAAACACAGATAATTTGCTGAGGGTTTTTGAATTGGGTTGGTTGTGGTGTTTTGAATTTGGGGGGTTGCTCTCCTAAATGCCACTTGAGTGAGTAATTTGCAATGGGAATTGGTATATGGGTGTTTTCTTCAGTGAAAATGTTTGTTATTAGTCACTCATCTGTTTAATACTCCAATGGATCATTTAAAATAAGTTTCCTAAATTATCAAACCAAAATAAGGAAAAATCTATGCCTTGTTAGTCCCTGTTTGTATGTGGTAAATGCAGTTACCTACAGTTTCAAGTTTGTGATGGATCTCATTACAGTAAGTTAAGATTGTGTAGGTGTGTATGTGTGTAAGTGACACATGAAAGCAGGTGTTCGATCAGCGTGGCTGCAAGGAGCCAGCAGGCCTTAGTTTTGGATAATTTCAGTGCGAGTTGAGGATGTCTCTTAAGAGGTCTGGGCAAAGCAAACTCTATATCCTATAGGCCATTTGTTTGCATGGATATTAATAGGCTTTTCAAGCACGGACCCTTGCCAAAATCTTTTCTTTGTTTAATGAAGTGTAAGATTTTGAAAATCCGTTAAAATTTGCCCTAATCTCTTTTCACCCTAGAAGAGCCTGGTGCTTTGAAAAAAAAAACTCTCCAGTTAATTTCCCTGAATTTTTCCCATTGCATTTACTTCTTCACGCTCTCTTGAGGTGTGAGGAGGTTCTTAAAGCTATAGCTGACCCTTGGCATTAATTTTTTACTCCAGGGAGATAGGACAGGTCCTGAGTTTGCCAGATGCAATGCTTTGAGGACCCTAAAGGCTGTTTCCTAGGCCTCTTAGTCCCTCTCTCCTTGTGAAGGAAGAACTGTTCTCTTTCAGTATCTGAGCCACTGGTTTCTGTTCATTTGGGTTTTGAATAAGTGTTCCAAGCAGGAGGACTAATGGAGAAGACTTGTGGTCTGATGTTTGGCATTGACAAAAGGCGTTTCATGAGTTGTTTGTCTTTTCTAGGTACAGGCAGTGGATCCCTCTCCCATGCTCTCATTCGGACAGTGGCTCCCACAGGACACCTGTACACGGTGGAATTCCACCAGCAAAGGGCCGAGAAGGCGCGGGAGGAGTTTCGGGAGCACGGGGTGGATCACCTGGTCACCGTGACCAACCAGGATGTCTGCAAAAATGGGTTTGGTGTCTCAAACATTGCAGATGCGGTGTTCCTAGATATTCCATCTCCATGGGAAGCCATAGGACATGCAAAGTCAGCGTTAAAAACTGAAGGTAACTGAATTTATCTCTTTTTGTTCAGGAAGGACCATGCACACACACACCTCTGCCTTTGAGCCATGCACTAGATCTGCTCCCTTCCGTTGTGTGATCACTGTTCTCAAATGTCAAAGTCTCTAGGCATTTCTAAGGCTGAAAAACCTTCAAAAGGCATCTTCAATTTACAGTGGAAGATTTGAAAGCAGAAGAACAATTTTTTTCCTACAGGCCTGTGCGAGCTGCCACAATTAGCATGGGCAGTTCATAAAAAAACCCTTTGAACCTTTGTCAAGTGCATTTTGCTGGATCTGAGGTGTGTGGGAAGCAGAAGTAACAATAAATGCTGAAAGCAAATTTCTTGGGCAATTCAGTGGAAAGGTGTTTGTATAAAAGGTGTTCAGCCTCAGTTCACATCAATCATTGCAGATTTGTGCCTATTTAGCAGAGCACCCCATTGGTAATGTTAAAAAAAATGTGGTTACATTTAAATATGCTTGCCAGTTTCTGCCCTAAATCTTTGCGGTTGGAGCGAGTGAGAAGTTTGCCGTTGGATGCAGTGGGAATGGAACATAAAGGCTGTTCTAGCTTATGCCAGTTATTCTGGGATGGTGACAGCAAGTGAGAACTGCTGTTGAGGTTTTGCACCGATTTCATCACTTTATTATGAATCTTTTCCCTATTAAAAAATAACCTTCAGTGAATAAATAATTCTTTTATCCTGGAATAAGTTTTCCCCTACTTAACGTTATACTAGTGTGGGTCTGAACTAACTTGTGCCAAATTACTTCCACCTACAAAAGTGACTTTTCTAATCAAGAGAGCATGGAGTGCTGAACAGTGCCCATGCTGAGACATGAATTTAGTAAAAGTAGATTGTGTGCCAAGGCCCAGTTCTTTGTTAAAATATGTAATCATGGGCCTGACTTCAAATGAATTGCTAAGTCTTCTTGAAATCACAAGATTTAAGCTTTATCTTAAAGGTCACTGAACGTGCACTACCTTGCTGAGTCAGGACCAACCCCACTGTTAGGCTACCTCAGTTACTACTGAAAATCTTCTAGAAAGCTTTCTGATCCCAGTGTAATACACACTTTCGTTAAAGGTAGAGTAAGACTTGTTAGCACTCTGTACCTGCAGTGGTTACAGCTCAATTTGTAGCTGCTTTCCAGTATGTCCTGGGGAAAAAAAAAAAATCACTGCACTGTACGATGCCCTTCCCATGCTCAAATTATCTAATCTAGTGAGCACAACACTCAGCTGACTTCCCAGCTTAGAAGGCGCTGCATTGCGCAGACCAATTTGAATTATTTAAGTGGTGCATGCTTGGAATACTAAGCAGGGCTGCTTGAACAGTTCCAAGTTTTGAATCTTTGTATTACTACAGCCTTTAAAATCCTAGAAAAGGTATTATAGTCCCAAACTGGCCATGCCATCTGGCTGTACTTTTCTGTGCTATGCTAAGTGGTTACATCTGCTTAGGCAATATAAATAATACTTCAAAATCCCACATTTTGTGTTTGTGAAGTGTCGTCATGCACTTTATGAACCACTCCAAAGGCGAAGTTGCTGATCCTTGCTGCAGTTTTTGCTGCAAACAGCCACCTGTGTCTGAGATCTGGTAGTAGTCTAAGGCTCATCTTTTGGGCTTCATAGTACCTGACTAACTTGGGGCATTTTTTTTTTATTTTCCATAGAAACAAAAGCTGTTTTTATTTTCCATATAAAATATAATTGATTGCAGTAGTAATATGTGCAGACTTACACACTTTTCTGTTTTATTCCAAATCGTGCAGGCGGTTTTGTGATATTTTTACTGCTGCAAAATCTAAAATATAACAGGTTATCTGTAACTGCTTCCTTTTCCCTACCACAGGCAGATAATTTTATAATGCTCCTTTGTTTGTTTTCAAATAGTTAAAGCTCTTCTGCAGTAAGAACAGTCTGTGCACATACTGCTGTTACTCAACCCGAGGGTTAGTGCAGTGATAAAGCATCACTGGAGAAAATGAGTCCTGCCACTCTTTTCTGTCCACGCCCTCTCTCTCTCTCAGATCTGGACAGGGTCACATTTGAACCGTTCACACTGTGGGTTTTGTTGTGATGTGCCATGCAAATATCACAGCTGTACTGCCAGACAGTGGTAATTTAGTACCCTAAGTCTTAAGATATTTTGAATGAAAGCACAGCTAAGCAAATTCCATATATAGCATTAGCTAGTCTTTAAAACCACAATACCCATGATAGAGTTCAGCTGAGACAGTATGTAAGAGAGAGTTCTTAACCTTAACAAAACCTTATCAAATCAGTATTTTCTCTCCTACTTAAGCTCAAGGTCCTGAGTAGTTGCAGCTCCTAGTAGGCTGAGTGTTAATGATCCTCTTTACAGAGTACATTTATCACTCACCGTGCCTTGCAGTATGCTGTAAATACACTACTTACAGCAGCTTGGCCTCCCATTTAAAGCAGTGCCAACCTCTGAAGAGCTGAAAGAATAAAAAATGGCACAGTAGGTTTGTGACTAGAAGGTTCTTGTTCTCTGGTGATGCACTCTGCCAACGCTCAGGTTTGCATCTCAGCTGCATCCTTTTGTGGTGATTTCACCAGTCATACTTCCAGCAGAAATGCTGCTTGTAATACCTCTCAGGCACTGCTGCACTGCAGAACCTGCTTTCGTTTCCAGACCTGTACAGTTTTTCTTTTGCAGCATCTGCTGATTAATGCTTTTCTGTAATCGTAGCTCCTGTTCCCAGTATCTGACCTTGGTGGTTTTTGCAAAGTTGCTGTTAACCCCTTCAGGCTAAATTTTTAAAAATTAAGAAAATGAGAAAACTGTGAGATAACAAAAATACCCTCAATATTCTGTAGTTCTTAAATGCCCTGAAACTTTTGACTCACAGTCATCTCACAGCTGAATACTGTAGTGCTTTGAATATAATTCTGCACCCACCTACTCTACCCTCATAAATACTGTCTATTTCTTCCCAGGCTGTGGAAAATGAGGGAGAAACTCACTGGTACAATACTTTTCATACAGATTTTAAATTTTCAGGTAGGGAGATGGAAAAATACAGCCATAGATTAGATTGGATTGGCCTCTTGCATTTTAAGTTGGTCCCTGGTGGTGTTTAACAGTCTGAGTCACAAAATTATTAAAATCACCCCCCTTTTATTGCCTTTCTTTCTTTAAAGATTTTACTCTTAAATTCAGACTTTCTGTTCCCTCTTGAGTATCATAAAGTCTCTAAATTACGAGTTTGTCAAATTATGATCCTTGAGATACCACCTGAATCAGGCAACATGCTACTGTCAGTTCTCCCTCCCCCCCCAAAACTCTGCAGGTAACGTTCCCTTTGAACATCTCTCTGTTTGGCCTCTGCATTTCCTGCCATGACAGAAGCCCTTCAGCAGTACTCTGTAGTACAGCTGGGTTTAATTTCCAAAGTCCTTTATTTGTTTCTCTTGTACACAAGGGACAGGTCTAGTTTGCATTTTTCTCCCTTGGCATAGCCATTGATTGTTGTCCTAACCTGCCAGGTTTGGTTATTACAGAGGCTGTATAAAGAGCATAAATAATATCTCATCCTCCCAGTCACCTGTGGTGCAGGTAAGGCATTGCCTAGTTTAGCTAGTTTCAATTTTCATTTGGGCTTGCCTCCTTCCTCCCCTGGGATTTCAGAGAGCACCATGTCCATATAGAAAGTCTCATTGGCTATTTTTCTTGAGCACCAGAGGTTATTCGTGGTCCCATTTTTAAACCACCCAGGTGTGGCTTTGAGGAGCAGCTGAAATCCATGGCCATAACTCTCACACCTGTGGTGTCTGAGTAGGGAGTACCCCAGGATGAATCACACTGAGAAGGAGGCAGTGACATCAAGGCTGATGTTGTTTGGGGTCAGGCTACCTCAGGAACACACAGGGAATGTGTTGGGGCAGGAAGAGGAGCCTGACAGTCCAGCATGCTGTCATCCTCCACCCGTGCAAGTGGTGCACTGGTTGGTATCACCACTTCTCGTGTCCCCAGGATATTATTTTGGAACAAATGGATGAAGCAATAAATGCCTGCTAAAATACCAGCACCAGCCTTTGCTTGTGTAGCACCTGCTTTGATTTCAAGGAGAATTAACTAAAGGGGAGATTAAAGATCCACAAACTGACTTTAATTGCAGCATGTACTCTCAACATTGAGAGGCCATCTGGTCTAGTGCAAAGCTGCACCACCAGGATCCAGGACCTGGTGCTAACCCACAAAACAGCTTCCTCTGTTTTCCAAGCACTGGCTGTTTGCTGAGCCAGCCCCAGTTGTTGTATCTCATGTGAGAGCATCCCCCTGGCTTGGGTCTGTCAGGGATTGGTAGGTCAGGTGCACACAGTGGGCCTGGCCTGTCGTACAAGTGACTCTCTCACATGTAGAGAGTTAAGCAGAAGGATTCCTGCATCAAAATCTACACTGGGGAAAACCAGCCAAAGCTACTGGCTTTTACACGGTCTGTAAGAAGTAGTTTGGGATTAAAGTATACTTAAAGAAAGTTGTTAGGTTTTCTTTCCCAATTTGGAGCCAACTGATTTTTAAATTTCCTTGTTGCATACTTTTCCCAGCCCATAACAATGAGCAGGAATAAATTCCTTTTGGATGAAGCACCTACAAATGCAGAGGTTAAGGTCACATTCGCAGAAAAATCACATCAAGCTCCTATTAATGAGCTGGCAAGTGATTTGGAGAAAATTCTCTTTTCTGAATCAAGAAATATCCTTTAATTTCTTTCAGCAGCCAAATCCTCTAATTTCACTTGTCAGGGAAGCTACATCAAATCGCCCACGAGCACACGCACTTAAAGGACATTCTGTCCCCTTTTACAGAGGCAATATTTTTAGTGTCCTACTAGCACAGAGTAAATGCCACAGTGATGCTGCTCGGTGACTCTCCTGCCTCGCCCCTACACAATGATAATGCCTGTGTGATTTTTTTTCTTCCTTGAGATCTTTGTAATGTAATCTTCCAAATATGACAGTGCAGCCAAGTCTCAAAATCCAGAGCTGTGTTCTTTTACCAGAGGTAAAAATGCTGTGTTGTGTTCTTTACATCACAGAATCATTTCTAAAATTACTAGCCCTTTTCCCTGAAACTTAATGGTGCTGCACTACATGTGTTCTTTTTGCATCTCCTGAATAATACTGGAATGATGAAAAAACTACAGTGTGTGTGACATATAACCTACAGAAGAGCAGATTGCTGGGACACGTTTTCTGTATCATAAGCATGCACTGGAGATCTTGTTAATTGGGTAGCACTGAGATTTTCCATTCTTGAAACCAAGTGCAGTTATTAGCTCAATAGAACTGGTAGAGGTGTTAGTCCTTGCTCAGACAAACTAGAAACAAAATTGTTTGTTGGAGTTGCACAGGAATATTCTGGGAACTGTCCTTGAAGAAGAAGCAATTTCTGAGGCACTGACCTCTTGTAGAGTGCAATGGTGTGTCCCTCAATTACCAACTAGATCCTATCTGTTAAAATGTGCAGTGCTATTTGGATTAAAATCTTCTCTTTAATTTGCCCCTTCCCTTAAGCTCTCTTTTCTAATCATTGCAGTCTGAATCGTACTTCAGTTTTCGTATCCTCTCGACTCTGTTGCTGGTTACAATGGCTGCCAGGACTGTGTGGGCTTGTTCCAGCCTATGGATTTGGGACATTTAACCTCTCCATTAAATGCTTCAAACTAACTCACTCCCTGTAAAATTGAAGGTAGAAAAAAATCTTAAGTCTTTCATACAGTCTCATTATTCTCTTCTCCTCAACTGTAACACTTGTCAGATGCATTATACATGAATAAACACATTTTTAGACAGCTCTTCAGATCAAAAAGCTCACACAGCTTCCCAATGTGAACAGGATTAATCTCTCATAATTACTATATCAATTTATGATGACACATAGATCTCATTAACCAAATTTAGGAACGGTAGCTCTCCTAAAAGGAGATCTCTGAAAGAACACAAATGCAATTTGTACAATAAAGTTGCCGTTCAGATGTTTTCACTGCTCACTAGTCTAGTCCACCCCCTTGTGATCCACAGACAGAGCAGGGTGCCCCAGTGAGCCAGTGGAGAGCGAGGGAGTACATGTCTTTTCTTCATTCACTGAGGAATCCTTGGCTTGGCAAGACAAAGCAATGCATATTCAAGTCCTTTAAGCTCTAAAAGCCTCTTGCTGTCTAAGGGACAAGAGGGCTCTCAAAGAATCTGAGAACTGTGAATGCTGAAATCTAGATTTATATCTGTTTGGTGATTGTGACTGAAGGGGTATTGCCTAGCTGGTAATCCCGGGGGTACAGAGGGCAGCCCACAGTGTGGAGAATTCAGAAGCATCTGGCCTATTGAAGATGACAGTGTCTCTGCTCCTAGGACAGATGGGCATGTCCTTCTGCATGCTGGTTTTCTACTTTTTTTTCTGGTTTAAACACACCATAGCAATTGAAACTTCCCAAATGTTTCTATTTTAGACAGCCTCTCACAGTCTGGAAGTGCAGTTTCATTTTTGCCTTCCAACCTTCTGCTAATTGTAGCTTTCCAGTCTTCTCTTAATATCTGCTTAATCAAACAAATCCAGCCTGCAAGTCAGATCTGGCCTGCCTGATGGTGTGTACAGGAAAAAGCAGAGGGGATCCCTCTCCTGCTTGTTAGGATCTGTAGGGATAGATGCTTGGTGAGTTTGCTTCTAAGCTATTTGTAGGTATATTTATTTGGAGGGGATGTATAAAAATATCCAGAACAATAGGTATGAAAGGAGAAAAAACAATATTGGCAGAACTACTAAAACCCACTGGATGGTCTCAGTTACATGGAATACCAGCAGTTCCACTGTTTTCTCACTCTTCATAGCTGAGAAGCTTCCAGCAGCGCAGTAAGTCAAGTAACATTATTTTTTGCGCTTCCCCTCTGGATATTGGCTATTGCAAGCAAGAACTTTCTTCCCAACCAACAGCTTGGAGGCCTGTTTTCTGTAACCCTACTTCCCCCAGGAGTTGGGAGGAGGCAGGCTGATAAATCTTCACCAAGTTTGGTGTTGACAGTGCTGTGCTCAGCTGACCACCCTGAGGCACAAGGACGGGTGCTCTGCCTTTAATTGAAGGCTTGACAAGAACCGTAGGTGGCTTTGCAGCTTGTATGGCAACAGCTGTGTGCAGGCTTCTGAGTTTTTAACTGTAAATCTAGAGCATGTGAATTCAAAAACCTAAACATATCTTAAACCCCTTGGAGTCAGAATAAATAAGAACAGACTTATTGTAAATGTGAATATAATTCGCTTTTTTATTGCAGTATAAAACAGCAAAACCAAAAAGCCTGAATGAAATAGTAGTAAGTCTCTGGTCGCTCTGCAAATTCTTGCTTTGCAGACAAAGAGTAATTGTGATCTGACATTTAGCTAAGTTAGACATTTGCTCAGTTCCCTACACAATAAGAATATAAAATCTCTTCTTTATAACAAATGTGCTTCATAGTAGCTTTCTAATTATGTAACAGAATTTTTTTTCTTAGCTTTTCTGTTTTACATCTGCAGACATGGTAGAAGTGGCCAGAAAAGGTTAGCTGTCTGATTGGGAAACATTTTGGTACTGCTGGCCATCCTGATGAACACACAAATCTAATTTCATGGGAGCTAACGGACTGGGTGTGCAATTAAATCAGCATCCACAGACTTGATTAATAAACTCACATACCAGCATTAATTTTGCAGGTGATTATTAGATTTGAGTTTTAATTGTCACTCCAGGGAATTAATTGTCCAGGGTACTTTGTTCCAAAGATCCATGGTAAGAACCCCTTGCTGCGGAGACTTTATTTCAGGACTAAAATTAAATCCTACTTAGTGTATGGTGGATTAGTGGTTGTGGAAAGTGTTCTTCCCCAGGCAGTACCCAGCACATCATTGCTGCACAGTAACTAGAGTGCTCCAGTGATGCTTTCGGACCTGATGCTTTCTTTTTTTAGTGATATGACTTGAGAAATGAAAAGGAAAAAAAAAAGGGGAGTTTGAGATAAAGCAGGCTTCATATAGTCCCAGCATAGCCTCTATTTTTAGCAGGATGCTTTGCTCTGACTTGCACGGGTTCTTTAACTACTTAGACAACTGGCGTTGGAAAGCTTGACTGGATGAGCCTGGGAGAGGACTGAGAGGGAATGCAAATCAGGTCAGCAGGCATTTTCACCTAGTAGTAATAAGTAAAACAATAGCTAAAGCTGCATTGCCCAGTGTTCCTCCTGCACAAAAGCTTTTCAGGAAGGGCAGTTGCCTTGGGGGACACTGTGTCCTGGGTGAAAGCACATGCCCTGGCTTTATGGCAGACAGTGTCCTTATAATTCTTTGATCTGATTTGGCTGTGGCTTTTTGGAGTAAATCTGAATCATTCTATTCTCAGCTGCTAAGGTGACATTGTAGCACTTAGAAAGGTGTAAGGGGCCTATTAATACTCTGTATTTAGAATCAAAAATCAGAACTGTGCACAGACAAGGAGACAAGTGTTAAGTTTGTCACTTAAAAGTCCTATCCTAGAGTTTTACAGCATTTGCTGTAAGCCTGCCCGACGTGATATCCAGTAAGCTTTAATGCTCAGGAGTCATGCTAGTCAGCTTGACTAAAAGGGTAAAGCCTTAACAGCACTCCATCTATGGCCTGGAGAGATCACTTTATTCTGCACACGCATACCATCGTTCCCAAATAAACACAGCCGCTTTTGTCGGGGGGTGTGTGCACGCGCGCTTGTACTCGAATGAAGGCAGCGCTGTACAGTGTGTGGAGAATGACTTCTGGCTTTGTGTACATGCCAGCTTCACTTTGGTGCCTCAGTCCAGAACTGGGGATGGTGATTCCAAAAGAGTCCACTGCCCTGAAGGGATCGATTTTTAACAGTTTTACTGTGAACAAATGTAGTGGGCAACATTGGATGTGGGAGATGAATGAATTTGCTGCTGCGGTTTTTAAAGGGTCTGAAGTGGCTCGTGGGGTCGTCCGTGTTTGATTTTGTGCTGACACTTTAAACATGCAGAGTGGCCTCATGGAGTTTTTCTTGAGGAATGTTTTCACTTTGTCTGTATAACAGTAATTCTACGGGCATCTGGGAGACATTGAAAAAAGATTAAAAGTGCGTAGTTTTGGGGTTTTCCCTCTTTTCCAACACCTGTCTTATTTTGCAGGTGGCCGCATCTGCTCCTTCTCCCCCTGCATCGAACAAGTTCAAAGGACCTGCCTAGCCATGGAAGAATATGGTTTTACAGAGATTAACACCTTGGAAATTCTGCTCCGAGTGTACAATGTAAGGACAATTAGCTTGCAAATCCCTGACCTTGGAAAAGCAGCTGAGGATAATTCTGGCACTGGCTTTGACAGCAGCAACCCATCAAACCAAGGTAGCCCGGGTGCTAATCTGCAGCAAGGGACTGTGCAGTTCAAAAGTGGCGTGCCACTGAGGGAGATGGTGGGGCACACTGGGTACCTGACCTTTGCCACCAAGAGCCTGGTTTAGTACAAGCTGAGTTCGTGCCGTCTGGAGTGGGTTCTGTGTGTGTTCTGTTTTCATGGCGCTTTTCTGTAAGGCATCCAAATTTTTACTTGTCAGGGAATTCCATATATAGTCAGATTTAGTTGGAATATGCTTTGTTTAAATAGCACACAAGCATTAACCAGAGCAGCATCAAGGGAATGTTGAAATTCTGGAATGGTGCTCCACTTGCTGTCAGAAAGAAGATAAATTAATAGTGAATGGCCATTCAATGGAATGAGCAGAATAAAGATTTCTTCCGATAAGAAGGCAAAACAAACAACATACAAATTGCAAAGAAGTTGGATTTTTTCCTCCTTTTTTTTTCTGAATTACTTTCCAAGGTTTATGGGGTTTATTTTTTCCTATCACCACTAGACACTTTGTTTTTTTAACTTTTCTAGTGTCCATGTTCCTCTTAAAAATGTGAAAGTGCCTCCTTCCTCCATTTTAGATAAGAAATTTACAAGATTACAGGGTTGCCAACACAACTGTTCACAGAATTAGTGTTTCCTTGGAATAGTGTTCCAGAGGATTATTGGCAGTGCTCAGGAACACAACCTCTTTCTCCATTCCAGACTGGCATTTGCAAATCATTTCAATTACACAGAGGTCAAAGTGTGGTAATTAATGGATTTAGTTTAAATTGGTATATTGTGTTCATCAGTTCGTAGTAGAAATTTGAACCTGGATCCATACTGTCACTTTCTAATGGAACATCCACTTTTATAGTTGATGAATCCACTGTGAAAATTCACTGAACAGCTGGTTAATATCTGAACACCTCTTTGTAAGTGGCTGAGGTTCCATTTGTTTGGTGGTTTATTTGCATTATGGTGTATTGTTTTCCTGCAGCTGAATGACAGAAAGATTGCTTTTGGCAGGATTTCTGTCTCCAAATTGCATCAATAATGCATACTTAGTAAAATCCTCAACCAGCCTTATTAATTAAGTTTTCAGATCATTTACTCTTTGGTCTTCCATACAGAGCTGGTGGGTGTGATGAACTGTTTGAATGCTGGATTACATTTTGTATTTATAGATTAAAATAATTATGCAAATTTATTAAGTTCCTTCTTTATTTTATTTTTAAAAGTAAAGTCGCAGATATTTCTATTCCAGCCACTAGTGCTGTCACTCAAAGCGTTTAGCTGTGCTTTGCCTTCGGTACCTGAACATATTGATTGCCCTGTAAGAGAAACAGCCATTCATAAACTGCTGCCTGAACATTTAACCTGATATCCCTCCCCCATTCCTGACAAAAATAAACAAAGCTAAGCTTTTAACGTGTTATAGCAGAACGCTAATCCATAACGGTTTAAAGAAAGCTCAACCGATCACGACAGCAAAGATAAACTGCTGAGCAGATTAAAGGCAGAAAGCAATTCTGTTGAGCTAAATCAGTTATGTAAGTTGGCCTACAACTGCAACATTTCTCCCTAAATTATGTGAAAGTTCCCTTTCTGCCTCTGCTAATGTTCTCCAGGCAGATGCAGTAAACTGCTAACACTGTGTATGGGTTTTGGTGGCTGTGTTATAATGACACGTGTGTGCACATGCACATGTTTGTGTGTGCTGGAATCACCACAGGAGCATGGCTGAGGTACTGACAGACACCAGAAGAGAGGATGGAGAAATGCAACCTTAATGCCACAAGGCTGTTCTTAACTTTCTTCAGGGTGATCCTCATTCACTAACAAACGGGATACCCAAGCATCTCCAGGGATAATTCCAGCCCTGAACTTGATTCTTTTTTCCTGACAGACCTTATTTTAAAATAATGCAACATTTAAACAGGATTAAAAAGGACCAAAGTCACGTTTCTATCCTACAAATAGACATGGAATGGAAATACCAATGTGTCTTCATGGAGTTTGAAACAAGGCTGATGCCTTTTTGCCTACAAAGCCCAATTCAAAACCCCTTGAAATAAACCATTGACTTTGCTTGGTCCCTTATTGATTTGATCCCTGCTGAGGAAGGGCAAGCATTGCGTAAGAGGAGAAGGATTTCATTTCTGCCTTTGCAATATTAAAAAGGCTTCTGTGTTTTTGTTGCCAATGGCAGCCATGGTCAGCAGCTCAGCACCGCTTCCTGCTGTTGGTTTGCTGTCAGGGTCACAGGGAGGATCCCACACTGTCCAGCGTGGGTGGTACTGTGCTGCCAGACCCCCCACTGTTTAATGCTGCTTATGGTCACCTGTGTTCTGCATTCTGGCCACATTCCCTCCTAAAAGTGGTAAATCAGAAACGTTGGTCTTTCCTGCCATGCTGCAGGAAATGTGCCTGGGCCACACTTCCAGAGACTCATTTCTCTTTTTAATACATTTTGGTCTTCTCCAGTCTGGAACGAAACACCTCTTCTTCCTGCCCTGACGCAGTTCAGTTGGCAGGTTGCACGTTTTCAGTGCTGCTGTGCACTTGGATCCCTCAGTCCTTGTGGACAAGCACTAGGACACAGCTCTGCCTGACAGCCAGGTCCCGTTGTGCTCCATGCCCTGGAAGCTGGCATGGAGAGCAGTCTGTGGCACCTTGCAGCCTGCAAGGCACACAGCAGTGACTAAGAGGAGGTTTGTGAAACACTCAGAGCTCTGCTGCTGTTTTTACCTGTGCTTTAATTAAAGCATCACAGATCTGTATCTCACTGTGGTTGTTTCCTGCCTACCTGCTAGCACAACAGTCGTCTCTAAAGAAAATCATAAATCCTGCTTCAGAACCTTAAAGGGATAAAGTAGCAAAAATGCCAAGAACTCACTCGTCTGCCTTATTTCCTGCTCTGCTTTCTCCTTAGGTACTTTGGGATACGTGATGGTGAGGAGATGGTTCTTCCTGGGAAGTGTTCCAGAGATGAGGGTTCTGGTTCACGCTCGCTCCCTTGAGAGCACATCTGTGCTCCATTAGTCCTGGTGAACGGGATGAGTGCGGAAGTCATGGTGACCTAGAGAGGAGGGGGGCCCAGAGATGCAGCGATGTCTTTGTGCATACGGGTGCTCATGAAGCAGGGTCTGCATCATTCAGGTGCAGGAGTGCGCTGAGCAGCCTGTGTGTCCCTGCCTTACCAGGTTCTTTCTGGACAGAGCCTGGAAAACTGTGCCCTCCTGGGTGTTTGGTGCTCCCAGCTCACCTCTGTGCCAGTGGGAGCAGGGCAGGCTCAGAGAAGGAGGGCTGGGAAATGGCTGGGCTCTTGGAGGCCGTGGCTGGGCTCCGTCCTGGCTTCTGCTTGCACAAGTATGAGAGAGGCACGATAAGAGCAGAGTGGGAGAGTCAGCATTGCATAACCATGATGTTACAGCAAAGGTACGTGCAGCTGTGACCAGTCAAAGGGGGTTGTTTTAGTACCAGAAAGTTCCATCTGTGTCACCATGAGGGAAAGCATTTACATGCTGCTTGGCCTCTCAAGTGCTCCTGAGGAATTATGTTGTTCAGATGCCAAAAGAGGGGAGCCAGACTGTGTTATTTCCTTTCTCCCTACGTGACAGCTTCTAAACAGGAATGAATCTGCATCAGTATCAACACAGGGAACAGAGAAACCTTGAATTAATTAGTGAAATAAAAATAATCCTCACTAGTATCCAGCCCTTTACCTGCATATCTCACCCAGGAGCTCCGTGTCCTTTTGCAGCTGTTCAGGACAGGCTGTTCTCCTCTGCCACAGGGCCACAGCTTTAAACTCTGAGGTGAGCTGGCTGATATGCTGATACAAACAAACGCAAAAGCCAGCTGGAAACACTGCCCTGTGGGCATCTCACTCTACCTGAGTGTTTCTACCTGGCTGCTAAAGTCAATCACCCACAACTGGGCTTCCCTTGCCATCAGTGGTCCCTTCCCATCATCGCCCTGCCCTGCCCTCAGTCCTGGAGCCGACAGCTGTACTGCTGCCATACACCAGCTCTTCCTGCTGCTCCCAGCATCACAGACTTGGGTTGTACAGCCAGGTTTGGGGCAGAGGCAAGTGGTTTCCTCTTCTCTGTAATGGAGTGCAGGAGAAGGGCTCTGTTTTGCTGCCCCATCAGCCCTGCAGGTACGGCTGCTGTGAGGTGCTGAGGGGAGAAGCACCTGAGTGCTCCTGACCAGGCACCCTTTGGAGAGTGGCGATGCTGCCACGGCACAGCACGGTAGCATTCGAGCTGCTGAAGACCTGAGCCTGAAGTTAATTCGGTGGAGGCTGAGTGGGTTTATGCTAAATACCGTATTCCTTTATAGTTGTTAAGAGGGCAGTTTTCGTGAAGGGTTCCAGTGGAGCTGTGGAGATCTCCCCAGGGGCCCGGATAGCTGCAGGATATGTCAGAGGCCAGGACCGAGTGAATTCACAGCTTCTGCTCCCAGAGGTGCAAACTGAGCAGTCAAAGAGATGTAAGTAGAAGAAGGAGCTTTTCCCATCTTTTCCTGAATTCTGATCCTGATTCAGCATGAAGCCCATGTGCATGACTAGGTCTAGTCAGCTAAGAGAAACTGTTGCTTTAGCAACCTCCCTTTGTATTAGACACTGTGCAGGAAGGGGAAGTCTGCAGGGGGATTTTCCTCTCCCTCATGTTGCTTTGGGGGAGCTGTAGTCCCCCCTCCTTCCTCAAGTCAAAAATACATTTGCAGTAGTTACCCATAACACGTGTCTGCAACTCAGCATGGCTGGTCCCTGGGCATGTGGAATGAAAATTTATGATGCCAAAATATTCTGAGACAGAACTTATTTTATTCCACTTCAGAGGTGAGGAAGATGATGATGTAGGCTCTGTAATACTTGTTAACTGGTCCCCCATGCCCTTAGAAATTGTCCATAAAGCACTATTTCAGAATAATTTAAAAAAATCAAAAGCCACCTATTTGTAGGAATCAGCTGGATGTGAGAACCAAATCTGCTTGGAGGAATAAGGGAAAGAAGCAGTAGCAAGGCAGAAGATGATTTCTGGGAGAAGGATCTTCCTTTCTGGACATTTGCAGTGAAGAGGCAATTCCCTGGGAAATTCCATCTTCTGCCCTGGAAAGCCATGGATCAGAAATGCTCATTAGTGAGGATGTTGGTTCAATCAGGCTGTTTTAACAAAGCATGTAGGGTGGGATCTACAACTGATGGAGTGGAAAGGAGGGAGGGAGAGAAAAAGAAGTCTGCAGTCAGCTCAGCCTGTTGGATTACACATCATGTCATGCTTTGTCACAGGAGTCACAGTATGGTCTAAATTATCTTAGCAAAATACACAATTTAGACAACAAAGAATCACCCACTTCAATACACCACTGGGCAAGAGCATGGGAAAACAAAGAGATTTGATTGCCTCTGTTGAAAAATCAGGTTTAACTAAGAAGCTAGCTGTAGTTTCTGCATGTTCTCTTGATGTGTTTTTGTGTCCTCTGTCAGATAAGGTGGAAACATTTAAGAAAATGGATAATGCTTAAGTGGAATATAAAACCCACAAGCACACAAATCTTCCCAGACAGAAGGTTGACTTCCACTTTCTACCACCCAGTGCTCCCAGGAGGATCCATGATTGTCAACATTTCCTCACTGATCTTAAGAGCACTTTAAAGAGAGAGGAAAGTGCCCTTTTTCAGTGGAGAGAACAAATATTCTTGTGGCTGCAGCTCATTACCAGCCTGTGGACACACGTCAGAGCAAGGACGGCAGCACTGGACTCCTTAAGGGTTTTTATGCGGACTGCAAATGGGACTGTGTCCCCTCTGAAGGGGTTGCTGGTGTTACACCCAGCCCCTGTGCTCTGCTGGCATTAGAGCAGCACCAAGAGGCCCAGGTGGGCTGAGCGCTGTGCATGAAACCTGTCACAGCTGAGCGAGCCACCAGGAAATCAGACATGCTGTGACCTGCACACGACCGCCCAGGGCTTCCTCCCAGCCTCGGGAACAGCCTGGGTCTGGAGCATTATCCTTTGGAGCATTTTCTGCCTCCAAGGGAATATGCAGGGCTCGGTGTTTCCTTCAGACTAAGTGCCTTTGCACCTGCCAGCTCCTTCTCTACCTCTTCTGACAGAGGTGTAGTCTGAGAGTCAAGGTGCAGCGTGTTTCCCTAGAAGAAGAAAGTGCAATTCTTCTGCATGATAAATCTCCATGTGAGACGTGATTTCTGCTTCATAAGGAAACAGTTCCTCATCTCTCATGCAGTTTGACTTTGATCCTGCAAACATTTACTCAGAGAGGGGAAGGGATTTGCAAAATGGCTGCAGCAGGAGATGGAAGTACCTGCTGCTATTGTGAGAGCGTGGTGGTACCTCCACTTCAGGGAGATTTCTCAAAGAAGGTAAAGGGATTTCAGGACCCACCTACTGACTTTCTTACTCATTTATTTCAGTGGGATTTCAGCACAACTCCCTTGATCACCTGGGCCTTG
This sequence comes from Pseudopipra pipra, assembly GCF_036250125.1. Classification (NCBI taxonomy): domain Eukaryota; kingdom Metazoa; phylum Chordata; class Aves; order Passeriformes; family Pipridae; genus Pseudopipra; species Pseudopipra pipra. The sequence continues at coordinate 55,261,382 of NC_087554.1, forward strand.
GTTGCGTAGGCTTCTTTGGGAATTGTACAGCACTATGCTGCTTTCAAAGGCTGATGCATAAGGGGATTGTGCAAGTCAGTGGCAGGATGGAAAACAGGACCTGACATCCCAGATCTTCCCACTACTAGAAGGGTCACAGGTCCTTCCTGAATAATAGTGCTCTCCTACTGCTCAGAAAGAATCTCATCCCGAGCAAAGCTGTCACATGGCAGCACCTCAGTGCCCACAAGTTCTTACAGTACCTGGATGCAAATACAGTCAGATAATATTCACCATGTCATGACTCATTACTAAATCAGAGCATGCAGCCATATCAATGCTTTGTGATCTTCTGAAACTTTAATTCATTTTACTTTGTAGCCATTTTCATTAATTAGCTGTATTAATTTTATACAGATTAAAAATGTAAGTCTCCCTCTGAAGCAGAAAAGTGGCATTTTAAAAATCTATATTCTATCCCAAGCCTATAAATACATCTGCCTCATAGAAATCAGCTGTTTATGGTAGTTCTTATAGCAGAGAGGGTGACTCAAAGAGGCTTATGTGCTGCATTAGTTTTATCAGAGCTGAAAAAAACCTCTCAAATTCCCTGTGAATTAGAAGGATCAGTGACTATAGATAGATCCTGTGCTTTTTCCCCACCAGATGAAACATGGCATTGGTTTTGGATAGTCTGGATCCAGTGCACTCACACTAGCAGAAAAGTCATATCTTGTTGCACTTTTACAGAATACCAGCCAGCATGTGATTTTCTCAAGTAAAAATCAAGAAAGCAGCCAACACCACAAAGGCTGCTAATTGCTCAAAACACCACGTAGTCAGTGTTTTCCTCTGTCCCTGCTCCACTTTCTTATAGAGCACCTGAGAGTGGTTGAATCCAGTGGTACACTCCAAAATAATAGACCCCAAAAATTAAAAGACCATGAGTAAGGCTGCAGAGCCACCCATGCAAAAAGCTAGGGAATCTAGTAGAATTAAGGCATTTTCTGAAGCTGTTAGTTGTAGGATAAATAAGGCTGAGTAATGGATTCAGGGATAAGGGACAGAGGGTCAGGGTCCCGGTTGGGTCTCGCAGGAGTGTGGAGGTCACGGATGGCGTCCCGGCGTCTGTGCTGGTACTTGTGCAGCTCAACCTTGTTATAAATGACCTGGAAAAAGGGCTGAGCACTTAACTGAGGGAGTCTGCTGATGGTGCACGGCTATTTATGGCAGTAAGGATGGGAACAGTTTCTAAAGAACTGCGGAAAGACTTTACAGGTGAGTCCTTCTTAATGACTGACTGGGCAATAAAGTGCAGGTGAAACTCAGAGCAGATAAATGCAAAAGGGGGAGGGAAGAGGGCAACTGTCTTGGGCGGTGTGAGCTGATGGATGCATGGTACCAGGTGTTGGGGCTGCAGCACCAGGAGACAGAAGCTCAGCGCTCAGCAGACTGCTCCAGGCTGAGCAGCGCCGTAGAGGACCACTGTCATCCTCTCCGAGGGAAGGACAAGCTTTTCCTTTTCACAGGAGCTGTTTTCAACCTCCTTGCAGAGCGTGACTAAGTGGAGCTAATCTAGGAGCTCATGCCCATTTACTCCAAAGCCCCTCTGTACTTTCCTGGCAGCAATGGTCTTAAGCTCCGTGACACTTCCCAAAACATGTAATGGCTGCTTGCTGCAAGTCAGAATCAAGTTCCAGTTGTGTTTTCAACCACATAATAAGATTTATCTTGAAAAACTCTAGTGGTTCTTAACAGCACTTTTGCCCACTTGTAAGATGGGAGGGTTTCATTCTGACTTTTGTTTCCTAAACATTTGCAAGCCTTTGAAAACCAGAGGGCTTGCTCAGCTGAGTCCATAAACATTCAAATTGCACTTGACTTGTTTTCTGCCCTGTATTTATCCTTTGTGTTTAGCAAGGGCAGCACTCCTGTGAGACCAATGACAGAAGGAGCCTCCTACCTGCAGAGCAGCCTGGGGAGCTAAACCTCCTGGCTCCCATGCCTGAATTTGTGATGGACCAGAGAGCAAGACTGTTAAATTACTTGTTTAAACTCCATTACACCCCAAAAACAAGGGCGGCAGCCACCGTAGCACCAGGAAGGGCCCATCACATTTCAGATTTTTTCTGACAACTGTAAGTCCAACTCTTCCACTTCTTTTAGGGGAAAAAAATGCAATAAATACACACTGCAATTTTCATGAAATTTTGCACCAGCCCAGGCTAAAATCAGTCTTTATGTGCCTGGAATTTATTTAAAATAATTGCTATTTATGCTTTTCTTTTGGCTTTTACCAATCTAATCATCATAATTTGACAGTGCTGGAATAAATCTGCAAGACTCCAGAACTGCCCTTGCAGATCATGCAGATTAAACATGAACTAATTAGTAGATTTCTGGATCTCTAAATCCGCAGCTTTGGAAAAAGCTGACAATGCCCATCAGTCTTCACACAGAAAGAGAGAGACAAAACCCAGACACACTAGAAAAATGACTACAGATGGAGATATGTGTGAGAAGTCTTTGTAAAGGAAAAAGATTTATAACATTAAAATAAAATAAAATAAAGACATTGGGATACTAAGCAACAGCAGTTGATTTTTTTTTCTTAACCATTTCAAGAATAAAGACCTTTTTCTGTCTTTAGTTCACTTTTTTGTGGAAATTAAACATGGTTCTGTAAGAACTAGTGGCCGTAAACCACCGTGGGATAAAAAGGAAAATGTAGCAGAAGCTGCAAAGATGAATATTGAATTCACCCACGAGTTAGTTTGAGCACATCCAAAAGCCATGACGTCAGTAAAAAGGAAAAAGTCTGACTATGGCCCTGGGAATGAAACCAAAAAATCGCTTTGCCAATATGCGAAGGTTTCTTCCTTCTGAAAGTCTTCTAAAAGCTTCCTCAGGGGACAACAATAACTTGATCAAAAATGTTCCAGCAGATGATGAAGAACAATAACAGCTGCTGAAAAGCTCACGGCAAACAATGGAAAGTCCCAGTTGATTTGTTCAGTCTTGAACGGGGTCCAAAATTCACAGAATTTCAGAGAAGAGGTAAAATCAGCTGTCTGCCTGCAAGAGCAGCGTTCATGCAAAGAAGGAACTGGGCCCATAATTCAAGCTCTGTCCAACAACTGCCACTGACAGGCAAGAGCCTAAAAAAATGCACTGGAAGATTGGGCTCAGCTCTGGTCCCAAAGAGGGGTGCTGCCTTCCCAGGCTTGGCATTTGATGGGATAACGTGGACAAACTTGGAAAGGTCTCTCTGTAATTAAACCTGTCGTGCATAAGGTGACAACCTTAAATCCCAGGTGCCTTAAGGAGGTCTTTTTGCCTTCCTGCTTGGTTAGTCACACACAATCAAGGTGCCTTCCTGATTCCACTGGTTTTATGGGAGGTCTCTCGGCTGCATTCACTGGCACTGAGCTTGTCATGCTGGATGGGCCAGGCAGGCTCTGCTCTTTGGTCTGAGCTCATTAACAGCCCAGCCCTTGTCACCTTCCACACTTACTTGGGGGATACCTGTACATGAGGTGGCTCTAACGATTCCGCCTTGTCATCACCACCTAAGGCTTTCCTTCCTTGCCATTCAAGAGCCGGAGGCTGCCTGGAGTCCCTGTTCCCATGCCCAGTGCAATTAGGGCCCATTCCCATACCCAGTGCAATTAGAGTTAATGAGGAAATTTAAACGAATAACACTAGAAATCATTTGGCTCATTATCTTTGAAATGCAGATGAAAGAGGCAAAAACATCTGACAAATGTCCTGGTGCTGGAGTTCCAGCATGGCCACGGCACCCAGGCAGCGCCGGGCTGAGCTCCCCAGGGGCACAGGCTGTGGGTGGCAGCTCAGCCCTGCAAAGAATTTTGGTTTGGTTTAACCACGGATAAGGAACTGTGCTGCTCTGGGGGGCAACAGCATAAGCAGTGGGTTTTGCCAGCAGAAGGACAAATTCCTCTTTCACCTCTGGAGGACCCGGAGCAAACCTGCTCAGCAGAGCTTTGTGCCTTCCCACGGTTCAGAGCACAGCAGCTTTGCACTGCAGCACAGTAGCTGGGGAAAGTCAGCAGGAATAAACTGAATCCTAATGACATCCACTCCGCTTTCACAGCTCTTCCCCCACCACCACCTTACAGAAAGAGAAGTAGTTGGGAAGTCCAAGAGACACTTTCCCCACGATGCAGCTTAAAGTTGGTTTCAAAAAAAAGACCACAATTCTCTGCCAATGAAGCTTTAACTGCAGAATTACTTATTTAACAGGAAAATCAAGCTGAAGACAAAAAGAAAGTTAACCCTAGTTCCGAGCCTTTCACTAAGTAAATGTTTATTGTGTCATTCCTCACAAAACCACGCAGTCTTTTATTTGAAGGGAGCTTGTGTTGCTCATACCCTTTTGGCTAGGTAAGATAAATATCCTAAAAATAATCCTAATGAACCTTGTGCAAGCATGCACATTATAAGCATGCTCCCTTCCCAAATTCCTGTCCCTGCCTCATGGAACTGAAATCCATGACATGGTTAAAGCCTGTGCACAGTCTGAACATAGGCTCTGGATCCTCGTCCTTGTAGTTAAAATCCCTCTGGAATTTGTGCCAATTTATCCAGAGGGCCACTTGGAAATACAGTACAGGGCTTAAACCCCCCTCCTCTGTGCTATTTTCGAGCGCAAGCTCTAGCAACTCTGAAGTATTTATTCAATTGCTCCCACAACTTTTCATTTTGGTCTCTTTAATGTGTCAGTTTAAATCTCTTCCCTTCCTCAGGCAGCTCCCAGGCTGTGCAGTGGCACTGGGGTTGATGCCCAAGAGCAGGAACAGTGCAAGGTGCTCTCACAGCAGTGGCACCTCAGGGACAACTTTCCCATCTCGTGGCTTTGCGCATCTTGAGTAGGTCAGTTTATGCCCCAAAAGGCATGTTGGCACTCAGGCATGTGCAAAGGCAGTGCAGTGAGCAGCCTTTGCTTTATCTCCCTAATCACCTCTAGAGTTTCCCTACCTGCGTCACTCATTCTGAGACTTCAGACATTAGTTATGGATGGGGTTTTCTTGCATTAAAGGTTTTATTTGGGGGAAACGAAGCTGTTGTGTCCTTACCACAAACAATCCCTCTCACCCATCAATACACACTTGCAAAGCAAAGGCTGGGCAGCAACAGAAAGTTCCTCCCTGAGGTGGATGTTCCCCAGGGGCAGTGCTGCTCTGAGCTGCAAGAGCAGGAGGATCACAGGTGTGCAGTGCCCATATGTCCCTGTCACCTCTTGGGATGCTGATGTTATCCCGCTAGAGGTACCATGCTGTCTCCACATTTCTCACCAGGAGCACATGAGGAGGGAGGAGGCGATTTCAGGAACTCACGCCCCAGAACTGGGAAGGCTTTTTCCATGTTCCTTGCTGAAATTAGTCTTTCCACTTTTACTCCTCCTCCTCCCAGTCAGGCCTGTCGCCGAGGAAATGCTAAACTCCAGGAACACCAGTGCCAATCTGGGGAGGGCACAGGCAGGGAGGCTGCCCCCACCCCTATCTGGGGAATGAATCCCTTCATCTGCAGGGCACTTTCTTGCAAATTCAAAACAAAGAAATCAAGGAAAATGTGATTACCTACAGGAAAGCTTCAGCAGATGGAGCAGGGCCAATGTCCCTGCTTGCTGCTGCCAAACCACTCTCTGTGTTCAACCTTGGATGGGTCATTTGGGTCCAGCACAGCATTATCACAGGCAAGGACTCTGCAGTCAGCCAGCACGGGGCCAGACACTGCTTGTGGCTCTGCCCTTAGCATTCTATTGTCCATTCATTATTCATTTTAAGCCTTCTAACATGCTTGTTTATAATATTAGTTTCTACTCTACGAAGGCCACATGGACATGATGATCGATTATATGCAGAAAGCAAAGTGAAGGGTGCTTTGTAAAGTCAGCATATTAGTGGTTTATTCAGTAAATTTATGTATTTTAGAATGCTGACGTACAGTGAAACAAAGATCTGTCATAATTACATCATTCAGGTTTACAGTTTATATTTCTGAAAGCCTGGGAAAGGTCCAATATAATTCAGCCCCATCTCTGCATGAAATAAGCACTCTGTGCTCTTCATCTCATATGAAAGCAAAGTGTTTGGAGGTCTCTGGAGCAGAGTTTCAATAGCCAAGCTCAGCTGTAACACACACTAGCAGGGAGCCAGATTGTGGTAGTGCACATTACACAGGGAGTGGTGTGATGCAGCCTAGGGCATCCCCTGCTCCTCTCACCTGCATCCCACTGGCCTGGGTTCCACATGGGCAATGCTTCAATTTAGTAAAGAAAGTGATCTGTCATTTTTCTCCAGACCTTCACAAGATATAGCCTGGTCACAATGGAAATATCAAGAATCTCAAAAAATTCTTCCTCGCAGCACACAGGTAAATGAAAATGCCCCTTCCTTAGAGCCAGCAATGTTCAAGAAGTCTTAATGAGCTTCTCTTATTCATAAAAATGCTTTGTTTTTAAAAGCTTGCCATTTCATTAACAGCTTTAAATGTGTCTTTTGCATCTCTCCAAATCTGCGACTCTTTTTCCTCCCACTTTTCTCCAAAGTCCGTGTTACAGAGTATATGTGATGTGGTCTTGCAGCTGCTTCTCCCCGAGGGAAATCCAACAGCTCAGCAAATGGCAACTAGGAGAAAATGCCAGCAGGGAAAGTTGATTATAATGAGAAGAAAAGAAAATGCCCAGAGACAAAAGTCAAAGCCAGCTTGTGCTGTCAGTGGAAACCGCTTGGTCCTGTGGGATACCTGGAAATAATACTCAGAGGACTTGACTCATACAAGGACCTTTCTTGGATTTTCTCTCAAACTTTCTGTTAAGGTCCAGTCAGGTGTCATGTAACGTGGACATCTTGCTACACCTGCTGATGTCTCTCTCAATTCTGCCTGCCTACAAAAAACTGAAAAATTGGCATTCTCTATTGACTTTTTTCCAAGCAAGAACTATTGTTTCAATTACAGGTTTTAACATGATATAATGTCACTCCTGTGCTCTTGGGTACTGAGAGCTGTGTGCTTTTTCAGAGCAACAGTAGTATCTGGCAATGATAAGATCTATAAACCTGTTGCCCTTGTTAAACAAAGAGGACTTTGATTCTACAATAACATTGCATTTGGTGAAAACTTGATTTGCAGATAGTCCTTGACCTTCAAAGGCTTTTGTGTTCATGTTTAGTAAGGCAATGGCAAGTGAGCACCTGACTTTCACCCCATTTATCAGAACTGCCATTGCTGGCCACACCTCAGCCCATAACCTTCAGCCATGGCTTTGGAGATTGTAGTCAGCTCTTTTACCACCTGAGCTCTTTGAAATGCCTTTCAATCCCATGGCAAATGGCAATACCGGTGATAGGGATAGATTAAAGGCCCATGAGGGATGTCATAGGAACTATGGTATCTCTCCAGTTCTCTGCCAATATTTTCCAGGAGCCTATTTCCTCTTATATCAGGATATACATATATTAAAAAAAAAAATCGATCTGCCTTAGGCAAATACTTCTTATCAGCAGATAATGCACTTACACCACCAGGCATATGCGATTAAGGAACCCAGGTTTGAGGTGACACAGCAGTAGCACATGGTACCGTGCAGAACAGCAGCTGGACTCCTTCTGTCTAAAAACTTGTCTGTACTAACTATAAGGAATGAACTATTAAGCACAAATGACCCATTTAGCAAAATGCTTTGCAGAGCACCATTGAAGGGAGCTCCAATGTAGCCTATATGTGCCAGTTCAGAATTGGGGTGAGGGGAAAACGTAGTTTTAATCCCTTAAACTTTTGAGATAAGCAAAATAATATAAATATGTATAATACAAATTGCATGTCTATGATCCAGGGTGCTATTTTGGCACCCAGAAGGTCACCAGCAATGCTTCCTTTCTTCTCAGAACAGTAATTTGGGGACCAGTTTCCAAGGCTGCGATGTATTAAGTGTTTTTCTCAAGGAAACCATTCCCAGGATTTGGGGATCAGACCCATGGACATCATTGGAAACCCTCCCATTGACTTCAGCAGCCTTTGAATTATCCACTTATTTCTGTGGGTGCTGTGGGAACAGAGATACACAGTGCTTTGGCAGCAGCCTTTTAAAAATGTATTTGGGATAATTTCTCCCTCTGGCAACCTTTAGTTTAGCAGCTTAATCATCAGACAGGAATAAGAGTGGCTGAAAGATCTTCCACCTTCCTGGAATGAGTTAATTTTCTCCCCTGCTATATTAGCCGTCATCCATCTATATATACTGTCATTTGTTTCTCGCCCTCCTCCAGATCAGAGAGCTGCTTAATCACTGCCTGTCAGCTCCCGCCTTGCCATATTTCAGCCTGCTCATATGAAATGTTGTTATTTGCTCCCTGGGCAGCCAGTAGTAAACCAGAGAAGCAATCGATAAATGTCCTTAACCAGAGCTCAGGCTGCAAGCGGAAGCATTGTCTGGAACAACGGGGGGGAGGATAAATCCCTGTTTCCTTCCCCTGGCACTGCTGACTCCACATATGCACTGATTCACTTGTCAGCTTGCCATTAGCAGACTCTCCCTCGCAAAGCAAAGGGGTTGTGAAAGGACAGAGGGTAAAGCTACACACGGGAGCAGCCCCTGCCCCCGGGCCAAGCTGAGTCTCCTCTCCTGGCTGCCCCACCCCTCCCACTTGTTGCCTGCTGTATCAGCAGGAGCCAGGAATTTCCTTCTGGCCTCCAGCAGCAGTAACCCCACATCCCAAATCCTCCAGACCCATAGTTTTCGTCAGAGCTGCAAACACTGCTCAGATGCCAGCGATGCCCCCCTTCTCCTGCTCTCCCAGCCTCCTCTATCAGGATTCTTTGGATGCAAACCAATGTTATTATTCTCCCACCAGCCCTCCATTTGGAAACTAGAGAGATTCTTCTTCTTACCAGCACTTTACACTTGGACAATACCACAAGACTACAACAAAACAAAATGAAAAATCCATCCCAGGTGTTGCCTACTGCAGTTAAATTCAAAGGCATTGTCCAGGCTGAAAAGTTACCTCCTGTTGTAACTTGGCAATTAAATAGAGGTACCAAGTGCCTCTTTAAAGGGCAGCCTAAATAAGGGCTGTTGATTCCACTGCTGGCACAATCAGTAACTGATTGGAAAAGCATTGGCAGGTAGAAAAATGGTAGAAAACAGTTTTATTTTGTTCTGCCAGTGATGGAGCTCATGTAGGTGACTCTGTCCCTGGCTGCTCTCACTCATTTCCAAAGCTCCCACCAGTCAGCATGTGGGTCACTACACTTCTGTTTGGCCTCAGTTCCTGAGCAGATGTTTCCATGCCATTTAATGCCACTGTGATTCATGTCATAAGGCATAAACCTGGCATTAGGTGAACAACAGGGACATGAGCTACCCCTTCTGGGGTTGGTGAGGTGCCAGACCGACTCCTTGGGGCTGGAGGAGCTGTGGACTCAGGGATGTGCCAAAAGTGGCATGGGAAAGCAGTGGCACAGCCACTTTGGCACTGGGTGTACAGACTTGATTCTGTGCTCAGTGATAAGAGCTGGGAAACCCCATCTAGATGCAGATGCCACTTCGTCATTATTATTTCATTTTTAATTCAATACTTGTGCTCTGATCATTGTTTTTCACCCAAATGTATCATGACAATTCTCCAACAAACCACAGAGAGTTAGATGAGAAGTCCCTTCCAAGTCAGCAAAGGAATTCCCAGGGGTGCTAAAGCAAATCTGAAGTAGATATGTGATACAACAGCTGCAAGTAATGGAAGGAGGGAATATTGTAGGAAAAGAGTAAAGGAATCAGAAGGTTACACAGATTGCTCAAAATATCCTTTAATTCCTGCCAGATATTAGCCAGTCTTGTTGTTACCTTAACATGTCTTCTACTAAAGCCGAAGAAGCACCATTCTCTACACTCCTTCTCCAAATGTGATCCAATATCTTCTGCCTTGACAATGGAAGCTGGGAGCAGGCACCCAGCTGTCACATTTGCAGCTGCCAAGATGGGGAGAAAAATTCAGGCAATCCCATCTGATCCACTCATCTCCCAGTGATCAGCTGTCAGCAGTGACTGGCTGTCCACTTTGTCCTGTCCCATACACTCCCTGAAACCAGAGAGCTGCACACACAGATGGACCTGGCCCACACTTCTAATTAATTTTTCCTTCTGTCTCCATATTTGCTTGCAACAAACCATCTCCCTGGATGGCTCATACTACAGAAATACTCCACTGCAACAGCTCTTAGGTACAACCAAAATTTGAGAGACGCTGCCATGGTGCTGGCTGGAAGAAAAAGCATCTTGTAAACTCTGTTCTCAGAAGACAAAAACTGTCACATGAATCATCCCCATCCCATCCTAAGAACACTATTAGTGTCAAGGACAATAATAAAGAAGATAAGGAGCGCAGAAGAGTACACGTAGCCCACCCTAATTAATGCCATCACTAACAAGTCAATGAATCGAAGCATGAAAGTGAATGTGTGCAAAAATGTGTAATGCTGGAGAAAGCATCCCTTATTCCCTGAGAGGGAGAACACCTGTGTCAGCAAAACAAAGCTTCAAAAGCAGTATGAAAAGTTGAGCCTGAAGCTGTGCTGGCAATGCTGTGCCCTTGGGTGACTTTGGATAATATCAGTCTCCCTTCTACGAAATAAGGATGGTGCCTCCCTTCCTGCACTGTTGCTCATCTGGATTTGGTGTTTTCCCAAGCTCCCCTGGTAGGTGACCATCCTCTGCCCAGCACAGAGGAACTCCCACATTTAGGCAAGAATCCTCAGCAACCTAAATAACAATCTGCACGAACTGTGCTTGCCTGCATTAAATGTAGAGGCAGTGAGACAAGAGGCTCCGTAGTGGGCTGAAGACTACTAGATGTCCTCTCTGGGATCAGGACATTCCTGTGAGAAGATTGAAGATGTCCTATTTAGTGCTCTTTCTACAACACAATCATCATTACTGTTCCTCTTTGAATTCCTCCCTCTTGTCTCCACTTCAGAAGGCCTGTGACATTGCAGCAAACTGGCAGAGAATGAGAGCATCCAGGCAGTTTTTAATCAAACCATGCAATTAGGGTCTATCCCTTCCTGTTCTGCCAGCCAGGGATCCTCTCCATCTCGCTCTGTTAATGCCCTCTGCTCTGGAGCAGGAGCATCAGCTCAGACCCTGATTCAGGTTCTCCATGTCTGGGAGGGAAGGACTAGTTCACAACCTGATTCAGAGACTCCTGACACTCAGGAAAAGAACTCATTCCAATCCTGATTCACTCTGTTGTGATCTGATTCAAACCCTCCTGGCGCCACAAGGAAGTGGGACCATGATTCAGATATCTGAGTTCAGAGCAGGGTGATTCAGGACCCCCACAGATCACAGCTGGGACAACTTCTCCAAAAACACTTCTGCTCCTCTGCTGCCTACTGGGGGACATGCTGCTGCCTGGACCCTTGCAATGAGCTGTTCCAATATGTGCTTTGGACCAGATCAATACAACAAAGAATGTTCAGAGAAGAGTACAGCACCAGGATATTCAGGCTGATGTTGCTCCATGGGTAAATAGGTGCTAATCTACCTCCCTTGGCTTTCAACCTGTTGCAAGAACCTGCCTGGCACAGTCCCTCCTTCTGGCACAGTGCCAGGTCTTGTTCTGCAGACACTGTTGGATTGATTCCCTTTGTGTCCTGCCGTGAAGAATTCGATGAGCTTTTTTGGCATCAGCAGCTCAGGGCTGCTGGGTTTTGTACCTTGTGCTTACACTTATGGGACCTGACAGTGGCTCTTTAATTCTTAATCCTTCTGAGAAGCAGACTGTGTATTCCTTCCTGCTTGCATCAGTCTGGACCTCATTAGCTCCTCTCACTTGGTTGTGCCCAGAGGAGGCGGCAGACGTACAGACCCAGGAAAAATTGCAGTGTGTTTGCAGTTTTACTGCAATCCAGGCCCATGAATTTTATACTAAATTGGAACTGAACTCCTCATTAAAAGCCCCTGAGGCTTCCCTGGTATTTCTGATTTCCCTTGGTATATTTTCCTCTTTTGCCTTGCAGATTTCCACTTGTGTTCAGAAGGGAGGTTAGAGTGGGCCACGCGATGCAAAGTGCTGATGCAGTCTGTCTGGGGGCCCTTACTCTCAGTAGAGGTGGGTGTTGACTGGCCCCACATCTTCAGGGGCAGGGATTTGGGTATGTGTACGTGGGGGAGGCTGGAAGCTTCAGAAGATCTTTGCTGACATCATCGATGAACAGTGGGAAGAGCAGTTAAAAGCTTTAAAGAATCCAGAGTAGGATCTTGTAAGCAGGAGTCTACTCCTGGTGCTCTTGGTGGACACTGTCCTTGGATGAGGTCTGCACTGGTCACCTTTCAGGTGGGCTCAAGGCATCAAACACATCCCATTGGATCTCAGTGCTCTCCCCACGAACAGAGACATGTGTTCCTTGGTGTGTGCTTGAATAGGGTTGGATCAGCATTCCCTTGGTATCTCAGCTGTGAAAACCATGCACAAAGAAGAGAAAGGAAAGAAAAAGAAGAGAGAGGAGAGAAAAAAGAAGAGAGAGGAGAGGAGAGGAAAAGGGAAGGGAAGGGAAGGGAAGGGAAGGGAAGGGAAGGGAAGGGAAGGGAAGGGAAGGGAAGGGAAGGGAAGGGAAGGGAAGGGAGAAGGGAAGGGAAAAGGGAAGGGAAAAGGGAAGGGAAAAGGGAAGGGAAAAGGGAAGGGAAGGGAAAAGGGAAGGGAGAATTCTCCCCTGCAGAAAGATTTTAATTTCACAGCTACTGTGCAGAAAACATTAGCTGGTTTTGGGGGTGTGCTGTGAACTTTGGCAGCTGATTTGGGTCTGTTGGGACCAACCTGGTACCAACAAGTACCATGGCTGCAAACTGGGCTGTGGAAGGCGGGTTCTCTAAAAGGACGAATTCTGATCGAAATCAAACACACATAAATATGTCACTAAATATAGTGGCATTTGACTCCTCCCCACAGGCCTGGGAGTCAGGAACCAAAGAAGGAGAGCTGGATGTCTCTAGCATCAGCTGCCTCTGGCTGTTAGCAGAGGGCAAGAGTGAGAGAGCCCAGCTCTCCAGCTCTCCAGCTCTCCAGCCTTCCCACCGCTGAGGGTCCAACCTTCCGCAAGGAGAATTGTGGCTTTGAAGCCCAGTTCACAGCAGACCTCAAGATGCGCTGAGACCAACAAGCACTTTTAACGTGGAATTTTATACCTAAAAATGCAGAGTTTCCTTCTGCTCTTTAAGTTTTCTTCCTCAGAGTAGTGTCTAGTTCAGAAAGGGAAAAAATGCCTGGCACGCCTGAGCACTGCCTGAGCACTCATCATGGAAAGAGGCAGAGCTTCTCCTGGGCACTGCAGCCCTGAGATTGTTTGCCTTACTAAAAAAAAAGTGGTCCTAACTTATCTTAACCCTGAGATCCCTGTCATTTTCCACAGTGCACCTTGGATCAGTCGCAGAGAGCTGAGGCTCATGTTGCTTGTACTGTGGGACTTCAAAATGCACCAGAGTCTCGGATAATAAGCACCAGTCTTCCAACAGTTAATGCAAAACACACTGTAGGATGGTTAAGTAATTCCTTTTTACATAATGCAGCTGCAATTTGTCTTTCATTGTCACTAAAACAAAACAAAAATTGGGAGTAAACTGTTTAGTCAAATCAGGACAGAGCTAAACGACCAGTTATCCTGCTACTATGTTGGCCCAGAATGTATTTTTTTTTCCACAGATTGATGCAGGCTGAGATATTTGCATGCGCTCGCTCACTCTCACATGATCAACAGTATTTCACTCCCCCAGTTTCCACCATGAGAGGTATATTAGCAGACAAGTAGTCTATGCAGCTATATTACCATTTTCTCTTGCTGAAGAGCAGCATGTGCACCGCAACAACTCACAGGCACAGCCTGTGGATACAGAAATCCATGGCTCTGGGCAGCAGGGACAGAGAGGTAACAGCCTGGCTTTGCAGTATCAGCTCCTCTTCCAGTTACATCCAGCACTGTTGGGGACCTTGTTAAGGTTTCAAGCAACACATGCCATTTATCTGAGCAACCTGTCAGCCAAATGTAAGCCTGCCTGGGATAAACTGAGTCTCAGCTGCTTGAGTGAGAGCTATGTGTTTCCATGTTTGCCTTTTCCTAGTAAAATATTTCGTGGCCCCTTTTCCAATACGGGCAAAACTGGTAAATTAGGTAAAACCGAGGTAAGCACAGTCAGTCGGAACACAGTCAAACAAACGAGTGGGAATGTGGTTTATGCTGAATTAATAACCTGGGCCTCAGTTATTTCATGGTTGTAGCTCCACTTGTTTCGCTGCCCTCTGCCTGTTCATGTGGACTTTCTTTTTGGCCCATACACTCAAGACCATTTTGTTGAAAGGATGCAGCACCACACCTCTCCATCACCACTGCACCTGCCCCCTGCCCTGTTCCCAATCTCATCTTGAGCACAAGCCTGCTGATGCCAAGGCTCTTTGCACACTGTGGAGGCCTGCTGACATCCAAGTCACTCTCAACATCTTTTTATTTTTTTTTAATCAAAAAATCAAAAGGAAGTACATTCATCAGAGAAATTATGTTTTTTATTATCCAATGCCCATCCTTGAAAGATGAAGGTACAAGAAAAATGCTGTTTGTGAAATAAACAGCCTTTAGCTGAAAGAGGTTCTGACTCTTGTTCCTCAATCCGAGAAATCTCAGCTTCATTATTAAAGTCACAATCATGTTCCTTTATTTCTGATGTTTTTTGTCCAATATATGCACAAGTTCCAAGCTCCTGCTCTTATCTGACCTTTACTGAATGACCCTTCTTAGACCTGGCTGTTCAGCACTATGCTGCCAGGCATCTCCTTCCTTCACGAACTGCATGGGAACTGATTTACTTGCTCTTTAAAAAAATCATCTTCCCCTAGACATTTCTTCTTCTAATTACCCAAAGCTTTGTTTCCTTTTCACTGCCTGATAAGTGCTATTTATATCCACAGCTGTTGAAGTATCTTCTTCCCAATAGCAGGTGAAGAAGATTCCTATCTCAGCACATACTCTAAAAATCCTAATCCATTTTCTGAAGTCATTTGATGCTACCTGTCTTTTGCCTTGTGGAATCTGCCCTTCTGTATTTTGGTGGCATTTACAAAATGACAGGAATGTCCCTGGGAGGGGGGGAAAACAATGAAAGGAAAGCACCAGCACAATACTTCTCAGCTGATTGCAGAGCTGAAAATGGTGGTCCCACCTCCCCACCTCTACAATGAAGCTCTGGGGCTTCTCCAGCTTTGTGGAGGAACCAGACAGCTATTCTCCTTTTCCTTGTAGGATTAGTTTTTCAGATTGGCCATCTCCTTGGACCTCCTCTTTCTACTGGCAGAAGAGGAAAAGCAGAAGCAGCAAAGGGAGAAGATGATGGAAGAACACAGCTATCCCATACATCAGTGGAAGTCTGCTTGGGTTTGGAGATGTCTATCCTGGGGTATTTATTTTGATGGAGTTATAAATCTGCCCCAAACTCAGAGGAGACATGTGGAATGGTCAGACAGGAGGTCAGTTGCTTCTGGCCTTGTAGCCTGTGCTGCAAACCTCATCCAGTGCTGCAAACCTCATCCAATGCTGCAAACCACACTCAGACTATGCTGCAAACCTCAGGCAGACCCATTCCATACAGCTACACCCAGGCAAACATTCCCAGGGTCAGCAACACCTCCGCTTCAAAGCCCAGTCAGATTTTCAGCTTCTTCCCTGTGGTATCAAGAAAACCAAACCTTCGTAACACCTGGAGATTTTGAGCTCTGCCATTTTTTGTCCTACTATAGAGCAGAATTCACATCTAAACTCAGACAGGCTTGGATCCCTTTTGTGTCTGTCAGGCTTCAAAGCAAACGTGGTTAAAATTGAGGCCTGTGTTAAAACTGACGCTCATATTAGCAATTTCACTGTAATTATGGAGAGCCTTTTCCATTTAACCTGACATAAGAGTGCCTTCAGGCTCAGCTGGGTGACCAGTGATTAAAATTAAAAAGTCCATCCTAGTCAAATGAAGACAATGCTATAGAACTAGCTGAGAAAAGAGCGCAGGTACAGCTCTCTGTACCTCAAGGGCTGGTTTCTGCTGCATGAAAATTTGCAGACCAAAGCACAGAGACTCTGGTAAGAGCATGGAACCTGCCCACTGTTGCTGTATGCCAGGCACTACAACTGTGCAGCCATCAGGCCTCAGTCTTTAAAAGTTTTGCAGATGCTCCTTGTGCCGAAGGAGGAATGAGCCAACTGTCTCTGTCGGAGAGGGGTCAGTAAGCTGCACCCCAGCAAACTGCCAGTCGGATGATGGTCTCTGCTGACCTCAGCTTTATCAGGCACATTGCAGGCACCAGTGTGCTACAGCAATTAGTTTTAATTCAAGCACCAGCACCTTGTGCTCAAGTTCTATGTCCTGGCATCTCAAGTGAGACTGACAAGATGTATCACCATTCCAGGAGCTCTCTTAGCTCTCCAGTGCCAAATACTTTAAAGGGGCATTGATGCTTAAGGGGTGCTCTGAATTATTTGCACCGGAGGCAGCTTAGTTAACCCACTGTAACATACACAGGGACAACTCCCCAAATAATCATAAAAAGTGCAGAACACGATGTGTCACATGAAAACAAAAAGCAAACATTGCTGTGATCCCTGAGCTCCATGCCATAAAGAGAGGCAATAACTCCATATTAAAACAGTTACAAGGTTTTCCAGGGAAGGAAGAGGGGAGGAAGTCAGAGTCTTCAGCAGGAGACCAAGCCATCGTGAGCAGGGAGCTGAAACAGCACTGTGAGAGCATTGACAGACTGCAGTATGGCCACATGTATCTGGACTCTGAGAGCAAAAATGCCAGTCTTGTGCAAACACCTCTTCCAGGACATATTTATTGTCATTTCTACCTACTGTGCCAGGCCAGCATGCCAGTGCCTGTGCATCACTGGCTGACACCAGTCAGGCAGGCACTGTGTCCTGGGAATGCTGTACACATGTGTGCACAGGTGATGAGGAAATGTCTAGTGATACATTCTGTGTCACTGGAACCTCTACTCACAAAAGTCACTCTGATTTTGGACGTCCCTGCCTTGGAAAGCCAAGTCTAGCGCACATGAAGATGTCCTGAGAAACCACCAGGTAAAAAACCCCACAGTCCTCGTCTCAGTCCTTGTGTTGGGGTCCTGGGAACAGGGGGGCCCTAGATCCACCAGCTGCATCCTCCAGTAAGCACCATGCAGGCCAGCAGAAGGGATGGCCCTTCTCTGCAGCAGGGTCACAGCAGCAAAGGCCCCTCTGTGCCAAAGGCCGACAAGGGCAAGGGCAAGCAAATGTCCTTTGCATTCACCAGGATCTGTTGCCTCCCTTGGTGCACTGTCAGGGCCATTACTTACGAACACTTGGTAAACAGAGGTGTGTTTGCTGCAGCGTGTTCCTGACTGGGCCAGTTGGATCTGCCATGGCAGGGCAGGGAGAGTGCCCTGCCTTTCATGTGCTGCAAGACATGTGCCAGTGGCACTGCGCCAGTGACAGCCATGCCATGGGGCTGGAGGCTCCTTGCTGTTCTTTGGAAAAGGTCAACATTCTCCAGGGGTCCCTGTCTATCCCTGCAGCCCCCATGCACACCTATATTTATCTGTGGGGGGCTCCCACCACAAGGTCCTCTGAGCTTCCCTTGGCCAGTGCTGGTCCCCACCCACTGTTTCCATCCCTCCTCCTCCTCCAAATTCCTCCAGTTTGCACCAAAATAACCTGACCTCGTTTGTAGTAGCCTCCCCAAAGGTGGCACACATGGAGACCTCTGGCTGTGCCCAGCCCTCAAGGGTTGCCTCCCCCCTGCAACTGCCTGGTGCTGGATACAAGAAATCCCATCTGCCCCTTCCCTTCCCAGGACAGATTTACATATCGGGTCAGCCACTCGATTTCCAGGGGATAATATTATTCATGAAGCTATTTGCAGTCCCCAAATCCTTGGTTGCTGTTTGTTTGCTTCTTTCTCACTCCCTCTTCCCTGCTTTTTACTCCCCCTTGGCTCTTGGTCTGCTAAAAAAAAAAAGTTCTCCCTTGGCTGCATTTTCAGTAGGACATTTCAAAGTCAGGCTGAGATGGGTATTAAATGAGGATAGATGCCAGGTTCCTTTTCACTACATCCCAAACTACTAGAATAGCACCGAAAGCTGTAAATTAGGTCAGCTTTGCACAATAGCTTCCCGAGCCTTTGCTGGGAGCGACACTGCACAGCCTTCAGGTGACTGTCGCTTTAAACAGATCTGGTGCAGCTTGTCTTGGGGGACTGGTGTGATGCAGTGAGAGCTCTCCCAGGGCTGTCCCCTCCCCTATATAGACACAATCTGGGACCCAGAGCTGCCCCTCTGAGGGTGCACAGTCAGGGGGAGGCACAGGAGCCCCACAGCACCACAAGGCTGGGGCCCGATAGTGAGGATAAATATGGGGCGGGGTCCCGGCCCGCAGAGGGGAGAGGCTGTGTGCTGGCAAGATGGGCAGCAGCAGCGGCAGCAGCTCCTGAAGGAACAGGAACAGGCTGAGCAGCAATACTAAGGTCTGAGATTGGCTGGGGGAGCTTCCCATCAAGTCCTGTGCGACTTCCCTGAAGAGGTACGTCCTGAAGAGTCTCACAAACTTATTTTTGGATATCAAAAACTTCTTTTTGGATATGGCTGATGAACCAGGAGGATTGCTGGTGCCAAGATGATGCACCCTGCACCTGTGGGCAGAGGGACAGGGTTCTCTTGCCAGATAAGCCATTGCCACCTTGGTACAGCATTCACAAGGTGAAGCCAGGTCCCTGCTCCCTGTGGTGGAATATTAGCTCCTGTATTTTTGAAAACCTGGAAACAAGCAAATGGGAATATGGCAGGGGATATTTTGGGAGAGATTCCTGTGGAAGAGAATTACCAGTCTCATATGACTTTTCTGACTTTGCAGAGCACTTGCTGGTGCAACACAGAGAAGAGCTACAAACAGAGCAAAAATATGTTCTCCTTCCCCAGAATGCTCACCTGGCTCCCTCTGACCCACAGCTCAGGGACGTCCTCATTTAGGAGTTAAGTCTGTGTATTTAGTAGCCCTGAGAATATTTGCCTTCGGTGGAGCCTGTGTAACCTTGGGATAACATATCCCACCCTTCAGATTTGTGTTTGGGGAATGTGCAGGCTGTCTCCTCTCTGCTCACTCAGATTTCGGAGTCCTGCCCCATCCTATGCAGCACCCTCAGCGCTAGCTCTTTGCCTGGGACAGGACCATCTCCTGGGGCAGGGACAGGTATTCTGGGAGGAGTGAAGGAAGGAGGAACAGGTCCAAGTTCTCAGCCATTAATGGAAACGCAGGAGCACCAGGAATGTAATTAGCGTCTTGGCATAGCGCTTGGGAAAGCCAGAGAGGCTCGTCAGAGAGGGGAGGAGAAAGGGATCAGAGGATAAGCCAGGGAGCAGAGATCACAAAAACAAAAAGCAAGACATAGGGCCAACATTGTGAGACCCTTAAAGGCTTGGGCAGCTCCACCATGCCTCTTCTGGTGGCTTCAGGGACCTGCGGGACCTTTGGGCATGTAGGAGCCAAAGCCTATAGTGTGAAAGGATTCAAGGACCTGCAATCCTTTCCAAACCCTTTCATACCTGAATGCCACTTCTGTGGTTTCCATGGAGATGTCATCATCAGGAGAACAAGCGGAGGTCCCCACATTCTGGGTGGGAAGGGAAGGAGCAGCAAGAGCAGTCTCACTCTTTTGCACCTATTACAAGCCTAAGCAAGTACATAGACACAGATTAGCTAGGAAAAACTCCTCACTGCCCTGACCCTTGCAGGAAGCACCATGGAGGTTCACACATGGTATCCCCCTGGAGACCTTTGCGTGCTGGAGGCAGGCAGAGGAGATGGAGAATGAGGGGGATGGAGAGTTCCTTACCACTTCCAGCTGAGCTCCCCAGTGGCAATTAAATCCAAAACAATGAGAAAACAACCACTTTCTACCCTAAATGGCAACAGCAGATCTTCAGCAAAGCCTTGAGTTGGTTTAAATTGCAGAAGTGAGCTGCAGCTTGGCTCACCAGAGCCACCTGTCCTTGTTCCCTCCCCACAGCGTGGCCATCACCCCCCGGGACAAGGACTGGGCGGTGCGGTAGCGGTCCACAAACAGGGAGGAGGGAAGGCTTGGACTTCACTGCTGAGTGTTTATTTGCAAGATGATGTTGTGTTTGGAGAGAGTTCCAGGCAGGATGTGTCTGCAGTAAACACAGGAAAAGGGCTGACGCTGTAGTCGAGTGGAAAGGCTGGCAATAGTTTCAAGTTTTAATTAACATGGCCCCTCTTGGGTGGTGTGTGATTCCCGAATGATGGCTGATAAAGGCAGGCCAGCTGCTGAGGGCTCCCTCCTCAGGGTGCTGTGGAGGTGCATTGGCCTTTTGAGTTTTCTTTCTAGGAATGTCCCAGGGAGACAGGCACCAGACACATCTGGGAAAATACATGCATGGATTTAAACACTGAAACATCTCCTGATAATTTTCTTTACCTCCAAATCAAGTGTTTGAGACAGAAACAAAGCCTACACTGTGCAGACACAGTTGTGCACAAGCCTTCTCTCCATTGCAATCCTCCTTCTCAGACAGGGAGTGAGAAGGATGTTAAAGAAGCTCCAGGTTTCCACGTCAGGCCCTGTAATATCACAATTCCCATGCTCCAAAATGGCTGAAGGACAGTGGATGGATTTTCCATAGAGCACTGCCCCCTGCTGTGGGCTTGCCATTCCCACACGTTTCACTCCTCACTAAACCTCCTGGTAGGAAAAATCTGCAAAATCATGGCAGTCTCACGAAATTTGGGGCCATTCTCTGCCTGTGTGTCCACTCGATGTCCTGCAGGTCTCCCGTAGAGCACAGGCTTCCTCAAAACATCAGGAAGAAGTAATCCCAACAAAACGAAAGGGAGGAACAAGGGGCAAGGAATTTGGTCAACGTATCCCTTTACCTCAGCGAAATCCCTGACTGATACCTGAGATCTGGGGGCATCTGGGTCTGCAGCAGCTGCAGCCCAGGCCCTTGACACCAGAGCTTACCCTGGGGTGAGACACATTATGCAGCCAGTGGGGGTGGGTGGGACCACTTGAGCCCAGTTGCAGATACCACTGGGGCAAGCCCATACGTGTGTGAAGGGCCTGATTTTACTGCTCAACAGCAACGGAGAAAACACACATTTCTAAAGCATCACTCGTCTCAGTGCTAGCAGGGTGCTAGCACTAAGTTGAACCCTCAGCTGTGATGCTCAGGGAGTTAACAGTCCTGCACAGCAGTAGGAGAGGCATCCCAGGAAAGCTCAAACTGTTCATGAGGATCCCCTCTGTAGGAGCTCTGTCCAATAAAATGCTGCTGTCAGTACTTTCCCAAAATTCTCCCAACCAGTCAGGACATAAAAAAGCCCCCCAGTGACATTATATTTGCAGCCACCAAACCTCTCACTTGCTGGCACTGAGCACGTTCATTGGGAACAACAGTGTGATTTTTACAATATGATTCTTTTCTCAGCACTTCCCAGAACTAATGTGTAAAGTGTTCATGACATTTTAGCCACATTCACGGTAAGTATGGCAACTCAGAAGTCTGATTTCTGGTAACTTGATCTGTCGTTGAGTGGTCTGCCTGCAGCTGTGCTGCTAGAGGGCCTCATTTTTACAGTGGATAAAGTGTTTCAAAGGTGCCCTCACATCCCATGGAGATGATGCTGGTCCTCTCATGTCTGGTAGATGAATGTGGTAGCTAAAGACCCAGCCTTCCACCTGCTGAACTCCATCACAGCTTTGCCCCTGTCTCCAGGAGAAGCTGGAGTGACTTTCAGTTAAAGGAGGAAAAGAAAAGGTAGAAGAATTAAATATAAAGTCCTGTTAGCATCTCAGCTGCAAGAGGAAAGCTGGATTTTTACAAAGAGGACACAGGGAGGATAGGAAATTTTGGAAACCGCATGCATTTTAGATTAAATGAGCTTAAAATGCATTTACTCTGAATAAACCATGAAATATCTTGGACAAAAGTCTACCCTACAGTAGATTGTAAAAATTATGATATGGTAGATTATAAAATGACTAGTGTGAGAATACCTTGATTGGCAGATAAGAAGAGGTGGCTGCTGTAGTGCGATTCACAAAATGAAGCCCCAGGGCACTGCTACCTACAAACAGCAATTCCACCCACACCACAAAGTCAGGGCTGCAAGTGAAGGGAAGGGGGAGTTTCTCTCACGGCTGTAATTGGGACCTTGGGGAAGCAGAGATAGAGATGGCTCTGAGACTTTTTTTTTAAGCCAGGAAGAAGGCTTTTTTGCTTGACATTCATACTGGGAAAATCTGTTGGTGTTGGTGAACTGCCAAAGATTCTGAGAATCATTGCAGCATTCCCTGTGGGTTTGGGAAACACAAGGCTTGATTCTGCAACTTGGCTTCTTATTCCCCACGTCAGCATCTCCCAGGAAAAGGTAGAAAATTTATCTTTATAGTGACATCTGTGGCTGAGCTAGGAACTGAAATAGCAGGTACTGAGTAATAGCTCTGCTGGCCTGGAAAAGTCACCAAGATGGTGCAGTCTAAGGTATATCTCTGGGTCCTTCATTCTCTTGGCAGTCTGTCTGAGAAAGCCAAAAGAAAAGTCTTGGGACTCATTTTTTACCTCTCCTGCCGTTCGTTTTCTTGATGTGGCTCAATGCTGTCATTAAATTAAATGTATCCAGGTTATAAGAGAGTGAATTTATGCAGGGATTAAAACAGGCTAACATTATGCCATTGAAAAATTACTTAGCTTGCTCCTGAATGACAGCTCAGTGCTGACCTGCACAAGTATTTCTGCCCAGGAACAAAAACAGGTCTAAAAGACAGAACTGAAAAGACAGCTGGCAGGATGAAATGAAGAAAGAGAGAATGTCAGCTGCCTCTCTGGGGACCAGACTTCTTTGAAATGAGCCCTGCCAGACAAAATAGAAGTCTTGTTGCTGGGCTCTAGCAAAATGTTAGCAAAGGCCAGATCCTGTAAGCCTCAAGGCTGAGGTATATCAGTGTAAGATAAAAGTGATAAGCGGGGGTGGAATGTGAATGCTCCAGCTCAACAGTAATGCTCTCGTCCCACTGGTCTCTCCTCCTCAGCACACCCAAGAGAAAAGGGACAAGTTTGCCATGTCCCTAAGACTGGCACCCATCAATGCTGGGGGCAATCTCTGGTGGTGACCCCCTGCAAGGGATCAGGGACAAGGAACTGTGCCCAGTATATCAGGAAGATGGACAGAGGGACTCAATACTGGTCTTCTTCTCACAGTGCCTTGATGATCTGTCTCAGGTTTAAATAGGGTTTCCCACTGACAAGCCAAACTGTTGGCTGATGTAGGCGGACTTCACATGAGCTGAGGAGCTTATGGAAATGTCGCAAAATGACAGAAAGGTTTTTCCTTTATCATACTGGTATGACTGAAATCTCAAAGCCAGGAGGGATTTGGACTGAGAGAGGATCCTAACCCGCCTCTGGCCATAATTATTTCAACACAGCTGTTCAGACAGGGCATGGGCAGCCTTTGTCCTGCCATAATTATTTTTGCAAGGGTTTTTTGTTGGTTTTTTTTTATTGATATATTCAAGAAACAAACTGTTATAGGATGTTCACTGTTATAGGACTCACCCTGCTAGCCATATAAGTCCATACTGTGTCTGCTACATGGGACAGATTAATAACAAACCTGTACTTACTTATGTACAGATAAGAATAAATATTCATACCAGTAACTGGTAAATCCCAATTCAACCACTGTAGTTATATGACTAATTCTCTTGGTGCAGAAATTGTTCTGGTATAACGGGTATATGTGTATATATATATTAGAAGAGGACAGTTATTTCATTCCTCTGCATGAGTAGCTATCCCAATATGGATGTATTTATATCAGCACATCTGCAAGAGAGTAGGTCTACCCCACTAAAAAGAAGTTTTGCCATGTTAACTGTGCGCATAGCTCAGCATGAGGGCACCTTCCAGTCAGCAGAAGCTATCAGAGAGAATACAGTCTGCTATAACATGTACTCTTCTGCAAGACATGATGAGCAGCTTTCCTCCAACAGTACAGGGAGATGACCAACAAGTAAAGCCAGTATTGAAAAAAAAAGTAAAACAGGTGACCTCTGATATCAGGAGAACTTCTTCAAAGAAATTGTGTCTTTCTTCCAGGGAGGAAAGTAGAGTTGTTTGCTCCTACTTTGGTCCAACAGAGGTGGGTGTAATTAAAGGCACAACCTGATTTGTTTGACTCATTGGCAACCTGAATAGCCACCCTGTGTTTTGTTTGGCCACATGAGGAGCCAGCCCCTTTTCCAGGCTGGGATTTAATGGGTGAACAACCCCCTTTCTAAGGAGCCCCCTTTTCCCCACAAGCCACCAGGTTCTTTTGGCATTTGACACTTCTGTAGAGCTTTTTCCCCTGTGGGTTTTCCATATGGCTATTTTTGGGAGATTTCAGACTTGCAGTGCAATCTTCGCCTGTTCAGCTTCTCTCTGACTGTAAAAAAGCCACCCTGCACCTCTAATCATCTCAGTGTTTAGTATTAAATTATCCATCAGAGCTCCTTTGGTAGCAGAGGGAGTTGATTGTACTGTTTTTACAGAGAATAAAAATAGCAACAGTAGCAGGCAAGGGCAGAGGGGAGGGCTGAGGCGAACGGAGGCAGCGGCACTTCTGTGACAGAAGATGGTGCCTTCACCTGCAGACAGCAGGGATTGGCAAAAAAGGATCTTGTTTCTGCAATCAATCGAAGTGTAAACGGCGGTGTCTGAATTCATACTGATGACCTTGATCTGTTAGGCAGGGAACAAGACACTGGATACTGAAAATTTCCCTGCAGCAGCCTGAAAACTCCCAGTCACCAGCCCAAAAACCTTGCCTGCTTCTTCAGCTGGTTCCAGAAGACAACTCTGCTTCCCTTTTCTGTGCCAGTGTGGTGCCAAGCTTGCACACCCCAGCCTTTCAGGAGGCACGATGAGCTCCCTGGGCTCTGACAGGGGGGAAACCACTCCTTGCAATTTTTGCAGCTGTTAAATAAGTGGGGCATCCTCCTACCCTGCTCTGCCGAACCTCCAGCCCCTGCCCACCCCTTTCCAGCTGCTCTGCTCCTAATCCAGGCTCTGACATCCTTGCTTCACCCAGCCCATTGATGGAGCGTGGCAGCTCTGCCTCCAGGCCTCGCTGAGAACTGACAAACGCTGTTGCTTGTAGCCCAGAGGCAGGGCTGACATGCAGAGGCAGGAGTCATTTGCTGATAGCGCGTCCTGAAGCAGGGAGGAGGTGGGATTTGCCTCCTCTGGCCCACGCACCAGAGAGCCTGTAGTCACCAGAATGTCGTGTGCTGCTTTTCCTGCTCCCTCAATGGGCTGGCCCAGGAGAGCACAGCCATCTGGCAGCTCTGATGTGTGAATGATGCCACTAAAGAAACGAGGATTTCACATTCAGATCCCTTTTTTTGCAGAAGTGCCAATCAAGCGTGTGCTACTTGAACTGGGAAAATGTTTTAAGAAGTTTTTCAGGATTAATGGAGCTTCGTATCAGTTTGAGTGGAAAGAAAATCAATAGGAGCACATTTCCGTGTGAGTCCAGGTAATTTTGCGTCCATAATTTAGCTTTTCTGGGGCTAGAACTCTGCTTGGGTGTAGAAGGACCCTAGTTATCAGGATCATTTCAGGAGACAGCAGAAGAATACAGTGCACATAAGTGCAGGTCACAGTGCAGCTTTGAGTAGTGAGTTTATCTCCATCTTTTAGAGACAATGATGTGCTCTGGTAGCAGACCAGAATCGGATCTCCTTTTCACTGGTATGAGGTACTTCTGTCACAAATTTCAGGGATCTAAAGCTACATCCTATTGTACAATAAGAGAAAAAAAAAAAGGTAGGGAATCCTTTACTGTTTTCCAGTACCTTCACTGTCAGAACTCATGTGTCCCCACAGACACACACCTCTTCAGCAGCAGCACATACCATTTATTTATCTGTGATCACTGTCTTGCAATATTAAGCTTTTATTAATCCATAACTGGAAAGCTGTATCTCAGAAATACTGATGCTCTGTTATTTCAGCACTGCACATATAGCCAAGGGCAATCCTTCCCAAAAAGCAGTGAACCTAGTCCATCCACACCCACCATGCTTTCTGGGAGCACCTTTCTACTGGCTTATGCAGTCTCTGAGAGCACATCTCATGCTTTCACGTGCAAAAAGTTGTGGATACCTTTGGAAATTAGACGTGGTACTAAATTCCCAAGAACTTTCTTGGGAGGCGCAGAGCCAAGCCACCATTGTCACAGTGGAGCTGCAGGCCAGCTCCTGAGGCTGTGACTCATGCGAAAGGAGTTCAGTGGTCCTGCGTGGGTGCAAAGAAACAAGATTCCACACATGCAGACATCTGCAGTCTCAGAGGGACCCAAACAAGGAATATCTGCCGAGTCCCGAGTCTTTCCAACAGCTCAGACGTTTCCAGGGCGAGAGCTGAATGCAGAAGACCGTGGGGTGGGGAGAGTGAGAGGCCACACTTGGGCTGAGTTTGGTGCACACAAATTGTGAGAATCTGCCTTTGAGTTTGTATGACTACCCACAAGTTATGTGTTCAGCCCTAGCAAAGTTTTTTAAGTGATTTAAACACCAAGGCATGGAGGAGAAACAGTCCAAAATGATCCTGCTTTGCTAAAACTTACATCTGCAATTTATAAAGCAAACTGCTACGGTAAATAATGATCAGTAAGGCTGAATCATCTCCCCATCCTCTGCACATTTTTACTTTGACATTTGTTGTCCTTCTTCTTCTGTTTAATGAGCGAGTGAAAGGTATTTGAAACTCATGTCAGTGCATCCTAGCAATTGAAAAAGTATTTTAAAGAAAAAAAAATACATTTAAAAACTGGTTAAATCTTAGTGTAAAGAGAGTATGTAGAATGATTCACCTATGGTGTTATGATTTTATTCTGGTCTGCAGCAAGTCAGAAATAATAAATCTGAAGATACAAAGCAATTAATACCTTGTTTTCTTTCTGCCTTTCATTGCCATCATCTCCATTAAGATTTACTTGGGTAAATTAAGTGTTGATACTCCAGGTTTACATATTTCACATATAAGATGTGCATTTAGATACAGATTTTATATATATATATATATATATATAAATCAATATCTTGATATATATCTCAATTCTGAGATAAATAATTTATAAATGTATAAAATAATAATGATAGATATGTAAATAATATCTCTCAATTCTGAGATATATTATTCAGGAGAACACTGAAGTTTCATGACACCTGTAAAAAAGATGAGCATTTCATACAGATGAGTTTTCCGAAGACAGCAGTGTGATGACTGGTCTCTGGGTTACTAACACTCCATTAGCCCTTTTCCCAGACCATTATTAAAATCAGGAAAAATGTGTTTTTCTAAATAACGTTCATTTTTAGTGCAATGTCACTCAGATCTTCACAAGGCAAATATCAAATGCAAGGAGCAACAGCCACTGAAAGAGGCAAACCAAACCACTTGATTTTATATTCTCTGCAAATGTCCCAGTGGTGTGCAGACATCACTTTTTCTTTTTTAAATGGGAATAAGTTGTTTTAGGTTTAGGGCCAAAGTTATTGCTAGTACAAACTAAGCAACTCTTCACTGACTTGAATAACTTGCAATAGAATCTGGCAGGACCAAATCAGACCTAAAGCCAGCCTGGAAAATCCAAACAGTCAACACAGCTCTCTGCAAACAGACTTGGAGATCAGGGTGGTTCAGAGCAGTGGCTTGTTTTGCA
Organism: Pseudopipra pipra; assembly: GCF_036250125.1. Classification (NCBI taxonomy): domain Eukaryota; kingdom Metazoa; phylum Chordata; class Aves; order Passeriformes; family Pipridae; genus Pseudopipra; species Pseudopipra pipra. The sequence goes on from NC_087554.1 coordinate 55,289,177, forward strand.
GAGAGGAGCTGTGCCATGACGCACAGAGCTGTAGGCTCAGTTATTTATGAATCCTTGGTTGATTGGTGGGTATCCTTGTCAAAACCTGAGAATGTGTTGAAAACATCAAAAAGGAGCTCAAATCAGGAGCTCTGCTTGTTACCCAGTGCCAGCAGGACCTCACCTATGAAAGACACTAATGTGCTTTCCCAGACTCCACCGGGTGATGATCATGGAGCATTGCTAAAGTAGAGGATTAATGTCATCTGTGGAATTACCTGTTCCAGTGTGTAATGCAGATGCATGGACTGAGCTCATGGCTATGCAGCCCTGCCATGCCTGGCCTGCAGTAGTTGGTGAGACACCGAAGGAGAGAGAGCACAACAGGGGCAGGGGTGCCTGTGGGACAGAAAGGGGGTCTTTGTGACAACTCTCTGTGGCAAGCAAGACAGTTGGACATGCAGATGTGTCAACTCAAAGGGAACAAAGGTGAATGCAAGCAGGAGGGAAGGAAGGATGTGCAAGGCATGGTCTGATTCATATCTCACTACTATTAAAGTGCAAATTTAAAAGAACAGGTGGATATACATATTAATAGACAGAGTGCATATCTGGTAAGTGCTTGGATTGGGCTGGTACATCTCTATATGAGAAGCAGAAGATGAGCTCAGACAGTTACAGCTTGAAGAGAGTCCTCCAGGTAAGACTTTTAAGTTATTCACTAGTTAATTCCAGACACGACCAGCATCAGGTTTCTTGCAATTCCAGAGGGACATCAAACTCCTCCTGACACAACTGAATCTTGCCCAAAGCTTCTGTGTTTGCCATGTCTTGCACTCCCAGTGACATCTCAGGCCCTCTCCTTGCACAGAAGCACCTGCTGCCTAGTGAGGGACAGGAATTGCCAATAGCAGTACTCGAAGCTACATATTTTCCATGGACAGTTTTGTTCCTTACACACAGAATGCCCTTTTATTTACAAGGGGAAGAAGAAAGAGTGTTTGCTTCCTAGCCCAAGGAAATGCCATAGTCAGGTTGTACATCACTGTGTAAGAAAGTCAAATAATTATTCCCTTGACAGTTATGCCACTCTTTGCAGAGATGCTCTACCCTTAGTTATTATGCCTAAGGCATCACACTCTTCCAGTGATAACATATGGCAACATATTTATCCTAGGGCTTGTAGGGCTCTATGGTATAAACTCACAGGTATAAAATTTGTCCTTGTGACCCTGTGACATTTCAAGCCAACACAAAATCAATAAAGCACATCGAATCACCAGCCAGCTTAAAAAACCAACCCAGCTGCAAGCATCATTTTAACAGCGACAGATGAGCATCACTATTAAACAGTCAGAAGTGTCATTTGTCCCCAACCTGCTCCATTGCTTTGGTCTTTGGGGTATTTCAGAGCAATTCCTTTCCATCGTGTCACTTAAGCAGTAAAGGGGAATCTTTTATAAGCTGAGAAAGGGCTGTGGTAGCAGCTGACATGATTTATGTTTAATAAAGGCCCTTTAGCGCCAGGAAAGAGGGGCCCTGCCAAATCTCAGGCGTCTCCCGAGCCGCTGCTATTGTCCCTGGGGCAGGAGCACTTTTTAGGTTCCCTCTCCATCCCTGTAAACAAAAGGACAGCTGTACGCTTGGCTGGCTCCGGACGGGGCTCTTTGTGCTCGATTAGTACCCCGCGCACATCATTCATGGCTCTTGAATAAAGATGACCTCTCGCAGGACGGGATGGGGGAAAAAAAGCCTCTTTATTCAGCAGGGTTCAAATTAGCATAAGGACAAGGAAACCGTTCCTTGGAAGTCACAGGAAGAGCTAGATAAATAAACAAGCAAACTACAGGTTCTCTGCAAATACTCCCCGTTCAAGAGTTGGGCCTGGGAACTGTAAAATCCCAGGGAAGTTGTCCCCACTCGCGGTCGCTAACGCGTGTGCCGCCCTTCACTCCGTGGTCTGAGCTCCGTGTGGCCCAGCTGTTCATCTGCAGCTGGGGAAACACTGTCACAGAGGGTATGGCCCACAAAGAGGAAAAATGAAGCATACAACATGGCCAACGTGAGCTGATTTCCACCACCTTCATCCTTCCACCTCTCTCTTGGCAATGCCCCAGCCGGTGGCTCTTGGAGTGGCAATAATATTCGCCTTTATTTTCCCGTCCTGTGTGCAGACCGGCGGGTCAGGCAGCGAGCTATGCAAACAGACAATGACATGCTGAATTTTTTCACATGCTGGGTTTCCCAGTCGATGAAAGGCAATTCAGCAGCTTATCACCATGTACGCTGCTGCAATTAAGAGCCCTGTGAGCATTGGCTCTCCTTCCCCAGCCCCCTCCACCTCCCATCCCTCCCCCATGCCCATAGGAACAGGCTGTCTCTCACCACCCACCACACCAGCACAATTGCAACCCTTATACTCAGCTCTGAGCTCTGCTGAATTCTCTGTGACCCAGCAGCCAGGGGCATGGCAATAAGCACTAGGGTGTCCTCCAGACCCAACCTTCACATCAGATTAGTTTTCAGATGAAGCCCTGCTGTGTCAACTGTAATGGCCCTTAGAAACATGGATTTCTCTCCTGTAAGGCTTAGCAACGGTAGAGTTAGCTAAAGGCAGCAGACAAGGAATGAAACGCAGTTTAAAATTAAGTCCCAAAACTGTTTTTAAAGCAGCATTACTGCTTTCTTTGGGTTTCAATGCTCACTGTAGTTGCTGTTTTTCTGCAAGTCTCACCCCCTGAAAATTATCCCAACCCTTTTTTTTCCTTTTTAACTGCGCCCTTTCCTCTGGAAAAAAAAAAAAAACCAAAACTGAAAATATGGCCCTGGCTGTAGTCAGAGGCTCCAAGTGAAGGAGGCAAACATGAAAAAATAGATATTATTTTATGACTTGTGATTTTCAGGTCAGTCATTAATTCTAACCCTCTGCAGTCAGCAGCACAATGAACAAACCAGAGTCTTCACTGCCATTTTTGTGTTCTGTAAAAGTTTCATGAGTCTCCAAAGAATCTGCAGCAGAAAAATGCATAAAACCACAAAACAAGGTTAATTACTGAGTCAGCATCAGCTTCCTCCAGTGGTCCGGGTTACTTTGTGGTGGAGATAAACACAGGCCAACTCCAGCCATTGGCAGCAGAGTGATTTACACAGGTGGGCATTGTCCTCCTCACTCTTAAAAGCGTGAGAAGCCAAGTACCTTGCCCCAGTGGTGTGGTTTATCACTGGAAATCTGAGGAGTAGGACATTACCATTTCATGTAAACCGTGCACCCACATGGAAGGACATGACACATGGAAGACTTCTGAGAGTGAGTGGTTAAAGAATATTGCTGAAGTAAAGGCGTTTCCTGTTGTTCATTAGCCTTTGGACTTTCAATGACAGAAAATGAGCCATTTGGAAGTTATTTCCATGAAAACCACTTGAGTGTTCCTCACACTTGCCTTCTTCCAGCTCTCTGTCCAGCACCTCACATGTGTTGTTTGTTTCTGTTCATCTCTGATGGGGAAAGCAATATTCTGAGTTTAACTGAGGCTAGACTCAACATTCACAATGGGTACCTCTGATATATGTGATAACTACACACCTGCACCATTAACAGCCCTGTTGGAGTTGCAGCAAAACAATGAATGAGTCCATAAAGGGCTGAAATACAATAAAAATTTCTGAATGAGGCTGTGAGAAAATTTCAGTGCATCAAAGGGTACTCACTAAAACTGAATGAAGGGACTTCTGAGGAGAGTGAAAAAAGATTATCGAAAGTGCTTGTTATTTAAGAATGTTATAAATACATGGGAACTCCTGCCATCCTTAGAGGTGCTCTGCCTCTCTGCTTCATTATGGAAATGCTTCCCTCAGGCCCCATCTGCCTGCAGGTTTTCTGCTGCAGATGAAGGTGACCCAAAGGGAATTCGTTACCACACATCTCCTACGGCAAAGCAGGGCTTGCTGCAAAGGAGGCTGCACAGCCTGGCAAGCGCTGCCTGAGGAGGCTCTGACAAACTCATGGCTGACAGGATGCCACCATCAAAAAGCTCCTCATGTGACAGTTTGTGCTTCCCTCTCATGCAGCTGGACGTCTTGGCAGCAGGCAGGGCTTTGGGGGAGTGATATGACTCATGTAGGGCTTTTTCTGGGAACACGCTCCAACAGGACATAAATTATGGTGTATGCTTGGATCAGGTGCTGTCCTGGATGCAGGCATGTCATGAGAGCTACGTACAAAAGGGATGTCTCTTCTAGAGAAATCAGACGAAGTGCTGCAGATCTCACTAAGGGAATATATATATTTATTTCTCATCTTCCATCTCTTTTCTAGAAGGATTCACAGATTAACCATGAAGTACAGCTGGGAGTACTAAGGCAGGCTTCACTAGCCAGTGTTAGTAGAAAACACTGAGGCATAAAATGTGAAGTATTTCATTAAAGGCCAACAAGAAGTCATAAACAGACCTCCTGCCTGTTTTCCAGTATTCGTGACAAAAAAACAAACCCCAAACAAACAGTGGAATTAGGCTTTGCCAGCTTTAAAGGGAAAGATAAAATACATAGGGACAGAGTTGATAGTAAAAGAAAATTCCCATGTGAGGCCAAGCAGTGAGACCCTCAGCCTATAAGTAAAGCCAGAGCTCACGTGACCATACGATTTCAAATATGTGGCACCTTTTAAATATGTAAGTGAATTAGACAAAAATGAATAATCCCATAAATCAGGGAGATGAGAGGGGGTATGAGCTGTGTGGCAAGCTTTGACTTTGACTTGGAGGACCAGGATTATCAGGCAACCCCCATTTCAGGTACAGGTCATTTGGGACAAGCAAGCAGTTGAAGCGAGTTTCTTGGCAAAAGCTGAATCTCATAAAAACTGTTGGTAGTGTTACACACCCATATGACTCAGGCTCCCAGCTTCTTCAGCTTTATTCCACAATAAAAAGAAACACAAATGTGAGCCTCTGTGACAGAGAGGTCCTCATAGCTTTGGCCAACAGTATTTATGAGGGTCTATCATCCTGCAGATTTTGTAGTGCCAGTCCAGCAGGACTGATATCTTTGCTCTGGCCCTCAGTACTCCATCTGGGATGGCAGGACCTACAAAAAGGAGATGCTCAATGCTTCTGGGAGACTTTGCCCTGCTAAGCCCTGTGGTTCCTCTGCTGCTGTTGCAAGAGGATGAGGGCCTAGCAGAGGAGACATGGCATGAGCCAGCAAGTCACCAGGAGTATTCCCAGCAGACGATGAGCTCAGCACCTTTTCCGGCAGGATGTTGGGCAAACATCAATTGGGGAGATGTTTGGGAAGGAGATTCCCTCCTCCCTGAAGCATGCCTGCTCCAGGCTCTGAAGTACCACACCCTGTGAAAAGATTGCCCAAGAAAGGGGGCCACTGCCTCCTCTCCAATGTGGAAATGGTTAGCAACATAGCTGGTTTTTTCACATATCCATGGAGCTGACTCCCTGTCCTTCTGGGAGTTTTACATCTTTACTAAACCCCAGCAGCGGCTGAGGGATACAGTCCTGCGGGACACATATGGGAGTAGGAAGGAGAGCAACAGCATGTGAGGGAACAGGGCATGTGTAGGAGATTCCACATTACCAGCAGGACAGGCAGCACAGAAAAATGGGATTTCAAGGGTTGATTTCTGCAGCCTGTATTATAAACCTTGGGGGTTTTAATCTGTTGCAGGAAGAAAGCTGCAGTGCTTTGCCTGTCTCCTGCTGGCTTCATGTGGATTTTCTCCAGCTCCTTGAATTTCTAACCTAGTTTTTGCTTAAAAGCTTTGATTTCAGTGTGGGGCCATGAACTCAGACTGGTCTGTGGCATGAGCCACATGAAGAGTGATGGCAGAGGCTTGTGTTTTCTAGTGAGATGGCATTTGTGTGTCACTGGGTGGAAGAGATGTTCAGGAGGCCATGTATCTTTCTCACTTCCTTTAGCTGTGGTATGTCCAGGTAGAGAAAACAGAGGCAGACTCAACACCCAAACCACACTTTTTGGGGTATGAATGGTCCTCAAATACCTCATAGAAAAAGACTTGTTTCAAGCCTCAATACAGACTTCAAAGCACTGAATCCTAATCTTTGCTGTAGTATGGCAAATTGATGCAGTGTTTACAAACATTTGCAGGCATAACATGATAAAACAAATGCCACCAGTCCTCCAGCAAAATGCATGATTTATTTTCTATTTCACACACAAATATTTGTGCTGTTCTGTCTTTGAGAGCTGCTGAGAGCAGTGAAGCAGCCTCTCCAGGTGGCTTGGCCAGGAGCTCTGCTTGTACATGCCCCTCCAGCCACATATGGGAGCAGAGATAATGCTAGTGATCAAACTGGGACCTGGCCTGGCTCCCACAGTGGCAAATTGTCCTGTAAAAATTCGTTTTGTACAGGCTCTTATCTTTCTGAATGGGAGGAAGGTTATATTTACACTAGGCAAAAGCCAATGGGACTTTTTTTTTTTTTTTTTTTTTTGCTAAGAAATGATAAGATAGAGTTTATAGTTCATCCCTTTGCTGTGATGGACAGAATTAGTGGCAGATATATGAGGAAAATTTAATGAAAAGCCTGTAAGCATCTGCTCTCAGACTATGAGAATCTTCCATACAGTCCCATCCATCCCCCACTGCTGCCCTCAGTGTTGCTCAAAGGGCTGCCCAGGTAGAGGGATAATGGGGACGATGCCCAATCTCTCTGCTCATGGAGTGCTGATTTACAGCATGGAGAGGGGACACCAGTAAGGGAGCACTTTGTTCCTTCTCCCATCCTCCTAGCACCAAGGTAACTCTCAGAGGATTCCTTGGGGAGACAGAACCCACAGCCCATCAAACCACCAGCTGGAAAAAGTGCGGAAAAATGTAAGTGTGATTTCCTTCCCATCCACAGCATTAGTAAGGGGTTCTCACTACAAGTGGATGGGACAGGGATATAAATACATTTACAGCTCAGGGGAATTTGCTGCATCACCTCCTCTGCTGCCAGCCTCTCTGTAGGCTCCTGTTTTAGGGAGATTATTTCTCCCAGGCCCCGGGGACAGAGGTTGCCCTTGCCAAGGTAGGATTTATGGGAGGAGGTGGCTGCAGAGAGAGGTCAGTTTTGGGGAGGCACATCCTCACCACAAAAAGGCATCAGGGCAGACAGGGTAGCAGGATACCAGCACTAAACAGCAGAAGCACGGCAGGGTTGATGCAGGTCAATCCAGCATCCACAGGGAGACACTAAATGCAGGGAGGGCTCAGGTCCCTCAGCCTGGGGCAGCTCCCAGAGCTTCTTTGGTTTCGTGCAGACAGCAAGAATTGGCCTCTATTTCTCCCCTAAAGCATGTTTCCACTCATCACTTCTGTATCCATGCTCCATTTGCTTGGACTGATGGCATGATTCCTGTCTGAGCAGTAACCACTCGTATTTACTGATCAGAGCAGGCTCAGCTGGGGAGGGGATGAATCCCTACTGATCTCTGCTGCTCACCGTGTGCTTTGGTTCCCTTCCCCAGACAGACCCAGGCAGCTCATCCCTCCATCTGGCCACTACTGGGAGGATTAGTTAGCATACATGACATGGTTACCTGAGATAGCCCAGGGCTGGAGTCAGTGACTCAGGAGCTCCCTCTGTTTCTGCTGTTTGCACAGACTCTTAAGACAGATGAACTAAGCACTGCACATGACTGTGCAGCAAACTGGGCCAGATGCTTACAGCAAACAGGGATGCAGCTGGGGAATGCTGCCAATGGATACGATGAGCAGTTGTGAGGAAGGGGCTGGAGTTTGACTGTTAGCAGGCATGACAGTGCACGTACAGCTTTGATTTCTTTCTCCTTGCAGAAGGTGCACATGGTGGGGTTTGCACCCCAAGCATCCTCCACAGCTATGGGTGCAGCACTCTGGGATGCTGGAGCTGAATGCACCAGACATTTGACCCAATGTCCCACCTCCAGGGACCTTCCCCAGGCTACTCCCACCCTGCCACCCTCTCCATGAAATTGCTGTGGGCAATGAACCATGGAGGCCCTTCAAGGGCAGACAGCAGAAAAAGGAAGACAACAGAGACAGTGGCAAGAGAAAGGGGGTGCCTGAGGGCTGTGGCAGCCCTGCACCCCAACACCAACTTATGCTTACCATAAAGTTTGAATCACATTATTCAGACACAGGGGATATTTATTTCTTTTCCTCCCTGAGCTGTGTCCAAGTGCCTGCCCATATGTTGGCTTGCTGGCAGCTCTGGGCACCTGGGGTGCAGTGTGCCTGCAGTCAGATGGCGAGTGGCTTCACCCCTGCAGGGAGCTGGCTCTGAGCTGTATCCTCAGGTGTTGGCTCTGCTTTCCCATCTCCCACGTCACCAACTTTCACCACAAGCCAGCCCTGACTATGGCATTATGCCCTACCAAGTGTCACTGGGGGACCCTACTACAGCTTCCAGACTTGGCAGTATTCAGGTGGAATTGGCCTCTTTGGGACGCTTAAAATGAGCAGAGCAGCCTGCCCTGTTTTACAGAGTACTGCTGCTCTGAGTCCCAGTCCTGCTCTCACACTTAACTGGGAATTTGCCTGGCTGCTGTGATAGCTTCCTTTCATTTCCATGCCATACTCCTAACCTCCCTGCCCAAAGATGCAAATATCTGTAAAAAGCAACCCCTATGCAACCATAATTTCCTCAGTGTCCTGTAACTCTGAATAATACTGGAATTGCTGAACATGAGACTGCTTTGTGATCATTATCCAGCTGCGAATTTAAGGTGCTGAGAGGAATGCCATGCTAAAGGCCTTCCCACTTGCTTCCCGGGAAGAAAGGAAAGAGAAAAGAGAACAACCAGCCCTGATTAAAAGCTTTTTTTTTTTTTCTAAAGCGGTCTCCGCATGCAAAGATTTGGTTCAAGGAGCATTAAAATCACTGCTGTCAGTTCAGAAAGAAGGGGCTGAAGGGAATCTGGGCCATTGGCATTGTGCTAGGGTTGCTATGGCAATCCTGCAGAAAGGCAGCTTAATAGGCTTTCTTCCCAGGAAACTCAAAACTGCAGCTCACAGGCTGCAAAGCGGCGCGTGCAAAAATATTTTCATGAATAGCTTTTCTGTGGAAAATTTTGTTGGCTGTTTACACCCTCCCTTCGGAAGCAGGGCAGCCAGGAAGGTGGTGGCAGATCACCGAGTGGTGGCTGGTGACATGGAGAGGGGACAGGACAGGGGACACTGGGTAGGGACCCGTGGGCGGCAATGGAAATGCAAAGGGAATGGCAAATCTCTCTGCACAACAGAGGCGTTGTGAATGACTTAAAAAAATGATCCGTCTTTGCACACCCAGAGATGCTTTAGTAAACAGGCAGGACCAACAAGCTGCTTGCCCCGAATTCTCTGTCTCCATTCAATGTTATTCCCAATGTAAAGTCTTGCTGTCTCTCTGCACTTCCCTGTAATATTTATCATATTAAAAAAATAATGACATTAGCTAAAATATTCATGAAGGCTGGTCCAACACACTGCTTTTTTTAGTGAAAGCTTCAGAGAATTCCAGTGATTCAGGGCTTACCTGAAAAAGCCCTTAAATATTGTGGATTAGGGAAACATATTTTATCTTAACGGAAAGAAAGAAAGACTGGAGATTAAAATATGAGACTGTGAGAGAGGATATCTCTGGCTCTGGCAGACCTGCATTTCATGATGTCTGGCAAGTAACAAATCCCTCTGTACTTCTGTCCCTCCCTCCCACCTGTAAGCTGGTAATATTACAAGCAAATATTTACTTTCCTGGTACTACAAGATTTCATTGTTTCGGTGTTCTTGACTGCATGTTAGTTATATAATATGTAATTTAACATAAAGAAATTGCAATCAAATATGTATCTGTCCATCTTATTGGGGAAAATACAAATGGCTCTCCAGCCTAGCATATGACAAGGAAGATTTCCCTTTTCTTCTGTAGTACATGCTTTGGAGCAAAGACACCCGAGTATCTCTTTGCTAAAGCCAAGAAATTCCATGTTATAACAATGTGTAGCACAGAGCTAACCCACAAGTCTTAAAAGGTCATGAGTTAGGTTGTACTTTTTGCTATTTTCCATTTCATCTGCAATTCTAGTGCGGATCTCTGATCTCTCTCAGAGCAGTGATAATTAGTGCATTAGTTGAATAAAATCTGCACGTATTATAAAAGACAGATGTGTGGCTGGGAGAAAAAAAATTAAACCAGAATTACATTACATTTAAAAATCAGAAGAAACCATAGAAAAAATTACTTGGGATGAGTCAGGGTAGGAAAACAATAGATAAGGGTCTGAATGCTTTGCTCCCCACTGAGTTCACAGCCGTCTGGCAGAATTATGCCATTTCCCCAAGTTACGTAAAGAGATTACTGCCCTCGCAACGTTAAGAGGGGAGTCTGAGCTCCTAATTTTTAGATTCAAAGTCAGGCTCACGTAATGAAACAGAAAACAGAAGAAGCTGAAGACCTTGGCATCTGTGACATTTTTTTGTAGGCTCATCTCAGCTATAGGAGAGTTTAACAACTAATCACAAAGGGATAAAAAGATGTGCATGCCTTTTACTTCCCTCTGTTAACGGAGACAAGTCAGATGTAGGAAATCCCATGTAAACTGTAGCAGTCCTTCCTCTGTCGCTAGTGGATGGTAGTGTCAAGCATGTAACAACACATTAATTTGTAATGCTCGGGAAAAATGATGTCTAGAAGAGCAAAGCAAGTCCCCACAAGATCCCACAACCTGTGAAGATTTCTTGAACTTCTTGAACTTCAACACCAAACTTCTCTCTTAACTTGATTATATAACTTAATAAGATTATGTATTACTAAAAATTCAGGACTTGGTCTGTTCTTTAATCTATGAGATAAGGAAAAGATGGTATGGAGACAGAGCTACAGCTGCTTCATTGTACCCAGGTGTGCACTGAGAAAACTCCTACTCGCTCGTTAACTCTGTTCTTCATAGCTAATGACTACAGGACAGTGCCCTCTCTTTATCTTTCAAGAGAAAGATATCTTTACCTATCTTTACCTATCTTTTCAGAGAGGTAACACACAAAAGGCAGATGCTCTATTTTTCAGGAGCCAGGCAGCACATGAATCATTTTGTCAAAGTTTTTTGCCTTGGAGCCAAAGCTGGAGGAAAGACTATAGTACTTTAGGGACCTCAGGCAGGTCTCTAAATTGAAAGCTAGTGAATCCAATTTAAAAAAAAATGCAATTTGCATGTGATTATAACTCGTCTGTATAAAATGCAGTTGTTTCACTGCTATTTTTGGCAATCTTAAGCTTCAACAAGTCCTTTTCCTCGCACTTTCAAAATTACTCATTTGCATTTCTCATTTTCTCACCTTTGTTTCCCTGAAGCCCTGAATGTCAGAGGATCAAAGGATTATCTGGGTTACCCAGCTGCGGGGGTTGCTGAAGACTACACTGGGACCTTGCTTCCCTGAGCCTCCGAGAGATCTTGTGTTTGGAGCTGAAACACCACTGTATTATATGAATAACTGGGGCTTCCCTGCATTCACAAAACCTATTCTTACAGCAGATATGAGCACTTAATCCACTCAGTTTTGCTCCCTGAAGATTGAACCAAAGTTTATCCAGTGCTGGCTTGTCTGAAGGCATTCAGAAATTGCCACAAAACCTCCTTTGGAGCAGCAGCTAAAGCAGCCGGGTGATTACAATGGATGAGCTCATGCTTTTCCCTGTAACAAGCAGGGCTTTGTTCTCAGCTCTGGGGATGGGAGCCATGAATGGCAGGGAATACACCAAATATCAGGGTCATATGATGCAGGAGTAGGAAATTAAATTGTTTTCAATGGTGAGTAGGTTAGAAAAGTTAAAAAATAGATTTTACAAATATGGTGGGCAGGAAGGGAAAATTTTGTGCAGAAATCGTTCAGCCCTGCTGTCCTCTGCATGTGAGCAGTATTTGCCCATCCACTACAGAGCTCGGTCTCTCTCTCATTGATGCCAGCTACAAAATCCTGGCTTCAAGTAGCAGAACAGAGATTTTATAGTCTGCAGTGCTGTTCTGCAGTGCTAAGCACGAGTCCTTTCATTTCACCCTTCCATTAACGTCACTACAATTTTTTCTGTAGAAGCATTAATGTAGAACCAACACAGTAATAATAAACTACTGCTTGTATATCAAAGTAGGAAACATTCTACTGCTAAAAAATTATCAAGGAACAAAACAGAAAGGCATTTTAAATCTTCTGTTTTTATCTAGATGTGTAATTCTAAAAAAAAAAGCTCTCAAGTTAAATTCTTCCCAAGTGAAACCTCATGCAGAACAATAGCAGAGACTGCAAATACCGTTAAATGGCTAAAAAGGTTAAGAAGGGATTTATGTGGAAAACCTGGAGATCATTAATTCAGGTTCCTATTTTGAGATCAGCTTGATGGTAGGAGATTAAGACAAAGACAGGCACAAATTCAGAACAGATGCCAAGATATGCTAGTTTACTACAGAGAACAAATGGTGGAATTATTCTGCTTTGGCAAAAATAGTAAGCCGTGTAATAAATATTTAGATAAAGAAACATTAAGAAAACATGGAGTTTCTGTACTTCTCTTCCTTGGATTCTTGTGTATTAAAACAATGGAGTAGCTGGATGATTAATTTTGCAGAAATAAAGAAAGGGTGTTAACCTGAAATGAATCACAGCTCATGAAGTTTATGTCATATTCTTGAATTGAAGGAATTTCCTTCAGCCCAGGAACATTGTGAGTGACATCTCTGCTGAACAGCATGCTCAGAGTGCCACCTGATGGCTAAGCTCTGCTTTCTCCTCACTCAGCTGCCTCCAAAATGTAACAGGGCCATCCATGGTCTCATCACTGTTTTCCTAAGTTATTACCATACAAGAAAAATCTTCTGCCTAAGTTACAAATGCTCCTTTGCTCACGAAGGGGTACCCTTGATGTTACATTCCCACCCGCTATTGCCACTTTGCTAAAGTGGGCTGGTCTATGCTGGATCTTCATTTCAGTGGGTGTATTTGGGGGACACACTGTGGCACTCAGTGGGGCTCAGCGGGCTAGGGATTGAACATCCAGAGAGGATAGGCCTGGGAGATCATCCACAGCTCCAAATCACCCCTAGGAGATAGGAAGGAGACACCTTCAAGCTTCAGAGAACCAGAGGCCTATGGATTTGAAAAGATATCTCAAAATCCACATTTTATGAATTAAATAAAGCCACCTTCAGTTAATACTCCATTCTGCCTGCTAGAATTCCCCCAGATTCGCAAATGAGGATGACTTTTTCTGGAAGCATATGCTGGGTGAGCCAGGTCACATCCACTGAGCTGCAGCCTGGAAGTGATTCCTCTGTATGGACATTGCAGGGAAAACACGAGATTCTTGCCTGATCTCTGCCAAGTCAACAAGAGCAGGTTCTTCCTTCAACACTCTGTATAGGAGCCAGACATGATCCTGTCCTTCAATGCCTCGTTGCTGCATAGAAACAGGGCCATGGTCACACCTTCCCTTGCACTCCTCTCAGGTTTTGACAGAGGGGGACAAGAGCATTTGCTCTTCCCACTGAGAACAGTAGGCATGAACTTGCTTTCTGGGGAGGAGATGTCCAGGTCCACTTCCAGACAGAAGCACAATTCCCACTGACTTCTACAAGGAAAAGATCTCATTATGTTTGATACCCAGTTTTAATGTAGAAGGGCTCCACTTTGCCACCTGCATGGGCCAGCACCTGCCAAGTCATAGTGCAGCCTGAGGTTTGACTTTGTAGCTGAAACAGGCAATCAGCTGCAGAGGCTGCTGCCAGAATACAAAATAAGTATGATTGAAATATTGCTTTGTGTTCTTAGGTATCTCTGGTTCCCAGGAGAAACTGCAGGCAAAGCTTATGCACAGCAAGCCATGGGTTTATCTTTCCCAGAAGGAACCAAGAAAGAAGCTCATAATTGTTTTTTAAATAACTATACTTAGCCTTTAAAACAGTGTCTCTCATTCCTCCACTGGGCCATGAAGCTGATAAGATTTCAGAATAAGCATTCATTATGGTACTGTTTGCAGGAAAACATTATCAAGGACAATCTTAGGGGGTAAAACACAAATCCCTCTAAAATCTCATACCCTCTACAGAAAAACAGAAGCCAGGTGTATCGGAGGAAGATATTGATCCAAGCAATATTTCACTGTGACAGGAGTGAGACACTGGAGCAGAGGGCCAGAAACATGTAGACTCTCCATCCCTGAAGATATTGAAAACTTGACTGGAAAAGGCCTTGAGCACCTTGATCTAACTTCAAATCAGGCCTGTTTTGGGCAGGAGGTTGAGGTAGATGACCTCCAGGGATCCCTTGCAACTTAGATCGTTCCCTGTTTCTATGATGCGGACGAGAAGACTGATCAGCAGACCATGAATTTAGCATTGCCTCTCTCTCTATGGGAATGTTGCACCAACCTAGAGCCACCAAGTCGCTGATTCACCCAGCAGTCACGTCAGGCCAAGTCCTGCAGCATCACCCCTTGGGAAGCTCCTCTAACTGAGGCTGACCAACATGCGTGTGTGTTGTCCCACATTACAGTAAACTCCCAGAGGTTATTACCACTAAGAAAACACAGTATTTTAAATCCAGCTGACAAAATCAAGTTTGGGGACTGTATAACACACCCTTTCCTTTTGAAAGTCCCCATTAAATGTAGGCACATTTCTTACTCATCACACTAGCTTTCCCACAAAACCTTCCTCCAATCCGTATGTCAGAAATGATCCCCTTTTCGTCATCCAGAAGTAAAGCTTCTTTATTAAGAGCAGCTGTCAGCTCATCCAGCTAGGCCAAGCTGCGGCTCTTGCTGGGCCTGTATAGACCTTTCCTGTGTCAAGAGGGCTTTTTGTTTCTCTTGATTCCCTACAGCCTATCCGGGATGGACAAAATACAAATTTCAAAAAGACCTTTTCCCTCCATTCTCTTACAGAAAACACTCCTAAAGTTCTCTTTGGGTTAATGTTACATTTATTATCTAAGCTGTTTCTGCTTTGTCATTGCAACCTATGAACACGTGGTCCTATGAACACAAATTTAAACAGTGGATCTCTGCTGCATGTTTTGACCGGTTTGGATTGGAAAATTCCTGATCTAACACCTTTTTCTGCTCAATTTTCACTTTATATTTGCCTGATTTTACAGCTACTCAGTTAACTGCCCTTCATGGTCTGAAAACCTCAGAGACAGCCTGTTGAGGGACACAGAGACATGCTTGAAAAGACACTCAGGGTCTTCTTATGGATGATGGTTGACCTCACAAATTTCCATGTGATGGTGCAAGAGGGAGTGAGCAAGCACCCTGCAGCACAAAGCACGTGGCCAGGCACATGCCAAAGGCAGGCCAGTCTGGACCTTTCCCTGACTCTGCTGCCACCAGGGTCCCCCTCAGCAAGGTCCCCCAGGATCAGAGTAGATCAGGGCTAACAGCATCCACTGCCTGCCCTCCTGACCCTGCTTAAATTACTCTCACGCTGCCAGACATGATTCACAGACAAAAACAGAGGCAGTGTTCAGTGTGACTCCTGCTTAGCCCAAACCAGAGTCTCTGCCACTAACTCCAGCAGCAGAGAATTATTTTTGCCTTGTTGTGTGGACATGTATTTGCTGGGACTCGAGCTCGTGACATGCTGCCTCACATAGAGTTACCAGTAAGGAAAATAAGTGGGCTCTGTGTCATGCTCAGAGTTTAATTAAATGTCTATTGAGTAGCCCAGCTTTCTCAGCTGGCAAAAATCTTCTGGAGGTACTGAGACACATCGACCTCTGGTAAAGTGTCATGGGATCACTGGCCACCGTTCTCCTTCCCCAAGGTCACCAAAGCATTTGGCAATGCATCGGTGCTTTCCTATTCACTCTGAGAAGAGCAAGACCAGCAGAGCCAACAATTCTTAAAAAATCTTGGGGTTTCAATAAAGCCCTGGAGGCAAAGGAAGGGAGCTGAGATGAGCCCATGGTGGTGTGGCCTGACATGTCTGTTTGCTCAGACACAGACTGGCTGAGGGCTTGTGTTTGCTCCTGATCAATGCAACACCAGAAACAAACCTGCCAGCTGAAACGCCGCGTCCTTCATGCAAGCCAAAGCAAGCCTGACTTTATAACTGACTTCACTTCTTTCCATGAGCTCACACAAACAGCTGCAAGCCATCTCCAAAATTCACAGCCCTGTGAAATAGTGGGGTGAAACAGAAATGGAGGAGATGCATGCAGGAGCTGGTGGTGGCACAGGCAGCCTGCAAAGGCAATCCCTGGCTCCTGGGGTATTAATGTAGCCCCAGAATATGCTTGTAAACTGTTTCAGCAATCCCCCTGCTAGTCCTCAATTCCAAAAAATCTTTGAAAGACTCAGTAACCTGGACAAAGCACACAAGGGCTGGATGCATGGACAGTTTGTGCTCCTTCTTCAAGCATCCCAAGGGCCCCACAGAGCACCATGGCCATCACACCACCAGTGCAGGGCTGAGCTCACCCAGTGCCTCCATTTGGGGTTGCTGGGGCACGTGTAACTCCAGGAGCAGCTCTTCTTGCCCAGTCCATGCTGGCCTAAAGGGCTGTGGGAGGAGGTGGAAATACTGCAGGGGACAAAGGCAGGTGGATGAGAGGGCCAGAGCTGCAGTGTGGTGCTGGCTTGCTTGGCTGTGAGTCTCATGGACCAAAATACCTCAATTGAACACTGCTGAAAAGCATCTATCATGTCTGCCACTGATTTTGCTGTTTAATTCAAAACTCCTTAACAGTTCTGGGGTTCTCAAAACCAGAGGGGACATTACGTTTGTTGCTTGCAGTACTAAATTATTGCTGCAAACTTCTTCTTAGGGGCTTTAGAGAGAGAAAGCTCTTAGGGTGGAAAATACAGTGTACTAGAAGTGAACTTAACCCAAAGGACACAAGTGTGGACTGTCTCATGGGAAGCATGGTGCAGAAAATGCCAGTAAGGAGGATTCAGGGAAATACAAATTTATTGGTGCAGCTCAGGACATGGGGTAAACTTTTATTTCATACAGAGCTGGTGTTCCTGAGTCCCTTTTTCGTTGCAGAGAACAACAGAAAAGGCCATCTGCAGGGCTGCCTGCATGGATAGCACATCCCTAGGAGAGCTTGGTCCTGGGTGTCCCAGGTCACTAGGAGCCCCTGGAATATTCTTCACTTCCTGCAGGCTGAAGGATCATGGAGCCACACCACATTGGCTTGGACTCATCACTTCCCCTCCTTTTAGTGTGGTTTCCTCCTCAGAAAAGAGAGCTGATGGCTGTGCCCTCTCTGCAAAAATGCTTTGAGATCCCTGAATGCAGAAGTGCAAAGGGAAGCTGGCAGCTGCTTACTGCTATTGCTGCCACCCCTGCCGTCCTCAGGAAGGGAGGCAGGGCTGCCAGGCTGAGCCTGCTGGTTTGTTAGCAGCTGAATTTACAAAGAATAATTAAATACATGTAAAGCAGAGGACAGGCATTGATTTCCTTTAGTTTATTCCTCAAAAGTACATAAAAAGTGTAAATACTTTCAGATTTCAGCCATGGGGAAAAATCCAGGCAGAGTCTTTTTCCTTCCCAACCTCACCTGGCCGCTCATCTTCTCCCCTGACATTTGCCAGGTCTCCTCTGCTTCACCTCCATCCCAATGACACGAGTGATTCTCTGCTCTCTCTCTGCTCATCCAATCTCCCCTACCTGGCACTCAAAGGTGTAAATACACAGTGTGGCTACAGCTGGAGCCAGAGCTTGCACAACGAGCAGTCCCAGCGCTCAGAGAAGAAAAACCCAGAGCAGAAAGCCCATGACATCGCAGAGGACATCCATGGAAACAAGTAGACCTGTGGTTATCTGCCAGACCATGACTGCCCACTTCCAGGCTGCTCTGAGCTCTAAGAAACTCTGTGGCTATTCAGGGAATGTGGATTTCCCTCTTGAGCCCTGAGCCACAACCACTTGGTGCCCACAGCAGGAAGGTGAGTGCAGCCCTCTCTCCTCACAGGTGGAGCTAATGTGTTAAATGACTTCCTACCATCTCATGTTGTTTTGCAGACAGGGCTGTCAGGCCTGGCTGTCACTTGTCCCACCAAATCCCTGAGGCGGATCAGTGTTGGCAGAGAGATGGAAAATTGCTTCCTTCCCTCTTAGCTTTTATTCAGGGATGTTAAAAAAAACCCCTAATGCTTACTGGCAAAATTTGTGGAGTTAACTACAGGAGATTAATAACTGCTGGATTTTTATATTGTTTGAGACTACTCAGCACAAGGATAACAGCTGCCTTTTGCTTCTGAGAAAGGTCCAGAATGAAACCATTACTTAGCTATTCAGCCAGGTGCTTTTTATCGGATGAAAAGTCATTTGCTCCACAAGGAAATGCTCCTAAATTTGGATTCACCTCATCAGGAGGGTACCAGGTACCTGTACTCTGTGCTGTAAAGGTCAGAAGAAAAATCCATCCCTCATGCATTAAATAGGGGGCTAGGGAGGGTGGACACCAGTGGGGTAAAAAATTAGGGAATGCAATATCAACAAAGGGAAATGAATGTTGAGCAGTGCTGCGTGCAGGTACCTGTGTGACAGCAGTACACCCTCTGTGGTAAGTCCTGTAGAAGCCTATTTTTAATCCCTCTTCTTTGACTCAAATATAGCAAACACAACACTCTGGCACCATCTCCAGACAGCAGGGCTGGTTCTTGGAACAACATTCCTGTTAAAGCATCTGCACCTCTCACACCTACCAGCTTCTATTCAGTATCTCAGGAGAAAGTGGGCAGTTTTCCAGCCTCCTGTGGAGGAGCAAGAGGATTTACTTTTCTCAGTGCCCTGGGTGACTGTAGCTGTGTGCAGCCAGGTTGGTGTCACAGAGGCAAGGCTGGGGCTCTCCCAGGGCAGTGGGGGTGCAGTGGAGGGCAGGGACACCTAACTAACACAGCTGGCCACTGTTACATAGTCTGGACTCACAGAGACAGACCAGAGATCACAGTGGGCAAAGTAGCCAACAATGTGCACAGATAAACCTCTTTCTGAGGAAACGTGAGAGACCTTTGTAGAAACAGTGAGAAAGTTGTTTATTGAGGGACAGCCTTGGCACATCCAGGCTGGCAAAATGTGCCCACATGCCTGAAGACAGAGACCCCAAGGAAATCCTATAAAAAACATGCTGACACAGGCTGCCACATGAACACAAACCAACCCAGGAGATGATGTGATTTTGAAGCTAAAGGACAAAGCCAGCACAAGGACAAATGGTTGGTTGTGAGCAACCTTAAGTGGGACACTGCCAGACTGTGGCTAGCAGGGAGGTTTGAGAACAGGGTAACGGGAATATTTTGGGAATGACTTGGTGAGTTAAAGGAGATTTGTATGAAGTGCTGTTTGCAATAGCCAGGGTCAGCAGGCAGTGACCCACACAGTGCCAGCCAGCACCGTGCAGCTGCGTGCTGGCTTTGGTCCCCGCGATGGCAAAGGACGGTGCCTGCCTGGTGCTGACCTGTGTGCCAGGGCACGAGCCCGCTCCCCACTCCAGCTGATTTCACGTGTAGGGGCTGCGCTTACGCCGGGCAGCTGTGGAGCTGTTTGCTGGAGATAGAGCCAAGGAGCTGGAAGGGTGCCCTGGGTGTGTCCCACCTCCTATCACACCACCGACGGCCTCCGATTGCCTTCATTTGGTTACCCTGCCATACAAACAAGATGGACAGCAATTCTTGGAAGTGCTGCCCTTCTCCATATGCTAAACCAGCAGGAGGGGAAGAACAAAGTCCCTGGGTCAGCACGTTGGGCTTTCCAAGTACACATCAAGGAGAAACTCAGGATCGAATTTTTAACAAAGACTTCCTATGAGCCATTTCTGTTCTGGCCAGGTTTATATTTATTTGTTGTTGTTGTTGAAAGGTAAATCTTCTGTTGTTTTATCATCAATATAGGGTGTTCTTGGCCAGTAAGAGCTGCCTTAGGTTGGGTCTTCAGGTCATATCGACCCTGAGGTAAAAGCTCACAGTCCCAGGCAGTGTTAGTTCTGCTAAGCAAGTCATAAATGCAGATTGCATCTGGCCTTTCATGCTGTCTCCTGTGCATGGGTTTGTACATACAAATGACTTTGCTGGCTGAAGTAATAGAGTTTGCATTTATGAGCCAGAAACAACTGAGAGACAAAAGAAAGGCTGGCTAAGCACTGGTGTCATGATGTTTTCTGAAAGGAGCTCTATCAACCTAAACTTCCTCCTGCTCACTGAGTTTCTTAGTGCTTCTCTTACCATTTACATTTGTGAAGAGCTTTTTTAAAAAAACCTTCATGCCAGCATTTATGTTGATGAGTTGTATTTAAGAAATATACTCAGTCTGAAAAATGCAGATACATTCCTCTTTTTCCATTTTAGGGTTTCATTTTTGCAAAATCACAATCTCTTCTTCTCTGGGCACTCAGTGAGAGAAGCCGCAGTGCCCTGTCTGAGCTATTTATCAGACCTCTCACAGCCTCACACCTTCAGGAATTTAACACCAGTAGCTGAAGACATATGAGCACCTTGTAAACATCTGCCAGTGCTTTCTTGGCACTGTGAGCAGACAGGCTCTCCTCTCTCTCCACCCAGGCCACTTGAAGTGAGGAGAGGCTGAGGATTTTGCAAGACCACATTCCTGATAGCTTTGGAGAACCATGAGCTGAGGGATGAAAGTCAGAGCTGGGCTCTCTAGCTAAGTGAAGAAGCTGATACTGTTCCCTGCAAATCCACAGGCAATAATCCCTCTGACTTTCTGCACTGCCAAAGTGCCATTAAACTATGTTTGTTTTATTTGTTCTTCTAGTTGTTTTGTAAAAAGGTGAAGCCAACAAAGTCATTAAAGCCCTGCTGCTTTCAGTTAGAAAAGTGACAAGTCAGGTTGGCAATAAAAGCCCTGATGAAAGCTGAAGAACTGCTTTTCCTGTTCTGCACCCTGTGACAATACAGCAGCCACTAAGTACTGCAGCTTATTTTGAGAAGTGTGTCATGCACTCCAGTTATAGACAGAAACCAGCAGATTAGATGGTGCCCTGTTTCTATCAAGACCTTCATGAGATTTAGGGGACCGGGCACAAGTCTGGTGTCCAAGCACAGGAATATGTCAGACACAATGGGTAAGTTGAGAAGAAATGGAATTGCTCACACCCTGCAAGGCAGCAGCCATGCACAGCAGAGAGCAAGGATCTGGAGCGGTGTACAGAAATAGAAAGCTGGTACTGTCCCTCCCCCTTCCTTCCCAAATGAAACCTACTTCCACCAAACTGCAGTGACACCTTAACTAAGGGACCACGTGGCTTCGTGCTTCAAAGTAGAACCATCCTGGTGAGATTAAAAGGTCACAGCAAATACTAAATCAGAAGGAAAATCAAGGAGCAGCACAAGACACTGCAAGGTGTTGTCAAAGGTGGGTTTTCCACCCACAAGGAGGAGGAGGAGAGATGAGACATCCCACAGCAGAGAGTGATCTGCTGGAAAGAACAATGGTCCAGGCAGACAGCAGACACTCCCAACACACCCAGCAGCTCATACAATGGCTGGAAGTATCCAAGTGCCTGTTGCAAAGAAATGAAGTGTTTAACCCTTTCTGACTATGGATGAAAGCAACTCCTTTCCTCATATCAAAGTGTGAGGAAAGAGGTTGGTGAGGATCCACTGGGGAAGCAGCTTCTCCCTACAGGGTGAATTCATCTGAGGGAAAAGCTGAGATTAACTTAAGGTTGGCAATCACAAGTGGGTATTGTGGTGCAGGTGTTTGTACAGGAAGGTGTAGATCTCACAGAAAGGCCTTGGAGAGAGCTAAGCTGACATCTCAATATTTACATTCAAAAATCATACTGGAAACAGGTTCAGTGACCTGTGAACTGCTTAACCCCTGGGAAAGGTTTCTCTGCTCTTGGTTGTGGTGGCTTATCTTCAAGTGGTGGCTTATCTTCGCAGTGCTTCCATCCAGATGCACCCAGGGTTGGAGTTACTGTGGGACACTGAAGTCAGGCTGGAAACTCCAGTTCAGCCCATGGGTTCAGACTGAGGCAGGTATTAAGGTCAAGCACAGCCTGACCTTTCTGCCCAGTGTCACAAGTCTAACTTCTCACAGTGCTGGATATTGCACCAACATAGAGAAGGATCTAATCATTAATTTAGGAACCAGCAACTCAAGGGCCAGATATCAAAAGATTTTCCCAGGCCTGTGGTAACGATTGCCACCCACATCTATCTTTTTCCTTTTAAATATTCTTCCCTTTCAAGCTAGAACACAGATGAGAAATACAGAGTATACAGAGAAAGCCTCATCTTAAAATACAGCCTGGCAATCACTAATGTAAGTGATCCAGTTCACTGTCTGCCTTAATCCAGACTGTGTGGAAGAGAATGTGTTTGTCCCCAAAGAGCTACACAAGCCTATAAAACCCCGGAGAGTATGCCCTTGATTGCATGAGCAGATGAGCATGCCAGAAAGCAGAAGGCACTCCTATTTTCAGCAGCTGAACATGTAACACTAAGGAAGGGTGTGGGAATCAGGAGAAGGCTCAGCAACATGAAAAGTTTCTAGTGAGATCTTTTTAAGTGCTCTCTTACAGCTCTCTGAACAGTTCTTTTTCTTCAGAAGATGTTTGGGAACTATCTCTGAATGAGACCTGTTCTGAAGGTTTCAGAATGAATAGCTGAAATATGTCTCATTCTCTGGTTAAACACCTTCCCTTCAGTTGTCCATCTTGATAATTCAGGGTAGAAAAGTTTCTGCCTGAATCCTTTCTGTCTTTTGAACTTTCAGAAGATCAGAGGTGGGACAGGAAAGGATCTGGAGGTTGCAAGTTTTTCAAGCATCCACAAAGCTTAATGGCACATAGGATGCCTGGCTGGGCAGGAGCCATCTGGCATCTCCATTCACACGGTGGGGCACAAGCTCCAGGATGCAGCTGGAGAGGTCATTTTCTGGTGGGGCTGTTTGGCAGCTGGTCAGTGAATCCCAGATGGTGGCAGCCAGCCATGGCTGGCATGGGGAGCTGTGGTGCAGGCAGGAGCCTTTGCCTGGCACAGCAAAAACCTGCTCTCACCCTCACTGCAGGCAGGACAGAGGCAGAAACCAGGGTCAGGAGTCCTGCATTTGATGGGTAAGATCAGACAGGTCTGGGCTTATGCAGGATCATGTGCTGAATGTGAGTCAACTGTGTGCTGCTCTTGCAAGGAAGGTGTTCTTGGCTGTGTTTATAGGACTGTAATAGCTAAAATATGAGAGGCAATTATGCCATGCTACTAATTGCCGATGACTCCCCAGATGTAGTCCTGTGTCCATTTTTGGGAATAGCACTTCAAGAAATAGGCCCATGGTGAACATCTATGGGAGAGCCACCTCAGCGATAGAAATGTAAATAATGTGGAGTTATTTTATGATGGAATACTGAAGCTGTTTGTGTGATTCATCTATAAAAGCAAATGCTAAAAGGGGAGCTGAGGAAACATCTATTTTCTGTGAATAATAAGGGATTAGTTATTTATTACTAATCATTACTTATTCTCCACATTGATGGTGATAGAATAAAAGGGGAAAAAATCAGTAATATTTAAATCTTTAGATGAAGAGTCAAGCTGTTAGGAAAACACTTGCTAACTATAGAAGTACTAAAGAGCTAGAACAGGCTACCTGCAGAGGATGTGCATTCTCTGAGAAGGTTACACAAATACTAGTCACTCATGATCTGTTGATACTAATCCTCCCTTAATGCAAAGGTTTTCATTAAATGCTCTCCTTAGGTCCCTCCCAAGCTGATTCTGTGACTTAATGTCTGCCAGACATCTGCTTCCTGGGTTACTGTTAAAAAATGCCTTCATTTGGTGGCTGTGGGCTCCTGAAAAGTGTGCTCCCACACAGTCAGTGAAGGCATGTTAGAGATGAGCATGTAAATTTTAACATCCTGCATGCTGAGTACAGTGCGGCATCTCCCACCAACAGGTCTCCAAAGCCAGTTAGGAACAAGGAAAAATAACAGCCTGAGCTCCCCGTGGGTGCTCTGAAATCAAACTCATCAATGTCAGTGAAATCTGCTGAGGCTGTGATGAAATTAGTAATGGTATAGTCAGAGTAGGATTTATATTACTTGCAGGAAATTATATATGAACCCAGATACTGAATAAGGAGATTCAAGAGAAATATTGAATAACTTTTTATGCATTGTTAATTAGCCACATTACCATCATAGGATGGCTTCATGTCAGGAAGAATTGAACAAAACCTTACAGCTACTCTGAAGTGGACAGTGCATTATTTCCAAAGAAGGGAAATAATAAATAGAAATAATTAATAGAAATATATGACATATATTAGCACATCCACAGAAGATTTAAGGTACTCAAGGACTCAATGTTATCTCTGGGGCAATCAAATCAAGGCAACATCTTATATAGCTTCCTTCACAAATTGTCTTTTTCATTTCCAGTTGGCTCATTTTTATTCATTTGTATTTTTGCCCACACCATCCATTAGCTTAAGTAATTACTTTTACATCTTTGATACTTACATTACTATTTAGAGAGAGCAATCTTATGTTTTATTCTCACTTTTCATTTTTCTGGGCTACAAAACCCAGCTCTTTTAATGCCTTCCACTAGAGCAGGCCCTTCATTCCCCTGGTCTGTTCTGCACCTCTTGTGGTCATTAGGCTTCCCTGAGTGGGGGAATGACCAGAAGTGCATATGATACTTCAAAGGATGTTTCTCTCTTGCCCTGTGCAATGACAGGAATGTTTCCCTTTCTATAATGGAGATATTGTCTTTGATGCATTGTAGGAACATCTTCACTGTCTTTATGTCCATACAATAGGGACAGATGTGCAGAAATACTCCAGAAAGCTCTCTGTGAGGTAGTGCCAAAACTGAAAAGGATGCTGCAGGGACCACTCAAATTTCCATGTGAAGTTTTGTGCAGCTTCGGTGAGTCAAGGTCAGTTGGCCTTACATTAAATACAAATATTGCATCTTCTACTCTTCAGTCATGTAGCATCATCCTATGGTAAGCAAGTCAGAATGCAGCTGCATCATGAACTTTGGATGTTCAGGTGTGTAGCTGACCTTGTATCATATGATCAAAATTGCATAGTTGCTGAAGGTCCAGGCCTTTTCCATGCTAAGGTCCTTGAAATATGCAGCAACTGGATTTATAGGAATGCAGTCTTATGAGCTGAGACCAAAACCAAGTTTCCCCTGGTTTATCCTTGTGCTGATTCAATCACTGATTATTTTCCATTACCAGCTCTTCAGTGCTCCCCTGCTTAACAAAGCCTCTCTAAAGCATTTTCATCTTTGATTGTTATCACCCTTTTCATCTTTGATTGTTATCATCCTTGACTATTTGGTCCTGGGGCCCTGACCCCAACCCTCTGGCTGTGTTCCTGGCCTAACCTCAGATCTGCTTTATCACCAGCCTTGTCGGGTGATCTGGACTCCTGGCAGAGCCTAAATATTGTCTCAGGACTTCCACTGCCCTGCTGTCATGCTGCCTCCTGGAGCCCCATCCCATTCTCCATCTTGTCTCCCAACACCTTCTATCAGCTGAGTATATCAGCAATATTAGTATTTTTAGTCACCTTTTTGGCTGTTCTTCCCTCTCTTTTTTTCTTATTTGTTGCTGGAACCTCTTAACGTCCTCTTTTTCTGTATCAGGAATGAAGTTCATAAAAGTCCTCCCGGCTGCCTTGTTGCTTAAACAGCTTTTTCACAACTACCAGAGCCTTGGCCCCAGAGATCCATAACACAGTAATTCATGTGGAGACCATGTATTTTTTCTGTGTCTCCAGGTCTGACCAAGTGAGCAAAATTGACCTTTACCAGAGAAACGCACCCTGAATATAAGCTGTAAGGTTTGTACCGGGACAGAGAAATAATTCAGCCAGTGGTCAAGCATTGGAAATAGTGCCCACAAAAGAATTAGTAACTTGGGAAGCAGCTTGTGCTTGGGAAGAACAAGATGGACCAGATATGATGAAGTTTGCCACAAAATTGAATTAATGGTTATTAATGAAAAGACAGAGATGAAACACATCAGAAACACAATAGCTCTGTAGAAATAAGAGACAAGAAATTGCCTTCTGCTCTGAAAACAGGGTTGCTGAGAAATGTCCTGAAACACTGAGTTGGAATGAGGCTATTCTAAGGCTTCTCAAAGCAGCCACTGGCTCAGTAATCTTTCCAGCTAGCGTTCTGCAGACTCCCAGTGATACCTGGCACTTTTAGAAGTTAATTAGCCATAAGTATTTTTTGAGTTTATAATTTGAAGAAGATTGAAAACCACAGCACACACCCCATACAAATGTCCACTTGTGTATATATGGTCAGCAAGGTGTTTTTTAGTTTACTGGATTTTTTCTAAAAAAGTTTAGTACTTCTAATAATGGAAATTTGAAATCACATCTATACATTATAGCAATGTAAATCATCCTTCTACACTATTGCCACACTTACTAAGCAGTCTCCTGCCTTAAATGATGATTTCAAAGAGCTTTGTCACAAATGAGCATGGACTCTCCCTGGGGAACCTTTTAAGCTAGTTTGGATATTATTGCACTTGCCTAAGTAAATTCATACTTCCAGTCAAGCAGAATGATCAGCAAGAGGTTCTGATCTAAAACCACTCACATGTAGTTCCTTCAAACAACACCACACCTACTACTGCTGCTGCTGCAAAAAAAAAAAACATAGCAGAGGTTGAAAATGTTTCCAGCCTCTTTCTACACTCAAAATTATTGATTGCTAGAATATCCAAATGGCTAAGCAAGCTGGGCATGAAAACGATGCCGTGAAGAAAGTACTAAAAATACATAATTCAGTTTTTTATAATTTCACTGCTAGAGATGCGATTTCTTTATTTTATTTATTTCCCTTGAAACGATGCATCAAACAATGTAAATCATCCTTCTGCACTATGGCCACATATGTCCTGTATGGAATCCTACTTCCAGTTGGAAGTTTTAGTCTTAGATACATTCAGAACTGAAAAAACTCCTGAGAAAAATTGAAAAAAACTATTAAAATTTTCTTTGGATTCAGAGAATAGAGATTTTCAAAGGAGTTCAGCCTGTTTGGGTGTATTTGCTTGGTAGCCAAGCAAAACAGGAGCTGAGAGGCAATTCAGCTGTGGCCTATAAATATATTGTAGACTACACACTCGGGGAGAAGAAAGCTTCTCATGAATATGTTTATGCTGGAAATTAGAAGGTTACTCAGTCCTCACAGCAATGATGCTTTGGAACAACCTTTCACTGGAGGAATGAGGCAAAGCCATTTTAAGTGGCGTCTCGATTAGCCGCAGGGATGATCCCACGGTTGTCTGTGACAAGAAATGACAGAGCGTGTGGGTCTGTGGATGGTCTCCTTTTCAAAACAAGCCCTTACTTGTCACAGTGAGAACTTTGGATGCTGAGTGTTTTGGAAAATCTTGCTTTTACTAGATGTCTCAAAGTGGGCAGAGGCCATTCATTAATATCCATAGGCGGCGGAGCTCTTCAAACCTCCTTTTCATGTGGTATTAACATGAGGCACCTGGAAGGTAAGAAAGAGACATTTGATCATAGGCTACAGGTTGATTTGAACAAATCAATGATATGAAGAATTTTCTTTAAAAGCCTAACAAATTCAGCATAAACACACAAAAGAAATCTTACTTGGACTTGCTACCAGTTATTATACAATCCCTTCCAACTGCCAGTTTATTATGGGATATAACCTTAGTGTTGCACACTGCCTTTCTGCAAGCCATGCTGGTATTCCAAAATTCTGCCATGACCAGACATTTCAGAGAGAATGAGGGTAATTATGGCATCCCTGGAGATGGGTGGCACCCTCTTCCCCAAGGGCACAGCAAGGCTAACCCCCATCAGCCAGATGATGCCCTGGAGGAGCACTTAGGGTGACACAGGGTGGAAAACAATGTGGAACTGCAGGGTGTAGACTAGGTATAACAGCAACAAGGCCAAAGGGAGCTTTGCTTTGCTTGCTTTTCTTATATCATAAAACTAAAATAAGTCTGTCAACCACCCACCTGATAATTATTCTAGTTTTTTGTTTTGTTCTCCTCCAGCCTTCCTTGAGATTTTGATTTGGTTTATAGACTTCTTGGTGATCATGATCACAGATTTGATTTTGTGTATGTGTTCTGGACCTCATTAGGAACGTTTTGCTGCATCACTAAGTTTCCTCCCTCGTGAGATGTTTTTGAATAGCTGCCTGAAAGACAGGTTTCACAAGGAATTCCTGTAGCACAGAAGTTTGTCTGGCAAAACTAATTGAGGAGAAATGGTCCAATTAAGAAACTCATTGTACTTTTCCATTTCTAATGGCAAACTCTGCAACAATTTATGTCCTGTAGGAAGAGTTTGCAGACTTAGAAAAGGTCCTCATTATTTTTGAGCTGACAAGCAATGCAACTCATGCAATCATCTGTGCTTGGCAGTTCCCAGAACCAAATGCTGCAGAGAGAAAGGGTAAGTGTTGTGGAAAGCCTTCAACAAAAGCACAGCTCATCTTTTGGCTTCTTCAGTTAATGACCAGCTTTCAGCTGACATCTTCATGCCTACTCATAGAACTGAAAGCATTATGGACATCATTGTTTCATATAGCAAACCAGAATCACACCCAGGTCAGCCAACAACAGGTACATGCCCCACCATAGCTCAGCAAAAACTTTACATGTAATTTCTCAGCTTCATCTAAAACAGAAAGCCTGACAGCATTTCAAGGAATATTTCCCTAAGAATCCATTTTTTTAATGAAAGCTCAGAAGCAAGAGTGGAACAGATATAGAGCTTACTCAAAACATCAGCTCTGAAAAACATCTGGTTATGTCTCTGCTACCAGTTTCCTCTAGCAGGAATATTCTCCTGGATCTTGCCATTTAAATGTCTCCTGCTGGCAGCCAGCTTGAACCCCCAGGCCTTCGATCCATGAGCTCAGTATTAATGTCCTTCCACTCCTTCGAGTTCTCAGCTGAGAATTCTCCAAAGGAGAGGATAAACCTATATGGAAATAAAATTCAGAGTTTTTTCAGTTAAACCACTTCAGGCAGCAACATCTGCCTGTCCCAAACACACACAAAAAAATCCTTAGCAAAGTAATTCCCTCCTTTGACAAGCAAACAGGTGATTGAGACAAACAGGTCAGCAGCTGGCTGAGCCACATCTACGGCCATGGCCCAGATGGCTTACTGGTCTTTGAAGAATACATTTCCTTCAAACAAGCTATATTGTTAAAAGGGAGTTAAAAAAGATTAAGTTTTTACCTATAGGAACATTCAACCTTTTTTAAACTTCTTACCTGTCTTCTGGGCTAGGCTTATCAAGCCTGCATGTAGTACATTGACAAGATTGTATTTTGTCCAGAGGTTGGACTCATGGATCTTGGAGGTCTTTTCCAACCTTAATGATTCTGTAACAAATAATCACTTGTGACATGATCACAAAAGTGTGATTGAAAGCAACTGGTTTATTTTCCATACATGATTCATTTGTGTTGCCTTCATCATATGCCATTACGAAGCAGAAAATTCCTACTTCTCTGTAGGAGTCAATAGTGACACCTTTCCTTCTTCCTCCTCCAGTTAACTATGCAAGTTGATCTAATGACTGCTACTGAAAATCTTACCCTTTGCTCCCTAGCCTGTGGCTGCATGACCCACCCCTTCATTTTGCAGCACTTCTGGCCCATATACCTTTCTAAAAGCCATTTTGATTCATTAAACCCCCCTCCTCCATTTTTTTTGTTTGTTTTCTGCCATTTTATTGGATTGACTCATTAGAGTTGGCCAAGCAGCAGAAACTGCACAAAGGCAGCAGCTTTCTGGGCAGAAACAGAATTCCCGATTTCTGTCAGCAGCGAGCCGATAACGTGGCTCACTGCATCTCGAAAAAACACACCGAGCCACCAGAACAATCAGGGAACCTGCCTCATCTGCACAGTTGAAAACCAGATTAGCTAAACTCCTGCTAGAGGTTCTGGAATCCACACTGACTTTGCGCGAAGAGACTCAACGCCACCTGTTTTGCCAGCTCATCTGTTCCGGCGGCATCCTCCAGCAGGAAAGTGGTGAGATGTCAACACAGCCACGAGCATTCCTGCAGTGATCACCCAACTGGAACCCGGGAGGATGCAAAGCTGCCAGTGAAGAAGGAATGCAAGCAACGACTGATGTGATGTTAACTCAAGGTTGAACGCAGAGAAAACCAAAAGGCAACAGATTTACCAAGTAGGAGTGGTATCCACACAAAGAACTTTATTTTCATAATTACAGCAGTGAAAAAGCAGACTTTTAAAGAAGGAGAGGAGAAAGAAGAGAGCTTTATGTCTGCATGTTTAATAAAAACACTTTCTCTAGGACAAAAATCATTTACATTCTGATAACTCACATTCAAACATAAATAGAGAAAGGCATCAGGGCATAACATTCAAATGAATACCTAGCAAAAGTAGTAACGTATTTGTATTAATAATCAAGAATGTAACACTGCAATATTTAATCTTGAATCTGTATATACAAATGCCATATCCTACACAGCAATAACTGAAGACATATACACCATTAGGAGCACGTACATCGATTTCTGTTCAATAGAAAAGGTAGGAACTGTACTTAACAAAAATCTCTTCCAAGCTGGTATCACACAAAAGCCACTCTGAGCGGCAAACAACAAAAATAAACACTGAAATAACTAAAGAAAATTAGTTTAAAAAGAAATTCAATTAACAAATAGGAATCACGATGCAGGATTACCTCTCCTCCAAATATCCAATCAATTATTTTCCTCTAAGGTAAATAACACAGCACACAGAAAAGTTGTTCTATTTCAGTATAGTACTAAAATGCAGGCTTTTTGCCATTTGGTCCATTTACATTTTGCTGATTATTTCAGCCTGCTGTATCAGAAAGAAAAGTTGTGTGTCTCTCGATCTTTGGATATTAAAAAACAGAGAAATTACATTCTTCAGCATAGAAGCAAATTTTTGAGAAATCTGTGCATTTCTTTTTCCTTTTTTTTTTTTTTTTTGGTTAAGCATATTTATTTTATTACTTTCATTCATGCAAAAACTGTGAATTAATCCCATTCCAGATGAGGATTTTACCATAAAATTTAAATAGTCAATTTATTAGATTACAGAACAATGGAAAAAAGCTTAATCCACATAATACCTTGCTACTGAACTCAGTCAAAATTACACTAACTTTACACATTTGCCTTCTTAGAGATGCAGGCATAATAATTCATTCAGAAAAGCTAAAAGACAAATTTAAAATAGAACAGATCTGATAACTATACTTATTCATCTTTACATAAGAGGCTCAAACATTTATAAAACTACATGTAACCTCCAGAGAACACAGACACCAAATTGTTTAAATAAACTACAAGTAATCACTGCAGACCTGACAGTAATATTAAAGAAAAATTAATAATATCATTATGCTATCAAAATCTTATCTTTCCTAAAACTGTAAGTGCAAATCTGAAGTTGCAGTTCAAACGTGTAGAAAGCTTGAAATGAGTAAAATAATTCAGGTGTATAACACTATTAATGTTCTGTGTTAGCCACACAGTACTCAAATATAGGTTGGAATTTTAACCAGGGGAAATTTCTTTTTGGGGAAAGAAAGATAAATTCAATGGGGTTGCGTTTCTGAAGGAGCAGGGAGAATCCTCCAACAAACATTCTGTCGTTGCCAAATTGTGCCTTAGGCACTGCACTCAATTAGATCAGCTTTGGCAAGCAGATTTGCAAAGCAAACACCTGTACAATCACAAACAAAATCTATTCACACTCTGAAGGTATGCAGCCTTCAATCAACATCTCATAGTATATTACAGAACATATTCTTCTTGGAGCAATAGGCATAGAAGACCTGCCCAAAGTCCCCCACCTCCACATCAATGCTTTAGTTTTTAAGCAGAATCCACATTTCCCAAATTTGATACTCATTCTTGGGACTCTACAGGCCAACTGTCACCTATTCTACCATGTTAACTTGACATATCCTATAGTAGAATTAGATATATATGTGAAAAATCCAGTTTGCAAAGATTACAAATGTAACAAGCTGCCAGTAAACAGTTCCTATATCTACATATGACGGTGCAAGTTAGCAGTGTCATAAAGGCACTTGTCTCTCACAGACAGTACTGTCTTCTCTAATCAGTCAAAAATAGATCTTAAAAATATTTAACATCTGAAATGGTTTTTACTCCTTAAAGTGGTGCAAATCATCATCTATAGAACAGTAATTCCCTAGTTCATCATGAAAGAGCTGAGTGCAAATTATCCATAATTGAATATATCTTTATAATTAATTCGTTTTAATGCCATGCTCTCATAAAATGCCAAAAAACATGCCATATTAGAAATGTGATTGGCACTAGCAGCCACAAACAAAAAGGTAGGTGCATACAATCGTACAAGCAAGCTTATTTATGAAGATAATAAAACAATTAAGTGATGAGTTGCAAGGAGAGACATTTGCCACAAGTCTTTTCCAAGACATTCTTGAAGCCACACCTGACCATGTACCACACATTTACATCATTAGGACATCTTTATAGCTAGCCACCTAATTTTACAAAAATAATTCCAAAATGCTCGTCTCACTTCAAAGTGAATTCTGTTTGTTTTCACCAAATGTGAAAACAAGATGCAACAGCAGAGTTTTAAAAGACACCTAAGCAGCCACTAAATAAAGTTCAGTGCAGTTTTCAAGGGTTTATGGATGGCAGTTTGAAATCCTCGAAATCCCCTTTATCTGTTTGGTATAAACGCACAGATTTTCCTCTCCAAGTCTCAGTACCTTAAAGCAATGACTTGAAAGAGTTTCCACCAACAAAAGACGTGTTTTTGCAAATCAAAGGGCTCAGGTATTATAAAAAATTGACATAATTGGCTTTGCCTATGTAAATGCTCATTTGCAGTTGGCATTACAGCTCCATTAACTGAGAAATCTAGACGGTGTGATGGATGGAATAAATCAAGTACAATCCAGAAGCCAGCAGGCTTTTTGCCCTTAATACTTTCTGTTGTAACAGCACATTAAGAGTATATCCAGACTGCTGTGAAGTTGCTGGATGGAGCCTCATGCTTGAATACTAATTTTCATGTCCAGTCTCTTTAAATAATTTTGCCAGTATTATACCATAAGGAAGTTTCTGTGTCTTTGAAAAATCTGCATTCACTGAACATTGCACAAGGCTATTGAAACAAAAACAGGAGAGAAAAAAAGAAAGAAAGAAAAAAAGCCATTTGTTCAAGTATTAAGCTATTCCTTCAGAGAATTGCACTTCTTTGCTTATAGCAGTGACCAGAATTGCTGATGGTGTACTGACAGTTGCCATGGCAAGTGGGTGACTGCGTGGGATAGCAGACATATAGCCCAGTCAACTGCTTATGCAATCTCCATGATTTCAGCAAGCACAGAACACACCACTTTATTATGTGCTGCCAATGATCTGCATAAAGTGCCAGAGGAAAAAGTGTTCTTCTGTGTCAGGCTGTGGCTGTTTCAGTATTCCCATTCATCTGTTTTCATGTCCAGGTAGTAAAGAATATTCTGTGCAAGCTTTACTGCCTGCTTCCTGGCAGCCTTACACCGCTCGTCACCTTGTGGATCAACAGCATCCAGGGCCAGAAGCTGTTTTGTAAGAAGTTCTTCCAATCTCATGTAGTTTTTATCTGTTCTGTTTCCATCAAATGAAATCACCTCTTGCTGAATTTGAGACAAGTTTCCAAGAACAGTCCAAACTGCTTTATGAGACTGATGTTCGGCAGCAGTTTGCTCTGGATACATTTGCCTTTTCTCCAGTGCTTCCTTCAAATCAATATATGTTATAAGAGTTTGAACTTCAATTACTGCTCTTCTCCTGGCCTCTCTAATACAGGGATTTTTTCCAGCACTCACCTCATCTAGGTGGGCAATCAATCCCTGCAATTCTGCTTTGGATCCCAAATACAAATCAGAAGCATTCTCTGTTTTTAAAAGTAAAGAATTAACTTCCTTCATCTTCTTGCGGATCTCTTCTATTTTTAGAATGGACTGATTTTGTGCCAAATCATAAGCGTGAGTAGAATTTGCTTCCTCTTCCAAGTCCAGGTATTTCTGCAATTTATTGATCTCTTCTACTACTTCCTTTCTGTAATTTCTGATTTCTGTGCGACCACAGACATCCAAAGCATCTAAATCAGCAATGAGGCCTGTAAGCACACAGGACAGGTGCCTGCAGGTGTCATTCCTGCTCACTCCCATCAGAAGAGCAATAAGAGTTCCTCTTGCTTTGTTCACATCACACATTACAGAGTTAATTTTGGCGACAGAAGGATGTGCATCATTAGAGAGTGGCAGGGACAGCTGTTGCTTCATACCATTTTCTATAATCTCCTGAACAGCACACACTTTTGTCAGAGTGCGATACCTTGCTTTGCGTAAAGAAACTTTCCCTCCAGTTTTCACCTGGGTAAGCCTCAACACAATGTCCTGGATTCCTTCTTCAAATTCGTCACTAATACAGTTTCCTCCTTTGTAAAAAGGCGTGATCTCGCGTTCCACAAGAGACTGTGCCTCCTTGAATATGGACTCTATTTCCAGTCTGCGCGGATGGTTTGCATTTTGTTCCAGTTCCTTCAGCAGCCTCTCTGTTTCCTGGGCAGCTCGCTTTCTGGCTTGCTGGATATCCCCCTTCCCTTCTGTGTCTACAGAATCTATTTCAAAGAGCTGTTTAGTAAGGCTCCTTTCCAATTTCTTGTAATCTCGGTCGGTAGACAGACCACTGAAGACAGCCACTTGCTGTTCAATCTCTTTGACTTCTTTCTGTATTTCATGCAACCGTTTTATGGATGGGTGTTGGTTACCCATATCCATTCCTCTTCTCTTGTCCAGTTTCAGATGAACTGTAAGGCAAAGGAGAACAAGACTTGCTTAAGTGCTATGCAAGCACAGGTCGCAACTTTCACTTCCTGAAGCACTTCAGCACTAAAGCTATTTTAAAAATCTCTAGCAATAGGCATAAACCACTTGGCTGATATTTCACCGCCCTTTCTCTAATTTTTTTACACCTTTCTCCCGGTCGGGTCGCAGGGGTGATGCTTGAGTTGCCACACAACCAGCTCTCGGCGCTCACCCACAGCCTTCAGCCCTCCCTTCCCCACCTGCTCTGCAGCTGAAGCCACCGCAGAACAAACAGGACACCCGAAGCGCAAGGGAGAACCCGGAGGGGAAGGGGAGAACAGCGGCTGAGCGGAAAACAGCGGTTGTGCCACAACCCCGGGGCAGCGCCGCCTTCCCCGCACTCACCTCGCTCCCCTTCAGCACCCGCCGCCCGCGGCCCCTCCACGGCCGCCGCCTCCCGCCTCCCCCGCGGCGGGGCCCGGCGGGGCGGGCAAATGACAACGGGCTGCCGCGGAGGCACCTGCGGGAGGCTCGTCCCCGGCGCCCCCGCCCCGCCGCCTCAACTCACCCTTCGGCCGCCCGGCCCAGGACCCGCTGCCCGGCCCGGCTCTGCGCCACGGGCCGAGCGCCGCGAACCGCCCGAGCCCCGCCCGGCCCGGCCGCGCGGAGGGAGGCGGAGGCGGGGGCGGGACCGGCCCCGTCCCGGCCCCGCCCCGCCCGCAGCGCCCGTGCGGCACCGCCGTAAAGCGCCGGGGCATGGCGGCACTGCCGCTGCTGCGGGCGGGCGGCTCCTGCCGCCGCCACCGCCGCCTCCTCATCGCCTCCTCCTTCTCCTCCTGCTCCACCGGCGGCGGCCGCGCGGCTGAGCGCGGGGAGCGGCCGGACAGCGCGGTAAACCCGGACGGGGGGGCGGCAGCTCCTGCGGGGGCCGCGGGGGAAGGCTCGGGGGCCGACGCCCCCGCGGAGCCCCGGGCGGGGAGCGCTGGTGGGGCGGGGGCGTCCCGATGGAAACCCGCGTTCCCCGCAGAAACCCGCGTTCCCCGCGGCCTCTCGCCGCGGGTGTGTTTGCCGAGGCCCCCGGGGTTTGTTGTCGCCCGGCGGGGCCGTGAGTGACGGGGCGGTTGGGTGACAGCTCTGCCCGAACCCGTCCGGGGCAGGTACACGCTGTGTGTGGTCACATGGATGCAGGAACAACGCCGGGCTTTGGTAAACTTAGAATCGTAGAACGACCTGACTTGGAACGAACCCATAAGGATCATGTAGGTCTGACTCGCGGCCTTGCACAGGACAGCTCCAAGAATCACACCATGTGCCTAAGAGAGTTGTTCCAAAGCTCCTTGAGCTCTGTCAGCCTTGGGGCTGTGACCACTTCCCTGGGGAGTCTGTTCCAGTGCCCAACTACCCTCTGGGTGAAGAGCCTTTTCCTAATATCCAGCCTAAACCTCCCCTGGCACCCCATCATGCCATTCCCTCAAGTGCTGTCACTGGTCACCAGACCGCAGAGATCAGTGCCTTAAAAGGTTGCATACATGCTAGTTCTTGCCATCACGTATTTTAACGAAGTGGAGTGTTAGTGATAGAAAAATGAAAACAAAAAAATGTGCTTTTAAAAAGACATGCTGTGATTCATGTCTATGGTAACAGAGTCAAAAGTATCTTCTCTGTAGTGCATTTTTAAGTAAAAGTAAATTGTAAATGTATCTCATTGTTCTTGGTTACAGTAAATGAACGTGCATAATTTTGGAACTTATTATGCTTGTATGTTTTAAGGTTGCGTGGAGTTTTGGGATTTATTTCAAGATACGAGCCGAAGTGCTCATAACAGAATTCCATCTGTATTTCCCAGGGCCTGGGTTTCAGCCCCCCCGCGCACTCCCACAACGACTGGATCGGGCCCCCGGACAAGCATTCCAACCTGCGCCCCGTCATCTTCTACGTGCCCCCCGAGGAGTCGCCCCTGGAGCGGCGGCTGCGGGAGGCACGGCAGGAGGCCCAGGCCTGCAACCAGCGCTTCTGGGCACGGCACAACTGTGCCTTCCGACAGGTGAGCCCGACACAACACCCGCTGCCGCTCAGCGCCCGCCTGCACACCCGAAACGGGGAGGTGTGGGCTCCCTGAGGTTCTGCCCGCCCTCAGTGGCTGGTAACTGCTACAGTTTCTTTTAAAACACAGTGTCTTTGCAGAAATTATATTTTTTGTCATTCATCTCTTTAAAAAAATCCCACATGTTTTATTGCTGTTTAGTATTACAGAATATTTGCCTTTTATCCTGTCTTGTGCTGAAAGTATAAAGTTGTAGCTGCCTGACATGCAAGACCTGTCTGTGACTAGAGCAGCCGTTGAAAATGATTCTGTAGCTTGTCTTCTTCTGTCGTAAGTGAGAGAAATTAGGTGTAATTACCACAAGTAAAAAGGGACATGCACCATTTCACCCCAACAGTGCTAAAGTGAGGAATTTTCAGTCATGCCCTGTCTTCTTTCCTGATTTCAGCATCTCCTGACCAGTGCTCTGGGGTTTTTTTGAAGCACAGTAACAGTTCAGTAATTCACCATCATTTGTGATGAACTTTGAACATCATATGCTCCCAAAACTTGCCAAGATCCCAGACAGAAATGAAGCTTGGTTGTTTTGGTTTTTTGGTTTTTTTTTAATTCCACAGAAATGCTTTTTAAGTTTGAAAAACACACAATTATTGTGTTGCCATCTAAGTAATGTTAATTTTTTTTAGGCAGTATGTTTTTCTCTGTGCTCAAAAACTCAGTTACACAGTACAGCACATCTCCATAGTTTGTCTTATAAATTGAAAGTTTGGATCCTGTCAAACAATCCTGAAGCTCAGCTGTAGCATTATTCCACAAGTAAGTTTTATAAGTATCAGTAGAACGCTTGCATGAATTAATTGAGGCTTGCAGAGAGCAGGATCTAAGTAACAAAGTTACGGGTTTAACTAACTCACTGGATTGAGGAAAATGTTTAGTTGACACTTCCAAGTATAATGAGTTGTTGCTAGTTATTTCAGAGGGTGTTAAACACCACATTGCTATGTAATTAAAAACAATGGTTAACTTCAAGGACTGACTACATCAGATTCTAATGTGGAAAAACATGTTTTAGGAAAAAGAAGAATTTATTTATTCAAGACTGAAAGCCAAGGGTCGGGAAATGAGAGATGAAACAGGTTAGTGAGATCTTTGTTTAAAGTTTAGGATGCATTCTGAATTCCACTTAACTTTGAATTTTGTTAGTTTCTGCTCTTTGTCTTCTGTCAAAAGTAAATCTTACAGGTAGGATTTAGAAGTGTTTTCAGGAGCATGATAAAAAAAGAAGGGAGGAGCTCTTCAGAGATATGCATGTGGGGGTCAGATCATCTGTTGCACTCTTCTTCCCCTAATTCCTTTCCCGCAGCAGGAGGGGATGTGCTGAAATCTTAGCCCAGTAATATAATAGTTTTATAGCCTGTGGAGGAAGGGGCTTTTTACTTTCACACCTCCTAACCCAGTGAGCTGGCTGAGGCAAACATACAGAGTGTTTGCCTCAAGTGCATGTTTCAGTTGGGTGGATAAATTCACAATCTTTGCCTTCAGGTCCGTAGTGTATACAATGAACACAATATTTTTCCTTCAGGGCAAATAAGACAGCTTCTGGGGAGATGGCAGCTGCTATCTGCCTGTCTTTGCCTGAGCACAGTTGCTGTAAAATAGTTGTCTCTCTAATTCATTATGTGAAGCTGAAAACAAAATGCCTTCATAATAACAGTGAATTGGCCATTGTATTATGAGGTTGAACATTTTGTTCATAGAATAATGATCTGTTCGAGTTTAGTAAAGCAACTGCTCTGACGTTCTGTGTGTCACAGACCATTATTTTTTTTCTGTTTGTATCCTGGTGATCAGTGTATGGTTGAGAAGTAATTTTAATTAAGTTCTGTGTTGTTTTGAAAACACTTCTTTTATATTGCTATTTTGTGTTTGTTTTGTTTTTATACCCTAGAGATAAAAAAGAGTGAGCATGTACCTTCCTTAAAAACATAATTATATTGACTGCATGCATCTATTACACAGCTGTGAGTGTATATAAAAATAGACAATAACCATATACATGAACAGTTGGAACAAAATTTACTGTTCTACGTAATTAATCAATTCTGCTGATACCAATATTAAGGTTTTACTAAGGCAGCCTTCAAATAGTTTTAAAGCAAATTTATCCCATAGTATGTTAATCCATTGTAACATATTAGTTTTGTAAATAATGACAAATAGAACCAATCAATAATTTACACTTCTGTGATCAGTCTCAGGAGCCTTAAAATGCGTTTTGAAACAGTAACAAGTTGAATATCACAATTCCATCTCCCTCACCATATTCATGTTCTCTGGGACATTCACATTTGACTCTCATTGTAGGGACATTTTGTTCCAGAAGGTTTGTATGGGAATTGTCTGGTAGAGTTGAGAATATTTGTTGGTTCTCAGGATTACACATCTGTGTTGTATCCACAGGTTTTCCTCTCCCTCTTTTTATATTCTGCTGATGAATGGCACATTCAAAATCATCTTTTGTATTTGTTTCTTTATGAATCACTAGATTGTTTGTAAGTCTGACATCTCAGAACATACACTTTTTGGTGTAAGTTACTTGAAATTTATCAACAGTAACAGAAAAAAACATACATCTGAAAATACCATGTCAGTTATGGATAGTGTTCTTTCAATATTTAAATAATATTTAAATATTTAATAATATTTAAATAACTAAGTGCTCTTACTGGTATTGTTTAGACTTACAGCCCTGGGAGAAATTAGTTTTATTCAAAGGATAAAAGGGCTTTTTCATAGGGGTTCACTAGTTCCCTAAATCATCTAAGGGCTGATAAACTTAATCACTTCCATAAATAATAGGGGCTTAGGAACTATGTCAACTTCAAAATTGTCAGTATTTTTAATCTGCTGTGTTCCCTAGCTAAGTTTTGAAAAGTTGGAAGACAAAATTCAGAGTTACACAGGAAGCTGGTAGGAGCAAGGAGTCAGACCTCGCTCTCCTGCATCTGAACCCAGGGTTTTAATCCAAAGAATTATCTTGACTTTGTTAAACAAACACTTATTTTTAGGTCAAAAAGCAACACTGAATGCAGAAGAAATGGCTGACTTTTACAAGGACTTTCTAAGTAAAAATTTTAGAAAACATATGCAGTATAACAGGTATGTAGAAGGTATTTATGTTGACCATTATACATTACAGACTAAGAGAAAGATAAGGTCAAGTTTAAAATTTGAACATTTTTCCCCATAATTGGTGAAACAGCACCTAAAACTATAATTTTAGAAATTTTTTATGCTATTATGAGTATTTGACAGAAATTTGCATTATTGTTGGAGTTCTGCCGCTGCTTATTGTTTATTTAGTGGAAAGATGAAGCTTGTGTCTGAGATTTAGTAAACCCACATCCACCTTTTCACAAGATCTTTGTTTCATTGTTTCAATGTTACTGTTTGTACAATAACTTGATAAACTGGGTTGGGGATCTGAAAGGACTGAAAAATTACTTGTGAACAGACATAACCCTGCAAGTAGCTGTGAACACTTGACAAAGGGCTAGAAATGAGGAAGGAATGGGAAGCTGGAGGGGGACAGCACTTAATCCAGTCACAGTAGTACTGCCCACTGAATATGAAACCACAACTTCAGTTTCCTCTCTGTATTGGATTGAAAGGTTATTGGGCTCAAAAGTATCGAGTGTTACTGGGTTCCTAATGGTGCAATGCTAGTGAGAGTTCTGCTGTCACTGTAACTGATCTCTAACAAATTGTGGTTTAAGGTTCTTCCTATGTATCATGCATAAACCATAAAATATTACCCTGTAAGAACAATTTAACTGTAAAACATATTTAAAACAAATACAGACATCTGTCTTGCCCATGGGGGACAGGGCAGCAACTTCACTATAAACTGAAGCGACAGATGGAAAGTAAGAAATTGCTTTTAGTGGAAGGATTGTTGTTCAAATTGCCTATAACTGATAAATGGGAATGCAAGTAGTTTATCTTGGTACTAGTCACCCTTTGCCATTCTTGGAGTGACCTTGTGATAGTGTCCCATCCTCATGGTGAGAGAATTCAGGCTTTGTGCTTAAATGTGATCCTCCTTGTTGCTGCCTCGTAAAATCAGGTAGTGTCAGCTGCATCACTGTAGTTTCAAAGTGGAACTACACAGCCCTGAAAGCAGCAGAGCTTTTTACTGGCATTCTAATTTTGAGGGGTCATGTTATAAAAATCTGTTTATGCATTTAGCTGTATGTTCTTTTGCAGTATTGCCAGCTGGCCTGAAAACTGTGGCAGCTGAAGTGTTGCAACTTCTAAAATTTAGATAAAATGGAAGCAATAACTGTGCATAGATGCCTTGAATATTTAGTTCAGGGTACCTAGACTGGAAATACAGTCTAGTTTAGGAAAAAAATTCAAGAAGGATATAGGAAATTAAACATGAAAGGGGAAGAGAAACAGTTGCAATGTTAGCATGATATTTTGATTTAACATGACATCTGAAAGGGTAGCTCAGTGTTGCTTGTCAGTGTGAATTTGGCTACTGTCCTTACTGAGAGGTTAGTGTCTCGGGCTTATGTTAGATTTGTACATGCAAGATTTCCCACAAAGATCTCAAGAGAAGACCTAAATCCTAGTGTTTAATGTTCCTTGCTTGTTCTATGATTCTATGTATTCTATTGCTGCTTCTGCGGCACTTTACAAAATGGGGGCAGGGTTCTTGTTAGAAATTAGAAAGAAATTTTGATATTATTTTAGTTTGTAATAAGGGCAAGAATTTGAAGCAAGTTCTCAGAGGTTAAAAAGGGCTGATACAGACTATTCTGTGTATAACTTGAACTGTTTCCAGAAGCCATGCACACTTCATAAAAATTAAATTATTTAAAGATGTAAAGACTAACTCCGGCAATATTAAAGGCATCATCTTTAAAGGATACTGCAATAGAAAGATAATGTTTCCTGTATTGGGTTATACAATAATATTTGAAGTGTGATTTGATTTTATTTTTCCCTGCCCTCACAGGTGGCCAACTATGCCCTTTTCGACACATCCACTTACAAACAAATCTTAGCCATTGCACAGCACTGTCAGGAAGTTATGCTAGATAGTTTGCTGATCAGCTTCACTTTTGAAACATGAGATATGGTGTTAACTACTTTATCTTACCTGATTTCAAATACAGTTAGAACCCTGTAGTCCATTCATGGATGTGGACATACACGTAGACTTTTTCATAGGTTATTTAACTCCTATTAGGCAGGAAAAGTGTTACCACAAAGAACACAAAATGCAGGTTATCACTGAATTGTCATTTGTCAATGCCAAAGGATATTTTAATATAATTGTGTACCCTTTTCCTGTTCTTGTTCTGTGTGCTGATTATTTTCTTGGCTTTGGAATCCTAGAGATTGGTATAAACGTAATTTTACGATCACATTCCTCATGGGACAAGTAGCACTGGCAAGAGCTCTGAGGTGGCTTCGTTGGAAAAAGAAAAATGTAGAACGTTAATCACAGCTCTGTGAAGAATGCAACACTAGCTAGGCCTGGTATAAATATGTTTATAGTGATGTTCAGAATCTGAATGATGTAATA
Source organism: Pseudopipra pipra (assembly GCF_036250125.1). Classification (NCBI taxonomy): domain Eukaryota; kingdom Metazoa; phylum Chordata; class Aves; order Passeriformes; family Pipridae; genus Pseudopipra; species Pseudopipra pipra. The sequence continues at coordinate 55,331,641 of NC_087554.1, forward strand.
ATTGCTTGAGTCTGTTTGTTAAACTATGTCAATAAAAGTCAATATTGGTCTTAATTTATAATCACTACGTAGATTTCCTTTACCCTTTATTCCAAGAAAATATAAAATATTTCTCCACCAAAATAAAACTAAGAAAACTGTTAAAAACTCTTTCTCGTTTACATCAAATGGAATGGGTAATAACGACTGTCACATTTTTACCACAGAACCATGGCTGCTAAATAACATGTGATTCAGTCTGCTCTCCTGAACTCTGGTCACAGAATGATGTCTCCACCAACCATATTAGTATATAAAGACAAAAATGCCTCATTTTGCAGCAGTTGCCTGTCTGGGGCAGTAGCAATCCATATGTAATACAAAATCGATGAAGGAACAAGTATGATTTGTGAGTATATATGCAATCCATTTTGAATAATCCTCTCTTCAGTGTGATTATTCAATATTTTTAGTAAAGATTTAAGATAGGATTTCCCATAAATTACTAATGCAGTAGGATCTTCATAAATATATTTTTTTTATTAAAAGGAATGTGTCTTCCTTGGAGAAGAATTCCTCTAACCTATAATTGGTAAAGATTTTAGTTGCCAAGCAATAAAGCAGATGCTTTATTGCAGATGCAAGCCACTTAATCTTGGTAGAAGAGGAAACTGGTAACTGCTGTAAGGAGAACAACATTACTACAAGTAAGCACTACTTTCTCCTGGTTCATTTCTTTCAAAAAAAGATGCTGTTCTCAACAGTTTCTCTGAGGCACTCAAAACTACTCACCTGAGGGTGATTTTTCTGGCCTCCAGGTATGTAACATCACTTGGAAGTATGTTGGTTCAAGTGAAGTCTTAAAGTGTTATTCCATGTATTTGTAATTTAAAAGAAGTTTCATTCCTCAGAATGCTCTCTCTGCCCTTTTATACAGTTAAATGATTTTTTTATTCATTGCCTACTAAGAGGATTCTGATAAAAAGAATGTATGCTGTCAGATGAAGTGTATTTTCCTAAAGCTTTGCTGTAGGGAAGGTTCTGCTTTTGGAAACATCATCTCAGTAGCCATTGACCTATTTTTCATATCTAAACATGACATGATTTATTCACAGACTTTTTCAGCTGGAGCAAAAAGAGCTTTGTCTGTTGTATCAACTGTAATAATTCCTTTGCAAGATGAAATAAATATTAATGATATAGTAGTGGATCTCACTGTTGCATACAATGATGATATTATTGGTGCTAAAGTGGTCACTGAATTGTGTAAGTGTTGTGTTATTAGTAAATTAAAACAGTAATTAATGGTGTTTGCTGAGATAATAGCCAATACTTCTAGCAAAAATATTTGTGAATGTTACACTGCATCAGTGCTGTAATTAAAAATTTACAAAATGCCACCTTTAGAAAAATAACTTTTTAAAATAGACTACTGTGGGTATGTAATGTAAGTCTTCAGGGTTTTACAGTAAATCATATCTTACAGCATATAAACTTTGACCATAATGTGAATGCATACTTTAATAAATATTTATGATGTAAAACAATGGATACTGTAAGAAAATACCCCAGAAAGGGAGGGACCAGACTGGTGGTTAATGGCCATATGTTCTGACAGCCTGTGTGTAAGATCCCTGAGGTAGTTTCACATGCTTTAAGTGGGTAGAGGTCAATCAAAAGCATTTTCATCTCCTGAGCTGCTCACTTCCATTAACACAGACATTTTTGTGTCTGCCTGCTGAACCAGATCAGGAAATTGATTCACTGCTAGAATTAATCCAAGGAAAAAACTGTTCGATGTTGGTTGAATTAATATGCCTCATCATGCAGATATGTGTTGTTTGGCATGGGGGAGCTGTGGGAATTCAGATGGAAGGTTTGGATTGTGCTTCAGTAAATTCACAGTTAAAACTGTTTTCTGAGCATGTAATTTTAGTATTGATCACCTAAAACCAATATGAGCACACAATGGATCATGCTAGGATTCTGCTCTGAGCTTCTTTGTCTTTTAAATACCTCCAGGGACAGTGACTCAAGCACTGCCCTGAGCAGCCTGTTCCACTGCCCGACAACCCTTTTGGTGAAGAAATTTTTCCTACTACCTGACCTAAACTTCCCCTGGCACAATTTGAAGCTGTTTCCTCTCATCCTATCACTTGTTATTTGGCAGAAGAGACCAACTCTCACCTCCCTACAACCTCCTTTCAGGTAGCTGTAGGGAGCCATAAGGTCCCCCCTGAGCCTCCTTTTCTCCAGACTAAACAACTCCAGTTCTCTCAGCCGCTTCTCACAGGACCTGTGCTCCAGATTCTTCACCAGCTCCACTGCCCTTCTCTGGACTTGCTCCAGCCCTCAATATCCTTATCATGAGGGGCCCAAAACTGGATGCAGCACTTAAAGTGTCTCAACAGTGCTGAGTACAGGGGGACAATCACTGCCCTGATCCTACTGGCCACGCTATTTCTGATCCAAGCCAGGATGTCATTGGCCTTCTTGGCCACCTGGGCACACTCTTGGCTCATGTTTGGCTGCTGTTGACCAGCACCCCCAGGTCCTTTTCTGCTGGGCAGCTTTCCAGCCACTCTGGCCCCAGCCTGGAGTGCTGTGTAGTTGTTGGGATCCAAGGGCAGGATTTGGCACTTCCCCTTGTTGAACCTCAGACAACTGGCCTTGGCCCATCAATCCAGCCTGTCCAGATCCCTCTGCAGAGCCTTCCTACAGTCCAGCAGATCAACACTCCTGGTCATCTTGGTGTCATCAGCAAACTGAGTGAGTGTGCCCTCGATCCCCTTATCCAGATCATTGATAAAGTTATGAAACAGGACTGGTCCCAAGACTGAGCTCTGGGGAACACCATTAGTGAACAACTGACAACTGGATGTGGCACCATTTGCCACCACTCTCTGGGCCTGGCCAAGCAGCCAGTTTATTACCTGGTGAACAATGCACCCATCTGAGCCATGAGCAGCCAGTTTCTCCAGGACAATGCTCTGGGAAACAGAGTGAAAGGCTTTACTGAAGTTAAGGTAGACAACACCCACATTTCCCTCATTCTCTGCGGGCCATCTTGTCACAGAAGGAAATCAGGTCAGTCAAACAGGACCTGCCGTTCGTAAACCAGTGCTGGCTCGGTCTGATGCCCTCATTGTCCTGCCCATGGCACATGATGGCACCCAAGATGATCTGCTCCATCACTTTCCCCAGCACTGAGGTCAGGCTGACAGGCCTGTAGTTTCCTGGGTCCTCCTGGCCCTGTAGTTGAGTGTCACATTTGACAACCTCCAGTCAACTAGGACCTCCCCATTTAGCCAGGACTGCTGATAAATGATGGAAAGTGGCTCAGTGAGCACTTCCACCAGCTCCCTGAGTACCCTGGGGTGGAGCCCCTCTGGCCCCATAGACCAGTGTGTGTCTAAGTGGTGTAAGAGGTCACTGACCATTCCCAGTTGAATTATGGGGGCTTCATTCTGCTTCCCATTCCTGTCTTCCAGATTAGAGGGCTGGGTACCTGGAGAACAACTGGTCTTGCTATTAAAGACTGAGGCAAAGAAGGCATTAAGTACCTCTGCCTTTTCCTCATCCCTTGTTACTATGTTTTCCTCCCATCCAATAAGGGATGGAGGTTTCCCTACATAATCTCATGTCATGCCTGTAGTCCTCCTTAATTGCCTGCCCCTACTTCCAAATGTTATAAACTCTCCTTTTTTCCCTGAGTTCCTCCCACGTCTCTCAAGTTCAACAAGGGCAGTCATCTTGTCTTTCAGTACATGGGGACGGCCCATTCTCAAGCACTTCCATGGTTTCTAAGACACATCAATATCCCTTGTGGCTTTGCTGCCACATGGATTTCTGTCCCCTATCTCTCCTGAGACAACAGACCAAAGGACCTCCCCAGCACACTGTCCCTCAAACACAGGCATGTTGCTCCAAGGCTTATCTCTAGCAGGCCTGGTTTTATCCATTTGCCCCTTCAAATTCATTAGGATTCTGTGTGGAGTACTGAGTCCCTTCATCTAAACCCTATTGAAGGACTGAGGTATTTTATCTATTAGGTAAGTGTTGAGCTCTGATTTAGAGTATCTAATAAAGCCACTGTGAAAAGATATTAAAAATAAATCCAGCTGAAATATTGAGTCTCATTATCAAAACCCACATACATTTACTGAGATGGTTACATTTTCTGAACAGACAAAAGCCATATCCTTTTCACCAGTGTTGCGTTGCTTTTGGTTTGTTTTTTTCTTGACTTAGAGCAATTGTAATAATGCCAGCAGCTTCCAGATATTATTGATCATAAAACCTTTATACATCAAAGGAAAACTAAGGAGCTGCCAAAGACTACTAAAAATAAATTTTTTATATATATGAAGGCCTGCTACAGTAGCTGAAGCTAGTGAAATAGATCAAAGAGTGACTTTTCTGTGCACATTTTCTGAGTATGGGAAGAATACAGGGGAGTGTTCTTATCATTTAGGTATTTAGCTAATCCTGTCAGAAGGAATAGCAGTATTTAATATTTAGTAGTGTCAGCATGTGCCTTTTAATCTGTCTCATGCACTCAGTAAGTGCATAATAAAGCAACAGTATTTTGGTATTATTTGAATAGTTTTAGTTAGCTTGAATTGACTTGGGGTGGTTGTGTTCTGATAATCTATGTGGGGGCTTGCTATTCCCTGAATTTCTCTACTGGAGCATTAATTCTGATAGAATATGAGAGGAGTAAGAGGAAGTGTCAAATGGGGATTGAGTGGCAAACTGACTAAAGGTTGGGTTGAATTGACTATAGCACCTTTAAATATGATTGATAACAAACTGTATATCTTAAAAAAATTAAATGCATTTCTCAATTTCATTGTGGGTTTTAAAAAGTAGTGGTAGCAACTACTAAGAAGACAGCTTCTATGTTTAACTGAACATTCCTAGGGATAATATTAAAATCTAGTTCAAAACTCAGATTTGTTATTTAGGAGCTGACCCTTCCTGGCCCCATTTTAAGCAGACTGTCCTGTTGGCAATTTTTAGCTTCTACTGTCACTAAGCAAGATTGGTACCCTACAGGGTAATCAGATTTAGCCAAACAAGAACTTAATTTGCATCCTGTGCAGAGCCCACGGGCCAGTCTTTTGCATAAAGACTGGAAGGTTGAAATGGTTTCAGGAAAGGATAATATATGCTTGGAACTGTAATATGCATAATAACATTTTCATATTAAAAATTATATCCACTGATCGTTGTAAATTGATTCACAGAATAATAACCCCATAGTTGAATATTCAGGTTTATTTCACAGGAAAAAAAATAGTAAGGGAAGCACAACTTACTTTATTTCTTATCAGTTTATGTCTTAAAAAGAGTTTATAGTACATGGAATGTAATTATCTTGAAGTACATACTCATTAATATTTATTATTATATAAATCACTTCTTTGTGCCTTGACTTTGCATTCATTAATGGATTAAGATTTACCCAGGTATTTTGAAATTTATATGACTGATACATTCAAATAGCAGATGCTGTGGAAGTGCAAAAGCAGTGCTTTTGGCTAGAAACAGTAAAGGCAAAAAATTGCGTGATCCCTTTTTAAGTGTGATCTTACTCAGGAGTATTATTTTGTGATAATTTCCCCACTGTCAAATGCTCTGAGGACTTGGTTCATTTCATATAGTGGCTTGTGTTTTACTAGTTCAAACCAGATACACATTTAAATTGAGTCTTATATTTTGCAGGGAAAGGCACAGTGATTTTGCTTGTTGGTGTATGCAGGTTCTCATCTTTAGGGTGGTCCCAGGGGTGTTGTGACCAGGGCCTGAGACAGCAGGAGGCAGAAAAAATGACTGTATACATCTCCCGAGGCTGGCAGGAGGCAATCAGCACTCATCCTAAGCCAGGGCAGCCCTGAAGCTGCACCTGTGATGGACCATGACTGGCATGAGTTTCCAGCAGCCCCCAGGCCACTCAAGAATTTCCGTCATTCAGCAGTGCTCTGTTCACACCGCTGCCTCCAAAGAGCCCACTGATATGATTCAGCTGCAGAATTGGCTGTGATACTTTCATCAGCTGAGCCAAAACACATTAACAGGCAAAACACAAGTTTCAGACTCATAAGAAATTCAGGTCACTATTCATATCTCATTGTAAAAGAACTTCCTGTTGACAAATTGTAAGAAGTCCCTGCCATGGAAAAATTCTCATATGGTGATCAGGGTGTAGCAGACATTGGCTGTTTTTAAACGATTCCAGAAAAGTTACAGACTTTTTAATTTCTAGAATGACTTGAATAATTAGAAGTCTAAATTCTTGGGGGAGGGCAAGGGGGGTTATGTCTTGTTTTGCAAAACAGACTTTGTAGTCAAGGCTATTTAAGAAGACAAAATCCATGAATTGCAAATTTTGAAAGAGATTAATTGACTGCCTTGATTGCCTTCCAAGTGATTGTATTATCATATAGAAAATAGCTGGTATGACACAGCATAAATATTCTTTAAAAAAAAACAAGTCAAGACAGTTCTGACCTTAGTAGCTGTAAACTACAAATACTTTGGTAGAAAACTCTTATTTGTACAAAATTGTAGGAGAATAAAAGACAAAATGGAAACTAAATTCTAATGATTATGTAAGAAAATGTCTTCTGGATTTACCCACCTTCTTCTCACATTTACCAAAATAGTATTTCACTTTTACTGTCATGTCTGGAAAACCTCCAGTTTCCTCAGGCCTCATGAAAATTCCACCATGAAAAACAGAACAAAATACTAAGCTGACATATGAGTAAATAGCCACAGGTGCCAATTTGTGCCAAAGAAGAATTCAAGCTCACTTCAAAGAAAAAAATCAACTCTGCCATAGGTTATTATAGAGCAACTTTAATTGACAAGAGATGCTAAAAATTAATTAATTTGCTGTGCTCCTTTGCTGCTTCTCTGCTGCTTCTGCAGTTGGGAAAAGAAGGGTCTATTCAGTGTGACATCTGGAAGCTTGCTGGGCTTGCCTAACAGTTACCACGGTATTGCAGCCATAAATCTGAGTGCCACAGGACTGAGTAAAACAGGCTGACACTGGGACAACGTGGCTGAAGAGCTGCCACTGGACAGAATATGTTTCCATCTCAGAAAGATTCTCCTCAGGCTTTTAAATCACGAGGTTCACACTTTCTCTAAAAGCAGCAAAGCAGATTATTACTTACTGTCTTGAGTCTATAATTTATAGGTATTATCTAACAGCCACTTAGCAGTCAGTGTTCAATTTTGTATCTAATTAACAATGCCATTTCAGCTTTTAGTTCTACTGTATGTTTACATGTAAATTAGAAAAGCAATCTCACTTGTTTACAATGAGAACTTCAGGTTTGGGCACTACTCAAAAAAGTTCACAACCAAAAATTCAAAGAGAAAGAAAAGAAGTGAAATTACTGAGAATGACAGTTAACACAGCATTCCAGCCTCCTCTGGCTGCAAAATGAGTGGGGTGGGAAATGACAAACGTGTGAACCATCCTTTAAAGATATTTAGAGTGCTTTCTGCATTGGTGCACGATAAACCTGGCAGCAACATTTTGTAGTTATGCAATTAATTACAGGGATATGGGGCATGTTAAACTGCTCCCCACAAAGGAACCCTTTACTGGGCAGATTTCTGGTCGGTGTTATACACTGAGGAAGGAAGATACTGTTACTCATCAGCCTATTCCGTGTGAGTCATGGCAGTTTTCAAACATATGGTGATGGTGTACTTTGTGGCCCTTCGGCATGCAATAAGAAGTGTAACACTGTGTAGGCAGAACATTTCACTTTCATAGCTAATTTATATTTATCAGTTGTTGCCAGCTTTCTCCTACTGTTTACTGAGGCATGTGTCAGTTCCTGTTTACAGCTACGTTATCTTCAATAGGTAGGGTTTGATACAAAACTATGTAAAACTGCACTATATATATGTCTTTGAAACAATTTCAGTCTATTTCAGCTTTCATTAAACAATCTTTTTAAATATTAAGAAATAATCTTATGTTAAAATACACATATTCAAAATCTAAAGCATTGCATATGGCATGTTTCAGCAGTTCCCCAGAACTTCCCAGGAGACTGTAGTTAATTGATGTGGCGGAGTGAACTGCTCCGTGTAATCAAAACACCACCAGGTGTTTTAGGTGACAATGGTGTCACAGAGAACTGTGGAATCATGATTTTGTTTTTCCTTCAAAGAAATAACTACAAGCTCTGCTCTCTGAATTTTACGATGCCCACCTGGCCACCAAAGTCAAAGGTCAAGGAGCTCTGCTTTAAATTCCTATCCTGCTTTAAATTATCTATAATTATTTGTCCTCTAAAGCAAAATTGTAGCCTCAGAATATCTGTAATGACCTACATAGTGATGAGATAACTTCCTTCTTAGCCAGTTGCTGCATAAATTACCTAAATTACCTAAATTGAGTCTAGCCTTTTTGGCTCAAGGCAAACTGCCAGAACACAATGTGATGCAGCAGTATCTGCCAAACCTGACAAATTAATAGCATCCCCTCACTGTGTTTTCCTATACATATACTAGTCAATAAAACACCTATATGCAGATGTATGAGGAATTCCTTTCTTCAGAAACAGAGACCTACAAGGCTAGTTTCTAAGACCTCCTCTCACAATCTCTGATATAGGGAGTGGATATGCTAAATTTGGATAGGCTAGATTACTGATGGGGCCCATGGAGATCCTGGGCAGAACTATCACATGGGAGCCAGGTCCTTGTGGTTGTCCAAATCACACAGGGAGCAGGGAATAGTACAGGACTGAGAAGGCACAAAGTTGGTTTAAAACCATTCTCTCAAACTCTTCTCATCTTGGGTGTCAGTTCTAGAATTTTTTTGGAGACTGTCCGCAGGTTGAGTTCTTCAATATTTGCTCTCAGGTAACCGACAGACAAGCCTGAAGAGCTAAGTAAGACACACCATCCCTCCTGTAGGAGTGAATTACACAGTCATCTCATGTTTCAAATCTAAGACTTGATAGCAGTGATGTAAGTATCTTGTTTTCTTCTGTATCATTCTGAAGATACAGAAGAAGCGAAGAGTGTGTCCATGGACCGTCTTTGAACTTAGTATTTTTCAGTGGATTTCTCTATAAACTGGAAAGAAAATATTTTATTAAAACAGATAGAAAAACATAGAATTATAATAGAAAGGATAGGAATTATAGCATCTGAAAATTAAGCAAAAACTCCACAGTACATACTTACTGTAGGAAGAAGGAGGCAGCAAGGAGAGAGGTTTCATATCCAAACCTCTGGGAACAAGATCATCTGTCCTTATCCTGCATCTGCTCTGTTTCCCAGGAGACAGGACAGGGAACAAAATATCTAGCACAGGCAGTTCTGTTTGCTATTGATTTTTAGAGTGACTCTGCCCTTCTCAGCCCCACGTACTGTCTACCATCCATCTTGCCACAGGCATATTCACAGAAGCCATTTTCTGTAGAGACATAATTGGTCACTGGCACAGAAATGACAGAAACAATTGTCACACAGCAGAAACATTTTCATTTCCCTTTTCCTTGGGGCAAACTGTATTACCATGAATTCCCCAGTCCAGTGCAGCTGGGTACTGCCTTGGTCTGAAGGCTAACTCCAACAATGAAAAGTGGATGTAAAATGGCCTCCCATAAAAAATGAGAGATTCCAATCAACATTGGATGCCAAATGAATTCGGTATAATTCCATATAGAGTTTTAGTTCAGGAGGAGAGAAAAACATTTAACAGAAGAAAGGGGAGTAAAACTTCGGCAATTACAGTGGCATGTGCAGAAAAGAATACATCAAGTGAAAGGGAGATTACTGATAAATCATACTTAGGAGCAAGCGTTTTCTACAGTGACCATGGCACAAACAATTGCAGCACATTAGACTCAAGAAAGATGAAGCAAATGGGAACAGAGAAGGACAAATTGAATGATCAGGGAGATGTAGAATCTCTCTTTAAGAGATTAAGAGTTCAGTTTGTTTAGCCAAGCAAATTGATGGTCGGGAGGGGAGAAAGGAGTGCAGAATCTGCTAGACAGGTGAGTGGAGGAAGGACCAGCTAAGAGGGTTATCCAGGGAAGAATCTTCTTTCTCTACATAAATTTAATTAAACATCTAAAAGAGAAGTGTTACCTTTGAGGACGTCCTTAGAAATGCAAACACATGGAGAAATGGGGCCAATCACTAGCTGGGGAAAAGAGCTAGATAAAAAATCACACAGTTTGGCACACTATCTGTATGTATATATTACCCTTGAGACTGAACACTGGAGGAGTGAGGTTCTTGGGCAGGAAGAGCAAGACGCCTGCTTGGTTTTCAATAGGGTTTGATAATTACATTTAGAAAAAGACCAGAAGAGGTGGTTATCTGTAATGCATTTTAGACTTTGGAGACTTAGTTCTCTTTCATCAGTATGTGCAAATTTCTGCTTGGAAAAGGTCACATACAGGCATACACTGCCATTAAAATTTCTTGTGATTACCTTACACATGAGCTTTAATAAAAGGCAGCATCTGAAAAATCATAACTTCCTTCTTCTGTAAATGTATGTAGTACTTTTAAAGAGAATAAAGAGAATAGATCTCCTGTATCTCCATGAGGAAGCACCAGTCTTCTTGGTACTCAGATGAGTTCATATCCCAATCTGTATCTCTGCCAGGTACTGGATGGAGAAATTAATGCCTTTCCTATATTTTCAAAGATTCGCTTCTCAAAATAAGAAACGTCTCACACTGGTTAATGAAATCATCCCAGATTTACATTGATGTGTGACTGAAATTACAATCACAGACCTCACAGGTTGTTTTGTGTTTATTGTTTTAGTTGGTTTTAGTTTTTTTCTTAGGAAAAAGCATTTTTCATAATGAAACTCTGTAGAATTTAATGAGAGAAGGTTATCTAAAAGCCTCCCTCACCAAGGATTCTACAATGACTACCGAGATTATCAAGTATCACCTAATCTACTTGCAAGTAATCTGGCAGCAAAGCCTGATGAATTAGCAAATCTCTGTAAAGGAATGCTGACAAGCTGTACAGGGCTGGTGTTCAAAGAAAGGGAAGGGGATAATGTAAGCAGTAGTAAAGCAGGCACTTAGAATTTTGCTGCTTTTAACTACATGTTCCTGGGTTTGAACACAGACACAAGATTTTATGTTTGGAAGAGTCTATTTGTTGTATTTGTGGAATAAACTTTTTCCTATCAATACTAGGCCTTTTCCCAATATAAAGGTAAAAAAGGGAGCTGAATCATAGTTGGGAAGTAAGGATATGGGAGAGTGAACAGAAGTACTGTACCACAGACCAAATGTTCTTATTCCAGTAGTGGCCAAAACTGTGATATTCCACCAAGAGTGTGTTTTTTATTTCCTCTGGAATATTTAATACACTTCTGCAATGGTTCAGTGGCTGAGGTAGGTGAATACAGAAATAAATGTAACTTCCTGTGACTCATATGCAGCGATTAATAATCCTCATAACCTTGAATGAGCAACTGGAACCCCAAGAGAGAATAAACTCACTGAGAAGTGAAAGTATAGAGGAAGGAAGGGAGGAGCATAAATGGAACATTATCTTTCTTCATGTAAAAGAACTAAAAGCCACGAAGAGTGAATATAGAGAAGAGAGTATTTCCAAGATAGAAGGGTGCTGGTAGTCAATTATCAGCTGACTACAGAATATGGAAACAAGTAAGAAAGAAAGTTGCTTCATCTTTCAATGAAATGAGAGGTATGGCAGAAGTAAAGACAAAACAGAAATTGCTGGTTGAGCACAGTAATTATGTACTGGTGTAAACATTCCCTTGTAGAGGTGGGAACCTACTCCTTGAATGCACAGAGTAAAGATACAAGTCTAATTATGATCATGAGCTCTCCTCTGCAGACCTTTAACCTGTTGGGAATTTTGATGCTTAGAAGTAGGATCTTGGAAAATATTGACAGTATCTGTAAATTCATACAGCACTGAGTATTAGAGGTTGTCAATCCTTAGCCCCTTAATCATTTATTATGAAGATAAAAGTGGAAATTGGGATATATAAATATAGCTGCATTGCTGAAATTGTCTAGTATTTATGGTCATATTAATATCGATGTGCAAATTCTCTAATATAAGTTTCTGGCTTCCCAGTAGTTACTTTACCTGTACTACCTGAGGTTTAGAAGTCTGTTTTTCATAGTAGAAGTGTTTTAGAGCTACTTGAATGTGTTGCTTAAACCTTTCAGTCAGTATCTTTTGGTCTTGAACAACAGCATAGCTCTGTAATAATTGAGAGATGAAAAAATATCTTGTTAGCAAAATATTTATGTCCAGTGTGAGCATTCTGCTCTGAAAAAAAATAACAGAAATTAACTGTTAAGAGTTGACTTAACACCGCATGCTTCATTTCCTTATTATTTCTCTGGGGATGGAAAACAGAAGGGAAAAGCACACTGGCTTTCATTCGTTACAGCTTCCTAGAAATCCTTGTGACTCTGAAAAAGAGAATTCACTTGTGTGTAAATAAAGCTTATTGACTTGGGAAGCAGGATCATGATCAGTGTTTATTTTACTTAGAATTAATGCCTTGCCCAACAGTGGGTTCCCAGTGGTAAGTTCAGGCATCTTGACAATGAGTCAAGTGAAGCAAAACACAGTCCTTTCACCTCAAAGTGCCTGAACTCCCTGATAGCAAGGTAGATCTGCATGCAATAATTGCACATGTGCACAAAAGAGTTGGGCTAAAATTGTGCCTGGAACTGTGTATTTGACACTTCAGAGTCCTAAGCAATGATTTTTATGTTTCCTCTTTTCCATAAAAGATATTCTTGTAGGAAATACAAACTAAAAGCATATGCAACTGTCAAGTGATTGTGATGAAAAGCCAGACAGGTTGCTGAATCTGGCCTTTCAATATTTATTATTGCCCGGATGCTTTTAAACAGCACTTTAGAAGCAGTTGAAATTATTCCAATGTAGTGCTTTATTGTGGCCCTTACTTCTAAAATGAAATCATAGATTTTACAGACTGTAGGAGTAGATTTTAAAAAAATAAAATTCTCTTTTGGTGGAAAGATCCTCTAAGACAGGTGGATTTTTTTTTATTACAAAGCTAAAGTAAAATGACCCACACTTCCTAAATGAAGTGAACCTGAATTTCTTTAGAGAGGCTTGTTCTATTTCTGCATGTCAGTTAAACCGACCTAAGTTTGCTGTGTGTATTTCTCACACTGTTGCACTTCAAAAACCCAAGGGCTTTGTGCTGCATTAGTTGAACTGTTTGCTTTTTGCTCCCCCACTGTGAATTACAAACCTCCCTCTCTCTTCTGGGAGAGGAAGGAAATTGGTATATTGAGAATAAAGAATCCAGCACTGTAAATAATGTGTTTTGGGGTTTTGGTTTAGTATCCACTCAGATGTCTGCAGAATACCATGGTGACCTTGGTGGTGGTAGACAAAAAATATTCTAGAGACAGCATGTCTAGATAATTTAATCCAAAAAGCAGGGCATACAGCATAACTAGTTCCCTAAGAGAAAATGGAAATGTGGGCAGTAAATAGTTTTTATGGCTAGATGAACCTGGATAATTTTATGTAGATGAGACAGGAAAAACAAGATCCAAATGGAGAGGAACTCTTTGGATATTTCAGGTCAGGCAGAAGCCTTAAGGATGAGGTGCATTCCCCAAGTCTCTCCTGTGTCTATCTGTGTGCCATAAACAGAGAGGAGTAAAACTGCACTTTAGTTCCACTGAGCTAATCAGCCTTCCTGCAGCAGGGAGCTTATAGTGTATGCTGCTTATGTGGGAAATTGCCAGCACACATATACTTGATTAGCCAGCATATTATGAATCAGGGTCATAGCTGGAGTAGTTGCTTTGTTCAGAGATGCTCAGATCCCTTGGGTAAACAGCTAATTGCAGGAAATCTTTTAAAGCAAATGTGTGATAGGAAGAAAGCAATGAATATTGTTTATTCAAAAGGCAGGAGTGGTTCCTTTGAATCAGTTCTCTTGCATAATTATGTAATTAGGGCATGTTCTATTTTTAATTAAGTCTCTTGCATATTCATGAAAATACTCTGAACTTGTAGATCAATTGGCATGACTCTTTAAAATGTAGTTTATATAAAGGAATGCCCTTCAAATCTTTTTTTTCCCCCCTTCATATTACTGTGCAAACACATATTTCACATTGTTATAGTTAGGCTGTATCGCCTGTCAAAAGTAAAATATTATGGTAAACCATCAATACAAAATTTCCAGAGAAACGTTTTAAATGGAGATGAAGAACACAAGAAGCTGCTACTCTGAAATAGTAGTATCAAAATTGTTTTTTGTTGTACAGCTTGACCTTGTAAGATACCAATCAGTGTGTGGAATTCAGTAAGTATACTTCATTTCCCTCAGCTTTTCAAATCCAACAGTAATTCTCTGTATTTGCAGTCTGCAGACTATCCATGTTCCTCTAACTTTGTTTTGTTTCTTGTGGGCTTCTGTGGCTCTTCCTGTTCTTCTGCCTCTTTGACAACAGCATTAGCTTTGATTCCTCTTCCGACTTCCTGCTTATTCTTAGGAGTCCTGCTTTCTCACCCGACTCTTGTTCTCACATCTGCCATTCTGTAGACTTGCTCAGTGCTGTATGTGAGGGCAAACAGATGTAAGCTGTGCTTTCCTTGAATATTTTTAATATTACCATTTAAGTGAGGCTGCACATTTTGATTTACCACTATACCTGTGTATGTTTCCATTAGCTTATGATTCATACCCTGTACGTACTTCAGGATTACACAAGGCAGCAGGACTAGATGGTCTTTGCAGGTCCCTTCCAACTGAAGAGTGTTATTCTATTCCATGTGGAGCTCAGATGATAATGCACTATAATGTAACTCTTTCATAAAGATAGGTTGTCACTATCCCCCGATGATTTACAATGTTCATTTTACTTTGCTATATTTAAGAGTTTTCTTTCACCTCAGACCTCAATTCCTCCCAGATCTCAGGTCTTAACTTCTACCTAGTGGAACACAACATAAAGAAAATACTGTGGCTGTGCCTGCCTTTCTAGCAAGAGTGGGAATGAAACTGGAAGCTGAAGCAAAGAAATAATTCTTGTGACAAGTGTCACTGAGTTCTCACAGAAGTCTGTCTTTTCATGTGTAAACCTGTAGAAGAGTGGGGATTTTTCACTTAGTTCCAGGTGGAATAAAGACAAGGGCATTGAAATATATTAGCAGCACACACTGAGCCCTAAGGGGGGGCCCAGCCTTCACCACAGAGTTAGTCCTTCAGCCCGTTTCCTGCGTTGTGACTTGCTCCATGAGCCACTGCAAGCTGTGGAGCTCTTCGTGTGTATTTCATAGGATCATCAAGGTTGGAAGAGACCTTGAAGATCATCCAGTCCAAGTGTCCACCCACCACTGCCACTGAAACCTCTAAACCACATCACCCAGCGCCAGATCCAGACACCCCTTAAACACCTCCAGGGATGGTGACTCCACCACCTCCCTGGGCAACCTATTCCAGTGCCTGACTACCCTAACAGTGAAAAAATTTTTTCCTAATATCTAATCTGAATCTCCCTTGTCTCAGTTTAAGATAATGTCTGTACTTTCAGGTAGTTGTAGAGAGCAATGCAGTCCCACCTGCGCCTCCTCGAGTCTGAACACCCCCAGCTCTCTCAGTCCTTCCTCATAAAATACGTTTTCTAGACCTTTCATGAGCCTTGTTGCCCTTTGATGGATATGCTCCTGCTCCTCAATGTCCCTTTTAAAGTGGGGAGATTTTCCCAGAGGCGTTCGACTGAGACAGAGGCATCAGTTTCACGAGTCCTACAGTCACCAAAACCCTGAACTTTTTTCCACAACACCGGGCTAAAAAAACAGCGCAAAGAGCATCAGCACCGGTGCCCCGCTCTGGAGCGAAACGGCCCCAAGTGTCAGGGAGGGCGCCCCGAGGAAACGCCGTGTTCTGCTCTCCGCTGACACAAGCTTCGGGCAGACAAGGCCCTATCGAGGTCTAGCAGCCTCGGGGATGCACCTGAGCCCTTGACATCCCTCGGGAGCATCCATGCCTGCGCTGCCCCGCTGCCGGGGGCAGGGATGACGCCATGGGTGGGGGGCGGTGGGAAAGAAGGGCGCGCGGGCGCTTGTGGGAGAAGGGGGGGAGCCGCCATGTCAGGAGGGGTGGGAGGGAGGGAAGGAGGGAGGGAGAGGAGCGCGGGGCGGGACAGGGGCGGCGGCCGCAGCCGCAGCAGCAGCAGCAGCGGGGCGGTGGTGGCGGCTGCCGGCAGCTGTCAGCCCCCGCTCCGCCGGCGCCCACCGCCCGCCTGTCACCGCTTCGGGGGGGGTGGTGGTGGTGGAAGCACTGAGTGCGCCGAGGTGCTGACCCGCTTCCTTCCTTCCCTCCCTCCCTCTCTCCGGTCCTCTCTTTCCCCCCCAAAAAAACCCTTTTCCTTCCTCCCTTCCGCCCGCCCATCGCTGACATCCTCCTCCGGCCGCCTCCCCGCCCCGGGCTGCGCGGCCCCCGCCGCCCCAGCGAGCGCTGCGCACATCGCCCGAGCTGCAGCACCGAGCGGTGAGCGGGGGGAGCCGCCCGGGCCGGGGGCGGCGGGCCGGGGCCCGGGCGGGGTGTGTGTTTGGGTGCGGGTCTGCGCGGCGTTTAATTCTTTCGCCTTCTCATCCGCCGCTGCGCAAACAACAAAAGGCTGCGCGGGCCGCCGGGTCCCCCCGCAGCGCCGCCGCTGACAGCCGGCCCCGTCCTTCCCCGCGCCCAGGGCGGGGCGCCTTTCTGGGGAGGCTGTTTTTGGGGGCGTTTTGTGAGTTGCGCTCAGCGCTTTGGCTGTGGGGAAGGGGATGTCCCCCGAGATGGGGATCGGCTCGGCTTTGTCCCCGTTTCCTCTCCCTCCCGGCTCCCCTCGGTGCTGCGGCGGGCGCCGCCCTGGGAGGGAGCGGGGTGAGCCGGCCCTGCGGCTCCGGGCGTGCGGCGCTTTGTCTGCGCCTCCCCCGGCCCAGGGGGGTCATTCTGCTGCCGGTTCGGAATCGGTGGAAGGCGAGGCCAGGATAGGTCTTCCTCAGGCTTTGTACATAGTGACCGGATTTGTACATTGTAGGTCACCTGCCGTGCTGTAGTCGGAGGCGATTCGTAGACTTGGGACTTGGCCGGGTTTCTACAGCTCTAAAATAAGGAAAACATTGATGAGGGATACGTTATCCTAGCAAAAATACACAACTGATTTAAATGATAACCGCATCTTTAGGGCAGACTAATTAGAAAGAGGCTTTAAAACCTTACTCGTTTTGTCTTCGTCCTTCTCGTATTTTTAGGTAACAAGATGCCAGATTTGTAGATCTGCATAGCAGTTGTCTGTAATCACAGGGAGGAACTTCTTGACACCTTATTGAATTCTATGTTCTAGGCACATTGAAGCATATTTTAATGACCAAGGTGGCATCACCTAGTGTAATGCTATCGCCTGACTTTTTGAAGGCTACTAAATCAAATGATGGTGCTGTTACGCTGGTTTTTTTCCCCCTGCTAATGATTTACATCAGGGGATGTGATGTAAATGTAGCATTAATACTCAAATACTGGTCATGGAACCAAAATACAGGCTCAGAAAGTAAAACCAGCTAGCAAAAAATTAAAGTCTATTTTTGTAGTTTGCTTTGAACAGCAAAATTGCGAGCCAGTGTCATTCAGGATATAAAATGCTTTCATGGTTATACATAAAAATACATAAAACTAAAACGGTTAGAATATAATTTTTAGCAGTTTTGTGATTGGCAGGAGGTTTTGCAACAATTACTCTGCCAAGTAATTGTCTCTTTCACTTCCACTTTTGCATTTGCTTAATAGCAAATGTCACGTAAATAGCAAACTTAGGGGCAAAGGATTTGCATTGGAAGCTAAAAATGAACCTTCGAGATTTTAGACAGCATTTTAATTAAAAACAAACAAAAAACTGAAAACAACACTTTTTTGAATGCACAGTTGGTTTAAAACTCTTTTGGAAAATAGATGTAATTGAGTATGAATTCCAAAGCTTCAGCGAAACACGATAGAGGATATTATAACCCTAGGATTACAGATACAATTGGAAGTTACACATTCAGCATTTACTGGCAGTAGAGAGAAAGCTGATCCATCTGGTGAGTCTGAGCAGAAGACCTTGTAAGTCACTTGCTCAATAATTTTTGTGACCACATGGTTTAAGAGGACCTTTTCCCTGAAATTACAATGGATATGGAGAACTCTAACAGTTCCATTGAGATGCTTGTTTTATATAATGCAGATGCATTTGGGTAAATGCAGGGAATCTAAATGGTCTGTTCCTGAAACTCGCCAATCAATGCAGTATCACTTCTGCATCATGTTGCAGTTAAAGTTTGGCAACCGTCATGTTTCTGAAGGATGATGTTGGAGCTGGACAATTCTAGTAATCAAAAATTTTAATAGCAGTTCAAGCTTAGATTCCCTTCACCTGCTACCATATGTAATTAAAAAAGAGAATAAAGTTGTCCTCCATGGGTCTTGTGAAATAGCCTCATGTACTGTTTGTCAAATCCCTATGATATGCTTAACAGTGCCTTGTTAATGGAAAGAAATTTTTTAAAAGGTCTTTGTTTGATAAAAGAAGAATCACATAGACAGTTTTTAATTAAATATGCAGGAGTCCAGAATACAATCTTCTGAATGTTTTTGACATACAAGATTCAAAATACACTGTACAGAAACTTTAGGCATATAAGAGCAATCGCTGCTTCCTGCATTTATGAAGAACTTCCCATATTAATGTCAGAAACACCTCACTTCTGTGCTGCTCATACAGTGCACATCTCTCTCTGTGTATCTTTTTGTGTATACACACATAACCTATGTATGCCATTTAATTGGGAGTGTGGGGAGATAGTGTAGCCTCGTATTCAATTCTGAGTCCATTTAATGCAGCTTCTGTTTCTCTTGAGATGTGGGCTTGTGCAGTTACTCTTTCATTTCTTCCTCTGTTTGACTCCTCTGGCAGACATGCAATTGGATTTACCCTGGGATTAACAGCATCACTTCAGAGGCATAGCTCATGATTATGTTAAAACTCAATTTGGTGTACAAATACTTGTAAAATAATGTTTTTGTAAGAGGAGCGACAAATACGGAAATTCGGGTAAATTTGTAAGTAAGCAGAATATACTTCTGTATTTAATGTTGAAGAGCAGAGTAACAGATAGTGATGGGGACAAGCATGCTAGGTCTAGTTAAATAAACATCCTTTGTAGCCAGTCTGCCTCCCGGGTGTTGTTCAGTATGACACAACTATTATAAAAATGGACCAATTCCATCATCATTGCAATAAAATGAGTAGTCACAGGCTTTTCTCTTAATTCAGCCTCCATAATACTTTGTGTTTCCTAAGTATTTCTATTTGTTTTCTAAGAATGTTATGTTTACCATGGCCAAAGTTTAGAAAAATATTTATTTTTCAATGTTAACTCTCATTTTCCTTCAAACAAAGGCATAACAAACATAATGTCTAATACGTACTTTGTTTTAACCAAGTACCAGTCAAAGACAGATTGTTGATTCTAAAAGGAAATCTCTTTGACTTCAAAATAGAACTGGTTGTAATAGTTATCCTGAGTCACAATCAGCTTCAAGTATTTTTGAGGTATTAAGGCTTTCCCAATATTTTCTTTAGTGAAATGTTTTCCTTTCTGAAAGCAGGGTGTAGAAGAAAATGTGGTTCTTTTGAAAAATGCCTTGATAAATGCCTGACCAGAAAAAGGTGCAGTTAATGCTGACTTAGACTTGCTAAAATGCTTTTGTTGCCATCCTTTTACAGGATTTAAATTGGGCACTTTGTTATGAGGATCAGAATCAGAATTACAGATGCTTTCAATGATAGAGGAATTATTTCCATAGGGTTCTGTGTGAGGTGCTTTGTGGTCATCAGGCATAAGATGACACTATATTTGAGGTTCTTTTGTGCTAGACAATTAATATACTTACTAATGACTAAAGATATGTTTGTGCTTCTAGTACCCATGATATGTTTGGGAACGTGAACGATGGGTGAACACTAAAGCACAGTTAACACTAGATATGCTAATTTCTGTTGATGTATAGAGAAAATGAATGTGTGGTAGTTGACAGTTTCTTCAGATTCAGTTGGCTAAGAAAACAGATGCAAGTAATAGTATCTGTGTGTTGATTTAATCACTTTTTGTTTCTTTGAATCCAGCTTATCTCCCAGGGATTCTGCTCTTTAACTCTTTTTAGTGCAATCAGGAACAATCTTTACTCTTCATGGAAGCTGTGTTTTGGCATTTTTGTAGAATAAAAATGAGTTTATTTTGTCAAATTATTGTTTGTTGGTTGTGTTTCTTTTTCAAAATTAGGAAGTCATCTTATGTTCCAAATATGCTTTCCCTCTATCTACTTAAATGTACAGATTTTGTATATGGTTTCTCAACATCAAGTCGTGCTTACAGGTAAAAGCGGTAAAATACCTTTTGCAGATAGACTAAAAAGTGAGCAGTTTCCTATTTTAGTTCTTTTAGATTCTGCCATAAACCCCATTCATTGTGTTTAGATTTTGTTTCTGGGATTATGTCGGAACTATAACTGATTTTATTTAAAGTGACTAGAGCAAAGGATGTAACCAGTCTAGTAGGTAGTGCAGGCTTCCTTACATATCTGTAGGGTTGGGGTGTGGCTAATTATACTCAACTTACTGTGTGATGTACCCCGACAAACCATTTGAAAAGTTAATGTTGCACTTATTAATATTCAGAAGTTCAAGAAATGTCTGTTGTAAACCAACTTTTTGGTACTACTTAAAAAGTTGTATCTACAAGTTAGTCTTTTTAAAGGACAATACTTACATTTCTCAGAATTATCAGATAACTGTTTATCTTAATTCTTATCAGTGTTTGTGTGTAGTAGTTAAGTAGTTAAACGTTAACAAAAAATTAAGATTGCTGGCAAGGTGGTATTATTTGTACGTGTGCCCCTCCACAGTGCAGAGCGTGGTGGTTTGAAGCTTTGAGTAAGGGATTGCAGTAACTGCATTCCTCCTGTATCTTGAGTTTGCTCCTTCCAGCTGACAGTAGCTGAATGATTTGCAAACCATGTCATACAGATTAGGGACTGGCAGGGGAGGAGCACAGTTGTGTTGGGGTGGTTTATTTTTTTCCTGAATAGAATAGTGTTTTTTAAGATTAAGTGCTTTTGTGGATGTTCCTTTATCAAACAATGGGTGAATAGCATAGGGAAGTCGTGGTTCTGTCTTTCTCTTCTGGTCTGGGCAGCTTCCATTTCAGAGAGGCTGCTGTTACCTGTCATCCCTCCTGTCTTCAGCAGGTGTGGGTTTTACTGTACCCCCGCCTTTAATGTTTCATTTGTTTGTGTGCTTAAACTGGATGTTCCTCCTTGCTCCCTGCTCCCAATCATATTTAGTGTGTGTTTGGAGGGAGAAGGGTTGATTAAAGATGTGGGATTCCTCCCTGCCCCTCAGTGCAGAGCTTGGCAGTGTGTAGTCATTTTAATGCAACTAGTGGGATGGTCATCTGTGAGGGTATAGGAGAGGTTATAGGCTTGAGCTGGGAGGAGGACTACAACCTCCTAAAATGCTTCTGCTCACAGAATAGGAGTATATAATTGATCTCTAAGGATATAATTGAGCTGTTCTTCTCTTTCAGAGCTGGTTTATATAGTTCCACAGGCCTGCAGCTTGTTCCATGTCCGTGTTCTACCAGCACATCTCACTGCTTGGCAGCCTGGGGAAATAGGTGTATTTTGAGTGTTTGTGTCCTGGACCTTTTCCTTTTCTGTCCCCTCATTTCTGACTGAAAAATAATCCAGTAAAAGGCACAAAAATCTTGTTTTTGATTTATTATGGACAGGAGTGCTTGTGCTGGGATGATGGGGGATGTGAGTGAAATGTATGGCTGGATGAGGAGCATCACCAGGTTATTATCTCTGGCCATAGCCTTGGTGAGTGAACAAATGCTCATGGTTTGGTGTTTGCACGAAGCCAGACCAGATGACTCAATGGCCATTTCTGACTCTAAATTCCTCTGTACATAGAAGGCAATAATGTGTGGAAGATACAAGAATGTGCTGTTGTTTATATTTACAGTTTCCTTGGATGTAGTAGCCCAGTTGCATTCAGTATAATGACTGTTACTGTACTGAAACACAGAGGGGTGCAGGAGTTATGATGATGTTTGGAAGTGTGTTAGGCATAAATGATAGTGACCCAGAAGTCTTGCTAGAGGTACGAATGAATGAATCCTCAGGAAAACATGTTATTTTTGAGGAGTAATATATATTGGAAGGGTTTGATGTGCTAACCTGATCACTGTGCCTATTGTAAGGCAGAATTATGTTTAACAGAGAGGATGTGATAAAACTGCTTCATAAGATTCTGGTCTGGGAGCATTCTGGAATGCAGGATACTGGTCCTTGGTTGGCATTCCCAAAGTCTTAAGAAATAGTGCAGAGATGACATGCAATGTTTTGTTATGGTACTAATAGATGTCATAGCCAGATTTTGTCATTATTTTTTAATTGGTTGTCCATTCTATACCTTATGGAAAGACAAGAGGCACCACAGGGTGACTTTGAATCAGAGTAATTTGATGTTACTTAATTACATCTCCTTTCCATTGTTCAGAAAAGAGATAAAGGAAGATTAATGAATCAATTACTTTGCTTTTAAATATTTTTTATTCAGTTAGTAGAAATATCTCTCCCAGTACTTTTAAGTAAAGATTATATTCTGCATGTTGATTTTAGCAGACGCTTAAATTATTGTTGTTAAAATACATCATTTAACTTAAGGAAAAATTTCTTGAGTTTGGAGTGTGTGCAGAATGCAGGTGGGAAGCAAAGATGCACGGCACAGTTTTGAAAGCAGCAGTCAGTGGGGTTTGAGTTACAGTGACTGCTGGTAATTTGTGTGGCCATTGAATTTTGATCCCCACCCGTTTGTTATGATAACAAATGGCCTGAAAATATGCTCACTGGCTTTTTTTTTCTTTTCCTTTTTTTTCTCTCAGCCTGTAGTCTGGCTGCACATGAAGCAATACATGCCAGCACATGATATGGTGCTTTTAATGGCACAGCTGTTTTAGGAAGCCACTGTTCTGCCATCCTTTGGAGGAGGATGCTTTCAAAACGTGTTCATCCAAGTGAGATGGTTTAACAAATAGCACTAAAACGTAACTTTAAACTTCTTTTGTGTTTATTTTCCAGTTAGTGTGTGCTCTTGTTCTGTGTCAGTCCACCAGAAGAGTGTTGTGCTGCAGCAGGATGGTGGGAACTGCCACACTAGTGGTGTTACCACAGCAAGGATTTCAGGAGTCCCAAAGGGTCACCCATTGCCCAGCACTAGCTAAGATAAATCACGAATGTGAAAGATCACTGGAGAGGGGGCTGGAATTATGGTTTGGTCCTCAGGTGTGAGTGCACACAATGTTAAGGTGCATTTGTAAAATGCTGGGTTAGGGCCTGCTGTACATCCTGGCCCAGTAAAGTTCAGAGCATCTGAGTAAGACCTGCAGATTATGGAGTACTTAAAAGGAAGTTATTTCCAAATCAGCTCTCTGCAGTAGTAGGTAAGAAACAGTGAGTGATACGAGGTTCTTTTTCTAGATGATTGCATCATTTTCTGTGCTTTCTATGAAATTAAGTATGTAAGGTATAGAAAAAATTAGTCTGATAATTGGTGATTGCCATCAAAAGTATCAATTTGATGTAATATTTTATGGGATAGCATTCATTTCTTCTTAATATTAATGCCTGAACAATTTAATTGTGAAACTTTTTCTGTAGTAATTTCGTAAGAATTAGGTTAGTGGTTTTGTATTTCTTTTTTTTGATAGCAGGATAAGCAGAGGAAGCTGTTTTTCCTAAAGCTCAAAGGAAGACCCTACACAGTTTATGCATCTTAAAATGTAAACTATTAGATAGCTTCAAAACCAGATTTAAGGACTTGTTAAACCTAAAGGCTAGTGTGTGCTGAAACAACGTTAGTGGAAGTTCCTTTTATGTCTGCAGAAGAAATTGCTGGTTTTCTTCTTTCAGTTCAAATAACCCTTCTCTTTGACGTCCTCAAGCATGTAAAAGCAACGTAATCTGTACTCACAGTAAATTGTCAGCAGAGTTTTCCACATAATTCCAATGATACAAGACAAGATGTGGCCCTCTCTGCCCTTCCTGAATGCATTTTTTAGATGTTTTTAGGTATGCTATTAAAAGTAGATTTGGTTAAGATTATGGATCTGATGTTAGTAAGTGGTAGCTGATGGAGTTTTTAATGTATTATGGAAGTCTGATTTGATGGGAACATTCCTGTGCTTTTACCTAAGTGCTATTTAGAGCTTAGATAAATAGATAACGTAAATGGATGCTTACTTTCATTAGTCAATAAAGCAGTTCTTGTCCAAAAATAACACTGCAAAATGAAAGGACTAGAGGCAAGCTCAAAAAATGTTTTGTCTACACTACTGACAGCTTAAAATTCGCTTTGAAAACGCTTTTGGTTTTACTGTACCCCTCTGTCCCAGGCTCAGACTCTCTCACTAGGTAGAATCAGTCTTACCAAGACACTTCACTGAAGACATGGTTGCATGAGTTGGCAAGTCCATGAAGAGCCAAGTGCCATTTCCACACAGAAAGAGATGTAGATTCATGGAATATCGAGGGAAAAACTGTGGAATTTGATAATGATGATGGATTTGTAGCACAAACTGTCTTGACAGTATTTTTTTAAAAATACAGTCAATTTTCCTTCAATCCACTTAACGTACATAATTTATGAAGCATGTCTTTGTAACTACAAAATACTAAACTACAATACAATTTTTTGAACAATTAGCCTTGATTTTTCCTGATGTGTCTTTGATTCTTGTGACAAGCCTTTTTAATAACTAAAGGTAAATGTAATTGCTTTTTAACTGATTAAACTTCTGCCTTCTGCTGCATTTAAATATGTTTATTCTGTTTTTATGTAACTACTCTTAATACAGTCACTGTCATTTTGTTAAAATGATCCAGTGAGGTGGGTGTTTTTGTCATAATCAGAAGGCAAATCCTCTGTGGCCCAGACTGGTATGTTGTCAGCGTGTTAGGGAAGGCAGAAAGCTCTGCTTTCTCGAGGTCCATTGGTGGCAGCTTGGAAGTGTTTGTTTGTCCTTGCAGAAACTAAGGAAGTGCTTGCTTTGAAGGAGCCCAACAGACGCTGTTTGCTGTTGACACAGCAGTGGTACAGAAAGGAGGCAACTCCCTTGCTCCAAGGGCTCAGAGACCTTGCGATTTGCAGCCTGTGCATGTTCAGAGATTGCATGGACATAACTAAAATCTTAAAAATCAGCAGTAGAGGTCTTTGCCCAACACTGCCAAACAGTGAAAGAGGTTTGTAGTTGGTTTTTTTAACTCTGGAAAAGAATGGGGTTTAGATCTTGCCACAGGTCTTAGGGGTAGGTTATGTTGTTTCAGATTTTGAGTAAGGAAGTTATGTACCACCAGCCTGTAACAGAGGATAGTAACTTCAATTAACAAAAGAGTTGATCAGGTGTACCTTCTTGAAAGTGTGGCTTTTAGTGCAGTTGCTCTGGACTCCTGACTGTGTCTACTAAACTGCCTTAGACACACACACGCCTGTCAGATTCCTTGTGCGCTTGCTTCAGCTTTGACGAAGAGTAATCTTTGATGTGACAACAAATGCATGGAAGGATCTTAATATACACCCAGCTTTATTTGAAACCTGAGATGTTAGAAGGGCTTGGGAATGTATACAGAGAATAAATTTGTTCATTTTACTTGCTTATGGTACATGTGGACTGATTGTAGGATCTAAACAGATGACACCTTTCAGAGAAAGACAATCTACGCTGATTTTAGGACATGTTACTATTCTGTGTTTTAGTAACTATCTGTTTTTAGGCCTTCAGAAAGGTAAAATGTAGTTGGTGGGATATGCCAGAAAGAGGATACTTTCCCTTGATCTGTTTTACACAAATAGTGGGGGTAGTCACATCGTGTGCAGGTCTCTGTCTGCTGCAGTATGTGAGCAGGAGGAGCAAGGTGGGATTTGGCCTGCAGCATTAGGGAATTCCATATATGCTTTAATCTAAAAGAGATTTTAGAAATAGATTGACAAGTCATCTGGCTTGTCTGCAGTTAAAAGGATACAGATTTGCTGTATCATGATAATTGCAATGCCAGCTAGTAGCTAGTGTTTATTCAGTGCAGTACTGTCAAGGGATTGACACCATAATCTTTTCTTTAAGAGGGAGAATAATCTGTGTAGTTATGGAACGCTTTTATGTCACTGACTGCTTTAATACTGTGTGAGGATTTTTTTCTGAATTAACCATTTCAGCAGGAAGTAATTTTAATGAAAATAGTTTGCTACAAAAGAAGGCAGGCTGAGGGCTGAAATTACTCTCAAGGGTTTTTATCTGTTATCCTTGAAATGTGCAAAAGTATTGATTTCAAAATAGTGTTATTTATCTGTAAGAGTCCAGATACAATTGCTAAGAAACAGTATATGCTTCACTAGTGTTAAAGTAGCTATAGAAATCTAAATAAAAGGACTCTGCAGCAGAGCAAATCTTCATAGCTTGTACTTTCTCAGCAGTGCAAATCATCTTAACTTGTGCTTTCTCAAAGAGAATTGTCAGCATCCCCCTTGCTAAGGGTTTTATAGGAGCTATTTTTGCTATCATCTCTTTTTTTAGCAAATATAGTTTGTTAGCCTGCTTTTCTCCTTAATAATTTTTTCATCTTCCAAAGAATCCCAAGATGTCCCCTGAAAGGTATGATTTTTTTTTTCTGTGGCAGGCTCCAACGTTAGAAGATTCCAGGATTTATCAAGGTAGACACAGTGGCTTATGTTCTTCAGCTAAACAAGTGCATAATCCTCTTCACTTAAACATAGTTTAATGCAGTGCATTGGCTTATTGATAACCATTGGGGTTTCCCAGAGCCTGACAGTGTTTTTCAGAGATGGATGCTGTTGTGGTGCAGCCTCTTCCCACTGATGCCATGTGGAGAGTAGGCTGCTGCTGGCAGTCTTGACAGAAAAGCAACACCCATGTCAGTCTGGTGGAAATCTCTGCCTGCATTGAAGTTTTCTGGTGTTTTACACTTTTTAGTCAAGCTGTCCTCTGCTTACTGGGCATTTCTTCAGAAATTGGTGGACTTAACTTTATAAATGCTAAAACTTTGCAAGTTATGAATGAGTGTCCAGTTTGCCTACGAGCACAAACATCTTGTGGTGGTAAGGGTTATGGGTCAAATTATGAATGTGATTCTAAGCTTTTCCTGGAATATGTGCTGTTAACATTAAAGGACTACAAATGTCTTTTTAATAGTATTTACCTTGCATACCTTCATTTTAAATCAAGTAGTAGGTCAGACTTCTGCATTCAGTATTAGCTCAGAGTTGAAGGCTGACAGAAAGAGCACAGTAAGATTTTTTTAAAATTCAGGTACTTGTTAGTAGGAAGTTGGTAGAAAAAAGTGACTCCCCTTGGTAGAGGGGCAGTTGCTCTGTAGCTTCATGTTGGTTGCTAGTCATGAGCAGCTCCATCTTCTTACCTGCCTCTGGTCAGTGATTCACAGCCTCCAGGATGTGCTGCTAATTGTCCTCTCTGAGTGGTTTTTGATGTGTGTTACCTGAGTGCTAAATTGTGAGGGTGCTTTCTGAGAATACATATTTGGAAACCTGAGGCAGTGCAGAAGTGCAGCAGTATTCTGTTTATAGAACTGGGTCAGTGCGTGTGCCTTCAGTCTGACCTCCAACAGGACACTGTTTGCAGGTGCAGTTCCAGATTTTCTATTCTATGTCGATTCAGATATAGATGATGAAAAGAGTGATGGATGGATAGCACTGGCAGTAAAGCTACAATCCTGAGTATGTCAAGAGGAAAAAGCTACTTTTATTCTTTTGGGGGGTTAGAGATAATGTATTGGAATAAAATAAAGGCAAATCAAACAAAAGAGAGAAAGATTATAAATTTCCTTACGTATGGGAATGTGACTTGTGATGGCAGAAATAGGCTCACAGAGAAAGAGAAATTAACATCTTATATTAAAAAAAAAGAAAGTGATCATTGTTCCTTCAGACTTGGAGATTTCTGATTGTAAACGATAACAAATATATTCAAACCAGAGTGTTTGTTATCCGAGTCATTTGACAAATACCTTTCTAAATGTATGAAAGGCATCTGTGGGTGATTCATCCTTGTCGTTTCTGCATTTGGCTGAGTTGCTTTAGGGAAGAGTGCAGTTAATGCAGTGTTTGACACACAACTCAGTCCCTCCACAGACTGTTTTTCATCTCCTGCCTTTGTTGGTGATTTTCTTTTTGTGCTTGCAAGGCCTGTGATGTTTTGAGGATTGTTTGAGAAGGCAGTTTTCCACATTATGAAGATTAGCAGTTAAAGCAGCTCTGTAGTATTTGAAGATGGTGCATTCCGTGATGTAATGAGACGTGTTCTTGGTCTGAGCAGGGAATTAATGATTTGTAATTTGCAGCTCATACAGAACTGAAGCAAGCACATGGCAGATGTAGGATGCTGAGCCTTGCCATTTAATTAAGGGGGAACTAAGAGTGAAATTAGGGTTAAAAGCCCTGAAAAGACTGATTATTGTTACAAAACAGAGACCTGATAGGTACATACTAGAGATACAAAAAGCTCAAATCAGTATATACTGTAACTGTGTGGAATTTGCAGTGCACGTAGATGAGTGGTATGGCTTGAGACAGTCTTGTAGCAGCTTTTAGTGTTACAAAGATGATTTTCTTTTATGCAAACACATTATTCTGTAATTTTCAGCTATGCTGCTTGCTAGCTGTATATTCAGTGGATAAAGTCAAGGGAGAATTTGGCTTGACACAGCAGTTTAGACTTCGGGGGTTTTTAAATTTAGTTGTTTTTAATTGTGTTTTGAAGCAATAATGATCAGACACTAGATACATTAAAAATTTATCTCCCAAGCTTTTAGTACTTGAAACCTATTAAATAATGAAAATATCAATACAGAGAGAGGGAATCCTTAGGGATTCATCACAAGGAAAAAACCCCAAACTGGTATGGTTTTGTTTATTTTTCTTTCGGATCTGTGCTAATCTTTAGTCAAGGAAAAAAAATCTTGTAGGTTTTTTAGAATAAAATTCTTCCTTGATAGGTTTTCCTACGCAAAGAGGGATTCATATGTTTGTGTTTTGGCCCAAGAATATTTTGAGGTGATCTGCAGGAAAATGACACTTCCTTAAAAGTAGCTGAGTAGGAAAAGCTATTTATGTTTAAGAGATCCTTAAATATGAGTTGAAAAGCTTAAGTAGCTAGTTGTGATGTGTGTATGTCTGTAGGAGAATTTAGACACAAATTGTGATGTAAGCATTATTAGTGCAGTTGTTTTGAAAGTTTTATGAATAACAAAATACTTAAACTGATTAAAGATAACAGCCACTTAAGTCGTTTGTATATGATGGGATTATCCCAGTGGTTACACGACTGAAAGACAGGAGGCTTGGCTCTGCTTCCTTTATGCTTTCTTTTGTTCATATTCTCGCTGTTCTCAATCCATTTCTTTGATTTGAGTTTATGTTGCAAAATTTTGTGGAAACCTCTTTAGTTGGTGTCATTGCAGGGCTTTTTATGTTGATCTGTCAAAGTTATTTAATTTTTATGTGGTTTAAGAAGGTGGCTTGATTTTTTTAAAAAAAGTGTTGGAAAGCACTAAGTTACTTTTGTACTTCAGTAAAGTCTGTATTGTAAAAAACAAACAAGGAATGTAATACTCAAGATTCATGTAGGCACATACTTAATAAGAGATGTGAATTTCTTAAGCCACCAGGTGAGTTTGTAACTCTGGCTACATTACATTTTTTTTCTCGTCCAAAATTATGTTTTCCAAATAAACTTTTCTGCATCTTAATTCTTTGTTTTGTTTTCAATTGTACACTGAGTTAAAAAATAGTACTTTAATCTATAATTCCTGTCTTATAACAGGTAAAATTTTCAGTGTCAGGATAAAACTGACAGGAGCTTAAGAAGCCTTTGCCTGTGCCCTTTTTCTTCTCTAGGGAAAAAGTATAGGAAGAAAGAGTTAACATTTTTTGAAAAGTGACAATAGGAAGGCAGGGTACGTTTTGTCTCTTTTCCTCTGTATGCATCCTACATACAAACTTAAATTTGTTGGCTTCCTGTATGGGGTTTGCTGCCTTGGGGTATGCAAATCTAATAGTATGATTATGTATTAACATATGTTGCTTGGTGAATAGGTAATTATCTTTTGTAAAATATATTAAAAAAATAATGGAAATAGCATCACACCTTCACGCTGCTCTTAAAGGATATTTATTCATTTTACTCCTACAAAGAATCAGATCTGATAGCATGACAAATTACACGTTTGTTATGCTCCTGTTTTCTAAATTATTCTCCCAAACACAATCTATGAAATGCTGAACAGCGTTGTCCAAATTTTCTGTAGTGTTTTATGCAGAGGTCATTTAAACAGACACCCTACAAAACCTATGCCAAAAGTTGTATTTGTGTGAGCAGGAGAGATCGGGATTGTAACAGTTCTAACCACAGAACACTTGAGAATTGTTCTCCAGGCTGCATGGACCATCAGGTCAGTCTGTGTCTTGATGCAGCTTTTGGCTTGACTCCAGCTACAGCATGGTTTGCTGAGGCAGTGGAAGCTTTTAGCTGCATTTGGTTTGGAATGAGGTGGCTAAAAAAATCTGGCTCACCGGATTTAGACAGCACGTATTAGTAAAGCAGGTCTGCTGCTGGGATGCTTTTAAGTATGTTTTTGCCCCATTGGGTTTAAACCTGCTTTTCCTCTCTTCAAAAGCTGCTGTGCTGGCTTAGCCATCCTTAATTGCTACTTCAGTGTATTTAGCCAGGGCTGTGGACCTGATCTGACAACCTTTTTTTCCTTACGGTAACAAATCAGTGTCCTGGTTTCACAGCTTAGCTGTAACTGTGCACACAGATGTGTGTTTAGGCTGGATTTCGTGTGTCACACAGGTGCTTGCTTTCCAGGCTACTTCATTCTTTTTTTATGAAGACATGGCCATTGCAAGGCCTAATGTACTTCTTGGTGTGAGTTTCTGGGTTTTCTGTAACAGGGAGTGGGTGCTAATTTATCAGTATTCACCCCTTAGAATTCATTTTATTTCTACTGTGGTGTTTAAAATATGTAATTTTTTAAAAAAATGGCATCTATACATGCATTACAGCCATACATGGATACACCTGCTTTTCATCTTTGCTGTAGAATGGCATAATACTCAGGCATGCAGAAGGAGCTGTTCACATGGGACAAACAGATGGTCACTTCATTAAATATTCTCTGCTGGTTTTATTTCCTTATAATCAAAGGTTTGGTTCTTTGCATTCAGGTGTGAAATTACCAACAGTAATTAAGGTTGAGCTGTATGCTGAAGTTAATGTAATGGATAACAATTTCTTATATGATTGTGGGTGTTAGAAGCATTTATTTACAAATTTGGCTCCCATTAAATTGCAGTTAATTATTCTTCACAACTTCAGAGAGTATGTGCTTTAAAACTGTGCTTTTAAGCGTTCTGGGTAATAGTTCTCAGGTTATAAATGAGAAATGTGTAAAAATCCTTCTCTTCATCAGGTTTTCATGAGTTAATTTCTTATGTCATGCTAGATTAGCTGTTTTATACAGATTTATATGCTCCATATTAATTAATATGTGAATATGAAGTTCTTGAACTGGGGTAAAACTAAATTCACTGCTTCCCCAGAGTAACTGTGTTTTGAGACAGTTGATTATTACAAAATAAACCAGTGTCGTGTACAACTTTTTTTTTTTGTGTAACAAATGAATCTGTGCCTTTTGGGTATTTCATTGCAGGAGATCATAGCAGAGAGGGTAATTTGAGTACATATGAACAGAAGGAACAGTCTTTTATTTTTAAAGTAATACAAGTGTATAAGAGCACATCTTCTGGCTGTTGTCATGATGTGCATATTGCATGTTCCTTATAGCAGTTTTAATTCAATATTTAAGTGGATGTAATTTTTTTTCTTCTAAAACTACACTTGTTTCTGTTTTAATACAGTTTAATTAACATTAAATGTTAGTTTATCAATGCTTCTCCAAGTGTCTTCACATAGATGTGATAATTTATTGCTCTTGAAAAATCTTTCCTATTTCATTGTAATTTATACTTCCTGGTTCACTCAGAGATATAAATATATTAAGTGTAAAGGAGTAATTTCTCAGTTCTCGTTATTTTCATTATAGAACATTTTTCTGATGACATTTAAAAAAGGTCAAATTATTTGCGCAAACCTGTTTGTCACTTCAGTAACAGGACGTGGGATAAGTTTCCTGAGTTTCTAAACTTTTTTGGATCTTCATTTGCATTTCGTAGAGATGTTGACAAACATTCAGAAATTTGCTATCCTTAATGTAGGACACAAGATACTGACAAAATAGCACCAGTGAAATGCTTCTTGCAAGGGTTGTGTTACACAAACTGCTTTTTCCAGCATGAGGCAGCTGTTGCATCTTGATCAAAACACCTGCATCTAGACCAAGGCAATTGAATGTCTGTGTGTAGCTGTAGAGTTACAATAATGAATGTAAAATAGTCTTAGGGGGAAAATATGTAGTCATAACAGTTTTTGTAGCCTTGGGAAAGGATGAAGATGGTGTTTTCTTTTTACTGGAAAAGGATGACTTTTTTCTCATAATTGATTGATCAACCCTTTTAGAAGGCTGGATGGTATTTCTTCAAATTCTTCAAGCTCTATTTTGTGGTTATTTTTAGAGTTCTAGATCAGCAGCTTCTGCAGTTAGCTATATTTATTATAGTGTCTATTTTATACACCAGCTACTTTCGTACCAGTTTTTGCACAAACTAGAATCCTGGAGATGCAGCCCTGTTCTTCAGTGCTCCTTAGAAATTTTTCTGCAATGCTGTAGTCTGTATTTTATTATCTGATGTTGTCTGATTCATGAATGAGTGTTAATATTAAGTCTGGAAGTAGAAACTGGAAAACTTGAAACAGTGTTCAAACCCAGAACTTAAAACATTGTAAAAGTTGTGCACAAATATAATTGCATTCGAATATACATTTCACATTTGTATGTTTAAATGACTTCTTAAAAGAAAACTTCATTCATTAAGAGAGAATTACTTGTTTTATTTTTACTTTTGTATTAACTATCGTACTCTTCCATTTCAGAATGTATGAAAACATGTCCACAATGGTGTATTTAAAGGAAGAGAAGTTGGAGAAGCTTACTCAAGATGAAATCATTGCCAAAACTAAGCAAGTGATCAATGGACTAGAGGCACTGAAGAATGAACACAATTCAATTTTACAGAGCTTACTTGAAACACTGAAATGTTTGAAGAAAGATGATGAAACTAATCTGGTTGAAGAAAAATCAAACATGATTCGAAAGTCACTGGAAATGCTGGAGCTTGGCCTTAGTGAAGCACAGGTAAAATTGCAGTAAAAATAGAGCTTTTCAGGCTTTGAGGATTTGCATTTGCCTTACTGGGTATTAGTAAAGTGCTGGGGCATTTACATTTTTCTTGTATGTTAAGGAAGACTGCTGTAATTAATAGGGGTACTTACTGTTTGTCTTGCCGTGTTACTGAACTAATTGTGCATTCAGTGTTAAAGCACTGAAGCTATTAACTGAGCTCCTCTATTAACTGAGCTCCTCTTTATGTCAGTGAGACAGTTATATTTTCTGTTTGGACTTTTCCACAGCATTAGGCAGGTAATGTTCGAGCAGCTCAAGAACTGAGCAGTGGCATGTTAACTCTAAATTATTGCATAGGAAGGTCTCACACGTACTTCCACACACATAAATGAATTTGCTCCAGCCTTTGAGCTCTGACACAACCTTAAATTCTGTGTTTATATTCCCTTGATTCTGAGATTCCTTATAGTAACTCATGCTGCTCCTAGAGCTTAAGAATCTCTAATGCTTATTAAAATTTTACTAAACCAGAATTGAATCTAAAACATTTCAAAAGTTAAGAATTGAGTGCAGAATCTGAACAGCTTTCCATGGTGCATTAGAGAAAGGACTCTGAGCTAATTTCAGGGAACTCTCCTAGTTAAGGAAGGTATCTTGTGCAGAAGATGAGTGAAAAGATGCATGCTTAGTTGGGCTGTCAGGACTATGTTTACAGTACAACTTTAGGGTATTTTATACTAGATCAAAAACCTGAAACAATGTGATGTGACAGTCACCAGTGTAAAATGGCAGAGTGCTCACAAATGAGTTGAAAATGCCAGTGAGTTGGTTCTATATTAATAGAGAATACTAATAGGCTATATTAATATAGAATATAGGCTTCATATTGGTCTATAACTGTGCTGAGGCTTCTCATCTGAATTGAGCTATTATTGCTTGGTGATCTGGAAGCTGTGTGCATCGGATCGTGGTGAATTGAGACTGAGAGAATGAAATATGGGTTACCAGACATGGGAACTTAGAAGCCCTGGACATTATGGTACAGACTGTCAGGCCTTGTTATGTTATACAAGCTGTGATCCCTCATATTGGGAGGAAATACTAGAAGATACATGGAATAAAATTGCAATAGTCGAGTTACCTTTAATGGTTGTTTGTAGAAGATCTGTGAGTGAATTAAAAACTTCTCTTTCCTAACTTTGACATGGTATTGGGACTCTGAAAAGCTGATTCTGATTCTTGGCTCTGTCACATTCAGCAGCCTCAGCTGCAGATATTCCTGCCTTGTTTGCTTCACCTGGTGCTTTGTGAACTGTGATGGGGAGGAGCCGAGAAGGCTTCATTGCTGCCTTTGTTAGGAAACCAATTACACTTCAAACTACTGCTCTCAGACTCAATAAGGCTACTCTTCCTGCAGCTTGGTTGTAACAATGTAGTAATTTTTTTTTGTTGTTTATTTAAATTGAGAAATGGAAATACGTTATAGATTTTTTGTGATATGCATGTAGGTCTGGTGACATAAGTGTTATTTCCATGAAAATGAAACTAACTTTGCTGAAGAAGTGATCAGACTTTCCTTTCAGTTAATTCTAAAGTAAGATTACAAAAGATTTAGTTTGCCATTGTAGCTTGTTTGATGTTTGAATATGTTGACCTTATTACCACAACTTTCCTAAATGTTCTTTCTGATGTTACAAATGCCACTGTTTGAATAGACCACGTAATTTAAAATGCTGGATATGTAAATATGTAAATAGGTGGGTGCTGAAGTCTGGAGATTTGGATTAATTTGGAAATTATACCTGGAGTTTTTCTTACCTTTATAGGAAAAAGTTGTTTGTAAAGGCTTGATGAATTTTTTGACACCTGAAATTTCAGCTAAGGACACCATCTGTTTCACATTAAATACTTAGTTTAAAACCACTTAAAGGGAAATTTGTTTTTAAAAAAGCATGAAATTGAGGAGATGAAATACTAGTAACTTGGGGACATCAAACTGATCTAAAAGATTTGTATTCTCACCAGTGGTCCACTCTTACAAGTTGTGCTTCCTGGGAGCTGTTCTGCATATGTCAGTGGGAGATTGCATAAACAGTGAAGGGAGAATATCTTATGCTGCTAGTGTTTGGCTTTCATTTAATAAGCTCCTTTTTCATTTAACTTTGCTTAGCAAAAAAAAACCCCAACCCAAGCAGACTGCTTTTATGGCTGTTCTATTTTTGTCCGTAATAAGACTGGGTTTGAATGTCTGCACTCTCAAGCTTATAAGTAATATAAAGTGCTTATATATATTGTGTGATCAATGGCACATTTAGAGCTCAGTAGTGTAACTGCCCCTTTGAAGTATCATCGTTATGCTGAGGTGTTCATCCTTATGAACTGGAAGCAAATGAATCCTCCTCCGTCTGGAGGCTGCTGAATTAGGACTCCATGTTAGTTCTTAGGTTATTTTTGTGATCCTTCAAGTTAAAAGTGCTTCATTTCATGTTAGTAGAACAAAGAGTTCATTAATTCCAGTTCATCAATCTAGTTCCAATTTTTCATGTATTTTAAGATTATATTTAATTTTCAGGGAATTCTAAAGCAATTTAAGCTTCTGATAGCATCATGGAAAACAGTAATTAATAAGAAGTTCCTCTAGGTTGGGACCCCCAACATAGGAAGGACGTGGACCTGTTGGTGCAAGTCCAGAGGAGGCCATGAAGATACTCAGAGGGCTGGAGCACCTCTCCTGTGAAGGCAGGCTGAGAGAGCTGGGATAGTTCAGCCTGGAGAAGAGAAGGCTCTGAGGAGACCTTACAGCCACTTCCTGTACCTAAACGGGCTAGAAGAGAGATGGAGAGGGAATTTTACAAGGGCGTGTAGTGATGGGACATGCATTAATGGCTTCAAACTGAGAGAGAGTAGGTTTAGATTGGATGTAAGGAAGAAATTCTTCCTTGTGAGGATGGTGAGACACTGGAACAGCTTGCCTAGAGAAGTTGTGGGTACTGCATTCTTGGAAGTGTTGAAGGCCAGGTTTGATCAGCCTGGTCTAGTGGAAGGTGTCCCTGCCCATGGCGGGGGATTGGAATTAGATGATCGTTAAAGTCCTTCCCAACCCAGACTATTCTGTGATTTTAACTGGTAAAAGAATTTCAAGGAACAGTGAGAACAGATCTGCAAAGAAGAGAAATGTGAATGTTTACCAAGATTTCACAGCTGTCAGGCTTTTATGTTAAATATAGGACTGGATTCTAGGGGAAGTAAGTCATGTGACACCTTCTGCTTTTTAGGTAATGATGGCCTTGTCAAATCACTTAAATGCAGTGGAATCAGAGAAGCAGAAACTGCGTGCTCAGGTTCGCCGGCTGTGCCAGGAAAATCAGTGGCTACGGGATGAACTAGCCAATACACAGCAGAAACTACAGAAAAGTGAGCAGTCTGTGGCTCAGCTGGAGGAAGAAAAGAAACATCTAGAATTCATGAATCAATTAAAAAAATATGATGATGACATTTCACCATCAGTAAGTAGCTGTATAGTAAAAAGCACCTTACATTTACATGTGTTGTAATCTGCCTATTTAGCAAGAAATAACATTTTGCCTTCAACATAAACTTGTCATTAAAATTCTTACCTTGTACCAGTGTCACATAGGTTGCAGAATGATTCTGAGTTCATTCTTTTAAATTTTAAGAGTATGTATTTTACTGTCTGTAGATCATAAAATACATGAGGATCAAAATCCATAATACTCATTTACTATCATGTAAGCTTAAAAAGTATGAAGAACTGAACCAACTCAAAATCTCATTTCTATAAATTCAGCAGGTAAAATAAGTGGGGAATGTAAGCTATGAGAGATCCTAAGTAACTTGGGGACTTGGCTTATTTTGACTGCAGGAAAAATACTTAATTTTCATCTAGTGAAATCAGTTTTTAGCTTTTGTATCTGTTGAGAATTTACACAAGAGTAGTCTTTTCAGGTTGTCCTGTCAGACATTGTGATCATCTACACATTTTCAAGCCCATTGTGTTACATATCTGTAGATTCAGAGAGAAATTGGATGCAACTTTAATTTACAGAAATAACTTATTACTTAAAAAAAAAATCTGATTTATTTGCCCTTTTAAAAATGTTTTTGTTTTGTTTCCTTCAGTTAGATGGCACTGTAGAGAAAAATTTCATTTTTTGTGTTCAGACCTTCTCAGCTGTGTTTTGGAAGGAACAGTTTTTCATAACTAATTATTTCAGCAACATAATGGTTAAAAATATATGCGGTTCAGTCATGCTTAACTGGCTGCTTGACTGATCCTTTCTAACGTATTGTGAGTAGTGAGAGTTGTTTTGGTTGGTTGCAGGCAGAACTTTGCAGTTCAGTTTTGTGGTTTGTAGCTGAATACTGCCTGAGAAGCCTGTTCAGAAAAGTGACAGGAGGAGGGAATATTGGGATTTTGATGTGCTAACTGTCAAGCTGTAATCTGCAGATGGCCTAAATAGCACTATTATTTGAAGTTTAATTGGCAAATAGAGTCAGAGTAAGCAAAGCATCTTTATCATCACTAACCATATGGACAGTGTCTGCTGTTAGCCTTTGAAATAGTCAGTTCTGTAGACTCAGGATGAGGTTGAATCTGCACACTTAAAATTATGAACTTCCCGTCTGAGATGTAGTCCCATCAATTTGCTATTTTTGCAGTGCACCTGCTTTGCTACCATTGAATTTGGATGCCAGCAGCAGCAGTTGGCTTTTCCTCCTCTGTGGAAAAAGGTGTTGGATGGAGAGTTCAGAAAAATAGGACTGTGTTCTGCTCCTGGGTCTTCTCCTTACTGAGCTTAACATTTCTGAGAACTTCAACTATTTATATTATGTAGAGTCCACATTTAAGAAATGGAATTGAGGGGTGATCTGTTTCTCTGTTGTACATTTGGAATGATGTAAAATACATTTGGATGTTTAAAGTCAATATATACTGATGGATTGTGCAGAAATTAATATGATTCCAGATGGAGACTATTGGAAATTAACTTCCTTCCAAGTGGGTTTTTTAAGGTTTTGAACCTTACAGATCACAATTGCAAAATCAGTTATTTGTATGGAAGCTGAGTACTCAGATATTGAGGTCTCCTTAATCCTCTCCCTTGTTCATCTGTAACTGCTCTCTATGACTAAAAAAGCACCATGGTCAATTCTGTATTCAGCAGTGTTTACTCTTCACTGGGTACTTTCATTAGATCTAATGCCTCTGTGAGAATAGCAACTGTGTTCTTGTGTGCCGAAATTGAGACTGAAATTTAGGAGACCTGATTTCTATTCCTGGCTCTTCTGAAGGTGTCCTGTATTGTTTTGGGACAGGGTGTGTAAATACATTTGAATGTAAGACCTTTATAAAACTGTGAGAAATGTTATTCTCGTCAATTCTGAGGTTCTGAATATGGGGTTTTCCTTTAACATTGCTGATTAAATGGATTGTCCTTTTATGCCTTAAATTTAATTTCTTGGGTTTGTGGTTGTTCTGTAGGAGGATAAAGATACGGATTCCACCAAAGAGCCTTTGGATGACTTGTTTCCCAATGATGAGGATGACCAAGGACAAGGAAGTAAGTGCACCTCAGATTAAAATGTTGGTGTATTTCTGCAATGCAGAGCATGAAGATGCTCTTTACAAAAATGAATCCATGCTTGGGATCCTCTGGGACACAGCTAGAGTGGTGAATGCCTCTCCTGGAATAAGGAAACCAATCATTGATACACGTTATATACATTGATGTGTACAGAACTGGAGCCCAGTTTTTTAAAGAGAGTTTAGCAACTGTTGTAAAGATCTTTAGAGCGACTTAGTTTCAAAATTCCTCCCACAATCTTTCCTGTGGGCCTCAGAATGGAAAAGGTTAGTTCCAAGTGACTGAGGTGAATTGTGACCAAATTCCGTGAATTCTGTTAATGACCTTTTTAATGATCTAAGATTTTTATGGCAGGTTTCTGTATGAAGTCTTTTTCATATAGTCTTTTGTCCTTTGCTGAGATTGTCTGCCTTAGTTTTACTACTCATTCTGGAAGTATTGTTTGTCTTCAGGTCAGA
This sequence comes from Pseudopipra pipra, assembly GCF_036250125.1. NCBI lineage: Eukaryota > Metazoa > Chordata > Aves > Passeriformes > Pipridae > Pseudopipra > Pseudopipra pipra. The sequence continues at coordinate 55,371,156 of NC_087554.1, forward strand.
AGGGCTGAGGAATATGCAGTGGAGTTTGAAGTAGAGGTTTGGTAGTGGGATTGAAAAAAGGCATTAGCAGATAAGCCTTGCTTAGTAAAATGTGCTTTTTGTGTGGGTGTACAGCTGGTATTATATAAGGTATTGATATTGTAGTGCCTGTGCAGTATGCCAGGAGCAGAATGGTTCTTAGTAGACAAATGACTTCAGGAAAAATGTCTGAAGTGACCCACCTTTGCAATCCACAGTTTCAAATTTCCTTTTTGGGCATGCACACAAGGCACACTGCATTTTTAACAGCATGGTAATGCTGTCCATAGCCAGCAACGAAAGGAAGGCTTGGAGAGTTTACAATAGGTTAGTGTTGATCATGACCTCCTTCCTTAGCTCATCCTTCCCTAGAATTTTGTAGTAGAAAAGGTGAATAGCAAAGCTGGCCATATACCCACGTAGTCATGTCCCTTATTTTGCTTTACAAAAGACAAAGATGACATGTTAACTCTCTGACCTCCCAGAAAAATGCTGGAATGCTTTGGTGCTTTGGCAGGCAGCGACTGTGGGCATAGGCTTGGAATTGTGTGATTCCACTGACATAAAAAGACTCCCACTTGCCATAAGAGTGTTTCTTGTGTAATAGAAAGGAGAGGAGAAAGTCAGACTCTTGGCTGGAATCCTTATCCTGTGCGTTCTTAGAATTTAATGAAAATGAGTTAGAAGAAATTTTCTAAATCTCCTCAGGAATCTCTCAGGTGAAGAGAAAAGGAGGAGTAGATTTTTCAGGGAGTGGGAGAGTGAGGGTTGCAACAACCAAAGGTTAAGACCCCCTGGCAAATAAGTCGCTAAGCCTGATGTTAGTAAGTAAAACCTGAAGGTTGGCTTTGATGACTCATTGCCTTTTTCTCTGGCAGTTGTTATTTCTGGCATCCAGGGTGTTTTAGTCCTTTATGTGCCAACCTTAAGTGCTCCTTGGCATAGCAAACAAAGGGAAACAAAAAAAATTTGTATCTTTAGAGGAGAATCAAGGAGAAAGGACAAATCATTGAGCTTTTCTGCAGGTGTTCATCTTTTCTATGTTAGTGTTCCTTTCCATGGGGAAACACTGATATTTGTAAGTGCAAAATTATCATACAATCTTGAGAACTGTTAATGGTTTGATGAGCTGAGTTTCCGACTTTCTCTGTTAGTTTATTACATTTGGCCCTTTAGAATTGTAAAATAACATGATACTGGAAAGAACATGAAGAATAAAATGGTCATATTTGCACTGTCACTGTTCAAGACAGCATGGCTGCTGTGAAGTATGCTCTGATATTAATGCTGTGCATTGAAGAAATAAAATTCAGTGAGTCTCACTGTGTCATTGAGCAGTAAGATATTTTAGTTACAGTCATCTTTTAATCAACTTGAAACCTTGCTGATTTCTTTCAGTTCAACAGCAGCATAGCAGTGCAGCAGCTGCTGCCCAACAAGGTGGCTATGAAATTCCAGCAAGATTACGGACCCTTCATAATCTTGTTATTCAGTACGCTTCCCAAGGGAGATATGAGGTTGCTGTGCCTCTCTGTAAACAAGCTCTTGAAGATCTGGAGAAGACTTCGGGTCATGACCATCCTGATGTTGCCACTATGTTGAACATACTTGCTTTGGTGTACAGGTTTGTATACTGACACAGATAAATACCAGTTTAGTAAATACTTAGTATTTGGCTACAGCCTTTTGATGTTCAGACTAGCATTTTTTGACTATTCTATTTTCCATTAAATTTATTTTCCTTTTTTTTTTTAATTATTAAAACCGTCAAGGGGGTCCTGAAATATTTGCATGTCTCCCTATACTTAAAAGTCAAACAGCTTGCTGTATTTTTGCCTGTGCCTTGGCTTTGGGAATGAAGCTGGGTTTGCTACTTTTTGTGTATGAGAGGACATGTCTTGATGACTTAGAGATAATCTAGAGCTAGAAATTGGACAGCAGTGTAGAAATAGTACATGCTCAGTACAGTCCCCAAGCAGCAAACTACTTTATGGTTACAGGCTTCAGGTTTTTTACTTCCTGATTTCTGAATATATTCTCAGTTACTCCTCTTTTGTTGTAGCATCTTTAGGCCAGTAGTGAAGTCACTTTAGTTTTCATGACTTTCTGTTCTGAATCACCAGTATTGATTGTGTCTCTTTAAAAATTCAGAGACCAGAACAAATACAAAGATGCAGCAAATCTCCTGAATGATGCCTTGGCTATCCGTGAAAAGACTTTGGGCAAAGATCATCCAGCGGTTTGTATACACACAATATCATAATTTTGGTTGTGTTTGTTACTGAACTTTTTTTCAACTAATTCTAATATCAAACTTAACAGGAAAGTTTTTTTTATGACCTGGCTTGTCTTTAAACAGTACAGGTAGGAGACCACGGTGTGACATCCTTTGTTTTCTCTTAAGTATTTATCCTGCCTTTTGAGCATTATATTCAGTGCTGTTTTCACTGTGAATGGCTTGCATATACTTGATTTTTGAATTGCATGGATTTTCTATGGGAAATCAATTTGTGAAGAAAGATTTTAGTTTGCTTACTGAAATCACTCTTATAGTCAGATTGAAGGGGCGCTTCTGATTTGTTTTACTGCTGCTCGTAAATGAAACGTAAATCAAGTTTTTTGTATGATTCATGTGCTGCCTCACTTCTTGTAGCCTGTGGGAAGCAGGGCAGCTCTGAGTACAGTATTGATGCGAGAGGTTCCTTTGTAAAAGAAGAACGTGTCAGGAAGATGTGTGCACTAAGTGATATTTCCAAAAATGAAACAAATTTATGTCATGATTTTGGGTTTTTCTTTCCTCTGTTGTGTATGTATGTGTTTTAATTATAATTATTTCTTTATTTGCAAATTTCAAGAGATCTACCCTGTGCATGGAAAATTTGAAAACATAAATGCCTTGCAGATGTGTTCATTTTTCAGGTATTTGTATCAGCAAATTTCAGCGAGATTAACATTTCTCTACTGTTGACAGGTGGCAGCAACTCTAAACAATCTTGCAGTACTTTATGGTAAACGGGGAAAGTACAAAGAAGCTGAACCACTGTGTAAGCGAGCTCTGGAAATCAGAGAAAAGGTATGAGTGCCAAATGCAGCACCTTTGAATGGATTTTTTGAGGGAAAGGGCAAAGTTCAACTCTTTTTTTTACTGTTTGGTTAGGTAGATCTGCCAAATAAACCACAGAGTTAGCAATGCCCTAGTAGTTAGCAGTTTCTGAAGTTCAAAACAGTGGGAAATTCTGGTTGTGCTACAGGATTGTTGGAGCACTCTGAGTATATACTAAATTCTGTATTTTGTAATTAACCTTCTTTACATTTTTCTTTCCCATTTGATGGCTAGATAGTCTTTGATTTGACAAGAGCATTGGAATTAAAAAATGAAACATCATTAAAATTTTTGATTGTTCTCTGACAATGTGGATATTTATTTTAGTCCATGAGACTGAATGCCTGTATCTTCAGGCTTGGTATAATACTCTCCTTTACTACTAAAGTAACTTTTATTACTTACTTTATTCCTCTTATGGGTTGTTCTACAGCATTCTCAGTTTGTAATAGAGTTCAGTAATTTTCATACTTTTCAAATGCAACTTTTGTTTTTGTCATCCTCCTGTTGAACTGATGAACCATAAAAGTAACAGGGTATTTCTAAATTATTTATTTCTAGGCCCTGATATGATGATTAGAGAATGTTTTAATACAGTCTGTTTAATTTTCAGGTCCTGGGGAAAGATCACCCTGATGTTGCCAAACAATTAAATAATTTGGCTTTACTATGCCAGAACCAGGGTAAATATGAGGAGGTTGAATACTACTATCAGAGGGCACTTGAAATCTACCAAACTAAGCTGGGACCAGATGACCCAAATGTTGCGAAAACAAAGAACAATCTGGTAGGCCTTTCCTAGACTAAACACGAGAAAAATGTTCTGATGGATTGAAATGCGCTTTTATTCATCACGTATTTATTATTTATTATTGTATTTGTTATTTATGAAGATAAATAAAGCGGTGTGCTGATACCTTTTGGGGGGGTATTTTGTTTTTAGGCATCCTGCTATCTAAAACAGGGCAAGTTTAAGCAAGCGGAAACTTTATACAAAGAGATTCTTACTCGCGCCCATGAACGGGAGTTTGGCTCTGTAGATGGTAAGAAACTGAGTCCTTGTTTCATTTGTGTAGTTATTTTGAAATAAAATTTGCAGGAAGTCAGTAGTACCCTGATTAAAAGTGTTGTCTGCTTTAGGTGGACTTAAAAGTGGACGTAGAAGGGTTGAAGTACATTCATCAAGAAAGCTTTTAGCTGCAGCAGTAATTTTTTGTTCAAAAGCAGAGTTTTTCTTACATGAGGTAGACTTGGTAGTTTATGATTTATGAATTGCCTTTTATCTTATGCCCAACCAAACCCAATTTTGGTATTTTTATGGACACAGAAAAATACATGTCACTTTCCAGTCACAGGAAAATGTCAATGCAGGATTTTTAATTATATAAATAAAGACATTGTCAAGGCAAGTCTTCCTTGTATACATTTAAAGATTGAGGAAAATACATTTAAATTGGGAATTACACTGTACATTGAAGTCACATGCATTTTATCAACTATAAATTGCAGAAAAGAATTTTTAATGCATTGCATGACAGTAGCATACGCACCACTTAGGAGATGTCAGAGCAGTTGTTATGATAAAAGAAATAAGTGCATGTTTTCTAGCACAGAACTAGGCACATGACAAATTGGTTGCGGTATATATTGACTTCAAAGCTTCTCAAAAATAACTGTTTCTAAGTTCAGATAAGAAAAGAAGACAATTGTAAAACTGTAAAAGAAGAGGTGCATGTTTTATTTATCTGCTGCTTGTAGTATGGACAGTAAGTTTTTTTGTGGTGGTAATAGTATAATTCCTTGGCTCACAACTTCATTTCAGAAATCAAACAATGAATGCTTTGTGGTTTTGTTGTTCTATAAAATATTTTCTTCTCTTTCACCAGAGGAAAATAAGCCTATCTGGATGCATGCAGAAGAGAGGGAAGAATGCAAAGTAAGACCATTGTCGTAAATCTTTTTTTTGAGCTTTTACTTGTTTAAGTTGCAAATCAGTCATTTTTTTCAATGATACTTTTGTTCTAGGGGAAGCAAAAAGATGGCACATCTTTTGGAGAATATGGTGGCTGGTACAAAGCTTGCAAAGTTGACAGGTGGGTAATTTCTTGACAGGACAAACAACACAGCAATACCCAATATTGCAGATTAAAGCATGTTTAAAAATTAAACCAAACCAGCTACTTGGTTAGGACTATAAATAGTTTTAAAAATTCAGCGCTCAAGGCTGGGTTTCAGGAACACAGTAGCAGTTTTCAAGTCCTGAGGCTGTTTTTAATCTAGGCTGGTTAGATCTAGTAAGTGGCATAAAATTGCACCAGTTGTGTTCTTGGCAGTCCTTCATGTGGCAGCACAGGTCACCATTCCTTCTTTCTGTACTGCTGGTTGGCCTACGTGCCTTCTCTGCCCCATCAAGGCCTCTGAAGAGAGCCAGAAATGAGTCTGTGTAAATAACTAAGCCTTTAGTTACTTAGCTGGCACAAGAAAACAAAGTTAAACTGCTGCAGTTAAGCGCTATTTGAGTTTCTAAAGCTTGAAGAATATAGTTGTGTTAACGAAAGCACATACTTTAAAGTGCAGTAAGAGAAATAAGGACTTCAGCTTGGATTATACTTGGTGAAATATGTTTTGTTTGCTTTAATTTTGTTCCATTACTGCAATTTTTTAATGTGCAGGTGGTACAATTGTGAAAAAACCTGCAACTAGTACTGATTATCAGTGAGGGTTTTTAGTTTCTTGAGTGTTTGAATTCTCCTATTTAACAAGCATCAGAACCTTTGTACTGAAATCTGCTCTTTTTTAATCCATCCTGAATTCTGGGTGCAGTGTGTTTTGTTGGTTTGTTTTTCATGTACTAGTTCATTCTAATGCATGAGAAAATCTTTTCTCTGCTGTTACTGGAGCAAAACTGCACACAACAATACTGTGACTGAGCTAATTTTGTGCCATTGAAACAAAAATGCCTTGTTGGAGTGTGAGACCTGTTAATGGAACAGGCAAATTTTTTTTCTTTTGTTATTCAAGGACAGTTTGAATGCACAGAAACTGCAAATAGGTATTAAATAAAAGCTGGTGAAAGAAACTGTTAATTACTTCTGTGACTAACACATGCTAGAGTAATAGTCACTGTATGCATGAATAAGCACATTTTCTGGAAGCTTCACAATTATTCAGTTGGACACGCTCCTCTAGAGCTAAATTTTCACCTTGAGATGCAGCTGAGGAACACAAGGACATAGCACTCTAGTTTCAGGGATGTTGACTAATCCCAGTGTGAGCTGTTAATGCACTTTGAAAGGGATCAGCAGGTTATTCCATGTACATGAAGTACAGTATAGTGTATGTCAAGAGAGACAATAAATTATTACAAAAAATATGATAAATACTTTCTTAATTTAAGTTTTTATTAGTGAACTGAGAAGAGTTTGTGTGTGTGTGTATATACATAAGTCTTTTTCTTGTTTTTTTTTCTTTAAATAGTCCAACAGTAACAACTACTTTAAAGAACCTTGGGGCACTTTACAGACGACAGGGCAAATTTGAAGCTGCTGAAACATTAGAAGAGGCAGCAATGAGATCTCGTAAACAGGCAAGTATGAAAATTCACCTGAATGATGTTTCTGCATTGTGGTCATGCAGATTTTCAACTTCAGTGTCACACCTACAGAATATATAAACTTGGAGCTATTCAGTGTCTTGTGCCTGGTGTTGACCTCTGACTGAAGTGGTGATAAAATTACAGTATAAGCGGGGACTTGCTTTTAATGTGGGGAAGTCCTGTGCTGTCTTTGAGCTCTCAAATCTACTGTTCAAGTAACCCTTTCTCCCTTCTCTTAGAAGGTACAAGAGACTTTGTTTTTGTTGGGATTTTATTGGCTTTTTTTTTTTCTTTCCTTTTTGGATGATTTGAAAGTATGTAAGACTGGACAAAAAACGTGTTGTCAGTCAATGTTAAAATGGAAAGCAAAGTAAGTAAATATAAGTAAATAACATGGAAGTTCAATTTTAATTTCAGTATGTATACAATAACAAATAAGACTTGTATTTTTATCAGAAGTGTCTTGTTTTGTTGTGGGGGGTTTTTTTCTTTATATGTCCATTTAGAATTCTAAACTTAATTTCTAAATTGAAGTGAATGGACTTAGGTGATGGACCATGTCTTTATTGATAATGTACTGGTTTTTTATTGGTTATAGTGATTTGAAGTTGTTTTTTAAAGAATGATACTGCAGTGTTTGATGTATATAGAAATAGATGTCTGGAAAAGGGAGAGAGTAAAAAAGTTCCTGGCAAACCTCATGCTCTTTTAGTGAATTCAGCAACAGCTCCCTTTGATATAAGGTGGCCTAAGTTCTTTCTTCCATAAAAAAGAATGGAAAACCTGTGAGTGTTTGCCAAAGAATTGGAATGAAACTGGTAAGAAGAAAGTATAAATCTGGGAGAAAAGTTCTTCAGCAAAGAAAATTCAAGGAGTGGGGGAGAATAGTTGATACAGATACTTTCTTTTACTGAAGATGATTTTCACATACTTTTACTGAAGGTCCATTTTCAGAGTGTCTCATTCAAATATGATTTGAAAATAAGAAATGAACATGCACTGCATCTTAACATAACTTGCTTTGGTTCTTGGTTTTACTGTTGCCATTACACAAGATAACTTTTTAGCATGAACAGATACAACCAGGATAAATTGGCATAATATAATAGTAACTAAGAAGCCTGGAAGCAAACTTAACATGTTGTTATGTTTGTTTCCTTCTTTATATTAGGAAAAAAACCCAAAAATCAGACTACCAGATTTTCAAGTTCAAATTTTTATTGGGAAGCGTGGAATTGATTATTTGGGAATTAAGGCTCTTGCTATTGGAGAAAGTCTCTTTTTTAGAGTCCCTATTTAATCATCCCTCTTCTGGCTTGTCAGTACCACTGCAAAAACTCTTCCTTGTCTCCATTTTCCTTAGAGGCTGCTGGTGACTTGCTGATAACACTTTATTATTAAGCAAGCTTCAGATTTTCATTGTGCATCATATACCACCCATACCATTAATCCATAATATATGACGGTAAACACAGCACTAGTTTTAGACATGCAGGAAAGAGGGTTGTGTTACTGGCAGCATTTAAACACTATGTTTTTATTCTAGGTCATTCAAGGAGGACAAACAGGGTTAATACATTTCTGCTTTTGGGCTAAAAGCAAAGAGGTACCTTTGTTCCCAGGTGTGGAAAAGCATCAGTTTTCCACATCTCTGTTCTCCTTCATGCAAATTTTGTTTGCTGTAGCTGCTGGGTGGGATATCTGTGCTAGACTTTTGAAGACCAGTAGTGTTCTTTGTCCTTTGTCTTTCATGACAGAACTGAATAAACTGAGAAGGTGCAGTCTCCTGACCTTTCATTATTTGATTTTTTTCACATGTGAGATAAGTGAGAGATGATAGCTTTGGAACAGACCTGGACTCTGTTTTACACACTTTGTGGTCTGTGCTGCTGAAGGATTGGTGCAAAAGCCGTTGTGAGCCTTTGCTTCTCTGCTGTCTGAGAGCTGCAGCCACTTTCTGCACCCTGCACCCACGGGGAAGCGAAAATACACCATCAGTATGTGTTGGTTTCATGTAGAATTCCGTTAGGATGAGCTGTTCAGCTCCTCAGTTAGGAGTAAACTGTATGGGAACCAAGGACCTGATTTCTCCGTGCCACTAAAACAACTTTCATTGTTATTCATGGACTTTTGAGAATTTTGACATCCTTTTCACTTTCTGTATTGTGGTCAATGTTATGGGTTTGTCACACAGATCCCTGCTGCATTTGCTGCTAGTGCTGTACTGTAAAAGATGCAGAATATGTTCTCAAGTGTAAGGCATTCATCTGGAATCTCTTCCTATTAGCAAATACTCTTTATGATGTGGAGTAGGTTTACATCTTTATGATGTGGAGTAGGTTTACTGTAAAGAAAACAAAACTGAAAATAAGTATGGTTTGAGCTTTGCTATTTTGTAGTTTGTGTGTTAAAGATTTTGCCTTTATTTTTAATGCAGGATTTTCATAGGAGGTACTTTAGCACTTTTAAGATATTTAAAGGATTATTTGATAGTTGATGGACATTCTTTACCACAAAGTAAATGTATTTTATTGACACATATGTAATCTGTTTATTATAAGCTTATTTGCTATTTTATTTTTTTTGAAGGATTAAATTGTCCTACAGTGCTAAGTGTCATATGTCAGTATTTTTAAATAACACAACCTGCTTCTTAGGTATTAGATATTCAGACACCTGCAATGGTCTTTCCAAAGGTGGGTGAGGGCTGCTCCATTTGATAGGTGGATAACTTAAGGATTGCATTGACTATTCATGACCTATAAATTGCTTAAATATTTAGCTGGTGGCCAGATGGCTTCAGGTAAGTGACACAAACACCATGAGGCTTAGACAAGTGATAAGAAAGGAGGAAAAGAATGTGAAGTCACTGAATTCTCAGACTACCAGAACTGTCCGTCCCCTTCACACTGTGTTGATTTTTGCAGTGTGTAAGTTGTAGATTAATGCAGCTTGTAACAAGATAAAGCCTCTTCCCGTTTTATCTAATTCTCAGGGTCTTGACAATGTTCACAAACAGAGAGTTGCTGAAGTGCTGAATGACCCTGAGAGCATAGAGAAAAGGCGGAGCCGGGAAAGCCTCAACGTGGATGTGGTAAAGTACGAGAGTGGCCCTGACGGAGGCGAGGAAGTGAGTATGAGCGTAGAGTGGAACGGGGTAAGTACAGTACACAGTTTAGAACATAGCCTAGAGAAATCACCACCCTGACAAACGTGGTTGTCCACCCACCAGCCTGTTGTGCTTTCAGTACTTTGTTGGTTTTTTTGTTGGTTTTTTTTTTCTTTTTTATGGTTGATCTACTTTGTATTTTGCAATTTTGCAGAATCAATTAAGAAATGAAGAATTAACGTTTTGCCTATTCATAATGTTAAAAAAATCGTAATATTTTAAGATTTTAAAACATCCTTTCTGTTGTTGTCCTGAGTGGTGACATTTCTGCAAGAATCCCAAGCAGTTGTATTTAATGCCAAGTTGTTTAATGCTGATTGAATGTCCTGGTGGTGGTCTGGTGTACAATTGCTTGTCAGTGGTTTCTTTTACTGGTAGAAATATTCTGGCAATTAACTTACTTTTGCTTTTTTCCCTTCGATGCCATATTTGCCCGTAATTTAAATGTTTCTTTAAAAATACTGCATCAGTTGGAATCACAAAGACCATTTGCTATGGAAATGTTTTGAGTGTTAGCTGTTTTAAAATAAAGTGACTAGTCTAACACTAAAATAATTCCAATCTCCTCCTTACCCAGCTTGCTGGAGGAAGGAATGTAACTTTTCAAGCTGCTGTACAGTCCATTTTAAGAGGCAGTGCCATCACATACCAATGTGATGGTGACTTCATGTTTCTTAATTGAAATTAATACCCCTTTCCCCATATTAAAATTTGACTGGAGTGAGGGCTTGTTCCTGTTTGTTTCCCATATATTGGCTTCACTGTGTTACACTGATCATCATAAAGTAAAAACATATATACAATGTGATTATTTCATGTGCATTTTTCTAACCATTGTTTTCCTTTAATTTGAAAGACAGTGCAAGCTTTCAGTTTTTGGTCTGGCTTATGTAGTTGTTTGCTTCTGTCACCAGCTTTCCCATGCTTTATCCCATTGCCAGCAATGGGATATATATTGTACTGTTAACTAACTCCCAGCTGTAGTTCTGCTGAAATTACTCTGTTAGTTTATAAAAGTGGTGTTGCTTTTGCTGTATGGGAGGGGAAGTAGCCTACTTTGCAATATTGAGTGTTCTGAAGCTTCATTTCTCTTACAATAGCAATCTTTTTTTTCCCATCTTTTTGTTGGCCACATAAGACAAAGCATTCCAAAGAAACCTTGGTAAAACACATAGTGCTTTAGTCTTAAAGGAGAATGTTCTTTCCATCTTTGCTTTTGTCTCTTTATTGTTTTCTTGGCATTGGTGTTCTCAGTGCCAAGACAGTCAATCAGCATCTACTGTGAATAATACTGCATCATTAATAAAGCCAAAGTCAGGTTGGATAACTCTCTTTAATTCTCATTTTGCCCATTCAGCATTAGAACTGTGTACTGTACTCCTCCCTTAATTTTCACTGTACTTTGCATGACTATATGTTCTAAATGGATTAAACTTTTTTCTGTTATTGACATAAATTAAACATGCATGCAGGTTTTGGATGGAAAGGGCCTTCTGGGGAAAAGCAATAGACAGTATTTCTAGGTCAAACTCAGTGATAAAATTTATTGATCTGAAAAATTAAATTTTGACTTCTCAGGGTAAACAAACCTCATTTTTAGTGTGCTGAAGTGGCATTGCTTTATTCTCATCTTCGTTATTTCTTTCCCCCCTCCCCCTTAAGAGAAGATGTTTTGTATTACATGTTTTACATGAAGTGGGCAACTCTCTCTCCCTCTACCCTGCGAGTGTTTCTCTCTCAGTGGTGTTCTTCCCTCTACTTCATATTGTGTAGTTTTTTCACCCTTGTGTGTTCCCTCCAGACAAAATATTCTGATTCATAAAGTGTAGTAGAATCTTTGACTTCTGGATGCAGAGCCTGAAGACAGGCCTGCCTTTTCCATTTAAATTCTTTGGAAGTGGTCAAGCTGACTCCTGCTCTTTGGCTGTCAGAAAGAATTGTTGGAGTGTGTAAAGTGACAAACTTCAACGAAAAAATTTTGCTGGAAGATGTAATTAAGTGCCTTCCATATGTAATGTGATCCATATTAAGCATTGTATACTTTGATGTAAAGTCTTGCATTCTTACAAAAGAACTGAAATACCTATTGAGGTAAATCAGCCATTAACTATTAAAGCAGATACATTAAGTGAGGTTGTTATAGTGCATAAACATGTTTCTTATGAATCCATCCAAAGAAATACTTGGCCTTAAAAATTTAAGGTAGAAAGGCCAAGATTTGAATCCCTTATATTTGTATATAAAAAAGAACAGTGATTATCTGTAATTGGCATTTTTGTAAATTGATCTTGCAGCCCATTGCAATAAAAATCTTTGTGGTACTTAATTTAAGAGAATGTTCTTAGTGTGAGGAAGCATCTTTTCTTACTCTAACCCATATGCTTCAAAAAGACTTTTGGGCGCATAAGCCCACTTCCAGATGTGAAATGAAAGCAGTAAATTTCACTGTTAATGAGAGCTGCTCTTGTTTTGTAAGTGTCAGACAGTCAGAGGGACATTGTAGCTGACAACTACAAAGTACAGGAGATGGTGATAATGGGGAGGTGTAAGCAAAAGTAATAAGGTGATTCTCATTCTGAATGACATAAACATTGTCAATTAAACTTTGCCATAAAAATCTCCTGGGTTTTTTTTTGTTTGTTTCTTTGTTTACTTTGAAGATTTAGGAATTTTTTTTTTATCCTGAACTTATGTTTTAAAGGTGTTTTGTTAATCATGCAGTCAGTGTTTAACTTGGGAGTTTGATGTTCTTATTTCAGATTCGAAGTACCCAAAAGCTCGTCTGCTTACTCCTAATGTACTGATTAGGTTTACTTTAGAGTTATACTCTGTACCTACCAAATTTGTCTTGCCTTTGTTCTTTGGATGATTATCACTACTATAGTATTGCTGGTTTCAGACTGTAGGAATAATTAGCCTTTTCACTCATCTCGTGCTTCTAGTTGGAATTTAGACTTCAGTTTAATCAATCCTGTAAAGCTGAAGTCTGTTTTTAAAAGTGTGAACAATATATGCGATGTAGTTTGAAACAGAAGTACTCAGATTTTGATCTTCTGATCACTTGGTAGCAAGGCATTTTGCCATTTCCAAGGATAATTTTAATTACTGTTCACTCCAGTTGTTACAGGTAAAGGCTCTCAAGACAGGTATCTTAAGCTTATCAGTAATAGTCTCTATACTTAGACCAAGAGGGAAAATGTGTAAATTGAACCACAATTTATTTTAAAGGTGGATTCTTTCAGCTGCCTCACTGCATAAGGGAAAGCAGAGAAAATTCCACTTGGATTATGTATATATATATATATACACACACACAGATATGTTCTAAAAAATACTTGTGAAACTGAATTTACCTGGGACAGTTGGATTTTAGTTCCTTAAAGCATGAACAGAATTTTGTCTGGAGGTTTGGTGAAGACTTCTTTCTTCTTGCACTTTTTTTTCCAGGGAAAATTCCCGACAGAAGTTAAAGCTGAAATGAATGCACCTTGCTCTGTTCCTTGCTTCTCTTTTGTTTATTTATTTATTTTATTTTTATTTTTGTGTTAATGTCAGCTGGAAAAAATAATTTTTTTTTTTGTTGACAAAATGTAATACTAAAGCTATCCCTTCTTAAAGGTGTTTTGCATTTTATACAAATGCTAACTTAAGGAATGCACAGCATATGTCATGCTCATCTGTCAGTCCCATATCAGTGATGTAGGTGAAGCTGTATAAAGATGTAGGTTCTGGTATTTACAAGAGCCTGCACTTTGTGCTTAAGGGCCGTCCAAACACTCACCCTGGACTCCAAAGCTTTTGAATGTGACCTAGAAATACTGTAAACATAACTGTTCAAAATTGAAAACTGTTGAATTTTTCCCAACAGTTTCATTCAGTTTTTCTCTCTCCGTTTCTGACAGGCCTAGATGCCTTTTGTGATTCTTATACTGTCTCCTGCATGACGGGCGTGCACCATCTTCAAGCTTTAACTTCTCTCTTCAGTACTGACTGCTGTGTTTTAGCAAACCCCTTAAGATTCTTGTCAGAGCTACACTTCCCTGTAAACTGGCCATTCCTTCAGTGCTGGTGTCTTTTTTTGGTTTTCTATTTCTGTACATGTGTAGCTTTGCCAGATATGTATCTAGTCATACAAAATGTTATTACAACCATTTGCTGTGTAATACATTAGTAAAAAAAAAAAAACAAAACCCAGACAAGTAACAATGACCTTTATAAGTAGCTGTTCACTATGGAATAAAGGTAGTTAAAAGTATCACACAAGGTATTATTGAAATGGCATGATGGTGATCTTTACAGGAGAAAAACCAAACCCATAAAAGTAAGGCATGTTCTCCAAGTGCTTTAAAATGTATTTAGAGACCTATTATATGGTTAACATCAATATGGAACTCTGGATGTCTTCACTTATGATTATTCTAAAGTAGCATTGCTGTTTAGTCTTTGTGTGAGATTTTGGCAATTATGCTTTTCTCTACTAATCTTGGTGTTCAGTGATTTGTGTATTTGTCTTTCTAACTTCTAATAAACTCACTCCAACTCAGGTGTCTGTCTTTGCTTAGTAGTGCTTTTTTCTTTCACAACTCTTCTTTCATAATCACCTATGTTTTCTATGAAGTAGGAAGTGGTCACTTCTAATCTTACTAAACTGTTGGGATCTTTTTAAGAGTAAAACATTTAAAAATAGAATTGTGGTCAGTCAGGAGTTTCTCTAGGTCAGCACAGCAGTGTAAAACATGAATGCAGTATATGAAAAATTAATTTCATTGTGTTTTATGTTTTCTTTGGTGGAAAGTTAAAACAAAGCACCAGAATTTGACTATGGGTGTTTCTGATCAGAAATATATTTTGTTTAGGGATTTTAGGATTAATTAAACATATTTGCAAGTAATGTAGATGTTTAGAAAGAACAAAACAGTTTTTCTCTTTGATGGAATGCTTTTGCTCGGGGCTCTGTACTCTGTTAACCACGGTGTGCTCATGTGAAATGGTGACATGGTGGTGGTGAATTGTTGGACTACTGTGGTGGGGTTTTATTAGTTATTATGAATCATGGCTTGGGCATGTCTTCACCTTTAGAAATCTGTGTTACGCTCTGGAAGGAACCCTTTTGTTTTGGTAAAGTCGTAGCTATATGGTGTTACGTGTTTAGGTAATTGTATATGGTATAAGTATATATTAATAGCAGTTAAAATACAATAATTCATCAACGAAACGTTCTGGAGCCATGTCAGGGGGAGGGCAACAACCTCTTGCAGTTTCACATGTGTTCAATTTCTTTCAGGATGGCACTGGATCTCTAAAGCGCAGTGGTTCCTTTAGCAAGCTTCGTGCTTCCCTTAGACGCAGCAGTGAGAAGCTGGTTAGGAAGCTGAAGGGAGGAAATTCCCGGGACAGTGAACCAAAGAACCCAGGGTAACTATCTGTTCTTAGCTGTGCTGGTGTCTCCTCCATCTGTGCCCCCACTGTAGCCTGGTGTAGTACCTAGGGCAGTGTTTTCTTCCCTGCTTAGCACCTGCATATCATACAGAGTTATATCTCAAAGAAAAATAAAATAGGAAACTATTTCTTAAAACTTTCATTGTAAGTTCTGTAACATCCAAGGAATTATATCTGCTTTTAAGAGTTAACTCAGTTTTAACAATATTTTTTTTCCTTTTTACTGCTTTAGCTACTTGAAGATTAGAAAAGCGTCGTAGAATTATCAATAAGTGTTAGTTATCTGAAACTTTATCCTTTTCACACAGCAGTGGAGAATAATATATGTTACTGAGTTTTACAGTAAAGCCTGAATACCGTGAACCCACAATCTTCTTGATATTCTTGATACAGCTTTATATATTCCTGTGGGTATAAAGAGAATTACCAACTTGAGCCCTTCTCAGTTTCTGTTTTTGGAAAACTCAGATGTCAGAGAGCAGAGAAAAATGTTGAAAAACTTGAACCTAATTCTGCATCTCATTAATATTTTGGCCTCAGCAAAGTCAGTGGTAAAAATTCAAATTTTAATGAGTCTGACTGCTCACTCTTTCCTATTTCCTATAAGATTATGGATTTGAAAATGTCTAATATTTCTAATAAATCCATAAAATCATTTCTCATGACTGCTGCAGAGAAATGTTAAAATGCACCTACTGTTTTTCATAATGGCACTTGTGAGTGTTCACCCTCACCCCCAACATAATTTCAATCAGTTTTGTAGGGTTTTTTGCCCTTGCTGTGGAAAACTGGAACTCATTTAGTTGACAGGAAACTCTGTGACAGTGTGAACTTATACTTAAAACAGTCACATTGGAGAACTTGGAGCAACTGACTCTGGGGAGTGTAGTAGATGATTATGATGTAACTTGAGACAGTGACCTGGAGGCAGGTTCTCGCTGTGTTTCTGTAAGTGCTCCAGTGAAGTTTTGCCTTATTGTTTTTATGTGGCTGTAAAGCCTTGTGTACAGCTGCAGTACATGTAGAATTAGCTTCGTCACATATCTGTTTCAAATTCAGCCTGATTTTTAGAATTATTACTTAAAATTTCACTGCCAGAGACTTGATGTTGCAGGCACTGAATGGAATTCAAGATCAAAAATCCCTTTGCATTTATTGATACATTACTAAGAACTACCTCTGAGATGATAAATTTGGAATAAGCTGTGAAAAGCATGGGATTAGAAGAAGGAAATGTGTAAATGTAAAATCCTTTGGGGAAAACGAACAAAGGCAAGCCAAAATAGAATAAAAGGGATTTCCTTCTTTTCTTCAGTATTAACATTTTTATATGTTGGGTTTCTGTTTCTGTTCAGTTCTGTCCAGAGTTCCTACATTATAGTTCAGATATATTCTTTTATAAATAGATACATATATCCATAGCTAATTCTGCATTTTCTCCTCGTTTTTGTGAGACGTGGAAAGGTTTTCAGTTCCATAAAAGCCAGGAGTTTTGTTCCTTGTTCTCTATAGTATTTGTAGCTGACTCTTTCTGAAGGTAAAGTAACCCTGTGATTATAGGTGTAGAAAATTATGGTTATGTATAACTGAAGACATTTGGCTTTGCAGTGTCCTGCAAGAACTCACTTGCCTTGTTACTGTTTGCACTTCAGTTGTGTTACCTGACCCATGTAAAAGTCATCTACCAACATTAACAATCACATTGTGGGGTCTGTAGCACCAGGTGAGATTTCCTCAGATAAAGGCAGAAATGTGAAACAAACTTGAAAGCAGAGCAATATCTTTCTTGCTTTTCCTTACTGATAAAATATTCTTGTTTTTTACATGTCACCATAGTTCTCAAAGGATAATTTACTCTTAAAACTTTCAGTAAGTGTATTGCGTTGACAGGCTTTTATGTAGATAGTCACTTTGAATGTGTAAGACAATAAATACTATAATTTCTGTTCTTGTAATAAATAGACTTTTAAAATCCTAATTTATATTAGCTGGTTTTAATATCAAATGCAAAGATTGCTGGTATTAAACACCAGCTTTGTAGATCATGAAGCATAGCTGTACATATTGATATTCCAAGGAATCATTTTGATTTCATTTTCTGAAGAAACTTCAGTAAATAAATCTTTTTTCTGCCTCCGAGTTTAACAGAAGAGATATTCAGTTTTTATAATGCAGACCTTTTGGGTTTAGTGTGTTTGATAGCTGAATATTACGGTAGTGACATAGCACACATATAAATAATTCTTGCTGTGAAATCAGCCACTCTGGGTAGAAGATTTGTGTGCCTCCCTCCTTACCGGTGCATTCCCTGCCTGTGTCTCTAGGAAGACTTTGTTTTGGAGTTGATTTACACCTCTTGTTCATACTCTGCTTCTGTAAACAGGAATTGATAGTGCTGGTGTGATTCTGAGTAAGAAGTGTTTGAATAGCAATGCACTAATATAACAGGATGAAAGAAAGACTTAGTTTTCATGCTGTTGCTTGATACAGAACGTTGAAGAGAATAAAGTGGAAAACTCATCAGGGAAGTTTTCTTTACAGTCATGCAAAAGCCTTTTTGACAAAAGACAAATATCTTAAAACTGTCCTTTGAAACATTCAATACCTGAAGCGAAGTATCATTTCTTTATCATATTTCAAAATTCAGTTCTGTAATAATTTAACTTTGCTTAATCAGTGTTATTTTTTCACTTCGAAAATTTCGATCATAAAGCAGAACAGTTAAGATTTTTAATTTAAAAGGGCAAACCAAGCTTTCGTTATTGCTGTTACTTAGGCACCAGAAAAACAACTGCACGCTTTTTATACAGTTGTGTTTGTAGCGTGGAGGAAATTAAAAGTGCATTTGCCAGACTAAATTCTTAACTATGTTGTTTTAAACAAACCCAAACAAATAATCAACCCAAAAGCAAGCCAGTATCTCTGGTGTGAATAATTTTTTTTGATTGGCACTTTAGCAAGAACCTAAAATATGGGTGTAAATTATTACTGATGGATTTTCTGTTTCCCTGGAATGTTTTCCATAAACCTTTATGCTCTTTTGGAGAATTTTCTGTAACATTTTGTTTGTTTTACAGATTAACTTCCTTTGACTTCCACATATAACCTCTGTTGTACCTGTTTCCTTGAATAAATGAGAGGTGTACACCATGCATGAGTCCTTGCTTTGTTGTTGCTAACACTCATGTCAAATATTTTAAATTGTGTGCTTCTGGCTTTTGAAACATTCAGATGTAACTAGGAAAAACCAGTCAGCCTGTGCTGTGTGGCAGCTGTTGTCTGTGTTAGTGTTTTGGTTCATTGTCCTGCTAAGCTTTTGCTTTATGAAAGCATTTAAAACTCGTGCTTGACTTTGACTGTTAGTGGTCCTGCTTCAGTAGAAAGAAAAAGTGGTTAATATCTAACGTGATCTGTATGGATAAACCTTTCCGTGTTACTGGAAGGCACTGGAAACTTTGCACAGGCCAGTTGTCTCAAGCTGTGGTAGCACTGCAGGGTTAGGGCTTGTCCTGTGAATTGTTCATCAAATACGTATTCAAAGCTCTCGTTTAGTAGTTTTGAACTAGTTAAAGAGTTAATGAAAAATTGGAGCAAACGCAGAACATCCTGAGTAATGGACAGACACTGGGATAAAGGACATCAGACATTCCTGTTGTGGTCACCATCACCTTAGGAATCTTAAGGCTGATGTTGAATTTTACTACATACACGTCAGAATATTTTTGTTAAATTTTGTATAGATATTGCAGTTAATGCAGTGATATTTTGACTGTCAGTAGCTCCTGTGTAGGTGATTGATTTTTTCCCTCATCTGTTGCTTTCACCATATTCCAGGGTGCTTTTTATCACTGCTTGGAGTGTTGTAAAGCCAAAAGCACAGCCAAAGTTAACAGCAGCAACCGTCTTGTTTCTCTTCACTTAAAAATGTTTAAAATAAAACATTTAAAAATGCTTTTTATCTGAAGATGAGGCAGAAAACTAACTTTTGTTGTAGCTTTTCTAGCGTAAATGCTGCCTACATGACAGACATATTTATGTTTCACGAATTTTTTTCCTAAACTGTCTGAATGTTTTGATGCTTTTGAAAGAAGCCACATAAAATTGAAACTGAGAATTAGTTATTTAAAAATCAATGCTAAGTTAGTGTATTAATTTGATATGGTTTAAAAATTGACATTTTTATCTTGAGTTGAAATTAAATTAGTTGCCTGAAATGTTTAAGCTCTAAAGAGCTTGTAATTTTTTGGGTTTACGTGTAATTGAGAGCCAAATATGAACATATTTGAAGTTCTGTAGTTACCTTAAAGAGTGTCCCTCAGATCAGTTCTGGGGCATTGTTCCCGCTCCCTTAACTGTGCATTGCTTGTTGTTGTACTTGTGTTTTTAGAGCTGTTAGTTTTCAGCCATTCTGATCGGTTTATCCTTGCATGTTCACTGTCCTGGTTGCAGCATGAAGCGTGCCAGTTCTCTGAATGTTCTTAACATGGGTGGCAAGGCTACTGAAGATCATTTTCAAGTAAGAAGCCCTACAATACTCTTACAGAAATAAATATCGTTAGTAGGGTTTGGGATAAAAAAGTGTGATAATAAAACAACAAACTTACAGTGATTGTAAGATCCTACTTCAGTAAGATGTTTGAAGCACATGCTTGAGGCATCATTGTGTAACACTTCTGTGAGTTGTGCTAAATTTAAGTAAGAGCTCAAGTCCATCCAGTAAGGAGCACTGGGTTTTATGGTACCAAGCACTCTCTGGCTTTGGACTTTCTATTACAGTGGATATGAAACTTGAATATTATGTTCTTGTAAAAGCAACTTAAAAATGCAGGAACTGTTAAAGCCCAGATCAGTATTTTTTAAATTCAACCCCTTTATTGCGAAGAGCCCAGTTAACTGTTGTCAGGTTCCCATAAACATGACTTCAGATGTTTCTGAGGTTGGACAGGAGCAGTCTGACAAGTTTGTCTGATCTGTGTTGAGCTTCTGCTAATACAAGACCTTATTTTGCTTAATTGTACATGGTGTACCCAAGTGCTACTACTCCCCACTGCCTGTTTTTACCTAACAAATCACTGTTTCTTAGATTGTCAAATGAGTGAGTGATGTTCTGCCTTCTAAACACTGCTGTGCATTTTACTAACACAGTAACTGCAACTAATTTTAGGAAGATAAAACTGCTTCTGTACTAACAAAGCTGTAGGTGAGGATCTTCAGCACCGTGTGTCCTGAAGTAGGAAAGCCAAAACTGTGTGGCTCTCATTTTTGGTGTAAAGGTGTCATAACTGTATTATCTCTAAGGAATGTACTGCAGAGTTTTCTGTTGTTGGAAGTGTATGCAAAACCTTGCTTAGGGTGAGCTTCAGCCAGAAAAAATGCAGGGTAAAGCACAATTCTCTGCAGCAACAGCACCAATGTTTCAAAGTGCCATGCCCTAGATGCCCCTAGGCTGGATCCTTAGTGTGTATTTAATTGGTGTGACTTCCAGAAGAGGAGTTTATTGTTTGTGTGTACACTGTGATGTTATAATTCTTGTGAACTTCTGTGGTTCCCCATTGTAGACACTCATGGCAATTCCCATAAATGGGCCCTTGCATTTCTGGTAAGGCTTGGGTCAGGATTGGAAAGGTGTATGTATATACTTTACAGTATTGCTAGTGGAAAGTTGGGGAAAACCATGTTTATTAGAATATGGAAAATCAACCCCCTCCCCACCATCAACAAGAGCAGTTCCCAGTAGTTCCTTATATTTGCTTGTTCCTGTTTGTTAAAACTAGTAATTTTGTTTGTTTTCTTGAACCATCTGGACATCTGCTTAATGTATTTGTTTGTTTTTTTCCCCTCCACACAGGAACGAAATAATTGTCTGACAGACTCGCGAGCTCTGAGTGTCAGTCATACAGATTTGGCGCATTGAGATTTTGGACAGAAGCTAGTTAATATTCCTGTGTGAATAAAGAAGCACTGAGACCTTCAAAGCTTTGGTTCCTCATCCTTGTGTATAGGAACACCTAGTTTGTAGATGTTGTTGGTTTTTTTTCCAATGGACTGCTGTTTTTACTTTTTAAATAGGGACGGTTTTAAACACAGCATTAGTGTTTTCTTTAAAGGAAAACTATAGATACGTATTGCTCATTGCACTGCTCCCGTTCATGCTACTTACATTGATTTCTTTAATAGATCTGAATATTACAGCAGCCAAAAAAAAAAAAAAGTGACAATACAAACACACTCAAAGCCTACTGAAATGCAGCAGTGTTTGAAAATGCAGGCAAAACTAAGGGTGTGTCCGGAAATACATACAGTGCTGGAATGAGAAAAGGATAAATTCATGTGCATTGCTGTATAAATTCCAGTTGAGCATTCTGTAGTGGGAGGGGCTTGCCCTTGCACCACTGATCCTTGTAATGAGAGAAGCCTTGGCTGGCAAAACAGCACTTAGACACGACTGACTGAACCACTAGACTGAGCTGTTAAATTTTACAGAAGCGATGGCTGGGGCTGTGTTACATATGAATAGCGTGAGTAGCAACACCTGTGACCATAACTTTGCTAATGTAAGTCTTAGGGCACAATAGTCAATGGAGATAGGATGGGTTTTGTCCATCAGGAGGAAAGGAAAAGACCTTTACCTTGTGTGGTGGAAGAATATTCAAGTCTTGGACTGCAACTGTCCCAGAGCAGCTGCTGCTGCTCTCAGGGGAACACTGAGCCTCAGGTTGACTTTCTCGCTTGTCCACTGGAATTCACAATCCCATTCTCTGTTTGCTGAAAGTGCCCCAACGTTTCCTTATGCTGATCCCAAATCCTGCCTTTCTCCATAATAGCTGGTGACAGCAGAAGCAGGCAACTACACGCTGGGATGTTAATACACTGTGGAGTAACTGCTCTGCAAACGACCACTCAGATCTTAAGGGCCTCCATGGAAGCACCAGATGGCCAAAAGTGATGGCAAATGACCTGTGTGACCACATATCCACATTAAATCCACTTAGGTTAATATATATATATACACATATATATATATGCTGTCTGTATACAGGACTGCTGCTGGAATTAAGTATGTATGTTTTAAGGGTTTTATAGACATTAGGATTTCCTTTTGCTTTTCTGTAAAGCTTGTAATTTTGTTCTTTTGTGAAAATTCTTCGTGTGAAGTTGGATGAGGAAGTAAAAAAAAAAAAACCCTACTGGTGTGCATACAAATGTATTTGTGGTTGTAGTTGTGAGCTGGAAAATGCTGAACAAATTTGACTTTGGGAAAAGCTGGAATATTCAAGGTCAGCGGTAACTGAAGGAGTTAAAATATAGGAAGATACGCAAGTTTTAGTATTTGAAGAGGCTGTGAAAAGTCATTAGAATTAGCACTTAGTAGAAGTATTTGACTGGGTTTGCACCTGGTTTTAAGTTGGTTACAGTAACTGATGCAAAAAGGTGTCTGTGTAATGCACTTAACTATGTTTACCAGGAGGTACCATCTGAGCATCTCTTCAAAGAAAGCTTCGTGTGGTGCACCTGCTGTAGAGACAGTTTAGGAAGGGTGAGATACGATGCTGCTAATAATTGTGTAGAGGTTTTAGCACAGAGTAGTGCAATTCATTAGTGAACTCGAGCAGGAACAGGTTGTTGCTCGGTTATCTTAACAGTAGATACTCATATAATGTTGACTCTTGAGTTTTAATCTTTTTATTAAGAGCTTTTTATATTAAAAAAAATGTAATATATATATACTTTTATTTTCCCCTCCCTAAAGCAAAACATGTTCTGTAGAAATTGGCAAATAGAGACTCTGCCTTGTCCATTGGCAAATAGACTCTGCACAAAGGCGGACTGAGCTGGCTTTGCAAAAAGAACTGTAGGTGAGGCTGCCAGACCAGGGGTGCCCATCTCTGGCCAGGAGGCAGCAGGAGAGCCCTGCCCCAGCCTTGTGCCCTGAGACACTCACTGCAAACACCCCTTGGAGACTCTTTCAAACCAGCACGGTGCTCCTGCTGCAGGAGCAGCTCCATGGGCTGCTTGGGAGAGAGACCCTCACAAAAGTCTGGCTTCAAAAAAAACCCCCACAAAACTATTTAGACATGGAACTGATTCAGTAATAAGGAATTACTTAAACTGAACAATGTGTTTCCCACATTTGTCTTTCAGGTTTGAAGAAAAATGATTTTTTGCAACCTCTCAAAAAAACCCAACCCAGTGTAAATAGCCATAAACTGTAACCATGCCAAATTACAGTGTACAGTAAGCTTCAAAGTGCAACACCGTGGTGTGTTGATGCTGATAGCAGGGGAACTTTCTTGTTCAGGATGTTGCTGTTGGTGGCATTACTAATACTGTGCTTTTAAATGTTTTAATCCTTTGTATAGATTTTAAAGTGTGATGGAAGGTTAAGTTGTTGAGCTACTGTTTATTAAACAATTCTTACATTTAAAAGGTTCACTTTATTTCTTCAGAGAAGAAACAAATTACAAGACTTCTTTAATCCATAAATCCCCAGGAATGGTAGCCAAGTCCTTACTGTTAGGAGCCAGTGAGCTGTTTGCAGTTTGAGAAGAACTTGTAAAGTAGAAAAACCAAGTTAAAATCAACATTCCCTGAGTTTGAATTGTGAATGAGTTACTGTCAGGACATGGTTTGTGTACATTTATATTTCAGATGGGCTTCTCAGTTCTATTTTTCCAAGATTTTCTTTCTGGGTTTCCTCTGTTCCAGTTGTAGCTAAGTCTGCATAAAGAATACATCCAGAACATCCAATTGTGTAATTCCTGGGTGTCTTCAGCACCAAACTAAATCAACACCTCTGATGAAACAGAAAACTAGAAAAGACTTTCAGAAGTGACAGGCATCTTGTTAGGAAAACTGCAGCCTTGGTAAACAGTTGTGGGTTTAATCTGGCATTTTTGTCCTTGACCAGAATTTCAAGGGCAAACTTATGGAAAACATGAGAGAGAACTCCAGGTTAGGCCAGTTCCTCTGGATTCTCTGTGAACAGTGGTGAATCCCAGGGTGTACAGCAGGATGTGGAATGAATCATACATGGAATTGTTATTGACAGAAAGGTGCTTGTTGCCCTTCTGTCTCTGGTTGTGTGCCAGTCTTTACCACTATTGGCAATATTTGGTCTTGAGTTTAGATCTTACTAAGTATTCTTGTAAAATGTACCTGTTTCATTATTTGCTCCTCTTCTGGAGGAATAACCAACATATTGTTGTGATATTTGTGGTGGTGATTGCAGTACTGCAGTGATAAAACAGCACTTGCAAAACACAAAAACAGTTGGACATGTTGTCTACAGTTTGTACATTAAAATAAATGACACCCCATCCCCCCCAAGTCCTCCTGAATGGTAGTAAATTAAAATGGTTTGAGCTTGAGAAGTATCTTTGCTTAAATTATACCATCTGAATCCAGAAATTTTGCAAGTAGTGTGTTTCACTTGTAAATATTTAGTAAAAGGGCTGTGCAGTGCTGCTTTGACAGTGTGTTTACAGTATGTGGTGAGTTAAGTTACTTTTGTTGTGCAGGTCATGTATTGTGTCTGAAGGCTGCTAAGAGAATTGCATTTTTGGTCATGTTAGTCTGTACTGAGAGAATAAATGTTCCAAGATGTGCTGCTGTGAAGTTTCATTGTCACCAACTTGCAGAAGTACACACTGGCTTTTAGTTCTTTTGTAAATAGTTAGAATTGAGGGAAATCTTGGAACATCTGCATTGGATCATTCCCCTCCCCATGGCCCCGTTCACAAACCCAAAACCCAGCAAAAGCAAAACTAGAAGAGCGTTCGTAATGTCAGTGTATCCTTATTGAGGAGATCACACCCATATATGACTTTCATGTTTGATTTAAAGAAGATAAATAAACCTTCCAAGACTGGCTTTCAGATGCTGCATTTGATCTGAGAAGTTACTTCTCCTCAGAGCTATGGATGAAATCCCACTGAGAGTTCACCTGCCTGTCTTACCCCATAGAACTGTGTTGAAAATAAACTTCCCCAAATGTTATCTGTAACACAGTAGCAAATCACTGTGATTTGAAGAAACTTGTAATGAAATTGTTTAGAGTGTTTTACTACATCTGTTTGTTTTGTTAATAGGTCAGTTGTGTAAATTCTTTACCAAGTACAAATGAATTTGATTCTCCTTTTCCAAAGCAACGAACATAGAATATGATCTTTTTGCTGAAAAATGCCTCTTCAAATACATCACAGATCTGTAGTTTAATTTGAACTGTTGAAAATTTTTTCAAGTGTCATTTAATGTTTCTTTTCAAAGTGTAGAGAAATATTTAAATGTAGTCTTGCAGGATAAAGACTTAATACATTCTAGAATGTAAATCATCTTTGTAAAAACTACTTCAGTTTTTTCTTGTATAGAAACAAATCTCAGTTGTGAAACCCAAAGATGAATAAAGCTGTATAAAGGGAAGGTTCTTAAATTGCATTTATTAAACTTCTGCTTCTTACAACCCTTTTGACAGAAGGGTTCAAAGCAGGCAGGTGCTTTGTTCAGTTCCTATGGGGGTTTGCAGCCCCAAAGCTGCACTTGTGTCAGATGGACATTCCAGGCTGGATGGGGTGGGACTGAGGGACGGGACAGGATCTGGAGATGAACATTCAGCCACTACAGGTGACCGACTGATGGCTGTGAGCTGAAGGGGTCAGTTGGATTTGAGAGGTTCGGGGTTTGTGTGTGATGATGATGAGCCAGAAGACAAACTCTAATTGTCCTGACTCAGCTGGAGAGTTAAGAACCAACATGGGCAATGATTGACAGGAAGACTTGCTCAGGCAAAACGTTACTTCAGTTTCTGGGTAAAGGTGTTTTTCACCAGGTAAACTGGGACTTTGATTACAGACTCATCTTTGACTTTTAATGCTTATGGCTCATTCCTTGCAGAAGAATGATCAAAATATTACAGACTGAGCCTTAAGGTGTGTGTGTATCAGACTGATCCATGTTCAGAACACAGTGAAGCCAACTCCTGGGCTTGGAGCCCGGGTTTGATGAGGCTCCTCTGCAATGAATGTCCAGGTAGGAGTTGACTGACTCACAATAATCAGCTACATCTCCCTGTGGCTTTTTTTTTTCCAGTCAGTAGTAGAATGAGCATTACATTGGGTACTGTTCCAGTCCCAGATACACAGGCCAGGGACAGAAGAGGAAAAACTGGAGTGTTACCTATGCTGCAGTAGCTGATCTTCATTGAATTGTTATCAAGGAGGCACAGAAGGGAGGGATTTGAAGAGGTAGCCATGACACTGAGCTGTGGTACTCTCACTTTTTCCTTAGAGTACATAAAGGCTTTTACAGTTCATGGTTGGATTTTATTAAAAAACACCATCAAGCACAGTTGTTTCCAAATACAGAGAATTAAGACACTTTAAAAAAGCAATTTAGAGAAAACTTGTGCTATTTGCACAAGGTCCCTTGAGATACCTGAAGGGATTGCAGAAGCACTGAAAGCAACTCATCCTTTCTGCTTGCTCAGTTTCCTTCCTTCAGCTTCAAGCTGTGATTGTTCCTGTTCTCTGGAACTTCCCAAGGCAGTCACACGGGGTCTCTTTTCCTTGAGTCACAGTTGTCGGCTGAGAAGTCTTCTGCCAGGGAGTTCCAGCTGAGCCAGCATACAGCCAGACAGAACTCCTCCTTTCTGCTGCCCAGCTATGTGCTTCCACATGAAAGAATGGCTGCTTTTATCCTGAAAGATGATGACTGGGAAAAGGTAGAGGAGGTCTCTGTTTCACTAATATAGTGTACCCTGGCCAAAAGACAGACCTGAGCTTTGTAACCACAGAACAAGGGGATGGGGGCTGTGGTTCATTATTTTTCAAATGAAAGAGGCTAAAGAGGCTTTTGCTATGAAGGGAGTGGGACAAGAAAGCAGGAAAAGAGTGGAAATAAAGCATTAGAAAAAATTGTAGAAGTGCTATGAAGCTGAACATGCCCATCTAGTACAAAGGCAGTACAATTTTAAATCTTACAGTAAGGTGGTAAAATCAAGTACATTTCTGGTATTGTATTTTTTAAAATCCAAATATTAATAACAAGTGGTTTTAAAACAGGACAGCTGCTTTGTGACAAAGCTGCCTTGTGTTATTTCAAAGAACAGCTATCCTTAATGGCAGCGTGAGGCCCAGAGCCACCAGCAGGCAACATCAACTCATTGGAGTCCCTTTGGGTCTGGAAACAGGGTACACAACTGCAGTAAATGCTGGTTCTAGATTAGTATGTTATTAAAATAAAATTAGATATCAGGTGTCCCCCAACATGGGGGTTGCCACATCCCACTTCACTGTGCAGCCTCCACCTGCCCACAGCTTCCCTCCTCCAGAACACTTCTCTCACCAGGACAAGATGAATATTCAAGTGTAAAAACATCTTTCACAATGCAGGCAAGGCTAAATGTAGTCATACCACTGTTCACATACTTGACCATCCACTTCTCTCATCTAGGAGGAATTGCATTTTAGTAGTAATTCTTCCTGAAGCATAGTTCTGATACCTTTTTTTGAGCAGAATACTTCACTATGCAAAGGAGTTATTTTATCCCTTTTACACCTTCCAACTGTACTGTATAGTAGCAAGAGGATGGAGGAAGATGAGGAGCAAAAACTACCCTTAAAGTCCTCACACTTCCAGTGCAGTGTGATGCCACTCCAGATGCTTGTCCAGGCAGGGATATCCGGCTGGCCATCAGTCTCATCAGCAGCTGATTTGCCCAGGTTATTCCAAGTGCTGGAACAACTCTGTTACCCACTACCCTGTAAAGAGAGTATTACACATTTCTGCACACACCAATTTCATATGAAATATCTTCACTTCCGTTGTAAGAAAACTGCACTGGAAGAAATTATCTACTGTATCTCTATTTAACGTTGTTTACCAAATTGAAAACCATAGTCTTAGCAGACAGAGGTGACAGGGTGTTCTCACAAAACTACATGCTAAATTCTCTCTATGGCAAGGTAAGGGCTGGAAGGGCTTCTATGCAGAACAACTGTCATTCTTCCAAATACAGCCACAGGGAATACCTGCCTCTGGATGGGCCCCCTCTTGTGACAGGAAAACCACTAGAGAAAAATGATTGAACTGTAAGTGTTTGAAGTGTGTAACTGTTGGCCCTGGATTCCATTTGAGGGTATATTTAGAAATGCTGGGTAAATACAACACTGCATACATACTACTTTCAACCCAAAGTTTAAAACAATTTTTTTTTTTTTCATGGAGAAAGTGCAATTTCTCCAGTAAAAGAATTACAAGATAACCAGGGAAAAAATAATAATTCCATCTTATCCATGTTCTGTGTCAGTTTCCGAATCTGGTGGTCATAGAGGACCCCTCACAAACAGCCAGTTATGTAGCACTCAGCTTAGGTAGTAAATCAAGGTTAAAGTCAGGATTCAACCAACAAATAAGTATCTTTGAATCCTGTTAATATCCTGGTGTCAAAAGATAAAATTTTGGGGTTTTTTCTGAACCCACTAAGAAAGCCAACTGCCAAGGTTTGGTTGCTGTAGTTTTTAAGCAGACAGAAAATGCATTCAGTTGTATCAGAGATGAGATGCAAAAATACTCCAGTGTAAGCAAGGACACCAGCCATTAACTCCAGGGAAGTTTTCCTGCTAACTTGCTGCTGAGGAGTTATGACCTAAGTGTAGATGACAGCTTCTCCCCCTTTATAGCACATGAGTTAGTGCTGATCTCCAGCAAACACAGCACTGCTGGGTAAATGCCCTACATGCTCTCCTAGTTTATATTAGAGTTACAAAAAGTACAGTGTTTAAATGCTGCTGTGTTTGACATTGTTACCCTCTGCTGGGGATGACTCACCTACAACTGCACTGAGCAGCTTCCAACTCGCTCACTGCATCTGTCACCTAAAGCAGAAAAACAACATTTGCAGATGACCTGTGCTTGTGTATTTGTGTTTAGTGAGCAGGAGAGCAGGGAAGGGAACAAAGACAAGAAAATCCAAATTATCGGATCATACATGAAGCCAAGTTAGAAACCCCTTATTCTTTCAACTATAAGGGAGTTGTGAATTACAAACTGAGTTTACAGTGCTAGAACTATTTAGCTAGCTACAGCCTATTTGAATCAAACTACTTCTAGATGCTTTGTTTGTTTAAAAAAAAAAAAAAGAAAAGAAAATACAAACAAAAAACCCCACACTCACAAAAGATATCCTGTTCTCAATGATTTCATGACCTTTGAATTTTCCCATCGGTGACCTGTCTGCACATTTACTTACCCCTTTCTGAGGCCATATTCCAGTGCTTCACCTCCAGCATTCACATGCTCCTTCAGTTTGTGAGTGGACTAAGAGCAGTGTCTTGCCTTGTTTTCTTAAAATAATATTCTTTTTGACCAGTATCATTGTGGCTTTTTTTTGTTCAGCTCATGTCAGTGCATGCATTCTCGTGCTTTAGTAATCTCAGCAGTCACACAAAAATGCTGAGCTCCAGAGAAATGCATCAAAGGCCCTGGTGTTTCACTGTATCCTGGAATATAACTGTGCCTGCAGAGTTCCCAGAGCAATCCTGCTGGCAATGGCATTTGAAGCCAGTGTTAAGAAAAAACTCTTGTTATTTTGTTTTGATCTTTTGTGCCATTGCTATACATACCTGGTTTTGTTAGCTTTAGTGGGCAACTTTTGAGAATGTTAGCGGTCTATAAAAGCTTGGATGGTGTTCTTAAATTTTGAATAGAAAATTTACTAGTTTAAAGTACATCAGTTTAAGTAAGCTTCAGTTTCCATCAGTCATTAATACTCAGTTGACAGTGGTAAATACACCACCATGAAACTGGCACACAGAGAGCGCACCATCATCCTCCAGCCATTTATTAAATGGTCCCTATAGAATAAGCAGCAATTTTGATGCCATACCTGATTAATGCACATTATTGGAGTCCTGAATCTTGTGCTTAAACTGTGAAGCTGTGCTCCAAAGGTCTGCAAATACCGAGCCTTCATGACGGACTCCGAAGCCCCGAACTCGCAGCGGAACAAGGCGGCGATGGAGTCGATGACCACCAGCCTCACCATCCCCCTCGCCAGCAGCAGGGAAAGCCTCGTCGTGATGCACTTGTAGAAGGTGTCCTGCCACACACACACAGCAGTGAAACAGGGCAAAGAACTCCACCTGTCACACCAAGAGAGGAACTACAGGTATCATCACTGCAACACGAGCTGAAGGAATTCCTAATCACGAAGGGAACTTGTGGATCTTTAAGTCTCAGTAGTAACAATTTTTTTGCAAACATCTTGTGGCTTTACTTAAGAAAAAAATGAGAAGACCAAACTGCACCCAACAGTTACTGGCAGCTCTGCCTTTTTAATTCTTTTACTGATATTTCAAAATCTCAAGGGTGCAATACTACAATCCTAAGCACAGAAACTGCATCTACACACAGCAACAATGAATTGTAATAATCTGTCATGCTGGACTTACCAGTGAGTGTAGTGTTTTACTTCCAAAGGTATTTTAGAGAGATTTACATACTACTAAAGGACAATTCTCTCCTTTTTACAAAAACATACTCTGTAGCTTCCAGAAACTACCATTAGAACTCTAATTAATATTTCTAATGAAAGGGACACAGAAAAGGTGGTTTAGCTGCTGCCTGGACCACACAGTGAATAAGTTTGAAGCAAGATGATCTTACACTTGCAAACTACAATTAAAAAACCCAATAACTGGAATGATTCAACAGCTGCTACTTCAAGCCTTAGAGAAAACAGAACTTCTGACATTCTATCAATAGAGAGCATACTCATGGCTACTTGAGAAGAGGCACAGAAGTGGGTTTACAAGGCAAGAATACAGGATTGAGGTTCATTTATTTCCCCCTCCAGTTCTACTCTGACACTTTACAGGTAGAGGGGCAAGAGAGCTGCACTGCTGTGGTGATTCTTTGCCATTACCCATTCCAGGCATCCCTTTTTGTATCCTTTCTTCCCATCTGCAGTTTACCAACTGTGGTGTTATACTGCAGGATAGTCAGTACACACAGCAACTTTTGCATATACACTTATCTCCTGTCTCCAAACTCAATGAAAGTCTCCCCAGTACCTGCAGTAGAACTAGTAGCAGTAAGTCTACTACACCTCAATAAACATAATGACTTACAAAATCTACTGCATGACTCATTCTAAAGAAATATTAATACTTATCTTTCAATATATTTCATAGTAAAACTCCAGTAGTTCTTTAACAGCAAATTGTAGATTAAGTAGTATTTATTCATTACAGATCTTAGTTTACTCTCAGCCTTTTGAAAGGTCTCCTATATAAAAAAACACCCCATGGTTACTGGATTACAGTGTAATAATTAGGCATTCTTATTTTGTGCTACTACTTACTAGGTCTGCTGCATGCTCAACAAAAATACTGTTTCCAAATTTGATCTTCTGTATGATTTCAGCTGGAACATCTGCACGCAGCTTATGTTGTTGGCCTATGAGTTGCTGCAAACGTTTACTTGGGAATGCATCTTCTG
Organism: Pseudopipra pipra; assembly: GCF_036250125.1. NCBI lineage: Eukaryota > Metazoa > Chordata > Aves > Passeriformes > Pipridae > Pseudopipra > Pseudopipra pipra. Next base: position 55,402,974 of record NC_087554.1, read on the forward strand.
TGCAAATGTAGACAGCTCCTGCAGCCAAGGAAACCACCTGTGATTACAACAGGGCTCTTACGCAGTTTTCTTAATAGCACAAAAATAAAATAAGACACTCTGCACTCAAGAGCTACACATTTGAACATGGAAGTTCATGTTACTTTGTTTGCAACCATATTGAATCGATGATGAAGAAAAACCTCAATCCTGTGACTTTCCTGGTTTTGCCAGGTTTTGCCTTTTTTTTTTTGTGCCTGCTGACACAACTGGATTTTGTCCTCTCCACTTGGTGACGCTGGTTGGAATACCCAACCACCTACTCTGGGTGATCAGAAGTGTCATATTTATCCAGCCTACAAATAAGAGTGACACTGTGTGGTCTGCCTGTTTCAGTTAGAAATCTAAAACACAGCACCAGACCATGAAGAAAATTACCTATCCCAGCCCAAACCAGTACAACTAGTACTTTGATTCATTTCACTCACTGTTTTCTGGATTCTAGGTTTTAAATCTACACATGGAGAGGTACTGATTGCCACAATTTCTAAGCCAGTTTAAAGAGGACCCCTCATTCCAATTAACTCTTCCTGAAAATGGTAATTAGATTAAAAAAACATTACACATCAATCACGTTACTGTGAGTGATGTCTAAATATTTTCACTGTGGTTTCTAGTTAACAAGTAACGCAGCGAAAATTAACCATACACATCAAAGATGTTGGGGAAAGAAAACAAAAATACATGCAGTATTTTCCTTACAAAAAATTGTTACTGTTATTGCAGAACTAGTCAGAGTTAACAGCTAAGACTTAGAGGGCTACATCCAAGGATTAAGCCCACTCACTGAAGTGGCTGGAGCTGCCAGCACAGCTTGGCAGATGATGTGTTTGGCAATATGAGACATCCTGACCATTTCCACCCCAATGGTGCATCCCTACACTGGCTCTCCAGGAGGTGCAGAGTCCCATTTCCAGATGCAACTTTCAAATCCTCTACACAGTCCACTCAAAAAAACATGAAACTATATCCAGTAGTGGAAACAGAAAGATCTCAGGACTAGATCAAGTAAAAATTAATGGTTATTATATCAATAAAAATATTTTGCTGATAGACACCTGTATAAGACAGGGTATTGAATCCTGATAATTTTCTATATGAGACGAAGACGAGTCTAAGCCAAATTTATTTTAGGACTAAAACTGCATCTTCATCTTAACTTTCCCCAAACTCACTGTAAATTCACATGTGAACACCCTTCACATGTGAAATGTCAAAGGAATTTTAAAGTTCAAGTGAACACAGTTATTCAAGTAATTTTTTTAATCTAAACATTTGTAAAAAAAAAAAAATCTAATTCTTCCTTAAGAACAGTTCTGCTTCATAGAGTATTTCCCACCTCAGTTTAGTTTTGTAGAGCTACAAGATATCGGTAAATTAATAAATCAATATTGAAGATCAATGCCTAATTATGAGGCAAAAGCACTTAACAGGCACGCATCTTTAAAGATAAGTGAGTTGTCACGACCCAAATAGAAAGAGGAGAGTTGCACAACACAAACAGAAAAGCCTGTGGCATCGTGCTGTTTGCAGATTATTAGGAAGCTGGAAGTTAAGAGTTAGGGTAGTTATCACTTTTGAGAAATAAGCTGACGGAGACTCTTAAGGAGTCAGTCAGTGATCACCTAAACATCTTTCCTCCACAACAACCAGACAGATATCAGCTATTTCATCAAATCTATTTCATCAGATCTGTTATTCAGGCCAACAAATGTGCTATGGTGGTTGTTGACAAAAAGCACCCCCCCAAAATCAATCTAACAAAAATAAAAACCACTAAAACCCCATCCCCTGAAAAGGACAAGTTTTGATTCCTATGAACATAATCTTTCATGCACCAAGCCAACTTGTTACCAAGAATCAGCAGCAAACACAGTTTACTAATTCAGAATTCCAATATGAATATTAATTTGTCCCATTATATTCACATATTACTTATGAATATGGGCATATAAAATAAATTCAGCCAATATGCAGCTGAACACAACTGACATTCCTGGAATGGCAGAAAGATATCCTGGAGGCAAAGGATGCCTTTGTTTACTTTCAGGATTTCTTTGCTGCCAACCTGCTAGCATTGAGAATTATAAACAAGAATAGCACTAAGTCAAATGAAGTAAATACAGAATAAATTCATACTGTTTAAAGACATGTATTTCAACATCACCACTCAAGAAAAGGGAAGTTTCTAAGCAGTAAAAAAATACAACCCACTAGGACTCAGATCAATCCTACGCTGGTAGTGCTAGAGCTGTGTGAGAGTTTCTAAGCAGTGTTGTTCTCCTCAAGTTTCCTAAAGGATAAAACTCCTCATATTTAACATAAGCTTTAATTTTTGTATTTCCCATCAGAGTCTCAACAGAACCCTTATTTACAGACTGCAAGGACATCAAGTTTCATTTTCTATGTGCTTTGCAAAGAGCAAAAGCACTTTTTGCTGCTATGACTGCGTGCAGCCTAACAGATGGCAAGATACCCCACTGTGAATAAAGAACAACTAGAATTAGGATTCCACCTCTTCTTTAGCTCTCCAGCTTCAGCAGCAGGGTATTTCCACCTTCTATACCTTCGAGTTCTGTCCTCTGAGCCCTCCAAAACGTTCTGGTTCTCCATTCTATCCTATCTTCCAGGAAACACTTGGGAGCAGGTAGATGGGGAACACGGACATGACAAAGCAAATGTAACAGCACTGAGTGTCTGGGGCATAAAAACCAGGATCATCTTCAAACACAAATAATGAAAAGACTTGCCATTCTGCAGCCCTACAAGCAAGACTAGAGTCTGGTACAAGAGACCAGAGTGCCATTAGGATGTTGGGCACCTTCTTCTGTATGTCGTTCTGGTTTGTTCCTTTATTTCAACCTAAACAGGGAGAAGTGCTGGAGCAGGAATAAAAACATATTTGCATCCTATTTGCAGCAGTTAGCAGCACCACACAAAGGAATCAAACAAAATATACTTGCTTCTGATTAATGACATAACTTAGAGACATCACTTTGGCAAATCAAGGAAAATCACAGCTACAAAACAATGTTGCCTTCCTTCAATTACATTTCCATCAATTTTACTCTGTAAATCACTATTATTATTGTTTATCAAACAAAATATTCTTTGAAATTTCAAAACCCCAGCTAGGGAATATATACCATGTACCCAAGATGTTTGGGAAAATAACCTGTCCAGTTGTATTGCTGAGGTTGTTACCTGAGGATTCAATGGGTACCCATGACAGCAATACTTTTCTTATATTGTTTGAGTGTGTTTAGTTTAACCCAGAGTGGCAGGCAGGCAAACAACAGCCAACAGTAATTTTGAATTAAATTATCCTGTGCTGCAGGACATGTGCACAGCATGCTCTACTCTGTAAAGGTGCATTACTCACTAATCAACTTATTACTGAGGTTAGACATGCACTGAACATGTGCATCTACTTCAATGATGTTCTTAAAGACAGTATATTCCTCCAAATAGTAAATTAATCAGTATTTACATTTCAGCACTTACCAGACTCTAATCCACCATATTTGTAAGGATACTGCACACACAGGCACAGCTGTAAACTAATCTGAGTCTTCCCAGCAGAACTTTCCCCGGCAAGCTCTGTGATTCCCACTAAAGGAATGCCACCTTTCAACAAGTTATCCAGCACTGAACATCCCAGGCTCAGCTTCTGGTGTTGGGAGGTGAGACGATCATTATCTTGGTAGAGCTGAAGTGCTGCAGTGTTTGGGATTTTTTTTAATGATTAAAAAAAAAAAAAAGAAAGAAAGAAAAAAAAAGAGTTTCATTTATTACCTTTCTAGCAGAGGCTGCCTACGAGGCAGGCATCCCATCTATGAGGGATGCTTTCTTTGTTGATGGAGAATTTTCCTAATTCAGGATGGTCTTCTCCAGTTTCCTTTCCCCACAAAGCAACTACTGAATGTCTGTTCAAAAACTGGTAATTTACACTGAGCCCTTTTCCTCCTCTCAAACTTTTTTCCCTTTCTCTGCCTCCAAGGTGTCTCTATGGAAAGCTACACTCTGGGAAAACATTGACAGCAAGGTTCAAGCCCAGCAATTATGGAAATGGAAAGCTATAGCAGAGTATAAAACAGCACAGCAGGCACCTGGCCAAGGCCTAAAGACATATGCAATCACAAGAAAATAAATCTTAAGTACAGAGCTGTCATGAAGCATTTGTATAAGAGGAACTATTATATCCTGCTTGATTTGGAATGAGGTGTTTTTAACAAATCAGTTTATGCAGCTTTTAAGTTTTGCAACCAGTCGTAGTCCAAAAGGAAAATGGCAAGCGAGAAAGAGCATGTGAAAGAAAAAGGAAATATCTTGTTCCTCTAATTAAGTTTTTCATACTGGAGAACCATTTTGTCTTGTTTCAAGCAGGCTTGATCCTGAAGAACGACACCCATCTATTTCCATCTACTCCCAGGTCTCCAGGGAGCTGCCCTTAGGATAGTCAAATAATTCACTACAGCGAAATAAAAACACTTGCTTTTTCATTTTTAAACCACATTACTGTGCCAGTGAGGAGCCAGAACCATGTTTTCTCCCAGAGACAGTTATTTTAAGTTTGAAGTAGAACACCTTTTTTGTATTGACTACATTACCTGTGACCATGCTGTTCCTCCTCAGCGTGAGAGAGACTGTTTTCAGCAGGCACTGTATGTCTGCACTGGAGAGCTTCATCAATCTTTGCAAGTCTGCTCCAGAAAGGTTTAAAATCTCTTTTACCGATTTGATGTCAGCTGAAATCAGAAGAACTTTTATAAATACTTTTGGGCTGGATGACAGTCTTAACACAGGAAAGTTTTCCCAATTTCTACCACTCGTTTGCCTAAAGTTTATCTACGCTGCATTCTTGTAAAGTGGGCAGGCAACACTCACCTGGAATGTATCGACATAGGCTACAAAATTGTTTGGAAAATGATTACAGGAGCATGGGCAAATGGCCTCACTTCTAATTACTCAAAAATTTGTTTATTAAATACTTAATTATAGTTCTGAAGTGTTAATGTCCATCTACAGGCTTACACCCACAGACAGACAGTTAGACAAAGGAAGACACTGTAGTAGCAGATCTGTTAGTGAGACTTTGGCAAATTGAGTTACCTTTCTTCAAGGCAGCAACTGTTCTAGGGTTCAAGTCAAATTGGTCCCAGTCCATTTCCTGACACCGCACAGGGACGAGCAGAGCATCACAAAATTATCTGTGATTAAAGCAGCTTTTATTGCAGACACATGCAAGAAAAAAATAAGCATAAATCAGTATCAAAAGTTTCTAGGACCTTTTTTAACAACGTACATAACAGTTATCTTAGAGAAGTAACAATTGTTCTGGGATTATTATTATAATATTATGGGAATTATTTTATATAATAATAATAATTACATATATTGATACAATAACTATTATTCTATTATGGGAATACTGTGGCCAGCAGGTTGAGGGAGGTGACCCTCCCCCTCTACTCAGCCCTAGTGAGGCCACATCTGGAGTACTGTTTCCAGTTCTGGGCTCTTCAGTACAAGAAAGACAAGGAGGTCCTGGAAAGGGCCCAGCAGAGGCCACAAGGAGGATTAGGGGTCTGGAGCATCTCCCTTCCAAGGAGAGACTGTGGGAGCTGGGCCTCTTTAGGCATGCAAATATCTCAAAGGTGGGTGTCAGAGGATGGTGCCAGATCCTTTTGAGTGGTGCCCAGTGACAGGATGAGGAGCAATGGCCATAAACTAAAACACAAGAACTTCCATCTCAGCATGAGGAAGAACTTCTTCACATTGAGGGTGGCAGAGCACTGGAGCAGGCTGCCCAGGAAGGTTGTGGAGTCTCCCTCTCTGGAGACATTCCAAAGCCACCTGGATGTGCTCCTGTGTAACCTGCTCCGGGTGACCCTGTCTTGGCAGGAGTTGGACAGGATGATCTACAGAGGTCTCTTTCAACCCCAGTGATTCTGTGATTCAACCCACTGGCAGAAGTCTTCTCAGATGGCTGTTTACATATATCCTACTAAAGAGTTCAACTAATAATCCTGCAGTTAAGAACTATTAGTAATTTTAATTGCCTGTGCTTCTGGACAGTGCTTTTGCTCTGAAGCTTGCAAATACACTGGACAGTCATTTCTACCCTGACACTCTTCACGTGAGCTTTTCATTCTCAAATAGAAAAAACAATCTCACACGTGCAATTTGGGATGACCCACGACTATTCATGCATTGGACAGTCAAATACGCATTTATTACCTAAAAGCAAATTTAATATTAAAACGTTAAAATCTGTTTGTTTTTTTTAACAACATTAAACAGTTCTTTTAATACTTTGGTCTAAAACACAATACTCTCGGTGCCTAGAGGAGTACTGTGAGGTTCTCGGTATTATTCTGATAATGTTTATGAGGGATAGCGGCAGACACTCCCTCATAACTCCCGGGAGTTATGTGAGAATATATGACTTTATGAACAATCCCTTTTCCAACATGGGGAGGAGAAGCTGTGATGGATGCTGATGGCAGACCAAATACAAGAGAAGAAACAGTTACTTTGAAGCAATACCTATTTAAAGTTACATTCTGACAAGGGTTAGAAGCCGAGACTTACTGGAGTCAACCATGATTACGACGACCCTTGACTGAGGGGCTCCAAAACATTGCGCACGCTCCGCTCACACTGATGAGGCACCGGGGAGAAGGGAATACCGGGAGCGGGTCACGGGGCAGCCGGGGGTGTCCCACGGGCCCGGCACCAGGCGGGGGGAGCGGAGTGCAGACACACTGCGGAAGAACAGACAGACGGACACAAGGACCGACCGCACCGCCTCCCCGCTCTCACTCGTCACGAACCCCCGCAGCCAATCAGCGAGCAGCTCGCCCTCCGCGGGCCAATCAAAACTCCTCCGAGCGGCCGCCCCGGCGGGACAGCCAATGGCACGGAGCCGGTCGCCACTGCCCCGCGGGGCCGAACCGTGCCCGGAGCCCCGGGCGAGCGCTGCCGTACCGGCCGCGGGCCCTCGGCGGAGCCGCGGGATCCGAGCCTGCCTGCCCGCCCGCTCGGGGAGTGGCTGCGGCGCCTCCTCCAACGCGGAACTCGGGGGGGGCGCGGCCGAGGCGCCCGCGCGCTTCGCTTCCGGGTTGTGGTGCCGAAGGGGCGGGGCGGGAACAACGCGCCCGCCTCAAGCCTCCAAGCGACACGCGATTGGCTGGGGCGCTCATCTCGGGCAGGCGGAACGCTGGCAGTTCGCTCTTCCCATTGGTGGCGCGCCGTGTCCGTCCCGCGGGACCGCCCGACCATTGGCCAGCGGGGGTGCCCGTCCCGCGGCCGAGCGGCGGCCGCGGCGGCGCGCGGGGGAAGATGTCGGGCGGCGACGCCAAGAAGCTGGTGCGGTCCCCGAGCGGGCTGCGCATGGTGCCCGAGCACCGCGCCGCCCGCAGCCCCTTCGGCCTCGATGAGCCGCCGTGGGTGCCCGACAAGGAGGTATCGCCGCGGGCGGGGGCGCCGCACTTCCCTTTCCCCTTCCTTCCCCCCCTCTTTATTTCCCGTGCGTTAATAGATTAAAGGACGCAAGGCTGGGGCTGTCACTCGTTCTTCAGGGGCGTTGCGGCCCCATCACAAAAATTAGCGACTTGCTGAGTTAAAAGTATCGCGATCTGAGCAGCGTTGCTTTAAATGCTTATAAAGGTGGTTCTGAAGGCTTTAAGTGCTTACGAAGGTGATTCTGAAGGCTCTGTAGATGTAAAAGTAATTATACAACGTGTTAAGGCGATAAGGCTGAGTTAGAACAGCCCTTCTGGCTCCCGGTGCGAATGTTCGTGGTGTTAAACAAGCACTGAACAACTTAAGACTGTTTCAGTTGACTTTGCTTTTAAACACCAAGTAAACAATGTGATCGTGATATTATATCTAATTTCATGTAATATGCGCTATTTGTTGCCAGTCCCCACAGCCAGATGATAATGCAACATAGAACCGATTGTTTGTTTATTTATTTATTCTGCGGTGTGGACACACGCCAGTTTGTTTAAATGTGACCGGAATGGAGATTTATTTTAGATGAGCCAACGTGAATTTAAGCCGGGAGTCACCAGACAAAGCCATTCTTTGGCAGATACGGACGTGGCTGGTCTGTTTTGTGTGGGAACATTGTGTCCTCCCTTGGCTAAGAACGAGGAAGAAAGTTTTTTCTACTCTACCTGATGTCTCTTGAGGCAGAAAATTCTGTGTAAAAGTAATAATTAATAATTCTGGAGACTTGCTCTGCCAGCACAGCTTCTACATCTTAGGCCCACCTGAGCTGCCATAAGGGGGATGAGCAGTAAATCAGCTGCTGGTTTTGTCTGAAATAACAACCCTTTTTTGGGAAGTGACCTTTTCTATTTATTTTAATAAACAAGCGATCTGCTGCAATACCTAGTGTGAGTTTCCTCAAGTTATTCTCTTCCATGCTTAGAAAACCCATCACTAGCAGCTCTTTTCTGTCTTATATGTAAGACAGCTGTTTTCTGTCTTATATGTAAAATAAGATAAATTTTCAGTGGCCGGAGCAGGGTGTCCTTGGAAGTCTGGGCTGAGCTGCCCAGATTCCCACCCAGCTGGCACCGTGTGTGCTCCGGGGCTCTGGGTGTGCTGCAGGTGGGGTGTGTGTTTATCTGTGAGCTTGTAGCAAAGTCTGAGCAGTTATTGTGCAAGTGCCTTCCCTTTGTGCTTTGCTTCTGCTGTGTAGGTGAGTTGCTGCACCCCTGTGCGCTCACCTGGGCCACCTGGAAACCTGATTCCTGACAGATATCATTTGTGTAACAGTTAAATTGAAACTGGTTTTCTCCTTGACCTTCTGAAATGCAGTTTAGCATGTCAGTAGTTCTTGCTTATAGCAGGCTGGTTACATTAAGGAAAACAAGGTACTTAAAACTCAGTCTAATACACAGACCCATCTTAATTCTACTAGAGGTTGTTTGAGGGTTGTAGTAGGGTTTATTTAAACTAGTTGGATATATTTAAAGAACTAACTTTCTCATTTTAGAGACATCAGTCTGATGTGTGTTGTTAGTTTGAATTTTATGTTACAGTTGTACTGCAGGTATTCATTCCCCTTAAAGTTCAGCTTTTCCCCATAATCTGCTGATCTGATGGTGTTGAATTGTGACAATGTTTTCTTTGCAGCAGGCTCAGTGATATTTGCTGTTGAGAGGAAGTGTCTTACGGGCAAATGTTTTAAGTGCATTTGTTAATGCCAGATTAAGAATATGAATTGTTGTTTTGTAACTAGTTATTTTACTAGATTTCGTAAAGAATTTTGAAGTTCTGAAATCGTTTTGCTTAACAATTGCTAAATGTGTTATAAACATTTCCCTCAAAGAAAGCACGTATGTGATACGCAGGGAAGCTTAGAAACACCATGTTTTTGCTAAAAAATGAAATCTAAAGAGACAGTGTTATCTAGTTAATGAATTAGTTGAGAACTATTGATCTTGTTACCATGTCAGACATAATTAAAAACTGTCTTCGTCCAAGACAAGACCTTGACTGGTACTAGACAATGCTAATCTGGTTTTTCAAATCCATTGGCTTCTGCTGTGCAGCCAGTAACACTCACAAACTCAGTAGCTTTATTTTTCTTATGCAGGGAGAGTCTACTGTCTTGTTTTTTTGAAATTAAGGTCACCTATGACTTATGGCAGTTAGTTTTGTGAAGCTTATATAGCACTGAAATATAATTCAAGTTATTAATTTTATGTCACAAGATTATACAGTCTTAAAATATCAGTTACTTTGAGGAATTTGAAGTCTAAGACTGAAGCAGGACTATGGAAAACTTTGCTTTTGGTAGTCTTATTTGTAATACAGACAGAGAGTTGAGGTGGATAATATTATGAACATCTGTGCTGAGCATCATTAAACTTGAGACAGCTTAAAATGCTGGTCACTGCCTGTGTCTTTTCTGACTCGGAATTTCTTTGTAAATCACCAGCAGAGCTCAGCTGGTGATGTCTCTATTAAGGAAATCTTGGACTAGAAATCAAGTGAAGTTTGTCAGTTTGGCTGCAGAGGTGGCCAGACCTCGTGACATCCAGCTGTGCACCAGATGCTTCCATGGCTGAGGAACACTGTGTGCTGCACAGGAACTCACAGATGTGGTGAAGGCGATTCCCTGGGGTTCCTCAGTCGCTGCAGGAGGGAACTGAGCTTCCCAGAGCAGGGCCCTCCCTTGGCTTGGGCTCTCAGAGGCGGCACTGGTTGTGTGGCAGAGCTGCCCCTGGAGTGCTGGTGAACTTGGGCAGCTGCAGTATCAGAAAGCACCAGGAGCTGTATCTGGCCCGAGTTCCCTTGTGCCTGCTGGCACCATCTGCTTTGGTCAGGTGTGTTCCTGGGGGGGATTTGGGCAGCTCCTGAACTTCCACGTTTGCAAAGGTTCACTGTGTTAACGAGCTGAACCAGGTGTTCCTGTGCATCACTTCTTGAAACGCTGTGTTATTATGTATGCAAATAAAGCATGTGAAGTGGAACTATAACTTCCTGTCCATCTGTGGGAGTCTCACCTCTGGTTGGATCCGTGGTATTATGAAAATCAGTTACCACACTTGAGCAAACACCTGAGAAATTCTACTCTATTTGTAACGAACCAGCTCTCGGTATTTTTAAATTAATACCAAGATGCAACAACTGTTGGATGCTCTTCCATTTTCCTCTTGTTAAATGAAGTAATCTGATATCAGTATTAGTGGCTGACTGTACGTGAAATGAATATACTTGTGACATAATTTTTTTTTTCTTTTTTTACGTCTTTTTGTTTGAAGATATGAAAAGTAACTTGGACATCATGCTTCCTTCCCTCTAAATGTGATAAAACCCCTTCAAGCAATAAAGCTTAATTCAGTACTTGTCACTCTCTAATTCTGTCAGTGTACGGATGAATATGAAAATATCACCTTTCAGGATATTCTACAATAAAGGTCTTGTCCCAGGCAAAGCAGAAGTTGATATTATGCAAATGGTTTCACTTGGTTCTGGTTACTTAAAGCAGAAATGCCCTTAAGGAACAGTGTATTGAACCTACTTGTGTCCGAACATTTTCCTAGGAAAATCCTGTTCTGCAGTGCCAACTGCCATATGCTGTTGGACTTGTGATTTATTTATGACTGCTCTATATATCAGGCAGGGCTATCATCATGGGTCTGGAATTCAGAAATATTTTTCTATAGAGTTTGTGTTAAATAAGAGGATGGGTAATTTGACTTCTTCCTGAGAAGGACTTTTGTATGTTTAGCATAACATTGTGTGTGAAATCTACATAGGACAGTATTTTAAGAGTTTGGGTTGGTTTTTTTTCTAGTTTGTGACTTGCGCTTTCTGCATTTGCCAAAACACAAATAAAAAGACCGAAACCAGTAAAAACAAACAAACAAAAAACATCACCATGCAAACCCAACCAAAAAACCTCCCACTATACCAAAATTCTTGCCAGGTCCAGCTCCCAGACAAGCTACACATCAAAAATTAAGACAGTCAAGATCAGTGTAGAGTAGAACCTGGTATTAGCTGTCTGAGTTACAGACATGAAACCTGGGGAATGCTGAAGTTACTTCATGTTGAAGGTTATTCATCAGTGAGTGTTGGAATAAGCTTTTGTACAGCCATTGTGAAAAGAGGTGGTTGGATGCCTTAGCTCTGTATGTGTTATTTGAGACGGTTCAGGAACATTTCTAGTTCTCTTTTGTGTGGGATTTAGAAACAGCTTGTTGTAACAAATTCTACAAGTAGCTGTTTATGTTCCCTTACAGTGAATGCCGTTACTCTCTAATGTGTTAAATGTCTGTTTAGACATAAGAACCTTTCATGTAAACTATTGCCAATTATTAACAAGCTTACACTTCAGAAGAACATGAAAGTTTCTAGAGAATTTTTAATTTAGCTGCTGTAATATTTTTTTTTTTGCTGTAGTTGTTGAACTTGTGACTGATTGAGTATCTGCTGGAGCAAAAGTCCCCTTATAGAAGCTGTTGTAACCTGAAGGGATTTATAGAAAAAAGGGTTAAATATTGAAATATGTTAATTAAAGGCAAAGGGTGATTACTGTGTTCTTAGCAAATAGGACCTGCTTATCTTAGGGCATGTGTTTAAGATGACATTCTGCTGTAGTCTGAGATAGTCTGGTTTAGGTGTTTCAGTTTGTAGAGTTAAAAACTTACTACAGGATCTAACCATGTTCTCCTGAGTCAGATGTCAGGCACAATTTTGAATTAGTATTTGCAAATCTAGAAATAATTGCACTATAAGCCTTGGAAAGTAGGTTTTGATACGGTGGATAAAAATATGTAAAATCATGTTGAAAATCCAGTGATCTAATTGCTGAGTATCAGCCCTTTCATAAGTGACTTTTATACAGAAAAATCTGGTTGTCCTGCAGTCACTGATCACTCCTGCTAGTTTAAACAATGAAAATTGTCACCCCTTAAACTCTGCTTAGTTGTGAGAGATAAACTCCTTCAGTTTTTTTTTGGTATTTCTTTTGGAAGGAGTGTGGGTGTAAGCTTGTTTTAGGAAAGAGATATTTCAGGAAGTGACTCCTTGTAGCTGGAATAAAAATTAGGTCTTGGTGGCTTGGAAGAAAACCAAGTATCTCCTAGCACGTTTCAAAAATGTGTGAGTACTGAGAGCATTGAAATACATAAACAATGTTTTAGAGAGTCAGCAGAGCATCACAGGATAAAATGGTGAGGACAAAAACTTATATAAAAATGGTTGACTCTGGAATATAGCACTGTCTGGATAGCCAAACATTATCAAGCGTGGTAAGTACTTCTGAGACGTAGTTTTGCCTGCTGGCAAGATGCACTGTTCCTGAGGGGGAAGTTTGGCAGCTTTTTTGGTCTTACAAGTGGGGATGACATTACTTTGCTACATCAATATTAAATGAAAGCCATCCATGGTGGAAAGATAAGGGATAGAAATTTGTTGGAGGTGTTTCTTTATAAGGCGTAATATAAAGCTCATTCTTTGTATATGGTGGTAGAATTAAAAGTTTAGAAATTTTGTAGATTAATCTTAATTTGTACTGTTTTCCAGTGCCCGAGATGTATGCAGTGTGATACAAAATTTGACTTCATAACTAGAAAGGTAAGAGAAATCAATGAAACTTAAAGCAGTAACTGTTGCAAAATACTAATATGGACTTATTTTGAGTTAAATGTAGAGGATTTCGGTTGAATGCCCTGCAAAGTCTGATGTAACTTAGTTTTTCTTTCTGTTCTGCCTTTTCTGACTAGAGTCCTTCCTTTTGGTTCTGTTTCTTTGCAAAGCTTCTTGTTGCTCACTGTGTAATACAAGGGTTTTTTCTAAATTACTGGGTACCTGCAGGATTTACAGTCAAAGGAAGAGTTCGAGAAGCTCGTGCTGGAGTGGGCTGTTAACATCAGGACTGACATAGCACCCAAATCAACTAATTCAGTTGTGTTTGGGGAGAAAAATTAGTTGTGGAAATGTAATGTTTTCAGGAATAATGAATTATAGTCTTACATTAAAGAACTGTATTGTTAAAATGTAAAGAACCAAAACTCAGATTTTCCTTCTGTTCTAAAAGTAAACCAGGATTTATCTTCGGTTTGGAATAGAGAATTTCTGATTAAAGTAGAAAGTATAAACTACATAATTAGTATGTATCTCACTGCATGAAAACACTAACATTAGAGTAATTATGTTCATTACATACCAGCAAGCAGATCACTGGAATGCTACTGGTGTGCAGAATATGACATGGAGAAGGAAAGTACTGTCCCAGAAAAGGCCAACAATGATTTTTAGGAGGGAATATCATTCCTTTGTATAACTGCACTGACACTCTTTTAGCATGCCCTTGTGAAAGTGAAGAAAGATGGGGAAGTGTGACTTGTAGTGCAGTGACAAAGTCAATATTTTTTATTTATTATTTGGAGGGAGATGGAAGGAGAAATTTTAAACCAGACACACTCATACCAGATAACAGGCTGCTGTATTTTACTTGTGTTACTTTTGGGAGGCAATTGCAGGCAGCCCTGGGAAATAGGTACTCCAGAGAATTTTGCGTTTGGAAGGAAAGCCTAACACTGACCGAAATTGCACTGTATCAGTTCCTTGTATCAAACTGCTCAGGCTTGCTTTGAGCCACAAATTAGTTCCTGCTTGCCTGGGAATACTTGTTCTGTCACGAGAACTTGCATCAGGAAGATCTGCTGGCACTGTCACACCCCAGGAGTGATCTGGAGCACAAGCCACTTGCTGCAGATTTAAGAGCTGTGAAACACATTGCAATACTTGTTCTGGTTTTGCAACTTCATTGGATTTGTACTCTGCTGCCTGATATTTCTGATAGAGGAATAGCTTTAGGTTCTCAGTATGAAGATTTTTATCTTTTTTCCTTGGGAGAAACTTGAGAATAAGTTTTAAAAGAGAAGAATAGTATTTTCAGTTGAGGAAGAATAGAGACTTCAGTTGAAGTTCCCCAAGATCTTTGCTTGGAAGTAAGAAGGGACCTGGAAACCACTCTTGGGTTTTTATTGACAGTGAGGTGAAGGATTTGCTGGACACTGGAGAAGCCCTTTCCTCTCTGGTCTGCTTCAGAGGCATCTTTACAAGAGTGCCAGCAAAAGCTTAAAGTGCTGCTGTTCACGCTATACTCAGTCCTTTGTGTTCAATCTACAGAGATTTCTTTCTGCCACTTTAGCACTTACATTTCCTTTACCTGTCCCTCAGCCTGTACCTTTCACACCTGAGAAACTGTTGGGGAGGACGAGATGTAACATAGTAACCTTATCAAATTATCCCCTCCTAGTTTCCTTTGTAAATAAATAAACAAAACGTTCTCTCCCGCTCAGCATCACTGCCGGAGGTGTGGGAAGTGTTTCTGTGACAAGTGCTGCAGCAAAAAAGTGCCTCTGCCTCGCATGTGCTTTGTGGATCCCGTGCGCCAGTGTGCGGAGTGTGCCCTGGTCTCACAGAAGGAGACGGAGTTCTACGACAAACAGCTCAAAGTGCTCATGAATGGTAAGGACCCTGTGCACAGATGAGCTGTTGGATCTCTTTTCTGTTTATTCAAATTCTGATAAACAGTAGGAGTGATGCCTCTCGTCCAGCAAGCTGTGCTTTTGTCTCCTTCTTGTCGTGCCCCTTGTTTGGCAGGTAACAATTCTGTGTTACCGGTTTATTTAGAGAGAAGTTCACACTTCTTAGAAGTGTTTACACCACGCTTCTTAGAAATGTTTACACCTCTCAGTTTATACATTTTGGTCTTTAAAAATAGTGATTTAGTTAAAGACATATTTTTAATGCCTGTGATAACAAATGTGTATGCAGTTGGCATTTTCCTTGAAATAATGCGTCTTTTAGCCATATTCCTACATCTATTTAGCCATTAAATAAGGATGAAAAATACTTTAGAGTAGAGAATAGTTTAATATTTTCGAACAAGATACAGTGCTTGTTTCAAGCTTCATCTGAGAGCTTTGATCTTGCCCGTGGCCTACAGCTGTGGTTGATGGCAGATCATCCTGAGTGGCCAATTTTCCATAGGATTAAAACTACATGCAGTATAGCAATTCGTGCTCCAATTACATTAAGAAAGCTGAATCTTCAGTTTTTAAACTATTCTGTGATCCTTGAGTGCCTTTTGATGGTCTCTCAGCATGATGCCAGTGTGCATACTGGGTAAGCTAAGCCCCACGTCTGGTGAGCGTGGATACTCCTGGGGAGATCCCAGGATCAGAAGGGAGTATGTTCATCCCCATAGCACACAAATCATTCTTCACTCTGCTTTGCCATAGGGGTGCAGACAAGTTTTCAAACAATGTCTTCTAAACTGAAGACTTTTTTTTATAAAGCGTGTCCTGTTTGCCTTCACGTTCTGCTGTTCAAGTCTGAAGTTGTTCCTGACTTGCTGTAGAGCCACAGTTTGTGTTATTTTCTCATTTCCCAGACCAGCAGTATTGGGATGAGGTAACACAGGGACCATGAGGCATGGAGGAAGTAAAGGGGTTAGGTGTATAGGCTGCTTGAAGTTATGAATCACTTCTCTAATGTAGCAACGATGATTTTCCCCATGTCAAAGCAGTTTTGAGGGGGAAGAAACACAACATGAAGGCTAAAGTTCACTGCCCTCACAGCAAGACTGAGCCAGCCTTCAGTAATGAAAAAGAGATGTCTTTGCTGTTTATTAAGCATAGAACTGAAGGTCATGTCCTGCTATTAGATTATTCTTTTTTTTTTTTGTTTTGAATACTGAAATAATAGCTTGTGTTATGATGACCACATAGGGTCTTTAATTGCCTGTCTTTGCCACCTCCAGTTCTCTTCTGATTTTTAAAAGATTCATCTTAGATATCATGTGCATTTCTACAGCATGTGGGAGAAATTACATAGCATGTGTGAAAGGTCCTGTGATTCAGAACATGATAATTAAAGATGAGATTTTTATACTTGAGTGTTCTGCTGATGTTAATCAGTTTAACATTTCAATTACTCTCTTTATTTCACCCAATTTTGTGTATTAGTAGGTAAAAATTAGTTACCCTCTTTGATACTTGAATGTTCCTTCTTGAACTCTGCATTAGAATACTGAAACATTTCTTCCCAGGTGCTACATTCTTTGTAACTCTTGGAACATCTGATAAATCTGAACTTATGGTTTGTCGACTTTCCAGCAACCAGAGGTAAGAAAGAAATTGCACTTGTAAACTATAGTATTGTTGCACTTACAGCTCTATTATTATCTGATACCCTAAAGAAACTATAAGAGTAATTGGAGAGAGTAATCACATGGAAAGGATAGATTTATTTATCTGACGTTACTGGAGTCAGTTTGTTTGAATTTATTAGGGGTGTGGATCAGAGTGCTTTGGAAAGGTGGATCTCCACTCACTGATAATGCCTCTTGGTGCCACTGGAATACAGTGGTTTTGCCACCTAATAGGGGATCACAGGAAGCAGGGGAAGGGAAAAGTCTGTAGGCACTGAAAAAAGCTTGTTTTGGAATGATTCTAACACTACACCATATTGTTTAGCATTACAACCAAAGCATTACTTTGGTCATCCCCTGTAATTTGGTTAACTAGACCACTTTGTTCACTTTTTCCTCTGGAGCTTTGGAAGAATAAAATTTTGTAATAAAAGAAGAGCTTTTAATATTTTGGATGGGTCTCCTGGCAAACAGAACTATAGGTTTTGTGGGGTTATTTTCCTAAAACTGAAGAACTTAAATGAAAAGTAATACTTCCTGCTTGATTTCTTTCCCTCTTCACCCCAAAGAACACATAAACAGCATCACTGAGAGATTATGTTTATTTTTGTTTTCTTTGATTTGGACTTGATATTGTAGAAAAAAAATTATTTTTTAAAAAAAGTTTTTCTTCTGTTATGTAGATACCTGGTTTTGGATGGAGACAGCCACTATGAAATTGAAATTATACAGATTTCAACAGTTCAGATACTCACAGAGGGATTTACTCCTGGAGGTAAATTTTTCTTTTAATATAAATTAACTATTTAGAAAAAATGTGATGTTGTAATTATTGTTTGAACTAGACAGTGCAGTTCTAGGTTATTGGTAACTTCAGTGTAACTGTGTTAATTACAGCTGCTCTCAGAATAGAGTGCAGTGTGTGAAACCCTGTCCATGTGGCTACTGGGATTTTGGGGAAAACCTAAGAATTGAGAAATTCCTTTACAGCTGTAATATGGGACAGTCTCTCAATAAACCTGAGTAAGGGTGGTCATCATCTGTTCAGATACTTTCTCTTGGCTAAATACAAATGTCTATTGATTTAAAAGCTCATAGGAGGAAACTGTAGTCTTTGGTATTAGCCTTTTCCGTTTCAGAATCCAGCTGGGATTTCTCTTCTGCTGGTACAAGCAGTTGTTAGGAGAGTGGAACTGTGGGGGAGAAAAAAATAGTTAAACTATGCTTTTTAAATTTCATTCAAGATGAAGGGGTGGCCAAATGAAACTGGTAACATCTGTATTGGAGTGCAGCTACTTACTGCCTCATCTCTTACCAGATTTTAGAGTATTTCAGGATGAACTTGAATATGATTTGACTGAAATGAGAACAAACAAGGTCAGGAGTTTCAATAATTGTACTTTATCAACACCTCTGTCACTGCTGGGTTTTTCTAATTGCATAGCCTGTCTGTGCAGTATTCAGTCAGTGCAGCATGTTAACTTTAATAAACTTACCTTGGTATTCAAATCAACCAGATGTGCTGCTGAGTCACTTAAGGCTTTAATTTCTTGTTCACTACTCTTCTGACTGCTTTATCTTTTTTCTGCCTGCCTTCCTTCTTGATGGTAGAAAAAGATATTCACACTTACACCAGCCTTCTGGAGAGCCAGCCTGTTACTGAAGGTATCAGCAGTGCCTTTGAGCGTGACTCACCTCAGCATGTTGGAATGACCCCCCCTCACATCTCCCTGCAGTGCTGTTTATTTGCGTGATCTGTAGCTGCTGTTCAGTTTGAGTTGTGTTCAAATCTGACGTGCATCTGTTCCTTTCCATCTGTCTGTTTATTAAACCAAGAATGAATGTTTTGTAACACTTTGGAGGAGAACTAAAGCACTCAGGGCCTTCTTTAGACCAAGTGAACTGTTGTCCATGCTGGAAGGGAGAAGGGAAGATGAGAAATGGTATCTTCAGTGGTACAGTGTTACACACCACCTGCTTTAACAAGTGTGCTGAATTGGGTATACCAGAAATGAAAAATATACTCCCTGTGTGCTGTCCAGAAAGGCTTTGCACTGGAACTGGTAATTAATGGCTTGCTTTTACATATTTTTAAAAGAAAGAAGACTTATCATGCAAGGTGTGTTCTGCCTGACTCAGTAATGTCCTGAAATGCCAGACATGGGCAAACTAGTCAAGGCTGTAGGTGTTTATTTCCACTGATTTAAATAGTCCCTTAATCTGTTGTTCTGACTGGCAGATGCAGGGGAGCAAGTGATGAAGTTGAATTTCCATTTAGCCTCAGAGAGGAGCAAATAGCTACTTTGATAAACCCTGCTGTGGGCTTCTGACTGGATTGGTTAGACCGAGACTGTGATTTGTTTTGCTCCTCAGATATTGCAGTAACAGCCTTCGGGAGCCCTCTCACACAGACACTTTTAAAAAGAGCTTTGCAAAGTGGCTGTGTGTGCTGGTGCTGCTCCTGGGGCTTAGTTTATGCTCCACTGCTGCAGGAAGTAATGATAATGAAGCATGGCATTCTGAAAGCTCTTGTTTAATTTGTGTATTTTTGCTTTGGTTTATCTTCATCTCTGCAGCCAGAGTAAGAGAGATACAAACGTCTGTTGTGCTATTGTCAGAGCAGCTTCTTCTGTAGCAATTTCCTTCAGGAAGTAAATTTGTCAGCTGTTATCTAGTCTTGCATAAGCATTTCTCTCAACCTTTGCCAGGTTTGGAAGGATTTCTGACTGCTATGCCAGACTCTGTATCCAGCTTTGCCATCAAAGTGGATACTAGTAGCTCATCTTACAGACTGCAGGCTACAGTGTGAAACTGTGGTATCACGTCTTGACATGATGATAGTAAATCATGAGGGTGTTCTCAGTGTTCGTGGCTTCACCTGATGGCTTATGCAGGTTCTGCCTCGGTGAGAATTAAACAGTTTTGAGGCTGCAGGTTCCACTGCCTGGCACTACCAGCCGTGGTCACAACCTCCTTGGATACAGCAGCTGTTGGTGCACCTGCAGCTGGTTGTGCTTTGAACCGAGCAATGAGCATGTTTCTGCAAACATGCTTATGAGCTGGAAGAAGTTGTTTTACTTAGCTGGCAAAACCTGTTGCTGTTCAAGATGTTATTTCTCTTTCCAGGAGGCAACACTCGTGCCATAGGTATGATTCTGCAGTACAAGGTACCTGGGTCGGAGGAGGTAACGCAGATGAAATTCACGGCCGGTGAGGACTTCAACTGTAACAGGAAGCTGTCAGCAAGTTGGCTGGCTGCTATGCATAAGGTAAGCACAGCAGCCAAAACTTAGAGAAGGCTTAGAAGAAAATCTTTACATGGGGTGTTTAGTAGCACTAAAGAGAGCAGGCTGCCTTAGGAGTATTTCTATTATTTTTTTATTAAGAGCTTAAGGGCCTCATTGCTTAGCAAACAGAACCTATGGATGGCTGTAATGAACGTGACTTTAGATTTATGCTCAGATAGTTAAGAAGTTATGCACTCTAAAGGATTTTCCAAGATCTTTTGTGTATCATTAGATGAAAAGAAATAGGAATTAGACTTTAAAGTTCCTTAGGATTTTGTTTCTGGCTGATGAATGTGCATTATGAAATACTCTTTTGAACCTAAATTCAGCTAATTGTTTTTACTGCTTTATGAAGGCTCAAAGACATTGTTGATTTTTGAAAACAGAAGACTTTAATCTTTTGCTGTTAGGCCCTGTATGGGTAATGAAGAGTCATATTTCCTAAGTCAAAGTTATGGTGGAAAAAACCAAAGCCACACCAACTTCATTCATCTGATCAGTTGCTCATCGGAACTGTTACTTATAAGGTGCCTGCAGAGGCAGGTGTATGGCTGTTTGCTGCTTTATTGCTATTGTTGAGCTCCCCAGTTTTCCCAACCCCAGCATTTACCTCTGTTCAGCCCAGTGTGCTCAAACTTTCTATTGCCATGAAAGTGCATTCAGTACTTCCTGAATCCTAGTACATGCCTTGGGTGGAAGAAAACAGAGGAAGAATTTAAAGCCTTGGATTTAAAGGAGATTTTTGGAGGGGTAAAAAAAGGAGATCAGGTGGCTGCAAGTGAAAGTTCAGTTAACAAAATGACGTTTTGCCTTGGTGTTTGTTAGGCAACAAAACTTCTCTATGAGTCCCGGGACCAGTGAGAACTGCAGACTTGGCCTCCTGAGGGAAGACACAGACACCAGCCTCCACAGACCTGCCTCTCACTTTTTGCTGATTTGACAGCTGGAAATATTTGCTGTTCTTGACTCTCTCATTCCAGTGTGGTTCATTATGTAAGAACTGGCAAATGCAATGTGAGTATTTTTTGAACCATGAGTATTCACGGTAGTGTGCAATATGTATACAGTTAATGCTTTAAAAACAGCCTCATCTTTTAAGACTTTGTATATTTTGTTAAGCCTTTACTGGCACTTAATATGAAAGTGACCTGCACTACAGCTAATGTACAGCACAACTTTTATAGTAACAATTATATAAACTGTTTGCTACAGAAAGCAAACAAATGTGTATGTCTCTTCTGCAGAGAATAGCTTTTGGGTATAGATCTCAGGTTTTTCCCTCTATCCAAATGTTTAAAATCAATGTACAAAAAAAATCTGCCTTAGATATGATTTTATAGAAATCACTTGGGTTTTTTTAAACATTTCATTTTCGACATCTAAATATTTCACCAAATACCACCAAATTTGACTTACATGAACATGACCTTGAAACTTCACTTCTGTAATAAATAAGCTTCCAGAATAATTTTTAGTTTTGTATTTTCTTTTTTGGTAACTAGCTTTTGTTAATCTAACTGTAATACTATCGAAATTGTATACAACTTAATGTACAAATATGAATAAATTAATTCACTTATTTAAAAAAATGAAGTGATGCTTAATTTTGTAATATAAAACTTCTTTAGTGATGGACACCGTGGTGTCTGAACTCTGAAACTTTCAACTTTTTATAAACAGCACTTCAATTTAATGCTAAATTAATTAATTTGTCACACTTGGAACACTGGAATACTAGTGTAAGGAGGTTTCAAAAGCATCTGGCAAGTCCTTTTCAGTGCAGCTTGTAAAAAACAATGAGGAAAGGTGAGTTTACAGCTAGAACCTGGCAGGCTACAGTTAGTGTTTTCCTGCAGACTGTGACCAAACCCACGTCTGCTGCTGTGACCTCTATAAAGAGAGTGGAGAATGCAGCCATGCCTTAGCAGTACTTTATTGTGCACATTTACATGTTCTCTGAATTAGTGTATCATAGGCTCTTGAAATCATCACATTCATGTAGCAAATTCTTCAACAATAATACCCTTTCACTTTTCACCACAATATATACAGTTAATGCTAACCTGTGGTAAAAGCAAGTTACAGCACTGCAGAAATGGATATATAAATTATACACAGAACTTGTACATGAAGAGTTAATCAAATTGCATACTGTTAAATGGGATAAAATTACAAGAAATATGGCTAAAACTTATAATGGGAGATTCAAAATATACTTTTGGTATATAAAATCATGTACAATTAAAACTCCAGTGAAGTGCCTGTTTGTGGATTTTTATTTTTTTGCTTGAAACTACAATGTAGTGGAACAGGTTATTGCATAACTTGCCTTGGCAGCAGGTGTAGGCTGCCAAGAACCACAGAAACTGTCCTCAAATAAGCTATTGCCTTTCTTAAATCCTTCTCTAAACCTTGTTTCTTTCTTCTCCTTGTCTTGGCATCTACACGACCCTCTTCCTACTTCTATCCCGTCCTTCATATTTTCTTCTAGACTGACTCAGGCAGACTTCAGCTGACACAGTATAACCCTCACCAGACTCTTACCCTTTTCAACTATTGCACTTTCATCCCTGCAGACGTACAAATCCTTTAGGCTGCTGCAACTTCAGTACTAACTGTTCTGTCCAGGCTGGACAAGCTCAGGTGGTTAGAAGGGAAACCTTTACATTTGTAGAGGTAACACCAGTGCTGTAGGCTGAATAATAAGAAAATAAAACACCACGTGAGATACTGTGTAGGGACTTTGAGAAGTGTATAAATACTGTTGTTTTGTTAGTTCTCTAGCTTGATTCTAAATGCAAATAATGCAAGATGCTAGACTAGGTAAAGCTTTTGTTGGGGTTGTCCAGACTAGGATTTAAGTGTTTAGCACGTTGCCACCTAAAATCCTAGCCCACATCAAGCTTTGGTAACTACTTAATTATGCATGTAACAGGTGAAGATCTCGTGTCCTAGAACCCAAAGAGCTGATTGGTAATGAGAACTCAACATTCACTGGTATCGAACAAAATATCCAAAATCCTGACGTGGGACAGTTGCTGTGGGGGGGCTGGAGCAAACCGGACAGCGCATCTGCACTCCGCAAGTGACACCTCTGAACATGGAACACAAGAAAGCTCCTACCACGGAACTTTGACTCAAAACACTGCTTTAGACGAGAGTTAGCGCAACACTGTAGGTAGTGGAGGTATCGCTCTCCTCATCAGTGGTGGGTCACATAGAAACGATCCTCATTTACAAACTGCAGATCTTGAAAGTCGTGGATGCTGTCCATTTAACAAGAGAAAGCACCATTAAAACTAAATATCATAGTTTTATTTCTCTGTGTGAAATGATCAAAAATGATGGCTCCAGTGTATGTTTTAAGTTTCCAGTTACCAGCACGGTATTGCACTGTTGTAACAACTGAATTCAAGCAAGGGTTCGCTGTCGAGGTTTTATTCGTGGATATAACTAAAAAAAAAAAGAATAAAAATATTAGGCTTTGCATGGTTAATACCAACTTAAATAATTTTTAACCGAAGGGTAGTTTACTAACAAGAACTGAGCGATGAAGTGTTTGGGGGGGTGAGATTTTTGTAAGCTACAGTATGTTCTTAGGCATCTTCTGAAACACTAAACCAGAAGCAGCAGGAGGCCAAGGATTGACTTATTCCTGCCAAGACGAGCAACATCACTGCTCTGAAAATGACCTGGTGCATTTAGATCAAGATCCACACTAGACAAAGGATGCTTTTACATAAGTAAAAGAACTTCCTGTTGAGCACTTGAGAGAACTTATTTTCTGCTCTGCAAGGTTTCCTTATGCATTTCATCCTCTGTAACTCTCTGCTTGGTTGCTTTACATTCCTGGTCTCTGATGACAACTGTGTTCCATCTGACTGAGAGCAGCATAAACAACTTGCCCACAGTTGTCATCTTCAAGGCTCTTTCCCGTTTTAAACTCTCACATACTTATGTTCTTATCTTGTGCCAGGTACTAAAAACCTTCCCAAAGAACTTTCTGTGCCAAGGCTTCAAGCTACCTAATACAGCCACCACACTTTCCATAAGGGCTCTATGTTTTAGCCAGGGAGGGAAAAAAATCCCATTAAAGCATGAACTGTATTAAATATACTAAATTGGCCAAATGAAAACCAGCACTAATCTAACAGTAGCCTCTCCTTTTTGTTTACAATGGCACAGAGGCCAGAGAGAATAAGGATAATCTGCTTTGCCCCACTTCATAGTGGTATATCTGGATGATGCACAGAGGGATTCTGACCAAAGATCCATCTTGTGTTCCTCCTTCAGGTACAAAAAAAAAAAATAGAAGGGAGAAGGTGACTTAGGAAGAACTTACTCCAAGGAGGTTTTTAGGCACATAGCCTTCTTTGTCATTGAGGCGGGCCCACCACCACTCTGTTTCATTGTCATCCTTGCGCCTTAGAATAGTGATGGCATCACCCTCGTGGAATGACAGCTCGTCATTGTTCTGGGCTTCGTAATCCCACAGGGCATACACCACCCCTTTATTCATCACTCCCAGTTTCTCTTGCACTCCTGTTAAAACAGATTGGAGAGCACACTCGATGGTAAAATAGCCTGGTTTTGTCCTCTTGAGATTTTTAGTATTGACACAGTGGCCCAATTATTAGTCTCCTATTAAAACAATTTCATGAACGGTTTTCAGCACTTCCATGGTGAAATGCCATCAGAAATTTCACTGCATGATAGAACCAAACCTTGCAGAATAGTTTAGAGCATGAGGTTTTTTTCTTATTATATAGGTAATGGAAACTGCTTCCTGCAGCAGGCCTTGTACAGAAACACTTGAGGTTTTTGAAAATCACACAATGTCAGATATACAGAACCTTAATGAAGCTTGTATACTCTGATGGAAATTAAAATTTGTCTGCTCCATCAAAGTGCTTTTCTGGCAAAATATCTCTTAGTAACTAAACACATTCTGTAAGTTAATTATTTATAAAGTACACTTGTTTCTTCATGTGATCTGCTAGAAATTTGTGCATCTGGAAGTTGGAATATTTCTGTGAAAACACTTGACAACTCGCTGTTACTGTCAAAACCTCCCTGTGGAAGCATTTCCTTGAAATAAAGCCAAACTAAAACTTCAAAAATCTGTAACATTAGATTTTGCCTGTGAAGTAACTCAAAAACCAGAAGGACTAAGAGCAACATCATAACAAAAAGACAATTCTGTTTTTAGCACTTTGAAAGCACAGGCACATGATGGGCCATATCATCATAGGGCCTAAGCAGATGTTTCATGCACATAGAGAGACAAAACAGGATGAATGTTAGAAAAGCTAAATGAGTTTGTAAGGCAGTGTCACAGCTTACCATACAAGAACTGGGAACACTGAATATAACCTTCTTCCATCTCCTCACATTTGTCTGCAGCAGTTTCTATATCACTTATAGTTGAAGCAAAAATAGCTGCCCCAGATTCAACCAGTAGTTTACAGAGATGAACACTATTGCAAGAAGCAGCACAATGCAAGGGTGTCCTGAAATAAAGCAAAAAAATGTACATGTGAAAAAATAAACTTCCATGAATCCTAATTACTTTGTCTTGCAATGTAGAGCCTGTCTATTTTGAAAGGAAGTTGCTCTTTATGATTACTGTATGTTTATGTATTGTCCAAAACCTGTCAAGCAACTGGGTTGGATTCCAAGATTTACCTGACTCCAGTAAAGCCAAGCATTCTAAAATAGATGATAGCAAAAATACTGATTTTCACAGCTTACAGAGCTGCTGGGTATAAAAGGGTATTTTCCAATACAAGGAAACCTGAAAGGTAAAATCCAAGGTGAGGGTTCACATGCCCTCCCCAAACACTTCAGGAATGCTACAGCTACCTGTAAGGCGAGACTCTTCAAGAACACCAAAATCTGTGGTGGGTTCCATGGTGATAAAACTTAAGTAAATTAACTTCTGTCATTGGTTATTTACAGTTTAATTATTTCACTATCTGAACAAGAAATGCAACTATACCACTAATTAAAGCCAAACTGTAGTCTAGTTTATGATTTAAGTGTGCGTGCTGAGGAGCTGAACACAGTGTAACTTTGCATTTGAGTTCACCTCCACCCAGAGCTTAGAAGGTTTGCTTGGGATAAAGGGGAAGGAAATTGTTGCCAAAACAGGACTAGACTAAATTTTAAATGTGCATCCAGATGGTTTTTCTCCCAGATGCTGGGTTAAAAGTCTTGACACTTACCACCCATCGCTATCTGCTGCATTTACATTTACACCAAAATCGAGCAGGAACTTCACAATGTGGTGATGACCAGCACACACTGCATTATGCAAAGGTGTGATTCCTTCGTCGTTTGGTTTACTGGGATCATCAACCTGTTGAAAACATAAAATAGTTCAGCACTTTCTTTTTTCTAATTGTGGAATCAGGTTGTCACTGTTTAGAACCTTACCTCATATATGATTCGTTGTACCAGATCAAATTCTCCCTCCAAAGAAGCATCCAGGAGGAGAGCCAAGGGATTGAACTTCACTCTCAAACCATGGCCTGTTCTTTCTGAGTTGGGTTTCTTCAAGTTGGTACGTTTTGTCTGAGTAGAGATGAAGGTTGGAAGGCATCATTTCAGGTTGTACAAGTGTGAAAAGGATTCGGCTATGAACCTCAGCTTCCTTAAATGGTATTTAGAACTAGGCAAACATTTAGATTTAGAAGTCTCGAAATAAAAGGCTTGATATATTACTATGTCTTATGCAGTTAAAAAATGAAAAGGCAAGCCAATATAATTTCAAAGCTTCTAAGTAAAAGATAGTGAGTATAAGGAATGAAATAGTTACGTCAATGTTTTTTTAAGCACCATCATCTTAATTGTATTTAATATAACTGAATGTGTTTCTGGTGGATTGTCTAAAACACTGTGAAAAATTTGCTTAGCCTGGAAAGCACAACACTGTTAAGACTGAGTTATCAGTCTGCACTCAGAGAAATCTATGCCTTGAATTAGCAGAAGTCTCTGCTGTAGTTGAGTGTTTGCTGAAGGAAAAAAAAGTACAGAACATGAAGGTATTTTATGTGACATTCTAGCAGGTGTTATCAGAAGCAGCATTTTCAAGATCTGAAACACATTTAAATGTGTTTTGAGAATATTCTGAATCCTTTGCATGTGTCCTTGTCACTTTCTGGGGAAAAAAATAATCTATTATTAACTACAGTTTTTATAGAAAGCTCTTAGTCTCTAGCTCTCTAAGATCTGTTTTCACTTATGCTCCTATTTAGTATGGCTATTTCAGATTGGAAAAATAAACGCCTCACAGTATGAATAATATCTGTTGCTGGCATATTCCATTCTCCCAGAAGTACCCTGGCCCATATGCTCATGGAAGATGCATACAAGGCCTTGTGCACACTGCAGTTAAATTCTCAGAGGAATGCAAGGTCCCTACCTGAGTCAAAAAATGGAGATGAACATTGGTTTCAAAGTGTGAGTCACATCACAACAACTAAGACTAAAATTCAGTTTTCTCTGTATTTTTCAATTCTACAAATGCGGTAGATTTTGGCAATGACAAGTATTTAAAAGATTTTGGTGCAGCTGGAGGAGGGACTTTGGAAGCAATTCAAACTATGCGACAAGCCCATTAGGAAAACATTTTTGCTATCACAAGTCAGCTGTGCTGCTGTTGGAGTTAGCCCTGGTCTCACATCTCTGTGCTGAGGGGAAAAGGAGGGCACTCCCCCTCAGAACAGCTATTTCATCTTGCCTGCAAATTAAAAAGCTTCACACTGACATAGCTTATCCTTAGTTTTGTACACATGGTTATCTTTGCAGGTCTGGAGAAAATAAAAAAAATTAATTAATGGAATCTCAAATTCCAGAATTAGTTCTACAACAAGAACCCCCAAAAAGTTCTAAAACCTACATACACAACCTCCTCTTGCCTGTATACATATTTTCCTTATTAACAGCTACAGTAGTAAAGAAACTAATCCATCAGAATTCTCCCTGGAATTCCTCTGATTTTCTTTTCTTTTAGTATCATGAAACTTCAAGTGCAAACATACCATGCAGCAGAAGCTTGCAGACTTTCAGTTATGCTTAAACACACAGCTAATTCCATAGTTCACAAAGCTGTTCTTTCCTTAGTTACTTACTGCAGGAAGTGGAGGAGGAAGAGCAGGTGGCAAAGGAGCTTCCTCTTCTACTGGAGAACTGACCTCTGGCGTGGGACTGGGTGACTGCTCAGTAGAAGTAACTATAGCAGGATTGTTGTTGTTGTTGTCTTCGGTTGTCTCAGATGTTTGATTTGTAGTTTCAGTGCTTATCAGTTCCTCAGTAGCAGGAGAAGGTAATTCATTATCATTGGCATCTGACGAAGGGGGAGGCTCATCGGGAAGAGGAACTGTAGGTTGCACAGGAATGGGTTCTTCAATATTGCCATTGGTACTGGCATTCCCGTTATCAACGTCAGCTAAGATACCTATGAAGTCCTGTGGATTGCCTGGCTGATAAAAGGGAGCACTTTCTATTCCTCCCGCCAGAGTATTAAAGCGCTGATACAATAATTTTTGTATGTTTGGTCCACTCGGGCCTTCTGGTTCAGTGATAGAGCTGCGTTTCTTCAGCGGCCTCGGAGCGTTGGCCAGTTTTCTCCTCAGGGCCTCAAGGTCAGCGTCGCTCTGATACCGTAGGGGCGAATGCACAATAGGGGTGAGCTTAGTAGGGCTGAGAGGACGGGGAATGTTTTCCACGTTGCTGTTTTCACTGGGTGGTGGAGCATTTTCCAGCTCTTGATCTTTTTCAGAGACCTCAGTCTGAGGCTGAGGCTGTGGCTGTGAGGAAGTCTGGGCGGGCAAAGAACCGTGAAGGAATGGCAAGGGTGAGGGAGAGGTTGAACCAGACTGTAATACAGGTTTTCCATAAACTGAAGAAAAGAAAGAGGGAAACCAGTGAAGAACTGTTCTCAAATTACATATCAAAATATTTACAAACAAACTCTGTTGCTACTTGTTTGATACTAATATAGAAAGCAAAAAATACTGTACTGGAAACTATCAATACAGAAAACACTTACCTGTTGGTGATGCTGATGCTTCTTACAATTATAACCTACAAGTATCATCTGGAATGTTTTTCCTCTTTCATGAGGAAACAGTAAGAGGAGAAAAACTGTCTTATCTAGACACTGTTTTTTCAACTTAATTATGAAAGTACTGGTAGAGTAATCCAGGCTGTATTGTTCCAGTTGCATCTTGTTTTAAATAAAAGGTAAATCAATGCATACTTATAACCTCAAAAACAGATAGAATAATTTTGCTGCTATGCTGCAGACAAAAATAACTTTCCTCACAGATTTAGACGAGTTTTCGAAATTGATATGGAAAGTAAACTAAGCCCAATAAGTAGATGTGAACAGTGTATTTCAAAGAAAAAAAAATAAAGCAAAAGATATTCTACCTGCTTTTACTGACTTATTTAAGGTATTGTACACAGCTTGTTGATAATTCTTTGGTGGCGTTGCTTGCTGAAGATACATGGAGTAGATGGAACTGGAGTTCACTGTCTGTGGCCCTTTTCTGGGAGACTGAGGTCTTGATCCTTTATCAGCTAGAAAAGGTCTGATTGCCACAGTCAAAGGGAGTTCTGGCCTGCCATCTCCTCCTGGGAACAAGGGGGGACCGGAGGGTTGGTACGTGGGGCTGGGAGGTACCGAAATTCTCTGCTGGATCTGCTGTGAGGAGCTGGGCTGGTGCACGTTGCTGGGCGGCGGGAGGGGAACGGGCCTTTGCCGGTTTGCTATACTGGTGCCAGGTCTGGGCAGGCTGCCATCCTTCCTTCTTTCTAGAGAGTTTGTAGAACCTGTTCCTAAGGGAACTGGGCTTGGATAGGTCCCATAGTTTTGAGGCAACTGCTTGCTTACACCAGGAACTGTTGGTGGCACCTTTCCCAGGTCAAGACCCTATTAAAAACAATAAATAGTATATATCATTTAATTAAATAAAATACTCATGAGCAAGAACATTCCTCATTCAACAAAACATACTAACAATCTTGTGGAACAGCAAAGAAGTTCATACAATTTGTGTTCTACCTGAGTTTATCACGGGACCTCATCATACCTCAGACAGAGCCCTCTGTTTAAAGGCACCTTCAGCTGTACCATATTTATATCAATACAGAACTATTTGCATACATGCAAAGCCTGAATAACTTGTTCAAGGTTCTGGATCTCAGTGTCTAGTTGATAACATATCTGACAACATATAGTGTAATAACAGAGTTTACTAAAACTATTTAAAGACCAGGTATTTATTCTTTAAAGATTATAGTCTTAAAGAATTTATAACATACTAGACCAACAGTGCAGACAGACAACATCAGTGGACTTGCTTAAGGATGGATTTAATTACTACTTCTGTGAGATTTTTATGAGTGAAAGAGTGCACTGAAAAAGTAATAACGTACACCAAGGAAAAAGACTAACAAAAATATGAGTTAGAAAAACAAGAAAGAGGAGGAGAAAAGGGGAGACCAGATATGTAAAAGAACCGGAAAGAATATGAACTATTGAAATTAAAAAAAATATATAAATTTAATAGATCTATAAATATATCACAGATGAAACCCACCAGCTTATCAGTACTTCCTAATGCTGAAGTTGGCAAAGGCTGGCTGGATATAGTTCCTTGTTTTAAAGCAGTATCCATGCTTGATTCTTTCCAGTCTGTGTTGGAGATCTGAGGGGGTTTTACCACAGGGGTTGAGCTCTGTTTAAGTATTGGCCAATTTCCATCATTAGCTTGAAAACAGACAAAAATACTAGATTTAAGATAATCCATAAAAGCATTGCAAACAAGCAAAACAACATGTGAAATAGAATTGCTTAGATTACAACAGGATTAATTTGATTCTAGAAGTGAGATACATCATTATTAATGTTTGATTCATAAATTAATCCTGAAAGCCAAATCACTGCATATAATGTGCTGTTCATTACCCTTTGGCATTCAAATTGCACTGAAAATTTCTATAGAAAAAAAGATGGTTAAAATTTGGCTTGAGTGTTGCATATTCTGCTATTAGAAGGCAAACAAATTCAGAACAAAAGTCCTTACAGAAACACTTCATCAACACAATTCTCTGGGTACTATCCAGAAACACAGTCAAACTACGCTCAGTGTTAAGTCTACATAAGCTCCCAGTGGACCTACTCCAAATTTAAACTATGGTTACCAGATTCATTCACTCATAACAGGATGTAAAAATTCCTTTCAACAGCAGGGTGGAATAAAAGCATACATTCCTTTGCTGGAAGTGGTGGTTAACTTACCTTTTGTTTTTCTTTAACATACTCACTTGATTAAAACTGCCCCAGAGATTTAATATTAAAAAAAATGTATAAAGTCAATTGACATCAACAACTCAAGTATCAAAACACAAGTCATGGGCTTTTATCTTCATCATATGCAAAAAAATATGCATAGCTGCACATAAACTGAGGCAACAAATCCTTAATGAAGTCCTAGATGCATTGAAATTTTATTAACTGTGTGAGACTATTTAGTTTCAGTTCTCTAAGTAAGCAAGAGAGTTTAAATAGCCTAATAATTAGATCTGGTTTATAGTAACTAAATAGATCACATGTTAGATCCTAAGGATTTGATTTGCCTTTAAAAGATTAAGCTTCAGGTTTCTCTTCCTCTAAGGAGACCAGAGATCATTTCTCCCTCTCTGTGGCCTGTAATTATCTCAGTGGAGCACTTGAGATCAGTAAAGATGACACGTAACACATAACTAACTTTACTAGAGGACAGCAGCTAAAATGGAGTGGGCTCGTGTGTGAGAGGGGGGAGATTGAGATTTCTGGACTCCACAGTAAGGCAACATCAAATGAAAATCAGGTATTTAGTGGCAGTTCCCCATTTCATTTCAGTTTGGAGCCCCTAGAACACAGAATCAGCAGGACTATTTCTAGAATTCTTTGCCATCCTCTGTTTAGTATAATGGATAGTCTCAGAATAAGCTGCATAGGAACATTCTATCGACAGTGAATTTAACATCACCACTCTCTACTTTCTGTCCATGAGCCTTACCCTCTTTCTTGAGTAGCCCTTGAAAAAGGGTTAACACTTGCAAATGTTTACACTGACAATACAGCAGATAGTCCAGAAATCACTTCTCAGACTTGCAACTGCCAGGAAGTAATGATGCCCAGCTTCAGTACTGGCAACATCCAAGAACTGAAGCTGTTGTGTATTTTGTTCATTATTGTTTATAATGATCTGGTTATCAAGAGCGAGACCAGAAAAAGATGACTGCCTAAAGACTTAGACCCTAAATAATGGCAAATTTTCCAACTATGGACTGCATGAATGTTTACTGTACAATATATGACATTCTGTAACTCCAGTAAAACATTTGATTTGAAGATCAATAAAAGCTGTCATAACTGATTCATGCTAAACATGAAAGCATCTTGAGCTGTAAGTTTAGTTGTGATGAAAACACAGGAACAACAGCAGAAGTTACAACAAATTTAATTATCTTACCTGCAAATTCTAGTCTACACTCTTCTAATAGAAAGAAAGATATACAAAACCTTATTGTAATCCTTGGAATTCCAAATATCAGCACATTCATCCCCAAATTCTGAGGTAACAGATTGGAAGTAAATTCAGACTCTCTCTCCTCTCTCTAACTTCACTGTGAGGGTGGTGAGACACTGGAACAGGTTGCCCAGAGAAGCTGTGGATGCCCCATCCCTAGAAGAGTTCAAGGCCAGGCTGGATGGGGCTCTGAGCAACCTGCTCTAGTGGAAGGTGTCCCTGCCCACAGCAGGAGGGTTGGAACAGGATGATCTTTAGCATCCCTTCCAATCAGCATTTGTCATGAGTGCACCTCTCAGGTACTCCCCCAACCCAAGCACTTAATGGAGCTGCTGCTGGAATCTGCAAGTGCAGTGTATGGCACCAGAGGCTGCCTGATGGTGCTAAGGGGAGGCAACCAAACAGCATTTGCCTTCTGCGATCTTTGGCCACTCTAACCAGGTTTCGGATGCTCTGTCCCATCAGCAATGCTCTCCTGACAAGGCCTCCCCAGCTCCTGCTCTCAGACACCCCACAGCCATTCCGGCCAACTGGCTTCATTTTCTCCTCCACATGTACCCTCTTCCCAGCCTCCTGTAAACCTAACACCTGGTGTATTTCAGCTTTACATAAATAAGACAGTGACATGCAGACACAAAAGGTTTTGTACATTTTCTCTGACTTTACCTAAAATTTTTGTAGGTCTGGATCCAGGGTATTTAGTACAGCAACTGAAGTGCACTCCAAGTATAACATTTTAGTCCCAAGGAAGGGAGCAAAATTTTGCTATTGACTTGGACAGAGTGAGTTTTTATCCCAACTCTGCAGCCAGTGCAACATGGAAATTCAAAGTTTCTCACAAAGTAACTCAAACTAAGCCTGTATGTTATATATCTATCCAATCTAAGATATATTAAAACATGCTTTGGTGATTACCACAAATTTTCTAATAACATTTAGAGAATTTTGAGTTTTTTTCAGTGAAGAAAACTCATCCCTGGTGCACCACTTCAGTACTCCTGGGATGAATTTGCTGCAGATCTGTTTCTTTCAAAGATGAAAAGCAACTTCTCAACCATTTTACATTTCAACAGCATCTTCTACATGCCAAATCACAACACAGGTTCTAAAGATGCTGTTTAATATGCATCTGTATGCAAGAGCTCAGATGACCATATTAAAAACTGAGTTCTTAGCTAGCCAGAGATCTTCTACGGACTCACAGTGCTGGGTGTCAAACAGAGTAGGTGCCAGGCGGATGACATTGTGAACAGCAGACTGAAGAGAAGTGGGAGGTGACAGAATAGGATCCACTATTATGTCTAAATCAGAAACCTTCCAGGTGTCTGGAGATTTTTTCACACACCCACAGTCTGTCTCTACCGGACACACCAAGGCAGATCCAGTTACACAGAAAAAGAAAGAAAAAAAAGTGGTGGAAAAATTATAACAATGACAATGGAGAAAATTAGAACAGGAACACTCAGATAATGAGAAATAAAAGCATGACAGTTGAAACAAAGTCTCAATTTCTTTTTTTCTGGTAGTATATAAGCTTTTCCTTACACAAATCTATTTTACAGAACTTCATTCAAGTACCTTCGGAGTAATAAACACAAAGTCAGTCCTAAGGCAGAATAATTACTTTTATAAAATCATAAAGTCCTGAGGTAGGTCTAGAAGTGGATATGTATATCTTGGAATGTTGATATTACAAAATTGTGAATTATTTTTTTGTTGGTGAACTTCAAAGTTATGAACTGTGCCTTCCCATATGCAGAAGAAGAATGCGTATGTCCGAAAACAAAACTGTTGCAAATCTGTCCCTTGACCCCACAGTTAAGTGTTTCCATATTTTCCATAAAACCACAGTGATGTGGTTTGTACAGCCTTTGAATATCTTTAGCTTATAAAGGTATTGTTAAATCACTAATATCAATAGAAATGATTGGGGCCTCTTTTTAAGTTCTGTTTGGATAATTTCACTTCCTATCCTTGGGGTTTTTTGGGGGGCATTTCTGACATTCTTTCCTACAGAGAGGTTCAGAGTGTCTTCCCTCCATCTCTTCCTCCCCATCTGGAAGCATGCTACAGATTTTGCTGGAGTATTCAGTTTTAAGTACTTGAATGTATGTAAATATTGCAGAAGCTATGGTCTACTAGTCATTCCTTATCTCATTTTTTATCTCTCCTAGGAGACCAGGTAAACTAAGTCCTGTGGTTAGATCATTGGGATCATGCACTTTTATTTGTATTATGTATGTTTTCCTAGCTAACCATTTCTTAAGAATTCTGATTTTGCCAAGATGTGAGCAGAGAGGTGAAACTTGCCAGAATTGAGAACTTAAGGCACAAATATCATGACCTGTTTTCTTCAGTTTCCAATGTAAATTAAATAATAACAATAATAATAATTCTATTTTATAATGTAAATGGAATTATTGATTATTGGAGACATGGGAGCCAATTTTAGACAAAGTTCTGGGGAGTCCCCTGGAGGGGAAGCTTCTTCACTGAGTAAGGCAGAAACAAGTAAACAGCATCAATATTAAAGTTATTTTGTTTCAGAAGTGCTTCAAGCATCACAAATTCTCATATCTCAGCTGGAGCAAAAACCTCATATAGTTTTATTCTATTTCTTTATTTAGTCTCTTTCTGAGAAGTAATATTATTTTTACCTGCTCACTAACTTTGTTTTACTTGACAAAAAGCAACATATCGTAAGCAGTTGTTTATAATACTGTTTGCCACAAAGTTGATTTCATTTTTATATCAAAACACATCAAGTAATCAAAAACCCATTAAAAACACAACATCGAATCTGTGAAGGAACATGTGCTCCCTTTTAGGGGTGTAGCAGACAGTAAAATTTCAAATAAAACACTCAATCTCCTAAGAAAAAAAATCACAGAAAGAGGCAAAAATATCACATATCAAATGATCGATCCAATTCCCAGAACAGGATCAAGACATCGAAAACCTGCCCCTTCCACTACAGAGATGATGTCAACACTGGGTCTCCTAAGATTATTCCCTTTCTTTATTACCCCTTTTCAAACCATATGTATTAATAAACATCACACAAGTAGTTACCGGATTTTGATCTTCCATGTGTTGAGTTTGAAGCAATGGTGAGAGACTGTGGTTTAACTGGATCTACTGGTACAGCGTAAGTGCCAGCACTTGGAACTTGGATGTAAGGTCCCACTGCTGCCACCCTTCCTGAAGCACTCAAGGATGACTGGGGTGATGAAGTTCCATTAATACGATTCAACTAAAAACAATCAGACAAATTGAAACGTGAATGTCCACTTAACCCAGGCCTTTGTGCACAAACAAGGACGTCTAAACTTACCATGCGCTGTAGCTAAAGCACATTAATAGTTATCATACTCCATGCTTCTACAAAAAGATAAAAGTAGTAGAAAGCACAAATTTTATTTCTTAAAACCAACACCTCGAAACCTAAATTTCTTAGTCACAGCACATACATCTCTCACAGAAACCCTTATCTGTGTCAGGTCTCTTTCACTGTGACTTTCTTAAGGCAACGGTCTAAAATGAGTTCTTAAATTATCAAATATTTATGTTGGCTTTTTTCTTTAAAAGAAATACCTCCAGCTAGGAATACATATGGAAATCCAGAACTGATCTCTCCAGTCCTTCTTTTTAAAGTTCCAGACAACTATTGTGACTAATTTTATCAGACCATTTCTATTTTTATCCATTTTCCATACTGCATTTTACAAAACCCAATTCTCTTATGCATTCCTCTTTTGGAACACAGTGCGTAGCTATACTTTCCTTCCTAGAAATATAAACTGCTCTGATTTTTAATATAGTATCTCTAATTTTAATATGTCTCTGCCATAAACAAAAATAAAAGGAAACATTGTGTCTAACAGTTTTTGGATATCTATGGGAAACCTTAAAATATAGTTTTAAGAAGCCTGTTACTTTTAGCATAAGTTCTTTAGATGTAACTGTATTACTTGACTGGGAAAAAGTGAGATTCTACGTAGTTTTTATAGGCCCTTGATATACTGAAGTGTGGCCCTTTTAACAGTTTATCTTACAGGAATGTTTTCTTTTTGACGTGCCTCAACTTTTTTCTTGTATAGTCGTTCACGGAGCTCGTTGATTCTCTTGTCCATCATAGCCACCTCCATATTGCGTTTGTTTAGGAGTTCTTTCTGTTGCTGAAGCTTGGAGTTCTGCTCCTGGTTAAGCCTGTTACGGATCTTCAAAAAGAAAACAGGAAAGAAAAAAAAAAAAGGAAAAAAGCACTTGTTAGGACAGTTATTTC
Organism: Pseudopipra pipra; assembly: GCF_036250125.1. Classification (NCBI taxonomy): domain Eukaryota; kingdom Metazoa; phylum Chordata; class Aves; order Passeriformes; family Pipridae; genus Pseudopipra; species Pseudopipra pipra. Next base: position 55,439,862 of record NC_087554.1, read on the forward strand.
ATTCTGTCTGTTGGCAAGTTGGTTTTTAATACAGTGTTAAAAAACCCAAAGCAATTTGGATCAGCAACTTGTTCTGGCATCTCTAATTTATGCTTCCACACATCCTGTCAAGTTAGCATTTGCAACCATAAACAATTCTTAGAAGAAAACAGCAAAAGAATGTCCTCAAAAAACCCTAGTGGATGCCTATTAAATACATACAGATTGCATCCATGTATAGGAAATGGATTGAGGAATTAGGCATAAAGACATTTCAGAACAGAATTCTACTGTGAAAAATTAAGTCACAGAAAAGGTTTGCTAAAAGTTATGTTTAACCAAGACAGTTTGTCTATCATGAAAACTAAGTGATGGAAAACATACAACAAAAATTATGCTATTGATTCTACTTCCAGTTCCACACAAAGCTTCTTGGTGTCTGGAGGGGAGGTTGACTGAACTGCAAGTGCAGGGACTGGGCACAGATTTTCCTCTCTGCATGGGGATTAAACTGAAACCTTCACAGCAGGTTTCCAGTAGATTAGAAGATGGATTACCTTTATGGTTTAAATCAACCGTGACACTCTTTATAATTATTTCTCTTGCTTTGCCATTGGCATTTTTTCATACCTTCAATAACTCTGACATTGTCTCAATGTTCCAATTTTCATGGTAATGTTACATGCAAAAAACACCTGAGGCAAATTTAAGTCTTGATAAACACGTATGGGATTGTTGAGAAGCACAAGAGAGAAATCTTCATCTATTGAGCATCTTTGCACTTAGAAATACTCAAAGGCAGATATGCCTTGTATAAATGGGGAAAGGGAAAAAAGAGAGAAAGAGGACCCTTACTACTATTCCATGATAATGGGATGAATTAATTTGCATGTTGTATTTGCTCATGTAAAGAAATGAGTGAGACTAATTTTGAAATTAAAATTAATTTTAAAATATTCAATATATTAGAGCTGTTGCCTTGATCACAATAAAGTACACGAGTAAATTAAAAAGAGCCCTGAAAATCCCGATCTGCTAGCAAACAGATGGACAAAATTTCAAATGTGAACTGAATATTTCATTACTCGTGTGATAACTACAAAGTAGAAAAGTACCAAAATTAATTTCTAAAACAATTTTTGGGAGAAATTAACACAAATAATAGATTATGTAAACATTCACTATTTCTGTATTAGGGGCTGAGAAATGCCCTTCAGAACACTTATGTTAAAGAAACATTATATGTTAAAGAAACAACCAAACAGTTATAAAGCTAATGAAGTTTTTTTTGAAAAAGGCTTATATGCCAGCTACAACTTTACACACTAACAGCATTCCAATACAGTACTTTTATGACATGTAACAGAACCAAACAGCCACTTGTAAGAGTAGTAATGCAACTCTTTTAAACCTGCAGTTATAATCCAAATAGCATCTTTTTGTTACTTACCTGTAGCTCTTGATACAACTTTTTTAATTCTACTGCTGCAGGCCCTGTCATTTGTCCATTGTAAGACTGAAACCCATTCAGTTTCCCTTTCCTTAAATCCTCCAGTTGCTGGGTAAGTTGATCCACTTTTAACACTGCAGCCTGCAGCTCCTGCTGCTTTTCCTGGAACATGGCACTTATATGCTCAATTTCAGTTGCTAAAATTAACAAGACAAAAATAACAAAGAAAAAATTAAATAAAGCAGAAGTTGTTAATTTCTTAATTCTACAAGTATTAAGAAATACAATACACTAGCTTTAAATCTAGTATATGCAGGCAAATATAAAATATGTGTTGCAAATTTACTAACATTGTAATATCTCCTTATAGTTAGAGAGCACTTATTCTGACTTTATGTTTGACTATACAAAACAAACAAAAAGTTCTGTCATATACAAATTTCATGGAAACACAGCAAGACAAAAAACATTCTATCTGAAATCCTGCTTCCATGCTGCACTGACTAGCAATTATAGCATTATTTGCTAGTCACGCAGTGAACAGTAAACAAAATAAATTAAGAATTCCACATACACAGATTGCCATTCATAATCTTGCTGTAGTCCACTTGTCCTCTCATGGCACGGATTTTTTTCAGCTTTGTCTCCTGGGTTTCAACACGTTCTTTAAGTTTTTGGAGCTTTTCACTCTCAGAAACAGACTGCTGCTGCCGACGTTCTTGCTGCTTCAGGTAACGCAAACGTTGTTCCTGACAAAATGAGGTTTTAGACTTGTTACCCATTTATTTAAAAAAAAAAATAATTTTAACATAGAAATACCTATCACTACAATCAGGTTTTTTACTTCCACAAATCAGAAAAGGTCGGATGTAGCTAAAATATGTGTCAGTTCTAGAAAAAACTCTTTAACATCAAGTTAACAAATCTGTTTCAGAGCAGAGATTCAAGATTTTCTTAGACCAAAAATATCATATTTACATACATATGCAAATGTAACCCTAGTTTGAACACCCATTCAAACACATCTGTGAAGCTTCCTCTGGTATTTCTTTTCTGACACTACTAACAGTTTTCTTGCTGTTGCAAAATAAATTTCCAGTGCTGTTATCCGGCTTCCCAAAGATGACAAAATATGTCCAGCAGACCATTTTAAACAAGTAGCTGTAAGATAATGCTCCACTTCTAAATAACAGTCCTTCTGCTGGGCCCACAAAGAAAATTGTCCTTTTTTAATACTATTTCCATCAAGAAAGAACAACAGAATCATTCAGTTGATTCCTAGGTGGTCCATGCATCCAAGGCATATTATGTATTACAATACACTTCAAACAATGTCAAAACCATTAAACCCAATCCCCACTCTACAAACACACTTGGATTCTTACATCTGGGAGACTTGGGAAATGTAATACATGAATTGGGTATATTCTCACCTTACACACTATTACTGTACTGGCATGAACGAGCTGCTAAAGATGAGCACAGAGTCGAGCCTGGTCTGCCGAAGACCATGAAGGGGGCCACACAAAAGTGACAAACCCTCACAATATTTTTATAAAGACACACAGGTTGTTACAGTACCATTTACACTACAAGACTGTGCACTGCCTAGCCTAAGATTATTTTGGTAAAATGGATTTCTCAAGCTATTTCTTGAGCTTATTTGAAATGAATCAGTTTGTTTTTCTCTACCCATGAAACTTATGCTTGCATATGTTGAAGAAAATGGGTATTTATGATGATCTGTATATAATTATTACCTTAGCAACCAACATTTGCTGTTGATTTTCAATCTGCTGCTGTTGTCGGGCAGCCATATCTTGCAGCTCAGAAAGAGTGAGCTCAACACGTGGATTCCCAACCTGCAGAACAGAAAATTTTACATTAATGTGTTGATGTATATTAAATGTTCTGATGATACAAGCTAATTCCCCACTCCTCAGAGGAAGGTTAAAGCCTCCTCCCTGGTCCTCAGAGGAAGAATAATGATGGACACCTATGAGAAAGTAAGGAATCTCAGAGCAGAAAGGAGGGACACAGACAGAACAGGGGCAGAAAAAGCAAAAAGTGAATGGAAGAGGAAAATGCTAAGAGGTGAAACAAGAAGAAAAAAAAGCCCTCGTCCTACATTTAACACTGCTCTGTTCACATGTTTGGTAGCATTGGCACACAGTCCTGGTATGGCACAAGAGAACACACATGCAAGCAGGTATTTTAAGCAGTACAGCAATCTGAAGCTTCTTTCATTTTCTAACATTTTCACTGTAACTACCTTGGGAGCTTTAAGTGCTGGTTCATGTTATTTACCTATGGACAAGACCATGTGAGAACCTTTATATAAAGCATCACTAAGTTCATATCCAAAGATGGTGAAATTTCTGACATATTGGAGCATTTAAGGTAAGAATTTGTGAAAAATAGTCTGTACAAAGTGAAACAAAGTAAAGTTAATCCCCTTTGGATAAGTAAGTGGCTATTACTTTGAATGAAATGCAAGATGTAGCAAAGATTTATCACTCCTTTTGCATTTCAAAATTAACACATAATTTACAAAATAAAAATAGAGAGGCAATTGACGAAAATTATTTAAAATTCACATGTGAGACCAAATCTCATGAGTTTCAAAAAATGAATGCATTGTTTCAGTATACTTACAGTTCTATCAACAAATATAGTTTACATCTATACATCAAAGTACTTCAACCACACTTTTTCCTACAGCATGTCAAGAAAGAGAGTGCAGTGTAACAAGACAGATTCCAGCTGACACTTCCTAGATACCTGTTTTGCTGCTCAGAAAACCAAAACCCATAACCTTAGAACTGCACAGTTTAACCACCACTTCAGAATTTCCACAGAAAGAAAATACCAGTCTTTGAAAAATTGTGCTGCAAAGTTCAGAACAGCCCAAGATTTGTTTCAAAGTCTTTAAACGCAATTCAATCAATTTATGGGATCAACGTAAAAGCTGGACTACTGCACTCTAAAAATTCAATAAACCATGTACTATTTTCACCAAACTACATGACTACACTATTAGTAAACCAAATAAAAATTACATCACTTCCTGTCCCCAGTATAGTCAACACTGCTGAAAAAGAAAAGACAATTAAATGGTTTGGACATATTGATAAATAAAACTGTTTCAAATTAATGTTTACAAAATGGAATGAGGTCTAAATGTTTTATGGACATACAGTTAAAAAAAAAAAAAAGATAAACTCACCCCCCCACACACACCCAAATCAATCACACATCAGATTGTGGATCTGATCATACGTGATCCCAGAGGAAAGCTGATTTAGCTGCTCCACTTCTCTGGGCCCACCCTACTGACTTCCAATAATCTTGTCTGACATATCCTCCTGCAATACTTGTACTTCACTCTAAGAAAAGTAAAATTCTCCTCTAATATCTTGTTGATATCACAGTACCTAAGCCACTTTGATTACCTTTTTTTTCATATTTCTGCATCTAATTCCTACATAAGTAAGTATCAGTTCTCTAACCAATGCATAATACAAAACTATTTCTTTAAGCTTCCTTCAGGAAAGGAAAATACTATTTGTTTTAACTGATTTCACTTTGGGGTTTTTGTTGTTTTGGTTTGGTTTGTTTTTGTTTGTTTTTTTTTGCTACCTGAATTAATATTGGATTGCTATCTTTAAAGCTGCTTCATCTTGGCATGATATAGACATGTCAGCTAACACGTTTAGATAAAGTTAGTCCCTGTTCGAATATTTCCCACTGAATAAATTATGAAGCAAAATTATAAATCTTACTGGATACTACCACTGAAACTTGTCTTACTAGTCAACAATAATGAAAACTATTTATAGAAGTAATTTGAAAGGGTAAAGTCCACTCAAAACACTAATTTTCTATTTCAACATTTTGCTAGTGAACACAGTTATTAAAAAAAAAAAATTGAACTTAGAAGTGAGTACTTTAATTAGCATTAGCATGACTTATGAAGAGTCCTTCCCAATATTCTCTAAGGCCAAATAACTTGTATGCACTTGTGGCCACCAAGAGAGACATTTTATTCTTAATTACTGACTGAAAAGCACTAATTGGCTAAGAAAGTAAGGAAGCTTTTCCAAGTGCCATCCACAAATCAAAACATGCTTACTTGAGACAAAAAAGTAACACAGAAAAACCAGATGCTACTCTCAAAACATGTTCAGGCTCTGCTGACTTCCTTTGGCTTGACCAACTGCCAGAAAAAAAGTAAATCTCTACATCTTCTTCTGCTGGATTCAGTAGGCAATTCTTCCAAGGGGCTCAAAATGGCATGAAGGCTTCCCTCTGGATCAGTGATTTTAAAAAGTTAAAAGAGGAGTGTGTGTGTGAATTGATAGCATTTTCTCAATATACATGTGCTCTCTCAGAAATATATAACTTGCATCAGATAATGTAAAGTTTTCCCAGTGCTTCCCTTCTTTCTGCTTTGATCACCGGTTTAGATAACAACATTCTATTTCCATTAGTAATTTTGAGCATAACACTGTACAAGAAATAGAAAGATGAGTTATTCTGCTAAGAAATCTTGTTAAAAATATATCCAGACTCAAAAAGTAGTATCTCTATACGGGTTGTGCATATTTCAAAGTGAAAAAGCCATTTTACCAAGTGAAAATTACAGATTTTCTAAATGGGTAGTATAACCTGGAATAAACAGTGACAATAAGAAAGTGGTTTGTAAAACCACCAGAAACAAAAAAACCACCCAAACCTAGTTTAATCCAAAAGCTCAATATTTTTACTCCTTTAAATAGGCATATTTGAAAGTATATCTTACAACACCTGGAAAAAGCACTACATTATTTTGTATCATGTAAAATATAGAAGATTGATTATAAGATTAATGCAAATATTAGCATCTCCTTGAAGAAGCTATTAACTACTGTAAAATGTTCCATTCAGAAAGTGTAATGTCTAAAAACCTTTTATAGATGGCAAAGCACAAGAACATGGGAAACAGTAATAATTAACCGGTTAAATACTAACGCCCTATGAGAAATACCTTAACGTTCACCTCACTGAATACCAGTAAAGTGTCCCTTTCACTTCCAACAGCTACACTACACCCAGGAAAGTAAAGAGACAGCTGAGGAAACGTAGCACTGAACCTGTAACTTCACTCGCAGCTTGTTCCTTTTCATCCACATGGCAAAAGCAGTAAACAGACTGAGCAGAATTCCTCTTCCACATCAAGTCAATTGGTTTTAGACAGACTGCTGCTGATTTCAGGTCTCCAAAACAGGACAGCATCATTCTGAACCAGCATAAAAAACACCGAATCTTTCTCTTATCGAGATCTAGTTAAATCAATCAGTCTAGAGCATTTCATATTAGTTGAGTCTGCTTGCAATAATCTGTATGCTAACACCACCACTGAAAAAAGTCAGTCTCAGTCCTTCAGAACTCCAGGCTATGGACGGCAAAGAGAGCACTGCATTTTTAGTTCTTTAATGAGGCTGTTGGTTTCTCAGATTCTTGAGTTTGTGCTGTTCATACTGGTTATTAACAATTCCATCTACGGAGTAAGACACTCACCTCTCATAACAAACATCAGCCTATCACATTTAAGGTCCAGACCTCCTCCTTTCTCCTGCAGCAAGGGAAACCGACCTCCTACAGAACTGACTCCTGAAGGAGGTACTAAAAAGCCACTACAAATACCTACTCCTCCAGATTCCACAGATTCATTTGCTACACGGTGATACATCAAAGCAGACAGTTTTGCTGAATTGTAAATTTCTTTTCATTGATTCACAGGAGCATTTACACAGAGATGAATTCCTAAATGAAATGCTAACACAGTAAACACAGCACTATTAGGCACTAACGAAGTATTATGTATGTCTCATGTAGACAAGAATAATTTACACCTATATTCACCAATTTCATAGTATTGACAAGAATCTTAAAAAAATTGCATTTATGTTGTTGAACTGCAGTTTAAAAGGGCATGATGAAAGATAGAATTTGTAATGAACTGGAGTTTCAGCTTCTGACATCACCCTCCTACTACAAGCTAATATTTTACCATTTGATGATTAATATTTTTGAGACAGGTGAAATGAATGGTACAGCAGTAATTAAATAGTTTGGGAACTAGTTTACAAGCAGACTCAAAACAAATCATACCTTAGGTATTTAATTAAGGAAAGGAACCTCCTTTAATATTTATTTCTACATATTAGTCCTGTCACTCTGAAAATTCATTTTCTTATTCCTCCTTCCTTTCTATGCTGTTATGTTTAGTATCACAAACACCTCAGTCTACATACTTCTGGGCTATTATGAATGGCTTACTCATTGGCAACTCACAATGGTAAATGAAAAATTGCATCCTAACTCAAAATATTTCTTTGACAAGCAGGATATACTGCAGTCAAGGGCAGCTGTAAGCAATAAGGGCAGATTCCAGTGGTTTTTTGCCTTTACTCCCATCAGAAAACTCTCTTTTAGGAGGAATCTAATTATGTCAAAAAATAACCCCATGAGACCAACCTTTTGAATAGATGATTTTTAAAAAGATGATAATTGGGATGTGGTCTGATTTTATGCATTTCTTTGCCTCCATGTTTAACCCATGAAGATACTTATTTCTGATAATTTTCCAAGTTTGCACTAGTAAGAACAGAGTTACTTTGAGAATAACAATGAATCATACGCCAAACACACACCCGAGACTGTTATGATTTCAGAAGATCTTTAAAGGAAAACAACAAATATTCAAAAGCTTTAGGAGCCACCACAATGACTGGTAGTCTCATGTTTAGGTTCAGCAACACCCAGCCACTCAAACAGCCAGTGTAAAGCATACTGTGACCAACTAAATAAAAAAGAAAAGCAGAGTAGTACAAGAATTTACCAGTCATTTCCTGCACATTATCTCTTCGGATCTTTTTCTAGGTTTGCAAGAACCACCATGTCATCAACTTCCCTTATCTATTACTTCCTTCTTTTTAAGATAGGTGTTCACACCCATCTCCCACACAAAACTTAAGTTCCTTTCCCAAAACCCCCCACTAGGAACCATAGGTTCAGGTACCTCCAGCCTCCCGAAACTGGACAAACTGCTGTGCATATTCTTGTAAACTCAAATCACGTTCAATCAACTCTCTCTCACATGTTTTCTAGTCTTCTTCCTATCATTCACTCCCATCACCTCTATCCTTATTCCCTCATTTACTACTTCTCTTTTCGTACTTTGTTCCACTCTCCTCTCTTGTCACAGTGAGAAATTAAGGTGAGGTTAAACCACCAATTGCCAAGGTGCAACTTAAGTAAAATGTAATCGACTGGCATGCAGAGAGTCGAGAAGGTCTGTGCCTAAGCTTTTACCGTGGAGCCCAGAAGGGCTGGTTCTGACTTCAGCCAGCAAAAGGGCAACCCAGAAAGTTTTTCTGCTTCTACTTTCAACCACCCATCAATTTATTAAAAAGTCAATATCGAGCAGCTACTGAAGCTAGCACAGCATACATCTCATCTGCAGCCCAGCTACACTTTATTTTTTACATAGACTGCCACTCTAAAACTGTAGTACAGATAAGGCCTTTTTAGCCAAAAAAAAAAAAATAAAAAAATAAAGGTACTCCTTTTCTGAAGTCCATACCTCCTCTGCTGTGATGGTAAAGGTAACCATATCTTCAACCAGAAGAAATGTCAAAGAGAGAAACAAACCACTCTTTAGCCAAAATGGGACAACAGCAGTATATCAAAGGCTGGTGGGGCGGGGATAAACACTACAAAATCAAAACCCCAACCCCCAAAAAAACACACTACTATTAAAGGCAGAAACTGAAACAGAGAAAAATCCAAGAAGCAACTCCTTTGGGCTCATGAAAGAATTTACACCTCCATGTGGGATTCATTAAGGAGACAATTTTGCCATGGCAAAACTAAAATATCTTCATCATCCTAAGAGGAGAAGGACAGCAGAGGCCAGAAAGGAACTGAGTTGCTCCTGAGAAGGCTTAAAATGGCTACATAGAAATGCAAAGTAGATACTTTGGCTTTATTGCACATACTGAAAGACTCTACTTTCCATAATCTATAGCAGTTTTCAGTCATTCTTACTTCCTAGGGCACAGGAGGAAACACAAAACTCATCTCCAGACTAGGAATTTACCTTTGTAGGGCTATCAAACCCCAGAAATCTACAGAGCTAAAAGACAAACAGAACTGACAGGTCTGGAACTAGGTATACAAGCACATGGACAAAAAGGGAGTGAAGTCTATTACATAAATGAGCGTTTTTCCAGAACAAAGCAGAATGACAACTATAAAATGAACAGGGGTAGGTTGGAGTACTCCCCAGCCAGTGAATTCCAGACTGGGATCAGGGCTCTGACAGTTCTCAGCCTCCCCAAACCAAGGAGATCTTACCTCTGTGGGCCATTCCTGCATTTCCTCCTCTGTGCAGCACAGGGAGAACAGCTCTGGCTGAACAACTCCAAACTGCCAGAGCAGGAAAGAAAGGAACAGCTTGCTGTGTCTGCTGAATCTAGCAAAAGATTTCCTAGTTCTCCAGTGCTAACTTGGACTTGAGCAGCAGAAGCCTCATTCAATGTAACAATGTTTGGGGGATGCTTTAGCCAAGCCAACAAAGCTTTGGCAACAAAGCTTTAAAGGTTGTTGTTATGGATATCCAAAACACACTTCGGGTAACTCTGCCCAGCAGAACAGTGGTGATGTGGAAAACAGATGGAAGAGAGGGGAGTTCATTATACCAATTCTGTATCAAGGGTCTTATATGAAAAGTATGTGGCCTCCTCGTGCTATCTGAAGTCTTATGGAAGGAGAATGCAAGATGGAGCTGAAGATTATTGATCAAGATCGTCTTACATTTCTGAAACACACTGACCCTATATATCACCAAATTTAAGAGTTTTAGTAGATCTTTGGCCACATTTTCAATAAAACCTGATCTCAGTACAATGCACAACGAAGACAACTTGAAAATCCTTTAAGAAAATTCATGTGTAACGCTATAAAGACAAAAGAAAGTATCTGTTTTTATTTAAACTGAGATAGAGTTTTTGCTGATCTCGACATGGATGACATTATTTCCAGTTTAGTGGCTTTATCCACAGCTCTGCCTTGCATTTTTTTTTAATTGGGTCAGAAACATGCCGATAGCAGAAATCCATTTTAAAGAATCCAATGACAATAGCACGTGCCTTTTTTTAGCTTAATGGAAATGAACAAGCTAATTAAACCCAGAAAAGGCACTCAGAATATTGGGAATTAAAGGAAAATATACCTTGTATGTGCTATCTCCTGATAATCAAATAATCCTGAAATTAACATTACAAATGGAACCGGGTAACTTTACTCCAAAAAGTTATTATAAAATATTATTGTATTGTGCAAATAAACACACTAACAGTTTCTAGGAATAAACACACTTCAGCTGTATCATAGTTCGCTGAAAAATTTCACATTATCTACAGCTGATAAAATCTTAACATCTCTCAATCTACACTATCTTGTTAGAAGTTCCTCCAACTTGCTGATGCTTGTAAGTCACTCTATAATAAAATGTTTTAAGTCTATTCAGCATAAGCCAGAGACTCTAGATTTCCTATCTCCCTATATTGCTTTCTTAGAGATCTCAAAAGTGAGGCTGTCCCCTATTTTGTCCAGAATGGCTAAAAAAGGCAGAATTTAACAAAAATTGAAAACAATGTTAAAATAAATTTTCAAAATTAGAAATGGCTTTAAGCATATATTGAACATCTGCTACATCTGAAATAGACTGCTTATAAATTACTTCTAGGAAAGTAGTATCTGAAACTTGTTTATTTAAAGTACTACTTTCTTCCTTGTCCTTGCAGCCACTTTTAAACAGCCACAGAAATGTTTATATTAACTTTAGTGTTGGCTAAAATATCCAGTAGCTGATTTGAATTAAAATATTAACCTCATACTCCTAAGAAAAGAGATTATGCATTCTTGTAGAAATCTCAGTTGTGAACAAAATCTTCTTACAACAAAAACCTTTTTACAACACCAACCCTTTTACTCAAAATGATTTTGAGTAATAGACAAGTTACAATACATGTTGAAAATACACTGCCAGTACCTTTAGAAATAGTCTTGGAACTATATCTTTCTGTGTCTTCTGACAGGATTGCTAAGGATGGTTAAGATACATTTATCATTAGTCTGAGTAACATTTTTAGCACCAATTTTGTGTTTATTCTTCCCTTAAGTAATTGTTTCATATTGAAATTTTTCTGTGGTGATGTCCATAAGTTCATACAAGAACAGCGTGATAAAACATCGCTAAAACACAGAAGTACAGAAAATAAGTATCCTGTAATTGAAAGATACGTTGTGACCTTAGTGCAGGACTCACACTTCCCACAAAGCCAAAGTGTCAAAAGCCAAAATGCCACGGTCAACTTTTAAATAATGAGCTTTTGATAATGTCTTAAAACATAAGAAAAATAGCAAATGCATGTAACAAAATCTGATTAACTAAGAATTCAAGACAGAGATAAGGCGTTACAAAACCCGAGCTGGTCGGCATTCCAGTGATGTGACAACCAAACCTACAATCATTTAAACTAAAGTGCAAAAGCTTCACAGAATTTAAATAACACGTCCACTAAAGTGTAAAACTAACAAATTTTGAAAGTAATTAATTACCTGTTTGTTATTTTCCCATGTAATTGTAAGAAAGCACATCTTTATTTCGCAGCACTGCCCATCAGCTGCAAACATTTGCGTTGCTTCAACATGCTCCAACTCCATCTTCTCGTTACTGTCTACACTAATTGTTTAACTCTTTGTTGTGAACAAGCCAAAAAAACCCCCCTCTATGCATCTTAAGAGTTCCTGCATGGCTTTTTGGCTCAGTGCAATCAATAGAAGGTAGGATGCCTTTTAATCTTATTCCATATGAAATAAAGGTTTCCCCAAACTCTTTATCAATATGAAAAGCTGTCCCTCTGCATTCATCAACAATCAGCTAACGGAAAAGGCTAGTGGATTTTGCCAGCAGTAAAAGACCTAATCACGGCAAGATCAAGCCAGCTGTCAACTACAATCAGCTTGATTCACTGCACTTTTCATATTCAATGGAAAATGTTGAGCAATACACAGTTCTTTCACAGTTATCAGGTTAAACTGAAAGTATAAGAATATAGAAAATTTAGCTTTAAAAGCACATGAATTATTTGTTCCATTGTATTTCTGTAGTGTTAGCAACGCTGTGCCAAAACCGCACACCGAAAAGACCAGGAAAATCACTAATTTTTCTATGTAATTTTACTGTTTAAAGTGACAGCAAACCATACCACCTGAAACTCAAAGAATTTATTAACAGAGACTGCCTAAGATAAAAGGCAAACTGTACAGTCAGAAGAGATACCACAGTCTTATGCAAATAACCTTTCCAGTGTTTGCTATATGCTTTTTCCTACATAATACGGCTTCTCTTAACTCTTGCATGCAACAAGATGAATACGTGAGCCAGCAATAAAGCTAAAGCATGTGTGCAATGGCATAAATCAAAAAGCTGCAAGCCAGAGAAGACTGGAACAAGCCAAAACCTAGACCTAAGGATTTTAAAATACTAAACATTACAGAAAATACGAAGCTCCATTAACAACTTACGTATCTAAAAATCAGGATATTGTAGGAGATAAAAAACCCCAAAACATAAAAAGCTGTAATTTACCTTGTCCAACTCACGAATGACATGCAAGTTCACTCTCTCTTCCTTCTTTCAAGAAAGTAACTCAAGCATGATTCAGTGCACTTACACAAGAGATCCAGCCAAATGGGTCTCCATAAGGACACTGAAGAACTCTATGTCCAAGCACAATACAGTGACTATTCCAGCTGCATAAAGAACAGGCTTATTTTTAGCAAGCAAGAAAAGGTATGAGCTGCAGAGTAAGATCATCCACTAGGAATAAGAGAAGAAAAACAAGTTCAACTCCCTTGTTCCTAAATTAGCCAGAGGGACTTTCATTTTTCTCTGCTTTGATCTGAGGAAGACTGCAGGGGGGAACAAACCTAACAACAATTAGATCTGGAGGCAGCTGTGGAGACAATAGAGAAATAGAAAGGTTCACTTCCCTGGGAAAAACATGCAGGTGGGAAATAGGTATGCCTGGTGTCCAGAGGCGAGATGGACAGGAAACTAAATGAACAATTCAGTGAACACGGAAAGGAGTGCCAGAGAAAGGAGGCCACAGCAGCACTGCATAAGAAACGCCACAGAGACTGTGGAAAAGATGAGAGAAAACACTGATCTGCAAATGACACAGCTACATAAAAGACATAACTCTAAAGGTGGACTGAAAATTAATAGTTGGCCTTGTAAGTACCAGAAGAATCTCCTGCTCAGAATTGAAAGCTGCTCAGAGAAGGAGGGACAGTCTAAACTCTCAAGCTTTCACATTCCAGCTCTTACAGCTCTGCACTGACACAGTGATTTTCATAACCCATCTCCTGTAAAGACCTACAGAAATAAAGGAAAGGACAAATCCCATCTTCCTTACAATAACTTATTAAAATATTTGGCTTAACTAAAAAATGATACTAAAGTGACTGCAAAAGGATACAGCTGTGACAAAAGGCACTGAGGTTTACAGTGCTCATGTAAAGACTCTAGAAGCACAGCAATGCTTCATGAAAAATAACAAATTAAGTCTTTAAGTAACGTTTACTTTATGAGCTAATGTGTATAATGTTATGTGTCAGGCTGAAACACTAATTTATTCTAAGCCGTTCTAACTTTATGTAAGGGCCAAGCAACTCAGGATCTCTATGTGCAGTGACAACTGGAGGCAATTCTCCACATGCTTCTTTTAGTTGGAAATCTAGGGAAAATGGTGAATTGTATTGCTCCATGTTCACAATACAAACATACGAAAATAAATACCATAGCTAGAGGTTAAACAAACAAACACACAGGACTTCTCATCCTCCTCCTTCCACAGATATCTGCAACTAGGTATTGCTGTAAAACTGCAAAGCCATGATTGAGGAAAAGCGAAGTCAGACCTGTAAAAATCACAGAATATGCAGAGTTGGAAGGGACTCAAAACAATCATCAAGTCCAGCTCCTGATCCTGTGCATCCCCAGGAGTCACACCACGGGAACTAAAGGTGTACATGAGTAAATGGTGCAGTTTAGGTCTTTCCTCCTCCACAAAATGGGAAGCCATCTGTTGGCTATTATGGATTAGAAAACCACATATTTAGTACCTGTAACTTGAACAGAACTCTCATGGATGCCCACAAGAGCAGCAGAACTACAAAACCTGTATACTGCAAGTGAGTGTATATAAGCCAATAAGTGTACAATATACAAGTCTGTATATTGTATCTCTCATATCCACGGCCATCTAGATAGATATCTGGTATCTAGAGTGACAGAGATTAAAAATTAGGTAAATACATGGAGAAAACATGGAGGAAAACAGTCCTTTCACAACGTTCCAAGGGGGTTCCAAGAATGTTTCCTGGTCCTGATTATTCAAACAAGCCTTACGCTCCTCAAAGCAAATTAAATCAGATGTTAAGAGTGAATATTAGTCAAAAACTAATGCTATCATAAATAAATTTGTAACAGGAAAATAATCACAGAGCAAGTGTGATGGAACTTATGAAGTTATTCTCATAAAAATTTAAGCATCTAGTAACGTTGTCCATTATGGACTGAAATATATTTCATGACATTCCAAATCCAAGAACGATGTGATTCTGCCTAAAAAGTTTAAGAAGAGGCCTCAGAGTGAGGTAAGAGGTCAGAAGCATATGAATTCCCTACAATTTCACAGAATTTCTTTCTATGGGATCACACAATTATTATTCTTGTAGAGAGGCTCCCATACATAACTATCCTTTACTGAAGTGTGAAGAGACTGGGATTTCTAGTCCAGCAAGGATTCTAAACCTATTTGTATACATTAAAATTAGCTTTAGACTAATTTTTTTTTTTTTACTTCCTAATTTAATTTTTTTCCCTTAAATCCTTTAGTTGGATTAGTTTTTCTATTTTTCTGAAGAGCAAAATACTGCCAGCTGTCTGGAAAATGCTTCAGACAGACAAAGAACTGTATCAGTCTGCGGAGAATCCAAACTCTATTAAGGTGACCTCAGAATTGAACTAGGAATGTGATAGTGCAGAAGGCTGCTGTAGGGGCAGAAAGGCTCCTCTCTCTGACAGGTAAACATAATTTCAGGAATGGATGTCTTAGATGAGGGAACACCTTTGACAGTAAAATAAAATAACTTTTTATTTTAGGCAAATAAAATAACTTTTTATCTTTTAAGAAGAGCAACAGAGAAAGTTGCAGCAGCAAATTAAGGAAACTTGGATCTGATTTAATTACGCTTTTATTAGGAGGTCAAAATGTTCCAGGAAGCCTACATGAAAATTTCTTCAGAAACAAAATATTTTTCTGCAAACTGTTGAAATTCTTGTGCCTAAATTGTTTTAATTTTTTTTAATGGAATTATGTGCTTATACTTTGCTATGAGTCCTCAGAATCTAGACTTCAAGAGTGACAGAGTTATTTATTCATTTTGAACAAATTTGATTAAAACCTGTCTTATGTGAATGGCAGCCTCTTCCAGGCACATTGTTAAATGTTACAAACAGAAAGTACTTAATACTTACAAGCTTATATTAAATTGAATTTGCAGCTCAGCTTTGAAGAACAACTTCTATCCAGACTAAGCTCTTTATCCTTCAATATTTCAAATGAGAAACTTCAAGCAAGTACATATAATGTACTTCTCATCTCTTGAGGTTACTACCTCTGTTAAAAATGTAATTTGTTTGCCTTTTCCCTCACAATTAGATTTTTTTATATCTTCACCTGACAGGTTAAGGAAACCTATTATTATTTTGCATGTGCAAGTATACTTGTAAATGGTTCCCCCACCCCTAACAAAATGTACATTAGATGTTTAATGCCTTTTTAACTGGTTACACTTGTATGGATCAAATTATTAAAAATAATGAACAACAGACAATTCTACACCAGGTTCTGGTACCACATGTAAATCTATTTAAACTCTAAGCCTAGAATTTGACAAGCCATACAACAGGCACTCAAAATCAGTGTAGCTTTACTGATTCCATTCATGATGGAATGGAATACAGAGGCTGCACGAGATGGTATTCACTCTCCATCAGCAACCATTCACTATCCTAAATTAAATCAGTATTATGAAAAACTGCTTTGCATGTACATATAAGTAGAAGTTTTAGCCCACCTGTTAGTGGAATTTTTCTAAGAATTCCCCTGGTATCTGAGTCTCCTGATGCCAAAACAGTTGGACTACGTGTTGTAAAGTTTTTACAAAAAGCCTGATTTGAGACACTTCAACAGAAATAGTGAAGATCAGTTCTGTTATCTAATCAGCACAAAATTTTAATTCTCGACTTCATCTATTGGTCACAGCTTCAAGATTAAGAAAATTTTCAGGACCATGTGTCTACAGTTTGGGATGATGGTGAAGTTTTCTTCCTGTACATGAGTTTTTTACGCTAATATTAACACAAATTTCATAGTGAGAGATAAAAGGAGGTTCCATTTTGTACTTCTTGGCAAGGGCTTCAGTCGACATCCATTAAGAAAAAAGCTTATTGATATCAGTCTTTCTAAATTGAGGGAGCAATTTTAATATTAGAAACAGCAATAATAACTTTAGAAGAAAATGGTACAGGAGACCACAAACTGACATTTTATACTCCCCAGGTAAGTTACCAAGTATAAAATTTAATTTAAACCAAACAACTACAGCAAACAAATATTTCTTCATATACAGTTTTCATTACACTAATCTACTTTTATTCAGTCCAATATATGTGACTTCCAATGTGTCCCTGTACCCCATCCTTTTTTCCCCCCTGAACTACATCTGCTTTCCTGTTTTCTCATCTCTAATACATTTCTGGTTATCTGATTACCTTTTCATCTGTACAAATGTCATCACCGGGTCAGTGCTCTTTCTGGGACTTCCCTTAAGCACATCTGATCCACTTCTCCTGTCGATGGCCAGTGGCTGCACCAGGATGGGGCTCCCCAGTCCCTCTCCTGTCTGCCACTGACCCCCAGTGGTTACACCTATATTTGCTCTGCCTTGCCGTTCTCAAACTGCTGCTTCTATGGAATGAAGTCTGGATCACGATAGGACATCTGGAAGCAAACAAGACCCAGCACTGCATGACCACTGTTTCATGGCCACTGATTACAGAATCAAAGAATAATTTAGGTAGAAAGGAGCCTCTGTAAGTCTCCTGGTTCAATAAGCCCTGACTGGAGCAGTTCGGACTGCTCAGGACTTTATTCAGCTAGGCAGAGATTCCACAGACTCCAGCCTGTCTTTTCCAATATCTGTTACTCTCAATGAGAAAACGCTTTCCCCCGTATTTATTTAGAGTTTCCCTTGTTACAGCTTGTGTTCAGATCCAACTGACTCAGTTACACAAGCAAAAGAAAGGAAGAGAAGGAAGAGGCAGCTGTTCTCAGAGAAGAGAAACCTTCCTACTGACCAATCTCCCTGGTAAAAGGAAATGTTTAGTTATGTAAGTCTTATCTTCACATATCTATACCTTTGTATAGCAGCAGAAAGAGCTCAGGTCCTGATTACACCATAATTCCATTTCCAAGAAGTTGTAAACAAAAAGCCAACCCCAAAAGGTTACCTCAGGAATAAGAGAACTTGTCAATTTACAAAATCCTGCATAGTTTTGCCTTTAGATTTTGTTATGCAGAATGCAAAGCTCTCAGATGAACACTTACAACAACATGTTTCACCACTGGAAGCAACTTAGGCTATTCTATTTTTAATTTTGAAGATAATCTAATAAAATTTCAGCATTTACATAATGTGATTTTAAGCTAACCACTATTTAAATAATTGCTGATCAAGCACATATAGTTTCAAGGAACAAAAAATCCTACTGCATATGACAAAATGCCAAATAGAGTCATCCAATTTTAAGTCCAAATAGATTGCCCATCATTTTTTCCAAGACTATTGATTCAATCAAAGCAAATATTCATCTTAAAGTTTTCTATGCATGTCACACTTGCAGCTCTAACCAGATATTAAATAAAAATCAACTATTTCATCATTAAAGCATAATAAAAATATACCTGAATGCAGAGTATTTGATAAGATTTGAGCTGTCTTCAATGTTCCATTGGTTTGTGTTGATTTTAGTGCTAGTCTAACATTCAGCATGCCAGTAACAATGAATAAGCCTAATGCATTACGTAAGTGTAAGCTGATTAAATCCTTGATCCTGAAGCCACCTCTTTTTCCCCCTCCCCCTCTGATTTAAAACTTAGCACAATTAAAAAATCTTACTTTTAAACACTTCCAAAACATAATTTGTACCATTTCAGGCACAAAACCCACCACAATTTTACATTATTATAGCACCTTCAGGTTTTTGTCTTTCTTGTATTTTAATAATTTTCTAAACCTGGTAAAAGTCCTTTTTAAAGTGATCAGTTCCTTAACAAATTTTAATTTTGTGGCCAACTGTTTGGGATTAAAAAAAAAATAACATGTATTGAATGGCATGAAGATAGCAGTGTTATTCAAGTTACTAGGTCTAAGCTTTACCCATAGAAGTTCACAGCAAATTGAATTAAATACAAAGCCATGCTACTATAACTTAGTGCTGCCAAGAAGGGAGACTGTAAGGCATTCTGCACATGCTAGTCCTAATTTCCAAATATATTATGTCTCTAACGTAGTATTTATGCTACAACCTACATGGAGGAATAGATCAGGGGAGGTCATGAAAGAGTTATGTCCCCCCAGCACTTTACAGCACTATGATCTCACTACATTGTCAATATGACAATGGCAGCAGGATAAACGGATCCCTGCAGCAGAGGGTATCAGCCAGTGTTCTCTACAGAAAAGGAACGTAGAAAGCAATACATGATTAACTGCTTTGAATAGGGAAAAAAATTCCTTCCACTGGGCCCACACAGCCATACACAAAACAAGCTGCAAAGACCTGCAAACTGACTAAACAACTTTGTTGCTACATGAGCGTGTCTGTGAATTTTAGATGTTAATTATCGGGCAATGCACAGAACTCTTGAATCTGCACAAATATTTTTAACATTTTAGTTATCTTTTTTATTTAAGACCTCTCAGCTTGAAAAACCTGATCTGTTTGCTTTTACACCTTTTAAGCAGTGTTTTCCCTGAGAAACAGCCATATGCACATTTGAAAATTGACAGTGTTTCATAGAGACAATATAACTATTAATTGGTGACCTCAAGTGCTTTTATTGAAATTTAAAAATGTTTAAAAATAGCAAAATATAGCTACAGTGCTTCGGTAAAGGCAGCAGAATGGCCCTGAGCAAACGAGAGCAGACGATGGTCTGCAGAGTCTTCATTAGTACTGAGGACGAGACAAGAGAGGAGAAATTAAGGGGAGTTTCAGCTCAGGAGTGGAAGGATTTTAAGTCATGGTAATTTTGAAAGAGATTTCCTATGTTTTACTTGTAAAAGAGACAGTGTTCAAACCAGGATTCACAGGTTGCCTATGCTATGTAATATGTGTTTTAAATTAGAAACAGAGTTATATTTTAGTTAAAAAAACAGGCATAGAAATGAGCCAAGTTCATAAAAAAACAGTATAAAGAGACGGCTCTGAGGGGTAAGCAAGCTCTTCTACAAGCATCTGAAAACATCTCAATCCCTAGATACATTCTCATGTTTTAACATATGAGGCAATGCCATGAAGAGACCAGTGAGAAAAATCAAACAAGAAAAGATGTCTGGAGAGGCAATACTAGCATGAAAAAACAACATAGTTGTTTTTTTCTTCAAACAGAATAAATAAAACAGATTAGAACATCCAGTAATTAATAAGATTCTGAAGCTTCTCACATCACACACATGGATTCCTTTCTAGACAGAATATTTAGAGTAGTTGATGAAAAAGACATTGTCCCATTCAATTTATAACAAAAACAAACAATCAAAATAGAACAAGATATTTTTTCACCAGTTCCCACCATAACATCTTGAAAAGTAGTAATTTTTAAAGCATGAAGTATTTGAGTGGCATTGATCCAAACCTTTGGGACTTATTACATACCCCATTCTCTGTACGTTTCTCCACAGGTATATTTATGCCATTTCTTTGATTTTGGGCTTGACGGCCACCTAAAAGTAAAGTATCATTCTTAGTGCAAAGTTCAGTTTTCAACATAAATGGGTTTTACTCTTGAACCTGTTCTTGAATGTACAACCAGTTCTCTTCAAGAATTTACATGACACTTTTATCTGTGAATTTTTATTCTGCCAGTTCCAACTCTTTCCTATCAGGTTATCAGCAGAAAGAAATCAGCAGAAATCAGCAGAAATAAAGCATTTACTTTACAGACTTTCTCAGTTAAAAGTACAGACATGCAGCTCTACCTTTCTGACTTCTACTTAGGCAATATGTCATGAAGAGTAGTGTAGTGAGCGTGACTACTCAAATTTCATATTTTGCATCCACATGAAGTCATAGCTTCAATTTAATACATTAACATTATAAATATATATAGTGGAGGAAACGTTTCTAATTTCTAAAGTTATAAACAACTGTAATCTACAAATTGATCCATAGGTCAGTGACAAATGAATGTGCTGTGCATGCATGGTTCACAAGCAACATTTTCTTTGTACATGAACCTCCGTGGCTTCAGGTGTATCTTAAATTTCTTAACATACTTTATATTTGCATTGCCCAAAGGATGACAGAATTTTCTGAAGTACCTAATTAACACAAAATTCCTCATACATTTTTGGGCTTGCTACTTCCGAATTCAAAACAAGCAGGAACAACTTAAAAATAAGAGAAGAAACCTCAGCTGAAAGCAACAAGGAGTCAGCCTGTTGTTAGAAGTAGTCAGATTAGTTGAATGAGTAAGGATAATCTAAGCATGCAAACACACATCTCACTGAGACACCTTTCCTGTCCTTCAGACAGTCTGATAGCTATTAAGTATATAATGTCCAGCCTCAGAACTCTTCTCACAAATTAAGTGCAGTCTTCACTAGTAAGTTTAGAAAACTAAAACCCTTCTATGTTTTCATTCTGGACTTTTTAAGAAAGCTCGCTTAATAGGGCACTGTTTACTATAAACACTTCTCCTGTAGAACCAAGCAGAGCAGTGATTTTTCAAGATGCAAATTATCACCACTATTATATATACCTGCATGAAGTACTGAAAAGTAAAGGCACTTGAAACCTCTGCCAATGATGCCTGTAAAGAAGACTTGAGTTTCTAAGGGAGCCAAAGGAGTTTACAAGTCTCCCTCTGGTGCAACTGAAAGAACATGAGGTCAAAAAGAATAATCCCAACCTCTAAAAATGTAGGGACTTTCTTTCAATAGGAAAAAACTGCCTCAAGTCTCTATACCCACCAAAATTTTTGGATCAAAATCAGGATCAGAAGAGAAACTGATCTTACTATTACTAAGCAGACTGGTAGAAATTATTCTAGAGAAAGAAAGAGAATAAGAATAAACGTGCCACTGAGGAAGGTTCAAAATGGCTTTGGTACAAGGAAGTTGTATTACATGCAATTATTGAAGTTTACTGAAAGAACTGATAACCAAACTCACTTCAGAAATCTTTGGAATATGTTTTGGTAACAACACTACAGGATGACTGTACTTACTCTGTTCATTGCTTTCAGCTGGTGACTCCTCATGACGAAGAAAAAATTTCACCTCTTCCCTGCGGGGCCCCCATTTCTGTAGGTGGTCATACATCATGTGATCGAAGGGTATGGGACGTTCTGAGAGCACAGGACCAAAACAAAACTTGTTAAAACTCCTTTAAATTAAGCAAAATTATGCAAAACTCTTATTAAGGATCAGAATATCCTTTTGGGTAGCAACTGAATCGATCCAAAGCATTTTGTCTTATGCAAAGTCAAAGAAACAGGTAGCAACAGACAGCAGCTGCAGGGTACTAAAAGCTGGCTTGTTACTGTGACACAGCTCAGTGTTCCACAGCAGTACATAAACAGTTTGCAACACCAGACAAAAAAATATCAGTGTTTAGTAACCCTAATTTAGAAAATAGCAACTCTGCTCCCCATCACCACCACATGGGTATTTTGTTCTATTATTAAAGTGATTCATTCAGTTTGAACTGCTGGGTTTCCACTCAGCCTAAAAGCCTTATCATTATATTGACATTTCGTCTCCAAAGAACTTGAGCAGGTGCTCCCACTCCAGTACACTATGCTAGACACTAACTTCCACTACATCTGGAATTACTGGCAACTCAGTGAACAAATAAAGACTAAATTCCATGCAGCAGTCGGTATCTTTGTTTTTCCCTAAAGAAACAGAAAACATAGTGTAGTTATTTCTTCCAAACTGATAAAATATATTAAGATGCTGCACGTAATATAATCAGTATTTCAAAATGAAAATACATTTAAAAAGTGAAGTTTTTCACATAATTATGCTTGCATTTATTATCAAATGTTTTTATTAAGGTAAGAAAATCTCTGGTTTAAGATCTAATATTAAGCACAGTATTAAAATACATCTTCTAAACAGAGTAAAATTATATAGAAGATATTTAATTAGCTTTCCTGCATGCAGCACCGTGTCAAACCAATACCACTAAAGAAAATCATACTTCAGTGGAAACCAAAGCTGAATTTTGCATTCTTCATTGTTAAAAGCAAAATGCTCTTGGCTGCCAAAACCCAAACTACAGCAACTCCTACCAGGAAAAGCACCACTAACAACAGGTTATCCATTTCATACTTTCCCCATTTGACATGAGAAGACAAAATGATTCAAAGACATAAGAGAAATCTTGGGGAAATCTTGGGAAAACCACATCACAAATATTTTATATAACAAAATTCACCTAAAGTTATATGCATTGTGAACTACATAAATGTATAGCTGTCTTAATACTCTTGGGATACTTAATTGTACTGCAGAACACTACATTTTTATCACTTGTTTCACAATGCATTTAACACAATAAAGTGTTTTCTCAAAATATGTCATCTCAAATATGTATGTGATTAACACAATTTAGCCACAGTTAGATCTAGTGGCTTCCAATGGGAAAGGGTCATTTAAACCACAAGCTAATTATATTCATCAGCTGACTGGTTACTTATCTTCAAAAAAACCCTGCAAAACAAACAAACAAATCACAACACCCGGATTTAAGAAAAAATGAATTATTTTCTTAACTTCAGCTCGCTCCTCACTCAAGTGGAGTCCAAGAAACATTGTCAATAATGTTTAAGCACACAAGAATAAGGTCAGTGGCTTATTACAACTCAGTTCTTAAGCAGGAATTTTAAAAACATGATTTTCAGGTTTTTCAACTCCTAAAGCAAAGTAAGATTTCAAGTGCTTTGAAGCATATCCACTAAAATTGCAGCATGAGTCTTCTAAAGATCACAGAGTGTAAAAATATTTAAGTGGTTTACTTCAGAGACTTCAGGACACAGAAGATATGAATCTTTAGGAATTTCTCCCAAATAGAAAAATTGCTAGGTAAACCCAGCTAGAACTGAAGCTTGGTAAGAAGGTACTAAGAAACTGGATGTCTGAACAGGGCTGGGCTAATTCTGGAATGGTGAGGAGTGGCTGCAGCCTTGCTCCTGGTTAAGCTGGTCTCCCATTAAAAGTAATGGGAGTTTGTCAAACGAACTCCTAGGAGTTTGTCAAACTAAGAGGTTTCATTTACATAATGTACCTCGAATAATTAAGGCTAATATTTTTCAGACATGGCAATGGAAAGAAATGGCAAAGACATTTTCTACTATTTGTGCAGTTCTTTTACAAAAGCAATTTGGGATATGTTGCCCTAAATTAGGCAGAAAACAGGTTAAAGTAATAACAGCATCATCAGCATCACTGAAGCAGATGAAAGATAAAGAAGCACTAACCATTCTGTGCAACTTGGCTACAGGACAGATCCAGAAAAGAAAAAGGATGAAGAAATGGACATTAACACTTGACACAAGGCATAGTGAGAATCTATGTCTCCATTCCTTTCCTCAGTTTAAATCCTTTAAATCTATTAAAACTGCAAGAAGAAAGCACCATCTTATATTTGCTGTATAATAGTACTAAGAGATATTTTCTCGAAATCTCTGTTCTTTAAGAACCAAAATCAAAACAAAACAAAGAGAAATGCTACAGTTAAACTTTCCCAATTGTTAGAGCTTCAGACATATTTCACAGAATATGCTGAGTTGGAAGGGACCCGCAAGGATCACCAAGTCCAACCCTTAGCACTGTATATTTGTCACTAATTGTTTTCACAATACTACTTCAAACTTCTTTTTTTAGTTAAGTACAAAAGCATGAAGAAAAGGTGAAATAGGAAAACTAGTGTAGAGAATAATAAACAGGTTGGGTCCCTATACTTTAATATGTCAAACATTATCTAGAGAATATTTGTTTTAATGATTAAGTGGAAAACCATGGTGTGTGCATATACCCATACTTATTTGCAAAAACTGCCTTAGATTTTAAGTTGGATCAAAATTCTAAAATATTTTTCAGAACTGAGCTAGACTCCTTTCCTTTTAAGTAAAAGTTTTGAGGATGGGCTTGTTTTAAGTACTCTGAAATGAAACACCCTGTAAGACAAACACAGATACTGCAGCAGCGTTTCAGAAAAGAGTTGCAAAATCCTTCTGTTGGAACTACATATCCACAACTTAAACTTTCAGGCTTCAGAAACTCTTTTTATCCTGACTAGAAGTGTCCTGCTAAATGTGTAATAAACACATTTATGCCTGCTCTACATGAAACCAGAATGCACAGTAATGGATTATCTCCACAGTGGGGGAGTTCACTGTGAGGTCTGGAATGAGTCTTTTTCCCCCAAGTTTGCAGAAGCACACTTGTAGTAAGCAACTATTTCTTTCACACCCACTTGCCTCTTAAGTTACCACTGCATTGAGGAATACCAATTATGACCAAATACTGAAGGGCATTCCAGATGCAAATGAAGTGAACTACTGGGTGGATTTAAAGGTTGAAATCCATTTTCTCTCGGCATATACTACAAGTTCCTGGCATCACACCTGTCTTTCCACCTCCTTACCAACTGCTATTTGCAATAGCTCGGGAATGAGGAAGAATATTCTGTGTTTTTTTCTGCTGTTATAGTATGAGAAATCTATGTAAAAAGAGGAAGCTTCAAACTGACAGAGCACAAGGTGGTACAAAGTATACTGATGTATCAGGCATGAATGCTATTGACTTTTTCAGCTATTACTCATCTCAGGAAACTGGAGAGGGAACAGGAATGAAATACCAAAATCAAATGTGAATAAGCCAAATGCTTAGGTCATGCAGCTCTGAGAAAAATCAGCTTCTTGACTTTAATGCAAAGAATATCTAAAATACTTTACAACTCATGGGAAGCTCTTCAACCATTTCTTTGTCACACAAAAACAAACAGATAAAAGCTACAATAATAAATAAACAAGTATGTTTTCCAACAGCTAGGTTATTGTAATGTTCCTCTGAACTCTAGAAATCTTACATAATTTTTGGAACCAAACTTGCATAGATTTTAATACCATTTTTCTGGAAGAAAAAGAGTCTCTCTCACCCTCTAAAAATAAAAATGAAGTGTTTCTCATTTTTCTGTACATACACATTCAGAACAGGAAGATTACTGGAAGAGACTTTTGGAAGAGTATTTTGTCAGATCAATACAGTTTGGGAAATGGACAAGCTTTTGGGCAGACAGACTGTTATTTGTACTGATAATAAAACTACAATCTGCAAGCCCTGATGCTTTGAATTTGAACAGACATGCTTTATTCAGCTGGGCTACCTAAAAGAAGCTACCTGAAAAGAAGGAGGAGTTAAGCACATTCACAAGAGCACAGGTAGAGAGCTCTTTAAACCACAGTTTAAAGATTTTTATTGTTGCAACTGTTTCATGTAACTGTTTAGACTCCTATTTCCTACATGAGACCTTTGTTCTGAGCAAAATTATTTTTAAAAACTTCAGCAGAAAGAGCTCAGTTTAGCTCCCAAGAGCAGAAGGAAAAGTTATCATATTTACATCCTGTTAATAAAAAACAAAACCCAAAACTGTTTCAGTGAGAAATTTATGTAGCCCAGACTTCGAGTAAAGAAGCTGAGGTGACAGATTTTATAACATTATCCTACATTTAAGAACAACAAAATAAATGCTTGCATCAAAATTCCTGTCAGAGAACCTTAAAACCCGTGTGCAGGGTGCAGGACACCTTTTTTTGCTGACAGTACAGGCCTCTTTGAAAGATCCAGAAACAGATGCAAGTGTTCAATTCTCTCTTTCATTCCCTCTAGTCTTTTCTGTTCCACACTTTCAGCGGAATAGACCTATACAGTTATCACCTTGGGAATTTACCATGTGAAGTTAAGATTTGTGACTCTTGCACCTTTGTGTGAGCTTTAAAAGAAACTTGGAGCCAACAACAAGTAGAAGCTCTGGGCAGGAGTCTGCTCCTACACTTAGGTGTCTGTATGTAAATCTCTGCTTCAGGACACTGGGTGACACACAGTGCTCAAAGTTAACAGACAACAATCAGCTGAAATGGGTCTACTTACATCCATTCATTGATAAACTAAAACCTGGAAGCTTCTACTACACGCAGTTGCAAGAATCCCTCTAGAAACAGAAACCATTACACATGGATTTTGACACATTCTTGAAAAAAAATGGCCTGCCCTGTTATTCCATGAAATGACACCGCAATACAAATAGGATATGGGCACTACTACCTGCCCCAAGAGAGGCTGTCAAATCTTTGATTGACAAATGCCTGCAGAGCATTTGCTCTTCATGATAAGAAGGAAAAATTTATACCCTTTCTTAACTTCAGGTTGTGTTTACATGCCTAACAGTGAGAAAACAGAACTGGAAAGAATGCAGGTGGTGATCTGCACCCACTGACTGTAAGAAAACATCCTGAGATTCCCTACTGTCATTTAAATACCCTCCATTCTGTTTGAAAAACAGAAATAAAGAACACTAACAGCTCCTATACATGCATTTTATCAAGTGCTCCATACTGAGGAAGAAAACAGAAAAAAAAATAAAAATCAAGAATTACATTATTGTCTACAGATATTGATTTACCATGCTTTGTGTCAGTTTACTAGAAGAAGAAAAAAAAAAAAGTACAATTTGAAATAATATTTAAAAGGCAGCCTTGCTTTTTTATAACTGGTACCCATATTTACATCCATTTCCACTGAACATTTTACTTACCATTTCCACGCCACACTTCAGCCAGATGGCAGCTCCCCTCTCCAGGCTCTTTGCAGAACTCCACTACATCGCGACAGGTTGTTTCTGGTGTAATTGGAACTTCTGTCAGAATCTGTTCATTGTTGCTCAGAAACACAGTTAATATCATCTGAAAGAAATGAAACAAAAAGCAGCAGAACATTAAAAAAAAGGCAACAAGATTTCTGGTAAAATTTATAATCCCTTTGTAAATGCAAATGTATGCCTATGATTGGTTACCACGTTCCAAGGTAGTTTTCAGATTCTTGTAACTTTGACAAAGATTTAGTCTTTTGTGTTGATTTTTTTCGACAGTGCATTGAATTGACAGGGTTTTTTTAAAAGCTTCAGCTGAAATGGTTTAGTTCTTAAAAATAAGGCTGTGAGGGAAGGAACTATGGCTATGTTGAATGCTTGAAATCATAGCGTTTGAATGTTGAAAATAAATATATACTTTGGCAAAGTAACCAGAAGCTGCAGGTTGTATTCAAAGACAAGCATTTCTATGATACATTAAATCCTCTGAAAGACACCTGACCCTAAGCTCCTACTTAAAATTAAACAAATAATTTTATCCATTGTCTCTGCACCTTAATTTTCCATCTGTGGTCACAATACTGTTCCATAAACTCATGGGGATGGAACAGAGATAACGTGATGTTTAGAAGGCAAAAGATACCATAGTAATAGGTGTCCCTAAAGAGTGTGACAAAATTAGTGACTTTGTCTGCTAAGACAGTTCTTCCAGATCTTTCCCATAAATAAAATGTGGCATCACATATTGAACCACAAAGACTAAACCTAACTATTTAAAAGCTCTTAATTAAACGAGCACTCTCTACTTAAACATAAGTTGTGCTTCAATTTGCATAGGCAATTCTTAAAAACATTCATAATACTTTTATCTATGGGACACATACATCAGCCAAACTGGAGATTTGCATTAATAACAGCTAGATACTGAGCGAGAGCAGTCTGTCTAATTTAGAAGTAGACTCAGGACAAATTCCAAGAAAGCCCAGGCTTCAAGCTCTCAGTCTCCTGTCAGTCCTCCAGGCTATTTCAGTCCATGTTCCTACTCTCCCTCAGCCTGCCAAGTTTGCATGCTGTATCCTGAAGTTTTCAAGTACCTACACTTCAACACAAAAAGCAGCCAAGACTGTAAATACACCAGAACTCACCCCTGAATTTCTCCATCAGGAGCATTAAGGAAGCCACACTAAAAGCTATAGTACAAGCTGGAGGAAGCTACAGGATGCAGCCAACAGATAATAATTAAAGTGCCTGTAACCACCTACAGTAAACAGCTCAGAATGTTATTTTTCCCTCAACAAAAGATTCAGACATAGTCCCAATATTCAGTGGCTGTGGACTGTATGTATTGTTTTACATAATAAGTATCTGATGTGGAATCTAGTAGTGGAATTTGACCTCATATTTAAGAAGAAAGAGTCATATATATGAACACAAACCAACAGGCTAGAAGAAACCTTAAGAGGTCATCTAATGAAGTCTCTTGGCCTCAGGCAGGATCAACTATACCTACATTACTCTGCAGAGATGCTTGTTTAACCTGTTCTGAAAAGGCTTTCATGATGGAAATTCCACCACTTCCCCAACCATCCACCCCAGAAATCCAGGATCGCTGCTTCAAGAGGAAGTTTCTTAAAGTCTAGTTAAAACTTTCCTTACCACTATTTAACCCCCCTAGTTCTTCTAGCCACAGGGGTAATAGAGAACACATTTTTTCCTTTTTTTTTCCCCTCTGAAATTAAATTTAAGGAACATATAAATATGTAAGTAAATTAAGTAAATTAAAGAACACCGGTTTGACAGAAAGTTATTAACACCATTATTCTAAATAGTTTCCCCATAACACTTGATAGTAATTTCAAAATAAAACCCAAGCTTCCCAAACTTTAGGAGAATATCAAGAGACCTTGGCTTTATTGAAGTCATGATATGATGCATGCTGTCTCTTAATCATTTGCATGAAAGACCTGTTATCCTGGCATGAGAGGATAAATGGAACGGCTTAACACCATGTCATTTTACAGTTTACAAGTTTTGATTTTTTTATTGCTGTAAAAGGAACACTGGCCCAGAAAACTTATTCCATGTCTTCAAGATTATCTGTCTGCTTCTGCAGACAGGCTGACAAAGAAAGAAAAGCCTTGGAGGCGTGAGTTATTCTATGTATCTCAGTCAATTCTCCATAAATTCAGATCTCAAGCACTGCATAAACTCCAAGGCCCCTTGGCAAGACCAGGCCAAAGTTTGTTGTGCGTCAATCACACCACTTGATTCCCTCAGCTCAGAGTGTTCCAGTATTGTCCCTGCAAAGCTGTGTGTCACAGTTTCAGCCCAGGGAAAGGTATCTTGCTAATGAGGAAGCAAGGTGCTGTAGCCAACTATTGTCATAATACTCCTCAAGGAAACTTGATTGAGTAAGGATCTATTTTTAACAGGTTGTCTGAGTAATACCAAAGGAACTGAAACACCGTGCTGTGAGCAAAAGTCCTGAAACATACACAAGAAGATTCAAAATACTGAAAATTAATATATTGCAATATTAATTGGATTTTCAAGTCAGTGTCATAGCTGTCCCTATTTATGGAATAAGAATCAGAGGTATTTTATAGCAATAACATACAAAGAAGCATTGATGGAGCCTGGAAATTTGAAACACATGCATGAAATACACAGTACACTGAACTAAATCAGCTTTATGAAAAAAAAATCCTTAGTCAAAGATTAGGACACAGGAGAACTGGTAAGTCCTTTGATTTTTTTAAAAAAATTGATTCCTAAATAGGAACAGCTGTATAAAATGCACGATCATGACCATTGTAACATTTCTTTGGTAATCTCTCAATTCAACCATTCACAACTTTTAATACCTGAACATAACGTTACACAAAAGGATCAACCTAACACTCATGAGTAAGTTACCTCAGGGCTTTTAAATTAGGTATTTTTTCCACAATGAACATCAAGCTCCAAATCTTACATTTCCCTCCTCCTCACCCCACACATGGGTGTTACCTGTCTGCTACTCCCCTCTATGGCTCCTGCTACTTAAATCAATAGATTTATTCCAATTTTCATGAATTCTCATCTCTTTTCACTCTTTTTTTTTTTTTAGCCTCCTCACAAAATCTAGTGTATCCCTTCACAGTTCAGGTCTTTTCCATGCCAGATAAGCTACAGCAAACCTCACAACCTGCCTTTGAAACTACTCCATCATCTCACTCATTTCTCAGCTTACAGACATCCTCTTTCTAGGAAAGACTTGGAATCAGAGCTCTACCCAAATCTTCTCTGCCCAACAGATGCTTGTCAAATAGCTGTACGCATTCCTCTTGGTATGTCATCTCCCCTTTTTCCATTCCCTCTTCAAACCATACTCCCTGCATTATTTAAAGGGCACACTTCATAATCCCTGTAGTTTCTCAAGGAGGTAGAAAACAGGGATAAATCTACAAGATCTTTTTCTTCGCTTATTATCTCATCTCTTCTACAGCTGAGTAATGTCACCTCCGAAATTTCAACAGGCATCATTCACAGAGATGACACAGTTTTACCTATCTAGACCTGATCTCTTGCTAAGGAAGATGAAATGTTGACAATCTTCAGTTGACTCTTATGAGTGCACAGCTGTCAGTTCAAGTTTCGCAGGGCTGTAACACAGTCCTTAGTCATGTTTCTCCAATGACTCCCTGGATTTCATTCATCGTAACACAGAAGTACCCATCACTGTGAGCTGTAGGAGAGGCATCTGTGACACCAACCACTGTGTCTCAGATCTATCTCTAGTTTTCCTGTACCGCGTGTAAGACAGAGAGAGTTTTGGGGGGTTTTTCCATCAAGTGGTCCAGCTAAAACTCTCAGAGTTTGGTAATTGGCCTATTCTGTTTCCCAGCTTTTCACTGGTGTGCCTTTTTGTCTCATGATGACTATCACAGCAAAATTCATTCTTCATGCCACGGCCTTGACCGTGTTGCCTTTCTGCATCAGCCCTGATAAGCACAATTTATTTGCCTTCACCTCCTCACTGGAAGTGTAATCTTGTTGCCTATCATTTTTCACTCTCTATCAAGAAACTGATGTCAAATTGGTCCTTTCCACCTGTTTCTACTCTCCATGTGCTTAACAGGTGATTTTACGGTTTCTTCTGTGTTGTTCATCATGCCTTATATGCACCTGCAAAGTGACATCATTATTTCCCTTGAAGATCCTCCCTTGCTGTTCTGGCTAAAAAAACACATTAGACACAAGTAAGCTGTCAGTATGCTGAAAAGTGCTGCCAGTCAGGCTAATAAATATTGTTTTGCCTCCTTAGGCTTCTGTAACTATCCAGTTCATCTCTTTCTTCAACCCAAACCAAGATTCCAAAAGCTGTGAAACAGAGATTCATTCATAACTTGGCTATCACATGGCAGAGACCCCACAGGGCCACAACTAAATGCCTTCCATACAACAATATAGAAACAAATAATCTTTCAAATTAATCTGATGTCCTTTGTTCTAAATGAGCTTGGTCAGGCTGTCCTAGAAACCACCTTGACTTCCCTACTTGAGTTTTGCTACTTGAGTTGCACTCCCCTAGTGCAATGCAATTACTTATGACTGGAATAAAATTAGACCACGACCATAAAAACAGCTGATGTGGCATATTGATTTTTACCTAAGATATAGCCTGGAAAGTTAAAATGCCCATTGCTGAATGAAGTCTTTGCCTCACCATTTTTCTACCATCTTACTGAAAAAAACCTAATTTTTTTTAATCTTCAGTTAATATAAAAAAATTAAAAAGCATGTACACATTTAATTAAATAATCATTAAAAAAATTTGTGAAGACAAGAACTATATCTCACTCAACTATTACCTTATGCTACCAAGACCTGAAATGCTGCAGTTTGAGAAGAAATTAACTGCACACCCACACCTCCACTGCCTTATGCCCAAGCTAATTTACTAAGTCAGACAGCTGACAATATTTATTATAAAAACAACAACATAGTCCATATAAGTAGGTTTCTCCTGATACCCTACTCAATAAAAAATTGAATTATTTAAGCTATCAGAAAGCAATCAGACCAGTACTATTTCAGGTCATGCTGAAACATTAGAATTCAAAACAAGTCCAAGATTATTTTCTTAGAGTAATATTGATATTCAACTAGCAAAAGAGAAATAGTGAGTTCTGTGGATGAAGATGGGAAATTACTCATCTGGCTTTTTATTTTACATACAACCATTTTTTAACTAAACCCCGTATTTCCACTCAAAACCAGAGTTGCTGGCAAAAAATTATAGGAAGATCATTACTTTTCCTGCATGTAATTTTATGTTCACAATCAAGTTAAGTTAAAAAAAAAAAAATCACATCCATGAGACTTTAGAAGCATGATCCCTCAAACAGTGAATCAAAGGTTAAGAAAAAAAACCAAAACCCGCATCCCAAGAAAATGAAAACCATGAATTTTTTCCTTTGTGCTACCCACTACTCTCATTACCCAAATTTAGATACCTTTAATATCAGGTAGGCATTCATGTATCGTGCATAACACAGAATTTTGTGTTAATACTTCAGTCAATCTAAGAATTATCAAGCATATGATTGCAAGTTAAAAACATACTGGATATTTAATATAGCTAAATTCACACACTGTTTAGTCATATTAGACTCTCCTTTTGCCTTTTTTTTCTTTAAATCAATCTAGAAATTTCACTGTGTAAATGAACAACAACAACAAAACCCGAACAACAACAAAAACAAAGAAGAAAACAAAAACAAAAACAACCCTTCTCTTCCAGCAGATCAATAAAGAGACATTTCAGATACAAGGCTGACACACAATGAACTTAAAGTACAAAACACATTTCTAATGGAAATGCCAACTTCATTCCTTCTGTTTCATAGGAACTGGAAGGCATTATCCTCTCACCATGCACTTTGCTCTAATAGAGAGTTCCAGAACATCTATTTATGATCTCAAGCTTTGCCATTTCAGAGGGTGTAGTGGTGCCTACAACTTCAAGACGAGAAGAATCAGCGAAGAAAAGACTTCAAAGTAAATCTCTTTTGAACAGTACAGACCTCAGCATCTCCCAAAAAGTTTTAATAACTTTCATCCTCAATTTTGCTAACTTGAGAGTCCCAGGAGCTTGCTATATTCAAGGTACTACTACAACAGTTTTAACTGATATGTCCAAACCCACGTCTTACTAAAATGTCACAGTCCCATCAATCACGTATGAACTTTGAGGAAGATCGAGGAGGTTTTCAATTACTAAAAGAAATTATAGAATAAGAGGCAAGCAAAACATGAAGAGGTGAAAAATCATCCCCCTGGTGATGAGACATACTAATATGCAGAACTTTGCATGTAGAATGGTCAGAGAAAAAAAAGTTACAAGTTATCAATTATCTCATGCAAGTTTGCTTGCCTGGAATTCATGCCATTACATAAAACTTGCATCAGCTACAGCTGTAGAAATTCTAGTTGCATATTTCAAGCATTAAAGCAGAATATTAACTTTATTTGCAGTATGAATACTGACCCTTTTTAAGATTATAGACTTAATTAGGTAAAGTTTTAAGAAAGTACATTTTAAAACAAACCAGACTATGAAATTGTAACCATAGAATTGTTTTAATTAAAGCCATCTAAAGATAGTTTCTTGACTCAAGTCATGAGTATTTCTTTATACTATTGAGATTTCAGAACTATCAAGTCCCAAATAAATCTGATGTTATTGTATGTAAACTCCAGAAAAACAGCAAGATTAAACAATTTGACTTCTCTATATTAAAAAGAAACATTTAAAGTCCATCTAATAAACAAGTTATTCACCAGCATGCTTTGTTCCAATAATTATCTGTCTTCAGAATGTAGCTTTTATTTTTAAAAACAGATCAGTTAAGAATTTCTTGCAGTATGTTTATGAGTCTTATTTAAAATAAGACCATTAAGACATATAGCAAATTTATTAACCATCACTGTGGTTTTCATCAGGAGATTTCTTTCCTCTAAGATCATCTTGTTTCTTTTCCCCATATATGGTGTTAGAAATAACTGCATTCTATTTCCATATTTCTAAATACCTAGTTTGCAAGGAATACAAAAATGAGTAAATTTTTCTGCCAAAATGTAGACTTGTGAAACCAACAGTTTCTTACTACACTTTCAAATTTGAAGCCAACTGCTTCCATATGGCCTGCGAAAGAATCCACAAAATTGGGAGTAAATCTCAGACACTAAAAATGTAAAGCATTCAGCTATGGGCTACTAACAAACATTAAAATCCTTAAATTTTACTATTGATAGACTCAAGCATTCATAACGTTACTCAAAAATACAAACAA
The DNA here is from genome assembly GCF_036250125.1 of Pseudopipra pipra. Lineage (NCBI taxonomy): Eukaryota > Metazoa > Chordata > Aves > Passeriformes > Pipridae > Pseudopipra > Pseudopipra pipra. The sequence continues at coordinate 55,474,972 of NC_087554.1, forward strand.
GTTAATATTATTTATGGCTATTTGTGATCTTGATAAAATCTGAAAATTTCACATTGCCTAAATGTACTTTAATATACTTATCACACAAAAGCATTTTTTGCATAAGCTCATATGCTGGTTACATTAACTTGTTATTTTGCAATCATTTAAAAAAAATAAAATTGATCCAACTTGAGATCCACCTTCAACATGCTCTGCACAAGACAACCTGCCCACAGAAAACATAACCAGGAGCTTGTCAGACAATAGTTGTGCACAAAATTACTTCTCTTGCTGGAGCACAGAAACCATTTTAATTAAGAAAAAAAAAGCCACAAGTATTTAACTCCTCTTATAGAAATGTAGAAGTATAGTATATAGAAAAGCCTTATAAAAATGTAGGAAAATCTTGTGCAAGGCCTACATGTATGTGATGGACTAAAGCATTGACAGAACCCACAGACATTTCTTCCCAGGACTTTCAGGACTTTGTCCTCTTCATGAGCTTTCACATGTGACAGCAGGTGTTCAACAGGACTCAGACGACCTCAAAAACCTACACCTACCTGATATTTATTTGCTGAAGGGATACTTATGACACTTTCTTGCTTTTTGTTATGGGAAGAAACAAAAAAAAGCTACGGTAACAATTGTAGATCTGGAATTTGAGGCCCCTTACACCTGCAGTGGCAGGATTTCTGTAGGGCAGGGAAGTAAGCCAAAGGAAGGAAACAGCAACTATCATCATCAAGATAAATCCACAGATTACTAAATGACAGGTACGTAGTGGTTAACTGAAAGACTTCCAGAGCTCTAGGAAAACAATACCTAATGACAGCAATAGCAACTAAAAGTTCCCCTGTGTAAACAACGAAAACAACCTACAATCTCTACAGGCTGTGAGAAGCAAGACATGAATAGGCCCAAAAAAACAACTGACCTAGCAAATGTTAAGTTTCTAGCCTCTCCCTAAGGCAGAAGAGTGACACGACCATTTAAACATTGTAATCCTATACTTTGTTCTATTAGAAGTCACAATCAATCCATGGTAGTGAACCATTGCCAGATCTCCAGACATTATCTTTACAGAAGCTGTTTATTGTTTGTCACAACATTGGAACACCTTCTTATAGATTCAGACAGTTTTGTTAAAAGTAAGCAGGAGCTGAGATTTGGATAAATTAAAATTTAAAAGGTGGGCAGTAAACTTGTGGCTACAGAAGGGAAAAACGAGTATAGCTTAAAATGGACTAGCTAAAAAAACCCCAAAGATATTGCATCACAAAGAAAACTATTATTTTAAAAGAATATCTGTCCAAGTGCAATATTTAACATTATCAGCTAAAGCAACACAGCCTGACGTTAGAGAAATCTATAAAACATGCCTCTTGTGATGTTTTCTAGTGGAAAATGTAATTTGGCACTTGCTACAGAATGAGTTCAACATCCCTGCATCATATTATCTGTTGGCTTGATTCCTAAATTGCTACATCTGGAGAAACAGCAAGAGATCTTGTTGTTGCTCCTTGACACAAATAATTCTACCAAAGGACTGTCAAGACACCAGTTACCATGTAAAGAGACTTTGGAACGCAGGGATAATTCCAGGTATGCTGACAAGTTCTTGCTGAGCACATTTCTCCATCAGGCAACAAAGATTACAAATGGAGAGAGATTTATTCTTCACACAACAAGGCTTTGAAATTTTATTTTCTTTCCTAAAAGACTGTGGGCCAAATGTTATATTGCATGATATACACAACTATTACTAAGAGGTGGAAAGTGGAAACTCTTCTTGAAAGACTCTCTGCTCTAATCAGTTGATGCTGGATTTCCTAAACCCCTTACAACATTCATGACAACTCAATGCATAAAAATAAGTTTTCCTCACCTCGCAAATCAGCATTCTCTGATTTGTTACAGGATTATTGCAAATGGGTCTTACCATCTACCAACCAAGAACACAAGACTGATCTTCAAATTAAACAGTTGTGAAGAAGTCCCAGAGGTTTTTTTGACACTTGCTGTCTTCATTGAGGATTGTGTTTTTTATCTTCTGGAATTTTCTTTTACTGTGCATCTTAGGATGACAAACCTCATCTAGTACTGCCTGCCTAATTTCAATGAGATTTATCTAAAGTACCTGTAAAATAAACCAATAAAAATCAGCAGGCACATCAATTTTGTGCTGATTATTAAATAAAAAAGTAAAAGAAATTGCTAATCTATTTAAGAAACTAGCAAATAGCCTTGCTATAACTATTTTAGTAGGTGTTTAGGCTTATAAATATGAGAATTCTTTAAATAATGGATTCCTGCGAAATTCGAAGAAAACTGCAGCAGTTGCTGCATTTGCAAATGCATGGAACACCACTAAGATGCAGGAAAAGTCAGAAACTCAGAGGACAGCAAGATTCCAGATCAAAAAAACAGCTGCACTGGTGCAATGATCTTTCCTCAAGTCCATTTGTCCATGAACTCCAACAGCTCTATCTTGATACAATATGAACATGATGCCCACAGTTCTACTGTTCTTCACATCTCCAACCCAGGGTCCTCCAAACCAAACACTTCAGAGAGTTCAGCGGGGACCCCCAGTAAAGGGCCAAGTGTGGCCCCACAGCCCCCAGGGAAAAAGAGGGAGGCACTACTCCCTGTGGCACTACAACTGCATCTCATTGTTCAACATCACACACAACTTAATCCCAATGGTCAGAGGTCCAAATCTTTCATATCTGACAGGGTAATCAGCATACCACACATCAAATGCATGACAAGCTTGGAACAACAGTCCTAAAGTATTAACTGCCTATTCCATTTCATCAGCTGATGGGATATGAATAAGATGTTAAGAAATACTATTAAATATTTTACTCTCCAAACCATTATGGAAGCACATGGCTGAAGAACAACATAACTGTAGTGCTGTAAAATATTCAGTAAATGTGGGTGAACTGGCAATAAATTTAAAAAAAACTAAATGAATCCAAGATGACTCAGCTTCAGAGATCATTTTATTACATAAGAATTTCAGTTTTCCAGTCAGGAAAAAAAAAAAATTTGCATTCACCAAAATGAAAGGTTTTAAAATGACCCCACCCAAAACAAAAAAATTCATTAACAAACCAAAACCAAGAAAAAACATACACAGTCAAAACCCCCTGAAGCCCCAAACTCTACAAAACAGGACATTCTCCCACAAGACTCATGAACCAGGTGAGAGATAAGAAAGACAAAAAATTTAATATTTTATTTGTATTTGGTGGGGATATGGAGCAAAGTCCTATTCAAGCTTTCTACATATTGGCATTAGCAACAGTGCAATTCATTTGGAAAGAAAGCTCAGTCTGACGCCCCAAGGCAAAGCTGAAGAGCAGGTTCAGTGTAAGGGTTTGGGTCCATTTCCCTGAAAGAAAACTTCATCTCCAAAATCCACATGCAACAAAAGTGTCCCACCAAATTTGTATCACAGAACTGAGTGTTCTCAAATTATTAAAAATATTTTGGCCTAAGATAAGGGCAGGGAGGTGCTGATGTTTCTACAGTCTTGTGTTCGACCTTGTCAACAGCTACAGCAAAGTCATCCAAAATCCACTGAATTCCAGAAAAGCCTGACCTACCTACTGCACTGAAAAATCATCTCATTGAAAAAGTTTAGGATACAAAGACAGATCATTCGGATCTTTTCTTTCACAAACTTTTCAACAAAGCACACACCCCCCAACCAAAAGTTAAACCACAAACCAAAACAAAACGACTCAACATAGTATTCTACTAAAGGTCATGCTATTTGGCTACTTGTCAAATAATAAAGGTGATTTGCAGCACCAAACAAAATTTTTTGATTTTACAAACAAGGAAGAACTTGTACAAAGTCTACAGATACAAAAACATATGCAATGTTCCAACTGGAACCAGCACTATTCTTTCCTTTTTATTTTCAATCGAGTGAAAGCAGAAGGGACTGCCACGGCTTTCTGCCACTGAGCAGAAAGTATTAACAAAATACTGATTGTTTAGTGCACTGCTTTCAGGGAATACCAGCCATTCAATCTCAGATGTAAAGATGTTATCTGGCTTGGTAAAAAAGTAGTAAGTGAAAAGTGAATACATCCTTGGGGATTCAACAGGCAGCCTGCAGAATTTTCCTTCCATCAGAGTGGAATAACTATTTCCAATACATTTCTTCAGTTTTAAAATGGCAAATTTAAAAATCAAAAGCCATTCTGTTTTACACTCAGAAGTCCACTTTGCTATAGTAATAATAATACCATGCAAGGTAAAGTCAAAAATTTCAGACATTTCATATACAGCAGAAAGTCATAAAAGACAATAATCTGTGATCTTCAAGCAAAAATCCCACATACACTCTAATCCATTATAAGGACACATTGTTCAGTTTTACAAAAAGAAATCTCAAAATGCTTAAGTTTACAGCTAATAAACAAAAAGCAATGTTATCCCACCTTCTTTTTTATAGTTCTGTCCTTGGTCCAGTGTTTAGAGTGAAGTCGAGTCTTTCCTGGTAGCCAAGATTTCCCCTTTGATGTTTTTACAATATTCCGAAGAACCATCCTTAAAATATTCCTCATGTGGACAGTTGTAAACAGCAGCAAATATAAAAATACTGTGTAGAACTATAACCTAAGAACGGTTTCTGCGCAACAACTATTGTGAAAAACTACTTAAATGGAGTATTTTTGGTCTACTGGCACATGAATTCAGGCAGTAATGACGAGCAGTGATAAGATGTTCTAAAGAAACTAGACAGGCCACAGTTGTGACAGGAACAAGATAGGCTAGATCAAGTTTCACCTAATTAGGCAAAGTTGCAGTAGGGGAGTTCTGCTATCCTCTCATTGTGCAATAGTAATCTTTGTTTGCTATTATAATCATGACAAACAGTAAGTATTTATCTTAAATAAATTTACATATAAGGCTCTGACTGTCACAAAAGACACAGAAGTGATTTTCCTGTAGAAGGGGGCAACGATAAGAGCAGAAGTCCTAAGAACAAATGAATTTAACAACTATCAGAAGATAATTCCGAGACATTTTCTTAAATCACAAAAGTGTTTTAAAAGGACAAACCAGCTTAGAAATAAAAGAAACAACACATCCACCATGTATTTATACCTAAAAACACTATAGTTCAAGCACTCCGTTCTTGGCAAAGTCTGTCTTCTTGCTGGACATAATTCAGGCAGCAGAGAATATAAAACAGTAAACTATGTTTCTGATTGTCTCTTCATGTCAAGGGACAGCAAATGTTTATCATCATTCCTGTCAACACTATACAGGGTCCAGAGTGGGGAACAGGCAGAGCAATGGCACCAACAGTGCATTTAGCTCTTACTCTACAGTTGCAGGAGCAAAGCATATTCTCCAGCCTGATCCATTCCTTTAATAGAGAAAATGGTGAGAGGAGTGAGCAAGTGACCCAAGGAGGTAAAAACCTGCAACAAAACAAAAAAACCAACCTACACTATGAAAGATCAACTGAACCAGACAACCCACCTCTCTTAAAACAGAGCTGTGAGTTATATTTTCTGTGTAGCACCTTACACATTAACTGCAAGAAGAGAAAAGGGGCTCAGCTTCACTTGTGAGCCACAGCACTACCACTTTACCTTCCCTACAAGAAGCAGCAGACAAAGCTAGTGAGATTCTGTATTTAGCCTGCTTCAACATCCCAAAACACTACTGTCCTCCCTTAACACATTTGTCACTAACATTCTGATCCCATGGAGTATTCTTCCTTCCTCCTCAGCAAACATGTACCATGTTGAGAGATTTATTGAGAACATAATTGATAGAATAATGTCAGATTTTTTAAATGTGGCGACGTAAAAAAGTTAACCTTTTATCAACTGAGAACATTTTAAATAAATGAGAAATTCAAGGATATTTTGTAAAAGGGAAGGGTTGTTTTGCTCTATGAAGGACGGAAAAATTTAATCTGGTTGCTCTCCAAAACCAGATTGTATCTTTATCTGCCAAAAACCCAAACTATATCACATGAATAAATATTTGAGAGGAAAAGCTGGGTGTATATTAACACATATTGTGCCACTCTTTCAACTATGGCTATTGCCTGAATTCTTCTAAACGACCCACCAGAACTCATAAAAGCCTTACTTGCCATAAACACACAGACCAAAAGTATATGGGAAGGCTGAATACTAAAGTCTGCCATGTCTATTGGATAATTGGGTTCTTTCAAAAGAAGAATAGGAACTAAAATAAACATATGCCACTGAACTTCCCTTTTTTCCTGTCATTCCCCCCTTCTGAAATGACTGAAACCACCTGTGTATAATTAAATCAGGTAAATACAAAACAATAAAAACAGAGGGTAGCCCCTTACTTTCCTTCATATAGTGAGTCGGAGGATGTACCATCTCCACACTGGGTACCTGATCCAGTGCAGTCACTTGGCTGACTGCTCTAGAACTGTTACTGTCAGGTAGGGAAATGCAAATCTGGGACATATGTAGAGAGATGAAGATACCACAGCCTCTGGCTGCTTAATATAGCAGCCTGAAAATCCTAAATTAAAGAAACAAGGGGATTTGCCTCACAAAACCAAAGAGGTTTTGAACGTTCTAAATGAAGGAGATGAGGTGGATGCTGTATTTAATTGACATGAATTATGATCCTTTATTAAATGCAAAAAAGCCCCAGGTAAGATCCAAGAAGACTTGCCCTGTGTGACAAAGCTCACATTTAGCAAATCTATATGCCTACAGATTATGTAAATCACTCAATAAGAAAGTAAATACAGTTTATGATCCCACTAAAGCATTTTAACATGAAGACACTTGTGATCTCTGAAAACTACATGGAATGACGTAGGAAAAAAAGCATATAAAGGAAAACTGAAAGTATAATTCCCTAAAATGTATACAACTTCACGCCAAACATCTACACAAAATGTAAAATTATTGAACATAAAGCTAAAGATTAAAAACAGTGGATGTGAGCAACTAAGAATACACAGAGAAGGAAGGGACAAGTAAGAAGAAGAGCAAGCGTTCAGATGGAATATAACACCATACTGCATGCAGGGTATCACTAACTTGAAATTAAGGCTTATTTGTTTTAATAACTTTTGTTCCACTTTGCCACCCCTATCCTACCCTCTCAGTATTGTCACTTCTTTCCTCCTGCTATATGAGCCATACTGTAAATGCCTAATGTGCAAATGTACAATTTGTTTATTTTAAACACACTTAACTACAAATGTGCACAACTGCACAAAGGCCCTCTAAACTAAGCTTTTTCGTATTTGTTCAAAATTTATTTAAACAGACACCTTAATATTACTTCCAGATGAAAATTAACTTCTTGTAATTTGCAGACAAGGTTTTTAAAAAATCAAACAGCTTGTTTGTTTTTGATATATTCTCTTTCAGTTTCTCCAGTAGGATCAATCAAAAAAAAATCTATGGATCATACTGGGAAAAGTAAAACAAACAAAAAACCCTCATAAACAAAACCCCATCAACAATAACAAGATCAATATTTTCACAGATCATTGTAAATTAATAGCACCTAATGAGACAGGTACTAGGCTTACTTATCACTTCCACTTCAGTAAACTGACAACTAAGTTTATGCATTTCTTCGTCCTATGTTACTGATGTAAAAAACGTGATGCTCCATTACACTAACAACTGTACACTTAATAACCTACACAGAGAATGATTTCTGGTGAGTATATTTCCTTTTTCCCCCATATGGGGCTGCGTTGTATGGAAGGGATTTAACAATCTACTCTCCAAAAGATGTTAGAAACACAGTGGAACCTCTAAGTCCCCAGGATATCAGACTCTTTATCCCAGTATGACTACAGACACCGATACATAAAAACATATATAGATAGCTACATGACAACATTCATATTTTTGCTTTCTTTCACATATTTGAACACATCCTGTCTCACAAGAAAACTGCAGTACTTGACAAGAAGGATGACTAGAAAGACTTTGGTCTCCAGGTGGGGAAAGGAAGATAAAAAGTTTATAAAGATTTAGACACAATCAGAACACACATCCCTGAGCACTGGAAGAAAAGAGGCTGTTGAGACCTCAATGCTTGAAAAATTTCTACATCGTTTGTGAGATAATAAGAAAAAGCTGACCAAAAGCTTTTTCCTGCTTCTGAAAAGATAAGGGCAACTACATGCATGCTCCAGATCAAGCTTACTTGTAATTTTGTGTCAAAGCTTCAGTTCTTCAGAACTCAGACAGCGAACTGAGCAGTATTTGGTAGCTTCAGATGACTGGGGGAAGGGAGCAGCAGTAAATGGGGGTAATCCAGTAATTCCTTGAAGACTCAAATCACAAAGATTTGTTGGGTTGAATGTTATAAAACCCCCAGAAGCACAAAAATACAGTATTGGAAACACTGTACAGTAAATCCTCTGATTCAGTGTGTCTTTTATGTCCCTTTTTCAGGTTACAATTTTGAACCATAAATACCAAAAGTCCTCTATAAAAAGGATATCAAAATATTCTAAAGGTTAGTACATGTGAAAGTGAATCAAATTCAAAAGTTCTTTATGTGTAGCTAAAAATGAGCAAAACTATATATATATATATATATACACAAAATATATAATTTAAATTATTCCATTGTAAATATTGAGTTGGATTTCAAAGTCACACTGGGGCAAACAGAACAGCTTATAATTCAGAGTTTAAACTGATTTAAACCCCCTTCACCACTTTACCTTCTATCTGTACTACAAAACCAAATACTACTACTCTCCACCATCAGGAAAAAAAAAGTAAAAATAAAGTACACAGTCAGGAATTTGGCAGGGGGAGAGCACTGCAAACAAGACTTGAAATTTATTTGTTTCAATGCAAAGCTTGGATTTTTATTGCATCTTCCCATAACCAACAAGCCCTTGCTGAAGTGTTAAAAAACGACAATAAAGTGATAAATACACTGTACTGTTAGTACACCAAAAAGCTATTCAGAAAAAAGATTGAAAAGATTTCCAAGTGACATGGGCTAGAATAGACTCCAACCCGTGTGATATGGTTTTAAAATAATTGCACTGATCCTGACATGACTTACAAGTGTAAAGGAGGTCAACCATTACAGATCTTTTTCCACTAGTAGAAGTACGTGATTCAGACTTGCAGCTAAAATTGACTGAAATTTAGATGACTTGGGACAATGAAGCAGTACATAAGGAAATTAAGCATCAGGCATGCTGAGACATTCCAAGCTACATGCAGAGATGAAGCTGCATACAGACATGAGTTTCATAGTTTATTTTTACAAGACACTGTTTCAAGAATTCAATCATCTCCCAAAGTGTACACACAGTCCAACTGTTTAGTGTCTGAATAGTAATTAACCCATTCATTAGCCTGAACAATCATTTAGAATTTCAGTTCTAAGAAATTGCATTTTAAATACACAGCAGTAAAAACTAACCACTTCTCTACTGATGTATTATAATAACAACTTTAACACTAAGAACCCTGTTTGACTATTTCTAGGCATGTATCTGACTAAGTTAAGTATCTAACATACCCATGTGGTATGAAAATTATCTTACAGGATTTGTAAGCAATGGCTGTCAGTTCACAGATGCTGGTACTTTCTCAGGTGCCCAAATAAGTTAGTTAAGCTGTAAGTGGGTAACAGTTTCAGGCAAAAAACCCCACAAGTTGAACTGTTTAAACTAGTCAGAGATACTAGTTCCCTGTACTGCCCATACCATCATGCAGTCTATGCTCTGGCTATCACACTATTCTCTCTACAAAACACTAACAGCCTGTCAACCATTTTACAGACATCTAATTTTACCATAACAATGTAAAAATATCCTCTCCTTACTCTGTATCTTTTCAAAGGAAGTGACAGAGATATTAGTAACATTTATTAAAGACATATTATGACAACATTTTGGATGTCAGTAATTTGAAAACTTCAGCTAGATGGGACAAGTTCAAGTCAGGTTTTGACGAACACCCTGGGTTAAGGTTTTAGAAGATAGTCAGATAGGCTTTCTGAAGCCTGTTTGTTTTTAAAGTACTAAGTATGGGGGAGGAGGAGGCGGGGGGAAAAAAAAAAAGTTGAATTATGTTGAAAGTACCATAAGTATGGTGAAGGTATCACCTGCAGAACAGGAGTAAGAATGCCAACAGGTGTAGCACTGTCTTGAGTCAGAAATTAGACAAATTGCATTAGGAAACAGGATCAGAAAAGGATTTTCTCATGCAAAAACTCATTCAAAGTATGTCTCAACTTAAACTGTACATGTTATTATAAACTAAGACTTTACCAACCTCTTTGAGAAATCAAAAACAAAATTATATAGAGGTAAGCCTGTACTTTATAGCTGTGGTAAACTTTGCTAGTCTCTAACCACCCTGTTTCTTTCCCTTTAAACATCAGAGAGCAATGCAGGCAATACTTTTCTCTGGATATTAATAATGCAGCCCTGTCTACTTTTTTCATCTAATACAGGAACTCTCAAGGATTCTCAGCTATTCACCTTAGTAGGTCTGCACAGACAGATTCTGGATTTAAGTAGAGCAAGGTTTGCTGGTCTCCCAGTGTCCAACTGGCTCCCAGGAGATTAGAACACAGAATTAATCCAGATGCTAGTCAGTGCACTGGGCTTATGTGCATGGGGTCAGCCCATGGGATTTGGGACCGGAGAGATTCTCCTAGATCAGCCTAGCAGAGACCTTGGGAACTGCAGTGTTTACTTGTTCTGACTTCAGAGAGCAGGGAAGTTACACTTTGCCACTTGGGACACAGATTCATACCAAAAGCATCTAGATGTATCTCACCATATTCACTCACCACCATGGAGTTGTTTCAGGCTGAAAAAACCAAACAACCTAAACTGATAAAACTGATTACATCCTTCCTGCAACCTAGACAATGCTGCCCTTTCTTGTGCTGCTTCCAATGCTTATCTGACCCTGCACCGAGTTGGTTTCAGTGTGCTCAGCCGGCAGAAAAGTATCCTGGTGGGGGGGAAAGAAAGAAAGAAAAAAAAAAAAAAAGTAAAGACAAACAACTTCCTGCTGAGTTTGCAGACTGAACCAGCTCAGCACAGAAACAGATAAATATCAGAGCCGAGACAGGAGAGAGGGCAGCAGGTAGGCAGGACTGCAGCAGCCCCTGGAGTTACATCCATTTCACCTACACAAAACTGAAGCCTCAGTTTCCTCCCCTATTCTCAATTTATAAACAACAGTTTAATCATGTGAAAACTGAAATCCTTTTGTCAAACTTAGACATAAGGATATACGGGTTAAATACAGTGTCTGCAACATATGCAAGTTTAGATTAGATTGCTTTCTGCTGAAGTTAGAATTCCTTAAATAAAGTATTTTATAGCTACAGATTCTTCACCCATAAATAGAATTCTGCTGCTGTGCAAAGCAATGTATTGGAAACAAACAAAAAATATAAATAAATAAATAAAAAAACCCCTAATTCTACTTCCACTACTGAAGAGCTAGGCTAAATTACACTATGAATCTAGAGGATAAGGAAATAATGGGCAGAAATCAGAAGGAATGAAATACTGCAAAGTGAAGGGAAAAAATGATGGCAGACCAGCAACTGCCAGTTAAGTTTTATTATTTTTTTCCTTTTTTTTTTGGTCCCAACTTCATATTTGTTTCTCAAGACTTCCTCAAAGACCACATATTTTACCAAAAAACCAATATCCTTACTTTTTCCCATTTCAGTGAAAATGTGTTACTGAGTACTCAATAAAGATGTGAGCACCGGTGAAACCATAACTTATGTCTGAAGTAACAAAGTTACCACACTGCAGAGACCTTTTGTTTCATCTCACTGTTCTGTTCACCTGCTAAACAGCCAGAGAACAAAATTCAAAATACATCCCCTGGGGTACAGCTCCACAATAAACCAAACCAAATAAACAAAAATACTTGAAGGGAGAGATTCCACTTCCCCACCCCATTCCCTGTAAGCCAAGCAGTCTGCTCCCTCCTGTACCAACACGGACAACAGTCACAATGCATTATACACAAACGTACATGTATCTCTTCCTTCTTTGGATACAACTACTTTTTTTACATTCTTAGTGGCCTGTATCAGTTTACTGAGACAAGCAGTGCAGTCCATTCACAGCCAATGGTGGGAATGAGCAGCAAGGAAGAGGAAGCCTCTTCCACCGGCCTCAGGAAATGGTTAACCCAGCTCATCCCTATTGTGAAACCTCAGTCCCGAAAGGAATTCAGTTGCTGCCGACATCCTACTGCAGCACAGTGATAAACCTGCACTCTCCCATACCAGCACCATTACACGTACTTGCTTCTAAGCATGAACTAGAAAAATAACAGTGTGACCTAAAATCCAGGTAAAGTGACTGAAAACTGAAGCTGGAAACAATTCCTTTCCTCCACTAAGCAGTTCATATTCCTGCTGGTCTTTTGAGTTATTACAGAATTTACACTTTGTCCTCCAGGTACCACTGCTGCTTTTGACACACGAATCTGCTTCTGAAGGATGGAGTCTATTATTGCACAATATAATTCTATTATTGTCTGTCATAAAAAAATTGCTTCCAGAACCTCAGAACATTGAGCACACTTCATGGATAAAACTGCCTAGTACATTCGAGATTACTACAGGCTTCCCAGTTTAACAGATTCTATCTGCAGATTTCCAAACTACCAGAAAAATGTACCGACCTGAAGTGTTAAAATTAATATCTTAGACTATCTGTTTACTTAAAAATCTAACAATAACTTAAGAACCAGTGAGATACAGGATACAAGACTAACAGAAAAACTGTTTATAAATGTAGAAATACTTCAAAGTTATTTGAAATCACTTCATAGTATAATGTTTCAATTCAAGAAAAAAAAAAAGTAACTCATTTTGCTGGGGTCTGACACAAGCCCAGGAACTGAACCTCCTATATCCCAGGCTAGCATGTTCATTTAAGAGGTGAAGTGTTTTGAGCTATCTTGTGCTAGTAATTAATTTATGATAATATTAAGCTTTTAATTTAGACAAACACGTAAGACTTGTAAATTCTAGCAGTGAGTCATGAGGGAAAGGGAGCAAGACACCTTCCTCCCATCACCCTAATCAGGCAATAATTTGTTTCCTTCTTCAAACCTCTACTCTCAACAATGATTTTTTATTTTTAAAGAGGCCTATAGCTTATAAAGACAAAAAAATTATCTAGAAGTCCCTGGACACTTATAAATGTGAGCTCTGATTTTAACACCAAGCATTAGACTACAAATTCTTTACAAAAAAGCACTGTCTTTATTTTATGTATGGACAACTGTTTGCATAATGGGGGCTGTTCCACAGCTGTATGCCATCTAAATATAAATACACAAATAGGCTAGGTTTTTTAAAATAATATGTTTCATATCAAACTTGGATTTGTTAGATTAACATAAATCAATCTAGTGGAATGGAATTTTGTTGTCAAACAAATATTTATTTTCTCTGAAGTCTGCAATGGACAAACTCATCTCTGTTACCATATGAGAGCATATCTTTCCCTCAAAATTTTCTCATATGTTTCAGCTGAACCCACTCATATCTAATAAATATATTTAAATATTACATTATCAGAGTAGCATATGAATAGTACTTCTTGTTGACACGGTGAAGCTGATGAACTTATTTTTACCACAGAACAGGCCATATTCTGTCAACCTAAAAAAACAGTGACATGATCCAAAAAAAATATGAAATGGCCTTTAAGCTTTGTTGCAATAAATAACTCCATTAATAATGGCTGATAAACTTGCAAATTATTCTCTACAGTCAGTTCAGATTTATTCAGCACACAAGGATGATACTAGTATTGCTGAGAACTACAGTTCTGAATTAATCACAATATACTTTATCTCCACATCACTGAGAATTCCTAATATTAATTTAAGTGCATTAAAGTGACACACCTTCCTTTAGACTTTTACAATGTATAATTATATCAATAGCATATAAGAGAAGAGAAGAGAACAGTATACACTGTTTTAAGAATATTTGGGCAATGCCCACTTTAGACTTTTTGGGACATGTTTTAGACTGAATACAGGACAAGTGTGTACTCATTTAAAAACAAACAAGCAACAAAAAATAAAAAAAAACCACACTCATCCAAACAACAAAAAAACACACCAAAAAAACTACTTTTCCTTAATTCACCTGGAAGAGAGCTTAATTCAAAAATTACTACTGCAGATGCCCAGCTTCAGTTTGTTTTATCAATCATGTTATTTCTATTCATAGGTCAGGAACTTATGCAGCAATTCTCTAGTCTAACATAAAATATGCATTGGTCATGGCCTTCTTTGGAGGAGAGCTGAAGTGTCCCACAAAATTAAGTAGACAAAAAAATAATAAAACCACTAAACACTCTCCAGACTTTTCACTCTCCCTTCTATGAAAATAACCATCACAACTACCTGATCCTACATGCACAGATGTGTCCAAAAAGTCCTTGACTCTAAGCCTCACACAAAGTCCCATGAGGTTCCTCCTGGACGCATTCAAAAATGCAAATGATGGCTGCAACCTCACTGATACTCATTTCTCATTATTAAGGTAAAGGCAAAAGCAGAAAAGCTCTGCTAGAACATGAATACTAACTATTACTCCTAAAAGATTCAGTCCATCACAGTTTCTTACACAGCATCCACCATCACCACTCTTATCACTTTACTGATGGTGAACAGACTCTACACAGTTGTATGCCTTTGGCATGATGTTACCCCACATGTGCTGTAAGAGAATGACACCCAAAATTTAGGCAAAAAATAGGAAGTATTACAGGCATCTCAACTGTAGCAGTTCCTTATTCCACTTTGTAAGTGGAATAAGTCATCTTTTTTTAAGTGGGAAAAGAGTGCCCCTCATAAGTGACTTTTTCTTGTGTGCACACCAGTGTCCAAGGAATGCAGCTAATACTTACAGAAGAGGTAATTTTGGAACCAGTATCCAAGAAGAAAATGCATTAATTGCATTCTTTAAGGGAAAGTTTCCAACACACTTTCAAATACAAAATCCACCACCAAAAAACCCCAAAAACCTCTACTGGGGCAAATGGAAAATAATGTACATAATTAGGCTCCTCCAATCAGGTTATAGATTATGTGGCTGAAAAAGGAGCTATATCCACAATATTTTTGCAAATAAATAGACCCGTGGTTGTTTTAACCCAAAAGATTTAATGCCTGAAAGGATACCACATAGTTCTAGGCTTGCACATTTTATTCCAAGAATGCAATAAATACTAACATTTATTTTTCAGGGAAAAAGACGTCACTATTTTCAAGGCATAATTATAGCAACTCTTTTAGTGTGTTCCTTAGCAGAGGTGATAGTCAGAGTACCATCACAAGCTCACATACACATAGCCCTTATGTCTTGAAGGCAATGACATGAATGCTGACGTGCCTTGTCAGCAAAGCAAAGAAAAAAACCAAACAGGTGAGGAAACTGCAGTCCAAATCATTATGTCTTCTTCAAGCCCAACTGTATTCAGGAGCAAGAATACAGGTATTTTTGTATTTTTCAAAAACAGAGTAGAGTAAGAAACATGAAAAAGGATAATAAATAAAATCCTCATGTGAAAAGGATGCTGAAGAACAGAAAGGGAGGTATCCTGCTCACAAAAGAAACTGTAACTTCATGTGGGGAAAAAAAACCCACAAACACAACACACAAGAAAGTGGGAAAATAGATAACTCAGTTTCTGAGTGCTTCAGATATTACTTCTTAAAAATGGTTGTACAAAATGCAAAAAAAAAAAAATTACCAATCCAAAAATGGCCCCGAACAATTACCTCAAGTCTGATAAATGTCTTAAGAAACTACAAAAGTTTGTTAACACTTAATTTTAATTTGATGACAAAAAACTGTAGTCATATTCACTTGTTACAACAGTTCAAGTCTAGCAGTATTAAAATCTTTCCTCTTGTTATTGCTCTTACTGATAGTATTAAAAAATCTGAAAACCGAAAATATCCACAAATAAACAAAACCCCAAGACGTTTAGGGAAGAAAAAAGCTTCTGTGAATATGAAGTCAAGGAATTTCATCACAGAACAAGTTAGATCACTAGTTTTTCCCTTCTCAGAATACAAAATCTAGAGTAAGAAAGCTGAAACATTTGGTCCAGTTCTAGAGCCATATGTCCACATTATTCTGATATTATATGTTGCTGAGTCCAGTAAATGGGGTTGGTTTTCTTCATCCTTGAAGTTCAGAAATAAAATTGCTGGGATGAAAAACTGGAAGACTAAAGGCACTGTCAGTGTCCATTTAAATGCACATATTTATTTAAATACACATATTCCTGACTGATACACAGTCCAAACAGTATTTCAAAGTTCTTTAGAAAAGGAACTTTTTATCATTTTAGGACTCAGACTCAGGAAGCTCTAATCTGCAGCATTACTACCACTGCAGCAAGGTAATTTGTTTTCATTAAAATTCATCCATCATTTAAAAATGCTTTGAAGTGTGTTTCAAAAACATAGTAAAAAGTCTGAATCTTCTAACACATTCCAATAAACACAAACAACTGCTACATTAAACAGGCAAGAAGGTAACAGGAGACATTGGCAGAAACTCTGAAATAGGTAAAAAGAAACTT
Organism: Pseudopipra pipra; assembly: GCF_036250125.1. Taxonomy (NCBI): domain Eukaryota; kingdom Metazoa; phylum Chordata; class Aves; order Passeriformes; family Pipridae; genus Pseudopipra; species Pseudopipra pipra. Next base: position 55,491,590 of record NC_087554.1, read on the forward strand.
TCTAAGAAGTCAATCACTGCACTACCTAAGTTATGATGTTTGCCAGAAACCCACACATGGCTTAGTAATGGCAAGCAAACACATTTGTTCTGACTTAGCATGTCATTGGCATGCTGGGTTTTCAGTAGGAATTCTATGAATGTAAAGCATAACCCAGGTTGCAATGGAAGATGAAGAAGCTGCCACCTTGTTTTTGTTTTTACAGGCTAACATCGGTATGTTTATAGCACAAGTCTGTAACTCCATGAACTTTGTTGCTGGTTTCTAGTGTGCCCAGTGCACTGAAATTCTCATCAGTATCAATGGAGTATTTTGGCACCCAGCAGCTGGAAGTTAAAGAGCACATTATGTTAAAAAGCTGGTCATAATACCTGCTTTTTAAACACTACCTGTACTCTTCAATCTGAAATTTTACACCTAGTTTGAGCTATTTATTTTCTCCTCTCAGTCACGAAACAAATTTAGAGCAATGAAATTTTGAAAAATATGTCTTTAGTGTTCTCATAGAGAAGCATTCTGCTGCAGTGATTCGGCTGCAAACACTGCAGAGGAACTGTAAATAAAAAGCTCATTTCTACTGGAATTAGAGAAAACATGGGAGATAATCCATACAAGGGACTATCTCATAAACCCACACTTGAGATCAAACAGAGTTTGAAAGAAATCAACAAAAGGAATGTGATTGTTTATTACTCCGTCCCAAAGGATCCTGTCATAAAACGAACAGTCATCAGGAACAACTCTCCTCTGACCACTGCACCAGCCCACAGCGACAGGGGAGGGGAGCACGGGGCAGGAAACGGAGAGGGATTCTGTCACAGAAGACAATCAAGGTTGTTTGCGGGAAAATGAAAGGGTTTGTCTTCGGTAAATAAGCGGCGGCTTCACAAAAGCGGTGACAGGAACCGAGGAGGGAGCCAGGCTGACACGGAGCCCGCTTGATCCCCGGCCCCGGGGCCGGAGCCGCCTGCCCCGGGACGGCAGCGCCCTTCCCCGGGCGGCGAGGGACCGGGGTTTGGGAGGAAAACCCCGAACCAAACACACGCACGCCTCGCACATCCACTCACCCAAACAGCGCGCCCACCCCGCGCCTCACCGCGGGCCTCGGCGACCGCACCGACCCGGGGGCGAGCCCCGCTACCCCCGGGGCGCGGGAGGCGCCGCTCCGGCACAGCCCGGGGGGACGCGGCCCCCGACCTGTCACAGCTGACGGAGGGGCGGGAGCAGGTCGCGCCCCCCCAGAGCCACGGACGGCGCTGACCCGCGGCCCCACCCCCGGCGCGGAGCCCCAGGGCGATCCCGCAGCCCCGCCGGCCCCTGCCCGGGCCGGCCGGGGCTCCGCCGGGGGTGACGGCGGCGCCGCGCGCTCCATCCGCCGCCGGCAGCCCCGCAGGAAAAGGCGAGGCGTCCCAGCGCCCGGCAGCGCGGCGCCAGGCCGGGCAGCGGCGCCGTGAACCCGAACCCTTCTCCTCACTCACCGGCATCATCTCCGCAGCCGTCCCCGCGCCGGGCGCGTCGGGCCCGCCGAGCCGTGCCGGGCCTCTCCCGCCACCGCCTGTGTCCGCGGAGGACGCCGCGCTCGCCCTGGCGGCTGTGACAGGTGCCTCCCGCGCGCCTCGCTCCCCGCAGCGGGCGGAAGGAAGACGCGAAGGCGGCGACGGCGGCCGGGCTCCCAACCCCCTTCCTCCTCCTCCGGAGCGCGGCCGCCTCTCCCGCCTCCTTCCCCGGGCGCTTCCTGCTCCGCTCCGCCCGCGCCGCCCCGCCACGGGTTAACCCGCCGCCGCCACCGCCTCCTCGGCCGGGGCGGGGCCGCGCGGCCGCACGTGACCGCGGGGCCGCGCCGGGAATGCGGGGCCGGGACTCGCGCCCGCCTCCCGGACCTGCCGGGGCACCCCCGCTCCCCGCAGCGCCGCGCTCAGCGCGGGGTCACCCCGCCGGTTCTTCCCGGGCTCGGCACCTCCTCCTCCTCCCGCCGGCGCTGTGCCGCCCTGCCCCCGGGCCGGGCCCCGGCGGGCGCCGCCTCCTCTGGGCGGGCTGCCCGGGGCCGATTGCCCGCGGGCCCGGGCGGGGGATGAAGGGGTAGCGGCCGCGGGCGCTTTCTGCCCCCGGAATGCGGGGAATGCGGGGCGGCTCCGCCCGGGCCCGGGCGTGCGGGGGGAGCGGGGCGGTGACACGGGGCCGGGGCTCTCCCGAGCCCGGGAGCTCAGGTCTCTTCCCAACAGCTTGTCCCGGTCTACCGAAACACACCTTGGTGGCTCGGGTAACGTCATGTGCAGCGTCACCTCCCCTCTACCGTCCCTCCCTTGTGAAACCCGCCTGATGTACAAAAACTCGGCTTAGCAGCGGGAGGGGAAGGTATTTTTGTCCTGATGTCAGACTCATGAGATCTGGTCTCGTGTTTGAAAGTAAGGTTTAGTTCCTTCATTTTCTAGTCTCTTACTCTGTAGAGCTACAACAGCAAGATGAAAGTTAACAGCTTGGAAGAAGCCAAGCTCAACCAGGAGTCAAAACATCACCATATGTTGGTACGGCAACACATGCAATGTAGACAAATTTCATATTGCTGTGAGCCTTAAACCCTAATTTACAGCATGTATGGACCTACCCAGTGCTCCAACTGTTTCTGTAAATGGCTGTTTTCCAGTCATTGTTATTTTATTTGTAGAACACCATGACAGATCTCAGCAAGGAGTGAAAAAAATGATAACTTATCAAGTTCTTGAGGAGCTTAGATAATGTTTGTGTAAGTGTTTGAGGGTAAGTGATAATAGCATAATATCTCAAATATAAGCTTCTATGGTAAGTGTACCCTCTTCATGTAAGATTCTGTAACAGATAATTGTGTAAATCATCTTAACATATACGTGCTTAAGATTTCATTGTGTAACCTTGTCAGTGTATTTGCAGGCTGTGGTGTCAGCTTTGTGATAGGTCAAAGCCTCTGCTTCTTTTAATAAATTGGTCCTACAGGGAAAATCTGTTAGTATCACTTGACAATACTTTGCCAGTTTAACATTATTTTGCAAGTACTAAATGGAGTGCTGCTCGTTGGCAATAACACCAATATTATAGCCAGGTTCTTGTAGACTGTGATTCTACCTCACACATGGAGCTTTGGAAATAGGCAAGATTATGGTACTTCAGACCCCATAGAGAACTCCAAGATCTACTCAGAATAATAATATTAACCCTGCAACTAGGCTGACTTGAATGAAACAGGCTTTAATGTGCTTATAGTCATCTAGTTTAAAAAAAAGGGGGGGAGTGGGGGTTTTGTCTTCTATTCACTGCTATTATTTTGTTGACTAAATTTCAATATGAATTTGAAATTTACTTGTCCTCTTACTACTTGTGGTAATTCTAATTTTCGACTCAAAATTCTAAAATCCTAATTTTAACAGCAAGGGAATTGTGCACCTTTTGTCACACTTATTCTTTAAAAATTAGTATTTCTCATCGACCAGGTTAATTTTCTTTGCCAACAATTCTTAAACAATGGTCTATAATTTCTTTGCAGGTATACTTGATAGCTGACTTTTCCCTGTTTTCAGCGAATAATAATAAAAACTAAAATACTGTAAATATTACCCCACTATTACTTTCCCACCGCAACAGCAGGAATGCCAACAAAATGAAAAGTGGGACAATATGATGTAGACAATTGCTGCTGGGAAGGCAGACACTCCTCCACGCAATTCCTCTGTTGGAATAATGGCCTCTAGTATAAAAGTTTGTCGACATTGTGTTGCTTTTGGCAGATGCAGGTTCAGCCAATGCAGCAGCCAGACAGACTGGATACTGAGGGCTAAGAGGAAATGTCTCCAAAGGTAACGTACTTACTTTATATGCAAGTCTGCTTCAACTCCTATTTCTGCTTACCTTGAAAACAACACTTATCTCATCCCTTCCCATCTCCATTTTTCTATAGAAATTAGGAAAAAAATATCAACCAATATTTACAAAGTATAAGACGTAAACCTCTACCTGCAGTATGGTAAATTTAACATCTCTTCTCCCACAGAAGAATCTTCTATAGCAGTTAAGAAACAGAGCAGCCTTTACAAAATTTTTGATTCCAACTTAAAACTACAAATGTTTTGTTTACTGTGAGCAGGAAAATGGTCACTTGTAATACTGTAGAATTTTTTTTCCCCATTGCCATGCATTTCCATTCCAAATGACTGGTCCAACTTTGTAGAAGTTGTGGTGCTTGGCCAAGGGGACCAATGATATCTACAAGTCAGTTGCTTGTCTTAGATAACTGAGGTTGCATAAAAGCAGTCAGGATTTGGGGAACGCCTAAGAAGATAAGGGAAGAGAATTTGGTTATGGAAGTAGATAAAGCCAGAGATACTGAACCCAAATTATTTGCTTCCAAATCCGTTTCCTTTGTGAAAGGTGTTCTAACTTTGTTGGCCTTTTTCTAAAGGAAAGGGTTTGTGTTTATTTGTTGGTGTAAGTATTGAAACATTATACCTTTTACGCTCCTCTTGGCTCCTAAAAAAACCAGCGATTCTATTTAACTTTACAAATTGAAACCACTGTAGCTTAACAGACTTTTTATTCCACTTACAGGATTTAAAAAAAAAAGAATTACTGCTTATCAGTTATGGTATGGTTAGTTTTTTAGATTTGTGCTGAGGTTGTGTTTAGCTAGAAATTGCAATTTGATTGAAATGTGTGAATTGTCATTTAGTGTTTTGTTAAAACACTTGAAATTTATGGGTACACAGAGAAAAATTACCAAAACATGGTGTGTATTTAACCTAGATTTATTGAAAAAAGGGATATTAACTGCAGTTAAGAAATTGTCAAACCTCTTATTTGATCATGCACAACATTATTCATAGGACAAGTAGAGATTCTGAAAGATACAGCTGTGAGGCTAATGAAATTTTCAAAAGCACTCCTGGTGAAATTCCAAATCCTACTTGTGTTTTCTAAGTATCTTCTAGTGAGATTTTCAAATGTAGATGTTTTTAAAGTTTTTAAAACTACCATGTCTGAATCTCTCCTATTTCTTTTTTATGCACAGACAAAAGGAGAAAAATGAACTTTCCTACCTTCTGAGATTCAGGTGTTCTCCAGTTTTGCATTCACTTGTTAAGATGCTTTTCTAGACCATAGGAAAATGATTTCACGCTTTGGAGGTGTCACAGGAAAATAAGTATTTATTTTGAATTAATTTAACACTTTTTCTTTTCATGTGGTATTATTTTAAATAACAGATACTGCTATTTATAGCCAGGAACAGTGTCAAGAGGTCAGACATTTAGGGTGGGATCCATCTTATCCATCTTTAGTAATCTAGAAGTTAGGTGTGTAGTCTCAATCAGTCATCTGGGCTCCTTCTACAGATAATTTGGGATGGGGAGGGGAGAGAGGCAGTTCTGCTGAGATACTCATCCCACTATCTAAATCTCCTGGTCTTTGAAGGTGCCTATCTCTGTGTTGATTTAAGATGGAGCCTGGATGACTAGCTCTGGTTAGAGAGCAGAATTTTTGGATGGCTACAGTCAGGATGGGTTCCCTCACAACCAGCAGAATAAAATCTCTAAAAAGTGAGTATGGGTGGGAGTGTCAGGGCTTTTTGTGTATGTGTATGAAAAGAAAATCATGTCTTTTTTCTAAATAGATGAGTGAATTACTTTATTTCAGAATACAACTGTCTCCTTTTAAAACTTGCATTTGCTGTAAGGCAGGAGGAACTGGCCCTGAGTAGGTAAGCAATTTTAGAACCTGAATCACAGAAGTACTTCTAACTTGCCAGGCAGTTAACATGGTGGCTGTGTTGCAGTGGTGTGTGACAGATGATACAAAACAAAAAGACTTAATGTTTTAAGGGGAGTTTCACAGCAGGACCTTAAACTCTTTAGTGAAATACTTTGTAAAGTAAGTGTGTATATTTAAAGGCAAGGTATTTTAATTTGTTACTGTGGCCTTAACTAGCCTTTCATTCCAGAATCAAGCTTTCTAAGGCTGCAGCAATAAGGAGTTCATACTGAACAATAGTCATATGCTGCCATGTTTGAATTCATATACAGCCAATGCATTTCAAACCCCACCAAACCTGCTCAGAGATAAATAAACTACAAATAATAACCTAAAGGAAACACTTTGATGTCTGTTTAGTATACAGTATTTGAGACACGTGAATGGGGAAAGATACTTTTTCATCACTGCCTTGTAATATTCTAAAGTAATGTATGCTGGACTAGGTGACTCATGTTCTGAAGTTTCCATAGCCCAACACTCAGTGCATCATCCTGAAAAGGAGGGTGACAATTAAAGCAGGAGTGAAGCATTCTGTGTGTGTAGCAAAGCTGTGTGCCCTTCCCGGGGATTTGGGTGTCTGGTACGTCATGTGTTTCAGCCCTGCCTTTGGTGGATTAGAGAGATAATTTCTTTAAACAATAACATAAATTGTATTCCTAATCCCATACACATGATACAAAAGAGTGTACTTAGTGGAAAATGCTGTGGCCTCATTGGGAATGTGTTGCTATCCAGTCTTATAAAATTCCTACACCAACAGGTATTGTTTGATGTAGCTACAGAACATAGAGTCTTATAAGACAGATGACATGCCATCATTTTTATACATGGAAAATCTTGTTCTGCTCCCCTGTAATTTATAACAATGAAGCCATTAACTATATTCAAAGAAGTGGAGAAAACAAAAACTTAAATGTCCTGGGAGAGGTTCTCTCTGCTTGTACCTTAAAGCTTATAACAATTTGGGGTCTCAAGATGTTTCTTTACAAAAATTTTTTTTCTTAAATTTTCAATATGCCTATGATGAGTGGAAGTATCTGAGACAACCTAGATGGTGGGTCTTTAGTTGAAACATTAATTACCAAGGGGATAGAGTAACAAGTCAGTCCTTCACTCTTTACTCCTTTTATTTATATGCTATTGTGAGTGTACCACTTGGCCAACGTTTGAGGGAAGAAAGGATGGGTCATGTTTTGAGTCCAGCTACTTCATTTCTTACTGTAAGTCTAAAATTGTTCTCAGGTATCTCAGTCATGATTTAGTGAGTCAAGTACTCAAGAGTTTTTAACGATTCCTGCATGAAGTGATTTCAAGTATTTTCTCTTTCAGGGATATACTGAAAGGTATTTCTTAGCAATTACCAACAAACTGATGTGAAAAGGAGGCTTAGCGAGGAAAACATGCCTCTGAGCAGAATGCTCACATATAGTAGGAGAAAAAATTATAAACCAAATTAAATGTGTATTAAAAAAATACCTGTTTGTACTTAGTATTTGAACAACTACATTATTATGACTACTCTGCTGAAAATAACATTCTTTACCTTTTTTTTTGTGTGTGAACTTATCACAGATTTTACAGATCAGAATACATAAGGTAAGTTTCCTCAAAAGATAAAATACAGTATTGAATCTGTTTAAATAAAACACCATTGCAGTTGTGAAACAGGATATGGTTCTGATTTAAGATACACCTCTATGGACAACATTTCTGCACTGTCTCTCTCTCACACATATATATATATAACTTTTTGGGCTTTTTGATTTCCAAAAATTGTCAGAGCATGTCTGTCTTATCTACAGGTCTATGCAATTTATTGTGCATCTGAGTTTTTCTGCCATAGGCACATTTTTAATAGTGCATTTTGATAGAACAGCATCAACACTCTGCTAATCTGGCCAGCAGATGCAATCTAAGACATTTGCAATGATTTTTTTTCCATGTTACAAAAATAAAAATGCTGGGTTTGTGCCTTACTGATCCTTAAGGTTCATCTTTTCTAACTGTTTGTATAAATATTCCTTTTCCAGGTAAAGCAACAGTGTTCTAGTCCTGGGAACAGTGACAGGACCCAAGGGAACGGCCTCAAGTTGTGTCAGGGGAGGGTTGGGTTGGATATTAGAAAAAGGTTCTTCACCCAGAGGGTGGTTGGGCACTGGAACAGGCTTCCCAGGGAAGTGGTCACAGCACCAAGCCTGACAGAGTTCAAGAAGCGTTTGGATGATACTCTGGGGCACATGGTGTGACTCTTGGGGATGGTCCTGTGCAGGGCCAGGAGTTGGACTCGATGATCCTTGGGGGTCCTTTCCAACTCAGCATATGCTATGATTCTGTAATAAGACAAGTTGATTTTGTCTCCAAGTGCCCTGGTTTGTAATCTTCCAGAATACATTTCTGAATAATTTTTATTTTTACTAGTGTGATCCTACAACAAGGTTTACTACAATTACTACAATTCTTAGCTGCATAAATAGAAGAATGTCAACAGTAAAGGCAGATGAATTGTGTAGGGCATTGATGGAACCTTATTAAAAATGATTCTGTGAAAAGCTCTAGAAATAGTGACAGTAGAAAATGTATCACTGGTATGTGTTTAGAATCTATTTTAGGTTGATTTATTCAAAGAATTTATCATAATACGAAGCTGAACTTCAGAAGATTTAAAAGGCTGGAAAGGAGTGTGTTCATCACGGAGGAGTACACCCAATAATAACCTACTTACTGGGGGATGGTTAGATGCTACTTTAAAGGTTTGTCTACTGCTTATGACTCAAATTCAAAACCAGTATTTCTATTCTATAAATGAACAAGCTGCAGCACAAGGTAAAGTAACTTGAATCTTTTCTCTGTTTCTTCCATTTGCTATGGGAGAGTTCTAAATATTTTTTTCTTGCCTTCTATTTCTGTCCTTCTAGACAGGCCTGAGTAGGTGTTTAACTTACTAGCCTTAATTTAAAAAGAGGTGTGATAGTTAGAATTAATAAGAATACATAATTTGAAAGCAAGGTAAAAGTATTTTTTGCAAGATTCCTTTTCTAGTTGCATTACTCCAAAATAATTAACTAAATCAAAGTATGCTGAAAAGTATTTATGTCTAGGTGTTTATTTACACCTAGACACCTATTTAAGAGTCAGATCCTTAGTTAAAATTGATATGACTGAAATTCTTAGCTTACTAAGAGGAATGTGGAATTTAAATTTTAGCTAATTATTTTAAAGAAGTGTCTTGAGATCCTAACCAGAACCAAAAGAATTTTCCTTTCAAACTGTATGTGATATGTTATGTGGAATACAACATCAGGATTATAAGGAGAGAATTGTAATGTCAGGTATAAGAGAATTTAAACGAGGCTATTTCTCTGTGCAAGTGCACTAAATTAAAAGGTATAACTGAAGCATCAAAAGTAGAGTCTCTAATAGTACTGGAAAAAAGTATAGCTTGAGACTGATACATTTATATCTCCTCAAGATAAATAATGGAGTTAATTATAAAAGTGGAAATGCTTTCGGTTAGACCCCCCACCAGAAGGGTATCCCTCCCTGTATTCTTAGTCCCCTATCAAATGCCTGTTCACATTCTAGTCCATTTTATTAATTTCTCCTTTTTTCTCCCATAATACTCTGCTTGTGTTCAGTTTATTGCTGCCATTTTACTTGTTTACACAGCATTCCATATGAAATATATCACAACAGTTCCTACGTTGTACCTCAAAAATTCCCCCTTAATTGCAGCAATTCTTAATATTATCAAAAGCATGCTAAACACAACAGGTTAAAACAAGAAATGAAGACTACAACTGATACTGCAGAAAAAGTCTGTGTAGGCAGCAGTCACCACAGATGGGATTCATTCAGTATACTGCTCTTAGTTCTACCACCCACGTAAATCCCCATTATCATTTCCTAGCAAACACACTTCATTAGCTCTGAAGAAATCTCTATTGTCTATCCCAGCAGATCACTGAAGGTACTGTTATGATATGGATATAAAATAATTAAAGGTCATGTCAATTAAAAAATATTGCTTTAGAATTCTGAAGGTCGTAATAATAAAACATATTTTCATTTTATAATAACCAATAAAACCAATAATATAATTTGATGAACCACTACCAAATTTGTATTAAGCACTAGGATATCATCATACAAGAGTTCCCCCTGTTCCCTACTTGTTTGTTCATTTGTCCATATAATTAAGTGATAGTATGAACTCGAGAAAGCCATGTGCTGTCCCAGAGGAAGGAAGCAAGGCTTTGCCTTTGCTGAAGCACAAGCTGACATTCCTGATTTGTATACAGGGTGGGGTTCTGCATTCTTTTTATTCCTCTGACTTTGACAGTGATGACAGTTCTTACTGGAGAGACAGTACTTTGATCATGTGCGTAGCTGCATGCGAGGAGGAAACCTGCCTTACGGTATTGCGAGGGACACAATGACTTAGGGAAGTTGGGTGCATGAATGGGAAGCTAGGAATTCTGATTCTTCTGCCCCTTTTCTGAAGAGAAAAAAGAAAAGCTGTTGTGCTATAATGCAAGTTATAAAGCAGCTTTGATTTAAACAAGATCAGATAGGTCCAAATTAAAATGGAAAAAGTCCCAACAAGTGCTTGTTTTGCTATTTGAGAGGGGAAGAGACCCATAAAATTATGAAAAATTGCCTGATCTGATTCACAAGTAGTTGTATCAGCACAACTATAAGGAGCAAGGCGCTACAGCGTAAGGGTGGAAATGCCACAAGCTGGTGTAGCTGCCAGAGAATTTGTACTGCTAAACCACAACCAAAGACACATAGTACCCTTAGCAGAATTTAATTTAAACTCCCAAATTATCCATTTTTGTGGTGGTCAGTTCACTTTGAGTTAGGAGAGAGTAACTGTTTCCAAGCACTTTGTCTGCAGCAGTGCAGTAGACTACAAGACTGTCTTGTTTATGAGTTTTTCATAAATTAACAAATCAGAGTCATGTGGCTTTATATTCTTAAAAAGAATATTAGCTGCTAAATGTTAGTTGCTAAAGGTCATGGAATTATAGTTCGCAGAGCTTGCTGTTCAAGCACTATCTTGTCACTTCTTGTTCCTCCATTTAAGAAATTGTTAACTAACATATTTAATGCCTCAGGTTATCTCCATCTTACTATTCTTTCCTTCCTAGTGGCTTTTCAGATTTCCGTGAATGGAACAATAGAGAGTTCACACATTGACTTCCTCGGTTTCATTTCAGCCAGCTGGTGGTGATGTCACACACAGTCACCTGTGTCTAATGAGCACCTGATAGCTTTCCTTCCTTGGGGACTGAAAGTACAATACACTTGTAGATACCAGCTCTGTATCGGGCTGTATTTGTAGTACAGTGGTTTGCTGTCATGATTCAGATAAACAGGAGACTAGTTCAGCTGTTTAGTTACTTTGGATCATTTCCTGCAGCTTTACTCATCCTCCAAATTAACATAAACACACATTTGGGTTTTTTCCAAGTTAGCCATTAAAGAGGTTAAGTAGGTTGGGCCCTGTGACTAATGGTTCCTTGGCTCTGACTGTATTTTGCTGCTCCTCTAGAGTATTCCATAATACTTTATTAGCATGCAGAAGATACTCTGAGATTCCTAATTGTAGGAAAACCCAAATGTCCAAGAAATCCCAGAACCATAAATCCAATGAGAAATCCCAGCCATAAATAAGATCTACCATGGAGGAGTAAATACAGAAGTACTTGTACTGTAAAAAGACCACATCTTGCACTAGCACTATCATTATTAATACAGCTTCCACTGCTGAGCTGTCATGTTCTGTACTAAGAAACCCAAACTACCAGTGCCACAGCAAAACTTAGCCATGATGGTGCTGCAGTAATTGGATAAGACTCTTTGACCCCTATGATGTTTGTTGTTCCACTAACATGGCAAAGGTAGTAAACAGTCAGGTTTTGTCACTGCTGATGCCTTGTCACAGGCAGCAAACAAAAAATGCAGTTGCTGAACTATTTTACTACACAAAGTTTAAACGTAATCCTCTGTTTTAGAAATGTCAGCAATATAGAGGCAGCAGCTAAATGGAAACAACATGATCCGCCAATGAGCACTTGGCATATCCTCCACCAGAGTTTAGCTGTGAATCATGATGAATATTCCCTCCTTGGATTGGAGTCCTGATTTTACATAGTCATTTGCATAGAAAATTGGTTTGTTCAGGAGCTGAGTATTGTCAGTATAGACACTTACCTGGAAGAAGAAAACCTTTTTGTTTTAAAGTTAGCTTTAGAAATCACTCTAGCTAAATTAGGGGAAAAAAAAGGTACATATTCTAAAATGAGAGTATTCAAGGGTGGGTACTCCTTGCAGTGCTTCTCTACCCAGGGCTACGCTGCAGGTGCTAGTGCTGCAATCAAAATTAATTGCTCCTTCCACACTGTAAATATGAAGTGGCCCTCACAATGCCTTAGCTATCTTTACTGTCTTTTACACTACCTGCTCTTCTTCAGCATAGAGGAGCAGGAAGTATATAGATAGTACTACAGGTGTTACACCTTATGGGTGTGTTGATTTCTGCTTTTGAGTCAGGCCACTGACTGAATTTCCTCCTTCTGTATGATACTCAAATAACCCAAAACATCTATTGAAACATAAACAGCAGTCTTACTTAGCCTGTCTCCTGCAGATATTTCAGAATCACAGAGGGAATATTCTGTAGCTCATAGAAATTTCTGACAGAGAAATACCAATAGAAGATCCAGTTGCAGATGGCATTGTTTCAGTAGAAACTGTTGTTTTTATAACCCAGACACTGCTGCCCATACGTAGTTTCTTTCCCTACTAGAAAATCAAGCAAATCAGATAGTTAACACTTGAAGCAGGTTAAGTTCACCTAAAAGTGCAGTTAACTGTGCTCCAAAGGCAGGTTATCAGAAGCTCCTCTTGCCTCTCAACTAACACCCAGGAGATCAGATAGCATGTTGTGCCTCACTGCCAATGGTCTGGGTTCTACCTAAGGTGAAGCAAATCCTGCAGTGATTAATGTTTTTTCCCCTGGTCTGTTTTCCTCAGCTCTGTAATTGAAAATTGCTAAAGCAGGCCATTTGAAGTATGTGTGGTATCTTAGGAACTATAACTTAGTGATCATAAATTTGCATTACAAATGCACATATTGCTCCTTACCTGGCATAAATTTTCAATCTCCTGCTTATTAAGTACACCACAACTCACCCACCCTGTAATTACTACTGGCCTAGTGGTAATTATCTGTTCATTTGGAGCCCAATTTTCTTCTAGTTTTCATTCTCTGTTCCCTTCTTCTGGATGCTTTTGCATTTTTATGTAAAAAAACCCAAATAGTGAATTCTTCCTTTTCATTCATTCTTCTGTGGTGAGGAAACACAGAAAAACCCACACAGAAATGATTAAAGAATTAGCTAAAATATATCAAGGGAAGACACAACAAGGAACACTGTGGAAGGTGGAAGAAATGTCAAGAATGCATGAAAGACAGATGTCACCTTTACAAATTCAGTAATGCTATACCTGCCTTCTGTAAAACAAGCTTTCAGAGAAATAAGACTGGTAGTTTTACTCTACTCAGTAGGTACAGCTATTAAGCTTAAGCATAAGGATAAATTTTGAAGAAATTAAAGGCAACACAATGTTTAGAATGTTTACCATCACCAAGTAGGATTATCAAGTTCCTGAGTATTCAAAAGTTATGGCCAGATACTGCAATAAGAGACTGAAAAGCAAAACTTTACTCAAGCTGAAAGACTTAAGATGTTTCAGTGAAGTAGTTAAAAAGATGTACGTAAGCATTAAGTCATTAAAATGACTTAAGCCTCCTAATCTTCTCAAAAGCAGATTAGGCTAAATTTAAACAAAACATGACATGAAGTCCAATTTTGGTTTACACCCTATGTATCTGTGGTATAGAATTCAGTATGTATAGTTCTGAACTCTGATTTTTGTAAGATAGCATAGGTCCCTAGAGTCTCCAAAATATACTTGCTAGGAAGTTACTTCTAAAAGTTATCTGCAAAAACCACTTATGACCCATCCCAGTAACACTCTGACTTCTAAATTTTCAGGAAAAAGGAAAACTCTTTGAAGTCAGTTAAATATTTATTTATGCTCATATTAACTGCTGCCCAGTGTGTGATGTCATTATTCCCTTTAAATTCTGAGATTTTCACAAGCTCAAATAGCAGATAAAAGCCCACCAGGTATCGATTTTCTTATACAATACAGGTCCTTTGCAAAATCTGTGACTAAAGGAAGAGCCTTTCAGAGTAATTCCTTAGCTCTACTGATAGATAGTTGTCGATAATGTACTTTTAAATAACACTTGTAAGCGTTTTGCATGGTGTTTTCTTAACAATACAGCTTTTGATTTTAAATCCTTTAGAACTAAAAATTCTTAAAAAAAAAAAAAAAAGTAAGGCTTTAAAAATTTTTTGTACCCTTGATTATTGCACCACAAGTTGACAAACAGCTGAGATTTAAGTACTCACACTTGGCATCCTATTACATTACATTTTTAAACTAACTAGCCAAGAAAGCTTTCATTGGGGAAAAAATTAAAAAAAGGAAGATAACTCTATTAAGTACTTGTAAAAATTTGGTCTTTTTCAAAATACCATTGAAAAAGTTTAACATGGAACTTGGAAGAACTGTAGAAAACAAAAAACACTTATTCTAAAAATTAGGTTAACAATACACTCAGCATACTTTGTCCAACACCTTTAATTAGTTGTGACTCAATGGATTTATTCTTTCTCCCATTACAGCAGATGGATCAGGTACAGTTTTAGAGTAACTTCCCTAGGGTTGTGACTTGCTTCATTTACAGTACAGATGACGAACAACCAAATTCATATTCCAAGAAGAGAAGGGGTCTTTAATGATGGCCAGAGGACTCTGAAACAAAGACACGATTTAGACTGTTCAAACAGTAAAGCAGATCAATTCAGGAATGTAGTACAGATCCTACAACAGACAACTGTACCTACATCTGAGCACAAGAACTGGCAATTCAAATAAAACCCTTGAACTATGTACATTAATAAACTTGTCCAATACTAAAAATCCTCTTCTGCAAGCTTTAAAGCATTATTATGGGCAAACATCCATTCTTCCTTAGTTTTGGTATGGTTCTTTCACAATGGAAGTTTATTTATAGTGTTATCTTGAAGTCTACTGGGCACTATTTTCTCTAATTACACATTTAAAAATGTAAATAACATTTACATGTACAAAAAAACTGGGAGCAAATGGATTATCTATCATGTGCAGACAGTTAACTGAGGTACAGCAGTTCATGAAAAAATAAATTCCAGTGTAATATCAGAAGAAACTGTCCATCAGTATCTAAACACTACTTTATAAAGTACAAAAATACAAATTCAAAATATAATAGCAGCTACTCTTGTGATCATGCTGATTTAAGTAATTCAATTAAATGGTTGTTACTATTATTTATAAGAACTCCTCCCACACAGAGTCAAGGTATACAACTTCCATTCTACTCTTAAAATCCATGCAAAAGACAGATTAAGACAGAGGTAACGTCTGTGCAGATTTACCGATGTTTCTAGGTTATAAAACCATCAACACAACCGAAATTACATATTTTGAAGTAGTCTTTAAACATTTTCTAAATTCATAACTTCACCCCCAAACTCATGTAAAATATTCTGAGCTAATTTTTATTGCACTCACTTAAGAAATAAAACAAGGTATTAGATGTTTAATACTTACTATTTGCCACTGCTTTTTTGCCTGGGGAAAAAAAAAATAAGAAAAATACAAGCTGAACAATGACGCTAAAAAATTTTATTTCCTATTTACTTTTTGCAGAGAAAATTAGCTTATACTTCTTATGATTTGCTAATTTAGCTCAAACAAGATTTAGTAAGTGCACAAAACATGTACTTTCCATGATACATCTCAGTAAACTTGATATTGATTTTTAGAAGTTGTTTGTTTTAAATTAATCAAGACTCCATGAATTTAGGAATTGTAGCCGCCAAGACTTCTACTGCAATTCAAAAGAAATGTATACAGATTGTTAGTATTTTACATAACATATGGATATTTTATATATATATAAAAATGACATACAGATGTAAACCAAAGCAATATGTTTGCTTTAAAATCTTCCATGAAATTAAAGGTTAAAGCAAAAGTTAAAACCTTTTTTTTTTTTCCTACTAAATTACTTATATTTATTTAATCTTGGAAGTGCGATGTAAAAGTTTTGGACATGATACACATTATTTGGACAAAGCTGGAAAAATACTGAGGCAATATCACTCAGCTGGTCCCACAGCAAGGGGTTCCTTTCCCTGTTGACTTTGCCTACAGCTTGTAACATTTCACTGGAAAGGGTTTGACTTGGGATTTTTTCAGCATAGCCTAAAGTGAAAAACAGGGCCTTTAAGACACCATGTTTCTTTCTCTAAGAAAGCAATCCAATGTCAACAAATAACACACATTTTCACATTCAGTGTGCATTTTGAGGTGCACCAGCCCAAAATACACTTTCACAAATTCACATGAGAAAACCTTTTAAAAAGGGGTGGTTTTTTTCAGATCTTGAGCAAGTCAGATGTGCGTTTTTAAAACCAGTTCCTACATTTCCTGATCTTCATAATGTAGTCACAGTTACACTGGTATTTGAGTATTTTTATTACTGTAACCTTCTACAATGGGCAAGTTAAAACTTCTAAATTTTTATGGCAAGGACCTGACCCTAAGTAAGAACGTTAATTTCTTTTTTGCTGATTGATTTGTTACAGTTATTGTCTTCTATAAACCTTATCTATAAGGTAACAGCTAATGAGGACTGCAATGTGTAACTTACCCCCATATGAAATTTTGTAATAGGCATAAGCTGTTAACGCCACACCAACCCATATTTCTTGATATACAGTAGTGAAGTAGAATTTCATGGCTCTCCATGACTTTGGAATCATGGTCTGCACCATCTGAAAATTATAAAAAGTTTTGTCATGGTAAGTTTTGCAACTGTATTCTTAACCTGCTGGATTTTTAATATATATACAGACACAGACATATATCAATATATCTGTCTTTATGTATACACACACACAGAGTCCTGATACATACCCACAGCAGTTCACAGGTAAAAAAATAATATCCCCAAACACACAAAAGTACTTATTCCAAAGGAAAGCAATGAAAATTCAGAGTTAAAGTTACAATTTATGGGCTAACGCAATACCGGAAAAAAAATAAATTACAGCTGATGAAAGGGTTCAAAGATGAGTCAACAGAGCATTTATAGAGTAGCAATTCCTCTCTCTCTATCAGTGACTCTGACTCTATCAGAGCTTTTTTTAATGTTTCCAGATTCCCTCAGGAGAAAAGTCTCATTCTAGACAAGCCAGAGAGGCTCCTTCCTTGCACTACCAATTTAGCTTCCCTCCCTCAAAGCTGTCTCTTCCAGCATGGTAATTTCTACTCAAAATAGCAAAATAAATGATGTTAAGCTAATGAATTCATGCTTTATCATGACTATTTGACTTTCAAAATATGCCCCAAGAACAAGAAGCCTGTCAGTGTTGTGTTTTTTCCTCTCTAAGCAGCTTTGTTAGACAAACAAAAAACTGAATGTTTTAGAAAAGTATACCCTAACTCCCATAAATGTTAGTTCACATTTGCACCACGTTGCACTAAAATGCCACATGCTCCACTGCCTTATGCACAGCACTTCACCCAACAGTCACTATTTACACTTATTACAACCCCATAAAATGAGATATACACACACACAGATAGTATGTGGTAAACCAGAGTCCTAGGAATGAAAAGCAGAGGCAAACTTCTCTGAGGTAATGCTCACTCACTTATGTGCCATTACTAAACGTAAAGAATACCCTGGGCAAAGCCTCAGAGAGAAAAGCATTGAGAGGGCAGCCAATGCCAAAACAGCTGGAGAGATCTGGGTGCTTCTTAAACAACGAAAGCAACGCTGAGGCAACTCACGTCTAATTACAGACAAACCCACATTAACCTTTTATTTGTTTACGGGCAGTCATTTCAATCAAATTTATTACTGTGGCCGGAGTTCCTGAAACAGCGTCGTGCTTTCACCAACACTATCAAGGACACTGCACCTTCCCCTAAATTTCCAGCCTTTGTAGTTTCAGATGAACACAGTCACTCTGCTACAGCAGAATATCAAGACACAGCAAAAAGAAAGATTTCTACACCACACTACTACAAAACACAGCAACAAGCGGTGCTCTTTCCAGCTAACGCCCTGCTAAAGCCCGGCAGAGACCATTCCCCAAGGCCTGGGTGAGACGTCGTCCAGGCTATTTTTTTCTGAAATCTACCCAGAACAGCGCTGAATTTGCCGTCTCTTTGCCCTCCCCGCCACAAGCCCCCCTCAGCCCGGGGCACCTGCGGCCGCCCGAGGCCTGACCCTCAGCACTGGGATGGGCGGTGGGTAACGGCGGAGCTCCAGTGCCGCCGGCCGCGCCTCCCTCCCCTTTCCCAGTGAACCAACGATACCCCCCTCGAGCGCTGCCCGGTAGAAGGGGCAGGAACCGCCCTGAACCGTTCTGGTCCCGCGGGCCCGGACCCACCATGGCGGCGGAGCGCGAAGGTCAGGCCGGGGACGGGTCCGCTGCCGCCGCGGGGCGCGCCGGGAAGGGCCGAGCGGGGAGCGGGCACTGCGGCGCCCCCTGTGGCCGCGGAGGACCGGAGCGCTCCCGCACCGCGGCCGTGCCAGCCCCGCTTCCCTCGGAATCGCGGGAGGGGTTAGGCGGGAAGGCACTGCAGTGGGGCATCTGGTCCTGCCTCCCTGCTCAAGCAGGGTCATCCCAGAGCACGTGGCACAGGGTTGCGTCCAGACGGTTCTTGAGTATCTGCAGTGAGCGAGACTCCACACCCTCTGTGGTCAATCTGCTCCAGTGCTTGGTCACTGCACAGTAAAGTTCTTCCTCATGTTCAGGTGGAACTTCTTATGCATCAGCTTCTGCCCGTTGCCTCTTGTCCTGTTGCTCGGCACCACTGAGAAGAGCCCAGCTCCATCTTCTTGGCACCCACCCTTTAGATACTTACAGGCATTGATGAGGTCCCCTCTCAGTTATCTCCTCTCGAGGCTGAACTCTGTCAGCCTTTCCTCATAACAGAGGTGCTCCAGTTTCCTCATCATCTTTGTAGCTCTCCACTGGACCTCCATGTCTCCCTTGAACAGAGGAGCCCAGAACTGGACACATCACTCCAGATGTGACCTCACCAGGCCTGAGGAGGGGGGCAGGATCACCTCCCTCCACCTGCTGGGAATGCTCTTCCTAATGCACCTTGCTGCAGTGTCCTGCCCAACCTGCACCTCAGTCCTGCTTCCCAAGAAGGAGCACAGCAGGTGTCCTGCACCAAGACAATGCCAGAAAGGGCCTGTCACAAGTCTGTGTAGTGTGTCCCTTAGGGAATAGATTGTCCTGGAGGAGCAGGAGGCAGCACTGGGCCAGATTCAGCAGGGCTGATGCACCTGTGTGCCTTGTGGGCCATTTTGTCTAGGCACAGGAAAGGGATGGGACAACTGGGATTCTAGAGTAGCACTGAGGTGAGAAGGGGAAATGACCACCCTGGCCTCCCATGGCTGGGAAGGAAAGGCAAAGCTCAGACCCTTTTCTCACATTAAAATTCTTTAGTGGGATCAGACTGCATTTACTTTCCTCCTGAGTGATTTACATAATCTGCAAGTATATAGATTTGCTAAATATGAGCTTTGTCACACAGGGCAAGTCTTCTTGGATCTTGGGGCTTTTTTGCATTTAATAGAGGATCATAACTTATGTCAATGAAATACTGCATATACCTCACCTCCTTCATTTAGAACATTCAAAACCTCTTTTTGAAAAAAACATTTTTGTGAGGAATATCCCTTTGTTTCTTTAATGTAGGATTTTGAGGGCGATATGTTAAACAACCAGAGGCTGTGATATCTTCATCACTCCACATATATCCCAGATTTGTATTTACCTACCTGACAGTAACAGCTCTAGAGCAGTCAACCAAGTGACTGCACTGGATCTAGTGTGGAGACCATACATTCCCCAATTACATGGGAGAAAGTAAGGGGCTGTCCTCTGTTTGCATTGTTTTGTATTTATCTGATTTAACAAATTACACACAGGTGTTTTCAGTTATTTCAGAAGGGGGAAGACAGAAAAAAAAAGGAAAGAAAAAAAGGGAAAGAAAAAAAAAGTGATACATGTTTATTTTAGTTCTTATTATTCTTCTGAAGAATATTATCCAGTAGGGATGACAAGCTTTAGTGTTCGACCCTCACATATACTTCTGGTCTGCGTGTGTACCCCTTTCACTTACCTATGGCAAGTAAGGCTGTTATAAGTTTTGGGGGGTGGTTTGAAGGAACGCGAGCTGTAGCCACAGTTGGATTGGCTGGGCAGGGAGTGCAGGACCAGCCCATAGAGCAGAGCGGGCCGGGATCGCTCCCGCCGGGCGGGGCCGGCACCGGGACCGGCCCTCAGCTGTGCTCACGCGCCGGGGGCGGGGCCGGGCGGAGGGCGGGAAGGCGGGTGCTCGCGCGCGCGCGCGTGGCGGGAAGGGCCGAGGCGGCGGCGCGAGGCTTTGGCGCGGAGCCGCGTGCCGGGAGCCGCCCGTCCCTCGCCATGCTGCGGAAACTCACCCCGGAGCAGATCCGCGACTGGTTCACCGTCGGCAGCGCCGTCACCGCCGTCGAGCTCTTGGGCGAGGAGGTGCAGGCCGCTCCCCCGTGCGCTGGCCCCCGCCACCCCGCACGGGAGCCGTTGACGGCTGCGGGGTGAGTGCGGGGCGCTGCGCTGCTGTAGTTGGTGGTGTCCGTCCCTCCTCTCTGCTGTGTGCCCGTGGCTCCGGGTGTGCTGGGCATTCCCCAGCGTCTGGGCAGCCTCCTCTGACTCCTCTGTTCTGCCTGGGTCCGTGCACTTGTTGGATTCCAGCCTAACACCCCTGGTACTGTGTGTGGTTCTAGCTCAGGTGTGGCTAGATGTGTTTTTCTTGGCTTAATACTTCTGTTACTTTCTGATTTGTTACTTACCTCAGTTGTCTTGATCATCAGTAGACATGCTGCTTGCTTTATCTGAAGTGCGTTAGTGCTAGTGTGTAGCTCCAGCAAGTCTTGTTGAAAAACTAACAGAGTTAGGAAAGACCCAGTTTATCTTGATTCAGGTGTATTAACTGAATAATTTTGCCAGTGGCAAATGATAAATAAAATGAGATTCATGAGTTCATTGCTGTAGTGACCTAACTAAAGCATTTAAGTTACCAGGGTAAAGCTAATTTGAGGTATCTTCCCATGTCACTCCTTGCAAATGCTTTATTATCTAATGGCAGAGCTTACAACCAAGGAGAACTTAATGTGTATCTGTATAGCTGCCAGGTACAAATGGTTTTCACTAATGTCTGGATATTGAAAAAATACTTTCCCCTGGATGCTGCCTGAACTGGAAGGTGTTGTGGCCTTCCATGCTAATCTTAGTATTTAGAGTATCTGTAGTTGCCATAGAAAAGTATTTTGTATGCACTTCCATACAGTAAAGTCTTTTTCACAATCAGATGGAGGGTACAGTCTACCGTGAGTGTTGGTTTGTTGTGTTTTTTCACCCTATATGATGTACAGCAGGATAGATTGCTTGGTCTCTGGAACTCTCTTTAAAGGCGTACATTGGCCTCTGAGAAGGAATGAACCTTTTGTATAATGTCTGAACTGCGGATGTTCAATAGTTCGGCAGAGACTGTTGAGGCCGTTGGTTTCTGCCTTTGCTTTGAGTAAAGGATAAAACTGACATGTCAAAATATCCCTTTTTATCCTTTAATGTAAAAGTGCTGCTGTTATCAAGCTCCAAATCTGACTGAGATCTACTGGATTTTATGCAGGTTGTTAAAATTTTTCAGAAGTGACCAGACAAAATTTAATAGTTCTCTGAGGTTATTTGCTGTGAATGTAATTCTGGAATCCGGTATGTACAAGATGTCTGAGACTTCTCAGTCTTTATTTAGGTGAAAATAACATTTCTGTGGTACTTGAGAAGTGTTTGACAAGAGATTCTTGAACCCAACTGAGCACTAAGCCACCAAAATATGTCAAGTAACACAGGAGAAGCCTTGTGTGCCTTCACAGGCAAATCTTTGTCTTTGGTTGGATAAATATCTCTTTCCACTCACAAGTCTTAGCAGATAATCTAATTGTGGATTTCACAGTTGTGTTAACAGTGAAAAGTTAATGTTATGGGTTTGGGTTCTCCCCCACCTTAGGGGGAGAGAGAGGGATATGCACCCTAAGGGACTGTTTATGTAAGTGTGGACAGAACTTCTGAGCAATAAACTTGTATAAAATCTATGAGGATAGATGGTAGGTGTGTATGTGCTGCCACAAAATGGACAGAACCTCTATGAAAAGGCATGTTTGCTTAGCTGTGTTTTGTTTCCATACATACTTCTGTTTCACAGTTCTGGGAACGTGCTTACGTTTAAAGAGGTTTTTCAAAACTTGAGAACTCTTGAGGAGGTTTAGATTCAAGTGCTGAGATGGAAAGGAAGTGCTTGTCTTTTATTCACTGGCTTCTTAAGAAATTGAGTTCGAAGAGCTGAAAATAAAAGAATTTCCCTTTTGTTAAAGCTGCTTGTGGCATAAAAATCTATTTTAATATTTCTTTCAAAACTCTTGATTTGTTTCTTGGGAAAATCAAAACCAAAGTTTTTTCAAATTTTTCAAATGCTTATTTGTATTTATTTCAAGTTGGATATACACTTACTGATGGAGACTCTGCCTGCCACTTTTGTCTAGATTTTGTGGGTTTAGTACCAAATTGGTAGTGATAATAACAGGCGTGTTATTGCACACAAATGTTAGTATTTTACAGAAATGCTACTGAGATTGTCTAATGGCATCTAAAAGCCTCACATCTCCCTTACAAGAAATGTGGAATGTGTTTTCTTCTTTACCAATGATACCTCATTTTCCAAGGCTTTTAAGATTACCTTGTTTTCTGAACTGCCTCTAGAATAGCAATATTAGTAATTGAGCTTGTTAGGGGAGGGTAATAGAAAGCACAGAAATTGTGGCTAGAGTTTTGATCCTTAAATAGCTCGCCGATTAACTTTTTAATTCCTCTGATTACATTTAACTGAATGAAAAGAAATTGAGACCTGTAAATCTTTCCTTGTTATCAACACAATTGTGGTTAAGATAGTTAAAGGCTTAAGTGTGGAAGAGGTGGTTATTCTCTCTTTCATTTCTTGCATTTCATAGGTGTAGCTTTGGCCAGAAACATTGCACACTGTTTGCCTGACACCTGTGCAGGTGGAGACATTTCTGTCCTCTGGAATTACTACCACTCACCTTTCTGTCACCAGAGTGGTTTGTGTTGGCTGCCTATGTCAGAAATATGGCTGACTTAGCATAAGGAATGATAGAGTTTCAGAGCAGCTCGTGCTAATCACGTAGACCATAAATAAAAAGTGCCTAGAGAAGCAGTTGAGTTCTTGGACAGTGATTTTCTGCAGGGAAGTGATGACTGCCCTACAGCCATCTTACTCCTGTCTGATGGAGCTGAAACCCGAGGATAAACTAATTTCTAGAAAATGGCTTGTCTTAGCTGCTGAACTGAGGAACAGATTCTCTTTATAGCATGTTGCAGCAAACTTAACACGTTTCTTTAAAATATGTTTAATTTCCTTAGCTTCTTGCTCTTACACCTTTGCTTTTTCTATGCTTTTCTTTGCTTTTTAACTAGAGAAAGTATAGAGTACTTTGGTCAGGAGAAAGTGCTCATA
The DNA here is from genome assembly GCF_036250125.1 of Pseudopipra pipra. Classification (NCBI taxonomy): domain Eukaryota; kingdom Metazoa; phylum Chordata; class Aves; order Passeriformes; family Pipridae; genus Pseudopipra; species Pseudopipra pipra. Next base: position 55,515,152 of record NC_087554.1, read on the forward strand.
TTTTGCAAAGTTACCCCTCATTTTCTGTTTTTGAAAAAATGGACAAAGTAAGGCCTTAGTGAATGGCATTTTCTCAGCACTTGCCTTATTTTTTTCTTGTACCTTATCCAGTTCCCCCTTGATTTCTCCCTCTCCTTTACCCCCAAATATGGGCACTAGGACTGGATGCAGTAGCTTAATATCAGTTTCATCAATAAAACATGCACATAAAAGTAGATGAGCCTTTTTGTGCCTTTCTCTAGCATTGCATTGGAATTTAACATTGAATTGGCTGTGATGCCTAGATACATTTGATAACTATTATTCAACAACTGCCTTTTAACATACGATGTAGTTGATGGGCGTTGTTTCTGGACTTAGAAAAATGCATTTGCTTATACTAAAGTGAAATAGAAGTGAAATTAATGAAGAATGGGTAAGTTGTATCTGTTCTTAGCTTGTGGGGCTGGTTTTGTCTCTTTTTTTTTTTTCCTTTTTTTTATGGTGATCATAAAGGTAAGTGGATCTTCCATGTTTACTGGCCCTTCATTTTCCATAACTAAAATTTGGAAGCAAAATTTTTAGGGCTTTTTTCGCTTATTTTCCAGTTGAAGGCTGTTGAGGGTACCATTTAAAGAAATGAACTTGCCATTGCAGCAGTCTTGCATGTTTGACCAAATAAAGCCTATTTTCTGAAACTGGTATTGTGGGTATTAATTCTCAGTATAACATTAATTCTGCCAATGCCTTTTTTATGCTCATTCCTATGGAAAAGGTACTTCACATTTAGCACTTTGGGGAGTTTTATCATTGAATGAAAACCTTCCTTTCAGTCCTTTCCTGCCCTCTTGCAGGGCTTAGAACCTCAGGAAAAGAATCTCCAACTACTTGTGTTGCCTCAGAAGAGCAGAGTAAGTTGAGAGCAGCGTTTTTGTTATTTATCCACAAACTGACAACTGGCAAAAGGAAGGCAAAGAGTTTATAGCAGCTCTGAGTGCAGATATAGTGAGTTTTGTGTATCTAGTTTATGGTAAGTGGAGGGACTCCTTACTTTTGGTATTGAGCTGCAAGTTTTAGGAAATGTTTTACTCTTGTCCTCCAATGCTTTGTCCTTTTGGTGTGTGCAAGAGTTTTGATTATTTTACATCCTGTGTATATTACATTTTGCTTTTCTACATGAAATGTTCTTTATATTACAAGCTTTTCAGAGTTTTTTTTTTAAGTAATATTTTCATAGTTTATGAAAATATTATGCCATTTGTTTATGCAATTTATGTTGCATTATTAGTAAATTCTTTCTTGGGTGGGGGATACAACTGTGGAGCATAAGAAAATGCCTTGCAGTTGTTATTACCACCTTGATGAAGTCGGAATGTTGTCTTTAGTATACCTGAGGAAAATATCAGAGGAAGCAGTTTTCCTCTGTGTTTGCAAAGCAGTGAGTTGGGCCATGTGAGTCTTGCCCATTTTTTGTGATGTGGCAGACAGATTAAAAGGAAATCTGGAGAAGAAGAGGTTACATAAGATATGTAAGAACTTGTTACATACACTGATGGGAGTACAATTGGAAATGTAGCCAACTGAGTTCTGGCATATGTTTTCATTGATTTTCTGCTCCAATTGCCTGCTGTGACCGTAACTCCTACGTATCCAATCAGTCTTGTAAAACTTTATTATGAACCCCCAGTGATAGATGATGGCAACTGAAAAACATGAAATGTTGTTATATTTAAATTTAGAATAATCACCTCCTGCTTTGGAAATGATCTGACTTGACTCTTCAGCTATTCTAGAAACGTACTGTCTGATTTGATCAAAATGTTTAAGTTTAATGCAGAATTAGGGTTTCAGAGCAGTTTCCAGTAAGTCAAATTTGAAATTATATACAGCTGTTTGAAAAAAATATAACTCATTAATTTCATGCAGAACAGAGAGCTAGTTGTTAAATGCCGTTAAATATCCAACTAAATGCTTTCATTTAATTGTCCACCTTCATAATACTTCAGAACGTACAGAGTACACTTTAGGAAAAAATATAGAAATATTACATGCAGCATGTTGTAAGTTCTGTTAATGTTTCATGCAACTTACTCTTGAAATTAAGAAATAACTTTTCAGCTTTAAAACATATTTACCAGTTTATTTGGTACAACTGAGAGTATATGAAACCATTTCATTTACGCAGTATAAAGTTCCCATAGAGCCTAAAAGCTATGTGACAAATACAGAAGTTTTTATCTAATGCTGTGTGGATTGATGCTGTTTCAAAATATGGAAAGTAGTATTTTTTTATTGTTTAAATACTTTTAGCTCTATACGGCTAAAAAATTAAATGCTTCAGAATTTTTTCGGAAACATCTACATTGCTTATTAAAAGATGGCTTCAAACACAACAGCTCTAAGAAACTATAAAGATAAAAGGGGAGTTGATAGTTAAAGTTATTGCATACTAGTTATAACGAAGGATTTTAATTTCTGAACTTGGAAAAAAGGGGAGCAGGTCACATTTCTTACTCCTATATGTGTCTGGATGGCAATGACAAAAAAGGAATGCGAATGGCTGCATAACTCTTTGAAAGCAACACAAACCAACTTAACTTGATGGGTAGTAATAGGGTAGATTCCAGATTCTATGAGAGAAGGTGGGAAACATGCTGTGTGTGTTTTTGTCAACATAACTTGAAACAGTGGGGATTTCATCCTTGTCCGACTTGTTAGAGCTGTCGCCACGCGGACTGAAATGTTCAGGACAATTTGTATTCCATGCATCTGCCAGCTGCTCTGGTTGGTTTTCTCTCTCAGTGGTGGTGAGAAAATCTTTTAAAACTTGCTTGAATATGTAGACTATTTCCCAGGGTAAGACATCATTTTCTGCCAAAACTTCACGAAATCTAGAAATGAACAAAAATTGAAATCTAATCATCAGCGCTGAAAACTCTTTTGTTTCCTCTCTGGTCACTGGAGGGGGGAAGGAGGAAATTACTGCATGCTGGTGCTTTTTTTTCCTTGCTGCCACGTTTCCCCACACACCTCCCCCAGAAGATTGTGAGAGGAAAAGAGCTCTAACAATGTACTGGATGTGCTCCAGCTATTATGAGGATTGTAAGTGGTTGTTACTGGGTATGCTTTTCTTTTTTCCTTTTTTTTTTTTTTTTGGCCCATCTGGGTAACTTGATTTAAACTGACTTTGCCCTTAGGTATATTCTGGGCTTTAAAAGGAGCTTGTTCTGTTGTATCTGTGAGTCCCTAGAAAATGTATTAAAATACAGGCATAGGAGAATTTTTCTTTGTAAAATGTGTATGGGGGATTTTTTTTTAAATCGGAAATTTTTTTTACACTGATTTACTAGTTTTAGAAGCTTTCAGGTATTTTGGACAGTAAAGCTGGATTTTTTGCATAATAGTGCATTGCATTAGTCCTTTGATTTTTGGTTATTGGGTTACTATTTTATAAATATTGGGGATAAATAACAGAGGAAAAACTGGAAGTATCGAAAGGTCATATAAGACTTCCCTTGTTTGGATTAGACTGGGAAAATCCTGATTTAAAACTTCCTTCAAGTACAACATATTAAAGTGAAGACGTAATTTATAGAACACCTGCAAAAATGCATTCCAGTTGCTGGTCACTGCTACTTCTGGAGATCAGAGCCAAATACTAACTTCAACTAGGTAGAAAAACATAGTACTTTTTATAGAGTACTCAGAGTTAGGGAAATACAAAACAATTACCTGCTGAGAACAGTTCCTGTTTGGCAAGGCTGGATTTGTGAACACAGAACTTCAAGTTGCCGTTGCTCAGTAGCTGGAATTGTTGCTTGAGGGTTCTGGTAATTCTTGAGCCAGTTGTAATCCATGCCAGTCTTCTGGACTTTTTGTTCGTTTTCGATCTCTTGAACGAATCTTTCACGCTCTTTCAGGTGCCATTTCAACTCCCTCAGCAGGGTTTTTGTAACAACTTCTGATCCAGGACATCTTGTGGGCTTGTAGGAATCAGTTTTTGACCATTTCATCCAGCCAAAAAGTGGCATTTTTAAGCTGAGAGGGGGAAAAAAAAAATGGTTGTTTCTGTCTGACCGATTAGTTCTTTTTACCTGTAGACTTCCTTCTTAGCAACTGCATGTCTGAATGAAAATTTATTAATGGTGTTGAACTAGCTTGCGGTACAATAAAAGTAGTGATAACAACATTCACCAAGCCATAATGAAATCTGACAAGCTTTACATTTTTTAAAATTTCCCGTTTGTTTTCTGAGTTAAAATACTACATGAAGTTTGCAGCATTTAAAAGTGCATATCTATCATCTCGGAAATATTTCATTTTTTATCCTATAGTATATATGGTTAAAAAAAAAAAAGAAACCCCAGGGAACTGTTTCCCCTCGAACAAGCAAACCAAAAAACCACCAACCTCACAAAATACCCAAAACCAATCAAACGCCCCCCCCCCAACAAAACAGAAAACCCCAAACCTCCAAAATTTGAAGTCACATTTACATTTAAAGATTATACTAATTAATAAAGTTAAGTGCTGGAACTCTGCATGATCTGTTTTTACAACCTCTGTATCAATTTATATTTTAAATATTTTAAATAAATTATTGTTCACATAACCTGGAATCAGAAATCTGGTGGAGTAGACTTTTAAATTGCAGTTTGTAAGAAATCATGCAGACACAAGCGTGCAAATTGGAGTAAAATAACATAAATTACCTTTACAGCTGTCTGTGAAAAGTGTTGTTTCAGGTCAGTTTGCTTGAAGGTCTCTTATTCTAGCATGTCCTGTTTGCAGGTTGTTACTACTGCTGGAAGAAAACAAGCGGTTTTTTCTCTTTTTCTTTTTTTTCTTTTTTTTTTTTTCATTTACTCAAACTGTGCTTAGAAAAAATGACTTTCTGTACTGAATATGACAGTTTAAGTTTTTCTGCTTTTAAGGTTCTTTTTCATCCTCTGTATCAGAGAGAAGCAGTAATCCATTTAACCTAGCATGGTCTCTCAAATACTTTCTACCAAGTCCATTAAGATCTCCTACCTTTGAATTGAGTTCTGCCGGTGGCAGCAATTTAAAAAAAGATAGTGACAATTTCAAATGCTTGTTGCTAAATCCATCCAAAGGTATTGTTGGTAGTGAGATGAATAATGATAGTCTGAAGCAACTACAGCCCTGCTTGTAGCTAAAGTTAAGGCTGTCGTGTGATGTGATGCTTGGCTGTGCATAGCTGTAGGTCACAGTTTAGAGCTGTATTTTTATGCCTGTAGAGTGCTAAAAATAACTACATTGCTTTTATCATCAAACTAAACTTTCAGGCCATTGAGATGCTGGAAGACTTATCTCCCATTAGAGGGGGATCAGGCTGTTCTGCTGTCATTTTTAAACAGCTAAGAATAGTTTTTCTCTAGTAAAGATCATCTAAAGCTTTTGTTAAGTGAGTGTTGACAGAAAAGAAGTATTTGACAGTTGCTCAGGATTTTGTTGCTGCATTAAATGCTTCTTCCAGATGAATTTCATCAATCTCACGCTACTGTATTTTTTCATTACTGTGCATTGCTGTTAGCATTTTAAATTAACATTCCAAATGTGTTTAAAGAAGCAAGGCTGCAACACCTCCAGCGCTCCACAAAAGACACGTTAATCTAATTAAAGGAATAGAATGATAAAAAGATGCAAATTGAGGTCAAACTGATCCAAAAAGCCCAGAATTGTAAGTCTTACCATAGACATTGCCTCTCTCTCAACTGGCTGTCACTTGCCTGCTCCCTCCTTTCTTGATGAATATTTTGAGCATATCCGTTTTTAAGGTTCATTCTCAGGGCTGGCAATGTGCACACCAAAGGTCGCTGAAGCAGCCATTTTCCGTTCCAGTTATCTGGTCTCTTCCTATTAATCTAAATAGTAGCCATGGAATGCGAAATGCTGCCTCCCCATCTCGCTCTTGTTCTAATGACTGTCTTTGCTTCCCCTAAGTATTTTTCATTCCTACCTTTTTTCCCTCCACTGGTGTGTTGAACTGTTGGGAGAACAAAGGTTCTGTAAATTTGTTCTAGATGTCATACAACATAAAGGACGACGTGTATGGCTGTTATTAAAGCTGATATTACTTATACATTGGAAAAATTCAAATGTCAGTATTAATCCTCTTCAACTGGAAGGTTTTCACATTGCATTGTATGTGGTACTATGAAAAAGGAAGGGAGCTAGGTTTATGATGACAGAACTGTCCTGACAGATTTTCAGATGAAATTAAAATGCTCCTTGCCACCTCCTTTACAGCACAGTTAACACGTCACCACTTTTTTCCACTATATCAATCTTCAAGTAAACTGCTGTACAATATAAAACCATAATAGTGTCTTTGCAAATTAGAGATGCATACTGGAAGGTCTGCAAAGTAATTAAATGAGAAACCTACAACTTTTATTTTTTAACCTAATATTTGGTTGCATCATCGTAAATGCAAGGCAGGATGCTGAGAATTACGTTTATCTTTTCATTGGTAGAACACTAAAGTTGAAAATGAATATTGCTTCTACTTTTGCAGGCATTTCAGGTGTGTATTCAGGAAGAGGTGGCTGCTCACGTGTGGCTGGTGTTGGAAACTGGACTTGAAAGTAGAGCAGTATTTTATGCTGTTTCTATCCCCTGTTTATTCCTAGGAGCTTTGGGGAGTTAGCATTCCATCCAACTATCCCTATATGTACTCATGGATCTGCAGTGCTGTGTCAGGGTGGAAGTTTTGGTTTGACTTTAGCTGATAGTGGGTCTGTTCCCTGAAGGCACTTCAGAGTTTGTCTTTATTAGTAACTTAGTTAATAACATCATGATGCCCAGCTCTGTGCATCCCCAGTCAGAATAATGAGCATACCCTGGTGCATGTGGCAGAACAGTTCCTACGGCCGTGGGCTCGGTTTATTCTGTTATTTTCTTCTACCCTGAAAATAAATTACATATGAGGCACAGTTCTATTTTGTGCTTGATTTTTTTCAAGGCATGTTTAAGGAGTTAGTTATTCTTACTTGTCTGAGTGGAAGGGAGTGTCAGTGTGGTGTGGTACCTGTCATGTTAAAAGAATTCTTCCTGAGGTAGTGTTTGCACCCATGGGGATGGTTACGTTTTGGGTATGGTTTGTACTGAAGGGCTGCAGCTAAACCCAGCACTTGCTGGAAGAACCCTCATTTTCAGAGTGGTTTGGTTCTGCTGTGTGGGTGACTTGGTGTGAAGGTGTGGAAGTCCAGTTCGTGGCTCTAATCATTAACCTGAAAATGTCTGGTACTCAAAATTTCATCTATTCTAGCAGTCCCTCTCTTGTCTCTTCCTGCTTGACATCGCAGTTGTGAAGGGGGAGCTTGACAATTAAGGTAGAAGTTAGAAGTAGTGCTTACTTTTAAAATTGTTCAGGGTTAAAACTTCTTGAATCTCTCCTTGTCAATACTCTTAAAGCTCCTAGTTGGTAACAGACTAAGTTCTGTGGGGAAGGCATAGCATGGCTACAGAGTAAGAATATTTATGTACACTTATGAGTACAACAGACAACATACAGATTTAAATAGTTGAAATGTACCACAGGGAAAGGGGATGCATGTTTTGAGGGTGCTGAATGTGCCTGGATTTTAGCTTTTTTGTTGCAATAGTAAAGCATAACTCCAAAGAAGTACTTTAACAGCAAGGTGGTTTTGTGCATGTGCACAGGAGATGTCCTCTAGTATAAGCAGTAGCATTAGAGATGAATGAATTCTTACTTGAAGATCATCATGAATAATGTTAATACTGGCTACTTTAGAAGTGCAGCTGTTTATGGCAAGGTAATGTTTCTTGGCTAAAAAGAGGTGACAGAAAATGTTTATTTTACCATTGATGCTTTTTGAAATATCTTGAAAGCTTTCTTAAAAAAAAACAAACAAGCAAAACAACTAAATAAAATAATGTCTTTAGCGCAGGAAATTTAGGTATTTGCATGATATGTGGCTAAGTAAATTTTACATTCTGATTAAGACTTTCAACACTACAATAATAAATAATTTGCTGTAATGATATGCAGAAGGCATATCTTGAAACAGCCTTGTCATTCTTGATTCTTGCAAAATCTGAAATTCTCACAAAGAAGAAATGTTCTCTAGGGATCAGCTGCTTTTCCAAGTGTGGTGTTTTCTTCTGAAAAAGTATTGTTCTGTAACTGTATTCTGGGACAAAAAAAAGCTGCAAATCCAAGTCACCTCTGAATACAGCAAGACTTTAGTCTTAAGACATGTGCCTTAACATCACATACATAAAGGAACTTCCTGAACCTGACAACCAGGTCCTGTAATAAATAAGGCAATTTGGTTAAATGTGGGGCTGTGCTACTATGCCTGTCTGTAAGGACTACAAATTCAGTACTTATTTGTACTGATTGAGTGTGCTGTTGGACAACACGCTATTTTTCTGAGAGAAAGCCAGTTTGAGGAGAAGTTGTTGCTGAACAGCAGTTCATTCCAAGCCACTTCCATTTAACTGAACACTGCACCAATTTGAGGTACAAGGTGTGATAAATGGAGAGAATAGGTGAAGGAGAAGCTTCTTATTCTTTTCTTCGGAAAATTTTATGGCATCTGTACCATCTGAGGTGCTACTTACTCTTGTAATTGAAAAGGGCAAGAAGTATAGCTTTCTTTATGAATGAGACTCAATGACACACTGAGAAATGATCAACCTAATTCTTATTTGACCAAAAGTGCTGATAGCAGGTCATAACCATAGCTAGTGAGCTAACATTTCAGCACATTGTTGCAGCGGTGGATGTTCCATAATTCTTTGCTAGTATCTTGATAATAGTCACATCCTGTGATTTGCTGCTGTGGATTTTGTGTGAAGGGCTGATGAATCTTGTGGGTTAAGCCTGATAGGCACCTAAGAGCTATGCAGCCCCTCACTCTACTCCCTGCTGACCCTCAATGGGATAGAGGCTGAGGAATGGAAGAGCAAAAGAAAAAAAACTTGGGTTCAAGATAAAAAACTGTTTAAGAAGGGGAAGAAGAGAGAAAGAAAACAAAAGAGGTGATGCGAAGGCAGTTCCACATCACCCCTCATGGGCAGAGTGATGCCCAGCCAGGTTTTGAACAAAAGATGGCAAACAGAACTGAAGCTCTTCTATCCTTTTGCTTCTGAGCATGGCATGTGATATCTCTTCAGTTAGTTTGTGTTACCTGCCTGGTTGTGCCCCCTCACAACTTGAAAGCCCCACAGTCTGTTTACAGGGGCAGGGAAGGGGTGCAATGAGAAATAGAGAAGGCCTTGATACTGTGCAAATGCAGCTCAGCAATAACTAAAACATTTGTGTTTTAGAAGTATTGATTTGGTGACAAATCTAAACCACAGCACCATAGAGCTGCTATAAAGAAAATAACCCCATCAGTCATCTGAGGGAAGAGAGATTTCTTAATATGATTTATCCATAGGTAGGAGGTTGGATCATTTCCTTTTATTTATAAATGCAGCCTCACACTTTGGATTTAATCATTAACTTTGTAGTGCATTTTTCTTAAGATTTGACAGAACAACTCTCTCTAACTGTTTCAGGCTGCAGACAGATGGTGAGTCTACCTCCTCTGATCAGTTCAGACAGTATTTGACTACAGCTTTTGCTTTTTAACAACTAGGAGCAAAATTTGCCATGAGCCTGCACAAGAGGCCTCTTGGTAAGACTCCTTGTTTGGTCCTTTGCTGTGAGAGTGAACAACTGAATAAGTCTCTTTTAGCAGCGTTAACTGACAGAAATTTGTGTAAGCTGTCACTGTACTTCTGGTGCTGAGATGAATAAAATCAGGATGTGGTTGAAGCTGATTTCTTGCAGTTGGACTGTCTGTAGCTTCAATGTCTCTGGTGCTGGTGGCACTTCACTAATAGGCCGGGGAGCTTCAGGCATCAATTTGAAATTGAGGGGATCTTGCTTTCAATACTGCCCTTCATGGGCATTCTTTTAAATTAACAGCAGTCTTTTACTTGCATTTTATTTTTTTTTTCAGAGATTTATTTAATCTGGATTTTACCAAGTGTGTAACCAAATGTTTTTGTTTAGGCTTTCTTGCTGTGGGATTTTTTTTCTTCTTTTTTTGCCAAGTTTTTTTGCCTTTGCGTTCAGAGGGAAGGGGTGAATTTTGAAGTTTTAAGGAGTGTAGATGCTTTGCGAATGTTGCTAAAGGATCAGAAACAATGCTTGATAGAGAAACTGTGCTTTTGGTTGAAGTTAGTAAATATGAACACCTGTCTGACATCTAATTCATAATTAATTCTAACAACTTTGATTTGCCAAATTAACTGTTTCATGTGTGGTAGAGAGGTAGTTGTTGTGTGGCTTGTCACCATCTGCCACAGGTAACACCTGCCCTCTTCAGAGCATCCCATTGGATCTATGGCTGCAGAAAGAGGAACTCATCAACAGCTCATGTCCAAGTTCTTTGAAGCCCAGGAGTTCATCCCAGTCCCCCCCACTGGCATAAAATCCCAGAGCAGGAGACAGTAAATTTTATTTGGACTGTTTCATCATGGCATTTGTGGTTGTTATTTTTCTTGGATTTTAACTGTGAATAAGATGGAAGGTCTTGCAGAGCTGTTAGTTTGACATGTGTTAAATATTCCAGAGATGTTGAGTTTACATAGTTTATCCAAATCCAAACATTTGCATTAGAGTTTTTCAGGATTTTTGCAAAGTGGCTTTAGTGCGCTCTCTCTCTCTGTCTCTGTCTCTCCCTCTCTCCCCCCAACTGTTTAAGGTTTTAAAACTGGAGATCTGAATTACTGCTATGAGGAAGAGCAGTGCAAGCCTTTAAAATGCCTATATATGAAGACTTTATCACTAAATCTACCTATTTACATTTTAGAACAGCTCTTAGTGGTAAAAAGCATCAATCTCACTGATTCTTAGATTCTTAAAATAATCTGTAAATGACTTTGTAAAATCTGTGTTTTAGTATTTACTAGATTACACTTACTCTGATTTCTATTAATAGTCTTTTTTTTTTTTTTTTGGCTGAAACATTATGGGTTTTGAATGACAGTATGTGATTTCATCAAAGTTAGTGCATTTCTGCAGGTAAGACCAATCTTTTGGATGAAAAGCGAACTTCCAGCTAAAGGGAAAGTAATTTTTAGTATGTCCTTCAGTAAACCCAGTGGAAGGTTATTCACTGTCATGGCAAATGTTCAGTTATGTAAAGTGTCACATTACTTTAGTTTCAGAAGAGGCTTTGAAACAGTCTACTGTATATATCTTACTAAAATTGTACAGCAAAATATTGCTCTGTATATTACAAAGCTAAGTGTTTTTTTCAAGTGGTTTTTCCTTCCCCACAAAGATCTGTAAGTAGGTGGACAGTTTGTGTGCGTGACAGAAGCCATGACTTGGGGCAGTCCTTCTCTTGTGATCTGTGAAATGGGTGACACTAGTTTTATGTTCAACTTCCAGTCCCATGTGCGCAGGGTTTTTTGTGTTAAATGAGGCAGAACATAAATAGGTAGAAAGTACATGTATCAGATTTTTTTAAAAACACAACCCTAGAAGACTTTTTTTTTTTTCAGTTTTGTCTCTGTATGTGTTTTTGAAGTTACATGGCCTTGAATAGGGTTTCTACCCCAAGTTAGATAGTTAGTAGAAAATTGTTTGAAATTGGATAAGCAAGCATCTTAATCCTTGGAATTTTGCTACATACTTGGATGTTTTCTTCACACATTCATGTGTGCTGCCTGAGTAGTGCTATTTTTTCGTGGAATAACACTGTATATATATTGTTACTTTAATAAAGACTTTTTTAGCATTGCTCCTGCTGGCACTAACTGTGTTCAGTGTAGGCGGTGGCATTGTACTACGTGTCACTTCAAAGGGCCAAACAAATTGCTTGTCACAGTTATGGTTGAGATTGGGCAACTGATTCTATTTTTACTAACTAAGTGTATGCAAAAATGCTTTGGTTCATATTTCAGATGCTAAAATACAAAAATTTACCCAGTGTACTCTGTCATGATGGCCTTGTTGACTTATTAGAGGTTATTCTGTAGCTTGAAGAAAAGGAAGACCTTTCTCTAGCTGCATTTATTTAAAGAAAGGCACCCTCAGTGTATTTGAAAGCATTTTCAACTGAATGTGTCAATAATTTTTGGTGTTAAACTGTGTTTCCCTTCTAGTAATTCCCCTAAAGTGTCAGCTCTATTTAATTTTATGTTTAGAAATATTTTGTTTCAATCAGATGCTCAAAATTAGTTTGACTGGGCATATGTACCAAGATCAGTCACACTTCAGAAAAATGTTATTAAGCCACATGATGTGGAATAAGGAAAGTATTATAAGAAACAGTGTTAATTCACCTGCTTTTTTAAATGAAGGGGGAAGGAAGAAAAAGCAGAACATCCGAAATGTCCTGCATTTCATTCAGATGATGACTTAAAATTTTCATTGATTGTATTAGTCACAAAAATTCTTTTTACTGCTTCTCAATGTAGTAGAATTTGGACTGTTTCGTATATGCAGCTCTAAAGGCTGGAATCTGGAAAGCCTAGGGAATATATGCTGTTAACATGGCAGGTGTTACCAAAAGGCAGGTTTTCACTCTGAGGGAATAGAGGTGGGAAAAAGATAACTGATGTATCGGACAGACACTGTGCTTTGTAAATAGAATCCAGCCAAGTCTCTTCATTAGTTTGCACTTTTCTAACCTGGAATGGATTTGAATTTCTGAATCGTGTTATTCCTCTGTCAGCAAATTTTGTTGAAAATCACTAGATTTCCATGTAATAGAAATCCCTTTCTGTTTATCCAGGTGTATATAGGACAATAGCACCTACTGATGGCTTATTAATGACCCTTATTTCATCATTCTGGTGATTTAGGAGAGCTCCAGAGGGCTTCACAGTGATTTCTTTACATTTTGCCTAAAGCCCCCCATCATTCTATAAGCTTTAAATTTATTAATGCTGCAAAGTTCAGCGTTAAAACATCAAGAAATATTACAATGAAGCTTGTTTGTTCATTTCATATTCTCATATGCAGTCTTGCAGTTGCATATGATTTTCCCCAAGACTGTAGCCTGATCCAGTACGTCAAGTGCTCAGTGTTCATTCCTAATGACTGGCTATTACATGTTTTGTTTATTCATTGTGTAGCCTGGGGTTTATTTACTGCGTGCTGCTTTCTGAAGACAGAAAACCTAATTTCTGAAATAAAATATTCAGAGTATCACCAAGGTCATGATGCCCTCATTTTCCTGGAGCTGTACAGGTGAAGGTTGGAAGCACATACATACTTCTGGGAGCCTGTTTTGAAATGCTTAATACTCCATCTCCAGGAGATACTAAATAAATATTTATAAATAAACATATATATTTTTACATATATATGCATTATATATAAATATGTATATATATATGTGTGTGTGTATATATATATATATAAACACCCCCTGTTCCTCAGGTGCTGTCTAAATAATGATGTGTCTGCAAGGTCTTAACTGCAAACAAGGAGCATAGCCCTCCTTTGTCACCCTTAGCCTCAGTGAGATTTTTCTGTTCAAGTGATTTGCTTGCTGTTGCTCAGGGCTCTGACAGTCAAGCAATACCTGCTCTGCTGTGACAGCAGTGACTGCTTGCATTGGATGGCTTTTTTTCTTACAGAGAACCAAAGGGCAAGTTGTGTTTGCTGCATAACTCAATTTTTTTGTTTTCAGAAGATGTGTGTCCAGTGCTCTCAGTGAGGCTGCAGATTTATGGATGTGAAAAAATAATTGGTTGTATCACTTAAATCTGTATCACGTGCATACAGTGCTGCCAAAGTGAGATTGTGCAGCCAAGCTTCATTGTGGTATTTTCAGCTACCAAGTGCTTGACTTCGATACTGTTGTTGAATTTTTGGGTTTTATTTGTCTTTAGTGTACATTCAGTGGAATGAACTATGTTATAAGTGAATATTTTTTTTTTCTGTATTGTACCTTTTATTCAGGCCTGTTGAGGAGTGTTCCCTGTTCCAGTTGTTCCAGAAGGGTTTGAGTGATGCAAGTGTTGTAGTTTGCTTGCTCAAAGTAGGCAGCTGTTGCTCATCTGCCATTGTGCAGATGGGTGCAGTCCTGTTGAACATTGCATTAGGAGAGATACTTGAGATCCAGGGGGAAATTGCTGTGGCTCTATATCTAACATATTGTTAAAATCGGATCAGAAGCTATTTCTTAGTTTGTTGGCAGCAGTAGGTGATAAATACTTGGGTGTTCTGATCTGAATGAGTTGTGTGTAGGACAGCCAAGCTGGCAGAGAGTTTGCCTTGCTGGGGAAGGTGGGTGCTCTGTGGCATCAAAATATTGAAAACTACTTCATGTTGAGAGCTGTGTGACACAGTGTCATGTTGAAAGTCTCATGTTGTTTTCAGAGTCATTGTTTTTGGAGTCAGCATTGCCTGCTATTTACGTCAAGAAACAAACACTTCTGCAGCGCTGTCATAAAACAGAAACAGATTTGCTTTGCATTAGTGAATTATTGCATAGCAAAGGCTGGCACAGGGCCCAGAATTTAAGCAAAACCATAGTATCAACTTCTGTATTTTGTTTTAAAAAATAAGGTTGCTTTTGATGTGTTCAAGACTCTTCTGCATTTAAGTTCATTGTTGATTTAATAACCATATGATGATTGATTACGTGCTACTTCTTTCTCTAGTGAATTTCATGTGGATTTCTTTGCACTGTTTATGTAGAAGAAATTTTTTTCATCTTACTTCATTATATTCATGTCATGATTAGACTTTCTTGTGTGTAATAGATTTCCATAAAATTCAGTGCTCAGGTGATTGCATTAATTTTTTTTTCCCTGATCACCATCATCTCTTGACTTAAAGTCAAAACTTTTTTCCTCAAAGCAGTGAGATGATTTTTTTTCTTCCTACCTACCTGTCCTATCTCCAGGGAACCGTGCAAGAATAAGATTTTTACCCTATTTGTATTGTGTCAAGAACTGGTGAAACAGAGCTATTTTATCTTTGTTCAGAAGAAATCGTAGTCTTTCATTAGAAGAGAAGTTCCTAGGTATTAAAACCTTAAAGGTTGATATTTTGGGTGCTCCATTTTTTTTGAGCCAAAACAAAAAGATTTAATGTGGCATTTTCCTCAGGCTGGTATCTAAATTTTCTTTCTGAAGTTTGTTCATTGAAGTAGTTCCCGTGTGACATGGAGACTCTGAACTTCCTATGTAATGCTGCTGTTCTCAGACATACGAGTGACTTGGATTAGGAAACATTGATTTATCATTTCTTTCCTCTTCAGGCTGCCTATCACAGAGAGCGTTGGAACGGAATATGCCAAAAAATACAGACGAGCAGAGGAACAACAGCTAGGTGTATCTGGAAATGATCAGCCTGTCTCTAATAAACCAGGTAAAAAAGGAAATAAAAATACTATGATCAGATAGATACACTTGTCCTTTTTCTCCCTGTGGTTTTTCTCTCTATCTCCTGTACTCAAAACTCTGAAACCCTTCTGTGTATTTCTTGTTTAATGATGTGTGTGTATTAGTTTGTTATATAGAAAGGCCTGGTATTAGAAAGTAAACACCTTATTTTCTGGAAACCACACCATATAATGCAGTTGCATAGATAAAGGTGCATATATCTGGCTTGTTGTATTGATAAATGTAGATACATGATTGAAATAAATCTGCAAGGAAAAGATACCACTCGTTAGATTCATATCTTTGTTCTGTTTTCTCATTTTCTATCCATTTTATTTCTGTGCCTACTTGATTATTGCTTTGAACTGCCTTTAGAGGGAAATTTGATTGCACTTCTTTCCTAGGAGCTCTGGTAAAAGCAGTCTGAGGCTGACTCACTTGTCAAGGCAGCTCAGCTTCAAACTCTACTGTGCCTCTTAATTTCCAGTTTTGTTCATGTAGATGATTTCCCAAGAAAAGGACATTTATGTGTTTTGTCTGTTCTTTGTGTCATTCTGTTAATACTTTTTGTATACCTTTGCTGATAGACCGAAATTTGAAAACTTGAGAAATTTTCTAGAAATTGCTGTCCTTCAGTGCTTCTGCAAATCCTGTGGCCTCTGGAACTCAGGTACCTGAGGAAGCCATTTGCTGGGTCTGTCATCAGCAGAGAGGCAGTAGGTTCAGTTGGCCTGTTCAGCATGTGCAGTGCACCTGACCTTCTGTCCCAACCACAAAATATTGTCTCTTGTTCACTTGACATTACAGAGAGGAGGTGTTGAAAGGTGAAAATGGAGGAATAAAGGGGACTGCTAAGGAGCTTCTAATGTTGTAGTTCAGGAATCTGGTGGTGTTCCCTGGTTTTTTCATGTGCTTTATTAGCAAAGAAAGGAAGGACAACAACAAACTGACTGAGCCTAAGTTCCTTAGATGTTTCTTTAATAGGGTAGTGGTACTGATTAATGCAATGAAATACCATAGTTCATATAATGTCCTTCACCTGTTAAATCAAAATTCTGCGTAAAGTAAGCTAGCAACCTAATTTAGCAGCACTACTGGCCTACATAATTTTGAATGGAACTGATGCTAGCAGTGTTCCTCCTGTAAAAGAAACAGTTATAACTTAGGCTTTTTAGGAAATATTTCTGTGTAGTCATCCTGGTATTTTATTTTAAAAATACCTGGTTTTTCGTAGTCTACCCTAAAATGTTTTTCCTTGAAATGTATACCTTTTAATATTTATTCTTTCCTTCCAGTTGTAACTTACCTAAACAGCATCTAATTAGCAAACCACCCTAAAATATTACTGAAATACTGGCGTATTATATACTCTCTTATTATCAATCTGTTAGATATTTCCCTTAGTCCCTTCCCCCTCCCTCCCCCCTTTCCAGTCTTTGTCTGTGTCATTGTCTGGAGTCTTGTTGCTTCAGGAGCTGTTCCATGCAGTGTTGATGCCTGCCTCCTCTCATCAGTGCTGTGCTCCCAGCTGTGTACGATCCAGTGGCGGGTTCTCAGCAAACTGGGTAGTGACAGGACTGGAACATTCCTACGGCATTCTGAGACTGAGCTGCCAAATCCCACCTGGATGCAGAATAACAGAAATACTTCAGAAAATCCTGGTTCTTATTGCTATCAATTTTGACTTACAGACAAACTCATGTTAGGATAATAGAACAAAGAAGCTCAGTAAGCGAGCATAAGATTTGTACTGTTAAATTTATGGGTTATAAATGTGTACATTGTTACACATTTGAGACTGCTGCTGTTAAATGGTAATACGAGATCATGAGATTTCAAGAGCTCCAAGAGGTATTTGTAACTACGAGCTGTATTGATCTGGAAGTGTAGGTTCTTTTTAAGAATGTGAGTATTGTCATAAATTATCAAGAGTTTATCTAGACCAGGAGATGTGAGTTCTAGCTGTGTTGAATACATATGTAGTCAGGAAATAACCTTCACAACATGGAAATGAGAAGCTGATTTGGCCTGAAGGTTCAGAATTGGTATCCTTTTTGTAGCTTCTTTCTTTTGGAGTTGCTGTTGCAACTGTAGATGATACCTTCTGTATAAATTGACAGCCTCTTTTAAAACTTGTGGAGTTACTGAAACTGTTGTGGTGTTTGTATTGTTTGTGCCTTGTTATTTTATGAAATCCTGTTGAGTTTAAATCCTGTGCTTTCCAATTTCTTTGAAAGAGCATATGCTTTTATACTGAAAGGACCAACAGAAATGCCTGATCTGCTTCTGTGTTGGGAAAACAGATCATCAGGGAATTGCATTTAGAGTTCTGGCTCTGCTGTAAACGATAATACTGCTGTGAAAAGGAAGTTGAAGTGATTAAATAAGAGTAGAAGAGAATTCTTTGTCACAACTCTTAGCCAAAACAAGTAGAGCATTTGCAGTTCTTCCGTGGCCCATCAGACTGGTTTCACATTTGGTACTGGCTGTTTCAGGCTCTACACACCTTTGATTCTCTGAGCTTGTGGGATATTGTGGAGAGGGAAACCTTCTGGAGTTGTGTGTATGGGACACTCGCCTAATTTGAGCATCCTGTAGAAAATGGATTTTTTCCCTCTCCTTCCTCCTCCCCACCCCAAAATCTGGGAATTCTAAACTGTGTGCACCAAGAGTCTTGCTCTTAATCTTGTAAAATCCTTAATAAATTCCCCCCCCCGCTTTTTTTTTTTTTTAAACATAACTATATAATTATTTTCGTGCAGCTTTGTGGATGGCAATTTTTTTCCTTTTCTCATTCTTCATTATTTTCATACCATTAAATGGATCTGTTCTGGAGGCATTCTAGGTTCCATGTGAAGTAATTGCTTACAGAGAATAAGCAATTTAAACATCATTTATGCCACATGAAAACTTCAATTATAGAGTTCCTTAAATGTTTGGGATTCAGAACAGATGCATGTCAGAAAAATTAACCATAGCACAGATTTCACCTCAAAACCTTTTGTATATAAAATATATGCAAGTTGAAGAGAATTGTAATGGAGAAGTGTTTTCTTAGGAATTTTCATGTTACCTCTGAGCATCCTTCGGCAGTCAGCTCTTCAAGACCGAAAATTGTTAGCCTGTTTTCCTCAGTCAGGAAGTTTAATTGCTTTGCCCAGGCTCTGGATTAATCTTTCCAGGGCTCAGTCAGTAGCAACTTCATCTACTTGGTGTTAAGACTGAAGTATGTGACGTACTGGTAAGTCCTTATGCTTTGTGGCTCAGTGCAGGAGCCGTGTTGTTACCTCTCTCTTTCCTTTCCTGTGAGCTTCCTCGATGACTGTGGTCACCTTGTGTATTTGTAGCTCAGCAGAGGGATGATCAGGGATGTAATAAGCATCTCATTTGACTCACTTAACCAGTACTTCCTAGTATACTTTGTTTTAAGGCTCTCATTTTAATTTGCTTTATTGGCAGATACCAAGATCCAGCTGTACAATCTCTTCAGCGATTCTCTTCAACTTTAGAACTGGTGAATACAAAAACCTAATCTTGTGTTAAAAGGATATGTTCAAATTCAATTCAGGAAATGGGTACCAGAGGGAATACATCTGCTTATATGGCCTACAATAACTGAGATACTGGAAAATTGCTCTTTCCATGGGCACTGGACTGTTTTAGTCATGGCAGTCAATGTGTCTCTACAGAACTTCCATAATAATTGAAAAGGAAGTAAGCAGGCAATTTCATCTTACTCATAATTGAGTTTTCTGTTTCTTTTTTGCACTTGCATGCAAAATAATTTCTTTAATAGAGAAATGAATACTATTATTCTGGATTGGCATCAATGCTTCTTATACACCAAAATATTTAGCTTGTCCTAAAACACCGTGGTGGGCAGCTGCATGCTTCCTCAGTTTACCATTTTCAGATTGGAAGTGTCCTGCATTCTCTGTATGTCAGAATCTGAGGTGCAGGTTAGAGCATGGTGTCTTACAATGGTGTGCACTGGTTGGGTCAGTTATCCTGGTCTTATGAAAGTTTTCCAGAAAGTAAAAGCAATTGAAAAGTTTGTGCCTTTTTTGCTGGTAAGTCTGTAGTCCTTTAGCTCCTTGACTCTGTAGATTTGTCTGTGTTGGCAGAAGATCAGTTCTCATTTGGGGAGAACTCGGATATGAAAAATAGAAAAGAAAAACCCCAAGCAAAACCAAACAGTTGAAGGCAACTAGGCTGTGTACAGAGTTCACAGTTAAATGTTATTTAAATGAGTAGAATAACCTTGGAACTTTCAATGGGATGTGTATTCAAGTGTTTCTCTTCTGCAGCAGGTCTTCGTGGTACAAAACAACAGCTTTCGTTTTTAAAATATAAAGGTGAAGCTTCTAAGGTCTCTTAAGATGGTTACTCAAGTTCTCCCATCCCCATTTTGCTTTTTTTTTATTCACTAATGATCATAGCAGGTTTCAGATGAGGTTTGTGTCCTCAGTTTGTTAGGGTGGGCATTTTCATGGCTTCTTAGGTCACATCAGTGTTCATCTGAAGTCGCCAGTTCAGAGGCTCAAGTCTGTACTGTCTGCTCTAGACAGAACTCTCACAGTTGTCATGGTATTAGTTCCCCAGGCAAACTCAGTAATGCTTTTTTCAGTTTAAGCACAGTCTACATGTCTTGAAGAGAGAAAAAACAAACCATACTGCTTTTAGTACTTGTAGCATCTGCTATGTGCTTATATGGCTGTCAGTTCTCAAACTCTTCGTGTTGATGGTGGCTAACATTGGATCACCATTTACTTCTGGGATAATTCTTTTCCAAATTTCTATGTTTAGGAGAAGGTAAGATGTTGCCGTCATAGAACTGTTATATAAAAAGCAATATTAAAGAAAGTTATGGTTCAGCAGTGAAAAAAAATTATGTATACAAAATTGATTAAATTAATCAGATTATTCAGCAGTTACGTGAATATTGGTGGCTGTTTCTTTGTTTCTGCTTTGGTCCTTTGTATTTTTAAAATAAATTTTTAAATTGAATTTTAGGTCAATGATTTCTGACTAATGCACTGTCTTTTTACTGAATTACAGAGGTTTAAATTATTATATTTTTTTTACCTTCCCTCCTTATTTATAAGCACTGTTAAAAAATTGCTGCTGTCTTCTATTTTATACTTTTAACGTGCTTTTCAAAATTGCATTTGTTTCATGGAAAACCTGATAGAGGTGGGAAGGCTATGTTCCTTTATCAGGAGTTTGCTGACACTGGGATCTGTTTCGTAGCAGCTTGAGGTTTCTTCCAGCATTGGCCAAATCACACAGAGCTGTGGATGTCCCAGAAGTGACATGTTTTTGCCAGAGGGAAGCCAGTCAGCCTCTGTACAGTGTTGCTGTGACAGAATGCTATATATGAATTTTTTTCTGGGGAATATATTTAGAAACTTGACCAAAAGTATTTCAGAAAGGACAGACAATATTTTCAAGGCAGGCTGCTAATAACTTCTGGTTTTCTGTGTGTTCAGTGGTGTTAAGTAAATCCTTGTGCAGTGATCACCTTTAACTGTTGCATTACACAGAGTCCGGGTAAAGAACCTTTCTTGTTGCAGAGTGTGGCTTCAGGAAAACTCTGTTTTTTAGTGCTTTATGAAACTGTCTTGTTGAACTGTATGCTGCTTTAATGTGAGAATAACTTAATTTGTATTGCTTGACACTTTAAGACAATTTGGGGGCTTGGAGCACATTCAGGTGTAGTACAGAGACAGAACATGTTGTTCTGCCTGCTTTTGCTGCACTGCTGTGTGAGGTTTTTACAACCTTTCCAAAGAAAGGGAGCTATAACTGCAGTCAAGTATTGAGGTTATAGCCTTTATTTTAAAGTAATTATTGCCTTTGTAGAAAGAATACCAGATTTCTTTCTCACCAGTCTGCTTATTGGGGAAATAACGCCACAAAAAGAAGTGAAGTATAAGCTTTTATTACTTCTGTGCAAGTAAGTCGATTTTACCATAATACCTGGTGAAACCCATTTGAAATAGAAAGCATTCCTGCTTTTGATTTCATTATGGTGGGGTTTTTTAGCCAGATTGTTTAATTGCAAGTTACAAAACAGTCTTGTCTAGGTTTTCCCCTTCTGCACTTCCTCTACAACTGTCTGACAGCAGACCTCTGAGAGAAACTCATGCTGACACTGTGAGATTTTTGTCCTGTATTACTCAGTGATAACAGTGACTAACTCGTGCCATGAGGCTGCAGAATGTAGTATCACGTTGAAGGGTCATCATGGTGCTCACCAGATTTGTTTTAACTGCCAAGTGGTAGAAATATAATTGCCTTCCTGTCAAATTATGAGTTATTTACCTCTGTGGATCCAGTAGACTCTAGGGGAAAAAAACGAAGGCATATGAATAAGGCAGATTTTTTCAGAATTGTGAATTCTTGGCTGCACAGGTAGAACTGGCAATTGTAATGCAAACTGTGCAAAAATACTGTTTTAAATTAAGAGAAAAGCATATGGAATTGTATACATTTCTTACACTGATGATGGTTTATACACAGAACCAATGCTTTTTCAGAGTTGCTTCCAGTACAACAGCAATTGCATAAACCTAGAAGATCTCCAATAATCTACTGATATTAAAAGTATTAGTTCTATTAATACTCACAAGTATGCAATTCAAATTTTAGAGAAGTTAGGTTTCCAAATCTCTTGCTGGATTTTCTTTTTCTCTATTGAAATAAGTTATTCTTGGTTATATTTTGCCTAGGTACTTCACTGTCGAAGTATCAATCAGGTGATTCAACTTCTATACCAATAATTAAACATAAATATGTGAATATGCCTACAGCCAAACACAGGGAAAAGGTAATGTCAGTGTACTTTCTCTCATGAAATAAAGCTGAAAATAATGTTTTATTGTGGTTTTGGGGATGGGTTTTTTTTGGGGGGGGGGGGTGTTTTTTTGTTGTTGTTTTTTTCTGGTTTTTTTTTTGGTTGGTTTTTTGGGTTTTTTTGTTGGTTTTTCTTGTTTTTTTGGGTTTTTTTTGTTGGCTTTTTGTTGGCTTTTTGTTTTGGTTTTTTGGGGTTTTTTTTGTTGGTTTTGGTTTGGGTTTGGTTTGGGTTTGGGTTTGGGTTTGGTTTGGGTTTGGTTTGGGTTTGGTTTGGGTTTGGTTTGGGTTTGGTTTGGGTTTGGTTTTGGTTTGGTTTTGGTTTTTTGTGGTTTTTTGGGGTTTTTTTAATTTGTTTTTTTTTGGTTGGTTGTTTGGGGTTTTGTTTTTAGATGGAAACTTTGTGTTTTAAACATTGTACAAAACTTTTGGGTTTTGTACAAAACCACTATATAAAAATTCTTAGAGGAAAAAACACTGCTGTTATACTTTATGGGCACACACACATATTTTATATGAATACCTCTGTTCTTTTCTGTGATCTTCTGATGTGTTTTAGAAGTCCAGTTATCTCCACATTCCTAGAAGATGATGGCACAGTGTTTTACAGAGATTAGATATGTGCCCTGCAAGCTGCTGATATTTCAAGTCTGTTAAAAATCTGTTTTGTTTTGTAGACTTATGAGTTTTCTTGAAAAATTGTTTCAGATACTGTCTCTGATACAAAACAATTCAGTTGTGATTGTAGAAGGAGCAACTGGCAGTGGTAAGAGCACACAGATTCCACAATATGTTCTGGATTATTGCATGCAGCAATCTATCCACTGCAACATTGCTGTCACCCAGCCCCGGAAAATCAGTGCCAGCAGCCTTGCCAGGTGGATTAGCAAGGAACGATCGTGGACTCTAGGTGGATTTGTAGGATACCAGGTATAAAAGTTTCAAATGCTGTTTAAAAATGCATTAAAAAGTACTATGTCTTCTTTCTTAATTGCTTTTAAAGAGATCCAGCATAGTGAAGTAATGTTAGAGAATCTGCTTTTAAAGTAGAATGGTTGTTTTCTAGCTGTCTCCTGCTAAATGTTTGTAATTAAATTAACTTTTAAAGTTGAATAACTATAAATCCTGGTGGGACTCCCACAGAAATATTTTTCTGCACTGGACACACCTACATTTTTATTTTTTTTTACTTTAAACTCCTTAATTAACATATTTATCTGTTTGACTTTACTACATTTACCTGTCAGCTCTGTCAAAACTTTCGTGCAGTTATGGCCACATTGTTTTATGAACATCCTGTTGTTTCTTCTTAGCCTGTGAAAATTTGAACTAGTTTTTCCTCTTAAATCCATCTCCTCCTTTTGCTTTGTCCAGCTCAACTTCAAACTCAGTTATGTCCTTCCTTTTCTAAACTGGATACCACTTTCCTCTTTTAACACAGGTTACTTCATCTGTTATCCCACATCCACTTTCTTCCACGCCCCATCTTGTGTCTCTGCTTCCCAAGGTGTCTGCTACTCTACCAGACCTCTGTATCCCTACACTACACTAAATTCCTGTCCCAACGAGACCAAGTAAAGCAAAAATGAAGGCAGATAAAGAAAGATTCAAGGAGAGCAGCCCAGATATGCCTTAGTCCTGAGGCCTTGCAAACTCGGTGCAAAGATTATGGCCTGCTACAGAAATGCCATATTACAGGGCTGTGCAGATACATGAGCTTAATTTTTACATCTAAAGGATCTTTATTGTCATCCCTGCTGAATGCTGTTCTTTGTCTAGGTGACAGATGCATCTATAGCAAATACTGTAGTAGAAAAAATAGTTTTTTCTTTGTCATTTTTAATACAACTGCAAAGTTTCATTTTTCTTCGGGTAGGTTGGAAAACAAAGTAAAAAGGCTCTTCATGGTTAATCACCAAGTTTCAGTTCTGAGAGGTGAACACTCAAGAGAATTCTGTGATTATGCTCTGGCATTATCTCAGATTGTAACTAAGCCAATATTAATAACCTCCAGCTATCATATTTGTAGCATTACTGTGGGCTATTGTCCTGGTTTAAGCCCAGCTGGCAGCTAAGCACCACACAGCTGCTCACTCACCTCACCCCTCCACCCCTCCCCACCCTGGTGGAATGGGGAGGAGAATCAAAGTTAAGCTTGTAGGTTGAGACAGGAGCAATTTAGCAATTGAAACAGTTTAAAATATACTAAGAATAGTAAATAATGATTAAAAAGTAAAAACAAAAAACCCCCAAGGGATGCACAGTACAGTAGCTCACCACTGATGCCAGACCCTGTCCCCAAACCCCAGTTGGTTCCCTTGTGGATAAATCCCTGGTTTACATACTGGGCATGGCATTCTATGCCATGGACTATCCCTTTGGCCAGTTCAGGTTGCCTGTCCCGACTGTGCTCCCTCCCAGGTTTTTTGTGTATCTCCTTAAGGGCAGAGCACAAACCACAAAAAAGTCCCTTGTCTTAGTATGAACATGACAGCAACAACCAAAACACCAGTGTGTAATCAATGTTTTACTAAATCCCAAAAACACAGCACAATACCACCTAGGAAGAAGAAATTAACTCTATCCCAGCCAATACCAGAACAGTTAGAGATGTTGGGTTTTTGCAAAGTAAGTTCTACATAAAGTCTATGATGTGATTTGATACCTTGAATTAATTAGTCATAAAATTGCTAAATTGATTTATTAGGCTAATGAGTCTTAAAGGCATAAAATGGTGCTGTGTTTCCAAGCTGTCTTCAGGACAGTGTATGTGGATGTGCTGTGCTTGTTTCACCAGCACTTTTTTGAGCTGAGTAGAAGCAGGTAAAATGGCTGAGCTTGGATGCATCTGCTCTAGGCTGATGTGAAAGCTGCATGTGAAAAGGTGGTCACAGCTCTGCCTGCCTGGGTAGATAGCACCTGAGATAGCTAAAGTTAAACAAGTACTTTAGGAATCAAAAATCTATTGCATAACATAAGTTTGTAGAACTTTCAGGAATAAGTTGATCTTGGTGGTATCTTACACATCTTTCCTTTTCCTGTCCAGTAAGCAAACTACATTTTGGCAAAATCTTTTTCTTCCTCTTCATTTTAGTGGAAAAGATGATGTACATACCTTTAGAAGTCTTTGAAGAATTCTTCTCAGGCTAAAGCCCCCAGCAAGGAATTTTGATACTTAGTAAACTTCAGAGGTTTAAATTTTTTTAAATTTCTCCCCAAAAAACCCAGTTAATTGGTTCTGGGATTTGAGAACACTTTTGTACAGAGACTTCTACAAGTGTGAGTAAATAATTTGGATGGATTTACATTGTGTTTCATTTTGGAGTACTTTCAGATGCACGTTTCTCTAAATATATTAAATATCTCTTTCTGTCTTAACATATATTTTTCTTACTGCTGTTAGTTGAGTTTAGAGAACGTTTCGACAAAGGAGACAAGGTTGCTGTATATGACAACTGGCATTCTTCTTCAGAAAGTAGTTTCTGCCAAGAGCCTAACTGAGTTCACGCATATTTTCATTGATGAAGTAAGTTGTTGGAGATAAGCTTAAATTTCATATTAAGAAAGCCTTCTCTTTTGTTGCTCTTACCATGCAAGAGAAAAGCAGACATCTGCTTGTAAAGATGTTTTGTATAAGGTGTCTAAGCTAATACTTGCTGAAATAGGCTTGTCTCAGCATTCCTTTGAGCGACAAGTGTAGCACTAAGGGTGTAGGGAGGGTTTTTTTGCGTGCTTAGCTTTTCATACAGGTACCTTGAAATGTTTATTGAAATCTACCATGTGGAATTCAAGAACCTGTCTGGCTAGGCCTACTAGGAGGAAGCAGCTAGTTTTCACTCAGTTAGGTATTACAAAGAGTCTTTATTCTTTAGTGATAGCCTGAGAAATACCCCTGTGAAAGTTCTGTCTTCTGGCTGGATTTACGGTTCATTCGTGTGGATTCATTGTTATTGCTGTCAATTCACCAAAAAGCTGAAGAAAATACACTTGTAGGTTTTTTGTAATTTGCATATTTTTACATGTTTCTATGCTTACTTCATGTGGAAAGTCAAATGTCAAATTGTGCTTTCATGAACCATGAACATAAATCACATATGAGATATAGGACATCTTGGGATGTAGTGATACAGAAGAGGACTTAGGGGTTTGTTTTGGGAGGATATTTTGGGTTTTTTGGTTATTTTGTTGGTGTGTTTTTGTTTTTGTTTTTTTTTTTTGGTTGGTTGGGGCTGATTTTTGTTTGTTTTTTATTTTTTGTGAGTTTTTTGTTTGTTTGTGTGGGGTTTCTTGTTTTTGTTTTGTTTGTTTGCTTTGTAAGTGTTGGTTTTCATTTTTATTCGGTTATGGTATTGTAGCTGAGAGCAACTTTAATTCTTGGATATTTGAGAAGCAGGAAGACAGTACTTGGTATACCATTAGACTGTTATAGCAACAAGTAAGGCTGTCATGACTGCACTTGAAGTGGCATATTGGAAACCTGGAAGAGATTGAGCAGATAGTTACATTTTCATATGAAGAAACTTTAGGACTTCATTCAAACAGACGAAAGAATCAAAATAACTCCACATCCTAAAGAACTGTACCACTTGTCTTCATGGAAAAGATTTGAGCACTCTAATGTATTATCAGTCTTGCAAACCTTAACATTTTAAAGCCAAAAAGAAGGAAATGCAATACTGTCCCATTTCCCCAGCCAAAATTCTAGTCCCTCCTGTTCCCTATATGCCACCTTTCTCCCCACATCTACTACAGAGATTGTGATCTTGAGCCAACAGTCACTGTTTTAACAAGCAGATGTTTTCCATGACATTTCTAATTGCAAGTCTTGGTACTCTTAGAGCACTGCAGACATTTAGGAGCATACCAAAACAAACCTAGACTAAAAATCGACTTCTTACAGCAAGACCTTACTGTCAGCCTGAAAACTGCCTTAGCTAAATTGTTTTTGTAATGGGACAGTATTGATTATAAGTTTATTTTATTTTAGAATATGCTAATTACCTTACAGGACTCAAATGTTGAAGGCTGAGCTCCAGAAAAAGCTGCTGCACTTAATATATTTAAACTGCAATTCAAGAAAGGGATATGATCATCATGGAAAATGTTGAGGAGTGCTTGCTGAAACTGCAAGGAGCAATCAAAAGCTAGAAACCATTGAGAATGGGGCACATCTACTCAGATAAACCAATCTAGTCCCTTACTGGATCATTTGTGATTTTATCAGTACAGTTGATTCACCCAGCATCATTACCATTTTCATGACTTAATAGTGACAAACAGTTTTCACAAAGGGTGCTGTAGTCGTCTGAACAGCCTTGTTGGAATTTTAAAGTGATTAACATGTATACTCTCAAAAGGTGTTTTCTTCTGTGAAAATGTATTATTGTTCCAAGTTACAAAAACAAAGCATACATTGAGTAGGAAAATAAGAGATTTTCAAAAAGATCATTAATTAATCAAAATTAAATTATGCATAATATCTTCCAGGTGCATGAGCGTACAGAAGAAATGGATTTCTTGCTCTTGATGACCCGTAAACTATTATATACAAATTCACAGTCTGTAAAGGTGGGTTCAAACTGAATTCTGCTGCTTTTTCTCACAAGAATATTTTTGCACGTTTTAAAGAATTTACAACAAATTGTTATGTTGTTATTTTGCACTGAAATATTATTTAGTTTGCTGCACTTCATAAGTAAGCAAGCTAAAGGGCACTCTTTTCCTGGCTGCTATAATGTATTCTGAAAGACTTTTTTTTCCTCCTCATGTTAAAATGCATTAGTTTCTAAAGCCTGCTTAAGGCTAAAAAATGCAAGATGGATATTTGACTAGAATTACTTATTGGGTATTGAGGGCAGTGCTTATCCTTGGTTAAATATGGTAGCATTAACTCCTGGAAATACTGAGGGTTTTTTGTTAAAGTGGGAAAAATAGCAGAAGACAAGAAATGCTGTATTGTAATTTCTGGGCAGAACTGGTAGTAAAACGTGTCTGAGATTTTTCTCTGCATGTTAGGCGCTCATGCTTTGTACTAAAGCAGATTTTACAGACATACAGTGTGACATATTTAGTCTTTGTGTCTCAGTAATGAACTCTTTGATTAAATACGGGTGATGGAGTTAGGCTAACTCAGTATCTTTATGTGCAGCTATTTGGGACTGCAGCTATTTTGTGAGACTCTGTGTGTCTTCAGTTAATTGTTTAATTAATGTGACTTTTCCTGTTCAAAACAGACATAAGTGTAGTTCTGGGTTGGCTGGTTTTCTTGCTGTTGGAAGGGAATCCATGTTCTTAAGTGCAGTCCATCACATTGATTCGAACTTGGATAACTTGGTCTTTAGATCTTCCAAACATGCTGTCACTGAAAGTGGCCTTCCAGTTGGCATAGGGCATGACAGTGCTCTTCACATCTTTCACTTTTTAATCCCTTTTCATGCTGATAAGAAAACTCTCTTGTCTTTAAATTCAGAGACAGTAATATGAAAGTATTCAGCCTTTTTTAGCACTTGGCTCTGCCTATTGAGAAGACCAATAATTTAATCAAACTGAGTTTGTGAAAAGTTTTCCCTTGATGCTAATTACCTGGTTGGTGTCAATGGCAAGAAACCCTACAGGCCCTGTCATCGTTTTCTCTTAGAAAACATTTTTCTGTTATAGGTTCCTGAAATATTTTTTCCTTTTTCTCTATAATTGCATTTAAATCTCTCAAAATTGGCACTGGAAAATTTTATCCCTTTTTTATTGTTCTCTGCAGTTGTTTCTGCAGATGACGGTTTCATACTGTATAAACCTGAGACAATCTTACCTTTGAGGGAGAGGGAGGATGTCCCTTTGAATTTTTGATTTTTTGTAATGGTGAAAAGGGGGGAACTCTTGATCTCAGTTCCTGGCTCTTAGCAGACCAAAGTGGGTAATTCAGTTTGAATTTATACACTAAGCCCAGTGTCTCCTACTTCATCCCTTTTCAGCCCCTTTTGAAAAACTATAAATGAAAGGGGTTTTGATCATATGGCAAGTTAATCAGAACATGTAAGGTTTTCCTCCCAGCCTCCTTGGATTCATGAAACAAAAGTGTGCAAGGATACCTGTTTAAGGGGGGGGATACAAGACATTTATATGAAATGCATATGAGCTGTTTGTTTCCTAATCTGGACATTGCAGACCTCAGAAGTAGCAGGTAATTCAACATTGCATCAACTAATAAGATGGCAAAAGCAATTCTGATGTACTGAGGACAAGAACTACCTGCTGTGGTTCACCTACCAACTATGCTGAATTTTTTGGCAGATGGCTGGTGCAGATTATTATTTTTAGATCACAGAATAGACATTGGGTTGTTCTAAGGTTGATCTTGCTGGGATAGGGTTGTTGCAAGGAAACCTGACACTGGATCAGACCAAACAGTGCAGTTTCTAGTAGTGACTGATAACAGTTTTTGGTATTATCTGGTGGGTCTTTAGACATCTCCATGCTGTACAAGTGGTTTTGGACTGCTTGATCTTGAAGAACTGTCTGCTTTGATTACCTTCTGTTCTGATGTGTTTATCTGCCATGTTGGGGATATAGGCTTGTTGAATTTCTGCTTTAGGAGTAAATTAAACTATTAGTTCAGTTAGGTGGTCCTTCAGGCACTCTTGTTAAGAATCTGTCATTTCCTTTCAGTTTGGAAAGGCTCCGTGCAGGTTACAGAGTCCAAATTATAAAGACTGTCTAAAAGAAGAGGTAGTTTAATATTCCTTGCCTGTAACTGCAGTTAGAATAATTTAGATTGGGTTTTGTTTCAGTAGCCTTCAGGGAAGGTTACATTTAGCCTATCCTCCTGGTGTAGGTGAGCACTGTTGAGGCACGAGGTAGTTCTTGCTGTAGTGGGACAAGTTGCATATATAATATTTGCAGAATTATGTCCTTTCAGGATCATGTTAAATGACTTCATGGTTTAATCTGCCCCTCTGTTGTGTATCTTTACCTATCCTGTGTATCTTGTGCTTTGGAGCTGAGCACTGTGGTACAACGCCCACTTTGTTAGCTTGCCTTCCTGTCACTTTGTAAGGGGGATGCTCTTTAGCTGTATTTTATGGCATTTTTATTTGGGCATTTTATCAAGTGTACGATATGATTTTGGTTGAACTTCTACCATGTTGTCTGCCCTAGGCATCCAGCCTGAGCCATTTTCTTACAGGTGCTTACCTTTCTTCATGTGCTAGCTAGGGTTTCTTAAGCATTTAACCTTGATTGTCTTAAATATGCTTAGGTAACATACCCGTTGTAACCAAAATCAGACCATTTTAGCATAAAAAATACTTGGAGATTTTCATGTAGCAGGGCATTTTGTGCTAAAATTAATGTGTTATATTTGCTATACATTTTTTTAACAGATAATATTGATGTCTGCTTCCATCAACTCTAAAGAATTTGCTGATTACTTTGCAATTCCACTTCGTAATGGGCTGAATCCAGTCTGTGTATTTAAGGTGGAAGGCAAACCTTTTGCAGTTGAAGAATATTATCTTGATGATTTAAAGGACACTGTTGATTTCAAGGTAATGTAAATATAATGTCATTTCTTTGGACAGAGTAAGAAAGAAATTGGAATAGTCAGTCCAACTGTGTAATAAAATTACAAATAACCAATTTTACATTACACTTCTAGGTAAGAATTAATACTTTATGATAAAACAGGAGTCTTCTTACCAGCACACTGGTTTCTTTCATTTAACAGAAATGGAATGCAAAGTGCTGGGAATTTTAAGTATTATGAGGCATTTTGTTTGGTAGCTTGCATTTAAGGTGAACAATGTAAAATTCTGTGCAGAAAGTAACATATTAAGATTTTACAGATCTCTTTGAATATAGCTGAGAAAATCGGAATATTTCCTGGGTTGGTCCATGTTGGTGTTATGTACCAAAGGCAGAAAGTACCAGCATTTGTGCTTAGAACTTTGATGTTACCAAGTTGGCTTCTCTCTCAGCTGAGGATTTCCCGTTCTTTTTTTCTTTCCATTTTTTTTTTCCTTAATAAAACCAAGAGATGTTATGCAGCAGTTTTGAACATATTTCTGTTGTAGCTCCATAGGCCACCATGGCAAATGTGTAATTTTGAATAATGAAAATATGTTGGAATAACAGCTACTTCTCAGATCCCTGGGTGGGCACTTGACAGCCGGTACAGCTGCAGTGGAGAACTGCTGCTCTGGTGCCTGAGGAGGGTAGTAGTGGCTGAAGATTTGTTTGCTGTATCAATCTTTAGCTTATAAACTGCACAGATTGTATTTTGAACGTTTGGTTTGTAGAGCTCCTGACGTGCTATTTTATAGCAAGTATCCGTGTAGACATCAGATAACGAAGGAATTAATGTAAATAGAAATTAATTTATTTTCTGCGGTTTTATAATAGTGGAGGTTGTTTTACATTTGAAAAGCAACTGTGTAGGAATTCACTCGAGTGAACTCTTCCAGTATTATGGTTCAAGGCAAAATAAACAGGTTAAAGCAAAGTACAACAAATGCACTCAGGCTTTAATTGTGACACTCACTCCCAAAACAACTGGGACATGGGAGTAATTATTGGTCAGTTTTGATAATTCAGAATGCTGTTATTACAATGAAGAAGATGAGGGATGCACTTGAAAAGAAGCATGTGTGAAGCATTACTATTTAGCTTTCATCCCTCAATTCTGCAGAAAATAAAATAGTGAAATAAAACAGGTAGTTTGAGAAACCCGAAAGATAACTGCTTATGCTGTACACAAAACAGGCATTGGTTATGTCTCAGAACAGGCAAGCTAAAATAAAAGGCTGTCAACTGTTGAAGTTTTAATGCAACCAAAAAAAAAAATAAACTCAATTCTTATAGCAGTTGGCCCATCAGTATTTATACATTAGTATGGCAGCTCAGATAGATAATGTGGAGATTATGTAATACATGGGGTTTTTGTAAAAGATTTCTGATAATTACAGCAAAAAGATAACCAGAAATTCAGTAAGGAGTTTACTTCAGTCAAGTTGGATTTGTCATTGCTGCCCTTTGAGCTGAATGTCAGCTTCCACACCTTTCACCTCAGAGATCACGAACAAAAGGAACTGCTTTCAGTGATTAGACCTTTTTTTTACTTTTCGTTTTCTCTGTGTTTTTTTTTTTTTTTTTTTTAAGTTTTCATCTGATTCTTTATCTTGTGTTGTCCTATCTATAGCCATTCTGTTTTTCAGCAGGACAAGGAGAGTATGTTTGTCCACGAAGTTACTTGTGCCTTACGGCAACAATAAAAGCACATAAGTGCTTTTGATTTTTTTTTTTTTATATGTATGCAGAAATTGAATTATAAAGCACTGATACTTGGTCTCTATCCTGTTTCTTATGGTGCTGTGTGTGAAGATTTTCTGTGAATACTAGTTATAATTAAAAAATACTTAAAAACATGGAAGGTCTAAGATTTGTGTAACATCTTAATAAAATGAAAGTGGAACCTGAGTGTTAAGACAGTTAATGAGCTAATGCTGCCATATGGCAGCAGGGGCACATCTTTCATCATGCTAAAATCACAATGAGTTGGATAACTGCCTGAGGTACAGGCTTCAGGCTTCAGTTCTTGATGTTTTATTTTCACTTTTAAAAACCTGTAAAATTCACATAGAAGAATACAGCAGTTAAAAGTAAATGCAGTCTTTGCTCTTTCGATAAACAGGATTTTTCCATGTTTCCTTTTGATTTTAAAATTAATAACTATAAAACCAGATTACATAAATCTTAACTCATTCCTTAAAGCATCTTGGTTGAAATCAGTTTAGTCCTTTGTAACTGTCTTTGTGCTGTGAGCTATGAACCTTTGTCCATTCTCAAAAAATCTTAAAATAATTGGATGTTACTGTATAAATGTAGAATCTTTTATGAATCCTGCAGAACTCTTGACTTTAATACATAATTTATTTCTGTGTGTGATAATGTTTTAAAACAATGCTTGAAAAAAAATAATTTCTTTGGGTAGTTCTGACTTGGTTATTTAGTGAATTCATTGATATCAGTTGTGATTTGGAAGATAAATAAAAACAGCATCATTATTTTTTCTTCTTTATGCCTGTTTGCAGTAAACCCTTTGCTGTGGCTGTACAGACATCTAGCTGAATCAAAGATAAAGCTTTCCACTTGAATTGCTTCATTTGTAGAAAAGAGTAAGAGGGAAAGAAGCGAGAAACACTCTTCAGTGTAACATTGGCTTATCCTTGCCCAGATACCGGGTCATTTATAGGTGCTACTGTTTAATTTGTGAGCATAGGCTTATGAAAAGTAGTTTCTTCTGGCATAATGGGCTTTGTAAACATGTTGTTCTGGATGTTTAACAGGATCATGAATCTGTCATATCAGCAACCCCTAAGCCCCAAGGAATCATTGAAACACAGGCTTCATGAAAAATGCATCAAGGTTCTGTCTATGGGCAATTCTAAAGCTAGTTGTGTAAGTGCTTTCCTATTGTAATGGATAGTATTGGAGATAGGAAATGGAAATTAATTGTATAGTTAACTCAGTGAGCAGACTTAAAAAAATGAAGCAAAGTGTAAAAATGCAAAGCCATTTTTGTCTTGCAAAGGTAAAAACTTCATATCACTGGAATTGGCGTCAGAGTCCGGAGACGGTAGTGAACTGCTGTCAAAAGCTATTTTGACTATGTTAGATTATTTTAGTCAGGTCTGACGGGGCTTTTGGATTTGCTGTTTGTCACATTGTTACCTTTTATTAGGAGAGATGTAGAAGCTTTGTCATGCTACTGATTGTAGCTTTAGTACTCTTTAACAAAATTGCAAAGACAAATTTGATGGTTATTTAAGCAGGGATAACATGAACTCAAAAATCTCATGTTTGAGCAGCCCAGAAGAGATAAATCACTTAGATTTTTCCACATATATTGGGGCATTAAAAAAAAAAGTATTCAAGTATTTTTGATAAGTAATGTTTTCTGTTTTCTGATGGACTAATCAAGCTACAGTGGAAGCCAGTGTAGAATGCAGTTCAGAAGCTCTGGGACTGACAGAGTTGTCCACCTGAAAAGTCTGCCCAGCTGATGGATTTCGAGGAGGATCAGAGAAGTGGAACGAATATTATCCATTTCTTATAGATGGCTCTTTTTGATCCCCCAACCCATTCTCTGCCAGAAGAAAGTAGAATAATTTTCTCAGGGTTTTCAGAAAGGAGTCTTTCTGAAGACACCAAGGTGACCCAGGGTTACATGATGTAAGGGGTTGAAAGCTGAGGACAGAGGTTGCAATAGCAAAAGCTGATGTAAATCAGTGTTGCCAGATTGGTGCTAGTAGTAGTGCTTTTGTGATTGTCATGAACTCCTTCAGAAAGAAAACTGGTAGAAAAATAACTAATTTCACTGTAATAGAATCACAGAATCAGCTGGGTTGGAAGGGACCTCCGAGATCATCAAGTCCAACCCTTGATCCAACACTGCCATGGTTACTAGACCATGGCACTAAGTGCCACATCCAGTCTCATCTTAAAAACCTTCAGGGACAGGGAATCCACCACTTCCCTGGGCAGCCCATTCCAATGCCTGATTACCCTTTCTGTAAAGAATTTCTTCCTAATATCTAACCTAAACCTCCCCTGGCACAGCTTTAGACCATGCCCTCTTGTCTTGCTGATAGTTGCC
The DNA here is from genome assembly GCF_036250125.1 of Pseudopipra pipra. Classification (NCBI taxonomy): domain Eukaryota; kingdom Metazoa; phylum Chordata; class Aves; order Passeriformes; family Pipridae; genus Pseudopipra; species Pseudopipra pipra. The sequence goes on from NC_087554.1 coordinate 55,550,019, forward strand.
TGGGAAAAGAGACCAACCCCCACGTGGCTATACCCTCCTTTCAGGTAGTTGTAGAGAGTGATGAGGTCTCCCCTGAGCCTCCTCTTCTCCAGGCTGAACAGCTCCAGCTCCCTGAGCCTCTCCTCATAGGACTTGTGCTCGAGTTCCTTCCCCAGCCTTGTTGCTCTTCTCTAGACCTGCTCCAAGCACCTCAATGTCCTTCCTGAACTGAGGGGCCCAGAACTGGACACAGTGCTCAGGGTGTGGCCTCACCAGCACTGAATACAGAGGAGGAATCACTTCCCTGGACCTGTTGGCCACACTGTTCCTGATCCAGGCCAGGATGCCATTGGCCTTCTTGGCCACCTGGGCACACTGCTGGCTCCTGTTCAGCTTCCTGTCGATCCAAACTCCCAGGTCCCTTTGTGCCTGGCTGCTCTCCAGCCACTCTGTCTCCAGCCTGTAGCACTGCAGGGGGTTGTTGTGGCCAAAGTGGAGGATCTGGCGCTTGGCCTTGTTGAACCTCATCCCGTTGGAATCAGCCCAACTCTCCAGCCTGTCCAGGTCCCTTTGAAGAGCCCTCCTGCCTTCCAGCTGATTGACACTCCCCCCCAGCTTAGTGTCATCTGCAAATTTGCTGATGATGGACTCAATCCCCTCATCTAAATCATCAGTAAAGATATTAAACAGAACTGGGCCCAACACTGATCCCTGGGGGACACCACTAGTGACCGGATCCCAACTGGATGCAGCCCCGTTCACCACCACTCTCTGGGCCCAGCCCTCCAGCCAGTTCCTAACCCAGCACAGAGTGCCCCTGTCCAAGCCGTGGGCTGCAGCTTTTTCAGGAGAATGCTGTGGGAGATGGTGTCAAAGGCCTTGCTGAAGTCCAGGTAATAGTTTAGATAGTTCAGTTCTCTGTGATTTTTAGCTCTGAAACTCTCGGTCCAGTAATGAGTTTTCCCTAGAATGAGGACGTGAGCAGCAATCAAAACCCACTTTCTCTACAACAGAAAAATGTGTAACATTATAGACTTTTTCCAAAGCATGTCTAGTTAATGAAACGTTTGATTTTATAACTAGAAAGTTACTAAGTTACTGTGTTTGCTCTGAAGACTTGATTGTTTATGTTCTTAAATGTTACAGCCTTGAGTATGTCTCAGAATGCTAGAAAATAGCGTAGGCAGAATCATCATGGTTCTGTTATGTACAACAGAACAGTAATCTTTTGACAGGGTGTGACCTAAAACACAAGATCCATTAAATGCAAAACCAATTTAAATTAGTAAGGTACGTGATTTCTGTGCACTCAGGTAGAGACCTGCAGTATAGTGGCTGTGAGAAGCATTGTACCTTCCTTACACAAATTCCTCTCCTTGTCATCCTGTTTCCATGGGTTGTGATCACTCTCATGTGCTCAACGCTCCTGGATAAAGGAGTATGTCCTGCAAACTAATGAAGTGTGGCCTGGTGCTTATCTTAAGTGGGTAAATACCAGAAGTACTCCTTTAGCATAAAAATAATTACATGCCTGAAGAAAAATGCCTGTTTAGAAGATAATGAGCACATCAGATGAAGTTACTTCTTTGTACAGGCTTCTGTGCTGGATCAGTTTTAATCAAAAAGCACTTGACAAATTGAAATACATATGTGAGCTACAGTCTTTCTGCCTGTTACACTGTGCTGACCTCAATACCTTCTTCTCCAAACAGCTTCATTCTCAAAGCATTGAGGAACCCGTGATAAAAAAGAATATGTATGATGTAGCAGTGTCTCTGATTGAGTCATTTGATGAGTTTGAGATGAAGAGGTAAGACACACTTCAAGATCTGGAATCGAAAGTTCTTGGGGAAATGAGACACTAATTAAGCAGCAGCAGCAGCCCATGTATTACAGTTGTTAGTGGTAACTTAATTTTACATATATCTCTGCTTTTATTTTATATATTTGTTTGATTTCCACCCTGTGTTCTTGAAATACACTTCCTGCCCTGGAGCGTAAGTGATCCATTGTATGGAAACTATATTCTTTGCTGTAGACCAGAGCCAAATATTGTTTATATGAAGAATAAAACTGGAGCTACTATTTTGTATTATAAATTAAAACATATAATAATCCATGGAAAAAAAAATTAAAACTAGGCAATAATTTTCACTGGCTGTTTAAGACCTTAATACAATTTGAAATAAGTAAATACTGATTTGCGTTGCTCTCTGTGTTTTGTAAATTGATATCTAGTATCTGAAAATGTAATGAAGTTGCTCTTACAACTTAGATCTAACATTGTATATTAAATTTAGGAATGTTTTTTGTTTCCATATATTCTAATAATCTATAAAAGTGTGTTGGAGAAGTAATTTTGTTTTGTAAGCTTAATTTTTTTTCCTTTCAAACTTAGTATTATATAAACTTTGACATTTTAAGAAAATGTTAATTAAGCTCATTTGAGCAGTTATTAGGTGAACCACCGAAGTACAACTGTTCATGGAGGTACATAAATACAAAAAACTTGGTTCTGACACTTTTACAATGTATAGTGACTTCTAAGCTTCTTTCTTGGTTATTTCTTTTGATTTAATTAATTAAGCTGTTCTACTGTAGTTTATAATAGCCAAATTATGCTACCTTTTACTGATAAGCAACCTTTAATAAGGAAACATGAAGGAATTAGCATTTCAGCTTTCGAATACTGAAAGGGCTAATATGCACATTGTTATGTACCTTCCAGTAAAAACTATGCTTTCTGTTTATTATATAGTTTTAGAGTAGAGACTGAAAAATGCCTGAAAAAATTTTACACCAGGAATGAATACAGCAGAACAATGTGAGTTCTAAATTCTCTTAAGGTGATTTTGACTCACAACAAATCAGTCAAAGATGGCTCCCTCCACGTCTGTCATGACCTGTAGTTCTTGATAATAATGGTTGAGATTTATACTTGTTTGGCTTTTGTTCAAGGTTCCAGTGGTATTTTTAGAATACAAGGGCATTACAGATACTTAAAGAATTACTGAATGAGCTTGCATATCATTATGCAGTAGTATACTGTGTTCTGAGTTTAAGATCTTTGGTAACCTAATTCTGATTAATTTCATTGCTGAATAAGAATGTTTCTATTTTGACAAAACCTCCATTTTGAGGAAGAAGTTAAACCTAATGCTCTAGTTGCAATGTATATACTGTGCTTTTCAGAAAACGTAGTTGCAAGTAATGGTTTGAATTTCATTTCTTCAGAAGTTTAAATAATGCATGGTACAAAAAGTGTGCAGTTCTGCTTGTTCTTTCGGAATAAAATAACTTGGGGTAATGAAGTTAGACTGAGGTTGTAAAAGTAATGAAGCTTCATATTCTTGTTAGGGAGGAAAACAGCTTGAGGGATGCGTTGGAACGTGGCAGTGTGCTAGTATTTTTACCAGGTGAGTATATGTCTAATACATCACCTGAAGTCAGGTGCCAGTCATGTAAAGAATGCATAAAGATTCCACATCCAGTTGCTTAAACTGCATTTGGCCTTTGCTGAAAATTGCAGCAATCCTGTACTGCAGTTACAGAATAATTTCATTTTTAATATCCGACCAGGGAAACTCTGTGTTGTGCAGATTTTGAAAATGGGACTTTCGAAATTGAAGTCTCAATTAGAAGTAAACCAGTTTCTCAGAAATGTTTATGCAGGTATTCAAGAACGTAGCAAAAATCCCTTAGTCATAGGATTTCCCCTGGCAGTGAAATCCATGACCCAGAGAATGGGCACTGCAGCTTCCAAAGACAAGATGGCTAAGGCAGAAATAGGGTTTTTTTCCCCTTGACCCTGCTCTTTGAAAGAACTTATGTTGAATGAAGTAGCCTAAACCAGACATTCAGCATGTGGAGAGCACTGTCAGTTGTAAGAAACTGATATGAGGGCTAATAATGGGATGTTGTCAGATGGCCTTTATATCTGCTGTTGCAATTTCACTTTAATAAGTGTAAAATTAATGCAGAATGGCTCTTGAAAAATTGACTCACTCTGTTTCAGTGACTCATTATTACATTTGCTGTTTAACTCTTCTGCCATTTTATTATATAGTGAAAGGAAGGTAAGAATGAAAGTCAAAAAAAGAATTGAAATAGATGTTTTAGAATTGTTAGTGTTGAGTAAAATGAATACAAACTCATGGTTACTTTTTTCCTAGGTTTGGCTGAAATAAGATACATGCACTCATGCCTCTCAGATAAGTTTAAAAGGTAAGTTAGACCACATTTGTTTTAGTTCAGTTAAGCTTGAACATGAGTTTTTCAGCTATATGAGTTCTAAGTACGTAATAGGATTTAGCATGGAAGTGTAATCAACTTTTATATTCTTGCACTAATATATTTTCTTTAGGTGGCAAGTGTACCCACTTCACTCATGTGTGACATTAGAGGAACAAAATGAAGTATTTTTGGCTACAGTTCCTGGCTACAGAAAAGTAAATATTGTTGAATCATTACTTTTCTAAAGCATGTGAAACCTTTTGCTAGAGTAGTAATAGCAAATAATAATGTATATAAGTAATCTTAGCTGTTCTAACTCAGATCATTTTGTGAGGACAAAGCAGTTTCATTCTTCAGTGTGTGAACTGATTGCCTTTCTTACCAAGCTGTTGTTTTAACTGGTGTTAGGACCTCAAGAGAAGTGCAGTAACGGGAAGTTATCCTTAGACTATTGTGTGATGCTCATTTTATCCTTCAGAGTAGTTTGTGCATGTTGATTCTTGCCCCTGTATGACAGTAGTATGCTGCTGGTGGCACTGAATAGCAAAGTAGTCCCCTGGTTTGGGGGACTCTTACCTGCTTTGTCCCCACATTTTGGCTGTTGTCTTGGTCTTCTTCACCTGCTATCACCAAGAAAATATTGCTGCTGATAGTATGAGGTTTTGTTATGGCAAAGGCATAAGGAAATATTTCCATTCTTCCTCTATATTGTCCTATGCTATACTAGTTTATTACATTTTTCTGAGTTTGGAACAAGAAAATAAAGTTTTCTTGTATTGCCTTGTGTCATATTGCTTTTTTAAGTATACAGAGTAGAAATGCTGTGTTGCCACTATATTTATATTTCTTCATAGCAAATTGGGTTTTTCATGTAGAAACATTAACTTCAGTATTTTTCTTTATGCATTCATTGCTCATTTTTTGCTTCAAAACTCAGATTATTCTAGCTACCAACATAGCTGAGAGCTCTGTAACAGTTCCTGATGTTAAGTATGGTAAGTCATCTAAATCCTGTAATTCCGTATACACTGTACTTGTAATATTTTCCTTACTCGTGCTAGGTTAAGTCTCCACAACATGTCATTTTACAGAGTATTGCTGTTGGAGGGGAATTTTGACAGTTGTCGAATTCTTGCTTTCATAGTGGAGAACAGAGAAATCTGAATATACGAACAAATAGAGCTACTGAGTGGGGGGTTGGTTTTAATCTTTACTGGGGGGGTAATTTTAAATGCAGTAACAAGCAGAATCAGACCTCATGTCAAAAAGTTAAGCTTTTAAATCACATTCTGACTATCTTTTGAAATAAATGCATCAGTTTAACCAGTTCTGATACAGAATTTCTAAATGCAGAAATGATTGCCTTTTAATGATTGTCATCTACACTAATTCTTTGTTATATATACATTAAAATCTCTTCCCAGTTCTGTTAGCATTCGGAGTATCCTGGGCCTGTTATTTTATAAATCTGGTGTTCTCTTTATTGCTATTCAAGTTATTTAAACTTTCCTTTTCTGATAGTACAAAATCAGCCAATATTTATTTCCACTGCCATGAGGATAAGTTGTTTCATAATGTACTATTTCTTTTCTTAATTGCAGTGATAGATTTCTGCTTAACTAAAGCTTTGGTTTGTGATAAGGAAACTAATTACCAAAGTTTGAGACTTTGCTGGGCATCTAAAACAAACTGTAATCAAAGAAAAGGTAAGATGACAATAGGTAATGCAAAGGAATTTTAGAAGCTCACCTCCATGGAGAATTCTGTGTTGCTTTTCATTTTATTAACAGTAAAAAGAACAGACTATTTTTGCCACTAATAGTTGATAATTCTTCACCATGTCAGGATATAAAACAACTATGCATGAATGTTTTATTTTACTCAAGTATTTTTTTCCAGGGGAATGTTTTGTATTTTATTAAAAAATATTAAAATTTATGGGCCATAAATGGACCATGGATTTTTTGTTATTTAATAGTAATTTTTTTATTATGGGCCATTTTTAAAAAGAGGAGATAGGTACTGCTAGGTATTTATTAAGTGCTTGTGAGTTCCAACAGTAAAAGAAACTTTCATGTCTATGTGTCACCATTAAATCGGTTGAAATATCCACAGCAAAGTCTCTAGTTTAGACCAGTATTCATAGCATAAGGCTAAATAAGATTTTATTTTGACTATTCTAGTAAGACAGTACTCTTTAATATCAACATCTTTTAGTTTCAGTCAGAAATGGTACTAAATAAATTAATAACCTTTCTTAAATATTATTAGGACTTCACAATTACAACTGGGTGCCAGGTGCCCATGAAAGCTGCTCTACCACTCCCCTCTCCTCAACTGGATGGGAGGGGGGAAATGATGACAGAAGGCTCAGGGTTTGAATTGAAGACAGGGAGATTTAGTGTCTTGAAGTAGATGGTGTTTGGATTTGTGAAGATAGACTTCTGAATCATTGTGTTTTCTGTAAATAGTAGATCATAAAGATGTCTTGCTGGTTGTCATTGTATCTTAAAAGTTGTTTATATAGAAGATTTTTTTGCTAGCAATAGAGTCAAAGAGGAAATGCCTGTTCAACTGAGAAAAATGGATGTTGATTTGAGGGCAGTTATATGAAGGAGGTATTTGAGAGAAATACTTACATAACTCTTTTGTTAGTTACTGCTACTTTGAAGGAAAAATGTTTTCATCCTACCCTTATCTGACCACTGGGCCTGTCTGCTGCAAGGGAGCAGAACACTGCTCAGCCTGCAGCATCAGCTGTCGTTTGCTGCTCAGCTGCCCAGAGGGTTTGTGGATGGATGGGTTTGAGCACTTTACAAATTGGTGATTTGGGTTTTTTTTGTTCTGTGAAGGTCGCGCTGGACGAGTTTCCAGAGGGTATTGTTACAGGCTGGTGTGCAAAGCTTTCTGGACAAACTTTATTCCAGAGAAGTCAGAACCTGAGATACTGGTAAGACCTTTGGGTTTAGGGTTAGGAATATTAAGGGGTTTTTTAATGCATGCGACCATAGCAGAGAAGAAAAAGTTTTGCTTTATTTTTCCTGAAGACAGTGTCCAATTGGATAGGTTACTAATGGCTGTAGCAATGAGTAGAAAACTAACAGACAAAGACTATTCCACATAGTTTTCTTATAGAAGGAGATGCGTTATACCAATAAAATCAATGTGGATTAGTAATAAGCAATCTGCTCAAAACAAAAATAACCTTAGTTACACAAAATTAATTTCAGGTTTTGCAAATTGTAAATTTTAACCTATTTCTCATATAGAACACTTTGTCACACTTCCCATGGGGAGAAAGTAAAAATAGTGTTGTCTTCCCTTCAGCGTTGCCCGTTAGGAGGTACAGTCTTAAAATTAAAAAAGCTTGATATGGGGGAACCAAAAACCTTACTGGCAACAGCTCTTTCTCCACCCAATGTAGATGACATCGAACGTACCATAGTTCAGCTGAAAGAGGTAGGCTTCCTTTTAGTGTTGTTAAAATCAAGGTAATAGAAATGTACTGTAGAAGTGGTTTTCTTGGTATTTAAGATAGTAGTAGCCTTAATTGGAACCTCAAATATTAACTGTGTCTAGAGAATCTTTTCACACATTGGACTGTTGTTTGGTTCCCATCCTCCTGAGCATAGTTTCTGTAATTTACTTCATTGAAACAGGATTGTAATTTCATCAGGGAGTAATGGTACTTGTGAACTAGCATCTATAGTGAGAAAGAATAGAAAAATGGGGAAAAAAAGGTACCTTGAACTCTGTAAACGCTATTGTTTGTTAAGTGAATAAGTAATAAATCACACTCTTATACCTTATGATGTGTAGGGGTCAGCCTGAAGATACCCTTCTTACCTCTACAAGGAAGTTGGTGACCTTGCTTTTCACTTATAAAGTTCGTAAGGGATAGAATCTTTATTACATTACATTTTCTTATTTTCCAAAGTGCATAAGAAATAATATTTTTATCATGTGTAGCTTGCTTTTATATCCAGTATAGATAGTAGCTTTGGTTTCCAAAGCATACTAGGCTTTAAAAATTGTTTGGGATTTACTAAGTCAGCTTTTACAGGTGAACAAGTTTTAATTTCTTTAGCTGGGAGCACTTGCCTGTGTGCAAACAGAAGAAGATCTGCATGATGGTGAGCTGACTTTCCTAGGAAGAGTATTGATACACTTGCCAGTGGACCTGTATCTCGGAAAATTGATAGTGCTTGGGCATGTCTTCGGGTGCTTAGAGGAATGCCTTATTATAGGTAACTGAAAGAACAACATGTGAGAACATTTCTCTAAAACCAGATGATTTGCAGGTTTTCATTTTGATTTGTTTTTGTTGCAGCTGCAGCACTGTCTTTGCGGAATTTTTTTGTAGTACCTTTCAAAGAACATGTTGATGGATTCAGGTAGTAACCCAGACGTTTAATGAATTCTTAACTACATTTGGGAGCAGAGGGCAAAGTTGATGACTCAATATTATGTTCTGTGTCATGAGTCTCATGTTCTGTTCAATTGCCAAGCAGTACAAAAAGCTTTTCCAGATAGCCAAGATACTGGAATCTCTTTATGTATGAACATAAATCACTGAGCTAACTCATCCTTTCCTGAGCACAAGGCCCCATTGTTCAGCTTTGCCTTTCTGATGTGAACATGTGGCAGTGTCTATTAAAATGTTTTTTTAAAATAGCAAGGACGATTTTTTATTACTACTCTGCCCATACAAAGCATCTCCTTCAACAAAGAGATGTGAATAAGAACAAATAATTACAATAAGTGTATCAATCTTGTTTATAAAGACCTGGAAGGTGTTACTAATGTAACATTCTGAGCTGCATAATACATGCAATATTTGAAAAAAATATTGTTGATAATACTTTTGTTTTTATTGCCAGGAAAAAAATGGGTTTTGCTGGGAATAGTAAGAGTGACTGTATTGCAATTGTGAATGCATTTAAGGTAAGTCTTTTTCTTCTGGTTTAGATTACGGTGAAATCTGATAGACCGAGACAGAGATTCTCATCTTTGTAGGATCAGGGCAGCATTTGTGCTTTGGAGTTGTTAAAAACTTCACATTACTCTAGCTACTTATTGATATTTTTTGCAGGCTGTGTCCTACTGTGTAACACTATTAGTTCTGATTGTCTCTATTGTAATAGCAAAAAATAAAATGCCAGAGATGTGGTGATATTTGTTGATCTCTTCTAACTAAGGATCTTGGGACTAGTAAATTCTAGTACAGAATAAGTTTGGTGACCTTTCCCTAGACTTCTTAACTTTGACTTTGTGATTTTTTTTTTTAATGTTGTACAAATGTCATTTTCTAGTATGCTTGGCTACTTGGTAGGCCAGTACCATGGACAGGGATTGATTCCTCCAGGTACAAACAGAGCTGGTACAGTGTAGCGAAGACTCAGGCTAGAGGAACTTATTATTCAATATTTTACATTCTGCATTCTCTGGCATGTTTTGTAATCTAGAGACTCCAAAATCTTCAGCTGCAAATTTAATTTACTCAGTTCTTTAAATATGTTGTCCTTCAGTGAAAACTGACTTGTTTTTCTCTACTCTGCTGTCAGAATTTTATGAAGCACACGTGGGCATGCATGCCACATGTATACACTGATCCTGAGCCTCAAAAATAATCTTTTCTGAATTCCCCTTATCCTATTCCATATTATATTTCCTTCATGTCACTTGGTAATTATGCCCTGTTAATCTCAAGATGATATTTCTATAAATCAGTATGTTGTCCTGGAGAATAAATACAAACATTCAGACAGAGCTTCCAGTGCAGTATGTCTGTGTGTCAGTGATGTGAAAGCTTTGTTTTGAATGGCTATCAGAAAAATACAAGTAAGTTCTGGAAGGTTTGTTTTCAAATTCCCTGGTTCAGAATAGATTTGTTCCAGGGTAGCCTCTATCAAGATGGGGAAATTCAGTCTAGCTATTCAACTATGCCAATAGTCAATGTCCACAGTAAGCTGGAAAATTGCATTATGAGGTCTCAAACTAGAAGAAGAGGATTCTGCCAGCATGTCATAGATTTCCTACCTAATAATGAACTTATTTTTATTAATATTTTATTAATAACTTCTCTTCCAGCCTTGTTTTCTGGGAGGCATCAGAACTGTAATCAGAATCAGTCAGTTCACTTACTTTTGTCCCAAAGTGAGGAGAAAACAAAGGTTCTGAAAGTAGTCTGCTTTATTACAGCATCAAAATAAAGCATCCAGTTTGTTCTATTAATTTATGAACGTTTTCGTGTGCTTTAATACTCTATCCCTTTCCTCTCAGAAAACTAGGTGGAGGGTACCTGTTTATGTATGGCTGTGTTACAAGGTGGCTGTTGTACCTCTCCCAACACAAATTGGGACTTACTCCTTTAAAACCTTGGAACATAACTTGTTCAGTCTCCTTTGGAATGCAGCAAGATCCAGAAATTCTAAGCTATGTCCAGAAATTTAGTGACTTAAATGCTGTGTCTCCAGTTTAGCTGCAGGAGCTGATGGCAAGTTTGAGGCAATATATGTAATTACAGTTCATCCAGTAGTGCTTAAACTCCTTTTCAGTCTGACTTGAAGGCAGAACAGTTATCTTCCTACAGAAATTGTTATTCTTTAGTGTGTCATAATACAGCATTTATAACCCTGCCACACTTTGAGCCCAGCAGTAATGCATTCTAGAATTACATTTTGCAGCCACACCACTTTTTGTGCTCTCATATGAGCGGCAGAAGACTCAGAGTTCTTGCCCATCCTCAAAAAAAGTAGACTAAGACTGTTCATAAGAATGAGAAGTATTTATATCTGCTTAGGAATCAACCAGGCAACCATCATGTTAGACTAAAATCATTAAATAATTAGACTGGAAGGACCTCAGGAGGTATGTAGTCCAGTCTCCTGCTCAGAGCAGGTTCATCTGTGAGGCCTGTCAAGGTTACTCAGGGTTTTTTAGGCAACATCTTCAAAAACCTGATCTGAGTTGGGCCTGCTGTGTGAAGTGTTGTAACAATTGATCTGAAGAAGTCTCCTCCAACCTAAATTGCTGTGATTCAGATTTTCTTACACTCTTTTGTGCTGAAATAGTTGTGGTTTGTGATAGCCTAGGTGAATTTTTTGTTTTTAAAATGGTGTTAAAAGTTATCTTCAGTACTGATATGAAAAAAACCTTCATAGTTTTAAGTGTTATACTAGTAGTATTTGTAACAATTATTACTAAAGCACTACATTTTGTGTCTGAATACTTCACCACTTCTTTCTTAGGCATGGCAGGCCTGCAAACAAAAGGGGAAGCTGAGAGATCCCAAGGTTAGTTGTATTTCTTCTTTTCTGTTCAAGGTTGGTGACTTCAGTGCTGGAGTCTTTTACATTCTTAGTACGGAATTTTTGCTAGCAAACCTTATTTGTAATAATTATGATTTTCCATAAGTAAATAGAAACATAGGCTTTGAGGGAAAATGAGTCTTTGAATCCAGTGCAGAGTTATTTGAAGACAATCCCTTATGTAGTCCCTTTCACAGATGAATCAACAATGGCTAGAGGGTTTGAAATCCAAGCTAAAAAGGGAAATTGAGCTGTAGTTGAAAGAAACACTTTTAATACACGTAAGTGTCTCTTTTTATTTTTTTTTAAACACACAGATTTCTGCCCTCTCAAAAAACCCTGAAAGACAGGAGATGTTTATATGCATCAGTCACAAAAAACCAGTAGTATGCACACAGTAACTGCCTCTAGTCTTTCTTTTGTGTGTATAAGATAAAACCTCTTTTATTTCTCTGCTTCTTTTAGAGCATAGTATCTTTTGTGGGTACCAGTAATGTACACTGAGTTATAACGAGTAGCCAAGATGACCAGAATCTCTCTGGTAAAGTTATACATTCAGATAAAGAAGTTCTGGGGTTTTTGGAAGTGTGCCCAGATGGCCATGAAGGCCAGTGGCATCCTGGCTTTTACCAGCAATATTGTGGCCAGCAGGACCAGAGAAGTGATTTGTCCCCTGTGCTTGGCACTGGTGAGGCTGCACCTCAAATGCTGTGTAGAAGGTACTGTAAGATACTGAAGTGATGGAGTATGTCCAGAAAAAGGCAACTGAGCTGGGGAAGGGTCTGGAGCACAAGTCTTACGAGGAGCAGCTGGGGGAGCTTGGGGGTGTTTAGTCTGGAGAAATGGATGCTCAGGGAGGACCTTGTCACTCTCTCCAACTTCCTGAAAGGAGGCTGTAGTGAGGTGGGGATTGGCCCTTTCTTCCGAGTGGTAAGAGGAGAGGAGATGGCCTCAAGTTGTGCCAGGAGAGGTTTAGGTTGGATATTAGGAAAAATTTCTTTACCGAAAGCATTGGCAAAGGCTGCCCAGAGGAGTGGTGGAGTCACCATCTGTGTGAGTGTGGCACCTGGGGACATGATTTATTGCTGAACATGGCAGTGGTGGGTCAATGGCTGGACTTGATGATCTTGGAGTTTTTTTCAAACCTTAGCATGGCTACGATTCTCTTGCTGTCCATCTTAAACTAGATTTTGTAGTAGCAACACGGAGGAGTTGGACTTGTGGGTTTATATGAAAAATTTACATGACCCACAGCTGCATTGGTGGTAACCAAAGTATACTTTTAGTCAAATATATAATTGTCTTATGTTTTCATACATGTCATAATACTTAATATGAATGCAAAGAAAGCTGTGAAATTACCTTACATTCTTCCATTGCTATATGTAATTACTATTTATGTCCACACAGAAGAGTATGAGACAAAGCTTACTAGCAGCAGAAGAAACAAGTTTCTAACTTTCTTTTTCAGGAAGAGTATGAGTGGGGTCGATCAAATTGTGTTCATGTCAAGAGGATGAAAGAGGTAAGATCAAATAGGTAAACAGTTTTATAAGCAGAAGGACTTCCCTTCTTTTCTGAAAATGTTAAGATCTAGACAAGCCTACTGTGTTATGTATCTATCAATATATATGTATATTTTCTTGAAATGATGTATGAATTTAGATGAAAGCAGTTTTCCTTTTCTTTAGGATGAACAGAGTGGTGTTAAATTATTAACATATTTTTAAGAGACCTCCAGCATTTGCTAGTTTTGTAGGTTACTCAGGTCACTGGTTGTGGTGTGACTGCTGTCTGTTGTTACATAACTTCTGTCTTCTGGTTAGGATAACTAAGCAAATGCAGTTATATAATGAGACCTGGACTTGAAAATTTGTGGGGCTTTGTTGCTAACATTACTGCAACAATTAATGAAAATTCAGCTTTACAGTGGGCTTCAAGCTGAATGTGATATGTTGAGGGGGAAATAAGTAAAACTCCTGGGTACCTGTGATTGGCAGAATGGCCTGCCCATTATTCCACCTGTTCATACCTTTGGCATGAGCAATGCGGAGCCTGTCTTCAAAAAGCACAGGAAATATAAAAAACTTTTGATAACAAGCAACCATCTCGTTAAAAAATAGCAATAGTTTTTTTGCTTGTATATCTGATAACAACAAAAAGATGAGAGAAAGGCAAATTCTGTAGAACTGGACAGTGGAGTGATCAGGCTTACATGGTAGCCTCTCTTGGTTCAATTTCAGATAATGCAAGAAGAGATTGTGCATGACATGTAAGGAGTTTAGAATGGGCACCTACACTAACACTTAGTAAGATTTGGGGGTTTTTATCTGCCACACTTTAAGGTACTAATTTTATAATTCCTTGTGTGGAAGTGAATTTGCAGAACTGAGTCAGTCACATGGGTTGCTTTCTTGTTACAGTAGTTTTTCTAGTATTATCCTAAAACTGCCAGGAGCAGAAAGGAAGAGACAGTGTAGATACAAAGAAGTTGAGTGAACTGTACTTTTCTACATTTGCTCCAGAATCAGTTGAGAGGGTGACAGTATTCCAACTGTGTGGTTGGAGAACCTCGTGGAAGCTTCTTGGAAATGCTGAAAATGAAAAGCTTAGTATGTTCTGCTGTAGAGCATAAGTTTGATCTCACAGTAATCATGGTTGTCTGCTGAACCGAGGGTGCAGCATAGTCACTGCTGCAGTTAGGTACAGAAGTCCAGGTTGTATGCATGATTTTTACCTTTTAAGATGCAAACCTAAAATGATTTAAATGGAGAATATCATCCTATTCTTTCCTAATTTTGTTCTATATCATATATGCATAATATGCTTTGCGACTACAAAATTCTTCTTCATAAAGAGGTGTCAAGAAAACTGCTTGAGTCACAGTACTGAAATTATCTTCCAGCACAGAGGTGCTAAGCAGTATTTCGGTGAAAAGTATACTAGTCACCTAAAAAGCAAAGGGAGTTTGCCCATTTATTTTACTTTTACTGACAAATTTTATTTTAACTTGCGGATGTTCCTATTTAAAATGTAACTTGGAGATCAAATTTCAGGTGGCAGAGTTATTTCACAACTTGAAGAGGCGAATCAGGGCTTTTAACATGTATGTTAATACTCAACCATCTGCTGTGGACCAGGAGTATGTGAACAAACAACGCTTCATTTTGCAGGTAATGCTGTGTTGTCATAAAGAGACATTATTTAAAAAATTTATAGCTGGATTTTTATATACAAGTATTGGTGAACTCATGTTTCAGAATCCTCTGTGGAAATTGAGATTTCGGATAGAGAAAAAAGTAATTCTTTTTGACAGTGTATTGACAATGTAGAAGGAAAACTAATGTTAGTTATTTGAAAATGACATTATCACTCGTTTGAAGTGCTCTATTTTGAATGCCTTGTGTCTTGGTTAGTAGTGGGGAGGGGGTGCTGGGAATTAGATGTCCTTCAGCTATCTTAACTTTGTCAAATTTCCAGTTAATTTTCTTGTCTTACTTGATCTGATTAGCAGTGATTTTATTTTCACAGACATATTTATCTTCTCAGTGGCAGTTGTTTTAACTGTGTAAGCAGTGAACTTCTCGAAGCTGAATTCTTAAATACCGTAAGATGTAACCTGAAAATGGAACAATTTACCTGTGACTATCTTATGTGTGTTTATTTAAGTTGAGGTTCTTCCTGAAATTAGGACTAACAATTACGGTTTTCATAGAGCAAGTCTGCATACAGAAGTATTGAAATGTTGTGGACTTGTTCCAGAAATTGAACTCTTTTCATGAGAGTATGTTTTTAAGGATTTGCATGAACTAGTGTTTAGTCTGCAGTTCCAGTAGTTCCTGGAAAGCGACAGTAAAAAAATATCCAAGATCTGTTAGTGTCTCTTAATGTTGCCAGTGTATTTCTTTTCAGGAAACTGAATACAATGTGCTGCGTTTTACAAAATGTTTTCTCGATACAGGTTGTAATAGCTGGTGCTTTCTATCCGAACTACTTTACTTTTGGAGAATGTAATGAAAAAAATGCTGTGAAAGAGCTTGCTGGCAAAGATCCAAAAACCACTGTAATGGTATGTTAAGAAGGTGAATGACTTAATTAAGAATTAAGTAATAGGAATACATAGTGTTTGGGTGGTATAGTCAAGTTCTGTTCTGTGTTGGGCAAGGACAGAAATAATTATCTACTCTAATCCTTGCTTGGTAAACTTTCTTCCCTCCCCATCTCCCTTTTAATACAATAAACATTATGTGGGTGGACAATTTTAGAAGAATTGCTGAGAACTGCCTCTATGCATTTGATTGTTTGCCTGTGCAAGACTAGCAACTTCCATCAAACTAATAAAATATTTGGAAAAATACAACAGCACTCTCAAGGGTACTTTTCAGTGAGTACTTACGTAATGTGTTGTTGCAACTTCAATGTTACTTTTTTTGTAACCTGCTTGATAGTGCATGGCATACATGCTTGTTGCTTTAAGGTTACTCACGTATTGCACTGATCTTTCTTTTTATCTTCAAAAATTACTTTTCATCTGATTACACAAGTGCAAGTTTAAAATGTCTGTTTATTTTGCAAAATGGTGCCCACTCTAAACTAGGAAAGTGTTTGGTGTATCTGAACTAGTAAAATAACCATGAGCTATGCTTAAAGAAAGCAAACCTACAAACCAGGGAGCCTCAAAGAATAGAATTCTGTTGGCACAAGAGAAAATAGATAAAAAGGTAAGAGAGAAACTGAGAAAATCGTATTGAAAAGTGATTTTTTTTTTTTTTTGCACTTCACTGCTTACCTAAGAAGAGGGGCTGGTTCTATACTGAAGGAGATGCTGGCATGGCAACATGCGTGCACAAACATGTTTATGTATTCTTTTGAAGTTTTTACCATATTATTTAAGGATATTGAAGCAAAATATCAGATTAGAGTCAATCTTGTAGAATAAAGACAAGTCTTGCCACAGCAGCATTGATTAAGATTAAACTGGCAGATTTAAGGAGCTACTTACTTTTAATATATTTAACTCTTGATCTACTCGTACATCAACTGCTTGTTACCTTGAAGAAGGAAGAAGTAGCTGTTGTGTCTTTATCAAGGTAAATGATCATCTTGGGCACAAATGCTGCAAGTTCCTCAAGCTCATAATCTGAGAGACTCTTGTAGCTGTATGCTGCTCCTAATGGTGTGTGCTGAAATTAAAAAAGAATTACTCTTCCCACTCTCTGGTCTCTCTAAATCGTCTTGCCTTGAGGCAGTTTCTGCAGTCTAACCTAGACCATGTTTTTGACTAGCAGCTGATTTTAGTAATGTCACTCCAAGGCATAGGAAGATTCTCTAAAAATAACCTGGTCTTTCCTGTCTAAGGCTGTAACAGCCAAAGAAAAGAATAGACAGTTGCATAGCCCCTGAAAAATAGTTCGAAGTCTAATTAGGATTTCATGATTATGTATTAAGTCAGGATCTCCTATGAGAGATTATTAATTAAGAACAAGTTAGAGAAAGTTAGCTTTTCTGTTACAAGCAAAGCCAGGGATACAAGAGAGCTTTTTGGAAAAAATATCGTTAAGATATATAATTACAAATTAATCTGCTTCATTTATAGTTAGACAAAGAAAACATTTATCTACTGTTTTGAAGCAGTAGGGCATCACTAGCAGCAAAACTATGCTTTTCATTGTCTTTTGACATTTTTGAATGTACTACAGTGTTTTTGGAATTTTTGGGTGTTTTAGATTGTATATCATTATTACAATGTCAAGTTAAGGAGAAAGCTGACTATTTAGGTGAACTTTAAAATGCATTAAAACAATCGAATGTATCCAAATTTAACTTTTTTTCTTAACAGCTAAGGAATATTCCTCCTTATGGATATCTGTACCATAAACAGTTGCAGTCACAGCTTAGACAGTGTGGGCAAGTAAAATCTATTGCCTATAATGGATCAAAGTAAGTGTGAAGTGCTTTTAAGTATTCTGTCTTTCTCATGTTCTCAGTTACAAATCCAGTAATCAGTTTCCTTGTCAATGATATACTGACAAAATTAGTTTTTCTTCTCTCTTTGGAATCAGAAACTTATTTATAGTGTATTGACTAGAGTTAAAAAGGTGGTTTTGAAGTATGATGTACCTTGGTTGGAATAACATTAGGTAAACTATCTGAAGTAGAGCCTTCTGTTTTGTCTCTTCTGTTCTCTTATGGTGGACCTTAACTGCAACTAATGTCTGTATTTATTTCTAACTTTTATACACAATTTAGCTCATTTGTACAGTCTGATGGCTTTTTCTAGCTAATCATCAGGCTGACTTTGGCTGATAACTGCCCGAAATTGAGTACATGTAACCCTTCTAATTCCTTTTCCAATCTTCAGTTATTTTCTTATTCACATATATTTTCACATCCTTTCTATTCGTATTAAATACGCTCATTAAATTTGGCATGTGCTTCTAAGAATGTTAGAAAGTTTTCTTATATTCATCAGGATAATTAAAGTTTGTTTGCTGTTGGGGTTTTTTGTCTGGTTTTTGTTTGGTTTGGGGGGTTTTTTTGGGGTGTGTGTGAACAGGGCTCTTGTGGAGTTCTCCCGCAATCCAAAGGAGGCCTTTAAGGTCCTACCCGAAGTGTACCTGGCAATCAAGATGTTAAAACTGAAGATTCCTTTTGAGCTGGATGTTCATCATCCAGATGATATCAGAAAACAATTGCAAGGTGTGGCAGCCGCAAGTTTGGAATCTTTGAGGTAATTGTATTCTGTATGGAAAATGTGTTTCTTTGCAGTGAAATGAGGTTTGCTGGATTCAGTGGAAATTTCCTTGGAAGCATCACCAAAGAAGACATGCTAGGTTCAAAAAACAGATGTAAACTTTGTCTAAGCACAGTGTTTTTGCAGGACTAGAAATAATGTGATTGTCTTAAATATTTTGGTGTAGTTAAAGGTGTTTTACTGTTGAAGAGAACTCCACATATACAGTCTTCTTTTTTTCCCCAAGATTCTACTCCATTTGCCTTTGGCATATGGAAGTGTGGGTGTACACACTGCTCATGCCGGAGGCAACACGGGAATTGCTATAACCAAAATAATTGAGGAATGGCATTTGGGGACAAAAAAGAAAGGGAGGGAGATGGACTATGACAACAGAAACTGTGGGGAAACCTACCAACATAAGGTGTAACAACATAATAGAAAATACTGTTGAGGAATGCAATCTAGTGAGTCTCTATGGTCCACACCTGCTTTTGCTAGGAAAATCTGGCATGTGGGTTTCCTGGTTACTTGTATGACCTGAAGCTCAGAATCACAGCATATAGTAACCTGATAAAATGCTAATCTGCCTCGCTCCTGATTGGGCAGCAGCCACTTTAGTATTTTAAAACAAGAAATCTAAAATAGGGAGGCAGGAATGAACTGGGGAGGTTAAAGTACGGGTGAATATTTCACATCCAGTTGATTGTACTTAGTTTTTAATAAAGCATTGTAGCAGTTTCACTGTGCCCAAAAGAGCACTTAAAATCTTTGTGAAAATTAATTGTTGAGAAAGTCAAGTCTCCTAGGCTGAAAGACTTAATTTTAGAGTTCTTAACATTTGCAAAGTAAAAGGAATATTTTTTATATATATAAATTCATATATAAAAATTTGCTGAATTTATCTTTGTGTTGTTGTGTACTCTGTTTTAAAAAAATAAGCTTAGAAGGCATGCCATAGCAAAAAGTCTCACTGTTTAACCTTAATTCTTTGTATTTTTAATCAGTTGATGACACAATTGTGTCCTGGTATGTATCTTTCTGTGCTTGGTTATAATGCAGTTCAGTTAACTCAGTAGTAATTTGGTTCTGTGTGGTCATTTTACGTTCTAATTGAATTCATGTGTTCCTAAATAAAAGTCATTAAGTACATAAATGTGCCCCAGGGACACTTTGAGAAGCCAATGAAAGTGAAAAAAATGGATTCCTTGAGTTTTCTCTTGTGAGTGAAGCATTGAGCATCTTTATTCCATACATTTTTTAGAGTAAATGTAGACTGCCAGAAGCAGACAGTGGAGCCTGTGGAAATCTCATTTGGTGCTTCAGAAATGTCAGTGATCCCAAGTCATTTTCTGTGCATCAAGATAACGGAGGTAGGAATGTTCTACATCTGAAGTAGGTCATATCTAATAATTAGTACCTAGATAGCTTAGTAGAGATTAATATCTGATAAGCTTAAATCAAAAAAATGGTTACTGATAATGTTTTTAGCAGGAAGTATCTGTCAGAAGCGTGGAGAATATTCTTGGTCTAATTTTTAGTAGTTCTTTGTTAAACAGTACTCACATGTTTGCACTTGACAGAATTTGTGGGATTTGCTGGCAGTAAATATTAGCTGGAAGTAGGAATAAATGTGAAGCAGATTAATGGAAAAGAGGTAAAATACTTGTGTAAACTACAGAAATGAGAATTAGTAGGTATTTAGGCCATTTACCTGGTTATTATTACCTGCCAGTTTTCTTCAGAAACTGTACATATGACAAATGAGATGAATTAATGGTAGTATATGCTTATTTGGAAAAATATGCATAAAAGTGTATTGGAGAAAATTATGTGTATATATATACTTCTGAAATCTGAAGATGAGAATTTTTAAATGTTGTGTTAACTATCATCTTCTAGAGTTGAGTAACAGCAATATATATTCTGCCGAAATAGAAATAATAATAAAAACATTAAAACCACTGAGGAAGGGGAAGTGATAGGATGAAGTATTAAAACAGCTCTTGATGGTAGTGGCATGTTTTGCAAGTGCAGAAAAGAATATTTTCCTCCTTTTATTCAGCTAACTCTCTTGGTTAAAAAATGTTAATGAATTTGATCAGACCCATTGCAGTCACTTAGCTTGTGCTACTTCTGTTTCAATGTGTCAGCTTTAATGACTGTAAATAAAAATTGGTTTTTATCACAAGCATTTGATATAAGATCTGAAATGGTTCTGTACATTCAGTAAGCCATTTGAAAAGATGACTTAATCAGTTTTATTTAAATAGGTGTATGTTCTTACCAGTTTCCTAAAGTGTGGCTAATTATAACAGTAACAATGCTGATTTGCTGATAGATGTAGCTAACTGCTATTCTGTCACTAATAAGAAAAGTGCACCAAATCTGTATGCATCTGTCTAATCAACTGTTGGCCTTGATTTTCTTGGATGTTAATTTGGTTTAGAAAAATGGAAGCAGTCTTTGATTAATTTTCTGGTTTTTAGTAATGCTTATATGAATCTGTTCAGATGAAAAGTTTATTGCAGTAGCACAGAAAATAAACATTTTCGGATAACATCTAATTATGAGACAAATGCTTCACTGCATTATTGCAGTATGTGAACTGTGTGTGTCAGGAATAGGAGTGTTTTCATGTATTTTGCTCAGATGAGTGTTGTATTTGATGTAAAAGTATAAAATAATATGAACTCTGATCTTGTCTAACTTCTTTACTTTCAGATAGTAGAAGTTGGACACTTCTGGGGTTACAGGATAGATGAAAAAAACAGGACTGTACTCGAGGCTCTAACTGCTGAAATCAACTATCAGAACCTGATGGATTTATCAGTGCCTCCACGTCCAGATTTGCTTTGTCTGGCACCATTCGCTTACCTGGAAAACAGAGGATACTACAGAGCTTGTGTTCTGTATGTTCATGGAGATTTTGCTGAGGTAATATGCTATGTCATATTAAGTTGATAGGATGTAATTGGGTTAACAATCCTGGAGCTTTGCCTTTCTTTATTTTTTTTACAAATCACTGGCTAGAGTAGATTAATTATGTTTTTTTCCAGAACATGAGATTTTGTAGTATTAAATTGAGACGCTCTAGTTGGATACAGTAAAGGGTCTTGTGTGCTGAAGCAAAGCAAAACAAAATAAAGACTAAAACCTCCAGTAAATCTGAAAACATGGCAAGGAATGCTAGGATACAGTCGTGCATTGCTGGCAGGAGCCCCATTACTTCCTTGTCATAAATATAGTGAGACCCATCTGAAAATAAGTTTCTTGCCTCCATTGTATTGGCAATTTTTAGTCATTCATGGCAAATTCATCTAAGCTTGTTCTGCCAGTGTTTCTTGCCCTTGTTGGCATCTCTTCTTCTTTTCTTCCTCTCCCCTCTAGTTACTTGTCTCATTTTCGTCCTGCGCTCCCTTTTGTTAATTGAAGCAAGCTGCACTCTTTCTCATCTCACATACTGTATTGACTCTAATACTTTTCAGCAGTTTAAGGACAATTTTTCTCAGTTTTCTATGATTGGCCTCTGCACAGCCAGCTCCTCCTTTGAGTTTCTTTTATTTCTTAACCTATCTGGGTGTCACCACTTGAGTTAATACTGAATATTGCTATCTGGTTAGTCATGGAAAGCTAGTGAATAATAGTGCTCATCACTTTCTGTTTTGAATTTTTAAACAGTCACTGGATACATGTTCATATTAGCTTATCTAAAAGCAGTATTTAGGTAGTAAATTAGGTAGGTATCACTCACTGTTAAGAAGTAAGGTTACATAGCTTTAATTGTGGGGAGAAAATTTAGAGCCTTTAAGAGAAATTTGCCTTTTCTAGATTTAGTGGATTATTTGTATCAGAAGTGGATGTTTTAGCCAAGGGATCAGATAACAGGCATGATAAATTTTGACCTTTTCTTTTTGACATGACTTCATTTGCATGTTTTCCAGACTTTGAATTTGCTTCCATGTCACTTGATAAGATGGTGTTGTACCATAGTTATTAAACTCAAGTTGTGGCTTTTCTTGTCACTAAAATAGCACTTTTAATGTTGTGGAACCTTTGCAGATACTCTTCATTCTTCTTCCAGGTTTTTTTTGTGGATTATGGCAATAGATCAGAAGTGCCTTTAAATAAATTAAAAGAGATTCCAAGCTGTCTTCAAGAGATTCCTTTCCAGGTAGGGGTGGTGCTTTTTGCTGCTGCTTACTAGATATTTTAGTGTCTGGCCTGGCAAAGAGGAGTGTGCTTCAAAACAGAGAATGCTTTTCAGAATAATAATTAAATAATACATATTTTGCTGCTGCAAGTACCTACAAATCACCTTTGCCGATAGTTAGGTGTTTTCCACAGATGTGTATTCATGGAGCAGGAATTGTGTATAACTGAACTACGTTGTATTTAATTGAACTACGTTGTATTTAATGTCAATCCAGCCTTATGTTTTCAGGGGCCCTTCCTAGAGGGGGAAAAAAGGAAAAAAAATGGGAAAAAAAAAATAAAACCTGAACTTTCTGCCTGACTGGATGTATAAAGCATTTTGTATTCATTTTTTTAAATTGAATGTTTGAAACTAGTCCTGTTTCTATGGGGACAGCAAAGTGGGATCTGTCTTCCACCTGTAATCACAGGAACAGTGGAAGGAGAGAGCTGCCATTTGCTGTTGTTTGTTTGCTGTGAGTCAGTTCTATGAGAAGTAGAACTTCTCCCTGGTAAGAGAATGTTATTCTGGATCCTCACACAGTGCTCAGGAGTAACAGGCTGAGCAGTAGATCAGCTTTGCTTTAGTTCAAAGAACACCTGAGCAAATGTCAGTGAGCCCAGAGAGGAGAAACTGTCAATGGCTGGCTTAATCTATAGATCCCTGCTTAAACCCAGCTGCTCCTACTGCAGGTAAGTGGCAGCACAGTATCTCTGCTTGTCTGCGTAGCACAAGTCTGTTGTGGCAAGTACCTTGTGTACAGTTACTGTTCAGAGTGTTTTTGCTCCATCAGATCTCCTGCTCTGCTACATTCCCAGACAAATACATAGGGGGATACCTCTTTTAAATTTTGCAAAGCTAGAGGTCTGTGGTTTTGCTTTGTGCCACTTTACTATTCTTTGAACTGCTGGCTTTACTTGGACCTTTTCAGGCAGAAGTCTCTTCATGATTAAATATATTACAGATCAAGTGACCTGTAACGCAAGTGTGAGGGATTTTGTAGCTAGTTTTTCAGAATAATAATTCTCTTGAGCTGTATTTACAAATAAATAGACTTCAACTGAAATTCAGCTTTTCAGTGCTCGTCGAGATATTTTTAAGCTAATAGAAATAGGTGTATTGTATTAACTGTATTCTCTGAAGCATGTGTTGATGAAAATGAGAAATGGACCAGCAGAAATATTTTATTTTATTGATCTCTTTTCAGGATTAGATCTTGACAGGGTTAATTTTCTTCAGTTTTCTTTTATAATTGATGTAAAAAAATAAGTAGAAATAATTTTCACAAGAAGCATCCTTTTTTTTTGTATTTTCTACACTTGTATTAAACGGAAATGTATTTCTGCTTCAGGCCTAATCTTTTAATCACTAGTTTTAAAGACTGGCTAGAAAAAAAATAGGGTTTCTGTTGTAAATTCATTCAAAGACATAATTACAGATAGTGATTGTGGAAAGGGGTTAAATGAGAAATTAATTACTCTTGCCTGCCAGGGACAGAAGACCTGCAGTGGTCTTGCCAAGTTTTCTTTTACCTTAGTTGAAAACAACTGTGGACTGTGAAGTTTTTTTTCCAGAGAAGACATCTCTGTGCTCCTAGTGAATAGTGAGTTAATACCAAATTATCCTTTATGCACTGTTTGCTCTTATTCCTTAGCAACTACATACTATATTGAAGGGATATGAGATGTCATGTGCAGCTGTGTTGTCAGTGATGGAATAGGAATAATGCCAGTAGCTTTACAGCAGTCCTAGGAATTAACATAAGCTGCTGCAATAATTATGAAATAATTTACAGTTATTAATTCAAACGGTTTGGGGAGGAAATGAGATACTTTCATGCTGATTCCCTACTCAGGCAAGGGTTGTCTTCAATGTTTTTGCTCTAGGCTTTAGAGTTCAAGATCTGCAAGATGCGTCCGTCTGCCAGATCGATCGTGTGTGGGGAACGGTGGAGTTACAGCGCCAGCCAGAGATTTGCCTCGCTGGTCGATGGCTGCAGTCTGCTGGTGCACGTGTATTCAGTCGTGCACGGGGTCCTGCACGTGGATGTTTTCCGCTACTCCAGGTGCAGAGACCTGGTGAACATTCGAGACGTGCTCATTGAGGAACGTTACGCCGAACTAGCAGAAGAATCGTACGAGTCACAAGTATGTATTGACTGAGCTGCTTCTGCTTTCCTTACTCTGATTTATTTCGGTTCGGGCTGCCTGAAGTCCTGAGAAGCTGAGCTGAAGCACTGACTAGTGGCTTGGGAGTAGGCAAGGTTAATACTTGAGTACGACAGTGTATTTTTATGTGTGTGCATAATGGATATTGAGCTGTTGGCCAAAAGTATTGCTGTTTTGACACCCTTTTTGGAAGAGAGATTTCCCAGGAAGTTATTTCATCAATTCAGCTGCTCCACTGTTACTTGAAATTATGAGAAACTGTTTTATAGTTTTATAGTTTTATAGCTGTTTTATAGTTTTAACTGTCTTCCATTTTTATGTTTTGTATAATCTGAAAGGTCATTGGAAAATCGGTTTTTGTATTTTTATGAGAATATTTCTTTGTGTAGGACCTGTTTTGTAAATTTTTTTAAAGACATAATTGTTTTAAAGTTTTAACACTCTTCCACTATTGTGTAGCAAAGCCACAGTTTGCTCAAGGAGTTACTTTTGGATGAAGTAAAGAAAGAAAAGCAAGTGCCTGTATCTTCAAGACAGGAAGAAAAGCATCTCATTGGAAGATTGTTAAACTGTTTTTCTGACAACAAGTCTGATGTGCCAACCCATAAGGTAACTTGGGTGGTGGTTTTGTCCTGTCATTACATGATCTTGCTTCTCAGACTGTTAGAATGGAGATGAGGACTGACAGTACCTGAAACAACCAATTGGTGCCTCTCATAGGGCATCCTACTTTCTGTTGGTAGAAAGCCATAGTGTGACCACCATTTCACTGCTGCAGCTTTTAACAGAGTTTTGAAGTATAGTCTTAGAATTAAGTTAACCAGCTCTTCTAACACATTCTAAGGCAGCACTTTGAACCAGTGCAGAACAGACATAAAAGTAAAAAACTGAACACAGTGTTTCCATAGGTAGTCTTCTTTACATAAGCTATAGCAAAAAGCAAGTTTACAATCCTATCAATTTTTCAGAAAATTTAAACATGGTTTTTACTATACATAGTGTTTCATTCTTCCTCAGCTAGTGATAGGTAGGCAGCTGGGATAAGTGATGCAGCGAATTCTCCAGCAACTGATAGTAATGAAACTGTGGATACTTTTCCTCTGCCAGTTCCAAACTCAGAATTCGTTCTTACTTACATGTTTTCATATGTCAAATCACTGCTAAGTTGGAATGTAAAACATGAGAATGTTTCTCCTGTTCTGCATTCTGATTACAAGTTAGGCCTCATCTACATTCTAATTCTTTCTCTGTTTCAGACCTGACAAAATTTCAGTCTTTTAAGAACCTAATCATGCTCCGTTTACCCACAGGAGTAGTCCTGTTTAACGACTCACTTTGATAAAGTGAGGTATTTTCAAGATTAAAGGCCTGCTCATGTAAACAAAACCAACCTGATTTTAAGTGATCTATGAAGTCTGAACTTGTGTCTAAGCCAGAGAAAAGTAATGAATTTCCAGCACCTGTGAAAATAGATTATTTTTATTTAGATGCGTCAACAAGCAAAGTTTGCTTTAGATGACTACAATAGAAATGCTGTTTATCAGTTTATCAGCTCACTGTTGCTCAGTACATGCTGAAATGCATTTTGGCTTTCATTTAAAAAGAATTTTGATTTGGAGAGATCCAGGTGCTGGCTAACTAGAATGTTATTTTTCTCTCCCTTTTTTTGAAGGTAACAGTTTCGGGCCCGTTCAGTCCTTATGAGCTGAAATGCTACAGTCTGACTAGGGTATCCCGGTTCAGGTATGAGAAGACTTTTAGTGTGAAGTATAATCATGTTCTTAGATGTTATTTTCAATAAATAGGCAAACCCCATCCTAATTATTCTTACAGATTTTTACTGAATTTTTATTCATTGAAAAGACTGAAGTAGTCAGGCCTGAAGTGCATTAATATGCATACTATGGTTACTTTAAAATCTTAAGAATAGTTTTATCAAAGGTGCATTATTGTCTTACAGAGAGATTTATTAACTATCTTATACATCTGCTAAATGGCATTCAAGTAACCTAAAGTAACCTAAATAACCAGTAACAACTATTTGGAGTTTGCATTGTGACTTTGAAATCATTCTTTCATTTATATGTTTGTATGGATTTTAGTGTGGGTTTTTTAATGTTGAAAATATTTATTATTTCTTCCCCAGAAATATTTTCATATGTAAGGAGAGCATAAACTCCGTTGTTGTCCATGATACTGCAGAAGATCCCTTTCAACAGTTGCTGGTTGCTGCTGATATATCAGTAAATGCAGCTGGTAATGCCTTATAAAAATGTGTGGTTGGTTTCTCTAGACTTCTGGTTTTATGAGTAGTTCTGTTACTAAATATGTCACTGTAGTTCAGTGTTACATCTTTTTTAGGTTTCATTTTCGTTAGATGCTCCTTTTAATTTTTTTTTCTTTTGGTGTCAGGATCTACTCTGTTTTTAGGGGAAACATCTTTGATGCCTCCTATTCCTGGCCTGCTTGCACTCCTCAGTATGCTGTTTGCTCCAGCAATAGAACTCAGGTATTTGTGCATTTTAAAAAGTGGTTGTTCTTTATTTTTAGGACCCTCAGAAATTTTTGACAGACTTTTTTTTTCCTCTACTTTCAGCATTTTTATCTATTCTCTTCCTGGTATTTTTTATGAGTTTTAGTATAGTATGTAGCTAAAATAATTTGTTCATGTATGTATGAAGTGGTGCTGGAGATTCTATCCTCGTGATAAGGCAGTACAGTTCCTGACAGTTGTGCTGGATGGCTAGGAAAATGGAATGTAGAACTGGCTGTTTTAAACCTACATGAGGAGAGGAACTTCAGTAACTTTTTGTAAAAGCTGAGTTCTGGCAGTTGCATTGCTGTTGTGATTCCTTTAAAATCTGGTATTTGTAGATTGTAATTTCAACACATTGAAGCTAGTGTTCCTTAATTTTGCTTATGTATGATTTTTTTATAAGTTTTATGAGTATGTGTTTACATAACCAGAACTTTAGTTTTGTTTCATCACTCGATTTTAAAAAAACAGTATGACTGAGTGTGAATACATATCAGTTGTTTTAGCATCTTTAAAACACGTCTTGCTTGGCATGGCTTAAGACAAGTTCATTTACGTCTGTCTTCATATGAGTTTAGTTTCTTCATCTCTAGGTGAGACTGTTTTCTTTCTTTTTCATGCAGGGTTGATAAAACTGGAAAGTATTTTACTGGTGTTCTGTGTGGTTTGGGTTGGAGTCGGACTTCTGGGGCTCCACTGCTTCCAGAAAATGATATGGCCCTGACATTTGATGTGCAATTTGGAGTGGAAGACATAATAGAGGTAAAACTTGCATAAGAATTTTCGCCACAGTAGGAATTCAGTAGAAGTCAGTGCATCAGAACTTGTTAACTCTCAGAATTAACAGAAAAACTTGTTTGGACATGTTAGTTTGGGAGGGTTGTTGTTTGATTTGTTTGTTTGGGTTTTTCTTTGGTTTTGTTTGTTTGGATTTTTTTAATGTACTGCCTGTTTATAATCTTGGATTCTTATAAGGAGAGACAGTTGCCCCCTCCCTACACTTTAAACAAATAAAATGTTACGGAATTTTATACACTTTCCAAAACAAAAACATCAATTTTGCACTAACCAGATGTCAATACTTGTTAGTCTTGTTCGTAGGTCTATTATGGCTTTTACTGACAAGCCTGGCATTGCTGCTTTGCAGGCTTCAGTTTGATTTTACAGCTCTGATAAGTCATCTGTATCGAGCTACTTCTCTCAGAGCAGATCAACCAAACAAATGATAAAGCCCCCGCGTTCCTCATTACAGCCTTTTGCATCTCACAGAGTGAGATCTGTCAGAGGGAAACACGTACATAAAATGTGCTGTGAAGGACAGTGACATGTGCCTTAGCCAGTGAAGGACCTCACATGCCCTGGTCAGGTCTGTGTACAGAGCAGGTATGTGAGGTGGTGACCAGTGGTTTCTAGAGGTTTTTTAAGGACACAGTGGACATGCTGGTGCACACAGCTGTGAGCTGTTGTTTGCTGAAAGCACTGACTTGGTGTGATGTCTGCATTCATGGTGCTTTATCCAGAATGGTAACACTGAGCTGTTGTTTGTGTGAAAATTAAGGAGAGACAGAGAATATTCTTAAAACTTTTACAGGAGGAATTCCGTGATGGAAAAAGTCCAGGTAAGTGGTAGCCTCTGTAGTTTATGGCACATCTCAGTAACCTTGAAGATTGTGATATCAAGTGGCTGAACGAGTAACATCTTTGACCAGCAGAGATGCAACTGCAGGAAGAAATGTTTCTGAAGCTTCAGATGTTTTTGCTTATGCAAATAATATTCTAGTTGAAGTTGGGTGGTATGGGTGCCATGACCACCTTCATGACAGTGTAATACAATACAAACCTAGTGTTGGTTTTGGGTTATATTCTGTCACTGATGTTTTACAGATAAACAACTTAAGGACATCCATTAATAAGCTGCTCTGTGAACGTGCAGTATATTCTGGACAAGAGCAAATGATACAGCTGCAGGAGAATATTCGTCAGAAGCTTCTATGGTAATAATTTTGTAGAAATAAGATCTGTTTGCAGTCTCAGCAAAAACAGGATGAATGATTGCTTGAAGCATAGCTCAGATTAGGCTTTGGAAAAATAATGTATGCTCTCATTTAATGATGCATTTCATTTACTTTGTTTATTTATAAAGCAGTATACTAAACAACGTTAGACTTCTTGTGGAAGCACTGGTTCTTCAGGGAAGCCTGATCACTTAAGAGTCATAAAACCTAGACTGTAAAACCTGTTCTGCAGGATACCAGTTCTTATGTATCTTTTTTTTTGCACCAAGGACAAAGCTAATGAAGTCCTATGGCATAAGAGTGCAGAAAGATTTAAAATCTTTCTCCCTGTATATTAAATTTGGGTCGTGTGTGCTGCCTTTCCTCCCTCAGCAGACCTGTGCAGGATGGGTGTTGGCCAAGTTAACTGGAAGTCCCAGGCTAATTTAGGAACTGAAATAAGGCTACCTGCCCTTTTTCCCAGCAAGCCCCCCTGCTTCTTGTAACTCAGGCAGTGGTTCTGAAAAGACCATTGTGAGGCAGTGTGGCCAACCTTGAGAATTTTTTCAGCCTGTAGTTTAGAGGAAGTAGTGCAAAAAAGTATTCCTATGTCTGCCAATGCTGAGCATAGTGTGAAAAATGTTCCCTTGTTTGTACACACAGTGTGCATTTTAGTGCTGTCTGTATCAGCAAGAGCATTTTCTCATCCTGACCTGGCTCTCTACTAAACCTGTGTTAAAAAGAGCTCTGGTTCAGACATGAATTAAGAGTTATGTTATGGACTCTAGTATTAGCCTCATCTCTAGGAAATATGAGCTTTTTTGCCAGTAGAGCTTTTCTAAAGTAACTGTATGATGCTAGAGTGAGGCAGTTCCTCATGTTGATAAAGATCAGAAGCTTTTAAGCTTAGCTGCTCTTACCCAGGGTTATCAAAATTATTATCAAAGCAGCTGTTTATGCTGATTTTTTCCAAGTGTTTCTTGGTTTTGAATGTACCCACTCAGTTGATTTTTTTTTTTTCTTTCTTATATGTGAAAAAAACTTATTACATTGCCTTAACTTAAAAGCAAGCACCCATACTTCCTATTTCCAAAACTCAAAGTTCAGGTGTATTGCATGATAAATTAACAAGTGCAGGGTCAGCCTTATCTTTTGAGGCACTGGAAATGAAATTAAAACAGCATAAACAATAGAGAAGTCAAGGAATGTGGGCAGGCAGAAAGAAGCAAAGCCACAAACCCTCGGCTGGAGGTGACGGTGACGATAACAGCTCGTGCTCAGTCATCAACACTTACGGGCAAAATTCAAGGCACTAAAATGTCACTGCTATTTCTTTGGACATGTGAATACTTGCTACTGTTCTGGCACCTATTTGGGACTGATTGTTCAGACATCTCCAGCCATCTGGGAGGGGAAGGGGCAGCCTGTGCAGCTCCTTGGCTCAGGTCCTCAGCATTGACCTGTTCCCCAGCTCAGTCAGCACCAACTGCCTGACTTGGTCATTCTCATCAGCCATCTGGGCTTTTTTTCTTCAGGATTTTATACCTTTCTGTGGTAGCCTTTTCTCTCTTGGAACTTTTATGCTTTTACTTGTTGTCTTCCGATGATCCTACAGCTATTTTTTTTATTTAAAATTTTATTTTATTGATATATGTTTATATTTGAAGGAATAAACAGTCTGATTATTGCAATGATTTCTTCTTTTCCCTTGTGTAAAATCTTTCTTGGTTTTGAATATTTTTTCCCAATTATACTTTTTTAAAAAACTAACATAAGAGTACATAGGTAGAAATTTAGCCTGAACAGTCTTTCATAACTTTTTTTCATTTTTCAAAAGCTAATTGTATTTACAACATGTCACTACTACTTAAGACTAAAATCAGTGTTTGAAAAACACATCTAGACAGAATTAATTAATGTCTGCTACTATTGTACTTTGCACAGCTTGAGGAAATAACTGGAGCAGACAGACAATCTATAGTAATTGAGTTGTCATGCAAAATAAAATACCCTAAAACTAGCTGTATTATACATTCTAGTGAGTAAGCATACATAAAACTTACAGAATAAATCATAGTTGCAAATTCTAGTACTTTGTAATAAAAGAACCTCATTATATTCTTTAGAAGAAATAGATTCTGATACAGATTTTCACAGAGACATTAAGTGTATTTTGACTTTTCCACTAGAGGGGTGAAGTACAGAGAAGTGAACAAATCAGACTAGAT
This sequence comes from Pseudopipra pipra, assembly GCF_036250125.1. NCBI lineage: Eukaryota > Metazoa > Chordata > Aves > Passeriformes > Pipridae > Pseudopipra > Pseudopipra pipra. The sequence goes on from NC_087554.1 coordinate 55,581,395, forward strand.
TAACAAGGAAATTTAAGATTCCCTTCAGCACAGACACCTTGTAAATACCTGGTTGTATCTAGTATAAAAAAATCCTTTGTCTTCATAATTAATCAAATACAAGTGTGTTACTTAAGGCCATTTCTATGTAATTTCAGTTTAATCTGCAAATCGAGGCCTCGAGATAAAATTGTTCCTACGTGGTGTGAGAACCCATATGCATGGAATCAGGTAAGGGTGTAAAGATACTTTTTTAAACTTCTTTTTTCTTGAGGAGTTAAGAGTGTTCAAAGGGAGAATTTCCTTTGGAAGGATGTCTTCTTTTTGATTCTTGAACTTGAAAATACTGAAAGCACTGTAGAGTCACATTTAAGCACTTTTGTGTATGCATCAGTCTCTATTGATACACTCTTTTTGTAGAGTCTGTTTATTAGTTGAGTAGTTTGGTTTTTAATTTTGTGTATGTAAATACTTAATCTTTTCAAGCAGAACTCTCTATGGGTTTTAAGTTTAGAGAGATTGTAAAGGCAACTTTACATTTGCTGGAAGTTAAAATGTTCTATTTCTTTTTTCTAATAAGCAGCCATAGCTAAATTTTCCTTGTATAGAATTTGTCTGAATGCAGTGCATTTTAGTTTTGTTTTGAGATGCTGTGCTTTGAGGTGGCTTTTCCTTTCTAGGTGCAGAGAAATGTGGCTTGTTTTAGAACAGATGTGGTGGGATCAGGCAGGAGGCCAGTTTTCTAGAGACCCAGCAGAGTTTCATAAAGCTGAATAGCTTCCTACTCTGTTAGAAATTTTACCTTTCTTTCTGTGAGGGCCTCTTCAGGCCACTAGATCTCCTGAAGAAAAAGTGCAGTTTCTTAATTAAAAGCAGGTGAGGAATTGCTGAGTGCAGGAGTAAGTGCTACACACACCCTCCCTGTGCCTCTCCCACCCTGAGGGGGGTATAAAGCAGGGGTTTGGGTCCCTCCCTCTGAAAAGAGGGGCAGAGAAGGAGCACCAAGGGCACTTGTTTATAGAAGGCATTTTTTTAGAATGTATTGTAATATACTGCCTTAGGCCTAAGTGTTTCTATTTTCATATTTCAAATTCAGTTATCCTTGGAATTATGAAGATAATCTCCTATTCACTTTTACTGGTGTTCAGTTTTTATTAGAAGATAATGTACAGGCCTTGGATCAGGATTTTCCCCACTGCATTTGAAGAATCTCAGGACAGCTTTTTTATATCATCACATAAAATACTACCTGTAATGCCTTGGAATTGATTATGGAGTAGTATTCTGGGCAAACCATGAAATACAGCACTGGCTCTTTTGTTGCAATGTGTGGCATGGAACTGGAATTCCTGTATGATTTGAAACTCAAAACTGTTCAAGACTTTTTTAAAACTGTGTTATATAGGAAAAAATTACTAGAAATGCATTCTGACTTTCATCTTGGTTCTTTTGGTTAGGTGGATTCTCAGCGTATTGTTGACAAGTCTGAAAAGCAGCGTGAAAGAGGAAATAGTGTTTATCAGCTCCACAAGCTTGTTTTGTTGAATGATTAAGTATTCCTAGAAGTCTTTCAGAGGATGAGGTATTACAACTAGTCTAAAAATTAATTCTGTCTTGGATGCATGTTTTGCAAGACTGTTCCTTAAGATTAGTGTAAGTGTACTGAAATACGGTTTGGAATGTGTTCGTGTGGTTTTGAAAAAGTTAAGGTTTGCTGGCCTAGAGCAGACAAGTTTATTCATAAAACAAACTGATGTAAAGCAGGATGAAACTTCAGTAATACTTCTGAGCAGGTTTATTGCAAGGTACATGAAAGATGAAGCAAATCTAGGTTTAGTTGTTCATTTTATGTCTAAAAGCTCATAAGTCAAGAGGCATGACTTTTTTTTTCCCCCCCTTTAAGTGCAAGTTGCATTTTCCTGTTTTCTTTGTCATTAGTTTTTCAAAAATACATGCAACAAAGGGGTTTGGGGTTTTCCCTAACCAAAAACTGGAAGTCAGAGGAAACTGATGATCTAGATTATGTTCTGATGCAAACTACAACTTGATATATAATTTTTTCATTAGTTTTTCATACAGCAAAACATAACCTGATTTATTTTCCTGTATGGAAGAAGAATGCTTTTGAATTACTGATTCTTGGCACATTGTTTCATTCTTTCTTCTTATTCTTACCTGCGAGATCTTTAGTCCTAAAAATGAGGTCAGTGGTTTCAGAATAAAATGCAGAAGTGAAATAAAATGTTTTTGTCTCTTCTGTTGTGCAGCCATGCTTAATAAAAGCTAAATTTAGTTATTAATGGTTTGTGATTGCATTCATTAAATACAAGAATCCAAAAACAGTATATGGAAAAGTATTCATCTTCACTGTTTGAAGGTCATATAATATCCAGTCATCCTCTTAAGGACAGGAAGAATCAGTGGTCACCATAAAGAAGTGGCAGATTTGGGGAAAATAAGGGGATGCTTCAACTAAGAAATTATTTTAAGCTGTACTTAAACAGAGGGGTGACTGTACAACAGGCAATTTTAGTGGTTTATTAGAGCATTACTCCCTTAGACCTATTTTACTGATCCTTGGGAATTATAAACAGAATACTTAGTGAGACAGGTCTAAACAGAAAAACTGTATCTCAGCTGGCTTAGACAAGAGGATTTCTCAGCAGAGTGTTGTACGCCAATGAAGTGTTGCACCTTTGGGGACAAATGAAACAGGCAGGATTTCAAATCATTGCTTTACCTATTAAGGATGGGACTTTCTGCTGGAAAAGGAAAGTTGGCAATAAAAAAAGGCATGATATAAATAATAGAACTTATTTCACATAAGCAACACTGAGAATTTTTAAATTTTTTTAATTTTAAACTCTATTACTTCTGTGTGAGGGTCTGTCCCGTGTGCATGTGCTGCCACCAGGCGGGGGCTGCTGTGCTGCTTCTCCCTCTAATGGTTCCTGTCATCACACAGCTGAAAGGTTTCCTTATGGTGAGAGGAGTGGATAATGCCAACTCCCCTCCCAGTGCACTAACCCATAACCTGCCCTTGCTCAGTTGAGAAATGAAAATTCTGTATTGAGAACTCAAAGAAGCTCCCAGTTTTGTCCTGGGTACATCAAGCACCTGCAGATGTGACACGTGACAGGACACCCTTGAAGGAAACAGAACATCTTAGCATCTCCCAGCCAGGCTGAATTTATTGCCTGAGGAATACATAATAATAATTTTTAAAGAGCAGCTGTTGTATTTCATGGTTTGAGTCACGTTTCAACAGCACTGCAAAGTCACTTAAAAAAGTTGAAGGTAAGCAGCTTCAGGATTTTCCTCTCCAGTTGCACAGGAGAAAGAAGCATTGTAAAATAGTAGTGTCTGTATGGCTATAGACATGATCCCAGTCAGCTTTGTGCCTTTTGGGGGCTCCTTCCCTAAGAAAAAGGGCCATGACTGCTTGTCAGGATTCCTTTTATTTCCAGATGTGCACCAACATCGAGCAGAGTGAGATTTCACCACAATTTATTAGTGATGATCCACATTTATGTACTTCATCATTGAGCCCAATGTATCTAGAAATATCTGTCAAGAAATATTTGAATCTATAAGTGGTCAGATTAATGCTCTTACTGAATTGATAGGTGTTTCTGGAGCCTGAAACAATGTGCAATGACTATTATTCATAATTCCCCCCACAGCTACAATGAAATCTGATAGCAGTTTTAAATCAAAAGGAGCTTTTTTGCCATTGCATGTAATTAATTTTGGAATTTACTGCCACAGGCTGTGCTAGAAACCAAATATATAAATAAATGAGTTGGAACTCAGAGAAGGCAGATTCTTCAATAACTGTTAAAATTGAGAAACTTGAACTGCTTACCCTCCTGAATTCCAGAAACCGAGAAAATATACTGAAAGAATGCCTATTTTTATCCAGTTTGCAGTATCTGGTTCACCTAATATCATCAGAATGACCTCTTCTACTCTTAAAATTCTGATGTATTTCACTAGCATTTATGAAGGCAATGGACTCTCCATACCTGCTGATGACCTTAGGGCCTGCTTTAAAGAATTCACCAGGTCATTGTCTACAACACTGAACAGGAGAAGCAGCAACAGGAGCAAGCTGGCAGAAGACCCGTTCCCTCTTTTCCTCTGCCTGCTGCTGGTAGAATAATTCTGCTTTAAGCAAGATGAATCATGCAGACAGATCAAGATGGAAGAGAATCCTGTATACCTGGGAGGAGACTTTGGGAGCTGGAATGGTTTTGGTTGTGCAGTGGGTAGATGGTGGCAGAAGATAATGTTTGAACAGGGAAGAGTGGTAAAGACAGGGAAATGATGAAGAACAAAGAAAGCAGCAAGAATGTGTCACTCTCCTCCTGAGCTGGTGGTTGAAACAGGGGAAGGGCAGAGGAGGGTCAGGTTGGGCAGACACTACCCATGTAAGCTAAGCTTGAAGGCTCTGCTTAGGGCCTTCTGCATCTTTAAGGGCCACCCAGAAAGCATTTTGGAAGAGGCTGGTAGGGGAGCTGGGGAATAGAAGTGGATCTGTTCTGGGTCCCAGGAAACTGTTCCAAGGCAGGTGCTGCCTGGAATGCCCAGACTCCTTCTGAGCTCCAGCCTCTGTCTTGCCTTCTCTTCAAAGTGCAAGGGACCTACAACCCTATGCCTGTGAGCTGTGGCAGCTGACACCCCCAGTGCCCAGAGGTAGCCAGAAGATGAAGGAAATGGCACCTCTGCTTTTTACTTTTCTTGAGTCTTGATATTGCTGGAGAGCACTTGCTCTGTTCTTTCAGTGGAATCATATTGTTCTGATGAACAGCCCTGCACAGGGAAAGGGAAAAGGATGGAAGCACAGTTTGGAGATTCACAGTTCCTTCCTCAAAAGGTGTGTTTGTAGGGACAAGGGTTGTTTGAATGAACCCAACAGATTCCAGCTGAGCCTCTGCCCACTGGCACAATGGCACTGTGCTCTCTGCAGAGAGAGTGAGTGGGGAAGTTAAGGTGGGTGTTTCATCTATTCCCAGAGAAAACAGGACTGTCCTTTTTTAGCTGTACAGGATTCATGGAGGGGCAGGTGAGTGCCTGTATGTCCTGCAGAACTGTTGATCTTTCCTAGTGCAGTGGTGCTGCTGTAGGAACCTGAGCTACCTATTCCTAAAGCTTGACTGTGGGTTTTACAGGAACTTTTCTTTGTAGAGCAGACAAAGGGAGAGTTGACAGTTACCAGGAAAAGGAAGGCTGGAAATGGAATTTGAATAATGAAGGGATGGAGGCTTTGCCCTGGGGTGACTTTAGGGAGCACAGTGAGCACAGTCAGAACAGGCTCAGCTTAACCCTGGGTCAGGTGTCCTAGGTTTCTTTACACTGACCACCTCCTCCTGCATCGTTCTGATGTGCCCAGAATGAGAAGTGGGTGAGACAAAGGGCTGTTCAGTCACACAGATGATGGTCTGAGTGAACAGGATTGCCTTCGGGAAAGTCTAGAATATCTGCAATTTGCTAACTAAAGATGAGACTTTTTCTCTAAAACTGACATTTGTGGAGAGTTTGTGTAATCTTGGGAAAGAAAAATCCTGTTGTGTGCGGTCAGTAGTGAGATTTTTCAGCCCCCTTCTGTTAGTTCATTGAACAAGAAGTAGGTAGCTGTCACAGAAATGCAGATGGGGGAAGAGGAGCATCTCTGGATAAATTTAGAACTGTAGCTCTGGAGATAACCTGGGTTGGTCCTTGAAACTGGTTTACTACATAAGTTTTTAATTGAAGAGTGTATTCTTATGGCTCCATTCCCCTGTATTTTTCACTCAGAAAGAGCCTGGCATGCTGAGGATTTGTGCATCTGCCACACTCCTTACAACATATTAAATTTTGATGCCAGTCTGCATATAAATGCCAGAAAAAGGCCAAATGAATTAGGATAAATTACAGAATCATGGTTTAAACCAGGATACAGGTGTTGGTGTAGACTGTGACAGGTGTAGTTTGATGTGGAGTTTCCTTTCTGTAAAAGAACCTGGAAAAAAGCAGATGAAACTCCAAAGTGGTTAATAAGTGAAAGAAACCTGAGGCAAAGAGGATATATATGAGGAAATAGAAAGGTATATATTAATCCTCCAAAGGAGTGTTGAGGGAAGAGGCAACCTCTGAGCTTACCTGGTGAGTCTGGAGGAAGTTAGACTGCTCTTTTCTCAGTCACGGAGCGCAGCCACATGGGTAGGTGTTTTTGTCATCACTGTCTGATGCTCCTATATTTAGCTTTCACTCAAGCTCCAGGCATGTCTGTCTAGTCTGGTAAAAGCTGTAACTTCAATATCCTGGGGAAACAGACGGTATGGTGGTTGCTCCCTCTGCTGAGGGAGCTCTTTCATCCTGCAGGGCAAGGACAGCACCTTCCCAGAGGTCCTCCCTTTACAGGATGAGAGTCATCTCCTTGGTGGCTTCACATCCCCATGATAAGGAAGTCCTGCCAGCTGTTTCTTGGCACAGGGATGAGCTCTTGCCTGTTTCTTGAGCCAGTGGGGCACCCTGGGACTTTATCCAAGGGGGCAGAGAGCTGAGCTTGGGTGCTGGTGCTCAGTGAGGGGGTACTGGTGCTCACTGCAGTGCTTGCCATCAGACTGGTGAGCAGGACAGGAGTGAGCTGCGCACACCACATGCCCCCCTGATGATTTATGGCCTCCATTCCTTCACCCAAACAAGTCCTTCCAGTGGGTCACCATGGGGACAGAGAGAAGAGGAGTTGCCACTTGGTCCAGGGAAAGAGGGGAGGTAAATAGGATGCTTGCAATGCTAGTATTCATTTTCTCTTGCCCTCCCAAAAGTGCAGAGGTTGCTTTTTCCTCCAAAAAACTGCAGTCAAGCCTTCTTCACTCATGGCTAGATGAGTTCACGTCTTTTTCATGCAATGCTAATGAAACTTGTCTCTGTGCCAATCACAGTGATGAGCCCCAGGTGCTCCACAAACACACCACTGTGAGGGTTTTCTTTTCCTCTCCTGTGTTTGTTCTTCATGCACTCCATGGAGGGGTTCTAAATACTTCACTTCTCTCATTTTGTTTTCTTGCTAAACAGAGAATAAAACGCCCAGGGGTACCTTTCTCCCTGGATACCTGTGTTTGGAAAAGGAACGGTACAGCTGTTGGCAATACTTCAGCATTTACAAAGCTCTTTTTTCTCTTTTTGCTCTGTTAGTAGCAAAAATCTAGAGTGCATAATCAGGAAATGAACAGCACATATGTATCTCTGGGGCTTTCTTGGTCTATCTTTAATAAGGACTTAAAGGCCACATTTAAAAGACAGGAAAAATAGATAAGATTTTATTAAAATTCTTTATACAGACAGTATCTTCCACAGCACACATTTCAAGAGATCACAGAACATAGCTTCAGGGAGTTCCTCTGCTTTCCGTAGTTGAAGATGTTAGCTCTGTCTTGAACTAGTTTTACTTAGTCTCGACAGCAGTTGTGCAAACAGCCCCCTCCTGCCCAGTCGCCAGGTATGTTGGGAACTGAACAGGCAGCTTTACATCTGATGATGTTACAAGTTCTCTAAGGAGCAGATATTGCTTGGATTTTATTTATGAAGGAGAAGGAGGTAGAAAATACGCTGGGAAAAACACAAAGTGATTGCTGCTGATAGCAAGTCCTAAAATTAGGAACCGAAGCTAATACATTAGTAGAGACATTCCATAGGATATCAGTGCTGCAGGGTGAGGAATCTGCACAGGGAAGCACAGTCTGTGAGCCTGGGGAGCTTCCAGAGGATACACAAGTCCTTCTGGAAGGAAGATTTCACACTTCCTAAATAGATGCTTTCAGCTAAAGGATAGGAACAACAGCAAAACAATCCATCCAGAGATGGATGTTTTGTAACACTCTTGTGAGCTTTCGTACACAAACTGGAATCAGAATGGAAAGGACTTCTTGCATACTTCCTCTGTGCATATGTGTGAGAAGGCATTCCCTGATGATGCTATGATTTTTATTTTCACATTAAAATGTAAGTTTTGGTCTTAATTTTACTGATGCCAGATTTCAAGTTATTGTTTTTCAATTTATTTGAACTGAGATAGTCCTTAATTTTTTTTCCCTCTGTTTTTCTGCTCTAACAATATAGTCTCATGTGATGGCTTGACAACTATAAATCCAGTTATATTTAATTTAGATCTTCTAGTATGGTATCACACAACTCCTGTATTTATCTCAGGACTGATGTACAGTCAACTTGAGCTGTGTGCCTTTTGAAAAAAGCTTTCTCAGTTCAGAATAATTTCCATAACTAGTTTTAATATAATCCGAAGTAGTTTTGTCTAAAGTAAATGAAAAAAGCTGCCACAAACTGTTCTGGAATATAGGAAGATTATAACTTAGGGCCACATTATCTGCTGTAAGAAGCAGTTAAATTGCTATAGTTTACAATAATTTTTTTTTATTATGTAATTTTGTTCTTTATAGTCTCTCTAAACACAAGAAGGATTATCTGTGCAATCCCAGAATATGCATCACTGCTTGATTGATGTAGCATGACAGTAGAAGACTTGGCCAAAGTAGCCAATATCCTGAGGTACTGGACATGGTCTTCAGTTCTCATTTTATTTAGTGCTGAGGGTTAAAAGGGGATATGTTGTATATTTTATCTTTTTGTTTATTAGTGACTTATGGAATTGAAATAAAAAGGACCTTTGGGGCTGGAGAGGCTGTTAACACTAGCAGGCATTTACAGAAAAATGACCTTTGACTTTTCCTCTCATTCAAAGAATGTTTGAGGCTAAGGGAAATTTATCTAGGGCTACACTATAAAGGTGGCTGCAATGTGGATTTCTACCTTTTAGTGGCAGTAAAAAGAGATGTGAGCCAGGAACATTTGTGATTCAAACAGGGGTGGCTCAGTGTACGTGAGTCTGGGCCATGTGGTCCAGGTTCCTGTGATAACTGACAGAAGAATAACACCAGCAAGGGTTCTGGTCCTTTATTTATGCAACTCTAAATTGTGTCAGTGGCTAGTAAAATATCAACTAGTAAAAATAAAAGATTGAATTCTAACTAGAAACACACAATACTGAGGGCTGCAGCCAGCACCCTAACAGTTGCAGTTGAACATAATTTTTAAGAGCTCCAGCCAATCCAGAACCCAACTAGTTTTTAAATTATGGTACTTGCAGGGCCCCTATGAGGAGCAGGAGAGTCCTTTCTAACTCTCAACAAAATAAGGAATTGTGAGCTCCCACAGAATGCCTGGCTGCACATTTAAGGCTGTCCATGATGCTGTGTAAGGCTCTGACACCGCTGGACACTGTAAGCAGCTCAGAATACAGGTTGTGTTAATTGGCACTTGCATGATTTCTCTCTCCCTCGCTGAACTTTTCAGTAGTTCATACTCCTCAGAAAGGTAGGAGGGAACTTGGATTTAACAATGCTGCTTTTATTGGAGTTCTTAGGAAGGATCTTATTCCCTTGGATACAGCGAAGAAGCCACATTTGACAATGCACCCCTCCTGTTTCAGAGAATTTCTGAGATATAATGAGGTTGAAAAATTACTTGCTAAACAAACGAAGATTTTAGAGCAACAAAGAAACTTTCTGCCTTCTTCCCCCTTCCCAGTTAGTTACACCTTGGTCTGATGACTGTCATATTGTTCAAATAAGTGTTATTGTAACTTAAGCTCAGCCAGTACATTGAGTTATTTATGTAGGTGTTTTGACTGAGTTTGAACAGAATGCAGAATTGATGAGCTAAGAAACTCATGAGCCAGCATAATGAACACCATGCAGGGAAGAATAAAACGTGTGATTAAGACAGCTATGAATAGAAGAAAAGGAACACCGCCTCTGAAGACAGTTCCTTGGAAGTGATTTCCCAAGAGCACGGAGAAAGAACATGACAGGGTGAGATCACTGTGCCCGAGGACATAACAGACAGGGATTTTTGGAGTTGGTGGGACTCAGTGAAGCATGACTTGGGCAGGCTGCAGAATCAAGGAAACAAGGCACAGGCTACATCATTTTTTTGTGCCACTAAAATTCCAAATGGAAGACTGTTTTGCCCTCATCAGGACACAGGTTTCTGCCCTCTGCCTTTACCTCCTGCCAACAAGCTGGGGTGTGGGTCACAGCAGACTCCTGTCCTTGGTGGGGTTGATCACAGCTTGTGCTTTATTAACTCATCCTGGCATTTGTTCCCTTTTCCTACCTATATGTCAGGATGGGGTTTATTAGTTTTGTTTCATTTTCTAAAGCCTTAAAAATCATCAATAGTTTATCTTGCCTGCAGCCTCTGTGAGGCCTGGGACTCATGCTGCACTTTGGTGCTCATTTACCCTGCCTGCCTTCTTCCAATGGTGTTTTCATTCTTGATGCCAAGTCACTTCTCTTACTTTGCCTAAGGCTGTATTCAGCCTGCCCTTGCCAGTGCCTCCAGACTGGTGCCAGACTGCTGGGCACCAGGTGCAGGATCTGTTCCAGCTCATCCCAGAGGTGAAGGAGAGGTAACTGGAAATTTCTCCTTGCTGAGTCACTTGAGTGTTGCTGTTGACCTGCCGTGTCTGGATTGGCGTGTTTTGTGCCATTGGTGTTTTTTCTAGAGCTACAATTCCAAGGCTGAGACAGGATAGTTTCTTGGTCAAACGGTCACTGGCCTTCCCAGTGCCTTTGCCAACACAGCCAGCTTAGAGATGTGATGTCCCTGTTCTCAGAGTGGTGATCAGTGCTGCACAGAGCCCAGTGCTGCTGCTTTCTGGCAGAACCAAAAAAAGGCAAGAAATAACGATCTGAAGCCTAAAAAACTGAGGAGTGTGCAGCCTCTCTTGCAGAGCAGTCCACCTACTAGTTCTGTTACTATTTAATGTCATATCAGGATTTGTCTTACCATGTGCACTGGTGTTTTAGCAGCTGAGGGTTTCTATGAGACTTGTCACCTGTGGTAGAGATGCAATTCCAGTGGATTCACCACCTTTTAACATGGAAATACCTCAATGCCATTGTCATCTCAGTGGGCCCTCTGCTCTTACAGAAAAGTTTTGGTCCCAACCACCCCTCAAAGAAACTTGCACAGCCCAATGCACAGCCCCACAGCATCTGCTTCCCTTGTCACTGTAAGCTGTGACTCTTGGGGCTGCACGCTGAGAAGAACTGATGGCACAGCATGAACTCTGACCTGGCTATTCTCTGTCAGCAGATCAAACACAGAAGAACTAAAAAAACCCCAAAACCAAACAAAAACGTATTTTTTTAGCTCATGGTTAACCATTGTGAATGCTGGATGTGTACTATGCCTCTCAGAAAATTCTGATTACTATAAAATTATTAACTACTAAGTATTAAACAAATTAGTTAAGACAAAATGCCTGTCTTCTAGATAACTGAATTCAGTAAGAGAATGAATCCAACTTCTGGAGTATTTTAATTGACATGTAACTGTCCACAAAAAAAAAAAAAGGGCAAGCTAATCATTTAGTTGAGTATTTCAAGTAGAATGTTGTTTGGGTTTTTTCCAGTACAAAGGCCTAATATGTTGATTAGAGAATTCTGGTCAGATGATCTCCTTGGGATTTCATTCAGATTATGAAGTGTGTTAGGACATATAGTAGGAAATTGGACTCAGCTAGAGACTTAATTTACCTGCCTTCAGATCCTGTAAGGGCTGAGAGCTCTAAGTGGGCCGTCATTGTATGTGAAATTACACATTGAATGAGATTAGCTACTGTGGTTATTATTTTTGTAATATCTTTTTTCCTGATCAATTAGAGTTTCTTTAAGGAGTTACTGGTTTGGTTTAGTATTACTTCCCTGTGTGGAACTCCAGGGAAGCTTTCTGTTGACTCATTGGCCCAGCCTGTCCAGGTCCCTCTGAATGGTGGCACAACCACCTGATGTATCAGCCACTCCTCTCGGTTTTGTGTTGTTGTCTGCCAGTCTGCTGAGGGTGTGCTCTGTCCCATCATCCAGCTCATTAATGACAATGCGGGTGCCATTATTGACCCCCAGGTAGTGACCCCAGGTGACTGGGTCCCAGCTGGGTATCCTGACCATGGCAGTTCAACCAGTTTTCAGCCCACCTCACTGCCCACTTAGCCCACACATTATCCATTTGTGTATTGGGATGTTATGGGCATCAGTGCCAAAAGCCATAGTAAAGTCAATACAAACAACATCCACTGCTCTGCCCTCACCTCTGAGCTAGTCACCTCCTCAGAGAAGGCTGTCAGGTTGATTAAGCGTGACAAATCTGTGGTGACTGCTCCTAACTGCCTTTTTGACCTTCATATGTCTGGAAATAGCTTCTGGGTTTATTTGCTTTGCCACTTTTCCAGGGACTGAGGTGAGGCTGACCGGCCTCTAGTTTCCCGTCTCCTCTTCCTCCTCGCTGTTCTTGAAGGTAGAAGTGACGTTTGCTTTCTTCCACTCCTCCAGAACCTTCCCCTGATTTCTGTGACCTTTTGAAGATTATCAAATGTTATCGGCTTTTCTCTCAGCACTTGTGCGTGCAGCCCATCAGGTCCCAGGGACTTGTCAGGGTCTGCTTTGTTTAAGTATTCCCTAACCCGATCCTTTTCCAGTGGCAGTAAGTCTTCCTTGGCCTGCATCTTCCTACAGCCTCAGGTGCCTGGGATTCCTAAAGACTGAGGCAAAGGTGCCATTGTCAGCTTTTTTCACGTCCTTTGTCACCAGGTGCCCTGCCAGCCACCAGTGAGCACACCTTGTCCCTAGTCACCCTTTAGCTGCTTATTGACCTGTAGAAAGCTTTCTTGTTGAACTTTTGTATCCCTCTGTAAATTCAGTTCCAAGTGGGCTTTGCCCTTCATAACAACATCCCTGAACACTCTGACAATATCTCTACATTCCTCCTGTGTCACCTGTCCCTTCTTTTACCTCTTGAACACTTCTTATGCTGGTTTGGAGTTCCTTGTTCATCCATGCAGACCTGCTTCTGCCTTTGCTTGATTTCTTCCTCAGTGGAATGAACCATGCTTGAGCTCACAGGAGATGATCCTTGAAAATGGGTCAGAAATGTATGGAGATTTCGTAGGAGTTTCATTATTTTTGATGGATGATTTAGCTAGGCCATTACCTCAAGTGTTGTGAAGCAACATAAATAAATGTTTACCAGAGCTTCCAGAATGACTGCAGGAAGACGATTTGCTGGACTCCCTTTTGAGGCAGTACTTAACTGTCACATACTTATATCTCACTATTGACAGCACACAACAGCGTTTCCCTTTCCCAAGATTACACAAACTCTCCACAAATGTCAGTTTTAGAGAAAAGTGTCACCCTCAGGGAAAAAGCTACAGATATGCTATACTTTCTCCAAGGCAATTCTGTTCACTCAGACCATCATCTGTGTGACTGAACAGCCCTTTGTCTCACCCACTTCTCATTCTGGGCACATCAGAACGATGCAGGAGGAGGTGGTCAGTGTAAAGAAACCTAGGACACCTGACCCAGGGTTAAGCTGAGCCTGTTCTGACTGTGCTCACTGTGCTCTCTAAAGTCACCCCAGGGCAAAGCCTCCATCCCTTCATTATTCAAATTCCACTTCCAGCTTTCCTTTTCCTGGTAACTGTCAACTCTCCCTTTGTCTGCTCTACAAAGAAAAGTTCCTGTAAAACCCACAGTCAAGCTTTAGGAATAGGTAGCTCAGGCTCCTACAGCAGCACCACTGCACTAGGAAAGATCAACAGTTCTGCAGGACATCCAGGCACTCACCTGCCCCTCCATGAATCCTGTACAGCTAAAAAAGGACAGTCCTGTTTTCTCTGGGAATAGATGAGTTTCCACTGACATCCACACCCACCTTAACTTCCCCACTCACACTCTCTGCAGAGAGCACAGTGCCATTGTGCCAGTGGGCAGAGGCTCAGCTGGAATCTGTTGGGTTCATTCAAACAACCCTTGTCCCTACAAACACACCTTTTGGGGAAGGAACTGTGAATCTCCAAACTGTGCTTCCATCCTTTTCCCTTTCCCTGTGCAGGGCTGTTCATCAGAACAATATGTTTCCACTGAAAGAACAGAGTAAGTGCTCTCCAGCAATATCAAGACTCAAGAAATGTAAAAAGCAGAGGTGCCATTTCCCTCATCTTCTGGCTACCTCTGGGCACTTGGGGTGTCAGCTGCCACAGCTCACAGGCACAGGGTTGTAGGTCCCTTGCACTTTGAAGAGAAGGCAAGACAGAGGCTGGAGCTCAGAAGGAGTCTGGGCATTCCAGGCAGCACCTGCCTTGGAACTGTTTCCTGGGTCCCAGAACAGATCCACTTCTGTTCCCCAGCCCCCCTACCAGCCTCTTCCAAAATGCTTTCTGGGTGGCCCTTAAAGATGCAGAAGGCCCTAAGCAGAGCCTTCAAGCTTAGCTTACATGGGTAGTGTCTGCCCAACCTGACCCTCCTCTGCCCTTCCCCTTTTTCAACCACCAGCTCAGGAGGAAAGGGACACATTCTTGCTGCTTTCTTTGTTCTTCATCATTTCCCTGTCTTTACCACTCTTCCCTGTTCAAACATTATCTTCTGCCACCATCTACCCACTGCACAACCAAAACCATTCCAGCTCCCAAAGTCCCCTCCCAGGTATACAGGATTCTCTTCCATCTTGATCTGTCTGCATGATTCATCTTGCTTAAAGCAGAATTATTCTACCAGCAGCAGGCAGAGGAAAAGAGGGAACAGGTCTTCTGCCAGCTTGCTCCTGTTGCTGCTTCTCCTGTTCAGTGTTGTAGACAATGACCTGGTGAATTCTTTAAAGCAGGCCCTAAGGTCATCAGCAGGTATGGAGAGTCCATTGCCTTCATAAATGCTAGTGAAATACATCAGAATTTCAAGGCTATTAAAGGTGTCTATAATAACAGACACCCCAAATGGGAGAACACATTGGCAGTCTTAAACACACATCACAGCTGTGGGACCAGTGTTCCTTGTGCACTATGGACCACCACAAATTTACATAAATTCAGAAGCACATCTTGAGATCTTCTGGAGCATTAAGTTACCTCAGTCCTTGACAGGCATTTAACTGTTGGAGGCATCTGCCCTTCTCATTTATAAAATCCACTTTCCCTGCTTTACAGGCACCCATCTCTCAGATAAGGGAAAACAGGTGGCTTCAGCCTTGTCTACATGTGCTTTTGGAAAAGCCTCTCTATCCCAGTTCCCCAGAAAGACCGAGGTGGGAAGGGCCTCTGGAGGCCGTCATCCCCAACCCCCTTGCTACCCAGGAGCATCTCCAGATGGATTTTGAGTATTTTCAGGGGTGGAGCCTTCACAACCTCTGTAGCTAATTGTTATTATGTACCAAAAAAAAAAAAATTCCGCTTGATTTTTATTCTAACACAGATCTGCAAGCATTTTTAATTGTTGGTTTGGTTTTTTTTTTCACTTTGCAATGCTACTCACATGAAAAGAATCATTAGTTTTAAACTGTAGAGAAAGATCATTTCCATTCTGCTTAAATCCTTAGAAAAAGAACTTAGGACTTTCTGGTGAATATGATTTTGCCTATCTGGTAGATGACAGGATCCAAACCAAAAGGAACTATAAAATTGCCATTAGTAAGTTGTATGTGTCATATACTCTTTCTTTCACATTTCTGATCAAAGCAATAAAATTCAAACATGAAAGAAAACAACAGATCTTTGTTTTAGCAAAACTGAAGTTAAATTTGAGTGGGTTAAAAATTCAAAACTTTGTTTCACAGGCTATTCAGTGTTTGAAAAATGACTCATTGCATGAACAGAAGGTTGGAGGACAGAAGACCAGGTGGTACCAATTCCAGAGTTCACAGGAAAGGAACGTAAGTAACAGGAGTTGACAACAGAAAAAAAAATTAGGAAGCTCAGAGAGTTTCTTTTTCCTTCTATGGACTACAGAATAGTGTAGATTACCCAAGAGTTAGATAACCTAAGAGTGTAGATAACTCAAGCTTAGAACTTTCATTTCCAGAAAGAACCTATTGCAGCATTTCTAATAGTTCAGCAAGAGGCCCAGGCTGTGCATCTTAGAAGCCTGGAAGCAAAAACAGTACCTCTGAAAACTTAATTGGCAAGGCTTGTGCTACTTTTGGCTAGGATACAGTTCATTTTCTTCCTAGTAGCTACTACAGGTCTGTTTTGGATTTGTGCTGGAAACAGTGTTGGTAACACAGGGATGTTTTAGTTGTTGCTGGGCAGTGCTTACACAGCATCAAGGCTTTTTCTGCCCCTCACACCACCCCACCAGCACAGAGGCTGAGGGTGCACAGGGAGGGACACAGGTGGGACAGCTGACCCCCAAGTGACCACAGGGATATTCCATACCTTATGGCATCTGCTCAGCATATATAGTGGGGAGAAGAAGAAAGATGAGGGGGGACATTCAGAGTGATGGCATTTGTCTTCCCCATTAACCATTACAGGTGCCAGAGCCCTGCTTTCCTGGAGATGGCTGAACAGGGTTCCCATTTCTGCCCACGGGAAGGCGTGAATGAATTCCATGTTTTGCTTTGCTTATGTGCATGGTTTTTGCTTTACCTGTTAAACTTTCTTCATCTCAACCTATGGGTTTTCTCACTTTTACTCTTCTATTTCTCTCCCCCATCCCACCAGGAGAGAGCAAGCAAGCAGCTCTGTGGGGCTGAGTTGCCAGCGGGGGTAAAACCACAACAGGCTACATCCAAATAAGTGATTTTCTTGCAAGCAGAGAGGAATGATGACTTAATGGAGATGAGTTCTGGATGTGTTACAAGTTTGAAGCAGGGAGACTAAACAGACCAGCTGTGATGGCAGAAACTCCTTCCAACTCGTGAGTGCCATCGTATTCCTTCTCATGTATGAGATACTGGTCGATATAGAACATTAAATACCATTTTTCTCAATTAAATGCCACTTTGCTATTCTGGTTTCAAAACTCCCTGCTTCAAACTTGTAACACATCCAGAATTCATGTCCATTAAGTCATCCAAGGCCATCATTCTTCTCTGCTTGCAAGAAAATCACTTAACTGGGTGTAGCTTTGCCAAATAAGTTTTCAGAGGTACTTTTGTTGCTTCCAGGCTTATGTTCCAAGATGCACAGCTTGGGCCTTTTGTTGAGGTATTAGAAATGCTGGTATCAGTTCTTCCTGGAAATGAAATTTTTAGCTTGAGTCCTCTACCTTTTTAGGTAATATTCTGTAGCCTGTAGCATTTAGGGAAATGAGTGTGTTGCAACGCTCTGAACTTATCTATTATGTTTCTTTTTCTGTTGTCAGTAGTTCTTGTGTAAGTTGTATTCTTGTGAATTGTGTTGGTGGTTTTCTCTGGAATTGGTACCACTTGGTCTTCTGTCCTCCAGCCTTCTGTTTGTGCATTGAGTCATTCCTAGATATCATTGTGCAGCTTACTTGAGATAAGTCTCTAATTCAGGGATGTTATTCAGAATTCTGTAATTCAATATATGAAGTGATTGTCAGGTGTATGCAGTTAATAGCATTCAGGTTTGATTTTTGAAAATGGAATATATTTTTATATGGAAAAGACAACTGTAAATAAACAATGTGGAGTGTTTAAAAAAAAAAAAAGGATAAAAACTTTACCAATTTTTTGCCAGAAAAGTTTTCAAAAGCTGATTATTCTATGAAAGAAAGTGTTGAATTTCTAATCAACTCTAGTAATCCTGCTCAAATGGAACTTCAGTTTTGTTCTTTCTGGAGGGAGTCCTGCAGAACCTAAAATGACCCTTCTGTAGAGTTTAAAACTAATGATTCTTTTCATGTGTTTTTCACTACTTTTTTTACTCTGAGTATCACAGGGAAAAAAGTACAACCATTAAAAATGTTTTTAGATCTATGATAGAAATAAATTAATGAAGTGGAATGTGTTTCTTTGATACATAACAAGAATTAGATGCCCATTTTTCATTCTTTTGAATAAATATTTTTCCTTGCAGCAGACCCACAATGTTTGTTTATTTAGAAACTTTTGTAGTGGATGCGTCAATACACACAGTGAAACAAGAGCAGCTGGAGTTACTACATAGTTTGTTTCTGCCTTCAGACCTTGCTGGGTTCTGTTCAATAGCCTACCATTTACATAAAATTTGGCAGAAAACTGCTGGCTGGGCAGTTTTTTTTCTGCACAGGTGAGTCAATATTGAAAAATTACAAGATATTGTGTCTTGATAAATGTCTATATCGATGTGAGGGGAAACAGCTTTATTCTATTATACTGTGCTAGGGAGAAGGAAACAAAGTGTTTCTGCCTTCCAGAAATGCCTTAATTTTCTCTTTCTTTTTCTCCAGTCAGTTTCTCCCAGGATTTGGGATTCAGACCACATTTCTGTCAGCATCTCAGAGTAGGAGTTGATTTAAGACCTTCCCATTCTCAGTCTTTTGCTTCCATCTCTATTCTTGCCACTTTTGATTTTCCTGTATAACAAATACTGGGCCTTTGCACTAAGCTGGATCAGAAACCTAGCCCAGCTGAAAACACTCTGCACTTCAACATTTTTCCCCCCAGGATTATTTTTTAAACCCCACTAATTTTGATTATCATTCAGTGTTCAGCCATCTGGATAGTTGCAGATGAAGTGGGATGTGAATGAAGAGATGGGGGTAAAGTGGGAGGTCCATAACCTGCCTAATTAAGCACTGCTCCCAGGAGAACCATGTTCTAAGGGAACTTAGGGGGCTGAGGTGGAAGTTCAGTTGCCAAATGAAGAAAAAGAGGGAGATAGAGAGAACCAGCAGTGACTTAAGACTACCAGGTACTTATTTCACCTAAACCAATCCAAATAAATAACTGGTCTTTTTCATGAGATAGATGTCGTTGACCCCTTTTGTAATGTCCTTTTTCTGAATTATGAGGTATTCTGTGGATTACTATCCAGTGAAAAAGGCAATTATGCTAGAATTATTCTTGCTTCTTGTCACATGAGCACAAGCTAAATTTCAGATATCTTGATAATAGCCCTAATTATGGTCTTGTAAATTTTTCATGCTAAAGCCCATTGAGAGCTCTATGAGAGACATGACTTGGAATGTATTGCTGGAAAGTACTAATTTAAACATCTGGGAAACACTTGTTTCACACGAAGTGGTTTCTAAAGAGCTCTGTATACTGAAATTTATTGCAAATATAGTGTCCTAAAACCATCTATTTGCAATTGTGTTAATCTTCACTGATTTACCACTTCCAAAATTCACTTTCAGCATCATTGCAGTGATACCCAGGGGGAACTGAGCCCCCAGTTTACACTTACAGACATATTTTATCCTGTGCATTGCATTAAACCCTTTTTTTTTCTTTGTCTTAGTAAAACCACCCCAAATTCCTTTAGTTTTCAGCTTTCTTAGAATCAGCAGCAGCGATGGGAGCCTGGGTGACATTTTTCTTGTTCCTCCTGGGCAAAGAGAATGACCTGGGCTAGGGCAAACATTCTGTAGATTGTAACACCCACCTGTGTGGCAGGTGTTGCTGGCAGGACTTGGATTTCTACAGCCAGAAGGCCGAGTCTGGGGAAACAGGACTACGGAGATGGCTTCTGTGTGACAGGTGGGCAGCAACATCTCTGTCAACGGGCTTGCAAAATTATGGAGGGAGCCTTCAAGTCAGGTCCATCAGTGGTAGCATACACTGGAGAGGGCAACAGGGTTCTCTCCCATCCAAGGAAGTTGGACAACCATGCACCTGCCTCGAGTGCCTGTATTCTAATGGACGCAGGTTGGAAAACCAACAGGAGAAACTAGATATCTCTGTGCAGCTGAAAAATTGGGGTGCTGTGGGAATCAGAGACATGATGGGAGAGTTCATGTGAAGGAATTATTGCGATGCATGGATACAAGTGCTCCTTCACAGAAATGGCAAGGTGAGGGCTGGATTTGTGCTCTCTGTAAAGGAATGCTATGGACTAAGGTTTACATTTTTGAGAGCTTTCTAGTCAGGATCACAGTGAGGGCTGCAAAGGCTATCTCATGATCCGTGCCTATTGTAGGCCATCTCATCAGGGACAGGAGGTGGGTAAAGCCCCCTTCAGCTAAGGAGAAGCCATCATTGATTGCAGGTCCTGGTTCTCCTGGAAAACTCGACAACCCCAGCATCTGAGAGGGCAAAGTGGAGAAGGGATGAGCAATCCATGAGATTTTTACGGACATTGAGGACAATTATTTTGACACAGGTGCTGGACAGGCTGAATACAGGAGATGCTCTCCTGGATCTGCTACTCACAAACAAGAGGGAGTTGGTCAGAGAATGACAGTCAAAGGCAGCAGCAGCTGACATAGCAGCGTTTAGGATCCTCCAGGAAAAGGTACAGCTCTTAATACCGGGGAAGCAGGGACTGCCATGGTGGGGATTTTTCTAACACAGCGGGTGACTCTCAAATAAACAAGCATTAATTTATGCTGCAGCTACTAAGTAATCCATCTGTTACTAACTAAAAATTAAGCATTAATCAAACATTAGTCAAGCCTTATTGGGCATATGATACCATGGGTCTGATGCTGAGCTGTTGGCTGCAATCGCTGCTATCTTTAGTTCTTGGTTCTTTATTTCTTGCAACAAAGAAAAGCAAACAGGTATTACAAAATATCTGCTACTTGGAATCAAGCAGTTCTGGGGTATATCTGGGTGCAAGACAAACAAGATGTGTTTTACTAACCGGCCTTCACAGTCCAGAAGTGAGGAGGAGACAGAGCAGACTGACAGACTTTGGCCTCCTCAGTGGTTTAAATGTCAAGATATCTTGGGAGGCTGTTGTGAAGTGCAAAGGAGCCCAGGAGAGCTGACTGATCATTAGGGACAAACTAAAAGCAGAATAATGGTCCAACCTGAAATGCAAGGCAGGAGGATCTCAACAGGCTGGAGGAATGGCTGATAGGAACATTGTAAAATCCAGCAAAGCCAAGTGCACAATCCTGCACTTGAGACATGATAGCTGCATAAATCAGTTCAGGCTGGAGACTGAAAAGTTAAATAGCAGCTGTGCAAAACGGGCTTGGTGGTTCTATGGGCAAGTTAAATAAATATGGGGCAGTAAATGGGACTTGCAGCGATAAAAGTGAACAGGCTGGGCTGCACTAGCAGGACAGTTACAGCCAGCAGATACAGGGGAATGATTACTTCTCTCCACCTGGAACTTGTGAGGCAACACCTGGAATTCTGTGCCACGTTTTGGGCCACCCAGTCTACGACAGAGATTAACAACTTGGAGGGAGTACATAAACTTTATTTCTGTTGGAGTGGTAAGTCGTAGGAATTGGAAGCAGAAGAAATTGCTTGGACCATCCCATAATATCTATTTTTACCTTGAAATTGAGTTAAATTTTATTTAGAAGTTGCAGTACAGGGTACAAATTAAGTTCATATGACCTGGAGCCAAAAATCTCTGCCATTTCCCTACATGAAGCATGTTCTCACTTTGACTTACTGACTAACTCAGGCACTTAAGTGACATGTTTAGCCTCAAGGTACTTGTGTGGCAGGTAGTTCTCAGCTCATGCAGACTGTGCTTCTCAGCAGTTGCTGTCCTCAGTAACCAGTTAATTGTGTTTTAGCCAGTTACTTTGCTAATTTTGCTTTATAGTTGGCTAGTAATAACAAATCTCATGACCTCAAGACTTACCAGAGTTCCTTGAAAACAACTTCAGCCTCCTTATATTTGATCTCATACCATATACTTTCCAAACACAACTCTTAGAAGTAAAACCAGTAGCAGAACTTGACACCAATACAGGGCTTAATACAATTTGTTTTATATCAGACCTTAATCTGCCTCCCTTCCCACAATTAACCTCTTCAAGTTCTAGTCTATAAGGTACACATTTCTAGCTTTTTATTTAAAATACCTATGACATCACCTTTTTCATTCCATCTCCCCACTTTCTTTTACCTGCAAAATTGCTTTCTAATTCAGAGGTTTCTGCTATTCTTACCTAGACACTGAACCCTAAATTTGTGTTTAGTTTTGAAGTTTAATGTTTCTGTTTTGAAGCACCTGAGTTCCAGGTTGCCTTGTATGCCTCAAAGCTTAGGAAGACTGTCACAGGGAGACAGAGAAAGATTTGAGAAATGGCTAGCACATAATTGGTAACAAACAGGTGAAATATAAACTGGAGCTCAGTTATGCCTACAGTCTAGAATAGGATGGAGATGAGTCTTCTGCGCCCTAAGCTGGTGATTCACCACTATCTCTGTTGTGATATTTATTACAAATAAACACTTTTCTCACCAGTTCAGCTTCATAGGTACTAAGGATTAGAGGAACTGCTGATATGGGAAATATGGTAAGACTAGAAGATATCACTTTTTCCTACAGCCATATAAATTTCAGCATTACTCCATCTATTTTGATGACACTACTACAGTGTTACCATCACCAGGGCTATGGAGCACTAAAATGAAGTAGATGTGTATATTTGTTCCTGTTTCCTAAACTTATTCCCTTTATGCTCTTCTCTGCATCAGCAGAGACTCTAGAGGAACCCTGCTGCGTGGAAAAAGTCCATTTCAGGATCATGGTATTCAGCTCCTGGTAATAACCAGCTTTTTGCAGATAAGGCAAATGACAGCAGAGGTGATCATCAGGATTAAAGAGAATTCAGAGCTTCTGAGGTTGGTGTAGTAAGCCTCCCCCTCCTCTTTTACTTCTTTTTCCAGAGGTCCCAGCTACATAGGTAGAGATGGTATTGTCCTATGCACAACTGCTCATCTCTGCTGACCTTTAGCTTGTTTTACCCTGAGCACTTCTGGCAAGACCGTTGAGAAACAGAAGTTATCTTTCACAATGGCAGATTGGATCTGGCTATACCAAGAACCATTGTGTGGTCACAGGTTTTCAAAAAATACAAGCCCTTGAGAGTGAATGTCCTCCAAGGGACAGAAGAGCTCAAATAAAGGAGCTTGTGGGCTGAGCAACCTGATCTGGTGGTCATCTCTGCCCATGGCAGGGGTTTTGGAACTAGATGATCTTTAAGGTCCCTTCCAACCCAAACCATTCTATCATCCTATGATAATATCGCCAGACTACAAAGAGAGGACTGCATATGGATGCTTGATTAAGTAAGAGATCAGTCTGAATAAGTTGTGGTTTTGCAGGCTCAAAAAACCCCCATCTCCCATCTTTGCCCATTGAGACCTTTCCTGCACAACCCTTATGTTTTGTGTTACAGGTGTTAGCAGGCACTACGGTACGTGGCTGTCCACATTTTAGCCCAGGGCTGGATGCGCAGCCTGAAGGTGGAAACTCAGTCCTCTCTTGCGAGAAAATCAGGGTGAAAGCCGAGGGAGCAGATTAGGAAGCTTGAAACGGAGAGAGCAGCGGCGCTGTCCGTGCCACGCTGCCTGCTCCGGCAGGCACGAGTCCTCTCTCAGGCCCGGTAAACAGGGGAGGTCCCCACCGTCCTCCCCAGGGTGGAGGAAAGGGGACGACGCAGGTGGTCTCGCCGGGCTGACCCCGAGCCGTGTGTCCCCCCCTTGTCCTCCCCGAGCCCACAGCGCGCCGCCTCTCTTCGCTTCTCCTTCAAGCATGAAGGGCTCTGACGTTCCCCCGGGGCTGGCGCTGCCCCGCGGCGCAAAGTACAGGGGGTGGTGCCGGGGCTGCCCCGGCCCGGCCCGGCCCGGTCCGGCCCCTCTCCCCCGGCGGCACCGCACGGCCGCCCCGAGCCCTCGGAGCTCCGGCGGGCGGGCACGGCCGCTCTCCCCGCCCCTGGGAAGGGGCGGCCCCGCCGTCCGCCCGCCCGCCCTATAACTCCCCGTTGTCCGGGCGGGCGGGAGGTAGCGGTTCCTGCGGCGAGGGATGGAGGCGGCACCGGCGCGACGGCCGCGCTCCCTCAGCAGAGCCTTGGCCGGGGAGCGCCCCGCGGGATGCGGCTGCCCCCCGGCCCCCTCCGCCAAGGCCGAGGCGCGGGTGCTGGTCATCAACACGGGCGGCACCATCGGCATGGTGCAGGACGCCAAGGGTGAGGGGCCGGGCGGTGGGGAGCGTGTGAGGGGAGCGGGGCTGGGCTGGGCTGGGCTGGGCTGGGCTGTGACCGTGGGGACACCCGCCGCGGTGCAGCATCCCAGGGTTCTTGTCATTGTGCTAGAAGGGTGCGAGTCTTACTCTAATCCCCTGCTCCCCTCAGCTGGTTAATTCCGCAGCTCAGTTGACGGGCATCCTTGTAACCTCACAGCTAAGCTGGAGCAGGTTTTGGCAGGGGACAACGCGTTTCCTGCAGCGTGAGTCCTTTCTGCCCTCCTTCGCGCACTGAAAATGAAACCAACCTGATCGTACTAGTCATGCACTCTGTTTTTAGGCTTAAATGAGCCACTGTCCCTGGCCACCCAGAGAGCATGTGCCTGGCATTCCTGCTGGGAAGAGCGTGGGCCGCTGGAGCTGGTGCCCGTGACAGGGATTTTCCGGTGGTGACCTGGCAGCTGATGCGAGCGTGGCAGCGAACATGCTGCCAAGTGTCAGGACGAGCGGGATCAGAGGCAGCGTCAGTGTTCACCTGCCTTGGGGCAGGTTTCTGTTGCTCTCCCACCAGCTGTTGGCTTCCTTCAGGAAGTCATTGAAGAGTTTTGCCTTACCCTACCAAGGGAGGGGGAGACTTACCTTGATGAGAGGGTAGATATGCCAAACCCCCTCCCACCAGCTGAAACATGTTTAAATCCAAAACTGAACTCTGAGATATGTCAGTATACTGACTCCATTTTATCTGAAGGCTTCTTAGTTGCCTACCTGTATATACCATGTGTTTTCAGGTGCCCCTAAATGTCAGCAAATAGGTGCCCAAAATTCACCTGATACCTGCCCAGGCCCCCAGTCCAGCAGCTGGTTGGAGTGGTACCTAAGCACCACTAGACCCTCACTCAGTAGGCACAGGTCCTAAGGGATGACAGAAGCATCAAATAACAAATGTGTCCAGGGAAAAGAATGGATTTCAGTCAAGTCTGACTTGCTGTAGGGCTGTGCATTTGCCAGCATTGTTTTAAAGGAAAACAGTGAAATGTAAGGAGTGGGAGTGAGAGGGAATCAGTCCAATTTTGATGAATATCTATTTAGTTTCTTCCCTCCTTCACTTGGAAAGCAGTGGAGCATCCCAGGCCTTCCAGAGCCTGTGTCTATCTGGATTCAGAAGTGTAGGTACTTGTGATCCCTACTACAGAGTTGCCTGAAATACGGTCTCTGCTGCTCATCTGTAGAATGAGTACACTCAGTGCTTCATCTTGGAGCTTCCTAGACTTGATTTTTTTTTTCTAACACGTCCTTTCTTCTCAGAAGATGGTGATTGGCTGCTTCTTATTATTGTAGGGAAGATGCTTTAAAGTGTTTTTCTGCCTTTTTTTTTATAGCTGTCATTTTTGTGTTTAATCTATCAAAGTGGTAAAAAAAAATCCATATTTCAAATGATGTGGTGACTTTCCTTTCTCAGTTTGCATTGTGTATGCTAAAATAATTTCCTGCTTTTATTGCCTCAGCTTCCCAAGTGACTCTTTCAGCAAACAAATTATAATCACGTCTCATTCTTTTATAAATGAACTTTATAACTTCCTCTCATCTTGTACGTCTTTTTTTTTTTACTTTTGCTTAACAAGTGTCAATAATTAAAGCAAGTGCAAACAATCGTAACAGTTATGATTCAATGATGCTGACTTGCTGTATCCTGGTGACGGTTTCGACCTGCTTTTCATACACAGATCTAGCTGCAGAGCAGCCACAGTACCTCTTTCAGAATACTTGGCAGTCTTTAGTGTTCAGAGGCTGGTGAAAGGGCATGGGAAAGACAGCATGCTTTAAGAGAAAAAAAAAATACTATAGATGCTCATTTCTTTTATTAACCTGTGGATGGAAAATGCCTGTTTACAATCCTACCTAGAGCTACAAGTGTTTTATTGCAAGCAGTGTGAACAGAATTAGCTTCCTCAAGCTGCACAAAGCCTTTTGTAGCAGCAACTGCTACCAGTCAAGGGATCCAGCTAGGTTTCTGCCTAACTAATGTTTGTCTAGGCTTACAAGGTTTTCTGTGGCCTTTCCAGTTGCTGAGAGAAGATGGATTACTCTTTAAAATCAGACAGGTTTGATAGGCCTAATGTGTTCTGCAAGGAATATGTTTCTGTACAGAACTGCCCCCATATACAAGACCGATAGAATCACATTCCTTGTTGTGATGTGCTCGTTGTACGTGTGTGGAGCAGTCATTTATCAACATGATATCTGATTGTAAACCTCCTGCAGAGTTTCTGCAGTTGACCTGTACACATCTGGCAACTCCAGCATGTCTTGAACCAGTTGGACTTTCTACACACTTACAGGTTACCTGCTCAGGAGTAATTTTCAGAGGATGAATAGTTAGTTTGAGTTGGATGACAACCAGACTTAGGAGCAGACAGTCTCAGTATTCATGATTTTGCTGTCAAGCCACTTCATCATCATCATCATCATGGCTGGGCTTTGTGAACGAAGATTTGGGAAGGGCTCTACCCACGTTTGTTGCAAGCGCGTTGGTGGCTAAAAAGGCCAATACGGGATAGACGTGTCCGGTTGCATCAAACCACTTCAGTGCATTTTTAAAATGTCTTCCTCCTACTTATTTCCTCCTACAGCAGTTTCTTTTGGCTTATCAGGAGTGCATTTCAAAAAGACAATCTTCCTGCACTCCATGGTGAGGTTATTGTGATACTGATCTTTCCATCAAGTCTGTGCTCATGCTTCTCCTGGCTGGTGCCTTCAGGAAGATCTTTTCCTTGGGTGTGTGGATTGGATCTCTTTCCTGGCTTTTACCTGAAATACTAAGGAAAAAAGCACCCAACAAATCCAAGTAGAACTAAGTTAAATACCCTTAGAAAGGTTACTTATCTTGAAATAGAGTCTGCCTAGGTAACAGTTATTTATCTGTCTCTTCTAGACGTACTAGATTGCCAAAGGACTGGCTGCTGTAGTCCAAATCTTTTCCTGTTAGAAATCTATATACCTCATTTCTGAAAGCTCCAAGGACTACACCTGCTGAAATTAATATTTTGAACAATGCTTTCTGCTTCTCTGCCTTTGCAAGATGTAGTTTTTAATTTTGGGATGTGGCACCATAGATGTACATGCCATTTGTATTGATGTTACACAGGTCAAAACTGGCTTAGCAATGTCCTTTGCATTCCTCAGTGTGGTGAGTTTGTTAGGATTGGGGGATAACTTCAGCATGCTGATGTACAGGATGGTCCTTCTCCCCAAGCACCTGTGGCTTCTTGGGTGCAGAGTCCCACTGCATCAGAGTTTTTCAGCTCCCTGTTCTCTGCAGCAGCACAGGTTGTAGGATGTCTCGTTTGGCAGGTGGCTATAACTGTGTTATCTATAGCACCAGGGTGAAAAGCAGAGGCTTCAACTGTCCTTGGGACAGAACCATGATTGTTCTCCTTGGCCACAGGTGCTTGTTTGCTGTTCTGCCTTTGTCTGCCCGCTTTGTGATGCCCGGGCTGGCCAGCTAAAGAGGGAAAGGACAGAAGCTGATGAGAGCTCTTTGGACAAGTTGCACAGCCTGCCTCTTCTCTGCAGGGGTGAAGTTGCTTCAAATACTTGGTTAACAAGCTTGGCTCACAAAAGTTGTTTTCCATGCATAATAAAGTAGAAGTGTTCTTAAAACAGTTGCACTTGAGTTCCCCCATGTTTGCTTCTCTGCTGTAAAGCAGAGAGCACTGCTAGATGTGGATGCACGTAGGGGACTGCAGAGGTTGTAAGTGGGTCATCTTGGATACATCTGCTGAACATCTTAAAAAAAAAGTTTACGTTCAGTGCAAGCAATTAGAGAAAAATCCTGACAGATCAGTGATTAAGAGATGAGAAGCTGCCATTTATGGAGAAGGGATTAAAGAAAAGTAATGTGCATCAGCTCTCCAGTTCCTGTGGCAAATACAAAAAATAAACAGTCTAATCCATTGTCAGTATTCAGAGCAAGATAACACTGGCCAAGCAGAAGAATAATCAGAAAACACCCAGGAAACACTTGAAACTGGGCTGCATTTCTGAGCCAAAATGACTCTATGCCCAAGTGCAGCAGAAGTGGCCATTTGTGACTTAGCTAGGAACATCTTTAATAGGAAAAGCAGGGATTATAGCTGAATGAATGAAACACCCAAAGCTTGAAAGTGTGTTAAGTATATTTTGTAAAACAGAATTCTGGCAGGAATCCAAACAAATCCACTCAAATGCTGTTGCTGTCCTGTGAGGAAGTTGGCTATGAAGAGGCCTGCTACTTCATTTAAGGCAAGCCAGGAGGGAGATTAGGGAGTTCTTAAAGATTTTTCCATCAGCTTGGAAGGTAAGCGGAAAAAGATAAAAATACTATTGAAAATAGTCTCTGTGTTTTGGAGTACTTAAAATAAACTTTGCTGTTTGAAGGTGAGGCAAAAAAATACAGATGCTAACTTGGATGAGAGTTATGTTTAAAGAAACGGAACTAGGAAGTAGGAGGGAATTGCCTGGCTTCAAATTAGAAATAAGTAGAACTACCAGAAGTAGAATAATGAGGTTTGACAGTTTGTTCCCAATCTGAACAGGTAGTATGCAACACATTCACTGAGATTAAACTGAACTTGACAGTAATACCAGTAGAATCTTGAAGTCCAGAAGGGGGTATCTCTGATAAAAGTTCCTTGAACGAAAAACATCCCAAAAAGTCACACTGCAGAAAAACAGAGTGTCTCTGATTCTGGATGCCAGGACTGTCACTGTTATTCCTGAAACAGGGTATTGGGGTGATGCAGGTTAGATTCACAAGTGAACTCAGTTCTATGATGCTGAGGATTGTAACGTCAAAAAATCAGGTTCCTTTCTGGCTAATATAGAATGGTGTACAGGCACCCTTTGAAATACCTGGTTGCAGCCAGGACACCTGCATGGTCCCCCAAGCACTAACTGTATTATTAGGCTAGTTTAAGTCTCAGCTGTTTTAGGGCCCCTGCCACAGAGGGGCAGACCCCAGTCACAGGAGGGGAGAGGGTGAGCAGAGCTTGAGATGCATCCACGCTTTCAGCTTTTTCTGTTCAGCAGTTTATGCACCTTCTCTACGTCTTGTCAGTTCAGATGTTCAGTCCTAAACCTGCTAGTGGAAAGTATCTCGTATGTATCACAACTTGATAGTACAAAACAATGCTCAGTGCTTTGTAAGTCTTTTGCCACTAAGAAGTAATAGTAATAGCAATAATAGCTATGGCATATGTAAAAGAGAATAGTAGCTTTCTGCTACAGTTGCAAAAATTGGCTTCCTGTCCCTATTGCTGATCAGTATTTGCAGACAAGCAGCAATTGAAAATAGGGAAAGCATAAATATTTGATATGGAGGAGATTTGAAACATTATTTTTCTTAAATAAAGGATTTATTTCAAGTCAAGAGAAGGATATCTGCATGGATATTTATTAGTTATGTCCAATTTTCATGTTTTTAAACTGGCAGTAGACTATTTACATTTAATTTGGAAGGATGGGCAAACTGCTGTGTAACTTCTTCCCTCCTTACTGTGCCATTTGCTTCCTTCCATCCCTGCTCCTTTATTTACTTCCCTTATTCTTTATTTTTAAGGACTTGCTCCTGAGGCCAATAAACTAGTAAACAGCTTGGAAAAAATGCCAATGCTGCATGATAAGGCATATGCCCAGGAAACAAAACTGAACAACTCCCATGAATTTCCAGAGAACACATTGGTGCTCCCGTAAGTATAATTTCCCTGGGGAGAGGGAGGGTTAGGAAGTATTGTGTTAATTTTCAGATAATTACACGTCCAGATATTTAACATGAAGAATCCATGATGAGATTAGCAAAAATGCTTATATTGGCTTAAAAGGAAAAAGTCTACCATGTCTGACATGATAGAAAATATGTGTTTTGGTATATTTGCAATGAAGTGCCCTAGAACTGCCTGAGAAGTAACTTTTAAGTTAGGCAGCAATTAACCATTCTGGACAGCTTAGTTCTGCATTTTTTCCCTTGTTTTTCGTATTAATTTGCTGCTGTGCAAACATATAAATATTCTGCAGAAACTAAGAAAGCTACATATAGCTCCATGTGAATTATCTTCAGCATATGTCTGAAAAAGTAGCATGGAATTAATGCACTGTGAATAGGCCTCATGCTTTAATTCTGCAGGCCTTCTGTTTTTAAAAGCCCTAAAAGGTGATTGTTTTTCCCAAATTTATGCAACGTTATGATAATAACCGATAGGCTTATAATTAATCTGCATTTCTTCTTAACTGTTGGACAATGATTAAGAAGCTTATAGGTTTTATTCAGAGGGCAGTATGCTAATTTGAAATATTCCCCAGCTGTGATGAATGACTGTACCCCTGTAAACATGTTAGCTTTGCACAAAGGATGATTTTACACAGTCATTCAAAACTAAATGGGACTGTAGCTGGTTTGCTATAAGAGTAAAAATGAATATTCATTAATCTTTAAAGAGAAAACCAGGATATTCAAAGAAAATGTAAGGTTTAATAATTTCTTTCTACTTTGTATTGAGGTCTCTATGTAAAGCTTTTAAAAGTAACCACTTAATAGGCAGATAGCAGGAAAAGTAGTAAAGGGAAAACTAATGGACTCCTGGTGCAGTAGTATTTATAGGAACATATAGTTTGTGTTAAATATGATGCTTACACTAAGCAAAATGGGGCTCTCTGATTCTGTGCTTGAATAACTTTTAAATCCTTAAGGGATTATAAACAAAACAAAACTGCACTAGTATACCAATTTGAGTCCTAAATGTACTTCTCTTGGCACATCTTTTCCATGAAGAACAGAAAAGCTTAAAACAATCATTCACATCAAAAACCTGAGGTTTAAAAACCAATCTTGTCTTGTTTTTCTGGCACTGCTGAGTGCTGTTTCTGGAGGTTAGTCATGGCAATTTGCCATTTTGTCTTTTGTGTTAGCCAAGTGATATTTTAACTAGATGGTTGAGAAATATTGTGAGTTCCTGAGGGGAGAAAATAGGAGTATTTTGTGAACTTTGTATATCTGTGTGTAACATTGATGTAAGAGGAATTATATGTTCTTTTTTTGGTGAGAGGCATCAGAAGTTGTAGGCAAGTCTGGTTTCTCTGATATGTTGTTTTATTTAGAGAGTGCATTCTCAGGGGAGCTTTCTTTACAATCTGACTTCCAGTTTTACTCTTAGCATGTGTAAATGTAATATCCAGCAAGGCAATTTTTCATGTGAAGTCTAACTTCTTAAGTACAGTATGTCAGTTTAAACACATTGTTTAAATGCTCTCTCTGCTCTATGTAACAGTCTTACAGGCTTCATAAGGGGAGTGGGTCTGCAGAATTTATTAGAAGCCTCAGATGACTGGAAAAAGGGAAATATTGTACCCATCTTTAAAAAGGGTAGAAAGGAGGACCCTGGGAACTACTGACCTGTCAGCACCACCTCTGTGCCTGGGTGAGAGACTGGAGAGGGATGGATTCAACAGGTGGACTGTTCAGTGGATGAGGAGTTGATTGGATGGTTACATCCAGAGGGTAGTGGTCATGGTTCAGAGTCCCAGTGGACATCAATGACAAGTGGTGTCCCTCAGGGGTCCATATTGGGATCAGTGTTATTTAATATCTTCTTTAATGTCACAGATGAAGCAATTGAGTGCACCCTCCACAAATTTGCAGGTGACACCAAGCTGGGTGGTGCTGTTGGCACACCTGAAGGATGGGATGCCATCCAGAGGGACCTGGACAGGCTTAAGAATGGGGCCCGTGGGAAGCTCATGAGGTTTAACAAGACCAAGTGCAAGGTGGTGCACCTGGGTCAGGGCAATGCCCAATATCAGCACAGGCTGGGGGATGAACAGATTGAGAGCAGCCCTGCTGAGAAGGACTTGTGGGTGTTGGTGGATGAGAGGCTGGACATGAGCCAGCTGTGTGTGCTCACAGCCCAGGAAACCAATTGTATCCTTGGCTGAATCAAAAGCAGTGTGGGCAGCAGGGCCAGGGAGGGGATTCTGCCCCTCTACTCTGCTCTGGCCCCACTGGGAGCACTGCATCCAGCTCTGGGGTTCTCAGCCCAGGAAGGACATTGAGCTGTTGGAGCAAACCCAGAGGAGGGACACTAAGATGATGAGAGGGATGGAGCAGCTCTGCTATGAGGAAAGGATGAGAGAATTGGGTTTGTTCAGCTTGGAGAAGAGAATGCTTTGGGTGGTGTAATTCTGGCCTTCCAGTACCTGAAGGGAGCTTGCAAGAAAGATGGAGAAGGACTTTTTACAAGAATATGCAGCATGTTGGCTGCAACATTTGGAAATAGAAACATATTCCAGCTCATCTAAGAATGGGTGAAAATGGTGGATATTCTTTCATCTTCTAAGCTTCAGAAAGGTAGCAGAAAATATTAGTACTAGGGTTCTTTTATTACCCCAAATCTAAACTGCCAAATTGAATTTATACATAGTTGACTTTATTCTGGGAGTTTAGAAAGTTACTGTGGAGGAATCAGCATTTTCTGTGGGGTATAACACATGCTCTATGTGCAGTCCATTTGGATGCCAAATCAAAGGTCTTTGAAGAGTTAGATTTCTTGATACAGGCAGGTGGAGGAAGGGAGAGCTGTGGTCCTTGAAGGCAGGAGAGCAGACAGCATGCTTAGAGCTAAGACAATCCACTGTGATTCCATAGCCACCATTGCCTTTGATAAGTCACCTCCAAATTTGGGATTGCATACTTTTGTAAGATATTTGAGTATCTAAACGCTTTTTAATCCTTGGTCTCTGTCTGCTGGGCTACACATTGCATGATGTTTGAAATTGTCACATTCCTCAGCCCCACAGGTACTTTATCCTGTTGCCTGACTGGTTTTGGTTTGGTTTGGAATTTTTTTCCCTTGCGTAGTT
The DNA here is from genome assembly GCF_036250125.1 of Pseudopipra pipra. NCBI lineage: Eukaryota > Metazoa > Chordata > Aves > Passeriformes > Pipridae > Pseudopipra > Pseudopipra pipra. The sequence goes on from NC_087554.1 coordinate 55,614,144, forward strand.
GCGGAGGCTTGTTTTTATTATAGTTGGAGCGGTCATTTCCTGGCTGTCAAGGTTGCACTTGTTCAGTGGCCAGTAATTGATCGCCAGTGAGTTGTTTATGGTCTTGAGGTCTCTGTTTTCAGCCTATGCCAGTATTTTAAGATCTTTGATATTATCACATCCTTAAACTCCACATAAGAAGGCATAGCTGGCACCACAAGCAGAGTTCCTTAACAAGGTGACAACAGGTCTAATAGTCTGGGACTGGGCTTTTACAAAGTTAGACTATTACTAGCAGAGGCAACAGTTCATCTGAAGAACCAAGAGAGTTTTATTCTGAAATCTGAGGTCAAAAAAAATTAATGGATCTTCTAAAAGCTACAAAAATTAATCTTAGTCATAAAACGCTTAAGATACCCTTTGTGTCAGGAAAGAGTATCTGTTTATATGGTATCTATTTATATTTATCAAAGGATGAGAAATTTGTTGCAACTCTTCTCTTGCATCCCCCCTATGAACATCAGGAGCTTTATAGATTCCTCTCAATAGCTTATGAAGCATTTTTAAACCTTAAGGCTTCGTATTAACTTCTGTTACAAGTCAGTAACAAACTTAAACAGTGTAAGTCTGGGTTCTTCTTTTCTGACTTTAGTTTTGACAACTCCTCTCTGCCTTCTAAATTTTATTTATTATTAAATTAAATGTAAGTGTTTGTGCTTTAAACCACATCAAGCCATGAACTTCTAAACTTGGAATTTAATTTCCAAATTTAAGACCTTTTTTTTCACCTAGATTTGGAAGATGGGGAGGAAAAGGGTAAAATCTGATGATTCAAAGAAAAAATCAGAAGTGACAAGATGATATTCTAAGAATTTTTTTTTCCAATTCTCTTTCTTCACAGTGTCTCCAAGCAAAACAAAAGAATCTTTTACACAATCCTTGAGCTATCACCACTACTTGACTCTTCCAACATGACACCAGAAGACTGGGCCAAAATTGCAAAGAAACTTGAGGTACTATGGTGTGGGATAAGAATTCATTTGTCACTTAAAGCCAGCAGTATATCCAGTATGCTGAGCAAGATAATTCAGTGGTGTGATATGTATATATGTTTCTTTAAATGTAAATGTTAAGTACCTTACTTAGTTGCTTGCAAGGTTTGCTGAATTTTTTTTTCTTTTGAAAATTTTGCAAATTCCTTAAAGTTACATAGTTCTTCCAGTGATAAGCTATGCCATAATTCCACACAATAAAATAAGAGAAAAATTGCAGCCATAATTGAATAAGGTATGTAATATGTAGGTCGATATGTTTTAAAATGTTGACTCGAATTAACTGTCCAAAAATGTTGAATGAAATCCTTAAGTGTAGGTGACTTAATTGAGGGTTTCTTAGTTACACATCATTTGAATGTTCAAATAGCTTAATAGTTGGCTACGGACATAGAAAATAAATTCATATCTTCATGCCTTTCTTCCACTGGACACATATGGACTTGAGTAGCTTTGACTTTGGAACCAGTAGAAAAAATGTTAGGTTTTTCCACAGTGAGACATGTTTAAAACCCTATATATTTCTGCATATATGGTTAAATTCATGACAACCTTCTCCGGATTAAAAAAATCAGCATTTCTCTTCTCCTGTCCCCGTGTCTGAACTTAGCTGTGTGCTTTTAAGAAAGCAGAAATGCAAAACACTTCAAATGCTTCACACCAGGAATTCATAAATAGCTGTTAGAAATAACTAACTATGGGACTAGGAAGATACTGCTCTTCCCCTCCTGCTCTCTCTGAGATAGTGGGGCTTTATAGTGTAAATTCCCTTCTTTTACCACACAGTAGCAATGAACGTGAACAGTTTAATAATGTGGGGAATGATGCTGAAGATCCAGGTAACAGTCTTTCACCTTTAGGCTCTCTAATCCTGAAAGCACCAAACTAGGGAGGTTGCTTCTCCTATCAAATGCATCTTGCCAGAGCAAAGAAGAGGTGTAGCTGGTGTGTAAGTGGAAAGCCTCTAGGATGGAGCAGGGGTGCAGCTGGGAAAAGCCCAAGGCCAAGAGAAGGAGACAATCCCATGCTGAACAGGAGAGAATTTGCCTTTCTTCCTTACTGGCATATTAGTTTTTATTAAAAAAAATAAAAAAGTGTTTATTTCTTGTACACCGATTGCAGCTTCTCTTTTATGTAGAAATGTCCAGTTCATGTAGTCCACGTTAAAAGTGCTCAGAGGCAAAAAAAAAAAAAAAAGAAACCAACTCTCCAGCTTGTGCACAGACACTGCCACTTTGTGTTCATCTTGGACATGTGCTTGGCACAGTTGTAACATGCTGATGACTTTCCACGCTGAAATATTCCAAGACGTTTCTGTGGGATGTCTCCTTAATTGCCAGTCTGATCTTTTACATTACAAAGCTTAAACCAAACTATGTTCTTTTGCATCTAATAAGGTTCATAAGGCTGAAAACATTGGTGAGCATACTGATTTAGAGAGGACAAGTGGCTGTTCCTGTGATCTTGGTCCTTCTGGAAACCTACTAACCTTGTTACTGTGTTGGTGAATAGCTGCACCATGCTTTTTGCATCAGGCTATAATTTAGTCTACTGAAAGGTCTTGCAACACTGGCAGTTGTTCTGTTGGCTCAGTTGTTAGAGATAAGCAGAAATCCCCTGAAATTTCCAGCAGGTAGCAACAGGTAGACATGATTATCAGTGAAGGAATAGCAAAAGGACAAGTAGAAACCTACAGGGGAGTGTGGAGGTGACCTTATTATCAGGACATGCCAAGGGTGTGTGCCTACTGAGACATAAGAAGTGTAAATAAAAGAAAAACTTGTTTAATTCTATATTTAATCCTTTTTTCCCTCCACACTGGCCCTGCATATATCTGCTTGAGAGTGCTATGTAGTCCTTTCCATGTTACCAAATTACATCAGAGTCTCTCACTACAGCATTTATTATGTCCATCGCTCTTAAATTAGAGGAACCAATTCCTTTTTCCTCCAAAAGCCAGCAGATGACTTTATTCTAATAGGATGAGCTGTGTGGTTCATGGGTTTGCATTAAAAAAACTCCTGTGTGGAATTGTATGTAGATTAAAACTATTATAAAAGTCATTTTTACATCTGCATGTGCTTTATAGTCTAAAGGGACTTCTCAAAAACCAGCAAGTGAACGCACATTAATGAACAAGAAGCCTCTTCACTGCTTTCTGCTCCGGAAAGGATGACTTTCCATCAGAAGAGGGCACTCTGACACTGGCAGTTTGCCTGTCTGCCACTCAGATTAAATGGACTGTTTTTATCTGTATGTTATGATAGCCTTGGTTTGCCTAATCTGTTCCTGTAAGTGGTGTAATCCCTAAAGTAAAAGCGGCAACAAGAAATCAGACTATACGACTAATTTGCATGTGTTAACATTCCTGTTTAAAGCCATTGCTAAGCTTTTCCTAATTAGCAGTCTTCTGGTTTAAAAATGCTGCATTAATATGTATACATGGAAGAATCTCTTTGACTGTTCCATAATTAGAATTACTGGCTCTGGTGCTTAGTGACCTATTCACCCTTAATTTTATTTAATCTGGAAATAGGGTAACTTTAGGAGGAATTATGTGTGCAGCACCCTTCCAAGTATTATACTGTTGCCTGCATCAGTGAAATTAATGTACTATGTACCTCACTTGCTGGTGCCAGTGCATTGCTCTAACAGTGTGAAAACTGTCTCTCCATTTCCAGGAGCACTATGAAAAGTACGATGGTTTTGTGATCCTTCATGGTACTGATACTATGGCATATACAGCTTCAGCCTTATCCTTCATGTGTGAGAACCTGGGTAAAACTGTTGTTCTGACAGGATCTCAGGTAATGGAATTAATTTGTAGTTGAAGCAGGAAGCCTCATTGTTGGTTTTTATATGCAAAACTTGGTTGTATCCTGATTATCACTGTATAGCTTAGTAGTGCAGGGCAGGCCCCGGGCCAGGGTGAATGGTCACAGTGCTGATAGAAATCAGTGAGAACTGGCGGGCTCACCAGCTGAGGATCTGCCCCATAATTTTATCATTAATGACTTTACAACTCTGTACCGAGTCAGACCAGTAGTTCATTATGTCTGGGGCCAGATGCTTCAGAGAAAGATATAAGAGCCTGTCATTGGCCATTGTGTATTAATCGGTTTATATGAGAAGCATCTCTCCAGCCTCAGGTGGCTGCTGGTTGTTAGCTGGTTTTTTTTCCTTTTAAAGCCCCAAAGCTTATTGCTTTTACTTCATCAGTTGTTATCCTGACTTATGTTGCTCATTGTTGCATTTTTATAATTTTTTTTAAATAAACTCTATGCAGTAGATGCATTTTTGATCATTTTTATTCCAAAAGCATCTAATATGGTCTGTTTCCTTTCCTCTGAAGACTACATTTATTAATTTTCATTCTCTTAGCTGGAGATCAGCCCTTTGCATATTGTCTGAGGGGGAGGGATTGTCTTACTAGAATAGCTTGCTTGAGTATAAAATACAGCTCTAATCACAAAGGAGAGATGAAACATCGCACTGTAAAATTCCCCTCCCCAGTCTCAGAACTTCCCTTTCACATGTGGTCTATTTGAAGTCAAAATACAAAAGTCTAGGAAGGAGTAGGCTCCCACTTACTTTCTTGACGTGGGGCAGTCTGGTCGTGATACATCACAGTCAAGGTTTTGCTTTCTTTTTGGCTGTATTTCTTGGAGATCTGCCTGACATATGATCTAGCAAGGGAGCATGTGATTTCTTTTTTTTATTGCTGAAAGGAGCTCTGACTCTCTCTTAATAAAGAGGCAATCTGAAAAGGCATGGAAGTCATCACTCAGCAGACCAAATTTCTGTTTTTAATCTTGCCCTTTTCTGTCAGTAATAACCTGCTGGCTCAGTTTTTCTATACTGTGAGGAAAGATGGTGCAAGAGAGCTGTTGTGGAGCCCATAGTGACAGATCTGCATCATCTGGGGCTGTTGCTTTTTGTCTGTATCATCACTTCTCCCATGTTCAGTCACTTTAACTGTGACTTCTTCCTAGTTTTTATATTTTTCCTGAACCAGTCTTAATATGCTTAATCACACCAGAATCATCTCTATATCAGTTTTTAAGCACTTAAATTATAAAAGTCTGTTAAGCACAGGGAGAAATCTTGCCATCTGTTGCAGTCTAAAATAGTTCGGATGAAGAAAACTTTTTTTGTAATAAATCATTGTTACATAAATTATTCATATATTTGTATTGCATAAGTTGGACTCATTTTTTTCTGCTGTGTAGGCTTTACATAAGGGCCAGGGTGTAATTTCAGTCTCTGCTCTTCAGGTGCCCATATACGAGTTGCAGAATGACGGCCGAGACAACCTTCTGGGGGCATTGCTGATGGCTGGGCAGTTCGTGATTCCTGAGGTTTGTTTGCCTGTGAAGACCATCTCAGCAGCTTAATTTCTCCCTGTAGCCAGGACACATATACACAAAATATCTGGTAGGCAGTAAGGAATTGCACTTAAACAGGAAGATGAATGTATTCCACTGAGGTAACAGTCCTTGCATGGCAAAGCAGCTGCTGTTTTTGCATTGGTCATATCCCATTTGCTCATGTACAATCTGTAAAGACTATGAAGTCTGAAATTATACATTGCAAGAGACTTGAAATCGGAAGTTCTCTTGCACGTATGTGGGGTCTGAAACACTTCTAAGTCAGTTTTTCAACTGAATGTTACTTTGAAATTCTGTAGTTACTCTAGTACTAGTATGTCTTTTAGCTCTAGTTCCTGAAGACTGAAATGTCGAGAGCGATACTTCTAGTGGACATGGAAGTACTTCCATAGTCTCAGCACCCTGCCTTTAAAGATGTTTGTGCTGTGCAGCCCAAAAATCAGAGAGAAAAATGGTCAGGTTTCACCTCATTTCACGTCTGCCATGCTCCCAAAGCCAGTTCTTGTAAGACAACAACAATAGCTGACTGGCCCAGATCTTAAGAACTGATAACAACTTTGAGGTATCTCTTTTCCTTCAAGTTCCAATGGACAAACTTTAGGAGGTTTGAGAAGGAACGTAATTATTTATGTGTGGTAACTCTTTTGAAAATTATCCTTGTTTTCACTAGGCCTTTTGTTATGTTTTGGACTCTGAATTTATATATAACTCATGAATGTATTAAAAAGTCCACTGTTTCTTTCCTCTATCTCTGAAGTAGACTCAGGCAAATTTTCTGTCTCCTAGACTATGTCTCATGAGAGGATTATGAAACTAGTTAACTCTTAACTTGTTTTGTTCTTAAATTCTTAAACCAATGTGTGACAGATGTGCCAGCTCTTTTTGAAAGGGTTAGACTTGTAAACATCTACTAGCCTCTGAGTTGCTTTAAACATTTAGAAAACACTTTATAAAGGACGGACTACAGTATTTATCTACAGCATCTTTTAATTACTGGCTTATTCATAGACCTGTTTCTTTACTTGTCTTGCAGGTGTGCCTGTATTTTTATAATAAACTGTACAGGGGAAATAGGGTGACTAAGGTGGATGCTGGGAGTTTCAATGCCTTTTCCTCACCTAACCTGCCTCCACTTGCAAATGCTGAGGTTGATATTACAAGTAAGCAACATCATCTCTTAAGCCATGTAATTTATGCCACATGCAATAGAACTGAAAAGAATCTGTGCCTATGTAGTTAAAATGTCATTTTTAATCTCAAAAATATCTTTGAAAACTCTGTAGCTTGACTCCATCTGCTCTGAACCTGTTTAAATACTAGTACAACTGAGATTTTGTGACTCAGCTGCATTTATGTATTGAGTATAGATGTGAGCTAGACTGACTTTGACTGGAGATCCAGACTAACCAGAGGGAACGTTGCCCCTGTGTCATGAAAATGCTTGGTCTAAAGATAAAAAAGAGGGAGTGAGGACTGAAAGAACAAAGAGTTTAATCTCATTAGTGACCATGCTGGGCTCTGAAATCAAGCAAAGAAGTCGTTGCAGAGTACTTGCAGCTTCAGCAGATTCTGTTTGATGCATGTCAATGTGTAAGATGTTTTACTGGATAGTTGGGACCTGTCTGAAAACAGCAGACCTAAAATATGCATTGTATGAAGTTTCTTTCCCCCCCAAACTTTCTCAGGTTCCCTGTAATTTCTGTGTGTCAGTTTCTTAAGGAAGGGAAAAACTATCTGAAGGTTTCAGTACCCATTTGCAAAGTCATTAACACATTGATGTCTGCTCTTGGATAAATGGCACCCTTTCTTTGGAGAGGGGAGAAGAGAGACACATTTGGAATCTAGCCAAATGAGAAGCTGCAAAAAAATATGCTAAAGGACAGTTTTGAAAAATATAACATGTTATTGGGTAGACTGTGTATTAAATAGGAGGAGGACTTGATCAAAATCTCCATTATTACAAAAAAATGGGAACAGGAGGGTGTTCCTCAATTCTTTTGCTAGGTGCTGTTAGTGGCAGTAGGAGTTCTAGCCCTGTGCCATGCAATGTGCCTTTATGATGCTTTCTACTACTAGAGAACAGCATTCTGCAATTTGGAATATAAACTTATCCCTTCCACTTAATGAGTGGGAGTTACTTAACAAAGTTCCAGGATCAGAGTGCTGTGACTGTAGCAGCCAGATGCAAACCGAGGAAGCCTGTGTAATACTGTAGTTGCCTGTAAGACATCTCTCAGGTAGAGAGTCTGCCACTGTTGTGTTACTGTGCTGTGTCAAACAGGATGTATCTGAAATCAACAGAAATGCTGCCAGTTGATTGCTGCAGTAAATTGGGGGAATCTTATTTCTTGGGTTTGTATTAACTGCATCAAATAATGTATAAATAAATTCTTTTTACTGACTGATCAATAATGAAATCAAGCTGCAAATTGTGTGCTATTTCTCCCTTGGATTTGAACGAACTGTTTTGTGATTCCTTGTCCAGAGTAGAAAAATGAGAAAGTTATTAAGCACTTCCCTTGGCCCATAGTGGGTCCCATTATGTCTTCAGTAAATGCCTCGTTGGTATCAATGGGGATTTCTGATTTAAAAACTGATGGTGTGATAGGCTCTATTTTTATTTGCTTCAGTTGATTACCCAGTTGGAGTAGCATCATTTATCCAAGATGACGGTGTCACTATTGAAGGATTGTTTCATTTTGAAAGAACATAGTTTATAGTATGTGCAGTCTACTAGTGCTGCTTTATTTTGTCCAAAGTAATTGTTTGAAACATTGCTGTCTCCCTTTAGTTTGCTTGTACCGTCCTCGTATGAAGCTTTCATGGAGACAAGGAACCACTTGGTCTTTTAAAAACAAACCAAACAAATCTAGCATCTTTCTACTTTTTTTTTTTCCCAAATGACTTTATATAATATGTCTTAATCCTCCTGTAGACAGGGCTGACTCTTGCTGATTCAGCATTATGGAGAGCAGCCTGAGGATGTCAGGAAAAGTAGGCCACTTGCAGAAACTCTTCCTCAGGCTTCCCAGTTCTAACAAAGCTGGGAATGAAAATTCCAGAGGAGCAGAAGGGGAGAAATGGCAGGATGGAGGAAGTGGGAACCATAATGGGATCATGGGCTGGTTGGTACACAGGAATGAGGAGAAATGCTGTTCGTGGCTGGGCATAGCATATAAAAGCAACAATCTACTTCAGAGGTAGAGATGAAAGGGAGAAGCTTAGTCCTCTTCCCTCCCTTACCCTTGCAGCTCTCTTCTTCGTTTTTGATATCCATTTTTCACACTGTTCCCTCTCTAGGTGAGGCTCCTAGTGGATTTCTAATCCCATAACTGGCTGCATTCTTGGCCATATCCTTAGCTATGTTACCAACACCTAAGAGTCCCATCGCCCAGCTTTAGACGAGCAAGTGTGTCAGCTTCCTCAAGGCTTTCAACTTAGCACAAGAAACTCCTGTAAGAAGTGAAAAATGCTAGCCCAGTCTTGAGCTTAGTGAGAAACCCAATGCTGATGGGAAACACTTTTGCGGCAGAATCAGAAATCACAGAATCACAGAAACATTTCAAGTGTGGTACATATAGAAATAACCAAAAATATTTCTAAAATCTCAAAGCCTATCAAATAAAAGACCTTGCCTTATTTCTCCCATATTTTGAAAACAGGGGAGACAAGGAGGACTCTTCCACTTGAAATGTGTAAAGATTCTCAGTATATTTCATAACTGATTTCTCTATTCTTGACTGTCCTAATGAAGCACACATGAAACTTGCTTTGTTGCTGTGGCTGGACTTTCTTCATCACGGATGCATGTAACTTCTGGGAGTGGTGCACATGTACAGGACAATATGATGAGAAACAACTTGTGCAGGGGACGAGCAGCCCATGTGACTGTGTGCAGATGTGGTACAGCAGCAGAAGGTTAGAAGGCCCTTTTGGGCTCATCTACCCATCAGTCTCATTAGAGAAAAGCTATTAGTTACTGGCCAAGTCTGCATCTTGGTTGGCAGTTCTGGTTATTTATATAAATATATAAATATATAAATTTATATATTTATATAAATATATAAATTATATATATTATATAAAAAGCCCAGGTCATTTACGTATTAAGGTAAATGCCACCTCTCTTCACTGGAGTACTTTCAGTCCCTGTCCACTCTCTGTTCTAAGTGAGTGTATTGATTGTTGCAACGGCACCAGTCCATAAATGTGTGTCGATATTTTTTATTTTTTTAAGAAACTGCCAAAAAAAGGGGGTGTATGCTTGTTTGCCTCCTTCAGGAATTCGCAGCCATAGGTTGGCCTGTGCTCCCCACCCCTTGGCTGCACCATGAATCGTAATGAGTGCTGGGGCAGCTTATATAATGGTAGGGCTCACCTGTAGCCCTGCAGAGAAGGATGAGAAGAAAGCGCTGCTGTTTGTCTGGAGCTCTGCAGTCGAGAAAAGCTGTATTTCTTGTTTGATTTCATAACTCGGAATTCAGTCACCACTCCTAAGGGAGGTGTCGCTCTGAGTTGCTGCTCTCCCATTATAAAAGTTGAAACCTGCGTTGTGGCATAGGCACCCTTTAACAACTGGGGGGGGGTTGCTGCTTTCTGATCCGTGTAGAGCTGCTTCTCTTTTTTTATTTTATTTATAAGTCAGCTTGATGTTTTTTCTGCACTAATCCTCTCACCGTATTTCTCTGTGCGTGTGTACGATAATAAAGCTGCATAAGATAAGGATGTGATTTTTTGACTCTAATTTTAAAGGCTCTAGTTTTTGGTAGGTAGAGGGAGACTGGAAAATCTATTTTTATGTGATGGTTTGGAAGAGTAAACAAAAGGCCTTAACATCTTGAATGCAGTCTCCTTGAATAATGCAATCTATCCCAAGCCATTTTGGATACAGTATATAAATAGCCATTGCATCTTTATTTTATGTACATTGCTTTAAAAAACTTACTTTCTGCTTTGCCACACCAGTAGCTAGCTTACCTTTGTTCCTCAGCTTTGCATCCATATTTGCATAATGCAGTACACTGTATCACTTAAACTCTTTACAAGCACAGGCCATCCAAGACAGAACAGGTTGCTGTTTTCTGTGCTATGCTAAAACTGAGTATCCCTAATTAGTCACTCATCCATAGGAAAAAAAAACTGTTATGAACACCAATAAAGACAGCTTTTTGTACTTCACTTGCTTGTATATGAGTTTCTTACTTAAGAATTGTTAAGGATTCTTACTTTTTTTTATTTTTAATTTAACAAAAAAAAGGAGATTGCTGTGTCATATGACTATAGGCTGCAAGACAGCTGGTTTATTCAGTACAGTGGAGATGCTTGAACTTAGCTGTGTGACATAAATCCTTTTCTTTTTAGGGGATGTAATTTTTGAGATTCAGGATGCAAAGGGTGTGTTCTAAATTTTTTTTTCCCCTGCATGGTGCTCTGCCTCACTGTATTCAACAGAGTTGAATAAATCTGAGGTGAAGTCGGGCTTTTATGTATATTTGTTTGTCTTTGGCTCTTGCATCACGTTTGCTTTTTGTTCTGCCTTTTAGACTTATTTGGCTAATGGAAAACTGACATCTGTGGAGTCTGCAGCACCAAACACGTTATGTAGGCTGACGAGGTTCATGACCAAGCGAATGTTAACTCAGAGGCAATCTTTAATTTTTTTTTTTAAATACAGTTTGGAATTACATCACTATACTATGTCTGCATGCATTAAATTTATCTTGGAGATGATATATTATTTGGTAGAGTGTACTCCAAGAGTACAGGTATAGGCCTGGTATAGGTCTGACTTCTGAACCTATCCTCTGATCTCTTTCCTTGGTCTTCTGCTTTTGGCAGTATCTTAGTGATCCATGCCAAGGCAGGTTTACTCAGTTCATTCTTCAAGTTCATTACAGGCATTAGGGATGCTGACAGTTGCCAAATGTAGTAGTATGCATTTGTGAAGTTTTGGCAGGGACTCCTACCTTATGGAGGATAAAAGAAAACAAGCTGTGATACAATTTTATTGCCATCCCTTCTTGTAGAGGAGGCTGCTTTTAAAGAATTAACTTTTGTGTTAGAAAGTTGAGAGGAATGGATTTATTGCATGATGCTGCTGTCTCTTAACGTGATTAACCAGGCCTATGAAGCTCATGTAGCACAAATGCATGGCTTCTACACTTACCCATGTACCTCCTGCAGGTCTCTAACTCGCTCTGGAAAGCTCATGGAGGCCTTTGAGAACTACTTGGCTAAATACTAAGTCCAGCCAGCTAGTTTCAGAATTGTGCTGGACACCTTAGCACAAAGAAAGACACTGTAGAAATGGTCTATGCTTGTGTTCTCCCAATCCCAGGGCATTTGGAATCCATGTGCTGCTGTGTGACTGGTTGGACAAACATGATGCCAAGCCAACTGCTTGTGACCTGTTTAACGACATATGGCAGTTTTTAGAAAGAACAGAGGCTTTAATTGCTGACAGGGCACCACAACAGGAAAGGGAAGTTCATAAAATCTTATAGGAGACTGCTATTTTCTGTCCTGACTTAATGGATTGTGTAGTTTTTAGTATCTCTGGTAAGAGGGCAATAGAGTAGGCTTCAATGGAGGCTTTTAAATGTACTCTGAATTTTTTTTTGCAAGTGGCTGTCTGCTGATTGCAAGTAATTGGTGTGAGTAACTCTGCATGGCTGAGAGCAAGTCAGTATTATGCACGCAGATCTTTTATCTGTCTTGCTGCTTGGGAGTTTCTCCAAAGTCTAAAAAGCTTAACTCACGATGGGGAAACAGCAGCTTTACAGCATAGTCTATTTTCTTTGAAGCACAACGCTCTGAGCTGTTGGCTGCTGTTTGTTAAACCTCTTCCACTGCCTTGTAGGAGCCGTCAGCGCTACCAATGCTGTGCTCCTACACTGAAGTAGTAAAATTTTGAAATCAATAATGCATGACTTGGCTTCTAATAATGCAACACAAACAAACTATTAGTTAAACAGCTGGCTTCTGGCTCTAAATGTATAATCGGAGTTAATTGAATCCTTGCTATTTTATTTAATCGTTAGTAACTACCTAATAAACTCTGGAGGTGATTAGGAGCAACAATGACTGCATTTGTCATCTCTCATGTCTGAGAAGATGAAGCTCTGTTTTCTGAACATGAATCCAGGCTGATAACAGGCCAGCTACATAACAGTGGAGTTCAGGTCAGTGTATGACAAGTAAATGTCTCACCTGTGCTAGACTGGCATGATGTTCTGTTGGTTGAGGCTTTCTGAGCACTCTGAACTGGGAGAGGTGGCACTAACAGGATGTGTTCAGCATCAAGAAGCCATCAGGTTTAGCACTCATGCTTTTCACAGCAAGCAGACTTCTCTTTTGAAGAGATTGTAGTAGAGGTATACAGCTTTGTGTCTGATAGAACATCTTGTTCACTAATGATCATTGCCTAAAATATCAATTTTAGAAGTCTTTGCTATGAAATGCTATGAATTGAAGCAAGCATACATCTTAAATATCTCCTTGAAGGGCACTAGCTTGTGAATATTGACTAGTAATACTGATATAGCTTGGAATCCAGACTATTTTGGAATTAAAGTTAAAATATAAAACAGTTGAGCCTGACTTGAATGTGGTCTTAAGGATATATTTTGTGGTACCTAATAAATAAGGCGTGTTAGATCAGCTGCTATTTCTGCTGTCTTAAATGGGCCTTCATTTCCTCTTTAAAAAATACATTGTCTTTCATGAATCCCCTACATAAGAACGGTTTTAAAAACTAAGTTGGAATCATGAAGTACTACAAATGTACTTGATAGTACGTGTTAATATTAAATTAAAAAGGCCATTTCTCTTCATAGTAAACTGGGAAACAGTGTGGAGAGCCAATACCACAAAGAAATTTCGAGTTCACACAAATATGAACAGGAATGTTGGACTTCTGAGAATCTTCCCAGGAATCACGGCTGCTGCTGTAAGTGTCACCACTTCACTTTGGAAGTGGGTGAAGTGATGCTCCAATACTTGATTAGTTACCTAAAGTAGGAAAGCTGCATTGTTTGTAGCAGTGATTGGGATTTTGGAGGGAAAGGAAAGGATCTGTCTTCTTCTGATAAATGCTATTTTGAAATATCAAGTCATTAAAAGACTATTTTTATATGCCATAAACCATTTATAAAAGCTTTTCAAATATCTTTTGTATAGCTACCTGGGCTTTGAAACTTAAAATTAATTTCTTATCAGGGCTCATAAATAGGTCAGGTGTGGTTTTGTAGACAGGTGTAGGCTACAATGACCAGGAAAATGCTCTCTTGCTGCATATTGAGGCATATTAGCAGATATCTTGTCAAAGAATACAATATATGATGGGTGGAGTGTGATTATTTCTACAACTCATGCTTCTTTTTTAGGGTTCATTTTGTCTCACACTGGTGGTTACCATGACCCTCAGCATTCACAGAGAGCTGAAAATGAGAAGTGGGATTTTTTTTTTTGCCTTTAGAAACTCTTTTGCAGTTTGTGATTTTAGGTAGATTAGTCTTTAAATTTTTGTCTAACATTAGTTCCATTAAATTGACGGGTCTTTTGTGGCTCTTGCCATCTTAAATTGAATTCAGTAGTTTAAGCAGCACTCCTCAATTATATCACCATTCTTTTTAGGTGAATATGAACAGATGGAAAGACAGAGGGGTGGTATATTTGCAATAAAACTCCAACTGCATAGTTAGCCTCATGGGGGTTTACAGTGTATTGCATTTAGCATATGTGATCAGCAAGGAAACATCTAGGTTGTTTAAAATACATCTTTCTAGGAAGAGGACTTTGGTAGGCATTCTCTTACAGTGAGGCAAACAAACTCAGTATCAACTGGCCCAGAATATATATTAGTGCCTCTTTTTTTTTTTTTCCTCTTTGAGTTAAATCAATTGGGTTTTGGGTTAAAAAACTCCAGGCTTCATTAGAATGTTCTTTCCTGAAAGGTGAAACAGTCTCTCTCTTAGGCAGACGTTGGTTAACAAAACTCTTTGCTAAAGCAAAAAAATCTGGGCAGGGGTGGGGAGTTGTAATCTCAATTGATAATTCTGCATTTATTTCATGAGTGTAAATCCACATTTTTATTCTACCAAATGGTGCAACAGTATAGCCTGTTAATGGCCCTTGAACAATAGCATCCTTTTTCACACTCAGGTAATAACTCTAGGAATTTTAAAGGAAGCTGGAGAGGGAAGTTCTCATTTTTTTTTGAAACTTATTCTACAGTTTCAGTTATTGCAAATGGGGAGGACAGAAGGGCATAAGAAGACTATAAGGCATGAGAGCTTTTAAAACTATAGCAGGAATAGACCATTTTTAAAAATGCGGTGCCATATATGAAAATTTTAAGGTGACTTAAACATACCTTTTGTCTCTTTCCTCTGTCTTGTTTTTAAACAGGTTAAAGCATTCCTTCAGCCTCCAATTGAAGGCATTGTACTTGAAACTTATGGAAGTGGCAATGCCCCAAACAACAGAGAGGACGTGCTGGAAGAACTGAAGGAAGCAGCTGAACGAAAAGTAGTGATTCTGAACTGTACCCAGTGCTTACGAGGGTCTGTTAAAACCGTCTATGCAACAGGGCAGGTGAGGGTTGTGCAATGGAAGAAACATCCCACTGATACAGCTTGGTTGCAAACTGCTAGTAGTCCCAGTGTATAAAACCAGGTTTATTGACTGTAAAGTGATTGCTCATAAAATAACTACATCTGAAAAATCTTAATCCAGAGGCATTTAAATGCGTATCTACAAACAAGATCCTGTTACTCCTGGTCTTAATGGTGGAAATAGTCAGCTCAGTTCTCAAATGAATGATTGCTCACTCCTGTCATGTACAGCACTCCAGGATACTTTGCATTAGATTGGTAGTATCTCAGAGGGATTCCACTGAGCTAAAAGCTGGTTTAGGGATCAGATGTTCAAATAAAGTAGCTCTTGATAAGATAACAGTTCCTTAGGTACAATGTGGGAGCATCAAGAAAGCCTGCAGATGCAAGCACTATTCCAAAACCCAGTTCTTTATTTGACTGGAAGTACAACCGAATTCAGTGCAAGATTGGAGAAAAGTATGTAAGGAAGTGTCTGTCTTGAAGAATGGAAATCAGTTTAGTTAAACCCATGAGGGCTGGTTTAAAGCAGGCTTTGTGTACATACTGTTCAGGGCATTTTATAGTGAGTTTCTCAATTGTGTATTAAAACACGACAGCACTGTGGCTATTAAGAGCTCAAAGCCGTATAAGAATATGCGTTGCATGTGGTAGTGTGAAGGAAGCTGGTTTAGCTGGCCTTTAGAAAAAGACCAGCCATTAAATAGCCAAGAAGCTCTACCAGAGGGTGATTCATCCTGCTGCTTTAGACACCTGGCTTTGTTGGGAGCAACCACCTGTCTGGCAGAGCCAACCTCTTCATTTACTGCACGGCAAACCTGAATACCCTAGTCTGGTGCTGAAACCTGTCTCTTTTAACTTTGCTTTTGACACAGCTTTAGATTATATTTGCACGTAGTCTGTTTTGAGGAGAAAGAAAAGGAGATTGCAAGAGGTTTTTTTTCACCTCCTTGGTATCCAAACTTGGTATTTTCTGATATAGGCAGTTATTGTTTGTAAAACTTTTGTGTAACTTAATGGAGATGTTTTGAAAATCATCGACTTTTGCTCTGTAGCAAATACTATAGGAATATGTGGATTAGATGGAAAAATTCACATGGAAGTTAAGTCAATAAAACCAAAATTTATATTTGAAAAACAACATGAACATGAAGCCTAGCTTTTATGCTATCTTCTGCTTGAAATAAGCTGCTAAAATATATAGAAGGAAGAAAAAAAGCCTTTTCTATGCTCTGGTTAAAAGATTGTCCAAATAGACACCTCTAAAATGGCTTTGTGCACTCTGATCCAGACTGTTGATATGCTGAATTGAAAGATTCTGCTCAAGTCTTACTGAACCACTGTAAGGCTGTGTGGAAATGTGTTCCCTTCTGGATTCCACTTTTTATATGGAGTATGTTCTGTATTGCTTCAGCATCAGTTGATGGAGGCTGCCCTGTTTTCTTGGTATCTTTTGAGGAGAAACTGACTGAGTCCTACAAAATTACTGCATGCTTGTTCTTTCATTGCCTTCTCCATTTCATGAGGAACCGCTCAGTGGAGAAACTATTATGGGTGAATGCTGTAAAGTTGCTGTAGTGTTAACTTTACTTTGATTTTTCTTTAAATGAAATATTTCAAAGGTCTGCACATGGCTGGGCCAGTTTTCACTCATACAAGCCAGCCAGGTAGGTCAGCTGAATCGCTGGTTTCCCTTGAAGTGTTTGTTTTAATTAACTCAGTGTCTGGCCTCTGATCCCTCTACACAGTACAAACTTATAACTGAGGGGACTTTAGGTATAGGAAGGAAGCTGGGAAATCCCTTCCTCCTCCTCTTTCTCAAACCTGCTGAAAAAGCCCTAACTGTTCTTTGATTAGTTCTGCAGTACAGAAAGTATTTCTCACCTTCTCTGTATGTTTTCCCATGGGACTAAAAATATGTTAGTCTGGGTCTCTCAGAGGTGGTTAATGAGCTAATTAAGGCTCTGTATCTTGCTTAAAATATTAGTTAAGCCACAACAAATTTTGAAGCTTAAGTTTATATACAAGAGACTTAACAGTAAAACGCAGTGCAAGAACCTAGTTCAAGATGCTTAACTGTGAGGCATCACATTTTGGCAAAGAGAATGATCTAAGATTTGCCCAGGTACAGTTCAGTGACAAGAGATCTGAAATTTTCTTTGTCTTTGCTGTTTTGTACACTTATGAGGCTTGCTGATCACAGCAAAGATCCTTCTTTTTGCTTTTGTTCAGATTGGATTTTTTTAACTACCAGAAAGATAAGTTACAAAGGTCATCTTTTTCAGTTGTTCTTGTCAGAACTGTGTAAATTACGTATTTTAGTTGCATCTTCTAAATCGTACACTGCTCACGCAGCCTGAAAGGATCTGAAAGCACTCCTGCTGTGAGCACACAGTAGTGCTGGAATTCATCCAAAGCAATGCCCCATTAAAGAATGGTAAATATGTCTGTGTGAGAACAGCCTACTTGGCAGTGTTCAAAATGCCACTGGGTTAAAACAGAGTAACTGCAGCTTTTCAATAAAGGGAATCTGACAACTCTGCCGATAGCTGATACGGACCTGTAACCTTTCCCTTTTAGCAAGCGACCGTGGCAAGCATTTGGTGGAATTCTTCAGTGTTACTGCATGAAAAGGAATTTAAAGTAAAAGTCATCTTTATTCAGCTTGCTCTAGTATTTGCTTGGTATTTGATAACTGAAATTACAAAAATTACAGTGGCAGTTGGAGGAGCAAGAGAGTGGAGGCTCAGCTGCATACTGTGTTCTGTGTAGCTGCTCATCATTTATATGCCTTTTCTGTACACACAGGTATTTCTGAGTGCTATGCTAATTGGAATCATTATTCCTTTTTATTCAGACTCTCGCTGATGTTGGAGTAATTCCTGGAGGTGATATGACACCAGAGGCAGCCCTAACTAAACTGTCATACACGCTCAGCAAGAGAAACCTTAGCTGGGAGGAGAAGAGGCAGGTAAATATTTGTGTGACCTTGAAAGACTTTAGGTTTCTCATCTACTGTGCTAACTTCTGCTTAGCTTCATGCCTTGAGCTTCTCTCTTGCATTTACAAGCAATTATTTACAGAGCCATAATTGGAACACCCCGTGGTTTTTTTTTCTTACAGAAAATACTATTAGACAAATAAAGATTTGTAGATTTGGAGAGAAAAAAATTCTCTGCATAAGTCAGGTGAAGACCATGACCGAGCCATAAAAATGCCATTAAATGATAGTAGTCTAGCTTGGATATTTTCTGTACTGAAAACTCTATGTGGAAATTCATATGGGAGACAGAATCTCATCCCTTCTGAAGTCAGCAAAGATCTCGTCACTGATCTTAGTGTGGTAAAGATTTCATCCCAGACTCATTCACGCACAGCTAATTCTGAAAATAAATATTGCCTACAGCCTCTTCCTTTACAGCATTAGTCATAAGAGTATTAGATTTTATTTCTCTAAGAGGAGATATGCTTTATAATACATAAAAAGTAGAGGATTATTATAAGGACCAGCTGCTTTTAAAATCAGAACCCCTTTAACAATGTTCTTTCTGTTCACTGGTTGCTTAATCAAGGCTTTTTTCTGCAATTATACAACTATTTATCATGTTCTTTTTATACAAGGAACATCAGCTATGAATTAGATAAGGAAGCAGCAGTCTGCAGGAATGCCTGAGTTTCCATGCTTGTATGCAGTGAAATCATAATCCTGACACTTTGGGAGCTGACATTATGATGAGTCACTCTCCAGACTTAACACTGCATGCACATGTGTATCTCCCCATGGTGCTTTGTTTTTATTGAAACTGAAACAAATTTGATCATTATTTCATGCTCCATATCTTCCAGCCAGTAGCAGCTGTTTAGACAAACATATTTGTATACCTGTGATCATAAGTGTGGTGGCTGGAAGTACCACCTACCGGGCTTAGAAACAGTTTCAGCCTCGGAGCTTTCAACTGTTTGCTAAAGCCCTGGCTCTGAAAAATGGGAGGAGTTATATGTGTCTTCAGTGAGGATGTCAGGAACATACCCTGTGCAAGAACATGCTTGGCAGGCGAGACAGTGCTGTGTGAAGAGCAGTGTTCTTGCATGTGTTTGCACATACACACTTTAGAAACCCCAGCTCTTCACTGGTCCCCCTTTGGCACACACACACTGATCCTGGAACATACGTGCACCCGCTTGGGTTTTTTTTTAAATGCAAACTTTAATCTTCTTGCACAGATGATTATTTGACCTGGGACAGGAGAAACCTTCCCAGCTGGCTTCCTGCCTAGGTGTGTGAGTTAAAACTTCATTTGAAATCCAGTTTGCCAAGGTGAGACAGCTGAATAGTCAGGTGAGGATTTGATGATGTTTTAGGTACCACTGGCACAAGGTACTTCTACATCTTCATGTGCTGCCCTTTGGAATGTACTACACAGTTTTTGTGTGATGATGTGCTGGACCTCCTTTATATGGTTTAAAAAACAAAATTGCTTTGTAATTCCTTTGAGTTATGCAGGATCAGTTTCCTCATTTCACTCATTGTACAGACCCACAAACGATTGTGTTGGCACAACTGGGGGAGCAGCATGCTGCATTGCCTGGGCAGGAATGAGTGGTAAAGACCAGGAGAAGAAAGCCTGAAAACATGTTGTCTGTGGCAATATCTTCAGCTAAACATATCACCAAACAATAGTCTCCCAAGAGACGGAAGCTCTCCTGAAGCTGGCCTGGTTATTTTAGGATTCTCTTTCAACATGAAGAAGCAAGGAATGTGCCCCCAGACACATACAAATGTGTGAAGAGCTGGGAGGACTAAGGCACGTAGGGCTTTGCACAGGGTGCATTTAGCACAGGTGCCAATTGCTAAGGTTACCTGTGTAAAGCAATGATCTCAACCTGTCAGATTCTAAAAGTGTGCCAAAGCTGTTGGTATCCTCTGAGTTACATGCATATGGGACTCTTCCAGCAGACAGCTATGGTGTTGTCAGCTCTTGGAGGTTTTTTTTTTAATAAAGGGCATGCCTAGACACAAGTAAACCTGGGGCATTCCTCCTTCCAACATCACATCTGTTTCTTTCAAACTTTCACAATCCTGCTTTTTAAAATTCTAATTGAAATAACTATGGGCTTTATAGCTGCATCAGCAACCTTTTGTGAAAGAGTGCCAGTATGTAAAATTGTCAGAATTGAGGAAACCAGTTGCTTTTTCTTAATAACTGCCTCCTATCTGTGTTCTCCAGATTTCCCAGAATCTGTCTTTTGGAGTATTTTCATTTCTTTATTGCCCCATTCAAGTACTTTCTACACATGAATTGGCTGACCTTTTTACATTTTGATTTGGAGTTTTTTTCCAAGTTACGTTGGATGCACCCGTCCTGCAAACTGTTCCATGCCTGTTTGCATACTGAATGACTAGCACTACTGTAAACCCTCTGCATTCAAAGCTGCATCTACGGCCAAATTTTAACAAAATCAGGGCTAATGGAGCTGTTTGAAAACCCATGGAAATCCATGATTGTCTACAGGCAGCACTGGGCTTTGTTTTGAGGCCTGTGTAGACAGTCTGTGTAGGAGTCCTGAGGTTTGTGAATGCTGGCAAACGGCAGCATTTCAGAATATTCTGGTCTTAAGCCTCACTCTGCTCATTACTCACTATCTTTGTGTTTTTAAGTAGGCTGCATCTTACCCCACTAGGGAACTTTTGTCTGCTTACTCTGAAAATGGGGGTGTTTTGTTATGTGCTTATTTTGGTTTCTCTGCTTTGGAAGAAAGCTTTATTTCCCTGTCTCTTGCCCTCCTTTGTCTTTTTAAACGTGCAATCTTCATGGGACAGTAACTATTTCTTTAATCTTTTGTCTGCATTTAATTAGTTTCCATAATTCCTCCAAACAATTTTCTAACTTGATAGTAAAGTTTTTTATTAGACTACCACCATATTTTTCCTCTGCTAACAAAGGGTTTGATTGCTTGGTTTTCAGATGCTGAGTGAGAATCTAAGAGGAGAAATGACTGTTGTACCCACAGGAGCCAAGATCTCTCTGAGAGATAGCAAGTTTATACAAGTGATTGCCAAATCTCTAAGTATCAGCAGCAAGGAGGTATATACACTTAAATATTTAGAATTAATATCATGTAAAGCTGCAAACTCAGTTAAATGAACCTAGATTAAAGATGAACAGCAAAGCTGAAAGAAAAATGGAATACTGTAGGTTTTATATTATTTTTTTTAGTTCTGAGTGTCCCAGATAACCAATTGGGCTAGGGAGAAAGGACACAATGACACCAAAATGTTTTTAATTAAAAACATATTAACTTCCCCCCCCCCCCCTTTGTAGCCCCATCTTGGGTTTATTTTCTTGACTGGCTGGTTGCACTAACAAGCCTCAGACAGACACTGTAATTCAGGGTATCAATGATATGAAGAAGTGCTTTGTATTTTTTGGTCAAATGTATTGACAGTTTGGAGCAATCCAAATAATAATGGGTAAAACAGCTTAATTGTACATGCAATCATAGAAGGCTAAGGAAGCATTACAAAAGTGTAGAGACACTTGTGATGTTTACTATTAGTCCTTCTCAACTGGAAAATTAGAAAAGATGATATTGGTTGTTCAGATGCTCAATTTTCTCTTGACTTGGTTTCAAGGAAGATGGGATTTATTAACTAATGTATGGTTCTTCTTTAGTGAGCATGAGAAATGGGAGGATATTCAGGGGGCCTCGAGGGCTTATCAGGATATACAGGTGTCTGAGGAATCACATGAATAAAGTTGATCAGTCTTGAGGAGGCTGGACTATATGGTCTTTTCCAACTCCCACCAGCGCTGTTTCTCTTACTGTATTGATGAGTAGCTATGGCAGTAGAGAGGTGGTAATAGTGTGTGCACCTTAAATGGTGTATATAGATATCAGGTACCTGTAGTGTTGCCTGGGAGGAATATAAATCTTATGGATGTGAGACTGACAAAATGTAAAATAAACATGAGACCTTTTTCCTTCCAAGAACTAAATGCTACCACTTTTAAATATCCAAAGTGACTAATCTGGAGACTTTACATGAAAGCAAGGGTGGTGTTTTTATGACTTGGATATCAATCCCATTAGAGGCAAAGCTGATATTAAATGTTTAATTTTATTTGTTTCTCAGGAGTTAGAAGCCGTAAGAGATGCATTAATTCCACCTTTGGCTTGTGCTGCAGCTAAACTGGGTGACATAGACGCACTAAGAGCCATAGCAGAAATGGTAATGTAAAATTAACAGTTTGTACAAAACATTAATTTTTAAATAGAGCTGTAACTGATGGGAGGAAGCTATGCTCACTGGAATTGGTCTTACAATCAAGGTGCTTTGACTATTACAAGGTCTTTGCCTTTCAAGACTGGTATATTCTTTCCCCTCTCTGTTTTTCAGCTGTTTATATTTTCTTTTGAACTGTGAAAATACAGGTAGATTAAAATGCAAGTTCTTATCTGCTAACTTTGGAACATTTTAAAATGGTTTGTGCTGCTTTCTTTTTGCCTAACTTTCTTTATACATATTCATAGTATCCAGCTTCTGGATGTAAATCTGTCATGATTAAAAAAAAGAACTTGAAAACTATATTTAAGCAAAACACAGTGCAGTGTTAATTCAGGATTTCTTGCTCTCCCCATAACTCTAACTTCGCTTATACCTGAAAAAAGAAACAGGCATTTCCCTGTCTTCTCATTTTTTCCCCCTCTTTGCCTTGGTTTACCCTACTCTTGAGACTTTGGTAATGGGCCTCAAGAAAGGATAAATATATCTTGAAATTAAGAATAAACTAAGACAAGTAAGATTAGCAGTCTACAGGCACAAAGCTGCTGTATGGCATGCTGAAATAAAGAGCATATCTGAGGGAGAAAACATGCAGAAGGTGAAATAAATATCCTTATTGGCACTGAAACAATCCTACAAGATTGACAAGCTTAACAATTTGGTGGCAGAATTAAAATGTGAAGTATGCACCTACTGTGTGACGTGTGCAACAACTTAATGTGCAGCCATTATCTTTTTAGCATATGAAGGATATGTCCTTTTGTAGGGTGGAAACTTGAGCTGTGGAGACTATGATGGCCGAACTCCACTTCATATTGCAGCCTCTGAAGGGCATTTACCACTAGTTGAGTATTTGTTGATGTCTGGCGCGACTGTTTATGCTAGAGACAGATATGGATCTACCCCACTGATGAATGCGATCAAGTTCAGGTAACAATTTATATACTACTCTATGTAAAGTTTATAGACCTTTTATAATTTTAGATTTCAAGTCCATCCCTGCGTTTTGGTCTTGTTTTGTCTCAGCAGTCAAGTGTAAATTACAGCAGTTAACACATACCAGCTTTATTTCAAAGGATGTGACTAGCCTAAATGAAAAAAAATTAAAAAATAATATGAAATGAAAGCAAACAACTTGGTATGCATGCAGAATTTTAGCATAAAGTAACCTATTGCTGTCCTCCTGCCAAGACTTTGTCCATAATTTCAGGGCTCCACTCTTTATTCTGAGGCTTCCTTATAAAACACAGCCAAACTGATCACTCCTTTTGACTGTCAGAAGTGAGAGTGCAGGACCATGGGCTGTCTGTTTTCTTTCTGCCCTTCCCTTTCTCATCAAGACCAGACTGTTTCAATTGGCACAAAGTATACCGGTAGGTTGACATGTTTTAATCTTTCCCTTCCACCAGTGCTTTCCTGACTCTCCTGCTGGATGACTGGTTTTCTGATTTTTTCCCTTCCACCCACTCATAATTATATGGGATGGCTGCATGGCCCTGCCTGCTTTGTGGATTTCCTCTTCCTGCTGTTATGAATGTCAGCAGTTCTGGAATGGTAGCCATGGATTTGCAATTTACTGGCCTGTTCCATGTTGTATAGTCCTAAGGAATGGCCATAGCACAGAGTCTAATAGTTATCAGTAATCAAAATTTAATTTTAAAACACTTAGTTTGTATAGCCTGGGGATTCATGGAGCCATTGGTCTCCTGACGTGTTAGAAGCTGCACAAAATAATCTCTCCCTGTTTCTTTGATCCACTTTCAGCTCCTTATCTCATATTCAGTTTGTATTGTAGCAGATGAGAAGCCATTTTTTTCTGTACAGGAGCTTGAAATGGTTGAATTTTCGTGGTCTTTGGGGATGACTGTCCCCAAATATTCCTACAGCTTTCTAATGTTGACAGGTTCACCTGGTTTGTCAAGCTGGAGTTAGCTCCCTGGGAGGTCTGACAGTGTGGGATTACCATTGGCTGCAGGAATAACTCGAAGGCTTCTTCTGTTTCAAAGACTAGATGTAGAAAACTCAACAAACTCTGTTAATGTGGGAGCTGAAGTCCTGCATGGCCACGCTGTGCTATTGCCATACCTACTGCATGGTCCCTTATGGCTTTGTAGCTGTTGCTTTACCTCATGAATATATAAGCCCTTCATTGGAAAACCCTTAAAGTCTTAAAGTGAAAACAAGCCCAACAGCAAATCAAACAAATAACCTCGCAGCTGAACAGAGGTGGCTCTGGTCCAATGTGAGAAAATGCTAAAGCATTAGATACTATTAGATGTTCCTGCAAATCAGGCACCTACTTTTTTTACCGCACCCATCTACCGCCTGAGGAATTTCACATGAGCTTGTTGTTTGGATTCCTTAGCATTGCCACTCCTATATTAGACTCCTACTATGACTCTTAAGCTCTTTAAAACTGCACACCCGTTTTGATACAGGGAATTGTAAAAGGAAACTGCACCATAACCATTTTCAGTTTCTCTTTTTGTTTCTATTGTTGGAATGAGAGGAAGAGTTGACTTAGAACTAATCTCATAAATGTGTATTTATAATCTGCTGTGTACTCACACTGCATTTCACACTGGTAAGCATATAAAGGAGCATGCTAAAGAGCAAACAGCTGTATATGTGTGTAATTAGATACCCACTAAAAAGATTTCTGCTACAGAAATATTTAAATTCCATTTATTAAACAGTTCTAAGTTGAAAGTGAAGAGATTATCCTGATGCAGCATACAAAGTGGCAGGGAGGGAAGGGGGAAAACTGATGTTAATGAGTACTCAATGCTTTAAACTGTTTAATATTGTAACTTTCTCAATTTTACTGAATATTGCATCAGCTTAATCCCATTTTCTGAGAATTAATATTTGTTTAATTGGCATTTAACTGCAATACAGTATCCACTCATCTTAAAAATAGCTTTCTTCGAGTCTTTTATGTTACATTTGTCAGTGGCTTGCCTTTTAACCAGCATGCAAACCTATATAAAGATGACTGATTTCTCTTTTCCACTTAATGATTTGTAATGATCAGGAGTTATGTGTCTTCTTAAAAGCTTCTTAACATAGCACTGTCAGCTGATAGACCAGCAACTTGATCTACGTCTATGACAGTCTCTTAAATTTTTTGACTTTAAGTGACTCTTTCTTTGTTTCTTTCTAAATAAGAAATAAACTACTGCATTCCCGCTTTTTCATTTGTAACTCTGCAATTTGCTTGTAGTCTTATTCACTTTAGGCATGAAGCTAAACAGACCACTGTTAATTTAGGCCAGTTGCTTGACATATCAAAATAAGTGGAATTCCTTTAATTTCTTACAGCACCCTCAAGGGATAATTCATTTTCAAAACAATAGAATAATATTTTTTTAATAACAGAAACTCTCTAAGCAGGAAAATGTCTTGAATAAAATTGTGTATATTTTGAGTAGTAAAAGCACTTCCATTTACTTGTAGAGCAGTGGTAAAAGGTTGAAAATGGGGAGTTGCTCATATAGTGCTGTGAGAACATCAGATGAGAGGCAGTAAAATTACCTCCCACGTAAATATGAATTTAAATACTTGATATTTTGCAAGGTTACATTTACATTACTTCAGGAAATCTAAGTGAAGAGTGAAAATCTAACCACCGCTGACTCCAGAAGTACACTGAAGCCTCTCCTTACAGTGTTTAAGCATAAAATTCCCACTGATACCATGTAGAAAAGTGAAATTAAGCTGCTCCTGCCATAACCATTCCGCTTGCTAGGGGAGCAAGCATGAAAAAGAATGAAGCCAGTCAAGTTTGGATATACATTACACCTGCATTTCTTTAAAGAGAGTTGGTGGAAGGTGTGCACCCTAAGGCCCCAATCCTACAATCTCTTACATGTGTGTTAATTTCACATGGATGATTCATCCCTTTTGAAGTCGATTCACTTCAGTTGGTGTCTGCCAAGTGAAGGCCTGAGATGATACGTACGGTGCAGAACCTTGATTGCTGTGAGTCTGGAGCCCTCATGAACTGGGAAGAGTTCAGATGTCTTTATCTGGAACTCAGACTTTGCTCATAGCACTGAGTGTTGAAGACTGCACCAAATCATATGTTTTGCTATTAATACATTAAGATATTAGTATCCATTGGAGTTTTTATGCCCAGTGTTATCAATAATGGAACCTAGCAGAGAGGAGACACTAGAAATGCCTTTTCTCTATTTGGTTTTTTTCCTTCAGAGAGGGATGAATAACAGTGATATTACTATCAAAAGGCTAACTTAAGTAACGTGCAGAATAGCATTGTTTCTATAGCTGTATCTGACCATGCTTTGGTAATAGGGCAGTCTAAGAAAAGGGAGACTCAGGGACAGCTCACAGATGACAATGCTTATCAGGTGAGGCTAAAGTGGGACATGCAGCCATGTACCAGGTCGTGATGTTGGCCTTCTCTCTACACCTTGACCTTTCGTTGTCCAGCAGTTCCTCTGCTCTTGGTTTTGTGCTGTCACCTTAGAACAGGAATTGCATTTGAACCGTTCCCAAGAAGTTCATGGCTCATGACATGACCTGAACTTCAGATCAGCTAAACTGTGACCCTTGTGAGGCTTTTGTAATGCCGCAGGAGAGCAGCACTTAAAGAAACAATTTCTAAAGACAAATACCTCTCATGTGCCCAAGACATAACAGTATCAGAAAATTCACAGCCAGCCTCTTGAAATATGAATAATGCCCTTGTGGTAGGTACAAGACAGCAGAAGTGGTGCTCTGGTTAGGGCTTAAGTTCCTTCAGAATGTAGATAGCGTTTGGGTGCAAGTAGGAACAAGCTGTAGTGCAGCTCACCTCCTGCATAGTTTTCATGTTGAGCGATGGGAATGTGAGAGGTGGTCTGTTTGCTTTCTTGGACAGATCTGCACTTCATAGTCACAGTACTAAATTTAACACTTTTAAGTTGTGCTTTACTATTTGTCCCTATTCTTCCTCTCCCTTACCCTTTCTCTAACAAGCAGTAGCTCACAACACTTCCTCTTCTTCCCACTGTACCAAGAAACGTGATTTTGAATAACTCCCAGTCATTGGGACATTGTATTTCTATTTAGAAATGCTTTATTGTAAGCATTTATTGTTAGTTAACACTGTTATTTTCAATGCTTAAAGATTTATTTTTTTTCAAGCCACTTTTTTTTTTCCTCATTTAAGTTTACTGAATTAAATAAGCAGGATAAATGCTCCCAAATCTGCCTGTACCGAAGATTTATAGAGTCCCCCTCAGAGTAGTAATGGCTGTGTGGCGTAAGTGGGACTTGAAGTGCTTTCTGGAGGGAATTTTGCTACCAATGAGGAGTAAATAGTTACAACAGGAAGAGAAAACCTGGCTTTTTGCTGGAATCCAGAGATACAGAACCGCACAGGGGAAGCACACTGAGGGAGGATACCACACAACATTACATGCTTTTCTGCCTTTTATCTTTTAGTGCTGTCCCATAGCACAGCTTTGATTTTAAAAAGTGCTTGTTTCATGCTTCAATTTCTCGTATAAGGTGGGAAATGAGGAATACTTCAGGGCAGTTGTTGGAGAGTAAACAGACACTCCCCATGTTCAGTTCAGTACCCAATGAGAGCTTGAGGGAACTGTTCTACTTTTAATCTATTTTAGGTCAAATTTCATTTCAGCTAATTACTGTTTTGCTTAAGACTAAGAATTAAAAACCTCGTACATGTAGAATTCGTTCTACACCACAGATTGAAAAATAGAAAACCATGCCATTATTTGCTGGCTCAAGGAGATGCTTGTGGATGACTAGCCACGTCGTAAGGGACCCACCTGAGAAAATATTTTAGATAACTGAACAAACTTGAAGCATGTGCTGTTCCAGCAACGCTTTGCTATGAGACAAAGGAAGATTTTTTTTTTTTTTGGCTGTCAATTGAAACAAAGCACAATTTTTAAAAAATCGGTCTGCTAGGTTCAATAACCTGTGTTTGGAGCACCAAAATGATTCTTAGAGCATTTGTACAGTTCTTTGGTTACTTTATAAATTACAGATTTTATGTGAAACATAAAAGCTTACATAGGCTTTATATGGATAACTGTAATGTAGCTTCTGACTGAAGATGGAGTTTCTTAAAAGGAGGCAAAGGGATTAGATAAGCAGTTTAATCCAGTTGAAATTAATGGAATAAAAAGGCCCATGGCTATTACCAAGAAAATGCAAGTAATTAAGCAGAAAGTGTATGTGAGCTTATTTTTTATTTTTAATTACTACAGATGAGCTTTTAGCTAATGGGTTGGAAAAGCTCATATATTTCCTATTAAATGATAAGCCTACCTCTTTGTTTTGAAGTATTATAGTATAGCAACTTACTTAAAATAGGAACTGTGAAACTATTCCTGATCTACTGGGTCATCATGCTCTTTCTGGAGAAAAAAAACCTGTGCTTTGATTTATAAACTAGATCAGTTGTTTAGCAGAGGAGCACTCTGTCACCTCCTTTTCAAACCTAGCTCTAAACCTTTCACTAGGTTACTTATGAAAAATGTATTTTTAAGCATTTTTGCATCTGTTATGTTATTTTCTACCCACAACAGTGCTTTTGGAGAGCAGCCTTTCCCGTAGAGTTTCTCAAACATCTTACTAAGGTATAGGTGTTGGCTATTTATCCCTTTATTTCAAAGGAAAGGACAATAAAGACCTAAAATCTCCAGGTAGAAATAAATAATAAAGGCATTGGGAAGAGGGGGTTAGGAACAGGTGTGCTTTTGATGGCAGTTCATAAGAATACTTACCATCATTTTGAATCCCTAAAAACCTGATTAGCTTCCCCATTAACCTAAAGAGTCACTGCTTATCTGCAAGAAACATCTTTTATTTAAGACTGATATATATGGCCATTGCATTCTTTAAAATACAGGAACAATGCTATGTAATAAGTAATCTCACTGTTTGCATGTATTTCAATCACTAATATTTCTGCTGTTAAATTAAGCTAGCACTAAGATAAAGGTACTAAGAATTCTTGGAAGAGGAGAGTATGCATCCATTTCCTTTTCAGAGCTGAACTTGAGCTTAGCATATGAATGAATTTTTAAAAGGGAGGGCAGCTCTGTTTACTACATCTGTCACCTTGGAGAAGATTCATTGATTGTGTGATTGTGGGAAATCTGATATAAGAACTTTCACTGACTCTTTGTGTATATGACAATGCTGGATTTAGGGGAAAAAACCTACAGGTCAAGACACTCTCTCTGTTTTTTCTATTCCTCTCATAAAGGCACATACAAGTGATTAATTTGTTACGGGAAACAGGAGCGCACCTTTCAAGCCAGGACTTGGAGAATACTGGAACAGTACTCTGCAGGTAAATGTGATACAAGGTGAGGTGGGCCTAAAATTGGGATGGAGGGGGATGGTTTTTCAGAAAAGACTCCAGAATGAAGAACTTTGGAGAAGCACTTGGGTCCCTGGCACATGAGGTGGCTATTTCGGTGCTAGACAAATAATAAGGAAACAAGTGAAGTGATGAAATTAAGAATCAACTCTATGTCAAAGCACCAGTAACTCAAGAGACCTCCAAAGTAGACAGTATTGTGGAGATCAGTGACCTGGAAGCACATACACCCCATTTTTTTCCAAGGTGTTTTACTGAGGAAGGGTGAGAAAGCAGCTGTTCAAGATGTGACTTAATAACATCTCTATTTAAAAATAAAGCTGCACATTGTGTGTCATTTTTATTGTCTTAAAATCCACTTTTCAGTTATATGGAAGTGGCTTCTATTCTAATTAGTATATAATAATGTTCTTAAAAATAACTAAATCAAATGGACAGGTAGATTTAATCCCAAAACTTGTGAACAACTGCTCAGTGTCACTATATTTAATTTTAGGAGGATATAATTCTCTGTTAAAAGTTGCTTTTAATATATAACAATGTGGATATGTATTATGAAACCAAATAGATATTAGATTTAATTTTTTCCAGTACTTGTCCTGAATTACAAATTACTCTGAAAATCATGAGAAACTTTCATGTATTTCCTAAAATACAGTTTTTACTTCATTTCTTCTTTCTATTTTTGAAAAACAAACAAAAAACCACCTAAGTACTGGCCTTTGAATCAGGACTTGGCAGGAAGCCATGAAATTTGCAGGGACCAGCCAGTGCTGTATAATGTCTACAAAACAAGGTCAAAGTGAAGCTTATGTGCATTCTGTGTAGAGACTGGACTCTATCCTTTGAGTAATTCTAGAATTAAGAAACACTAGCTGGAGTGTTTCCATTGTCATAACATGCTCAGAGGAGACTGGGTAATAGGGCTTTTACCAGGAAGTTAAAATATGCGCTTCCCAGGGCACTGCAAGTGATAGGACAGAACTAAACCCTTGGTTTGTGTAGTTTCCATCTGCCAAAAGGTGAGAGGAGTGGTTTAGGGAATGACATTCCTCTGCAAATAAATTGGCCCCTTACTTAGCCCTGGTGCCACATGCAGAACCAGTTTGGCTAGCTGACCTGTCAGTAATATATCCCAAAAGAAAAAAAAAAAGGAAAGAGAAAGAGGATGTTTTAAACAAAATGTGGTTCTGATGCAGTTTGTTACAGCTTTTTAGGGAACATTGTACACCTGCATCTGTATTGCACAATCTCCTGTTGTTCAAAGCTGACATTTTGATAATCAGCAGTTTAGATATTTTTGAACTTGCATTGGTGCTTGTAATTTTAGTATAAAACAATGCAGATCTTCCAAATGGGGTGGGAGTGCCCATGTGCAGAGGCTGACTGAGGACTCAGCACAGAGTGCCGTGCTCGGGATGAGAGGGGAAGAGGCTCTCGCACATTGGTGTGGGTCAGGAACCGGGGCTGTGGCTCTCTCCCGGTTGGCAGCTGGAGTGGTGGCCGTGGTCAGAGGTGTGTCCATGGACAGGCATCACCACGTGGCCTGTACCAGGAGCACAGCCAGGCAGTGGTCAGGCTTAGAGACAGTCTGTGAACAGTGTCTCTTCCCTGCACTGCTTCTGCAGAGCTTAAGTGCTTCCTTTGCTCTTGCTGTTTTAGAGGGCCTGGCACAGTCACTTCCACCAAAGTGGACTTTTTCCACAGAGCATTATTTAGATGCCTAAAAGTTATTAAATCTGAGGTACTGGTGTTTGTCCTCTTGACAAAATGTCTCTGATACTTCTTCTACAGTATCCTCAGATGACCCTACTGATACGCTCATTTCTCCAGCATGCTTGGGCTCACTTCTCTCTCCTACTTCTTACCTCCTCCTTTTACGCCCTTTCTTTGCAGGCACTGGCACCTTCATGGTAGTCAACATGTTCACCTGGTCAAGCTAGTTAAAGAAAAAGCTATTTATAACATCTTCCCTTTGTCTGATTTGAACTATTTTTCTACATCTCATCTGTCTTGTAATGTGCCTTAAGCTGCATTTTTACCAACCTGAATTTGTCACCAAGGCAGGATTTCAACTTCTTGGGTCTTAGGAGGAAAAAGCTGCTTGTTCTCTGATAAGCTCTTGGTTCCTACACTTAGCTAACTTAACTTTTTCTCCTTACAGTTCTGTCTGAAGAAGAAACTATAAACATGTTTTTCCCCTTTGCTACTTAGCAATCCTTGAACAAACTGACTTTCACAAAAGACTATAAACAGTGATTTTTATGTTCTAATACCATCTCCTTAGCTCTCTTCTGTTTAGACTCATGATTTTATATTAGAATAGAATAGTTCAGTTGAAAGATTATGGAGATAAAAATAAATGTGTTCCTTTGGTATTGGTGATGTTTGAGAGGGAAAGGAGTACCAGCCAGAACTGAGAGCTGGACAGTATCAGTGGGAACTCTTGTGTAGGAAGTGGAGATGTACATAGATGCAGCCAATATGATCTAGTTATTAAATCTTCCATGATTTCATTTGCTGGTGTCTTATTTTAAGTGAGAGGTGGTAGTCTGGCTTTGGAATCACTTTGTTGATGTTTGGTATCTGGTTCATGGCTTTGTTTTGAAATGAGATCTCAATGTTAGTAATCTGTTAAAAATGTCAGAATATCTTCTCATATTGCAGTAGTATTGTCATCTGTCTGCAAACCCAAACCATGATGACATAAATTGGAACACTCAGGCTTATTCTGAAAGCTTGTGGAGTTCTGGAGTTGGTAAACAGTTGATTTGTGTTTGGTTTTTTAAAGGAAAAAATTTGTATAGAATTGAGATACTCTGTTTAAGTCTGTAGTTCACAAAATTAAACAAGGACATAAAGCCAAACCAGCTTTTTCTTTCATATTCTCAGATTTCATAAAATGATATTATATACAAGGATGCAGCCTTTCAAAATCAGCACCTTTCAGAATAAGATACTTCTTCAATTTGACATAGACTTGAGGGCTAAGGTTGGAGAAGGAAGGATAAATATGTCTCAGCAGGAATTAGGACCAAGCTTCCTGCCTGCTGTCTTTCAAAGAAGTCTGTCTGTCTCAGCTGAGATAGATGTGGAGACACTGGCTAAGAGCAGCACTCACAAATTAGTTCAGGATGCAAGACACTCTTTGCACTGGACTTTTAACTTCTTTTTTGAGGATTTTCATCTTTGAAAAAAAAAAAAAAAAAAGAAGTAGATAAAAGATTCTCTCTTCTGCCAGGGTGATGATACACCTGAAAAAAAGGAAGTCTTTCCTGATCACTTTATATAGACACCAAAAAAGGAGAATTGCTAACATTGCTGAAAAAGCACAGCTTTGTGTCCCTGGGAAAGATGAAATCCTAGTACCTGAGGAGGCAGGAGGGAACACCAAGGTGTCATTTCACAGTATTTATTACTTCCCAAATCTAGAACTGCATTGGCCCTTGTCCTTATAAACCCTCTGAGACCTGACCAGCTTCACTCCTGGTACCTTGGCAGTAACAGAGCACATGTTAAACTGCAGCTTGATGCTGGTGGGGTGTGAGACAGAATCAGAGAGCATAATTGCACTGTCACTGTTCTTGATATCTTAGCTCTGTCATCATCATGGCTACATTAGCTCTACTGAAATTGTGAAATGGATACATAATAATTTCTTTTCTGACTGCAGGAGTATTGATAAGGCAGCATGCCTAGGATTATCTGCTGTAAAAAGTATCACTCAGAGTTTAGTAAAATGTGTTAGGTAGTTCTTTATCACTAAGCAGGTTTTAAACATCCTGGTAAGTGTATATTGAAGCTATCTTTAGTCCATTTCATGATATAAAAGTGATGGACTTGCTGCTTAGAGGTTGCATTTGTAGTTGGAATGGTACCTATAGTGTAAATTGAGAAGTCCTCTGTATATATTTGAGTATATGGAGTACATTTACAGTGTGTAAAGGAAGTACAGATGTGTATGCCTCAACTATGGAAATCTGGAACTGGAGAAAATGTTTTGTGGTGATTATCAATTTGGTAAATAAGTAGGTGTCTTCTATTTAGAGCAGTATCTAAATTTTCTCACAAGCTACATCACCTTATGTTCTCTGGGTCACGTAGAATACAGTTCTCACTTGATCAGTAAATGGCTGCTGCAAAATTGAAGATACTTCTGTGTATTTGGAGTGCTCTAATGTCATGGAAGGAGACCACTTCACAGGTTTGACCTATGGCAGTGGGGGTTAAATTGCTCTTTCTGAACAGGTGCTATTAGGCAGTTAATTTTCAAGTGAGTGCAGCAGTCCTTGTTTGTTGCTTACACTGGTGCTAGCTGAATTGCCCTCGATATGTAGATTGGTAATATTTCTGAAAGTGCTGGTCTTTGCCCAAAGTGGTTTCCACTTTGCATATGACTGAATGATGAGATTCTGTTTGGCAAATACAGGGCTTTTCTGTCCAGTGTTGGTGATGCTTGTAACTCTCTAGTTAGGCTCTTTGTTTGTTTTTTGTTAGTTCCTTAATCTGTGACCTTACAGTGTTAACAGCAAGAGACTAGTTTTTGTAACTAAGATAATTCAGGTGCTCCAGAAGTGGCTGCTAAGCAATTTCTTTGCTTTACTAATGCTTACACTTTTTCTTTATTAATACTCATTTCTTTCCTGCAGTTTCCTTACTGACCTCCCACTGAGCTTCCTGTTGGACCTCCTTTGCCTTCCTCTGTTTCCTTATTGCTTCTGAGGCCCCATTTTTGTGATGGCAGTTTGCATTAATTATTTAATGATCCTTTCCTTCATGATGGCAGACTGAAGCACTGTTAACCTCTTAATACCCGACTACCACTTCCCTGTCCCCCAAAGGCTCCAGTTGGAGGTCATCTGGGGGGTTGCATAGAGGAACACAGAGACTATTTGCTTTCTCTTTTCGTGCCCAGCTTCTGGGACTGCTGCAAGCAGAAGCCTCTCTCTGACTTTCTCCTCAGACTGCTGCAATTAGAGGCTTCCACTCCCCTGAAAACATATTTCCAGGTACTTAAGAGATTTAATCAACAAGAGAAGTGATTTCAACCTAGCAGAGAAGTGAATGTTGCAGCCCTGCTTTCATGGTTTCTTCCATGAGTTTACCTGACTGTCTGCCCCTTGCATCTTTGAGCCGTCTCCACTCTTCACCAGCTCTGCCTGGCTTGGTTATTATATTCAAGAGCCCATCACCACCTCCATCCCTGATGCCAGCACAATGCCTTTCAGCCCCAGCGAGCACTGTTTAAGGCAGCAAACTCTGAACTTAATAAGGGTGGGGAGGGCTCCCCCTCTCTTAATGAGATTCAACCTCACTTGATGATTATCAGCATGGTTCTGCTGAAACAATCTGCAAGCTCACAGCAGAGGTGAGGTCTGAAGCCTCACAGATGCTGCTATCCTGAGGAGACTGAAGGTTGCCCTCCCAGCCTTCCCATCAGTTCAGGCTGTCTGCAGGCTTGGTACAGACTGTCATGCTTTTGCATATGTACAGGCCTTTTACCAAAATGAAAGTTAAAAATGAACCTTAAGTATTATGGATTAGTCTACCAGGAGATGTGCGAAGAAATAACCTGGTGTATATTCCTCTGAAAACTTTAACTTTGATCCTTTCTATTGCTTGTTACATGTGGAAGATAGAGGTCATCCTTAAAATGCCTTTTTTTTTTGCTTGCTGCCCATTTAAACCTTACAAATTATCTTGTAAAATTCAAAACATATAGCTGTGTTACTGTCCAGATGATATCACATAAATGTGCTGTCATAACTTCTGATAGCAAACGTAGTTATGCAAACTTGTGAAGGGGGTTTTTTAGTGGTTTTAAGTAAGTCCTGTGGATTAGTGGCCCATCTGCTTGTGCTCTCACTTACTCAGCTGTATCTTGATTTAGCTGTTGCCCTCCCCCCAACTCATTTCATGAGATAAATATTGTGTTGTGAAATATGAAACTGCATGACTTTTTTTTCCCCTTTGGTCATAGTCACACCCACTATGTGAAACTAGCCTGTTGTAAGTACTTATAGCACAGCCCTATTAATTTAAGGAACTGATTCATCAAGCTGTGTTGCTTGCTCAGCTCTTCAAAACTGTTGTAATAGTGTTCCTTACCTCTCTACCCTGGCAGCCATGTTGAGCCTGTTCTGGTTCAGCATTTGCCTGCTGAGCTAATTGACAGGATCCAGGAGCTCACTGAAATGGAAAGATTTAGAACCAATATTAATTATTCTTTTTCCAGCCTTGCAGCTACAGGCGATGTGGATGGGTTGTATGCCTGGTACCTAGCTGGTGCAGACCTGGAGCAAACTGGTTATGATGGCAGGAATCCCTTACAAGTAGTAAGTTGTGCTGTACTCCGTATGGCGTGCTAGCTGAGTGAGTAATAACGTGCACTGTCGGATAATATTCATTTAGGAAAAATAAATGTTGCTTTGTGGATTATAAACTGGATTAGAATTTGTTACAAACTCAAATCTGGTGCTCTTGTGAAGCAATAAATAGTTGGAGCCAGAATTTTTCTCATCAATGTCAGAGGAATTAAAATTTAAATTGGATTTTAATTATTTTGTGGTAACATACTCTTACTTCCCACAAGTAAGTATTTGCATGTCCTGGTGCACAGGATGGCAAGACTTAATTCACATCTCTACTTACAGGCAGAGGCTACAGGACAGAAGGAGGTTCTTGACTTCCTTAGACAAAAGCACTGAAGAAGGTAAGATCTAGTTCTCAAGTACTGGAGTTCTGGAATGTACAGCTCAACATACACGCATATGAAGAGGGATTTTGTCTAGTTCACCCTGGGACATCTTGGTTCAGCTGCAGTCCCTGTCTTGGTTTCTGATAGGACTCTGGGTACTTTAATCCTTCCTTGTAGAGTGGGGCTAATGTTTATTCCTCTTCCTGCCTGAACCTGGAATGGTGTTTTTGTGCATTCCACAGTGTGGTTCTGAACTTGGTTGGGAATGTAAAAACTACCAAATAAAACCACTGAGGGCAACAATGTGTTGTCCCTTTGGCCTGTTGCAATAAATTGCCCCTCTGTCTTGCTTGCACTACAGAGGAAATGCCTTTTACCAGACACGATGCCAGGCCTGGGTCTCTGCTGTGCCCCCAGTGCGGGAGCGTTCCCTTCCCCAGTACAGCTGCAAGGAGATCACAACTCTGAGTGCAGGATAGGGCAGTGCCATGGTCTCCCTCTTGCTCAGACCTTGGATGCAGCTGCCTGGTTGTCCCTGACATGGACTCGCTGCATGGAATCTCTTTTGGGCTGCCGTCATCCAAGGTGTGTTTCCCTGGACATGTCCATGTGAGGCAGGTGTGTGCCTTGTGTTCAGAGCATCAAATCTGACAAATATCTCTAAGGGGCCTTGTTTGGGTGTTTGACCTTCTCCAGTGCTGTGCCATAACTGGAAGCATTTAAAACACTCGCCTTCCATTTCTCAGAGCTCCTTTCTGATGCAATACATTTTTGATTTAGATATCTCTTCTCTAGTATATTGGCAAGTCTAGTCCAAATTTAAATATTGGGATGTGTTAACACAAACTGTAGTTAAAGGTTTTGCTGCACGAGTGGCTATCTGGCCAATCTCGTGTCCAACTTGAGAGATGTTAGTGGGGACTGCACTTGGAACAACAGCATTTTTGATTCACTGTGTACTGGGCTACATGAACATGGGACACAGTTTTTTTGCTTTGCTTTGAAGTTCTGGTGTTTTCTTTGGTTTCAGCTGATATAGAGGAATTAGATATAATCACAGTCTCAAGTCTTCCAGTGTTCAGGATGACGATGCCGAAAATACCTTCAGAATATGAGTTATATTGCAAAGGGACTTCCATTTTCAGTGGAATAGGTCTGCAAAAATTACTTTTGTTTTGTAAGTAGGGAGCGAATGTGTTAAATCCTCAGCTCTTTCATGGATCACCTCATAATTCCTTTGGACTGAGCCACTAGTAGTGTAGGCGGACTGAAGGAAGTCTTCAGTACCGCATGAGAACTGGCTTGGCAGGCTACAAGGTAATCTGTTCTCAGGAAGGTTCTGGATACTGCCTAATTCTAAACATCCATTTTCTCTTTCTCCAGAGGCTGCAGAAGATGTTCAGTCATCATCAGAAATACCGACTTGAACCATTCGTGGTGTTAAGTCCTAATGGGAGAAAAAGAGGAAAGGAACAATGGTAGCTGTGCTTGGGGCATACAGGCAAGCTAGAGCTTAGAATGGTTCTTTATTTAGAATCACATTGTTTTGCTAAAAATTATCTGCTGCTTTATCTTTTAATCACTTTTTTTGAAAAGAAATTCTTTTAAACAAGTGACGCTGGAATATATTGTCATTCCTGTACAAATTCTGTTTTTTAAGAGGCCTTTTGAATATTCTTATGTTAGCTCACTAACAGTATTGCAGGCATAGCAAATGGAAATGCTGTGGTGATTTCATACCAAGGAAAAACAGTGGATTGTGCATTTCTGGGTTACAACTAATAAAATCTCTGAGGAACAATGTTGATTTCACTTGGTCTGGTTTTTTGCAACGACTTGTATCACTTCAGTTGCAATTACAGCAATTGTGAGTGTCAGTGCAAACAATTGAATCAGTCATGGGCATCTGCCTGCAGTTGTGTACTAATCTTCACCAATGTGTCACTATAAAACCTCACTTGAAATGAGTAGGAGGCAGATGCCATAAAGCATGTTTGTGGGACTGCCTAAGTGAATTGATTGTTTTATTTCTAATAGCATCTTTCCCACATCCTGACCGGAATATAATCAAGATTGCTACATGCTGGACACAAAATTCTTTGGACTGTAAATGGGATCTCAGTATTAACAGACCCCAAGTTTAAAGTCTGAACACTTTCAAACTAAAGAAAGAAAGCAATACATATCTTTACAGCTGTGTCTGCCGTAGAATATGTAAACATAGAGAATAATTCAGTCAAATGCACATACTGGAGATGGCAACTTTTAATTTCACCTACAGCTTCTGCAGTAATCTATGGGGATTTTCTATCTGCTTCATCTGAAGGGAATCTTTGAAGTGCAGATAGTTTTTTCTTTTTCCTCTTTATACTATTCAATCTTCCCACAGATATTCTTATCATAGAGAAAAGCTGCATGGACTACTTGCTCAGCCTGTTAGTATTAAAAGATTCCCAAGGTATGTTGCATGTTAGATCCCACTAAAACAAGGTAACTGTGCATGTAGTCTAAGAAAATGCTGTATACACTCCAGTTAAAAACAAAACCAAACCATAAAAATGCTTGATTAATATGAAGAGTAGTGCACCTCTTCACTACAGTCACAAAAATTACAACTATGCTGTCTCATTATTAAATAGCTGATATTACATTGCAATAAACATGCCTTAGATTGAATAAAATGAATACAGAATAAAGTAAATGAGATCTAACATCCAAAATCAGGCATCAAATTTATTATCTTTCTGGTGTCTTATCTGTAAGTACATAAAGGTGATGTATGTAGCAAAGTAATGTGTGTGAAAATTTTTACCGTCAGGAGTAAAATCATGCACAGACTCTTCTTCCTATGGTATTCAGACCTATTATCTTAGCTCTTGCCTTGTCAGCAGTCTAAATGTTGATGCACTGAACTATCTAGTCAATCCCTTGATAGTCTTCTCTGCAAGTGACTTTCTTGGCATTGGAATATTTTCTATTTTTCAATGACTCTCAGATGCAATCATTTGTCTATAACAGCATCCATTCTTTATTTCTGTACCAAAATGGCTGACTGCAACATATACTGAAGTGTCAATATTCTCCTCATACTTTTCAATAAAAGGTCATCTGATCTATAGAAAACTTTCTAAACAATAACTTCTTATATTTCTAAAATACAATATCCATCTGAAGTACAAAACATACTTTTTCTTTTGAACAAAAAATGACATTCTGGTGCTAATTACTGAAACGACAGGTCTCAACAGTAAAACTGCAGGAGAGGTAAGAAAATGGCCAATCATTTCGGTCCTGTGTATAAGCCAGGTAAAGACACAAAAGACATTTCCAGATGTGATCCAGTAAGACTTTTATTTAAAAGCTCATAAAGCTAAAGGGAAATTGTTTGGGTCATGTTTACTGTAAGGATAAAGCAGTATTAGCTTCTTTCTGACACAGCTTTACAGAAACATATATCCTATTAATATGTCATCTTGCCTAAGATAAAGTTCCTGCAATCTTCTGGAAAATTTGTGATTTGCCTTATGAATAGACCAATATGTTTTAATGGCAGACATATGAAGGTAAATTTAATGTTTATCTGAGGGAGAACTGGATCTCTTTTATATATGTCAAAATTTCATTCAAGAACTGTGAACAGTCTGCAAGTGTTAAGAGAAACTGTGTCTAGAGTGCTGTGATTTAAAAAGTGGCAAGAATCACCCACCCAAGACCAGAAATTTCAGCTCTTGATTCGGTGTTGGGGACGAACTTCAGTAACACTTTGGAGATCCTGTTTTTGTCTTGTTCATCTACAACACCTTTTGCTTCATGCAGTGGATTTAATAATCATAATTATACTTCCTGTGATAACTCCCAGTCTTATGATGAATCTATTTGTGTGTAGTAACCCTTAAGCTTTGCATAGTTATTGCTCAAAAGTAAAATCTTAATATTAGTAAGGGATGAAAATTGTTCCTATTTGTTTCTACCTATTTCAGTTGCTGCAAGCAACAGAGTGTCTTTCATTAGTTAAAAGTATGCTAGACATTCCAGAGGCAGCTTAATTTTTTTAAACATCCTAATTTTTCTCCTTCAGATCATTCTTAAAAAGATCTAATGCACCTCTTTTTATCCAGCAATCTTCTGCTCAGTAAAGGGTTGCAGATTAAGGAGCTGTACAGGGCCAATACTAATGCAAACACCCTCATTCCATTGCCAGGACTAACTGTGGGTCGGTTTCACAACTTCTCAAACAGCTTTAACTCCAGTCACCCATGAGGTCCATGCACCCTTCCATGTCTACATCCAAGTACAGTTTGGGAGATCTAGCACATACTGTGAGGATCATCTGCAGATCTGTGCTTGGTATTTCAGACACAGTACCCATTGGAATGGCACGGTGGAAGCTGGATAAAGTTACTTTTGCTTTTTTTTTTTTTTTGTGCAGAAAGGCTTGTGATATTTTTTAGTCTCAGTACTTAATTGGAACGTAAAGATGGCATTTTAATTTCTGCTAGGACACGGCAGTGGCTCCCATTCTCTTCCAGTCTCAGTGTAGTAATGCAAGTGATGGGGCTGTAGTTTTCCTTGCACTGCAGAATCACCACCAGGTGAAATGCCATGCCAGGGAAGTGCACAAGCTCCGGAGACAGCCTGCACCTGTGCGAGCCTCAGAGAGACTCCAGCGGGTCTGGGACCATCCTGTTGCCTGCAATTTCAGCAGTGACTATAGAACAGCGTAAAGGCATAATCAGTAATGTGGGACTCGTAACTGCTGCACCAACGTTGGATTTATTTCCAGTGTTGAATCTTTTAAGTTGCAGTGATGTTCTGGAAATGAAAGCTGGTACTGGAACATCTGCTGCCTCTCCACAGAGGAGACAGTATGAATGCCTCCTCTAAAAGTCAAACATTACATCAATTCTACAGCTTTCTTCACTTGAAAGACAACACCCAGCTTCCACTTTGTTTCTTTTTCCTAATGATCCAGCTAATACTGCCAAGGGATAGGAACTACTTGGCCTATGTCAGCACTTCTCTAACACTGCAGAAGGCAGAGATTTGCACAACTAACATGTCCAAGTTCCTGTCTGATTTGAGCTACAGCTTTCCTTTCCTGAATGCAACCACTTTCTTTTTTTACTGATGGCTGAAAATATTAAGTTTCTGTTTGGAGATCTCTTATAAAGCTTTTGTCATGGAAGGGCATTCTTAATTATTTAAAAAATCAGCATGTGCTCACTCTCTTATTCCATGTCCTCATGGTAAACTGTTAACATCTGACAAGGCTGGCTGAGACCCTGACAGATTGGTTGTGTCTGATCGGTACTTGCTGAATTAAATCAGCTGTTCAGCAAAGCTTCAGTATCTGCTCCTTCTCCTTAAATTGCTAAATAA
The DNA here is from genome assembly GCF_036250125.1 of Pseudopipra pipra. Classification (NCBI taxonomy): domain Eukaryota; kingdom Metazoa; phylum Chordata; class Aves; order Passeriformes; family Pipridae; genus Pseudopipra; species Pseudopipra pipra. The sequence goes on from NC_087554.1 coordinate 55,655,901, forward strand.
CTCCAGTTCTGCACGTCTTAACTTAGAGTTACTATACTGTAGCATGTCTCAGTTGTCTCATACAAGGATTTTGCTGTTCAGCAGTGAGTGATAATGAAATCTCTCATCTGGAACTAAACCCCTCCTTGAATCAGAGTTTCTTTATTTGCAGTCTTCTGAATGGTGTGATCTACTGGTATGCTTCCAAAAAGATTATGATCTAGTTGGAAGATTTCTCCATTTTTAAGGCTTGTTCAAGTAGTGAGATGAGTCAAGGAGGGAAATGTATCCCTTGGTCATAGACAACAAAGTGTGCCTAGTTCCACTTACACACAAAGCATAAATGGATCTAGAGCATGATCAAATGCAGCCACAGGTGTAATCCACTTGTCCAGGCAGCTATGCTGATCCCTGCATAGGATGTATTACAGCAATTAAGAAACAAAATGCTTTTAGTTTCCAGCAATACAATTTGTTATTCACTGAGATAAACCTGAAGTAATTGTATGATGGGTGAAAACAAGAAATTTATAAAGAACTGATCAAATGTGCCCAGCATATGTTATCACAAGCATTGCTGATATGTTTGTGTCTCTTCCAAGTGGACTCTATCAGCAGTATAATCATCTTCTAGACTAGTAAGACTAGTCTTCCCATGATTCTTTAACAGTGTTTTATGACACAGTGGTGTTTGATTGCATGGTTGTACCAACACTTTAATTTTAGTGACTCTTTTAGAAAAGCTACTAATGTAGAAGGCTTATAAGGTATGTAAAGTACTCTACTGAGCCATACAAATGAATCTGTGGGACTCGAATGTTGCCATCTTAGATAGTCTATGAGTCAGAATAAAATCTGGTACTACCAGATTTATTATTTTGCAAAGTGTCTACCTGGAAATTACTTTAGAAACTTAATTATACATACATTTGTTTACCTCTGATCAGCTGAATGGGAAGAGGCAGAAGCCTACATCTCAAAAGTGTAGCTGAGGCAAGTATCCCGAATCATGGCAAAAAAATGAAATGTCTGGCGTGGAGCACACAAAACAGCACTACTTAACGTGGCTCTGTTTGGAAGAGTTGATACAAATCTCACGGTCAAAGGATTTGGTCCTTGATGTCCAAATCTATGTTGTTGTCTGACCACAACTGCTGCTGATGTACCAGGAGGATATAACAACTGGGGCCCATGCTCCTCGCAGGCTCTGCAGGCAGGGCAGGGGCAGTGCCCCTCTCCCCCTCACCCAGCCCCGCCAAGGCTCTCCTGTTGGGACACGCTCAGCCAGTGCATATCTTCTGCACTCCCACTGGCGTTTTGAGCTTCACACCGGCACCTCCCTCCCACTCCAGGATGCTGCACATCAGAGGGAGACGTCAGCCAAATCCATGGGAAGGCGCCAACCAACAATATCCTGCAGCTTCGCTCTGCAGCCTCCTCTGCGCACAGGCACCGCCAGGCTTCGGCATCGCGCGACCTGATGCGTGGCACGTTGCACAACGGGACAGGAAAAGGCTGAGAGGTAATTCCCTGCCTTGCAGCAGCAGTAAATATCATAGCAATAAATAACCCCTCTCTCAAGCCATGGTATTCCTTCACATCTTCTCAGCTTCAACATGGGACCAGAAGAATGGTGGCCAGGGGAGATATTACGTGGCCAAAACTGCCTGCTAAGTATCCTATGCAGCACTTCTGAGTACAGATAAGCCTCATTATTACATGTTTATGTGCACAAATAATGTGTTTCTTCTCTAGTGCCACTGTTGTAGATCCCATTAGGCTCTCATGCTTGGTGTTCACCAGTCACAGATCCTGGTTTTAAGAGCTTACAAGTGAAATTACATGAGACTCCACACAGAGAAAGGTGCTAAGAAAGGGGCAAGAGAATGACAGTAGTGTTTGTTTACATCAGCTGGTTATTTCTACACCTTGATTTCCAATTACTTAACATGAAATGATTAATTATTAGCATAGAAGGGGAATGACGATCATGGCAATTCAGTAGCAATGGTCACATATAGCAAAGAAAAGAATTTCAGGGTGAAGAAAAAGGAATCTTAATGGCAATCTTTTGCTGAGAGATAAGGAGTTATCGCAATTAGAACAGACAGTTGTAAATTAGTCCTGTCATGTGCAAGAAGCTGCAAGATGCTGATGTCTTGCATCTTCCAGGGTGTGTGGCTTCCTCCCTGGATATGTTTTGCTGTGGATCTTTGTGACCAGGGCCCAAATTGGGATTTCAGTAAAACTGGGATTTCAGTGCATCATACCCTTTCTGTGGTGCATATGAATTTCTAATTCCCCTTAAGAGTCAGTTTGGGATGACATGATTCCAGCACTCTTGAGGCATCCAGCAAAGATCTCTGTTGAATCCTGTAGAACTCCAGAGCTTCAGGGCAAAGACAACAGGCCTGTTATCTCTACTATCTGACAAGAGTGTGATGTGAAGTAAGTTACTTTATTTACTTGGACCACTTTGACCAAGCTCTCTGCCCACAGCTATGTCACCATTCACCCCTGTTGGAAAGTTCTACATTCAAGGACATAAAACCGGAAATATGACATGCTGCTAAAAACTGCCATGCAACGTCAGTGCAAAGTCTCAGTCTGACTGTATCTTCAATAGCTTTAACCAGCAAATACTTGGGAAATCTCAATAGATGGTCAAATAATGAGTAATTACTTCCTTTCTCGTGGGTTTATGGCACAGGACACGTAATTCGGCCAACTCTGAAAAAAGTGCTGGTGGGTGAACGTGAAAAATCAAGGTTTTTGGTGGCTATCACAATTAGGCATTGCAATCAATTATGAAGTTTTTAAAGCAGATTTAGTGCACAGTAGCTAATCTTAAACATGAATTGCTTGGATGAAATATTAAAAAAAAAAAGTGGGTGATTTCAAGTGTCAGCTTCCAGGGTCTAGCCTGAAACTTCATGGTAGAACAAAACATGGCTGATATTTTATAGAAGTCAGCCCTTATAGAGTAAGACACCTGGGAACTGAAGCATTAAGAATTGGTCATGTCACAATTGTGTTCACTGGCTATTTAATTTGTATTTTTATTTCAAATTCAAAACAAAGCAACACACAAAAAAAAGAAGACTTGGTTGTGAGGAGATAAAAATGTAACCATGAGACCAAACTTTCCTGAAATTTGGTAAAAATGCTACAGAGACTGTTTATCCAGGGTTGATTGCAAAACAGGACTTGGTGGATTCCATTTCTCATGTGCAAATTTCCAACTGCCATCTCGATGCTGGTCCTCCTAAGCTTCCAGTGGAAACTCATGACAAAGTATAATGTACATCGTGGCTGCAGAAGTACCTCCTCATTGCTTGCAATGTGCTTTTCCTAATGTTTTTTATGGCCAGAGTTGAAGCTTCTCCCTAATATTAAGCTCGATGCAGAGGTGGACAGATCTCCCAGGACATATCTGTGTGACAGCTCACACACCATCTCTGCACTCACTCTTTTTTTTTTTCTTTTTGCAACTGCTGATGCACTGAACGAACCTACAAATGTGCAAAGCCTTGAGGTCTCCTTATTCTAGTCCTGTTATTAAAAGAACTGATGTGTTTAACAATTAAATTGAAAATTTGAAGGAGAAACCAGAAAATCTGTAGTGTTATTTATATGCCACTGCTCACTGTTGTGCTACTGAATACAGACAGAGTTTTACTTGAAAACTTCTGCCAAAAAGGAAAAAAAAATTTGTATAATGTAATTTACACAGTTAACTTCTGGAATGAACAAGATGTTAACAAGGAAACTGGTGAAGAGTGGTATTACACAGTAAATTGGTATGTAACCTCTGTAGTGCTCAGGGACATTGAACTCTCTGTTTAGGTACATGAGATACAAACCCCTCTCCAGCTAAATTGATAGTTTTGGATTTAATTTAAATTTTATGCATACAAGGGTGGCATTTTCCAATAAAATGTGAATTCTTGGCTTCATAAGAAGCTCTTATCCCTATTTTAATTTCTATCATGTCTTTATTAATTTAACTACTGAATAGTAAATCCACAGTGATCTTTCTGGAAGTTCTTGGTTGGGAAAACATCCCACCCTGTACGTTTCTCTACAAATCACTTGATGTTATTTAGGCAATAAGCTCAAAAGGCTTCCTATTTATGAGGAAGCATTAGGCCATCTCTTAAGGTGTTTATTACTGCAAAGCAAGTTAGTATCAAGCTATTATTATGTTCACATGTGACATGCAGTGGGCTGCTATATTGACAAATCAGTTTGAACCAACTAAAGTAAACACGAAGTTGCCCCATCAGTGTTTGCTATGAACATATGGAATGCTGATTTCCCAGGGTGGGAGAAAATCCACTTGCAGAGATTTTTTTTTCTTTTTTTTTGTTCTGTTTACCAGGCCCAAGAATATGAAAGGTACTTTACAGGACATGTCAGACTCCAGGTCTATGTTGAAGAGACTGCAAATCTATTTTTAGGTGAGCATCAATGAGCAAGAATAGCAAATCAGCAGGGGAATAGTGACAAAGGTAAAAATGGTAAGCAGAGAAATGGTAAGCTCCATGTCCAAGCATAGTTTGTGTGCTGGATTTAAATCTAGAACTGTCAGATAAAACTTGTTGTTGTTCAAGGAATAGTACTTTTGGTTGTCCCATGCACTTCCACATTACCTGTGGAATAAGGTACTGGCAAGAAAGTATTAGGACCTTTTGCCAAAGAAGCACAGGGATATTGATCGATAATAATGATAGCGCCTCCCAGGCATTTTTCATAACTCCATTTTTTCAAAGTAGAACCTCCCTGAAATATAATCTCCCTCTCATTACCAGAGCATTCATGATCTTCCATATTCTGCCATGCAAACAGCACACCCTTTTATGTCCTCCCACAAGCTTACCCTTCATCTTCACTTCCTCCCAGACCAGCTCTTTGTCTCTTACAGTCACCTCTGGCATTATGTCTCCTTTTGTGCTGCCCTCTTTGTTTGACACTATCAAGTGACTAGTATTTGCTTTCCTGTTCCAAGAAAACTCTGCCTGCTATACAAGGTGCTCAAGCCATCAAGTTCCATGTTACAGTGTGCTGCTCCTCCAGGTTTCAGCAGTGTCAGTGCAGTCACTGCATCTGCTGCAGTGAGGCCCCATTGGTGGGTGCCACAGTCCTTTTCATTAGGTTTGTGCTGACTGCAAACAACTGGGAGACCTACCTGCTCCTTGCCATTTATTGGACTGTGATCCCTTAAAATCCAAACATGGGACTACTGTAGTCACATACATGCAGCTCAAAAGAGTATGATATAAGCAATACTTAGTTTGACCACCAATAGAAACAAAGGACTAATTACTAATCCTTCTAATAAACCTAAATCTTCCCCTTATATAATTTCACAACCAATTCTATGATTTTAATGCTTCAATCATCTTTCATACCTTCACAGAGTAAGAATACATTGCTTATACCTTGTGTAGTGCTATCTGTCCATTTTACTGCGGGGCACCTTTACTCTTCTACCTTTCAGAGCCTTCAGCCTGTTCTCTGAGACTCTACCTAGCAAAGGAAGGTAGCAGGATGTTAGGTTTCTCACTTTTATAATTGAGGGTGTATAGGTGAGAAACAGAACTTATTAAATAATTATATAAATAAATTAAAGGTACGTTTGCCCATTCAGTCAGTAAAACCACCAACACTTATTAAAAAAGAAGGCCAAAGCAGAAGATGATTCATTCTACCTAAACCCCATACAGGTTCTGGTACCTCCGAGTACCCTGGTTGCCCCAGGCATTTCCCCACTTAGTGCTCAGAGTTCTTTAGGGGCCACCCACCATGTGTGTCCGACCCTGGACCAGAACAGCGATGGGATCTCTGGGGATTTTAATACATCTCACCAGTGCAGAAATGGGTTCTGACCAGTTTGGCTGGACTTTTGCACCCAGTTAGTATGGACAGTCAGGTTATTATTTGGCTGGGTGGTATCGTGGAGCCGTGGGTGTGGGTGTGGGTTTGTGTTTGTCAGAGGCAAGCAAGAGTTGCCAGTGAGGGATTATATATAAAATACAGCTCATGCAATCATGCTGCACATGCTGTACACATCACTGGCAGGAGTGGACAACCTAGAACACACAGCACAATGTGTCATAGCACAAACGCCTCTTCTTACAGGGTGTAAAGAGCAGCCTTGCTTCCACAGATTTCCATGGATGCCAAGAACAGAGGTCCTCTTTGAATGAACTCACAAATAGTGCACCCTCCTCTCTCCAAGGCAAGTGAACATCCTTTTGGGAGAATGTGAAGATCCAGAAACCCTCTATGGCTTGGGCTATCTGGAAGAAGGCAACTTCTGGTTTGGGGTGTGAGAGGAGTGTGAGAGGGCAGAGCAGAAGAGCAGGAGCTGGTTTTACCAAAATGGACTGAAACGCCTCCAGCCTAGATCCAGGGAGCTTCCTCAGCATGAGGTTTGCATAGGCTCCTAGAGCAACCTGTTCTGGTTCCAGTGCTCCTGCTTCTGGTGAGAGTGCCACGTTCACACGAGCCATGTGCAGCCACAAGGGCTTCTCCCTCCCCTGCTGCTGCTCCATGACGCCTGTATGGGTATTTCCTCTGGGACCGCTTGAGTCTCCTATATGTTTTTAAAGGGTCAAAGATCATAGGATCTAGAACACCAAAATTCATACACAGCACTTAGTTCTTTAAACATTCAAAGCACTATATAAACATTAGTGAAGCCTCATAAGATGAAGTAGGTAAGCATTATCTCTCCCCTTTCAAGGTGTGGTGAAGTGACTTGGCTAAGGCCATAGGTTGAGTCACTGGCAGAGCAGGGTTTACCATCCACATCTTTTTGAAATGGTGTCTCCTGGCCTGGCTGGCAAGTGCAGTGTGTGGTCAGGCAACGCAGGCAGCCTGGCACCAACAACGCCCAGCATCCCCACTGCCACCACAGGGAAACCTGCTGTGAGGTTACCATAATCCCCATCCTGAGGCTGCAGGGTGTGAGGGCCCTTCAGCTCACCCCAACAACACAGCTCGGAAACCTCCATAAATTAGGTTTCACTGCTAGTCGAAGTTCAAGGTGTCCTTCCTCCCTGTTGGCTGCCCAACATCTCTGAACATCAGGCCCTTCTTCACATTTTTCAATCCTGGCTTCTTAGTCCTGCCTTTCTGAAACCAAGGTTGGGAACATTCAGCAGCAGAAAGCTATCTCTGAAAAGGCATGGCCCTCCCCAAAGGTGACTCCTCAGGTGCCTCACCTGAAGAAACAGCAGCAGGGCTATGGGGAGAATGGGGGAAGATGGGGCAAACCCAACTTCTTGCACAAAACAGGTTGTTTCTTGTGACATTTCTGAGAAAACGCAAAACTACACTCAAGAGAGCAAATCCAGCAGTGAACACTTCCAGGCTGGGGAAGGGCACCTGTGCTGCCCTTCTGCAGGGCTGGGCAGCACACGGCAACACTGCCAGCCCACACGGGGATATCGGGGGGCTTTGGTAGTCTGCCTTCTCAAGAGAAAATTGGCCAGTGGGGAAGGAGGGGAAACCTGTCTCCGGCCCCCGGGGATGGCACGCAGGACACCAGACTTCTCCCCCTCAAGCCTGCCCGGGGGCTGGCTGGGAAGCGCTGTCCTCGCCAGGCGCGACGCCACAACACGCACAGAGCTCGGGCGTTCACGCCGCGGCGATGAAATCCCCCGGAGAACGTGACGTGCCGGTTTAGGACTTTTTTTGTTTTGTTTTGTTTTGTTGTTTTGTTTTCCAGGGCTGCCAGCCAGGCGAGGGGGGCCGGGAGGGTGCGAGGGCAGGCGGCCCGTCAGCGGCAGCTCCTGTCGGGAGGGTGCAGGGTGGAGTCTCTTACACACCTCCCGGAGCCACTTCCAGCTTCGGCGAAACCTGTCGAGCAGTTTCCCCCCGTGGCAGGGCGGAGGGCAGGAGGGCGGCGGGAGGAGGGAGGGAGAGGGAGGAAATGCGCCGCCTCGGAACAGGTTTGTCCTTCTCTACCTGCTGACGTTCGGCCGCCCCAGATGATGGCTGGAAACAAAACCGCCCCGTCAGTGCGAAGGCAGCCTGGAAAAACTGGTCGTGTGAGGGGCGAGGGCAGCATTCCTGGCTGCCGCGCAGGGGACGGCTCATCACCGCGAGGTACCGCGCGGGTATAAAAGGGCCCCGCACGGCCAGGCGCGGCAGAGGGGCGGCCGCGGCACAAGGGGTGGCGGGGACCGGCCGCGGGCGCCCGGCCCGGGCTGCCGCCGAGCTGGGGCCCTTCAGGAGAATGGCTTTATTTTTTGCTTTGTTTTGTTCTGTTTCGTTTCGTTCTTTTTAAAACTTTTTTTTTGTTGGGTTGTTTGGGTTGGTTTTTTTTTTTTTTTTTCCCTTTCCACTTTTTTAAAGAAAGTTTGTTGCCGTCAGGCTCTCCCAGCGCCAGGCCGGGGGGATGCTCGCAGGACGGTGGCCATCAGTAAGTGGCGGCGCTGAGCGAGGAGGTGCGGGGCGGGCGTGCGGGGCCGGGCCGGGCAGGGCGCTGTCCCCGCGGCTCTGGGGCCGCCCGCCCGCCAGCCCCGCGTGTTCTGTCTCATCCCCAGGTCCGCCGTGGCGAAAGGAAGAGCCAAGCACGGGGCAGGAGCGGGCGGGAAAGGCGCCCCCGCCCCGCTCCGCTGCGCTCCCCGCGGACCCTCAGCCTCCTTGGTGCAGTGGTTCTTAACAGTTCAACAGTTCTCTATCATAATTGTGAAATGTTTAGGACCACTTGACCAGCGAGGCCCGGGCATCGGGCCGGCAGCGCCGGACCAGCGCGCCCCGGGCGCCGCCGGAGAACCTGCAGCGCCGGCGGCGGAGAGACCCGGAGCGGGGCAGCGCCGGGCCGGCCCCGGGGAGGAGGAGCCGGAGCCAGAGGCAGAGGCAAAAGCATAGGCAAAGGCAGAGGCTCGGGGAGCTGCCCGGCCCGGCCCCGTAGCCCCTGGACCGGGCGGCGAGGCGGGAGAGGCGGAGGGACGCTGGCCGCGGTTCCCGCTCCGGGGATGGCGGGACGAGGAAAGTCAGTGCAACTGCTTAAAAAAAAAAAAAGAAAAAAAAAGAAAAGAAAAGAAAAAAAAAAAGTTATTGCATGTCCTGTGGGAACGGAGGAGTTTAATAACTTAAAAGGAACAGGTAGGATAAATCCTGCTGCTGCTGCAGCTGCTGTCAGCTGGCTGTGCTAGAGGCAGGCTGATACACTTAGTGCATACATAACCATCTGTTCTCTCCACCATACACTGAGATGCATAGATTAAAAAAAAATGTCGGATTGACTGTCCAGGCTTCATTCTTCAGAGGCTTCTCACCTTTTCACTGGTGATAATATGCAAGATGTATCCAGTGATAGCACTTTTTTTTTTTAATTTGAGTGCCCTTTTACTTAGGGCACTGTAGCCTTTGTGTTTTGCTGGTTTATACTGTATTTTCCATGTATACACTTATTGCAGGCAGCTAAAGGATTGTATATACTTTCTGTTCTACCTTCATTGAATTTCTTCTGAGGATGTCTGCTTTTAGGACTGTTGCATCGATGGCTTGGCTTGAAGGTCCATGGACTTATTTGGCTGGACATTAGCTAAAATGCTGGATCTTTCAAAATACAGCTGAAGAGTTTTGAGTATTTTATAAAAGGAGGGGGAAAAAAAGCCTGGAAACTACAATCATGCCAACAATTTATTTTTCTTTTAAAAGTATAGCTTTGTAAATGAGAAGTTCCTCCTACCTTGTGCTCATTCTTTTCACCCTTATCCCAAGTTATCAAATTGAACTAGAAATGTAATAGGTTTCTTGCTTCCTTTTTAACTTGCATCTAAATAAAACAGGCAGCAGACTAATTCATAAAATCAAATTTTACTGTTTTAAATTTGATCAAGAAAACTTAGTGAGCCTGCCTATGTGTATGTTTTAAACCTTTAAAATCAACAAGTTGTATCTATGTATTCTCACCATCATTCTGTGGCATTCTGTCTGCTCCAAAAATGTGCCATCTGGTATGAATATGAGGTGCACAAGTATATTTGCAGGGGATTCTGCCCTCACTGAAGTCGAGAAGAGTTCTGATGTTGTCTGCAGTTGAGCTGTGATCTTCAGAAGAGCTTCTCGGAGAAGCTGGAAATATCTGAAGAGTAGGCAAGCCTGATACGTAAAAATTCTTCTTGGGGACAGCCTAGGAAAAGCGTGATTTTTACCTACTGCTGTAACTCAGAACAAGTTAGGCAAGGTTAATTACAGCATAATAGGGTTTAATTTAGCTGGGAATGAGGGTATGGTGGCTGCTTAGTGTTTCTCAAACTGCAAGGCTGGCCTCCTTAGGCAAGCTTACACAAGCCCAAGGCAAATGGAAAAACACACTTTGTCTGGGACTTGGCAAAGGTAGAACCCCCACATCTATTAATGAAGATTCCTCATTTGCCAAGGCAAAAATTGAAATACTCTCCCAAGGAAAAGATTAACGACCTGTCCCACTTAAGGGTCTGATGATTCAATACCATTCTGTCTGGGTTCTAATATATGGCGCTCATTATCACAGTCTCTGAACACCTCCCAGATATTTAAAAAGAAGTAACACTAGCATTTTTCACACACAGTTCTCATTAATTTCAGTGGGTGTTGTGGATGTTTAAACAGAGCAGAGCCCTGAAGAGTTGAAAATAGACTTGCAAAACACACTAAGCCACAGCTGGCTTGAATTGGCACAGCCCTGTTAACTTCAGTGGAGTTACACTGATTTACACTAGCTGGGATTTGACCCAGTATTTTTTCCTCTCCTGCCCTATCTCCAGCTGATAAATCTGATCCTCTCAGATGACTGTATCCAAGCTGTCCGCTGGCTTCAGCAGGAATACTAACTGTACAAAGTAGGATTTCCTGTTTCGAGGGAATCTTCTTTGCACTTTTTAGTACAGCTCAAGGTGATTTAAGTTTTTTTCCTGTGTTTGAGAGCAGCGTGCCCTGAAAAAGTTTGAAAGAAACCTGTTTGATAGGGGTAAGAGAAGAGTTTTGGGTTTTTTTAAGGATAGTGTTAATCGTTCTGGAAGAGCAAACCTCTGGGGGAGGTTCTGCTTACACAAAGACAAGACCTTGATGTTTTTGTACTGGGCTGTCCATGTCAAGACAGACCTCTGCTGATTACTTACAAAAGCTGATGTTTCATCGTAGTCCATGGCTGAAACTGGGGAGTGTCACAACATTACAGAAACGTCTTTTTTCATGTGTTTTATTCTGTGACATTTTAAAGGTATGGAATCAGGTTGACTTCTAACCATTGCTTTTCCTCTCTCAGACTGGGTGAACTCCTGGTGACAGGCTTGTAGTTTTCATAAGCTGGCAGTAAGCCAGTAAGTTTGTTCATGTGGATGAACAAACAAACAAACAAAAAGCCCCAACAAATACGCAATGAAAACCTCTGGGCAAACAGCCCTTCCTTGTGATATTGTCTAAGCTAAGCAAAAGCCTGAGGGGATGAGGGGAGGAGACTCATCTGCCAAACTTAGTAAAATGTTGCCCCGCAGTTGCAGAGCATGACTTTAGCTCTTACTATTAACATCCCAGACAATATTGCAGTTGCTTATCACTGGAATCTTGGCCTTTGGATAATAACACTTAATTTTTTTTACTCCCTTTTGAAATGAATAGCAAAAAGGTGTTATGACCAGACTGAAAGGATAGGTGGATTAAACCCTCTGGTTCTGGACTAACCCCTAGACTAAGGAGGTTAGTCTCATTGTCTGCTCTGCCCAAGAACAGGAAGTAGAAGCACATTCCTCCCTCCCCACCCTTTTCTGTGGGCTGCTTAATGCTTTGGCAGCATCTCAGAGTTTCAGTACACACACGAATATGTTGGGTGGGATGCTGATTGGTCAGAGATTTGTGTAGGAACACCGAGTACAGTATGCATTCAAATCAAATCCACCTTTGAATTAAGAAAGGTGTGTTGGGTTGCTCTGTGTGTTTTATCTACTGAATAAGGCCCTCTGCATATGAGCAATCTAGATACTATTACTTCAAAGCTCTTGAGTAATGCTGTAATCAGGGCATCCTAGGCACCATACTTAGGCATCATATTTAGATTCTTGAACAAGAATAGCTGCATCTCTGAACAAGACAGTTGCGTCTCTAAAAGTCCTTAAAAATAACAGTAGAAGTTGTTTTATGAAAAACTAACACAAAATAAAAAATATAGACACCAGTAGCCAACATTCACAGGGAGTTTATCCTTGGCTTCTGGGATTGTACTTGAAATGTTCTTCACACAATAATTTCCATGCTGAGAGACCACACATCCCCCACTTTGAGTATCAAATTTTGGGGCCTGATCAACCATTTGATTTGTTTACCTGGGGGACACAGAAGGTTCATACACCGGTGGAACTTTCCAATCCCACAGACATGAATTAAGGGCCATTCTTTCAGCCCATGTAAATTGGTGTTTGGTCTTCTGTTTCTGTGTAGCTGCACCAGCTTACCCCAACTCAGGTGCAGGTCTTGAAATTATTTCTCCCTGCAAGTGATTTTCTGCTCAAAATTGATGATGGAGAATGCAGATAATTTTTGAAAAATGCATTTTCCAAATACAGTTAATTGCCCATATCAGCAGTAACAGCATCCCCATAAGATAAATGAGGTGACAAAGTCTGTGCTTGGTAACAATGAAGGTGTGACTTCTTTGCTAACTGGTTTGGTTTTGGTTCCTTTCTTTGACAAAAAAACCCCTATCTGACAACCTGTGATTTAGAATTTGCATGATGCTCATTTTAAAGGTATTCATGGTATCCAGCAATTTCTGAGAATAAAATTATTCAGTTGCTACAGTGTTTGTGGGAGTCCAGGGTGAGAGAGGTGGTGCTGGGTTAATGGTTGAACTCGATGACCTTGAAGTCATTTCCAAACTGAAGATCTCCCTTTAGCTTACACGGCTTCATGTCATCTTTTTTATGTTCTTAGACAGATTCAGCACACAGATATGGTTTTTTTTAAAATAGTGTTTGAGAATACCAGTAAAGGAAATGGCTTTCAAAAACACTAATTTCTACAAGCCTATTATCAAGGTGCAATATCTACTATTCTTGCTTCTTTCCCTCCTTTTTTTTTGTCACATATTTGAGTCCCACAGGGTGGAGGTGTAGCAGTATTTGTAGCTGGAGTAGTGTTGTGCCAATTTACCTTTTATTGGACACTTGGATAATATTCACTTGAAAAAAAAAGATAAATAAAATTTCTAGTTGCCTGAACTAACTTTATGGTTAGTGCAGACAGATGGCCATTTTCAGGTGTGATTCAACACATCATCTTAAACTGAGTGGCTGATATGATTCTCATTCTACCTTAAAAACACCTGTTTCTCTTAGTTTGCTAGAAAATGGGGCAGCATCACTAAATCAGCCATGGGACTTACACATTGTGGACCATGGTGACTTGAATCCTCTTGTGAGTCCCTGCTCAGTCTTAGTCCAATACAAACCCTGTAGCTGCTCTGCTCCATCAGTTATGTCCATGTAGTTCCTCAGCTGCTAGGTTTATGTAATTCACCTTTTTTCTTGCTTCCTGGAGTGCAACAAGAAGCAATTTTTAGAACAACGGGCACTAAAATTAGAAATAATTCAGTGACACTTTTATAGTAGCTGCGTGCAGGAGTACTTGTTCTGTAGTAGTTTAACCTTCACAGTATCATAAAACAGCTGTAGAGCTGGTTTTGGTGTTAAGGTGAAATAAATTTATAGTAATATTTAGTTATCACATTTTGTGAGTCCGACACAGAGCTATTTTTGCCAGTAGCTTTTTTACTGACTCCATTAGAAATCAGGACTAGGGGAACTGGTCTCAAAGCCCCTGCTGCTTTTTGGGGGTGGTTTTTGTTTGGATAATTTTTTTTCCCAGGAACATTTTGCATAGCTGATATGGGTTAATAACCGAATTGGCCCTTTTTTCATTTCAGGCATTTTAAATCTGTTCTAACAAATGTCATCTTTTCTGGGTCTTGCGGAACAGTCAACCTTATGAACCTGTTCAGTGTTGATAGTTCATTAATTGCTTGGAATTGTTCATTCCAAGTACTTTTTTTAGCTTACATTGTTAGATCTCTTTTCCCCCAAATGCTGCACCTTCAGGATTTGTGTGATTTAAAGATAACTGAGTGTCTTTATTTAAGACAGGTCCTAGTTCCTATTGAGGCAGAAGGGTTTGAAATAGTATTCTGACGACACAGAAATGCTCAGAAACTGGTAAACAAATGGAATCAAAGCCATTTTTACTCTCGTGATTTCTGTTGAAGGGTGGGGATGAATGATTCATTATGTCCTCTTTCTTTCCCCTCATTTTCCTAATAGTTCGAATTGGCAATATTGCATTGTAATATGCCTCTAAAGATGTTCTCTATTAATATTATGACATCTAAACAGAAAGCCAAATCTTTTCTCTTTCACATGGGCTTAAACCCAGGAAAACACCAGTTATTTGTGTACAGTGATGGAATAGAATAAAAAAACCAGAAGATGCTAAAACTGCTACAATGATCTGTGCATTTGTCATTTCAGGTAAAACCAGTGATTCCCAGTCCCAAATTCTGTCTGGCCCAATCTGTGTTTTGCTGATCTATTACTAGGTCACAAGGCTTGTGAAGCTTGATTGACTCATGGAAAACTTACTTTTGGTGGGCTATGGAGAAGTGCAGTTTAAATTCTGGCAGCAAGAGATATGGAAAGAGGTTCCCTTGGTGGCTCTATTGCCCAGGGACAGAATTCATAACTGCTTGGGTCCAGGCAAGGGAGGATCTGTAGTAGGAAGAAGTGGCTCTGTGCACTATAGCCTTTCTCTCTCCAGTGTCTTGAGCTTCCCTTCTGAATAATTCTCACAAGATCAGCTTCCTGAGGAGTATGATGACTTCTGTGGATCATGATCCTGGGCACCTTAATCTCCCTGATAGATGGATGAGATCTATGAGGTGACTTAGAATTAGGAGGAGGTCTGACAGAGTTTTGATTCCAATTTGATTCTTCTGCTCTCACAGCAGCCTTGATGTAAACTTGCCTCTTCAGACCATGCTCTTCCCAGCCATATTCCCACAGCTTGATGTGGACTCAGCAGAATTGTGCAGGTTTCTCTGGGGACCACTGTTGGCTTCCTACCTCAGCAGCACATTGCCAAATACTAAAGGTCAAAGTAGTGGCATCCCAGGCTCACTCTAACCAGATTCAGATGTACAATTGTAAAAGGTACTTTTGTGCTCATGTCAAATTAAAGAATAGTGTTTTATTGTTTTCACAGACTCAAAGTTTATAAGGCCAGAAGAGGATATTCACATGACACTAATTTTAGATGCCATTTGTGAGAAGTTTATCTTCCCAGACTTCTCCAAAGGAAGGACAGAGGACTGTAGCAAGGCTCCTGGACAGAATCCCCTTTGCTGGAGAGGGAGTATAGAAGATTCACATCAAATGTGTGTTAGGAAGCAGTGTGAATACCTTCCATTGGGATAATCTAGTTCCCTATCTTGCATAACACTGCTAATAGAATGTCCCTGGAATATTTATGGTTTGGAGTAGAACACATCTTTAACAAGGACATGTGGTCCAATTGAAAAAGTAAGGCAATTTCCAGACTTTCTAAAATAAACAGGAGATTCAGCACATATAATAATGTTGTTCGTGTCTTCTCTCTCTATTTTTCTTTCCCTAGTAAATACAAACATATTTTTCCTGGCTCTTTTTATGCATTCCATTTGGTAATGAGGGTTTAAAGAAAAAAACGGAGTGACCACACTACTTTAAAAACAAACACTGGATTTTTATATTTGTGCAGACAGTGTGTTAAGCACCTAATATTCCAAAAGAGGCCAGCCTCCTGGAAAAGTCATGCCTTTTCAGACCCAAAGCCTAAATTTAGCTCCAAAATCCATACTTAGACTTAATTTTAAGTGGTCTAGAAAGTCAACATGTAAAATACTCCATCTTTCAGCCTGTCAGCATCCAGGAACATGGGCATTGCCAGTATTCATGGACTGTCCACTACTCATGACATCTGGGGTGGTGTCAGTTGGAACCCATATAGCTGTGACTTCAGATGCTATTTAGTGATGAGCGAACAGTGTTTCTATGGCAGGTGGTTCAGCCTATGGAAATGGCTCCATAAAACTATGTATTATCATTACTTGTTATTTACTGATCAATAAAAACAAATACAGAATGTGTTTGCATAAACCTATAATTTTTTTGATAGAAAGAGAGAGAACCAACCTGGCTTCAGGTGGCTTCCTACTAAGAGCAAGTATTTATAGTCTTCCATGTACCACAAGTTCCAGAAAGAGCATGAAGATTATAGTCAGCTTATTATACAATGTCTCTTGAAAAAATTTTGGAATATAATGGTAATAATAATAAGTTGCTGTCCATCTTCCATTAAGAGCTGACTTAAGCTCTTAATCTTCCATTAAGGCTAAGCCTTCTGCAAGAGATATTCTTTATTGCTGGTAGCAGCTGCTCTATCCTGGAACAGAAGTTCATTCAGAGACAAGAGGAGACATCTCTGGGACCTGTGTACCTGCAGCAGTTTTGCTACATTTAGGTATACCAGCATTCATATCACTGAGAAAGTTAAGGAAAAAAAAATAGACTATGAGCTGACCTAATTGTAACAGCAAACCATCCACTCCTGTGCCCCTCCTTCATGTGTGTGTTGTTAGTTGTTAGTTTAAAAAAAAAAAAAAAAAAAAGCAAAGGGCCATTTTTTGGCGATAGCATGTGCTGTGTCACTCTACATATCTGAGCTGGAGCTGGAGGGAGGACAGAACTGTAGAAGTGCTGGTGCTGTAGGCTCTAATCTGGATGGCTTTGGTCTTTCATTCAGGTGCTTTTGGGTTACTGGTGTTGATAAAATGGAAACTGCCGTCTTTGCCAAGGTAAGTCAGCAGTATAACTGAAGATTTTACTGCTATCACCATCCCTCTAGATGTGAATCTGGCTTCTGAGTGGCTGGAAATCTGCGGGGAGTACGTGTAACCTTGTATAAACTGGGGTTATTCCTGATGGTGTACTGGAAACTGAGCAAGATCTACTAAGGAGCTGAAAATAATAGGTTATTGTGGGGCCAGGGGAGCTGCTGTGTTGCCAAAGGAGCTGGAAGCTCTTGCTGCTCATGAAGTAGATAAATGGTGGCTTGGCATTGGTGATGGGTATCTTGCTGCAGGATTGGCATGGGGAGGCACTCGCCTAGGAAAGCAGCCAGGCAAGGTGTTTATTGTGCTGTACTAAGCTCATGTTTCTGTGTGCATTTGATAAAAAAGGTGAAAGGAAAGCAAGAAGGGGATGGGTGCTCTGGTGCAGGATGTAGGATGAGTGTGTTAGGAAAGCCGTAGAAAAGAGAGTGTCTTAGGTATTCATTTATTTTGGGATCTTTTTCAGTGAAGGTTTGATTCCTAATCTTTCTCTCAGTGAGGTGTCTTCTTCTGTGTGGGAATGCTACTTTTTCTGCCCTTTGCCTTCACTTGCTATATTTCTTTCCCTCTTTTCTCTCATGTCTCCTTTAATCTTCATACATCTTCTTCCTGACTGCATTTCCAAAATCTTGTTTCACTCTGACTTTTTTCTGCAGAGCCACCTGCCAGAAGGATAATCAGAGGAGAAGGTACCCTCTGTTGCTCAAAGCTGTTGCTAGTTTTTCCGGGTTAGACCCAGTTATGGTTTAGTTAGCAGACTCGATGAACCAGGGAGATTGCCTCTCCCAGTTATTGTTTCAGTCTTCTGAAGATGATGTGTCTGAATTCTATTCTCCCCCACTGGAAACAAAATTTTCCTTTGTTTGAATGATCAATTTGCATCTGTTGTGTGATGGACTGTTTTGTCTTGATGCATTTAGCAGAGCTGACTGAAGGCTTCCCAGCTATGCAGGCAGAGGAGCCAAAATTTGATACATTGTTCTATAAATAAGGGCATTGGCCAGGTGTCTTCTGCAATGGGAAAGAAAAATATTGGGGGAGAGGTTCTGGCTTGGAGTCTCTACTGTTGTGGGGGAGATGTGCTCATAAGAGAGCCAAAGAGATCTTCCCTTTTTCCACAGAAGGGTCCATAACTTCAGGCCTGGCTTTCCAGAGCTTTGGCAAAGGAGATAGAGGCACTGGAGCTCAGGGTCATTTAGCCATGTGTGGTTGCCTGTTGCACTAAACAACTGCTTATTTTGCCAGTAACTGGAGCTGGTCCTGCTTTTCATTTCCTCCATGTGTGTTGACTACTGGTTTAGGATGGCCCAGAGATACATTGGTGAGCCCATAGCAGCCTCATGTACAAGTACTTGTGGCTTGAAAATGTCTGGGTCTGAGTGGGTACAGAGGGAGTGCTTTTCCAGTTTAGGGAGCCATTTGTAGTTTGAACTGTCATATTTTGCAAGAACTGTCATCGCTTTTTGTGTCATAGGCTCTGCAGCAATGTTTTCCATGTGCAAGACTGATGCTCTCACACCCCCTTTCTGCCTTGTTTCACAGAAAACTACATTAATTCTCCTTTTTCTTCTCAAGCTGTCAGCGCCCTGACAGTGGTTCAGGTCTTCACCCTTTCTATTCCAGGTCAGAGAATAAAAAATTTACA
Source organism: Pseudopipra pipra (assembly GCF_036250125.1). NCBI lineage: Eukaryota > Metazoa > Chordata > Aves > Passeriformes > Pipridae > Pseudopipra > Pseudopipra pipra. The sequence continues at coordinate 55,674,440 of NC_087554.1, forward strand.
GCCAAACTTCAGTCCAAAAGTTGAATAACTATGAAAAGAAGGTTTTTCTGAGGAAAATCACTCAATGACTTGGATGGTCTAGCCACTTGATTTTAAAACTTCCTTTGTAAAGGACCCTCATACAGGGTGGGATGGGGTGAGGTAGGGAGAGAAGGAAAGAACTATTGGTTGTCAGCTGATTGATTTGTTTATTGTGACACTGTGAGGTGAGAACTGGCTCAATGGCAGGTCTCAGGGGGTTCTGATCAGTGGCACAGAGTATGATGAGTCCAGTTCTGAGCCTCTCAGTACAAGAGAGACATAGAGCTCCTAGAGTGGGTCCAGTGGAGAGCTACACTGATGACCATCTCTCTTATGAGGAAAGGCTGGGGGAGCTGGGCCTGTTCAGCCTCGAGAAGGGACAACTGAGAGGGGACCTCATCAATGTATATGAGTATCTGAAGCCAGGCTCTTCTTGGTGGTGCCAAGTAGTAGGATGAGATGCAATAGGTGGAAACTGGAACGTGGGAACTGCCACCTGACCATGAGGAAGAACTTCTTTACTGTGCGGGTGACTGAGCACTGACACAGAAAGGCTGTGGAATCTCTTGCTGTCTGGACACAATCCCAAAAAACGTGCGCCACAGTATCCTGCCTGAGCAGGGAGGTTGGACGAGGTGGCCCTTCCAACCCAAATCACTCTGTGATTCTGCGAAATATCAGGACCTTTTCCGATGTGCAGAAGGCATGGCCACATCCCAGCAGTTGCCACGAGAGTATTCCCTGTCCCACCCGACTCAGGTCCCTCATGTCCCGGTGCCTCTCAGCCCCGCGCCCGGTCCCGGATGGTTCCTGGCGGAGCAGCACCACCTGCCGGGAACGCCGAGCACCGACCGGCGCTGATGGATGATGGATGAATACTCGGTGGTGTCTTTGCCCGGGTTTGTGATTCCAGCGCCTCTGGTGCGGTTCTCAGGATCACCGGTGTTTTTCAATCCAAAAGTTCTTGCCTGTTGCTGCGAGTGATACCTGCTCTGAGGATCCACTCGGCTGATGAAATGTAATCCCACCTTCCCTGTTCTATGTCTCTTTGCTGGCAAACCAGCCCCTTTTCCGTTGAGATACACCATTTTCTCTTTTCAAACAAATACATTTAAAAATTGAATTTAGAAAATTGAGTCTCTCTGCTTGGTTAAAGAATTAATAAGGTGATAAAGGTTGGGGCCATAAGAAAAATGCACTCAAGATCTGGCACGGTGAAGGAAATAAAAGAGCAACTTCTCCAGTCAGAAAACGTGAGCTGAGAAGAGATACGATACGAGGCCACACCGAGCTCCCTATAGCACATTTCCTGACTTTGTTCCTTACAATATTTGTTCCTTCATTCTGTAGGAGGGGATGAAGGAGGGGAGAAGGCTGCACTTCCAGGGCCATGCTCGATATGTTCTCAAGTCACAAAAGCTGTAAATGCTTCTGCTGTGCGTGGCCAGCAAAACTGATTCTTTCTGTGGCAGCTCCTTTGGTATTCTCGTGTTTGTTGTGATGCTATTTTACCTTTGATGAAAATATAGCTGTGTAAAACTTGATGCTTGTCCTTTTTAAACGAGTCTTTTGTCACATAGCATACTGTCCCTGAGAACACTTCCATGTGCGCCATGCTGGGGAGATGGGGAACTATTTGCTGAAGGCTAGAAGCAAGTGCTGGTTTGTTCCCTTTCTCTTTGCCCTCCCTCATGCATGAAGTCTCCCCCAGGTCCTGTTTGCTGCCCAGGGCTCTTGGAGCCCCAGGAGAGGGTTTCCCGTCCATCTGAAGTCACTCCACTGTTGAGAGGAGGAGGAAGAGGAGGGCATTTGGTTAATACCAGTTCACACCTCTGCAACGGAGTGAAGTTTGCCCGTGGCACCCCAGGGTTGGGCAGCGTGGGGCTGCTGCCTTGTTTAAGGAACAGGCGATTTTCCTTGCTTCTCACGCTGTTTGTGTGGGCTCGTTAATACCAAGCTGTCACGGGAGAGAGCAGAACAGTCCCCTGAGTTCCTGCTCCTGTGGGAGCGTCCATCACCACCTATCCCTTGCAACCCGCGGGATCCCTCTGGGGGGATGCTCCCCACGAGGAGACTAAGCCACAACACCCAGTTGCTGCCAGAAGCTCTTTTTTTTTGACCTCTGCCCTTCACGTCCACTGAGGCGGAGTCGTGCGGGCATCTTGTCCCGAGCCCGGTTCCCCCGCAGAGGGAGCGGCCGCTGGCGGAGGAAGGCGGTGTCGTCCCCGCCGGGCACAGGGCCGCTCTCCAAGGTGCTGAATCTCCGCCAGCCGCCCTATCCAGTCAGGGGAGGGGCCACGGGATCCCCGTCCCCCCCGGCAGCACGGAAAGGGAACCAGCCTTTGCGCCCACCCCGCCGTCCCGCAAATCCTTGCCGGAGACTCTCCAGATGCGTGTCCCACATCGAGGGAAAAGGCGGTTTAACCAGGCTGGCAGAGCATGGAAAAAGTAAACATCTCTCCTACTCTCCCCTTTAAAAACCACCCAACCAAACATTGAAAAGGAGGCAGTTGTGGGCTTTGGTTTGTCTTTGATTTTGTTTGTTTGTTTGTTTGTTTGTTTTCCGCTCTTCCTACGGGCTGTTGCTGCTCAAATGCATCTGGGCAGAAGTCATTGGACCAGTATTAGAATCCCAGATCTACAGTGGAAGCAGAGCACTGATATGCCTGGGTAGATTGTTTCACAGAGGAGACTGTAGCTAGGGCTGAGCATAAGAAGCACCTAGGCAAGCAAGTGAGGGTTAAACTGGCATGATTAGGGTGACAAGAAATTAAACGGGAGACCATGAACTGCATACTGTCTCTCTTTATGACTTGCAAATTAGAATGGAAATTAAAAAGCTTGAACACAGAGATCCCCACGCCTCCCAGACACGGACAACTGAGCAAAAGATTGTCCGTAACTGTCTTTCATTAAGTGGTGTCAGGCTTTCCTTCCCCTGACCTTCACCAGTTGTTTACAGGAGGGTTTTTGATCTCCCCTTGGAGAACAGGGTCAGGAAAAGGCAAGAGACTGAGACAGAGCAGATCTGAGATCTGCTCTGAGCTGCCAAGCCCAGGCAGTGACAGGAGAACCCTTACACTGAACTGCCTTACCCAGCCCTTCCCTACACGGCAGGTCACGATTTAGGGCCTTCTTAAGCCCCTGCTTTGCTCCAGACTTATGAGATCCTCACTGGAGCCTGAATTGCCCCAAGTGCAGACAGGACATGGTCTTGGCATGGCTGGGAGCCCCCTTATTGTGGTGGAAACTGAAAAGGGGTCCTGCAGCCTGGGCTTGACCCCCCAGAACAACAGATGTGGCAAGGAAGCATCATTGAAATGAGCAGAGGGCAGAGCTGCAGGGTTGTGGGGAAGAATTATCCAAGTGCAGAGCTGGAGGGAGAACTACCCAGAGTCAGGATGGAGTTGGCCAGCCTGGCTCACCTGCGAGACAGAAAGGAAATCTGCCTCGGGGGCTGAATTTAACCACCCTTCTCCATGTGTCCTTTCCGTCCCTTCTGGTGCAGGCGCATCCTGCCCTCAGAGCCACTGCAGTGTCACCGAGGACCCGGCATCGTCCCTCTCGCAGCCCTCAGACTGTAACTGGCGACGGGAAGAGGGCCAGGGTCTCCTCCGAACATCCCCCCGGCCCCAGGGATGTCCCATGCGGTCGATCTAGCCCTGCAGCTTCACCGGGGCACCCCCGGGTCTCTGGGGTGGCCGCATCCCCACCTGTGTGTGAACACGCGTGGGGGAAGGAGCGGGGGGAGGTGGCTGTGTTTGCGTTTCACACTGGTTTCAACCGATACGATCATTATTTTCTCCACAGTCTGCAAGGGCTGAAGTTTCTCTTGATGGTCTCAACTGCCCGCCCCGCAGATCAATTAAACCCAGCGTCGGCCTGATCGACATAAAGGGGAGGCCACACAGCAAACAAACAAACCAACCCAAAACAAACCGGCGCCCCCGCGGCTCCCAGGGCACCCCCCCCGCGCCCCCCGGGCATTCCGCCGTGGAGAGCGACCGGGAACGCCCCGAAACCTGGAGCGCCCCGCGGGGAAACCAGCTCCCCCTTATCCCGCCGCAGGGAGCGGGTCCGGACGCCGCCGGAACCCCCCCGGCTCCTCCCGCCCCTCGAGCTGTCCTGGGGCTCCCCGACAGGGATGAGGCCGGGGAAAGCCGCCTCCGGGGCGGCGGCGAGGGGGCTACCCGAGGGATCCTGCTGCCCCTCCTCCGAGGTCCGGGCCCCGCTTCTGTCGCCTCGGGGATGGCTTTGAATCGGGCCGTGCCCGCCTTCCTTGGCCGCCCTCCCAGCGCGCTCCGCCATCGCCCTCTTTAAAGAACCACTCATTTATCGTGTTTTCCTAATTATGTTTTATTTAGCTATTCATGAGCTATTTGGTGTTCCACTGACTAGGGTTATTTCTGCTCTGCTTTCCTTTCCCTCCCTCCCTCTCTTCCCTCGCTTTGATGTCCTCTTGCATATTATACAAACAAGATCAAAAGCTACTTTTACCACCTCCGCCCACCACACACAATATTTGTTACGGGAGAAAGTGTTTTTCGGGTCAAAACGCTGCCTTGTTAGAGGGAGTTACTACCTAGATGAAACCGGGTGGGGAGGGTGAAGGTGAAGAACGGGAAGGGGGGACGCAACACCAAGTACATGAACTTTAAAGTGAGCCCTATTACCACGTTATTTAAAGATCTGATCATGTCAGGTATAATACTGAAGAAAAATGTTATGTCAGACAAAATGCTTATATTTTCCTGCGGTATTAATGAGAAGCTTGCCCTGGGCTATTTCCCCATCTCAGAGGGCAGCAGATGTAGAAAGTCCTTGGGGAGTAGATCTTTGAAATTTCATCAGCATTCATGGGTGACCTAGCCTTTTCAAGCACAATGATAGACATGATAAATCATCTTTGCAACGAACTCTAATTATCCTTTATATGGCCAGGTTACCTCTCGAAAAGCAGAAATCTAACACTTTTCCATATTGCTTCCAGATTTCAGTGAGGGTGTTAAAAGTCTTGTGCCGACCTTCTTCCTGGCTGCTGGCTGTGTTGTGTGACATTAGTCCTAAACTCCTGAGTGTGCCAGAGTCAAACTACTCTATTAAGTTACACACTTGCCTGTATTGAACTAAATTTAATTCCTTTCCTCTCTAACCCAATGAAATTATGTGGCACAGTGTAAGATAGGATTAGAAGTATATCATTATAGCAATTAATACTATAATGCCTCCATGATTAGTGTGCTACATTGAATTTCATGGATTTTTGCTCACTGTTGCCTAGATTTCCCTTGGGTCCTCTAGCCCAAACCATTGTATTCTTAGTAAATTAAATGTGAAATCGCAGCAATATACTTAACAAATCCACTATCACCTGTATGGTGCATTAATAAAGGAGTCCAGTGCGACCTGTACAGCATCACCTTGCAGCCTGTGATGCACACATGGGAAAGCCACTTCCCTCGAGGAGATGGTAGCTGCCTGCTGTGTCCCTGATCTCCTGGCCAACTTTCTGCTTGCAGAGTGAGCCCAGGGGAGCAGAACTGTGGAGCCCAGCACTACTCACCCCAAAGCAGGGCACAAGTGGGATGGATTTATACTTGAGGTTTGCAGAGGGAATGCCTTGGTTACTTGTGGACGGGAATGCATTGCAATGCAGTAACCTCATACCTTGCTTAGGGACTTGGATGAAATCCCCCACCCTGAGAGGTTTGAGCCTTCTCCCACCTCCCCTCAGGGAGGAAGGAGGGTGGTCTTTAAAGAGAAGCCTGTTTGAAGTGGCCCTGATGGAAATGGGGTTATTTCAGAGGAACAGTAATGGCTGTCTGGTTATCTGCAGCCAGGGCTCTGTGGCGGGGAGATAAGATATTTATTAAGAGACCTGGTTCTAATGCTTGGGGATCGCTTTCAGAGGGCCCAAGAAAAATGGACTTTATCTAGTCTATTATTATGTACAGTCACCCTGTTGATGTTTTACTTTAGTTTAGACACTGTGAATAAAAGGTAATAACTTTTCCTTCAGCTTGTTTATCAGCAAGACACCTGAGGGCAGTGGGGTGGAGAGATATTTGCTTTAATAGAGGTGATTAAAGGGAGACTCCAGAACTAGGGGTGAGGTTAGGGTTGCACAGGGACCCTCAGTGCCTGACACTCAGTGCTTTAGACCCAGACCTTCCCAAGGTCTTTGCCAAGAGTCAGGGAGGAGGGACAAACTGTGGTGTGGAAGGGAGACCTGGTGGACCAGAAGTGACTAAGGGCAGTGAAGACGTGGGCTCTCCTTGAGGCCAGAACAGAATGGTGTGAGTGCTTAAATTTGGTTGGCCTGAAGATGTGGGGGATGGAGGTAGATGCCTCAGGCAACAAGCCTCCCTGGCCTGGTCGAGTTTGTCTCTACCCTTGGATGTTTCCAAGCCAAGGTGGGAAAGACCACAGTGCATGGGAAGTGACATTTCATGCTTCTGGTTCTGGGTATGGGCACTGTTCTACCTCATGCTGAACACCTGAGCTGGGTGCCTAGGTGGGGACACTTTTTACCTGGATTGTTGTCCATACCACCATTTTGCTTGAATAGCTTTTCCTTCTGCCCTCCCCTTCACTCATTTCTTCACAATGCCTTGATAATGTGACACCTTCCAAGCCCAGGGATGTTCTGGAGCAGGGGAATGTTCCTCTTGTGCAGCAGAGGGTGATGGAAGACTTTGAATGCATAGTGGTGCACAGCAAGACAGGAGGCTGGGACAGGGTTGTTGGGGAGTGAGAGGATGAGCCTGTGCAAGGTGTCACAGGGACTGAGTCCCTGCAGACACCATTCCTGGGTGGGTTCAGGGACCAGGTAACACATTAGCACATCTCTGGTCTGATGTGTACATCAGGAAGGGATGCAATGAGGAGCCAAACAAATCCTTGCACCTTTGCTGTAAGCATCTCACCATTCTCATCCCCCTGTGCTCCCTCCAGCACTGCTTCTGTGCCTGCCAGTGACATCTGTGTACCTCCATCCTACAGAGAAACTCATTAACCCACTTCCTTCATCTAACACAGGATCATCATTAGCTGGAATCCCAGAACAGACAACCCAGTAAATTCAGAGTAAAGATAAGCTACGATGTCCTTTCATGGCCATAGAGGCTTAGGACATCTCTCTTCCCTCTATTCTCTCTTCTTTCTCTCTTCTCTCTTCCTCTACTTACTTTTCCATTGTCCCTCCCTCCCTCTCTTCCCTTCCTCCATTCCTCTTCCCTTTCCTCATCTCTATCCTTCCTTTCCTCTTTCCCTCCCTCCTCCCCGAAGCACCCACCATCTCGCAGTTCACCCCCGGACTTCAGCCCTGCCCAGGACGCAGTTGCGGGTGGGAGGAGCGGGACACCCCCACCCCCGCCCAGCAGCACCCGGTGTCCGGGCGGGGCTGCCCCGCGGAGCCGGGCTAAACAGATTATTCAACTCCCTTTCACTGCAGGCGATATGAAGCTGGATAATGCTTTTGTCAGGGGGGGATTATTTGTCTAGCGGGAAAGAACTCGGGAAGGGATTAGCGCTTTGCTCAGAGCCCCCTCCCCGCTTCTCCGGGGAGCCTCAGTCATCCTGCCCGCCCCGACGGGACGGGCCACGCCTTGACGGAGACCCCAGATCCAAGGGCTCTGCCCCGGCCCCCAGGCTGGGACACGCGGCGGAGGGGGCGGCTGGAGAGGTAGTCTGCAGTGAGGGCTGCCTGCTCCGGGGGCAGCCATCGGGTACCCGTGTCTCGACCCCTCGATGAGGAAGAGCTCGCTCCGTCCTGCCGTCTGCACCCACTACACGTAAAATTAAGCACGGGGGAGAAAAGAGGGGGAAGTTTTTTGGACGAGTGAAAGAGTGAAAGGCCGGATCCCTTCCGGAAAGTGCTTTACCTCTGCTGCTCCCTCAGGCTTTCCTTTTTTTCACCTTCCCCTCTCCTTTTTTTTTTTTTTCCCGTGTCTATCTTCCCTCCTAAACTGACTTCACTGGTAGCTTTTTCCTCCTTGCGCTCACCCCGGAGGAGGAGGAGAAGGAGGAGGGAAAAAACAACCCACCAACCCAGCCACTAAACCCACCCAGCAGTGGATGGGGGGAGGCAGGAGGCTCGCAGTGCGGGTTCCTGGCCAGCGGGCGGTGGGAGCCCCCTCGCTCGGCGAGCTGATGGCCGGCGGCGGGGGATCAGGGCGCTGCCGGCCCCGCGCACCCAGCGCAGCGGCGGCCCCGGCCGCGGCCCCGGCGCCGGTGGGGCGCTGAGGGGTCCGCGCCCGCGCTCGCTCGTCAGGCAAGGTGCGCTGAGGGGGATAAAACGGGAGGGAGAGAGGTGGAGAGCGGCAGAGAGGCTGGTGGGTCTGCCCGGCTGCTGGCTACCTCACCGGGCGGCGCATCCTGGCAGATGACGGAGTAACTCACCCGCGCCTGGCTTTTTTTTCCCTTTTTCCTCCCCCTTCTTTTTTTTTTAAGGGGTGGGAGGTGTTCGTATTTTATCCTTTTTTTTTTTTTCTTTTTTTTTTTTTTCCTCCCTCTGTGTGCTTGTGTGTATACAAATACATCGCCTCCGCTCAGGGAGCCGGATATTTCCAATCCCAAACTATGGCTTTTCAAAAATCGCCCGATGCCTCCAATGCCACGAGGAAAAACCCCAGCCTCTTGGAAATAGGAGCCTTGTGTTTGGATTCGGAGATCATCTTCGGCTTCACCAGCCACCTCCTGCGGAGGAAAGCCAAGGTAAGGGGATCTTGCCGCGGTCCCGGGGAGCTGCGGCCCGGGAGAGGGTCGTGGGGTCGTGCTGCCTGCCCTGCTCTTGACCGGCTCAGGGGAAGGGGGTGGCAAACTTGGCGGTGCGAAGTTGCAGGCGGCGGTGCCGGGCACGTTTCAGCACCACGAACAGTCCTGGCGGCTCCGCGCACCGGCGCGGGGGAACCGCGCTGCCGGCCCGCTCCCGGGGCTCCCCGCGGACACTGCGGCGCCTGATGTGACCCCAGTTTCAGATGGGAAGTGGGGGCGCTGCGTCCCGCTATTTCCAGGAGGGTTTTTTTTTTACTGAAAAAAGGAGGTGGCTCAGCCCCGCAGCGCGGCTCAGCCCAGCGCCGGTCGGGGAGCCCACCCCTTTACCCCCCGCCCCGTCCAACCCGAGACTCGGAGCCGCGGGAGGGTTTTGCAGCCGTTGTTTGGGCACAGGAAATTTCGGAGCAAGTTCCCGTAGACCAGCATTGCTCCGAGCAGGCGGGAGAAGGGAGCCGGGGCGCACTGCCGGGGTGCTTGTGTCTGTGTCAGTCCCGCTTCCCCAAGAGGAGCTCACGGCACCCCCCGGGCAACAGCCCGCGCCCCCGTCTTCTGCTCCCCATCCAAACTTTTTTAGGGAGGTCCGGACGGGCGGGGGGCAGCATCCGTAGTGGATGGGGGACTCTGCTCGCGGTGCCAGGGCACGTACCCTTGGGCATAGCGGGGGGGTGTGTGTGGGGTAAAGCGCTTCACACACGTGCTCTGGAGAGCCAGAAAAGTTTAAGCGGCGGTGAAGGGCGCTTCTTGTGGAGGATTATCCCCCCCTCCCCATATATATATATATGCATGTCCCCACTCTTTGTGCTCGGCGCTGCTCACTCTGCCGCAGACCCTACCCCGCGGTTCAGTGCCAGCAGCGGCCACTCACGAGTGGGGAAAGGGCCGAGGAGCTGCGTTGGCATCGCCAGGGGAAGCCGCCGCCGTCACCCGGCGCGGCCCCGCGGGGCTCCATCTCCGTGTCCATCTCCGTTCTTGTCCCGGGCGGGACCGGAGGCTCCGCTGTGCGGCCGCGCGGTGCCAGCAGGTGGCACTCTGGTCACAGGGACGGCGCTGAGCCCCGCGGGTCCGGGCACGTCCCGGCCCGGCCACCGGGACCGGCACTGGGGGGGTGTCGTGACAGACAGCGGCGAGTATTCCTCTCTCGGGGAAAAAAAAATGCTAAAAAAGGAGAAAAGTGCTAAATATATGAGCCGGAGCGGCAGCCAAGTAGACAACTACCTGCGGGAACGTTAATTTCTCCATCTGTCAGGTCAATTTTCGCGTGTAGGAGCATCCCGTCGCGCCCGCCGAGCGGCTGGGGAGCCGGCTCCGCGGGGGCTGTGCCCCGCGGCACTGCGCATCTGCCCGCAGAGGGGGGGGGTACCGCACCCCAACCCGTGCAGGAGAGCAGCAGCCGCGGGGCGGAGCGGGAGAAATGCTCCCCGGCCGGACTCTCGGCCCCCACTGGCAGCTGGTCCGCACCCACAGCACCGCTTTCGTGTCCCCGCGCTCCGCAGCGGGACCCGCACCCCCTGCCCGGCCCTTTTTTGCGCACTCTTGAGGAACTTGGGTGTTGGAGTGTGAAGAGGGCAACGACTTATGTCACACCGGTTTTGGGACTACCTCGTAGGGTCACTACGAAATGGTATCTTTTTCTCCCCGCCGCTATCCCAAACCTAAACCCAAATCCCAGCCCGCCCCTCTTACCCCACCCCACCCGCCCCCGCCCAGCCCAGCCCAGCCCCTCCTCCCTTGCCCTCCGAGCACTTTTCCAGCTTTTTTGCCGACGTGCTCCCGTGCTCTGGGTCCTTCCCCGTGCTGCCGTGGGGAGTTCACTCCGCCTCCCTCTCCCATCCCAAACTTCACTCCCGTCTCAACATGGGAGGCAACATCACCTAGAGCGACCGAGCGGGCGGCGGGGAACCGGCGCGATCACTGTTGGCACCCCCGACCCCCGCCCGGCCATGGGCGCCCCGGGCCGGCCGCGCCGCCGGGCACCGCGCCGCCCGCATTAGCGCAGCGGGGCGCGGGGCAGGGGAGCATCCCCCGCTACCATGATCGCGGTCGCCGGCAGGAAGGGTCTGGGACCTGAGCCCCGGGCGCCGGGGGTAAGTTGTGACAACACTGCTCCCCGCAGCTGACCTTTTTTTTTTTTTTTTTAATTTATTTTTCCTTGTTTTTCCTTCACCCCCTTTTTCCTTTTTTTTTTTTTTTTCCCCCGCGAGGTGGGTGAGGGGAGCCGCGTTGCCTCCGCGTCCCGCGTTGCTGAGCTGTGCTGTCTCCGCAGGTGGCGGAGGGGAGCGCGGCGCGGGAGCTCTCCCCGAGGAAGAGGCCGGGGGCCGAGGAGGAGCGCTGCGCCAGCCGCCCGCCGCCCGAGGGCGCGGGGGCCGCCGCGGGGGCCGAGCAGCGGCCGCTGGAGCGGGCGGCGGCCGGGGGCTGGTGCCGGAGCTGCCAGGCGCAGCTGGCCGAGCTGAGGAGACAGGCGGCCCGGCTCGCCGCCGGCGGCTGCCCGCCCAACGCCCCGCCGGTAAGTCCGCCGGGGGTCGCGGATGGTGCGGGACCCGCGGGAGCCTGGCCCTGGCCCGGCCCGGGGTCAGAGGTACGTCCCTATGGATTTGGGAGGGGAGCGCGACGGTAAAGCGGGTGATTTCCAACCCAGGACGGTTCTTCAGAAGTTCAAGGATTTCCCGTCCCGGACTTTGTCAAAAAGCGAAACTGTGCGGCTGGGCTCTCGCTGACTGCCAGAAACAGTTAAAAATAAAATAGGGAGTTTGGGAAGCGGAAGGAGAGAGCCGAGGAGCGGCTGTGCGAGAGCCGTTCGGGACGCGCCCTCGGAGCCGCCTCGGAGCCCGGGGGAGCTCCTCGTACCGCTCCGCAGGACCCTGTGCCGCCCAGCCCTACTGACACCGCCCCGGGGATGCCGGCTCGGTGCTGCGACTGGGCTTTGCCTTCATCCTTCCTAAGAGGAGCTGCCGATGGCAGCGGTTCAGCTCCTCCTTCCGAGGAGCCCATAAAGTGCAGCTGAGAATCACGCACTCGTGGTTGTGGCTCTGGAGGAAACTTTGAGTGGGATGATTTTGCTGTGCTTTCACCCTCTGAGTGCTTGAATGTGCCTGCCTGGCTGATGGGCTCACTCCTGTCCTTAATGTCCCTCGCGCAAGCACTGACTGTGTCATTTCCCTTCAGTTTGTGCTCCACGATGGTATTTCATATCTGGTAGGGAATGGAGAAAGTGCACGAGGGTGCCAGAGATTTCTTCTAACACAGGTGCAGCTTCATTTGTATGTATTGTAACTGTCTGCACAGTTTTTCCTTTCCAAGTTTGTTTTCTGTATATCAAAGGCCTTTATTATCCTTGTCCCTTTTCCTTTAGTCAGAACAGGTGAAGCAAAGCTTCTGAAAGGTGGTACAGGTGAAAACATACTGAGTCTTGTCTAGACATCTGAAGAGATCATGTGGACCAGCTGATGGGGCAAAATGCAACAGAAGACCCTGAGATTCTGTTTCAGGACACACAAAACGTGTGTTGGGGTTTTGATAACATTTGGAAGTAATGTATTGTTTTCTAAACAATGCTTATCTGGATGTTTGCAAGAATGGGGGGGAGGGTCTGAAGAGGAAGCCAAACCCTACTGACCTTCGTTTTCATTCAAAGAGTTCCTGTATGATCTACAGAATTCCCATTGAATCTAAATATAGTTTTGTTTGGAAGTGCATTGTGGAGCAGTGTCCGAATGCATGGTGAGGTTTGCATTTTCAGGCAGGATCCAAAACCCTTTGAAATCAACAGGAGTCTCCCTATTGACTTGCTGGGTTTGGAGTGGGCTCTTATTTCTGTGGTGTAAAAGGTCATGTATCTTATATCATTGGATTCAGGACTACTGGACCTTTTGTTTTCTGGATTGCTGCAAGTGGTGGAAAGAAGTTTAATTTCCCTTGTGAAGTGCCTGCAATAGGCTGCTTCAGTGGGGAGCACAGAAAAAGCCCTGTTCCCATTGCTGGGGTGGGACTGCCATAAAGAATTGTGTCCTATCTGGGAGTCGATCTCTGCCATGGGAAAAAAAAGTTGCCAGTGCGGGAGAGTCTGGGGCCCTCGGCCAGGTGTTCAGATGAGGAGACCTGTGAGCAAAGGCCTGTTTGTGTGGTCTCCTTCCTGCAAGTCTCAGGGGACTTCGCTGATAAGCACTTGATGATGGGTAAATTGATCCCCTTTTTCTGCAGGGTTTCAAAGCATGCCTAGGAACGTAATAAAATAGTAGTCATCACAGTGTCAGAACCTCGACAGACCTGAGCACAAAGTAACAGATACCTGGAGTTTACTCATTGTGTAGCATACAGTAGTGTTTGATGTTTGAAATTTTTTAAAAGCTACGTTCTCTGACGCTTGTGTGACCTGCAGCCTAATTGCAAGCTCAGACCCCCCCTAACCCTGGTGTAGTGAGCAGCTCCTCAGGAAGGAAGATGCAATAAACAGTCGTACTTACTGCCTTCTGAGCGTGAAGTAGGTTAGCAGGAGATAACAGTCAGGGGTTTGGCTACTCAGCTGCTGTGAATTGGCCTTGCAGTGGGAATCTGATGCAATATGCTGGCAGGGTAAGCACTGTGTAATGTTTGTGCCAGAAAGGCAGCTTGCTCGATTTCCACCCCCCTCCCTTTCTTGTTTAATTATATAACAAGACATCTGAAAAAGCAGCTTCTCTTTTACAGAGTTTCATGCCCATACAATGCAAGTCCAAAGTTTCTTGTAAGCTCTTCTGATGCACTGTCAAACTAAGCAACTACTGGATGAGTAAACACCAGAAGGCTACTGCTTGGAGCATGCTGCTCTCAAAGGATTTACCTCCTTTGCCATAATAATTAAGAGATCTTTCAGCACAGATTCAGAAAGATTTCCACACCTGGTTGAAAACCCTTTGGAAAGGTGGGTGGGTGCCTCAGAGATGAAAGAAGGGCTAGTTTCCTGCTGTTGATATCTTTCCTGATGAAAGAGAGGAGGTGTATTCTCATGCGTGGGGCAGCTGACAAGGGATTGAATTCACATTAGAATAAAAAGCCAACATACTGTTTGCAGTCTGCAGGGATAACAAATCTAATTGCTTGAGAGGGCTATGATTCATACAGTTTATGTGTTGCTGTCCTTTCAATTAGACGTATTTAAAGTATATAAATAATTTAAAGTTTCGGTGCTCAGATGATGTGCATTGATTACAGAATACTGTCAGTTGTTTGTGTCTCTTCAAAGTCCTCCAAATCTCTGTGGACAGCTGATAAAAAGATACACCTCTTTGCTTATGTTAAAATTCTTTTAACAGTCTCCCAAGTACAAGATTTATTGCACCCTACACTCTGAAATTCCCTTCATTTTACTGCTGCTGCCTTTACAGTTTGCCACCACAGTGAGGCCTGTATGTGAATCAAAACGTGATTTTCATCAAGCGTGAATGGAAATGAGCAAAGTTTAATTTGAAATTATTCCAGATTAGCATTTTGGTATTGCAGTATCAGCATCAGTTGTCAGATCATGTACTGAACTAATGGAGGGAAAAACAAGGTGCCTTGGTTTATCCCTAATTAAAAGTTTTGCAGGCTGTGTCCCTGGGGAGTTGGTAATGGGATACAGGATCTCCTACTGCCAGAGTTCTGGCTGGAGTGGAGAGCAGGTTGCTGTGCCTGGAAGTTGTTGCTGTTGGCAGCTGTGGGACAATCCACGGGAAATGAGTTGGTGGTCTGTGTCTCACTCCCAGTTGGCAAATAGCCTTGTCACAAAACCACCACAACAATTACCGCTAATTGGCATCACTGTTGGCAGTTTCACAGGAGAGGCTAAGGATTGAATGGGATGTAGATTAAATTAGTAATAATAATACTTAGCACCTAAAATCTTCACAGTGCTTCACAAATGCTAATTAGTCAATTTGTGTGATGCCCCTGTTAGGTAAAACCCAAACATGCTGTTTCAAAAGACGTGTATGTCAGAGCAAGGTGTGTGTCTCCAAAAGGAAGGGGACAGGCAGGGACTGTTCAACATGAGGGATGTACTCCTGTAGCTGCACTGCTGGAAGTGAACTCTGTGCTGCCTCTGGTGAAGGCAATAGCCTTAAGGATATACAGCTACTGTAAAATGATTTTATCTAATCCCTTTTGAGCAGAGGAAGAAAGCTCTCATGGTGTGAAGAATGCACACATGCATGCAACTACATCCACAGAAGGGTTTCATCCTGGTGTAAATATTTTGGTTATAGAAAAGTAATAATTGTACCAGCTACACTGGAATAAAAGAATTTTTTTATCAGTACTGAAAGGAAGCCAAGACCAGTGGAAATTTGGAAGTGATTAGCTTCGTTCTCAAAGCCTAGCCATGATGAGGATGATTAGCTTTGATGGTTGTGTTTCTCCGAACCCAGGGATTCAGACACCCTTGTCCCCATCCACCCTCATTCCCAACTCTGCCAATCTGAGAAGTTTATATTGTACCTAATGCCAGTGCAGGTGGGTGTCAGAGGCAACATTAAGTGGGGCCAGAAACATTCGTATTGTATTGTAGCTTAAGTTCAGGAAGTTCTTGTTGTCTTAGTTTTTAAGAGCTTCTCTTCCCAATTTTGTTGTTTTGTTTTTTCTTTTTGCCCCCATTACATTCTCTGCAATGCAAGTTACATGAGATACAACCACTGGATGGATTCCAAGCACCTGAAGGACAAAGAAGCGAGTGTGGCTCTTTGCTGCTGATGGGGTTTGCAATGTTTCTTCTCCGATAGCTGAAAACCCCTGTATTCCCAGTTGCCCAGGTAAACTGTGGCTGGATACAAAGGAGCATGCTGCCAGCCCTGGTCTGCAGGGAGTCTCAGTGACCAGGACAGGTCATGCCTTGGTTGCTAACGAACCATGAATCATTTGAGAGAGCTAAGCAAGTCTTAGCCTGCTGTATCCTAGTCAAGGCTCAGTGTTACACCAGCCAGAGTTTGAGGAAACCCAGCTTCTCCAGGAAAACAAAAGGAAGGACAGCAGCAGCTTTAGACATGCTATTTATATGGATGTGTCTTACTGTGCAAATGCTGGATGGAACTCCCATCACTCCTAATCAAAGTGATGGTTTCTTGGTGGCACACCTGTATGCGCTGCTGATTGCATCACCCGAAGGGGAGATCAAGAACAAAGTTTTGGGAGGGGCATGCTCTTTTCTGTGGGTTTCTCCTGTGTGCTAAATAACCCCCACCTTTCCATGAGCAGCTGAAAGAGGGTTGGTAGGATGAATGTTCACTGCATTTGTTTTCCCCATCCTTCTGCATTAATCCCAGCTGTGCCCTCCTTGTCCCAGAAGACTCCATCTTCTCTGCAGCTGCACAGCCACAGTCTGATTGACAGTAAGATAGTACTTTGACATCTGTCTTCTGCCAAACAACTAACAACATGTGGGTCCTGCCCAGTTTCTCTCAATGCCAGTTTGTGGAAGTTGTAGGAACTTGCTCTGAGCCTTCTACCTCAATTTCAGGTCATTTGACAGGTCCAAAAGCTCTTAAGAAGGGCTGGCAGCAAGGAAGATGGAAAGGAGGGCAATGAATCTGTTCTTATTGCTTTGGAAAACCAGGCCAAGGGGACAGGCATTGAATTGAAGACTGTGGTCTTAATGTGTGAGAGTCAGGTATGCTTTGTTATACCCACTGTGGCCACTCTGATGGCATGGTATGAGCAGGAGTAGTGCCAAGGAGAGCTTGTGTGATCCCTGGCTGCCAGTACCTGTCTCCTCACTGTGGTGTGCACTGTTGGATGCTCCAGAAACCTGTGCTGCATGTGGGCCTGGGAGAGAGCTCTATGTCCTCACTGTTTGTCTGCAGGCTCATGCTACCCTAAAAGAGAAAGGATTCAGAGCATATGGGGACTTCTTGCAGCATTTGATGTGCATGGGAACTAGGTCTAAGCTTTTGGAAGCAAACTCTTCCTTCACTGAGTTTTCCTTCCTGTGCACATTATTTTCTGTTAATGTATCAGTCCTTACTATTGGGTGGCATGGTCACCTGGAATTTTGAAGCCATGATGGAGAGACTGCTGGGTCTTGGATAAGTTTGGGGTCCTTTTACTTAGGGGCTCCTTTTATTTTCATGGGGTATCTTTCTGCAACTGGGTTGATACAGATAAGGGGAATTGAGTGAGAGAACTATCTTTTACAGTTTGCTCTCTAGAGGAATCCAATTTTCACAGCTCTTTACAAGCACTAAATGCACCTCAAAATGTTCTACATTTAACATTTCAAAAATGTGTAAGTGGAAAAGTAATGTCTTAGTTAATAAATATGAAACTACGGGGCATTTTTTTTAAGATGCACACTTAATATTTAATTTTGTGAGAGAGACTCTTGCAGAGACTTGGCTTCAGGAGTGGAGTGCTTCAGGCAATGATCTCAGATGTGGATTTCAGGTACGTGTGCAGTCTAATAACAGGGTTAGTGACAGCACAGTGTGAAATGTGTTGACACGAACAGTTCCCTTGTTTCAGTCAGTGCAGTAGTCCCCGTGTGATATGATAGGCTGTGGAAACTAATTGTAATGAGTTTGTTTTAGACATTTAGGATTTTCAAGCATGCCCTTTTAAAATACAGGTGAGTGGGATTATCCTGCAGTTCAGAAGCTGGAGGCAAGAGACCTTCTCACTAGGGGAATATGGGATTGGACAATTAGCTGAAGGTTCTGTGGTCTCCTGGGTAGCTGAGGGTAATTAGTATTGCTCTGGCTCTTTCTCTGGCTAATTCCTTCAGCACCTTGCCCTATTAGGAAAAAGGGAGGAAACACATATACCATTTCAAAATCCCAGGGGGTGGAAAAGAGCATCTGCTCCTAACATCTGAGGTTACTTTGAACCTGTTGAAATATGTAGTAGCTGCTTTATTGTTTTTGCCAAGGGTTTCCACCTACAGTGATTCCAACCTCTGACTTGTTAACAGTGAGGTTGTTGGAGGCAGTAGTCATCCTGCTCTTCCCTGGCTCACAGCACCTGATAGTGGCTGCTGCTCTGGACCTGGCACTGTAGGGTATAAGAGTGGGAATGACTGAAATCAGTTTTTTTTTTTTTCCCAAGACCAGGATCACCTGCCATATTCACAGTTGCTGTGCCTCCTGCTGCTCAGGTACCCCACTATGGCTGCCCTCTGTGGGCCTGATTTGTACTTCTCACAGTGACAATGCTGATGTAGAGAAAAGCTAATTAGTCCCTGGGTTTTCAGCTGGCAGATGAACATTTTTTTTTTTTTTTTTGTGAAAAGTGAGCAGAGATTTTGCTTCACCCTGGTTAGATGAGGAGAATCTATCTGGAAGCATGTTCATGACTTATGGAAGATTTTTCCATGCCAGTGCTGTTGCCTTTCTCAAGATTGGATTACTTTCAGGAACTACATCTATTTGGATATTGCTCATATTGTGTATAGCCAGGCAGCTGTGCAGTTGGGAATATTGTATCTGCTTTTTATTATTTACTGGAAATCAATGGAATTTAATTTATCTGGATTTGTCTCCTTGTCCTCTGACTTCAGACCTGCAGCACTGGAATAACTGTTTTGTATTTACGTGTCCAATATATCCCCAAATGGAAGACACCATCAGGAAGATGGGAGTCTTGTCTGTTGCTGGCTGTGCTTGTGATCAGGAGCTGTCTGACTTCTCAAATGAGTGTCTACTACTTTTGTACCGATGAGTGGTTTATGGGAGAAAGCTTGCACCTTATTTCCAGAAAAATCATGCTTCCTGCTCCCTCTATTAACTGGAGGAATTGTGTCCCATTGCAGGGATGCAAGACCTGAGTTAACCCCTAGATCTGTCACTGACTTTGTGAATTTGGGCAAGCTGCTTAATAATCTTGTGCTTATTTTCTCCTTTGCTCAGCAAAGAGAAAATGCTTCCATCTTTTGTCCATTTCCAGTAAAAACATTTTTTTTTATGGTGGAGACTCTCTTCCTTGTATAGGATTGAGCCCCATCAACTGCTGTTCTTAGTAGAGCTGACTGCTCCTATAATATGTATAATAAGGAAGAATATATAACACAGGGACACAGAAAACAGGAGGCTCTGTGACTGGCAAATGAATTTTAAGGCTGGGTGTAGGGGAGGGGGTTCTGGGACTGCAGTCACTGCAACAGCAGAAACAGCAAACAAAGCCAGGGACTTCAGATAAACCATGAAGACAGTAACAGGTAGTCCTGAAAATCCACCACTTCACCAGGAGGGGAGTGGTGAGGCTGTGGGAGGGGTCTGAAGATGCTGTGGTGTGTCCAGTTGGAGCTTTATTAAGTAGAAGGTATCAGATCAGCTCAGGTAGCAAGGATTAGAACTGTGCTGATGGTATCTAAAAAGGGTGTATCTGTGTACTGTGCTGTGCCTCCCTGTGATGAAACTGGAAAGCTGCCTTGTGGAAATATGGTGTGGCCTTGTAAACTGAAAACTCTTCAGTGGCTTCAGTCCCTAATATTGCTGTTGAACTTTATGCCAAAGTGTATTACTTACTAGTTTTTAATTAAAAACTTTTTATTTTTAAGTGGAAAGAAAGGTAAATTTTATAGGGGAACCTAAGAACAAAGCTTCAAATTGTTATTTCAATCATTTAGAATATGGTGGGAATATGTCACTTTGCAGGAGTAATGTATTCTTCTCTAGGATAAATTGAAGTGAATGTAAACCTTTGGTGTATAGTTCTTTGGACTGAATTCTTTGCTTTGAAGTTGTGTGAACTTTTAAGATGTAGCTGGCAGATGTTCATTTTCGTGCTGGAGAAAGAATGTTTAGTGTAAATATATCCACCTATTTTAGGCAGCATAATGCCATTGTTGCGTGTTTGTTTTATCTCTAAGAATCTGACTGCTCTATACATCACTCTAAAGCGCAGTGAATCAGTGAAATCTCAGCACTTGCTCACAAAAAGAGGCTTAGGTGAGTACAACTATCCTTCTTTGAGTCAAGTCTTAAAATTCTTCTTTGATCAGCGTTCCTGGAGTTTGGCAAGCCGCTCCAAGTTTTGACTGGGGCTGGGCTGGTGTTACCATGTGTCAATACCTGTGCAGGATTGGTTGGAACACTGGACAGCTGTGGGGAAATGATCAGTTTTCGTTTAGCTCTTATCAGATCTTCCCTGGATGTTGCTGAGGGATTTTACGCTGCTGGTTGAACAGAATGGGAAGCTCTCTCTACAAAACTGAAATGTGATACTTCTGGCTAGGTTGGGCATTGACTGGCTTTCAGTATGAATGGTGAAAGCGAGGCATTAGTCCTAGTTCTCACAGCATTCAAAAGGTTATGTTTAAATGTGTTTCCTGTTTTACTGCAATTTGCCATTTGTTACAATGTGGTTTGTGTCGCTGTCTGTGTGTATATATCGATCAGTGCTGATTATACTATAAATGGGCAGCATTTGACTTTGTGGTTTAAGTCATTTGGGAAGTCAGATGTACTCAGTTTGTATTGTACTCTCTTTTTTGTGTGTGTTGTTCTCACTGTATTGTATGTTGTATCATGCATTTACTCCTTTAGGCATTGCTGCTTTTCTCCTGGATCTGAGTACAGCAGTTTCCTACAGTTTGCATGTAGCTTTATCAAGTAAAAATTTGTTTTCAGTGGTTTCCTGCTGCATTTGCATCTTATGTGGCTCCTGAGTAGTTCAGGGGTGGTAGCTATGCCCAGGTTACATCATGGGGCCCTCAGCAGAGCGATACTTTTGAGTGTGTTGGAGGAGATGAGACTGATGAAGTGATTGAGATCAATTGCACTATGCTGGATTGGTGGCACATGTCCAGTTCCCACCCCAAAATAGGGCAGCAGTTGCCATCCCCAGACCATGAGCTGTCTCCAGGGACTCTGTGGAATGTGACAGTCTTTACAACTGTTAGAAACTCAAAGACAAACAAGTGCCTTACACGATCAGGAAATCTGGCCATCCTTCTTTCAATTGCTTTACTACTTTTGAGTCATCTGTTGATGGTTTCTCTAGTGCTTGTTGTGGAATGGTGAAAGCACTCTGCTTTTTTTCTTGGTAGCTGTTGGGTCCTCTTTGAGGACCTCTTTTTGTCCCTGGACAAAACATGCTGGTGTTGCCACAACCCCCCTCTTTAACACCAAATTGGCTAGTGTGGAGTGTAAAAGCAACTGCTTGTACGTACTTCCCAACTGCAGCCAGTCTATATGACTAATGGCACAGTTCCTAGGGGGGTTTAGTGGCCAAGAGGAAAACCCTATCAATGTACTCTGTCATTTGTGGAGTGCTTGGTAGACATTGGTGTGGAAGTGGCTCCAGGTGCCAAGGTGACTGCCAGGCCTGGGTGACCAGTCACCAGCCCAGACTAGGAACATCCCACATGGCCTGTTTTCATACAAATAAATGATTTTCCACTGCAAATAGGAAAAGTTGGACAGATCTGGTTTCTGTTCAGCAGGGGAAGCTTGACTAATGATGCCAGAGCACCTGACATCCAAGTGATTGAAGGAAGGATGGGGAGGTAGTTGAGTGAGCTGATCCATGACATCCAGGACAAGGAGGGTTTTGCTTCCCATGTGGTGAGTGTGCTTAGGACAGTTTTAAAGAGTATGCCATTGTCTGCCAGTGTTGGATTGTGTGTTGTATTGGCAGAGCAGCAGAGTTGTGCTAGAGTTTTGGCCTGGATTTAGTAAAAGTGATCACTGAGCATTAGGAAAAGAGATATTTTGCTGAGGTGGGTATTATTTGAGAAGCGTTAGCCATGTTGTAATAATGAATCACTTTTGTGCTGAACACATGTACACATGGTCGTATAGAGACTGGTTACCTCACTGTGAGAACAAGTGCCCCAGCAACAGTGAGGAAACTGAGCTGAACCTCTGATGTGAGCATCACATAATCCCCACACATGTGCCATAACACTGTCTGTGTCATCAGGAAGAGTGGTGTTCCCACACTGCTGCCTGGTCCTGGGCCATCTGGTCCCGAGGAAGCACTCGTTAATCGTGAGAAACAAATTTGCTCTACAAAATTTGGCCTTTGTAGGATGGAGGTGAACGTCTTTGCCTCTGTCATTTCTGGGTGATGCTGGTGCTACTTTTCCAGTTAGTGAGTAGAAGGTGGAAGGGCTGGTTTGTCCCAAATACCCTTCTTAGAAGAGGTGCCTTAACCGTAATATGACCTACAGGTGCTGCAGAACTTTTGTAAGCTATCTTGAAAACTATTCTCTGGGTGAAACACAGGCCTGTATCTATTTTGCCTGTAGCTTGAAATACAAAGTTTAAACCCAGAATCTGCAGTTAAAATGTTCAGGTGTTAGTGTGACTTGTGTAACTGTAAACTGTGAACTATTTTTCTGTCTTTCTCTGAAGATTTTGTTGCAAAGACAGGGAAATACATTTGACATTCTTCCAACAAGCTCTCACATGGGTAATTTTGTGTGGATGATTGAGTGGCATGGAAACATTGTAAGATATTGTCCTTTTGTGGGTTTTATAAAGAGGAGATACAGTTGAAGTAATTTATAATATGCACAGAATCTCAGCAGTCTGCTGAGATAGCTTCTTTCAGCAATTACCTGTAAGAATAAAGTAAAAAGCATTTATTATTGATATTCACATTCCACATACAAAGAAATATTTCTTCTGATATTGTTAGTTTTTTATTTGTAGGCTCCAAAGGAGTATAGAGTAAGACAAATGTGTTCAAGGAAGAAAAATATATGAGTTAATATATTAAGTCTACATATTTTTCGTTTGATGGATATATGGTTTTTAATTACACCTTCATGTCTTGCATTGGGATCCCTGGGGGCCCTTTCTGAATTTCATACTTGTACTCTTATACACAAGAGATGCTTTAACCTGCCACCTCGTGCAGTCTTACTGCTGCTTGACTGACCTCTGGTGAAGTTACTTGTTATTCAAGTTTAAAATCCAAGACTTCCACAAAGAACCAAATTATTAGAAAAATATTTGTGTGATTGAGAGAGTTTCTCATCCTGACATGTTGTGAAACACAGGCTGTGAATGGATTTCTCTGATTTTCGTGTGGAAGGGTGGACTTTGTGCTCAGTGTTTGCTCAGTTGATCATCAGTAGCAACACCCTGGCCTCAGCCTTACTGGCTCCCTGAGGGCAGTTTGGCAGTGGAAAGTAGTCATGTCTTTGGTAACAACCCTTTGGGGAGCAATGACTGGGTTCAGGGAAGAGTATTTTCAGCAATATTTCATCCTGAATCTGGCTGTTCATCTCTCTGCTTCTGTCTTCAGTTACATATGATGCTGGATTTTCATTTCAGAGCAGTTTGCATCGCGGTTCTTTTATTGACAGTGGAATCAAAAATGTGTTAACAGGTGGAAAATGAAGCCTGTTGGCTCTTGTAGTTTCAGTTGATTTACAAGGGTGAAATGAAGAGGAAGCCAGACTGTAGAACCGGGTCAATGTCTGTATTCCAAATCCATCTCTCTGCGTAGGTATCATTACCTCCGTCTGCTTTTTTTCCAGCACATCCTCTTCATTTTTCTGTTCAGTGAGAACATAATTACCCGTTTATGTGTATGTGTGTGGAAATAGTGCCAGGATCTGTTTGTTATAACTAAGACATAGCTTATTGAAGAGGCAGACAACCCAAGCTGGTAATATTCAGGCTGTTCAAAAGAAACTTGCTTTGCGACTGAGTAAGTGTGAACATTGAGGCACAACTTGAGCCCCCTTTCTCAGATTTGTGCTGTGTGTCCTTTTATTATTCTGGTCACGGCTACTCATAAGCACACACAGCTCAGGAGCAAAATAGCTCTGATATGTGCTGTAAGAATTTAGTTGGGTTTCAGCTTCTTATTGACAAGACTTTTGATGACATGAAAGTTGTTTTATACACAGGGCTGGCTTTTCTGACTCACCCTGAGTTTTTCACTGAGCGTTTTATTCCTGTGAGAGGGCTTGACTCTTGTAGGATTGGGTGCCATCAGAAGTGTGGAGTAGATAGTTAAAGAACTGCAATGCAGAAAAAAGACTTGACCCTGGAAAGTGAACACAAATGAGAACACAAAGGCATTGTCCTCTGAGGTGGTACATTGGAAGATCATCACTTTTCTGTTTTCTTTTTGTAGTTTCTATTTTAATTTCTCTCAATAGAATCATAGAACATTCTGAATTGGAAGGGACCCACAAGGATCGTCAAAGTCCAACTCCTGGCCCTGCACAGGACCACATCAAGAATCACACCACACTAGTCCAGGCTCAATCTGATTTTTTCTTTCATCTTGCCACTGGAAGAACAGTCCTGTTTGCTAATATTGGAAAATAGTCCATGGCATTCCCTACTTTCTAGAGGCTGTGCTTGTACTTTCTTTGAGAAACCTTCACTAAATATAATGGAATAGAAATGGTTCACTTGCTGCTAAAGGAGGGAGGTGAAAAATGTCTATGATGGTTCAATTAGAAAAAATGTAAATCCACTGTGTGAAAAATCTACTTCTTTCTGTACCTGAACAGGATTCCTGAAGTCTGTGCTGGATTAAAGAGTTTAAGTAATCTTGATTTTACAGAGGAGTTAGTTAATCCAGGAGTTCTGTAGCTCAGCTGAGTACAATACAGGAGTGACATCAGTGAGAGATTAGAATAAGCTTTGTTATCTTCAAAGGCTGTTTACTTAATGGTTGGAGAATCACTGTGTTTGTAGGTAGAGGTAGGAAATGTCCTGGGGCAGGTAGGATCTGATAACATTACACAGAGCAGTAGTGTTTCTCCTCAAGCATCCCTATATTGCTCTGTGCTTCTCCCAACCTGCTGGCTGCTACTGCTTTTGTGTACACCATCCCCACTGAGGTCTTTAAGAGACTGCCAAGGTAATTTTGGATACTAACCACTGAACCCAAGCTGTATCCTTAGCTTTTGGGTTATTTTTCCTGTGTCCTACTGACTTTGGCCCTATGTGGGGTAATTATATGGACAGCTTCTGTCTTGTTTTTTCATTGTTTGCCTATAATTTTTTCCAAATAATTTTCAGGGGAGATGTGCTTAGAGGTTGGCTTCTGGAGGCCTACCCTGAGTTTTATGTCTGTCTGTGGGACAGTGGGGAGGGAAGGGAGAAGGGAATGGAACAGTGTGTGCTGTGTCTCAGTGCTGGGCTATCAGCAGCCTGTCCTGCTGCATGATGTGATGGGTACAGGGCCCATGTCATCCTGCAGGCTCTGCTGGGAAACACACCCTGTCAGGGGAGTGAGTCCGTCTGATAAATATTCCCACCTGACACTCAAATAGTGTAACAACCTGATGAATCAGCTTCTACCAATCCTGGAACAATATCACTTGTATTTTTCTTACATATATACATCTATAAGTTTTCCTTAAAACATTGGTTAGAGGTATTTTAACAATCTCGGAGTTAAGTTCTGAGGATAGTTACCTATCCTGGGGTATTTCAGCTATTGCTCATTATCACACGGAAGACAATTTGGGTTTAGGTTTTCGGAGGATTCCTGTGCAGCTCTTGGGTATTTTCTGCAGAGTTACTTTTGACAGCAGTGAAGGTACTTCTATCTCCAGTAAAAGGACAACTTGATTTGCAGATTTATATATAAAAGCTGCTATAAACTTAATTTAGAGACCACTGAGATACATGTCCCATATGCAAATATTTAGCCATTTTTATTTTTTCTCATGAAAACATTCCTGTAAAAGTGGTCTTGAAAGCAAACTTTTGCCTCATTGGCATTTTTTTAAAAGACAAAACACAGATGCAGTGTTCCAGGCAGATATATTTTTGTTCCCAGCTGTTTTGAATGCTCATTTGATCCTAAGTCTTTGTTCAATCCAGTTCTATGTCATTAATGACTCTGGGGTAAGTAGGTATGCAGAGCTGGAGGAAATCCTGTTTTATATGCTCCTATTCTAGGAGAGCCTCAGAAAGACTAACAATAATGCTTCTTGGTGAGGTAATGGGTAAACATAGTAAGAAATAAAACGTGCTTATTCCTTACTGAAGCAGAAAAATAGCTTATGAAGCATAATGTTGTCTTTGATAAGTGTAGATAATCTGACCTGCTTCAGTCTGTGGATTAAGACATTAACTGGGGAAGGTGAAACAGCTTCTTGTAAAGAACCAGTCCCTCTGGTTGTAAGAGAGGTGTCAGCAAATGTTAAGGAGAATTAAAAAGAAGCAGGAGACCAGTCATAACCCAGCAGAGTCACTTGAAAGGCTTGCCGTGCCTTCAGCGGTCAGTTAATTCCCACCTGAGCTGGAGGGTTGCGTTGCTCAGTTCAGTGTTACGTGACTCCCAGTGGGCCCTGCTTCCAGTCAAGGGGGTGGGTGGTGCACAGCAAAGCTCTAGTGGAGCCTTGGATTTGTATGTGCCCTCTTCACGGTCCTTCCAAGATGCTGTGGGAAAAGAAAATAGGAGCGTCCACCAGCTTTTCCTTCCATCTGCTGAATGAGTGAAGTTTAGTAGAAGTATTTGTTTTCAAGAGGAACCAGATTTCTTGCAGGAATTTCTTCATCAGATTCTTGAGGAAGTTAAGGCTGGATTTAAAGCTTTTGATCTCGGTCAGTAGATGGATAGCAGACAGAAAAACAGGATGGAATTTTGTTGACTTTTTTGAGAAGAAAATATGAAATGGTGTAGTTTTCTGTCAGCCAGCTTCCATAGCAGCATGTGTGAATACAGTGAAACATCTGAAGTCCAGCCCACTCACACTGTCTGTGCTGCAGGCTTCCCTTGGGACCCAGGGCAATTTAGCTAGCATTACATTTTTAGATAAGCTTACCCCATTTAGCATATGCATTTTGATCAGCATGTGATTACAGACTAGTGAGTTGCACACATATACACCAGAGCCCTCCTGTTGGTGTTCCTTATATTTGCACTGGTTTTATGTACGTGTTTACTTCAACCATATTTCTAATCCCTCTCTACCTTCATCTTTTTGACTGTGAAACAGCGGTGATCCTTTTTCTTTGAGTGAGTAGGCAGAATCATACTTGCGACATACTTTAAGATCACTTAGAAAATATAAACTTATTTAAGTGCCAGTGATTTATCTTGTTTTGTTTTATTTGATTTCTTAAATGTCAGCCACTCTGAACAGTTCCAGGATTTTCCTCCTTTATTTGGGAAGTGTCAGTTGATGAGAAGGCAGCTGGTGTGCTGAAAGCATCATTCCCTTAAGAATTTAGTATGTGTTTAGCTGGGAAAAAAAGCCCTGTGACAGTTACCCTTTTGATTTTGTTTTCTTTTCCCCTGAAAAGTTGCCGCCTCGCCTTGCTGGTTTAATGGTGAAAGAATGCTGCAGTGTTGTTTAGCTGTGCAATGCCTTTCAGGTAGTGAGAGGTATCTGAGGAATGAGAGATCCCGTGGGAATAACTGGCTGGCACTTGGTTGACCTAAGCTGGCGGGTCTATACATAGCCCTGATTCCTGCCTGCCAGAAGAGCATCTGATGCAGACAAGCTGCTGGGTGTGTGACCCCTTTCGGTACGTGGGGCGTGCGTGGGCATGTGCCTTACTACCCATTCGGTGGGTGCGGCTGCTTCTAATGCTTCCTGGTCTGCCGTGCTCTTGGAGAAGACTTTTGACTTCAGGAAACCTTGTCCTAGGTGGAGGGAGCTGTTGGACCCCTGATGGCAGGAAGGAACTGGGATACCTGTGCTTATCTTCTGTAGAGGAGCCGCTGATCATGGCTCCCTTATGCAAAGAGTGCTTCTTGGTGGAGTATTTAGGGGGAGTGAAGGGGTGAATACACATTTGGCATCACAAGCTTATAAATGCGTTGTGGAAAGTGCAAAGGGGAGGTTGCTTGAAGCATCTCCCTCTCCTAGATCCCAGTAACTGTATTACTGGCTCCAAGAGGGGCCAGTAGGAGGGATAGAAACCATCCATTAACCACTGCTTTCCAGAAACACTTGAGATCAGAGTCTTCTTAGTATGTATCACCTCCTGTGTATCTTGCTTGTTTCAGGTTATGTTGTGATGGCAGTCCTGATCATTATCTTATATTAATTTTCTAGAGTATGATGTATGTGGATACACCTACTGCGCTCAGAGATTTCACTGCAAGATTAGAGACATGTTTAGGAAATTAGTAATGAGAGAAAAACATGTAATTAAAAATGATATCAGTTTGGAAGCTCATCCATCTTCAGCCAGCTTGCTGGAAGAGAAAGGAGTCTTACACAATGCTTAGTGGTGGGAAAATGCATTTGGCTTTCTACATTTTAAACAGGAAGGAACTATTTAAATGACAGACTTACAATAGTAATTGGGGCATTTACTTGGGAACACTGGATCGCAAACTGCAGTTGCATAATGTTGCGGTAAGTCTGTATAAAGTCAAAGCAGATCTCCTTATTTACTTTCTTTTAGTGATGCCTTCAGGCATTTTTTAAAAACTTATTTGGACCCTTTATAAAGGAATTGGGTCATTGTACAGAAATACCATTCATATTTTGAGGTAGTCAGATTTACCTATGCCAAATGTTGTCTGTCACATTATGAGGATGCACACTTAAAAATTTGTTTCCTGAGATATGCAATTTTATGTGAAATGTCTTAAATTCAGAATCTGCAACAGAGTTTTACCTCTTCATCCCAAATGACCATTATAAAATTGCCATATGCCTAAAAATGTGCTTAGCACAACTGCAATTGTTCAGACTATGAATTTCCTCCCATTTTATGATGGGATCCTTATTTTAGAATAATTTTATTCTTTAGCAGTAGGAGAAACACCATTTGGTCATATATGGTTCATTATAAAATGCAGTAACTTTTAAGCATTTCAGGCAGTACACATGCTTTATTTGAGTTTTTATGCTATTTTTCATGAACAATTAACAGCACCTTGTTGTCATTTTTGTCATGATGTGTCCATAAACTCAATTATCTTTCTCTTTGGTCCAACTTATAAACACATAGAAAACCTAAGCAGATGTCAGAGCAATAACCAGGTGCACACTGTAGTACTTTGCAAACTTTTAATTGCTGCAGGGATGTTTCCCAGTTAATGGTTCTGTTTATTAAGTGCTCCTATCTGTTGTGTCTTGTTCAGGAGCGTGCCTTACATATGGTATTTTCAGGCTGAGGCTGGCTGGTTTATCCACTGACAGCCTTGGAATAACCTTACAGAGGGATGTGCTTTTTCAGTTATGATGTCTGTAGCGTAGTTAGCAAAACTGCTGAATTGCTTGTGGTGGAGGGTCCCGTATAATTTATGATTTTTGATAAAATCATTAGATGCTTTAGAGTTGTGATTTTGACACAGGAGGGCCTAGACCCAGCTGGGCCTATGGATTTGACCAGTTTGGATGGAGCTTAAAGCACCCTGGTCTTGTGGAAGGTGTTGCTGCCCATGGCAGGGAAGTTGGAACTGGATGATCTTTTAGGACCTTTGCAATCCAAAGTATCCTGTGATTCTGGGTGGATGCTAATGATGGCTGTTGACCTGTTGAGAGATGACAAGTGTTATTATCTGAGGGGATCAACAATCAGTGAGAGGGTATGAGCAAAGTGAGTCACCAAAGACCAGTAGTTCTTGATGGGGTTTTAGCCGGGAGCCATCAGCTGGTAGCCAAGGGATCCCTTGTGTCTGGGAGCTGAAAGTCAGCAACTGTGATGGAGAGTGTGGGCAGCTCCCTGTCATTCCCTGTTATGCTAACTCATGGAGAACTGGCCTTCCTTGAGAGGTATGAGGGGAAGCACAGTCTTGACAGCCACCTTGGGGTCTGTGCTGTTGTGCATGAATGGGGAGATATGGATACGGTCCAAGAATATCTCATGGATGCTGGCATCTTCCCTTCCCTTTGAAAGCAAGTTGTTAAATGGAAGCATCCTCAGTTACAAAGGAGTTCCTGGGAACTGCTAATGTAGTTTGCTCCCCAAATCATTAAATCCAAAAGATACTCCCTCGTGCATCTCATGAGATACAAAGTATAGCACAAATTTAAGAAAAGGAATTGTATTCAAGATACAGTGTCACCAGTCGCTCTCTGCTCACTGCCCAGAAGCAATGGCACAGTGGGAAAAGAAGACCCTGGGTTCATGCCACTGTGCAGACCTGCAGATTTGTACCCAGACCAGGCCAGGGAGCCAGGACTGGGTCTTTTATTAGAGATAATATATATTGATGAATCAATGAGAGAAAATATCTCTTCCCAGGAATTAAATAATTGTTTCCTTGATGAAAAGACCCAACATCTGGCTCTTGGGTCTCATGTATTTTGTCATGTAGATGTGTTTGCTTTGTTCCTGCAGTAACGTTAACTTACTAATGTATGAAGCTGTCTCCAGGTCAGTGAAAAACTGCATATAAATCTTTATTACATGTACTTGATTGTCTTTAACTCTTTATAAGATATAATTAGTGTCCAGTAATCATATTGCTGTGCTGTTTCTGTGATTACACTGGTAGTTAGTGTGTAGTGCAATTCTGGTTTTATAGACTGGAGCTAATGTTAGCTTGATTAAAATAAAGGTTAAACATCGGCCTGTGTTGTTGGCCAGTTAATTTTCTCACCTTTCTGCTGCCCAGTTTCATTGCCTCCTGCACTTGTGAGATGTGACTGCCAGCCACGAAGTGGCTTCTGATTAAAAAGCCACAATCTTTAATATGCGGTGCTTCATGCTGAAGTGGTGTCTGTGATGGGAGAGAAGAAGTGGATCGTGGCAGGTCTTCAAGGACAGTGACTTGGCGAAGCACTAATACCTAGAAATGTTTTGATCCTATTGTAATGAATAGCTGCTAGTTCCTGTTGTTGTTTCTGTTTTGATTGAGTGCCCAGCTGGTGTGTGGTGCAGATAGGATGTTGGGGCAGGGAAAGGAAGTAACTGTCGAGAGTGCATCTCCCTTAGGAAAGAAGGAATGTGGAGGCATGGTAGAACTGGGGTTTAAATAGCACTTATTTTTCCTTGGTTTTCATAGTGCACTGACCATATGCAATTTTCCACATGCTGGGTAATGGAAAGTTGGCCCCAGAGGAGGTCACTTTGTAAGTCAAGTTTGGGATTATAAAATCAATCACTCTTGGGTCACTAATTGGTGTGGAAGATAGGAATTTCCTATACAGTATGATAAGTTCATTGGTTTTCTGGCAGTGTGTGTGCAGTGCACTGTTTAGCCAACGATATTCTTTCCTGATTCTGTTGTTAACTCAGGAAAAGCATCAGGTCATTTATAGCTACACCCAAATCACTGGTTTGTTTCTGAGTAGTAAGGGGAGGGTGGAGGCAGTTTAATGTCATGTAGAATCTACATGTGTTTCATGAAGTTTGTTTTCATCTCTTTGAGGCATAATAGCAAAGCTTGGCAGCCACGTGGGAATGGTGAAGATTGATTGCACTTGGTGTTAAGCATCTCACATCTCTGAGTTTATATCAACACAAGCCTTCTTCCAGCAGCAGCATCTGGCTCATTGGCAAGATCTGTGGACAGTTGTTCTGATCACTGTGGAGATGCCTCTGGCTGTCATGTGGCTGCTGCCTTGGCCGTGCTGCTTTGTTATTCTAGCTGGTCCTGTTTTAATTTATTTATTTATTGGCTTACCTTTGATTCTGATGAGTTTCTCCTGAGATTATAGTCTTGAATAAATCTTGCCTAACTTTTTCATGCAGGGACTTCCATGAGATGCTGGTGTTAAGTTATTTCAGTGACTATTTCCTGATGGAGCTTGGAGCGGTAACATCCCAGCCTCTGCCTTGTGTGCAGGTTTTCCCTGTGAATCATAGCATCAGTCACGTGGGGAAAAAACACACATCTTTGAGGATATCCTGCATAATAGGTTTCTCTGAGACTAGGGCTGCAAGTGTACATCAAATATTAACAGTACACAGTCAGTGTCTGGAATGGTGCTGAGGGTCCTGGAATCAGCCACTTGGATTTTTCAAGTTGGCCGCTGGGAGTAGAGTTTCTGGCCCAGCTGATATACACTTGCATAGCAGCAAAGAATAATGTGTGTTGGCTCTGGATTTACATTAGCTCAAGTGCTGTCCCTACCTGTTTGATTGTATGTTTTTTTTATTCATACACCTTGTACTTTAAAAATGTGATTTTTTTTCTTCTTCCCCCTTCCCCCCTCCCCCCAGTATTGTGGCTTTGGAAGACATGTAGGCTTAAATAAAAGTGTTTCTTAAAATACAAAAGCATCTACTTGCATTAAAGAAGTGTATCAGGATCACTACTTCTGGTGATTGAAATTAGCAGAGCTGTGATGTGCAGGAGGCCGGACAAGATGGTTATCTTCCCTGGCCTTTAATGATCTGTAGAACTGCTTTAGTGCTGTCCACAATAGGAGCTGTTTGACAAGCTGTCAGATTTTATAAGGATATTAGCAAGGCATGATTACACTCACTGTACTGGTTTTAAATGTGTATTTGTATCTGTAATAATAATACTAAGACAACTTGGGTCATGGGTTTTTGTTTTAATGATTTATTGCAAATTTGACACACAAGTTACTTCCACAAAACTTCACTTTGAAAAGAAGGGGGGAATTTGCACACTAAAATGTAACTTAATTAATCATCTAATAACTGCAAACATGCATTTTGTGGGCATTTTCTGAAGTGGAAAGACAAGTTGGTAAAAGAGTTCACTGCTAATTTGAAATTAGGAACAGGGATGCTTCAATTTAGAGGGGGATATAATGACTTGACTTTGAATGTTGCCATGGACTACTTTAGGTCCCAGGTCCCACTCTGGGGCTGTAATTTCTGTTCTTAAAAGAACCCTTTCTTCCTCTGTACTTGGCCTTTTCCAGCAGGTGATGAGGCAGCTGCTTTTCCAAGGTCTCAGAACACAAATTAAAATAAAAACATCCTTTTATGTAGTACCTTCAATTGAACGGAAGCATTAATGTACCCTATGATGTTAGGCATTGTCTACATTTGTGGAATTTCTATAGAGGCAGTGTTAGATACAGTAAATGTTTAAGGGCCCTGTTAAGTGTGACTGGTAGGACAAGCTAGATCCTTTCATCTCTTAGTTGCTGTTTTTAATAGGATCTGGCTTGAAGGGTTTTGAAAGTTGTTGCCAGGTGTTTGATTGCTGCTGTGTCTCAGGAGATAAGGCTTGTTTTGTGTATGTGCACTTGTGAGGAGTTTACAGAGATATTTTTGCCAGTCATCTGTGGGTATGTCTACATGTGTGTTAGTTACAGGCAGATACAAGCTCACTTTGCTCATGGGTTTAATATGTTTATATCCTGTGCCTTAGCAGAGTTTACAAACCCTATTAACATGGGTTTTGAGATGCTTTGAGCATGGGTAGAGTGCGTTTTTGTCTGCCTGTGGGCATAGCCCTATCGATTTATGTTTGTAGAAGGAAAACCTTAGGCAAAGGGAGTTGCTCCTCTTGGATTATGCTATCCCTTTGGATGGCAAGAGGTTGCAGAGCTTGCAGTTTTCACAGGACCACCGCAGGGCTTCTTAGCATAAGGATTACAGGTGGGTATTGATCACCAGACTGTTGTTGTTCCGCTCACACAAATGTGATTTGCTGGGCTGATAAAGGCAATTCCTACTTGTTATTTGGGTTGCATAGAAAATGCACAATGCCTTTTGGTGCCCAGTCAGGCATTTTAAGGATTCAGGGATGGATATATGCTTTGTTGTCAACAATGCAGTACAACCACTGAAAGGCTTGTTACAAGACTGTATGATCAAAGGATAGCAGCCAACTTACAAAACGTGGTATTAGGGAAAACCAAAGTACTCTCATGCAAAGTGATTGATTGATCTGACATAGGACAGCTAGAAAACAGTAGGTTTGTAGGTAGGATTATCTAATACTGTTCAGGTAATGGCTACTGAAGGCCAACAGTCTCAGCAAACACAGCAGGAGTATCTGCTCCTAATACAATCTTGTTCTTGCTATGAGGCTGACATGACCTGGCAATGTGTGCTCGCAGCCCAGAAAGCCAATTGTATCCTGAGCTGCATCCAAAGCAATATGGGAAGCAGGTCAAGGGAGGTGATTGTTTCCCTCTACTCTGCTCTCATGAAACCCCATCTGCAGCACTGTGTCCAGTTCTGGGGTCCCCAGTGTAAGAAGGGTGTGGACTTGGAATGAGTTTAGAGGAGGCCATGAAGATGATCAGAGGGCTGGAACACCTCTCCTCTGAAGACAGACTGAGAGAGTTGGGGCTGTTCAGCCTTAAGGTACTGGAAGGCCACAGTTAGGTCACCACAAAGCCTTTTCTTTTCCAGGTTGAACAATCCCAATTTTCCTCTTAGAAGAGGTGCACCATCCCTCTCATCATCTTGGTGGCCTCTTCTGGACTCACTTCAACAGGTCCATGTCCTTCCTGTGCCTGGGACTCCAGAGCTGGATCCAGTACTCCAGGTGGGGTCTCATGAGAGCAGAGTACAGGGAGACAATCACCTCGCCCAAGCTGCTGGCCATGCTGCTTTTGATGAAGCCCAGGATACAACTCTCTTTCTGGGCTGTGAGTGCCCATGGCCAGCTCGTGTCCAGCCTCTCATCCACCAGCATCCACAAGTCCTTCTCAGCAGGGCTGCTCTCAATCTGTTCAGCCCCCAGCCCGTGTTGATACTGGGGGTTGCCCTGACCCAGGTGCACCACCCTGTACTTGGTTTGTTAAACCTCTTGAGATTCCCATGGGCCCACTTCCTGATCTTGTCCAGGTCCCTCTGGATGGCATCCCACCTCTTGGGTTTATCAACAGCATCACTTGGCTTGGTACCACCTGCAAATTTGCTGAGGCTGCACTTGATCCCTTTATGTCATTAATGAATATATTAAATAACAGTGGTCCCAATACGGACCCCTGAGAGACACCGCTTGTCACTGATGTCCATCAAGATGGAGAGGTAGGAGTGGCTGGACTTGCACCATCGAATTTAGGCATCTCATTTGTATTCAAAAGCAATCCCTCTAACTTGTAGGGAATGAAATGTAACAATGCTATACTTTGTATCTCTAAGGGAAGATTGAAGTAAACTATGTATGTTGCATAGTTAATGATAAAGAAAGTTTTGGATATGGTAGTGATGGGCTGTGAGAATTTGACAAAAGAAGAATTATTCAAGGTGTATAGACGGTCACAACTAAGACAAGAAGTGTGGAATTTAATATAAGAATGATGTAAATTGGAAAACTTGGTGCAAGCAAGACAGTATAGGTTACTGAATAGTCATCTAAGGAGAGCAGTATTTTGAAGTCTTGTATTCCTTGTCTATGGCAGTTGGACCCAAGCAACAAGTCTGTCTACAGATGTGTTACCCATGTTTCCAAAACTAGGATCATAAGAACATAGGGCTGGGAAAGGATCTTCAGATCTTTAAAAAGTAGTCCGGCTTCCTCCACTGAAATGGGTCATCCTATCTCTAGATCACCTCCCACTGATGTTTTTTGCCTGCTCTTCAGAAACTGTCTCAAAGGAACAAGATTTCTCAACATCATTCTGTAGCAATTGCCAATATTCACTTGGCTTTGAAAGTTTTTTCTTGTCATCTCTGCTGAAAAGTAGCATGATTTCTATTTTCCCTTCTCAAGTGGATATGGAAAGTAATTTGTCACCAGTCTCTTTTCTACCACTTTTTGTGTACTGAAGGATTCTGATCAATTTTCTCTCTTCTAAACTAAATAAACCACACTTTTTCCAGCTTCCTGCAACATTCTTGTTTTCTAAACTGCTTTTTGTCCTATAGACACTCCTCAAATGTTCTGTCTCCATCTGTGTTTTATATGGCTGGGATCATACTTCACCTAATGAGATTCCATAGAAAGATCATTTGATTCTTTGGGCAATATCCTCTACCTGCATAAATCCCTTAGTATCTGCATACTTATCTTTTCTTTCTAATGCAAGCTGGGGCCAGCAGAATGGGGTCAATTACTTCTATGCAGCAGTATTGTATCTGAAACTAAGGGACAAGCATGGACATTGCTTCCATCCAAGTCCAGAGATACTGGAGGCACAGGATCCCACTTTCCAATAGGCAGCTGATGACAGATTTCTGAATTTACTTGCTGAAGTTCCTCTGCTGAAGAGTGCTATTTAAAATGGATTCTTGGATGGCTTTTTTTTAGAGCAGCTGTGGGATGAACAGATTGGAGAGGGAGATGGTGTCTCACATATGTGCCACCTAGTAAGCAAAGGATCTGGAG
This sequence comes from Pseudopipra pipra, assembly GCF_036250125.1. Lineage (NCBI taxonomy): Eukaryota > Metazoa > Chordata > Aves > Passeriformes > Pipridae > Pseudopipra > Pseudopipra pipra. The sequence continues at coordinate 55,710,278 of NC_087554.1, forward strand.
CAGACTCTTCAGGCAGAGTGTGGCCTGCTTGTGGTTGAGGAGTTAGAGATTCTCTTCATCATTCCTTTTCTATTAATCCCTGTTTAGAAGGTTGTTTTGTGGTTGTGTTTTCTTTTTTTTTTACCCCCTTGATTAAGCCCCAGCAAGAAGAAAAAGGAAAAACTCTAACCCACTACAGTACTGCCTAAATTCAGATGTAAATTCAAAATTTTTTAGCCAAAATGATTTTTTTTTTTTGTAGAAGCAGCTAAACTGAGACAGTGGAACTTAATTAAGATGCAGAATAAGTGAAATCCACTTTTTTAATAATAAAAACTGCATGGCCTGCTAACTGTGCACTGTATGCAGCAATTTGTAGCTTACAAGAGGAGTGCACAATGGGCAGCCTTTTGGTTGTGAAAGCTAAATCGTTCCTGTATGGTCCTCAAGTATTCATTTACCACGTAATTGATAAAATGAGCGAGTGAAAGAGACACTAAGAGAGAGTAATCCAATGCCAAGCACTGGTTTTTGTAGTTGATTTTAAATCTACATTATGTTAATGATGTTCATTTGGAAAATGTGTCCACTCCCTAACTTCTGCCGCTGAGCGTTCTCTTAATTGGATTCAGATGGTTGGACTGAAACAGTTGCAGGGTTCATATACATGTACAGGTTCCAAGCAGTTTTTTTTTTTTCCTATTCAGTCTTTCTGAGCCAGAGTTGCTTTCACTGTGGCTGGTGTCCAGACGTTCTCGAACTCCCTCGTTAAAGATCTGTCTGATAGAAATGGGCACAGTTCTGCCGGGACAAATGTGCTGAAGATCTCATCTGAGGCATGACTCCTCTCCATTGGGCTGGCTGGGTTGGGTTGCTGGTCTCTGGCCAGAGTTCATCAGTGAAAGAGTTCATCTTGCCAGGCTTACATTGCAATTTGTCATTCTGAAAACACAGGCTGTTGACTAAATAATTCTAATAGTGGGAACAGCCTTTTGTTTCCAGTAAAATGATATTAGAAGTTGATGTTTCAGAGGCATTTTGACAAGGCAGCATGTTTCTGTGTAGAGGTGCTGTGCTATGATTTTCATCCCTATGCTGAAACTACTTTTCAGAGCTACTTTATTATCTGAGCAGCCTGACTGAACTCAAACTGTATGTGAAGTAGAAGTATTCAATGTGGTGAAGGTATCAGACAGCATCATTTTCCCAAGTAGCTGTTCTAACACATAAGTACATGGTTTGCTTTGAAGAGGAAAGAAAAGTTGTGACTTTCTATGCAGTTGTGACTCTAATAGGCACAGTTCTTATAGTCTGATTTACTGTGCTCACAGGCTAACCAAAATTTACTCTCTAGTTTCAAAGAAAAATAATTATGGATGGGAAACTCTTTAAATAAAAGTGTCTAATTTCTATCAGATGTTTTTGTGTGAATTTCTGAAAGGCAACTTCATCTAAGCAGCTATTTCTGAAAGTAGAGTCAAACAAAGACTTTTCAGACACCAAGTGTTGTGTAGTGATAGATGTGCAAGTATTTCCCCAAACACTTGCTGCTGTCCAAGGGGATAATACTTTGTTGAAGGTTTATAAGAAATATAAGAGGAAAATTAAAAAAGACACAATGGCTGTTGGAAGACGGTGTTTTCATATGAACAAAATCAGTACTGAATTTACATTGTGAAGTTGTAGTAAGCCACAGACCCAAGAGGGAAAATTAAAAGATTACTTAAAACCAACAATAAACATGCAAATTAAAAGTCATCAATTTTAAATGAAGTCATGCACTATTAAAAATAAGCACAAAATTACATACTAGTTTGGATGTGTAGTTTATAGAATACACCAAATGTTAAAATTGAATGAAATTAAGAAAAACATTTTCCAAAGGCAAGTAAAATATCTGTTTAATTAGATTGTAAAGAAAGAAGATTAAAAGTAATATTTTGTGAAACAGTAATTACTGTTTTTCAGAAGTAGTGAGGTTCCTGTGTGTTGATCTAAATTTAACGGTGATAGCAGATCTCTTTGGGGTCTTTTGTTTTGTTTGTGTCTTTTAATTATTTTAAATGGCAACCACCACCTTTATTTTGTTTTCTTTGCCCTGAACACACTGCATGGCTGTTTGCTCTAATACTCTGCCAGCTCATGAAAGTAAATCTGGGAGATCAGCTCATACCCTCTGGTTCTGGAAGGTTAAAAGCCAAATCATTGCAGGGGACTATACAGCAAGATAACAGGAAAGGCAGCTGAAACCATTGGGAGGTGGGTTGAGGTGCTGATGGGAGCCTGAGATGTAAATAAACCAGATTGCTCTCATTTCCTCTTTCCACTGTATTATGCATTCCAATAGCACTATTCATCTTTATGACAGACACCTATTGCTTTAACTTTACTGCGGGCCACTGAAGTACATTAAAGTGGGCAGGAAATGGAAATAAATAGAGTTCAGTGGAGGCTGCCGGATAACTAAACACACCACAGTCATTTTTAGTGTGGGGGTCATGCGTTTTTTAGCAGATTTATCATGTTGCTTGACTTTTGTTAGAAAGATGGGTGCCGTTTAAGAGATGCAGTATACTTTTTTTTTAAGTAGGAAGAGGTGCTTGAATACTTTGTTTTCAAACTCTTTGGGATACCAGAGATAAAAAGAAATGGGGTTGAGCCTCAGCTGGGTAGAGTCGGTGGGATATGTCTGTATGCACTACCTCAGGTTGTGGTTAGAAACAGAATAATGTGATTGGAGATGTGAAGAAATCCTGCTAGCAAATAGAATGGGAGGAGGACCACAATCCATTGGCTTAAATTAATCTTTCACCTAAAGGTAGTGAGGCATTCCTGTAGGGAGGCTGAATGGAATTTGGCCTTAAAATTGCATTTGCTTGTTTTTTAAATGCCTGCACATTTTGCTCACTTTGGAAATGTGGGTTGCTCTTCTGCTTATTCAGAGGGATGTTTTCAAGGATAGCAAAGTTACACTGCAAGTTCCAGATACCCTTAACCAGCGGGAGATAGGACTTCAGGTGAATTCTGTTTTTGTGAAGGCTTCATGTGTTTGTTTTTCCTTGATTGTTTATATTCTGATAAGATTAAGTCAGTTACGTGAATGAATTCACAACACAGGTTACTTGAAGACTTACACCTCATATTTTTACTCCCTTGAGATAGTCAGATAGTTGGAAACTTCTCTTAAAAAAAAATTAATTATTAGCACTGGTTTTTTTTTTTTTTTTTGATTACACTGAGCAGCCCCTGGGTTTGCTGAGTATAATACTTTTGTATTTTGGGTTTTTTTTGACCATGACTGCTTTATAGTTGAAAGCAAGCCTCAGCCTTAAAGTATTTGTCAATATAGAAGATAATAGTGGATATTTCACAATGTCATGTAAGATAAAAACTAATTTGTAAGCAGTGCGGCAGAAATCTGGAAAGACAATTAAGACAAAAAATCATTAACATTGATTCTTTTGCACTGGAATAGTACATTCCTGTCCCCGAAAGCATCCTTTAAAAATGTTGTTCACCTAGGTCTGTGTTTAATTATGTATTATAGTGTGACATTCAGTGTTTCTTCTTTCTTTTTAATTATATTTATATTAAGAATTTAATTCAATTCAGAATACTGCTCCAGATACGCTCGCATTGCAGAAACTATTGCCAGGCAGAATTGCAGGTAATTACTGAGGCTGGTTGTTGGCAATTTGACTTTTCATCATTTGTTCGTCATCGTTTGTTCGCACTCTGTGGACAGTTCCTCACTGAAAGGATTAGGTTACAGATGGGTGGGTATTACTTCAGGGACTTCTTAAGTGAGAATCCAGATGCTTTTCTGCCTCCTTTCCTCTTGCTTAGTTTGGGAGTTAGAAGTCAGTAGCTGCAGGTAAGTTTCAAAGCTTGTATCTTTGTTTCTCTTATGCAATGGAAAAAAACTCTATATTGCTCCTTGTTAATTGAACAGAAAATCTAACTGCAAACTTTAAGTTAACTTTAATTTAAGAAAATTACAGATGGAGCTAAAATGTCAAAAGAATCTACTGGAAGTGCAGTATCCCTGACAGACTGTTTTCAGAAAAGTTTAGCTACAAGAAGGTAATTTGTTATTTCATGCTTTAAAAACCTGGCTATGGCTTAGGTACCTAAGCTGAAGGAAGGTTTTTGGAGATATTGGCCTTTGGTCACATCTCAGATGTTTTGAATATGTGTGTAGTTTCAAGGGCAGTGGTCTCGGGCTGTGGTGTTTTACAGTTTTGAGATGTGAGTTTTGTTTGTGTGCCCCACATGGTGTTACTCGAATAGCTGAAGCCCTGCTTGATCCTCACTTGCTTTCATGTGGAGGCAGCAGAGGTGAAGTGTACGTCAGAGAGGGAAGCGTGAATTACAGTGACTGTTTCTTTCTCTCTGTTATGTGTTGCTGGATGTGTTTTCAGACCTGTGCTCATTTTCCCCACTCCTAATTTCAGAGGTAAAGCCTGAAGGCAGGCTTCAGGCTAAATGTGCTGGTGTTGAAGGAAATGTTTTTTTTTTTTTCCGTTTTTCTGAGCTAGTTTTCTGAGCTTACTGTCCTGCCCAGCTGAGCTTGGAAGGACTTGCAAGCTCTTCTTATGTGGGCAGTTTGCATGTGTATGTTTAATTTCCTAGCAGCAGTTGGCAAGCTGGCTTGTGTCTGTAAGAACTGCTTGCTGAAAAGCAGTGGTAAATTCAGGCATTTCAGAAAATTTGTCCTCATGTAACAACACGTAATTGTCTCATGCCTTGACCTTACTGGGGGCTGCTGGGCTCCCCAGTACAGTTGCTCCTAGTGGGACCACTTATTTTACAATTCTGACAATCTGTGCTATTTGGATATCTAAAATTTGTATGCAGAAGTTAACAAGTTGAGTCTGAAATGAGGGTTTTGGTTTCTGCAGTGGGAGGGGAAGCTGTGAACATTACAGCATCACAGTATTTTGCTTATCCTGCTTGTTCAGGAGGTAAGAACAGCATTTGGAAAGTAGGTGTGACAAAGACAGCATAGTTTATTTATGCTGTGGAGGAACAAAAGAGTCATGTTCTTTGTCGCACAGCAGACTAAAGTGGTTTAGGAGCACTGTTTGGAATAGAGGCTTGTATGTTGTACATTTAGTTTTTGCACCATTCCCCCCAGCGATTTGCACACCCCCTTTGTCTGGGCTGCCTCTCTGCTGGTGGAGCTGCAAGAAGGATGGCTTTAGCTGCTTCACCCCTCCTGTGTGTGTCTAACACATTTGGTCACTCAAGTTTTATTTCTTCCCTCTGTAAAACATGAGAGTGTAACTTCCACTCCAGCCTTGTTAGGGCACAAGCTGCCGAAGCAGGGGCTCCCCAGGACCAGGCATTGTCACCGGATAGTAAAACCTCTTTAATGGGGCTGGCTAAACTTTTAAGTTATGGTTAATGTTTTTAACAGTAACTTGTGTTTCCTCTGGCCTTCACGCCCAACCATTAGCCAGGTGTTTTTGTTGCACAGAGTGGAAAAATAAAAGTAATCTGACTGTCCAGCTGGGCCCTCACTGAGGTGCTGGAGGATGTTGGCCACAGATGCAAACTGGGGGTCACAGAGGCTGGTTGAGTGGGTTAAGAGACTCCTTGTAATGCCTGGAAAAATATAAGCATTGGAAATTAGATGCTTTTTTTTTTTTACCATAAATAAATTACAAGGTTTAAATTTGGCATACTATGTGCCCATATGCTTTTGCTCTGTGTAATTTTCTAAATATGTTATTTTCTTTAAATTTATTTTTGTTCCCCCCCTTTAATATGGCATCCACTTGATTTCTTTGTAACTGCAAGACAGGCCTGACTCTGATGTGCCTTATGCTGTAAACTGTGTTTATGGAGCTAGAATTGGGGTCATTAATTTTCTTTACATCAAAAGAAGTAATTTCTTTTAAATGAGAAGCCTGTTTCACCTAGTAATTCGCTTTAATTGCTTATTTGAAACTTTTGACATTTGATAGCAATTTAAACATTGCCAGATGAGGCTCATGCAATTTGGGAACCTGCAGGTGCTTCCTTGTGTGCCCAACTTGGATCAAAGGAGTGAGTCCAGGGATGTGCCTGGCCGCAGACGGGGCACCCAGTGCTGGAAGGTGCTGTGTTCTGGGGCTGTTTGAATAGATGCTGTGTGTCAGCCTCAGCAAGAATTTGCTCAGAGGGCTCTCTCTTGGAGAGGTTTCTGTGGAGCACAGAGCATGGTGTTGTTTGTTTTTCTTGGGAGATAGACTGTGTGGCCTTTGTTTTGCCTAAAGCTAAATAGTGCATGCAGCACTAAGTCTCTATGTTTAAGTCTAACCAATAGCACTTTCTGCTGAAGGGTTAGAAAAAAGTTTCTAAAATATTAATCACTCCCTTTTTTCCCTGACTAATATCTGTTAATTTAGTATTATCATCTTTTGGGAGGTTTGGAGGGAAAGAATTTTCCTCCTCTTGAAGGGTAAGCAAATGGTGCAACTTCAGAAGCATTTTTATTAGGATCTAAACCTCAATAAAGAGAAGAGACAAAAACGAAACAGTGCCTTTCACTTCATTTTTTATATTGATTCACTAATGTGAGTGCAATTTATTGTTCAATCAGCAGCAGGAGTAGCTTTTCTTAGCCTGAGAAGTATTTTTTTTTAAGTCAGTAAATAAACAATAATTTAGATTATTGCAGAAAGAGCAACTTTTGTTAATGGCTTTTGGCTGTGGAATGCTAGATATACTCACAATGGCTTCTATCAACACTCTGTGTGTCTTGTGAGAGATTAAAACTATTCCAGGAATAGTCCAACAGCTGAACATGAGATGAATTCTGTGCTGCTGCTGCAGAAATTAGGTAGTGTTTTAGGACTTTCTGAATTCAGAGCAAAGCAAAGTACCAGTGCCAAAACTTCTTTAAAGAGTTTTATTGATGCACGTTGTAATTAAAACCAGAATTAGTTTTCTAACAGGACATTCATTTCCTGGAGAGCAATTGCAGCTTGGCATAAAGTAATACACTTTTAAAAACAAGAACTGGTCTGGGGATATCCCCAGCATATGTTGGATGGCAGACTTATTAGCTATGTGTGCCCTCCTTATTAACAAGCAAATTAAATATTTTCACTTAAAATAATTATACAAATAAACCTTTGGCTGTGCTGAGATTTCATTAAAACCTTATTTGTTTAGAGAGCTCAATGAGAGTGTGTTAAGTTGGGTCAGTTTTACTGCATGGCATTAGTCTCGATAGCAGATTTACAACAGGGCTGGATTTAATCTCTCGACTAATCTTTACAGTAGCAGGCTTGGGATGGGAAGGAATTTGTGCATTCCAGGAGATAGGTAACTCTATCTCTGAAGTGGAAACATGGTGCTGGGTTTTAAAATGTCTGAGGAGCCTTAAAATGAACTGGCAAAGGGGTGGTGGGGAATTGCTTTGTAGAAACAAAATAGGTGTTGCTTTTGAATCAGCTTCTTAGCAGTACATTGTCACACCTTCACACACGGCTGTAGGCTCAAATCTATTTCTCATCAAAGCAACTGTAGCATAAGGGAATATTGCAACCATCTGGGTTGCAAAGATCAGAAATAACGGTCCTTGCTAGCAGAGGAACCAGCTGTGGGCAGCACCATGTAAACTGGCTTTTATGCCACTTGATTAATCATTTCTGAGGATGAAGACAGCAAAACGTTTACCAGGTCATGCATTAATGTTTTAAAATGCTTTAAAGTCTAATTTGCCTGGGCTTCTGGTGGTGGTATGCCTTTGAATCAAGTTATGATATTTGTAGGTTGAGCATCTCAACTAACAATACTCCTGAGCATGGGAAACACAGGCACTTTAGATGTCTCCAAAGGAGAGTTAATTAGAAAAATGAGCAGTTATCAAGTACACCACAGCTCCACTGTTTAATTCTGATGATAATTTTCATGCTGGGTCTGATACAAATGAATGCACTTACGGTTTATTAATCCACTGCAACCTGCGAGCCTGTTGAGGTATTCAGGGTAAAAAAGATTGAGAGTTACCAGAACAGATTTAAAGTACTTCCGTGAGCGGAGAGCAAATCAGAGAACTTTTTTTTCCTTTCTTTTTATCTTTCTGTATTCACTCAGTATGGTTTTTTTTTTTTCCTTTCTCCACTTCTTTAGGACCCACGATTATCAGCTTTAATTTTTGACAAGCTTCAAGTGCCTGACTATTTACAGAAAAACAGGAATGAAGGAGAGAGCAGATGCGAAACTTGTGCCACTCACTTGAATCAGCTGAAGCAGGAAGCCATTCAGATGATGCACACCCTCAGTCAAACCAGCTACCCAGAAATGCCCGACCTCCCGCCCGGTGCCGGGGCAGTGACCAGCATGGTACCCAGGATGGTCACTGTCTCCTCCCAGAGAGACCTGCCACTCATTGCTGGGCAGGTGGGCAGGCAGCCTGGAAAGTCGCCAAATCTGTTCTCTGCAGCAGAGAGGAAGAAGGGACTTGGATGGTCTCAAGGCGTGGGCGGTTTCCCGAACTCCAGCGTTCAAGTGACGGTGGCCCCCAGCGGTCTCAGCGGCGCTCTGAGCTCGGTCACCATCCAAGCTCAGCAGTACCTCGAGGGCATGTGGAGTATCTCCAGGGTGAACAGCTTCCTGCCTCAGGCTTGTCTAGTAAGTAGCAATAATTTAGCTGTTTGAGTTTTGTTTAAATGTGTGTGGACATACAGAGAGATAAAGATAAAACTTGAGATGTATACATATTTATCTTAGCAGGATCAGCTAATGGTATTCTAAGCCATGTTTCAAGGGCTGAAAAAGAGCTTTGAATGATGTTCTATCAGATGTCACAGGGAATTTGCTTTCTTATCTCAGATGGTGAGATCCTTTCCTCAGATGTTTTTGCACCTACTTTAGCTTCACATACGCAGGCGATGTTATTTGTCTGTCACCTACCAGGTAACCCCTTTAGAAAAACATAAAAGGCCAAGTTTGTCACAAATGAAACTCTGGAAGCTTCATGGGATTATATCAAAGATGAACTTGACCCTCAAGTCGAGCACTGAGCTTCTGATGCTGTGTACAATTCAGCAGTTGCTGTTGATGGACCGTGATGAGCATTAATCTTTAGGTTAGATGTGTTGTAAAACAGTTTGCTGCTGAGTAGGGTGCTCAGAAGGTTCCTTCAGAGCCACATGCCTGTAAATGTCATTGCACTTGGATTTTAAGCATTGGTGTTGATTTCCTGTATTCTGCGTGCATTTTAAGAACTCTTGTTGGAAATGAAAAAGCTTTATAGAGGTGCATGTTACCTTTAAAATCAAGTTTATTACGTATTTGTGACTATCTATGGAACTGTGCTAAGAAGAAGGATATAGTGATTGGTTTTGACCAAGATCTATTCCTAAATGGTTTTCACAAGGTAGTGAACAGGGGAGTGTGTGTAATGATGAAATGTGTACAATTTGAAGTAGTGGTTTTCACTTAAAAGATGTAACAGATCCTGCAAGACCAGGTATGTTGGTGCTAGACAGTTTTAAATTTAACATAATGCCTTCTGTGCTGTTGTATGTAAACACTGCCTAATATTGCTTCGTAGCTTCAGCTGGTTGAGCTCCAAGATCATCAGTGATAAATATTTAACAGTGCTGCTGTGTAACAATACTTTTGCAGCCTGACTGTTGCGTTTTCTTCCAGAAAAGGCTTGGAGGTATGATTCTTCCCTCCCATGCTTCTCTCTCATATGGAAATTTGTGAATTCACATACATCCCATCTCTGAGGGGTTCCCATTTAAATCCAGTGAATACCTACTGGCATCAGATCACTCATTGAGAAAAGGAAAAAACCTGGCCCATTCAGCTCTTCATAGTTTGTAAGGAACTGCTGCTATAAGAGCTTTTCTCTAAGATGTTGCTCCATGCACTAGGGATAAATTTGGCCAATGTAAGTGTATGATGTTGTCTTTAAATTACCTTTAAATTCTGTGTATATCTCAGAATTGTAGAAGGAAAAATGGGAAAGCTACTGGGTTAAGAAGCCTGCACTTTGAAAACAGAAGTATTTCCATTTGCCTGCTCATTCCTTGTCTGCCCTTATTCCTGTCCTAAATAATTCACTAACAGCCAGCTCCAGATTTCTTCCTGCTTAACCATGCTGACTGATAGATGTGGTTTTCCCTAACCACTGTACTATTCTAACATAAAACTGTTGCCTCATTTAACCCCTGTGAAGGAAAAATGTGTATAATGCAACAGAGATTAAGTGCGATCAAGAAATGTGCAAAGAAACTCAGTAGCCTGGAAAACAGTGACCTTTAATGAAAGGACAAACAAGCTGTTGGAGACAGCTTGGATGTGATCCAGGCACCTGCAAGGGCAGTTTCAATTTATAAGCAGTTTTTGGAGAGGAGCTAGTCTTCAGTTGTTTTATCTCTTTTAATTTTTTTTAAAAAATTCGTTTACATCCAAGTGTAGTTACCGAAAACTATGCGTGTATCTCTTTCCAAATTCTACTTCTTGTGTCTGTCTGAATTCTTCTACTGCCTTTTGTGTTATTAAGAGCCTTGTGTCTGATGAAGCTGTTTGGGTGGGTGAGGCAGAAAGTGCTTCCCCTACGCTCTTCCCCTGAGGAATCACAGGTGTTGAAGGAAATAGGATTGGAGAGATTTCAGGAAAAATCTAGTATAGCCCTTGTCTAGGATAGCATTCACTGCATAACATTCTTGTCCAATGCTTATCTGACCTCTTCTTACAATTTTTCAAGGACTGGGATTTCCCTATTTCTCTTGATTCTCAAGTCTGAACTTCCTTTCCTATTAGAAAAGTTTACTTGATTTATTTCCTTTATATTTTTTTTTTTTGTTAAACCCTGGTTAGAGAGATAATTTTGGCTTTTCTTTCCTGAAGTTGAAGGCAGAGTTTAGGTTTCAGATTAACCCAGAAGAAAGATGTAGATGTACGTACTTTTAGTGATGCCTTTAGTAACATTTCCCATCTTCTTGTAGAGCAAAGCTGGTCTGGCCAGAGGAATTCTGGAACAAGTAGAACTACTGCAGTAGAAAGGACAGCACTGCAGTAGAAAGGACAGCACTGCATGTACTGTACGTGTGACTGCATCTTGGAGTCTTCAGCCCCAGTTTAGGCAAGATACTGCACAAATGGAGAAGAAAAAGATGGATCTTTTCCCAGGGAGTTTACACTCTTGGTGGTGATACCAGTTATTTTAACCACTCTGTATATATCCGTTTCACTGGGAATCTTTTTGCCTTTTTTCCTTACCAAAGGGTACTTGAAACAAGTGCTGAACTCCCTAGTGGGAAGCTGTTACCCAATTTCTAACCTCTCAGTGATTTAACTCACTGAGGCATATGAAATGAGAGTGATTAATTTTCTAAAAATGGGAAGGCAGGTACAGGTGAAGGCTGGGGTTCATCTCAAGTATTTTTAGCTGCCCAAAAGACAGTTGTTTGTTCTAAGCTAATTACTGAGGCTTCTCTTGTAGCTGTGGAAGAGCAACAGGCACCTCCAAGAGGTGCCTTGTCCTTCTCACCTTGGATGAATGCCCTGGTCTGCCTTGGTCCACCGAAGGTGCCTGTGGCTTTCAGCTGGTGCTGGCAGAGCCCAGGTGGGTGATGTGGAGCAAATCCTTGTGTGGTTGGCTGATGCAGGGTACTGTGTGCCCAGTGCCTTCTGAGAGTGAAAATACACCCCAGTGCACATCTGCCAGACCTCAGGAGACCTTGTACCTACAGACATTTCTCCAGGATCCGTATTTTTTATTCATGGTTAGTTTTAATAGTGATGGTAGTGGAATTGCCTGTGGAGAGGGAAAAAAAATGATTTGATTTTTTGCTCCTCTCATCTCCCTCTTCAAACTCGCATGTATTACCTTGTAATGTCACTTATGGTTGCGAAAACACTTCTGGGCTGAACGCTGGGGGTCACAAGTGCAGGACATCGTAAATTTTTAATACATGTTTGGAGTTCAAGTGTGAAAAATCCATTATATAGATTATAAATTTTTTGAACAGGAACGTGTGTTTGAAGCATAGTGAGGCTGCTACTCAAACCAAAATAATAACTGGGCTTTGGGAGCTGTGAAGAGGAACAGTAATTAAGGATCTGGAGGAAGGTTCAGGGAGGGGAAGAGTAGGATTTCAACCAAGGTGCAAAAGGTGAAGATGTAATCAGTTGCTTTACCCAAGTGGCCTGTTGTGAAAAATTACAAATAATAATCACCAGTAGCAGTGATAAGTTGTCTGACCAGACAACAAGCACTGTGGAGAGAGCGGGTATAACTCTGGGTAAGACAGGTGATTTGTAGTGGATGCCTGACAACTTTAATTAATAAATAGTTTTATATTGATGTTTTCAGTTCTAAACTGACAAGTGAATATAAGGTTACTACTCAAATGAAAAAACATTAACATTGCTCAGCACTGGCACTCAGTTAAATGCAAAAGCAGAGAACTGAGGGTAATTTAGGCTTCTCAGATGTGTTGGAATCTGGCTGAGAGGTAGAATATTAAGACCACTGAAAGTACCTTGTAAACCTATTAGAAGTATCTGCATTTATTTTGTATTGTGTGGAAAAAAAAAAAAGGTCTTACTGTGTGCTTTAAATTGACTGTGTTATTATTATGCAGTGTTATGTACTGCATAAAAGTGCTAAAATAGCCATGCCATGTGCTATAAAGACATCACAGTGAAATAGAGCTTATTTGCAAATTGCTTTTTCTTTTATCTCTGTGCAAAATGAAATCCTTGTCACACTATTTCTTATTTGAATACATACAATTGGTACTGCTTATAAGGCAAAATATTGTGGCTCCTTGAAACTTTACCAGTTTGTAAGTTGTTTTAAAAAATATTAAAAAATGCACCACTAGGAAATTGAAAAAGTTGGAGTGCTGTAAAATTCAAAGTGACTTAAGTAAAACTTTTAAAGCATATATATGTAAAATTGTAAAATTATCAAAAGCTTCGTGTACATCCCTGAGAGTATTCACAAATTTATAGTTAGGTGTGAGTTTATGGCTTGGGTCTGCAAGGTTCAAAGAGGGAGGGTCTGCCCACAGCACATGTAAATGGGTGTACAGATTATAAAGTTAATTACGTTTGCTTGTCTTATGTGAAAAACCTCTGAGTTATTTTAGTCACAATTCAAGCTTTCCTGTAGTTTCTATGAGTAAGTCTTTTCCTTACCCTAATATAAACCAGATGGATTCGTCAGAGAGTAGTTCAGCCTCTGACTTTCCTTAAAACCTCTTTGTTTGTTTATAGCAAGGGTGACTTACATTTTGTTTAAAAGATGCAATAAAAAGCTGACTGCAGAAAACAGAAGAATGGCAAGATTTACTTTCCAGCATTTGCTTTTTTACTTTGATAAATGTCATACCAAATGGATTTTTAAATTAATTTTTAAAATCCTTCTTGATAGCTTTCTCAGTGACCTTTTATTAATACAACGTGGGAAATATATTTTGTAATGAAACAATTAAAATACAGTGTGTTGACCATAAATCTTGTCTGTGAGACATATGGATGTCTTTGAGCTTTGGGATATTTCTGACTCCATGTATAATATCTTGAATCTCAAGAAGTCAATGTCAGACAGCTGGTGGGGCCAGGACTGCATAGAGGCTTTTTTGTCTTCCTTTTAGCTCCAGTGGTGTTGGTGACATTGCTCTTGTAGAGGAAGTTCATGAAGGAAAGGGGGTGGCAAAATACACTACTCTTCAAAGTTACTGAGGGTCACTTTCCATAACAAATCTCCACGGGAGAAGGAAGCCTTTTGCTCCAAGTTACTAAATGCTTTCTCATACTGACCTGATATAAACCCCCCATGGAAAAGACCTTTCCTGTGACTGCTGCATCTCTGCTGTACAGTCATGCCTTGCTTTGTACTTTGCTGCCTTAGCAAATGCAGAGGGAGGGATGTAATGTAGGAGGCCAATGCTGCCACTGTCACCAAGCCCCTGCCCCAGCAGCCAGGTGGCAGACTGGCTTGGAAAGTGTGAGTTGCAAATTCAGCCTTAGCCATCCAGATTGAAACCATGGCCCTCCGTTTTGTACAGTTGCTGAGATCTTTGTGCTCTCTTATTCCAGCTTGTCCCCAGTGTAGGATGCTGAGGGTCAAAATGAGGTTACTTTTTAATGTATTTCCAGGTATCAGAGTGATGTAGGAAGAATGTCAAGAGTTAACAGAAGATTATTGGCTACAAGATGGAAATGAGCATGTTCTTAGATGAGGGTGTGGACTGCATTTCTTTATGTTGTGTGTTTGACACTTCCACAATAATACTGGTTTTACAGTTGTTGGACAGGGTAACTATTTGTAGGACTCAGACCCTCTTGTGGCTCAAATTACAACCTGAAAGCAGTTCTTTTGATCTTTCACCGCTGCAGGGTAAGCAGTTGTTATTACAGGTCTCAAGGGGAAACAAGTCCATACTTGCCTTTGTTGACAATTGAAGTCAACAGGCAATAATAAGGAATGTTGGCCCAGACTTCACCTGTAACTCATCAGAAGTAGGTTTAAGACAAGCAGACTTGAAAGATTATGTGCAATTGATAATCCACTGGATTTACCTTTCGCCCACAGGTCATTCTCTCATCTGGCAAATGTATCATAAGGTACACTAAATACCCCAAATATTTAAGTTTTCTACTCTTGTCTTTCAACTAGTTTCTTTGGGATGGCCTTTTCTGTTAACTTCATTTTCTTCAGCTTCTTTTGCTTCCTGCTGGTACATTTATACTGTGAATTTGCTCTCCTATGAATTCTTCAGTGTACTGATGGTTAATCAATGCATCCCATGCCACCCCAACATTTCAAATCACCATACAAGGAAGATTCGTACTTTTTGACTGGAGCTCAGAAGTGTCATCCACCATTTGAAAAAGGCTCTACATATCTCACATAGAACAGATTTTATGAGGATACTGTTGCTCTGCACTGGCTATATGGGTTAAGTGTGGGCTGAAGCTGAATAATGCCCTTTGGGTTCAAAAGTTAATACAGCAGTGAAATCAGATAATTTCAGGCTGAGTTTAGACTTTAGTCTTTTGCAGTGGTCTCTGTATACTGCATGGAAGGAACTGATTTGCACAGCTGGATGCAGGTGTGGATTGCCCAGTTGTTCTGCTTATGTAAAAATAGGATTTGAACTTTTTTTTTTTTTTTTAAAGTTCTTTAAATGTAACATTTGCTCCATAGGTTGTTTCCTGGAACTATGGCATGTTGAGGTTGTGGGACTCCAGGCAGTTGAACTGTGCACAGTGTGAGAATTGCTGAAAGCATCTCCTGTTGTTTTGTGGCATGAGTAGCAGAGCGTGGGGCAAAAATTGATGCTCTTTGTTACTTGCAACTAGAATTACTGAGGTGCCCTGGGTGGTAGCTTCTGAGAGGAGGTCTAAAAACCATCAATAGAAAAAGCATCTACTTTTGTGTTTCAGCACTTAGGAGACAATTTATGATGTATAGATAGAGTTCATAGATATTTCAAGCATTTCATATGTGTGTGTTTAATGGAATGGATTGCCACTTTACTGAATATAGCATCAAATCAGCTCTGTTAATTGAAAAAGATTTTTCACATTATTGCTAATGATGTGACACAGTTTTGTTAGAGATGGCGCATAAAATAGTGCTACTTGAAGTGACATTAATGTATGCATTTAAATTCCTTTTTTCCCATTTACGTGCATTATTGATTTTATTTCATTGTTGAGCTGCTAATGGATTTATAATTTGAATACAGTCACAGTAATCAATGATAAGATTATTAGACTTAAAATAGAACTTTAAAACAACGATGAGGTAATTTTCCAGTGACGTTATAGTGAGTGGGCTGCCCAACCAGGAAAACAGAGTGGACGAGGTCCTCCATAGTCAGATAGGAGCAATCCGATGTTCAGAAGCCCTGATCCTTCAACCACCCTGATATCTGTTGGAGGGACAACATAGCAGGGCATAAACAATCCAAGAGGTTCCTGGAATGTGTTGGTGATAGCTTTCTTCTCCAAATGATAGAAAAGCCAACGAGGAGAGGTGCTATGCTGGACCCTGGCTGTGATCGGTAGCACAGAGTCCAGTTGGAACCCTACAGCCAGTGGTGTTCCCCAGGGGTCAGTACTGTGTCCACTCTTATTCATCTTACTCATCAATACCCTGGATGAGGGACAGTGCAGCCTCAGGAAGTTTGTGTAGGATGAAGAGCTGGGAGGAGTGGCTGATACCCCAGAGTGCTATGCTGCCATTCAGCAAGATGTGGACAGACTGAAGACATGGGAGGAGATGAACCTAAAGAAATTCAGCAAAGGCAAGTGCAGGGTCCTGCACCTGGGGAGCATTAATCCTATGTACCAGTACAGACTTGGGGCTGACCTACTGGAAAGCAGCTCTCAGGATCCTGATAGACAACAAGTAAAGCATGAGCCAGCAGTGTGCCCTTGTGGCCAAGAAGGCCAATGATATCCTGGGCTGTATTAGGAAAAGCACTGCCAGTAGGTTGAGGGAGGTCATCCTGCCCCTGTACTCAGCACTAGCGGGGCTGCATCTGTAGCACTGTGTGTAGTTCTGGGCTCCTCAGTTCAAGGAAGACATGGAGATCCTGGAGAGGGTCCAGGGGAGGGGCTGTGAACATGATGAGGGGACTGGAGCTTCTTTCTTATGAGAAAAGGTTGAGGGAGCTGGGCCTGTTTAGCCTGGAGAAGAGACAACTGAGAGTGGATCTTATCATTGTATACAAATATTGTAAGGACAGCTGTCAAGAATATGGGAGCAGACTCTTTTCAGTGGTGTCCAGTGACAGGGGAAGGCGCAACAGTCACAAACTGAAATGCGGGAGCACTGGAACAGGCTGCCCGGAGATGTTGTGGAATCTCCTTCTCTGGAGATATTCAAAACCTGTCTGAACACAATCCCATGCAACCTGCTTTAGGTGAACCTGCTTAAGCAGGGGGTTGTCACTAGATATCTCCAGAGGTCCATTCCATCCCCAGTCATTCTCTGATTCTCTGTAATGAGGCTTAGTGATTAGAGATTTTCTTTGAATCTGAAAGTAATACTTGTAAGATTAAGTGTGAAACTCTTCTAGGGAAGTGAGTCTAAATAATTATACAAACTGATGTTGTGGTTAGGTATTTTCCAAAACAGACTTAATATTACTATCACTTTTGTTTGGTGCCCAAATGGTTCTGAGTTAATTCCTCTGGATTTACATAATTGCCACTATCTCAAAACTGGATGAGTTTGTTCTTTTCTGATTTGAAGGAGGTGTTTGGAAGGTGCCATAGGCAGGAGTCCATTGCTGTGTTTTTGGTGTTGTTTGGCAAAGATAATGGATCTGCCATTCAGAACTGTCCCTGCCCTGTTTCTCAAAAATGATAGTGGTGAGATTGTGAAAGGCAGTTTTAGGGGGAGATGACAGTGGAAGGATGAAGAAGGGGAGAGTGGCCCTTGTGATGCCTGGCTTGGGAAGGGTCTGGATTTAGTTTGTTCATGCCAGGTAGCTGTGTGGACATCCCCTTGAGTCTGGTCAGCCTTTCCTGATGACTCTGAAATACTTATGGGGGCCTGTGGGAATAGCACAAACTTCTGTTACTGTTAAACTAAGATTGTAGTGAAAAGATTATATAGGAATGGTAAGAACATTAATAATATCCTGCTGGGTCTCAGCTGTAGCCCATCTAGCCCAGGGCTGTCTCCAGCAGTGAAGCTGGAAATGGTGTTTAGGGAGAGCTGCTCTCTGCAGTCTGCTCATATTCCCCAGGGCCCACACTTGAAAAATTCACAAGGAGGCACTGTCTGTTCCCTTTAGTATCTGTTTATGGACCTGCTGTGCAGGAATTGATCTAATTCCTTTCTGACCCTGCAAACACTCTCTACCTCCACAGCCTCCTATGTCAGCAAGTTCCACAAGTTTACTGTCCCAGTGCACTTCCATGACTTTGTAAACCTTAATCAGGCTGCCCTCAATCTTCCCCTCTCCAAGCGACAGTCCCATCCTCTTTCACCTCTCCTCCTGGGCAGTTGCTTCATCTTCTTGACTATTTACTTGCTTGTCTCTGTCATTTCCCTTACTCCACTGTCCTGTCTTGAGATGCAGGACTAGGACTCATAGAGGAGGGGCAGACACTGATCTCTTCTCTGTGGTGACCAGGGACAGAATCCGAGGGAATGGCCTGAAGTTGTGTCACGGGGATGTAGGTTGGATATCAGAAAAAGGTTTTTCATCCAGAGGGTGGCTGGGCACTGGAACAGGTTTCCCAGAGAAGTGGTCACAGCACCAAGCCTGATAGAGTTCAGTGTTTGGATGTTACTCTCAGGCACATGGTGTGACTCTTGGGGATGATCCTGTGCAGGTCTAAGAGCTGGACTTGGTGATTCTTGTGGGTCCCTTCCAACTCAGCAGATTCTGTGATTCTGTGGTTCTCAGTATGTGAACACCCTCCTTGTTCTTTGTGCCTTGCACTGTGATGTCCAAAAGTTTTTTTTCTATTTTTTCTTGGCTCTGAATCTTGATTCAGAGGAACTGTCAATAACCCTTGGATCTTCCAAACTGTAGCTGCAAGTTTTGGGCTCAGCACTGTGGAGAAGTTATTTAGTTATTTTTCCCCATGTACATGGTCTTATCTATGTCAAATCTCACCTGACACTTCTTCGCTCACTCACATTTGGGAAATTCTTCTAGAATTCCTTAATACTGGCATTTGGCTACTCAAAAGAGCTTTGGGACATCTACGGGCTTGCAGATTTCACTCTAGTCATGGTGAATCATGGCTGTCTGTGTGCCTGGGTTACACAGTTCCCACGTTGGGAGCAAACAGCACATAGCAAGGAACAGCCAGAAGACAAGAGCTGCACCTGCACAGCTCCATCCCTCATTTGGGCCCTCAGTGCCCTTCAGCAATCATCCCAATGATCACAGCTGTGCAAACTTAATGCTGCTTCGTGAGCTTGCCTGTAATTGAATCTTAGTCTCTGGATTTGGGTGTACTAAATACCCAGTTTTTCCTTCAGATAATGAGGGCTTGTACCTCTTCCAGTGAGATACTAGTCAATGGGTGGCTTGCATGTGGTAGCTGTCAGGCAAATTGATCCCAAGGGATGTTCTTTTTAAAGCAGTTACATCTAATATGTAAGCAGTTCAAGCATGATTGAAATAAAAATTAGGTATGACAGTCTCCGTCCACCTTTGCCTTTATTTGATGACATTGTATGTCAATCATTATAACAATATAGTGATTAAAATAAAATTGGGAACATGGTAATTCCTTTGCTGAATAGAGAGTAATCAAGGTATGGTGAGATTTGGTTGAGTTGGCTAAATCATTGAGAAATTCTGCTGTGGAATCAGGAAGGTGACACAAGTTCTCCCAACTCAAAGCTCTGTATGTGTCCTGTGTTTAGTGACTGTTTGAAACACATCTGGCCTTGGGAAGTCAGTCCTAATGGAAAAGCATTTGTCTTCTTGTCGGAAACCCAACCCTAAACTGACAGAAATTTGCATTATTATGAGCTTGTTAATGAATTCCTTTGCTTGCTCATATCAACCTCTGACAAAAAGCAGGAGTTCAACTGTATATTTGCCCACTTGAATAAATACCCTGAGCAGTACACAGCTATATTTTTTGGCTTTGGAGGCTGTAACTATTGTAATACCTGTCAGCAGGAAAGGCTCTGGGCAACACTTACTGCTTGCCTGGAGGCGTTGGAAGAAACAGTTCCTCTAACCTGGCTGTTTTAAATCCACTGCACATGAAAAGTCCTTATTTGAAATGTTAATGTGCAGCAGGATCTATGTCCTTCTTGACAGCTCATTTCATGGCTTCCTGACTTTCCAGGTGGTGGGTTTACATGAGCAAATAGGAGGGTGAGGTTCATGTGACTGGTGGTCAGATATCTGTGAAGAAGGAAAGAAAAAGAGCATCGCTTGCTGTCTCTTTTGGTATTGGTGTCCAGAGTAGCTGAAACGTGGAACAATTGTTTTGTCACTGCCTGTTGGCATCTTTGCACTACCAGAGCCCTGGCTTCAGAGGCTGAGAACGTGGGCAATCTGAAGGAAGGAATGATATTTCATTTTGTAGATGCAGGTCAGCCCAAAACCTTAATAGATTTCTCAAGGACCAAGGATCATGGTTTAGGAGAGATCTGGCTCAGACTGAGATCAAAAGCCCCTGATCAGAGAGAAGAAGCTGCTGATTCTCCATTCTTGTACTGTCAGGGGTGCCAGTGCTGGATGTAGCTGGGTGCATGTGCCCTGCACTTGAAGGATGAGGTCTTTTCTGTGCATGAAGCACAGACTACTTGTAATTTTTGGTGGTTGAGATCCAAACCCTCAACCTGTTTTAGTAATTTACATATGATTTCAAAAAGCAAGAGCTCTGAGGTTGTCTTTGGACTGCCTGTATTACTTTCCAGTCTGTGACAGCAGATGGGCCCTCCTATTTCTGTTTAATTCTATTTCTCTGTAATTTTTCTCCTTCTGCCTCATTTTCAGAGATCAGTGATAAGCCAGGCATTAGCAACTTTTGTAGCTAAAAACCTTTTTTGAGAGAAGGGATACTGTGCTCTGCATTTGATTTGCACTGAACACGAGATGCATATAAAAGTTTGAAACTACAGGTTTAGGCATTCTGGTTACCACATCACAGCTGCGGGTTATAAAATGACTACAGTAGTGTATTGTAGTTATAAAATGCCCCAGTTATTTTATAATGAGCCCTGGATGAAACAACGTCAAATGGCAGTAAAAAAGTTTATCCCAGAACATGTTTCACTTCAACCTGGCATATGCTGCCCTGTTAACTTTATGTAATGCTCATCAGCCAGGAGGAGGAATTTCACACAGAAGACGTGTGCAGGACTTATCCATGCTTACTTGAAAGAGGGGTTTATATTATGAGCATTATCCAGCTAGAGATTTACGTCATATTTGTTCCAGTTACTGGTCATGAGAGTCTTTGCATGAATCATTTAGGCAGAAAATTATTGTTTTATCATATACAAACAGTAGCTTTAATATATTGCAAAATCATTAGATCGAGCAGTTTTTACAATCTAATTGACTGTGACATTCTACTCAGAAAGGAGAAAATGGTAAGTTAAAGCAAATACTCAGAATTCTGTATGTCTGACTGCTGGTCAGAAAGGGATAAAAACAAGAAGAAAAGGGGGAAAAAATCACCAATACAGACTCAGGCTGTACTAGAGCAGCTAGAGCTTTACCTGCAATACACTGTTGAAACCCTGTTGAGTGCTTTCATTATGGGACTAATTTTTTGAAATGAAGTAGATTGTATTGAGTTCTGACTCTGATTACGCAGATGTGTGTTAGACTTGTTGAGGCTCTTGTAATTTTCTCTGTTCTGTCTTCTGTGATTCTCTTCTTGATAGCCTTTTGCAGTTCTATCCAACCTTCTGGTTTTCTTTTGCCACGACAGTACTGTCCTGGGGCTAATCCTGGGATTAGTTTTTCTCTCTACTTTTATAGTCCCATGTTTTTCTTGCCTGTCATCAGATATATGTTTTGCACATGTTACAGAGATCAAGTGGCATGACTTAGCTTGGCTTTTTTGGATCCCTGGACAAAGGTCAATGTCCAGATAATGCAAGTATTTGGGAAACTGAAAACATTAATGGCTTAGTTTTTGGCTTTGCATTTCAAACTTGTAAAGAGCTTGTTAGGATTGTAATTGTCCTTTGGATGGTAATGGCTTGACAGAGTACTGCGTACCTGGATATTTCATTTATGGCCAACTTCTTTGAAGTGTGATTTTGGACTAATCTGACTTGTTTAAACCCAGGCAGATGTTTCCTGCCATCTAGTCACTGCAGAGAACCTGTGTAATGTGAATGTCCCTTCTCTGCCCAGCACACCTCTGTAGCTTGAGGATGTCTGGTCACCTCCATCTCTTCCTGCTCTCTCCCCAAGCCTTTGAGGGGAGTGTCTTAAGCGGGAACAACTCGTGCTGTAATTTCTTGTTGTGGTCGTGCCAACTTCAGCTGTGTGTGTGGACGCTGCCAGATGGGAACACAGCATGTCTAGCTCTTTTCCCATGTCCTCAGAGTGGGCACTGGGACCTGGTACCAAAACCCTCCTGTCTGTGACATAGGAGAAAAGGGGTCCTATAGAGCAGTTTTGGAAATCCTTCCTTTGAGGTTTAGCTTGTTTCCAGAGGGTTAATGGCTTTTGTCTAGCGAACCTTTTCTTAGAAAATTAAAACAAACATTACTTTCTGAATGTGGAGGCCTATGACACTTTAAATATTCAGTGCAGTCAGTAACACTTTATAGTGACAGGATTATGATTCAGCATTTGATCCTGAGCAATTTATGAAAATTCAGTAAATTTTGAAGCATGGTTCCCTCTCAGCTGCAGTCTGGAGTCTTCTCTTTGTGCAGACTTGCATGCTTGAAAAAGTCATGCAAAGTTGCTTGCAGTCCTTTAGAGAATTATATTTTCCATACACACTTCTGAAAAAAGTATGTGTTGAGATGAGGAAGGAGCATGAAGTAATTCCTGCATTCTTTTTTTGTGGTGTGACAAGCTGAAGTGCCCAGGTCCATTACCTGTCTTTAGTGGTCTTGCCTCAGGGCATATGACTTGAACCTGGCAAGTTTCCTCATACCTGAGTCCTCCTCTTCATCTCCTGAGAGAAGTAGCTGTCTCAGGGAGACCTGAATATGGCTGTGCTGGAAAATCCTGTCACTTTGGATGGTACAAGCAGTCCTTGAAATGAGTCCTAAACTTGGAAGAAGTTTTGTGATTTTTTTAGCTTCTCACTATGCAGCAAAACTGATGGTACCTCTGTGTTTAAGAATACTAATTGGGTAGTTGAAGACAAATGAAACTATATGGGTTGTCTTCTGCAGTAGTTCTCTGATTATTTTTATTTTGCATGTCTTCACTTTTTCTCCCTTTACAAGAATCAGTGCCTTGTCCTTGGCTTCCCTTCATCTTCCTTTCATGCACACACAGAACTGAGAAAAAAACTTCCAGATTTATCCAGAAATTACAGTTTGAGTTTTTGAAGGTGTGTTTGATGTGGGAATGGCAATTTACAGGCATCCAACTTAGATATGTTGTTCTGGAAAGTATATTAACCATTTGCTATCTGAAATATCAGATTTGATTTGGATATTTCAAGTTACATGCCTAATATGTCCAAAATCATCGGTCTCTTAGAAATATAGGCTTCTAAGTTCTCATAGAAATAAAAAAGTGGTGTAAAAGGAATATGTGTTACACATTGATCATATTTTTGTTAAGTGTGAATAGCTTTTACAGGAATTGATCTGTTAAGAGGTTCCAATCAGTTCTTACATCTCTTACACTTTACTGTAAAATTCAGTGACATTTCACGCTAACTCTGCAGATTTCATATTTAGCTTTAGATCGTGCTATCATTGAGATTATATGCTAGTTAAAGTGCAATTAGTTAGAAACATGTTGCTGCTTCTGCCTTTTTTTTCCAAAATTTTGATTAAACATAATTTTCTTTGTTTCAAGGTCCATTGTGTAATACAGCCCCTGCTGAAAGAGAGTGGAAAAATGTGTTGGGAATTAATCCTGAGCCTGCAATTTTTGATCCGAGGCAACATCTTATGTTGGAGGATTATGGTTGTCTTTCTGAGAGAATGTGGGGGAATATTCAGACGCTAATGTGACAGTGTCTGCCACTGTGGTTGCTGGTTGGGTGTCATTCTCTTGCTGGCCATCAGGCCATAGCTTCTGGGAATGGAAGTCCCTGATGTGCCAGTTTTTAGGCTCCTCGTGATGACTCCAAAGCTTCTGATGTAGATTTTTTTTTTAAGTCTGCAAATTGCTAAATCCATAGTAAGCTCCACTTATTTGTCAGTGCTTTGTGTCAGTTCATGTAACTCTGAAGTTCAGATATCACAGTGGATTTTACCCATCTGCGTTTTTCTCCATGCCATGTACTTTCTGTGACTGGTATAGGTCAGGACCACACATCTGTTGCTTCAGTGCATTAATGATCAAATACCTGCTTTATCGACCCTCTCAAGGTTCATTACTCCATCACTTAGTTATAAGCAATTAACCACATGAGTGGATCTGATCCTTTTCCAAGCATCTCTCTTCCTGGCTGTCATTGCCAGTAGATCA
The DNA here is from genome assembly GCF_036250125.1 of Pseudopipra pipra. Classification (NCBI taxonomy): domain Eukaryota; kingdom Metazoa; phylum Chordata; class Aves; order Passeriformes; family Pipridae; genus Pseudopipra; species Pseudopipra pipra. The sequence goes on from NC_087554.1 coordinate 55,734,343, forward strand.
TGGATGTGCTTTGTAAAGCACATTTTCTTGCCATACCATTTCTATGTGCCAGTCTCGATCTCAAGCAGTGCTTGGTCTGTCTTTCTGCCTGCATCACTAAGAAATCTGATCTCGTGAGACCTCTGCATTACAAAGTGAAGGATTTTGTAGAGGGTTATTCAAAGTTTCCAGTTTGACTTCTAGCGTGAGTAGCTTTGCTAGGATTAAGTTAATCTGCATGACTGTTCTTCTGTGTCTCAGCCTCAGATCTCTTAGGTGAGCTCTATAAAAGTACATTTTTGTGTAGCACTCTATGGTGAAGCTTTAGTCAGCCACTCCATAATACTGATAATAGTACTAATCTTTAAAGAGCAGATGTTCAAAAGAGCTGGGTGTACTTTTTGCTTGTTGACTTCGCCGGGAACTGGGAATTCAGCACTCAGTCTATAGGAATGACTCCAGAGGAAACTCCAGACATCTTTTCATGCATCTGTTGAACACTGCTTGGTTGACAGAGTTTTCTTTTACTTGGTACCTAATAACAGGGTATTGCCTCAATTAGGTATTGCCTCAATTCTCATGAGAAAATCTCTATTTGTGTTGTTGGTGTATGAGAAAATTGAGGGTGTGTATGTAACTGGGAAGGCCCTATTACCATGTCTGCATATCTGTAGTTGTAAAACATGATCTATGGCAGCTCAAAATTTAAAATTTGGTGGCATCCCAGGAAATACCTAATTGCATTTGTGCTTCATTACAAGGCTGTCTGCTTTCCTGGAATTTATTTTAGCTAATTAGTTGGAAATGTCAAAATAGTATTTCAGATGACAGAAATATCATATATTATCATACATGAAGCAATTAACTCTTTTGACAGATATTTATTGTAGTGTCATCTTTAATTAAATCTTCAGGACTCCTAGACATAGAGCAGGTTTTTCTGAAAAGGAAGCATCCCAGCACTTTCAGTGAGCATTTGACTGATGGGGCTTAATTGAAGTCGGTATTTGAAAGAGTTGGTGGCCTAAACACGAAGATATAGACGTGACACAATTTCACAATACAGATGTCTGATATTTTGGCAAAAATTTCAAAATAATCATCACCTTCCAAACTTCTCAGACACTGCAGATACATTATGCTGGAGAAGATGCATCTCCAGTTGCTCCTGTTCTTCTGCTAGAGTAGTCTGCAGGAGAAAAAAGTGTCATACACTTGTGCTGCTAGGATAAATAATGCTGAAAAACAAGGCAGTATATATGTTTTTTTTAAAAAAATCAATTTTTTATTTAGTTCTTGGAGTTATTCATGTGGAAACGTGTTACAAATGTGACTGTTTGGTTAGTTCCTCTTAAACAGATAAGTCCTGTAGATGATGTGCCACTGAGAAATAATTCCTGACAGTTATAACTGAACCAGATAAACAGTTCTGCCAGCTCCCAAATAACACTGTAAAACAAAAGGGTTCTGCTTATCGTTTTCCATTTCTTCATGCCTGTCAAACTATTTAGCTGTGCATTACCCATCACAAAGGTTCTCTGTGTTTTTCTGCTCCTCTGCTGTGGTCATGGTTTTTACATTCTCTGTTGCTGGACCTACTGTGCTACACTTGTCCAGCTGCATCACTCCTCAGCTGCTGCTGATCTTTACCTTCAAAGACACTCACTGGAAGTGCTGCATGAGATTTTCCCTGCTGTGGCCATGTATTAACTAGTACTAACCTGTGCACATGGTTTTATTTTTTTTTTTCAGGCAGAAACAGCACCAGAAAGTGGTCGAGATGTTCCCAGTGTTCAGATCAGCTCAGGGCAGCACAACTCCGACCCCTCGGGAGCCGGAGGCATGGCAGCCTCCCAGAGCATGGTCGCTCCGGCTGGAGTCTCGGCAGGTACTTCGGCTGCAGCTTCGTTCTTCATAAGGTAGTTTTTCACCTTTCTGGTTTCCCTAACTGCTCGTGGGTCTTCAAACAGTTGTGAAATGCTGTTGAATCTTTGCCATGGGTCGAAGGTGTACTGTGTGATGCTGGTTGCTGGGAAATGGGGTTGGTCACCTGGTCATGACTTTGGCTTTCTGCTGCCACTGGGGTGCAGGGGTGTGATGGTGACGCCCTGTTTCTCTCTGGAGACCTCAGCAGGAACTTAACCAAAATCTTAGAAATTGTGTGTTGGGCATTTTCTAGTCCTTAATGGCCATTTCTACCATAAGCCTTTTATTCTGTAGGTTTCCTTGATGCTAAAACTGAAGTACCAAGTTTAAAAAAAAAAAGTTTGATTTTTATTCAGTAGCATGGCCTATGTGTCCAAATGAAAGTTTTTACATGGTTGGTAGCAACAGTTAAAGCAGTTTAAGACATTCTTTTTTTAACAGTAGCTCAGAACAATCTTTTGCTTTCATTCCTTGGTCTTATAACAAAAATGATATGTTAGTTTTGTTTGGATGTTTGTTGTAATTAGCAATGTTGATTAAATGCAATACGCTGTCAAGCAGATGGTATTTAAAACAACACAATTCAGGGCTTTGTACTTGCATTCCAACTCTTTTTTAATTCAGAACTGAACATATTTTCAGACAATATTGAGAAACGTATGTCTGTGAATGCCAGTAAAGTCAGATTTATGCACGGAGTGAGAATACTTCTTATCATTTAATCACAATAGTAATTGTGCTGTTTCCTTTTCATTGGTCTTTAACATGTTTTGTACCATTAAATAAATGATGTTTACTATAAGTTGCAGCCTGACTTGAGAAGGAGCTCAACTTCCCAAGTTTTGTTTTTTTAGAAGAACATAGTACAATGAGTCTTAAATGCCTACATATCACAGTCTGTCTGTACACAAGAGGTTTGGAAATGACTGCCCTAAGAGTGCTCTGTGTAAGTTAGTGGTTTGTCTCTGTGCTGTGGGTTTGAAGCCAACACAGAGAAATGGTTGCCTACAGAGGATGACTGGTTTAATTTGAAGATAGGTATCTGAAATGAGTGGGACTGGAGAGGAAGAATAAGGGGAAAAGCTCAGGCACCTCTCTTCTTGTTTAGTTACCTAAATAAGGACAGATGAATATTCTCCAAAGTATCTAGAATGGATAGCAGCACAGCTTTCATTACTGTGTTTCATATTATGGGTATAAACAGTGTGATTTTAGCTTAATCTACTTTGGATTTATTTCAATGTTAATCCGTATGTCACAAACAAATGTAAAGACTTGTCCCTTTCATAGGGTAAGCCAGAAAATAAAATACCTTCCTTGGAACTGAAAGAAATCGGTGCCTAGCAGTCTGAAATAAGACCCAAAATCTTTTCTCCCATTGATGCTTTTGTCAATGGTCAGCAAAACTGAGTTCTGTTTTTATTGTGAAGCGATTGTCATTAGCTTGAATCAAAAATTCTTGAAGTCAGCAGCAAGACTGCAAATGACATCACTGTACTTTGGATCAGGCCCTAATTGCTTCTCATGAATCTGTCTTTGCCTCAAGTGAATCAGAGTTTTATAGCTTTAGCAGCTATGTGCTAGCTAAAACATTTTAAAAACCCATTAGTACCTTGCTTATTCCCTACCCGTGTTTCCTCTGCTCAAAATTGTTTCTCTTCAATTTTTTAACCAAAGAACAGGGCTGGTTGAAATTTTTGTGTGCAAAGCACTTCTGTTTGTTCTTTGTGTTGTTGTTATGGAAAAAATCTCACAAGGGCTGGGGGAGAGAAGTCCTTCATTGATCCCTGGCAGTCATAAATATGTTGAGCAGGTCCTCAGGTGGGTACCATTGTGTAGTCCTGGCTGGGCTGCTCCCCCAGCGTTGGCACTAACCTCAGGAGAGGCTCCCTCTGCCACTGCTCCTTCTCTTCTGACTCCTCATGCCATAGGGACCTTTATGGATCCAAGTTTTCATGCTGAGTCTTTCTCCCACCCTCAAGGTGTGGAGTTCTCAGCAGAAGGGGAGAGGAAGAGGAGAAGATCTTCAAGGATGAGTGAGTTACCATAGATCCTGGGAGAAATGGCTTATCCAGGGACCACAGGTATTAGGATATCAGCAGACTGGATTTTTTTGTCTGGTACTGGTGAGCTATCAGGCTGCTTTGCTTCAGCCTTTCCAGTCCTGTGTGTTTCCCTTTGCACCATCCAGCCGTGAACTTGTTGAAGAAGGTCAGCCCTGCCTCGAATCCTTTGCAGCAGCATCCACTTCTCTCTCCTTCATCTCTCTGTTCAGCTAATCCTCTCTCAGGAAGCACCTGGAGATGAAAGAGAAGTCATGGCAGTAGTGTTAGGCTGTAGTCCCTGTTCATTACATTTGCTGATTTTTTTTTTTCCTTGCTGTGTTTCACTCCTCAGCCACTTAAATTCTGAACTTCATAGCAAAGCCAGTGTGTTACTCATGTTATGCAGAGCCTGGCACATTTTGTTCTTGTGGAATAAATGCAGTTAACATATTGATAATCCCCCCCCCCCCCCGCACACATACACACATATATATTTTTTTTTGCAAATCATTGGCCTCTCTTTGACCAAGTCTATTGAAGACCTTCATCTTTTTACATGAGCCTTCTGTAAAAGGAGCTCTGGTTGGAACTTTTGCCTTAGAAATAGAGTAGCAAGGTAAAAATTTGCATGCATATTAATGTTCAGTATGTTTGGGTGTAGGGTTAGTTACTTTGGAAGACAAACTCTTCATATGATGCTTGTGAAAAATGCATTTGTGATTTCCTGAGCTGCAGTGACACTAGATATAGACTTTTTCCACATTAATAAAGGATTTCAGTCTTATTCTTCATGAAACAGCATTAACTGTGCTTGTACAGCTAGTGGTTAGAGTGCAGGACTCTCACCGCTGCGACCTGGGTTCAATTCCTGGCCCCCCGGGCAGTTGGAGCTCGTCAGCCTTGTAAGGCAATCCAGCTAAGAGAAGGTCACTCTAAACAAACCTATGTCCTGGGGACCTCACTGCCACTGTCCAAGCTTTGCTTGGCCCCGGCAGATGAACCTCAGGATTAAAGGGTGGGTTCAGTTCAGCGCACGCTGTGTCTCACCTAAAAAAATCCACTGCGCAGGCTCGAAGGGTTTATGACCCTTCCCAAATCTTCGCTCGCGAAGGCTGGCCATTATTTACAGCACAATTAGATTTTGGATTGTGACATGGTTTCCTGGCAGCATATAAATGTCTTTTTCACATTAAAGACAGAGTGCCTATTTGGTGAAATAACAGCCTTACACTCTTGCTTGTGAATTGGTTTTTTTTTTGGTTGGTTGCTTAGTTTTGCTCCAGGTTGTTCCTTGAGAGTCAGAGTTCTGTGTTTCAAAGGTCACAAACTCAAAAAATGGTACAGAAAGTTCATTTCCTCACCTGGAAAATAAAAAGTAAGAGCTGAAGTAAAACTTTTACCTGGTGATAAGAGGTACCCATGATTAAAATGAGTATGTTTAAGGTATTCTTTGCAGTGAATGCATTGATTTTGTTAAGCATATGTGCAGCCCAAATCTACATATTCATCCAAAACTCTTTCTCATTTGAATGTCATATTTAATTTCTTGAAGCTTAATTATCTTCTGCTTAAAAAAAAGTATTTTATTCATTACCAAGGAATGCAGAGAAGTGCTAAGTATTCAAAATCAAAGCCAAATATTAAAGACAGCAGACAGAAGCGTATTAAGAAATTAAATCAGTTTTAAGCTTTTTTCCTCACTGTGATCTGTCACAGAAGGAGGAAAGCTTTGATTAACATCTGACTGTGTCACGCAAGCAAATTGCCAGACATTACTCAGTGGTTGTGTTACCGAAGGACCAGAGGTTTTAGCAGAAAATGGAGCTTCTGAGTAGGTCACTGACAGAATAAGAAAGCTCGGGTAAAAAGCACAGCTCATGTTCATGGATGGCTGTGAAGAGACTCCCAGTTCACCCTTACAATTCAAGAGGAGAAGTTTATTCTTACATTCTTCAGATTTAAGAAGAATGCATCTGGCCTTTGTCCCTTGGTGTAATATGAACTGTGCCTTGCCTAGTGCTCCATGCTTTATACCTCTTTTCAGGTGTCTTTTTTTTTTTCTTTTTTGTATAAGGAACCTGAACAAACTTTATATTATTAAGTGAAAATATGTGAGATAATTGTAGGACCCTTCTGTGGGTTATGCTTGGAACTAAGTAAATATTGGCATATTTTGTTATAAAACTGTAACAAGCTCTTGGGCTTTTTTGTCACCTGGACACCTGGGAAGGAGAGGAAATGGTGTTTCCAAGAGCATGCAGGAGAAGGGCAGTGATGAGGAGAAGAGGCATGCACTTGGGAAGAGGTTAATGGGCTATCTGACAAAAAAGAAAATACCACTCCCTCGGGAGGTGAATCAAGACCCCCAGTAAATCGAAGCTGTCACCACTAACATGCCATTTCTGCCTGTTGGTGGCTGGTGACAGTGGTGGCAGCAGTGCCTGTGCTGCTGTTGGGGTGAGACCATGGGAGCTGCCCCCAGCGCACAAGCTGGAAGGAAGGTTTGAGCAGTGACAGGGCAGCTAGGATGGATGAATCAAAGCTGTTTAGAAGAAAATGGATATCAAAGCAAGCAGTGTTGAGCAGAAGACAAACTGTATTAAGTCCGTCTTCTAAAATTGTCATCTTCTTTGATGTCGAGTTGTTGATCTTTTCAAACTGTCTTAGTTGCAGGTTCTACTTGCTGCTGTGGCACTGCTGCCTTTGAAGCAGGGAAATGTTTCTGTAGTTGTAGCTTCTTTCCCTTGTACCTGCTTGCTTTTGTTTGACAAATTACTCTTCCAAACATATAACACTCACTATGCACTCACTGCTTTTCAGTTTGCTAAATTATTTCCAGTGTTGCTGGGCTTTGCTAGATTAAAAACATTTAAGTTAATAAATCTGGAGAATTACGGTGGTGAATCACACCCATTATCTTTCCACTCTCATCTTCCTGCATGTTTGGGAAAGCTGTGTCAATTTAGACATGATATAAAACATTGCACATGATATGCTTTTGCAAGCGGCTTTTCTTAACAGAATATACAATCTCCAAGTAGTGTAATTGAACATCTGAAGAGTTAAAATAAGCATAGTTGTCTTTTTCTAGAGTCAGGATATTCCATCATATTTTAATGCCTGTGAGTTTGGATTAAAGAATCTAATTATTCACTAATGAGCAGTAATGGTACATATAAACTAAGGGTCACTATCCTATTACAGGCACCTGATGGTTCACTGATAAGCATTTGGTCATTAGATTGACCATAAAATATAGTCAATAATTGAGGTTACTCATAGAGCAGACACCTTATCAGCTTTAGGCATGGTGGGACAGCTTGTCAGTACTCTGTGTCCTGATTGTGCTGTGACTGAGCATATGATTAGGGTATTGAAGCAGTCTGTATCTAATGAAACTGCAGGAAAGGCATAGCAATATTAGCACAACCACTAAATGACTAATGTGTTTTTGTTCCAAGCCTTAGACACTTCAATTAGTTCCAATAAACTCTGATCTAGTGTAGCGGTAGGCAGAGAATTCAGATATTTTGTGTACAAGCTTTCATTACACTAGTCAGAATTTGTAACATTTAGGGGACAGATGAAATCTGTGGGGCTTTGAATGAAAAATGGTGGAAGTAATAAAGGCTGCCATTACTGTTTTTACTTCCTTCTTTTTTTAGTTTTTTTTTTTGCATTTTTTCCATTTAGAATATTGAGACAATGCCTAATGCCTGATTTAAAAGATGAAGCTGATAGCAGCAAACTAGATGTCTACATTTTGCTTTAAGGTCCATTCATGCAGTTCATGTAGACTTGTGCATATAATCTAAACTTAGAGTGTGTTCCTTAGCATTTTCTACCATATGGAACATTAGTCAAATAGTCTTGTCTTGAAAGCTTTTGTAGAGATATTGATTTTGCTGTGCTTCAAACTGGTGCTGAGAAAATAACCCCAGAACCCATTCTTTTATGATTTTTTTTTTTCCATGAGGATGCCTTAACTTTCATAAATTATTTAATATGGTGAAGGGTGCAAAATGCCTTTTGTCTTTCTGAACTGCTGTTCAGGCTTCTGTAATGCGACCTTGGAAAGTAACCATAGAAACATGTTAAAAGCATCAACTGAAAATCGGTAGTTCAGTTTGACAGTGATGCAAATTCTGTGAAAGAAGATTATGATGTATTAGGAACACTTGAGGCATATATTACTGCTAACCTGTTAAACCTGATTATTCCATGACTACCAGTGCTTTCAGAATTTAACGCAGGGGGGAAAAAGAGAAGGAAAAAACCCATACTTTTTTTTAAGTTGCCGTGTTTAAGGTGTTTCTAAGTAAATCACCTCAGCCTGTCATTCTCTGTCCTGTTAAAAGCAAGAATTATATTTCTGCTAAGCTCATAATGTAGTTCCCTGTATTTAATAGCTGTAAACTTTTGCCCAGTACCCTGCTGGGATGCACTGGTATCCTGCCTTCGTGCAGAGCTGGCACAAATTAAGTCTCTTTGACAGATAAAGTGGATAACTGGGTTACGAATAAGCAGTAGTTCACCAAAAGGTGAGGAAAATGTGTAATTTATTGGATCCTGAGTTAGAGATTTTTGTGCTGACCTGTAGTAGTTAAGCTAGTCTGTGAGGCTGAAACAGAAGTGCAGGTAACAGAAGTAGCAGGTAACCATAGTAAATTCTTGATAAATCATGGGTCAAGAGAAGCAGCGCAGTCACTTGTTAAAGCTTCTTCAGTAAGCATAACCCATGCCTAAGGAATCCTGCCTTGAGGGGATGTGGGAAAATTTTCTTTGAACTGGTTACCTAGGAAAGCGGGGTACCAGCTCTTCCCAATTAAGGCTGCTTTGCTGGCAGATTTATCCCAAACCCGTGTGTGGTTTGTCTCTAATTTACAGTGTCATAGCAGTATCGTGGGAGTTGCAGGGCTCCCCAGGGACATTGTGGCTTGCTGGCATTAATGCAGCCCAACAGCCCCTCTGTGCACCATCCCTTCTTTGTTAAATGCCTGGAATACCCCAATTTCTCTTGCGACCATTTGGTCGCTGGTCAGGAAGGGTGGCTGAGAAATTTTTGGCTTTGGGGAGAACTATGGATGTGGAGATGAAGTGGAGCATCCAGCTGTTTCAAGGGTCAGCCAGATACATAATTAGATACATAATTATTCTTTCCCCCTTAATGACCTCCCTACTCTGGACTTAGAAAGCTGGAACAGCCCGATCCCTGCGGTGTTCTCCCCACTGCATGGGGCTGGAGAGAGGGATGCCCTCCTGTCCCCTTTCTCCTCTCTGCATGGAGCTGGGAAGAGCAAGAAAGCCCTCATGCAGATGTGCAAATGGAGAGGGAGCGGGTGTCACCAAAGGGCTTGCCTTGTCTTGCCGGTGCCATGCCGTGGCTGCTGGAATGTGGTTGCTAGAGAGCAAACATGACCCGCACGTAGCACAGCACTATGTGGGGACAGGGGACAGGGCAGGGTGTGAGGCATTGTGCAGTATCTTGTATCATCTCAGAGCAGCTTAAGCTTTCCTAGTTGCTGTGGCAGCATAATACTGCCTGTAATTAAGGACAAACAAAGAGTGCATGCTTTAGGTATATCCTGTTTCACGTTAGCCTGTAAGGAGGATAAATTAGGAGATAAGCCTGAATTTAGTAGTCTTTGTCCTTGGGAACACAAATGACTCTCAGGACAGCATGTTTAGCAGCAGAACATCGTTACTGCTAATACAGCATTTTACATTTACACAGTGTGTTATCAGCTTAGGGTGAGCCAGGCCCCCTGCTATGGAGAGCTCATCGATGATGGCTGAGAGATTGACTGGGCAAACAGAGATGAGGCACAGAGCTGTAGTTCAGCAAAGGGAGGAGGTAAAGAAATTGGAGTAGCTGAGAGGAGAGGGAAGGTAGAGTTTGGATGTCAGCACTGCTGAGTTAGAACACTACTGAAAGCGTGAAAAATGTCCCAAAGTCTAACAGATTTGTGATTGGGATATGCCTATTGATTTCGAGGGGACAGACACTGAGTGATCAGCCAAGGTGGAGAGCACATGGTGACGATTTGAGAGAGCCTCAGAGGGAACTGGGTGGTGACCAGATGAATGAGCACTGGGCATCTGTGAGTCATTGCCTTGGAAGATGAAGCTCCCCATATAGAGTATTAAGGATCATGGTGTATGAACCAAGGAGAGATGATGCAAGGCATCAGTGTCAGGGACATGTTTGGAAGGAGAAACCTCACTTGGATAGCACAGGCTGTAGGACTTGTGGCTGAACAGGTTGGGCAGGAGATGGCAGAGTGAAAAAAGGAGGGAACCTGCTGCCAAACAGATTGGCAGGAAATATGAAAAGGAGGAAACAGTGAAAGATGGGAAAAATGGATCTAATAATGTGGGAACCTCATGATTAGGTCAGGATTTTGGAGAGGATGTTCTAGGTCTTTATTCCAAGTTCATAGCAAAAGCAGAATTGGGGCACAACAAAGCACTTGCAGTGTTTCCTGCTGACAGAATACCTTAAAGATCTTTAGCATGTGAAGCTACCCCTAAGGAGGACTGATTTTGGTCAGCTCTGAGTGCCTTGATGGATGATAATACAAGAGGTTCTGGAGTACCAGAGGCAGCCTCTCCAGGAGATGTGTTGACTTTTTGAGCTACTGTAGGTGGTTCAGTACAGATGGCGGTTGCAGTGGTTGGGTCTTGGATTAGCTCTATATTCTGACATGTCCTTGATGCTCATGAGGAAGAGCAAAGAAGAATAATTTAAAACAGATGTGTCCACAAGTATGCCAGAGGGGAGACTTCAGAGCTATCCAAGTTTGAATTTATTTGTGCGAGTAAATGGTGGTCAGTGGATTTTAAACTAGGGAAAAGTCTGAAGTATTTGACTGGAGTCATGCAGATATTTCTTCTTACTTTGTCCTCTCTTGGATCTTCTGCTTGCCTGGACTTAATATTTTCTCCCTTAATTTTAGGATTTTTTTTATATGATCCTTTCTATATTTTCTCCTTCCTCCCTAGCTGAACACACTCGATCATTCTGTTTTCCTGACTGTATGGAATCTTGCTGTTGTCTGGCTACCAGAGTCTCTCTTTCCGTTTGGCTTTTTCCCTTCTTTCTACCCTTCCTAGCTTGTCAAGAGGAGTACTTCTCCTGCCTCCTCCTCACCCCAGCCTTCCCAGTCTGCCTGCTTTTTTGGTTCCTGGACTCCTGAACACCAGCGCTTGCTCTGACTCCGTTATTTGGGGCTCCTCAGCTTGGCAGCAGTGGCAGCTGCACTGGTGGTTTTGCTGCAGTGGGAATGGAGCATTCCATAGGTAAAATGATAATGGTTACTTTCCTGTGGGGATGTACTTTGACAGTTTGCACCTGTTTTATAACTTTGTTAGTGACTTTCAGACTCTTCCAGTAACATATTTAACTATTTTAGTATGTTGTTAAGACAGACGGACTTAGCAGGTGAAATAGTTAAAGCAGACTAATAGTTAATTGAGTATTTAGTTCTCATGGCTAACTTGCAGTCAATCTAACACTAAGTTTATGATGTGCATGATGTGGTTTGCAGGGCAGATGGACTTTGAAGTGACACTTTCTCTATTCTGAGCAACATTGCTTTGCTTTCTTGTGCTTGTGGCAAAATAAGACATCCCACATTATCATTTATAACAAAAATGAAATGTCAAGCCAAAATAATGCACTATAGCTGCAGTCCTTGATCAACTGCAGGATTACTCTGAAGATACTTTTAAATTCTCTATGAAATATCATTGCATTTTGGCTTTCTAAAATTTCCTTCATCTTTCCTGCTGGAGGATGGAAGATGTTTCTTTTGGCAGGACATTTCAAACAGCTTAGCCAGTACCTTGCTTAACATCAGTATAGTGCTGCTCTTGGGGTTGCTTTCTGCTTTGCTGGGCTTTTTGTGTCCACAGTGGTGGAGCTCACTTACTAAGAAGCACTGCCCTATAGAGTTTTTACTGGGAGGAAATGACTCAGTGGAAGTTAATCAGCATAAAATGAATCTAATCTAAATGTTATTACTGAAGCTTGTTGGAGTTCAGGGCAAGCTTCAGAATATCTTTTGATACTGTGTCTCAGCAGGTCTTCAGGAGTCGCTAATTTCTACTGAAATTTGAAGTTATCATCTTTGAGTCAGAAATAGTCAAATCTCTCCATCCTCAGTGAAGGAAGAACATGCATCTCAAATTTTCCTGTTAAGTGCTATTTTAAATGGTGCTGTAATTTCAGCCCATTATACCTCTGAGAAATATCGCTTCAGAACTGATGTCAGTTAAATAAATCATAGAAACCCTGGGTTTAGAAGCCCATGTGCCCCTCTTCTGTTTAAAAATAGTCATTGTGTGGGCATGTGACTCCTGTACTTGGGTGATTTCCCCTGCATCATTTAGTGCTGTCGGTGACCATTTAACTCACTAACAGTACGAATAAGTAAATGCCCCCCTGGGAAGTTATTTGCTTGGCAGTATAGGTGTCAAGACTTTGACTAAGCACCTGAAATAAAACCCAGCTGAAGTGGGAATGGATCCTCTGTGGATTTTTCTAGATGTGCAATAAAATATGGAACTGAGGGAGCTGAAATTGATGAGAAAGGTTTGCCTGTGGGCATGGCGTGTTGGGGCAAAGGAGGGTAACCTGAAAATGTAACTCACCCCACAGCTTTTAAGGTAAAGGAGACATTACAGTCACAGATGCTCACTTGTATTCAGACTGGTATATGCAATCAGGAACGTGAAAATAGTGAATTTTCTCCCCTTTTAGTCCTCCTCTTTCCTGTCAGATACTTGTCTGAATATAGTGCTTCAGATGAACCCTTGTTAGTGATGTCATGTATTTTCTCTCTCATCTTTTCCACTTACAAGTGCATCTATGTCTTTCCTGAAGCAGCCTGAATGAGTAGAATGCTTTTGCTTTTCATAGCAGATTGTTTTTGATGAATAGCATGGAGTGTAATATCTTTTGTAACAAAAAAAAATTATTGGCTTCTTTCTGTGCACCGGGAGCTGATACTACAGAGCAAAATTTTAAGTGATCTATTTAAGTGATTACTTTAATAATGAAAGGCTAGTTAACACCATTGCTTAAATTTCATTACTTTGTAGCTTTAAAAATGTCTTTATTACTTTTTCTTGACAGAATACAAATGAGGCTAGAATTCTGTTTTGCTTAACCTGACTGTTTCATGAGTCTGTGTCTTGCTGGCAAATAAGTCCAACGTTTTTTGCCTAAGGAGTGTGCTTAGATTGATGTGATTCTGCCTGCTTTACCTCAGTTAGGTCATGAAACAGAGCTGGGAAATACTGCTGGTGTTCAGGTAGCTGTATTTTCACTACATAGCTATGCAGTGTGTAGCCTGGGAACTGACATATTTCTATATTAGGTGTTGACAGTTTTGCTTACTTAAAGATTAACCTACACAGGTTTTCAGCAGTTTGTCATATGGTACAATTGTAAACAGTGAGTGTGGAAATGCAGCAATATGTTCGTCTGCTCTTGCTTTGTTTAACATCATTAGCGAACAGAGCTGGAAATGGTATGTGGCAGGCTGCGGTGACTTGCTGTTATTCTGGTGAGTGTATGTGTATATATATAAAAGTCAATTCCTGAATGCTGGTCCTGGCTGCTGAAGCAATGTTCTTTGGCCAGAAAAGCATCTTAAATCTACAATCTGAAGAGAATACGGAGCTGATGTCACCCAGACAATTTTGTAGCAGCAACCTCGGAAGCTGCTGCTTTGGGAGAGCAGAAAAAGTGGCTGGAGTGTAATTATCAGTGCTTGTGAGGATCTGCCCTTTGGTGTTTCTCAAACCTGGGGAAAAATTACAGAGAAGCATAGTGAAAACTCCTCCTTGAATTCCTCTATGAATATTACTTGAATGCTTGAAGATGGGCTCGATTGGTTGCTTCTGCTAAATTAATAATGTGGAGGGATCACTCTTGGTTCTGTATGGCATGAAGAAGCTCTTCTGATTTCAGGGTACCCAGCTGGTTTGTTTTAACTTGTCATCTTCTAGAGGTCTCTTTGAGATTATCTCAAAGTGGCTTTGCCTGGCTTTTCTCTATGGTGCCTACATTTAGGTGACACTTGATTATTTCTCACTGATGCAAGAAGCCCTGATTCCATACTTTATGAAGCTATGAATACAGTAGGGGGAGAACAACAAGGATAGTCAGAAATCAAGGAAACCTTACCTTTGAGGAAAGGTTGGAAGGATCAGAACTTTTCAATTTGTAAAAAAAAAAGACTGGGGTATGGTAGTGGCTTTCATACAGGTAACAGCTTCTGCAGGAGAAGGAAATAAGCTTCTCTGCATGTCTGCTGGTGAGGTGGGGGGAAGATAAAGAATGAGAGACATGAGATGTGAATTTTATAAGACTAGTTAAAAACTGGAATTGATTGCCTCGGGAGGCTGTGGACTTGCTTTCACTGGAGATTTCCAAGAATAAGTTGGAGAAATATATATTGGATTGTATTAGGTAAAGTTCATCCTACCCTTTAGCACGGGGAAAGTGTAGATAACCTCTTAAAATCTCTTCTGGACGCATCTTCTTCCAGCTGCGAGAAGATGCTTTTCCTAATAAATAGCTGATTTTTATTTCTGCCTCGTGGATTTTAATGAGAGATAGTAAGAGAAAAGTAAGAGGTCAAAGTGAAATCCAAGCCCAGATTGCAAGCTTATGCTATGTGCAAGAGGCAAAGCATGAACCTAGTCTCATATTGGAGATACTTTCTTTTATAATGCTGGCGTGGTAATATCCCCACAATATTAAATGTGGTTTGACATTTTGGAATGTTTCAGAATAATGGGTTTCTATTGAAACTGTATTACCATCACCCATTATAAAAGTGCCATTGTTTGAGGCTGTGCATTGTGATCCAGATGAAATGATTATTTATTGAGGAAGTTGAACCACGGAAATAAGGAACATTAATTGTTTGTTCTTCCTGGCAGTGCTTCTCAGCAACATTGCTGGGACAGCTAAGCAAACAAAGGTTTGGTGCTGTACTTGTGTAGTGGTACTAAGTGGGGAAAGCCTTTATATCCTCCTGGAGCTATATATGCATCCCAGGAACCTCTAAGCTTGTTCTAGGGAGAAGAAGAGACCACAACCTCAAAGTTTTATGTGTATTTTAGAAGTGGTTTCTTGAGCAAAATTTACTGTAGAAATACAGATGGTGCCTATCCTTTCCAAACCTTCATGACAGATTTAGACATTCCCAGTTTTCTCTTTAAAAATGTCTTTTTCTAAATCATATTTTATTTTCCACGTTGCATGCTGTTAGTGGAAACTGATTTTTAATCTTCCTTGGGGTTTTGGGTAGCAACTGCACTTTTTCATTGTGCTACCTTTTTTAGTTTTAGAACCACAAATCAAACAGTAATAGGGATAAGAAAAATAATAATGCCTACCAAGTGTATTCTGTGAGTTGCGGAAGGCTTGGGACAGAGTGCTGGAGGGTGTATTGTAGGACATCCGTCTATTTATTATCTGTATTGATGAGTAATTAAGGAAACAATAACTGGAACTGCAGATATGATGATAGGCTGTGACTTTCCCACTGCTTCGTTTAGGGCTGGTTTGCAGTGGGAAAAGCTTGGGATATTTGTTATGGGAGGTGATTGATGCCTTGTTGGAGCTGGGAAAGTTCAGGAAAGCTTTGCTTTAGAGTAGACTGATTCTTAGTGTAAACCTGCAACTACAATCTTGAAAACTTTGCAGAGGGTTCAGAATCAGGATAAAAGTCACTTCTATGATGTCTGTCAAGGTCAAACCAAAAGTCTTGAGTAAGCATTCTCTTGAGTAAACTCTGAATGTCAGGCTATTTAAGGCCTGGACTGTACACTTTGGCCTTGACTCTTTCAGTGAAGCCCTTAAGCATTCTCACAATATGAATAATGATTGTGATCTCTGAAAGATAAGGCTGGCTAATAACACTAAAACTGTTAATATGTAATGAGTCATGCTGAAATGAACGTGCAGAAGTTTTCTTTTATTTTTCTTGTCTGTGGATATTAGTAATGGGAAGCAGGACTCCCAGTTCTCTTTCTGACTTGTGGCAGTTTGTCCATAAACCCACGGTGTCAATTAAGTCCTCTGCATTTATCTCAGTTGACCCATTTCTAGTATGCATCCCAGAACATATTTCACATCCCTCTTCCTGCTGAAGCTTAATAAATTCCACAAAGTGTTAAGCAAAAATTTTGTAATTTTGCATAGTTATAAAAGTTTCAAATCCAGTTTTCTTTTTTTTTTTTTTTTGTGGAGAAATTATGCCCAGAAGGAATGCTTAAGGGATTTAAACTGTGCTGTTTACTTTCACAGCCATAATGTGCAGAACGTGTGCAGTGAGTGTAAGCTAGAAGCAGCTTGCTGTACATCAGACTATCTGAAATGTCATGCTAACTACATAGGCAGAATTTAAAATAAAAAATAGTATGGTTCTTTCAATGAGCAGGCTTTGTAGAGGCTGTTGTTGCACAGTCTTGTTCCCTAGATGCTAAGCATTATGTAATTGATCTGGCCATAGTTTTCCTCACTGGTCTCATCCATGCATGGCAGAAAACCTAGTAATCTGTAAATTGTGTGGGGTAAGGAGACTGTCCCTTGTCATTTGATATTTGAGTGCCCCTGCGTGGGCCATATATTAGTTTTATTTTCTACTGTGACACGTAGCTATGAGGAAAGAACTCTCCAGAGCGTCTTAAAAGACATCTTCTATTAAAGAGGGAAAGAGTTAAACAAAATGCAGACAGTAGATCTCACAGCTGGAGGTAAAAGTAATATACATGGATGTCTCTCATGCTTTAATTGGAAGAGAAGCTTAGGAGTATGGAGCTTAGTTTCCATTGCGAGAATGTTTTGTAGAAGAGTGCTTGTGAAGGCTGAATGGGGAAAACAAAGCTGGTGGGAAGTGTATAACTGTGACAAAGCTGTGACAAAATGCTTGGCAAATGCCTGGAGAAACAAAGGACTGTAATGCTTAAGTTTTGCACAGTATT
Source organism: Pseudopipra pipra (assembly GCF_036250125.1). Taxonomy (NCBI): domain Eukaryota; kingdom Metazoa; phylum Chordata; class Aves; order Passeriformes; family Pipridae; genus Pseudopipra; species Pseudopipra pipra. The sequence goes on from NC_087554.1 coordinate 55,751,295, forward strand.
CCCTACAGGTCATAATTTTTCCTGTGAGGAAACAGAAGTTGATGTTGAAGAAGGTCAGACAGCCCACCATAGCGCTGAAGACGTATGTGAGGGCTTCCCGTGCAAGATTAAATTTGAGAAAAAGAAGCAAATCAGGCATGGCACCCAATTAGGCTCCTACAGAAAGTGATCTGGTACGAGCCCGAATTCTGTCTTTCTGGTGCTTGGCAAAAAGGGCTCAGTTTAGGAGAGCCTTGCCTGCCCTGTCTCCATGGAACAAATTCCTCCTGAGAAAAAGGAATGCTGGAGAAAAGACACAACTGGAAAGTTGGGTATAGATTCAGTAATGGGTTGTTGGATAAGGACTGCAGAAAATCCAGCACTCTGGAGTGTTTCAGCATTGGTTTCATGTAAATACATCCTCTCATGAATTTTTCTGAAGGAAGGAGGTTTGTGGAGTTGGATTTTGTTTTAGTTTATTTGGGCCCCTGTCCAGACCAGCTTGGCCTATTTTTTGGCCTAATGAGTACTTGACTGGGATGCCACCAAGTATATTGTTGGTTCTGCAAGAAGTTCGTAAGGATTGATGAGTCCTTATGCTGTACTCTTTGCCTGGGCAAGTCCAGGAGCCCAAGCAAAGCATATGAGGGCTGCTGCCCAATTGGCTTTTTGTTAAAGAACTGACTGTGCTTTTTATGGGGGCTGAGGATGACAGTTACTTGAATTCATATTCAGAGTGCATGGCTTGATAGTGATGTTTTATCTAAATCAGCCTATTCTTTCCATTAGATCCTTAACCTTTCACAAAACAACAAATAAAACCAAACCCTGCAAGCTGTTTGATGCTGCTGGTACAAGATATCTGTGATGTTCCAGCTCCAGAAACAACCTTGTTTTAATATCAGGCAAAGTCATTCTTGCATTCAGACACAAAGAGGTCGTAATTAAGCTTTGTGCTCTGTTACCTGACAAGAGATGATTTTTAAGTGTGAACCACATACATCATTATTAGAGCTATTGGCCTGTTGCCCATCAAAGCACGGTGGATTATTTTCTACAACAGCTACTCCAGTTCCTCTCCTTTTAGTTTCCTGTTATCTCACATGGACATCAGCAGTCCCTTTGCCAAATTTCTTCGTAAAACTGTGGCACTCCAGACTCATAGGAAGAGGATTTATCAGCACTACAGCAGTTAATTGCTTTACTTAGCAAATGGCATTGTCCTTTGAACAGTGGAGATGCAGAAAGGTGGCGCATATTGTCAAAAGCAAACCACTTTGAAAGTTGTTCTATCTTGGTGTGGAAGTTAAGAGAACTAGTAGTGGATTCAGTATCTTAGATCTGCTTATCAAAATGTCCCAGAAATGTGCTACTGAGGTATTTTGAGAGATTCTGTACTTCTAAAAAGTGGAATTTCTCTTGATTTATTAGTATGCTTTGCTTAGCTAGGCCTGTTTGGGTACAGTTACTCCTTGAGTGTTAGTGCTTAGTTGGCTGCTTGAATACACAATTCCTGAGTAAATTTGTCCTTTGTATCTCATTCTCTTTAATGTATGTTTCCCAGAGGAGCTCCTTTAGCCAGATCTGTTGCAGGAGTAATTATTTCATCAGGATTTAATGTATAGCTTGATTGCGCTTTGAAGACGTTCTCTTGAGGAGTTTTTATAATTTCAACAAGGGATCATAGCATGTAAACAAGAAAATAAACATTATCTTTCATATTAATCAACAAGATGATTAAATAATAACCACAATTGTTAATTGGTACTTGGAGATAGAGGCTAATGACTGTCTTGAGTTCCACAATGGCAGTACCAACAGGTAGAGACTCTTTCCTGCACAGTAAAGCTGTATATAATTTAGGAGGCATTACAGTTTTAATGTGCAGCTGCAACCACTGTGAAGTTGTGCAACTGTGTGCCTGGTGTCCTATTTCAGGCATATGTTTTCATACTGAATGAAGTATTAGCAAGGGGATTTGAGATTTAGGCAGTTAAGTCAGTTCTCATTGCCACCAACCCGCCGAGGTTCTGTATAAACCCATGCTTGTGGTATTTTGCTTCGCTGTGGGATCCAGTTCCTGCTGGTTTCAGGATGCAGTTGGAGTCAAAAGCTGCTTCTTTCCTCAGAGGCAAAAGTCCGGCTTGCTCCTCAATAGACAGTGGCTTCAGGCTCCCTCTGAGTTTGGAACTAGAGCCTCATTTTTTCATCATACGAATCTTTGTCTTTTTCTAAATGCTGCAGTGTTTATAGAGGGAAAAGGGAGCACGTAGGGGGTCCGCAACTCTGGAAGTTGAAGTACAAAGGTTCATAACACACAAGTTTGGGAATATAGAACATAGGACTGGGAATTTTGGAGATCTGTATTGAGTCCTGCCCTTAGTGCTGACTAGCTGTCTAATGTTGACTCAAATGTGGCATTTTGCTCCTCAGATACAACCAGTTCTTTGTATTGTTACTCATTTGAAGCCAGTAAGGCTGCTAGAAGAAACTGTGCGGCCCTTCTGCTCTTAGTGTTTGGTTTTGCTTCTAACCTACCATAAATATAAGAAAAGGAAGAGTTTCTATCTCTGATCAGCTTACTAAACTGACAGCCTGAGACTGACTGACAACAAGATTCAGGGCAAGGTTAGAGTTCTAGATTTACCCTTAATTTGTTATGACAGCAAAGCACTGACTTAGTTTCTCCATGTCTGTTGCTTATAATACTTCACAGATGCTAGTGCCAGTTTGATCTCACTGAAAAGTACTTGGAGATCTTAGGCTGAAAGACATGATGAAAATATAAAGTAGTCATTGTATAAAGATACTTTTGGTCATCACATATTTATAAACTAATATGTTCAAAGTGACAAGCTGTTTTGTTGCAAGCATGGACCAGAATAGGGATTTGTCCCCAGAAGACCTATTGGCATCAGTAGCATGGCCTCGAGTTGTCCACAGGTGCTAGCAGTGGAACACTTTGCAATTTTGCAAATTTTGAACATTTTACAGTTGTTCAAAGTAATGTTAAAAAATAACATGTTGGATGCTTTTACAATACTTATTTGTGAGTGGACTACTATCTACTGACAGCCTCAGGATCAGATCACATATGTGTTATTTGGGTAGTAAAGCTCTCCTTGACTTCGAGAGAGCTGAGATTTCACCCCCACTGCCACCCCCAGATACTCAGCATGTGCTTGCTAACACATATTTTTATTCTACTTAAATCTGCAGGGTGATTTTTTTTTCCATGTGGGTTTTGATGTAGACTTGAGTTTCTGTTATTGTTTCTTGCTGTATTGTTCAGTGTTGCTGATGGGAAATAACAGAAAAAAACTGATTATATTCCTATTTTTATTCACAGGGAAGAATGTTACAATTTTAATTGTATGTTCTAATTTTTCCTCCTTCATCTTTTATGTTTTGAATTTCTACATTTCAAAAGCAGCATCATTATCATTCAGCACATTAAAGCATGTCTTTTTAATAGCTTTCCATTTTAATGTGAAAGAATGGAATTGGGGAGGAAAAACCAATCTGTCTTGAAGGAAATTTTCTGTTATCTAAGGATTTTCTGTGCAGCCAACAGGAGAGGATCTTGAGCTTGGCTGACTTGGAGTGTTATTCTCTGCCTTGAGTAACTTGTAGAGTACAAAGAACTACTTTCATAATGTTATCACCAACAAAGTCCATCTGGTTCTGCCAGTGACAAGGGGATTATTTCAGCTTTTTATTATGTCAGTGAGATGTTAGCTTTTTAGGATTCAGATGTTAGCTGTTGGGGGAAAGAAGGGAAAGTTAGATAATAACTGAAACTCTGTTGGTGGAGAAGTTAACTGAATATTTTGCCAGTAATTTTCCTACCCATATTTCCTTCTATTGGCATCCTGATGGTTTATCCTTATGAAATCAGATTAGAATGCAATGATTTGATATGTTAAGCAGGGAGTGATGACAATGAGCATCTGTTTGTCTGGTCCAGATTCCCATTAACACCTAGTAACATTGTCCTTTCTTGCTATTACTTTTATACAGAGCAGCACAGAAGCTTAACCTGTCTTCGAAGAGAAAGAAATACCATCCGCCCCTGCCACACACACACGACTTCTCTATTTATGCTACTAACTTTAGTGGCATCCTGCAGCTCTGTCCTCCCCCAGCACCACCATGCCTTCTGAGAGCTGTGTCCAAAATCAAGGACAACCCTGGCATTGGAAAGGTAACTTTGGATTTCAATTTTTTAAAACAGCTTTCTAGACAAATTTTAATGGGGCTGGAAGCTTTCAGCCTAGAATAGAGCTGGGTAGGCTCAAGGAAAGGGTCTTGGGATAGAGTGATAGCCACGTCCTTTTGAATGTTCCTGTTATCTCCTGTTGACTTTGTGAAGAGTTGGCAGGCTCAGGGCAGATTCAGTGCTGGAGTGCAGGCTTCCTTGAAGCCAGTTAACATCACTGACAACAGTATTGGCAAAGGTTGTTTTGCCCTTCCTTCTGTTAAAGTAAGAGACGAAATTTCCTTTGATGTCATTGGTCCTAAACCAATGCACATACAGGCTTTGCCTGTGGAAGAAATAGTCTCTGCATTGCCAGCAAGGCTCAGCCACTGGTGCTGGTGCTGTCTGTCAACTGAAATGAAGGAGATACATTGAGGGGGCTTTGTTTCCTTCTGCTTTGCATGTCATTGTAAAGCAAGAGTAGGAAAATGGAGTAGCAGGAGAGAAATATACGTTTCACCAGCTTAGGAAATGCGGCACCTTTTGAAATGGAAAAATTCGTGCTAATTTTATCTAAAATTAATTAAAATAGAAGCCAATTACTTAGAGCTTTATTCATATTTATAACTGTTTAATCACCCACACAGCAGAGTCTGAACACTTATTTACATAGGCTACAAGAGATTAGTGTTTGAAGATAGAATTGAAGTATGTAATGTGCACAGGAGAACTAAAATATGCACCTAGAGTAACTATACAAATCAGCATTAACAGAAAGAGATTGTCAGCCTAAATACCTACAGCTGACACTTGCTCACAGTGAATATTCTGTATTTCCTAACTCAGTGAATTTGTGCTAAATGGAAAACAAAGCAATAGTTTTGGCTGTTTTAAGCAGGTGGAAACTCACAGACGAAAATGTGGTTTCTTCTGTTTTTCCAGTGTCTTAGAAAAGAGGAGGAAGTATTAAATGGTGAAATACAGAAAACCTGACACAGTAATTTAGAGGTTCCCAGGTGGATGAGGTTTTGCTAAGGAATACCCTTTCTATGTGTGTGTTTTTAACAGAGCCCATTTATTGTGTCTGCCTTTTTTCTCTGAGACTTAGTACTTGTCCATGGCACAGTAACAGGGAGCATGGCATTTCTGAGGCATGTTCCCTTAGGAAGACCTTTAAGTGTGATTGTACATCCTTGTGCCTATGGCTCAATAAAACTGTCTTTGCACCTCATTGCACTTGTGTGCCTCCAGCTATGTCTAGCCAAGAAACTTCAGCCTTTGTACTATGCTTTGAGGGTGGCTGGTGGAGCTTCCCAGCAAGACCTGTACTTTATGGAAAGCTCTGGTTTATCTGGTGTCTTAAACAAGATTCAAAAGTCTAATATAGATCAAGTGCATTATCCCAGATAGCAGGAGATTATATGCCTTGAGTCATGTGCTCTACCTACTTTCTTCATTAGCGAGTACAGCAGAGAGCTTTCCGAGGGAAGAGCTCTACCAAAATGCTAAGGAGTACGGTAGGACCTTGAGCAAATCAACTGTGGAAGCTTCTCTTTCAGCACAGGATATATATCTGTAGTATGCTGGAAATGTGGGTAGCATTCCTCCCCTGCCTGGCACATTACAAGAAGAATTTCCAGTTTATGGGTCAGTGAGTTACTATAGACCCTCAAAATGTCTGTTGTTTAGCTCTTAGCTGAAAACATTAAAAACATAGAATCATAGCATATCCTGAGTTGGACAGGACCTACAAGGATCATTGAGTATTGAAGATGCTGTTTGTTTGGGCCCAGGATTTCAGCTGAGTCCTTCTCACCACATACTTGTTAACCAAAATTTGGAAGAACCCTGTGCTGTGCTGGAGAGGATAGAAACTCTCTGCTAATTGAATCAGCCCTTTAGTTCTTACAGTTAAAACCTAGACCATCCAAATGGTGATGTGGTGTGCTAGTTCCTAGTTTTAATGGTTCTCAAAAAACAAAGTAACTAGGCATCTTCTCTGATCCAGTTTGATATGCAATACCTATTAAATGTCTCTCTTAACCCATTCCTCTTTTGCAACATCACAAATATCAGTGTTGGCCCATAAAAAAGCCCTCCAGCAATACGGCTTTTTGTAAAAATTATGAGTCAGCACAAATGAAATCTCATGTGTCCAAATTCTTAGAACTTGTGGTCAAAGGAAGTGTCACTTCTTTAAAGGTGTACTTTAGTAGTAAAAACTTATAGTTTTTAACCTTTTCTGAGCAATGCCAAACAGCTTTTGATAGCATTTAGCTCACTATGCATTAGCACTCTCCATTATTTCCTCTTCATCAACTTCTGCTGATCAAGATTTACTCAGCTGGTATCTCATGATGAGGGTGATGGGAATAAAGTAATCACTTTTATTCCTCACTGCTTTAAGTATCATAGCAATTGAGAGAACAATCAGTAAACACTGGCAGTTGTGCTGTGATCCTCTGTTAACTTCAGTCTCTCTTCTAACAGCTTTTTACTTTACACTCCTCCTGCTTATCATTTTCCTCAGGGTTTTTTTGCAGCCTGTCCAGTGATGAGTATAAAATACACACAGGGGACAGAATCAGTGATGAATTATGGAGTCACTTTTTCCTACCACAGCATCTGTGGCTCATGCTGTCCTTGGTTTATGTGATCATTTCCATGTCAGCAGTGTCCCTCACCCAACTATTACAGCTGGTGGGGCAGCTTTTTCCTCCCTCACCTCCAAGGAGAGGAAGTTGTGCAAGAATGATAAATAGAAGTAACAAACTGGAAACCTATGAAGTGTCCAAGATGCTTCAGTGAGAGCAATGTGCAAACTGAAGAGATTAATGATACGCCAACTGTACCAAAATACCATTTATTGTAAGTGATTAAGGCCTGAATACTACAGCAACTAATTATTATCTGTACCGACACATTCTTAGTAGTCTCGTTTCTTTTGTAAATCTGCTGGAAACTTAGAGTAAAGTGCACATTGAAACATTTACAATGGCAAATATGAATGGCTTTCTGTATGGTCCCTGCAGTGGTAATTCTTAATATTTTGTCACCCCAGGGATACTCAAGGTTGTATTTTAGCTGGTATTCAATATGCTATAAGAGACACAGGAACATAATGTGGAAAATGTGAGGGCCAAAAGTAGAACAAGGTGTCCAGAAGGAATCTAGAAGTATAGTGTCATAAGGCTGACTTTGAGACCAGGTATCCAGGCAAAGTGGTTGAAACAATAATAAAGATAAAAATTAGCAGGCAGGGATTAATGCCATATAGGAGGGATCAGTTGTTGAAGCTTTTACAGATAGAGCACATACATTAGCATTTTGCGGAAGAGTCAGTGAACATTAGAATAGGGTTGGTCTGATTTATAGAGTGTATTTGGATTATGTAAAAGCTTTTTGACAAGTGCCTTGACCTAAGTTTCTTAAAATCTCTAATTTGTCATGTATTCTCTAGTGGCTTAATAACTGGTAGGAAATGAGGGTAGATTTCACACTGAAGGAAAGTTGGGAGCGTTGTCATATGGAAATCCATCCTGTTTGGTGTTGTCTCTATTACATAGTTTGGGTGAGGTGGTGAAGCTGTGTATTCACAGCAGCCAAAACTAAAACTGACTGTGAAGATTTGGAAAATGATGTCATGACACTGAAGTTACTGGGTGAGTAAGGAGGCAGATGGACTTTCATATTGATTAATACAGGGTAACGTATGCAAGAAAAGCAGCTCTGACTATGCGTGCACAAACAGTAAGCTGTGAGGAAATCAGACATGACTAGAACCCATTTTAACAGCCAATGTGGAAGCTACAGTATTAGTTTGTTATCAACCTGAGCTTCTAAAGAAATGCTTTACTGACTTTTCTGAAGGCAAAAAGATTAAGCATTTTTAATTTTAGGGGGTCTCTAACAATATGTGATATAACTACATTCCTCCTCAGGCTCATAATGTGTAAATAACAGCCACTCATTGATGTTTTTTTCCTGTATTTGCCTTCTTCCTTGAGGTGAGATCTTTAAAGAAGTTTGAGAGGATGGTAACAAGAAATATAAAGATGTCCCCTCCTCTGTCATGTATTTATCTCCAAATTACCTTCTCAGAGGAGAGGCACTCCTGTGACTGAGTGAGGGAAGGACTGAGTCCTCAGACTCCAGCATGCAGAAGCAGCAGTGGAGTGTATTTCACTGCTGGCATAGACCTTGACCCCAGTCAACCTAAACCTTTGGAGAAAAGACCTCACCAAACAAATTAACATCTGTACTTAGAATTTTATCTTCCTTATCCTTACTTGATATGCACTTTCAAAGCTGTCCTACTGTGACTATTGGCTTATCGTGCAAAAAACTCCCTTTGGCAAAAGCACTGACTCAATAGTGAGCTGAAGGTGTTAAGCCTTTTTCATTGGTTTCAAAGTTAAACACAGAAATAAGAGTTATTCTGAATTGGGTGATGGGACAATTGAATCTAAGGAACTGTTTGAAGGCAGCATCTGGATTATTTTGCATTCTTCTGTGGTGTCTATAATTGGACAGGTCCTGCCACTGATTGTGGGACCTTTTCTTGAACTTCTGAGCCCAACAGGCATTTGGGGAAGGGAAGAGGCTTGAATTCTTGCTTTTTATAAGCTGCATGACTACAGCAAAGGCAGTTACTGTGCATTGTGAGAACTGCTGGACGAGACAGGATGTGGAGAGATTTCGATGGCCAATTCTTGCACTTGAACTCAGTTATTGATTATTTTAGCCCAACATCTAAATTTATTCCTAATCTCACATCATCATCTCCATGTGTATCATACAGTTCTGCTGCGGTGAAATTGCTATATGGCTTTTATGGTTGAATGCATTTGTTATTAGAGACCTACTTCAGCAGAGAGCCTGTGTGTATCTTTTACAATTTGAATTTATAATTTCTCACTGTTTCAAGTACTCTTCTGGAAGGTGAAAAATAAATATCTTATTAATTTCTTTTACATTTCAGAAATACTAATTTTTCCCATTATAATAATTTCAGCAGCAGTATGTGGACTTGTCCCATGATATAAATCTTTAATTAAGCCTTTCGTTAATTTTCTTTACTAATACTGCAAAATGTTATACACTCTAACAGGTGCTTATAGGGATTGTCAATATTCAACAGTACCAAGCAGGGAAAAGTTAAAAAGAAAAAAGAATAGAATGGTAGGTCTGTCTGCGACCTGTGTTTCATGTAATCAACAATGTTCAAACTCTTGCACAAAGGAAAATCCCACTACCAATGCAAACTGGATGCTGAAAGGAATTTTGCTCACTACTGATAAATGTTACATAGTAAAATTCATACCTTTCTCTTGAATGTGCCAAAAGCATCAGAGTCCAAATCATTTAGCTGAATCCTACTTAAAAGGCAATGATCCAGTGCAGTATGATTCTTGTAACTGAATCATTTTTGTGGTCTCTCTGGGTGTTATTAAATTTAATGTCAGAATAGTAGGAAAGACGTCTGAAAGCCATTTAATATTGTCACTGGAAAGAAGTTAGATTATGCTCAATTTCTGACATTAATGTGCTACTTAAGATAATTTATCATATTGTGGTATTAAAAAAGGCATCCTTTTTACAGTGGCTGCTGCGTAGCATTCTAATGTGCTATTTTTCTTTAGCATGGTAGGAAACCTTTTTCATGCAAAATGTTTTTTTTTTCTGGGGTTCTATTCAGCTCATTCTTTATAATACTGCATCACTTACAACAGCAACTTTAAGTGCTTGTCGCTTTCAAGGATTCTGTCAATTTTTTTGTGTTAGAATGACAGAATCCTCCTGTGTAAGATAATTGAAGTGGAGCATTTACAGAGGACCTGAATTGTCAGACATGTTTCTTGGACAGGTATATGTATACTGCTCTCCGTTTACAAGTTTTAGGCATTTACTTTCATTTATGCTTTACCAAGTGATAGCTAAGGTACTGCTAATATGATTTACTAATCATGCAGGATTTTCTTAAGTGTGCTGTGTGTCCCATTCACTGGTTCTCACGATGGTTTGATGACAGATAACAAATAGGTACTTAATTTTGTCATCTTTATTGCTCCTTGTTTCCTAATGACTAAAGCGTTATTTCTGATATAAGTCATGTATCATACTAAGTACTTGTCTATCGATGTATGTAGCACTGTATCATCCCAAGTGTGTGTATCCCTGCCAAAACGCCTTGAACTGCTTAAACAAAAATGTGGAAAAGTTAGATAAAAATACATAAATTCTTCTACTTTCACCTTCTACTCTTTTCACCTTGAAAAAATGAAATAGTTTTCTTCATGTTTTCTGGGAGTAGAGAATCAATTCTTCTTTAACAGAGTACAATATAGAAGTGATTTTTTTTTTTTTTTTAGGTTCTCCCAGGGGAGCTAGCTGGTCTATGCTAGCATGGCAATTTTGCATATAAATTTGCCATCCATTGGTAGTGGCAGTATATGAAAAGCTTGTAAGAACTACCCGCAGTAAACCAATTTAGCAAGGGTTATATATCTGTCAGTTACAATTAAATCCATGAAAAATATTGGCTCTGAACTAGGACTTTTGTAATTTGATTTACACTGTAGTTGAAAAATAAGTGATTTCATTGGAAAATGGTCTTTATTCAACTGAATGTGAATTTTTTGTAATTTCTCACTGAGAAATCTTAATTCAGAGTGGTGGGTGTCTAAACACAGTTATTTAATTAACCTGTTGCTATATGCCATTTTGTGAACATTGGGCAAAATTAACCTCCTGGCTGCACAATGCCTGTCAAAGATGTGTGTTTCCAGGGAATATTTAGTGTCTGTTCAAATTTGATATAATGACATTTCTTGCTAAAGATCAAATTGGTTGTTCATTTAGGAATTATGATACTGCTCTTATGCAGAATATGACCAGCATTTCTAAAATGGATTCCAGTATAGTGCCATCACCTTCCCAAAATACAGATTAAGTCACTTTATTTTAGTAAAAAGGCTTGAACCCATGTATTTTAAAATTTTACATGCTTTTTAATGCATTCCTTTTACTTTTTCCTTCTCATTCTGTCTAATTTGAAACTTGACAACTACATAAGCATCAAATGCTAACAAAACATCACTACAAAAACATAAACACTGCACATCCATTGATTTCAAAGGAGGTACCATATGTTACAGTTATGCCTGTGCTAACATACTTGGCTGGGTCAGGATCTTAATTTCCTCACCATTCAAAATGCCATGGAGTCTAGTCATTACCTAGTGAATCAGTGGAGTCTTTTCCATCTAGATGTCTGCCCCTCATTAAACTGTGTAGAGTATTTGGCACCCTCCACTTAGAGATGAGTGAACAACTTTGATCTCTCTCTTTCTCTCTCTCTCTTTCTCTCTCTCTCTTTCTCTCTCTCTCTTTCTCTCTCTCTCTGTATATAAATATATATATAAAAATAATTTTTTAATTGTCTAAAACATATAGTAGAGGTCCATGATTAGTCTTCAGAACAGAATTCAAATCATAAGGTTCTTTAAGTGTGAGATGGTCTTTCCCATTTCTCTGGTCTCCGAGTTTATAGCCTTTCCATCTCTCTTGGTTATGGGGTAGTAATCTGTGAGAACCTGACTGTCAGTCTCCTGGCTGTTTCTGTCTAAAATTGTGTAGAATTGTGTAGATCATTCTCTCTGTTATCACTTGCTCTCTTTTCTCTACCAATTCAGCCTTGGATGTGATTTCTTCTGGGACAACACATGCCTCACTGGTCTTAGGGGAGTTTTGTGTTCATTGACATGTGACTTTGTGATAGCTCCATTCAATTCAGCATATCCAAAATATATGGGCTTTGTTAGATAAAATTGCTAGCTTGCCTCTGACCATCAGTCTCACGTTCGTGTCTTGCTGTCAGAGTTGCTTTGAATTTTGGGTTTCACAGTTTTTTGGTCTGTCTCTTACTTTTTCCAGACCTGCCTTCTGGCATAGGCTTGATGTTCTGCACTGTCTTGATGAGTCCAGAAGTCAACTCATTATTTTGGTTGCTGTGACTCCCTCGTCCCATTCTCCTCAACTCCACCTCGTTCAGTATGTTTGGGGGAGGACCTGGAAATCACGAGTCCACAAAAGGGTCCCACAGGACTGGCAACAGTGGAGAAGGTCACAGCATGGGAACAGTGACTGCCATGTGGTGATGGGGCAGGAGGTCTCTCCTTGTGACCCTCAGGTGTGAAATGGGGCAGCCAGTAGCAGTGGATGAGGAGAGCTGCAAGAGGAGGAAGGGCTTGTACCAGCCAGCATGTACAGCCTTCAGTTTCTGAGTTATTTCAGTATTTAGGTGAAAATTGTTAAATATGCATCTAGATTTTACTTTAATAAGGGTCAAAGATCTCAAGGCCTAGAGTTTTGGCTCAGGACTCCAACAAGTTACCGAAATTTGAGTAGATCTGTGGTTTTCTAGTGATCTCATCACGTTTCAAAAACTTTTTTGGGTTTAGTCCCCGAATCATCCACATTGCCCTTGTCATCCACACATGGGCCTTTTCTTTCCCCCCCTTTTCTTTTCAGAAATGTGCCCTTTTGCCAGTTTTTCTCCCTTAAAATTCTTTATGTTTGCTTAAACTGTGGTACGATTTTTTTTTAATGCTTCAGCATCCATCCATTAGGCTTGCCCTTACATAACTGGAATTAATTCTAGCTTACAGATGTTTTCTTTTGTTGCCTTTCTTTGCCCTGACTTCCACTGTAGGCTGACAGACAGATAAACTTAAAAAAAAAATAATTCCTTGATTGCTCTGAATGTCTCTCCCACCCTTGCCAGTGAAGGTTAAAATTACATCCATTGTTGTGCTGGGTGAGGGGTCTCTGACCTTGTGCCACCAATTTCTAGAGCTTTTCCAAATTAGGTCCTTGTTTATTTATTTTTAAAAATTCTTTATCTTGTAATGACATATTCAAGATGTATTTGCTATCTTCTTTTCCCAAACACTTTTGATTTTAATAGGATTTCCTTCAGCAATTCTGCTGACCTGCTGGTTTCTGCAGAAACACGAATTTGGAAAAGTTCAGCAATGTGGTGTGAAACCCTAGTGTACAAAACCCACCAGATCAGAGCCAGTTAATTAATGAGATACTTCAGTGGTTTGCATGATTTAGGTTGTCTTCAGGCACTGAGAAAAATGTTACTAATCTGCAAGTATTGTGATGTTTGTGTTTATTTTATTTGCAAAAATGGAACTCAAATATAAAGCTAGCCTCCTTTTCTATCAACATCCTCATTAAAATAGAGCCTCTATCCAGTATTTGATGTCTGTATGAATGTCTGTGTACAAAGTCTTGTATCCTTCATGATTATAAACTTCCACTTGCATTTCTTTTTCTTACCCTGCACTATCCTCTGCATTGAAGAAGAAATACACAAAAAGGGGGGAAAAAAAAGGAGTTAGTAATAATACCTGGTTCTAGAAATAAGGGTCATTTCCATCACAGGATGGATGTGCTGTCTTAGCTCTCCTTAAGGAGTGTAAGAGGAGGTCAGGGCAGGATGCCCATAGCCTGGGATGACTTTTCTGAAATCACCAAATCTGTATTGTCTTTCCTTTTTTCTGTTCTTTCTCTCTCCCCTCCTTCCCCATTTCTTTTAGCTCTCTTTCCTCCCCCCACCAGACCTGTTCTTATTCCTTTCAACTTGTCTTATTCTTCCATTTCTTTGTTCATTTGCCTCTAAATTCCTTATCTTGTGTTTCCTTGCTTTTTACAAATGTTACCAGTAGCTGGTACCACTGCAGCTGGAGTTGACCACACAAAGCTGGACATGTTGTCGAATAATTGCCTGTGCTGGGTGTGATCCTGAGTGGGCCTGAAATTATTGTTATTGCACTTAATTATAATAATTCATTTTCATAAGTGAATAAAAGCATTGGAGCGCAGTTATTGCTGATTCACTCTCTAGTTATGGGCCAAAGTTACTTTCAGATTTATGGGTTCACATGTTATCTTGAATCCTCCCCTCCCTGCAAGCCCTTGTATCTGGATGATTTCCTGCACTGCACATTGCTGTCCCTGCAGGTGAGCATGTCTTTTGTATGAGAACTAGATAAAGAGACCCAGGAGAAGCTGCAGTTAAATTGATCCTCAAGGCAAGAGCCATGCTAGCTCTATAGTACACTGCTTTTCCAGCAATATTCATTCCAGAAGAGTACTGGGATGAACTTCAGAGCTGAGAATATAAACTTGTCACTTAATATTGGTCCTCAGACACAGGCGTGCAAGAAGAAGAATAAATAGTATTGCACCAAACCTTTCCTTATGCACTTAGAAATTTTTTGCATGCACCTGGGATCTGCCTGCTCTTAGTTTTTGCTGTTGTGAAGGGATATGTTTGAGTAATCTTCATGCTTGTTGGTACTTTCATGAGCACTTCTGCTTTATTTCTGAGTGAAATCAGTCTGGCTCAGCATCATGAATAAGTGTGACACATTATAACCCTACAGTCTCTGGTAGATACCACTTATAGATTTATTTAGTGGGCAGAGAAATTAAATGTGTAATCAGTGTTTTTCTACTGGCAAATCTGCTTTTAAACATTAAAAGGGGAACTCCCTTAAGCTGATTTTCTCTTCCTACTCCCATTTGTCTTGAAAGCTCACTTCCACTGTAAAAATGAAGATGACCCTTGAGACCTGTTAAGTTTGGGATCTGATCCAGTATGGGAAGCTATTTTATAATCTTTCTGCTTCAGAGAGGTGGTCTTAAAAAGCTAATTTGACATGCAGGGTTTTTCTGAGGGTGAAGCCATCATTGTGTTTAGGGGGAGCAACACCCTGATGAAGGTAACTTGATGTTTAGGTCAGGAGCAAACCAATTTTCCTCTTATCCAAGCTCTGGCTGCTATAATCTAATATGTGGAAGACAGAACAGAAAGGACTGTTTAGATAAGTGCTCTGAAAACAGCATATATTTTAAAATTCATTTTAATCAAGTGACCCTGGAGTGGGCATTTGTACTTACACATATTTATACATTTAGGTTTTGTTTCTTTTTTTTTTGCCCAAGGGAGGTTATTTCTATGAGCACCCTGGTAGCATGTCAAGGTTGAGCTAGCAGGCTAATACACAAAGCTGGCTTCATGCAGCTTTTATGGGGAAACAGCCTTGAATGTGTCACCTCTGATGCACTTTGCTTTTGAGGCAGCTGTTTTATTTATTCTAAGGTTTGCTTGTTTTCTGCGACTGTATTTTCATATTCATATTACCATGAAAGGGGAAAGAAAAGGAAGTGTTGAATAAGGGGACTGCTTGAGTCAATAGGTGGAAGAATTTGCTGCTACCTTTGGTGGAGCCTCCTGCAGTGCTTATGGGAAGGGTTGGTTGTTTCTTAACCTCTTTGTTTGGAAAAAATGTTGGGGAAAAGCTTTTGTAGCTGCTTTGTGGAAAATATTTTCTGTGAGGGTGCTTGAATAATTGTGTAGGGATGCCTGTGTGTAGGTTAGCTGCCATAGGGAGGAGGACATGGAAAAATGGAACAGTTGAGAACTTAAATGAAATGTTCAAATTACCTGCCCTTCCCAGCTGATAAAGGCAGGGACAGTTCAGCGTTGTGCTTCCTGCTGTTCCCACCTGTCTGCTGTAGATCATCCTGGCTTGGGCACTGCAATTCACTGCACACACTGGGTGCAAGTGTGTATGCCATCATCTTTTCGTCTTGTCTGGTATGAAGGGCAGTCCCAGAGGGTGGCAGTTTAGATAAGTGCTCTGTTTGTTGCCTGCATTTCCCATTTTTTGCTTTGCTGAAGTAGGTTTTATTTCTCTGGATCCAGGAGTGACAGGGAAGTGCTGACTGTGAAATCCATTCCTTTTGCAAAGACACAATGTGTCAGTGTAATAAGTGTACACCATTTTAATGACAATGTTATTGAAACATAGTAAGTAAGAGTTAAATTGTTCTGGGAGATATAAGGTTAAATTTAGCAATAAAATGGAGAATCATTCTTTATCAGAGATGTGAGCTTTCGAACCTGGCTTCCATGTGCAGTATCCAGCTCAGGGCTGAAAGTGAGCCAGACTCATAGAAACACAGAATTGTTTAGGTTGGAAAGGATCTTTAAGATCGAGTTCAACTGTCAACCCAGCACTGCCAAGCCCACCATTAGACCATCTCCCCAAGTGCCACATCCACATGTCCTTTAAATAACTCCAGGGATGGTGTCTCTACCACTTCCCTCAGCAGCCTGTTCCAGGGCTTGACAACCCTTTAGGTGAAGAATATTTTCCTAATATTCAACCTAAACCTCTCCTGGTGGAACTTGAGGCCATCTCCTCTTGCCCTATCACTTGTTACCTGTGAGGAGAAATCAACCCCCAACTCGCTACAGCCTTTCAGCCTGTTGTTCTCTGTAGAGAGCAATAAGGTCCCCCTGAGCTTCCTCTTTTCTCAGCTCCTTTAAGCTGCTCCTCATCAGACTTGTGCTCTAGACTCCTCAGCAGCTGTGTTGCCCTTCTCTGGACATGCTCCAGCACCGAAAAGTCTTTCTTGAAGTGAGAGGCCCAAAACTGAATACAGGATTTGAGGTGTGGCCTCACCAGTGCCAAATGATGACTGTGTGCTCTATGTCTGGAGGGTTCACCTGGTAGATTTGCAGTGGAGGGGTTCCTCTCTGTCACTCCCCTTCCAAATCGAGTGCAAGTGCTTTAACAGGAGTGGATGTTTAGTGGGTAAGCAGCTGTGTTGCAGGAGATGAAGCTCCTGGTGGGTGCTGTGGAGAGTGCAAGTGTTCCAGCTATGGTAGCCATGGAGGCTCTTCATCCAGTGAAACTACCTGGTTAACACTGGTACTGAGAGAGTTGTCTGGTAGTTGGATAAGGAGATAATATTGTTGTTCAGCTTGTTATTGAAACATTTCAGAACTGGCCATGGAAAAAGTAATCCTGGCCAAGCATTGCTTTTCCTTGAAGTTTGATCCGCTGGGCAGTTCAGAGTTGTAGTTGCACCTGTAATGGTAATTTACTTCAATGCAATGTGTATAAAACATGTTGGTACTGACCTTGGAATAATTTCATAAGGATAAATGGTTGTAAATAGGTGTGAGGCAGTATTTCACAAGTTTTTCAAGTAAGAATATGATTTCCAGGAAACTTAAAAGAAGCAGGTGTGCAGCTGTTGCTGAACTTTCCTCAGACCCAGTCATTTGGCTCCCATAAGCTGCTTTGGAAATCACAGATAACATGTCTGAGCTTTCTAAAAATATTGTTTTAAAAATCTTTGTGTAGGATATTATCATTTGTAGTGTTGCAATAGAAAGGTACTTTGCGAGTGGTTTTGTTTCAAGCTTTTTGACTTTTTAATGGTTTGTGGGGAATTTTTCCTTCCTTTTTTTCTCCATTAAATCTGCAATTAACCACTAAAAAGCCTAGCAATAACAGCATAAAGGCATCTGCCTGGGAAAGTTATGAGAAAAACACCTCTTTGTTAGAATAATGTGAACAAGGAATTGAAAGTTTCTAGATTTACTTCAAATGCACTAACTGTCTGAGCCCCGTGTTATTCAGACTGATTTTTCAAAGTGTTATGTCCTTTTGGTCACACTGAGTTCTTGAAAGCTAGGTCAATAGAATTTTCTTTGGTGTGGTGTTACACCTACAGTGGATCATACCTGCAGGTCAGACATTTATAAATTGAAATGGTAAAATTGGAACAGAATCAACTGAAGAGACAAAATGCACCTTTAAAAGCTAATTAGTTCAGTGAAGACCCCAAGCTGGAAAATCTGGCTCTATGTTTGTCCCACGGCTGTTCTGACACACCTAACCATTACAAACAAACACATCATGGGAAGAAGAGTGGGTTTGGGTGGAATGTTTTGCATGTGTTTGTCTGTAGCTGGGAACTCAAGTTGTTGCTTTCTTCTGAATTCTTGCAGGTGAAAGTGATGGTAAGGATTTGTTCCTCTCAAGGAGCACATGAAACGTCTGAATCCATGTCCTTCCTAAAGGTAGACCCACGAAAAAAACAAATCACGTTTTATGATCCAGCAGCAAGTGGGCCTTCGAATGCAGGTCACAGAAGAGGTGTTGTTGCTGTCCCAAAGATGTTTGCCTTTGATGCAGTTTTCCCCCAGGATGCTTCACAGGTACTGGAGTCACTCGCGTAAACCTCCTGAGTCTTCTCATGGTCACTGCATTTGATTGCCTGAAGAGTTCCTTCTGTTTCTGAGGAACTTTATTTAAATGAGTTACCTTAGTGCCTGGAAAAAACCATGGTAATTAACAGACAAGTAGGTAAATTCTTACATTTTTCAGTTTGGTTGAGATGTAAAATTAAGGAATAATATCTGGGGAGATGGATTTGCTGACTAAATTACCTTCCTGCATTTTCTCTTCTTAGAGCAAGACAGACAGCCAATTTGAAATTCAGTTTCCATCCATTTGATGGCATGGAAATAAAGTCCCTCCCCATGGCTTTCAATGAGAAATAAACATGTGCTTAATGTTAAACTAAATGCTGTTGTTAGGAGCAAATATAAAGCTAACACCTTGGGATTGCTGTACTGAAACATTTAGGGAGCTTTAATATTCTCTTCACCTTTTCCAGTTTGTTTATACTGTGGTTTTGACTGATTATTTTATCTTGACTGTTGTGCTGATGGTGGTGTATGCCTTTCGTTTGGCCTGTAAAAAAGTATATTTGTACAGTAGTAACCCCAGACCTGAAATCAGCTACGCAGGAGGGATGGCTGGTCTTGGAGAGGATTGTGATCTGCAGTGTATTCAGTGAGGTTTTCCTCATGGACACCTGAAGTTTCCTTCTGGGGAAAAAAAATCTTCGGTTCAGGAAAAAAACCCCTAGAACAACTTTAAAAAGAAGAACAAATTCAACAGTGTATGATGAACTATGCCAAGTTTGAACTGCTGGAAAGAAAATTAGGGTGAAAAATACCACAAAGCATTCAGGGTGAAAATAGTCTATTAATGTTGAGAAAATATGACAAGATCTAGTTCATAATCCCAAGCTCAGATCTTCTCCTAGCGTTCTTAATTTTTTGGGTCCCAGACTATAGATATGAAACTATCTATTAAGTCTAAGTTCTAGCCAAGCACTAAAAAGGGAGAATAACTTCCCCCACACAGCAGTGCCCAGAGCAATGGTAACCACATCTGGAGGCTGTTTTTAAGATCTGGCATGTGTTCAAACAGGGTCTTTGTGAAGAAATATGAAACAGTGATCTCAACATTAGTCCAGAACTGGAAGTGAGTTTTTTTCCTCACTTGTGCTACCAGCCCTGCTGCAAGGTGGCAGGTCACAGCCTGCTTCTCTGCTGTTTTTGGCACCAATCCTTCAGGCTACTGACCTCTGGTTTGGGCTGGCTTTTCAATCCCTTGTGGTGGGCCTGTTGGGTGGCCTGTTGTGGTGTTTCTGGGTAATGTTGGCCAGTGCAGCCACTTCTGTGCAGGCGTCATTGCTGGAGGCAAACTTGCTGCCATGCACCTGCAAAGAGAGCCTTATCATTTCACTGTAGTTACATATTTACACCAGCCCTCTCCCTTGCCCCCAGTTGCTCTACTTGATAGATCATCGTATGGTGTATTTGAAACCTTCACTGATGTGGATAAACTGGTTTTAACACACTCAAATATTTTGGCAAGTTCTCCTTATTGATGATGATGTTTCCCTTGGAAAAGGAAAATGTGATACTATGAAATCTTATTCAGGGATCTTAATGCATTTTCTTCAGTATGGATGTCTTTTTAATTCTCGTGAGCGCTCCTCAGTAGCTTAATTTCAGTGGAGTTGCTACTATTACTGAATAGCCTTGGCTAAGCTATTATACCAGCAGGAAGCCTGGTTGGATAGCATTCAGTCTGCTACATTAGTCATAGAATCAATATTCCAAGAGAATAGGTTCAATAGAATTGAAAACTATTTTAGGCTGTAGTAGCATATTTTATTATTTTTTTAAGATAGCGTAGTTACTAAAACAATAGGACTGATGCCACAAAAATGGGGAGAATACTGCGCCTCAAAAATATTGAGTCATTCATTTCATTACAGAAGAACAGTAAAAACCACAGCAGTATATGTCTTTTACTTATTTGTCTCCAATCTTTCTTTCAGGCTGAGGTATGCTCTGGAACAGTAGCAGAAGTAATTCAGTCTGTTGTGAATGGTGCAGATGGTTGCATATTTTGCTTCGGTCATGTCAAGCTTGGTGAGCTCCCAAATTCGTTACAGTTAATTACTATGTCAGTCTGGTAATTACATGCTGTCAGCTCCTGGAACAATAAACCTGGAGTATATGAATAGATTAGAATTTCTTTTTAATTAGCTTTGCAAACTTATCATGGTTTATTTCTACACCGTGACTGTAAGTTTTAATTTGAAAAGGTAAAATGTGGCATCAGATTAGCTTATTCAAGAGCAGGTTTATGTAGGTGCGTTGTGATGAAAATCAAAAGATCAGAGATGTCTTTAACATTAATTTGCTGTGGGTCTGACTTACAAAAATTTCAAACCTAATTGAATAAATAGTAATAGATTAATAATTACATACTTTGAATTTTTGCATCTGTTCTTTGTATGGCACTGCATGCAATGTACAGTGGTGATATGGAGAGACACTGTCTTGTACAAGGAAGGTAAATTATGTTCGTGTTTGTCTTTTCATTCTAGGAAAATCTTTTACCATGATTGGGAAAGATAACTCCACACAAAGCCTTGGTATCATCCCCTGTGCAATTTCTTGGCTCTTCAAATTAATCAATGAACGTAAAGAAAAAACTGGAACTCGTTTCTCTATTAGAGTATCTGCTGTGGAGATCAGTGGCAAAGATGAAAACCTTAAGGATTTGTTAGCTGAAGTAGCCACTGGCAGCCTTCAGGATGGCCAGTCTCCCGGGGTTTATCTGAGAGAAGATCCAATATGTGGAACCCAGGTATAATGAATATCAGAGCATAGATTTTTTTGAGCCTGACTTTCTTCTACTTTTTATCTCCTGTTATCTGACAACAATTATGACAACTTTTAAGACAGTAAAAAAAATTTATTGCTTTTAATTTATAAACCCTTCTCCCATGGTGTACATATTTGTTTCTTTTAGTGCCCTGGAGATTTAACCAGTTCAGCAAAAGAATAATAAAAAAATGTGCCTGTGCTAATTAGTCATTTTCTTGTTTATATTCAAGCTTCAAAACCAAAGTGAGCTAAGGGCCCCGACAGCAGAGAAAGCTGCCTTTTTTCTTGATGCTGCAATTGCTGCCAGAAGCACCAGCAAACCTGAATGCGAGGAAGAAGATAGGAGGAATTCACATATGCTCTTTACTCTTCACATATACCAGTATCGCATGGAGAAGAGTGGCAAAGGAGGAAGTATGAATCTTCTTACCGTGTTGTTTATTTTCAAATTATGTGGTCTTGGGTTAGTTTTAATAATAATTTGCAATAAACTTAAAAATAAAAAATGAACTCTCAAGCCAGTTGAGTCACCTTTAACTTTTGTAACTGTGGCCAATATCTGGTTTCCTCACAATTAATATTTAATTTGGTCATTATCACATGCTGTATTCATTATTTTCCTCATTTGAATACATCTTGAATACCAGGTTTGGCTTGAGTCCATGCAAGAACGTGATGTACAACTGTTTTTCCCCTTTTTGTTTTAGTGTCTGGAGGACGCAGTCGTTTGCATCTCATTGATCTGGGGAGCTGTGAAAAAGTGCTGAGCAAGAGCCGAGATGGAGGAGGCTCTCTGTGTCTGTCTCTCTCTGCCCTGGGCAATGTAATTTTGGCCTTAATTAATGGTGCTAAGCATGTGCCATATAAGTAAGTGAATTCTTGTCTGCATTAGCTTAAATTTGTGGCTGGTGTTACCTGAGAAATGAATTGCAATAACAACTTACTCTTCACCTAAGATCAAGTTAAAGGAAATTCTGTCAGAGAGGGATCTGTCCTCTTTTAAGGTCACTTCTATATTACAGACACCTGTATCTATTCATCTACTTGTCCATATATACATACACACAGGTTTCTAAATGTTACAACGTAAAATGAAATTCTTAGTTACATGGTCAAAAACTATATTCGTATTGGTACATACTGAAGTTGAGTGAAATGTTTGGGATAGTTTGGTTGTTGAAAAAAGTGGAGGGAAAATGGCCAAGATGTTTTCTTTCTATCTCTTTTTTGTTTCCTGGATTTGGAATTGTGGCTGATCTCAGCCAGCTGGACATCAGTGAACAATTTAACCAAAATTTCATAGGATTTTCTCTTCTTTTTCCAAACATAAAGCTTGTATTGAAATTTCAGAAAATATTCGAGAGTTTGTCAAGTATGGTCATCAAAAGGTTGTTATTTGTTTGTCTTTTTGAATGATACATCTTCTCAGTTAAAAAAAGAAAGAAAACCACCACGTTGCACATTTGTTTAGCAGAAGTGAACACTTAGGTGTATTCCTTTGTGGAGTGTACTTGACAATGATTTTGTGTCAAACACAACTGTGGGGAGCCCAGCTGAAAGACAACAGCCACACTGGTGATACCCTTACCAGAACTTGGCCTTCAGTCCTTAAATTTAATTGCTGCTTGTCTTCATGCATTATAACTTTGTGCTGTTGTTATCAATCATGTCATTTCACATATTTATCTAGTGATGTATCTCAAACAGGTGTTGTTTCTTTCTGTATAAGGCAGAAAGATATTTTCCTCAGGCTAGTTGCTAGCTTTGTGTATGGAATGGAAGATGGATGGGTTAGAGTAGGGAAGGGCAGATCCTCAACTTTGTCGCCTTCCATGGTTTAATGAGCACACATGACAGTAGTTCCCTCAGTTGGACTATCTCAGGGGGGCAGTAGGACTCTGGGGAGCCCTGGGGAGAGGTGGCTTGGAGACCAGTGGAGGACAAAATGTCACCTCTCTTGTCAGCTTTACTATCCACAGTGGAGGATTTGCATCACCAGGAAAGCCTTCTGCTTCTCTTTGCTATGTCAGAGCAGACCATAGGTGGTAGAATGGAAAGTAGATTGGTTGGGGTGACACTTACAATATATTTCTGGTATCTAACGTTGTTGTATTTGTTTAGAAATTTCTTAGCGTTTCTCTTGACTTAGTTTTTTCTTATTATCAAAATCGTTTGCATAGAGTTCACAGAGTGCAACTATCTTGGTACTAAGTCTGTTCAGCTAAAAATACAGCACTCATGAGCTGTTTTGGGTAATATGAGCTAAACCTGAACTAACAGTTATCAGTCAGTTGTTTTACAATTCACTAAGTAACAAAGAAAATGACTTATCATACTGTAAATACACAGGTAGATAAATTAAAATATTAGTATCTTCGTATGTGTACATTTAGGAACATTTGAAGTGCAGTCAATAATAGGAATATATTTCTTATCTACATGTAGCATACATGCATGTATCCTATGAAAGCGAAAGCATGGTTTGTGGTGTAAAATTCTGCAGAACAAGACTGTGATTTCTTTAGGTCACCCTAGCATTCTCATTTGTTGCACAGGGACAACAAGTTGACAATGTTGTTGAGGGAATCACTTGGGAACATCAACTGCAGAACTACTATGATTGCACATATTTCTGACTCCCCAGCCAATTATGCAGAAACTCTCACCACCATTCAGCTTGCATCGCGAATCCACCGAATGAGAAAGAAGAAATCCAAGGTTGGTTCACAAACAAGCAGAAATTAATTCATTTGAAAATGAGTTTTCCTAACCTCTCGGTAGGGGAACATGGGGTTTCTCGATGGTAAGAAGTAATACAAAATGCATAAAAGCTCAGGAGAGGAACTGACAAATGACTTGGCAATGAGCCATCATCTTGCCCCCAATCCTTAATCCTGAAATTCCCTTCTTTTTGTTTCAAGCACGTATTCTTTCTTTGCCTACATGTGGAACTATTTCAAAAGCTTCTATTTGTATTAATTGAAAACCAATAAGGAAGGAACAGAAAACTGTTGGGGAGAAAGATAATGCATAATATTTAATGGAAATTATCTGAAAAGGTGTGATTGTTATATTACTCCTAATACAGTAAAATCTATGTAGCGTGACCTTGTTGTTTTAATTCACCCTCCACTCTAATTTTATTTTCCCACTAGATGTAGTGGTGATAGTATACACAAAGCATGAAGTATATAGCAAACTTGACCTTTTGATCAATTAAATGTACATATATATCCTTATTTATCAATTAATATTAATAACTTTTCCTGTGTTGATCATTTGCAGTATGCATCCAGCTCCTCTGGAGGAGAGAGTTCATGTGAAGAAGGACATGTCCGGAGACCGCCCCATTTGCGACCATTCCACCCACGAACTGTTGCCCTTGACCCTGACCTTCCTGTCCTGAATATATCCAGTGATCCCGATTATTCCTCCAGCAGTGAACAGTCTTGTGATACTGTCATATATGTTGGTCCCAATGGGGCAGCTTTGTCCGACAGGGAATTGACGGATAATGAAGGTCCTCCAGAGTTTGTTCCCATAATCCCATCCCTAAATAAGAAAAGAAATAAAGACAATTCTGCTATTGGTAGGAGTTCTGACAAGGACCATTTTAAATGCAACACTTTTGC
The DNA here is from genome assembly GCF_036250125.1 of Pseudopipra pipra. Taxonomy (NCBI): domain Eukaryota; kingdom Metazoa; phylum Chordata; class Aves; order Passeriformes; family Pipridae; genus Pseudopipra; species Pseudopipra pipra. The sequence continues at coordinate 55,776,016 of NC_087554.1, forward strand.
TGAACTGCAAGAAAGGTTAGAGTGCATTGATGGAAGTGAGGAGCCCATGAAATTTGCTTGTGGAGAAATCTCTGTTGGGTCCAGTTGTAGTCCTGTTCCTGGAGGTACGGAAAACACCCAGTCTAAGCTGATAAAGGAAAAAATATCCTCTCCTTCTGGAGGATTTAAGAAACCAATTCCACAAGAAGCTGCATCTCCCAAGAAAGGACATAATCTTCCTTTCCAGGCTGTTGTACCGAGGGGTGGCAATGGCAGCTGTCAAGAAAATAGCACACCTCACTTGAAAGCAGAGGTTTCCAAGCTGCAGAGCAGAGCTGACAACAAAATAATAGACTCCATACTGGAGGGAGAGAGAGAGACAATCACTGAATCCCTGCAGTCCTCAAGGTGTAGCCCTTCAAGGAATCCAGAGCAGAATAAGGCCCCAGCTGAATGTGTCATTAAGGAAAAGTCCTCGTACATGAAGAGACCCTTGCCAAGCCCAGCACCTCCCCCTCCACAGCAGAGAGAGCACTCACTGGGCTCCAAAGCTGAGAATTTGGAGCTGGACAATAGCAATGCAGTTCGGACTCCTCCTGTGGGAATGAGCAAACAGATGGGAAACAACCCTGAGCAAAACCCTGTAGGAAGCACATTCCTGGTTGGTAGCAACACCCAGAATCAGTCAGGTGCGATAGAGGTACACAGCTTCAGGTCAGCGTTCAGAGGAAAGTGTTTTGATCGGGATATACTGACCACCACAGTGACTTTGCAGCAGCCTGTTGAGCTGAATGGAGAGGATGAGCTTGTTTTCACAGTGGTGGAAGAGCTGTCTATTAGTGGAATTATGGATAATGGAAGACCTTCCAGTATCATTAGCTTTAACAGTGACTGTTCCCTTCAAGCCCTTGCATCGGGTTCGAGGCCGGTCAGTATTATCAGCAGCATAAATGATGAGTTTGATGCTTATACCTCACAGGAGAGTTCTACTGGTGTAAATATTGATATTGTTGTGCCCTTTGCTAAGGATCCCTTTACCAGCAGCAGACGCTCCTCCATCAGTTCATGGCTTAGTGAAGTCAGCATCTGTACAGTTGAAAGTGATGGAGCTCAGTCTAGTGACAGTTTTGTCGCACAGTCATCTTACAGCTGTAATAAGTCCGAGGAACCCTTCAACTTGGATTCATCCCATTTATGTGTCCCCCTGAAAAGCGCTCTGAACGACAGTGGATTTTGCTTCTCTGAACTGGAGAGTGAGAGCTTGAGTTCCAGCAAGCTGTCCTCAGGCATCAGCAAAAGCCCTCAAACCTCTGAAACTACCAAAGCATCTCAGATAAAAAGTGCTTTTTGTGTCACTGATCAGCCCGTAAAAATTAAATTTAGTAATTCTCGTGATACACCTGTGATAGAAACAATACATTCTAGTCTTCCTAGGAAAACAAAAACTACCTCTTCTCCAATCCAGAATAATACTGTCCTCAGCTATAAAGAACTGCAGAATCCACATGGCATATTTGAAGATCCTTGGCTGTTACGCACCGATTATCAGCTGGAAGCAAAACCTGTGGACTCACTGCTGTCTCCAAAATCTCACACGTTTGGTACTGAGAAGCAGCCAGAAAAGGCTGCCCAGTATTTTGGCACAGCATCCAGGCCAGCGAAGTCGCAGACTATGCTTGCCTGCTCTCAGAGGGTTGTGGATGGCTGCGAAATGGCCTGCAAATCTTCCAGTGGAACTGCAAAGAAGTCAGAAGTTGTGATGAAGATGCCACAGCTGAAGAGAGGAGCCACCACACTTGGAGTGATGCCGGTGTCACATGCTAACAGTACTTTGCCAGAATCTGTGACCCGAGGGAATTCGGATGCTCCCTTGGCCACTGGCAGCTTGAAATCGTCACTGGGAAAGAAGAATGCACCACAGAAATCAACCATGTTGCCCAGACCAGGTGGGCCAACACCTCCAACGCCTCCTGTACGCAAGTCGAGCCTGGAGCAGAAACCTGTCGGTCTGGGTAATGGTGGGGGGAAAGCCTCTGGCCTGGACTTTGCCAGAGCTCCCACGCCAAAGGCTGAAGATGAAGCAGATTTACGGTTCAAAGCTGGGTCTTACTTTAGCGAAAGTGCCAGCAGCAAAATGAACCTGAAGGGTGACCACTCTTTGCCCAAGATGACGTCCAGCTTAAAGGCGAAGACATCAAAAAGTGAAGCTGTGCACCGATATGGGAGCCACATGTCTCTGGAGAGGTGCGACAGCCTGACATCGGTTGGATCCAAAGCAAGTGTGGTGAGGGAGAGCGGGAGCACCAGCAACAGCCGGGCAGGGCGCTCCGTCCCCAGGCTGGGGGTCCCCCCTGCTGCTTCCAGTGTGGGTTTACCACTGCCCTTTGCTGCCCCTGCACCGGGTAAAAACAGCCAGGCAAAACCCACTGCTAACCAGAAGGTGCCAGCCAATGGGAATAAAAACCGGGGCCTCTCTGCCAGCGGATCAAAATCTCTCAGCTCCTCTGTGAAGTCCCTGGCACAGCCTGCAGGGAAGAGCTCTGGCATGGCCCCTGGTGGGAAGGCAGCCCCCCGTTCTGTGCAGCCTGTCAGTGGCAAACCTGGCCGAGGGACCATCATGGGGACCAAGCAGGCCATGAGGGCAGCCAACAGCCGTGTGAATGAGCTGGTGTCAGGTGGCTCTGCCAAGGCGGGCCACTTCCGAGGCTCCACCGACTCCGACAGTGGCAATGACAGTGGCATTAACCTCAGCGATGAGAAGTCACAAATCCCTGTTCTGCCATCCCCATACAGCAAGATCACAGCACCACGGCGGCCGCAGCGCTACAGCAGTGGGCACGGCAGTGACAACAGCAGTGTCCTGAGCGGGGAGCTGCCCCCAGCCATGGGGAGGACAGCTCTGTTCTACCACAGTGGGGGCAGCAGCGGCTACGAGAGCATGATTCGGGACAGTGAGGCCACTGGCAGCGCCTCCTCGGCACACGACTCCATGAGCGAGAGCGGGATGTCCTCGCCGGGTCGGATGAGGAGCCTTAAATCCCCCAAGAAACGATCAACAGGTAAGAAATAAAGGGGCAGGTGTCCAGGTGTGTCCGTTGGTGCTCTGCTGCATCCCTGGGGATGGAGGTGTTTTGTGGCATCTCTGACAGAGAAGGAGCGGAGGTTTGGAGGGGTCTCAAAGCAGGGAGGTGGACTGACTGCGTGTGCCTGTGTGTGCATGTGTATTGCTGTGACAGCAGCTACTTGTCATTTATTTCACTTCAAAGCTGCAGGTGTGAGACAGGTGCTGTGGTGGAGAGGGCAGGAGAGATGCAGGGTGCCCCGGGGTGCCGGCAGCCTCCCTACGAGGGAAGAGGCAGCAGATGGGGGATATTCCTTCCTCCCTTGGCAGGGCCAGCAGTGAGCACAGCACCAGGGTGGCCCAAAACAGGAGGGTGTTATGGGTGTGTTGGTAAAAGTGAGGGTGCTGAGTGAGCGCTGATGAGTTTTTGTGAGGATCAAGTAAGTGATCCTGGAAGACTGGTGAAAGAAGGGCAGTGAGGAAAGGAGGAGCTCTGCTGCTAGGCATCTGTGAGGGAATGTCAGTGAGAGGGCTGGGACTGTAGTTTGGAAACAAAGGAAAGGCCTGGAGGGGAGAAGAGTGTTTGTGAATTAATGAGGATTGCTGAATGTGCATTAGATTACCTAAAGATAAGGCTTAGAGGCAGAACATTAGGGTGCGTACATAAGATGCAGTGACTCTTAGGTTAATGCTACCAGCTAATTGTAAAATTATTGTACTGCATGATAATAGTAGTTATATAAAGAATTTTTAGTGTGTATGTGTGGACACTGTAAGCAGTAGGAAACTGACTGAGCAGTAGGAAACTACTGACAGTTAGTGGCTGGGAAGAGGCTACTCTGGCTCACTTTCTGTGTCTGACCACAGCTTGCAAAGGTGGGCGTTTGAGAGCCAGGTCCCCTTTCCTTCTCTCTGGTGCCTTTCCTTATTGCTTTCGCAGGTGGTGCTCATGTAAGTGCTTTTGTAGTCGAATGTATTTGTAGCCATCTTCAAAATCAGGCTCATATAATTGCTGTTACAGTATTCATTTTTACTGATCTAAGTTGAGGTCCTATGGTATTGTAAAGAATCTGTAGCTGATAATCAACAACCTCCTTCAGCAACCTGAGCATACTGACTGTAGGAAACATAATAGAACTAATATCAGCAATGCACTGAATCTGAACTTTTGGTTGGAAAGCGGTGATTATTGCAATCCCTGTAGATACCCATGATGCTCAGTTCTGCCAGTAAAACCAAATGAGTGAAGCTGATGTAGATCTCATGGTGCTTTCTGGTCAAGGTTACCGAGTTGCTTCATCAGGTGATAAATCATTCTGGAAACTTAGTGCAACGTTTGCCGCAGTTCTCTTTCCATAGCATATCAACCTCTTAAACCTTTCCAGCAAATCAATATTAACAGCTGTATGAGTTGCACACATATTGAGAAGGCATTACCCACTGATGGATTTGTATTTGTTTTTGCCCCAGGAAATGCTTATAAGGACTTTAAAAATGACAAACTATTTCTTTTTCCAACTGTAATTGCTCTATATCAGTAAATTATTTTGGAGTGCTGTAGACTTCAAGAAAGTAGTGTGTTTTATACATGAAATGAGGTTTGCTAGGATGTGCATCAAATATTTCTTATGAGAAATGTTTGCTTCAGACCTTTTATTATCCTAAAATAATTGTAATCTTTGCACATTATTAGAGGTTCTTGGAGTAGCTTCTGTTGCTCCAAACTGTGTTGGAGTCCTGCAGTCTCTGAATTTAAGGACAGATCCTACTCCCATATGTCACTGAAAACCTTGTTCCCTTATCCTTTAACCTCATCCTTGGAGAAATGATGATGACCCTGGCTTGTACAGTGGAAGGATATGAAGTTTTCTGGCTTCTTGCATGTGTTTGGTTTTATCTGTCCTCTTCAGAGGACCAAAGTGGTTACAGGATCAGAGTTACAGTCTGTGGTTTCATCTGACAGGATGATAGTGGTGTTTCAGGCTAAAAGGATTAGTGTGTGAGAATGGTGAACAGGTGTTGTAGAAGTAGAATCAAGTCTTCCCCTTTTGAAAACATTCCTGTTTTGTTCTTGTTACTTAGAAATTAGCAAGGATGAAATTAAGAATGAGGGATGTTTTTCTTAAGAGTGTATAAAGCAGGTAGGTCTTCAAGTATCAGTGGCTTTGTGTTGCTTTAGGAGTACCTGCTGGAATTTTGTCTTCTTTTCATGTTGAAGTTCATGACAGGGCTTACCTGACAGCCTTAACTTGCACTTACCTCTCCTGCAGACATCTCAGTCCAGAAGTTATTTTGGGAGCACTGTACTCTGAGCAGTGCTGTTTCTTCTGTTGATATACTCCCTTTTGTAAGAGCAGAAGTAAGATGCCTTACCCCTTAGTTAATTTTTTAATTAAGAGGAAGAACTTAAGTACTTAATTTATTGTCACTAGTCACCCAAAAACTGCTTCTACTTACTGCTACTGTGTCGTTTCAGCTTGTTTCTGGTGGCTTTCAGCCCTCCCTTACCTAGGGATTGAAGTGCAACCTTGTTAGTGTGGCCTGACCAGCTCTGTGCATGCTCTCATCCTTGGCACATATAGTGTAAAGATCAGCCTTTTACAGAATGAAGAGAGACTTATAATCACAAAAAAATGCTGGACACGAAAGTACTAACTCTTGTAATCAAAAGTATCAGCATTTTTGAAGGACATAACTCAGTCTCTGCTTCTTGAAACTTGATCCCTAGCAGACACATCAATGGTGGCATGTTTCTTGGTGTGATGTTTCTTGGTAGATCTGGGAGCACCCCTATTGAGGGCTGCCAGAAGTGGTGAGTTTTGTCATGCACTGATCTTCGGAGTGCTGCTACAAAGGGGTCATACATCTCAATGTTAGAGGTGGCTGAAGTTGCAGATTGGTTGGTTGATGCCTTCTGAATGCCTCTCGATCCCACAAAGTCACTGATAACTGGTGGTATTTAGCACTCTAAAATATCAGTAGTAGTTCTGGAGGGAACTGTTTGGTCTTTGCAAAGAGGTAGTACAATGAGAGGGATCTTAGCCTTGCTTGGCTTTAGCTGGAGGAGCAGGAGATTTCCAGATACATCTGCCAATATCAGTATTGGATTACTCACCATCTCATTGCCTTTGTGAGGTAATGAATACCACTGTAGTGCACCAAAGAAAAATCAATCCAGGCAAAATATTTTCGTGAGGATAGAATAAAGAACTGGTGTTCAGACATCTGCTTTGGGAGAGGAACTGCTGTTACTCCCATCTGTGAACCAAGTGAGACATACTTTGTCAAGGCAGTAACTCAATTAGCAGCCTGAGGGTATTTTACTAAAAGGAAAAGATCAAGAAAAGTGTTTCTTCCTGAGTATTCTGAGAACCTAGATCTTTCTTTAATTGACTGCAGTACATTTTGCAGTGTGTTAAGTCTCTTAGAGTCTGAGGAATGCTTGTTTTCTGTATTTTAGGTCTCCAGCGTCGTAGACTGATTCCTGCTCCATTGCCAGATGCTGCCTCCCTAGGAAGAAAACCCAGTGTCACTGGCCAGTGGGTTGATCTGCCACCTTTGCCAGGCACTTTAAAAGAGCCATTTGAAATTAAAGTTTATGAGATTGATGATGTGGAACGATTACAGCGGCACAGACAAGAGGAAACTGAGGTCAGCACATATTTTACAACAAATGTGGACAAGTTAAATTACAATATACAGACAGAGTCCTTGCTTGAATGCTGGAATGGTGTTCAGGAAATTGATTGCAATTAAAGTACTATAATTATTAATTTTACAATTCATATGTTGGGGTACTCTTAACACAGAAAATGAAAATGATTACTGTCTAAAATTAATTGTGTCTAACATGACTGATGGTGTAAATGGAAGTTACCAATGAATACATTATGAGAAGACTTCATAATCTTAGCCTGACTGATGAAACCTTACAGGCTCCCTCAACAACAGGGTCATTAACTCTTTATGTAGATGACAGAATTCTATTAGATCAGGGATACACTGAGTTTAATTTACTTCTAATTGGAAAACACTTCAGCTAATTCTATTTTGAAGACCAGAATTCTATGTTCTACTGATGCCTTTTTCCCATTTCTTTCATAATAGCCTTTCCAGGATGTTGAGAAGGTAGGAATGCTTTTAAGAAAATAAGAATTCATCTGTTTTAGTGTTAACTGTAACTCTAACATTATCATTAGACTGTGTTTATAATTTTCACTGCTGGAAAAAATATTTATCTACAATCAGTAGTAATTTCAGAATGTATTAAGAGATGTTTGCCAATTCAGAGAAGTGAACAAATGCTCAAGTGATGCAGCTTGCTGATCCTCTACATTAGGATCTATTAATGTAAACTTCAAATAAAAAGACCCCCCAAAAAGATAAAAACCACACCAACCCCACAACCAAACAAAACAACCCACCTGCTAACTCTTACAAGTAATAAGCTTGTCAGACTGTTGAAAGTCAGCTCACAACAGGAAAATTCATGGAATGGTCTTTTCTGTGTCTTAAAAGGGTCTGATGTATTTCCACACCAAGCTGAAGATACTAGAAAGGCGCCAGCAGCGAATCAGAGAAATAAAGGCAAAGCATGAATTTTTGAAGGAAGAGTTGGAAGAGACAAAGTGCAGGTTGATGATGGATCCAAATAAGTGGAAAGAAGACTGTAAGTATTTTGCAAAAGTGGGTATGATCAGCATCTAACAGATTTTCAACATGTCAACAGTCCCACTGAAAAACCTGAGCACCTGATATTTTGCTGAATCGAACCCTAAAATAATCTGTGACTCAGTCTGTGTTTCTTTAATATGGGATTTGAAAAAAAGCACCCTCCAAAACAACCAGAAGAGAACGTCAAAGTTGTGCAGAGACACACTGTGATGCTTGTTAATATTAAATATTTATATGTCCGTGTTATAGCTGGGAAACTGAGACATGAGATTTGTTCACAGACTGAGTGCTCTGTTTAACTGGAGTCTCAAGGTGGAGTTTTGCATCTGCTGAACAAAGTGGGGAAAAAAAGATCTGAGTTCAAGAAAAATTAAATTTTACTTTACGTTATTGTCTCCCTTGTGATAGAATAATGTTTTATGATGAGCTGTTTCTCTTACTCAGTAATTTTTTTGTCTGGCAGTTGAGGTGGATCCTGATCTTGACAAGGAGTCACAGGAGTACCTGGAGGCACTGGAACAAGTGACAGAAGAACTGGAGCAGTGCGTTAATCTGTGCAAGTCACATATCATGATAGTGACGTGTTTTGATATTGGAATAACAGATGCGCAAGATGGAGTAAGGGAAGTGGAGGTTTGAAGAGAGGTTTTTCAAGGGACTGAAGGAAGTGAAGCTGGGTTGTCCGACATGAAGAAGTAAAGAGATAAAGTAGCTGGGAAGCGAAGGAGGAAAGGTGAAGACTAAAAAGCAACAATGAATGTTGTAAGAGAAAGAAACAGCTGAGGGATGGGAATGTTCATAAATCATTTGGTGCCTCAACGTGACCTGAGCTGTACAAAGATAAAAGTAGGATCAAGTATTGCTTCTACCAGAGGGAAGTGAAAAAATTTAGTACAAACCATGATGTTAATTAACAAACAAACATACAATGGAAGTGCCTTTAAAGTTCATTTGATTTTTCATTTTTGTATTTGGTGCTAGAATTAAAGCCAGCAAACCTAAGCAGACCACAAAATGTATTCCTACGAAATATTTTATACTGTATAGTGTATTTATGACTATATGTAAAAAACAAACAACATTGTAGCAAAAGCAATAAGTAAATTATGTTTTCATACCTGAACTTGCCTTCTTGTTTCATAGAAAAGCTGTTTTATGTAGCAGAATTAAAATTGTATTATAATTGTTTTCTTGGTTAGGGTTCAAGATATTTTTATGAACATTTATCTATTGAAAAGGAGTATTATGGCATTTTGAGATGATTGTTTTACCTTCAGGTTTTGTATTATTACTTTTTCAGATCAAAATAAATGTTTGTTTTCCATTTTATATATACATATATAGATATATATTAACTGCTTACCTACTTCCTTGGTTACTAACCTCAATTTTCACAGACCTGGTCTTTTTGGAGTCGTAAACTTAATGTGAGGAAGTCTACAGAGGGCACTGTGGTTTGTTTTGGTTTTCTTTTTTCCTCTCTGACTGCAGGAATTGAGAATTATGTTTATTACCAAAACCATAAAACAAACAAAAAAAAGGAGCAAAAAGTTTTTGTAAATGTTAAGTTAGGTCCATATTTTTATATAGTTTTGACTATAAATATAGCATTTGCATTTTGAACTTTTAAGACAAATAGTATATCTTTTTACAGTTTTTCTAAGGAAGGCAAACCCTCAGGATCAAGTTTATACATGCTGCATGAGATTTGTGCTTTTTTGAAGGAGGCCACTTAAGTGTGGAAACTATTGATAAATTGTTGCCAAACAAATACTTTTGGAAAGGTTTAATAGTGTATGTAATACCACATTTCATAACGAATCATATTTTCTAATCATCTTCCTTTTTATGGTTTTTTCAAATCCTTTGTATAAATATGTATTATAACAGCTTGCTTCAGTTTTTATCTGTGAATAAAAGATACATCTATTGTTATGAGTGCTTTTTGCTATGTGTGTGATTTTAATGTTCATAAGAGAGAGGATGGCCTGTGGTACACTGTCTTAAATGTCATATTACATTGTCTCTTTGCCCAAGAGACAAAAAGTGGGAACAGAGATAGTCATGATAAACCAATCAGGAAAGAGATGAAACACCAAAAGGTAAAATAAATAGTGATGATAATACTTATAATCTCTTAGCACTTTATAGTTTACAGAACAAAGACCTGTGACTCACATACTTGTTTTCCCTGATGAGAAAAAGCAATTAAAAATGGGTCTAAAACCACAAGAAAACTAGGAACTGGAATCAACCCCTGAGCCCCTTAGGTCCATCATGGCAAACAACTACATTAATTTCTCTCTGACACTGCTGTGTCAGACAGTAGCTGTGCCTGATCCTCAACTCACTGATGCTGGCTGGAGTCACTCCAGGCAGGGTTAATGTAAAGCTGATGCTTCTAATGACATCACCTCCAGTAATTTTTGCAGCCATTTGTCCAAACACCCCATAATGTGTGAAATTTTGCCCTCCCTCTTTTTCTCTCCTTATGTAGCCCTAACAGCATGGCAACTATGCACTGAGTTTTCTTACCATCACAAGAGGCCTGGGAGGGGGGTTAAATTCCCTCTCCTCATTCTGCAGCTAGAGAAGTGGGAGAGTCAGAGCAAGAGTTTGATGCTTAAGTATCTTTGTGACTTTGTATGGGTTACAAAGGGTATCCAAAGGTTTATCCCTGGAAAAGGGTGCACCATGTTTGCTTACTAACATTTGGCACTATGTCAGGTTGTACACAAAGGAATACAGCATCTAGAATTTCTTGAGGATCCCCCTGCTGATACCCTTAAATACCAGATATATTTATTAACTTGTAAGTCCCAGCTATATTTACTTTCTAGGTGCAGAAAGTCGCAGTTCTTTCAAAGATAGAATCAAAACCATGTAGTGATTCGGTTGCGGTTTTTTTCAGAGCAAGGATCAGATAAATAAATACAATCAAAATAAAAAAGGGAGCACCATGCTGAGGAACAAGTACTTATTAGCAAAAGGGAAAACCTCCACAAACATGAGGGCAAAAGGAGAATGTATTCACGAGGAGCTCTGCACTTGGCGTTGTGTTCTGCATTACACTGTCCTCTGGAGATGCACATTTTAATGGTGCTGCAATAGGATGAGTTGACCTGTGGTGCCTCCACCCTGGGCACACAGTCTTTTTCAAGCTAACCTGTAACGCCCTTTTGAATGGACAAAAGAGGTTTTGTTTCTTTTATTTATTTGCCAGGCATTTTATCCTCTCCTTGGATAACAACTTCATTGTTTCTCCCCCACCCTTGCAGTATTACCCTCTGAAATAAAAATCAAGCTACTAATCATCCACCCCAATTTTCATAAACCTGATAATTTGTTTTAATATTCCCCTATATAGTGTTTTCTGATCAGACTTGCATCCTTTGATACTTTCTCCTTAATTTCTAACTATGGTTATGTTTGCCACAAAGAAGCAAATGAGACATTTCAGGGCTGCTTAGTTCCATGTCAACATGGCAATAGCATGCATATTAAATGCATTTAGCCTCTGGCTTGGTGACAAGAAACAAGCCTGAGATGCAAAATGAGGTGAGGCACTGATGGATGAAATACAGAGTTTTCCCTATGCAAATGCTGTTCTTTTTGGTAGTTGTGGATAGTAAATTATCTTTCGTTATCTCAAGGCCTCAGGAAATATTCCTTCCTTTTAGGTTACTTTTGCAGTTCTGTCTGGTTAGAACTTATACAAATATATACTTAGCTTATTATTCAAGTCTATTTTGCAAAAGGCTTAATTATATAAGGTTATAATGATAATTGCAAAATTAGGCTGGATGCTTTATTTTGTTCCTTGTCTATTGAAATTTAATGATTTAAAATAGCCATTAAATTGCACGCTTAAAAACCTGATCATGTTGAGCTTGTTATGGTATCGTATAAAACTTTAGAAACCCAGTGGCTTTGGAGAATTGCCTGAATAACTTTTGGCAGGGATAGTTCACACTAGAATTCTTTCTCCCTTGCTTGCAGTTCTTCCCATTAAATCCCTCACCTTCTCCTTGCTGGTGCAACTCTTTCTAAGTTCCTTAATATCCCAGTTTACCAAGCAACTCACATCACACTTATTTCCCCAAAAGAGGAAAGAAACCTATTGACAGCTGCAGTGTTTTTTTAACTAATGCAATGGTGACTCAAAGCTTAAAAATTAAATTTCAGGGACACAAATTCCCTTTTCTTTAAACCCCACTTCTCACCAGGTTTCACAAACCAGGAGGCCAGAGGTGAGCTTGCCTGTGTGTGAGGAAAGAGGATAGGAGAAGTCATGGTCAGGCATGTTTCAGGAGGAGATGAAGTATGGCCTGGAACAGAAATCAGGTGAGAAAGGAGGACTCTTATGGGGTGACCACCTCGAGAAAGTGAGGAGAAACTTCTGAACATGGCTTCCATGCTTACTTTTGCCTTTTCCCACCCAATGGTCATGGTTCAATACATAAAACTACTCCTGGGAGATGGGATTTCAACTCACTTGTCAGGATTTGCAAGTTGGATGGATGTGTTAGAGGAGTCAATAACCACTTCTGTAAGCTCTGCTAACCGCACACTAAACCATGTACATTGGTGGGGACATTGCTACATTGCCAAAAGTGTTTGCAATTGTAGTTACTACAAACATAGGTTCCCTATAAAGAAATCAAATGCTTTGTAGACAAAAATTTGTTTCTGTATCAACCCTTTTTCCATACAGTGCTTCTGGTCCAACCAGTTCCAGCTAAAGCAGTTCCAGGACACTGTAACTGCAGTATTGAAACATCAGTACTAAAAGAGAATGCAATAGAAATATGAGATTATTTGTTCTTTTCTCAGCATACAGAAAGTGTTTCATTTATTTCTATTTCAAGGTACCCATGTATTCTGTTTCTAGTTATAGACACGTTTTCCAATCACTTGCATTTTATTTTTAAACTTATGTGTGGAACATAACTCCAGAGGCAGCTGTTGTATAGTGTGGCTATAGGCAGGGTTTCAGGCAAAAATGTTAGCTATAAGATGACCTCTGTATCAGATGTCCAAGCTGGTAAAAGTGGACACAAATAAAAAATGGTGCCGTATTTGGGGCCCAGTTAGCTAGAGCACTTAGGCACCTGTTTAAGCAAGCAAGTAAATGTGGTTTATATCCAGCAAAACACTCCAATTTTGGCTTATATCCCATTGACTTGGATTTTTTTTGCTCCAGGGCTTCAGATGGTGTAAATTGCTTTAGCAGTGGTTTAGCAGAGCTACATTGACATTCACTAGATGAAAATTCTGCTAAAAATATTTTACTTATCAATGGTATTTAGGAGAAAGGAAAGAATAGCTCTGTTGATGTACAATGATATCACAGGTGTAAATTAGAAAGCAGAAACTGCCTCCCAGGCTACTCCTGTATGTAGCATCTCGTGGCTTCATGCAGAATTTGACTTGCAGAAATATGTTTGTGAAATACATAGAATAAGATATGACCTCTGACAGTGTAGGTGTTCAGGGAGATTTATTATCAGACCTGAGGGGAACAGCCAGATGATGGGGTGTGTTTGGCATGACAGTAACCTTACAGCGGCTTACAGAGGAGCCCATTGCTTCGCTCATAGTTTCCCTTCCCAAGAGCCTCCCCACAAGAGAGGGTGGGTGGGACAGACGAAGGATGGTGGCAAAATGAGAGGAATATTTCAGAGCAGCCCATGCAGGGACTCCGGGTGATGCACTCTTCCTCTGTGGCCTGTTTTTACTTTATTTTTATGTCTTTTGCTTCTGACTGTTGCTTTCAGCTTGAGACAGGTCATTCCTGGGTATGGCTACATATTCCTGTGACCCCCATATGAGAGGGAAGGGCAAGTGTCCCTTGACTACGTCTCACTGTGGGATGGACAGTAAAGAGATGCTCTTACAGCAGACACAAATAACATTTCTGCCATCTCTCCACTGCATCAACACTTCTTCAGTAGCATAATTGACTTGCTGCACTTCTGTATGAATATATTCTGTTGAGAATAGGACCTTTCAAATCTTGGTGTTAAAAAGGTCTTTCTGAGACAGTGTTTGTTTGTTGGATTTGTCTTTCAAGTGGATAGCCCAGGACCTGGAATGAACAAGTACAGCTTTATTCTGCTAAGGTTTTGCTTCATCTATTTCTTTAGTGTAAACATTTCCACAGAAGCTTCCTATGAGGTGGGGTAAAGGAAGGTAGTAATGCACACTTGCTGTCTGGGCTCCCTGGGACGGATGAAAGAGTTTGTTGTAACTTTAGAAAGACTTGGTTTTGGAGCTGTGCTGTTGACTTCAACAGGAGAAGAGACAGGTCACTATTTAATTCCTGGCACTGCTGGTATTAAAGCAATATTAGGTGACCAGAAGGAGCAAAGCCTTCACTTCCAAGGTAGGGAAAAAGCAGGTCCATGCCTTCTTGTTATCTGGCTGTTCTACCCGAGGTCAGAGGGTTGCCTTAGATTCTGCCCTTCAGAGTGTCGGGGACCTAATCAGGCTGTGGAGCTCCTGCCACAGCTCATGTGACTGCGTTTAAAGCACATTTTAATTGATCTGACCTTGCATAGGAAACACCTTTGGAGTCCTCATATGCTGCTCTCTGGGAGGCAGGCACAGTGCTTCAGGGCACAGACAGTAGAGAAACAAGCAGACGTTTCAGACTTTGGCCTTTGACTGGAAAAACTGACTTTTAAATATTGGCTCACCGGGACCTTTCCCTGTGCCTGTAACCACGACCCTCCATTTGTCAGCACCTGGCACAGATACAAATGCTGCTTGTTTTGAAGGGTGCCACTCATTTTGTTGTACATTACCATTTAAATGAGTTACATTTGTACCTAAAGGCTGCAGTCTCATGGGGCTAAGTGCTGTACAAACACAATTTTTTAGCCTAAATAGACAGGGTATGAGGAGGAAGGACAAAGTGCACTGCTATGTTTCCCTTCAAATTGAGCACATAACAGTTCTTAAAATATGTCTCTCACAATGTCCTTTGCTGAGTATAGAGCAAAACCTTCAGCTGAAAACCTTTATCTGAAACCCTGCAGACCCAATGGGATGCCATTTTCAAGCTGCTCAGTTTTCAAAGTGAAGATGATGATAGTTACTTACACAACAGGAAATGAGGGAAAGCTTTGCTTCAGCTTTTGGGGAGAGAAACAGAAGGAGGAAAATGCAATAATGTATAAAAATACATCCATAATGGAAGAAAATGCCAATACATGGATTGTGCACTTTGCAAAAGCTGTGCTTTCCGGGCAAGAACAAAGGAGTGGAGAAGACTGGGGGCAGCCGTGTACTGCTCCCCTGTTTATATCCTTGGTCACATTTATGCTCAGCCTCATACCAACCAAATAATTTGCAAAACTCCTATGTATAGCTTTGAAGTATCAATTTTCTAAAATACTTTTGCAAACATAAGGTTTCTCTGTTTTCTCCTTTTCCCATTTAACTGCTCAGTTTTGTGTCATACTTTTCATTACAGTGTTGGGTATAGACATTAAGTTGTGATATTTACTAAATCCAAATTCAAAAGCTAGAACTTCATGCTGCTAGGATTTTTAAATATTTTTATTTAAGCAACTATTGAAATAATGCATATACATCCCATATCCATGCCCCAAAGAACTCCAGCAAGACAGATTCCAATTGCATGGGATTTTTGTATATAATGTCCAGTAGGCAGCGGAGGGAAGTATTGAATGTGGAAACCAACTAATTTTCTTAGTTTCAGACCTTATTATATTTCCCTATTTCTTTACTCTTTGGAAAAAACCAAAATGCAGTCTAAGGTCTGGTATATTCTTGGGTTGCCCTGGAGCTCTCTTCAAAGGTCCTGTGACTCGAAAAATTCTCTTCTCTGGTCTGGATGTTGAAGTTACTTGATGGGGCTATCCTTGATAGACAGCTGACCCAACACTTCCAAGTAGCATCAAAGCATTACACTTCGATGGCAAATCTAATTTATTTTTCCTTTAAAATCCGAACTAGGGAAGCTATTCTGATTAACTCTGTAAGGAAAGACTTCCAGATATACTGACAACACATTGACTGGTTTACCATTGCAACTAGAGGTCCCTTTTCAGGTGTGTAATTTAAATACAGGATTGAAAGTTTTTGTAAAATTTATCCCTCCATGGTGCTCATTTGATGTGCTATTTGAATCACTCATGTTACAAGATCAGCTAATATAATAGATAGGTCTATATAAGCTGGGGATACGGCTAGGAATCTTGGCTCTGCATGCACCAGGTGTGCAGCTGTGCACTCCTTGTCCTCCAAGGCCTTTCCCCATTAGCAGTGTTAATAATCAGGCCAGAAATGAGCACAGCAGTCTGAGAGCACCATATGCAAACTAACTGGGAACCTTTGGAAATGCTAGTGCCCTGCCTTCCCTTCTCAGGCAAGAGCCTCTCTCTGCTCCTTGCATATATGCAGCTAGTTAATAGTTTTCTAGCTGAGGGTAAGTGAGATGCAGGGCTGCTCGTGGCACTCGAGGACCCATGCAAGTTGTTGCGTGCATTTGAAGTGGCTTCCACTGAGTTGCTGTTTACACAGAGCTCCTGATACTTTGCAAGGGGTGATTTAACTGTAGCCTCCCACAGCAATATGCTGCACAGGCACTAGTTCTGCTGTTTGTATGTTAAGTTTAAAATGTGGCAATACTTCAACAAAGCTAGTGTGGCTCTGTGTTTACAAAGGTGTTGCATCAGCCTTGCCTTTGTTCTGCTCTCATCTTATCAGGGTGAATGACTGATGAGTTTTGCCAGCCTGCAGGGTGTTGGCATGTACTCTTCTAAGGAACCTGTTGCTGCTTTTAATTTCTGAAGTGCACCAGCGTAGGCTGGGGAGAGGGTCAGAGCATGACTGAGCAGCTCCTCTGGTTGACAGAAGTGTCTGTGGCAACCAGACTATAATTCAAGTTCTCCTGCTAGTTCCCAGTCTCTGAGAAGGCCCAGGTCTAGTTTAGCAATGTCACAGATGTCAGCGACAGCATGGCAGGACCCTATGGGCCACCTGAAACCTTCCAGTTTTTGTCACACTGCACTGCTGTTGCCATTTCTTGTACCTTAAGTTTTAAACCATTTAATATCAAGATGGGGGGGTTTTGTTAGCATTTATATGCATCAGATTATGATCACTCCCATGCCCAGAGGGATGTGAGACTGATGAAGAAATAACAGATTTCCCCGTGCATTTGGAACAAGGAGTGAAAAGGCTGTAGTCTGTTTGCACGCAGAGGGGAGCGGTGACCATGTGGAAGGACTCAGCCTTGTACTGCAGCCAGCTAAAGTGATGACTTGACAGCCCTGGCAATATGCTGATGACTCATCACACCTATCAATCCAAGAAGAGCTGGAGATTTGCTCTGTGTAAAAAGAAATCGCTCTTTTTATTTGCTTTATGTTGATTTTTGCCTTCTCTAAGATGCATTATGAACCAAAGACGGTGGTAAGGTGTTTCATACCTTAGCAAACAGGTTTTTTTCCCCTCCATTTTGTCCAAACCCGAACTTGTCCAGGGGCCTTTGAATAGAAATACAGTTTGCTTTTTATACTGGGTGTTTCAGACATGTTCTGACTACATCACAAAATGACAAAAGGAAAACTGCAGAACACAACAACAGAAGACAACCTGCAGCTGTTAGTAACTCTGAGTTAATTGTTCTCCATTAGACCAGTGCCATTCCCAAACACACCAGTAATAGACGCAACATCAAAATTAAAGCAAGAGAGCTTTGCCTCGTGTTTTGCACTTCAGGCTGTGTCAGATACCTGGCAGGAGAAGCAGAGAAGCACAGTTTCTTACAAACTTACAAACACCTCCCCTCTATCCCCTCCCATTAAAGCTGAGCTCCCAGTGGCATTCCCAGCAGACAAAAAGTAGTGTATGCTGTGGCTAGTGCAGAGCAAATTGAGTGCTGCCTGCCCGGCCAATTGCTGCCATGGGGACTACGAGACGCCTGACTTGCATCCACCCTTCCCTTGGTGGAGGAGTTAATTTCCTCCTCTATCTCACTGCCAGTTTTCATGAAACCCTGTGAGAATGTAATTATCGCTGAGATTTCTGTCCTTGGTCAGATTTGTTTGATGTTGGGCAACCATTCTCCCAGTTACTGGGGAGAAGGGGGAGAGCGGTGAGATGTGCAGTGCTATTGAATAAAATGGCTCAGCGGTTAGATGCATTCCTATGTGCAGTATGTATCTAAATAATTTGCTTTCACAGCTAAGCATGGTATTAAAACAGAAAAATATACAATGAAGCTACACAGTCCTGAGTGATTCAGTGGCTTCTTGTCTTAAACCTGAGGTCATCTGCTATAATGAGATACATCTGAAATAGGATTTTGCTTCTCTCAGTAAATAACACCTTTCTCTGCTTCATTCCCAGGAATGAATATTGTAAGTAGTTGAGAAGAGAGGATATTGGTGCAGGTGGTTGATCTGTCCTCAGTGGGGTTAGAAAAGCTGAAAATAACTCTGTACTGGAATTTGCTTATGAGGATTTCTTACAGCTCCAGATTCTGATAACAGATTACACTGGCACAGCTTTACCTGAGAGTACACACAGGTAAATGTAGTTTGTTTGAACTTACATCAGTATTGATGAAGAGAAGATTTAGTCCTCAGGCCTTCATTCAGGAAAGCACCTGTGTTCTAGAAAGGATGCTCACACACTGGCTTAGCTCACTGCCATGCCTCAGAAAGCACTCCTCTAATTTACGGGCTTTGTGTGCATTATTGAAGGGTGGCGAATTAACTGGAGGTGAAAACAATTCTAGCACATTTCTTCAGCTGCTGGCAATACATGTAACTCCATTGTCTTTAATAACAAGTGCTAATTTTACACCTGTTAAGGACTTGAGAAAGAGCAGCTTGGCAGTGCTGTGCCTTCTGGGGTAGATAATGAGCCATTTTGTGTCTCCGAGTCCTGGCTCTCTCACTTACTTGTGCTGGCTGAAACATTACGCGGGTGAGATGTGGATTTTATTTCCTGCCAAGGCTCTTATATTATTATTCTGCCTCTCCCTTGCTGCTAGTAGCCATATGGGTGACTCTTTCAGGAACGTGCAAGCACTGTATTTAGTCTTAAGCCTCTGTGTAAATGGTTTGAATGACTTTCTTGACCCGTGCGATCACTCCTAATATGAGAAGAACATCTGAAAATAGTTTTGACTTGTACATACCTTTGTCTCTAGAAGTGAGGGCAGTCCTGCCTCAGCTTTGGAGCAGTTTGAGTGAGAATTTTTGAAGTCACTAATTGTACAGGCCATCTGCTGTGGAGGGGGAGAGCTGAAAAATGGTAGGTATTGTCTTAAGTGTGCGTAATCCAATTTTTTTTGTGAATGCAGCCTTTAATCACCAGTCTTGCAAAGTGAGGCATCTGCTTCTGAATTTAAGTAGCTGAGACTAATCAGACTAATTCAAGTCTTTCTGCAATAGTCCTAATTGATCAACCTAATATCTTTGCAAAAAAAAAAAAAGAGAATGGTTGTTTATTTTTGTTACTCTTTGCAGTAAGGAAGATGAGTCTTTTAATCACTTTAGTCATGAAAGTTGATGTAGAATTTTGTTTACAAAATACACCTGTTCTCATTTGTTGCTACTTCAAAGCCTGCGCTGTGCTTTAAGGAGAAGAAAGTGCTGACGTGTGTATCTCCTACCAGAGTTCTCTTATTCTCATCATAATGCAAAAAGTTATGTTACCGTGAAATACAACTTAGCCTGAAGTGGATGTGAATTATTCTGAGGTAAATTGTTAGTTTGAACTGAAGTATTTAGTCTGAGGAGAAGTTTTCAGTTAAGGCCTTTCTCATGTTTGCATGCCACGCCAAAATACTTTTCAAAGCTGAGCACCCTGCTGTGTAATCATTAGTATTTAGGTGCATAGTATATGCACTCAGCAAACATTAAAGCAAGCTCTCCTTAGAAGAGTGCCATTGAGGATAAACTGAGGAAGAGTAAAGGTACACAAGTTAGTGAGTCAAGTAAGTTGTAATCTTGGCTCCTTGTTCCTTACTCTGGCTATTGGAAGATATCCCACATCCAAGAATTATCAGTCTGATATTGTCTGGACCTGCCCAAATGTTTTGAATCAAATGCAGGAACATTATTTATAGGACAAAAATGTGCTTCTGAGGAAAGGGTACTCATCACTGTAACACTAACAAAACCGAATTCTGCTAAACTTGCCTCAGGTAGGAATTCACTGATATTTTTACAATTGGATATTGTCACGTTCCTGGAGAAAGTTTATGTGGATGAAATGATTCATTTTATTATACACATAGACACACATTCAGGCAGAAAACTGTGGTAGCAACAAAATTGCATTTCTTTGCTTTGTGTTCTTGTTAAAATCAGGTGTTTTATTTGCTGGTGTTGAAAGCTAGAACAGGCCTTCCTTATAGCTTCAGATAAATCCTGACATTTCACACAGACCTCAACCCTGGGCAGATTATTAACCCTTGAATGAAGTCTAATGTATAGTGAAAGTTATTCATACACTTGAGCCTTTATCTTAATTGTCATTTTCCTACTGTATTAGGGAACAGTTTACTGTGCCAAGGGCAGAAAGCCTTCTCCATTTCTATTCAGCAGGCGCCCATGGCGCCAGACCTCTTTCTTAAAAGGCATGGAGAATAGCTCTCGTACTGTTCTTATGATGGTAACATAAGAAGAGAAGAAACCATAGTACTGTACATAGCAATGAAATAATGCCTGTTGGTTTGTAAGGCTGTAGGGGAAAATAATCAAGGGAAATGGCAAGGGTAATCCAATGAGAGTTAGCTTAGAAAAATCTGGCATTACACAAAGTCAGAAACACATGACAGCTTCCAACTCGCTTCATTTCACTTAGTTAATATTTTACAGAATGTTTGCATGTGTAGTGCTGATCAAAACTAAGATCTAGTCCGTGTAAGCCTTTTACCAAGTAAATAAACCAACATCCTCCAAAGAATACTTAAGCATAGATAATAATCTTGGCTTAATATGTCATGAGCATTTGTTACAAATGTTTTCATACTTTACCCTTCTATCTTTTACAAAGACAGCACAATAGCATTTGTAGGATGTTTCTGGAATGGTTCTTAACTCCCAGAAGTTGCAGCATAAAAAAAATCTTACTAAATGAAGTTACTTGAATGCTTCCTTTGACTTTTTCTTTTCTATCATGTCACCAGGCTAACACTTTGTTGTCACTGCAGTGGTAGAATGAAATATCTTGGTATTGCAGGTGTTGCCACAGCCCAAGATATATTTAATCACTTTGAAAAACTAAGTCTTGGACAGTCTTGGTCATAGTCATGGTGCTTTCATTTGGTTTGCTGTTCTGTTGGTGCTGTTGTTGGAAGTCTATTACATTATAATCCCAGGAGGAGTTGTTAATATCAAGTTTCTGATCTTTAAGTAAACAGTGAACCAGTTCTGTTTAATATCTTTATCAATGATCTGGATGAGGGGATTGAGGGCACTCTCAGTCAGTCTGCAGATGACACCAAGCTGGGCAAGAGTGTTGATCTACTGGAGAGTAGGAAGGCCCTGCAGAGGGATCTGGACAGGCTGGATCGATAGGTTGAGGCCAGTTGTGTGAGCTTCAACAAGTAAAGTGGAGGGTCGTGCACCTGGGTCACAGCAACCCCATGCAGCACTATGGGCCTGGGGAAGAGTGGCTGGAAAGCTGCCCAGTGGAAAAGGATCTGAGGGTTCTGTTTGACAGCTGATTGAACACGAGCCAGCAGTGTGCCAAGTTGGCCAAGAAGGCCAATGACATCCTGGCTCGTATCAGACATAGCGTGGCCAGCAGGATCAGGACAATGATTCTCCCCCTGAACTCAGCACTGGTGAGGCCACACCTTGAGTGCTGTGTCCAGTTCTGGGCCCCTCAGTGCAAGAAAGACATTGAGGTGCTGTACTGTGTGCAGAGAAGGGCAAGGGAGCTGGTAGGGGGTCTGGAGTGCAATTGTTATGAGGAGTGACTGAGGATGCTGTGGTTGTTTAGCTTGGAGAAAAGGAGGTTTGCAGTGGGGGGGACCTCATTGCTATCTACAACTACCTGAAAGGAGATTGTGGTGAGATGGTGATTGGTCTCATCTCCCCAGTAACAAGCAAGAGCATGAGAGGAAATGGCCTCAACTTATGCCAGAGAAAGTCTAGATCAGATATTAGGAAAAATTTCTTCATGGAAAGGGTTGCCAAGCATTGGAACAGGCTGCCCAGGGAAGTGGTGAAGTAACCATCCCTGGAGGTATTTAAAAGATGTGAATGTGGTGCTTAAGGACATGGCTTGGCAGCGCTGCATTAACATTAGACTCGATGATCTTAAAGGTCTTTTCCAACTTAAATTATTCTATGATCTAGTAAAATTTGTTAAATAGAATATCTGTAGCATTGTTACCAGAGGCTGCTTGGGTACTGGGCTCTTTGGTAAATTTAGGCAGGGGGCTCCTTATAAACTGAGAGGCTCAGAGGGGCTTTTCTGAAAAACACTGAGTCTGGGCAACCAGTTGTTGACTTTCTTTTGTGTATGCAGTGGCAGAAAGGCAAGTAAACTGTTGTGAAGATGGAGGAAACAGAAGGAGCATTTGGGGAGAAATAGTGAGAAAGGTGGACTAGGCAGGACTCTATCAAAGGTGTTACTGTCAAGAAGTGGGCTTGCATTGATAGCAACTAATGGGAGTGCTATCTGTCTTACTTGATTGCAGTCTCTACTATGATGTTTTGGGGGCTTTTTTAACTGGAGTGTGGGTATGAATAGGGTTCTTTAATATGTGGGAAGTGCCTTTCCACCCTCAGTTGGATGTTACAATGACCTCCTCTTGAGAAAGGATAGCATCCTCCTCACCTCAGCAGTCTGCAAGAGTATGAGGTAAGAAGCTTTTTTACACTCTGAATAAATGATGATGTGTTTTGGAAGTCAGCTCTGACAAAATTTGACACTTCCTATCTTCTGACATGCAGCCACTTGCTGCAAAGAAAGTGCTTGTGATGCAGGACACCTGAGACCACCTAGCAAGAGGATATAATATAGTCCTCACTCTTCTTTAATACTTGTTTAGTAATCTTTCAAGGCCCAGTTCTGATCTTTGACCCAGAGCTGCCAAGATTGGAATAATGGTGGTGTTTGAGAACAGAAGCAGCTTTATATTTGGAACTCTTCTCCTGTTGAAATTTTTGTAGTCTGTGTGTCTAGAAGAGGTGAACTTAAATTTATAATGAAGTTAAGTTTTTATTTTGGTAAAATAAATAGGCTTGGTTTATTCAGAGTTATTCATCTGCAAACACCCAAAGTGACATAACTTATGAAGGAAAGGTACTGTATTTACCCTGTATCTTGTCTCGTAGAGGGATGTGATTAGCTTAAGGGTCTTTCTCTCCCTGCTTGCCACTCCAAGTTTGGGTCTACCTGAATCAAGCATAACAGATCTGAAAGTAGCATTTCAAACCTTGCTCTACTAAATTCCTTTTTGAGGAAGCTCTAATCTTGGTATTGCTTCATAAATGCAGTACTGTCTGTAAGAGCTAAGGTTCATGAGGTTCTTCTCGCATATACTTTTGCACATGTGTCATAAATTTAAGTTCTGGCATTTAGTTAGGGTGTTGCAAACAAAACCTGCGTGGATGTGAGGACAGATGATTATGATTTGTTTGGGTTTTTTTGAACACAGACACTTCCTTAGATTTCCCTCTATGGGAGAAATGTAGATACTTAGGCTGTATCCTTATTGAAGGTAAAGCAGCATGGTTTTACTGAAGTCAGACTGATACTGCCTCTATAGGATCAGGCTTTAAGTCTTTTTCATCACTTTGCAGAGCAAAACAGGTGTGCTTTCCTCTAAAGAACATTGTGTTCTCTTTGGAGCTTCATTGATGAGCAAAGAGAAATCTTTCCGTTTAGATAACTATATTTTATATTGATGATAATATGCTGAATTCTATAACCCCTTCCATCTCTCAGAAGGATCTTAATAAATCCATGAGTTTTGGGACACTGTTTCATCTGGATGTGGTAGATGGATGTAGATGTCATGGGGTCTTTAATTTTCACTCTTTAGATTCATTCCCCTTCTTTCTGATTAATTTCTCTATGGGGTGTCTGCCTTTTACATCATGGCAAATGGAGTGCCGGGGGGAGGGAGATGTAATGTTTTATTAGGAGCCTCTGTTTAATGTAACTGTGCTAGTCCTGTGAACTAAATATGCTATCAAATGTAATTCCCCTGAGATGAACAGACTTAGTGATACTGGGAGAGTTGTAGAACATATACAAAGCTTGAAAAACCAGATCTTTTCTGTACCTTTTTTCTAAGCCTGACCCAGGGGTCTTTTCTGTTAATCTTAAATTTTTCTTTCTTGTAGAGAAGGAAAGATATTTCAATGTATAGTATGTATTTGACAGCTGATTGAATGAAAAGGCTGGAGCTGAAGTGTGATATGTATTGCAGCAGCCCTGGGAACATATCAAAGAGAGGCTGAAATCAACACAGTGTATTAGGAGCCCACATGTACAAGGCATGTTCTCTTATTAAACAAGTTTTTGAATAAGTCTATTGATGCACAGAACTGAAGGAATTGTGGAGTCAAAGCCAACATCACTCCATTATGTCTCTGCTTTCACATATTTAATTCTATAAGACTAAGTAAGGTCCTTATTGCTGCTTCTGTAGATTACAGGCCACTGTTTTCCTTCCCTGCCTCGGTTAGTGTGAGGTGGTGTGGTGGCACTGGAGCTGAAGCATACAGGAATGAACTGTAGCTGAATACATACAGGAATGAATCCTGTAGCTTCTCTCCTCTCTGCTGGGAGAGATTAGTTGAGCCCCCATTACATTTTCCTACAAAGCCTTCTGCATATTTACGTGTGTATCCAATTCCTCTGCTGCTGTGAGGCAGAAGCTGCACAATCCAAGAGGATTGCAGGGCAATCCATATGGCACTGATAGGCATGAGCAGTAAGTCGTGATGTGAAGTTACAGCACACTAGCACAAACTTGCCCACATTCTCGGGGCTCCTTCATGTGAAGTCACTTTATACTTTGAAAGGATAGGTGGAATAAGCTGCTTTGGGGGTGGTGTGTAATCTCCTCAGATTAACCTGTGCTTTAGCTCCTATTGTCTAAAACTAAGCAGTTGGCAATTAAGAGAGGAATGATTTTCCCTTTTTACATGTGAAAAACAACATTACTGCACAAACAGTACTTGCTTGTGCTGTGTGTGGCTGGGTTACCTTGACGGTTTCTATATTTATCTAACATGTCTTGCTCCTGCTTAATTAGTTTTACCCACTGGTACTAAGGATGAACCTAGAGATATTTGGAAGCATGCCAGCCACAAAACAAAAGGTGTATGGGAAAGAAGTGACTTCAGATCTCCCAAATATCAATCTGGTGCTTAGCTATTAAGCTGCCTTCCTTTTCATTACTATAAAGAACACTTTGAATCTGCCACAGACTATTTAAGGGATCTGAGGGCAAGACACTTGGTTTCTCAATCTCTGTTTACTTCTGCAGTGGTACAGTAATTGCAACTAAGTGGAATATTATGAAGCTTATGTGATTAATAAGCCTCCTTGAGAAACCCAGATGCAATATACTGTAGAATGATGTAACAGTGGTATCTTTACTGATCAAAAAGTGATTACTTCTCATCTATAATTAGAGTCTAAATTTTTGTAGCCAGTACTCACCGAGTTCACTGCCCAGAGACCTTCCTGCTTCATAAACCAATGATTTGAGTGCTATATTGACAAGTCAAATTTATATTAACTAGAAGTATAATCAAGGACTTAATGCATCCTCAGTAACATATAAAGAAGTGTTTTTAAAAGAAGATAGCATTCTAATATGAACTAAGTGTTTTTCTAGTCTCTCTTTTCCAGTTAGAAGGGGAAAGCAATGCATACAACTGCAATTTTCAATTGAAATTTTAAAATCTAGGCTCTGCATGTGATATTGGATCTAAACTAGTGACCTTTGAATGCATACCTACCTTGTCATAACAAATGCTCCACTAAAACACCCTGCCCTCCTCCAACCAGTAACTTCTTTAAACACCATGGCTTCTACTGATCTCTGCTTTTGCTGAACTACCTCCTGTGATGGTATTGTGGTCTGTGGGGAAACAATTCACCAATCAGTACAGTTTTACTACAAAAAGGGATAATTCTTGAATGGCATTTTGTTGTTGTTGTTGTTACAGGCACTCTGCAGAAGAAGTGCTGCCATGCACAAGCATCTGTGGTTACTTACACTTCCACTACTAGCTTTTTTTCTTTTCTGTATTTCTTTCCTCCTTGGAATTTTTGTCTGCATTCACCATCTCAGGCCTTGAAGCAAGACGTCAGGAAAAACTTCTTGGGAAGAGGTACTCTTTCTTCTCACATGTTGAGATTTCTTCCTCAGTGAATACTTGTTTCTTAGCCCCTCATGCTTCCACTCAGGTGTTCACAGAACTCAATCTGATTTATTGTTGATGTTCCTCCAGGAAAGGCAGTGGTAACTTCTGTCCTCCTGATGCTTGACTTCTAGTACATTTAGGGTTGAGTTTAAGGAGTGCACCTTCTCCTGGAGCCAAACTGCTGTGTTGTCTTGGGGAGGAAATTGATCTTCTAAATACTTTGGCCTGTAACAACACCCATGCAGGAAATACGTGTGTCCCTGTGATGGTCTGGTTGCTGTGGTTGAGGCAGCATGCTTAAGGGTGATACAGGGGCATCACTGATAGCCAACTCTGAATCACGGTCTAAGTGACCAGATTCTGTTTACAGTGCCATGGGTTGGAACATTCTGTGTCACAAGTTTGGACAGAAGTCTGGAGTCATGCTTAGTAACTGTGCTTTGCAATACCCACTCCTGACTCACTGTCCAGGGAGTGCTATTTCATATCGCAATGTCCACCTGGTTTAGGGGAATTTGACCCCTAGTCCCTCCACATCCACCCTTAAAACCACTAGATTGTGGTCTGCTTTATTCCCCTGTTGTGACAATGTAAGGGACACAAGTTACCAGGTTTAAGCAGTGGGAGTTTGTAGTGGTGACATGTTTGAGCAGGTCATGAATTGTTCTGTGGTGGTGACCTCTGCTGCCAACCAGCTCTGTGGCAGCTGGAAACAACAGGGGACACATGGCCCTCATGGGCCACAACCTCAGCTAGTTAGTATGTGATTTTTCTGCTCAAATGTATTTAAACAAGAAATATTTCTTAATGAAGAAACTGATGGTGCCACCTAAACCTACTGTGCTACCCATCACCTCACTGGGGTAACTTTGAGTGAAAATAAGGCATGTTGAGACTGGGGAATGGACACAATACATGTTTTATGTAAAAATAAAAATCAAACCACAAACAAAAAACCAAAAACACACACCACATTATATTTGTGTATACCTGTCCTTTTTCCCAAAGCCCAAATTATCGATCAGAAATGTGTCTCATTTAGTAACAAATGAAATAAAATTCTCCTGACTTGTGTGTTTCTGATGACAGACAGAAAGGTTAAAGCTGGTAAACTTGTTTTAAAAGCATATTCTCAGATCACAAGCCTCTGAAAATGAGTGTTGGGTGCTTAGAGGAGCTTTATGAGCATGCCTTTTGTTAAATAGCTGCTCTGATCTTGCTTATTCAGTCTTTAAATTAATGTGTAAAGGATGCCCATAAGCAACCAGCAGCTGAATTGACTGTGATTAGATGGATTATTACTATTACTCAGCCCAACAAGTTGCTATATGTTTTGTGTACTCAAGCAAATTTTGCTGTGCAGGCAAGTGGAATGATA
This sequence comes from Pseudopipra pipra, assembly GCF_036250125.1. Taxonomy (NCBI): domain Eukaryota; kingdom Metazoa; phylum Chordata; class Aves; order Passeriformes; family Pipridae; genus Pseudopipra; species Pseudopipra pipra. The sequence goes on from NC_087554.1 coordinate 55,803,497, forward strand.
TGCACATAGGCTATCATAAAATCCCTCAAAATATCCCAGGATTAGACAAACAGATTTATGGAGCTGAAATAGAAAGAAATTGCCTGTGTTTCTAAATTAGAGGCTTTCTGGCATTTATACACACAAATGGCTTCTATCTCAAAATACTTTGTTTTGAGCTAGCATCAATTCAGTTGCTCCTTTTCTCCCCCTACTAGGAAACAGGAGTCAATTTATCAGAGCATCAAACTGATTAAAAAGACATTATCTGCTGTATGAGCTCATTTAAAGAGGTCTGGAGCTTCCACTGGGTTGCAGTGTTTGGTTGAATTAATTTCTCACAGTAAAAACACAATCTCTTGGTTATAAAATTCTTTAACTCTTTCTCTTGGGGTAAAATAACTAGGAAGTTCTTAAAGTTTTGAAGTCATGCAAAATGCAGAATGTTGTGTGGATCCCTGGTGACAAAGTAACCCTCGAGGGTCTGTGTCATATAATGAAGAAAAGGCTTGGTAGTATGGACCATGAGCCAGGTCCCATAAACAGGCACTTCTTCCTGGGACTGACTGACCTGGGCTCTGAGCTCACACTCTCCTTAGGAAGGACCAGGGGCTGTTGCTGATGGCCTGGGCTGAAGTGTGCTCTGACCTACCTGCTTCAGACAGTCACCCAAAGGATGGCCAAGGGAGGGTGGAAAGCATTTCTTTCTTCTGTATCATAGAATCAGCTGGGTTGGAAGGGACCTCTGAGACCATCAAGACCACCATGGCACTAAGTGCCACATCCAGTCTCATCTTAAAAACCTCCAGGGACAGAGAATCCACAACTTCCCTGGAGAGCCCATTCCAATGCCTGATTACCTTCTCTGTAAAGAATTTCTTCCTAATATCCAACCTTAACCTCCCCTGGCAGAGCTTAAGACCATGCCCTCTTGTCTTACTGAGAGCTGCCTGGGAGAAGAGACCAACCCCCACCTGGCTACAACCTCCTTTCAGGTAGTTGTACAGAGTGATGAGGTCTCCCCTGAGCCTCCACTTCTCCAGACTGAACAACTCTAGCTCCCTGAGCCTCTCCTCATAGGACTTGTGCTCCAGTCCCTTCACCAGCCTTGTTGCTCTTCTCTAGACCTGCTCCAGCACCTCAATATCCATCCTGAACTGAGGGGTCCAGAACTGGACACAGCACTCAGGGTGTGGCCTCACCAGCGCTGAGTACAGGGGAGGAATCACTTCCCTGGACCTGTTGGCCACACTGTTCCTGATCCAGGCCAGGATGCCATTGGCCTTCTTGGCCACCTGGGCACACTGCTGGCTCCTGTTCAGCTTCCTGTCAATCCAAACTCCCAGGTCCCTTTGTGCCTGGCTAGTAACTCCTGGAGAGCTCTGGAATGGAGACTGAGGTAGAAGCTGAGCACCTTGTGAATGTCAGGTAAACCTGGTTTTGAAAAAGAATCTAGACGTGTGGATTTGTTAGCTGAGATACAGTGATTCTATTACCAATTTGGGAACCAGAGGAGTAAGACGAGGAATATATTGAGAATGAGGGGGACTGGGAGGCCCTGTGGACTTCATTTCCAGTTCCTTTCCAGGCCTTGCAGTTGGAAGGAAATTTCTAGAATTTGTTCTGATATACAGAATGTGTTTTAATAGCTGACCGAATTTTTAGATACCAATTTATCATTCGTTGTCTAGGAGAAAACAGATAATTGATGGCCTTAGTGCAAGACTGGAAATGGGCATTAAGACAAATTCTTATTTTGTAATTTCCAGGGGTTCTTTGTGGAAACTTATTGGCAGGAAATTCAAGCCATGAGTCAAACAGTTTTAACACAAACATTATTATTTCAATCAAGGGGCCTTCTTTGGAAATAAACTATAAAAATAGAGGAGAATGTTTTATTTCTTCTTTAAGCTGTTGTTCAAGAGTGCATTTAATCATTTTAAGGCTCACTGACTGCAGTGTCTTACATGTATGTTAAAGTATTTTATTGACTAGAGGCATAATCCCAGTGAGAGGCAAGCACTCGTGGATTATGGGCCTTGCTCCACAGGTCTCCTATTTGGTCCATATTTGTATTTGCTACTACAATACAGTTATTTTTCATATTTTTTTTATTGGTGGTTTGTTAGAGCCTCGTGGACTGCTGCTCTGACTGCTGCTTTTGGGAAGTAACCTACACAGCAGCACTTTCCCTGATCTTGAATCTGAGACAATGTATTTCCGATGGCAGTTTGTTGGATAGGTGATAGCTTGGGATCAAGAAGGTATAAATTATGTGAAAACACAATAGCAATACACTGAGATGCTGTGGTATTTTTTGTACAACTTTATAATGAGGCTGGATCACATTGTTATTAAAGTAGCATCTCCTGAATGGAGAGGGGAGGGCACCAGTGTAATGGTGATTTTTGTCCTTTTGCAGTGATTTCTGAACAGCTTACAGAGGAAATAAAGAATTCTCTGTATTTTTCTAGTCCTGTAAATCCCCTGCAGAGCTGTTTGTTTTCACATTATGCTGCCCTTGGGAAGACCCTTGCAGTTGAGGCCTTCCCAGTCTGTTGTGAGCACACCCAAGGAAGTATTTATAATCAAAATAGAGCAGGCAGAGAAATGGCAGGAGATGAAAGACATGGAATAACATATTCGGAATAACAGGTCATCTCTACCTCTTCTTCCAGCCATGGGCTCAGGCCTCCCTGTACGCACTTGCATGTCTCCTGCACAAGCTCTTCCCTGCCTATTTCAAATGCACATTCTACTGCATGCTGCATTAATGTGAAACCAATGTCTAGGCAAAAACTTCAGACTTGTTGGCCCTGAATAGAGTGTGACGAGTTGAAAGTGGGTCTTTCTTGCTTGACTTTTTTATCCTTTAACACTCTATTGTGGTTTGCTATGATAAAGATGCTGAGCTGAAATAAAGACAAGAAATGGCACTTGTAAAACCTGAAGAATATCCACTTACTTTGTAAAACCTAGCTAAGTGTATCCAATGTCTAAGTTAATCTTCAATCATCTTTCTAAAGCTTGTAGATCAATGTATTTTAATCATATTGCATGCTATCAGTCAAGTGTAAAAATAAACTTCCTTTTTAAAGATTAATTTACTTAATTTGCAAAAACCGTATACTTAATGTGCAGGAATTTTGATTTTTTTGAGAGCTCTTTGAATTTTCATTGAAGTAAGATTTCTGTTTATAATTTCTATTTCTATTATATTAGAGTTGACAGAGAGGGAAAAATGAATAGCCATCTGCTAATCAGTTTATTTCCCATAATGAAAACAAATGTGCAACTTCCCTAATCTGAAGGGCATAGAGCACTAACTTTGCAGGGAGCCAGTTACTTGCTGTCCAGGGAGGCTGCTTTCATCTTGCAGAAATAGCTGTTTGTGGAAGACCTTGATTGTGAAAGACTGCTGCTAAACTTGCCATGACTGTTCTGCCTGAAGCCAAAGGGGGCCTTGGTAGATACTGCAATGTGCAAGGCCTATAAAGCAGATATCAATTAATATCTTCAGATGCAAAAGGCTCTGTACCCATGTCCTGAGCCTGGTCCTGCTTAAAAGTCAGGCAGTTGTTAGTGAACCTAATCCAATAAACCCTGCTGTGGAGTAGCATCCAGCGCACTGAGAGATGTGATAATGTGAAAGTGGAGTTTTTGGAGTTATGGGCAGGGTTCAGTAGCCTCAGTTTCTGGGTCTAAGATGAGAAAAATTTTAGGCTGGTAGTTGCTTTGTCCACTGCAGCTTGTCTAATGCTGCAGAAAGTATGGACTACCAACTAGATAGAAGCTGTGTCGTCTTGTGCCAGGTGATGTCTGAATAGTGTGAGAGTAAGCTCTTGCAAAACCTCCTTAATTTCAATGTGAGGTGGAAGTGTTTTTTCCCTGATCTAGTGGCTTTGTAGCACGTTAATAGAAAAACTGAGAATGTTCTTGCTTCAAAATTGAGCTTGGGATATGGATTGAAGAGGAAAGTTTATCTAAACAGATAGGATGTGTCAGTGATAGGTCCTGTACACAATTAATCTCTCTGCACAAGCACAAAAGAAAACCAGTGTTCTCTTAGCTATCTCTTAATCTCATTGTAGGAATGGCTTATATACCTGAAAATCTGCCTCTATGAAGGTGCCGGTGAGGGAGATAAAAATATTATTGGAAGTAATTCTTACTAATGTTGAACTCTGTTAATGAAGATGGTGTTGAAAGATTTCAGTGTTACTGTCAGGCAATTAAAAATATGTCAGATTTAAGATGTTTGTGGGCGGTGTTAGACTGGCCAACATCCTGATGGAAGAATTTCCAATCCAGAAGTGCTGGTGTGAGGACGGGGGAAAAAAGAAACACTTTTCTTGCCAACATGTTGGTAGAGGGAACAATTTTCCTTGCCAGCATCCTGGAGCAAGGATTTTTTTTTTTTTCTGTCTGTACTAACTCTTGCAAAACTATTTCAGCGTATGAAATGTGCATGCTGAACAGTGGCAGTTGTGACCCTTTTTACAGCTGCTGCTGTTCTCTTCAGGCAGAATCGAGTGAGGAGCTGGCAAGGTATTATCAGATGAATCAGTCCATGAGTTGTGGCTTAGATCCTGAAAAGCAGCAGTAGAACTTAGTCTATATGGAACTGGTGCTTGTGAGATCTGTGCTGGTCCAGGGCTGGCTTCCAGGCTGGAGCAGATGGAAGGAAACAGTGGCCCTGGAGCCCACAGAGAGCTTGGAGAGGGGAGGACTGTAGCAGCTGGGAGGGAGGTAACATGAGACAAGTCTCTCCATAAAGTTTTGGGTGCAGAAGTTCCTCACTGCTGTTGAATTGTATGTTGTGCTGCTTGCTGCTTTTGAATCTTTCTGCTGTGGGAATAAATCAGCAATCCCTGTTTTCTGTTGATTTAGCATGATGACTGTGATTGTCCCAACAAATAAATGCCTAGGTAATGAATACTGAGGAGTGAAAAATAAAACCCTTCCAAGCAGACTGGTGCTCTTATTTTTCCCCTGGCTGCTCTGGCAGAAAGCAGGAACAGGGGAATGGGACAGTAACTCATGTCAGAGTTGGTAGCTTAGTGCATCAAGCCTGTGTGAGCTTAGCAGTGCCAGTTGGACCAGTCTGCTTTGAGACTGCCCATGAGAGTTCTCTTTTGACACAAACAGAGAAAATAAGCATCAAATTGGAATAGAAATATGAAAGCTTGTTTCTGTATTGAAAGCTTTTGGAGAGCTGCAGCTTTGTGACATGCCTCCTTCCCAGTTTTATGCTGTGGTGGTGATTTTTCCAACATGGAATCTGCAGTGAGGAAGCAAGGAAAACACAATTCTTGCTGTAAGCGCAAAGGTGTTCACAGTCATTAGTTAAGGAAAATTTGTAGTTAAGTGGAAAGCTGTGGGCTAGGGAAAATATTTTACAGGCTATGGCTTTTGAGTATTGAGCATCAAAGAAAGTCCTAAGTCCATGGAAGAATATGTGATTTATTAGAGACCTTGTTAGAAAGATGATAGTATATTTTCATATGTGACTTCTCCATGTTAACATGGAGATTTCATGGACTGATCAACAATATGACATGACCTAAAAATAATAGTGCTTATATAGCTTTCAAATGCTTGCTTCCTTTTAAAGTAACTTCTCAGATTCTCCAGCTCCTCTAGAAAAAAACCCAACAAAACTAAAACTCTACATTCATAGTTAACGTTTGCTGCTTTACCTTTGGGAGTCTGTAGATGAGTATATGAGAATGAATGTAGATCATCCTCTCAAACGTGCTGGGGTTTGTTCAGCCTCTCAGCATCAGCATATTTTTATGTGTACCCTCTACTTTAAATACTGTGTAAGCAAAAAAATAAGCTTTATGTCAGTTCATACAGGAACGAAACTGGCTAGGACATCCTGAACTAAAGGAATGTGACGTACCATGGATTCATGCTTTAGCCTGTCTGAACTGGAGTGCTTTCCATTCTTTCTCCTTTGATTCCTAATTTTAAGTCTTCTCTCATGGCTGTCCTTGGTGTAACATGAATTCAACCATTCTTGTGATCCCTGTCAACTCCCCAGGGGTTTCTCTCCCTTTCCTGTATTTTATGAAAGAGCTGATGAAGGAGCTATCACAGAAAAGAGATTTCCTCTTAAGTATTTCTTTGGCGTAAAGCTAAATCAGATTGTTTCCACATAACTCTGAATTTCAGAGACAAGTCTTTTAAAGAGCGTGAAATGCATGGCTCTCTTCTCTTCCTCTCCCCTCAGTGAATGAACCAAGTGCTAGTTCATGTGCAGTCCAAGTTTGCCTATAGCTTTTGATTCGAACTGCTCAGCTGATGCCTGTTGCTGATGTTTGATTTGCCTCTAGTCTATAACATACTGACACTCAGGTATCTGTTTCACCATGAAGCTCACGGGCAAGGACACAGATGGGGTGCAGTTAACCTTTCCATAGAGGAACAGACCAGCAATTACTGGCTGAGAAGTGACCCGTGTAGGTTATGTGCACAGACACAAATTCAAAGTTCTGCATGTGATTCTGGCTCTAGCACATGCTCTGTGTACATGTGCTTAGTGAATATTATTTAAGCCTTATTTTGGCCTAGTTTAATCAACACTTTAGAATAAGCTGGTAGGTGAAGTTTTGGAGGTCTTTGAATTGCAGCTCCAAGAGATTTCATTTCACACCAATTAAGATCTGGTAATATCTTTAGCTAGTAAAAAGGAACCTCGTAAGGAGGGGAGCGCATCAGTTTAATGTTCATATGGTAATTACCTATTTTGGGGTGACATTTAATAGGCTGAAGTTCACTGCTCTTCATTTTATCCTTTTGTGTGGGGATTGCTGGAAAAGAACGTGTACTTAACATTTTGGGATGTGACAAAGGAGGAGAAAATTATACCCCTTGGCTTTGCTCTTTTGATCTTGCATTTTTACCAAGGTGAAAATGCAGTGTGACTCAGATGTTAACTACAAAGTACATCTAGTTTTTTTTGTGTAGGACTTGCAGAGAAATTGGTCATTCAGATAGCAAAAGCATTTCTTTAATGAAAAAGAACTTTTTTTTGGGCACTTATCCATCCTTTGAATATTTGTGGTTATTCAGACTATGCAGTTACTTTGCAACAGGTGAGTTTGGTGATATTTGAAATAGAGCAAAGGAATTAAATCTGCATTAAATCCTATTATACATGAATGTCAATTTAATCTGTAGACAAATTAAAGGGTCTGTGACTTTTTATTTTATTCTTTTGTATGAAAGCAGTATCAACACACGTGTGTTGACTTTTAAATGCAAATAATTAACCTGTCCAAAGAATTATAACAGGGGCATAAGCCTCAGTTTCAACCAGTGAAAACTAAAGCCACTGGGATTTACCTGCCTTTTTTTTTCCTTTTCATTTTAGCATTTTAAAATGGACAATTGAACATTTGAGAATGAGCAGTTTTAATAACAATAAAAGTTAAGGTTTCTTCACCATGGGAGGATATGGTGTGTATGAGACTGTCTCTCAAGGCTTCATGAGGAGCTACTATTAGGGAGGGGAATTACATGGAGCCTTAGTTCCATACCATGAGTCTGTCTATTGTAAAATGAAGGTGTGGATATACAAGAGAAAAGTGAACCCACTGTATCTTCAAGTTACACTAATGCATGTAAAACTTAGTGACTTTTCTCTGAATTTTTTTTTCTATCTCTGAAAAATCTTCTCTTTAGGTAGGTAGGTACCTGTTTTCAAAAAAGCAAGAAATTTATGCCTGAGGAAATATAAATAGCAGAAGGTGAGAGGAAAACGGACAAAGAAAGAACTTGGATGCTGATAACAATGGAGCCTGAGAGGCATATTTAGAACAGCAATTCCCCTTGTTTTCAGACACCCTGCAGAACAGCAGGAAGCTCTTCAGGGTGGTTTTCTTGTGTTGCTGCGAGAAATGAAGAAGTGTTTCCTTAGAAAAAGGCCCTTTCTTGGGTGGTCTTGTGAGAAGTGAAGCTTTACTGCTATTCCTCTAGTATATTTACAATAAAGATGCCCAAATAATTTTAAAAGGTCTCTTAAAAAGTAGACTGTTAAAATGCATCATAGTTCAGGATTTGCATGGAGGAAGAGAGGGAAGAATAAGATTTTTTGACCAAATCACCTGATCCAAATTGATGGGGAGGAGTTTCCTGAAATCACTAGTTCTGCTGCTAGTTATGAGCCTGGCCCATTCATCACTGCTCATGCCTGAGCCTTTAGTCTATAACAAGAACCACACATCTGCTGGTGAACATGAATTGGATTAGTACACTTGGAAGAAGTACACCAGATAATTATAGCTGTTTCTTTTAAAACCAGTGTTGTATCCTCTTCTATAGAATGTATTTTCTGAATTAATCATAACAGCAATGCTGCTGAAGTGAAGCACTAGAATCTGTCTAGTGTAAATCTACCAGCCAGAGAAGTTTCTTTAGTTTATACCAGCTTGAGGATCTGTCTCAATGTTTTTTATTTTTCTGATAGAGATTTTGTCTGAAAAGAACAGCCAATAAAAGATTTTTTCAATTTTTCTAAAACTGGAGTGAGTACAGTAACAAAAATAACTAAGAAAAGCTTTGCAGGGTTACATCCAAATTTAAGTAGCAGAGTTTGCTTTGAAATTGAACCAGAAGTAATTTTAAAACTTCTTTTTCCTCTAATATTACAGGATAGTTTGTTTTGGGTTTAAATTAAAGTTTTGCCTTGATTTCTTTCATTATGAAAATAAGAATCAGTTGCTCACTACGTTTTGCACATCTGTCACAGCAACATTTAGAAGCAATTTCTTTCAGACTCAGAAACACCCCTATTAACTAAAGAGCAGTGGTGTAATATAAAGTAGTCATATTAATTGTTTGTTGAACAGAAATTTGCCACATTCTCATCTCTGAACAACCTACTGTATCAGAAGGGGAAGATCAGACTCTTTTCTCCTCCCTCAGAAGAGGAATTTTTTTATTAAAATGTTTCTTCAGAGTGTCTTGTAGTGTCAGAAATCAAAGGTCATAAAGATAGAAGGCCGGGTTTATTTATTTCTACCCGGCTGCTCTAATTAAAGGGTCAGAAGCAACTAGAGAGTCTCAGTTCCCTTTGGTTCTCAGTAAACCTCTGCAATTTATTCTGGAATGGGTGGAGAGGAGGGAGGATAAAACAGACATGTCCTTCTGGCTGCTGATCTTTTAAAGTCTTTGATCACTATCTACTTTATTTTTTTGATTTTTTTTTTGTCTGCTTTGCAAGAGGAAGGAGCAGTGCACAGGTAAATTAAATAAGTGCATTTAAATAATCAGGCATCTGATGTAGAGAGAAGGACAGGAAGGAGTGCTGCTGCTGTGAGTTGCAGAAAGAAACAAGTAGCAGTTTCAGTTCATAATTGTCTGTCTGCTCTGGCTTCAATGTTTGTCTTTAACATTATTTAAATGTATATATGCTTTTAAATTTCTTTGTTCCTGTTTTTCTGTTTAAAAAATGTACTGAAGAAATAAACTCAGTGGGTGTTTAAGTCAGTGAATATAACTGCAGCTGCCCTCTGGGCTCTGTGTGGAAGTGGTTGAATCTCAGGAACCAAAGTGAGTGTTTATGGGCTGGAAGGTGGTATGTGCTCTGCACCAAGGCATTTGACCCAGGATGTCATGGTCTTAGGGTGTCATTACAGCCTGGTATGCTCCAGGAGTGCTGGGACTGTTATAATGTGCAGCAAAATCATGCCTACCCTCCTTTCATTGCACTGAGTTCTCATAATTTGTTGCTTATGATGGTGGCTGTGCCAGTGTATTTCTGTGTATATATATGAACATCTTTATGTACACATAAGCACGAGTAACTATGTGGTAGATGATTGATTTACCTCACTCATGCTGTTAATTTGCAGAACTCCCTGCCACGAGAACTGATGCTGAGGGCTAAGACATTCCTGAAACAATTATACTGTTGTGGTTAAATCTCAATTGTGTATGGGTTGAGGTTAGAGAAGAAGTGAGACTTTGCTCACTTGCTAAATAATATTGGTCAATTTTCTGGTTTCCATGTTTGGGTATTTGGTTACCAGGTTTGGTGCTTGCTGTATGCATCTGTGTGAATTGCCTGAAAAGAAGGGTAGAGAGGGAATTAACACTTGAAGATTTGCTTCCTAATTCCCTCTTCAAAGCATCAGATTGAAAACGTATTATTTGTTGACTGCAGAACCAGTAACATGAGCTATGTTTTTGGTGGAGTCAGCTCCCTTGTTCTCACCAGGAAGTGCTAGTGTTTTCAGTTTTTCAGCTTTCATCTTGAGTCTTAATATTTCATATTAATCTTAAAGCCCTGTCAATCTTATTTCAAGATAGTATCTGAGTTTCTTGGTTTAGCTTTTTGGTAAGAAGTTTAAAAAAGTGATATAATTACTCTAATAAAATCTCCAAATGCTTGTGAACAATGATGGCATTTCTAGCTGCTTCCTGATTGCTGGAAACATGACTCAGAAGGTCTGGTTTTTTTGAAGTTGGATGACACTATACTTTACCAGCTGCAGAAGACCTAGTTTTCAGACTGTGGTTAATTTATGAAGATTGTCTTATTTTGATTTTTTTAAAAAAGATTTAAAGTAAGTAGCTTTATGTTGTCTGTGTCTGCTTCTATTTATCAAAGTTCCTTTTGACAAGTGTAAACAAAAAATAAAGCTCTTTTCAGTTGTCTACACTGTCAAACCTTCAAAACCATTATCTGGGGGAGGAGAAAGGTAGTGAAGGAAAAATAGTCTGTCAAATCTGAAATAAAGGGAAACTTCAATGGTGGAGTGAAGACCTGAAAGCAGGCTCATGCAACAAAGACCATTAGTGTAGGAAGTGCTGATCAATGATGTTACATAATTCACAACAAATATTTATGGCCAGGCTGCTGGCTAGCAACAGCCTCCTGAAGGCATTAGAAAATTTGTCTTTTATTCTGCTCTAGAGAAACCATTTTAGGCAGAACCACTTGGGGACAGTGACTGCAGCACCATGGAAGCAAATGGAGTGCAGTCAGACCATGGTCAGGCAACTGAAATAGGCTTTGCATTATCTTGCCCCCTATTTTAATTTGTGTGGAATTTATAAAATATACTGGGGGCTCCAAACAGCAGTGCTGACAAACCTGAGCTTCACATGTGTATGGGGGAACGTATACTGTTGTAAGTGGCATATTACAGAAGGGTAAATGGAAATTGTCTCCTAAGCAGTTTTTCTAAACCTTGTTACATGCTGATGTTCTATCCTTTTAATTACCAACAAGCTGGCATTTATGGCTGTGTGTAATCAAGAAATGGAAGATTTTATAACACCTTTTATCCCCTGACATGTGGTGAGGGAAAATCAGTCTGTTTTTATCCTCAGGCTTCATCTGCCATAGGGCAAAGTTTGTCCAGTTTTCCCATGCACAGAGGTTTTCATTGCTTGTGCAGTTTCTGTGGACATCCACATTGCCCGTCTGTATCTGTTCCTGACGTGAACTCAGTCGTATGTTGTTAGGTGATGAGTACCAATCTACTGGCCTGTGCATAATAAAACAACTGTGCCTGCATTTTAATGGCATATTTAACTGAGTGGTCTTGCTTGTTTTGTTGTGCTTCTGCTGTTGCCAGTAGTTTCAGGATGGTATTACGATATACTTGAATTGTGCCTGTTCCCAGGCCCCCATCTCTGCTGCCAGACTTTCCTTTAGGCCAGGAGGACAAGTTTTGGTGGTTTATGCATGGCTAGTTATTCTAAATACTTTTCATTCCTACTTAATGTCTATTCTAGAATGGTCTTTCCTCAATTTGTTGCGCCTCTTATCCGTACACCTTAATCCCCTCCTCTTCATTTATGATCTTTGCAAATGATCAACTACAGCTCCCCTAAAATGCTCAAGATTGGTTGCTGTTGCTGCTCAATGATTTGAAAGTTGAAGACTGAAATTGTGCTGTTTGATCTTTGGGCCAGTGGAGACTTTAAATGTCACAGTGGTGGCATGTTCAGACTTTAGGGCTGAAGTTGGTTTACTGCTGACTGTATGTGTTCAGTGCTGGTTGTGAATGAACTGTTAACAGGTCTGCTTTTTGACTAAAACAAGAATGAAATGTAAAGAAAAAGGAGACTAGTTAAAAGCACAACAGGTAAAATGTGAATCCTAGTAACTTTTAGGGTAGGTTTTAACCTATACTGTTAGTGGTGGGACACTAGTGTTCCTTATGGGTTATGGACAAAGTTGGTGTTGCTGGGATTCAAAGCAGAAGATTTAATTTTAATTTTGCATAATTTCATGCTGATGCATTAGTAAAAGTCCATTGCCACTTGCTTTTCATATAAGTGAAGGAATTCCTGTTAATTTTTAGTTTATTCTAACCCAGGTTTTATTTTACTCATTTTTAGGAATATATGTAGATACTCTAGTCCTCCAGTAACATTCTCTTTTTATATTTACCAGATTGACTGAAGAGCTATTTGATTTTCTTTTTTGGGGTGGGACAGGCAAATGCAGATGCCTGCCTGAAATTTTGCTAGTTACTGCTGCCCAAGTAGTCAGAGGCTGTTAAAAATATGGAAATCTCCATGAAGGTGCATTTTATTGGGGAACTAGAAAAGCATTAAAATACCGAGAACCCCCCTAAGGGTCTTGTTCCCAAAATTCCTCTCAAAACAAAACCCATGGATCCTCTGGGGATCCATCCTCTCGATCTAGAGTAATTCTTTTCAGAGATGCAAATGAGTAAGTTCAACTACTTGTGTAATGTTTCCTTTCTCAACACCTAATGGTAAGTAAGCAAAAACTAACTCCCTGGTCTAATGACTCTTCTTCATGTTCCTTTATAAGTTCCCAAACGAAGCTCTTATTTAAAGAAAATGTCAAACTGTATCATCTAAGGAAGTGAAATTATGATTCATTATGATCTGTGGGATCAAATTTTCAAATGTTTTATGGCAGCCTGGGTAATCAACTTAGAAATTTTCTTCGGTGTCTGTCAGAAAGCAACTGATTGTAAGCAGTACACTGGAATACAAACTTGCCAATCACATGTGTTGACTGGCATTTCTGAGGTACACTGGAAAAAGAATTTGTCTTTGAGGGGAGGTTGCAGTATTGATCTTATGTAGCTGCTATTCCTTCCCCATATTCAAGTTAACATGGAATTCTAGGTGCACTATTAATTGTATTTGTTAGCATAGCTGTAAGAATATGCTATTAAACCAATTGACTGAATTTTGTTTGTTGAAGCATCTTACTTCCTGCTTTACATATATCTTAATTGCTTCAGGTTGTCTGAAATCTTTTTAATGTTCTCCTAGAAAATGTTTGAGATCTCTTCGCTTTTCTTATTTAGGAATTCTATATGGTGTATGCATCAGTTTCAATTTGAGTTGAATGTGTAGGGGGAGATTGATATTACAAAAGCAGTTTGTTTGGAACGTTCACTATTTCTTTGTAAATATTAGTTTATTTTTTTGTCTCTGTGTAGGACTAATGCTTGGCAATAGCTTTTTCTTTGAGGGACTACTGTTTGGTCCTATGCAAAATGTCAGTAGGTGCTAAAGTGCAACTTAAATCCTTTAGATAAAGGTTCTAATCAGTTTAGTGAATTGATGCTCTTATCCTTTGAAGGCAAACAGTGACCATAAACTTTATCAAGGTCTTTCATCCACGACACTGGTTATAGACAAGCTATAACCAGACTCTCCATACGACAGGAATTTCAGCCAGTGTATCTCTTGGTGGAGCAACCATGTCCAAATACAAATCTGTTCAGAACACGCTCAGGTTAAAGGCTTCCAGGAGGCCATAAAGCTTTGGGGTGAGATGGTCTTTAAATTTGGATCTCTAAGCATTATTCTGACTATGAATTCAGGTAAGATGGACTCTAATGGGCTTGGCGTGTTGTTATCCCCTTTGCATGACAGCTATGTTCAGAAACAAGTTTAAAAGGAGAAGATTGCCAGCCATTGCTAGGGCTGGAAGTCTTGTAAAGGGTGAAGCAAAATACTTTGCTTCAGAAATGCCCTCAGATAATGGGAATGACCCATTACCATCTCAGCTACCAAAGGTTTGGTTGCTCGTAGAGGTATCAGCTGAAGGAATCCAAGAGTTGTGACTGCTGTTTGCATGGGATTGTTAATGAATGCACTGTGTAAATGACTCTTCTTGCTGGGTCTTGAAGGCCTTCTACTGAGATCTGCAGAGTCCCACACTGGGAAAATCATCCCTGTTTTGTCAAGGTTTTTAAATTAGAGGCTTCTGATTTCAGCACCTGTGCTTCTCTTTGGCCTTGAGATTACACAGTGCTGTTTTACTTTCTTTGGGCATGAATTCTTCTCTGTTTATTCTTGCACAAAAGAAAGAAAATGTAGCCATAAAATATAGTCAGTTCCTCAGCTGGCATAAATCAGCATAGTTCCACTGGCTGCCCTAATTTAAATCCAAATTTGATGAAATAACTTCAAATAGGGTTGCAGAATAAATTAAGCTGATAGAAAAAAATCCTTAGGTGACTAAAATCCAAGTCTAATTTTCCAGTAGAAGGGCATCAGCTGCTACCTTGTGCTGTCACAACCTCATATTGGCTGCTTATGGCTCAGTAACTGATATTGGCTCTGAAGGAGACACTTGGCTGCTCCTTTGGCCAGTGGAGAAGAAATGTTGGCTGCTGGCTCTTGTGAGAGAGCAGAGCTATAAAATGAGGAAATAATAAAACATCATGATTTGGTTAGGGTCACAAAATATTGTAAATGGAAGCATATTGGCCTTTCTGTTGTTTTTTAAGTGCTTTGTATGTTGACTAGCCAGCTTCCTGGATGTCTGCATTGCCTTAACTGTTTGACTGTTTAAAGGTGATATATAAGGGGTGGAAAAATAAACTGTTGGTGACCTTTTGTGTAAACTAAGGCTCGAAACAACAGTTTTCTTGAATTTGTTTCCTTTCAGACCTTTATCTTATTTTGGCAATGAAGTCTCCTATGTCCAGCTCCCACCCCCAGAAATCTTGGTAGTTTATAGGATAGTACAGGAGAATTGCAGTGACCAGAACTTGTATTAACATGTTTAGAGTGGTATTTTCAACCCATCTATTTTTGTGTAATTTCTGTTTCATCTGAGAATTACAGGTGCCTCAGAAGAGCAAATATCAAATAATAGTGTACCTTGTTAGTGTACATTATTCCTGCCATACCAGGAAATATGAACAATTGCCAGGAGTGATGCACAGCCATGACTTGTAGTTCACATGTGAGCTTTCTGCTTCACAGGGGTAAGCTGGCTTGGTTTTTATAAAACACTGAGCAGACAGAAGATATGGGCTCAGCATGAGTTCTGTTAACAAAGACTTTGAATGTGAAACCATGTGTAAGCACTGAGGGGTGCTGGGTGTCCCAGGGTGAAGGGCAAGAAAGAGAAAGTGTAAAACTGCAAGTCTGGCCCATTGCACTGTTTTGGTCTTGTGCATGTGGATTTCACAGGAAGGTTGAACCAGAGTGTGTAGGGCTTTACTGCTGAGTCTCATATGAATTACCTTGTACTGTGTGAAAAGCTTGGAAGTGTTTGGTATTACTACCCTTTCTGCCCCAAGGCTCATTGTTGTGGATTCCACATTCATTCTTGTGGACTTTTTCTGAGCTAGTATTTTGTAACTTTTTGGGTGTAAAAAAAAATTATTTTTTTTATTTCTTTTCCTTTTGCTGCTGGATGCAAATACAAGGATAATTATGGGAGGGTACAGACACTTGTGACACATCAAGAAATATTTGGTAGATTTAGATAGAAAGATTAAACTGCTTTTGAGCCTGATGTTCAACACCAGTCAGTACCTATCCAGGTGAGGTGGAGAGATGGGTAAAAATCCTTCTGTGGACGCAGATGGAAAGAACATTCTGTGTGAAAACTCAGTAGCCTGTTATTGGGGCACAATAGCTTTACAAGCCATGAGATGCCCTTTTGCCGATTCCCATCTAGGAATGTCCACCTGTGTGCAATTCCACCAGGTCTGTGGCCTAACAGATGGTCTTAACTAATGAAAAGAGTCATTTTAATTAGTCCATCTAAAGACATTTATTCACACTGGTGGGTGCTCCCAATAAAGTTTCAGTGACTAGGATCTGTGTTGCTGGCTTCCAGCAGTCACCATCTGTTTGGTGGCAGAAACTGGCTGTGGTATCACCGCATGTATTTCCCACTCCAGTGGGCTGGAAACAGGTTTAAAGCTTGGGGAAGGAGGGGGAAAGGTCTCCCAGTTACTGCCTACAGCAGTTTGAAAGATGTGGTATCCCTGCTTCCAGACCTAGGATTACAACAGCTTATCCTGCTATCTCTAGCAGCAGTTTCAGAAAGCAGCTTTGGAAATCATGCTCATTTCCTCTGGCAGCAGTTCTTTAATATTTGAGAATACCTTAAGTGTATTTGCTAAGGCTCTTTCTTAGACTGTTGGACTATTTCTTAATTGAATGTAGAAAATCCCTCTATTTTTAATGACTGTTAGAATATAATCTAAAATAATTAGAATTAGAAATGTCATGCCAGTAATGCTTATTCTGGGAATACAGGAGTTTACACGCTAAAGAAACCTCACTGGCTGCATATTAAAGGAAACCACTTAATGGCAACGCTCAATTAAAAATTAGGAGGGATGGTAGGGAGTTGGAGCAGTACAATAGAAGATTTGCAAGGCTTTATTGCCCATGACTAGTTTGTATCCTCTGCACACTGACAAACTAGTTTAGTTAAAGGGATAATTAAACCAGTGGGAAATTACAAAATTTCCTGGAGGTGAAACACAGGCTGGACATGAGACAGGAATTGTGGGAATTCAGCATCCTTTAGGATAATTCTGACTATAAGTATTGTTTACATATTTGACCTACTTACAGAGCTTCCCTGGACAACTCCTAGATCCTCTCCATTGCCAAACCCTATACAAACTATTTTTTTCAAGCTTTAATTTTCATGTGTGTTTAATGAAAGCTTTTCGCATGAAAAGGGTAGTGATAGTATTACATTTTGTAATTTTTAATAAAGACTTCCTCATAAGATTTGATTAGACAAAGTTAGAAGTCTGAACTGTTGAGAGACCTTCCGAATCATTGTGACTGACACCTGCTTCTTCCAAGTAAATAAAGGTATATTCATTTATTTTCTGGTTTCTGTGGTTTCATTTTCATGTCCTTATGCTTTTGCTGAAATATTTTTTTGTATGTAAAAACTACTATTGGCACTGAGGCCAATAACATTCCTTTAGGAGGTATTATTTAAAAAGCAATCACTCAAATCATGAAACATACTAAGATTCTGAGTTGCTGTCTTCATAGTCAAAGATCTGGTAGAAGCAGTGGTGCCCATTTTGGATCAGTGCGTTTATTTTGATATCCCCTCCCCTCCCTCTCCCATGCTGATGTGATCAAATTTTCATTGTTAAATTATCTGCCATTCTCAAAAGGCCTGAAGGGCAGCCTTGAGGTCATATTCACGCTAGCTGTCAGTATCACTTGTGGAACTCCTCCTCCTTCAAACTAAATTTACCTGTTGTTGTTGGATAGTTGCCATTTTGTTGACACTTAGAGACTGACTTTTGGCAGATAAATGTGCCTGACCTTTCCTCAGAGGGACCAAGAGTTTTCTTCCCTGGAGACAAATTGGTTTAAGAGGCAGCCTCATGCCAGGATGTGTGCAAACTGCTTTACAAATGATGGGTCCCACTTCCAAAACCCTACAGCTTGGCTACCCAAGCTGTAATTTTTTGTTGCTCTCCTGCCTAGTCATGGACCAGGGTCCTGCTGTTTGGCAAACACAAAACTAGGGCGTCCTCGCCCCAACATATCTGTGTGAAGTACAAAGATGGCAAGAGACAGTGGCAAACAATATGATGTAGCTCTGGGCAGAGCAGCTGTAGCTGCAGGCTATTGTCAAGCACCACACACGGTCATAGTCACAAAAATTAAAGGATATGCAAGTTAGCAATGAAGAGCTTCACAAGGAAAAACGTAAGGATGTGTATTTGAGAGCTTAGAAATGAGGGTCAGATTGGCTCATGTGCTAACTGCAGGTAGAAGCCAGGTGAGAAACGCCATGTAAGAGCTGCAAAATAATAATGTTTATATAGATTAATGGGAAAATATCTAATAGAAACTCTTAATCCAGAAGAGAAACTTCTGTTCAGGAATGAGTGCAGTAAAATTGGAGAGGTTTGACTGTAGATTTACTCAGTTCTAATACATTTCCCATGACATCCATTGCTTGCCATCACCTGAGATAGATTTACGTGGCCTGGTATACTTTGATCTGTTTCAGAGTGACCTTGATTTTATATAGTATGCAGTAAAATCTGCTGGACCAAGGACTGGTTTCAAACACGTTCCATTTGCTCGTGCCCAGAAGACCGGGACAGAGAGTTGAAGGTGACATCTTTAATGGCTAAAAGCAGGACTCAACAGAAAGTATCTGTCTTGGACTAACTCCTTGAAGACAACTCCTCTGCCAGTTGTGCATGGTCCACCAAAGCCAGTCCTGTGGCTCCCACACAGTGAAGAAATTCCAGAGGCCAATATGGGGTATAATTGGAAAGGAGAATGCAGGCATAATTTGGGCACAATCAAAGATGCTTTGTGAGGACCAGATAAATGGTGAAGGTGTTAGGCCTGGTGGCTATCTTCAGGCAAGCTTCAGCTAAGAAGAGTTACTGGATACCCTTTTGGGTGGAGATGAACTGTAGGGGAGAATTTCAGGTTAAAGCAGATAAATGGTTTTTAGACCAGTTTTCTGTTGAAACTATACCTGAGGCCATATTAATCTCAATGAAGTATTTAATGTGGAAGGTTTTTCTCCAGCTCAACATTAAATTTTAGGAAAAAGGAAGTAAAGTGGTGTTGGGTTCCTATTTTAACCCTTAGCACAATATGAAAAACATTAATCTGGGTGATGCTTTACAAAAATTCTCCTGTTATTTAGGTACACTGTGATTTTCCCATATGACTACCCTTGCAAGATTTGTTGTCTAGTCTGAGATAGACATCTCTGGTTTTACTAAAAATATCAAACAATGTCAGTTTTCTCATTGTGAAACAGCAAAAAAAAAAAAAGTGTAGGGAGTCATTAAAGCTCAGGATCTTCCTTGGCATGGGAAAACTGATTCACATCCAGTTCTTCTTCAAGTAGACTAGACAGCACAATTAATAGTTTGAGAGGAAAAAAAGACAATGAAAAGAGCTGGTAGATGAGTAGTAAACTGGGGTACTGGGTGGATTTTGTAAAGATCCAGATCTTAAAATAGTTGTAACTTGGGAAAGAAGCCATTACAGGAAGAGACATTTATAAGAAGAGGAAAAATGAGGTGAAAATGGACATTTTTAATGTGGAAGTAAAGGGCTGAAAATCAGAAAGCTGAGAGATCTTTGTGATGAGAGAAGTAATGGAAAGTGAGTTGCAGGTGAGGACTGATTTCAACAGGATCATATGAGAAGGAAGGAGGAGGAGATGTGCAACAGAAGAGATCTCCGGTTTGAAGATCTGTCAGTCCAAAGACTTGATCCAAAGGTCATGATAGCATTAGTTTTCAGATAGGCTTTGTCCCAAGTCTTTGAGCTTCTGAGGTTTCATCTAAAACAGATGATTTATTTATTTATTTTGTGAAAGGCAATTGAATTAGACCTGTCATCAGTTACTTATCATGGTACTGAAATGGTTAATATTTTTGTTGTTGGTGCTACATTGTTGTTGCATTTATTATACCATATGTTCTCGCTGGGGTGTCTAGCTGGTAGGAGCATCCTTGAATTTTTTAAATAACCTGTGTTGCTTCAAATGCACAGACTTTGAGTTCTAGTGAAGATGCTACTTTCTTTCCTGAGTTGATTTATGCTCTAGATTAAGCGAAAATGAGGTATGGTTAGGACTGATCTCTGAGGCTTGAAGCTCCTTTGAAAAAGTCCCTGCTGAGAACTGGGAGTTTGTTTCTAAGCCTCTTAAAAGGCAAATCCTGTGTTACAGCAGTCTCATTTTAATGCTGACAGCAACTGACAACGTGTGAGGATTCTGTTTATCCAAAGGACAGGTGTAGCAAACGACCCTGATCTTCACCTATGCTCCCTCTGATACATTGGAGTAAGCTTGTAGGCTTTTCTCCTAGAGTAAATTGCTTTCACTACCTTTGGCCACGGAGCCAATTTCCGTAGGAAATATGCCTGGAAAACCTGACTGAGTTAATGCTCTTGTTGCATATGCTTGAATTTTCTCTGTCTCTATCACTAGTTGAGCTCTGAAGATTATGGTGGTTTGGGGAGGTTTTAGTCGAAAAAGCCTACAATTGAGGATGATCTGAAGATAAGAAGAGCACACAATCTTCTCAGCAGATCTTTATGAGAGGTGCAGCAAAGCATATTTTTTCAAGGTCTTGGAATATTAGGCAAGGATTCAACTCTGTTGATTTAACTGCCTCAAATAGTAGAAGATGTAATCTCTGATGCTTTTAGCAGCTCAAGTTGTAGGCATTTATGTTTGTGATATCTGAGCAATTACTCAGAGTAACAAAAGTTTCTGAATTTTCTTCGGAGTTTCACCTAAGTCCTGTCATGCTCAAGTACCTGAGTCTCTGCTTTTCAAAAAGCTGATTCAGGGTCAGAGAACACATTCTGACATTTGAAAGCTCGTGCTGCTTTACAGCAGAGCAGAATGTATCTTTTTCTTGTACGAACTGAAGCTGGATTGAAGCTTCATTCCTTGTAACATTCTATGCAACATCTTTTAACAGAATTTGCGTGATCAAAGCTTCCCTGAGCAGAACTATTCGTTACTATTCCAGCCTGTGTACTTAATTTTTTAGAGTTTTTGTGGTTTGAAGTTTTCCAAATGATTAAGTTCCTCTGTGAAGGAGCATAAATCAGCAATATACAGAACAAAAGAGGAGGGAAAGCGAATGTGAAAATGCGTTGCTGAGAGCAGTGGAAAACCCCCCCCACCATAATTACTATTCAGATTGAAAACCTATGCAAGGATATATTTTCCTCCTTTTTTTAGCTGTCTTCATCTGAGTTACCTTTCCCTTTTCTTTCATGCATGTTGTTGGAATTTTAGTTATAAAGCACGAACAAGAGAAGTTAATTTTAGCTTTTGTGAGTTATGGTTGTGCTTTTCATTTTCCCGCAGGTGTTCCGCACAGCAAGACAGTCTTGTTGGGTCTGTTGTACGTTGCCCACACAACATTACTAACACGCAGCTGTGCAGAAACATCTGGACAGCTTGACTTGAAAGCATTTGGAATGTGTGCATGTGAATTTTTCCTCTAGCCATGTAGGCATGATGGGTAGGGTGTTCCATGGGCCACTGCTTCTCTGGCCTGAGCAGTGGAGGGCTTTGATGTCTTGTTTCTGGTGTTTTGTTTTTGTTTGTTTGTTTGGTTTTGTTTGGTTTTTTGTTTGTTTTGGTTTGGTTTTGTTTTTTCCCTTTCTCTCTGTTGCAATTTTTTTAAAAAAAATACTTCTTACCTCTTCCAGGAAGGCTGGAGCATACGTAAACCTTATTTCTGGGATGGAGGATTGGAGGGAGAAATGGGAAGCTGCTTCTTCTCAGCTCAGACATTCGACCAGTGTAGGCTCACACCATTGATACTGAAATGCTATGCTGGAGGCTAAATGTATCTTGCTACTTATAGAAACATCATGCTCTTCGTTGCTTTTTACACTGCTGACATTTTTAATATCCCCTCTTAGCCCTCAGGTCTTTCCCAACTTCCTCCAATCTGACCTCTTCCCATCTTAGTATTCGTTTAGTCTTTCTAGGCTTTTGAAGCTTCTAGCTTATTTGCTGTTTTGATCACTTCTGTACCAGGCTCCTGTGTTACCTGTAATGGAAAGTGCAGTGGACCTGTATGCTTTAGCCCTGTTGGGGTTGTTTGGGATGCTGCATCCAGAAATTTGGGGGCTGATATGTTTTTGACTGGTTGCTTGAAGCACTTGGTGAAAATGATACTTCATGAGTTGTTCTATTCTGATCATCACCTTTGCTTTGAGAGGCTTCTTGGCTTGGTATAAACACAGCTATGTTTCTTCTAACAGCAGCTATGCCAGCAATATATTTTTATTTCTAATGTAGTGAAAATCAATTTGACTCTTTTTGCTAAACTTGACTGGATGTCTAAATAGCTATTGAATAATATGATTTTTTCTGATTGCATTTGATCCATCTGCTACTGAACTTGAGAGAAAGGCTCCAGATGATAAGAGGAGAACTGTCTCTTGCGATGTAGTGAAGTTTTTGGTGATGTGATGTGGTGTTTTTTTGTTTGTTTTTTTTTTTTTTTTTCCAATTGCCCATTGAATTCTAGTTTAGTGCTATACTATTTTGTAACTACTCATTTCCAGTTTTTTTGAGGTGGTTGTGGCTGATGGGGATCCTGAGGTTAGATTCCTGGCCATATTTCAATGTGGTATAACATCTTTTGCTTTTTCTGTCTTCTGTTTTCTCATCTGTTTCCAGGTCTTTATTAATCTCCCAATTATACAGCCTAAAGTTGTGCTGGCTTTTGAGCTGGTAGGTTTCCTGTAGAGGTTTCCAATTTCAGCACCTTTGAATGTTTCTGGTTTTCATTGCTGTAGTATGGGTGTAAAACCAGAGGTGACTAGAGCTCACTGCCTTCCTGTTTAATTGCATCTTGAGCCCTAAAATGTCTAATAACCTGAAAACTCAGAGAAGGAGCTGTCTTGAGCAAGGCTTACTGGCACACCTTTGCAGCACAGAAGATGACAATATGCTTATTCTGCTTGTGGTTTTATTTGGCCAGATTTGAGCCAGATGTGAACAAGTATAACTGTCTTAGTAATATGTTGTGCTAGTAAGCCTTTTATCTCAACTTATTTTGGCTAGGCAGAGACTGGAGGCTAAGGGAGCAGATGATGTGTAGAATTACCCAGCTGCATTCAGTGGCAGGAGCTTTCCTACTGAAGAGACCAAGTCCGCTTTGTCCAGGAGTGGTCTATATGATGCAGCCAGCATGGCTGGCCTTGAGGTGGGCTATATGCAAAGGTCCACCTTGGGCTTCTGTGGCTTTGCCTACTAGCCAGCAGATCCCCCTGCTTTCCATACATCTATTTCTAGCAGCCATTGCACTTTCCACTGGGTTCAAAATCAGGGAAGTGTATCGAGCGCTGTAAGAGAGGTTTGTTATTTAATATTACTTTCCTCTATGAATATATTTTCTGTCTCAATCTACCTCACGTGTTCCCAGCCATTGCTGTCCACTGGATGAGAGCACTGAGGAAGTTACATCAATGGGACAAGTTCCAACTTTACTCTTCATGTATGTAGCTTCCCTTTCATTTTTCTCTGTGCACTGAAAAATGTTAAAGGCTTTTACAGTAAATGTCATCCTTGCAATGCATAGAAGGATAAAATTGGTCCAGAATTTTGAATGGTTCAAATGTGAGAAATACATCCTCAAAAGCGATTTTAGTCTTACCTAGAATAATCAACCTATGTAGTTCTAAAAAAAATATTTATTTCCTAAAACTCAGACCTGTCCTTGGCAGTTTGATGTTTCCTGCCCACTGATATCGCCATTGATTTACCAGTTTGATGTTTGGAGTTGCAGTCATGAAATGGTTGTTCTAATGGATTAGAAGCACCATGGAAAGGAAAAACCATGTTAATTTTCTTATGGCTTGCAGATTAGTTTTATCTGAGAATGTTGTACTGAATTGGTGGTTACTTAGATGTTCATCTAATAAGGGAAAGCATAAGCAAGATAGTTACTTATTTCCTTTGTTTGCTAAAAGGACTAGGAAATTTAAGGAAGCTGAGTGGGTGTTTTGCTGTTTCTGTCAAGAAAATACTTTTCTTGCAATTACAGTCCTTTTTTTCATACTGACAAAATAAAGTGCTGTCAATCTGACCAGTATGAAGTACATTTTAAAGTGCAGGAGAAATAAATAAGCAGTTTCTGACCTGGCATTTTGAAGGTTAGGCTGATGCTCTGTCACTAGCTTGGCTGACTCTCAGAATGGTGGCAACGACAACTTTTTGTGGTTTTGTGTTTAATCCCTCTTACATGTTCACTTTGAATACTTGTGTCTTAGTTTCCAAATTGTTTTATTTTTTGGTGTAAACTATTCTATTTTTTTGTGTGCACCCTGGTGAATACTAAATTACATAAGGAGGTGTCAGGATAAGGACCTCTCCTGTCTTCACTGTTTGCAGCACAATTGGTACAGATGTTCTTTAGACTGAGGTCTTACCAGCATCTGGGTGAGATGCTGAATTGGATTCTGGCTTTCTGTTTTTGGTTAAACTCTCTTTTGTGCAGTGTTTTCAATTGCAAATGAAGTGTCTTGCAATCTCTTCTGGAGTAACTAGAGAAAACTTTTGAGAATTCAGCAATTCCTGAAGCTGCTCAAGGTAATATCAAAACTAAAGGGATAATTTCTTTTTTTAAGGTTTCCAGCTTGGACCTACAACTAAACTCCAAAGACCTGTGTTTTGGATCCAGAGATTTGAATCAACCCTCACTCCTCTTGTCCAGTATCTTGGAGGGGAAGTTGTAGTTCAAGATGAATGCAATGCTTATTGTTCTTTGACAGTGGATTATCAGTTACAATGAAAGTTTATGTACATGGATAGGCCCTGGAGAGACAGTTCTGTGTTAGCAAGGTTATTGTTTTTCAACTGTTTGGAGTAAGAGGAGCTTTATCTATTTAAAGCAGTTTGACGGTTGGCACTACAATCTACAAAAATTATTTCCTTGAGCTCCTGTTGCAGCACAAGGCACTGTTACCCAGTCTGGATTCCTGTGCCTTTTTAGCCAAAGGCACTTTGAGAAGTCCAAGAACAACATCTTTCTGTTTTATTAATGGAGCAGGGTTTAAATCCTGCTTGACCTGTGAAAATCTGAAGACAGTCTTACACGTTTTAGTGACATCCAGATTGGATTAGTGTAATTCTTTGTTTGTACTTCTGCCAGCGTCATCATTCAGAAATTACCGCTTCAAAACGCAGTAACGAGAATGATCTCTGTCACTGCAGAAATAAGCAAGCTAAACAATCCAGACTTCTCTCTTCAGAGGCTTCCAGCTCTAACAAAATTGGCTGGAACATCTGTTTTCTGTCTTAAACTATTTAATGATTAGGTTCCTAATTGTTTGACTGGGTGTCTGTGTAAGCACAGACCCAGGCATTTTTGAGTTGATGCTGGACTTCTGGCACTAAAAAGCAATACTGCATAGATAAAATACGATCAATTTATATGAAATGCTTTTTAAATAATGCCACCTTCAGTGTGAATTTTATGGAAGAGCTTTTGTTAAATTGGTTTCTTGTTAGTTGCAGCTAGTACAGCTCCTCAGCTAATGGTATGTTGCAGATTTTAGGATTACTATTTTAAAGAGTTGCAGTCTAACTTTGAGATACCTCCTTAGAGGTTATTTGATGTATAGAGACTCAGTTGTCATAGAGGGAATAGTTTACTGTTCCTTACAAAGACAGAACACATGAAGACTGAAGTGTGTCTATTTCTGTCTGTTCAGTGCTTTGTAGTTCAGGAAAGAATGAAACCAAATGCTTAACTTTAACCACATGCTTTGCTAGAACACATAAGCAAGTGTTCAAATGTTTCCCTGTGCACTTTTTGGAATTAGGTCGTATTGAAGTTATTATGCTTTGTCAAGCTAAATGTGATTTCTGCATATTGTTTTGTACAGCCCCCTCATAATGGAAGCCTGGTTCTGAGGAATGTTTTCTGGGCTTGCAGCCATTGCATCTTTGCAGGTGAAGACTGAATCTATGAAGCTACTTTTCTGAATGTAAAATGTGAAGAAAATCACCCACCAAGGAGAATATCATAAGAAGTTTCTGTTTTCTGTGTTGGTTCTTCCCACAGAAAACTGACTTTTTCTCTGTGGCTGTCTTTTTAAACAACTGATACCAGAGAGTAAATCAAGAGTAAGCTTATGGAAAAACTCACTTAATTTCAATATTATCCTCTCTGGTTTTGTTATCAATATAATTCTGCATTTGTGTCATACAATGAAATGGGTCAGCAGAAGTTTTTAACGTTCCCAGAATTCAGGTCATGGGTGTTTGTTCTGAGCAGTGATGACATGTCCTGCTTGCTCTCAGTAAAGAGGCAACAGAGGTGCATGAGGTAGTTTCCGATGGTTTATTTATTCTCTGTCATTCAGGCTGTATCAGGTCACCAGGATGGTGATATTTACCAGCATAAGTATACTCCTACTTTCCTATTTCCAAAACATCATCACAGCAGTGAAACTGGAGGATTTTAAGGCTGCTTGTGTGTTGCTACTTATAATATTGCTTCTGTGAGTTCCATTTTTTTTTTGAAGGTAGAACTACCAAACACTCCTCCTTTGTACATCAATCTTCTACAGACCATTGTCATCTTATTCACAGATTAGAACTTAAGTTTTTTCTGTAACATTTTTGTCAATGTCTTTTTTTTAATTAATTCTGATCTAGTAATGCATAAGTGGTTTGCACAGAAAAACAAGATGATTAGATATTTGAGTAGAGAAGACAAAAGGACATTTCATCAACACAATATGCTTTAACTATGTGATTTCTTCAGTATCATCATGCTTTTAATTCAGCATGCTAGACTGCTGAATAGAAAAGCCAAGTACTTCTGTAAGATGTTTATCCTTAATTTGTACTTACAGAAGAAGCTTTTTAAAGTGTTTGAAATGTTTTTCCTTTAGGTGTGTTTGGAAATTTTACATGGAAGTGTTCTGTGATTTAAAAGTGTGAATTCAACAATTTCACAGAATAGACCAACTTCAGCAAAACTTTCCTTGGTTTAATTTTTGTGAGAACTGGAGAGAGAACCACACCAAAATATCCTGGCACCTAACAGAGTCAAGTTTAGGAATACAGCAATTTCAGGGAAGGGACTAGAGCCCTATCATCCTTATGAACTGTGATGCAGCAGCTAGTACCTCAACTAATTTACAGTAGTCCCTACCTGTATGTTAGTTGTCTACAGCAGATCTGAGAAAATTTGAATTTGTTTAATGTGGAAACCATAGATATTTCTAATAACCTACTAGTTGGCTGTTCATGTGGTCTGGGGAAGACTGAGGACATAGAAACCAGCAGGTCACTTAGCATACGCTGGACCACATTAACTGCTTGTAACACATGCCCCAGGACTGAGGAAAGCATGAATGAATTTAATTAAAGCAAATTCTACTGGGCCAAATTCTTCTTTCCACAAAAGGTTCCTCCGAAGAACTAATTGCAGAAGGGAACTCTGCGATTGACATCTGGTCTTGTAACCAGTGCAGGTGCCTGCATTGCATGGATAGGTTGCTGATTTTTACACAACAGTGAAAAGAGCAATCCACATCTCTGCTGCCAACGTGGGACATGCTGAGTGGATGAGATGTAAGATTGTCCTAGGTCTTGATTTCTTGTGAGATGGGGAACTTGCTGAAACACAAACATGGGATTTCTCATGGTGGTACAACACCATTCTGTCTCCCAGCACAGTGAAATACTGTGAATAAGCTACCATAAAGGGTAGAAAAGAAAGCTCAGAAAAAACATGAGTGGATGTGTGTGGATGTGGTTTCCTCCCACATTTGAAGCTCTTCATGTTGTAACTGATTTCCTTTAAACATGCGGTACACGTTACCAGCATTTACTTAAAATTCTATTCCCCCAAATGATGTTAATATGTTGCAAACTATTCAGCTGGGAAATGTGCAGCGCAATTTCTTTCCTTTTAAGGGTTGAGAGGTCCTTATCTAATGTTTCTAACAGTTCGTCTGTGAGGTTCTCACTACCTCAGACTGTGCCTTTTATTTCAAAAGAAATTGCAACAGATTTAATGAAGGGAACATTTTGAAACCAATTTCCAGTATTCTTTTCCTAAAGGGATTAAACTACTAATGTAAATGTTCACAATAAAGCAATAGTCACACATATGATGAAATTTGATATCCAATCATTCTCTGGCATTCACATACTTGGAAAGAGTTGATTGAAATTAGTGCACCCTTCAGGTGCCCCTGCCTTTCCCCTCGATTTGTCACACTTTTGAGTACATCAAATAGAAATTCCACTGGATTTTAACCGATTTAACCCCTGCAGTAGACAGAAACTAATTAACCTCAGTTTGGGGGATGTGGTAGAGGTCATACTGTAGACCTACATCAAGGTACAAAATTGAATGACATTATATATATTCATGGTATAGTTTTCTAGAAACAGATGTTAAAAGAAGCATTTCTGCAAATGAGGCACTAAAAGGGATGGATTTTTTCTCTTTGGTTACGGGGTACAGAGACCATAGATTTTCTTCCTGTTAGAAGTTAGAATTTGTCAAAGCAAGGAAATGAAATACCAGACTCCTGGTTAGAGACAGACTTACGCTCTTTGTGGTGAGGAAAAGGCATTTTATTTTCAGAATTTCTGACTGAAATACTTAATTTAGCTCTGGATTTCGTTTCTTGCTTTTGATGTTTAAAAGGAAGTTCTCTTCCACACAGTTTTGAATGAATAAACATTTGAAGGGATGTGATATCAAGCCAACCAACCAGGAAATATCTAGGGTTTTGAGATTTAGAATACAAAACTAACTGTTTTATGGGACACAACACACGTTGCTGGTTGTATTTACAGACCCTGAGGGTGGTTCATGAAAAATATCTGTGAAATGTTTGTACCTATAAGAAAAGTACCTTAAAGAAGCCTCAGAGATTGATCATGGGGGATTTGAATCACTTCAATATTGATTGGAATAATAACCATGCAAAATCCAAGGAAAGCAGGCTTTTAGTTAGAGCTACTCTATTGTAGTGCTGTTTTCATAATGCAATTTGTTGAATGGTCAATATAGCCAGAGGGTATTTTGGACCTAATCCTTGGAAATGAATCAAGTGCTTTATGATTTAATAAGGACGGAAAATGGGTACTACTTGTGTTTGAGTAAAACCTTCTAGTACCATCATCCGATCTGAAATACTTGTTAAGAGAGAGCACTAGATGAAGCAACATGAAAGTGACTTTGAGAGACTGTAAAATGCCCTGAGATATTTTGATTAGGATTCATCAGTTTACAGCACAAGAGTTGGATGGTGGTCAGAGGGATTGCAGCTGACATTCATCCCAATAGCACTAAATAACTGTGTGGGCGAAGGGGCAGCAGAAACCTTTGTGAGAAAACGGCTCTAGGCTGCATGCAAGCAACAACTGTGCAGCTTTCAACATACAGCTGGCTGTATAAACAAATCTGTTTTAAAGATAATTGAAAGTAAATATGAATACTGAGCACGGAGAGCTGTGCAGTACATTCTAACCTGAGGTCAATGGTTTTCCAAATATACTGACAGTGGTGTGTAGGTATGCGGGCAGCTGGTTCACTGGGGAGCTGGGACAGAGGTGAAGATGGAGAATAAAGAAACAGCTGACATTTGTTTAATTTAAAAAAGCAAAATAAATCTTGATTGTTTATTGTGGGATTTTTTTCAGTCTTTAGTGAGACAGAAGAGATGAAGTGTGGCTCTGTCAAGGAGACGGGTGAATTTGCTAAAATTTGATGCAACAAACTAAAACAAGGAAACAGACCAAATAGGAAGGACACGCTCATCAAAAACTAGGCATAATTCAGAGCTAGGGAGAGAGGAGGAGAAATCTCTCAGTATTAAAGGAAGAAAAGGCATCAGATGAAAATAAATATACTTGTAGTTTCTAAAATCAGAGGAGCAACAAAACCCACTGAATTTAAATATCACACAGAAATTGTTTTTTGTCCCAAGTGAGGAGGAGGGCATATTACACCACATTTTGAGGAAAGAATTTATTATTTTTCTCTTGGAAATTTTCTGAGCCTTTGTCCATATTGGCAAAAGAATCTGTGTGTGTGTCTATATTTGTAGGGATAAAGCTTTGTCCAGTCTTTCTGCTTTTCTCTCACATGGTTAAGGAAATAATATAGTGTCTGTTGCTGCTTATTTTCGTATGTGCAGGCCTGTGACACAAGCAACCTGATTTTGGTCCAAGAGTATTAGTAATCCTTTGTGTGAATGTTACAGCAAACAGCAACCATCAGAGATGGTTTAACATATATTATGCAATTAAGTGAAAGAAATACCATGTGCTGCAGTGAGAGGGAAGAAAGACCACCCTGTAAAGCAGGGTCATGGGTAGTCTGAAATTGGGTTTAGGTGTATCCCTCTTGTGTTTAGACTTTAAAAAAACAGAAGTTTCACAGATGTTATGGTTATTCTATGAAAAATAATCTGATTGTAGCATCTTCAAAGAAATTATGTTTTCTTTCTGATGCCTGTCAAGCTTGCCTTGTTCCTTTTGCATGATTAGAATTGGCAGGATTTCTAGTTAGGTGAAATCCTGCTCATGTGAACTGTCAATAGAGGGAAACAAAAGAAGCCCACAACAGTTGTGACATATTCAGTACCAGAGTGTTTCAGCAACAATGAGAGATAAATGATTGGTTACTCGAGTAATAGCTTCCCTAATGGTCCTGTTGCCTACACACATTTGTTAGCAGACATTGCTAAGAAAAGATAAAAAAAAAAATGGCAACAAACACTTTGGAATTTCAAACTTAAAATGCTTTTATTTCAGATGGGAAGGTTATGCTCCCAGTATTCACCCTGCAGATTCTGAAATGCTTAAAAGTTTTACCATTTTAATGTCCCTTGGAAATGCTTTAATTTGCTTGTGCTGGCCTTTTACATTTTGATTACAAAATAGAGAAGTGATATTTTTATTTCTTGACCATAAAAGACTGATTACATAAAGTATATTTTTCCATCAGATCTCACGACTGCTACCTGATTTTTATCTCAGGCTAGTGGAAAAATGTGATTTCTTGGGTAATGGAGCAAACTAGGGAGTATGTATTGAAGGGAACAGTCATGCTATACTGACCAGGAATAGTATTACGTGGGCCAGCTATAGAGATCTCCCTGAGGGCATCAGCTTAGTTTATGACTGTAGTTAAAAATAAAATAACAGGCAAACTGGATACTCACATCAGTTTGGGGGGGAGGCCTAGAATATGGCTAAAGTATAAACACTTTTTTTTTTTTTTTAAATTTCTCATTCCATAGCATTTGCTGTAATTTATTTAAATGATAGTTAACACAAGTGTAACTCATTCTTTTTGTTTTACTAAAATAAATAACTTGTTTTAAGCACTTTTCTTATGCAGCTGTGTTCACCAGGAATGAAAACTGCATTTCATATTTCTCGGGAAGGTCTTTGTTTGCAAGAAAACCTGAGCAGCACTGATCAGTTAATAAAAGAGATGCTGTAATGACCTCAGGAAACTGAAGTGCATAGAGACCTCATCCATGTCTTAATAATGAAAAACCACAGAGTGTTAAAGAAAAGCTCTGGTTCTGCACATATTAGTATTTTGACAGCACCCTATACTTATGCCAAGCCCTTTCAGCCTAGCAATGTCCTTATGGAACCAGGGTGCATATGACCAGAGAATAATAGGTATGTCAGGCTGAAAAGTACTTTGAGAAGTAGCTCTGCACTGGCACAGGTCTCTTCTGGACCTGTCAAAAATCTTCAGGCACGTTAAGGTCAGTACAGGAGGTAATATGACCTCTCTCGGCAGCCTTATCCTAGTGTGTCACAAGCTTTAGTGGCAGGAAGTTTTTCCTAGACCTCGTCCCGAATTTTTTAGATGCAATTAAACTGATTCTTCTTGTTTACTTTATAAACACAGGAAGATATTTGAATGATTGACCCTCCTTTCTTATTTTTTTTAAATTACTTTTTATTTGTTTCTGTGAGGTTTGGGAAAGTGTTTGATTTTGGTTAAAGAGCAAAGATGAAATATGTCAGAGACAAGCAATGAAAGTAACTTAGCGACTGGAATTATTCTTCATTTCATAGTTGAAACTCGATGTTTTGTCATGGTATTTTTAATGCTAGTGGTTCATTTCCTTAATAGAACAGAGTAAAGTGGTCAGCTTGCACACAATTTTCTAATTACATATGGGAATATTATGTTGACAAACAAGAACTTATTGCTCCACCAGCATTTTGAAGCACCATCTACTCTTCACAATGAAGCATTTATAAAGCAGACTGTATTTCCAGAGCATTTCATTTTTGCATGACTAATTGCATGTTATAAGTTACAATGGCAATTTGTTTCTCTCAAAAGATGCTGCCCACATCTCTTACACCATATATTGATTTATCAGGAGACAGTTGATGAAAGGACACCATTTGAGACACAGCTTTACTCCAAAGATCATCAGCAGGCATGGCAATAAGTAATTGTAAGGCAGTTAAAAAAAAAAAGGCAATCTGATAAACACACTTCCAACTCTGGCTTTGTCCAGGGCAGCCCTTTGCAGACAAACATGTTTGCCAGTAAAGTTATGTTGATTCTTCTGGGGGTCTTATGAGCAGTAATTTCTAGAATACTGGTTCCCAGCATGGAGGAACAAGGTTCCATGAGAAGGACAGTCTGTAGTTGCCTTATTCCATATACTGTCTCCCTAAATATCTGCTGAGGAGAAAACACATACATGGAGGCTCGGCTTCTTTTGTCTCTAAGGCTTGTTAGTTTTCGTTGCATAAACTAATGATTCCCAAGCTTCCCTAACTGCCAAATATTCACTTAAATAGGATTCACTGAACTCATAATGGATAATACATAATAAAAAATGTATTTCTGGAGTTTTCAGAGAAAGATTCTGCCTGCTAAAATTATTCATCTCTTCAGAGTTTCAAGATTGTTTTTCTTAATAATAATGGACCACTCAAATGACTTGATTATCACAGAAAAGCAGTAGCTGTTATATAACTGCACATGCTCCCTCGAGTGATTCCTCTATCTCTTCTCAATTTTATTCCTTTTCTGTTGGGTTCTGACCTCTGCATTTGGTGTATTTTTTCCCATTATAAGCATGAAACCCTTTTTTATTTGATTTACAGCAGTAATGTGTGATTGACTGGACATGCTGCTTTATTACTGCAGAGATGACTAGCTCTCTCACAAACATATACAAGGTCTTACGAGTCAAGAAGTAATATTTTTATGCATATAAAGGAAACCAAAAAGTCTGATTTAAGTTTCATTTCTGTAACAATGCCCTGTGGGTTAGTGTTAGATTTACTGTCTGTTTAATCACAATTGAAAAAGTATTTGCAGATCTAATTTCTGAAGAACTCCATCTGATAAGTCCAAGGCTGATATATTTTTCTTGGGCCCAGCTGGGATGGCTTCTGAGTGATCAGCTGAGGGAACATGTACTCTGTTAAGATGTGATATAGCAGAAAGTGGGGAATATCCCTTTTGAGACTGTTTTAAGAAAGAGTCTTAAATAGGAGGTGAGAAGAGTTCATGGAAATCAACACAAAGGGTAAAAAACCATTGCTAGTTAAGGCTGAATAATTTTATTTAATTTCTCTAGGGGTGAGACTGAGATGAATTTTAAGATACCATTGTGCAGTTTTTTAGGTCTCTTGTTCGGACAAGATAGGTAAGTGGCTGAAGTGAATTCTTGTAAGAAATAGTAAAAGTCAAATATTGCATATATGATGGCTGGCACCAATAAAAAATGCTTACCTTTTTCCTGGTGTGAATTAGCATAATCCATAAAAATAATTTGGTTTTGTCTTTGGGCTGAGAAATGTCTTTTATCTCTTCAGTGTTTTGTCCTGAAACTTCATTTTGAACTCCTACTTGGAGGTCGCTGTTGAAATGAAGCCATTGTGCTGGTCATTGTACCTTTTATGAGGAAGCACATGTCCTAAAGGTGATTGCAAAAATATGAGTAAGAAATTAAGGACACACTGAAAAGACCGAGTGATGTATCTTGTCAGTGAGAGGAAGCTCAATTCAGGTTTCCTTGTTTTGGCCTTTTGGAGATGATAACATGCTTCAAACTGAAGGTTAATATGTCATCCAAATATGTGTATTGTAAATTGGGGAATCAAAAGTGCTGCCAGCTTGGATGTGTGTTCAGTGTGAACGTAACACCAAAGCACAGAGGGTCTGCTGTTGGTAGCACTGGTGTAGACTTAGTCATAAATGAGCTACTCTCTTTCAAGAATAGACTGTAAATAATTCTTTCTGACTTTACCTTGGCAGGGTACAGTGTTAATTTATTTATTTAGCTTGATGTTTAGTTTTTATAAACTATAAAACAACGTGAAAATCACAAGCTGTGAGTTGATTGGATTAATGCACTCAAATGTGAACTCTTGCTCTTAGTCGTTAATGGAAGTGTTAAATGTGAGAGGAAAATGAGGTGATGCTTAAAAATGTGTGTGTTGGAAGAGACTGGAAAAAGCAGCCATTTAAAGAGCTCTCCCTGAGCATCAGGGAATATGGTGATTCTCATAGGAGCTGATAGTAAGAAAGAACCAAAGATATGCCTGGAGCCATATTATGGTTATCCATCCTTGTAAGGATTTGCATTTATTTTGTGAGCAGATGATGGGTCTTTTCTATTGAGTTCTAACACAAGTCTCGGAAGAGATTCAGTGTTAAATATTTTAGGATGATTGTCAGAATTTAGAGCTTTGTTTTCAGAGGTGCCATGTGCTGTTCTGTTGAAGATGAATTGCTTTACCGCTTGAACTCTGAGTTATGCGTCTTGCTCTTGAAATCGGGAAATTTTACTGTCTTATTTCAATAGTTCTAACTATTGAAAAGACCAATTTAAACCCCATAGACTTGAGTATTTGATTCTTTTCTGAGTATAAGCTATGTAAAAGCTTAGTTATGAATCAGAAATTAATTATGGGAAAACAAAGCACACTGTTTTGTGAAATAGAGAGGGAGGGAGTAGTGTGTGCTCTTCAGTGACCTTCAAATACAGCTACATCAAATTCAAATGCTTCCAACACTTTTTATAATTCTATATTGGTCTATATTTAGAGGGAAAGAACCATATAGGAATTGCTGAACTGAATTAGATTAATTGCCTGTTTAGGCCAATATACTGGGCAGTACCAGATGGATTGAAAATACATGAGAAATCTCACAATACTACATTCCTAACTCCTCTCAGTTGATAGGTTAAGCCTTGGAATGTGAAGCTTTGTGTTTATTATCAGGGTTTTTTTGAAAAATCATGCTTAATATGAATGTTTTCTCCAGACTCTTGTCTTGAAGATGGAAGCAGACTGCAGTAATAGATTTATTCTCTATAGACCAGGAGGCTGTTTTCATTTTCTGAGACAGAGTGGCTCTCAACTCCCCCATGGGAAGGCAGAACTCTCTCCCCCTTTCTTAGTGTGCTCTCACAGCAGTGTGGAGAGCTGCTGCTGATCGTCTCAATTCTACAGTTGGTATTTAGGTGATGTCCCTTAATGGATGCCATAAAAATCCAAGGCAAATATAGAAGGTATGTTAATGTATCATAATATCTTTGTATTGGCTGAAACCTGGAATTTTGAGTAACTTACTTGATGGGTAGCAATTCTTGAGTTTCTGATAAAAAGCAAAATAAAACTTCTAAAATGTGTCACATTTAACTGTGTGTTAAAGGGAGGAAAACAGATGAGTCTCCTCTCGCATGGTGCTGAGTAACCAAAGTTAGAATAAATACTGGGGACTGAATGGGTGGCCTCAGAAGATTATTCTGTCTAGATTAGATGAATGCTGAGCTCTGCTTCTCACCTTCTCCACTTAAACTGTATGTGCTAGCAACCCATCACATCCATCCTTGGTGTACAAAGTGCAGTTCCACACTTTGTAGCAGAATTGTAGACACATTGACCTCAGTAATGTGAGTTTTTCAAGGCCAATATAACTACAGTGAGCTTTTAAGGGATGCTTGTGAATTGTTCGGTAGAGACAAAAAGCAATTTCCGAGTCCCATAGAAAAAGATTTTCCTTTTGTACAGAAGCTGTGGGGGAGAAAAAGGTAACTTTAATCTACCTTTTGTTTTTCCAAGGTCTCTTAGCACTTCATGTAAATTCATATATAGCATAATACACTGGATTTTTATGGTAGCAATATTTTAGTTCAAATCATTAATGTCCCTAGAGCAGACATAATATCCAATTAAAGCTGGCAAATGCTGTTTTTGGGGCCAGATTGACCAAAAGTTCTAGCAGGTCACAGCTGTGACAGGGCAGGAGCAGAAAGGCAGGACTTTGCTGCCTTCATAGCTCATAGGGCATTTCACCATTATGTCCTTGAGTAATTCCTTAATCATTTGGCACTAAGGCCAATTCAGGTGAGGACTGTGGGTAAAACTTCTTCACTCTTCATGGGTGTTTCTGGGAGGAACACCCTGTTTTCTGTGATCCAGAAAATGTCAATGAAAGGCTGTGTGCCTTACTTCTGGTTATCTTCACTGTGCTGCTGAAGGAAGCCTTGTGAGCTATTGTCAGTAGGATTACTTATGGAGAACTTTGCATGAGTAAACATGGGAAGTGTTGGTTCACATGGAGATGCTAAATAAGTGGCAGTAATTCCAAAATGTAAGAAGTATGTATCATCCAAAGTGGAAAACCATAGATACAAACTAGTTATAAAAGAGAAATAATAGATGAGTTACATTTCTGTTAATGATCTATTATTATAATACTAACAAAGGCAATATAAAAGCACAGAGTATATACAAAGGAAAAAAGAAGCAGATGAGCTAGGGTTCAAACAGATTAAAAGAATCAAATTACTTCATAGGATTAATTATATGTGTTCAAGGATGGGTATGCCTTAAAGTGGGATTTGATTAAATAACAGCATTTTTATTCTGTGGAGCATCCAGAACACGCTTGGAGTGTGGTGCTAGAAAGGTGGTTTGGATTGGCCCAGACTACAGGCAATTCAGTGTTAAAAGGTTGGGTGTTCTTTCTACGGAGTCAAATATAGTAAGTTCTGTATTCAAGTTTTCCCTGAGACATGCCATAAGAAATGACTTCTGCTCCCTTTTTCTCTTTGACAAATGTTAACAACTTTGAAATGCAGCAGAGGAAAAGACTTCTAGATGTAGAAGTGGCTTGCCCTTGTTGCCCTTGTTGTTGAGGTTTGGTTAGAAATTGTATGCTTTTTGCTAGCCTTTTTGTTAGCTGTGCTGTAGTAACTTTGTTTAACCGGTTAGGTGGCAGCCAGGGCACTTTCCCAACGAGATCACATCTTATCCTGGCAATTGCTGGAACTTGAATTGTGACTCAAGCAAAAGAAGTTTCTGCTAGTGCATTGAGAGCAAATGCCTGAAGAAGTGTCACTACAGTAGTTTTTTAAAGGAAATAGCTAAAAATGCAAAGATTAATGTGCTGTTTTAAGGCATGGAATGACTTGCTAAATATAATAACCCAAGTGTGTAAAAACATTACTAATTCCCTGGTAATTGCTGATATGTTGGAGAGATTCTCTGCCTTGTGCTGATGGGGGGCAGTGCCTGTTTTTTACTATGCTTGCAGAGTGTCTGTGGCTTTTCCAGGTATGAAAGTAGCAACGGGTTACGATTTTAGCTGGTTGGTACATACAGCTTTATGGAAAAATGGGCAACAACTGAAGGGAAAATACCACATGGCTTTTTAATTCTCGTTTTTTGTAAAACTCAGTCTGAAAGGGAGTATTCTTGTGGCTTTGCTTAAGTTTTGTGAGATGATATTTATCTGTCTGGTCATGTAGTACGTGCTATACTCTTTGGAAGGTCTGCCAAGGAAGATTTACAGTAATATTTGGCAGCATGATACAAGCATATGGAGCAATACCTCTGAAGCATCATACAGAATGATAGGCTGTTTCTCAGGTGTTAGCTGAGCAATTTTAATAGTTACTTTCATGTATTGTTATTCTGAAGCTGAGTATAGATTCAGTTATTAATTGCAGAATACTTCAATTGCTGACTTGACTTCTCTGCTGTGTCACCCATTTCTAGTGAAACCTACTTGTATGGGGGGTAACAGAGTCATATCTAAAAAATACATACAGATATCACAAGCCTTGAATTAAACCTAATCTTGCAGAACACTGAAGACTATTCCAAATGTCATCTTGAAACACATGAGCCAGAGAGCAGAGACGTTAAACCAGATTAGATAGTGATGTCCAGATAAATTCAAGTGATCTCTAGCAGTTAAACATGAAATTGGCTCACTGAAAATTCTGAAAAGATATTCCTAACTACGTTCTTATGTTCTGTAACCATAGACTGAACAATCTAACAAAATTATTCAAAATTCAGGTTTGCCAACTCCTTTTCTTTTTTTCCTCTATCTGTAAAGAGTTACATGTTAACTGATTGAGCCTCTCTGTTTTTCATGAGCAAGTGCCACAGGAGCCATAATTATTCAAGTATGATTTGACAGTATGTTTGCTTAAAACTGTTGCCTTTTTTTTTTTTTTTCCTGGAGTGTAGTGCATTATTCCTTCTTTGGGTAGCAGAAAATGGATTCTTTTGATTAGGCAGATCAAATGTCTGCTGAGACTGTATGAACATAATGCTGACTGCAGGCAGGATTTACCTTGGGAGCAAATTGGATGAAACACCCCTACTACTGCTAATTGGCATAGCCTCCCCACTCTTGGGCTGTACAAAATGATATTCACCACATGGCTCTGTAGTCCTTGCCCTTCAGACTGGGGCTGTTCCCAGACTTCTGTACAGGAGGCTCTTGGGGCAACTGTTTGCATTTATAATTTTTGTTGTATGACTGCTCTGTAATAACCTGTGTTTTTGGAGAACAGTCTTGTCAGTGAAGGTTGCAGAGGCAGAACACTTTAAGGAAAGTAGACAGAGAAGGGCTATGAGGATGGTTGAGGCAAAATTAACAAAAAACCCCCTGAAATCTCATAAAAATGATATGAGTTCGAATGGCAGTGTGAAATATACATAGAAAAAAACTCTCTGAATGCTTTTTTTTTTTGTATCTTCAGTCTGCTGCTTCAGCATCAGGATATCTAGTGTCAGGGGTTGCTTTCATATCAGTCACCACAGTTTTCTTGCAGTGGGGATAGGATGTGTCGCTGTAGCTATAAGAAATTATTTCTACAGGACAGAAATAATGGTTTACAATACATCAACTTGGTTTCACAATCACACAAGGTATAATTTACATAAGCTCTCTCATGACAAATAGAAAATAAGATATAGGTGCTGCTGTAATCCTGGAAGCCAAGACCAGACTGGAATATCTTTTTTAGTGTTTAGTGTTAAAAGGTTTCCGTGATTTCTAGAGTTTCTTTGTGGCTTAGAGCTGACATTATTCAATTTCAGATGTATTTTATAACTGGCTCATTTGATTAATAAAATGGTGTCTCAGTCATGTAAAGATTTAGTCTGTGGTTAACTCCAAGGGCAATTAGAGTACATAGTAAGCTAGAAAGGTCTTATGCTGCCCCAGCAGCTCACCTACCATGCACAGAGATGAGATGGAATTAGATACACGTACAAGAGTGAACTGACCTTTTATTTCTCTCTGTTTCAGTAAACACTCTGGATCTGGCTGAGGAGTTTCCAGGAAGATTTTGTCATGGGCTAATGTTAGTTTTTGACTGAAAATTATTACAAACTAACCCAGTCATGGAAGGAGATGGCAGTGAGTGACAAGTTATTTATAAAATATTTCTTTGAAAAAGGGTCCATGTATTCCAGTATGTTTGAAAACCCTGGATCATAAAGATGGAATTGGTAGTTGCGCACTATGGACTTAAATGGAAGCCTGGTGAAGTTTGGGGTTTTCTTTGTTAGTTTTTTTCTTTTTTTTTTTTTTTAAATTCAGCTGGTTTTGACTAGGTATGTAGAGTTACAAGAAACTGCATTTTGATGCTTCCTTCTGAAAATGGTGTGGATAAAATGGGTTCAAAAAGAGTACAAGCACAGATTCAGGGTTACTCACTTTAGGAGAGAATATTTAAAGATCCAGTCTACTGATGTCTGATCAGGGGGGCTGATAAAAGATGTGAAGATAGTGTGGAGAACTATATGTCCCTGTATGGAGATTTCAGTGTTTTCAGTAGGAAGAACAACCTCACTGCAGTGAGGTTTCATGCAACTTGGAGTAATTGACAAAAAAATCCCAAAATTGGTGCAACTAGGAAAAAAAAGACTTCAAAGTGAGAGATCAGAAATCATCTCACGGTGCATCAGGATAAACACCAGTATCCTCACCCTAGGGGATATCTAAAGTCCAAAAGCTGTTGGAACCCACAGTGGAGAAGGTTGTTGCTCCAACACAAAGCTGAATAAATCCCTTTTGTTTATCTTGTTTGAAAAAAACAAACTGGACCAGCAGACCTAGGAAAACAGTGAAGAAATTTGATGGGCACTTTGTGTGATTTTGTTCAGTGCAACAACTGATGATATCAGATTTTTAAAGATGTTTTCTGAAGAAACTGTTCCCATAGAAAGCTCTTTACACAAATACATGGATCTGCTTCATTTTTGAAGAACTTTTTCAAGACTGACAACTTGGGCATGTGTTGTGGCTCTGACTGCTGGAAATTTTATCTGTTGTTGGATTACCATGGTGCTGGACATAAGGTCAAAGCAAAATCAGATTCAGTCTTAGCACTGTCACTTATTATAAACCTCCGCAACAGATGAGATTCAAATGCAATGGCAGCAAACCTAGAGCTATGGTTTCCAATAAACTTATTATTTGAAGGCTATTAGCAGTTCAGTGAGAGTGGGAATGTAGCACAAATTTTGATATTTGAAAACCTTATTAGGGAACCAGTTTTGTAATTCATGGTGAGAAATGCATTTGTTCAAGAAGTGACGAACCATTTTTAGCGCCTGCACAAAATTCAGAAGGAAAAGACGGTTGATACAGCATGTGCAATTAAACAATCACATCTAGTGTTTAATTAAATTGTTCAGTTGTAAGGTGCTAAACTTCCTAGAATCACAGAAATAATTATTGATCATCAAATATTCTGCCACTTCTGTATTTGTCATCAGCTGAAACTGGTGAATTATTCATGGATTTCAATTTAATACAGTGAATGCTCTTTCTGGTGATCAAGATCTGTGTCAAATGTCTAAATGGAAATTGTTTTATTTTTTACTGTCTCAGTACCAGCCCTGGCTTGCTCACAGTGCATGCTTGTCACTCCAGAGTAGGACAAGTCCTAAATTATTTCCCCCCCCTACAAAATATACAATAACTTCTCTGGAAGATGTTAAGTGAGATAAGATGATTGTAGGGCATAGAAATTATGGGATAAGGTGGGAATTTTTTTTTTGGTTTAATAAGCTAAGCAGGAGAAGGGAAAAAACCCTTCACAATCAAGTTTCCTTGGACTAGAGAAGCCAACAACTGCTCTAATTTACCACAATATTTGCATATTTTGCATTATAGTTGTGCAAACAGGAGAGATTTAATCCTGCCTGTAAGCGTGTCTTCATAAATGCCTTATAAAGCCTTCCAGAAATAATAAAATTGGCTGGAAATATACAGCCCTTGGTAGATATATCAAATTTATTACTTTTAGTCCATTCAGTGAATATTTACAATCACCACACATTTGCACTTCTTGGTAAGAGCAGTTTAGCAAACTTTACATTTAAAGACTTTTTTTTACCTTGTGTCAGTTGGGATTTTTATGTCTGAGTCAACATATGTGACTATATTTGTGCTGTATATGAATGAATAATGAAACACCAGTCAGAGAATGAGCAAACAAAGAGCAAATTATTTGGTCAGAAACTAACTTTATCAACTATTTTCAAACTCACTTGGAGGAAGCTTCTCTCTGCTTGGTGTCAGTGTTAAGATGGGACCTACTCACATGCAGTGACTGCAACAATAGCTTCTGTGGTGATGTAAGGCACAGTTTGTTTTAGCTCTATGATATTAGTCCTTGAATTAAAGTGGCAAAGAAACTATGCTGAGACAGAGAAAGGACCTCTTTTTTTTTTTTCCACTGTTTTCTTCAGTGCTGCAATACCTCAGAAAATGATGTAATGCCTATAAAACTAAACTTCAGGGATAGCATTTTTCTTGTTAAGCAAGCCCTTTGATTTCTGGGAAGACAGATGAGGGTTTTGGCACATTCATGTAGCCTGCAGATACTTTACATAGATGTAGAATTTGTGAAATTCCATCTACCTAGGCACTGTAATTATCTCTTTGTAAGAAACTGTCTCTCTTC
The DNA here is from genome assembly GCF_036250125.1 of Pseudopipra pipra. Taxonomy (NCBI): domain Eukaryota; kingdom Metazoa; phylum Chordata; class Aves; order Passeriformes; family Pipridae; genus Pseudopipra; species Pseudopipra pipra. Next base: position 55,845,497 of record NC_087554.1, read on the forward strand.
TACCTGTGAGGCTTGAATGGGTTCAGAACCATTCTAAAACTATTGATTTTGAAGTGAAAGAGGGCTGTCAGGAAAACATGAAAGATGTTGCTATCTCCCCTGACTGCTCTGAGTCTGTATGGACTGTTACAGTACTGAAGTACTGAGATGAAATGTAGACATGAGCCTCCATCCATAGAATCATAGAATATGGTCATAGAATATCATGAGTTGGAGGGGACCCATGAGGATTATCGAGTCCAACTCCTGGTTCAGCACAGGACAACCCCAAGATTCACTCCATGTACCTGAGACCATTGTCCAAATGCTGCTTGAATTCTGGCAGGCTTGGTGCCATGACCACTTTCTTGGGGAATGTGTTCCAGCGCTGATCCAAAACAAAGAGTTTCTTTGTTTAATTTCTTTCAGGGAAATTTATGATGAGGTATCTTTCTCCTTTGGTTGTAAAATCAGTTTTCATAGTTGCTTCTCACTGACTCTTCAAATATTTGGAGGTCTATTGTGTACCCAGGTCATGTATCTGTTGAGTCAAAAAGCTGGACAGAAGATCCGTGAGGGATCAGTTTAGAACCACCACTCCTGAGAAACAACTTACTTTTGCCCAGATCTATGAATGTCAATATTGCCCTTTGCACAATGGAGCCACTCTAGTACTGCTGTCACAGACCTTGTGCAGCTGCTAGGATGGGGTACAGATGCCTTTCTTCACTGTAGTATTTGCAGAAATCTCACTTGTTTGGTCTGCCGCGTATGCACTTTCCAGATACACCATGTCTATGAGGGCTGCGGGGATGAGAATCTCACACGTTGTGTGAGAAAGCCAGAGCAGAAGGTAACAAAGCCAGCACTTGTTGCTGTGCCATTAACATGGAGCATAAAATACAGCTTTGGGATATCACGTCTGTCATTTTATTCTGGAGTTTTTGCAATACTTTGACAAAGAAAGGTTTCCATGCATTTAACCTTCCTTCTGCTCTAACTACCAGTTGTTATGAATTTCTTCTGTAGTTTGGCATTTGGAATAGTGAGTGATAGAGCTTAACTATTCTCAAAATAAATAAAAAAAGTATCTTAAAACTACAACAAAGAAGCATCCAGATGCTTTTTTGCTTTGTTTTCTTTCAAGTGGGAAGTGTATGCATCATAAGAGAAACTATGTCTAGGCCAAGCTACAGCGTTTGTCTTCAAATTATCATTCCAAAAGAGACAGCCACTTATATGTCTCTCTGTAAACAAATAGGCAGAAAAATAAGATTTTTCTAAGAAAATCATCACAAAGGCTTAGACTTTGCAGTTATCCAGAGTGGTATGTCTGCTCTTCCTGTGGAGAACTTTGTAGCATATTTACTATGCTGAAATCTGTCTCTCGCTTTACCAAATGCTTCCCAAGATGTTGACTTTGTCTAACCATGTCCCCTTCATTCTTCACTGTTTATTTCTTTTTGTGCCAGGATTCCAGAGTTGTTTACATGTTTGTAATATGTGTCCTTTTTTCCAGCATGGTTTTCTATCTCTGTCTTCTAGACTAAGTGGTCATTGTCAAAGACAGTAAGCGGTGCAAAAGTTTTGTCTCACCTCCATAAACATGGAGAGTGTAATTACACCCATGTACTGGCTCAGTGGAGAGTGATGGTGCTGATATTCAAGTGGCCTCTGTGTTGTAGTCTTTCAAATGTTTTGAGGTCCAACAGGTGACTTAGAACTGATGGATTAACAGCAGCGATGAGTGTTGTGACCAGTGGAGTAATGAGATAAATGTATAAATATGCTGTATCTGAAAGCCACAAAATAACATAAATTAGGGTTATAAGATGGAAATGAATGTCTGGAGAGGTCAGCAGTGGCTTGTGCTGTCTTCTATCATTGTTTTGCAATTTTTTGTGGTGATATTGGCCTGGAGTGTGTAGCGAAAAAGGGCTATTGTAATCTTAATGTATGGCTAATGAACGGGTCTGTGTGAAAACAGACTTTGAGCAGATCTGTGTTGCTTCTAAACCCATATGCCCTGTGTTTGTTAAAACTGCCGAGAATGAAGCCATGCTGATTTACAAAGGAACTCCAGATTATTTTATAAGCTGCAGCCTTATGTTCACTACGATACTTAAGAAAATGAAAGAAACCCTCTTATATTCATTCTTTTATGCCAAGGTGATTTTTAAAAGTTCTTTAAACAATAAATTGATTTCATTTTAGAAATCATTGTTTGCACAATGATTAAAGTGAATTGCACTAATCTACTTAAGAATGTATTCAGATTGAAATCTTAGCATTGTTGCCTCAGCTTTGCTTACAAACCTGGAGTGCAGAATGACTGATGTACTACTTGCTGCTTTCTGGAAATGCAGGTGTACTTCAAGGTGATGGGTGTCGTACTGTTGATTAAGGATTGAAGGCTGCTGATGACCCCAGAAACTACTGGTAGCACACTTAAAAGATACAAAATACTTGTGGTTGAAAGTGACTAATACACATCCTATCTCTCGTGGATGTAGTCAGGGTTGCCTTACTTCAGGGGAATCAAGATTTGAAAAGTGCGTGACCTCACTGCTCACAGCAGAACAAGTCAGAGTTCAAGGGAGTAACTGAAATAAAATGTACACAACTGTAAACTGCAGACCTGTGAGCTCAGTAAGAGGTTTTGTTTTTTAAGTCTGCTTTTCAGAGCAAATGTCGACCCTAAAATAAAAAATGGGCTTGTTTATATAGGAAATCTAAATTCCCAAGTGCTTTTTCATGCAACCCCCTCAGATATTCCGGTAAGCTTGCTAATGTGATGAATTAGTCGAGGGGTATGAAAATATCCAAACGAAAAGAGGCAAAAAGCTCCGAATTCAGTTACAGGCTATCACAATCTGATGCCTGTCCTATCAAGGTAGGATGGCCAAGCCACACGGCAGCTGCCGTGCCCACATCTGGCTTCTGTTCTCCAGCCTGACAATGTAGGTTCTCCTTTGCAACTTTTTGGTTTTTCGGTGAGATGCCTCAAGTCCTGAAATACAGAAAGTGCTATTGTGGCTTGAGCTCAGTAATGGCTTCAGCTTATTGTCATCTTTTCTGTGTGTCCGGGCTTGGGAGTCAAGTGCTGTCACATCCTCTCCACACCTCAGCCTCTTTAACTACCTAGGGATGAGCATGGGAATAATGAAGTTATGTTTTGGGTACTCCTCTCCAAGCCCATGTGCAAGGGACACAGACTGCCCATGACCTGATGCTGTGGACAGGAGCAGAGCTGACTGAACCCTCCAGCAGTCCGTGCTGTTTTATTAAGGAAAAATCTGCTTTTTTTCCTGAGAAAATGGAGGTACTACATGCAGTACCCTGTTTTCTCAGTTCTTCTTGCATGGTGACCGCCAAGGCAGGGATGCAAGCAGTGTTCAGTCCTTAGCAATAGTCTTAAAACACGGTGGTGCCAACTGTACCTCTTTTAGTTTCTTTCTTATTCTGTGTTACTAATTTAAACACTGCTAAGTCTAAGTGGTTTTGTCTTTTTATCTTTTCTCCTGAAACATCAAATCAAAGCAAAACCAAAACACTTTCCAGCAGGAATACTGTAAGATTGAAAGCAGAAAAAATTTGGATTTTTCCCATGTCAAAAAAAAAAAATCTATTTCATCTTGAGTGTAAGAGAGAATTAAGATATTTTGCTGTAGTTGGCCCCATCAGGTTGTGTGATGTCAGTTCACAGTGCATTTGCATCTGCTCAGCTTCCACAGTCCCACACAGGAATTTGGCTTTTTGCATCTAATTTTGCTGTTCTTTCCCCAGGTCTTTTCCTTAGCTGGTTTATATCTCCTGTGATGTAACACAAAGAATGCTTACCAACTGTGACTTTGTAGGAGTCCCATGATTACTGTACAAGGTGGGAGGTGGAGATGGACTGGGCTTTCTTGTCAGGAGGATTCATCCTGAAGTTCTGATACTGCAATTCCCAGAAGGCACTTAGGTGGATATGGCTCACCATCAAGATAGAATTCAAAACAATAAATATGTAGACACATTATTTTCATTTTATAAACTCTCTTATACGTTGGCTTTTTTTGTCCCATTTTGGAGAGTCCACAAAATAATAAAAAAAGAATTTTAATCCTAGTCAACATGTAAAAATCTGAGATTACTGCTTCAGGTCATAAGCTTGATTTTAATTAGCATTCCATTTATTAAAATATTTTTCCTGAGGTGTATCTTTCCATGTAGGGATATTGTAAGGAATGAGGAAGAGAATTCTCAAAGCACTGATTAGAAGGTAATGTCAAATCATAATTCTGGCATGACTTACTAAACTTGAATCATGGGTCTATTTGGATTTTCCCTGTGCATTTTTCCCATTTATTTCCTGGTGGTAAAACTTGGAGTGTGTAGTTGCAGCTTGGGAGCAATGATGTACTAAATATTGTTTAGATTTTTTTATGATTCTTTTCAGCTCTATGATATAAACAGCAAGACTGTTGCTGTCTTCTGTGCTTTTATAAGCTTTCTGGCAGTTCTATGGCAAAAAATTTTTGGGTAAGTAATATTTATTGGGTTTTTTTAATGAGATTATGGGATAGTGAAGTTACAACCTCAGTAAAACCTGGGCTGCTGAGTCCAGACCACTTTGCTGTATCTGGCTTCCACATTCCTCTCCCAGGCTTTCTGAGATGAAGCAGACTCCAGGCAGCTGCATCTTGGCTTTGTGGCTGCAATCTGGAGGTACAGGTCCTATATTTAAGACTTTCGTCTCTGACTGAGACAGCTTGGGTTAGCTTTACTGTTTCGAGACAGTCCAGCAGAGTAAGCACACTTGCTGGAGGACTGTCTGGGTTGCAGGACACTAGATTCTGAAACAGATAATCTACAGGCTTTACAAAAGCTCTGATACCGGTCTTTCTGTACATAAGAAATAGTACATAAGAAATAGCCTGTCTATATTTTGGATGCCCAGATTGGCACTTGCTGTATTTACTCCTAGAAACATGTGAGCAATATGCTGGAGGTAGTTAAACTGGCTGCACTGCAGCGTGGGACTGGGCTGAGATGGTCAATCTACCCTGCAGTGTGTAGTGTGCTGAGACGTGTGGACTTCAGGTTGGTTACTGGCATTTAGAGGTCTTCATCCATTATGCAGTATAGATGTTGTTGCAGAGATCAGAGGAACAAGCTGAATAGATTTTCCTGCCTCAGATTGGTTTGTGGTTTTTTTGTTACTCCTCAGTGTCCTGGGGTTTATGTCAGTCTCTGCAACAGTCTGGTTTTGACAAGGTTTCTTCAAGTTTTGGAGTCTGTCCCTGAACTGTGAATCTAAATCTACTGTAACACATTCCTTTTCCCTTTCCTGGGTTATATGATGAGGACGATAAGCCACTGAAGATTCCCAGCAGACCTGTATGGTTGCCTTACAGTGGAGTGCAGTCTGACAACCTGGTTTGCACTGGATGGCAACTGCCTTTTTTTCCCTGTAAGCTTTCCAACTGAGCTCACCCTCATCAACAGCTAACAGACCTCCTTTGTTAGCCTTGCCTCAGATGCAAGAGGCTTGCTAGTCATCTCCTGGGGGTTTTATCTCAATATGGAAGCACAAAATGTATTTGAGATGGAAAAAGAAGTTTCCAAAGCAGTTGGTAGTCTAACACAAGCAGGGGGAGAAAGAGAGAGAGACAATTCCTGTGAACAGCCGTAAGGGTTAGACATACAGACAGACATAGACAGATTTACCACTTTGGCACTAATACTTTCAATCTTTTTACAAAAAGAAAATATTGCCAAGATGCTAATGTATACACATGGTAGCAATATGTTCATGAGGAAGTGTAGTTAAGTTAATTACTGGAGCTGGGCTGTATGGACTGTGTGTTACACAGATGGACTGTACGACACACAGGCAGTTTTTAAGTATGCAGATTCCTACTGAAGTGGCACAGCTTAATGACTCACTTGGATTAAAGCTGCTACAACCTATTGTCCTAATAATCCAGGATTTAAGCGTGCTGTAATTGTATGTATCACACATGAAAGAGTAATTTGTAGCTGTGGAAAGTTTAACACCGCTCCTAGCTACTTGGCTTTCTGTTTTCTTTACAGTCAGGAGCCAAAGTTTGGGTTTCAGCTGTGTTTGTGGCACACAAAAGCCAATTCCTTTTCTTACTATTACAAACTAGAAGTAACTCCACTGAAGTACATGAAAGGGAAGCCAGTCTGGGTCTCTTCAGTAACAAGATCCTGCTTGTCAGCAGGGTCTGCTCTGCGTCTTGCACTGCAGGTTGCCACACATGAGCCTTGCTTGTTTTTATTCTGTCATAGAATGATTTGGGATAATAGGCAGACCCCATCTGTTCCCATTTTAGGACGCTTTGCTTTCTTTTTCAAAATCTGCCCATAAATAAATACACAGAAAAAAATACTGGGGTGTGAAGCACACACCATGAGGTTAGCACAGGAGGTCCTGCTTCATGTCTACCAGCACTGACATGCTCAGCTATTGCAGCATATATCGTACCTGACATCCAACATCACCTATGCAGCTCCTTCAGGCCTAAATTTGAATGTTGCAGGAAAGGGCTGGGTGAATGTAAAATTAACCTTCTCCAGTAACTGTTCCTTTCCTCTCAGGTTAAGTCAGGGCATCTCTGTTGCTGCAATCTTGTGCTGTGCCTGGTTCATACTGAGAGTTTGTGTGGGTTGTGCATGGAATAGAGGTGATGTGTGGGATAAAGAGGCTGTGTTGTGCATCTTCTGGTGCACACATGGCTGGGAAAGTAGAGTTGTTTTCACAGCACTGAAGACACTGCTTCATCCTTATTTTTGGCAGTGCTAGGGTGGGGAAGAGACTTTCTGGGGTAAGGGGACAGTCCTCCGTAGTGCAGCTGCCATTGGGGAGGGTTTTAGCAAGGCAGGGGGACAAGGCACAACTCAGGAGGATGTATTTGCAGCTGCCTGCATGCCTGTAGCATATCCTTTACTCTATTGTGAATTCTGCCCTGGGATACTTCGGGGTTTTCCTTATCCTGAGGTGAAAATGCTTATTCCAAAGAAGCTGCCTGACACTCATTCTGTAGCAGCCAGACCTCTTGTATCAGATTAGCATTCCCTGTAAGCACTGTGGAATGGGATGCTGTGAATCCAGCCTGGTGTGAGTGATGGTACATTGCTATTACCTAATTCTTTATAATATTAAGGTAATTAGGAAACATGAGACTTCACAAAAATAGGCAGCTCGTTATACTGAGAGTATCAAAGGCATTTCTTCTCCCATGTCAATTTGAACAGTGCTCTTGGCTACTACATTACAGTAATCAGCTTAGCTAAATTTGTTTTGCATGTCTGATGTTAATGAATGACTGGTTGGTATTCTTTTAGGTTGAAATCTATGGCATCTTCATAAGACAGGGAAGTTAGCAGTCTGACTCCAGAATTTGCAAGGCAGAAGAGGAACAAGGAGTTGAAATCCCTTCTCACAGTGCGGGGCTGCAGGAGGGCACCCCAGTGTATGTCATTTTGGGCTACTGCAGCAGCTGTGTATCTATTGAGTCCATGTGTGAAGAGCACAGATATGGATTATGGCCTCATTAAAACCTTGAAATAGTTCCTTTCTGGCCTAAACAAACATGTTTGTATGTTACAGTGCCTATGTACGTGTGCCCATTGTTCCTCTCCCGTTTCCCTCTGCTCCAGGGTGGATCTTATAGTATGTGGAGCTTTTGCTGTCATCCCTTCTGGGCATTTTCCAAATGTGGTAAAATGAAGAAACAATGGATAAGTGAAGTCTCCGGTTGGAAGCACACTTCAGCTGGATTGAGACAGTTCACACAAGACAGAATTGTAGGCAGGCCTTTTTCAGATGCTTTTTTAGTTGATTCAATTTATAATCTGTCCCTGCAAACATGCCATTTCTAATGGGTTCCATATGCCTCTGAGCCTTCCTGTTATTTCCTACTTTAAGGATTGCTCTGTTCAGCAAGAAGTCTGCCACTCTGCATCTTGTCTACGGGTTGTTTTTTTTAAAACCCAAACAAAAACTGGAAGAGGGCCTAGGATTGGGTGCCACATTTACAGTCATTCTTCACAACTAACCTTGACCTCTGTTCTGACACTGCTGATGGCAACACAAAGAGTCTAAGACACATATGCTAATGCAAACAAGGGAGTTTGAGGTGTTTTGGCAGGCAAAAGTGGCATAGAAATAGACAGTACGAGAGACTCGAGGTGTCCACTTGCTGGTGCTACTATAGTGCTTATCGTTTTCCTCATCCATAATTAAATTTTTATTTTTTTCTTACACGAAGTCTCTAAACTGCTGTCATGCTGAATTATTTCATCCTGGTTCCAGAGAGTGGTTCTGTAAATACTCCTCTCGCCCACTTTTTATGGTTTATGGGTATGGAGAGGGTTTGAAAGCTCATTGCTACTTTACTGCCCACATGTTTCCCCATCTATTCTCTATTTTGCTGCTGTCTCCTCCTCCCTACATTAATACTCCATTAACATCACAAGGCACTGATGAAGGATGCCAAGGTCACTCCTGTGCCAGTGAGCTTTTGCAGCCATGGACAGTCACATCTTAATGCTGTCAGTTTTGGTTTTCCTCAAGAGGAGATTACCAGGAAAAAAAACCCCACTGTCAGCTGAGCTCCTGCATCCCTATAGTTTTCCTACTGAAATGAGGGAATTCTGTGAAGCCAGACACTGGCCAAGACTAAAGTCCTCTCCTTTCTGTGCCACTTTCAGTGTCTAACCAAAGAGGGGTCCCTAGTTAATAATGTGCTAAATTCCAAATGAATGCAATTAGTGTTTTAGGTAGCTTGATAAAATTAAAGAAGTGGGGAGCTGAACTGCCTGTGGCAATGTCTTCCTATCTCATGTGACCTCTCTTGCTCAGTTCTCTTACCTGTTACTGTTTAAAATAAACTCTGCTTAGGGCATCTACATAGGCTTATGAAGGGAAAAATCAGTATGTTGACATATGAATTACTATATTTAATTTGTATTAGACTAGCTGCTACAACTTGTGAAGTGCCATGCTAGGCATTTTACAAACAAATTGCAAAAGGGAGTCCCTGCCAACATAGAATTTATGATCCAGAGAGACAAGATAGACCCAACGCCAGGGAAGGCAAATGTCACCTTTACTTTGTGTCTGTGGAAATTGAAGCCCTGAGTTTCTTCAAGGTCATAGGCAGCCTCAGTGAGAACTGTGTGGTTTGTATCCCCAACTCCCAGCTCCCAGCTCCTGGATTAATATCTAATTTTTTAGACAAGCATCTCTTGTAAAATATTCTTAAGTTCCTCAAATTCCCAACCGAAATCAGAAGTTTGAATAGGAGTTGGCTTTTTTAAGTGACTTGCAAACTCAGATCAAGACACCTATTAAGGAACCATTAAAAAAATCAAGTTAGTCTCCCGAGGAAGATAGTTTTTAATTAACATAGAGCAAACTTGATTGGTTTCAGTGGGCACAATTCTGTTCTGTATTTGCAGTTTGTATATTCTAAATAACCAAGTTGTGCGAGCTTATTACTGTCTGGAGCTGGGTGGACTTGCTGTCTGGGAAAATACAATGTCTAGCAGCTGGGACATTGAGAAATGGAAGAAATACAGTTCTGCCCTTTTAAAGAGAGAATCCTCTCCCCTGCAAGCCCAACAACATTTGCATGAGTTGTGATTTGGTTTGGCTGAAACATGACAAACAGGAATCTAAGCTTCCATGAGCTGCCTGTGAAAGTACTCATCCCCAGGCACGTAGAATATGAACCTGTCACTTTTCTTTGACTGATTTATACTCAAAGGGGACAGTAAAAGAACTTAATTCTATATTTTGCCACATTAACAGCAGTTGGCTCATACAGACCACAGAACTATCCAGCTGCTGTGAATTGAAGTGGGAGGGAAACAATTCCTTTAAAAGATCCCCCGAGATTAATATTTATAATTTCTATCTAATAGATAATTAATATCAACAAGAATATGTCAGTATCAACAAATGACAAATTAGTACTGGAATATAATGTGTTAAATCTTGCGTAGCTATCACTGACTAATGAGGACTGACCTTTGCAGCAATATATACAGTCAGTTTATTAAAGCAGGGACAGAGCAATCTCTAGGCCTTTGGTCAATCTAGGTTGCTTGGGGCTGAGGAATTTCCATTTAAAATATCTCTTCAGGTGATAAAGACTGATTCAATAGAGATCAGCTAATAAAGAAAGTGCTGGAAGCTACTATTAAATTCTAGCTTCTGTCAGCTTAACAGCAAAAACTTTTAATGAGGAAACCATTAAAGTTGACCTAATGAATCAGAAATGCTTTTCCTTGCTGGCTAATTATAGAGTGCCTAGAATATCTTTTGACATATGTAATTTAGAAAATACAGATCTATTGAATCCCCCTGCTCTCGAAGGAAACCTGTTGCATAGCAGAAAACTGGAAAATGCCCCTCTTAGGAGGATGCAGGGTTTGACCAGAATTCACTGAGGAAATATCTGCTGAGGTCAGGTGGGCTGGGTATAGAGAACACGAAAATGGATTAAATTAGGGGTTGATATGTAAAAATATTGTTTTGTCTAGAGCACTATGGTTGTGGAGGAGCACAGTAGGATACATAATAGATAAGAATGATTGCTGCACCCATCTGGTCTGTAAAAGAGCATTATGATAATGTCCAAATCAGTAAAGTAGAAAATACATCAAGATATTCTCTTTACAATTACAATGTCATGTGAGACATCAAAGAATGTCACTGGAGATGATATTTGCTGTTGGCTTGAAGTTTTTCTTCTGGCAGCAACATTTTCTTTTTTGTGATCTAGGGGAAGTTCATCAGTATTAAAGTAGCATTCAGAAATCCAAGCATTGATCAGGTTGGGCACTTAAGAACAAAACTAAGACATAGTTTCCATTAGTGTTGTCTCTTCTCAGCTTCCTTTCCAGAAAATCTTAATTTCTAAATAGGTAGGATAAATAAAAGAAGGGAATGATTCCTGTTTGGCAGAAAGGAAGCATAAAGAAATGAAATCATTTATCAAAAGTTGCAATGGAAATTTGCATTGGAACTAGGAACAGAACTCAGTTTTTATGAATCTTAATTTGAAAATTGAACTGCAGCCCTAGCTTGTGTGTGGTGGGTGATTTATGATTATTGTAATCTATTTTCATTGTCATATGAAACTTTCTGCATTACTATGTCAAGTCCGAGTTTTTCCCTCCAATTCCTAGTTTACAGAGCTCTGACATATATCAAACATATTTCCAGGCTATTCAAGGTCTCAAGGAACCCTGATAGACAAATGTAAGGTGTTTGGGTTTTTATGTGTTGTGTCAAAATGTGGTTCACAGTAAAAATCACAACTCATTTTACAGAAGTTGGCAGTTTAGGAGAAAACCCAGATGTGCAACATACTGTAAATAAAGAACCCTGTGTCTGTGATTCTCACAACTCAACTTCTTCCCTCTGTGATTAAGAAGAAAAACCTTGAGTTAAAAAGCAAAAGGTGCACAATTTGTGGACACAAACCAAGCGAGAGGAGGTGCAAAGGGCACTGTAGTTTTAAACTGTAGCAAAATACATCAACTGTTTAGAACAAGAGCCTCCTGCTTCCAATGAATTGCCATAGTCAGATTTGAAAATTTTGAAATGTTTAATTAAGAGAATAAAATGTAAAGTGACTTCTGGCTTGTTTTCTGGTAGTTTACTATGGTTTTAAATCTTAACAGAGATTCCTAGGAAGTAGGAATTATTCTCTATTGAAGAGAATAATTTAGGTTTTTTTGGTTCTTTTTGTAGAATGAGAGATACATTTGAAGATTTCCTTTCAAGCTTTTTTGAAGTTCATATGAACCCAGCTAAGCTGAGCAATGCTGATGTATGTTCCAGTAAGGCCCTGAGATGGTGATTGTGCTGGAGCTAAGGCTTAAGTCTGATGAGTTCTTTAGAGTAACTACATCTTCTGTAGGAGTGGTATTATACCATGCACCAATTGACTGTTGACTGTACTGGCTTTCCTAGGGCAGCTGGTTTCCAGGCAGTGAGTATTTGTGCACTTTTAGCCAGGACCTGGGCTTTTGCAGGGCTGACATTTGTAAACCAGATACGCCGTCATATACCCAGCCTGCAAACACTTGGACTTATTGCCGTTGATGCCAAACTGCAGTTAGGGAGCCTCATTAAGACCAGACCTTTTTAAAAGATACACTTAATGCCAGCAGCACTGCAGCTTCTCTCCTGCTCCAGCAGATGCTTAGATCCTGGGAACTCCAGCTGATGTTATTTGTTGATATCTGTGGCTACCAGGCAGCAGGGACAGGCTGCTCTTCTGTGCTGGGTGCACATGAAATGTGGCTCTGGTTGCCCAGAGGGATGGGAAGTGGAGTCGACTGTGGGAAGTGGAGTTGGCTGTCTTGCATCCTGTGTGGGAGACCTGACAGGCCAGGCTCCAGACCAGCCTTCTGGAGACTCCCTTGGCAAATACAGTCAAAGGGAGCATGATGGAGGGTGAAGAGTTTCCATCTTTATGTTGAGGTAGCAGCTAGTGCCAAGTGACTAAGGTAGCAGTCCTGTGTCTTTTACTGAAGAGACTTGCCATTACTGCGCTAAAAATCCAACTGTCCTTAATTTCTTAATATTTTCTTCGTGTTTGCAAGTGCCATGTATCCAATACAAATAAATGTCCTTTACCCTCCTTTCTCAAGAATTTGAGTGACTCAAACTTGGGACACTCTTCCTTTGTCCTCTGCATTTTGAACCTTGAGGATTATATGTGCCCTGAGCTTCTTTGTTAGGAACTTCCTTTCCTACTTTCATAATTCTCTATTATTAGCTCTAAATGTCACAAGGATTCATTTAGTTTCCCAGATTTTTTCAAGTGGGGTTCCACTCTGAGGCAAATTGTCAGTGTGCTGTCTAAGAAGCAACTTCTGTCTAGTCTTTCCCTGTTAGAATTTCAAGAGAATACATAATATCATGTAGAACTATTAAGAAGATTTATGGTTCTGTGTATTTAACATCCCAGAATTTTGCACTGGGCCTTCTGGTACTGTTTATTTACTTAGGGTTGGTTTTAGGCTATAGGCATTAATAATTTTATGACTGAGTGTTCCTAACAGATGGCTTTACGGGCTGTAACAGCCACCAAAGAGCAGTGCCAGGGAGCAAAATGAAACCATATATAATACAAACAGTTGTGTGCGGGCTTGCTGTAGGTCATAGAAATACCTCATTTATTCAGTATCCTTCTGTAAAGGAGGGTTAGAAACACCAGCTAAGAACGGATCCAAAGGGACTCCCTCTGGATAATATTAGTGGTATATTATTGTGACTTGGAGAAGTGCGTAATCGGTACCAGTCAAAGGGGCCCTCTTTCCTCTCCTTCCTCCCTTTTTATGTGTCTTGATAGAAAGGCCTATAGATTCATGCCTTATTACAAGTTAGTGTGTGTGTTTGAGGACAGTATATGGTCTGTTACAGCTGAAAATAGAATAGCTTGTTGGCTTTTGGGGGTTCATGCAAAAGGGAATGAAACAAGTGCAACAGAAAGTGGTCTGACCTATTTGTTGTGCAAGTCAATAGGGAGAGTGGTACCAGTCTGTTCTTCTGTGCCCCATAAATCTGCAGGCAGTGCATTGTGGTACCTGGTGGGTAATTTTTTTCTTGGGTCTGTTCTTTGTTAATACTCTTCTAGATCCAGGGAAGGAATCCAAGTCTGTAGGTCAGTGAAGGCTGTGTGAGACACGGATTCACCAACCTCTTTTGATAGTTATTTTAAAGGAAAGCTTATGCCTGTTGACATGAAAGAAGTTTATGTATATCAGCATGAAAGAAGCACATTACAGGCTTGTAATCTAGAAGCCCATTTGGGCATATGCCCAACTTTTCTGGTGGAACTCAAAGGTCTTGTGACTCATTGGCAGCCTCTGATACTCCACATCAGGGATTTATCACTGATCCCACAGAAGTAGTGCCAAGGCTTACCTTATCTTGACAAGACTGCATTACATCCAGCTGCATCTCAATAACTTACAGAAGCTATGGATAGCTCTTGCATAAATGGAGATGTAACAACTTGTAGCATGATTAGGGGACCTCAGACTATAGCCCACCCTTTTAATTACTGCAGAGACAGAAGGCAGGAAAAAAAAACAACCACTGGGTCTGCTGGATAACTTTACTTGCTTACTAATCTTGATAGGAATTTATTATCTGTTTGTGTCTCAAAATACCACAGGTAAAGAGAGAGGGAGAGAAGGAAAGTAAAGAAAGAAACTATTGTGTGATTTCTTAAGGTTTTACTTTGCCGAGCTAGTTTATAAACAATACAACGATGATGTAGGATGAAGCATGACTTGTAGTAAAGATTCAGGAGCATCTTGATGACTTGGACCATGATTTAAAAAAAAAATAAAGGCCTATTATGCCAATCTTTTAGGGGCAAGGAATTCTTGTAGTAAAACTGGAGGTAATCTTTACAATTTTCCAATCGTACAGCCTTTGAAAAAAAAATCATGATTCTTTTTGAATCATTTGGGAACACCTTGGGTGAAAGGAGTGTCAATTCACCAAGTAGTTCTTATGGACTAGAGCACCTGTGTAAATTCACTGTAAGTGAGTAGGACTTTAACCTCCTCTACTTTCATATGTATGGTATGATGAGGGGGATAGAGAAGTCTGACAATGTAGTTTAAAATGCTATATGTTTGAATTAACTTGACTTGTGCTTATGCTGTATGAACAAATATTTGAAGAATACGGTGAAATTTTTTTTTTAAGTGGAGTAAAATAAATCTGAGCACTGAGATTAAGCCTTAGTAGTAGATGTCAGTATGTATGGGAATGCACAAATAAGAAAATCTTTAATAATCTGCCATCAATGTGGGGGCTGAATTTAGCTTTTCGTATTTCACTGTAATCCATTCTGTCACTAGGGTCTGGTAGTTCTTCTTTTATCTGGTGTGTTGACCTCTTCTGAGCCATTATATCTTTTCTCTGCAGTAGCCTGATTTAAAAATGTCAGTCATTATGAATTAGGTTCAAAAAATATTCCTGGATGGTGGGTCTTCAGTGCTACCTCTGAAATGTTAAGTGATGATTACGTCAGAGGACAAGAAGCTGATTTCTATGCAGATGTCAGCAGGAGTCTAACCCTTCTGGTAGGAACTGAAAGGCTGGTACACTTTAAATCATATGCTTTTATGCTTGTTCAGGACCAGAATTATCAGCAGTTTTGTTTTGTCTATATAAATCATGCTGTGCCCAGATGTAGTACTAGAGAAAAAAATTCTCCAAATACTTGTTTGGAGATCATGAATGTAGCAAGTGTAAGGACACCCTGGTGACGATGGCTAGGCACATGCAAACTTGCAATGTGTAGAGTTGTTCTGTGGTGAAAATCTGGAGGTCAAAGTGCTATTGATCTCTTAAACTGGCAAGGGAAGCCCATTAGTGACAATGCTACAGACCAGTTTCTCCTAAAAACCATTCTCTGAGTCTTCTGGTAACAATGATGTGATCTTTGTGCAGAGTGGTACTGCATGGTCTGTTATCAGATGATTCACTGCAAGAAGCAGACAATCCTCTGTCTTCCCCTTAGTGTCAGACAAGCTAATGTGAGGACACTGAACTCAGGTTTGCATTTTGCTGTTGCTGCCAACAATTACAAAGTCATTCTACCTAGTACCCCCCAGAACTTCAGAGTATCTTAAAGATGGCCAGCTATTCCTTGAGAGGTTTCAGTTTGCCCTGAAAGCAAACTATGGAAGTAGTAAGATCTTAGTTGCTTTCCCTAATTTTCAGTGCCCTTCAGGGGAAAACATTTAGCATTTATAAATTAGCTACTTGATAATTTATAGATACTAATTTATAGTTGAATGTTACTTGCTTTTAAATCTTCTCTATTTTTTTCTTTTGATAGCAAGTGATAAGAGAGTTGCCAAAGAAAGAACATTAGCAATCCTGATGTGTTGGCTCTTGTAAGTGTTTCTATCAAATAATACTGTGATGATTTGGAATAACAGCTAATAAGACTACTTTCTCCAGGAGTCATTTCCACACTGCCTACTAGTTTCTGCAGATTCTGATGGACTCTGTCTGAATCTATATGTTTAGCCTCCTTCCCCACTGCCCAGTCTCTAATCCACATCTAGCAAGGGCCTTTTTAGCAGTTGTTTGTGGTAGGTAACTTGCTGCATGCTGTGGGTGTTGGATTATTGGATTATAAGGTTCTGTTTGCCTCCTCCCTGGGCTGGGTACCCAGAAGTCACTTTTATCTTTTTTCAACCTACTGCTGTGTGGTCCTTTTGAACAACCTTATGTATGAATTAAAAAGAGGGAGGGAGAGGGGATGCTTACAAGAAGGAAACGTTTTGCTGACATTTGCAGGATAACTGTAAACATGCACAGTAGTGCTATGTGTACACCTTTCTAGTACAAACAGCTCAACTTGCTTTATGACAGTTAACATGAATATAAAATATTCATACACTATTCAAGTATGCAGTGATGAGCTCAAAGAACATCACTCTTTCACGAGCTTGTTGGTGTATTATTCATACTCTGTACTGTTGGTATCTTTAGACAGTATTTTTAATGTGCACATTATATACTCAGAAATATTACTTATTTACACTTAATTTTTGTG
Source organism: Pseudopipra pipra (assembly GCF_036250125.1). Classification (NCBI taxonomy): domain Eukaryota; kingdom Metazoa; phylum Chordata; class Aves; order Passeriformes; family Pipridae; genus Pseudopipra; species Pseudopipra pipra. The sequence goes on from NC_087554.1 coordinate 55,862,095, forward strand.
AGACTTGCATCAAAAATGGTGCTGACTCTCATCTTGTGTGCTGTGCAGAAGAATTAAAAAGTCCATCCCTCTCCTTTGCGATACTTGCATTTTGATTTAGATTAAGCTTTTTTAAAAATTACTTCCTGCTAAGGTGGTTTGAGTGACATTAATGTGAACTCATAATGAGATGGCAAAGTTGTGATGTTGTGGATGTTAATGGTATTGTTTCCATGTTCACAAAATTACCTGAGATTTTTCAAGTAGAAAGCAGTCCACAACTTTAGCTAAAGCTGCACAGTCCCAGTGACCAGATATTTCTCTTACAACTTCTGTTTAGCCACTTGGGGCAAGTAAACCAATGTTTATGCAGTTTGACGATGGAAATGAGGTGTGGAAAATCACGCTGTGAATATACATGCATGTTCCCAAATTCTCTAATAAATATTTGAACCTTTTGTAAAATTTCAACAAAATAATAAGAAGTTGAAAAATACTGTGTTCTTATGAAAATCAAGTGCAATTTTCAACCTCCAAAACCATTAGTTTGGCCTGCACCAACTAAGAGATGGTAAATCATTTGCTCAGTCCAGTCCCTAATTGTTGTTGTTCAACTCACCATTTGGCGTGTGTATGAGCATGGGGCAGACTGCAGCTCAAAGCATCTCTTGCCCGAGGGGTAATTTAAATAGAAAGAAGCTTTTGGAGGTAAAATGGAGGTGATGGGGATCTCATACTGTCACTTTAGTTAAATTAATTTTAAAAAACTAACTAAATCAGTCAATCATGAGGAACAAAAGAATTGAAAATAAAACATCAGTCAGTCCAGTGCTCATGGGACTGTTATTGCCACCCTTTTTGCCTTTTCCATACCCCGAATTTCTTTTGCAATGACTTCTTACATTGTGGTCAGGAATAAGTGTAATCCTTGGCAGCCTGATCCAGCTTAAATCAAACACAGACCCCACACTGATTTCTAAAATGCCGTGATTCTGTCACTTGTCTGTCAGTATGTTTGCACAAGGCTTCACTCAATGGGTTTCTGATTTTCGACTCAGGCTTGTGCATACATGATTAATGCACATTATTTTTCACTACTGTCATATGGAAAAGAATTTCAAAGAGGAGGATTTAGAGTTAGTTGCTTTGCCTAAATAGATATAATTACAAGAACGGCTTCACTTTCATTGACAATCAGTGCCCTTGTGTTCTAGTGGTATCAGAGTTATAAAAACACAGCATTTAGGGTTTGAAATACGAATTTTTTTTCTGAGCTGAGATTCCTTCAAGATGAGAGTCAAATTTTATTAATTATTTTTTTCTCCAAATACTTACTATTTTCATGCCCAGTTGGGTTTGCACAGTAAGCAGACAGAAATAATGTCTAACTTTCACTATTTTCCAAGATATATTTTTATGCATATTCATTCTTCAATGATCTTTATTCAATGTTAAATCTTCTTTGCAGTTTGGATCCAACAATAAAAAATATTTATTAATGATCTTTCACATATGAACTGGAGTAGGATGTTACCATGATAAATTGTAGTGTGCAACTGTGCAATTTAAACTACTCTCTTGCAGTACCTCAGATCAAGCTTCTGTGTAAGGTAAGTTTATTTAAAAATAATAATTAGTACAAAAGACAAATTGAACAATTTGTTTTGGCTGTTAGATGAAAACGCTGTGTGAAAAACTGGAAGCCAAAACAACCTTATGCCCTCAAAAACCCCCCTGATACATCAAATGTCTCTGAAACTGGTTTAGTCATCAGCTAGTGACATACCACAACTTTATGCCTGGATTCCTTAATACTAGGAAGGTGCAAGGTCTGGCCTTTACCCATTCTGGGTAATGAAAAAGGAAGCTATCTACATTTATGTAACAAGAGTTAGCAGCTTCTGCATCCCAGAGGACACTAAGCTTAGGTAATGTAGTAAGAATGCTAGAGAGGAAAGATTTAGAGATGGTCCTGGAATTAAATGTATACTTGGTATCATTATTTCAGGGAGGATGACAGTACTGACCATGGATTCAAAGGCAAGTGATCAAGAAGGTGGAAATGATGTCTGCATTGAAGGCAGTTGCAGGGCTTCATATTCATGTACTCAAGTCTGAGGACTCAAATAATCTCCACCTCAGCTTTTGGAAGAGATAGCTTCATAAGGTGGAAATTTTGATAGCAAATATTTCTGTTGAAGCTATCTAACAGTGAGAAGATAAATACCAAATTTGATACATATACAGAAGAAAGGGTAACAGATTATACTATACTACAAGTTGAAGGCAAAAATATTCTAATATCTGAGGGTAAACAGGAATTGGTATAAAACCTATCACAGGTTTACTAAAGATAGATTTTTATCAGACTAGTGTAATGGTGTTTCTTGGCTAAACAGACAGTTTCTAGATAAAGACAATGCAATATTGTTTACTGTAACATTCAACATACAATGCCATGTGGAGACATGTTGGAGAAAATGACTTCGAGATTAAAAATGGGCAAAGTAGATAAACTGTTTGAAACAGCTGCTGGGAAGGGCCCCTTGGTTGTCCAAGGGAGACGAAGCATTTATTTCACTGGATTGTTGCTTAGCCTAACAGCAATCTGGGTTAGTAGACCTGTGCTGTCTATTATAGCATCAGGACACAACACTTGGAAGCAAGCACATTTTAGGTGCAAAGTAGTCTCTATCAATCAAAATGGTGTGGTTCTGGATCAGTGTGCTGAACAGATTAACAAGGGGAAAGAAGGCCTTTTTATCCTTGCAGCTAGGAAGAGGCTGAGAGTATGTTACAGGGCTCTTGCTCAGTTACGTAAGCAGCTTCATAAGGCATTTCTTTTGGATTGCTGGGTACTGGGGAGAACCTGAGGTCTGCATGAGCCCTGGGTAGATGTATTTGATGGTTATCTTCCTTTGTCAAGTAGCACCAATGTAAAATGTCTTGTATTTGCAAAACTTTCATCTGGATAGTTTCTTGAGTCTAGACTAGCTCTTAGTAAAAAGAGAAGCGAAAAATCTTTCAAAGGCCATCTTGGGCTAGTTTGACATTTCTTTTTCTCTCATGGCATGCACTGTTTATAAAATAATAAAGCAACAGCCATTTAAATATTGTTTCTCATCGCATGAAGATACATTTGCAAATATTAATATGTTTGTGTTTGGTTTTTTCAACCCTTTCTTTTTACAATAAGGTTATAAATGTTAAATGGTGTTATGTTTAGCTCAATACTTCTCAATACTTTAGCTTACACTTCTTTACAGTGTTATGTACTGCGGTGAATGACACTAATGATATTTTGTACACTTCTTCTCTTGTTAATACTTTTATTGACTGGTTTGTTTTTTGGTTTTTTTTTTTTTTTTTTTTTTTTGTTTCTTAGTTTGTTTTCTTTTAAGAACTATCTATTCCTGTGAAATTTCAGTTAGTGCTTTTCTTTTTGATCCAGAAGGAGATTTAGCAAGAATTGGTCAAACCACCTCAAATGAAATATATATTGCAGTTGACAGCAACTGAAGGACACTTCTTTACTCACCTGGACCACATCTGTGTACACTACCATTTAAGTAGGCTTGGAACATGGTAGAAACTTCAGTATTAGCTTCATGTCACTAAAGCAAAGCTGGGGAATTGTTATAAAATACAGATCTCTGCCCAAGTCCTGTAGGATGTATGACAGGTGTGACATATTCTCCATCTGAGCCTGTTTGCCAGTGATTGAAATATGAGAGTATACATATTATTGATGCTACACTTTATATGATTTACTCTATTTAATTTACTTTAAAAGGAGGAAATCTTATTTTTCCTCATAGTCTATGATATATCTCTACAAATGAGATCCTTGACATATACTGAAATTTGTAGCATTCTCTCAATCAGAGGGGAACATTAGAATTATGATAAATCTGTGAGGTGTTACTGTAATTTTGATTTCTGGCTTATGTTACCTGTGAGTAGAAAAAATGATCAGGCAATCCTAAATGAGATAAAAATCTGATTACCAGTTACTTCCTTTATTTTATTTTATTTTCATATACTAATTTCCCCATTCCTCCTGGTTCTTTTGTCCTTGTGTGTCAGCGTGATGGCACCAGTGTCCCTGCAGTACTGCCCTTCCACTGCTGGTTATTGTTACTGTGCTGTGCTGCATCACCCACTGAAGAAGGTCATTCCCAATTGCCCTTCAAGGGCTGACTTAGGAACAGGGAAAACAGGTTTTGTCATTTGCTGCCAGATTTGCTTTTATGGTTCCAAATTTTTCTGCATCGGGTTATTAACCACAAATGCCAGCCTTTTGAGAGCTTCTTGTAATCCATTTTGCAGTGGTTTTATGCCTTGTGTCAAATCTGCTTCCCTTTCCCTTCCCTCGAGAGTGTTTATTGCATTCCTCTATGTTTTTGAGGCCTTGGGGAATCACAGAAGTGGAGTGTATACGGCATACACTTGCCAATGATGTTTTGGTTGTGTGAGGCTGCTGATGGAGGGTTTGCTCTTTGCTGTAAGGCAGTGGTGCAGTCTCCATCTGGGAGCATGCCATGGGAGGTCGACAGTCTTCTCCTAGTGCTGTGCACCATGAAATCTCACAAAGATTCAGCAGGAGAGCAGTTGGACTCAAGTATCTACAGTAGGTAGTAGCTCCACAGCAGCTTACAGGATGTATTTGTTTTTTTCCTGGCTCTTACACATCTCCTTACTTTGTGCTTTGTCGATAAAACCAGTTCTGGGATGATAAGTTTTGATCCAAAGAGATAAAATCATGAAAGCTAGCCTTGAAGAGAGTGGCACAGAAAGTAACTTATCCTCTTTTTCCTTCTGGTAGTGATAAGGATTTAAAAAAAAAAATCAGAAATACTACTTGTGCTATTAGCAAGCTACTGAGGGGATAAAATCCTGGGATTCAAGGGAGTTAATGCAGAATTTATGAAAGGGAATTCTGACTAAAAAGCTCAGGACTTCATCATTAATCTTAGAAGTGGGGAAAGCAGGAATGCTTCCTTCCTCAGTCAGCTTTTCACTAGAGGAAGGCTCCTCAGTGATTAGCTCAATGTCTTTGTTAGGATACTTTTAACTGTCATCAGCTCTTGTGGCACCTTGGGCAACACATGTGAGAATAGTGGGAATGCCTCGCCTGGTATGACCTAAGGGTGGTATGTTCCTCCACCATATTACAGGAGTTGTGCCCTGATGTGACATGCGAAGTCTTGGTAAAATAAAACTCTCACTGCATATCCAGCAGGTCTTTCAGGAAACATCAAACTTCATGTTTAGATAAAATCTGAAAATTCTTTGAGTTTCCTTGCACTAAAACCATTAACATGTTTTCTATCAATCAGAAAGCCACAATATATGTAGCTTCCTTATACAATCTTTAGAAAGAATTTTTCCTCCACTAAATCTTTAGTGTTCCAAGGTAATTACATTATTAAGTAGCTGCAGTCATCTTTGAAATACACACTGGGTTTCAGGACTGAGTTCACCTTTCTTTGGGGGAAATTTTGTGCATTAGAAACATGGAAGGAACCCATGACTTTGCTCAGAAATCACTTTTTTAATTGGAGACAACCTCTGTGCAGGAGCTGAAGTTTGGCACTGCACCTCAGCTCAACCCAAGAAGAATGGAGCAAAGAAACCATGCAGGAGGACTGTGTAATCTGAGAGTCCTGGAGGGATGTTAGCCTGCACTGCATTCCCCATCTCGAGGATGCACAGTAAAGCTGTCCGGGTGATGGGGGAAGTTTTGATGGGGCTGGAGTGAAGTCTGAGAAGCAGAGGTGCAAATCCTCTGTTCTTAATTTCTATGCTCTGAGACTGTTGGACAGTGAAATGCTTTGTATTCAGAGGTAAAGAGCACATTTCTTACAACCGGAACACATAAAGCTTTCTCTGTATTGTGCTAATAAAACAATTCTTAATGCTTTTGCTTAAGAAGTAGATCTCCCTTGTACGCACAAAATCCAGATCGCTCAGGGAGATACGTCAGCCCTAAATCCCACAGAGAGGGACAGACAGGTCTTTCGGAAGTGCTCCCTCAAAGTGAAATAAATAAGGACAATACAGCATTGAAAAACCTCCTACAGTTTCAGAAAATAGATACCCATATTCTATTTGCTAAAATACTACAGATAAGCATTACAAAGTATAGCCAAGCCAACCTAATTATATTACCTTCCAATTCTAGTCTGATCTATTTCACTAATATTGATTTCACTTTGTATCCCATTTGAGCTTACAATGGCAACTGAATTAAGCCAATGTACTTAATTTTGATGTCTATCTGTGCAGAGAAAGAATAATATAGGCCTGGTGGAGATCATTACAGGGAACAAATCCTCCTGTAGATTTTTCTTGCACTATGGTACAGCATTAGTCAACCAATGCATCTGTCTATGCAATTTAAGAAAAGAAAAATCAGATGATTCACAATAAAAAAACCCCTCGTAACAGGCTATTGAAAAGCTCATTAATTTTACGGCAACATCCATATATTGATTTCACTCACTGTAGGTAGAATTTTGATAAAGATGGCATTTTGAAATTGGTCAGAAATTACACTCTCCATTTCTTAAGATTATCTATTACTATTATTATTTTTTTAAACAACACTCTGTACATCGGTATAATCCATACACATCTATTGTAATTTGTTTAATGATCTTGTCTCCTGGCAGCAGTGTTCACTATGTCCTAAGTGGAACAAAATAATGAGAAGTCGATCTGGTAGACAGGCAACAAAAAAAATCGTACGTTTTGTAGGTATTGGAAACTTTAAAAAGGAGCTGATTTTGCTGAAACAGGAAAAAAGACTTAGAGTTACCACATGAACTTGGAAGATTAAATATCATGGAACTGGAAATCTTTTATGATTAGAGATAGGCAAAAAAGACTTTGAAGAGTAAATTCACTGAGAAGAACAGTTTGGCAGCTCAAACTCGGGACAAATCTACACATATTGCTTCAGCTACAAGAAAAAAATGGAGGAGAATAACAATAGCTGGTTTCAACACTTTCAAAAGGAAACATTTTGGTTCTGTTTGAAGGTGTGCTTTCATAGATTTCTTTAGGACTAATAAGTCAAATCTAGGGCTATATAAAATTTTTGGAAATAAACTAGGAGAAAAAAAAGGCTTAAGTTCACCTTGAGACATTGGAGTTTTTTTCCTTTAGTTCTTGTGCTGAGCAAAAATCCATTATTCACACAGTGGCAGAGACTTTCAACTGATTGGATATTTATGGGTAACAAGAATATCCAGTGTTTTAACCCTCAGGCTCCAGGAAACCTTCTCTAACTTCTAGCAAAGGAGCTGTTAAAGGTAGTTACTCCTGGGAAGGGAGTACGTGATTTCTGACTTCGAAGATTTGAATCGTGGTCTGAAGTAGAGACTAGATTTTGTACGACAAAGCAGGGGCCGCAGGTCCCTCACATTCTAGTTTTCATAGGAATGTTAGACTCTGGTCTAAAGCCCTAGACATGACTTTGCTGCAGGTAAGCTGTGAAGGATGGTAATGAAGGCAGGATGCTGACAGGCACAAACTGCACCCTCTTGGTAGTTGCTATATAGGCATTATTTGTCATCCAAAAATACAGAGTTGTTGCTCCTTTTACTTATGTAGACCCAGGTCTATTATTGCAGGGATAAGGAAAAGGAAAAGGATCCATATTGAAAGGAAAGTAAAAGGATCCACTGCAATATTTGCATATTCATAAAACTTAATTAACCAGTTACAGGGCAACTAGAGGATATGCACAGATTTTGCACAGGCCCTTTTTTTATTGTTTGAAAGGAATAAATGGCAAGACCTCAAAGCCTTATATTTCACACTCACATTTATATAATGTAATATTACGTTGTGTTTTGTAATACAGGTGGATGATTAATTCATATTAATGTGTGAGTGGTGGGCAGGCAACCTAGAGACCACCCAGAGTTGTTTGAGTGTGCCTCTACTGTTGACAGCCATAGCTATGACTAATTAGGGGCTACTGTCAAATGCTCAGCTTTGGTAGCATAGGTGGAGCTGTGAACTTCTGTATACATACGGTATACTTGTTAAAACCTCAGTTCTATAGATTTAATCCTAGCCTTTTTACCTTTTTTTTTTTTTTAAATATATTTTATGACAGATGAGGAACACTTTGCATGCCATTGTCTTCATTATGAATTGGGTTTGCTCTTCAATCTTGATGTGTTTTATTCTCTACCTTATATTTCACAGGCTGTGCATACACAGCTTCGCTGATAGGAACCTTATCCTCTTGTGTTAATTTGATATCTGACATTCAGAGAATGACCCTACTGCAACAAAGATGATGATTGCTTTTTACCAATTAAAATATACCCTGACATGAAGTATTAGGCCAGCTATTTATGTTAGCATTTTAAAAGTATCTGTCAGTCAATGCAAATTGTATGACTGGAAAAGGCACGAGTCGAATAAACTGGTAGGTGAATTCAGGCAATTAATTTTCAATTTTTCAGAGAGAAAATAGGCAGGGAGTCTTTGATCTTTGTCATTTTCCAAGAGGGAGACCCCAAGCAGTGTGCACTCGTTTATTTTATGGTATCCTAACCCTCTGAAAGTATTAACTTGTGCAAATTAAACAATGCACTTGGACTTCCTTAAAAAATCTCTCAAGTATTTACTTCCTCTGCTCATCAAGTTCCTTAATTTCCTAATTTCATACTTTCTGTCCTTCTCTGAGAGTCATTCTCCTTATCCAACAATTGCCCCGGGTTCTTTGTCGCTTGTGAGCGATGGGCTCTGATGTGCCCTGCTGTCCTGCGCAGTTGTTGCTTGGGATGTTGAGCAGTACCTCGGGTGATGAATATGTAAGATGAGACACCCAGCCTCGCTGTCTGGAGCTGTCAGCTTTCTCCCTGACAGGCTTCCTATGTGGTGGTCTCGAGCTAATTTAGGCCAGTCAAGGATTACCATTTCTGCTCACCCCAACAAGTGATTCGAGGCTGTTATTTAGGAATTTCTGAGCATGGTGATTATATTTGGAGAGGAGCAAGTGCCCCTGCATTCCTGCCCTTTCTTATCATTACCATGACAGATAGGGATAGACATACACAATATGTCGTCCTAGAATTCACGCTGTTCCAAAATCTCTCATGTCACTTTGAAACCCAAATCCTTCACATGGCATCTGGTATATAATAAACACTTCAAATTGTTGAGAGATTACAGAGACAAAACCACATTTTTTATAATTTTTGCGGGTTTACTGAGGAGAGCAAAGCTTAATATCTAAGTCTGCATGTGAACCAGTGCTCCTGGTTTCATGTTCTCAAATACCATTGCAGTCAATAGGAGAGACCCTATTCCATTTTTTTCTTAAATGCTTAATCAGAAGAGCAAGATGCAAACACAGAAGAAGGTTCAGCTTTTCCTTCTGGCTCTGTGTCACCCACCAGCATTATTTGGTTTTGGAGAGAATATGCACTGACTCTTCATCTTAGCTGAGCTTTCATAAATCCTCTTTCTTCCACTGTTGGATCTCAGACTATTCCTTCTTTGTGCACAGTCACGACACTCTGTGGCCTTTCTGCCAGAGCTGCCTTTGCTTCTCATTACTTATATTTGTCTCTTCAAGAAGATACAAACTTTTGTGATAACTTTCTATTGTGTCCTTCTGGTCTGTGGTTTCTAGACATTCTAGAATTTCAAATATTTGTTTTCCAGTGTTTCTTTTAATAATGTATTTCATGAAAAAAGGCATCTCTCTGTGATAGTCAGTATCAGTCAACATGGACATTGTGATAGGTTTAATGTAGTATAAAGCTACACAAGAATGGGTAACTAGAAGATATTATAATCAAGGGATTTTAAATAATGGTGTATTTATCCAGGATGGCAATGGTATTTTGTGGTGCTGAATTGCAATATACATTTGAAAACTGATGATCTGTTTCCTGAGGACCACTTTCACTGGAAGTGCTTCTTGCATGGACCTGTGAGTGACTTGGCTCAGCCCACTCACAAAGAGAATTTGTTGCAAGTTTCAGTGCTGGGCAGTAAGTTGGTGTTAAAGCAAAGATCTGGGAAAATACACATTAGCTTTTTTTTGTATTATCTTTTTTATATTATATATTTTTAAAAAGGTAAATATAAACAAGGCTCAGTTAATGGCCTGCCAAACAGTGCAGTCAATGTGAGAGAATTTGTGCAATGAGAGAAAAATGTGTAAACCCTTGCTGACTGAATGCCAGAAACACATAACTAAATGGTGTTTTGCAGTGAAATGCATTCATGGCACTGAGTTCCCAAAGCAGGTGAGTTGCCTTGAGTACTTGTTAACATTACAGGATTTTAATCTATTTAAAAAAAAAAAAAAAGGTTGGCTAGTCTAGGCAGTAGCATCTTAAATGGGAGATATGCATATTTCAGTTCCTTCATTGCATGGTCGTTATTTTTAAAACAAGTTAATGCCTTCTTTAGTTTTCTGCATAAGCCTCCATGTGTTTATGATCTGCAGAGCCTCATTCAAAAGAGAAAATAGTAATGAAAATATCTCTGGGCTAATAAATCCATAGTAGGTTGTAAACTTTCATCAATTCCTTCAAGAAATTATAGAGACCAAATATAAAAGCAGAGTGTAAGAATAGGAACTTACCCATCTGTGGGATTCATATTCTGCTGATGGAAGAATTTTTCTTGGATAAGTCAGCTACGTGTTCTTCCACCAAAGAAATCCTGACTTTTTTGGTTTGGTGAATATTTTTATCTTTTTTTTTTTTTATTTGATAGATAGCAGGGATATTGCTGGAATCATTCTCTGTTATCACCATTTTGTGAAGTGCTAATTTTTTTAGCCTTGATGATTAATAGTAGATGATTTATCAAATTTATATGGGTGGCAGGGGAGAACAGACACCCTAATAGAGTTTTGTCCTTGTTACAGTGGCTACTGTAGAATTATGCAGTGAGATCCCCACATACCTCCCCCTCAACTTGAATTCTGAGCAGATGAATCAGACAAAGGATATGATAAAAATATCATTAACCTCATTTTACATTCAGGGAACTGAGTCAAAGAGGAAAGAAATGATTTCTCTAAGGTCTGTGGCAGAGGTGTGAACAGAAATCAAAGTTTCCAAGCCCTTGACTCCATTTATTTCTTATTAGCAATGCAGCAAACAGGCACATCTCTCTCAAAGACCGAAGAACTTCCCTGCCTGATAAACTGTATGATCACGCAGTAAAAATCTTACCAGGTCCTGTCCAGAGACCCTGTGGTGCAAGTACAGAAATACTTCTCTGCCACAAGGGTGTTGCATCAAGCCTGCCTCGGGAGATGCTGCCATCACAGTTTTACAATAATAAGGATGTGTGTGAACTGTCCTAATCAGAGAGGATGGTTTTATTTTGTGTGTTAGAGCAAATGACACGATGTGGTCTCCCTTAGGGTGAGAAAATGTGCCTTTACAAATTAATGGTGTATATACTTAAAAGAAGGCTTCTGCTTCTCTCCGGTGGCAAAAAAAAGGTACCTCCTGAAAAGAGAGCAAGCCAGAATTTTCTGGGTTTTAATTTTCCTTTTGAATGCTACATGTTCCATTGAAATTGTGAGGTACTGGGAAGATATTCAACATTCAGTGCTAGTGTTGCAACAGTCACTTGCTTGGGAATCACCTTACTCTTTGAAGAAGGTGATATGGTTCATACATAAATTTGTAAATTTGAAAAAGTTGTGAGGTAGCTATTCTATAATTCATTTTCTTCCTCAGGCAATTAGACAATTCCTTTATATTTATGTAGCACTTTTTGTTCATTGTCTTGGCTTTAAAGAGAATGGACTCCCTAGGGTTGGCCATTGGTCACATAGACTCAATGAACGTTCAAGGTCAAAAGTATACTACATTAGGAATAGTCCTGGTTGGACAGAAACATTCGTTCCTCATTAAGGCAGCCATTGTAGCAAATGAAATTATAGTCCTATAAATCTGATTGTGTCTGTGCTAGAGTGAGGTAGTGTCTCAGTGTTCAATTTCCCAGTGTACAAAATGCCATACACGGCAGGAATTCAGGAACTTTTTATGTGGCAAAGAGAAAGGAAGAGCCTAGGGCAGCAGACATGACACTGAATGAGAAAACTGTGAATATGTTGAAGGATGACAGAGGAATTTCTTTTGGCGACAAATCTACTTTTCTAGCCTATTTCTTTGAAAGAAATTGAACAGGGAGTGTCTGCCACCTTTTGCTGTCTATCAGCCTGAGTGTAACATTAATTTAGGAGAAGTCATCTCAGCAGCAGGTTTGGCTAGGAAAGGAAATGAAAGACTGTATCCTCTGAAAAATGCCTCTTTATCTGCCCATGGTATCTGAGCAGTTAAAGAATTTCAGTGATGTTTCATCATCTCTCCCTTCATTAATGCATTTTTCAGAGAGACAACAAGAAGGATAGTTTAGAAAGATAAATGCAATTCATGATGTAATGAAAAAAATCAGGAAACAATTACAAAACCTTTTTTATGAAATGTTTTATGAGTCTGTATTTGCATCTGGGGAATATTAGAGTAAATATTGTGCAGGGAAATTAGTTTTAATTTCATGCTAACGGAAAAATCAATTCGGTTCTAATTAGGTTATGATTTTTAAAATACAATCAGGCAGTCATTTCAGTGTTTTGATTAGATTGTCCTATCATTTGTTTGGGTTTTGATAAATGCTACTTCAGAAAATGACTTTCAACACAAAAGCCTATCTAGAGCAGAAGAGGTTTGATTTGGGAGGGTTATTCTAAAGACAATAGTGTAAAAATTCTTAAAGTGGGTCATTGGCTGCAAGCAATTTAAATGTAGTGAGTAGAGCTATGGCACTTCAGTCTATAGTACAATGTAATGCAGGTGTGCACAGGTTGAGTGAGAATTGTTGTTGATTCTTTAATTTATATCTGTTCAATAAGGACTTGTAACTTCTCTGGCAGAAACCAAAAAATTCTCTTTATTAATTAATACTTGTAGGGAAATGATCTGAGGGCATTATTGCTTCCCTCACTTGCATACTTAAGTGTTTCTTGACCTTGCAACATGCAAGCTGGTAAGGCTTTCCATGACTTTTTATATAAAATATGCCCTGAGAGAACCAGAAAGTAAATCACAGCAGCATATTAAGATTGTGATCTTCAAGCTGCTTTTGAAAATCTCAGCCAAGATCATTAAGTGAAGCTAACTCAAAACATAAAATTGACTAATACGTGGACAATGTGAGTGTGTAGTATAGGCTGTATACAAAAATAAAGTCTATACAATGTGAAATGTACTTAATAGAACATTAGAGTCTGTTTAAACTGCCATTAATTAAAAAAACACAAGGCTTAAAGAAAAAGGGCCGGGTACCCTTGTCACCACTACAGTCCTGCATAATTCTCTTCTTGTGTCTTTGTTTTTTGTTTGAACAAGTAGGCATTGTTGTCTTCTGAGTGCCAGCTCAGTTACACAGCTTGGCTTCTGTGGTGATCCATACTGGGAGATGAAATGGTGATGGTTTCTTTTCATTTTTCTGTATTCTCGATACACCTACTCCATCTTTTTGTGTGTGTTTTTCTGTCCTTTTGAGTGACAAGTGCCTTTACTGAACAGTATATTATAATCAAAATGTCTTGTGCAAGAGCTAAAACTGAAAATACTGGCATTAAAAATTAATATGGTTGTCAATCAGATGTCCACTTTTGCATGTGGCATTGCTTGGGGTAAAGTATGGCATTACTCTTATGAGATCTATGATTTAGATTATTTCTTGAGACATGCCCAGAGTTTTTTCTAAGTTGGTTGTAAGGAACATTATGTGAAGTTAATGAAAGAAAAAAAGAAAAAGTGGGAAAAAAAGGAAGTGTACCCTTCTATCATCAATAAGAAATATAAAATCATTTTTAAAATCGCTATGAAGAAAGAAAAATGGGGAAGGTGTGAGGTTATGCCATTTCCTCGGAAAATGTCTTGGTAAGAAATCTATGCACAGTTTAATATAAAAATTAGAAATTATACACTGGGTAGCTTTGATGTTTAGTAGAAAGCCATCAGTGATTTGCTAGAGTTTTATTTGTACAATAAACTATCTCCTGAGGGTTTTTCTGGGGGATTTTTTTCCCCTGGATATTTGAAATTTTCAAAGCTGTTTATGATGTATTTTTCATGTTGTATGATTTAGACTGTGGCCAGTGATTGGAATGTGTGCTTATATAATATATTCAGGTTGTATCATATACTCAGAATTTTTAATCGTTCTTCCTGCAATTTCTGGATTAATGGGCATAAATTCATCATGGGTTGTTAATAAGATTATGAAATATCATAGCAGTTAAATCCTTCTGAGACTTGAAGTTTGCGGACTTAAGCAGATCAGAGTTTGTAGCCCCATTTCAGATTTCTTGGAGGACTTCCAAACAGAGTGGCAAGTTAATTAATAATCGCACACCAAGCCAGTGCACTCAAAATCTGTTTCGGACAACAGGTTGCAAAAATGTTGTTTTGGACATATTTCTAAATCTGTATGAGCACTAATGGAAATTTCAAAAGTCCTGCCTCTGGGGAACTGGTAATATATTCATAAAAATCAATGTTGTCCAGGAGGACTTTGTCCTACGTTTTCTTCTATGATCCACAGAAAACAAAAAAAGAAATGCTTCTTGAAGACCTTTCCAAAAAGAAACTGAACCACAGTCTGTAAGTGTCTCCCTTGGCTTGAAGAGGTGTTTTTGAATACCTACCTTGAGGTCTAATTTTTCTGATCACAAAAGGGAATTTTGACTTCAGTATGAATTAGGAACCTCTTTAACTCTTCAATGTCCTGAAAGGTTGCAATGGGATATGGTGGAGTACAGCTTCCAGTCGGAGAAGGGTGATGGCCTGCTTGTGAAACTGCTTTATAACACATGAACTCCTGCTAAAATGCTGTATGCTTCATGACCAGCATTGTAGTCATACAATGAAATAGAGGAAAGTGCAATTTAGACAAATTAGAGGGCTGGGCAATCAACAACTCTACAAATTTCAACAGGGGAAAGTGCTGGATTCTGTACCTGGGATGGGGCTCACTGCAATATAAGAAAGACATTAAGTTATTAGAGAGTGTCCAAAGGAGGGCAATGAAGATGGTGAAGGGCCTTGAGGGGAAGCCGTGTGAGGGGAATGACTGAGGGGACTTGGTCTGTTCATCCTGGGAAGAGGAGATTGAGGGGAGACCTCATTGCAGTTACAGCTTTCTCGGGAGGGCAGGCACTGATCTCTTCTCTGTGATGACCAGTGACAGGACCCGAAGTGACAGACCTGAAGTTATGTCAAGGGAGGTTGGGCTGGATATTATAAAGAGGTTCTTCCCCCTGAGGGTGGTGGGCACAGGAATAGGCTGCCCAGGGAAGCGGTCACAGCACCAAGCCCGACAGAGTTCAAGAAGGGTTTGGAAGATACTCTTGGGTACATGGTGTGACTCTGGGGATGGTCCTGTGCAGAGCCAGGAGTTGGACTTGATGATCCTTGTGGGTCCCTTCCAACTCAGCATAATCTGTGAATTCTTTGACTCCCTTGCAGGAAAAGCTATCTTTTTTGCTAACTTGCAAGGTGGGACTTGTCTCATCTCAATTGTTAAGAAAAAGATAAACTGAACAAACATTTTGTTTTCTAGTCCTATTCCCAAAGTAAAATTAGATACATATTTAATTTTTTTACTTTTTGGGAAGAAGTGACAGTTTATAATCTACTTTTCATTAGCTGAGAAACCTGTTAATATTTGTATGATTGGCACATGTACTGGGTTGATTGGCACAAATGAAATTTCTGACATGCTCAGAGTGAGAGAGACTACGCATGGCTGAGAGCAATTAGATGTGTTTGATGTCATAAGGAGGTTTTACAACTGAGATTCTAGCTCTACTCCTTTCTCTAAGAGTAAATTCAGGCTCAAACCTCTTCACAGCTTTCAGATTAGTATTTTGCTGGTACAAAAGATTGAGAAGCAGTCCTTTTTTCCCCAGTCTGATTTACATTTTGGACTTTGCAAGCTAATCCAAGGCAGCACATTCAGAAGTCTGCTCTTTCTGACCTGTGCTTGACTCAGGACTGGTGATAAGTGGGTTACATGGCCCTCAAGCATCCCAGGTCTGAAAGGGGCCCTGGGATGTTAGGTATAAGTTAGGGTTTACTTCAGGTGATTACTTTATTGTATGTGTCTACTACTTATAGTATATATCTAAATTTTGCAGTGCTCTGTATCACTATGTGATAAGATCTGGAGTAGTTATCTCAAGTCTTGATGAAAAAGAACAGTGCTTTTTGAGTTGTTCACTTCACCCAATGCTAGGTATTTTAGGCAGCCTAAACATTTCTAGGACAGAGCAATGACTAAATTTTATGTTTTGAATGCTTAAAACTGTGTGGCTCTGCTTGTGCCACTCAGCGTGCATTACAAGTCTGTGGGATCAATATTCTGCTGCCTTGGGATTCCTGTGGAGGAAAACTGGTCAAGACAGACATATTTTATATTTTGTTACAGTGGGGTTAAAACTGCTATTACTGTATTTAATGATGAAAAAGTTACAGAGGGTGTAAAATCATGAAGGAGCGAGGAAACTTCCTAGATAAGTTTTCTGCAGGCCATTCTGCACAACTGGTATTTCCTTTTTTTTTTTTTTTTTTTTTGTTCCCAAGAAAACAAAGTTACAATTACTGTATGAGTCAAGGCACACCTGTATTCCCACTTCCCCACAGACTGAGAGCTGCAGAAGGAAAGCTCCAGCACACCACATTGCAGGGGGCTAGAAAGGATGCAATTAGGGCAGGGCAGCAAATGAGAAGGGAGGCAGAGGACCTTGTGAGCTTACTGAGCTCTGCTCTTTCCAAACTAAGCATTTATACTAGAATTTTTATAGTTCCAAAATACATTCCTTCCCTCCACACACTCAGGATTATTCTGTGTGGCTTAGATGATGCTATCAGCTTTAGACAAGGTAAGGAATAAACTGTGTTGTGTCCCACCTGATTTACAGTAGCTGAATTCTTGAGCTAAAGCTGGCAAATGCTAATGTATCCATAGCCCACCCCTTCTTTTGTATTCAATGCCACTAAAAAGAAATGGACTTTGGACGTGGCCTGAACCAACAGAAATATAAATGCAGGGATGAATTTTAGCTTCAGTTTTCCATCACTTTAGTTTTCTCACTTCTTGATGCGACCCTATGGCAAATAACAGAGGTGTGAATTGATTTTTGTGGAGTGGCTTGGAAAGTGATCTCATGCAAATGAGTGCATGCTTTGGCTGATAGAATTATCTTGCCAGGGGTTTGCACCTTTCCTCATCCAAAGGCCCGCAGAGCTCTGCTTGTAGGGAAAGAAACTGTTCAACACAAGAAAAGGCTGCTTTAAATGGAGTGACAGGGCGCACAGCCAGGAGGATGCTGGGAATAAACAAAGAAAATTAGTTGAAGACATAGTATAGGGTTTATCAGAGCTATTATCTGTGTCATATTGCTTGCATAGCAAGACTTGTGCTTAAATGATTTATACGTCTAAATGTTGTGGTACCTGCATTAATCCCATATTGGATCATTCTACAAATGGCAAGGAAATTGGAGTTGAGAAATGAATGTTAAAAGGGATCACATGTTAAAAGTAAATGTTAAAAGCAGATGATATCCATAAGGCTCAGAGCATGGAACAGAAGATTCACAAGCCTTGCAGGAAGTTGCTTTATTATTCTAACCTATAATCCCTGCTGTGAGGAACGCTGCCTTTCAAGCCCACATATGGGATGTTTCTCTGTGATAAGAGGAAACTTTAACAGGTTGATGTAAACATTTCCAAAGTACATTAAATAGCAGAATCTCACATAAATTCTGCTGCAAAGACAGCAACATGCCTCCCAACCTCGTTTCTTGGTGTAGGGTTTCCATCTTTTATTATCTCTTAGTATCTTTACATTCCATAATCTGTTGCACAATTTGATGCTAATATGACATTTTGAAGACTGCAGTCAGCGCTTTCAACCTGAACCAAAGATTTAGTGGAAAATAAAAACTAAATAAAAAAAAATCAGTGACTTGTTGAATCCTTAGGTCAAGCAAATTGTTACTTTGCTGGAATGCTATTGAAGGATGTTAGTTTTCTTTGTGACAGTCTCTAGCCCTGGATCCAGTAGAGTAGAATACCATGAGTCTAATGGATATCAGTAGCATGTGACCCATGAAATTACACGCATGTGTATGATCCGTCAAGCAGTGTTGGCCACTATAAAAAAAAAAGAAGAAACAAAAAAAGTCAACTTCTGTGTAATTCAGTAAGCCAATCTCAGTGGGAATTCAAATCTGTTTGAACTTGGTGCTTTCTTCTTAGAGGTCCTCTTTCCACCAGCTGTCTGTCTGCAGTGTTTTTTTCCCCTGTTTCATGAGTGTAGAGATGCATGTTGCTTGTGGTACCACATGAGAATCTCAAACCCCTTTAGGCAATGGTTTGGTTTTTAGTTTCTGCACGGTGCCTCTGTCTCTATAAAAAAAAAAAGGAAGAATCTTGCATCGTTAGCACTGATTAATTAAACTTTTTTTCCTTTTGGGTGGTACCACTCACCATGATGAGCCATTTTATTCACATGAGATAATGGGGGACAGTATAAGTGAATCCATGTAGTCCAGAAGTGCTGTGTGGTGTCAGTGAGAGAGCAAGTTTCCCACTACACTAGGGAAAAGGGAACTAAGATGTGACCCCATGCTATCTTTTCTTGGATGATCCAGTGAGAAAAAGTCTTCATTAGAAAAATTTGAGATTTCTTTTAGTGTGTGGTTGAGGGGGTAAATAAAGAGATACACACTACATTCACATCAACTCGATCATGCTTTCTTTAAAAAAAAAATCCAGAAATAAAAATTTACATGGCTAGTGTTTCACAGTAGTGTTGCTCTTTAAATAGATTTTACAGGTTGCTTTTATAGCACAACTCTAACAGCTGCAAGTTCATGTACAAGGTTGTGTAAAGATTTGATTTACAATTTTATTTTTTCATGAAGCGTGTACCTTTTTTATTCATTCTGTCTCTAGCCATCATAGCTGTTGATGGAAAAGGGGAAAATATTCTTCTAGTGTACAGAGAAAGGGAAAAATGAGTGATGTGTTACTTCACTCAGAAAAGTAAGATATTTGTATTTTTTAGCCTTCTGTTGTCTGTAAAAACCTTTTTTTAAATACATTTCAAGAATCCTTTAAGGATCACTTGTCAATTTGAAAAAAGAATTTAAAAAATCAAACACTCATTACTAAATTATCTTTTATGAGAACAGAAGGATCTCTGGATAATAAGCATTTGTTCCAAAACAAAACAGTTATTTGTTCAGGGTATGGAAGTTATTAATTATTTACACCTCTTCCTACCTCAGTTCTACCTCTAGTTAAAATTCATGGCCTAGGCACTCATCAAATATTGATTTTTACCAAAGTTGATGCTTTCCCTTTAACATTATTATAATGAGGGATAAAAATCAAATTGCCTTCACTGAAACTCAATCATTCTCACAAGCCATCTGCATTGATCTTTTTTCTAGGTTTTACCATAAATTATTCTATTCAATTAAGTAAACCCCACACATAATGACATTTTGTGAACTAAATAATTTATTGACTATTTTCAGCTAAACTTACCAGGCTCTGATGCACAGTTATTTTCATAACATTAATAGTAATATATATAAAACCCTTGCAACTGAATGTGTGTCAGATTCTTTGTTTGGAAAGATGAATCACCTGGGAGGTAGAAATCTTCTCATTTAGAAAAGAAACAAATTCTGTCGCCGTCATATTTGTAGTGACTCAGTCCCTTCTCATTAGCAAAATGAGGGGGGTTGCAATGCTTTCTGGTGACAAAACCATTTGAAAATGATTTTCAGCTAAAAGCAGTTCTATTAGCAACAAAGCTTGTAAGGAAATTGATAAAAATTAGTCTGTTTTACAGTTCACTGCTAAGATCTGATGAATATAGTAGCTCCTTGGAGGGATTCAGAGAGTTTTTCTCCTCTGCCGTGCAATGGTTGCGCTTCTGTGTCACACACATTCTTGTCACCTCCTGACAGTTCCCCTGGAAACCTGCCCACTTTCTAAATGAGTTTTGTTTCACATTTTAAAAGTCATTCAGCTCCTGTAGACCGAGATTTTCAAGTGGAAAGGATGGTTTGTAACTCTGAACTCTACTCTGTCAACCAAGGAGAGGGATTGCTCCCCCACGTGACAAGGTTGTGTTTTGTGGGTGGTTGGTTTGGGTACTAACTGGGTCACAAACTTTAGATACAAAACAGGTTTTTCGAAAATGCATAGATTTTAGGAGAACCTTGTCATAGCTGTGAAGGTGTAGTTGGGCTGCTTTTAATCATATATGAAAAGTTTCTGTTGGGGGTATCTAGGGAATGCCTTCTGTGAGGTGTACTCAACAAACACACTGGATGCAACTAAAGCATCTTTTGGAAACAGAAGAACAAAACACATTTAGGCACTGTGGAGTACATATAGGTCCACATTGTTGTTGAAGATGACACTGAATACAGAATTGCTTGTAAATAAGTAGTACCAACACTGGCATAGAGAGAGTTTGGAATATGTGTTCTCACTTTGATTTTAGCATGAATTGTGCACTGTAAGTCCTCGTTTCCATTGCAAAACATGGTGATCATTTTGGGAAGTATGGTGCTGCTAAATTGATAGAAAGTCAATATATGGTAGTAGTATTGCTCAAAAGCTAGAAAAGCCCTAAAAAAAGAAAGATATGCAAAATAGCATGGAATGAAAAAGTCACCTTAGACAGCTTAGTAGCTTTATTTTATTTTGCTTTGGTTAATTTTATTTTCGAAAGAGAGGTAGTTCCATAACACAAATCAGAGCAAGGAGTGGGAGCAAGCACCCGTAAAATTGTGTAGTATTTATGTATTTGGTGCCAGCATGGGAAAGGGTAATTGTTCTTCATTCCTTCTTTTAGCGTAATCCATTTTATATGCTGGAATGAGGCGTCAAACATTTCAATCCATCTAGGATTGGAGTTTCTCTTTATTTCTTTCACTGTTTTTTAGCTTTTGAACTCTTTGATGTCATCATTTTGAAGGGTTGCTACTGCTGCTTATGCCACGTCTTGCAAAGTCTGAGTAAATAATAGATTTACAGGTAAATAGTAAACTTGTAAGTTTAAATGCAAAAGCTTGTATTGATTTAATTTCCCATTAAATCAGGTAATTTTGTGGTCCAGTACCTGTGCATTAAAACACGAAGCCCAAACACAAAATATCACTTTTCCTTGCTCAGTACTTGGAAGAAAATAAAGCTCACTGTTGTTCTGCCCATGTGCTCTTATCTGTACTATTGTCTTTATGTTTGGATACTGCTTAGGAATATAAAGCATCCCAACGTGCTGCCCTGACTAACGTGCTGCCCTGACTACTTGCAAATTCAGGCTTTTCCTGCTGCATTTTGCTGGTGAGATGGTGTTCATGAAATCGGACCCTGATTGTGCTCCTGTTTTGAGGCTGCTGAATGAGAATTCTTCTTTCAGCCTCCTGTATTGTGCTTGTTGAGCAATGCTGTCATACTTTTCACAATGAAAAAGATGGATACAGTGCAGGATAGGTGCTCTCCCACGTCCCACCCACTCCTTTTATTCAGAAGAGGTAAGAGTCAAAGGCTTTGCTGGAACTATCCTCTGTCTTTTGTAGCATGGTGTGCTCTTTGTAGAGATTTAAGCTAAGAGGAATTTACCTGGACATGAGCTGATACGTGAAATGAGCATCTGAGATTCTGCTGATGTCCAGTCCTTATTTACATGTGAAGTTAAGCAAATACCCAGTTGGATGGTTATGAACAGGAACCTATAGCATTTGGATCAAGCTCTGTTTCCTTTAACTTTTTGCAGTCTGTGATGATGGTTGGCTGTATAGGTAATGCAAGGTTTGCTTCCTTGTGCTTTGGCTTTATTAACACCAGTGGGATTTTAGGCTTTTTAGTTTTCATTCCACTTGAGATTCTTTTCTCTGAATTAATGGATATTTTGAATAAATCATTGTGAGGCAGGGCAATGCATGCTGTAGGGAAAAAAAAAAATCATTGAGCCAGCATATCTGAACAGTTTTCATGTCTATTACTCACATACCTTGAGAGGCCAATACATGTGTAACTTAATGAGGATTTTTCTTCTTTGAACCACAGAAGGCATATGTGCCTGACTTACATGCCCAAGTGCTTGATAAAGAGAAAGCAACTCAAGACCACTAAGTTTCTCTTTATAGATATATTACCTGTAAAGCACATAATATTAGTGCTGCCAGTGTTGCACTGAAATGCTCTGTCTGGATCGATGTATTCTTGTATCTGGAAAAATAATCAGCAAATAAACATGTGTCATTGCTGCCTGTATTTCAGCTAATGTGAAGTGTGTTATAGTTAACACTGAACAAGAGGAATTCATGCTGGGACATATTGTGAAATGTTAATTATAAGAAAAAAACCCATTGGATTGACTCCCACTGCTTCTGATTCACGATAAGGAAATTCCTAGAGGGAAAAGAACAAAAATGCCAACTGTGCTCTCCATTTGCAATTTTTGTGGGGAATCACTGCAAAGGTAATGCAGTGTTGGATTTTCCTGTATACCGATACACACTTACTCATCTAACGGCAAGATGATGGAATCACGGGAAGATGTCTTATTCCCTCTTTCTTAGGATTTGCCTATTGTGACTCATATGGAAGCATTTTCCAGGCCCCAAAGCACCTCAGCCACATCTTGACCCACCCTGGGGTCGGGACTCAGCAAGCACCAGCCCTTTCCTGGTTCTGCCTGAGGGGTGGCAAACATCTGTGCCTTGCAGGAGCTTCTGTGTGCTCTGAGCATATGCAGATTTGAGTGGATAGAGAAGTGAGGAATAAGTGTGCAAGAAGTCAAAGCCTTGAACTTATTTCGGGATGAGATGAATCATTACAGGAATAGACTCTCATCTCATACAGAGTCAACTGCCTTTCAGGTGTCTAAATTGGAACAGATGAGTTCCTCCTTTCCAGGCGAATCTTGTTTTGTAGAGAGTGGTGACTGAAGAGAGGACATTAAAAGGATTTCAGTGTGCCAGCTGATCAGGATAAGTGTATCTGCATCTTACATCAAGGCATGGGGAGTTGCTGCAGGGGATCTCCTTTTTACTTAACTGGGGTACAGTGTTGTGCCTGTTAGTAGTCAATTCAAGTGCCTCTGGCACTGTGCACTTCACAGCCCAACTTTGGGAGTGTCATAGAATGGTTTGGGTTGGAAGAGATCTTAAAGATCATCTTGTTCCCACCCCCCTGTCATGGGCAGGGATGCCACCCACTAGACCAGGTTGCCCAGGGCCCCAACCAACCTGGCCTTGAACACCTACTTGAAACCAGCCTGGGAAGAGACACTGCCCAGGTGTGAACAGCTGTGATGTGGAAAGGCTTCAGCTGTGCTAATTGCACAGGTTTGAATTTGCATGGGTGCTGACACACCAAAGCCTATGTGGCTGGGTCAGTTTTACCTTCCCACAGATCAGCACTGATAATATCCTGCAAGCCACATGCTTTGATTTCACCAACCAGTGTTTAGACTCAGCTAACTGTTGTTACCGTAAAGACTGGAATTAAGTGGGAAATGAGAAACAGTCCCTGTGAACTTGCAGCTACTGGAAACACAGTTATTACAGGAGAATAGCAGCTAATTCTGTAAATAACATGATGCAACAAGTTTTGATTTGTTCCACGCTTAATCACTCATTTTAATCTGAAGTAGTGTGGGTAAAGGCTAAATCCATAGGCTCATTGGCACTAACCCTAGTAAATTACTGGTGCCCAAAGAAAATGAACTCTTATAGAGTTTATTGTCTTGATTTTCAAGTGGGAAGCATCTGATGAAAGTCTAGCCATCAGCTGAGAAACCCTACCTACAAATTGCATTTTGGGCTTTAGTACTCAAAGAAGTGGCTTGTTTGTTAAGTTTTGATTTTAGAAGTCATACCCATCTTCAGCTTGGATTTACTTTTAATTTTACTATGTACATAAGATTTGATAGCTTCCTTTTCTAAGAAAGGCATGGATTATTTCTGGTTTAAAAAACAAAAAAGGAGACGGTTGTCTAATGCCTCTCTATTTAAAAAAGAAAAAGTCTGCAGTATACTCCAACCATTCTTTACATGTCCACAAGCAGACAGCTGAGCTAAAACTAAAACTTTAAGTGGAAGACAGATGCCAGGGAGTTAGTGAGAACTGTCTGGAATAAGGTTAGGCTCATTACTTTCTGACGTTCATAGCAATTCTATGAGCAGTAAACTTTCATTCTCAGCAAATTTCCAGTGGTAACTAGACTTGTTCAGAAAGAGTTTGACTGATGTGCTCTATTCCTCTCTTCTTAATTTCCAGAAGAGTCTTTTGATCTTTCATGAGTGGGAATGAACGTGCAAGGGTTCAAATACTGACCTTGTCTCTGTCCTATGGGGAGAAGGAAGGGAAACAGCCTGCAGCTCCAAATACAAAATTGGAACTCTCATACGTGTATGGAGGGGACAATTTTTGCTAAAAAGGGACTTTTTGATTACATCACTGCCCATTAAATTCTTTGCAGAAAAGAAAAGCAGAAAGCTTAGAGTGTAACTCTTATTTTACCCATATTTCTTGACTCAGAAATGTCTTGCCTTAACCAAATACTTGTAATACAAGTGAGAATTCTGACTGATAAAAAGGGGATCTTCTTGCTGCTAGTAACTAAAGATTTAGTACTGAATTACTCCATACTCCATACTCCATTCAAAGCAGTGATTTTCCATTTACAGCCATGAGACCTCAAAAAATTATGTTTATAGGCACCTACTTACTTTCACAGAGATAATAGTATTACACACACACACTTCTATACATTGCACTGAGATAAGATACATGACATGACATACTATTCCAGAGCTGTCAAAAAGTTGGATTCTGCTATCCTTTATCATTTTGTTTACATCTGAGTGTCTGCAGGTGACTGGAGGTGTCATTCCACTGAAAATCAGACAGCTGAGCCAGGAGTGAAATGTTACTCCTAGAGAATAAGATTGCTGTAACCTTCTAGACAGGGGCATACAATTGTCTTTTGAAAGCCACCTTGCTGCAGGTTAACCTGTTGATTGTTCTGCTTTGAATGGCTCTGCACGTACCAAACTGATGATGGCAGTGAGAACTATGAGTGAGTCACTCCGTGCTGGTGCTGACAGCATCCTTTATTTCTTTCCCCTCATGCTGTAACATTACGTGCTGTAGATGCCACAGGAAATGCTAAAATCACATCTTTTCATCTCGGCCTTTTTTCAGTCCTTCCTATATGAAAAACCATATGTCTCTGTCCATGTAAGTGTCAAATTTCACCCTGCTGATCCAATTTATTCAGTCTGAACATTTGGCCTAATACTTTTATACAAATACATTTTCTCTTCCCAGATTCTTATTTGTGTCATGGTCTGTTCCTGTTATAGATGAATGAAGACTTGTCAACAAATAATCCATCCAATAAATTAGAATCTGATCCAAAACCTCATTGACGTCAACAGAAAGACTCTTACTGACTTCAGTGGTCCTACAGTGTTCTTTTTCTGCGTCCTCAGTTTCTGTAAATATATCCATTTTAGAATGAAAATACTTTTTCCCCACAGTATTTTTTTTTTAAGTCTGTGTAATGACAAGGAAATATTGAGCAAACAAAATCAGAATTGTGCTGTTTAGACAAAATTTGGCAGATGGGTGGTGTCCCGGAAAAGCAACTGCGCGCCTGTTATCCTTGATACCTATGGGTTTAACTTTAAACATCCTGAAATCAGACCAGTTGTACTTTGAAAACTCCTTTGCTGTTCCTCTGTGGCTGTGCTGGCAAGGTTACAGCACTGCACTTTGTACTAGGTGCCTGGAGCCTCGTGTGGCAGAGCTGGGCTCCCTGCTGGCAGGCAGACTGGTCCACCCAGGATCCCAACTGGGAACTCCAGAGCGGGAGAGCTGGAGGAGGGTGAATGTGGGGGCGAGTGTTTAAAAACAGACAAGCCCTTTTTTCTTTCCCAGAATGTAGCTGTCTCTGATGGCTTTTGTGGATCTGTGTCAGCAAAGTGATGTTAATAGTGCTTCCTCAAGGGAAAGTTTGTCTTTTAGAATATTGAACAATAAAGATGGTGAAAAAAGGCTGCAAGTTCAGCAAAATAAGCAAGTGAGCAAATTCTGGCATGTAATTTCAGGACTTAATCTGATCACTTCTAAACGAATTAAAAATAAATGCTCTGCCTTGAAATGTAGAGACAGTCTTGGACAATGAGTTCTCGGCTGATTTCTAATAGGGAAAACATTTGACTTGGAGCAGAATCTACATGAACCAAGAGACTGAGCAATGGGAGAAGCACCTTCAGTGCAGGTGTAAAATTAATGCTTTGGGAGGGAATAGCTGCCACAGAAAGAGCTAAGGAAATCTTGCTGTCAGAACTGCACAGATGGTGAAGGGAAAAGAAATATTTTTAGGGACGGTAGAGAGAGAATTTGAAAAATCCACGCAACCCTGATGAGCCTGGAACTGCTTGGGTTGATGCTCCCTGTCATGTATCTTCATGCAGTGAAAGGGTGAATGAACGTGCCCCTCTCCTCACATGTATTGCTCTTGAAGTCATTTACTTCTTTCTAGAAAAATTCAAGCAACGTAGGGAAATTTTATGTCCTGAAAGTCTGATATTATTTAATAAAGGATGAAAGGAAGTTATCATAACAATTTGAGGGTATAGGATTTCAAAACCCAGTACAAAGCCAATATTCACTTTTCCAAATTCTCCTACACATTTTTGTCAGCCTCCTTTCTGAACAATCATTGCACATTATTGTCTCACAAGATACAACACAATGTAAGTATTGTGTCTGGGATAGATCTTTGTCTGCTGAAGAGAAGGCATGGTTCTTCATATCTGTATGGAGTTAAGGTCAGTTACTACAGGTAAGATGATTGTTTTTATTAATAATTAGATGGACAGCCTACTATGAGACTGTCTAAATTCTAATGATTTTAAACCGGGAGCAGTAGGAAATGAGTGTGAGGAAAAGCTTAACCAAGATTCACAAAATAAAAGAAAAAAAAGAAAGAAGGAATGATCAAATTACAAATTATACTTTCCCTCTGGTAAGGAGAGCAATAGATCCATCCCATCAAGCAAATAACAGTTAAGCAAATGATGAGACTGATATTTGCTTTTCCTACCACTGTTTTAAATGTCACTGTTCTTTATTCTTTTTTTTTTTCTTTTCTCTCTTATTAAACCAGAAATGCTGATGCATCAGCATGTCTCATTATGACAGGGAAAGATATTTCTCTTTGCTGAAGTGAATTCAGAATAAAACAAATCCTGAGGGCAGTGCACACCAACTGTAGAGAAAAGCTTGGTCTGAGGTGGCTGTTGGAGGCTGCCCGTGGCAATTTGTGGGTTTCTGGGCAGACAGGCAGAGCTGATGAGAGCACCTGAGTTGCTGGTGGAAACTGGCAGTGACAGCTAAATCTGGTTATTCTCAGGGAAGAAAAGAAAAATTAAGGAAGTGAAAATACAAGGAAGCACACTATTACTATTTAAAACAAATACCCTGCAGCCACAGCATGCCACTGCTGACTGATTTATTAATGCAAAATATGATGACTGAGACTCAAGGTAGAGGTAACCCAGACAAGGTGCAACAGTAAATACGTGCTTTAGAAAACTCAGATTTCATCATCTAGCAATGGCAGATTTCCTCCCTTGCCTGCTTGGAAGAGGGTTGATCAATCCCTTTAATTCAGGAAAAACTGTATTTCCCTGATACCCTACAATTTAAATCTCATTGGCCTCAACTGATAGAACAGGTTTCATTGTAGGTTAAAGTGTACACTGTGTGTCTACTGTATAACACTATTCACTATGTGAGTTCATACTCTGACTCATTAATATCCAGCGAAAATACTGGGAGGGGAGGGAGAAGTATGGGTAAAAAGAGGTTAGCAAATACTGTCACATTTCTGACACTTTTCTCATGTATGCTCTTTTTCTAATGGAAGGCAAGACGAACTGCCTAGAAGGATATCCCTAAAACAACTTGAAAAATCACCCCTGGAAAATGTCTGAACTAATGAAAAGGTGGGAATAAAATGAGCTGGAGGCCCCAGAGCATCTTCTGTTACAGAGGAGGTGCAGAGGTGGTTGCAGCAGCAGCAGCAGTGATGTCACCACACACTCCTTGACGAGGAATTTAATGTGTCCCACACAGCATCAGTAATTGCTCCAGTGTGGAGCAGTGTCACAAAGACAGCAGTCGAGAATGAGCAGGAACAGAGCCTGAAATCTCACAGTGCAAGGGGATTTTATTGGAGCTGCCAAAACTGAGAACTCAAAGTGAGCTCCTGTCAGGTTGATTGAGGAGTTGAAAGGAAAACAAGTCACAGCCCCGTGAGGTGTCAGGCACTTCGCAAACCTCCACTGCACAGGTGTCAGCTCCAGGGTGGCGTTTGCCCGTCACCAGCCTGTGATTTTTGCAAGCCACTGAGGGCTCTGCAGTGCTCAAAGGGTCGCTCAAGCATACCAGGGGCTGCAAATCCACCTGCATGGAGATGGTGCCTCTTGCTTGAGCTGGCATGAAGGGCAGGAGGCTTGGAAATGAGGCATCTCACAGAGAGAGATGAGCATTGGGATGATCACCTCACAACTTGGTGCAGCTGCTTTTGGTATCCCTGGGATGTTCTTGATTACTATATTTTCTGATAGTACAGTAAATAGCTTTGCACCTCAGAAGGTGTATATGTGTATATGTGTAAATGCAAGACAAAAGAGGGATTAGCATCCAAAGATGGTCTGACCACTGAAAAATTTCTGGTTCCAACAATATCTGTAGGGTGCTGAGGAGCTGGAAATTATAAGAATGCAATGGGCTGGCTTGGTTGCGCATTTTAGACAACAGGCTCAACTTTGGTAAAGAGTATCAAGGACAGATGTGGTAAGTCTTAGTAGGTGTTTTTTGAGAGCCATAGGAAGAGTTCATTCTGGCTCCAAATGTACAACCTTATTCAGGTCAGGGATGCCTAGCTGGTGTTCCATGGGCTGGATCCAGCTGGAAAACACTTGTGTTTGGTCCTAAATTATTGTTATGGTTGTTTACAGTCTTTGTGCTCGTGGAGTTGTCCAGCTTTAGGTATGGTTTTCAAGCCACCACTATACCCAAATTGGTCTTGTTGATGCCCAGCCAGTCCATGCATGTGTCCTGCTTGAATGATAGGGATTTATGTGTGCATAGTGGCCCTGACACTGGGAATCGTCCCTCAACTTGTGTTCCAGGTTGCATTGAAATACAGCAAAAAATTATGAGTTCATGTATAGGTGTCAGTAATGCAGAACATTTGGTTTCTTGTGCTTGAAATGTAAAGGCACTTGGTTGGTTTTAAAGTATTGATATTTTCATAACAAAAAAGCTTATTTCCAGTGGAGACTTTGATTATATTTATGATTAATTTCTATAATTTATAAACTGGACTTTTAAATATAAGCCTTGAAAGATTTCCATGTGATTGTCATTTGATTGTTGCCTACATGTAGGAAACTGGTTTTCTCACTCAGAAGGTAGGACTTGGGACAGGGAGGAAAGTTTGTCTGTGTACTGGATTTACATTATCAAACTAACCAATAGTGTTCCCATTTTGAGCGTAAGTAGCAGACTGTATGCCCTTCTACAGAAGTAAATAACAGGTAAACAAAGAAGATATCCTAATTCTAAAACAAAATGAGACAGCTGTATTAGAGAGGCAGTCAATAGTCCTTAGCATTTGAATGTCTGTAGCTCACCTCAGGAGGTATAAATTAAGGAGCTTTCTTTGGTGTGAAGTAGCAAGCCTACACAAAGCCTTAAGGATAAGTTAATTTTCTTCACTACCAGCCAAAAAAAAAAAAAGGTTGTAAGCACAGGAGCTGGGAGAGTCTGCCTCCAGTAAGCTTTCTGCTGCTTGTGATTGCAGAATCTGCAGTTGATAGAGGGAAGTGGCTGGGAGTTTCATAAATAATAAATTGCTGTAATCCCATGAGGTCATCATAAAAATATGCATAAGAATCATAGAAAGAATATAATGGGTCACAACCTCAATAGATTTTAGAGCTGATAGCAAGCAGTGAGCTTGATAAAAATGTATTACAGGCAGAAACCTTTGTCAGAGATACTTCAAAATTATACTGTACAAAATTATTACTTTGGGGAAAGCGATAAATGTTATTAACAAAAAGCACAAAATAAGTACGTGTGGGAAACATTTATTCATGCAGAAATGGACTAAATCAACACCATTTAGCCTTTTCAATTTAGAAAAAGCCTGGGCCTCCAAAATCTGTCTCACATGGAAACATTCCTGTAGACTAAACATTGTTATTGATGTTCTTCAGGCAACAGCTACTAGGTTTAGTTATTATATTTCCCCTTAAAAAAAAAAAACAACCACCTAGATTTGAGTTATAGAAAACCTGATAGATGCAACACCTGGAGGCAAACACTAAAAGTATGAAGAACCAGAATAACACCTGGCTTGCCAGAAAAATAAGATGGATTATTTTGAGTACTCCATTGATCTAAAGAATCATCATCAATAATATAAAGATCATGTGAATGTACGGTACAGACTAAAGGAAAATGGGTTGACATACACCTGCAGGGATACATATGGCATCTGAATGCCAAAACCTAATACAAAACGTGATTGAAATGTACCACATAAGCTGTAAACTGGAAATTTCATATAGAGTGTGACAATTTCTTTCCAATTACTTTTGGCAAAAGTGGAAATTGAGTTCTTTACAAGAACAGAAGTATCTCCACTGTCAGAAAGCTGTTTTGAAAAAGAGAGAAGTTAATGATGCTGTTGATAGCTAGAAGTAGCACGCGTTAAGCAGTTTGATTGACTCAGAAAAATGCCTCTTTCATTTAAGGCTTATAGACATTCCCAATGGAAGTAATGGGGCTGCTCATGCTGGATCAGGGACCTACTGCATATCATGTTTGAAGCAAAGAGAAATCTCAGAGGCCGTCTGACAGTCCAATACATAATATATGGTAACCAAAACAGCATCTTATAATAAAAATAGGAATGCCCAACACAGAAAAAATGGTGTAAATTTGGTTCTATTATTATATTAGGGTGTGAAAACTTGGTTTTTCAGAAGGACTCTGTAGTACTAGGATTGATATATAGCTATTTTTTGTTTCTACATCAGCTGAGCTTTAGAGAGGCCTGCTGGGATCCCCAGAGAAGTTTGGCTGTTATGGCTTGGAGCTCCCAACGTGTTAATGGAGCTGAAACTGAGAAGCATCCCTGAGATGCTCTGGTTAGAAAGCTGCTGGCCTTGGGTTCAGTTGTATCTGCTTTGTCCTGGAGTTTGGTGTGTAAATCACCTGGCTTCAGAGTGCAGGTGAGCTCCTAGTCCTTCTGTCAGATAAACGCTACAGAACAGTAAGAAAACATCATGTTGTAAAGAGCTTAGTTCCCTTCTCTCTTATCTCTGTGAGGTTTTTATTGGTATCACTGGTTCTTTTGGAGCCCTGCTGAAATCCAGGTGGTTTTGCCACTTCTTGACTGTTTTTGCTGTGAGATCGAAGGCCACTTTAAAGGTGAGATGAAATTCATCTGTGGTGGTAGGAAAGAGGTCTAGCAAATACATAATTTTGTAGAGTGCCTAGATAGCGTTAAATTGATAGATTAGATATTTTAAAACAAATTACAGAGCACAAATAAGCAACAAAACAGACCTGCTTAACTGCAGTTTCCACCCCTCTGCTATCTAGCTGTTTGCAAGAACAACCCCTGGGCAACGTGGTAGAAATGGGTCAGTGTATGCATGTTTTCTCTCCTCTTTTAGCATTGCAGCAAATTCTGTGCTTCATCTGCCCCCAGTTTCAAAAGCTACTTTCCTGGCTACTCCAGCCTTTCTGCTCCGCCTCTGGTAGCTTGGGATCTATTGTTCAGCAAAGATGGCTTGAGATGAATGGAGACTATTGCTGGAGAAAACAAAGCTGCCGTGGCTGCAGGCTGGGGAAAAGAGGATGTCAGATGGGAAACAAGCTTGGGGGGCGGGGAGGAGAGACAGAATAAAAGGGGGTGTTCTGCTTGTACAGGCACGTGGCAGGCAGCTTGCACGCTTGTGTGATATTAACTTCCTTCATGTTGCAGCGTGGAAGCCTCTGGCATCCTGACCCTCACAAATACAAACAGATGTCCTTGGGCAGACCCAGCCCACTGCTGCTCCCTGCAGCATCAGCATCTTTTACACGCAGGCTTCTTTATCACAAATGGCTTTTTTATCATTTATGTATTTCATTTATCTGAAACTCTCTTTCCCCCGCTTCAACTCTGTCTCAAAGGAAGAGAGCAAATGGATTTAATGCACTTACCAGTTGAGTTAAGTGCTACAGATAACCACCCAGAGGCCAAGTTTTGCAGATTTTGTTTACAGCTTTACAGTAGTCGGAGTGATATACCAAAATACTGGGCATCCAGCAGCTGCCTTGGAAATGAATGGTAGCTGTTCAGGTGCTTCAAAGCATTTATTCAGGTAGTCACATATGGATTTAGGAAGTGTAACTTTTGGCTCCAGTTTCTGAAATGGTTGGCTCAAATTCCCAAAACCAATACAAGTATGACAGTGTACAGCCATATTAACAGCATTGAGGAAAAATAGTCAATTATAATATCAGTAGTGAAAAGGGACTTTAAAAGCCCTAAGCTATTTAGAAGCCTTAGTCAAAAATGAAACTGGAATTTGGTGCCTAATCAAATAGAAAACTTGTAAGAATCAGGCTCTTTGGAAAATGTTCTACAGTAATCTCTGGGTTAGTAAAAAGTCTTCCTGCTTTTCTACTCCTGTATGTCAAGAAGAATATTAAAATGCTTGTCCAGTTCCTCTAACAAATAGTTTTCTAACCTACAGATGTATTTGACTGATGGCTACCAGCTCTGACTTGGAAAACAGGAGCCAGATCACAGAGAATTTCTTTTGGCAAGTGGTACAGCTATCAGAAAATGTTATTCAGGAGAATCTCAAACCATTATCTAAATTTGACTTAAATTCACAAACTCTTTTAGCTTTTAGAAAAGATCCTTCTTTTTCTAGAAAAGTCTATTTTTTTTCTCAAGAACCATAAATAAATAAAATACAAAATTCTCTCTGTTTTACCATCTTATTAAAAGAAAGATGAAGAGAGCAGTGAGGAACTAAGTTGCCTTATGAGGTCTCTCGAGGACTGAGACCACACTTCAGGTTCCAGGAATGATCTTTGGAAGCTGCAATGGTCTGAAAGCAAGTGTTTGAAGGGAAAAGAGCAGGCATTGACTGAAGGGGAAATGGGAGAGGTGGTAATCCTGTTGAGCAATCCAGTGATACACCCTTTCCTCACAGTTCCTTCCTACTTGGGTGAGATAAGTAACACTGAAAATTAGTGGCTAAGACCAACAAAATAGGGTGTTGTCTTTATTTAAGAGAGGTGGGTGTCCCCATCTTGAGATTAATTAATGTTTAATCTGTCGAGAACATTTGTATATTTTGTCACGGCATGTTCCCGAGCATATTTGTGGACCTTTTGGAGCTTAGAAACAAAGTCATTTCCATAGTCAGTCAGCTGGCAGCGTGTGATCAGCCTCCCTGCTTGGAGAGCAGCAGACAGATGGGTACCTGTGGCATTCCCGTAGGTCTTTTCTAGTGAGCAGAGAACTGGAGATACTTTTTTAAAGTGCCTTCCTAAGCAGTAACATACCGGTTTTAAGTCCTGTTTTTCTGTGTAATACCAGAACTTTTCTGTTTTGACAGTAGAGGTTTCATCTGCATAGATTTCAAGCACAGTTATGGTGTTTGGTACCTTTTGTTAAATATATGCAAAGATCAGTATTCTCGCTGGTGGTGATCCTGCAGTGTTTCAGCTTCCCTTTTACTTTGGTGGTTGTATGTGAGGAGATAGGGGAACTATTCCAGCCCTACTGTGTATCTTTACGTTACAAAAACTGAAAGTGCCCTTTTCCTCCAGTAATCTACTACATTGTTCACTGAGTGGATGTAATCAGGTATTTGTCATTTATTCTTTTCTACTCGGAACATGACCTAGTGAATACTCCAGATATCTTCCTGTAGTTCTATATTTTGCTATGCTGCCTTTTGTTGAGTAATATTTTTAAGAAAATATTTTTTTCAAACTGGTTTTGACCAGTATCTAACTTTCTTCCAAAGAGGTTTAATATTCTCCTGTACATGGATTACTCCAGCACAAGCTTGAACTTGCTTTCTCTGGCCACCTTTCACAAGACTTCTTAGAAATAGCCCACAGGCTAGTTTCCAAAGGCCCACAGAGGAGAGGCTGAAAATCAATTTATTAACAGTGCCTCATTTTGCATGGAGCACAGTGTGAGTGGAGGGAGTAGAGATTGGTCATTAATAAACATTACTAGCCAGGAAAACTAGTATTTTATAGTTTCTGTACACTGGAAAAGACTTAATTCAGCTTGTATTGCCTGCATAATTAGAATTAATAAAATAGAGGGACCGCTTAGGAATAAGAAAAGCTGGTTTTACTCAAGTCAAGGCTAATCAGTGTATTTAAATATGGAGCTGCAAGGATTTTTACTCCTTTATTAAACAACTTTGAAAAATTAACATTTAACTTGTTGCACACTGCAAGGGGGTAACATTAATAGTGATAGAAAGTAGCAGACTTTTTATCTTATCATTAGCATATTTCAGTAGAGGAATAAAATTTTATGCTAGATGTAAGTGATTTTCCTAAAAATTTAGTGTCAGCCCTAACAAACAGAGATACTCACTGAAACATGTTTTTATTATACATACTATTAACTCTTACAAGAGTCATTAAGAGCATTCTCATTAATACAGCTTACTCTTCTTTTGCTTCAAGAAAACTGCTCTTAGAGCTGACAAGAAACCAGGAAAAGTGAGTTTCTTATATTGCAAGAATATTCACAAAAAATATTTTTCTCTTTTGGCCTAGGTTTGGAAGATTCCTTAGGGACTCTAATGAAATCTATGTGCAATATGTAGTCCATCAGTGGTAAAAGTAGTGGGGTGAATAATAAATGGTCAGTTTTCCATCATCTGCCAGATCTTTGAAAGACCAGATCTATTTAGTCACTGTGATTATGGTCTGATTGTATATGTCATGAAATCCCACTTAGGACTGCAAAATTTCGTGAGAATTAAGCCACCACTGTCTGGCCTCTTCTTGTTGTGGAATGGCTGTTACAAAATCTCCCACTCCCAAGCTGTTTCTGAACTTCAAGCAATGATGCGGTTGATGGTAAATGTCACATACCTCCATAAGCAGATGGACTGAAAGAATTTTAATAACTCTCTGGATCCAAATGATCATTCCTTCCACATTCTTTGTGGCTTCGTAGTGTTTATGATAATTCTTGCTCGGGATCCAATCTATACAGTTTATCCAGCTGTGCCTTGATGTCTGTACTGTGGTCTCCAGGGAGGGAAGTTGTGAATGAGCGGTTAGTGAGCGACACCCAAGGGGTTATGACATCTTTAACGTAAACTCATCAGCATAAGGTTTTTCCTCTGAAATGGATTAAGCAATTTATTTAGCTATAAACCCCAGAAAACTAGTTAAGTGAATTTTACTGGGAAATCAATAAAGTAATAATTGTGTGGTAATATAACTGGAACTGAGGTAACCAGCTCTCGTCTTATTTTCTTTGTTGATCCATTCCTCTATCCTTTTTATCCCAGTATTTTTTGAATAGCCACAAGTTATTCTGACGAGAGAACTGAAAAGGCACATTGAGAAATCTTTGAGCATATTAACTTTTGTACTGTGAAATCTTTCTTTTTTGCCTTTGCAATAGATGCAAAAAAGAACCCATCCAGAATTCATTAACTAAAATATTATCTCAAACTCGTGTTTTTGTATTCTGTTAAATTTTTCCCATTTATATTTCATAGAATGGCTTCCTAATCCTATCTGAGACATGCCTGTAAGCTAAAGATAAATATGTAAAACTTACCTTTGAATTGAATGGTGTCTAACTATTTCTGCTTTTAAAAAAATAATAGCAAACCCCTTGACATTATCTTCAGCAGAGCTTCAGTATTTGCACGTAAGCTGCATTTATTACAGCTACATAGCAAGTTTCTCCTTCTGATAATTAGAAACAAATTAATTTAAAAGAAACTTCATTTATTAGGCTGTTAGAAATATTGAGATGATAAATTGTTAGAATAAAACAGACCTTCATACATCAGTTATTTTACACTTGCATTTAAGAGTAGATTAGCTAGACATAGCAGTGTACACAGTTAAGGGCTTAAATGGTTTTCAAAGTGGTTTTTTTCCCCTAAAAAATGATGGAAAAAACCCCCCCAACCTCATCAATTATGTGCTGTGTGTTATTTCTCACAGAAGAGTCCTCTTGAAAGCCAGATCATATATTATCCATGTATTTGCATTTAGGAATTTTGTTCATGCGTGTGAACAGAACAAACACATCCAAATTACAAGGAAGTTAAAAAGAGTAGGACTGAAGGTCTTTTAAAGATAAATTTCCTTTCTTTTTCTGCAGCCTTAAATATCTCCAGGAATCAAGTCTGTAGTCAGCAGGAATGAGACTGAAATCTTATGTTGACTAATAGAAACGACCACAGCAGTAGCAACATGGAGTGAGTCTATGCCCTTTGTGAAAAATAAACTAGCTGGCAATATCCAGGAGGAACAAGTAGATAGTGGCAAACATGAATACAGGGTTAGTGTTTCTGAGTGGTTCTGCTTATTTTGAGGGTGATCTCTGCTTCACACCAAGTGGTTTTGGGCCACAGAAATTTAATAAGGGGAGAACAAAAAGCAGTGTGCATCCCGAAGAAACTGCTCACGTGGGAGAATTAGAGCTGGTTGCAGACAATGGATGTATTTTTCCATAAGAGCATCAATGATAATGACATATAATTTTAACTTGTTCTACAGAGAATTTCAAATTCTGTCAGAAAGTTTAAAAAACAACCACTCAACCAAAAAAACCCCCGAACCCAAGTATAATCACAGTCAGACTTCTGAATAACTTTTATTAAACTCAAATATTTCAGCTAAAACGGAATATCTGTCTTAAGAAAATTAATTTTACTGTTTTGTGGTGGGTGTAGCTTTCAGCTGGCTGCATTTTTCTCTATTACTGTCTGTGTGCTCCGAGTGGCTTTCAGGATCTGAGGAGGCAGCTGCATGGCAGGGTCATTTCAGGATTTCAGAAGTGCCTGCCAGAGCTTGCTTAGCTCTTGGCTGGAGATGGACTGGTACCTGTGGTATAACAAAACACTGGAGAACCCAGACTGAATCAACTTTTTTAGAAAGGATCAAGAAACAGGTAGGTCTGAGATGTTATTTTTGTTCGTATAAGGTGGCATTTTTCATTTTCTAGCACTCAAATGAGTCTTTGCCTGTAGAAGGTTGTGTGGCATATCTCTGTCATAGTTGAGACATGGACTTTGGAGAGCATCATTGTGATTATTTAGCCTTCTGCATGTGAATGAGAAATTTATTTACACAGAACCAACCAGCAGCATAAAAACCTGTATACCAGCTAAAGTAGTAGAAGATATAACCTGGCTCTTGTATTTCTTTCTTGCTCAAAAGTGTAAGACAGTGCCTAGGGCCAATTCTCAATTTATTTATTTAATTATCTACTTATTTACCAGTCTTCATTTTCTATTGGAGAAATTCAGAGAGGAGGTGGAAGCAGTTTTGCATCTCTAAAAGCAAGGAAGTGAATCTGAGACCCAGCAAATTATAGCACCAATGTTAGCAAGTTGCCAGCTGGAGCCTTTCAATGGAGTGTGGTCCCAAGGGAAACATTGGCCAGGTTATGTGCCCAGAGCCCCTGTGTATGTAAATACTTCTGGCTCAGTTCTGCATTCATTTATCCTTTAAAAAGCAAAAGCTTTTGCATAGCTTCATCAGGTCTGAAAGCTGGGTCCACAGGTCTAACGTGTCTGTTGTTCATATAAGCTGAAAGGAATTGATTTCCCTCAAGGTGGAAGCTTTCTGTCCTGCACGTCAGTAGCATGTAGAAGTGCCACTGCAGATAAGGGTTGCTGTGACCTGTTTTATGAGTACAAGATGCTCCACAGCCTTGTTGGAATAAACAAGGCAAAGGAGTCTCCTCAGAGGTGTGGTCCCTTGGGAACTGGCTGCCCGGCTGTGATTTCACACATCCTGTCAGCTCGGACATCTGAATGTAAAATTCCACACTTGGGGGTGAGATGTAGATTTTGTGCTTTTCTCTGGGGAATTCCAGGTCTATAAAGCAATGAATGGATTACACAGTACTCATCTATATATGTAGTTTTTCATCTGTGACAGATATGATATTGATAATATCCTCCATTCAATAAGTCCTCCAAGTGTAATTTAGTGCCAGGTTAAATCCCTGATTTAACTGTTTCAGAGCCCACTGCATTAAAGGCTGGCAGTAGAGCAGATTAGGGAGCAAGACCATGCTCACGCACAAGGCTGTGTCTATATGTAGCTCTGCTGTAGACTTGGGGCCTAATTCTTCCCCAATGCCTTTCATTTGAGGGTAAATCCACTATTTCTCATTTCCCAGCTGATTCCTTGTATTTTTTATGTGGCTGGTTAGCTCAGAAACCTCACATCCTGTTCCCCTGCAGGGATATTGCATGGATTTTGTGCTGTTATCTGAGTCTGAAAAATGAGCTGAAAGGCAGCTTAAACTCTTTGTGTATAACTGTGGAAGGTTTGTCTGACCCTCCCATTTCTCTTGTTTACTATGCAAGTCATGCTTTCCCACTGCCTTGAAGGTTCACTGGTCTGAGAAACTCATCCTAGACTGGGCTTGTATAGCTCATCGTCTATACAGAAAAGCAAAAAAGAAAAAAAGGATGGTTGTGCAGTTAGGAGAGAGGCCTGTGACACTGAGCAAACGCTGGTGTGCATGTTGCTGAATGCCTAGTATGTAATAAAGTGCGCAGGAGGAAAAGAGAGGGGAATGTTAGTTTTCCAAATGCTGGTATGTGTTTCAAAGTTGCTCCTCACATGACTTTATAACTGAAGAGCAGCCCAAGAGTGGCCCAAGGAGGGAAGAGCTGAAACTAATGAGAAAAAGTTACTGCTCCATGGGTGCTTGCTGCTGGGATTTCACCAATGTCAGCAGAAAGGTGCTGATGGAGCATCCGTGCTGTACTAGTCAAGAATTTGGCACAAGTTATCCTAGTGAGCTCATTCATAGGGCACTCTTTAAAACAGCTGTTCTAGCAATGGGTAGAAAACTGCCTGAGAAAATTCAGATTATCCTGCTTTGCCTTATTTCCATAGAAAATGCTCCATGTCAAAAACGAGGTTGTAAAATGTGCCTGTATTGACTCAAGGTATCTAAGAGGCCTGAATGGAAACCGTTTCAAATGAATCATTCATTTTCCTGTTTTGCCTTTTATATCTTTATGGCTTTAGTTTTTAAAATCTCTTAGTATAATTTCCCTATTTTACAAAGGCCTGCAACTTTAAGTCATGTCTCCATAAATTTTTCACTTAAGTTGGGGAAGGAAAGCAAGTGAGAAATGATCATTCCTTTAGAGGCTGGAGGATGCTCAAATGAGATGGCAGCAGAATTGAGACTGTCAAAACAATAAAAAGAAGTGTTAACACTGATAATTATATTATTCAAACAATTTGAAATCCTTGGAGGGTGCATTTTTAATGATGCACTGTAAAGCAAATTGTGTTTCCTTGCTTGAGAGAGTCATAAAACAGTAAACTGATTAAGACACCTTTTGTCTGTCTGCTCCTCTCTGCCTATGTGTGTGGCCAGGGACGTTTTGTCGGTATTCAGGAGGTATGTTTGCATCCTTCTTTTAATGGTTGCCACCCTCAGTGCGTTTTGAAGACCGAATACTCCCAATCCATATAAAAAAACCCCAACAAACCCAAACCAACAATCTGAACCAGAGTGTAGTTATGCTCCAACAGCTTGGTAGACCTCATTCCTACAGACTTGTTCTTCTGTCCCCAAAATGTGGCTGCAACAGTACCTTAGACTGGGCTGCAGCTGGATTTGAGAGTTTTGGGGAGGGAGAATCCCAGGCACTCTGAGCTGGCTCTAAATTTGGATACGTTTTGTCTCTGCGCATAGAAACAATCGAAAGCAAGAACTGTGGGTGGTAACTAGCTCAATGATTAGCTCTTCCAATTGGCTACTCAATGTTCCTTCAGCGTAAGATACTAGACTGGGCTAAGAGATGATTACTTTGTGCACAAGAAGCGTTAAAAGTCTGTGTCTCTTTACAGTGAGGCTTTTGGACTAGTGCTGAGGTGTTTTGCTTGCAAAAAGTGAATCTGATTTTATTTTTTTATGGCAAATAGGGTTTTGGTTCTGAGGGCTGGATTCTGTTCTCCTTCTCATGGCAGGTTTTTCCCTCTCCTTGCTGTGCCTTTGATTCTTTCTATAGGATTGCTCCCATGTAAGCACAGTGTGAAGCTGAGCCCTGTGTTAAACTTGCCCAGTGCTGTGAGGAAGAAGGAGGCTACATTTCTAGAATTACTGGAAACGTACAGACATATAACATTAGGGAATAAATCCTGACAGCCATCCTCATGTACAGTGGATCTATTTAAGAGAATACATAGTGAGTAGAATAAGGTCTCAAATTATACCAGTATGTGGGTGCTGATACTGAGAGAGCATCATTTCAGCCTTCAGACAAAATCCCATTTTCTGAAATTAACCTTACAGCTACTCTTTGAGCCAAATAACCTCTATAGTTTTCCCACTGGAAAAGTAGGAAAGAGAGCAACTATGTTGCTCTGTTTGTCTGCAGTCTGTCTGGGTCTTATCAATTAAAGCTGCTTTAAAAAGATGGGGACCTTCAGTTTTTATGAGCACCTGTGTACCCGCTAGGGACAGAACTGTATGGATTAGGGTTATGGGAATCTCTAGGAACATATCTTTGTTCTGGGATCAACTAGTAATAGGGTTTTATGTAGAAGGAATAGCAAAAATCCTGGGGGATTCATTCCAATTATATCCCCAATTAGGACAAAAGAGTTAGTTTAGTTTGGTAGGGTTTCTGCATTCTTAGCAGTTATAAACATTTGTTCCTTTATATGCTGGTGTTAATTAACATTATTAAAATTTACTACAGGCTCTCATGTTCCCAGACCAACAGAGAGGTCATTAACCACTTGCAATTAAACAAAGGGTAAAAAAGTATTTTTCTGAAGTTATTTGAAGTTTTAAAGGATCAATCTTAATATTGGTATTGGATTAGAAATGGGGATTGATTCTTATAATTTACTTTTTATAAAATTATTTATCATTTGCTGCAATCTATTTTGAGTTTACATTAAATATTGTGTGTCCCTTCTGTCTTTGTTATGAGCTAAAAAATGCTGCTGAGTTTGCTATGAAGATATTGTATGGGTCTTTATTAACTCTTCACTGAAGAGGAGCTTCATATTGCTGGTCAGAGC
The DNA here is from genome assembly GCF_036250125.1 of Pseudopipra pipra. Lineage (NCBI taxonomy): Eukaryota > Metazoa > Chordata > Aves > Passeriformes > Pipridae > Pseudopipra > Pseudopipra pipra. Next base: position 55,903,569 of record NC_087554.1, read on the forward strand.
TAAGAAATTCTCTCATAAGACCTCAACATCTTTTTTTTTTTTATCACTGTTCAAAATAATGTGGTGCTCTGTTGCCCTTATAACTTTGACAGATGATTAATTATAAGTTCGGGGTACTGTGGTTCAGACAGAAACCTAATTGGGTATTTGTGAACCAAATGTGAAAATTTTGAATGCAGGTCCATGCTTCAGTGATGCTTTGATATCTCTTTTCAGAGGTTAAATCCTCTGTTTTGAAATATATGAATACACACCGTCTGTTTCTCTCTTGTGGATGTATATATTTCCAGGCAAAATCATAATTTAGCTTTGCATGAGGTGATAAGGCTTTATCAGTAACTACAGGGTAAAGAATATTTTTAAGAATAACTTTATTCTCTTAAAAAAGCTGTAAGTTAAAAATCCTGGATACGTGGGGAAGTATTTTCTAAAACTCTAGAAAATACGGAAATTCACAGGTAGAATGCCCTAAAAACCAGCAGTTTTGCTTTGCATCTCTGACCTTCCCTTCTGGGCTGCTTTCAATAATACGTCAATAGAAGAAAGAGTGTCTGGGGCACTTTGGTGTTGCTAAGTACCTCAAGGATTTGGCAACCTGGTGCCAGCCTGGTTTCAGATTGCTTGAGCCACCTCTGGACCCCACTTCACTCTGCCAGAACATATGGATGAATCTGGTAGTTTCACTGTATTAATTTGATTTTATTTGTAGAATTTTCCCACAGATCAAAAATTAAGCACATGCTTAAAGATTTTGTTGAGGCAGACCCTATGAATCTGTGGAGGTGTTCCTGTAAATCTCACTGTGGGTTTTGACACCAAATTGTTCACTTCTTAGTGACAGTGACTGCAGTGAAAGATGAATGTTGAAACCTACCAAGGTGGGATTGAAACTGAAGTGATATTAAATTCATCATCCACTAGAAACACAGAGTTGAAAATAATTCTTTATAGAGGAAATAAATAACTTAATTTTTTTGGATAAAGAAATGTGGGATATTGAAAGCCAAGAAACTACTGGACTTTCAGAGGCTGAGATCAAACAATTAAGGTATTTTCCTTCTTTTATTGCTATCTGCAGGTTTGTGTGAAGCACATTCCTGACTTGAGGTCTGATGAGTGTGGTTGATCAGAGTACTGAGATGGGTATTTTGTGTAAGATTCCTCTATATTTGACTAAGTATCAAGTCTATTGCAACTGTTTAATGCCAGTACTTAGGCAAAATATTGGCCTTTGGGCTTCCCTGAAGAGAAATGGATACTCTAATTCCAATCAGTTTTTCCCTGCTGCTGTCATATCTTTCTACTTTTTTTTTTTTAATCTTTGTACATAGCTCAGAGCATCATAACTTACAAGTGAGGCAATGAACATGATTCTCTATCACAGTCATATTTATTTCTAACACCTCATTGGACCCAAACTTCATTTTCCCCTTGCTTGTGGTGGCAAGGAAAGTCTCAGGACTAAGATGTCTCTGTCCTTAAAGGCGTGTCATAGCCTAAAGAATTATATAGAACATGTAATGCTGTTTTCAGTTGACTGTATTCACATGACTGCTGTATGGAGAGGACAACAGCGTGAAGTTTGCTGTGAAATGGTGTCCATGAAGAAAACCAGCCAGGGCACAAACCCTACAAAACCTGCACCTCCGTTTTGTTCATTAGGTGTCCCTCATTTATTTATTTCCCCTGAGGGAAAGCAGTAAAACAGTTGTTATGTAGAATTATTCTGGAAACCTGTTTCTAGTTTCCTAGAAGAAATCCCAACTCTCCTTTGTATAGCAGCATGTATTAAAATCTTCAGCAAAGAAGAAAAACAAAATGTTGCCCTGAGATGACATTTCTTCAGAGATTTTCCATCATGGCAGTGTTTAGGTTGTGTTTTATGAAGTCCCTTTGTCAGGAGAGAATATCAGAGCCAAATCTGTGGCAAACTACCTTCCAGCCGTCGATGCCTCTGAGCACGTCAGTCATGCACTGAAGCTGCTGGCACAGCTGGTACTCTGTACACAGCAGGGAGTATTTTTAACACTAAAAATGTGAGTGTGACAGGTGCACATTTTATTAGAACTTTTTTATTGTGCATTAGTGGAGAGTAGAGAGCTAGCAGCACTTTAACAAGTCTTCAAGTAAGTGAGAAAACAAATAAAGGTCTATGGTACATATTCACGTTTGTTAGCCAAGTATGGGTAGTTCACAGCAGCCTAATATTTCACTGTTTCAGAAAAAAACCTAGATGAATTTTGAGCAGCTTGCACAGCCAGAACCGCTCATTCTTTTTTATGAGCTTCATTTGCATTTATACTCTTCCCTGCTGTTGTTGAGTACGCCCCTTTCACTTGTCCTAAATCTACAATTGCACTGGCTGCACTTAAGTAGCTGTTTCCTACTGATATATTGATTATCACACTAATTACATCCGGGGTCTGTAGATGGGCTAACAGAACCAATTTATTTGAATTTTTAATAGGGGGAAAACTCTCCACAACTAATTAATTCTACAGGGATGGATCTGACTCTTCTCTCTCTTTTTTTTTCCCCCTCTCTCCATCAAAGTTTTTGATAAGTAGGGGTTGTGCTAAGACCAGAAAATATGTGGGGACAAAAGGCATGATGCTTTTATCTGGTAAATTTTCACATCCTTCTCTTTTGATTTTTCTTTTGTCTGCTTTCTGCTTGACAGTAGATTTTTTTCCTGATGTGGTGTCATACAGTGGCTCCTGGTTCTACAATCAACTCCCTGTATGCAGCCTGCTGTGCCTATTGAGGTCAGAGAGGTTGGCTACTTACCTGGAGCACACTGCAGAAATGGGCCATGTATATATTAACTCATCAGTTAACAGCTGGAGCAAGAATCTTTTTTTTTTTACAGCCACCTTAGTAGTATTATATGCCTGTGCTTTATTCAATTTGACTTAGAATTGGACACCTTCAATAATTTTATGTATGTAACACAGCTGAACCTTTCAATGGGGCTTTCTCTAAATTGTGAGAAGTTCCAGACGTTTTTCTAACTTTATCTGAAGTCGTGTAGTCTGAAATCTCAGGCATCTGTGTGATGCACCTCCTATGACAGGTATTTCACAGTGGATTAAGAGATATTTTAAAATGGCAATGAAATGCTGCTTTGAGTACAAGCCATCATAAGGAGCTGCATAGTGCCTGGTGATACATTTGCAGTGTAATGAGACTTTTAGCCTTTTACATCTAGACCTTCTCTGAATTCAGGATGTGGAGAGCATGAGAGCTATTACCACTGCTTGGTGGCTCTTTTGTGGTTTCTCTAAATTGATCTCTTGATCTAAGGTCTTGTGAACATGTGCATTGCCAATGGATTTTGATATGTCTGCAATGATAACTGTAGTACAGAAGTCATAGGACTGCCTATTATCACCACAGCCTTAATGAGGACCATACCTCTCACACTATCATAGGTCCTAGGAGAGGTATTGATCTGGGAAATGTCCATTTTCTGATGTTTTTAATAGCGTGCCTACGTCAGGATGCTGGATTTCCCATTTGTCAAGACTGTTGCCTCCATGAACATAGAATTTGTCTGAAAAAATAAATGCAACTACACTTATTTACCTTGAATTCTACACTCACCTTGAATTTTTTTCAGTAGTGTCTTGGAACAAGCTTGCTTGACTTGCAGATCAAATTTATTGGGAAAATGAAAGTTATAAAGGTGTTTAAATAACACAAACAGAGTTTAAAAATGGACACAATTAAAGGCAATTTAATGAGTGCAACACAAGAAAAGTACTAAATTATCTTGAGCCAAACTCAGTGAGAGGTTTTGCAGCATCGTTCTGCACACTGTAATGCATAATTTAAAGTTGGGCATTTTAGAAAGAATTACATTAGTTTAGTCTGGAAGGCATTAGAGTATAAATCAGAGAGTCTCCATCTCAGAGAAGCTTAAAGAGCTTCAAAGGTTAAGTAGAAGATATAAAACTGATATGATATGTTTGTTATGGGCCTTCAAAGAAAGTGGTGAAGCAAGCAGGATGGCAAGGTTACTTCAATATCGGGAGAAAAAAATCCCACATGGTCTGGGAGCAACTCATGGGATTTGGGGCTGGGCAGCAAGGATGGGAGTATCCTAGAAACATTTGGAAAATTATCCTAAAGTCTATGCATGGAAGTAAAGCAATTTTAAAGCTCTCTGTTCAGCATATACTAATTGCTGGTCTAGAGAACAAAGACAGACATCTTTAGGAATCTCAAAAAACTATGTAGAGGAAAGAAGTTGTAAAATTGATTTTTAACTATGATCTGGGTGGTTGGTTGTGATGTCAGAAAAGGACAAACATAGTGGCTATTTGCTTTTGTAAGGAAAAATCCAGTAAGAGTAGTACAGACAGGCTGGGAAGGCAGTTTTTCTGAGGGGACTGCTGCAGAGGTGAGTCTCAACTCCTTCCCATTGGGAGGAAGAATTCACAAAAACTGGAATTTAATATCCAGTCTTGTATAATTCCTGTGTAACCTGGAGTAAGGTGTTTATTCTTTGATTTTCAAAGGCAGATAGTGAAGGGAGGAATTCATGTGGACTCCTTTGAAAATCTCCTCTTCAATCTCTTTGTATTTCACCTCTCACAGGCAGGACACTTCTGTCCTCTGCTTCTGTCTGTCTTCTTGTTGTGAGCTCCTTGGAACAGGACCCGCCTCACTTCGTGGGTGTGGACAATTCATTGTACAGGAGTCCAGGAATGAGCTGGAACCAAAAAGAGATGTGTGATGACTAGGTAACAGTTGTCACTTTGTAGCTTTGCAATAATGACAGAGCAAGATGTGACCACATCTCCGTCTATCCAGAATACAAACTGCACCATCTACACCTGAAGCAAATTGGAGGCATCCAGAATTATGGAATAGTGTGTATTCTGGATGGACAGGAATGTGGTCACACAAGTTTTGCTGAGGTCTTGACAACTGTGGTCAAATCTTGAGGTGTGACCATTGCAAATTAATCAATCTGTGCAAGCTCCTCCTTTAGGAACAGATTTTGCCTTCTCACACTAAACTAAGGTTTAAGAGATTTACAGCAGCTCTCTGTATCTTTTCCTGAACTCATTATAGTGGCCCCTTTTACTCCTCCAAGCTATGTTTTATTCTTCCTGCATAGTTTCACTGTTTCTCAATTTAGAAGCTCTGACAGTTCTTCCCAAGTACCTCTCCCAGCACTAGCTCCTTTTCACTCTTGGGGCTGAAACAGGCTTTTTCAAAGCATTCATCTCTTTTGGAGTACGAAATTACACTCTGAGGAGCAATCCTATGAGGAAGGAGAGAAGCAGGAATAGTCAGCAAATATATGGTCAGAAAAGTCAAAGCTGGGAGGAAGGGGGTGGTGATTTATGATGTTGCCAAAATAGAACTGGAGAGAGAAAAAAAAGTACCAAGAAAGATGTTGGAAAGGACAAAAAAGAAAATGTGGGATACATGGAGAGATAGAAGGGAAGGAAGAAGCTATAAAATTTATTTTTAAAAATAAAGAAGGTGGAAACTGTTTATTCTTATGTACTGAGATGGTGATTCCTGTGGCTCCCTGAGGGTAGTTTGAGGACTCTGTTATGCTGAGCATCTAGTACAAATAATAAGATAATTCCAGTTGGCTCATGGAGCTTGTAATTGGAGATTATGCTGCTGAATCTTGAAGTACCATTCTTCAGTTATAGGAACTGTCATGATTACCACAGATAAATGCAAAATGGGAACTTTGTAGTGGGATTCAAAATGGTGAAACCCATTTTTGTGATTAATTTTAGTGAAGTCTGAAAATCAAAATTAATCAACGTTTTTCACAGAAGACCATTTAGGAGTCAGTCGGAATGCTGCTTTCTGATTTGGATGGATAGATACGTTTCCTTTCACAGGGTTGATATTTTATTTTAGTTTCACTATATGTAAAGATCCATAGTGTTTAAAGTGTAAATAATATATAATGTATTTTTCCATAGGCAGTGACATGAAAACATTGTGTGCTGTCCAATACTTTGTGTCTTTCTTTTACCTGTGTTGGAAATTTTTCTGTCCTTTCAAAGTGAAACTAGTATTTAATTTTTGCTGGAGTGGCATAGTCTGAGTAACAAACAGTTCTATGACCGTTTCCCTCTGGGATGATGTGATCACTGCAGTTCATAGAGTATGGAATAAAAGGTGCTTCCCTCATAAAATCACAGGGACAGAGAAAAAGCACTGATGATTTATGTTGGATGAGATTTCGACCCAGAAGCTTTGAACATGCAGTAGCTGTTATTTACTCTAAGTCACCATCAATCCCAGGCAGGAAAGACTACTAAGAGCCTTTTCTTTCAGGGCTGCCATTCTTTCCCACATTCCCCACCACCCCTTCTTTACTCTCTGCCTTAGGTACTTTAAACAGAAATACTCTCCTGTGCTGGAATGGATGTCCTGTGCATCAGGGCTTTTTACATTATCTTGAGTGCATATGGAACCTGGGAAATATCTATTTTATGAGTTACGTCCTACTGCAGATTTATGACAAGATGAGTTAAACAGTAAAATATTCTTTGGATCATCTTTACACATCAGTGTTTTTTACTGCAATGGCTTAACAGGTTTCTGGTATATATTGCTTATTCTACTGCCTGAGAAACTGGTGTTCCATAGATGTCTGTGCTGGCTGGTCCGTAAGAGAAGCTGCTTTGACAAACTCCACACTCAGTGAGTCGTGTTGGCATCTAATTTTTGAGGGAAGAAAAGACTAAAGCAAAAATACATTTGGATGACTTTGTGAGGCTGTTACTGTGCAAACTGTGCTGGTCTTGCTTGTGTTAACACATTGGCTGCAGAACAGTGGCTGGTGCTTGCTGTAGGAAGTGAGGGCTCTTTCAGTGGGGAAGGGTGGGTGGGTATGTGCAGCTTCCTGAAAGAGGTCCTGGGTGAAGATGGTTAGATGTCCAGAAATCTTAGGCAGTAGTGCTACAGTGAGTGGATGGAGCAAAATGGAGTGTTAAAGCTTCCTTGCCTTCTAACATCTCCTAAGAAATGCCTGCCTGGTGATACCAGGTGCAATGGAGAGTGAGAAGGGATAGGAGGTGAGATTTGGATAGCAAGGCAGCATGAAGCATAGCTGGGGTTGGAAGGTTTGTTGTGATTTGTGCCTTTTATGGTGAAACCTCAGGCTTTCACACCTTGACATTTGTTGAAAGGAAGTAGCTCTTGTCCAACTAAAGCAAATGGAAACTGCTCTTTATCCCAGTCAAATTCTTTCCTGTTAAATTTCACAGATTAAGGAAATAAGCCCTTTGCATTTTAGGGAAACACTTTTTGCATTTGGTTTTATGGTGACTGAGGGTCCCTTCTGTAGGGTAAATTGATTTCTGAAGCATTTGTTACAATACATAATAAATATTGTTTCAACTACCAAAGACAGAAATTTTATAAACAGAACATTCCCAGATTACACCAAAGAAACAATCAAAGGACTTCTAGTTCTGATGTATTTTGCTTGCAATTTCTGATCATTCTTGGAGGAAATTTATGTTTAAACAGGGACCCTCTCCCTCAAACTACTTCTGCTATTGCAGACAGCTGAATCCCAGAGAACGTCAGCAGTGTAAACAAGGGATGAGCTTTGCCATTCAGTAAATGGAAAGAAAATCTCCTTTTCCTTTTGGAAATGACAATAAAAATGAGCAACATTAGGTTTCCTGCACAAACCATCTTTTTTTCCAATTTTGTCAAGTCAAGTGATGTCTCAGCATTGAAGGCTACTGAAAGACAAAGACATCTGCCTGCTCTTAAAACCTATGTACAGCTGTTGCTGTAAAATTAGTACTGTAACTCTTTAGGGATTCACTGAACTCTGAAGATTCCTTTGCTGATCAGAGAGAAAGAATATCCAGGATGGCATTATTAGCACTTGAACTATCATTCAACATTCAATTCTTTGTGATTTCACAGAAGTGATGTGCTGCCAGAAGAGATCATCCATTAAAAGTATGAATTAGCAGGAAACAGATCAACTGTGTTTTTGCAATGAAGGGGTTGCTGAAGAATTAGCAATGAACTGAAAGTGGGAACAGGTTTTATGACCCTAATTGTGTCCCTGAGACTATCTTGTTTTGTCTGGGATGCCTAAGTTAGCAGCAGCATCAAATCTCCCAGAGAAAGAAGTGGATGCTGTCATTTATGGCTGCACAGAGAGACCCAAAGCAGAGAGATCTGGTAAATCTCTGTGCTTCTTCACCAGCAGAAAAACTGCTTCTTTTGAGTCTGCTCTTGATAGTTCACTCAGTATCTTCCCATCATTTCAGTGGATGACTTCTAGGGAACAGTGGGTCCGAGTGACCAGTTTCTCCTTATCAGTTTTCCCATTCAGTCCTATGAAGGAAGGACCTTGCTTGCCCTTAACATGTAACCTGCTAGAAACCATTGTCTTTACTTCAATGGCCTTTCAAACAGTGTATCATATTTAATCACACAAGACAATACTGATTTTTCACTGGTTTCCCAGTAACAGGTAAGGGACATAAATACAGTACAGATTAGCTGACTTAAAAATAGGAGATGCAAAAGACTGCACAAATAGCATAATTTCAGTATTTTAGGCTTCCTTCTATGGTGAAAGGATGAATGGGACTGGAGGGCCAGGGGTGACTACAGTTACAGGGGGTGAAGTAATTGCCTGCCCTGGACTGAGCCTTTCTAAAACAAAGAATCAGTCCTATTTCCAAATATAATTATTTCTTTGTTATTTTGTTGTATACCGCTTGGGAATTGAAAACTATTTTTTCTCATAGCAGCTCAGCAGTGTGTGTTTTCTGACATGCTGTACCAGCCTTATGGTGAGCTGGAAAGGTGTCCATGGTGTTGTTATAGTATTTGAGGCAAATTAATTTGCTGCTATAATCCTTGTACAAGCCATAGGCTGAGAGTCCAAGACTCTTTGGCACTACATATAAAAGAACAATGGAAACAGTATTTATTATTATAACACAAATGTTCCCTGTGATGGTAAATCTTTTACAAAACTGCAAAAGTTAAGTAAAAGTAAGAAATTGTATTTTGTGCCTTTTCCTGAAGGATTTAAATCTTGAGAATATGGTCATGAATTTACTTAATTCTTCTTGGGACACAAGTTTAGGAGACTACTGAGGTACCAGGTTACACCACATTCTTCTGGACTCACATTTCTCTTAACTACAAATCAGCGATTATAGGATTCCTGTCTCCGTACCTCAAGGCAAGTGTGTATCTGCTTGTGTGTGTTTGGAAATAAATATTTGTATGACTGTACACAGATTCCCATCTCTCTAACTGGAGGCAAATGTGTATCTGCTTGCATGTATTTGGAAATAAATATTTGTATGACTGTACCTAGACTGTTGAAAGCTTTACAACTGACTTCAGTGGATTAAACCTGGTTTTGAGACATATCTCTCTTCTTTGATTATCTTTCAGGCTTCAGGCAGCATCTCAGGTAGAGATAGTTAAAATTTTCTATGAGGTTTTTTTTGTTGTTGTTGACACTTTTTGTTAGCATTTCAAACTTGCACAGATCGAATGAGGAACAAACCATGAAATCTGTGAAATATTTCCAACTTGTTTGGTGAGTGATGATGAAAACCCTGGACTGAGATACAGGAGATTGTGCTGTTTGCTTTGCTTCTTGTATCCAATTTGGTTGCAGTTCAGAGGACCAGAGTTAGGAGCTTAAGGCCGTGGTTAAATATTAGACAGCCGTGCTGTGTAAGCTGGTTTTAGCAGCCTCTGCCCAGTGCCTCTCCACTCTATTGTGCCAGCACAGCGAATGCGTGTCTGTGCAGTGAAATGCATCAGGGCACCGATTCATTTGGAAGATAACTTTGTAAAAAATAATAGGAAAAATGATAAAAGAATGGGTTATATTTCAGCTGGATCAGTTCCTGATGCAATTCACAGCACTGTTACCTTGTAGGAAGCTGAGCTGGCACAACTGAGAGAGCAGCTTAGGGACAGAGATAGCTGATATTGCAGCGGGTACTGAGGCCTCAGTGTAGTCTCTAGGAGAAGAGGTATGTCCAGAGAGGGCCAGACAGTTAACCTCAGTGAGGGTCTATTGGGATACCGCTGCTTCCCTGAGGGTGCTAAGCCAGGCATGCGTGTCAGTCTCTGTGGGACATGAAGCACAATTTCTCTCATTTCCATTTTTGATCTAAAATGTCGTAGGAATATCTGATGTTCCACAAAGGGCAGAAGGAGGTATGCCTGCTTTGGTGAGATTTCCAGTGCATTTTCATGGATTCAGCTTGTTTAGACAGTTTTGGTAAGATTCTGTAAAACTCTTGATGTTCTCAGTGCTTCTGACTTAAGTGAACCTGAACCCTTTTGGTCTGTGTTGGAAAGAAAGAAAATAACTTGGAGTGGGAAGGAGGGTTTTGGTGGGAAGGGAGTGTAGTGTGGGGAGAAGAAAGAAATATTTTTGTCATGTCTTTTAGTATTTGAGAATCTGTACATGATCCCTCTGTGTTTATGTTCCTGGAATTAAATTTGAATGTTCTTAAACATTGACAAATATTCAATGTAAATTTGTGGTGTTGACGAGAAACTCAAAAGCAGACCTTTGAAAAGCGGAAGCGTCGTCTATATTTTCCTAGTCTGACCTGAATGGCTCCAATGATTTTACACTGGGTTTCCTGTTGTGGAGAGAATTATTGTCCTAAATGACGATAGCACTTCCGACCCTCACTGGGGGATCTTGGGGAGAAATGTATTTAAGCTGTGAGGCTCTAAAATGCTGTGGCAATGGGAACCGTGGAAATACAATAGACAGAGCTTGGTCCTTGCACACATCCGTCTCCTGCTGCCTTCTTCAGACAGGGGAATGTTTGCTCTCACTATGAGATGCCTGTCTCAGAGGAAGTGCTGCTTTTTGTTTGCAGCAGGCTTGGTGATTCCCAGACTTGGAACGGTCTGAGTTTCTCTAGGACAGAACTCAGTAAAAAGTTCTTAGGGTTGTTACGCTCCAGGGCCCCGGTGACTGACTGTGTGAGTGGCATCTTTATAGACTTCTTTATAGCAGGAGTTTCCTGGGTGGATGGCAGTCAGGCTGCAAGTTTCCCAGAGTTCAGACTTCTGTATGGCTTAGATCTGGCCATTAAATCACAGATGTTTCTTTGAAAAAGCTGAGTGTGCACCAAGTCACTCCTTTCAACATAGCGTGTCTAACGACTTGTGGAAAGCACAGACTGAATGGAACTGCTATTTGATTTAAGTGTGCATTTGGTCATTCAGTATATAAAAAACCTGCCATGTGGCTGTGTTCCTGAAGACAAAGAGAGTGATGCATATGGTTTGCAGATATTTATGTAAATATTTTTGCATTTGCATCTCTACCTTTAATAAATAACACTGAATCCAAAGTGTTCTTAATAATAAATGTGTGCTGAGCTAACTAGTAAGTATAGATCTAAACATCAAAACAATTAGAAGTGCTAAATTTACCAAAAATGCCATATGTATGTCTTTGTATATACATCTGTGTGTACATAAAGATCATTATATTGTGAAAATGGGCACACAGTGCAGTCTGCCCAATCTCAAACTGGGGATAGGAGTGAACAATCTGCTCTCAATCAAAATAAAATGCTTTATGTACAAGCAATGTATATATTGAAGATTTTTTTTTATACATACAAGAAGAGGTTTTTTTACACGCTTTCATCTTCCTCTCCTAACCCCCATTTTAAGCACTTAAACACCTAATTTCTAGACATTTTAGAACTAGCTCAGGGAGAGTGAGAAACTGTATTCATGATGGTTGCAAATACAAACTAAAACAGTTTCCCTGTCACCCAAAAGATATAGTTGCTCTTCAGGTAAAATCTTCACCAAAGCAATGTGAACTTTTCCTTGCTTCCTTCCTTCCTTTCTCCACTGTTGCAGTGAAAACTAAACTGCCCTCTTGTGTAGGTTATCATTTCCAGACCTGAACAATGCTTATCAGGCAGAGCAGCCGGACAAATAACACAGCACTCAGCAGGATGAAGCTCTGTATTTTAGTATGGTGAAGGCAACCATTCAAAAGAAGAACAAAGTAAAATAATTTTAAACCATAGAAACAGCTTGTGGATCACTGAAAAGCAACACATTTGGAACACAGATGGCTGTTTTTTCTCCCCAAAAATAACAAATGAAGAAAAAACCCTCCCTTTGTTATTTTTATTTTTTATGCAGTATTTATACTGACTAGCTATTCAGACCTCCTCATGGACAAGCCAAATGAGGTCTTTGCGCTGATGAACACCCGGTCTTAATTACTTTTAACAGAATAAGAGATGATGGTTAGAAAGCTTTTGAAAAGGAGTCATGTTTTCATTTCTTCTACTCTGCTGATGCAATTTTTTCTTTCTGATAAAAATAATTCACTTAGATTTGGAAATATGAAAAATGGTGTGTGGTCCAGTTAGGGGCTGATAACCAGAGGTTATCAGCTAATGCTGAGAGCAATAGGCTGTCTTCCTAATTAAGTCAGTGACCAGCCAGGGGAATGGGCCAAGGATTTACAACTGCACATGCTTGGATAAGAGCAATCATTTTTTCAAGGCATATGTCAGTCCTGAAGCCTGCCATCAAGCCAGGACTTGGGCAGACCTCTCAACCTACTGCTGTCTTAATGCATAAGACCTCTGCTCTTCATGTCATGCAAACATATCTGAGAATGGATTGTGTTACAGCCATGGGGCTTTGTCTGGGATCATGTCTTGGCAGGGGCTATAGTATGAGCCCCTGACCATGGAATGAGAACTCTGTGGTTGTGGGGCACTGTTACTAGTTATACATTCAGTTGGGAAGGATTTTATCCAGTGTAATAGTCTCTACCTTCCTAAGTGTTCCTAAGAGTGAGGCCATGCTACTGCCCTGCAAATGGCCCTTGTCTTGGGCTTGGTGTGTGGGACTAGTGGGGTTGGATTATGGGTGGACGAGGGCTGGTCATTGTGTGCTGACCTTACACACACTTCAGGAGGTTAAGTAATTATTTCTCCGGTCTTTTCCTACTGTGTACAACAGCCTACAGTAAACTACTGATATTTTCCTCTTTTTAAAACACCAAACAGTAATCCTTGTTAGATGTGAGGTGCCTGAGACAACTAACATTAGAGACTCTCCAGAAAATGAATTATTTTATAATTAAGGAAATAGTAGAGTCTGCATAAGGTCGTCTGCTGCAAAATCAAATAAGGCTGTAAAATGTCCAACCGAACTCCAGCCCAACCCAAATAGAATCAGCAAAAAATATGCACTGTGGCTGTTTTGGCTGCTGGGCTTGTTTTGTGGTGTGTCACCGTCTCTGATGGCCATGTGTGTGCTACCAGAGGAGATTCTGTTACCAGTCATCACTTCAGCAGAAGCTGGAAATAAAAGATGGAACTTTTATGCTCTTCCATTTTTTTCTTTACACCAGAGTGGCTGGCTGCTTTAATGAGTATTTAAGTGAGGAATAAAAAAGGTAAGATAAGGACTGCTAGAAAATGAGTTATTCTTGGCTTTCTTATGTTCCAGCATATTTCTTGTTACACTATAATGAAGGATTTTATTTTTTCAAATGGTATTTTTGGAGCCATACACCTAATCAGTACATACTCCACAATCTTCCTATCTTGTACCTAGTGAAAAGGTCATGCAGCGCCTGACAGCAAACAGCATTTGCTCAGTGGTGGCTTTTTTCCTCCAATGCCGCCTGCATTTCATGTAGCCTTTTTTCCTGAACCCCTCTGGTGTACATACCTATTTCACTGGCAGTCGTGCTATTGTGCACCCGTGACTCAACACGGAATCCGCAACGACGTCTTTTTTGTTCAGTAAAAAATCCTGCTTTCAGAAGGCTTGTGGGTGGGCAGCTCAGGATGAGCTGGGAGAGTAGTTAAGGATGATGTCCTGCTCACAAAAAGTCTCCAACACACTTCCCGTCTTCCATCACTATGTTGCTGTTGCCTTGCACGGGAAACTGAACATCTATTTTCATTTACGAGTTCTCCCAAGCAGAAGCTGAGAGGGTTTGAAAAGGGAATGGGCTGATTTGCAATTAGAATCATGCAAATAGATGCTCTACATTTTGCAACGCTACATAAAATGAAGGTGAGGAGAACATCAAACAGAAAAGTATTAATAGCATGGTGTTAATTTGTGGGAATGTGTTTCCAGGTAAAGAGGCCAGGAGTAGGATGTGCAGTAGTCTGGTAAAATATCTATGTGAGATAATGTGAAGCAACTACATCTTAAAGATGTATAAAGTACTTTTTTTGAGATTGTTTAATTGGAAAAAAAATGTATGAAGGGAGACATAAAACCATGACTTCCAGCTCCTTATGGAAGAAGCCTTTAATTACTTTTTATGTATATTTATGTGACGCTATTATGAGTAAGACAAGTATTTCTTTCTTTGCTTTTAACTTTTTTTATTAGTAGTTGTCAAGACAGTCTCAAGCCAAACCCCTGCATCTCACAACTTTGATCTTTAGAAAAGTTCATACTGGTTTTAAATTTTAACTTATCCTTCATCCATTTAATAGGTCTAAAACTCACTTTTATAGTATTAAAGGAGAAGAAAATATCGAGTGGATGATTTCCTTTTTGGGTAAAATGAGAGATTGCAGAAATCTTGAATCAAATCTGAACACTTCTGTAGGTTGTAAAAATTTTTTTACAAACTCATTACAAGGAAAAAAAACCAGGTTTGCCAAAAGCTTAGCACTTCTTCACTTCAGCTGGAGGTGGAAGCACAGGCGCTGGGATACTGTGAAGAAAGAAATTTTTTTTGTTTTCCAAGAATGGAGGATATTATAAACTAAAGATATATATTTAAAAGAAATATTTGAATTTTTCATGTTTTGGTACCATTTCTGGTTGTATGACTAATTCTGCAGCTTCTTATTCCTTCTTAAAGCTATTTTCTTGATAAACAGTGGATAGGACATTTTTTTCCTGTAGGACCTGTGGGAGCCTGTAGGTGACCACTGAGGGAAATAGTACTTAAGATCCAAATGGGCAAGGTTTAAGTGCTGCTTTTTCCAGTCCCACTTCAATCAGAGAAACGACTACTACTACTGTAATGATGAGTAGATGCTCCCAAAGATAGGTGAATATTAAAGGTTGAAAATCCTCAGGGAATCACATGCCCTTCTCATGAACTGCTGGAAATATGCTTCATCATCAACTACATTCTGTGGGTACATGCCAATTATATGAAAGCCCTTCTCTCTAGATCTGTTAGTGTTATTTCAGTGCTTGGGGGCTGGAGCTTAATACAATATGCTCTTTTCTTCTCTGACTAGTAAAGCAGCACAAAATAGAATTATTAGTATAAATACACGTTGCCTACAAAATGTAAATCCAGCAATTAGACTTTTCCCTGGTGGTGCTCTCTAATGAGTGTTACCATATTCTTTGTGTTGCTGTAGGGAAGCAGTGGGTGTAGCAGTGGGGCTTGGCTAATTTACGAGGGAATCCTCAGGATACAAAATTTTTCCTTGATAAGAGGAGAAGCAGCTTGCTTATCTCAAGCAAGCTTGCCTCCCAAAAGTACAGCACTGGGAACATCAACATTTACAGCTTATGATATGATTGCTGAGGCCTTCCGACATGTGCAAGCCGGTGAAAACCTTTATGGAAGGAGTTACTTAATCCTCTTTAATTTTGAGAAACCCTGTAGGTGTAGGGATAGCTCTGACAAGCAAGAGATGGCTGGGGAAGGTTATCGGACACTTTGAGAAGTTTGGTGTTCCCTGTTTGGGTTGAAAAATATATTTGCCCTTTCTCATTTCTGCCCTGATTTGGGTGTGTAAGACTGTTGATGTTTATGCATTCATTTTTGTAATTTATGGCCCTGTGCTGTGGGCCTTGGTTTGTATGCAGTGCCATGACTGTACTGTAATTATAGATAGTGAAACTTTTGGTAAAACTGCAGTGGAAAATGCTTCTGATTTGAAAGTAAAATGCTGATATTGTCTTGTCAAGACAGCATCTTATACAATTGTGTGACCTCTCTAGAAAAAACCCTGACCCATGGTAATCTAATTATTGTCTGTTGTGATGGGCAGATAACAAAGTAAATATTGGAGTGGACTGATTGCCATCTCCACTTTAGGAGAGGGACCTTGACAGCCTTATTTCACTAAGCCCAGCTGCTTCTACTTTTTTTTCTTCCTTCTGTGTGATGAGTTAGTAGTTTGTGTTGTTGGAGGAACTCTAGGGCAGCTGATAGTAACCCTAGAATCATATCTTGGAAGTGCTGAGTGATAACTCTTCCCTCTCTGCTTGAGGGTTTTTTTCACTCTCAAAGCTATCTCTGTTGGTGGGAGAACCTGGCAAAATAGAAACTAAGGGGGGATGCGGATGCTTAGCACCCAAAAAAATCAGGTTTGATAGTGGAGATCTGAGATTTGGGTCCACAAATGTAAGGAACCTTAAAGATGAATATAATTTATATGGTACTTAAGTAATGACAGAAGATGTAAATGACATCAGAGTGAATATATGTGCTAAATCAGCTTGAATGCCTTGATTCATTATCAAATTTCTATGTGGTTTTCATTATATGTTCCTGAGGGTGCATCCAAGGAGTTTTCTGCAGGCAGGCAGAAACTCATTTTTCTTCTGCTTTAAGCTGACTGAAAGTTGTGTAACCACATTAGGTCTAAACCAAGCTTTACAGAAGGATACACCCTTAGTGCTGATATAATGCACCCTTGTGACTAGGCCTATGAACGTGGGAGATTTTCTTTGCATGTTGTGAGACCACCATGTAGGACAATGTATGGTTGCTGAGATAGATCCATCCATCCATTATGATAGCTTAATGAAATTCAGCTCATCTTTCAGGAAAGAGCAGAGCAAGGGGGAGCCTGAGCTTTATGCAAGCCCATGTCAAATCTTGAAGCAGGTAAAGCAAAAGTATTAAGTGAGAAATTCTAGGGACCCTAGGTCAAATGCTTGGCAAATATGAGTCTAGGTTGGAATGAAGTCAGGAGGTCTCAAGCAAAGGAAATGAGAAGTTTTTCTCATGGTAATTTTGGATTCTTCCAGTATTCATGTGGTAAGTCTAAAGGAGTCTGTGATGAGGTCTAGTCCTTCCCTGATGAAGTCAGGGGTAACTTTAGTCTGAACATCAAGAGGAATGATTGACTTTCAGGGCTTGTATCTGAGGCAAAGCACATGATAGTTTCTTCACAGAATTGTGTTTCTAATACACAAAAGCCAAGGATGTACTAAAATGGGATTTTCTTCTAACTGGAACAAAGTTTTTTTCCCCCCAAGGTATTTACTCATTTGAGGAAATGTAGAGACATTTTCTGCATTAAGAAATCCTCAAAAAAGCATTTCCTTACTTAAACAACATTTTAATGTTAAATATAAGTTAATTATACACAACTGAAAAACAGGCCAAAATAAAAATTTAACATTACAACATTTACAGAACAAAATGCTGTAATTGACCCAAATTGATTTTCTTTTTTTAATCTGAACTTTTACTTAGAAAAATGACTTTGCTTTTGACATTTTAAATTCACGTGAACAAAAAATACGGTATCTCAGATATTTTTGCATGTTAAAAAGCCATTTTCTGCCTATTTCAACTTTATGTCTGACATCTTATCTGAACTGCCAGCTGAAAATGTGCTTGGTGAGCCAAATTTAATCAGTAACTCCAAACAGTCCAATCTTTAGAGATAGAGTGCAGCCTGATTTTGGAATCTATTCTGATTTCAGAATTCCCTTTGAGATCTAAACCATGCTGTGAACTTTCATCCACTGCAAATCTAGGAAGAGATTGAGGTATCTTGTTTCATAGCATTAATCTAGATTTTTGTTTGGGCATTTCTGAGACCAAAACAAAAGTGTTTGCAGCACTTCTTTCAAGACCTCTCAGTATTGTTCTGAAGCTTTTCCTTTCCAAGTTTTTCTCTCTAAGTTCCTATAGATACGCAGGTAATAGCAGAGATTTCCTACATTTTTTCAGTGACTAAGTGATCAAGAACTGCAGATGCACAGAAGTGTTAACAGCATTCAAAGACTTAATTTGCAGGAGCTACAGAGGAAGGGAAGAAAGGAAAAATGAAAAGCAAATATTAATGAGGTAGGACAGACTGTACTTGAGATGGCACCGGCGCTCTGCTCTTTTGGGCTCTGATTTTGAACCAGTGGGTGTCTGAAATTTGCTGGATAGCAGGCAAATGCTGGACATGATGCATTCCTCAATTAAAAACTGCGCTGTGTGCCAGGAGAATTTGGACCCTTTCTCTACCTTTCCACCCTCTCCCTTGATTTTTGGAGCCCTGCAAGGAGCGGGAATGTGGCAGGCAAATTAGAGTTAGTGCTTTGCTTTAGAGAAAGGTGCCCTGCTGGGAACAGAAGCTGCTCAAATATTTTGGGCTGTCTCCTACAGTAGCTTCAGTCTTTTGCCTACTTTGTGGTAACTACCCACCCTGATGAATCTTTAATCAGTAAAAATAAAATGGAGTTGATGATCCTTTGCCTTGCAGTGAATACCTACTGGGTTGGGAGACTGGGAGAGACATGAGAGGGATAGTATTCATTATTTATAGCCACTCCTATAGTGCTTATCACCACAGTGCCTATAAGTGAGCACCATTGACAAGGCTCTAAATGTGAGATAAAATTTAATAATGCATTAATAATAACATGCACTTGTCTGTGTCGGCAGCAGTTGTGACAGAGATGACTTAAAATGGAAGAAGAGAGAACTGCCACAGCTCAGTGAAAGTGGAAATTTGGTAGAGGAGCAGAAAGTGTCAGGGGAGTCAGGGAGAGCCATGGGCTCAGCAAGGGGAGAAGTCAGCCCGGAGGTGCCAGGGTCTGCCCAGGAGTGAGGGCAATAAAAAACACGAGTGGGAGTTCAGCAGCTTTGCAAAAACGAACGTGTTTTAACAGCATATTCATGAGTAAACAGGAATGTACTTGAACTTAATTATTAAAGGCTTCCCATGTTGCCCTGCCATATACATACGAATACATGCACAGGCCTGCATGGCTCCTGCTCTGAGGCAATGACAGAAGATGACCAAGCCTGGAGTTTGTCTTGTTAAAAGGCTCCAGTTCAAAGCTGACACCCTAGCTAAGGAAACCTCTCTCTCACCCCTCTTGCTTTAATTTGCCATCCTTCTTTCTTGCTCATTTCTGTTTGCTTTTCCTGCCTCTAACCTGGAAAGAGGCAGTTCACACCCCTTTGTGTTAGTGCTGAGGAGAAGAGCCATGGGAAGCGGCTTTACTGTCCTGCTGATGGGACAGGGTGAGGAAAGAATGGTCACAAACAGAGCCAAAAGCAGGTGTACC
Source organism: Pseudopipra pipra (assembly GCF_036250125.1). Taxonomy (NCBI): domain Eukaryota; kingdom Metazoa; phylum Chordata; class Aves; order Passeriformes; family Pipridae; genus Pseudopipra; species Pseudopipra pipra. Next base: position 55,922,865 of record NC_087554.1, read on the forward strand.
TGGATCAATGTTGCTTTCATCCAAACCTGCATCCAGGTGAGTTCATTTCTCATTCATCACTTCAGGAAGGGAGAAATTTTTTCCACTGCTACTACCTGCTTGTGGCTTATCGTTCAGTTGTGTGACCTTCTATACAAAACCCCTGCAGCAGCAGGCACAGCTTTGGTAATACAGGTTGAAAGGAGCTGAGAAACGAGGAAGCAGTTTCTTCAAGTACAGGTCAAGAGGTCTTTTTTTTCAAAGGAAAAACTGCAGTTTATAGAGGTGGATGCCCTGTGGCTTGGCAAAACATTGTATGTTCATGACCATAGTGCTCTGGTCATCTCTCCCCCCATGTACAGACAGAGTTTATTAGGTATTCTGCATAAAGAATCTGTGTTTAAGCCCATTCTCTAGGTGGAGTACCTACTTCATAAATACCTTCAGCAGTCTCAGTTCAAATGTTCATGAAAGAATTCAAATATTCATTTGTTGCAATAACTACATAAGAAATGCTTTCCTCTAGTGCTTTGCTGTCACCCTTAGACAACATCTACTTCCTAATTCCCTCTGCTTGTACCCCTCACCAGATCCTCCTCTCCATGCTCATTTTTCATGAAGGCACCAAAACATCTAACAGCCCTAACAGTTAAAAAAGGTCCTGAAGTCAATACAATGATGCACATTTACCAAAGGTATTTTTAGAGGAACAATGGATACACTCCATTGTCTCACCCAGAGAAAAGTACTGCGAGACCTGTAAATAAAGAAGAGTCTGAATAAACACCAAAAAATCAGGTGGCAGGAACTGAGATTCATGTCTGCTAAGTAGCCTATTTCTCTTCTATGCCAATTGATGTTATTCTAGTTGTATCAAATCTGTCCCCTGAAAAGGTCCATGGCTGGGAGAATCCATCATCTTTCGATAACCTTTAGAGTAGAGTTGTGTGACATTATGACCCTCACTAGTCAGGTATTGCAAATTTGTCGTCCTCCCACATCTGGACTCCATTTCACTGAAGGTGCCCAGGATGTGACAAATCAGTATCAGGAAAATCCTAGGGTGTTGAAAGCAAAATTTATTGTGATGAATTCACACTCAAACTACTGTAGGTTTTACAAATAGACTTTGCAGTCCATAAATCCCCAAGCTTTAAGGGAACAGATAAGCTGGTGCAATACATTCGTGGAAGCTTTAGAGTGACAGATAGTATGGTGGTCAGAGCACACAAGGTTTAGTGAATGTGATGGTGTGTTGCAGCTACAGATGCTTTCTGAAACTCTTAAGACTGGAGTTTTGTTTCTCCGAATGTCTCTGTTTAATATTAGAGCAGTACATGAAGTCCAGAGCTAAAGTTGTCAGGATCCATGACTCCTTTAGAGGATGAATATATTTGTTTATGGTGGAGATTATTGAATTATATTCTATTGCCCCAATTTTTGTTATTTTAGACAGCAAAAATGAATAAAAGTAGTGCTGCCCCTAATTGTAAGCATGATCATCTCAGTTGCTTCATGTAAGCATATGTATTTTTATTTCTTTGTTTGGCTTGGGAAACATAAGGAATCTAGTATCGGGCTATAAGGAATTAATGATTAATTCCTCTAGAGTAAGTGGCTCTCAGCTGATATATAGTTGATATAGCCATTTCAACCAGCTCTTGTGCCAGTCATCACATGTTGCCATAGGCTCTATGGGGAAGGGTGATGGAGAAGCAAGAAAACAGTAGATACAGCATCATGCACTCAATAGTCTTTTGGGTTGCAAGTTTTGTTTGTTTTGTTTGTTTGTTAGGCTTGTATGAAGTTACAGCTTCCCTCTCAATATAAAATCTCTCTCAAAATTCAGCAGCTTCAGTCCCAGATGCGAGCACAGAGGCAGGAATGTATGAACTTTTTTTGCACACTAAACTTCTTTTTTTCTCCTGGTCTGAGCAGTCCTTGCAGCATGCTGACATGTGGCAGGAAGCTCTTTTCCGAAGATCTTGCTTCCATTGCCTTAGATTATTGGCTGGTGACCATGCACAGAGCAGAAGATTTGCTGCAGTGAAAGAAGTACAAGAATTCCAAGACTTCCCCCTGGGAAAACAGAAATAAATAAAAAGAATGAGTAAGAGCTACAGTAACAGAGGCAGGGCAATGTCCACGGTGCACTTTGCTAGCTGGCATGGGAGGGAAGTGCACAATTTATGATTCCAAGAGTCTGGCTCACCTTTTAGGTATTTTATAAGATGAGCTCAGTAGGATGATGCAAGCATTGGCAACAGAATATAATGTCTCATTTCTGTTGGCTCCATCCTGTTGTCTGATTTTGCTAATTGCAATAGCTTTGGCCATCAGAGACAAATTACAAAGACTTTCCGCAAATGGTGGGGAGGGAGCTTGAATATTTTTCACACACAAGCACTTTAAAAGCAGAATTTCATAAATAAAATTTTACTTCTGTATACACACTGAGAAGGACATAAGGATCAGATGTCTGTATTTTGGATTAAATTTCAAAAGCCACTAAGCGTTAGAATTGAGATCATTAGAGCTGTTCTTTGAACACTGTGTCTCTGTGACCCAATAGATGGTAAAAGAGCTGGGCAGAAAGGCTAAATGACTTTGACTTAAGGGTTTGTGTGCTTTAGCAAGGAAGAGAGTGCCAATACCAGGGCAGAGTTTTTTGGCAGCTCCTCTTTTCTCATAGCTGACCCGACTTTTTCCAAAAAAAAAAAAGAAATTAAATGTTCTGGCTGGCTTGGTAGCAGAGACAGTATTAAGCATCTGTGTTCCAAACAGGCGTGTGTGTCTCTGTGTGTGTCTCTGTGTGTGTGTGTCTCTGTGTGTGTGTGTGTGTGTGTGTGCCACTGCTGATCCACCTGTGAAACGTGGCAAATGCCAGTGGGGACGTGCACAGGGGGTATGCAAAGCATGTGGCACATGCCCAGTCATAAAAACCTTGAGCAAACAGTGCTACATGCTGTGAAGGGACAAGAAGAGATTCAAGAGCTCGCTTTTATCCTCTCAGGTGTTCCAAGGGTAAACACCACTGAGAAGGGAATGCCTGACCTAGGGTAAATCTCTCCTTTTCCCAGGTGTTACAACTCTTTATCCAGGTCCTTTTTTTTCTCCTGCTGGAGTCAAGAATGGCAGGGAAGGAACTCTGATTCCCTTGGTTTAAAATAAGGTTGGGACTTTACAGGCTACAAAGAGAGGAGTTCTCCTAAGCTAACACTGTGCAGGAAGATTGGAAAATCTGTTAGAGGCTCATTGGAAGATGATGCTAGGAGAAAGTGGGAATGTGTCTGAAAGCGGCATAGGATAGCAGTTAAATTCCCTTTGATGTGAGATATGAAATGCAAAGAAAAGATGGGAAAATGAATTGGAGTTGTAAGGATCCAGGCCCAAACTCAGTATCCATAGCCCAAACTTAGCCATGGCTTCATCTATTAGTTAAAGTTAACTGGGTCTTCTAAGTGGCTTCAAGGAATCAACTAGTGTGCTGTTCTACCCCCACAAACCAGCATGTTCATGGCATTGAGGGCAGTGCAGTGCTGGTCAAATAGTTTTCACTGCAGTTCCCCTGAGTCTGAGGGAAGCACTATCTGGTTACAGGTCTTCCAGGCTGCCTTCCCCCTTCACACCTGGGAGCTGTCCCACACACCTCTGTTGTGCAAAGGTATGAGTGGCAACCTCCGTTATCTGAAAGATACAGAAGGCTAAGCACTACACCCTGGTTGCAGATATGGAAGGCAGTATTTGCTCATCCGTGGGACTGTGGGAGATATCAGATGTCTGGGATTTTGGAAAGGTTTGTGTTTTGCTTGCCACGCTGAAAATAATTATCTACTTTGAGGCAGGACTGTCATTGCAGTCACCCTACTCAAGGGATTAGGTTAATAGTCTGTGATTTAGAGCCATGGATTCACTTTTTTTCTCTTTCAAAGATCACTAGCATGTGACTCAGCCTCTACAAACCCATCTGGCCAGGACTGGTCCTGGGTATGTTGAAAGGATAAGTAAGTTGAAAGATGAGATGTTCAGATTTATACTGAGGAAGTCAGTGGTGGTGTAACATCATAGCTAGATACTCCTTAAGTGCAGTTTTAAGTAGGGTGCACTACAGAATGTGTGTTAATAAAATATGAGATGGTAAAAGTCTGTTTTCCCTGATCCTGTGTGGTTTTATTTCCTGGAATCCCTTTGAAATAGCAAGAATGCAGTCATTTTAGCCTCTTCATTAAGTGTATGATTTAATCCTACACACTGTAGTTCCTTAAGCATAAAAATAATCTACTTTACACTCAATGGGAACAATGAGATGCCCCAGAGCATATTTAAAACAGAACTCCTAGACAAAATTACTTGGCTTAAAAGGGTCTGAGCTACATTTATTTTTATGGAAAAGCTTACCAAAATATGCAAACAAATCTTAGTAATTTATATTCAATTTCCATTCCTTTCCTAGAACTTGAATGATATGACTAAACACTAGAAAAACTTGATTTTTTTTAATGACTAAAATATCTCTTTCTTCCTTGTGCATAAGAAGTCAGTTCTACGCCTGTTGTTTTTTTTCTCTTAACTTTTTCCCCCCTACTTTTCCCAAGTATTTTTTCAGTAATGTTTGCTGACTGGATTTTGCTGTTCATTTTCTCAACAGTGTTATTTGAAATTATGTATAGTATTTTTAGAAGCAAAGTGACATTACACACATGAATGTACAGTATATATTGTGTATGGTCTGCTTATATATGCCATGCACTGGCACAAATACTGCCTACTTTTGTAGGTATGCTAGAGCTCTTTATATTACATATATACGGTATGTATACTAAAAATATTCCAATTTTAAAGAAAATTTATTGTAGGGAGCAGCAGTTTCAGTAATGTTTGCTAAGTAGAAAGCAAAAGGCACTGTTAAAATGTAAAATACTTGCAAATGAAATGCTGTCTCACTGCATTTCTCTTTTCCAAAATCTCTGTGTCTGGCCTGAGAATGTATTTTTCATGCCTGGATTTAAAGAGAGACCTCTCAGGAGAATTAAATAGAAACTAAATAAAACCACAGCATCTTTGTTTGAAAAAGTCTCTGGGAAAGATTATGCAGTGCTCAAATCCTGCTCTGCTTGTAGCAGGTTTTGTGGCTGTCAGGTTGATGTGTTTAAATATTTTTTTTTTAAAAAAGACCCAGCAGCAAAATATTATTTTACCTATAATCAAGTACAAACATTTTAAAGTAAGAAAGATAACTCTGCTACTTTTTTGGTCTCAGCTTGTCTGGTTTTAAAGTGACACCTTATAATGCTTGAAGCTAGAAAGTTTAAAAATCTGCTTTATGTAGAGGGAAGGTGCAAGGGCTGGCAGATGAACTTAAAAAACCCTGAGACCCTTTGGTCAGAGGTTGGAGACAGCTGTGGCATTCACAAGGATCTGTCAACATGGAGATGCGGTCATGGTGTAGGAGCAGCAACAAGAGAAAGGTGCCTTGTCGAGTCTATGGATTTTCAGTGTAGAAGGACAACTTCTTGTCTTCTGAGCAATCCAGTTTTAAAAACTGTTTTAGGGGCTGTCCTGTAATTTACCGTTGTCAGGAAGTGATTTGCCTGGGGTCACACGATGGGAGAGTGGCTCTCACCTCTCATCACACCCATGACTGAACTCAGCCTCCTCTCCTGCTGTTTAACCTGAATTTCCTTGTTTTTAACATCACACTGTTGCTACTAATGATACCTCTGAGCTATGTACTAAATTATTCTTTCTCTGACTTTCAGTTCTTCCTTTCAAATACATGAGGAGTCTCTAGCAATGCTTTTAGCATAGATGGGCTGACTTACAACCAATTAGTGTATTTAACTGAGTCCCAACTGATCTTAAATCTGAGAACTTCACAAGTTCTCAGGGTTAGCTGAAGGAAAATGTTTTAAATTAGTTTTATCAATAATTTCAATGCTTTTCCTCATCTTAAGAGCTATAATCTATTGTAATTTGGAGAAAAGAAAGTCTTATTTTTTTTCTTAGAAATTTTGATAAAATATTCACAGAGAAAAACTTGTACTGCAGAAAAACAAGAGTAGGAAAAAATATAAAAAGACAACAGTAATGAGATTAGTGAAAACTAGATGAGATCTTTTGGAAAAAAGTTGCAAAGAGAAATTACACAAACAACATACCTTCTCACTGAAATAAAAAAAAGCCCTGCTGGGTGAGAAGTCTTTTTTGTAACATAAGAATAAGGAAAAGAAAACATCAGCTAATTGTACCATATTCAATGATTGTTCACAGGTATGTGAGGAATCTGGTCAATAGCTCAGCACCAACTAAGAGCAATGTGCTATCCTTGGTCAAGGTGGTGAGGATCGTAGAATCACAGAATGGTTTGGGTTGGAAGGGACTTTAAAGATCATCTAGTTCCAAGCCCCATGCCATGAGCTGGGACACCTTTCACTAGACCTGGTTGCTCAGAGATCCAAACAGAATTTGGATTTGGGGCTATTTTGGTAACTATGGGAATTACAGATTCACCCCTCCAACACTGCATGGGGATTGGAGAGCCCACCAGTGTTGGTAGCAGCCAGGGGCTGGTCCTTAGCACAGTTTCCCTTTAGTTGTAGACTTCATATATAGTGCATTTCCTTGCACTTTTGTGGATAAATCATCTCAGATGTCCATGACTTTTCATAAATTCACAAATTCAATAGCTGAGTCTCTTATCTTCTCTAGTCTAGCAGATCTCTGTATCAGCTATTCACATTGTGTCTTAATCTCCCTTATTCACCCTATTCCTTTCCACTAGCAGTATCCAACTTCTCCCTGGGAGCTTTGGCAGTGTTCATACAGTTCTACTTGACTACCCTATGCTTTCCTAATCTAGGTTTTCTTTTCCCTTCCAGCCCTTAAGCAGCAGGTGCCATGTCTTCTTGCTTGCTCGCTTGCATTCTCCTGTTCCAGTGCTAAAGACAATAACATCTTGTAGGATTCTTATTTCTTCCAAGTTGATTGTTTTCATTACACATTGTTTTATAGGGCAGATAATGGTCCTCAGGTGACGTTGTCTAGAGGTGCAATGGGGTATTTAACACCAACATGCCAAGGAATGTAGCTGTTTCTTTACAAGTAAATGGTGGTAGGTTGTAAGTTTGAGAAGAAAGATATGTTTCACCCCCCACGGTGGTCACTGAATCCAGCTGCGTTACATGGTAGACTGGTTCCTCGTCTCCATGGTGTGATCTGAGGAGAGGTTTGGGGAGGGGAGGAGGGTTGCGTGCAAGCTGCAGAGAGCATATGCAACTGAGTAATGTGTTACTGCATGCACTGCTTCCTTCCTTCTGCTTCTGCCACAGTAAGATCATAGACAGTTGAGTTTTATGAAAGTGGATGCTTCAGTGAATCAAGCACTAGTCAGAACGGAAAAAAAGACTGACAGTTGGGAAAGGAAATAACTGCTTTGGGATGTACCCTGTTCCTCAGGTGTACGGATGAAAAGAAAATACTGCTCTGCAAAATGGATCATTGATATATTTGCCATTCCTCGTTCAGCAACAGAAAGTGGTTTTGCACAAGGAAAATGTGAGCATGTGAACACACAGGCATACACATGCAACTTCCAAGTCAGAGACAGAGGGGTCATGTCTATAACTGAAGGTACAGTGCTGCCTGTACATTATTGCTGACCTGCTTCGTTCATGTTTCTTTTGAAACTGCATTACTCTTTCTCACTTGTGGTGCTCTATAGCTGTGAGCACTGATAGATACAGAACAAAGATATGGTCCTTTCCTCTCAAATACAGCTGTATTTCCCTTGTGACATTTTTCTAAAAGCCACCAGATTTTCTTTCTAGTACTGAATAATATAAAATAAAATACGGACAATAATTGCTGGGGCAGCCTGTAAGTGGATGCTAGCTCTTTTGCTATTTAAGCTTTGAATATCCTTTCAAATAATTCTGAAGATGAATTTTTTACCTCATCTTATTAGAATGAATCTGTTGCTTTTAAGATTTATGTTTCATGCGTTTACTTCACTTTCTCTGTTCTCTTCTTCCAGTTTTGGAAGTCCCTGAACTAAAACACCTGAAGGTAGGAGACTCTTTGGAAGAAGTTCAGCCTGGAGAAGGGGAGACTGAAGAGAGATGTCATAGCAGCCTACAACTTCTATGAGGGGAAGTGGAGGGGCAGGCACAGATCTCTTCTCTTTGGTGACCAGCGACAGGATTTGAGAGAATGGCCTGAAGCTGTTCCAGGAGAGGTTTAGGTTCGAATATTAGGAAAAGGCTCTTCACCCAGAGGGTGGTTGGGCACTTGAACAGGCTCCCCAGGGAAGCGATCAAAGTGGTCATGGCACCAAACCTGACAGAAATCAAGAAGGGTTTGTACAATGCTCTCAGGTACAAGGGTGTGATTCTTGCAGTTGTCCTGTGCAGGGCTAGAAGTTGGACTTTCATAATACTTGTGAGTCCCTTTAAACTCAGGATATTCTATGATTCTATGATGTGTCCCACCTACTTACCTTGTTCTTATTCTGACTTGGGCATCTGCTTATACATACTGCTGGAAACAGGTTTACCTCTGGTTTGACCCAGTGTAGTCACCCTTATGTTCATATTTCTTTTGACAGTGGTTTGAATTTACAGGAAATAATCCTATAATAGTTTCTTCCTTCCCATGACAGACATATTTGGCAACAACTTAAAGTGGTATAAGCTTTTAAGTCCTTCACTGCTCATTTCCTATGAGCTCTCCTAATGCTAGGAAGAAGAAAAACTTAAGTGGTTTATCCAAAATATATTCATAGGCTGCTCACATGGCTTGAATTCATGACATACAGGGATGCTTTGTGGACTCAGATGTTTAAGGCAGTAAGGGAGCAAGGCTCCATTTCTAGGGAAGCAAAATAGGGAAGGAAAATAATAAAGGAACACATGCTCAAGCAATCTGTGGAAATAGCCCTGCAGGTCCTGAGAGCCAGGACCACTGTGCTATGTGTGCAATGTGGATGGGCACTGGAGGGCCCAGCAGCTCTGAGGGTGTTCACATGGGAAGTGTTCTACCAGGTAGTCTACAAAGCACTGAGCTGAAAGGTAAGAAGCTGTTAGTACTCTGGTGCTATTTCTTATTCTTACTTTACCTTTGACAAGCAGGGCAGGGAGTGTTATTTGTCCATAGGGAGCCCCAGTCATTTCTGCTTTGTGGGGCAGGAGGTGAAATGACTTGCCAATAATTTGCTGAGTGACCAAGGAGACCAGTAGTGAAATTAGAAAAGAAAACTCAAAATCTTCGGTCTCAGGGCACATGTCCACAGCCAGCCATGTAAATGCTTGCTGCCTTTTCTCCTCCCCTTGCACTAGCTGAAGGTGAGCCAGCTCTGATTGTGCAGCCCCGTAGCTATTTCTGAGCCTGGACTAATGGGCAAGTCTGGGAAAGCAGGATATTTTAGCATGGGAATTGAGAGGCCTGCACAGCTTCATGATCTGATCTGGGCTATGCTCTAGTGGACAGGCAGAACTGGATGTACCTGTGTCAATGTGCCCCCAGCCTGGTGTGATACTCAGGGCACCATTGAGCCTCTTGAATCCCCAACCTCTCCTAAAGCCCCTGGACTCTACCGTAATACAGATGATAACCAGGTAATTTGTTCACGTGGAGAAGGGTTCACTGGTTCAGTTGCTGTTTTTATGTGCAAATACAGTGCTACATTAAGCTAGAAAGGCCTTTCACATATTTTCAATTCCTAAGATAGGCACTGGAGTGTAAAATGTCCTACTGACCGCAGAGCTGAGACAAACTTTAATACAAGACTTCTGATCTGCTTAGGGTTTGATTTGGTGTTTTTTGTCAGTGTTTTTTGGTTTTGGTTTTGTTTGTGGGGTTTTTTGGTGTTTGTTTTTTGTTTTGTTTTGTTTTGTTTTTTGTTTTGTTTTGGTTTGGTTTGGTTTGGTTTTTTTGGGGTGTGTGTGTGGGTTTTTTTTTGTTTGATTGGGTTGTGTTTTTTGTTTGTTTGTTTGTGTTTTTTGTTTGTTTTTTCTGTTTTGTGTGGGGTTTTTTTTTGTTTGTTTGGGTTTTTTTTTACTATTTGCCATTTCCATCCCTATCTTGCTTGCTAGTCTTCTAATGGCTTAGAGTCAGTGATTAGGATGAAGTTAGTTGAATGGTGTTTGCCTTATGACTGTTTCCATTAGTCTCGTGTGTTGGTAAGGACTGGTTTGTGTGAGGTCTGCAAGTGTCTGTGAGAAATATAGGGCTTATGTAGGTGCTAAGAAAGCTAGGAAACCAAAGAGCTTCTGAATGACACGCATTTAAATTTTGTTTAATTCTTTCCATCAGCTTCAACAGGTTCTCTGCCTTCTCAGGGATAAAATCTCTACAAAATTCCCTTTTCCATCAGTTGAGCTCTGTCCCACCCATCACTCTAATGGCACATGCTGGAAGCAGCTCTGTCTTTGTTTTGAGTAGTATTATGAGGACTCTGAAACTTTGACCTTCTTTTTCCTTTCTGCATGTAGAAAGTCCTGGAAAATTCCCTAATGGCACAAATTATAGGAGGTGTCAGACCCGATTCTGGGAACTCTTGCACACTCTCCATCTCTCCCTCTCCTTTTTTCCCTACTGCTCTTGTCAGATTGTGAGGAGAAGATAATCTTCATTTTACACAGGGGAAATTGGATGCAGTGGAAATGTATCGCAGCAGTGAAAAAAGAATTGACAAATAACCCCCCTCAACATGGTGTTCAGATGTATGGATTTTTTTTATTCCCTCCCCTCCTAGTCCTGGCTGTACTTGTTTCTGAATGGTAGTGAGGAGAATAACAATTCCTCTTCTACCTCAGAGCAGGAAATCAGCAAGTATAATACATGTATATGTATAAAATGCCGCAACAGGAGCTATTGCCAATTTAAACCATTGTTCTCCTAATTTGGACAAAAAAGGCTGTCTTACTGTCTTTATAGTAAAAACCTCAAACAGATTAGGTCAAGTCTCTGCAGACAAAGTAATTCTGTGGTGCTTAAAATGATAGGAACTAATCTCCATGAAAGCTGAGTCCAGGGGTAAAGGCCATTAAAGATAGCTATATGCTATAGGCAGAGGAGAAGATAAGAGGTCCAGCTCATAATGAGAAACGATAACTCTACACACTTTGTTTACAGTTTACCCCAAAGACCACAGATTAACACGAATCTCAGAGCATCTTTATTATGGCACTGCATTGGAGAGGGGCTGCCAACAGAGGATGGAATTGCTAAGTAGGCTGGGACCATCTGTCCTCTCGGGGAGGTGAAAACGTGCATGATTGAGTGACACCTGCTTGTCAAGTATTGCCTGCTGGGAAATTTTCTTTTGGATCAGTGAACTTCAAGTACATTACCTGCATTAAAATCAGACAAACAATTTCAACACCACTATGCATTTAAGCAACTCATGGCAATGCCAAAATAAAACATATATTCAAGATCTCTAGATCTTGCAAGATTAGGAGCTCATGTTTTGTTTTCCATATTGGCAAGCTTAGTTTCTGAAGGAAATTGAGCATTTAAAAAAGACATTTTCTGTTATTTTAAGGAACACTGGAGATAAAACAACAGGCAACACAAGCTGGCTTTTTTATTATTATTTTTTTTAATTTCTTTTTCCTTAAAAACACTGCCTTCTATAAAACAAGCACTTCCACTATAAAACAAGTCTTTGCAGACTTTGTGTGGATAAAAGCATTCTCTCCATGAAATGGAATAATTTTGATTGCATTCTGCCTTTTGATTGCACTCAACCTAATGCAAGGAATCTCCCCTTTTTAAATATTTAACACATTGAAACATATTTAAACAGTATTTAATAAAACTATGCAAAGAAGGACAAAAAATATGGAGTGACAATTCTGAATGAACTCATGTGGTTGGGAAGAAAGATACTCCTTCCCCTCCCTTTGAAAAAGCACCACGGCATGAGTTAAGGTCAAAGTGTCATCTTGAATTTCCAGTACAGATCCTGATTTTCCTCTCTTGTGTGGTTGTCAGGTTGATCATTAGACCTGAATTGGGATGCCACTGAAAATCACAGGTGATTTTATCAGAGGCTGTAATAAAGGGGATGTTTGTATCAAGATTTGATATTTAATGTGATTTATATACTTTTTTTCAAATTAAGGCTCATCTGCTTTTTATTAAATTGAGAGTGTTTTTATGTTTATCATTAAAATATCGGTATCCATATATAATATATAATTAGTGTTCTCACTTGTTGAATTCCAGAGTTACAGGCAGCAAGAATATCTAAAAATAACAGAAGAGGAGGAAGAGAGAAAAAGAAAGTGATTAGCAGGAATTGTGTATTCTGAGTAAACAGCACTATCAGTCCTATTGCAAAATAGCTTGTAGTTCTGTAATTGATTTAGTAAAGAAGTAATTTTATGAACTTGGCTTATTAAAGCTTATTGAAGACAATGAACAAAACTTCAGTGGATATTGAATCAGGTCCAGTATTAAGAGGGCTGCTATGCTTCAGTTTTCTGTTTTCCAGTCAATAAATAACATATGTTTCTTCTAGACTCTACAATAAAGATTGTGTACATTACTTCCATTGTTGTGAGTGCTGAAACTGCTCACTAGTACTGTGATACAAGTGTTAAATGTATATGTGTTTCTCTCAGACAAAGGGTACAGGAGAGATACCAGCAGAATCACAGAACCACAGAACAGTTGGGTTGGAAGGGGCCTTAAAGATCTTCTCATTCCAGCCCCCCAGCTACAGGGCAAGGACAGCTTCTACTAGACCAGGTTGTTCAAAGTCACACCCAACATGGCCTTGGACATTTCCGGGGATGAGGGTGAGTAAGAAGAGTAGGATCCATTGTTTTCTTGCAGGCTATAGGGTGGCAGAGTACCTGCAAGCACGAGGCTGCCCCAGAGCAGTGGGTGATACCCAGAAAGCTTTGCCTGTCAGTGCTGCAGTAGCATCTTCTGGTGCAGTGTGGGTGCTAGAGACTGAGGTAGCTATCTTTGTGACCATGGATATTATAATCAGGTCATAGGTAATAACTGATGCTGATCTGGAGCTGTTGGAGGCCAAGGACTGGATCAGCTAGGTGCTCCTTCCTGTTGGCAACTGTGTTTGAGGAGGTGATAGAGCTTTCTGTTCCCTGTGTGCACATTTCTTCAATCACCAGTAAAAATTATACAGATTTTATTGGATCTTGGCATCACCAGGCTCCTTCAGACAATGCCAGAGAAATCAGCTGAGATATGTTAGGGCGAAACAAGCGGAAATGAAGAGAGGAGCAAGGTTCCTTGCTCTTAAACAAATACTTTGCCTCTTTGGTGTATGGCCTTGCTGGCAAGACATGCTGTATTTCAAAGAGATGAAATGATTATATTAACCTAAACATTTCTTCAGTGACCTCGCTTTGGCTGTTGCCATGCTTACCTGCAAATACAAAAGCAAACAGATGGGCTGGGGCTCATCAAGGGAGTCAAGAAAGGTCTCTTCGCGGGGAAGAATATTCACACAATAAGCTGACGGTTTGTTTTTTTTAATTTGTGCTAAGTTGTTTAGACTGGAGTGTTGAAAAAATAACTGTGAAGCATCTTCTGCTTTTTGGGGGCTGATAGGTGACAGATCCTGTGCTGTGGCTTCTGACATCCTTCTTGGTAACCCAAACACAGCCTGTGGGTATGGGTTACACCAGTAATGTTCCTTGTTGGCTGCTAGGGTGAGATGAGAAAGCATTTGATATGGAATTGCAGTCTGCTGCTAAAGATGATGCTGGCTATGCTCTGCTCTGTTCCCAACAGCTTTAATCGTGGTCTTTAGGTAAATTTCCAAAGCAGATTGCAGGTGTGTTGTTACTGCTCTTTTTAAGCAGCATTTTGTTGTTCCTCAACATACCTTTATTTTTGCTTTCTGAATGACTTCAGAATATTAACTTACAATTAATCGATGAAAGAATTACTAATAATTATTAAAAAAAATATGGAGACATTCTAGAGGGTTTTCTTATGTGGAAAACACAGTTGAAAACAATTAATTTAATTCTGTATCAGTTCCTCTCCCTTCTCATCTCCAGCACACCTGGTGCTTGTGTATTAAGTGATGTGATTAATATCTGTCAGATATTGTTTGTTTTCTCACTAATTCTCTAGCAGTGTGGGAATCCTGCGTGGGAAGGATGCTACCTTTTCAGTAGCATTTCTTCCTGTTTTCAGGTGTGCCTGACCCTGTGTGTTCATGGAAGATGGCTGCGTTGTCTTAAGGGGGTGGAATTTGGGCTCAGTTTGGTGTTTTTCAAGAGAATCCTTTCCTCCTAGAAAAATCCTGTTTGTTAAATCCAAAATAATCTATGGAAATGGAGGAGCACAGGAAGAGTTTTGATGACTTTTCCTGTTGGTGTGCCTGCTCAGCAGGTGCCATGAAAACTGTGTAAACCAGCTCCTTAGTCACCATACTTACCTGGTAGCAGATCATGTCTGTCCCACAGACAGGCTCCTAAAAGATTTGGGAACCTGAAAGCCCAGACTGGTAGCTGCTGACCCTGTAGCTCCTGGTGAAGCTGGGTTTCCAGCTTCCTTTCATCATGTCTTTTTTCTAGTTAAGAAACCACTAAATCTCCAGGAATTTCCCAAGTTCCTAGATCTTATCAGCTTTCTGGGCAGATTGGTATCAGTTGTGTTTCTGAGGATTCACACAGCTTTGCTGGACACCATCTCAGAGCAGAAGTTCCCACTGGTTGCAGGACCTCTGGTGAGGTGCTCCTGGAGCGACTGCCAACCACACAGATAGTTCAGGGCTCATCAAGTCTGTGGCTTGCATTGCCAGAGAAGTGCTTGCACCATTGCTGGAGCTGGTGGCACTTAGGCACCTGGTGGGACTGCCTGACTTAGATTACACATTCAGGGCTTGCCCATTTTCTAGGTTTGAGGGCTTTGTTCCGATCTGGGATGAAATGCTCTCAGGCCCCTAGTGTGATTCTTGTGTTGTACTGTGCAGGGCCACGAGCTGGACTCGATGATCCTAGTGGGTCCCTTCCAACTCAGTATATTATATGATTCTATGATGAAATCCCTTTTTCAATGAAGTTACCATTGCCCATAAAGATATAGAAGTGAAGTAAGTGACATTGGTGTGCTCCTTAAATCCTGTAGAGCCTGTTGCATGACCATCCCCTGAAAAACCTAAACCTGCTGTAAAGCTAAACTACAACCTGGAAGATTGTCTGGAAGATGTTATTTTAAATCATCGGCTTTTACAAATTTGTTATTGCAAACTATTAGTGTGGTCATTGCATTCTTCTGCTTTTGGAACTTAAGATCTGATTTCTATTGACATGAAGGTCACTTCAGGCCATTCTCACTGTTTAATGTGGTCACTTGGTAGAGGTAAATATAGTTTGTTCCTACCTTGAGGTCTGTTTGCATCTTCAGAAATGTTTACAGTGGCCTTTTTTTAAATAGGAATCAGAGTTTTGAGCTGCAAATACATTTAGTATGGTAAAGAAAGACAAAGCTACTTTGGGCTTTTTCTGCATTCACTAACAAATTAAGTTCCTGTGACTTCAGTGACTTTATTCTCAGTCTATAGAAGTGTAACTAAGAGGTCCTTTGTCTGTGTTTTCAGTTCCGATACAGCCAAGAGAGACAAAAGAAACACGATTTTCTTGGTCACATTTAACAGCTTTCTTCTGTCGTCTCTTGCTTGCATTTAGCTTTTGTTCATATTTTCATATATTTTTGTTCCTTTGAATAAGTGGACATTTTAAAAAAACAAACAAAACCCCCCAAAACAGTGTTCAAGCAAATGACTCCTGTTTGAAACATAGAAAATGAATAGGTCCATACAACTAAACAGGCTGTAACATGCTTTCAAAGCTGATTGTCTGAAATGCTGGGGCTCTACTCCGCCCACTCTCTTCTGCAGTTGTGGGCTTGAAAGCACCTCAGGCAAGAGACTGTTGGAGCAGTGAGAGCTCTGAAATTTTTGTTTGAATAAATTCATAATTAAATACTCTGGTGTGAAAGAGACGGGGAAAAAATGTTTTCCCTGCTGCTTAGCAGCTTTAAATTGGTTGGTTCTTTCTGTTGGTGGGGACAGCAAAAAACTGTCAAACCTAAAAGTGCTTCTGTTTATCTGGGAATGCGAGCTGCTTTTGCTCTTGTTTACATGTACAGAATATACATTCAGAGAAGCACTGAGGGAGTGTATAATTCAGAGAATGGGAATCATAGAGCAATTAATAATTCAGGTCTCTTGTACCCTGACATACACAATAGTATAGCATCAGTCTTGAAATTGTACACAGGGAAGTACAGCCCATCAATCACTTTCATCCAATTTTGAATAATTGTTTATTTATGTTTTTCTGATTTGCTCTGGCAAACTAACTTTTTCAGCCTCTCACTGAAGTATTTTCCCCTGAGAAAACATAGCTTTTCTCCCATAGTCTTAGTTGATGTAGAATGATAAAAAAATCTACAAATACATTCAGTCTATGATTTAGAATATCTTTAGTCATTGCTCTTGTATTTTTTTTCCTGGTATGCAGCCATTTCTAGAAATACTTTAGATTTTATAGTTAATATTTTCTATATCCAAACCCTTAGAAGATTTGAACAAACTACAAAGGTGTTCAAGTCTCTGTTTTCCCATTTCAGTTTGTCAGAAGAGTTAGTAGTGTTTGTAAAGATGTGTAATGTGGCAGAAGTACTGACAACACAAGTACACTCAGGATTAGGCCCCTAGATTGAGCTACCACAAAATTTTGAATTCCTGCTCTTAAACTGCTCTGAATTTTGACATGACAGATCCAAGATTTTATCTGGCCATCCCATTCGAGTGCCTCATCCCTAGGTGTTATCCTCTCTTTGATGTTTTGCTGACAGTATTTATCCACCCCCATTTCTTTTAGTCTGCTTGTGTTGGAAATACCTTTCCTGGGACACACTTTTCTGTGACAAAACCACTTGGTTACATTAACTAAGTAGACTGTTGATTTGGAAGTACAGCTCAGGTTGGCATTCTGTGTTGCAGGCACCTGCATAACTGCCCAAGGGGACACTGGTGGCCCAGGAACAACAGCAGCAGACTGGAACCCATGAGATTTGGGTTGTACTCGCAGTCTTGCCACTAACCAGTTGCAATTTGCAGCAAAGGAGAAACCTGAGATCTTCTCCTGCTACCTAAGAGTCATTCTTTCATATTCAGATCACATCATATCTACTCTGTTCATCTAAGAACAGTAAACTTTGGGGGCAAAGGTGCATCTTAATATGGTTTTGTGCAGCTCCTAACACACTACTGATGGGCTCATCCAAATCCTAAGAAAATTTAAATAATTATGGTAAGAATGTGAAGTTTATTCTTTGGGTTCTTTGGGAAGGGAGGCTCTTTTTCAAATCAGTGCCAGACTGCAATGACAGTCACTGCAGCCTCAACTACCTTGGCAAACCCTCATGACCTGTCTGTTGCTGTTTCCTAGACAAAATGCAGGCACTCCAGGAATTTGTTAATGGGGGTCCCATTGCAGAGAGAGACTTCTTGTGGCCACATCCATAGTGTTTCTGTCTGGAATTAGGCTTGGTGGAGGTGCAGAACCAACGACCTGCAGGTAAACCAGGTGTGACAGATTTTTGCTTTGAAATGAATGGTCAGTGTGGGGGCAACACTACCCTGACCCAGCTGCTTTGGATTTATAGTTGCTTACTCCCCTGGGGCATCAGAAAGCATCCAAAAATTTGAGGAAGAGGTAGAAGAGAAAGAAAGAAAAAAAAAAGCCAAGGATGTGAATGTGAAGAAATTTCCAGCATGAGGATGAAGGCACAGAAAGACAGTTAAAAGCTGTCACATGTCAATCACACAAAGGGTAGGAAGCATATGTGATGCAGTTAATGCTCTGAGCAAAGAGGAATGGAAAAACAACTGGTCTCTGGGTATTAATTATATACTGAACTGCTAATAAGTTGGAGACAGTGTGAGCATCGACTTCTGATATATATCAGCCTTGGAAAACAAATACAGGGCAGGATAAGACAATTTAGAGTAGTATAATATTAACCAGGGCAGTACAGGTAAAGTTATTAAGGAGTGGTGGCACCGCACCTGTACAAATACTCCTGCCCTTTGCAGGGCACTGCTGGCAGTGATGCACAATAAAGATGCATTGATCTCTTTTGTCTTCAAACTAGTGGTAAGGTCTGAAATACTGAGTGAACCGAAAGACCTCATTAACTTCAGCTATCAACAACAGTCTAATGTAAAAAAAAAAAAGTTAAAAATCCCAAGCATCATCTCAAACAGTCCCTCTCTCATTATCTCAGCCCTTCCTGGAGAAGATCAATAAACAATTTGCATATTTTTTATCAATATTTAATGTAATGCAGCAGGATGCTTTTGATGGCTTGAGTCCTTCTGTGCGCTCTTTTAACATGACAGAGACTAAGAGCCCAGCAGGTGCTCAGGTGCTGGGGTCAGTTCCTAGTTAAAAACATTAGGGATTGGTCTGGCTAAATAATCTACAGCTGCCCATCCAAGGGCAGGAGTGAGAGCTCGCAGAGCATGGTGATGAATTTTAACGATCCAGGAAGACAAATGAGCCTGAGCTGCCATGCAATTAGTGGGCTGTGGAAAGATGTGTTGGGTCTAAATGAGGGACATGATCTGCTCTTGACTCTCAGTGTGGTAGGAGCCCTCCCTCTGAAGGCTGTAATGAGGAAGGTAGATGAGATCCCAAAGAGGTTGACAGAACAATTAAGGGGAAATGGGGGTTGATTCAAAATGTGGTATCGCTGTCGATGGCACAGATACGTACAGATCTTCCCCCTTAAGGAGCATGCGCCACTCTTCAAAAGTGTGCATGTGCTCAGGGAATTCCTTTCACTCCCTGTTACTTAAAAGAATATATTTTTAAAAATTTATCCCTGACTCAACTGGTACTTCAATAGCAAAATAACTTGGAAGAAAAGGCCTGGTTCTGGTCTCGCTTACTGAGGTGTAAATCGGGAGTAGCTCCTCCAAACTGTCTGCAATGATAACGAATTCCAAGATGGTGCATGCTGTGAGGATCCATGTTTTGTGCACTAAACAAATGCAGTTTTTTATCTAGTCATCTGATTATTGTTTGAGTCTGCTTGATTGAGACTTTAATGCTTTTTGACGAATGTGGAAGCTCAGAGGAGCTGAAGGAGAGGCTTCCGCAATATGCCTGAAGAAAACTCTTGAGTTATTCCTCTGCCTCTGAAGAAATAAAAACAGATATGCTTTTCAAATGTGCCATAAGAAAAGAAAATAGATGTTAAAAATAGTTACATTTGTAGAGGAATCAAATTTATGATTGGACTTGGTGAACTTACAGGTCTTTTCCAACTCAAGTATTTCTATGATTCTGTGAAATTATGATTATTAACTAGATGCCAGAAGACCACAAACAAGTTGAGATTCTACCTATTTAATTAGAAAACCAGTAGCACTAAACTACTACAAATAACGCACCAGGCAGGATTAATCTGTCCAGTAAAACTCGTCTCACTTCTCTGCCTCAAAAATATCAAAAGGAAGAAAGCAATTTCCTTGAACAGTGCTCGTCCTTTGAACATATTCACTTAGGCCGATGACAGAAAATGATTATAGACGTGATGTCAGAGCTGCATCAAACAAATCTGGTTTTCTTGATAGGACAGGTTTGTTGCTTCTGCTTCATTAGAGAGGTTGCTTGTCACAGAGATCACATAGTGTTGTTGCCTTTGTTGGACTGGACAATGTCAAAACCAGTGTGGATACTTGCATGTGCAAATTGAAAATAGGTTTCTACAAACAGTGTTGGAATTTGCGTTATCTTATTCCGTTCGTAGTCACTACTGAGCTGATGAACGATGGCAGGCAGTCAACTTGGTTTTCATGAGTTTGTAAAATGTAGTGATTGTACTGTTTGTGGAGGTAAACACAAAATATCAAAATTAACAGGGCCAGAGAGAATTCATGTTCAGGGTCAAGGAAGAAGATACAGCAGATTTTCACTGCACCCTCCTAGGGTTACTGAAAGCTGTGAAGAACAAGGAGATGAATATTTTCTAAGTAAACACATAGAGCAGTAGGGCTCAGCCTGCTTCTTGGGCTATAACACAGTCAAGAGATGCTTATGTTAATGTTCAAGTAGATTGGGAAAATCTAGAAATAAAGTGGGGTTTGTTCTTCTCCCTATAGTGTCCAGACAACTGACTATAGGTTGATGGCATGAATACACAGCCTGGTGCAGCAAGCAAAATAGAAAACCAGAGAAATTGTGCTTCCTTGAAAACACTATTTTCACTGTTTTGTTTCCTTCCATCATTGGTTTTGTTACCCATTGCTCCATACAGAGGGCTGACCTATCTGTAAGCTGTGTTTAAACCCACAAGAGCCATTTAGGCTTTGAGCCATATATTTCTACTGTGAACTACTTTGTCAGAGGCAGAGATTTACAGCAGGTAAGGACAAAAGTATTGCTTTAGCTCTGCAGTGCTTGGTGAAGAAAAAACCCAAACCTGGGAAGATGGAAATGTTTCACATTTCTATACCATTATGGTAAAAATAAAATTGCAACTCTAGATTAATTTTATAATAAAGCTTTTTGTTTAAAATGTGATTGTTTTTGGTTTTGTTTGTTTGGTTTTTTTTTAAATCACCTTAATAAATATATTTTCCAACCATCTTTGTTTATGCCAGTTAACACAGTAGTCTCAAACACAATAGTCTTATGCATACATGCAAACCTATCTTTTAGAAATTTTCCGTTTCAAAACTTTATAATTGTGCAGAGTATTTGAAAATGCTGAAAATACTCAAGATATTTAGGTATCTTCTTTCACACAGAAGGGGAAAAAATGGGGAAAAAAAGAAGCACCCCAAACCAAAAATTAATGTATCAGCTTAATTTCATCCACCCCTCTCCTCAGAATGATTACTGTAAAATAATTTTTTTTGCTAATCGACAAAAGCAGTTAGTGTTACACAGAAATCCATGATCCCTCTTTATCCTAGTTATCCACACAAGCATTTGCTTTTTGCTCAGTGTGTGAACATGGGAAAATATTATTAACTAGGATCAGGAAGAGATGACCATTAACTAAGAATAATACCTTTTCTTCTAGAGCTCTGCCTGGAGGTTGACTGAGGCTGGTTCAATGAACTGATCACTCTACTTTTTTTTTTTATCTCCCAACAGTTTCCCCTTATATTTTTCTGCCTTTCTGGCTAAATCTCTAAATTATGAACCAAATCCTCTGTAATGGAAAATGTAGCCATTTATTGCCTATAAAGTTTGCTGCAGAGCAGAGAGCAGTGCTTAGAGGGTAAAAGTTACAGAAAAGCCCGGAGTTGTGCACAGCTGAGGATGGTGCTGAGCTCTGTAACTATTCAAAACACTAGATGATACTAGAGACCTCTGATAATTGGGATGCCCCCTCTACCTTAAAGGGACTATTGACCCTTCCTGTCACATTTAGTGAACACTATACAGTTTTTCCTGGGTCAAAACAAGGCTGTCTTACAAATGTATGGAATCCAAAGCTAACAAAACCTTTGGAAGTATGATCCAGTTCCTCTTAAATGAAGGACATAGCCTTGTTCTTCCCCCCAGTGTTTAGGATATTGAATACTTCTATACCAATAGAACGACAACAGTGAAAAATGGAGATATCTATTAACCTTAATTTTAAAGTTCTTCTGCTGTTGGTCTTATTTTGATGTTCACTGAGCTGTTCTATATTGTTCCATTGACAGCCAGATTATATTGCAAACTGCAAGTTTTCTAGTGCTTGGTCAATTGATGTCTATTTAACACCCTCCAGATGCTACATACAACAGATCCCTTGCTAGTCAGCAGAACTGAAACAAGCTGGGAGACATCAGTAGAGGTGCTTTTCATTGATCTTGGTGGATTTTGGTCAAGGAACTCTCATGCTAATGACCACTTTTTAGAATATGTTTTGAACTTTGCTGATGGAAATTGCTGTATGGAGTGGGATAACAATCAGGATTGCTTCCAATGAATATAAAAGAACTTAGAAAAAAGAGTCTAGTAAAGTTGGTACAATTTCTGGAATTACTTGAATTATGAATTGTGGTACTTCTCTAAGATTACTGGTTTTGTGCTCTAGTTATGTTCATCTGGCTTTTCTTTGATCCTTTCCTTGCCATCTTTTTAGTATCTCTAAAATGACAATGCAAATAACTGGTTTACTAGTTATTTGGGTTTTTTCATATGCTACATCTTACATCTTGTTCTTTCCTTTTAACCATTAGGAGCCAAGGTGTGCCTGTTTAGTTGTTGTTAACAGCCAGATGCTCACCACTGACTGTGGGCCTGTTTAGTCTAGAAAAGAGAAGACTGAGAGGGGATCTCAACAATATGTACAAATATCTTGAAGGCGGGTGCCAAGAGGATGGTTCCAGACTCTTTTCAATGGTGCCCAGAAACAGGACAAGGACTAATGGCCATAAACTAAACCAAGAAGTTCCACCTTAAGATGAGGAAGAACTTCTTTACATTGAGGATGGCAGAGCACTGGAACAGGCTGCCCAGGGAGGTCATGAAGTCTCCCTCCCTGAAAACATTCAAAACCCACTTTGATATGTTCCTCTGGCACCTGCTCCTGGTGACTCTGCCTTGATAGGGGGTAGGACTAGATAACCCATACAATTCTGTGATTCTGTGACTGCACTGAAACATCTACTATGGTTGCAGGGAATTCATTATCTGGCCCTTAAAAGTAAAGGTGAAATTGTTATTTACAGAGACACACAGCTGCAGACCAGGATACTGGCTGTAATATACTAGGGTTGTTATCAGATTCTGCTGTGGATATTGAGCAATATTTGAGCCAGCAAGACTCTTTGAAACAACAGTAATAATTTTGTAAAATTGAAAGGGGTTGTGGAATCCCAGTCCTTAGAGATACTGAAAAGAATTAGCTAGGTGATCCCTTGAGCAACCTCATCCAAACTAGCCCTGCTTTGGTTGGGTCAGATAACCTCCATAGGCCTCTAGTCTGTGATTCTAGGGTGGATAAAAGGCAGATGTTTTAAATACTCAGAGATTCTATGTAGGTTACACAGACTCTGCATTTCATTGCTGAACAATTTTGAAACATAATAAAACTTCAGTGAAATAAAACATATCAATTTTTTTCCATGCATACCTTCTTAGGAGGGCAGGAACATGTGCTAATAGATTCTGACTAAGGACTCTGGAGTTATGTTGGTCCATTAATGTTGCTTTGTTTCTTGAAAATGAGCAATATTTAACATGTGACAAATGAGGCTTGGAGTTACCAGTGACATTAAAGTCATATGATTGAATGTTCCAGCTTCTCTCTGAAACCAGAATAAGATTTTGCCTCTTGTTCACTTCCATCTCTCTCCATCAGCTTTGGGTTACTAAAGTTTCTAAACAGAAGTGTATTGTAGAGATCCAAGATCAACTCCAAAGTGCCGGCACCTTTACACAGCACAGAGGACTAGTGTGCAGCTCTTCCAGGTACTGGAATGAACGTGGCTGTGTTGGGATGGTGACTCTCCAATGTACTGAGCTTTACCTCTTAGTGAAGCTGCAGGGACTGGCTTTAAACCTAGCTCATTGCAAGTTCCTCTTTGACTTGTGCCAAAGGCAGGCAAAGTGAGGAAGAAAAGCTGACCTTCAAACGTCAGCTTGTTTCCTAACTTTCTTCAAGAGCAAGAATATTTTGCAGCTTTCTCCATTATAAGAGAGAGTGGAGTGGTTTTGTTTGTTGCCTGGAGATGCACTTGGATGGCCTTAGCTTAAGTACTTTGCTCAGTTTTGTGCTCTGTTCTACAAGGAGGAAGGGGATACACCGGAAGAATGTCCAGAGACCAGTAAATACCAAACTAGATGTTATAATGAAAAATTGAATGAATAGGGATTGTTTAGTCTACAGAAGAAAAGACTAACAGGAATAGGCGATAGACTTCAAATACATAAAACTCCTTCTACTGGAGGGAAGAAGGAAATGAGCTTTTCTCCTGGTCTGACAGCAGCAAACAAGAACTAATGCCCTTGAACTGAAGAAAGTAAAGAAGATTCAGGCTACAAATTAGAAACAACTTTTGAATGGCAATGAGCTTTTGTGGAGGACGTATACCTAATAAAAATATTCAGTGATCCTTTTGTTGTCCCTTCCATTCCTATAATTCTTGGTTTCTACAATAACTCTTACTCTGAACATGTGTCTGAGAAGGAGGAAGGCTTTGTGAAAAAGTAAGGAATGTCAAAGGGGTTAAAACCCAGCTTCTCCGCAGAGTTCATGTGTCATCTGGGTCAAAACTGAAGAAATTCTAGAGAGTTTTCCGTTTTCAAGATGAAGATAAAATTTTAATTCCTTTCTCCTTTTGCTTGCCTAGCTGGATGACAAACTACTGGGATAGGATTGCAGTTTCTGTATGATGATGAAAAAGTAGAGCTCTTGATCAGAGTTTACATACACTAATGTTGTAGGTATGATTATGCTTTTAATGTTTTCACACAGCTCTCTCCTGATTTCTTCTTCTGTGTGTTCCTTCCTTTGATTGTATTTCATTGTTTGAATCCCAAGGTCTTCAGCATCTTTTCTTCTATTTTTTTCTCTGCCTAATAATGATTAATTTTCTTGTCAAATATCAAAGAAGGCATTACCTTCACCTGGAATTAATTTGGTGTATTTTTCTGCATTGTATTTTTTTTTTAGTTGATTTATCTTCTCTCTATTTTTAGAGTAGTGGCATTTTTTTCATATAAGCTGAGGCTTTAAAAGTAGATAAAAATAAATAACTGGTGATTTGCACTGTGGTGGACACAAGTGTATAGTTGCTAACAAATCTGGCCTTGCTGGAGTCATTGCAAAGACTTCCACTGACCTCACCATATTATTCTAGCTTCTCATATTTGTGCTCATCAATCATGTTCCTTCATCATGGCCCCAAATCTATTTTGTTCTCTATAATTTTGACATAAAATGTTGGCACTGCCTTTCTGAGCAGGACTCAGCAAAATTCCATATGGGTCTCTCAATATCTTTCAAATCCCCCTACATCCCAGTCTATAACCTTTCTCTCATACATTAACTTTGAAAACCCCGTGGAATCACCTGTGGTTCATACTTTGGCACCATACTCATGAGCTGAAGCATTTGACTGTTAATTCAGATTTGCTATCCCTAGTTGCTATAGCTGCAGCTCCTGTGAGGTAGATTAACTAACTTTGGTTTTGCCTTGAATACACACCTTCATGGATGCATATGCATTGATGCATCATTACTTTAAGTAAATACTTCTCTTTGGAGAAACAAATCATATCTGATTAAAGGATAGTGAATTGATTTGGTGCTAGCCACATTTCTTTGGGCTTGGACTGGCATGTGTTATGCCCATAACATGCAGAAATGAAATTGTGATGTTCAAGAGATAATCACCACAACAGTTTCAGTGGAAAATTAGCAGAAAGACTCTTCCCTGAGTTCTATTTCCTTAGGAAGAAAATTTTGGAGCTAGTTTTAGGCATTTGATGTTCCTTGTAGCATAAATAAAATGAAATGTAGAGAGAAACAACCTTTGCAGGCAGCCTGGTGTTTAATGCAGCTACCCAGAAGTAGAAACTTCATGTAGTTCATTTGCCAGCATGAAAAGGGTCTCTTCTCCAGAGAGAGGACTCCATTTACCACTTTTATAGACTTGGCTGTGAGGTGGTCAACCTCTGCCCCTCTTTTTGAAGCTGTGCAGGAAAGAGTTCAAGAGTGAGAGGAAGCAAGAGAGTCTGTTGCTGTAGGCTGTATTTGGGGGTGTTTTGATGAGAGGAGAAAAAGTCATGTTTCCAGCCATAGAACCTCAGCCTGCTCACTCAATTTAAAAGTAAGGAGTTTTCTGAGAAAAACTGAAAAAAAGTAATATGTGTTGAGATGTGCTTTGTCTTGAGTACTGCATTGGGAATGTTTGCTAAATTTGGTCTAAGCATGCCCGACGGATCAGAACTTTCCAAGGGTTTATCCACCTGCCTCCCTACTTTATCTCTGAATTTTGATGATTATTAGGCTAAACTAGAGCATCTATCTGCTTGGATCTCCTTTTCTTTCACAGTGAATGGAGACATCTCTGTTTAGGGATGCCGGGAAATCTGGAGTCCAGCATTCAGATGCTTATGGACATAGGGACAGGCAGAGACATTAGTTTCTAATTCACACTGAAGTCCAAAGTTTACTGGACTTCTGGTGGCCCAAATCTCACACAATACCCTACTTCTTCATGCTACAGTGTGTAGAAATAGCAGCTTGCTGTATGATGGTGATAACTGATTTCCACATTCATTTCATAATTTCATACAGATTGCTATGGTCCATGGGTTTGGAAGAAGGAAAGACAGTGCTGCCAGGATCCCTTGGCTAGGTATTGCTGTACCAGGCATCCAAATCCCAAAAAATATTGAATGCAGATGGAGTGCTGATATGGTATCTTCTGACTCCCTTAGAGATGGAAACAGGTGGCACCCATTAAAATCTGCAATTGGTTGCAATTCCCATTACTCCATCTCAAACCAGTCACAGCTGCAGTTTGCCCACTGCAGGAAAGAGAAGATCCAAGCCATACTGTAAGCAGAGCTGGAAGAGTAACCAATTATTAAAGGGGCCTGGTTCTGGGTTGGTTTGGTTTTATTCTTTTTTTTTCCCCCTATTGCTAGATCTATTCCATCTGCTAAAAGCCTTTTAAAACATAACAGATATCTTAAAAACATATATCTGAGAGACTCTGGAAAACCGATCCTTTGAATCAGTGATTTCAGGTTCTGCTTTTGTGGAGGGTAAGAAGAAATATTTTTGTCTGTCTCAGCAAAGTATCCTTACAAATTAAGAATAGCTGAAAAACTGCCATCTGAGATTTCTTTCCCTTCTCAGAGATGAGGAGGATTCTCCCAGCTCTCTTGTTTTTTTTCCTGGGTCTGGTGCCAAGTGTGCTCCTCATCCCCTGGCTGGAGTCACGCAGCCCAGTCCTCAAGGAGTAACAGGGCAGATACAATAATGGAAGGAGACTTGCTGAACTGTCTCCTTTATGCAATGACAGCCTTCCTTTAGACCATTTAAATCAGTAATTTCAATATTTCTTGTGATTAGCAAAGCTTTGGGGAAATATTTTCACTGCACATAAAGAAGGACATGCATCTGTGCCTTTAAAGGATGAGGCAGGCTCAAAATATTGCCATGTGGTTTGCAAGTAAAAGACTGCAACTTCTCCCTGGTGTGCTTGTGTTCACCAGATTCATCAAATCTAAAATAAATTATAATTTCCCAGGCTATTGTGTTTAACAAAGCTTTGGAGACATCAGTTGTCTTATTAACATTTATATTCCATTTTTTTATTAATATTATCTCAGAGAAATTAAGGAAAGCTTATTAGTATTTGAAATTATGGAAAGAATATTTTTTGTCTTAGTGCTTAATGAATTCTGGGATGGAGCTGCAGATTTTTACATGTAATGAAATCACGTATTTCCTCTTGTTTTTTTAAAAAACTTGGGGGTGGGGAAGAGAGAATGCAGTCTTCATACTTGGAGATAATTTTTTTCTTTTGTTCTGAAGAAATATTGTCAAATGCCCAAGGATTTGGGGGGCGGAGGGTGGTGTATTTGGAATATCCCTATTAACCTTCATCTATACAATGACATTCACTGACAGACTAACTGTTCTAAAGCAAGATTCATCTGATGTAAAAGTAAATGCTTGAAAAGTGGAATAGCAAAAATTATTTCCTTTGTTATAATTTAGTATGTACACATGTTTTCTTGTCTTCAGGATGGCCATTACAAAAGGTAATTGATTATTGTGAATCATTACAGTGTGAAATACTATGTAAGAGTGACCAGATTTAACTTAGAAAAACACCAATTTTTTCCTTAGCTCCTGCAGTCCACTGATTTTATTTATTCATTGTTTTAAATATTTTTGGGGTTTTTTCGCTTTGTTGTCCTTTTTCATTCTAGAAGCTGAGTTTTTTCTACAGCTTCTGTGATGCAAAGAGGAGTGTGTGGACACGTAAACACAGCAATTGTTATGTTTTTCTTGTGTTTAAACCATGCTTTTAAGGAGCAATGGAGTAAATAGACTCCTGTCCATTTATCACAGGAATATTCAGTAATATAAACCTGTAGGGTCTGTAAGACTTCACAAAAGAACTCTTACTCCTAGAATTACAGCCTGTAATAAACCTCTGTTGAATCCCTAAGTGCATCCTAACTACACAGAACATTACCAGACATAGGTCTCAGTGGGAACTTTATGTGCCTGAGAATTGTAGAAAGTATCTGTTGTACCATAAATTCTTTCATGCAGGGATCATTCTGTCTCTCCTTGGTGATGCTCAGGAGCAAATAATTATATTAACTAAATATAAAGCATATCACATATCATGCAGCAGTAATTGTTTCCAGTGGAGTTGCTGTATCCCATAGGTTTTAACATAATACTCTAGATTTCATGGTAAATGAACAAATAAATCATGTTGCCCCCATAAAATTTCTCTGTGACCCTATCTCTGATGCATGATTCTGCATGATGCATGTATGAATTGAGGAGACATATAAGGCAAGAGCACCGCTCTTTAGACATTGGATATTGCTTTATTACATTAGAAATTAACGTGATAAACATCCTTTCCTTGAGCATAACCTGTACATGGATCACATAGTGTGATCAAAACTCAGCCACTGCAATGTTTACTCTGTGAGGCTGGGTTTTTTTTTTAATGTAAACAGAGCAGACAAAGCAGAATATTTGTATTCAGTGGGCAGTATTCCCATCTGATTGTGCATCTGCAAATCTGTACTTTTTGCTGCCGTTCCCAGAAGATATGTTGAGATGAGCTGGAGCTCTCTGTATATGGTACAGAAATGTAATCACATTGTGTCTCTTTGCAAGATGCATGTGGGGCTACACAATATTGAGCCTTTTGCAATTGCAACCCAATTTGTATCCACCCGTATTTCTGTATTACTCTGGGATAGTCTGGACCGGTGATAGTTTCTCGTGGTAAGCTGGATTCTGTCCTGTTCACCCTGCCATCTCCCCTCACAGTGACACAAAGCAGCAGCTGTGTGTTGCTTCGCTTAGTGCTGTGTCCAAGAGAAGCTCTTCTTTTGGAATCCCCTGCTGCTAAACTAGGAATAAACTGATTCTCCAAGGTATCCAGACTTTGAACTTTTTCTGGACTTTTTCTGAAACTTAGCAATAGTATCACCATAGTTTTTCAAACAGCCCAGCATTTATCCTCAGTCTTAAAATAAGATGAAGTATTTCTTGAGAGGAACCTTAATCCTGGAGCTTTCAGATGTTTGTGCTCACTTGACAGAAAATGGATGGGCTCAAAGTTAAGACTTTCCCCATTTGCTTGGCAGTTGTTTCTTTATCAGACGCTGCTGAGAAAATCCTTAAGAAAAACAAGGAAACCCTCTCATCTGTGAGAGAAAAGTACGAAGTAGAAGAAAATGCTGTATTAGTATTTCCTATCAAAGATTTTCCAAGTCCTTTTGTGCAGAAAGTCCAAATCTCCATTTAAATGGAATAGTTTTGAAAGTACATTCCTCATGGGCGTGCATGGATCAGTCCTCTTTGCCAGAACAATAGGGAAGACATGGTTTTATCATGCAGCATGATTGATACACTAGTAAATTAGATATTCAAACAGAGACAGATCATATGGCAAAAGGATAAATCAC
This sequence comes from Pseudopipra pipra, assembly GCF_036250125.1. Taxonomy (NCBI): domain Eukaryota; kingdom Metazoa; phylum Chordata; class Aves; order Passeriformes; family Pipridae; genus Pseudopipra; species Pseudopipra pipra. The sequence continues at coordinate 55,952,534 of NC_087554.1, forward strand.
TGACTATCCTAATTCTTTGCAGGAATTATGTCAGGTATATTTGTATGCTAAACTATAGTTTACTGAATGTCTAGGGCTGGTTCCAGTTTTCAGGCAGTCAAATGTGTCTGAATGGGAATATTGAGATATTCTTGCAGCTGAGTTGCTGTGAAGTCAGTCTGTTCCTTGAGCAGCTTGTAAAGTGTTTGGCTTGGCATTACCTCACCTAATGTGCAACCAGCATTAAAACTTCCCCTGAAGCAGTACATTTAATTGCAAGCTCTACTAGAAGGAGAAGAAGTCTAATTAGTCCCAGATTTATTCTGTCAATAAAGACAAATTATTTTATTTTTTTCCTGATCTAAATACAAAGTATTCAGAGATTTCTAGGCAAATCAAAAATCTTTGTTGAAAGGGAATACAACTTGTGTTAGTTATGCAAATTTTAACTGCTTATACCAAACATTGGCTTTTAATAAGTATAATCTGTTTTTCACAATAAAATCTTACTTGAATATTTTGCATGCTATAGTTTTATATGATTAAGTTGGCTATTTCCATTGATGTCTTATTTATTATAATGTACTGTCAAGAGGAGCACTAAATTTACATGTAGGACCGTTCATTACCATTTCAGCAAACAATGACAAGATTCTTTAAATTATGCTATTGTGTTAATTGAGAGGGTGGAGTTTTATTCTCATGGTTCAGTCTTCTAAAGAAAAAAACAAGCAACAAACAAAAACCAAGCAACAAAAACCAGCAAGAAAACTGGGCCCCTTTTCCTTCCCATTCCCTTTAAAGCCCTATAGCAGCATGAATGAAACATCACCAAACAATTGCATCCCCCCAGTCTCCAGGGAGCTAATGTGTTTTATCAGCATTTACAATGAAAAGAACAAATATCAGAATCTCAGTATTACCGTCATTTCAATTCTCCTCCCCCCGCATTATTATTTTTTTTTAAACTCATTTTAGTGAGCTGCAGGTTGCAATTCCCAGCTCTGTGCAGGAGAAGCCCTAATAATGGGTCAGAATTCACATGCACATCCACCCCACATACACGTACACATGTTTTTTTTTCTTTCATGGTACAGCACAAGATATTATCTTGGTAATTCTCTATTCACTCTGTTACACCTCGTCCCACTAATCCAATGCAGAACCAGATTACCAACCAAGCCTTTTGAAGCCTTGATGTTATTTTGCTTGATAAATTGGGCACAGGACTAAAATTGAAAAGAAATCCTGTTTTTATTATTGGAGACAAATCTAGCAAGCAGGAAGCATATGTTGTGCTTTGGACCACATGCTGGGGAGAGGGAGCTAGAGGGCTCTCACACCAATCAGTTACTTCAAACAATACCCGGTGTCCACCTGGGACGAAGTCTGTGCCATTAGTCATGACTGGAGCAGCCCTCTGATGCCACCAGGCAGCCCCAAGGAGCAGAGACACCCACCTGACAAAATGTCACAAGGAAAAAAAGAAAAAAAAAGTCAATATGTTGGATATTGATTTGCTTTTTTTTTTTTTCCTAACAATTTGATACAGGAATATGTTGATCACACAGGGGAGGGGGGAGAGGCATGTTTCAGAAGCTAGCAAAGGGCTTCTGTGAAAGCTTTAATGGTAGTGACCTAGTAGCTAGTGCAAGGATCACAATAAGCACATGGACTGGCAAGCGCTGTGTTTTTCAAAGGGCAGTGTTGAGTATTGATCTGTATTAGAAATGATAATGAGGTTATTTTGTGCCTCGGTGAAATACCTTAACTGTTTCAGTGCTTCAAATGCATCAGAGGTAAAGTGCTGGAGCCTATGAATTTTTAATGCCTCCAACTCCAGTTCCTAAATTTTTTCTGTCTTTCCAATAGCTATTTCAGTTTTATACTCCAGAGCTACTTGTTTAGATGGTTTCAGCTTCCCATTTCAATGTATCTGCTCATGAAATAGTAGTTGCTTAAATCCACCCCACAGAAAGAAGCTTTTCTTTGCTAACACCTTGCAGAGTCTTTCACATTTAAAATATTTTAAGTAAATTGGAAGAATCAACCTTTCATTTTTTCTGAATCAACGTGAAGATCAGTGCTTGTGGAGAAAATATCATGTTCTTGGTAATTTACTTTGGAATTACCTTGGCTGGTTTTGTTTTGATCAATACAAAACATTTCCTAATTCTGCATGACCCTTCTACTGATCTGTGTATGTGTAATGGTTGCTTGGTTAGTGAAGTGATGTGAATAAATTATTAATGTGAAGGCCAGATTCTTATTTAGTACAGCAGCCCAATATTTGTCATTGGACTAACCAAGGCCAGCAGCAGCAGCAACATAGAGCATGATAGGAAAAGGAAAGCTTAGCTGTTACAACTTTTTTGCTGACAGGTTAAAAATAGAACCTTATCATACGATTCCCAGAATCTCTAGTTACTGGTGAATATTTTTGTTTTCCAACCTAACTTATTTCCAACAGTTAGTTAGAAAGCACGATATAAGATAGGAGAGTCAATTAAATTTGATTTCACCTTTGGTGCTGTGCATTAAAAGATTTTGTAAAGAGAAAAACTTTTTTTTTCACTGTTTAAGTATCATAAGCTTATTTGCACAGCTAGAAATATAATCCCTGACTAGCATCACAGAATTCAAACTATCATAATTCCTTTTTCTCTGTAGCTGTTCGAATAACACTAAAAAAAAATCAACAGAAAACCATAAGCAGTAATTTCTAGACACCCCAAGCTAAAGCCATCTCACTTTCATTTAAAATTAATAACTGTCAAAAATAGTGTAATTTGATTCAAAAATATGCGCTAAAGCCAAGACAAGCATGTATAGGAATATACTGCTGTCCCTATTATTCTGAATCATGTAGATAAATTTTAAAAACATTCTTTTCTTGAGTTAATTAGACTAGAATTATCCCCAGTTTTATAGTATGACAGAAAAAATGCTTCAAAAACATGAATTTTTTACAATTTTCGGATGCTGCGTGTTAGACCTGTAGTGAAGCAATAGTGATTTACCCTGACTGTTGACCCAGACTTGTGGGCTTAAGTGGGCTGTATTTTCTCTGGGAAGTGTTGTTTCTAAATAACAAGGACATTATAAATGATATCCCAAGGGCAAAATATTCAAAATGGTTGGTGGGAGCTGATGTTTTTATCACTGATGTAAACAGGAATTAGGCACCAGTAAGTTCTTCTGGGAATGCTCATGCTAAAATTCTTTCGTTTCCTTTCGCTGATGAAATCAGAAGGCTCTGACCTGCTTCTGGTTTTTCTATTGGTTATATATTGATCTATTTCCCTGCTTCTAATTTAGATTAGTTTTCAGACTAATCATGAGTTGTATTCTTCCTTTAGGTGCTCTTCCATCTGCAGTAATACATATGGGGGCTGATGTACAGCAGTAACCATGTTTCTTTGGTGTTATTTTTGCTATGCCTGTGACATCTGAAGTCATGCCTTGCTTGTCTTGCCCAGCTTCTTTGCTTTTTTTGCACTAAAATTAGTGTATGTGAGACCTTATTTGTGGCAAGCAGCTGTTCTAGCTTTTCAGTCTCTCTGGGGCAGAAGGTTGGGAACAGCAGGAGGAGGGAATAAGGAGCCTGGTGCCTTCGAAGAGGCATTAGGTATGTGAAAGAAAAGTAAAAAATCAGTTGCCTAAAGTGTTAGGCAAGAATCACAGTGAAGTATCTGGTTACAAAAGCCCTGCAGTGCACCGCCTGGCCATTGTTAGTGGGATCAGAAAAGAGAAACAAACAATTCTTTGCGATTTAAATAATCAGCTCCTCATGCATTGAAAAGCAAACAAACAATCCCCCTCCCCCCCCAGCTCTAATTTCTCTTAAGTTTAATCACTGATCAAAGCTAGTTGTGTCCAACTATTGCATCATGTGTGTTGTCGTAAAGTTCATGCTGAGGTTTATAAAGTCTCAGCTATGCTTTCCCCAGCAAACATGACACCCCATTTATCACTATCTAGCCAGAGATATTTTGAAATACAGATAAGCTGTTAGCTATTAGAGCAGCAGTGTTCAGGAGCTCCTTTTACTGATTTACAGCCTGCCCCAGTACAACCACTGCTATTTGCAGAGGTCTGAGAGTAGGAGCTGGTTTTTATGAACCATGATCACACTTTCCCATTGATTTTACAGGGCACTTCGGGGAGTTAAAAAAAAGCATCAGAAAAGGTCCTAGGTTATTCTTGTCCCAGGCATATCCTGTGATCCCACTGTCTTGTTTCTTCTTTATTAATTATGATATTGAACCATAATAGTTTTTGTAACGCTTTGTGTGGTGTCCTTTAACTTTCCTTTATTCTGAGAAAAAACACATTAGTTATTACTCTTTCTTTCATATATTTTAACTGGGATTTAATCCTTAACATGACATTGCTCTTTATCCTATGGTTATTTGTTCCCTTTGATAATCTCCATGAGAGACTCTGTCAAAAACCCTTTGAAATTGCTAATAATTTACACCCACCACATCCCCTTTACCCACTATTTTATGAACCTTTGCAACACAGTCTAGAAGGCAAAGGGGCACGATTAACTCTTACGAGAGCTCTAATGGTGTCATTCCATCAGTTGATATTTATCTACATGCAGTATTTCTCTGTTGGTAATTGCTCACTCCCATCTGCTTTCCCACTAGTGAAGTGACCCCTCCAAATTGGCTGTCATATGGTTGCTGTAAAAGCCATTACTAGAGAATACTGAGTAAAGTAAAGAAAGGAGAACTTGGAAAATATCTTGACTCAGGTGCACTGCGTGCAGCAGAAGTGGTACATCCTGCCATTCAAAAGTTTATGTGAGTGAAAATATGTTCTGATTTGTAGATCTGTGCTTGTCCAGGAACTGGCACTGCCTGTGGGCTGTAATACAGGGTGCCTGTTTGGTTTGGGTGGTTTTAAATAATAGCTTTCTTTTCATTCCTGCTCTGTGCTCTTTTTTCAATATCCCATAGCTCAGCAAACTAGGAACCTCACACAGAACTCTGCCTCATCTGTGAAGCTGAAATGGAAATGGTTCCCAGTGTGATGGGAAAGGGACACACACTGGGAATGGTGGATAACCACTATTCAAGTCACACTTCACCCTTTCATTCATCTGTGGCTTGCGGATGCTCACTCCTCCTGTCCCTACAGCTCTCTGGGTTGACTCTGGACTCCTCGACGAGCTCCACACACAGCTAGGTGCAGTAGTTCTTACCTCTCTGAGGCCTGTTTTCCCAGTCTCATGCTTTTGATATTTTCTGCTTTTCCTGGGAAATTGTAGTATCTGCTTGGGCTACCTTTTAACTCAGCATTACCAATACATACTGCCCTCGTCCTCGGTCTGTCTAATTTGCCTGGGGCCTAAGCTCCTCAGCTCCTGACCCAAACTTCTGTCACCTGTGGGTGGGCTCCATGTGAAGCTCAATGGCTCAGCTGTCACTCAGTTTTCCTGCAACCAGCTTTGAAGAGTTCAGTGGGCTGAAACACCTGCTGAGAGATCAGATACTCTCCTGCTGTAGGTCTTCAGTCATGTGAAACCTTCAAAGGAGGATGTTCTGGTACTGAATAGCATTTTGAAGTGATGAGAGTGGAGAGGCTATTACTTTAAAAATGAGCATGGCTGTAGCCTGGCATCACTGGAAAATAGTGCTTTCTGCACACTAGAGAAAAACACAGAAAACATTTCAGCTGGTGACAGCTCCTAATTTGGTGTAAAATGGGTCTAACAAGGTTATCTCCAACATCTCTGTAGCAGTTAGCACCACATAAGCATTTGGACTTCAAAGCAACTTTTCTCATAATTCTTGAGCTGTATACACACTGCGTTTGCAAAAGGCTTTATGTTATAGACACATTGTTAATCTCTGAAAGGCTGGAAGATTTCAGGCAAGGAATCTACAGAATTTCCTATAAGCATTTATACTAATTATCTTAAATTCAAATTGTTTCACAAAATCAAAGGGGAATTAAGATTTTAATTTCTTTCTCCCCTTTTGTTTTTCTTCATTATTTGACAAAGCCTAGAGACTAATCCCATCTTAAACATGAATATAAAATAGACCTAACAGATGTTCTGTCTGCTACAGAACTTTATTCAACCAGGCATGGTCTGCATGTAATATGCATGTGAAGGTCAAAGCTTGTCATATAAAAATACAAAGCCTTGCCACTATTTCATTATTTTTATTTGTAATTTTTTCAAGTGAGTTTAGTGAATGATTAATGTTATTGGCTTAAAACAGTCATAGTGCTGGCAAGCACTGTGCAAACATCAACACTGCAAACATGCCACCATCCTGACCTGCAGCACCTTTTCTATTCCCATTTCCCATTGTTCTGGAACAGATTCTGCCAGCCACATGCCAGACGGACTCCTATTTTTCCAAAGTACACAACAGCTGGAAAGAAGTGGGAAAGGTCATTTGGCCTCCAAAGGCTGGGAAACTTTTCTTCTGCTACTGTCTGTCCAGTGGAAGGACCTGGATTTTGGGGTATGGCCTTACTTCAGGTGAACTGTGTTTTACAAGGACTGTGTGTGGTTTATGTATTATCTCCTCGCTTTTGCTGCAATATGATTCTGAATTGGGACTGAGGAGTCAGTTCTGCCTATGGTGTTGTCCTGGAAGGGGCTTCTTCTGCAGAGGGAAAGTAGGAATGGGATATGGACCTTACAGAGGTCATGCTAAAGGAGATGTGCTTGTAGTTTCTCAATCAAAGGAGTGTTTGCATTTCCCCTCTGCACCTCACCCTTGAGGTGGTAAAGCACTGTGTTGAACAGCGGGGATTCCAGCAGGAGGCTGTGACAGCAGCCTGTCCCCTGTCCCTCTGAATAGCTTGGCTGCATCAGGCCCCACAGGGCATGTACACCCACTGCCCCATTCCCTCCACGCTTGCTTGGCTAAGAGCTGCAGCCCAATTGCTGAACATTAGCCAAATTTTGAGGTGACTGAAGTGGATTTATGTAAATGGAAGGTGACAATGAAAAGCTCAGAGGCTTTCTGTGAACAGGAAAATACGTTGTTTTGAAGAGAGCTGGTCGTTTTTCCGTTCTCTTTTTTTTTCTTTCCTATTTTCCTCTTTAATTTCCTTTGGAAAAAAAAATCTTGCTTTTTTAAAAGCTATTTTTATGTGGATGTACCTGAACCTGGTGAAAGTAGAGCAGAGAGAATGGGAAGGAATGTTTAAAACACTGTTTTACTACTTCCTGCCTGGAAGAAATATAAAAAGTATTTGGAAAATGTGAAAATGTTATATTTATGTTAACATTTATCTCAGAAAGAGATTTTTTTATTTTAACCAGCTCTGTTTTTTTTCTGAACAGTTTTTCAGGATAGGATTTTTCCGAGCAGGATTTTCAGGTGTCAAGAATTTGAAAAGACACTTATGTCAACCATCTTATAAATTGTGTTGAGTTTCAACTACCTCAAGTAAGAAGTCTGAGTACACACTGACCGCTGAAGTCAGATGCATCCAAATCAAGATTTCAAACACTCCAGATTAAAGGTCATTCTTACGTCTTTTGGTTTTGTCTCTAACTATGGAATTTAAATCCCTTTAATAGGCCTTTAAAATTCGGTTTCAGGACACTCAATTTGCACACCCTGTTCTTTTTGTGCTGAACACATCTCAGAATGTTACATAAGATTCTGAAGAATATCCATTGGCTTCCAGGAGTTTTGAACTTGGCCTTTAGCCAAACAGTTCTCAGCTGTTTCTCTTAAATAAGGTTTTCCTTGAAGTTTTAAATTCTTCTCTTTTTCATATACATGTATGTGTGTCCATTAGTGGTATAATAATGCATTTCTTATACTTTTTTTGCCTTCTCATTTATGACAGAGTGGTTGTTGAAGATATTGTACACTGTTCTGAAACAATCTCAGCTTCTTTGTTGACTTTTTTTTCCAGTTTTTGCCAAATGTTTTAACAATAGCAGGAGACAGCCGTTTAGACTATGAGGGAATTTGCAATCCACTCATGTACTGTATGTCTTTGAAAAGAAGAGAATACGAAGACAGAATGTGATAGAATTTTATTTAATGCGTTGGCATGAAATGTAAATACACACTGCATACAGATACTAAACTTTCCTGGCTTTGATACGAAATAATTACCTTAGGGACTTCTGTGTAAAATAAGTCCTATATAACCATTCAAACATGGATGATATGATTCAGGTGACCTCTTCTTGATACTAAAGGTCATCCACTGACTCCAAATGTGAATGTTTACTTTTGAACAGATTTCAGAAAAAGTGAAAAATGTGCTTTTCCCATGAAGTTAATAAAAATAACTAATACTTTTGTGAAGAACAGAGCATACTACAGTATATATAGTATCAGTCATATCTTTTTTTTTTGGAGCTCAGACTTTAATTCAGCTGACTGATTCCAGTCATAGACTGGGTGTTCTCCATGAAGTAGGATTCTCTTATACAGATCTGTGGCCAGCCAATTAGTGCTGTCAGAGGACTTTTCACACTTGTATATCTAAAATATAATATTATAATGATATTGTATAATATAATAATATTGTAAAATATATAATATATTATAATAATATAATATCCACTGTACTCCCTGCCCTCATTTTTTTCATGGCATGGTAATCACCTTTACAAGTGGAAAATTGTAACTAAGACTTGTGCATGTGTGCTCCAGCACCAAGTTTTACATGCAATCTCTAAAATTATCAGTTTTCCATCTCTTAAGTAATTACCAGTGTGGTGGTAGCAAGAGATAGTATTGTGCATTAGGTTTTAAATCAAGAAAGGGTCTTCAACTACTGGCCTTACTGTAGACCTCTGAATACAGGTAACCTTTTTTTAAAATTATTTTTATTTTCCCCCATCAAATCTGCAGAAGGTGCCACATTTTATTCCATTTCTAGATACAAAAACATCTCTGTTCTCTTAATTTGTCTTCTCCAGCTACACAAACTGTGTTTTAATGGAAATACACAGACTAAACTGATTGGAAAGGAGAAATGTTCAGTGGACAATCATGCATGCTTCTGTAACTCAAATTCACTTTTAGGCCTCATTCAAATTCAACTTGATCTTCATATTATCTTGCGGTGACTCTATGATGACGTGAGCCCATAACAATGCTATAAACTTGTAGTTTTGATTAAAAAGGAACATAGGAAACCAGCACATTTTGCAGATACCTTAAACAGGCTATTTCTGTGATTTAAAAAATGTCTAGAAGAAAAAAAATGAGTGGGAATGGAAAATTGTTAAAAGATTGTAGGAGGTGGAAGCAAAAGAAGGAAGAGATATAAACCTCAAGGAATTTTGAGGCTTTACGTAAATTCTGTTCCATCAGGGTCAGCAAAGGGATAGACACATCATAAAATTCTAGTACAGAAAGCTCAGAAAAAAGAAATCAACAATGGGGAAAATATAAATCTGAAAAGTGGAAATATCTCTGTGTTTTACAAGAGGGAAGGAAGAAAAATGCGCTAACCTGGCTTGGAATGATAAACGAGACATTTCTTAGTGCTTTGCAAACTGACTTGCTTTCCTGGAGGGGAAAAAAAGACCAAGCAAGTGTTTGGCCAAATTCACCTGCTCGTGAGAACTCACTTATCCAAACCCTGCAATTGTCAGTCGGGAAAAAAACACCAAAAGCCAGCATGAAGCTCAGTTTCTGTCCTTAATAATATGTGATGGAACAGAAAATGGATGATGGGGTCCTAGTAAGCGTGTAAAAAAGCAAGGGCAAATGAATTAATTCCTTTCCACGGACACAGGAAAAAAATCCAGGCCGTCTAATTTTGAAGGCTGAATGTCAGAAGCCCAGGAGCCTATGAAAAACAAAATCAAACAAACACAAATGTTAATACATAAGGGGCATATTACTGCCTGATGGCACATACGTTAGGCTCCGACAGGAAGCATGTGCACAGCCTAAAAGGAAAGTATGTGAGTTTCAGATTTCATGGAAAGTGACAGTACCATATGTAGTGGTTAATGAGTTTGTAGTTTGCTAACTATGCCTAAAAAAGCTTATACAGCTGCTTAGTGAGATCAGCTAGAAAAAGCTCTTCCTAATTCTCTTGGTGGATAGCTGTTTCAAAGAAGGAAACACTTAAAAACCCTGAAGTTGTTATTTTTTTATTACTGGCCATAGCATGTAGAAACTTGAGTCTTTGGCCCACTGTGCTATGTGTTGTACCTGCACTGAAGCGATAGTCTGCTCCGAGGAGTGTGTTTTCTGAGACTTCCTTTCTCAGTTAAACACTGTTGGGCAGGATTGTGGCTGTAGCTCCCCTGCAGAGACTGGCAGGCAGAAAATAATGTGCACATTTATTGCCTTCAGTGGTGCTTAGAAATTCACAGTGGCCAATTATCTTACTGCACGAGTTCAGTAGAGCTACTCATGGCTTCGGTGGAGTCATGTTAGCATGAGTCAGAAGAAACAGGGATGTTAGGCCTTGACAGAGTTGTGAAGGTTCAGTACTTTGGAAATCAGCTCTATTTGTCAGTAGAATCTGTGGTCTTTGCTTTTCACATTAGCGACATTGTTGTGAACCTCCTGTAAATATTCATTGCAAAAATCAAGTTGTCTGAAAATGGAAATGTGATCAGAAGTGTGTTCCGTGGAATATGACATCAAATTGATGAAACAGCTGCAAGAAAGAGCAGAGAGATGTGTGATGTATTTGGATTGCGGGGAATTAGCAAAAAGGTTTTGATTATCATAGGCAGGTGCAAGAGATGTGTTTTTCCATAGTTACTCTTCAATGTATATATTGACCACATGGTGCATGAAAGTGGATCAAGTAAACTGCAGCAGCAGCGTAAAAAACACATAATGACTGTACAGAAGGAACAATCTAAGCTGGGAAGAACAGATTAAGGCAGTCTTATTTGCACGTAATTTGTTCCTTTGTGAAAACGCTGAAGATCTTAAAAGCCTTGGTAAATGCCTTTAAGGGAATATGACAGAGAAAGGACCAAAAAAATCAATAGTCTTGATTCTTTTTCTCCTAGTTTGCATTAGTGTAACCTAGTGGCTGAGTCTGTGTAATTTGGATGTCATCTAAATTTTCAGTTCAGACAGACTGCTAAATGTAGCTCAACAAGACAGAGCCTTGTCTGTCTGATTGTGACTAATGTAGAGAAAATGAGGTGCCTGATAGGGAGCTCAAAACTGCCATTTCTCAAGTAAACTGGAGATTTCAATTTTTCATTCCTTTTCAGTTAGAAATTACATCAGGAAACAAAGCACACATGGCAAATGCACAGGAAATCTGGCTTTTGCATCGACTATTTTTTGTTAATACTGCAGCCTTCTTTGATGTCATAAAAGATTAACCAATTAGTGAATTAAAGAGAAAAATGATTTTTTTGGGTGTCATTAATCAAGATTATTTCCTTTACCCTGGGGGGAGGAAATACCAAAAGCAACAAGCTGTAATAATGCTCAACGAGCTCTAATTTATGTGAACTCTTTTCCCAGCAGAAGCTGTGGAACTTCTTTCTGAGCACATTTGCAAGATTGCTCTTTAAGCCGCTTAGGCCTGGTCAGAGAAATTGTAGAGGAAATTAGTTTCTGCCCCTTTAATAGCTGGGGTGGGAGATGAGAAAGCATGTCTTTAAGGCAGTGATGAAGAAATGGGTTGACACAATGACAGCCTCTTCCACATCTCTTTTTATTGAATACAGGAAGACATAAGATCCTTCTAATTGCTCATTTTCTACCTGCCATGGAGGACAACAGGAGGAACAAAAGAAAAAGGAACAACACTTGTCAAACAATCCTGAGGATCTAATTCTCACAGAAGCTTGTCCAAAGGGACTTTGTAGTTCTCTGACATGTTATACTATAGACCCATCTTGTCTGCTGAATGTTAGAAGATGAGGAAATGGTAATTCCTCAGACTGCTGTCTCACTGTAAATGGAGACTCTGATCTGAAAACATGTAGGGATACGCTTAACTGAACAGTCTTGCTGAAGGCAGTAGTTAGGCAAAACCCAAATGGTAGGGTGATCATTTGATTAAATCTCTGACATGAATTTGGAAAAGTAACTCACTGACTGACTGAATTCTGGATCCTGTTTTAAATCTTTTGAAGCCTTGGCGCAATAGCTAGAAGAACAGTTTATTCTGCATATAATTAAAATGGCCACAAGAAAGGAAAGCTTCTTGTAATGGAAAATGTGGTGTCACGTCTCAGAGCAAACTGAAGTGTGGCATTAACCACAGGAGAACTATGCTTGGAGACTGCTCCAAACCCAAATGCTCCTAAGACTCTCCTTGATTTCAGTAAGCATCGCAGTAGACACACAAAAAGCATCTGACTGAGTATCCAGTGTGTACCAACGAACTGGAAGAAAGAAAGGGAGTTCACCCTAGTCTGAAACTGAGAGGAAGAGGAGATTTCCTGGCTTTGGAAACATCTGGTTATTCATTAATACGCTTTGCTGGCTTTTCCCTTGGAACTCATTACTTGGGCAAGTTTTAGATATTCCTCCTCCCCTCTTTCCTTCCTTTCCTTTGGTTACTTTCCAAGATGATGCAGGGTTTACTTCTATCTTTCTTTACTGCCTTTTTCATCTGGCAAAAATCTCTTTGTGGATGTGTGGGGTTTTTTGTTATTGTGGTTATTGTTTTTGTGGGTTTTTTTTATTTTTTTTAAATATTTGATTGTTTTAATGTCAGTTCATTGCTTATTCGAAGGCAGTGGCTCTAGAAAGCATCCTATTTTCAAAGTATTTTAGGATAAATTTTCCAAATTCACAAAATTAATCTAGTATGACACCTTTTGAAAAGAAAACATTTATGATTTTGCTTTGAAGTAATTTTTGCTTTGACATATAAATAAAATGTAATATTTTTAAAAAAATATTCAGAATATTGCAAAATTTAAAGGAGGGGTCAAAAGAGAGAATTCTCTGATCATCGTGATGAGAGAAAGTACATAAAAAAGTTAATATCTTTTGCTAGACCAGCCTACATAGTTGAAGAAAATAGCTCATCTGCCCAGTTGTTCTGAAGTAGATCTAGCAACCCTGAAAAAAAAGGCAATTACAAGATGATTACAAAGACCAAATCCTTGGACATATTTTGATTTTTTTTTTTGAAATTTCAGCTTTTTCCTCTGACTCTTTCTGTGTAAATCTTTTCCCCAGGGTGGGAAAATTCTCCTTCCACCATCCTCCCCCACTGTATTTACTTGTCCATCCAGAAATTTCAGATTGTTTCTGACAGGTGAGGTGATGGGTGTCACTTTAGCCATAGTCAGAACGTGGTACTGCCTTACTGTTGGTCTTCTAGTAACAAAGCACCATGAACTATGGGCTTGATCCTTTTGGTTCACATGACTAAGGGTAGAAAATGATATTTCAAAAGGTTTGGTAGCTAGATAGAAGGAAAATTCAGGCAGAAGGGATTAGCACAAACACATGGGGCTTGGTTGTGATGGAATCCAGAACAAAAGCAGTGTCAGCGGGCACAGAGATGCTGAGTCTGATATCTCTGTCTTGGTTTCACTGCTCTTTCCTCCTTGGTCCCTGCAGGTGTGAGTTCCCCCCAGCCTCTCTATTCTCCTTCCAGTCAGTGCCATTGGGCAGAGCTGAGGACTGGACCCAAGGCTCTGCTCGTTTCTTATACCAACAGCATCCTTTTGTCTCAGAGGTCCCTAAAGTCGAGGAAGTGAGAAATGCTCCCATTTCTGCAGCCTGTGTGATGACAAACTATAGCTTTGTCTATAAGGAAAGAAAGGGGTGGGAAAAAGACTCTTATTTAGCGTTAAAGCCACAAAGAATCTTGCAGCTGATTTGAAACAAAGGGGCTATTAAAATATTAGTAATTTCAAGAGTCTTGCATTCTGAAAATGTGTGCTATGATTAGCTCATGTTGCCAAAAGTTTCTTTCCAATTGGGAGTGCAAAAGTTTATTTAAAGCATCTCATATTCATACTGAAACACAGGTAGGAGTATGATTATGAGAAGGAAATGCCTGCAAAATATTGCAAGAATTAAGATCAAATGGCTAGATTTTGCAACATTAAAGTCAAGATTAAACTTCATCTCCTAATATATTTTCTTTGGAGTTGTAACTGAAAATGTTAAATGCAGGGACAGGATTTCAGCCACCATCCATCTTCATGAGCCTTTGTTTGCCAAGACCCAGACAGTGGCACATGTGGCATGTGTGACACTCTGTCCCATGCTCTGATTTTGTTATAACAATCTCTTTCTCTCCTCCTTGTATGAAACCTAAGTCACACTCAGAGACTGAGAAATTACAGTCTCTTGCTGTAGCTACACTGGACATGCAGAGCTGATAGTGTTCCAGCTCTTTGTAGGCCTCCTCCAAAAGCACTTTATTGGCAAGAGAAAAAGTCTCATTGAATTCATCACCTTTTGGGCAGGACCTTGGGGACACCATGCACAAGTTCTTACACGATATGTATAAAATTCCACTAATGTGATTAAGTCTTTCTCTCTTTTTTTTTTTTTTTTTTTTTTGAGGAGGGGTGTGGGGGTGTGTGTGTATCTCAATACAGTTTTAGGGCAATGATTTTATTTGAGATTTATCTGAATTGGGCATCCAGATAGAAAGTAAGAAGGAGAAAGTGGGAAGTAGAAAAGGTAAAGCAGAGATGAATCTTACCTGAAATCCTGCTCCTGATGCAGCCACTTGGAGGCTTATTTTGTATGTGGGACTTCATTTAATATAAAAGCCACCTATTCCTGTCAGCCTCCTGCAGTTTTTGAAGGCTTCTTCATATTCTCATACATAATAAAACAGGCTTGTTCTTTAGGGAGAAAAAAATTATTTAAAAAATGACCTCATCCATGAAGAAGAATATGGCTGTCTAATTCAGAGGGGGAAAGCTTGGAAATCCAGACTACCTCTGTGACAGTAAGGAACAGTTGTTAAAAAGCATCTGTCCCAGCATTGAGCCCTTGAGTGAAGCAGAGATGAATGAGATATAGCTGTGCCCTAAGTTAAATGCCTGGAATTCAGTGTTTTGCTGGAGAGGGCAAGTGAGAATGCGGGCTTAAATTCTACTCATTCCACAATATTGGTATTTTCCTTTATTTATTTTTTCATCCTAAGTGGGACTAAGGCTTACCTCATAACCAGCATAAAGCTAGAGAGCATTATGTCATTTCCACCTTTGGGTGGGATCATTTTCACATGGAGTGGCCAGTGGTTGTCTCTCTCCCTTCCAGATAAGAGTTTGTGTAAGAATGATATCCTCTTGGTGAGTCCCAGCCAAGGCATGCTGGCAGCATCTGGACTGGGACTTGTTAGCAAAAAGTCCCTTTTTTCTCACTACTGCAAGACACTGGCAAGTCTTCTCACTGCCTAATGCCTCAGTCTGCCAAGGAAAACCAATATGAGTAATGTTCTCATAATACTTCCCTTAGGACAGGAGTGGCATACTGTGAAAAGATGGTATTTTTGGGGCATGCTGTTTGTAGCTTGACTTCTGTTCACTTTAAAAACCTGCTAGTTGAGCGTGTTTTTTTTGTTTGTTTGTTTGGTTGGTTGGTTGGTTTTTTTTCCCACTTTTTCTTTTTTTCTTTTCTGTTTCACTGATTTCAGAATTGTAATGCTGAACTGTTTTGGGCGTGGGAGTGCCGTCAGTGTTAATATAATGCTTTGCACTCTTTGTCTTCTCCTATCTTATTCAAACCAGGTTTTCTGCCTATTTCTCTCTCCTTAGTGCTTTATCTCAGATTCTGAGTTCTGTTCCCTCTTTCTTCTTATCTCCAGTTTATTGTATCTACTTTTCCTGTACATTTTATCAGAATTTTAACTTTCCTATATTTTCTCCACTTCTATCTTATTTTTGGGGGTTTATCCTTTTTCTTCTGCACCTAGTTTTATCACAGTCTCTTCTCTTTTCCCTACCTTTTAAAGCTCCATTTCGTTGATAACTGTACTGAGAGAAGTAAAAAGAGTTGTCATCAAACTCAGCCAACTGAGGTTTTTTAAAAACTTGTTTCCTTGCAGTAGTTATGCTCATTATTTATCTGTAAACTATTTGCAGTGGATGCTAGGACATCTCTTTGCTTGCTTTATCTTTTTCCAGTGAGTTTAAATATTCTTTAATAATTTCTCTGTGAACAGGTTAGCTTGTTGTGTCATTGTTCTGTTGTCCCCTGTGTGTCCTTTAATCCATTGGCATATTTATAACTTCTGAATTAAAATTACTTGACAAGGAACAGTTGAATGTGTATGAAATAATACCATATAATCTCTATTTTCGAGCGTAGAGGGGAGGGAAGTAAACAGACTCCTTTCAGAAATTGCAGAATAGTCTTCTCTCAATGATGAATAGCTTTTCCACAGATCTCTATGTGGGCTTCATATCTCCACCATAGAGTAATTTAAAAGGTCCTGTAATGAATCCTGGATTGTGAACTTGCTGTAAAAGCTTGACTAGCTTTGCTGCTCTAGCTTTCCGCTGTGGGGCACTGGCTCTTTTAACAAATACAGATTTTTGAACTAGTTACTACTTGCGAAAGATGTATCTCTAGGAAATGACCTTGCCATGCCTCGCATTTCTTCACCACATTCCTTTGTAATATTTTTGTTTTAAAGCAGTAAATATTCTGGCTCCTCTAAAGTTTAAAATCAAAAGCTTGGTGGTTCTTTAAAAATGTATTTTAAGTGTTTTAATTCTGCTTGATGACAATGCAGCTCCCAAGAAAATTCGATTTGAGGAAGAAGCCCTGGACTGGGTCCTAGGGAATTCCTACAGAATCCTCTTGTTGTGTTAAAGCCACTCCTTGCTCCCTGTTCTGCTCATTCTTTTTTGTCAGTCACCTATAGGCAGCTCTTCTCTTGTATACCCAGTGATCAAGGGGTATTTGGGCTTTTCATAAACTCCAGCTTCTCTGATCTCCTCAGTGACAACACCACTACTACCAAATGAATGATTTTCTTCTTTTCTCAACCCCCCTCTGTGCTGGTAGTTTCCCCCAAGCACACCCACTCACTGGAGAGACAACACTTGGAACCCAGTGCTGTATGATATTCTTAAAGAAACTCCCAGATACAGTCCCTCCTCCTGGCTTTTCATCTTTCGCCACCAGGTTTTTGCCAGACGAAAAAAATGACATCATCACCGGAGTCTTAACTTCATCCCAATTTTTACCTGTAATTTTCCCCTTCTGAAAACTGACCAGCAAAACAGTGTTGTCAATTTTTGGCAAATTCCTTAAAGCAGTCGGCGCACACTCACTCAGCTATTTCCTTTTAAGTTCTGCTCCTCTGACAAGCTACTTTAGAAAGGTCTGACTGAACGTGTTAAGGTCGTAAATTTGATGCACAGATGGTCCAATTGTCTTTGCAATTATTGTATTGCGCCATTAGATACACAAGGGTTTCATCTGTTTAAGATATATTTTTCTTATAATTGGAATCCGTCATGGCAAGTTGGCTTGTCTGTTTGCTGGTGGACAAACTGTTTGTCTAACAGGTTTACTGGGATAGGTTGAGCTCAGTGTGAGGATATTTTTTACCTATTTTCCAATAAAGAATAAGTCATCTGTAATATATGGTACTTTTGGCTGACCTAGTGTTGACATAAAGATAATATCCATTGAGAGAAGTGTTCAGTGTGAGGTTAGTGATTTGTTTTTAGAATGCTTTTTCTATTAACACTGAATACAGAAATAGTAATTATTTGTAGACTGTTCATTTAAATCCACAATGAAACATTCCTACTTGCCTGGGGTAGAAAATAGCCTGGCTTCTACAAAAAGAGATGATAAAAAAATACCACTTAATCATTTGGCAAAACAAAAACCTATATCCATTTTTGTCAGTTCCTGAGATTTAATTAAAACACAGAGGTTGATTCCAAACCAAACCAAACCAATGCCTAATTATCACGAGTGTTAATTACAAGTCTTCCTTTAACTGAATGACTAATAGAACAGAATGGCAAACGCCTTCCCAACAGCAAACAGATTTAGTGACAAATGAAGCAGGATGCAAATTGAGGGCATCTCCAAGCCTTTGAAATCCTGCTTTACCTCCGCTGTGAATAATAAGTGGGAATTGTTTTAGCCCATGTTGGGGTTTGTTTATCACGAAATTCTGCTTTCTGTTTCAGGCCATGAAAACAGAAAATGAAAATAGAGTAAATACCTTAATCCATGAGTCCTTTTTCCTCCAGTGGCATATTTTAAACATGTGAAATCAGCATAAAGTAGGAAATCAGTCTGCTGGGTTGATACTTCCAGACAGCTACTGAAATCAAGTTGAAGGTAAAATACAGGTTTCAGATGCGAGCGCTCCCAGAAGACGAACATTTATAAAGAGCTTATAGCTGGAAGTGGGTTTGGACAGCTGTTAATGCCAAAACAGTGCCTGTTATCAGAAACCACATTCTCTTCACACTGAGGGAAACTCACTGAATTGCAGCTACAGTAAATGACGAACGTAGTGGGTTTTGCTTTGTGGACTATAGAGATGAAGGTTTTTGTTTCCATTCTTCCTGTTGTCTAAGGAGCCAATGTAATGTTTTGCTTCATTCTGGGGATTTGATGTGAAACATGGCATATAATTTCAAATCATTCAGGAAACTTTGCATTAATTTAGAGGCAAAGTAATCCAAACATGGAAATACTCTTATGACAGCTGAGATATTTATTTGAAAAGGTGTGAATGAATAAGGATGCTCAGAGGCCAAAGAGGGTTTTAGTGAGTAATGGTTTCACATACATGGTCCTCAGACTTATATTAACCATCTACCTGATTTTGTGTTTTTGTCATATTTTGTGAAGGTAATAGAACTGTGAACAATCAGAAAGTCAAGTACAAATAAAGCAGTTTTGTAAGGTTGGAGGTTATGATCTAAAGATCCTTTCTGCTTCCCTATTTGATTCAACTGTGCACCTGTGTACCTAACTTTCTTTTCATACATTTTTTTTGTTTCTTGTCTCATCTGATCAGAATATATTGCAAGTTTTAAGTTCTCCAAGTTTAAATTGAAATTATTTTAATTTAAAATTACTCCCTACATATTCACATAGTTATTTCTGTGGTATAGAATAAGAAAGAATTCTTTTATTTCCCCTTAGAAAAAAAATATTTCCAGGTGAACTGATTAACTTAGAGATAATAGCCATAGCACAGTGTCATTTTACATTCATATTGCTGTCTGAGTTGCAGCACTTCAGAGGGTTTTGCAGATGTTAGTGAGTTTTACCTTGAGCTTCCTATGGCGCTTGTATTGTTATGACCATTTTACAGATGTAGTAGGATGGAGGGCTGAATTAACCTAAATCTATGCAGTAAATCAGCAAATAGATGTCTAGAAATGAAATGTGTTGACTTGAAGTCCAATTATTCTAGATACAGGCTTTTAAGAGTATCCTCTCCTGTAAAATGGGTTCCATTCTTTCCTGCAGTGGACTTGATGGCACAGGTCAAAATGATAGTTTCTCTGGAAGTCATCAAAATCTGGAGAACTTGTTTTGAAGGAAGAAAAAGAAATAGTAGTGGTTTAATTTGCTTTTGATGATAACAGCTAACAGCAATCACAGACCACTTTCACCTTAAGCTTGGAAAAATACAATTTTTTGGAGTACATCTACCTGATGATTTCATCAGGTTTGGGTCTGTGTTGACTTCCTTGCAATTCTTATCACTCCTTTGCTACTATGAGAAGTAAAACATTGATTCCTTCTGGGTATTATTTCACCAGGGGCCTCTGCTGGGCATACCAGATCTATCTAGGAGTTAGTCATTTCCATTTCTGTTGCAAACAATAACCTGCTTTTTCTCATTCTTTATTTTCTTTTTTTTTTTTCTTTCTTAATCTTGTGATATTAAGTTCCAGATATTCTATGCTAAACATGCAATTTCAAGTCTTAATCCAAGAGGCAGCACTGGGAATTGCCGAGTGCTCTCCTCAGTGGGAGTGGGATTGATACCTCAGCCCCATGGCGTGTTACAGCATTACATCAGCTACTTATCATCAGCAATTTTGTACTGTTTGTATTCAGATGAGATTAAGTCCAAGTATGATTTTATTCCGTCCTCCTCTAAATTAGATTAGTGCAAACCAATTGAATCTTTCTTTCAAAGAGGTAATTTGTTGCAGATATCTCACAGGATCTACCACAGAAATGGGATCAGTTGATAGAGCATTCAGCATGGTTGATCAGCTGTACTGAAATGAAGTGGTTTGGTATTCATTAAAAAATGTGTTCCTTCTGTGGCTGATGAACCTCCTTTCTGAGTAAGACACTACGTCTGACAGTAGTCCACAGCAACACTTATTATTTACTGGTGTTGGGTATTCCTTTTGGAAAAGAGCTGAGTTGGAAATCATGCAAGCATCTGCTACATAGTTAGATTAGATAATGTAAATGTTTAGAAAATGCAAATTGAGCTCACGATAATTAGTAATGATGCTTTTCTACTCTTATTAATAAGGTAATGCTTCTGGCAATTACATTTAAATTTCATATGAAGGTTCAAAGCATTGGAACGATTTCCTGTGTAGAATAGCAGTATTCACTGTGAACTTAGAGATCTGTACCATGGGCTCTTATAGAACTAGAAACCACTCATCACTGTTTCTCATCACAGAACTGTTGTCTTTTCTTGATGCTGGGAAAGAGAACCATATATAATTGTGAATGATTTTGTTAGACTTTGTATACAAAGGCTGTTATAATGACATTTTGAAATAAAAGACAGCCCTCTGTGTGTTACTTTTAGGATATGCAAACATATAAAGCCACATCTGTCCTGTGTAGGGGGGAAGAACTGAACAGCCATCAATTTAAGACAACCTTGATATGACATACTTCTTAATTTAAATGTACATTTGCAAAAACAAGCCCTTTCTGAAATGTCTAGGACCTGCTCAGGGTTGACATGTAAGTGTGCGTTGTTGGCATAAACCAGTCCAAAATCCTGGCAGAGACACAGAAAGGAAAGAACACTGAATGTTAACAAAGGCTTCATTAATATTGATGCGTAATTCACATGGCAGAGAAAAGCTGCATTATTAGCCACTATTGTTATGGTACTGGGATTAATATTCAACGAAGATGTGTGGGTATTGAAATTCCCTGACTTCTGGGTACCCCAGTGGTCCAATAATAATGACAAAAACTAGGCTAGTGTTAGTGGGAACCTCATGCTGTCTACATGGTAATCAAGCTCTGCTTTGTTTTATGAAGATTTCTGAACTTGTACTGATATCTCTTGTGGAATGGAGGGCACTCATACTTTGTTCTGCATTCAGAAAGCTCTTGCACTTACAGATGAATGTAGCATCATTCCTCTAAAGCTCCATGCTGGCTCTCTATTGGAGAGATACGTCACAGGAGGTAATTTTATACCTGGTACACTGAAAACAACCCATCCTTATTTCTCCTAGGAAATCATTTATGAACCACCAAATAAAATAACAGTCCTTGTTTCACATTCAATTATAAATAAGTTGATTTTTTTGAAGATGCGCACAAGTAAAAAACTTCATTCACATTAAATTACCTTTGAATGAAACATTTGCCCATCTTAGTTGGCCAGATGAATGTGTGAACAGGGAATCCCTTTACCATTTGTATATATAAATGGTATTGTGATACAGTATTTGCAGGGTATGATCTATTGAGACAGATGGAATATAACTTTATCCATGAAGGCAAGTGCATTGACATCAGTGGGACTAATTGCAATGTATAAAGACAACTATATACATGAAGTCTTTGCTGGCTGAAGGCCTCAGCATGTAACTTAAAGGCTCCATTTTTCAAGGACTTTACTGAGGCTGTGTTCTGACTATATAAATAGAGTCCTTTTCCACTGAATCCTCAACATCTTTCTAAAACAGGATTTCATTTAAAAAAACCCCAAGCAGCTCTATGTATTTTGAAAAGCCCATTCTCCAGGAACAAACCACACATTTCTTGAGATCTTAATTCACTTGTGCATTTCTTTATAAATTAAAAATCTAATACCTTTCAAAGAAATCACCAGGTGCATTGGCTCTACAGCATGCTACAAATTTGTAGATGCTGTCCTATATGTGTAGTTTTCCCCAATATCATTGGTAGCCATGAAAATTAAATACATTCTTAATTCAACAATTTATTGAGACAAGGATTTCTTGTCTCCTCCCTGTGGCAGTTGTCAGCACAAAAACAAGCAGTCCTCTCCCCTTCTTAACACCACCGTTTTTACAGCTGAACATAAAGCTTAGTGAATACCAGGGAATCCCAACATAGAAACCAAACATCTGCTGGAACCACAGTTTCAGGGGTGGATTGTGACTATACTACAATATACCTGTCATCTCCCATGCCTGTTCCATGCTGCTGGTGGACTGAGATTTGTCTTTTCATCCTTCTCCAAGACCCTTGCTTCAAATTCTGGCAGTGTTTTTCTGCTAGGCCAGTTTGTGTAGGGCAACCCTGAATGGTTTACTTACTTGTTACTGCAGAATAGTCCAGGGACACCACATCTTCCTACTCCCAGCCACGAGTACATGTGATACTAAAAAAACACTCCAGTGGCATGGAGGCTGATTAGGATGAAAAATATCAGTTTTTTGGTGTGATGTATTGTCAAACTGGTGCTTCAGTGCACAGCCCAAGTACCAAGTGCACACCCTGAGGGGAGGCATTCAAACCAAACCAGAGCTCTATGCTGGCCTCTTCCCTTGATTAGGCAGCATTCAGAGATGAGTTGGCAGCTGGGAGTGGGAGAAGAGTTGGGACACATTATCACATGTATTTTGAAAAGTTTTTTTTAGTACTTCCATGCTATTCATAATTCATGTTGAATAATACTTATTTGTGCTGTGCCACCAGCTGCTTGTTGTTTTATAGCAGTGTCATTAGCTCACTACTAGAAAATGACAATGAACACCAAATACAGCTGGGGTGTTAGTGCAGTAACACAATGCACAGAAAGAGATGATAAAGTGAGCATGCAGAAGCACTCACTCCAGGATATCCTAAACAATTAATGGCGTCATGGAGAGCACTATTCTACCTTTGACTAATAAAACAGTATTGCAGGTTCTGAATATTTAGGAAGACAGTCTGAATTTCTTCTTACCTCTAAGACCTTGTGTATGAATTCAGTATTTACTTTTCTTATGCCCCACTTCAGTCATCACCAACACTTCTTCAGTAACGGGCTTGGTTTTATTTTTTGTCCCAGTTCAAATTGGCTGATAAATATTTCTATGTTGACTTTCACCACATGGAAGATTTGCTTTTCTGTGTCTGCAGATAATTGATGGAAACCATCTGAAAATGAAAAATGAGCAGATAGTCCATTCACACTGATTATTAGCATAAGTATGTCCTACTTTAGTCTATTTTTTCCCCAGCTGGTCCTCCACTCTGCCTTAGCCTCTAATTCTAAGCTCTAACAAGGTATTTTCAAAGTTATGCCAAGACAGGATTCACCATGTCCTCCCAATTTTAGCCCTTCAGTACTGACTATGCTTCTCAGTTTCCCATGTGTGTTGTTATTTCCCCATCTCCAAGGTTATAAATACAGCTGTCCTTACTGCTTTATGTCATTACTACCATTAGTTTTACATGGACCACTTATATTTACATGAGAGGTGGTTTTTCTTAAAAAAAAATAAAAATTGCAATGCTTTACTGTAAATGATGCAACGTGAGAGCATATGGTAACACCTGGGTAGTGGTGGTCCCCAGTAGTTTACTCTGAAATGAATGCTGCCCAGCCTGGTAGTTTGTGCATTTATGATAAGTCCATTTATCCTTTTGAAGTTCCAGCTGAGATTCTCAATGCCCTCTTCTAATCAGAATTTAAAGTGAGTGACATGCAATCAGGGAGGGTTTTTACAGAACAGTAAGATGCTTGTCGTTTTACCTGTGCACTTAACAGGTTTTCATTTTTCTCACCAAATAACAATGGCACTCAAAAGCATAAGGAGCTACCAGGAATCACTCAGCCAGGCTCTCTAATGCTGAGCAGGACATTTTGTTGGAGCAAATCTGCAGTATTTCTCTATAGCTGCAGATTGGCTATAACTTGGTGTAGTCACCTGGCACTCTGGGGCCAACGAGAGCTCATTGCTATCCATATGTTCTTTTGTTCCCAATAGTTGGAAGATTTAAAGTGTTTTACAGGGTAATGCCTACTTCTGTTGCATTGTCACTTTAGGAGTCTGATTTTTGAACCCTTTTGTTATTCAGTACCAAGAAGTGGATGTGTACTATTAACCTGTAACTGAACTGTGAAAGGAGTGAGATCCCTGGGATGGAAAGAATAGGGTTTTAGTACTGTCCTGTGCAAAGCACCCAACCTTAAAGGCAACCAGCCTTCAGAGCTGCCCACCTAAATCCTCTGGAGGCTTACAGGTGCAAAATGTATGTTACAGAGATCAGAGAGGAAAAGGAAAGGGGAGGTTTGGACAGGGGTTTCAGGAAACCATAGTTTAACTTAGTGCTGTGGTCTAGTTGACATGGTGGTAATTGGTCAAAGGTCAGACTCGATAATCTTAGAGATCTTTTCCAACCTAAATGATTCTGTGATTCTCAAAGGAGGTGCCAACGACTTGACTGGTGTCTACTCCTATACTGCATGGGCTCCCCTGTGGTGGTTGAAGGTCACTGAGCAGTGTAACAGTTTCCATGGTATCTGTATGTTTATTTCCTCCCAGAGGCATTCAGGTTGCCCAGAAATCCGTATGTTGGCCCTGACATGGGAGCTGCATGATACTTGTTGGATAGCCTTGACTTTTCCACCAGTGTGGTCTGCTTGTGTTTGCTGGGAGATGTGTAATGTTTCTCAGCAGTAAAAAGCAACAGAACAGCAACAAAGGGAAGTTTGCAGTGGATGGCACAGAGCATATCAGCAAACCTGTCTTGAAAAGTGGCAGGCACTTCTTAGACTTTTAAAGATACAGTGCACAGTAAGGAAAATCACAGCAATTTCATACGCCACATGAGCTGAGGTCTGAATTTATGAAAGCAATCAGTGTTGTGCTTTCTTCTAAACTTCTTTTAAATATCTTTCAAGAATACTGTATAATTTTATTCTGTGCTGCTCATTTTCCCCATTGGCTGAACTGTACGTGTGTAAAACAGCATATAGCAGGCAATCATATTTAAATCTATCAATATTTCCCAGTGAACCTGTATATTAATTCAGATTAGACCTCCTACTGGTTTAAGTCTGTAACCTGAGTAAACTACAGTCCCAATACCTCATGTATTATAAAAGATACATAACCAAGATGCTGTTAAGCTAATCACTATTATTTTTCACTTGACACACTACATTTATATATTTGATAAGACTTTGTATCATCTGCCTATTTTCTAGAGCTTTGAGAACTGCATACATGCAACGCATATTATCTTGGGAATCCATATTCTTCATACATACTTTTAAACTTCTAAAATATTTCAGAATTCTGATTAACTTTTTGGGTCTTTTTGAATCTTGGCATATATGTAAAGATCTGAGAAGTAGAAAATTAAAATAGTTTACTTAGAACTAATACTTCTCCTTTAGATGTCCAGAGACTGAAATTATTTGAAAATTCAAGTTTCCTTCCTGTTGAAAAGGATAGTAGAACATCTTGTTGTTGATTTCCCTGTACAAAGGAAAACTATCTCTTTTCCTGATTCACCAAGTGACTTAGGAGCTTAAAAATGTAATTTAAAATTAACCAAAACCAGTCAGTATTTAACAGGTAGTATATCCTAGATAAGGATTTTCAAAGGGTTTAGGAGGGTTCAGTTAGTATTTTTCTTTAACTCTTCTGCATGTAAGTACATTGGGATGTCTCACAGCTGCATTTTTTGAAGGACATGTCTGTTCATACATTTCTGTTGAAACTTTGGCTGCATTGGCATTTACAGGACTATGAGAGAAGCATGATCCAGGTAAGGTCACTGAAGGAAGACAAAATCAGATGAAAAAATATGCACATAATGCTGCATAAAACTTCCAACATTACTTTTTTCAGCATTATTTTCCCCCGGCAAAGTCAGTCTTTATCCTCTCTTTTCAATATTTTACCTCCTTCAGCTATTTGTCTCCTTGCTCTCTCTGATGTAAAATCCTTCTTTTAATTTCCTCATGTTTAGAGGTTGGAAATGTGCTGAGGATTGAATTGATATCTCACCAGTTGTAAGTCAGCACCATACTCTTACAAGATCAGCTAATGAGCGGGTAAATGGTGTGTCTCTGCTTATATGGGACAATACCTTCCTGTGTTTTTACACTGTGGGTTCTGTTAAGCTATATGAAAAAGGTTGTGGCAATGTCAGATGTGTATCACAGATCTTCTAAACTTGATCTGGATTTCTGTCTTTAGCTAAAGGAAAGTGGAGTTGCAAGAGGATGAAGGGCCAAGGAGGACAGAAAAACAAGTGGATTTGAATTGCAGGTAAGAATTGAAAAGCCCATAAAAGCTGTTTAAAAATCCAAAGACAGAGAGGACAGCAAGTGATGGGTTTTTAACAGTAGACAGATTTTATGGCAAAGAAGCAAAGCATTTCTGTGTTTAACTGTGCTTACAATTAATCAATTTTTAATTCTGTTCATTAAGCTTCATTATTATGAAGCAGTGTATTATAGTCACAAAGGAGTGGATTTGATTAAGTTTTGAAGTTAAGCAATTCAGAAATAGTGCTGCAACCTAACAGAGCTTAGCAAAACTCACACATAGGGGTTCTCCCACATGAAATCCTATAGCAATGCTCCCTTTTTATCAGATCAGAATTTGGCTTTAGATCCTGGGACCTTCTTACCTGTCTTCGTATACTTATGGTATATGAGGGAGTGTGTTTCTAAGCTACTTAGCATAGTTTTATACACAGCTACAGGATTGATTTTCTGTATTGCAAAGCAGCTCAGGTGCCAGTGTGATGGTGTTAACATTCTGATGTACAAACAATTTTTGTTATCCCAACATAGATATATAATGGGACAAGATTATCAATTTATTTTTTTTTCCAGCATAAATTTCCTACTTCAAGGAGTAGTTTCTGAAGCACTCCCTTTCAATTAAAGCCAGTTGGTATGTGATTTTGTCTTAATGCATAATTCAGTTTTCATTAGACTAAAAAACCTCAAAGAAATTTGGATGAAGCTATGTCTAGCTTGACTTTGAGCTACCTTTGAGCACCATTTTCAACCTGTAATAAAGGGTTTTCTGCAATGTTAAGGCAAGGACTTTTGTTGATTCTTGATCCTATAAGGAATCTCAATTCAAGTCCAGCCAGTATCTCTTCCCATTTCTGTTGGGTGTATAAAGCTCCTCAGCCATCTTTTTTATTAGTTTTACTCTTAAGGCTTCTTAACTTGTTTTAGGTCATCCTATAGACCTGATTCTTCTCATTGATATTGCCCTGATCATGACCCACACAGTAACTGCATCCCTTTGCACTGCACACATTTATTTGTCTATTATCCGGAGAAAATTGCACGTGGTAATTCTCCAAAGCTGACCATTCTGGGATTTTTCTTTTCCAGGGTATGTTCCATGATGTGGAAGATGAGGGACTGGACATCCTTTTAGGACCTGTTTCAAATCCTGTTCACTTCCCAAGGAGCTTTATGCCTTTCAAGTGAATGCTGCAATTAAGAATGCAGTTGGATGTGTGAAGCCAAACATTGAGTCTGGCCTCAGGAAATCCGTGGCTCTCGTTTCCTCTGGATCCCTTGGGAAAATGTGCTTGTTATGAAATCTTAATGATGTCCTGCCTTTAGGAATTGCTCCTTCTGCCTTTCTCTCACTTACATAATTACATCTGCTGTGTTGCAATCTGTAATGAACAATGTTTGGGACAGGCCAAGACTTGTTTTGCCTTATTGACACCAACAGTCTGATGGAAAGCCCTGGGATTATTTATGTGAATGAACTCAGCAGGGTGTAGCCCACTCTATCACTGCTATAGCACTTGATTTTGGGGAATATTCACAGTGTTTCACAGATTCATGTGTGCGTAGCTACTGAGGAGCACACTCTGAGCACACAGACATATTTCTCCATGTACTTCTTGTCTGTCAGCTCAGTTTGCTGGCCAGGAGATGCTGTTCTGTGCTAAAAAAATATTTTCTAAATCAAAACCTGATTTTACAGCATGTCTTCAGATGGTGGTAACAGTCTTTCAAATAGTGCTGAAGTGCCAGGATCAGATCTCTGCTC
Organism: Pseudopipra pipra; assembly: GCF_036250125.1. Classification (NCBI taxonomy): domain Eukaryota; kingdom Metazoa; phylum Chordata; class Aves; order Passeriformes; family Pipridae; genus Pseudopipra; species Pseudopipra pipra. Next base: position 55,980,651 of record NC_087554.1, read on the forward strand.
TTCTGAGTTTGGAGTAAGTCGGTGCTGGCCCAAGTCAATGCTGTCACAGCAAGGCAATGGAGGGAGTTGCTGGCTCTGGACACTGAATATTGAGATGCATAACAAAGTGGACTGGCTCCAGCAAAAGCTCAGAAGGCTGACTGCTCCACCTAGCACAGTCATGCTTCTAAGCTAGGGATGCTGCTATTGATATTGTTCTGTCAATTCTTGACTGACAGGGCTATCCTAGTTTTGACAGGACTCTCTTTCCAAAGAATTTCCATTAGAGTCAAGTAAATGTGAACAGAACTGGTTCATTTCCAACAAATAGCAATTTTTCTAGAAATGTAATAGCAAGTATGTCTTTCAACCTGTTTTACTAGTTGCTCTATGCTTTGAAACTAGTTCTGTCAGTACACTTTAAAACTAGCTCCTTAAAGCCTCATTCTTCTCCCAGTTCAACAGTATTTAAGCGTTAGCATTTTTTTGCATGAACAGTTCAAAGCCATGAGGACTTTCGCATGAGCTTAGACTCTTTTTCTGATTTTAGAAACGTATATCTTGCAATATATGCTGTAATGTAGGGGATTAAATGTCTTTTGTCCATGTTGGATGCAGTGTGGGGCAGCACCATACTGCTGACACACCTGGGAGCAATCAGTTCTCAGGGAATTCCCTTTTTTGTTGAACAACCAGACAAAGTTTCATTAGGGCTTGTGATATCTAAGGGGCAGAGCGTAGTACCTGATATGAGAAACAAGGAACAATAGGAAGACTTAACAACATTGCTATTAAAAGATCAACTTTATTCTTGACAAATTGCTATAATTCACTATAATATCCCCATTAATAATAATAGTAGAATATTAACATTATTGTTGTTATTGTTAATAATAATAATAAAAATAATAAACACCATGGGAAATTTTGTTTTTTTTCAACTCCAGTAAGAGAACCTGGAGTTGGCTTTACACACTAGTATGGATGACTGGAACAAACTTTGTCTTTCTTTGAACAAAAGAAACAAAAATAATGCACATAAAAGCACACAAAAATAATGACATAGAACTGCTTTTAGGGCTGAATTGTTTGTCAGGATGTATTGGTGCTCATGAAATCTTTTCCTTTAGATTTGCAACATGAAAGTAGAAGCAGGAACAGGAAACTATGAATATCTGGTTTATCCTTTGAGTTCAGGGTGGTAAAGTCAGTTAAACTGTTGTTATGGAACATTTTCTCCCCTCCCTAAATTACAAGGTAAAAACCAGGAACATGAACACACAAAGAACAAAACACAGAATAAGATTCCTCTATAACTCCTTTCCCTCCTTTCCCCTAGGACAAAAATGAAAACCACTTTAGAGGAAATTCTTACATTTATATAAAATAAGGATTTTTTTTTCCCTGCTACCATCTAATTTCCAATGAATAAGAATTACTTTCATGCTATGTCAAAGTCAGACGGGATTTTAGTAGAATTTACCCTGAGCTATATAAGCACTAGAAAGTGAAACCTTTTTTCCACAGATGAGTCTGTTCATGGCTTGTATATTACAGTTTGCCTTATTACATCTCATGGATTGAAGCCTAAGGCTCTGTAAGTGAGTTGCCCAAAACTGAAGGACCCTTACAAGCTTTGACAACCAACAACCTGTATTAACAAATGATGTGGATATTTCATTTGAAGTGGGAAGAATAAAGAACATTGCTTTAAGTCAGTGAGGAAAATGAAAGACTTAATATAGGTTGAGTACAAAAGATGAGTCCAAACCTGATTGCTTTCTGTAAGAATAATTAAAAGGAGGTACTCTAAAAGAGAAGCACTCTTTGACAAGTTCCTGCTTCAAGTGTTTTTCATTTATTTTCTCCATTTCTTCTCTTCTCTTGGCACACACTGGTCCACTGACTGCTACCTTCATTAGCAGTTAAATTAACGTAGTATGACCAAGACACTTCTGAAAAACAGAGCTGGGAGACTGTGAACTGGTTTTGCATGGTGCCTCCTTGGAAAAGTGTTGTTCCTGTTTTCACATATGATATTTATACAGTGGGAGATGTTCAGAAACTCTAGTCTTTGAGACATAAGGCTTTTACAAAAGTTTTTAAGAATCTCCATTATTTGATAGTTTTTTACAGAGGTTGAGTACCCCACTACTTGCTTACTTGCATCTGCTGCAGTCAGCATCTCTGAAAACTGCATGAGATTTTGTAATTCCAGCTGTAATCCTGTAGGTCTCACTTTGTAAAACCTGAACCATGTCCTCAGTGACATTTAAAAGTTATGTTAGCCATCCTTGCAATAATAATGTACTAAGTTCTCAGGGAGAAAACCAGGGGTTGTAAAATAAAGTTTTCTAAAATACAGAAAATTTTGAGGAATAAGGTATATTAATCATCAAAATTGACCAACACATAAGAAGTAGAAGATAAATAAGGTGCCCCTCTGAGCTTATGGAATAATCAGGTTCAATTCATAGACCATGAACTATGAAATGTGGTCAGTGGTTGGTATTATCTGAAAATTATTTTGATAAAATGATACTTTCTATAGGAAAATAGCTACACAGTGGGAAACATATATTACTCTTATTTTAAGGGATCCCATGACTCTGTTTTATATCAACTCTTTAATCATTCCTGCTGAAATAAGCCTTACTCTTCTAGTGTACCAGAGCTACAAGTCACTGGAACTGTGGACGATTTTCTGATTTTCAAGTGGAGAGACAGCTCTCTCTACGACATTAGAAGACAGAGTTCTTCACAACCCTTTACTACAGAGCTTCACTTTGTCTTGAGAAGGAGCTGACAAACTGCCATAAGCACAACTAATGTCTGAAGCCCTGTCACCTCAGAGAAGGAGAGTTTTCAGGACAGAAGACCCTTGTCAGGCAGCGGCAGATGTACTTGTGTTTAGCTCTCATGGCCTGGGATATGGAGAACATTGTGTAACAAATCTATTCCAGGATTATAAGTTCCTCTGAATATTCATTTTGAGGGATCATTGAACCCCCAACTTTTTTTATTGGAACAGGTTTTTAAAATACATATAGAAATATAAAGATAAATATATAAGTGCCAAGGATGACATTCAAAAGCCCCCGGGTGCCAAACTCCTATCAAATATCGTAGGCATTAAATCATAGAGACTGGTTTAGGTTGGAAGGGGCCCTAAAGACTGTCTAGTTTCAAGCCCCCTGCCATGGGCAGGGAACCAAATATCGATGCACCTTTTTATGCTCCTAAGAACTAGGAAAATTCTGAGTTTCTGGATTAGGCTATGCACCAACTAAAGTCAACAACAGCACGGATTCAAATCTGTGTCCTCCTGGTTTAATATAACAAGGCAGCAAACCCCCAAAAAATCTATCAGTAAAAAGAAGAGTTCAAGCTTCCATCATGTAATTCCCATGGGTTTCAATGACTCATAAACATTTATCCTAGTTTGTAGTGCAGGGAGAACCCAAATATCCAATAGCAAAGTACATTGTCCTCATCTTAATCTTCACCATACCTCTGAAAACAGTTCCAGGCTCCCAGCATCTCATGGACCTAATCTAGTGTTGTCTATGGTATAGCAATGCTATTTTCTGTGGATGAGTATTGGGGAGAAATGTTTTTTTTTTTTTCATGGTGTTGCCTATATGGCTGAGATATGGTTATTTTGTTTTATGTTTAAGAATAATGGTTTAGAACCAACTTCTAGAGAAGAAATCCCTTGACACACTTAGGTATGGATCTGTATCTAAAATTAAGAGCTTTTCTTCAGCCTAAATCTGTCTCGTTTTTTCACTAGATTTCAAATATGGCTATTGATACACTTCACATTTTCTTTTTTTTTTTTCCATTTGAAGTGTCACATCAGTGAAAATGTTGTGATTTGTTTATTATTCGGGATTATTTTGCCAAGTAGTAGGAAAAGCTTCTAGGCACTAGCTTGATTTTTTGTTTAGATCACATAATAAGTCACCTCAATTATCAACAGCAAAATGGCCTCTTTCTTTAAAAAGACATTTTGATATTTATCAGTTCCTATTGTGCAGTATTATTTCCTATTCTGCACTGTAGTTTAAAGGTCAATGATTAAGTCATCTGAGATTTAGTCATTCTAAGGCTTTGGTACTTTAATTTGACAAAAATGATTAGGAGTTTGCAGTCATTGAAAACCACGAGAGAAATATTTTGGTTATTGGTCTATTTACATGTTCGGAACAGGGTTTTAGTTGTTTGATTTAATTTTATCCTTCCCTGTTGGATTTTGAATAGTAAAAGGAATTTTCAAGCATTCTGAAATAACCTTATATTTTGCACTCCTATTTCCTTTTAGTTATGGATAGAGGTACTTTTCTGGCAAAATCATACTCTTGGGGGAAAAAAAAAGAAGACAACATTGAAGAGTGGAAATACAGGATATTTCAACCATACCCTTACATTCCCAATGATGTTCATAGAAGGCACATACCTAAATTCCAGATTTTTGTATTAAGCTTTGTTCCTATGTTCCGTTAGAACTACTCTCTAACCATAAAAAAATGTACAAATATTTAATAAGAAAACATAAGTAATGAAAAGATGACAAGGTTTAGAGTACAAAATGTGATGAGAGAAGAACTAATAGGGAAGAGATTTGGACCAACTTTTGATGCAAGAGGTCAAATGTATAGGAGGATTGCTGTTAAATTCCTGCTGCACTATCATATTGTACCTCAGTCTCATTATTCGGCAAATGAAGGATGCTGTGGTTTTTTGCAAAGCTAAAAAATTGTGGCAATTTAGTGCAGAGAGAGCTCTCTTGAATTAGAGTCATCAAAGGTAAGGTGTGATAAATGAAAGTTTTTAGGTATTTAGATATTGATGGTAGGTTTAATGCTATCAAACAGTTTAACCCTACTTTGGGAGTAAATAGGAAAAAATATTGCTTTTATAGTTGTGGATTAGAGAAATTCCATTTTATTTTAGAGTGGGGAGAGAAAAAAATCCCTGAATTATGAAGACCTAACAAAACACAGGTCGTTTTCCCCGTCAACCCTATTTATAATAATAGATCCTCAAGAGCTGAATCTTATCAGAGTAGGAGAAAGATGACTTCATTGCAGTGTATAAGTACCTTCAAAAGAGAAAATGAAGGTACTAAAGAACTCTTTAACCAATCTAAGAAAAGCCTGAGAAGAATCAATTGCTCGAAACTGAAGACAGATGAACTTACACTACATGTCATTTTTTTAACTATCAGTAAGATGAAATGTTGGATGAAACATGTTCCTCAAACAGAGATCCTTAATTTCCCAAGATTTTTAGTCTAGGGTAAAAGATCTTTTGAGATCTCTGTTTTAGCTGAGTATAAATTATTTCTTAGACAATTACTAGGTGTTTGCTTTAGCAATTGGATAAAATGTAATGGCAGGGGTGGTCAAGCCACGTAACAATCCCTTCCAGTCTCAAGTATTGTGACTCTTGGGCAAAAAAACCACATATAGTTGTGCAGATGAAAGCTCTTATGGAGGTTAGGACACAGCTAGGTTTAAACTGTTTTTTGATTGTGTCTTACTAACACTGGTAACTGGAGCTGCTGCTGTCACATATTGGTCTCAAACATTTATATTGGTACAGCAACTATGTTTCTATTCTGTACAATGGAAACAAATACTTCGAGGTTTTTTCTTTATTTCTAAGGTTTTCTCTGTCTTCAGTTTCACTCAGGGGTCTTTTCCTCACTGTTCCATGATACCCCTGGTGCTCTGAATTGTGCTTCCATCACCCATGATGTTGCTGATCCCTTCTTTGCCCTACCCAATCACCACTGGCTCAGTGGTGGGACTTTCAGAAGCTGCCTTTGGTTTCCTTCAATTGCATGTTTTCCAAAGATGTCTTAACAAAACTTCCATGTCTTTCATTTAGCAGGGAGTAAAAGCCAGAGCCCTGCATCACCTTTCCCAAAGTCACAGCTATTCCTGGAGTTATCCCAGGTAAGGATGTACAGTGCTAAAATTGGTAAGTTTGCCCCTGTTTCTGTGCCCTGTCTCCCTTCAAGATCACTTGCCACTGCTTATTTTTAGGTTTTTGCCGTCTTCTATGCTTTTTGCTGTTTGGGGGAAGGAATTGCATGTAACCAACAGCAGTCTGTTTTTTTCTTATCAGCTAAACATGGGTGAATAACTGAATCCATGAGTGAGTTTGAAATTCTTTCCCAAACATTTTTATTTCTTATTGTATTACTTGATTTTAAGTCACTCAAATAATCAGGAAGGATTCCTAAAATGCCATGATTAAAAGAAAATTAGATTTATTTTCCTTTACCTTTGTCATCTGTCACTTTAGGTAGCTCAGCAGAACTTGTTACCTTAATTGTGTTTCCATGTTACTTTTACTACTGTGGAGTTGCTGGAGTGCCATGTCCTGGGATAAGAGCAAGCAGACTCTGCAGTTCTTTTAGCAAACATCTGATATCATTCTGCGCTGTTCCGAGAGGCTCACTGCACAAAACCACATCACATTTGCTAGGCCAGGTAAGGCAGAGAGCAAACCTTTCATTCTTTCCACATGAACTGGTAAAGGAGAAAGAAGAGAGGATATGATTTACCAAAACACTGATGTTTAATTATGCTAGTAAGAACAGCCGTGCCATCCCTTTGTGCCATGAAAAAAAGAGTGCTGTCTGCTAGGCGACACTCTTCACACGTGCCAGCCCAACTTTTGATCTTATTTATGCCACCCTGCATCCAGAGTCCATTTCTTGGCTTTAATGATGCTCCCTGAATGAAAAGTAAGAGCTGAATTCAAGCTGTTTCTATGTCTAAGAAGGTAACTTTAAGCCTACCTGTTAAAAGTGCAGATCTTTTCTTCTTGAGAAGCATTATACATGTAATTCCTTTTGCCTCACTTCTGTCATTTACAAGCAAGTGTCTAGCAGAAAATGATTGCTAAGGATCTATTCCCAGATTGAGCTGCAGACACAGCACTCTGCTAACAATTGTACCACCCATTCGGTTTCCCTTATGGTTGTCAATGACTTTTACATCAGCCCATTTTCTCTCTTCCAACAGAAGGCATTAGCATATTCAAAGCATCTCCTTTCATTGTTTCACAGGATGACCTTAACAAAATCTCCAATCCTGAATGGGAAGCAGCTGCTGAAAGAGCATGCTGAACAACTAAGGATCATTGCAACAGATACTAGAAATACTTTAATTCACTATTTCAAGCTACTTAGTTGTCTTCAAATGCTTGTTTTCTAACAGTACAATAGGGCTGATTCTCTTCTGCTGATGATTTTACATGGGTAAACCATAACTGAATACAATTATCAGTTTACTGAATGTGAGTGAGAAGCACAGGTTTTGTATATTTGAAACAGAGGAATTCTTTTCATTGGTAAAGCTAAAATGGGTCTCCTATTTGACATGATTTATAGCAGTGGGTCTGATAACCACCCAGGTTTAGTCTATAGCTCATAGAGTGGATAGATTATTATCTTCTTTTATTAAATTCATGCATGGCTTGCTGTTGAAGCTGTATATTAAAAGGAAAACAAATACTGTATAGCTACATCCTGCTATCAATTCAATGAATAGACTTCCTACCATGCCTGATCAATGGGGAATTTGGTGTGAAATCGATGTCCAGCTCTGACCCACAGCAGTCAGTTCTCCTGAGAACAGTATATCCATGTTAATGTCACATTCAAATAAGAGCAAATTCCTATTACCGTGGAAATCAGTGAACCCTTTACTGTTGATTTAAAGGTGGGGTGGTTGTGGAGGGTGAGGCCCTGACACTTTAAGTAGAGTTTAAAAGGCTGTTATTCTCTTTATTGTTAAAGGTATGACAACTTCGGGTTTGCAATTTGACGGAGAGCTGAAAACAGCTGCATCACAGATCTGTTCCTCTGTGAAGTCAGGCAAAAGAAATTGGCTTTCTACCCCGTTGGTAATTTTCCATTATCTGATTTACTTGCTGATTGTAAAAGCTTTTTCCTTTTTTAGCTCCGTACATCTAATAACACCTTTGCTAATACCACTTTTTATTAAGGGGCTGGAGGGACTCACAATGTCTGCGTGTCGATATCTGCTTATTTTTTTTCTGACCACATGCCCAAAATGCAAAGTTTCACCCCTCCATTTGTTTTGATAGGTTACAACTGTGATAGATACATTACATTATTCTTAGGCCCTGGAGCATCAGAGCAGATAAGACTGCAGGGAAACAACTATGAATAAGGTGGAATATCTTCTGCACATCTTCTGCTCCAAATGACACCTTAGGTAGACTTGTACAAATGTCATTCTTGGGACTGTAAGAGTATAGGTTGCAGGGATACTGGAAAGGCTGACACATCAGCAGTGAAAACTTGGCTTTTCAGGCCTTTGGCTGTAATATTAAAGAGATTTATTAGGATCCTAAATTTAGCTAGTTAGATATATATGTGTGGCCTTTCCATTATTCCTTAGCACTCAGGTGTTTGAAGAACTATCGCGTAGGTTGAGCTGATTATGGTCCTGTAGATTTTTAATGTTCTGCATTAGACTATGTTTAAGCAGCAGTAATCACAGGACTGTGATCGGTGACTTGGAAATATGAAAACTTCATGGGGAAAAAGGGGTAGAGACTATTGTTAAATTACTGCCTGGAAAGTGCTGAAAATAGCTAGCAGTTGGCTTCAGTGGCAAAAGCTTGAAACCCTGATGTTATTATTCAGCATTTCAGGTGACACAGCAGACAGCAGCAAAGTTTTAGTACCCTAATTTAAAAATAGAGCAAATATTCAATATATTCTGCTTTCTTTTTTTAGCAGTGCAAGCTTAAAGAACATCCTCAGGAGATACTCCACCTGTTTCTTTTCCTCTGTTTCTTGACATGTGAAGGCTTAGGAAGGTTATGACCAAAGCTGAATGTGGTGTTAGCTTGCTTTACTACATCTCTTCTTACCTCTGGATGAAGAAGCAGTAGGAATAAAAAGCGGAGTGGGAGTGGTCCAGGCCAAAGAGGATAGGAAAAAAAGAAAAACAGAAACACTGAATAAAAAGCAGGCTTTGAGTGAAGTACCTCCCCAAACAGCAGAAAGGACAACGGTGAAATGGCCAGAGGAAAATACAATACAGGTTTTCAATAAATATAATTGTGACCTTGGGTTTAGAGAAGGTGTACAATGCAATGTCCAGTGCCTTTGACATCCCCTGTTTATGCCATGTGCTGCAGTCCCCTGCTAATGAGACCTATTTCAGGGTGCAATAGGAAGAGCCATTCAAAGCCTCGTGCATGTCGCTTTTGACACTGCTGATCGTGAGGTACTGCAGACCTGATGGTGGGGCTGTGCAAAATAATAGGCAGCTGCTCCTCTCCTTCCTCAAGGTCCCTGACATGAGAAATCCCTCAAGACTCACCACTCCTATTTGATGTCTGTGCTCAACAATTAAGGGACACTGAGAGCAAAGGATGTGAGTCACCAAGTGTGGTCCTTTGCTGTTAAGGTGCTACTCCTTTCACAGGCTTAACAAGGACCAGCTCAAAACTACTTTTTTTCCTCCTGCTCCAAACAGAAAGCTCTTCCAGAATTGAACTCTTCTGAACATTAGCAAGTCCAGCCTGAGGACATTTCTGGTTAGTCTCTGCTCATTAATTCTTGTGACAACATTTTCCTTCAGCTTAATTACCTCATCTTCCTCCTCTGACATTTTCCTCACTAATACGTTTATAGAGAACAAATTATCTCTCCTCTCAGACTTTCTTTGTCTGGGCTGACCAACACATACTTTTTTAGTTTCATCTCCAAATTTAGGCTCTCCGTTCCCTGGAGAGTTGCTTTTTGTTACTAATATTGAAGAGAACTGTATGTAGGTCTCACCAGTGCTTTACATGGTAGTACTGCATCTTCTGGAAATGCTGTCCTTTATACAGGCTTTATATGTCCTACCCCATTTGTGGCTGATATAGTAATTCTCAGTCCCAGCTGCAGCATTTTTAACTTTTATTTTGTTTCTTTGTTATGAGGAATAACAAGAATCATTTGTTTTCCTTTGCATTTCCAGTTCTTACTCAGACTGACTTTGGCAGTAAGCACTTCCTCTATAGAAGGATCAAATCAGCATGCAGATTGTTACTCTTATGCCTTTTGAGTTGATTTTTAAGTGAACAAGAAATAGGTCTGAGCTACAGTTCCTCTCACCTGAGGCTGTGTCTCCAGCAGTGGAGGCTGAAGATGCTGTTGGATTGAGCATTGGAGCCTGTCATCTTCTGCATGCTCATCTCCCTGCTTTTCCTCTTCCGAATGTCAGGAGGTATGTCCTTGCCCAGACATTTTTGTATCCACTCATGGACCTGTCTGTAGTCCATGAATTCTTCTAATCTCTCTCTGACCCTGTGGACACCTCTGTGTCCACAATCTCCTGTGTAGCAGCTTTAAAAAGTTCACTGCCCCAGTGCAAAGATGTACTCACTTTCATCTCCTTTACACCGATTCCCTGCTACACTGAATGTCCCTCAGCCTTCATCCTGCACATATTGGTGAATGGGGTCTGCATCAGCCTACCCACCCTCTTCATGACTTTGAAATCCTTGATTATGTCCCCAGCTCAAATCCGGAGTCATAGCCTCTTTCATCTCTCCCTTGACCATTTACCTCCCTGTTGTTTCCTGTTCCCTAACTTCATCATATCCCTCTGGAGATTCAGGACTACACCAGTCTTAACACCTGGTACTTGGTATGAGAGTTCACCCTGGGTTTCTGTAGCAGCAAAATGATTCTCTGTCTTTTTCTCAATAACTTGCTTCATGATGCCCACAATTTGCTTGGTATTTTTGGCTGCTGCAACACACTGAAATGATGATTTTGAGGATTAATCTTAAAGTGATTAATCCTCTCTGCTTTGCATGCCTGTAGACTTTTCCATGTTTTTTCTTTTTTCCAGGTATACTTTTCAGATTTCACATGTTCCTTCAGCCTGCAAATTCTTGATCCTGCCTGTTTAATTAGTTTCGGTCTCTCTTTCCCTTTTTGACTCGATGTTAACCCTTTGGAAAATAAGAACTTAGAAGCCTTATTTGGTTCAGCTGTCCATTAACTTAAAATGAATTATATCCCACGGTTAATCCATGCATCATTATGCACTTTTGTTATTTTCAGAGGAGAAAGTACTGCACATGCCCATCTGTGTGGTGTATAGCGTATTTTGGTGTTGTCTGGTGTATAGGGTATTTTGGTTCTCTTATAATTTGTCACTAAATTGTTTCTTGGGCAAAGCTATGAAGTACTGAGGGCAATCTCAGAGTAAGAAAATGTGTATTAGCAGAACAAGCACAAATGTACATCAGAGTACAAGTGCCAGAGCCCCAGCATAATAGGAGCATACTATAAGCAAAGAGTTCACCACAACCAACCCTAAATTTTGGAATACTCAGGGTCAATTGGGAAGCATCCTAACTATTTGGCAGTGTTAACTTCATCCTGCAAAGCAGACTCATTTTTGGGCATGCAAGATAGTATTTGCAAACACCCTCTCTTTCCTCCCATCAGCAGCAGATCTCATCTGTGTCTTTCCCTTCCCCAGGTCTCACTCCTGCTTTTACTACTCTTTCCATCCTCACTTTCTTCACCAGTAACATAAATGTCTGTCAGTATTGCTATCTTCCTACAGCCTTTAAATCCCAGATCTAAGATAGAGGTATTTGTGTGTTTGGGAGATCTCTGAATATTTCTTTGCCTATTTAGCAAATAATGCTCACACAACACCCAGCAAAAAAAAGGCCAGGATGATGTGAGCCATGCCTCAGACACAGTTAACCCTGCAGGTAAGGGCTGAACCCCAGCAGAATACTTGCCACTTTTCTATAATTGTGCAGCCAATTCTATATCACCCAGTCTGTACTATCCTCTTTATTGTGAATAGGTCAATTGAATTTTAATGCACACAAAGAAGGTCTTACAGGACTCAGGACTCAATTCAATTGTTTGTTACATAAAGAAGCTTTTATTTCCTCTTGGTTGGAATAACAAGCCTGTAACAGAGATAAAAATTAAGTTCCTTGTGTGTATGCAAATTATGCATTTTAGCAACAAGGTTTGCTAACTATGCAAAGCAGAAAAAAATGATGGTGGCAGCAGAGACCTCATTCTTCTGTCTCTTCAGAATTTCTTTAGAAAATGATTGTACAAGCCCTAGTCTTTGACCCTTGTGCTGAAATGGCAATCTTTAATTACAATAAATTGGCCTGCATGAAGAAGTGTAAATCAGTCACTTAGTATAACACGTTATCATCTTCCTGATATTTTGCTAGTAGGGTTCCAATTTTGCTAGCTAGAAAGATCACTAATTGTTCTCATATTAAAGGAAAACAAACAACCCACACAACAAAAGAATCTAATGATAATGATTTAAAACTGAGGGCTTAAATCCACAGGTGCAGCAAAATCAACTCACAAATTCTGAAAATTATTTCCAGATTTCAGCCTTTCATAGAGGCAGTCTAATGTCCTTGTATTTGTGCCAGAGATATAGGTTCTTCTTCGGTAAGTATTTGTTGCCTAGCACAAACAGATTAAATCTGCAAGCCTCATTATTATAACAATGATCAATAGTGCCCTTCCCCCCGCACCTTTTGAAACATAAATCTTATTTTCATGTGTCTCAAAACCAACCACAAAAATTTAGGCGATAAAATTATTTTTAATGTCTCAGGACAGCATTATTATTTACTATTACTAGATTTAGGTTCCTATCATGTTAAATTTTTGGGGGGAAAAAACCCCAAACAAAGCAGAAAAGATCTTTCAAGATCTTCCTCAAAAAGAACCTGACTGTTTTCTTGGTGTACATCTCACTAAAAAGTCTTCAAATTGCCCTTATGTTTATTTGAACCATTGCCATCCATTGCTGTAGACAGAAGGAGGTAACTATAGAGCTGATTGCTGCTCCCTATTTCACTTCATCCATACAGGAGAACCTATAACACAGTACTCAGTTTTTGGACCTCAGTATTTTACTGCCTTTTTTCTGCCTTTCCTAGTCTTTACTTACATTTGAGTTGAAGTTCCCTTCTTTTCTTGGGCAGCAATAACAAAATCTGTTGCTAGGACCAGTGGAAGAGGGATGTAACTGGAAGGACAGCTTGATAGAGGCTGCAGAGCTGGAGCTGCACTAATCCCCAATGCTACTTTATCTCTAGGCTCTGAGTATAGGATCACCTGTGTCTGGACAGTAAGAACATAGGTGGAGCAGTTTAGGGGATCAATAAACAATCCTGCAATGTAGAGAATGATGAGAGATCTGAGGAAAAGGAGGAACTGGAGAGTGACTGGGAACAAGACCATCTAGGTCTGACATGCAAACTGATGTGGGGTTGAGAAACACTGTGAAGGAACAGGAGGAAAAGGCAGAACTCAGAGAAAGGCTTTACTGATATCCTCAAGAAGTCATTCCAGTGGGGAAACAAGTTCATTCCTGGCAACTTTGATAGACGGGATGAACATGGACACATACTGAAGAGTTTTGCTGAATTTGGGATCATGTAATCTATGGCCAAATAAAGCAAATCAGGGACAAGAAGGAAAGGTACTGGAGATTAAAGAAATGTAAAGCTGGAAGGAACCTCAAGACATCTTCCCCAGCTTCCTTCCTGAGGCAGCACCAGACACATCCAGACTCCCTCGGGTGGTTGTTGCCATCTCATCACACAGCCTGGCTAGGCAGCTGAAGGCAAAGTTTAATGACCTTTATATAAAGCAATGAATTCTTTAAGATACACCATAGAAGACAAGGCAAGGAAAAATATGTCCAAGGGGGAGGAAGATTTTAAAACAATGGAAAACCAGGCATCTGTGTTGAATCAAAACTTGAAGACAATTCACATAAGGAGTTCATTCTTAGTTGCTGCAAGAAGCTGTTGAAGAAAAATTAGGGTTTAGGACAGCCATCACCTTTGTCCTCAGGGGACACTCTGAGGAGAGTGCTAGGAGAAGCAGAGTGAGCGATATTTTCTAGATACCTTTGCAACAATGTGGATTGCTCTTATTTGATTTTTTTTTCCATTTTCATTTTTAGGGTGGGTGATCTTAGTTTTGTGAGTTTTCAATCGTAATTTTTAAAGCAAAACAAGTCATTAATACTGAGCTCCAGCAGGTCAGGGACCTTCTGCTCATACTTTTTCATGGATTTCCTGCCAAATATCTCAAACTGAAGGCCTTGCTTAATGCTGTCAAGTAGATTTATATCAATTTTCTTGAAGTTAGGCTGCTTTGCACAAAGGGGGGGCTACAGTAAGCTTTACATCTGGATACTGCAAGCCAACACTAAAGCTAAAGACCAGTTTGTGAATAGCAGCTTGTGGTTTTTGTGTTTTCCAACTATGCTATTGTTTCAGTAGATAGAAACTTGCAAAATAATTCCCTTGTGCAATATTCTAAATTAGTATAAGGAATTTAATATTTTTCTGCAATCCTTTATTTCTGACATTTTTCTGAGTAGACAATAAGCAGTTTCTTGAGAAGAATTGATAAAGCATGGTTTCCTGCAGCTTTATGATGGATTCTGCTCTGTTTTCAGATGATTACCTAGAGAAACATCCTTTGTTGTAGGAAAATACCAAAAGCTGTTTTCCCTTCAGGATTCTCTACTGTTTAGTAAGAGTTTAATTATTATTTCTGTAATTTCTTCAGCCGATGTATAAAAGGGATATTTCTTTACCTGGCTACCTTTTGTCATCATACCTGTGGAAGCATATTCTTGACGTCCCTACCAGTTACGCAAATTCACTCAAATTTGCTCAAATCTGGTATATTCAACCAGAAAGACAGTTGGGGAAATTGGGGAAAAGAAAGACAAATTCATACATGCACATACAGAATATTACATAAGCCTCCATTCTTATAGAAATCAGATGAAAATAATACTGTTATTTACCACATCTCTGTTTTAAAATATTTTTCTACAGTGTTCCTTGAACTTCACTGTTGCACACTGCATTACAGATGAAAAAAAGCTGTCCTTATCAGAACACTCCTGTAAATTCTTCCTGTCATGGAAAGAAGTTTTTCTGGTTGTGACCAGTACCGAATAAGTTATAGAAAGGTAGGGACCCACAGTCTGCAGCCTAGCAAACAGGGCGGTGCTAAACAGTGTCTGACTTGTACCAAATGCGACTAAGCCAATGGAGGAGTGTGTGTTCACATGTATGTGTGCTCCACAATAAGAAAAGGGTGCTGCAGAATAATTTATGAAATAGCTCTTGAACAGGGTACAGCCTCGAAGAGGGCAGTCTCTTCTGCTGTGAAAGGGAATGTGTGGTGTTAATGTGGGGTATACATGGAGAAAAGGGGTGGGAGAAGAAAACTGCTCCATGCACCTTCATGTAGCTCAATAAATCTTAAACTTGAATGGATACACAATGCACATACAAATAATACTCTCTTGAGACCATTTAGCATAAGGGCCTACTGTGCACAGGCCACAGAGCACACAGACTGCACAAAGGATTGGATTTTTAAATGTGTGCTGCATCAGGAGTCAGGGGAAGAAAGATCTTCAGCAGCCACTGGCACTGCTCAGGGCTGTTGTTCTCTGTCTTGCCAATGGCTTGTGGTTTCTAAGATTGCCCCAAGTCCTTCTCCTGCTGCTGTTTCTCCTTTCTTAAAGCCCAAGGCCAAGAAAATACACAAAATCCCACAGATATTTAGAGAAGTTTGTTTTAATGTGCCCTGAAATCATGTGAAGGATGTAACGCTATTCAGCGGAACTAGAAACTTGTGGCAAGGTTTCTGTTCACTTCTTTGCTTGATGTGAAGATACATTACTGCCAGGCATTTTTGGATTTTAAATCAAACCATTCATGTTACCTTAATGTAGTTTGATGTATGTTAATAATGTATACATGCCTAATTCAGTGGGAAGAGTACCATGTCTAAACTTGGAGAACATTAAATATGTGCATGTTATTAATCTCTGGTTTAAGGGAACAAAGAATTAGCTATTTTTTCTAATTTTTTTGACCTATCTATACTATTCCATTTCTCTGGTCCATTTTATAATGAGTTTTAGGGATTTCAGTCCTTCTTTATTTCATTTCATTTAGATCTTATTACTTTCTCCTGTTACAAGGTGCTCTGACATTTTTTGGTTTTTTGTTCTAAATAAAACCAAGACACTTCTGTAAAGCCACAGCTTTGCAGTTGGCAGAATGCCAGGGTTATTTAGCCTTTAACTACAACCCAAATGAAAACCAAGTTTTCCAACAGCTTACAATGTACCCTTTGTTTCTTGCTAGGTTTGTTTTCTGCTTCTTAATTCCTTAAACAATTCATATTTATGTTAACTACTGCCATGTTTGAACACCGTATTCAGGGCAGCAAAGGTTAATTGAAGCCAAAATGCTGATTTAGAAGCTTTGACAAGACCATCATCTGCTCTAAACCAGCTGAAATGAGTTTGGCTTACAGCTGCTGAAGATCTGGTTTATTGGATTTAGAAATGGAAGGGAAAAAAGAAATGACTGAAGGAAAACTGTTTTCTTTAGAGCCTGCTCATCAGATTTTGACATAGATAGCACCATTAGGATGAGCTTTTAGGGGAATCTCTTTAAACAGCCTCTGTTCTGTCAGGGGCAGGATCCTGAATACTGGGCAGATGACACTGTGTAGGGATTTACCTCATCTGAACTTGGCTATCCAAAACATTCAGAGTGGGACTGTTGACCAGACAAAACCCACACAGTGTTATCCTAAGTGCATGTGGCATCCTCCCTTGCAGTGGCCACCATGGAAGGGTGCTGTGATGTGGGTAGGGTGTCCTGGGTAGTGTTGACACTCAATGAAACCTTAATAGCGCTCTACAGCCGTGGCAACTGAATCCCACTCCAGGCTGAGCTAGTTGTCCAACTAACCAAGGCCAGTGGAGAGAGATAGACAATTATATTCAAGAGGACAGGTAAATAAGATAAAGGGATTGATTTCTCTCTTGCTTACGCTTGTTTTCTTTCTTTGCAAGGAGCACAGATGATCTGCTTGGCGAAACTTCGCTTTCAGCCAGTTTAAATTTGGTGAGATTAAATGTGTACTCTAGGTAAGATGGGCCTGTTCCACCAAGATATTTGCTATCATTTCTCAGTTAAAAAGTCATGAAGGTCTGATTTTATTCTTATTGGTTGTTTGTGAGACTCAGTTGGAAACGAAATAAGTCTGGAACTTGTCGAAGGAAATATTTAACCCTGTTACATCAGGCTTGAATGTGTATAGGTTTGTTCTGTTAAACCCAGATTTTGGAAGTGGGCAAGAATCACTAAAGAAGGTTTTTTAGCTGGCATCTATGGATCAAAACTCACCATTGGATGTGTTTGTGAACCTATGTAAGAGAAACAGTTCAGTCATGCTTGGACCTTACTGTGGATTGAGTTTACAACAGGCTACAGCCAGTAAGGTGATTTATGGGTATCTGCATATTTCTTCTGACTTTCATGCCTCCTCACTGTTTAGTTGTGTGGTTGTATGTGAAGCAGGTCAGATGCAACAGAGCAGGTTATTGTGTTTGGTACCAAAGGTGTAGCTTCTTTGACATACAATCCTTCTTTGTTGTAGGTGTTTCCGACAAATGTAAATTAAAAAGCCTGCCTTTCCAAGCAGAATGTGCTGTGCATAAAATGCATTTGCCAAATACTTTCAGCTCTACAATAATCCATTTCATGATTTAAAAGCCTTGTAAACATGTCAAAATGGTTGGTTGGTTCTACCATCTTTGTGCCATCTATTGCACTGAATAAATAAAGGAAAATGCAATTTATTCAGTGCTTTGGAAGCACAACATTTCTCTCACTGATGTGTGACAACTATTATCATATTTATTGTCAGCATTACACTCCTAAGTATGCAGGTGATGCATTGTGAGTATTTCATACTGATAAAGCCATCAATATCTTCCTACTGGACCTTATTTGCTCAGTGGGATCTGCACAGTGGCTGGGATGACGGGAGGTAACTGATGAGACATTCAAACAAAACAAAGTAAGGATAAAGCATGAAATGTCGTGTTGCCTGATAGAGTCTTAGCTGAAAAAGCAAACAAAAAGTTTTTTGACACTTTTGAGGGGCTAGCTGAAGCTAAAGTTTGCAAATCCTCCATCTTCGCTGTCACATGGGATTCAGCAGCCTCCAGAAAGGCAACAAGATCAGCCCACAGACGGCACCATGTAATTCCAAATAGGCTGCAAAAATATCTTGCCACATCTAATATAAACCACTTACCACCTAATCATTCTGACTTATTTATATTTTCAAAAGCATCACTGAAATGAAAATGAAATTAAAAAAGGTCTCTCTCGCAGGTTATTGTCTCGTGGAGGAAGCACCTCCGGAAAGTCCCAGGGGCTTACTGAGTCACCGTTCTCCGAGACACAGAGGAAGAAGCTCTGCTTTTGCAGCCTGTCAGCTCTATATTGAATGTTTGTACAGCATCTTTGATCTCTTATTTATACATATTTCTCCAGGACAGAGAAGCAAGCAGAAAGAGAAATCCTATTTATATAATTTTTTCTATATCCCAGAGGTCAAGAAAACAGCATTTCAAACAAAGTGGGGGAATTTATCTCTGCCTCTTATTTTGCAGGAGAGATGCATATTTTAGATCATGCCTCTAGATGAGGCTCAGGTATATCAATATACGACTGAATGTGTTTAGTAGGTGACACTGCCATCATTTCTCTGGGTAAGCCCATGTGTATGTTACACTTGGGACATGTTTTTGGGTTGTCTCCAGAGTCTCTCAGCTGTCTTCAAGCAGGTTGCACCTGCTTTTCTGACCTGGGGAGGAGATGAGGTATTGAGCCCCTCTTAAGATAGGTAAATATAAAAAAAAATTCACTGTTTTATTTTTAAGATATCTATAGATCTTAGAGAAGTTCTTGGGAAGTGTTGCTTGTTTCTCAGTTGGTATTGGAAATGTCTATATTGGCGTGCATTAATTTTTTTTTGTTTTTAGAGTATCATATCTTCCCTCAAATTTTGACTTGAAATGTTGCTTATTAAAAAGTTAACACAGGCTAGAACAGTTTTTCTTACAAAGACTCCTTATGTTTTCTTGCAAACTGGATATTTTAGTAAGATTCTCTCTTATTTGAAAAATCTTTTTAATAAAAAAAGAAAGAAAAATGTTTGGATGCAATTTTTTTTAAGACTGTTTAGCTTGTAGTGGAAATAGCTCATGGAGATGAAACAATATTCAATCCAAACAGTTATGATCACATGATGATAATTGAACTGTCATGTATACAACTATATAATAATTAGCAATTAATACAGTGAAAAATTGATAGTTAAAACAAAATAGACTAGAATTGCTTAAGACGATAAAAAGGCCCCATCACATAATCACATAATGCCTTTGTTTTTAGACAATAAAATAAACCATGAAGAGCATATTTCTGTCATTTATGTGAAATCAAGTAGGTTAATCATTTATGATTTTTATGCTTCAAAGCTTATGTGTGCTACATGCTGTAGAGAGATCTAAACCATTACTCTAAAGCCCAATGTACCATGCATGCTCCCTGCTGCTGCAGAGTCAGCCTCTTCAAATTGGGCTTTGTCTAAAAGATATTTTAAATATATTATAGGATGAAAGGTGCTGCTTGATTATGCAAAACCAGCATAAGAATGCTAGTTAGCAAAGGTACATAGCTCTTGGCATTTATTTCCTCTGAGAGCTCGGATAATCAAACCTGGGAATACATGTACAGAGACGTGATGCAAACCATGTATTCCAGGAGAAATGTCACCAATGTTCTGGGAAGATGAAACATGAAGCTGCTCTGAACATTTCCACTAAAATTGCTCATCTGAAGCAATCACTAGCTATTACATGCACCCCTGTCTCTAGCTGAGTAGCAAGACCAGGAAAAATTTCACAAAGGTGGAGGAGGGTAAACTGTACTAATGCACCAAACTTTAACAAAACAGGTGGAATAAGTGGAAATATTGGACAAACCTACAACACTCTCCTGTATTTAGCTGGAAAATTCAGAAGAGTTTCCTTTGCTGAGCTGACAGTTGGGAATTGCCTATAGGTGAGCATCGGCCTGTGACTCAAATTGAGCCAAACAGCATCCCCATGTGAAGTGGCTCATGATCCACTGAACATGAATCTCTCTTTCGTATCTGTGTAAATGTGATCTAAATTACTCCTGACCAGTTTCAGCTTAACATTTTATGGAGGTTCAACAGTGGAAATTTCTTGGTGTTTGGGAAAAGTATTCCATCAGCAGTCTTCCCCTCTGACAGGAAGGCTTCCCATTGACTTGGCTAAGATTTGATCAAAACATTAGGTAGAGTTTAATTCTCCATCAGCTCCATGCTCATTTTACCTTCCAGCAAAAGAAGGACTTTTGCTTGGATGGGGGAATGAGAGAGAGAGAGAGAAGGACTCTGTAATCAAGCATAAAACAACTTAAAAGTCAAGGAAAATCAGGTAGCTAAATTCCTTTCAGGAGCAACCTTACCTCCACAGCAACCTACATACAGAATGCAGCTGCCTACAGTGACACACAGATGCCATAAATAATAATGAATCTTAAAAACGTAATCTTCTATCAGGAGTTTGCATGTTTGCAAAAGCTCATAAATAACTGGTGTTTATTCTCCACACGGCACTTTTGCAACAGCTGATAATAACTGAGTAAATTGTGGATGGGAAGAATTCTTCCACTGATTTCAAAAAAACCTTATGAGTTGAAGCAATAAAGAATGTTAACGAGTGTGCACAAAATAACATGCTGTTAGATCCCATATATGCTGCTTCAGTAAACAGTAAAGCATTATAATTTTGGTTCCAACATAGTAAAGAGCAAGATAATAAGCTAAGGAAGAATACTCTTTAAAATCTTCCAAATGCCTGTGCATACTGTTGCCCTGTGCTTGAGACTGTTGGCAGATGATTCAGTCGCTTTATCTCTGTGTCACTGCAATGAAATCAGCCTGAAGTTCAGATGAACATGTTAATTTGTGCAGAAATATATTAGTGTAACTTAAATCCTGGGTGGGTGAGCACAGTTGCAAGTGTAGCTCACAGCACACTCTGTTTCGGTCATGAACAAATGACAAAGAGGACCATGTCAGCAGCTAGTAGAAATTTTTGTTGACTCACTTATGCCACTTGTTTTTACCAGAAACTCCCCCTGCCCCAAGTGTGTTCACACAAACAGCCCGTGGACAAACCCGCTCCAAAGCAGCAAACAGCCATAGTGCTTAGCTTGAAAAAACAATGCCCACCTAAAATGCCCGTCTCTGTTAGTCAGCCTGCAGAATAAATAACTCATAGAATCATAGAATGGTTTGGGGTTGGAAGGAACCTTACAGATCATCCCTGCCATGGGCAGGGACACCTTCCACTAGACCAGGTTGCTCAAAGCCTCATCCAGCCCTGCCTTGAATACTTCCAGGGATGGGGCATTCACAACTTCTTGGGGCAACCTGTGACAGTGCCTCACCATTGTCAAAGTAATTAACTGAGAAATTGTGCTGACAATTGAGGCAGGCCTACATTCACCCAGCTGTAGAAATTTCAGTGTTAACCTGTGCCCTCGTTCCTGGTGCATCCTTTCACAAAAACCACACTCAGGAAACATCATCACCACTACTGACAAATTTCCACTACTTGAGTGAGGCAGGGCAGATGTTGGCTGTTAGACTGCCATCATTCTGAAGAGAAAGATCAGGAAGGAGTTTATTTCCTTAGCTTGTTCTAAAGTTTCCCCTTGCAGAGTCTCCTTACAGATTTCTCCCTTTTCCACTCTACTTCTACTGCACATGCTGGAGGCACCCCCAAGCCCCTGTGTTCTTCTTGTCTAACACCCACAACATGTGTGATGTGTTACAAGCCTCTTCCTCCACTTAGATGAGGTTGAAGACCTCTGGATATCATGCCTTGCTCTTTGGATTAGACATGTCTGCTTCGCACTGTACCAGAGGGATGATGCAGGGAATAGAACCTTCTATTCTTCAGCCTTTAACTTATGAAGGCTGAGATCCAAGCAAGCCAACAGCAGCTTTGGCTTGAGTAGAAGGACAGCAGGTAGCATTGCCATGATGTAGGAACAGACATTACTGACCAGCTGAAAGAAAGGGTGGGCTTTGTGGTTAGAATACTGCTCTGGCAGGAAGAAGCCCATGTGATAAAATCCAGCATGGCAGCAAAGAGCAGAGCCTCCCACGTGCTACCCCAAAATTACAGCTCAGGGCTCTCTTGTTTTTGCTCTTTCAGCCTAGGAATCTTACACTCTGCCTGATGAGACCTTCAAGATGAACATTTTTCTAGAGCCGATGGTTGAAGGCGGTCTGCTGAGGAGCCTGAATATTTGGTGTCCTAGTTCCCAGGTAAATGCCCTATTCCTATGGACAGGGATACCAATGCTTCTGAAAAACAGCGTGAGTTCAGCTCTGCTCTGTGCTCAGCATTTCTTGTTTCCTTGCACTGGGCATCTCCAGCTCAGCACCTGCCTCTGCTCCTTGTCCTGATTTCCCCTGTGACTTCCAGGTCTCCTCACTGGCCTTCAGGTACTGATATCTACCACATGGAATTACCCCTTGTTTGACTCAGTTGCCTCACTTTAGGTACTGAGCTATGAAAGTCAAGGATGCTTAAAATACTTTTCTGACTCTTTTCCAACTCCAGCCTATCTTTTTGAAACTCTGAAGAGCCACAGGAAGGTGTACGAACCAAAAAGCTGGATGGAAGTTCCTCAAAATGGTAAGAAGGCAGCTGGGAACATTGTGCCTTCTGCAGTCAGTAAAATATTCCTCAGGTCCTCGTGTACCAATACACACTTGGCTCTCATGCCTGTGTACTTTAGGGGGGAGTGAGAAAGAAGGTAGTTTTTTCCCTCTGGGCTGCATTGCTAGCTCTGACTGAGCAAGGATTGTGTACTATACACAGCAAGATAAATGGAAACCATTTGGACTGGTATATATAAGACACATGGGTGGTGTTTGCAACTCAAAGCAAAGCTGCTGTGTGTTACAGTTTTTAACAGAAGTGAAGAGGGAGGGGAACTGTTTAAGTCATTAAGTACTACTGGCTTTAGAGGTTGTAGTGCTTAAAAAATTTAATGGAGTAGTGACACTGTTAGCCTTGTAATATGATGTGAGTGAGGTTCAAAGAATTGAGAGGCTTTTCCAGGTCTTTGCCATTCTCATTAACAGAAGTTCTTGAAGGCACTTGTGTTAATAAAGGAGAAATAGTGGTAGATGCATAAGGCTAATGACCATTGAAGTGAATGAACCAAAACTCTTGTAGAGTCAAAAGTACAAGGTAAATACATTAATATCCAAGCACAGTAAAACGCTTCAAAGCATTAAGGTAACTTAAGGTGCAGTCTGAAAGAGCATCTTGAAAACGTGTGGGATGAGTCCTACCCTACAAAATCGATGAGGTCTTGTACTTCACTGAGCTTATTGCAGGTTCTCAGTTCAGCTGGGCTTTATGGCAGCACAGTTTGGCAGCAGATTTAAAAATAACTTAAAAAGCAACTATGTGAGCTTTGTGAAGCACACCACCGAGCAAATGCACTGACCTGCTGTGACGTGCATTGAAATCCGTTCCTCTCTTTGATTTCATTATGCTGAGGGGATGCAGCATGTTCCTGGACCTGAACATGTGGTAGCCCCTTGCTCACTGAAGTGGTGAAGGGTTGCCCTCTGTAGGGAAGGAAAAATATAATTCAGATACCATCTGTTTACGTCAGCTTTCTTTTGCTGATGTCTGGGTGGAGCCTGGCACAGGCTGAGCTTGGGAGTCCCTGGAGTAGCCTGTTGTAGGAGTGTGCCTCCTAGGATCCACCTGGGAGGGAGAACAGGGGGAACAGCCAATGAAAAATTATTTCAGTGCCCTAGATTTTCTTTTATGGTCGTCCATAATAAATGAGAAACTTTTTATTTATTTAAGGTGCACAATAAATTACTAGATTGAAGATATTTTCAGAAGCAGTGTAATATTTTCAGTCAGAATAGCATGACTTCACAAAAATCAGGACCTTGGATTTAAGTGTCAAGTATTACAGCCAAGATTAGGTTGCAACTTCTGCAATGCTACTTCTACAATCCTACTTGAAAGGATGTCATCTCAAAGGAAATGGTCTTTGCAGTTCAACTATCCCTCTTCCTTTTCCTGTGATATTTGGCTAGCAAAGGGTTTCAGTGATTCACTTTCATGATAGCTCTTTGAGCAAACCGGTCTGCAGGAGTAATGTCTTTTAATCCCCAACAGTAAGATGACCCTAAGTGTTTTAACCACATTCATATGTTGCCAGCGATTTTTATGCTATTGATACAGATGGTATGGATAAGACTCTCTTTATCCTTCCTTTAGAGCTAAAGCCTGTGCTGGTATCCACAGTGTTTGAATATTCTGGTTTTAATAGAAACATGAAAACACCATATGGAGCCAGACAACCATTTCGTTCCCTTAGTGTGTTTGGTGAGTTTGAGTTTACTTTAACATGACATCTTATAAATCATGTATCATGTAGTGACCATATAAGGTTACCTTTTATTGAAAGGATATTGGTGTTGAGAGCTTGCTATGCTTGGGTATTTATTAAGGAAATGAAAGATCTCTAGAACACATGATACATCTTGTGTTACTAAACATTATTAGTTTACCAATAGAAAAGTGTTTCTTTCTCTTGCCTCTCTGAGCCTTCAAGATAAAATTTGCCCTTGGATTGAAGTCTGATGCTGTGTACATCCTGCTGGAGTCACAGACTATTTGACAGCGTGTTTTGAAATCACTCCCAGGTTCATGTTTTATGCAGGAAGGAAACATACCTGTGGAGATAGCCTCAGGCAGTGGTAATTAAAATATGACCGTGTGCCACATGACCTTAAGGCATATTACTGCTTCAACCCTTCACCTCACAGTTGTTAAAATACTGGGTTTGGCTTATTAACAAAGCACCATCTCTATTTAAGAAAGGTGCCGGGGAAAACAGGTCTATCATCTTCCCCTTTGTAGGAAGGAAGCAGTAAGAGATAGCTCAGTTAGTTCAGTGACAATGTAATATGTGTCCATTTTCTGCTATCACAGCTGCAAAATGCCTAAAGCAGGTGGTGCAGCATAGTGAATCCACCAGTTTTGGAGAGAAAGCAACAATATGAAGATAGTAGCAGAATTGAAACATCAAAGTATAGGTTCCTGTGTACCCAGTCTCCTAGTCCTCACAATTTTCTCTGAGCTCTTGCAATAATCAAATTTGAAAAATGTGTCCCTGCTTTTTTCTGTGTGTGACGGGCTGTTAACTGGAGAGATCCACTGTTTCAGGAAGAAAATCCCGATTATCTCCTGGGAGAACATGCCACCTTGCAGGGAAAGGGGCTACTTTCATGTGTGACCCTCTTGCCACCATGAAACCATTTAGACACAGATCTCTCAAACTGTATCTCATCACGGTGTGTAATGTAAAGTGACAAGGCTTTTGCAACATGTTGGGATTGACTGTACCACTACAGCAATACTTGATTTCCTCCACCTGCTTTTTAAGAAAACAGGATTTCCAAGCACTTCTCACAGACACTGAACTCACCACAAGAGGAGGAAAAAACAAGGCAGCACAAGTAAAAAAAAGCTTTTGGTATCAGTTAAAAATGTTCTTTTCTAGATCACTACTGTGTATGAGTAATACCTGCAGTAGCTCCTAATGCTCAGGAGTAATTAAATAACATCTTTCTTTTAAAATGGAGAAGTAAAGGCTAGGAGAAGTCCCCAGGTATGTATCCCAACCATACCAGAGTCACAATGTCAGGCACCACGCCCAGACTTTTCAAAAGACTACAATACAGGATTTACAGAACTTGGTAGCTTCAGTGGGAGGGTTTTAGGCAGATCTTCCCTGGTTCCCCCCGAACCTTGATGGATGCTCGTGAGCAATGGTCTCAATGAAAACCTGGGTGAAGCAGGAGTTGGTGCTGGTGAGGATGAGTAACTGGAATTTGTTGTTAGTCAGTCTGTGGAGTTTGCACTGTGTGCCAGTGCTGGGTGTGGAGTTGCCTTGTGTGGGTTGCACAGACAGAGCACATTTGCTTGTGGATTGTCTTCTGGAACAGTTCTGGTTTGATTTCACATATATACACATGCTACAGCACACTACATCCATAAAGAGTGTAAATAGACTTGACACTGCAGAAAGATAAGCAGAGGCAAAAGTGACAGCAAAATAAATAAATCATCTAGTACCACAGCCTCTCTGTAGACAAATCTTTAATGACTGCAGACTCTGAGGCCAGCAAATAAAGGGTATTCAGAAGTACAAAGCACGGTTAATGACCGTATTACAAATGATGACTGTGTTTTCCTTACGTTCCTGTTTGTTTGCTTTGTCTTTGTTTTCTTTCTATTTCATGGAAGCTCATTCAGTTTCATTTACATTTGATTTCCTACAAATAACTGTGCTCTGTTTAATGTATTCATGTTTAAAGTCACGTTTACTTCAAAGGCAGAGGAACTTCAAATATTCTTAGTTTACTTCTGGCAGGGTACTTCAGACATCTGTTTTGCTCTTGTCGTGTGTACAGAGGAGTTGAGAGCTCCCAGGCATTAACTCAGACCACTGAATGTCCTGCTTAAAGCTCACACCTCTTTCTGGATTGCTATTCCCATCTATCCTTACCTCAGGCACTTTCTTTCCTGCACCTTACAAGGACTGCAGCCATGTAGGGGCTTTGTTGTTAGACACAGAGGAGCTAGAAGTCCAGTCGCTTCATCTGTGACATCCTTTAAATATTGCTTCTCCACCTTTCCCTTATTCAAGCATGAATGAAGCATGGATTTTCCCTATGATTTTTGAGCTTTTAAGATGACCCAATTAAAGTAGCTTCAACAGACTGTGTAAACTTAGACAAGGAAGACCATCTTCTTAGCAGCTGATGTAATACTACATTTTTGCACCTGGGAAGCCACTAAGTGGTTGTAAGTGCAAGGCCTAATTTAGCCTTGATGTGGTTGTCATAGTTTTTGTTTAAAATCAGTTTTGGAAACAAATTTAGGCTTCTTTTGGACTGAAAACAAATCAAGCCATTTTCTGCATTCTGAATTAAATGATACGAAGCTTCTTCAGTCAGTGTCATTTTTAAATGCCCGTTGGATGGCAATGGCCAGAGGTTATGGCCTACAGCCACGATTAGGTCTGGCCTGACATACGGGTATGTAAACCATAGCTCAGGATTTCACAGTTAAATAAATGTACATCAACTGAGGATCAAACCTCCTTCTTCATAGAATCACAGAATCACAGAATGGTTTAGTTGGAAGGGAACGTAAAGATCATCTAGTTCCAAACCCCCTGGCATGGGCAGGGATGCCTTTCACTAGACCAAGTTGCTCAGGGCCCCATCCAACCTGGCCTTGAATTCTTCCAGGGAAGGAGCATCTACAACTTCTCTAGGCAACCTACGTCAGTGTTTCATCACCCTCACAGTAAAGAATTTCTTATTAATATAAAATCTAGACCTACCCTCTTTTAGTTTTAAAACCATTAGCCCTCGTCCTTCTTCTTCTATAACATTTGCCATAACTGTCACAGATGAAATATAGAAGATAACTGTAAAAGACTTTGAAGAAAAAAGTTGAATCCATGTGACTCTATGTATCTATCAGATTTACTAAATCTGTCATTCCAGCAGTGTGATTTCCTGGATTGTTCATGTGACATAGCAAGATCCCATAGTCCAGGGAAAACAAGGTGTTAAATGTGAAAAATTTTTCCCTCTTACTCTTCATATTCTAATAGAGCAAAAGGGTAGTGAAGAGAAGATTGAAAAATAAGAACCAATCCTTAAAACAGAGTTGTGATCAGTAGAGCATAAGCAGTGGTTCACAGTAAATTTTATAGAATTACAGGCAAAAATTCCATTCAGATATGCATCATAGATTAAACAGAAAACAAAAAAGCACACAATAAGTACAGAGTTATATTTTCCAAGGGAAAATATATTAACAGAGCTTAAAATGACAAAATATCAGAAAGATTTGCACTTCATGGTATATTATTTTATATTAGAAAACTTTAAAAGTGCTTTTGGCTGAGTTCAGAAGGGGAATATTTGGATTCATTATTTGATACAACTTTATACTCTGTGGTAGTAAAACAGGGCTTGCATTGTCCTCTTGGGACTGCTTTGAACAAATGTGGCTTGTGTGAACCCCATGAACTGCTGGGGTACAGGTTTTACAAAGGCAGTTCATTCAAACCTTATTTTCTCTGAAGCTCAAATTCATCAAGTGAATTGCTTAGTTTCACTCCAGACAAAAACTAGTTGGTGGCTTTTTTTCCCCTTCACCAGGTTTTGCTCATCAAAATGAGCAAGAAGTCTCATTCCCCTAAAACACCATAGTGAACCCAAGTGAAAAAGAATAAAACCTGGGCATTCATATGAAAATATATTATGGAACCTGCTCGGTGGTGTGAAAAGAAAATTAAAACCCTAGTTGATAACTTGGATTGCTTTTATGATATGATATTTTGCAGCAATAATTGTTCCTTTCCTTGAAACCACACTTTCTTAGGAAGATTTTAATTAGAAAGTTTCTCCTTCTCTTTGCTGTACTCATGGTATAAAAAGGAAACCCCTCAGGGTTCCTTCCATCAACTTATAGATAAAGTGCTTCCTGGTTTACATATGGTATGAGTGTCTGACACTGAAAATTGGCTCAGTTTGTGTTGTTTTCTGATTAGCTGATGAGTCCATACAGCATCTTGTCTGCATCACCTTTGTCTTTGTTCTTGTAGTAGGCTATTTAAATGCTATTGTGAATATAGGAACAGGATGAAAACAGTTCAATAGCCCTTCAATAATAGTCTGGATTTATGTTTTTGCTCTATAAGACATATGAGGATTCAGAGACATTTTGGAGACATGTAGAGCTCAGAAGATTGACCTAACCTGTATTTCTGATGCAACCAATTTTTTTTCTATAAACATAAACTACTCCTTCCAGAATATGAATCAAAGAACCTGCCTATGTGTTGTAGTTATTTAACTATTAGAAAAGGCTTCTGGTATGTTAGTCCTTGTGGCAATAAAAACTCCTTAGGGAATGAAAGTAAATTTATGGCCTACTATGTTTAGTGTTTTCAGACCTAGTTCTGGATTTAGGGGATTTTTTTTTCTCCCTTACAGTTTAATTTATTAAACATGACTAGATTGTGGTATTCATAGAATTCATGGGATTATACAAAAGCGGATTGGAAAGAAGTCTGTAGAGGTCATCTAGTCCATTCCCCACTCTAGGGCAATGTCAAATTGTATGTGGATCTTGTCTCAGTGATGGAGACTCCACAGCATCCCCAAGGAGTCTATTCCATTGTTTAAGTGTAACACTGGAAATTTTTTTCCTAATGTCTAACCTTAAACTTTCTTCCTATATTATAAACCATTTGTTTCTTGTCCTGTTCACTGTGGTCACAGAGAAGAGACTGTCTGCTTGCTTTTTACCACAATCACTTACAGATTACCACTGTTATGTTTTGCATCAATCTTTTTTTCTCTACACTGTGCAGGTCCAGCTCTTTCTGCCAGATGCCCAGATTTTTGGTTGTTTCTGTTGCTCTCCTTTGGACCTCATTGGCTTATATATTCCTTAAAGTGAAGGGGCCAAAACCTAGTCTGGATGCAATGCCCTGTCAAGTAAAGGAAAAAAAAATAGTCTTTGGTTTTCATGTTTGTCTTCTAAATAACTGTAACATGCAGATCCTTACCTACAAAACTGTAAGTCAATTATTCCTAGCTTCTACTGCTGGGTCATTTTATTATATAACATTCACTTTGCTTGATTTGCATCCTATTTTTCCTGTTCTGGAACACTAGTCCTTTCCTGGAGCATAGGTGGAACCTCTCCCAGATAATGTGCATTTCAATAGAACCACAATCACTTCTATCATCCAGTTCAGTATCAATGAATAGTATCAGGGCAAGAGACGCCTCTGTGGAACACACTTAATGCAGCCTTTGACAGTGAATCATGAATAATTATTCTCTTCAATATGGTTTTCTAGCCAGTATTGCACTCATTCTCTAGCAGGTTTACCCTAGTCCACTTTCTTCTCTTCTTTATCAGAATGTTATATGAGACACTGTCAGAAAACTTACTAGGCTCCAGATATATCACATTTACTGCTTCTTCCATGTCTGCAAGGTCTATTATACTGTGGGGGAAGGAAATTACATTGATGTGACACAATTTGTTCTTGACAAATCCATGCTGGCTGTAACTCATCTCCTCCTTAATCCTTATAAATAGTTTCTTTGATTATTTGTTCCAGCATTTAAAATAATACAATTAGAAAAGTTGTCAATTAAACCTCATTTTTCTGCATATTCATTACTGAAACTACACTAAGACGGGAATATTTTCAATTTGCCCTTATCTTAATAATGGTAGAAATAAAGCTGCAGATCTATTTACTCCTTGCCTGGAAATACTATGCTATGCTAGGAAGTCCATAGTCTGATTCCAACCTCTTCTACTGAACACATTTCTCTTTTTTCTTTCACTTTTTGTTTAATTGAAACTCCACAAAGCTTAATTTTCTCTTTCAGGTCCGGCTGCAGCAGCCAGGTTTTGCCCTGTGGGGAAGGAATAATGTGCAAGATTCCTTTCACCTTGCAGGTGAGACTGAAGGGAGTTGCTCTGTTGTCCCCTCCTGGCAGAGGTGGCACTACTGAGCACTACCACTGGGAAAGCACTGATGCCAGCAGGGACTAAAACCAGTTGCTGCTGGTGGAGGACCTGGCAGCGTGGTTCCAGGAACAGGGCTACTGAGATTGCTGGAAGGGTCAGGAGGAACAAGAAGGTGAGGGAAAACTAAGGCCCTAAATCAAATAAAGCTTTTAAATCATTTCACTTTCTTTGCAACACAGCTAGGAATGAAACATTCGAGATTTGGTCTGGCAGTCATTCTTTCCTAACTCTGCTTTTCTTTAATTATCTAACAAGATACATACAAGCTGTAAGGCTTGTAAGAACTCTTTGTAATCAATAATCATCTCTGTTTAATATTTATTGCATCATGTGGCAGGCAGAACAGAGTGACCTTCTCAATACCCCCCCTGCCCTCAGCCTCCCCTTGGAAGGAGTCAGGCGTGGTGTGTCCCTTGACGAAGAACTTTTCTCCAGCCCCAGCCAACTTCAAAAGACACTTGCTGTGATCTAAGAGGTTAATACCAAATATACAGTGCAATCCTTGGCAATAAATCTCAACTAACTGTCTTAATCAAGTACAGAAATGTTCTACCTTTTCTCTGCACAAAAAAACCCCAAACCAACCCACTCAGAAAAACCAACAAAGAAACAAACTGAAAAGAAAATAGAGGCAACAGAGAAATTGTAAATTGTATAATGTATGACTTTATTGTTTTGGGGGGACTTTTATTGGCTGCTGCTCTATATACAAACTTTTAAATTTAATATACCAGTATGTCTCCCAGCGTCGATTTCAAGGAGATGAGCATCAAACCAATTACACTTAATTCTTTTGGATAGGGCATATTAGACTTTTTAAAAATAAATAGTCAGAGAAGAGTAAATGTAAATAAAAAGGTAATCCACAGGATCTACTCCACAGCAGGCAAAGTAAATGAATATTTCTTTTCACCGCCACTTCTTTACGGTTCCCAAACCTTCCCCCCAAATTAGATTCTAGGTTGTGTAAGGTCTAAGATGTGCACCTAGACAAAGGGAGAGCAAGGAGTATCCTACACTGCCATGTGCCTGAAGCTTTCTATTATTTAGCAGAAATCATTAACCATTCCTTTGTTAGACCCTGCTGCCTGTGAAAGCAAGTTCAAGCAAATTTGCTGCTGTATCCAGTATGTTTTACACAAGGGAACTACAGCTGCTTGTGCAGATGCCATTGCACAAGCTCTGAATTGCTACTGTTAAAGCTATAGACAGTTGTAAAAATAAGAATAAACTGTATCCAGTGTTTCTTTAATTATATGTTTTGATTTGTCTGATTAATTAAAATAATTCCTATGTTGTTTTTTCTTTTTTTCTACTCCTTCCAAATTTTGTCTTCCTATTCCTCCACTTCCCCTGATTTATCTTCCAAGGCTTTGCAGATGATATGAAGTGGAGCTCCTTCCATGTTCAAATATCTGAGGTGTCCCATGAACAGATTGTAGCAAACAAGAATATTGAAGATGTAGCCACTACTGCAATTTTTTGAAAAAAATTACCTTCCAGTACAGAAAATCATATGTGTTTTTTTGAAGTTTACACTGAGCTGCAGATTTGTATCTTCTAAAGGAAGCTAATGAGCTTTCTAATTTCCTCTGGAAAAATACACCAGACAGTGTTTAGGATCGATGGATTGTAATGAGAGTTTTGAATGGATATCAGAATGGAAAACAATTATCAGATACAATACATGGTCTATTTGGCATGTTTGATGTTGCACTTGTTTTCTTCATCCATGTTTAGGTGGAACACAGCAGCACTTCTCTGACTCACATTTTATTGCTGTGCTGGACATTTGAAGGAATGAAGTAAGGTCTGGATTTGTCTTTGATAAGCGTGATTTCATCTTGGTGTTTGGAAAGGATTTACCTTGCAGATGGTAAGAGGTTTGCTGTGGCATTGACAGGCTTTTTTGGCTTAAGGCTTGGTACCTGAGCTGCAAGGAATCATTGAAGAAAAATACTGACTCTTTGAAAGCAAGCTGCTGTAAGCAAATTGCTGTTTGGAAGTATTTGCTGTGCCACATTTTAAATACCTGTGGCATGCACATCACATCCTGTGAGGAGATAACTGCATCACTATCACCTTGGGCTCTCCTTGTCCAGTTAAACTGTACCTCAAAGCTAAGCAGGTATCTCTGCCTTGAAGAATCGTACCCAGGACTACAGGTGGCATTTGCACCACTCTTTCCCCTGTATTCTGCTCTCTGAAATAATTTTACTTCTGGCCCAAATGCACTGGTACACCATAGCTCATGATCAAACAGAAAGGTGAGACAGATCCTTTCATGGGATCATCAGCACTACTGTGTCCAGGTGCCATCTCAGCTTCTTCAGGGAGCCAAAAACCTATTGACTGCCAAAAGCTGTGAGGGTGCTGTAAGAAAAGACCATCTTTAATTTACCTAGTCTTTTACTTGCTTCCTTAGTCGTTGGCTTCTCTGGCACAGGAAAGGAGCTCTCTCCTTGAACCCTCCTCTCACTAGAGGTAATGTAGTTCTCTTTTGAATATGATTCACCCAATTTATGTGCTCACCCTTCCCTTCCTCCAAGTATTTCCGTGAGCAGTTTATGACCTTGTTTGCATGCTTGCAGGAAGCCAGTGTTCCTTGGGCTAAAATGCAGAGCAAAATTAAATAATTTTTAAATTGGAGTTAATGCTAGTAGGGATTTTTTTCCTAAGCTCATCATGTTCTGTTTCACATGCAAATCTCTCTCCTCTTTTCATGTAAGGCACCAGTTTTATTAACCTTTTTAAGTAAGTATTTTCTCTCATTTCCTGTATCTGCCATACCTGACCACAGTTCCTTGTTATTACTAATGAAACACTCATAATCATAGTAATAACCATCTTCTTCATTTACACAGCACCACTAGCCAAGCCTCCCAAGCAGTCAGGGAAGGAATAAGGTCTTCTCATTAGGAGTATAACAAACTGAAGGCGTGACAGGACACAGCATAATAACTATAATATCACCAGCCTGGAAAGTGAATAGGTAAGCAGTGCACGGAGATTAGTACTGGAGAGCTCATTGAGAGGCATTTTTCAGGATCTTCTCCCCAAGAAAAGAGAGAGGCCATTGAGAAACATTGTCTGGCACATAGCAGTGCATGCTTGTGTGTGGGCCTTCAACACAGAGAGTAGCTAGATGGTCAGCATGCCTGAATTTCAGTGAAAGTTAGATACCTAACTGAACTGTTCTCAGGCTGCCTGCTTGAGTGACTGGGGGACACAGCCACTTACTCTACCAGGTAAATTCAAGAGGATGTGAAGCAGCTTTATTTACTTGTTTAGATTTTTATCAGTGGCCAGGTAGGCTCAATATCCAGACATGACAGTGCAGAAGCTTTGTTCAATGAATGTGAATGCTTATCTCTGCTTTCATTCCCTCCTCTGGTCAGGATGACTTCTTTCTTTGTTTCTACGTGACACCTTGTGTACTCTTTGGTTGTTCAGCGATTACATTACATGCTTTACACAGACAGCCAAACCTTTGTTACTCTCATTAAAAAAAAAATCCCATGCTGTTTTCTGCAATGCTTTAAGGCTATTTGCAAATTAAAGTCAGTGGAAAATGCAACAGGCTGCTTGCTCAGCAGCATTAGCGGTGGGGAAACAAAGTGGAGGTTTCCTCTGCCCCTTTTGTGCCTCCTCAGTACAAAGACGTTTGCCTGGGGTGTGATGGTGGGAGCCAATGTGCTTCCAGATTTCCCAGGGGTTTGTGTCTCCTCCTTCTCTGCTTTGGCATGTCTGGTGGTGCTGCTTCATGCCCTCTGGGCGCGTGTAGCCATAGGACAGGAGCTACGAAGACAATTAAGAATGACACAGTAAATGAATAATTGGAATATGTTGCACCAAGGTTGGGGTCAGCTTCCTTCTGTTCTTCAAAAGGGATGTTTTCCGTCACCCAGAGAAATAACTTCATCACTTCTGTCTTTCTTCCTCAAAGTCACCTCTTACCTCTCTGTTCTTCCCTTGCGTTCCCACACCCATCTCTTTCCTAGAATTGCTGGCTTCCAGATTTGCTCACTGTCAGTGTATTGTCTGCCTGCACATTTTGTCTAGCTAGAGCCAAAGTTATTATTCAATCAAAACTCAGCAGGAGTTTTGTTGAATTATTGTAAACTCACTGGGGCAAAAGCTGTGCCTTCCTATTCAGCATTGAGATACCTTGCATATTGATTGTGGCTGAGAGAGAATAAAAATGAATACATTCATATTGATTACATTTGTTCTTACTCACTATTAGACTCACTGCATGGCCCCAGTAGATTTATGGTTTCTTTTCATGACTATTAGCAATAAATCAATTTTTTTTCTCCTTCTCTTCCTTTTTCTTTAAGTAAGCTCATGTTCTGCAGAATGAATTTGAATAAGAAGAGTCAATTGTACAATAACTTGTGGGAAAGTTTGATGAGCTGCCTTTAATTTCCCACTCACTTTGAAATATCACTCCTTGACACGTGTGAAACCTGAACATTCTTCCCACATGCAGTTCAGATGCTCTGGGCCCACTAGACAAAAATTTTGTGCACCAGTGTGCTTTTCCTAATGAGCATGTAATTTCTTCCCCAGTATAATTATGACAGATATTACAACTGGGGACCAGACATGCAGAGCGATGCTACTCGTCCCACCTGGGAAACCACAGAAAATTTGCATAATTCCAGGTACATATTGGAAAATTCAGAATTTTAAGCAATATGAGCATGCTTATTATATTCTTTTCCAAGGCTTGATTCCATATCACATCTTTACTGCTGCGAATGGCATTGTGAAGCTTAGATACACTGTGCAGACTTAATTTTCAACCCTTTGGAGAGCGAAATTTTGGTTCATGAGCAGTAATTGAACAATCCAAGTGTATTGTGCCTGTATTGCAGTATTAGATTGATGACATAGAGCTCTGGGACCTAAGCAAGGATGATATTTCTGTCTGTCAGCCACACACAGCAGATTTGAACAGAACTGGCAAACTGGAGGTAGGCAGAAAAGGGTGAGAAGGGTGCCCTCCTAAAGCAGAAAGGAGGCAGATGGAGTGACACCAAAAATAGAATGAAAGAGCTACAGTTCATGGAACTGAGCATTGGCTCTGGAGAAAAAACCAGAAATACTAAAGGGTGTGACTACTGATGGATGTACACTTAAATGAAACAGAAAATAATGGAGTGGACAAAGTGAAGAGAAAGTTCATACCCGGTGTCATGTAAAAGATATCCTACTGTTGACATCTGCTAAGCTCAGGAGGAGTCTCCCACAGAAAGATAGCAAAATCCCCTCACTCAACGCATTTAAAAATAGACTAAACAAACCTCAGTGATCCAGACTCTCACCCCCTTACTCACATGGGCTGTAACTCACTCCAGAAGTCATTCTTCCAAAGCCTGGGAACACTGGCAGAATGAGAGGGTCTGAGCTGGATGCAAGGCAGAAATCCGGTGCTGGGCATTGCAGCAGGCATGGATTCCATGACTTATCAGCTCTTTTCATGACCAGAGCACTGCCTAGG
The DNA here is from genome assembly GCF_036250125.1 of Pseudopipra pipra. NCBI lineage: Eukaryota > Metazoa > Chordata > Aves > Passeriformes > Pipridae > Pseudopipra > Pseudopipra pipra. The sequence goes on from NC_087554.1 coordinate 56,016,831, forward strand.
CTCATTGTCTGTGTGTATCCCTTCCTGCATAGGCATGAACTCTAGACATAGGCTTAAAAGCAGGTATTAAAAGGGTCTTGCAGGATCAGGACCTGGAGGGTTGCATACAGCAAAATACAGGAGCGCTCTGTCTCACTTCATTCAACCTCAGCAGAGCTCTGACAAATGTATGAACTAACTTTCCTCCCTACACAGCTCTGAGTGATGACAGTATCTTTACGATCTTCCAGAGGAAGTAACTATTTGTCGATAAACATCTCCTCTCCAAGTACTTAGTAAAAAGACACATTCTTTTGTATACATTTAATTACAGGAGAACAGATTTAGTCCAAATAATTATGTAATTTAAACTGTGCAGTCTTTCTCAAAGAACTATATTTAACCTTCATTTGAATTTAACTTACACATCACAGTGCCCCTTAAGCAGTTTTGTAAGCCAAAACACTGATCAAATATTTTTAAAATGTCAAATGTTACTTAGTTGTGGATAGTGCTGAATTTGTTTTTAGAGATTACTTCTTTTGATCTGCTGCTATTTTTGTCTTTCCCATTGTCATGTTCCTCTTCATCAGATGTTTAATCCATACAACACAGGAGTTTCTAGACAACTGAAGAATTCAAAGAAGATATGTAGGGGAACCCTTCAAAAGTTTCATTGCATTAAACAGGATACAGATTACTGTCTTGTCACTACAGACCCCAGCAGTTGGAAGGGATAAAAAAAGGCCTTTTTAAATTTAAGAATTATTAAAGGATTAGAAAATGTTTGCATGAAGTAAGAAGAGTGCTGTAAGGGATGATCTTACAGCACTAATATAAACCTGTATAGTTTTATTGGCTTTAATGCATCATTCACCTATTCTGATTTACACAACTCAGGATCTGGCTCTATATATCTAAATGTATCTTGTGCTGCAGGGACATAAATAATTTTTCTCCTGACTTGCTCTCTGCTATTGTCTTGGACCTGTAAATTGTACATATTAGGTTCACTAGCAGTGCAGTAAAAGTAAACAGCAAGAGATGGAGTAGCACAGTTTGAATGAATTATAACACAAACCATGGTAGGTCTGACTTACATTAAACTAGCTCACTAGAACAAGCTTTGCATGAAGTGGCTTGTATTTCAAAGTTGTATCTGAGGTTGATTCTTAGTTAAAAAAAATAGGATCTAAATGATCATCAGAATGTTATCGGTCTCTTTGGAACAAACAAAAGCTGAAATAGCTCCACAGCTCAGTCATAAAAACAATAGAGCTGGAAGACTTTTCCTGTAGCAGCATCTCCCACTGGGTGACAGCAGTTGAAAGTACTTACGATGATTATGATTAATTTCATTAGTGCTCGATTCACTTTAATACTTTCTCCCTCTATCTCTGAATGCAGATAATTTTTCCCTGCAAGTAAATCCAGGGTGACAGTTTAATAGGCTCAGACATGCTTAGATCCAAAATGAGACTGCAATATTAATATACTATTGACCAGCTATGGATTAAGCAAACTGAGGGCACACTTAAGTAAATGATTTCAGAGGGACAAGTTAATGTGCTAAGTGGTTCATAGGCAATGATTAAAAATATTTTTCATTTACTTGGAAATTAATAGGTTTCTTTAATTAATCTAATAAAGTCAGCCTATGGTATGTTTCAAATTTGGTATATGCTTTAAAGGAAGATGCTGACTTGCTGAATCTGGAAATCCCGGTATTGCTTGTAAAGGAAAATAAACAATTACATATAGCTAACCTTTCAGATGGCTAGAGTTTCCCACAGGCCAGCTTCTTTTCCATGAGTATTATTGCATATATCCTTTGCATGAAGGGCATTATGAATCTAGAAATTAAAAAGTCAGCATCAAGATCCTATATATGAATTTATGATTCATCCAAATGTCTTTGGGGATACTCAAAGTACCTAGCCACAACTGTATCTAGTCAGATGAGCATTTTTTCATCCATCAGACTTGCATCTTTCAATCTCAATTGAACAAACAATTAAAAAAATTGATTGCAAAAAAAAATTTTGCAAGAAAAGCAGCCTCTATGCCAAGAAGTGTTAAAGCCTTGTAAAAAGGAATAGACAGCGGGATGATGAAATCAGCTAAAAACTTTGCATGAGTTTGATTTGCCCAGAAGATGCTCAGATAAATGGTTATCTGAGATGTATTAATAGCTCAGCATCAACAACTTTATGTTGGAGAAATTAATTCAAAAGATAGTGCCTCATTAATAGTCTTATGGTGGTTTGTACTGCAAAAACACTAAGACGCTCCATCTGTTGAATATTGTACATGTGTCAACACAGGATCGTCCTGGCCCTCAGAACTGCATAAACTCAGAAAATGGCTCTGTATTTGCCTGTACCTGTGTGGTGATCAGGGAGTCACACAGAACTCACTGAATTCTCAGAGATTACTGCTCTGAATTTGCAGTAGATAATCGAGTGCCCAAAGTTCGTGGTCATTCCCTGAACAATTTATTGCATGTTCACCCAGCCCAGCTGCAGTTTTTCTGGTGGAAAGTTGCATTATTTCCAGAGCAAAGGTTGGGCTATCCAGCATCAAATCTTGCTCTGGTGATTACCTTCTCTTTAGCAAATCAAAACAGAACATTTTGTTGTCTTCTGAACCCTTTTCCCAGCATCCTAGTATGTAATCATTCCCACTTTAATGATGTTGTCTCATCTGACAGGGCTGCCATTGTACAATTCTGAAAATCAGAAGTTCTTTGGTTTAACCATTTCCAGGCCTAATGAAATGATGAAACAGGGACCAAAGATTTCACCTTCTTAATCTCTCAGTTTTCCCCCCCTTGTCCTAATTACTGCAAGAGAGGATCCTTTCTCTCTGTTTTTGCCAGCAGTTTTCACATGCGTATACACAGGCGGGAGATGCTTCTCTTGAGTCTTACCTGTTCCTCGGCAAACCTGAACTAGGAAAAATGGCCATCTTCCCCTGATTCACTGTGGGAAAGTCATTATCAAAAATGTAAGAACAGCAAATCTCTACTCCCCTGGCAAAACCTGCCACATACTCAGTGACCTGGCAGCCATGAGGAGTGTCTGATGGAATGATACGCTAGTATGTATAGTACACATTCGATGTAGGAGGGAAAGAAGAGAAGGAGGAATGGACATTTGCCTTAGGTCTTCATGTTAGAAGTTGTATTCTTTACATTTATCCCTCTTGCCCCAGGAACATTTGCATTGGAAAGCCTTCAAAGTTTTCTATCCAAGTTAGTCTGGAAAAAACCCTCCAACAATATTGCTACCAGAGTTGCGAAAAGCTTTTTGGACTCGTTCCGTTCACTGTGTATGTGGATGTGTCTGTGTATGTTTTTGTGGTAGGCGGGGAGGGAGGAGAGGGAAGTACTTTCAACTTGCAGATAGGTTTTCCAGTGGGTGGAAAAGGCATTTGAAATCCATGGAGCCAGATTGGGTTACAACTGCTGAGGATCTGGCCCAGGTAGCTGCAGTGTTGTGCAGTGCTGTGGTTTGGAGAAACATGAACACAACTGTACAGAAGGAAAAGCTGAAAGAGATGTTTGGTAGCCAGACCTGCTTCTTTCATGTGTGAAGGACAGCTGTGCAGCTGCAAGGAGTGATGCCTGCAAATTCATCGGATATGTGCAGTTTCTCTCTCTTTTGTGGGTCAGATCAGAGTGATTGCCTTCCTTGAATGTTTGCGGTGAGTTTAATCTGAGGTGTGTCTGCTCCTTTGCATCTGCAGCTGAGGGTGGCAAATAAAATGGCTGAGTATTGCTGTAGGCAATTCTGTCGCCAAGACTGGAATGAGGCAGCCTTGAGAGGCTGTGAAAAGCCTCTCTTTTGAAGCAGACCACAGGTAGACAAGGTTTGCTGCAGGTGGACATTTGGAAAAAGAAAAAAAATAACGTGTTACTTTAATGTCTGAAATAAACTGAAACAGGGCAGCATTCTTGTGTGTACAAACAAGGCTACAGTGAAAAGAGGTTATCATTAGAGTTACCTTCATGGTAGTGATTCTGCAAGTCTTTTAATTCAAATGGTAGCCTCCTGGATGCATTAAAGTTGAACGAAATTACTTGATTGAAAGAAGTGTGGAAGTCCATAAATCAGTGGTGTGCAAAAGACTCATGAAGGGGAGGCAACTCTTATTTCTAGTTTTCTGGAATGGAAAAAATTCTGGATTGGGGTCCTAATGACAGCTGTTGGTCTCTAGGGGACCAGCAAAAAGTGATAATGTGAAAACTGTGCTAAATACCATTTCTCGTTCCTTGTAATTTCATTCACTTCTTTGGAAAGCCGTGGTGGTAATGAAGAGAAGGAACAGGTGAGACTGCAGGCTTTGTTCGTAGCTTTGCTACTAACCTACATATGGATTTCATTAAATCTCTATGCCTAAGAGAATTTTTTTTAGGATTAGTATCGCTGTAAGAGAGGCCCTCCCTTCTTGGTATGACATTTGTCTAGCATAATTTCTACATAACTATTCTTAGATACATCACATTTCTTAGAATAAGTCTGCTTCATTAAAGATATCACAAAACTTGCTCTTGTCTTATAAATGAAGTATGCAGACAATGAAAGCTGCAAATTTGGTGTAATTTATTTTAGGTGATGATTTGGCCTTAACCATAAACCCTATATCCTTTGTTCTAATTTGGTAAAAAAGAAAAGTCATTGCTTGTCCAGCATCGTCTGACATGGAAAGTGACTCAGTTCCTCATCAGCCCAGGAATCCAGGCTTTAGTAATGTCTGGGATTTGATTATGCTCACATGACTAGTTTCTGAGAGGAGCTGGTAAACTTCGTTTTGCTTCAGTTATTGGTTTCTAAGGCTATGAAAGGTCAGGATAAACCATCCATAAATGCAGCAGCGATTAAAACCTCACTTAGCTTATTGCACAGTATGTAATTGTTCATCCTGTGTCACATAATAAAATCTGATGGAGATAACTGCCTCTCATTTCCTTTCATTTAAAGGAACAGTTATGCACTACACATACTGTTACCTGCATGTACATAAGAGCTGTTTCTGTTTACATAATGGCTGTGTATTAAAACAGGGGGTATAACTGAGTTCTGCTATGATCTCTCACTCTACCATTGCTGACTTTGTCTTACAGTTCTCATCAGGACAAAATAGAAGAGCGAATAGTCTGCCTGATGGTGGTATCCTTAAAAAAAGTCTGATGACATTGCCTTTGTGGTTTACAGGTTCTCCTATTTGTGAGCAAAGTTGAGAAATGTCATCCAGGCATTTAGAGCTCCCATTTTCTGAACAGCTCAGCTTTTGATGACTGCCAAAAAATAGGAGCCAATTTTCCAAAGAGCTCCATATAGTGTTTCTGACATAACTGTGGCTTGAAAATGTGGCTATGATAATTGTGTTAGGAGCTATGCTGAATGGGTTTAGAAAAGCTGGGTGTGCCCAGAGTACTGTTAAAAGTCTGTCACTGTGATATTCCAGTGCCATGCCCTCCAAAGCATGTGTCACTACTGTACAATTCATTGCCTCTCTATGCCCTGTGTACTTTTATTAAAACCTGGCACTGTTTTTGCTTTCCAAACACCCTCTGATACTGCCTGCCCTCTCACAGGTGAACTGGAATCCAGCTGCCCTAAGCCTCAAATTGCTATACAGATTATCACAGCCATAATCTCTCCCTTCTCTTTGTGTCTTTAGCAAGACAGTCTGTAAATGCAGAATCTAAACACTGCAGAAAGAAATCTGCCTCTTTTGTTCCCTGGACTCCTGACTTAGTCTGCCACTCTGCCAAAGCTAGTTACCAGCGTGGCAGCTGATAAATAAAGAACAGGCTGCTTTTCTCTCCCAGCTGTACCTACCCTGAACTTGTTAATGTATCCCTTGCTACTGAGGCCCCACTCTTTAAACAAATTCTCTTAAATAGTCAGCAGCTAATGTAGCTGCTGTAGCTAATGTAGCTGCTGTAGCTAATGTAGCTAAGGTAGTGCCCACCTTTTAAATGTTCATTCCCACTGCATGTTTTGCAGTCACCATTTCTGACACACCAAAAACCACAGGGCAGGGTATACCTGGGAAAGGAAGTCTAAAGGGAAGCTGCCAGCACTGCCAAAGGAGCTCTCAGCCAGTAGAAAAACAGCTCTCCTTGCTGGGAGAGCATGTGTCAAACCCTGTGTTATGATGTTAGTAAATGGCTGTTAGTTGTAGGGCAGGGGAGTTTTGTGTCTAACGTCTAGCTTGGTTTGCTTTAAGCAGTGTCCTCCTCACAGTGTGCCACATTTTATTCAGTCTTCTCATGGAGATGCCTACCTAGATCCCCATTTCTCCCTCCTCACAGGTTTGTACCAAGCCTGATGTGGTCCTGAAGACCTTTTGTAATCCTCACTAATGCCCAATGAACCAACAGATCTCTACCTAAGCAGTTCAGAACCTGAAATACCCTAAAAGAGTGTAAATGTTGCAAATGACTTCTTGCAAAGTCTTTTGTAGGTTATTTCTGTCTCTACTCCAGAGTAGAAGTACTGACACCTTGGCCAAAAGGAAGGTAGGATTTACAAAAATATAGGCTTCTCAGTTCCAAAATCCCCTACCCTGCAGGCCTTAGTTCAACTAAGCATTCTCAAAACACACCTACCACTTTGCTACAGAGAGCTGACAAATCAAAACCACTTTTGCATAATATGCTGATGCTAGGAAACTTTGCAGTCAAGGTAGGAAAGAGTTAGGGGGCTCCCTGAAGGGCAAGCAAAAGAAAGTGCAACTCTGGGCAAGTGAGTAAGGCTTTCATAAGAGAGAGGAAAGACTTCTGCCTTGGTCTTTGTCTGTAGAAAATTTAGGGAGCAGGAGCTGGAAAGTCAGCTCCCCCTCTGGTTTCCCTACCCCTAGGTGCTGGGCTTCGTTTTCCACTGGCTTGTCCTGAGCCATGGCTTAATCACAGGGGAGACAATAGTGTGAAATGTCGGTGCTGCTTCCTGTGCCCTTAAATTCCTGACTTGGGCATTTAAACAGGAGGAGGATTTAAGGATTTAAGTCATAGAAACCTCCAAACCTCAGCTCTGGGCTAGGTCCTTCTGCTGTGATAAATGCAATGCCTTACACACACCTCACTTGCTAAATGTATTCCCCTGAGTCCCATTTTTGGTGCATAAGGTGTAACGCGGTGAAGAAATGCAAATTAGATTTTTCTACTTCTTTCCTGAACCAGGTAGCTGAATTCTGCACCGCATCATGAAGCCCAGGTTCCTACCTCAGGTTTAACCCAGAGCTGCTGTTTCATGCTCACTCTTTGTCTTCAATACCTCTTGATGAGTACCGAGGGGAACAGCAGCACAGAGGACGGGGGCAGCAGCTATAACTGTTATAAAAGGGCAGCTCAGGTGGGTGGCTCATGGCAAGGAGCAGCAGAGCATCTTTGAACTACAGCTGAAGCCTGAAGGAAAGGCAGTCCTGAAGTGGAAACAAAACCTGCAATGGTGAACACACCACAGGAACAGAACCTGTAAGATCTAATTAAGGCTTAGGGACCACAGAAAGATTTGAAGGGGGAATGGGCATCTGGGGACAGGACCTGTAGGAAAAAAAGGAGATCAAGAGAATCATCAATTATTGGGAAGGAACCCTAGTGCATTAGATCATTTTCAACTGTAGAATTTAAACACCCCTCCCCATCAAAAAAAAACAATGAAGAAAACAGATGAGAGAGCATAATATTTTGGCAGTGCCTGCTGAAGAGGCAGATGCTGCCATAATGTCAGTCTCTTATCCTCTTTCCTTTTGTTATTCTGAGGGATTGAATTAAACCTGGGGCTTAACACAAGGTGCCTGTGCCAGGGCTCTCTGCTGACCATTTCGTGCAGCTTGAGTTTGCATTCACATTTTTTACCAAGCTCCTTATTGCATAACCTGGTTAATGTTCTTTTCTTCCACAACTGAGAAAAAGGATACATATGAACTACATTTCTGAAGTTCAGAGTGGAAAGACACAAGCAAAAGAGATGGGAAGAATGTACATGGCAGTAAATTACCTCTTTTACCCCAAATCTTCCCTGACACAGTGTGTGATGGGCCCAGGATTGCATTCAGTGAGAGCATGGACGAGCCTTTTTTTTGGGGTTGTGTCCTTATATGACTGCCCTGGGGCTGCACAAGGGTCCCAGTCAGGGCTGATTTTGGACAGAGGTTCCTCAGACCCCGTGAGCTGAGCTCTTTTTTCTGTGCTTGCTTCCCAGGCTTGAAAGGGATGTTGGAAACATAAGGGATACTTTTTCAAACTAATGTCATTGCTGAAAGCTTGAGTTAGAATCTTCTCAAAGCCATGTCTATAAACACTTAATATCAGATTGTGTATCATGTACAGTAGCAGAAACCCTTGCTGTTTCTCCTGCAATGGGGAATACTCAGCTGGAGTAGATGGAATAGTGCAAGACTTAACCTAAAAAACTCCTTTCTGCTGAGCTGGGCTAAACGCCCAGAATGACCTTTTATGCCATTCAGAAATTTCCTGATGTTTGAATTTGCTGTGAAAGAACCTGGGGCAGGGAGGGGGGGCATAACAGTAGTTTAAAAATAAATAAATAAATAAATATTTTCTCTTTTTCTGCAAAGACTAAGACATTCCTTGTCCTTTTTAGGTACAAAAGAAATCCCACATACTGAATCTGAGGCACTGTGGTATCATTTGAAACGTGGATGCTGGAGCAGACGTAATATTTGCACTAGGCTGTGAAATAAATAGACATTTGAAACTGTGTTAGGATGTGAATTTCCATAGTGCCTTGAGGGATGTAATTTTTGCATTATGTGAACAGTTTGGATGAGAAGACCACGCAGTGAAGCTGAACAGCTGTATCCTGCCCACACATTGTGAAGTGAGGGAGAGGCTGGGAGCCCGAGGGAATCCTTATAAGACACCGTGTCCCTGAAGTTTTTCAACAAAGAAGTTGTGCAAAGATGTGCTGTCTAGAAATAAGCTTATGGGACTATTCCACCCTCTGCAAACCACACAATGTAGCATAAACATCAGCTTCTGTCTACACGCATTTGTTTATTTATTTTGACATAAAATACTGCCTGTTGCTTTGAAGTCCTGGGAGTGATGAGTTTCATGCCTGTTTTATACCCAGCTTGTGTTTTATTGCTAAAGGTGTAACACCAGGCCAAGAGGCAGCAACAGGTTGATGAATCTGTGCTATGGCACTGGGTCCCTCCTGTTCCTCCTTGGTGAGCTGAGGGGCTGGTGGGGAACCAGCTCCCTGAGCCCCACTCCATCAAACTGACCTCTACAGACTTCTTAGTGGAGCGTGCAGGAAACCTCATGAAAAGGGAAGCAAACTTTTAGTAATCCTGAAAGCTCTTAGGGCTTGGGATACATTTGTCACTGTGTATCTGGCAGCTGATTTGGGTTTAAGACTCTGAGCAGGCCACAGTGCACTCCTTGTGTACTATTTAACTGGAGGATCATTTCCAAAACTAGGTGATAGATTCCTGCCATTTGCAGAGGCTGTTTCTCTGTGAAAGAAACTACCACAACAACAACAACAAAAGACAAGATTCTCTGAATTATTTAGAGTTGCCAAAGGTGTTGAGATAGGAGCTAATTAAAAAAAACTATCTGCAATGCAATGCTATAAAAGAATAATAAAATCAAATCTCATTTGTTCCACTTGATGTTCCTCGTATGCATAAACCTCTATAAAAGGCAGCATCTGTGTTCACATTGTATGCTGAAGAGATATCACACAATGACTAATTCAATTGACATATTTAACTGTTCATTGTACCATATATTTCTATTTACTAGATTCTTTAAGTCCTTTTAAGTGCATCATGTATAGAACAGGATAAAATAAGATAGAGCCGTTTACTTCCATAATGAGATTGGCAGTGGGAAATGACAGAGCACTGAGCTGTCAATTTGAGCACCAGCCATACTTGTGGGATTTAAAATAGTATTTGAACCTTTTCTACTAGCCAGTGATTGTATTTATATTGTGCTAGTTATGTGGATTTGTGTTGCAAAAGAAAGCATGATGTAGTATTATCTCAATTGAACCAACAATTTAGAGATCATTCATCTGTTATGATCTGAAACGAGATATATTATAACATCAACAATGCCCACAACTAATAATAACATTTTCAGCTTCAGTGACAAAACTGAGGCTTTCTTTTAGTTTTCAGTTGGAGGTGCTCAAGGGTGATTTTAATATGCCAAGATGCTTAGCTAATGCAAATAAGAGTTCTGGATTCCTTTTTTACTGCTGCTTTTTTGGGTTTTGGTTTTTGTCTTTCTGGTGGTTTTTTGTTTGTTTGGGGTTTTTTTTAATTTTATTTTTTATTTTATTTTTTTTTCCTCTTATAGCTACAAGACTGTTGTTCCACATGGGAAGTTCACAGTGAAATCAATAGGAATGATTGGTTTTTAGATCCACTGTAGGATTGGCTCCAAGCATACAAATGAAGCTGGAAGAACAAAGTTACCTGAGCTCTCTTGGAGGGGTGAGATGCAAACACAAGGTTCAGAAATGGCCTCACTGTCTCCTTTGCTATTTCTCTGTTGCCCCAAGGCAAAAGAAGGAAAAAAGGTTCTTGGAGACCAGCAGTGTGGGCAGCCTGTGGCCAGGCCCAGGTTTTGCAGCCCCGAGTGACAATATGGAACAAAAGGTTTTCAAAGAATCCTTTTGTCACTCTTGGAAAAAGGGGAGGCTTTATAGTAAATGCAGTGATTTGATGGGTGGAAAAAAAATGCTGAAACATCTTTTGTGGTGAAAATAAAAGTGATTCTTTTTGGTTTTATATTTACTTTTTTTTCACATATTAATGAGGGCAACTTTCCCAGCCACTACGTTTTTTAAAAGTCTTTTTCTATTCTCACAAGCCAGGGGCAGGTTTAGGAAACAAACAAGCAACCCAGAAAGTAAATCTGAAAGATGTTCACTCCTCTGTTTAAAGCCTGAGGTGAACAATGTAAGTTTGGTGTGGAAATGAAAAGACCCGGACTGTCTCTGCAGTGCTGGGGAGGTGCTGGATCACAGGGGAGGGAAGAGCTTGTGTCCTATCTACCCATCTCTGCAGTGGGTAGCATCTGTGGCAGCTTCCTACACAACTGCCTTTGGAAACACTTAACTCTCTCCGTATTCCCTGCAGGGAGCCACAGGTTGCAGCCAGACCACCCACCAGTGCTATCACACTGGTTTATCATGAGACTGCTCCAAGGAGCTGTGAGAAGAGCCAGCCCAGCTGCTCTCCAGGCCAGTGGGGAGAAGAAACTGCATGGTCTGCATGGGACAGTGACAGCAGCTGGCCCTGGGCTCTGCTCTGCAGTAACTTGTCCAAAAACCATCCCAGAGGTGGGTGGGAGGGAGGAGAGGAGAACAGAATCCTGTGTACTGCAAGAGGAGAGCTGAGCTGAGGTGCTGTGCATCCATAGGAAGGCACGGCTGTTGCGTGAGAGGGAAGGTGACCCCTCTGATCCTCATCACACTGGGATCAGGACAGTCCTGCAGAGCAGACCTCACTGCTTGAGGGAAGCTGCTGGACCTGGTCATGAAACATCATGTCTCCAAGCAAATTTCATTTGCTTCTGTTGGAGAATTGGTTGGCAGATCTGTGACTGTCTTTTCTTTCTCTTAAGAACTTTGGGAATGACCTTGCACTTTGCTATCCGCCTGGCAGAATAGGTCTCTGTATCTATTACTGAACCTGAATTATATTAAACCTAATCTAGTGATCCTAATAGCCTTTTCTAACCCTAGAATTTATTAAATATATTAACCTCTGCTAGATGAAATAATATTTTTTGAATTAATATATCGATTCTTTAATTATTTTAATAGCTAAAACTGGCAGTCTCTGACACTTTTATTCCACTTCTATCTTTTCCAGAATAAAAAAAAGTATGTGTTCAAGCTACAGAGAAAACCACTCTTAAGAATTTTTATTTCTCCCTCTTTCTCCTCACCCTCCTGGGACTCACAGCTCAGCTGGCCATGATTTTTGATAGCTGTTTGATTCTATTAGCTAGCACTGCAGGCCTTCGAACCTTTGTCTGCATAAACTAGTTTCTCAGCCACTTACTTAGCTTCTCATTATTATTTTTGGGAGAAGGTGAATCGCTCCTTTCCAAAGCTGCAGCTGTTGACCAAAGCATATTGCATTAAACTTGCTTAGTACAAATCCATTACTACTGTTCTTGGCAAGGCTCTTTCCTTCTAAATCAATTATATTTGTCTTGTACAGTGAAACCATGAGGAATGAGCAGGCACATTTGCAATTCCCACAACCAGTGAAACCACCACAAGGTAAACACACGCAAACGTACACAAACACACACACACACACACATACACACACCGCTTCTTGCCAAAACAAAGGAAGTTGATCCTGAGCTGAATATAAAATCAGACTGAAAAGAATTTTAGCTTCATTAATTCTGGCCTCTTGCTTTTTGGGATTTGCCTGTCTCCAACAGCCCCAGATACAGATGATCCAAAGTCACTGGAAAGGCTAAGCTCATGTTTCTGAAGTCCAGAAAGAACTTGGAAATAAGGAAAACCATGTCTGAAAACCTGTTTTTGTTGTGCTTCTGGTTTACTTTTAGGAATATTTAGAGAGCTGAATGACAGCCCAGGAATAAATAGTCCATCTTTTGCCTTTTTGATCTTCCCACTGTTGCAAGTGATACATTTTGGCATCCCAGGCCAAACTGATCATAGCACAACAAAAAATACTTGAGGTTTCGAAACCTGTTTTCTTTCCACATTAGAGTAAATGAAAATAAAATAAAAGTGAGTTGGAGGAGGGCTGTGAATATGTCTGAATGATCTGAAGGGATCAGGTGAAGAGAGGAAAGTGTGTGGGAGGGAAGAACACCTGGAATCTGGGACCATGTTCTGCCCTACCAAGAGCAGGTGGCCTCACATTTAGTCCTGGAGGAGAGACCCACCCCCTAGGCATGCTGATATCTGGCCTGCTGACAAGCAGTCAGTCCACTCTGGCCTTGACCACTTTCCAAGACACAGTATTGTGGCAACTTTTCAACAGACATAGTCACAGTTCCTGTAGTGTGTGTGATGGATGCCACTATAAAACTTTCATAGCTTGCTACCTGATTTATATTTTTTTCCCTTTCTTGCTGTGTACTCCACCCTTCTGTGGTCCTGAGTGATACAGTGTTGTGCAGAACTCAGAGGTGATTTTTTTCGGAAGCCATTATAAGGACACACCACTCACTACAGGATTACAAGCACTTTCATCTCACTCTTGTTCTTGGAAACATGGTGCTTCTGTTTTTTCCCCGTTTAGTCAATCATAACTCTCCATGGGATTGTATACACTGACAGATCTTCTCAACCTTGATGATCATGCTATCAGGTAACACACAGTTATACATTGTTTACATATGTAATGAATTTTTTTTTATGTTACATGAAATGACTTCAGTTACTTGTAATAAATTACTTCAGTAGGGTTGCTTAAAAAAATGCTCTTCCTCCCAAGCTCTAGTTCTTCTTGTGCTGGTGACCCACCTGTGACAGAATGCTGCAGGTTCTGATTCTTTCAGACAGGAGAGAGCTTTGAACTCACCTAATCTACCTTGGATTTAGCTGGTGTTAGCTGCTCTCCTGTAAGCTGGAGAGCAAGAGGAGGATGGCACTTCTCAACTAAGAGAAAGACCTGATCTTGCTTGTAAGGAGATGGACCTTCCTGCAGGGAGAGATATTCAAGAACCATCTGGACTCAACCCAGCGCCATGTGCGTCAGGATGGCCCTGCTCGAGCAGGGATGTTGGACCAGATGGCCCACTGAGGTCCCTTCCAACCGTTCTGTGATTCTGTGAGTTGAGGCTGAATGCTGCACATGGATGCAAGGCTTCAATCCAGACTCAAGTGAAGATTCCTTCAAATGATCTTTCCTTTCTGTTCCTGACCCAAACATCTCTTTCTGCTTCCCACAGATGAATTCCCTCTACCCCCTACAGCATGCTGCCTTTTGTAGTCCTCTTCTTTGGCATCTAAATCTCCACATCTATTTTGGGAAAAGGTCTAGATGGTGAATATCAAGTCGGTAGGGGACTAAAATCTTAAACCATGCCTTGTTTGCCACTGTGGGGTTTTTTTTGTCCGGTTTCCCATCCATAGCACACCAGCCTGGGCTGGGGCAGGAGAGGCACTGGTGTGAGGGAGGGCTCTCTCTATTTGGGGCAGCTGCATTTACCCTGTTCAGCAAATTAAACCAAACAAAATATGACCAAAAGGGTCTCATTGACATGTACCTAATTTTAACCTGCAAGCACAGCAGCAGGGTTGACTGATCTCAAATTATTTATACCACTGTTACATGGTAATCTAGAAGACTGAAGAAAATATTAGTTACAACCAGAAACAGCAGCAGGCAGATTATCTTTTGACAAACAATGATTTCATGCTTTGTTGAAGCAAAAGGGAAAAAAAAAGAGAAGTGAAAGCAGGAGGGGAAAGAATGAAAATGCCGAGTTAAGACTGAGGAAATGTTGTAAATTAATAAAATACTGATCGAAAGCATTAGTTACTGGAAGACTTGAGGAATTCACTACTACTTAGGTGCTAGAAAACTATGTTTTTAGGGATCTAAATGACAGTTAAGCTTTTCCGGATGTCAGGTATTTCCCATGCTTGATATGTGCACAAGACAGACTGTGCCCCAGGTGAGAAAGAAAATATAGAAGCAAATGCAGAGCCACAGGGGCTGGACTGTTTTTTTTTCTTTTTTTTGGCTCTAATTACCTGTTGGTGGCAGATAGACCAGCAATGGGTTTACTGGAGACACAGGGCCAGACTTGGCACAAACATCATCCCTTTTCTGCCACGCCTTGGCCTTGGGCTCAGGGGAGTTTGGGTCTGACAGCTCACTGAGAGGGAGCAAGACGGTTGAGAAACACTTTTGAAGGCTGAAAGTTAAAACCTGACAGTGAAACTCCTGTTATTCTTGCCTGACTTGTGGTTTGCAAATGGCTTAATGTCCCATCAAGCCTTTTTCACTACAGCTCAAAATAGCACAAGCAAGTCTGCTAACAGTTTCGATAACAACAATTTTCAAAGCCTCAGCCGTGATACAATCTGAGGGACTGATCCAGAGGTAATTGAAGTGTTTCCCTGAATTGAATCTGAGCCTAAAATGGCAGAGCCAGAAAGGGAAAAATAAACTCTGCGGAAGTGAATAAAAACATACTTGAAAATGAATTCTGGAGGCAACTCAGTCCAGCTGCCGTCGTGCTACTGGCGGCTTTTCCTTCCTTTTGACAATGCGACTGCAGGCGCTGAGGGCACCAAGGCTGAGCATTATTATGGGATGAGAGGTTTTCTCAAAGCTGCATTTCCTCATCAGAGGTGAGCACCATCAGCGGCTTTCTGCTCCAGGCACATTCCCACTGCCCTGTTACAGTGACAGGTCTGAGTGAGATGGAGCCGTGCTCAGAGAGCAGAAATATGTTTTGCACCCCTTGTAAAATTGCTGCCCCTTTGCCTGTCTGCTTGCTTAATGGGTTTTTTTCCTCTGCTATCAGAAGCAGGTATGGCAGTGAGCAAACTTTGAGATTGCTGTTAACACACATAGATTACCTGCTTATTTTTCCCACCAGGCTCAGAAAGTCGATTAATTTTAGATGGACTAAGGCTGATTTAAAGCCTGTTGAAATCTGTAATAAATCACTAAAATGAAAATATAATTTCACTTACAATAGTGGCAAAATACCCTTTGACATCTGTAGACAGGCCAAAATTCCACTTTAAGTACATAGATGCTGAACAGTTAATAGGGAAACATATTCATTAGCAGTTAAAAAAAAAAAATTAAGGAGGGTGAAAAGAGATTTTGTAGAAATATGAAGCAGATGTCATTTGTTGCTGCATTTTATTTGTAGTCTTTACGCAAGATGATTTCCCTTACTTGGCAGAAGAGAGAATCCCAGTGCATTTTACGACCTGGAGACTTAAGTTTGCATACCATCAGGCTGGAAGCGCACAATTTTAGGATGCCATGGAAAACATTCAGCACAGCTGTCAAGTTTCTGCAACTGTGCTGTGAGACCTCTGAATGTTCTTTGCTCCCAATATGGAGCAAGTTTGCAATATTGAAGATGCACTGTTTGTGAACAGGATGGGAGGTGTGTGCATGTGTGTGTGTGGGACACCTTTCTCCCATTTGCACTTTCATTTATGCAGCAGATGATGAGTCATATTATATAATTACACAGATAGAAAGCTATTTGATGTTTAATTTTGCCTAGACAAATGTTAGTTGCTTCCTAAGCAGTATTTTCTCCCTATCAGTATATTCCTAATAGCTGTGGATTTTTAATTACTGATAATTAGTATTTACATGGAGCCTTTAGCAAACAATTGCTGAAGTACTTGTAGTAATTACATATGTAAATTGTTATGAAAGAAAAATGTTTGCAGCTTGATAAAACAAAGCTGGGGAAGTAGGCAGAAGGCAGAGGTCAAGTCTTAATGTTTAAAAATGAGGCAGGGGTAGGACAAAGTTCCGTGTTCTGTCAGATGAAACAACAATCAGGAATTTCTGTGTGACTGTTTATTGTTTTTGTTTTCTTTCCCAAAAAGGACAGAAGTGAGGACAAGTTCTGTTGATTCTGAGTTACTGATGCTGACAGAAACAGTTGAAAAATATATATGTGATATCTTTTCTTACATGGACTTAGTGGTCCTAGAGAATGGGTAATGGAAATAATGTCTCACTGCAGAGACACTGGCTGTGTGGTACTGTCAGAGCACAGATGGGTTTATAAAACAAGACAGAGAGGAAATAGGACTGAGGAATTTCTGCAAATCTCTTGGTTAAGAGTCCCTGTGCAATGCTGAGCTCCCAAAGTCCTTTCTCAGATTTTGGACAGGGCTGTATGTCAGAAATACCAATCACAAGCACAGTTCAGATGGATGAAGGGAGATAACAAACACAGTACAAGTGTAGAAAGAGATACTGCCCTCTTTCTGTACTGACTGCATAATTCTTGCCTATCTCATCTAGCTCTTACTTCAGCCCTGCCTCTAAGACTCAAGCCCACAACAGTGTGTGTGACCCCTAAATCTCTGCAAGCCTCTTGGAGCTGAGATTGCTGCTGCTACTGTGCTCTTCTGTGCTCACACAAGAAGGCTAATTTTTGTGGGGTTTTTTTTCACGCTAGAAACAGAAATTAGGTTTCATTACTTATTACAGAGATAAAAGCTTAAGTTTTTTCTACTTGTGAATGTTTTAGGAACCTGCTGAGCTGATCAGCTCTGTCGTCTGATGAGTGCTCTGCAGCGACATGAGGAGCAGATGAATTAAAGGCTTTGTCTGCTGCTTTTTCTTTCTCTTTTTAACATCCTAAAAGTCCACCAGGGACAAGCAAATAAGAGTCCAACCCAGGTCTCCCCAGCCTCTTTTGCCTTGTCAACAACTGCCCAGGAGTAACCCACGTGACCCTCCCTAGATCATATATTCCATTAGTATAAATTATTAAAATGAAACACTTTAAAAGTGGCTACAGACCTATTCTAAATTAATCCTTTTATTCCATTATGAGATAATAAACCTTTACATTTCTGAGAGCTCTTGTCAGACATGCTGCTTCACTCGGGAATAAATATATTCAAAGGTTGGGAGGCTCTTCCTTTATCCCACTGCATTCATATTAATCAGGCTTGCCAGCATGTAACTGCAGACAGTAATCATCAGATGTGTCTTCCCAGAGAAATTTGGTTTACAACCCTACAGGCAGCACAGATCACATCAGGCTCAGGCCCTGGTCTTCTCTGAGTAGGTCTAAGTGCTCTGTCAGAGCAAGCTGGGCCCGCAGATGAACTGCACGTAACTTCACAAAAAATAATTTGTTGTTGCCTGATTGGTACCTGTTACATCTGTAGTGGCAGCTGATTAATCCACAAGGCATGCCAAGCTTTCCAAATCTGTGATCAGAGGCAGGCTAATCTCTCTATGGCAAAAGCATGGCAGACAGAGACTGAGCACTGAGCTAACGCTGTGCCTTGGCGTCCTGATGTCATGGCATTACTTTCTTCCATTGTTATACTCTGATGGCCAGTATTGATTGCTGTTGTAAACAGTCAGGAAAGTGATGAAACAGCTCTGTTTCATTTTATACCTATAGGTAAAACATTTTTCAAATATTTCACACAAGTATTATTATTTGCTTTTGGGACACAGTGTAACAGCACTTACACAAGCAGGATCTTCTTAGAGTTGAAACAGGAAGACATGAATTCTAAAAAAATCTGAGTGAGTGAATTCTAGATTGGGGCCTTTAAAGGACATGTTTTCTGTGAAGTCCTGGACCTTGGCTCCTGTCACCTCAGGACTATGGTGAGACATCTTTATAGTTCTGCTACTGTGCACACCTAGATGTATCACAGCTTGGATGAGATGAAAATTTGGGCACCCGCCTCCTACTCAGTTGACTGTTAGATTCTACTGAAGGTTCCTGAGTTACCCTAAAGCTGGAACCCGAGCCATAACCAAGCTGTATCTTGTTACCTGGTGGGCTTTTGATGATGACAGCACTGATGTACATGGACTACAGTTGTTGCTGGAGAAAATCTACCTGCTTAATCATCTGCCTGCAGGCTGTGCTGTTCAATTATTTCCCTCCTACCCACCTTGTAAGATGTGTGTGCTGGTCAGGGAGAAGCAAGAAGACACCTGGAAGTTTTATTTGCAGACCTGAGACAATATAGATATGCAAACAGAATACAAATTTTTTAATTTCTTCTCTCTACTTTTTTTTTCCCCCAGCCTGCAAAGGGCTGGCAGTCAGATCATACACCACTCGGCTCTGCCACTGGGCCATGGCATCACACTTCACCCAAACCACTGTCTCCTGTTCTCCTGCTCTTTGTCACTGCCACCACTACAGATCTTAATGTAGCTTTGTCTTTCTGCACCAGGGATCAGTGCTGAGCCTTGGGCCAAGATTCCCAAAGCCAACTAATGACAATGAGTGTCCTAATTTTAGAGACATTTCCAGTTTAAAGTCTGGAAGAAGAATAAAGAGAAACTCACCTCAGAAAATGCTGAGTAGAGGGTTACCCTTCGAAGAAGCAAGGGAGAAGCACCACGAGTCAATGTGCATCATGTCATCCTGATGTATAAAAAATTATATTATTGATTTAAACAGAATAGATCTATTGGTCATTTTCATCCTTGTCTCAGCAGTTATTTACGGCAGTTTGTCAGCAGCTAGCAAAATAAAAACATATGTAAACATGTAATGCTCAGTGGTTTCTTGTCAGCCTGTCATTCTAGAATGGCTGTTCATCTTACTGCACTTTACCTTTCTCTGGCAAAAGGAAAATGTTCCTGGACCTGACACCTTAAAAAAACAGTACATGAAAAGACGGAGAAAAAGTTCTCCATTCCTACAAAGTGTGCCTTGGACTCTTATTGACCTAATTTTAAGAGACTCTGATAGGTTTTTAATGTAGCACCAGATGTCAAAAGAGAGTATATAAAAAGTTTCTTCATTAGTAAGCTCTTAATTCTATTCCCTTTCAGCAGATCCCTGCTCTTTGGGCTCTCTTCATCATAAATTTTCTTCAGCCAGTCTAGTCACACTGACAGTATTTCTTTTTCTCAGATTAAAGTATTGATAATCAAATCAGCATTTAGATAATAAAGCCCTTAATGTTCTCAGCAATTTTAGACAGCTGAGGCAAATTTTGCCATCATGAGCCATGATTCCTTTCTGTAGCAAACAGTATATCTGGGTTTGAATTAAAATGAGGCCTGTCTTTAGTGTAGGGTGGGAAGGTAGGAAGCCAACTAATTGATATTTCTTCCCATGGAAGGAAAACCAGGTAGTTTTTTCACCAAGAGAATTTCATTAAAAACCAAATCCAAAGGAAAACAACAACAACAACAATAAACAAACAAACAAACAAAAAACCCCCCACACCAAACCCAGAGGGAAAAAACTCTGTCTGAGAGGGTGTTAGTTGTACATTCGATCATATTCCATGAATGGTTTGTCTCTTGTCGTATTTATGCACAAGTGAAACTCAGATGCATGTCAGGCTATTGAAGAGTAATCAGCAGAGTAGTGCACATCCTTTATGCTAAGGCCTATAAATCTCACTATGTGCCATTATTGGTGTAAATGGAACAGATGTATTGATTATTTGCACCTTTGTTCCGACTGGAATATTTACTGCAGTCCACTGGCTGCTAGCAAAAAAATGTATGTGATAAATTGAGATTACGGTACCATTCTATCTAGCAAGCAATTGCTTCTATAGAAAACAGAAATAACCATCATAGCTATAAACAGATTATTATGAATAAGTCAAAATTACATTTAACTCATTTTTTACTAGACTGACTATAAAAAGCTGCTCGGAGAAGAATTATTCCCAAATAGGACTATTTTATTCCTAATAAGACAGGCATTGCCAATTAGAGTTTACTGGGATATTTTTCCTCCTTAAAAACAACCAAAAAAATTCTGAAGTGGTTTGAAACAGATTTAGGGTATGAGGATTAAGAGAGGTTTAAATAAAATGTATTAAACTAAACTTACAGCAATCTCTTTTACTAGCAGAAATACCACATATATATCTGCATAGGTATCTCTGTGTGTGCAATTATACATAAAAATAAATGTTATATTTCTTTACCCATATGTGTATGCATATCAATTATCAGGATGCTTCTCCTGTGATATACTGCATTTATATGACAAATTGGAAGCAGAATTACTGTGTAGCTGAAGGCTTCCCAATAGCATATGAAAAATTGAACTTGCAACTTCAGGTTGGAGCAGAGAATCTTGCCTCTTTTACCAAGGGAGAAACTGGGAAGATAAAGAGGTGAAGCAGTGCTGGAGGGCTATGGAGAAACTCTAATGTTATTTATCTAAGTGTATTGCTGCTTTTGTGCATGTTGAGAAAGTGAGGAAAGGAGCGGGTGACTATTGCCCCTTGGCTCTTGGAGCAGTGGCCCAATGGCTGCTTTGCCACCTCTGACACTGACATACCCCCAGCTCACTTGGCCTCTTCCTACAACTAGTCCAGGTGCCTGAAATCTGTCATCTTTCATCTGTAGCAACTGCTTCTGGCATTTCTTATTCCTTACACAACTTCATACAGACCAAACACTTAAAAACAAATGTATCGCTGTGTACGTTCTACTTTTCACAACTCTAAATCCTAAATTTATCTGTAGTATTCTGACTGATACCAACAGACCTTACAGGATCAGAAATAAGACTGTAGGCAGAGGAGGTTCCTAACAATGAAACATAAACTGCTTATACTTGGCCTTGGGAGGATGCGTAGGTGGTCATGGTCAGAGCAGCAAATGTTGTGTACAAAGGAAGTCTGGCTGTACTGCAGAAAAGGAGAAGTAAATAAACCTTACTAAACTAATACAACAAAATCAAGGTTGTTTTTCCTGATGAAGCCATGGATTTGCCAAAGCCTGGTTCTTGGGAAGAGGCAGAGGGGACAGGTATCCCACGTCAGTGAACTGTAACTGATGACACATTGCATTCCTGTCTGTGTGCAAGTAACCCAAACAAACCTGGCATATGTGTGATTACACCAGGTGATCACCAGCAGCACCTGTAGTGCTGATATTTTGAGAGAGAGAATAGAAAATGACCCATGTTAATCTACTCTTAATACTGGGTCATAATTTCCACATGGATTTTGAAAGAATCTAAAAGGAACATGTCAAATTGAAATGGGATTAAAATGCACATTGATTTTGTCAAACAGTAGTTCATGCCAGACTAGCCAATTACTTTCTCTGGTAAAATTATATTGTATATATTTTCTATTTTGAATCAAGGAAGGATATTTGGTGCACCATGTGGGAACTATGATTAATGGGCATGATGGGGATTCACAGAAAAAAAAATAATAGGACTTGGCTTTCAGGAAGAGGGCAACAGAGAGGGTTAAAGGGGAAATATAAGGCTAAAGAAGGGTCATTAGCAGAGTTCCTCAAGGATAAGGTCTGGCACTAATTCTGCTCACTATTTTCATTAATGAGCTTGGCAGGACTATTAGGAAATTAGCTAATATCAAATGCAACTTACTGATGCCAAGGTGCTGGGAGGCACTGTTAGTGGGGAGAAGAAGTGAACTGGCACACAGAAACTGGACTGACCTCAGAATTACATTCAGGGCTTAAATCAAGACTGTGTGAGGGAATAGTAATTCTGCTCTAATTAGGAGCTCATAATTTGGAAATGACTGCAGGGCAAAAAAAAAGGCTACAGAATACTACAATCATGCAGCAGTAGGGTGGCAAAATTCACACTAAAAATATAAAGGCAGCAGTGAGAGGGAAGCACAAGCAAAGCTCTTGTACCTCACCTGAGTACATTATATGGTCACCATAAGGAGAGACAATTTCTGACTGCTATAAGGACAGGGAAGAGCAAACAGTGGGGCAGGGAAAAGCAGCATCTACTTCATAAGAGGAGACCAAAACACCTGGATCATTCAGCCTAGTGACAAAAAGAATGGTGGTGGCTGCTGTGCAGATGCATTTATGGGCTCAGCATGAGGAGGGAAAACTTTTCAAGGTGAAGGACCTTCTTGATATAAACCATATGGAACACACTTACTTTGGAATAAGAAGACAGCATCTGACCAACTCAGCAAACAGATTCTGAAATAGTTTCCTGATTACAGTGAGAGGACTGAGAAAATCTAAGGTTTTGAAGGGATCACACAAAGTGGCATAGGTGGGGACTGCATCCCTGAGGACCCTTTCAGTCTGGTGTGCCTGTTATGTCTGTGCTCTGCCAGGTCTGTATATAAAAACAATGTATTGCTTTCCAGGAGTCATCCTTCAGGAATACCATATTTGATGTCACAAATCAACAAAATACTTACCTTGGGAATCATTTTAAGCCAAGAGCTGGGTCTGCTTCCAAGTTTTTCAATGAAAAAAGGTCTTCAAAGACTTGAAAATGTATCTTGGAGAGAACAAGGGAAGAACACCCTTGTCAGCTATATGGTACCTTTTCTCCAAGCTCCTGTCATGTTCAGATTGCTGATAGAAGTAATGAACACAGGCTTCCTGCATTGAATCTAATCCCTCTTCTCTGCTAAGACAGAAGGGTATACCAGCTTTGAAACTCTTCTAACTGCTTTGAAAACTAGCTTTTTTTTTTTTTTTTTTTTTTTTTAAGCTGCCTTGAAATAGAGGAATTCTGCTGCAACACTTAATCTTTCCCCATGGAAGGCAGTTAAAATGGGAACTGTTCACTCCATGAGCAGTTGGAGAGTTTGAAGTTATTTGTTTGCAGTTGTGTGCACATCAAAAATCAAATAAAAGGGATTCTTTCCACCGGCTCATAACTGTAAACTCTCTGAACATTGGCATCTGCTTTGGTTCTCTAGCAGTAACAACTATAAATATTGCAAGTGTCTCTTTTAGACATACATTGATGGCTCAGTAGACATACGCTGATGGCATACAACTTGGCTCAATAAAAGGTAAAGACTACACGCCAGTGTATATCTGGTGTACTGTCCAGGAATAAAACCAGAAAAGTGCCAGACACACAAAGAATGCCAGGATGCTGCTAATACCACTTGTCCAAAGCAAAACAACTGCTAAGAACTGTGATAAAACCAGGCAGAAGTAATAGAAATGTTATCTATTCCCTACCACCCAGAAATCTCAATATGCATGAGCTAACAATGTGAAAAATGTAAACTACATTATCAGTCACATTCAGAAATTATTATGATCCTCTTTCCATCAACTGTACAGCCAGCCAAGTTCTGACAGCTCTGGCTAGTTTGCAGACTGCATCACTCATCATAATTATACATCTCTTAGTAAACAGAAAGATATGCTACAGGTGAGGCTGGTAGCCTATTAATGTTGCCTGGCACTTCCTCTTGTTAGACCCTGTGTTAGGATACTCACAACTTGCCAATGTTTAATCTTTCCTGCTGAAAACTTCCAGGCCCCAAGTTTCACATACAGGCAGTGTTCAGGGGGGGGAAGAAAGAGTCTTTGGATGTCAATTTTCAGCAGCACTCGCAAAGATTCTGCTTCCCCATTTACACTGGAGCCAGAGCTCTGCAATGGGCAGGGAGTGGGAATCATGAGGTTACGAGGGGAGATTGGGAAGGATTGAAGTCTGTCCCATAACATTCTGTGCTCCCTATTGCTGTCCCTGTTCCCTCATCTTTGTGCTATGTGGAAGGACTGTCAGGATGAGTAGTTTAATGGTTAAACATGACTTTGAGATGCTAAGATTTAGGGGAATGCAGGAAAGGAGGGAATAATTAGGGTTAGAGCAGAAGAGGTGTCTAGTGTTAGTACTCATCATGGCCAGGAGTGACCCACAGCAGAGTCACACGTAATTAATTCAGACACAATGGGAAAGAGCTGGGTGGTTGTGCAGCCTCTCCTTTCCCATCAGCACCATAGAGGAGCCCAGCCTGAGCATGATGATTGGAATTATCAGAAAAGAGTTTGCTACCTTGATTCAGGAAGCTCTTCTGTGTTGAAAGGACCACAGCCTTCCAGTCTGAACTCTAAGCAAAGCAAAGAAGTGAAAACTCACTGAGATCTGCAGGCTGTTAAAAGCGTGCCCTGCATCTAATACTTTCTGTTTCCTTCTCTTTTGGATCCTGAGCATTACTGTTCTATCATAATAAATGTTTGTATGATCCTATAAATATTGATCTGGAAGGAAGCTGATAAAAATGAAGCATTGTTATGAGCATGTCGTGGGGGTTTCAGAGTGAATGTATTGACTGATGTACTTCATAGATTCAAATTACTGATATTCACTGGTTAGTTTTCAGGGGTTTGTAATCATATCTTTGAAGCATAACAAATCAATTTGATACATAAAAGACTTCTAGGGAAAAAAATCACAAGGATATGTTGAACAAAACACATAAACTCGTGTAAAATTTTTCAGAATCAGAGTTATATTTAGGATAGACAATAATACAACATGTCTGATCTTGAGACCATCATGTCTCTGTATTGAAAACTAGCTGTATTTTAACTTTATCTGACCAAGTGCTTGATAAGATATTCCATGAAAAAGGAGAAAATTTTTTGACCAGAAAGCAAGTGAAAAAGAGAAGCAAGAGTTCTAAAGAAATATTGAAAGAAAGCTGGGAAAAACAGCAGACATAGCACAGTGCTGGGAAAGATGGAAATAACTGAGAATGGGCTTGACCCAAACTCCTTGAGTGCTTTTCTTGGAATTTATACTGAAAACAAGCAAAATAATTTCATAGAGTTCGTCTCCAGCAGTTCTGACTGATCATTTGTACCTACAAAGAAAACAGACATTAATTTGCTTTTTAATTGACAATAAATTTCAGGCTCAGTGTTTGAAAATGAAAAGTCATGGCTGCAGAAAGCAAGATTGTGCTCAGCTGAAAAACATTGCAATAATGAATGCACTTGAACAAGTCTGTTACATCCTCTGGTTCAGAGAAGTATAAATTACAAAAAGTAATTTGGCACTGTCCCGTGATTTTCAAAGACCTGGATCATCTATTTAAAGGCATACAGTCCTCATTAAGAAAATTCGCTTTGCAAGACTTTCTGCTGAATGATATCTCTGTCTCTGGGAATACCTGAGTTACCATCAGTGTGTGTCCTTTGGGGTGGAGTGAGTAGGAGTAGTGCGAATTAACTACTTGGCCCTTTTTAATTTTGAGTACTGTGCAGCCATTATCTTGAATGGGAGAGCCCTTGGGGCTTCCTTGAAGCCAGGTTTTCATCACTTTCAATGCTGAATAAAAATACTACTTTGCAATAAGGAAATGCCTTCTGGACTTCAGGCTTATATCACAATTCTGACAAACTGTAAGGACAGCAAAAGGGCTGGAATTTTGTTTCAGGGATATGACAGTTGCAGTGTTTACTCGGTTTTGCCAATATCCTTCAGTTGTATGAGAAAAATGTCCAGAGACATTGTCTTGGGCAGTACATAAACAAAGCACATCTAACCTATATGCTAAGAACAGTCTCTGCTCCAATTTTAAATAAACAAAAGCAGGTGCCAAATAGGATAAAGGGGTGTTGCTTACAGGAAAAAAAGGCAGTGTTTCTCTGAGTGGTTCTAAATTCTCCATCAGCTATTGCCATGCTATAAGGGGCAGCCTGGGTAGGTGTGTCTGGGCACACACAGGCTGTCTGTATTTGCTATACAGTTATCTCACCTCCAGTCTCTCTGTCTCTTTTTAATTCTTGCTATATTTATTATAGGAAGAGCAAGGACTGCCTGTCTTGTTTGCTTTCTGGTGGGATTATGGAGCCCTTCTCAGGTCCTCTCTTTGCCAGTTGAGAGACTGGCCCCTTACTAGGAATCCTGCCCCATCTTTGCCTTGCTCCCCTACCAGCAAAGCATCAAAACATCTTCTAACAGTGCTGCATTATGTACGTTTTGCAAGCTCATTATTTATATTTTATGAGTTCTAATTAAATTTCAGCTAAAACAATTAAAATATTCTTTCTTCTTGAAATGTAGGGAAAAAATTTTAAAGAGCATCTATTCTTATAACTGGATAGAGAATCAGTCCCTTCTTCCATCATCCTTCCCTTAGTCTTGTATCTGAAAAGAGAATACCAGTTTACTAACTTGTAGATAAAGGTAACTTGGGCAATATATTGTCAGCATGTGTGTAGCTTTACTTTTATCCGTGCAGCTCTGTAGCAGGTCAGCACACATCACTTTCCTACTGATGCCTAGAGAGATTCACGTAATTAGATCATTCATGCAATTGGTTCTTCTCTCTTGACAAAGCTCTCTTTGAATACGTTAATGGCATTCATTGAGGGCAAAGCTAAAGAATCTATGAGGTGTGACATATGTTGATGGATGTCTCAGAAATCTCCCGTACTCACATTTGAAAGCATGTTTTCACCCAGTGCAATGTTTACATTTAACACAGCTTGTTTTCTGCTATCTAAAATAGTAACATGAAGTATAAATAATATTATAGTATTTGCAACAAGAACGAAAATTAAAAAAAATAGCACAGAGTGTAAAAGTTTGCGGATATGGTTTACAAACGGAGTAATCAGAATAAATTGGTAATGTTATGAAAGCCTCATTACTTGGCATCTTTAAAACTACATTAGTTAAAACCATAAAAATATTCCTGTTGGAAATGTTTCTGCCCTAGTGGAGAGATGAACTAGCTGACCTAAGAGTAGTTTTGATCTCTATCTTCCACAGTTATACAAAAATGGCATAACTCATTTATATGTTTTCTCTTCCTGACGAGTATATCCACTTTCCTTCAGCCACAGGAAGCCCAAATCAGGTGTTTTTCTTAACTTTTTAATTAACTATCACGGAACTTGGAGGCAAACCAACTCCAGCTGATATGAAAGGTAGAAACTGTGGCAAGGAAAAGAGAAAGATTAGCTATTTAAATGACAATAGAAAACGACAAAGAGGGATGCTGACAGGACTATGACTTGATTAAGATGGAGCTTTTCATTAATTTTCATAGAGTAACTCTAATTGTTACAAAAACTATATTCAGCACTTTTCCATCATTTTAATTCCAATTCAAGTGAATTTAATTTAATTTACTCAATGACTAATTTTTGGGCCTTGAACACATTAATGAGTAGACCAGTTTTTCCAAAGGGAAAAGAGGTTCTAGCCTCTGAGACATGGACTGACATTTATTTGTATGTTTGAAAGCTTTTGCACATATGTTACATGTATAATTTCATTCTTTTCTATACATTTACTTCTAACAACTCTGGATGCCTGTTTAGGTCAAAATTATTAGAAAATATTATAATACTAATTTTGTGTTATCAATTCCTATTGGTGTTCATTGTTTCCCCAGCCAAACCTTGGAGAAATAACAGCAACTACCAAATTCTCTGCAGAGCTTAAGTAAATCTGTCAGACAATGTCACATTCCGAAATTGCTTCATGAAGTGCCAGTATGAATCTTGTTAGAAATTAAACTTGAACTGCTAAGTTAAATTTGTAGAAATTTAGACATCTATTCATAAGAGTTCAGTTAATCTGAGCATAATAAAACATCGTGTAAAAGTCTCTCTGAGGGATTACGGCCATTTCTTTAAGGTTGGGGTTTCCTGAGACTGGTCCCTAACTAAACCTTATTTTGAAGGGAGAAGCACACTTTCTTACTGTACTATCTCTCCAGAATGAAACGAATTTGAAGAAAGTCACGTCTTTGGCTGACAAAAGGTGCATGTTCTTTTGGCGACTTCCTTTGCTAAGCTGCCCCACCTGGTTATCTACGTCTGAATATAAAATACTGCAGAAGGAGGAGAGCCCCTTTCCCCATCCCAGCAGTGGCAGACTTCTGATTATTTTTCTTCATGTTATGCAGAATACCTCAGTAGGTTTATTCTAGAAACTGAGCTTTATTTCTCTAATACTTCCTGTGAATAAGACAGTGGGAAGAAATAAAGACACAGTGTGTTCTGCCATTGTAATTTTAGTGCATATGAATCATCACATTTTTATTTTCAGTGAATAACCTGTCCAGGGTTTTATGTTAGAAGTTAATGGGAGTGTTGGGTAGAGAATAGATTCCTAGCTAAATATATTCTCTCTATATTCAGAAGAATTTTTCCATAAGAAAATTGAAGTATCTGTAACTTTTCAGCATAGCGTTTTCCAAGTATTCTTTCACAGAGTATTGACCTAAAAATCGGTTGCCACAAATATCTGATAATGAGAGTTTGAACTGTTTGTTCCAATAGGTCACATAATTTGTATCATATTGATTCCATATGTGGATTGAAGGAGCACTTGCAAGGAACATAATTTTAATGCACAAAGGATCTTAATCTCTGAGGAAGGATAGGAAGTAAAACAGAGCTTGGGAACAGTACCTCACTTACTATCTTTTCTTATTTGGTTTGTGTAACGGGAAATAAAAACTAGATGATGTAGGGACTTATTGGCTGACAAGCACTGACATGAAATTTTAGTCCTTTATATTCCCTTATTATATATGTATATTCAATTCTCTTATATCACTTGCCTATGGCAAGTAATCACACATGCATGTGTGGATATAATTTTGCTATGCATAGATTTGCCATTGTCTGGACTTTGCTGAAGGATACCAGAAACTATATTATGAAGAGATGCTAATCATCACAGTTCCCTTTGCCAAAAATGCACTGAGATCAGTACTGCATTCTGTGGGCTGCAGATTTCTTTCACCACTGTGGACACAAATTGCTTGTCTCTGTTCTGGCTTCTCTGCTAGGGAGCCCAGTCAACCTCTTGTTTGGCTCATTTCCTCCTCCATTCAGGACAGGAGTAACTTTATGGTACTTGTAGTGCTTTTCCAGGACCAGACCCACAGTCACAACGCAATAGGAAATTAGGGTGAACATTGGCTAGGTTCACTTTATGAGAGGAGGAACAAGCTGGGTGTTAACATGGTGAACTCCAAGAACGGAGAGCTTTTAGCTTACATGTGGTTTGGTGTTCAAATCACCTGTGGGAGCTCAGGAGGCGTTAACAGTGGACTGGGATCTCCCACTTTAAAGCCTTCCCAAACTCTACCTGCCCAGGAAGGGGACAGAGGGTATTGCCCATGCTAAGAATATTATTGTCCCATAACTGCAGGAACTGAAGGAGTTTCCTTGCAAAGCTGTGAGGGTTTGCAGCACTGAAAGTGGTGTCCCTGGCACTGACAGCAGCCTTGCATCTTGGGCTAATACTTCTTGCACCTTGGGCTAATACTTCTCATTTGCCGTGTGGACTCTTTGTGAAGGTTCCTGTGTGAGCAGAGCTTTAACAGTGGTATGCCTTCAGAAAGCAGCCGAGACAAAGAAAATGTCTATTAAACCTAAAGCAAATCCCCAGATAAACATTATGGGCTTGTTTCAGGAGTAATTTCTGGGTGCTTCTTTTCTTTCCCCAGAAATTTTGAAATGGTCATTTTGGTCAGGCAAAGAGTGGAAAAAATAAACAGGTAACACTTTGGACAGGCCTTGCCTGTTAAGAGAATGCACTGTCAGTTTTTGGCTGCTCCTTTCCTCATCCTCTTAGAGCTGCAAATTGCACCTCATTTTACAATCTCTGCTGTGATGTGAAAGAGATATTAGACATTGTTGCTCAGAAAAGGCTGGGGATAAAGTGGCCTTTGCCTGCACCTTTCTGCCTACAGCATTTTAAGACATCTCAGGGAAAAGCATGGTGGGTATTATTTAGTCTCATTTTCTCAAGGCCACTTAAACACTGTTTTGAAGGGGATGATGGACACAATGACACCCAGAATCCTATTTTAAGATATCCATTAGTGCCCTGGAATGTGTGGAGTGAGCCATGTCTGGATTCCCCTGCAGCCTGGGCTCCCTGGCTGTATGAAGCACAGCTTGGTTCCTACCTTGCCTGCTTGACAGCGCCCCAAATAATTCATTGAGCTCAAGGAACACAGCAGGCAGATTACAATGCAGCAGCGGGAACAGGGGTCCCAAATGGCCGTGCTCAGACTGAGATACTTTTTAGAAATTACAGTAAATGGTGACTCTCAGGCACTGGATGATGGGGAGTGGAGGGGGGACCTAGGTGAATGTGACACTGACACATGACCAGCTACTTATTTTTAATATTTTCTGCTGTGCTGAAATCACTTTCTTCTGTAAAGCTACTTGAATGGATTGATTTACTTGTACTGAACAGAGCATAATTGCTTGCAGCGCATAATGTGCATTCAGACAGGTAAAACAAGCAATATAACCCAATGGGTGCCTTAATGAGATGTCCAAGTCACGCATTTGGACACTCAAATTGGCACTTAGGTGCATAAAATTGACATTTACATGTCTAAGTGGCAATTTGGAGCATCCAGATTAGGGACTGAGTTTCCCCCGTTTGAAAACTGAAACCTTGTCTCTTTACTCTTCACATTGTTATCTGCTGGCTACAGAGCTCCAGTCAGCACAGAGTACTGGAGGATTAAATGAATGAACACATGCAAAGTTGTACATTATTACGGCAAGGGATGCAATTCTTGTTTGTGATCTTGACTAGCTGGATGAAGAGGATACACACTATTTTAGGCACCTCCAATATAAGCTAAATATAACTAACTGGGGAATGTTGTGACTAAAGAAATGGAAAAATGGTGCTTGCGTGGGTGTGCCTTCCTACACTGCCTATATTTAACAAGTTGAAATGCTGCTTCAGTGTTCAAGTTAAAACAGTAGTGATACAGTCCTGCTCACAGCACTGAAAAATGTGTTTCTCCGAGGAAGAGGACATCTTTTCATTATGGGACTGGTAGATAGGATCAGCATTGTTAAGCCTCCTTACTGCACCCAAGCAGTAAATTCTTGGTTTTATGGCTGTCATGTGAAGATCAGGCTCCACAAGACAATGCAACTCCCGACCCACCAGTGTCATCTGCATCAGGCCAGGAGGTTGTTTAAACTGTTTTCAAGGAAGCAGAAGAAAGCATGATTGAGATTAGGAATATGTTTGATAAGCTTGAAAAAGCAAGTGACAGAGCGGCAGGCAGAGGCTCACCCACGGATTAATGCCCTTAAATTAAATGATAAAATATGCCTGGAATAAATAGAATTCTCACTGGGAACTTCTCCAAGCTCAAGCCCATATGTTACTGGCTAATCATTTCGCACCTTCGTCTGCCAGAGTAATTAGACAAAAGTGAAGCAGTACTCTGTTTTTTTTTCTTGCTACTGTTTCATAATACCAGCTAAGAACTGTGGGTTATTTTAGGATTACCCCAAATATAGAGGCAGAATGAGAAAAGCTCTTTGGTAAACTGGTAATTGGTTTTACTCGCCAGTTACAAACAACACAATACTTTTTGTTGGGGGTGTTTCATTTGGTCTCTAACAGGGAAGAAAAATTTCAAAAATCTATAATATAAACCTATAATAAAATTTAGGTCCTGTTGCAAAGGAAACAATAGATTTTTCTTGTGTCATATGGACTCGAAGTCAGTGTAATTCCACTGAAGTTACACCAGTGTAAAATTGGAGAAGAAAATTTAGTTCAAAGGGCTTATTGAGAATTGAATAGATATTTTCATCCATACTTTTGGTATAAGCAGTGCTTTTAACCAGTAGGTTCTCATCTACATTAAATACAGGAATGGATCTAATCAGCAGCTATACTTCTATTGCTGCCTTGGGCTTTTCAGCAAAACAGAGAAGCCTGTAGACTGAAGTGCACAAAATGATTGTGGACTTGTCCATTTCAGAGATTGGATAAGACTTTAGGGTTTTTTTAAGATGAACGAAGATTCCTTCTTTATATCAGAAGGTGGAAAAAAAAAAGTTTGGAAAGGGTAAAAGAATTTATTGGTTTTATCTAAACTCCCCACACTGGAAACCTAAGGCAGACTCAGACATCTCTTAGGTTATGTAAGTCCAAGAAATCGATGAGCACTTCAGACTGGCTTCTGGACTCCAGCTCATTACAGTTGGTGGTGAGAAGGAGGGGTTGCAATTGCCTCACAGGGACCATTCCTGACCTGAAGTTCAACAACCACATCCTCGCTCCTGAAAGGGTAGGGGTAAATAAAGTCTCCATCCTTTATCCATCTGGAGCTTAGACAGCATATAAACTCAGAGTCTGGCTAAGGTGTCATTATCTGAATAATTTGGAATTTTTGTTAATTTTCTTTACCTTGTGTGCATTCAGTATCAACTTTCTTCACCAAATAATTGCATCCAAGTGGATACACAGTAGTGTAGTAGTAGTGTAGTAGTTGGACACACAGTGGACCAAGAAGCAAAACACTCTACAGACCTGCTCTGAAGAAGGTCAGGCACTTCCCCCCTCGGTATGGAAAGGGAAATAGGCTGACTTATCTTTGGCCACAGAATATCTCTTTGAAGGCTGAATTAAAAGTCAAATATGGGGTAGGCTCCATGGATGGCAATGGCATTCTTGGCTTTGTTTGTGGACAAAGTTAACGTTTTGGGCTGAATGCGTAAATGCAAAAAGCAGTTAGCACAGCTGCATCCTCAAGGGATTTTGAGGGTAGAAAATGAAGGAAAAAAATGAACTGTGTCTGAGACATAATGGGAAAGCTTTGGAGCAGGAGTTTTGGCAGCCAAGAGCTGACATAGTTCTACTGTGAGGTCACATGAGGAAGGATTATGACGTCTGCACATATCAACCCATCGCACCATTTGTATTTTAATCACATATGGGACAACAATAGATGGTGAAAAATCAGCAGTGTGTTGCATGCTTTATTTTTATTGTCTGGAGATGTTAGATAGGAAAAGGGACAAGTCTCCCAGAAAATACTCACCATCTGATCTCTGAAGCTGGAATGCCCCAGTTCATAAAAAGTCCATAATTTATGCATATTTTAAACTCTTATTCTAATTGCAGTAAAGTTGGTGCATTAGTACATTGTCTTACATTACAAGCAAGAGGAATTTGAGCAAGCTGAACACGTGTCAGTTGTTCTGAATCCTGGAGTGTGCTAGAAAGTTGAAACTGAATATCCATTCATTAACATTCAGAAGTAATAACAGTAATGAAAAACTATAACTTACTGGGGAAAAAAAAGAGCAACAATTGCAAAACAAAACATTATTCGATTATCTCATTTGCAAACAATAAATGTCAACAGCATCCCAGAGCTTTGTCAAAAGCCCCTTAGAGAATGCAAATGTAGCCTTTATCTTCCCCTGCCCTTTATTAAAACAACTGTATAGACTTTACTGATAAACAAGACAATTAAATGTAAATGATGTCATCTCCTGGCATTCATTCACTTTAATGAGTCTAGCCAATCACCCAGAGTAAATAGTAATAGCTGCAAAACAGTAATATTCAAAATCGTATTAGCAGAAAACAAAAACAAAAGGGTGACCTTTGTTTTAACTAATGATGCTGTATGTAAAAGTTCTGATTAAATTTAAACATCAGTGTTTATTGTAGAAACCCTAATGAGGTGACCATTTGTGATGGTTGGTGATGGGTTTAGAGGTGAACAAGTTGCTTGCTTAGAAAGAAGCAAACCAGGAAGGCAAATCTGCTTCACATTAAATCAGTTCTCCTCATCTCTGTTCCTTCTCCCTTTGATGGATTTACTCTCTTACCACTGCCATAAAAGGACATGTTCAATCTTGGACGATTTTCTGCTGAATAGTTAGTAACAGTGGAGTTCAATACCCTTTCTCTTATCCTCAAGCTGCCTCTCCCATCCCAGGCATTGTTATCTCCTTAAGGCATTTTCCTGTACATTTCCAGATATTCTTTTTTGGATTATGGAAATAAGGTACTGACTTCTCACCTTGTTCTTCCTGTATATTACTTTACTCCATAGAGCACCCTACTCTGAATGAGCATTTGATGTGGGATACATGGGTTCTTATAATACTCAGTAAAGAATGCTGAGTATTTAACAGACATTAAACTAATTCAGCACCTCCACATTTGCCCTACACCTACAAAATAAAATAAAAGACTCTTGAGAAATGAGTCACTGAGAGAAATTAAATGTTGTTATTTTGTGATTTTTCTCTGTAAGTTTAGTCTATATTACTTAGCTGATCCTGCCATTGAATGTGTAGGGCATCTTCAAAGAGGAAATCTAGATGGAGATTTTCCACTCAAAAGCACTTACAGGTTTTAAGAAAACAGTTCCTGTATCAAGAGAACTGAAAAGAAATTTCCCTTTAAAGCAATTGCATGTAACTTTGCAAAAGGTACTACAATGGAAAAGGAAGAATCCTTTACTGAATGATTAGCTGAGATGGGTGGTCAGCATCCTCATCAGGGACAAAAACACAGCTGGTAAAGCCAACAAAGTTACTGATTGATTGAGCTGCGTGTTGGGATCTCTGCTTTAAGTCAGACTGACTTAAGAATTTGAAGGCAAAAGCTCTTGCTTTGCCTTTTTTCCACCGATTATTTTGATATACTGATGTATGGTGACACCAAACTCCATCCACAGGGTGATGACACCAAAAATTAAGTGGGAGTTTGATGGCAGTTTATTCTCACACTCATACACACACCAAGTGCACAGTAGTTGACACCTCATGATATTTAAGTGCTTTTGCTTAGGACTGCAAGTGGGGCAAAAATGGTTCAGGGGTATTTAGGGTTCCATACATTGTGTTCTGCTGTGATCCAGACTTCAGTGTGGCCTCAGGCACATTAATTCCCCTTTCTTGGGCTTTGTCCTACTTTATGGTGTGATGATAGCAGCATTCATGGCTGATCAGTACTCAGGTAAGGGACTAAATGGTGCCACTGGTGCAGCAGAGGTACCAGACAGCTTCTCTGCTTGTTTCTTTCTTTGGCAGGAAAGAGGGGACCTATAAAAGAGAGTAGGAATTGAAAAGAGTTTGTGGTGCTGTGTCTTCAGTGCTAGCAAAGTGCCAAAACCTCAGGAGACATTTAGTTCCCCTGAATCAGTCCTCCGGCCACATGAGTGTCAGTGTGAGGATGGGATTACCGGGCTCTGCTGTGTGGGCTAAGAGTTACGAAGCACTTTCCTTCAGTCAGAGATTTTGATTTGATTTCTTTTTGCTTTTTTTTTCCTTCCTGACATGTGTGCTCTGCAGATACATGGAAAGCATGTAATTTATTGAATGCATGAGAGTTGATTATCCAATTCATAATCTCTTGCAATTGCTATCGGGCTGTGCTCAGCCTGTCGACAGTAGGTGCCTGTATCAAGAGCACTGAAAAGAAATTTTCCTTTAAAGCAATTGCATGTAACTTTGTAAAAGATACTACAATGGAAAAGGAAGAGAGAGAAAAGAGAGGAATTCATATAATCACTGTCCGGGGCTGCCAACACTCAGCCTTCTTCACACTTCTTACAGTAGTGGAGGTAAACTTAAGTATATAGCCTACATACATTATGTGCATGTATGTATATTAAATTGATGCACAAGTAAATAAAATACTTAAATATATTCATAGATAGTTATATACATATGTATCTAAAAAATTCTGAGACCTGGGTACCACATCTTTCCTACCATTGCTGGAGACACTTGTCACTATTAGAGAAACCCTAATGTGATTTCAGCTGTGCTGTAGCACTGAGCTTTGATTCCCGAGCAGATCCCCCCCAGGGCCAGAGACTGACACCAGTGTGTGAAAATCCTCCGTTATTGTTCCTGAGTGTGCAACAAGGATCAGGCTTAAACCTTTCTAAAGGTGAATTGTAGATAAATGTGAAACCTGGAGCTGTCATTTAAGTCTTTTCATCTCTAGAATAATCATCTCTTCTAGAAACAGGACTCTGGGTAGAGTTTGCAATCATTCCCTTGTAGCCGTTGATCTGTTCCGTTATTTTACAGGAAGTAAATTTTCTTCTTAGTGGGTGAACTGCATGACAAACCATAGGCAAACTTCTGAAAAACTGCAAACATTTACACTTTACTGCAAATGTAACCATAACAATTCAAAGTACTAATTTTCTACCTCATATAATATGTGTAAGTATGCCTTAGTAACACTCACGGGAAACATAATTTAACAGAGCCTCCGTCTTCCTTACCTCAAGATGGGAAATTTCTGTCACATATTTAACAGAAGGCCGGCTGTCTGAGCTTCCCATGTGTTTATCTGCTTGGGTTTTTCAGGAACATCTTGAGGGGGGATTTGTTTTTCTTTAACCCTTCCCTAGCAATGTGTCAGCTTCACTCAGCTAAAGAAAATATTATATCTTGGCTCCCAATCTCTCCTGGGTTAAAAAGAAAGAGAGAGATGAGAAAATATGAGCTGGGTGATCACAAAAGAAGATCTGAAAATGAGTTCTTTATCAACAGGAGAGAAGCTTATCCCACATCAGGGACCACTCAGCACACCGCAAAGAATCCACAGCTGGATGTCTGCTTCCCTGTTCTAGCTAACATCTATGTTATTCATGCTTGTATTGTACATGATTCCAGGTTCACACATATAGGAACATAATGACTCTACTCTAAGGAGCTTTTGTTTTTAAAATGAGAAACATGAAGCATGAGAGAAAGGAGTTACTTCTATTGTAATTTATAGCTGACTATGTAAAACAGAGATTGACTACTGGCATTTAGGATTGTCAGTGGTTTTTGTCTTTAAAATAACTAGCAGGTCTTGAACAAATAATGTTGTGACCTAATTTGGATTCAAAAGAAAGAATAAAACTCAGTTGTCTAATTCTTGTTCCACTCAGAGAGTGAAGTCTGCATCACAGCACACCAAATTTTCGTGGTCTTGAGTCCAAGAGCTGATGTCCTAGTTACACACAGCCAACAGTGCTCAAGAAAGGTGAAGTCTGTGGAAAAAGATGATGTCTCCTTTTATAAAGTCAAGTAAGAGGCATTTAAAGATAAAATCCAGAAGAACAGGCATTTGGGAAGTCAGCAAGTCCAAACTCTACCTGGGAGCCTGTCTTTATCAATGAACTATAGCAGATATTCAGAGAAGTATGTATGAATGACACAGGTATGCATGTTCCTAATGCAGTCATCTAGTCCATGGCGTCCATCGGGTCAGAGGCGGTATCTCTTTGCTCAGTACTTCTTAATTGATGAACTTGTCTTAATGTATTTTAAACCCATACAAACTTTTATCAGCCACAACAGTCTGTGTCAATGAAATTCATGGTCTATTCCATGGGTGAGAGAGGACCTCCATCAGTCTGTTCTGCATCCGTGTGGTAATTTCATCAGGTGATGGACAAAAAAAAACCCCAGTAATTGGGTTTTTTCCCTATTTACCTTCTCCTTACCTGTCATGAGCTTTCATGTGTCCTTACTGACCAGTAAAAAATGTCGCAAATACAGTGTTTCTACAGGATTTGCATGTCTACAGATAGGCATTAATTCAGTATCTATGTAAAGCTGGGATGTATAACCCAGTCCTGTTAGGTGCCAAGTTGGTTATTTTTGGCAGAAGATATGGAATCTTTGTCTTTTTCAGGTATTTTTTGAATATGACATTCGAATCCACTTCTCCTATCCTAATGAGATGCTCAAAACACCACACTCTAGATAGCTCTGAGGAAGATCAAGCCTTTCCTTTTACTAATAAAGCTGTGAAGGAGAGGAGGTGGGGCAGTAGCTTTGTCCTACTTTATGCGACAGTAACTTACCGTACAGTATGAAGTTAAGGAATGAATGAGGAAGGCAGAGAGAACAAAGTGAGATTACAGCATACAGCTGGGAGGTGGGACCTGGTCTCTGCTCCACTGATGTGCCTGTATTTCCCCCCCAAAAGGTCTTTCAGCAGGCACTAGGGAATTTAAAGGAGAATAACTCTCTGCAGGTAGTGGGGTCTAGGCAGGAATTTTGAGAACTGTTCTTTTTGGAATCTAAATCTTCTTAAGTTTTGCTAAGAGCACTGAAGTATCATCATAGGCCACAGCCTGAATCTTGGGGTGTGTCAATTCCCAGGGAAACCTGAGCTCTGCCAGTGCTGTGGTGATTCAGAGGTGACAGGATGCAACTGTGGGCTGGTAGCTTCTGTGGTCCCGAGTGTTCCTGCTGAAGCAGCCAGGCACCAGCTGTCCACAAAGACTTTAACCTTGTGATCAGAGCTGGCAGTCAAGACATAAAAATTCCAAATTGTAATCCCTTAGCACATGAGCTGCTAGAGTACTGCTGCAAACTTTATAAGAGGAAGGGCTTCACGATACATTGACTCCCTGAGTTTGACCTTCATTAATTACACTTGTAAAAATAGCCCTGGCATTCATTCCAGCACCCAGTGAGAAACTTTGCTGGCAAAACTGCACTTTCTATGTACATGAAAATATTTGTAATATGAACTGTTTCTCAGACATATATTTGGGCACAAACCCAGTTCCCCCTTCCAATAAAATATAAGATTAAAAAACCCCCAAACAACCAAAACTCAGACATTTCCAAACTCATGGCAAGACAAAGTTGAAATCTTGCAAATGTGCTTAACCTGAAATTGTGTCCCCAAACACAAATGTGAGTCATCAAAACATTTCACATGAATGATTTTGAGATATTTCCCTTGAATTTCTAACTAATCTTTTTGACAGAGGTTTTTTTCCTTAAAAATTTCTTTGCATTTCAAAATGTAGTCATTTAAAGAGACAATTTTAAAGACAAAAGAACCCTTTGTTTTCCAAATTCCTAGTATATTCCCTCTCCTTCTATCCTCATTCTCCAGGATTCCCTCTGCTCCAGTAATTAGAAACAGAAATTTCATTTCAAAGCTCCCACTTAAAAACTTTATCTCTCCTAAGTAGTTGCATTGGATGACATTTTTGCTGTGTCTAGCACTGCCCTCAAGGAAATGTACTTGCTCAGACATTTAGTTCAAGCCAAGAACATTTTTGACACCCACAAGGAGTCCGCCAAGTGACTGTGAGCATCATGAATTAGAGTGTCATTCCAGCCATAGGAAACCCTAAACCACATGCGTGATTTGAACCACAATTTCCTTCTGTCTAAGAAAAAAATAAATTCACGTATGTATCACAGCATTTCAGTTCTGGCTGAAACTGCTACAGGATGGCAAAATTCAGGATGTTGGAGAGAGGAGCTTATTCACTGCTGAGCAATGTTAAGCAAATACTCACAGCAGCATGGGCTGCATGATAAAGTTTTAAACCTCCTGTGCTTTAGTGAACCTGAGGAACCTCTTATTTGAATGAGACACAGCTCAGGCATTAGTCAGACAGGAGATGAGATACAGCCCTATAATTTAACCACATTAGTATGAAAAATGAGACATAAAGCAAACTGTCCCCATATGTTGCTCTCCATATCTCAGAAAGACTTTTCTTGAAGTTTTACTGTAATGATCATCAAGGGATTTTACATGGCCTGGCCTGGAATTGATATTAATCTAGAAGGGAGGAAAAAAAGGACAAACTCAGATCAAGAGATATCCAGGAAACAGGGACAGATGGGAGACAGTTGAAACCAAAACTACTGGCAGGGGACACAGTAAACACTTTCCACTGAACTACATTTGGGTACTGAGGATGGTGTTCTCCTCATAAACACAAGGAAAACTGTCCTCCATTGCTCTCATACAACACAGTTGTCTATCCTGCTGCACTGCTGATTGCCTGCAACAGCTTTTTAATGTAGTTTGGGGATACAGTATATGTATCATTTCTTTATTACAGCCTTTCAATCATCATCATGATACAAAGAAAACCCATTGTTCAGAGCAGATGCACTCTTTTATTTGCTAATATGTTCTTGGTTGACACTAATTTGCCACAGCAAAATTTAGCATCCATCTTCAAAATGCTGCTCAGTAATGCCATTCCAAAAACCAATGGGTATGCAATAAACAGCATCAAACAACCCATAATAAAACAGTTTTACTACAGATGTTCATTATGCACATGAGCCTCTGTAGCAGCCTGTGTATTTTGGAGAAATGTTTGAAATCAGTTTGGAAGAGTAGTAATTAAAATTAGTTGTTTCTCATAAAATTCAGTAAGATCAGAACCCCCGACATGTTGCCGTGTTCAATTCCCAGAAGTGAATCCCTTCTCCCCTTCCTTCAAAGCGTGTTTAGTAATTTTGTTGTAGACTCAGGCATTGTATCCAAAGCTCCTCTGGATTCCAAAGGACATCATGCTGGTGAGGAGTAATATTTGGACTTCAGAGATCTGGTGCCATTCTCATTAATGCTTCTGAACACGCTCCTGATTGCCATTGTCCCTGAGAGCCCATTAGACACATGTAATGAATGTGCTGCTTGCTGGATTAATTGTCCTGTGAGCTCATGGCCTGCCTTTTGTACCCTGATTTCCTTGTGGTACTATAGAAAGTGTTGTGTGCTGAGGCTCTCCCAGATGACTGGATATCTAATTATCTTCTGATGCCCTGAACTGACTTTCACTCTGAGCCTCACCACATGAACACAGCAGAATCCACCATGAAACCAGGATGAGGTAATTTTAGATTTTCAAATACAATATTGTCAAATATTTAAATGTACATTTTATTGCACGTGTTCAGCTGGGTGGCTAGATGAAGGTCTCCTGTTTGGAGTGCAATGGTACCCATCTCTCTCCTGGAAGTTTGCATGACCTGGCTAAAAGATTGTGGTCTAACTGTTCTCAGCATCTTTGTGCTCAGGTCACTACTTGTAGCACTCATCAACAGAAAATAATAGGATTTTTAAGAAATGATGAAAGTTTTTTTCAGCTTTTGATCTTTTATCACTAGAAGTGACAGAAAATTTCATGGTGTTAAAAGAAAATTACAGTTATATAATCAGAAGTTTTTTTCCCCAAACTGTTTAATTTAATTTTAATTTTTGGCATAACTTCAGATTGAATAGTATTTTAGCTGAAATGGCTTTACTCTTTGTTTTTTTTCCTCTCATCTCTCATCTGAACATGGTGGTTTTTTGTAGTGAACTCTCTTCTAATAGTATGTCTAGTGGTTTCATGCGTGTGGTCCTTTGTTCTTGATTTGCTCATACTGGATGAGCAAGCATTCACTATTCAGACAAACCAAAGAGAGCATTAATCATCTGCTGTGGTATGTGCACCCTGACAATCTCTTAGGTACCCTGATCAAAGAAAAATGTATCAAATCAAAATAGTCCCAGCAATTAATGCTGAATTGGGGCAAAATTTAGATCTTAAATGTCAACATTTTTTTTTCTCTTGGACCCAGCTTTGAAGGAATCTGCTATACAAAGCCGGAATCCCCATCTCTTGGTGGGATTGGAGTGTCAGGAATAAGTTCCCTTCCCTTCACAGAGCACAAGAGACTACAGAAGGAAGCAGTGAGGAGATGGTATCAATCAGAGTTGAAGGTAACCACAACATAGCTGTGGAATGAGTTCCCGACTTCGCCTGTGAGTTTTACATGCAGATGTGGCATTCATCAATTCCCAGTGACATCAATCTGTGTGTTGCAATAGGAGGACATGAGGCATGATTGATTAATCTGTACCCCTGACTCCATTTCCTGACCTAATAATTTCCTGCTCTCCAATGCAGAATATGAATGCTCAAACAAAAAAAAAAAGGGAAAGTGAGATCCCCTTACTTCAGTCTTTAGAATAGGAAGATAAATGAGCTCCCTGTTGAATAAGGCAGAGATTTGCTGAAAAGTGCTAACTGTATTTGGGAGTACAGTGTGCATTTATACCAGTGAAAAAAGACATCTCTGATATGTGACAAGAGAAACATTAAGTGCTGTTAAATATCGTGCTAAAAACTGGGCTTGGAGTGTGTCCATTCCCTTACATGGCAGTTTGCCTTCTGGAATGACCTTGTTTCTGAAACCTATGCCTGCACCCTCAACCCATAAAGGCAACTTAATAAACCTTCCAGACCTGAAATGAACATTTTGATGACACTATGAATACAGGGTATGCTAAAGATCTTCTATTCCATTTTCTATAACCATAAACAGATACGCTTTAATGGTCTGATGCCTTTACCTTAAAAAATTCCAATTTAGTTCCCTAGAGCTATAATAATAAAAACTGCTGACATTCTGTTTTTATTTTTCAGAGTAAGAAGAACCTGTCTTATAAGGGCTTCTCTGTATTTGTGGACTGTCGAGATCGGTGTAGGTCTTAGGATCAGGCAACTTTGCTAAGAAAGGGATGTGACGTGGACTTTTATACTTGACATAGAGTGACAGCAAGTCTTCCGACACATGAAGCCTATTCCTTTTTTTTCTTGAAAATAGCTTTGTAAATGTTGGCGCTTAGTATTCATTTAGTTCATCTTTACTTTCTTTTGAATTTTCTGTCTTTCTGAGTTTGAAGAGCCATCCGTTTCTGTCCAAACAAACACACCAGGCAGATAGGGAATCCCATTTCCCAGGCT
Source organism: Pseudopipra pipra (assembly GCF_036250125.1). NCBI lineage: Eukaryota > Metazoa > Chordata > Aves > Passeriformes > Pipridae > Pseudopipra > Pseudopipra pipra. The sequence goes on from NC_087554.1 coordinate 56,059,580, forward strand.
TGCTGTGCCTGTTTCTGGCATTGTTGGGTTACAGGAGTTCAGGTTTAGGTTTTTGAAAACTGCTACATGACAGACAGGAAGAATATGGCCTTAAAATTTTCTGTTTTCTCTGGTTTTTAAACTTAAATGCACATAAAATGCAAATGGGGGGAATGTTCTGCATTATGTCTAAGAGCGAATTTACCCTCTGCTGCAGAAACTGTATCCCTCTCTGTGGCATGTCATAAAATGTCTTAGATATTCGAACTCAAATCTGAAATGGCAATACAGAGATAGATGTGGATGCAGCATTTTGCTGCCTGTTACAGTAAGTGTTGACATTGTATTAAAAGCACATTTCTTATATTGATCTGACAGAATTCAATCTTTAGATATCTCAGAATAACCCAACATGGGGTTATTCAGCCTCTACACAAACCATATTCTAATAATTTTCACTAGAAATTATCATGGCAATCTTTCATAGGCCTACATTTTTCTATTTTGCTGATTCTTTTTTTCTTCTTTTTTTTTTCAGTATTTCCTCATGAGTTTTTCTACCTACATTTGTAAAGCCTTTCTAGATATCAGACTCCTTACAGAAGATGTAATTCCATTCATCTTTCCCCTTTTTCTTTTTTTTTTTCCTACCAGAAACACTTCCGCTCTACTGAAGCAAGTTTCTTTTTTCCCAATATACAGAAGTGCAGGAACAGGCACTGTGTACATCTCAGCTCTGTATCCTGTATTATACATTGTCCAAAAGCAAGCAGATTCCTAATGAGCCGTGTAAGACTGAAACAAGCACCTAGAAACACTCCTCCAGAATATCCTCCCAGTGGTCTGTGCCCGAGGGCCTCCCCAAGGTGGAGAGGATGTAGCTAATAACACTAAACCTGTACTCTTTTTGCCCATGGATTTGTCCTGTCACTTCTTGAACCCAGACTACTACAAATGCAATTTTAAAATGCATTTTTAGAGAGGACTGCATAGCACTGAGGTAACAGAAAAATTGCCCATCAATTTGTAGTTTGACTAACGCTTCACTTTAAGTTATTCTCTTCTGATCTGTATATCGAATAGCAATAACCCAAGGCTTGACCTGAAATTTTGTGGTAGCAGCAATTGGGTCTGGGCACTGGAGACCTTTGCAATGTGCTTACGATCTCTAGGGTCAGAGGTTTATGTGGCTAAGGCAGAGGAAAAGAAAGTAGAGAGAACTGGGATACCACCGAAATACAGAAACTGTAGTGAAGTTGGTAATGGGAGCACAGGTCCAACCTTTGAGACCATTAAATCTGTCTGTTTAATACTGAGGGCAGACAGCTCTTGCTGTCTCTACACACTGTGGTGAGAATGTCAAATAGCTAGGGTAAGGTTTGTAAGCATAGGTATTAGCCTGCTGGAAAAAAAAGCAAACAAACCAAAACTGAACAACAAATGATCTTATTTTACATTCTGAGGAGACTGAAACATAGGTTGAGAATAGCATGTGTTTGGACCATTATGGTTACAACAATTCTACCATTGCTCTTCTGCCAGTTAATTATTTTTCACTGATAAGAGCCCCTGAGGAGTATGGAAATTTAAATTACAAAGCACCAAGAGAAGCTTCATGAAAAATGACCTTCCATGTATAAACCTGAATTTTGCGCAAAGTTCTAGAAAAATTTCTTAAGCAACCCCTGCTATTTTTGCATCCTGTTTCAGACTAAGCTTCAGTTGGAAGTTAGGTTTAGAAAGTCTGAAACACTGCTCATCTGCTCACCTGAGCTAGGACCTAAGCCCCTTTGCAGTGGGGCGGCTCCAGTGAGTCCAGACATCTGGATCCTTGAAATAATTTAATTATAGTGCAACAACAGAACAACAGCTTGAACTGGGTGCTTCTGAGGAGGGACCCCAAACAAAGGAAACTCTGGACTTTTATATCCTTGCAGGCTGGAGTCTTCGGCTCCTTTTGTGTCTCTGAGGGTCTGGAGAAATGATCAGAGGTGAGGGTGAGGGAATGAGCAGTTCTGAAGCAGAAGATCCTGTTTTCATACTCATGCCCCGAGTATCAAAGTATTAATGCTGAAGGAAAACAATCTCTCATTCAGAATCTTTCTATCACATGACAGTGCTTTATGAGGCGGTTGGCATTATAAAGACGATCACCATGATCTGTCCTTCATGACACTCTTGGGGCACCGCTACAAGACTTACAAGTAGGCAGTTTAAACCAAAAATCAAACTTATTAATACAAGACTTCTGCTGGATTTTCCAGCATGTGATGACTCCCCTGTGTGTCTCTGTTAGACTGTAGTAATTTTGGGTCAGGGAAGAGTTTGATACTAACATGCCATATTTTTTTCATAAAATAAATACTAAATGTTCATGTACATCGGTAGCTTTTTTAAAAAATAACCAATTACGAGTAATATATCCTCAGCAACATTTTCCACTGTCTTTTATGACTATTATCCACCCAGCACCTGCATCAGCAGCTTAGGAACAACCTGACAGCAAAATGCTGATAAGGTGTTCCATTACTTAATGCTTAAATGTAAGATTGGTTTATATGCAAAGGGGATCCTTGTTGAATATATTGGAAAGACAACAACCTTTGCTTGTTCAGATCTAGTAAAAGATTAGTCCAAATCAAATTAAAGGGGGATTTCAACTTGCATGAGATTTCAGACTTCATGTCCTAGTTTGACCTTCCCTCTACAGTCAGCTAAACCAAAATCACCTTACAAACTGTTGTCCAAAACTGGTTGTGAACTTCGTAGTTGGTGTCTTCTATTTTTAACATTATAGGATAAAATAATCTGGAGATGGATACTCAGTTGCTTATGACGTTTATTCCATTTCCATTTTTATTATTGAAGTAATGTGGTCTTTTTCTTGCTGCACTGAAGAGTGATAGAAATGATCTCTGAAGTGATGACCCTCAAACAGTCCTTTGCCTCATATTTGAAGCCAGCTCTGACGGCTCTTTCTCCCACTCTTGTCTTGGGAGTGAAATACACATTCATATGATAGCCAGTACCAGAGAGTACTCACACATTCATAGCAACAAGAAATTAGTTATGCGTTTTCTTTCTGTCACCTGGGATTTCCTCGTAACAGAGAGATTCTTTGCTGCCATATGCTACAGCTCCATAAAACAAATAATTTATTCACAAGTTGTAAAGATCACAAAGAAGTAAGCGATGTAACAGCAACTTCAGGCACAATCAGCACAAGTGGGGAAACAGACTCTCTCTGGAAACACCTTTATTTGATGTCCCTGCAGGACTCGCACACCTCTCTGCCAGTCAGGTAGTGTTACAGCTTGGAAAGGGGATTTCTGTCAGCTGTGGAAGTGCTCCAGGATGTGAGGTTCATGGGTCTCTGAGTCAGCTCAGGTTATGGCTCCAGTTCAGCAAAGCACTTAAGTTGCTTTGACTTTGCTTCAGTGAAACACATCTGTGTTTTGCAGAGCCCATGTTGCCAAAATGCACCTGGGATTGAACACTATGGTAGTTTTGAACTTTCAGGGAATGTTGTCAGTTTTAAGCATATATTAAAAAACCAAACCAGCCCCTGAACACTGAGCTTATTTTCCAGTGATATAGATAATGAGTTATTCAATGACAATTCAAATGTACTTTCCATTTCCACTACTTTCCATTCGCTCTGCCAGTTGACCACAGTTTGACCACATTTTGGTGTTTCTCTGTTTGAGAAATGAAAAAAGATTAGTCTGTCTTGCTTCTGTTTACAGCCTGATCCTAATAAATTTCATTCGAAGGTTCTTGTCTGTCAGCTCAATACTTAAAATCTCCAGTTGTAGCTGTCACAAAGAAAAATTAGCAAAGATAATTTCTATTAAGAGTTAAAGAAATTGTTAGACTGTTTAAATCCACAATTTTAATTGTTATTAAAAACACAAATAATTTCAGTCATGTCTAACTTTTAATTAATTAAAAACAAATCCTCTGCTAACTTTTAGAAAGATTTGCTATTCTGTGCTCTAAACCTATTTACTTTCCTCCTGCCTTCAATTCACTTGCCACCTATAAAACCTGAAGCCATCACACTTTGCTCAGTGCAGTGTGTGTCTGATGCACTATCAGCACCCTCTGGCTGGGCAGGCTCCCCTGACCAGGGTGTAAAGGAGTGACTAAATACAGTAGGTCCCAATATGATCTGGCACCATTCCCAGAGCTGAAATAGAATATGCTCTGTGACTAATTCTGGTTCATTTTCCCTTCTATAAAGAAAAGATACTCTTTTGCTTACTCCATCCGGAAGAATGAGCTGGTTTCATTTCAGACCTGTATTACTATATTTCAATATATCAATTCGTTTCTCTACTACAGGCAAATGCCTGTGATACAGGCTGTATTTATATCTATAGTGTATGATCCCATTTATTCACTGCTCATGCCAGATTCTGTTTTGAGGTAGGCAACAGTTTCATTGTATTACTAACATTAGCATTTCAATAGTCTCTTCACAAAATGGTTCCAATTTACCTGTGCAGAAGTTAGATATTTCTTGATATGCCATCTAAAGAAACTATTAAGGCTGCCAGCATTTTTTCTTTTCTTTTTCTTTGGCTATAACTCTGACAGAAATTAGGCTTACATTTCCATGTAATAATATAAAAAATTTTCTATTTGGCATGAAAATTTTTGAAATATTCTTGAAAGGCTATGTATCCAAAGCCACAAATAATTTTCCCACTTGGAAATTATTACTGTCTTATACAATTAAATTTATCAGTGATTTGGTGATCTGTTTGTGTCTCTGAGCTATATTTCTTAATTAGAATATGCAATCCATAATGCATCACTTTTCTTCCCCAAGAGAAAAGACTTGGATATATCACAAACCACATTGTCCAACAGGAAAGCAGGACTGAGAAGGAAAATGTCCAAATCAAACAGACACCTCAGGCTCAAGTTCCCATCCAAACGAAACCTGCTTCTGTCCAACTTTATTGCCTCCTTTCTCCTAAGGGGAGGGATTATATTGTGGCATATGAAATATAGGGAAAGCCACACTTTAACAAGAAGGCAAGAGAACCACATTCTCAGAGAGGAACAGGTTTCCCCCAAAATGTTCAGTGCTTGAACTAAAGTATGAGCTTGTGGGATGAGTTATGGTGGAAAGATTTAGGATATCCAGCCAAAGCCCATTTTTCAACCGTCTTTAAAGCTATGTTTACAAATCAAACCTTAATGCTAGTTATTGACATTCTTCTCCCACAGGACATTGATCCAGCAGATGCAGGGTTGGAAGCTTGCAGAAATCTGTAATTTATAGCTAAATTGCTTGACTGAGTTAGAGGGGGCTGTGCCAATAAGAGAGGACTACACATTCAGGGAAGATGCTCCGGAAACTCATGTCTAAAGTTAGATTCCGCAGAGTGATGGACAGATAACTTTTGCTTCTGAGTTCTTACAGAAAAAAAAAAAAAAAAAAACAACTAAAAAAAACCCACAACAAATGCCAGGAATAGAAACACACAGGGGTAGAATTGCAAGATATAGCTAATGTCAAGGAAGGGCAGTCTAAGCAGCTGCACTGTCTCAGAAACAGGAAGGAATGTGGTCCAGGTCCTCCAGTTGCCATCTGACCTCCTATGTACCCCTTGTTCAAGGAGTCAGAGGCATGATCTACTGCATGCCCCAGCACCCAAGCAATGAATGTAAAATCCTTGCTGAGAAATCATCTCTCAGGTGGGTTTTATTCTGCAGAGAGAACACTGCAGAAACACTGCAGCTCCTGCCTGTAGCACTTAAGACCCTTCTGCTGTCCTTCTTGCAATGCAGATGCGAGCGCTAAAGAGCTCAGGGAGAAATCCCCCCTGCTTTGGGAAACAGAACTTGCAATTCATTCACTTTTAAAACAAAGATATTACCCTGTACCTCACCTCCTTGCTCTGTGCTGGGACTTCATTCATTTCTATAAGCCAAGAAGCTGGCCTCTTAGCTGCTTCCCACATCCCTGCACTGAGCCCTTATGGAGCCCATAGGCGCTGACGCAAGAGACCCCACTGAACTGTCATGGCTCAGGCACATCACTTGCTATAATTAATTCACAATGGACTTTCAGAGACCTCTGCTTTCCCTGTGTGCTTTATCAGATGCCTGTGTACAGCTGTGTTCACTAAGAAACTCTTTGCTGTTCTGAGGCAAAGCTCTCAGTGAGTTCACCACTTCGACTAGAGGGAGGTATTTTAATCCATCTGCTTCCACACTCCTACATCAGGTCTCACTGCCATAAAGCTCTGTCCTAGCCTTTCCTTGTGGCAGTTGAAGGGGAACTGAGGCCAGTGCTTCTCTCTGACTCTTTGTTTTTATCATGGTTTAACCCCAGCCTGTTGCCAAGCCCCACACAGCTGCTCCGTCACTCCTCTATCGGCAGGATCAGGGAGAGAATTGGAAAGTGAAAGGTAGAAAACTCATGGGTTGATTTAAAGATAGTTCAATAGGGAAAGCAGAAGCTGCCCACACAAGCGAAGCAAAACAAGGAATTAATTCACTGCTTCCATGGGCAGATAGGTATTCAGCCATCTCAGTAGAGCAGGGCCCCATCCTGTGTAATAGTTACTTGGGAAGAGAGATGTCATCAATCCAAATGTCCCCCCTTCCTCCTTCTTCCCCCGCTCTACCTTTATATACTGAGTATGACATCATATTGTCTGGAATATCCCTTTGGTCAGTTTGAGTCACCTGTCTGGGCTGTGTCTCCTCCCAACTTATGCACCTTCTGTGTCCCCATCAGTGTGGCAGTACAAAAGGCAGAAAAGGCCTGTGTAAGCTCTGCTCAGCAATAACAAAAACTACTATTGTCACTGTGTTCAGCACAAATGTAAAACATAACCCCATATTAGCCACTGTGAAGAAAATTAACTCTACCCCAGACAAAATCAGCACAGTTTTTTCCTATGTGAGCATTTTGCAACGCACGTAGTAGATCCCATTTTAATTTCTCAATCACCAAGAACTGAGAAACAACTTGAAACTGTTAGTTCAGTACTGTACTCCATGGAAGGGCAGCGGAGCAGGATCTGACCCTTGTTCCTCTGCCAGCACAGCATCCCCCTTATCAAATATGTGTTGTCCCGGCGAGTGACTCCTGTGACCCCTCAGGGATCCACCACACCTTGCACCATGCCCAGCAGGCCCTGGAGCATGTTTATGCCCCCAAATCCTCCCAATGTTGCCCCGTTTTTCCATTTCCTCCACCACCCACTGTTTCCCTCCCGAGTGTCTCCCTGCCCATACCCCCACTGAACATGTGTCAAGCTGAGCTTATTTGGATGGCACAAAGCACTTCAGCAAAAATGCCTTCAACAGTGGGGTTGTATGTGGTCCATGAAAGGGAAGGTGTGTGGATAAGGCAGGAAATCTGCTGTTTGGCTTTTGCACTGACCCATTGCCTGACTCAAGGCCAGCCCTATTTAAGCTGTTCTGCCCCAGGCAGAGCTGTGCAGATCACAAGCCATCTCTCTGTGGGGATCAGGGTCCCCGTGCATCCCCACAGTGCAGGGCAGAGCTGTGAGCTGCCAGGCTAAGCTGGTGGCCATCCATCAGAGGCTCTCAGCCTGACCCTGATTCCTCGGGCATCTTGTTTGGAGCTAGTTCAGATATCCACAGGCTCAATGTGTGTGCAGTGTAAATAGGAGCTTAATCCCATTACAGGTCTGAGCAAGTCCACCGAGGCCAAGCATCTTGAGCTGGCTAACATACAAATGCAAGGCAAGCCTTCATCACACCCCCTTCTCCAGTGTGTGAGTCAGTTTGGATTGCTCCCTACTTGAAATCGAAGCTGGTGGCACTTTACACCAGCTTACACCAGTTCCACAGGTGTGAATGGCAGAGAGCTAAGGAACCTGGCAAAGGAGCCACCTGAGGATCAGCTCAGAATCTGCCAAATTGCTGTGAGAACGTAGTGCTATTGAAAAGAAAGCTCTCATCCATGTCACTGCTGAGTAACACTTGCAGTTGCTAAAAGAGAAAGAATTTTAAACAACTGATTTATTTTCCATTAACTGGGCTCTTCTATATTCTTTGCAATTCTCTCAGGCTGGTCTGTTGAAATAGACAGTCAGATTCACTTTTATTCAGTGTTGGTTTCTAGTCAGGGTGCTTTGCTGGGCTCCTGGGCTCAAATCAGCAATAAAGGTTGCAAATAAGGGAGGGAAAAACAAAGAGGGCAAGAAAGGGAGAGCTGGGAATGTTAAAATTCTCAAACTATTCCTGCTTTTCCTGTATTCTACAAAGGATTTTGACCCAAATGGCTTCTAGCAGCACACTTTGATATTTTTTCTCTCCAAAAAGCAGAAATAAATAGTCCTAAAAATGCCAAACAACATTGGTAAACTCCAATAGAGCTGCCTCTCCTCAGGTGAAATGACGTACAACCAATTAGACTTAAGGACAATGTGGTAGATCTAATTTTCCACACTAAAAAAAAAAAGGTAAAAAAAAATGGTTGTGATGTTCTTCCCTTGTATTTTTTGTGACTAATGGTAAACTGTGACTAGAAACGACTTTTACCTGGTAAGGTATGCTGAGGCTCGGTTTGCATTTTAAGGAAATCTGGCATTATTTTTGCATGAGATTGCCAGTCTCTGTGCTCTTGACTCTTATTTCTGAGTACATTTCCTTTTGAGGTAAAACAATGAGGAATGCACTGCAACCTTTTATCACGCAGTTATCTGCATTCCTGGGCAATGTCACTGTCTGGTGTGTGACTCATTTATGGTCTCTGTGAAGCTTTGTGCTTCCATTAGAGGCCTCTTCTCATTCTATTTTATTTTAGACAAAATTAGGCTCCGATGGACTTTAATTTTTAGGATTCATATGGCTTAAATGGGAGGATGGTATACTGTGGGATAAATGTGGCCACATCTCCTGTCTGTCTGTAATTTTATTACTGAGATATGGATACCGGGAAAATCTAAACCCACTGAGAAACAAAGAAAGGTTAAATAGAGAAGAAAATCCTTGTTATTCATAAAAATCACTGGTATTTGCTATGCACTACAGCTTCCGAATGACCATGGATACAGAAGCATATATTGTAAAGTAGAACTATATGACATGAAGTAAAAAATTATTAACCTTTGTTTATTTAACAAACCAACTCTAATTTCATGGTCAAATTAGTAGAGTATCTGTGAAACAATCAAACTGTTGAGGTATCCTGAGGAAAGCAGGATTAGGTTATTATTCTATCCTATGGTATTTTTCCCTTTTATATCAAATTGCCTGATCAAACAGCTGCAACATCTGAGGGTGTGTATAGAATATATACATATATGTAGTAGAAGGGTAGTGTTAAGGCTGTGTAGGATAAATAAGTAGTTTGGTCTGTGTAGAGGGATGAATGGAGGATATTTTTTGATAGGTGTATTCATTTTTAATTAGTGGCTTTCCTTGAGCTATGCCTGAGCTTTCACTGTTTCATAATATGAGTTCTATGCTTTGATACATGGGATGAGTAAACCTTGACAGTTTTTATTCTGTTCTATTGAGGATTCCCTAAATTTGAGTAGAACATGTTGGGTCCCTACCCAATATGTCTGGACTACTAATCTAAAGAAATGGTACCACCTAGGGATGCCAGAAGGCCACCCTTGGGAATATTAATTTTCTCTTTCATTGAGATACTATTGGATCTGATTGATAGCATAGAGAAGTTCAACGTGGTTTGAGATTTAAAAGAAATGTTCAATTTGTGCTTGCTTTACACGTTTCTGTTGATTGCTGTTGGGTAAAGACAGGGTAACAACAGGACTGGTTTGTCTTGATCGTTGAATCAAGCATAATGCCATTCCACTGGGATAGTGAACAACAGAGAATGTTAAGCAAAATTAAGACAATAACACTGGGTTTCAGTAATAGTCATACAGGGCCAGAAGAAAAGAGTTCAAGGGTGATATTTGTGAGAAAGAAGTGAATGAGGTCAGGGAAAGGTAACTCATGGTAAAGATAACCAGAATCTGTGACAGTCTTTCATTGCAGGGGGCATGGAGGGTATAAAGGAAATGTTCAAACTGCATAGGAGCAAAGGCTGATAAGACTTGCAATGCAGAGATTAAGGTATCAGTTTTCAGCCAAAGGGATCTGGGGATTGGATCATTATTGTGCTATTAGCTGCTGGCTGGAGATAAACAAAACAAATGTTTATTCCCAGGAGAAACAGCTCTTATAGTTTAACTGACTGCTAATTTGAAATTCCCTTGAGCAAGAAGGCAGTCTCTCACTGGAGCTGGAGTCTTCACAAGACAATTTCAGGATGATAAAAAGAAAGAAAATATTTCTTTTTCACTATGCAATATACAGTGATTGCTCTCTTATCCTCTGCAGGATTAATTTCTGTATTACTTATCTTGCATTGCTCAGTCTAAAAGAAATTAATAAAGGATGCTCCTCAATATTTAGGGGGAATTCATCTGAGCATGTGAACTTCCAGGCTCTGGATGATGTCTTCATGAGTTCTTATTGTCCTGGTTCTGATGTTAACTAAAAGGATCCCAGAGGAAAAAAGGATGACTAAACCTCTCAGTGGGAGTACAGGGATACCCTTGCACTGCTGGTAAGTCTCATGGCTGTGCAGAACAGGGGGGACCCCAGAGCTCACCAAGGCCAGACCTTGGCTCCCAGACACTGGGAGAATTTCGTTGCAGATCTAGGCAGTATATTTTCCTAAACATTCGCCTGTGACCTTTCATGAGGATTATCTTTGGAAAGCAACAAGGAAAAAAAGCAGAGCCACTGTCATCTCTTGTTCAGTTCAGGCTGCAGAACTTGCGTTTGGGAGAGGAAGACTGAAGTTCAAAGCTTTGCACTGGTCTCTGCTAGGTTGCAGGGCAATAGACAAGGATATGATGTCAATGAGAAAGCCTGTGGGGTTTTTTTGCACAAGGAGGATCTTCAGACTTAAGATGCTGGCAGTCTTTGTCAACACTTTTTATTTCCAGAGTGCTGATCTTCCAGCAGAAGAAGGGGAGATCTGCTTTCCCACACGGAGGAATAAGTAGACTGCACAGTGAGACAAATTACAGCAGCATGGCACTGATAGGACTGAGTGAGCCAGGAGAAAAGCTTGGATTGTGCAACCTCTTTCAGGAAGCTAGATATTCATTCTAGTAGAAATTATTTTTTTCCTCACTTTATAATGACTAATAACACCATTAACATATCAGATTGTACATGGAGTCTCAGCACAAGACATCAAAGCCTTTTCACATAGGTTCTTCTCTTGCTGTATCTTATTAGTGTATACAGTGCCCTGAGGATATAACAAGCAGAAATGCAGAATATCTCATGAGCAGTTCAGATGTGAAACCGAAGGTTTGGTCCAGCCCCACAACAAATGAGAAACCATTGTTTACAACAGGAACAACTCTCAAGAGTTAAATAATGTAACCCAACCCAAATAAAATTATGAAAGGGGCAAAAAAATTTTTTGGTCCCATTTTCTCTTAGAGTCCCCCTCCCACAATTATGTAGGAAAGTGTGACTTTTTAGGGTGGACCCTGAATGCAGCAACCACCCCCCAGTGCTATCAGTGAACTGAGATCTTCCTGATTGGAAATATCAAAACACTTCAGCAAGCGTATTTAGCATCTTTGCTACATATCCAACTCCTCAGGGTTCTACTAGTGCACACTGTAATCTCACTTTCTCTAAAATTGTTCTGCTGGTCATCTCAGCTCCACTAATTTTCCTGTTTTATGTTTATTAAAATATCCTCTCTACTGTCCACAGAAGAACAATCAATCTGACTGCATTTGCGGCAGTGGCATTTTGCCTTCTACCTGTTATTGTACCTATTTATCTCCAGCAGCAGTCTGCATGTGGGTGGTTTGGAGAGAGATTTACACACAGATATTTTATTAAGGTTCCTTTTTATTCTATAATTTAACTGGGGAGATTGAAAAATTGTACATTATTTTGCCGGTGGTAAAATAGACCTATTTTAGCTTCTTTTTTTCCTCCCTTCTTCTGATTGCTCATTAATATTCACAGTTTATCTTATCTATTCCCCTCTTCATTTGGTTTGTAAATGACTCCTTTGCTTGCTCCTTTATTTTTAAGCCTGTTTTCAACTTTTGTTTAATCTTCTTGGTGGCTTTTTTCTTGTTTGTTATTAAATTTTGAGTTAGACTTCTAAGCTTATCCCCTTTCATATTCGTTCCTTAAAACACCAGCTGCTCTTTTTCTCTGTCTACTACAGAGACTGTGTGATCACAGAGGAGTGGAGCTTCTCCTCCAGCATAACACAGAGTGTTAATTTTGGTCTGGCTTTCTCAGGTGATAAGAGCAGGGGCAGGGTGGGCTTTAACCTTTCACCCCTGTAACAGCTGCCATCAGACATGTCATTGTAATAAGCAGAAACAGGCAATAGGGTACAAAGTGGCTGTTCAAGTGGTGGGGTGACATCAAGGTGTGCATCGCCCTAGGCAGGCTTTGGACCCACATATTTCCTTTCAGCTCTAATTCCCAAATGTCCCCATTGGCATCCCTGGTGGATCTACACCTGGATGTGCTCACTGCTGGTGACCTGTAGTTACAGTGTCTAGTGTGTGCTGAAATGTGTGCTCTGAGTCACCTGGGCTGCAGAGACCTGGGCTAAGGCTGGGGGGGTCCTGTGCTCTCATCATGCATTGACTTTGCAGTTTGTCTTATCTCCTCATCCCTACTGAGCAGCAGCACATTGTACTGCAAAGGATGCTCATTCCCTATTAATTACCTTGGTGTAACTGTACTGACTCCAGTTACTATCCCAGCCTTTGTGCACTCTCAGTCAAGCATTGAACCTACTCAGTGCAAGGACTGACTACTTTATCAGGGCCTCTTTAGATCCGTGTCATATTTATTTTAATTAAAATTCCATTTATTCTGTTTTGCTATCCGACTTGTCTCATACCTTATCACTCCTTGGGTCTATTTGCTTTCCTGAAGACCTTTCCCCTCTTAATTTCAAATAGTTTTGATATCTGACAAAAGTAAAATTCACCTTCTTTCTATTGTTGCTTCTCTTCATTTCCCCCAAGTATGCCCCTGTGGTGCTTACTCTTTGGAAAAGAACTGCAAACAAGATGTCCCACTGAGCTCTGTGTTCATTTTTCTATTATTTTCATCTTAATTCTTCCCTAGTTAATTTTTTTGTCTTTTGAATTTCCTCTATTAACCAGGAAATAGACTCAGTCTAACTCCTTTTCTTATCTGCCTCTCCAGTGTCTTCGGCAGAGTCATGCACACCCAGAGCAGGTATCACTCAAACATCATCCCAGGCTGGTACAAGGTTGGATTCTGAATTCAGCTGTTGGCATGGTTTGAAGCACAGTTTTTGTCTCAATGCATGATATCAATTTTTATAAAAAAAAAATGGATCATCTTGACAAGTTTTTTCCTATATTTTTTTCCCATGTTTTTTCGCCGCTGCAACATAGCACATGTTCAAGCATGCAGGTGCAGCCTTGCTCTCTGTATCATGCAATGCCACGTGTAGCAAAGGAGCTCCAAAAATAATGTGTAATGATCATATGATTGATGAACAGTACATGGTGAAGTTGACGTTTAAAGGAAAATGGAAAAAACTCAACACAGGAGTATTATGTTATTTAGCAATGGAGGACATACAAAAGCCAAGACAGACAGATACAATTCTTCTAAAATGTCATACGATTTGTTGGGAGCAATGAAAATATTGGATTCTTTCAGTGGCATTTGTCATTGTCAGAAGCAGGTCAGTAGACTAGATGGAGCCAGTTGTGACCCATTATGACAATGACTAAGCCCTTAGGGACCAAAATAGTCTTAGGGCTGCTTTGTACACAATTGTTACGAGCCCAGCCTATGCTGGACACTGGTAAGCTACTGCTCTATCTTTTATATAGATGATCTACCTGCTGAAAACTGAACCAATTTTTTTGCATTCCTAATTCACTTTGACTATACATGATGTTTGCCTTCTTTGTTATGTGGATTTGGCAGATTCAGGCTCCTGCTTTTCAATTGTATGAAAGGTTTCATACCTCTTGACGTGGGAACATAAATGGCATTAAATTAAGTGTAGGTATTTTAATTCTGAAAAAGTGCTGCCTTATTAGAGTGGGACATGGGGGAGGATGCTCAGTTCTCTGAAATGGAAGCAGTGCCGTCTTCTCCCAAAAGGGATGCTCAGGACCTTTCTGAGATATTTACTTCTTTTCTGAGTCAAATCTATAGGCAAGCAGCGAAAGAAGATAAAGTGAAGACAGTAATACATCAGATTTTCAAGCTGCAACCTCTATTGTTTATGAAGAAGATACTGTGTGAATTAGCTTAAAAGACAGGAGAACGGAGCTTGCATCAATGGGAAGCAGAGTCAACACTTCTTTTTTGCTACTGCCTCTGGCAGGCTTGGTTATATTGCTGCAACCTGAGTTCACACGACATTTTCAAAAGGTGAGATAGGTAAAGAGTTGCTTTGACTTGCTGCCATGGGTTCTGAGTGATCAGAGCTGCTATAGGCAGCTGTAATTGAAGTGTTTAGTCTTTGCTAAATATGGTTATTACCTGAGGGTTCTCGGAATACTGTTTGCATTTTTTATGGTCATTGGATCCTCCTGATTACCAGATGTAATAGACTTTTTATGCTACAATGCAACTGTTGAACATTTTAATTGGAATGCCATGTCAAATTTTTAAATTAAAAATCAAATACTCAAAGCACCAGTGCTTTTTTGATTACTAAAATTAAAACCTAATTGAATTCTCTCACCAAAAAATATCCTGTGGAAATTTAATTAGAGAAGTGTAAAAGAGCTGATTTTTAAAACATATTAATTTTTAATTAGGAAAAATCTGAAAGGCAAATTAGTAAGTTTTAAATTTTCCAAAATATGAATATGGAGATGCCATGTGGCACAATAAAGAGGAGACCCAAGGTCTACTTTCCTAAATGACTAAATTTCACAGGGCTTGAGACTTACCTGTCTCAAATAAAAAGTGATGGATACTTGTTTCTGTTGTGAAACCTCATAAAAACCCTACATGCATGTCAGCACATTAAAAGACTACAATGAAAAGTTAAAGTAGCTTTAAGTGAATATTTGGAGTAGGGCACAAAGAGGGACGTTAAGTGGCTATTTATAAGCAGGGTGTAAGGTACACCCTTGCCTTCAGTGTTCACATGTTGACTTGCAAGATATCTCTGCAGTCAATCTGCCGGTTAGTTTTGATCCCATTCTCAGGTCCTTCCTTCCTGAGGTATTTCAGGATGTCTAGCTCCAGGGCTCTGCATTGCAGACCAGGCACATTGCATTACTCTATATTGCCCTGTTTTCGTTTCATTTACCATTGTACACCCAGGAACATTCTCACAGCATTAATAAGGGCAAAGAAATCATTGACAGCCTAGGTGGGCTCAATTTGGCCTTGTCAGGACATTTCCATTTCCCATTGATTTTAGCTGTTTGTGGTTGCACACAAAGTGTCAGAGGTAGTGAATTAGAACAGGTGACAAGGGCCCTTGGGAAAGCACAACACAATCATTAGGTAGACTGGAAATGACTGCAGCTCTACTTCTCTCTTAGTAGTTTTTCTTTCTTAAAAATATGTATCCCACAAACTAGCTCTCTATTTTGTGATGCCTTGTAATTTCATGATATAGCAATTAGGAGATAATTTGATTTAAAGGAAAAAAAATAGAAACACTAACTACAGCTCTCCAGAGGCTCACTGCTTAATGATATACGCTTAAAAGTATGAGGAATAACAAAATGAAGAGGAACGGTGCCTGCAGGGTATGTTCAGATCTGGGTTATCTCACTCTCTCACAGCTGAAGTCAGGGCACTGTGTGACAGTCGCTCAGGACTTGAGCTCAAGGGGCATGGGGAGCTACGGGAGACCCACCTGAGCAGACCTGCAGGGCATGGGATGACTGCAGTACTTTCCAGATCATCCTCATGTGTTTTCATGACTTGGAGCATGGTGCCAATCCTGATGATTGCTTGCTTTTATCTTGGAAAGCCTTTCCTGGCTTTGAGAACAAAGAAAAATTCTGCTCAAAGTTGAGATGCTCAGCTGGGAAAGGGAAACTGAAACACAAATGAGGAAACCTGCTTGTTTTTTTTTAATTCTCTTTTTCTGGACACAATAGTACAAAATAAGGTTAATTCTTGCCTGTCTCTTTTCTTTTTCCCCAACTTGCAGACTTGACACTGTCCCTGCTGTTCTGCTTGAATTGGAGAAATCATATCCTTGACCATGACTAGTCTGGTGCTATTGGCATCTTTCTTGTAAAGAGATGAGATGGAAGAGTTTGAAATGTTCATCTCCCTCTTCCTGCATGGGTTCTTTAGCCAGTCTTGTATACAAACAGGATTATACACAGTCTTTCAACATACTTACATCAAGGTAAATTTAAGCACAAGGTGCACCCTCTCTTCTTTATGGACTGTATTATTCAGGTAACACTGTGAGGTTTATGACTACTTAAAGCAGATTTTTTTTCCTGAGTTTTGTGTCAGAACATAAGTTCTTTTTCAGGCCCTTCTCTAAATTTCAACCTGTGTTGATTTTGTGTAGCAAGGTTCTGATAAGTGGAGGGGCTACAGGAGTGTCATCTGTGAGAAGCTGCTGGAAGTTTCCCCCAGGTCCAACAGAGCCAAAACCAGTTTGCTGCAAGATGGGCCCACCACTGAGCAAGGCCGAGCCAATCAGAAACGGTGGTAATGCCTCTGTGATAACATATATAAGAAGGGGAAAAATAAGGTTTTGGTGCAGAAGTAATTGTGGCCAGAAAAGAGAGTAGATAAAATGTGTGAGAGAAACAAGACCCCAAGATCAGTGCAGGAGAGGAGAGGGTGCTCCAGGTGCCAGAGTTGAGATTCCCCTCCAGCCCATGGTGCAGACCACGGTGAGACACTCGTGCCCCTGCAGCCCATGGAGGTCCACAGTGGATCAGGGATCAACCTGCAGCCCGTGGAGGAGCCTCACACTGGAGCAGGTGGATGCCCAAAAGTAGTTTGTAATCCCATGGGAGGCCTGTGCTGGAGCAGGGTCCTGGGAGGGACCCATGGAGAGAGCAGCCCCTGCTGGAGCAGTTTTACTGATAGGACTTGTGTCCCCATGGGGGACCGACTCTGGAGCAGCCTGTTCTTGAAGGACTGCAGCCCATGGAAGACATCCATGCTGGAGCAGATCATGAAGAACGGTAGCCTGTCTGAAGGGCTCACACTGGAGAAATTCACGGGGGACTGCATCCCATGGGAGGGACCTCACGCTGGAGCAGGGGAAGGAAACAGTAGAAGGAACATGTGATGAACTGACTGTAAACCCCATTCTTGTCTCCCTGTGCAGCTGGGAGGGAGAGAGCAGTGGGGGGAAGATGTTTTTACAATTTCTTTTGCTTCTCATTATCCTACTCTGATTTTCACTGGTAATAAATTCAGTTCATTTCTCCAAGTTGAGTCTGGTTTTGCCCAGGATGGTAATCAGTGAGCCATCTCTCTCCATCCTTATCTCAGTTCATAAGCTTTCGTTATAATTCCTCTGCACTGTCACTTTGAGGAGGGGAGTGATAGAGCAGCTTTGGTGGACACCTGGCATCCAGCCCAGGTCAAACCACCACACAAACTATGATCCTAAGTTTTTTAACAGAAGTGAAAGTCATATATACTGGAATCCCATAAAATTATAATTCCCTAATTTAGGAAAAATGGTCAGCAATATTGTGAAGTTTTATGGTAATTTTGCATTCTATATCTTTCCCATGGTGAATTTAATAGGTTGATAAGCACTTGAAGCTGAAGGAATGAAGGTGTGATTTGGTTATCATGTAGGCTGATGAAGGTTCCTTTTCTTCAGATGTCATTTTTCAAGTCACTTGCAATCAAATAGTCTTGTTATCTTTCATTTCATTTCTCATTTCATACTTAGGCAGTCTGCTATCTATAAGCAGTTATTACAACTTATTTGTTTTCCACTTATATTTAATAACAGTTTACTCATTCCTCGAAGGTCTATACTTATGTTCATTTTTTATAACAAAATGAGAAGCAGAAAGTCTATACATACAAGTAGCTTTTAAACAAATATGAAAATCAAGGAGCTCTAACAGCTGGGGAAAGCCTTTGAGATTCAGATGCTCATATCAGGATGAAGAAATTGATGAATTCAGAGCTTGTGTGGTAGATGCTTGTTCACCTTGGTCCAAACACTTGCCCACTAGATAGTGATTCAAGATGTTACTGCTTTCTGTTTACTTGATATTGCCTTCACAGCCGAGCCTTGTTAACATGCAAAGTCAGCCAAATTAAATAGCTTTCAGATCTTCAAGGACATGTCTGTTTGCCCCTTCTCTGTGTTTTATTTTATTAAAGTCAAATTAAAAACCAAAACCAAACAAACCCCCAAATACCAAAACCCCAAATAAACAAAAAATCCCACAGAAACAATATATGTTTGTATAAAACCAAAACCTTACATTAGATAAAAATCAATATGATCCACATGAACCAAGTTTGTCAATCACTATCAGCAGGAGAGAAGGTTTGCTGCTCCCCTACTTTTCACCTCAAAGAACAAAACACACAGCCCTTCTTCTCTGAGATTATTGAGTTTCTGCCCAGTGCACCTCATTCCTTCAGGAGACAGGGTGCTGATAAGACGGGCAATTCATCTGATCCCACATTGCAAATCTTGTATTACCAGCCCTGAAAGCATGGAAATGTCAATACTGAGAAAAAACAAAACCCCAAACATGGAAGGAGTTTAGAAAGGGAAAAGTGTCTGCAAGCCATGCACTGGAAAAATCCTCCCCTGGGGAAGAAAGTTGAACAGCAGCGTGTGAAGGACGGGTATGTATGTTTGGACACAGGCTGAACATGAGAGTCCTTCGGCAACCTTAGCCCCAGACATTCAGAGCCACACTGACAGACTATGGTGATTGTGATATATTCCAGTTTCCCTTCTCTGGGTAGCACCATCAGTGGACATCTGTTAAAGCAAGATTAGCTCTCCTGTCATACTGGTAGCTCTCTGTGTGCTGGGAGCTAACTTGCAGGTTTAAAATTAAATGGTCAGATCAGTCAGATTTGGTAAAAGGCTGTTCTCAGCAGGTACTGGTGACGGTGACTTGCGATGTCTGAGAAGGTTTGGGAGAACCGACTTTGAATCAAAACTAGTTAAGCGGAAAGTATTGATCAGTTTCTTTCACATTAGCTTAATTTGATATTTGTGTAACAAAAGGTTATTTGCAGTAGACTAATAGGAAGGCAGGATTGTGACATAAAAATTTCCCTCTGAAATAAAGTGAGGCAATTAGAGATTGTCCACTGAGTTGATGTAATAATCTCTCTGCACCCCAAGTGTAGCCCTTTAGCAGATGGCTCTGGCAGCAACATGAGTCCTGTTTCCATCTGTCTAGAGTAGAAATGGTGGCTAAACATAGGTTTTGGGTGGAAAAGAAATGATGGTTTTGGGAATGAGATATTTATTTCCTGAAATAGAGGAAACCAGGAATTGTTTTCTTTCTGGCTATGGCAAAGGAACATGGAATTCTTTGGGCTGCCTTTCCACTATCCATGTGGACATTGGAATTTATCTAAAAAAAAGAAACAAAAGAAACAAATGAGGGGATACATACATATTTACATACTAGAAAATGCAGACAATACATTGTGGTGCTTTCAATATTTGCAAAAAGATAACTATATGAATTCTTAAGATTCAGAACTCTTAGAGCTCACTAAAATTTGCTCAGAATATTAGGACTTTTTTTTTGGACAGTGTTTACTCATCAAAAAAAATTAAAAAATATATCAGTTTAAGTAAAGTATACTAAAAAAATAAATTAAGAAATATCACCTAAAACCAGTTCCTGATGACCCATCATTTATCTGTAAGGGATTACTACATCTACATGGGACATGCAAAACCTCAGCTCACATTCCTTCTTTAGGAGACATGAAATTCTGTGCCTTGTGTTTCTCTCAGAAATATTTAAATTATAGATATGATTGCTCTGCCAAAGGCTATTTTCTTCTTATTTTGTCCCACTGAAATCAAAGCCTGGGTTTGATATCAGAGTTTGTCATATGGGGTGCAGCAGAAACACACAATTCTTGCTTTTATTCAAGATGTTCCAAAGGAACAGAACCTCTAGCCATGTCCTATAGAATTTTTTGCCTCTACCTAAAAAGCCATTTAAAAAAAAAATCCCAGGAATTTCTGAATATCAAAAATTTAGTAATTTATCCTTTCAGTTTGGACTTATTGTTCTCCAAACCTTAAGGAGTTCCATTCATCCCAGAAATGAATAACCTCCCCCTACGAAACAAAGCTCTAAAATTTCCCATCTACCAAACTGTGGGGTACGTGCTCAACTTTGTGCTGGAGGAAGAGCGACTTGTACTGAAGTTAATCTCATTCTTTTGGCTACACAGTCAGTGTAGTGACATTAGTCACTATCTGTGACTAATTTCTTTGAGTGAGCCTCAGCTTTGGGCATGAGGCTGATCCCATTGACTGCAGTGGGTTAGCTGATACTCTAAAGTCTTAGCATGTGCAGGAGTGTCTGGCTACACTGGAGTCACTGGAAAATGGAATAGGCAAAAGATAAGCAATCCTTGAGCAAAACCCAAATTCTTAAAAAATATACAACAAAATATGAATGTTGAACAAAGCATGGAACAGCCTCATACATACTTTGTACAATAGGCACCTCACAATAAATAAATCAAGACTCAAGCACTGAAGAACAGTGAACTTGGAGGAGTTATGAATACAGACATGACCCTATGGTTTGCAACCTGATCTTCTTTCTGTACCTGACGCTGGTGAGGCTGTACCTCTAGTCCTGTGTTCAGTTTTGGGCCCCTCACTTCAAGAAAGACATTGAGTTGCTGGAGCTTGTCCAGAGAAGGAAGCTGAGGAATGATATCAAGCACAAGTGTTACAAGGAACAGCTGATGGTGCTGGCATTGTTCAGTCTGGAGAAAAGGAGGTTGTAGCCAGGTAGGGTCACTACCTTTTCCCAAGTAACAACTGGAACAGGCTGCCGAGGGAAATGGTGAAGTCACCATCCCTGGAGGTATTTAGAAGGTCTGTAGACATGGCACTTAGAGACATGTTTTAGTAGTAGATATGGCAGTGCTGGGTTAATGGTTGCACTTGATGATCTTAGAGGCCTTTTCCAGCCTAAATCTTTCTAAGAGGCCCTGACACACAT
Source organism: Pseudopipra pipra (assembly GCF_036250125.1). Lineage (NCBI taxonomy): Eukaryota > Metazoa > Chordata > Aves > Passeriformes > Pipridae > Pseudopipra > Pseudopipra pipra. Next base: position 56,080,768 of record NC_087554.1, read on the forward strand.
ATAATGTTTACTTATCCAAGTTGCAAATCACTGTTAATTTATGCTGGGTCTAGCTCTACAGAATGAGGTTATTGTCGCAGCAACAAATTTAATTACATAGGACTAAGTTAGGGATTTACTGTGTTGTGGTATCAAACCAGTATTTCATTATACTCCCATCAATTCCCATGTTGTGTATTTGCTTAATACTGAAGAGAGAAAGGTAAGGAGATCTGGTGACTAATCAGAGGCAGAAATTGGTCTGGTGCAAGCAGTGGCGTGTTGCAACTCCACATATTCTTTGAAAGGCAGAAATTTGAATGTTTTCCCTTTAGAAATGACAGAGATTGACTCATCTGGGCTCTTTCCTGAGCTCCAACCCATATTGTCATTTTTGGTAGTCACTCATACCTGCAGCAAAGTCACCCTGAAGGACTGACCCTTTGGAAGAGAGCTGCATGACAAATGGGGAATGTGGACCTGGGGCAACATCTGGACCCAAGGCATGAAGTAGGTAAGAGGGATTGGTGAAGGAAGGGAATACCTCACTGACAAGACCCCAATCTTGCACAGGAAGGTCAGTTTCTAACTTTAGTTGAGTTAAACAGTAGTAAAATGCTATTAGAAATCTAGTTGTAGTGCTTGAGAAAGAGTACAGAACAGAGAGGAGGGTGATACTTTCAAAGCTTATCTTGTGGATTCAGGCACTTTGTTTTCCAAAGTGACTTGCACCACTGCCCTAGGTCTACTGTGGGCTTTCATGAAACTGCTGATGTGCAACTGCCAAAGTGGCTTTGGAAGATGGGAATAGAGTTCATGTGGAGTTCTGCACAGATGGATATCACAGTAGACAAGTCCAGTTTGCCCAGTCTGCCTCACCCAGCTCCAGTACAGAAAATCTGTTACTTGCATCACATTGGTTCTGAATCCATGCTAGTTTAGCCTGTATCTGTGTAGGGTATATTCAATGTCATCTGGAATTATGTCTATCTGGATCACCAAACACAAGCCTTCACAAAACTATTCAAACGCTTACAAAAATGAATCCCAGATTAGTAAACATCAGATAAGTGTCTTACTGAAGGGCAGTGGCTATTCTTAATTCTGACATGTAACAGCAGAAGAGAGGGAAGGTAGCTAGAGATGTGCTTCCCTCTGCATTCACCATGATGTGACTGTGACTGTGATTAATAGCACAGCTCCTGGATACAAGTCCACAAAATCTGACTTTTCACTTCACAGCTCAGGCAAGTTTCTAGTTCCATGAGAAGCACCATTAAGTTCCTATGCATGCAAATAGATACATTAAATGCTCTGTCTTATTTGCTACCTTTCGGACTCGGTCCTGACCTCAAGTGGTTTCATGGGGGTAAGGGATCTTGCCGTTAACTCCAGTGGGCTGGATCAGGCCTAAACATGTTGCCGTCATGGAGAATTTCTAGGGGAATTAGAAGGGCAAATGTCAGCCTTTGACCTTTGGCTGCATAAGGTTATTGGACATGATATTGGACACCCTGCCCTCCCATTGCTCTGGCACTCTCTACATTTGCAGCAGCTTTCACGAGCTCAGTCTCAGCTTGCTTCCTCCCCCTCCCTCCCATGTGCCAAAAATGTGCCAGTTACAGAACAAAGGAAATATCACAGGGGCGGTTTGGCGGGAGAGCTGCAGAGCCCAGCAATTACCTGCTGCTATCACCGTGGCTGTGCTTTCTGTCATGTTCTATTTCACATTTGCATAGCTGTGTGTATTTGCTCTTTCATCGCTGCTGTACGCAGGCTGTAATCAGTTCATTTTATGGCTGTCTTCAGCTAAATTCTTTGTTGATTTTAACATGACAGAAGTTGAAAAGATTACATATTATAAATAGATAATTAATATATCAGCACAGCTTGTTGCTCTCTGTCTCTCCATCTCTTTATGAGAATCAGTTTTAATGTTTCCTTTCCCTTTCTCTCCTCCATGTAGACTGCCTGAGAATTAGAATGAAACCTGACAGCTTGATTAAAATTTCACCTGATATATTTCTCTTTCCATAGTGGATTTCTCTGTCTTGAACAAATGGGTCACGTGTAAAAAATGAAATCACAGATAATTTCCAAGTAGATTAATTTTTTCCTAATTACATTTTTTTTTTGGTTTAGTTTTGGCTGTAACTTGGGGATATGTTTATATTCTAGGATTTTCATTAAGCTATACGTGAGCATTTCATAACATTGGTGTAATTATCTTCAGAATGTCATTCAGGGGAGAGATGTACCATTTCGATTTTTTTGAATGGTAAACTGAGGCACTGGGTTGATTCACTTGCAGATGAGTTTAGAATTAAATTCCTGCCTTCTGAGACCCCAGTCATCTCCTGAACATCTTTCTACTCCCAAATCACAATATTCATAGCTAACACACTAGAGAGAATCAGCTTTGCTTCATCTTGTGGAAATCTTATTAGTTGTTCCATAGACAAAGCAAATTTAAGCCCCCTTAAATCTGCTTTTCTTATCTACATTCCATAAAACTCCTAAAAGTATTTCAGGGATCCTGAGGTCCTGTGGCTAGGGCATGGAAAGCTAGTGCAGCACAAACCACTTTCTGGGGTTCACAAAGACCTTTCTGCAGCTTTGAATAGAGAGAAAGCATAATGCATAAATCTGAGAAGGAAAGTAGAAAATATGACAGAGATATCTCTACAGCCTTTTCATAACTCAAAAGTCAAGTCACTTCAAAAATTCTGTGCTTGTCAATGTGAAATTTTATTTCTTTTTCATACACTAGTTTGGGAGTGCATATTTGTGTGTGACAGAAGGTGTTTGAGAGAGCCAAGGGAGAGCAGAGGGATTGTAAGTGCTCGGGGCAAGGGATGTTTGGGGGTATATGCTGGGGTAGATTTATCAGAACCTATGAATCCCTTCTGCTCCAAGCCACATACTAAAGCTCTGAAGGTGCTTTGGAAAGGGGTCCCAGCACCACCTGTGATGCTATCCTCAGCCTTCCTTGCTGGGCATCCTCATCCCAGGGTTCAGGAGGAACCTAGTAGAGACCCAAAAGGCTGCACCTGATTTTGATCCTTAGCCAGCTTTTCCACCTAGTGGAATTCAGCTGAGACATAAGTGAAATAGAAGAGTTTCTGTCAGTTTATATTTCCTTGCAGAGCACACCGTGTCAACACACAAAGGTAGAACAAAAATGCACGACAAGAACCTCAACACTGTGCAGAATAACAGAAGAGGAATTTAAATATGGGAAGTATTTAATACCTGAGGAAAGGTAGCGGAGAAACTGAGTGTCATGTATTTTCCTTCACACATAATGGGATCCCCCAGCCAGGATTTAGTTTCAATTGACTAATTTTCCCCTTCTGGGAGTCAAATTCTGTCCTGAATTACAACCTGGCTAAATCTCATTTCAATGGTGCAGCAACTAAATAACAGTGAGGATGCATTGACCTAACACACTGTTTCCACAGGGTGTTTTGAATACAATGTCAGGAGCATTAACGCACAACCTGACTTCAAAATTTCTAAAAAATCCATATATAACATTCACCTTTATAACACTTGAAACAAGTGCAAATGTAGTTTACCTCTGCCAGTAGGTCCCTTGTATACTGTTAAAGCAATATAAAATGCCAAGTGTAAATTGAGATCAGACTTGATAGATTATTCCTTAATGAGAAATCTTTTAGAATCCAAATGCATCTTTTAGCTCTATAAAAGTACACTGTATGAATTTCTGGTTTAAAAACAGAATCCCTAAATGCTACTGTGTAATATTGCTCACAAGACCTTTTGGAAACTTTCCTTTTTCTTTAATGAAAAAAGGAATTCAAAAAGAATCTGCTGAAAGGAGCCTGCATTTGTTGCTAATGCTTTTGGCCTCTGTTAACTATTCAGCAAATCTCTGATGCACTGTAGTTCAATAAATGGGCAACCTTTTCTGTTTTGTGTTTTGATTCTTTTGCCTTTAATGTAAGATAAAACAGCCTGCTTAGCAGGAAGAGAATTTCTAAAGATTCCCAGAAAAACAGGGAAAATGACAATATATAATTTTCAGTAGTCATAATAAAATATGATCATGAAGGGCTTTTGGTGGTTACCAAGCATTTGTAAAATATACTGGAAGGATGAGGGTTTTCTTTTTAAGAAAAAAGCACAGCAACTTTTCTGAATGTGTTTTAAAAGTTCAGAGCTGTCCTCGTTGTCCCATGAGTCACAATGATGATGAGAGTAAAATGTTGCAGAGATTTCCTTCAAAACACCCTTCAAATGTTCAGTGCCCTTTACCTATTCTACATTCAAAATGGAATTGAGGGCTATCCTAATTTATAGAGCTGGTCAAAATTTGGAATTGCTTTTACAGAAGAAACTGAAATATTTTGACATTTCTTTTGTCCTAAATCAAAGAACTAAAATTGCACAATTTTGCACAAAAGAAGAATGACATTTACTAAAACCATCCATTTGGAAATATTGAAAAACTTCATTAAAGTAGTTTGCTTAGAGGAGATTGAAATGCTTCATTTAGACTTTAACATTTGATTTGGATACAAGACACTGATATAGCTGGAAAGGAGAAGTACAACAGTTAAAATAAAGGACCTGGTTGCTTAGTAAGTGACCACCACTGATAAATTCCCCTGAAGTATGTTTTATTTGGGCAGGACAGTGTACGAGTGGGAGAAACCAGTTGTAGCTATCTGGCAATGGATTTTCTAAAAATCCTGTGAAGCTAACAGGTTATTTATACCTTATGTTTGGGAAACATAAAGCTGAAATATAAAATATTTAAAATTATAAATGAGGGGTTCATCTAAGGGGAAGTCTTCTCCTGAGCTGTAGCTGATGCCCCTACATGAGGTGTTTCTTTTGGTATTACTTTGTTTTAGAGGTAGTAAACTAAGATTTACATGAATTGAGTTTGGTTTATGTGTCTGCTCTTGGTTTCTGATGTTACTATGGTAAAAGATGTTATCTTGCAATATTTCATTTCCATAAAAGGGTGAGAAACTGTTATGTATCTGTTCAGCCCTGTGCCTTTCTGTAGGGTCTCACCTGATGAGCGATGGTCTCTAGAGCATGGTGTCCCATCCCAGCTCATACCTTCGCCCTGGATGAGATTTGTCTGGGGCCTTACTGGCTGCAACATCTCTGGCATTATGGAGAGACAGCTTGCCAGTCCTACAGTACTGCTGTGAACCAGCTGCAGCTTGGGACTATCAAGGGACCTGTAGGTCACAGTGGCCTTAAAGAGCAGGGTTGAGAGCTGAAATATGTTTTTCTATTGAAAAGACACTTGTAACACCACCCAAAGATACTGGAGATGAGCAGAATCGTTCATCATCCATCAGTCAAAGTTTTTGTAATTCTCCATTATATGAAAATAAAGTACAGTAAGAAATAATTCCAAGAGCTGGTAGACCTAATGGCATAGTCTACAGTATGGAAATGAAACTGTTATTTATTTTGCCCCTCATTATATAATCAAATGTCAATAAAAATTTGCATGCTAACGTAACAGGACTGGTAGCTGGTTAAGCAAGTAGTAAATTCATGTAAAGTTTAAATTTGAGACTGTGTGTCATAGTGCAGAGAATTCCAACCACAGCAGGAACCCAGCATGGATGAGAGCTTGGTGCTCACTGCCGCTGTTTTGGTGAGGTAACAGGCAACCACTGAGCTGACAGCATGGCACGTAAAAGATAATTTAGCCTTGTAATTAAGAAGATATTAAGTGCATAATCACATTTATTCATTTAATTAAGTTTGGCAAGTTTGTCCTATGACGTTAGATATCAATTGCTAAAGATACACATTTACATTTAATAAGCGTAATTTCTGACTTGCCTTATTTTGTTATTTGCCAAGTGAACACCTAGAGAGCCCTTTTAAATGGATTAAGCAGGAGTTAAAGCTTAATGCATTACAAGAGCATAATTGTACTTTTATTGCTCATTAAATTTTCAGTTAATTATGTAGCAACCAGGTTTATGTTTTATTACATCAAACCTGAATCTGTGTGCTCTTAGAAATAGTCTACAGGAAGGAAAACAACTTCAGAACGTACTGTATGAGACCTGTTTCAAGTATATTTACTCAAGGAAACCCACGGCTGTGCACATAAAAGGAGGCAGACATACATTACTGGGGTGCTCCATCCAGAGCTGAGCAGCTGAGCTCATGTAGCAGCCTCTGCTGACCACATAATGCTTGGAACCTGCTGTGAGAATGTGTCTTTTTGTGGGAGATTCTCTTTCTCAAGGATAAGGCTATGTTTTCTTTCTTTTCCACCCAAGTTTTGTTACATTTTGATTTTTTTTTCCTCCTATTTTTCTTTCTTCTGTACACTAAAATCAATTTTCCTTGCTGTAGGGAATGGTCTGACCTGGGTGAAATCCTCCTCTCTAAACAGCTCTTGGAAATTTTGACGTCTAAAGAACTTACCAAAAAAAGGATGTATGTCCAGAAAGACTTTCTAAAGGTTTTAGGCATCTCTTTTGGAATACGATGTCTTTCTCTCTTTCTATATAGAAGAAAACCTAAGTGGCCAAGTTGGGATATATGGTTTATGTTAAGACAATGAAAGTTAACAATCTTCTTTGCAGACTACTGGCAATGAGGTACGAGTGTGGAAGAGAGAAATTCTGATCAGGCCTGTCTCAGGCAAAACAGAGTGAGATCCTAGCATCTACCCAGGGGCTTCCTAGTTATGGTTTGGGGGGGTTTTTTTACATTGGTTTCATTAGGTTTTAGATCAAGTCATTATGTGTTTCATTTGCTCTGAATTTCCTCAAACCACTAAATATGGAATATGGACTTTGTAATGATATTTCACTGTCCTGCACTCCTGGTGACACTAGACTTGGAAATGCTGCAGGATGTATGAGAGAATCAAGCAGCTCTAGAAATTTGCAATAGTAAAAGCTGCAGTGAAATTGAAAGCACCTCAATGAAAAACTGGATTTCTAATTTCCACACATAAACATTTATAGCTTCCTTTGTATAGCTGGAAAAGAAAGCACTCATTTTTAGAAATAAACTTCTTCCCACTTGACTAATTATATAAATTATTTAAGTGTGTGCAATTCGGTGATATTTCACAGGGATGCATTTTATGGGACAAGTATCTGGAAAGATGCATTTCCAGTTTACAAGTCTCTCAATGTGCAAGATCAGACCAAATTCTACTTTTGTGGTGTCTATTGAATCTTTGGTTTCCAGTTGCGATCGACTGCCCTTTTGAAATCTCTTCTACTCATTTTAGACATGGATCTTTTTGGTGGAACACGCAATAAACTCAGTGACCTGAATTTCATTATTTCAAAAAGTGCTTTGTCAGATGTTGTACATAGCTGACAATATTGAGGGAGATTTTTTACAAAGAAAAGCAAAATTGTAAAATCTCTTCTAATTATAACATGGCATGTGAATGCTGAGAAATCTTAATGATACCCAGCACACGTTGGATGAGCTTTCAATCCAGAATTTAACATTATCTGATTAGGTGTGAACAAAGTTGTCAATGAAGCAGAAAACAGGACACAGCTGATAAAACAGTGAAGCCAAATAAAGATAAGGCAACTTTGTTGCAAAGCCAAAACATTCCATTTGAATTATTCCAGTGTAATAATTTTAATCCTGCTAAACTTAATCTCTTGGAAATGTGACCAAAATGAATTTTCCTGCCTCCAACTAACCTGGGTTTTGTTTTGTAGAAGATTTTATTAGGTTCCATGGAAACAATCTCTTAAATTTATTCAAACCACATATTTATTATTGTGCCTGGGATCCAAAGACTGACACATTTCAAAATGGTTTTATCAACATAGAAACACAGTTGCTTTGACCTCCATTCTGGCAGGAACTTCTACCAAAGCCAGGGCTTGGCTTTGTCTCAGATTCCAGAGTCCCACCTAAGTAACAGTCCACAAAGGGGAGCTGTTTTTTATGGGTTGATTTGAAGGAGCCACAGATTCAGTTGCAACCTGCACCATAAAAGAGTATGATTGTACAATGAAATGCATGGGAACCCTGGAGCAACATCACAGCTAATACAAATTCCTTTAATAACATCTATTTATGGCAATTTATATCAACTGAGAACGTGACCGCATCTTCCTGTAGGAAGACAAGGTTATGCTTCGCAGTGCAGACAAGTGATTGCATTAGTAGGTTTTTTGGAATTAGCTCTGTCTTGCAGTTACTTCAGGTACCATTGGAGTGAAAATTAGGTGGCAGGGGCTTGACCACTGGCTTCTTACCTCGGGAAGTTCACAGAGTCTCCCGCAAGCCTGCAACGTGCCAGCATGCTTCTACTTTGCCAGACATGACTCCACTCAGTAACTTCCCGTTCCTTTTGATGCCCATAGCCCTAAAAATTCTCTGTCAGGGGAACCAAAAATGAGTGAGTTTTCCTGCCTCATCCTTTTTAGAATCCTCAGAAATAGTACAATGGTTATTGTTGCTTGTAATGCCTTAATGACACTTCTGAATTGCAAAGGAAACATGCCCTCCCCATGCTACAAGTCACTGCACTGCAACCTTTGCATTTCAGCCTGGCTCAGTCATCATTCAGTGGATCCTGTTTCTTATGCCAGATGTTGAGGACTGTGCCCACACCATCTGCCAAGATACTGTCACTCATCTTCTCCTCCCAGCTCCCATTACTGCATTGATGGACTCTGTCTCCACTGACAGTGCCCTCCTGGTAAACTTTGCTGCCTTCTTCCAGTTTCCTAGGGAGACAAGAGGAGGAAAAGAATCTTCCAGGGTAGGTACAATTTTTCAGTGGTGGTTTTATTTCCTGAGCCTTTCTCCTTTATTTTGATTGCTTGAAATTAAAGGGGGAAAAAACAGTGACAGGAGAAGTTATGGTCATTGTGATCTCAATACCAGTACTATAATAAGCAATATACAAATGGCAGAGGAAGAACACACAAATGGAAATGAGAGGAAGTGTCTCAAGTAGATCAGCCAGTCATCATCCTGAATAGGTCCTTGCTAACAGCTTTCAGATCATGTCAGTGCTCATGTTTCCTGAAGACTTGGTTCTAAGTCTCCAGAAAATTTCCGTGGGTATAAGATTGGTAGAACAGATGGGATATTGGAAAGAATCTAGATCACATTATGTGTATATCCTGCTCTCTGCAATTACACCAAGGCAGTGTTAAAATAATCACAATTTCACCTAAATCTTATTGCTGGTATTAGTGCAGTGCAAGGTTGGGGACCGGAGCTGGTTTTTCAAGCTCATCCCTGGACACACTTTCAGCTTAAGTCTTAACTGGTACACAATGACAAACAGAGGTCAGCTGGCAAACAGAATAGTGTCAGCATTACTATCTCTTGACAAAATGGTGACTTCTTCGGCCACCTGAAGTTTGCATAATATGATTGGGCCATCCTGAAATGAATAATCTGCAGATGGAAATAAGACCATCCTTATAGCATCAACATTGTGCTGTCACAGCTCAAGACATTTTGGGTTAGAGAAAGAAATGAATTTATTGAAAAGCGATAGGAAGATGATAGTTAAAATTCAACACATAAGTATTCAGTTAAATGGAGAGAGACAGTGATCTATCTGGCTGCTGCTGTTTCTAGATCAGGAACATTATTTGCATTCTTTATTTTGCTGATGCTTTAAGCTCAGAAAGAATATAGTGTAATATTGAACTGATAAAATGCTTGGCATAAAATTGAGAAATTTTCACGGTGACTGGTCAGCTGCTGACAAAAAATTACTTGGAGCAGAATATCAAATGTTCTAGTTTGTGGTAGGCGATGGAAGCTGTTACCTACCTCAGCATTAGTATACAGAATTGACAAACAGTCACTCATTTTCCCTGTTTTCCCCCCCATTTATACCCATTTTCTCCCCAGTTACTGTTTTTTTGCTGTGATGACCACTGATAAAACATATATTTACTAAACTATATAATTTTTGGTCCCCACTTTTGTCCACGTCTTTACTAGTGACATGGAACAATATACTCACTTTTCTCTAGATGTTCTGTTAATATTACTGCCTCTTACTATCAAAGACTTGCTTTGTAGAGAAAGGAACAAAGTCATCAATCTGGGCTAACTGTGAGAATATGCCATGTTCAAATCTGGTATGTTATCAAAGAAAATAACAGAAAAATGAAGGATGATTTCTCAGTCCCTAATGTCTACAACTACACCTGAACACCTAATATTTGCCCTTGTTTAGTCATTAGTGTGTTGCCTGGCATAGATTTAGTCTGCACATACCAGTCCTGGCCATGGATAGAGCACAGAACAGAGACAGCTCCAGTTTCTGGATGATGTCATCCTTTCCTGGGAGGTGTTTGCACTATGAGCTGTGCAGTGCCACTTGCCTTCAGCCATTTATGCTATACCTTGATTTTTGGAGGAGGTTTTGTAGGTGGAAGGACCAAGAGCAGTGATGACAAGAAAGCTGGGGTAGAAGTGCCATTTGGCACAAGGCTGGGGTTAAAGAGTCTGGTGTCAGTGCTTGGTGCAGTTTGGGGCTAGTACTGAGTCAGTGCACAGTGGAACATATCCAGTATTGATAACAAGGCCTGCATTTTCCTGCAACAACCTCATAATTTAGCAGCAAATGTATGTGATCCTAGGCACAAGCAGATGGAGTTGTATTAAAAAGCTGTTGCCTTTGTGCAGCAAACTGCTCCATTTCGAGTAAACCCGGGCACATGAATAACTGAAATGATGATGAAACCAAATTGAATCCCTTGCTTTTCCTCATCTTCCAACATGAGGATTGAAGGTAAAAATAATGCAGTAAACTGATCTGTAAATAAATAACTGAAAAATGCTGTGCAACATGGAAGAACTGAAAGGCATTCTGTTTTATTAGATTTTAAATCAAGTTGTCCAGACAGTAGGGATATCAGTATTGCAAGTGAGATTTGTTTGTTTTTTCATTTTTTTGTTAACAGATTAGAATCACAGAATCACAGAATATGCCGAGTTGGAAGGGACTCACAAGGATCATCAAGTCCAACTCCTGACCCTGCACAGGACAACCCAAAGAGTCACACCACGTGCTCAAGAGTATTGTCCAAACTCTTCCTGAATTTTGTTAGGCTTGGTGCTGTGACCACTTCTCTGGGGATGGTTTACTTACCAAAACAAGTGTTTTTTTTTTAAAAAGAAAGCATTGCTGTATCAGGACTTCGTGATAGAAGTCCTAGAAAGAACTAGGCAGCTGCATGCAAACAAAGAGAGTTTCACTGAGTCCTGTGCACAGTGACAGAGGTAACAGGGATTCAGAAGACAGAACTTTGGCTGGTGCAGTTCTTGCAAGAAAAGTGTTAGGGCAGCAGGCAGATGCCCAGGTGCTGACTGAGCTGTGATTTAGCTAACTGAATAGGAAAACTGCTGGACATAACATGAGAAATTGCTGGATATGACATATACCAGTGTGAGAAGCCAACAAAAGTTATGGACAGGTCCATGGAGGATGACTGTATTGCATAGGTGTTTAATGGGAAGATATGCAAGAAACAGCTGAATTTCACCAAAAAAATGGAATACAGGAAATTTTTGAGTGAGCAAAATTTTTTCAGTCCAGCAGTACATAGATAACTATCAGTAATAGCATATGAGAGATAAGAAATTTGGGTATGGATGTAGCAAAATTGGGTCCAATGCAGAATAATTATTTACGGGTGGATTGTTTATCTGGGATGTGACTGGGATTGAGAAATGGAGACACGTTTCCGCTATTCCAAGCCTTGTCATTAGCTGCTGAAAGAAAACATGCACATACAAAATCAAAACTGCCAAAGATTTAATTTGGGATTGGACACTAATGCCAGGGTGATGTCACAGCACTTAATCAGACTTTACTCTCTGAAAGCAATTTAAAAGTTTCCGGTGTACTTCAGGGACTGAAGTACAGGTTGGGTGAGCACACTGCAACTTTTTTTGAAACAAGACTCCTGAAAGGAAAAGAAACAGTGAGGAAGAGAACGAAGGGAAGTGTGCACAGGCAAGATTGTAGAAATAAACTCTGTGGGAGGAAATGAGGCTAAGCTAGAGAGATTTTAATTTAGCCATGTACCTAAATACCTTGCTTAATTGTACAGGACAAAGTCTAGGAAAATATTCAAACATCTCAGTAACACAAACTCATGCTTTCATTTATCTCCTTTCAATCTGGATTCTTGTGTCTTTAAGTTTTTTCCAGCTTCTGTAAAAGGCTCAACACAAATGTCATATCTCCTCTCCCAAGTGTTTTAATTCTCTAAACAGATTCTGGAGTTGGAGGATGTGTGTGGCCAAATATACCTCTTCAAAGTGCAGATTACTAATGTAAAAGTTATGTTAAAGGACACAAGGTAAAAGGATGAACATAGTTTATGATGGATTTTCTTTCTAGGAAACTAAAAGAGCTTAAATATGGAGTTAAAGTGTCACAACATAACATAGTATTTGAGGAAAATGAAAAATATCTGGGTTTGTATGTTCATGCAGCTATATAGAATATGTATGAAATTAATATTTTTTATTAAAAGAAGCAGCAAATACAGCTGGCTGTTACAGATTAACGATCAGATTCCATCTGATTATAAGAAACAGCTGCCTCACTTGAAACTGTTGTCATGTCGCATCTCATAACTAAAAATTCTGGGTCCGTAAGACTTATAACTTGCTAGAAATGATATGGATAATTTTTCCTCTAAAATAAAATTAAGCATCCTCTACATCATGGAGTTAACAGGTTTGACTTTCTGGGATTGCCATCAGCAAAGATGTAGAACTCAAGTCACTGTAACCAGTGTTCACAAAGCATTAAACTTTTCATGAGCGATAGGAATACTCTTCACGTTGTGTGTTGAAAGATTACTGCCTATTTGAGTACCTTACACTTTCAGTTAGGTGGGCTAGGCTTCTTCTCTTCAGATCTGGAGCTCTCTGACAGAGTTGCCATGTGCTGTTAAGCAATAATGTTCCTTTAAGCGGTGCATGAAAAAGTCCCTGCTCTTGCTTTATTAAGTGCTTTTGGGAAGAGAAGTGTGACACACAGCTGAGGTAAGATTGTGAATACTGTCTTTGCTTTTGTGTTCATCTTGCTCATACTTTGAACTGGGTTTGTTCAAAGCTGGTGATTGTGTATTAGCCAGGTAGTACAGCCGAGTGGTTCTGCTATTTCAGTGATGCCCAAGAAGTAAAACTCCTGAAGCAAAGCTCATCATGTGTCTCATGTCTCATCACTGACATGCTGACACATCAAAAACTGTCTGGGCTTTATCACTGCATGGACTCTACAAGTGAAATATTTGATTTGAACTAACAGGCAGTTGTATGAATTGACAGGTAAAGAACATAAACTCTTCTGGGACACCCTTATGCTTTGCTTTGAACTCTGTCAAGTCACCATTTATGCAGGTAGTTTGATCTAAACCTTCACTTTTTTTGTATTGTCTAGAATCACTCACCTATTTGTAATTCTTCATTAAACACTTGTCTGCTTGGATTGATCATTGCCTCTTCCATTTTTCTTTTATCTGTTTATATATCTGAACATACCAGTGTATTTGCACTACAAAAAGCAATGCAGAGATTGGTAAGTTATCAATCAATGTCTCATCAAATAAGTGGCTTACAAGTATCTGAGGAAAGGCCATTTCATCCTGCCACAAAGAGACCTTTTGTCTGCAGCATTTCATCAACAGGATCTAATTACAGTGAAATTTTTTCTTGGCCATTCTGTGGTGTGAAAGCTGGGTTTATAAATATCACATCAGTTATTAAGTACAAGAAATTCAGATTTCAGACTTTCTTATTCCTAACTCAGCGTTCTCCAAAGTTACCATACGTAGTCAGCCACCTGAAAGCTCACAACAGTATTGGGGACAAAATATTGTCACTAGGAGATAAGTGGGAAAAAATGATGTTGTCTGGACAGGATTAAACATCCATGACAGGTGCCATAACAGTATCTCATTTAGGATGCTGTTCTTTTCTATTGTTATATGGGTCTGAAGAGCTAATATTTAACAAGCAGGTCTTGCCATCCATTTTGCCTTATACCACTGATTATTGCCTTCATTATTTTAGCTGAGATGAGCAATTTTTCCCCTAGGTTCTCTTTCATACAAAATGCTGATTGGTTTCTGGAGCAAATTCATTGGAAATAATTGTGTGGATTCGACTCTTTTATGCAAGGTTGTGTGATACAGCATTAGCTGCAATAGTTACAGTTTCTGCCTTACTCATTTTGGTGTTTAATATATTCACCGTGCTTCTGTATTTCACACTGAAGGGCACCTTGCCTTGGAAACAGCCTCTGTGCTCTCAGATGAAAACTAGAATACATGCAAGCAAACATAAAGCTGAAGAGACAGCTTCAAAATCTGCAGCTCCAAGAGCTTTTAACTAAAGAGTGGACCGACACAATTATAATACAGAAAAACCACATTAAAACATGCTAATTGCAGGCTACTCTTAATCCTTGGACTTCCACATGCTCACCAAGGAATCTTTCTAAATCAAGCCTTGTCATATTTGGTCACTCAATATTTCTTCTCATCTTGCTGAAGAACCATTTACAGAAACAACAGATTTATCTGTGATTCAGTAGAGTTCAGCAAAACATTGGGCAATAATCAAAGTCCTCTCATGACAGAGGTCTTGAGGAACTCTGCACTTTTAACAGTTCAGCTGATGTCAGTGTTTAGTTTATTATCAGAAATATCACTAGTTTCCCCCTTAAAATGACAACAAATAATAATTTGAAAATAACTTGGTTAATCCAAGAAGGTTTGCCTGGGTTTCATCAACGACATTTACAGACACTGCGTACCCAAGAAATCTGCTCAAAAACAGGTTAGAAAAAAAATCCATTTACATGGTGATCATTCCTTCTGCAATAAAAAATGTCATATTTCCTTTTTATTTTTTTTTCTGCATAACTTGTAAAACCAGCAGGCAGCCAGGAAATCCATTCTACATGCAACTCATTTTGTCTTCTGAGGAGGATGAGGTGCCAGTTTGCCATCTGTGGAACCTTCCCAGCAGATTTTGCAACACTGGATGAGAAGACTTTAGCACCAGTGTGTAGAGATGAAACCAGCTGAGGGCCAGCAGCCCATCTCACAAAAATAGCATATAAGTAGCATGGATTCATTCATCCAATAAAGCATATGCATAGGAATATCCTCACTATAAAAACCAGATGAGTACACAATTATAAATTTCTGTGGACTGAGGTATCTTACCGATCATTCCAATTGAAGTGATGGAGTGAACGCTGGCACAGATACTTCAAGGGTGACATCCTCTTCACAAAGGTGTGGGCTTGGTCAGAGGTCTAAGGTGGCTATAGCTGCTCCTTGTCACTGGCTCTCCCTAATGCTGGATGAAAACCCCACGACTCCCCTTGCTCTGGCACTTGGGAAACCCATTCCTTCCTCACTTCCCAGCTCCTCACTCCACTAGCCATAGGATTCAGCCCATCTCACCCCACTCTTGCAGCGTGGCCTCTTCAACTGCTATGGATAACCTGTGTAGGAAACAGAGGTAGGATCTGGCCATGAATTTCACATCTTGTGTTGCAGAGAGCTAGGTTATTTCCTTTTGCACTCTGGAATCAATTAAGGGGAAAAAAAAAACCAAACCAACAAAAGACCCCAAACCAAACAACCACAAAGCAAAGCAAAAAACCCCAAACCAAACCTTGATTAATATTCCAGGCCATCCGTTTTATGGTAAGAAAAATCCTCTGTGTACAAATTCATGCTCACAGTGTCCCAGGAAGCATTGCCCCTCTGCTCACTAAAGGCCTGTAAACAGATCATATTTCTCTCCATAAGCAAAGTATGATTTTATTTTTCTTAGGCAGTTCTAAGGGGTATTTATTGTTCTCCTGGAGAAAGGAGGGTGTCTGTGTGTGAAATGTAAAGAGAAAAAAACTGGAAAAAACTGGTATTGTTAAACTAATGCTGCTGTGCATTACAATGAAATGCCGTACTTGTGAAAGCATGTGGCATTCAATATCCAGCAAATTCATTGTTATTGCTGTACATTGAATGTCAAATGAATTCATAATGGCAGTATGTTGAAGGTAAAATATTATCTTGGATTCAAACAACGCAGTTCCACTGAAAACTCACATCAGCCATTAGGGCTGGATGGCACTTTCAGAACTCCACTGACAGGATTTTTCAGTGCTCCTATTAACTTGCTTATAAAAACAAATGGCCCAGGAATGGAAGCGTAATCCAGAGCCGCATGAGGTCAGTGTGGGTTTTTCCTTTTACATCAATGGGCTGAGGATCGAGTCCACAGGGTGGAGAGGGGAGGAAGGAAGGAAACAATGTTAGAAGAGAAATCAGTGAAGAGAAACTCTCCATCACACTTCCCTTGGGTATTTTTTCATAACAGCTTTCTGGCTGGATTTAGCACTCTGCACAAGGGGAGAAAAAAACACAACAGTGACTTGCTACTGCAGGAAAAGTGCAGAATGATGTTAAAAGCCATTGCTTAGCACAGCTAGAGGTATTTAATACAGTTTCTGTTTCCTTTTATTTGCTTATGCCCATCATGATTGAAACAGAGTTGGGGAAGCCTCTGGAAATAAGAAACTGCTTTGTGGTGTTTTACACCTGTGAGAAGGACTTACTCCTCCGTGTGGGAGGAATGCAGTACGTACAGAACCTAATGGGGGCTGTAAAAGGCATTAGCTCTGAGAGTGAAACAATTTAGAATAAAGTTTATTCCTCTCTGCTGAAAAGCAGACTGGTAGGTTATCCTAGATGATATAGACCATTTTGCTCTTAGTGCATTATATCATCAAATGGAGTGGGAAATTATCTAGATTGCAGTGGAATGAATTTCTTCTTTGCTTAAGAATATGGATTGCCTCATATACTTTGTGTTGAAAAAAATGTTCAGCAGGCAAAATAGGCCCAAATAAAATTTTCACTTCTTTTGATTTTCTTTCTTCAGTCTCTTCATTTGCTTTTGAGAGTTTTTATTCTCCTTTATCTACTATCTCTATTTTTCCAATGTCATTTTCCGTTTTTATTTTTATTCTTGGCAAGCACATGGGATGGCTTCTTATTTCTCCCTCCTCTCCACTCAGACTTTTAAACCACTCATAGTTTGTTCTCTGTCCCTTATTGATGTCCTTTGCAGTCTCTCATTGTGGTTTTGTCTCTCAGCACTTAATATCAATAAAAAATAAGTCACGAGTGGGAGGGGGCTTAGCTAGTCTGTACAGTATGAATAGATGACTCTATCAAGAACCAAATCATTGGTTCACTTTATATAGTTCTCACACAGCTTCCCTCTATTTGCTGCTTCAGGAGGAGGCCAAGCATTTAGAGACCACTAAGTATTAGACTCCAGTTTTTCCTTCAGTGATGAACACACTGTCTGTGACCTCGTTTGTCTCAACTATAAAACCAGAGGACTGGAATCTGCTCTCCATGGCATCCTGGTAAATCTAGAATTGCTTCACTGTCTTCACTGGAATTATGTCAGCTTTATCCTGATGAGATGCAAGACAGAATTTAGCCTGGAAGTGAAGTAGATTGCAGAAGACGTAACACTCATTCCTGGGGTGGAAAAGTGATGTGTACACTGCCAAGAAGTAACTTCCTCATTGATTTAGTAAGTCCACACTGCTGGCTAAGAATTTTTTCCTTTACAGTATAGGACTAACTTGTCCTAAACAAAGGACCAGGAATTTAAGAAAAAAATTGCTACAAACTGCAACAATGATGGATGAAAAATTACCTTCAAGAAAATGCAAATTAAAACAAATCTGTTGCCTTATATTCATGGCAGTCTGCTGAAGGCAAAAACCCTCTTGTGTGCTCCTGCAACCCAGGTATAGACCTTCTGAACTAGCAATATCACATATCGACATATCCACTCTAATAATGTAGTTGATCAGCAAAAACCTCCATAAAGATCAGGTGAAAAAAATGTCAGGTGTGGATTTGGACAAAATCATTCCTTTGTTGATGAAAAATACAATAACTCTCAGGATTCTGGCTCTTTGTGGAAGAAGACTTGTGGAGTACAAAGGAGAACCCTTTCAGTTGCTATAATCAAAAAATTAAGAGGTTTAACAATCCATACAGCCTGGAATGTTGAGTTTATAGCAGCATTTCTCAAGATATGTCATAGAAACAAAACACCACAAGCAGTATTTTTGTCAGACAGTGAGTAAGGTCAGGACGTACTTGGATTTGAAACCCCCAAGGGAAATTGAATTTCTGTAGGGAAGTCTTGACTCTCTCACTCTAGTGGAAGAACATGCACTATAAATCTCTATTCTGACAAAGTGAGCAAACACAGGCATTGGGGTCAGTTCCTAAATAAGACTGTAAGCCAGTGCTAAACAGCAGCTCAGTGTGTTGCTAGAAAATGCACTACAGGAAAATCAGAGCTACTGATTTCTTGCTTAAGACCTTTTTTTATTGAGATACTCTTATTGCTGTTTCCAAGTCAGGTTATTAAGGCATCTATAAAAAGGACATTTTTCTAATACTATAAAGTGAAAAAGCAAAATCTGAAAAAGTGTAGTAACTTCCCAAAAACATCCTGTAGTGCAGCCTAGATCTTTTGAGTCTCACTCAAATGCCCTCACCACTGAATGACATATCTGCCCCTCTTCTCCTTGCTGCAGTGAGGAAATGAGCTCTCTGTTCTGTTCCAAAATGTTCATAAAATGTTTATATGGCTCTAGTGATCCAGCTTATGGTCTCACCCTAGGAGCACTTCCATCTGGACAATTTTAGATGGGGAGGCAGATGAATAGGTGTCAACTCTTAACCAAGATATATTTCTGAGTAACAATAAACAGTAGGTTTTGTATTTCATAAGAGGAATTAAATCCAAATCCCAATAACTTGCTATACTGGCTCACTGATTTCAGGGAAGCTTCATCAAAACTATGTAGCAGGCTCCAGATCCAAATTTTTGAACACATATGGAGGCAGTTTGAAAATCTGAGTATATCAAGGTTTTTAATTCCCCCATGTAGCACATTTGGGTTAGACTGAAGGAGATTCTGAACCCAGTAGATTTTCCAGAGGGTCTGAGCTGATGTAATACTAGCTCTATGGCAAGTAAATTCATGTCAGAATGGCCAACAGTCTCCTATTATATTCCCTTCCAGCCTTCAAGAAATGTCAGTTACACAAGCTCAAATTCCCTGTCAGCACTGTAAGCTGCTGGTGGATATCTCCAAGGCAATCACAGGGGACCTGAGACAGTCTAAATTGCTGCAAGAGGAAGCCTCGCTTAAGCTCACATATATCTTTCACTACTGAGATGGGCTTACACCAGTTTTGACTTGTAACCTGAAGTTTCTGGTCTCTTGGGTACCTCTATCAGGTTTCAAAAAGTGTGTTGTGGTCACCAGTTAGGTTAATTGCATTTGCTGCCAGACTGCAGTGTTGCAGATGGCACACATATGAGAACTACATGGAAATGCTAATCAGAAATTGGTGATACACAACTTCCTTGGCTTTGTCAAGTTTTCTTTCATTTCACTATAAAAAAATTATTCTGAAAGCTCAGTATATTTCCTTTTTAATGCTGCATTTTGACTTCTATTTTAGGGTTAATAGCTTTCTTTGTAAGCATTCCTACCCCATAATAAGCATATTATCTTATCTGGAGATAAGATGATAGTCTTCCCTGAAAAAGAGAGAGGGAGGACAACATCAGATCACTGAAGACCAATTGCTGTAGAGAGTTCACTAAAAATTTGAAGTGAGCCTCAGATTTTCTTTTTGACCTAGGTATTAATAATGATGCTACTGGGAAATCAGCCATTCTTAACATAATAGTTTTTCTGATTTGTACATCCCTTCACTTATCAAAAAGAAAAGCTGCATAAGGTCCAACCAAAGTTCCACCAAAGCTAGTGTCTGGTCAGTGTCCACCAGCTCCTTGGACGTGTGCAGGAAGGGGAGGAATATTGGGATCACTCTGATCTGTGTATCCTCCTGGGTTTCTAGTTTTATTTTTCAGGTCTGTGGCCCATACACTTTTCCCCTGTATTTATTTTTTTGTCTCCTAACATCATTTGACTTCTTTGTGCTTTCCCTTGCTAGGCCTTCCTTTTCTGGAGTGGGCTGAGATTTCCTTAGGGCTGGGTGACAGATTGGTTATACAGGCACTGGTGGTAGAAGATGTTATTTAGAGAGAATGTGCAGGGCTGTTGGCTGTCTGCAGCACTCAGTTGTGGACTAGCAGAGGGCAAGGACTAGGTCAGCTCTTTATTTGCATTTAACAGCCACCAGTGGATTTTCCCACCAATGATTGACTTTTAGGTAGCACTTCCCATCCAGTTTCAAAGAGCTGAACATGTTCAGGCAGGTTGTTCAAGAAACTCATAATCCATCTGAAACATCAACAATCTGATATATTTACATATCTGAAAGCCCTAAGACTCCTTGTCTAACTCCAGATGGTGAAACATGCTTAG
Organism: Pseudopipra pipra; assembly: GCF_036250125.1. Lineage (NCBI taxonomy): Eukaryota > Metazoa > Chordata > Aves > Passeriformes > Pipridae > Pseudopipra > Pseudopipra pipra. The sequence goes on from NC_087554.1 coordinate 56,101,196, forward strand.
ATGCAGGAGATCCACAATGTGTTACCACAGCTTTCCCACATAGCTAAGTATCTTCTTGTCTGCAGTCATCCTTGACCTGGTGCCTGGAGTTCAGTACAGTACTGAAACTGTGAGTAAAGCCAGCTGATGAGCAAAATCCCAAATAGCCCAATGTGGGACTCCATTAATCTTCATGCAAATCCAGCTAATGCACAGGCCTCAGCTCACCTTGCACTATCCCAGGTCTCAAGATGTTTCCAGATTCTAATGAAAGCCACTGAAATCTTCCTTGTGTTGTGGTCTAAACATAGTGGGTGATTCCTTTCTTACACAATCCCCTGGGATAACTGGAGACACTGCAAACCGTTTCTTCTGGTATTATCATCAGAGTAGGGTCCAAGTAAAACTATGTCATGTATGAGCTTTAATGTAGTGCTCCAAATCCTAGCACAGTGAAGGAAATGCTATACTGAAGTGTGCAGGATGGTAGGGGAATGCAGTAATCTGCTACATCACCCTTGCTGCTGTGGAGAATGTAGGGTGAGTGAGAATATAAATCTGCACAGGGAGTTTTGTCTGTACTTCCTTATCAATACAGCCCTGTTTGAAAAGCTCTATGGCTCACCTTTGTGATGGCAAAATATTCCAAATGAGATCACTGCAGTAGGCCAGGCTGTATTACCAGCCAACAACACTGACACAACACATCCTGATTAGAAGAGTGCATCACATTTACAAGGATAGAAATGTCATCTCTGTTCTGTGATGTAGTGTGCTAAAGGGCACTTAGGAATGAAATAATAATTTGAAAAGATGGCTCTGATGTATGCTTTTATATTAATCGCTGCTATTGAAGACATGATCCTGCTAGTGCCCCCTCTTACCAGAATGGAATTTACTGAGGGTTTGTAGTGCTACTGGGCTCTTCCTTTCCAGATAGATCCTCCAATTGTGGGCTGGGTGGGGAGCTCAGTATGGATTTTGAGACCTGGCTTGCACCAACACTCATCACAAAAGTCATGTTTTCTATGGCAGTGGAGACCATGGAGGAATTTGCTTTCTGTCTTTCCTTCATGCTTGTGCAATGAAGGTCTCAGTGCTTAACTTTCTCACAGGGAGAACTGCAGAGTTGATGCTGCATAATCAGTTAGGAGCAGAAAACTCAATTTTTTGAAATTCAACCCCAGAATCTTAGCTAGGACAGTGCTCCTGTTGGACTGCTTCTATTGGACTTTCTGCTGAGTAAGGAGGGCAGAGTCAGATCCCATTTGCACCTCACATGACACTTCATGGCACAGTCAAGGAGAAAAACAACACAGTGTGAAGACTTGCCATCCACCTCTTACAGTGAACTAATTGCAGACAAATTGGTTCTTTGTGTGACATTGCAGAGAGACATTTACTCTGCCCATCACCTCTTTAACCTTCCTAAAACCTAACATCTTCACTTATGAAGAAAAATCCAGCAGTTTGACTTCCAGGTGGAAATTCTGATTGTTTCACAATCCTGAAAAGGCAATTTCTGCAAGATAAATATTTGGAGCCCAGCTGCTTTGTCCTTTCCTGCATCTTGGCTGGAAGTTGGCACTGCAACTATTACAATGATCTTTCAGAGACAGATATGCTAGGAATGAGTTATCAGCTGCCAGGAGATAATAAGAGACACGTAATCAGTTAAACCTGGATGGACTGTGTGTAAGAATCAGACCACTCTGCTCACTGCTGCTATAGGGTGATCAATGACTCAGCACCAGCTGGACCTTGAAAGCAATTGCACAAAGATAACCTTCTGCAATTACAACTGACTGACTTGCTGTGTACAAACAGAATTGCTCAGAGTTAATCACAGGGGATGAAATCACTGCTGGGAGAATGACTGCCAGATAGTGCCTTGACCGGCAATTCAACTTCAGTAGGTGACTTGCTCCAGTTGGTAGCCTCAGGGCAAAACTTGACTTAAGATTTTCAAAGGTGGAGACAAAACCGAATTTTTCTGCCTGAAGAGGTGCTTTGGCTATGGGAAAGGCTGAGGTGGAGCTGGGAGGAAAGATTGTTTTTATAAACACGAGTGTGACATGAAGTGACTCTCTTTCCTAGGCCTCCACACCAGCACAACCAAGGTTTCTCCTCTCAGCAACCAGCCTGGCATAGACCAAACTGGCTCTCTTGGGACACAGAGAAACCTGTGTCTGCCCAGGAGCTGACTCTGCCTCCCTGAGCTGATGGCCCTTGGCAGCAGTTGGGTTTTGCATCAGGCTAGAAGACCATCAACAGCCCAGAAAATGTCTTCAGCAAGATTTAAAACACAGGAACACAGAGGAAAACACAGGAAAAATAGAATTGACAAGATTTTTGGGTCAGTACTATTTTGGCTGTTGCTCAGGGGACCTGCTCTGCACTTGACTGACTGCTGATGAAAATTCCAGCTAATGCAAATAACCTCATAATAAGAGAATAATTGGCTCTAGCTCCTAAAATACGAGACATCACACCCTTTGAACCCATCTGTGGTGTATGGACAGGCATGCCAGGGGCTGATTCTTTCTGAGTTGTTAGAAATGGAGAACATAAACCCACGGTGTGAGACACATATTTTGAGTGTGTAGTTGGTGTGTAGCCTGCCTGTTGCCTGAGTCACAAAGAGCCAATGTACATACAATTGTTGAGGTGCACCCCTTCTCCATGTTAAATACATGGCAGAACACTTTTTAATGTGTGTTCATGCTGCAAGACACTGTGCCATTTTTAAGTGGAGTATGTGTAAAGCTCCTCAACTGGCTGCTTCCAACAGGGAGGCATCAAGGGGAAAATTCACTAGACAGAAGAAAAAAGCCCCTACAATAGATCTGCAATACTTCAGAGATTCATAATCTCTTCAGTCTTCGTCACAAAGGTGAAGTCTGGGAGGAGTAAATGTAAAGCAGCTTTACATGCTCCCAATAGGATCGTCCTTGAGTTCAGGGACAGAGCAAGCTTAATTTTCTGAACTTTGTCTTTCCAAACCTGGCAAATAACAGTCCCACATCAATACTGATTTATTTTTTCAAGACATTTTTGTTTATAAATGCTGGATTATGAATGCTGGACCAAAGTATTGGGTATTTCAAGAGTATCTTGTTCTGGTCCTGACCGCTGCAGCATACTGAAGTTACATTATGATTTAATCTGAAAAATGCTGTAAAACCTTGAGACTATGTTTGTTTTGTTGTTGTTATTTTTCTCGCTCTCAAAAATTGCGAAGTAAATAAGTAAAAAGGTGAGATAGCCTCCCTTTCATGAGGTGGCAATGTGACCTTCAAATTGAAGGCATGTGAACAAGTGAAGAGGGCCACTGAAGGATATTTTCAGCTAAAAGTTTTGAATGGATGAGAGGAGAATGAAGAAAATAATAAAACAAATGGCAGGAAGAGAGGTCTGAATAATCAAGGTGAGAAAAAAACCCCTTCTTCTTATGAGTGTTAGATGTGACGGTGATAAAGCAAAAGCTAAATGTTTTGTAAGACGAAACCTTAGGTGAATGACTCCAGTGGAGTCCATAAAAGGTCATACACCCTGGTTGTCAGTTCCTATAACCTGATGGCAGAGTTCTGGCTGCCTGTAAAATCAAATAAATACTCTCTACTTTCTACGGGTTTAAAGTTACTGCAATTGTTGAAAGCAAACAACCTCACACAGAGTACTTCATGTCACACCAGAAATGATCCTGTCTCTTCACTTGCCCTGGGATGTTCTGTTATGAAACTACCAAAGTAGATGCTTTGCCTCCTCATCCTATGAAAGAAGCATCCCATCCTTCCTATCCATCAAAAATAAGTGATCAGCAATATCATGAACTCCGGTTAAAGTAGAGCTCTCTATCTTCTTCTATTAATCAAACTGCATGCTGTATTTGGAAGGTTTAGCTGAATTTATTGAATGAACGGATATTTCTGATAGTAAATTATTTTGGTTTCTGCAAGAGTTTCACATGCAGTTTTATTTTAAGGTTGGTCAGCCAGCTCTAGCCAATGCTGAATAAACAAGCTGTCTGTCTCTGTAAACAATATCTGGGATTTCCCTCTTCCACAATAACACAACACATGTACTGCAGGGGGAGTTTTCTGTGTTCCACAAAAATTATTATTTAATGTGATTTTCCACTAGAAAATGGAAACCATGGTACTATACAAGGATTTTTCTACTATTTTTGAGCATCTGGGAAGTTTTTGGATGGCGATGCTGGAACCCTCTTGTTTGTTCCCTGTGGTTTTGGACAGCACAATTTGCTAAAGTAACCAATATCGACCAGTAGATCTCAAACATGTGGAGGTGAGAATCCAGGACCTCTATAGCTCAGACTGACCTTTGCATTGAGGCAGAAAAATAAATCTAAATGAGAACCTACCTGAAATTTGGTAAAGTGTGTACTGTGTGTGACACATCAGAACACACTGCTGAGAGTATTGAGCTCCCCACTGAGGGTCAAGGTGACATATCTTTATTCAGCTCCTTTGATGAAAACCAACAATATTAGCGTAGGTTGCCATGTGATTTCTCACTCTCCTGCAGTGACTAGACCTCTTCCTTGCAATAGCCAATGGAGAGGCTTTAACTTCCAAATTAGCCCCATTTCATTCCTTTGCTGCAGAGCTGACCCTGGTCACTCCATCACTGTGCTGAAAGTCTTTGGACAGATGAATCAGGAACACAAATGATGCCATTTCTGTGGCATGTAAATGAAGGAGAGGAAGAAGGACAAAGTGTCTTTGTTTCTTCTGATAAAAAACATGCTTATCAATATAATTCAAACTTGCTGTTTTCAATGGATCTTTAGCTGGTTTAGGGGTTGTGCTGGGATGGGCTGGAGCCAGATCCATCCTGGTGAGATGGAACTGTTATAACAGAATGTCTGCAAATTAGTCTTTGACATATTTACTTAAGTCATTCTTAAACCATAATGGGCAACACCAGTTGTAAACCTAATCTCTAGGTAGAATGGTTAAATTTCTTAATCTGTAGGTAAAAATAGTGATAAACATTTATTTTTTACTTGACACTGAGTGGCTCTTAGCATTTTCACAGACAGACTTGGTATCATCTGTGTATCATCTGGAACTACTGAATATACTATCTGAAACCCCTGCAGCATGAAGCACCAGTTACTCCTTTTCTGCCAGAAATGTTAGTGGAGCCACTGATGTAGCCACTGGGATATGATCCAGTGCCTCCTAATAAAAGAGAGAAAACTAAGCTCTCAAGACATCTTGCTTCTGGGCTAACTTGCTGCAGCCGCACGATTTTCACATTTTCTGCAGAATGAATTAAATGATCCACATCGAACATCAACAACGGGAGTAACTCAATCTACACTTTAAAGAGCTGGTTGAAACCCACACTCCTCTGCCTTCAGGCACTGATGACAGATAGCAAGACTTGTAAACAAACCAGGAGAGATACCACAGTCCTGTTCATCTTCAGTCCCCTGCTGTCACAACTCCTCCTTTTCCCCCGACCTGGATAATCTTTATTTTAACTCAGGTACCTCACCTCTGTTATAGCCAGAGAAAAACATCCTTATGTATTTCAAATGAAGTAAATTGCTTTAGGCTATTATGGATAAATTACAGACAACCCAGAGTCCAAGCACTGGATTTGGCTTTAGATGTGAATTGCAAATGTCTGTAGAACTGTGCATTTTTTTTTCTAGGTTCTTTTATAGGAATAGTTTTCTTCAAGAAGAATCACAACATAGTCTTATGTCTATTTTAATTCAGGATGGTGAGTTAACATTGGCTGAAGCTTTGCCATTACAGAGATGTGTTTTTTGCATCAGGATCAGTAAGAAGTGGCTGCTGCCTCAACCTCTTCATCACAGTTCATGGTTAGGCTGGTTAGAAAACCAGTGCTTTCTCCTTGAATGTTGAAGCAGACTAGCGGGCTCTTTTGTTAAAAAACAACAAAGAAAAAGCACTCATGAACCTTGAAGCACCAAAACAAGATTGGTAAAGGCAGTTTCCCTGATCTGATTCAGACGAGATTATCCACGTCTCCGGTGTGACTGTGATCCATCAGCGGACAGCATGGAGCAGGTAATCTGAAGCATTTGCTTCTCCATTCTCTAATAGTTACAAAAGGATGGGCTGCCAGGACACTTGCACTGGACTTGACAGAAGTTCGGCAAACCCAGCAAGCTTTGTCAATCTATGTCATCTCAAGAAACTAGTGTTTTCCAACAAATCTTGAAGTGTATCTGAAAAAATCTGGATCTATTTGTGGCTGCTTGTGCTATATTCCTGGTTCAGGAGCAGCTTCTGCAATGATTAATTAACTTAGCTCAAAGACACATATCTAAAGAAAGCTTAGAATAACAATGTGGTTTTCTGCCGCTCGTTTGGGCTACAGACTTTCCAAGACTATGGCCATCTGCTGCTCCACAGCAGTATGAGGCCACGTCGAAGTTATCCCACAGGCACTTCTGTAATATACGTGATTACCATTATCTTCATAACTAATACCAGATTTATAAGGCTTTGAAGTTTTGCTTTCTTTGCTGTCTTGGGAGAACAATAGCAAGCAATGGAGGCCTGGGGGTTTCTTCAGTCTCTCTTTAGCAAAGATTTGCAAATCAAAAGCCAAAGTAGTGAAGAAATTGTCAGCAGTGAGAGAAGCCAGCCCATATTCACTTGAATCCAGTGATTATTATCCATTCTTGTTGTGTTCTTTGAAAAAAATTAAGCCAACTGACCTTTGCATAGTATGAAATTGATTTTTATTCTTGAAATCTAAGGGGAAAAAGTCTCTGAAGAATAGCAACTTAACTCTTGCATAGATGTTTGGTTAGATGTTAATACTTAGAAGATATAAAATGTGATTTGCTCATAGCAAATGGTTTACTACAGCTGACAAGCAAAGGCCCTGAATTTGTTCTGTTGTTCTTATTACGTAGGAATCATAGAAGATGGTACTTTGGATTTTTGAAAGCATCATTTATCCCAAATCTGTAAAATTGCTCTAAAAGTTTTAGAAAAGAAAACAGAACATCTTTTTGCTTCTTGTTGAGGGGTGCCTCTGATGAAAATGCTAACTGACTGAAGCTTCTTTTCATACGCACGTAAAAGATTTGATGAACTTATCTTTTTGAATGTTTTTCAGGAGCACATCTTTCTGGTCAAAAGAATCATAAATCACTTGGGTTCGAAAAGAACTTTAAGGTCATCAAGTCCAACCATTAATCCAGCACTGCCACGTCCACCACTAAACCATGTCTCTAAATTCGACATCTACATGTCTTTTAAATACCTCCAGGGATGGCGACTCCACCACTTCCCTGGGCAGCCTATTCCAATCCTTAGCCACCCTTTCAATGGAAAAACTTTTCTAATATCCAACCTAAACCTCTCCTGGGGTAACTTGAGGCCATTTCCTGTCATGTTACTTGGGAGAAGAGACTGCCCCCCAACTTGCTACAATCTCCTTTCTAGAAGTGAGGTGTTAAACTAGATCTTAGATTAAAACCCAGAATGTGAATAAGAACAAAGCATTGTGCCTGACCTATTTTCACTCTTTTGTTTTTAACAGAAAATTTACAAATATCTCAGTTAACAGAGAGGAAAAATACTAAAAATCTCAAGAAGTTCTGAATTTCCTGCCTGACTTCACTTTTAATAGTGAAGAAGTCAGATTACAGAGCGCTTGAGGGCTGGAAGCAGAGAATGCCACAGGGAGAAATGTACCCTGCCACAAACATGTTGCTTGTATTTGTTGAGGACACTGGAGTTAACTACTGCTCCTTCTGGGAATATCTTTGGATTTGCTGTGAATGTAAATGTCCATACAAGTCGTCAAGTCTCTTCAGTTATAAATACAGCCTCCAAAATTGTGCCACCAACAGCAGAATTCTGCTGCTTCTGTGCTCAGCCTGTGCACCGAGTCAGTGGCAAAAACTGCAGGAGGAATAATGTTCACATTTTTTTGTGTCTAGTAATAGGCAAGCTGTGAGTTTTGGATGGCAAAAATCTAGTGATCGTATATGAAGGAAGAGGTGCTCAAGTGTACAGAAATCCTGTCTGAGAGCTCTGCTGGTAATATCCTCTGTAATGTATCAACTGCTTTTTTTTTTAACCTCTTTAGCTGAAAAGACTGAGTGGTAAATTTTAATCATTATTTCTAGAAGAAGATGAATCCTGCAAAGCAATGTGTGGCAGTGTCAGAAGGGGTGGGACAGCCCATAGTAGCTGGATGTTTCTTTTTCTTTTTTTAAACAGAGGGTGTAACATAGATGTGCTCTGCAGCTCAGTTTTCCATTTGTAAAACCTTATCTGGTGCTTTAGTCATGGAAAAGTCATTTGCAGCACTTTGTTTCCTCCAAAATTGAGGTCAAAATGTTTAAATGTCTGGTGGGAAGGGATGTAGAGTCTAAAGCACGGAACTGGAAGATCCATTAAAATGCAGGTAAGGTAGAAACAGCCCTGAGGTGTACAGGGCTTGATTCCTGTGCTGAATCGCAATGAATTCATAACGTGATCTCACAGGATTTTACCAATGATAAATGACCAAAGACTTGCCAAGTAAAGATGAAACCAAACATAACCATGTAAACAAGAAAGATATTGTGATTGGCACTCGGTCTAATTTTCTAACAGAACTTAGTTCTGCTTTGGTGGAAAATACTTGAATGCATATTTAACATATTTAGAGGTATTAAGCCAAAGTAATTTATTTAAACAAAGTAAAAAGCTTTCTGATTGCCATTCAGGATATTTTCTACCTTTGTAGTGTAAAGCTCCAATAATGTCATTACCCTTTGAAGACAGTCCTGCTGAAGAGCAAGTCCATAAGATTCCCTAAGCTCTTCAGTAATGCTCCCTCTTCCTGCACTGTGCCTCCCCTCTGTGCCACAGGGCATGTCAGCACAGAGATCCTGGAAAGCACTGAAAAGAAAACCAGAACAAAACAGTGTGAAGATGACGTAGATCATGAGGTCAAGAGGAATATATTTGGGACTTCCCCAAAACCATAACATATTTTTGGTGATCACAGTAATTTGCAAATGCTCCTACCCCATGAAACATGGGAAGAGGCTAGCATTCTAGTGTCAGTCCCTACTCAGTCTTTACAAAGAAGTGAGTTATCTGAGAGGCAAAAATAATTCAAAACCTTGGTTAATCCATTTTGCAGCTGTTGGCAGCTTTGCCTCTGATCATCACCTGGGAGGATGCACTGTCTAGGGGAACACAGAGCATTGGGCAGACTCAGAGCAGTTATGGGCAGAAGAGTTTCCATCGTTTAACCCATTTCTGTGTTGGGGCAAGAATTACTCCTTATTTGTACATTGAATAGTCTATTGTCTAATTTTAAACATCCCACCAATGAGGTTCCTGTCACTCTCCCTGGAGAGAGAACCTTGCCACAACAGTCAGCAGAAAATTTTTCTCGTAAAAATGTCAGTCTACTGTCAGGGCCAGGCTAAGGAGTACAAAGACCAGATTTTTGGGAAGTGATGATGGGAGGAAAGGGACGATAACATCAGCAGCATCACTGGACAGGGAGCAGCCTGTGCAAATGGGGTTCGTCTTGGGATCCTCTCAAAGCCCTCTGGGGGTTGTTGGTCTGGTGTGTCAGGAGGATCCACTCCAGGTTTGAGCAGTGATGGAGCTATTTTGGCAGCTCAAAAGAGAACTCAGCACTCTTATTTTCCCAGTTGTATTTCAGACTTACAGAGGCAAACAAAGAGGAGATTGGAAGCAGCTTGGTAGGAATTCAGGTAGCCACTGCTGTGGGTTTTGGGATATGTTAAGAAGGGCAACTTTACCTCCTGCTGTGGCCAACTAATGTAGCTGCATTGAGGGGTCATGAGCTGAAGAGTCTATTAATTGAAACTGGCAGTTTTCAATGATTATCTTTAGCAAGATCTTACAGAGAAATTAGAGTCACAGCTGGCATCTTGAGTTTAAAGGTAAACACTGTCTGGACCTACATAGGCCAGCTTTCTTGGCTTTTTTTTTTTTTGGCTTCCTGCCACCCTCAGGAACTTCACAAAACGCATTGAAACTGACCCTTAATGTAGTTTCCTGATTCTGCTTTCCTCTTTTTTAAAGGATGTTACAGCGTCATGCTACTCCATCATTTCGTCTGAGCTCAGAACTGGGCATCCACAACCACAACCAGTTGAACATGGAGTTGTTTCCTGTCCAGTATCAGACTTGGTATCTGGTTTTTGCAGCAGGGTAGTATGGCATGAGATTGCAGGGTTGGATGAAGAACAAAATGCCATTCAATAGGTCAAGGAAACCCAGCCTACTTTTAGCTTTTAGTTCAAACAAATCATCCCTCCTCTAAGAGAGATTTTTCCCATTGGGGAATGCTTCTTTTATAACGATTTGTTATTATAATTTTTTATTATAAAGCATAAGGTCTGGAGCCCTCTGTCATTCAAGGTTTTTAAAATAAACCCAACATTTTGGCATTTCAAGTCCTTTGAAATATACCATACCAAAAGAATCTGGACCCAGGAGGAGAGAGTTTCATAACTGTTGTCTTTTACAGCATTATTGTTCCCACTCTTGGCTCATCCTATTAGGTTTTTTCCAGTGGCTACATGAAAAGCTTACTGCTAACATCTTTGTCAAGTGCAATAATTTAAACATGCATCCATGGTGCAAGTACACTCAGTAATTACATTTTTAAGACATGGACAATCAATTAGGAGCCACACTGTCGTGGAGATATATTGACAATACTAATTGTCTTCTGTTACTGTCACTGCTTATTCTCCTCCATTTTGCTCATTCCCTTCATTTTCCCAGAGAACCCAAATTCACATGGGGCACTGTTGGGAAAGTTGTGTGAGTTGGATACCAACTGGAGTGCATTTCTTGGCCTCCTCAGCTCTGATTTCTGACTGATAGTCTTGCTACTGACAATACCCAATTTTAAGGTCTCAAATATGGCTTCATTTTGGCTGCCTGCTGTAACTTTGGGGGCCAAGTATAAACCAGCATGGGTTCAGCTTGAAAATGAGTCACAGAGCCGCCCAAAGCAATGTTTCCTTCAAAGTGTTTTGCATCAGGGAAGCCTCAAGTTCTCTGGGATTCCATAGAAGATGAAGAAGCAAAATATTTTTTTTTTTTTAGCTTAAAATAATATGCCCCCATGACACATCCTAAAAGTATAAAATCTACCCATGCACAGCTTCATTCCTCAGGAACTCTTAAAGTGTGTCCAACTTCTGAGGAATCTAAGAAAGAAAGAGGACAGTTGTACTAAGTTTTATCAGCTGGTTACTGTAAATGTATCCACTTTTACATTTAACCAGCTTCTTTCTATTTTTCCTCACTCATTCCTCTCTTTTTTTGTTTTTTGAAAAAACAATCAGGGGAATACAGTATATTTAATGACAATAATTCAATATACATAAGAACCTGGCAAGAAATAGGACAGGTGTTGGCAATGCAGTACTATGGATAATCAAAATGGAAACAACAACAACAACAAAATCTATGAATCATTTTAAATTAATGCAACAGTAAATAGGAATTATCAGGAGAAGTAGTTTGATTGACTGCATAAAGAAGATGAAGGCAGATAAGAAAGCTTTCTCTCATTGCCATCAGAGTGAAAGACAGTGATGGTAAGGTGCATATAAAGGAAAAAGTGAGACTTGAATGCACTTTAGGTCAGATGTTAATAGGGTTTGGGAATAAAGGAGGAATGAAGTTAGAAGAATTTGTAAATGGAATCTGAAGACTGCAAACAAGATTGAGAATATAATAACAGAGACTTCAGAAGATAGGTAGAGTGAAACTCTAGAGGGAATATATACTCAATAGAGGTTCAACTGTTTGCAAACATAATCTGTGTGGGAAATTACTAACCAAACACAAATTCTCAGGTCACGTCCACACATCATCTCTCCACTCAGTGAACTTTCCTCTCACCACTCTGTATTGTTGTTTCAGTATTGAAAATGAGGTTGGGAATTCCAGGGATATCGAATTCATACAAACTTGTTATCTCACAGACAGACTCTCCAGGTGGAGAAATTCTGAATTAGAAGGTATATCCCTTTCTCTATTTTGGCCCTGTTTGGGTTTCTGCTGTTACTTATGTATATCCAAACAGGCAAAAAAAAAAAAAAAGAAAAAAAAAGAAAACAAAAAAGAAAACAAGCCTAAACCCACCCTCAAATGGCTTTGCACTAGCCAAAACTCTAATGGACACTGTCAGTGTACTTCCATAGCTGAGTTCAAATCTTGAAATTTAAGAGCAGGCTATCATGAGGAATGATGAGACCAACATGGAAAGTCTTCCATATCCTTCCCTGGTCTTGGAACCACTTTCTGGGCCAAAAATCCCAAAGCATATTTCCACATGATCTCTTTTTATATATTGCAAACATGCTCTCTATATATTTTAACAGAGATGTCTGAGTAGAGAGAAAAGGAAATCAAGAGAGAGAGAAGTTCACCAGTTTGCAAACAGTTTTTATGCAAAAAATTATTTTCAAAAATGAAGTGAGTCTTGGGGCTGTCCTGTGCAGAGCTAAGAGTTGGACTCGATGATCCTTGTACATGCCTTCCAACTCAGCATACCCTGTGTTTCCATGATTCTATGTATTGTTTTGTCTTCTGCTTTTCCCCAGTTTCATGTCTATATAGGAGACATAAACTCTGTTCTGTCAAGGAGATGAGATATACCCTCTAGTCTTGTTCTCCCAACCACAGAAATCCAGCTATTGACCTAATTAAGGGACTCTCCTTGCTGAAGGCAAGGGAATGACCTTTTCTAAGTAGGAAAAGATGGCATATCGATGCACACCCCTTCCAGACAGTTATCTGAGGGTTATCTGTCAGCCTCCCTAACTCCTCATCCTGGGGGTAATCTTCTCTGACCTGTACATTGCCCAGTGATTCAGGTAAGAGGTTGCACAACAAAGGCCACAGTGGTCCTTGATGAGCAGAAAACTAGGGATTTAGGGCAAAATTCTGCCTGAGTAGCCCTGAAACTCTAATAAAGGTGAATGGGCGTCTTCTATTTTAGGGTGTGCTTGACTGTCTCAACTCTGAAGCCAGCAGTTTCCTCTCTGCCCAACCATCTTTCTCACATGAGGCTCACATGTCACTGTCTGGGCTCTAGCTGACGGTTCTTTCTCATCTCATTGTTTATACTGTCACGACCTTTTGTTGTTCAGGTGTCAAGAGCCCTCATTAACATTTTAGACTGTGAGGTCATGCTTCTAATCGACCCTCCCCCCTTATTCAATTAACATTTCCAATGTTTTTAAATTAAGTGCATTGGTTCACAGGCCAGGGAATTTCCTTCCAATTAGTACCAGTAGTGAAAGGCAGATATCAAAGTTTATTTGCTCATATCAGTACTGTCTTTTGATCTGTTGAAAGGATCTGGTGAACATACAATTAATAAGTTCCTCCTAGGTATCTTTCCCCAAAGGACCAACAATACCTGCTGGGGTCTATTAGCATTTCAATATGTTTCCCACCTCAGGAAATGTCTCTGCTTCCTCGCCTGACTGGTTAATGTAGCTGCATATTTTGCATGCATACCACTTAAAGTCACTGCCTGCCATTGCTGAGACTCATTATCCTCCATACTGCACAATTAGGGATCAGACTTGCATTTTCAACCTTTTTCACCTCTCACGGGAGGGTCAAATGTGCACAGCCATTTGGGAAGGGTCAAACATTCAGTGCTGTCAGAGAGGGACCAGCAGCATCCACACCAGACAAGAGAGTGAGAGTGCTCTGTATGAAATACTTGTACCAGAGGACACATTTCTTGATGTCTTCACACGCTTATCTCTAAGATGTTCGTGATTACCAGGACTTGTCTACATAGCTGCTGGGCATGTGGACTGAGCAGCAGGGTGATCAGAAGGCATGAATGCTTCCTGATCTCAGCCTCAGATTATATCTCTTGGAAGGAGAGCAGAATAGCTTGTGGGAAGAATATTCCACCACGTTATTACTTTTAAAGTACTGAATGCTTAGTGCAAACCAGAACATGTCAGAAGCAAACCGTTTTAATGAGACTTAGGAATAGATCAACTCTGCCAGAAGTTATATGGGAGCATAATTGCCTCAATATTTTCCTGTAGGGACACACAGCATGTCTACGTCTTGACCTGGTTTAAGTGCGTGGAAAGGATTCTTTACCCAGCTGTTGGTTCTCACAATTGCAAGTCAGATGCATGTTCCCATTTGAACCCAAGAAGATTGCTATCTGCATCTTGCCAAGGCCAGCCTGTGCAAACACAGCCCATAATTGGGAGCGTTGATTATAAACAGAGATAGACCTAGAGCACTGAAATTCAAGGCCCAGTTCCAACTCTACAGCCAGGAGATGTGGGGAAGTTTTCTTTGCTTGAGATCCCATTGTAAATACCTTATGTAAGGTGGTGACAGAGGAGCTGTAGGAACTTTTTACCTGTTCTTCCTCACTGTCCCTCTGATCTGACGTGTAGTCATGTAGCCATGACTACACTGCCTCTGAAGTTGCCACCACTTTAGCTTGCACTGGTGGTGTGACTCAGTTGTGTTCAGCATCCTCCTCTGGGCCCAATCCTTTCAGTTCTGTTCTGCTAAAATACAGTATCTTTTCAGCCCAGTCTGTTTGTACCTCACTGTGTCCTCTGATGCTTGTTGTAATTCAGGCAGCTTTTACATTGTGGAAATAAGTGCTTTATGAATGATCCTGTGTTCATTTTTGAGTAGAGAACCATCTTGTGGCTTGTGATCTGTGTGGGGGGGATGTTCTGAGGTCAGTGTGGACTAAGCATCCATTACATGTTTTGCTGAGATTGTGAAGGATGAGACTCGATGACCCAGACTGTCCTCTCTAACTCTAGCCATTTAGGTAGTTCAGGGACAGAGGGTTTTTTTCAAAGTGCATTCAAGTATATTTCAGACTGAGAGATCAGTTAGAAATTCTTTTAGGAAAGGAGTTTCAGTTATCTTAATAGTTAAAGGAATTTTAAAAGGCAGGGAGAAAGCACTTACTGACGTACACAGTGAAAGAAATACAGAAAAAATACCAGTGGCAATATTAATGGGGCCAGGAGGAATCTAATCTAAGCCTTTTAGGTGGAGAGTGCTGAGTCCTTTCTTGCATTTATCAGTGAAAATCAAAAGTAACTCTCCCAAAGTCAGTAGATTTATGCCAGCATAGCCCAAGGAAGCAGACTTCCTGGAACCACTGCTAATTTGAACAGAGACCAATATAAGTCTGTGGGAATAAATCTTACATAGTGGGTATTAAAGTGAAATGTTTGTGTCAGCCTAACCTGATCCAAATGTCAAAGTCTGAAGGATACTGCAAACTGGGAAGATCTGTTACAAGGCAGGCAAAAAACCCCCAAAACCCAACAAACCAGAAAAACGCACCCAAAGTCCCTGAAAGTATTCCTACTGATATCAGTAGTGGTTTTGGCATTGCCTTCAAGAGGTGCAGGATTCAATGCATGGGAGACTATGATAACCAGAATTTTAGAAAGGGAAAGTTAATAACCTAAGAGTGAAAGAAGGTAGAGCTGAGTCCCAACATGCTTCCCCCAAGATCATAAACAAGACTGGACAAATAATGAATGAGAATATTGGAACAGCAGGCAAATTTTCTTCACAATTTACACTGAAGACAGATGTCCTAACTGTGGGATTGATGATGCTTGTCCATGCATCACCAAGCTTGTAGAACTTCCAAGTGCAGAGGTGAAAGCTGGGGCTGAATGGCGTGTGGATGCATACATCCCTGTTCCTCACGTTCTAGTCTGGGGTTGCAATGGGGAAATGCAGAGTTTTCCCCATCTCAGGAATTAAGCCATGTCTACAGAACAACTTTGTGAAGTTAGGAACCAACCCATCATCCAGCAAAATCAGAGAGAAACTTTCTGTGGGAGATGAATGAGACTCATGAAGACATAGTCTTGTAAACATATACACTGTACCTGAGCTAAGAACCAAAGTGTTGTGTCCCTCTGATTAAGTTCAGAATCACCTGAATTTGTACTCTTTTCAGTACAAAAACCTAAATTCAATTTATTTGTGCACTCAGAGGGGTTGGTAACTTTGCAACCCCAATAGGACTGGAAAAACTAATGAGATTTGATTCATTTATCACTGTACCCTTGGATTTAAATGCCACAGTCACCAACTTGCTCCCAAGAGGCACTAAAAATCTTCGGATAGTGGTATCAACATACTGCCTGCATGGCTCTTTTTATAAAGAAATCCTGTTGTCACACACTGATCAATAAGAGGCAGGTATGGCTCAGGTTTCTAATCATGAATCCATTTAGAATTCAATGCAATAGCAGCAATCGCATTGAATTAATTAGGGGATTTGTAAGGATGGCTTATGTAGTTCCACAGCAATTCCCTTGTAATTCAGCACTAATTAAGCATTATTTCATGCAGGAAATAATGAGCTATAGAAACATTGTTAGTGCCAAATAATGGAATAAAGGTGTGTTTGCATATTATAAACACTCCATGAACATTCAAAGAGGTTAGAGGAGGTCTTGACTTTTTTACATTGGAGAAGGGAAAGGATCCTGAAGGATCATCTTGTTTAACTCAGCTGAGTGTCACCTAAATAAATATTGAATTAAAGACAGACACACTGGAAAATGGAAAATCACTCTGACTTCTCACATTCGAAATGTCACTGGTTTAATTGTTAGATTGCTTCCAAGTCAGTGGCATTCCTGAGAGGGGCTGGTGTTTAGTCAAGGCTCAGAGTTCTGGAGTTAGTGTTAGCAGACCTTATGGTTATTTATAGCAGGCAAGAGGATTTGAAACTTTTCATTTGAGAAGTTTTGACACCAGACTTAGAGAACATGCCAGTTTTCCACTTCATTTAGGACCAGATTTCTAGGTGCTCAACAATGACCACTATCCCGGAACTAAATACAGTGTATTTGTATACACAGCTTTCCTCCTCTTTTCCCAGCTGGGACATGGATATAACATGGTGGTAAAAAGAAGCTACTCCCTTTTTCATAGGGACATTGCTATAATGCTTTCATCTCTAACAGGGCTTACTGTACATGAGAAGGACTGGACCATGTTCAGAGACGTGGATCTGCTTTCTGAAGGGTAAATGCCAGTAGATCACTGGGAATGGCTCTGTGGTCCATTTCTGAGACTGTCTGGGAGGCGCTAGTTAACACAGCACATCCTGACACATCTTCTTAACCCAGTGATGTGGTGGAGTGGGATTTCAAGGGGAATTGCAATGCTCACATCCCAGCAATTCTGGCTTCAGCTCACAAATTAGACCCTTAAAAAAACAATTCTATCTGGACAGCTTCATTAGAAATGAGTTTGTCAGACACATAGGTCTTTTGGCTGGTGCTGTGGCATGCAAGTACTTCCTATAAATATTCTTCCCTTAGCCATGAAAGGCTCAGTCATTAACAAAAGTTACTGAGAATAAGGTTTTGTTCTGTTTTACTTTGAAAGATCAGCAAAATGCCCCAAACATCTGGCTATTTTGAAAAACAAGCTTATAGGCCTAGGGGATGTGGGATGGGGGAATCAGTTGAACATAAAAAAAGGACCACAGCATAGTTTTTGAAAGAGGTGATTAGCTATACAGAGTAATTTCCTTAGACACAGCTATTACTTTTATTGTAAAGTAAGATCTATTGTCTGAAGGGAAAAACTATTGAGACTTTCCATGGATGTAGTGTGACTCAATGGCTGGATACTTTCTGAGGCTCAGCTGTGTGGAAGGATGTGCTAGGAAGAGACACTGGTATTACCATGTGGTGTGAAAGTCCCCTCAGTGGCATTCAGATTCAGAGTATCTGGAAACGGCCCCATGGATTTTGCCCATGAAGAAGCAGATAAATCACATGAGAAAGAGACAATACCTTGTCTCCTAGTGCTCTGCATGGGAACAGAGAAGGGACAGAAGGATAGATGTATTGTACACATCATGCTAGAACTGCTTAAAACTTCTTGGTATTTAGCTGGATTTTGGTGGCCACAGACAAGGGAGGTATAACTACACAGTGCCTGTGCTCCCTGAGGTGCTGCTGGCTGGGGACAGGTGGGGTGTGGTGGGAGCACAGCCCACTTCCCCCTGGTCCCCTGGACTCTGCCTGGGGATGGGCACTGCCTGCGTGGAAGCCACCACAGAAGTGGAACAAACATCTGTGCACAAAGGGAAGCCACAGACCTCACTCAGTCCTGAGGTGCTAAGAATGATAACTCCTGGGAGAACAGCCCTTCAGATGCTGTTTTCTGCCCGCTGTCCTTGTTACTGATGACCCTTGATTGCCAGGCAGATGTTTTTAATTTCCAGGTGGCCACCCCAGGATGAGGAAAACCTGTCAGAGCAGCACTGAGGATGAGGAAAACTTTCTGCTCTGGAACATCTGCATTTTCTTCACTGCATGTATTTCTGGGACAGATGATTAAATATTATAGCTCCCAACATCACCATGACAGGCAGTGTGTGACAAGGTCAGGGAAAGGAGGAGCTTGTTTCTGTCAACTATTTGCTTTGTATCACTGGCTTTGAAAGTCTAATCTTCACAATGGTGGAGGCAGGTACTGTGTCAGTCCTTCAATCAGCTGGCATTTGCCCTAACCTGTATTGACTTGTGAGACCTCTTCATTTCCTCCTCTGACTCCTCTCAATCTCGCAGCTCTGAAATTCAATATATGAGAAACAAGAATGCAAGACGGCTTGGAAGCCTAAACTAATCAGGTATTGTCAGGTGGGAGCTTTGCGACACATCATGAGCTATGGGTTTATTTCTGTCATCCTTCTGGAGATGCTGACTGTGTTGAATTCAAAACACAGGTCAGGTTAAAGTGGCAGGTCTTGCTATTGGAACCCTGTCTCTAGCAACATTGCCTTTAGTTTCAAGGGGAATAGCTGCTCCCAAAATGCTTCTAAGACCAAATTCAAGCCCCTGATAGTCCAAGATGCAGACGGCTCTGTGCAAAGCTAATTGATTGTAGATCTGTTTTGTTTCTGCTGTGGCTGTGGTTGTTTTGTGCAGATTTTTTTCTAACCCTTTCCCTTCAAAGCAGTAACTTTCCTCAACAGATCTAGCTTCAAACAAAAGAAGATACTGCAGCTTTAATGAAAATTTAAAAGTCAATGAGACAGACAGAAAAAAGAGACATGACCCGGGATGAGCTCAGTCCAATGAATAAATTCAAACCATTTAGTGAATGTTTGGAAAGATCAGAAGGGCACCTTCGCTTGCAGCATTTTAACAAGTCTCCATGAATTAGCAAGAGGCCTGAAAAATGAGTGGCAGTGGTGGGGAGTAATTCAGTTGTGATCACTTGAGGGTGATGAATGAAGAAGTCACATAGTCTGTGCAGAGACAAGTCGTTTTTTCTAAAACAATTGTGCTTAGTCCTCACAGCTGGAGGTTTATATTGCAATGGTGGCAATGCTGGTAATTAATAAAACAGTCCTGGGTTTTGGGGGAAATGTTAGAAACACAAGGCTGAAGAAGGAGCCAAGGGAAGATCCAAAGAGATTCTCTCAAAAGGCTGAAGTGTTCCTAGACGCTGAACATTGCTGCATGAGGCTGATAAATTTGTCTTTAGCCTGCAAGATTGAGCATGGTTTAAAAGGGCTGGGAAAAAAATGACTTCAAGGCACATTTTAAGGTAGATGGAGGATGAATTAAGATTAATGAGAGTCTTACAAGTGGGTTGAAGCTAGCAGTCCTGATATGAGAACAGTGATAAAAGGCAGCAAGACCAGCCTCAGAATGTGAATTACTTGCTTTATTCGGTGGCCCTTGTGGCTATGTCTGAGCACTGTGTGTGCATGTGTGTGAATGCATGTATGTATGACTGACATCCCTTTTACATTAACCATGCACAAAATCTTAGTGACCATTAGGACAAAAGGAGGAAAACACCCCTAAATCCCAAGATGCAAGACATTATTTTTCTTTCTCTCCTTCCCAAACTGTAAATCAAAGTGCTGATTGTGTCCTGTTAATAGTTAAATGTGCTGTAAGTTAAATAGACCTAACAAGGCAGTTTTCAAACAGGAAACCTGGTAGTTTAATGACATTTACAGTACACCCAGCCTGGCAGTATAATCATTAAAATTTGTCAAGTGTAAAAACAAATGACAAAACATTACCTCAGAGCAACTTACTGTATAAATGCAACAATAAAGCTGCTAAATGGTTTCTCCGGAACTTTACTTCCAGATCTGAAGTCATATTGATTTGGTTTCACCTCCTGAAGGGCATGGGTTCATAGTTTTACGGAGAATGCAAGATTAGAAAGATTCACCTTATATGAGAGGTTTACAAGTCTTCACTGCAAAGTGGTGTAGAATTAATATAAAGAGAGCAGCAAGAAATGACTGGAACTGTCTTGGAAGAGCAGAGCTTTGTGCTTGCTTCTTTAAAAGAATCAAGTTAGAAAGAAGTTGATTCCACACTAAGTCACCACACTCCCATGCACCATTCCTAAAATTCCATGGATCCAGACAGGACATTTGTTGCCTGGAGAAATTTCACAGAAGGAAAGATCTTAGTGATGAAAGGTCCTTAATGCAGAAGCCATTCATCATGAAGATGAAAGTAAAACCAAAAAATGAAACCCACACAAATGTATGTAAATATATTCAGATATCGGTGAACACTAAATCCTGAGCTCCAGTAGGATGTCAGAATATGAGACTTTGCCACTGTGGCCTGCCCGAGGTTGGAAACAGTATAACCCCACAGAGTGCAGCACCCATCAGGTACAGATTAAACCATGAGAGGAAATGAAATGATGTTTGCTGAAGGTCTTGATAATGCAGTGTCTGTATGTTCATCCTCTGATGCCTTTGTAAACTATCAACTACTTGGAGAACCCATGTGCAACAAACACTTGTATTCTCACTAAAGAGGACTGTTTGCATATAGCACCTTTATAAAAAATTATATAATTACTATACCACTTGCAAAGTAACCAGGACTTGTGGCTGAGAGGAATTCACAGGCCTTCCAAAAGGAGATGCCTGACTGCTGTGTCCTTGCATGACAATTATTCTATATAACTTCTGGGCAAGAGAACATGCCTTTGAAGGCTGAGGAGCTACTTTAGTACACATCACTCCAGTTAATAGCAGATGGTAGGATTGGAACTAGGACGTGGTGTAAGATATGAATGACTTCTTTGTATAATGGCATGCTTCCCTTTATGCCTTTGTTGGAGTTCAAAAAGCCATAACTGTAATGTATATTAACTTTGATATTGTGCTAAACCAGCAGCATAATGTAAAGGGGCCCTGGTGAAACTCAAACAAAACTTGTTGAGTGGCAATTGAACCTAAAGAGATCTGATTAATGAAAGAACTGTTCAGTCCTGATCATCTCGAGGCTGGCTGAGCATTGCCATAATGCTCAGCATTTGAATGTGAAATTGTCAGAAAATAATCATGTGACTTTGGATTTCACTATTTTTAAGCAAAATAATTCTTCAAGAAAAGTAGTCCTTTTGAAATTTTTCCATGCCTCTTCAAAGCAGTGGGAAAGTAGATCTGAAAGGGAGAGAGACTGTCTTTCATACACAAATATAAACAAATCCTGAATTAAAAGATGGATATCAGCCTCGTTATTTTTGTTTCTTTGTTGTTAAAATAAGAAGTAACATAATGCTGAGATTTGTGGGCTTCCTAAAGAGTTACCCATACACTTGCATGCTTCAAAAACATTCTTCCCTGTCTATGGAAGCTTGTTAGATTTTTTTCAGTTGCTATGAGCTGTTTCACTAATTTTGCAGTGTCGCAATACAACAATCCCTTATTGATGGAATTTTGTAATTCACATTATAGTTTCCAGGCTGTTCAGAATTTGTCATGATTTAGTGCTTTAGGTTGCTCAAAGAATCACCAGCAGAGGAATCAGCAAAAGCAGGTTTAATATTACAGTGAAAATGCAGCAAAGTTCATTGGCAAGGTTCACTCCACTCCTTACTAGATGGTTAAAACACATAGAAAAATTGGACTAAAGTTTAAAATCAGTCAAAACCGATCTACATGCAGGCTGGGGATGGAAAAAGTGTAAGGAAAAACAAGGATAAAAAGGAACAAGAGAGACCTTTTGCTGAGCCATAAGGGCTCACAAGGAGTGGACCGCCCTGCTAAACTTAGCCCCGGACTTGACGAACAGTTTAGGTCTAAAGATTTTAACATCACTTAAACTTAATGGCACTTAATTGATAGCCTGATTGAAACAATTTAACAACAGATTCTTACAGAATTTACTGTAGCACAATGGTAGCTCATGTATAAGCTTATCTTACTTATGAATCCAATGTACTTAAGAATCAGGGAGCAAAATTCATGATGCATTTGCTATAGTCTATTCAAACTCTCACACATACGGACCTAAAGGAGTGTGTAAAAGGTATATATACCTGTTAAAAATTCCTCTTAAGTTCAGTGAGATACGTTGGATACCTTTGTATCATCTCAATGATCAAAGGGTTGAACCTTGAGGAGTGGGATTATCAGGCCTGCTGTTAGCATATTTCAAAAGATGGGTGAGATCCTCACAGAAGAGCTGAGAAAATCCACTGTGCCTCAGTCTTACTGTCTTCTTGTGTGCTTTCCTTAAAAATTCAGTGACAGGAAGGAGAATAAAGATAAAAACTCACCAGCCATAGAGGACAGCATTTTAGACATCAGGTAAATTGAAAAGAGCCCTCACATGCTCATATTTCAGAGTAATTCTGCTACATAATTCTACTAATATAAATCTCATTTTTAAACCAGCTTGACTTTAAAAAGGAAGACCATATCTGAGACATGTTTTTGCTCATTTTGAAATATATTCTTCTCTAATATATGAAATTAATGTAAAACCCTTTGTATGTAGAGCCCAACTCAATTAGCCCTCTCAAATGGCTATTTTCCACTTGATCTAAGCTACACTCTGAGGTTAGAGCCACAGAGCTCTCTAGCACCATAATAATAGGCCTATTTTAGCATAATTCCTTTTAGATTTTATTACTTTTTCTTTCAGCCATTAGCACATGCTTTTTCTAAGCTAAATCCTGTTTCATGTTCTCCAGCCTCTTCAAGCACTTTTATTCTGGTCCTCTTTGGTATTTCTGGCACCTACTACTGAAGTGTCAAATTGCAAGTTTAATTAACACATCCTCTACTTTCTTATTGCACATGAGTAATAAAAATACTGAATAAACCCAGAGCCAATATCTGTACTTTGGTACCCCAGGTCCTTCCACTGACCAGGCTTGGCTTCATAGGCTATTATACATGTGCTGTTTTGTTTCAACACCTTAGACAGTCTTTTGACATGGTAACAAAAGATGCATTTATGTTAATATTTTTCTCCCAGGTAAAACCACTGTAGGATTTGACTTTGGTTTTCAGCCCAGATCTGCCACTTGAATATGCCGACTGGAATGAACTCCATCCACAAACACAGAGCAGAGGATCCCTTGGGTATGAGGAAATGCCCAACCAACATAAAACTGGCAGGAGCAGACAGTACTTCAGTCACCCCTACTGTGTGGGTCCAAGGAGGGAGAGTGGAGAGGAGGGGATCTCTCACATGTATTTCCTCAGCTGGCACAGAGTAAGGATAAATACATCAACCATATGTTGCACTTAGCTCTATCTGGCCAAAACAGTGAGTCTTTTTCGTGCTCCTTCAAACTCCTCTTGAAAATGTCTTTTCCCTACTGCCTCAGATTAATTTAAATCTTTTGTACTAGTGTGCTAAGAATAAAGTAAATCACAAAATATTTTAATACAGACCAATTACCTACTTACTCAGTTACCTGCTTGAGCATACAACTACTGTTAGCAAAACGTGCTTGGTTTAATAGTCAAGGGCTTCATCATTTTGCAGGTAGTATCTGGTTTTGGAACTTGTTCAGTTATTCTGTAAGATGAACTGACAGATGGAATTTAATAGCAGTGGAGACTGAGAGAGCAATGAATCTTCTTTACACTCTGTTGAGTATACATACCTGTGAAATACATGTGCCAAGGGACTAACAATTGGAGCCTTCACTTTGGGAGGGACTTGCCTCACCTAGGTTGATCTGCCCCAAGAGGATGATGAATCCGATCTGCCTCAATAAACCACACTGAGATGGGAGGAAATGCCTCCTATGGTACCAATCTCCTTCCATTGACCAGAAGTCTCATTTTGAGCCAGCTGATGCTGAGAGAGAGGAATTCCCCAGTTGAGGTGAAGTTTCTAGCTGTTCCTAGATTTGCAATTCCATAAGAAACTTCTAGATGACTCATTTCCCAGCTTACAAATGCCTAATCTTGTCTCTTTCCTAAACCTATGTTTATCAAGGAAAATTTGAGACACCTCTAACAACAGACTAGAGCTTTAAATTAAAGTCCAAGGTTCAGAGACTTTCCTTACAAGTATGAATGCCTCAAAAACAAGCAACAGAAAGGTCAGAGGTATTGCTTTACAGAAGCCCCTCAAAGTGACTATAAATAAATTATTTTGCCAGATTCACTCATAAACAAACATATGCACAGCGGTGGTTCAAACACAAATCCAGGTAATCACATGAATTTCATCTTCTCCATGAAAAAGGGATATTATAATCCCGCTTGACATCGCATTTTCTTCCCAAGATCCTCAGCACACAAAGCTCTTTGCCTCAGAGGCTTGGCTAGGAAGAGATGAAGCCTTGAATGCCTTGTGGTACTTATTTTGCACACTGCTGTACAGCTTCCACATTTCTCTGATTTGCATTCCCCCGTGAAGCAGCCAAATGAATAAACATTAAAGAGGGATACTGAGCACACTGAAAGGACAATATTCTTGCTAAAGGAGCTCTCTCTTTCATAAATCAATGTGATAATATCCTTTTAAAGCTATTTCCAACTGTCTTCTCTCCTGATTTGGCTCTCTGGGAGTGGGAACTATTGGGGAGATTAATGACAGATTTAACATCAGAAAGGTCCACCTTACTTCGATCCAGTACAGGCATTGTCCTCTAATGCTTTGTCCATGCTGTGAAACCAGACAAGAGGCCAGCTCAGTGCTTTTATTTGTTCAGGTGAAGCGCTGGGTAACTGTGAATTTCTGGATTATTATGGGGGATGGGGGAGAGGTGACAGAAAGTCAATGGCATCACGGAAAAGCAGATCATCTCTATCAGGCTCTCCACCACGTTCTCCTAGGCAGCAGGGAGCAGTCTGGGCTCACCTCTCCAGTGCAGCATTGAGAGCCAGAGCCCTCCTCCCATTCAGACCTTCTGGACGAGCTAGCCAGGATGCGCTCATATCATCTCAGCTGCACAGAGGCACCTTGCTGGTTTCTTAGGACTCCAGCTTCACAAGCCATTATAGCAGTAATGGTCCTTACAGGATCATTTCTAAATGAGTTGTGAAAATAGATTAGGTATATTCAGTTCAAGCAAAAAGCATTTTTGATAGGCTTTAGGCAAACAATCTGTTCCTTTGATACATCTTACTACTGAGTTTCAAAGAAACCAAATTGATGAAGCTGTGAAGAAAGTGATTTGTTAAAAATTAAGTCTTTTTCTTTGGAGATTCAAGTTGAAAGAACATCTCTGTGGACTGTGCCTAATCAGAACCTTTGAACACTATCAGGCATGCCCCATTAGGGTTGCCAGCCTTCCAAAACAAATTAGTTACAGTAATCCCTTGCCTGATGTATGCAGTAAAAGACAATAGTGTAGTTTGACAGCACTGTCATTGCATGAGATTCATAGTGTGCAGCTGAGCAAACTTCAGTTTATACTTTATATCACAAAGTGGCCATGAACCTCACTTCAAGACAAACAATTTTAAAATCGTCAGACTTACTTGACATAACTGGCCAGGTTCTCAGCTGGTGCAGCTCTGTCAACTTTAACAGAGCTGTGCTGATTTACCCCTGATGAGAATTTAACATCCCTCTTCTCTCCGAAGTTTGGAAATTTCTAAATTAATCCTTATCACAAGAGACTGTGAATGGACTAAGCAGCAGTGAAAAGAGCAAGTTGTCCCTCCCCCCATTCATATTTTCATTCACATTCCATTGATTACATTTATTGTTTTGGTGAAACGGATGTAAAAAAGCATAGTCCTACTGAAAATAACATGGTAACTCCATCCATTCACTTCAATTTCCAGTGTGCATCACTGTGTGTTTTAACTCATTCCTTAAACAATTATTTTCTTTGCACACTGTGCATGGCCTTGTTTAATCTGTTCTGTGACCAGCCATTTGGATCGTCACAAAGACTTCATAATATCATTAAAACATTGAATTGGATCATAAAATAATTCTGAAGTAAATGAAGCACAGTAACTTAAATTATTCAGTAACTTGCAACTCTGGAAATGTAGTGAGGGGGCTATGTATTTGATGATAATTGGAGTATAGTAAGCAATCATCTAACAAAAATAAAAGAAGTTTGGAGAATCACATTTCATAATAAAGTGTCAGCAATGTCATATGCCTTACAGAATGGAAAAGGAATGGTGCCTACTGTATGAATTATGATAGACACAAATCTAGCTAGATAACTAGGTCTTGCATGAAGCTCAGCCCAAGTGTCTGAAGGGACCAGCAGAACATTTGCAGGAACCCAGAATTCATCCACAAAGAAGTGTTGTGGAGACCTTGAAAAAGTGGCTTGGCAGCTCTGGTAAGGCTAAGGAGAGTGGAGGTCTCAAGATGCTGCTCAGCCTCTTGGGCTTCAGTGTTAAAGCTTTCCTTCCCCAGGAGGTTTGGAAGAGGCCTAATTTTAAACAAGAGAGTTATTCCAGGTACTTGGGTGAGATTCCTCCCATGTTTCAAGCATGGCTTCTGCTTGTGGATCAGAGCTTGGACCCTGAATTTCAACTGAATACAACTCACTTCTGAGACAGTCTTTTTTCAGACAGGAGAAAAACTTTTCTTGCTCTTTGAAGAGACATTAAAGTGTATTTCAACCACATACTTCCCAATCTCCGTAGCCTTCAGTAGTGCATCTATTGAACCCACAGTGACCTGATCAGCTCTTATATCTTGTATGTAGGTACCTTTACTGAAAACTGCCCACCTTTGTAGGTATTGCTCAACATCACTGGCAAACGAGTGTTTCATCTGCCTTGAAGAAGTGAGCTGCCTTCAGCAACATTTCCACACATCAGAAAGTTAACAAACAAAACAATGCTTCAGGTGACATTTTGCAAAACCCTTGTCTTTGGCCTATTTTGACTACTGTCAAAATCTAAGAAGGCTTGCCACCAGTGTCACTGAGATAAAAGCTAGCCAAAATCTGACCCTTTCAGTCCCTGAAACCTATCTTTTGCAAAACATCTTTCCAAGTAGGCATTCTTATTTTTCTTTAGGAGAGAACAATCTTCTTTTTCTCTCCCTCCTTTGAAGGAATAACAGAGTATTTATAATAAAGTTTGCTGTCATAACTTAATTGAGGCAATAAGTCTTTGCAATCTTTTTTTTCTTTCTACTGGCCTCTAAAGCAGTGCCATTTTTCTCTTCTCTGAAAAACTGAAAAAATATGGCTAGGCTGGATATTGAAAGGACAATTCTGTTCCCTGCATGTGTACATTTGTATTATTCCTCTATGATGCTTGCACCGAGGGGAAAAGAAGTGGATAGATTGTAAATATGATAAATAATGCTAACATTTTTCCCATCATATTCCTGTTACAGGAAAGTAATTTTTCCCTTTTGATGAGAGGGTTTTGAAATTCAGAGGAGAGCTGTTGCAATTAGGCAGATGCCGATGTGGATGATAAGATAATTTAGGCCAAAGTCCAAGTGAAACAATGATGCCCTGTGCTCCTGCTGAACTAAGGTGGGAGCCGAGTTTATATGGTGTATTGAGGGATGAATTCAGGACTTTATAGGTTTGAGCACATGTGCTGAAGGTAACCATGTTCCTTTCCTTCTGACCCTTCTCATTACTCATGACCTCTTTTGTAAATGTCTTCATTACTTTTGGTGCTACTGCCTAAATTAAATTAGACACTGATGTCTCAGTTCCTACTACTCTTGAAGAATAAGCCTAAATTTAAAGAGTTGCATGCAAAATATTAAGGATAAGATGCAAATCTTGATAAACCCATGTTAATGTACAGAACACATTATACAAATTTAGGCTAAATTTCCATCTAAATCTCTTTGACATTCAGCTGAACTATAGCTATAAGTTCTAGGATGTAATTCCTGACTGCAGCAGGACAAATAGAAGCAGGAAGCCTTTCAACACAAGTGACTACAGGTAAAACTCTGATGCTCTTAACAGATAAATATATTTGACAAACTCTATTCACTTCTTTAATTCATGGGATAATAAATCTCAGTGATAAATTCTTCCTCCAAACAACAGAACAATGGGATGGCTATCAATGTTTATCCACACCCTGTAAACATACAAAACTCTTGCATATTGGAAAAGCCAGTTGTGCCTGAATTGATTGTTGCCTATTCAAGACATCTCATTTATTACAGTAGATGTGATGCAGGCAAATAAAAGAATGACCAAAGGAGGCTGCTAGGTAGAGAATAGGAGGATAATGAAGTCAGATAAAATGTCTGGATCTCATTAATCCCAGAGGGCTAAGTGCTTTCTGAGTCAGTTCAGCAAAGATGGTGAAACGCAATGGACAACGAATCCATACTGAGAAGAGTGTTTCCTGGTAACCAGAACCTACAGAAATCTCTACCTCGACTTTGTGAGTTGTCAAGCAAAGCACGAGGGCACTTGGTTGTACATCTGCAGTCAGAGATGGTCAGTTCCTTGCACAAACATGGGACCACACATCACCCTGTGCTCCACCAACACAAACACTAGAAATGGAAGGAGATGCTGCTCTCAAACTGACAGGGCCAAAGCCAACAGTGAAATTATAATAGTAACATTTATATTAGTATGAAAGATAGAAGCAAAAATAGTTACAGTCCAAATTTCCTTTAACAATTACCACTTTTGAGGATTTCTTCTCTTGACTGTTCTATCCTTATCTTACCTTTTAGATCCTTAGCTACCTTTTAGAAATCACTTGCCTGATATCTCACCAAAGTCTCCATTCATGCAAATGTAGCCTCTTTCTCTTTGTCCAGCCTCTTGTCACCATGAAAAAAACCTGATTTCTACCCCTTTCAGAATAACCTTTTCTGTTAAGATAAGCTGTTACATACCTTCTGATTCCAGTACCTCCCTATAGGCCTCATATTTTTCTTTTCTTGGTTAAAAATCCCCCAAAGTCTGACTATTTTCCTATAGGGATAATGCTTTTTTATCTGCTTGTCATTTTAGTTATTAGTCTGTGGTAGTGTTTACATGCAGCACCCAGACTGGGCTGGGGAGATACCATCGGTGCTCAGGAAAAATGAACATCTACTATTCTTTCAGAATCTCCAGTTTGTTGCTAATTTTTGATTTTGTGATCCCCTAAAATCTTCAGATTCTTTACTGTTATACCATGCCCTAGAGAGACATTCTCAGTCTCCTAATTTTCCTCCCTAAATACAGCATGTGTATTGAATTTAATCTTATTGATTTCAGGTCATTTATCCAATTTATTGTGATCATTTTGAAGTCTAATCCTGTCTTCAAGAATTCTCATGAGATTTTCAGTCAGGTGTCATCCACAAATCGTTTTATGTGTACTCTCTATCCCATGATCCAAGCAATTAATAAAAATATTGAATAACAATGGACAGAGGACAGGCTTCTATGGGGCTTACGTGAAGTGGCCTTCCAGTTTGACAGCAGACTATTGATAACTATTCTTTGCATAAGGTTTGGCAAGCATTTGTGTATCAGCTTGGTAGTGATTTTTGTCCAGATTGTAATATGTCATACATCTGATACCCCTTCTCCCTCCCCAAAAGTCCACTGTGCAATATCCACTTCACTGTAACAATTCTGTATTTAATCACTTGGGCTATTGAAGCTGCCCTCTGTTGTCAATGCCTCTTCCTAAGCATGTAAATACAGCTTTTCTTTGTTAACACTTCTTTTGAGCTCTGATGTTTTCAGACATGATCACTGTTGCTCTTCATATTTCTTCTTCTTTAGCATCAGCAGATGAAAAAGATCCTGGCTTTCTGGTCTGATGCTGGTTGTTGAATAGGAGATCTGCACATGTTTTTTTCTTTCAAACAGTAATATTCCCTTTGTTTCCTATCTTCTTGTCCCAATAACAGATATTCATCTCTCTAGAAGTGATGTAGTTTCCAGGTTTGACTAATAAATTGGCAGAACTCTAAAGCTTTTTCACTGGTGACAAGCCAGTGTATGGCAAAACTGAAAAAAATCAACACTAAACATCTGTCAAAGAAGATTATAAAAAAATAATGATGCGACTGATTTTCTTAATCTCCATATTATCAATGACCTCCTGAACATGCTCAGTAAACCGTTGGTCTCATCCAAAGTTTGGAGCATGATTTACAGCAGAAGATTTCTTGGAATCAAATCATGAATGCCGTGCATTGCTGTTTTCATCCCACAGCCTCAGAAGTTTCCCAACAAGTCTTCAAAAAAGCAGGAGATTTTCTTCTCTGTCAAAGGGCCACACCAAAGCCCAAACTCCTCTCACAAACCACTCAGAAGACTACCGGAGCTGGCATCAGTTCGTGACTGTCCATCTACATTTCTTTCACTTTAGGTTCTGTTAGAACATACTTGCCAAAAGCACGATTCACAGATTTTGTAAAATCCCAGGTGCCATCAGCTGGGCATGGCTGCTGAGTGCTCCACAGAGCAGAGTAGAAATTGGCAGGACCCCATTGCCCAGGAGGAGATTGCTGAAGTGGAAGTTGCAGAGCCATAGGAAACACGAGAAACCCACTGATTTGCAGCAGCTGGAGATCCAGCCTTGAATCCTAAACCAACTCTTTAGTGTTCACTCGAGTTCTGGCTCACATTCAGTGGCAGCAATGGGCAACATATGTGTATGACACAGGGATAGGTATTGCCATGGAGTTATTGCTCCATCCACACCGACTGGTCACAGGCGAGAAGCTGTGCATTCCTTGCATGTCTTTCTGCTCTGCTCTCTCGTTGCTGATGTCAGGGATGTGCAGCAACAGACAGAGGTGCTATAGTTAAAACAAATTCCTCAACATATTCATGCTCACAAAACATAAACACTTGTAAAATGCAAGCACCATCAGTGTGTAGGCTTCTGCTTCTCTGTGCTTTGAGAGAGGCTGGGAATGTTAATTGGTTCTGGTCTGAATTGGCTTCCTGGTTCAGGGCACACTTATAAAAGGGTTTTCGGCAACACATTCAGTGCCAAATGTAGCAGATGGTGGTAGGATAGTAAATTACATTCAGGAATACTTGTACAGTTTCTTTACCACTTTTATAGTTGAAAAACAAACAATCAAGTTGCTTAGGGTAAAGGCAGATGCGGTGTTGTGAATGTCTATCACCCTAATAGTTTTATGGAATTATCCACAGAATAAAGAAGCAGGTTTAATAACCATGAAAATTATCTGGATAATCCTGGAGCGATCATAATTTCTAGTTTAGAAGTTTATGTTCCTCTGTTTCTAAGATTTGTGTTTTCAGTTCCAAGTATTTATACGGTCATATACTGTACTTTTTCCAAAATTTTTCCTCTTATTTACAAAAACATGTCTGCCAACAACTTCCTAGCCCCCTCTAAGCACTAAGTAGCACCTCTTGATATTAGTGCCACCTGGTCACCATGATGTATTGAATTACTCCCTGATTAAAATAGTATTTAAACACCTTCTACATAGTTTATCAGCTCTGCTTCCTTTGTTATCCAGTCTCTACACCTTCTTTAAAACACTTTACAGCTATCTGGTATTATAGGATTGCAGAATAATCCAGGTTGGAAAGGCCTCTAATCCCAATTTATGCTGAAAGCAGAGCCAGCTCTGAGATCAGACCAGGTGGTTCAATCTTTTGTCCAAATGGGTTTTAAAAGACTCCATGTACTGAGGTGGCTCGGTTTGTGTGGGAAAAAAAACTCCATCATTTCACTTTTGCAATTTTGATTATAATATCAAGTGGAAATCTCTGATTTGAATTCATCTCTGTATGCAACATCATTCTATATTCACATGCTGCAAATAAAAATGCTGCAATACATTCCAGCTATAATTTGACAGAAAAAAAATCTACCTGAGTAACAGAATTTTTTTTCCAGTTATTTGTAATGTGCATAATAAAGTGCATGAGTGAACAGATGTGCATATACATGAATATCCCTCAAGTGTTTCTTTGTTTGTGATAGAGGAAGAGACTCAGAAGAATGCCTACAGGTTTGGGATTTATTTTCTGTTCTGTCGGGACAAGATCTGAATCATTCTCCACTTTTGAGGGGCCAAATATCTCATTCTATTAACCATCTATTGATGGCTCTGCAGTCAACTTGGAGAAAGAAACCTGCCAAAAAAAGTACCTATGATATGAAAATAATAGTTAGCAACATCATGGTAAAAAGCAAAACCAGCTTTGTACAATGAAGTGCATGAGATAACCATGTGAATAAAAAGCTAAAAGTGTAAACCCACTTATTATTCCTACCATGTTCTGGTGAAATAAGTTTATTTTACCTCTTCTTTTGTTTTGCTTTGATCTTATTATTAACAGGCAAGCTGGCTGAACATTTCAATTCAACCTCCTAAAAGAATGCTATCCATTGTTTTAAATTATAAAAAAAGCAAGATGGTATATGACAGAAGCACCATCTTGCTTTGTATTCACCAGGATTTTGAGTGTAAGGGTTAGGTATCTAACTTCTGACCTGTGAGTGTGTTGTTCAGTTACAGGGAGAGGGATTGGTCTTTCCTGAAGCCATGAATTACAGATGTCTGTCAGAACGATCATGTGCGCGATCAAGGTGTTGCACTGTAGGTGTCCTTGATACAAATGGATCAGCTCAGAGCTGGCAGTAATTTATATCAAATGCTTTCAGGTTTTCAATAAATGAAAGGCCCGAGTTCAGGATCAGATCATCTCTACTGGGAAGTCTTATCCTGCTTCAGGACATTGTCTTTGGAAAAAGAAGGAGAGATTTTTAAAGAGCAGATTTTTGCATGCTAAAAAACTTCTAATGAGTTTCAAATGGGATGCCATAGATATATATCAGGAACAGGACCATCAAACCAGGCTGAGGAGGAAGGTCACTATACTGGCATGTAGGAAACTCTTACAGCTGCCCAAAAATGATACTGCTCCAGACTGGTGAATCATTTAAAATAGCAGTAGTGATGGTCTTCTAAAGAATGGAGGGTGGGATTGAGAAGAGATTTTCCTCTCAGGCTCTGGTGATGACAGCTTGAGTTGATATCTAATTGAAAAAGGGTAACGAAGACACATCAAGGGGGCTTAAGTGTTGCAAAATACTGGGAACAGTTTTTTTACTGAGCAACATACATGGTTTCAACTCCTTGACCCAACACAGCCTGCAAGAGTAACTGGCTGAGCAGGGATCTATGAGAATGGAGTATGAAATAAGATGCAGATATCTTCTTAATTTTAAGATTTCTTGTGGCTAAGGGAAACTAAGAGATGTCTAAAAATTTTTGCTGACAACCAACTCCTACCCCCAGAACAAAAAAAGGAAGGAACAAAGCACAGAAAAGTCACACTTGTTTTAAAACAAGCTGAGGGGCAAAGGGAGGATATTTCTCTGGGAGACTTCCAGCTGTCTTCTTACTCAGCCTCAAGTCTGAGTCCTGTCTGGAGATGAAATTGCTGGTCATGGCCAGGGATGGGGATGTCCAACACCTCCCTTCCTCTGGCTCCTGCAGGCAATCTTGAGAACAAACCATTCTATGCGAAGATGCTTAATGTGTCCCTGCCACGTCCAGAGATACTCTGAACCGGATCAAAACTGCGCCATTTGTTTTCTAAGTATGGTACTCTAAGTGCAGTATTCAGTTTTGTAGCCAAATGCCCTGAGAGCAGTCTGGTTTGGGAAGATGGAACAGCTGGCTGGAGGGTGTAAGTAGAGTTCACCTCAGCTGGGGCAGTGCTTTGCTGCTGCTGCACTGGTGTTTTGTGGTCCCTTTCCTGTGGTCCCCCGGCCAAGCTTGTGGTTCTACCATGAAACAGAATGTTTCTGAGTAGAAATAAAAATGCTTTCCTTTTATTTTCTCTTATGGAAATTGTTAATCATTACCCCTACGCCCACAAGAGAACATGCCTTTTCCTAGGACTGGTTTACTGACATAACACAGAAGGGCTTGAAACAAAGGTGACAAAAAAATTTTGAGGGAGTTGGTCACATGTATTCAGGAAGCCTCAGGGGCACTGTAAATGCTGCCAGGCTCCCAGCTGGATTCCAGGAATTATGTTTCCAGCCCAAATTTGGTGCTTTGGCATCCCCTCATTCCCTCTTCCCAGAGAGGGACAGGAGTGGGGAGAGTGGGTCTGGTTTCATCCTTCTACTACCTGAGGAGTGCCTGATGTAAGAGAAATTTTCTGGTGGCTCTTGCTTGGTTTGCCAAAGCAAAGGGCATGGGACAATGTTGGAGACTGGCCTACTCAGTCATACAGTCTTTCCAAGAACAGTCCTCTTCCATGTAAGTGTTACTTTTATAACATGCTTTTTTATGTTTTCTATGATAAGCTACTTCTTTCCTATAAGTTCCTTTCCTTTAAATGAATGTTAAATATTTATCTTTGGAGAAGAAGACTCCCATTTATTGCCACGAATAACAAACTTTCCTAGTTATACTTAACTAAGTAACTAACTTAACTAACCTGCTTTATGTGCTTTCTCCTTCTCCATATCCCCACCTGCTTCAAAAGCAGAGCAGAGCTCCTCCCCTACAAGATTTTTTTTTTTTTTAGAATTAGGGCTCCCAGCAAATAAGAAACCCAAAGCACCTAACCATTAAAATGGGGTATTTTTATGTTTAAGGGGTTTTTTAAAATTTATTTTAAGATTTTCTATACTGGCCAGTGTTTGCAATAAATAAAGTTCACGGGCCAATGCTCAGTCTGCAAAGGACTTGTTGTTGATTCTGACCTTACAGTAGATCTGGGAATATTAAGATGCCATTTTCTGGTAAAACAGTCATTTAGTTGCTCGGGAAGAGGCAGGATGCTGCTTGATGAACAACTGTCCCTGCACGTAAGGCACCCAGTGAAAAGACATCAAGACTTCATTGTATGTGAATAACTGTTAAAGTTTTCAGTTACTTAAATGTACAGAGAAAGAAAAGCCTGGGAAGATCTCACAGGCTGTTAATGAAGCACAGGAAAGACGTGGCTGAGTTCAGAACTGAATCAGTGCTTTGTCTTGATGGAGTTTCCTTTGAAAAAAACCCACAAACAACAAACAAAAAAAATACAGAGAAAAAAACCCTTGTGCAGCACAATTTTCTTCCTTCAGATGAAAAGGTAACTATGGTGACTGGGGAGAAAGATCAGATGTTACCATTTTGCAGCAGAGTAGCATATATATCCTCCAAGATTATTTGTAGTGGGGGTGAAGGGGTGTCAGGAGACCTTTCACAGCAAGTCACCAATGCAGTGCAGACCGTCAATGGCCAAGGCTGCTGTTTAAGGAAAGCCCTGGAGCAGTGCCTGAGGGCTGGTAGCTCCTGGCAGACGCCATCTGAGAGCTCCAGTCCTGCTCAACCGCAGCTCCAACTCACCCTTTGATTTGGCATCCCCTGTCCTATGACAGCAACGATGCCAGATTTTGGGGCAATCTATAGGTTTTGTGTTTGCTTGTATTTGCTCAAGGGTGAGGCTTGCTCTCTCTCTGTGCCATGAGTTAACACTTTGTCTTGTTCTTCTAATACATATTTTATGACCTGGCTACTGTGTTTTAATCGGCTGAGCAGCAGCTCAAGCACTTGAGCAGGTGGCCTGGTAGCTTTATAAATAAAATTATGATGACTAAAAGCCACATAGCACTTGGCACCGTTCTTCAGATTTTCCCCAGAGGTCTGGGACTGGCTTGCCCTGGTGGCAGAGCCAACCTTTCAGTCTCCCTACCCACTTTCCACAAGTTTGGCAGCCAGAATTTACTCCTCAGACTCAGCATATCTGATATTCCAATATGAGGCAAAACTGATAGCAGATTTTACACTAGAACCAGTAAAATCTATACAAATCATGCCCAAAATGTGTTACAGCTTGGGCTGAAAAGAACCTCATAATAAGAACGCAGGTGTGGACTGTAAAAAGACTGGATACTAAGCTCAGGATGGATAATTCTGTGATAAATACCATTTTTAGTTGATACAGTGTGCATAAACTGTTAGTCACTCAAGCTATTACTGTCATTGACATGAAAAAGTAAAACATACTGTGTCTGGGGCTATTCAGTAATAACACAAAGGTTTCAGTGGGTCCCAGTGATGCCTTTACACTGTCTTACAGTATGTTGTTGTTACTTTATTTAGAGCTTGCAGATATCCATCAAGTTACTCAGTTTGCCTATTCAGCAAAGCCCTTAGATAGCATACTTAAAATTAGGCACATTTATGTCCCACTGAGGTAACATAATTATCTTCATGATTATTTCAATGTTTATCATCTCTGTGTAGAACTCTTTCTCTTTCATACCATACACAGCTATATATAGATGAGGTCTTCAGTACTTATTGAACTAGGATTCTGTCAGGGGCCAGATGTAATCTTAGTGTTTTCTTCACTTTCAAGTGCTTAAGGTTCTCTTCTTTAGAAAAAAAAAAAAATCTATAGACCAAGACAGAAAAAAGAAAACACTTTGAAATTAATTTTAATATGAAGACCCGAAACTATCTAAAATATGTCTAAACTAAAAAGTTAAAATTAATCCAAATTTTTTTATTATTTTCCCAGAATGAAATGGCAGAATATTTCTAAAGGAAGACTCAGTTTCAGTGACATGACACTTACTGTCAAATATCCATGGCCAGCTCCAGACACTGTCATGTGGGAGGCTGTTTTGATATCTAATCTGTAAGCACAGAGCATCAGATTCAGATTTGAAAAATTTGTTATTGTACTGATTCCAAGAAAACCACAAGAGTTTATGCAGCAAAAGAGTCCAAATCTTTCTTCAGTTCTTTTGGGCAATGATAGTGGTAACTGAACAACCCCCACCCCAAATCCATTGCTGTCATAACATTTTATGTCGTTGTAGACTTAAACATTCAGCTCAGGTGTGTTTAACCAGAACTCTGCAGGAAGTATTCTGCAAGCCATACCTCCTAGAAAGCTGATGGTTTAAAGCAACTGGTTGTAGGAAGAATTAAAAAAAAAAAAGAGCCCTAAAAGGAAAAATCCAAACCCCTGAGGAATCCCAGTGGATCCTATCGGGATGGAAAAGGCACAAGGCATCAGTGTTTGAAAGACACAGTGCAACACCCTTCAGTCAGAGTCTGAGCATGCCATTTGCATCAGAATGCAAACCACATTTTTTTCCTCCTCCTGGCCTGGTGCATACTGTTGCACAGACATGATTGAATTATTGGCCACATGCTGATATGGCAGAGGCAACTCATTGCAAAGACCCTCTGGCCACCCACCTCATTTAACATGCCCTATTTCAGGAGGCTCAGGTTTGAGCATAGCAGCCTGGGCAGTGGAATAGGATGCCCCTGGCACAGCAGAGACATCTGACTCCAGGCAATGTATATTCAAAACATGCCTAGTCGTGCAGTTTAATCCAGTCTAGCACAAGTGGACCACACTTGTGAGATCTTTCAGTCTTGAAGTATTAAGAAAAAGCTTACATAGACACAGATGTAAGCCAAAGATGCCTTTCTGTGAAAGATGATGCTGCCCCTGCCCTGATCAGTGATGTTTAACTGGAGAAGCCAACCTCACTGAAATACACAGCCTTCATAAACCCAGACGGTCCAAGGAGCAACACAACTGCAGACAAAACTGTTCAATAAAGTCTGAGGGTTTGCCACCTCTGAGAACTGAGAGAAAAGAACCCTGTACAGCAATAATTACTGCACAAAGAAATGATATAATATATAGATTTGTTACCCAAACCCCTTCTCAGGCAGACTGATTCACCTCAAGCTTTCATGTAGGGATTTGCTTAATCTTTTGTTCATGACACAACAACAAACAAATCCATCATTAGCATAATAACACCATGATTACACAGCTAATCAGTCTTTAGACTTATCATCCTCTAAGTAACCTTTCCTACCAGGCAAGTGAGAATTTGGAAACCTTAACTTGTACTAAGCTTGCTTGCTTTTTGCTAATATTTCATTCCAAATTAGCACAGCAATTTCCCCTGCAGAAACCTATTAAATAAAACATTGAATTTTTAATGGTTTTGACTGGGGGAAGTACAGTCATGTGCACTCCTAAAGATTAAAACTCCTTTTACTCTTTATTTTGGCATTGCTGAAGTACATTATTGGTGTTATGATCACCCTTTCCTCTTGGGTCATGCAGAACTCAATGAAACACTGCTATCGCTTTCTGAGACCTTGATTTTACACACAGCACTGCTAATTTAGAGCCAAGATGTATAAGCTTAATAAAGATTTTATCCTCAGTGATTAATTTCTGATAGCAGAGGTACCAACTTCTGTAATCTGTCTGAGAGCTTTTGGAACGATGACTAAACTGGAGAGGTTTCATACACGGGCATAAGTGAAGTTAAAAAGTTCCTTTTTTGTACTCTGAAAAATTTCGAAGCCTTAATGAGTGTGATTTGTGGGCTGAGCTCATAGTTTGGAAGGTCTGTTTGTGACTTGGCTGGTGACATGGCAATACAAATTATACAACTTTGACAAGTTAACGCTGAAGTAGTTTCAATGTGGGAGAGGGGTTGCTTCACTACTTGTAACCTTCATTGCTCATTCCTGAATTTAAGTCTTGGCCAGACTGGCAGCAACAGAAGGTGAAAATAGGACATTTGTACCCCAAAGGCTCCTGCATTCCTTCTGCCTGCAAATTCTTGCACTTACATGCGTAGACAAAGCTGAATTCACATATCAGTAGGTACTTATACAGATGTACTCTGTGCACTGTCTTGTGGGTTTTTCTACATCAGATATTTTTGCCGCCTTAGAAATACCAGCCTAGGTGGTCATTGATCAGCAGCTTGAACAAGTTGAGGGCTTCAAGTCAGCTGCAGAGGGAGCAAGCATAAACACCTTGATCAAACAGAAAGTCTGGTTTTCCACACATGAAGATATCATGTTAAAAAAAAAAAAAACAAAAACCAAAAACAGAGGAAGAAACCTCAAACCAGGGCAAAGATTAGGCAGGAAGAAGTTGTGTCCTTAGGAATAACACTCCTGGAACAAATGGCTCCTCCGTGACATATGGATTAGAGAGAACTTCCTAATAAAGAACATGGAACTGGAAGGGACTACTCGGGTCAACTCATTCAATCCCTCTCTCTCAGAAGCAGCCAAGGCATAAACATTTAAAGCAGATGGGACTGTAACCCATACCCTCGAGAAACAGTGACTGTATTACTATCAACTTCTCATAACACATTTGAGACAAACACTGAGGCACAGACCGTGCCAGAGAAGGTTGATTTGTTGCTGCTGTATTTTTTACGTCCCAAAGATGGGATACTCTTTCTATAGCTGGGATCGTAGAAGCTTTCAGGATACTGTTTCTGAGGCCATGTTAATATTTGGTAGTTATATTCATGTACATTAAGGGTGTTGTGGGTAGACCCTGTCAGGACAGCAAGTGCCCACCAAATCCTCTCTGTCACTCCCCTCCTCAGCTGGACGAGGGAGAGAAAATACAATGAAAGACTCATGGGTCAGGATAAGGTCAAGGGCAAAACAGACTCAACTTGTGGAAAAATAAATTTATAACCAATCAAATCAGAGTAGGATAGTAAGAAATAAAAACTAAATCTTAAAACACCTTCCCCCCATGCCTCCCATCTTCCCAGGCATAAGTTCACTCCTTATTTCTCTACCTCCTCTCTCCCAGCATCACAAGGGGATGGGGGCTACCATCAGTTCATCACATGTTGTCTCTGTTGCTATTTCCTCCCCAGGGGAGGGCTCCTCACACTCTTCCCCTGCTCCAGCGTGGGGTCCCTCCCACGGGACACAGTCCTCCAGTGCGAGTCCTTCCCATGGGCTGCAGTTTTTTATGAACTGCTCTAGCATGGGTCCCTTTCCACAGGGTACAGCTCTTGAACAGTACAGACTGTTCCAGTGGTATCCCCTGTGGGGTCAAAAGTCCTGACAGAAAACCTGCTCCAGAATGGGCTCCTCTCTCCATGGGACTACAGGTCCTGACAGGAACCTGCTCCAGTGCAGCGTTCCCACAGGCTCGCACCCTCCTTTGGCATCCACCTGCTCCAGAATGGGGTCCTCCATGGGTGGCAGGTGGATCTCTGCTCCACCATGGACCTCCACAGGCTGCTGGGGCACAGCTGCCTCACCATGGGCAGCACCACAGGCTGTAGGGGAGTCTCTGCTCTGGCAGCTGAAGCACCTTCTCCCTCTCCTTCTGCACTGACCTTGGGGTCTTCAGGGCTATTTTTCTCACTCCTCTCTCTGACCTCAGTTGCTCTTACCCAGTTTTTTCCCTCTTCTTAAATATGTTATCCCGGAGGTACTACCACCATCACTGATGGGCTCTACCTTGGCCAGCAGTGGGTCCCGTCTTACAGCTGTCTGGCATTGCCTCTGTTGCAC
This sequence comes from Pseudopipra pipra, assembly GCF_036250125.1. Classification (NCBI taxonomy): domain Eukaryota; kingdom Metazoa; phylum Chordata; class Aves; order Passeriformes; family Pipridae; genus Pseudopipra; species Pseudopipra pipra. The sequence continues at coordinate 56,141,748 of NC_087554.1, forward strand.
ACAGGAAAAGCTTCCAGTATCTTCATATAGAAGCCATCCTTGTAGCCCCTTCATGACCAAAACTTCACCATACAAGCCCAATACAATGTGGAATAGCACAAAAAAAAATCACTACTGGAGCTAATTAAATAATAAGATGCTCAGTTACAAAATATCATTGCAGTGATAGTCCAGAGCAAGTATGTCCAGCTGGCTCCTTTTTGGCAGGATTTATCCAATATCATGAACCCAGATGGTCTCTGGCTCTCAAATGATTTGAAGGACTCCTAATAACCTTAACAATACCCATTAGGTTTCTCAGACTGCGCCTCATATATGATTCATTTGACTCACAGTCTTGGCACACTAGTCAAGATCTGGATTTGAAACATGCCAAAGCTTAAGGGTTAAGAGGATCTGAGGTTCTGCTTTGAGCTATTTGAGACGTAAGAGATTATTCGTATAATGCAGAGCTGAGCTGGATTCCAAGTCTCACAAACATGCTGGATCCAGGTCTTTGTGTCAGACATCACTGTGCTGGGAAGTGTGAGAGACGGGAGAGAGCATATCACGTTAAGCTGGTTTATTGTATAACATGATGCAAAGCACTGACAAACTACAATGATTAAATACCCTCTTGAACTTAAAGTATAAAGAGATACTGGTCTTCCTAGAGACCAGGCAATTCACTAAATTATGGTGCATCTCTCTGAACTGAAATACAAGCTCACATAGAGAGAACAAGCACATGTAGCTGTGGTTTTCCATTCTCAGAACAGGCTTCTTGGTGTATAAATTTCTTTGTTGATGACTTGGGATTTGCACAGTAGTTTTCTAAAAGAAAATGCTCTTTCTTCTGTGTAGACACAGGAATGCAGGAAGTGTGTCCTGGTATTTCATTACCAAGTGCCACTAAGAGTAATGGCTGGACCTAAACTGGCACAGCCCGGCATGTGTTGGAGTTCCTGATAAAATAAAGCAAAGCTCTGATGAATCTCACTAGTCCACATTTGCAAGTGCAACTTGATTTTCTCAACTTCCTTCAGTAATGAAGAAACAGTGAAGAGAAATACAGGTTAGTGGGTCTGGGAAGTTAACATCAGGCAAGGGAAAGAAAGCAGAGAAATCAGGGACTTTCACAATTTGTTTTTTCTTCGTATGGATCTGGGAAATTCCTGAACTTCAAACCTTGACATCTCTTCCTGACACTCTCATCCTCCATAGAAACCAATGGTAAAGCATCTATTCATTCACGATGAGATTTCCAGCACCATGTTTGACCCCTTCCTCCTTCTTTCACTGGTCCCCATCCCTCCCCAGTACTCTGGCACCTGAGAGGACTCAACGAGTCTGTTCAGATCACTCAGCCAACAAAATAATCAATACAGCAGAAAAATGCAGATTAGAGGACAATGAACAGCCTTGGATTTTTCTGCCCCGGGAAACAGTTTGAATCTTTGATATATTTATGGGTGTGGAGAGTCTTTCCTCTTCTTAAAATGACTGAATCTGCATATAACATTGCTGAGGGATGTTTTGGGACTCAGGCTGCTGACCTTCTGAAAGACTATTTAAAAAATACCCTCAATAATTTTACAGAAGAGTAGATATCTCTTATTATATTGTCTAGTGCAGTAAACCCCCTCTGCAGTATCTGAAGAGATAATTTTCTATTATCTGCCAGAAGCCTTTTAATAAAGGAGAGAAACAGTGCTGCACAGTTGTTTTATTAGCTGAGGTTCATCCTGCAAACAGAGAAGTACCACCTGAGGCACTGACAAACAAGCATCTTTGAAGCACTGTTGTGCTGAAGCAGCCCCTGTGGTAGCTCAGTACCCTCTTCTGATAACTTTTATTTCACATCATGCTTCAGAAGGTGGTACAACAAGTTTCTCCCCTTCTTTATTTCTGTTGGGAATAAGGATGGGATCAGATCACTTGAGTATGCTGCTGTAATAAAACATTAAAAATGTTATCTGCATTCAGTTCTGCCTGCCTCCTTCCTTTCTTTCTAGAAAGAAATTAAGTAATAACTTTACAGTGGGTGCCTCCCGGTATCACAGCTCACATTTCCAGATGTAAATCAGCAGGGTGGGAGAGTGTAAAGGTCAGTAAGAAGGAAAAAAGGGAAGATAGTACTCTGGCAGCAGAGCTCAAAGTATTCAGTGGTATAAATACTTGAAAATTTCTTCTATTTGAAAATTTAGTGTACGTCTCAGAGCAAAGCTTGAGGGACATGTCCTTGCTGGAACTCCCACTGACTTCAGGAGGGCTGACCTTACACCCATACTGTTCTGGTGTATCTGGCCCTATCCATGGCCTGGTAAAGCCTTTACAGTCCTGTCCCATACAGGCTCTGGAAGCAGGCAAGCTGTACTTTGGAAGCCTCCTTGCAAGACTTATTTCTCTAAAAGAGATTTTTTACCCTTGCATGCTCAATTTATGGACCCCCGCTGTAAGGGGAGACAGTATTCAGAATATGTGTAAGTCTGCTATCAATAGTCTTGCTTTTCTTAATTATCTTTCTCATATGCTTAGAAATAGCCCATGGACCACATGCTAAAACTGCTGGAATATGGTATTAGGCAGACATAGTTTCTGTATCTGCATCCCAGTCCTTCCTGTGCCCTGTCTGCACTTCTCTGAGGATACCAGATGGCTCCTGATGGAGACTGCCCAGACAGAAAGAATATTTGATGGTTTCTGGTGCACGCCCACCCATCCCACCCCCATATAAGACACTTTATAGTACTAATGCTTGGGCTGGGTTTTGGCCAGAGCTCCCAGTTCCCTAGGAGGCTTCACCACTGTAAGTGCAGCAGTCTGGATGGGAGCAGGTTCCTGCCCTCATTCCATCCTGGAGCTGCTCATTGTGATGGCGGAAGGTGGCAGAAAGCTTCACCTTGCATTCTCTCTGCTTGTAAATCCCACACTGTCTCAAAGCCCTGATTTCAAGTTCTGTCCCCTCTGGAGGAGAGATGCACGATTGAGTTCATGGATAAGGTTTGCTCAATGAAGTTCCCTTTTGTACATTTTTTCCTCTCTTTCTCTTCCTCTTTCCATGATTCTTTTGTTTGGGAAGCAACTAGAGATTTCCCTGCTGTTTTTTTCAACATTACTACAATAATTGCCTATACTGCTAACTATACCAAAAGCAATATTAAGGAGGTCATTTATTAATTTTTTATGTATGTTAACTGTATAAATAATGATTTGTAAAATTAAGCAGAAGTTATATTAAATTGAGCGGCGGTTAAATCTTGACACTGTTTATATTTCTCCTCTAAAATAATTAAACCTCCCTTTCATTTAGAAGGCCATGTCCAGACAGTTGTAATATGTTTAATATTTTTATAGCAAGTAATTTAACTCAGAATTTCACTAAATTAATTGCAAAATGTAAACTTTATTTAAGGTTCTCCAAGTGAACATACAGTTATGTGGTAGTAAAAAATTAATACTGTATATCTTTGGAAGGGCATTACCTTGAAATTGTCAGCCAATTTCTCATAATATTCAATGGTGAATCATTATTTAAATGTTAGGTCATACTCGAACACATTTGTCCACATGCCAGGAGCTGAGAGACTATGAATCGCCTTCATGTCAAACAAGCTGTGATGGATGGCTGTCTTTGGCTTCCAGAGCCAGCAAAGCTCAGGGATGAGAATGAAGCGGACAAAAGGAGGCAGAAAGGTGTGAAAGTGAATCTCACAATGGGAGATTTTCAGACACACATAGAACCGGTACTGAAATTCATCCTGAAACAGGACATAGTATAAAACAAAGTGTTGAAGCGCTTCTAGGGAAATATTGAAGATTTGTATTAACCTGTGAATCTGAGGGGGCTGTAAAGGGATTCAGGGCTGTGGATAGTTTGGTTTCCTGACTTTGATGCACTGGAAAAGACAACCATCATCTCCCTACCTTGGGGTGACCCAGATGTGAACCCTGGGCAGATATCAGACTGGGAAACTGTGTCTCACCAAGCTGTACCGATTCATTCCCCTCAACCCTTGCCAATGTGGCTTCTGGATCACAGAAAAACACCTATGTGAAAAGCTGCTCCTGACCATGAAACACAACCTCAGGTTTCCCCAGAAAATAAATTTGGGGCTCTGAAACGGAAGGGGACACACAAATAGAGAGAAGGGCAAGTAATAGGCTCAATATCCAGAATTCACATGAGGTCCCTGAGACGTCTCATGTGCTATGCTCTGCTCACAGAAATTTGGCTGGAAAATGCAAGATGCTGAGTGTGGTAGTGCTGGTGACACTGAGGTAACTTTCTTCCTCGTAACCTGTGCCCTCAGGTTGGCTGTTCACAGTGTTACACTTTAGTTGCCAGATCAAAACCCATGAACAAATACATACAATTCAGCCTAAACTCCTATCACTTCACTTTAACATCCTGCTTTCCTTAAAATGACTTAGATACAACATTCCTGAATTTCCCTTTCACAGTGTTATTTGACTTGGATAAATATGAGGCATAATTTTTGCCCAAGGAGTGCCTGCATTGTCTGGTGACTTGAAATCATCTTCACTTCTAAGTCTCAGTGCCTAAAAGTTCTCTGGATAGAGAAGTGCTCTCTGATATCAGATATTATTCCGTAGAAGACCTTTGTGCCTTTCAAATTTCCTTTACACTCTTGTATTTCACACACATCTGAGAGGCTCTGCTGCTTTTCCATAGAAGCCTGGACATGCTAAAAACAGGGAGGGCTTTTATGCTCATATATCTTTAAAGACAGAAAACAATAAAAATGTCAAGTTTCCAAAGAAAGCCAAGTCCATTTATCAACATATTTCATGCAGTAAAACGCTGATGACTCTGAATGACCTGGAGCTGAGGCACAGGAACTCCATGCACTGAAATGTATCCACTGATTAAAAGCCTATATGAAAATTTAATGACAACACACCCAAAAACTTTGATGACCAATAATGTTTATGATCTCATTTAAAATTCAAGGTGACATTAAACATTTTTAGATTCATTAGACACTTCCTGTCAAATCAGATGTTACTTGAAAGACAAATGACTGCCCACCATACAAGAGATATATTTATTTGTGAGGAGACATAATTTCAACCTAAAAATCATTTGATCACAGAGTTTAGCACTTTTTTACTCTCCTTCAATTCTGTAACAAAATGCTTGTGGCTACATAGAGAGATCTACTTAGTACTTAAAATATACTGAAATTCCCTCTTCCCAAGGATCAGCTGCTGCAGTTGGTTAATGAGAAACTGCAAATGCAGAATGAACACGTCTCCTTCCCCATGTTCTGGCACTGCACATAAGACTCTTTCCTTCTTTCCCCCGAGGTTAGCGTGGAGGAAACAACATCATAATTCAAAACAGGTGCAAGCAGTGGTTTAGCAAATTCCTTCCATTTTCAGCTCTCAACTATTGGCCCAGTTTCACATGTGCTTAAACTCTCAAATTGTGGGCTTATCAGATACTGACACTGGCTGTTTTTATATACCTGAATACTCCAGAACATCTGCTGTACTGAAATTCATCATTCAAAAGACTTAATTAAAATAATGCTGAATTGAAGACTCAGCATGCATTACCAAAGTGCGTATTTGTTTTGCTACAATCAATTAAGACTGTATTCATGAAAACAACTCCTGCAACAAAATCTGTATGTTTAATCCTTATGCTAATCTCCTCAGAATTTGTTGTACTGTTACAGAGGCAGTCAATTGAAGACTTCATTTTCTTTAATAAAACTGCATAACATGTTTTCATTAGCTCAATGAGAGGTAAATCAGGATTGATGTCTAGCACAAACAGAGAGAGAAATCTAAATTTTGGCATCTTGGTAATAAATAGTAACCATACTTCAAGCTGGCTAAGTGTCTTTCCAGTTGGGATATTACTGAGTATTAAAAAATGCTCATTAAAACCTAAGTATTAAAAGATGCTTTGCCCTCCAAGCACACATTGTCTCTCTTATCTACTATTCTTTCATTGATTTAAGAGATTAAGAAATCTAAGCAGAATCAATAACCTACTCACACATAATCTGATTTGTCTCCATCACCAATGGGGTGTCATTTATAATGTTATAGCCTCCCACAGCCGCTTGTATTACATGCTGTGCTTGAATTGGAACAGCAACTGTGCATGGCATTTAGGAGTTGATCGTTACCTTTTTAGTTCCCTAATGAGAAAATGTGTGCACACATTTGCTTTCTTGAAATAATCCAACATTTGGAAACCAACATTTGGAGCTACCATTTGGAAACGAAAATTTTCTGCTTTCTTAAAAAGAAATGCTGAGAGGTAGATTGTGATGCATCTGAGGGGTTTAGGGTAAGGTGGGAAAGATCAGTGCTGCGGATGGTGGAAGTAGAAAGCAATTGGGATTTTTATAGGGAAAGGATTAAATGAGGGAGAGGGGCTGATCTCACTTTCTGTTTGGAGATAGGATCGTGATAGGATCCCACCCATCCTATGCCAAACGTACAACCACCTTCATTCCTCGTGTTCAAAGTGCTGCTGCCAATAACTGCTGACCCACAGACAGCCCATCCTTTGGGACCAACAGTAGCAGCAAAAACTTCAGCTGGCAGCAAGATTGCTTGTTTTGGGTACCTTCGATGACACTTTCTTCCCAAAGCACAGGGAAAGCCTGTTGCTCAGTCTCTGCCTTCTTTTCTATGCTGGGCGTGTTTTGCAGATTAAAACCTCACTCAGGACAGGCAGCAAAGCTTGTGTCTAATAATGATCAATGATGCAGGCAGTGTCTTCCTGCCTATAAGACATCACTGAATGAGAATCAAAAGGAACAAGCTCTATAGAATTAAGCCTCAAACAAGGTAAAAATCCTATTGTCCTTTATATGATCTCTGTGGATTTGGGTTCTGACAAGGCCCTTTCTGCCAGGAAGGTGTCCAGCAGCATATGCTAAAGCTGGGCTCACTGACACTCAGCTCTCTGGGAAGGCACCTGTGGCCATGTGTGCCCACACCCAAATGTGAGAATGAGCAGGAGGAAGGGGGGTAAGAGCTTCGGTTTAACTGAGAAATACATGGGACAACCCGTGGGAGCAAGAATGAGCGGCAGGAGGAGGTGCAGCTTGCCCATATGGAAAGCATCTCTCATTTTAACATTTTTTTTCCCCAGATCTGCCTTGCATAGGGGTCATGTCTGAGGTTTGCATTCACAGCAGCAGAGATCTGCTTCCCAGAACAAAGAGAAGAATTACCCTCTGTAGGAAGTGGCTGGGAACCACTGGGAAGATGAAAATAGGAATGACAAAGTTTAATTGCTAACGTTGCAGGAAAGAAGAAGTAATGGCTGTCTCTCAGCAGTGGAAATTAATGAACATCTCATAAACTTGCCAGCAAGTCCAAGGAACTATTGCCTGCATGGCTTCCATGGGATGCTTATGCCTGTCAGCAAATTCACCAAATGAAGAACGTAGAAGGCCAGTAAATGACCCTCACCTTTGGGACCCTAGGGACTGACAGGATTTGGTTCAAGGACTATATCACTTGATTCCTGCCCTCCATAAATTATCGGTTCAGGGCCAGTGACTTGAAGGCAAAATTTTGCCCCTTGACAAATAAAATTTGATTTATCTTCCTTCCTTTCCACAGTTTTGCACCCCAGCTGAAGAACTTTTTGCCTGCTGTGACTGTTAGAAGACTGATATATTGCAGGATGCTTTGTGAGGATTTACTGTGTGTAGGAAGGTGAGTAGTGGCATCCCTGTGTGCAGAGGATGGCAGTCTCCCCGCAAGGGGAGGAGGAAAGAACATGAGGGGGCAGATCAAGGAAGATGAAAGTGCTAAACAAAAAGAAGTCTGAGCTGTAAGTTTCTGGCTGCATTTCATGTTTGGAGAGTAAGTCAGGAGACTTACGAGTAATCACAGGTTTTCTTGCTTTAAGTTGAGAAGAATTTGTCCAATTCCGAGTATCCTATGAAAACTGAAAAGCTTTATTTTCTAAGGGGAGGGTCTAAATAGCATCTTCTAATTCTGAGCCAGACACGGCTTCTCTGAATGTTACAGAGCATACTGCTTAATCTCCACTCATTAAAAGTCTCCAAATACCACTGAGCTTGTGATTCCTACAGGGAAAAAGCCAGCAGAACCACCTCTGAGAAAGCTTTTCCTGGACAATTTTGTCCAGGGAAAATGCACAGAAGAGTATTCAGGCTTTCCTAGGAGGTCTGGCAGGTCTCTGGGATTGGGTGTAGAAATGTACCTGTTTTTGGTAAAACCACTTTTGGCTGTCCTGGTGGGATTAAAAAGCTGTCAGACAAAGTCAAGTAGTAGGTCCTGGGTTCAGTCTAAACGGAGGGGAAGGAAGATCATTCAGGATGCAGGGAAATTTGTCATGTTAAATGAAGGGTTCTATTTAGGGAGAGCTTTCCTAGTTGATTAGATTAACACTTGCAGACTCCATTTTAATACATGGGAAATCAGTAGGCATTTAAAAATGAAGTTTTTTTTTCACCTTTGACAGTGGTCATACAAAGTCTCTCCATAACTTCCCAGTGGCTATGGTTGGACCTCGGTACTTTCTATAGTCTTAACAACATACAATTCTAACAAATCATTTTTTTTTCTAACAAAGCATTTTTTTTGAGTTGTCTCAAATTCTTTTTACTGTTTTACTGTAATTCCAGCTTAATGAGTGTAGATAGGTAGTATTTTCCAAGTTACATCAGACCAGGAATTTATTAACTATTTCCAGCAGCTACCAATGACCTTGAGGAGAAGAAGATCTTAAATTCTGAAAAAAGGAGAACATGACAATTATTACTGGATCTGCATCACAGACACCAGTCCTGTTCTGAAGCAATACATCGAGTTACTGGTATTATCATGCATGTTAGTAGTTATTTACAGTCTAGTTAGTCAGTATTTCACCTGAAGTTCCTTCACACTGAATTTCACAGGCAGAGCTGTCCACATGAAATGCTATTTGTGTACTTCGCAGATTTATGTACCTTTCACTCCCTTGCTCTTTTACTAACCAGAAGGTACAAAGACTTGAAAAAAAAATGAACTTAAGAATAAAATCAATGGAAACAGATCTTATTTCAAACTGGCCATTTTATAATTGCTCTGGCAAGAAAATGGCTGGATAAATGAGAACGTGTTCCAAGCTACTAAAGTGACAAGACATATTATTCCTGGGGACAAATGTTTATTCTAGATGATCTGTTACTTTCAACCTCAGTGCTTGATTGGAGCCCCTGATAACTCATGTTGGGATAAAACAAGTAGCCTGAAGTTAATAATTTTTCTTTCTGCTAATCTTTCTATTTAAAAGAATACCAGACACTTGGCGTTTTCCATCACAACTTGCAGTATCAGATTGGAAAGGGATTAAGTCTGTACAGGGATACTATGAAAACACAGTAAAGACAACCTGGAACAGAAATTAAATATAAATGTCTTGGGAAATATAAAAATAGATTTCAGCAAGATAAACAATAATAGTATTTTGGAGGATGAGTGGTTTCCTGAGTAAAGCATTAACCTTTCACCTTCAGGATATCAATAAACAGTGGAATCCTATGACATGATTGATTTAAACAACTTGGCTTCCTCCCTTTCTAGCCCAAATGGTTGCTATGTTGCAGATCTCTGAAACAAGAGAGCTCCTCTAAAGTTGTGCCCTGGAGATACAAAATCTCCTTCTGGCAAAAAAACATCGGGCACTTTAGAGCAGGGTTGAAGGTGAATCATGTTATTATTGGCTTTAATTAGCACTTCCACAAGCTGCAGTGTTCTTTACCTGCAGCTGGATTGCACTTGGAAAGGTGTGAAAGCCCTATTGCCTTTGTAAACATCAAAGAGATTAATTTCTAATCTGATCTTTTTAACCAAGCCCTCCTGCTGATCACAGAAAGTGAGGGCAAATATCTCTGAAGAAAAAAAAAATGAAGGGACTCTGGAATATGAGATTTATTATTTATTATTCTAGATTGATATGTATTTATTATTTAGTTTGTTGGTTCTCTGGGACTTATGCCTATCCTCTTGCACCTAGCTCACAGTTGGTGCTATATAAATAAGTCATTATTGTTAATATTTGATAAGGGTAGCTGAAAGATCACTGTGAACAATGATCAATAAGACTTTTTGATTCTTGATTCTGCTTTGGCTTCCACCACTTTTACACCATTGGAATTCCACCTGCTTCTTTGGGATTGCTCCTGCCTTGCAGCAGAGAAGCAAGGTGAAGATCAAGACATTCCTATCTAAATGGTCTGGGGAGCAATTAATAAACACAGACTTTGTAAACTCCTGTGCATGTGGTATGATATAAAAATATAACCAATTAAGGGATCGATCCACAGCAAATCAAACGGAAGTAATTGCTTTGGTGTCATCAGGACAAATGCTGGTTTACACCAGCTGAAGATCTTTCTAGAGCTTGTTGATGGATTCACCTCTATAAAAATTACCTCCTGGGATGCTCCTTTTCTAAGATGCTTTTGTGCAGTCTGTTGTGTAACCAGAACAGAACAGGCTGGCTGGTCAGTGAAATGAGCACCAGAAGTCTATTGTCCAAGACCGGAGTAGAATGAGCAGTTTTAGGGTCTGAGCCATCGAGCAGTTTTAGGGTCTGAGCCATCTAGCAGTTCCCTTGGCATCTGCAGAGCCCTGTTGATGCTGGCTGGTTGACACATGCAGTCATTTGGGAAAGCAACGCCTTCTCAGTTCAAACTGTCTGACTTGCAGCAGCATGCCAGAGCCACATACAGATGAAGATTAGCCAGATCCAACACCGTTTTACCCATTTTCCCTGCCATGTTCTCCCATCTATCCTTAACCCTCTCACACCCTATCCAAGTAGTGAATCCTTTTGCCTAGACAGAAGATGTACATGGCCCAATTTATTCTTTCTCTGGTGACAGTCATCCTGTACAAAGGGATTAATTATCTGGAACAAAAAGCCGCACGTCTCCAGACATGGCTCTCTGTCAACATCATTTTATGTATGAATCCGAGGGAGTCTCTGGGATTTCCTCTAAGACGAAGAGCAGGAGGCATCTAAGGTGTAGTTTGGGTCCCAGCTGAGCAGCCCATGACAAATGAAAGGCTGTGCTGTGTCCTAATCCTTTTGTGCCTTGGTGCCTTTGAGCCTCATCTGCTTTTTATTCTGAACAAAGCCCATATTTCTCATTTGTCTCCTCTATTTCAGGAGACATGCTCAGGGCCTTTCCGATTTGTAACTTGGCCAGAGAGTTTCCCTGAAGAGAAGATCCTCTCTGCTTTCTTTCACTGCCCTCAGTTTGGTATGTATTTAATTAGAGATGGAGAAATTGTAAAAGCATCTAACACAATATGGGCAAAGGCCAAAACCACGGATAGCAACGGAAGCTTTTCTGAATTATTCGTCTCAGGATGAATTGTGAAAAGCAAATATTCCTGGCCTTTGTGGTCCAACAGGACCCTTCTTGGCCAATTTTTGGAGGCTTTTCACCAAGACTATTTTGAATGAGTGTGAGGTGACCAGCAATGCAGAAGCAAAGAGAAGGACAGAAGATCTGGTTCCTGGCAGGTCTGCTCCCTCTGGATGAAGGCATTTTATTCAGACTTTCATTATGTCTCTCACTTTGAGGAGTATTAGCTTTGTTATCAAATAAAGAAGCCTGAAAATGGAGCAGTGGTACCTTCCTGATGCACTAAAAACTGCATAGTGCAGAAAAAACAACTAGTCCCCCTGTCCTTGGAGTTACTCAGGTTTCCTGTCATGTAAACTCCACCTTGTAATCTACTTTCACTCTCTCATTTAGGAAGTTGTCTGTCTAGCACCGATCCATATTGCTTACACTAGCTCTTCTGGGCTTTTCTGAGAACTGTGCAGATAAGGGGGAGATGAAGTTGCTGGTTGTTTGGTAAAGTCCTTTGCACTCAGAGGAGAAAATACGCTTTTGGGAACTTAATTCTCTGAGCTGCTCACCCAGTTTTCCTGCAGCAATTCCCCAGAGCTAGCAAAAAATTTGTTTTCCCTCTCCTACCCAATTTACCTCTTTTGTAGATACACTGAGCCTGGGAATCCTCTGGGGTTTGTTTTTCTATGCACACACAAAATACACCAGTCACCAAATATCACCCTCAACTAAGTTAACAAGGATTTAAAATGGTAAGTACGGTGGATTGGGGATATTGGGGGAGACCTCCAGGCCTTAGGTTGCTTGCTCCATTACCTGCGAGGTGTATGCCCTTCCCCCCACCCCAGCACGTGGCCCGGTGACCCCGCAAGGAGCACACACAGACCACCTGGGAGGGACGGACGAAAGAGGAAGTTTATTGTGGGGTTTGGGTTTATAAGGCTTTTAGGAGGGTCAAAGGGGACCAATCACAAGTTCAGGGTCACACAAAAGAAACCATCAGGTAAGGGGTCAACAGCCAATAGGAAGGGGTTAACAGGGGACCAATGGGACACCTCAGGACACCTTGGGTAGGAGAGAATAGCTTCACAGGGGGGTGTTGGGAAGAGGGAGGCAGTGACACTGCAGAAAATACACAAACATGTTGAGACATGTTTAAACTACAGTAAAAGCTTCTGTTTCCATAGGGTTAGAGCTGTTTTCCTCACCAGTCCATCTCTGACAGGACTTTTTCCATACAGCATATGGCAAGTTCATTGCCACAGGTAAGAATCTTTGTGCCTATAAAAAATAATTTTTTTCCCTCTGTACTCTTCCCTCTTCTTTTTTTTTCCTACTTACCTCCTTACCTTCCAATAATTCTTGCACTTGATTGAAATTCCCAGTACTGAAATCCAGACTCTAAGGAATTCACCAAGAGGAATTTCAACATTCTTTGACATAGAAGATTTCATACATATGACTAATTGGTCAAAAAGAGAGTACGGCGTATATGTTTTAGTGCCTGTCTGTGCTTGGGACATACCCTGTCATCTTTTCTTTCAGTGGAATTTCACTGAAAGCAATAAGAGTTTTGCACAGATGCAAGTCTCTGTTGAGAGGGTAAATACCAGCTATTTGCTCATGAGCTATTGGATGTGAGAGAGGAAAGGCTCATTTCAGGGGAAAACGACACGTCCTGCTTTTGCCAGCCAAGCCATCATATGCATTTTACATGATACAGAAAGACCTTGCAAACCAGTAGGTCACGGAAAGATGCCCTCTGCTTCCTCAATCTATAATAACACCATTCAAAGCGTACAATCAGTGATGGGTGTTTTTGCATTTAAAACTCACTTCCAGAGGGATGCATTATGCTGTACAAACCACATCACATTAAACAGCGCGTGCGGGCATTAAGCAGGTGCTTGCAGAACGCCTCAGCAAGTGATGTGCTCCACCAGCCTTCATCTCCTTTGTCAGAGCTGACAGCTATGGCTAAAGGATGGGGCATGTCGAGCTGCCCATTGCTGTGCTCCTTCGAGTTTCAGAGGCTGACAGCATTAGAATGTGAACCCAAGTTGCAGCAGCAGTAAGATGCGGTGACTGATAACTCCAAAGAGGGTCCATATGGCAGGATGGCTGTACTTATAAATATTTCAAATGTCAATTCACAAGGCTACAATCATCCCAAGCTGTTTGTGTTATTCTGAATAATTGCTAGCAAACTATAACAAAATATTTGTCATACTAGAATAACACATATAAATTTAACTGCTATATACACCGAGCTTTTCTCCAGATAATATATTTTATTAGGTTAATAAAAACAACAGAGGCAGCATGGTTGCAGAGAATTTGTAAATAATTACCGTTGAAAAACCCTTCATGCATACCTGTCCTGCTGAAGAAATTCTAGAACTTCATGTATTTTCCCCAGTGAGGACAGGCTAGCGTGACAGCAAGCCAAGATCAAGGTAATCAGGGCCTGCTAAGGCATTATTTAGTTTTATTTTCCTCCATTACCACTTGCACGTGTGCTTATTTGATTTTATTGGCTGTCATCAGTAATTACTAATGCACAGCCATGCGGATGCAGTGACAGAATGCTGGGAATACGGTGCTTTCCACATTGATGTCTTGGAAGGATATTGGTTGTTTTGTGCAGCCCTGGCCCCAGGATGAGAAGAGCTACTCGGAGAGAGGCACAGTTCACAAACGGCAATTTCCACAGGAGCACTGGAGGGGGGAGGCAGAATCAACTACAGCTCCCCAAAAGGGTTTGCTGCTCTGTTGCTGATAATGGGCTTATTTCGTCCTCCCCAGTTACAGTGCACTCCTGGAAAGGTTAAGCAATTTGTGATTGATTTACATAATTTAATACCCCCTCCCCTCAGCTGGGAAATGAAAATAGAAGAGGATTTTTGGAGTCATACGGCATCCTTGGCATTTTGAAACAGGCTTTAAACAATTCTTACCTTTCAGTTGCTTATTATGACCTCTAAACTGCTGACACTTTTATAAGAATTTCAGTACTATTCCAGGAAGAGAAATGACAGAATTGCACATGCAGCCAGCAAAATTCAGACCCATTCATGTGATAATCCTTCCTGCGCAACCCTGCATATAATCCTAGTAATTCTGGACAAAGAGGAAGGTATTTATGTCTTGTCAAGCTTCCAAGGCTATTTTCCTGTCTTCTGACAACTGAAGGGTCAAACAGTCATTGACTTACAAATGTGGAACAATGTCTTAACAGCAAGAAAAACTGGTGTTTCTCACCGTGCTGAAGATAAAGAGTCAAAATTGTCCACTACTTTGAATACGGTTTAATATTTGTGCATGGCTTGCAGTGTTTTGCATACTGAGCATGGGACCTGCTTGTATCATCTCATCCTCTCAATTCTCCTCAGTGGTCCTCACATGTCCCAGCATGGCTTACCCCTGGATTTGTGAATGGGCCTGAACCCTAGTTCAAGAGAGAAATAGAAGCACCATAGCTGTCCTCCATCCAAAACCATACAGCACAGACAGCAGACCTGTCAGGTAGCCCAGTGCTTCACATGGGAGAACTGCAGGACCGTTTGAGGTCAAAGACATGCTCTTGGCAGGAAAGGTTAGTGCAGAGCAAGAAGAAAGCAGAGCAACTGCAGCCTCATGGCAAAGTGGAACTACCATTCTGAGGAAAAGGAGTCTGGTACTAGACATAGGGAAGTGCAGAGGAACAGTGTAGAAGCAATCCAAGCCTGACTAGTTTTTCTGGTTATTCAAGGCTCCTTTGTGCAATGTTTGGGAGACCAGAGGCTCTGCTAACTGAGTGTGCCGTTACTCTTCCTGTGATGTACACTCAAGTTCACAGAACAAACAGCATATGTTCAGCTTCACCAAGGTGCAGCAGAACAGCATGTAGAACACACAGAATATTTGGGAATGAAGGTTTTTGGGATGAACTTCTCAACTCTGACCCATGTCTTGAATGAAAGATGAAGACTGGAAGAAACTGTGCCCTGAGAAATGTCTAGTAGATAATATCACGTTTTCAGTAGCAAGGACTGTGAAGCACACAACAGATTGTCTGACAAGATTGTGTAGTATCCAGCACTGGATGTCTCTAAGGATAGATAGACAAACAGCTATCAGAAACTACTGAGGTGCAATTATCCCTGCCTTGAGGCAGAGGGATGCACTGGGTAAGTTTTACCAGCCTATTTTCTGCCTTTCTGACAAGAATTAGCAGAACTGGGGTCCAAGCCCAGAGCTGTTATTTCCACCTCTCAGAGGGTACATCAACCAGGATTTCAATGTTATACAAAATACTTCCAGACTGCTTTCGCCACACCAATACCATGACTAGCTTGTAACTGCTCACCTCATCACCACCCTCCTACACCCTGGTGTGACACTGCGGCAACAGGATGGAATATTAAACAGAAAATATGTATGGGGTATAGCCAGTATGTAAATGCCACAAATACATCAAAGTGACAATAAAATGTAAAGATTACACTGATGTAGCAAGAAAAGATGGCTTCACAAGACTGATTTGGCTCTAGCAATGAAAGCTGAATGGTTGCCCACACAAGCACTATTAACAGTCTTGAATCTTCTCACTCTATTTCCTTTCTCTTTTATTGGGATTAGGTTTTGCATCTCCTGGGTGGTTAAAAACTCACATATCCATTTGGGAAAAACATCATTTAATCACTTAAGATTCTGACGGTTAACTTTTTCTCTCTGAGTGTAAGAAGACCTTTCAGATGTATTCAGCACACTGCACCATAGTGCCCACCCTTTTCTTGTCCAGAGACAGTGCAGGAAAAGAATTATGGTGCTGAATAACTCACTTAAAAGCAAACATCACGTCTTCCTGAGGGATCTTTTTCTAGTCAAAAGTGTTTGAAAACATTCCCAGCTGTAATGTAAATTTCTTTACCAGTCTACCAGCCACAATAAATGTCTATACACTAAGGCTGGGACTGAGAAGCCAGGCAAGACTCAGGCAGAGTTAGAAGCACAAGGGCCAGTAAAATGCAGAGATTCTAGAAAAGCCACAGTGGGACAGTGGGACAGGAGCACAGAGGTGTATATGTCCTCCTTATGAGATCTGGAAAAGCCTTTGTGCTCCAGATGTCAATTTGCCACAGGGGTACAGGCTCTGCTGCTCGTGTTTGGAGTCACAGGTTTGCTGAAGTGCTGAACTTGAATCACCCAGAGAGAGGAAAGCTAGAACTGATCCACTATCTCCTTCTTGCAGTAGACACTGCATCATCTATTGTTGCACTTGGAGGCACTGATGTTCCCAGCACAACAGGCGTTCTGTCCCTCACGTTAAGGTCTGTTCACGACGGCCATCAATGTCACCTTTTCATTAACTTCAACGGCTTCTCTGACTGGGGTATTTACTTGAGTCTGAGATTGTGGGGACTGTAGAATGTTTTGACTATATTAGAGGAAATAATGGGTGTACTAAAGCAGTCCAAGGATAGGAGCAAGCTTTTCTTGCTGGTGGACCTCTGATTGACATTGTGTGTGCAGATGCCAGATAATAAGTCAAACATCAGTTTCTCTTTAAATAGGTTGAGAAACTCAAAGCAGCTCCTCTAGCATGCAATTTAAAGGGGTTGCAATGTTCCTCCCAATGACAACAAACAGTAATATGCCTAACTGCAATAAACCCTATATTGTTTCCACAAGGAGTCAATAATTCCTGCTCTCAAATTGAAAAACTTAAAATCTGCAGCCACTTACCTACTAAAGTAAATGTTCATTCCCAGAATCTAATGTATTATTAATACCAGGAGAAAGATATCTTAATATATTTATAGAGATATTCTGTATATTTTTGTTAGAACATACGGGAAAGAATACAGATACCGTGCAGATCACTAATCAATATCAATGATTATTATGGCCTTATACAACAGTATAGCACTCACTGCCAATGAATTCCAGCTTTTAATCTGCACTGCTGAAGTATTCATAAATCTGTTTCAGCCTCTAAATGCAGTGAAAAACTGAATTCACAACCTGCAAGACATCTGTGATTTATTCTTTTGGGCTTCCAACGATGAGATCAGAGTCATTAGGTTCTAAGACAAGGTGGGTGGCTAATAAATCTATTACTGATTTACACATAGATCGTGGTGTTGCATTGCTAATTTGCAAAGAAAACAACCTGTAACTGTGTGCTTAATGGCATATTGTTGTTGTAGATGGAATATGATCCTTGATAGGATTTAATTCTTGATAGTATGTGTTTTGGTAAGGCTAGACCCTGTGCCACACTGGCAGAAGTCAGGTAAACACAGACTAGCCAGTTAGGATGTCCAGACCACTTGTAGGAAAGGAATACATGGGAAGCAGTAAACAAGAGACACACTTATCTGTGGGGTTGTAGGCCCCAGTCCGTCTAGGAAAACAAGGTATATGAATAGAGATAAGGAGGTTATTATCAGTGAAAAGGACAGGCAGGCAGGCAGCTCCTAGTTCAGAGAGAGGGAGGTGAAGAGCAAAAGAGACCCTATGCCAGATAAAGAAGGAATCTGGCAGGTAACCTCATGAGATAATAGTTATTTTAAGGAACTAAACAACAAGGAATGGCAAGTTTTCAGGAGTGACAGAAGTCATCGCACCTCTGAGGAAACTACAGGCTATTTTGAGTTAACCAAGATGGGATCTTAAACCTCCTTAGGACTGGAGAAGTTGTAGATAGGTCATCCATGGTCATAGCTGTAAAGGTGTGTATGTCTAGCTTGCACAGGGAGGCTCATCACTGAGAATGGTTTTATGGAATTCACCTGAAATAACTGTGCCTTTCCTTACAACTGCCAGGCAACCTCATTCCACCTGCACCACAGCAGTGTGAATCTGGCTGACAGAAGGACTGTTACCCCTGTCTTTCAGCTAAACCTTCCTCAGAGAGGAGAGCTTAAGACAGCAACAGTGGAATAAAGGTAAATTTCCAAGGGTTGAAAAGCCCAGAATCATGGCCCATCAGAATCTGGTCTTTGGGAAAGCAGAGTCAGTTGCAAAAAAAAAAAAAAAAAAAAAAAAAGATGTTTATTGGCAAAATGATCCAAAATTATGTTAGTTCCAGACTGTCAGACTTATCAGCAACAGTGTCATTCATGTCTGCTTGCAATGCCTTGCTTCATGCACACCAGATTTGTGCCAGCAATCTGTGTAGGAGAGAAAGGACTGCCTAGATGTGCCATAGGAACACGACTGTTGTGACATCTAGAGTCACTGGTGACCATCTTTGTGCTGTCCCAGCATTTTTTTGTTCCAAGATGGTTAAGAAACAGCCTTTTAGAAGATATGTACACCCAATGGAGCTACATGTTCAAAAACATATTTCCTCATCTGATACTCTCATGCTAGATGTTGAATCCTATTTTAGACCCACTTTGCATCCCAGATTTCCTGAAACTGCAACCAAAGCAGTTTTAGCTGTGCATTTCTGCGGGATTTAATTTCTAATAGCATATGCCTTTCTGGTCCTGAATATACCTAGGGAACATTTATAGACTGAAATGTTTTGGGGGGGGGTCTGCAGAATGAGAAGTAGGGTCTCAGTGCCTTCCCCTGGGGCTCTGCCACAGCCTTGTGTAATGTATTATTTTTGTTCTACTTGCCTTGAGTCACAATAACCACAACAATCAAAGCATCCCATTTGGGAGAGGTGAAAAACATTATGGTTAAAATAAGAATAGGTGAACCCAAACCTGCATTGAAACTATTTATAAGACTGTCCAATTCAAAACAAAATCAGGACTTTCATAACTGCTCCCAGCTGGATGATCATCTGTAGCACAAACCGCACAGTGCTGGCTGACACTGTTCAGTGATGTCCCTTCAAGAGAACTTTGACCCTCAAATTCAGTCAGGATTTGAGTGCATAATATTCACAGACTCCACAGGCACAAGCATCAGAAAGGCACAAACTCTCAACCCACAGTGTGCAAGTCTGTTCAGCACAGAGGTCATCTGCTACTGCAGGTCTTGTAAAGTACAGCTTACCAGCAATGTGCATGGAGCTGCTCTGGGAGGACGGGAGCTTCTTCAGGCAACCGCGCTCCACACGTCTTGAACTTTGGAGGTCCCTCTTCTCCTCAGGAAAGGTCAGGCAGTCCACAGGGTTTCTGTGTGTCAGAGCTGGGGAAGCTTGCAACCTGGACATACCACTGTGGAAAAGCAATGGAGGGAAGATGACCTTGGAATTAATTTCTTAGACAAACAAAAAGTCTTTGTGTTGCCAGCCTCAAGCATTTACTTGTCATTACTCATCTTCCTGCCTTCCTTCAAAGTATGAAAGGGGCTTAAACATGACATTGAAATATACACACTTGTGGATATTCTTTCATTTGCTCATTTCTACTTTTTATTTGGGTGGTTACTGAGCTTTTATGGTTTGTGCACTGAAGCCTTGCCTTGTCTGAACCTCCCCCACTGGCCACACACAAGTAAAACCACAGTGGCTTTGGGCTGCAACATAAAAGGAGGGAGAATTTCCAGTGCTGCTTGAGAGGCAAGGATGTGGTTGGCCACTGAACTTTACCAGGTCACATTTCCCCCTTGTTCCCATCACTGCCAAACTCTCCAGCTCCTATCACCTTGCCCAGAAATGCCCTTCCTTTTACCTCACTTATTCTTTGCAGGAAAGGGCCCTTGCCATGCAGAAACTCCTTTCTATCCTCTACTAGAAAGTGTAGGGACCTGAGGGAGGATTGATGGCTTATTGCCAGGCATGTCATGGAGGTGACAATTTTCAGGGATTACAGGAGACTGTTTGGAGACATAGAAGAAATCCGTGGCAGAACTGAGAGCAAAGTGTGATGGCTCTCCTGAGCCCTATTTCCCACCCACTCGGTCACACTGCCATTACCTTACAGGGCCTGCAAATGCCCAGTTGCTGTAAGTAACTAGAAGGCTTATTTTGATTCCAGCACAGCCTGAGCAGATCTCAGTGATATGAGACTTCCTACAGTGTGCTTATCACACTCAAATGAATCCAGCAGACATAACATCATATTTTGCCCAGTATTTAAAGTTCATGAGGCAATTTTCTTGAACTGCTCCCTGTATTACATAGCGAGGAGAAAGCCGATCAGCTAAACATTCAATCAACAAGCAGTTTCTAATCATCTCTTCTGGAAGATAAAACAAATGAAGACAAATAGACAAATGCTATCTCCAGCAAACAGCCAGAATAGCTGATTTATATGCTGGAACACTTCTTAGGAGCATGGAAATACTGAGTATTCTCCCTTCTTTAAGGCACAGAAGCACCAAGAACTGCACAAGCACAGAAACAGACAAAACATTTGAAAAGTCTGAACCTCTCCTCAGTCCCACATTCTCAGTTATAAATTTTGAGACCAGGGTATACCACTCCAGGCTGTGTTGCATTTTGCAATATTCACTCCAGACTACATGTTGAAGAATCATTCTATGACCCTGACACACAATTCTCTACACATCAAATCCCACAGAATCATAGAATAGTACAACTCTTTAGATTGGAAAGACCTTTAAAATCACCAAGTCCTTTACAATCACCAGAGGACTGCCACTACTAAACCACACCCCCTAAGCACCACACCTACATGTTTTTAAATACCTCTAGGGGTGGTGACTCCATCATTTTCCTGGACAATCTCTTCCAATGCCTGACCACCCTTTCAGTGAAGATATTTCTTGTAATGTCTAATCTAAACTTCCCCTGATGCAACTTGAGGCCATTTCCTCTTGTCCTATCACTTGTAACTTGGGAGAAGAGACAGATGCCTCCTTTCAGGTGCTTGTAGAGAGCAACAAGGTCTCCCCTAAGCCTCTTTTTTTCCAGGCCAAACAACACCAGCTCCCTCAGCTGCTCCTCGTAAGACCTGTGCTCCAGGCTCTTCTCCAGCTCTGTTGCCCTTCTCTTGACACACTCCAGCTCCTCAATGTCTTTCTTGCAGTGAGGGGCCCAAAACTGGACACAGCACTCGAGATGTGGCCTCACCAGTGCCAAGTGAAAATAATTTCCCTAGTCCTGCTGGCCACACTGTTTTTCATACAAGTCAGGATGACATTGGCCTTCTTGGCCACCTGAGCACACTGCTGGCCCATATTCAGCCGCTGTCAACAAGCTCCCCCAGGTCCTTTTTTATTGGGCAGCTTTCCAGCCACTCTGCCCCCAGCCTGGAGTGTTGCAGGGGGCTGTTGTGACCAAAGTGCAGGATCCAACACTCAGCATTGTTGAATCTCATATTGTTGGCCTTGGCCCATTGATCCAGCCTTTCCAGATCCCTCTACTGAGCTTTCCTACCCTCCAGCAGATCAACACTCCCACACAGCTTGGTGTTGCCTGCAAAGTGACTGAGGGTGCCCTCAATTCCCTCATCAAGATAATTGATGAAGTTATTAAGCAGATCTAGGCCCAGTACTGAGTCCTGGGGAACACCACTAGACTTAAGGTGAGAAACTGAGGCAAAGAAGTCATTAAGTACTTCAGCCTTTCCCTCATCCTTTTTCATGTTTTTTTACTATGTTTCCCCTCACATCCAGTAAAGGATGGAGATTCTCCTTGGCCTTTCTTTTTCTGTGAATATATTTGTAGAAACATTTTTATTGTCTTTTATGGCAATAGCCAGATTAAGTTCCAGTTGGGCTTTGGCCCTTCTAATTTTCTTCCTGCATAGCCCGACAACATCCTTGTAGTCCTCCTCCTGTGCTGCTTGCCCCTTCCTCCAAAGGTCATAAATTCTCATTTTTTTTCTGAGTTCGAGTCCAAACTCTTTGCTCAGCCAGGCTGTTTCTGCTGACCTCCATCCTTACTTCTCAAAGAATCAAAAACTATAATTTCATGATCTCTGTGTCCAGAGATGGCCTCCAACCATCATATCACCCACAATTCCTTCTCTGCTTACAAACGACAAGTCTAGAGGGGCACCTTCCCTAGTTGACCCCGTCACCAGCTGTGTCCACACACTGAAGAGTCTTCCAGACTGTGTCCTCTCTGCTGTATTTTCAGCAGACACCTGGTAAATAGAAACCCCTCCATGAGGACAAGTGCTAATGATTTAGATCTCCCTTTGGGGTGCACAGGGGCTTTTTTCCCTGGGAAGAGCTGAAATGGGAGCAGGCTGCCACATGACAGTGGGTGAGAAGTGCTGATGCTGTGCACTGTTTTTTCCTCTCAAAGCTGCATGCACGAGTTGTACTGAGGGTGTCTGCCACTTAAAACTGTGCCAACATACCAAGAGCATTTCCAAGAATTGGAAAAAAAACTACCAAGACTCAGAAATCACAACAAAACCCACTTATGCAAATGCCTACACAGATTAGGGACAGCCCTCGGGCTCTTGGCAAATTGCCCTCAGCAATCTCAAGTTTGAGTCCCCCAGTTCAAAAGCAATGGAAAACACCCAGTCCTTCCCTCAGGCAGACCTTCCAGGGAGCAGGGGCTTTCTCTTAGTCCTGAGTCTCATCCCAGTCTGGCAGTTCAGAGCATCTCCTGCCTACCTTCTGGACTAAGCACGACTAGAGCCACAGTCCCCTCCTCCATGAGTGAATACCCAAGATTTTTAGAAGTCTTCTGTATGTTTCTTCATCAGCTTTTCTTTTTCATTTAGAAATTCATCGTCCTGTGCTTTGAGTAGCTGGGGTTGACAGTGGAGGAAAGGGCAATCTTAGGAAGGAGGGTCTGGCTTGAGGTGCAGCCCTGTGTGCAGTTCCTGCACTGCTGACTCTGAGTCTTCTCCTGCCCTGGGCCAGGTGCTTTCCAATGACCCTTAGCTTCAAGTCAGCAAAGCACTTAAAGGTGGGTTTAGCAAAGGCTGACACCTGTGGGATCAATCATGTTGTGTCACTCAACTGGTCTGAGGTCAATGTTGCTTGTCTGGGTTGCACCCCCTGTAGCTGCCTACCTACCTGTGGCAAAAAGGGCTCCTGGAGCAGAAAGCATCCGATCTCAAAGGAAGTTACAGACTTTGATCTTGCCCATAGGATTGATATAAAAAAAGGTACATAATTAGAACTTGATCATATGTCATTTAACAGCGACATGTTCTCACTCCTATTTTGTTAGCAGACTGCCTTGCTTGAAAAATTGAGGGGGTTTCTATCACTGCCTTTTATTTCTTCTCTTTGTGGTAAATGTAACTGTAAACAATTAATAGTTCCAATTAGCGGGGTTTTTGATAACTCTGGCAGCTGCCTTTTCACAGGTTTTCCTAGGCTTCAGGGGCCAATCAGATCATATAAATGTGCATATTAACAAAGGTTCATTAAGTGATTCTGTCTTTCTAAGCCTCTGGAAAAAAAGCCAGTCAGAGACAAGCCTTAGAAGTAAACACACTGTATTCTCCACTAAATTTGACATCATACTGAAATCAGCAGCTTTTTAATAATCTACATTTAAGATGCAAATGTATCTATTTAATAGGAAAATCTAATGTATGAATAAAGATTGGAAAATTTTTATTACTTCTTGATCGCTGTTGGTGATGGGGGAACTATCATGCTAACAGTGTCATTGAGGAAAAGCCATATGCCTGAAATGGAGGCAACACTGAAGTTACAATGTTTAGAAGGATAAAGTTACAAGGAGAAAGGTTCATTTAAAGTAGTGACTAATTAATGACCTCAGAGGTAACCCTACCAGCTACCACATTGGTTAGGGAGGTGAATCCTGTTAACAACCTCCTAAGTGCAGTTTCCGATTACTAATCTTTTCAGCAGCTTTATAGTGTAAGAGAAATGACTTCAGGCTCCGGTTCCCATCACAGGGTCATCTCGTTTCACTTTCACTCTGTGCTACAAAAGAATAGTCCTATGGGCAGCCTCTGACAGCCAAGAGGCTATTTTAATATTGCCAGAGCTCAGCAAGACATTTACATTTGAAATGCAATGAATGTGGAGTGGCAGTTCGGAGCTCTTCCTCCTGTCATATCACTTGCTAAAATTGTAGAATAATTACTCTTACCCCATGGATTAAGCAAGGAGTGAATGGCCTCAGACTGTCCTGTCTTTGATGTTAAGGTTGTGGGGACAGACCAAATCTTTTATTAAAATAACAGATGTAGCTGGGAAAAAGGACAGGATGTTAGGCAAGCCTATGGGAAAGACTAAAGATTGAGCCTGAAGTTTGCTCAGTTTTCTCAGCTATATAAAGATATATAAAGATACTACTTCTCCCTATGAAATTTGCCTCTTTACACCACCGTGGCTGCTGTTGCACCGTTATGTGACTTTCCTGAAGCACGGTAAAGCTGCAAGGGGGCAGATAGGAGAGAGAAATGGGCTACAGCCGTGTGGCCACTTGGTTGCTTGATAATCCGAGACTGTGTCTTGTCTCACTAATTACTGTGTAATAGCTGTGTACACTGGCTCACTTTGGGATGTCTTATCACAGGGGGAGAAAGAACTGGGTTTAATTTAGCTATACAGAGGGACTGCATCTGTTTTCTCAGCCACTGAAGGATTATAATTGTTTCTAGATGACAGCAGGTCACATGCGTGTAGGCTTTTTAATTATAACTGAAATTTCTTTTCAACCTGGGGAAATATTTTAATTTCAACATTATTATTTTTTTTTTGCTTCATTCTAGCATCTCCAACTCTTTTTGCTCTTTTATTTGCAATGTAAATACTTCCCCTTTCCACATGATTGACAGATTTTCTTTGTTCATACCTGTCATTGTTTTTTCTTTTGATTCATACAACAATTACATAGTTCAGGTTTAAAGGTTATGAAAACTCTATTTTGGCATTCCACCAGTCTCAGCTCTGGAAACATGAGTCAAATGCTCTTGTTTAAAATTCGCTTTATAGAAGGAAACATTGCCACCTAGGTCTCTGCCTGTATTTCTTTTCCTTTTTTTGTCGCTGTGTTTGTCTGACCCTATCTTGTTTTGTGCAGTTCCAGATGCTCAAATCTATGTTAGTGTGAGGCTTGCAGTGTTATGCCATGACTTGAGATGTTCTGCTCTCTTCTGGATGTCAGTCATAATTCATCTGTTCAGTATAAAATTGTTTGCATGTTTTCGCATACTAAAAGATGTAAAAATAAAAGTGACCCATTATAAAGAGGGTGACATTAAGAGGGCCAGATAAACACAAAGAAGAAAGCTCAGGAAAATTAATGCTCTTTATGCCTAGGCACCAGGATACCCAAACATAAGACTGACTGTTTTCCATACAATTTTTGACATATTAGTCATCCTATGGAAAGTCTTTTCCTCCACTAGCAACAAAGAGTGGACCAGCCAGCATAAAGTGAAACCTGGACTGCCCTTGGGTGAAGAAATGACCAGCAAAGGGCATATTCCTATGAATCCAATAACTTTTTGAAGCAAGCAGGTGAAAGGCAATAATCCTGGAAAATATAGAAGATATGTACATGTATGCAAAATCCCATATATCCATAAGGTCTATTAAACCTTTTTAGGCAGCTGGAAAACCACTATTATCCTTTTTCTGGCTAAGTTAGGCTTACAAGAAAGACTAGTGGAGATAACTAACTTGAGACTCTAATATTGGCCAAGAAGGTTATGAAGAATGCGCAAGAGATGAAAAGAAAAGGATCCTGTTATCTTCTTATTGGATCCTCAGTGTTCAAGACTGATTTTCCCACAGCTGGTCAAAAGATTCCAGGGAGCACTGAGGAAAGCTGTCCTAGCCTGATTCCCAGCCCACAGGTCCTGAGCAAGTGGGAGATGTTGGCAAGCAGATGTCAGTCATGTCTAGAGGAGGGTCTTGTGACTTTCCTTATGGTGATTCCCTGTCATGTACACTTGCTCAACCTGTCAGGGTAAAGTTATTGACTGTCTTCTGCTTTTCTCAGCTGGGCAGCTATCTGCAAGCTGGGGACTGAATGGGATGGTTCATGTGGCAGGAACAACATTACACCACTGCCTTTGAAAACCAGCTCTACCCCTTTTAAGTAAATCCTGAGTTGCAATGAGCAACAACCTCCATGCAAAAGGGTCTGGTTGCAGACTCTGTGGTCTGGAAATGCAAGCCAAGAAGTGATGTGGATTTCACATCAAGAACTTTTTTACACTTTTAACAACTGTGAAAGCTGAAAACTAGGCACAAAAGACTAAACACTCCTCAGATGAGACAGAGAATTAGTTAGGCATGTGGATGAATCAGTAGATGAGACTTTGAAATCAGACCTTTCTTTTGAGCTAAGCTCTTGGCCAAAGGGATTTGGGTGAGCCCTTAAACCTGCAAATACAGAATTCATTCTGTGCACCAGAGGTCACATATATACCAGACCACCCTCACCTCCTTGAATGACAGCAACTGAAAGGCAGCTATGGAAAAATTTATCATCCACTGTATACAACAGCCTTTTGTCCTCAAGAAGAAGGATCCCAGGCCTGGGATTGATTGTTGTCTAGAAGAAGGAAAAAGCAGCAAGAATGCTGAGGTGGGGATTTACAGTGAGTAGCAACTGACAACATTTTCTGAATCTGTAGTTGGTTGGCTACATAAAGCAAGCTAAGGGAAAGCTGGGTGAGGGCTTTGAAATTTAAAGCAGTGCCTTTTGGGTGTACATCTAGCCTGGAACAACTGGCTAAAACACAGCCATGTAATCCAGGGAACTGCCTATTTGGATTTTGCAAGACGGTTTTGTGGAAATTTCAGAGAGTCACATGCATATGTCTACAGTGAATGGTTAAAATGGGTGTTTGGAAGTATAGACATGAACCTTAAAACAGTGGTCAAAGCAAAAAAGGGAAAAAAATCCAGTTATTCCCCTAGGTGTTGTGCTCTATGGGAAGTGCTCATGTGGCTTTTGGATACGAGAGTGGGACAAACTGGGATGTGCCCTCCTAATCTCACTGCTGACAGTACATAGCATAAGCTGCTGTTTCAAACACGTGGAAAATAAAAAGAAGGAACTGAAATCTAGTTAATAAAATGCTTCCTCTGGGGTCATTCACATTGTTGCCCTTAGTAAAGGAAAAAAACCCAGTTTTTGGAAGCCTCGACAAGTAGAGTGGATCAAGTGATGTGAACAGTGTTTGTGAGCACACATCTCTCTGGCTGACATACACATGTCATGTGGAGAAGTCCATGCCCAAAATAACAAAAATCTGCCATCTCTTTTATCTTAGCAGTTCTGGGTGGGAGGCCTATTAATCAGATTGCAATCAGTGTACATGAGCTCCAATATGGTGTTACCTCAAAACAACAGACTTGCACTTTTCCATCATCAGCCTGCTCTACTCTCTAACATGAATGATCTGCCTCTCATCATGTAAAATCACCTTTTACAATGCATTCTGTACTGATTGTGTAATTAATTGTTTGATTGTCAATATGGAACTGAAAGGGGAAATGTCAGTGTCCATAATGAATTTTACTCCACCATCTGCAAAGCAAGTCAAATAATAGGAAAAAACAATAATTTCCATCCTCCTGCAAGGCAAAACAGAGAGCTTTGAGTGAGTATTATTTTCAAGGACTGATGTTATGGTGGCTCAAGCAGGAGAAAATGCAGTATTACATTATCTCTTTAGGAG
This sequence comes from Pseudopipra pipra, assembly GCF_036250125.1. Lineage (NCBI taxonomy): Eukaryota > Metazoa > Chordata > Aves > Passeriformes > Pipridae > Pseudopipra > Pseudopipra pipra. The sequence continues at coordinate 56,169,598 of NC_087554.1, forward strand.
AAGGGCAAACTGGGAGTACAATCAGGGGTTTTAAAAAAAAGTAAAAGGCAAGAAAAATGGTCAAGTTCTGGGTACAGAAAAGTCCACCAGCACCAGTAAGACCCCCATGGCCTAATAAAAAAACTGCTGAAGATGTTTAGGTAGTCTGGATTTTCCTTTGTTGTTTATTAATCCCTAATGAATGACAATTTGCAATTGTATCCCTTTTCTCTTACTGCTTTGGGATGTTATTTAAGAGAGCTGTTTTAAATTAGTTAGTGCCTGTTTTGTAACTGAAAAACTCTTACAAAGGAACTACTGAGCATCTCAGAAGAACCATACATTCAACTGGTCCTGCAAGAACAAGAAGTGTGTTGGCTAAGAGGAAAGTCAAATTCTGCTTAAAATGACACCCCAGATATTTCTGTGAATAGTTGCTTCTGAGAAGCTATTTGTTTATATTCAGTACTCAGAACTAAATATATAAGAAGATTTTCTTAGACATTGTCAGCATCTGATTTTCTGTTTGAAGATACTTTATTTATTTAATTTTGTGTTGAAGATGGATAGCAGACACAGAGCAACATTCCAAGCAATCAACTGAAGAAATGTTATCATTGCAATCAAGTATTTGGATGGAACATGCCTTTTGGACCCTCCTCTGTTCTGTTGTGTGTAATATATGAACACATGAGGAAAAGCCATGTCAGTTTTACACAGGAGTGAAGTCCTGTCCTAGTCACATATCAGCTTTTCTTTTTTTCTTTTATTTTTGTTTTTATCCCTTCCTGTTCTTTCCCGTGAATTTCCTGCAGAATGTCTCACTTCCCTATTTGCCCTCGAATTTTCCTTCTTTTCCTATGCTGCATGGGCATCACCAGTAGTAAAGAATACAGATCTCTTTTCTAAGCTTTCTCACACCATAGTCTCCAACTGTGAGCTGAAACAAGTTATAGGGAAATTCTGCTCAGCCATTACAGGCATGATAACAGTGCCCAGTTACTCTGTGGACCTGCCTGTGCATTTATCTGGCAGATAAAAGAATGGACTATGCTCAGGGCAGATGGGCTCTTCAAATACTTTAGCTTCCAAACTCTCACAAGTCTTTCATGAGCACATATTGACTGAATTAAAAAAATCAATAATCACCAGGTAAATAAAAGGTGTGCTCTTGACACTGGAGGATCCAACCTAATTTTCAATTCTCTCTTCCCGCCTGTAGTGGTATAGCAGTTTGTCAGATATACTTTTTTTTTTTTAACTCACAAGCAAAATGAAAGTATATTTGTTCTCTTACCGTTTATTCTCAGAAATGTAAGAATTATTTTTAGCAAAGCTTTCAAAAAAAAAAAAAATCAGCCTAAGGGCACTTCTGGCAACAGAAATTGCATCCTGAACTTGTTTCCTCTGAAAGCTAAAAAAAAAGATTGTTTAATGAAATTTTTCAGGCAGCCTTAACTATAGGCAGTGATGACACAAGTGCATAGCAAACACCTAAACTTCATATTCTTCAGTTATCATCTAATACACACTTAATATGCACTGTTTTGGTATTCTGTGCTACAGTAAGATCATTGCTTAAGCGTTCAAGAATAATTGATATCAGAATTAAGGTACAAAGTTCAATCTGGGTTCAATTCAACTTATAAAAGTAGCCTCCTAACCTCCCTTTATTCATTTGGTAAAGTCACTTAATGCAAAGATCAGTGTCCCCTTAGGGATCTCTGGAAAATCATGGTTTCATTTCTTCTTCTTACCTGTTTAGAGTATAAAGTCCCTGGGAAACCAATTGCCATACGCTGTTTCCTTATAACACAAAGAATAGTGGCACCACCAGCTCTTAAAGGAATGTAAGTAAACAGAACCACCCCAACTGAGCTCAAAAACCAAGAATTTGCTAACTTTATGAGCCGTACCATTTATCCAGGTTGGCTCCTAACTTCGAATTGTAAATAGATTTTGAACTGTTACCTTCAAATGTTATTAAACCCCTGTTATAACAGAACACAAAAATGAGGTATATTGTATCACTATTTCTTTTCGATTGGAGAACAGTCACTTATTTTCTGACTGCAGTGGCACTTACTGATGTCGATGAGATAGATGTATTCAGCATGGCACCATGTATCCACAAACCCAGGACTATCCCAGGGGAACTGTGCAGTACACGCAATTTTGTGAGGTTTTATTGAACTGCCACTGATTGCAATGCTGTTTTCTGTTACCTGGATGAGCTGTGATGCAACTGGAAGCATTGGAAATATCTCCACCATAGCTGCCAAGTCATCCCAATGAAACAGCAGGGCTGGGAGAAGAGAGGGCTTTCTATTTTACCTGCTGCTTATTTTCAAGGTACCTTTTGGGTCAGAGACAGGATGTAGAGAACCTTAGCAGTTACAAGCTAACAGTCACTTACAGAGGTGAGTAGAAAAGACAACTTGTTTGCTGTATGATAGTAATCCACGCATCTAGAAGCAATTCTAGAGAAGAGAGAGTTTTAAAGCTGCTCTTTGAGAAAGATGTAAACTTGAAACTGTTCCCTGGGCAGAATTTTATTTAATATACAGTCCTGCACTTAAGTTTAGTTAAAAATGACATCCTTGGAGGCAAACTTATATAAGACAATCATCACAGAGGGATAAAACCCTTCTTTCTTACTGTTATAAATGAAGGCTGTTGTAAATCAAGGTTTTGCTATGCAGTGGGAAATCCTTTCACTCCAATATTTGTTCATGCTGTGATCAAAACAAAACCTAAACCAAAAGACAAAATCTGCAAAGCTGAAATGAAGGATTTCTGCACTTAATCCATTTTATTATCTTCCTACTTTCTCTTTGCATGATGTCATCATCAGTGCTGCACAACACAATTTGAATTGAAACAAAGAGCTTTGTGCTGATAAATGGAGTGCTTCAGTCTATCAAAATGCCTTTACTACTTGATAAAGAAGTGTTTTTTGATTCTTCCACAGAAAGCTTTGTTTTCTAAAGCCTCACATACTCTGCTGCTGGAGTAGACCCTTAGAGTATTTTTTACTGGCTCTTATATTTTCTTTTTTTTTTTATCCACATATATCTTTTTATCTAAAGACATAAATAGATAATTAATCTGAAGGAAATATTTCTAAGTCAGACAGCTATAGTTTGAACATTAAAAAATATCTTTTTGCAAAACAGAATACATCCCTTGAGGACTGAATGCTGTTTCTTACTTCCAGATGGCTTTTGCACATGTTTTTCCTATACATCTTACTTCTTTGTAGTTATTTTCTTCATGATCAAGTTTTAGCTAGTGAAGGCAGTCCTGTCTAAAAAATCAGTGTTGATTTATGTGGAAGAGAAAGTCATATGTAACTGAACCCTGTAGGAGGAATTCTTTGTATATTGAAGGTTTGTTGTAGATGATGTGCCAAGCTGAAATGGAAAACCACTGGTATCATTGCCAGTTAGGACTGAACTCCCCTCTCTCTGGGGAGGGAGTGTTGTGGGGTTCCCAGGAGAAGCCCACTCTGGAGGCTGAAGGTGGTACATTGGGGTTCATTTCCTCTATCTGCAACAATGCACGAATTAAAAGAGATTGTAGAGAGGTTTTATTTTTCTTCTAAACTATTAATAGATGCTTATGTGCTTAAAACCTCAGCTTTCCTATATTTCTTTCCTGTCTCACTTCTCCTGTAAAATGGGCAAAGCTCTCCCTCACCTCCCAGGGTTGTTGTGAGGGGAACTACACTAAAGATTACAAACTACAGTATGAATGGAGCTATATTAGTACATTAAGAGACAGACAGAAGGATGAATATCATCCCTGAGGAGCAAAATCACCTGCCATTCCTGTGTCAGCTACAGAAACTAGTGCAATATATTTAGTAGCTTACACAATAGCAATACAAACCTATTAAAGTAGGGAAAGCTGGCCAACAGATAAGCCCGAAGAATTTCTGTTCAAAGGCAGGGTTTTTTTGGACTTGTTCCTAGCTTGACATCTTTGCATTATTGCTTTTTTAACTTTATGAAACACAGTCATTCTCTTTCTTATATGAATTCTAGACTTAGAGCTGTCTGGCTTTCAAAAGTCGCATCCACTCAGAGAAACAGGGACTTAGACCCACGTGTTGCACAGCAGCAGCAGAAAGCCCAGCTCAGAGGCATCAGTGGCATATTGGTCTTATGGCCACCACTCTGGGCCATCCTGTCAGATGATCTGAGACAGGTGGTAAGGGCAGTGGGGAAGCAGGCAGGTCAGCAGATGGGTGCCACACAGCTGCCAGTTACACAGCGACCATCACAAACCCTGTGTCAGCTACCAGGAACCCTGACAGCTAAAACCCAGGTACTTCTGTTGACTTGTAGGTAGAAGGCTGACCTCTATGGATAGGATTTACAGTGTATTCGATATACCCCATAAATCAACTGGAAGTGTCCTGAAACTCAATATATGCACTGACCGGTGGTGACATTTGAAGAGGGAAAGGTTTTGGAGTTGAGGATGCACAAAGGCAAGTATCTGACCCACGAGCTACACAAAGCAGCTGAAACAGCCAAACACAGTGAACTCCTCCTGACTGAACAAGGATTATTCACAGACATTATTTGGTGTCTAGTGGAATGAAAACATTTGAGAGAATCGCAAACTGCTTGTGGTGAATGTATTAATCTGTTTCTGGAAAGGAAATAAGAGCAATTTTTTCCCTGGCTCGGTAGTTCCTTAGTGATAACTGCAGTTCCCCGACATCTGTCCTCACTGTTTTTTTTCTCCCTATCCCTGAGGAGAAGTGAGTTGATGTCAGAGATATTTACAAGTGTATACAGGTGTATCTTAGCATCCATATGAGAGACTGGAAGCAGTGCAGAGCTCAGTGATTCACTGTCTCTGGAGTCTGTCACATCTATTCTGAACAGATATTCTATATAACAGGTACAGTATCTGATCATAAAAAGCGTGTCCTTTATATCACAGCTCTGATGCATTGCCTTATGGTTTTATTACAGTGTTTTGCAGAGAGGAAACCAGAGTGAAACTCAATAAATTCCAACAACATGAGCGTGATTCGTCCTCCTAGCAATATTTAGAGATCATAATTTTAATGAATAGTAGGTAATTTAGACAAATCATAGAATTATAGAATGGTGACATTTTGTTCTTGCAAAAACCACTTTGTGAAGAGTGGTGATGTTTAATATGTACTGTGTCATGTCTATCAGGATAATATACAGCCCCAGCTGTTGACCCCAGTTGCAAATAAAATTGGCAAGGCACATTTTACACTTGATCCCAAAGGCAGAGAGATTTTTACAATGGAAGGAATAGATTTGGACATCTTTACATCATCTTGCTTACTGCAAAACATAATTAAATTGCACACTAAAAGCAGATTAGAAAAATTTGCTGAGGCCCCAAGGCACACTTTCTTCCTTTTCATGATGAAAATATGACTCATGATGAAAATATAACTCATGATAACTGCTGTCAAATAAATATGTTCCCAACAGAACGGGAATACCCATCTACTCTTGTTTCCTATCCTTGGACTGGAGGTGAAATGGAGATAGGCTTCAGACATAAGAACTTCAGCTCAGATCAGAAGAGTGCTTTTGAAGTGAATAGTCCTCTCTTCTCCACTTATATGTACTCTTATATGTAGTTCACACTACAGAGAGGTGTTGGAGCATGCAAACCAAACTCCTTTCAGAGAAAACTAAACCAGAAAAACTCCAGGAGTCTACCTAATCTATCCCAATGCTAATGGGTCTTCCGATCTTGCTACTGAGTCTTTCATTATTCAGTTGATTTATCTATCTGTTGAAAATTGGTCTTCAAATTTTCCTTGAGAATGCCTATTCCCAAGGAGCTCTGCGGGCTGCTGAGGGCATGTTTGGAATCTCTGTGCTCTAGAGGAGAGTGGGGACTAAAGCTCACTGTGGCACTTTGCTCTTCTGGAGGCCTTCTCCCACCCAAGTCCTGGGATCCCAGCACAGCTGTGTTTGTGTAACTGCATTTGTGTAACTGCATTTTGTGTGCTACCTTTTAAATATGACTTTTGCATGAAGGTGACCCTAGCTTTTGTAGTCAACTTTGCTTGTATCTGTCTACACTGATTGTGGGAACAAGGAAAGCATTATAATTTATAATAACATGCAGTAGGTTTACAAAAACTAAAAGAATTGTAAATAGTCAGCAGTGAAAAGAGAAATAATCACTGTGAGCTGGTACTTACCTGATCCTTTTCTTCAGTGCTCAAATGTAGAGTAACTCTGATTTCTGCAATCTGATTTGCATTCTTAAGCCCACACTGTGCTAAGACCTTTGGTTTCATGAAAGAAAAAAACAGAAAAGCTGTGCCTGTTTCTAACATGAATTCTTTTTCACCTCTCAGTTACTAAAGCCTCTCGTTTTGTACCTACGGTTCTGAGTTCCAGCTTCACTCTGGACTCTGGCCAGAACCTACTTTGACAGAAAACATTGAGAGCTCAAGCTTGCCAATGTAATGCTAACCAAATGCATCCCCACTGATTACACTGCCGGTGTGCTGTGTTCAGTTTGGGGATACCTGGTACAAGGCTTGACAGGTTTGGTTAAGCCCAGAAGGTGGCCATTAAAATAACAAGGCACATGTTAGGTTAGGAGAAGTTCTATGAACCAGGTTTGTTCAGCCTTAAGAAGGGAAGGCTAAGGGGGTTTCTTATTTCTGCTTTTAACTCCCTAATAGGAGGTTATAGAAAAGATACAGACAGAGCACAGGTGAGGGACAACATGCAACACTCACATTTTGTTCCAAGGACAACAGTGATTAGATACTAGGATTATATATCTATATCTATAACTATATCTATATCTATCTTTTTTTCCTAATGTAATTAAAGTGGTTAACCACTGGAATAGGAACCCAGAGAGGATGTGAAATCTCCCCCGTTAAAGACCCTAAAAAAAAACTGATGGAGGAAAGCCCTAAGTAACCTGATCTTGCACGACAGTTAAATCTATCTTCAAACTTGTACCTACTTTGAGCAGGAGATTTGATCAGAAGACCACCAAACTAAATTATTTTATGATTTTTTGATTCTACTTTTATTTACAATGCTAAACCAAGGAACACCTGGCCTGAGGTCGAATTAGCAATCTGGTGCCTTTCATAACCAGAAACAGGCCCTCTGAAGCCAAGACAAAACAAACATTAACACAAAAAATGTGAAAGAAAGTCAAATAGAGATGAATAATAAATGGAAGCACTACTGTTCCAGTGTGCACTATGAAATACAGCTGCTCCAGTTAGTTCAAAGTCTCCAAGATAAGAGTTCAAGCAATTGCTGAAAGAGTAGCACACTGCCTAAAATCATTAATACGGTTGCTCTGTCTCCCTAGTGCACTAATGCATCACAAGGAAAGAGTTTTCAAAGAAGAGATTTGGTGATGCCACTTTTGTTTGTTTAATGCCATTGTTTGCAAAGTGTCTGTGGTTTCTAGGTAACCTCAAATTGTTGTTTTGCAGCTTACAAGTAGACCCAGTGAGAACAGAACTCGAGGTTTGTTTCATGACTCTGCACTACCATCGCTGCAGGGAATGCCTTGTCACCTCCCTACAGCACTTGTGTCCCCTAGGGGTAGTTGTCATTCACAAACCTTACATGAGGCCATGTCCACCCCAGCTGGAGCAAAATGTCTGAGTTACAGCAGAGACACCTGTGAGTCATCACTGAGCAGAGGGGTGCTTACTTGTGTCTCGTGTCCTCACTTGTACCAAACCCAAGTCACAGTCGCTATGCCTGTGAAAAAAAACAGTCAAAGGGCACTTTGTGATCAGTCTTCAAGGGTAATTCCCCCTTCTGGACCCACATTTTTCCACAATTCGTGCTGTGGTGACCGAGAGTGTCGTTTTCAAGGGGAAAGACTGTCAGTTGTGATTTTGAGTATCTTTGTGGCATAGGCTGTATGAGACAGCAAGGGCAACTGAATACAACGTTTTCCTCACGCATTGTAAACACTAGGACACAGCTATGAGATTCTCTGCACTCGTGTTCTTTGAAATTACTCTTAATGAAAATATACTAGCAAATCTCGGTTGTTCGTGAGTTGATTTATTGCAAGAGAGAATCAGGAAATGATTTCTGGTTTCCTTCCCTTTTATTCTGACTTCAAATCATGGTTGCAGTGCTCTGTAGCACACACTTTAATTTAGCTTTACACAGACTGATTCCAAATGATTCATTAAACTTGTTCTTTTTTCCTAATTTTAAAATATGCAGGATTTAAGTATAGCAAATAATTAAGAAATTTATTCAATTCATTAATGAATTATTAATCCATGCTAATAGTGAAAATGTAATAATTATTATAGATGTCAGTACATGCTGTGGGACCATCACAAATGCACATTTTATCAACTCATTAAAAAAAATAATTCTGGAAATAAAGACATCCCTGCATCGTTTGTAGTCCCAAACCCATGTCCTAGTACTAAAATGACATCGTGATATAAATATATCCTAAATAACTTCCATTTGTAATTCCAACACTACTGAAGGGGTTTCTTGGCCAACAGTGAGCAGTGTAGGCTCCTTAACACACAGCTGACTTTTCTCCTTGGTATAAGAATGATTTCTAGTTAAGACAGAGTTTAGTAGCACTATAGACTCAGGAAAAAGAAACATTTTGGTTTTTCTGGCCTGGACTGATGCTACTGTTGAAACATCTAGAACCATCAAGTTTGGTCCTGTCATGAGGAGACAAAGACGCTGCCTACTTCTCAAGCTCACAGTAGTTTGATGGAAAACATAGTAATACAGTGTCACTTCATGGGGTTTTTTTGTTGTTGTTGTTTGGATTTAGTTTGTTTTGGGGGGGGGGTTGTTTGTTTTGGTTTTATTTATTTATTTATTTACTTATTTATTTATTTTTTATCTGCCTTACAGTACAAAAGACTCTAAGACACACAAATCCAGTCTTCCACCTGAATTTCTGCCCATTTTTCTTTGAATTCTTTGATGCAGGATCATACTGCTTCGCATTCGCCAACATATCATTTTCCTTGCCTCCTCGTGGTACTTTAAAATGTTATATCCATTTGGGGAAAACTGAGGCACACATGGGATCTTGTGGAAAAGAGGGACTGATCAGTTCCTTCCACTTCACTGACACAGCTGACATGTCAGCTTATCCTTCCACATGGAAAGATACTTTAATTTTATTCCTAAAGAGTGAAGAATTTTTGTGAGTTAAGTTCTTTTAAAACCTCTTTTTCCATTCACCAGCTGGCTTATCTCCAACATATTTCACATTTGACCTGTTGGTTTCCATTCTACAGCTATAGATTAAAAGGAAAAAAATACCACTGCATATTTTTAAGCACAGATTGCAGAGAGTTTCAACATACTGATTGTTCAGAGTGATGAATCATACTAAGTCTGGTTTTTTCTAGGCTGCATTGCACTTACTTGTTATGACATCTAGTACCTAAGATGTGGCAATCTGATGCAACACATCACTGCTCACTGACACACCACCAGAAACACAGAGACACCTGAGATAATGCGGTTATATTTGGATCTCTTTTGGGACCCAGCTTTAATTTCTTTTCTGTTAGTACTTGTCATGGATTCCAGGAGACTGAACTACTCAGTGACTGTGTCCACCTGCCTCATTTCCTCAACAAAGCAGTCCTGAATTTAACCATAGCCTTGTTAGACTCCTTATGCAACCTTACTTTTGTGCTTTAAAACTTACTAGACAAAAAAATCAGTAACCAGACCTGACTATTTAGGCACGAGAGAGAAAATGAAGCTACATCCTGCCATTAGGCAACCCAAAGAAAAAAAATGGCTTGAAAATAGCAGCTAAAGAAGATCTGGGGTTTCAACACACCAGTAAAAGCAATCGACTTAACAGATGTGTGATGAGTTGCTGCCCATCATCTGAGCAGTTTCTCATGCAGTTCCTTCACATATTATTGAAAAAGATTCATGCTGTATTTTCCCTTGTGTTTGGGGCAGGTTAGAAGGTTGTACATCATAATTTACAGAAGATTTGTGGCAATCTCTTAAATTTTGTGACCAGATCACATTGGTGTGGATACTTGCAGTCCCAGTACACTGTGATTCTGATTCAACTCAGTGTTTGTAGTGACTTCATGGGGATTTGGTTGTGCTCTGAACTGTTGACTTTGAGTTTCAATATCCCTCAAACAAGGACATTAGGACTCCAGTTGTTTGGTTAAATCAAACACATAAAAATACTCACAAACTTTTAGGCTTCCATTTCCACATAAAAATAATAACAATAGAATTTTTTCTTCATTAACTTCCCTAAAACTGTAAAATTACCTTTGCTACAAGGTAACGTGCAAAGTTTGGAACTTATGCAGTTGGCTTCATAGAAAACACCTCTGTGAATGGAAACAGATCACCCACAGGAGAAACCATGGAAAAATATTGTCAGTTTAAGTGTTGCCATCAAACTTCCTCAGCCCATTGAGTTGTGCAATTTTGCATATAATCTCCAGTATACTTAACAGAGGAGGAAAGCACCTGGACAAGGAGTGGTAAATATAAATCAACAGATAATGATATTCCTCTTTCAGTCACACTTATTACCAAGAGCATCAGAGTCTTTATGCTTATCCATTTAGAATAATGTCCCCTTGAACAGATATGGCTGGCAGTAATTACAGGATACAAATTGACAGATTTGGAGTTGAAGAATTTTCCCAGTTTAAAAATGCTAAAAGCAGAGAGGTAGAGGATTACCTGTGTCTCTTTCTTACTTCTCATTTTCACTAATTTGGAGAGATGACAGTGCTGCACTTCTGCTGCTGTCTGGCCTAATGATGCTGTTTGCTTTTTCCCATCTTCTCTTTGATAAGCAGAGATCTGATCAATGCATTAGAAGGGAGTCAGAGCTGATACGACAAAATATAGAAGCTCTCCAAATTTCTACTTGCTGTTTTCAGTACTGGCCTTGCTTGTGGAGGGCAAAAGTCTCTAAAGGATCATGTTTATTACTATAGGAGTTAGTGTACCTGATTATAAACACAACAGGCTGTTCTTTTCTATAAAAGTTCCTAGTCATTACTACCGTTTTCTTTTTATTTTTTTTTTTAATATAAAATTCTCATTGCTCCGGCCTGTAGGAGACATGAACTAATGATGCTTTGCAAAGAAGTTCAGTCTCACTGACAAGGGAGTGATCCAAATTTAACAATATGTCAGATTCAAAGTTATCTTTACTGACATTTCTGAGAGTTGCTACTGGCAATGTAATTCCGGATGTGGATTCACTTACAGTTCTTCAAAATGCTGTTTAAAATCAAGAAACAAGGTTAAAAAGACAACCCAAAGAGAGGATTTTTTCTACTTTTAAATACATCCTTAAATTACACTAATGGAGTTGCAACTCTCAAAAGATGATCTGAATATGGCCCTAAGCATTTTTAACAGTTACATACCAAGTCAAGGCTTAATCCTCTATGCTCTTTGCATCCAAACCTCCCACACAGCTGCTTCTCTCATGAAAGCATAATCATAAGAGCAGAGGAACAGCCCAAGTGCTCAGTGTTACAGCAGTGGCAGGCAATAGCAAACCCTAAACAAGAATTAAGTTTGGATAGTTACCCAATACACTATTTCTATAAATCACCTGCATTCTGGACTCTCCTCATTGTGTGCTGTCATACATCTATGTTGCAATGATGTCTTATGATACAGGCAATTTACCAAAGGAATTGGTATGAAGTAGAATTTATTCGGATTTGAATCCAAGACTACGACAGTTACAGACATTAACCACAAAATGCCCTCTAGCTCAACTGAATATACACTTTCAAAAATTACCTCAAGTTCATTCCTATTTACTGGAAACAGATTCATATAGTGCAATAGCAATGCTGGATATTATATATGTCACACAGCAGGTTACTATCAATAGTTAAAACCAGAATTGAGAGATATTACTAAGGGCTTCATTGAAATTCCGAATGAGATAAATGAGTAGAAATTACACTTTTTCAGAGAATAATGAAGGCTTCAGGGCTCATTTTGAGCTCACTGTAGTCTTATACTACTGCAATGTCATTGAAGTTGGAGAAGCCATACTGGATACACACTGCTGTAACTGATATCCAAATGGATTCTTTAATAATAATTAAATTGTAAGACAATCTGAAAGAACGTAATTATGACAATTTGTGGCTTTATCGTGCCTGTTTCTTAAAGGAGGAGAAGACAAGAGAGCTAATGAAGGAACTAGATTTTCTGATTCAGGTGCAATTCTATTGCTTTAATTACCTTCCCACCTTCCCCTACCCAGCCCTACTCTCAGATAAAAGGAGTCCAAGCCACAAGATTTCTCCACAAAACCCCACAGAAAATATGAAACTTTGCAAGAAAACATCATAAATAATTAAAAAAAAATTAACTTATTTTTACTTCAACTTCCCCCCCCCACACACCTCCTCAGAAATATTCATAACAGGATGATTTTGGTGCTTTCCCAGAGTGGAAGATACTTTGTGCACATCTTTTCCCATGGCATTAAGCTGCATACATTGAAGCAGCTGCTGAAGCTTGTTTCACCATGGCACATCTTCACAGTGCCAGCAAAGGGCATAAACAAGGTAGGAAGACACACAGAAAGCTGATCTGAGGCACACGTGGGGATTGCAAACATGACCTTGGAACCACTGGTATTTGTTTTTTTTATTTTATGCAATTTATCTTGCTGAAATTTTTGTCACTGCAATGAAGGTATCCGACTCAAGATCATCATCCTGAGCTCTCATTGCAGCCAAATAAGTCTTGGTCAATATCATTGAATCACTGAATGGTTTGGGTTGGAAAGGATCTTGAAGATCAACAGGAACAACTTTCACTAGACCAAATTGCTCAAAGCACCATCCAGCCTAGCTTTGAACACTTCCTGGCATGGGACATCCACAGCTTCTTTGGACAACCTTTTCCAGGGTTTCACCAACCTCACACTGAAGAACTTTTTCCTAAAATATATTCAGGAGGGTTTAAGTATGATTCCTGTGGTGAAATGCAGTACCTTCTTTGGAATGAGCTGAATCATCTGCTGTCTTCTTTGGCTGAACTGACTAGATGGGACCTCAGAAAACCAGCTGTGATGCAGCCATCTGTATTATAGGCACCCAAAAAGAGATGAGCTGAATTTTGTTGTCTTTATAACCACGACTGGTAGAAAGTGCAGTAGAGCAAGCTCCTCATGGCAGTCCAAAGCACAGCAGTGCCCTCTATTTTGTTTTCATTCAGAAATCACAGCTTTTGGCTCATGAGTTTTCAACTTTTAAGCTGGTAAGAAAAAAGTGACTCATTCAGAACCACTTACATTATCTTATGGTAAAAATCAACAACGAAAAACCTCATTAAATACAAACCTTCCTCCTTCAGGGCATAATTCAGTGCAAACTCTCATCCTTTTTCTCATTGCTAAACCTCTCTATTCAATTACCCACAGAGAGGAGAGACCATCTAGATGCCACTCTATGAATTCTTCTCCATAGGACTCTCCTCCTTGTCCCTGCATGGAATTGCATATATCCTCCTACAAAAAGGAATATTTTGCCCACATAGAGACACTGTGGAGTCTCTTACTTTCTCAGTGTTTCCCTTGCAGACAACATAAGCAATAGTGCAATTTTATTTTGTCATTAGAGCACTAAAAAAATTATTTCATTCAACTATAGCAATTTTCTCAACCTCTGCAAAATCCTGGCACTGATAACAATGTTTTCTATTGGGTTTAGGAATAAATTAGTTGCCTCTGAATGAAGGATGTCTCTGACTAATCTCGACTATAGCAAGATTTACCTGGAGATTTATTGCAGCTTTGCCTTTTTGTTTCCCCATGGGAAAGTTCACAAATGATGCAGCAATCTTGTTCCAGTAATACTGTGCTTAAACACACTTCACGGATTATTTGGTATTCAGGATGCTCTTCTTGTGTGAAGAGAAAAAATAGCCTGTTGGTAAAACCAGACCAAGATTTTCAAATAGTATGACAGTGAATGTTAAACAAAACAGATCTTGCTTCCATCTCATTCAAACAATAGCCACCCGGAAAGCACCTGCATGGAAATAAATACCTTAATGTGAGGATTTGCAAAGCAATAGAAAAGGGTGAGTGGAATCTCATTACACTCCCATGAGGAACAGTTATTTGCATTTTATTGGTGAGTAATTTGAATCACGCTAGTTCAGCAAGTTAACCCAAGCCATGGTGAAACCATAAATAAATGCAAGAATCCTAATTCTTGGTTCTCAGCCTCAGTCAGTTGCTTTTTGTTTTTCTGGCCCCTGTGGGAAGATGAAATAGAGGCCATACCTATAGCACTTGGCAGTCAGTAGGAGAGGGTAAACCCGTGGTTTGTCCACACACTACTGTGGCCGTGGCATCAGGAGCAGCCAAGCTGTGCCAGTGGGGGGCTGTGGACCAGGGAGGGAATTCAGCCTCCCAGCAAGGCTTGTGGCCTTGGCACCAGCCTGGAGACTGCACTCCCAACTTGACACTAACACTGTCTCTGCCAATGCCCCATCTACCTTGGAGACATTTATTTTGCGCTGTGGGCTTCACTTCAGAGGAGTTTTCAAGTTCCAGAACTGCTACCCACACTGTGTCTGTCTCCACATCAAGGTTAAAAGCTATATGAAAACTTGCAATTTTTTGTGCTCCTCAGCAGAACACAGTCCCAAATAGGACCCACCTGTTCCAGTCTTTGATGATAATATTTGCTATAATGTGATTAGGTAAGGGTGTGATTTTAAAATCTGACTACAACTGGAGCCAATGGAGATCCTTTTGAGGGCTAAGTCTTCAACAGCTGGAATATCTGGCTTGAAACCCTTTCAGTTTCAAGTGCCAGAACTCCTGAGGGGTGAGCAACAAACCCAATGCCCTCTTCCTCTCTGCTCCATCTTCAGACTCAGTGAGACAAAACAAATCAAATCTGCTGGCTTTGGTTTGCTGAAACCTTTCAGATAAAATTTATGGTTTGTGCATCATTTAATCCCGGTACTTTCTGGCTCCCAGTTTCTGTTTCATTTATTAGTCACCTTTATATTGTAAGTAGCTTTAAGCTGTAATGTTGCTTGTGGAGAACAAAAATAAAAGGCTTAGTCTGCAGAGAATGGTCCTCACGCACAGCTTTTGTTGGAATTACATAGGGGCATTAGGCTTTTTAACACTAAAATGCCTATGCCTTTGGAAAGAGTAGAACTGTGGCTCTCCGTGAAATACGAAGGGCTGATCCCAATCTGATTTAAAATGAAGTAAATCAGTAGTGACTGACACGAACTCAGGCATTGCTGGACCATTTCAAGGCAGGAATCCAGCTCTTGCAATGCAGTCTAGGACCCTGGCCAGCAGTAGTTAACAATAGAGGATGTGACAAGAAAGGCTTTAGAAACAACCACAGCATGACCTGCCTATAGAGAAGACTCCTTCCTAATCTTTAGTTCAAAGGTTGGTCTGTGCCTTCAAATACTGCGTCCATCTCCATAAGCACAGATAGGTTCCTTTAAGTCATTGTCATTTAAGCCTAATTTTCTTACAGATTCTTCAATTTCAGTGAAATCAAGGTATTACATCATCATAGCAGCCATAAAGTCCTGTATTAATCTCCTGAGCCTGACAGAAACTGTGACTTGACACACGAGATCTGAATGGAAAAGCAAACAAAAGACTTCCAGGAAAGCAAGCGTGGCCTTATTCACTCCCTAGGTTACTCAGACTTTGTTTTACATGTGCATGGGGACACACTTCTTGTGTACATAGCAGGATTGATCATATACTGAACATCTGGAATTCATGTAAATCCCTCCTCAATCAAACACTAAAAATCCTGTTTTATAGGATTCTGCCAGCTGTGTTAAAACACATCTGACATCATATCTGCACTACAGCTGCCCTTGTGCCCACAGGTCTCTTCTTCCCCAGAGAGACACAGTCTCTCTGCTGAGGCAAACTGGAGTAAGAAAAGGGGAGAGAAACCTCCTCCTGCACAAAGGAAAACCAAGCTGATCATAAAACTTGTTCCCTTACAAGCAGCTGGGAAAAGTCTCATACAAATCATGGTGGCAAACATTTTTGTTAACCTTTCCTTAATCTTCAAGTTGCATGAATTTAAGCTATGTTTAGCTCTATGACTGGCTTTGAATTATTCCTGTTATTGGGAAAGTACCTTGGGAGAACCTTTTTTCTTTTGTATGGCATCATAACCAGCATGCCAAATCAAAGTGATTCTGTCTGAGGGCATTTGGTAGAAATTTGCTGCAGGGAGCAGAGCAGGGATATGACCAGAAGGAATTGACTGGAGCAGGACCACATAACGGAGAAAGTAATGCAGTCTTGTGGCTTAGACACATTAGCAGATCAGCTCATCACAGCCCTGGTCTCCCACTTCTGCTGTCCTGCTTCCCAGTTCAAGAGCTGCCTTCACATCTCCTTCAGCCTCTCCCCACTCTGTTCCCGGTGATCCTCTACCTCTGCTCTCTGGTGACTCTGCACAGGGTGCATGCCCTGCTGGGAGAACTGCTCACCCAGTACTGGAGGATGGAGGGAAGACAGTGGGCACTGAAAATATCCTGGGCAGAGGACCTGAAAAAAAGTCCGAGAGCCCCACTACTTTAAGTAGCAACTGTTTTCCAATATGTTTGTGTAATTCACAGCACAGTGTAAGTCCTTTACTGAAAAAATCAAAACAGTCTATGGGTTGCAAAACAAATATATATCTTAAGAGGTCTATTTTTACAATTGATGGAAATGTTGAGAATATACTAGAAATAATAGAAATTAGAAATTGGGGATTGTAGAAAACTGATAAAAAGAGGAAAAGAACAAATTGTAGCCTGCAGAATTCAGGCTAATAAGAAAAAAAAGAGTGAAGGAAATACTAATGATGGTGCTGCTACTTTACTAGATAAAAAGGAGAGAAAGTATAATCTTACCCAATGAGAAGGAAAGATTTTCTGTCCATTAAAAAAAAAGGCATTAGATTAAAATAAAGTTGAATGTTGCATCTGGATTACTTACAACCAAAAACCTTTAAAGAGCTGTCTGAAGAGCTTGTTATATTGTTGATTGAGAAGATCCAGAAGGCTGAAGGGAAACAAATGTTAGTCTAATATTTGGAATAGAGTAGGTCATATGACCCTGACATTCTTCCCAAGCAAAATAACGTCTGGCTAGTATTGGTTTCAATTAACTTAGAAAGAAAGGAGGCTAAAATAACACGGCTGAGTTAGTGGGAAAGGAGCCTTGTCAAACTGACCAAAAGCTTATGACTTTATAAACTTGGTTGACAAAGGTCTCATTGTGGATATAACATACCATGTCTAGATGTTCAAAGGACCATAGTTTTGTTGTAGATCCTCCAGTAACACAGCCAAACACGTTATGTGGTAGTTACTACATGACTAATTTGCCTCTTTCTTAGCGTGGCATTTGGCTTGGGATGAATGTTATCTGATAAGTGAAAAGAATGATTAAAATCCACCTGACACACCTAAAATGGATATAAATGGCTGTCTCACCGTATGGCTGGGGATTAGAAATCATTAGAAAGTATATGGATTTCTGGTAAGAGGCTTCTGAGACCTGTTCATCTTCCTAAATTCTTGAACATTGTTGATGATCTGAAAGAAAACTTAAAATCTTTGCTGATAGAATTTGGAGATGACGCATAGAATTGGAACATGATGAATAACGAAGAAGACAAATTACTGACAGGGAGTGATCTGGATAGCATGATAAGTGGATTGCAGCAGAAAACTATATGTTTTGATACAGACAACAAGAAAACCAGACATTCATCTGTGTAAAGGTTCTGTTTCAGCACTGGGAAAAGGTCCCTAAACTGGCTCCATGATTATTACAAACTACCATCTGACAACAGGAGGGTCTATGGCAACAGGGACAGAGTATGTACCCTGTCTGTAGAGGTACATAGAGCATACATAGAGCAACTAGAGATTACTGAAATATTAGGTATACTTTTGGAAATCAGGTAGATTCTAGATAAAGTTGAAGTAAGGGATATTATGAAATAGTGAATTATTCACTGTAACAACTTGCCTGATTTGTTCTTGACTCTTAGACACTCAAAAAAATAATCATATTTTTCTAAGGGACTGGGTCAAAAAAGAAGACTCGTGGCCAACATTCTGCTTAAGGGCGGACTGCAAGATACCTTTTGATTCATAATCTATGAAGGCTGCTTGGAGTTGTTAGATGAGTTTTTTTTCCTTTAAATATTAAATAAGACCAACTCCTGCATGTCCAACTTGCTACAGGAGTGAACACCATTCCTGAAATTCAATTAAATTGCTTCAGCTGTCATATAATATTAAAGACACTGTTAAAAGCTGATGGAATTTAGACAGAGCTTTTCCATCCTCTTCACCCATCTATGGACCAGCCTTTTAAAGGAGGATCCCAAGGACAGTGATTTTACCAGCCATTCTGTAAAATACCAACATGTTGATATAGGCCTGTCCAAATGCTACCTTTTGCTACTGAGTTCATGATGGCTTAACATGTAAACAAAATATGTTGAATTACAGACCACTACTTATTTCAATATTTTCTGTTCTTGCATTTATGATTTTGTAATATCTTCTTACACCACCAAAGTGTAAATTTCATTAATAAATTCTATTATCTCTGGAATTTCACTGACTAAAAAAGGAGCACATATGCGGTTTCAAGATAGTTAAAATCATTCTTGTCACACATCACAAGAAGAATTGCATGAACAATCCATACTGAATAATTTACTCAGTAAATTTACAGTTTTAAGGTGACTTTTTAAAAGATCCACCTAAGTTATTTGCCACTGTGAGGTGAATCTTTTGTGGGACATATTTGCATATCTAGTCAATATAAACCCCATTTCCTCTGAGTCTTTATGCAGGCATTCAATATTGGCACTGTGGGTCTTAAACCGATGACTTTAATAATTGTCTTCGTTCTCCCATTAGATTCCTACCCACAACCTACCCATCCCATGCAAACATGAGCAGTCTTAATAAGTTTTGTTGTTTGTGTGGTGGTCAATAATTTGAGAACATAACTGTATAGAATATTTGGATCACTGAATCCATCTTCTGAACTCTCAGACACTGTATCATTTAGTCTCATTCTGAAGTTCAGGTAGAACATTGAGGTTTCAGGGTTGCCCCCACACATCTCACTACCCAGCTGTTGAGGAGTCTGCTTTCTTGGATAGATGAGGAATTGTAAGTTTTGAGTCTGTTACATTTAGGTGGCTTTTTTCAATCTCCTGATTATACTTCTTATGCAAAGACTATCCTTAGCCCTAAATCACTTCCTTCCTCTCCTAGCATTTGCTTCTTAAATATTTTTACGGTGAAAAATTCTACCTAGTTCTCAGCCTTTCTTTTGATACACTAAGCATGCTTTTCTCTAAGATAGACTTCTCCATAACATTTTAGTAATTCCTCTAACCACCTAGGTCAGATTAAATTTCTTTCTTGACTGCCAGTCATAAATTTTATTCCAGATGAAATCGTAACATTTCTTTGTAAAGTAACAGAAATCTCCAGTATTAAGTACTCTGCTTGAGACACAGTAAATACATTGTATTTATTTCTCCACAGCTGCACTACACTGAAGGCTTGTGTGGTTATTAATGACTGATGTGTCTAAGAGACATAATAGGTGGGTGTAGTTCCATGTTTTAATTGATCTGATAACAGAGCTGGTTCAAGACATTCTTGCCATCTCAGACATTTGGGTTTCTGCTTCTTTTTAGTAATGCTGATATTAACTTCTTGCTTCATGTTTACTGCTTCTGTTTCAGATAAGAAAGTATTTGGTGTCCAGCAGTTGCCATTTCTAGCAACTCTCCAGTATTGCTTCTTCCTATGAATCCATCCTTCTGTTATATCCTTGATTTATCCAAGTCTTTTCTCCATTTCTGCAGTTTCTAGGTAAGGAATTCCCAGCTTGCTCTAAAAATTCTCCTAGTTGTGTTTCAGCACAGACATTTGCACTTTGTATTTTTGCATTTTATCATAGTCCCTGATGAATTTGAGTATGTACTGAAGACCAAACAAATCTCCCATCTCGTATTGAATCAACCCAATACCAGCAAATACTGGATTCAGTTGCAATTCTATGACAACATTTTAAAAAAATCAACTCAAATCTGCCCCAAAATCTTTCCTTCATGAGTGTCACTGACAACTTCACTACGGTAGTTTCTGTCTAAATAAAAATGGTTCTCTCTGGCCTCTTCCTTATCCACATTATAATTCCACTATTCATCATTCACGTTTTCGATTTTAGTTCATATGTCATTACAGAAATGCTCTTAGAAATGTAACCCACTTACACAATTTTTTTTGCCAGGAAATGAGCAACTGAAGAGAAAAATGATCAGAAATAGGACTGACCAATATGTACTGGAATAACACTATCTTTAGGTGGTCCAGGAAAATTATCATATTTATTGAAACTCTTAGGTCTTTATTACTTGAGATGACCAATTAAGTATGTTTGATAAATAACCTCTTCCCACACTTAGGATGTTTTCAAGCATTTCTTGATATTTGTGCCTGGAACAACACCCAGTGAATCCTTCTTGGTCTTAACTTCATTCCCCTTTAGACATGCACTCAGCTGTGAGGCCAAATGTTTTCTTCTAAGCTCTTAAATTGACTCTCAGAGTTTACAACTATTCATTAACCTATGTTTTAAACCTCTCATCTTTAATATATTTTGCAGATGATAGAATGTTACATCGGCACAGCAGTGTGTCCTGCTTAACAAACATGCCTGGAGATGGAGTGAGCATGAAGACATTTAAGCAAACTGATATGTGGACAAGTAGGTAAACATGGGAATGCACGATTGTCAAAGCTCGTGGCGTGTTTTATCAGATGCCCCAGCAGCTGACAGGAAATGTCAAAAACATGCTGTATTTTGCATAGATTAGCTTAATAATGATCACAGACTGGCTGAAGCTCTTTAAATTCAGGCCAATGAGACATATAGCTTGTAAATGAAACATCTCAGGAATGAGAGCTCACTGAAAACAGCAATCTTGTGCCTTCTCTCTCTCTTTTTTTTTTAAAGAAATCTGCTTTGTGAATGGTATTATTCACTATGATATTTTTTTTTTTTTTTTTTTTTTTTTTTTTTTTTTTTTTTTTTGGTAAATAAACAGGATCAAAAGGCCTTTTCCAATTATTGGATAAATTACAGTTCCAAGCTGCACCACCATGGGCTGCCACTCCACAGGCTCAGTGAACCGTTCTTCCACCTCAAAAATATTACCTGGATGTGGTCAGCTGTCTCCCTCCCAGTTTGGAAAGCATCACTGGAGACCTTCTCACAGTGGCAGAGGTGATATTCCCTGCTGAGGTGGAAACCCCCACATGTGCAGCAGTCAGACCTTGGGTCCTTGCACTCAGGGAGTGCAGTGAACACTCACAGCATTTGCCCCATGTAATGTGTTGGATAATAAAATTCAGATGTGTAAAATTCACATTTGAGGGAGTGAATTAATGTGTTAAGGTGTGAAAGTCTTTTTAGGAGATCTGAGTTCTTGAAAATCAAGATTTCATGTCCACCTTGGAACAGAAACTTGCTGGTGGTTTAAGGCAGAAACCAGCTGTATTTCACTTTTATTGCAGTTACTCCTTTGCAAAGATTGAATATTTGAAATAGATGAATGTAGCTATATGTAGATGAGTGGCCTTTTATAAATACTCACTCTTCTTTTTTTCCCCAAGTAACTTTTCACAGATGATTTGAAGCACAGCCATCATGCTTGGCCTTCATAGTAACCAGGTTTCCATATTTTGTGTGCTTTTTTGCTCATTCCTTCTTTAGGGTAGGCATTTTCTGTGCAATATATCCATTGATCATACTGAATTTTAAAAATATGCCTCAGAACTGTTGTTTGATTACTTGACTTTTGACTGGCTTTTGGTCATGTTTAGCTGAATTATGGACCGGAAGGACCTGCTGCCTGACCCTTCTCCAAGGTTATTTGGCTACCTCTTCAATAACCCTTTCTTTTTATGAGTTTTCAAATTAAAACAAAAAATGAACTCCTTAAGTGCTAATCCAGATTTTATTTTTCCTGAGAAGAGCATAAGCATAAAGAACACTTAATCAGGCATAACAGTCAAAAAAGTTATTTATTTTTCTGAATGATTTATAGTCCAGTTTCTTCTTTTGTTGTTGCAGAAAAGAAGGAGGAATCAAAGTAGAGGTTCATTACTCAAAATGGCAACAGTCCCATTAGGGAGGGATGGAAGAAGGAAAACATAGCCATAATTTTACCTATTTTATGAGAGATGAGCTCTTCCATACTTCTCTGAGCAGACAATGTTAAATTCAATATAAAGAAATACAACACCAGTAAAATAAATAAGAAAGAGAAGGATTACTGTCTCAGGAGCATCACACAGAAATAAATTCACTCTGTTACATTCTGGTGTGCTACTCACACATGCTGAAGTAGCACACCTGGGAGGGCACAAGGTGAAGGAACTGGAGTTGGAAAGGAGGTTTCAGCAGCTCTCACTTCTGTAACAGGATGTTTTTTGGGTCTACCCACACTGTGAGGGAAAGGGCAGGCTCGGACGTGCTGAGCCCAAGATTTCCATCCATGCTGTTGGTTTCAGCTACATAGTAATATTCCTGCAATATATATTATCCATTCTATAAGTCAAAGAACTGTGCTCTCAGTGCAACGGGTTTCCCTTGGCTGCTTTCTGGCTTTCTGTGGAATTTTAACCCCAAGACAAACAATAAGGGAACGAATATTTACACACATCTACATCTTTGCAAAATGGCTCTCCTGGCCATGTAGTTCAGAACAGCTCAAGTCACACTGAAACTAAGTAATTGGTTTTATATTCAGGAAACTATATTCAAAGGACACTGACAAAGTCTGCTCAGATGGTGCATAAATGGACCTATTAAGCACTTACAGATCCTCCCTGCAGGTACTGAATACTTGCAACACGTACCCTGAGTGCCTTTTGAGAATTGGTCCCAGTGCAGAGGTACCTAACATAGAACTGCAGCTTTGCATGGGCTCCCTTTGTTTGTGGCTACTCCCCACTTCCATGTGAGATACAGTAGCCACAGACTGCCAGCTCTTTACCAAATTTCCATAATTTCATTAAGAGCAACAATAATTATGTGAAGTACTAAAAAATACTTTGTTTGTCTTGTCTAAAATCTGCTGTAATGGAGGAAAGAAAGGCATAAATAATATGCTTTTTTTCCATTTTCAGTCTATTCACTAATTGAAAAGAAGCAAAAGGGTCTAAACCCCCCTTATTTCATCCAGTCATTGTCTGACAGCGAGGGAAATGTCCTTGGAAGGAACAAACAGTCAATCTGTGCATAAAGACAAAGCAGAAAAAATCACAACCCTGATAAATCATTGAAAATAACTATGAAAACTGAAAAACGAGAAAAAACCCCAACATAATTATGGTCTAACCAGAGAGCAAATGTTTTCAGGTTTTATCAGCAAGGTAGGGAGAACAACAGGATGCGGTCGGCTCTCAAACTGGCAACTCTGCATGATTCCTTGATGTAATTTGGAAGAAGCTGGATAACTTCTGATTTACTAAACTCTCTCAGGTTAGCAAATCTGTTCAGGGGTTACAATCTGTTCAGCATATCAATGTGGTTTTACCAGTGTGTGGCAGCTGCAGATTATCCTCCCACCCTGCTCTGAGCTGTGAGCATATGTGTGTGCACAGCTGTGGATGAAAATCAACCTCTGGCCTGTCAGATAATGCACAGATGAAACCAGCCCCAAACTGTCTGAACTTAATATCTATCTATCTATCTATCTATCTATCTATCTATCTATCTATCTATCTGTCTGTCTGTCTGTCTGTCTGTCTGTCTGTCTGTCTGTCTGTCTGTCTATCTATCTATCTATCTATCTATCTATCTCTCTATCTATCTATCTATCTATCTCTTTCTATCTATCTATCTATCAAAAAATATTAGTAATACTTCTTGACTAGAAACAGGCAGTATTATCAGTACAGAGAAAGCAACAGTTTTAGTACTGGATGCTATAATACTACTAGGGTTGTTAGACGTAAGTCAAGATGTTTTGTTTCTTTTTAACTAATTGGTTGGTTGATTGAGGGGAAAAAAAACCAAACCAAAACAAAAAGTGCTCATATAGGCTACAAGACTGGAATAAGGGGAGAGAGCCAAGAATCAAACCTGTCTCTCTCTTTCCTAAGATAGCCTCTTCAATACCAGATCATCTTCCCTGGAAATAGTGGATTAGGAAATTATAGTGCATGAAAATGAATTAAGTGTTTATTACATTCGTGTGGTTCTTAATCACTGCTCTTGACACAGCTGATATCACTTTAGGAAAGCTGAGGTTAAGGAAATGTCAGTTGCTTTTCAGCCTGCAAGGAAGAATTTGTGAGGTCATGTATTCATTTCCATCACGAAAAACTGTGATGTTGCTATTGAGAATTATAATTTTACTATATGATCAAGCAACTAAGAACATTCCTAAAGCAGAAACAAATGGATTAGATTGTCTTTAAAAGTTCCAAAACATTCTATGATTCTATGAAAAGTCTGGGGTTATGTAATTTGCTTTGGTGTCTGTAAATCCTTCTAACAAAAAGTCTTAGGTAGAAATATGTGCCTCTAAATTAACAACAGTCTGAATCCTTTTTATCGAGGGTCTTGTGAAACAGGTAACTGATATCTGGTAAGCTTCTATGCATGAATTACTTTGCTAAGCAAATTCATTACAAATCCATCATGTTACTTGAAGGAGGCTTAATTGTTTGGTGACACCTTATAAGCTGTGGTAAACAATCACCCCCTCCTCTTATAATACAGTAATAGGATGCTAGGGAGGGAAGGAAATGTTCCCTGGAGTTGTTCTTAAAAGATAAACGGTCGCGTCTGACCCAAAGGATAATAAATATATTTACCCTTCAGGTATCAGTGCCTGTCATCCCAAATGGATTGCTATAGGATAGTTATGTGAAATGATGGGATCTCTTCTACTCCTCCATTTATTTCTCCCATTCATTTATATTAAAAATTATTAATACCTCCCAGAACTTTTGCCATTCCCCCAGCAAAAAGATGATAATGTTACAGCTAGATAAAGTTTCTTTGGAGCAAACAAACACAGAGGGGGAAGATGCAGGATATGAAACAGCAACAGGGAGACCAAGAGAGCCTTTCTCACACTTGCAGCCTCCTCCTGCTCTTGCTTGTGGAACCTGGCCACTGGATTCTGGAGAAGCCTGAAAGCCCCACGGGCATACACAAATCTTCACAGTACTCTTCCATGGGTTCCATGTGAATTCCTGCAAGATAAACTGATTTTCATTTTGATGGCTTGTTTTCATTGCGCCCTTAAAAACCTGGCAACCAAGTTTATCTTTAAAAGCAATATCTATGCACATTTCATTTATTTCCCAGTGACTGGTTATTTTCAGTGGAAGTGTCATCTTCAATACTTATCTGAGCTTAAAGCTCCTTCCCTGCACACACAATAAAAATAAGCTGAGATGACATGGTGAATTTGTGATGATTTATCTTCCACAATAGTTGTACTTAATCTGTTCAAACGCTGGCCAAATAGTATCCAATAAAATGCATAGGGGTAGGACTGAGTCATCTTCTTTATGGCATGGGAGCACTTTATTACCCAAGCGTCAAGTGGCCTTTTGACTTCAGTGGAACTTCTTGTTGGGTAAAATGCTGTTATTCAATACGAGCAAATCATTCCCATCATTATTAAACACACTATTATATCCTATAACCGCACAGATTCTTATCTTGCCAAGCCAATTTTAAAGGGGCGAAAAGTTCAGTTTTAAAGAGGATAGAAGAAAACAAATGCTGAAAGGACCAAATATGCATTCAAACCCAGTCCGTGAACACCAGTGGGCCTGTAGGGTACTGTGAGACTCTGAGCTTGGACCCCTGTACATTTTGACACTTTCAGATGCAAGATACGTTTTAATACTTATTTGGTATTTATTTTCTGTTGCATCTGCCTTGTCAAGTGTCTGGCAACACTAAATAGTATTTTTTTCCTTTGGAAAATGCTGATAATATTTAAAGTTTTCACATGCATAGAGCAATTTTCATGGACACAGTTGCCATACTTTTTTAAATTCCCTTTTTTTCCCTGTTGATACTGCTAGATGACATGTTATGCAACAGCCAAATTGGAGAAATTTTTAAACTTTGACCTCAGTTTAGGAGGGTGTCTAATTTCAAAATATTGTCAATTATGCCACATAATTGACACAAAATATGTCAATTTGGCCACATCTAACACAGAAAAATCATATTTGTATTGAAATCATTAACTTTAGTCAGTTCTTAACTTGGTATTTACTGGGGTATTTCCATGAGGAAGGATAGCACTTTGGATGTGGTCTTTAGGCCATGCATTAACTGTCTTACGAAGGAAAATGTGGCATACAGGGTGATATATAAACCAGCATGTGATCTCTCTCACCAACAAAACGTCAAGTCTCCTCAAATATGCAATGCAATTTCCAGTGTTGGGCGACGCACACTTCCAAATATTCCTGACTAATGACTAATGGTAGTTTATGATACCGTGCGCGGAACAATTGCCGCCATTCGTTTTTTGCTGAGAGGATTATCAGCTTTTGGATTTAGAATAACAAAAACTAATTTCATGGAAACTGGGGAGGTGTAGAAATGTTATCTCCTTGTCTGTGTTTATTCAGTGATAGCATTGTTTAAAGCCCACTATCCTGTCTGCATCTGCCACTGCAGCTGGCCCAGCCAGCTCACCAGTCTTTATTTAGCTGGATATTACAGCAGTAACGTTTCATTGCAGTTGTGCTTGGAAGAAGTCATAGTCCATTGGTTTTATTGAAGCTCACTTCTAGTTTACTTCCATTTCAGGGAAAAGGACAGCTGTTTTAATATGTACTTGGAGGAACACCTAAAGGGTTTTAGTGTTAATTAAGTTGGGAGGAACTGTTTTTAACAAGCACCTTTTTGTAAATGTCAAGCGGCTCAATCACGTTTCACTGTTATTATTCGAGTCAGACATTAGGCAGTGCAAGCATTGGCAGGCTTGGAGCGCCACGTGGTACTTTGCTGTGTGGCTTCTTTGGACTCCAAAGAGTTGGTTAAAACTGCGGGGCTCCATGGAGGGGAGGGCACGTTTGGCTGAGAGTGCATTTCCATCTCCCTGCTCTCTCTAATGGGGGAACTGAGCTTATAAAAAAGGGTTTGATATGAATAAATTATTTCACATTTCAAATAATTTTAATAAATAGAGTAATTTCAGCTTAATTTCGGCATGAAACAGAACACAATGGGCTAATGTCGTTCATGTGGGACCTATGGCAGAGTCGATGAGCACGTAACACCAGAGTATGTGTCCTTGTCTTTTAGCATGATCATCTAAAGGTTAGCGCTTCACACTGTGCTGAACTACTTGCTGTTTTGAGCCACAAATGGGTCAAAAGGATAAACAGACCCAAAATTTCATTGAATGCTATCAAGTTCGAGCAGTGTGGTTTGTCTCAGCAGAGATTCTCCTGCAAGACTCCAGCTCATGGGGCTGACTGTCCTAATGCCCTCTAGGCTCCTGTGCTGAATCCTCATGGGTTTGGGGGTGCAAAAAGGAGCAGCCACGGTTTTTAGGCATTCAAATGATTACATGAATCATTGCCTTTTTTCCTCCCCCACTTAGCCACCTGATGGTGCTATTTAAGAACGTGTGAGGACAGGCTAAGAGCACAGAAGAAGGCTCGCTGCCCACATTCAATAAAAACTACAGATGTCAATAGGAGTTTTGCCTAAATAGTAACTGCAGTTTTGATCCTAGGATTTGGTGCATGACCACACGTTTTTATTGCTTCTGCATAAATGCAGAAAAATGGCCATCTTGTCTATTTAATCACGTGAAGCACTTAAATCTGTCATCTCCTCTTGCATGTTCAGGGAAAAAAAAATCACATTCACCCACGACTGCATGAAATTACTCTGCAAAGCAGCTGTATAGACCTGCTTTGGTGCTGCTCACATTGGAATATTTTTATCACTTGAATTCCTGTTTTACGACTAAAACCGTCAAATCTGTTCTCATTTTACTGGAAGAGACGAAATATGCTGTGTGTGTTGCATCTAATCACCTGAACACATCTTTATTTGTCTCTAATTGCAGATTCCCACTGCACTGCATTAAGTGGTCAATCTTTGCTGTTGCAAAGTGGTGTAGTCACACAGCTTCACCTTTTCCAGCTGCTTAGAGGCTTGATCCAGTGACAATGTTGAAAGAGACAGGACACTTCTTGTTCACTGTGCTTCTGATATGTGATACTGTATCATCTATTTGATAATTAAATTGTTTAGTGGGTGAAATAACGGTTATTTTTAGTGTAGTCTCAATTTTGCATTACCAAAAGGAGATAACTCTAGACCTTGAACATTGTAAAGAATAGGTTGCCTTTTGGCAGTCTTGAAGATAATTGATTTCCTACTGTAATTTCATAATTTCATCCTTTATGTATTTATAAGCTACATATCCAAACCCAGCTAGCTACTTTGAGTGAATCACACACATGTGCAAACATCTATCTATGTTTGTGGCCCAATGGCTTCTACTTGCTGGGCCAAGAAAACTCCGTTCAGGTCTCAGCTGTGTGCCAGTCATAGTCATTTGCCAGGATTGCAGGGCAGAATTAAGTAGATGGGTGACTATGTGGAGTGTAAGTGACTCTTTGTGCTTGAACACTCCATGAGCAAGCAGGAATAGAGGCACTGCTAAACAATTCTCTTTCCCTGCCTCAGAGCCACAGCTGGACACACTCCTCCTCCAGCTTGTTCCAGACAAGCCCGTATTACAGCCTTTCATGCACCAATAGATACTAGCTGGAAATATTTTGTTTAACACTTATTTTTCTGCTCTTAGGAAAAAAAAAAAAGAGTGATATGTTGTAGTGGTTTGGACTTTGATTTTCCCCAGAGGCTGAGAAAAGTGGTAGACCCCAAGGGGTGGAAACCTCTGGAAGTTTTGAAATTCTACCCAATGGGCGCTCCTGCAGAAATGTCAACATCTCACAAACCAGACCGGAAGAGAAGAGTTGTAGTTTTGGTTTTGGTTGTTGGAGAGGTGGCCATGTTGTAGAGCCACGAGGTAGGGGCTCTGTGCCCCTTGGGGCCTCTGGCCCCCTCCCAGCCCCTGGCTGGGGGGCTGCAGGGACCTGGAACAGCATAAAGCTGGGCTAGGTGCCTGTAGTTATGCTGGGAGATGTTTTTCTCCATGGGCACAGAACAGCAGCCGATACTGACCAGAGAAATGGTGGCAGAGAGCCAGAGATAAGGACCTGAACTGAAGGAGCAGCAGAAACAACATGCAGCACCAGAGAAAAGACTCCTGGAAAGGGAGGAGAAGAAGAGAGCAGCTGATTGACAGAGTTTGGCGTGAGACTGTACCAGATTCCCCAAAACTCCCTTGAGACCCCTCTTGGAGAAGAGGGACATGGACTCCTATTTAGGAGAAGAGTTTTAGACATGCAGCACTGGAGAGAGAGAGAGGAGCTGAGAAGCTCAAGAGACGTCCCGGAGCTGGACCGGGACGGCCAGATGGGATGCGGGGGGAGTTGACCTTGGTTCTTCCCCCCCTTGCACTGCTGCCACAGTGGCAGCCTGAGAGGCAGAGCACAGAGGCCCTGCAAGCAAGGAGCTGAGTCTCCTGCAAGAGATACCAGACAGTCACGAAGACCCCCCTGTGTCTTCGTGATATGACGTGGTGATACAACCTTGTCTGGGGTTACGAAGCCCACGGAAGACCCCTCGGTTGAGGCGATGGGGCCGGGGGAGTTTGATACCTCCCTCGTGGAGTGTTGGCAGAAAGCCAGCTATCAGCTGCTGCATGTGGAGAAGACAGACAGACTGCTGCCTCAGAAGATGCTGCTGCTTAAGGACTGGAAGGGATCTGTCCTTCTTTCCCTCCTGGACTTTTATTTGGAGGGGAGAGGAGACCTGATCCACTGTAAATACTATATGTCATGGTAGAGATAGTTGTGATCATGTGTATAATGTGATATGGTATTTATTTGTACAGACATTGTAATATATTCCCTTTCCCCCACTTTGAGTCTGGTGTGTTTTGTCTGGAAAAGCTCATCTCACATTAGGTTGAGATGTGGGAGGGGGAATGGAGCTAGGGGATTGGATTTTGGGGCTATCTCAAACCATGACATATATTCTTTTTCAATACTGAGCAGAACAGTTTCTCAATATGATTACTCTTTCCCATTGACAGAGGATTTTGGAACATAACAAACCATGCCATTCTCTTTTGCCTGCAGAATCTACTTTATTTTGGGAGCTTTCAAGGGATTTCAAAGCACTGGGCAAGACAGATAAATAAGAATATAAATGATAATATATACAAGAAACTGCATCATCACTTTAGTTGAACATAGATCCAGGATGTTCATATAGGCGTGTAAGTCAGGCTTCTCTTGAATTAACTGGAACTAAATATAGCCATTTATTCCTAAAATATTGGCTATTTTCTGGTAGTAGCTGAACTGCAAATGTATTAGGAGTGCACATGAAGTAGAGAAAGGTTACAGTATGAGCTATAAAGCTGAACAAGCGTCCTTTGTCAGCGCATCATGAGCACACGGTGCTATTGTTCACGTGTTATGATATGACCTTGGTCTCATACCGTAATTTTTTATTATCATATAGAGTGATATAAAGCTTACCCAGCTTTTTGAACACAGTCCATCAAATAACAGCCTCTGTCTTCTCTTTGCATTAAATTCTACAGTGATTAATTTCACTTGTAATGAAGTTTTATAAGAAACTTAAAAGCAGAACAGATTTATCACTTGGGTTATCAAATCTTTGCTAGTGCCACTGGAGGAGTTTAAGAATATAAATCTTTGAGAAACAGATAAAACAAACAAATCATAATCTAAGATCAAGTAGGGATCCACAACCTAGGACAAATAAAGTCATCTTGCAGATAAATACACAAGACTATCATAAATATCACTTAGTTTGTTTGAAAAGCTAATACCAGGGATTGACAATTCAATTTTAGTTTGAAATAAGCAGTGATCTAAAACTTCAAGGAGAGCAATACTAGTCCTCATTGACAACCTAATGAACAAACCAAAACCAAGTTAATAAGTGTCCTGTCCTGCCAGCCTCTGAGAAAAAATGTAAGATAAGACTCTAATGAAAGAGTTAACCATCAAGTGAAGACTTCTTGAGGATCTCAGTGGAAGTGTCTTTTCTGTCCTTTGGAATCTGTTAATTTAACTTCTTGATCTAAAAAATCCTATCAGCCCAGTTCATATTTGGACAACCTGTTGCCTTGAAGCCAAAGGACTGCATGATTTTGACAGAGAACCAGGCCTCAGAATAGCTCAGGGTTAAATCTGAAATATTGACTCTGATTTCTTACAGAGTAATTTTGTATTGGACTGCATGAAAATATGAGCATCCTTGCACTCTGCTGTCCTCTGTGCTGCCTCGTGTCCTCCCTTCCCCTGTGCTGGGTTGGTGTCATGCAAACCATGTAATCTTCAGACTGATGAGTGAAGAAGTCTTACACTTACTTTCTTCTTATTATCTCTTCCTAAAAGATTGTCATCATCCCAATAGACTGATCTAGATATAACATTTGATATGGCCCATAGGTGCTGGTCCACATTCAGTTTTCTCTTTGTAATTAGATGAGAGTCACCATGTCAACAGTGAAACCACAAGTTGTTTACTGACAATTCTTTTCCAGCTTTACATTTGGATCTTGCTTGTGGTCCTTAAGCTTCAACATTGTGAAATGAGGTGAAAATTCACAGAATCACTGAATGGTTGAGGTTGAAAGGGATCTCTGGAGGTCATCTGATCCAATTGCCCTGCTTAAGCCAGGCCACCTAGAGCAGGCTGCCAAGAACTGTGTTCAGATGGCTTTTGAATATCTTCAAGGATGGGTACTCCACAACATCCCTGGGCAATCTGTGTTTCTCACTTGGGGATAATTAGGTTCTCTGTGACAAGTCTTTAAAAAACAGTTTTAAGGCCCAAACTGAATAGCCTAAACAGAATTTGTATTCATACCAAAGGTAAAAAGGCTTAACTGCAAGTACTTGACCAGCAATATTTATTTAAAAAAAACCCCTGGTTTTAATAAGTACATGGAGTTTTCAACTAGCTGTACATGAGAAAAAAAAACACCCTGTTATCTAGGACCATGGAGAATGTGAATATAGACCCAGAAACCAGTAAAATTACACCTAAATTTTAAGACTTAATTATGGCTTTGTTACAGACTCTGCTCTCAGATTTATAGCTAGTGATTTATAAGAGCAGCTGTGTACTGAAAAAAAAAAATGAAGAAGAAACTTGTTAATTTATTACTAGAGTCTAGTCAGTGGGAAGTAAATAAACTCTTTCCTTTCTATATTTGTATTTGAGTTTATCTTTGACTATACCTTTAGCTGTTACATTATCCAAAAAGGGAGCTTTCCCCCATCCCAGTTCAGCTCCCAGCCCAGCTCATTCTGTGTGCACAGCACAGCAAAGGACAGGGAGAATCTCAAAACCTCAGCCACCTCTGGCTGCCAGGGGAATCTGAGGCAAGCTGAATGCAATTTGCACACTGGAAGTTGTCCAGCACACCAGGACTATCATCTTCAGTTTTTCAAAAAGGTCTAGGGGAATGTTAATTAACACAAGAGCCCAAGACCTTGTTTTTATGTGTCTTCTGGAGAAAGGACACCGGGCTGGAGAGAGGCATGGAATTTCTAATGAACACAGAGGGTAGTTAAGTTGTTGGCTTTCAGCTGGGATAGTCGTGTTGTGCTCAGAGGCATATGGCAGGTTTCAATGATGGGAAGAGAAGGGAAATACTACTCAGAGTCATGACTGACTCATTTTATAGCTGATTAGCTAGATGATGACTTACCTGCAAGCCTGAAAACATGTAGCTTGAGTGGGAGTGATTTAGACAAGCGATCTAGACACATATCTGAGCATAAGCCACCACTCCAAATGATGGCACCTATATATGTGGTGTATGCAACAGAGAGGCAGTTTTGGCTGTAACTCTGTAAAGCTTCCCAGAACACGTCTGGTGCACAAAACCCTTTTTGTTCTCTGTGCTGTTTCTACTCTTTTAAATAAAAATGAAAACATACACTATGAAGCTGTCTGACAGACTTGAATTTTGGACTCTGTCTCATTGTTTCTGCTAGTTTACCATCAAAGTAATTTTAGACAGGAAATCCACATTTTGCTCCTTATGTATATCATGATTTTATGAATGCAAAAGCCAGAGTTTTTTGTGCAGTACGGAATTCAGGCAGACTTCAAGCAGGAACAAAGAGAGAGAATATACCTCAAAATAAAGATGTACTCATAACTGAGCTCTTCTCTGTATGAGTGAACTACGTTCTCGTCCATGACAAGTGGAATTAGTACCATACACAGACTTATTGTTGGAGGAGGGACACGCAGATTAAGCCACTAGAGGGAGATGCAATATGCATTTGGCTGGAGTTAAGAGAAAGCTTTATGCCATAAATTCCTTTGCAGCAGTTGTAG
Source organism: Pseudopipra pipra (assembly GCF_036250125.1). Taxonomy (NCBI): domain Eukaryota; kingdom Metazoa; phylum Chordata; class Aves; order Passeriformes; family Pipridae; genus Pseudopipra; species Pseudopipra pipra. The sequence goes on from NC_087554.1 coordinate 56,203,192, forward strand.
GCAGCACAGTATCGGCAAGTCAAGTGAACAGGGCTTTTAAATTTTTTTTCCCTACTATGTAAAGGATACACATATATAAAAAATGGAACTGTATAATATGTAACATGTAGAGGCATAATTGATTTTTAGCAATGTGTTTGAGTCCATGCTCATGCCAGAATACATTCAAATATATGCACGGCAGTTGCTGTGTGGTTCTTGTGCTACAAATGGCTCATTAACACAGCTCACAGCTTCCACTCTGTCTCTTTGTGGGGTGTCCAGCACCAGATTGTGATGATATGATTGTGATGATATGATGGTTTCTGGGTAGCAAAAATTCTTTAATTCTAGATAAAATATTGACAGCCCTGGGCTAGGGCCATGTTGCTCTTCTCTCTATGTCCAAAGCCATCTTGATAATGAGATACTGGGCTTCTTGAGAACCTTGTGAGGCATGATTGAAGCTGACCTTCACCCAGCTTTCCAGGGTGTGTGACAGGTGTCTTTTAGCTCTTGGACATATACTTTGTTAAATGGTTTACTGGTTAGGAAGATTACCCCCTAATTTGAGGCATGATGGCAGGTCTTTAATGGGAAAATATCAAGCACAGATAGAGCAACTAAAATAATTTTGAGGGACTGGATTAGAATTTAAAATCTGTTTGACAAATGGGTGAAATGAGCTGAGAAAAACTGGATGTAGTTCAATGAAAACAGAGAAAAGTGGGCTCTTCTAAGTGGAGATAATGAACTGTACAAACACCGGATGCAAAACGTCTGCTGGGCATCAGCCCTGTGAAACAGGATCTGAAGGTCACCAAGGTTCACAGGCTGAGCTTGAGTCAACACTGTCACACGACTGCAAAAAATAAATATTATAGTGGGCTGTGTAAACAGGAGAGTTGCACATAAAAGTCACATGAATTAATCCTTCCATGCGGCTACACAAAGACAGTGCTCCTCACCTGATATCTTGGCTCTGTGCTACAAAGAGAGGTGGGCCAATGATGAGTATCAAACAGAGAGCACAAAAACATTCAACAGTCTAAAAAATGGATCCCTTTTGGAAGAGTTGGGTATCTTCAGCTAGAAAAAAAAAGAAGATAACAGATACCAAGGGTGTGAAAAGTTGCTGCTAAGAGAGAAGGAATTGTTCTCTTTGTCCTCTATGGGTTGGACAAAGATTAATGAGTTATTGTCTAACTTGCAGGAAAGGAGATGTAGGGTAAACATCAGGAAAAAGCTGTAGGTGATAAATAGCTGGGCAATAGAAGAGATTTCCATGAAATGTGGTGCAATTTCCATCATCTGAGATTTTTATGAACAAGGTAAACAAAAGAAGTGAGTGGGTCCTGCATTGGGGGTAAAGAAACAGAGTAGACAATCTCAAATAGGATCGTCCAGTGCTACTTCTTGACAGTATGACACATCTTTTTGATAAAAAAATGGGCTTCAGCAAATATATGTTTGCTATAAAGCTAATTATAAAAGCAGTAGCATAAAATCAGAATTGTTTTTGCTGTGTAGAATCAAATCTTCCTAATTATCTGATACACATAGCAAAAAATATTCCACAAAAACTTGTTCTGGCAGGCAGATGAACCACAGAAATTAAGAAATTCTTTCTTATCTAAATTCTACAATAAGGTGATCCTGGCACATTTCTTTCTCAAGTGAAAGTAGTGGCTTTTTGTTTGGCTTTTTTTTTTTTGTGTATCCGATTTGAATTTAAAACACAAACATCCTGGCAGTGCTGCACCCTGGGTCTGCCACACATTCTCTGAGAAGAAAAGTTCCACGCCCCCCTTGTTTACACCCCTTCCTGGCAAACTCCCAAATGCCTTGAGTCCAATCCAAAAGCACTTCAAATAGAAACCATACAGCTATGGAGGGAATATTTTTTCTTTAACGAAACATTTCTATGGTACTTTTGAATAAACATTTTTTAAGGTTTGCTATTAAATTTTATTAGCTTCCTACTGAGTAATACAGACATTTGGATTGCTCTAAGTGGCAAACAAACCAACCGTATATTGAAACAAACAGAAAATCCAACAGGACATCTTCTGGGAAAGATTGTTCTGAGCAGGGCAGACATCACTGGTAGGGTTGCAATGCTCCCAGCTGCTACATCCCACCACGTAAGCTCCGTGTCCTGGGGCCTTTTGTACTTCCTCCTTTAAAAATAATTATTCATTGTTTGTGATTAATGAATCTCTTCATTTTGGGATGTCAGTTTTTGTGGTTCCTTTATATTCTGCACAGAGAGATTTGTTTAATGGCTGACAATTACAATGGGATCATTGTCTCAAGGAATGAAAAGCAGACAAAACATTGTTTGGATTTTTATTTTTTTTTCTCTTTAAGATTAGTAATGGAATCCAGAAACAGAGATCCAGACAACTTTCTGATGGAAACCAGTTTAAGGTTGTTATTGGTTCTATTCAGCCCCCTGGAAGGATTAAAAGATTGTTTGTTTTATGTTACAAGCCTCTCCCCAGTTTATGTACAACTGACACATCAGCTCCCCTGCAAGAAGCCAGCTGGGGGATGAGGACGGATGTGAGCTCCATGCAATGGCCCCTGCTCAGCTGGTGCTTGGATCCCCCCTGCCCAAACAGGGTCCCACTCCCACTTGTGTCCCACACCTCTTTCCCCTGGTGGAGTCCAGGGGCCAAGTCCAATGGTACAACTTTGGGTGAGCCTGAACCCAAAATCCCACCACTGCAGGGGATGGACAACTATCCCTAAACTTCAGCTCAGCATTATGAAGGGCTTGTTCCCTGGGAGGCTGGGCTGTCCTCCCCTGGCAGCCACAGCTGGGAATTTGACTCCAGAAATTGACTGCCCCTGGATGGGAGCGTGACCTCGTGCGAGCACTTCTGTGGGCACTAGGGCTGGTTGTTGCTTTCACTTCAGCAGGCCTGGATGTTTGCCCATGTCTGTGGGGTTTTGGATGCCTCAGTGAGATGCCAACCATTCCAAAAGAAAGGGTAATTAAAGAAGAGGAAAACAAACATGCTTTTTTCCCTATAAACATCTTTATTTCCTTCAGTGAGAATACTGGTTCACTGGCAACAGAAATTAAAACAAAACAAGAAAAACCCCAAGAACTCAAATCGTAATAAAATCGTTCTTTTATTTTAGAGAGAGAAGTTTCCTCCCCTGCCCTCTCCATCCCCTTTTTTTTTTTTTTTTTTTTTGTCAGAACACTGCCAGACAGCTGCCAGCCATAGGACTACACTTACACAAGCCAACCGCTTTTCACATCTTTGGAAATGAATGTTGGAGGTACTTTGTTATGCTTAGCTGATTTATCTGGACACAAAAGGAATGTAGGCACTCTGATGTAGATTAAACGGTCATTTTGGTGGTTGAGATAATTTCAATAGTGCGTTCATGGGATTCATTACTTAGAGTTATCCATCAATTTGATGAGCCCAGAACTATGAAAAACAAACAATCCCCAATATGAAAGAATTTCTTAAAAGAAATAAAACAGCAGCAAAATAAAATGAAACAAAGTAACAAAGAAAAGGAAGGGAAAAGGAAGGACACAAGCACCTGCATCACATCATGCTTTAAATTCAGCCTAAGGATTTTAGTTCAGGTAATGGTTTGAAGCCCAGCATTTCACAAAGTAATTTTCTCAGGCACTGTACTGACTGCGTTGTAGCAGAACAATCTCATCAGGGTATGAGAACAGTGAAAATATTCTGCACTGGGCTTTCCTGAATTACAATGAGGTGCAGAGCCAGAGCCCTGCTGGAAATCACTCTGCTGTCTGAGAGAAGAGAACGGGTCACCCTCTCGACCAGGGGACGAGTGTGGCATTGCACGCAGAACCAGGCTTTTGTATCTCTAACAGTTATCTACTTCCCAGGGGCCGCCTAATTGCCATTACCATCAATCCCCTTGTCACCTGCAATTTCAATCAGTCTCCTAAAGGTTTTCCTACCTGGGTTTTCCCTTCGGTGCTACTTTCCCCTCACCAAACGAGCCTTGGATATCTGTCAAGCCAAACGCTTAAGTGATCATTCCGGGAAGGCCAGGGAGCAGCAAAGTCTTTGATTATAGATGGCCTGTTGTATGTGAGATTAGGTATCTGCTCCACTGTGAAGCTAAATGATACAATGCAGGGGCTGAATAACTCCTTTCAGTCATGGTCTGAGGTTGCTGTAATCCTTTTTTTTTTCTTAAACTGTGGCTAGCCATGTGTTTTCAGTTACAAGTAAATGCAAATCAATCTGTGTGATTTGAGAGTTGGGAAATCACGCAATTTTCTTTAATTCATATTATATTAGCTTTTATCCACAGGATAACGTATGCACATGGAACTTGGGCAGAGGAGAAAGGCAGAGGGGAAAGGGAGGCAGCAATTATGTATGCTGTAATTGCTCCCACCCAATATTATGGCATGCAATGCATTTGATATGACTGTAACTCCACAGTAGTATGACATTTTAAGCAACATCAGCATGAGCTTTGCCACTTCAAGCCCCCATATGCCTCTCCATTCTCCATTTCCACTCACAGACCTCATTCCCTTTGCAGATGGCATTGCTTACCAGCAGCTGCAAGAGCTATGCAAGGAACACACCATCCCAGGGAACTGTCCCAGGGATGAGGTGATGAGCTCTGAGTCTAAATTTTGGTTGACATCTCCAACACAAGAAGATTGAGAACTAGCTACCAAACCCACATCCAGCAAGGGTTGCTCTGGCTCCAGGAACACTTCCCATGGAGGCAGAACTGCAGGCCTCAGCAGTTCTGAGAGAGGCAACACTCAAACACTCCTGTAAAGGAATGAATTTTGAATAATTTAATGGAATGGCTGTTATTTTGTCATTTAGACCATCATTTCAATTGTTCTGAACATGTTATGAAAGAACAAAAATACAAGCTCAACACTGATAGGGGTGAGGTGCTGTAGCTCCTGTGATCTGGGCACATTTGTTCTGTCCAAGGACATGATCTTAGAATTGTTGCATCTTATGCTTCCCCTTGGCAAAGCCTGGCACTGGGACCAACATGCAATGCAGCATTTTCAGGCAGAGCTTTTAATTCCTTTCTTGGAAATGTGTTGTTTATTTGAGAGCCTAAATCAAGTAATTGAAAAGGGGTAGAAAAAAGGATTTTGGACTAGTATAAAAGTATGGGGTAACATCTGTGCCTGGACTCACTTTGCTTTGCAAGGGGCAGTACTCACACAAGTTGCTGCAATTAGGTCAGTATCATGCTGAGGTTTGATAAGCTGCAGTGGTGTGAATGGCACTCAGAGCCCCAGGAGGTCTCCTCTCAACCAGCAGTTCCTCTGCTTATCCTGTTAACTTCAAAGAAAATAAAAATTTTGTCCCACTAGTATCCTCAATTAAGTGGATAGTGAATTAAGGCATTAAGTTATCAACCCACCATCAAAAACTATCTAATTTTCTGTTTTAAAATGTCTGCGATTGAGAGGTTGCCTCTCTAATTCTTTCCTCTAATTCTACCAGTCTTGGTAGGCCCCTACACATGGGAATAAGGATGATTAGTGCAACTTACAGAGACTTAGCAGAACTTTGTTCAACTTTCAGTAACCACTGAATTTGGTCCAAGGATACTAGAGTTCTGCATTGTAAGCAAAAGAAACCACCAAATAAAAGTAATCAAAAAATACTAAGCTCATATTTATTTAATATAGTGATAGGTCTCAAGAGAGGATTTTATTTCCAAGAGCTGAGTTACAGGAAGATGTGAACAGTTTTAGTGTAGTGATTGCCTGAATCTGGGGTGTCTTCATGCTGGGAGGGGTATAAAAAGAAGGTCAAGACTTAAAGATCTAAAGATAAAGGGAGAAGAACTAGAGCATAACGAGATGGAAAGATGATCTATTAAACAGAGCAGTGGACTTGTATAAAACTGTCACTTCTGTAGGAGAAGGATAGTGCACATGGCTGAACAAAACCTGCAACCCTCTGAACAGTGCTATACCCAATAAGGTCAACATTAATGAACAAATAGTGTTCCAGTGATGCAGGAAATAAATATCTCATGCTTTTATCCAAGGTGGAGGGTCTCAGCTCCTCACTATTAACCATCTCTGTGGTAGGCTGTGCTCCTTTGTTTACTTAGCTCTCTCCCATGAATCCCAAGCATCAAGTGATTCAATATTGCCCTATCCAGTGAGCAATCCAGCATAAAGTACATACAAGCAGGCTGATTTTTCAGATGAAGCCACACAATAGTTCCTTTTTAATTGCATTTGACATTACTGGTAATGTTCTGTGCAGCTCCCATGCATAACACACATTTAATTGTACCTGTGTGGTAGTGATAACACTACAGCATGGTAATTTTCTGTATTTGTAGCATGTGGGAGCCAATTCATTCTGGGTATTTCAATGCAGTTTATTAACTGGGAAGATTGGGTAACTGGAACCTCCTTTATTAAAGTTATTGGCTGCCCTGTAGCAATGGAAATAAATTGTGATAATAGCCAGAACAAATTAGCTTGCGTATGAATTAGCCCTTAAATGAAAAGAGGAGGGGGAACCAGCCTTCTCTTGGTACATAAAATGCCTTTATTAAGGAAGTACGAGCATATTAACAAATAAAAGTAAACTTGTATAAGGAAAGAAATTTTATCTTTCCAGACACCTGGAAACAACAACTTCAGGGTTGAGGTCTGATTTAAGCCTCATGGACAGGCACCGTGGGGGACTTGGGGAACTTCCACTTCAGACAACCTGTACCCCCAAGAGCAGTGCCAGGTCAGGGCTCTGCCTTGGGGAAAGCTGACCTTCAGACTGGAAGAACTGAGGAAAATCTTGCAAAGGCAGTTCTAGAAACAGTATAACTGTGTCAGCCAGTGACTAGAGCGCTGAGCAAAATCACCAATACTGCTCTCAACCCTGAGCTGGTCATACCTCTGAGTGATGTAAGCAGAAGTACCATTCAGTGGTAGGCAGAAGATCTCTGTGTTTTACTATTTATTGTAAAAAGTCTCAATGCATGGAAAATCCATAGTGGCTTAGGTCAGCCAGAACTAACTTCATCCATCACCGATTTTTGCTCAGTTTGTGAGAGGTGCTGTTGTACCTCTTCAGAGATTTGGGCCTCTTGTGAGGTCACTTTAGCACTATGGAAAGATCCATAGGAATGATTCATGGAGCTCAACACAGACATCTACTGCTGCTACAGGCTATCCATCTTGACCCTCGTTGGAAATCCAAGGGGGTTTGGATAATATACACATGGCACATGCTGAACTTGAGGCACATCTCAGACACTATATGGTCTCTAAAATGACACTAGATCAAACCATCAGACTGCTACCCTCCTGACTGCAAGGGGCTGTGAATACACACAAATACTTACTTGGTGCTCTGAACTCCCTTTCACGTTGCACAAGAAAATGTCAAAGGATTGATCTAAGAAAACCCATAATCTTTGCAAAATAGATTACTCTTTTGTCTTATACATAGTTGAGGTTCAGAATCAATTCTAACACTGCTGAGTTAGTCCATATTTTCACTAATGCATGAATGCAATGAGTACCAGGTTGATATAGAGTAAGTGCTTGAAATCTCATAGAGTTGTAGAACCATAGAATCATTTAGGTTGGAAAAGACCTTTAAGATCATTGACTCCAACCATTAACCCAGAACTGCCAAGCCCATCACTAAACCATGCCCCTAAATGCCACATCTACATGTCTTTTAAATAACTGCAGGGATGGTGACTCCACCACTTCCGAGGACAGCCTGTTCCAATGCTTGACAATCCTTTCATAAGAAAAGTGGAATTTGCTAACTTTATATTATTCTTACTGTATTGTCAGGGAAAAAAACACCTCAAACAAAACAACAAAAACTATTTAAGTCAATGGTTTCTTTTAATTCAGAATGTGGGAATTAGCAGAGTGAGATTGAAGAGCTGTGGATGCTGTCCCTGGCTCTGACACTGACATGCTTTATGGTCTCAGAAACATTGCTTCTGCTTCTGCTCCATACTTCACCTGTTTGGTCCACCTTGCCTTATTAGTCTGTAAAATATTCAGCTTAAGGACTGAATCTTACCATGACTTGAACAGTACCTAAGCACAAAGGGCCCTTTGATTTCAGTCAGAACCACTAGCACAGGTAAATAGCACATTTTAACTGTAAATCGTGTCAGAGGAAAAGTTGAATTTAAAAAGGGAAGAGGTGAAGTGTGAGCAACATGGGTTACATGTGTGGGAACACAACAGTAGGGGGGACTTTTAGTGATGGTGGTCTCAGCTGATGTCTACCTTTGTTGTTGTTGTTGAAATCAATTATTTTGGACTTAAAATTCAGAAAGTGCCTATCAATTTGTGAGGTGCTTTTACTTTTCAAGGTAACATGGGACCATATTGAAAGTCCATACCTGGATTTTGCAAGGACACTCCTGCCAAGCCTATTGAGACTCTTTTTTCTGGAGATTCTTAAAATGTCCTTTGCAGGAAATCAAAATATCTCTGATTTTCCTTGGGCTGTTTTGAGAAATTCTGCCAATGACAACAGAAAACAAGCTTCAAAGAATGACCCTTAAAAGGATTTAGCTGCATTGTCTATGGAGGTATCTCCAGAGCTGCCTCTAATGCACCATCATTATGCAACACAGTATAATCCAGTCAAAAGATATTAACACCTAAGGATAGAGGTGGAGGCTGATGTAAGTTTTTATTGGTATTTTCAACATTGTAAAAGCCAAGAGACCCCATCTAAAATCTGTTCAATACCTCCTAGCATCAGGCATGGTATCACCCTGCAGCAAGTGACATTGCCTCAGTCAATGACCAAAAAAACCCCAAAGGCTGCCATAACACAAAAATGACCAGAAGAGGTGACAACCAGAACAGGGATTGAACCCCAGGCTGAAAACCTCTTCATTTGTACAGTCAATCAAATAAGATTTTGCTGCTCACCAGTGACCTAGGGAGGACTGCAAATGCGGTATCAGACAGAGAAGTCTCTATGCAGAAAAAAAATTATTGGCAGGGCACCCTTGCTAGCAGTCTCAGGAGGCCAAAGGGTCAGTCTTACTGATCTGCTTGCTGCTTCCCTCAGAAAACAAAGGAATGCTTCATCTTTACTCATCACCTCATCCAGCAAAGCTAGTTTCAATTTCATGCATCACCCATTTTTCTTAAAGCTAAGATAAAAATCTTTTTCTTTTTTTTTCCCCTCATTCTTTTTCCTTCCAGAAGATTTAGGAATAATGCTTAACTGATGCCTCTTTAATTTCAGAAATTGGTTACTTGGAGTGAATTTCAGTTTGCTCAGTCTAGGGGAAAATCCATGAGCAGGAGAAATTAGTCTTCTGAATGGCAAGAACAAGAAGGAACTGTTTTATAAAATAATATAAATGCTCAGATTTTAATCAGAAGAATGAAACAGAGAAGAAAACTGGTATCAGAGTGCCTTTGTCCCACTCAAGTGGGTCAGAGGGACCCTGAAGATGTTCTGAGTCATTGCTTACAATTCCTTTTCAGGGCACATCTGATACAACAGAGGTTATTTTCTTTCATCTGTCCACTTTTTCTTCCCTTTAAAATGGAGGTACTGGGGTATTTTATGGCAGGAGGGGGACTTGTGCCATTTGTCTGACATAAAAGTGGTGGAGGAAAGGCATTTGTTGGGGAGAAATTTACAAAGGGGCTTGAATCACAGCTCTGAATTCAAAATAGTTTCATTTCCTCTGAACACTTTTTGAGGAAGCTGAAATACTGGGCCTCCGCCTTGACACAAATATCAACACATTTTGTGCTTCCTTTCACCAAATAGGTGCAAAATAGGGTAAAATGAAGAGAAAACAGAATATCAGAATGCCAGTAATCCTGTTCAGCAGAAATTATACAGTGGCTGAAATTATTAACTGTAAAAATAAATGTGTTCATTACTGAGTGAGGGGAGTTAAAGGAAGTCACCCCAAAACAAGTGTAAACTCAAGGAAGAGTAAGTCAAACAGCATTGTTACCATAAGAATATGTAAAACATTCTGGCTTAGGCCTAAAATAGTCAATCAAACATCACAATGTCACCATCGTATGTATTTCTACTATAATTCATATCAACATCAATAAGTGAGAATTCAGTTGACAAAGGAAACATTATTTTAAAACAGAAATTACTGCTCAGTAGTATACGCTGGAGGATGTTTGAAAGTTACAGTTTGCACCAGCATATACTGTACATCTTAAGCAATAATTTTCTTTGCATGATCAACTGGGACATTTTATTAAAAATAAATTAGGTTTCAAAATGAGGTATTAAAAAAGTTAATAACATGTCATAGACAACAGCATTTATTGGTAATAAGATGAAAGGAAGGACAGACATGCAGAGAAAATGGCTACAGGAGACAAGTTCAGAGGAATGAATACACTGTTTTAGCTGGGTTCAGCATCGTTTCTCATTAGAAGTGTTTCTTTCTCTTTGCCATACTAGTTCTCACCCTTTTTTTCTACCACATCGGCCTCTTCTGGCTGGAATATGATGGCAGCTACATGGCAGACTTCAAAAAAACCCCTGCAGACTTCAGAAACAGATCCAAGATGAGATAATGGAGATTGCCTACTTTGCTGGGCTCCGTAGTGCTTTGCTATGTGCAACAGAGCAAACATCCCCCTTAAGTTTAAAAGTTCCATCAAATTACTCAAACAACAGCATGAACCAAATTGATTTTGAGAAATCAAAAGGCTCTGTCTCAGGATTTTTGACTGTTAACTGTTACACTCTAGTCTGCTGGAAAGCAGGAGATCCATTTCAGGTTGTTCCTTTACAAAGTCTCAGTGTTTTCTGAGTATAAGGAATTGGTCTAAAGGAGAAATTGCTCTTGCTAACTGGAGGAGATTACTAAGATGTCTTGTGACATAGAGCCAGTCAGGAGGGAGCCAAAGCCCAAACCTGTCTTCAGTGACATGAACTCTTTAGTTTTCAAGGACTGAACGTTTTGAAGTGGTTGTGTTTTCCCTCCCACTGCCCCTTTCTCCTTCGTCCCACACCATCCCCTCACCTCTTTCTTCTTTCTGATGGAACAACTTCCCAACCCACACACCACAGGGCCCCGTCCTCTTTATTACATTCCCAAAACTCCATCTGTTCAGAGATAAACCCCAAAAGTAACAGTGGGGTTGCTTTAGAGAAAGAAATTGTAAAAGTAGCACTGCCTGATAACGCCATGTGTACGAGGAGGTGGCCTAAGACACAACCAGCTACAAATAGTAGGGGCATGTTGAGCACCTCACAGCAGCTTTCCACACCTCTGATGGGCACACAGGCAGATGACCACTGCACTGGAGCTGTGTAGGTCCCTACAACTGTCATAGAGGGACTTGGACTATGCTCATCCTGCTTTTCACTGGTTAAACTGGTGACTGTGCTGCAGTTAGTGCATGGGACCTGGTTCCTTGACTGCTGTTTTTATTTAATGACATGCAGCTCCTGCTGCTACTGGTCGGGCTGTGGGGAACTAGTGAGTATTAGGAGGTGCAGCAGAGGAAGAGTAATTTCCATTCTGCTCATCTCCCATGAGAGGGCAAACGGAAGATTAAAACCCAAATCTCCTAGCAGTTTTTAAAACAAGGAAGGAATAATCTCAATAGTGGGTGACATTAACTCCTTCAAAAGCCCCAGGTTTTCTTGGCTGAAGGTGTCAGGGGAGACCGATGACATCCCGGTCATCTGCCAGAGCCCAGCTGGGGTCAGTAAATCATTCTTATCTAACAGCTATCAGGCAGCCTATATGAAGCAAGTAGGTCTGTTTCAGGGTCCCAGTGGGTAAGTATTCCCCCTACAAAACTGTCAGTGTAATTGGTGCTAATTGTCACAGTCAGCAGAGGCCATGAGGTGCTCTCTGCATGTCAGGGCTGAAGCAGGTGGGCAGAGAATCATGCTGAATGCTCAGCGCCCTGCAGAAGATACTGACTGGGCAAACCTGACCTATCAGGCCCCAGGCTGCCAGCTACTTATCTCCAATAAGTAAATAAATAAAAAAAAAAATAAAAAGGGAAGAGTCCCAGGCTGCATGTGAGCTGTATACAGGCCTATAAGGCCTGAAGTGTTTCACCAAAGGTGTTGCCTCATGAGTGCACTGGAGATGTTACTGAGTTAAACCACGGAAAATCTAAGTAATTCTGACCAAGGTGTATGCTACTTCCAAGATCTGGGAAAAAATATTTATTTAAAAAGCAAAATCAGAATGGCTTCCTTTGGACAAAACCATTTTTTCCTGTTACTTCATCCCATCAGTTTTGGGAAGCACTGTAAGAAGCTCTGACTTGCTGAGACTGGAAGGATACTTATTATGAATGACAAGAAATAAATGGATGATAAATGGAAAATTCACCTGGGGCATAACATTAAGCAATGACAACTGAACACAGGGTGAGCTAGCCTGCCAGACATAAAACTCCCTCCTTCTCTCCTGCTGAATGGAGGAAGGGGACAATATTTATGGCAATCCTGTATGGTTATGGTGTTGGTGTTCACGTCCCTTTTGCCCCTGACCTAGTATCAGCTGCTGTGCCAGTACAGACCCAAATCCAACACAAGCAGCATCCACAGTCAGTTTGTGTCCCTTTGCTGACAGAGTCAAGCCTTCCTCACTGAGGGGGATACACATGTGGTTTGCCAGGCTCTGGTCCCATTCAATCCCTGCATGATCCCCATGGTCTGTCAGGGATGCCAGTAAGTCTAGAAGAGGTGTCTTTCATAGAGGTGTTAAATTATCATAATTTTTGAAAGATATCAAGGTCATTATCAGATTGCATATAACTATTATCAGCATGCAATAGAGGTGCATAATGACGCCCTAGGGCAAGACAGAACTTAGATCTCTCCAATAAATAATGCAATTTAATTTTATAAGTTCCCCCACTTGCCTTTGGCCATGTGTCTTGCTATCCAGGGCACTTTGGAAATGGTGTATATGACTGTGTGGAAATGATTCTCAGATGGCAGAGGCAGCAGCATGGCTTGTCCACAGTGGGCACTACATGGCCACATTGTATGGCTGGGTCAGGAAAAGAGCATCACAGATTTGCCTGGCTGTGCTCTAACCTAGGCTTGCTGTATTGCTGCAATGTTTCAAATTCCTGAGAGCAGCAGTCAAGTTAGTCCTAAAAGGTGATGGGATGCCAGCTGGCATCATAAAACTGCTCCTTACCAGCCCAACATCAAAATCATCTGGCTGTCATTCACATTGATTGGGACTCTTTTTTACTAATAAAAGCAAGATTCCACATCAAGTATGATCCTAATGGTGCACAAATTCCTTCTGTTTGCCACTTTCACAGCTCACATGCTCCATGCTCTGATCAGAAAGCAAAGCAAGAGCAGACACCGGCTTATCCCTCCCCCCCTGCTCTCAGCTCCATGCCCTTCACACATAAGGGTTTGTCTTTGTAGACTAAGCCATAAGAAGCAGAACTGATAAAATATTCAGGAGGATTTTTAGTGACCTCTGCTGTAAGGCTCCCCACCTAAGGGTACCACAGGTTCAGAAGGGAAGAGTGAAAGAAAAATCAGTCTTAAGAATCAACTTTCCTGATCAGCCAAATAAACCTAATTAGTTAATGCCCCTTCATATGGAGAAATGTTCCTCTCTGTACAAAAATACAGCCTCTAGGTGTTCTGTCCTCTCTGTTCACAGTCCTGAAGGAATGAGAAAGTGCATAAGGCTTTATCACTCCTTCTTTTGCAACTGCTGAGGAGCAATAGGAAATCACTTCAGGACCCAGCCCAGTGTGCTGAGATTTAAGAATAATCAGGATACTGAAGAAAAAAAAAAAGCTGCAAAAAACCAGCAGGGCTTTCAGTCTGCTGGAATAAACCATGACATCAACTGAAAAGATGCTTATTTTGTTTGGTTGTTTATTTTGATGGGCTTAAAAATTATTTTCTTCCTCTTCCTTCAGGGAGAGAAGCTCCATCTCACAACATTCAGCTGGAGAACATACAAAACTTTATGGCTGTAGTTTGTTACCTTCTAGGAAGGCTTTGCTGGGAAAGTAGCTTTTGGGCTTTTTTTTTCTGCCATTGACTGCTACAAGACACAAAACAGTTTGTACCTGTCAGCAGAACCAGTCCTTTTTCTTAACTGCCCTGCTGCTCAACACTCTTATTTCACAGTGTCAGGCACTGTGAGCACTTTAATCTGTTAAAAGGGCTCTTTTTTCCTTTTAACACTGAACCCATGTTTTATTTATCAGTCTTTGATTTAGAAACGCTTAAAAGGCATCACACGTTTTCTAAGATGGATGACTTCTCTGTGGCTGTTGTGTGTGTCCGTGTGTGTGCACACAGGTGTTGTCATTGCTGCAAGTCCAAGGGAAAGCATCTTTATAAAGGAACACTCTCTGGCATGTGGTCCAGGGGAAAGCCTTCTCTCTAACAACACCTCTCTAAGCACGGAGAACTGTAAAGCTGTCCTGTAAAGAGCCAGATTCAGGTCTCATTGAACTCAGTGGGAGTCTTTGCCTTGGCTTTAGCATTTCTTATTTTCCAGGTCCTGCTGAGAGACAGAGAAACAGTGGTGAATGAAGGGAAACCTAAAAATTGCATTTTGTTTATGAGATTTTTTAAGGCCATATGAAACTAGTTAGATTTATTATCTACAGCTGATAGTATAAATTTTGGTCAGGGGTTACCGAAACCTAATTTGTTAGCTAGGGAAATATAACCCCCTCATTCCCCTGCTGTGTTCAGTGTTTCTTTGGAGCAAGTATATTCCAGCCCTACAAGCTACTCCTGTCCTCCAGCCTGCTTGACAAAGGTATAAGCTTTCTCCAGCCCTCCCACCACCCCACACGAGCTGTGTGGCTGTGTCAAGAGAATGACAGTGACCCCCATCTCCCCATATGCAGGCCAGAGAGCTCCATGCTGTGCATTACAGCAAAAGACTCCACTGGCTACAGAAATTGCTCAGTGTGTGATCCAGGGGCAGCCAAAAGCAGCTGTTTGACTCGCCAAGAGACAGTGTGCTGTTTGCAACTTGTACAAATTGCTGTTACAAAGAGTGTCTTTCACCCTGCTCAGGCATGCACACAGGCCCAGAGCAGATCCAAGACCCATCCATCACCTGCAGCACCTCTGCCTGACATGCAGGCCACATCTGTGCAACATTTCACAAGGAACACGCACCCCTGTGTGCACTCACGAATGAGGTCTCTGTACTGAAAATACCTGTACCCTTCAGTGGGGTCTTCCCTGGCTTTGCAACATCTTGAATGTTGATCTAGTATACAATTAGTGTTTAATTATGGTCTGGGAAAGGGAAAATACGTGCTTCCTCATGGGGGGAGAGTCTATACCAGCAGAGGCTGCAGCTCTGCCACAAGGAAATCCAGTATAGAGCCTGTCCCTGCAGCCACAGAGGACAATGGCTTCCACAGGGAACAGCTGGGAACAGGAGGTGAGTTTTGCTCCTGTCTCACAGCAACTGAGGAGGTCACTGGGGTAGTGGCAATCAGGCAACACGACCATCCTCTAACATCTCCTCTCAGTGTAGCCAACCAGGGTCCTACATCTGCAGACAGAAGGGCTGGCATCACTCTCTGGCCACCCTTTATATAGCCTGATTTACAGTCAGTTCAGGAGCTGTGATCTGTTCTCCCTGGAAGGAAAGGGCGCGTAGGGAGCACCTCCTAAAAGATAGAACACCATCAGGAGCATTCCAGCCATGTTATCTGGGACTCAGTCCCTGAAGGAGCTCATTCCCTTTCTTCCAGTCTAACAAAACTCCCTCACTGCGCACAGGAAGCTCACTGATGTGTGAGAAAAACCCAGGATGATATGATCAGGGACAACAAGCCCCACACTCTCAAAAATCAAGTAAGTGCCCAGTTAGAAAAGGTGATAAATATCCTGCATGAAAACTGGCAAACAACTTTTCTTCCCTTCAGAAGCAAACAAGAATGGCTCATGCTCACCACTGTTCTGCTATCCACTGATTCTTTGCAGTGTATTTTATTACCACTATCCTTGTCTACAACTTTTTCTACCAAGCCATTTCTGAAAGCATTGTTTTTAGGCCTGCATTTAAACAGGAGATCCCTGAAGCAGGGCTGCCCCCTCTCTAGCTCAATAGGCACTCTTTTCTGCCAGCCTGGCTGCTGCCGCAGGGTCTGTCAGATGCTCATGAGGATGATGAGATGTCTAGACACCCTTGAAGTCCTGATGGCTATTTGTCTTTCACTCACATTTCATTGTGAAGGAGTTGTTAATATTTAGTTGCTTAAAGAGAAAATTCTGTTCAAAACCCTCCCTTGATCTGAGCAGACTGTGTGTTGGTCCCATCTCCAGTAGCTAAGTGATATTTTCCCCTTGAAAATATGGCTCTTGCTCTAAAGAGACAGCTCCATTACGTAATCCTGTCAATCAGCTGCCAATCACATCGCTATGGTAACTGGGTGCCAAATACAATACTGAGATAAGCATTAAATCTCTGCCAAATGAGGCCCTCTGTTCTCCCCATCTCAAAACCCTCATCTTCCTTTTCTCTCTTCTCTTCTTCTCTCTCTGCTATTGATGTGCAGTTTTCACTTTCCTAACAAGGTCTCTGCAGTGACTCTCTGCTCAGTGTCCTGAAGTTATTGAGATAAAATTGAGTTTTGAAAACAAGGTTGGCTGAAATTACTTTTCAAAGAAATGTAAACCAAAGAAATGCAAACCAAAGAAACGCCTTTTTTTTTTCTTGTTTTGTCTTGTTTCATTTAGAGTCTCTTATTACACCCTCCATTTACATTAACATGCCATGGCTGCTGTCCATGTTCTCTGACCAGCCAATGACACAAGGACAAGGTCAGACCAAGGATCCTTTAACCTGTTATCCTTCCTCCAACAACAGCAGACAATTAAGGAAAAGCTGTAGGAAGCAGAAAAAATATAGGAATTCTTCCAGCAGTCTGTAGCTCAGAGACTTCCTGAGCTGGAAGTAACATCTGGAGCATCATAATAGGTTTAATACATCGAGTTTGTTGATCTCAAATTGAACCCATTCGTAATTTTGGCTTCGACAATATCCTCTGTCAAAAGGTTCCTCAATGTAATTAGTGCAGGGTGTGTAAAATTCTTCTTTATGTTTGTGTTAACTCTTCTTTTAGGGCAATTCCATCAACTGCTTCCTTGAGTGTTATATGATAAAAAGTACTTTAATTCCCCATTCCCGTTTCATTATTCATGGGCTTAGCACCTGTTGTTTCAGTTATTAAAAAAATGAAAATGTTTTGCTTCCCTGCTTATTTCCACATGCTGCAGGTTGAAAACACTGACATGTTTCCATATTCAAAATGTTATAAATAACCTTCTTGGAAAATTCTGTCTGCGGTGTTTTGAACCCAGCCAAAGTGGAAGAGGAATGAGACATATTGCTCCATGGGAAATTTTGCCATTTTGAGTTCTTTTCCAGTTTGAAACAGAACAGGTATAATTTTTGCAAAACTTAAACACGAAGTGACTTTGGAGAGCTCTGCATTTTTGTGTTCAAAGAAAGCAAATGTGTCCAATTGCCTAAAGCTGAAAAACAAAACCTGCCTGTCAAGCAGTTGTCTCACAGTGAAAATCAGAAAAAAAAGAAAAACAAAACTAAAAAAAAAAAGAGAAAAAGAAGTTTTTATGCCAAATACTATACTGTGAAATTTGGTGTTTTGACAACATCAGACGCGTTGGGATTTTTGCCTCTGAACTGAAATTTCATCCCCTCCAAATAAAAACCAAGCAACTCTCACAAAATATAGCTATCTTGAAGGAAGCCCCGTGTTGGCAAAAGCTTTCTCATGCAGTGCCACATTTTGCATCGCTTGATCTCAGGAAGGAGAAAAGTGGGCAGGATTTTATCTGTGACTCTGCCCAGTTGAAAAGGGTTGAATTTACAGGTTGGATGTCAGCTTTGCCCCAGTTTCCTCCTGCAAAGGAACCAGTGGCTCGCTGTTGTTGGCATTTGCAAAGACCCTGTGGCCAGAGGGGCTGCCGTGCCAGGACATCTCTCCCACTCGGTGCTAACTTGGATCTGCCATCATGTCCCATCAGACACCCCAACCAGCTGTCTGGGGCTGGCAGCCTCTGGAAATCAGGTATCTGGTTGCTCCCCAAAGCCGGGAGCCCTGTGCACCACGTGGCTGGGAGAAGAGGGAGAGGTTCTGCAATGAAATGGTATTTACAGGGCCACAGAGGCTGCTTTCCTCTGTGCCCTGCCCTGCCCTAGCAGTTGGACCACACTCACGAGCAGGAACGATTCCATCTTGACAGGTGGACATAAGTGTAGGTAACTAAAAGGTCACATACGTGTGTAAAAGACATTTGTTGAAACAGATGCTCTGAGCCAGGAATAAGAAATAGTCTGGAGCTCCCTCACATCATTAATATGGCATGATCCCCACCACTGGATTAACAACAAAAAACAAACATGGAGTTGTGCTAGGTAAGATATGTCTTTCTTGATTATAGACCAGTGTTTTATTTTAAATTCTTTTATTCCCTTTTTGTCTTTCTTCTATAGAATGGACAAACAAGGGTTTTGCAGATTTGGTAGCCTATTTTGAGAGCTGTGTGTGTTTGTAGGGTAGGGGAAAAAACCAACACAGCCCAAATGTGCTTCACAGCTTTGTATGTGGGTATGAATACAGATTAATATGATATTAATGTAATGCAATTAAGAGAAAGCTGATGTTATTGTTTGAGACAGACATTATTTCCCCATAGAAGAATAAATCAATTGCAATTATTGCACTTTCTGTAAGAATTTGCACATTTCACTCTAGGTCAGGTCTATTACTGAAATGAGGTACTACTATATTTTAGCTGAACTGAACAAAGGGCAGAGGCAGTGACAGGTACAACATGTAACTAATCACACTGCATGCATAACAACTCAAAAGCTAATGAGGGACAAACTAAACCTAAACACTCTCCTGAGTCTTTGCATTCTTTAAAAATAAAATAAAACCCAGATAATAAATACACAAATAAATAAATAAGGAAGAAAAGAGGCCAGCCTATGTCCGCTTTTCCACCAGAGCAGCAGTAACACAAATCCTCTTCTGGAGCTATTTATTGCCATCAGTCTTTGACATAGTCACTTAATGACCCCTGCACCTGTAATGTGATATACAGGAGAAACAAAGGCATGAAGGGAAAGGGCTCAGCTTCCTCTCCTTAATTGCTCCATACAAGACAAAAGCCACCCAACGAGTTGTTTGGAGAGGAAAACAATACCAAGTACCCTTGAAGTTGCTGTGGACAAACTGTGTGTAAGTAAAATTCTCCACCTGGAACAGATCTGGGAGACATGAGTGTCACCAGCACCCTCCTCCTATCCCCCAGGAAGAAACAGGAATGCTCTTATCCCATTTGGGCACCAAAATCTTCACTATGTAGATAGCTGTTTTGGTGTGAGGAGAGAGCTGGAGAGTCAGAGGAGCTGATGCAAAACGACTACAAGCCCTGTATCTCTGAGCCAGATAGAATCAAAATGTGCTTGGAGCAGTCTGG
This sequence comes from Pseudopipra pipra, assembly GCF_036250125.1. Classification (NCBI taxonomy): domain Eukaryota; kingdom Metazoa; phylum Chordata; class Aves; order Passeriformes; family Pipridae; genus Pseudopipra; species Pseudopipra pipra. The sequence goes on from NC_087554.1 coordinate 56,222,667, forward strand.
AAGCCAGACTGGCCAAGAGAGGGTATGTCTCAGCTGTGCTTTCCTAACAGCTTTCTCAAAAATAAAGAGATTTTAGGGAGTTCTGGTGCATTTGCTTCCCTGCAAATTATTTGTAACCAAAACCTGGTTACTAACTGACTTTTGATTGCACAGACCCTGTGTGCCCACAAGCTTATTTCAGGATAAATGTGAAGAACAACATCATTAAGCTTAAAACAATGGGATTCCCTGTGCTATGTCATTTCTGTGTGTTTGCAAACCTGAAGCCCAGATGGTGGGCCAGGGCACCTGTAGCATCCTACCAGGCACGGGTGGACTCCTGCCTGTGCTGTAGGCAGGCACCACAGGTCTCAGCTGGGAGGCAGCAGGTTTCCAACACATGGGGACAGCAGTGCCAGCTGCTGCCTCCAGGCTCAGACCAGTCCCAGGACGGCCCTTTTCCAGTCCAGTGCTAGACATGGGAGGACTGATGCTGGACTTGTTGACTTGGTGCTGGACAAGGGTGGAGGGCAGCTCCTCACAGAGCACCAGTCTCTGTTAAGGAGCAGTTTCATTGCTGCCTCCCAGCTTTGCACTGCAGCTTTTCTATGGCAGCCCATGGGAAAGCCTCCTTCTCCCATACAGCTGCCAAACACAGCCCAGAGGAGACACTGAAGGTTTCATGGCTAGAGATTACACCCTAGACTGAAAGTAGGTCTAATACTGTTCATCTGCACTATTAAAAGGAATATATGTGTGTGTGTGGGTAAGCTTAAAATAAATAGCTAATATTAGGGAGTTAGTTGGCAAAGAACTGCAAAAGACACTGGTTTTTTTGTATCTTATGCTGGAAGTCTTTCTTTGCATTTTGTTTGAATAGTTGCTGGTGTACCACTATACTGTTATAGTATCTTCAGCGCTAATATGTTTTTTTCTTTCTTTTTTTTTTTTTTTAAACAAGCATCAAGAAGTTCAAGGATCATGTTTTAAAACCCTTACATCTGCATTCAGTCAGAGAAGAGAAAGTCCTAAATCATGCCTGTTGTGTTTTTTGACATTAAAGAGCAATAACTAAGAACAACAGGACCTAATCTGTTCCATGTTTTCATGTCCCTCTAGCGACATGTTACAGGAATGGCTTTGATTGACATTTTGTCCTACAGAAAAAGCAAGCTTTCAAAGGGCACAAAACAATGCAGACACCTCACTCCACAGAATATTTTCTCCAAGACTTCATTTTTTGCAAGGATTTCTCAGAAATCACCACAAATGTATTAGTGACAAGAAACCCCTTATGTGGTTGAACAGGGAAAGCCTTCCAAGATAATGTCCTTTTGACTCTAATGTATAAAAACAAGCAGCTAAAGGGATATCCTTCTAGTATCCTTCATCACGTTCCATTGCCTTCACAGCACATCTTTAAACTCCATCAGGATTCCAACCCTGTCTCCAGCTAATTAAAAGAATACACAGGCACTGTGTTTTCCCCTTTTCTACACAAGGTGAGTGTGAAGTGTCAGTCAGATTCAGTAAGGTCGATCCCTGCCTGGTCCCAGCTCTGTGTTGTTGCAGGATTTAGTCCCCCCACTCCCAGCTGCTGAATACAGAAAGCACCACAGGAGACCTATAGCCTGCCCAAATAATTTCCCACCTCTCAGGGCTACCCAGGAGGATCTGTCTGTGACACAGACACCCCCATAAGGACATGGCTAATGGTTTAGATTGGGTTTTTAAAGGATACAGTCTTATGGAGGAGCTGGACTGAAGACATCTGTTTTCTGACATTGTATAAACAAGTCGATTCCCCTGGTCCCTGGCTGGAGAGGGAGATGCCTTTGTCCCTGTGAAGAGATGAGGTTCATGCTGTTCCCAAGAGCCTTAGTGGGAGCATACGTGCTATAGAAACTCCCCTGGCCAAAGCAGGGTAGCCTATGACCCAGTCATGCTGCATCCGTGTCCTTGCCCAGCTCTCACTACATTTTCAAGTCCCTACACACACACACACACACACACATACACACTCTCACATGTTAATGTCTTTGTTAAGAGGCTTATTTGTGACTGCCACATGCCATACACCTCTATCCATATCCATAGCGTCTACAATATCCATGGTCAAACCCAAATGACATTACAGAGAGTTACAGGTCCCCACAGTAAATACCCCACAGCCAGCTCCCACCAGAGCACCGTGGATGATACGAACAGATGTGCACAGATGCACGGGGTCACACGCTGGCTTTGAGTTACGTTGTCCCTATCCACATTTTTTGTGCCCCTCTTTCAAATGTTTTTTTTAGCGTCCAAAGCCAGCGTGCAGGATCTCCAGAAAGGACTAGCTCCTCCTGACCATTACAGACAGACAATAGATAAAAAGGGAGAAATTTTCCCTCCTGCTGGCTCTGCCTGTGTCAGACCAGGGAAAGTGGAAAAGGAAAGTGTGATCTACACAGAGCTATTTCAGACTGTCCAAGCAGAGAATCCAGGCTGGAATGCTTTGCAAAACAAGCTTTTAGCTTAACAAGCTCTATCTATTGACTCTATCATATTGGCCTTTATGAATATTTCATGCATTCTCCCTTCTGCCCACTCCTTACTGCATTTATTTGTTAAAGAGAACTTATTAAAACTGCAAAAAAATGCATTTGAGGACCATTTATTTTAAATACTTACAGGAGAATGTAGTCAAAAACATATTTTAAAGATTTAGCAGAATCAAACATTCAAGATTAAAGGAAGGAGAGAGCCAATTAACTATGTTACATAGTAACAGGGCAGTCAATAAGTCATAAATCCACCAAGTTGTCTTGGTGGTGAAATGTTTTTAATCATAACTAGATAAAAGGTATTTGGAAGACACGCACTATGCATTGAAAGTATCTTTAATGTACACATGTTAAACTCCACTCTTCAAGGTACAGAGCGCAATGTCAGTTTGCAACAGCAGAAAGCCCTCCTTGTAAGAAATTCATACATAAAAATTTTTCAATTATGTCTTAACAAAATGGAGAAAGGGCTCAACAGTCCAGAAAAGGTAAATACAAGACAGACAGAGCTCACTATAAACAGTCTTTCACCTTATTTGAGCTGCACAAGCTGATCTGGTTCTAAAATTTATACTGTAGGCCTCTTTATTAAATTTACATTTGAACACAGCCCCTTCTTTCCTAGAATATGATTTTATAGTGACAACATTCTAGGCCAGTAACAACGTTGTTAATAAGATTAGACTAAAAGTTTCTGCAGTTCAACTAGTGGGTGACAGAACCTCCTGATGATGAGTGTAGGTTTTGTGCTTATAGCAACCTGTGAGTCCCACTGTTCTTTTATTTGCTCCATAGATGCAGCACAGATTATGAAGCGGGTCCCTAGCCCAAGTTCCTCTTGCAGAAGGTATTCCAGTAATGGAGTGGAAGGGAGGTAAAATGAGGTATTCCGTTTCTCTGATTGCCAGAGGAGCTTTTGAACAATGAACTTCATTTTCCCTTCCACTGCATTAAAACAAAACTCTGCTTCTTCAAAAAACATCTATGAAATTAGACCAGCACAACATTGATGGCATGAACTAGAGAATTAGATTTGCTGTACTTAAAAGAAACAATTGAGGAAGATTACAAAAGGAAGGGCAAACTCAAAGTCTTCAGCTATCATTAAAACTATTCATATCCTTAGCAAGGCAGAAAATTGGATAGCTCTCCTTCTGTTCATAATTTAATGGCTTCTGTTCAGTCACAGCCCTACCTACCTGCTTAAAAGCAAATCATATGTAGCACTGATGCACATTCATTACCATCTTCTCTCCAGATAATTTGACAGTTCCATGGCATGGTGCCATAGTTGGTCGTTATCTCAATCCCCAAGTATCACACTCTCCTGCAAGATGTTACAGTGACAAAGAAATCATTGGTAGCTCCATTTGCCTTTCTTCATCTGGTCAGCATCCAGTCCAAGGGGAAGTGCTCCAGGGATTTTACAGAGGGAAGCAGGCATAAAACAGTCTCACTGCTTTTGTGTTGGTTTTGTTTGTGTGTTTGTTTTATTGGGGTTTTTAAATATTTAAATATTTACAGAATGAACAGTTAACTGGAAATAATGAAGTGTAAAAAAGTACCTCTCACCCTTAAATACTGGAAACTGCCCCCATTTCCTCCCACCAACTGGCTGCTTCTTATTCACTTAGGACTTTCTCTGAGGACTCAGGGAAGTCAGTAAAGACCTAAAGGGACCATTACTCAATCCTCCCTCAAGACTGCTGTTATCCCAGTATTCTCCACTGCCACAGCCTTTTGTGCCCTAAGAGGTTAATAGCCGATCAACAAGATGTTTATTATAAAATTGATATTAAAAAAAAAAAGAAAACAACTTCCAATTCAATAATTTTCTGCCTTATTTTCAAATGCTTCACCGTTCAGACTTGATTTGCATGATTTACTGTGCATATGTTTTTTCTCTGTTTCCAAGCCCAGAATTATCTCCTATTGGGGCTGTATCAGCTGCTGAAGCTTGCAGATTGTCTTTGTCCTTTCCAACCTGCAAAATATCATTTGCAGAATCCAAATCACTGTCTGCCTATTCTCTTATCTTCTACTTCTTTTACCCATCAATAGCCAAGCTGTGCTGTTCGGTAACTATAGCATATTGTAGGAAGAAACTGATAAGTACATCAAACAGCATTCACAGACTACACACAAACATGTGCCACTGACATTTTTTATTGCCTGTGACAAGTCACCCATCCCCATCCAGTATTTCCAGATGCATAATGCACATTTCAAATCTGTGACACTGTAGGCACTCTTTATTATAAAGAACTTATACATATATAATCACAGCTAGAATTTGTAAAGCATACACAAAGTACTTTTTTTTTCTAGTATTAACCAAAAAAAAGAAAAAAGACAACTATGAAGCTATAAGAATGGGAGAGCTAAATTTAGTACTTAAATAAGGAGTGATCAGATAATGCCTCATGATTTAATGGAAGCAATTTAAGATTTCCCCTTAGATAAGGTGTGGTAACTGGTCTTGTGTGACTTCCACATCTGTTGCTCTGCAAAGTAATATCCACTTTGTGTAAAATTTGCACCACTGATCTGGCTTGTGCTCCAGGTGTCAAGGAGTTCATACATAGTTGGTTACTGAAGATTAGCCAAAAAGGGGCAACACTTTAAATTACGTTATTTTGTGAGACCTGCCCATTACCATCTGAAACAACCTCTGTATTTTCTGAACACCTACAAATTTCCCAGTGACCATAATTCACTTAAATAGAAGTTCATACAGCTTAAAGCAAATTTTCATCTGTTGGATGAAAGTTACTGCAGAAGCTGGTGAAGGGTTTGTAGCACAAATCTTAGGAGGAGCAGCTGAAGGAGCTAGGGTTGTTTAGTCAGGAGAAAAGTAGGCTGAGGGGGGACCTTATCACTCTCTACAACTGAAAGAAGGTTGTAGTGAGGTGAGGGTTGGTCTCTTCTCCCAGGCAACCAGCAATAGAAAAAGGTCTCAAGTTGTGCCAGGGGTTATTAAGAAAAATTTCTTCCCTGAAAGGGTTGTCAAGCATTGGAACAGACTGCCAGAAAAGTGGTGGAGGCACTATCTCTGCAAGTGCTCAAAAGAGGTATCGATGTGGCACTTGGGGGTATGGTTTTATGGTGAACACAGCAGTGCTGGGTTAATGGTTGGACTTGATGATTTTAGAGGTCTTTTACAACCTTAATGATTCTAGGATTCTATGGTTCTTTAAACTGAGGCTGGATTTGTAATAAAAACCTTAAGTGTCATTCACTGCTAGAGATGAACAAAATTATTGGCCTAACCTGAAATGTTCAGGAATGAAAACAGAAAAAAAATAATAAAAAAAAAAAGGTTAATTTCTTAATTCTCTCACAGGATGCCCATGAAATTTTGGTAAATCACCTAAACTCTGGTTATGAGTTTTCCTCTGTCAAATTGCATTTGTTCTTACTCGGGTGTTGTTCTTCAGGTTTTTTGTAAATGGAATCCAGGCCAAGACTATACTAAAGGTCACAACTCTAATGAGTCATGTACCTAAATCTGATCCAGTCAGATTTAGGTTTTACTGCAATATATCACCTAGATTACCAATTCTATACAATGCATATTACATGTGTGCATTCAGTATTCCCACAGTGGCAAAACTGGAAAAATGTGATACAGGCTTTAATATTAAGTCAAGATTGTTGCAGATTAAGTTTCACATATGTTTTGACTATGATTATACTTTTCACTATTATTTTAGTTTGTCATATTCCACACACATTTAAAATGTTAACTAATCTTTTGCAACTGTTAATCTGTAATCATTTCCCTACTACTGAACCCTAAAAAGGAGACTGCAAAACATGGAAGGAATTATGAAAAGAAGGTAGAAGTGTCTGGTTTTTAGGTTTGAGCCGTGACTGACAAGCAGTTCTGTTATTCATAAAGGGAAAACATCTGTAAAGATGTAAGCCATCAGGAATGATAACCTCTGAACTCTCACCCCATGCTGAGCTCCAGTAAATGAGTACACCTATCTCTCTTGCCAAGTGTAACGCGATACAGATGTGAAGTTTGCACTCTACGCTGTTTGTCTGGCTTTGAATCTTGAAGTTAGATTGGGACGATTCTTAAAACAGCAAATATGGGATCAAACTGAATTAAAATTAATAAAGTGAGAGGAGTAACTATGTATTTTATGCCAGTTTTGAAAGATTAAAGATTTTTAGATAATGAAACAAAATGCACACCAGTTTCTACTAGGGCTTTCAGAAAAGATTCAAGCTGAGTCTTGCAGAGTGGTATAAAGTCACCAGCTTCTACTGAAGTTTAAAAAAATTAAAACAAAAAAAGCATAAACAAATTTTGTCTGGATGGGCAATCAATACCTGCTGTAGCTGTACTGAATGCAACAGTAATGCAGCTATTAACGGCATGCAATTTTACAGGGTAACGAGATAAGTCAGTCCTTAGTCTCACAGGTCATAGAAATCCCTGCAGTTATGCTCAGATGGCCACATCATCGAACTGCAGCCACAAATGCTTCTCCAGTACTTTTCCCCCCCAGGCCCGAGGTTTGACAGGAAACACATTCCACAAACCTTTTAATTTAGCTTGGCTCTTTCTAATGAGAAAGGATGTTTTTAAACAGACATGTGCCCTGCTTTTCCTTCCCCTCCTTGTGCATGCATCCGCCAAATAAATATTATCAAAGCATTAAATATCTTGTGATATTTCATCTGAGTATATCCAAAGTGCTTTACAAACTTTAATTAATCTTCCAGTGAGAGCAGCACTGACAGACTCATTTGGCAGGGTAGAAGGGGGGGTAGAAGCACCAGGTCTGAGTGCTTCTCACAGCCGTAAAAGGAATGAGAAGCAGGGTAGGCACTAGACACCAGGAGTTCCCTTTACTGCTGGATTTTCTCAGACATTTGCAATTTATGCAAGGCAGCAAAGTCAATGATTTCAAGGTCATGTGGGCAATGGACACTTTAACTCTCTCTCTCCACTTAGTGAGACCCACAGCCTCTTTCTGTTGCCATGACCAAGGCAAGACCTATGCATGGTTCAGCTGTGCAAGTTCCTGCAGGCTCCAATCTCTCCATTCACCTTCCCAGGGTTCGGATCTTGGTCCCAAGTAGGACAGAGCTGGGCAGAAGGCTTCAACTTGCAGTAAACCAGCATGGCACAGCATGGCACAGCATGGGGCATCTGAAGCATTCCTTCTGATGACTCATTTAAGACTCTTGAATTACCTTATTTCTCTGGATGTCAAAAATCATCACCAGAATGCATGTGATCTCTCTGTACCTGAGACTACAAGGGTTTGGGCAGGTTTTTCTTCTTTCCTTTCCTTCTTTACACAAATATGTCAAAGACATAATTTATTACAATGAAACCGTGAACATACAAACCAAAACTGACATGTCCTCACTTCAAATTCCTTTGTGCCTGGAAGACAGAAGATAAAAAGGCAATTGATATGGGCAAACAAACCCATATTTTATGTCTTTCTCCAGTCTTCCAGGCTGTAATGGGCTGAGGTCTGAAGCTCAGAGGACTTCAGCCTGATTTATATGCATTTTTTAAGTAAGTCTCACTGTTTCAGATTTGTAGCAGGACCAGCAGCAAGAGGACCTTTGTTAGGAGGGGGTCAGGTCATTAAAGAACACAAATGTGTGCTATTCCTCCCTGGGAGCTGCTGAGTGCACTGTGTCTGGGGTGGGAGTTTTGAAGCATCTCACTTCAGTGTGGAGCTGCTCACTGGGAGTTTTTTGTGATTCATCGACAAGCTGATCACCACAGAAAACAGCGTTGCTCCCAGCACATTTGTTTGGTTTGATTTATTATTAGACTTGCTCCTTTTCTTGTATACTGTTTTGTGTTGCTTTGTTTTGTTTTAATGGCTGTGTGTTTCTGCAGAGCCAGCACTGATGGCCTCTGAAGCACCATATAATGCTGTACACCAGCCTTCAGGCCCATGCTCTGCTCTATATGGGTTGTGGCTCTCTCGATGTCATGAATAAAGAGGTGCCAGGCAGGAGCAGCCAAGCATCATTTCAGATTTACCAACAGAGGACTGTGCAATTTATTCCCATGTCGAAGCAAGCTCCTGGGATTTCTGGAGAAGCACAGGCTGGTAGAATATGATGACAGAATTATGCACAGCACCATTTTCCCAGCTAAATCCCAAATAATAAAGGCAATGAAGGGCATATGCAGTCATCAGTTTTCAAGAGTCCTTGATACAGAATTTTAATCTGACCTATGGGCATTGCATAGACTGGAGTTTTAAAAATTGGTAGATTAGTCTGTCAGGACTCTTGTTTTTTCATTCTGAAATGCAGAATGTGACTCCCCAGAGACAGCTGATGCTTGGAAATGGTTGTATAAATACATGTATATGTGACTGATTTGTCCTGCCAGACTGGTAGAGGATGACTGTACACACCTCAGCGTAGCCTGCTGGCACTCTTCAGGAGTAGGAGTTCCTGAGAAGTGAGGCTATGGCATCGTCCTTGACTGGAGCATTTTGATAAATCTGGCATTGAATTTGAACCATTAATCATGGCACAGAGTAGGCTGCAACTGTATTCTGAAAACTATTTCTGGGTGTTGGCAATAAGTAATATATTAGTGTTAGGAGGACATCACAGCTCTTAGTGCATTTCACATCCAATGATGCTGGGGTGGTATCATAGGTTCATATCAACATAAAAGGCTTGGGGTGGAAGGGACTGTAAAGATCCCCTCATTCCAACCCCCACACCATGGGCAGGGATGTCACCCACTGGATCAGGCTGCCCAAGGCTCCATCCAACTTGGCCTTGGATAAGAGTCTTGTACCTAGGTCTAGAGAGCCAAGGTCAGCTTTGCTGGGGTCTGGATCCGTTGCCCTCGTTTTGAGACAGTTTGATGGCAAATAGGAGGTCTCACATTCTTTCTCAGTCATGCAAAATACATGGCTGTGCCAAACCTGTGCATCTTTTTTTGGATGCGAACAATAGCATCACAGTAGTGAATACTTGGGGCAGGAAGGAAACATTCTCTGATATTTCTATTCTGACAGATGTAAAGAAAAGCAGGCAGTTTTTTTTCTTCTTTGCAATTGCAATAGGATTGTCCTTGTTGACAACATGAGTGACGTTTCTGCCTGTGTAATTCTTGGCAAACATAGCAGGAAAAAGAAAGGCTTGAGCCAGAATCCACACGCAAGGCTGTTCCACACCTTCTCAAGTTCAGCTGGCCATACCTCTTCTCAGGAAATAAAAGCCATAGTCTAGGAAGCAGCAGTATTCACAGTAACAATAATATCATATGCAGGCAAAGTGAGACAAACAAAGCAGGATATATAAATATAAGGGGCAATTATTAATCTTTTGTGTATGTTTAGAAAAAGTTTTGCTGAATACAGTTTCATGTAACAAGGTATATAAGTGTTTGGGGATTTTTGTCCTTACATTTCAAAATTCAGGCCAAATTCCCTGTGAACTTCATGAATTCTCAAAGACTACAACTAATTTTGAGTCTTAAATAGAAAACTATAAAACCTTCTGTCCAGACCAAATTCTGAGAACTGCAGAATTTCAGCCAAGATGTGGTTATGGTGATATCAAGTTTCAATGGATGTTTTCCAGTTCACTGAAATCTGGACAAGTAAAAAAAAAAAAAAAAAAAAAAAAAACCTATCCACCTAAGAGTATGTCACCTAAGAGTAAGCCTGAAGAACACTTAACATTTAACATTGAAGCTGCAGAATCAATCAGTCTAGAAGTTCTTGCTTGACTCTATTTTCTTGAGCATTACTAAGTCTCAAACCAAGAGACTTTCCTACAGTCAGATCTGACAAAGGATAGGAAGAATCACCTAAGTAATCCTGAAATGGAGAGAGGGAAACGGAGGAGCCATCCCATGCTGTTATTCTCCTAGAGAAGCTTCTCTTTGGCCTGTACATAACTGCAGGGAGGTCTGAATCCCTCTGACTACAACTGGGTCAATAGAAAGGAAACTGTGTTTCTCTGGCTTCGTACTGACTCATATCTGGGAGTTTTGGACATAGACAGTGCCCTTCATTTGAGACACAGCACTCTCCAAACTCTCAGAAACTGGAGTCGAGGACACCTGCTGTTTCAGTAGTTGCCTGCAGGTATGTGATCTGGTTGTTTGCTGTCTCAAAAGAATGGCATGGGGCATATTTTCACTAATATCTGCAGCAGGAACATAAACACATTCTGGACAGCAGCACCATAATTCAGCTGCATGTCCTCCTTCCTCAGAAGGAAAGTGTTGCTCATCATTTCTCAGACTTTTCTAATCCAAGGATTACTTAACCTTTTGATACAATCTCTAAACTATCTTGATTAACGTTTCCACAATGGAATTCCTCTTTGTCTAAACATAGATCGAGCTAAATTTTGGAGATAAGCTTACTAATTCTGTTTCCCCTTCCACTTTGTTTGCTCCCTGACAGGTGGAGCTTTCAGTTTCCAGTAACTGTTTTGCTGCTTTCTGATACCTTATAATTTGCTAACAGTGCCTGTGCTAAGAAACATGCAACATACTTGGCTGCTGAAGCTCTCAGTGCCCTTGTATTCTAACCAAGGGTGTCCATGGATGCAGATAAGGATGAAGAGGAATAACTCATTTTTCACAGAGAAACAAGAACAGTGATGGGACCTGGCAAGATTTTAGTCAGACCTGTTTTTTTGTGTTGATGGTTGACACTCAGCAGTGGAAGGCTCATAGATTTATTGCTATTCTTAGAGAATTTGCTCCTGGCACAAAGCTAGAGGTCAGAAAAATAATATTTCTGGTTTTAAATAAATTAATAAACAAAATAGTGGGCAATGGTTTTTGCTGTAGCCAGATCAATTATGTAACCATGTAAGTAAGGCAAAAAATACGTAAAGAATTGATTTGCTTTTAGCCGATGATGAACAAATAGATTTCATTTTGGGTTAAGAAAACCTTATTTAGGTGAAAATGACAGCAAAATTGTGGGAATTTCACTTCGGTTTTGCCCTGCTTCTCAGCTGAAATAAGGTTATCTTTAAATACCTAATGCTTTTGAATATAGAATTGATCAAAATGTCTTCCTCAAACACTTAGGTGAACCTACAGTTTATTTGAGAGTTTTACAGCATTTTTAAATGGTTCTATTTACAGTATTTGATGGCCATAGTTTAGACTGACGTATAAATCAATAACTTGTTCACAAATAAAACAAATTATAGTGGTTTATCTGGTCTTGCTGGGTAATATATGCAAATTTCTTGAGCAGGTTCCTAGAGTAGTTTTTTTAGAATTCAGGATTTTATGGTCTTTACAGAATGACGTGCCGAAGAATAACTGGAAAGGAAATAAATGGCCATTTCTCCATAAAGTAAAGATAGGTGTAAACAGTGCTTATATCTTACTGAGAAGATCAGTACTTCACTACAGTAAGCACTATAAATTCTTTTTCCTAAAAAAAATAAAAATAAATTGTTTGTTTAAATTGCAATAGACAAACCATGAAAAGATTGAAAGGGAAAATGAGGCAAAATTCCCTCCTAACAGAGCAGTTCAATTGCACAACCTGGAATCCAGATCAAGTGGTTGGATTTTCAGCATCTTACAGCCAGGCTGACTTGCCTCACACTTTTGAGATTCATAGTCTGTCTCTGCTGAGGATGATTGCTGTGAAGAGCTGGAGTGTAAAAGACGCTTACACAACTGTAACAACTGTATTCAACTGTACCCAGTGTTTAAACTCATAATGGCCATGTTCACTCTTGCTGGATACCTGGAGTTTGTTTACTCTTGAATCATTGTCAAAGTGGGTTGCAGAATGCAGCCATTTCCCTTATTTCATCTTGTTTCCATCATTTTTTCCCAGTATTTAAACAATAGTAATCTTTCTTATTTCCATAGTTCACATTTGCAGAGAAAACAGATCAGCTGTGAAACCTGTTTCTAAGTAAGATCCTGAGTTTTTTTCCTATTTTTCTCCAGAGTTAGTGGAGTCAGGAGGAAATCAGATGACTTGTACAAGGTCACAAAGAAAGTTCTTCAGGTAGAACTAGAATGAAGGATTCTCTTGTCTTAAAAGCAGTTTAACTACTCACCTCCTGCTAATAGCTTTTTTTTCTGTCTTTTCAACCAAACAAAATACACTTCGAATTTTCTTTCCATTTTTTTCTTTTAATAAAAAATAATTGCTCTCCAAAACACATCAAAATGCAAATAGGAAAAATATTTCCATAAATTGCTGCATAGCTTTATTTGTCATTGTTATTTATTACAGCATTTGTGTTAGTTATTCATGGAAGTTCTGGATAAGCCTGAATCCTGTTGCTGAACAAGGCACTGAAATGAGCTCTTCCGCCAACTCCTACCTATCTGAAGCTCCTCTATTAACCCCCTTTGTGACATGTGCAAATCACTTACTCTCTCTGTACCTCAGCATATCCCTGGTTTAGCCTTGGGGACCCATTTCCTCCCTGTTTTGTCCGTCCAGCCTACAAGACAACGTGTTTCTTCCCTGTTTCTTTTACAGAACACGGTACCTCAGCAGAGTCTTTACATGCTGCCATAACACAGCAATAATGAGACTTTAAAAAATGGAAGCTAATGAAAGGTTAAAGGGAACATAGGCTATACATTACAGTAGAAAGGGCCTAGAGGACTGGTCATTATCCCTTGTACTATTTGTAGTTAATGCTGGGAAAGAGATGATTCTTCTCCATCATTAGATCCTCTATGACAGCATGCTTAATTGCATCAGTTCAATCTTCTGCTTTTACCATAACTGTCATTCTTCCAAATAGCTCTCAAACAGAGGCAGTATCAAGAAATGCTGGCAGTGCCTTCCCCTGCTCTCCCAGGGGAACAAAACACTCTTTCCTCTGTCTCAGTGCCTCCCCAGGAATCTTAGGATGCTACATACTTTGAGACATAGAAACTGTGCAAGTATCTAAAAATATGGTTATTCGAAGTCATCTGAGATTCGTTCCACTTTTAGATTAAGGTATTTGAGGAGTGGGAGAATGAACACAGCACAGAAACTATGGACAGCAATGGCAAGAAGAGGACAGGGATTTGCCTTATTTCTTTGGTAAAGACCATTTCTGAATTGGAGGCTGTACTTTGGGAATGCCATCCTTCTGCTGTCACACCCATTCAGTGACAGACTGTCCTGAGACTGAGCTGAACGTGTAGGACAGGAAAACTTAAGCTATTCTTTGGCTTAATCCATCTTCACTGCTTCCTCAGCTACTATGCTTTCCTCTCTCTTTTGACAGCCATTCCTAGGTCTTTCCATTAGAGGCCCAAGATCACCAGATGCTTGGCTGCCTTCATCCCTGAACAGCACTTCCCACAACTTCTGCTCAAGCCAAACACAGACCTGGCTTGCTTCTTTCTTTCTCACAGTTAATTTTTACTCAGTATTGTTGCATTTAACCTGCCATCTGCCTTTTGCTGTTTTTCCTACTCTCTGCTTTTGTCTTTGGTGACCTATCAAAACTCAGCAACAAAAGGTTTTTGTTATCTCCATTGCCACTTCTTGTTGAATTCTGCATTCTAAAATATAATTCATAAGGACCTGCTGTCTGTAACTTTTAATACTTCTAATTGCCTACCTTTTCTGGTATAATGATAGAGCATTTTAACATTTCACTCCCCCCCAGGAAAATGTATCCTAGTCACATAAATGCGACCTTCAGCTCCTTTTGTGAATGCTGAAGGGAAGAAATTATTCAGACTGTCAGCAACTTTATCAATCTAACTGTCACTAACTTCCCAGTCATGCTCTTTTATAGCTGGATAACCTCATTACCTTGCTGTTTTCTCCAGTTTTGTTGGGACTGAGAAATAAGGTAGCTTATCTTTAATTCCCTTGGCATTTTTGTTTCATGTGAGCAATCCCGGTAAACCTTCTGCAGGTTTCCGTCTTTTGAGCAGACCTTGGGCCTTAGGGCTGGGCTAACCATTTGTGCTTCCCTCAGTTTCTGCCTCTTCTCAAAGCCAAACTCTGGTAAGAGGCAAAATTTAGTATCCGAGTATCACAAACAGCTTCCCTCTATACAGGTTAAAAAAAACCAAAAAACCCAAACAATCCCTGCAACGTGTATTTCAACAACTGTACTAATCCAGAGCCAGATCTATGTTTCAGTTTTACTCTGAACTTAATCTCAAAATTCAGATGCGCCTTGGAAGTTGATCAAGAGCTTCTGAAGAAGCAGCTGTGGAGTCAAAGATCCCTCTTGACCTCCCCATAAAGCAACAAGAGGAGAAGTCAGTCACTTTCCAGACTTTTAATGGCACAGACATTCAACATGCAGGCACATAACACAGCTTAAATATCAAGGAAATTTGAAGTTGGAGGTGGTGATTTTTACAGAACTGCAGTCATATGAAGCGTGGCATGAGAACCAGGTCCTTCTCATGAGGTTCATTTTCAGGGGATGGAACTGTTCTTTTCATGAATTTTCCACTTCTCTTGCTATAGGGTGCTGGAGAGAGCTTGGTGGCTTAGGGAATAGGACACTGTTTACAGATGTTCCAGAAAACCTTTGAGTGTATAAGCATCTATCACATGCTTACATCTGACTTTAGAAATTTAGACTTGGCATCCTACATGATCCCTTCCAGGTCTGGCTCCTGTATCCACAAATAGTTCATGAGTTTTAAAATATTAAAGGTTTTTAGCACCTGCACTGCTGAAAGGTGCAGAGAACACAAAAAAAGGGGAAATGAGTCAGGCACAGGAAATTAAATAAATTTGAACCAAACACTGCAGGAGAATCTGAAGAACTCCTCCAAATATGAGTCTAACTCAAACACAAAGGGGTAGAGGGAGGTCCGTCTTTACAGATTGTCACAAAAATTTGTGGACTACCCTTCTGCCTTCAATGACCAGTAGATCTATGGGTTTTAAACAGCACACCAGAGTTTCATCTTACATTTGAAGAAGGGGTTAATTGCCCAGCCTCTGACAGATGAGAATACAACGAGGTGTAAGGCAAGCCATTTATCAAGTCTGTATATCACAGAATTTCCAGTGTTCATTTTAGGCCTCTTAGTTTGTATCATCTTTCTCTTTAATTCTTTATTTAATTTGCTTTATGTGGTATTCCAGTTTGCTATTTTGAAGCTGATTGTTGGGGTCCTCTCTTTTGCCCCCCTCCATAGCTTTGATTGTCATTTTAATTCCCTCTATAGTGTATTTGTGACCCCAGCTAACATAACGAAGCCCAAATTGTCCTCTAACATTATTTTATCAACCTCCTTTCCAAGTTATAGTCAAACCCAGCCTTGTTTCTTTGCCTGTCAGCTGATGTCCAGATTGAATTAGAAACCACTCTCATTCCAGATTTAGAAATATATTTCCTCTACTTAATGCAATCTTGTCTGTGTCTGGGTAATTAAAATCATCTATTACTACCACTCAGGTTCATTTACATGTTTTATCTTTTAAAATTTATGCAATAATTACATAAAATACTATACTCCAGTGGGCCAGCTGGATGGAGTACAAATAGTATGGCATATCTTATTATGGAAACATACCTTCAGCTATGAGCACTGACTCGACCATTTCCAGGCTTTGCTATGATCGCAACTGAATAATCTTTCACAAATAAATCAACATACATTTCTTTGCATATCTGTTTCTTTCATGAAGAAATTCTGATGGGGTATTCCTGAAGATAAGGACCTGAGAAAGTTCAAGAGGTCTGAATGTAGAGTCAGCAGAAAGCAGGCATTTCACCCTCTCTTCCCCCCATTCTAAGTGATATGAAAATAGAAGCATTGAAAAAAGCCACCTCTAAAGACACTCACACATCTGGAAGATATATAAATTTGGTAGCAAAGTACTCAAAGATGGTAAAAGCAAACCTCAGAAAAAAATATCATTTTCCCACAATTGCTGTTTGCCCACATTCCAAAGGTGATCCTCTTCATAATAGGAATACATTTTATTCCATTCAAAGTAATTAACTGCTATTATCAACTTCAGTGAATGCTTGCTTCTGAGATCTTCCTATTAAAACAGCTTGTGGTAAAGTTCTTTGTAGGCTCCTAACAGTAATTTGAGGGCTGACTTTCTTTTGTGAGGAGACTTTTGTGAAGCTAGACTATTTCAGCAATCAACATGAAAAGATACTAGAATAATAAATTTCTCAACGGCACGATTTCCTGGGCATCACGGTTTTATTGTGAAATATAATAAATTATTTCAATTTTTAACGAAACTTCCTTGCTTTCCAGCTCTAAAATTTAAAAAATATTTTTCTATGCATGCAGATAAACTGTAAGTAATTTGATTTGACAAGGCACAAAAGGTAAAACCATCTAAACAACCTTAATTACTGAGTTACTTGTGTGACAATGCACCACAACTAAAGCAATTGAAAATTTTAGACTTCCTTTGAAAATAAGTCAGCTTAGAGAAGCTTATGACAGGTACACTCAGCCTCCTTTCATAGTCCACCCCACTCCATTCATTCAGCTGCACGGTCTAATGAAAGAACAGGAAAAGATCTCTTCTGCTGAACCATTCAGCTTCTTTGTCAGAACATTAAAAGATCCCAGTGCACTGCAGCTGCATGAATGACTTTCCAAAGCAGGAGAAATATCTGTCCTGTGGACTAGAGCCTCTTCAACCAGGAAAACACACTACGTGGGAAGAGGAGCCTGTGAGATAAAGAAAGTATATTGCATATATTTGCATATTGCAGCTGAGGCTAATTTTGTTTCTGAAGCCTGATCCAAGTCACTGCAGATCCATCTGCTGAGTGCAGCAGAGGTGGAACATGGCAGCTGGAATGGCTGTACCTGTTCCATTAACTCGTGGTTGTGTTTTACCAAAGGGCTGCTAGTTAAAATATGCGTCTTTTTCTTCTTCAGCTCCTCTCCTTCAAAGGCACAGCTATTCATCCCCCATTCCTTTTACAAACATGTGATGAATACAGATCCAAATCCTACCGCTTTTCTCAAGATCTGATATTCCCGACATCAAATCTCAAGGATCAAAGTAAAACATTCATTAAGTCTGTCCAGCATTGCCATAATGATCTCCTTAAATGGAATATGGTGCTTTACACATCAAAAAACCCACCTTTCTCATGAAGTAAGGGACCATTCTTTTCTCTTATATACCTGATGGCTTGAGATGTTTGTCAGAAGTTCTACCAGACTAGGAAATGCAAATATTGTTTACATATCTTAAAATATAAAAAGACAGTATGCTTATTAAGTAGATGGCCTTTTATTTCCTTACCACAGTATGCCATCATGCTCTGGGTCCTCAGGGACACATCTCCAGGAACCATGAAAAATGCAGTTCCTAGAACTAAGGACTTCAGTCTTTCATCTCTAGCATTCAAGAAAACAACCTTTACAATAAATGTAACCCTGGATGTTAAGCAGCAATTGACACATGAATACAGCTGAATTTTTGTATCATTTTTATTAAATCTATCCAGATCATAAATATATACTTATATAATGTGGTAGTGTAGAACTGAGGTGAAGTTCAGAAACCTACAACTAATTTTCAAATATACAAATTATTATATTATGATACTAATAAATCTTTTTTATGGCATAAAAGATGGGAGGGGAAAAAATATTGACTACTGTATTTTTTTTTTAATAAACATTTATGAAGAGAATGAGGACAAGGCTTTGTATATACAGACTGCTACTTATGCAGATAGAGGCCAGTTATAAATATGAGCAGTGACATCTTACAGCAGGGTGTGTGGGGAACATCCTGGATAATCAATTTAAGCTGACAGTCAGTATCACAAGACACATGATATCAACTATAGTGACAGTGTTATCTGGGTGAGAGAGGGGTCAGTTTCCATTAGGAAACCCTATTTTCCAGAGATTTTGGAACCTGGCACAATAGTTGCTAAAACTTGGCATTAGAAAAGGTTTTCCACTCACTAACGTAATTTCCCCCTGAAGAACTGATGACCGAAACTGAAATGGCTATTTTAGGATAGTTGAAGACGGAAAGGAGAGGGGGAAACCCCACCCATTATAGCAATATCAGGGGTCTGTTTGCTTTCCATTTGCAAGGGAAGCTGCAGACGTCTGAAAACAACAAATGCTTGGAAACTGTATCAGTCAGAGCCAGCTCACGGTATAGGCAATATAGGTTGTGCCCAGGGTAAGGGAACTGTATACTTTGTACATGAAGAGGTAAAAACTAGAGCCAAAGAGAAGAGAGGAAAGAAGGGCTGCACCCCCCCACATATCCACAGTCTCACCTCGTCCCCCTGATTTTTCTTCCCTCTCAAGACCTACTCTGCTGGGGCCACGAAATTGCTGTGATGTGCCAGCACATCACTGAACGTGTTGTCCAGGTGCCCAACTTCCTGAGGCAGAACTTCATCTTCAGTGCTCAGAACCAACACTCTTATCTATTCTTTTAAAGCAGCCTGGATCAGGGCTTGGAGGGTTGTAAAAGGGGATTATAAAAGGGCACTACCAAAGAGAAAGTTTATCACCCAAAGAGTAAAACAAACATGACAGATGTGATGAGAGAGCAAGAGAGAGGACTGCTATCCCCAATGACGGGCCTATTAATTGTATGTGGTAAGATTAAGTGAGCAGCCAAAAGGTCAGGCAGGAAGACCTGGTCTTGTGACACCCCATCCAGTGCTGTATCCACCAGACCTTCCTTCCTTCTGAGACACAGCAGAAGTTTCTTTTTTTTCTTCCAAGAAACGGCAGCAGAAATCTTTCTGGCTTTGCCATGCAGCCCTGCTGCTCACAAAGCCTTCCAAGCTGTCACCAAATCAAATGTACATAATGCTTATTAATTTAGTTCCAAGATGCATCTTTTTTTTCATTCCTTATGCTTATAAGGATTTTTAACTCAGAAATGCTCACTTTAAGAAGTAAATAGAATATTTTCTACTGCTGAAGCCTTCAGGCAGTTAAATTTTACTCAGACTGCTATTGAATATTATCAGCTGAAATATTTAAGGTGGCCTTGATTAATGTGAAAATCTTTAAAAATAGGGACTTGGTTGTCAAAAGCATCTGCAAGTTCAGAGGGTGAGGTGTATCCAAGGATCTGCAGCCACTGCAATTAGGCTGTAAAACTGACAAAAGCAGGGTCTGTTCGTGAGATTTCTGGCAAATCTTCTGCTGATCCCAAGCAAAATTTAGAGCAACTTCTGATCAAAACATCAGCGTTTCTGGTCCTAGTCCTAAGTAGATCTTGTAAAGGTAAAAGGCAGTAAATAAAGAAGTAGGTTTTCCCAGATTTTCCAACAGCTCCTTAAAGTGTTGAAGTTGCTTTGGCTTCTAAAAATGAACAGAAGGATGCAGGATATGTTGTTCCAAGTGGTTTGTTCAGCCCTGTCCTTATATTGCTGGGCTACTACCCTCAGATACTGAGCTGAATCCTCCTCCATACTGGTGCCACTATGGTCCAATTTCATACTTTAGATGAAACTCATCCAGTTGGAATTTGGAAATATAGTAGGAAAAAAAGTGTTGCGGGGTTTTTTGTTGGTTTTTTTTTCTTTCTCTCTAACTTCTGCACAAAATAGTCTTCTTTTCCTTTGAAGAGATAAAATGGAGTTATAGTCTGACCTTGGAGGGAGTGTGAAAAACAACGCTATTCATATCCTCTTCAACATATAAACAGTACCGAGTGTGATTAGATAGCAATTAAAAAAAAAGGCAACAAGTCATAAAGACACAGACACATGTTGGAAGGTCAATGCTTAATTTGCCACTTGCCCCCGAAATTCTGGCCAAAGTATCAAAATTGGTCACCACCTTAGCAATTAGAGTCTTGTTCCGCCTCTTAAGTAGACAGGGAAAGAAGCAGGAAAAAACTGCAGCAAGACCTTACATTTTTGACATGCCACCAGATTGTTGAGCTGCCTCACCCAAGTTTCCTTAGAATTTGCAAAGAGCAGGAAAGTTCAAGTGGTAGACTGTTTCTTTTCCCTGTGTTCAGCCTCCAATTCTCTCTTCTCTGTCTCCACTCAGGACAGAGCTGTGCAAGAGTGCAAGCATGGCCTATAATATTCTTTGAGTGTCTGAATTTTAAACAAGCAGTAGTGAGTAAGATTGCCAGATATTATGATGAATTGAAATTAAGCAAATATGTATCAACAGGAAGGAGAGAAGCCGTTGGAGACAACAAAGTTCATGAATACATTCAGCCATTTTTTACTTTGGATGTTTAGTATGGAGCTAAGCTTCATACACTGGGAGGTGTATATACTGCAAATAACACTGCTTGGGAGTGGCTAGAAGAATTCTGTGACAGGGAAAAAAAACCCAAATGATAATCCCACAGAAACTAATTATGCTGTTCGATTAATGGTTCTGGATCAGTTCTCATTTAAAATCAGCATCACCCTCTAGAATTACATCAGATGCAGATGCAGCCCTAAATCCCTTTGCCTTCACTTGATGAATCAGTTATGTTCTTATTCTTCACAATTACAGCAGTTAATTTATTTTGCTAAATCTATTTTAATTTACCCCTGAAACTAGGGCTTTCTCAGTCTCCGTTACCATAATGGTGTCAGATTAACACAGTTTTTAAAATGTAAATTGATTTGTTTTGATTGATTTTGTTTGACCTTTAAAAAAGAATAAAGGTATTTCAATGATGTAATAAACCACATTCAGGGAGTCTAAACACTTTAAACCACAACAAATGTGCATGGATTAGCTTAATAAAGCAGAGAGCTTAGAAAGTACTCCTGCTAGCAGGTCCTCTGGGCTGACAACCAGCAGCTTTGCAAGCTCTTAGAGTTCAGAAAACTGCAATAGCTTCAACAGGGAAAAAGGAAAAAAAACAACCCTGTTGTTTTGCAGTGTCTTTTTAGGGGTATATGAGTAGTACCAGCACAGCACATTCTCTGCTCCGCAGATAAGCAGATCATTCCCAAGTATAGTGGATGACTCCAGAAGCAAAGGAAAACTGCTGTGTTGGAGAACCTGGCCCCTGTTGTACATTTCCTGTTGCCCTCCATTTCCCTTATAAAGCCATAGTTAGTAAAACCTCACAGAACAGAAAGAAGGAAAATACAGAAGTCATTAAAAATATTAAAATATTTTCCATGACACAGAGAAAATACAAGAAGGAGCTTTGCAACAAATAAATGTGCTGCCTTATCTTTTCGACTGAGTGATAAAGCAAAAGAGAAAGTAGGCAATAAAAGGTACACTGAATGCACAAAACAGTAGCAGCCAAGAATGAGTGTGTAAAAAGAAGTGGAGCCAGGGGATTCCAGGTTATTAAGGAAGAAAAAAACAGAATTCCTGTGAAGGGGTTAGGTCACCAATCTTCATTTTTGTTTCTAGAAAATGCCTGGAACAAACTGTCCCTGGAAGATAAAAGTGGATACACAACAGATGCTTTAGGTTTGTCATGAGCAAGATGTGTCAAAGCTATCTAACTTCCTTCTTCGACCAGAGCAAGGACTGTGTGAATGAGGGAGAAGCAATAGGCATATTTGACCTTAATAAGGCTTTTGACACTATGTCACATGACATTCTCATTAACAAGCTAGGCAAATACTGTCTTGAGGAAATTGGTATGGGAGGGGTGAAAAAGTGATTGGAAATCTATACTTACCAAGTACTTATCAATGGTTCATTATCCAAATGGAAGGGTGTATTGAGTGACATTCTGCAGGAGTCTGTCCTAAGTCTGCATTTATTCAATATTTTCATTAACAGGGATGATGGAATAGGAAGTATGTTTATTAAATTTGCAGAGGATATGGAGAAAGGAGAGACTACAGGCTCATTGAAAATTCAAAATGAACTTGTCTATTGAAGGAACATTCTGAAAATTAGCAGTAAGATAAATGGAATGACATTTGCTAGGAATAAAAAGCAAAGTAAACAATATTTTGGCAGGAATAAACTACTGCACCTATCTGAGTTGCTTGGCAATAGGCTAGGCAACAATTCATGGACAAAGACCTCTGGGTTGTACCTGATCAATAGTGGCCATGAGCCAGTGACATCATTTCTAGTTCAGGAAGGAGCACTGTGAGAAAGCACATCAAGTAATTCATATATGTGAATCATCACTAAGAAATATTCTCTGATATTTTTGCTCTGTTGGAGCACAGTGCTCTGAGAAAGGTGCTGTCCAAAAGGCAGCAGTAAAGGTGGTCACAATCTAAACTAACACAACAACTAGTTGTGTGTGAAGAACTGGGTGTCTTCGTGTTACTGAAAAGGCCTCAGAGAGGTATGTAGGAGCACTTAAGAAGACTAGAGGCTGTTAGAGATGAGATATGGTCTGCTTCCCATGCCCATGATGGCTGGAAGAGCAACTAATGAGTCTAAATTGTAGATGAGGAAAATTCATGTTAGACACAATGGAAATGTTAATGGTAAGAATAGAAAAACTCTTGAATAAATTGTCTGGCAATGTTATTGAATCCTCAAAATAATGTTTATAGGTAAGGTTGGACAATCAAAAGTTAAGAATAATGCAGCTATAGATTATTTGCTTGGGGCATTAGGTGAGGAACCTTCCCTTCCAGCTCTGTGATTTTATCAAGTGAAGTTGTGGACTTTCTAAAGAGGTAGAACTGAGCTACTGGAAATGGCAACGTCTGGAGATCTAATTCAAGTGAGCTGAATTTTTTCCCATGCTGGAACTCAAAGAACTGGAATATGAAATTTTGAGAACAAACACTGTAACTTATAATTAATGTACCTTTACGATTGTGAGTCCCTGTACGTAAAGAAAGAGAGAAACTGAGGAAGGAAAGAAGCAATCTAGTAACTATAGGCCAGATATTCTGATCTAGTACAATGCTTAAGAGCAAATCCTGAAAGGAAGAAAAGCAAAATGAAACACAGAAGAAGTTTTTTTTAAGGTAAGTTGTATAAAACTCAGGCTTCTCTCTCAGTAAGACGGTTATTTTTTTCTTTAGGAAGAAATGTCCCCTCAACATACTACCTGGCAAATTAATAGTTAAAATGAGCAAGCTGGAGATGAAAGCAAATCATTTAATTAGTGAGGAACTGACTGAAGGGGATATGGCAATAGATTAGAGGAAGTTTGTAGAGAAGCTGCAGAAGGATAAGTCTTGGGACCGCTTTTTACTAGGTGGTCTGGCTCTAAAAGTGCAAGCCTTTTACTGATGACATAGGGTTGAGAGGCATCACTGAGACATTGGAAAACAAAGAAAGAACTGTAGTAGTATGAAAAATGCTAGAAATGGAATGTAGTTTCGTAGCCAAAAAGTATGTCATGCATATGGAGACTGATGAGAGAGCAGATTAGAAAGTTCATGAGCTGGACACAGCAAAGAGGAAAATGTTCAGGGATTTCAGAAGACAAAAACATTCTTTAATTAGTCATTAAAGTGTCGTTTACTGAGTAAGAAGAGCAGCTGAAATAATAGATGGTATCTATGAAGATATTCCCAACATTAAGGAGGAAGTAAGAGTGTCATTATGCAAGGCACCAAAAAGAACTCAGTCTGAAGACTGGATTTAAGGAGTGGATAGACTGATTGGATCAGATAAAGCAGAATATATTTTATGAGAGGAGGTTGAAAGAGATAAACTTTATTTTGTAGATCTATATAAACCAAACCAGAATAGTAAAAGGAGTAAATTCACTCTCCCAAGAGATACTCAGGGCAGTAGCATGGTGATAAAAATTCCAGAAAAAAAAAAGGTTATTTTAGTGAAAGAACAATGGTAACAAAAGACCAATGAACTGTGAACAATTTTATTTTAGCTACTATTAGGAAGCTTTTAGCCTCTGGAACAATATGCTGATATTAACAGCTGTGTGGACCTGCTGTTGAATTTACTTAGAGTATGATTTATTTCTGAACAAGAATTCCAAATGATGTTATATTATGGGATGGCAAACTGTACTCTCCCTTTGCATTTCCCATTGTGTTTTTCCACAAACTTTTCCTTACATGGCTAGAATAAGTAAATGGGAAGAAATTTTGGGATCTGCAGTTTTGAAAGAATGATGTGATGATACCATGGTTAAGGGCAACTGCCCTGACAGTCTCTCGAATTTGAATTCCCTAAATGCTGAATGGAGGTGGCCTAGTCCATATAACAGTGAACTTTGGGCCTGGAGGTCTCAAGGCAGTTGTACTCACCAAGGGAGAGTGACAAAAATCACACCCTTACGTCCCTTCGTGCTCCAGTGTAAGACATTTGTCATGAGCAGACTAGTGCAAAAATAGCTATTCTCAAATTAGGGGGAATGGGATAATGTGTTACTTAAAAGCCAGATGGCAGTCAAAATGCCAATCAGAGCAAGTCCTGATTTCGGGTAATGTGCTGTTATACATTGCCATATGCACAAGTACCAGTTTAGATTTCCTCTACAAACTATTGATGATCTATTTCCTATAAATTATTTGGAGTATGCAGCTGATTACCTAAGAACAGCCCTCACGGCTCACAATTAGACAATTCAGACTTTTAGATACAAGAAGAATAAACAGCACAAGGTAAGCACCTAATATAATAACCAGATTATGTTTTAGTTCACTTATTAATATGTTTCCACATGTGAAAGCAAACATTATTATTGCTTAGAGAATAAGTATTCCAGAGCAATAACGCCAAGCAAACAGACTTGTGGCACACACAATCAGCAACATCAAATAAGAAGGGATTTGATCATGGTCAAACTGAGCAGTTGGCCAGAAATCCAGGCGACATTTATTTTGGAAGCTTTCTAACAGCTGTCCCGCTGGGTCCACTTTATGATAAGTGTCTCTAATATGTGGCAGTGCTGGTCAAACACCAGAAATAATCTGCATGCTCTTTCCAAAAATTCCAGCCAGCTGGTCAGAGAATAAAGGAATTTCATAATGAGAATATTCATAATTTCCCCCTGTCTTCTGCATGGAAATATTTTGGCTCGATTTAATTCTTTCTAATCTAGTACTATAGCATCGATACATATTTAGATTCTGAATATAAATTATGAACGTTTTTTATAACAATTACAGAGAAAATATTTTGCCTATTGTGCTTAACATACAGATGTTAAAATCTTCAGAGTAACAGGCATCCGCAGTTAAGAAATGTGGGAATACTCAGAGTCTTCCGGATTTTGGAAACATCATACTGCATATGCCAACAATATGATAGCATAGGAACTTCCATAACAAGTCAAAATAAAAATCCACCCAGCTCAACAGTGCCTTCAGGAATGGCCAGGATTATATGCTAAGGCAAGAAATAGGACAGTTATAAATTGGCATAAACTCTACATCAGCATCCATGAAAATGAACAGGTTGGGAACAGCAAATGAAATAAATGGAAGAAGTCTACTTCTAACTAAAAGAAGTCAAAAAAGAAAATAAAAGATAAGAAATTTTAAAAAGCCAGGGTTAGCCTACAGTCCTTAAATTACCTCATGCTGAAAAACCCAATCAAATGTATGTTGTGTCCAGCATACTTTTTTTAATTCTATAAAAATCCCCAACTCCTTATGTTATTCTAGCAAGTATCCCAGAGGCCTATTAGCAACCTATCCAAATTCACTTCAAGGCAGTACTCTTGTAACTGAAATCAGCTGTCTCATTGCTTCTGTGCAAGCCAGCACACTTGGATTCAATCAGAATACTATTTGCTCAGAAACCTGGGAAAATAGGTTTATTGCTCCTGAAACCTGTAACAAGGCTGTCACACCTCTCAGATTCACAGAGCTTGAAGCCATGAGCACAAATCTGGCTCACCCTCTATATAGATTCAGGATACCCCTTACATAGCTCTGCTAATTCCTATGCTCAGCAAAGGCATCCAGGTTTGTCCTGATGCAGTGAAGACACTGTGTTTGCCGTAGTAGTTCATCATTGTTGCATTCTTCCTAAGTAATTGCCCTGATTCTGCCTGTGCCCTCTCTGATTTTCCAGGGTTATCTTTAAATTACAAATATCAGAACTGTACCTTGTCTTTAGTATTAGTCTGACCAGTGCCAGAGGCAGAGGTAAAACCACCCCCTTGCTCCTACTTCTCTCCTCCTGTGCACAGAGCCATGGCTCTTGTTGGTCCTTTTTTTCTACTGCAGCAGAATCATCCAGTTTTCCCCTGTCAAGGGATTCTTAAACCCTGTCGATCATGAGATTTGGATTTATGACAGTGTTCAATGCCAGTTGGCTTCAATGGTCATTGGATTGCACTCTGGAGGATTCTGAGACACAAACAACAGAATGAATTTGAGTACTGCATCCCTGGAGACTGGCCCTAAGACAGTCTTATGTCTTCCCTTGGCTGCAAAGCTGCACAGTGGACAACTAATTTGCACTACTGGGGGAGAACTGTATTCTAGTAATCAGGTTTTCAGCTTAAAAAAGAAAACATCACTTGGATTCAGAAGAGAAGAAAAATTAAATGGTGAAATGCTTCCATTCAAATCAATATAGCCTAAGTACAACAGGCAGAACTCTGATTTACAAAAAAGGCAAAAATTGTATTTTGCTCTCAGGAAAGGGCAAAGGAAAAAGTCTGATCTGGAACCTGCTGAGTTTTCCCAGCCAACAGAGCAGAAATATATGTAGGTACAGAGACTTTGCAACTCTGCAAGCATCTTGTGAGGATGTGTTCCATCCTTGAAGGAAAGGGTTTTGTAAGAAAACTTTAATCTGCTTATTACAATCTAAGCAAAAGCTTCTTCAGCTGCAGCCAACTGCAGTTTAATTTGAACTGCGTTCACACTGACAAAAAGCATGGTGGCTAAATTGCTTGCTCTAATCATACCCTGCCTGTTTGCTTTCCTTACAGATGGTCATTAATATCATAATGATGACCTGTGAGAGACAGGCTGTGTGCAACTATCCTCTTTAGTTTAGCCAAGATGAATTGTCCAGCTGTAATTCAGTACTGAATAAGTGGGGCATTTAAAAAGAACAGTAATGTGAGGTGCAGCGTATGTGAGAAGACAACAGGCATCTTGAGAGGACTCTGCTAAACATGGTGTTTTCTACATGTATGTCTTCAGTGGGGCATATCTTGAAGCATGGGGTCATATATCCAAATATGAGACAAAGAAATACAGAACTAGTCAATTTTTTCATCAAGATTAATTTTCCCAAGTTAATTGACACACTGGATTAGCTTTCTGGGATAGCTATGGGTTCAGAACTGCCATGCCAGGAGACAAATCCTGTCACACTTTCTTTCAGATGGGAATAGAGCCCCCTTACAAAACTGAAATCTTCAGAAGATTCTCTGTCCCTTTTAGAAGAGAGATGTTGCTATTGTCCTGTCCTTATATTTCACTGGAAAATTGCTCTTTGGCTGCAATGCTGTCATGTAGTTTCTTTGTACTCTTGAATATTGGTTGAATTTTTACTTGATGGAGTGAAACCTCCATTCTAAATCCAAAACTTCAAACCAAAATAAACTACTCACAAAGCCAACACAATTGTGCTTTCATGAATCCTGTTCCTACATCCTAAATTTTCTGACTTGTTTTGTGTGCACAGTAGAAAACTAAGTGAATTATTTGGATTAATGAGATAATGATTCCAAAGCAAGCAGGCTGAATTAAAGGTAGCTCAGAAATATTGTGGCTCTCTTTAACCTCTTTGTGTGCTCTGCCTCCCTGAAGACTAGAAAGTTTAAAGTGATTATTAACGTGACACTACATGATAAATTGAGTAAAGGTGGCTCTTCTAAGCCAGACTGATAGTCCACAAACACCAGTAGGCCCAGAGAAGAGAATATTAATGTTTCTGCTAGTAATCCCTCCTAACCTACAGCCCCTGCAGCTCAGAGTCCTTGCAAGTCAGAGGTAGTTCCTATGCACCTAATGACCTGCAAGGGTTATGTTTTCTGTCCAGTCTCCCTTGAAACTTTAGTTTCCATGATGTCCTGTGACAAGAGGTTCTTCTTTTAAACTACATGTTTTATGAACAACTGCTTCCTTTAGTTTCTATTCTGAACTTCCCACCTACTGGCTTTATATCAGACCTACTTGTTCTTATAGGGAAACTTGTATCATCCCTGCTTTACAGACCTTGTTTGGATGTGCAGGTAGGCAGGACATGCAATTTTTTTATTTCCTTAACATGGAGAGAAATCTATTCTTTATTTTGGATTTGTGGGCATGCAATCAAATTGCTGGCATTATACAAAAGTTCACCTTTCAGCAGTTGCTACCTGTCTTATTTATGCTTAATTGTTGTATCATATATATAATGATAACATATATATATGATTACATATTTAGTAATTTATATAATCATAGCAGTATTCTCCTTTTTTGTCCAGTCAGACAAGCCAGAGACAGATATATAAATGAATCCTTCTCTCCAAAATGAGAAGAAGAAAGTTTTGCTAGATTTTTGGGATGGCGTTTCAATGACCAGCAAAATTTGTGACCAAAAACCACACAAAATATTTAATACAGAAATTAAAAATGTTGCATCCAATTCCTCATTTCTCCGGGTATTTTGCAAATCCCCAGAAAATTGCAAAGCACAAACCTCCCTTCTGCCCTTTCTGTCCCTTCTCCTGACTGCAGAATGTTGTGAGGAGGAGCTATGCCTGGCATGCGTTTGTGGAAAAGGTGTCTGAGAAAAGGAAACTCTGGTGGTTTATCTCATCAGAATATGACAGCCCAGCCACTTTCTGTGTTCTCTCCCTCTAATGCTATGTCAGTTTTACTCACACTTCCCTTATCAGCTGACATCTGCAATGTCCTTTGTATTGTGACACATCATTGAGAAGATAGAAAGTCTTGAGTAGATGTCATTGCCTCTCTCATTAGCCATTACACTTTCCTCTGAAGCAGTAAGCATGTTTTCTGTCTGTTCATGGGTGTTACTAGCCCTTTATTTAACAGCAATTCTTGCTGTCTCAAAAGTAATCCCCATGAAGGATGATAAGGAATCTCGAGTCACATAACATGTTGCTGTTTGCAGCCTGTGAATGTGCTGATTGGATCAGCTGGGCTCACCAAAATTTCAAGACACAGACACAGATAACCTGTTAAAATACTCACATGCCACGACAGGGAGGCTGGTTTCAAACTGTAGATTAGGCATCAGCTGTGTCTTTCAATAAGCAAGCTAAATCCCATGCAGAATTCCTGGAGGTGCCATGTTTCATGTATTAAAGTGGGTTGAGTCCCAGTCTTGGTTCCCAGCTATCAGTTCCCAGCAGCAATGAGCAAACTGCTGGATGATGTGGCAAAAGCACTGCCTTTGGTTTGAAGTAGCTCTGTGCACTGGATAAGGATCATAACTGGTCAAATACTGAAATGCTGGCTTGTAAAAATTTTTCACTGAGTTTGGTTTGCTTTAAATCCCTGCTTGCTGGTCATATCATTTATACACAACCAGATAGCTCTAGGATATCTCTGGAACTATTTTTTAATCCCAAAAGTTTTGTGCATTTTAGCATGAATTATTGCTTATTCAAAAAATATCTACTGAAGTATGTTGTTCCTTATTAACCACAGGAAGTAAAACTGATAACAGATTGCATAGCACACTATGTATGTGCAGGGGCAACTAACCAATGCCTGTCACCTCTGAAGCAGCAGCACACACTCCAAAAATTCTCCACTGTAACTGTGATGCACCTATTTCTGTGTTCAAAAGTTATTTCCCACCAGTCTGGACTATTCTGCAGAATAATTAATTAATACAAAAGAAAGAGCCGTGTTATTAAATCAGGTTATTTGTAAACAGCAAACCAATTCATCAGAAATGGAGATACAGTACTTGATCCCTAGTGTTTCAAATGGGAATTAACCTGAACCTGCAGGTGCAATCCTTTCCATCTAACTGAGGTTATTTAAGAGTGAAAAATCAGCTTTAGACTGTTCTCAGATTTTGTGGACACAGAAAGGCAAACAAATCTCTTTGGGTTATTTAATGCCACTGCAAAATGAGACAGTCAAATCTCAGTGTTTCACGAGGAAACTTGCAATTCACCAAATCAAGCTGGACCAAATCTCCTGCAACTACAACCCACAGGGGCTCTGCTAGAATGAATGTAAATACATCCATTCCAATGCAGATTTGAACTATCAGCCTTAAATTTAGTTTCAGAATTCAAATGTTTCATGGCATGGAATGTTTTTAGGTTTTTAATCTATAGTCTTTTCACTGCTACAGTACCTGTATTGGTTGTCCATTGCACTGAAAAGCTACTGAAAAAAACCCCAGAAAGTAGTTGAATAACTTATTGAGTCCTAAGTATGGCAGCTACAGGGCAATGCACAGAAACTGCTCTTCTGCAACCCACAGTAAAGCTGCTGTTAAGAAAATGGAAATTATTCTTGCTACTGCAATCTTAGACATCACTTGCCATAGCAGGCTGAGAAAAATTTTCAGAGACAAG
This sequence comes from Pseudopipra pipra, assembly GCF_036250125.1. Taxonomy (NCBI): domain Eukaryota; kingdom Metazoa; phylum Chordata; class Aves; order Passeriformes; family Pipridae; genus Pseudopipra; species Pseudopipra pipra. The sequence goes on from NC_087554.1 coordinate 56,253,487, forward strand.
CCTGGTCTTTGAAGTGATAGGATCTTTTTCAGCTTTCCTTTGGAACACAGGGGGACATTAGAAGCCCAGATAACATCATTTCCACTGGAAGTGTCTGATAAAGATTGGTGTGTTTGCAACAGGGCAGAACATTGCTTTCAGACCCAGCTTCTCGTTTCAAGTCAATCTCAATCTTGCATTTTCTTTCTTGTGCGCTCAGAAATCTGTTTATAGCTCTTCTGTGATGTCCAGTGCAAAGCAACAACTCTGGGTCAGTTCCTCAGTAGCATAAATCGATGTGGCTGTACTGACTTCAGTATTGCCATCAAATGTAGCTGAAGGTCTGGCTCTGCTGACATTTAATTTGTGCATTTGAAACACAAATACGTGCACAAACACCGAGAGCCCTTAAATGTTTCTACATATATGGGGAAAAGTACTCACTTTACCAGAAACTAACAGTCCTCCAGCTTTCAGCTCTTTCTAAATAACTCAGACAAGCAAATCAATCAACACACTTTTTTCCAAGCTTACAACAAAGTGCAGTACATTTACTCAAAGTATTAGGTTTTTTTTCCTCATGGTATATATGTGTATCTGAGGCAAAACGTAAATAACATAAAAGTTCCAGTTAATATAGCTCTGAGCAGGAACATATTTTTTTCCTTTTATGTATGATTTTCATGGTTACATTCAGGCAGTGATTATTAATTTCTTTATTCTCAGTTCAGCAGGGCTGTCTGCAGGTGACACACAGAGCAAGTGTATAATCTGGAATTCATGATAGGGAAGCCACGTGAATAAAACAACACCTGTTTACAAGACAGTAGAAGATTTTAATCCTGAATTTCTCACATGTTATTCCTCCAGTTCCCTGTCTGCAGCTTTCGTGGTGTCTGGTCAGGGGGATCATCACAGACCCATCACATACTAAGCTCATCCAGTTTTGATAAAGCCAGAGCAAAGGCTTGTCAGGGCATGCAGCTGGGAGGCATTAGGGCAGTGATAGCTGGGGCCTTGCCACTGATCCCAGTAATGGGCACATGAGAAGAGCCAAGGGAGCCATTTGCCATCTAAAATAAGACGGGCTACAGCAAAGACAATAATCCAGAGTGTCAGGGCTGAAGTGGCTGTGCTGTTCCCTGTCACCCCAACCTACTTTGTGCCTATGCTTCAGAGGACATAATGAGGCACCCAAATCTAAGCTTTCTGCAAAAGGGTCTGGGATTGGGAAACAAGGCACCTTTTTGTCCTGATCCCCAATGCCAGCCATCCACACAAGGCTGACAGGTGCTTCAGTTTGCTATAGTGTCAAATCCTCCTGAAATGGTCAGGTTTCCTCTCTTCTCAGCCTTTCTGTGAAAAACAAGCAGCAAAGCCAATGGTTCATTTTTTCCTAACTGAATGCCATCCTTAGACTGGAGTCCTGACCCAAAAATCTTACTGGCTTTTTAGCCTCGAAATCTCAGGTTTCCTGACTACAAAAAAGAAGAATAGGACACCAAGCAGCAGGACACTGCTGTATCTGAAGAGCATGGATGATGAAGCCTTTGCTGCCTGAGAAGTAAATTTATTAGGAAGATAAAGAGGGGCCATGATAGATTAAATGTTGCTGAGAGATGAAGTAGATATCCTTAAGGGTGTGAGCAATTTCTTCATCCCAGGAAATGGAGGACCTGTAATATTCCAGAGTCCATGCTTTCCTTGAGGGGAATAGAAATGCTAAAGAAAAAGCCCTCACTGTAGTAGAGAAGATAATAAGGCAATTAAAGCTCTCAGTACTATTAAAAAGTTGACAAAGCACCAGGATTAGATGACATACATCACTGAAATCAGTGTGGAAAGAGCAAATAAAATCGAAGAGCCTTTGGAGAAGAATTTTGATTGCTTACTAATGGCAATGTTAGTACCAGAGGATAAGGTAATTTCAGTACAGAAGGAAGGACCAAGGTTAAAAATGGGCACATTTCACCTGAATTTCAGGAAATTAGTCAATAATGTATCTCAAGATGAATTGATTTGAAAGGTCAGGCAGGATGGTGACATTGCTGCAAGTGGGAAAATTAGCAAAACTGGTCAGAAATTGCCCTTTGGCTGGCAGCCAAAGGTTCTAATAAGGTGCTGTGAAGCTTCAAGAGAATGCGATCTCTATTATCAAAATTCATAAATAAGCCGTCCTCTCTGGCCACATTCTTTACACTCCAAATACTCTCTAAAAAAAAAAAGGTTATCTGCATTCATCACTGTACCCTCACCAAGTCTGCAAAGGACACAAAGCTGGCTGATGCACCAGAAGGTCTCGCTGCCACGCAGTGGAACTTCAGCAGGCTGGAGAAATGGACTGACAGGAACCTCGTTAAGCCCAAAAAGGAGAATTGCAAAGTCCTACTCCTGAGAAGGAACAAACCTATGCACTAATAAATACATACTGGGAGCAATACAGCTGGAAAACAGCTTGACAGAAAGAGTCCTAGGTGTCCCAGTGGACACCAAGTTAATATGGAGCAATGACATGCATTTGACATAAAGAAGGTTAATGGTATCATGGGTTGCAGTAGAAAGAGCTTTGTCAGCAGGTCAAGGAAGGGAGTTCTTCCCCTTATTTCATCACTGGTGAGGTCACACGAGGAGCCCTGTGTTTATTCTGGGCTTCTCAGTACAAGAGAGACATGGACATACTGGAAAGAGTCCTAAGAAGGACTCCAGGGCATCTGGGGCATCTCTACTATGAGAAGAGCCTGAGGGAGCTGAGACTTTTCAACTGGAGAAGAGAATGTTCAGGGAGATCTTTTAAATGGCCATAAAATAAAAAGCAAGAACAAAAGAAATACCTGATGGGAGAGTACAAAGAGGTTTGATCCAGGCTTTTTTCAGAGCTATCCAGTGACAAGACCAGAGGAAAAGGGCACAAGCTGAAATACAAGGAGATGCTGTCTGAACATTAGGAAACACTTTTGTACTGTGATGGTGAGCAGTGGAACAGCCCAGAAAGGCTGTGAGGTTGTGGAGCCTCCCACCTCAGACTTATTCAAAGCCATCTGGACACAGTCCTGGACTACCTGCTCTAGGGGACCCTGCCTGAGCAGGGTGGTGGTTGGACCAGATGACTCCAGAGGTTCCGTATAGCTGTAACCTGCCTGTGATCCTGTGATCTGTGTTTTCTGGCTGTTTTACATTATCTCAGTATCCAACTACATCAGGAAATAGCCTGCCTGAGAGCAGAAAAAAGGAGATAAGGTTTATCAGATATGGTTCTATCTCCTGTCTCTATCCTTGGTGTTCCTCAGAAAAAATATGGGATCCTTCTCTCGTCCAGTGATTCAGCATTGTCCCATTTTAGTGTATGCTGATTAAAATATAAGTAAAAACTAGATTGTCATCCACTTCAATAGACTCTGGCATTAAGTTTCTCTTTAGGCTTTGAGCTCAGTGGGAGAAGAAAAACCACAAAGGATCTCACAGGTAAGACTTCTGTCTCTTTTACCCTCAAAAGCAGCAGTGTCTAATGAAGTGCCTCCCACTGTTGAAGCTGTTTGATTTTCTGGTCTGATGTGAAATCATCAGGTCAGCCATAGGACAGCTAAAAGAATTGATTTCTAATGCATGAAAGAGTCCCAAACATGTATTTGTCTAAATAACTGAAAATTGTTCCTGTTCCAATCTTAGCTAAAAAAAAAAAAAAAAGGCAGAAGGTTTTATAAGAAAATACAGTCTTAGACTTTTTCATGATAATAAGTACTGAAAAGTAATTATCAATTCCATTAACCAAAAGTTGGTTTCCAAATTAAAAGTGATCATTTCAATTTCCCAAACTCTGAAGAAAAAAATTTATGACTGGAAAAAAACCCACAGGGTATTTAGAGATCTTGGCATATGGATATTACAGGATTGTTTCCATGTTTAGACTCATCTTTTCATATTTTGAACAGTGCTGGAAAGAAGATATATGATTATTACCTGCAAATGTTATTTTCTAGAGATAGAAAGAGCAATGTAGAGATATAATTAAAAGTTGTGGAATTCAGATAATCATAAAAATCCCGAATAGCAAAGACCAAATGGGTTCTGTGGAATACCCACTAAAAAAGAAACATTTGAGGAATGAACATATATTATGTCAAAAATTAAATTCTATTCTACATGGGAACCTTTTTCCACTGACAAAGGAATGAATTTGATGGCTTAATGAGATTTTCCATCTCTAATGTTTATGATTCAGTATATTAAATATGACCTAATTTCTATGATATACGGTGCATACAGGAGGCATATGAGATCCTGGAAGAAAAAAAAATCAATTGATTGGTGGCAATGTACTACTTAAGGGACAGTGAAATTTAATCTGAGGATCATCAAGGTGTCACAGAGAGAAATGTGACTTCCTGAATTTTGACAGCCACCTTTGCCATATTACAACACCACCTTTTCCTGTTCATTGGTGCAATGATGAATAACTTCTCTGTGCACATTATCAAGCTGAAGTTTTCCACTTCCAGAAAGTCTAGCTAAATTATGTGCATGGTTACACAGGTGCAGGCGGGTCCCTAGACTGGAAGGCAGGCACCCATGGCCCTCCTTTTCTCATTTATTCCTCTAGTCAGACAGCAACTCTCAATATTCTTATGAAAAGCACTGGAGGCAGCAATCAGAGACACCTGAGAAAGGTGCTCATCTCAAAATGGTCCATCACAGGAACCACGGAGGCAGGGAGCACAGAAACAAGGAGGAAATAGGACTGAAGAGACTGTGCCCTCACTTTCCCAAATGAAACAGAGTTGATGTTCACTTCTGGAGCAGGGAGTCCTCTGAGGGGATGTGTGATACTGAAGACCTTGCAAGACAAGCAGTTTGCCCCCACAGCCTGCTCCATCCTCCTGTTAACCTGTGGAGCACACCAGAATGGGTTGGAGGAGATGCAATTCCATTGCCAAAGGCTACTTGGGATAATTGCACTCTTGATGTCTGGCTGATGAAGCTTGCACAGGATGGTACAACAACAGTGAACTGGCCCCCTTGCTCTAGGACACAATCAATACTAAATTAGCCTTTAATTACAAGTCTTTTAATTATTCAGTGTTGACTTATGGTATGAAGCAGCAGCTGTAAATCTTTCTAAAGCAAAAGCTTTGATTCCTGGTATTCTCTCATTATCTCCTATACTATCCTTGTGCAGGAAAATATAAGAACTCTATTGACATAATTTCATAATTTTTACAAGACTGATCTTAGGATCCAAGCTGCTGCTCAGCAAAGGCGATAATAAATTTTAAAGCCTCTGGCTGTTCTTAGGTGGCATTACCAAGCAGAAAGAGATTTGCCTGAAGTTTGATAGATCTTAATCGATTTCACTGTAGCAGGGAATAATTTTTATCTCCAGTTCATGAAAAAAATCTGCACCAAATTACTCTGAAACTGGGTATAGGGAACTACAGCATAGTTCCAACATAACAGAGTCCCGAGCCTAAATCTACATCTACCTAGACTAGATATGAAAATCCTTGCTTTCTAAAAAAAAGCGTGGTTTGGTCTTCGTTGCAAATGTACACAAAGAGATATGTTTATGTGACAGAAATATCTATAATACATTTAATATCTAAATCTACTCATATATCTACAGAGAGAGACATGTCTGTTTTATCCTGGCTGTTTACTTTTTATAAAAGTAGTACAGACTTTTCTGCTTTTCTCATGCATTGCGAAAAAAGGTAAAGCAATTGAGAAGTGAACCTTGTGACATTTGCGACAAAATTTAACAATGAATCTGAAAAGAGTTTTCTATAGGTTATAGATGGCATAAATTTCAAAGAGCAGTGGTCTTCTGTGTGCAAATGATTTCTTAAATCAGTATTTCTGCACTGAAACTGCTACAGCTGACTTGGGATGCTGGCTTCCCAAAACAGAGAATGGGATGCATCCTCTTGCTCTTGCAGAATCACAGCCCTGGCTAGTATGCACATCTTAAAAACGTGAAATGTTTTACAGGTTTGGAGACTTGTGGCTCCTCCGTAGCTCACCTACCTACCTGTCAAGTCTGACCACGTTTCCTCCGACAGTGAACATGGAAAAGACAAAGTAGCTGAGCTGCAAGATTCAGCAGTTGTATCCTCTATGAGGCTGGTCTAGTTTTACAATTTGCTGGCATTTACTAGGATGATTGCTCTTCTCTGCTCATAATAGTAGTCTATTATTTCTCACATGCTATAAATACTATAAAGAAAGAAGTTTCTGGAAAAAACATCAGTAAATAAATCCTTCTGCCAAAAGTTTATAAATCGTGCATATCCCAGCAGCAGCAGTTCAAGCATTAATGACTTAGCCTTTCTTAATCACTTTTTTAATTACAAAAACCAGACAGAGCTTATTATCAACAAATTACTTCGTATAATGTCATTGTTCCTTCTCAAATAAGATCATGTTGAATGTGTTAAAAATGTATAAATAAAGCCAACACGAAACATTTGCATAACTTAAATTTATTCAACACTCGGCTGTTACAGATGTCTTCAAAGCAGTGATTTTTAGGTTATTTTTCCATCTTGTCCTGTATTATCTTTTGTATTCCAACATGGAGTTTCATCCCACTGAAGGCAGGGGCATAAAGTGGTAACCCGTTGGTACGTTCTTTGCTGTGTCTCATTAAAACTGACAAGAAATAATTACTTCATACTTGTTCTCATTAACAGCTAAAATTGTCTCCCACTTTCTTATGTTAGTTATAATTTACGTTTAGTACTAAATCCATTAACTAGTGTCAAGTCCTCAGGTCAGAACTCTCATTTTCCAAATTCTTGACTCTTTTCCCCCACCTCAGGAGGGCAGTCTCTGCTTCCATACAGCAAGGGGTGCTGGCAGCAACATCACTGTGTGATCCTCTCAGACAGGCTCAATGGCATCAGCAATAAAGAGAAAATGAATGATCATCTCTACCTCCCAAAGTAATCCATATTTGCTGTCCTGTTAGACTTTGCTTCATTATTACCATAAGGGTGATATACGGGCAGTGATTAGAAGCCCAAGGAACTCAGACCAGCTTTTTCCATTTGGTGCCATGCCAGCTCTGTTGAAGCATGTTAATGCCCAATCCACGTCCTTAAAAATACAGAGTTGTAGAGAAAGCGATGGGAAACGCAACAGTGTTGGTATAATATGGCCCTGAAATGAAGTCCTGGAGGAAATTTATATTTGCATGGTATGAGAAGACTGAAAATTCAACCTAGACAGTACATTTTATGCTCCCCCCCCCCCGATTTTGTTGAATTGTAGTGGTATAGCTAAAGTTAAAACAGACAAACTGCAGACTCCGCCGATGAAAGAAGGACACAGAGCAATAGACCTCTCTGTAAAACTCGAGATAAAACTAAACTGATGACATAGACTTGTAACAGTAACAAGGATTTTTCAAAGGCACACTTCAGTGCATGAGACTGAGAGTTTTACGAAACTGCAATAAATCTCTTTGAAGAGGAGAAGACAGTAATAGTCTTGTATTTAAGGCCACAACAAGGAATTCCTGGCAAACTTTCACTTTATACTGCTATTTTTTTCAATGGGACTTGGCTGTGTTTCAGCCATGATCAGAGAGGGTCCAGAAATCTTTGAGATATTAGAAGGAGTGAAGTGCAAGTTTAAGAGATCTCTAAGCTCACTGTAATTCCTTGTCAGCAGACTCACATCTCTTTATCAAGATTGAGAAAGGAAAAACCATAGTATTTGGTGCTGTTTCTTTTTTTTTTCTCTCTCTCTGACAGCCTAAAATTATTCAGAAAGCTGCCATTTAAGAAAAATAAAGGGCTCAGAAAGGAAAATTTCAGATATTATCTTGATTTAAACTGCACCAAGATAGCTTCAGGTTTAAGTGCTCATGGAGAGCTATAAATTTCATCATCCTTATTTTTCCTTTGCCATGACAAAAGAGAAGGAGCTGAGAGTTGCACAATAGCAACGCTCAGCACTCCTACCCCTTCTGCATTCCCCTGTTTGGGTGTGAACACACTGCTCTGTGCAGATATTGACCAGTTTGAAATGCTTTCCCTTCCTCCCTGTCCCCCCCAAAACCCTCTCCTGCAACCAGGAGGGATCTCTGTGGACAGCTTTACACAGGCACTTGCGTCCACCCTTGTTTTTGGGGCAGGGAAGCCTCGTGGAAGCCCATCCCAGTGCCACCTAGTAGGTGCTGAAGGCTGGATATTGGGCTAAGTTCCTAGACCTTCTTCTCATGCAAGAAAGGGGATTTTGGTTGTTTTCAGTCCGCTGCTCAACTGCTGTTTCAGTGCTGCTGGTGGGCTTTTTTCAGCAGCTCTACTACCTCCTATGGCACACAGGAAGGAATAGGATTGCTTGCCAGCTGGCAGCCCAGGGGAATCAGCAGCAATTGCCAGCAGCTCTCCTGCCCCAGTTAGTTGTGGGTGTCTGCAAGATGAGCCTCAGGTTTCTGCTTCTACCTTTTCCTCATGCCCCCAGGTCCCTGAGACGGACTGTGAGAGGATGAAGAGTCAGCCTTAAATGTCTCATTGGGACCAATGGGTGAATTTTTAAGCTAACTCCCCTGTGAGTTTAGCACAAAAAAATACCAGCAGAAAAAAAAGAGTTGCTATGTACTGGGTATTTATATAAGCAGATTGTATGCAAGGAGTCTGTTTTAAGGAGACTGTTTACTGAGCTGACATCATTACAGTCTGTTCCCCACACTCTTCTGTCTGTGTCCAGTGCTTCCCCATCTGCCCCAGGAACAGGCATGGCCTCGGGCACAGCGTGATCCCTTGTCCTTGTGCTGGCCCTCTGTGGCAGCTGGAGCACCCGGGGCACTGTGTGTCCAGACATGGCACTGAGCAGCTGCTCACTGTTTTCCAGGGACTTTTCCAAACCTCTGAGCATTTTAATGTCTGCACAGTACACCCCATCTTTTAAACCACTGTGTATCTTCCCAGCCAGGGGCTATTTTGCATCTATGCCTCTTTGCCTCGTGCTCTAAGGCTGTGAATCTGTTATACCTCTAACCAGCAGACCCTGGCTCCTTTGTGCTTTGATTTTGCTCTGGAGACTTCTGGTTTAATCCCAGTGCAGGGTCCAGTTTTCTACTGCAAAGCCATCTTTTTCACTGCCCCAGCTGCACATGTTGCTCAGGAAGTTGATCCAGCCAGTCCATTTTGGAAATTCTTCACTTCCTCCCGATAAGCTTTCAAACAGCCAGAGGAAAATGAGCATTTACAGAACACCTTTGCACCCAAATTCTTTCCAATGAATGAAATGGCCAGTGGGAGCTGAATGGCCAGGTGTCATTAGACAGGTAGCCAGGTAAAATTGCAAACAACCAGACTTTTCCCCAAACACTCCATGAAAAATGTAAATACAAGAAGGTAAAAGATAATTAATTACTTTTTAACTTAAAGGGGTTTTTTTCCTTGCACAGTGTCAGTATTTGTTATCTCCCTTTTTCATTTTGAATCACAGGCTTTGTCAGTTCGCAGATAAGATTTCATTTTAAAGTTTGAAGGTTTTAATGTGATATGTGAAAAAAAAAAAGAAAACTTTTGATTGTAATCTCTAGGGTCAAATAAAAAGAAAGAAAAAAAAAGATCAAAATGCTGCCATTGTAAAAACTTGTCAGAGATTTAACTGTGACATTCAGGCATATCATTAAAATTTGCTTTACAACTGCTGCTATTGTACTTCCATGCATTAGTGTGAAAGAAGCTGAAAGAAATATCTCTACTTTTTCCTGAGAAAATTAGCTTTCATTCCCCCCATATAAACAAATGTTGAATTTTATTTTTTCTCCTTGCTACCTGTGATGGTTTGTCAAACAGTTGATGTAAACATACTTAAGCCTCAGGGGCTGCCCCCCTATTAATTGGAGAGATACAGGCCAGATTAGAGGAGCTCATGTGCCCGCATGGCATGGGTGGTGGCAAAGCCAATTTGAGGTTCCGTACACAAGGCTCAGGACAGGTCGTTCTGGTCCCATGGCAGTGTGATAAGCTCAAGCTTTGCAGACAAAAATTTGCATCTGAATGCATCTGGCCACATTGAAAGCTTAATTCTCCTTCAGATTCCCCCCCACAGACTCTTTGGGAGATGGTGCAGCAGCAGTGAGTTAACCATGGCTTTTGTGTCTGTGGGAGCTCCCTCTGGGTTTTTGGGTTATGCTCATACAAGGTGGTTGTTTATGCTCATGGGCTCTCCTCCATCACAGGAAGTCTGCTGGGGTGGGGTCTGGCACTTGCAGAGGTTTCTCTACTGTCCTCCTGGAGATATGAGAGGTTTCCCTGCGGCTGGGCAGATGGGACATTAGCATGGGAAGGTTTCCACAAGGTCCTTATGAGACCCTGAGAAAGCTCCCCAGGCCACCTCCTCAATACCACCAGCAGCCTTGTGTCTCTGCCCTCACTTATTTTGTCTTTTTTTCAACTTCCTCCCTCTGAGACTTATGTACACAGTTTTATGTCCAATCTGCACTTCCCCATCGCAAAATTTAGTGGAAAAAAGGTGAATGAGGGAAGACATGAACAAATACACAAGGGAAAAAAAAATGCTCCTCTTTTAAGGTGGCACAAAATATTTTAAAGAAACAGGATTTCATTGTGATGCTCAAAAAACAGATGTGATTTCTTAATTCTTGGGTTTTGTGTTGTGGAAGCCCATTTTTTACTTTTCAACCATAGCAAATTGCAGGTAACACCAGAATAATCCTTGATGTTTCTGAGGTAAAAATTCACAGATGAATTCCGTGTTATAACTTAAATATCCGTCTACATTAATGATAGAGTCAGTCTCTGTTTATCACACTATAACTGGTGCAGCATAAATAAATAAAATCATACAGAATAGTCAATTCTGCTAGCCCAGCATCATGTATCAATTTGCACTAATAAGTTAATTTCCATAATTGTTATTCAGGACTAACATAATTTGAAAGAAGAGAGGTCGTAATGGTCATGATGCCCTGAGAGGATTTTGCCTTGCTGAAGTCAACACATTGAAGCCTCTGAAGGATTCTGGAGAGAATAATGCCCATAACCCAATCATTCAGTTAATGTTATTACTCATTTATTTGTTTTCCATCAGCGAGATACCCAGTGACCTCCAAAACAAGACTGTGCCTTTGACACACAGACATATCTCTCTGCTCATCCTGAGTCTTTAAAATCCAATGGTAAGTCTTCCAGTAGACCTTCAAAAGCACTGGATGCATTTGTCTCCTCTGTTGTTTTTTTTTAAATAAGCTGGAGCACAGCAACAGGGAGTGCTCTTTGTGCCTAGTAAAGCAAATAAAACTCCTTGAACTCCCTTTTGTCCCTCTTGCTGAGATCCTTTCAATTTGGCAACATTTGGTTAATTGAAGGGACTGAGGTGTGACGCTGCTCGAATACAAGGCCCTGTTGAGCTAACTCAAGCAACACTGACATTTTTACAAAAAAAAAGACATATCTCATAGGGAATTTCTGGTGAAACTGCTATACATCAGATTAGGATGTCATATGCTACATTTTATTTTGTCACTTAAAATTAAATGCATTTGTAATATGTAGAGTACTAAAATAAAATCAGGATTTAATCCATTTTAGAAACATGTTCTATTACAGGAAGAAATGTGCACGGCAAACCCAGAATGTTATAGTGCATTTGCAATAAATATCAATGACATTCGTTGGTGGTTTTATTTTTGCCTGTTCGTCATATATGAGACACTGACCTTTCTAAATATTCTCCACAGACAACCTGATCCTTAATACAATGGTGAAATATTATTGTAATTATCATTTGTACAACTATGGTAGATGTTACAGAAGATGTTTTGGTTAAAAATGAATAAATAGATTAGTAGACTGGACTACTACATTACAGTTTACTGTGAAATTTTCAGTGATGAAAGAGGAATAAAGAACTGCTTTCCTTGTTTTGCTTGCTGTTCAAAAGGTAGAAAGAAGTGAGATGAAAAGTAAATTAAAATGACTTTATTTAAAGGTCATTTCTAGTGGAAAGAAAGCCTAAAAGATCACTTATAATAAAATTTTTAAAAAGCCTATAAAGCTTATAAAGCCTAAAATAATTGCCTAGTTAGGCATTATTCACAGAATTTTCTAATATCCTTCCCCTAAATAGAAAAATTTCCTTAGTGTAAACAAAAAATCACAGAACATTTCAATTAAACTAAACTTGAGATTTCAGTGTGAATTAAAGCTTCAATCTACATTTTCGATCCTCTTTCCTTTAATGCCTGATACTCCAAAGTTATTAGAACAGGAAGGTTGAAAGTAAAATAGGTGCAAGCAACAATAATCTTACAATATTTGTCTTGCTGGTGAGTTTGGAAATGCCAACAGGAAATACTGATCCTTGCAGTTAAGAGCGTGTGAAAAAGAAATGTAAGGATCTCTTAGGACTAAAGGAAAGCCTCAGAGATGTCCTTCCACAGCGGACATCCTCACTCTTCTTACTGCTTCTCACTCGCCAGGCAAGAAATGTCCATGTCTCCACCCAGATCTACAGGAGGACCTTCCTCCATGACATGGCAGGCAGACTAGAGAAGGTGGCCATGTCATCTCTGCGTGGCCCAAGGGGGTAACTGGGAGGTTAACTGATTAACGACATTCAAATCTGCACTCACCCTCAGGGTATGGCTTTGAAGCTCTCTCTAACTACAAGGAAAGCGTTGCTTAAGTCGAGCAGAAAAGTCATGTTGAGAGACCTGCATCTAAAACTGGAAAAAAAGGCACCTTGATCTAACTGTTTTGTTAAGTTTCCATGGCCAGTTGATGGTGGAACCATCACAATTGTAACCACCAATAAAATACATTACCTGTGGCATAACTGTTGCCACCATGTGTGTAGGTCTTGGTGGGTACAAGGAAACCCCAGTACCAGTGGCAGCCCTTTGGATATTACAAAGTCATACAAACTAAGTAAGAGCCGTGGTGCATTTTGATTTTCGGAGAGATGTCCAGACACAGAGTGGCCAGTGAAGTATGATTTCTCTGTAGCCAGACTCCATCTCATGTCCCCCCAAAAAAGACTTATGGAAGAAAAGAGGACCCATTTGGATGGCACTAGTCCTAAAGCGCATCTTCATCTTTATAAAAAGTCATAAAAAAATTTTCCCATTTTGTTTTAAGAGAAACTAATCCAGCCTTATCCATGACGTCACTTGGACTTCAGTACAAAAACTGAGAGAAGAGCTGGCATGAAAACTTAGTTTCTCAGCAATTAATTCCTCTATTTTTCCAATCAGTAAGTATATTTCATATAAAGAACTGGAGAAAAAAGGACAAGGCAAGGGGTTAACTTTTATACAGGCCTTGACTTCTCCATTTTTGTAGGTACAATTTATAGCTTTCTAATAGTAGCTTAATTTACTAAAAGCATGGGGCAGCTTGGACTCAAGGACACGGTTGTCTGTGTTTCTTGCTTTCCGCTGGTAGTGCATTGTCTTACTCCCAACTCTCCTCAGCCTAGGTTTGGAAAGGCAGACCATAGAAAAAAGGGAACTACTGATGTTAAAAGCATCCAACTTGCCATTCAGAGCCTTTTGTTGTTCACATACATGCCTGGTTCCTCCTTGTGGCTCTGGGAGTCACGCTTCTCTAAATTGATGGCAAAATGGACTCATTTGAAAAAAACATCTGAATATGGATTTTTTTTCTTTTAGCAGTCTCTTCTCATTAAATATTTCTTTGCTTTCATCTACAACAAGCATAACGAGATAATTCTATTTACCATCTCTCACCAAGAAAAGTAATTAGAATGCAAGGTAATTTCCATAAAATGCATTATGACTTTAATATCAGTAAAAGCCACTTAAATATTAAATGCACAGAAAAAATATTAGCTAAATTATCATAGAATAATATGATCAGGTTACTTTAGAAGAAAAAAAGTGATAAATGTGTTTTAATAAACTGTGCAAAATTATATGCATCATATTCTTGCTTCCTGTCAATTTTATTTAGAGTTAAATGCCATTGTGATAATTAGTTGGGTTTTACTGTGTTCATTAAAAGCTTTTCTAATGATCACATAAAGAAATAAGTGAAATTAATTCCTTTCTTCAAACTCAAAGAAATTCATCAAATGAATAAACAAAAAGCTTTTGCTGAGGGACAGACTCAATATCGTAGAACCGCAGAATCACAGAATCACAGAATGATTTGGGTTCGAAGGGGACATTCCAAGAAGATAAAAATGGAGTACAAACACCACACTCAATCAATGAAGGGTTGGATTTTGGATTAGTGTTAGTGTTCTTGATTTATAGACAGGAGCTGTGTGTGTGAAGGGAATAGTAGGGGATAGATTGGATCAAATTTGATAGTCCTGATCCAAGCAAAAGTTTGAAGTTTTTTCTAGGAATCCAGGGAAGATTCCCCAGTGAAAATGAGAAGAGATCTAACTAACATTTATATTTGTTTTTCAGGATGGGCATACCACATCTTTCAGAAATTTTCTAAGCCCTGTTTTCAATTACAGCAACTCCCCCCCCCCTTCACTGTGCTAGTGAAGTCTGCTTTCATGAGTACCTAGGACTAAAAACACATCCTCAAGGAACTTTCACATCTTACTGGCATTAGAAAATTTATAAATGCCAAAGACAACTTTTGGCTGTGAGAAATTACACCAGAAAAAGGAATACGTGAAGAATGATGAAGCTTCAAGATGAAAAACCCGCACAAATAAATTACTTCAAAATCGGAGCCATTAATTATGATTTCCATATGCACAAAGATGGTGTTATAAGAAAATAATGTTTTTGAGATAACTTGCTGCATTAAGTCAGTGAATTAGTCCAACGACTGCAGATGCTAACATGAATGAGATCTCCTTCGCTGGGGTGAGTGAGCCTGATTCAGAGTCCATGTCATGTTAGAAGTAGCTTCTGCATTTCAAAATGGGTCAGATCTTTGGGGAATATTAAGGAAGAGAAAGTGTAAAAATGAAGTGTTAACTTCAAAAATAAGATTAACACGGACAAGAACCAAACAACTGAGTCCTTGAACCTCGGTGCTCATACTCTTCAAAATGTTGCCAAAGCTGATGGAAAGTACCACTTCTCTAGTATGCCTGTTAAACTACAGTGCTGTTTTGTTATTCACAAAACACCTCTCTTGGTAGAACTCCAGAGAACAGACTTGTTTACAGCAGCTCTGTGAACAAATTCTCCCCAAGAAGATACCAAAGTTGAGAGGCAGTTAGGATCAGAACTGAGACTAATAGGAATGGAGTTAATCATGTCACCTTAATTGAAAAGTAGTAATAAAAATAATTGAGTTTAATACATAATTTAGATCATTGCATGTTAAGTTAATGCATTCTACTTAGGCTTTGAAAAAATATTTATTTCATGTAGAGTTAAGATTTCATTTGTTTTTATAATGGAATTCTCTCAAATTGACTTTAATAACAACAGTTTGTTAAATCAGATTTTGAATTGATGCACAAATTTGAAGTTCATATGTTAATTTTTGATGCAATATACTTAGCATTTATAGCCTGCTCTTAAGGTGGTTGAATTTATTTTCATGAGATTTAATAATCATTGTTGGTTTATATTACAGAAATTAAATCAGTTTTCTATGCTGTCCTGATGAGGGGCAATTTGCCTTATGGCTACTTTATTTTATTTTACTTTTAAAACAATGTATTACTTCTTGCTTTTAAGAGTGGATTTATTCTTCAGCTATTGGTCACACTTCTATAACAAAATTTATGTTTAGATTTAAGGTTATTCCCAGGAAAGCAGAGAAACTCTGTTCAGTTGTATTTTCTCTGAGTGCCTTCTCTGACCCCTGTTCTTATGGAAAAGTGATTCTGTGCAGCATTAAAGGTTTCAGCTGAATTTCCAGGAAAACAAAATGGTCAGATTAATAAAAGTACCTCCTCTCAGAAACCATCCACCTCCAGGTCATTCTAATTTAGTGCTGAGGGATTCCACTTGAAAAGGATTTTTTTTTTTTAATTTAAAACAATTATTGAGCTATCTTGGTGAAATATGCCATTCTGCAGTTAGATGCTCTGTTCAAGGAACCTTTCAGAGCCCATGACAACTTTAAGAAGTTTAAGTGCATACACAACTGCAGAGCTCACGTGTAAACAGGGATTTAAAACCAGATACAGGCTTTGAGCAACAGCCTGGAAGCTCAAGAATGACATTTGTGATTCCAGATCTGATGCTTCTTAACTTTGCTCAAAAGATATGTCCCCTTTCATCTTGCATTCCCAGCACTTGGAAAAGGTGAGTCTCTTCTGTGGCCCCAGGGTAAAGTGGGGCTTAGCCAAAAAATGCTCCAAGGTATATCTGAGACCCTTAATGAGTAATTAAGATATAGATGAAAAATTAACATTATCACCATTACCAAGCACACATGGACCTTCCTGCAATGTTTCAAAGGACGCTGTTATAAACTCTTATTCTTAACTGCAGTTGAGCTCCACCCTGTCATTTCCACAATGCCATTCCAGACCTTTTTCTACACTGATCTAATTTTCAAGATCCATTTTTCTCTTTCAGTCTTCCAGTTGGCTTTTTCAAGCAGCTGGATTCTGCAGCAGCAGCAGTTCCTTCAGGGTTTCAGCTGCCAGGTGATGGGAGATGTGGAACACATGACGTGATAAGGTGTGAGTGGCACCCTCTGTAACTGATGCTTGATTGAAAGTGGGACGTTCAGATTTCCACCCTGTTAAAGGGAATCAGACCTCAGCAGACTGATCTCAGGGAAAACTCTGACCACATTCTGCAAGAACCACGTACTTTATTAATTACTAGGAACACATTTCCTTATGACAGAAGTACAAGTGTCCAAAAGCAGTCCCTTGCAGAAAAAAACTTGCAAGGGCACAAGCACCTTTATGCAGCTCTGGTAGTACCTGCCTGAGGGCACCACCTGCCTCTGGTAAGCCCATTCACCTGTCCCCTTCTCAGTCCTCATGCAATTCAGCTGTTCTGTGATTCTCCCTCCCCTGTGTGCTAGCAGCCATCATCAGTATTCTTGATCTGTTTGGACATGTCTTTGTGCTTCCTGCTGCTGCTGTAGCAGTACCACTCAAGGATAAACAGGAGCCGTATTCCACCACTGGTGTCTTTTATTTTCTTATTTTCATTAATGTTGTAGTTTCCCAAGCAAGGGGGCTGGGAGAAATGAGCCACTAGGTCAGTAATTCCATCCCTGAACCTCACAGTAATATGCCTTAAACCGTACTTTCTTGTGGTTTGTCCCAAGTCATTTGCCAGGACTCAAATGATGGAGCTCCTGCAAATTCCCTTGGGAGATGATGCCACAGGAAAACAGAAGGGATTCTATTGATATTCAACAGACCTTTTCCTTTTGTTAATTTAATACCATTACTCCATATTCCACCATAGCCATTTCCCCCCACTCCATTGCGCTTCCTTCTTCAAAACACTTCCAGACATTTATGATCCCTTTTAATCATCTCTTAGTAAAGATTTTGCTTGTTTTTAGGGCTCTTCCCCCCTTGCATTCTGTCTGAATCCAGCCCCTCAGGGTCACACTCATCTTTTCATCCATAATTGAAAAGACAACCACTCTATACAGTAATGGGAGTTTTTTTTTTCTTTTCCTCCTCAGCTCACGCAAGCTATACAGATACTCACTCATCTCTTCAGGCTCTAAGACATATTGTACCACTGAATTTTAAGCAAATCTACCAGACAAGATCAATGAGCTATTCTGCTTTAAAATCTAGGGCATATATTGGCCATCCCTTTGTACACATTTTTACCTTTCCAGCTCTTCAGCAAAATGTAAACCTATCCAACGTCAAAAAGTAAAAATGAACAGCTAGATTCACCTTTTATTTATAGAAGGGCTTTCCCCACTAAAACAAAGGAAGCCATTTGCACAGCAACAGCTCAGAGTATAATTTTAGCCCAGTGACTTTTACAAAGGCATCTTTTCTCTTTTTCACAAAAGGCAGCATTATTCCAAATCAGAGCACCAGTAGAAGGCATGTGCACCACTTACACTCCACTTGGACGCCCTGAAATGAAACACTCTGGACTGTAGTGTTGCAGGAGCACTGTGAGACACCCAGGAAAATTTTACCCATGTGGCACTGTACCATCAATTCATCCCCAAGAGCTGGGTTCTGTATGGGGTTCCATCGGTGGATCCTAGTAGATCCACCATTTTGTAGGATAAAAGGCTGATGTGCAAAAGGCAAAGAAAAGTCTCTCCCAAAAAAGCCTTTTCTGAAAGAAGTGGGGTTTTGGAAGGGGAGGTATCTTTTCTTTCAGGTGCACTGCGATGTTGGCTGCATTCAGACCTGGCTGCTGTCTGAGGGAGTCAGACTGCACTGAGTATTTCACATTTGCTGTGGGCTGAGGATGTGCATTGGTGCCAGGGGTCAGGTGGAGATTATAACTGCAGGCACAACACTGACTTGCTGTGGAAGGACGATTCTGCCTGGATAAAGCCTAGAATCTGGTCGGAGAAATGCAGACAATGCAAGCTACCTGTAGTGAGTCACTGCTGGTGCCATGGTGCTGTTTTGGTGTTGAATTGGGCTAAAACCAGCCCAGTTCACCAAACTTCAAAAACACATCCTGCTTTTTGAAGCAAGATTTGACAGATTAGCTACTAGCTGGCCTAGAAATTTGTGACTAGCAGTCAATCACTTTATACTGTAAAAGTCCGGTCCACTCTCGTATGTTCAGTTTCTGCTAACATAACCCTTCTTTAGGTTGTAGATTCTTCCCTTGGGTGGGAAGGATACTCCTCAAGGCTGAAAGAAAGAGATGTCCCCACCAGTGTTGGTATGGGTGAGTTACATCAAATCTCTACTTAATTATTTCTTCTTTTTTTTTGCTAGTTTTCATATAATTGCTTCAATAATTGCTTTAATTCAGTGCACTATCTTATTTTATACTATACTACTAGTAGTTTTAGCATTTATGTTGTGTAGTAAATAATTCTGATTAAAATCTTTCATCTGTTCACTCATCTGTTCATCTGTTCATTTATTATAATAAATAATTCCTTCTATGTGAATATATCTGATTTGCCCTCATTAAAACCTGCAGAGCAAAGTGATTTAATCACACCTCTATAATTCCTTAAATTTAAACTGTTGATGAAATCTGATGCTAAGTTAGGATACTGCTGCACCCGGGCTCTTCTCCTAGAAGGAGTTCAGAAAGCAAGGGAGTCCTTTCTACACCTCATGAGTCAAGGGCAAGGCTTTTTTAATAACTTTACTTAAGCCTTCCACTCCACCCATGACACTTGTCAGCCAGGCTGAGCCCTTTGTCTTAGAAGCAGTTGGATTTTGAAGTGGTCTTTGGTAACATGAACAGTTGGGTACATGGTTGATTATGACTATCTGTGAGAACACACTTCTTAATAAGCATAAAAGAATTACAGTAATATGGTCATTGGTCAGTTGTAAATATACACACAAAAAAAATCCATCTCAAACACAGAAAAAATGTATAAGGCAAAGGTATCATGACACCAGTATTAAGCAGTGTCGCTTTAATTGAAAAAAAAAATTGTTTATTTGAAAAAAAAGCTTATTCAATTGTTCTTTTTATACTCCATCATAACTCAATAAATATCAGTCATCTTTCTGGGAAATAATCTGCTTTAAGAGAAGGAATGAGCACCTACTCAATGATAGGGTTTTGTGAGGGGCAGAAAAGGCCTTGACTCTGTGAAAGTGTTGCTCAGCAACAAAAAAAGGTGGATGGACGGAAGGAAGGAAGGAAGGAAGAAAGAAAAAAAAGGAAAGAAGGAAGGAAGAAAGAAAAAAAAGGAAGGAAGGAAGAAAGGAAGGATCTTTATTATTTTGAAAATAGCTTTCCTCTAGAGGTAAGAGGGATGCTCCACTTTCAATTTCCCAGCATGTAACACTGCCATGGGAGCCACATTCTGTGCTTGTCTGTCTCACGTGTGATGCAAAGTGACAGACAAAACTAGCAATAGTCATCACACGTGTGTTAGCTGGGTGCTGCAGCATGTGCCTACATTTTCCCAAGTAAGCATCTGGCTGCTGGCTACCTCTTATGTAGCAATAGAAAAAAGCAGGTATTTTATTTGTGTCTGTGGGCATAGAGAAGGAACTCATTAGAATGTGACAAGTTTCTGGGCTGAGTGATATGGCACATGTAATCTCATTATCTCTGCTGGGGAATGGCAGGAGTATGCGTGTAAAACAAGATTTTATGTGTATAGTTCAGTCAGTGAGGACTAATGGATTGATAATGGGCTGTTTGTTGCTGTTCAGATTTTGGCTTGCATCCACAGCGGGGGTATATTGGAGCAGATCCACTGGAGCACACTGATTGATACTTATGCTAGACATAAGCTGGTGAGTGTTTAGACTTATTTTCCATTCAGTGCGCAACTTATTACTCTGTTGTCTCTAAGTTTACCCATGCACATATTACAAATATAGTCAGATGTCCTCATGATTGTTCGTATTTCTCTGAAAAATGGATGGAAAGGTCTGCAAGTTCAGAGGGGAAAAAATGGGTTTGGGGGTGACCTGTGTGACAGCTAAGGAAAAAGGAAGCTGATTTTATGCAAGAGAGAAGTAAAAAGACTCCATGTTTCACAGGAGAAGCCTGTAGGGTATCCCAGACTCAGTAGGCCCTGCTTTAAGGAGAAGGAAGATTTAAGAGCATCACAAGAAAAATATGAGCTATATTGTCTTCTATCCACATGATTGTATTTCTTGCCATGCCAAAAGAGTGATTTCCTACTGTAATCATGCGTCCCGTCAAGGACTTCATAAACACAAAATATCCATGTGGGAAGTCTGAAGAAAAGACAGAGTAAACTACCGGGTCCTCATGGGACCAGTCAGTCCTGACACTGACTCCTTTTCCAGCTGGGCAGCAGACTGAGAACCTTTGCTCAGGGTATATTGCTAATTTTATAGATAGACAGTGCTACAAGTTGCTATGACCACTAAGAACACAAGACCACACAGGTCCACAGTAAAGGGCTGCATCTTCTGCATGCGAGTGAGCATCCAGCTGAGCTACCTTCCCATTTGGTCACTATACCAATATACAGATACCAATATGCCATAGGCATCAAGATTTGTCTGCTGTTTCCCTGCTGTTTCCAATGAGAAAGAAGTTAGATCTCTGGCACAAACCTACAACTTTGAGCTGGAAACTAATACATGAAAATCAGAGCTCTTAAGCACCATGGATCGTTCTGCTAAATACGACCTGAGCAGCCACAGATGTGCATGTTAGAGAAACACAATCCAAACCATAAGAGGGTGGCTCATGACTGGCCAGGTACAGCCTTAAAAGTGTGCAGAAACTTGGCTTTCATGGCCTCCATCTCAGCATGAGACAACTGTCAGTGCAAAACACACTAAAGTCTGATCAGAGAGGTGTTGTCCACCCTTGGAAGAAGAGCTATGCCAGCTAGCAGGGAGAAAAGGATCCCAGCGTCCAGAAATCCACTCCCACAAAAGGACATATCTTTCACTGCTTTGTGGGTGCCTCATCTGCATCATGTGTATGTGAGGTCTTTTTCCCAGTAGCCATGGACCCACTGTGAACCCAGGGGAGAAGAAGATTTACACTTGAGAGGCAGAGAAGAGAGATGGAGAGAAATGGGCTCACAGAGCCCTCTCAGCAACTTACAGACACCTTGTGGTGCTCCAGGTAGGTTTATTTGTCAATTAATGTGTTGCAAAGAGGGATATTAGTCAGGCTGATGGTATTGTCATTGCAGACAATCCCATCAAGGCATGGCAGAAAGGAGCTGAATCATCTCCAGGCTCAGACACCCTTAGATATGTCATGTGGTTTTTTGTCCATCTGTGAAAAATGTGCCATTATAGGCTGGAAAATCTGTAGCGCTAATGTTGCTGTCATTCTGTTCTGCTGCTTTTTTTCCCTTCTGTACCTTTTATTTTGCTTTATAGTGTTACATGACATAGCATAATGCATTCACATTTTTTTACAACAACAACAACAACAAAATCTTCCTTTGGATCAATAGCAAGTGTAGTATTCAATTGATATTCTTGGCAGCAGAGCAAATAAGCCAGCGCCTGCAGTCAGACTGTGTCAACAGGCTCAGTAGTGATGCTTCCACCTATAGATGGAAGCTCCTTTCCTGCTCCTTACGAAATGTGCGGGCACTGATTTGACCCTGAGATTAGCTCAGTTGTTTAGAGCCCAGTGCTAATAATGCCAAGGTTGTGCCATTCACTTCTGAGTTGGACTCAGTGATCCTTGTGGGTCCCTTTCAATTCAAGAATATTCTGTGATTTCAGTGGACATTCCCCAAAGTCTGAGGTACAGTAAAAAAAGCAGGATGTACTGAGGAATTAAGTCTTTCAATTAAGGACACCACTGTAAAAGGAGCAAATTAATATTGTGCAAGCAGTGTTGCTGAAAAGCAGGTAAAGGAAGATGTGAAATGAGTGCCATGTGCTGAGCAAGTGTTTCCAGCCATCCCTCTGAGTAAGTAGTGGTTAAGTACAGGACCTGTATATGTGTTTTTCTACAGGATAAAGCATGCTCCTTCTAGCTGCTGTATGTGGCCTCTCTGAAAAAATTAGTGGGGAAAAATCTGTGAAGAGCCTCAATATTTGGAAATCTGACAGGATCTGGCATGAACCACATGTCAAACTACTCAGCAAGATCAGGACATTCACAGCTGCTCTTATGCCTAGAAAAAATACCAAATACAAAAAAATTTTGTAGGCATCTAGAAGTATTTATAACTCCCTACAAATGCAGACAATGTTGTGAGAAGGAGAAAATGGTTTTTATCTATGAGTTTCGTTTTTGGGGTTTTTTTCGTAATAGTTTCAGCTGAGTTTCCTCAAAGTGTGATACAATATTAATAACCTAACTTGCTCAGCTTTCTATTTTAGACTCACTTTTTATTTTCAATCACTTTAAGGTAGATTCTCTGATATCTGCAGGGTCTTTTTCTGTGTGGAAAGATACACAGAAAAGAATTCTCACAAGTCTTGAAAAAATAGGATCTCTTTTTAGACACCAGGTTTGGTTGAAATTGGTCACCAGCTCCAAAGTAACTGGGCATGAGGTGCAAACTGCCTGAGACAAAAAAATGTCTGTATAACACCTGTTTTCTTAAGGCATCCTCAATGACTGTGGTGAGAGAATGGAAGAAGAGCTCAGGAAGTGGACACAGTATTAATATCTAATTAGACTGAGGAAGAAGATATTCATCCTAAAGGGAGCCATCTGAAAACTTGATATTAAAAGAAATTGAGTTCATACAAAATTCAGTCCTCTTCAACCAATTCTGCTCAGTTCCTCAGAAATGTCTTCATGACCCAGACCTGTCATTCTTAATAAGGAATTCTTCCCCCTCCAGAGGGGGAAGAACAGGGAAACCTTTCTCTACCTCATTACCTTTCTATACATAAACCAGTCATCCCAGGGAGCCAAGAACTGAGCTTGTGGCTCAAACACGGACCCCACACTGTGAGACCATCATGTTATAATGTATGTGAAAATGACTGAGATTTCTTTTAAACTAAAAAGCAAACCAATTAAAAAAAAAAAAAAGAGAGCCATGCTGTATTAATATGAAGGTCTTGCTCAAAACAAATTGAACTTGCAGTTGATAGCCATTAGCTGCTGTTCTTTCAGGTAGTTGCAAAAAATATCGGGCTTTGCATGGGATTATAATTTTCAGGCTTTAAAAGTAAGCCTAAAACAAGTTGAAAATATTTTCCTTAAATGTTTAATTTTAGTTCTTGTGTCACCAAAACTATATTTCACCTTCCATTCCTTCCTTTTAAACTTTCTTCTTTGCTGCCCACAGGATAGCAGCAAATGCAGTTAAAAAAAAAAAAGAAAGTCATATTTTGGTCTTTCTTTTTGAAAATCAAAACATTCAACTCCTGTGAATTAGCTCAGGTCTTCATAAGGCACAGGGTAACTGAATCCCTGGTAGGAATTCGGGAACAATAATCTTTATGAAGAAAGAACAGGTTTTCCCTGTGTGATTTTATCTCTGCTGACAAGTCAGAGTCAACAACACTATGCTGGACCTTGAGGAGGACAGTACTCACCCAGAATTTCAAAGTGTATTGAATTCAAGCCCTTTATACTCCTTGGTGAAAGTTCAAGGCAGAATGGCAGAAATGCTGTTCAGCTTTCACTCCTCTCATTCTCAATCACCATTCCCACCTTAACCAGTCAGGGCAACATGACTGCATTTGCTGTTTCCCTCCAGTCTCAAAGCTGCCCAGTCTCAGTATGTTGACTACCAGCGTCCATGGTGAAAATTCAGCTGCTGTCTCCTAGGCTACCTCCTAAGCTAGGAGCTTAAAGCCTCAGATATGCTGCTGCAGTAGCCAAGTAGGCATACATTCTTTTAGCAGTCTAGTAAACTCTATTTCACACAGAGATGATACAATGCTTCCTGTCCTCAGCTGCCCATCCTGCCTGGCTCCATCTTTTGATCGGAAGGACCCACCTAGTGCCGCAAGGATGGATCTCATGCAGCAGCTACTGATGAGGTGTAGTTAACAACTTGCAATGCATTTACTGAATATTTTAAATTTGGTACTAGTTTTCCTTCCTAGGCTGGGTGAAAACTACCAAGGGTCAGGACTTCCATGCCTAGAGGGTCCCTGCAGTGGTGGGTGGACTCTCTGCTGTCTCTGCTGTTGATGTCCAAAGCCATCCCTAGGCAGAGCCTTCAGCTTCTCTTTGCCATACAAGCCATATTATTTTAGAAGGCAGTTGCTATGGAATCTCTGAAAAAGACATTTATAAACTAGATTTCCCCAGAGTGAGGTATAGCAAAACCAGCAAACCCCTTAGGAAATGTTACCTGAAGCATCTAAATGTGCAAAACATGTTTGAATATCATTGAACTGTAGATGTTCTTGCTGAGCATGAGAGTCAAATATGATCAGGGTGTCAAAAATGAGTTAGGAAAGTACTGCAGTTGCTATTTATGCCAAAGGCTCCTTCAGTTGACAGCTTTAGATATCTTAAAAGCATAAACATTTTAGCAGACAACAAGTTGCATTTCCTACACTAAGAGCTTTTTGAAATTATGGAAAAGAAACCTGTAAAATGCTTTTGTGTAATTGTCCTCCTTCACATTCATTTTAAAGCACTTTAGCAAAGTAACTCTCCCCCATTGTGGTTACAAGAAAAGAACTTGTTTACAAATTGTACACTGAAATTTAAGTTACTGGGAGTAGCAACAGGTTTGTAGTGACAGGTCACTTTAGATTGGAGTTTAATTTATGAAGATTGCTTTACCTGGGGCTATGGTAATCTATGCCTTCGGAGTAATTCACCCTCTGCCTCATTTCGAATGCAGTCAAAGACTGTCGTATTTCACTATGACAATGTAATCACAGATCCACATTAAAAAGTCATTATTGTTTAGAATCCAGCTTGGTTTGAAAAACACTTACTATAAAATTCAACAGCCTTTGTAAATTACCCAAAGGTTTACTCAAGAATACAAGGTACAGTGATTTAAATCTGAAACTTACTACTTTATCGATTATATGGGATTTTTAGGTCACTGCATTTACGGGAAATGATTAGTGACTAATCAAAGTAATAAAGTCCTTGATGTTGGTCCATAAATAATTATGAATTGAATTTTCTTTATCCAGTATCAGATAAAAACTGAGTTAACCATAAGATATCTCTTCTTCAACTTTTTTTTCATACAGCATTCTAAAACACAACAGTGATAAAACCAACCATAAGAATAATTTTCTGATTTCTCTCTCGTCTTTTTTAAACCAGAAGCAATGTGCTCTCACATATATATCTATTGCACTCTTCAGCTTGAAGTTTTGTGTTGAACATAAAACTTAACTTCACATTTTAATTTTACGCTGACCCTTTTGGCATTTTTAAAACATGTCACAGACAGATTCAAACTCCTTTGTGGTGTATTAAACCCCAGATTCATATTCTAACTAACATTCAGCTTATCTATCCCTGTACATATGGTGATTATTGAACTCCTACTTATCTTTATATTGTTCTTTATCCTTCTTCATAGTTTTTTTCCCCCTGCAAATTGAGAGAGTTTTAGCCCTGACTATTATGCAAGAGTTTAAAACTGTAATAAAAACGAATGATGCAATGAACCAATTAAAATTGTTGTATATATATTTTTTTAATTAGACATTTATGAGCTGCGAATTGGATCAGATATTCCCAATGCACATGACATGCTGACATATAATAGCTGCTTTTGGGATGTCAGGTTAGCTTTTTATGAATGCAAATAGAGGTAGGTTTTCTTTTTTTAATTACCTTCAGGAATAATTTTATTCTCTGTATTTACAATACAGGTGGGCACTTCAGTGTAGCTTACTCAGAAGGTTTGAAAGCATTACATTTAGTAGCAGTGGTGTTCAGATTTCAATAGAGCCACAATTTGTAAAAGGGTTTTCATAAATATTTTGGACTCTGGGAAAAAGTGGATGTCAAAGAGATAGATTCATTATCATGCTAGTGTCTGAACACACACAAGAACAAATTCTTGCTGGTAAACAAAATCATGGTGGATATTGTTGTGCCTCCTGCCTCAAGTAAATACTTCTGGATTGAAAAGCCCTTATCTCCTCCACTATTTTTAAATACTGTGATTAAACTGGGCTTTGGACAGTTTTTTTCCCCTCAGACCTTGTTCTCAGAGCTGCTCTGCCCACGTCCAGTGACACTAAGGAATTTCACTTCTGCGTTGTGAGTTGGTTCAGCTTTTGGTGCCTTCTGGCTTTGTGCACCTCACATAAACAGGTGACCTCCAGTGCCATCACTGGAATCAAGCGTATCAACATGGAAATTAGCAGCAGTACATTCTTCTGAAGGGTCAACTTCTATGCACCATGTTCGTGGTACAAATGCAATACTCACATCTTGCAGTCCGTGCTGCCTTAGGAGAGGTTGTGTGTTCAGGTGGACATGATGTGAGGTCTGGTACTGCTCCTACCCTGTCTCAGTGCTTTAGAAAATCCACTTTCTTTGCCTGTTGTCTATCTGGAAAAAAATCCACATTATTTGAAGTTTTATATACACCTCACAACTTGCTAAATAATTGGGAAGTTATCATACAAATAGGAATTAGACTGCCAAGTATTAATGATGACCTGTGGCCATGGCTCTGAAAGAAGTGGTTGTCTCTTTTTATAGAGTATAGTCAAAGCATCACAAAAAAAACCAACAAGCCTAATAGCAATTTGTGAACTGGAAAAAATAGGATGTGCTTGAAAGATATCAGAAATTGTAGACACTTAAACTAACAAAACTAGCAACTGCTGTAAGAGTCCTGTGAAGACAGAGTGAGCAGAAACACCTCTTGGTGATACTTAAAGAAGTGTGCAATTCTGAAATGAGTTAATTAAAGAGGAACAGTTACTTTAGCCATAACAAAAATATATTATTGACTCCGAAAAAAAGAGCAACAACAATAATAAACAAATTTCACCCCTCTTTCATGTGAACCCACAAACATATGCCATAGCAGAGAAGGTTAGCAGTGCCCTGCTGAGCTTTGGCCTTTGTGTACATCTCCTTTTGAAAACAAAGCATCAGCGAGGGGCTCCAGAGGAGCTGTGCTGCTCTCCCCAGCCAGGGCAGGCTGTGGTGCCCTGTGGAAGCTCCGACCCCACAGTGGGCTTGGTCTGATCTCTCATGTTGACATCACCCTAAAATGCAAGCTCTTGTCCTCTGCAGACAGACTTTGAAGTAGAAAAGTGCAATCAAATGAACAAGGGTCTGAAATTATCTTTTCTTGGTGCAACTTGGATGTAGAGATTTTAATAAGGAAAGGCTTTATCAATTTTCCTGATATTCAGTTCATTTTCAGTGTACCAGAGTCCTACTTGATTTGAGCAGAAACCCACTCTAATCACACTTCATATTAATTCTCCACATATAATTCTAAAAGGGTTAATAACGAGGAATTGTTATTTTAATCAATGGTAAAAAATTGCTATGGACTCTAACAAGAGAATAGATTCAAAGCACTTTTTGAAGACCACTTCCCAACAAATAAGACATTAAATCCATGAGTTACAGCTTTAAATTACTCTTGTATGAATTACATGAAAATGGGCTCTTTTACATAAAGGGCAGCATCATTTCTTCCCTCTGAACATTCAATCATTCTTTTGGGTAAGTGGTGTACTCACTGGGTTGGAGGCAGTAGAGTTTCCAGTGGCTCTTGTAAGCCAGTCTCAGGAAAGTGTTTTTTCTTCAATTTCCATTTAAACAGTTCCTATCAAATAATCTCCTTAAATTGTGATAAACCAAGTCCTGAGCCTGAACTTTCCAAAACTCAGCAGGGCTGGCCTCTGAAATAAGATTTTATAAGCAGGTAAGCATGGCGTTCCCATGAGAGCTGTGGCAAAAAAAGTAAATAATTCTCCTCAGTGCAGTTTGTGATAAAATAATATTCCACTGAGAGATGTGATAAGCCTGCAGTTTGAAGAGCTGGTGGCTAACATATGATTAGCATAATTAGCCAACGGTGCTTTCTTCATGGGTACCAGTTTCTAATTGAGGTACAGCTGCTCAGTGAAAGTCCTAGCTTTATGAGAACATGGAATCTGATTGAGAGGGACTAAGGCTTTTATTCCTACAGTAATGTCACCCTGGGTAAATCCCTAATTGGTAGGAGTAATTAACTACAAGGGAGACAATTTCTGCATATATCTATATATATAGCTGTGATATCTAGCCATTGCTGCAATAGCATCTTCTCCCAACAAACCCAACCACAGGCAGCAAGCAAGAGGAGCAGGGAGAAGGGAAATGTAGTTTCAGAGAAATACAGCAGTTGGCAATGAGAGTTACACAGTGCTTTGAAGAATAAAAGCATTGAACAAACATTCACTGACTGCTAACACTACTCTTGTTCTTGTTTTTATTTGACTCTAAGCTATGAGGGTTATTGCTGCATTCCCTGTTTTTCCTCACAGACTCCCACCTCCCACCACAGGCTATTCATAGGCACAGATATGGTTCACAACCCCTTTGACTGTCACTTGCTTGGACAAAATTCCAATCAATTCAAACCAACAATAATCTGTTGCGGTTTAAGGACACGGATGTTCTGGCTCGGTGTTACTCAGTGAGACATTGCACCTTGCCCACTCAGACATCTTTGCATACCCATCCAGGTATAGATTAAAATGGGATGAAGTGGAGCTGAGTGAGGGTTATGTTAATTTTACGCTGATGTAGCAACTTCCTAGCTGGGTAGAACCTGCAGAACTGAGCCCTGACTTCTCATGGGGGATGTGTTGGTCTCAAAGGACCCAATGGATTCCAAGACCAAAGGATCAGGTGCATTTATTTCACGTTTTCCATGTAAATGGCTATGTAAAGTGTTTATATTAGAGTGGGACTAAGAGTTCCCAAGGCATAGCAAAGATTACTATAGCAGGTTATTATGTGCCAATTTTCCCCCTGTCATTTATTGCTACTTTATTTTCTGGGGTATTTTTGCACAATTTTTTTTTCCCTAGAGTTTTCTGCTTCTTGAATAATATAATGCTTACATCAGTTTTAATGACTTTAAAGACCTGTCATGTACATAGGATGCAATACTTTCACGTGGCTTATGATTGGATTGATTAATACTCATTTCTGGTTTTTTCCTTTAAAAATAATAATACAAATATACATAAAAGTCCTTTGACACATGATGTTGATAACATTTCATGAATGCCTGCCTGGGCATAAGGTTACATGCACTAGACAGGATTAGTTCCAGCATTTGTTCATCCAAATCTCAGAAATGATAACTTAAACAGTTAGGTCAACAGTCTGAGTGTGTGCTTTGGCATGAGCTAATGTTCATTTGGTTCTTATCTAAAAGAAGCCAGGTGTTAGTGTAAATTGGCAAAATGCTGCTTAATCCCAGTGATTTAGATAGCTTCTTTTCTTTTCTTTTCTTTCCCACAAAAGGAAAAGATGAATGAATTCAAACTATGGAGAGATGGACTCCTATTCAGAGGCTTTTGGCCAGATTTAGCAAGAGCACTCCTTGTACATCTCAATAAGAGCTTCTGTGTTTGCTCTGCACTGGTATCTTACGTCATTCCACACCCTCTCATTTATATTTAACATTTATTGGAATGACAAAATAAAGAAAATATCCTGGGATGAATGGTTAGAAAAATCTCCCCTTTCCTTCACACATGAGCAATGCAGTGGGAAATACATAGACAAGTAGAAAGATCTATAGGCAGACACAAAAAAAAAAAAAAAACCCTCCCAATACCGTGAAAACAGTGAAGAAATCTAAAACAATCAGAAGACAAACAGAACGGAGAGACATGCCTTCTCTCGCATGTAGCATCATTTATGGCCCTGATATCCCCTCTTGCCTTCCTCCAAGCCTGGCTGTACACTTACAGGGCAGTGATATGCCAGGGCTGGTTGTCCTATAGCTGCACTGCAGACTGCAGGGAAAGAGGAAAATCATCTGTAGATCAAAGCGTCTGGTCCCACTGAGACACTAAATCTTCTGATGTTACCTCTCCATAACAGTTCACAAGATTTTCACTTATAAATAATCCAGCGAGATTGGCACGGTCTCCTCTAATTCTCAACCCCAGAAATACTTACAAATTTGTTTAATTTCCAAACCACTGAAGTCACTCTTGCTTGAAAATTGAACATGTGCAGTAAAAGAAGCGGCAGATTAAGGGTTAATCAGACCTGATCACTGTTGGCTTGTCACAGAAGTTCAAGGAGCTACAGGTGAAATAAGGGGCATCAGAAAGTAAAATATACAGCATTTTTTACTATCTTCAAATGTCTTCTGATAACAGCTATCTGAAAAATAATATTTTTCCCCATTTGATTATTTCTGGGTCAAAATTTATTGGTTTTAATTAGTGATATAGAAATGCAAAAATTAAAAAAAAAAAAGAAAAACAAGCAACCCACCAACTGGCAACATTCTTCATTGAAAAATAGCCAGGGAAAGTCCCTGAGAGCTATTAATTAAGTTTCTAAATATGTGAACACCCACACATACCTAAGGGGAGTGGAGAAAGCAGTTTCCTGCCAGCTTTAGCTTCAATACATTTTCCAATTTTGCGCCTACAAGTTTGCCAGCACAAATATTTCCTGGGGTCATTCTGCCAGCAAAAAGTAAAAATGGTAGCAGTTCGTTGTCAGTCAAATCACACACGTTTTCTTACTTGTCTTCACAAACATTTGGCATTTCCAGCAATTCAGTGGCACGTGTTTGGGATTGCTTTTATTGATGTATGTTGAAAATTTGCACAACATCTAGAGAGTTCTTTGGGTCAAATCTTCAATATACACCTCCTCTGAAAGACGGTATGAAATAACTATGAAACTATATTGACCACTCTTCCTATTGCTTTTCTCTTAATGAGATTAGTGCTGCTCAGTCCATGGCATGTTAATGATTTATCCAGTCTGATGCTCTTAGCTTTGTCCATCCTGTCCAGACTGGGATGGAAAGGCTGTATCCTGGCTGGATGTTGTTGGTCATGCAGAGCCATGTTTTGGACAATAGTTAGTGATAGCACCAAAGCTGGCATTGTACTCTGTGCACCCCCAGGAGGGAGGGGACTGGAGGCACTTATCAGCCTGAATTCTCACTTCTCCTGCCTCAGAACGTGTGGTTGAGGGGCATAATTGCAGGAGGAGTAATCACAGAAACCCACTCAAAGCATGTTAGTCAATACAGATTCCTGTGTTGTCTTATTAAGGCAAAGCTTCCTGGTAGGGGCAAACACTCTCCCATGTGAAAATTCTTTACAACTCTCTCCCTACATTTGCTTTTCATTTTCATTCTAACTACTGGTTAAGTAGTAATGATCTGGGCATGGGGCATTTTCTGAGGATTGATGATAGTCTGACAAGCATTTATGGCCAGAGGTGTAGCCAAGGGTGCCATTAGTCCCAGCTGGTCATTAATCCCTGAGAATGCCCTGTGCTGAGGTCGCTATTGCTATTATTAGATGAAAATGAGAGCAAACATGGGAATATGGATTTTTTTTTAATGGGTGATGCTGTTATGATTGGAATGTGCAAGGTGTTTCTAGGAATTAATGACTCACACATTAGGTAGTCCAATTGCCTGAATTATCTGCACACTGCATGAAGCAGGTTACCATAATTAAAATGTTTTAAACCTTTTTTACTTAATTAAAAAAAGCCTGTGTCAAACTAACATAAGTTTTCAGAACTAGAATTCCCAGATATGCCTGCATGTTTCAAATTAGTTTCAGAAGCAGCATTTGGGAGATGCGGATTTACCCACTGGACCTACCACTCATGATGAGGGATGCTCTGGTAAAAGCCTGAGAGCTCCCTGAAGTTAGAACCTTTAATAAGCAGTACTGATTCAGAGGGTTCTGTCCTTGTGCCTACTAGAGATAACTCACTGTTAGTTAGACAGCCCCAGAGTAATAGAAATTAAAAAAAAAAAAAAAAGGTATCTGGATGCCTAGGAAGGAGCCTGGAGTAGCCAAGAGGGAACACAATGCATGGGGAGCTGCTGCCTCTCTCTGGATGCAGGACACTACACACAGCAACCCATGAAGATCCATTGGCACTCTCTGCTAGGAAGGCTCTCCTGAGAACAGCTGTTTACACCCTTCCTTGTAATAGTTGGGTGGGGCTTATCCTCTTGAACCAAATGTTGTGTTGATGCTTAAAACACATATTTTTTTGAATTCCATAAATAGTCACTGATTAAAATATTAAAAAAAAAAGATCCTGAGAACTGAGAGAGAAGCCATGGTTAAATTCTCCCTTGGTAAATTATGGCTGGAGAATACATGAAGATTTCTTGTAAATATTTCATGGTTTTGAGCAGGGGTAGGGACAGATGGGCAAACAACAGAGCTAGTTTTTTAAGATAGACCTTCATGGCTTCCTCAAAGGAAGTATATGGCATCATCATCTGCAAAAGCAAGGATCTGGTGTCCACCAGTCCAGTACAGAAAGGGGCAGTGAACAGTCACTGTCCAGCTTTTTCAGCTTACTCAGGCTTTTCTAGACCTCTATATTCCTCTAACTGCCTGTTTTACAGGCTGAAAAATTCTAGACCAACAGAGCATTTCTTGTAAAAATATCCATGAGTCATCTCGAATGATAATTTTATCTGACTGCTCTGAAACTTGTCCAGAGTCAGCCTGTGCAAAGGAAAAGCAGAAACTTCAGAGTTGCATTCTGCCACTCTTATGTATGAAAGTCAAAAGCGAAATCAATGCAACTGCCTCTAAATTAAGACTGACAGGAGCTTCTGCTTACAAAGCAAGATATGTGCTACCATTCATTTGTTCTGGTAATGTGGCAAGGACTGCTTCTGAGAAATATCTGAATTGTAAAGCTTAGGGTCTAATATTAAATTTGCTATCTCCAACAGACATACTTCAGGTGGACAGCATCACAGATTTTTGTTCTTTTCAGTTTTAATAGTCACTTCTACTGGTAATGTAAAATGAAATGCCAAGGGAACTTTTCCAACATTGTTCCATCGTTTTTCAAAATTTCATTTTTTAATTTGCTAGTGAATTCTGAAATGAATTTGTCTGAAATCTGAAGTGTTTTTTCCCCCAGTATTATTTCTACTGTGGTAAAGCAGAGTACAGTAATATTTTAAGTAGAAATAATCTATGTTTGAAAGGATATTTGGCTTCTTTTAGTGCAAATCTTGGTAGTGAGTCAGACTTGAAGCAGTGCATTAATCATCCTAACTTATTTTGCATACATATTAGTACTATATAATAATAATAATAAATCAAGAATCTATCCACACAGTTTTTTGAATTAATCTTGTCTACACACTATTTTACCTTGCAAACAGATCAATTTGCATGTGTATAGGATGATTTGATATAGGAGACTTTTATCCTCTCTCATGCTTGTTGTATTCTTTGGAGAATAGAGCCCTCAACACACAGGTGCAAACAAATATAATTTTCTTAATCTCCCACCTAAAGAAGGAGAAGGACTTAATGAAGGAAAGGAGACTGTGTCTATCACGCAATACAATGATGCAGAAAATAAGGAAGATATGCACGTTGAAGGCTCTTCCATTGGCATGGGGAACCCTGCTTCCTGCTGTCAGTGAAAACAGGCCAGGAAATTCCTTTGATTGGTTTTACATTGGATTTGATTTTTGACGTGAAGCACTCAAATAGTGAACAGGACAGGCAGATTCATGGTAGGAAAGAAAAAGTCTGCCTTCCAGGGTACCAGTGCACTTTATCGGAAGGGCAGTTGTCACAATACTGGTGATTCAGAACTGGCTCTGTGTGTGTGCAAGTGCGTGTGAGAGAGGATATAGCTGTGAATTTCACTGTGCACTTTGCCTGGGTTGTCTCTTCCATATGGTCCATAACCTTGTTCTGGAATTTGCTACATTTGGTTCTCTGTGAGTCTCACTCTCAGGTCTGATTTGCTAAGCAAGTACTACCTGATGGCAACTCAGGGAACCCCATTAGAGGAGACCAGGCTCATGGCCATTTTTGATTGATGGGATTGCTGGATCATTTAAAATGCTGATCTAATAAAAGATATGATGCTACTCCATACAATACCTGATTTTCAGCCAACAAAATGAAAATTATGACCTCATCCTGGAAGGCTCTGTGGCAAATATCTGATCAGGGAGAAGAAGCTGTAGCTGGCTACACCTTTTTATGCAAGGCCTATAAATGGGTTTACACACATCACAGCAATCTTTGGCCAAATATTTGGTGTTACAGTCTCTCATCAATGAAGTAGATCCTCCCCCAAAGCAATTGTATTGATTTATAACCAGCTGATCACCTGGCCCATCACATTCCCTGTCCTTGAAATCTGCTCCACTGTCTTCTTTCAATTTATTTCTCCTTCATTACATCAGTGTTTAGCAACTGTATGTATTCTTTCCCTGAATATGATTATTGACCTGACAATGTGTACCTGCAGGCCAGAAGGCCAACCACATCCTGCATCATGAGAAGTGTAGCCAGCATGTTGAGGGAGGTGGTTCTCACCCTCTACTCTCCTCTTGTGATACCCAGCCTGAAGTACTGTGTCCAGCTCTGGGGCCCTAAAGACAAGAAACATGTGGTCCTCTTGGAGGGAGTCCAGAAGAGAACCACTGAGTTGATCACTGAGCTGCAACACCTCCCCTGTGAAGACAAGCTGAGAGAGTTGCAGGTGTTTAGCTTGGAGAAGAGAAGGCTCCAGGGAGATCTTACAGCACCTTCCATTACCAAAAGGGGGCTTACACGAAGGCTGTAGAGGGGCTTTTCACAATGGTATGTAGTGATAGCACAAGGGGGAATGGCCTTAAACTGAAGGAGAATAGATTTAGATTAGATATTAGGAAGAAACTCTTTACTGTGAAAGTGGTGAGACACTGGAACAGGCCACCCAGAAAAGTTGTGGATGCTCCATCCCTGGCAGTGCTGAAGGTCAGGCTGGATGTGGCTTTGAGCAACCTGATCTAGGGGAGGTTGTCCCTGCCCATAACAGAGGGGTTGGAACTAGATAATCTTTTAGGTCCCTTCCAACCCAAACCATTCTATGGTTCTATGATTATATGATTCTATTATTAAACTCAAGTCGAGGATCTTGATGTACAATACAAAGGCTTAAAATGACACAATAGTCCTAAAAATCTCATAGTCATAACAGAAGATGAAGAAAATAGAGAGAACCAACAGGTGAAGTGAGATGTAAAATGGCAGAGCAGGGCTCCTTCCAGGACTTGGAAGCAGCCCTGTCTTCTCACTATACATCAGACCCATTGATTTGATACATGACGAGAGCTGCAGAGTTACTCTATTTTGCCACTTCTCTGTAAAGTGCAAAGTGTAAAGAGGGGACATGCCTGGATAATCTGTCTTTTAAAATAAGGAAAATAAAATTAAAAATTTCCTTTACAAAGGTTGCTTTCTTTGGTTAGGTATGAGCATTTGACATAGGGAGAAGTGTCATCACAACACCACTTTTTCCATTACTGTCCAAACAATCATCTAGAACATAAAACCAATGTCATTTCTTCATGGACCACAGGGAAAAAAAATAAAATTAAGTAAAACAATTGAGATGGCAAGGAAAATTAAGCATCTTGGATAAGGGTTTGATCCAAAGGTAATACTTTAGAGATAATTATAGGGAAAACAGTATAAATTCTACAGGGACGCTCCTGATTTCTGGCCTAATTCACATAGATTACTTGCCATAAGGTACCACTTGAGTAATGTAAAAGAAAAGCACATAGATATGATGGGAAATGTAAGCAGCTGACTTTTTTATGTGGCAGTAAACTGGGGTAATCTATTCCTGTCCACTAATGTTTATAAACATATTGTAAACAAGCATAAATGAACAGCTCATCTCTCTGAGGGTACCAGATGCATCCTTAACACTGATTAAGTGTTTTGTTCTGCCTGAGTGTCTGGCAGAGGTTTATGCTCCAAAGAAGAGGGAGGGAGACAGGGTAATGACAGTCTCATATTCTCCTGGCTCTTTAGCTGCTTTGGGGGATTCAGCATGTATAATTCTACTGATGATAATTTTCCACAACACACTGTCACACGGGATACATTTTGTATGTCAGGTTTTTAAAGCCACTTCCCAAGTCTCCTTTCTTGCAAAGGAAATCAGAGAGATAAGCAGAAGAAGCAGGAGCAGCAATTCTCCTTGTGAAGGTCCCCTTGCCTGCTTCCATCCCATTTAATATCACCAAAAAGATCTGAATGCTGAGTCAGTGTCATGATAATGGTCACAAATACAGCAGATTCTTCTTCTTCTGTGTGTTGGTAAGCTGCCTCTCACTTTTCAGAAGCCTGAGAAAAAACTGGCAAAACTTTCATTTTTGCAGCTTCCTACAGAAATTTGGTTTGGGAATTATTTAATATCACACCTCATTCACATCCTGTGATTCTACAGCCAGCTCCTACTGTTCTGTGGGGTGTAATTTTAAGAGCTGGATTTTATGGGCAATTCTGCACTCCTTCTCTCCCTCCCCAGTAATTACAGCCTCAAATGCAATTCATATGGACTCAGATGAACTCTTTGTTGGGTAGCAGGGTGAGGATTTGCTGCCGACTGCGTGCAAGCAGAACAGAGATCAAAAAATCTGAGTATAGCTATCTGTTGGTGTGAAATCCTCAAAGCCAGCTCCTAAAGCTTTCAAGCCAGAGTGCTTTCTTTCCTGAGAAGACTGGTGCGTTGTTTCTGGGAGCTCAGCTGGGCAACTTGCCTCTGCTTTTCTGACAGAATTCCTGCAAGAATGGAAACTGGTATGAAAGGGTGAAAGACGGGCTTGTTTGGGTTTTTTTTCTAGAAACAGAGAAGTAGTGGGCGTGTTTTATAATAGTGCAATGGTGGTTGTTTTATCCTTTTATCTTTTAGCCAGATCTGCTTTTTGACTACTACTAATAAACTAAGCAATTTTGTTCTAGCAGATTAATTAAAACAATACTTGCAGTAGCCTTATTTACTAATATTACTTACATTGCCCTTGGTAACAACAGACAGTTGCCACAGCTGACAAAGTAACTTTTGTGTCTCTTCGACTTGCCCTTATACTCTTGCACTTTTAACTACATACTTGAAGAATTTCATGAGCCATTGGAAGCTGTGCACAGATTGCAATTGCCAGTGTACAAATGCTGAATGTGTAAATGTGTTTATGTTTTCTGTTATATCAACTACCTCTATTTGCTCTGCTACTGTGTACCTAGTGTATCTTTGTTTTAGGGTGACAGTGTCAAGACATGGTCTATCTGTTATTATCTGTGCAAATAAGGCATAGCTCTGCAAAAAAAAAGCCAAACCCAAGCTAAAATAGAAAAGTCATACCTGCAGAGTAGTAAAACTTGTATCTCCAAAAATTACTCAGCCTGTGTGAGGGAAGAAAACTGATCAACCAGCTCTGTGTGGGTCCGCAGGTCCCCTGGCCCCTGCTTCTCTTTTAGGCTGAACGAGCACTGTGGTTGACCCCAGGACATCACTTCAGGTTCACTTTAAATAAAGCCTTGGATTGCTGCTACAGTGGCAAAATAGCAAATACTGAGTATTCCTGTTGGGGCTGTAAAGACCTATATCTGAGCTGAGGCGTTTGGAAGCAGAGATTTCTAAGGGAAAGCGCTTTTTTTTTTTTTTTGTAAGTGAAATATCAAGGGGAAACTTCAAAACAACAAAAAAAATCTGTTTAAAGATGCAAATGATATAAAAAGGTCAGGAAGATTGATTGGAAATTTAAGAAAGGTTTCTTTCCCCTCAGTGACATGGAAGATGGATTGCAGGACAAACAACATTAGCTCCTTATATTCTCTTTTTCCCTTTCAGGCTAACACATCAATGCTAATGAACCTGGATGCTTATTTATTTGCACATAAGTTCTACTACACAAAGTAAAGCAAAACATTTTTTTTCCATCAGTGTGGATATTTTAGGATCTATTAGCATTAATGACTTACCTCTTCACAGGAAGAAAAACTCGGGGAAAAAAAACTCCAACACTTGGCTTTCTAACATAAAGAAGTAGATCCTCAGGGCAGCTGAAATGTCAGAAAAGCATTAGCATGCCAAATATACAGTCTCCTCCATTTGTAATTTTATTGCCACGTCCTTTCCTCATCATCAGTCAAGCAAGTTTGGAAATAAAAAGGGCAAACTCCTAGACACGGATCTGTGAAGCGTCTTTTCACGTTATTGCTGGTAAAACTCTAATTGCTTGCTCTCTGGGGACACTGGCAGCTCTTGTGCAAGCTGAGCCATATAATCTGGGCTCTGGAGGTGACACTGACTGGTCCCAAATTATCCCTAGGTGGACCAAAATTCACTGCACACTCTAGAATCTGCATCCAACAGTCTCAGTATTTTCAGAAAAAGACTGTACTCCTCTACTAAAACAAGAGGCAAAAAGAGGGGTTTAGAGTGTGGACAGCACCTCTCAACCTGACTGCACAGAAGAGAGCTGTGTGACTTCCCACAGTCATTCAGGGGGACTCTGTACACAGACAAAAGGGCCTCTGCAAATCGAGAGCTCTTGAGTAACTATCATTTTTTTTCATAATGCAGGTATAGCTGCAAGGAAATTCATACGTCACTGCTTGTTAGGACCGTTAATTACTTCAGTTACAGGGACAGTGCAGTTAGGAATTACCTGAAAGCAAAACCTGGGTCTGTGCATGTTTACAACCAGCAAGTGGAGTTCAGCCTCTCCCGGTAGGAAGTCTTTTCAGAGGGTGGGAGAAGTTGTAGACAGCAACTTATTGAGAGTCAGTTCCCTGGATAACATGCTCACACTCCTGGCCACAGCTAATTTGGATTTTCAGGCAGAGGCTCTGGTCTATACCTCATGACTGGACTGTAGCTGTAAAAGAAGCCATTTTTCCTTCCTCTGGCATAGCCAAGAACGGACATGTAATTTCATGTGTCTCCTCAGCCTTGACATGTAGGTGAGGTTGTCACTTATAATCTAGGGAGGAGGCATTTCACAGTGAAAGCAGATGAAATGGAGCCTTAAATTTCTTGCAGACTTTAGTGCATCAGAGGTGAGAGCTGCTATGTACTCAGTGACTGGTCCTGCTCTCACTGAGCGCATTGCCTGTTGCACGGTGCTGAAGGAACACGGTGTGTTATAGTGCTGGAAGGGTCATTTTTCCATTGTGTCTCTAAGCAGCAGAGTGTGACGAAGAGGAGGAGAGAGGTAACCAGAAACCACACAAAACCAACTCAGATTTCTGTGATAGACACTTCTGGAAGCAATTGCTACATTAATTAGTATATTGATTTTCTCCTCTTCTGGCTATTCTCCCACTTAACTGTTTGTTCAGCTTGATTTGGGTTATCTATTGCCATGGAGAGGCTTGGTTTAAAGCTGCTTTTTGGCAGTTTAGAAAATGAGAAATAAATGGAAAAGGTTTTACCTTCCCTCACCAGGTTCTTATGTGCTCACAATGAACACCTGTCCTTAAAGAATGTCCTTAAAGAATAGCACCCATTCCTATGCAAAAGAAATCTAATCCATCTATTTTTGCCAGATGGACTGACTGTTCACTTTGTCTGGAGAGGTGTCCATGGGATAAAGGCAAATGGGATGAGGAAGCATGGATCTCTCATACTGCTCAAGTAATGCTGGTACCTTCCAACAAGACAAACCAAGGCAATGTCTTGCTCTGTACAGACACTGTGGACTTCCATGGCTTTCACATCAGCTATAGATCTGAGGAACATCTGAGCCTCCCTTTCTTGGGAGCCTCATCTCTTAGTTTGAGTCTTCCTGGAAAATGCTCCTGGTGACTTTAAACCATGCAGCCTCTGTTTTCTGGCCTTGCTTTTCCTTCAAAATGTTGTTGACACCCTCCGCCATTTCTTTTTATTCCAGTCTCTTTTAGTCCATGTGACAATTTCTATGTGTAAGAGACAATTACTATAAAAGATGTCACCATGCAACTTTCCCCTCAGTGTACAATATACTGTGTATGACAGGTTATAGGGCATTTCACTCAACTTAAGCTGTGGATTGCCCACTACTCTTACTTAATGCATATGTAATGAATTAAAAACCCTAAATGAGTAATGGTTATAGCTGATTTGACCTTACTTTGTACAATGTGAGGCCATTTCTGGCAATCGTGATCTCATTGTAGCTTTAATGACCTCATCTAATTATTGCTAACTCAAAGACCTTTAGTGCTTTAATGTGAGTCAGAGAATGCACACCAGAAAACTAATGAACTCATCGCACTGTGCTAGACTTTGACCAGAAACAGGGATTCATTTGGAAAATTAGAAAAAAAATACATTAGGGAGAGGAAGCTTGAGATTATTTCACATTTATTTCCCCAACTTGAAAGAGGAAATGATAAAGACATTGCTGGAGAAAAAAAAAAGGTAGATGAAAGTAATATTATTGATCACTTCAAACTATTCAGTTCAGTGAGACAGATAGAGGAACAATTTGTCGCAATTCTGGAAAGAAGCATGGAAAGGCACATTGAGTTTATTTTTAAAATGTGCAGCTCATTCAGATTAGTCTGTGGGCACAGAAAGGTAAATAATAGAAGAATCATACAACTTAGGAACAGAGGAGTTACTGGGCCACTCACCAAGTATTATAATAAAGCAAAACGAGTATTAATTTCTCCATATGGAAGGTGTAAAATCAGGCCATTTACCAAAAGTTTTTGTTTTTGTATTCTCTCTCATTAAGCACAGGGTCTGTAAATGAACTGTTAAAGAGTCATAAATCTGTGTTTCTCCCCAACAGGTAGAACAGGTTACTATAAGCCATTAAGCTCTCCAAATCAATGTTTTGTCTCTAAATATGAAAGTAGAACATCAATATCATAACACAGTGAACTTTAACAGCAGGGCACTCACTGTATATTAATCAGTTTTCAAAGAGGGTCTGGAAATGTCATGAGAATTAGGTGCCTTATGAAATTGTAATTAATTTCTGCTTCTGGCCAGACAAGGAATATTAGAGAATAGGCTTTTGTACAACCCAACAGTACTTGAGTGACTTGGAAACAGACTTTCCCTCACATGGAACATGAGACAATTTCATTGCCTTTTAATTATTTTTTTCTGGCTTTCAGGTTAAAATAACTTTGAAATTTGATTAAAAAAACTCCTGGAACATTTTTTAAAGTGGGAAATTCAAAATCATTTGCACCTAAATGTTTTGAAGAAGTGTTTGTTTAGAAAATGCAAGCAAATATAAGCAGCCACTCTTCCTGTCAACTGACCAGGTGACTTCTTGGCACCCGCATGCTGATATGAGTGTCCCAGCTCAGTGGTTGCTTTCACAGTATTCCCACAAGATGCTGGAAATTCTGTTTCTCCAGTGCCAGTACCCATTTTAATAATCCTCCTAATTTCTTCACTGTGATGTTTAAGACAAACAGGAAATCCTGGACATAGTGAGAAAGGTGACTACTAAGCTCTAAACATGTGGTTCCCACATTTCCTAGATCCATGACTCAATCCCAGCATGCCCAAGGACTGTTGGGGCTCCAGGGACCACAATACTGTCATAGCTCAGGGGCAGAAATGCAGTTCCAGTTCATCTGTGAAGTATTTTTGATGGTACTCAGTCATAACTCTAATTTGGAAAAAAAGCTAACTCCAGAAGATCAAAATCCTTTTCTGAAGGATTGTTATTTTCTTAAATTCATTAATAATTCTCTTAAATACACTCAGTTCTTGCAACTTTGCAGATTTATTGAGAAAAGAATTAATAATCGGTCATTAGCCTTCCACTTCCTGGAGAAGACCAAGAATATAATAAAATAGGACAACTTTAGTTCACCAAGTGCTAAAGACTGTTTCCCAAAGCAGATTTGCAGACTTCCTCACTCTTAACCATGCTCATTTCACCCTGAAGGCAGATGTCCAACTTGCAGTGATTTTTGACAAAGCAGAGCTACACAAATAGGTTTTGAAAATCCCACCTACTTTCTACCAAACAATCAATAACCCCTAATCCAGCTTCACATCCTTCCCCCTGAGATAAGCACCACTGCTTTACAGATCAATGTTTTTGCTGTCCAAAAGAAGATTTGGGAAGGTGCTTCCATCACCTTTCTGATATCCAGAAGTTTAGTCTTAAACTTGTGATGCCTCCTGGGCTTTGAAGAGGCAGAGCTCCACTGTTCCTCAGGTAAATTCCCCATCACTGCAACGCTCTTTATGCCGCTGTGCTGCTTCACAGAGAGGCCCAGCAGTTCCTGAGGATCTGGACCATGACTGTGAACACACACTTGTCGGACAGAGACTGAAACACCTTTGCTCAAATCACTTTCCTACCTCATCCCTTCTCCAGATTTTTGCCTGCTCTACTGAAGGAGCGTGCTCTGGACCATGAGTTTATTCAGGACTATATATACTCATGCCACCAGGTAGGCAGGTGAGCACTTCATTTTGTCACCATATAACACAATCCCAGGATGATTCGTACTTGATTCTTGTAATTTTATGGACATCAGCAAGTTGAAGAGTAGCTATTGAAATCTCTGTATTTAGAGATTCTGGGAGAATATGGCTAAGAATACCTTAAATTTGCCATTCAAGTCCTTTTCTTTTCCCACAAGATATCTACAGTCCTGGAACTCCTTGTAAGCCTCAAGCACTGTATTGATTTTTATCAATCGAAAATTTGGCCCTTACACTCAATTATAAAAAGATATAGGTCTTCAGAGCACCAGGAAAAGAGAACATTATTGATCTTTCTTTACTGGTGGTGTTTTCATTCCATTTTTCGAAACATATAGGCTTCTGTTTACATAAAGACAATCACTGGCAATACTCCCAGTTTAGACACATAATTAAGCATGAAATGAATCGGCTTTGGAATACAATACAAAAGCAATTTGCAGTTTTAATCATACTAAATTGGTCAAAATCAAAAGTTCATCTTTTGAAAAATACAAAATTATCTCCTTCCTCCACCAAAAGCCAAAATGGTCCTAGCAACTAGAAGACCTGACCCATAATTTCAGTTGATTAATCTGCAAAAAAACATGTGAGTGCTGGTAGATAATTTCTTTGGGGTGAATCATTATTTATTCAAAACTCAGTGTTTGGTTCATCTGATTTCTCCACATGGGATTAGTAGGGATGTGGGAAAACAACTTGCAGGTGGAATGGGATTTGGGGGTCAGTTTCTTTTGTTTTGCTCTTTTCAGAAGTGGTAACATTGGATGTGATCAAATGATCCATGTTGCTGATTGTAAATTCACTTCTGCTTGTGCATGCAATATATCCTGAGCCCTCTCTGACCATTTGATTCAGCACTTACTGGAATCAATTTATAGGCTGCCCCTTTGACTCCATT
Organism: Pseudopipra pipra; assembly: GCF_036250125.1. Classification (NCBI taxonomy): domain Eukaryota; kingdom Metazoa; phylum Chordata; class Aves; order Passeriformes; family Pipridae; genus Pseudopipra; species Pseudopipra pipra. The sequence goes on from NC_087554.1 coordinate 56,297,259, forward strand.
AAGCATACTCTGCACCAGTTGGAGGCACTTGGATGGAACGGAGCGTAGTGTAAATCTGTGTATATGTGTGTGTGCATGCAGAGCACTTGTGTCATCCAAAGAAACTCTGCTTGTCTACAGAGTAGGGTTCTCTGCAGCCCTTGGGTTAGTGTGTGGGAGATGTATGTTTAAGGTAGTAAGATAGACATAGCTGTAACAGGGAGTCCTCCGAGTGCTTTCAGATTGTTATTTTAAAAGTTCGTCTTTCCCTCCTCTATATCCCATCTCAGAAAACTTAACAAGTGAGGAAAGATGAAAATTAAACCACAGTTGTTTTCAGAGTGTTTCGTCTTTAACCAAACATCACCTGCACTGATGATATGAAACAAAATACTGAGAGTTTACACTTTAGCCCACTGCTGTTGTTCTCAGGATATAGCAACTTCTCTCCTTTTATAGTAGCAAATATAGCAGTTACTTTAGGAACAAATTCTCCCTTAAAAGCAACATAACCACCTTTCAAATAAATGGTGATGCAAGTGCCGATACTATTATAGCAGGAGAGCTTTTAATTTTTCACTTTCAGCTTGGCAAACCTCTTTGGCAAGGGGCACTTCCATCAGCACCTAGGGAAAAGAAAGATAGAGCAAGACAGAGTGGTAATTGGCTTGTGCTGAGATCAAAAGCATTAACACGCAATGCCAAAATCTCTCTGCTTTTTAAGCACAGTTCTGATGGATGTGAATACTCCTGCCCTCCTATGTATGTCAGCTATGGCACTAAATAGAGAAACCACCTCAGCATGTCAGGTCCTGATGGGTAAATTCTCATTTGGTTTGAAAGAATGGCTGGAGACGGTGTGACTTTTGACTGCACACTGTGATTTGAGCTTCCCTGAAAAGTATTCATACCCAGGTGATGTACTGCACCGCATTGCACAACTTCAGATACCACTCTGAAACACAGAATAGCTACGAGGAAATTAATAAACAGAGATTATATTTTCTGCCAGTTAAAAACTAAAAAGGAGCACAATCAGGGCAATCCTAACAGTTGTATGTTCTCTAGGGACACTGGCATATAACAGTTTCACAATTTGGAAATCACTGTGCTTTCTTTTTGTTTCTAATAATTTTGATAGTATATTTTCATTCAATCCATTCCAAAATGAAAAGAAGTTGTGCCATTTGTGCAGAATATTACCTAGGATTTTATAAAAACGTTAGGTTCCACTGAAGTTTATCCTCTAGTTATCTGTAAATGAGGTGAAGCCATGAGTGAAAATAGAGATATGAAAACAGTGGAGAGAAAACGGAGAGTAAAAAATTGCTTGAATTTTCAAATTGGTGTTTTGCATCTAGGAGGAACAGTCTGTGCCCACCAGAATATAATATTACGCTGGATTTTTATGAAGATTTTATTTTTGTGATTGCTTGTAGTTTAAGGTGAAAGCCATATGTCTAAAATTCTACCCTTCTCTTGTTTGAATGTGGGGCAGACAGAATGAATGTACAGTGCGACAAATTATCTAATTGTTGATAACACACTGTTGAAGGCATCTGGATGCAAGTCCCCTTTCTTCTGAGACCTGCCATTCACTGTGAGGTCCAAACTACGAAGGCTGATATCCTCACCGGGGTTTAGTTCTGTCCTTATTGCAATGTCTCACAGATCAGAAAGATCATACTCTTGATCACAAAGTGTGTGTGTTCAGTGGCAGAGCAGTAGTTAAAATCACTCTTGTCTTTCAGGTTAGTATCTCTTTAGGGTAGGGTGGAAACATCCCTACCCACCCTGCTTCCCTGCCTTTGCATTTCTATTAACTTCAGTAGATCAAAGTATGATTTCTTATTCTATTTTGATTGTAACAGGACTCAGGAGTGAGTTGAGACAAAGAACGAACGTTTTTATGTATAATATCAAAGTCTGAAGAACAATGGAAAATGTTAATATAACTCAACAAGGGCACTTTGCCTAATAAAAACACAGATGAAAACACATGAAAGCAAACAGTAAATACAAACAAAAAAAAAAAAAAGAGAAAACTAATCACTTGAGGTGGCTCAAGCTCTCATATGCAACATGGACCATTTCACTTGTCTCCTGTACTTAGGAAAACATCTGCTTCCCTGGGTGCTGTAAGATGGATGACTGTGCCTTGCTCAGGTTTGAAACCTGTCTCAGATCTCCATAACAAAAGTGTTACTTCTGATTTCAACAGGATTGCCTGTGATTCACGTTGCTACGAGCAAATGGAACAATTAGCACCAGACAGCTTCACCACCTCCTCTCACACGGTTCCTGATCTCGCAGACAGTTGTGACATAACTCATATTAAGCACGAGCCCTCCACAAAAGCTGTTTTCATAACTAGAGTTTTGCTTTGAACTAACTTCTGTCATCAGAAGCTGCTTCGTTAATTCTGTAAGGCAGGCTACAGCTAAAGTGAAAAAATTTCAGCATCATCTTTGATGCCTTATCATCTTACACTCAAAATGCTTGCAGTCTTTCACTTTCCACTGGATGTGTAGGATGGTTGTAAGATAAAGTGATGAAGGAGTAAAATGATCATATTTTAAAAGAGGGTAATCATAAAATTATTTCTAATAATTTCTAATTTTGAATAATAAAATATCATATAATTACAAAGTAATAAAAATGTAATAAAATTGAGTTCTTAAGAGACTTAAAATATAATTTCATCTTTTAATGTTGCAATAATTTTACAAATAAAATTACAAAATCACATATAATAATTAAAACAAAATCTCCTGCCATGACAGTATCAGAGATTTTCACTGCATCGGGTTCATTAATGAAGTCTCTATATACAAAATTAATATAAACTCGGTCCTCCTTAGATGGGTTGTGGAGCTTGATTTGGTACTTAGATGCAGTGCAAATCAGACTGCTGATTTCTGACTGATGGTGCATCCTTTGGGTTCCTAAATTTGCCATCATCCTCAGCTTTCTCCACATCCCACACTAGAAGTCTGGAACTTTTTTTGTACTAAAAGACCTGCAGATGGATTGATGGATATTGCCTGGAGATGTTCCAAAAGTCTGTGATATCCAACACGACATGGCTTTGCCCCAGTCCCAGAGTGCCTCCATCAGCCAGCTTTGAGCCCCTTGCCTCCCAAATGTCACTGAGGCAAATGCATTTAAGGTCTGTAAAACAGTGAGATATTCCAGCTAGAAGCACTGAAAAAAATGTAGTCACAGAAAAATACTCTCTCATTTTCTTATTGAATCTTGCATAATTTGGACTTCTAGATAAAAAGAGAATTTTAGGCTTGGGGTGGAAAAAGGAATGCATAAAAAAGCATAAAAATGATTCTTCCTATCAGCTTCACAACTCCAGCAACTGTCTTCAGTAGGTAAAACTAGGCACGCATGCCAGATACCACATTCAGTTCATAAATGAATCAGACTAGAAAGGGGTAGAAATGACAGCCTAGCAAACAGAAAGTCTTACAAAATCTCTGTTCTTGTGTATGTCTTTGACCATTGTGGGACTCACAGGATGACTTTGCCCATTTTATCCTCTGAACATAAGCTCCTAATCAAAGACATAATCTCCATTATGAGGTTGAATCATATGTTAAGTAGCAGAATGTTTGATAAAATATTTTTTTTTCAGAGGTATAGATAACAACTTCTTGCATTTCAGTAGACAAATCACTGGTATTTGAAATATGTGCTTCCAGAAATATGCCAGAGTTTTAAAAGCCCTAAAAGAATGCTTAACAACACATCTCCAGCTACATAAACACAAAATTATGGAGAATACTTGAGGGAACCAGGGATTTTGAATTTAAATGGTCAATTTTTTCAGTGAATCGATTTCAACAGGAGAAGTGAAGAGAGCACAGGTGAAAGCAGCTTAGGGTCTATTTAAGATGGCAAAAACCTATTTGTTTACACTTTCTTCATGTAGCCTAGGTCTGGTATTTCATCTATATTCGTTTTTGTGGCTTTCTGAAATGTAGTTGTCACCTATAAAAAGGTGGAAAAATAATATTTTTAAACACAAGGAGGTGAGTTTTATCTACAAAAGCCAAGAACTTCAGAAATTGAAGATCTGTGGTGACATTCTTCCAAACAGGACCTGACTGTGCTTATGAATATCAGCTTTGAAATAGCATCTCATGAAAATAAATCAGTTACGGGTTTCATAAGGGGACAGGGACAGACTCACAGACTGCCTGTATCTCAAAAGCAAAATTAAAGTGAGTTAGAGGAAAGGATGCGTTGGAATTCACTAAAATTTCCCTGACCTTCTTGACCCAAGTGAAATTTTAATTTGTGAAATGGTTTTTCATAAATATCAGCATATGCATGGATGTGACCAGTAATCCAAGAGGTGTTACTGTGGGAAGGCAGGCCAAGAACCAGCCTGATGATGTGTAACCGGTGGGAAAGAGTCAGTGAGGAAGACAACGTGTTTACAGGCTGCTCAGAAGTTGCAGGTGTCCCAGCCAACAGCAGAAATGAGTGGTGGGGCCAATACGAGTTGTGGAAGAATTCCACAGATCTGCTGCAGTGAGCAAGAAGTGTTCCCCATTCTCTTGTTTTGTACCTTGCTCCCACTACCTGCATTTGGTCACACATAATTATTGTACTGCAAGAGACGACAGACAGTGGATGTCTATGCCCTCTCTCCACTCCGTTGCTTGAATTTGTACTCTGTGTTCTGCAAGTTTGCATTATTTCAGATGAACAATTCTGAATTGTTCAGAACAGTTCTTCTGAAAAATTGTCAGTCACTCACAACTTTGATTACACATCAGGAAAATTTAAGCCACAGATCTGACTAATATCTAACACGTGTGACAAGAAACAGCTATTTGAGCTCAGGATCTCCTGAGAATATAAATGGAAGGAATGAGACTTTTCAGAGAAGAAACATCCCAGTCATTGTGCTCTTTACAGCACTGTGAAGATTGCACTGATTGGCTTGACAATCTGTTCTCTGTACACATGCAGTGGGGAAAAAACCCCCATCCTATACATCATTATTGCCTTGTACTGCACCTTCTTTACCTACTGCATAAGAAAAGAAAGCAAAGGGCTATTTGAACCTCACATTGATTAAATAATCATATTTACCATATTTTCTTTTTATTACTCCTTCCAAAGTCTCCTTTGTTGAAAAGCATGGGAAAGAATTGTCTTGGAAATTATGTTACACTGAATTCTTCACCTCAGACATATGCTTTCATCTAACTGGGGAGCTTTATTTCAGACAATGCTCTGGGCCAGAGAAGATAAAACATTTCATGATTGCAGAATCTGCCCCTAATCTCCCAATCAGGCATTTGTTACCTCACATTAAAAACAAACAGAAATCTCATAGCAGGGAAGAAATCCAATCAATTCTGCCTGATGCATTTGTTCTCTTGAGACAGAAATTCAGCCTGGAGACATGCAAACATGGAGCTTTTCTCCTCACTGCACTTGCAGTGAAGGTTGTACTGATTCATGCAGGGTTCTGAGACACACAGAGCAAGAGTGGAAGTTGAGCCAAGAAGTCACAGCACTGAATGTGGAGCTGGCGTGAGTATGCTCTGTTTCCAATATTGCCAGTGCCCTGCTCTGCCTTTAGGCAGGACACCTAACCCCTACATGCCTTAGTTTTCCCTCTGAACTCCAAGCCATATTGTATTCTTGTTATTTGTTCCAGTGCAGCGCTTCATTCTTTGAAACTCAGCTTCAGCTGTGACTATCAGCTCCAATCATATGTAATAGCAAATAAACATAACAGTTAACATTTCAGAATATCAACTCAGGCCTAATGTTGTGTGTGGGGGTGTGGGTGTGTGTGTGTGTGAGTTTGTTAGCACTTGTTATAATATGTGTTTCATAGAGAAAACATATATTTTCTACGTCATAAAGAGTTTTGGCAGAGATGGGGTGAAATTTAATTAGACTTTTGGTGCTGTTGGAAGCATGGAGAGCTAAACTATAGGTGTCTTCTCAAAATATCGTACAGGACAGATAAAATCTCCGAATATCTTCAAAACCACTCACATGCACAAGTGTTGGGCTTCTGACTCCCAAGAACATTGGTCACAACAGCCCAGGTGACATCAGTGGCAGGTGGGTGTTTGAATGCACAAGAGTTGTACTCATGTGCTCAGTGCTTCTCTGACATACAGCAGGTCGGTGCAAGGCAAGGGCTGCTGGTCCCTATCTGTGCCTCCCGTCCTCTCTCTGTTCCTCCACAGGACAGCATTGCTAAATTTAAAGTTAAACTTAAAAGAGGACAGTGTAAGTCAAAGTCACTAACTCTCCTAAAATATCAGAGTTTCTTTTCAGGAGAAGATAGTGAAGGATACCAGGGATTGGGGAATAAGGCAGACAGTCCAAAAAAACCATTCTGTGATTCCTGCAGGCTAGACCTGGCAGAATCCCAAAGTATGGGTTGAATCCAGAAGTTTGATCAAAGGAACAGACTGAACATAGTCTGAAATCTCTCAAGCAGGATTTGCTTTAGTTCCTAGTAAAATAAATCACATTAATACAGATGGAAAGGAGAAAACTAAAGTCATAATTTAAAGAAACCTTAAATTAATACAGATAAATTCATGGCTTATGACATCTTCTCCACCATGTGATATGAACAGCAACAGAGAAATCCAAACAGAATGGGCCAGCTCTTTCTGTTCATTCACAAGAAAAAAGAAACCAGTAAAAGCTCACTTCTCATAAATTGTAATTTTCCCAGTCAATATTTTGCTGCAAGTCTAATCATCTTGAATACATACACAAGAGGCATTTCCAGCTCAGCCAATATGATTAAGTAATAAGGTTAGGCATAAGAAGTTGTGTAGTGTTCCCCATCCACTATTTGTATCGGAATACAATTAATTCTCATTTTCAGGAACTGGTTTTTTATGTATGCACACATATATTTTCTGAGAATAAGAAGCAACACTGTATTATATTCCAGTTACTAAAGACTTTCTCCTTAATTGAGAAAAATGTTAGAAAATAAGCTGATACCAGCTTGCCCCTGTGGCTACTGTTTTATTTAGGCAGAGAGTAGTTTATTTTAATTTGTAATATTTAATGCACAGTGGGTGTTTAGAAGAGACTGCTCCATCCTTCAAAGTAATAAATGGTGTGCAGCAAAAGGAAATATTTCTATGACTGCTTTAAATCTCTTGGGAAACGATGAATTGAGAGGTACTATTGTCCGAGCACTGATATAGATTACCAACAAAGAGCTGGCTCCAGTGGGTCACCAATTACATCAAGGCAACAGAAATGGCTATTTAAGTTCCAGTCACAACTTCACAGCGTGAGCCATCTCACTGTTATTTATTCACTCTAATATAGTTCTCAATCAAATACCTTTTACTCGTTATATAGGTACTCATATGACTCTCCTGCATACTATTCTGCTGAATGGCCTAGAAAGATCTAAGAAATAACTACAGGTCAATCATGTACTTCTGCCCTGGGGATCATGATTTAAAAGATCGGTATCACATTTTGGTCTTTCTGCTTGTACTGTAATTTTAAAAGTAGATGACACAACAATGCATGAAATGAGTTTTTAAAATGGAATGAAAAATCATTTTCCAATACACTTTAAACTGCCTTTGTTAACTCCCACTCTCGGGAACTTTAATGGCACAGTGCTAAGGGGCATATTCCTAGCTGAATATGTATTTGCTTCGACAGTGTTTATATCAGTGGATCTGGCTCAGCAATTGTAGCTACAATATGTTTCCCTTAAATATTTGCCCTCATTTCCCCATTCCTTATTAGCATTGAAATGTCATTTATTGAAGCAGGTTAAGGATTTCAGAAGCCTTCATTTGAGATGGGTTAACTCCATCCAAGTTACAGTCTCCTTGGCAATACTTTTGATTTTCAACTTGCACATCAGCTTTCATGTGAGCTGGATAGCATGCACTGGCTCCATGTCACTTCCAGCTCAGGAAATTAAATAAATTAGCATTATTGGATTTTTGTGGTGCTTTACATCTCTGCTAGATCAGCTAAAGTAAAAATGGCAAGGACAGCATTCTCCTGAATGAGAAGATGTCTCTACCTGGGCCCTGAGCCCATACGAAAATATAAACTCGTAGACTTACTCTCTCTTGTATGGTGAAACTGTTGAACTGGGTTACTTACTATCCTAGTTTAACCCCAGCCAGCAGCCAAGCCCTACACAGCCACTCCCTCACTCCCCCAACAGCAGGATTGGGAAGAGAATCGGAAGGGTAAAAGGTAGAAAACTTCTGGGTTGGGATAAAGACAGTTTAATAGGGAAAGCAAAATCCATATACACAAGCAAAGCAAAACAGGGAATTAATTCACTGCTTCCCATGGGCAGGCAGGTGTTCCGGCATCTCCAGGAGAGCAGGGCCCCCTCACCCATAACAGATATTTGGGAAGACAAACAGCATCGCTCCAAACATCTCCCCCTTCCTCCTTCTTCCCTGCCCCCCCCCCCCCCCCCCTTTATATAATGAGTATGGTGTCATATGGTCCGGAATATCCTTTTGGTCAGTTTGGGTCACCTGCCTGAGCTGTGTCTCCTCCTATACATCCCCAACTTCCCTGCTTACAAAAAGCAGAAAAGGCATTGGCTCTGTGTAATCACTGCTCAGCAAGATCAAAAACATCTCTATTTATCAACCCTGTGTTCAGCACAAATCCAAAACACAGCCTCATACTAATCACTGGGAAGAAAATTAAATCTACCCCAGCCAAAATCAGCACACCTACTCTGAGTAAGAAACTTCCCAGGGTCATTTAGTGGGGATACAGGGTTTAATTACCTTTACCATGTCAAAAATTCAGTCATATTTACCATTCCAGCAGCATTCTGTGCCTTCTATTAATTGCAGTTTTAGACACTACTCAGTCTGACAGCTGGCTTCCAAGTAAAACAAGACCTGGAGCACATTTAATCCTGTGTGCCACAGTGCACTGTCTTTATATGAAAAGATGGGCTGGTCTTTAAGTGCAGTCCTGGAGGCGCCAAAAAATGTAGCATGAGACACACAGAAAGATGCAGGACATTTTCCAGAGTGGAACCAGCCCAAAGGATTTTCAAAAATGTGCTGTACAAAGGTATCATCACAGAAAAAATTATTTTATACAAAGGTTCAGATCAGAGTAACTCCAGTACCAGGAGGAAATATATATATGTACATGAAGGAAATCCTCTCACTCACCATATTTGTGTGTTTGGGTTTTTTTATTTACCTCTACTTAGATAACTTTGGTTTCAGAGAGTGTTTTGGTTTTTGTCTGTTTGTTTGTTTGCCAAGATTTACTTAAAGTTGTCTTTATTTGTCTTGTGACAAAACCTACTGATTCCCTCCAGCAAATCCAACACTCTGTGGTCCCTTGTCCTGGTACAAGGATAATTGTCTCTCTGAAGGGACACAGTAGAGCCATTTGACCTCATGCCAATACCATTCTTGATCAAAAAGGCAGACAATCACATCCTTGACAGCCCCCAGAGGACCAAAAGCTCCTTCCAAACTCTGCTTAATCACTCAAGCCGTGGTTAAAGCCCCAAATCATGCCCCAGAGATGGAGGTCTGGTCTCTTCTATCATCTCACTTTAGTTTTCAAACACTACAGATGAGACTCTGACCAACAAAAGCAGCAAACAGTAGATTTGAAATAGGACAGACATTACTGTTCAAGTACCCAACCACCCTCGGGGTGAAGAACCTTTTTCTAATATCCAACCTAAACCTCCCCTGACACAAGGCCTGTCACTTCAGGTCCTGTCGCTGGTGACCACAGAGAAGAGATCAGTGCCTGCCCTCCCGAGGAATTTGTAACTGCAATGAGATCTCCCCTCAGTCTCCTTTTCTCCAGGCTGAACAGAGCAAGTGCCCCCAGTATTCCCTCATAGGCTTCCCTTCAAGGCCCTTCACCATCTTCATTGCTCTCCTTTGAATGCTCTCTGATAGCTTAATATCTTTCTTATATTGTTGTGACCAAAATTGAACACAATATTCCTGAAAATTTTCTGAAAAGAACCCTTACCCCAGACATGAAAAAAATCAATCCTTTCTGCAGCACCCCTCATTGAATTGACATCATCTAAATTTTCCAGAAGGGAGATGCTGTGCAATTGTCGTCTGGTTTTGATCCCTGCCCTGGAATCTCATCGACTGTGGAGTTGTGGCTCCCTGCCTGATGCTGGTGGGCAGCAGCGGGAGATCACAGTGCTCCAAGCCCCACTTCTGCAGGCACTGGAGAGACATGACTGACCCCCCCAGGTAAAAACCATGTGGTACTTGGCCATGAGGGTCAGGAGCTCCTGGCTGACTGACCACTCCACTGTGACCAGGGTTTTGGATACACAAAGGAGGCTGAATTTATTCTCCATCAAATCTCCAAACACATGGGCCAGATGTTGTTACCACATATTACCTGAACTCTCCTTTACTCTCCTTTAGGCAGTGAGACTCCTCTAAACCCCACAAGGTTTTTAGCAGACTTTTCACAGACCTCAGCTATTTTATTTTTTTTTTTAAATCCCTGCTGGCATTTTAAAGACTCTGACAACTTGATAAAAATATCTTCAAGATATTGTTTAACAGCCTTTCACTTAACCTGTGCTCTTTCAGGGCTCTCCACTGTTCTTATTTCCATGCAGAGCTCTTCTGTGCCCTGAAGCAACCTGCAGATCATTATACTGGTATACACATACCGCTAATGCTAAATGGTTCTTTTCACTTGTGCACACATCAACTAATCAACTGAAGTCATCAATCTGAAAGCCTAGTTTGCCATCATCACCACCGAGGCCTATAGATCAATAAAAAGATGATATTGTTTATATAAAACCCAATAAACAAGACCTGTCTGAGGCTTACATATGTTTTCATTCATTCTAATAAAGGAAGTGCATCTCTTATGAGCTTTAGCCCATCAGACTTCGTAAACTGCTTATTCACTTCAACAATCACTGACACAAGGATATTGTTGTATCCAAGTCTAGGTCAAGCAAGACTTACTTGATCTCATCCTATTTCCATAATAATCTTCGTCATTCCTCTAAGAATAAGAAGGTAAGGGCACTTTTATTGCCGCAATAAAAACAGCAAAGTGATCTTCTGATGGCACTTAATTAGATTCATTTTATCTTCTTTGACTGAGCATGACATACTGTAACCCTTATTTATGAAGTAAAAATGAATGTCTTATGGTTCCTAACACAATTGAAGAAGAAATTACCGTGGTATTCCGCTTAATCTGTGTTTGTATCTGACATAAATGATCTTAAGATAAATTACAGGAAATTATTTTCTACTCCTGGTAACCATAACAACAGATGAGAATTGGTTCTAGTTCAACTTACTGACTGTTCCTGAACTCTTCCATAATGTGTAATAAAAATTATAAGACAAAAGCAATTCACAGACTTTTGGTTTTGTTTGTAGAGGAACAATTTGTGAAGCACTGAAAAGTAATTTTATGTTTAAATTAATCTTCAGTCTTTGGTTGTAGGGTGAAAGGCAACTGATGGCAGACAGGTCATGTAATGGAACTTCCCAGGGAACGGACACATGACAAAGCTTAATGAAAACAATATCCCCATGACTTTTGCAAAAGTGAGCAAATTGTGAGTATAACTGGAAAATATAACTTAGAAAATACCACAGATCTGAGTAATCCCTACAAGTGGCTTTGAAGAAGGACAGTAGGGACAGGTAATGAATACATCACCATGACAAGAAGATACTAATAGAAGGAATCTGAAAATTTGGAGGTTTTAAAGAAGCTTAGTTGAGCAGAGTAGGTCACTGCAATGAGTGAGTTTTCAAATTGGAAAAGAGCTCTCAGTGCACAGGGGCACAGATAAGAGTTTTGAAGAAATGTTGAGCTTTTAATTAAGCAGATCTATAAGTATCATAGCGTGACCAGATAATACGAGTTGGTAAGGGCCTCAGAAGATCCCTGGTCCAATATAATGCTCAAAGCAGGGTTTGCGTTGAGATCGGAAAAGGTTGTTCAAGATTTTATCCAGTTGACTCTTGAAAACCTACAAGGACGGACACAGGAAAGCCTCCATGAGAAACCTGCTCTATGTCTTAACTGTTCTCATGGTGAAAAAGTTCCTCCTTATATACAATCTTTATAATCTTTATATGCAATCTTTATAATCTTTTTATGCAATCGCTTATTTCCATTTTAAGCCTGGGTTTTTTTCTCATTCTCCCACCATGCTCCACTATGAAAAGCCTGGCTCTGTCTTTTCAACGATCTTCTCTTAGGTAGTAGGAGACTGAAACTATTAAGGACCCTAAAACCACATCTCCTCTAGGCTGAACAACTCCAGGTTCCTCAGATCTTCTCACAGGGAAAATGCTCCCAACTTGAGGGTCCTGTTGGCCCTCACCTGAAGTTGCTAGAGTTTGTCAATATCTTTTTCATATTTGGGAGTCCAGACCAGATAAAGTATCTAGATATGGTTTAAGAAGTGCCAAACAGAATGAATAATTGTTTAGCTTGATCTCTTATTTCTTCTGTCCTTCTTTCCCTGGATGCTGATGGCTGTTTTTGCTGCCTGGGCACACTCACGAGCCTGTGAAGATGCCCACGTCCATTTCAGCAGAGCTGCTCCCCAGCCAATCTCTCCCCGATCAACTATTTCTGAGGAGAAATTGTTCCCAAGGGCAAGACTTCATGCACTTTAAGGCTCAAGTAGCAAAAAACAAGGGCCTTGACTATGGAAATAGTGAGATCTATGACAGGACTTTCCCCTACTTTTTGCAGTCAGCTGTAAGCAGCCAAAGTTCCTGGTAAGACTGGTCCAGTCTCAGTATCCAGCTATGTCTCATACCATCTATTAGAACTGAGCTAACCACCTGAGCTGGTGACAAAAAAGAAGCCTGGAAAACAGTGTTGACTGACATATACCACCTCAGAACACTCTTTCACTCTTTTCTCCTAATTTTTCTTTACATCTCATACTTTTTGTCTAACTTTAATTTGATGTTTCATTCAGGGTGAGGGAAAAGGCACATTTGTCCTTCCCCACTGCACAGATTGACCAAAGATTAGCTCTAGAACTGATTGTGGCTAGCTAAGCAACTCTCTCAGTTGATTTGAGATTTGTAGCCTACTTTTCTGTTGGCAGCATACTGTTGGAGCACAGGGCATCACAGTCACCTTCACTCCTTTATACAAGGCCAGTCATCCATTTTTTTAATTCACCTTCACTCCAGAATTTCTGTTGGACTTGGCAATGGTGCAGTTCTGCCAGGTCATTAATCTACTCGGCCATATGAAAATCATATGACAAGAGATACCTGACAGCACCCAGGAGTTTTGGCAGCACAGAGGACAATGCAAGAAGGTACCAACTGTTGTTTCCCCTCTGCTGAGCCTTTTAGATGCAGCAATTTTGAGGTGGGGAGAGATGCATTTTTAAAAGCCACAAGGTAAGCAGCAGTAAGAGGACAGAAGTGTTTTGGAGGACCCCTGGTCAGAATGATTTGCTGCCCAGCTTGTGCTAAATTCATTTAAATACATATGTTGACACAAGATGATATGGAGTGCAACAGCCTTTGAGAGACGTGCAGTCTAGCAAGTACTAGACAAAAAAACCAGTTCTCTCAGCCAGAAAAGTTGCATTTTGTGCATCGACAGGATATGTTTACACATTATAGTGAGAGAAATCTAGAACAACTCCTACTTGCACTACAGTTCAAGGTTAAAATCAGGTATGATGTAAGAGAACTGTGTCAAGTCTGAATGGGTGAACCTCTGGTATAAACAGAATTGGCAGACCCCAACTATCTAGTTACATAGCAGAATCCCTTCTTTCTGCATGATCCTATAAAAATCTTAATATACACAGGCATTTCCTAAGCTTACTTAGAAGAAAGAAAAAGAAGACAACTAACCAGTGTGGACAGCCAGTAAGTTGGAGCAGGTGTGGTGTGGGGCAGGACAGGTAAATCACAGCAACATTTGTGCTTAATGGAATGTATGAAGCTTTATTTTGATTGCAGATTGTAGACTATAAAATGAGTGTCCACTGCACGACCTGGCAGGCAGCAGAAGAGTCAGAATAGATCGGAAAGATGGCAGAACACCAAACAATTTGGATATAGGTTGCCCTGGCACCATGCCAAGAGGTTAGACCAAAAAGCACTGGACATCTCACACTTTCTCATGTGTTTTGCTCTTGTAAGGGACTTGTATGGCTGTCTTTACATCAGGACAGCCCTTTCAGGTTATGCATTTAGATGAGCCAGAGACCTAATGCATGATTACTGGATGTCAGTAAAGCTGGGGCAGTTTACATCAGACCGTTTGCAATTACTTCTTTCCTTTCTGAAAATCATTTTGCAGATAATAATAAAATTACATAGCAATTAAGCGGTGAGTCATTACACCCTGTGGAAGCAATTCAATAGATAGTGAGGCAACATCCATCCTGAAGTGGTTAATTATTTGGCTTAAGAAACAGACCTTCTTCCATGGCAGCATCTGAAGGTCACCGCGTTCAGTCAGAGTATGTCTAATCCCAGCAGATCAACACACAAAACAACACAGTCTGTGTGTGCAGCCTCTCCTGCAGAACAAATGGTAAACCACTGAAACAAGAAGGGAAGGAGGTTTGACTAACATCAGAGCAATCAGACTTGCTCTCCTTTCTTCTGCAATTGCACTGAACAAATTCAAAACCCACTAACATCAGGTCATTTTATCCAGTTAATCTTCTTTAGCCCTCAAACCTGACAATGAGCACAAAGTTTAAAGAATACAACGCCAAAGTGCAGTTAAAAAAACTTTTTTCTATCTAGCACGTTCAGAGAAAAATTTGAAATCTCTAACTTTCTTCCATACGAGCAAGAGCAACAACTATATCACACTTTAAAAAATTATGGCAGGAAATTCTTGATGGCAACGCCATTTTATGATTTATAAGAACAGTTGCCTTCCACTCTAATTTCCCAACTGAATAGCAGATGCTCCTCAGTAAAAAGCTGTTATCATTTTATCTGTTTTACAATATGTCATGTATATTTTGCCAATCATATTTTGGCTCTCATCACGGTGTCTGCTGTAATGCAATTGTAAGCTTGTTTAATCAGTTCAGCATAATCTGGTGCTTTCAACACTGCGAGCACGCACACGCACGCACACACATGCAGATCATACAGTGCCCATGCTATTCCCTTTTGCCTTGTAAAATAGAGATACATCGCTCCATGCATTTGTTAGGCAGAACCTGCCTTTGAAGGTCTGTGTGAAGTTCTACTTAAAATGGATGGCACAATATGCTACATGGTTTTTTTACCTGGCTGAGCAGCTATTCATTAAAAAACATAGCCTTAATTGGTGTTGCCTCACATTTGTTTTAAAGCAGATTATTAGGTTACACATACCATGGTGCACGCTGCTGTTTTGTAGCTCGAAACTACGAATCAAAAAAAGCTACTTAAACTTTGTACCTGCGCAAATAAAGACTTTCATCTTCACAAGCTTAGCAATTTATCCTCCCAAAACTCATCCATCAATCTGTAGACTGATTTCCCTTGAAAACACCTGATATTCGCTCGTTCTGTTGCAAGCTCTGGTTATTTCCAAGGCTGCTGACACCAATTTACATGAAAATTCCCATTTCACATATCTATTCACAAAGATGTACAGCCAGCTTGAGCTGAGTTGGTTCTGCTGTACAGAAATGTTACAGAAGGTGGCAGCTGGGGTTTTGTGACTTCTCAGCTCCTTGTGTATTTGCTGTCACCCTGTTATTCCTGTGATGGTTGTTCCTGTTGGCCCTCAGCTGAACTGACCACAAGGGTCCATGGTTGGTAGCTTTTACTGGGCATTGCACATAAAAACCCCAAGCCAGCAATAATAAAGAGCAGCCCTCAGCACTTTTTTATACTACCATTACACACTGCATGCTTTTCATTAAGGGAGAACTAAAAACTTAGCCTTTTGCTGGATATCGCATCATCACGGTCACAGGGCGTAACAGCTCCGGCAAAATGCTTCTGATTAACAGCACAAGGAGCTGATTTCAGACTTCTTTAGCTGTGGAGGAACCAGCACACTCACACTAACATGCTAAGTCTCCCTGAAAGAAAGTTTTCTGACCAAATCTTTCACAGTGATAGAAGATAATGGAGATAGAAGCTCTCACTGCAGTAACAAGGGCTGGTGCCTGGATACACTCTGTAGGACAGAGTCTTTGCTTGGACTGCAGAGGGTGGAAATCTGCTACATCTGCACTCCTTGGCTCATCCCAGAATATGCCTTTTTGAATTCCGGAGCAGCCTTTTCAATTCTTAATCCCAGTCCTGGGAAACAAGTAGATGTGGATTAGGAGCAGGCCATGAGACAGGACAAAAGCTCATTGAGAAGTGAGAATCCATGAAATATTTGAAAACACAGAGCTTTAATAGAAATACAGCTTATCCAAGGACATCTCCATCAGTCAAAAGAAATGAGAAGAAAAAATTTGCTTTCAGTTAATGATGCCATAAAAGTGTCCTGTGGCAGAGGTCCCAAGAACTTTCTTCTTCCCACCCCATTCCTGAACAGATGCAGAGCCTTAAATAACCCCGCAGGGATATAGCTCTGAGAGGGTGTGATGGTTGCTCTATCCATGTGAATGCACTGGGGAAGAGCTTGGAAAGTGCTACCTTTGAGCTAGAGCTAGAGGTGCCCACACTTAGGTGTGGAAAGATTTAGAAAGGAAATCTTGTCATCAGTGGCAATCTGCAGGGCAAGAAAAGCCATGCACAAGAGAAGTATTGAGCTCACAGACCAGGTGATTTTTAGAAGATGCAGATGGGAAAATAATTTTCATCCCATCAAAAGAAAAGTGAGCACATGCTGAGACTTCTAGAAATGGAGGTGAAGCTGGATGAGTAGTAATAGAAATCCCATGCAATGATTTATCCTGCCTCCTGAGAAATGTTGGTATAAAAACTCGGTGGTGTACACATTTGCCTGTAAGGCAAGTTTTAAAGCAAACCTCATATTGCTCTGAAGTGTTTATTTGCTCACCCAGCAAGAGAAGAGAAACCACCTTGCAATTTGTCTCACCAGTTATAAAAAGATCATCAGGTGGTAGAGAATGAAAATTAATTTGAGATGATATTATCTGCCCTGGAAGGAAAAGCACAATCACATAATTCCATAGACTTCACTGGTTTAGGAATCTGTTTCATTTGCCTAATGGAAAGAATTGACTAGAGGAGGTAAAAAATATCAGTCATTAATAATAAAATAATCTACCATGATCTTGTTTCAAATTTCAAGCTAATTTAAAGAATAATTACCAGTATTTTGCCAAAAGATATCATATACATATTACATCATATGAAACTATAATGTAAAGTGCATACATAAATACACATATAAAGTCATATATAAAGTGCAGTGCACTTCTTGAGACCAAAACCAATATCAACATTTTTATATTACTGAAGTCACTGTCAGGGAATAAAAAAAGGTTAATAATTGTTTCTTTGGCTGTTCCATTGGCATTCCAGACAAAAACCTTCCCCAAGAAATTTCACTTTGAGTGGGTGTGTTTTCATTTCTGCAAAACAGCAGTGATTTCACAATTTATTATCTCTAGAAATGATAATTAAAAGTTGAAAACCTGTATTTTTTCATTCTTCTGTTTATTCAGGCTTCAAATCCATAGAATACCTTGGAGGCGCCAATTTTCCCCCAACAAGCTCTCACAGCTGCACAGACTGTTTTGTGCTGTTTGCTGCCTAGTGAGATGTTGCTTTTTTGTCTGGAGCACTGAGAAGGAGGAAGCATATTCCAAAACCTGAGAAAGTATTAACAGTTTTCATGGAAAGATGTCAAATGAGTAATGTGTTGGGGAAAACAGATGGAGGTTCCTTTATCTCAATCATGTTTCACCTTTTGAAACAGCAAGGAATATTGCCCAAAGGCAGAAGTGTCGTTTCTTGCCTCATGGACATTTGTTCCCAAAACACTGAGAAATGCTTTTATCTTCCTTCTGTGATAATCACAGTGCATCAAAAGGCCAAGAAGGCACTGAACTACACCTGACTTGTCATTGGTTTGATATTTTAATGCAACATGTTCCATTGTTTCTTCTTTCATCTTTGCACTTCAACTTTTTCATCTTGGGTGAAGTACTGCAATGCAAGGCTATTTATCTGTGTGCTGGAGGAACTCTACCAGCCTCATTCCTCTTCATTAGCCCTCTGAAAAAAAATTCTGCAGGACACACAGGTCAAGCTGACCCTTTCAGCTCTCTCCCATAGCCTCTGGAGGCTTCTGGACTCTCCTCTTTGTTTCCAATATTTTGTGTTCCTTCACACATCCCTGAATCTGCGTGTGATTTCGAACTCCCAGAGAGTTGTTACTGCACCCTCAGTTAGCCAGTACAACACCATACTCCCATCAATGTTTTCTCAGAGACTGCACTGGCTCCCACCTTTCAGTGAGCGCTTCCTAATATTTTCACATCACTCACCCATCAATCCCAGGATTTACTCTTTGCTAAAACAATCAGCGCAGACCAGCCTACATCTGCACAGCCCATAGATGCAGCACAAAGTAGAACAGATTTAAGTTCCAGTGAACGCTCACTGCTGTTCTGCAGAACTTACCAGCCCAGTTGCAGCAAGAGGTCAGCAGAGGACATGGGATGTCTGAATCCACTTTCCCATGTGAATCACGGTGTGGATCAACCACCTCTGGAACATACGATTTTAGGAATCAGCAGTGTCATTACTGTGGGGATTTCAATCCCTCACAGACCCCCAAGTGGGCATGACTGTCTACTTCAGGCAAGGAAAGAAAGAGCAGGAGCCTGCATGTCTGGCAAGAGAGACTAGGAGAGAATGTCAGACAAGGAGGCACAAGTGATATGATTATAGTTTGCATGACAAGCAGAACACATCAGATGCTTGGCCACTGTCAAGGGTATTGTAGGAAACTTACCAGAAATGAGCTATAGGGTCTTGCTGTGGTGGGTCTGAGCTGATCCCACTCACACAGCCACGGACTTTCCCAGCCTTGCAGCACTAACAGCGTCCAGGGCTGGTTTGTGCTCCTCACAGATCCTTTCTTGGGGAAGTCTGCTGGATATTTAACTAATTGTGATACACTGTTAAAGATGAGGATGTCTTCTGGTGTCTCAGAAAACAATAACAGCAGACCACTTCTCAGTTTATTGGTCTACAGTGTTATCATAATTACTGGAATAACTAGCTGGTGGGTTGCACATATTGATTCTCTGCCAGGGTGTGGAAGTGAAGACCTAGACACCAGTGTAATAAATCTACATACCAGGCTGACAGAATATGCTCTTGAGCTATGCAGCAGCTACTGCAAATGCTCTCTGCAGAAAAGAGGAAACATGATTGATAAATATCTTTTAATCAACATGCTTGAGGAACACTTGATCTCTCAAGGAGAAAAAAAACCTCAACAAACAACTGATAGCAAACATGGTGAACATCTGATTAAAAGAATTTAGTCCCTGTTCTACTATTTCCATTTTCATAGAAGAGCAGATAGATTCACTACCTTGTGCATAAAAGCCTTGACATATTCCAATATGGTGGAGTTAAATCTGCAGAAAATCTGCATATTTTACTATGAGAATCTCCTCCGTGTAAACCTCTTAAACAAATGAAATAGCTGCATGATATAGCCTGTTAACTACGTCACCTTGCAACTTTAATGAGCCAAGGAAATGTCTTCATTCCCACCCTTCAGGTGGGAGTTGAGGCACAGGCAGCTGAAGCCATGGCAAGGACCATAAGCCCTTGTCCCTGCAGCACACTGCTCAGTGTGTGGAAGTCAGACAGTAAAAATTATGAACAGGAAAAGAAATGCATGCTGGAGCCCATGAGCAATGGTGCAGTTTATGTAAAGACCAGCTTGGGAAGTACTTTGTGTATTTAGTTATTACATTATCTGTGTCAATGACCTGTATCCACAAACGATGTTAGCAATCCTGGACTACAGTCAGAGGGCATCTGGCCTCTCAGCTACAGCAAATTCTATAGAAGAGAGAAAAGACTGAGGACATCAAGCTGCGTTTACACTTATGTAGGAAGAAAGACTCTGGCTCTGTTAGAGAGCCAGACGGCTTTGGTTCTCACATCACTGCTCATACTGCTGGCTATTTTCTGAAGCAATCAGAAATCCTGTTGTACCATATTAGCTCTTCAAGACAGACAGAGTCAGATGCTTTCTAATTATAAGATACCACTGCTTACTGGAACAGGGAGATGGGTTTCTTCCAAGCAGCAAAACACTGGATATAATCAATCCTGTTTTCTGTAGAATCCAGACAAACACTTTTATATATTTTAGGTATATATTCTTTTTATATTGAGGTGATGTGGTATAATCCCACTAGGTTCAGCTTTGCTGTCATTGAATTAAAAGCAGAATTGTGTCCTCCACTGCTAATATTGTATGGATGCCCTACAAGCTCATTTTAATCTCCAGCCCACGTACCTTCTTTGCAAGTTAATGTGACATGTTTCAAGGAGAAGTGAACAGAATCATGATGATCACAGAATTCTCCTGAGTTTCCACATCAGATAAGAAAATAAGGACTGATATCTTGATCCAGAGGTCAGTGACAGGTAAATCATCACATTCAGCATCCCCTCCTCTTGACCATGCTGTTTGCCTTTTGCAGAGGGAATTTAACTTCCAAAAATGTCCCAATGGATGCCCCTGAGAGTTGGATCTGATCCATAACTGTTTAAGCTACACCTGTGAATTGAAGCTGCTTTACACACAACCTCTGAAAGACACTAAACTGCAGGAATGCAAATAGATGATGGTATATGATGACTTTAAATTATTCTAAAGTGATCCGTGGAGAGGGAAAAAGCTGCTATCAAGAGAGGAAGTGAATGCAAAGAAAGACATGGGTAACATTGATTTGTGTTCTTTGCTGATGTACTGCTCCTCCCTGACGGGGAGAAGTGGAGAGGGATGTGAAATAGACTGACAGACTCATGGGGTATAGGCACCTGTACTCTGATAAGTATAAATATGGGTGTAACTGTCTTTGATATCTAATCAGCAGTGACTCTAGGTTAGTACCTAGTTCAGCAGTGCTGTCTCTGCAGCTGGCTTAGGTGTCTTCATACAAAATCCTCAAGTTAGAGATTGCCCACATTTTTGTCCCCTCCTATACAGGGAAGATGCTCCTACACCCAGCAATCCTGGGAACAGGCAGGGGGCTTTGCAACCTTGTTGCTTTGTCATTGCTTCAGGATGTCACTTCAGTGAGGAGACACCCAAAACATTCTGTGGAGCCCTAGCCAGGCCTCCACTGCTGAGGCAGTCTGGCTTTGGGATTTAGTAATTCCATTGTGATGGGGGCATTAACAACAGCATCTCTGCAAACATGATAATGCAAGTGCTGCCTTGGTGACTGACATTATTCAAGCAATGGATTCAGTGCTTAGTTGCTCCCATTTCAGGGAAAGGTCTCCCATGGCTTTTCATCCCACCCCCATGAGCGCAATAGCACCTGGAGAGATTTTGCTAAGACAACTCCCTCCCCTTTACCAAGCAGCCGAGTTAGGGCAATGACAGGCAGACCTCTAAATGGAATTTATATCATCTTTTCCTCTGCATCAGACAATATTCCTCCCTGCCTCATTTTCCCTTTAGGATAAGCCTTGTTTTCCCTTCAATTCTAACTTGATGAATATAGCAATGTATTAGGAACCTACTTTATGCATTTCTGTCCTACCTCATTTCATTCTTCTGTCAACAATCAGCCAATTTAAAAGACTTACAACTAATGTTTGAGACTTTTCAAAAAAGCAGCATATGCTCCTAATTTCCTTTAATAGTCCATTTTCATTCAATTTACCTAGTTTTCTCCATCCTCTGTGTACTGAAGTATTTCATTTGTATTCAGGTTTTCCTTGTAAAGAGAAGTTTATTTTGGGGGAGGGTGAAAATAACATCCTTTAGGTTCAGGCGGTTTGTTTTAAAGAATTATTTCCATTAAGGGAAAAAGAGTAAAAATGTATTTTAAAGTCCTCTGTCTTATTAGTGCATCATTTAAATGGAGAAATGTCACTCTTCTATTATGCTAATGATTTTTAAAAAGGAGTAAAAAAATTTTACCTGTAAAGAGCAATCAAACACCTCTTCTTGCGACAGAAAGACATTATTATAAAAAAAAAGAAAAGAAGAGACACGTACATATTTAAATGAATGATCCAGTGTGAGGATACATGAGAGTGATTTGTGTCTTGAAGCTCTGCTGTCACTTAGATTATGCCTGATGAGCATTTAATGAATGTTCACAGGAAAAACATCTACTTATATTATTATATTTGGGAACAGGGAAGGCAGCAGCCATTTTTAGGGGACAAAACTTAATGGATTTTCTTTCAGCTCAGTAGATACACTGATACTTGTAAATCTTTTCTAAGTGTGCCTCTGTAATTATAAATCTTTTAGCTATATTTTTCATTAGCGACCATTAAGGTAAATATTCTCTCTGAGAGAAGATATATTTGGCATATAGGTGTTTAACGCTGACATTTAAGTACTCATTGCAGTGTTGCAGCTGTTCAATAACATTACTCTTATTATTCATTATTTAGGGTTTGTCCTCCTGGATGCACTGTTCTTTTGCCTTAAAGCAACAAGACTCTTGATTTACCAATCATGTGTAGCCAGTTGTTACCTAGAAGCAAAAGCAGAGCCTGTGGGAAACTGCATTTTGTCACTCTCTGATCTACTCTCAGCAATCCTATATCCATTTCCCTGGAGGAATAACCTATATCCCATAACTTTAACCAGTACAGTATTTCCCCTATGCAAGGGAACAGAAGACAGGACTCTTCAGACGCTTCCTCAGCGCTGGGTTTGTGTTTAGCCCAGTTCAGCCACGGGAGGACAGGTCAGTAACAGCCAGCACATCTCTCTTCTTCCTTCCCAGCTGCTTCCCCTGTTGGGCAGCCCAGATCCCATTTCAGAAGATGCAGTTCTTCCCTTGCAAGAGCAGATCCATCCCATACTTCCTGGGTGACATCCAAAGCTACAGCAGCAGTGTGCACATCTTGATGCAGACAGCAAGACTGTGTAGTGATGTTCCATGGTACAGTGTTTTCTTTGGCTAGAGATATATTAAGAGCTGCAAGACCCACATTGGCACTGTACAGTCTGGTAATAAAAGTAACTTGCTTTGCCATCTTGCTGTGTGCTATGTGTGACATATTTCATAGGAACCTGCCTCGGGAATTCTGCAGGATTAAGTTTAGTGGCACGCTACAGCATGCTTAGCTCCAAGTACACACTCAAACACCATGGAAATCAATCGTGAGTGAAACGAGGAACATGTGCAGAGTCCCCACTCATCATATTCAGTGTTGAAAGATTATCACCAGAATGCTCTGTGTGTTAATAATCTGAGGTGTATGTGAATCTAATACCACGAGCAGAATAGCCTATCCTCAATTAATCAAGGCATTATGCTTTTCATTTTGGATCAGCTCACCTTGAGGCTGGCCAAGGCAAATTGGAGCATGTGAATCCTTCATGACTACCCTGAAATGCAGCTTTGACAAAGCTCATAAGAAAACACTAGAGCAGAGAAGCTTCTTAGCTAACTTGCTCTAATTTTCACTCATCTTTTTTTCTAATACTGCAATTTCCATGCTTGGAACTCTGAGTGAAGTAGCAAAACACTCATTTGGCAGGTAAGTAAAATCAGGACAAAATCAATCACTAGCACAGAGAAGTGAAGTGACTTACTGAGAGCACTAGGCTGCTCACAGGAGAGTGCCCTCTCCCCAGATGTACTAGACAAGGTGGAGAGGCTTGATGAGTAGCCATGGGCAAGTGAACCTTTAAAAAGGAATTAGAAAAACAGATTTTTTTCAGATAAATTCCTCTGAAACTGGTTTGGTTGTTTGTTTTTATTTGGGAGCACAGCACGTGAGTTCTTAGCATTGCCTACAGAGTGAGAAAGTGAGCAAACAAAAAGAAAAGCCATCAAGACTTTTCTTCCTATCAAGGCAGGAAAACTATGCAAAGTGGGACCCTCCTTCTCCTTTTCATGCAGCATTGGGCCTCCAGGGAGAGTCCAGGCAGCTAAACCTTGTTTTAGAAAATGTTTTGTTCTGAGCCGTTAAGAAAACACGGATTTTATTCCAAACATTAAATGCAGCTTTTAAATACAACTTGTTTCTTCATATTACAATTTGCAGAGTCCCAGATGGTACCCTCTACATTTTCATGGTACTTAAAATGCTAATGTATTCCAACTTCTTCAGATGTTGTTTAACAGACACGCAAGCATGGCATACACCTTAAGTAAGAGTGTGAATAAAGAGCAAAATCACAAAGCTAGAACCTGGATGTTTTGTTAAATGCTACCACCAAACCTCTTCCTCCTCCCTCTGCCCCCTACCGCCACCCCCAGCAAGAAAGAAATGGAAGCATAACATCACATGGTTCAAGGCTCCCCTTTAGAAAGCTATGATTTAACCTCAGGTTAGCTTGACATTCATACGCTGAAGGGAACACTTAGCACATGTCATTGTGCAAGAACAGCTAAATGAGAATAAAAATATAAAGAAAGAGGTCAGAAAGGAAAGAACAATAATATAAACAATTTACACATCTCTATAAAGCACGAGCGATTTGGTAGCAGGCTGAACTCTGTCAATGTATTCGCTCAGAACATTTAATGTTTGGACAAATGCTAAAGTGAAGCATTAGCTACAGGTAAAACTGCAAATATTCAGGGAACTCTGAGGACAGAGGACAGACAAATATGCACACAATGTACAACCCACTCACACTGCGTTGAGATGTGGGAGGGGGCTTGGACTAGGGAATTGGATTTTGGGGCTCTCAAACCATGACATGATCTGCTAAGGAGCAGCAGAAACCTCATGTTCCATTCCCTGAAGAAGCTATCATGTCAAACCAAGCCTTTGTCCATGAACTTTGCTCACACATAAGTCTTAGTTTTACTCATCAATGCATCACAAATGTAAATATCACAGACACTGTGTTGGCAGGATGAATATTTTGGCAATGGATTTCACATTTCTACACCTAACTCATCTACATATGTAAATGATGAAAAATGAATAAATACTGAAGTGATGAACAATTGCAAATGGGATGGCTAATTACTGGGTCTGGCCAAGTAAAACATGCTATGAGTACTTCTCATCCTTGGAGATGAGGTAATTGAGAGCACAAATGCTCCTGCTCACGTACATGTACAGTGCACAGGAGGAGAAGATTAGCTTAACACAGTACCATGATGACTACGCATACCTGTGGCAGAATACGTCAGTCCAAGGCCAGTAACTGAAATTCATTTGCTCCATTTGTATTACCACATAGGCACGATTTTCTGTCAAGCAGACATGGATATTCAGGGTTTATTTCATGTCCACGCTTGTTGAGTGCCAGTGTCACCTGTGGAACAGCTCTGATTTGGCCCCACAGAGATCCAGCTTCCCAGGCTCACTATGAGGCTTGCTTCTGCAGTTCTTTGGCTTTCATATAGTGAATCCTTTTCAACAGAAGCTCAAAGCTGTGCAGTGAAATCTCCATCCCTTGGAGGTGTGGGAGTCACTGTAAATTTCCTAGAATACATGTTGGGCTCACAGTTCTCACAGAAGTGAGCAAGTGTAGAGCCACCACTGCTAGCTATCACCTTAAAATTCCTCCTTTCAAGACATCTTGATGTATACAAGCCTTTTGGTCTGTCACTGGGTGGAAAAACACTAGAAGGGTTGAACTGAAGTGGTATGCAACAGGACTTCACCAGCAAACCCTAGTTCTCTTCCCTGACACCCTTTCTCTAGCACTTAATGCATGAAAATGGATTGGGTTGTGTCCTTCTGCTCTTCATGGACTTGTCTGAGAGATAATATACAGAGAACCATAAGGTTGTGGACCCTTATGATTTCTTCAGTTTCTGTTTGAGGTGTTAGGAAGACAGTATAAAAGACCAGCAGGTTATTCATGACAAATACCCCATCAGTAAAAGATGATTGTATTACCAAAAATTCAAAAAAAAAAAAAAAAAAGGTAATTATTTTCTGTGCAGTGTTATAGCCTCTCAGGAGTAACTGCCAGACACTCCCACTCATACAACACTCTAATATTTCACCGATCAAGGACATAACCCTGGTTATTTACAGACTGTAATGAGAGTGCCCATACTTTGATGTTACCATAAATAAGCAGGTAAAACTGCTGAGTTTCAAGAAACTCATCTTGATTGCCTGGAAGACGTTATTATTTTAATAAAAAAGAATGGCACGTTTAACGATTAAATTTATATCAAATGCGCAAGCGGGGTCCACTCAGGGAGAAGTATACAAGCCTTTCCACACAGCTTATGCTGTAGGAAAACTGCTCCCTGCTTTTCATGAAAAAGTGAATCTTTGTTTAAATGACATAGACATCTCTTCCCACAGACTGCTTGAAATTAAAGGTCTGCTTGGCTGTGATGGATTTCTACAGGCTCAGTACTTCTCAAATGTGACAACCCCTGTCAGAGAGACTGTATTTTGTAAGCTTTAGGAGCTTTAGAAGTGATACAGCTCCTTAACAGCATCGGTCCTGCCTGGTAAAGCCAGGCCTCAGATCTCTTCTCTAACCTTTACCTTTTTCTTGAGGAATACTCCTGGTCAAGGTGCAGGCTGAGATGCAGACTGAATTGTAGATGGAGCTCTGAGTGGGAGCCCCTGACAAGAGGCCGTGAACTGCCAACCTGTGGGATAACAGAGGGCATGAAAGATGGGTGAGTCTAGTGAATGGTCAGATTGGGAAGTGCCCCTAACACTTTGTCCCATGATAAATGTCCTGCATACACATTTTAAAATATCATTTATCATCACCTTATCAAACAAGATGTAACTATTTTTTTGTTTGGATCAGCTTCATCTAATTCCAGTGCTGAGCATCCCAAACTTTAGGAAGGTCTTAATACACAGAGTCTTCTAAATTACCAAGCTGTGCAGTCCGTCAGGAGTGGGTCTGCAGAATTAAACCACTGGTGCTGAGCATCCAGTACCACATTACATGGTGTAAGGGGCTTCACTCCTGAGCAGCCCTGTTGTCATGTATTGAATTCCCTTTAGAAGCTGCATACTGGTGCACGTCTGGACAATATCTTCCAGTTTAGTTTCAGCCCAAAAGAAATCCAATTTTGTGTGCTTCAATTTTGTGCTGCTCTTAAACATCAGCCAAAGTGTCATAAGTAGAAAAAAAAAATAGATTATGTGCTTCAAAAGACCAGCCTGATTCAGAACTAAAAAGCTAAAGAATATGCATGGAGAGAGTCAGGATCAAAATGTTAATGGCAGCCTTGACTGTACTGCCAGAAAGCTGGTGTCCATCAAAGGCAGAAAGGAACCTCTGCAGAAGATGATGAAGTGAAGAAAGTCTCTCTTCTTTATATCTTGGTGATGGACTTGTTGTTATACTTTGTGCTGTGTATGCTACACATTACATCAACATCTGTCCCTGTTGTGTTTCAAAATGCCAACATACAGAGCCAGGCTCAGACACCACAGGTTGGATTTACATGTCCCAGCTCAAGCTAGTCAAAAGTGAGATTCACAACTCTAAACCAGTTACCACCCTGGAACCCTTTATAGTCTTCTTAACAAGGGTTTGAACCTACTGTTGCTTCTCCCCAAAGAGAATTAATCAGGAAGGCATAGGTTTTTCTGAGATTCGGGGGAAGCAGAGAGATGAACAAAGAGGAACCAACCACCCTTCCTTGCAAGAGTTGGTCATTGTGGAGTGAGAAACCTGGGCAAAAAGGATCCTGTGAGTTCAGTTTAACATTTGTCTTTCTACCTTTTGCATCTTCTGGAGATTGTATATGAAGTTTTACTTTTTTGGGGTTTTTTTGTTACTTATGGTTTTCCAAAGGCAGCAGTTAGAAGAGACAAAATAGAGAGCTTTCAAACCGCTCTCCCAACAGTCTTTGTGACCTTCCCACACAGAACAGTGGAGGAATAAAGAGAACGCAACAAACGAATTCACTATGAAATTCCCTCTACCCCAGGTTCTCATAGTTTATCTTCTGACCAGTATCCATTATGCTTAAACAAGCTCATAATTTCTTTATGTTCAAATATAAAGTCGTTTATAGCTCCCACTACTTTCCTACACACTGGTGTCCTTCCTTTTTGATGCTTGAAAGTGTTCATAAAAAGATATTTTTCTTCCTTTAATAAGGCCTCCCGTGCACGTCTTCCTGTAAACAGCCCTATTTCTTACAAAAATATCTGAAAAGATACCTGAAATTAGCTTCCTAAGTTTTAAGCATGGGCTGGCATCCAAAATTTAGCGGAATTCTAGTTAAAAAAAGATAAATTCCTTGGAGAGTTTTTACTTGTCTCTAATCTTCAGGACAAGACAAGATTTGGAGAAATCTTTTGATTAAAGAGGGGCTTTCAGTTCTGACTCAGCCTTCTTAAGAGGATTTGCTAACACTTACTGACCCTGTTTCTTCCTGGCAGTGCGCAGTCTTTAATTTCTCCCTAGCACATACAGGGTGAGTTGTTAAACCTCTGCCTTGCCATGGCATAAACTTCAAACATCAAAACTGAAACATGCCAGGTCTGCAGTCAGGCACTCAGGGGACAGGCTGCAAAAATTCTCAGGGAAATCTCTGAGCAGATGTTTTTTGGTGTGTGTTTTTGTAATAGAAACCATCTGCTTTTTTTTTTCTTTTTTTTTTTTCTTTAACTGGTGAAAAGAAAGTCTTTTCTCAAAATGATCTGAATAACTCATCAGAAATGCAGAATCTTCAAAAGGCGCTCACGGCTGGGGCTGGTTTCTTATGCCCTTTCTGCTAATTATCAAGCAGTAGAACTCAGTCCTGAGCATCTGCTAAAAAAGCGATTCTTGAAAGGCTTGTCTTCAGTTCTGGACACCTGTTTTCCCAGCTTACCGCTTTCCTCCCCCTAAACCCAGATGTCCTGTGCCACTGAGAGATTCTCCAGTTTTTATTACCTCAGCAGGTGATACGTGCTATGCTGTGAAGCCTCCTTCAACACAGAGAAGCTAAAGGGAGAACCTATCCCAAAACACACAGCTTTCCCTAAGGAGCAGAAAGTCATCTGTTCATCCCACTCTAGAGACAGATGATTTTAAGGATGGAATGTAGTCTAATACATGTGATAGACACGTGTACATGACACCAGGGATAGACTAAAGGGGGAGGCAGGCATCAGTCTCACAACGTTTGTGTTTTAATGGGAGAATTTCTGTTGCTAAAATGGAGAGAAGCAGCCCTTTCCAACATATCTTGCTCTACCTGGCATGTAAGACTGTGGGTGAGCTTACAAGATCCCACATGTGGTGTCTCTCTCAGCCACATGTCAACTCTTCTTCAGGCTGAAATCTGCGGCTGCATCAGTTCCCAAGCTTGCTTCCAGAGGAAGGAAGCATACCTGAAGGCCACTTTACTGGCAACCTGTGTGTTCCCTTCAATGTTGTCTGAAGTTAAGTTACACTGACTTGCTGTGAAATACTTGAACATGGGGCTACTGCACATCTGGGGGCATGGAGGTCACAAATGAGCTTTCTTCATCTGACATATGTATGATGTACCTCTATCCAAACCTCGGAGAATAATTTGAATAATACTTTGATACAACTAAGTCCAGTAGGACAAAGGAGAAAAAGGAGCTGCATGTCCAAAAAGAGTGGCAGACAGAAGAGGCCTTTCTTAAGGATTAGTCCTAAATTGCATATGCAAACCTTTTTTTTTTTTTTTTTTTTTTGTGGTTGAATGGTGCTTTTTTTTTTATTTTTCAGTGGAGCACAGACACAAAATACTGCCTTGCCTGCCATCTCCAGTGCCAGGGCAGGAATAGCTGCTCATTTGGGTGGCAGCATAAGAGTAGCTACGTACAGATGACACCACCCCTGCAACAGCACTGGCTTAAGGGCTGTCATATGGGGAATTCAGACAAGGACTGGAATGAGACAAAGTGGCTTTGTTGCTCGATGGTTCACAGATCTAGCCTTTCCTTCCTTCCATGCAGGGGCTCCAACTACTGGCAGAGCTATGATGTGGTTTAATGGAATTAAACGGTTGTTGATCCACTCGACAGTGACATGGGAGATTGGAAGTAGAGATAGCTAGCTATTGCCTCTAGCCCAATTCTGCAAAGACAGCATGTGGTCTCCTGATGGTCGGGTTCAGGGTTATTTCCCAGTGAGGACTGGTCCAGATGGGTGAACATTTCGAATGGAAGCATAAATATTATTCGTTTCTCATCCATTTCCAAGATTCCCCCAGCTTTGATAATTGGAAATGGAAATTGCAGAATGAGAAATAGATTTCTTCTTCACTTTTGCCACACAGAAAGCAAAGAAATGAGTGGCAATGTTTGTGAAAGACTTCCCAGCCCACCCAGATCCAGGATAATGAGCTTTCCCAGGCACTAGGTAATTCCCTCTGTTGTGCTTCTCTTTTTCTTTTATCATAAATGCACATCTTGCTGCAGATAACAGAAGATTAAACTCCTCACTTGGAAACTGAACTACACATCACTCACATAGCAAATACAATAGAAAAAATAATTCCTTTCTTCTTTTTCTTCTTTATTAAATGCCATCACTTAATTTAGAATGCAAATCAATATATTAATAAGGAATGTATAATTTTTAATGTCATCTGTGCAATCACCCTCCTAGATTGATTCTACCTTGAACTCATTGCAGTATTGTTAATGACTGAAAGCTCACACCATACTTTATCAACCAAAGTCTGTCTCCAAGAACTTTCTAATTAGTGCTACTAATCACCTATTCCTTCTCAGTGAGACTAATGCATTATTACAGAAACTTGTGAAATACGTCCAACAACATATACGTCTTGTTAAAATGACACTCAGGAGATTCCATTACCCACATCCATCAATGACACTTAATCCATCACATGGAAATATTGCTTAAATACTGCTACACAGTCAGCTGGGTGCAGGCATCATCAGTGAGACCTGCCAGGAAAAATGCTTCCCTGCTTACGGCTCTGGCATGCAGCCCATTCTCTTACATCATATAGCAATTAATGTACCCGTACTTAGATAACAAGAAGTTAGAGAGGCAGTGGAAAGTAGCAGCAGAGAAGGACAACTGATGAAATAAGCTGCAGGAAATCTATTTTGTAATAAAACTGTTCATAAAAGTGAATTGTCATTTAGAGGCACAATTTCCATGGGGAATAAGTTTTTATGTCTGTGTGCATTTTTGAGGCAAAGAGGTTTTCTTTTTAATTTTTTTTTTCAATCTCTCTTTCATTTAAATGGCTCTATAGATGCCCAGAATATGCAGAGACAGTTTTAAACCCATAGGAATCTCATTACGTTTTGTGTATGTCTTTTTCCTTTTCTTTTTTTTTTCCTTTAAATTCAGGATGATCCAAGATCTGCATCAATGCTGCAGTCATTTAGCTGTGAGGAATATTTAGATCACCAGAGTGAAGATAATTAACAATATGTATAAATGAGTGTGCCAATTTCTTTATAAGTGGAAGAAAAGATATCATTATAAATTGATAGGTTACACTGATGGAGCCTGATTATTTTCCTCCTTCCTCTGTGTTTAAATACAAAACCAACTATAAAGTCAAATACATAAAAAACCCACACATACCCTAAACTCTGTAAAGCTAATAGGATATGTCACAAATCTCCTCCATTTGTAGTGATCTAAAGTGAAATTTAGATGCTTAATTTATCGAAATCTTATGACAAATTCTACTATTTGTACAAAATCATTTCAAAATCAGAGTGATTTGTGAGTATTTATTAATACATACAAGCTTAGACCAGAATACAAGCCTTCCTGAGCAGTTTGAGGGAAGATCTTACTGGTAGGAGCCAGATGGGGTCAGATCACAAGGTAAAGTGAAAATAGTGAATCTCCCTTTTTCCCGCAAGGCAAGGAGAATTTGTGAAGATTCCTGCTGACCAGAACTCAGTGTGTCATCTCTCCTTGTGCCTGGGATTTTTAGCTTCTATTGCAACAGATTTTTTTAGTATTATTTCCTGTATCCTGATAATGTTACAAAATAATCCGATAACCTATGAAGAAGACAATTTACAGTAAAATGAGACTCCTCCACTGTGTTAATTAAGGGAAGGGAAAAACTCCCATAACTACTTGTAGTACCTGAAGTGGCTGAAAAAAATGTTCTTAGTGTGCAGTGAACCACTCCTGAGATTACAGAACAACAACAATGGCTTTACAAAGGCAGCTTAAGAGTATCAAAGGTGAATATTACAAAGAAAGGCTTTACAGATCTACAGCCAACACTAACCCCACTGCTGTCCCTGTGGTAAGACTCGACTACAGCCTACAGACAGTATGATGAAAGCAGCCATCCACAAGCATTCCAGTTATTTTAATTAATTCCATAGCTGCAGAGATGAATCTGTAGACATGATGAAGATAAAATGCAGATACGAGCAGGATGAAGAGAGAATGGTAACTCTGAGTTAGTTTTTTCCCTGTCAGGATCAAACTTTGCTCTTGCAAAATATCAGGCAGTTGTTTCAGCTTTGTGTTAACATCTCATAGTCAACAGCAGCTGAATTCCACCAAAATTGCCATTACTTGTCCCATTATGCTCTTCCCTTGTCCTATCCTGCCCCACATGCTCTCACCTGCGCAGCAGGGACTTCATGATGGTGTAGGGGATGTGAGACCAGGGAGTAGGGAACATGCTTGCTTCCCTCTGTCACTGTATGAGACACAAATTTTCCCTCTAGTACCTACAACTGTGAGCAGACTCTGGGTATTTGAAGCAAACAAAGGGAAACAGATACACATATAGATAGGCAGACCTGCTCTGAGCAGTTCTGCAAGATTAGGGAGGAAAGTAGTTCTCTCATTCTAATTAAAGCTGAAACTTGCTTCCCATTATGAGCCTAATTACATTTCAAACAGATGCACTTTGATTGTGTGTGACTGTTCTGGCATTGTGAGAAGCTGAATGGACTGTGGCTTCAGCTGGAGAAAGGTTAGACTCAAGAGTGAGATATTTGCTCACTGAGCATCAACCAGCCCAAGGGAAAGCATTGGTGAGCAGATTTTTTATATAAGATATAGCTGAGAGATAATTCATAAGGTCTGGAATTCACATATTTTGTGTTCTAGGGCGTCAGATTAGAGCAGAAAAGACAGATTAAAAAAAAAAGGCACCAACCAATTGCTCACAAGAACAAATGTATACACAAAAAAAACGCCTGAAACAAAAAAACAACCATACCCTGTTAATGGAAAACTGTTTGAGCTTAATAAGCATAAAGAAAATCTATGCAGAAAGTATTAAGAGTCAAAGACTCAAGGCCCATAGGCCCCCACACCACAACTGCACAGGAATTAATCAGGTGGGCTAGAAAAGCATGGAAACTTTGCTGAAAGAAAATGCATTCAAAAGGGGATGCAACAAGTGGATTTGCAAATTCACTGCTACCTAATTTTTGCATCCACTTTTGAAAATATTCCCCCTGCACATTCTCTCACCTGCATGGTTAGTGTTACATGCCTATGTTATCGTCTTATGCTAGCCAGGATTAAGGAGTGGACAACATCATGTTGATGGAAGTCACAGCTTCTTAGCATAGTCCCTCTTGGTATTATTACAATAATGTGTGCTTGTGTATTTAAGAAATGGATCTTGAAGTCCTGGATATCGAGTGGGAATAGCTACTACAAACTGAATCTTCCAATATCATGACATTCATTCTGAAGCTGAACCCATAAGCCAACTCAAGGACTAATGTGCTGTTTTTAGCACCACACTCTTCAGTCAGTACATATTGCACCAGTACTGTTTAATAGCAGAGGAGCTTTGCAAATTAGATGAATAAGGTGTGTGGATCTCTCAGAGATTGTGATTTCTAATCACAGCTAGGCTTCGCGAACGAAGATTTGGGAAGGGCTCTACCCACGTTTGTTGCAAGAGCGTTGGTGGCTAAAAAGGCCAATATGGGATAGACATGTCCGGTTGCAAAAGGCACAGCAGAAAGACTCCTTAGGTTGTATATTCTGCAAGGCACGATTGCATTGTCTTTTCTCCTCAAGGGTGATCCTGCGTGTGTTCTCAAAGGCATCAGAAGTGTTATAGATGGTGTGTCTCCAGACCTCCCGATTGGAGGCCAGAGTAGACCAGTTATGCTGATCAATATGGCCAAGGCTGAGATGTTGTTTCAGGGAGTCCTTGTATCTTCTCTTCGGGGCTCCTCTCATGCTGCAGCCGGTGGCAAGTTCACCATAAAGCAAGATCTTAGGGAGGCAGTGGTCCTTCATCCTGGAGACGTGCCCTGCCCAACAGAGCTGTGTTCTCATCAACATGGCTAAACATCAATAGAAAGTTTAGTCAAAACAAATCCTTTTAGACCAACAAAAGTCTTTCATATAAGATCTTCCAGTATAGTATGTTCCACTCAGGGAATAGAGCTGCTTAGATTATGCTCTGAAGTAGTCCAGGAGGAAAGGACAGGCTTCTGGGTACACTTACACGTACCAACCCTTCCTCTGTCCACACAAATATTCCTGTAGGGAGTTGTGGGTGTCTCTTCATTTTGCCACTGGTCCTGTGTGTCTTTTGAAAAACTTAACTCTTCAAATTAGTTTCTTCCATTACAGAGGACTTAGCAGTGTGTTTTGCTCAGTGAATACAGCAAGGAGCATTGTTAGATAGATATAGACAGATACTTTCTGTCTAATTCTACACCTGAAGTTATATTGCAGTCAATATGAGATCTAGCCAGTTTTATAATTCTACCCATATGTTATAAGGATTTGCCACATATTTTAACTTAAGTGCTACATATGTCATCAACTTTGTGGTAAATATGTCTATTTTTCCTCCTGGAATTACAGAAGGGAGAGGTTAGTGTCTGGTACATTCCATTATTTATTGTCTCAATTCAGTGCAATTCAATATATTGTGTTAATTTCCTTTTCCTTTTTTAAAAGAAATAATAATCTGTCACTGAGGTTGTAACAGCTCCAATGTTAATGGAATTGTATGAGACAATGTCATTGAAATTGGATCGGTCCAAATGGAATCATTACTGTCCGTCCATTCAGTTCTTAATGGCTCCATCAATCGATGTGTATAGGACAGAGCCCAAGGTGTTTTGAGGAAGCTCCGAGGTGCATCTAAGTGTGCTGAGCCTTTGTGCACCTTCAAAGCACAATTACATGACCTAAAAGGTACAGTTCCAAAATCTCCTAGAGATCCATTAACTACAGATCACACTCCTTCAGAGTGAGCCTGGCCCATCCCAATAGAGTACAGTTGGTGAATCACTGAAATAGTTGATCACAAGACTAAAGGGAACCAGTGTATATTTAGGAATCATTCACCCACTATACTTAAGGACTGTTCATCCACACAGATCTAGAATTCCATGCTTGAAACCCCTTGGGACACTTTTTAGTAAAACAATAGCAAATGCATAGAGCTACTGATTTCTTTCCCTTTTAATATTTCACCCTTTTTAATACTGCGACAAACTCCTGCAGGTGCCATATTTCATTCTCCATTTGCAAGCTTGGATATGTTGAAAAGCATCAAATACAGGGAACTTCTGGCCTTGCTTTCTGGCTGCTGTAAAAGGAGGAGCTGTTTTCGGTAGAAGAAAGAAGAATGTCCCCACACAAGCCAGGACAGTTCTGGAGATTATTCAACTGGATACATCAAACTGCCTCAAATCCCAGCACTAGTAAATGTTAGGCAGCACATTTGCCTAACAGGATGTTGCCGCTGAGTGGGTCAAGTGAATTATGCTGAAGAAACTTTTTTTAGTGCTTCTATTAGAGTTCAGTCCCCTGGCAATGGTCTGGTGGTGGTGTACAGCATGTGGCAGCTGAGTAACACAGACCATTTGGCAAGGTCCAGGAAGTTTAAGCTGGACAAAGTGTATGAATCCCAAGACCCATATCTGTACTATGGCTTTGCTGACTTATGAAGATGAGAGGCCACTAGAAAGTACTGACTGACAATAATAAATAACATATAATAAATGATATATAATAAATAATGAGCATGGGCACCCACAGAAGTCTTTGACAGGAAATTCCTCAGCTGACTGTGTCATTGTCTTTCCCATAGCTTTTTTGAAACAGCCTGTACTTGTAACTTTTTCCTCACAGGAGTTATGGTCTTAGAGCCTTGTGTTTCACTTTTGGACAGAGAAAGTGAAGTAAAGGCAGGAGGGAGGTGCTGGAGTGAAAATTCGGAAAGGAATGAAACACCTAATATTCCAATCATTGGAATTGTTTTCTTAATGTTTTCCTCAAATAGCTTCACTCATTTGGATTTGCTGTAGTGGCAGTGTCTCATATTAACTGGTACATGTCTGTTTGCTCTCCATTTTCCATAGTCCCAGGACTAAAAAGAGCTTTGTGCAGACGTGAGCAAAGATGCCATAGTCAGTTATTGTTCAGACACTCTTAGCAACCAAGGAGAGAAAATGCAGACAATTTATCCGTACAAATAAAACATAATGAATAAAAAAAATGGAAGATATTAACAAATGCAAACAAATTACTTTTTCAAGCTCAGATGTGATCCGAGGCCTGTGTTGGGTGTTTCATCCAGGTGCCACACACACAGGTCAGCCTTGGGAACCTGCCTATTCAAGGGGGCAGAAGGGTCAGGAATACTGCAGGGTTTCAAAATCCCTATGGTTATTTTTATTTGTTTCACTATTCAGTATTCACTCTGTATTAAATCCTGTGTGTTGCCTCTTTGTTATCAGATAAAGAAGGGAATGAATTGGGCTTTACATCTGACTGTAAATACCTGTGATCAAAAAGAATACCACTTTACTCTCTAAAGTAGTGTTATCATGTGTATATCTTGTCAGTCAGCATTATGGTACATCAAAGATAATGCTTTATGTTCTTACACTGACATCTTTAGAGAGCGTATGTAAATCTCCTTGCATAGCTGGCCCAAAACATTGTGGAAGGCAGCCATTAAATAACCTTTTCATTCTACTTTAGGCAGCTGCCACTGCTGTTTCCAATACTCCATTTCTTTTTCATTGCTTGATGGTATTTTCATGAGTCTTTGGCCGACCAAAAAGGACAAGACAAATAACTGGAAAATTCAAAACATATGCAGTTCTGCATCTTAGTATGTGGTCTGACACCATGACAGCATCTTCAATCCTACACAGCTAATAAAGCCAACATTATTATTGGCAAAACTTCAGGAACAAAGTACAGACAATAATGGGGGGTTATTCTCATTTAACTCACAAATGTAAAAGAAAAATCACCTTCTCTGTCATCCTATTGATGAAAGCAGAGCATAGCCTGGTGTGCATGTGTGAGAAAGAATGAGAGAAGATGTGAGACAGATAAAAAAATGCAAAGGGCTGTTTTGGAAACCAAGTTTTGGGATTTTCTTTATGGAAAATCAAAGTTTGAAATCAAACTGTTTCAGAATGAAAAATTGAACTACCAGGCCTCATGGGGGCTGTGTCCAGGCCCACATAGTCCAAGTGCTTTTGTCTCCATTTGCCTATAGAAAGCACCTCATTTTTCCAGTGACCTTCTGCCCCTATGAGAAGTCACAGCCTCCAGCGTAACGACTGGGTGCACTGTATGAGTTTAGTTTGGTCTTAGGCAGGAAGTACAAATTGGAATAATTAAACATTCAGACAAAATGTCTCAGTTCACTCACTGAGTTCAATGGGGTGTTTTTTAATCTTTGAATTTTAGCCCCAAAATTGTGTTGACTGTTAAGCTTACAAAATGGGAAAGAAGGCCCCTAGTTGCTTCTAAGCCAGATATCCTCATTTCTCCTTTCCCATTACTTCCCAAATGAGACATAAGTAAGCAGTTTTGCTTCTCATGGTATTAAAAACTAAATATTATTTCAGCTATTTCTAGGCCTTTTTTAGAGAGGCTATCAAAACCAATCACTGGTAGCAATTGAGAGACAGAGAACAGATGGTATGTGATTCCAGGTTCTGTCACATTCCTATAAATGCGTTAATTTACTGCTGAAACAAAGTTTTTTATGTCATTCATAAAAGAAGAAGATGGTTTGAAAGATTTGATCAGTGATGCTAATGTGTTTTCTTTGGTAAATGCCACTTTCCCCAAGTTTCATATTGCTACATTCAATAGATCTGCAATATAGTTAACTACAAATTCTTTTCTATGGTAATCAAGCTGCTACCTCAGTAACACTGTATATGAAGTTAAAATATTAATCAGTAAGCCTTTCTTTATTTCAATATGTTCTCCTTCAGAAGTAATCCAACTGGAGCCTTTTTACCGCATTGTAATTTATGAGCCAGATGGAGCACAATACATTTTTAATAAAAATTAGGTACAAGCAGATACAGGGGATTAATAGTTGTATTATAATTTTATAGTTTTCAATATACACTGCTGTGGAAAAGACAATCAAATATGGGGTCCATCTTGAAGATATAAAATGCAGTATTTATTTTTAATGGAAAAAGAATTTCATGAATTACTGAGCCATGAAGAGCTGATGGATGCACTCACTGGGCAACACAAAGG
The DNA here is from genome assembly GCF_036250125.1 of Pseudopipra pipra. Lineage (NCBI taxonomy): Eukaryota > Metazoa > Chordata > Aves > Passeriformes > Pipridae > Pseudopipra > Pseudopipra pipra. The sequence continues at coordinate 56,335,800 of NC_087554.1, forward strand.
ATAACTAGAAAGAAAAGGCACTTGAAACAACAGAGCACTACTGTTTATTTGGGATGTGAACACCTCTGAGTATGCTCTGGAGACTCAGCTCTACCAGGTTGCAAGGATTATGTACATTTTCAAAAATGACCTCCTTTTCTCAGCAGCCTATACAGGCTGGGACTTTTTTTAATGTGTTTCTGACACATATTAATTAACAATTTATTACACAGGGGAAAATAGGAGTAAAAGCCGTGTTCGTAAATTGATTAAACCATTAGAAGAATTATATCTTTCCCAGATCTGCTTTAAACTATATTGATAGGACTGAGTAGTGGAACTGAAGCAGCTATAAATTTTTGCAGTCCTTGCAAACTTTTAAAATACGTTCTCCAGGAGTTAATATATTATTGTACATCTCTTTCCACAAACAGCTAGGCAACAAGTTAGTCACTGTTCCTGCAGTCCTAGCATTTCCATCTGATAAGCATTTTCTTTTGCTTTTAAAAATCCTGGAAGATTTTGCTCTGATAATCTTGCAAGCACCTTTAAATCCTTCTAGACTTATGAGTGGGTGTCTCCTTGATCCAAAAACCTTCCAGCTGAATGATGAACTTGCTGATGAATTACTTATTGTTCAGCATTTAATCTGAAGAATGATCTGGCAATTGAATCAAAGCACATCAAAGACAGTTCCCAGTAAGAAAAACAAATCTTCTAGGAAAGGGCAGCTCTATTCCTCAGAGATGCTAATTACACTATGTCATACCCCAAAATGTGGTGTACACTGTTGCTCTCCAGGGTTCAGGGGTGTGATGTGAAATTGCTTTGAAGGAGACCCCGAAGATACAAATTTCTTTTCCTTTTTTTTTTTTTCCTATTTTTTTGTAAAATGAAACGAATGGGTAACAGAGGGTAGGAAATCTTCAAATACAGCATGCCAACAATGAAATCTTTGAAGGGGTACATACTGGCAATGCAAAATCTCCACTGGGACTGTGCCTTCATCAATTCGAAAGGGAGACTCTCTGCCTGAAAGCTTTGAAGAAACCCCCTCCTTTTGAAGAGATGGGAAATCTTTGAAGTTATTAAGCATGCATTAATCATTTTAGATAGGTAAACTCTGGACTAAAACTCATCCCAACCTGTAGTATTCTTTCTTGGTGCTTTGTTAACTAAATCATGCTGCACATTCCACTGAGGAGGAAATGGTAATAGCAGCCCAGAGTGAGACTTTTCGCAATCGGGGAGCTGGAGCTTAGTGCACCATGTTAAGTAGATTCTGACAGCAGGTTGCAAGCATCTTCTAGGTTAGAAGACACATAGTATATATTTAAATGTTCCCTTCCTGGATGTTCTTTCATCCACGCTTTTTCACACGCTTCTCTTTCTCAGAGAAGCTGGCAGTAAGGCATTGCCCCATGACAAAGACTCCATTTGGCCATATCAGCTTCTCAGGTGTTTAATCACGGGTAAAAACCATGCAGACTTAGGCACATCACCACAGGCAAGGGGAGACATTCCTCAGGAGGATCAGTGGGTTGTCCTCATCTCCCAGATCTGTCCTTGGGGTCACAGCTGGGTGCAGAGAGACAAGCTTGAGCCAGCCACAGCTTAGTTGGGTTATTGCAAGATTAACTGAGCAGAAATAGATGGACTGCAAAGCTCAACAGGACACAGTAGGTGGTGAAATGACTCTTTCTAGCCTTGGACAGTGTGACTTTATGAGTTTGTAAGGGAGAAGAGGCTGGCCAGACAGGAAGGCTGTTAACTATCATCAATTTATTTCTAGCATTAGTTAGACCATGGTTTTTCATTGCTGGCATCACAACTCCCTATGTGCTTGTACAGTGCTGTCTCTCTCTTCAGTACCAAGAAAGTTCTTGGTTACACACAAAGCCCAGGTTAGGGCAAGACTCCAAGTCCCATTGTCAAGGGGCACCCAAAGGAGAGTGACCAGGAGGAAACACTGCCAGAGCTGTTCAGCTGGTCCATGTTTTCCCTCAGCTCCATAAAATGGTTGCAGAAGAGGAATCAAGAGGCAGCTCCAAACGCAGAGAGAAAACACTGAAGTGCATCACTTAGTGATCTGTTAAGAAATTCCTTGCAGATAAAATGCATGTTTGAATCAATTATCATTCTCTCCAGGGATACTATAATTCTGAGCATAAAGTGCTAGTTCCTCAACTAGATTAAACAAACTTGGTGTGCTTCAGCACATCAGTGGCCTCAGTGTCCCTATGCTCTCCTCTCACTACCTTTGCCCTCCAGTCAGAGACTAGAGGCTGAAAAAACAGTGAATTGTCATAAATGGTCATCAGTCCACAACCTCAGCTTACTGCCTTGCCTTTCTGCTTGAGGAAATTGCAGACCTGAGGAAAAAGCTTTAGGGTAAGGCTGATCCACACCATAGTAAGATGGAAGCAGACAAAATCAAAGAACAATGATGTACTTGAGATTCAATTTCAGATTAGGACATGTGAATACATTAATCTACTTGTAAATATATAAATATTCATTAACAATATGTAGGTAGCAGGGGGAGACATTTTTCTAAATAAGAATGTCTAGCATCCCTTCAGACACTCTAGATGTCTGCAGAGGTAGATAAGAAAAAGGACCTGCCTTTTTCTGCAGAAGCAACTGGAAGCCAAGAAGATATTTTAGGTCATCCTGGATGGCAACTAAAGTGACCTTCTTCTGACTATAACAGGCTTTTATATGCCTAGATCCCAAGCTGGCATCTGCAAGGAAGCACCTACATCAAGTGTCTTAATTCAAAGCCGTATCCCACTCTAAGAGGCTGAAGAAATATGTGACTATGAAAACTCCTTAGCTGTCCTTTAATCTCCTTGTATATCTCTGGCATTGTCTAAAGAGCACAGTTTAAGCAGGTATTTTCACTAGGAAAGCAAAACCAACCAACCAACCAACCAACCAAACAAAAAAAAAAGGAAGGAAAAAGAGAAAGGAGGGATGCAAACAGAAATGAGAGGATCCAACCTGGAAAGGCATACATCTGACATCTCCTGGTGAGCCTATAGCCATACCACAGCACTGAATAGGACACTAATATGTGACAGTTCCTAATGTACCTCCCCTCAATTAGTCTAAATAAGAAATACATCTGTGGTAGGGAGTTAAACCAAACCTCCAGGTCCTGAGTTAATAACAGTCAATGTATCTTCACCATAGCAGAGCTGTGCCTTCTGGGATTTGCTGTCCCAGTACTGTCACATGTAAACAAGACTCTGACAACTTCAGTAACTTCAAGAAATAACTTCAGTGAAACCTGTAAAATAGCGTTTTTTTAGATTTGCTTTGTAAATAACCCTTCCGTATGATCAATGATCTGCATGTGCCCTTAATGCTTGGCATTTACTTTTTGATCTTACATTAAAGTACAGCTGTGATCACAGATTTTAGCCCTTCTGAAAAGCATGATTTGCAAAGGATCACAAGCACATTTTCTTTCCTCATAGATTTTTAGCACCTAAGCAGAAAATGTTTTCAGATAGCCTTTTGGATACAATGGAAAGCTCACCGTATCTTGTACCTGAAACCATTAATATTTTCATATTTGTCTTGTGTGTCACTTGTTTTATTAACTAATAGATCATTCTTATTATAGGCACACCTTCACTATTGAGTTATCTAGAGAAGGACATGATTAATATCAATGAGCTCCTTGTGAAACATGCAAATATCCTGGGAGAGAAAGCAATGCTACACCTGCTAGGAATATAGTTTTGCTTTTAAAAAATTAGATACATATCTCAGACAGATAGAGAGCTTTGTACAATGCTGAATCCACACCTATGCGCCTGTTTAAAAATCCTTTCTCACGCCATGTGTCCTTTTCTTCTCAGGGAGGATGGACACAGCCCAATATTTAAAATTATTCATTTTGTAATGCAAACATACTCCTGCTGCTAAGCTGTGGATTTCAAACCAGTTAACAAATTACAAAAATCCCTTTTCAGAAGACAGATTATTTGGAATTATCAGCTCTGATGTGCTGTTTAATTATGCATGCTTTTGTGCTAAGCATCTTTAAATATTAACGAGATATGTTTTTGCACTTATGACCTAAAGTAGATCTATAGTGAACTCACATGTCTGTTGGCAGTAAGTCATCACAGGACTGTCGTACAGCAACAGCTTTTTTAGACTCAGAGCTTGTCTGTGGTTTTTTGCTTTTGTACCACTGCCAGCTCTGTGGAAAAGGAATCAGGAAAATCACAACCCTGACAGAGAACCTTTCCCAGATGAATGGGGCAGAGATAATTTTTGCAATCACTTTTTGTCTCACTCTCAACATGGCAAAGGACCATCTGAAAGCTGCTAAGAGCTTAGCCCCAGAGATGGGTGCAGCAGGCTGCACAGTGGCAGCTGGCTGGGAAAGGAGCAGTGCTGGGCTGCCCTTGAGTCTACATCCCCAAGGCAGACATTGAGGTCTTATCTTGGGGTGAAGTTAGACACACCTGTTTACATGTATTGGAGAGGGAAAAGCCTGTAAAAGAGTTAAAGAGAGAAGATACTGAGAATATCACGTTACTTAAGATCAGCTTGACTCCAGAGACTGGAACAACAGTAGGATCCTGGCCAGGATAAGCTATGTCTTAACAGCCTGATCCTCTGAAATAAAATGCAGATTTCCACTGCCTCAGTAAACATTTGAATAGATGCCTGACTCGTCCCAACCAGATGGATTTTAACAGCATATCGATACATTATTGATCTCCTGATCACTTCCAGTTAAGTCAGATCATCTTCTACAACCATCAGGCACAAAGGTTTTGCCTGATTCCCCATGGGACAGAGTTTAGAGCTCTGGTGTACAAGGACTGATATTGGCAAAAGCAAGAAGGGGAATACTTAAGCCCAAGTTTCCAGCATTAACATGAACATTGAGGGGCTTGAAAGCCCTTTAGCGTAACTCCTGGACTGTGGGAGTATGTTTCTGCTCTTGCACTCATCAGACACGACAGAAACCTGCACCACATCAGTGACTAGTGAGAGCTTTACAGGGGCCTGGGGGCTGGTCCAGTGTCACCTCTCTTCGGCCACAGGCCTTGTTACCTGCTGTCCGGTCCCGCTGGAGCTACACGCACGCTCCGTGGCTGTGTGCCAGATCCTGTGCATCACCATATTGCTGAAGAAGAAACAGTTTTAACATATTTCTCAGGGAAGTTCCTCACTGGGGAAAGAAGAGAGGGGAGAGGATCTGCTGGGCACAAAATCCTTGCAATCCACTCTGGCTGTAAAGGCTGTCTCTGGAGCTCACCTCCCCGTGTCAGTGTCACTGCGCTGTGCCCATGTTGTATTCGGAGCTGCCCGATCACAAGATAAGCCATCCTTTCTCTGACAAAACCTGACAGCAACACATGCCTCACATATTAAAACACAGCCTCCTTTCCTGGCAGTAGATAGCATCTTCACTGCTCACAAATCGCTCACGGTAGTTAGAGGGTGCCTTGTACTTATGAATGTTGTTGCCTGATATATTAAGCCAATACACAAGCTCATTACCTCCACTTCTGCCACGGAGCTTACTTATATCGGAAAGCTGTCACACAGCAAAGCATTAAACAAACACAGGGGCTGCCTTGTTATTACTATCTGTGCCACAGTGGTGCTTGCAGAGCAAGGCAAGGTGGGGGGCTGGCTGTGCTGGCACTGGTTGGGGTTGGAGGCAGTGTGGCAGTCCAGGTAGCATGGGCAGATGGGTTTTACCATGTTGCAATGAAAAGATCACCTATGTCTCACTGCCCAGCCCAGCTGTGCAAGAAATTATCCCCTTTTTAAAAAGCAGTACAGCACTGGAAAATAGTCTTGTCCCCGAAAAACTTCTCTTAATCAGTGTCCTAGTTTTTGCTGGGATAGAGTCAGTTTTCCTCTTAGTAGGTGGTACAGTGCTGTACTTGATCTTTAGTATGAGAATAATGTTGATAAGACACTGATGTTTTAGTTGTTGGTAAGTAATGACTATCTTAATTCAAGGAATTTTTGGTGTCTCATGCTCTGTCAGTGGGGAGCTGCACAAAAAGCTGTGAGGGAGCATAGCAGGGACAGCTAACCTGAACCAGCCAAAGGGATATTCCATACCACAGACATCATGTCCAGTATAAAAACTGGGGGAAGTTAGCTGTAAGCAGGGAGGAATGCTGCTCAGAGATGAGCTGGGCATTGGCCAGCAGGTGATGAGCAATTGTGCTGAGCATCATTTGTTTCTCTTGGGTTTTGTTTCTCTCACCTCTTCATTGCTATGATGATGGTAATGATGATGATGGTTATATTTTACTTTATTGCAATTATTAAACCTTTCTTATCTCAGAAAACCCATAGGTTTTAACTTTTTTCAAATCTCCTCCCCATCCCACTGTGGCTGACCACCAACACAGCCAGGAGGGAGCTGACCCAATAATGCAGGCCATTCCTTGCAAATTCTCGCAGGAAAGGGCACAGGCATAAGTGGGTGTATCCACTGGCCTGGCAGCACCAGATTGCTCCCAGCCATCAGTTTCCAGAGGTTTGTATGTACACAGGGTTTTGTGGCATGTGGCCAGTGCGTGGGGCACACACCAGGCTGGATCAGAGAGGGACTTAGACCTCCGGGATAAGATAATGGAAAATGGACAGAAAAACACAGAGAGCTCCAGAGAAGAAAACAAGAATCTGCAATTCAAATCCGTTCATCCCCAAGGGACTGGTGAAACAACTGCTTGCAATTGCATTAGTGCATTTTAATATGTTAACGGGCCCCCAGCTGCTGGTACCTGCCCCGTCAGCTGCAGTGTGGTCTGCTGGCCATTTCCTTCTGCCGCTCTGCAGCGCAAGGTCAGACAGGTTTCCTCAAGAGGGTTAAGTAAACAAACTTTAAATCACACAGCAACAGACTGGGAGCATACTCAAGGCCAGTCATGATTATCTCAGCTCAAGGGTGGGAACTGGCTTGATGCATCAGGACGGATTTTTCCTACAGATGCAATGAAAGGTACAGAACCGCTGCCAGTGCTTCCTTCTCGTCAAAAATTTGCTTGCATAATTTACACCAGGTGTCATCGTAGGTAGAAAATATTGGGATGTTAAGGAAGCCATAACATTGGCAGATGATATTTTATGCAGTAATATGCATGCTGAAGACAATAGGAGTATCTCCTATAAGTGAGTACCACTCAACATGAATAATGGCTCCAAGGTCAGGCCCCTAATGAACAGTTGTCTAGCTGTGAATATATACACTTTTTTGCTCTGTTGTAGGCAATGCTCTCAGCTATCTAATTAGGTTGATCCATGAAAATGATTATTCATTATCTGAAGTCTGGGAGTACAGAATTATGTATCCGTGCATTGTGCCTTAAAGAAAAAGCGTGTGAAATTCTAATGTCAGACAAGATGACTGCACAATGAATGAAAATAATGCACTACTACTCTCAGGACTTTCCATGGGAGTGTGTTGAATTCCACAAAAGTTCACCAGGGGGAAGGAAAAAGATTAAATAAAAATCCAAACTTTTTAGATGAGATCAAAATTAAAGATTCAAATGGTGGTTTTAAAAGGGATGTTGCATTATGAATTACAACGCAATTTCTGATTTAAAAGAAATACAAAATAAGAATGAAGTATTCCCAATTTTTTAAAAATGCAAGTTTTCAACTGTATTCAAACCAATTATCTGAAACATGGCAATATCTACTGGTACGGGGTGTCCAAAATTACACAGTATTAGTTCTGTCACACCCAGCTTCTGCAAAAGAAATAGCTGTAGCCTGTTGCCACAACCCTCCTGCTCTCTGGTCTCCCAGGGATTCCAAGTGGCACTCTTCCCTCTATGAAAGGTGACTGCCAGGCCTTAGAAGACTCTTCTACTGATAAGTCGGATATGGGAGCCCAGGGAGGAGTGACCTGGGCACAAGGAGCCAAAGCTCCTGGGAAGAGCAGAGTGCTTCAAGAGCCTGAGAACATCAGCCATTTAGCATCAGAGGCAATGAGGTAAAATAAACACATGACATAATGCAATGACAAAAGCTAAAGGAAAGGAGAACAAGCTATAAGCAGAGTGTTTTGTATCCTTTTCGCCCCTTCAGCTTGATTAGGATGGGCTTGTGAGAGAGCCTTACCCAAAAGAAGACATTAGCCACCTGACAGTCTTTCATTTCCGTGCACTGAAACTGGCTTCAGCACAGCTTCTCCCAGCCAGCACAGCTTCTCTGAGAGTCTGCCCTGGAAAAGTAAAAAGAAAGGAGAGTTAACAGAAAGGCTAAATATTTCAGCTGGCTACTGGAATAAGAAAACAGTAAAGGAAAAAAAAAAAAAAGGAAAAAAGAAATAGAAAAAGAAAAACTGAAGATTAGGAAAAAACCTCAGGTGTCCCACCTTGGAAAGGCGCAGTAGGAAGCAGGCGTATCTGTGGAAATAGAAACAGATTCTCATCATGTGGAAGCAGCATCTTTTTGTCTGAGCCTCTAATTCCCATCTAATGCTGGGATGTAGTTCCTCAAGCCTGGATATAAATCTGCACTGAATCTCTAGATACCAATTTAGAAAGAAACCTCAATATAAAATTGATTTGGTCTCTCCCTGCTTGCTTCAGGTCAACATGCCTGTGAAAAGAAGCTCCCTGAAACTCTCTGGATATTTCTCTTGCAGTGCCAAAACTCTGCTCCCCCCCAGCTCCTACACCACCATTTTCCTTGCAGGTACCTGTCTGTGGACCTCTTGGCCTTCTCCTGCACCTAATCGGTCCTCACACAGGGAAGTCAACGAGCCAGGGCACACACCACTGAGACAGCCACGTGTGTGAATTGTTAATGATGAAATGGAAAAGGCGTTTCCCCATTATACCCCTTTTCCTGTGCCAAGTTTTCCCTTGTTAATTAGGAGGAAAATTTCACAACTTCGCCACCATATAATTAAATCTTGCAATTAACATGTGCACTTAAGGCATCGTTCTGAAAACGAGACTTATGCAGTGAAATACACTTAGGAGAAAGTGCCAGGATGGAGGGTGAAACTGCAGCACTGTGCTAATGATCCAGAACACCACTGGATAAATGATAGGTCTCACTGACAGCACTCTGCCCATCTGACATGTGCAGGAAAGGGCATATGCTTACCAATGCTAATACAGTACCAATAAAAGGGGAGCGGGAGGGAGGGTGACAAAAGCAGAGGTAAATACATTAAGTCTCAATTAGAGTAGTGACACGAGAGAGAGCTGAGGTTAATATATTTTAGGAGAAAGCCTTTCTGTGAGTGAGGGGTCGATCTCTGCAGGATGATGTGACAGAGGTGATGACAAGGGAAGAGCTTTTCATTTCATTAGACACTGCTTGGAAAAGGCGGTGCAGTCTCAGGGTTTTATGGCCTGCGTTGGCACATATCTTCACTTTCCATTGCCCTCCCTCAAAGCTGGATGCCTTTGAAAGAGCTGGAGTCAACCACAGCCTTGCTCTCTGCTTCTGTGATGGCACAATAGCTTGGAATGTCCAATGCACAGGTTTGCATTCCAGCTCCTCTCTGGCTCAGGCTCAGCACCTGGGAGAACACACAGGTGCCTGCATGATTTTGCTGCCCCACAAACATCCGAGTACTGTACCTTCAGATACAGCATTTTGCAGCATGGTTGTTTGTGCACACATTAGGCAGCATTCAGAAACCAGCACACAAATATCTTAAGGGAGGCTTCAAGTTTTTGCTGGGTAGCTACAAAGCAGCAGGGATGCAGTCTTGGGTCTCATTTGGTGACTTGACATATATAACAACACAATTAAAACAAGTTTCAAAGAGGTAATTATTGCAGACTAGTGGTATGCCATGCTGTAAGCTGCAAGAGAATAAAACTCAGCAGCTGATCACCCACCACTCACCTCTGCTCCTCCTATGTACAATGTGAAAAAGAGAATTGCAACTTTAACAGCAATCTATGCTAACATTTTAATTGCACTGACTGAAGCTTATTTAGCGGCTACAGCTTTCCTCATTCCAAAATAATCCTTACTCAATTAGCAAAGTACAGACAGTATCATGAAACAGTCACAGAAATTCATCAGAGAAACAAAACATGAATTCCTTTTGTACCTCCTGACACACATGCACACACCACCATGCTTATTAGGATGACATCCAGCATTCAGGCATAAAATCTTAAATTACAGAGTGATTGGGGCTTTTCAACTGATCCATGAAAGTATGCATTTAGCAAAATCTAAGGACAGGTAGAAGAGATGGATAATACCCAATGCACTGCCTTTTCAAGGCAGGCACCGAGGCATGCAAAAATAAACATTTGCTGAGGTGAATGCAGTGAGCTATTTGTACAATGCAACATGTCAACGACCTCAAGTAATAAAAATATCTGCAGATTTAAGCCCACAGGACTATATTGCATATCAATAGCAATAAACCCAGCAGAAATAGAAATGTATTATTTATAGACCTATTTATAAAACCTAAATACTTCTTTAGTGAACCTACTTCTGTAAAATGAACTGTCTTTCTCCCCCTCCTTCCTTTAGTGGTTTGTATGACAAGATAGCAAAGAACAGTACCATTAAGACAGATTTTTGTAAAAGATAAAGAGTTGGAATTAGGAAGAGATGAAACTCCCTCCTGCGTAATTTTCCCAGTGATATGACCTGCATTTCCATTTTACACCTTTGGAAGTGGGTTTGTGGGCAAACCCCAGGTCCATAGCATACTCTCACCAGAAAGACTGATTCCACCTATAATGAACAGGATCTTTGCCATTAATTTTGACAGCAGTTTAACTAGATTATGACTGAGTTTTTATCTTCCCTTCCCTTCCCTTCCCTTCCCTTCCCTTCCCTTCCCTTCCCTTCCCTTCCCTTCCCTTCCCTTCCCTTCCCTTCCCTTCCCTTCCCTTCCCTTCCCTTCCCCTTCCCCTTCCCCTTCCCCTTCCCCTTCCCCTTCCCCTTCCCCTTCCCCTTCCCCTTCCCCTTCCCCTTCCCCTTCCCCTTCCCCTTCCGCTTCCCCTTCCCCTTCCCCTTCCCCTTTCCCTTTCTCCTCCTCAGTGCAAACATTTTTTGTTTCAGTGAATGCACTGAAATGCCAGCAAAGGCAAGGAAGGTATTTTCACTGTCTTCTGTCACTCAGCTCTCTCCTTAAAACACTCACATTGTTTCAAATCTCACACTGCTTTTATCTCACTATCACTTATAACACCATTACAAATAATAAATCCTTCCTGGGATGCCCCATTTTATGGACCAAAGCAATTCTGCGTTCACAGGAACAATTTTCCTTCCTTATATATATCCCCTAGAGCAAAACTACAGGTGCTGAAGCTACTCTGCCAATGAAAAAAAAATTACCAGAGACTTAAAAGATTAGGCTGGGGAAGGTAACAGATTATACTGATGGACTCAATCACCTACATTTACTTGAAGAGCCTAAGTGTCTTCAGATCTGGTCATAAGCTGCTGAGTAACACACTGAGTAATTTAGGCAGTGGACAAAGGCCTCTAAACAGAACAACAGCCCTAACTTGTTCTCCTGCTTGCTGCCTTTTTTACAGCCCCCAGGACATAACCCCTCCATGATGTGGCTCCCCCAGAGGGCCACAGCAGCCCCCCACAGCCAGCCCATGCGAGTGGGAGGTGATGCCACAGAGGTCAGACACAGTTTTTGTGTATTCTTGTTGCTATTTGTCCTTCCGGTGAGAAATTCATGCATTCCTATTACTGCAAATTGCTCGAAAATCTCTTTTCACCTCCTCACAGCTGCAGTGTAACAGGCACCATCATCCAGGTCTTCACTGGATTTGACTCACAAACTTTAAGCCAAGTTTTGTCTGCTCTTACCAGATCTTTTTTTAATGTGCTGTTTGCAGAAGTATTAGACTAAGCTACCGAATGCTACCTTCATTTCTTCTCCTCTGCTCTGGATATTTTCAAATGAAATAACTGTAACTCTGGCCCTTGCTATGCTGGTGAGTTAATATAAGCAGTGAGTTAAATAAGATGAATTCAATCCTGTAACTTACACTGGTGCAAGTTCGAAAGTTTTATTTTAGAATTGTTTGGGTTATAGCAGTGTAAGAAAAGAAAAAGAAAGGCTAACAGCAGCAGAATTAGAGTAGTATTTTCAAAATATCTGGAATTTCATGTCCTTTGGCTTGACAAGTGAAGTCTGGTTGCGCTGTCACTGCAATTTCTTTTGAAATTCTGGCAGTTGAGTTCCAAAGCATGAGCAGAACTTGTGAGCAGAGGGACTGAAAGCTCAACAAACTAATTTATAACATCTGCATGAAATACAGTTTAATTCCACGTGTTTTGTACAAAGGGCACCAAAAGGTCTCTCTATATATTTTTCAAGACATACACATTGCTGGATAAAGGATTTTACCAGATGTTTCCAATATATTTTTCCTGATGGGGATGTATCTTTTTACATACGAATCTCACCCAGCTCTCCCACAGATTTGAAGCTAGCCCAGTTTTCTCCTAATGGGATAAAAGATCACATTTCCAATGTCTTTCATAAATTTTATGCCTAATTAAGTTCCCATTAATGGGGTTGAGAAGGGCATCTTTATTTCCAGCACACTCTTTTTTTGCTTTTGTGGATTTGTTTTGGTTTGGTTTGGTTTTTTAAAAAGGTTACTTGGACTTCTCTGGCTTTCTGGATTTTTAGGCGCTTTGTGTTATTTTTTTCTTTTCCACTGTTGTTACTCCCTTTCCAGGCGAAAGTGTCAATGCAAAACTGTGAGCCATTACCCAGTACCATTTGGTTTTCTGGTCTATTCAAATTGGTTAACTTTTTTAATCTGGAGAGTGACAGAAGTGACAAAAAGTCTTCCTCACCAGCTGAAAATGGGTGATGCTTTGGAGCGAGCCATGTGGCTGACAACAGTGCCACCCTGTGTCCCAGTTGGCTGTAGGACCCACTGAAAACTTATTTATCAAACCTTTCTCAGCAACACCAATCTCCTCCAGCTCTCCTACATCACACCCACTAGCAGACTCCTTTCCTGATGCTTCCTGGCAATTACTTACTTTCTGAACCTCCTCCTTAACTTTCTGCCAAGAGGAGAATTTACAGGTGCCTGGCAGGGTGCAGCCTTCAGAGCAGCACAAATATTCATTTGAATAAGGCACCTTTCCTGAAACAGTTTGGGTCCATAGTTTGGGTAGAAATGGTTTGATGAAGCCACAAATCAGTATTACTGTGTAAATTTTTAATGTTCACACCATGTGAAATGCTGTAAATAAAATAAGCTAACCACAATAGGCTATTCTTTGTAGTTCATTTAAAAAAATGTCTGTTCAGCAGTATGGCTAACTACTCGCTGTAGATATGGCTTTAAAACTGTCTAGGCTAATACATCAAGACCAGAATTTGAATAACCTCTAGTGGCAGGCAATTTTTCAGAACTCCCAAATACTACAATAAGTAACACTAGAATTTTTTTTTTCAAGTTATGTGTTAATACGGACAGGTCAGAAAACAGGTAAAATGAACACAAGATTCTTGCACTGGCATGTTTGTTAATCCAGGAAAGGGTTGATAATTATTAGAGGTCAGCTCAGAGTGGAGAAGTCAGATCTGGATTTCAACCTTGGGTACACATATATATCCTGGGAGTTAGGAGCTGGGGCATTTCTCATTAATTGACCCCATCACAGAACTGTGTAAGTACCATTTTTGTTACCTTGGATCCAGACTTTAAAATTTTTCTTTTTTGGTCCTGGTCCATCATCTGTTTCCATAGATATATTTTATAAGAGGGACAAGAGGTAACGGTTTTAAACTGAAAGAGAGGAGGTTTAAATTGGATATAAGGAAGTAATGCTTTACTGTGAGGGTGGTGAGGCACTGGAACAAGTTGCCCAGAGAAGCCGTGGATGCCCCATCCCTGAAAGTGTTCAAGGCCAGGTTGAATGAGGCTTTGAGCAACCTGGTCTAGTGGAAGATGTCCCTGCCCACAGCACGGGGGTTGGAAAAAAACAATCATTGAGGTCCCTTCCAACCCAAACCACTCTATAATTCTATAATAATTCTATGAACTAGTGCACGAAAGAGGAAAATAATAACCTAAGCATATATGACAGCAAGACCCATTCGAAAAAACCCCAACAACAACAAAAAACAAACAAAAAAAACCCAAAATAACCAAATAAAAAAAACAAACAAACAAAAAAAACCAAACAAAAATCAAACCACAAACCAGCACCAAAAATAGCATAAAAAGCAAACATACACAACCTCAGCAGCACAACCCCCTACCTTTTGTAACTTTGATTCTCAGCTGTGCCTTGCCCAGAGTACCTCGGTGGGAGATGTGTCACTATGGAGACAGATTGATGGCTTTTCCACCGGCAGTATGTCACTGACTGATCTGGTGGTCTAGTCATAGATGCTGCCACGTGGGGGATATGAGCACAGTGTTCAATCTTGCCCTGCTTGCAGAGTGAGCAGTGCTTGGAAGCAATATGCAAAAGCCTGGTATAGAAGGAAGTATATGATTGCATGCTGTTATATCTGATATATGTCTTCTAATACAGAAGAGACCTCATGTCCTGCTCTCTTGACTTTACACAGAGTTCAGGAGGGGAAAGAGAGGGACAAAGCAAAGCACAAAGGATTTTTACTCCCAAGCAAAAAAATTGTCAGTTACCAATCGTTACATGTGACATAATTAAGATTCCCAAAGCCTGTAAAGAGTCCAATTCATAACTTATGACATTCCCTCAGTAATATCAAGGGCTCTATATCTGTGAAGTAGAGCACTGTAAAAATGTTTTCCTAACATATTATCTATTAAAGTTCCATAAATTATATGTTTCAGCAGAAAGAGTGGGCTAAAAGCCTGTCCAGAGGATCCTATTGTATATTTTTAGCTGTGCAGGAAAAGGAGTCCTGGTCAGCCTGGAGCAAAACACCATCAAGGGAGTGAATATTGGTACTGGTTGGTTTTTCCACAGCTACTTTGACAATGAAGCTTTCTCCCGGGAGGGAAACAGATGCCCCTGTCTGCAGAGCTTGGAGGATGACATACTTCGTCTTCTATCCCAATTCAGGATCAACCCAAAATCTCAAGAATCTTATTAAACTAGCATTCCAAAATTGCAGAGAGTGTATTTCGGTTTGATTCACTCATGTCTAAGCATTTTATTTTTATTAAAACTTTTTACAATATTTTAAAAAACAAAGCAGGTACTGTGGTGAATGGGAACTGCTCCTTCGTCTCCTCAAAGTGTGAAATTAGTCAAAACCACTTTTTGAATCTTTGATAAATTAGATCAACAGATGATCCTCAGCTTTTTTGCTTTCCGACCCTCTGCACAAGTGCTTGGCAAAGGCTGACACTCCCTGAAGACCATACAAAACCAGTTGTTCAGCAACTGGTAGCTGATAACTTGAGACTTCCATGTCCTGGTACTGGCTCAGTGACTGAAAATGAAAAGTACAAGGATAAACTCTCTGTTCTACCTTATTCCTCCACCACAGTCATATACTGTTGGGATTACGATGACTTTCTGCCAGAGACAGATCCAAACAGGGTATGGAAAAGGGATAAAAGTTGGTAGATTTTCACAGGCTTAAAGAAAAGAGTATGAAGCTTCTTTGAAACTTTGGCTAGTGAGCAATGAAGGCCAATCTGTAGAGGTCAGTTGGGAGTCAATTATCAGTAAAAAAGGACACCCATGTATTGATGGTTTATGAAAGACCTTTTAAGTGAAATGGCAGAGATGGAGAGGGCAAAATAGGAATATCAATTTGGCACTGGCATTCAAATGAACTGTAATGTGACAATACTGTTGAGGTAGGACAAAAGTAATCCTACAGGAGGAAAAAGCTGGAGGCACTGGGTGGGGTGTATGGATGAAGAGAAAACACCATATTAAATGTAGTGTGGGGAGATTCTACAGTGGCCAGGTGTGAAGAACAGAGAAGCAGTCTGAGCAACTGGCAAGTTGGGCTGCTCCTGCAGTCCCTTGGGAGTGATGGAAAGAGAAAGTCTAGGAGACACTGGGCTGGGGAGTCAACTGCATCCAATCTGTATCCTGCACACCCTTACATGCTGTTCCTCAAGATTGTCATCTCCCATTCCAGGTAACATGATTGTTTAGGGAAACAAAAGACAGGAAAGGCCCTTTCCAAAATCCTTAGGGTCATGGATAACTAAAAAAGTGAAACCACTCTTGGAGCACTGGGTTATGTGCTTTTCACTGAAACATGAAGTAGAAGGAGACAGCATTACAGAGGGAAGGAAAAGAGTGGGTGAAACTGGAAGATCTGCATTTCCTCTCTGGTACATGCTAGGGTACAAGAACACTGTCAGCATTTCCTGATAGGAGGACAGGAGCAGAAAATCCCTAGACACTAAAGCTCTGCCTACAATAGGACACTAACTCAAGAGACTGTGTTTCTGGACACGTCAGAATGCTTCTGTTTTGAAGAAAATGCTGATAATGTGATGCAAAGTAGACTTCCTCAAAAAAAAAAATAAATCTCCAGGTTCTTTTTACTTTAATCTTCTAATAGTTGTGAACTGCCTCTTGAACATTAAGTCCCTGAATCTAGCAGTATTCCTCAAGGACAGGACTCCTCAGTTGCCAGATACTTTTGTCTTTGCTTTATTGAGGACATTTCTGGCACCAGAACACCTGAGATGGAAACACCAAGGAGAAAGAGATAAATGTGAATGGATAATGTAAGATTTCATTTTTCATTATTTTATTTGCTTTTGTAAAACCTTAACATCACATGGAAAATTCTGATTTTATGTGTCGTACACTCAACAAGTGAAAGCTACCAAAATGAGTGTCAGGAAAGAAGAGGGCCTTACTGCTGTCATAGGAATGGACATTATAAACAATTGCAGTGAAGGAGTCAAATCAAGAACAATGTTAATTACCCTGAAGTTTTAGAGAAGGAGAAGTGGAAATCAGAACAAATTCAAGCTACAGCAGAACATGAAGCAGAACTTCATCAGAAAACACTTATTGTGCCCATTCTCATTTGTCAGCCACCCCCCCATCCTAACTACAGAAGACCAAGAGTGGACAGACAGATGTCCATTACTCATGCACAGACACAAACACACACACACATATCTGTATTATTTTCAGAGCAAGTTTTTCCTGTGCTAAACAATCCTTAATAGCATTCCCAAAATGTCTTGCTATTCCCTATGAGACTGGCTGGGTTTACTTAGCATTCAGGGCCATATAGTGATTTGTTAATGTATAGATCTGTCACAACTAATAAATCTTTACAGAGTTATGGATGACATTATTATTTTTGATCAAGATTACAGGATTGGCTGGCTGATCAGGTTGATAGCAATGCTTACAGGCTACCACGTACTCCTTGAATATTAGCTCAAAAAAACCCCAGTGTAATTCAGAGCATGAATCCATTTAAATATTAATGGCACAATGATACTGGTAACAGTATTCCTGCAGAGGCTTCAAACTATGTCCTCCATACATGCATTCATAGCATTAAGCAGCAGAAAGAACACTTGCTGGGGGCTGGCTGCTGATTGTAATGCAGAAACATTCATGTCCAGCTGCTTGTGGGAGGAGGGCAAGGGCAGGAGGAAAACTGGTTCATATGTAAGTCTGAATGCAAACACACAAATGGAGTTCCTACAGAAGAAGTGAAATTAATCCTAATCCACTTGCTGTACTATGCTGGGGTGTCATGTAAGGCTTAAAGAAAAAGACAGTATATAAGGGAAAAAAAGTAGCGTACAACATAAATGGCATATGTGCCAAACGAATTCCATAATAAAGCACATGTAGCAAATTATATTTAATAATATTTGACAATTCCCCATGTAGCTAATGCTTTGTTAGAAAATAGTCCCTAATGTTTTAGGGACTGCTGGCATTTACAGTCATTTGCTTTGTCTTAATTTACATTGTTTGTGTGCTATATGCTGTTTTGCCTGCTCCTTGCAGTTTTATGATCTTTCTTGTCTTGTTGGGATTTCAAATGTTGTTTTAAACCACTAGCTTCACTAATAACACAATGCCCATGGGAAGAATTTGGTAAAATTCCTTTTTAGGGGCTCATTCCCTTTCTCTTCTTCATTACGCAATGAAAGCCCTTTCTACTCTGACATCCAAACTCCTGTGAGACCTACTCGTTGCCAAACATGTAGCTTCTAATCCTAGATTTGCTCATGGTATGAGCAAATAAAAAGGGAATGCACTGTGCCAGCCACAAAAGACAGTTCAGATTGCACTGAGCATGGTGCACTAGCAGTTCCAAGTGATATAACCAACTCATTTTAGTCATAAGTGCCCTTTCACCCACTGTTTAAATGCTCCTCAAAATCACATAAAAATATTTTGCATCATACTGACACTGCAGTGTGCCAATGATGTTACAGACCAGCAGCCATGGCAGGGAGAAGTTCTGTGCCGAGAGACAGCCCTGATCTGCCTGACCTCTGAGTGCTGAACCACCTATTTTAGGTCACAGTTTAGAAAAGTCTGAAGTATGGAATAGCAGAAAAATTGTTTTTTTTTTCCCCACAACATGGCCTTGTTGAGACCAAACCTTAGTCCCATGCTTAATTTGGAACACAGATTTTTTCCTAACATTTACCCATGGTTTTTTTTCTCCTACTAGTTCAGCAGTGCTTGTAGCTGAAACCAACCAGCCTGAAAACGAAAATAAGCTAAACCTCAAGGGCTCACAGCTTGTTTGCAGCCAGCACAGCCAGTGGGTAGCATCAATAAAGGATAGGCAGTCTACCCATGTCCTGAAGACCTCCCATAATCTCCTCAAGTCTTCCAACAACAGAAATAGTCATCATGAAGATCAGATCATTAGTAAGATAAAGATACAACCCTTTAGAGCTGGCCATGAATGAATGTGGATTCTAAGAGAGTAGATAAATGAGTATCTCAGTGGAATCAGACAAATTTGAGGTGACTATAGTATATAACATTAATTCATGTTTCAGTGAAATGGAAGGAAGGTCAGACAACAGTGTGAATTTGTCCAATCCTAACTAAAACAACTATGCAAAATCTTAAACACCTCCAAAACCAGGGAAGAGATCAGATTTTGGCTTTGGGGTTTTTTTTTGGCTTTTGGATTTTGCAGAGTTCACTATAAAAAGATAAATCTTGTTTCACCATTGAGAAAAAAAGAAAAGTGCACCTAGGTGCTCAACCTCTTCCCTTCTCTGTTTGAAAGAGACCATTGCAATTTGTCAGGATGTGGTTGAGTTCAAAGTATTTGACTCTGAAAGGTAGATGATCTTGATGTATACAGTGAAGTTTAACAGGGGACACATTCCCAAGATATAAGTCAGACTAGCTGCCATCTCGAGCACTGTTTTGATCCACCTGCATATACATTTTAAAGGAAGTATGAAATTCCTTCACACACTGGGCTGCATCCAGGAAATATATTTAAACGTTGTAACAGAGTGAAAGGTAAAAAGATCTGTCATCTGGAAATGTGCTTATATCAAGGAAGGTGTCAGCTCAAAATGGCAAAACATAGAAGGGGATGAAAAAAGCAGAAAAGATAAAAGATGCCAGTCTCTCCTTGTGAGAAGCAGATAGCTGAGGGAAAGTCCTATTTGATTCTACTTCATGGCCTTTTCCTTTCCCTATGAGAACTGACATGGGTGTAATTAAACACCAGTACCTCCAAAAACCTTGACTGTTTAAGTTACATATTGCCTATTACTCCTCTAGCCCTCCATGCAGCTCCAAGTCAGATCTTATTCACCAGTCCTCCTCCATCAGCTCTTTGTACAGAGCCACTCCAGTCCAGCTCTTTGACAGGTTTGGGGTGTAATGCATGTAATACATGCATTGAATGGTAGAAAAGGAAGTTGCCACTGGCTCAAAACCCCTTCAACAAAGTTGTTTTACAAAGTCTGGATCTCTGGGGAACACCCATTTCACCCAGTCTTTTCCTAACTATAGCTGTAATTTGAAGTACTAAACATTTATTCTGGTAAACCACCCTGCTAAGAGATGACAGGAAAATTCAATCCCTGCCAATGTCACTTGAGCAACACAATTATCAAGGCTGTGCCTTGACTTAGACAAAAAAAAGTTCAGCTGAGCTTTCTGAAGGATACCACCGGTGTTTAGTTTTCAATTCCCAGGGTCTATCACACCATCTCCATGCTCAAAGACCTTAATTCATCTTGCTGTCGTATGTAGCCATCACCTATGAGGCGCTTTTCAAATGAGGTTCATCCTGCCTGCTAGCATAACACAGTCATCATCTGTCCTGTCATCTGAAAAATATAAATGTTTCATGCTCCACTAATAAATCTGCTACAATATTTGCTGTTGCTTGTGCAGTCCGGGCCCCTGTTTCATGGAATATTTATAAATCACTTGCCTGATGATAATGATCATTGCTAATTGTGAGCATCTTCCTGCCTGCCGCCCCAGTATGCAGGGTAAGCGAGGTGCTCCAGCCTGGATCTGAGCCCTTGTTTCTCTCTTCCCATTGCCTTTCCCATCGGCAAGCCCAGGAGGCTGCAGGAGGAAGATTGCAGAAGAAAACTGTGTGATTAATATTAACCACAAAAAGTTACACTTTATCACCCCCCACACCTTTCCTTCACTGGTTGCTGCCTCTAAATGGCCTTAAAAAGCCAATTGCACCCCCTTACATATTTTCCTTTGTCCTCGGTATATATTTTCCTCTACCCAAAAGCTCATGGTTTGATGGCTGGCAGGTAAAAAGAGGTCATGGGAATTCACTGTTTGCCAAAGGGAGCTTGGGGTTCAAGTAACTCACCTACATGCTGGAAAGTAAAACTGCTGGCAAAGATGGGACAGTGAAGGGGTGGAATCATGGTTACCTGTTTCATTTTGCATTTTTTCCAGACCTGAAAAATGCCCTCTGCTCTACAATTATCTATGCCCAGGCGAAGTAGTAGAGTTTTGGCTGTGGTGAAAACTCTTTATTTCTTCCTGAAGGGCTTAGACTAAAAATGAGTGAGACAGGCCAGGAAAAATGAGTTTTCCCGCTGGATTACAAAAGGGTTGTTATGGCCCTGAGAAGTCAACTTCTCATGCTCATTATTGCCTAGTTTTACATGAAATAATAACTTAGGCTGAGCTATGGCCTGACCTCAAGAGTCAAAAAAGGGCTGTGAGCAGCTCCCCATGGATGAACAAATCAGAAAAAAATGCCCCAAGAGCTTTGGAGGAGTCTCCGCTGGTGCAAGCAGGTGGTACTTGGCATCCTCAGTCTTGATTCCAAACTTCTCCTCTGGTTTTCACAGGAATTGTCAGACCCCAATATTTTTAACCTTCTCCACACTGGCTGAAATTTGGCTAAAATCTGCTTGAAATTGGGTAATAGACTCCATCAGGGAGGCTGGCACACACGATATGATAAACATCATTTCCTAGAGAAAACCAGATCAAAACAGAGTGTGTAACCATCAGGCCCTCCTTCCTTCGTCCAAATCAATGCATCCCTTTGTAGTGCTGGGTATTGATTTGTTTTATGCAAACACTGGAGTTTGAAGTTTTAGATTTATGGTCCTCGCCCAAAGACAAGCTCATCTCTGAAAGAGCACGAGTTGGTGCATTGGCTAATGGCTCTTGCTCAAATCACTAATCATCCCAGTTCTTAAAGATTTTTAAGTCAACTATTGACCTATATTATTCTGTCTTGAAAGAGGTGTTGTATGCTGTACAATAAATTAGGGCAAAGAAGCCTAATCAAGAATGGTCTCAAACCTCCAAATCTTCCCATTAAGAGCTGCTTCTCTTCCCTATTATTCATTGTTTCGGGTAAAGAATGTTTATGAGGTATTAGGCTTTTTATTGGTTTCTCCTCCATTTTAATTTCCATTGTTGCACATTTGAGTGATAAAAGATCACGAACCCTTTTCCCCAAGTTATTTATTAGCACTCATTGTAGAGGGGAATTGAGGGGAAATGATGAGAAACTAAATGGCCCAGATTTTTTCTTCCTGCAGGACCTGCACTGGAATCTATTTTTCACTACTGACAGGCAGTACATAGCCAACACTCACACAGACATAAGGAAAATTCAGGCCCAAAAGTGACAAAAGACTCCTGAATCCATCATTATTTTTCCACTTCACCTAGCTAACTCAAAAATCACTGACTGCTCACTTCAAAGTCAACACAGCTGCAAAATGACGCAAATACCATTAGCAACAAGATGACATTTCTTTCATTCATTTATTTATTTATTTTTAAAGGGAAAGTTTGGCATCCTGCAAAATCAGGCTGCAGGTGCGATGAGCTGACTTTGCAGCTCTTGTGTCTGAGATGGGGATACACTGGAGGAGTGGAGTGAATCGCTGCACTGTTAGGATATGGTTAAACTGAATCCAGGCTAAGCAGGGATCCAGAGGAATAGGTTGGAGAGGTAAGGTAAAGGAGGAAAGGAAATGAAAGGAATCAGCAGAGAAACAGGCTCAGTGTCAAAGATCTGTCATTGATTATTCAGCTCTATTTGGTGTTATTTGGAAGCAATGAAGAAACTAACAGGCAACTGGATTTTGTTCAGGTTGTCTTGATATTCAATTAAAATGCTGAGAAGAAAAATGTATTCACAAGTATTTCATACTGAGGTATTATTAATTCTTCATACTGAAAGTTTTCTCTGATAAGTATGAGCCTTTGTTTTGCTCTTAGGAAATTTTTATGACTGTATATTATAGAGGTGTGCATTTACATCTTTTAAATTATCAGTTGACTGATGTCAGTATGGTGCCTGTTCTAAAAAGCAGCTAGTGAAATAGATAATATATCCACATCTCAGATAACCACAAACACACTCAGAGGTTGTTTGTTTGTGTTATAACATCTTTTGTCTAAATATCCATACATCCACATATTTACAGTACTTATTTTGCAGCTGCACTCACAACAGCCTTTGCCATTGCAGACGTGTAGATCCATCCTTCCTAAGACTAGCTCTGTGATTCATGGACAAAACACACTTCTACATGCTGAACTGGTCTTCATTTTTATTTTAACCAGAATCAAGCCTGGAATGTCTGAAAATGTTGCCATGAAGTGGAATTGTATAATTTACAAGCTGCATTTGACATGCCATTACCAGAAATTTGCTCAAGCTTTTAGAAACAAGAAAACCTTACGACTTCTCATTTTTCTATCTAGAGAAATGCCCTAACTCAACCCAGAAAAGTCACTTTATTAATACTGAAGCAGTTGAAGTTGTTTGAAAAAGCTTCAAATTAAGCAGCAGCATCATTCCTGAACATACATTTCTTGAAACAAAAGAAAGGAACATGAAGGTTATAGAATTTGGCAGAAGTGCCAAAAGAGTCTCTAGCTTTTTCTGCAGGAATTATTCTGTGCCTGGGAAATTTCTGTGATTTTGCTGTTTTAGACTCCTAGTCCTCAAGTTGTAATAAATTTCTGATAATTGCCACGCGATGCTCTGTATGCTACCTCTGACTAGAAGACGAGAATTGAAGGCCTCAAAACAGTTCTTCCTGACTATTAATGGATTGCATTTTTCAGGAAGTCAGCTGAAGGCAGGATGAATTTTCCTCTACTTTCTCCCCAAAAGCAACTCCTCACTACATTATAAAGAAATACCTCGCTGGAGGAAGAGATTCAGGAGTGCTAGGATTTCCAGGGAATCCACTGTGCAATTTCCTCTTGTGTTAATGATAGAAAATGATGGGGGAGGGAAAAAACAAAGCAGAAAAAGCCTGGTGGAACAGATGAAGTGTATGAATTGCGTTTTGAATTGTTTCCACAGCACTCCACAGGCCATACAGAGATTCCAACTGGGAGATGTCTGACTGTTATAATGATAGAACTGCTAATATACCCCACATTCTGTAGAAAATGGGGTGTTGGGGGTTTAGCTGCTGGCACCAACTCACCCCCAGAATCTTGAAATGTCCACACAGCACAGAGCTGCCCTTGGTTCCACAACCATCCTTTCCGATTTTCCAAGGCCATTGCGGGTCACATTCCCACTGTCTGAGCACCTGCATTGCGTGTCAGTCTCACACATGAAATGGCAAAATCAAGCAGTCAGATGTCACATCTTGACACTACAAAATCATTCATCATTATCAGCAAATGCTAATACGGGGACTTGAAAGGAGAGATGAGCCTGAAGCCTTTTTCTGAAAATCAAGGATATTCATTGGTAGACCCCTCCCCCCATAGCAAATTGCACCTTACTCAATATATTGACCTTGGATGGATAGATGAATCTCTGAGCGTGGTCATAAGCTTCATTTACATTTCAGTAGGCATTAAACAATTAACCCATTTTGGAATACAACTCTGTACATTATTTATGTGTCACTCAGTGTCCTTCCACAGCAAAGTTCTAGGACTTCAGGAAAACAAATAAGATCCATGAGCTGAGAAGCGAAAAACCCATATAATCTTTTAAAAAATTCACTCTAAGGTACAGTGAATACTTTTGATTCAGCATGTGCACACCAGGGGTTTTGAATGCCGTGGAAAAAAAGGCAGAGGGAATAAAATATATTTTCAGACTTCATAAAGGAGACGATCACAATAAAGTAAGAATTTTGTAGGTGTTGTTCTATAATCCTACACTGGTAACTTCAACTCACAAAAAAAGCTTATTTGCCAGCATCTTGTATGATTGCAGTGAACCAAGTGATCAGGATTCACAAAGATGCACGTGACTCAGAACTAGCCTAGGCAGAGACTTGCATGCCATGCAATGTTTGTGAATGTGCACCCAAAAGGCAGAAGCATGGCCACAAGAGCAGAAGATACACAGTGCCTGGGGACTTGATGCTGAACCTGTCATATGCATAGTCTCAAACACAAAAATATTTTGATACTTTCTCAATTCAGATGATACAAAGCACTGCTTTCACTTGATGTTCAGGGGTCAGTTCAGACACAGGCATAAAAGAAATGGTCCCTGGAATGCACTGCTTGTATCAGCAATCCTCCTTGGCATTAGGAAAGCGGCCTTGGAGATGATGTGTTGCCTGACTTTAATCCAATAACTCTATTGAATTTGTTGTTTGACCTTTTCTTTCCTTTGGATGGCATCATCTATGGAGTAGTATATCATCATCATCATCCTCACTCAAATGATGCATTTCACTAATAGATCATTAGAAAAAAAGCTCACTCTGAAGATATATGAGTACAATACGTCATGACGAAAAAGGGCTTACTGTTGATGTACTACTCAAAAGATGGCAGAGTCCAACAAGAACGAGGTCCAAGAGGAAACATGTTTAATTGAGAAGGAATGACTACACCACAATAAAAAGCTTTTAATACTTCCCTACTTTGCATTAATGAAATCAGTCATGGTGGACACTTACACTTCTTGCTACTCTCAGCACTAAAGAACCAAAAAATTAATTTCTTTTTTCCCATCCATTTTCACATTCTGGTTTTTGCGCATTAACATGTGAGGACCTGTGGCTCTTCATCAGTCGAGAGATGGCTTTTAGGCTCAGCTATGTCATGCAGCAAGAAGGAGGGCACTGCCAGGGCAGGAAGCAATGCACAGGACAAGTCCTTAGTGGGAGGACAAGAAAATCCACTGGGTCAACAAAGATGTCTACCATGAATTGTCCTACAGAAAAGCTAGATGTAAATCCCTGCTTTGCAATTAATGCTGTGACCACAGAGGTTCCTGCCCATGAATGATTCCCAAAGTCCTCGCTTTTTCTGAGGTTCCAGGTAAGTATCTCCTGGTTCTTGGTCACCTGGAGATTTTGGTACATTAGTTGGTGGTTCAGAAGAGTTAAGATTCCTTCACAGTAAGGAGTCATTTGTCTTTTACTGTATACATGGCTTTTATGCTCATCTTGGTCTAATCTCTCCAAAATCTCTCATGTCTCCAAAATCCACTTTTGACTTGTCTAATATCTATCCTTTGGGCACAATTCCCCCAAAAGCATTTCTAAAATGTTGCTGCCTTGCATGTTTCCAAATAACTATTTATATTCGGAAAGCTGTGACTCGGTGCAGGAAAATATCCAAAAGATATATCCTCAAATTTGGCCTGCCAAACTACTCCCTCGCATGTTGAACCCATCTGCCTCTTTCAGCATTACACAGGGGTTTGAAAGCAAAAGGACTTTGGTGCCCGGCCTAAAAGCCTCCACGCTGGATGTGACAGTCTGCCCACTGCCATTAGCTCTTTGCCTGCTTAATTATCTCCTCCATGCTGGAGAGGAGCACCTGCAGTGCTGAGTGGGGACAGTGCTTGGATGGCGCCGTTCCTCCCACCCCTCTGCTGTTATCGGTAATTTTAATCCATATCGTCAACAAGCGTATCAGAAAAGTAAAACACAATTAATTACGGTGCCAAATAGTAGCTTAATGCTTAATTGCACAACTCACAATGAGGTCACAATTACTGGGCGATCAGATAAGCTTTACAGATGTATTATATAATCCATGAGCTTAATTCCTCCAGAGGTAGCAGGAAAATTGCTGTTCATTAACAAAGTGGTTCCATTATCCGAAAACATATTTAAATCATAATTTTCTCCATTCTGGAAATAATGCCATTTCTTCTTCAAAGGATAAATACATTTTTAATAAATGCTTCAGCTGGAAACTACTGTCACTAATAAATCTAATGACAGATATTTAATGCGTCTTTTTTTCCCCCCCGTGAATAATAAAGACAAGGAAATAATATTTTGATACTCATCAGTTTATATCTCATGAAGTATAAAGGCAAGCCGTAGAAATTTACACTGTTGTTCCACTCATGGTCACAACCAACTTGTGCAGCTTTTTTCTGTGGCGTGTCCCTCAGAAACCAAGGCAATGACATAAGTAAGGGGTCAGGTTCAAGCACAAAGGGTCAAATGTATTTTTCTTTATCTCTAAACCTTTTAAAAATGATTTACTGCCTCAGTGTATGGGACATGAAAGGATAATGCTGTTTTCAACACTCAAACAAATGACATACTGGAACTGACATTTTTTTACATACATTTATGCATCTTGATGCAGCCGTCTCCCCTACCCTGACAAAACTCTCATGGAAACAAATGGGATTTTTACCTGAAAATGACTGTAGGATTGGCCCATCGTTTATGACTGTTAAAATATATTGACTCTGAAAATCCAGAATTACTTCACGGAAGTAGAGAGGACATCCAACTATTTCACCAGTTTTAAGAAGTACTAAATCACAGAAATTATTTCAGAATACATCTTTAGTTATCCTTAGAGCTTTCTCATATCTCTTTCAGACTGAAATAATATAAAAATCCATTGCATTGTCACATTTGATGTACATTTTTATTAACAGCACTATAAAAATTCAATTACATAGCAAAGGGTGACAAAAATTTTCTTTTAAATTATGCAGTAAACAAAGCACTCAAAAAAAAGAATCATTTGCTCATGTCATATGTTAAGAATCTCTGCTCCATTGGCTGAGGTATTCAAACTAAATTCCCTCTTTGTGCTTGGAAATAGATTTCTTCTTTCCTTTCCCGCTGCTCCCATTGGGAGTTGGAACCAGATGATATTTAAGGTCCCTTCCAACTTAAGCCTTTCTCTGATTCTATGATTCTCCAAATGTTTTCCTGGGGGAGGTTTATTTAGCCAACAATCTGTGCCTTCCAGACGTAGTATTTCCTCTGTCCACTCTGAAAATTCCCATAGCTGACATTCACCATGGAGGGAAGACACAGCTGTACAGATGGATTAATAACAAAATAAAGATGCAATAGCTCCCACAAACTGTTTCTCCACTGATAAATTTAGTAGCAACCATTGGCCAAAGATAGTCTGCTAGCTGGTAGTTATCAGTAATATCATTACTTAGGGTGATACTGAAATATTCCTCTGGACTGTGTTTAAGTGCTTCTGCCTCTGGCATACAAAGATGCAAAACCATTTTACCTTGCACAACAGGAGATGATCTAGCATAAAATGACCAATTTTTATGCTTATCATGCAGAACTAGATTGCTACTGTCTTCATTTGGATGCATAGCAGAGCAGCAGGCAGTCCCCCTCCTTGTCTCATCAAACCAGGGCTCCACCACACAGAAATGGATGTTGCTGATCTGAATTCCTCTATGTGCCTGTAAGCAAATAAATGTAAAAGGAAAGGTGGAGATAAACCTAGATTTTGCAATCAAGAGGGAGGAGGAAATCTGCTATTCTGTCACTGTGTAGGCAGATATTTTTAATTTAATTTTTGCTTTTTACTTTCTCCCAGCAAAAGAAGCACCAGGATGACCTGTGAGCTGGAGCCTGTGGTCACTGTCTCATGGCCAGGCAGTAGTCCACTACTTCTCCTTCTAAAGGAGATAATCACTTGGGAAACAGGTCCCAGCTGATGACCGCTGTGATTTTAGACACAGGTGTGAAGCCATCAGCTTTTCGCTTCATGTATCTTTATCTAACAAATAAACAAAACTGGTTTCTGCAGATTTCACCTCAGCCCTTGGGTATGGAGGGAGGGCTGTTATTGTTCCAGCAGTCCCAACAGCGATGACAGGAGCATCAATCTTCAACCTGCAGCTGATTTCATCCCACCCACTCTGTTCAGATGGTGATACCACCATCCCCAGCACTGCACTGCTCCCTACTGTTACAGGCTGCACCCAGGCAATGCCTTGGCACACTCTGTGTGCACCCCTAAAAACCACTTTGAATCAGAGCTGCAGTTTTATTTCTCTTAAAGTCTTGTCCGTGTACTCCAACCCAAAGTCCAGAAGGGATTTACACAGGATTGACCCTTAAACTGACAGCAGCAGCTGATTTCATAAAGTCACTTTCCATCAACCTCTGTATTCGTATGCAGAGACTTACAGAAGATCCAGATTGCCAGCAGTTTTCCGCTTCTCAGCCTTGCCTAACTTTAGGTTTATCACACAGAATTCCCTCCTCCCATACCTATTCACAGCTGTGTTTCCCCGGGGTGACCACCTGCCGCTGGCAGAGATGTTTTCCCAGATCTGCACTTCATCTGCAAGTCCCGAGCCTGCCACACGAAAATAATTAACGCCTATAACAAGGAAAGGGAGGGAAGAATAAATTATATGCAAATGTAGTCAAGGAGCTTCACAGAACTAATTAAATTGGATAGGAAAGCTGACAGTACAGCAGCCACAGATACTTTTCCCCCCTTCTACTTGCTAGAAAAAGTCTTGCTTAGATGGGCTTAATATAGTCTGGTGCAGAGCAGCTATAGGTTTGGTTTTTGGACTTGAATGTCACACACACCATGGACAAAATTCATGCACAAGAAGCTTGTTTAATGTGTGTGTGTGGAGATTATTTTAAACAGTAAAAAGCAGGAGGCGTAGAAGGTGCCTGCATACCTCTATGAGCAAAAGCCAATCATAGCTCCAGCACAGATGGAAAAAACTCCAGTAAGAGACTATAACCATGTAGGAAGGGCTGGAAAAACCCAGTGGCAATTCCCTTTGTAAAACTAAAAATGAGGGCAGAAGAAGAATAAATGTTAAGTATTTGGAGACAAGAAAAAAAAATTCCCCACTCACAAAGTTTCTAAAGCCACTCAGCTAAGCCCAGTTTAAATGCAGTGGCAGGGACAGAATAGACCCCTTCTGAGACCTTGCTTTTGCCCTATGCCACCACATGTCCCCTGACACAGCTCCACTTGCAGGGAGAAGCAGGGAATTGGTGCATCCCTACGTAGCAGCTCCAGTCTGGCTGTCTTGGGAATCAATGTGCTCCAGGCACATATGATGATCCTGCCACCAGGACCTTTTTCTGATTAAATAATCAGCTCTTTGGAATCTTTGCAGAACTGATTTCAGCCCTGGCTATGAATTTCATTAAACTCCAGCACCTGAGATAACCTGCCCAGCTGTGAAACTTGGATGCTTGCAGGGGTACATGAGCTTCAGTGTAGGATCAGAGGATATCTGTGGTACCTGAAGGACTGCTGTGAATTGACCTCTCTTCCTCACCTGAAGAAAGCAGGGCACTGGAACTTTCTTATCTTTTAGAAATACCGAAAAAAGGATGTTAATAAAGATTACGAGGTGCTCAGAGTCTGAAGCAGCAAGTGCTGTAAAAACACCTTTAAAAGACTGAGGTATGACCTGCCTCTTGCACTGTGAGTGGGCTATGCACAGCCAGCTTCTTTAATGAAAGGGTCGTTGCTGGGGGCTGAAGTTTCCTGCACAGGCTCTGAGTCGCACACTGATGAGGATGGAGTGTCATGGGGGTGGCTGGTTGAGCTGGGCTCACCAAGGCATTGTATCAATTATTGTACCAGGGGAACGTGAAAAAGTCTCATGTTAGAGACTGAAAGAAGAGGGAAGACTCACTGTAGAGGCTGCTATTTTTACTTTCCAAAGGTCTGTGAGTCTCTGACACAAAGACAACTTCCCTGCCTTTATGACTACCATGGAAAGGTTTACTTCTGTGATCAGTCTTCAAATTCCTGTTGAAAACTCAGACTCTCTCAGTCTTGTGTGCTCGCCTCACTTCTTCTCTTCACATCCACTAGTATCCTGCAGCACCTTGGGTGCCTGCAGCATAAACCACCAGAGGCCTAGCCATGGTTCTTTGGCTTGTGCAAGCACACGGGGAGATGATGACAGCTTTGCCATCTGCTTTAGCCCACATGTATTGTGCTCCATCTAAACCTTTATTTCACAGTAGGAATTGCTTTTTGGTATTCCTTTACATTAGATTTGCATTGTTTTCCATTCTCAAGATATCTCTGCTTAGATCTTCTTTTAGCTAGACTTTTCTATCTGTTTTCATGGCTATTGTTAACTCCTTATAGGCTCTGTTTCCATCTCTGTAAGTGTCCAAAGAGGTGGTAGGTCTGACCCATTGCACTATTTCTCCACCCAGAAATGTTAGCCTGGTTAGCTGTGCTAATCCCAGGACTAGCACTGAAATATGCTATTGACCGTGTGAGGCAACTGCAGAGGCTGGTATAGACCCTGTGTGGGTGCCTTTGGGAAGCTGCATTTCATATTCAGAGCTCCAACAGAAGTTGGATTTCCCATATGCAGATGTGCACACTTACCTCAAACACCACCTGTCATAGACTACTTCTCCTATTGCATGGAAGAATGAGGACTCTAATTCAGTAGCTAAAAACCTGAAGTGGCAGCATTCCCCTGTCCCTCACCAGTGTTTCACATCTCCATCACCTTTCTGAACTTCAAACAGTTATTTCAGAACTGTGTATCCTAGAAGAAATGGGAAGCTCTTTGGGATCAGTCTTTACATTATGTGACATGAGACCTGTCACTTTGCCTTTCAGTTCCTTGGTTTCCATGATAGAAGGATGGAAAGAGAACTCCTCTACATGACCATTGAGTGCTTACTAATCTTGTCCTTAAAACAACATAAAACAGTGCCATTCAATTGAGATCTCAGCATCTTTCCAGGGGTAAATAAAACCAGCATTTTCACTCCTCAACCCAGTAGCCTTCTCACTGAGAAAGCAACAGAGAGTCAGTTTGAAAATTTTAATTTTATTTTAGAAATGCTTGGCACCAAGCAGAAGTCAAAGAAAGAAAGATAAAGCTCTTTTTGGAGTTCTC
The DNA here is from genome assembly GCF_036250125.1 of Pseudopipra pipra. Lineage (NCBI taxonomy): Eukaryota > Metazoa > Chordata > Aves > Passeriformes > Pipridae > Pseudopipra > Pseudopipra pipra. The sequence goes on from NC_087554.1 coordinate 56,367,292, forward strand.
TCTCTTTTTTCCCATTCCTATCGTCTTCTAATCAAACCAGCATGAGATATCAAGCAATTACAATGCCATTTGCTCCCTGCTGGATACAACAATTAGCCTAAGATATCTAATGAAAGGAATTAAATTCTACATGTTTTATAGCAAATAGCTTTAATTTTAATTACAAATCCCAAATACATCATCTTCAATAACGATCAGCCCATCACATCTGCTAGGGGCTGACGAGGATTTGCCTTTTGCATGGTTTGGACTGAAAACTAAACCACACTCTCCCCACATAAGAGCCCTAGTGAAGAGAACGGAAATTAACAGTACAGCAAGGATCAGAGCCCACAAAATCCCTGCAGAATTTCCCAGAGACTTAGGCCGTTACCAGAAGGCTCTTCATCAGCAGCTGTGAAAAGTGTCCTTACACATCAGATCTGTAAAAGTTCCTTGGGGTTTGGGGATATAATCCATTGCCGAATGTCTGTTAGAGCTCCCCATTTGGACTCCATCCACATAGTCCATTACATCTGCAACTAAAGCTCATTTTAGCAATTGTATTATTCCAGGTACCTGTCCCTGAGCACAAGCCACCTGTTGGCATGAAAGTAGCAGTCCTCTAAGAGCAGGTGAGGGCTCAGGCAGTTCATCTCCCAAGCCTCCTGCCTCTGCCTATATGGGGAGTTGTAGGCAGTGATAGGAGAGGAAGAGCCCAGACCCAAATGCTGTCTGCCATGCTGTCTTTGAGCCCATCGGCCTCTGCTCATGCGCACACAGCAGAGTTCACAAATTGTCTCCATATCCATGTGATGACTTTGGATTCCCTGTTCCAGCAAGTAAGGAACTCTCTGATGGACCTTTGTCTGTGATTTGGTTTTGCTTTTGTTCTGAAATCTCTGCAGGCAGTTTTATCACCTGTTGCAACCCTGGCAGTAATTGCCAACAAACCCATGTCCCTTCTGAAGAGAAAATCATACTTTCCAAAGTCACTTACACACTTCTGAACATTTTACTTGAGAACAGTTGGGAAAAATGGCTAAACTCTTCCCCCAAAGTTGTGACTTTTTCTTCTTTGAGTACAGAAACAACTAAAAAAAAATAAAGGTGTATCTCTGTGGCTTAAAAATAGGCTGTATGTTTGTAATGAGATCTATGTAAATGCTTTATTGCTTTTTCTGATTTCATATTTTTATTCTAATATAGGTTAGTGAAATAACCCAGTGAAAATCAGTTATGTTTGGGTCAATGCAAATAAGACAATATTTTCATTTTTACCACACTTTGAATATAAGCATCACAGAAAGACTGAGATGTTTTTGCTGAGGGAGATACATTAGTTCTGTCTGACTTCAGTTCCATGTTTGTTAAATCCCATAGAGTTATACTACAGTGAAAGGTTCCAAAATCAAATCCCCCCTGCCTGACAGCTACAGAGACACCAGCCCCTCGAGGGGGTTTGTGGCTCTGCCCCATCCTACAGACACCCCTGGTTCTCGTGGGCATCTCTGAGCAGCCCTCTGACCCTTGATGGTTGCGAAAGACTGAGTACTTCTGCTAGTTCCTAAAGACCCTGTAATATACTGGGTGATCACTCCATGTTCACAGCATTGTAGCTGACCTTCATTTTCACGTTATGATGTCTCTTATTCCCATGTGCCCCCTAACTGCCTGCAAGGGCTACAATTTATACCTGTCAGTTACTCACAGCCACCCCAGAGAGAAGTGCTGTTGCACAGGCTTGCATTTTCTATCCCATTGGTTGCTCAGAAGCAGCAGGAAATAAGAAATAAGGGCAAATTCCAGTTTATGCCCATCCCAACACGGAGACCCGCATAATGCCACCAAATCTCCTCTGGTACACCAGTGGGTTTTGCCTCTTTGGCTGTGGGGCTGCCTGACCGCACACAGGTCTCAGACAGTGCTGCAGTCCCAGAGACAGGCAACCCTAATCCATCATACCTAATCTTCGTACCGCACATCCACACTCCATCCACACTGATTTGTCTCCTCCAGCATCCCAGCATAACTAATAACACTGGCATTTATAACAGCGGTATCGTGCTGTGTAGCCCATCTCACTCCATAATTCATACACGGTGATTTATTTGCTGTGGACACACCTAGAAAACATACTTGTCGCTTCCCTCCCCTCCTACGTGCAGTGTAACACCACTGAGGGATGTGGATGCAGAGCAGAAGCACGGAAGTTGGGGAAGCATCCCCATGGCACAGCCCCAGGCAGGCTCAGCTCAGGGTCAGGAGTCAGGTAGCTGTTTGGTATCACACTGCAGCAAGCAGGCTCTGGTGGGATTTAGCATCTTCTCCCTTCTTTCTGGGCAAATGCTAGACTGATCTGGAACTTAGTAATGCAATGATCTGACAGCTGGGATGACAGATTTTCGTAGAAACAAAAAACATCAAGAAGTAGAAATGATGCGTCAGGAGGAGCTTCAGGAGATCCTCTGGTGAAGACTGCTGCTGAAAAGAGGTCCATTAGCCTCTGAATATCCTTCACAACACACTTGCTTTGCCAGTATTATATAACTGCTTCTGCAAAAGAGACTCCACAGTTCCCAGCAGCCTGGGAACAGTACCCTCCTCATTTCTTCTGGTCATGTACAGTGGCCTTGGGCAACAGGTATCTACCATTCTGTATATACCATGTTTATATACACTACATATAATATGCATATTTCATGCAATGAGACCTAATCAATTCTTTCTCTTTTCTAAGCTTTCTCTTGTCCTGTCTTTTCCCCAACTCCCTTAGTGGGTGTGTACCCACAGGTTTCAGTGTTCTGGGAAATGTTACCCAATACTTCATCACAGTGATATAGGGTGATACAGGTAGAGGTACCACAACAGTTGTACCAATCTGCTACAACTCAGCAGATGTAACACAAATGGCCTATGGAGCCAACTCTGGTCTTTCTCTAAACTTTTTTTGGGATTCCTGGTTGAGGAAACTACCACAAGATCCACATGTGAAGCTGGCTCCACAGCCAGAGCATTGGCTGGGATCTCTGAAGGTTCAGAGCAAGGAACTGGCTCTCTGTCTCCTGCATCCCCCATCTCGGACTATCAGCTTTCCCAAGACAGGATTCCCTCTCTCTGTCCCACACTTAAAGACACACACACGTGCAATTTTAATGTCTGATTCTCAGTCTAATACAGAAAATACTAATTCAGAAATTCTCAACATCTCTTGTTAAATTGGAATTGTCCTCTTAGAAATAATCCCATTCACAGGAGTGTCCCAGAACAGCACAAGGTCAGCACAGCACCTTTGTGCTGTAATTGGTTTCCCAAATTGTTCTGGTTTGACCATTTATTTGAGCATTATATGAGCATGGAGCAGGGAGTGTTTTAAGATATAATTTTACCCCTCAAGACACCTGTCTTGGGGGTCTGGGATGTTTAGATTTCTAACAATACAACCATCTCCAGAAAGCTCTAGAGGTTTGCTGGCTCTCAGGCCTTAAGGTTATGACAGTGATGTATGGAAAATCTGTCTCTGAAGATTTAAAGGTTTTTAACATTTATTCTGTCAACAGACACATATAGGTAGTGACAAGGTCAAAAAAGGGTTATGGATAGTGAAGTGGGTGAAAAATGAAAGAATTGGTAAAAATATTCTACAATTCTAAAGGGAAAATTTCCAAAATATTGTATCTACAAATACTCCCTAGCTTATCTTCTTACATGTGTGATTTGACCATCTTAGCAATGAGCAGGAGTTTTATACTATGACTTTCATGGTGATGTCTAAGCAAAATAGGAAAATATGTACTGTAGATCATTTTCACAGGGGCTACTGTACTGCCTCCTGCATAACTTTTTTTCAAAAAACCAGATAAAAAAAGATGGATTTTTTTAAACAATGATTTTTTAAAACCACCCACTTCTAAAGCACCCATTTTCCAATCATTTTTAATAAAAAAAATTAATTTAAATAGTTTGACAGACTTTCTCTGCGAACAAGCTCTACTGATATGTGTTCATGGCACTTTTTTTTGTATCCCTGCCTGTACATCTACATAGAGAACCTAAGCACCTTTCCCCTCTCCCTCTATAAAATGTGGCAATGTCAAACAACTTGTGCACCCCTGCAAAATGGGAAGTTGCTGTAGGCATGATACATGCATGTAACTATTGTCCAGGAATAGTCTTTATGTATCTCTTTTTATGCAACCTTGATAAATGTGGCCTGCTTAATATGTCTAAGATGAATGAGGCAATAATTTCCGGACCAGACACTGGACAGGCAGACTGTTTTGATTTACAAGGCTATGTTAATAAATACCGGTGGCATGTTTTGTTCTTCAGGTTGCTGGATGTGTGTCTCTTGCTTCTGGGCTGTTGTCAGTGCAAGGCTGTGAATTCACCTGCTGCTTCTGCTGAGTTATGAGGGGGGGAAGTACTGCAGGGCTGGAAGGAAAACAGGGTGAGGGAGCAGTTACCTGAGCCACGCTGCGGACGATATTTGTGTCATATGATGTAGGTGCTGCAGATTGTAGTATCAGAAAGTTACACTGTGTCTCGAAGCTGGTTAATGCTCGAATATCCAGTGCCTCAGCAGTGCAACATTTTTTTTTCTGTAGGTTGTATTTCCTCTTTTCTAACAGGGAGCTTGTGTGGAAATTGCTGCATTTTGGAGTTGTGGCCACCAGAAGTCAAGTTCCAAATGAACTTCCCCCATCGTGAAGTACCGGGTGCAGTGACATCCCAAGGGCCTGTGACACTCAAAGAGAGTTGTGTCCAGACAGCCACCAGAAGCAAGTGAGGACTGATCTCATATCAGAGAGACCTCTGAGCAGAAGAGAAACTTTGCACCTAAATTAGCAACCTGCATCAGCATCTGCTCTCTACTATAAATGAGAATTTAGTTCCTGAGTCCTCATGGAGGTGTTTTTGTAATCCTAGTAGTTACCCTAGTTGTTTTTCCTTCAGCCAGCTTTTAGTGCTTGGAGGACTTCAGTAGAGCTTATCAGTGAATGCTACTGTATCTGCATAAAATATAAGTAAATTTAATATTGGGTCAGACAAGATAAGCAGAAATGTTGTATGTAATGAGAAATGCAACCAGATCCCGATCGTGACAAATTTTGGAGAAAGATCCCAGCTAGCAGAATTTTGAAAGAAACAACTGCAAACAAAAAAAAAAAACACCCAAACAAAAATCCCACCAAGCATAATTATTTCATTGACTTGTCATTATTTTTATCCCCTGAACTTTTATGTCACACACCAGTCACAAACTTTCAACTTTGAACTTGTGTCGTAAAAGTGCATTTAAGGGGTGGTGGGAGAGAGTAACCTGAGAGAACAACAGGGAGTGTGACTCTCTTCATACCCTTTTCTCCTTGCACATGATGTCAGCAAAAAATTTCTATACAAGTGCTGGAACAAGTTTACAGAGACAAAACTACAGGAATAGAACTAAAATGCTTGAAGGCCAGATGCACATCAGAATTCCTGTGGCATCATTACACCAGTTCATAAATCACAGAGAAAAATACAGACTGATTTTTATTTCTGAGTGCTCTCTGTAGCTTCACTTTGCCCTTTTTTTTAAGCTACAGTCTTATTTCCTTTCAGCCCTTCAAAATTTTTTCATGGCCTCCATTTCTGTATCTTTGATGTGCAATGGGTATTAGTGTCATTTATTGGCAACATCAACCTTTCATTTCCCCAGTAAAGCTAACTGGGAATAGGAGCCTATGAATCTTGTTTTGATCATAAAAAGCAGAAGTTAAAGAGGGTACTGAACAATAAAAGAGGTTCTGGCCACCTGGCATCTGTGGCTTTCTCACAAGTGCTTCTCTTCTGTGGATGGAAAAAGAGGGAATTGTGCACATTGATGCCTCTGACATGGTAAGAGTGGATTTATCTTGGGGGGAAAAAAAGTTAATCCAAGTGGCTTCCCTTAGCAGAAAATTACACACTTTTACCTCTCTGCCTATGAATACCAAATTGTCCAAGATATTTACCTTGCCCCTGAGTTTAGATGAGGCTCAGAGCATGATGACAATGCCATCACTCTGCTATTGGACGTGATGTGGAGCATTTCTACATTTCCATTCCTAAAGGAGTTGCACACAGGCTGAGTTTGTAGAGGATAAGGCTGGAAAGGCTTGTCAAAACTTGTCACTCTATCCCCTGCCTCCCCCCATTGATTTTCCACCAGATGTTACACAGACTCAGGGATTTATCCACAGGTCTTCAGCAGTGGGTCCCTGCAGCAACATTTTGTCTACCTGTGGTATAGCCCTCTGAGACAAGCAGAGCCATTCTCCTCCAGAACCTCACTGCAGATGCAGGGGTATAGAGGAAGAGAAAGGTGTCATGGGGGCTCCAAACAACTTGATATGGAGAAGGTGATGTTCCCATTACAGCAGTTCTTTAATCTATTTAACTTCACTGGAAAGCTCTCTAATTTATTTAGTTTTGTTCAGAAGAAAAGCAATCAGAAGGGTCTTGCTAGAATTATCTCCAAACAGCTAGACTTAAGGCCCCAACTTGCTAAACTTAGCTCCTAATACTGGCAGTGTGGTAAATTCAAGCCTTGTAGCTGTATTATGGAATTGCTTACACTCTCTATTTTCTTTTTTTTTTTTTCTGAATCCCCAGTCTGCAGAATAACCACCATCATTTTAGAATAAATATGTTAATTCTCAACCTTCACAACTGAATCAAATGTAGGATATACATGAGGATGGGAGGGGTTTTCATCCTGAAAAATAATCCACAGTTTCAGCCCAGACAAAATCTCTGCTATGGCAGTCAGAGACTTGCTTACAGGCAGAACCTCAGCTGAACCCCATTGAAATGGGTCGTATTGGGAATCCTGTTCTGCTCCCAGCCAGCACAGGAGAGAGGGACTAAATACTGGCAGAGGGGCCTGTTCCTGAGGTAACAGATGGGCCCTAAACATGCACCAAATGCAATTTAATTCCATGTAAGGGTTAAAATTCTCTGTGGTCTTTGGGATTCAGAAATGTTATGAAGAAGCTGGGAGAAGCAAAGAGCACTTCCTCCCTTGTTGCCCCGTGGATGCCATCCCTTGTTTTGTAATTTCTAATTATATCCTACCTAGACCAAACTTTCTCTGAACTGGAGCATTCTAGCCTGTGTAAGCATTCCAGCCTGCTTAAGCATTCCTCCTGTGGGAACCACCACACATCTGGGTATCTGTGCTGCCTATTTCCAGACCTTCTCTTCCCTTTTAGAGATGAGCAGAGCCAAGCTGCACACAGCACTCAGCATGTGTCTGCATATCATTCGATTCTCTTTTCTTCCTAATAATTTCTAGCCAGTAGTTTGCTTATTTGACCCCAATAATTGTACCCTAGCATTTGTGGAGGGCTAAGATGTTAAGGTAAGGGGTGCAACAAAGCACCTTGGCATCACTAGTACACATGAGAGCTCTGGCACTGATGGGGGAGGCATGAAATTATTCTGTGATACTGGAGGAGCTAAACCAATTTTCAGTCAGCATGTAGTTAGCAAAGAAGTCATCAGACAGGATAACAGACTGACCAGGGCTTGACTGGAATATGGGATCAAGCAGCAACAAGAAATTGGTGGGGAGTTGCAAACCTATCAGAAGAAAGAATCCTTCAAAGCCAAGAACAAAGCAGCATCTGTCGGGAGCACAGCAATGAGCTAATTGAAGCGTCTCTCTTCGTTCTTCCCCTCTTCGGCCATCGGAGCACCTGCTATCACTTAAAGGCAGCTCTCACTGTCACTTTCTCCTTTGGTTCACATGCACTTGTTCATCCTTTGAGCTTTAATCTTTTGCTATTGATTTCCACCCTGTTAGCTGAAATATTGTCCTGCTCTTTGAGGAAGGCAATCGCCCAGACCACACTGTTGCAAATAATATGTACTTTGGAAAACAATGATTGAATTCCCGTATTATCCGCTGAAGCAAAAAAAACACACTACCCTGCCAAAAAGAAAATGCTCCGCAGAGATAAGATCATAGAAATTCATCAAACTGGCTTCAGGGGTTTTGTGTGCGTGTGTGTTGTCTTTTTTTTTTTTTTTAATTTGCACCATCCTGGAGAGATGCTGAGATTAAAATGCATTATCCTTAGATATGGGGGATAGCCATCGCAGTGAGTTCTGTCACTCAGAATTCAAACTATAATTCACTCTCTGGAAATTGTAGATCCACCCTGAGATAAATTTCAGCTAGAGTGCAAAAGAGCCAGCTACAGTTTTACATGCATATTTAGTTTGTATCTATGTATATACAAATCTTCTGATAAACTGCCATAAATCTGGTACCATATGTTTCAATGATTCAAAGGAGAGCTGTGTGAACATAAGGGGTTTTATTCCTCCCTCAAAATGTCACATGAAAAATAACATGCATCCATGTCTTATCTGGGTGATCTGTAGAACTTTTAAGGCCATCAATTTAGTTTATTATTATTATTTCACTAAAACATGGCACACTTGATAGCAGAAGCTACTGTTAAATATGACTGTCTCAGATTAGATATCTAAATCCATAGCTAGAGGTACTTCAGTGAAGTTAGGCACAGCTTTTTGAATGAGTGTTCTCTTTTTTTGGGACATCTGTACTGTCAGATTAGTGTTCTCCAGATTTTCACACTGGAACATGTAGGGCTCCCTTGCTCAGATGTGCACCAACTGCTTTCCCTGGCGAGGATACCCCAGTGTAACTTCGGATGTTTCTGTTAAAGATAATAGAAGATCAGATTGAATTAGCAGATCAAGCTCCAGGGAGGAAGAAGAAGCTTCCAAGGGGGCAAAGGCAATACAGCATTGGTAGTAGTGATATAAGTAATGATATAAGCAAGTGAGCTCAGTCTCTTCCACAAGAGCCTTGGTCACCAGACAGAGGCAGTTTTTGCCTCTGAAGGCGCTGTCACCAGGAAATCAGAGTCTGGATGGGCATTTCATGATGGTCAGGGAGTAGAGAACCATTGCCCCATTCTGCTCTTCAGATTTTTGTGTGAAGAATCAAGCAGAGAGATGCCCAGCCCACGCTCCAGGGGCATTTCTCCCTTGTGCTTCCTCCCTAGGTTATATTTCCTTGGCTGCAGGTCACCAGGCTCTTTGGCTATTTGATCTTGTTGTCTCTATCACAAACAGTTCCTGTTTTGATAGATTTCTGTCTTCCTCATGACATTTCCTGGCTTTTCTTTTGTAATTATGTAGTAGTAATGGCTCTTAAAGCTTTCTACAAGGGTATTACATCCATTACAACAGCAATTCTGTTTTAGTAGCAATTCACGTGTAATGGAAAGAGATATTAAATTGGAGGTGATGTTACAATAAAAATCATACCATTATAAAAACAATAGAGAATTAAAGCTGGTATTATAACAGAAATATTTTAATAAAGGCACTAAATAAACCAAACAAAAGAAAACCAGGGATGAAACAGGGACAATAAGAGTTTTTTACTGCCACACTGATTTTGCTTTGTTTTAATGTATTGATGGAATATTTCATTGCAACAGCTCCATAATTTTATCATAAATGTAAGCCATAAAGCATGCTTCTTGCAGGCAGTGTAATTATTTAATTTCCTTTCCAACGGTAGGAAAGGGCATGTGCAGTACATGGAAACAACAGAATGAATTATGGATTGGGTGGAAATCCTTTCCTGCTATGCAGGAGGTTGTATTTCCTACATTTCCTCTGCCACAGGAGATGGAGCGGGAGCAGGAAAGCTGGTCCACAAGGACCTGGCTGGGACAGCATGAAGAAAAGTGGTGGCAGCACTGCCAGGAGTCCCCACAGTGCACAGACACACACAAAAAAAGGTCTGGGTAAAAAATATCCCTCATGGAGAGAAGAAAATGACTGGTGAAAAGTCTGCTCAGTTCTGCAGAGACAGAGCAATAAAATGTGGTACTGTGTTAAACAGCTGCAACTTTACCTTTTTCTCTGGGAGCAAAGGTCCTCTCCCCTTGGCACATAAAAGTGTGGAGAAAACTCCTGGTTTGAGATTTACCCACGTAGTTTCTATCCAGAATGAAGATGTGCTCAGAGTGAGATGGGGACTGGAGGGGGAGAGAAGACTTTTTAAATTGTTTTCAAAATCTTCCCAACAGTTTTTCTGAAAATTTTGTTAATGCAATTGAACCAGAGAGCACAAGTTGCAGGTTTTCCACCTCAATTTTGGGGCCCTGTTCCTGGGAATCGCAGCAAAGGTGAGACTCTGGGAATTTGACCTTGAAGGAGGAAGCTTTTCTGGCTCCCTGGTAGCCTCTACAGTTCTGGGGGACCAAAATCCCACATCCCTAGTTGGACTCTTATTGTCCTTATCAACTTCTTTACCCTTTTCCACACAACCTCCACAGATTCCATTACCTCACTACTAAGCTGGGGTGAATGAAGACTTTAGGACATGGAAAATCATAAAAGTCATGTGTTCACAAACAGTGCTTTCCAGCTCTTGGTAATGAGTTTTTCCTTACTTATTTAACAAACAATGGAAATATAAGCAATTACTGATGAGTTTAACTGTGGGATGGCAGCCCCTGTGATAAGCTTTATTTTTAATGAACTTCATTCCACCTCAGCCCCTAAATTTTTTTCTTCAGAATATTTTATAGGAATTACTAGTCCTTTAAAAGCCTGGAAAGTCTAAGAAGCCACTGAAATCTGTAATTGAAATGCAAATGGAAACCCCCCGGCACATCAAATCAATTTTTCTCTTAATAAGAGACGGAAATAGAATGTGACACGGAAAAGTCCTCCTGCCCTACATAAAGACAGAGCTTTCTAAATGGTCTGGTGCAAAACAGAAATTCCTGTTTGCTGTAGTCACACTTTCAAATCGCTCCTTTATTGAGTGATAATGTGATACAATTAAGAGGCTGCTGTTTGGTTACAGAAGCCATTTTCTTCAAGGTGCAAATCTCCCTTAAGACCATAAAATAAGCATTTGCAGGCTCCTCTCTGCAGTGCCTGTCTTCACTGTATTTACAGTTCCTCCAAACAAATTCACTGCAGGGTAAGTGTCAGCTCTGTGTCTCATTGCCCTGCTTTTGCCCCAGTATTGGGATACCTGGACCAGAGATAACCTCACTGTGCCCGGACTCATTATCATTGCCTGACTCACATGATCGTGTTTCAGCATGATCCAGGGATCACAGAAGTTAATGGAAAGATTCACCTTGACTTCTGTTCATCATTAGGGTGGAGGAGAGCAGAGAGGATTGACTTTTTAGGACCTGAATGATTCATGTAATCAATAAATAGATAGAGTTAGCACAGACAAAGTATTCTCCTGAAAAGTTTTAGAGGGAACTTAACTTTCTGTCCAAAGCTTCTACAGATAGAAAATTTTGAACCAGAAACAGGTTTTTTTAATGTTTTATTTGCTTTCCAAGAACAATTCTACTCAGTTTTATTTGAACTAACCTGACTTAAAGTGATCTACGGTAATTTCATTCAGAGCACAAACATGACGTTAGACAGTGATATAGATTTTCTGATGCTTCCAATCAGAACATAGATGATTCATTTCCAAAAAAAAAAAAAAAAAAAGAAAACAATCATTTAACAAACAAAAAAATATTTTTTGATTACAAAAGTGATTTCTGCTGTATTGACACAAGAACCAGGAGGTTGTGAGAGTGACAGTCCCGGCAATAAGGATTATATGTGGTCAGAGCAGGGTCAGTGGAACCATCATGATATTTGAAATCTGTCATGAGGTCAGCCCAGCAAAGCCTTCCCAATTTCTGTCCCCTGCTCCTAATTCTTCGTAGGTCAGATGTGGTGTTCTTCCCCCATGTGCCCTGATGGCCCTTCTGCTTGAGGTACAAAGCATCTTCTCTCAGCTCTCGATCAAAACTCACCTTGAGTGGCAGGAGGGAGGCTGTGCTGTGATGCACTTCATGCATGTTTATGTCTGGAAAAGAATAAAAGCTCTGTACAGGGCCATTTAAGATGCTGAGAGCTGGCTGGTGTGTGTGACCTTGATGTAAAAAATGCCATCTTCACTTTTCCATTTTCCTCCCTTAGTAGAGAATAATTACATTAGTGGGAGATTTCAATCCAAGAGCAACCTGCTCCGCTGACATGAACAGGAATATTCTGGTGATTGATTTCAGTGGCTTTTAGATCACACTTGGGAGTGCTAATCCTGCATGATGCTGAGTACCATCCCCTATGGTTAACTCAGGCTACACTTCCCATGAGGACTCTGGGAAGCTCCACAGCTTTTAGTACTTCAGTCTCAGAAAGGGTTGCAAGGTGTTGCAGAGGAAAGTGTGACAGCAATACTGGGAGCCACACACCTGGAAAACACACTGGCACAGGTTTTTTGATTTCTGTACATACTGCTGGTGTGTACTCTTTTGACCCTCACCAGGACAAGGGATGATGGCTTTTAAGCTGACAGAGGGCAGGTTTAGATTAGGTATTAGGAAGAAATTCTTCACTCAGAGAGTGGTGAGGCACTGGCACAGGTTTCTCAGAGAATCTGTGGGTTCCCCATACCTGGAAGTGTTCCAAGGTCAGGTTGGATGGGGTTTTGAACAACCTGATGTTGTAGAAGGTGTCCAAATCCATGGTGGTGGGGGGGTTGAAACTGGGTGATCCTTAAGGATCACCATCCCAAGCCATTCTGTGATCAGTGTAAGCTGAAATCCTGGCTATTATCCTGAATCCAGCAAGATGAAACAAAGCTAAGACAGCTGCTTTTATCTATATGTGATCATGCCCTTCCTCTCTGCACAGATATGTTTTAACTCTGCCATTTGCTTCATTCCCCAGACAGCACAGAAAAAAAATCTTTATTTATTGGTCTTGCCTCATAATGATTTGTTAATTATAAGGTTCAGCGTTTAGCTGCTATACGACGTTAATTTGTATGAATTGCATAAAAATATTCTGCAGGAGAAAAGGAGAAAGAAAGAAATGAAAATGTCATTGTTTCAATCCTGCTGCATTTCTAATATGAGCAGTATTTTACCTGGTAAATGACTGACTATTATGAACTGTGCTGCATAAGTTTGTACTCTGTTAGTACCCGTTCAACAAATTAAATACCTTGCTGTGGGTTAAATGCAATGTCAGATCATGCTGTCTCTCAAAAGAAATATATAACTGGGTGGTTATTTCACTGGAAAAAAATGATGTGTGTTCCCAGGCCATTAGGGAAATACCAGCAAAAGTTATATGGTATAAAAAATATAAGAGCTGGGTTTGCAAGCCAGTGTTCAATCACTGTAGCCTTGAACAGCAGGTTAGAGTCAGAGAGGGTAGTAAATCCAGCCATGGCTCTGTAACCAGTAGAGCCAGAAGCATGGATCTTGTGCCAAGAAATAATGTAAAGGTAAGGAAAATCATTTCCAAAGCTTATTCAAAGATAAATAGAAGAAGAATCGACTACATGCAGAGGTTTCAGCCCTTGCAGGTTGACAGCTATGAATGTGGCTCTGAACAGGCTCTGGGATCTGTGGGCGTGAAAGAGGACCCAGGCATTGTGTTCAGCATAGCTCTGACTTCTCACATTTGCATGATCCTGGGTAGACAGGCCATGGGAGAGAGAATTTTGGAAAGGGTACATTGCTCCCATTCCCAAAACAACACTTAGCTGAAGTGCATGAGAATAAGCAACAAAAAGGCTCCTTCCTCTGTAAATAAAACTTCTAAACTGAGTAAAAGGAGATCACTGGGAAAAGGAAGAGTAAAGCAAAATTTAACCCATTAGAATAGCTGACCCACATGTATTCCAGAGCCCTTTGATGGAGGTAAAGCATTGTTAGCTCTTTGTCTATGTTTTTTGAGGAGGATTTGCACCTCCCTGTCCTATACAGCACAACACCATGGAGCTTCATTAAAAAAGACCCTTAATCTTAGCTGATCTTAAACTTCAGAACAAAAGTCCACCTTTGGTCCCACTCCCATCTCACTTGCTCCTGCAAAGTGATGTACAGCCTGGGGATCAATATAGGGGGGTAATAAAAGTGTATTTTCCCATAAAGAGCAAACCTAAAAACAAACACAGAAGAAAAGGAGCTGGATAGCTGCTTTGCTATCACTGGATTACATATTTACCCCACAGACACCTTTGAAGACCCTTGAAGTCCAAGTCCCTTGATCAGAGCACAGTCAATGAGAGCAGGTCGCTCAGGGCCATCTAAAGTCAGGTTTTCAAAAACTCCAAGGATGGAGACTGCAACCTCTCTAATCTGAAGTTTGACCATCCTCTTAGAAGCACAATCCTGAAAATTACCTCCTGAATCACTGCATCTGGTGCCTACATCATATAAGATCCTTCATCAACTGGTACAAGCCCAGTTTGAATTTGTACAGCTCCATTTTTATTACCAATCTGTTCCACTTCTTCTGATGGCAAGAAATCTTGCTATTTCCAAGCTGAGTGTATTCTTAGCCCAGTTGTTCCTGTGCCAGCACTGCTGCTAGTTTAGGTAGTTCATCCTGCTCTCTGGCACTAAACTCCATTATGCTGCAGAGAGTTGCCATTTCCCTCCTCCATGCCCTCATGTCTGGCACCTCTTGCTGCCTCCCAGTCCTGGAGACTGCTGGCCTTAGAGCAGTTTCAAGTGGGCAAGTGTTGGTCTTTATATCCTGGCACACAGCCTTGTACCTGGGGGCTCTTGGTCACAGCAACACAAAATTGCCTCATCCAAGATCAGTGCGTGTGGTTTAGGCTTTACTTTCTCCTCACGCTCCCTCCTGCCTCCCAGGTGAGTATCACAATCTATGCAACCCTTGACCACAATGGCCTAAAGATTTTGTATGTAATTAAATCAACATTTTTGCAAGCCTGCTTAGGTTCAAGCATTGGTTGGGTTTTTTTTCAATCTTCTTTTTTTAATGATGTATTTCCCTTTTGCCCCCAGCAGCTATGGAGCTGCTGGAACTACTTTGCACTAAGTCTGAATGCAGGTGCTAAGTGTGAATGAAGGCCTTTAAGAAAAAAAATCTATTTATTTAGGTAAACCTCATCAAAAGAAGCAAGTTCAATTCCAGGTTCATGAGCATATACCCAGAAAATATAATTCTTTCTGTGGCATTTCCTGGAAAATCCTGCAAACCTGCAGCTGGAAGCAGTGCACAATGAGAACAGACACAAAGCCAGGCTGCAATAGCCGCCAAACACCAGCAAGGGGAGATGAGGCTGCTCCAAAGCATTTTCCTACTGCTTTCCAACTACTGACGAGGTCAGGGTTTGCTTGCACTCCTCTCCAAAAAGAAAGCCTATGGTTTGCACAAAGACTCCCTCTTGCACAGGCATTTGACAGCACCTTAATTGTAGCTAATAAGCAGTGAGAGTTTAAGCTTTGTTTCCTGTATTTCTGGGATCCCGGTTCTCTCTCTCTAAGTGGGAAGAAAGCTTGTCAAACCTCATGTTTGGAGGGTGACCATAGGACAATGTCTCACCTCACATCCCCACCACCCCATGCACCTACAGAGGAGAGCTGCTGCTCCTCCTGCATGCTGGAAGCACTCCTAGTACACCCAGAGGGACAGCGGGTCCTATATCTTAAATTCTTCTCTCCAAATGATACAGGGCCTTGGAGGATGTGTACAGCCACACACAGCAGTGCAGGGCTGTGGCACTGAGACACTATCCCTCCACAGAAGCAGCTCCATTGGGAACCCACAGGGACAGAGCAGACACAAATCCAGGCCCTGGCCTCATAATCCACAGCCTGGCCGGGAATGCAGAAAAGGTGCAGCAGGTCCGTAATCCCTTCCCTCACCAGTGCAAAGCCCAGTCCTTCAAACACCCGAGTATGTGAATGAGACAAGCACAATAAGGCAAAGCAATACCCAATGAACTCTTTGTAACATGTCGCAGGTTTCCCTGGGTCAAGAAACACCAAAGATGTGACTGAGTTGTTAGTCAACCTCCATCCTGTGGCTGCACACTGCTGAGCAAACCAGGTGTAAAGCATCACCTGCTAGTAATGCATCTTCTCATCATTTCTGGCTGAACTAAGGCACATAAGCCAAAACCTCTTACTGGTTCAACCTAGTCACAATCCACACTATTCTGTGTCATCCAACTCTGACACCACAAGAGTTGGATAAGCATAAACAAACCTGCTGTAGACAGGATTGTGACCCCTCCATAGAATTTAATTTGCAATAGTTGAGTAAGTCCTTCAGTATTTTCACCCTCTCTGATCACTTATGAGATCATGCAGGCACAGAGAGGTCTGAATGGCTTGAGGACAGCCATGCAGGAGGCTGGAAGCAGCATAAGTTCTTAAACACAGAGCCTTGACTTTTATGTGCTAATCAAAGCATCCAACTTTAGACCAATCCTTTATATCAAAATTGTGCTGCAAAAATATTGAATTCCATGGCAGCTTCCACAATCTTCGTTATTTGATCAGCACTGATTGTGTGCATTATTGCAAGACAAAAAAAAGCAATCAGTCAATGCTATATCTTTGTTCCCTTGCTCACAATGGTATCACTTCATCTCCCTCTCAATGCTTTCAGCTCTCTCATAACAACAGCTTGTGAGCATCTCACAGTCTTTAATGTACATGTCTTACAACAGTCCAGTGGGGTGTGACAATATTATTATTGCCATTAGAAGACTAAGCACCAAGCAACAAAGCTTCATATTCACCAAAACTGTTAAAAGCCTTATCCCTGATAACTGATTCCCAGGCATAACAAATAAAAGACCACTGTTGAATGACATCAGTGGGACTTTCTCAGGTAGAGTTAGGCACCTGAATACAGAATCGGAGGATCACACAGAATCAGTCACAGGATGGGTAAGCCTGGAATGGACCACAGTGGGTCATCTGGTCCAACCTCCCTGCTCAAGCAGGGTCATCCCAGAGCACATTGCACAGGATTGCAACCAGACAGTTCTTGAATATCTCCAGTGAGGGAGACTCTACACCCTCTCTGGGCAATCTGTTCCAGTGTGCAGTCACTGCACTGCAAATTAGTTCTTCCTCATGTTCAGGTCGAACTTCCTGTGCATCAGTTTCTGCCCATGGCCTCTCATCCTGTTGCCTGGCACCACCAAGACGAGCCTGGGTCCATCCTCTTGACACCCTCCCTTCAGGTACTTAGGGTGAGGTCCCCTCTCAGTGGTCTCTTCTTGAATACTCCTGTGGTTGTAGATGGACATGACTCGTCCAGGTCTCATCATGAGGTCTCTGTGGGAGTCAATACTCAGCCCAGGTCAATGTTTGGGTCACCAAACCATCCTCTGAAAGCAAGGTTAGCAAAATGCTCCAGTGTGAATGGGAGGAGAGTGTATATGGGACTTGCTATACTTCTGGTGACACACAGGGTTGGAGCAGCATGAATATTGCCAGTGATTTTAGTTAAAGGTGACAATTTCTTTTTGCCCAGTTAGCATTCCCACTTATGTGAAATTTTCAGGGAACAGAGAAAATTTCAGTATTGTCAGCATTTGCCACCATTATTTTAAAAAGTCTCTTCCCATTCTTCCCAGAGCCATACAGTGTCATGCTGCACTTGCCCCTCTTCTAAAGCCATTTGGTTTCAAATGTGAAGCAGTTGTCCAGACTGAACATCAGGTCAGGGTGACACAGGGGACAGAGAACGGGTTCAGCAGGTCGGACCTGAAACAGGAGTCTGGCTCCTTATTCCTATGAATGAAAGGCAGCAGAATGCCCATCTAATGGGACACCAGAGCTGCCTTATCCCCCAGGTAAGCACTGCTGTCATGGTTTGCATACAGTGGCATGGCAGAGCAGCCTGGTGTCTGTCTCAATTATTTGTATGGCATCCATTGCAACAGTAACTGAGAAGCCTCATGATCTTTCACGTATTTGTCCATATAGCAGCCAGGTAAAGAGGTTTTACTATGCCCCTTTTCACAGGAAGAAGTACCAAGGATAAAGGAGATTAAAAATATGTCCTCAGCAACTGATTGATTCGATACACAAACAAGTTTGAATTTTCTAAATCAGACAATGACAACCATAATTTCAGGAGTGGGGTGTTTTATTTACTGAAAACCTACCCAGTACTCTAGGTGGAAAATACATTAAGATTTATGCTTGGATGTAATGCCTGTAATGCGAGAAGCATGGAAATACCTCAGTTGGATAGATGTTGGAAGAGTCTCCTTTCCAGCAGGCATGCGATTAGTACAGCCTGAACTGCTGCAGCCATCCAAAACAGGTTAAACCCATTTACACAACCCTAATCCACCTCTGGCTGAATGGAGACAATAGCTTGCCCAAGATAGAAGTAAAAATTCCAATAAATTGGAGAATTGTTCTCAAGATTTCCAAAATACCTGGACACCTTCTGCACCTCAGCAGAACCAGACAAACTCCTATCCATTTCCAGTCGGAGATAAGTCCAAAAGTGCTGCACCAGGTTTTGAAATCTCCTTGCTGAATGAAGGTAGAATCTTAGTGATTAAATATTTACTAGTTGTCTCATCCAGATCACACATCTGGCCTGAACATTTCCCTTGAATATCACAAAAATACTTTGGTCTCCTTGGTTGAGCTATGTTGTTTAAGGTGATAAAATGAAAGCAAAAGATGCAATTAATGGGCTGATTGGTTACATATATATTCCTTCCTGAACTCTTATGGTGACATTTCTTCTCTTAATGCCTGAGTGATTTAGTTCAAGTAGATAAGTATTGTCTTATGAATTAATTTGAGGTTTGAGGTGGGAAAAGAAATATTAAAAAATGAAATAAATTTCCCATTTGGCCCAAAAAGCTTTCTGTAGCAGCATTACCTCCTCTCTGAGGACTCTACAATATGCTAAGAAAAAAACATTTTGTGGGAGTCTCTGGTTAAAATATAAGCAACACTCCACTGAGATTTAAAAAGTTGTATGAGGAACAAAAAAAATTATAAATATGTACAGCAAAGTTCTGGATGAATTTTCCAGAACTACAGCTAATCAATTCTGCACACATTAGATACAAGCAGCTCACCAAGTTGGTGCATGTATAGAATCCAACCCTAATTAACCGTGTGTGTGAATTTTGGATTGCTGAAAAAACATGTGTTGTTAATTTAATAAATCTTCATTATTGTGGCAGGTAGCAGCAACCACCACAAGAACCATTACAAATTGACCCTTCTCATATCCTCATAATCCTGCACTGGAGACATACACCTAATTGGGCTCATTAAAAGTAAACATTGATTGGCAGGACCACTGGGATCCTTAAAAGGGTTGTGCGGTCGAAAAGAATCACTGCCTTCCTGATCTCTGGAGCAGCATCCGCTTGTTTGTTGCTTCTGGTCCGCAAAACCAGCTGGAAAACTGCTGGCAGCAAGTAGTGCATAAGGCAGCAAGGAAGGGGGTGGGGTTGCATTTGCAGATAAAAGGCCTTAAATATGGAACATTACCACAGTCAGGTCACGATAACCTCCACGTGACTGGTGGGGGATGTATACCACAAATAAATGTGGAGATTAGGGAATGAAGGACCTCTGAACTGAGATTTACTCTTGTTAAGACTTTGGGGCTGTTTCTCCAACATTTTATGTTTTGTAAGTCATTAGCAACTGCAAAATGAGTGTAGGAAAACATGGGCAAATCAATAGTGTATTACATAGGCATCAGTAATTACATAGCAGTGGGGAATTGGGCCTTGGGACTTTTCAATTATTTTCTGTTGCAAATGATGTACAGGAACCATTTGGGAAATCATGTTTTGGTCAAACACTATGTATTTGCTCAGTGTGAGTCAGTGTTATGGAGGTAATCAAATAATATTAATCTTTCTAGGCTTAAAAAAAAAAAAATCTATCCATCTCTAAACCACCACTTCTGAGTCCAAGCCAAAAAAAATTTTTATTGGCTTATTATATAGCTTGAATTTCATTTGGCTGGAAAACTCATGTCACTGTTAATGCTCAGACATTGCCCTGGACATCTGATTCAATGCACCCTTTTTAGTGTGTAGTTTGCCTGCTTTTAAAATCAGTCTCCAACGTTTATTTCTATAAAACACGTAAATTAAATTAATATTTCCGTATTCTAGAGCTACAAGACATATACGCACTTCAATGACATCTAAAAGCCCTACTGCACATCAGGGAAGTTCTGGTAGCAGCCCACAATATGTGTTCCTAACTTGCAAAGAAAGAACAATAGTGTGACCTAGTGTAGATCTCTCAGAGCAGCATCATAGAGAAGAGCGATATTTTACACGGGTAGATAGTGATAGCACAAGAGGGAACAGTTTTAAAGTAAAGGAGGAGAGATTTAGATTAGATGTCAGGATGAAATTCTTCACTGTGAGGGTGGTGAGACACTGGAACAGGTTGCTCAGAGAAACTGTGGCTGTCTCATCCATGGAAGTGTTCAAGGCCAGGTTGGATGGGGTTTTGAATAATCTGGTCTAGTGGAAGGTGTCCCTGCCCATGGTAGGAGGGTTGGAACGAGATGATCTTTAAGGCCCCTTCCAAGCCAAACCATTCTGTGATTCTGTGATAACCTGAATTACCTTGCAGTCGCCATGATCAGAGAAAGCACATGAGCTCCAGTTTACTCTCAACCTG
This sequence comes from Pseudopipra pipra, assembly GCF_036250125.1. Taxonomy (NCBI): domain Eukaryota; kingdom Metazoa; phylum Chordata; class Aves; order Passeriformes; family Pipridae; genus Pseudopipra; species Pseudopipra pipra. The sequence continues at coordinate 56,387,784 of NC_087554.1, forward strand.
CTGATGTGCAGGCACTTGCTCAAGTGCCAGAGTTTCACAGATTGTCTGAGACCTTTCCATCATCTTAGTTTCCTGCACCAAAAATCTCTTGGGTGACTAGGAGCCACAGGAGGTTGTCCCAGTTTGTCCCATCACTGCTTCCGCTGGTGGCACACAGACAAAAGAAACCCAGATGCAGGGAATTCCCATGCAGGGATGCAGCAGCTCTGCCTCCTCCAGGACATCAGGCAAACACTTCTGAGAAGGCTGAGGTGGAAGCCTGGGAGGCACTTCATGTTTCATTGGAGCTTGACTGCAGTAAAGAAGTGAAAGTGTCAGAAAGGATTAGTGTGTCAGTGGTTAAAATGATTGTGGCATGAAGGGACTGAGGGCTGCCAAAACCAAAATAACAAGAAGGTGTCTCTGAAGGCACTTCTGATGCGTTACTTTGACAGATGTGAAGCTCCTCATTAGCTGTAAGAAACAGTGGAGAGCAGGCTCCTCTGCAACAAATTCCCCGGCCTGGGACCAGGAGAAGATTTGGGATGGATCACACAGAAATTGTATTCAAAACGAGGCTGACTTGGTCAGGTCAGAGACGGTTCTGCCGCTGCACCATTGCAAGGAAAAGGGATGGGGCTGAACATACAAATAACACATCTTTTGCAGCTTTAGACCTTGGCAGGACTCAGGCATGGTGGATATCAGCGACTCGGTGGCCTTCAGCATGAGAGTCCAGACTATCCTGCTGTTGGAGCGTCTGCATTCTCACTGGAATACATCAGGGCTGTCACAGATTGAAAATTTGGACACTTTTGTTAGGAGCTCAGAGACCCACCACAGACACTTGCTAGAGGCCAGTATTCCTTGACTCCCTTAGCTGATGAAGGAGAAAGAAGGATTTATCCAGAAGACACCCTCAATTCAATTCACCCTCTGAATTCAACCCTCTTTCCATGCTTGCATGGAGCACACCACAAGAAGAAATTTCCACCTTGAGCATGCAGAAATAGAATCATAGAATCAGCTGGGTTGGAAGGGACCTCTGAGATCATCAAGTCCAAGCCTTTATCCACTACCGCTGCGGTTACTAGGCCATGGCACTAAGTGCCACATCCAGTCTCTTTTTAAAAATCTCCAGGGACGAAGAGTCCACTATTTCCCTGGGCAGCCCATTCCAATGTCTGATTACCCTCTCTGTAAAGAAATTCCTTCTAATATCTAACCTAAACCTCCCCTGGCACAACTTGAGACCATGCCCTCTTGTCTTGCTGAGAGCTGCCTGGGAGAAGAGACCAACCCCCACCTGGCTACAACCTCCTGTCAGGTAGTTGTAGAGAGTGATGAGGTCTCCCCTGAGCCTCCTCTTCTCCAGGCTGAACAGCCCCAGCTCCCTCAGCCTCTCCTCATAGGACTTGTGCTTGAGTCCCTTCACCAGCCTAGTTGCCCTCCTCTGGACCTGCTCCAGGACCTCAATGTCCTTCCTGAACTGAGGGGCCCAGAAGTGGACACGGTACTCAAGGTGTGGCCTCACCAGCGCTGAGTACAGGGGGGAATCACTTCCCCGGACCTGCTCATCCATTTCTGTTTTCTCCAGTTCACTGCCCTCACAAGAATCCTGCTTCCATTCAGCACCAGCTTTGACCCAGACTTACCTCTTTGTACTACTAAGTCAAACAACTGTGGGACTGTGAGCTGCATTTGATAGGGGCATCTCTGCTGCATGTCTGATGTGTGCCATACATCCCTCTCCTGTTTTCCAAAGCTTTGCCTGCCTGGCAGGTGGGTTCTGGACCACTCACCAAGAATGCCAGCTGGGGTTACTCACATCTCTCAGACAAGCACTTTGCAGGAATCAGAAAAGGAAATAGTGCAAAAAAAAAATAATTAAGGACAAAAAGATAAACGCAGTTTGTTATTACTGTCACTTGTGTTTCTGCCTGATTTCTTTGGAGCTGCTTTTCCTGATGAAAATGGAGTGAAACCATGATGTTATATGTGCAGTATAGCTTGTGCAGTGCTTGGACTACCTGCTGCTTCGCATTTATTAATCCTTGGGCAAATTGCCACTTGAGCCACAGTGTTGATAAATTCAGGAGCTGCCGGTACTCCAGCAGCATGCAAAGAAGCTGAACGAGACTGATTGCAGTGTGCAGCTCTATCTGCAGAAGGTTGATTATATGGTTTGTTTCCTAATTAAATATCTAAGCATCCATTTACTGCAGAAAGTGAAATTGAGGAATCGCCATTTACGGCTGCCTTGTGTGGAATAAGAGAGCCAATGTGAAAGTTCCTGGATCACAAAGATATTGTATTGGCCAAGCCCTCTCCAAAAGGCTGGTTGGGGCACAAACGCAGTTTTGCATAATGAATATATCCTAAGCCTTGTCACTCACAAGGGTGAGATGAAATCACATGTGGAAGAAGCAGTAAAATCAGCTTCTGTCTCAGCTTCTGGTATGGGCTGGGACAGAGCAGTGATCATGAGCTAGAGTTGCCACAGCATCATGTCTGCTGGCACCATCACAGGGACTGCTAAGAAAGCAGCAGTGGGACTTCCTGAAATGATGCCTCAGTGGATCAAAAATCTCCATTCCAGTAATTACTCCTGAAGGATTGCGTGCAAGACGTTCACCGTTTACAGGAGGAGAGGCAAGGGGGAGGGAGGGAGAATGTCTTTAGTAATGTCTTTTCTCTTGTTCTCTCACCACCTTGTCACTCCCTGATGCTGAATCAGACATTTACAAGCATACACAAACACAGAAATTACCATATGGGCTCAGCAGGATATCTGGGAATGATTTCCCTCGTCACAGCTACACATTAGGTCTCATCCTGATCTTTAGCACTTAACAGCATTATTTCTGATGTGCATAATTAAAAATTAAAGTAAAATGGCACTGCAGTTTTTTCTGTGGAGGAGTTGTGGAAGATAAAGGATATTGCCATGAGAATAAATTAGTATAAATTAGCCATCAACAACTTTAAACATGATGATTAGAAGACAAGAAAGTCTGGAAAAGTTTTCTGAAGGATACTGAAGGCTGAAAGTTACTATACTGTGTGAAGTCTGCTGCATTTAGAAATTTAGACTGCCTGTAACAGGGAACTCAGTTTAATGCCTATTGCATCTTTTTGCTTCTCAGTTCAGCATTTAGCAGCTCTCCATTTCTTCATTGCTGATTTTTAGGACTGTCATTTTGAGACAATATAATTTCCATTAATGATGTTAATATGCTGTCTGGTCAAATGGTGCTGGGGGAAAAAAAGGTCACTAAAAAGTTTAAAGACTGGAGCCAAATCAAGCTTTTATTTCATTTTCATTTCACTTGGGTGGACCTCTGCCTTGTTTTTGCTATTTTACAGCTCAGCTCAGCCTGGTATAGTTGATGGAAATAGGGTGAGTGAAGGGTTAAAGGAAAGAAAGACGGAGCAGGACCAACATCACTGATGGTGATCCCAAGTGTGATTATTCTCCTTTATGATTGTACTCAAGTAAGTACTCAAATACATGCTTGGCCAAGTTGGGCTAAATCAGCACCTTTCCTTGTATTTAACAGAGCTACTTCCATTTGGAACTGAGGCCAGATGAGGATCTACTAATCTGCTTCTCAAAAATACACCTCTTGTGTCAAATGTACAATCTAACCTCCATTTCTCATATAGCTCTTTGTCAGAAAAAAGGCCCCCACATAAACACAGCCCATCATTGCAGTGTTTCTGGTACAGAACATGGTATTTGCAAAATTAAGGGAATGATACAAGCACCAAATTATTAGGAAAAGGTACAATCAATGCATGGAAAATGCATGCAGTTTAGGTCCAGATTTAGGAGTGAGAAGAATATGTTGCACATCAGAGATGAAAAGAAGCAACAAAGATAAACAAATTGCATAGTACTGAACTGTGAAATATTATTATCCTACCAGGAGCCCGAAGTAAGTAATATTAAGAGTTGACTATATGTGACTTTCTGTAAAAGAATAGCCTATGGTTTGAAGGAAACCACAGTCACTTAAAGCTATCAAGTTTATGTAAATAAAGAAAACAGATGCAATAAGAGCAAGTTTCTCTAAGAATAAAGTAGAGCCACAGAACCACAAATGGTTCAGTAATTCCCAAGGAGCTGGTTGGGGCTGATTGTGCTATTTAAGTGATGTTTCTCATAGGTTACTAATGCGAGCAACAGTCTGCCTGCTGCATTTTAAATTACCAGCCAGTCCCAGCCCGTTGTTTTATGTGATTCCCCCTCTGAATAGATATATTTATTCATAAATAGCTGGCTGTTCAGTGAGTCTCTGTCTGCTTTGTGGAACTCACTAAACAGTATATTTCTTTAGACAACTCTCACCAAACCTGCTCTGTATGAACTGCTGTGACCATTCAGATGTACCAACAGTGGGTCACTATTTAGATGAGATTTCAGGAAGAAGTTCTTTACTCAGAGGGTGGTGAGGCAATGGAACAGGTTTCCCAGAGAAGCTGTGGATGCCCAGAGCCTGGAAGTGTTCAAGGCCAAGTTGGATGGGGCTTGGAGCAACCTTGAAGGTTGGTGGAAAGTGTCACTGCCCATGGCATTGAGGTTGGAACTAGATGGTCTTCAAGTCCCTTACAGTCTAAGCCTTTCTGTGATTCAGTGACCTGTGAAGCCTCAAATAGGGTCAATAATCAGTCACTAAATGATGCTGTTGGTCACCAGACCTCTGTCAAGAGCAGAAGGAATACACAGGGGCATTAGAAAAAGCAGAAGGGATAACACTCCTGTGTGTTTACTGCAGGCTGTAAAATGCTGTTATCGAGATAATTTCCTGCACTACAGGTCTCATTGACTGCATAAGGAAAAAAAAAAAAGGAGGCTTACAGCAAATGAACACCCCTGGTGAAGGAACAGATGTGTTGCAGAGGTGACTTGGTGGCTCTCCACAGACACCACCAGAGCTGAGCATATTTAATATTAATCATATTGAACATAATGAGCAAGTAACCCACACTGACACCCTCAGCCACGGGATCACACCAGGAGAAAAAGTTCAGATGAAAAACCTCACAGCCTGCACTGAAAAAAACAAGAGCTATCACAGGGCTGGTAAGACTAAGGATTAATTCCTATATTTACTCTCTTTTGCTTCCATCCTGCAGTTGAACAAGAGTTGAATGCTTTGTAAGATGTAGACTTGAACATACAGTGAATTTCTGAGCTGAGTTATTACCTCTGGTGCCTGGAGCAAAAGTGCCCCTTGGGATGTTTGACAGGATATAATGTCTGACTTGATGATGGAAACAAAAGAAGTCCCCTCCATGGCAGATTTAGTCTCTTGAATGTACTGATAATGCACTCTCCTCCAATAAATCAAAATTCCACTTCACCCACTCAGATGTTGGTTCTGTGCACTGCTGACATACATGGAAATGCAAACCTCCCATAAAAGTAAAAGAAAATGTAAGTTACATTCTGATAAACAAAGAGGGGCTTCAGAATGGGAGAAAGAGCCTGGTTTATGTTTAAAATTAACACTCTGAAACACAGTAACAGAGAGAAGTGTAAATAGGTGCTGGTGCAGGGCATGTACAGCTCACCTGCATATTTCTGCACTGAGGCTTCAACATGAGGGTCAGTTTTCCCTTTGGCAACCCCTCCTTGCCTTTCCCCTTGCAGCCCAACAAACTCACCATAGAGAACTGACATTCAGTTCAAGGTCATCCCAAAGAGATCTCCCTCTCCTCTGCCTCCCAGCAATAGGTACAAAAATGTCATTTCTCTGCCTTAGCATAGGGTAGGTGTGATCCTGCTGTCTGGGTGAAGACATGTACATCAGATCCGGTCCTCTCGGCTATGGAGAGAGGAACAGGTGCCTACAGGATAGGACTCACCTGCAACTTATGTAGACATTTAAATTAGGGTGGATGAATTGCTCCTAAAAGCACTTGTTTATCTCCCTTGACAGTTGTGGGAGCCTGGGGTGATGTTCTCAGCTGTGCTCAGATACAAGAGCAGCTGAATCCTGACTTTGCAGTTAGTGAAAGTATTTCCTGGAGTGGGGGAAATCCTAAATCGAGTGAAAGTGCTCATGCTTTTACTCCATCCAGATGAGCATGGATTTGCCAGTTGCTGACACAAAAAGGAGCTGAACATTCTGATGTAACTTCTGGTAAATTTTCTTCTTGCAGCTTTTCCAGTTTAGGCTGGTGAGCGCGGGAAGGATCAGGAGTGAAAGGAAAGGGATCATGGTATGTCATGTGTGATAAGCATGGTGGGAAATAAGCAGAAGTTCTGGCCTGTGCCTAGTTTTCAGAGCACTTGAACTCCAGAGCCAGCAGTTCCCAAAGCAGCTGAATACGATGTGCACCCAGCAATGAAACCACAGACACTGGCTCCTGCACTAACCCGTTCCCCCCCACCCAGTCTTCTCAGCTACATAAAACTCAGGTATCTGATCTAAAGTAGCCATCGTGGCTCCCTGGAGAAAGCAATTAGCTCCATCCCATCCCCGGAGGGAGCTATTATCTCATCTGGTTTAGAGCTCTTAGAATGGGCTGAGGATGGGGCTCTCTGTGACTGCCTACACCTCTCCTGGCTGCTTATTCTGTTTACTAAGGAGGATAAATTCCTCGAAATGAAACTCAGCAAAATACTGAGAGCACTTTGAATACACCTAACTATACAAAACAGATTGAGGGCAAATTTAGCCCATCCACCCACAAGATGGCAATCCTTGCTTGAGGGGAAACCTTCTGTTCCTTCCTCTCATCCCAGACCTTGCAGGGATGAGAGGATGTGATAGGGACTTCCCAGCTCTCAGTGAAGGAAACAAGGCTATATTAATTCATCCTGGGGTCTCAGCTCTCCCTAAATCAGCAGTCTGTACAGCCAGCCACAGCCTGCCTGAATGTTCCTATATATCAAACCTGAACAAAATGTTGACAAAAGAGCTGAATTTCATTCACTAATTCAAGAAGCAGCCTGGGTGAAGAGATGTCAAATTAAAGTTTCTCCTTTCCTCCAGCTCCAGACTTCACCCAGCTCCCCCATTCCAGTGGCAAACCGGTGCACAGTCAGCCTCCCATAACACAAGGCAGAGCGTGCAGAAACTGGTGGTGATGTGTGGACCCAGGCTGCAAGCTGAGTGCAGCCAAAATGAAAAACCCTCCATCCTCTCCATGCACCCACTTTGCACGGGCAAGGAGCTGTTTTGCGTGACAGATAAGAGCTGCAAAGCAGGCACGTCAGCACTGTGGCGAGGGTCAGTGCTATTTTGATATCTGGAGATGCTCTAATTATAGTGTTGGGAAGGCTGGAAGCTGCTAGATTTGATATGGGAATAATGTGACACAAGAGTTGCAAAGTAAAGACACTTGTTGTTTTGATCCTCATTTCTTAACTCGGGGAAAAAGCCTTTGAGGAAAGAAAAGCAACTTTAAGGTTATAATTCGGTCCCAGGAATTCTGAACGTATACATATAATTAGACACAGAAGAAAAATCAAGGCAGCCTTGTGTTTATTGCACTGGCTCCATCTCCTGCACTTTTGGCACTGTGTGTTTGCAGCTGAGCTTCAGCCAGTTGACTGGGCGGTTAAATATCCTTCACCAGGATAAACAGCTGAGGAAGCCTTGTAGCTCACTCACACACAATGCCTTTGGTGGGTGTTCAGGCAAGTACATGGCTTTATATATTGTGCTGTTCCTCTCTGCTACCTGCTCCATACTCTGCTCTGCCTCACTGTAAAACTTTCCCTGGGTTGCTCTTCAGCGTTACAGGATTTACAGCAGCATAAGTTTTATGCTCTGGTTATTTTTAGGGTGCTCTCCCTGGATAGTTGTGAGCTGCACAGCCTGCAGAAGCCTTTGCTTGAAGCATCTCAGAGCAGTCACCTGTCCCCGGTAGCAGGGAAATTTCAGGAGGTGGGATGAGCACTAAATTGACTCCAGCACTCAGCTCTGCTGTTCCTTTTCTGACTGGCCTTGGGTGAGTCACTTTGCAACCTGGTGCCTCTGTTTACCATTCTGACAGACAGGAAAAGCAGTACAGAGCCAGCTGGGTGAAACATTCTTGGTCACTTGGACAAACACAGAAATCAGAAAAGGGAAATAGATTCCTCAATATCACTTATGATCCACCTCCTGGGACTGCTGCCCACTTCTTGTCTGCACCACCTTTCCCAATGCCTTGCTCTTCCAGGGTCTCCCACTTCCAGAGATCCTCATACTTCCATGGCACACCTCCACCCCTCCTGTGCTTCAGCAACCTCTCCTCCAACTATCTCTTTTCACAATCTCAGTGGAGCATATTGTCTCCATTTTCTTTTTCCTTTCCTCCAGAGATTCCCCCCTCCCCCCCCCCCCCCCTTAAATACTGGCTGCTCTTTTCAGTTTAGGCAGGCTGGCACTCTCCCTGTCCCCTCTCCCATGCCCACCACAGCAGACAGGGCACTACCTGCTCCCCCATGGGCAGCTCGGTCAGTGATTTCTTCCAGTTTTTTCCACTTAGGAGAGAGGCTACTTATTTCCAATTTTTTTCTTAGTTGTGAGAATATTTGCACCATGCACAGTCATGATTTTATTTATTTATTTGTTTTTTAATTTGAGCAGTAGGAAAGGACTGGGAACCAGTATCTGGTGTAATGCCAGAGCAATGGAGAAGCGACAAGGACAAGTTTTGATCTGTTTACTTTGATACTATTCCTGAGGCAAGGATCAATCACCTAAAATCAGAGACACTGTAAACAACATACTGTAAATACAGCTAAAATCAAATACACTGATACCCTTTCATTTTATCCAAGACTGGGTTTAGTCAAGTCTGGGCCAAAGTTATCCCAGGTGTAATTCCAGTAACAGCAGTAAACATTGGACCAGAGAGGAACTCAGTTCATTTGCCTTACCTTACTGACAAATGGTTTATGGAAACTGCAAAACTGCCAATGCAAGCACAAGTGTAAGAAAGGATGCAACTTCATAGCAATCCCCTCTCCATGGTCACCATGGCTATTTGTGCTTTGTTCCACTCTATTTACAAATTATTAAACATATTGACCACAGCTCTGTGTTTTGAAATCAAAAAGGCAAAGAATCCATTTTTATTACTTTATTAACCTTTTTTATTTAACCTGGTAATAGAACTACTCAACTGTGTGGTAAAATCTCAATTAAAATTTGCCTTAGCTCCAGGAGCCACACAGGCAAATGCTCCAGTAGTTATCAGAGTTGGTTTCCCGGTAAAAGCTGTGCTCTGTTATCAGATTCTGTTATGCAGTACATGGATCTCTGCTATCCAGCCAGCAGCATTTCAGGAGGTGGTTTGAAAGCTTTCAGGCTCTCCCAATGATTGTTTCACTTTTCTTTCACAGTAATTACAGTCTCTTCATTTAATTTCAATGGAAACTTTAGCGTTTTAGACCTTGCCCATGTAGCTGAATGCTCATCTCTGGATCTTATTTCCAGTCCTCAGGAGGACTGGTTTTGATGACCTAGTCTGATTACAGCATCTTTGACAGCTTTAAAGGAATTTGCTCTGGGGAAGGAGACAGCTGCTGCTCTGATGAAGGATTTTTCTGAGCAGGCCTCCCAAGCTAGATATGTCAGCGTGAGATGCTGCCTACATTTTTCACTGTGACCAACAGGTACGTCTAAAAAAGGTTGTGTGTTCTTGCCTGCATAGGCCAGTGTGCAGAAAGCCTCTGTCGTTAAACTGCCTAACCTGTTTCTCTCAAAACGCGGCAGCTTCTTGGCTTCTTTTCCCGTATGTTGTATATTCAGCCTCTCTGAAAACTGTGGGCCAAATCTTTTTTCTGGTGTAAAGTGGCATTGATCCTTCAGTTGATACAGACTTCAGGTCAGGAACAGTCTCTTTACCAGTATCTATAGTTCTTGTACAGCTCTGGTCTTAAACAAGACTTATGAATATGAGCACATTATTTATGAGCTATAGTAACACTTATTAGGAGCTGCAATAAAATGTCTTAGCAGACTTTTTAGAATTGAATCAGTATAAAAGCAATATGATAGCCTGCTTCCTTAGAGCCCGCTTTTCATGAATGTTGAAAGCAAGATAGACATTTCAGTTCCCAAACAACCCTCTTTACCTCCAGAAATCAGGTCTGATTTGCTTAACACAGTGTGGATTAGGAAATCTCTATGTTCCTTTCCTAATGACATTCCTAAACTGGGAATTAACTCCATTTTGCTCAGATAAGGCACCTAGAGTGAATGGGTCATTCAGACAGGAATATTTTGCAATAAAGGGTTTTGACAAGTATCTGAATTTACAAAGTTCTTTATATTCATCCTGGAGCAGCTACTTTGTTTTTTGGGGAGCAAATAAAGCAAAGATTTCAGATAGGAGAGTCAGAACTACCACTGCATGTACTCTTGGACAGAGTCAAGATTTGGGAGAACTAATCCCCAAGACATCTTCAGCCTTGGTTTTGTAAAATGGGTAAGCAGGTAGCTTGGAGGTCTGAGAGGTTTTTGGTGCACTGGAGTGGTACACTGAACTGAGAAGTAAAGGTGAGAACTACTGGTGCCACCTGCTCCAAATTCTCCAAATTCCTCCTTTGCATTGTTTATTTATGTTTCACATCCCCGGAGGAAAAAAAAAAGGAAAAAAAAGAAAAAAAAATAGAGGGAAGTGGTGCCATTTTTCTGCCTCGCAGTTATTTGATTTGGATTTGGCAAAGACAAAGGAGCTGAAGGTGTCCTTTCTGAAATAACAATGGGAAGCACAGAACAGAGAGTGTATTGTGGCCATGCAAAGCCCCAGCTTTGATTAGTGGGGAACTTCTTGGTGTCCTTGTGTGAGCCACCATCAGTATTACACAAGATCCTCCTGAAAGACATGACAGAGTGGCTTCCTCTGGGTTAAAGAACTCCTCTCCCCTTCTAGTCTCAGATGTGCTTTTTCTACATGCTTTAGCCAAGGGACATGTTCTGCATCCAAGGAAAATTTGCAGGTTTCAAGAAAGTGCATCTTTCTTGATATACCCACCTATCTGAAACAGGAGGGGCACCCAACACCTGGATCACTCATCAGTCTGGTAGCAGGCTGCAGACAGGTCTTCAGCATTTGCTGCCACCATGACAAATGACAGGCAAAGCCACCCAGCACAGCCTGAGGCTGGAGGAACAGGTGAGGAGTAGGGCTCGCTACTGGGCTTAGAAATGGGAACCAGGTGTTGTGCAGAGGTGGCTGAATATGAGGAAAGTTCGTGTAAAGGGAAGGTAGTGTGAAGTAGACAGATACTCTGCTTAAAGCACATGAGTGAAGAAAGTATATTACTCAGTAAATGATTATTCCGAGTATATTATTCAGAAGTGTCAGTGCATTAGGAGTGCCAGAAATGCTAGAAATTCACCACTTCTAATAAGCTAGTGATAGCAGTCCAGGCAGTGAGAATGTGACAGTGAAATTACTTGTCCTTTTGGCAGAAGCCAGTAGAGCCATAGCTCAAGATAGCAGAGTGCCAACCTTGCAGTCAGATTTTGCCCCTCACGGTCATGTTACTTTAAAGAGAGAAAAATAGAAATTATTGCTTTGGTCACAAGAAACTTGATATCTGTGTTTTGGGATCAACAATACTTTGTCCTGGTCTTTGTGCTTCCTAGTGCTTTACTTAACAAAAGAAAAATGCCATTACACCTGGACTAACAAATTTCCATTTGCTGCAATATTCTGTCAGGGCTATAAGGAGAAAGGCAGCTCAGTCAAGGTGCAGAGATAAGTTTTGCTTGCTTGATGGAGATCCATCAGTCCCATAGATGCAAGTGGCAGAGGTGAAATCCTGCCTGGGTTCCACATTTAAAGCTCTTCATTAGAGTCAGTGGCATCCCTGACTGTGGAGTGGGAAACAACCAGGTGTCCTATTTTTTAGAAATACCTTTTTTTAGAAATACTGCACAAAAAAAGATTTGTAAAGAAAATATGACAGTCAAACAGAAGGCAACTTATCTGTAAAGAAGTCTTGTAGCATCCCTTGCTAATAACCTTTTGATTTGGACTGTCAAATATATCATCAAAGAAGTTGACACTATTTCCCAGCTTTGGCATATCCGTGCATCAAACGACAAAGGCTGCCAGAAGCAGGAGTGTCAGTAAAAGGTGACACTCAGCAGCCTCAGAGGTGTCACAGAGGCAGGAGGGAACTTCTGGGGAGGAGGAATGGTGGCATCACCTTTCCATCATCTTCAGTTTAGAGCTGGAAAGAGCCTCTTGGCCCAGTATGCTTCAAAAAAGTTCTAATGTTTTCTCAGCTTTCCAATACACAGGGAGAAATGCCAACACAAGGTAGGAAGTATAAGAACACTTCAATCTCAATACTTCTCCAAGAAATGCTTGCTAGAATGGGTATAATGCACAAAAGAGAGAATGTAAGACATGAAACTAGCTCTCTGTACCCAAAAGTTTTGCTTCTGCCAGGGAACAGTCATGTAGTCAGAATCACAAAATAGACTAAGAGCTCAGCTTTGATGCTCCTTCCTTACATTATTAATTCAGCATCTCCCCAGCTGTCCCATGAAGCTTTATTCATTGCCTTTGCATTTGTCTGGCTTTAAAAGAAAAAGCAATATAATTTCCATTGTTTCACTGAAGAAACTGATTGAAAAGCTCATACATTTGAGATGATGAAAAATATGCTGATGAAAATGCTTCACACTGGAAAGAAATGCATTTGTTGAAGTAGAGTTGATTCTGACCAACTTATTAATTTAAGCTGAGAGGTTTCCTGGTCCCGGACCAAATTTCTGATAAGAATGAAGGAGAGAATGGAGGAGAAAGAGAAAGAGCTGAGCTGTTACAAGGCAGCTAATAACAAGCTGTATCCTAGGGGCATCGCATTTGAAGGATCTGATTCAAACCTGCCAGGGATCAGAGCTGGACCCTGGTTTCCCACTCTAGTCTAAAAGCACATCCTGCTCTCGGATACCCCATTGTAAGACACAAATTGTCTTGGTGTGAGCAGGACCCTCCAACTGTGCTGCAGAAATGCCAAAGGATACTCTGCTTTGGAATGAAAGTTCAACTTAAATTTTCAGCTTGCCTGTGCAAAACATAACTGGCTTTTAGCCTGACTTATCTGTATAGTCTGATGTTGACTAGTGTTCTTTGATGTTCTGTCTGAATTTACCCTTGCTTATTTTCCTTGCCTCAGTTTAAATTCAGATGGAATTGAATATAGGCTCTAGAAGCACTCAGCCAGTTTTGGAAATTGTACCAATTACTCTTTGTTAAACTGACTTGTTTTACTCTGAATTCACCAGTCTCCAGGGCTTGGAGAGGTGGAGGAGAGAGACTTACATACTAATTACAAAAACAAATATCATCATTAAAAGACTTAATGTTAATGTAAAGTGGCTGCCAATGACAGAGGGATTTACCACTTGCTTTTCAGAATCTTTATCATCCAATATCACCATGCAAACTCTTTCCAATTCATGCATTTTTTTGCTCATTTGGGATTTTCTTACACTTCAATCTGCTATTTTCTCCATTTTTCTGTTCTTCTTTCATGTCATTAATCTAATCTAATCCCCTTCCAAGGTGACACTGCAAATGGAGCTCAAGTGCATTCACATCAATGCCTTCAAATCATCTCATGTAGCAGTGCCTGTGTCTAGGTGCTTTGCGATTCCCTTGGCTTCTTCTCTTCCCATTGCTGTCAGTCCCACTTGCTGCCCTTCTCAGGGCCAGTTTGGCATTAATGGCTGCCAGGTTTCTAAAATCCTTTAAGGACATACAGTGGCTCACAGAAGTCAATTGGAGTCTTTTGACATCTGGGATTTAGACAAAACCACTAATCCCCTTTTGAGGCTATATCCTGCAGTCATCCTAGCTGGATTTCTCCTCAGGTCAAAGTTCACCCAGGAAAATGGGCAGAAAACCCCAGTCAACACAACAGTAAACACAAAGTGATTACTGCTAAAATGGAACTCCTGAAAATAATTCCACTTTTGCTGTTTCTAAAGGGATTTCTTTACTTGCCTTTTCTCTGCTATGCCCTCTCAGATGTCTGCCTTCTGGCAGTGGGTTCCTCCTTCTCATTCATCTCATGGCTGATGGCAGCCCTGCCATCAGTAGCAGCCCAAATGCTTTAGGCAGAGGTTCCAGTTCCACTCCTTTTTGTTCCTAAAATATAATAAGCATGTGACAAAACCTAACTCAGAATGACCTCACTCACTGCAGCCCTGTCCATCTCCCACATTCCACATCAACAGGACTGGCTGATTTGGACTCAGTGAACCAACAGCAGATATTAGCATTTGGTTACGTGGTAACTCTTATTTGATCAATACATGCTTTACATTTAAGATCCCAGTGACAGGATGATCAGAATGAATTAGAAAACCTCAAGTGGAATAAACCTAATGGCTATGGGACATTTCTAAAATAAAAATGCATGTTGAATCACAAATAATAGCTTGGCTGCAGTCTCAGGAGTCTAATTATGACATGGATGTGGAATCATTCTGTAATTATTTAGAAAGTTCATTTCAGCAGCCAAAAATTCTCTCTGTGTTTACTATACATCATCACAAGTCCTCTGTGGTTATCTGTAACATCTACCAGGAAAGACACGTGAGTAAGAGAGGCAATTTTAAGAAATGGAGACAGATCTATGCCTTTTGTAAGTCAATGGATTCATGCCAGGGATGAATGGAGACCAGGTTCCTCAACAGAGTTAAATCATTTCCAGTCAGTCCAAAGAGAGCAGAGATTGCTGTGTCCTGCAGTGGGGATGTTCTCACCATATTGGAAAACCCTACAACTCTTCTGCTCAGTGCTTGTATCTTTGCCTCAGAAAAGAGCCCAGTTCAAAACCAGTACAAACCTGCACACACTGTGGATTTGAAACTGGTGCCACAGCTCCAGGAAGACAATTATCACTCTGAAGGCCCTGCTATGTGGTCCCTCTGTACTCAGTACCAGTGAGGCCACACCTTGAATCCTGTGTTCAGTTTTGGGCCCTTCACTACAAGAAAGACATTGAGGTGCTGCAGTGTGTCCAGAGAAGGGGAGTGGAGCTGGGGAAAGGTCTGGCGCACAAGTCTTATGAGGAGCAGCTGAGGGAACTGCTCCAGTTTAGACCATAGAAAATGAGGCTCACTCTCTACAACTACCTGAAAAGATGTAGTCAGGTGGGGATTGGCCTATTCTCCCAAGTAACAAGCAATACAACTAAGGGAGAGGGCCTCAGGTAGCACCAGGGGAGGTTTAGACTGGATATTAGAAAAAATTTCTTCACAAGAAGGGTTATCAAGCATTGGACCAGACTGCTCAGGGAAGTGGTTGAGTTGCCGTCCCTGGAGGTATTTAAAAGACATGTAGATGTGGCACCTGGGGACATGGTTTAGTGGTGGGCTTGACAGTGCTGGGTTAACAGTTGGACTCATGGACCTTAAAGGTTTTTTTCAACCTATTATATGGTTCTACATCCGCATATAAAGCCATGGCTCTGCCTTCAGAAATTAGTTCAGTTGTGATGGATCAGATGGCTGCATGTGATAATACCATCTCTAATCTAATTTTTGCAAAGATTAGCAATCCAGACCCACAGTTCCTGGATGAATGGCCCCAGGTCTGCCTACTTGCATCAAAGGGGAACTTACAGATCTGTGTGATCATGACAACTTCCAGCGCAGGGTAGTAATATCTAAAGGGCAGAGAGAAGGTCTCACTGGGAGGATAACCTTGTGGGTCCTCCACAGAGCACCACAGAGACTGCTGATGCTTCACTTTGTGCTGACCACAACTGCCCTTCCTTGGTGAAAAATGCACCTGGATACACAGATCTCTGGGCATCACAGGAATTAATGGATATACAGAAAAGAAAACTGATTGCTTTCAGCCAAGTGTTTTCAGAGCATCTTCCCATCAGTGCTTTGTCTCCATTATGCTTTGTTGTTAGTCTTTTTTTGCCCAACTACACCAAAACTCCCCATTTTGGAGTGACCACCAGACAACAGATTAATCATGACCCTTCAAGGTGTGGAATAGAAGCATGCAGTCCACAGAGCTGAATTTTGTCTTGAGGCTGGGATTTACATAGTGCTTTCTTTACTGGAAGGATTAGGAGCAGAAATAGTGCCATGCAACACCTCATGAGTATCCCACAATGTTCAGCAGTAAATCTGTTTCTCCAGAGGGAGAAAAAGGAAGAAGACAGCAGCTAATTATACTCTGTGGGGCAATTTGCCTTTTTATTTCCCGATGTGCTTCCTGACTAGTGGAAAATCACTCTTGGCAAATACAAAACTTACCTTGCTTCCAAAAGGAGCATCTCTAAATTATTAACCAAGAGTACACAGGACCGCGAAAGGTGGAATATTGAACAAAGGCTCAATTGACACTCTGGAAGTTGAGGAAGATACGGAAGACTCCTCTCTAATTTATTTATTCCTTTTCTGTTCTGTTATCCTGATATGCTGCTTCCAGTTACCACTGCACCCCACACTGTATGGTATTACGTGATTTTGTTTTCAGATTGTTGGAGATAAAGTTACTTCATTATTAATATATATGCACTGTGCATATCCATAAATATTGAATATATACGTGTGTGTAAACCTACTGGAAGTGTTAATAGTCAAGATAAACGAAGTCCATTATTGCAATGAGTGACTATTTCTATGACCCTATTTGCAATAAAACCAGATTCAATGATATGAGAAAATTGCTGGGTTTCAGAATAATTGAACCAGGCCAGACGAATCCTCACAAAGGCATCATTTACAAAGTACTTTGCTTGTCTAAAATATTTATTCCCGTAGAAGGAAATGGAAAAAGAGTTCATATGGTTACACAGCTATCCTGTGAGTGTAAAATGTTTTATCATGTTATGTTTATTTCCTAGATATCTTCCACTGGGGTATTGCAGAAAAAATACTGGCTATGCAGTTAATTCCTTTGTGTGGTCTGTTCATATTTATTCTCTGCGAAGTCAATCATGTTTTGTTCAGGCTTGTCTTGTTTTTCTGCTGAGCAAACACATAAGCAACCCCTTTCTTGTGAAAACTTATTTGCATATACAATATGCACCATTCAACATTGCTGCTACACAGAGAATTGAAATGTCTCTGCTTTCCCTCCTGTGTACCACGGGAAGTAGTGGAGTTCTTTCTGAAAATGTTCCTGTTGCTCTTTAAGACTGCAGTATATTGTTCATGTTTAAGGACTGCATCAGTAGTTATAGATAATTTTAGTTTGTCTTGTATTGAAAGCCTGGATAGATTTTTACTAGGAATGTTCACAGCAAAATGCTTCCAAGCAATCTACAGACAAAGAATTACTCCCAGCAATTATCCACTGAATAAATCTGAATAATGAATACATTCACAAAAGTCACTATCTATTTGTGAACAATTAGCTGAAAGAAATAGAGGTGACACTCGCAAGCTAAATAATTCATTTATGAATTATTTGTCCAGCTTTGCTTCTTGCATATGTTGCATGAAATGAGATCAAAGTTTAGATGAAAAATTATTTTTAAAAGAAGGGCAATGTTAAAGGAAATTCTTCCAGCTTCCAATGCAGAAATCATCCTACTATCATAACTGTTATTTATTACTAGTAATTTTAGAGGCTAGTGAAGTTATTTTCCTGGAGTCTTTTACTTTGTGCATTAAGCTGTGTTTTATTCCTAATAAATAACCAATTTCAGGTTGTTAGACTGCAATCAAAAGCAGTTGGTAGGAATGGAGCTGTCCCTGTTATGAGATTTGAACTCCTGGCATCTTTATCCACTGGAACTTGAGTGCCCAGGTAACTACTAATTATTCAAGCATTTACAACTATTACTATCAATATAAATAACATTGTGGAACAAAAATGAGAATGGGACTATGAAATGATCATTCCTGGCATTTAGATAACAATCTTTAATGAAAACATTTATGAGTTGCCCAATTATTTTTCAGTCAAGTGAACAGAAAATTTGTTTATATTTAAGGGAAATCTAGAACTGAAAAGAAATGGTTTCTGGCATCAAAAATTATAAATGTTGTCTCCATATGTCCATTTCTTGAAAACAACTACTCCCATCAACTATTCTGTCTGGGGTTTTTTGAGAAATTACCAAAAAGTTCTTGAGCAATTGCTTAGAAAACTGTGAGACTTTTCTTTTAACAAAACCAGATTCAGTGAAAAAGACAGGAACAAGATTTTTCATTCAGGTGTAAAAGTTTACTGCCACTCTGCAGGAATAAGAGGCTGCACAAGACCTTCTTATGTGCCTTGCTGGGTGACACTAGTAAAAATAAGTGAGACAATTCCCATGGAGAAAGTCAAAGCTAGATGAAGAATATAATTTTACTTCCTTCTTCCCACCTTCATCAGATTTGCTGGCCAAAGCAGGCAGGTAAATTCCATCTTACATTAATTAGTAGCAAGTGATTATCACAATAAGAGGAAGGAGGAACCAGAGAAGAGGCCAGGGACCATGGTTTGGTAGGATTTGTCACTTTTCTGTCTAGGATCTACTATGAACAAAATTTTGAAGAATGTCTTTTCCCTGCTAAAAGCCAGCTTAGATATTCCAAAATAACTTCTGTGAAACATTTGCAGGACACACTAGAGAGGGGATTTTGAGAGCATTTCACAAGTCCTGCAGCTGTGAGCCGGTTTCAGCATGAGGAAAAGCTCTCCATCATCCCAATGCACAGGAAAGAGAAGGTAAGTTAACTTTCTCCAGGTGGCTTTTAGATATGGTACATTCAGTGAAGAGTCCTAGACCAGCCAAGTCTGTTCTTCTCCATGTTGATACTGATGCCACTGCTGGGAAGGGCACGGCTTGAGGACAGCAGATCCATGCAGAGGCTGAGCTGCAGGAGGGCAGCGAGGCTGGAAGGGTCTACTGACCCCACATCAGCCACAGATGCCTCCTCTACTTTGCTGGCCCAGTTTGCTCCGGGGGAGGATCCCAACCCATTCCCCAGATTCCTGAGAGAAGGTTAAAACAGTGAAGCCCACAGAGCTTCTGATTCCTACTGTCAACATGAGCATCTTGCAACTCTTGCTAAACTGGGTAGGTGCAGAACGAGGGCCGGTCTGAGCATGCCCTGGGAGAATCTATCCAACCACCTGGGAAAAAACCAAACACCATAGTATTTTAGACATGCCACAGCAAATAAATAGCTCCAGGAAACAAACAACAAAAAAAGCACAAGCTTGTGCTTGCAGGGACAGTAAACCACCATATTTCAGCAGTCATGGCAGGTATTTCTGACTAAAAATTGTATGTTTGATGATGACCAACCTTCAGCATTTGACAAGGGGCTGTTAAAGCCTCTTGAACAGTAAATCACCTCTTTTCCCATCAATAATTTTATTATGATATTTGTAGAAATGTAAAATGTTAAAATCCCACTTTATTGCTATAATAATGGATTTAATTTGAAAAACATATAAAGTGAGGCCATAACTGTACTGGAGGGATATATATATGTGATGCCACTACATCTATATAATTTCCTGATGTCTTTACCCACATATTTTGAATGGAAGAAGGAATAAAAGCAATTCTACTTGCAAGGTTTTTGAGATTGGGATTGGATTCTGAAAAGGAAAACAACATTATCACAGAAATGTAAAAATTATGATAAAAAACCAGCCTAAATTTCACATTTATAAAAAAAAAAAAAGAAGAAAAAAAAGAAAAAAACAACGTAGGTGTTTATCTGTGATTTGCTCCATTCAGGCCCTTCCCTGTTGCCAGGAAAACCCTGTTTTCCAGCTGCACAATCAGTACTATCACTATGTGCTATTTTTGGCTACTGAGTACATTTCATGTAGCGTCATCCTTCCCACACCAACACTGGTATGAAGGGCGGAAACTCTTCTTTCCACTCCTCTGTCATTTGTTGCTGCTCCCATCTGCTCAGTGGCACTGCCTGCTCCATCCTCACTGTGGAGGGATCTCCAGGTGATTTTCCCTGTTCCTTCTCATTTCCTCGAGCAAGTGGGTTTCCCTCCAAAGCTTCATGTGGGACACTTCATGGTGGCATCCAGAGTACATGTCCCAGATATGTCCAGTTCCACCTTCTGGTCCTAGTGCAGAGGAGCTGCCGGTAAGTAACCCTTTGATGGGCGATAGAGTCCTTGTGTCCAACTCCTGAAGCTTTTTGCAAATGGGCTGTTTTTAAGGTCGTATAATTTCCCAGCTCTCACTTTGGTAGGTTTCCAGCTCTTGTCAGGATATGTTAATGCCAGGTTTCTGTCTGAGGGGAGAATGCATTATTTCTTCTGACACTCTGTAGCTTTGATTTCCATAAGTTATTAAAGTCTAGTACATATCATAAAGCTACTTCCTTTTCAAGGTCTCCCTTTGCTAGGTGCTACCCAACCAGCTAGTTGTTTAATATTTTTCTCTCCTGACATAGTATCACTGTTAAGTATTTGGAAAAGCTCAAATGGACAAAAGCTGCACTTGGAGTTATAAATCTTTTCAAATTTAAGGTTCAGTTTCCTCAGTTGTGCCACAGGAAGAGCCCTCATAGCTAAAGCTATAACCACCTCTAACCTGAGCTGGGCTGTGTCTCCCTAAACCTGTTTAATTTTACACAGAATAATCAAATATTCATTATGTGAGTAAGTGTGTGTGTGTGTGTGTGGCTGCAGCAGAGTGATTAGGGTACTCACCTGGTAGATGAGAGACCCTGTTCCCAGTGACCGCTCCAATGAATATTTAAGTATTACATATTAAGTATTCATTGGAGCAAGGATAGGAGCAGACTTCTGCCACCCCCAAGGGAGCACCCAAACACCAGGCTGTAAAGTCACTCTTTCCTTCTTTAGCTCAATGAATATTTAATTATTCAAGGCCAAACAAGACGGCTTTAGTGGCAGAGACTGAGATTCCCTGCTCCCATATGCATACCGTAGCTCTGATGGTGAGGGCTTGTATACAGGAGATGTGGGTTTGTATTTCTTTGGACTTGGAAAGAAGTTGAATCCAGGTTTTCCATACCCTGAATGGGGCTTCCAGCTTCTGAGCTGCTGAATGAAAAATACAGAGCTCCAACACACACTGTCCATGGTCATGAGACAGAGGTGTTATGACCCCAAGATCAGAGAAAGCATCCTTATCAGTGAAAAGGGTGGGTTTATACATCTCTCAGGAGGAGGTAGCAAGCTGAAGATGTTCCTCATTCCGTGGCAGTTCCAGCTGGCTATGCTATGTGCCTTTCTGAGGTTATTCAGAGAGTGATGCATAAGAAAATGTGCTCATCTTCTTTACTCCGGGGTCTGACACCCCCAGACTGTAGTTAATGGCACCTGCTCCTGCAGCCCAAGGAGTGGATGTGTGAAAAGGTGACTTTGGGGAAAGCATCCAAAGAGAAAAGGTAAGGCAAGGGTATTTGAATCTAGAAAAGTACACAAGTAGAGAATTGAGGAATAGGAAGATTAAAGCAAGAAGAAAAACATGGAGTAAGGAGCAAGCAATCCTTGAGTGGGGAAGTAACACACAAGAGGAAAAAAAGGAGCAGGGACAGTGACCAGAAGGCACAAACAAATCATCTCAGAAATAATATCCTTTACCTAGCAGAGGAACAGAGGGAGTAGGGAGAAAGGGCTAGAGAAGATGACTTCAATCTTAAAAATAAAATGCAGAGAATCTCTATCACACACTTGAGTCTTTGAAAAATAGAAAATTTGCTGTCTGCTCTCCAATTCCAGAGGATGGTGAAGATTCACTTTAGATTTGCTTTGGGGAGTTGATTCACTCTGGATTCACTTTGGGGAGTTGACTGTGGGAGCATTCCTATGCAGAAGAGTGACTTATTACTGTTATTGCAGTTCTGTTTCTTGTAATTTCAAAGAATCCACAGCATTATGATTCTCTTGTTAAAAACTGTGGCTTCCAAGCAAAAACCAGAGCAACAACATAAATGCAATATCGAAGTGCCAATAAATTACCTTTTTGTACCCATCAGGATTGTGTCCAAACCCAAGTCTGCTGCATAGTCCCAGTTGTTGAAATGGCAGCACTGCATTCCAGATGGAACTGCTGAGCTCTGAACATTTCAAAGGTTCTCCAAATGATATGGTTCATGTATTTCATATCACAGTTTTGTCCATCTACCCCAAGGCTGTTGAGCAGCCACCTTCAGCCGCTGTTCGCTGCAATTTAGAGAAATGCTTTCCTAACACTTTATTGCCCATTACTTGAACTAACCTTTTCCCTGAGAATACAGTTTTAGAGTACTGAATGTCTATGACAATGAAGGAATACCCCTATTGTCTTGCCATAAATAACACAGTGGTCTGACTATAAATATCCAAGCAGATGTGTTACATACCTATAGCCACAACATAGCCATAGAAGCTCAGAACTTCACCCAGACACATTAACCCTGTTTCAATGGCCGTGTGTTTTGTGTTTTGATCAACTCTTTAGGCAGATGACAGTAGCTATCCTCCTTCAATACTGAGGAAAAGGCAACCTGTGGATCAAGCTGTGGGGGAAAAGCGGAAAGTAGAGAGAAGGGTTCGATTTCGTGAGCCAGAAGTCATTGAACATGGTATGCTCAAGCTATTAAGCCTTTTGGCATGACCTTTCTAGCTTTTAACATCCACCCTGTCTGTCCACATCAGCTTCCTCCTCTGAGAATATTATTTGTGATTTTCAGCTCTGCGTGGAGCAGAGGATGTACAGTTTTTGCTCCGTGCTCTGCAGAATTGTATCTGGTTGATTTGCCTGCCTGCCCTGGGAGGAGACAGGCTCCTGCACCCTCAGCTGTTCTCACAGTGGCCTCCTGAGTCAACCCCCACAGGGATCATTGTAGACCATGGGTTTGGCTGAGCCCCAGGGCTACCCCAGAACAATGTATCCACTCATAAAAAGGATCTCAGACAGATTTTAAACATGCTTATGTCATTCTGGGTACCTAGGATGCAACAGGAAGGCGGGAGCCAGCCCTGTCATGTTTTTGAGCAGCATGCATGCCACAGAATACAATAGCAGAGGTCTAAGCCTAGCAGCCAGGATGTAATAATTTCTGCCAATGAAGGCACCCAAGGAATGACACAGCCAACAAAACCTCTGGTCATTTCAGTTATGAGCCAAAATAGCAGCTTACAGATAGGTCAGCTGGGAGTGACCATAAGCAGAGGTCTGGCACAATGATCCAATTTGCACTTCTGCATGTGCTATATGCAATACTAAATAAGAGCTATTCTTGTTACATTCTGACTCTCTCCAATTTGACCCAAGTAAGAAAATTGTATTTATTGGTAGAGAACTAAAATTGTATGGGTTTGATACGTCAGTCAGTAAAAGCACAGGTGACAGAATGGTAACATTTATATTCCAGCCACCTGTTTTGACTGCTACAGCTTCTGAAAACAAGCCTCGGCATCTACTGATGTGTCCGTAAACAGAACTCTCATTTGTTTGGCAACACATTGTTTGGGATGCCTCCTGACGCAGGAGGGGAAAGCTATTTCTTGATAAGGTTGTTGCCATGGCCTGGGCTTTCCCATCAAAACTGAACTCCTGGAAACGCTCTGTGAGTCAGTCCTAAATTTACCCAAACTCATTTGACTGCTCAAGAGGATTTTGATGGGAGTTAATAACTCCCTCAGCTCTCTGCCAGGGTCCCTGCCGGCAGTGCTGGTAATCCTGCAGTCAGTCCAGCCCAGAGGGACCAGGTTGGTCTCCCACTGGCTCTGATTTCAGCACAGCCATGCTGGAACTCCAGGGAGCTGCAAGGATGGAGAAGACGTTTCCATGAAGACATGAGAAACATTCCAACCCATAATTAGTATTCTGTGATTTAAATTATTTACTGTTTGTCCACACATTATTAACATTAAGGCTGGTAAGATGAACATTTCTGGCACCAGTGAAAATTTTCCATTCTATGGACTCTTCATCCTGGATTGTGTCTGGGCCCCGGCTGCCAAGCAGAGGGATTTCCAGGATATTGTTGGATGAAAGTAATCTGAGGGTGGGCCTTGCCTACTTAACTTTCATACTTCTGATCTATCTCCTTTCCTTTCTAAAAATTATTTGGAATAGGCAGGTTTTCTTTGCAGGAGCTGATTACTGACTGCCCTGCAACAGCAGTAAACTCTGCCTCTGAACTCTTCCATACAATAATTTTTCTCACTTTCCTGAAGTGCACCTGCATCTGCATGTTTGCACGGAGTGGATAGATCCTCACCCAGAGCCAAAAGTGTTGTAAGAGGAGGCTCAGCATCTATAAAGTGACAGGCAATTTCAGAGACACCACTTGGTGCTTGCTTTTATGTTCACCTGCTGCCAAGAGACCTTTCCAGGCGTGTAAGAACATTTTCATTCTGTTTTCTAGCCATTTCCTGCTGTGACTACGTAGTGGGTAAGTTGAATTTTCACATTATAACTGTGAGCCATCCATAGCATTAACCTGAGTTTGCTTTTGTGGCTGCTGGGATGCACTGTGCAAATACACCCTCCGTGTACACAGCATTTCGTGCTGTCAGTGGTTGTTGCTTTTTCTTCTCAGCATAAGCAGCACAAGGTGCTGATGAGGTCTGGTACAATTTTAAACAAGACGTCTAGTGAGACAAATAGTGGAAACAAAAATGAAATCCCTGAAGCTATTTTTAATTTAAATATAATTAATATATTTTATGGCAATAGAATAGGTACAGGTTTTTCACTAAGATATGCAAGGAAAGCACCCCAAGCGAAACAATAGTTCTCCCTGCTGAGTTTTGTGTGTGAGGAAGAGACAATTCATTTATATGCTGGCAGCAGGGTAGAAATAATAAAAATAATGTGTTTTTTTTTTTTTTTTTTTTTTTGTTCAAGGCCAGGCAGCCTTACAGACCCTGAAGCAAATGTGTGTATCTGGATTTCTTATGAGGGTGATAATTTCTAGGGGCCCTGGCCAAAATCCAGCCCCTGCTATATGCAATGCAGTGAGAGGAGAGGGGTACATATATATACATATATATATATGTATATATATACACGCACACAGATCCATAGTGTTGGGAGGCCAAAAAGCCTCCCAGACAGATGTCCCCATATCCCCTAGCTATTGCTGTTGTCCGGGAAAAGGGTTAGTGTGCTCATGACAATGGAAGCATCAGCTAAGGCAGCTATTGGGCTAGAAAGAAGGTGCTATAGGCAGGAGAGAGACAGGTGGGAAAGCAAAGATCAAATATTCTTCAGGGGACAGTGGAACTGTGTGTCCAAGGCAGAAACTGAAACAAAACTTCCTGTGTCTGGGTCCAGTGCTTTTCTCAGATGAGTTGCCATGAGACTGGGCACACGCCTGTGGCTGTGCGTGCTCTTCCAACAGGCAATTTAACTAACAAATTTAAGCATTAAATTTCTACTTGTAATCTAGAAAAACAAATTTAAATTTCAGCCCATAACTGTAGTGATGTACTGAAGCTGTTGTGAGCATAGCTTATGTCTATTCTGTGCATGGAAATATTTTTGCACATTACCTTTTTTTCTGTTCATGGACTGAATATACGTCCTAATTTTGCTGATTGGAAAACTCAAGTTTGCATTCGAGGTCACCTGGAAATAACTTTTGCAAGGTTGAAAAAGGTTATAAGAAGTTCACAGAAAAGGGCTGATGTGAAAAGCTGTTCAGCTTTCACAGAAAGGTTTCACTGCTCCCATGTGTGCTCATCAGCCAAGTCCCTCACTGTGAAAGGCAGGTGGGCACCCAGTGGAGAACTGTAGCCTATGGTGTGAGAAATCACACAAGGGAAAAGAACTTCCAGCTCACAAATCTCTGCAAATACAGAAAGTGGTGAGCAATTCCCTGGCTAAACACCTTCATATCAACCATTCATAGAATAATGCCAAATAAACAAATTTATAAAAACGGAATTCTGCTTGTGGATAATTTGCAAACAGAAAGAAGGGCTAAATTCAAATGAATAAATTATTTGCTCCAAATAATTCACTCAGATCTATTATGGGACATTGATTTGGTTTCTGGTTAGCTGTAAAATGACTGCCTATTAACATTTTACCTTTTCCCCATGCACTTTTTGATACATTATTATGTGTTTCCTGCTTGGTTTTATGACTTTTACCTTCCTTTCTGTACATCTGTATGACAGTTTAATTGACTGGTGTGTATTCCAGGGCTCGGAGTAGAAGCTAATTTAAATATGTTACAGCTAATGTTGGCCCTTTACCCATAATAATACGCTCCACATTTTTATCTCCTTATTGATTATGTGCATATGGCAGGAAAATAGCTGTAGACTACGGGTTTTATTCAGGCATGAATTTGGCTTTATACTGCGTGTTTAATACTCTAAGTGCTTTATAAAATAGTACAGACTGTGGAATGGCCATGAAGTCAAACAGAGCAGCCAGATCTGAATCAAACTGGATCCCCGAGGCATGCGGATGGATAAACACGTGCAAGGATTGGGGCACAGATGTCAGCAAGCTAAATGTAGCCCTCTGATTTCCACATGTGTGCTGTGCCTGACCCAGGGTGCTTTAAACAAACTTGAACTCTATTTTGAAGACAAGAAAAATGTTTACAGGTTGTTCCTGCCTTAGAGCAAGTGCAGAGGATGTTCCAGTGTAATTAGCACATGTAGCACTTAGAGAGTGGTTAAAACTGCCAGAGCTTTCTAAACATTTTCTAACCCCTTGGTTAATGGAGCCACGTTTCAGTTCTTACCATATTTAGCAGGAGTCCCAAACAAGCTGAGTTACCAGGGAAAAGGATGGAAATCTACACCTTGTCTCTTTTATGGAGCATTTGTGATCATTAAATATTGGATGAAGTAGCTTCATATTCTCCTAGTATTCAACTTAATATATAGTGTAAAAGTATAAAAACTAATTGCTGGAGGGCTACTTGAGATCACACATTAACTATGGTAATCCTGTTCCTATTGTATGTAATTAAACCCTTTAAATGCTCCATTAGATGATATATTTTATACTCACCACCCTCCATCAGCAGGTGTGACTCACTATTGCTTAACTGATGTGTATGGAAGCACTCACAACCAGAGCCCTGTGTACCCTGCTGTTCCCAGAAAACTGGTACAAATGCATCAGCAGGGGACCAAATTTGGGAAGTGTTTAAGATGACACTAAAATAACGCTGCTTTCTTTTTTTTCTCCTCATCACCATTCAGTAGATGACAGGTCATCATCTGGATTGCCTGTGCTCCTGTGGCTCTCATTTTGTGCAGTGCTGATCCTTGCTGTGAGTCTCTACTACACCAGCATGAAGCAAGATGTCAAAGTCCTGGAGGAATTTCAATCCCGACTTGTTATCTTCTTTCTTCATATAAGACATGTTGCTCAGAGATGTTGGACTTGGTTTGTGAAGCAGTAGCAATGTCCTTCAGCCTGACACTGTTAAGCAGCATGAGCCAGTGCAAAACTCCCAGTTTACTCCAGCCACATGCAAGGAAACACATGATCATCCACCTCAAAGAGCAAGAAAATCACCCCTGTTGTGCATCATCCAGCAGCCACTTCTTTTTTCTTCTTTGTTTGTTTTTCCACATCAATGAACAGTCATTACCAGTGCCTTGAGTTCTCACCAAACTCATGCTCCATCACCCTGAACAGCAAACAAGTATCTCAGTTTTGTCCCCCATAGTTTATGAACTGCTGATATGAGGAGCAAAAGTAGAGAGAGAAACAGATTGATCTGTGCAGGCAGCAGCAAGCTCTGAGGAAAAATCTCCTGAGTCTCAGGTCAAGGCTTTAGATATCAAATCACCTTTCTCCTTAAGTCTCCTAAGAGCTATTCTGCAAAAGTTAAAATAAAGCAGAACTATTGCACCAACACTTCTCTGGTGGCCAAAGGTTTGACAAACTGCTGTATTTATACACCTGAAATGTTTATTAGTAAAATCCCAGCAAATGGCTTTCTCGTTTCCCTCCATGCATTTTTTTTTTACTCCATGGGCAAAAGCTGTTTCTTACTGATTCACTTAACTCCCAGGAGTGAAAAACAACACGAAAACTCATTTAAACAGAAAATAGTTTATTTGCCTAACATAAAAAATAGCAGCATTGAAACTCAGGCTAATCATCAGATCGGTAGTTTAATCCTCTGGGTTTGATTCAGTCCATAAACTCTGCGAGCTGACTTAAAAGATTTATGATAATGCTTGTATTCAGCCAGAGGTTATACTTTTTATGCCCTAGTATTTGGGGCCTTATATCACAGCAATATGGACTGGTTATGAAGGAGTGGGAGGCCAAGTCCCTTTACCCCTCCACTGCCCCCCATACTATGCGGGTCTCTGAAGAGAATCCTATTAATGGAGATCATGTAAAATGGTGCTCTGGGTATCTGAGAGGAGAGCAAATTAGTACAAGCTTGCAAGCTTCAAAGAACCAGCACAAACAGCTTTTTAGGCCTTAGATTCTTCACAAGTAGTACCTGATATGTGCTTGGAGTTATTTGGTATGATAAAATTGACATCAGAACCTGTAAAAGCTGAAGAAAAGGAAGCAGGAAAAAAAGGGGGAAAGAAAACACTGCAGAGAAGATTAAGTGATGCCTGCAAGACCTTGGCTGGAATTCCCCTGCCAAGACAACCACCAAAAAGAAAAAAATGGTGCTTTATTTTTAATAGGATTTTTTAAGAGGGCCATACCTCTGCCCCAGCAATCTTCTTCCAAGCAGCCCAAGGACTTTAACCAGGAGATGATAAACAGAAATGCAATATGCAGCCTTCTCTCAAGAGGAGAGTAGGCAGCAACTTGATTGAGAACAAGTCAAAAAAATTGCTGCCCAGGATAGAAAGAAGTGACTTCAGTGGCTGTTCTCATGCTCTTCCTAAGCTGACAAAGCCACAGGCATTGCATTTGACATGTGCCGGTCTGGGAAGCAGAGGTTGCTGCAGGAGGAGTATTTGGCTCAGGGGCTCTGTATGCAAACCACTCAGGTACCCCAGCTCAGAGGGTAAGTTTCACACTGCTTCCCTCCCCTCTCCACTGTCTCAGCCCTGCTGTTTAGGTAATAAAAAAGAAAGGTTTTAAACTTGTGTGCTGGTGAATGTCTGATGAAAAGGTTTAGATTGGTGCCTGCACAGGGCAAGGGGGTCATTGCAACTTCTGTTTGCATCTTTTAATGTTTATGATCTTTTTCATGGTCATGTTGAAACTCTTTGGCAAGCCAGTGGTGTTCCTTTTTGGCTCTGGACTGACATGTCCTCCCAGCATGTAGCAATTAGGCCCTTCCAAACAGGAGCCTGTTTGAAGGGACAGTTCCCTCACTCCAAGTCATGGCACATTGCAGCAAAAATGCAAAGGTTGAGCTGACAAGAACAAGAGCAGTAGAGTGAACCCTTCCAGTATGTTAGCAACCTGGTTTCAGTAACTTTAAAAAAGCTGATGGTTAAGGTAAAACAGGAACTCCTCTTAGGGCTGTGAGGAAAAACGTGGAGGTGGTGTGAAGATCATATCTGTGCCCACCTTCCTGCACAGCTCCCCAGGAGATGGACATAGGACCACCTTTCTACTGGATCTGCTTTAAATGGAAAATGTCCATGTTCCTCTTGCTGGGGCCCAATTTTATCAGTGTGAGTGAGAATAGATATCACATCTGGGCTGTCAGGAACATTAAGCAGAGGAATGGCTATTCTTGGCTTTTGTGTTGGCTCTGGTTGGGACGGTTTTGGGCATGGGCAAAGGCAGCACTTGAGTTATCTGTTGAGGTCTCACCATGGCTTTACAAGGTCTCCCAGGTCAGGATTGTTTACTGTGGTCAGTCAGATATGTTGCAGGCTGCAAAAGGCCAAATTAAATTTGCCTCAAAGCCAGAAGATTTGAAATAAATAAAAGCTAAATTACGTTCCAAGGAGAGTGATGGCATTTCACAGGTGAAGAAACTGAAGCTAAGAAAGCCAATGCATCTGTGGGAGTGAATGAAGTAGGTCAATAACAAGTCTGGGAATAAGAGGAAAAATTCCAGCTCCCAGGTCTGCATTTGTTTACTGCTGCACAACTTCACTGTGGACACACCTGTTTTATTTCCTTCTCACACGGAAGCTCTTTTCCCATTCACCCATCCTGCTTAAACCTCCCCACACACACACCCACACACCCACACCCTTTTCCCTCTCTGCCTCTTCATTCAGTTCTTTATTCATCACAGCTTTATCCTACTGCCGTGAGCTAGATCTGATTTCTTCGTGTTCAATGTTTTTCTGTGTGATACCTTTGTAAGTTTGGAGCCCTAAATTTACAAAAATGAGCTATGTTGGGTAATAACCCCCTTGCTGGCCATGCTGGGTAATATTTCCCTTCAGTACAACTCCTGAGAATTTCCCAAAAGAGATAAAAAGGAGAGGGAGTAAAAAATTTATTGCAAGTGGTAGAGATGCTCACCTGAATTCATGCTGGTGCCAGCTTGGTGAATTGCCTTAGAAGACAAGAATCCTGCAGCTAACCACCTCTGAGCAGTTATTTAATCCAGTTTGGAAATGGTCATGTTTTAGATATAAAGGCCTGAAAGAGGAAGTGATGCAGGACAGGACTCTTGCAGCAATTTTTGAAGCAGACAGTGGGTAGATGTGGGCTTCCCAGGAGCAATGTCTGGGGTGGCAGGAGTCAAAGGGCCAGAGGAGAGTACAGAGAAATCTGAATGTGAATGAAAATGGACTAATGGCAGGGCCTAAGGGTAGAAGTGCTGCCTAATATCCCTTATGCAGTGAGCATGTAGTTAATGCACAACAGAAATCAGCAGACCACAGCAGAAGGGTAGGTGTTGTTTTGACAGTGTTCGGTACATTCCTGCAGTGTGAACGGATGGAGGGCAGCTGCCAACACCCTCTTCAGGCAGGGCCACCACATCAACAGCACCTGATTGAACTAGCAGGTGTATCCATACCCATATGATTAGAGGAGATAGAAAAGGACATAGTGAGATGACACTAGATGTTTTTACATTAACCTTTTGATGCACTCAGCATTAGTGCTGGTAAAATGTAGTCCCAAAGACTGCTTCTAGTCCCGCTCCCTCCCTTCATCCATCTAACCCTGACAGTCTGAAAACAAGTTAATGGAGCAGGAGAAGCCCATAGCAGCAATTGTAATTGTCACTTCTGCCTTTTGCCACTTTGAAGCAAGAAGAAGGGCTGGCAGCTTGTGACTATAAAAAGGGTGTTACCAGCTGCCCTCAAGCAATAACTCAGGAGCCTCTAAGATAATAGTGTGGACTTGTTTATTATTAATTCCTTGCTCCAGGATAGCTGTTGGGAACCTTTAGGCCCACCTCTGAAGAGAAAGACTGATGCTACATGAAGAAAATTAAACAGCTGGCATTTAGAAAATCAGCCTGCTCATGCAGCCTGTGGTCCCCCTTTATATTTGCTAACAATCTGCCTTTCAGCTGCATGCTGACACAGGACTATCTTCTCCTTGCCTCCTCTGGCATTAGGGTTCACTGCTGGAACACAGTACGAAAAGGACTCAGGCAGTTTAGGATTGTTGGGCATAATCCTTGACTACAGAAGCTGTGGCATGGAGATACTGGGGAATGAGTACATGAACTAAGACACTGCCACTGACTTTGAGAACAATTTTTTATCTTACACTGTAACAATTTAAATTCACCTTCAAAGAACAGGCACAGGCACAGAAATATTGAATTTTCAAATAATTTATTTTTATATATCACCAAATCATAAAAAGCCAATGCACTGTCCAGCAAAAAGCGTCAATATATAAAACACATTAGCTCGTTATCAGTAATGCTAGAGTGTGTCACTTACACTGAACCCAGTCCAGCTCCTACTAAAGCCAAAGGAAACTGTCAGTGACTCCACTAGCAGAAGGATTGGACTCAGCTACGTGTTTACAAAGGGCTGTATTAAAATGCTAGTAAAAATTTTCCTTTTGAGGCTGTATCAAAACAATAATAAACCTCACTCCCTTTCTGGTTTTGTCAAATACATGCAATTAAAGCTCCAAATCAGCAGTCATTACACTGCAAAAGACCATACAAATCAGGAGAGAGAATATTCAAAACAGGCAAGGCTCTACCCTCAGTTTGTGTGGACTGGCATGGCTGCTTACAGGCTAATCTATAGACACCATCCAGGGATCTGCCCCTCTGCTGCTTTCAGTGGTTAAACAAATCATGAAAAAGCGTTCAGTTTTCTGTCCCAAATGCCCATTATTCAGGGATCCCTTTGGCAGCATAACAAAATAGCTCATCTAGACTCTTAGAAAGCTTTTTCCCACTCGGCTATGAGACAGTAGCTCATGAATACACACATCACAGGACATACATTTCAGAGGCTGAAATGCTTTCAGGCTCTGCATTGACTCACAAGCAAGAAACATCTGCTTCAGATCTTTGCAGGTGGTACCACACAAAAACCCTGAAACTTCTAAAACTATGGGTGCTAATGAGCTACTTTTTAAAATGGCAAGTCTACAGCTATTTGGGAACAGTGTTTCCTTCCCCACACAAGTCATGAGCTACACAGGGCAAAGGGCCAACATGGAAAGAAGAGCTTTCCAAAGAAGCCCCTCCAAATCAGGTGACACTGTCAGCACCTTTACACCAGATACATGCACAGGTGGCTCTCTCCAGAAGCTAACTTTAGGTTAGCACGTGCCTCAAGGGGATGCTCTGCAGTTTGTGAAGCCACAAGAGCAGGTAGGGGCTGAGCAGGCCAAGCAAAGGCTGAAATGGATGTCAATGCTGCCAGCACAGGCACTGCCACTCAGATCCCTCATGTCACAGCCTAAAAGCCAAAATCCCTCACAGGAAACGCACCAGTGGTTCTCCTCTCTACCTGTTGCTGTTTGGATTGATGCTACTGTCCTGCATGCCTCAGCTGTCCTTGTCCCTGGTAGGGAGAGATGTGAGAAATAAGGCCTAATCAGCTTGATAGCAATAAAACCCTCTGTGAAGTTTGCAGGAATGTTCTTGAATATTAAAGGATCCAGGGGGAGGAGATGTCAGTGGAACTGTCGGGCTTTTTTGTTGTCATTTCATCGTGTTTTGTTTATAACCTTCAAAAACTTCTCAGGAGTGTACTTCAGATCACAATATATTGATTTCTCAGTTGTGTAGCTTGGGCTGTTTTAATCAGAGAATACTTGACCAGAATTGCTCTGATACAGTCAGTCTGCACCAGCTGGGGACCCCAGTGCAGTGGTCCTCCCCCTGGAAGGATTCTGTTCAGTACAGAGCTTCTCAGCATCATTTAGCAAAGGGACTGCTCACTACTCTAAAAGACTGTGGTTTACTAAGAACACTGCCAGCACCTTGTGAAGTCAAATGCTGGACACTATTTTTAAAATGATGGTTAAAACTGCTGCAACAACTCAGAAAGTGGTTAACTGATGCAATCTGGACGCAGTGTGTTGCAGAAAGATGTGCTGTATTTCAGACACAAATTATTTCATTTCACAGTGTTAACATGGAAAAAATAATTCCCTCTGCTGCAGGAGGGATGGGGTGAAGAGTTCTGGACTGTGTTATGTGTGATACCATGACAGACAGTTTTCAAACATTTCCTTGCCTTAAAATCTGTAGTTTAACATAGTACTCATCTGACTCCACCAGGTTCCTTGAGAGACTACTGGCAACAGCCTTGAAGACCACCCAGAGTAACCTAGTCCCAAATCAGGACTGGCTTAAATAAAGGGAAGGGTTTAATGTCAGTCCCCAGAGAGCCTGAATAAAACCAGGGAAAATCCGTGACTGTTTGTCTTACTTTCGGATAAAAGTTCGCCACAGAGACTGCAATTTTTCTCACATTCATAAATACCCTTCAGAACTGTATACAGACTGGAGTCAAACTTGTTCAAATCTGGGGGAAACAAGGGGAAAGTAAGGAGGAGATTAAGAGTACTTTTGTCACAGGACTGTTTACTCACTTGTGTGAGAAATCACCCAAGATGTCAACAGTAATTACAAATCATCATTCTCACCTCCTGGCAGGTTGTCTCAACCCTCCCTTTACAACACAGTCAAGTGGAAAGGGAGAACAAAAACTTCTCACATTGGGTTTCCACCACATACAAACAATTCAAGCTATTTCAGTGAGCAGCTCTTGCTGCCAAGTACCTTATCTCCTTGATAAACACCAGAACCACAAGGCTAAAACGTTGTTTAGGAATTTCAAGCCAAATAGAAGAGCTCCAACAGGGGGATTTGAGGGGGATCCAGGATAACCTTTCATGTCTAACAAATCGCAGTTGTTGGCTTTTTATTTCAGTGAAAAAAAAAAAATTAAAAACTCACAAACCAAAATAAAATCATTATTTGACCAACGCCAAGGGCTATTCACACCACCCCTCTTGGGTGCCTATGCCCATTTTTTGGGAATGAGGATCTGACAGGAAGCTAATAAACATTAAATCCTAAATCCTTCAGCTATCTATGGAAATAGGATTTAAAGTCTCATATGGATTCAGTTCTTTTCACTGTTGTGTGCAATAACAGTTCAAGCAGTTATAGTAGCAATGAGAGGTAGAGAAGTTGAAGCACTCAGGTGAATACATTCAAGTTAATCTATGTTTGCAGTAGCAGTTCAATTACACTCTTTGGCACAGACAAAATAAACAAAAGAGAAAGCATTGCTATGTAAATACTCTTCCCAACAACAGAATGGAAAGACTGTATCCTTTATGTGCCTGCACTGAAATAAGTAGTCCTTGCAATATATTAAGTAAATTCTATACTAACCTCTCAGAAGCAAATGTTAAGTTTTCTGCGAGAGTGCAGCTCCCTTCTATGTCAGGAGAGCATCAAAGTGCTGTCTTCTCTGCAGTTGTTATCTTCATAAATTACTGATTGGAATTTGTCGTTTCAAAAAAAACCACAAATATTAAAAAAACCTAGGTGTGTATCTCATCCTAAATACAACTCAGGATAGTTTTCTTCTTTCTTATGGAGGACAAAAATAAAAACATGCACTTCAAGGCATTAGTACCATGAACAGAAATAGTTCTAAAATAATTTCTGTGTTTATGAAGCTATACGAGCATTTTGTCACTGCAGGTAAAACCTTCCTCTCTTCCCAGACTGATGAGCAGAAGGAAAGGACATTTGTGGTCTCCAAAGCAAACATTCCAATGAGAT
The DNA here is from genome assembly GCF_036250125.1 of Pseudopipra pipra. Taxonomy (NCBI): domain Eukaryota; kingdom Metazoa; phylum Chordata; class Aves; order Passeriformes; family Pipridae; genus Pseudopipra; species Pseudopipra pipra. The sequence continues at coordinate 56,422,796 of NC_087554.1, forward strand.
AAAAATGGGCTATTTCCATGAGCAAAGGAAATGGTTTGAGGCACAAATTTAGGATCTAGACACAGGCAGGATTCACATTAGCTCAAGGATATTCACACTCAGGCCATTGACATAGAAGAAAAGACAAAAGTTTTCTCAGAATCCAGATTAGTGTCATAAATTACTGTAAATGTTGCCAGTATAAATTACTATCTGGATTTCCTTAGAGTTATAATTTAAATGGTAAAAGTGATTTCACATGCAATATGTTTGGGAGAGCTTTGGAGAATGCAAATTAGAAAAGTCACATTCACCCAATGCCAGGTTTGTGTGTATTTTGCAGCTGGCATCCATTTTAAATTTGCTCATTTGATATTGTGTTTTCTGAGACCCACCATAGATCAATGTTGAAGCTGTGCAGAAATCCCATTTCCCAAATAAAGCCCACACAATGGCCTGTGGCTCACGCTTCCCCAGCAAGGTGACCCCATGTTCTGCACCCAGATCGGCCTGAAGAGACTCCTATGCACATCCCCCATTTTTGAGAGATGTTCTCCAACCATCAGCCCAAGGACTAAGCTGTGTGAGGTGCTGACAAATGAGGTTGGACCAACAGGTAGCCCAGACTAACATCAGGACATTACCCAGATATAGAGGAGGAGTTAAAACACCTGCAAACCCTCCTTAGAAACCCATTTCAGCGCTTTGGGTGTTGTGCACTGGCCAGTGCTTTCCTATTCCGCTCACGTCGCATCCACTTCTAGGCATCATAACCCATGTATTATTGCACAAGTCCCAGTACTAAGTAAGTAAAATGAAGTGTAGAAAGTTAAGGACTCCTAACAACTACTCCAGCCTAAGCTGCCAGTTAAGAGAAGAACCTATATGCACATCACAGAAGAACAGTGGAATTATTTCTGGCATTTATCTGTGTACATTGTACTAACACACATACATCCACTCCCTGATACTGAATTGAAGGCCTGTACACTAAGTCATCCATCATCACTGGTTATTATAACACCCCCTTTTTTAAGAGACCATATAATCGCTGCCATAGCATGTCTTTCAGTTTTTACAATAAATCATCATGCTCTTATTTTTGTGATTCCTACTGAAAGTTCCCAGCTGGGAGATGCCTCATGAATTACTAGGATAAGACGTTATGAGTGTTCATGCCCTCATGAGGAAATTCGTTTCCAAAAAAATGGCTTCAGTTGCTACTCTATTATAAAAATAGTAATAAACAGCATTGATCTAAAAGCTCATATGACACTTGTTAGCTTAGATTTTTCTAGCCCAATGTGGACTGCTGGCAGGGAATTGGTGGGGAAATTAACCACAGATGGTAGCCAGGGAATATATCTGATACAACAGAATAATTGTGTGGCAACACCCTGGTGCCTCAGAAAGCAGCATCCAGCTGTATTCAAGGACGTGAAGCTCTCCCTGGGTTACTAGCAATTTTCACAGGCCAAAATAAAGACCTTTTGACTGTGGTTTTGGCATCACAGGGAACACAGTGACTAAACAGCTGCACTGCACATTCTCCACCAGAACAGGTCACATCTTTTCAAAGGACAGCAGCAGGAGGGGCTGCACGGGCAAAGGCCACAAAGCTTTTTCCCTTTCCACCATGTGACAATAAAGAAATGCAAGTATAAGCACCATGCAGGGTTCTAGTTCTTTGAACACGGCTCTTGCTAGAGTGTTCCCAGAGGCCTGCTTCTGGAGACGGCAAATTGAAGGTATTGAAATATCACAGAAATGCAACATTCGACTCAGAGAAACTCCTACTGCAGCCACACACTGTGCAGGTTGGCAATGGATCACTAAAAGCACAGGTCAGAAATGTACAACAGAGAGAAGTGTGTGAGAAAGAGCACAGGTATGTAGGTATGTGTGTATAAATTATATCACAACTTTAACACATTTTCAGCCTGGCATCACCAAGTTGGCCTGAGTGTCCAAGCTTTAGGAGAAGAGGTTGCAGGAAAGTAAGTACAAATAAAAAAGCCCAAGTGGGTTCAATTACAGGGAGTTGCAGGATACCCTTTCTCCCCTCGAGTCAGCTAGAGAGTTTCTCACTACATGTTCTGCCTTCTGACTGAGGCAGGGGCTTCCATCGAAAATAGCTTTGCTTTTAAGCATCACTGATTCTTGAAAACTGGGTGCCAGCCTCACCTCACCTGGTCTAGTGAAGAAAGCTGGGGAAAACAGGCTGAGATTCACAAGGGACTCAAAGAACAGCCTCAGCTTTTTTCAGTTTGCATGGCAACTCTAATCCCAGGACCAGTGTTAGCTGCTTCTCATGGAATTGGAAAGGAGGAAAAAGGCTTTCAGATGGGAGAGATAGAAGAGACTATGAGCTTCAGACAACCTCACTTTCGAGCAACATCATCTGCCTCAGAGCCAGACAAGGCTTGAGTCCTGCTACCTCAGAGCAAGGATGATGAGGAGACACTCGCTGTCTTCTGCCTCCTGGTTCTTAAAAACCTCAGACTAGACCAGGAGCAGTGGTACCAAACCACATGTTACTTCAGCCTAAGTCTGGTTTGGCATGTACATAAAATACATTATACAAAACAGCAGCATGGTTCCACATGAGGATTAAGGCATGCACAGAAGTAATTTGTGGGAAGAGACACCACTGCTGAATCAAAGTGAGACTCTCTAGCTGGAGAAATAACTGGGGTAGCATAGGAGACAGACTAACTTTCAAGATCCAAGCTCTTCTTTAGGATATGAAGAGGAGGGTCATTCCCTGGCAATGGGCTTTGGTGCTTCCAAGAGTGTGTCCCTTATTAGAATCATAGAATTGTTTAGGCTGGAAAAGACCTCTAAAATCATCCAATTCAACCACTAATCCAGCACTGCCAAGGCCACCAATAAGCTGTCACTAAGTGCCACATTTACATGTCTTTTAAATACCTCCAGGGATGGTGACTCAATAGCTTTCCTGGACAGCCTGTTCTAACGTTTGACAACCCCTTCAGTGAAGACATTCTTTTCTAATATCCAGTCTATCAGACCGAATGACTAAAAAAGGCACTCCAACAATCCTGATGCCTGAATTTTAAATTGCTGTTAACTAACTTGATCTCTGATTCCCTCTTCATGAACTCCTCCTTTGATGTCAATTCACAACTACAAAAAAGCCACCGCTGTAAAGCTTTCAAAGGAACTGCATTCCCTTGTGGGTGGAAATCATGCTGAAAAACAAGACCTCTCTACATAGAGCTGTGACCAGCTGGGGCTATAAGGGATGTTCACAGGGCTGGCTCACTCCTTAGAGCCTCTGGAGCTTTTTTTTTTTCTAAACCTATGAGAACATTTTGACGGTTAAATACAATGTCAGATTTTATGCCCTAAAATGCTTACTAATTCAGGGATTTGTTTTGACATCAAATTCTGTTTCAATCAAATGCTTAAGATGGTGCTTAGCTAAGCATCAGAGTCCCCAGAAGACAACAGTAAATCTGCATGGTTGTGCTAACGCCAGGCTTGTGCTCTGATGTGGTAGAAGCCTATCTTCTCTCCTCTCTTTCCAATTTACTAGGTCCTATAATGGTGTATGATTTGCACTTCTGTTGTAATAAATTCAGTCTCAGCTCAAACACAGATGTCACAGACAGTGTCAGTGTACTCCCAAAAAAATCTTATTCAATCCAGACTTAGCTGTTTGGTTTTCTGCTGACTTGGATAAATGCTTAGTTCTAGGACAACTTTACTTCTCTGCCATACAAATCTCATACTCCTCTGAGTGACTCTTCTTAATTCTTGGATCTACCTCTCATTTCAACCATCAACCATCCACTTTATTTATTGGAGCACTGGCCAATCAAAACTGAAAGCAACTACACAGTCACTAGTGAGCTTTGTGCAAATAACAATTCTTTTTCCATTTCACAGCAAAATTCATCTGCCCTGGAACTCCTGCCCATAAGTGGGGAGAATGGATTAATTCAGCACTGAACTACTCATAAAATAGCTGTTTGAACTCCTTGCTATGTGTATAGATATATAGAGATACCTACAATGCAAATGCTTACAGTAATTTTGCATACCCTTTACGAAATAAATATCACAAATAAATTCTAATACTCAAAAAAGAATAGTATACAGAGTTAGGAACCAAGTTACATTTATAAATGCACAAGCATTAATACTACCTATTCAGCTTAATTTCTTAGTATGCAAGCTTCAGCAATTGCTAGCTACACTTCACTTCAGGAGTCATAATAAATGCTGGTCATGCCAAAATCTAAGAAGAAACAAAACCACAGAAGTTCTACACCATCCCTCCAAATTATACACAGGTTTTTGACAGACACTGTAATACTAAAGCAGTTTCATGGAATTCATTAACACTGTCCAATATTAAATATCAAGTCTGGAACACAGGTCTCTATGTTCAAAACAGAATCAGAGCAGGAGCATCATGTTTGTCAGCACTGTGTCCATACATAGCAAAAGCAGAGACAGCAAGAGTCTGTACCCAGACCAGAACTGCAATTACCAGAATAAAGAGAGAACAGGGGCAGCTTTACTGGCAAAAGGGAGGAGAGAGAGAGAAGAGCTGTTTGAAGAAATAGCCTTAATGCTGTAGCCTGGTCTTGCCAGCTCAGTCCTCAAAAATGGCCCCTGTCCCAAAAGCCAGTAATGACATGTAGAAACTCTGTTAGCAAGAGCAGGTTACAGATTGTGCCTGCATAGGACAGAAAGTTTGCTGTGCCAAAGGCACATGGGGCAGTTCATTCTCTGTATCCTAATACAAGTATTTCTACCAAAAAATTCTCATGGAGGGAGTGGGTGATTCACAAGTGCATCTCTTTTCAGGAAAGATCTCACACACTCAACACCCTGACTCAACTTCAGCTTACCCTACTGAATAATAAAATCTAGATCCTGCCCTAGAAATCTGCTTACACTTTAGATCATGCCACTTTTCTCATCTTGCAAAGAGGATCGTGAAGCGGATCTTCCTAGCAACAGCTCCTTCTCATGGATCAGGCTATCTAGCAGGTCCTCCTGTCTGTAGTTGTGATAAACCTTCAGGAAAGCCAGAATGGTAATTGCCAGCCAAGTCAGCCAGGCAGCCCAGAGACCAAACTAGAGAAAAAAAAAAATCATAAAGAGGTCAGTACTGTATTCTAAAAACAAAGTCAACTCTCCAGATGAATATCAAAACCTCAGCTGGACCAAAACACATGGAGTCATGCCAAGTTGAACTCAGTGAGGTCCTGGATTCTTCATATACAGGAGTCACTTTTATGGCATATTTCTGTCCTAAATACAGATATGCCTGAGCTGGGCATCTAGTTGCCAGTGCTGGCAATGAAGACACAAAACGAGTTCATGTCCAAGAGGCATTGCTACCTTCAGGGAATGCCCCAGGCAGACTAATGCCTCTTTCCATGTGGGAAAATATAAGAAGCCTGTGCAAGGGTGCAGACCTTGAGGGATGGGACTCTTGTCCCTGCAGAATTAGTCCATGCACAAGTGCTCAGGTCCCCGTGTTGACTGACTTTATCATTGACTTAGAGCTAGAATGGTCAATAGAAAGGACTGACAGCCTTAGATGTCTAATTCTCATGGATTCATCAGAAAACATCTATTTACATTACATTAATCTTTCATTATTTTCAATGGTCTGATATTTACATAGCTCAGGTGATGTCAGACAAACTCATGGAAGGCAAAACTAGTAGCCCCATGATCTGGTGCAGGTCAGACATTATTCTGAACAGCAATGAAGAGCTCCAGGATACCAGAGTGTTGCAACTTTTGCAGACCTGATCCTTTAGATAAACAATGAATTTTCTGAAATGATTAACAAGATCAGTGGTAGGGTGAGGTTTTGACATGTCTGCATTCAAAACTATCCGTTTTGAATTTACAATGCAAATGTGCCCATCACTATCATCCTGATTCAGCACTTACTGAAGTCAGTGGAAACCGATTTCAAATTCCCATTGATTTCTGAGGAATGGTGGTTCAGCTCCATCAATACCTGATCAATAAGCAAATGGCAAATGAACTGAAATAGAATCATGGCCTAGTCTGACCTACCTGTGCAATAGCAAACTGGTCATAGAAAGCAGAGTTTTCCAAGTTCAGTTCAAGATCTATATCCTGCAATTCTTCACAGCTAACCAGAAAGGCATTTGGAAGGAAAAAAAGAAGAAAATTATTTCAGAGATTGCAGGTAAACTAAATAGAAAATGAAGCAACATCTTAAATGTATTTTGAACAGCCATAAGCGCATGTTTTATCAAAAGATATTTAAGTTATGGCAATTACCAGGTTGCTTTCCAATCTTCTTTAAAACTAAGCTGGAAAAGGCATGTAATTACTTTCTTTAAAAAAAATAAATGTATAATTATGTAAGTGATAACACCAATCTTCCACAAGTGGAATTGCAATAGTTAACATGAAAAGAGTGTCCTTAAGCCCCTCTTTCCCACTACCACCTCGCCTCCCACAGATACGCCTCTGGCATCACCCCAGGTTGGTTGCTTCACCCCTCAATGAAACAAAGTGTATGAGCCTCTGTTACCTTTTGACTTCATCAGGAAAAGCCTCAGAAGAAGGAATTGTGTTTTTGTTTCGGATGCTCCAGCAAGGAGACGATACTCTGATGGTAAGATAGAGGCTGCCTACAGATTTTACAAATAACTTGATCTTTATTGGTGTGAAAAAAATCCCAGGATACTGAGGTTGTCATTCTATCTCTTGGTTGATTTCTGCAGCCTCTTCTCTCTCCTTTTCAGTGCTGTCGGTCATCTCGGGTTCTTACCCGAATATTCGATTAGATGTTTTTTGTAATCGAATTTTTAACCGAATATTCGAATAATTCGATTAATCGTTGCAGCCCTAAACAGAACATTTACTATGGCATTTTACAACATATGACAATGTGCAACATAAATGTATGCTTTAAGTAGTACATTTATTCAATATCATATGACATAAAATGTCACCTTTTCCTCTCTCTTCATTGTTATTTGTTTGATAGGAAAAAGTCTTCCTCAACTTTTAAACACTGTGGGATACAGTAGACCATTTTAGAAGCTGCACATTTTGTGCACTATAAGAAAGCATCAACCACCTCTACTTTGCATTTAAAAAGTGCTTTCCATTCTGTGGCTCTCAGGGCGTCCACAGCACCATTACAAGGCCAGGATCTCTACGCCAAAGTTTTTGGTTGATGGTGCATTGTGACACAGGCATGATGAGTGACTTGCCCACTGTCACAAGAGCCAGGACAGAGAACCAGGAGCCCTGACCCCCAGTCCCCTGCCTTGCTCACAAGACCACACTCCCTCCATTCTTAGAAAACTTCCAAATCTAGCTTTCCTTCAGAAATAAACATTTTTAAAACAATGGATTTCTTTTGCATAAGATAATGGCTCAAAGGGACCATGAAACACCATGGAAACACATTTTTCTCTGTGGGCTTCTAAATAAACAAATAAACAAAAACATTTGATTAGATTTTTTTTTGTTCCAGATGAAAAAAATCTGGATCTTCACATTATAGATGCCTTCTCCGCCTTGCTCACCTTGCATGTAATAACTACAGTTTGTAACACCACTGTTCAATTGTGCATATATGAAAAAAAAAAAGGGAAGAAAATGTATTCTTCAATACTAACCTATTTGGCATGCTTCCTTTCTCGGTAATTGCATCACACCACATGTTAAATCCTACACTCACTATAGTGCTAGCAATAAATGTGATGAACACCACAAAGGCGCTGATCAGCAGATTCAGGAAGGCGTAAAAGAAAGAGCTGTAATAAAAGGGAAGAAAAATGTAACTCATAAACAGCTGAAACACAACATCAGCAGTCTCTGTAAGCAGCATACACTGGGCACAAAGATATCAGTTTGCATTTGAAATACATCTGCTTTAATTAAGAACACCTAATACATTGAAACACTATGGATTATGATTTTGAGTCATATTATCTTCATTTGCAAGTGCTTTTGCTTTTGGTCTTTTTTTTTCACCGTAAGAGAATGGAGCTTTAAATATAAGTACTGAGGGGAGATTGTTCATACACTGCATGGCTTTCATTAGCTGTAATGAAAATCACCATTGTTAAAATAAATGTCATTAACTCAAATTATGTAGTAACTGGAGCTAAAATTATTTCATGATTAAAGTGATAATTGGGACAAAAATTGCTTAGGAGAGGGAAACTAAAAATAAAAACACGGTACTGATAGCCATAATCATTTTAAGCAATGTAACACAAGGTACTGCCACCATAGGACACGAATCCCAGCTTTATGGGCAATTTGCAGAGCAGGCCAGCTTCTCCTGGGACTTCTCTGGCTTTGGTGTCAGTATGTTATTTCTGCCAGCTGAATATCAATTTACCTCAGTCCCATTAAGTCTGTCCAACCCAGGCCAGCCATTGGTACATGCTGTGTTTGGAGTGGGATGGGGTGGGATGCCTGCAGTGGTCCCATAAGGCCATGGAATCATTCACTCATTTTCCAACCTCACTGTTTAACTCCTCCCCTTAATCCTAGCCACTAGGAAGTTTCTAATCCTCTTTTCATTCATTTGACCAAGTCCTTTGCAAGTTGAAACTGCTCTAAGTGGCTGTTTAGAATAGGACATCTTGGAATGTCACATTATCTAAAAACTGGATATCTACTCTAGGTTGTAGAAAGACTGGCAACTCCAGGAAGCAGATCATCCTATTCAGGTTATGTGGTAAAGCTGAATATGACAAAATTCCCACCAGTGCCACCCATTATGCTGGGGATAGAAGGAGTCTACTCACCCCAGAGACCACAAAACCCCCAGTCATTTCTTTTCCCTGGTTGCTCATTAATTGAAAAACTAGGTGGCTTTTGAGTGAGTGTTTGAATCCTGAAAGGTTCTGGGCTGGACAATCCTAGTTTCTACAAGTTTTGCATGGTGATACATATGTGGCCTCAGGGGGAATTCTTTAAAATAAGATGAGGAAGTAATTATCAGCAGGACTATGATGTTTTTTCCTGGGTTGATGTGGCTTTAGAGAGGCTGTTTAGGCTCTCTCCAAAGTGATGGTTGTCTCATCTCAAATCTGATAGAAAAGAAGTGAAATAAACCACCTTCCAGAAATGCCCTTATAGACTGGTGGGAGCTGGATGGCAGGACACCTGACTTCTAGATGAACAATAAGCTGAATCCTACTCTTTGGCTTAGCTGGACTTGGTGAACCAGATCTGTTCACCTCCGCTGAATTCTGGGGTCACTTGCACAGAGGGAGCTGATATGAACCATGGTTTTCCATGTTCTCTGCCACACCCTGGTTTCAAATCTAGCCTGGATTTCTTCCCAAGTGTTGCTAAAGCCATATCCACTGTGTGCACTTTAGCGTGGTGTGCTGGCCTGAGAGGCAGAAAAGACTTGAGCTCTTCACAGAATAAAATAGAGTTGATACCACAATTAGTAACAGCTCTAGAAAGGGAACAGTTACCAGGAGTATTTAGTGGGTCATCAACTGTGTAATGGTTAATGCTTACAACTCAAAGTTGCTTTGCAATCCTGGTAGTGAAGTGTCTGAGTTGTATTCAGTTGTATTCAGCTGAGCTGAATAGTTCCAGGCCCCTGAGGTAAGGGGTGATGAGACACTTTTAAGAAGGTATTTTAGCAGTCATAACTATCTGATAGCAATCACTGAAATCCACTGCACACAAAGGATGCATAGGATGTTAACTAACCCTGACTTCCTCAGCTGGCTCACCCTGGAGCTGGTCCAGTAGCACTGATCCTCGTCAACAGGATCATCAGTGATGACATTCTGGTTCTTCCTCAACTGCCTCTGATCAGAAAAGACAATTATCGTTTATGGCAAGGAGCTTGCATTTATCTCTCCATCCAAACAGAAATGTTTTCACGCCCATTTGAAGCATTAACAAATGTCTGTCTAAAATCAGAACAGTGTGTGTCCTGCCCTCTTTTCATACAGACAGTGGCAGACGTGGTACAGAACAGACCTTCCTTCTTTTTAGGAAACTGCTGTTCCCAAGCAGCTTCTCTCTCACCCTGTTTTACCCTTCTGTGATCTTCCATGGTTATCTCATCATCCCAACTTGCTCCATCTTTGCTCTCCACAACCCCACAGCCTTCTGCCTTTCTTGCCTGGAGCAACTATGAACAGTGTTATACAACTGATGATGCTCAGCCCAAAGGAGCCTGAAAGCAACTCCTAAAGGGGTAATTTTCAGGGGCCTAACCAACAGTTTTGAAGTAAATAGCCACATTTGAAAGTGGGCCAAACATCTGATCGAAATTTCACTATAACAAGGTTTTTACTACTGGTTTCCTCTCAAAAATTAACTAGCTCTGAAGTGCAAAGCATCTAGATTCAATTAATCCTCTATAGATATTGGATCACCTGAGGAAGCTGGATTCAAAGGTATTGAGAAGTATGTGGTTGTATTTAGTTTTAATATGGAAATAAGTTTCCGGTCTATACTTACTACAGCATGTTTTAGTATTAGGCAGCTTGAGAGTGGCTGGAAAGAGCCAAGGAGACAACACTGTTACACAGTTCCTAGTATTACCAAGCCCAGATGTGAGTAACAGCTCTAGTCCAAACAGACCTGGAAAGGAGTGATTTACCCTTGGAATGGTCCCTAAATCATAAGCAAATTACTTTCCTGGTCTAGACAGATGCCAGGGCCATCCTCCAGTCCTGGCCCTGTAGCACCCAGAAGCTGCATTACCTGTGCCAGGAGCTCTGGCCTCTCATGCCACCAGAGAGGCAAGAACAGAACACAGAGCTCCTGAGCCTGGTCTACCAAGCCTCTTGTTACACCTGCTGGAGTCAGACATTATTCTGACTCCATCTGACCTGCTGGAGTCAGATGCCCCTTGGTTTGTCTGAGCACAGGAACCAGCTGCCAGTGCAGCCCTGAGCTGCTGCAGGGAGTGCTCAGCATTGCTCTCATGTCGTAACCAAGCAATAGTTGTTGCCTGCAGTAGTTGCCATGTCCACAACAAAAGCAGGATAGAAAATGGAGGGGAGTCACCAACTTCTCCCTTCTGTCCCCCCCCCAGCTGTGTTGTTTCAAGGTTTTTCACACACCTGGTGTACACCTGGGGAAAGCCTTTCTTTGCATGGACATGTAGTGGGACCATGGCCAAGAAGTACCTCTGAGCTCCAGTCTCCAGCATCACCCCATGGCCCCCAACACCCTCCATGCCCACTGCAGCTGAGCTGTCCACATGCTGCTCCCAGAGTGCCAAAGGCAGCAGGTGCACAGCGGTGGATCTTGGCCCCCACTCCAAACCTCTGCAGGCAGTACCCTCCAAAGAGGGCCCTGGACACAGATAGGGGAGTATGTGGTGTGTCTGCAGACAGCCATGGGCAGTACACCACCTCACCTCAAACCCCTCTGGGGAGAAGGATGACCTGGATGGTGCAAAGCCCAATGCTTCACCCCCAGACTGCTCCCACGTGTCCCAGCCTGTGGGAGGGATGGGCTTGTCCCCAGGGGATACTTACTCCTCGTGCCCTTTGCAGAGGAAGAAGAGGGTCCTCCAGGCCTGCACTGTGGCCAGCAGCAGGGAGAGGAGCCCGGTGAAGATGCTGAAGCGGCAGGCGGCCTCGGGCCCCCACTCCTGCACGGTGAAGCGCTGCCGCTCCACTGTCAGGTTGGCGTTGAGCCACATGCCCTCGGTGAAGAGCAGGCACCGGCCGTGGAAGTCGTTGCCATTCTCGGAGAGAGGCACCACCACGATGAAGCTGAAGAGGAAGGCCAGGAAGTAGCAGATGCACTGAGCGAAGAGGAAATTGCTGAGCGCCATGTCCGCGGCTCTGCGCCGGGAGAGGGAGGGAAGGAGGGAGGGGAGGAGGGAGGGATGCAGGAGGAGGGATGCAGGAGGGAGGGATGCAGGAGGGAAGGATGAAGGAGGGAGGGATGCAGGAGGGAGAGACGCAGGGGGCGCGATGCAGGGTGGGAGGGGGAGAGGATGAAGGGATGGAGGGAGAAAGGCTGCAGCAGTAGGCGGTGGGGAGGGAGGGAGGATGCGCAGTACAACGCAGTGCAATGGAATGCAATGCAAATGACTCCTCTGGACAAGGTGCTGCCTCTCCCGCCGCCCGAGCTGCCCCTGCTGATGGTTCAGGACTTGTGGGGGAAGCGGAGAGCGGAGGGGAAGAGCCGTTGTGGGGGATCCCTCTTCTTCGGGAAAATCTGGCCGCTACTACACCCTGGCGTCCAGGGGTTAAATCAGTAAATCAGTCCGTGTGTCTCCAGCAGGGCCGGGTACCACCGTTCAGTGGGGGACCCCTCTAATGACACAGGACACTGATGACACCCCTGTTGATGGTCATGACACACGGCCCCTCCACCACCAGAAAAAAAAAAAAAAAAAAAAAAAAAGACCATACAAAAAAACACCCATCAAACTGGCTTCTTCCTGTCTGCTGGATCCCAGCAAGTTTTGACCTGAGTTTCTAAAAATTTGGCCACCAACCTCAGACGGTGCACAGCCACCCCGGGACCTGCAGATCCACGTTCTGTTCCTAGATCAAATGGTCACACCCCTACCAAGACATTTCAAGGACAGCAAGGGCTCATCAGAAGTCAAATAACTTTTGTTGAGCCTTGCTGTAATTTAGGGGCTGCACGGTGTTGGGATCAGCTGCATTATCCCCTGGATGGCAGATGGACCAGGGGTGAAAGAAAATAACCCTAAACAAGCTCCTGGTGGATATCAAGCTGAGAACAGATCAGCACAGCAATGGTGCTGCATGGCAGGAACAGGTGGCATTTGACTCCCAGAGGTGAACATCCACCCTGCTCTGCACTGCCAGTGAGCAGCTCCCTGCCCCACACAATGCTTGCTTGGAAAGACAGCAGGGCATTCCCTCAGTTGTAGGGCCCAAAACTGCATTTCAAGAAAGCAAAAGGCACCAGAGAAAGGAATGTGCCTTGTGCTCAGATCCCGCCAGCACAAAAATCCACATTAAACTGACCCCAAGTTATAGTTTCCCGTCAATCCCAATTTCATTTTTCCATCTAAACATGAATCCTCTTTCCAATACAAGATAGCACAATTAATCTCCAGTTCCAGGTAAAGTAATTTCTAATCCAATTTCCTGACCATATCCAGTATGAGATCAGCTGCAGGTCTGAAATCACTTCTTAATCCCAGGGCTCTTTCCGCTCATTTTATCACTGTGCCACTTCCTGGGCAGTGTTTAGAGAAGTAGATGAGGGACAAGGACCCCAAATATAGCACACATGGGATTTCAGGCTTGTGTTTCCATGGGGCAAGTAAACAATTATTTTTCCACACTGTTAAGAGCTTACAGATGAGGTTACAGATGTTAAGAGGTTATAGATGCAGTTCTGAGGCAGGCACTGGCGGCATTCTCAGAGAAGACATTAATTCATCTTCATTGCAAATCATTTGCAATGCATGCTGCCTTGAAATCTTGCTCTGTCTGTACAGGGGAAGTATTTCTTGAAGTAAAACTTTTTTTATATGTGAAATGTGTCAGGCCAGTTTTCTGATCCTTACCAAGCTCTGATCATCAAAAATTGTATTTCAGTTTTGCAAGATGAGCACTGACCTGACCCTGTGGGGATAGACATATGCTCCTAACAGAAAGGATTTTGCTGATATTTCAGTCTATCAGTAAGGAGGAAAGTTTATTGCTCTTAACCTTGCTTCCAAGAAGTACTCGTTTCCCAATGGGCTTTGTCCTTTATCTGGAAAGAAATCAGACCTGGATTGAGCTGGAAAACTCTTTTCTTTGAAACCTGACACATAAGATTTGCCAGATAATGTTTTCTGAAGTTGACTTGGGAGGTCAACACCAACATAAAAGCCCAGTTATTGCTTACACTGGAGCCCACAGAAGGGGCCAGCAGATGCCAAGGGCGCTTTGCCTCAGGCAAGCCCCATACTCAGATCTTACCACCAGCAAGCACAGGAGGGTTATTGCAGAAGTGAACACGGGGGTCACTTGTAGAGCAGATAAAGTTGTCTTTGCTGATGAACTAACTCAAGCAAGCATTTATTGGAGAGTTTCAGAAAATACATCTAGGCATTTACAAGTGTGAACAGGCATGTGAAACAGCTGCACTTAGCATGCTGACAGGTACTGAAGCACAGGGCTTGGTCAGATGGAGTGACCACACACTAAAGTGAGCAAAGGGGTAGAAATAAAACCTGTCAGCCACCTCTTTGTTGGTTGCCTGGATTTCTCATACTCTTCCCTCGTGTAAATCCTAAAAAAAAAAAAAAAAAATGTGCTAGGCTGGAACTTGGTCTCTGAAACATACAGTTGTTTCAGCGGAGTAAATTTGATAGTGTTTTATAAAGAAGACTCTAATAGGCTTACTTTTCTCAACATGGTGACACTGGAGGAGAAAGGCAAGGTGAATGATTATTCATTCATTCTTATATCACAGGAAATGGAGGACATCAAATATACAGGTCAGGCAGAAACTTTGAAACAGAGGAAAAGATGCACATATTTCACAGAGCACGTAATTATTCTGTGGCACACTGCAGGGGCCAAAAAAAATGCTGGCGGCAAAAGATATTAGAAAAATTAATGGAAAAAAGAGCCCAGCAGGGACTGCAAATACAGAGCTGGGGAAGTAACCTTCAGCTCAGGAAGTCCCTGACAGCAGGTTGCTGGGAAGGTAGAGTCAAAATTATCATTCTCCATTTGCCAGAACGCTCTGTTCTTCTCTGAACTAAACATCTGCTCCTGGCTGTCCTTGGAGATGGGATACCTGGCAAGATGATCATTTGGTCTGACCAGCTTTGGCCACTTCAGGATCTCATTACAACAGCTGGCAGTATTGGCCTGCTGTCTCAGCTTTCCCATCCCTTGGGAGACTTGTTCCTCCAAAGCATCCCCCATGATTTGTCTTCTGTGACTGTCTTTAGGACAGAGTTACCACTGGAGCAGACACACGGTCATTTTGTCCCTTTTGCATTGTGGAGGAAGCCAGTGGGATAGTTCTTGCAACTGCGAAGCACAGAGAGAAGAGTAGATGTTGATGAGAGAAGGTTGCACATTCCCCCAGCTCTGCTGGTTCCATCACAAGAAGCATAGTTCAGATGTCTTCCTACTGCAACCCCACCATGACCAAAATCACCCTGAGTATGACATCCCAGGCCTCCTGCCCACAGCACAGGCGGGTCTCACCTACTCCAGGTCACCCACCCAGGCTTGCTGTACCAGAATTGAACCCATCTCCCGCAAGGAAGGAACCCCAAGGGGACCATGTGCTGACATGGGACTGAAGATGGCTTGCTCAGCATCAGGGAGGGTGAAGTTCAAAGTTTGTAAATTCTGTTTCTCTGGGAAAAAAAAAAAAAAAAAAAAAAAAAAAGGCACAAAAATAAAGCTGGCTTCACTATCAACTGCCATTGCACCTCAGTGATAAAACAGAAAAACCAACCTGGATAAATCAAGGTTAGATATACAGTATTTGCCTGTATTCCCTTCAGCCCCATATCTCCTTCTAGCTGCTTGGCTAATCCTCTGTAGATCAAGTAACACGTATGAGTTGGTCTGATGTGGAATGACTGATGGGGACTGTGGTTCTGGCTGTGCTGCTCCAAGCTCCCTCTCAAGTCATTAATTATGGCATCTGACATGAGCAGTGCTCTCAAGTTGATATTTGTGAGGTAAGTGATGAATTTGCTCTCCTCCTGATAGCTCATTAGGACATGTTTTATTATGAGAAAATTTGCTGAGGAATTAATTATTCAGACAAAAAACATTTTTGGGAGCAACTTTATTTGGTTTTATGTTTAATTTACCTTGGATATATCATTTCTGTGATCCAAGAGAAATAATGGCTGCATGTCTAGAAGGTGGCTACCATCTTGCTACCAGTACTCCACTGCTTATTTCTGGAGATGAGTCACAGTCACAGCAGTACTTCTGCAGAAGGATGCCCAGGGAGCAATATGTCTGTATTCTAGGCAGAGAAAACCAGTCCAAATGGCAGCTTTTGAGCCAGCCCTTCAGTCACCCTAAGGCAACTTCTCCCTGATTTGCTTTAGCTCAAACAGCTGCCTCAGCCCATTTCACCGAATTGTTTAGCAAATACAGTATGCCCCAGGCGTTGGAGTCTATTTTATTCAGACTCTGGTCTATTTTATTCAGACTTTTTGGTCTGTTTTACTATTATATTAATACATTATTATTATCTTGACCTATTATATTTGTCCTCTGAAACCAATGGAAAGGATCCAGGCATGTCACCTATCATCTTATGATGGCTGCTGTAAATAACACTTTTTGGGAGAGGTTTCTCATGGTAATCACTATATTTAAGAAAGTGTCTGCCACTAGTTCAGAAGGATTATAGACAAAGTACCAAACTGTCAGCCACCTGTCACATCGACATGTCTTCACAGCTACCACTGCATCATGAATCTCTCTGGACATCTCATCTGGGAACATCCTGCTGACATTTTGCCTTTTTTTTTTTTTAAATATCTCCCTTCTGCTAGGAAAGCTGTCTTGTCTGTGAGGAGGATATGAGCAGAGAAGATGCCATGCTGACAGACATTAATGGAGCAGTTATCAAGAAGCAGCTGAATATCATTAATGTGTACAGAGAGAATAACCTCTCTATTTTGATATTCAAAGAAAAATGAACATACTCGAATATATTCACATTCTGAACTTACCAAGTCCAGGCTGTGGCTAAAATATAAATTAAAAAAAAAAAAAAAAGATGCTTGAGCTTTTCAGAACATCATTAACCCTAAGCTCTGAGTGACTCATATGTGTCAGACTCCAGAGCACTTTACAGCCGCTAAGCTGTAACAGCTGGCAGGGACACGGCCCCAAAATGGCACATTATTTGGTCAACTGCCTCTCCTGTCCTTTCTTAAGAAAGATAGAGGTAATGACAAGGGTAGGATGAACTCTAGCAAGGTTCTGATCCCAGGTTCTGCCCAGCTGAAGAGCGCATCAGAAAAACAGGCTTCAGGAGTGAACGCATATTTTCTTCTGGCACCAAAGAGATGCTAGAAGAGCATGGGAGAGTTGGAGACTGCTTAAAAGAGTAAAAGGAATGAAAAGGAGGAAAAAAGGTGCCAGAAGAGAGATCGGCAAATTAGGAACCCACGGAGTCCGAACAATCAAAACCCAGCCTGAGGATAAATATAACACTGCCTCGCTTTAGATTAAATGGGGTCATTACATATTGCATCAGTATCTTACATCTGCAGCTTAACCCATGACTGCCAAAGACTGCAATATCACCAGATCCAGAAGTCAAGCAGTCACTGAGGTCTTGTGTATCTGAACAGCCTTGCTTAAATCTGCTTAAAACTCTTTGCCTCAGAGCTTCTGTACCTACAGACCTTCACATCCAAAAGCCCCTTGTTGAATGCATGTAGCAAAGTTTGTCACAGTGTTCTGCTCCATTCAAACTGCTTTTTTCTACCTCTACAATTATTGGAAGGCACTATTTCCCTTGATAAAATATCTGTCCTCTGAGGCTGTGCCTCACCAGCCACACAGCAGCAGAGTCCATTGTGTTGTCTGCACCCCCTTCTCTGTTTCTACCACTTGCAGAAAAGTGTGTTTAACCAGGTTAATTCTTAAGACATGCAGAAATCTAGCAGCATTTTTGAGGAATACCTCCAAACTGTTTTATCCTGAGGCTTTTACTGGTGATGGACACTTTGCAGAAAGAAATCTGTTGTAGGGAGAGCCCAGCACTTGCAACACTGCTAAACCAACTCTGGACCTGATGAAAATGATACTCAGGTTTTGTTGTTGTTTTTTTTCCTGAAGATTACTCAAACACTTCCCAGCCCTACTATGACTTTGAAAATGAACTTCAGCCTTTACTGGTTTTGGTTTTCTTTGTAAATCCATTTTTATGTGCAGCCACTAATTTGTATCTTAAGATCAAGTCATTTCCTTGGGAAATTTTCAAAGTCAGTAATCAAGGATCCATCACAAAGACAACTGAAAAGCAGAAAAAAAAAAATCCCTCTGTAAACCACATCATGTTTTTAAATGAGCTATTGTGATAAAAAGGGTTTAGGTTGCAGGGGAAGACATACCACAGACTATCTCTGCTGTTCATTCTAATTGAAGGTAGGGAAAAAAACCATCTCAAACCCTTATCCAAGTAACCAGGTGCTGCGAATCAGGATATCTCAATTAGTTCCAGCACTGCTGCACTGCTTTATACCAAAAGAGATTCTGACCCACCTGCCTTCACCAGTTTCTGTTCCCCTCACAGAGGCACATAGTAAGAGCAGCTAATGGGTAGCATGCCAATTAATAACATGGAGTTGCTTTATGTCTGACATATTGTACCATGCATTGATTTTTAATCTGCTCATACTAGCATTTGTCATGCAGGGTGAAAGTCTGATGTGAGAAATAGCCTCTTCATTTTCCCTGACAACTATTAACACTGAGCCAGTCTTCAGTGCTCGTGCCGCGGGCAACTGCTCCTGCCAAAAATAAACGCAAAGGCCGAGGAGAGAGAAGCTTTGCAAAATTAAAGTCTGTCTCAAAAGTGAATAAATCAGGACAGAGAGGCACATCCTTAATTCCTGGAGACGGAAGAAACTTCACAGTGACGGTTTACCTCTGATGAGGCAGTGGGCAAAGAACTCAAAGCATTAAGACGTGGCTGTGCTACTGCCTGTGGATGGGGCAGTGCAGCTCTAATGGGGGAAAAAAGGCTTAAACTGATTCTGGAGCCACAGATATAGGGTAAATTACAAGGGTCTTCTGGCTTCTCCATCACACAATCATGTCAGAGCCCGCACTCGTCATCCTAAATACTGTCAACTTCAGTAAAGTTCACCAAAGTTTACCATCAAAATGCACATTGGGCAGGTAGGCGTGAAAGCTGAGAGCCAGCCCCAGTAAAACACAAGCCACAAAGACTTAGAGGGAAATTAGATGACTGTGGCTCTCAAATAGCTGCATTGGGTATTGTGGCCTCATTAGTCGCATTGCTCATACATGAGATAGAGACAGATGTTCCTCAGCTCAGCTCCTCAGCTGAAGGCACTGGCACTAACCTAATTGCTGCCAGCAGGAGGTCTGACCTGATACATCATCTCTCAAGGCTATTGAGAAAGAAGTAGAAATAAATAAGACAAAAAGAGCCCCAGATCATCATATTCCCGGCCGGGTGCAGTTTACAACCCAGCAGATAAAAGAGCATAATCCGGGTAGTTTTGCAGAGATCATTTTCCATATTTCAGTCCAAGCCCAAAGTACCTGCCAGCTAATCCACACAAGGTGACCAAAGAGCATCCCACACTTGGATGTGGAGTATGGAGCAGTTGCTGTGACTGGATATAGTTATTAGCAGTCAACAGAAAATTGGATAGATCTATTTGTTTTGAAAGCAATAAATACATGAGCTTTCCAAAGGTCAGAGGACTCTCAACTGTCTTGTGTCATTATTGCTTTCTTGTCATTAGCCTCCCTCGTAATGTTACGAGCTGTTTGCAAAATGTGGACCCCCTGAGCCTTTAGAAACATTAAAGGTTCAACTATTTATTCCCCTTCTCATTAGGGTATTAGTTGTCTGTAATGTACAAAATGATGTGATGGCCTTTTCATTTAAAGCTCTGTACAGGGAGGAAAACACCCACTACTTGGGTAAATCCTGAGAACTATAGAAGTTGCTCAAAGATTACGTAGGATGGTAGAAAAAAAAAAGAAGAAAAAAGGGTAAATAAAAATAGAGTAAAGAAATTATGAGTAAAAAGAGATCCACATGAGATCTCAAAATTAACTACTTTGTAGGTTCAAACAGATCTTACCTTGTGTGAGGGGCACATGCATTTTACACTGATCAAAGCAGAGCTTTGAATACTTGACATGGGAGATGAAATACAAATCTGTGATTTGCCAAGTAAAAAGACAACAACAACAATAATGAGACATCAAAATAGATGTGAATGTCACTCTCCTGGGTGCAACCATAGTGATACCTTATCTTGTGGCAGAGATGAAAAGGCAGGGAATTCAAGCTCATTATTGTAGCAATTACTTTAATAAGCATGTAAAAATGGAATTTGGTGGGGGTTTTGCTGTTTGTTGTCATATTTGATATTCAGTTTCCTTGTGATTTTTCAAAAATTGATAAATAATGTCTTTTATTAAAATGCACAATATGAGCAAGGTTTCCAGAGGTGCCTTGTGATGTTTGGACATTTCACTTACGCTGCCTCTACACAGAAGCAGACAGAACCATTTGACTGTCTACACTCTGAACTCACCATAACTATGACCAATTTAGCTAATATTTTCATTTGACAGTCTCCTGCTAGGACATACTAGTCAGGACACATTGTTATATGGCCTGCAGAGCAGAGACAGACTGTGTCCAGCTTACTTGACGGGGGGATTCATGTCTATCTGCATCCTTCTCTGCTGCTATATCTTAATGCCTTCACCCCAGAATGGGCAACTGAACAGTCTCCAAAAATTACCCCCTGTAGTAAACTCAGATTGAGAATGGAAAAATGCAACATGCCAAATATCAGTAACATTGGCCCAAAAGATTTCTCTCCTTCAGAAGCTACCATCTCAACTCTTGTAGGAGCTCCGATCCCTACCTCTCCCCAAATGTGCATGTCACAGTAGAAATGACAAAATAGTGAAGGAAAATAAACAAACAGAGCAACTGTTAGTGACGGTGCTGAAGGTGGTCTAAATAAATCACTTAACATCAATTTCTCCTGCTATGAAGGCCAGAAACCTCCACTGACAACAGCTGGCTGAACTCATGGGGCTGTTCTTTTCCTGTCCAACTCCCAAGCAAATATTTGTTGTTTAAGAAAATTCTCTGTACTTGCAATAAGTATAAAATTCGTCTCTTAATTGGGAAGTTTCTGCATTCTGAAGCAAAATGCTTTATAAATGTGAAATATTTTTATTAACATTTAATGGAGAAATGAATTTAATGGAATGGACTGTATTATTTTTATACTGTGATATGCAAATATACTCATTGTTATTGCAGATTAGGAGATCGAATTTGCTAATGTTTTTTAATAATGTTTATTATATTTCTCTGACAAAAATACCCATTAAAATACCACTTAAAGAGCATGAAGACTGCAGACATCTGAAATTAATTCTGATTTTTTTAAAAAAAGGCAAGTTTTAAAAATTCAAATCTGCATTATTCTGTTTTTACAAATAGCCCACCAAATCAATATTTCATCAGAGTGAATCAATATTTCAGAACACTGTGATATAAAGTAAAAAAAAATTGGTCTATTAACATCTTTTTATTAGCGTGTCAATTGCAGTGCACAAAATTTGCACATATGGGTAAAGAAATTGTTTCCTGAAAATGTGCAAATTGCTACTTCACTGAATGTAAATGAAGTGCTAATTGCTCTTTGCAAACAATATTTATGCAAATTATGCCCTACTATTACATTGCAGTGTGGAGTTTACATTTATATTTGATGCATTTTTTTTCTCTATCCATTTGACAGTGCCTGGACAACAGGACTTGGGATATTATTCACTTTCTTTTCAAGACATTTTATGGAGACGTGAATGGGTGAAGAATGAGAAAGGACCTGCAGGCAGTAATACATCATGACCTAGAGGGGCAGAAGATCTAAATCTGTTCTGTTATTCTGGTTCATCATTCACTAAGCAAAGTATTTGCAACAAATGATTTATATAAAATTTACCTTTTATTCTGCTTGCCTTTTGACCTATGATACATTTGGAAATTCTCTAGAAAATCCATTTAAATAAAAATGTCTGCTCTTTAAAACAGAATGTAACTTAATGCCATCAGACCAAATATTGAATTCAAAAGGGATGTGTTTGACCACTGGGGATTTTTTATTGATGTTAACCTAATTTTAATTTTTGTTCATTTCTCTTTTTTTCTCCCATTAATACATTGTTAATTTGGAGAATTCAACACATCTTGTCTATAATTTCCCAGTCACAAGCAAGAAAAGCCTTGAATGACTTGAAGAACATCTATTTCATAATATTCATGAACATCAACTGGAAATTTTCATGTTGAAACCTTTGAAAAAACGCTGTACCCTTACTAATATTGTATTTCCTGAGGTGAAATCCTTGTACGCTTGATATTATTATTTTTCACATCAGTAGCATAGAATCATAGAATAGTTTAAGTTGGAAAAGACCTCTAAGTTCATGGAGTCCAACCAATTAACCCAGCACTGCCAAGCCCATCTGTGGGGTTCAGGTTAGTCTCTCATAATTTGGTTTCCTAAAATTCTTCTCTGATCTAAAACATAATTGTTTCTTTTTCTTTTTATGGAGGTGATTGTGACAGAAAGGGTTATTGTCTACCAGAACTTCAAGATCTCAAGGCTGCTGTTAACTTGCTCCCAAAAAACGGAAGGCAAAAGTTCGGTGTAAGGGGTTGGTTTTGGTTTCTTTTCGGGTTGAACAAATGGGACACACCACCATAGCACTGAGGAGTCAGACACAATGCAATTTTAAAATAAATATTTCTGGAGAGAGGGAACAAATATGCATAGGTGACCTGTCCAAGACTCTCACACATGATGGGAATTAGTTCTTCTTGCTCTCTGGAAGCAGGCAAGCTGTCTTCCCAGGAACTATCCAGCAGCCTGGCTTTCCCTTTCTAGGTCCACTGATATTCCTGGTTCTGAAAGTGGCCATACCACTCCTGTCCATAGGATGAAGTGTCGAGTCCTTCCTCCTTCAGTAACTGTGATGGGTTGTGTTCCTTCTCACGAGGCCCAGCCCAGCCCTCAGGATCCACTCTCCCAGAAATGGGTTTTCAGTGAGATTGACCTTTCTGTGCCAAGGGCAAAGGAAACCAGCAGCACATCATGAAACCCTGTCTCACAGGGACAGAAGGGAAAAAAGAAGTAGAAAAAACAATGTAAAACTCCGAAGCCAGCCTGCAGTCTGCTGTTAATTTTGGGAGAGCTCTTTGAAGCGGGGAGGATGTGTAAGGCAAAACTCAACATAAGTGGTAGGGTGCAGGTTTTTTGTTTTGGAGCATCTCTGAAGGTTCCCCACTTTGAAAAACCTTCCCACTGTGAGTACTTTCCCACCCAGTCACTTCTTTCTCACAGGACAGATGGGAAACAGGAAACTTCTTTCTTTTTCACAGAGCTTTTCATGATGGGTTACTTGAACTTCCCTAAGGAAATACTGTGTCTCTCTACTGTTAGTAAAGCAAGGCTGTGGAATACAGCTCTTTAAGAGATACATAAAACCTCTTCCCCCAGCCTCAGAGGTTGCTTCTCTGTCTCCTGAGCTATCCAGTCCCCAGGTGCTTTCCAGGGAAATTCTCAAACATCCCTCAAATTTAGCTCTAGTTCAGCAAGGAGAATTTCTTAGGGCTTGGATACATGACTGAGTTGCTCTGGCTCAGTGAGCTACCTCACCAAGCTGAGCTGCAGCAGCCACTTCTGTTCACACCATAAAATGTCTTAATTCAAACCCCCTGAAGTGTTTGAATTCAGAGTGCTTTAAGCTAATATGGTTTACACCAAACACGCCTCCTTTCTTCTTCCCGGTGTCTTCCTTACCAATGCTGAATGTAAACTGCTGCACTGTTACCTGCACTTGGGACCCCAGGTAGTTGCTTGCCTCTTAAGCACTGCCTTGACTTCAATTTTCCCCCTGTAACAACATTCTACCTTCAGTGAGTCAGACTCTGTTTATGATCACATTTTTAATTACTCCAGGGAACATATGTTAATGCTCATTCATCTTCAGATTGAGGAGTCAGGAGCCATATGGCTCCCACCTACAGAGAGGGAAAAGGTGTGTCAAATTCCTCACTCCATTAGCTCCCAACAAAATTAAATTTACATATAAGGCTGGGCACAGATTCGGTGCCAGCAAGATGAGGGTTGAGACCTGCAGCCAGGACAGCCTGCGCATCCCTCAGAGCTGCAGGGTTCTCCAAGTATGGATCACAGCCACAGGGCACTGCAAGCCCACTCTGCCACCTCCAGGGCATCAAGAACAACCTGGATGCCTGCAGGACCTGTTTCAATAAGCAATTAAATTTTAACATGTTCTGTGTCAAATGCTCATCAGCTGCTTAAGCACTCTGTGTAATCAGGGGGTTTAGCTGGTTTTCTGCTCTGAGTATGTCCTTTTTGGGGCCAGGAAAGTGGTGTGAGGAGAGAGAAAGAGTTGCAGCCTGAGGGAGAGTCACTGGAGTTTAAATTCCTCAGGTTTAAAGCCACAGATTAGAGGCTTCAGAGTTAGTTTCCTCTACTCCCTGGACCTAAAGGAAGCTTGTTGGGGACAGAAGCTTTGGCATTTTTCAGTCCAGGTGCATTGAAGTGCACGACTTGTCCCTAAGATAAAATCAGCACCTTCTTAACAGGTGAATAACACCGATGCAGTATTACATCTAGTAACAGTGAGGTAATGCCACGTGTAATCACACCCCCATACCTTTCATTTTGAAAGTAATTGTTTTACTCTTGCTTTTCTTTTGCTGCTGAGGAAGACATAATACAAGGAGCAATCTGGGTCCAGCCCTTTCTCAGGCATCCAGGACAGAAGTGCTGGCAGGATTCCAACTGATGGCTGATCACTGGCAGATAAAATGGTTGTAGACATGTCACCAAGGGCACACTTTGATCTTCAGGTTTTTATTACTGGTGATGATATGTGAGAAGACAAGGATGTTGTTCGCTCTTGGACCTGAGATTGAATTTCTAGTGCTGGCAGTTAGGAAGGAATAAACTCAAACAAATCCTTGGGAACACACAGCATCTCATCTGGCAATCAGAGGAATACAAAGGCATATTGCTATTTTAAAGTCAGATTTTCCGAGAACAACTGCAGTTTAAAATACATGTATAAATAGCAATCCCTAGAGCCTGCTAATGACAGTCTCCTCCTGAATCAACAGCTTCCAAATAGTCTGTAGAAGGCATTGGATTCCCTAATACCTCTCACACTGGTGCAAAAACAGTCTCACACACACATACACAGACAAAGCAGCTACTTGGGATTTGCACCTCTGTCACTGAGAACAAGCTCTGACCCACAGTGCCCAAGCGTGAGGGAAATACATGTCTCTCAAACACATGAATATTTTATTGTCCCATGACAAGGCCTCCACTCTCATCACCCCGGAGCAAGGGGGATGCTGCCAGCTCCACTCCCAGAGCTGGCTGTCAGTCTTCCAGCATATGGCAGCTCTCAACATCATCACCTCCCTGCTACAAACCTCCAGTATGGAGACAGGAAAGTCTTAAGAGATGGCAAGCATAAAACAGGCCCAACCCCAGTGGATATTTGATGGTGCTTCACAGTTAGGATCCCCTAATTCACTCTGTCTTTGCTCTCCAGGGGCTACCTGGGTAAGGGTGCTTTCCCCACATAAATTGCCATCTGCTCGCTCCAGTGCAGCAGGAAAGCAGCTTCAAACCAAAGCAGCCTCACATTCTTTTCTTGTTTTGTTAAAGTGACTCAAGATTTCACGTTATCTGTACCTTTTTAAAAAGAAATAAAGAGAAGGAACTAAGGAAGCCGTGTTACAGTGACCCAGGCATTGTTAGGGAGGTGTCAGATGCCCAGACAGCAGTGGGATTACCTACTTACAGAAGAGCCCATGCTCCCTCTGAGGAGGGAGTAATGGGATGTCTGAAGGCTGAAAGCATGGAGTGAGAAGCTGTTTGAACAAATGAAAGCACCCTGCATTTTGTTGTTGTTGCCTTAATTCCTGACCACTGGGAGAAGAATTACCTGGTGTGGTAAAAACCTCCTGCCTCCCTGATGGCATTTGTTCTTAATGGACAATGTGAGTACTGCAGAGGCTGTTCCCATTGCCTTTCTTCCCCTGGCAGGCTGCAATTTTACTGCTTTGTTTGACTTTGCAACAGAAATTATTAACAAAAACCTGATGCCAGTAGTGCTGCTTTGCTGATGTGACTCAGGGTCTTCAATCTAGTGATATCTTCTCCAGTGTAGGTTATAATTTGGAGGCCAACCCTGTCAAAACCCAACACAAAAATTCCAAGACATTGTGTAATTAATGTAATTTATTCAAATGACACATTAGACTGTAGGGTTTTATTTATTCCAGTAAAGTCTACCTCTTTTCTCCATTTCCATTTCTAAGCTGTAATCCTGGAGATGTTTTAAAACAAATATATAACCTATTCATCACTGTTGGCAAACATCCACCAAAATCCAAAGTTAGCCTTGATTTTAGTCCTAGAGCAAACATACAAATAACCCATTCCCAAAGGATGGTGTAGCTTTAATTAGCCTCAGCTTCTAATATTTTACTGGACATTATTTTCCAAAAGCCACTGTCTCCATTTTAACCTTTAAATTTCCAGGTGGTTCATAGGCTCATAGGCTCAGTTCAAGGTTCATAGGCTATAACCCATTTGCCTAAGCTCAGAAACTTTGTCTTTTCCCCAGCATATCTAGTGAAGCTTGAAGGGGGGGTCCCATTTTTTTCCTTTAGAGAAGAGTTTGTTCTTCTGTTCCAAGCACTTCCAGGAGAGGTTTGCTGTGACTGGCAAGGGTCAGTAAAGCATCTCTTCCCAGAGTAGTTCCTTGGCCACCAAACCACCTCCACCACAACACTCTCTTCCAGCATCTCAAGTGTTGTCTTCTCAACTAAACTTTTCAGAGGTCACTTTTTTGTCTTCCATAGAGGGGAAGAAAGTGGAAGGAGGGAAACATACATAAGCTACAAGGACTCTCAATGGCTAAGGACCAACTCGTTGAGATGTGCGATAGAAAATTCACCTCGTAAAATCATACTGGCCATAGACAGAAACTATAAAACATTGCTAGTCTTCTCCTAGCATCCTGCCTGACTGTGTGTTTTTATTTTCCCTGTAACAGTACCTAGCTGCACTTCACCCCCACATATGGAACATTTAAAACAATTTCAGTGATGATTTCTGTTGGCTGAGCTTGATGTTGTATAAGTTTTTTAATCTCTGTAATCAACTGCTTGTGGAAGAGACCACATTAGTCAAATCACAATGATGTATTCAGTTTAAAGTATTCCCAACTGACACATCTGGGAGTTTTGTTTGTTTCATGTCAGGTAATCCAGGCAAGTAGATATCAATCAGTCGTCTGTGTTCTATGCTCAAGAGTTCCAGTCTATTTAATTGTTTTTCTACCCAACTCTTTTTGTATATATCTTCCTCACTCCAAATGCTGCAGGGCACAAATATAAAACCTTTCATGCAAAGACAGCCTTGAAGCTTGTTTCCACCCCAGATTCCCCGGCAGTGTGGCAGTAAAAAACCCCTTTCAGGGAGACAGAGAAAAGGAAGATATATGAACAAGAGCTTGGCATTTCCAAAATCTCTCCCACCTCCCTCGTTTTCAATGAAAACTTCAGGGACTTTGGTTGCTCACTGTTTCAGAATAGAAATGTCATTAATGAGAGCAAGTACTCTTTTCCAACCTGCTCTAATAAGCAGCTGTGAGGTAACTACCTTTGCTAGTCAGGGACTGAATTCCTAAAGTCTTTTCTCATAATCCTGGCAAAGCAACAATTTTGCTGTCATTGTTCCTGTAGCAGAGTTCATATAAAAAATGCTCAGCAAGCTTTCTCAGGGTGAATTGTATTTTGTACTTTTTATAATGCCGAGCGTCTGCATTTCAAATAAAAAAACATTTTAGCTGAAAACCTGGAACTGTTCTTTGTGTCCAGAAAACATAATGCTACAGCACTTTCTTTGGCTCTAAATGTACACCTATAAACACCTTAACCAGGCACTCAGCACATGCTATTTTTCCTCCCACAGCAGCAGAAACTGCCTTAGATTTGAACCTTGGAAGCAAGGGAAATGTGAAGTGGATACAGAAAGGGAGCATATTTCTCTCCAGTTGACAACCCAAGGTTATTTCAGAAGTAAATAACTTGTTGCTAAAGAGATTTCTTTCTCTTTTCTGATAATAAAGTTGCAACATGCTGGATTTGACTGCTTCTCATTACAGCAGAGCTGAACAGGTCAGACGGTGGGCAGGTTCAATTTGTTGTTTTGGTGTGCAAGTGCCAAAGAGCTTTCTTTCTGTTATGCTGAGGGAGTTAAACCCTCGATCTTCATAAGCACAGACCACACTGGGCAAGATTTAGCAGAAGGCAGGCAATTTCTCCAGGCTCAGGCTTCCCTTCATGCAAAACATCTCCTTATTTTCATGGGTCATAAAAGTTAGAGAAAGGACTGAAGATCAAAATTTCACAACCCTAAGAGCCTTTACAACTTTAAAGGACAAAAAGGAGCACTCAGTGTTATCTCTGCTACAACAGGACAGCTGTGACAGACTGCTCAAGCACAGCAGCGAGCAGCTGAAGACCCCAGGTCCTGTTTCGAGCAGCTGGGCAACATCTGACTGACATATGTCATTTGCTGATGTCCAGAGCTACAGAACAATTTTTCTTTTGCACCTTACAGGTTTTTCCTGTAAAAGGAGAAGTATGTAACACTTCAAGTTGTGGTGTCATGCCACCACCTTCATAGCAAAGAGTGCCAGGAAGGAACTAAAGGTGAATATTTATCTGAGATCATTCAGTAGCATCACAGATGGGCAGCTTTAGTGGTTCACTGCCTTGGGAAGGGATAGTCCTGCTCTTTCCTCCCCATCACTTCTTTCCCACCATTCTCCTGCTGCCTGAGATGCTCTGGTCCTCAGAGGATCCTCGGAGAATCTCTTGCTGATCTATCACAACCGACAGAAAGTTAAGGTGTTAAAAAGCAGGTTAATTTATAGATATATATTTATAACTGGGGGTTTTCCAGATGACTGGGTCAAATTGGCTCTGTGAAGAGTGAGAGAAGCGCTCAATCTCACACAAGGAAGGAGGCAAGGCCACAACACTAAGCCTGTGGGTAGGGGCAGTGAAGTAGGACTGGGTCTGCCAGGAACAGCAGCAGCAAGCCAGTTCAGCCCTCCTGGCAACACACACAGAAAAGGTTCTTCATTAAGTAAGCTAAGGGAGACAGGAATAAAAGGCAAGAAAAACAGGTCCACAAGGATGGGAGTTGATACCCTTCCCTTGGCAGGAGCTGCTCCACAGGTCTTCACCCACCCCACACCAACAGCCTGGCACCGCGATGTGGCTCACGCAGCAAAGTCTGGTTCTAACCCCAGTCTGGGGGCTGGAACCCTGAAATGGGGTAACTGCACCCAATTTCCACACCAGAGGAAATGGCATAATTGCCCTCTTCTGGGAAAGCAAGGTGATCTTCTGTGTAATGCAGGGGTGATGTCTCATCTGGGAGTCACCATCCAGGAGAAGAGGGACAGAGAACAGCAGCCATGAGGTCACCACAGCCCCACACTGTGGATGCTGCTACAGCCCTGTCCAGAGGCCAGAGTCACCAAGACAGGCTTCTGTCATCTGGGCTTCCCTCCCTGCGAGTCCCAGTCCTTAGCTCCAGCACTGGAGGGGGGGAAGGACTTTGCCATTAGTAAAAGGTCAAATCAGGAATGACTATCAAATTTATGGATAACAATGAAATGAAGAAAAACAGGATCACTAGAGGTCAAAGATGTGGAATGAGCAATTCCTTACTGAATTTTTTTAGAGCGTTCCTAGGTTGCATGGAAAAAACAATTAAGTGGTGTACTTGCAGTATCTAATATTTTAAGTTTGCTTTAATAGTCCTTTACATCATTATGATCAGCTCTGTGAGTGCATAAATATCCCCATCTCTTCAACATTTTCTTCTTGACAGGTTAGTTTGCTACCCACAGAGATATTGATGAGACACTTCTGTGCTCCAGATATGTGCATTTTTCTGCATTTTCAAATAGGAACCACCATTATCTTTTTGCAAGCTGAATATTTTTTATACATCATTTACTAGTGACTAATGTGTGCTTCACCCATGGGCTCCAAGGACTGTCATTTATCTTTCATAATGACCACAAGTTCTTAAACAACCAGCAACATACTGGCTGCAAAAGATGATCACAGAAATCTCTTAGTTAAAGCAAACGGAAACAGAGCAAAATGTATTTTACAGTTCACTTTGGAAACAACAAAAAAGTACTTATTTCTCTTGTGTGAAATGCTATTTAAAGTAAAAGAAGGTTTTTAAATGATGCAAAAATGTACCGTTTTATATATATCGCCTGAAGTCAGTTCCTGAAGTCAGTTTGTCATTTGGGAAAAAACAATGTAGCTGCAGTAATAATCAGAAGAAGCCTACAGCATTAAACTTTCTTGTGTGCTGACTGCCCGAGAGTTTTTACTGCCACTGAATATTTTCTATATCGAGGTTATAAGTAACTATAATTGCACGTTATATTTAGGACAAAGCAACTGTGGCCACAGGATGCAAAATACTAATGTTAAGCCAATGCTTCCATATGAAAACATATTGGATGCAGTGTTCTGCAGCAGAAGATGTATCCTTTAAAGCAGTCAGATTAGCCATACAGTGTTTTGATGCACTGCCTTGCAGCAGCTGGCCAAGTTTGTGCCAGAGCATGCTGCCACATCTCCTGGATGGAAGCTGACAGGCAAAGAAATCTCCCATTGGGTTAAACATGAGCAAGAGAGACAGTATTGCAGACAGAGCTCACCCTTCAGGCTACACAAGCTGAATTTTGGGAACTTTGCCCAAGCTGTGCCAGTCAGAATGTTCAAGAAATAAATTCTGAGCAGTTCCGCAGGTGGTAGGAAACTTTTGGGTCCTTACAAACACATATTTCCAACTGTTGTCTGAGTCAGTCCCAGTGACAATATGAGTTCATTTTTCATGTGTTTCTAATGATTTCGAGTGCTCTATCTGACCTTGATTTTCGTGGGAAGGAAGCTCAGTGCTTGTTGGGATGTCTTCTTATAAGTATTTCCTCTTCTACAGTTTTACTGGCAGCTAAACAAATAGTTTCCCTAGTGCCAAATAAGTTCCAGCTATGCAACAATTTTTCCACATGCTTTCAGATGCTATAAAACAGCTTTATCTCCATTCTGTGTCTTGGGGTTGAGTTATTTTTTAGTATCTTTCCTCCTATTAATAAAAAGCAATGGAGTGATAAATGTGTGTTTTATGCAATACACATCACTGTGGATGGATCTTGCTGCTTCCAAGGGTGCAGCCAGCTTCTGCTGTATGCAGGATCTACATAGCCTCCTGTGAAACAGGAAAACCAACAGAAAGCATAACCCCAGGGAGCCTTTCATCAGCCAGGTGAAGGAGCAGGTTCTCTGCAGGGAGAGACCAGAGCCAAATCTAAACAGAAACCTCTTTACCTTCTTTGGAGACGTTACCATTTGCTAACATAAAATCATATAGAATCAGTTAGGTTGGAAAAGACCTCTGAGATCATCAAGTCCAACCCTTGATCCACTACTGCCATGGTTACTAGACCATGGCACTAAGTACCACGTCTAATCTCATCTTAAAAACCTCCAGGGATGGTTAATACACCACCTCTCTGGGCAGCCCATTCCAATGTCTGATTACCCTCCCTGTAAAGAATTTCTTCCTAATATCCATCCTAAACCTACCTTGGCAGAGCTTAAGACTGTGCCCTCTTGTCTTACTGATAGTTGCCTGGGAGAAGAGACCAACCCCCACCTGGCTACAACCTCCTTTCAGGGAGTTGTAGAGAGTGATGAGGTCTCCTCTGAGCCTCCTCTTCTCCAGGCTGAACAGCCCCAGCTCCCTCAGCCTCTCCTCATAGGACTTGTGCTCGAGTCCCTTCCCCAGCCTTGTTGCTCTTCTCTGGACCTACTCCAGCACCTCAATATCCTTCCTGAACTGAGGGGCCCAGAACTGGACACAGTACTCAGGGTGTGGCCTCACATTCACAGAAGGCCAACAACCTGTCAGGTATCCCTATAATCAATAGTATTATAGATAATATTGACAACAGATTATTACAAAAATGGTCCCACTTTACATGTGTAAACTTGACAAATTTCTGGTTTCAAGTACCTCACAGTTTGATATCATACCAGATTCTAGCTGATTACTGACATCTCTTCAATTCTTGCTCTCTCCACCTTTCCATACCTGTCTGCAGAAGCCTTTCCAAACCAGAGAAGTGTGTCTGATAAAGACCCTGTTTTTTCCTACCTACACAGACTCTGTTAATTGCTTTTAGGGGCAGAGATCCACACCAGTAGGTTAAGATGAACATTTTCTAAGCTGATCAGTACTTCATAATGCTTCATTTATGGGTTATATAACCACGGTATCTCTAACAGATCAAAGAGATCTAATTTTCAGGGTCTGAGAATTTGGAAATGAAGACTATGGCGATTCAAAGACCCTGAGATAAACTTTTCCCATCTTTAAAAGTTACTAATTGACAAACATAATTGCAATGAAGCATGTTTTCATATCAGAGCTTGTAAGTGTGTTTGCCCAGGTATGCTTCTTTTGCTCCTCCAAAATACAGTCGCTGATAAAGATGGATGGCTTTTGACAAGGAGCATGAATCATTTTCAGAAATCTGATGAGGTGACTCTGTGCTCAAATGGTTTTGCATGAGTCCAAAAAATGCTGAGCTTGGAGAATACCCTTGTCTCCATGTGTGTTTTGTAGCATCAGTAATACGTACCTCGGGAGCACTTAATCTACAGTATCAACACTATTTATGGCGTCTGGAGTTTTACATGGCTAAAGTAATTACTATGATAAATGCCAGCAATATTTTAAAATTAACATTGAAGTTTCCTTCGATTTAGAAGCAGAAGACACTTAATTGGCAAAGATGGGATTACAGTAAGTTCCATTGCTAATTAGGGTCTGATTTTGCATAGCTAATGCACAGAGGAATCTGTATTTTTATCCTGAAGTCAGTTGGTTTTCCTGAATTCAAGAGTGCTGAAATGGCCAAAAGATCAGGTCTGGTGATTCTTTTCCTTATTCACTTCCTCAGTGACTTCAGCTTCACCTTTTCCTCCTGGTGTAGGAGTCAAGAAGTCTTCTGTCCCTCTGAGCATAATCTGTGGCTTAGCTACCAGATGGACAGAGAAGGGCAACTCCATCTATTCCTTCAGCCCTGTGGTAACTCACACAACCAGTAACAGCAGAGAGGCTCAAGAATGGTCCCCAGCTTCCTCCGAATCACTTCCAAAGCACATGAGTGTACATCTTCTTATCAACCTGAGGTCATCAAAGGACTGGGACAATTCACAGGCATCTTGGAAGCTATCACCACCATCAATAAGAGAGCAGGACTGAACAATGCTGTCCAAAGGAGCAGGTTCAACCTCTGCTGTTGACTGCTCTGCGGCTGCAACATCATTTGTTGGTCAATAAAATGTTACAACATCACAGTGTAATTTTTGTGTGGAACCCCAATAGACAAAAACAGTCTCCGGGATGACAACACTTCCTCTGAATTGGTAAAGGAGTTTAGAGGAATTCCAAAATATTGAGCTATCAGAAAGTTGTCTGAGAAATTAAACATTCTGTGAGACCTTTGGATCACATAGTTGAGCCAGTCTAATGGTCACTGCACTGAGAGAGGTCAGTTCTTGTCCCTGCAGCCTACCTGCTTTCTTTTCCCCGTGCTCCCAGCTGTGTGTTCCTGCTTCTCTATTTGTGGTTGAGGTGGTTTTCTTCATCCTTGCTGGACTGATTGAACTCTCCAACCTGGCAGAAAACTAATGCAACAGAAAGTTGTGTTGGTTCATGCAAGGGTCAGGCTGGCAAACAAGGGCTGCTGCTGGAGTGCATGTGAGGGTGAGAGGAAAAGGAAGGGGAAAGAAGAAGGGAGAGCTCTTTTTTAGTGAAAATTAGTATATTGAGTCACCTTGACTGTGTTGTGTGATCATGCCTTCCATTGGGGAAGGGAAATTTCTGTTTCAAAGAATAGACAAGCAGTGCAAAGTCTTCTCCTCCTTCATCCTTTCAAATCTGCTGTAAAGTCAAATGAGCTAAGGACTATTTCTTGGCAGTAAGATAATTTTGGGGAATACTCCATTTCAGCAGTTATCTCTGCAGAAGACAGATATATTTGTGCTGAGAAGGCAGAACAGGGAACTCTGCACTACTCTTAGTTCATCTCTTTTCAGGAACAGATACAGTTTTTTAAACTCTGAAAAAAAAATGAATGGCTTCTTTCTTTTGTCAAACACTTGATCCTGCCTATAGTACATCTCTGTACCACCCTTCAGGGCCACAGCCTTTAGGCACTAACCATGCCTTGCAATCATGGTAGTATTACCAACATATAAACTGCATAATAAAGTGAATATTAAATTTTATACAGGCATAATTTCCCCTTCCCCTTCTTTACCACCAGTGAGTTAAAGGAGCCCATCTTTCATAGGCATGTCAAAGAGCTATAGTTCATGCCTGGGAGAAAATTACAGTGTTTATAGCAACTTTATAGTAAAGGGATGCCCACAATGCAAATAAAATGCAGCACATCCATGCAACACTTTATGACAGCCTGACCTCCTGCAGAGCCATCAACAGGCTACAGGTCTCCAGTGTGTTCCTACATGGGTTTCTTCAGCACATGGGAGAAGGTGATGGCACGTGCCACGTCCATCCCCTGACCTCTCTCTCTGTGGTGCCTCTGCTCTACCTAGGTTTTTAAACACTGAGTTGATTAAGTTATGAATCATGCTTTCTACTCAGTGTCCTCTGTCCCTGAGCCCTGCTCACAGTCCCTGATATTGCTAATAAAAGACTGTCTGTGCTGTTTCAAAATGAGCAAAATTTTCAGGCATTGAACAGAGTTAGCAGATACCTGATATAATCATATATTCAGCTTCAAGGTCTTCATTTAACCTGAACACAAACTGCAAGGCCTTTCCCTCTTTTCCTCAGGAATTACTCCTGTTTTGCATTCCAGAACACTTGTCACCCTGGTGAATATTAATTAAAAGTTGCAATTAATTAGAATGTCAATTAATTCCTTTATTTTATTCTTCAGGGTAATCTTGTATTCTGTGCAAGAGAGAGCAGCAAGTAAGCTTACCAGAATGAGATAGAACAAATTTCAGTGTTAAGTGCTGCACTTTGAATCCCGGAAGAAGTGATTGTCTGGCCAAGAGAGGGAAAGAGGTTGAGGGAGTGCATCTGTGACAGCAGACAGACCAGCATATTGCAACAGTTTGGGGACCACCTATGGCCAATTTAGGAGTTCCAGCTGTGATTTTATGAGTGCTCTGCGCATTTATGAGTTGGGATCGTCATTTGTTGCAGGCTCACAGTTTATCTTAGAGAGATGGGATTGCAGCTCAGTGACCATCTCTGAAACAGGAGGTGGTCAGGACCAAGACAACTGTGCTGTAGCAGAGCAGCATCTGCTTATGGCCTCAGCAAAACTATTTTTCAAGGCCTAAATTCTACCAGGGTAGAAACCAAGCAGGAAATCACCAGTGTGACCACAATGATCACAAGGCAGGAAGGGGATAGAAGCTGAAACTGCAGATTTTTTTTTCACTAGAGTTGAAAACTTTTTGAATCAAGGAAAATGTGAATGTGGGGGGACACTGCAAGAGTCAGCAGAAGTGCTGTAGTTACCCCAACAAGCATGTGCAAAGGAGTTAATTTTGGTATAGCAGCAGCTTTGCCCTGTGGTGTAGACTTACCCCAGGTGTTGCTGAAACAAAAAAGACATGTTGGTATATTTGAACATGGTAATTGAAAAGAAGTGAACTTTCTATCCAGAATGTCACCATGAGAATCATTATTTTTTTGGTATATAATATGGGAATTCTGATCAGTCCCTTCCACAAACACTACAGCTAATCTTTAACTTGTTTTAGAAGGAGAACACTAATCACAGCAATAGGCGTGGGAGTTTATTAACACAGGGATAAAAATTCCCATACGTGTAAAATCAACATATTGGCATTTTGTTTACCTGGAATTGATGATCTTCTACTCTGTTATTGTTTAATTTCCTTGCAAAGTTTCTCAGAAACCATAGTTATTGTATCTTGCTTCCTCCTCTTCCTCTCCAAGGGCAGGGCTTTCCAGATCAAGGCAAACAATGAGTTTGCACAGCATCCTCACCAGACATAATTAAATGCTGCTTTGTATACCTTTCCTGTCAGCTCACACAGATGATTCTTTTGAGAAACCTGAATTGCTTTTTAAAACTACTTTAATAATAACTGACCACAAAATGCAGTGCAATATAAATACAGCCTTTCCTTTTCTGTTTTGTGTTTTACTACAGTATTTTTCTAAATCCAGTTACATCATCACCACAAGCAGGATTTTTCTTACCAAAACGTCAGCAATGTGTCTTTTGTACCTAAGCAAGTCACCTTGACTCTGTCTACAGGCACAGAAGCATTTCCAAGACATCATTCATCTCATTCTAAAATAGATGATATGAACACTGGTGTCAAATACCTTCTTTCCATTCACTGTAGCAGGGGCCTTGCGTTACCAGCTCTGAGGTAAACACAGGCATTTTAGGGCAGGTGGCAGGCAACTTTTTCCATGAGTCTTTACTGGACAGAGAAAATCCAGGAACTAGCCTAATTTTTGATTCTGATTTTACATCTTTAATGTCAGTTCTGTAATGGTTGGGTCTTCCATAATAGAGGACATTAATTTGAGTAAAAATCCATAATTACTTTTCTTTCTGCTCATTTCGGCTTTTATACAAAAATTGCAGAGATAAAAAAATAATCTCAGGTTTCTAAGGTGATTGGTTTTCAAGTTCAGACTGTCAAATGACATGGTTACAGGTTGGCACATAGAAATCATGTGTTAGATTTGACTATGTACTGTTCCACTCAGGAGTTACATTCCTCTAATGGAGAAACAAGGGGGCATCATGACACAGTTCCAAAGACCACCAACGAGTTTCTCTTAGCAAGACCAGCTCTGCGTGTTTCTAGATTATAAAGAGGGAAGATGCTATTCCAAATGGGGACTTCAAGGTATTTAACTTTCAAAGCCTGAAATGGGAGATCTGCTCAAACCAGCACTGCTGCTGAGAAAGGCACATGAAACTGGGCTACATTCGATGCTGCTTCTGAGACCGAGTTTTAGTGGCTGAGCATTTGAAATTGCTGTCTCTAAAGTTCCAACTGGGATGTCAAAGGATTTCATTAGTGGCTAGCACTGTGGATTGGCTGGCGGATCCTTACACATACACCCAAAAGCATAATGCACATCTCACATACAAGGGAGATGATACTTGCAAGTTAGGCCCCAATTTGTAGCAGTATAACCTCAAACTGGAGGCCCAGGCAGCTGGAGTTTATTGAGGTGCAGTCCAGGCAGTGGCTTCCTTTTGCTGTCATCTCCAAACAGTCCCTGTCCCCACAAGTTTCTTCCCTGCTCTTTTGAGACAAGCCACCCTGACAATGCCCATGCAGTAGTGGGAAAGGAAAGCATGGATTATCTTGACAGAACTCTTTAAATAAAGTCAATTGACTGGAAAAGTGAGTATCTGCCTAAGGCTCCTTGCTCTGGAAGGACCCAGACTACTTCACTGCACATTCTTGTAACAGTATTTGTCCAAGCTTCCTCCTGTGATAGCAAAAAATGACTGTCTAATTGGGTAGAGCAGAGCATCAGATTAGCACACAGTACACTGAATAACATCCCAACATCTGCTGTCACAGATTTGCTGACAGCTGTTTCTGCAGAGTAGCTGGAAAATCTGATAATCCTAAACATGAAATTTCTTGTTATCTGTGCAAAGGCAAGTGCCAGTCTCTAATATGACCCTAAAGGACAATCTGCAGTATTGAGTAAATGCTGCCAGCCGTGCCTGGACGTCTCCTTCGGCACATCCTAAAGAACACACAGCTGGACACAGCTACACCAGGGCTGCCTCCCACAAGGTGACACTTCTAGCAGCCTTCCGGTGCCTAAAGGGGCAATAGAAGAACTGGAGAGGGACCTTTGACAAGAGCATGGAGTAATAAGACAAGAGGGAATGGCCTCGAACTGAAAGAGAGTATGTTTAGATTAGATATTAGGAAAAAATTCTTTACTGTAAGGGTGGTGAGGCACTGACAAAAGTTTCCAGATAAGCTGTGGATACCTCATCCCTGGAAACACTCCCCTGGAAACACTCAAGGCCAGACTGGATGAAGCTTTGAGCAACCTGGTCTAGTAGAAAGTATCCCTGGACATGGCAGGGTGGATTGAAACTAAAAGATCCCTTCCAACTCAAACCATTCTGTGATTTTAGGATATATATGAAGAAGCACTTCCCGTCCCCAAGGGGTGTTTTTCATACTCCATGGTTTTATTCTATTGGAAGCATCAGAGAGGATCCATGTTGAAGACCTCTGCCAAAGTGAACCCAGGATAGACTTATGACTGATGTGGACATTCCACAAAAGTTCTGAAGCCTCTGGAATATTTACAAAAAGTTTTCTTTCACCAGGTCCTGATTAACATGGGTGGGAATGAACCACTTCATGCCTGTTCTCTCTCCTTAATGAACCCATGTCCAACCAGACTGTAAAGGGCAGTGGAATTTAGCACAAACATACAACTGGGTTTATTTTGTAGTGAAGACCTGTTCTTGCAGGCATTCAGAAGATGCTTGTGAGCAGGGATGGAAACCAGGCAAAGAGCTGTGTGAACAAGACTGAATTCTGCTGCCCCCATGCCAGGTTTAGCAGAGATGTGCTCATGGAGTTTACCAGGGCATTGGTGCTGTGAAACACTCCTTTTCTGATGAGCCCAGTCCCGTGCTGAAACCTGGGTGTAACATTTGGTGGCTACAACTTACTTTAACTTCAATGGTAAAGAATGAGAGCAAAGTAAAACTCTGAAGCTTTTCCCTTAATTAGCATTTTAAAAATTGCTTTTACTGTAAATGACACATAAACACAAATAATATTGAGAATCAATCCTAATAACACTTTTGCAAATCACAGTTATCTGCATGGCAGCCCACAATCAGCAGCAATCCAGACACGTGTGAAATCCTGAATACAGACATTACTGAAGAGGCCCATTAAACACAATTCTCATTCCTGGTTTCACAGATTAGTGAGTAGCTGCCATGCCCAGATGCCATTTCACGGCCAGGTAGCAGCAAGGGAGAAGCAGAAGTTCCTTCTGTGGTGGGTGAACTGGGCCCTCTCTGACAATTGGGATCATGTGTAACCCTTTAAAACACAAAAATCCTAAAGAAAAAGGTTTAATCATCTCTGAAGAGCAGTATTGAAAATTACCAAGCACTGTTGTAGCAGGTCTGTTAGATGGGGAGAAAATGGGAATATTTCTCATCTTGGTGTTTTGCCAGTTAAGGACACAGTTCTATAGAGCTGCACTCTTCCCACAGTGCTGTAGATTTTGGATTTGCTCCTGGTGAGTCATGGGGATATTGCTCCAAATGCAATTTTAGCAAACAGGTTCATGCCCCAGAAACTTTTAAGTTTGGTTTTAAAGACATGATTTGCATGTTACAGATCCAATTTATGGAGATTGCCAGTGCCCTGTCAATTGGTGGCTTCATTTCCCCCAACACATTAGCTCCTGTCAACAAGGCAAATTTGACTCTACCTGAGTGCATTATCAATGAAAACTGCTGTCCTCATGACATTTATAGTACATCCAATTGATGCAGAAGAGACACCAAACCTCCTATTTTGTTGCTCCAAAAGGTGCCAATTTCAGAAGTCTAAACACTGATTTTAGAAGTCAGATGCTGGTGGCTGATGTATTAAAGCCTGTATTTCACAGACAAAAAAAAAACAAATAAAACTGCATCCATTTAAGGTGCCTGGATGTCCATGTTATCTTTGCCACAACAGGCATATTCCCCATTCCCTCCTTTTGCCTACTTTCTAGCCTTTAAAGGGGTTTGAGGTGTGGAACAAAGCAACTCACATAGGTGTCTCCTCCAAAACACAAGGAACTAAAAAACAGAAGGGAACTGCATTTCACTATTTACATATAGAAATTATCACCATCCCCAACACACCTGAACATCACCCATTTGTGTTTGTGCTATAGCAATGGTAGCACTGACCAACTAACAAGCTCCAAGTGGATGCTAAAAGAGAAGGTCCCTACTGTGAGGTGGATGATTTGGTTCTCTGCACAGACCTCCTCCCATGGCCTTACAGTGACAGTGATGATATGTGCCACATTCCTGCCTGAACTGGAGAATATATAAACTTGGAGTTTTGGAACCTTTTTACCACTCGTGGGATCCAGAGGAAGACTGCAGCTCATCGCTCTCAACCAGACTGCAGCTCACCACCCTCAACTGGACTGCAATCACCACTTTTGACCAGACTGCAACAGCTCTCCCACCAGCAGGTTTTTTTCCCCTCTCCCTTTACTTTGGACTCGGGGGGGGGGGGGGGGGCGGGCAAGAAACACCACTTTGTTCATGCCCCAGGGTGCTGGGTTATACATTTGGGTTTTGTGGGTTAAAACCAAATTGCTTGTCTGTATAACCATACTTATTGTATTATTTTATTGAATTGTTATTCTGACTTATAATCTCTCTTTTGAGTTGAGTTCATTTCCCCTGCTGGTTAACTTTTAAACCAGCACACACACACAGGCTAATGTTTGGACCTTTCAGCCTGGAGAGAGACTTTTTTAATTTCAGCAAAACATATTTCATATCATTAGCTTATTACATTAATTATTTTTTGTTATTTCACATTTTTAGTGCTTTGTAATTAAGCCAGGAGCTGTGACAGAGCATGAGTTACAGTGCAGCACCTCATGCTTTTGTGTTCCTAACCAGGAGCCTGAGGGCCGTGTGCCACCGAATGTGGAAACTATGAATTTACTGGGCTGTAAATGATACCCTCGTGTGTCTTATTGAGAAGATAAACCAGCTCACAAAGCAGAGGATTTCAAGACTAAGGATAAAAACCTCTACTGCTCCCTGGACTGAACTGTGGACCACTGCACAAATAGTCAGAATGAACGAAAAGGATACTACTGCTTCCCTGGTACCCCAGAAACATTACCACAAACTCCTGTTTTATCCTTAATTTCAGTGGTAGACACAAAATACTTTACTGGGTGTAAATTAATGAAGTTCCAATAGGTCAGATTTTATTTATTGATCTCTGTGTCTTTCCATCAGCAGAAACTCAGAGTGGCGCTGGCCATCCAGTTGGGAGGAATATAGTCACGTTCTTTCCAGCTGGGAAGCTAGCCTGATTTTCTAATCACAATCTTACAGACCTGAAAGAAGCCAAAGGAAATGTAATTCTAGGGCACATGGACACTTAAATCCCATTTTAAGCATGATAAAGGTTTAAGTGCCTGAGCCTCCCTGTCCTCACTGGCTTTCACAGTCAGTTTGGGTTCGGGACCAAAACTTTATGTGTTACCCTTTAATTTATGGAACTAGATGTGTGTTTAGCCATATTAATAAAAGTTATACTTTATCCCATTGATTTAGGAAGATGGGTCTCGGTTTCCAAATCAAATCAGTGCTCAGGTTAATGACTTTGCAAAGGTCGGAAGCCACACAAACTGACCCTCTGTGTGCTTTAACC
Source organism: Pseudopipra pipra (assembly GCF_036250125.1). Taxonomy (NCBI): domain Eukaryota; kingdom Metazoa; phylum Chordata; class Aves; order Passeriformes; family Pipridae; genus Pseudopipra; species Pseudopipra pipra. The sequence continues at coordinate 56,464,190 of NC_087554.1, forward strand.
CATTGCTCACATGAGATACAAGCCAATTTATACCTCTTTCAGGGAACCTGTGTTCGTATATTTTACTTTAGATTTGTCCCACTTAAGAGCACAGACACACTCAAGGCTGACCCTGGCTTCCCATGGTCCCAGCAAATCCTTTCCACTAACAGCCCCTGGGTCCCAAACCACAGCTTGGAAATGAGGCTTAGTCTCCTGGCTGACCCAAGCAGTAAATCATTATGTGGTTTTGAATAAAATGAGAAATAACATTAAAAAGGGGTTGGGATGGGAGACCAACATCTTTTGAGTTTTGGTAATTTGTGTAAGTATGCATCCAAATTCCAGAGCTTTGTGATCAACAGCTAGTTTTGCTGTGAAGTACTGTAGGAGCAGCATCTCCATAAACCACACAGGCAGTGCAGGGATCAACTGGATCCCTTCCAGGTAAATAGCCTTGCCCACGTGAAGAGCTAGAAGAATCTTCCTCCTCATCTCTAGGTCGTTTCAGTCTCACCTCAAAAAAAACCCAAAAAACAGAAACCAAGAGAAAAAAACCACAACAAATCCAGGTCTTGTCCCTTCACTGTGTCTCGGCAAGAAGCTGTTAACACTCCTCCTCACCACAGAGCTGTCTTTGCAGCTTTGGGAAACAAACACATCATTTATGCTCTTATGAAGTATTCCTGTTTTATATATGATGCGTTCAGACCAATCAATCTTCTGTCTTGGTGGCCTGTTTAGAGACTCAGGGAGCTGGCATTGATTAAATGCCTATAATAGAGAGCATTAATTTACCGGTCAGTGGAAAAATCACCATTGTAAATTTTCCCAGTCAGTTTGTATATCACCAAACGATATGCAGCATGTTCTGGGTGTATGTACTGAACTGCTCTCGTACATAAAGCACATTCAATTAGCAGCACCAGCATTGCTAAAGCCGGCCACAGGCAAAGATCTGAGTATTATTCTGCTGCTCTCTTTAGGATTTGTGCCTGGGACTTCACAGTCTCATAATGAATGAAGAGCAAGATCGCTCAGTGTCTGAAGACCCATAGGGAGCCTACAGCATCCCATGGGACTGGGAAAGAATTGTCATATTTCATTCTTTTGGTTATCATACTACACTGTTTATAACGTAGTTAAGATTATTTTTTGCCATAAAGGGGAGAAAAATATTCTGTGTTTGTGGAAGTACTGGAGGCTCCCTCATCTGTTGAATTTGCGATCCCAGCTGAAATATCACATATTATGCCCTTGGAGAACAAGGAGGTAGATCACAGGGCCGTAAGGGGAGGCAGCAACTAGTTTCTCTTGAGCAGTGAAACTTTAGATTTGCATTCCCCTAATCAAAAAATGTTCAGATTCAGACTGTAGGTAGCTATCTCAAGAGGAGGTATCCAGCTCCTTATTGTGGCTGTAGAGGAGGGCATGAGGGTGAGAGAGGAATGAGCTGAGTGAGGAATAACTGGTTTTGGCAGAAGGAAAAGCAAGGAATTGCCCTCTATAGGTGCCCTGGGTCACTGAGGAAAAAGATGCTCAGTAGGAGGTGTTGGGGGAAGGGCAAGGAGAATGAGTGAAACATGGCAGCAAGAAGGAGGTGAGAGCAGAGGAAAAGCTCATATCTGCTTAAAACTCTCCTCTTTAAGCTTTGTCCAGTCAGGTTCATGCCCCCTGTAGCGCTCGTGGCACCCTCCAGCTGCTACAGTCTGAATCCCTCCTCCCCAGCCATGGCACAGCCACAGCAGCCCCTGGATTGCCCCTCCATCTCTCAAATCAGTAAACATCAAGTAAAAGAAAGGTCAAATTCATCCTGCCTTTATTTTCCAAACATCCACAGAAGGAAAGGAGATTCTTCCTGTGAGTAAAATGGGCTGTTCCTGCCTCAGTGCTTACTTTACAAAGGCAATGACTTCAGATCCATCAGTCTTTCTCTTCGAAGCCTGACAGTAAAAGTGTGGTTTCCCCAAGCACTTTCTACCCTCAGGCATCCAGGACCTGCGAGGTTCTGGGCCTGCAAAGTTAGTTCACCCAGACCTCCCAAGGACTCCCTTACTCAAACCTCCTGGCACAGGAGTCAAGACATGATCTTTCCAACTGTCAGCCCTGCAGAATTAATCAAAGAGATGGAAATCTCCCCTGCCATTCATCACCACTGATAAAGGTCCTGCCAGCAGCACTGAGCTCCCAATTTTGCTGCTGATGCACAAGGCAGGAGGTGACCCAGTTCACTCTTGCAGAGCCGTCGTGACTCTGCCACGCAGTGCTGCAAAAAGCTTTCGTGCACCAGAGACTTGCACAGGCACGGCTTCAAGTCACAGATGCCTGGTAGGAATGCCTGAGTTATGCAGAAGGGTAGCATCCTTTCAGAGATTAAGGTCAAGGCTTTGGAAAACTGTTCATGATTTCAATAGTTTGACTCTTTCTGGGTGACCAGTTAAGTTATTTTTAAAGGCTCATATCTTCAAAAAGAACTGAAGAGGTTTTGGCAGCTTCTGGAAGGCAGATCTTTTCAAGGGCAGAGTAAATCTTTAGGTACAAACACTACTAAGCTCTAGCACTCGGAGCTGGTGAGACTGGAAGCTGTTGTGAATTGTTGGTTGCTGGGAAGCAAAGTAGATGGTTCAGTCACAGTCAGCACTATAGCTGCTTCCAGGCTGAGGCTGATCTTATCCCTCTCAGCTGTCTGGGTCTGGCTGGGGAGATGAATATCCAAAGCTTAAGATGTGCAGTATCCACTATTGAACTTCCACAAATTTGAACAGCCTCACATAAGCGCCCAGCATCTGCTCCACACTCACTTCAGTCCTTGCACAAAGGGTTAATTTTACTTGCAGGTCTCCCCGCTATGCACAGGTAAATCCCAGTGCATTTTTACCAGAATGATTTATAAGCCAGGTTTAGAAAACTCTAGTCTCTGAAGTCTGTTGTCAGAGTTAATGGAGCAAGAATATAGAGTGCAGCATCTTAGGGTTGCAGTCACCTCTCGATAAAGACCACCTGACAGTTTCAGGTCCAGATCTCTGCTGTGTTTGTCCAGGCTGCAGTCACACCCCCAGCTGCAGTGCAGAATTGCCTTTCCTTATGGACCACAGGGCCAAGGTGAGGCAGAGATTTCTTCTTGAGCTTTCCATCAAAAGGCTGAATCATTTGCAGCAACCTGTAGTTTGTCTCACTTTCCCCCTTTCATTTCATCCTGCAGAAAGGCAGAAGAGTTCTTTAGTTTATAAACTGCACATTGCTACCCAAAATGAAGGAATGGAGGTGACTGGTACAGAAAGAGAAAGGAGTGTGGTGTTTTGCATGGCATGCCTTGTTTGCAGCCATGGAGAGCAGTATGGCTATTATCAGGCCTCCCAGAGCAACGATCCCACATAACAAGACCAAATACTACTAGATGAAGGCACTCATGTTGTATCTGTGTACTTAAGGGTGGCTTAAATTGCCTCATAGAAACCCACCTAGACAAGATTGTTTCATCAGCTTTTAAATTCCCTGAGGCACTAAAGGATCTTTTGCCTGTTTGATAAAAGGTTCCATATTAAGGAAAAAAGCAAAATGAGGGAAAAGCTCTCTGTGTGAAGGAAAGGCAGGCATAAACTGAAAACCCTGTATTATGCCCCAACTCTGCTTTCTAGCCCCAAGAAGCACAGACAAGATATAGGTAGCAAGACAAAATGAAAGAGAATCAAAATGCCACCTGAATACCAAGAATAAAAAATGTGTAAAAAGCAAAATCCTGGCTAATAATTAAGTCATTGATATGTCATTTTCAGAATTATCTAGGAGGAAAACAAATGAGAAATGTGCCAGTTTGCACACTGTTGAGGAGCAGGGGCAAGGTCTCCGGCATCATGTGGTAGTGCTCTCCCTTCTATGCCGAGATCAAGAAGCTGACCATGTGCTGGGCTTTAAAATCAATTCAGTCCCCAGCCAGTGCCAGTAATAAAATGAGTACATAATGCCACCTCCTGGCTATAGTCGAGGACACTATAAAAACCTTGTTGGAAAGATAGTGTTTTGTCCCTCCTGCACTGAGGAGGATGATATATATCACTTGCTTGTGGAAGTCAAATTTCTCTTGCTGACTTAATCCCAGAGCCAAAATTAATCAGACATCCTAGCTAACAGGATCAGGAAATGCCATAAATTATGCTGCCTGCAACCTAACAACAGCATTAACAGGACGAAGAAGGTGGAGGCTTTTTTTTGATTAATCACTGTTTAAGTTGCCTAAAGAACCTATGAAACCTCCTGCTGGCTGACACAATGAGCAACATTTTATATTAACCCATATAAGGAAATGTCTTTAAAAGTGATGGATTATGCAGATGTGAGATGGGACTGTGTGATGTGGTTACCAAGAGCTGCAAGTGGCATGGTGGGCGCCTCTGCTGCTCCAAGCCCACCACAGCCCTCCCCACCATCCCCAGCCTACCCCAAAGAGGACACTTGTAACCCCAGTAGCTGAGCACCCTCAGAAAAAGCCACAAAACACAATGAATTGGATTGAACTGGCTGAAAGCAGAGCTAGGAAGTTTATGCAAACAAAAACAGTGGCAAATTTTTGGTGCTTTTTTAAAAATTATTTTACACGAAACAGCAACTCAGTACCCAGGGGAGGGATAGGAAAAGGAGATTTCATTTATGGTTTCTCTGGCAGCCTCTAGAACAGCATTGCTCTTTTCTGTGCAAGGAGATGTTGAGAAGCACCCAGTCAGGTGCTGCTGTGCTGGCAGCCCATCCTGTGCCGGGGCCTACAGAATGAACACGAATGGAGCTCCATAGCAAGCCAGCCCCAAGCACATGAATGTCCCCTTCTGGAGCCATAAACACAGCATCCCCCAGCAAACCTGCTGTTTTCTCTATCTTGCAGGAGTCTCTATACAGGAGAAACCCTGGGTTCTGCTGCAGGGGGTATGTTGAGTTTCCCGTCTTCTTTGGTCAGGATTTTTCAGATCCACCCTCTCTCCACTCTTATCGAAGTGAGCTGCCTCCCATCCACTGCTCCTACTGTTTGCTCTCCTGAGAAGTCTCAGCACTTTAAAAATACACTTATTTTCACTCTCTTAAAGAGATCCACTTATTGGGGTGGAGGGTTTTCAGACCATTCTTCACTGTGCTGATTGCACACCATGATTTTAAATCTACATAAAGTGGGCAACTAGAGCTTCTCAGGTGGGAAAAGCTGCATTTTACACTCTTTTTGCTCTGTTAACATTGAACATAATATACACAAAGCAAATGAGAATGAAGTCTCAGAGTCAAGACAAACTGTTATTATTGCCAAAACCCCACTGTCAGATGAGATCATGGCTGGATAGATCCTTTAGGGATCTGCATAATTTTAGGTGCAAACTGATCAATATAGGCAATCAGTTTTCTCATTCTCTTTACCAGTAAGCATTTCTGCATGGGCTGAAAATTTCCACCAACATAATCTTTTTATGGTAATTTATCCACAGTAGCAGAGTGAGAGTTTCACAGAAGAGGTAGAAATCACCAGTGCACTTGAACTCTGCAAAATGTTTTAGAAGGATTTCTAGTTAAACTTCACAACACAGGGTGAAGGAAGTATCTGTCTCCTTCCTAACCTCCCAGGCTAATGCACATCTCCCTGTCCCCACTGGACACAAGACATGTCTAGCAGCTTCTTGCTCTCTGATTTAATTCCCTTTCCATGTAGTCAGGGGTTCCTGAAAGACACATTCCCCTATTTGTCCTTTTCTGGTATGATGTCCTGACAAATACTTATGCCTTGATGGCAGTCTTGCTTCTTGACCCTACTGCTGTGTCCAGGCAGCTCTGTCTGACGAGCAATCCCTCACACAATCCCTGCCTTCCTCCTGGGTCTTCCAGCCATCCTGACTTCTGCATCAAGCTCCTGCCTGTCCTGCCTTTGGGACGATCTTCAAATGCCTGTGCTGGTTTTTTGCATACCCTAGAGAGGAGAGTATAAATATGTATAATTACACATCATTCCCATGCTGTCTGGAAGCTTGGTGAAGGTACAGGCTCAAACATGCCTAAAGCAACCAGGCCTCTTTCCTGCCACTTAAGGCAGTGGCTCAGGGGACAGTCGGAATAATCAAGACAAATCCACAGCAGGAATGACTTTAATCCCATGAAGAAAATGAAATGGCAAGAAAATACGTCACTTGAAGCCTGACTGAGAACATCCCCACAGGAATTTAACTGGCCTGAAATGATGTGCACCTGTTTCAGACCTGACTCATCTTCACTTTGCTGAGCACTGACAAACCCCAGAGGCTGCATCCTCCACAGAGAAGTGTGCTTCCTTTTTGTTGAGGGTGGAATCATGCACTTCACTCTCAGGAGGGAAGCAAGAATATATTTTATTGATATAAAACAGTGAGTTAACAAAGTTCAGTGGTAAATGCAACAGTGGTTTAACAAGATTTGATGGCAAGGTACACTTGAGAATTTACTGCATAGAGGGCAGGGTCAGACAAAACTGTCAAGGAGACCCTGCCATTAAGTCATGAGGTTCAGAAAGGACCCCCTTACATTCTAAACAGCTTCTCAAAGGAGAGTTCATGGGCAGCTGGATCCAGACTTCATCCCAAACTTGGTCAACAGTTTATGTCTAAAGGATTATATATGCACAATCCTTTGTATCACTTAATTAGCTAAGATTTCAAAGTTTCAGTGCACATACTCCCAACTCACTTACTATCTGATGATCTGATGTGATAAGGAATCTCTCAACCTCAGGAAGGCACCTTAAAAGATATTCCTTCTCAAGGGGAAATCCTGGCACACAGTCCACTCCTGTGCAGGAGAGCTCAATGGGCCCAGGGCTGTCCTCTGTTTATGGAGTAAGATAATGGAGTCACAGACATATTTGCATACAGACTACAGATGCTAATTTCTTCCAAGCTTGTCTTGAGTCGGACCTTGACCAGCCCTGTAGTTAGGTAGATGCAATGCTCAAATTAGTCTTTGGCTAATGAGTTCCTATCTGTCTCCCTCAAATCCACTTAGAGCCACATGCAGCCATTATGACCAGACACATCCATTACGACCATCACTGGTGGTTAGCACTTGAATAAGTTGGGAAATAAGGGTCAGGTTGGGAGGTAGGGGGAAGTACACTTACACCTTTGAGGCTTGCAACAACCAAGTCTCCCAAGAAGACAAAGAAAGTAAATGAATCAGTGATACAACAACTTACACCTTGCATTAGCATTACCGAGGAGTTAAAAGACTGACCTTTCCCTTCTGGAGCCTTGATTTCTAAATACCCTGTTTCAGTCTGTGCATATTCACCAGCTTCAGGTGAGCCTTTCCAGACCTCATGGCCAAGGACTGCACGAAGCTCACCTGCTCCCACCACAGGAGCTGCTGTTCAGTGCAGTAACACACCAGTGTGAAGGTGGCAGGCTGTGCTGCAGCCCCTCTCCTGTACGTTCGGTGTCATTTGGGTTTGCATTGCCCCTGGGGATGCTGAGGGTGCCCATGTCAGATGCCCTTCTCACTGGCTCTGCCAATTAAACTAGACAGGCCAACACTATTGCCTTTACTAATTGATGCAGCAAGCACACAATTAAAGGACCCCCCATTGCTTTGCATTCTTACCCGGCTATTTGACCAGGTGGAGCCCTATCACGCACCTTCCTCTCAGCAGCTACCTGTCTTTCCAGCTGCCAGTCATTAAATGTCACCCCTCTCCCAGGCTGTGGGATGATGAATGCTCTCCCGACTGCTCCACATATCAACATGCAGGAGGTCAGACACCCTCTCCACTGCCACCTCCCAGTTCGTCTGATCCAGCAGATGGATCCCCTGGTGCCTTTGTCTGCCCTGACCTATTTCTCCCTTTCATCGTCTGCCGACTGAATCTCTGGGGTGTCTGACTCACCATACATGTGGGGATGCTGCCCACACATCTCTTCTCTCCTGGTGGCAAATTAACCTTTCATTTTAGGTATGGGGATGGCCTGCAGTAATTTCCCCTGACAAGCTGTGATCTCTTCCTCACTGAAGCCAAACAATATGCAAAACACCTGCCCTCAGACCACCTCCAGCATTCTGGCAATGGCTCTCCCACGTTTCTCTGATGATGGTAGTCTCAGGGCAAACAGGATCCGTTGTCTGGGAAGACTGCTGGCTGAGGAGTCCCTGGGGTACTGGCATGGATATCCATCCTTCCTTCTACTGTCTGACTGACAGTAGGGATGAATTTGGATGGAGGCATTTCTCATACCCTGCAAGACCATTTGGTACCCTGGAAGGTGATGACGAGGTGCAGGGGACACTGAAGACAACTGTGCTGGCAGATGCAGACTAGTCCAAGAGACCACAAGAACCCCAGGCAGTGCAGAGCAGAGACTCCCAGGCTAAGCCTTGGACACTGTGGAGGAGCTCATGCTGGGCTGGCACTGCTGCAAGGAGCCTGGTCCAAGCTACCAGCCCAGGTGTTTGGCTGTGAAAGACTGAGTGACACACATGGCTGGGGCTTTTCTGAGGCTAGCAGAAGGGTATCCATCCTGTTGTGGCACCTGCAGAAGCCCACTCATCCCCTCTTTTACAGCCAGCAGACAGAGGGTCAGCAAGCAAACAGGTGCTATCAACCTCTTGCTGCAGCTGTGCCTTGAACAAGGATCAAGCATGCAAAATATGCACTGAACTCACCAACCACCTAGACAGCAAGGGGAAGAGTTGGAGACAGAAAATAATTCTCACTGCTTTACTGTCTGTCTTTGATTTATGCCACACAGTTATTTTGGGAAGCTATGGACTGAGATGCTGTGTAAGCAGTGACTGCTGTGTCTCAGTTATGGCAAATGCTCATCCTCTGCCCCACATGACTATACTGTCTAGACATGGCTTTAGAGGAGACTCCGCTGTGTGGCCGCTGAGCTGCGTGTGTTGCAGGAAGCAGGATCCACTGAAAATCCTTTTTTCCTTGCAGATTCCCCTGTATCAGGGGCTATTCCCAGCAGCAGATTTGAGCAGATCTGGTTTGTCTGTAAAGAGAGGTAGGAGGGCAGGGTGGGAGAAGGGTAAGAAGGAGATCTCTCTCCAAGCCACTTGTAATAAAAGGTGAGAGATGGCTCTGAAATGCTATTTGATGATATATCCTGATATAGAGAGAAACCGTAGAGGTGGTTTTTCCAGGAGTCTCTGAGTCTTTGCACCAGTGCCATTAAGGGCTGGACACTGACAGATTTGTATTAGCTGAGCTGAGCTGCAGAGCCAAGTCTCTGAAGGATTCATCCTGAGTCTGGGCTTAATTTCTTCTTGCTGAGAAGTGCTTGTGTCGAGTCTTAGCACAGGCACATCTAATAGCAGAGCAATCAGGCACTCCAAGGCTTAATGCAAGAGTACATGCACAGGGAAAGCGAGTGAGAAGAATTTTGATTAATTGCTATGTATTAATTTGCTGCTGCAGTGGATGGAATATTTTCTTCAAGCTTTTCTGAGAGAGACAACACGGAAATGTTTTACACAGCTGACTGGCCTTGCAGTCAAGCCCATTTGCTGTTGGTTAACTTTCAGCCCCACACTAGTGAATGAGCAGGACAAGCAAAAGCATTTTTTCACTTCCTAAGGCAGCAGAACTCACTGATGTGGCATAAAAAGAAGTGCATTACAACAGTAGCTGTTTTAGATAGACTCATAGAATGTACAATCCCCCTTTAAAAGCCTGTCTATTGCACAAGTGCTCATTTTGTGGTTGTTTGTTTGGTTTTTTCCCCCCCCAAGGAACAATCTGATAATTTATACCTGAACAACCTAATCGGAGATGGTGTCAGTTCTGGAGAGGGAAATGCAGGAACCCAGAGCTGAGCATGGACAGCTATGTTGAAAGCAAACACTTTCATCTTGTCAGGAGTGTTTTGTTTGTGTCTGATTCAGAACTGCGAGGAACGATAACCACAAATACTTCACACGGTCCTTTGAATTTAATAGCTCACATGGGCTACTCTCTGAATAACTGCCTTTTATTTTACGACTAAATTAATATTATATACATGGGAGAACAGCTAAAATACCCAACAGGGTAAAAGAAATGATTGCTGTGTTGAAAAATATAAATTTTTATGCACAGAAGTTATTAGTAAAGCCACATTCCCCAGTCCATTAATGTGCACACATTTAAATTTTCCCTTTTTTTTTTTCCTTTGACCTTTCTTTTCAGATACTACAGCATATTATCTTAAAGCTTTAATAAAACAGTAATTCACTCATGCTTTTTATGGCCTACTAATTTGTGTGTTGTGCCATATATTGGGTTTCACAACTTTTATATGCAAATCAATAAAAACTCCTTTGATATTTCATTTAAATCATTGAATAATTAACACATCCCAGCCCCCAAGTTAGCTATACTGTGAAACGGAATGCTAGCACTCACAAAACTTCAAGTAAAAGGAAGTAAAGCTGAAGATATGGAGAAATCCATCTTATTCTTAAAACATGATCAGAGAAACTATACTCAGGAAAAGGAAAAAAAGGTGAGAAAAATCTCGTGCCTGGGAAAAAATAGCCCTGAATATGTATCATATTTGCAAATGGGAAAAAAAGGGGAAGTGGAAGCAGTCAAAAATACTGGTATAAACCTCTTTGAATATGTTACCTGAGTTCTAAGAAATGCAAAATGCAGTACAGTCTTCATGGTTTGGGATTTTCCAGCTCCACCCACCACACCAGGGCTTTACCTGGGCTTTGCAAGGACATGGGCCCAAGGGCCCAGGCTCCCTGGCTTTAACACTCTTCCCCACATAAGCAGAACTGTGGGACTGTTCCTGACTTCTCCAGGCATTGCTGTGCTCCTGGCTTCCTTTTTAGGCTGGTTTCTCACAGAAACTGGTTGTCTGCAGTCCTACCACTATATGTAAGTCTTCTCCTGGTAGCCTCTAAAAACCCAGGAGCCAAGTCTACATTTTATAGAGTGCTAAGGTCTCAGAAAAATGCAAGTTCCTACAAGTCTCATAGAAAATATGAGGACAAGCAAAGGCAAGAGAGGTGATGTGTCCTAAATGCAAAGGCTGAAGTCTGAGCCCACGGAAAAGGCACATAATCCATGTGAGAGAGGGACTCTGTCAGGCATGACTGGCCTAGTGGCAACCCAGTGGTTCTGAAGATAATCCTGGGAATGCGAAGCCTGCGCAAAGGAGTCCTTGAGGCATGCCAGAGTTTGCAAATAGCCTGAATCCCAAATGTCAGGAGTATCCTCCTTGATTGGATGTTGTGCTGCCTGCACTGCTACACAAAGCTCAGCAGCAATGGGACAGGATTTAGGTGTATGGTGTATATTTTACTAAAGAGAGAGAAGATCTGATGGATGCTATTCCTTAGCCACTTGAGAATCTTCATCTGAGTGAGGGACAGGACTTCTTTTGAACTGATCAAAGCAGTTAAAAGATGTTCCCATTCTCTGCTCCCTGGACTGTCTGCATCAGCCAGAGCCAACTGCTCCTTGTGCACGCAGGAAAGGAGACAGGAGAAGCTGGCAGGAGAAGCTGGCAGTGCAGTGGCTTGTTGCTCTGAGCCTTGTTGGGAGTCACACAGTAAAGAGAGAGCCTTAATCTCACTGCCTGAAGGATGGAGGGCTTGGTCTGAGAACACCACTTCACAACTGGCCTGGCTGCACATGATCAGTGTTTCAATGCACTAAGGTACTTTCATTTATTGTCTATTTAAAGGCCCCTGCCACTCAGTCTGGTGTTGGGTTGTGCCAGTCCAAAACTGCCTGGGGAGTCCAAAACCCAACACAAGATCACTGCACAGTCATTAAATACTGAAATATTTTGAATTTTGCACACCAACATTGGCATTGTTTCTGGATTTTTACCTGTTGTAGATGGAGAAGGAAGAATTAGAGAAGAAATTAAGGACAGACTTTAACTTCGTCTTGTTTAAATAATGAGTATTTATTTAATTAACATCTGCAACATCACTTTAAAAGGAGAGCACTGCACTGAAAAAGACATTTGATCAGTGAAGAATGCATGGCAACACCATAGCATTTGGTATTTGCTGATGTCAACCACCAATAGAGACATCCCTTCTCCAAAGGAGTGATGTGTTACTCAGAGGATGCTGATTTCATTCTCTGTCTGTCAGGAGTTTTGCCCATGGTAACAGGAGGAGCAGAGATAACGCAAGCCCCATGTTGGCCTGCCATTTCATCACCTATCAATGAGGTCAAGGACAAGACAAAAAAAGTCAGATTTAAACAGGCTGGTCCACACATTACTGAATGTTTATATTGCCTATAGAGAGCTGGGACACGAGGGTAATTGTTACACAGATGCATTCAAGATTGAGGGTGCACTGTAAAAGCTGCCTAGTTCTAAATGTGCATTGGGAGAGTGCTTGACTACATTCATCACTATCTTGGAATAATTTTATGTTAATTCTTTAAATGTCAGTTGTTCGGATGTTTCTATGTTGCACTTCTAGCCTCCAAGTTATTTCTTTTAAATTGTTGCATACACCATTTAACAGGTTCTATGCTAAAGGTCCCATTTTTTTAATATTGATTTTCTTTTATATCTTGCAGCACAAAATTAGCCAGGGCTCCTACTCAGACCCCTGTCACCGTTTTGTCTTTATTACTTCTGGTACATTTTCAGTGTTTTACATTTAAATTTGTGCACTTTGTTTTATTGTGCTTGTAATCAGCTTAATTTATTTTCTGTCTCTGTTTCTTCCTACTAGTTAAAATGGACACACACACTCAATGGCCATCCACTATCATTGAACCAAAGAGCACACATCACCCAGGAAAGTTCATTGTGGAGGTATCTAGGACTATTGCCTGAGTCATGTACTTGTCTTTTCAGACCTCAGAGATTACTAATTTCTGAAAGTTGAGTGAAGCCTGGCTGGGTTCAATCAGCTCATGTCTTTGTATGCTCCATCAATCTCAAAATGGGTAAGAAAACTGCTTAATAAATTCTTTAACAAGTAGTGTCCCTGTAATTAAATGAGGCCCAAGAAAAAAGTACTGCAGTAAGTGTTTTATCAGCTTCACATCCTTATTAAAGTCCTGAGCCTTCAAAAGCTTTCCCAGGTGTGTCCCAGGAGCACTGGGCCTCACCTCTTTGACTTTAAAGATGTTAGCTACAACAGACCATGGGGCTGGGGAATCACAGAGGGACTGTACCAAGAGGCAGATCCTGACTCCCCAGCAGGATGAAATGGACTGATATGCTTTACTGAGAGTTTGTCTCACTAGCTTAAGTCCATGATTACTGTCTTAAAAGAAGAAATCTGCAAAGCACAAATCCAAGCCACAATGCAACTGAACCTCCCTGCCTCTCCCAGAGCTGGGATGCACCACAGACACTACCACCAACTCTTTGCATGAGATTACACAGAATGCCAGAGCTCCCTTTTTGGCTGGAATATTTCCCCTCCTCACCTTTAAAAATTCATAGATAACTATAAACCACCTTCTACCCAAAGTCTCATTCAGTTCTTAGAGCATCTTAAAACAATTTACCCCTTAGATGTTTGCGGCATCACTTGGCAATTTCACCTCACGGTAGAACACCCAAGCCCAAGTGCTGCTGAAGCCACAGCTCAGCAAAAACGCTTTTTTTCCAGCTTTTTTCCAGCCACGTTATTTAGTTGCAGGTGCCTGAGGATGAGAGCTGCTTCACTTGCTGCCCTCTCCTGAGCCCAAGGGAGTCCCAGCCCAGGGCCCCCCAAATCACAGCAAGGCTCAAACTAGAGCCACTTGGGTACCAGGAGTGTAGCAGCCAGCCTGGATCACAGGGGACAATGCCTGGTTTAACCATGCCATTGAGAAACCCTCATGAGAGCCCCAGAGCAGTAAGACAACACACAGAGAAAACAGCGGAACCGGAGCAATCAGCAAAGCAGTGCGAGACGTCACAGGGAGGCCTCAGGTGTGAGCCACAGCGCTGCCAGGACTCACGAGCTCTTCATTCTCCCTCTCTTTGCAGAAGAGGAAAGCTCATCCTTGTAAACCTCCTTCCCAGGTGGGTTTAGCAAGGCACACCAAAAAGTGATACGCAGGGACATTGTGGATTATGGACCCAAGGCATTAATGCAAAAGGATTCGTGGTAGCCTGCAAAAACAGTGAGCCTTCGGGCTGCCAAAAGGCACATAAATAGGAAAGTACCACCACAGGCCAGATAATCAGCTGCTAAATGAGAACAGCTACTGCAGGCAGTGGAGCTGTGCTGATGGCTGAGAAGCCATCCTCCTTCCTCCTCTTTGTATTGGAAATCAGTCAAAAACGTAGCGAGGATATACCACTGGGAGTACAGCAATGCCCCGGTTTTGCCAAGGGCTCTTTTTAAATTTGTTATCATCTCCTCATGGGAGGGGAAAAAAAAAATCTTTCATCCTCTCTCTGAGCAATTGCAATCAAAGAAAAAAGCACGATTAACCCAGGATCACTCTAAAATCATACTCGTGTCACCACTTGACCAAATTCCCAAACTAACCCAATTCTCCAAACAAATAATGATAGTTTTAATATATACATTTAGCAAATGCAAGGATTTTGCTTTGCTATGTAAGTTTAATTACTAATTAATATTTATGCAGCCATTGGCTGGAATTCTGCAAGTCACATAAATAAATATTAACTTGTAGATGATTTTAAAAAAAATGCATCTGAAATTTATTTGTGTGACTCTCTATTATTTATTCATTAATTCATGTAGAATTCCAACTCCTCTTCATTCCAGATGGAGTGGGAGGGAAGAAGGGAGCTCCCTTGGGACTGATGTGCATGGTTTTAATTCTCAATTTAGTCTCCATCGCTACAAATTAAACATTTAAAAATTCTAAACAGGGTGTTTAGCAGTGCTGGCATGTTCAAATCCATCAGCCTGCAAGACCTGGCATTTCTTCAGGTGCATAATAGTACAAGTTGAGAGTAATATACAGGACCTGAGCAGAAAGGCCACCTTTTGTGTTGTGCTTTTGGCCAGTGAAGGAGTCCCTGCATCCAAACTCTCACTGAGGTCAGCGGGTGCTTCGCTCGCTCCAACGTATGGGTTAGAGGAAAAATCAAGGACTGAGGCTGCAGCAAGTTTCTGAATTTTGAGCAATGAAAATACCAAAGGAGCACCTTCAGGGGGTTATTTTGCTATTAATTTTTAGCATGCCATCAAAAATTTGAGGGCTTCTAATTGCAGAAATACCTGACTGGGGAATTCAGGCTGTTGAGAGCAGCCTGTCAGCTTGGCTGTGCACACCCATCCCAAGTGCCACATGTGTGCTTACAGCCCAGCCTCAGCCACCATGCATAGAGGAAGCATTGCTGCTGGTTCTGGGGCCCTGGTTACCACCTCTCCGCCATCCTGCTGTCTCTGGCTGGACATATTTTGGCAAACAACTCTTGCTACACTTCGCCTGGCTGCCTGCAACAGTGACGGCTGAGGGGAGGTGCTTGCAGAGGTCCCGTGAACATTGGAGAGGGAGAGAGGAGCACCAGCTAAAAAGCACAATCATGGACCAGCTCCAGTCTCTCTGTCTCAGTATTTAAAAGCAGGGGATTGGGACTGGTTTATTATCCCCCTTGCCTGGGCCATTGCCAAAGCCCAAGTCACACATGATTCCTCTTCCCAGGGTCCCCATAAAGCTCCGATGCGTGATAGCTCTCAGGAGCCCCTGATTCCCACAAGGTAAATATCAACTGAAAGAGAACAAATTGTATATGCTTAATTACTGAAGGGACTAATTAAACAGTGAGAGAACAATCCTTGGGAACAAATAGTGATGCAAGGGAGGTACAAGTACCCCAGTGACACTGTTGGCCTCATCTCACAGCTCCAGGACCACATGAGGAGCAGAGGAGGAGAGGGACAGCACTATGGCACATCTGGACTGTAGGAATGTCTGCTTAACAGCAGTGCAGCACAAAAATACTTGGACAAGAGGTCTGGGGCCAATACCTGAGAGACCACGAGTCTTTTTGCAAGTGTGTGTGCACTGCCTCCCTCCTGGATGGATTTGGGATTGAAGGACTGCTGCAGCCTGGCTCTGTGGGGCTAGGATGTGAGGAAATCTTAGGGTCTAAGATGAACCAATGTCAGGCAGGAAGGAGAAACCTTTTGGGTACTGAAAACCAGCAGATCTGACTTTTCTTAGTGTGGATATCTGGCTGTGGCCATTACCATTAAGGCAGCCCTTTAGAGCCAGAGAAGTGGAGTGAACACAACTCAGCCCTTCAAAGATCACAGGAAGCAAAGAGGCTACATACATCTTAAATCTTTCCAGCTGTCATGGTCCAAGGAATGGCTCCTTTAAGCATCTCTCTGATGTTTTTTCTGAGCTAAATTTCTTAGCTAAATGCAGTCATTTCCAAGTAGTCACCTCTAAAGGTGCTACCTTATGAACACAGGCTTGTGCAACCTTAAGACCTCAATAATTGAAGGCTATAACTTTTTAAGAAACAGAGATTCTTCCAGTTTAAACTATGCTGTATAAGTTTCCTGATAATCACACAGCACCACAGGTAGGACATTAGAAAGGAGAGATGGGGAGCATTAAGGGATGATATTGCCAAGCTTTTATGGTGGATTTTGCACATCTTCTGAAGTGAGTATTAAAACCCACAGTCAGCCATTCAAAAAGCCTGCAGAGATCAAAATCCCAACAGCTAAAATGATGTATGTCTGCTCCTAAAGGAACTTAAATAAATTGAGGTGCTGGCTTATACCCACAGCAATCCCCAAGGCACTGACAGCCCTCACTTCATTTTTAACCTAGAAGGAGAGGAGTTCCTAAAAATATCATCGAACTATCCACATTTTCTTGCAATCACTTGCAGTTTGTCTCTGTAGTTGAAGAGGATTGATGTCTCCTGGCATGGGAGGCTCACCAGGGTAGTGTTAGTGTTGCAGCATACCAGGAACAGAGAACTGTTTATCTTAATCGCTTGGCTGCTGCCTGGCACAGCCAACTCCTCTCTCTGTGCTGCTGCATTCAGGAGCTCTGTGGATCCAGACACAGCTTTATTTCCTGATTTTTCCATCCCATTTCATCAAGGCAGTGATGGCTGGAAACACTTGTTAGTAGCACAATTTCAGCCTCACACTACCTGAATTCTGCTGATAAGATTAAGCTATAGTCCGAGACCTTATTGGTTTATATTTCACAGCTACCAGGTATCTCCTAGAAAGCAGTTTCAATGCTATGTGGTTTACATCTATTACAACTGGGTTGCCAATAAAAATGCAAAAGTACCTTAAAACAATGCAATTTGAGGAAATGTCACAGAAATTCCATCTAGGTCTGTAAAAGAGTATATATATTATGGTGCAGGAGATAGCAAAGCTGTAGCGTTATTGAGACACTTAAAGTAATATCCCTTATTACTGCAGTGAGCCCACATTCATCTGGGATTTCATGTGGGCTGACAACAGTTCCAGCTTCACTCTGTCCCACACCAGCAGTGTGGTCCAAAGACAAAGGGTGTCCCAGCCCACCAGCATGCATTTGCCAGCTGGAACTTTGGAACGGCTGCAAAACTCTTTCTAGGGGATAGGGGAGTATGCAGAAAGCACCAAGGCACCTCTTTTTTGCTGGACTCCAAAGCCAGCCCTACAAGGCAGAGCTTTCTCAGTTGTGTTGTCTCTGCTGCCATCTTTAATCAGCAGCTACTGGGTTCTTGCTCCTATTTTTCTCTAATTACTTTTTTCTAAATATTTTTGTTGCTGTTTTTGGATCAGGTTTGGGGTTTTGTGGTTTTGGTTGGTTTTTTTTGGGGGGGGGGTTGGGTTGGGGTTTTTTATGGGGCTGCTGCCTCCTTGAAATAGCAGGTTGGAAATCTGTTCTGCCTCAGAATTTGCCTCCCACTGGGATGGAAATTTCAAAACTGCATGTAACATTGTAAACGTCATATTTCCCTACATGATAAAACTTCCAGGTAGATGATGCTCTCCTTGGCACTAGAGACAAAGGCCGTTCATGTCTGAAAAATTAGGCACATCTTCATACTTCATCCAGCTGACGGTTTGTGGGTTAGTTTTGAGCGCAGGGGGCGGGAGGAGCGCGGGGAGCGGAGCCCCAAACCGTGTCTGGGCTTCCGACTCCCTCTGCTGCCACGAGCCGGCTACTGCTGCCAGTGCGAGTCGGACAGGGACTGGAAGGATTCGGCACACCCAGCACCAGGCAACACAGAGGCAGGGGAGAGCCGCATTCCCACCGGGAAGTGCTTTCCCAGGGCTGGAATCTATGGGGAATAAAAATCCCCATACCTTAGATTATTTGCCAGAAAGTACTTGGAAGAATGAGGGGGAGAGAAGCAGGGGTCAGTGTCGCCTCCGGCACACGGAGCTGCGATGTCCCTCTGGGTGTCTGCATGACCCCATGACGCATTGGGCCAGCGAGGTCTCAGCCCAGAGAAGCAGAGTTCATCTGCAAAGGCATGCACACGCTCCACTGCCACTGCTTCCCATCCTTGGCTCCCCTAAGACTGTACCTCGGTGCCCTGAAACGGGAGGACATTGGCTTGTAATATGTTTCCTTCCAGAGAGGCAGCAGCTCCCAGTTCCTGCAAAGCTGGGAGAGCCCAGGCACTCCTCCAGGAGTATACATCTCCCCTCTTCTTGCTATCGATAGAAACCAGACCCACTCACTCACCAATTAGAAAGCAAATCTAGCTTGTTTGCATTTTATTCTACAAACTGCAGACAAAAGTGGAATGAAAACTGATCAACTTAATACTGTCACCTTAGAAAAGGACATCCTCACCAGAAAAACAGTACAGGCAAAAATCTGCTGCATACACACAGCTTGCAGACTTGTAGGGACTTTACTTCAGAGCTGCAGCTCTGGGCAAGGTCACTTCGTGAAATGTGAATAAAACTTCATGTATCACTTAGAAAGCATAGGGATGTCTCTCAAGAACCACTCCACAAAGTGTTTCCCTGCAGGGTGTGCAGCTCCTCTGGAATGACATAGGAGCCACTCGTGGGGCAAAGCCTGCAGACATGTATGACTTCTGTGTGGTAGTAATTACAGAGACTTTGGAAATGGAATCAAATCTGGAAAAAAAAAAAAACTATTTAAGACTTTTTTTGATCTGCTGAGTCTGAGAGTGCCCTTCTACTTTAACTGTGTCCATGCCCTCAGCATTCCTGGAGGCAAAAGAAGCACTGTTGTCTCTGTGTGCACCACAGAGAACTGAGAGACAGAGGACATAAGGACAGGCTTTTCAGAAGCAATTGGCAATTTCGAGTCCTGTATTTGGGATATACTACTTGAGAGAGCCATTCTTGCAGAGTTGAGGTTAACAGCTTTGGCTTGAATCCAGTTTAATTGCCCAAAACTAAACAATCAAACATGAAGGTGCTTAAAAAAAAAAATAAAAATCAACAGTCACTGTTGAAATATTGACCCAAATTACTTGCCCTAGGGGATTAGGATGGGGCCAAGTAGACTGAACTGCCTCCCGAATTGCTGAGTAGCATCCAAAAAGCCCAAGTCTCCATCCTTTGGAACACTAGATGTCTCCACAGATCGTGTCTCTGCAGCACCCAGAGCTCAGCTCTCAAGTCCTGCATGGCCTTCTAACAAAGCACATTATGTGAGGGGTGCAGGGGTTTCTTTAGCATCAAGGTGGCAACAGGCCAAATTACCTTCAAGAGCAGAGGGGCAAATCATGGACTTGTATGCTCGTATCTTCCTCCATCTCTTTGTACTCCTGAGCAAACATTTGCATCCAGCCTTCAGCAACATGCTGCCCACAACTGACTGAGCCCACATCTTACCTGTTGTTGTAGTATCTTTGCTGTGTCATCCAGAACTGACCTTGGGAAAGAGATCTTATGTATATTCATAAGTCCATTTAATTTCATCATTAGTTCTTCTGTATACCCAATTTATCACCATAACTATGTCAAAGAGTGAAGCATGCAATTTCCTTACCCATATAATGTTGATGCAGTGAGAAAACATCAGTGGAACGATTACTAATGTGGTGTTCTGCCTTCCTGACTCCCCACCTGAGGATAGCTCCAGAGGAGGAAGGTTTTCTTTCTCAGCCATGCCAGTCTATTAAACTGTTAAACTTAATGAAGTTGTTGTTCCACCAATTACTCTGTTTTTAACTTAAACATATGAATAAGTCTGGGCTGGGCTTGAAGTGGAATACTTCACAGAAGTATCTTTATTAAAAAATTAGAAAAGTGTTGAGAGAGCATTAGCATCATAAATCACAATTTGCATGTGACAGCATGTCAGCAAGGAACTGATGTATAAACTCCCAGTCGATTCCAAGAGCATCTGGATCAGTGGTTAGCTTAGGTTAGTCCTGCTGACAGAAACATGTTGATAAAAGAATAAGATTTATCTTTTGTATAGCTGTCAGTCTGCCAATCTTAAAATACTCTGCAAAGCCACAAAATTCCTATGTAACAGAGAAATCCCAGCCTGAAGAGCACAGTGACAAGACTAAAGGCACTCAGCAAGGTGGTAGCAGAGCTGAGCCCAACTCCCATGACACTGTTCTGCCCACAACAAAATACAGCCTCACATCACCTCCAAGAGTGACCAGTGGCTTTTGGGTCTCTCTCACTTGTAGCTCTGACTGTACATCTCAAGAGCTCTGCAACTGCCATCATGTTCCCAGTCACTTCCCAGCACTTCAGCACTGTTCCCAGCAGCATCCTGGTGCTCTAAAGAGCTCCATGCCCCTACCCAGCCAGCCCTGCTCCTACTGAGGCCAGTGACAAAAGCTGCTGCTTGGAGTCACGTCAAGGACAAGGGGGAGCAGCTGCCAGCTGTGTGTGCCTACGTGCAGAGGGGCACACTGCAGCTCCTCTGCTGCACACACACAACCAGCACCTGCATGAGAGCACGAGGAAAATGTATTCCTGGGACCTCCTGGGTAAGGCAGGGGCACAACAACCACCAGGACAAATTCAGCCACTTGTTTCAGAGAGCCTTGTAGGATCTATGGGCTTACAGCAGAGGGCAAAGAGCCTGTCCTAAACAGGCAGCAGAGACAATACCAGGGCAGTGCTCAGAAATGCTCCAAGGATCTTCGCTTACCACCCAAGACCTGGAGATGTGCACAGACATCATTAAGAAGATCTCCAAAGGCAGCCTGCAAGAAACAGACACAGAGCTGGTTCACTAAGCAGGCCTGGAAAAGCCAAGAAACACATGGAAAAACAGCACCAGAAGTTATTTACAAGGAAATGCAGAGGAGGACAAAGGACAAAGCAGAGGAGGAAAATCTGGTGTTAAAAAAATGCACCACAAATACTTTACTTCTGAATGGTAAAGGGCAGAGTATATCAGCAAATGACAGTGGTCACCAACAGTAATTACTGCAAAAAATCATTATGTCAAAGCTTCAGGAAAGAGGGAGGAAGAATTAATACTGATTTGAAGTGATACGAAATCAGAAAAAAGCAGATTATAAACAAGCAAAGGGACTGATGGTGAGCAGGGTGAGTTCCCAGGCATTTCTCAGCATCACACAGAAAACAAACCAAACCTGCAATTAGGCAAAGCAAAATTAAAGCTTGGCAGGATCCAAATACCCCTGAGGAGATTCTAAATTACACACAAGATGTTCAGACCTTCTAAAAGTACCTTCTTTGGCAGCACGGGAGACAACTGGATATATCACCATCAGTGAGCGGGGCTTGGAGAGGTGTCCCCACATGCTGCATAGCTGCCTGAGAGACAGCTGCCACACTGCACCAAGGGAGCAGTTGAGTCCCAGATCTGGGACATGATAAGCCTGAAATGGGAAGAAGAAGCAATAGGGCTGCCATTGGTATTGGATATAGCAGCTTCAGTAAAATTGTGTAATTTTGTAATCCAAGTGAGGCCAGACTTGGAATGAAATATTCATATAATGAAAACATGGGCAGAATGAAAACATGGGCAGAATAAAAACATGAGACCAAAGCAGACTACATCCCCAACCTCCTCACATCCAAGGTGCTAAAAGGCTCCAGTCTTCAAGCACATGAGCAGTCAGTAGGTACCTCCCTGACTACACAGCATGTTAAGAGAAAATATAATAAGAGCAACACAACAAATGCCAAAGGAAGCCCAAGGAAGTCTCCAGCCATGGCACAGTTATCATGGCAGCAAATGAGCTGTGCACTTGAACAGACCCAAGCAAGCTAAATAGTGCACTAAACAACCTCCATCCAAGTGTCTACCATGAAAGAAACCTTACCTGACTTGGCAAAAGGGTAAAAAAAGATATCCCCAGTGATGAATGGCAATGTTGGAGATTGGCACGAGCTACTAGGCAATGAAAGTGGACTCCTTACCTTGTTCTGAGTACCAGTATCTAAGTACAGATGGTTGAGACTGTCATTTGGGATCAAAAGTAGAGATGCCGCCAGCAAGACACACTAACAAGACTCTCAGGGATCCATGTCACTGCTGATGACATTTAGGGGTAGAGACGAGCAGACAGCTTGCTGGAAACTGTGACAGTTAAAGGGTACAACTGACTTTGTCAGTCAAAATAATAGGAAAGCAATTGGACCCATTTGACAATACCAAGCTGAAACTGTGTTGCTGCACTCTTCACTTGGTGATCTTCCAAGGGCAGTGTGGGAGAAGTTCAAACCAGGGCAAATCCACTCAAGGGGAAACCAGCTGCTAACCATGGCTGAATGCCCCAAAACACCCTCAACACTTGCTACTCAATGGGGCACACAGATGAGAAACTTGTTCAGATCAGTCTTGTGAGTAATCCCTGCTGAAACCAAGCCTGACTGGTCCCAAAAAAGTGTGCCTTTGCCACACTTCCCAGGATATTGCACCAGATGTCTTTTAGCAGTACTCAGCCCTCTCCCCGCCGCTGGCAACCCTGGCACAGGCAGCCTGGTTTCATCACTAAGCCTTACTTGCTGTACCATGGACTGGCCTGGCCACCAGCAATTAGTCCCTGAGGAAAGGGTTTATTCCACTTGCAGCTGACTCTCTGCCAGGGCCATCAATGCTTCAGATCAGGGATGCTCAGGACCTTACTAGTACCCTCATGGGTGTTAATCTGAGGAGAGCCAGCCCTGGCACCACGGTACTAGAGGTTCCTATGTGCCACATGAGCAATGGGGCACCCCTTCTTAAAGGCTAGGCCTGTCACCTGGGAGAGGTGGTTTTGGCAGCAGCAGGCAAAGCACTTGAAGATTAACCCCTGCTCAGGGGCACTCCCCATGGAAGCACAGGGAATTTTGCCATGGACATCCCCTGTGGGCTGAAACACACCTTTGAAGACAAAAACCAAAGTCCTCCATGGGGCTTTGTTGGTCCTATGTCCAATATCGTCCCGAAGTCACCTGCTGTTGTTTTCCAGGCCCATAAGCGGAAGAACATGTCAAGTGGCAGGAGCCACAATACAGCTCAGAGAAGATTGCCAAAACAGCCTGTGGAAGGGGGGAGCTCCCAGCCCTGCACCACAGAAGGGACAAGGGGAGACCTGGGGATAGGGGGAGTCAGTGAAGACCCCTCAGCATCCCAGGAGAAGGGGACATCACTGGGTGCCAGTGAGCAGAGAAACCCCCCGTACCAGCTCCCTGTCTGCCTCTCCTCCTTCCCCAGAGCATGGAGCTGCGCTGTGCCTGTTTTTTGGCAGCTTTGCAGCACTGGATGCAGCTGCCCCACGCTGTACCCCATTTCTCAGTGGTGTGAATGGGATCTGCAGAAGCCAGAGGCATCTGATCTCTCCAGCTAGCCAGAAAGCACAGGTCAAAGCCTGAGCTGGTTGTTTCTCCAGCTGAAGGAAGGCAAGTGACAGGAGATGTGCCACAAAACTCATCTGTGCAATGCTACACCAGCAGTGCCCTCAGTGCACACTCAGACAGGCAGAGGGAATCTATGCATCAACATCAGCACTTTGGGGCATAGGATTCTGGGGGGTTTTTTCTGGTTTGGGAACCCTAAAGCTGGATTTACAGTATTGTCAAATCACAGTACACAAGAGGTCTGAAGAACTGGGAAGTTCGCAGTTCCTTCTGGGAAGATGGGTATGTTGTCAGCCCAGTGAACAAATTACAGCCAAACCCCTGCTAAAGCAGAGTTGCTCACGAACTGTATTTGCACTTTAACCCTGGTAGCACCTTTGCAATGTTTTCCCATTAAAACTCTTTAGTTAGGCACTGATTGCATTATTCTGAAATAAATCTTGGAGTTCAAGGCTGTTTAATATCAAGGGTTGGATTTGGATCCAAGCTGTGCATGTATAACCACACAAACCTCATCTGAGCTGATTCTGCTCCTCACCTGCATGCTGAAGACAGTAATCTGCATCCCCCACCACATCTGCCATGTGCACTCTGTGCTGGTGCTTGACGTGACTAGAAGCCCAGAAAAATCTCTTACTGATGCAGCTCAGCTGAAACCACAGCGGCCACAGTGATACAACTTCAGAGATGCACTCTACCTTAGCTGAGCTGGTACAGCAGAGCAAAGGCATGGCCATCAGGATCACCTACTAAGACTACAAGGGGTGGAAGAGCTCAGTGACATGGGACCTCTTGGAATGGAACCACTGCCAGCCAGCGCCAACTGGGCACAGCAGGATCTACCTCCCAAAGCACACAGGTCCCATCCAGGGCTGGTGGGGAAGGACCAGGCCTCTGAGAGTCAGTCCTGGGAGAGAACCCACCCTGACCACCAAGGGAAACCCACAATTCTTAGAAGACTTCACCGGGGCTCGCTCATGGCTGCAGGCAAGGTTTCAAGACAGCCTGAACTTTAAAGCACCCGCATGAGTGTCCATAGGATGAGGCGGAAGGCCTTAGAAAGGCTGGAGCACTCGCTCTCTAAACTCCCAATCATCCAATACAGATTTTACTTTGCTTAGAGCTCTTCAAAGGCTTTCCTGGCCAGTTAGCTATCTGCACCAGAGCGAGGATTAGTGTTTTAGCAAGATCCTCACTTGTTTGGGCTGCTTTTGTAACACTGGGGGAACTTTTGTTCCTTGAGAGCTTTTACCCCTTACCAGAAATAGTCTATTCTTATCCCTTAATAGAAAACAGTTTGCAAACCAAACAACACTCAGTTTTGGTGCCTCTGTTCATTTTTTGAAACTGACTCTCCTTGCACCATGTGAAGGCAAATGAGTTGCAGGTATGAGAGGGGAAGCAAAAATTCCAAATATGTGACATTCTCCGGTCCTCCCAATGGAGTTAAATTGGGAAGTTTGCAACGTCTTTCAACTCCTTGTGTTGAGTAATGGGAAGCAATGCTTTCCTGAATTTAGGATTATTAAATGCCAAATTCTTCTGTGCCTTCACAGCAAAGAGGTTTTTGTGCTGCAGGTAATCACTGCCATGGAGAAATCATTCCAGCAAGGAGCCACAGCTTCTGCCCTCTGGCAGACGCCAAGCAGTGCCACCAATTGCTGCAGCAGCTCCTCCCAACAGCCCCCCGCAAGAGTGCAGACATCAATGCTTCTTGGCTCTGGCTGCCCTCTGGCAGGGAAGTCCACAGGGGCACAAGTCTTTGGGGCAGGAGATGGGCACCACTCCTGCCAGGACTTGGGGCAGTGGCAGGTCTCCTTTGGCAGGGACTTGCCAGACCTGCCAATTTCGGTGCAGCCCTGGCCAAAGGGGTCAGAGCAGCATTCGTGCCCTTGCCCACATATTTGCTTCTCTGTGTAACACCCCTGTGTTTGTGATGGCCACCAGCCAGGATTTCTCCCAAGGAGGCCATGCCAGCTTCTGTGGAGGCCCCGTGCCTTTCCTGCTGCGGCTGCGTCGGCAGCCAAGGGGGCTGCTTCTGCTGCCATGAGCAGGCACAGGAGGAAGTCTTTGCTCCTTTTTGGAGACGTTCCTAAAGTTCACACCCAGCTGTCTGAGACACTTTAGGGAATGGATTCCTTGCAACCTGGGGCAGGTTGGCTGGGCTGGGGGAGGCCCCTGGGCACGTGGCAGTGTGTCACAGGGCCCTTTGTGACACGGTGGTCATTGCCAATGGGATGGGGCAGTGTGTCCAAGGGCCCTTTGTGACATGTCCTGATATAGGTGTTTGGCAGCAACACGGCCACGCCACTGTGCTCGGAGCACGCGTCTGGACAGGACGGGACAGAGCGGTGCTGTGAGGAGTTTCCTTGCAGCCAACTCGTTCCTCACTGACCCGAAGCATTTCCGAGGATTCTTCTTCTATCAAGATCTCTCGAGGCCAGACCACAGGAGCTGGTGACCCGGAGCTTCTCTGAGGCACCACCACTCCTGGTGGAAGGCGCCCTCGAGGCCACGCCACGGGAGTTGGTGACCCGGAGCTTCTCCGAGGCATCATCACTCCCTGTGGAAGGTGCCCTTGAGGCCACACCACGAGACTTGGGGACCCACAGCTTGTCTGAGGCGTCTCCAATCCCTGTGGAAGGTGCCCTTGAGGCCAGACCACAGGACTTGGGGACCCACAGCTTGTCTGAGGGGTCTCCAATCCCTGTGGAAGGTGCCCTTGAGGCCAGACCACAGGACTTGGGGACCCACAGCTTGTCTGAGGGGTCTCCAATCCCTGTGGAAGGTGCCCTTGGGGCCATTCTGCAGAACTTGCGAACAGGGGCTTTTCCGAGTTGTCTCTCCTGCAGGTGCCTTCGAGGCCAGACTGCGGCATGGCGGGGAGACGCTCCGGCCTGTGCAGGCTTCTCAGGAAGAAGAACGAAGGCCCTGGGCCTGCCCCAGCACGGCAACCTGAGGAGATGCAAAACTTCCAGCCCCTGCAGCAGGGTGAGTGCTGGAGCCGGGCCACAGGGCTGGTGGCTGCAGCCAGTTTGGCCCCTTCCCGTCCACTGTGGAACAAGCCCAGGCAAAGGGCAGGGGGAAGAGGGGCCAAGGCTGATCCCCCCAGCATCCGTGCTCCATCCACTGGGCATCCCAATGCTGGCCCTGCCTATGGAGCGCTGGGCTGGGCTGTGTTCTCTGCCATCTCCCACAACCCCACAGCCCTGACTGCAATTGCTCTTTGGCAGATCCAGGCCAGCACCGGACAGAAGAGCACGTCCGTGCCCGCGGCCGCTTCCGCAGAGCAGTTCAGGTACCTGCAGCCATCTCCACCTGGGCTGCGCCTGCTGTCACCGCTCACTGCGGTTGGAGCACTGCTGTTGGAGCACTCCATCGGAATTTCCTCTCTTCCCTGCCCTTTCTTCTCCTGCAGAGGTTTCTGAAATTCATAGGGATTCGGCGTAGAACACCCAGGACCACACCACCTGAGGGCACGGCACAGCCTGACACCAGGCCAAACGACCCCAAGGCAAAGGCTGATGTCGACTCCACGCTGACAGATCCCACGGCCACCTCTGACACTGCTTTGACCCATGACCTGACAAGCCCTATCACCACACTGACCCATCTCATGGCGACGGCTGACATCGCACCGATTCATTGTGCAGCAAACTCGGACACCGCTTTGGCTGATGAGACAACCACCTCTGGCACAGCACCGACTGATCTCATGGCAAAGGCTGACATTGCACCGATGCCGATGGGTGGCACATCAAACCTTGACGCGGCATCAATGGATGGCACAGGAATCTCTGGCACTGCCATGACTGAAGAAGTAACAAATGCTGAAACCACACCGACTGATCTCATGGAAATGTCTGACACCACAACTGAGAGCATCGGGAACACTGACACCACACCCACACACAGTGTGACTGATGCTCCCAATTTGGACTTTTTCAAGGAAAAAGGTGTCTCCAATCAGAAGCAAGTAAGCAGTCTGTGGCCAGGGTTCGAGTCCCCCAGGGGTCTTGTGGCACCTCAAGTAGGGTCTGCTGGACCCCTAAGCCTTTGAGGCCAGCACACTGTGAAGGGAAGGGAAGCATTTCTCGGGGGAAGCTGGGCAACTTGCTCACTCTGGCAGCTCTCCAACTCTCCCTCATTCTCCCTCCAGGTGCCAGCCATCGTGAGGTACATCCACCAGTGCCTCACGTTCCATGTGTCTCCAGATGTCAGCCTCCACAGTAACATTCTCAGCCTGGTTGGTGCACACCCTCGTCATGTGGTGACGTCTCTCCTGCACTGTGCCCCAGCGTGTGACAGGTACAGGGTCCAAGAGCCCTCCTGGCTCAGGGCTCACCAGCCTTTAGAACCCATCATCCCAGAGAGCCTGTCCCACCTGCTCTCACAGACAGATGAAGACTTCCAGGACCCTCTGGCTCCTCCATTTCCCAGCCCTGGCATGTCAGCCCCCAATCCTGCTGACACGTGCCCTCCCTGCCCCTCAAGGCACCATGACTCTGTCACCCGGGCCCCCACAGCTGCCCTGGCCAGGGCACTGTGGCCGAGAGCCCCCTGACACAGGGCTCTGGCTCCACAGAGCTGCTGCAATGATCTGGAGGACCATCGCCTCCTCAGGAACGACAGCAGAGAAGGTGCTCCCAACACTGCTGCAAGTGATGGAGGACTGGCCACTGTACAGCCTGTCCTCCTCCGACAGTGACAACAAAGACATCTTTGCCCTGGCTGTGAGTTTCTGCAACTGGCCTTTGCTCCTCCCCAGGTCACCTCTCCAGCGGCTCTCCATCCTCCCCCACCACTGCATCTCGCTGCCTCAGGCATTGGGCTACAAAGCTGGCTGAGGGGCAGGTTCAAGGCCACCAGGCCGGCTCCTCCCCCTGCGTCTCCCCTGCCCTCTCCCTCCCACGCTCAGGCCCTGCTCATGGACGTCTGGCCACTGAGCGCTGTCTCCACGTGGTTTTATTGCAGGCAACCCTGGCACTGCGGATGATCATCCAGGAGCCCGAGTGCCAAGATGCACTGATGATTTATGCCCCCCAACTCCTCGTGGCTCTGCTTTTCCAAGTCTACATGAGCACAGAGCAGATGCCAGAGGAGGTCAAGACCTTCTGGAGGCAATGCCGGGAGCAACATGATCTTCCCAATGACCCCAACAGGTGCTCCATCCCAGTCTCTCTCCCTCCCATGCCCTCGGGGCTGCGCCCACGGCTCCCAGCATGACCTGGACTTTGCTCTGCACACAGGTTTGCAGTGCAGACCATCAAGGCCCTGCTCTGCTGTCTACACTGGGAGAATGAGGTGGTGGCAATGGAACGCAAGCGTGGCTGGGACACCCTCCTCCATCCTGACACCCACCACCATGCAGTGGGGCTGCTGGCCAGGTGAGACATCCTTCTCCCCACCGCCATCATCATCTCTCCCATGGGCACGGGGCACCCCACACAGCCCTTGTGGTCATGGGCCAGAGGGTCTTGGCACCAAGGGATGGACGAGCAGTTAGGAAAAGGAAGCGAGAGGAGGGTGCACAGGAAGAGCCACCTCCCAAAGAGCCCATGTCCCATCCAGGGCTGGTGGGGAAAGACCAGGCCTCTGGAAATCAGTCGTGGGAGAGCTTTGACCACCCTGCTCAGGGTCGATGGCTCCTTTTTTTTTCTTGACAGGGAGATGCACAGTGTCTTGATTCCCTTCTATTCCCTGATCGCAACCCACCTGCTCGGGCTGCTCAGCAGGGAGAAGCCCCACTGGGAGCTGCCTGCCCTGGCCTTCCTTGTTGAGGTGAGCCTGATGGCAAGCACTGCCTCACCCACCTGCCTACCCCCTCTCTGCCCTCTGGCAGCCAAAGGTGCCCAAGATGTTGCCTGCAACCTGTGCTGCTGCCTGGGCCCAGCCCTCTGTGGCTCTGGGCTCCTGCTGCCCAGGCACCTCATCACTGCTCTCTGCCTTCCAGCTCCTGGACTATGTGGAGGGGAGAAAATGTCACGAGAGTGTCCTGCCAATCCTATCAAGGCACCTGCAGAGCCAGTGCCCTGAGAGCCGTCACCTGGCGCTCAGAGGACTCCTGGTGCTCAGTGTGGATCCCTCAATGGTGAGAAGGGGACACCCAGCTGAAGCCATACTGGCAGCCTGGGGCTGGGGAGCTCAGTCTCTTGGGCTTGGCTGGGCTTTGGGAGCTGTGGCAGCTGCTCCCAGCTCTCCTGCCTCCCTCTTCAGCTGCCTGAGCCTTGTGGGACAGGCCTTTTGGGCAGCAGTGTGGGGTTGCACTGCCAGAGAGCTGTTGGTGGTGCAGCTGTTCAGGGCTTCACAGCACAGCACTGTCTTCCACACAGGCCGAAAGCATCTGCAGCCTGGCTGAGCACCTCGTGGAGCTGCTTCATGATGGAGACGGAGATGTGGTCGCCATGACCCTCTCTGTATTCCTGAATATGCTCCAGGACAAGGACATTGAAGCATTCAGCTCCACTGCCCCGAAGCTGGCTGAGGCGCTCCGGCCACTCTTTGATAACGTAAGGCTCTGGGTGCCTGGTGCTGCCTGGAAACTTTGTGCCCTGTGGATTTTCAGGCCTGTACCTGTTCCTGCTGGGCCTGGAGTAGCCAGTGCTGAGGTCTTTTTCTCCTCTTTTATACCAGGACAATACCCATGTGCAACTGCTCTCTGTTCGCCTCTCCCGGGAGGTGATGGAGTTGCTTGTGGAAGAGGGAACAAATACGCAGGTGCATCACAGCCTCGTGCCACTGTTCTTCCGCTGGCACAATGAGAACCAGTGCGTGGCAGAGGTGAGCACTTGTGGGCTCTGGTGTTCTTGTGGCAGGGGGCTCAGCTGCCTCCTGCCCTGTTGCGTCGCAGGCTCCAGCCTTCTCCTGATCTTGGCCCAGGGATACACATCCTGTGCCCTGGGCTGTGATGCCATGTCCTGGTTTCTGCTGCCCTGTAGGCCTCTCAGGGATGCTAGGTACCCACTAAAGCCACTGTCTCACTCCTCTCTGCAACTGACTAGAGCAGAGAAAATCCAACAAAGGATTCAGGAGTTAAGAGCTGAGAGAGATCACTTACTGATCACCGTTATGGGCAAAACAGACTCAAAGTGGAGATATTAACTAAATTTATTACTAACACGATCTGAGCAATACAGTGAGAAGAAAAAAATACCTAAAAACACCTTCCCCCCACGCCTCCTTCCTTCCAAATTCTACCTCCTCTTTCACCAAAGAGTTCAGGGAAACAGGGAATGAATCTTATGGTCAGTTGTTGTTTCTGCTG
Source organism: Pseudopipra pipra (assembly GCF_036250125.1). NCBI lineage: Eukaryota > Metazoa > Chordata > Aves > Passeriformes > Pipridae > Pseudopipra > Pseudopipra pipra. The sequence continues at coordinate 56,495,112 of NC_087554.1, forward strand.
CTGCTTAGGGAGAGGACTCCTTCCCCTGCTTCCTGTGGGGTCCCTCCCACAGCAGACACTCCTTCAGGAACCTCTACAGCATGAGTCCGTCCCACGGGCAACAATTCTTCACAAAACTGCTGCCATGCGGATCCCATTTCCGTGGGGTGCAGTTCTTTGGGAACAAGCTGCTCCACCTTGGGTCCCCCACAGGGCCACAAGTCCTGCCAGGGAAACCTGCTCCAGCGTGGGCTCTTCTCTCCATGGGCTGCAGGCCCCTGACAAGACCCTGCTCCAGCATGGGCCTCCCACAGGGTCACAGCCTCCTTTGGGCATCCACCCGCTCTGTTGTGGCTCCTCCATGGGCTGCAGGTGGATCTCTGCAGCCTGCTTCTCCTCCATAGGTTGCAGAGGCACAGCTGCTTCACCATGGTCTGCACCAGGGGCTGCAGGGGAACCTCAGCTCTGGAGCCTGGAGCACCTCCTGCCCCTCCTTCTGCACTGACTTTGGTGTCTACCTTGTTGTTCCCATCTTCTCACTCTGCCCTTCCCTGGCTGAAATTTTCCTCTGTGCAATAACTTTCTTTCCTTGCTTAAATATGTTATCATGGAGGCATTACTGTTGTTACTGATTGGCTCAGCCTTGTCCAGCAGCAGGTCCATCCTGGAGCTGGCTGGCATTGGCTCTGCCATACGGGGGGAAACTTCTAGCAGCTTCTAAAAGAGGCCAGCCCCGTAGTCCCCCTGCCAGCAAGACCTGGCCACAGGAACCCAACACAGCCCCCAATTTAGATTTGTCAAGGAGAAAGATATTCCCAATCAGAAGCAAGTAAGCAGCAAGTGGCAACAGCTGGAATCCTCCAGGGGTCTTGTGGCACCTCAAGCTGCATCTGCTGGTCCCCTAAGCCTTTCAGGCCAGCACACTGTGAAGGGAAGGGAAGCATTTCTCGGGGGAAGCTGGGCAACTTGCTCACTCTGGCAGCTCTCCAACTCTCCCCCATTCTCCCTGCAGGTTCCGGCCATCATGAGGTACATCCACCAGTGCCTCACGTTCCACCTGTCTTCAGATGTCAGCCTCTACAGTAACATTCTCAGCCTGGTTGGTGCACACCCTCGTCACGTGGTGATGTCTCTCCTGCACTGTGCCCCAGCGTGTGACAGGTACAGGGCCCAGCTGCCCTCCTGGCTTAGGGCTCACCAGCCTTTAGAACCCATCATCCCAGAGAGCCTGTCCCACCTGCTCTCACAGACAGATGGAGACTTCCAGGACCCTCTGACCCCTCCATTTCCCAGCCCTGGCATGTCAGCCACCAATCCTGCTGCCATGTGCCCTCCCTGCCCCTTAAGGGATTGTGACTCTGTCACCTGGGCCCCCACAGCTGCCCAGGCCAGGGCACTGTGGCCAAGACTCCCCTGACACAGGGCTCTGACTCCACAGAGCTGCTGCAATGATCTGGAGGACCATCGCCTCCTCAGGAACGACAGCAGAGAAGGTGCTCCCAACACTGCTGCAAGTGATGGAGGACTGGCCACTGTACAGCCTGTCCTCCTCCGACAGTGACAACAAAGACATCTTTGCCCTGGCTGTGAGTTTCTGCAACTGGCCTTTGCTCCTCCCCAGGTCACCTCTCCAGTGGCTCTCCATTCTCCTTCACCACTGCATCTCCCTGCCTCAGGCACTGGGCTACAAAGCTGGCTGAGGGGCAGGTTCAAGGCCACCAGGCCGGCTCCTCCCCCTGCGTCTCCCCTGCCCTCTCCCTCCCACGCTCAGGCCCTGCTCATGGACGTCTGGCCACTGAGCGCTGTCTCCACATGGTTTTATTGCAGGCAACCCTGGCACTGCGGATGATCATCCAGGAGCCCGAGTGCCAAGATGCACTGATGATTTATGCCCCCCAACTCCTCGTGGCTCTGCTTTTCCAAGTCTACATGAGCACAGAGCAGATGCCAGAGGAGGTCAAGATCTTCTGGAGGCAATGCCAGGAGCAACATGACCTTCCCAACGACCCCAACAGGTGCTCCATCCCAGTCCTCTCTCCCTCCCATGCCCTCGGGGCTGGGCCCAGGGCTCCCAGCATGACTTTGGCTTTACTGTGCACACAGGTTTGCAGTGCAGACCATCAAGGCCCTGCTCTGCTGTCTACACTGGGAGGATGCGATGGTGGCCATTGAATGCAAGTGTGGCTGGGACACCCTCATCTATCCTGAAACCCACCACCATGCAGTGGGGCTGCTGGCCAGGTGAGACACCCTTCTCCCCACTGCCACCATCATCTCTCCCATGGGCGCAGGGCACCCCACACAGCGACTGTGGTCATGGGCCAGAGGGTCTTGGCACCAAGGGATGGACGAGCAGTTAGGAAAAGGAAGCGAGAGGAGGGTGCACAGGAAGAGCCACCTCCCAAAGAGCCTGCGTCCCATCCAGGGCTGGTGGGGAAAGACCAGGCCTCTGGAAATCAGTCGTGGGAGAGCTTTGACCACCCTGCTCAGGGTCGATGGCTCTTTTTTTTTTCTTGACAGGGAGATGCACAGCATTTTCGTCCCCTTCTATTCCCTGATCACAACCCACCTGCTCGGGCTGCTCAGCAGGGAGGAGTCCAGCTGGGAGCTGTCTGCCCTGGCCTTCCTTGTTGAGGTGAGCCTGACGGCAAGCGCTGCCTCGCCCACCTGCCTTCTCATCTCTGCCATCTCACAGCTGCAGCTGCCCAGGATGGTGCCTACAACCTCTGCTGCTGCCTGGGCCCAGCCTTGGGCGGATCCGGGTTTTTGCAGCCCGGGCACCTCATCACTGCTCTCTGCCTTCCAGCTCCTGGACTATGTGGAGGGGAGAAGATGTCATGAAAGCGTCCTGCCAATCCTATCAAGGCACCTGCAGAGCCAGTGCCCTGAGAGCCGTCGCCTGGCGCTCAGAGGACTCCTGGTGCTCAGTGTGGATCCCTCAATGGTGAGAAGGGGACACCCAGCTGAAGCCATACTGGCAGCCTGGGGCTGGGGAGCTCAGTCTCTTGGGCTTGGCTGGGCTTTGGGAGCTGTGGCAGCTGCTCCCAGCTCTCCTGCCTCCCTCTTCAGCTGCCTGGGCCTTGTGGGACAGGCCTTTTGGGCAGCAGCGTGGGGTTGCACTGCCAGAGAGCTGTTGGTGGTGCAGCTGTTCAGGGCTTCACAGCACAGCACTGTCTTCCACACAGGCCGAAAGCATCTGCAGCCTGGCTGAGCACCTCGTGGAGCTGCTTCATGATGGAGACGGAGATGTGGTCGCCATGACCCTCTCTGTATTCCTGAATATGCTCCAGGACAAGGACATTGAAGCATTCAGCTCCACTGCCCCGAAGCTGGCTGAGGCGCTCCGGCCACTCTTTGATAACGTAAGGCTCTGGGTGCCTGGTGCTGTCTGGAAACTTTGTGCCCTGTGGATTTTCAGGCCTGTGCCTGTGCCTGCTGGGCCTGGAGCAGCCAGTGCTGAGGTCTTTTTCTCCTCTTTTATACCAGGACAACAGCCAAGTGCAGCTGCTCTCCATTCGCCTCTTCCAAGAGGTGATGGAGTTGCTTGTGGAAGAGGGACCAAAGACCTTGAATATGCAGGTGCACCAGAGCCTGGTCCCCCTATTCTTCCATCTGCACGATGAGAACCAGTGCGTGGCAGAGGTGAGCACTTGTGGGCTCTGGTGTCTCTGTGGTAGGGGGCTTGGCCGTCTCCTGCGCTGGTGCCTCGCAGGCTCCAGTCTCTTGGTCTTGGCCCAGGGCCACAGGTGCTGTGCCCTGGGATGTGATGCTATGTCCTGCTCTCTGCTGCTCTGCAGGCCTCTCGGGAAACACTGCTTTGTGCTGCAAGTTTCCTCAAGAGGAGGGATCTCGAGCAGGTGCTGAGGAGACAGCAGCCCATCCAGTTCTGCGATTGCCTGGTAAGGACGACCCCCAAGGCCCAGCCCTGGGCTGGACAAGCCCCCAGCCCCAGATGCCCAGGGTGTGGGGTTGGCCCTGTGCCCCTGCCCACTGCTGCACACACCTGTGGGACACCAGCCTGCACCCCACATGCTGCTGCCTTCCCTCGGCCCTGCAGGCTCTTCTCCAGGCTCCGCTGCCCCCGAGACAGGGGACCGCTGGAGCCCTGACCCAGCTGGGCCGTGGGGCAGGGCAGCCCCATGGCTCCCCGGGAGCAGGCAGTCCCCTGCTCCCTCCAAAGCCCAGCACCACCAGGCCACAGGGCTCTGTGGGCAGGGCAGGCCATTGCTGGGCAGAGGCAGCGCCTGGCCAAGGAGCAGAACCTCAGCCAACCCTTCCCTCCATGCCCTGCTGCTCTCTCCAGATGGACAAGGACGTCAGCCGAAGGGATGAGCACCTGCACCAAGCCCTGCCATATCTGCAGAGCCCACAGCAGCCCCTGCGAGAGGTGGCCGTCAGGTTCATGGGTGAGCCACAAGCCCGCGGTCCCTCCCCACCCTGCTACAGCTCGGCCCCAGCCCCAGCTGCTGCAGCGGCAGCAGGATGCGGCCCAGGGATGTGCTGTGGAGTCCCGAGTGCCCTGGCGGCTGCTGCCACCCTCTGCCAGCCACCCCCTTGGGTGTCCCAATGCGGGAAGGCCCCGAGCTCAGCCCCGCCAAGCCAGGAGGCCATGTGGCCAGGCTGGGGGGGGAGCAGGCCACAGCAGTGCTTGGGGGGAGCTGTGCCGCTGGGGCCCTGACACGCTCTCTGTTCCCAGGGGTCGCCGCATGGCACATGCAAGACCTGCAGCCCGTCATGAAGGGTGAGTGAGGACAGCAGGGTGTCCCTGCAGGCTGCTGGGGAGGAGCTGCAATCCCTGCCCCACCTGCACAGGGTTCTGCTCCCTGCATGGAGGAGGGTAGTGGCAGGCAGAGCAGAGACACATTTCAGGGTCATGGGGGGATTGAGGGCCAGTACCTTCTGACTCATCCTGGTGGGCCATGCTCCCTCCTGGCCATGGCAAGAGCTGGCTGGGATGGCCCTGGCAGGCAGGGCTCCTCACCTCCCCACAGATCTGGGCTCTGACTGTGGCTCCCTTCTTCTCTCTTCCAGCCCTGGAAGCCATGACCGAAGACGACTGCTCCTCCTACTCCACCATGCAGAATGCAGTCTTGTCTGCTTTTCGACGGGCAGTAACTAAGTAATCTTCTCCAGCAAGATAACCAATGTGCCTGGAACAGCACCGGACAACAGCAAAGACACCACTTCTCAGCGGTGCTGGGCTGGACCCAACTGAGCCTGACGGCAAGGCCAGGCAGCTCCTGGCCTCTCCATCCCTCTGTACAGCTCCCTCCCTATGTACAGCTCCCTCCCTCCCTGCCTATTCCCTTCTCCTGCCCACAGTTCATCCCTTTCTTTCCCCTTAGGTTAAGAAGATTCATCCCTCCCCTTTTCCCTTAGGTTAAGAAGATTCATCCCTCCCCTTTCCCTTAGGTTAAGAAGTTTCATCCCTCCCCTTCCCCTTAGATTAAGAATATTCATCCCTCCCCTTCCCCTTAGGTTAAGAAGATTCATCCCTCCCCTTCCCCTTAGATTAATAAACATTTGCTTTCTCCCCCTTAGCTGCATCTTTGTCGAAGTCAATCGGCACAAACCCTGAGCCCTGCAGCACACAGGCTCACTCCTGCCTTTCTTTTGCCCCTTGCACCTTGGGCACAGACACAGAGGCACAAGGGCAGTTCAGGCTGCAAAGATCCCTGTCCTCAAGGTCCAGTTCCACAACATTAAGTGGAGTTAGAGATCTTGCTGGACACACTCAAGGCCAGTGAATTAAAAGGCCTTTACCCACACACTTAGCACATCTCTCTATCTGGGCTTTTTCATTCATGGCAATATCAGTTTAGATCAGTCTAATTAAAAAAAACTCACTCATTTCCCACCATCTCACAGGGACAAAAGTTCATAAAATACATGTCTAGCCAACAAGGGTTAGAAACTTTTCCCTCACCAAAGACCAGATGACTATTTCAGGCCACAGACTGCATCAGCCCTAAAAATCAACACTGCAGGAAGGATGAAATGAAAGAAACAGCACATGAAATGAAAGCAATGTGCATGCATCCTTACTAGAGCATTATTAGGACTGATATTTTAGTCATGCAAATAAGGCTACCACCTCTGCAGCAGAGCAGTCCAATCCCACATGTAGCCAGTCTGGGGCAAAGAAATGCTTGATACTTTAGCATCTACTAGATGACACAGCAATACTTGTCACGAGTTTGCCTGCCTCCATCCCGGGCAATGAAATGGGAGTTTCTGCCTAATTTCTCTTCCTGCCTGCAGGACACTGAATTAAAAACTTACCCACAACAGGTCCTGGCTCAAAGTAGTTAGCTCAGCCACGTCACTGAAAGATGGATACTCATTTGGGTACTCACTAAGTCATAATAAGGCCAGGTTGTCCTCTCTCAGCATCTTGTTTGCTGCATGGAAATAGCCAGTCTGTCGAGCTGCTGCTGTAGCACCTCTGAGCATCTATAATTCATGTATGTACCCTGCAAATGTTGAAAAATATGCCAGAACTCAAGTCTTACATTCTTTGTTTTGCCTATCTGCATTTCCATGGCATCAGCCAGGTCTGCTGTACCCTCCTGGACCCCGCAGGTGTCAGGGGCTCAGCACCACCCACCCGTGCTCATTTGGATTTTTGAGTATTTTCTTCAGCTACAAAAATGCTCTTTCCTGATCTCAGATATGCACTGTATGGCATTTGGAATAAATATCTGCAGCTGCCTTTTTGATTTTTTTCCCCTCTTCTCCTTTTCCTGGTAACATTATGTTCTCCCAGGGAGGAAAAACATTAGCTTGTTGCTTGGGATGATTCAATTACTCAGCAGTAGGTCAGAGAAAAAAACAAACATTGGATTCTTCTTCTTGCATCTAAGCAAAATCCTTGCTGGAGCACAGATGAACTGGAATTTCAGAGAGCATCTTAGGACCAGTAGCCCAAAACTACTGAAATAGTTTCTTTAAAATGCTTTGTTAAAAAAGGATTTATCTACAACCAGTAGCTAAACATTCATCTTCTTAAAAATATCTGGATTCGTTACTTATTATCAGGCCTAAATATTTTTCCCATTACTTGGAAAGAGGTGTGAAATTTAGCTAACACATACAAACCCTGAGTTTCATTAATAATGATGTCTGCTTTTTGGAGAGTCCCATTCTCCTAGTAGATGTTTGGATAAACTAGAGCCAGATATAGACATCTCCCACAATTTTCTTCAAGATTTTGTTCAAAGGAAGACTGTGCGTCAGCATTTGCTACCCCAGCTCTACACTTTCCCTGGATGTTGGCACACATGAAGCGTTGCAAAAGCTGGCGAGAATTTATATTCACACAAGCATTCATGCAAGGAGTACTCATGCTGTCATCACAGTGATAGGAGATAACAAAGGGGAGGTCCCAAACAAGGGACAAAATAATGCCCAGGCAATCAGTCAGACTAGATAAATAATGAAGAAATGCACTTCTGAGAAGCTTGAAAACAGCGCATAGCAAGGACAGGAAGCTGCACTGCGAGCAAGAATGAGGAATTGATGCAACAAAGAATTTAAGCTAAATTTTGGTGCAAAGCCAAGGGCACAGCTCAAGAAAGCTTTCATTCAGCTATTACCCGACCACAGAAACACCCAGACGTTCCTCTTCGGCACTTCTAAGGCACCGGCACTCAGCCTCAGTGCCCAGGCTTGCCAGGATTGAGCAACCCAGTGCCTCCTTCAGCTCTGCCAGAGCAGACTGAGCAGCAGAGTTTGTGTACCCAGCCAGGCAGAGCACCTGCCTTCCCAGCCTGTGGGCACAGCTGCCTGAGAGTGGCCACAAATAAAGCTGGGGCATTTTCAACAGCCTAGCACTCACAGTGTGCAGCCAAAGGTGTGAAGGGAATCTCCTCTTCACATCTTAGTGCCAGTATGACCCAGCCATTGTGCTGGTCCACTCCAGCTCCCTGCCCTGAAACACTTCTTCTCTGCTGCAGAAGCCAAGAGGGAGGTCCACTCAGCAAGGCACAGCTGGTGGAAACACAAAAGCAGGGCATCCCCCTGCCATGTTCTGTCTCTGTCATCCTTGGATTTGCTCCTTGGGATGGGGGATCCTGAAGGCTGCGATACAGCCAGGCCTGGGTCTTGGCTGAGGCATGAGAAGGTCACAGGGAAGGATGCAGTCACCAAAAAGCCTTTTTCTCAGGTCTGCCTCCAAAAAGGTACTCTGAGAATAGTCTGAGCAAAATCCCACCTGCCTGAAGTTCCCTCAGAGAAGGTGACTTCGTTGTTCTTATAAGCTCCTGGACCATTACAGGTAACATCACCTCAAAATATCTGTCACTGTTGTCTGAGCTGTAGTAGGTCTTTCCCAAAGTGCTCTTTTCCTGGTTTATGGAGCCAAAGCGATTATGAAACTGTCACAGCTCCAAGTTAAGATCTTCTCCTGTTTTGGCAGGAACAACCCATCCCTTTCCAGAGCAAGGTGGGTTCCTGGTTGAGTTCTCTGCTTGCTTTGTCTTGGTTTTAAGGTGTGCAAATCAGAAAGGCTGTGTTGTAGGGTGTGCAATCAACATGGCTCTGTTGGCTTACGTCCAGGGCAGGAGCAACAGTGCAGTCCCTGAACTGACTTGCATATTTACTTTTATGATAAACCTAATCTAAGTTATCGGGGAGTTCCCAGATGGCAGACACTTCCCAGTTTTTTATCAGAGCTGGATGTGGGCATGTGCCAGCCCTTCCCTCCCTTTACCAACACACTCTGCTTCCACAGAAAAATATGCCAGTGCATATGACAAAAGCTGCAAGAGAGGATGAGTGTGGACAAGTGGCCCAAGACCCTGGAGCAATGAAAGAGTCAGAGTATGTGTAGACTCAGACACCTCTCAGAGGGTGGGACACACAAAATACTGTGCGTGACAAGATGACTCTTGAACTATTTTTCTTGATTTTCTGTGTGGGGCCTGGATGAAATACCCCTCAGAACAACATAAATATTTTTTGAGATCTCAGTGGAAACTCAGTCAACTTCAGTAAACTTTGTCAACAACAGAAATAGAGAGATCATCACAGAGATAATATATTTTATGAAGATTCTAATTTCTACTTCCTTAGTTTTAGTTTTTGAGGAGTATTTTCTTAGAAACATACTTGTCTTTTCATGTTTCCTCTACTCAAGAATCACAGCAGAGAAATGATACATTTAAATTTGACAACTTTGGTGGCTTATTTTCCTGTTGTCACATCTTAAATCAAAGGGGAGAAGAACGCAAAGAACAAGATGGCCTGAGAACTGAGATAAACCTCCTCCTCTGGTTCACTGTGTGCCTGGTAGGATTTGCAGATATAGACTATCTAATCACATAAACGGAGTGGTGTTTACCCACAAGAACACCATGGAGAACAACAGTGAGCAACACTTTGCTATGGACTTATCAGCTTAGTAGGATTGGTTCAAAAAAGGTTTGGTATATTTTGGTTTTCTAGCCTACAGCTTTTCAAATATCTGTTGTTTGGGCTGAAGTTTTATTTACTGTGTACCCATTTTAGGCTGAATATCTGACGAGTTAGTCTGGATTTCAGAAATCTGTCAGAAATTAATTTATCTCTTTCCAACAAAAAACACTAAGGGGGAGGACACCTTGTTTTGCCCATGCAAAACCCAAAATTTCCTTTCTCATGTCGTTTAGGAACAAGATGTGGAACTAAGAAGTGAAGTAAATTCTGGGTCATGAACATGGGTTTTCCCAGGCCCACGAACACCTGTCCAGATTAGTTGGTTCACAAGTTATCTCCTGACTTTGCTGCTGCTGCTTGAAGAGGGGCAAAGACCCTGCAGGAGGAAAGGGAATTTCAGCCTAAATTAAGCTCTTAGATTCACAAATTAACCACAAAGTAGCCTAGGTTATTAAGGGAAAATCAGCAAGAATAGGGATGCTAGGATGACCTTGCAGTGTAATGCCAGTGAAATCTTGTCCTGCCTCTTAGTGGGTTTCTTGCTTCCCCGGAGAAAACTTCAAGGTCATTGGCCTTTTCCCAGTACTGCTCTTTGCTTACTCTAATTGCTTCCTAATCCCTAATTGAAGCGGCAGACATGCTGGTTGGATGAAACCTAAGTTCCTGGAAAAAAAAAAAAAGACACAAATTGGCAGGAGGTTCTATGGGCATCTGGAAGAAATGAAGGACATTAAAAACTTGAAACTTCTGTGATCTCAATACATTCGGGAGCTATTTCTGTTCAAAATGAGACATGGCAGAGAGCTGGGGAAATGTTATTACAGTGGGCAGAGGGGAGAATCTGAATGAATTGCTAAGCGCTCATGGTGAGCTCTTGCCCTCACCTAAAGCAGCTCTGGGAGGTTTGAGGTGCCCAAAAAGCAAAGAGACAGAGAGATGTACTAAGTGAGGGTCCAGTCAGAGTGACCAGACTTTTTTCTTGTCTTCTCTCAGCAAAAAGGCATTTATTTACCCAAATAATCCACATTTCTGAATAGAGAAGTAGAAAATAGCTCTCCAAGCAACTGAAAGCTTAGTTTTCCCATGCTGGACACCCAAGCCAATGTTTTATTAGGAATCAAAACTAAAAGCTGGGCACACACCTTGTTGCTGACAAACAAGTCCTGATAGAAAGGATAGAAATGTAAAAGGATCTATACATGTAAAATACTGAAGTACATATATTTGTTGCATTAAGGGTATATGCACCTAAACTGGGGAGAGCACTTCATTTCTGTGCCTGACTCACCAGCAGTACCCATGGCAAGCAGCATATGTCAAGGTGCCAGAAGTCTGGAGGATGTGTGTGGGTAGGATTGAGAGGTCTGATCCATCTCTGATGGTTTTACTTCCTCTAAGTTCACAGCAGTGCAGAGCAGATCTGATTCTTGTCTGTTTCAAGTCACTACCCAATGCCCCCAGTGTTGCCTGCACAGGAATAGCAGGTATCACTTCTCTAAAACCATGAAAGGACTAGATAAGTGATTCTCAGGAAAAAAACAACAACAACAACAACAACAACAACAAAACAAACAACAAACCAAAACCAAAACAAAAACAAACAGAAACCCAAACCAACAAACAAACAAAAAATCAGAAACAAAACACACACAAAAAAAAAAAAAAAAAACAAACCAAAAACCCACACACACACACCAAACCAAACAAAAAACACAAACAAACAAAACCACAAAAACAACCCTTAAAAGTTGTCACCAGGCTGATTTACAGCAAAGGCTGGTCACTAGACCACACAGGTCCCAGAGCAGAACCCAGCACAGATCTTCTCTTTCACCTTGGTCTGGTGAAATCCAGCAACAGGATAAAGTGCAAAAAAGACGCAGACAGCAGTGGTCAAACCAAGCAGAGTGATGGAGCACTGCACTGGTCATTATAAGGAGTTTAGAAGGTCTTTCATGGTTGCATTGAATTCACTGGCACCCAAATGACCTGAGAAGAGGCAGAATAAGAGCTCAAGCCTTGGTCAAAACAAATTTCACTCTCAGCGGGGGATACAGACACCAAGTCTGGTACACCACCTAAAGGAAAGCAACATAGGTAGGCAAAGCTTATCCAACACTAATAAATCAGACCCTGCAAGCCAGGCTAGCAAGGATTAGAACCTCATAGGTGCATCTCCTTGGGATTCAAATGAAGCCACAAAGAGGTGGTCAGAGCAGGACAATGCAGTCTCCCACAGGGTTGTTCCACAGACAGGGTGATCTGGGACAGAGCTGTGCCCACATAGTTCCATCCTTTCCCTGTAAAATGCAAAGAGCACATGGCAGGCAAAAAGGAAATGTAAGCCAATTATAAATCAGAAAATCAAATAGCAGTGCCATCTGGAGTGAGCAGTGTTATTCACTCCCTATTTGCAATCCCAGTGCAAAGGACAGAGATGGTAAAGAGATGTTACAAGATCATCCCATTTGGAAACTGTCATGTTCAGATTTAAGAAGGGAAGAAGTCACACTCATATCCCTTCCAGTACTCTAGGAAAGAGAGAGGATTTGGAGGTGTGGGACACGCTTGGTTCTGTTTTCATCTGAAGTGGTTTGAATGCTCAGCCTATTCAACCTAGGAAGCTTTGGGATGATAATACAGCCCCAAAACCTAAGCAAACACCCTGTGGTCTAAAATCAACACTATTCCCATTGTAAGAGCAGCCTGCATAACTATCCAAACCCCCATTCATCACTTTAACAGAGCTGGTTTTAATGCAGCAGTGCCAATTCTGAGGGGCTACACCCTTCCACTGAGCAAACACGTTGCAAGCAAAACCTGAATGAACCTTTATCTGTTTGACAGATCAGGCGCTAACTGTTTAATTATACAGATGAGTAACACCAATGAACGGGTGCTTTTTCTTTGAAGTTTGTTACAGGGGAATGAATAGGAATTAGGCTGTAAAACAAAACAACTGTGGTGTAAATAGTGTAATTGCCGCCTTCTCATCTGTGGCAATCAATGATCTGTTAAGGCATTTTACATGGCTGCCAGGAGCCACTTCACCATCTTGCAGTCAGTGGCAATAAATAACTCCTTTACAAATGAGAGAAAGGGAGATGTACTCCAGTGTGGTACCCAGAGAGCTGCACTACATCAACGGGGACAAAGGCAGCGTGGAAAATGATGTGGGCACTCGCTTGTTGACCCCAAGGAGGGCTGGACAAGTCGAGGCGCACTTCATATGGGCAGATCCTCCTTTGACAGTTTTACCTAGGAAAGTCTCTGGAAGGGATGTTTACTTGAGGTCAAAACGTGTGCCCCAGCTTCCTCATAGAGCCTGTATGTGCCCTAAATAGCAAGTGGGGGGATTTAGACAGTGATTTCATCATGCCTCTAGTATAGCAGTCATTCTGAGCACTACTGCAAGGTCATCCTCTCCCTCAGTGCAGGCAGCTCACTGGTGAGTGGGGCCAGGGCTCTCATCCCTCTGGGCACTGCCTGGGTCTCCTCATGCCTGCACTGCCACATCGTTACAGACATTAGGGAAGAGAGTCAAACCAAAACCCTGCCATGGAGAGAACCACCCCAGCAGGCCAGAGGCAGAGAAAAGAAGGGCTTCTTCAGCTGTTGCCCCAGGGTCAGGGACCTCACTCAGCCCTTTCTCAGATAATGGAGAAATGAAATAGGGCTGTGGCTGGTTTGTCCAATTTTGCCCCAGCATGACAGTGCTGACTCAGACCACAGAGCAGCAACAAGGGCTCCAAGGGCCAGGCTTTCTTCTTCTTTCAGTTGAATGTCTCAGCCTCTCCCTCTCTGTGCAGATTAATTCATAGCAAGGAAATGTTTTCTCTCAAAAATTTGACATTCGTCATTTTCCTCCTGATAAGAAAGGTTTCATAGAATAACAGAATGATTTGGGTTGGAAGGGACCTTAAAGACCATCCAGTTCTAACCCCCTGCCATGGGCAGGGACACTTTCCACTACACCAGATTGCTCAAAGTCCCATCCAACCTGGCCTTAAACACTCACAGGGATGGGGCATCCACAAGTTCTCTGGGCAACCTGTACCAGTGTCTCACCACCCTCATAGTCAAGAGTTTCTTCCTAATATCTACTTTAAATCTCTCCTCTTTCAATTTAAAGCTATTAACCCTTGTTCTACCACCATATGCCCTCACAAAAAGTCCATCTCCAGCATTCTTGTAGCCACTTTAGGTACTGGAATGTGCTATAAGTTCTCCCCAAAGCCTTCTCTTCTCCAGAAGAGAACACCTCCAACTCTCTCAGTCCTTCTTCACAGGAGAGGTGCTCCAGCCCTCTCGCTCCAACAGGTCTGTGTGCTTATGTTGCCCCATGCAACATAATTTTTATGAGAAAGCCAAGGCACTTTTCTACCCAGGCCACAGAGAAAGGGCTGTCATGCTGCCAGCATCACAGGCAAGTGTTCAATTATTCCTGTTCAGGCCCCATCCTTCATTCCCATCCTCCGGGAGGAAGAGCTTTCACAGAAGAGTGAGAGCCAGGGTTCAAAACTCTTCTCACCAACTGCATAAGCACAGCCTCCTCCTGCAGCTCTGGCTCCAGGTGCCCTTCCTAAACAGCAGCTGGAGCTTGTTAGAGCAGCCATAACCTGCGGCAAGGTCAGGTCTGCATGAGAAATCAAACCAGAGTTGCAAAAATGGGAAGTAGAAAGAAAGCGCTCGGTGTGTGGTCACTGAGAGCAGATGGGTATGAGAGTGAGGAATGAGCACCTGCACATCTCTGCCTGGAGGTTTCTAAACCTGGAACCAGGTTTACCTGCACTGAACAAGAGCCCTGAGTGTACCATGCCAACCTACACCCACACTGCAGGGACCTCACCTTCAGCTCAGTCCCATCCACACTGAATCCAGCCTCAGGAAAGGCATAACCCTGAGCATCCCCAAGACAGGCACAGTTTGGTGTGAAACACTCTGGTTCCTTCCAGCAAAGCACCCAACACTGTGAATGAATTGTGTGCTTCAAAGGAAAACTGCTCTGCCTTTGCCATCACTGGGCACATGCACACGCACACACACACACAGGGTAGGTGTGTGCAGGAGCTACTTGGCTTCACAGCATCAGTCAGTAGCTGAGGCAGGTTACCTCAGATCTCTTCTTTAGTCTTTTTGCTCTGGCACAGCAATGTCTTGCATTCGGATGTTTTGGTCACATTTGGTCACATCATGTGGACGTTTGATCACACCTGTTCCTTGCACACATGGACACAGTCATTGCAGACCAGGTCTCACCACTTCAGCATCCATTTGCAACATGACTGGCCCCTGCACCACAATCAAAATGAGAAGGAAAGAACCTGGCCACTCTTCCAACAAGCCTGACACAAGCTGACCCCTCCTAATTTCAGTGCCATTGATTTTCCTCCTGCCTGTCTCTCCTGCAGGCAGGGCCCCTGGGGCTGTCCTGCGGATCCTCTGCCTCCCCAGCTGCCCACAGTACTCACAGGACTTCTCAGAGCAGCATCAAGACCTGGAAACAGAGAAAACATGGCTGCCTGTTCACATCTCACCCCATGAAAGAACTAAATCAGCTGGCAAGGCGTGCTTTTGTTGTGTTCGTTGAGGACAGCTAGAAGAGGGGCTTTTTTCCTCTAAATCAGTGTGAATTCAAGAAGGGAGTTCACATCCAGTTACAGGCACAATAAATAAGCACATGTGCTTGTGTCTTGCTAGAAATTATGGCCTAGCTCTTCCCAAGCTCACTTTTCCATTTGTGGCAAGAAATTCCCACCTGGCCTGTGGCAGCATGGCTGGAGTTACTGCTGCTCTTAGATTGATCCTCTGAAGGGAATTTAGTGGAGTCTCTGCTGATCCCACCAACCTCATATCTGACCTGCACAGAGCAGAGACTGAAGGCATTGCTTAAGTTCTCCCTAGCTAGTGTTTACTAAATCTGAGCAAAACAAAAAAAGACAAATGAATTGTGCAGGCATCCTCTCAGGCCCCCTGATACCACAACTCATAGCTGTTCATTTTGTAACCACCAGCAGCCCTTTTTTTATCTTCCTTCAAACAATAGTCAGTCATTTGTCCAGACAAAGTGCATCTCCCTCTCTGATCTTTACGTTGGTGCCTGGGGCCTGGCTTGGCAGGTATGGATGCCCAGATCCTCCCAGGGCCAGTGATGGCTTGAGCAGAATGATCACACAGTCTGTGAACAGGACCCTTGGACATCCCACAGGGACACTGGCAGGAATCATAACCCACAGCTTAATAACTCAGCAGATCTCAAAGCACTTAACACAGGCAATAGGATGTATCTTGTCAAGGGAAGGGCACAGGGACAAAGATAAACATCTCCAAAGGCCTTCAGGCACCTAAAGGGCTCTGAAACCAGTCACACCACTGTCCGCAGGTATGGCCAGATGTTGGCCCTCCTGGTTGCCCCCATCATTTCCCCAGTGGGTGCACCACATCAACACCTACTACGTGAAGGAAGTGTGGCAGCACTTCCACCAAACAAGATGAAAACCTTGAACACCTTCTAAGACTTCTCTGCTTTTGATTACTATCAGCATCTTCCTGCATCCTCTTGGAGAGCACCACAGCTTGCTGGCAGTGGTCCGATTTCAAGAGCATCCTGTCGGACCCGTATTTCTGGGTCACCACTGCACTGCGCACCTTTGCATGAGTCCTTGCTTACAGATACTCTATGATTCTGTGTTTTAAATCGGATCCCAAGTTTCTTTCCCCCTGTAATGATTTGTGGTTCTAAAAATGGCCAAGATTCACAGCTTCCTTTTTGACTTCTTGGGAGTGTAGTCTCATCCATTGCAGAGAAATCTAATAAACTTCATTCACCTCACTGCAGTGACACTGCCTTCAGCCAGTTGCAACTCCAAATAGCAACTGGCCACTCATTTCACACCATATTTCAGACACTTCAGTGTACATATTTCCTTCTGCTTCCTTTTTTTTTCATTTGACACAAGGTATTTTTCCTTTCTATGTCCTGTTCACATCAAAATCTGAATTTCAGAAAAAAAGAAAAAAAAAAGTTAACAGAAACTTTTTTTTGGCATGAAGAAGGCAAGAGGGATTGAGGTTCTCAATCCCACCTCTAAGCTGAAAACTGGAGTCCTCTACAGTTCCCCTGCGCCTGACATGGCAGTGAAGCCTCCCACACTCTCTCCTGCCCCTCCCAGGCAGTCCTGCGGGCTTTATCTGCCCCCTCCCATTCCAAGTGCCTGACTCCTCTGGCATTTCTGCTCACCTCCCACATTACAGGCGACCCAGACCTTTCCATGCTGTCCTCATTTGCTCCCTCCAGTCCCAAGGCTTTGCAAATGTTCAAGCTGTGGAGCTCCAGGGCACACATAACACTGGTTAAAGCCCCAACAGGCACAACTCCCTATACTGGACACTTGAAGCATCCAGAGCACACAGAGCCCTGCTGAGCATCTCTAATTGAAAAGTATTTGCCTTATATCCCTTCTCCCCTCTCTGATCATCTGAAGATAAAAAAAAAAAAAACAATAAAACCACTCCAAGACCAAACAAGGGTACCTAACTGGAGAGCGTGCTTGTAAAGGAGAAGTGAGACATCAGCCCAGAGACCTGTGTCAGTTTTAATCCAGCTGTCTGAGGAAGCAGCTCACCCACCAAACCACAGGTTTCATGTGGCCTGTGCTCTGTGGTCCGTACCCCACTGTGTCTTCTCACAGACCAGACACAACACACTAGACCACTGCCAGGTGATAAGAGGTGGCCAGTGTAAACAGGCACATTTGCACACTGCTACGCTGGTCTAGAGTGGCTCTCCACAGGCCCAAGGCAGCCCCCTTGCTGGGGGAAGGCTCCAGCTGCCTGACTTGAGCAGGGGATCAGGCCATGTCCCCAGTGAACTGCAAACCTGCTGCCTGCAAAAGGCTTCTCTGCACTCAAATACAGATGTTTGCGTATGGAGCATCTTCAGAAACCTTCAAAACAGAAGCCAGTGTGGCACTAATAAGCTCTGCGTGGGTATCTCCAGCAGCAGCAGCTATCTGGGAAATATCAGCTATTCCCAGCTAGAGGGCTGGAGGCAGCTATCACTGTCCTGCCTGTTATCAAGCTCCTTTGGTGCAAAGAGGCTGGAGTAGTTGCCTGTTGCTGAGCACAGTGCAGCAGCAGATTATGCTTCCTATGAGTAATGCAAGTTTGAACCTAGTTCTCAAAATACGTGTCTCATCAGCTAGGAACTGCTAGACTCTAGTTATTCTTAGCCCCCAAGTCACTGTGATAAGAAACTAAATGAAAATGATTCCCAACAAAAATCACACTGAAATGAAAATATTTATCATGCTGCTTCTGGAAATGAGAAAAGGCTCTTCATTTTTAGGGCAAACAACATGCTGTTTCTATAAGAAATTCATGGATGATATTTACTCATCTGGACTTTCTGAAGTGAAAATGACTGCAAGGTGTTTGTAGGGACCCTGACTCCACCCTCCCACCTGGGATTGCCTCTACATATTTGATGAGGAATTCACAGACCAAGTGAAGCAGCTGCATCAGACACATGGAATCCCAATGCAGAGAAGCTACCACAGTGTAATACTGCCCATGAATACACTGCCTCCATAGGGACAGAATGGAAAGATGAAGTCAAATGAGTAAACCCCATGCCCAGCATGGGAGATCACACAAATCTGCTGTTCTGTCTTGGTAGTGTCTAACAACAGCCTAATTACCTCTAGTAGGGTGAGCTCAGTGGAGAAACAGGCCCTTTCCTGGCAGAGGTGTTGATGCAGGGAGGAGACACGAGCTATCCATTCCCCATTCATTTACAGCTTCATTCATGGAGTTGGAAAACAGAGCTCAGCACCCACATGCCTCCCCAGCTTTTATTTCACAAGTTTCTCAGATAATAGTAAGTTGGAGCTTTGGGGCTTGTCTTTTAAAAGCTGATGACAGATTTAAAGACCAGTTTTCCTAAGCCCTGTGCAGATTTCTTAATAAATAAAAGAAAGCTGAAGACAGTATAACAAAAGATCTCTCTCCCTGCATGTCTCACACGGATTACATCCTCAGAGCAGTTACAGCTACAGTAATAATTGACTACATGAATATTCAAGGTTCACAACAATTTTCAGCAGCACTGACAGTATCTGGTCTGACTTCCTACAGTATGGCCTTTGGGATTCAGGTCTTCCTCTGCTCTGGAGAAGAGTTACAGGTCTGCAGCCAAGAACAGCCACCAGTGCTGTGGTTTGCAGGATCTGTGCTGTGCAACTGGGAGACACGGCATGGACTGCTCATCCTTCAGATTTGCCAGCCTGACACGAGCCATCTTCAGTGTTTGCTCCAGCCACACAAGAAGTCCTGTAGGTGAAAGCAGGCTGCAGTGCTGTCAACCCACCTACAATCCCTCAGCAGGTGTGATTCCTCTGAAACCTGTGTGAATCCCAAGTGCAGAAAGATGACACTGGAAATGCTTTTCCAGCTTTCCCACTCAGGCCGGCTTCTGCTGCTGGCAAGGCAAGGGCCAAACTCTGCAGCCACACTTCTCCCTCCTGTTTTCACCAGCTTCAGGTGCCCTCTGGTCTCTGTCTACCAGACATGCAGGAGACAGGGAGATTTAAAATTTGACAAAGAAGAGATCAAGGGGGCCAGACGCATAGGTCTTCCTTGTATCAGTGATGAGTTTCTCAGGGCTTTGGCTTTGCAGCTGCTGACAAAAACCTCCTGCAGTGACCCATCCTTCATTCCGAGCCTGGCCTTGGGAGAGAGAACAGATTTGTCCAGCCTGAACCAATTCACTGCACAACACCAAGGGCATGAAAATGATTTTCACTCTTTATCAAAACAGTCAGGCAAAGGGCAAGGCAATATAGTACAAATTAAACAAGCACGAGGCAGCACAGCTGATTATAACAGGGAAATGAGCTAGACAGTGACTTGAAGGCTTTCCATCAAGTAAGGAGTAGGGTTTATCCTGCCCTACCCTAATATAACCCTCTCAAACTCTTATGACTCATAGGTTCACCATGAATCACCACTCCCTTTCTGGTTTCCTCCTGCAACCGAAAGAAGTATTTTCTGTTGGCCCATGGCAATGTTAAATAACAGCCTTTCTCATGCTGACTCAGCTGCCTGGTCCCAAAGACATGGGGTGGGGATGTGGCATGCAGCTCACCTAGCTGCAGGAGGGGTCACATCAGCACATACACATCCAAGAACACAAGCAGGCAGGTCCCTTGAGCAGGCTATGGGACTAAACACACTGCTTTCTGAGGTTAACCCAAATCCCTGGGGCTCAGTGCAGCTCTTGTGTCTCTGGAAGAAGGAAAGGTTTGTTATGGAAGCAGAAGCTTGTACCAGTGAAGTGCGTAAAGCTGTTGGTCCTCCTTACCCCATCCTATTGCTAACCCCAGTTCTGAGCCTCTGCCTCTGCTCCACTGTTTAGATATTAATCAAATTCAGCTCAAAATTAGTCTTTTCCTAAAGCAGGTTTCTGATGAGTAACCAAGTCACATCAGTGGCTGAGTCATAGGAAGCAAACCTTTGAGCAGCAAGAGCAAGCAATGGAAACTCCCTGTCAAATCAGCTTTGTGACTGCCTTCAGATGTTTCTGAAAAAGCAGCTTCTCTGCACTACAGCTATCTCAAAATCTGTCATTGGCATGGGATAAATGTTTTGAAAATGTTAGCAAATGATTAAATGGTGCCTTAATTGCAAAGAACAGAAGCAGAAATGCACAAGGGGAGGTGGGTTGGTTTGCCTCATCCTATGGTACATGATCCTGTGGAGACACAGGAGATCTGAGTGCTCTTGCAGACTCTGTTGGCATCTTTGTAACTTTGGAAAAGTCAGAGTTTTGAGGTCTAGCACCAGTCTGAAGGCCAGTTTTTAAAAGACATTTGGCACCAAATTTACTGAGCTCTTTACAGCTCTGGGGAAAATTCAAGGACACTTACTGTGGGACCACACTTGGCCCATGGGTGAGGTATGGGCCATATCCTGTCTTTGGCAGCAGTGAACACTTGTGCAATAAGGACATGACATTCTAATCCAAATATTTTCTAATCCATGAGCATCTTTTGGACTTACTGATCCACACTAGATCCTTTACGATTAACAGTCTCAATGGACTTTTCTCCCTTGAATTTCTCTAATCACTTTTTGGAGCCCTTTATTCTTGAGCTTCTACAGTGAATTCTACTGTTCAATGCTAGACTGTGTGAAGAACTGGGTTTTGTTTAAAAATTCTGTTACTGAAAACAAAAAGAGTTAATTTTAGGATCCCAAGTTTTCATTTGGGGAGGAAAAAGGTAGATAATTTTGTTCACTATTCACCTCCTCTATTGCACTTACGACATTGCAGCTTCAAACACAGACCCTTTCAATCAGTCCCCTTCCTAGTAAGTAAAAAGTCTTCTCATGAGAAGAGGTCCTATTCCTATTACCATTACTGTTGCCTTTCTCCATATCCTTTCTATTTCAGCTTGGGGGTTTTTTTCAGCAAGGGAGTTAAGAACTGCTCTGGATGTGCAGCCTCCCAGCTGTGAGTGCAAAACATTTCTAGAGTAGCTTGTTATGTTTTCTCTTTTTTGTGCACTTTTCCTGTTTGAACAATACTTGATATCTGATTTGCCATTTTCTCTCTGCTGAGCATTGAATTGACATTTTCATGGGGTTATACAGGATGAGTCGAAGCTCTTCTTTCTGAGTGGCAATAGCTAATTTTAGACCTTACCGCTGTGCATGGTTAGGATTGTTTTGTTTTCCTTAAGTACATGACTTGCATCTGATATTCTACCATTCTGCCAATAACTTTTGTGAGATCCTTCTGTTAATCTCTACTGTCAGTTTTAATTTTTATTATTCTCAGTCAACTCTGCATCATCAGGAACTGCTGTCACTTCTTTATTCACTTGTGGTATATGGATACTTCCTTAGTTTCGACCTGGTTGCCAGGAAAGAGGCCTAAACCACTACATCACTCCTCTTCCAGATCGCTTATGAATATGCAGAAAAGCAACCCAAGATAAAGCACTATAGCAGACTGTTAGAATTATAGAATATCCTGATTTGGAAGGGACCCAAAAGGATCGTCAAGTCCTACTCCTGGCCCTGCACAAGACAACCTGAAGGATCCCACCATGTGCCCAAGAGTATTGTCCAAATGCTTCTTGAGCTCTGTCAGGCTTGGTGCTGTGACCACTGCTCTGGGGAGCCTGTTCAGTGCCCAACCACTGCCTGGGTGGGGAACTTTTTCCAGACTAAACCTCCTCTGACACAGCATCAGGCCATCCCCTCGAGTTCTGTCACTGGTCATCAGAGAGAAGAGATCAGTGCCTACCCCTACACTTCCCCTCATGAGGAAGTTGTAGACTGCAGGTAGCTGTAGATTGAGGTCTCCCCTTAGTCTCCTCTCCTCCAGGCTGAACCAGCTGTTAGTCCATTCCTTATCCATTTCATCTGCTTTAACCAGGCTTAATCCGTGGAAGTGGCTTCATATTTATCCCCCCTACTAATTTAGTATTCTGTTATTCTATTTACCCCCCCTACTAACTTAGTACTCTCTTATTCTTTTCTACCAATTTTCCACAGTCTGAAGTTTCCCCATGTAGTTTTCTGGTACTTTTCTGCCCCTTCATCACTGTGTGTCTTCACAATATTTGAGGAATGCAAATAGTAAATAGTAAATACTAAAAAAAAAAAAAAAAAAAAGGTCAATTTATAGGAATGCCACAAATTCTCAGAGTGAATGCTGATGATAGTCAAGTCCTTATGTATTTAGAGGCAACTCCATGTACTGAGTCATACATGTCATCAGCTCTTCTTCTGGAACAGATCTCTGTGTTCTTGGCCTGAATATTAAAACATGTGCAAAGACTTTGACGATATTAGAAAATGTTTATGTGCTGTTATGCCATGTGACATTATGTCATAGGAGACAAATCATTCATGCCAGGCTCTGACAACTATGGCTGCAAAAACTCTTGCCTAATGCCAATCAATGAACTGAATGGGATCAAAATGTCCAAGTAAAAATTGTTTCATCCAGTAAAACAACTGATGACTATTCAAGAGTCTCACCCTGCTTGTTTTGTCCTCCAGTTACAGACAATTATATCAACAAAAGCTCAAATGTTTACATTGTAAATGCAATGTGGTTTGCTATGTTTCCAGTGCAGCAACCAAAATTTTCCTTGCATTATGAGCATAACCACAAAATGCTCTGAGCAAATATGTTCCATCCCCATAAAACTTTGTGGACAACTTATAAGAACCATCACTAATCTGCATACTACCACTGCTTTACATACTTGAGCAAGAGACACTCTTCTATTGTTGGAGTATCTCAGGCACCTAAGGATAGGCTTTGGCAGTTGTATCTTCCTCCTTTTTACACACAAGGGACAACAGAAGTGGAGAGTTAGTCTATATATTTACCTCATGGGCCTCAAGTTGCCTGTAAGACAAAAGTTCTTATTGGGCTACTTATTGGTTGGCCATTAATTCAGCCAAGAAAAGGTCATTAAGAAAAAAGAGAAGTTACAGGAATAGGAGAGAGAAGTAATGAACCAGTTTAGCATCAGTAAAGAAGTTACCTCTAAAATGGTGGCAAAACTTTTTGTGTCTTGGTTATTGGGCTTGAAACTGAGACCCTTTGGCCTTGGTGGCAAGATGGACATACCTTGGCCAAGAGAATGCAGAGACACAAAATAAGCATTTCCTTGAAACCAGAATGCTAATGGGGAACAGGCTGACTTTATCCTCAAAGTGGATCCAACCATGGCCCTATTTATTTACAGCCAGGCATGATGTATGCATGTACAATAGCCAAATTATCAAATATTCCAAGCTACTGTGGGGTCAGCCTTTGTTCTGCTGCATGCACCAGCTTTGAAAGAAAGCCTTTGTAGAGGAAAATGGCCTGCTGTTAGTATCAGTTTCCCTCCCCAAAATGAATTATGCATTTCTCCCAAAGATATACACTAGGTCTAAGTCTTGCTTTCACAAAGGGGCTTTGTCTGGGTGCCTTCGCTTAGAACACAGATTTTATTTATCAAAACCGTGCATGAAATTTGGTGCCATGTTGATACTTAACATGCAGAGCATGCTGCTTCTCGGCAAGCTAGGAGAGTGGAAGTAGATCCTAGAGGAGAAGGAGCCATGCCTTGTCCTGCCACGGTACTTCCATCCTTCCACCAGCTCAGGCAACCTGGCTAAGTCAGTGCTAGCTTAGGACCAAGCTGTCTTTGGAAATAAAAAACCCCATGTCTTGCTCAAACCAGAACAAAGACCTTCTGGGGAATCAGTGACAGCTTTTTGCAGATATCATATATTTTTAATTAAGTTACTTAGCTAAAAGTTTTGCAGGCATTGTTTCAAAGAATGGGTAGTGAACCAGGCACTGCAGGGGATAGAGGGCTACCTCCACCTATAAAGGGCAGGCTGGAAGAAAGCCCAAAATACAAGACAAGCTGTACTAGGCCACACCAAAGTCTCCATCCAACTAGACCTACATTTATTCTCTGTAAGTGACCAAACTGGATGCCTCATAATTGTTAGTCCTGTCTAACAATTGATAATACCAAGCTAATAATAAACAATTATGCCATAATTAATTATAGCATATAGTCATACCCATCCATAACACCTCCTCAGTCTCCAACATTTTGCACCTTAGGGACTTCCAGAGCCAGAAGTATAATCTCAGTAGCCCTCAGACTATTTTTCTTTCATGGATTGGTCTTCCCTGATTTTTACTGTCACAACATCCTGCAGCAGGCAGTTTCACAACTTGTGTCATCTAATGTGAGGGATAAGCTCTTGTGGTTTACTTTGAACGTGTCTTCTAGTTTGCTGGGGTTTTTTCTGAAGTTCTAAATCTTTGCTGGAGAAGACACTAAAGAGCTGGATTGTGTTTTGCTGGATCCAGTCCCAGTGCCTAACATATTGTAGGGCCCAAGCATTTGTAAAAATCCTTTCCCAGAAGTGTAATATTTTTTTTGCCATATCTGCACCTCCAGTATTCTGGTAAGGGCAAAGAGGTAGGAGATGTGTCATTAACAGAGTAATTTGGCTATGACTTGTAACACACGTCTTGAGCTGGTTGGTCTTTCTTCCTGTGGCTGTGGATTGCCCATTCAAAAGCTGATGGAGGAAGTTTCCATTACACAAGACAGGCAAACCTACAGAGCCCATAACCCTTCACCTTCTGTCTCAAAGCATATGAAACACTCCAGGCATGCAGGATATGAAGGGAAAAACTTTGTGATGTGAACCACAACCAAAGCAGGAGAGGTAGGCTAAGCCTGACATGAGAAGAACAAGGAGGGAGCCAAAGGAGGGGTGACTTACCCAGAAGCACCCTTCATGTTGTGAGAGCAGCTGTCCTTGATCACTACCCAAAATGGGAGGGCAAACTCAATATCACAGCCTTTCTTCATTCCTTCAGGCTATAGACAGATATTTAAGTAAAAGGAAAGGAGAATTTAGGACTGAACCCTTTTGTGGTCACTGAAACCAGCATCTGCGGTTGCAGGCAAACCCCTCTTCAATCACTTTTCACGAAGCAATTAAGGTCCCTTTTAACTCAGCCTAGAATTTTGGCCTTTCATCTCCTAACAAACACATCACTTTTCTGACCATTAAAACCCTTGTTCTCCTCTCCAGTGTAAAGGTGTTTATTTCTTATTAATACCCATTTTTTCTTGTGCCAATATAATTCACACACTTTAATAGCTGGGGATATTTTGCTCCTGCGTGGCACTGACACCTTTCCTGAAATACTCAGAGATGATCACATCCCCTCTCAACCCTCATTTTGTTACGCTTTGTCAGCCAGAGTCTTTTAATCTCATGCTGTAAACCACCACTAGCACCCCCCTTCTCAGCATCTGTTCCGCTTTAAATTCACCATTCTGGGAATTATCTAGAATTACACACAGCATTTCAAAGGATGCTCCTAGCTGAGTTATTAGCGATGGGGACCTGAACTCCAGCAAGCCAGACATAAAAGCAGAAGGCTTTCCTGCCAGAACTGGAAACATTTCCAAGCTCTAGAAGACTTAAAGATTTTTACATCATCTGGATAAGAGGTAGGAGCATGGAGGCACACATCACCTGTACCCCCAGCCTAGCTGACAGATGTGCATCCCACCAGTGAACAGGATATCTGGATAAATATTCTCTCCTGATTTTGTAACCGGTTCCCTTATCCATAGCAAGTGACAGCAAGCATGGCTTTGATGTGTACCTGGAAGAATACCAGGAAGACAAGGAGTAAGAGATTTACAGGAAAGCCAGAGCACTGAATCAATAAAAAATTATGTCCCATTAGTCTGCGCTTTGAGTGAATAATCAGTTCCAGAACTACAGTGCTTTAAAACTCCATAACATGAGAAATACAGTCATTAATCCTAAACTGTGATTAGGTAGAAATCTGGGGGTGAAGGGAAGGAGACTTCAGCCTCTGCTTTTTAACTGCTGTGGACACTTGTTCTGGAAGCTTTTCATTTCTATGAAATCATGATTGAGATGTAGTCACTGTTGCTGGGGAAATAAACATGATGGCACATGAAGAAAAAAATGCTCTCAAGTGGGGAGTAGGCAAGAGGAGCAGATGAGCTCTTTGGAAACAAAGGACTCTCTCGCTCTCCAAGTGTCGTCTCTAACAAAACAAAATAAGCAGTAAAGTGACTGAAAACATCTTAGAAAAATTGACTGTGCTTAGTTACAGTATATAATAGGACATCAGTGAGTCTTTATCTAAATTACACAATCTGAGGCATTTCACCCATTGAGCGTCTCTAGGCTTCTTAAATGGTGGGGGTTTTCTTATCTTCCTCCCATTACAACTGAAAATGTGTGTCTAAATCCTTGTGTATCTATGCTCCATTATTGACTTACAAATACTACATTGCTTCCCAGTGTTCTTACTTAATCTCCTGTGGTTAGGGAACACTAAAACACAAAGATTATTGTGCGCTTGATATTACAGATAATATCTTTGTCTTTGAGGCTCTCGACTCTCCTGGGACCTCCCCCTCAGGAAAATTCAACTGCTGCCACTGCTTTGCGACTCAAAACCAAAAAGCACTTTTCTTCTGTGCTCTGACCTTCGCTGCAAACATTGTGAAGCGCTGAAGGGAAGAAACAAAAGATCAGGAATCCTTCTGTGCAGTACATGCTCTTAACCTCCACTGCTGGAAACGAGGCCCACTTTAATCTGAGTGGGACAAACACAAAACCAGCTCTCATCATGAGACCTTGGGACAACAATTCCTGCAGATGTGCAGTAATGACATTCTCAGCGTGGCAGATCTCTATCTAAAACTCAGCCCATTAGTAGGAAAAGGAATGTGTGCACAAACATTCATGTCTTTACGTTCCTGAGCTCTACTGCAGCCTTGCCTTCATGTCATAGGCCCCCCAAAAAATGTTTCATCTCCCCTGAGGGGCAGGGCACAACTGCAGGTAAAAAATAAGGAACTCTGGACAGCAAGAAAAAGAGAACAGAAGAAAAAAAACTTTGATCCATTTGGACTAGACAGTCATTGTAGGTCCCTTCCAACTGAAATTATTCTATTCCTATTCTATTCTGTTCTATTTTATTCTATTCTATATTAGTGCAGGAAGTGAGAACACAGCAATACAAGCTAATAACTATTTGGAAGTAGCTTGTTCCACTGAAAAAGTTGCTTTTTAAGAGCTCGGTTCAGCCAGGGCAATAATCCCCCTGAACCTCAAAGCCCCATCTTCCAGCTGCAGTGATGTTTCTTTCCATCCCTTTTA
The DNA here is from genome assembly GCF_036250125.1 of Pseudopipra pipra. Lineage (NCBI taxonomy): Eukaryota > Metazoa > Chordata > Aves > Passeriformes > Pipridae > Pseudopipra > Pseudopipra pipra. Next base: position 56,522,262 of record NC_087554.1, read on the forward strand.
CTGTGGGACCAAACAACCAAGCACAAGGATGTTGCTGGCTTTGCTATCAGCTCTTTTGCATGCAGCAAAGAAAAAAAGTGACCAGCTAGAAGGTTAGAAGAGAAAAAAGCGGCTGTGTTGTAACTAAAGAAGAATTTGGACCATGTGGTGGAGTTCTATTTACACATTTCTGACATAACTGACAGTGATAGCATCAAATAGAAATGGCAATTCAGACATTGAACAGCACCTTCAGTGATCACAGCCCCTCCAGGCAGGCAGATGGAGAGCCTAAGGAGAGTTCAGCCTGCTTTCAAGTGTGCAAGGTTTCAAGGTGCAAAGCACACTGCAGATACAGGTCCGGGGAAGCAAACCAGCTACTGCATCCCCTTGGCCACACCACATACTCTGGACATACATGCACAATGTGGCTTTATCCCAACAAAGGAGCATTTGTGTGTTCACTGTTCACCCCCGCAGTCATATCTGCTTTGGTCAAAAGGGATTTTGGCAAAAATGAGGGGTTTTTACACAGAGTTTCATTTTTTCTCCTTGCCCTGTCTTTTCTGAGTTTTGCTCCTCACTCCTACATCAGATGGTGAGAGCCTTTATAGTACAGCATGTATAATTGGTCTTCCATGAGCAATTTTTAGGGCCATGTGTACTGTCCTTCTCATGTCCACGTCAGAAAGCAGGACTGACACGCATCAAGCATTTGGGTAAGAATGAGTAAAGCAGTGACACACAGAGGAAGGAGAAGAGCTCCCTTGCTGTCTCTTATCTGCCCCAAGTACAAGGTCACTGTGTGAACTGTAGGTCTCCTGCGTGTAATCCAGCTCCACAGCCTCCCTGCTACCCCCTGGTCCTACAAATACTGCTGATAAGTGGCTTAAAGGATCCACTGGCCAACTGCCCCAGCACACACCATGTGGCACAGAGGCCACAAACCTGATGCTGAAAATACCTGAAATGGGCTTATGACTGAGGCGTCATGAGGGGAAGACCCATGGGCCACATCACAGCCAAGAGCAAGGTGTTCTGCCTAACTGCCTTCTGCATGGCCAGCCCTGACAGGGCTGCCCCAGAGTGCAAAGGGAGCAGACAAAAGCAAAGAAGAAGAAAAATGCGCTCAAGCAGGAAACATTTGAGTTCCCTGTTATTCTTCACACATCAAAGTAGAAAAACTTGCAGAGAATGGAAAAAAGGCTAAAGCAAGAACAGCAGCAGCAGGCAAAAGCAATTACTATTTCCTAAACAACAAACAGCTCTTTCAAAATCGGGTTTATACCCTTCAGAGAAAGATTGCAGGGGACACATCCATTTTGCCTATTATGTAGATTTGTAAAGCTAAGTACATGCTCACCTGAGTGTTGCATAAGATACCAATTAGGAACATTTATTTTGGGTAAAAGAAAAACTGATGAGCCACTCTGGTTAACTGCCATCTCTCAGAGAGGCAGTCTTTTTCCATTTGTCTCCTCTTCCACTAAAAACAGAGGAGTGTTTTACGCCAAACAGTAAAACCTCAGGTCCCATTTTCCAATTTGGAGTCTCAGAGATGCACAGCCCTATGTTCTTACCCTGTAACTATCCTCCAGTCTCCTGTAATCACACTCAGTGGTCTAAGCTCAGCTCTCATCAGCTTGCAGCAGCCCTTTGCAAAACACTTCATCATGATTTTTACATCAGCTATCCCCTTCTCCCTGCTCCTTAATTTTCCCTGCCAGATTTTCTCTGGATGGTGAAGCTGAGTGGCTCTGCCTGAAATCAAAACTGACTCTGGCCCCTAATGCCTATAGGAGACAGCACTTCTGACCCACAAAGGGAAACAAACTTTTCCACCAAATTCTCCCCATTGGCTGATAATATTTAATTTAACTCCACTGTTTCAGTGCTCATCTCTAGAGCTGATGTGTTTCGCTAAGGGAAAAGGAATCCTTCCCCTCTGAGGGCTTAGTTGGGTGTGCCCATTGATCTGAACTACTGCAAGATATTGAACTTGTATTGATTTCAACTTTAGGCTGTATCTCTCTGGATGTTTACATGATGACACACTCAAAATCTGTAGAAAAACGCTCAAATATCACCTTTACTAACCTGGTGCCAAGTACAAGATTCAAGCATTGGAACAGGTTTCCCAGGGAAGAGGTTGAAGCACCATCCCTGGAGCTATTTAAAAGGTGTGTAGATGTGGCACTTGGAGACATGGTTTAGTGGTGGACTTGGCAGTGCTGGGTTAATGATTGGACTTGATTGACTTAGAGGTCTTTTCCAACCTAATAGATGCCATGTTTCTACGATTCCATGTCAAAATTGAGGTGCTTAAGTTGCGGAGACAAGGGTGCTGGGGTCCCTAGAGGAAGGTGCATGGTCCCTTGGCTCTCTGACTGCCTGGGTAGCCTGTCCCCAGGGACGGGGCGCACCCGCACACACCGGGGCACAGCAGGGCTCTCAGACGGTTCTGGCTGGGGCGGGAGGGCAGCGCTCGCCTCCAGGGCGCCCACGGGCCACAGGAGGAAGGGGCACACTGCGGGGGGGTCAGGACCTCTCTGCGGCGAGAGGAGCGGCGAGGGGGATGTTGGCTCCGGGGAGGGCTCTTCCTCCGGGGATGCTCTGCCAGGGCGATACCAGGAGAGAGGACCGGCGCTGCCGCGGTGACATCCCCGGCAGGACGCGGGGCGGGGGCGGCGCAGCGGGACCCCCCGGCCGGGTGGGAAGAAACTTCCCCAGCGGGGCCGGTCCGGACCCCCCGCTCCGCCCGCGCCCCGCCCCGGAACGGGGCGAGGCTGCTGCGGGCGGGCAGAGCCCGAAGGCTGCGGGCGCCGGCGGAGGGTCGGTGCCCGCCGCAGGGTCGGTGCCCGCCGCAGGAAAGCGCCGCGGTAAGGCCGAGCTCCGCGATCGTGGGGTCCTCTCAGCCGGGACAAGTTGGGCTGAACCCCTCTCCCGGGGCTGCAGCCCGGCTGAGCATCTCCCCCTCCCTCCGCTGGCGTCCCCCCGGTCCCAGCCCCGGTGACCGGGGAGGAAGGAGCTCGGCGGGCCGGAGCTCGGCGGGCGGCTCGGAGCTGCAGGGAGGGATGGCTGAACACAGGGAGGGGTGGAGGCGCGACAGGAGCAGGGAGGTGTAGGTAGGAGCCGGTCTGGGCTGCAGGTGTGGCCGCAGGGCGCATCGCTGGGACGTGGGAGAGGTAAGAGCCGGTCTGGGTTGCAGATGCAACAGAGCGGTGGGTAGGTGGGACCTGGACCAGAATGCAGGTGCGACGGTGGAGCATACAGGTGGGAGCTGGTCCGGATTGCAGCTGCAAACATACCGTGTACGGGCTGGATGTGGTTTGGATCGCAGGTGCTGGATGTGGTTTGGATCGCAGGTGCAGCTACACCGTGTCTAGGTATGACGTGGTCCAGATTGCACGTGTAGGTGCAACGTGGTGCGGGTTGCAGGTGTGATGTGCAGGTGGGATGTGGTCCTGCTGTGCCGGGGGGTGACTGAGCATCCCCTAGCATAGAGTGTATGGCTGCTGTGCCTGTGTCCGGGCTGGGCAACTTTCAGGCTTTTATTTTGAAATATTCTCTTATCCAGTGGTTTTCGGACGTCTCCCAAGTCCTGCCCACTTTTCCCACATACTTCTCTCCAGCCTCATCCTCCCTTTTGCTCAATAACTCTGCAATGATGAAATGGCTTCTTGCAACATCAGCACGCAGAGCTGAATTCCAGAGCTCGGGGGCGGGGAAGGAGTGCTCAGACACACTGATCTTAGGAGGAATACCCCAAAACGGTTTTCGTGGTCATCCCTCCCAGTACCAGATCGACACTGTGAAATGTACATTGCTTTTCTCGGATTTCTGAAGAATTTCTCAGGGTAAACACAGTGGGAAATGACCTGAGGCTCCCTGATAAATTGCAAGGAAACTTCTGGCCTAAGTCAGTTGAAAAGAAAAGTTGGAGTCAGCAGAGTTACGGTAAGGTTGCCATCGTCCTACTGAACTTGCTCAGAATTTGGGCTGTCTGGCCACTAATCTCATTTCTCTGCCATCCACTTAAACTTGTTTTTCTGCTACACAGAGGCTGCCAAAACTGGGGGGGCAGGGGGGGAGGGGATCATAGGAACCTATGAGAATATGTGATTTTTTTTTTGTCCTGTTATAAGTTAATAATCCCATTTCTAGGCTGTCATCCAAGAATATTGCTCAAAAAATGCAAGCAGTGTACAAGACCCATTGTATAAAAGATAATCTAAATGTAGGACAGGAAGGGACCTGGCAGGTCAGCAAATCTAAACACAGAATGATATTATGCCTTATTGCACACCACTGTAATTCATTTGTCCCTGGTCTCCTGGGAAGGGGAAGTTTCACAACTTTACTGAACTGACACCGTAATTTTTTCTCCAATATATGGTTTTCTCTTACTTTGTATTTGCACTGTGACTGCTTAGTTCTCCCAGTATAGATGCTTTTCTCTCTTATCAATATAGAAATAGGAGCTGAATGCTTTTCATTGTGTCATGCCATGCAAGATAGAACTTGCTGTCTGCTTTCATGAAGCGGGCTCCAGCTTATGCTGCTCCCTGGCAGTCATGAGCTGACCTTCTTATTCTCCAACTTCCCTGCGGATGAGCAGAGCTGCCAGGCTCAGAGGTCTGTCCTATGTCCTCTCATGTTTGACATCTCACCTGGAAATAAATCCCTCAGCTGGTAGGTACTGCAATTAACCTCCTCCTCAGGTTCCTCCTGTCCTGTGATGGGGGTGGGAAACTGTGATTTTCTTCCTCAGGTGTCCATCTGACTTGTTTTCTGCTGTCAGCTCTCATCTTACTCCAGGCCTCTTATTAATCCTTTTTTTATTGCATATCCCCATGTTCTGTGCTGGTACAGTATTCCCCTAGCTTTCTCCCACTTGCTCCGTCATGAAGGGAGAACTTAAGTTTGTAGTGACCCCTGCCAAATTCAGACTGACCTCTTCCATTTGATTGTCTGTCCAATCCTTCTAGGTCTGTACCCTATTTATTACGATTTGTCATCTTTTGTTTGTTAAGTCCTGATTTTACTGAGCTGCACAGCAAGTGGCTGTATGTCCTTCAGATGTGTTTGAAGCTGAATTTTGCCCCTGTCTTGTGTACCAGGTACTCTGGGTAGGTTTCCCAATTTTCTACTAGCCGAGTAGAAAATTTTTCTTACCGAAGCAAGCTAAGTTGCATTTTGTCCTCCTTTCCCCCTGTTTACTTCCATGGCATCAGTTATTAGGGTGTTTTTTTTCTGCAACAATTATTCTGTTGATGAGGGATGTTTAATCCCACCATTGTGCTGTAACCAGCCGTGAGTAGAAGACGGGTGTAATTCAGCAGTGGGTATCAACACAGTGCTGTAGACTGGGCAGTGAACAACATTCATAGAGCTGAAACAGCTGCGGGAACTTCAGACAAACTCAGTGCTCATATCTGAGCTCAGATTTAGCTCCCAGTCGAATATCCTCGCTCTTAATATTTGCAGTAGGGTCTATCAATACTGATTCAGAGGAAGTACCACCCACTGAATCAACAAAGTCAGCTCACAAGGTACTGAACAAATCCAGCTCTGCTCGGTCCAAAATACCACAGCCAGTGTGTGTGCAGATAACCACTTCACAAGGAGTTATCCCTGTTCTGTTCATTAACATTGGACATGGCTTTTTATATAACCAGATGAAAAAAACCCAAATATTTTGCAAAAGCTAGATGCAGTTCTGCAGCATGATGCTCCTCATGTTCAGTGCATGACTACCTGCTTCTGACCTAATATACTATAAGCCCTTTGGTGTTATCCACCAAACTCAAGTTTATTCCGGTGTTTCTCAGCACTGCATGTGCAGCAGTTTATCACACAGTGCTCATGAATGTGCTGCTGCAGAGCCTGCTTTCATTTCCCAGTGGCCAGAAAAAGCACTGAGAGCACCAAGTGCTGCAACAGAGCAGGCAAACAATCTGTATTTTAATTGTACAGAGACCTCTTGGGTTCTGTGCTGTCAACTGAAGTGCTAAGAACAAATTGGGGGAAGGAAAGAAGCCGTGTCAAATTTTGAGCTTTGACTTTCTCCTTCTAATGAAGGCCAGCATCGTACTTGTAGGTCTGGTGTGGGGTTTGTCACAGCATCCCAGTTGTTTCAGTTCTGCAGGCATGCTTTAAGAACTGGAGCGAAGCACAAAACGGGAATGCTTCGAAAAAGGGTTCTCTGCATTTGGGCAACTTCTCTGTGCCTCTCAAGATTCTCGTCAAGGGCAAGTATCATCTTTTTTTCCTAGGAAAAAAATTACTAGTGAGCAACAGCCAAGCCTTATAATTGCTACCAGATAACGTCAGCGGTAGATGAGCTGGTTTAATGGAACTGAATGTGGAAACAAATAGGGGTGTGGGGTTCATGCATGAGCCCCTGAGTCATAGCCTGGCATCTACAGGAGTGCCCGCAGTTAAGTAAGTGGTTGTGTGATGTGGCAGGTGAACATTTGTTGCTGTTTTGCCAGCCAGCCTCTCACATCTGCAGAAATCATCAGGAGAGCGTCTAACAGCATGATGGTTTTTCTGTTTGATATAACGAACACATACTGTTCCCAGATTCAGCTGTTTCTACTGGTTTGATACCTGATCTGACATTTCAAAGCCCTGGGAATGCTGAAGCCACAGATCAATGAGAATCTTAAGCAATAGTGTTTGCAAAACCTCTTTAGCATTTGATGGTGTATTTCAAGGTGCTCCAAAAAAAGAGTGAGCCAGATAAAGGACATCAGGCAAAGCCAGAAAGGAGGACTGAGAGCTGGTGGATGAAGTCCTCATCCCAGCATTGGAGTCACTCAGCTGATTCCAAAATGTTTAACTACCCTAAAAGAAACAGGTCACTTCAGAAGGGACGTTGCTCCAGCACTATGTCCAGGAAAACAAGTACAGGCAAATGAAGAACTGCCAAATGCTGTAGCTGGTAAGGCAGGATGTTGAACTTGGCAAGGTTGTAGTGGGAATCACCAGGTCCTGCTACTTGGCATTGACTTCCCATTTGTTTTTCTTACCACAGCCATTATTTTGCCTCAGCTGAGGTGTAAATGGTATTAATTTGGGGGAATGTGTGAGGGCAGAGGAGGGATTTACTCTTTGCATTGCTGCTGCATTAAAGTCTGTTGAGCAGGTGTCCTCAGTCACTCCTTGGTGCTGAGAGGAATTGCCCAAAAGGGACACAAAGGAAATTTCAGTTGATGGTTTGCGTAGCTGCTCTCAGAGTACCCACAGGTTCAGTAACACTGATTTCACCCCAAATCCAACTTGCAAAGCCTTCTGTTGCCTCTGCTGCTCCCAAGCTGTGGTTAACGCCAACATAGGACATCACTAGTGGCAGCTGGCCACCTTGGGACTAAGTGGGTCTCCACTTTTCCAGCTGGGAGAGCTGAGTCACATTTTAACAAGCGAGGACAGCAGAGGAATTTGGAGATCACTCCAGGAAAGTGTGGGAAAGGAGTCACCCTGCAGCCATAAAACCTCTATATTTAGTTGTACTTTAAAATGGATTTTGCGGTTGCAGAGGTCAAATGAGTTTGGAGACCCACAGATCTGTTTTGCACGGAGCCTCTGCATGGGGAGTCATGGCCACCTGTCCCCCCACTGTGTTCCCCAGAGGTAGGGACATCCAGCCTTGTCCCTGTCCCAGGGACTGCACTGTGAGCTCATCTCTTGCTGGAGGCACAGCCTCTCCCCAGTGTACCTTGGTAAGCAGAGGAGATGAAGGGAGAGAAGCAGCAGAGCTCCTTTCCTCTCTCCAGATCAATGAATGAGGTTGGCATTATCTTTCTTTCTTTATTTATAACTTTGGTGAGCATCTCTGCTTGTGTCAATGTAGCTAAGGAATAACTTTGTTACCCTCCGCTCTGTCGGTTAAATTGCATTATTTTTAATGAGGCAGCTATCTCCATGCTGCTTCTGTTCTGCTGGTTTCCCCTATCTGGGAAGTGTCTGCTCCTCATCCATCCTGCTTTTCTGTTAAGTCATTGCCCAGCATTCTCTGGAAGCAGTGAGCTAAGTGTTAGCTTTATTTTCTGACAGAGGCCCCAAGTGGAAACAGAAGTTCCCATTGTACAAGGCAGCAGGTTTTGGTGGGTGATGCTTTTCTTCCCACACCCTGCCGAGAAGTCAAATTGTGGCAAATCAACTCATTCCACTGTCTGGCCGAGATCAAGGTACTTCACCTAAATAAAAGGATGATCCCTGCTGCCAAAGGATTTACTCCAAGGAGTGGGTGCAGCCCCTCACGGGCTGGGGGTGCAACCCAGAGGGATGCAGGAGGAGAGGCAAAGCCACATAACCCTCCCTGGACCATTCCTTGTGCACTGGCCCGTTTCTTCCATCAACACTGCAGTGCCCAGCTCCGAGATCTTTCCCTCTGTCTCAGCGGGTCCCTTGGGGGCCCCAAGTGGCACCAGGGGGTTTTGGGGTCCAGCTTTGGGGTTTTGCCCCCCTCGCTGCCCACAGCTGTGGACTCTGGGCAGCCACCTCCGCTGCATCGTCTGTGTGAGTAAGCCTCCCTCCCGCCCCAGAAACAGCCACAATCTTCTCCTTTGTGTGCTTCTAGCTCAGAAAAGGCTGATTCATTCTCTGAAGCAGATTAATTACTTCTGCTATTAAAAAAAAAAAAAAAGATAAATCCTTTAGAATTGGTCAGCTTAACTTCCAACTGCGTGCACAATTCAGTAAAGCAAGTGTGCTCTGAGCCAGAGCATGAAAGTTCGCAAGGAATAAGAAACTGGGTGTTGCAGTATTTACCTGGTATGTCAGCAGTGGGCTCTGCAATTTAGGAAGTATTTGTGAATGTGTCTTCTTCTTGACTGATATGACAAACAGTGCAAATCTGAGCCCACCGTGAAGGTGAACTGGGGAACAAATATTTTTATTCCCTGATACATTTTATAGCTTGTTTCCCTTCTGGTTTACATCACGCTGATGTGGCAGCCAGCTCCCTGAGTAGCTCGCATCTGAAGCCTGGCTGAGCTGCTCCATTTCTCCCTCGAAAGGCAGCTTTCCAGCCTGCCTGGCTCTGCTCACTTGTTTATGCACTGATGGGCTGTAGTTCCCCATTTCAGAACAAGCTGTCCAATATTCATGAGTTATTTTATATTTACCCAGTTCTGAGGCTTCTTTTGTAAGCCTGGGGATAAATTCTGGGTTTTGTTGTTTCCATTACTGGAAATGGACTGAACCTTCACAAACATTACCAAGCCTTAAATAAGGCCTCTATTTATCTAGAAAGGAAGGGAAAGGACTAACACAAAGCTAAATTGATTTACAAGCCTGTAATTCCCAAACTCCTGTTCTGATAACACTTGTAAGCAAGTGTTGGGGCAAGCCATATGTGTAGAGATGAATCACTTGTAAAATGATATCCTAATATTAATTGTGTATTAATTTGTTAGATAAATACAGTGATTTTCCTCTTGAAGATTAATGACAGCACAAGTTCAGCTGGCATAAAGCACTGCAGCTCTTTAGACTATGCAAACCTGAGGATATGACTGAACAAGTGATTTCTTTGCAAACAACAAAACGGTATCACTTATTTCTAAAGTGATTTAAATTATACTGCAGGAAAAACTGAAAGAGATCAAAATGTCAGTATAAGGTATCCTGCATGTACATTAAGGTCATTTTGCCACAGCATGAGAAATTCCCAGGATCAACCTCCAGTTGGTTGGGCCATATTAAAATCTGTTTGCATTAATTCCAAGACTGACTTAGAACTGGAAAGATAATATCAAGGAGGACAACTTTAGGTCCTCTCAAAACAGCTGGAACAAGTACTGTAGCAAAATGAGGGGTTAAGCCAGTCAATGTTTTAGGATTACTGCATTATAAAACAGGCTCTTCAGACTTTTTCACCCAACAGAAGAGCAAATACTCTGAAGGTATCTTTTGATTTCAACATAATCTTTTGGATTATGTTGAAATCATGCTAAGCTGCCCTTCTTCAAGAATTTATTTTAAACTGCTCAAATGCTTAACTTCTTGAATTAGCAGCTGAGCATGTTTTCTGGTTACTCTTAGCATTCACATTCTCACAATCTCGCAGAAAAGTACCTGGCAGTATCTGAGGCTGTGCTCCTTAATGTGTGAAATATGCGCTTCGCCCAGGCCATTAGGAATCCTGACTAGGGTCAGCCTTATCTGAACAAAAACACTCAGAATGTTTGCTTTTGGGCTGTTCACCAGGTGAGATACCAGCCACCCTGATTCATCAGCAGTTGAATGGAAAAGCTGATTTCTATAGGAGGGAATTATGTTTGCAGCCCTTTTGGAGAACAGCTGGAAAAATACTTCTCCCTTCTGTACCATTCTGGTGTCTTGGTAGCTTTTTTCCAGAACTGATGTCTGTAAAGGTTGATATGGATCTGTGTAGCTCTTTGGCTTAGTGGTGCCCTCAGCCTTTTCTCCTTCAGACCTCTGACATCAAACTGGTTTCTAGAAGATAGAAGAGCTATTCTCTCCCTGAAGGTCTTCATCCTTGTGCAAGTGAGGAGGGCTTGTGTTTGTGCTGAAAAGAGTACAGAGGACAGGACCTGCCTACCTCTCTCCCTGTGGGCAAGTCTTGGATGGTCTTTTTTCTGTAATTACATCTTCTTGCTGCTGCAGCACCAGTGTGTGTACAGGGGAGCAGAGTTCATCTGCCGTGGCAGCCTTCATCCTGGCAATGCCTAAGCAGTTCCCCTGCAGCCTTAGTACAAGTGCAATGTCTGTATGCATGATAAATAAACTGTATAAATATCAGGCTCCTTCCTTAGCCTGTGCTTAGGTGCACATACATCCTTTAGAAACCTGTACATGGGTCTGTGCCCTTTGCTCTGGGCAGAACTGCTAGTGCGGTTTGGGATTTTGGCAGAGATTTTTGCCATCACCTGCCCAAAGAAAGCACCAAGTTCCCCACAGTTAATGCTTTCATCTCCCCAGCTGGAAGCACCCTCCCCAAAACAGGATGTTTCTTTGTTGCAGAAGCTTCCTACCAAAAGAACTGCAGAGCAAGTCTTGTGGATGTTTTAAGCAGATCGACCCCATTAAATACAAAGTTCCCGGAAATATGCATGTGCTGGCAGTAGCAAAGTCTTTTATTTTTGTTATCTGAAGTATCCATTAAATAAAGACTACTTCAGAGGGCTTTTTTTTCTTCCTTTTAACATCCTCTAAAGTGAATGTATTCAGCAGAAAAGCAGTCAGAGAGCTGGTCTGTGGCAAGAGGGATGGATGGATATCAGTCTCTGAGGAGAGTAGAGAAATTCAGTAAGCAGAAGAGCCAGCAGCAGCCAGATTTGCAGTTCCTGTCTTGCTTCTGTGGCTTCCTGAGGATGCTCAGATGTCTCTGCTCCCTAAGGAGGGAGCAAACCAGCTGCTGTCACTGTGCTCTTTCTGTACCTGGGAAGGTCAGTGTTCGTTCACCCCATCTGCTTCCCAGCAGTTCTTCTGGCATCTCCTGCTTTCCCCATGGCACAGGGTCATGTTGCAAAGGCCAGACATCTTGTCGGTGAAGGGGGAGATTTGGCTCTCCCTCTAAATTTATATATCCTCACCTGGCCAAATCCCCTTTCAGTGCCATTTCAGCACTCTCTTTGACACTGGTGCTTCTGGTTGCTTAACTCAGAGCTCAGTTCTCAGATGAACAGAGAAGCTGAATTATCCACATTTCTTTCCAGTACCCTAATTTTTCCCCTATAAAAACGTGTGGTTGTCTTCACTGGCCACATAGGTACCACAATAGCCAGTAATCTGGTCCCAGAGATGCAGAGGCGAATTACACCTGTAATTCCTGAATACTGCCTATGCTGATGTTTAGTAATTTAGTAGCAAGTGATACTAGGCATTTTAGGCAGGATCACCTAAAAAGAGCCAACTCAGCAGACCTCTGGCTGGCATCTGTCCCTGCCAGCCAGAAATGAGCTGGGTGTCTCCTTTCCAAAACCCTTCACACGTCTTGCTTGAAAAGCCACTGGCACGGGAATGGGTTTGTCACAGAAACGCAGAGCAGTGAGAAGACACTGATTGCTGTAATTAGGAATAATCTAATTCCTAAAGGCAAATGGGCTGTATTTATGTCTGTTTAATTGGATTCCTGCATTTTGTGGACCTGCCCTGTGGGCAGTGAAGCCATTGCACTGTGCTTCAGAGGCAGCAGAGCGATACTTGACGTGTAGAGGATCTCAGCTCTGCCTTACCTACCATGGGACTAAACTCTTAGTTCTTGATATAATCTGTCTGATTTTGGTGTAGTTACTATTCAGAGGACCACCAAATCATCTGCTAAAACTGGGGTAAAATTGGGCTGATTTGCTGGGGGAAAACCATTAGCCTTCTCTCTGAGTGACTTGAAAGTAAAGTTGGTAGGATGGAAGCTCAGACATGAGGGAATGGATCCATAAAAGGATTTATGCCCTTAACACCCTACATCCTTGTGGTTTGGGGGCAAAGCTTCACTCCCCAGGTTAGCACTCAGCTCTCCTGGAAGATAAGCCTTTGGACTCCCACTGGCACCCTTCTCCAAGCACATCAGCTTGGGGCTGCCGCTGCTTCCTCTAGAGGAAGAGTAGGCCAGATGTGCTGAGGAAACCCTCTCTCCCCAGGCAGTGCCCAAAACATTCCATCAGAGACACAACCCCATGCCTGGATTCTTTCTAGTCATGCAGTGAAAAGCAAACACCTTTGCTGGGGCCAAGTTACAGACAGTCAGGTTGATGGACTTTGGCCAGAGCTGAGCTCAGCAGGGTGCAGGAACATCCATCTTTCCACGAGGTGCTCCCACTCAGGCTGGCATTAGAGCATGGTGAGGGTGTGGGCAGCTGTCTGCAGCAGGCAGAGCAGCAAACATCTGGAAGCAGCAAGAGTGATGCTTGGGTTCTTGGGAGCAAGAGCTGGGTTCCAAATGACCTCATTTTTCTCAGATGCTGCCCACTGCTGCTGCTGTTCATGTCCATGGGGCCCACAGACAGCCACTGCAGCTCTAGAGCTGTTTTTTCTGCTTTTCAGCCGAACTTCTCTGCTTCTGCTTTTTCTTTTTCATTTTTATGTGGGAAATGATGCAGCCTTTCTAAGAGAAGCATTTCTGGCATTTCTCACAGATCCAGGCTTCAGATGAAATCTGATGGGAGCTGACTGATAGCCTTTTACATTTCTTCCATGGTTTTCAGGGACAGGAATGTTGCACCATCACAATCCTTTCTTTGCAGGACTTTTTTTTCCCTTAATTTTTTTTTTTTGTTCCCTAAAACCTGCTGTGAGCCTGGTCCTGCTCCTAGGAACCCGATTAGTAACTAATCTTCTGAGGACTTGAGGATTAAACTTCAGGAGTGAATGCTATGCATAGGGACATTTACTTGCTGTTGTAAAACCCATTGTGAATTAACATTAGTCTTGGATTGTATAGACACACCCCCAGAGTGTTTCCTGTGGCAGGATGGGGAATTATGTGGAGTCATTTCCTTGGACATTAAATTGTTGTGGTGAAACTGTTTTAATTAGAAAGCACGTGGTAGTTGGTCTCTTAAAGGCCAGCTGAATTTGGACTAAAGGGCAGACAGATCAGTGGATTTCTAATACTGGTGGAGTTGTGCTCATGTACACAAGGGTTGAGTTTCCCACCTAAGGCAGGAAGACTCTTGCTGTGGGCTCCAACTTTTGATCTAGGAGGTTCATTTCAGGGTAGAACCTCACAGAGTAAGAAATAAGCAGTATTTGAAGGCTGCTACCCTGAGCTGGGCAGGAGGCCTATGCTAAAATGGGCCATGTTGAAATATTCACAATTTAATAATGACTGGGTTTCAGTTAACACCTCCCGAGAGGCTGAATGGATGCACTTGGCAGCTGTGGCTCACAAACTAGTTTCCACGTGAAATGTCAACCAGAAAGGCACAGAGATATTTTCTGTTAAAAAGAGCTTTTAATATCTTCAGAGCCTGCTCAGCCTGTAAAAGCTGGGCTTGACTGAAGTTCAGCAGGACTTTAGAGGTGCCCAGTGAGGGCAGGATTCTCGTCATTGAGCCCCTGCCCAGAGGACACTGCCTGAGCCCTCGATCTTTGCTTTGCTGATCCTCTCCCAGCTCCCACGATGGGCAGCCTTGGGTTAGACATCCTCAGTATTTTAAACTGTCCTGGCTCTTCCAGTATTGCAAAGAGCCCTGAGATCTTACAGTGTTTAAAGCTCTGGTGTCACAAAGCCAGAAAACCCAGTGCAGCTCATGAAAGATGCAAGGGGCTGTCCCCACCCACCCCCATGCTCTCCATCCCACCACCCTGGCCATCCTGCATCCTCTTTTTTTCTTTTCTATTTTTTTCCCTTTCCTTTGCCAGATCATTTCCCTGCTTTGGTCATTTCCCTTCTCTGAGTCACCCCATGGCAGGACTGCTTTCTGATGCTGGCAGATGGACTTGGAGTGGGTGCAAGGCTCCCGCCTTCCCAGCCCATGGGGAAGTGTCACCCTCCCAGTGCAGTGTGAATGAGAGGGGTGACAAATGACATGCAAATGCCTTCCCTGGAGGCTACAGAAAAGTCACTTCCTCGCACCTTTCCGAAGGCTGGTATTTGCATACTATTAGACACTGACATCCTGTTGAACTTTCTTAGAGCGTGCGATTTGTAGACGTGCTCGTTTGGGGATTTAGACTTTATTGACTGAAGGTTGCTTGGCAGAGAAGGAGAAAAGGAGCTGGCTGGGGAAGGGCAGGCTTGCACAACTGGTACAGAAAGATCCTTCGATGTGAGAGAGACAAGGGAATTATTTGGCTTCAGCTCTGAAGTAGGAATTCTTCTCTCTGACAGTTTTCTCTGTCCTCTTGGCATCCTGTGGAGGTGTTTAAAAACATCAACAACAAAAAAAGCAATAATAGGGTTTTGCCACTCATAATATCTGCTTGTGTGACAGCTTCCCACAGAGCGGAAGCTGGAAGTCTTAGAAAGTTACCACTGCACTGTCCATGTTGCTGGGTAACAGCTCCTGCTTCTCGCATGACCCCCAAATTGGAATAATAAATTGCATCCGGAAATGCTGAATGATGCTGGGATTGCTAGCAGGTGGAGGTGCTGCCTGAGCATGGGGGCACTGGAGCAGGGAGTCCTCCAGACCTGCCTTACTCCCAATCAGTGTTTTCCTGGGATCTGGACCTAAGTCCTGTTTCTTTCCAGCTGGGGTCCGAGGCTCCCACGGATCTGCTGATAATAGCAGGGGGGAAGCCCCAGTGAGGCCGAGATGAAGCATTGGTGGTCCAATTTGCTGCAGCACAGCTGGGTGCTGACACCCTCTGTCTTCATGGGGCAAGTGCTGGCTACCACCTCACATCACTCCAGCACAAAATCCACCATGCCTCCCAAGGCCTATGAGAGCGTGTGAGGATGCCCAGGGCTCATACCCACCATGGAAAGCTTCTTATATTGGTTTGGCTGACTGGGCACTCATATAGACGGGGAAGGCTGGTGCCTTGCTTCTGGCCGGGTCTCCCCAGTGGCAGTGGCCATTACCAAAGCAAAGGTCTGAGATCTGCACCAATCTGGCTTAAACCTGGCTCACCAGGTCAAGGGATATGGTTATTGAGTGTCTTCACACAGTGTCATCATAGTAACAATGAGTGGTTTTAAACCCATTTAAAGCAAAGCTCATGGAACCTTTCAGTATATAAATAAGGGTTTAGATGCCACTGAAGATCCTGACGTAAACATCCTTGAGCATCTCACTTAAGCTTGATTTGTGTGTGGTACCTGTAGCAGCCTGATGATTTATGTATTTGTTTATTTACTGTGAGGAAGAAGGCACTGGTGACTTTTATTTCTCAGTGTGGTTAAACCTGGTGTAACCCCACCACTACCAAGACATACTGAATGGACACATTTACCCTCTGTGTGAGACATCACACAATATTGTAGCTTGTATTTGCCCAGGAGAGAAAAGTTGTGCTGGCACACAGCATCCTGATAGTGGTGGATGGGACTGAATTAGGACAATGTGTTTTTCCTTTATTTGTGAAAGAATAAGCTATACTGGCAAAATACATACAAATTTATATCAGTATGGCCACGTTTTGTCTATGCACTGAAGTCCTTCTCTGCAAGTTTGCTGGCAGAAGCAGCCATGGCCCATGCCAGGCCCAGTCAGCATGTGGATGGCACAGCTCCTGCCCAGCTGCAGCAGGCTGTGTATCCGTGCTCTCTCATTTCCTAAAGACAGAACACTCCTCGTAAAGGTGTGGCACTGCTGTGGGCACAGACAACCCTGCACTGTGTTGTGAGAACTCCTGTGTGCCTCACATGAGGGGTGTGCCACAGCAAAGGATAGCATGCCAGAGACTCCATGAGCTTCTTCAGTATTGAAGAACAAGATTGGGCACTCATTCCAAGACCTTTCATTTTTTGAGCATAAATCGCACATTCTGGCTTCTGATACGGTTGAGGATAAAGAACATGTAAAGCTAAAGGCTACTGTGGCTACTGGCCATGGCAGCAGAAGTGTGGAGCAGCACTAGGTTTGTGTGCTGAGTCGAGGACAGTTGGGCAAACCAATGCCTTTGTCTTGCCCGCCTGCATTTCCCACTGTACCCTTACCCTCAGCTCCCCTGGGAGACTGAGAACACTGCAGCTTCCTACAGAGGCTAATGGGCTAACACCAGGGGCTCAGGTTGGTTTCTAAAATAGAGATATGTGGTTCCTCCCAGCTAGTCTTAGTGTGTGGGAGGATGGTTTTGTTAGTCTGTATGTACGCGAGCTGTTCCGACTCTGCACGGGAAAACACAGCAGTACAAATGAAAGCAAAAGGAGAGGTGGAGAAAACCTGTCACACTTCTGAAAGTGATTTAGCCAGGATGTTTTTTCTTTTTAGTGACTGAGTAGTCTGACATGTTGCAAAATACAAAGGCTCGGCATATTCCCAGCAGCAGAGTGAAAGCTGGAACTACCCAGAAGCAAAACCTGTCATTAGCAGTCAGCCAGGCAGAACGGGCTCCTGAGTGCCAGGAACAGGCACGGAAGGAAGGAGGGGCTGAGCAGCTTTTCTCAGGGGCCAGCAATGTGCCCCAGCAGCCTTGCAGAGGGCTGTGAGGGCAGAATGTGGGATAGGGATGCTCCCAGACTTCGAAGGGCAGCAAGGAGCTACTGTTCCCCCTCACGCACCCCCATTCTTTAGCACAGGCAGCGAGTTTGCTCCAAAAAAATCAGACCAGTTTTGATCTGCAGTTTTTCTCCCTGTTGTTTTCACTCAGTTATACTTAGCTGCCCTGAGAAATCTCTTTTTACATGTCCTCCCCAGTCCTTGCTGTGATCCATGTCGTCCTGGAGGCATGCAATAATTTAGACTGTGTGCTGTGCAGCTCTGTTCTCCGCAGCTTCACAGGATGGAGAAAGTATTGACGTGCCCTGATTCATCTCTCACAGATGTCATCTCCCTAGGAGCTGACTTGAAGGACAGAGGGGCACAGAAAACTCAATCTGGGTAGCACCTGATTCAGAAAGAAAGGAGGAGGAAATTTTATGAACTGGGTTGGATGGATGCAGGGAATATTACAGCTTTGCAAACCCAATGATCCAAGAAGTCAGCACCATGAACCACAGTGTTGCTGTGGCCGGGAGCACGAGGGCAAGCCTTTAGGATGCCTTTATGTTTCCAAAAGGAATCTTCCAAAATTAAGAATGTTTTTACATTGATGCTTCTTCAGTTGTCCTTACCCATCAGGCCTGACCAACCTCTGAGGGAGAGAAGGAGATGAGGAGAATGTTGTATTTAAGACACGTAGATGTGGCACTTGGGGACACGGTTTAGTGGTGGGCTTAGCAACAGTGGCTTAATGGTTGGACTCAATGACCTTAAAGGTCTTTTCCAACCTAAACTATTCCATGATTCTTTGCTGTGGCTGTGGGTGTCCCCACAGCAGTAAGCACAGACGCACTGTCAGGATGTGCCCAAGGGAGCAGCACACCCAGCACCCATGCTGAGCACACAGCTGGGGAGAGCAGAGAATGGATGCTGCAGGAATGGTTGGACACAGAGTCTGAGGACATTGCTCCCACCATCACATCCTTTTCTATGGCCTGGGCAGCAAAAAGCAAAGCTCCCCATGCCCGTCTACTGGCAAGAGGTGAGGTGTATTCTGGCATTGAAGTAGAGCATCTTGCCTGGTTGTGTCAGGGGACTGTCCTTCCCTCAGCCAACATAGTCTAAATGGCCTCTCTGAGCCAGCCAGATAGATGTGTTCCATTTTAATCATTGTCCGTCTCACTCTGCTGAGATCATTTACCTGCTGATAAGCTCCTGTGGTCAGAGATAAAAGGTGAAACTACCAGCCCTTTAAGGATGTATCTGAACATCTTTGCAGCACTTTGCTTCATGAAAAATATGGAAAGATGTTTCATTCATAGTATATCACTCATATCTATGTTTGTAAACAGATTTGTCACACCATCTGCAGAATCGTACTGCTGTCTCCTATCCTCCATATTAATTTCCTTTCCATTTATATAGTACAGCTCCTATTTATTTTATTCCCTTTTTACAGTTAGATACATTAGGCATCTCTTTTTCTTCCCTACAAAAAGTGTGCACTCTCTGTGGGGAAGAATATTTAGTCAATCCGATTTTTTCAGTCTGGTGCATAAAAACACAAGCTAGGACTGTTTGGAGAGGTACCTGCCTGGTTCTGTTTCTCATCTCTTCACATCTGTGTGGAGCAGGTGGGAGAGAAGGATAATTCAGAACAAATGCGCTGGTAAACAGGATGCTCTGTCTGTATTTCCTGTCTCCTGTTGCACTGGTGGAGCTTAATTTTCAGGAATCAGCTAAGCCTCAGGTCAGTAATGCTATTATAATTTCTCTGACTTGCTGTAGCTGATACAATATAATACAATACAAATACAGTATGGTGAAGTATTTATACACCTGGGAGCAAAAAGCCAGCCTGCTTTGTTATCTGATTTGATAAGAAATGTTTAGACATGCTCAAATTTAAAAAGTGATTTGCTGAGTATAAAAAAGAAGTCACACAAGAGAGAGGAAGCTTGCAGTTGGCAGCCACTTCTGCAGCCCCTCGGGCTGACCAGCACCCAGGTCAGATGGTCCTCAGCACTGCCCTCACCAAAGGTCCAGGCACTGGGAAGGGGTGGCTGGGCTCAATACACATCATGGAGCAGGATTTGACAGGTCTGTAGGAGCACCTCTCCGGCCCCATGACCGTAAATTCACTGTGGTGAGAGGTTTCAGACACTGCCTCATCAGTGACCTGAGGCAGGGCACTCTCGCTTCTCTCCCTCCAGGGAGGGAGGATCTTTCTTCTTCTTTGCATCGAGCCTAACCCAAATACCTGAGCTTGGGTACAAGGGAGGGACTGGGGTTGACTAATCCCAATAAGAATTTTACCAAGGGTGAGTAAGGGCTCTGGGATGCAGACAGTGATAACAAATCTTAGAAACTCAAGCCTGTGCTTTGGCAGGAGAGTTTGTTGTTTGGGATTTGGTTGGTTGGTTGTTTTTTCTTTTATGGTCTTTCTATCACTTTTCAGCTGTACAGTGTGTTCTCAGATGGTATATCCACAACTTCATGTTTTTCAATTGTGGCCATCATTTTTTTCAGCCAACAGAGTAGGGAACAACTGGGCAGTTGGCCAGCTCCTTTCCCATTGAAGCAAAAGGAAACTCTGCAAGAGAGTTTCTCCAAAGCTCTCTAAAGGGATTTTCTGTCGCCATATCCTGCTAACTCCTCCACTCCTCTGACCTCTCAATGCAGACTTTGATGCTGTGAGCTGAGTGCCCCTGCCAGAGAGTCCCACCATCACCTTCTCTCAGGGAAATTGTTCAAATATCCTGTCCCATCACGCTTTGCATCTTTCCAAGAGGCATGTTTAGGCCTATAATATCATGCCTAACACAAGCAAACCCTTTGGCTGTATATTTGCCAAGGTGTGACTGCCAAAATGGGTTTCTGGGTAAAGCAGAAGCCATGTGGCTCGGCTGTGGGGAAGCAGCCAGGACCTTTCCCAACAGTGCAGTCCCCTGGAAAAATCACAAGGTAGGCTTTAAAATGAGATTACTTCCAACCATATGTAAATGGTCCATCCTTTGTCTTGGCTGTCTGGCAAATAAAACCTTCCAGAGATTACTCAGTTTAGATTTTTCCAGCCTTTTCTCTGCAGGGCTAGAAACCCTTGTGCTGGAGCTGGGAAGGAAAAATGAGACTCTCCCATCATCCCTTCAGTCCCCTAAGTGCTGAGTTTTGGGCACCAATTGGCCCCCAGGTTGTTTTGAGCCCTGTGCAGGCTTAGCAGCCCAGGGGAACAGAGGTCCTGGGGGCATGGCAGGGAGGAGAAGTCGCGTCCATAGATGGCTTTGGTCCACCAGGTTTATCCCCTTCTTGTTGGGCAAACTGTCGTCTCTGGGAGCAATTCAGCTTTGAAACGATTGCATGCAGCTTTGAAAAGGACTTGCATTGTATAACTTAATCGCTGTGGGTCTGAAAAATAATAATCCTGCCTAAAACCATAAAATCTGGCATCAAGAGTTACACTTGGCTTTACAGTTTCTTTATGCTGAATCAGCTCCTGACCCTCCTTGCTGCTATAACAACCTGGCTGAACAGGCCATGCCCTCCAGGGAGATGAGCCATTGCAGCCTGTAGTGGGTTGACCCTGGCCAGATACCAGGTACCCACTAAAGCCGCTCTCATTCTCCCTCTGCAACTGGACAGAGGAGAGAGAAAAAAAACAGCTAAGAACTGATGAGAGCTAAGAACTGGGAGAGGTCAGTGACTGATTACCTTCACGGGCAAAACAAAACTCAAAGTGGGGATGGTACTTATATTTATTACTAACAGGATAAGAGCCAAAGAGTGAGAAATAAAACAGTTTTAAAAGCAGCTTCCCCCCACCCCTCCTTCCATGTTCTCCCTCCTCCCCCCCAGCGGTGCAGGGGGACAGGGAATGGGGGTTATGATCAGTTGTTGTTTCTGCTGCTGCTCAGAGAGAGGAGTCCTTCCCCTGCTCCTGTGGGGTCCCTCCCACGGGAGACAGTCCTTGATGGACCTCTCCAGCGTGAGTCCATCCCTCGGGCAGCAGTTCTTCCCAAACTGCTGTCCCGTGGGTCACTCCTCCATGGGGTGCAGTCCTTCACAGGTGAGCTGTACTGACGTGGGTCCCCCACAGGGGCCACAAGTCCTACCCGGGAAAAACCTGCTCCAGCACGGGCTTCCCTCTCCATGGGCTGCAGGTCTCCAGCAGGACCCCACTCCATCCTGGGCCTCCCATGGGGTCACAGCCTCCTTCCTGCATCCACCTGTTCCAGCATGGGCTCCTCCATGGGCTGCAGATGGGTCTCTGCACCCCGATGGTCCTCCATGGGCTGCAGGGGCACAGCTGCTCCACCATGGTCTGCACCAGGGGCTGCAGGGCCACAGCTCTGGTGCCTGGAGCACCTCCTGCCCCTCCTTCTGCACTGACCTTGGGGTCTACTTTGTTGTTCCCGTGTTCTCACTACACTCTTCCCTGGCTGGAATTTCTTCTGTGTAACAACCTTCTGTTCTTAAATATGTTATCACAGAGGTGTTACTGTCACTCCTAATTGCCTCGGCCTTGGCCAGTGGCAGGAAGTCTGTCCTGGAGCTGTCTGGCATTGGCTCCATGGAACAGGGGAAGCTTCTAGCAGCTTCTAACAGAAGCCACTCCTGTAGCGCCCCCCCCACCACCAAAACCCAGCCACAGAAATCCACTATACTGCCCATCTCCAAAAAGGTGCTCTGCTGTTTTCTCAGCCTCCCTCTGCTGTCCCTGCACTCACAACCTGTCAGGCTCTCACATTATCATGCACAAACACCACGTTTGCAAACATATTTGCTATTACAGCAGACAGGAAGTGATTTAAGTGAGTGCTATAAAATTAACCTCAACATCAGTCAAAAGAAACAAAAGCAAAAGAGAACAGGGTGATTAGATGCTCTTATGAGCAGGATATGCTCAGAATTACTTCTCCATCCCATTCCAAACGCTTAGAAACTGCACAGCCTCTCCAGCACGGTGAGATTTTAAAGTGGTTTAATGGGCATTAGGAGTTTAGAACTGATAATGCCACTTCCAACCTTATCCTTTCACTGCATGAAAATAGGTGGTGACTATTGACTGGCCTAAATTGGCTAGTTTTAAAGCTGTATTTGCTGGCTTGGATGTGCTAAAAGTCTCTCCGTGGAGTTTTCAGAGCCTGAATGTAATGTGTGTGTTTATGGTGGGGATATATTGAGTTTCTTCAATAGAGGGCTGGTTCCAGTGTGTTCTCTACATGCTGAAGAGCTGGGACCTGCTGTAGTTGGGCTTCACATCCTGATAACTGGAGAAAAAGCAGGACTACTGGGTGGTTTATGCTCAGTCCAGACAAACATCTCACTTTGTCTCTTCTTTTTTTCTTTCAGAACAAACTGTTCACGATGTCAATCAAAAAGGAAGGTGCCCACAAGAAGTGGGCTGCCCTGAAGGAGAAACTCGGACCCCAGGAGACTGACCAGTCAGAGGCCAACCTGGAAAATGCAGAGCCGGAGCTGTGCATCCGTCTCCTGCAAATGCCATCGGTGGTGAACTACTCTGGGCTGAAGAAGCGTCTGGAGAACAGCGACGATGCCTGGATGGTCCAGTTCCTGGAGCTGTGTGGGCTGGACCTCCTTCTGGAAGCCCTGGACAGGCTGTCTGGGCGAGGAGTGGCCAGGATATCCGATGCTTTGCTTCAGCTCACCTGCATTAGCTGCGTGCGAGCCGTCATGAACTCCCACAAAGGCATCGAATACATTGTGAGCAACGAGGGCTATGTCAGAAAACTCTTCCAAGGTGAGAAGACATCTTCCTGCTTCATTCATCACATGGCATGGTGGGGGGACTTCCTGTTGCTTATCCTTCTGCCCTGTACCAGGCTTGTTGAAAATTGTTGGTCGCAATGGACTAATGAGATTGTTTTCTTCTTTAAAATAATACTACCATGAAATCACATTGCCTTTGCCACCCAGTGCTGTTTCCACACAAATACTGTCATAGTTTACTGAGAAAGCTGGGGATAAACCCAGCCTTAGCTGTGTGCAGGTATGACCCTTCAGTTGTCAGCAGACATTTGCTATTCAGGCTTTGTGAGCCCCAAGGGCAGAGAGAGAGGAATTGAAAGGGCTTGGAGTCTTGTAAAGAGGAGGGAAAGTGGCATGGTTTAGACTCAAGAGAGCCTGTTTTCTGTGCTGCTCCATCTCTTCCTTCTAGAAGATGGTAGGTAACACCCTTACATTCTCTTGCTATTCACTTGGCTCGTCGTTAGGTATGAAATGCATCAGGGCATCTCCTAGAATTTTTTGTACAGCACTTGATGGTGCTGGTGCCAGAAGGATGACTTCTGTGCTGCTCCACGGAGATCACAGCTGCACCCAGAAACCTTTATTAATATCTTTTTAAAATGCATTTAGTCTGAAAGCTGTCTTGCTCCCCTCTTCAGTTTTGAAGTCCCCTTCCTTCCTCTTCACCCTGCGTTTTCTTAACCTGTGTGAAATATGGAGCTGGCCTTTTTATGCTGTGAAAAACAGCGAAGTATCCTGGGCTTTTCAGTGTTCGAGCTTCTTTGTGTACTAATAAAGGAGAAATAAGATGGTCTAATCCACTCCCTCCCAGCTCCTAGGGCTCACAGAGAAAGAGTAGTGGAAAAAGGGAATACATGGGGACTGGTTAGAACAATTGGTCTAATTGATATGCATATTGGTCTCTTCTGCACTAAAAATAAGAGTCATTAATTGAGGAAAATGGTTCATCTGCTGTTCTAGAAAACACCCATATGTGAAAATGGGAATTAAATTGTGAGATTGTCACTGTTGAGATCTTGGCTGCTGTTTCAGCATGCCACTGGGACATGGAAGAGATGAACAACTACAGGCTGCACCAAAATGCCAATAGGGTACCTGTAGCATTTACTGTTCCCACTAGAAGTTACTATCACATAATGTTATTGAGATGGGATATCTAGACACTGAGATATTTTTCTTCCCATCTTCCATGTAGTGGGTCCCCTCCTTCTGTCTTTTTTCTGCCACTGGTCATAACCCATATAGCAGAAGACACTGAGATTCAGAACATTATTGTAATTTTAAATTCTGCTTTGTTTTGTTCTGTTTTTCTTCCAGCACTTGACACAACTAATGTCATGGTCAAAAAGCAAATATTTGAGCTCCTGGCTGCACTGTGCATTTACTCATCAGATGGCCATGCTTTGGCTCTGGATGCCTTGGACCATTACAAGGCAAGTGTTGGGTTGGAGCAGGAGGTATGGATCAGCTCTGATCCGTGCAGAAAAGGGTGGGAATGAAGTTTATTTTGCATCATTTTAGTAAAAGAAGCGGGAATTTATAAGGTGAAAACGGTAGGAAATTTGTCCTGGTCAGCATAAGTCTAGGGTGCTGGTCTGTGACTTGTCTGGATGGATGACTACCAACCACAATGTGCTTTCTGGCACCAAAAGCACCACCAGATCAGCAAAATAAATGGTGCCACATTCACAGGTTTCACTGCCCAAGTGCACAGGTATATGCATCAGTTATCAGAAAGCATGAAGGGATCCAAGAGATGTTTCACTGACTTTCTCTGCCAACTGGAGCCTGCTCCATAATGGAGGAGTGCTGCTTTTACCTGTGTCTTCCTGTCCTGTCCACAGTGGGATAAACTGATGTTTTAAGGTGCTAATTCTATCTGAGAGCCTGTACCACAGTGATAGACATTTATGTCTATATAGACTATTCTTGTCATAGAATCATAGAATCATAGAATCAGTTGGGTTGGAAGGGACCTCCAAGATCATCAAGTCCAACCCTTGATCCACTACTGCTGCGGTTGCTGGACCATGGCACTGATGCCACATCCAGTCTCTTCTTAAAAACCTCCAGGGACAGAGAATCCACCATTTCCCTGGGCAGCCCATTCCAATGTCTGATTACCCTCTCTGTAAAGAAATTCTTTCTAATATCTAACCTAAACCTCCCCTGGCACAGCTTAAGACCATGCCCTCTTGTCTTGACCATGCCCTCTTGTCATAATATCACCTGTGTTATTAACAGAGTGTGAAGAACCAGCAGTATCGATTCAGCATCATAATGAACGAGCTCTCCAACACAGACAACGTGCCATACATGGTGACACTGCTGAGTGCTATCAATGCCATCATACTGGGGAAAGAAGAGCTAAGAACAAGGACACAAATCAGAAACGAATTCATAGGTAAGCATGTGTGTTGCACCTAACTTTCTCTGGAGAAAGTCAGTTATCAAGCAGTTTTTATTTCAGATATGTCCACAAGGTGCCTGAACAGGTCTGGGGAGCAAAACTGCAAATACTAATTTTTCCTCTTTCTTTTGACCTCTATTCTCAATAACCTTTCTGTCACCAGATTTTTTTAACTTTGCTGCTTTCCCATAGCTTTGATTTTTTCTGCAATCCCAGCAACACTATATCACTTGAGCTTCTTCAGAACAGTTCTATAACCAACCATCTTATATGGCCACATTTCCATATGTTGCAACTCCTTGTAACAGTTGATGAGGTTTCTTCACTCTGTGTCTACTCAGTTGAGCCACAGAAGCTGTCCCGTGACTCAGAAATTCTTTCCAACTGTTTGAATCCTGGGATCCTAGTTACCATTGTTGAGATACACCTCACGTAATGAGAGCATCTGAGCTGGTGAGCCTGGGCTCTGTTTCTTTCTGTGTAGAGCAAGGGACATTGGACCATGACGGATTTTAGATATCTAATCTGGACTCATGTCCCAGAAGTGCCTGTGTCCCTCAGTAACTCCACGGGGATTGTGGTTCACACAGTTGCTGCAGATGTGTATTGAGGTGTCTCATCATTAAGCAGATGACCCTACCCACTTTGATAGATCCATATGAAGATATTTTCACTTTTTTCTCTCTGCAAAACATATTTATAAACATAACATTATATAAAGATCATAATAAATCAGTACCAAATGGGTCATAATGCAAATATATCTTTTTTTTTTTTTGTGGTTCTTCCAGGGCTTCAGCTGTTGGATGTTTTAGACAAGCTAAGGTAAGGATCACTGGTTACATTTATTTTATAAGTGAGATTCACGGTCAGGTATCTGTGAAAATTTAATACTTATAAACCTTCAGTTGTGTGAAGTGCAGTGCACCTGGTGGAGTGGACCACTCTTGTGTGCACCCCTTACAGGGGGACCAAAGGCATTCAGCCAGTGTCAAGATGCTCTTGCCAGCCACAGTGTCACAGGGACAGCTGTTGGCACAGATGGCACAGACAGAGGCTCTGGGCACAGATGGAGTAGCAATGTCCTCACTGAGGCTGTGTTCCAGACTGAGCCTGGAGCAATGCTGTGGGCTCACTGAGCAGCTCACTGTATTCAAAACCACTTCACTGCTGCTGTTGGTCCCAGAAGCATCCAGCTAAAACAATTTACTAGTGCATATCTGGACATAATTTAAAAATTATGTTCTGTCAGAAACATCCATGATAAATTCTAGAATGCGTTTTATGTGAGTTGCAGTTATCCATGTAACTCGAATTGCTCCATCCAACACCATAAAAATCAGGGAAGAGAAGACCTTTTGATAGTGCAGCAAGGGTAGAGTTCTTACACAGAGTGGTTTCGAGAGTGTTGAAAAAGTTAGAGTATCTGGGATTTTTTTAATCCAATTTTGAGTAACAGAGAAGGAAGTTTTTCAAACAGAAACGTCACTGGAATATTTTCAGTTTGTCTTGACTTTAAAAAAGAAGAAAGAAGGTGGCCCAGTTTCAAAAAGGTGGTGATGCCACTCTGTTGTTACAGCTCCAAGGAGAATTCCATAGCAAGCATACACTGGGCCAGGTTATGCCATGAAAAGTCCCATTCGTTTGTATATGTTGACTGTAGCAAGAGGTATATTCAGTTCAAGAAAGGATGCACTGATGGCATCTGATCCTTTATATATAAGGCACAGTTGGGTGCTTCGAATGCTGACTGGCTGAGTCTGAGAGGCAAAGAGATAAAAACCATTTAAACAAAAACAATCATCTGAAAATTAGTGAAGGGCTCTCCAGTGAAAATGAGTGCTGTAATATTGCAGAGACATCGAAGAGGAGGATCTGCTTATCCAGTGTGATACATTTGAGGAGTTCAAGGTAGAAGATGATGAGGAATTATTAAAGATGTGTGATGGCATAAACATGAATGATCATCATGAGGTCTTTTCATCTCTCTTCAATAAAGTAAGTAGGCCCTCCCATGGGGTGCAAAATCACACAATGGCAAAGTTAACCCACTTTGCTTGGAACCAGCCTTGCTGTGATGGAAAGCTGCCCTGTCTTCCAGGTGAGCCGCTCTCCAGTCTCCGTCCAGCTGCTGTCCATCCTTCAGAGCCTGCTGCACTTGGAACCATCTCATCAGTCCAGCCTCCTGCTGTGGGAGTCCTTGGATGCTGTAGTGAACAGAGCCCTTTTGCTTGCAAATGACAGTAAGAATGACATATCCATCCAGCTTTGCACATTCCTCTTGTTTTACCTTGTCTCACCCACAGCCCACAAAAGTCATTCCCAAATAATCTGGAAATAATCTGTGGGACTTGATATGAGCTGAACAGAAGCTGGGACAAAGCTACACCTCCTGTATAGGGTCAAGTCTTCATGTGAAGCTCCATCCATGTGGGATGGCCACGTTTAGGAGTGGGCTTCGGATTCACAGTCTTGCTTTCATGGTTAATCCCTGAGCTTTGGGTCATGGGAGTCATTGGGAATCTGTCCTCATTGGCATGCTGCCACTGGCACTGGCTTGTCTTGCTGGCAGGCTTTTTCAAAACAGTGTTTGTGGGCTGGGAGCATGGGAAGGAAATTGCCTGGAAGCCAAAAGTGTAATTGTGTAAAGTGACACCATGGAGTGGGCTCTGTGGCTCCAGATCTGCTGCTTAGTGAGGGTTGAATAGCATGAACCAGCCTTGGAACCCTGTTCCCTTCTCTGACCCTGACTCCTTTCTCTAGTTCAAGGGAACACAGTTGAAGAAGTCATGGAGAGGTTGCTGTCTACCAAGAAACATCCAAACAAGCAAAAGCGAGCTGAGAACCGGCTGTCTGGGAGTGCAGCTGGAGGCGCCCAGGGTGAGCCAGAACCATGTGCACGTGCAGCTCGGAGTCCAGTGGGATCATCAAACCCCTCCAAGGCACCGACAACGTCCTCAGGGCCACTTGCCAATGAAAAGAAGATCTCATCCTGCCAGTTCACAGGCTGCTCTGCTTTGCCAGAGATGTCTAACCCTCCACACAACACTGGTTCCACCCCGGCACCTCCACCCCCGGCACCTCCACCCCCACCCTCTGGCACAGCAGCCATGAACCCCACATCCCTGATGACGAATACACCTCCAGCCCCTCCACTCCCTGGTGTCCCTCCACCCCCACCCCCACTGCCTGGCATGGAGGGTATTCCCCCTCCTCCTCCACCATTGCCTGGAATGGTGGGCATCCCTCCACCCCCACCCCCATTGCCTGGCATGGGTGGTATCCCACCTCCTCCACCCCCATTGCCTGGTATGGGTGGTATCCCACCTCCTCCACCACCATTGCCTGGCATGGTGGGCATCCCTCCACCCCCACCCCCATTGCCTGGCACGGGTGGTATCCCACCTCCTCCACCACCATTGCCTGGCATGGGTGGTATCCCTCCCCCTCCCCCTCCGTTGCCTGGCATGGGTGGCATTCCACCCCCTCCACCCCTCCTGCCTGGCATGGCAGGAGATCACATAGAAGCTGTGGTGGCCTCCCAGTTCAGCTGCCCTCTTGGCATGGGCCGGCCTCCCCGCAAGGCAGTGAAGACGCCAACGCTGAGAATGAAGAAGCTGAACTGGCAGAAGCTGCCCTCCAACGTGGTGAGAGGTGGGTGGCATAAAGTCACAGCTGCTGTAGGGGTGACCCAGGGGAGGAAACACTATCTTTGAGCTTGTCAAATGTGGTTTACTCCATTTAGATACAGAACTTTCCTGATTTCCTTTACTTTTGACCTGCAGAGCTTAAATAAATAAAAGTAGCGTGAAACTACTAGTATAATACAGTAACCATTCCAACTAAATCAGTACTTTGGGATAGCTTGTTTATAACTAAAATAGTTGGAAATTAAAAGAAAAGAAAGGGAGATGGGAATATTTTCCTAATCCACCATGACATGCCTTAGGCCTGAGTCCTCAACAGGCTCTGATCTGAGTTCCCCAAACTTTCATTCCCCACTTGGTCTATACTTGTATCTTGGAATATTAAAGTCATGAGTAAGAGTGCATTTGAGGATCACATCACATATCTCTTGATTTTTGGGTTACATTTCCCTCTCCTAGTGGATCCAAAGAGGAGCATGAAATGTGAGAAGAAGCCAGGACAAGCAATGTCAGCTTAGTTCTATACAAGCAAGGCATCCAGTGCATAGAAGTAGGCAAAGGTGAAATCTAAATAAGCCATGTTTTCAATCACAAGAGCAGTAAGTTATTTGGATTATTTCAGTAGAGACTTCCAGAGGCATGTTAGGGTGCTGATTGTTTTTAAAATAGATTTTAAGAAAGTACAGTGGAAATTCATTCAAGCAGTCCCATAGCCAGCATTATACAAGAAAGCTCAATTATAAAATGATAAATGGAGAAGGTCAGAGTCAGAAAATGTCCAGGTTGTGCCCAGTCCCTCAGTTAGCATGCAAGGAAGCAAAAATAACATCAGCTAGGGGACTAAAAAAGAAATGTCCAAGCTCTCTCTTATGCTGACCCAGTTTGCCCACCCTGAAGGAAGATGCAGTTGTACAGAGAGGGATGGGGCTGTACAGCCTCTGTGTGCCCAGTGCTGCCTCCCCTTACCAGCACATCTTGGGGTGAAGCACCAAGTTGAATTGCCCTTCAGGCCCTTTGGATCCCATGTGTGGGAATTGCCCCTCCTCAATAATGACCATTTATCCAGCAGTAAATACACCCCTTCTTATTTCATTCATCTTCTGAGGAGTGTCCCTTCTAGCAACTCACTTTGCCCCGAGAGCCAGGAGTTTTCAGCTGTCCCTGTAGCCAGTCTGAACACTTTGTCTCTTTTTCAGAGGGTCACTCGATGTGGGCTTCGGTGAGCAGCAGCAGTGAGGAAACTATAGAGCCCAACTACACCAGCATAGAGCAGCTGTTTTGCTTTCCACAACCAACCCCCAAGGAGAAGACAGTCACCCCAGTGAAGGCAGAGCCAAAGGAGGTGAGGAGGTCCCACTCATTCTTTTGAGTAAAGATCACTGCAGACAGCTCATCTAACGTGAGATATCTTCTTTTTCTTTAATGAAGATCACATTTTTGGACTCCAAGAAAAGTCTCAATTTGAACATATTTTTGAAGCAGTTTAAATGGTAAGATATGGCCAGTTTTCGTGACAGTTGACAAAACTTTGAGCAGGTTTTGCGGTACCTGGAAGGTCCTCACGAAATCTGTTCTAGCCAATGTGCTTTGGTGGTCCATGTTACTGAATGATCTGAACATTCCCCTGCTGGTCCTACACTGCCTTTAAAATACTGAGTTTAGAGGTTTAGTTATGTTTTTACATGCAACATCCCCATATGTTGGCAAAGGCATTACATCTCCATGTTACAGATAAAGTTGTGGCACAGATTCTTAGGGTGACTTAGGCTGTGAGATGCATCTGGAAGTCAAATCCCTCCTCAAATCAGGTCCAATGGAAAAGTTAAGAATTAAATTTTCTCTTAAGATAAAAACGTGCCCAGAGACAGGATGTGAGTTGCAGGATTCATCTCTGGCCTGGAGTCATTTGACCAGGGCCAGAAGCAAAATTTGGGTCATAGCAGGGATCCAGATCCAGATTCTAATTTAATTGTGGGGAGGTATCTTTCCTTTTGGATTATTGCGACTCTCACTAGGGAAAGCACAGAGTGCTTGCACAGATAAAAGTCTTGGTAGTGTGTGATAGTGGAAGAGTGGTCTTTGGGTGATGGCTGCCTCTTCTCCTCCTTCCTGCAGCTCCAATGAAGAGGTGACTGCCATGATCCGGAATGGGGACCGGACCAAGTTCGATGTTGAGGTTCTGAAGCAGTTGCTGAAGCTGCTTCCTGAAAAGCATGAGGTCAGGAGGAAAATGGTACCCTTACCAAAGGTTCACAAAGCTGAACACACAGTGCAGTCCTGCAGTCTTAATTCTTTATTTCCCATTAGATAGAAAACCTGAAGGCCTTCAAAGAAGAGAAATCAAAGCTAGCAAACGCAGATCAGTTTTATCTTCTCCTCCTTCAGATTCCCAGGTAAGGATGTTGGTCATGAACTTCAGCCCAATCTTTTTCTTGGTTTACCTCTGGGAAATTTAATTCTGTTTATAGGAGCCTGACAGACCAACACTGATGGGTATAACTGGTGGATTCCCTTTTCCACCTTAGAGCTGTCCCTTTCCCTGTTAGCCCTAGATGGAGGGCTATTCCTGCTCCAGCACCTCCTCTCCCTCTGAAGTAGCAGAAGCTGATCCAGACGCAAGATCAGATCTGCCCGAGGAGGCTCCATAACTTACTGAAAGGCAGTGCCAAATGCAGTGCCAAGAAGGGGGAGCCCACCTCTCACACAGTGGTCAGTCTTCTCTTTGCTGATCACAGTGTGTCAGCAGAACCTACATCCCCACTGGCCCTCAGGGCGAGAGGCAGCCCTTCGCCTCCCTCCACGACCCACAGACAGTGGTTTGATGTGGATGTGGTGGGCAGCAGTGCTGTGGGCTGGCACGGACTTGCTGGTGGTGTGGGAAGAGGGCTGCTGCGGTGGCCAAGATCCCAGTTCCTTTACACTGTGAATCAATCTCCATCCTCAGCTATCAGCTGCGCATTGAGTGTATGCTGATCTGTGAAGAGACCATCGTCGTGCTGGACATGATTCAGCCTAAAGCTGAAGCCATCCGGAGAGCCTGCGAAGGTAAGTGACCTGAGCTTATTTCTGGATCTGATTTATGACAGGAAGCTTTAATCCCCACCCAAACTCCCCTGGAGCACTGCACTGTTAACCCCAAAACTGCCCTGGAGCTCTGCAATATTACTACCCAATCCCCAAAGAACTCCCCTATGGTCCATTCACTGGTTTGTTGCAGCACATGAGGTGCAGCTGTAGGTATCTCCAGTGATGGTCAAGGCCATTAACAGAACCAAAGATCATTTTCCCTTACCCTCAGCCCTCTTTTTCTGCAGCAGATGTGTTCCTCTGAAACAATGGTGAAGCACTGGAAACTCATCAGCCCTTTCAAAGGAGCTGAATTTAGACAGCAGAGCTGGCCCCATTGCAGCTAATTCATCCATCCAGCATTATTTGCCAAGTTAAGACCTTCATACAGCAATTTTCTCTGCTGCCAGAAAAGTCCACCCCAAACTTCCCCCAGAAAGTAGTGGTGCTTTAACATTTCCCTGCCTACAAATGGAACCAGAAGAATAAGCTTGTTATTTTGGGTTATAAAACTGCTGATGCTCAAATTTGGTGAGTACACGGGGAGATTAGGCAATAGGTTTTGGCTTCCTATGGCAGAAACCTCTGGTCCCACTCCACTGAGAGCAGGATGCTCTTCTTGGCACTGCCAAGTGTTACCTGTCCTACAGAACCGGTTCCGCCAACTCCTGCTGTGGGTTTCTCCAGCTGGCATTACAGCTGCTTGCTGGGATAAAATGAAGCTCTCCCAAAAAGTGTCTTCCCAGCAGCCCAGTTGTCCTTTTGGAGCTGTTCTTGACTCAAAGCTGAGTGCTTCAGAGGGCACACCACTGCAGCACCCTGTCATAAGAGCGAGGACAGGGACTGTACCCTTCATGCCCAGATGATAATCACCTCCACCATGCAAGACCAAGAACAGGGTGAGAGTGTCTGGTTTTAGCAGCTGGCAGATAATCACAGGGCTGTCAGAACTAGCTTCACCGCACAGCTGAATGAAGTTGGCAGGATTAAATTTGCAGCCCAGTTACCCTCACCCACACTGGGGCACTTCCAAGGAAGGTGGTGAGTTGAAGCCTGTAAGCGAGGAGGGTCCAACTCCAGGTTATTTGCTGTTAGGAATGAGAGACCAGATTGAAGACAGAAACATAAGTCAACAGAAGCTTGTACAACTTGTGGAATTGAATCTATTTAAACCAGTTTCTCTGCAGGTTGTGCCATTGGGCTGCAAAGCTGAAATACCAGATTTGATTTGGTGGAATTCAGAATCCCAATTTCAGTTTAGGAAACGTTCTGGTGTAACAGAGGCTTTTATTTAAAAGTCCTTTATGTTTTTCAGATCTTCTGACCAGTCATCGCCTGCCACTCTTTTGTCAACTGATTCTCAAAGTTGGAAACTTCCTGAACTATGTAAGGGCTTATTTTGTCTTGCCCTCGCCCATTACAGTCTGTGATTGATCTCCTTTAGGGTTGTAATTTGGGTGGACACGAGTTACATGTGCTTTCTTTCTCTTGTAGGGGAGTCACACGGGCGATGCCGATGGGTTTAAGATCAGCACTTTGCTCAAACTAACGGAAACCAAAGCAAACCAGACCCGCATCACACTGCTCCACCATATTCTAGAGGTACCACTGCCAAGTCCTGCACAATAGGGAAGAGGGAGGGTTTTATTATGGATGAACCATTTTTCCTACTCTACTCCCAGTTAATGCCACATGCTCATACTCATACCCTCCCCGGCTACCCACAGAGTGTCACAAGTCAGGAGTGTTTGAATCACTTTGGCTGGGGGAGGTTGCTTGTTGTCACTACTCAGGAATCTCCTTATTTTAAGACTTGCTCTGCTTCCCTCCATAATCTTTCCCTACAATGTCTGGAACTTCCTTTTTCATATTTGTGCAATCTGCACATCAGCAGCTGCAAACCACAGAGCGTGTGACTACCAAAGCTGTCGTGGCTGCTCTGTACCCATTCAGCCTTTCTGCTTTTCCATGGCCTCTCCCTTTTCCACCAGATTATGCTTGAGCTTTTCATGCTATTTCCTAAGCCCCTGTGGCTTTCTTACTCCCTGCAATGCTGTTTTTACCTTTTTTCTGAATGCTCTGCTCTGCCACTTTCATTCATCAAGGTCCCTCTGTTCTGGTTATGCATGTTCAAGCACCACTTTAGCTGGCAGTAGCTTCAGCAAGGACAGCTGAGAAAGTAAAGAATGCAAATAAGATTCAAGGCCTTTTAGTACCCTCCTGAGACTGTAGGAAGTGTCAGACTGCATCAAAGTCCTGCCTCCTCCCATCCTCAAGAGTAGGTGTCTCAAAAAAGGGCAAAAGAAGAGCTTAGCTTTGCTTTGAACTATGAGTATTTCTCAGGGTTCAGTGCTCTTGTATGTTTTTATAGCCCAGAGAGATGCTTTTCCTCTCCAAATGTGCAAACTACAGACAGCTGGGCAGCAGCAGGTCATGGCACAGTCATCCTTCCTGGACACTTCTGGCCGTGTTCCTTCCCCCCAGTTTCCCCTCAGTTCCTGCCACACAGCAAATAACTCTTCTTTCTCTCTTCGTCTTCAGGAAGTAGAAAACAGCCACAAGGACCTACTGGAACTGCCAAAGGATCTTGAATATGTTTCAAAAGCAGCAGGGTAAAATTGTGTGTCACTTCCTTTGAATTAAAAACAAAAATAAATCGCATGAACATCAACAATATACCAGAAATTAGGACACACACAGCTGGCATAGCATATTAACAAGATGGCATCTTATATAGTTTGAACCAAAAGATTTGGTTGATGAATGTTGAAAGCCCTTTAATATATAATAATTCTACTACAGCTGGCAACACTTAGGGCTGAAATTTGCAGAGCATTCAGTTAAAGCTGCCTTCCAGACCCTTCCAAAATATGCACTGCCTTTGTGGTGGCAGGAGCTTGTGAAGGCCAGCTACCCAGAAGCATTTCTGAAGTGCCTTTGGCCAGGGAAAGTGAGCTAATGCTGAGCACTCCAGGTGGATAACAGTTTTGTGAATAGGTGGACTTTTTTTGGCATTCATCTATCCAATACACAAAGTTTTAGGTAGACCTGACAGCCTTTCCATAAGGTCTGTGGAAGGAAGCTGTTTTCTGCAAGCTTGGACTGTACAGAGAGTTCAGAGCTCAGGTTTCGGTTCAGTGAAGTGGTGGGAAGCAGAGGGACATCCAAATCATGAGCTCAGACTTGCCCACTCTTTGTTCAGCACAAGATGCTGGAGTGTCAACTAACGGTAGGGTTCTGTATGATTTCAGAATTAATCTTGATATTATACGCACGGAGTCCAGTACCAATTTAAAGAAGTTGCTGGAGCTTCAGCGGAAAGTCTTATCATCAAATGATGATGTGAAACAACAGTACGAGAAGCCAATCCAGGTCAGTAATGGAGCTCACTTAGGTCTCCCTCATTACGCACTCAGAAGCTGTGCGTGGTACATTTGCAGCTGAGAAGGCTCAAGACAGGAGGGAAAATATTGCCACAAGACATGCTCTCAGATGTGGAAATAGGCTGCAATGCCACACAAACCATTGTTGTGCAGTTGCTAGCTCCACTCCAAAACTATATACCTTTGGTGAGGCCATTTCTTGAGGTGTATGTCCCAGCTGCTCTCTCCATGCTTTTGTGTAACTCCTCACTTTAAGTGAAGATGTTCACCCGCTGTGGGGATCACCAGAGTAAAGCCCTTTGCTCAGGATTAAGCTCTGCATGGAGCTTTCCATGTCTTGCTCAAGCCACCCCTTTAAACTGGCACAGGATGGTTGCCAGGAGCAAAGATCATCTGCAAATCTTCATTTCTTCCTACCTGCTTCCAATAAGCTCTGCTTCAGTTAAAAGCCAGGACCCAGAGTCCTGCTCCAAGCTCTTACATCCTTTCTCTGTAAGTGCACTTCACTCCTTGTCCTCTGGATGGTGTTTTACTGCGTGTGTTTAATGCATTTCAGGATAGCATCGATGCCTCCAAAAAGCTGGAAGAAGAATTTGAAACCATTGAAAGGAAGAGAGAAGAACTTGCAAATTATCTCTGTGAAGACCCAAGCAAGTTGTCCCTAGAGGACATATTTAGCATCATGAAGACCTTCAGAGATCTATTCATCCGAGCTCTGAAGGTTGGAATGATGCTGAGCATCCCTAGTACTGGCACATCCTCCACTCCAATAGGCAGGGATGGGATGGGCACTGGAATCTGGTGGAGGGAAGATGCTGGTTATGGGCTCCTCCTTTTGGCACTTGGCATGAGGCACCCAGTGAAGCGCTGTCTTAACCCTTCTCCACTGCATCCTCGTGCAGGGGTGGTGCTCCTGACCTGGCCCCTCTCACCCTCTTGGCAAGACAGCCCTTATTCCCAATGCCCATTATATTTATTGCACAGGATAAGGCCAGAATTTTTCCTACTTCATCTATAGATCTTCTTTCTCTTCATCAGCTTCTAGCAGACATTTAGCCAACCTTCTCATGCCCCTGTTACCTCACTGCAGGAAAACAAGGACAGAAAGGAGCAAGCTGCCAAAGCAGAGAAGAGGAAAAAACAGCTGGAAGAGGAAGAGGGGAAGAGACAAAAGGGAGAAAATGGAAAAGTCAGTGAGTATCTGAAATGGCTTCAAAAAAGAGATATGGAGCCAAAGGAGCTCTTTGCTGGTCCTGCTTTAATGGACCAGTAGTGGTAATCTATTTTGTGGGTTTCCAGGTGCCAGCTGACTAAAGGCTTTTAGGTGTCTTAGAGCCATAGCTAAGAATTGACTTTCTGCAGTTGCAGCTGGGCAGAGAAGTTAATTTTAGGTTTGCTGACTGAACAGAAGAAGAAAAAAAAAACACCACAAATTAAAACATTTCAGTTAACTTTTTCAGTTTCTAAACATAACTTTTGAATACCAAATCTAACAAGAAATTTGTCTTCTCCTCCAAAATCCTTGTACACACTTGAATAATTTCTCTTTATCACAGACTACTGATGTCCCAAAAATCTTGCATATAACTTATAACTTTCATCTCTGGATGAAAGTGAAAGACTGAAAAATATGATTGAAAGAAGCTGAGAGGACAGAAAAATCAAAAGTGTTTTCCCTCCAAAAAAAAGGTCCCCCACCAACATGGATAAGAAACAGGGCATATTTCAAGGTTGTAGCACAACCAGGGACACATCTGGGCTGAGCTGGTACCACTGGTGCCAGCCTGTAGCACTGAAACTTTGGAGTAAATGCCTTTTCTTCAGCTCGTACACACTGTTGTGGGGTTACAGAGCATGAGCTGCTCCCAGGCCTGATATTGGTGCCTTGCTCTTGCCCAATGGTTACTTGTACTGGGACAGCAGTACCCACCCCATGGGCAGATTTAACACTCATCTCTCTCTCTCTCCCAGTTAAGAAGGGTTTGGGGAAGCAGGACGAGGTGTGTGTCATCGATGCACTGCTGGCCGACATCAGGAAAGGGTTCACACTGAGAAAGACAAAGAACAGGCACGAGTCGGATGCAATTCCTAAACCCTTGTCTGAGGAGAGCCCGGAGGAAAGCCAGTCTGGTAAGGGCACAGACCTGACTGTACTGCTGCTATTCATTCCCATCTGCCTCTGAGCCTGAGCCAAGCAAGCACCAGCAAGAAGCCTCTGCGTTTGCATTTGGGGCATTTTATTTAAGAAAGCTTTGCAGCCAGTGCTGAGGAGAAGAGGAGCAGAGAGCCTTGAGCTGTTGCCAGACAGATCTGTTCCAGTATTAGCAGGAAGTTGGAGCAGTATGGCCTTGCACCTGTGCTGATAAACCCTCTGAGATGCTTGACCCACATGTCAGCCACAGCACCATGCTGATGGGGCACTGGTGTTATCCCCACACAAGTCCCCTCCGTGCTGTTGAGTCTCAGTAGCACAGTGTGTCACTGCCTTGGAGTCTGCTGCACCCCGTCTTAGTCTATGCTTGGGAATCTGAAGAAGCCCTTAAGAAAAGATTAGAAACCCTATTTGCAGAAGCACCCAAGTTCTTCAGGTGTTTGTGAGGAGACAGCCCGTGGGTTTAGCTTTTTCTTTGGTCTCTTGACCTCAGTGTCAGTGCACACTAGGTAAGTCCAAGGACATTGGTCTACCATAGAGCCCATGGCTTTCCTAGACCTGTTCTGCAAGGGCAGGATTAGACTGGTTAATGGGCAGCTCTGAAATCCTCACACAGCCAAGCCAACAGTCCAACCTGGTTCAGGACCTTACAGGTTCTCTCTTCCTGCCATAGACCTTCAGGCCTCCTTGCAAGTCCAGGAGCTTCCATGGAAATCACTCAGTTGGCAGCAAAACACACCTGCTGAAAACAAAGTGGGGGCTTTGCTGAGCTGGAGCCCTGTAGTCCAGCCAGGGTGACCATGTGGGTATAAGGCGGGGAGAGGGACAGGGAGGATAAACTAGTGCTGCCTCTGCATAGCTGCTTTAGGGTCAGTGCTCCCTCTGCAGGCAGCTGCTCACCTGTAACCTCTCCCAGTGGCAGAAGCATCTTGGTTGATCCCTGGTGCAACTCTGCAGCTGTGGCTGATTGCATGTTTTTTGTTTAAAGGAAAGAGCATAAAGGATCCACAAGAAGCCGGGAAGCAGATCAGTGATGAGACCAAACAAAACAAGGATGGTGATCACTCAGAAAGCACTCCCCCCTCAGCCACTGCCCTGACGGAGATGGGCAGAGGTGTTACAGATGCTTCACCTTCAAACCAGGTGTTACCTAAAAACAACGCTGGAGGAAGTTTGCCATTTGACTCCCAGACCGAAAGTCCATCCGTGAGCTTGGTGGAAGCTGATGGGGCTGGTCAGCTCATGCCTGGCACTGGGATGGAGCAGACAGACAACTGGGCAAGCCTCCAGCCGAGCACAAAGGGCAGCTCCCTTGCCTTCTCTTTGGCTGACACAGGCTCAAGGATAAGCTTTGTGAGCAGCAGTTCAGCCACTGCTCTGAGAGACCAGCTCAGCTGGACTAATGGGTCCCTCTCAGAAGGCCAGGACAAGGAATGCCTAGCTGATGGTTCAGAGAGCTACAGGCTGGCACAGGAGCCAGAACCCCAGCTGAGCAAGACCAGGACAGACCCCGGCAGCGCTCAGTCTGCTCCCTGCAATGAGGCTCATCAGGCAGAGTCAAAAGAGATGACAAAAGAAAATGAAGACCCTGGTACAGACTCGCTGTTGGACACCTCTCAGGAGAAGTCCTTCTCAGAGGAGCCAGCCACTGACTCCTCTTGTTCAGCAACACTTACTCCAGAGCAAACTCACACCGACAGGGAAAAGCAGAGGCCACCTGGGAAACGGAAGAAGAAGAAGAGGCACAGCAAAAGCTACTCAGGTAGCCTATGTCATAAATAGCCCTTGGGAACTGACTTCAGTGTGGGAGCCCTCCTCATATATTTGTATATAGCTGTTCCTCCCCACTTCAAGGCCCAATGCCACCTGCCTCTAGAGCCACACTGTTTCACAGAGCTTATTATTTTTTTAAACCTGAAAAACCCAAGCATAGTTCATTTGGGTGACATTTATAAGTAGTTTATAAACGGGTAATGATGAATCAATAATTAAAAAGCCCATTACACATACGCAGTAAGGATGGCAATAAGCACATCTGTCAAGTGTGCTAAAGACAGCTACAAGGCATGGTTATGTGCAAACAAGAGCTCCATTAGGCTCCAGAGCAGTGATTAAGAGCAGTTAATACTCGGTACTTAATCAGCGATCACCCCCTCTGAACTACTTATAAACACATAAAGGCAGCAACATCAGTGCTGCCGTGGGGTTGTTTGGTTTTTCCCCTGCTAAGCCTCCTTGAAAGAGCACTTTGCCTGACAGCCTGCCCCAGGGGTACTTTAGGTAGCTCCTAAACATCAGGCCCTCAAACCATTACTGCAGGGTGAGGGGAAAAAGTCATTAAAAGTCATTAAAAAAGAGCATCTTGCTGATGCTTCTGCCCCCGAATTGGGCTGCCCTGCTGGTGTTGGGAGAGGGCTCGGCTGCTGGAGCCACACAGGTCTCCACCTCACAGCAGAAGTCCACACCAAGTCCAAAAACTGGGAAGAATATCCCAATCCTTTAGACTCTACTGAGCTGAAGCCACCTTTGGGTGGCTAATTAATCCCAAATTAGAGATGACTCATAGGGAAGACGTGGGTCTGTCAGCCTTTAGAAAGATACAATATACTGTCCAAAACCTGTTTTCTGCAAGATCCTGGGGTCAAACAAATGGGCAGGAAAGTGGGAAAGTCTCTTTTTATCAGCGTTTAATGTTTTTTCCTTCCAAGGAAAATGGAAGAGAAAGGAAAGGAGGGCTTGAGCATCCATTTCTGAGAAAGACAGCATGGGTTGAGCAGCGACCACAGAGGGACTTACCCTTTTAATGCAGCACGCCCCAAGGCTGTAGTTATTTACCTTTCTAAACCTGCCTCTTTCCCCTAGTTAAAAACAAGCCACAAAACAGAAGTGGTTTCCTAGAACAGTGGTATCCAAACTTGCTTCCCAGGAGGCAGGAGCTGCAGCAATGGGAGCATCCCATGCTCCCAGACCTGGTGATGTTTTCCTGACACCTGAAATTAGTACTTCTAGCTTAAGAACTGACCCCATCCTGCAAAAGCTACAGGGTTCCCTGGGGCATCCAGGGATGGCATCAGAGGGGTTGGAACCAGAGTATCTTTAAAGTCCCTCGCAACACAAACCATTCAATGATTCCATGTTCCTGGGAACGTCTCTGCTATTAGACAGCATTTTCATCATCAAAAGTTCCCTGTTGTTACCTTTGCCTTGCCATGATCAGATATATTTAGTGTCTCTCTTTTGTTTAAAAGCAGAGGTTGAGAGTGATACTGGAGATAATAAAACAAAAAAAGGTTGTGTGACACAATGAGGTATGTAAACTCACAAAGGTGTTTTTGTGTGAACTAACCACAGCATTGGGACTTCACAGACCTAATCAGTATTCAGCATATCAGCTAAGCTTTTTGTCTTTGTGTCTAATCATGAATACATGTGAAATAAATTTGTTACTCTGATTTTTACTCTCCAGGGTGTTGATCTTGCATTGAGTGGAGTCAGTGCTGACCTCCCTTCAACACAAGATCACAGCCCCCATGTTCATCCTCTGTGTCAGCAGCAGCCAAACTGCCTTTCCCTGCAAATAATTAAAAGTCTAGAATAATTATTCTAACCAAATAATCAAACTTCACATGATGAACAAAGTCCTTGCTTTGATCCCATTATTTTCTCAAAAACTGTAAAAATGCAATTTCAGTACCTACCTCCAGCAAAGAATGGTTGGTTTGCTTGTGGGTAACCACTTTCTGTAACACCATTTAAATATGGGTATC
This sequence comes from Pseudopipra pipra, assembly GCF_036250125.1. Classification (NCBI taxonomy): domain Eukaryota; kingdom Metazoa; phylum Chordata; class Aves; order Passeriformes; family Pipridae; genus Pseudopipra; species Pseudopipra pipra. The sequence continues at coordinate 56,563,492 of NC_087554.1, forward strand.
TGGAAAAGGGGATAAAACACTGGACTCAGGAACAAGTACTTGTTGGGGCAACATACCAGCTCCCACTCAAAGCTAATTTCGACTCCAGAGTTGCACACAAGTTCCCTGCATCCTCCACTGATGCTGCCAACATATGGTTGCCCCTCAAAAGCAGTTTCAGGATGAGCCTCTCCCTTGCAAAACTTTGTCTGTTTTTACAGCAAGTGGAAAGAAAAGCAAGAAAAAGAAACAACCAAAACACCCACTGTACTGAAATTGCATAGTTACGCATTGCCCTTTCCATGCTGATGAGCATCTCTTATGAACTAAATCAATATTGTCAAATTGCTCTTTGTCTCATTTCCTCAAAGGAATGTATTTATTCTCCAGCATGCCCAGTTCCCTGGGGCTGGGAGCCCAGCTGGGAGCCCTGCTCCCACACAGCCCATCAGCCCCAGCCCCTGGGATGGCAGAACAGAGGAATCTGTGCAGGATTTCCCCACAGGACTGCTTTTGTTCCTGCACCTGGATTATCATTTCTAGCAGAAGAAAATGGGATACGCGTTGGGTAGTTACAGTCCTGACTACTCCTGCCCTCCTCTCAGCCCTTTCTGTGCAGTACCACAGGATCACATTAAGTGGAAGTAGCTCTGTGGGTTTAAAAATCCTAAGGAAGATTTACTGCAGGAGCAGAAAATAGTAGCAGTGAAGCATAGGTGGGAAGTACATCAGGACCAGTGATCGTGCTGCACTGGGAGGGCAGCTGGAACTGTGAGTTAAGCTTATTAATACATATTAGAATTCATATATTATATGTATTAATACATAATACAAATTATGTATCTTTTCAAGCTCTGGGGTTCCAGCATGCAGGCTTAAAAACGTAGTCTTTGAAAAATTAAAAAAAAAAAAATAAAAAGAAGAAAAAAACACAGACAGCTTTGCTTTGTCCTTAAGAAGACATAGGAATGCAACACAGAGGAAGGCTTGGACAAACAATGTCTTAATGAAGTGGCCAAGTGAGGCAGGAGTTTCAATGCATCCTTGGAATGCAGTACCTGGCATCACACCAGGAGCATCTACATGGGCTTCAATGCCAAGAGGGCAGAGATGAGCTGCACCTTGAAATCTACAATTCTCTTTTTCCACTCCTCCTATCTCTATGTCACACAGCAAGGTCAGCAGGGAAAAAAACCCATTTGCTTCTCTTTGTCTCCCACCACAGTGCTTCCTCTCCCAAATGCAGATCAGGTCCATCCCTCTTCATATGACAGACTCAGCAAGCCTGGAGTGCTCCCATTCAATCTTTTTGACTAGGATGTTCCACCTGACTTTTTTTATTTTATTCTATGTTTTGGCACAAGCACACCTGATCTGTTCAAGTCACCATCTTGGTAGAAGATATTGCAGATATTGAGTTCTGGCCTCACCTTGACTATATCTTGTTATGCAGAAATTTCTGTGGTAATGTTGATGTTCCTTAAATGTCAGCTTTTTCACCCAAAGATTAGTATCCCACATTATCTTCATGTTCCTGAAAGAAATGGTTTAGTTGGTTTTCCTCTGAAATCAATGTACAGGTGGGTATACTGTGTTTGTGTGCACACTGGTAACATCTGAACTCATTTCCAACCAAATTCAGAAAGAGCTGGAAGAAAGACCATTTAACAAAGGTGATAGTCAAACAGAACAGACACTGTAACAATGCCTGAACCCAGGAGAGCTGCTGTTTAAGTTTCCTTGCTTAGACTCTAGAGAATTCCTACTGACAAATGCTCTTGTCTGTTTGTGCAGCTTCCCTATTCCTCTCCTCCCATCTGTATGTTACTTGGAAAAGTTAGGAGAAAGAAAAGCCTTGAAAACATAAGTCCATAAGCAACTGGGCTTTGGCAATTTCCCTGCTCACAAATCTACTTGATTTATTCCCTAGAAAATAAAAGAAAAACCAAACCAGGAGCACAGGCCAGCACTCAGAGACCGCAGCTTGGTGAGGAGGGAGGGAAGGGGCAGAAGGGCAGCTTTGACATGCACATGGCACAGCAGCACATCAACCCTTGCAAAGAGACAGAAGTGTTTGAGAGTCAAGGTTTTTCTTTAATTCTAGAGGAACAAATGTTTCACCTCCCCTTCTGCAGACCCAGTATTGTCTGTGGGCAGTTTTTAAATGGACCACGAGGATGTCATCGAGCTAATGCTCATCCTCCTGTTTGGCCTTTGCCTTCGTGTCTGCCATTAGAAATGGTATTTGGTTTGGTTATGGAGTAAGACAGGCTCTTAAAAGTGTCAGTGTGCTGCCCCAGCCTTCTGACAGTCCTGCTAAATCCTCTGGATTTAGTAAGTTCAGTGAGTTAATACCTAGAAAAATATATGTTGTTGGACTGAACTAGCACCCAGCTTGAAAGCAAAGTTGCCCAAACTCTTGAGCATTAGGATTGGTTCTGGAAACATGAGGTTTTTATTAAATACATAAAACTCTACCTGTTTTTAGGTTATCTGAAGAACAGATGAAACTGGTTTCCCTAGTAGTGCCCCGTTAGATACAGATGCATGCAAAAACACGCTTCTGTTCATAGTTCCAAATAATTTGCGTTTCCCCCTCCTCCTGCAGGTGTCACAGCAAGGCAGAAGGTATAAGAGGGACCAAGTGAACCACTCTCATGTCCCTGGAGTGCTGCCAGCTTGTCAGAAACGAGGTTCTGCATCAACGAAATGCCACCATGGACACCTTCTGCCCCACCTAGATGCACCACTTCTCCTCCTGCAGCCTTTCCCTCCCCTCCCGAGGACCTAAAGAGCCTTCTCAGAGACTTTGGACCCCTCAGCCCATGCCTTACACTAGGCATCTGGGAAATGGGGGACAGTTCTGCACATGGCAGCAGTGAAAGGGTCAGACCTGTCATCCACCATCCTGGAAGCTGAGTCTTTCAACCTGCTCTTAGGCCAAACTCTTCTTGAAATGACAGCTGAGTGTGGCCTAAGAACGGACTGCAGTGTTTAGCCCTCAGAGAAACGTTAAAAATAGCAGTGCCTCAACTAAATTAAGGGTATAAATTAAGCAGTGGCTGTACCACCACAGGTGGAAGTGTGTTAACTCCCTCCTCTCATCGCCCACTGACGATTTATATTGGATCAGGTCCAAGACCCAGATGAGACAAATGTATTTTTACTCTCAGTCATTTAAAGCAAGGGAAATCAGTTACAGGGAGAAAAAAAAAACATGTAAAAGAAAAAAGATATGTTTTAGTAGGCATATGGCCATATAAACAGTGTCTGGTTCCTACATGATACTTATGTGCAATTAAGTTGAAGCACGTCAGTAGTCTTAAGTAGTCTTGTCACACACACTGATGTGTCCATCAACTTTTGGAGAACCAGGGGCCTAGTTTCTCTTATTAAAGCAACAGGAAGATGTTTTCCAGAGTGCTCTGCCAGACACATTTTCAGCTTATCCCTTAGTAAATCTCTGGGTTTGACTTCTGTTGTCAGCTGCTTGCACTCAAGAGTCTATGTCCAAACTGCAGAATGTTTTGAGTCATGTTACTTTGGCTTTAAAACTGGGACTGTGCAGTATTGTGTTTTCAAAATACAGAGCTTTATTTCTCAAGTTTTGTAATAACACTGTATCATAGTTTTGTACATATCTGTCCATTTTAAATGATCTATGTTTGTTGAACTATAGTGTGATACTGTGCTGAAACATGAATCAAGTGGAAGAGCTCGGTACATTTCAGAACTATTCTTTTATATTGCAACTCACTGTGGCTAGACTAATGTGCAGGCTTTGCTCAATAGGACTTGTAATGTCCTTGTAACGCTGGAAACTTAGAAATGAAACCAAGAATTAAATGACTGATTTGCTTTAACCAAAGCATCGCTATGAGCATACTGAGAATTGGTCAACAAAAGCAGAGATGAATTGGGAGCAGACACATGGGCAGATTCAGTGCAGGAGAACCTGCAGAGCAGCACAACCCCATTGCAGCAGAAAACCCACTCCTGCTGGCAGAAACAGGCATACTCCCACCATTCCCTGCAGAACCATGGCACTCACTCCAGGTTTGACTTGCAGGATTGTCTCCATCACATTTACACGTTTCCACTTTTTCCCCCTCTTTTCCAGTCTCAGAGCACATCACTCATGCATCATCCTTTTGCTCTTCAGTCTAGCTCCTCTGCTCTCAGACTAGACCCCAGGCTACAAAAATCTGAGTATGAAATGCATTTTCCCAGCAGCTCTGCAACCCCCAGGTTTCCAGCAAGAGCCTGCAGCCCAGGCTAGCAGCGCACAGCCAGCCTCCTCCTCACCACCCCACTGGTTTATCAACAGGAACAACATCATTTGGAGATGCAGGACTGGGGAACAAACAGATTTTTGTGTAACAAACAGGTTTTTTAGTCTATGTAACAACACAGGTTTTCTGTGTTACCCTTGCCTGCTGATGGACTCAAAAGCTGCTTGCTTCAGATGCTGCAGCATGTGTCCATTTCTCCACCTGGATCTTTCAGCTTCCCCCACCCATTTCCACTCAGAGAGAGCTACTCATTTCCACAGCCAGTTTTTATTGCTCTGTGTTCTTACCTTGGCCTTCAAAGAGAGAATGTTTGGCATTATTTTCCCACTGCTTTTAAGAGTTTACAGAGAAATGGGTAATTTTGGGCCACTGGAGGCTCTTTGTTCAACAGTCATCTGTGAAAACTATATTAAATTATCTATTCAGTCACATCCCAATAAGCAGACTCAAGCACAGTATTTATAATTTATTACTCCAGAGCAGCTCTGCTTCCATTACAGTGGTTATTTAAGAAAAGCAGGGGAACAGAATCAGAGCAGGCCAAAGACTGATGCTCAACTGAGATGTGCAGTTTTACTCCATTTGTGAGCTTGAAATAAAGCTCATAATCCTGAAGATTTTTCAGTGGTTGCAAGGCCAAATTAATTGCCCATAAAAGAAAAAATCACTCATAGCTACTTTAACAGGACTGTGGTCATTTAAGCCAACAGTGAGTTTGGACCTCAAAAAAGAATTCTTGTGGTATATTACAACAACTGCACATGGACTCTAGTACATAAGCCAGGCTGTGACCACCACAAGCTTCCTGCTGCCAAATAAATGCATATTCCTTAATTAAGCATTGGCTATGAGATAAAATGAAAGTATGAGAGGAATCAACAAAAGTCTTTCCCAAGTATTTGACATCAAAAATGAGATATGTTTAATGAGATGGATTTTCAGTGTTAGTTTTTGGGGACTTTTGGTTGTTAATTTTTTTTTTTATTTCAATACTGAAAATATTTCAAAGTTTAGAATAAAATAAGTACTTGATGAGTTTCCTTTCTCTGGTGGGGATGGAGAAGACCTGTGATTCACAAGAATTTGTACATCTAAGTCCTATATTTCCCACACAGGATACAGAACACCTAAGCATGTAGTTCTTCTATATACTTAGTAATAATTACCAATTGTTTTGCTCTTCTGCCAGCTCACTCAGCGCTCTCAGGTGGATCCCACCCAGCCCCATAGACTTGTGAGTGTCTAAGTGGTGCAGCAGGTCACTAACTAATTACTTCTGGATTGCAGGGGTCTGTTCTGCTCTCTGTCCCTGTCTACCTGATTGCCCTGAAGATAACCAATCTTACTGTTAAAGACTGAGGCAAAGAAGGCATTGAGTACTTCAGCACTTTCCTCATCCATGGTGACAGTGTTCCCCTCCACATCTTATAAAGGGTGCAGTTTTTCTTTGGCCCTCTCTTGTTGATGTATTTATAAAAACACTTTTTTATTATTTTTCACAGCAGTATAGCCAGATTGAGTTCTAGCTGAGCTTTTACCTTTCTAATTTTCTCTCTACATGACATCACCATCTCTGGAAGTGTTTAAGAAAGGACTCAGTGTGACACTTACTGCTATGGTTTAGCTGACACGGTGTTTGGTCAAAGGGTGGACTCAATGATCTTGGAGGTTTTCTCCAACCTTAATGATTCTGTGAAACAGAGACATATAAATGGAGCACCACCACAGCCTTTGACTGTACTTAGAGCATGGCTGAATTCTCAAAGCTATGCCAGTATCTTTTGGGTTGAGCATACCATTTAGTCCTCCCCTACATTCTGTAGAGTAGAGGGGGCTGAGAAACACCCTCTGTTCCAGTTAGAAAGAGAGAAGATAAATTTAAATAAAAGAAAAATGCGTAAGTTTCATCAAAATTAACCAGTTTTCATTCTGTCTAAACATCAAGCCTGGATCTATGGCATCATATTGCTGTTTTACACAGCGGTCAACCAAGTGCAAGGTACAAATTTACCAATGCTAAACATTAGCACTGTACAAACCCTAGCTCGCTCTGTCTGTGTGGTAACAGTCATTGCCACAAAATATGGGTGAACATGTTAGTCCACATAATGTATCTGAAAGCAAATACAGTCATGAAACAGCTCCATCACAAACCACATTTTGTTTGGTCACCTCACAACCAAGCTGTGGGTAGGATATGATAAACAGCTTTCCCGTGTCTAGAAGCGTAACTACAGAGGGTTAAAAATGGGGCAGAGATAGTGACAGGACCTCTCTAGGTGTTCACAATTACTGCATAGTGACAATCTTGCAAAATAACCACATGATTTGCAGGATTTGCAATGGAAATTAGGTCCATAGTACAGGAAAAGGTCTCCAAGTCCTTAGTTCAGAGCAGGTACCAGACCTTAAATTAGCAGCAGAGATTTTGATCACTGGAAGTTATTCAACATATTCAGCACTGTGAGTAACTCACCCCTTCATCCGTGCTGTGCTGGCACTTAATTCACATTAGGGACTCTCTAATGCTCACTTTGGTGCAGCATAAACAGCTCCTGCAAGAACTGTGTGTGACAATTCATACAGAGCCAGATGTCGGTAGGAATTAGCAGGAGCCCTGCGCTTCCTTAATGGAGACTTTAAGCAGGCTCAGCTTCCATTACTCAAAGTCAGAAGACAAGAATCACTCTGTGGCAGTCAGCTCCTATCAAGTCAGTTTAGATACATGCCCGGCCTGTCAAAGTAGGGGTTTTTTTCTAGGATCAGCAGTCCTCACTGATGACACCTACATTACAGTTATGGTTGATTTGCCCTGCTCTGGGCATGCAGAACTTGATGTGTTTGTTTAGTACTTATGCAGCTTCATACAGCATAATCTGCTATGAGTTTACTCATGAATTGGTGACAATTAATTACCAAATCCATCAGTCAGAATAGATGGAGAAAGAGGAGAAGCAGAGGCAGCACATGCAAAAAAGGTAATAGCTCTACAAAGTCTGGGTTCTTTCAAACCTTTGAAACCCACTACTCAATTTTGTAACCTAAATGAAAACCCCAATAGCACACAAAGGAGTGATCCTTTGGGACCAACAGGTTTTTCTATACATTTCACCATGTTTTTTAATCTCCATTCTTTCAGGTTTTCACAGCTCAAGGTTTTCACAGACCGTACCAGCAGTCTACAAATCCATCCTGAATCACAAATGTAGTGGGTTTCTGTGGGTGGGTTTTGGTAGTGGGGGTGGGGGGAGGGCTACAAGAGTGGCTTCTGTTAGAAGCTTCCCCTGTCCCATGGAGCCAATGCCAGACAGCTCCAGGATGGACTTCCTGCCACTGGCCAAGGCCGAGGCAATTAGGAGTGATAGTAATGCCTCTGTGATAACATATTTAGGAAAAGAAGGTTGTTGCACAGAAAGAATTCCAGCCAAGGAAGAGCAGAGTGAGAACAACAAAGAAGACCCCAAGGTCAGTGCAGAAGGAGGGGCAGGAGGTGCTCCAGGCACTGGAGCTGTGGCCCTGCAGCCCCTGGTGCAGATCATGGTGGAGCAGCTGTGCCCATCTGCAGCCCATGGAGGAGCCCATGCTGGAACAGGTGGATGCATGAAGGAGATTGTGACCCCATGGGAGGCCCAAGATGGATCAGGGTCCTGCTGGAGACCTGCAGCCCATGGAGAGGGAAGCCCATGCTGGAGCAGGTTTTTCCCAGGTAGGACTTGTGGCCCCTGTGGGGGACCCACGTCAGTACAGATCACCTGTGAAGGACTGCACCCCATGGAGGAGTGACCCACAGGATAGCAGTTTGGGAAGAACTGCTGCCCAAGGGATGGACTCACGCTGGAGAGGTCCATCAAGGACTGTCTCCCGTGGGAGGGACTCCACAGGAACAGGGGAAGGACTCCTCTCCCTGAGCAGCAGCAGAAACAACAACTGATCATAACCCCCATTCCCCGTCCCCCTGCACCGCTGAGGGGGAGGAGGGAGAACATGGAAGGAAGGAGGGGTGGGGGGAAGGTGTTTTTTTTAAGACTGTTTTATTTCTCAGTCATTGGCTCTTATCCTGTTAGTAATAAGTTTAAGTATTATCCCAGCTTTGAGTCTGTTTTGCCCATGAAGGTAATCAGTCACTGACTTCTCCCAGCTCTTATCCCAACTCATGAATCCTTAGCTGTTTAGTTTTTTTTCTCTCTCCTCTGTCCAGTTGCAGAGGGAGAGTGAGAGAGTGGCTTTAGTGGGTACCTGGTATCCAGGCAGGGTCAACCCACTACAGTCTTTTTGGTGACCCATATGGGGAAGTCATGAGGATTTTGAGATAAGGATAGTGACTGGGAGAGGTAATGGGCAAAATAAGTACTGAACAATATTAGAGAATTAAATGATCGTGGGGAATTTTTGCTGTAATTATGGTAAAGGTAGAAGGGGTGAATTTTCTGTAAATTGTCCACTGTGTTATGATGACGTTATTTTGATTTTTTGTGGGGGGAATTTTTGTTATATTCTGTTTTGGTTGGTTGTTATCTTTGTTTACGTAAGGGAAGGTTGTGTGATGAATGTGGAATTTAAAATTCTTAAATATGGGATTCACAGAGGCAGGGGTGGAAGCTGGGAGAGGTTGTGTTGGGTCTGGCTGAGCTGGAGTTCGTTTCCCCACAGTAGCCCTCACAGTGCTGTGCTTTGCATTGGCAGCCAGAAGGGTGTTGATAACACACCGTTGTTTTGGCTACTGCTGAGCACAGCATCAGCACTGTAACATTCCTCCTTCAGCTGAGAGCAAGATCCTGGGAGGGGACCCAAGTAGGCCAGCTGACCCAAACTGACCAAAGGGATATTCCATACCATATGACATCAGCTCAGATATAAAAGCTGAAGCAAGGAGCAGGAAGGCGGGCATTGATTGTTTCCAGTGGCTGCCTGCTGAGAAACTGTCACGCATGCTGAAGCCCTGCTGCTCAGGAGTGGCCAACCATCACTGCTCATGGGAAGTAGAGAATAAACCCTGCTATCTTTCGCTTTTGTGCACGCAAGCTCCACTTTACTTTTTGCTTTAGATAAACTGCCTTATCCCTACCCACCTTACTCTCTCTCCTGTCCGGCTGGGAAGGGGAGTAATAAGGCAGCTGGGTGGGCACTTGGCATCCAGTCAAGGTCAACCTACCACAACAGACAAATGGTTTGTTTTTCTAAAAATATCTCTTTAACTGAAGAGACCCCAGGGAGAACAGAACAGAAGGGGGTTTTCTCCCTTCAAGTATTTTCAACTGCTTTACTTAGCTTTTAGAAACCTGGACCCTGACCTCCACAAGGCATGTTCTGTGGTACTTACAGCTGCCTGCAAAGGCCTGAGTGCAAACCACAGCACAACTGCATGTAGATGAAATGGCAGCCACCACGGTAATCTCTTCCCAACCATGACCTATCTCAAACCTAGCAAATATCCAGAGATTAAAGCTATTATATCCTGTCTCTAATCCCTTCAGCTATACAAGCCCAAATTGAAGTAACTCTTAAAATTCCTTTCCATTTTGAGGACTTTTCCCCTAGTCTCTATTAACTGATCCTACGACACACCATCTCCCAGCCTCCTACCTTTCACAGTTCATCTCCATACTTCACATACACCTTCACATGGTTCCTTGGTGGAACTGCCTCACTGTTTTGCTGCAGGGCACAGAGACCAGCAAAGGGGTCTTAGCAGCACTCTCCCCCACATCTGCCACCCACTGCTGCTGCTGCTGGCCCAGGCTCCACCTGCAGCAGATACCAAGGCTCTTGCCATCCCAGCAGCTGCCAAAAAGTGGAGCCAGTTGCCTTAGAGGGCTTTTTCATTAACTTCATCACTAGGATCGAGCCCACAGGCATTAAGCACACAGCCACACTCCCGCCTGCAGCAGGAACAGTTACAGAGTGAGAAGCGAGTGCTTTCACTTTGTTTCCAACCTTTTCCAGCTGCTTCCAGTTTTTTGATATGAGAAAATGAAGGTACAGCAGTAGCTGGATCTTAATAAGGGAGAGGTGGATTGTAAAGACTAAACAGATTTTTGACAGCCAAAGCTCTCTTTGAAGTGCAGGAAATGCTGTGAACTTGGGCTACTGAGATCACTCATTTTCTGCCACTGGCTTCCTAAGAGGCTGTAGGCAAGCCATTTTCCCGTGCCTTGGTTTCCACATCTGTAAAATGGGGACAATGGCTTCCTTTGAAACACTTTGACAACAATTGATGTAAAATACCATGAAAGAAATATTGTTAGCTATAAACAAAAACAAAACAAACAAACAAACAAAAATAATTCTGCTCTTCTTCTATTTTTTGACATCATAACATATGTTCGTAGCCATATTAGAGTCAAAACAAAAGGAAGAGGGAAACTTTCAAGGAATTACTGTTCTCCTAAGGCCTCTCTGAACTCAGCTTGTAGAAAGACCTTGGAAACCCCTAGGAATGTATTTCAAAGGAAGAGAGTGAACCTTATACCAAGAAGATTGCTTGTGTAAGAAAGGATTAAGATCTCTAATTTCTTCTACTTCTTATTTTTATCCTTGTAAGAATCATAATCATCAAGAATAAATTACACCTGAAAAGTCAACAGTGAGGAATATCACAGTGGGAGCATCTCAATGCAAGCCAGTCCCTGAATCCAAACCATAGAAAGTGGAGCCCACTGAGAGGTAACAACAGCTTTGTACTAGTCAGGGAACACCTGTCTGCATAAACAAGTGACTAACCCTCTCCCCAGTTGGGTTATACATCCTGTCACTCACCTCCAGCCACGTGGTAAGCAGTACATCTTCATATCTTCAAAAATATCTTGTATTGCAGACGTGAACTCTGTGCTTACACTTTTGATGGTTACCTTGAAAGTGTATGGGGCACAGTTTTTAAACAACAGCTTCCCCCTCAAAAAACCCCTTTAGGTCTTCTGGAGCATTCATTGAAATCCCTGTTTCCAGTATAATAATGACCAATAAATGAAATTCCAACTACAAAGAAAATCAAGATTTAAAAAACTAACATAGTCCCATAGCAGCCTGCGATCAACAAAAGAAATGAAAAACTGAGAATTCTTATGTGACCCAAGACACAGAGGTAAGATAGTTTTTGGATCTGACTTAAAATTCTAAACCCTGTGCCATCAAAATACAGCTTCTCTTTCTAGGCTAATGAGAAGCGTGCCTATTTTTAGCATGTCAGTAAGCAGATGGAAATGAAAGCCTATATTGTCCTGGTCCCCAAACATCAGCAGCTTTCCCAATAAAACAAAAGGTGGAGTAGCAGAGCACGGAAAACAGCTTCACAGTTAATTGCAAGTTAATTGATTCAACTGGATCATCAGAATTGGGCTGGTGTATTCAGTCAGTCTCTGTTCCCTGCCCTGCCCAAATCGTTCCAGCCGCTTACTGAGCCTTTGGAGCTTTCCCCAGCATGATAGTCCTTGTCTGCTTGCATGGAGATATGTGTGTATTTATGTATGTATTCACCAGAAGGGAGGGTTTGCACTTTCTGAGGAGAAATGCCACGCAGAGATTTCCTTTTAAAATATACCCGCAAGCTCATTTGAAAAGTATCAGCAATGTAAGTTAGAGCTGCCTTGAAGTTATACCAAAGCTTTAATCTTCCTAAGAGCATGGATTTCTCTACACAGTCTCCAAAGTATAATCTTTGGAGATACATTATTATAAGCCTATTTATCATTCAAAGCATATTTGCTGTTTCTTGTGTAGTACTACTTGTTAGTAGGCTTTTTAAAAATAAGACTTTCCTTGACACAAACCCTGTAGCAATTTAGATGAGCACTCTGATTTAAAAAAAAAAAAAGCTTCCTAATTAATAGTCTTACTGATTCTCCCAATAGCTTAATTAAAATAAACAAGCAGCAGAATTTTAACATGAGCATTTCTAATATGATTTTTTTTTTAATCAGCTCATTTTACTCCTAATATTTCTAGCAGAAAGTGGCTTATTTCTCATTAGGTTTTCTCATTTCTCATTAGGCTTTCTCATAGGGCTGAATCCCTCACTTGTCCTGTTAGGGTAATTACAGACATCTGTACAAGTTAACCACAAAGATTGTGAAGTCCTAAAGGGGATACATTAAGTTGTTTACATAAATTAAATGTAAGCCTGTTTTACCTTTGGGAAAGTGTTAGTGCTTATTTGTGCAAAAAAACATTATGGAAACCAACAACAAATTAATCCAAGTAAACTGCAAACACAGTTAATATTAATTTTCTATTATAGGCCTTTCACTTAGTTATTTTAACTGGTACTATTTAGTAAATCAAGTGCTATTTTCTAGTTGATTTCATGTTTTTAATGTAAGCCGTTCTTACTAAATTAAGACTGAAAACAAAAATCAAAGGTTTTATTTCTTTCTTTTGCGTTAGAGCCATTGGTTCACAGTTTTACAGAGGCTGTAGTAAGAGCTGAAGACTATGATCAGTATGAACCAGTAGGTTTCAAAGACAAACTGTTCTAAATTATAAGAGATGCTTTACAGGTATGCTATTGATTAGAGGTGGATGAATTCTCAGTTTTAATGCAGCTCCCTTAAAGAGTTTTGTCTGTGTAAATCATTGCCTAAAATTGCTGTGTCAGGAGGAAAATGGTCATTCAAAAGTATTAATTTAGCCCTTCGAGAACATAAACATGGTATGTATACCAAATAAATCTCTGATCCTGCACTGAAAATGAAAGTCCCCATCTAGTCAACTCTGTTAAAGCTGCCGATGCCACTAATGTGTGTTTTGTTAAAGACTGGGATGGCAGGGGCTTTGTTTCTGCTTACATACAGTCCCTAAAAAAGCTGCACCTACTGTGTCATTGTTTCTGGAGCACTGAGAGTTGGTCATTGCTCCCCTTTTACCACATGGGGTTTCTGCTGCTGCAGAGGTTATCAAGAGAGAAATCACACAGCACCTCCAGCTACTGAGATTTAGTGTCCCAGGACACTGCTCATCCTCAAGAGATCCAGTTGTTTGCAAAATAAAGGTTCACTTCAGTCAAGCAAACAAAACCAAGTCCTGAGCCAGCAAGTGCTGTACTAACTTTGGTAGCTCTGTCTCCAAGTATAAAACTGGGCATACACACAAGATGGGGACTTCTGCAAAGTCTTCTGCAAAAGGCTCTGAGAGAAACTGTGTAGGCAAATACTTGAGAAACTCAAGGCAAATATAAAGATTTGCTCTGGAAGAAAATTTGAGGGGCATAACAAGACTGTCTTACTCATTTTAATTCTTACCAGTCATCTCATGTGAGCCCACAGATACCTAATCAGCTCAGCCTGTCCTCCTCCTCAGCTGTTGCTTGTTTAATTCATTAGGCTGTTTTGAAAGTTTCTATTAGAATCCCCACCCTTCTGCACTCAAGGTAAGTTGTGGCAACACAGTTTCTCTGGAATAAGTGACTCTGTCCCTGCTGTTTGAGATGTCCCCTCCATAGACCGACTGTAGCAGAGGCATCCATTTATCCCCTTGAAAGAAAAATCCCACTGAATGGCTGAGCAGCAAGAAGGAAAAAACAACCAGGTAGGGATTTACTTTGCTCATAGCATTTTCTCTTTTTTTTTTTTTTTTTCCCTTGTGTCACAAGAAGGCAGAAGGACCAAGAGAAGTCAAAAAGGAGCCTTGTGGCCAGCAGTACTGCTTTGCTCTGGACTTGCACAGCTGAAACCACGGGGAAATGTCCCTTGTAAAGCACTTGGAAATATTCCTGTTGTTTACCTTAATAGGAAGGTCACTGTTATTTCTGTGTCTCTGTGGGAGTTAGCAGTAGCCAGCAGTTTTGCTAATCCATGCACCTCCTTGTCTCGTAGAGCAGGAAAATGGGATCAGAGCAAGCCATGGAGAGCCTGCTATCAAGCATGCAGAGCCCACTTCACTGCAAAACAGTGTCTAGAAGATCTGTTCAAAAGGTGGACAGGTGCACTGAAGTTGATATGGACTCGGGAAAGGAGAACCCCAGCGCAGACCTGAGCCTTTCTCCAACAACTGGCCTTTCTGGAAAATCACAGCAGTGTCCAGGGAATGTGTCACCTTCCCAGAAAAGCGTTTCCTCGTCCTCCCAAGGACAGTCTGTCATGCCAGCTCTGCTACCACAGCTGCCAGCCCCTCCACCTCTACCTCCTGGGCACAAGGTGCCTCTTCCACCCGTTTCTGTGCCTGGCACAAACACCTCATCGCTCCCACCTCCCCAGCCATGCAGCAATCCTGGGTGCAATCATCTTACCTGTGGATGTGGGGGGCGGCCCCCCCCTCAGAAGACACCAAGACTGAGGATGAAGGTGTTCCACTGGCAGAAGCTCTCCTCTGACGTGGTGAGACGTACGTGCTTGTCTGTAATGCTGGGCTGATCAGTTCATGTGCTTTGCACCCAAAGGAAAACACTGACACTGGGGGGCTAAGCCTTGACTCGTTAAGTCAGGTCACACAGGTGGTCCCATTGCTTACTCTCAGTTGTGCAAAAAATTAGTAATCACGAATAAATATAGAAGGCTGGGCCTTTGCCAATAAATGGAGGAAATAGTAGTTTGAGAAAAGCTCCGAACTGAGGTTCTGTGGCTGCTAAAATTATATTCTCTTAACCTCTCAATCTCTGTTTGTTGCTTATTAAAAGGCAGTTGTGAGTCTGCACTGATTAAGGTTTGCAAAATGCTCTGAGTGCTGTTGAGTGGAAAGATCCTTTGAACAGTTGTGCTCTGGGGTTCTTCCTGATGAACTCCAGTGAGTAAACTCTCAGCTGAAGCTTTTGCTTTTTTTATTTATTTTTTTCCTTGCACAGCCAGAAGATGCATCAGCCAAGATCTGGGGCTGAAAATTCTTGTCAGTAGGGCCTGGGGAACATGTACCCTCAGCATAGCCCTCAACTTCATTTCATACTGACCACAGCTGTGTGATTTGTGGGGGGTTTCCCACCCAATAACACTAAGGTCTGTGCTTACCCTGTGTTCTGCCAAAGGGGTTTGAAAGTCCTGTTCAACTTCCAGCAGGGAGACTGGGAACATATTTCCATTTTTACTATGGCTTTTAATACTCAGTTCACACAACACAGATCTCAGTTGTTCTCCCTTGCTTATCACCAAGACAGGGGGACATCAAGGGTAAGAACTTGCTGTTGTGATAAAATACATAAACACAGATGTAAAAAAACCTGTTTGAGCCAGAGTCTGCTTTCTTGGGCAGAGATACAAGTTGAGATTCATCCCCAGTGTATTCGGTGTCACTGCAGCAGTCTCTCCTAAAGAAGAAGGAGGTGAGATCCTTTGTTAAAGGTTCCGGTGTTGTACACAAGTTCATGTTTTGAAGTTCTATGTGTTATTTGGATGGCTCCTGATGATTCTGGTAATAATGCTGGGCTTGGGACTCCTCATCTCTTGCAAAAAGAGATGTTTACCTACTAGGACGCAGCATCCCCTGTTTGGGTACCACAATTCTGTGACGTGTAGCCGGTCAGCATTAGCAAAACCAATTTGGAGCAGCCCATTAAGTTCATCTGCTGCCTTCAGTTCAGCGAATCTAATGTTGCAGCAGTTTTCCAGGTTTAATTAGCCTTCAAACCTTCGGGATGCTCTCTGTGGGAGCTGTCATTCTTAAATAATTAACATTTGTCCAGGACTAATGAGCATCATATTTCATTCATCCTCTAAAGTGTTTTCCCTTTCACAAATCACAGTGCCTTGGAAGTGCTCCTCAAACTCTGTGGTCCATCTTGAGGTGTTATTCTCTTCCAGAAAGCCGCTCCATGTGGGCTGTGACACCAAGCAGCAGCAAGGAGCTTCTGGAGCCTGACTATGCAAGCTTGGAGCTTCTTTTCTCTGTCCCAACAACAACACCTCAGGAGAAAAGGGGGCCAAAAATAAAGAAAGCAAGAGAGGTACTTGGACTGCTCATTTTTTGTAAAGCCTGGCAAAATTCTTGAAATGAAAAGCTTATTCGCTCTTTGTTGTTGTCAGTCATTTATAATAAGAAAGTTTGAAATATTTTGAAGTCCATTGCCTGAAGTTACCTAAAAAAAAAAAAAAAAAAAAAAAAAAAAAGAAAAGCACAGGAGAGGTTTAGCATTAAGCATGTTAAAGTAACTGCTGAGACAGATCTTCATCTGAGAGAGGGAGGACATGGGAATTTCAGTATTCATTCTTATAAATTGGAATATTCTAAACAAATCAATTTCCTTCTCTATGCCTTTGCCTCTTTCTAAAATAGATCTAATTGTCTGTATTCTAAATTGCTTGGGGCTTGATCAATGAAGGTTGGTGATAATGTTATTACCAGAGAAGAATGAATCCAACTCAATAAACAAACAAAAGCTCTAAAAAAAAATCTGTTAAAGTCCAGATAAATGTATTTCTAGCTGACTGATTTTTTTTTTTCTTTTCACAGATCACATTCATAGGTCCAAGGAAAAACTTCCTGCTGAGTATATTTCTGAAGCAATTTAAGTGGTAAGATTTGGAGAGTAACATCTGAATTACTGATTTGAGTATGTCTATGTGTTTATTCAGACCTTAAATGAAATTTATTTGGCAGATATACTTTACAACCACTATCTTTCTCTAACAAGGAGTCAACTTTTTTTCCCCCTTTTTTTAACATAATGAGATGTGGCAGTCTTTCTCCAGACAATTAATACCATGTCTCAAACTGGTATTAATTCTAAAATGGACCCACTAATTCCTAAAGAGACAATATCGAAAAATAACAGCACAATCATGTGGAAACATATTTTTCTTTGCTATTATTGACATAAATATCAAGTTCTGGCAGGAGCTGTTAGTGAAGATCATTGAATGGAAGTTTCAAGTTAGTTAATTGCTTTTAAAGAGACATTTCTAGTGGTTCAGATCCAAAGTCATATATAGTTTTTATTTGCAGTTTTCCTATAAATAGGAAACAGTTTGTATAATTAAACAAATGGAAATTTACCAAGTCACAGTCCTCACAGGGAGGTGGAGGATGGGGGATGGGGAAGGAAAGGAATCTCTACTAGTTCTTGGGAAAATGTCTTTACTCTTAGATTCCCTGAAGCTACTGCAAGATGAAGATGGATGTTCTGCTCCCTCCCTGCCCTTTGTGTCATGGCCCTGTTGAAAGGGCTTCAAGAAGCAGCTCAGCCTAGGAGTTCCTTTGTGTAAAGAATAAATCAGAATCAGTGAGAGGGATTTTTTTTTTAATTATTATTATTCTTTTTCCATTACAAACTGCTTCTCAGTGGGGGAGAACTGTGCATAGCCTAATCCAGATGCTATTTCCTCTCTCTTCATGATTCCCTGGGCAGTGGTTGAGCTCTCCTGAGAGCAGCTGGTGACCGTGGGATCAAAGAGCTGGGCCTTGCCTGCACTCATGAGGGAGGAGGATGCTCTGCAGCCCAGTGCTGCCTCTGTTAGTGCTGGTGGCTGCAGGGAGCCCAGACCCCCAGAGCCCAAACCACAGCAGTCTGGAATCATTTCAAAGACATGTTGCTTGCCAAAGTTTCTGGCAAGGATTTGGGATAAAACCTTCTGGGAGCCATTGGGTTTATCCTTGTCTTTGCTGCAAGCAGTGGAGGAATTCAAATGTAAACCTCTTCTCGGTGACACTGGACACCCACAGTAAAAGGAGAGCTTTGGAGGTTCATTGTGTAAAGATGAACAGAGCCTGGAATGCATACATAAATTATAAGGAATATTGCTTTAGGCATAAAAAAAATCCTTTGCATTTTCATATCTCCACCATGCTTTTGACAACTATGAACCAAAATGTAATGGGAGGCAAGTATAGTATGAATTACTTCACCTACACCTGCAGTGCTAGCTGAGAGCTTGGAGTCTCATGTTACTCCCCCTTGCTTCACAGCACTTCTCTCTTTCCTGCAGCTCCAATGAAGAGATCGTTGCCATGATTCAGAAAGGGGATAGATCCAAGCTGGATGCTGAGATACTGAAGCAGCTACTTAAACTGCTGCCTGAAGACCAGGAGGTATCAATTAATGTGTCATTCTGATGGAGTTCAGTGTGTTGTGTACTCAGCTTCAAACATTTGCACTGCTAAAGCAAGAAGCTATGACTAGATCCCACATCCTCCTGCTCTGTCTTGGTCAATGACATTCCAAGGCAGAGCAGTGGGAAGTCCAGCCCAGTAACAGTTTGGCCTCTTTACACAGAGGTTGAGCAAGAGCACATTGGGAGACTGAACACAGGTGTAGATCAAGTGCTGTTCTCTGTCCCATTGTTTTAATTAGGTGGATGAAGGACATTAGGATTTGTGGACTTAGGTGAATAGAGAAACTTTCAGAGCAGGTTTCAACGAGGAGAAAGGAAAAGGATCCATCCCTTAAAGGGGTTTCTGTGTGTCTGTGCACTATAACTTGCTGAATCCCTGCCTACAGATTAGGAATTCATCCTAGGAGATTCTGTACAAATGCAAAAGATCTTCCAGTCAAAACCAAAACCTATATGTTTGCCCTTGAAAACCAGTTCACGTGTAGAATTTATTGTCCATCTGCCTCAGTCCCAGTGCATGTGCACACAGCAAGTTCAGAGAAGCCAGTTTCATGGCTCTAAGAAGCAACAGGCACCATGAATATATGTGTGGTTATTTTACTCCTTTATTCCCTGTCAGATAAAATATTTGTGTGGTTATTTTACTCTTTTATTCCCTGTTAGATAAATAGCCTGAAAACTTGCAAAGAAGAAAAATCACAACTAGCAAATGCAGATCAGTTTTATCTCCATCTTTTGGAAGTTCCCAGGTAAGCAAAACTTCGCTTGTCTTCAACCCTTGAGTGTGGTTCTTATAAGATTCATCCATAGGAATTAAGGTCTCTGCTTCCTGGGCTAGAGGGATGTTCCTGGTATTTGGTCTTCAGGATGAATCATCTGACTGCTATTTGTAGAGCTGGTTTGAGAAATTTTTCCTTTGCAGAGGCCAAAGAGACTTTCAGGCACCTTCAGCAAACTACAGTTAAAATAACCTTGGTATGAAAACACTCTTGACTGTTGAACAGCTACTCCTGTGTGGCGTGAAGTTGCAGACTGAATCCTGTCACCAGGCTGCTGATTCACTCCACCCCTGGGCTACAGATTCCAGTTTGCCAAAGAGAGCCCACAATCCCCTGAGTGAATCACAGCAGTGCCTGTGCTTTCACCACCTCCCTTGTTTTCACCAAGTCAAATGAGGTGCACACAGAGAAAACCTTCTGCTGTTCATAAAAACATGGTGATATGTCATAATTAATAGCAATATCCTTTCATAAATCTGATCAGTTGCCATGCCACAACCAGAGACACTTTTTTGAAAATGTGGTGGTGAAAATGTGGCTTTTCATTTTCTCAAACTTCTGGTTAGCTTTAAAAGTACTTTAGAAAATGTTTTCATGGCTCTTAAGCAATACTAATTCATGGCAAGGCATGAATGTCATTAAAGGACATCACTGCCAAAACATTTCAAATTTCTGTTTGTGAAGTTAAAAGGAGGAACTAAAATCTTGGCTAGTGCAGAAATTGTAAAAAATTATGGCTTCATTATGCAAGGTAGTCACTGCCAGATGTCAGTCCAGCATTACTTTCTGAAAGAGGAGATGATAATTGTTTCTAGGAGATCTTAGGAAATATCTATGTTTGATTTATTTATAATCCAGTTCTCATGTCAGAGCACTAAAGAGAACATAAGAATGCTGGTACTGTGCTTTGCCTAAAATGGGTGATGCTCTTGCTGAACACAAGTCAATTAATCAAGCCTGTGGAGTTTTGTTTCTTGTGGTATTTGTTGTGGTTTTTTCCACTGATCCCTTTTAGTTACCAGTTGCGGATTGAATGTATGCTGATTTGTGAGGAAACAAAAATTCTGCTGGAGCATCTGTGGCCAAAAGCACAAGCCATCAGGACAGCCTGTGAAAGTAAGTACATCAGTGCTGCACCAGAGCCCAGGTTCAGCCACCCTCTTCTACTTGATTAGCAGCAGTGGTAGCATATGCTATAATCTAATCAAAATTAACCTTTTAATTGCTGAATATGTAGCAAACATCAAAATGATTCTGTAGATTCCTGCTCCTGGAATTCATTCTGCAGAACTGTAGTTTGTACTGTTCTGCTTTGGAGTGGAGCTTCTGTTGGCAAGAATAACATAAATCTCTCTGGTGTCAGTGGTCCGGCAGAGAAGAAGGAAATTTCCTTAATCATAAAATGGTTTGGCTTGGAAGGGTCCATCCTGGCCTTGAACACTTCCAGGGATCACGAAATCACAGAATTAGTTAGATTGGAAATGACCTCATCGAGTCCAACTTTTGACCCATCACCACCTTGTCAATTAGATCTCAGCACTAAGTGCCACATCCAGTCATTTCTTTAACACCTCCAGGATGGGTGACTCCACCTCCCTGGGCAGTCCATTCCAAAGCTTAACAACCCCTTCTGTGAAGAAATTCCCCCTGTGTCCAACCTGAACCTCCCCTGGAGAAGCTTGAGGCTATGTGCTCTCATCCTGTCACTTGTTGCCTGGGAGAAGAGGCTGACCCCTACTTTGCTACAACCTCCTTTCAGGTAGTTGTAGAGCGTGATAAGGTCTCCCCGAGATGGAGATGTCAATGCCAGAATCTGTTTGAATACAGGTTAAATTTTTGTGTGCAGTGGAGATTTTTGTCCATAGGAATGAATCAGTTCCAGTTTCTCCTGTAGTGTGCACAGGCTGCAGTCCAGCTCAGCTCTTCAGTGGAGCAGGCCATCATGGCATACCAGAATCAGGTTTGGCTGCCAAAGAGGACATCCCAGATGATGTTCACCAATGTTTCAGGAGACCCTTTCACATAAAATTAGCCTTAGTTTTAAGTTGTCTCTTTCTTGAAGGTGCTCTTGGATTCCAGCTTCAGTTCAATGGTTTTGGAGAATCATTGTTCTCCTGTTGAACATTTAAAGTGCAAAACCTTTATGTTTGCACAAACTTGGCTATACCTGGTTGTCTGATGCCAGTGCTGTGGTTACTGTTCACTGGGGTGCAATCAACAGCCCTCTGCAGTCCCCCCCGTCATGCCCATCCCTCCTACATTCCATTGTGTGAGTCAGCATTTCTATTCTAGTTCTACCAAAAACTTTATTCTTACCCCAGATTCCCCTGCTAAAATGCACAACTTCTGGTCATTGTTCTCACTAATGATGATAAAAAGGCAAAAAGCCCTTTGCTCTTCTTAACCTAGCATATGTGCTGGGAATGGGGGCTATAGACTTTCACAAGTTTATACACTTTCTCATATGTGGTTCTCCATCATAAAGGTTGCAGGGTTGACACATCTGTACTCCAAACTTAATGTGAAAACTAGTTTTCTATCTACTTGTAAAGAAGAGATCACAATAGAAACTTAATCATTCCACTTCCATTCAGCTGATTTATTTCTGTGCTGGTATTTTTCCAAAGCCATAACAATGGCTTGACATAATCTTGGATGAAAATTTTGTTACCATCACTGTCAAACCTAAGGAAAATCCTATTTCAGATAATTTAATTTAATTTATTAAGAATGTCTCTCTTCTTATTCTTTAGCACTTCTTACCAGTCACCGACTGCCAGTTTTCTGCCAATTGATTCTTAAAGTTGGAAACTTTCTGAACTATGTAAGTAAACTGATTTCTTTACTTGCTATATTCTAAAGATAACAGAACATACAAGGCACGACTTGGCAACTGAAGGAAGGAACTTTTTTTCTGTATCTTCTAGGGGCATCACACTGGAGATGCTGGAGGTTTTAAAATTAGTGCCTTGCTCAGACTAAAAGAAACAAAAGCAAACCAAAGCCACATCACTCTGCTTCACTATATTTTGGAGGTACAACAAAACTGGGAAATTATTCCTGTGTGCATCATTCTCAAATATTAATTCCCCAGAACCTAAGGGGCTTTCACTTCAGTAGTATCCCTCCATTGGTATCTGGATGGTGAGCCTCCGTGCATGAAATACAATGAAATCTTTTCCACATTTCTCTGTGCAGATGGGATCAAACTCATTTGCAATAATGTTTAGAGAGTTAGCACTAGGTTTCCTTTCTCAAGTTCACTTGACATGTCTGCTTGGTGTTTTCTTTATCCTCTTCTCCAACTGCTCTCTTGCACTGACGTATATCCTAAACGTGTCTGTCAAAGGAAATTTATTTTGGTGGTATGAAGACAACATCAGCCTGCACACTGTGGCAGCTCATGGGATGTAAGCCTGGGCACTTAAAAGAGCCTTTTGCTTTCTTTTTAACTCCCTGTGGGTGCCAACATGAGGAAAAGAATGAACAAGACTGAATTTATCCCTACAGTTATAAGAACGAAACTGGGGTGTTAATTTTTCAGTCCTGATGTTGTCCAGCTGAAAAACTTTCATACCCTTAGACTGCCTGTGTAAGCTAACAATTTTTTTCCCTTCAATTTTAGGAGGTCGAAAAAAACCACAGAGATCTGCTGCAGCTTCCCAGAGATCTTGACTTTGTTTCCAAGGCAGCAGGGTAGGACTTTATTGTTTGTTTCTGTCATGTATGAATTGCCAACCTCTTTAAATCTAACGAGGAGCTGAGTCATTTTATGGTGGTGTAATAAGGTCACAGGACTTCTCTGCTGTGGGAGAGAGTGGTTGCCTTCCAACACCAAACAATGTTGAGATTTATGAATCAACCTGGCTAACTTTTATGTGGGGCTCAGTGTGATTTTTCTTTTGATTGTTGCAGTACTACCTTAGTAGTAAAACTGTGTAGACAGGAAACTTCCCTGATTTTCAAGGACTAGATTCTTCTTCCACATATTTCAGTAGAGACATAACTTCCCTGAAATTTCTCAGTCATTTTTAGTTGCAAGCCCATCAGGAGGTGCAGAGCAGGGGTAAGGAAGGAATGACTGAGATGATTTATGGCAACTGGGGGACCTCAGGACTCCCTGAGTGGAGTATCAGCACGTTTCTAATATATGTGGGTAGAAAGAAAAAATCTGTTTCCTCAGACTTTCAACTTTCATCCCATGTGCCTGAAAGGCTCATGAGTCTATCAGCAGCTCTTTCTGTTAAGCTCAGATGAATCACATGGAGATATGTTAAATTACGTTAATCAGAATCCACATTTAAAGCACCAGGATTAACATCTTTAATCCTGTTATGAATTCATGGGATTAATAGGAACCTTGAAGTGGTTTAGATTTGTAACTCGAAGCAGGGGTAACTTCTAAATCTGGAGATGTACTGACATTTATAATGTAACAGCTAAATAATTTTTTAAAAGTATTTTAATTTGGTAGTTGAACAGAAAACACTTCAGCCTTTGTGAGTTATCTTTGCAGAATTTAAATTGGATGTTGCTCTGAACCATGAATTTCTTCTTGGATTGTGTCATAATAGAAATACTTTTCTTATCCGAAACTAGATCTTGCTCATCAATGATACAAATATGCTCTTCTTTACAAAGTAATTGCCCTCTAGTTCAGTCAAACTCTAAAACTTACAAAATTGATTTGCTTAATCAACCTGTGGAGAACTGTGGACAATGCAAATCCTGCAAGGGACTCTTTTAGGGCTGCTTACATGTGGATGCACCGTGAAAGACCAAGCCAAGTTTTGCTGATTCAGTAGATTTTGTCTGGCACGAAGAGTAGTTCAGAAGTACAGAGGATGTTGGTTTGGCAGCGTTTGGGTTTGGATCTCCACGTGAGCTAAAGTAACTCAGAGAAGAGATACAATTTTGGACTATAAATAGACTAGGGAGAAAAGGCAAGGAGGGAAAAGAACTAGCTAAATAAGGACACTATTGGCATGGGGAAGATGAGCTTGTGTTGCCTATGAATAAAAATAGGCTGGAAATTTTTTGGAGTTTTTTGAATACTAGGACAGGGAGGTTCTGTGAGGTTCTTCCACAGTCTGTCCAGGGAGGTAGTGAAGGCAAAAGCACAGATTCTTTCTTAGATGAAGATTTGAGCACATAAAAAAAGAATTTACATAGAGGAGAACCACCTGCAAAAGCAGGGCTGGACAATTAATTCTACATTCATTTGCAGAGATTATAATGTTTGTAATAACCTTACAGAAAACAAAAGACTTACCCCTTCAATGTATCTTTGTGGACCTTTCAGAATCCACATTGATGTCATGCGGGCTGAGGCAGGTGCCAATTTGAAGAAACTGTTGGAAATAGAGAAACGTTTATTGTCATCAACAGACGATTTAAAAGTACAGCATGGACAATCTGTTCAAGTAGGTCATGTGAGTGTGGCACACTTCCCATATTTCCCATATTTCTTCCTAAACCCCCTCTGCTCAAAGGCACTGTGATTCAGGTTGCAACTGGATGCAGAGCCCTATGGGAAAGGGGTCATAACTACCCTCCTCCTGTGTCCTGATGGAAGGAGCATCCCGGATTTTCCTCCATTTTTGTAATGTGATACTGGGATATGGACACAGCTGTAATACTGGGATATGGCAACAGCTGAGGATCAGACAGCTGTTTGTGTGGGTAAAAGAAAGGAAGGCCCTAAATATGAAAATTAGGCTGCAACTATAAATGTGTATGGTACAGTACAGAAACATGTTTTGTTTGGGGGTTAAAGTGAACAGATTTGCAATATGATTTTTTTCTCCACACATATTTCCTAACATCCTAGCTTTTCATATTTGCAAAACAGGCCACTTAACTAAAGCTAAAAGGTAGAAATCCTGGTGCTGTATTTCCCTTGGCCAGTAATCCCAGGTAGTGCCTAATTTCCACGGGGCTGTATGGAGAAGTGCAACTTTCATCATGGAATGAGCTGCTTTGGGCCAAATGAAATGAGGGGAAATGCAGATGGTTGGATTCAGAAGTAAATATCACACACTGTGAACCAGCCTTATTTGTCAGTTTTTTAAAAACTGACTGCTCTCTGTTAACTGGCTTGAGTCTTGTGGGCAGCTCAGAACATGCTACTTCTTAATTTGCATAAATTGTGTTGCAAAATGTGTCTCAGGACAGCCTCGATGCTTCAAAGGACCTGCAGAAGGAGTTTGTCACCATTGAAAAGAAGAAGGAAGAACTTGCTGATTATCTTTGTGAAGACCGAACAAAATTGTCTTTGGAAGATGTATTTAGCACAATGAAAACCTTCAGAGAGATCTTCCTCAAGGCCTTACAGGTGGTTTGCATTTGTGAATGTTTAGAAATAGGTTGAGAACTTTTCTTTTTTTCTTAAGCAAGGAAGAATTTGCTTTTTCTTCTATTTCAAGCTGGGCTACCTAACCCTGGCTGCAGAAGCAAATGAAAGTAATTTTATGTGCTTGCAACCTGCAGTGGCAAATGGGCATGTGGACAAATATAAAATGGGATTTTTTTTTTTTTTTTTTTGCTATGGGGAGCTAAGGACCCTTCAAGTTGTTTTTTCCACTGTAAAATTATTAGCCAGTCCTCAGTGCAATAGGAGCTTCATGGCATGTGAAGGAAATGCAACATGACATGCTTTATAGGCTTTGCAGATAGGCCAGAGGTAGATTTTCCAACAGGCAAAGCCTAATTGGAAGATATGTTTACATGTCAGTATTTCATTGTACTAGTTAGTTCCAAACAGTATGTTTTGGATTCCCAAGAAATCCCTGATTCTCCCAAGAGATTATATTTGGCACTTTATTAACTTATAGGATTGTGCTCCTTGCAATAAGGGGTCAGAAAACAGCAACTTCCCTGTAAAAGTTGTGTAGAGAACCTCCCAAGCAGTAAGCCTCCAGTAAGCTTCCTTTTCACAACCCCAGCTACATACTAATGTATGTTCCTCTAGGGTTTTCTTAATGCCAGGGGACAGTGGCTTCACATTTAAATATTTTAACAGCAATAATTTCCCGCTCCTGTGCTGACTCCAGGAGAGGCCCAGCCTTGGATTTGCCTTATGTAGAGGCAACCATCCACCTTACAAAAAGAGTTGCAAGAATACAGACAGCTCTGCTGGTCAAGAGAGGCTGGAGGAGTGTTTTAGGGCAGACCATAGCTTCAGATGAAAACAATGGAGTTTCTGAGGAAGTGGTAGAAGATGAAAAATATATCCTGTACTGTTCCCACTACCTGCTTCTCCTGTGGGGCACTGGGCTGTAATGTTCCAAGCAATGCAGATACCCAGGTTCTGAAATAATGTGATACTGCCACAGACAGTCTGGAGAACAAACCCTACAAACCACAGATGTTTTGGCAATATGCTTGATCCTCAAAGTTTATAAAACTCTGAACACGAAGGAAAGAATTAAGAGAGTCAGGAACAGAATGGCTCAGCATCTGTGGAGAGCTATACTGGAAATTTACTGTGAGGGGTAATTCCAGGTACTGCAGTTCTTTTAAGAAACAGTCGTAATAAAGGCTGTGTAGTGTCCTAGTATAGCTGCAGGAGATGTAAACTACATTTCTGGGTGCTGCTTGTTCACAGCCAGGTTGGAGCAACTAGAAGGAAGCTTCTTTTTATATACCCAACACATAAACTCCCTTTCATCCTATTTTCAGTTCCATTTCTCAGCAGCACCTCCCCTTGAAGGTACCACAGCTGTTAGCCATGTTGTGTGCATCTCGTACCTTCACTGCAGACCTGTAAATAATCTCCTCTTCCTTCTCGCCTTGCTTTCTCCCTATGGCTGCAGTTTGAGGTGAAAAGTTGAAGGTTTTAATTTTTAAAGCATCTTTTTGTTCTGTAATTTTGATTTTTTACTACAATCAGCCACAGCCGTCTTCTCTTCCCAGTGCCATTTACTTTAAGCTTTAATGCTAAGGTGTAACTTTTATTTTGAGATCAGTCTTCTGTGTAAAGCAGGTCTCTTAGTGCTACCAAAATCATTAGTGCTATCTTTCCGTTCCCACATCAAATAAGAAGAGAAATAGTTTTGATAAATAGTGGTTCTTCATGTCTCCTGAGCTTACCTACAGAGATTTTGGTTTTGTTACCTTGTATAAACAAGATCTTTCTCCCTTCCCTGAGGGTTCTTTCCCACTTCTTGTCCTCCAGGTAACAAAAAGTGAGCCACACAAATGGAATTACTATAATAAGGTTTTGCCATATTTCTCTCCACCTCCTTGAAGAGAGTAAAAAAAAAAAAAGATCTCCAAAACTGACTCAGTGAAAGGGAACTGGTTCATCACCCAGGGCTGATGACTGTTTCACCAGTTCTCAAAAAATAAAAGGAGCAGATGGCAGGAGGAAGGAGACAGGGAGAAAATAGCTTCTCAGCTCAAGGAAAAAAAAAGCCAGAATTGGAGTTGTGCTGAGAACTGAGTGGTAAAATTGTGGGGAAAAGAATCACTGTGTGATTATAAGGGAGTGGGGGGAAACATTTGATTTCCCTTAGCATTTGCAGCTGTTTAAAGAAGGGAGGTCCCAACACAGAGATGGTCCAATCTTGGGATAAAGAGAAAAAAATGTTAACCAAAATCTACTCTAGGAAGTACTCAGTTGGTGCCAGAGGTTATACAGACAGCTCTGCACAGGGATAGTTCCTCGCAGTGCTCCCCTGGGACAACTGAGCTGGAGCAGCTGCTCAGTAGGGTGCCTGTGCTGTTGGAACAGGATGTGCTTTAGACAGTGTGGGGATAAAGAGTTGTCATGGAGCATCTTTTAATTCAAAGATAAAGCAAGTATCTATCATCCCACAAAGTGCAAATCCAAAGCAACATCGTTTTTCACTGAATCTCATCCCTGCAGCTGCTTTCAGTAATCCAGGAGGGTGGAGAGGGGATTGTGAATATTCATTCCTCTGCCTTGCAACCACTTTACCTTCTTGGGCTTTCTTGTGCTGAAGAAACTCTGTTAATTTGCATTGAATTGTTATGCGGGAATTTTATTTTTTTTTTTCAATTTTTCTGAAAGATTCAGTTCAGGCTTGTTTAATCTATAAATTTATTCTTAATGTGTTTCAGTTTGTTCTAACTACTGTGTGTGCTGCTCAAGTAGCAGGACAATGTATCCATGAATTCATCTCCTTTATTTCTTGTGTCATATTACGTAGAAACCTTCTCCCAGGACCCACAAATCTGCAAGTCTCTCAACAACCATAATACTTCAAAGACTTCATGGTAAGGCACAGCAAGAATTAATCAGGCAAGCATGTAGGAGGCATATACTGATAGAAGGCTTCTAGCCCTCCAAAAGACTTCACCACCTGTACCTCATTCTTTCAGAAGCACCCTCTGTTCAGGGCCAATAGATCCTTTTCTTTCTTTTTCAAGAGTACAATGTTTTTCTTTCCTTTTCTAGGAATCCAGTGAAGGTCCCTATAGCCTTGAGCCTATAATGCTCCTATATTTCAGACAGAATAACTCTGTTGATGTTTACAAGTTTATTTGTTTGGAAAGTTCTTAAAACAAAAGGATCCTAGGCTTTTAATTTCTATAAAGGCTGTAAGAAACCTGTGCATGTTTCCTGGGACTTATTCTGCCCATCTTATGGAAATAGTGGCAGATGATCCGTAGAAATCAACCAGGTTTGTCACTATAATGGGAAAATGTATTTTCTGCTTCAAACTCTCTGCAAAGAAGACCAGACATGTCTCATCAAGAATCCTATCTGTACCAAATCATCAATATCTTTCTGGATGTTATTAAGTCTTTTCATATGACACAAATCTCTGTGACAGCAGGCCTTATAACTACTGATCTACCTGCAATGCATAGGTTAGCTACTCACTGGTTGCAATGAAAAGCTGGGAAGCTTCCAGGTGGGATGACAGTGTTCTGGTGATGACTACAGCTCTGGAACAAGGACTGCATTTAAGAAAATGGCTTTTATCATCTTAATGTTCTGCTACAGGCATCTCAGTTGTTCAGAACTACTTTTTCCTAAAACTGTGCTACTTATCAAAACCCAGAAATACTCTTCCACTGAGAGTAATGCTCTTCTTTTACTAGTGATAATCGTTCAACTTCTTTTTCTTCCTCCACTAATCATATCATTCTGGTACCAGCAGCTCTGTGGAAACCAGAGTCCTGCCTGTCTGCATAAATCCCAACAGGATTTATTCCATCCTGGCAGTTATGTGAGTGGTACTAACAAACATCCAGCCTGGCCTCTGCCCCTGAACACTAATGCAGAAATACTGCTGGCAAATTTAACGGGAGCCTGAAGAGAAACTGTGAATTGCTGTTTAACACAGTTGAACAGCTCCTGAAAATTCTGGTAGAAATCCCTGAATACAAACAAGGTTGCTACGGGATAAATCTCTAGAATGCTAATTAAGTTAAACTAATGTTCTGTTTTGTGGACAAAGGGACTAATTAAGAAGAATGCATTTCAGTCCATAGTGAAAAGTTGCAGTTAAAGCTGATTAAATAGTTTGCTGGTAACATCATCACATGGAGAAGGCCAAAGGGATTGACCAGGAAGCTCCGTTCTGCTGTTTACCCCCAAATCCCGGCAGCTGAGATTTTTAAGTGTGCATAGGTTGTGTCAGAGTAGCTATTCATTGCAAACTGAGTTTCTTAACAAGCTTCTCCTTCAGTAACTCTTATTTACTTTTTTATTTGTTATTCTGTTCGAATGCAGGAAAATCAAGAAAGGAAGGAGCAGGTTGCAAAGTCTGAGAAAAGGAAGAAAGAACTTAAAGGAGAAGATGCAAAGAGGCTAAAGAGAGAGTATGGAAAGTACAGTACATTTAACAAAAATTGATTGTTTTTATTAGCCAGTCTTTTGTTAATTAGAAGGAATTTATCCATAAACTGTGGCTGATCTAATACAATGAGAGTGATTTTGCCATGGATGATGTTGTCAAGCAGATAGTGTGTTAAGACAGCAATTATCAATTTTCCAGTGCAAGTGAATGCTTGGAAGAAATCATGATAGGGATGCTGGAAAAAATGTCACCCACCACTTTGCTAAGAGGTGAAGGGTATCCTGCTATTGCTCTGCATAGTTGTTTGGAGACTTTTAGGGGTATGGAAAGCTGCACAGACTTGAAATTCATGCAGCATGTGTCTGGTGTTATTGTTACCACAACATTGCTCTTTTCTCATCAGAGATCTGATTCCTTAAAGCAGTTATGTCTGTGCTTGAAGGAGTCTCTGTGCTCTGCTGAAGCACAGCTGATTGATGCAGTAAAGCACTTGCTGTGCTGGGCCTCCCTGGGTGTGAAGCACATCTAATGCTAACATTGGCATGTGTATATTTTAAATTTTTATTTTGGCAAATACTTGGCATCCACTTTTATTGAAGACTTCTGCCAATAACATTTGGTTATGATTCTTGGTTCTTCAGAGAACCGCTGCAAAAAAGGCATTAGTAAATCTGAGTGGAGTTCATGCACATTACACTGGATGATCAACCCTTGGAAGAATGTGTTTTTTCTTGTAGCTGGTGTCTAAATAGATGACCTTCTTTTAGCTCCTCTTTCACTGTTATCTTTAGAAATACAGTTTTAAAATACATAAAATCCATTGAAAACTGACCAAAACAAAGTTTTTAGTGTTGTCTTGACAAGTTCTACCACAAATGTTTTGCATACTTTGCAGTCATAACACACTGAATGTAAAGCTGCAGATTAAAACAATAAACCTTTATGCTATAAATACAGAAAAGTAATTTAGTATATGATAAAGTGACATTAAAAGCAAACGTCACCAGCTGTAAGAATTAAAGGGCTGCTTGAAGCCTATAAAGAAAAAGAGCACCAGACCAGAAGAACCTTCTGTATTTACAACAGGAAGTTTAGGTGGAACTGTTGTTATTTTTGGTCCTTTGTGAGAAGGCGGATTTAATTCTAGGGGGGTATAAACTTAAACATGAAAGAGCATTTAGAGTCTGAATTATTTTTCAGCACTTGTTTTAGAGAACTGTGCATAACAGTGGTAACAATGAGAATCAGGAATTTTTATAATCTATTTTGATCTTGCTTGGGATATGGTGACGTAAAATAAAGAGGGTGTCAGCCCTGGCATCACAGGATGTTGAAGCTCATCTTAACATTCTTCAGTCTATGTAAAACATTTTTTCTTTCTTTTTTTTCTTTAATCATATAATCAGCAAGTTAAGTCTTTATTTTCTGAGGAAGGGAACAAAAAGACAGTAAATCAGTTGAACCCCTATCAGCACGTGCTTACAGGATTATCAAGGCCTGGTTTGGTTCCACAAAGAATGAAGCACACCTTTAACTTTGCAGGTATCTCCCTTGGTGCCAGTGATATGCAGCACACAGGGCAATCCTGCTTAAGGTCCCAGTTCTGCAGTCTTTGAATCTCTGACCTTAACCGCAGTCACATGCTCCGTCAGTGTGAATATCTGGTTTATCCAGTTGTCTGAGGATCATTTCCCTGCAGCTGACAGATCTGCCAGGGACAGCACACAGCAGCAATATCCTGTAGGGCAGGCAATAGTCTCGCTCTCCTCAGTTCAAACAGGAGAGGTGAAGGCAGAAGCACCCATCGCTGATGTGTCATTAACAGATTACAAGGGAGGGCTTGAGGTACTGAGAGCTGCTGAGAACCAGGCCAAGTCAGAGATTGTGGTTCAGACGTATGGTAAAATTAAGAGAAATGAGCAATATTCTACTGGATTCCACATATTAAAAACAGGTTTCCTGTGAATAATATTTAAGATAGGATTTCCAAAATTTGGTGACAGGCTCCTGATTATTTTAGGGACTCAGACATTTAGATTTTGGGGTTTTTTTTAACTTCTCTGAACATGTTTACATATGTATGTACATTAAGATTTTTTTTCCCATGTTTGATAGTGGATTAAGCAACTCTCCTGCTTTATTTTCTTCAGCTTCTGTTGCAGCCATTACTGGGCATTTAAATTCTTCTGGAGAATTCTGTCAGATACTTGCAAGGACTATATTCTGTATGTTACTTCAAGAAAAACATCATATATTATATATGTGTTATTTCAAGAGAAATAGCAACCAGAGGTTTCTTTAGCTAACCAAGTGGAAAAATGAGCTGCTTCTAATGGAAATTTGGGAGTGCAGCTAATGACCAGAGTAAGCAACAGAACAAAAACACTTAAGAATAAAATATGCAATTGTGCAGTTAAGTATCTGGCGAGAATTTATGTGTGTTACTATAATACTGTAACTGCAGCAGAAAATGAAATGGTATTAAAAGATAAAGAGCAAGTAAATTTTGATGATCAGTACAGGAGTTCCAGAGCATAACTACCATTGTTACACATAGAAACCAACGGCAAAAGCAGATCTCCATTCCAATTTCATATATTGACATATCCAGGGTAACATACAAGAGCTTTTCTCTGGCAAAATTCTTATTCTATGTACTTACACAGGACTTACTCATTTGGCTGTAAGTATCCAGCTGATATATGATAAAATGTCAGCAACAGAAATTGGTCTTGCAATAGTAAAAGCATCTAGTCTTCAAGAGCTGGGGAAATCAGCTAATATTCTGCTGATAAAAGCTTACTAGATTACTGTTGTATTGCTTGGATTTGTTTTTTTTAAAGCACCTAATAATGGTTTAAAAACTGTGTATTGAGGATAAGTGCAACTTTCAGTGTGGAGTTTTCTTACAACAATTATACTATAATACGTTTTGTAATCCAGGGTGTATTTCACTTTTGTATGTCTTCATTTTAGTAAACAGAGCTAAACAAAAGTACCTGAATCTGTGAATTGCGGGTTTAAATCACACACTAGCAAATAAGACCCTGAGCAAATGTTTTTCCTGTGTTGATTGTGAATACTGTCATGGTATTTTTATTTTATTTATTTTTAAGTGCAAATGAAAAGATAGACTATCTGGCCTTTAATCTCCTAAGGAAGATGGTGAGTAAATGAGAAAAAAGCTTCTTAATTGCATCTGGCAATATAAAACTGTTAAGGAGTTAAATTAATTGCACATGAACTCTGGAAAACTGCAAAGATTCTTTTTTTTAAAGAAACCAAAAAAAAAAGACTTGACCTGCACTCCAGAGCTCAATGAGTTTGTCACAGTTCTTTCACTGGGAGCCTGGCAGATTTCAGGCCATGGTCTCAGGGCATAAATGAGTATAACCATATCGCAGTGTTCCTTTAATCTCTTTTTTAAATATACATCTCCCTACACAATCTCCAAATCTTATACTGGCTGGAGAGGTGATTCAAATTGAACTAATTTCATTAAAATATGTCTTTAAGTTTTTCCACAGGCTTTATGCAACCTTATTTCTGTGCACATTGTTTACTCACATAGCTGAAATAATATGAACAAGCCTCCAGTTTTGCTATCAGCTTATTTGTTGGGCAGAGAGAGAGAAGTTGTAGCTGGCCCATCCCTGGGAGTATTCAAGGCCTGGTTGGATGGGGCATTGAGCAACCTGATCTAGTGGAACATGTCCCTGCCCATGGCAGGGGGTTGGAATGAGATGGTCTTTAAGGTCCTTCCTAACCCAAACCATTCTATGATTCTATGATTCAACTACTAGAGGGCTTACTCTAGGATTCCACAGACTAAATAAATTCCTGTTCATATCTCTAGTCAGCAAAAAGAGATCTGAAGCAGCACTGATTGTCACATCCCTCCTGAGACCCTTAACTTCTTGAGCAATCTAGGGTGACAGTTGAATCATTTCTGCCTGATCTCTTCTCAAAAATGCCCAAAGACACAAGAATTCTGAAGTCGGGACAAGCTGCTGCTGTGCTCAAATGCTGTCCTGAGGAGCTGTGTTGGAGCAAAGCTGGTCTTATTCACCGCTTCCATTTCAAGCTTGCTAAAGCTTTATACACCTGTCCATGTTTATCAGATTAGTTTGTAAGTCTAATAAAAGATGCAAACACTTTTCATTTCATCCTATGCACAACAGAGAAAACACATTACCACTCCCTTTTAATTTGCAGCAGCATTTACATATTT
Source organism: Pseudopipra pipra (assembly GCF_036250125.1). Taxonomy (NCBI): domain Eukaryota; kingdom Metazoa; phylum Chordata; class Aves; order Passeriformes; family Pipridae; genus Pseudopipra; species Pseudopipra pipra. The sequence goes on from NC_087554.1 coordinate 56,597,512, forward strand.
GGTGGGTGTTATCATGTCACCCTTCGTCTCATTTTTCCTAGACTAACAACTCTTTCTGTTTTTCAGCCTCAGACTTTCCTAGTTTTTTCATCCTAGGGTTTTCCAGACCTATGTTCATGCAATTGTGGCTCTCTTCCTCTCTTTCTTCAACTGGATCTCATGTTCCCCACAATGCAATGCTGGGCCTCCAGCTGGGCAGTTCAGAGTGAAAGGACACCTGCCTGCATTTTACAGGTTGTTCTTCCATCTCAGCATGGTGTTTGACTTTCCTGCAGCCATGTTAACATTTTGACTCCTTTTCAGAGAGGCATCCTGGTTTCCAGCATGATATTTGTCGCTTTCAGCTTCATGCCATCTGCACTCTAAATAAATGCACTCCATTGCATACTCCAAGTCTTTCATGGAAACAGGAAAAAACCCTAACTACAAACACGGCCTTTATGATTTGATGTATGCTTTGTCCAAATAATTCATTCCTTACTACTCTTCAATCATAGATCTTCATGTGCTTTTGCACCATTTTACTATATTTATCAGGGCTGTGAACAAACAAGGGTTTGTTAAAAATGCAGTTCTGAAAAGAAACAGTATAGTGTGGGTTAATTTATTCTGAATTTAATCTAAAGTGCATTGCTTTAATCCATGCACATATTTTGTTCCTATCAGTTGCCCTAAAGTAAAAAGCACTGCATTTTTTTATCTGAGAAGGTAAATGCTGGAATTTTTTTTCTGTGGAATTGCAAAGGTCAAGCGTTGCAGATGAATTGGTTTTAATGGAAAAGCTCTCGGGAAGATGGAGCTCCTCTGAGACACCAGTTCTGATCACTGAGCTAACAGCTCATTCCCTTCTCTATCAGTATCCAGCACTAAGTGACTCAGAGGGGACAGGGACACTGCCTACCCTTACAAGTCTCATGGAACTCTGCACGACCCCACTGTTAATGTCTTACTCAATTTTAAAGTCAAATATTTTCTTTTAACTGAGCAAAATCTACCTTGAATATTTGATTTTCTTTCATCTCACACATCAAAATGTATTTAAATCCATTGATGTCCATGGATTTGAGTTTGCTTTTGACTTGGCATAAGAAGAATAATAAATCACTTTGAGTAATTAACTGTTTCATATTATTTTCATGCTGAGCTAAATGGTTTGAACTTTTATAAAAAGAAGTGTTCCCCAGTTGATTAGTTTTCTTGTAAAGTATTTGGTATTTTTTTAATGTAAAACAGTTTGCAGAAATAGAATATTTGACATTGGTGGCCCTGGAAAGAAAACACAACTGGAGTTTCTGGCCATCTCAAAATGACAATGGATGCACCTTTCTTTGCACAAAAACATGCAGAAATTTCCATCAAGCCAGTCACTTTGAAGATATATGAAAGTTATGAATGTATTCTTGTGGCTGAGAGCCAGAAAGACCAAATAGCTGAAAACTCTGTCATGTCCAGTCAAAAAAACTAGAGTCTGTCCTTAAGCAGGACAATTTATAAGTGGTCATGCCAGGATGATTTGCTTTTAAAAAAACAAGAGCATAACCAAAACCCAAACAAACGCAGGAACAGCAATAACATCACTCTGGAAAAATATTTGAGTTCCTATACTAATAGGTGTAGAGTATCATAAAGAGAGAAAAAAAAACCCAAATATGCAGGAATGGTAATACTAAATGCCATAAATATAATAATAAATAAAACTCTGGTGTCCTCTCTGACTTCAAATGTAGCTGTAAACAGCTTCTTTTGCAGAGAGGCAGCACCAGGAGTATGTATTTCTTGAAGCAAAGAAGGTTTTTATATTCTAGTTGTGTGGAGCTGACTCACAAGTCATCAGTTTTGAGGAGAACTAGAGGAGAACTAATAAGGGAACTAAGTGACACCACTGCTACATTTTGCTGTCCTTGGGGCTACTGTTTTCAAATTGTGAAAACAACCATAAACATAATGCCTGACAAATATTTATTCCACAATGAGATGGTGCAGCTTTTATTATTTTATGGACAAAATTATTTTGTTACTAAGCAGCAAAAAAATCTGAAACGTGACAGAAGAGTGAGAGAAGCTTTAGAGGAAAATTTGAAATAAAATGAAAGCCTGGAAGTGAATGAAACTGGGATAGAGTACAGAAGGGAAAAGCAAAAGTAAAAACAGATCACTCTGGCACTGGTGCCCTTTGACAACTATCAAGATAGACCAAATGCAGTAGACATGGACTTCATTAAGGCACTCAGTGTGGTACAGAGCATGGGGTGAGAACAATTACAAGAGAGGCTAAAGGTATCAAGTAAAGAGAAGTCATTAACAATAATTTCTGTTGCACAGCAGGACCAGACTGGCTGCATATGTTCGAGGAGATGACAGACCAGAGCAGAAATTTTTCAGATGAGGTCCAAAAGCTGTCAGTGCATGGCTGGGAAGAGAAACGTGGACAGCTCTGGGAGTTCCTACGTGAGACAGAACAAGTTCAAGCTCTAGTGGTCTGACATTGGGCAGCTCTAGACTGGCTGGTACCAGGGCAAGAAGCCCAAAGAGCAAAGCCTGTACCTGAGCAGCTGTGGCTGCTCTATTTCTGTGCATAATAGACCACAAGAATCAAACACCTTAAAATAATCCACAGTAATGTTCCATCCTGTATTGGGTCTGGCTGAGATGGAATTAATTTTCCCTGTGCCAGCCCTCCTAGTGCTGTAATTTGCTTTGGTAGCTAGAAGGGTGTTGATAACACACCAGTGTTTTGCCTATTGCTGAGCAGTGCTTGCACAGCATCAAGGTTGTCTCTCCAACATTCCCCCCTTCACCAGTAGGCCTGGGGGTGGGCAAGATCTTGGGAGGGGTCATAACCAGGATACCTGACCCAAACTGATCAAAGGCTCTACTCAGCCAAAGCTAAGACAAAGGAGAAGGAAGGAAGGCATTCATTATTTATTACATTTGTCTTCCAGGGCAACCACTACACATACTGAAGCCCCACTTCCCACAAAATAGTCCAATATTGCTTGTTGATGGAAAGTAGAGAATTAAATCTTTTGGGTTCTTTCCTTTGCTTACATGCAAACAACCTTTGCTTTTGCTTTAGTAAACCCCCCTTATCTTGGATCCATGAGTTTTTTCCCCATCTTATTTTCTCCGCCCCTGTTCTGCTGAGGAGAGGAGTGAGGGAGTGTCTCGGTGAGCAACTGGCTTCAGCCAAGGTCAACCCACCACACATCCTTACAACTGAAGAAATTGTCAAAAATAAAAATAAAGATTAAAATTCTATAATGGAAAATTCTGAAACCCAAGCTGGAGGCTTGTCTTTCAGTCCATGTTAGATTGCACGTGGCATCTGGCTGTGAATATATACATCAAATGCCAAGTAGCTGAATTGTGCATGTGAAGTGCCAATGGCAGAAAGCAGCAGTGGTATTTCAGTGTGTGAGATACCAGCAGTGCAGTGAAGTGTGGAAAAGGAGCTGACTTTCATTGTGTATGTGAAACTTGGCAAGTCCAGGAATGTTTTAGATGAGATATCTCCATCTGAAAGGAGAAGACATTGATCTCCACATAGAAGGTACTAGGGTACTTGGTGTGTACTATTTTAGCTGCCCATATGCAAGAAGAATGAACCAAATTCAGAACAGGTGCAGGGCAGGCAGGTGAGAATGATCAGCAATTTGAGAGTCTGTCTTTAGAGATGAGTGAAAAATCTTGTCTTTTTCTGCAGAGCAAAACAAAGCCAGAGACTGGATGTAATTCCCTCTATAAATAAACACACGGGAAAGGAAAAGCAAGAAATACTTAAACTAAACGACAACATCAGCACAGAACATATAGATATAAATTGGCCAGAAGTCTGGAAATTAGCAGAGGTTTCTAACAGCTCTGGAACTTATTCATTAGGAACAGCATTGTGTTGTATGATTTTGTTGACTGCAGAAGCCAAGGAAACTAGGCTCAAACATCAGAAGTTCCCTTCCAGTCTTCTCTTCCATATTTATCACCTCCACTAATCAATGCTAAATACTCAGCCAGAGCATACAGAGTGTTAAATCTTTTCTACCTCCTTTTCTTAGAGGAAATACTGCAAATGCTAGAAATTATGTAAAGCAAGTATTTGCTGTTTGCCACCATGAACCCCTACAAGGTCCTGGAGTCTGGATTATGTCCTATGCTACTTCTATACATGCACACACATAAATTCATACATGTATGTGTACAGGCATGGGTAGATGTTTACAAGCACACATATGCATGACTGAAATGGGCCGGGTTTTTTTATTTCTCAGGAGTTCATTAGGGTAGTCCAGTACTATCTTTTTCTTCCTTATACTAGAGTAACGAATTGTGGAACCACCCTTCTGCATTTTGAACACTGCACAAGCCACGTGTCTGTGTGATCTCATATATACCACAGCGTCTCATCTGAGCCGGAGTGTAAGAGAAGGAATGTGTCACTGGAAAACGCTGAATTTCTGTCCCTTACTCTCTTGGTAGGGATCGCACACATGCAATTGCCAGGAGGAGTGTGGAAGCAGCAGCTGGTACAGTTCCCCCTGCCTGAAGCTGTGACCTGGTATGTTCTCCTGTTTAGCTTCCGTGCATGTGTGTGTGTGCGCTGGTATGTATGTGCACATATGCACCTCACACTAACACAGGTGAATGTGCCTCAAACTAGTCTGTTAACCTTACACATTTCAAGTTGCTTCTTTTAAGGTCATGGTACCACATGCCTGGAGCTACAGAATGCATGTTGCAGAGAAATTCAAGCGTAACCTATGGCTCGTGCATGGAGAAGGAGTTATGGGTGACAGGCATGGTCTGTTCGCCTGTCGCACCACAGAAGTGGGTCCCTGCGACACAGTTCCACATGCCTCGTTTGTTTATCTGTCTCGTACTAGTTGTCCTGTGTTTTTTCAGGTCAGTGTGTGAGTGCATGTGTGGGTGTGCATGTGTGCCTTGCCAAAATAGTCTCGGGTATCTCAGGCCATGGGACAGACTATGTATGTGCCTGTCAACAGGGTAATAATGCCAGTTCAGTAACAACAGTCATATGTATTTTAGGCTAAGGTGTGCGTCAGTCAAACTCCAAGTGCGCCTTGCCTGTGTTTGTCGGGCCAGCGGGTGGATGTTTGTGTCTCATGATCCCTGTGTGCCAGAGCAGCTTGTCTGCTTGTCTCTCTCCCTCTGACTGTTGCATATCACAGGATACTCTGAGTGTATGTGCCAGGATTCTCCGAGAGCTAAATTCTGTGTATGTCTAACAGCAACAGTCCCAAATGCCTCAGAGCAACCTCTGTCTTGCAGTGATAGTAGCCCATGTTCCTCAGGCCAGTGTCTGTCTGTCTGTCAGTGACACAGGCTCATGTGCCTGAGAACACTGTATGTGCCTCACAGTGACACACTGTCACACCTCAGTGACAGTGACAGTGACAGTCACGCACCTCAGTGCAGCATGTGTCCGTACATCCCCATGACACAGCCCCACAGGCCTCAGACTGATGTGACAGCCACATGCCTTGGACCCGTGTGCCATGGCTCTGTCACACAGCCGTGTGCCTCAGCCCCTGACAGAGTGACACAGCCGCACACCTCACACCCGTGGGTAAGCGTGCCTTGCAGTGATGCAGCCCTGCATGACCCAGCTCCACGTCTGTCTGTCTGTCAGTCTGTCTGTCTGTGCCAGAGGCCCACCTGCCTCAGACTCACATGTCTGCCTGAGGGTGTCATGGGCTCATGTCCCTCTGAGGTGCCCCCGTCACATGCGAGCCCCAGGGCTGTGCACACCCCACGGTGCCACAGCCTCCACATCTGGGGGTCGGTGTCCATGTGTGTGAGGAGACTATATGTGTGTGTGTGTGTGTGAGGGGACTGCATGTGTGTGAGGGGACTGTGTGTGCGTGTGTGAGGGGATTGTGTGTGTGTGTGAGGAGACTGTGTGTGAGCAGTGCTGTGCGTTTGTGAGGGGACCGCGCGTTTGTGTGAGGGGACCTTGCATGTGAGACGTGCTGTGCGTGTGTGTCTGTGACGGGACCATGCGCGAGTGGTGCTGTGTGTGCAGCGTGAGGAGACCGCGCGTGGGGAGGGGATCGTGTGTGTGCGTATGAGGAGACTGTACGTCTGTATGAAGGGACCGTGCATGTGTGAATGGACCATACACGTGTGTGAGGGGACCGTGGGTGTGTGAAGGGACAGTGCGTGCGAGCGCGGGCGGGCGGGCGGCCGAGGCCGAGCCCGGGGGGCAGCGGCCCCGCACGTCAGCGCGGAGCGGGGCGGGCGGCGGCGGCGGCGGCGCCCTTAAAGGCGGGCGGCGGCGGCGCGGGCAGCGCGCAGGGCTCGGCGGCGGCGGGGAGCGAAAGCAGCGTGAGGCGGCGGCTGCAGCCACAGCCACCCTCCCACACAGCATGTCGGGCACCCGGGCGTCCAACGACCGCAGCAGCCACCCCGCCGCCGGCGGCGGGCTGAAGCGGGCGCGCAGCGAGCCGGGCGGTAACAAAGTGACCGTGGTGCTGGGGGCGCAGTGGGGGGACGAAGGCAAGGGCAAGGTGGTCGACCTGCTGGCCACCGAGTCGGACATTGTGTGCCGGTGCCAGGTGGGTGCCGGGCCGGCTCTTATCAACCGCTCCCTGGGCGCTTCCCCGCCCTGCGTTCCGTGCTCCCCGCGGCTCCCGCTTTCCCCCAGCTCCCCCCGGGCCCGGCGCCCTCCTCGCCGTGCGGGTCCCCTCTGCCTTCTGCTGCTCCCCCTTTTCCTCCCTCCAGCCTTGTTTCCCTCCGCCTGCCCGCCGCTCTTCGCTCTTCTGCTGCTCCTCGCTCCCGCCGGTCTCCTCCCTCCCCGCTCCCGGTTCCCCGCTCCCTCTCCCGCAGCCAGCGGCGGGGCGCGAGCGTGTCCCGGTGGGCAGCCGTGTGTCCCCCACACCCCCCCTCCGACCCTCCCCGGCTGCGCCTCCAAATGCCACTCGGAAAGAAAAAGCCCTGAGCTATAAATATAAATAGCTGACCCTTCACGATAAGCGACACTGGATCCCGAGGGGGCGGGGGAGGGAGGGGGGCCGGGGCCGCCTGCCCGGGGGTGCCCGGGGAGGAGCCTTGGGAAGCCGGGACCCGGGGACCCGGGTGCGGTCCGGGCTTGCAAGGATGTTCTGCCTGCGAAGGGCTGGGTGGGTGTCTCCGGGCGTGCTGCTTCTCCGGGGAAAATCGCTAATGAACCTCAGGAGTCTGCCAAAGTTTTACTGCAGGGGCTGTTTCGGATGGGCGGGTTGCGTTCCCTGCAAAGCGCCTGGAATTGTATTATAAAAAATATTTTAGAGTGGAGCGTGTGTAAAATAGGGGGGAAAAAAAAAACCAAGTTATGTAAAAAATACAAGATTTAGAGTTGCATGAAACCAGGGAACATCTTGCGTGGCTTTGCTTATATCTATTTTTGAGTTGAATATGATGCGAGTATTCTCAAAACAATATATTTGCCTAGTACAAACCTAATTAGACACAAAGGTGATCCCAAACAGAATCTTAAAATGGTTTGGAAGGACCTTAAAGATCACCCAGTTCCAACTCCCCTGTCATGGCCTGGGACACTTTCCATCCAGCCTGGCCTTGAACACTTCCAGGGATGGAGTATCAGTAATGGTAATAACTTCTAAAGAACTTTTTTCAGACATTAGTTATGAACATATTAGATCAATACAGCTAATAATCTATCTCTTGTACCTTTAAAGTATGTGACCACATTAATGAGTAGTCAGCTTAGTCCAGCTCAGCTGATATGTACCATGAAATTTATTCTGCTTTAAAATGCATGATAGCTACTGAAAAGCTACAGACATCCTTGAATCCAAGATAATAAATCCAAGGACGTTTGTCTAATTAAGTATATTATGTAAATAAATGTTGTCATGAAGGTTAAATATTTAGAAGGTGGAGGAAGTATTTTCATTTGGGACATTAAACTCCCAAGATCTTGAATCACCTTGGGGAGAAGTTTCCCTGCAAAAGGTAGCTAATGCAAATGTATTATCAGGACTATAGCTATTTTTCCATATTTATTTCTTCCCTCCCCCAATAACGTGTTACTAGGAACTTAAACTCGGGTTTCAGGGTTGCTTTGGTGAGAAAGGAAAATCTAAAAGTTTTAGCTGAGGAGGAGCATTTCATACAGGCCACGGTCAAACAGTGCATTCTCATGAGGTTACTGTTACTGCTGCAAGGAGTCATGTTAGTTCTTTTTAGATTCAATTTTGAGGGATGCCCTGAGGCTGCTTTCAAGGCGGATTTGCTGTCCTTCCGGAGAACTAATTTGCAAGCATGGCCCCCAGGTGCAGCCTCAGAAAACTCTCTGAAGGATACAGGACTCCTCGTGCGTGAGGGTCATTGTGTTGGCAACAGGCTGGTGGCTTAGATGGGTTAATGTGCTGCTGGGCACATCCAGATTGTCTTTCTGTAGCCTGATGGTGAGGCTGGGGTGGATGGAAGGCAGGTGGATCTAGAACAGCTCTGGACTCTTTTCAGAATAATGTTCACTGACATACTTGCACACACACCGTGTGTGTGACTATAATAGGATTACTGATATGCTGGTCAGATGGAGATGTCTTCAGGATTGGAGTTTAGGGACTACTGTGAAGTATTTGAAAGATAAAATATGAGTCAGGATTTACTTTTGAGTTGCAAGTATTATAAAACTTTAGTGAGAAGTGGATTTTTTTTTTTTAATATTTAAGTGGGTGTTTGGCACATTTGGCAATTTGAGCATGCTTTAAAAATGTGCCATTTTAATAATTCAATATTTCATACTTTCAAAGCCAATCATGCAAGTACATAACGGTGTATGATTTTTGCCTCTGTCAGAAGTCAAATGAGACTGTTAAAGCTTAGTAAAGATATGCACATATCTAAGGATGTGAGCTGTACTGATGAGTTCTCCCAGTGTGATAATGGCAGGTCATTAACTTACAGGTGTAATCAGCCTGAGAGGAACTTAATTAATGCTGTGCAGTGCCATCAAAAACCTCACCATCTGAACCGGAATCTTGCTTGCTTCACATTCCTCCTGGAAACTGAGGAAAAACTTCTAGTGCCATAGCACCTACTAGAAGCAATTCCTTAAACAAGAAACACTGAATGTCTCACTTATTAGAGACTTGAGGAAAAAAAAGTAAGAAAAAAAATCCCACCAGGACTTTTTTGTGGTTTATAATATGGTGATTGACAAGGTTATTCCCTGATGTCCTGTCCACTTTGTTTTCTGAGACATTGATGGAAATTACGTTCAACAGCTTGTTTTAGTTCTCAGTGAAATGGAAGTAGAGAAAGCTCTAAAAAGAATGTCTAAAGGGGGATATCTGTCTTTTGAAACCGTGTCTCAGCTATGTAGTAGGATACTCTTTGAGCTAACCTTTCAAAAAAAGGTGGGGTTTCCCCCCTCCCTGTATAGGAATTTAAATCCAAAGCCAAATTTGAGTTTCAAGAGTTTTCTCAAAATACTGGTTCCCTAATGTTTCTGTGAAAGGAAATAATTTTCATTACATGCTTCTCAAGTATTTTAGTGTGTCGATTTCATAAGAAAAATCTGTGACATGGATATTGCTGCAGAGGAAATGAAACTGTATTTTCTGGGATACTAGAAAGAAAGGCAAGCAGCTGAATGGGAACAGGAAGTCCATCACAGGCACAAGGGAAGAAGCTTCAAAATATGTTAAAGAAAATTCTGTATTAAAATCCAGCCTCTTTAATTTTCCTGAGTGTTCAGAATTTAATTTCACATGAATTGATGAGTCAGTTTATTGGTCATGTTGTTTCGGTTTTTCTCAGTACTTAGATTATACACAGTCTGAGTTCAAAAGAGTTAGGTACACACCATTTGGCAGCAGTGAAATATGTGACATAATTTAAATATGAGAACTTAGTTCACCTGAAGTAATTGATTTCATTTCCTCTGTATACTTGAGACATTCTTTGTGAAAGAGGATGTTTCAGAAAGGGTAAAAGATCTTGGATATTCTTGTAGATGGTACTGTACAAAATTTTTCACAGGCTGCTTTCATTAAAATACCAGACACATGGGCACACAAACCCACATAAACAAGCAGAAAAGGTATTCCTGAATAAACTAGTAACAGCAGGCCATTTAGGGCTGTTAAGGAACTGAGTAGGTTTAAATTCGGATTATTAATGGAGAACATCAGGAACATTTTTCCTCTAAATTGCTCTTTCAGCAAGCGAAGGCACTCAGAAGCAGAACATCAGAGTCCAATATTTCTTTCTTATTGTGGCCTCCTGGGGCATGGAGCTGCCTTATGCTGTGCAATACTTCTAATCCCTGGTATATTTTCACAGAAGGGTATAACCAAGGAGCTCAGCGACAAATAGTTAATTTTGATGCTTCTTTTAAAAGCAGGGTTTGCATTTGTTTAAAGCTTTTAACTAGGAGAATATTGGACATAAAGAGAGGAGTTCACTTTTTACCTGGCCTTCTAGCATGTTGCATTGAACAAGAAGTCCTTGTATAAGATGAAGTAATTTGGGTATGTATAACATACTAAAGAAGAGAGGTTTGGTGTTGTTCAAAACATGGTTTCAGATCATGATGTCTTCAGTGGCAGCTCTCATTCCAGCTGTACCTTTCTCATATCACCTAATATGCTGTCTTGTGCCTACCTTCAACGCTGGAACTTGTGGCTGGTATTAGGTACCAGGGGTTTAATTAGATAATTTCTCAGATCTGGTTTGGAGCATGATCAAACAGTCACCTGTCACCAGGGCCAAGGTGGAAGGCTTCCAGAAGCACTACTTAAGCTAGATCTGTTCCTAAAAAGTCATATGTAGTATGTCCTCGGTTAACTGAGGCCAGCTGGTGGTCATACAGTTCTAGCTGTTTCTTTAAGCTGAGACTACGTAAGGTACACTGTAATAATAACTTTTCACTGAATGTGTTTACTGGACAATTCTGTTTGTGATTGGAAAAGGAAATAGTGTGCATTGTCATATATGGCAGGAGAAGTACCTTGCATCTTTGCCAATAGTGGCAAATTACTCATGAGACACTTTCATAATTCAAGTGTGTGCCAAGAATGCCTAGGAATTTCTCTTGTAATGGAGAGTAAACAGTTCTGCCTTTCCTGATGAAATTTTCTTGCGCAATAACATTGTTTTTCAACAAAGCAACCCAAAGCGCTGTAGGAAAATGCCTCATAAACAGTTTTTGACAAAAATTTTGAAGAGAAGGGAAGACTTTCCAAAAGCTTAATGTGAAAGATACAAAAACTGTCACTAGTAAGTGAGTAGAGCCCCTGTGATAATCACCATTACCTGCAGTGGGTCACATCCCAGTTGCTGAATAGATGGGTGAAACAGTGGTGGCACAAATGCACCTTTCCTTTGCTTCACACCAACACCAGTGGCAGTGATTCAGCAATAGGGACTAGGCCAAGACAGTTTTTAAGATTTTTCAAGATGTCATTTGGCACTGCTGTTCCAGTGTGCCCATGACAATGCTGGATGTGTCAGTCCTGTGACACTTCTGCCTTCTGGAAGTCTGGAAACAATCTGCCTGATGTTGTCAGCATTCCCCCAAGAAATGACATTTAAGAGGCAACACCAAATGGTAAGAATGTGATTGCATTAAGAAGAGCTGTTATTAAATTTCTTAAGTTTCTCATATTAAAGGTTTTGTTTTGTACTAATTATGCACTCATTTTTAAAACATTTCCTCTATCCAAGTCAGTATCCTCTCAAGTTAAGAATTGCTTTGGTTTCAAAAAAAAGCATCTTCTGATCTTTTGAGGCAAATGGACAAAAGTTACAGTTAATACTGAAGAAAAGCTTAGGAGGTTGAAAAAGGTTCAGAAAATCTGACTGTTAAGGTCTTTTGTGGTTGAGTAGTTCACAGTTATTTAGACTGCGAGATTTAACCAAGTCATACACCAAGAGTGTTGAGTAGCCAGTTTTCTTGATGTAGTGGGTGCTAACAAATAAGATTAGGGGAGTCTAGCAAGTAGGAAAAGCCTGGCGATGATTTGGGATACCATTGCAGCGTTAGAGAAGGATCTAGGCAAGGGTGAAGGGACGTGCCCAATGCTTCAACAAAAGTAACTCAGGTTATTCCTGGTTTCCTTATTTCCTTGGTTTAATGTTTTAATGAGTGCATTGTAAATGCTGTATATTTTTGAAGCAGTACTTTGAGGAATGCAAAGGAAAATACTGTGGGCAAGTGATCGAATAATAAAAACCAAGCGTGGCAGAAATGCCAGACGAGTAGTTTCTCTCCATGATTTAGGTGGGAAATGGGGCAGTTTCCTTTGTTCCTCTTTGTTGTGGCTGCTTACCCTGCCCTGTCAGCAGCACGTTGTTGTGACTGTTCCCTATTGATCATGGGCTGCTGGAACTGTTTACAACAGGGATTAAATTAGGGCAGTTTTATGTGATGATTATGTGGAGTTACAGGGGCTTGTTGGCTGCTGCTTTTCTGTGTGTAGGTATCGTGTTTTGCTCTCCTTTCAGTGAGATTTAACCCTGATATTTAGCATTTCTCCCTACAGGATAAAGTAGCTTGGAAAGACTTTAATCTCCTAATGAGTTAGTGCTTGATGATATTCAGTGAAGAGATGGATGACCTTGGAGTCATGAGTGTGCAGTGACTGCAGGACTGTTGTTTTTGATTTCTTGAATGTTAGGGAGGGCTGATAATCTCATTTGTGTGTACATTCATGCAGCTGTATTTCTAAGTCATTTTTTGCAAGATTCCCTGCAAAGAAAGCAAGCAGAAATCATTTTGCTATTCAACAGAGGAAAGTGTGAGTTTTGTCCTCAGCTACAATAAGTCCACCTTTCCAAAACTGATTTCTTTTTTGTAGCAACGTGTCGCTTATAGGGTATTTTATGCAATTTTCTAATTAATTTTCCTTATACATACTTACATGCCACGCTGTATCATTTTAAACTTTAGAACAACATGGTGACATTGCTATTTTAAACTAGTCTCTCCTTTGGGCATCAGCGAGATGATCTCAGGACCACCAGGATTATAAATACTGTGTGAGAAGGTCAGGTTTAAAGTTTCCAAATCTCCATAAGAAAGCAAGCTTAATTTTCAATCCCCTTTATAAAACCTGATGAATTTATTATCCTCTACAAGCATCAAAAGAAAACAGCTGAAAATTAAGCTGAAATGACATCTGTTCTATTTCATTCCTGTTGATAACTTGTTTACAGATATAAGAAAACTTACGTTCATATCTTTGGATCGTGTTACTTCCCACAGGGTTATGACTACACTTCTTCAGAAGAGAGGACTAAAGACGAGCAGACATGACTGGTTTTTTCATGTTTGATTTCCTTTATTTTAATATTTTACAAACTTTGACCAGAATGTTTTTTCCACTATAGCATTTTCTATCAATACACCTTGCATTTATTTTCTTTGTATCTTTTGTTGGAGTAAGTGTGTGTTTTGTTCTAGTGGTCTGTCGTGGTATATTGTTTCTATGTGGTTTGATAAAACTTTGATTTCAGTTTGAGAGAAAATAACTGAAGTTTGAGTGTCTAGTTTGCCTGCACTGATTGCTGTTTAAAACCTGAGTTGAATTAGACCTGGCTTTTCCAGTTGCATTTTTCAGATAGTTAGGAAGACCAAAGTATCCACATAAATTAGGGTCATTTCTTCTAGTAAAGGAAATATACTACATTATTGGTGCAATATATGATATAAGCTTCAAGTTTTATATTTGTGCTAGAAATAATTTTACATGTTTCTTTAAAGTTCAAAAATCTTGGTCAGTTCTTTGTAGGAATTTTGTGTTTATAATCATGCTAATTATCTCATTAGGCTTTAGCAAATCTCCTTCTATGGGAATTTGGGAGTTTTTGAAGAGATCTCTATTTTAATTGGGAAGGTGGGAGCCTGTGGATTTTGTTCATTGTTTAAGACAGCGAGAAGGGGCACACTTGAACAGAGGCAGGAACCAGACACAGCAGTTCTGTGCAGCGTTGTCTGTACTTGAAACCATTATTGGGAATAAGAGCCAGATAAACTAGATTTGGCTGATGGTGGTTGGTTTGGGAGAGAAACCTGCAGCTCACTCCAGTTCTTTGGCACCACCACAGCTTTAAACATCACCTCTCCCTTAGTTCTTCTGGTCTAAGGATACCTGTGACTATTGCCAACCCTGCTCTTCCCAATGGCTTGATTTAAAAAATTAATAAATAAATAAATTATTGTCCCCTTCTTGAAACTTGAGTTGGGGTGAGTTGGGTGTTATTTGGTGATAGTTAAATTGGAAAAAGAAAATTAGCAAGAAGAACTTCCAATAGGGGAAACTATAAAAAGCACTTGTGGCAGCAACTTCCCCACTGGAATGTGCAGCACTTCCAGTCCCTGAATAAAGCTTTCACACACAGGTGATTCAGTGACATTGCGTTGAAGGGTCTGAGTGTTCAAAGCACTTAATGCATTGCATTTGTTTGGATTTTTTTTTTTTTATACCAATGATGTTCAAACCTGATTTTCAATGGTATAAATAGCGAGAAATATCATGAAAGTTGATGGATCTATATTATCATAAAGTTCATGTCAGAGCCTGTTGTGCTGGTAGCACTAATTAATTACATTTACTCAAGTTAGTTCCAGGTAGTTTTTGAGGTAAGTTAGACAGCCAATTTTAATAAAATTGTTAAGAAATTATTTATGTAACAATGCTCCTACTTGTTTATTCACATATAAAATGCTAAAAGTGAAAGAAAAATAGTTCAGGTAAGAAAGCAGAAGTAATTTATAGCCTCTTTGTTAGTATGATGAGAGAGGTGTTTGGCCTCCAGATACAGCTGAATTTCAGAAAATGTTTTGCTCCATTGACGGATGGAATTAGTAGAGCAGGGACACTTATAATGAAGAGAGATAGACAGGAGTCATAGGATTTGTTTTCAGATGCAGACTTCCCAAACTGCTGGGTCGTGGCTGGTATTCCAATTCATAGATTATAAATTCATATATTATAATAATGCCAGAGCGGATCATCGTGTAATCTTGTCCTAGTACCAAGGACACAGTATTCTAGTAGCAGTTGCACCACTGCCAAAAGGAGAGGTAATACAATCTTTCTACTCCTACTTAATATTCCCATTTATCCATGTGAGGTTTGCCTTGGGCGTATCAGCCAGTACTGAAACTGTGTTCAGATACCTCCACGTGCTTCCTAGCACAGATGTCTCCCATCCAAAGTTTGACCTACATTTTTGTTTTGAATTCATTTATTCAAAACCTGGTCATGGCATTTTATACATTCACTGCATGTACCAATGGGCTAAGGAGCTGCTGTGTGCTCCTGGTGTGTCACTCATACCACGGTGGTGTTGGCTGCAGATCTTCAATAACCAGTTTTTGTTGTTTCCCCATTGCATTGCCAACTGGGAGAGGGTGAGAACTGATCCTCGTGGGACCCAGCAGTAATAAGCCTGTTTTGTGTTCACACAAATATAATTTGAAACTATCATCATGTTCTAAGGTATTTTATATGTGCTCTGAGGATTTTTTCATATCAATCTACTTAAGTTGCATTTGGGCATTGTGGGAAGCACAGAGCAAATGAAGGATGTGCCAAACAGCAGATCATCTGGAAACATTCCTCCCACATACACATAATGCCATCTCCTGCACACTACCTACCTGACAAGAGCAGGCAGAAACACCTCTGAGCATAAGGATGCATTTCATTCCTATTCAAACATGTATCTTAAGGCTAGCTGGGAAAATAGAGTTCCTGCTGCAGGTACTGAACAGCCTCACTGCTGCTCTCAAAAGAAATTCCCTTTTTATCTTGGGATGTTTTGGCTGTGATACAGAACAAAACAGGAGCCTTGAAATGGTTGAGCACTTTGGGAAGTGGATTTGTTTCTTCGTGTTTGTTTTTTTTAACTTCTACTACAGAGACAGACTGTGTACTCTGCCAACCTGTTCATAATAATTATTAATTCCCTGAAAGACAGTGTTTATACCAGCATACAGTTGATAACACTGGTAAGATATAGCTTCTCAGTTTAGTGTATTGTTGCAGTTTTGGTGTTCAAGCACTCTGAAATACTAATCAAAGTACATCAGTACAAGACTCCAATATCACAAATAGATCAGCACATAAAAAGCTTGGAAATGCATTTTCTTTTTAAACAAAGTGCTGTTCTGAAAAAAAATGCTTATGATGTTTTGAGGTAGATTGGTTTCTCTAGCTCTTTCTGGTACTGGGACAATATGTAACTTTACACTTGGATTATAATATTTTTGAAAATATAAATTTTTATCTAAGTACAACTTCATAATTTTTAAAAAAAATAATCTAAAAAAAACCCCAGACCTCATTGCTGTTATTAGAGTCTTCAACTTCTTCTGCTTTCCAAGTTAATAAAAACTGATTTGTTGAGCAATGTAGGTACTTTGAAAAGGCTGTGTACTAATTTTTCGCTGCAGGCTGTTGTGGTGGGTTGACTCTGGCTTGATGCCAGGTGCCCACCAAAGGCACTCTGTCACTCCTCTCCCCAGGTGGGCAGGGGAGAGAAAATATAACAAAAGGCATGTTGGGACAAGGACAGAGAGAGATCACTCACCACTTACAGTCATGCACAGAACAGACTGGGGTAAGGGAAAACTCAGCTTATTATCAATCAGAGTAGGATAGTGAGAAATAAAACCAAGTCTTAAAACCACCTTTCCCTGACCCCTCCCTTCTTCTCAAACTCAACCTCTCTCCCAAATTATCTTTCCCTCGCGTGGCCTGGGGGACAGGGGTTGGGGGCTGTGTTCAGTTTATCACACATTGTCTCTGCTGCTCTTTCCTCCCCAGGGAATGACTCCACATTCTTCTCCTGTTCCAGTGGGGGGTCCCTCCCACAGGAGACAGTCCTCCATGAACATTTCCAAAATGAGCCTTTCCCAAGGGTTGCAGTTCTTCATTAACTGCTCCAGCATTAGTTGCTTCCATGGGTTCCAGTCCTTCAGGAACAGGCTGCTCCAGTGGGGGTCCCCTGTGGGCAAACCTGCTCCAGAGTGGACTCTTTTCTCCATGGGTCTGCAGGTCCCTGCCAGGAGTCTGCCCTGTCATGGACTTCCCATGGTGTTGCAGACTCCTTTGGGCATCCTGCTGCTCTAGACAGTGTCTACAGGTGGATCTCTGCTCCTCCATAGGCTCCATGGGCTGCAGGGGCACAGCTGCCTCACCAGGATCTGTACCACAGGCTGTGAGGGAATCTCTGCTCTGGCACCTGGAGCACCTTCTCTCCACCTGCACTGTCCTTGGGGTCCGCAGAGCTGTTTCTCTCTCACGTTCTTGCTTCTCTCTCTGGTTGTAGTTGCTGGGTTTTGTTTTGGGTTTTTTGGTTGTTTTTTTTCCCCTTCTTAAGTACATTATCCCAGAGGCGCCATCCCAGTTGCTGCTGGGCTTGGTCTTGGCCAGTGGTGGGTCCCTCTTGGAGCTGGCTGACATTGGTTTTATTGGACATGGAGGAAGCTTCCAGCATCTTCTCACAGAAGCCACCCCTGTAGCCCCTGCCCCCACCCCACTTGTAAAACCTCACCATGCAAAACCAATAAAGCTATGAATTACTTCAATGAAGTAATTATTTTTTACTTAGATGCCTGATTTAAATGGGAACAACTTTAACACCTACCAAATACAGCCAGAAACAAGCATTTGTGTGCTCTGAAACTTGAATGTAGCTGGTATGAAGAACACCAGCTGTGGCTGCACAGTCAAAAATCATTGCTGCATTTAGGTAGTGCCTCAAAGGAAGTGCTTTTGTGTGCTCTCTTGAGACAAGCTTCTGAAATGATATGTAGGTCTCTTTATTACTATAGTAGTAATCTCTATCCCCTTGCCTGTGGTGTGTGTAATACTTCCCAGTTCTCAAGTCGCGCTTCGCTGCTGCAGTTTGCTGTAATCGATAGCCCCTGTCACGTGCACCTGGAGGGTTTCCTGCATGTGGCACAGTCTTAATTGAGTCACTAGAGATTAAACTGGCTGAACAGAAGATATACAAGTGCTGCTGATCATGTTGGAATCACTGCAGGACCAGTAAGGAAGGTTTGGAGTTGAAGGGGTTACTAATGTTCAAGTCACTGCTGTTGTCCCAGTTGCACTCTGAGCCTTTTGGTGCCTTCTTGGGAACAGAAATTCCCACACCAGAGTAGTTTAATGGGGTGCTCAGGCTTCCAAGTCTTTGAAGGTGAATGCTAATTGTTATTTCTGGTCATACCATCATTTCCCAGTGCGGATCATGCCAGAGTGACACTGGTGATTAACCTGTCAGAAGTTGTTGCCTTAACGTTCCCCGTGTTAGAGATGTGTTTGAAGAACTGCAGAAGGCAGCAGATACCATCTCTAGTGACCTGGGAAATTGCAAACAGTAAAACATAAATAAACTTCAGGTGGGCTCAGTGGTGCATGCCAGAGTCTGGATATTAAATGGAAGTTCATTATGCAGAAATGTGTTTGAAGCAAGGGCCAAGCAGAGGCACTAAAAGTTTCTTGGTCCAACAGGAAGCATCCTGAGGGTCCGGAGAACACTGTCACTTGCTGCATTAGTGTTCACAGCACTTTATTGAAATACCATTTGAGGGAAAGAAGGGAGCTTACACAGTTGCAGTGTACCAGGAGGTTTTCTGCGCTTTTAAACGTGTAATCTTCAAATTAAGCCTGTACAAGCTTTTAGGTTCCCTTATATTTCGAGCAGTTTCAAGCAATGGCTCATAGAGGCTCTATATTGACTCTCAGAACTTGAGTAAAAAAACTTTAGTAAATGTCTGCAATATCTGAGCTATTAGACTGCCCATATGGTTAGAATAGCTGTGTAACTGAATATGAGAAACAAATGACCAGATAATAAAAAGAAAGTACCTCATCAGACCAATGTTATGTTTTGCAGGTGTGGTCGTGTCTGTTGGGCAATTCAATGCTCTGCTACCACTTTTAATTATATTTACAAAAATGTAATTAATTGAGCTGTAAAAATATACTTGTAAGACACTTGTTCAGAAAACACAGACCAGCATGACCACTGCACAAAGCAGTACCAGAGCTGTCAATACTAGCTTTAATTCAGAAAAATGCTGGTTTATAAGGTCTGTCACTCAATTCTTGATTCATGTTATCTATCCAGAGAGACTGAAAGTGTGTTCAGATATTTTGGGATTGAAGAATGTATCAGATCTGCTGGTGTTTCTGTGCTTCAGAATTTTTTTATGTATGCCAACTTTCACAGCTGCTTGATTAAAGTCTCTTTTAAGCATTTGCTAAAGAAAGAGGCAGCATTTGTCTGGGTATCAGTTGTTCAGGAAATTTTCCAAAAGCATAAACTGTCCTTCATAAATATTCTCATACTGGTGTATCCCAACTTCTGAAGTTTCAGGATACGAGAAAACGGCTTTGACTATAATTTAAGAGTGCTGTTATCTCAGAATGTGAGTCCTCAAGCCTGACTTCATTTGTTCATATTCATGTTGATTAAGTAAAATATAACTATAGCATTAGTGACAACAAATACTTTTGAAGCAGCCTGGTTCCCCATTTTCTGAGGAAACATGAAAATTGTTGTTCATTGTAGAAATTAAATCAATGTTAAATGAGGGAGTTAATTCTTTTAAAGTTTCCATCTTGCCATCGTCAGTAGGTGAGCAGAAAGGGAACACTGGCAGTCCCAGCAGAAGTTACTAGCCTCTTTCTCAGCCTGATACCAGTATAATAAAATAAACCAGTGTTTCAACCAGTTCAATCCATCATGTGTCAGACCTCTTAAATACCATGTAAAGGACTCTCCTACCTGATTTATTAACCTTTCAGGTAATTTAATACACTTAACTAGATCCAGGATCCTACAACTGCTTTATTATATCTGGGAGGCAAACAAAATACCCAGGGTGGTTCAACTTCCTTCAGGATTCTCTGGACAAGTTATAATTCTGTGTTAGCAAGATACTTGGGAATCCTTCCCATCTCGAGGATGAGCTAACCTGAAGTTTATTAATCAAATGAAATTTGTGTTATAACTCCTACTCAGCTCTCCCTTAGCAGATTATCACTTTAAGATTCATTATTGAGCTCACATCTTCCAGAGCATGAAATTTAGTTTTGTCGTATTTGAAGGCATATTTCCTAGTTTTCCTCCATCACACTGCTAAAAAAAAAAATTCTTTTTCAGTAAGCCGTAGCTTTGCTTTTCTTATTTTTGTGTTCAGTATTTATCCACATTTTGAAAGGATTGCCAGTTACCACTTTCCTGTGCTTTACATACAAACAAAAGGGCAAATCAGTAAATGAAGGGTAAATGAAACTCTGGAATAACATGTGTTACAGTATTCATTTTTATAAAAGACTATCCTTTCTCAGAGTTTTCATATAACTGCATTCATTCAGCCAACACTCTTCATTGTCTGCAAATCACCAATGACAGTCTCAGTTCTCCTCCCAGCAGATGCCCTCATTCTAGACAGTTTTACATCATTCAGACATCACTTCAAGTCCACGAAGATTTGTAATTGTTTTGGAAAGCTGAAGGCCTGTAGCACTGGAGCAGACAAGTAGTCAGATTTCCCAACCTTATCAGTAGGAGATGAAGTTATATCAAGACAGAACAACAACAAACATTAAGCCTGCTGAGAAAACTGGACCTTTAATTTTTAAAACTCGTTAAGTTGCTGGTCAAATCAACTCATGGCCTTGATTTACTCACCTCTTTCCAAGTTTGTGTGTTGTTGCATCACTCTCTTTTAAAACTGTTTGTGAAAAAGCAGTTTATTGAGGAAAATACCATCTCCTAAGTCCAGGTAGATAGTTGTGTAAATCATGGATTGTAGCAGACTCTATAAAGTGGTGGTGGCGACAACTGGGAAGATCATCCCTTGACCATTTCTTGGGGTGGTCCTGTGCAGAGCCAGGAGTTGGACCTTGATGATCCTCGTGGGTCCCTTCCAACTCGGGATATTCTATGATTGACAAGGACGTTCAGTGAAGCTGCCGAGACTACACATGCTCCTGCTTTTACAAAGACCTTCTGTCTTGAACACGAAGAGAAGCAGTAGCTGTTTGTAGGTGGGCAGCAGGAAGAGCTTCCATTCAAGAGGAAATACTGGGCATTGTAGGCTTAAACCCAAGGAAATGACCATGTAGAGAAGATGCCTAAAAAGGATGGGCTTGTGCAGGCATGTCATAGACAAGACTCCAGGGGTGGTAATTAATTCCAGTTTTGTTCCCAGAAAGCTTCAGTTCTCTTCTAGCTTCTGTCACCACTCCTGGGTTTACTCCTGCTCTGCCCCAGCCCTGCCTTGACTCCATGGTATTGTTCTGCTTCATAATTCTACACAGTTTTGCTGAAATCCTCCAGCCTCCTCATTGTCTGTCTGAGACCTTTTCACAAGAAACTGTAAGGTGGAGAAAGCAGTGACCAAAGATATGTTGAAATAAAAAAAGATGGTCTTGTCAAATCATCTATTGAGAGTTTCAGGTGATGATACAAGGCAGTTAATCTTCAGGTGTTTCTTTCTGTTGCAGGGTGGGAACAACGCAGGCCATACTGTCGTCGTCGATGGGAAAGAATATGATTTTCACCTATTTCCTAGTGGCATCATTAATCCAAAGGCAATTTCTTTTATTGGTAAGACAATTATGCAATTTATTATCTAAAATAACATTGTATAGTGGATAGCTGCAACTGTATGTTTTAGTAACAAGTAAAGAAAATCATATAAGTGACAGTCAGATTTGCTTCAGCTGTATGACTTCTATTCCACTGCTGCTTTAACATGAAGAATTACTCTACTTTCAGTGTCAGTTTAGTTTCTGCTGTTAGAAAGCTGAGAGCAAGAACACCCTCTTCCTATCATTTTACTCCTTCTTATACTTTATGGTGCAAGTTTGGATTCCACTTGTACACTCCTTTTATACTGTCAGAAATCTGTGTGCTATTCTCTGAGGACACAAACCCCAGGACTTAGGCTAAATAAATAATATAATTTATCTCTGACATCTCTTTACTGACTTTTCAGAAGCAGGCCCTGAGATACCAGACTCTGCTTGGAAGGTTGTCGTCCAGTCTCCTTTTTGTTCACAGTACCAGCTGTTTAGGGTGATGTTGTATTTTGCTATAAAGATATTTGGTGCAGATGGCATCATGAAAAGGTTTGCGTTGCCTACTGGACATTAAACTCATATTCAAATGATAGGCAAATATAAGGCCCAAACTTATGATTCTTTCTGACAGAAATTATGTACAGTCTGTGCAAGAAATGAGTCTAATTTTAGTGAGTCGTGGACTTTCAGTTTTTTTCCATTTGATAATTTCCAAATAAATGATTAAAATATACTAAACATATTTTTCCTCTCAGCTAAATATGCTGTGTTATCTTGCTTTCTGTTTTACTCCCTTGTCAATTAGTAATGACTATTACTTAAGTTTTGCTAAATTTAGGCTGAGACAGGCTCTTGCATGTATTTCTGACGTTCCCAAGGAGGCAGCAGCTGTTTCCAGCCCACTGCATCACTAATCCTCCACATCTCGCCAGCACTGCCCTGTATTGCTTGTGGATTCTATGTGGTACTCAAAAGCAGGGGTGAAGCATTGCTAATGCATTACAGCACAAGTTCGAGCTGAGTTTAAAACAAATACCTGAGTACTGAAGAAAATTTACGTATTTTCACGCAGGGTTGTCAGTGTGGTAAGGCCACGGACTTCTTTGAGCTTCTCCCTGTGAACAATTGAGGCTGAAGTCGTGGGGCAAAGTCCACCACAAACAAAGACAAGAATCTGCTTACCTCAGCTGGCTGTGCAGCAGCCTGGCGTTCACGCCTGAAACAAGCCCGCTCTGGTTTTCCTGATTTTAGCAGGCTAGTAGCTGCTTACCCAGAATCAGGATTTATCCAAAAAGTTCTCAAGATCACTTTGTGAGAAATTTAGTTTTGCTTTTTAAATAAAACTTCAGACAGCAAGTGTTTACAATGCCTTACTTCCTAAGAGTGAGTATTTTATTCCTCGCTTTAAAATAAATCATTTATGTTCCCAAAGGTAATGGAGTGGTTATACATTTACCAGGCCT
Organism: Pseudopipra pipra; assembly: GCF_036250125.1. Classification (NCBI taxonomy): domain Eukaryota; kingdom Metazoa; phylum Chordata; class Aves; order Passeriformes; family Pipridae; genus Pseudopipra; species Pseudopipra pipra. Next base: position 56,620,550 of record NC_087554.1, read on the forward strand.
GTTTGAAGAAGCTGAAAAGAATGAAAAGAAAGGTTTGTATCAAGTAATTTTTAACCTACCTTTATATTGGCAGCCAGGTTGAGGGTTTTTGTAAGCTGTTGTTTCTGGCCGTAAGTACTTGCTGCAATAACAGTCTGGATTTTAAAAACAGTATTTAAAATGTTTAATTGTGTTGTAGTCTTCAGACATATTTTTAAAATCAATCTTTTCATGTGTTTTGGGAAGTTTTATGGCATTTGAAACCACACTAGATGGAAAATAAATCCTAAAGTATGTGGTAAGCTCCCTTTGACCTCAGACTGAGATGATTTAACCCAGAGTTTCTGTGCCCAAATATAAACTCAGTTGATTCTGCTTTGAGTGAGGCTTTGGACCTTATGACCTTCCAAGGTCCCTTACTACCTAGATTGTTTTATGTTTCTATATAGAAATCCCCTATTTTCTGAGGCACAAAAGGAGTTTAAGTGATGTATGGTATAGTGAGTTAAACAAGATTTCCTTGAAGTAAGAATTCTGTGTAAGCCACAGCATTATGGCATTAAGAAGTGAGTATCTTTTTCCATGCCAAAATGAGAAAGCTGATAATTTAAAAATGAGAAAAGTTTGTTAACAGAAACATTGCTATATTTGATGTTTGCTTATGGTTTATAGATTTTATCTGGAGTCTTCTTAACAAGAAGCTATATAAACTTGAAGAAAAGCATAGAAAAACTGAAAGTCAATGTCAAAGTTTGACCAATCAGCACAGCTGAAATCCTACCTTTCTTTATATCTTCTGACAGGTTTAAAAGATTGGGAGAAAAGACTGATTATATCAGATAGAGCACATATAGGTAAGTGACGATTGAAGGGGGAAAAAAACCTTGCACATGATTGCTTAGCTCATGATGCTAAAGTATTATCCTGCAGAGCAGTGATGTATTTGATCTAACACAGCTTCTTTATATGTTGTGTGTCTGAAGGATAATAATGGAATTTGTAGCCACTGAAGAGTGATGTTTTACATGTTTTCACAACCTTTAAGGAATACTTGCTCTGTTTTCTCTTGAGGAGGCCTGTGCACTGTCAGTGACAGTAAAGGCACTTTGTCTTGAAATTATGGATGTCCGTGATGTAAAGAATGTTTTTCTCCTTTGGTCTTCCACTAAATCCATTTGATTTTCCATTGCAGTGTTTGACTTTCACCAGGCAGTAGATGGGCTCCAGGAAGTGCAGCGTCAAGCACAAGAAGGCAAAAAGTAAATATTTTCAACTCCCTAGTTTCATTAATAGTTACGCAAATTTGAAAAAAATGGTGTAATTTTGGAAAACAGAAGTGCAGTGTATCTCTAAAGAGTCTTGTTGATATTACTAATTCTGTGACTCAGTTCTACTTCTACTTATGTTAGTGAACAAACTAACAAACTGTCAGCCAGACTCAAGGCTTCACTGCATACCACAAATATTAGCAATATTTATGCAAAGCCTGAAAGTTGGTATATATTTGTTATTATAGAACTTTAATATCTTTTTATGTCTCAGACCTCCTGCCCAATATGTGATATAGTGAAGAGCTTTAACAAAATTACTTGGCATAAAGTGTATTTTTGCATATATTTATACATGTTGGGGTGGGGTGGGTGTTATTTTCACTTAGTATTGGCACAACGAAGAAGGGGATTGGACCAACATATTCTTCCAAAGCTGCGCGAACAGGCCTTCGGATTTGTGACCTCCTTTCTGACTTTGATGAATTTTCTTCAAGGTAAAACTATTTTTGTTTCTAAATATTATGTTAAAGAGTGATATATTTTGGCTGACAGATTTGCTTTTAAGGGGATGTTTTTAAATATATGTCTGAATTTTGTATATAAATTGTCTAGAAGGAGAAGAAAACTGGAAAGAATGTGTGTGTGTATTTTGTGTACTTCACAGATTTTCTCATAATTTAAAATGTAATTTTGTACATTGGGAAGTGCACTGGTTGAGGTATCAAGATCCTGGTATTTTCTCCCTGTAGCTCTCAGTATATGCTGCAAATAATATAAACTGATTTCTTGCCAAAGGTTCTGTGAACAGTGACTATGTTCCTCAGAGATACAATTTCAATATTTTTCAGATTTAAAAATCTGGCACAGCAATACAAATCAATGTTTCCCACGTTGGAAATTGATACAGAAGGACAACTGAAAAAGCTAAAGGTAAGGATTTAACAGTTGTAATATTTATTTTCATTTAAAAAGTAAAACCAAAGTGTACTAGAACTACCACTGATTAAACTAATTAACTAATTTATATGAAAAATGCACGCGTTCATTGTTATAAAAGCTTTAATAAGGAGTAACTATGCTTTGTAATAGAATGTTTTCTCTTATTGTAGGCATTAATTTAAACTTTGTGGATGATTTAATTCTCCTGTAATATTTTACTTTTTTGCGTTGTTTAAAATGACTGTTGTATTAAAGTAGTCGAGAGAATGCAGGGTGAGAATTTCAGTTAATGTTCTCCAGTCTTTCTGATGGACTTCCATGATTACTGAAGAAACGTTTGTGGAAACCTTTTTCAGGATCCTGGTATTACAAGAAAATTGTCTTTTTATAAATAGGTTTAGAAGAGACACTGATAACACAGCTTCTTTCATGAATATGCGAGAAAAGAGGATGACAAAAATATCTCTTACCTTTCCCAAGTTTTATCTCACACTTGTTCAGAGCTGACACCCTTAAGATATTTTTTAATATTCAAAAGGAGTGATCTTTTTTTTCTTCTGGTGCTTGCACTATTTCTAAGTCCCATTCTCAGTGTGTCTAGACTATCAACACACTATCTAGAGACTACGGCAACAAAATTTGCTAAGTATACCACACCTCTGTGAACAGAAATTATACAGAAATTATGGCATTCTAATGCCATAATAGGTCATCTTTTCTTATGTGGTTCAATAGATTGATTTGTTTTCAAATTATAAACTAGTGGTTGTATTTTTCAGGAAAACACAGTTATTGAGGCTGGAAGCTTAGAATTATCTGTATGTTTCATCCTTCAGATGTGAACAGAGTATTCCCTGCTTCCAGCCATTGTCTGGGCAAGCTGACATTTGTACTCAATTTGCAGGGATATGCTGAAAAAATAAGACCCATGGTTCGAGATGGTGTGTATTTTATGTATGAAGCTCTTCATGGCTCTCCAAAGAAGATCCTTGTTGAAGGAGCCAATGCAGCATTACTTGATATTGACTTTGGTAAGTCATATTCTAAACTCAGTTTAACTCCTAAGAGATCGGTTTTATTTTGATTAGTTTTATTTTGATTTCAGTTTATATTGACTTGGCAAACAGCAGGAAAATAGGGAAACAAAATAGTCTTTCCTTAATAGGAACAGATCTCCCAGAAGTAAAGCACAAATAAGACAGGAATTGTATCATTAACAGGATTAAATGCTGAGGGTTTAAAAATTGATTTTTAGAGAATTTTATTCCAGTGGAGTTGAAATTTCACTCCAGACATTATTGTCTTTATTGCTTTTAAATATGAGTGTACACATTTCCAGACAATCCAGGCACTCATTGCAGTGCTGCTGAGATAATTCCTCTGCAGTGGAGGGAGGATTAAACTCATGCAGTAACCTGTAAGTCTTGCTGCTTCAGTTTGTCTCTGCTCTGCTTTCTTAGCAAAAGTCTAATTAAACAACCTAGTTCTCAATGAAAATGAAATGAAGAATTGAGAGATTCTCCAATCAGGAGTCACGGTGTAGAGATTATGAGTAACCTCTTAAGACTTAGACAATTTGTGGCAGATACTCAGAGCCACTCGTGTAGAGCATTTGGAATGTCAGACCGTGACCTTTGCACCAGGCTCTCTGTGGATGTAGTGGAAATACTTTCTGTGATACACAAGACATTGAAAAAAAGCTTTACGCAGCAGCAGCATCTTATAATAGATCCCATGCCTAATGGATGTAGTATTAAGATGCTTTTCAGCTTCTCCCTTGTGGGCCATTCTCAGTGAAAGTTACAAAGAATGAATGACATGTAGCAAGAAGAATTTCCCCACTCTTTGGCTGCTGTTTCAGTTTAGCTTTAAAGCCAAACATAGAGGTGAAAATCTCCTTTGAAGTGATAAAGGAAAAACAGTCTTTGTTTCTTACCATTGCTGAAACAGGGTTGTGCTGCTGTGTTTTGACAGGCACGTATCCCTTCGTGACCTCGTCGAACTGCACCGTGGGTGGTGTGTGCACCGGGCTTGGTGTCCCGCCCCAGCACGTGGGTGATGTGTATGGAGTGGTGAAGGCCTACACCACCCGGGTGGGAATTGGAGCCTTCCCCACCGAGCAGATTAATGTAGGTTTAACGTTACAAAATGTGATGTATACAGTTGCCAACAAATAGCAGTCGATGGAATGGGGTAAGGGTATACCAGGAATAAATAAGCACTGTAATAATAATGCCGAGCAATGGCACTCGTGAAGAGGAGAATTACATTACAGACTTAAGGTATTTTTCATCAGTGTGATGATGTTATATTGCAGGGACCATGCTTCTGTTGTAGTGAATTATGTGAAAACAGATTTCATCATCTTATATAAGATCTTTAGGTGTATTTCAGTGGTGGGAGTTTGTTGTAGACTGGAACTGTCAGCATGTCAAAGGAGAGTGTAAATTACAAGATAAAACTTCTGAGCTTAATAGCCTGTGTTCTGTGTGATTTATAGAATAAATGTGGCATGTGCATCAGCCAGTCATGCACAAATTGATCAATAAAAAGAAGGGGAGAGATTTTGATTACTTTAAACTGTCTACTGTATTTTCATTAGCAAGAAACTAGAAAGCTTAGGTATTGTTTATGAGCTATGCACATGGCAATCTCTAGGTCAGTGTTCCGAATCTAATTTAAGGATTTAGTCACTAAAATCCTTTCTCTAATAACTCAAATGGTTTAGTGGTGTCCTCTAAGCTTATGGATCATGAACATGAAGTTTCTTCCTTCTTCATTTTTAGCCCATTGTAGACACTGCCAGTCCAAAAGGAACAGTTTCATACTGTGGTAGAACCAGGGATCACTTGACGTGGACATGGAGTCTGACCTAGATATTGTACAAGCATTGGTCTTGTCCCAAGCATTTACAGTCTTGTCTGTAAAAACAATAGGTGCCAAAAGACCAGAGGAAGCAAACACAATTTTAAAGATGGATGAATTGCCAAGGAAATCTTCCTTTTAGATGAAGAAGGAAGAAAAGTGTCTCCTTGGAACATGAAATAGTCATATTAAATAAGTGGTTTGAAATGCTCATGATTGCAATACAAAAATCCTGTTCATGAGGGACTTTGTTCTCTGCCTTAGTCCCATCCTAGTAAAACTTAACTTTTTTTTCATTTTTGCTTAAAAAAAAAAGCCTTGAAATTGAACATATTCTTCTTGCTGTTCGTGCAGTTTTTCAGTGAGACACCATCAGCATTCTTTCTGTCTTATTTTAGGAAATTGGAGATCTTTTACAGTCCCGTGGCCACGAGTGGGGAGTAACTACAGGCAGAAAGAGACGCTGTGGCTGGTTAGATCTTGTCATTTTGAAATATGCTCATATGATCAACGGATTCACTGCGTAAGCATCAAAGATTTTGCGCTACATTTGGAAGTGATAATTTTGTGCTTCGCAGAATAAATATGTAGGTAACATTAATATAAGTCCAGTAAAGTGTTACATTTTAAGCAATACATTAATTCACAGTGGGCAACTGAGAATTGTCTTAATGCTAATAATAATCTAATTCCTTTTTTTTTTTTAATTAAGCAACTTTATGACATCATAGCAGTGATTTTTTTGGTATATGTTTTCACTTTGCTTACCTCAGATGGCCAGTGTAGATTGGATCAAAGTATCAGTTTTCTAACAGTTTGCTCTAGTGTTCTTGATCCAGTGCTTTCATAATGTCTTGTGCTGGGTTTGAGCTTTGGTTGCCTCTAGTGGATCTTACTTGTAGGACCAGCTCTGCGTCATTTGGAACCACTGCCTCTATAAGTGAAATAAATGGGATGACCCAAAGTATATAGTGGCTGGCACAGTTTTCATTCCAAGTTCATTTATTTACAAAGGCACAGTCAAATGTTGTATTATAAATTCTGCTTTTAATGGGCTGACATTTTTTTTCTTTGGGATGAAATGACTTACTTGGTTGATAAAATATTTTATAATTCAAAACACATATAAAATTGGCATTTTACAGGAAAAGTGGCTGTTTAAAGGAGCTGTTCATGACCATAATGCCCTCAAGCTAGCTTATGTCTAGTGCTAAAATACTAGTAGCTATCACAAGCCATTAATTTGTAACTAACTACCAATCTGTATCTTCAGAAAAAGTTGTAAAAGTTTCATAACAGTTCTGTTCATATGAGGTGTAAACTTACTGATGCATTCAGGCAAACTTGTTCATATATGCAAACACATGACTCTGGGAATTTTAATGTATTATAAACTGAGACTTAATTTAATATTGTTTATGCTACTACTGATATTACAAAGGAACAATGGTCTTGTTCATTAATTTATCAGAAGGACTTTTAGGTTTTGGTTTGGTTTTTTTTTTTTACTTGGATTTATATTTTGCTTTAACTTAGACATCTCTAGTTTATGTGGAAATAGCTTTAAGAAGTCATGAAGTTGCCTTTTATTTCAGTTCTATACAATTACTGTCCTCTTATCAATAAAACTGCATCATCTCTGGTAGCTGTGACAGTGAAAAAACATGAGCAGATAAAAACATTTGAAAAGTTGAAGAACTGTCTATATGTCTATAGGTGCTTCTTTCCCAAAAGGTCTTTGCCTTTAATCCTTGCATTCATCACATACTTACTGAGCACATACAGCACAGACTATTATGCACATACCTGTCTAAATCCTTAACTACCCAGACTTTTACCAAGCAAGGTCTAGGGTATTGTTTCTGGAGAATTTGAGTAGTGCTAAAATGCAGTTTTGTTCTGATCAGTGAATACTACAGTGTCTTCTTGAGGTTCCATTTTTGTGTACCAGTGGGTTCATTCACAAGATGAAAAAGGTTCATTAAACTGACAGCACATCCCAGGCACTGAAAGTCAGGCTGGGATCCTTCCTACTGAACTGCAAACGTGGTTTTAGTAACCAGACCGTGCTTGCTCTGTTATAAAAATGTAACTTAGTAAATAAATCTGTCACAGAGTTGTTGTGAATCAGTAGGAGTACTAAAAAGTCACTGTCAATGATGTCAAATGTTGTACCCCCCCCAAACCAGGCCCTTCAAGTGCCACTTCACCTAGTGTGCATTTTCATGCACTGAGCTGAACACTGTGCACCTGTGTGAGCAGCCAAGAATTGGGAAATGTGTTGTAGCAACTCAGTCATGTATTCATTCCAGAGGCGTGAATTGAATTAACAGTGTTCATAGTTTAATGCATTTATGTATTTCTGCTGGCTGGGCTGCCTGAGCTGGACTTTGGAAAGGGAAAAAAGAAAAGGTGGAAAGTATTGAAGAGGAGATCATTATATGTGTAATTTTAACTGATGTTTTTCTGTGCAGTTTGGCATTAACAAAACTGGATATTCTCGATGTCCTTGATGAAATTAAAATTGGTGTTGCCTACAAATTGGGTGGAAAAAGAATTCCATATTTTCCAGGTAAGTTGTTAAACATCTATGTTCATTTTTATCTTTTCTGCCAGTTAAGTCACACCTGTTGGGAAAGACTGTTTGCTTTTTAAAATCAGGCTTGATTTCTTGTTCGCTGGACCTTCTGTAGCAATTTGTGGAGCTGCAGTATCTGTGTAAAGGCAGCTGTACCAGTACACTGACTTTTTCATTTACCTTGAGTCTGTGTACAATGGCAAGATCTTCAGAGGAAATAAAATCTTGTGTTAGGGCTTCTATGTCTTGTCCCATTAGATTTTTTATTGGCAACACCAGGGATCTGAAAGTCAGCAAGACTCAAGTCAGTGACTCGGTATCATTGCCAATAGCCTTTAGAGCCTTTAGTGAAGTAAACTTATAATAAAAGCAGTGCTTAAGCTGTGCAAATATGAGCAGAATAAAGCTACTTCTGGAATTAACAGCAACAACACTGTGGTTAATAAAAGTATATATTGCCCCTCGATAATGATTCATGTTAAAACTTTTAAGATGTAATAATATGTAATTTTTTTTACATTAATTATGTTTTCAAGATCCCTGTGACAGTCTGTACCAAGATGAGGGGCTGGTTCTGTTGAGATGGGGGATTCTGGAGGCATGGAGTGGGCTGGCACCAGCCAGCTTTTCCACCACTGCTTGTACTTCCTTGGTGTGGACACAGTGAAAATTCCAGGGGGGAAAAGCTTGCAACCATCTGAGTTTTTCACAAGCCTGATTTAACCCTATTCCATAAAGATAAAAACCTTTGAGACAGTAGTGGCTTGTCTACTGTTTTATTATGTGCTAGTCTAAAACAAAAAGAGGAACTACCGTAAACCTCAAAAAATCTACTTCCTCAAAAATAAAACAGTAGTGTTTTTGTTGACTCTGTGTTGACAGAATAGAGTGCATCCTACAGTTTTTAGAAGAGGAAGCTGGATTTCTGGATCTTCTTAACTCAGACTTATCTTCCTAAATGTTGTAAATAAATCTAAATTAAGAATGAGCGAATTAATGAAAAAACAGTAAAAATACTATTTCTTCATATATCAGATTTTAAATGTTGTCGAAAGACTTTTTTGGTCAAGAACCATAGGTATGTTCTATTAAGGTGGAGCAGCTAAAATCAACTGTGACAAAAATTGCTCTCCCACAGCTAATCAGGAGATACTACAGAAAGTGGAAGTAGAATATGAAACAATGCCTGGGTGGAAGACGGACACAACTGGAGCACGAAAATGGGAGGACCTCCCACCCAAGGCCCAGAATTACATCCGTTGTGTGGAAAACCATGTTGGCGTGCCAGGTAAACCTTTCTGAGGATGCCACAGGAGGCAGGCACAGCTCCATGGAAGCTCTCAGTCTGTTAGTCAGAAGTCGCTCGGTTTGGGCAGGAGGCAACAAGTACCAGTGGTTGGGCTGATGGTGGTAAAAGACAGCTTGCCAGGAAGCAGCAAAGGGTGTTCAGCAGGCAGGTCTGCAGTGCTGCAGAGAGCCCCAGGCTGCTGCTGGCAAGGATTTAACCGGGGAAAGATAAATGTGTGTTGTTCTTGGCAAACTGCCACCTTCTGTCAGTGAAAACTTTGGGGTCTGTGCACCATGCTTCAGTGTGTGCTTGGGCTAACATCCTCATCTCTTCCTTTCTCTCTGCGTCCTGCACTGCATCCCTCTCTGAACAGAGAACTTTTTTTTCCATTCTTACTCATATAAGGAGAGGTATTGCATCACAGAGATGAGACTGTTTAACCCGGTTCTGCCACTTTGGAAAAATTGAAAATCTTAACACATCAATCTCCAAAGGTCAAGCCATCCAGTTTTCTTCTAGAGCTCTAGAGGTGCCAAGAGCTAGGTGTGGCATAAATGGTGGAGTTTGCAGGGGAATTTCCACAATAGCAAGCTTGGAAAGATGGTAGGTGTGCTTTTGTTTTCCGTGAAGCACCTCAAAGGTCGCCTCAGAGCAGTATGGGCTGGTTACAACTGCGGCGGTTCCAGTATTGTTCATGGATCAGGAAGCATCTGATAGCAGAGCTTGAAACTCAGTGTGTGGTCAAGGACACAGATGTGGGTGAAGGGATATGTAAATAAAGCTCCCCTTACTTTATTTCTCTGGTTCTCTGTGTGAAAGCAGGCTGCCTTGGTGGGTTTGATAAAAGAGACTTACCCACGGTCAATTCTTTAGTAACTATGGGCAATAAAACTGTAGTGGAACCGTTACAGTATGGAATTTACTGCTCACACTGGATAACGTTTATAACTGCGGCCTCATATTTATCAATATTATGGCACATGGGTATCACTATCTCCTGCTCCACATCACAAAAAACTTCAGAGTCTGGCAGAATTCTGGCTTCCTCTCTGTAGGGATGTAGCTAAACATCCTGTCACTCAAGACAAGGACAGTTAAACCTGCAACAAATGTGCCTGACCTTCTATTAGACCCTCTGCCTGCAATGCTTTGTGTTTATGGTATAATTATTTCATGCTTTCAACCTTCAGTATACTGCACTTTCTAGTCTGGTAGTGCAGCTGGAGTAAAGGGATTTTTGACAACGAAACTTCCTTCCTAAATTTGTCCAGTTTGTAGTGAAGCATGATGAGAGGTGAAAATTATTCCAGTTCATTGATTGCAATATTTACTCTTGGTAATTGTTCTAACAGATGTGTTTTCCTCCCTAGTTAAATGGGTTGGAGTTGGGAAATCAAGAGAGTCGATGATCCAGCTGTTCTAAACAAATGAAGAACTCCAGTGATGAGAAGCACAACGTGGCGTTCATCAGTCCCTTACTGCTTCCCTCTTTAAATGGAAATGCTATTTAAAACAAACATATTCTTCTAGGAATTGAATAGAAACACAACATATATTCTGTATTGTAACATTTTATTTATCTTTAAGTTCTCAGTAAATTCAGTGTAAAATCTCCTTGTTGGCCATCTTTAAAAAAAGTCCAAAAAGTATTCCTAACAAAATAAGGAAAGGTTTTTTTAAATTTGATCCATGTTACTATTTGGAAGTACTTTACAGCTATATAGAGTTACTTCTTGCTGAAACCAGTATTAAGCCTTTTCCAGTAGCTACTGGGTAACTTTAGAATTGTGAAACTTGGATTTGTTCTTCAACTTCAAATGTTAAAATGTCTGTATATCTGGGTTGGCAGTACTAAGATAGGTACCATGCACTGAAATTGGTTGAATTATAAAGATTTTCAGTTTCTAAAATACAGCAAAGTTAGGTAGGTATTTTTGACTGCACAAAGCAAAGCAAACACAATTATCTATAATTTTTATATAATTACTTTTAATGGCCTATTGAAATGAATGGAAAGCAGCTAAAATATATTTCTTATAAAGCCTATTGTAGGAACTGAGATAACATCTGTAGCGGGGCCAAACTGGAGAAAGCTGACCTGTCTAATAATGCTTTGAACTATCCTGTGTACTAACAGCCTGGAGACTGTCAGGTGTGCAGCCTTTATTTTAAGCAGTAGGGGAAAGGAGTGAGTGAAGGTGGAAGGAAGAGAGTCCTCAAGTTACAAAACACACAGGGAGAGTGGAGCTGAGACAGCACACTGCATTTTCTCCATGAACCTGAGACATTTCTTCCTGCTAGTGCTGTGACTGTAGTTTCCAAAGTTTTACTGTAGTACTCTGCTGAGGAACTTGTGACTTGCAGTTCTGTAAGGCACTCACTTCCACGGCTCCTGGGTTTCCAAGAATAAATCAAGGCATGACTCGATGACTGCTGCAGTATTTACACCCCTCACTCATTTTGACCTTCCTCAGCAAAATGTAATGACTATTTATAGAAGGGGATGACATGTGACAGCCAGGGTTGGGACATGTAGAAACCATGGAGAGATCCCAGAATCTTCAAGAATACACTTGGATTTCTTTGTGGATCTTCTAATTTATAATGGTTATGCATGAAGAGCTCTCAAAAAACTCCTCTTGTAGAGGAAAAAGAATACACTAGAGATGGGGTTATTCCCTATCTGTGAAATTTTCCACGTAAATGTTCCTTTTCTGTAAATGCATCAGAGAGCTATGACAATATTTTTGTATCATTTCCAAGGGCTGTGGAAATGACATCACAACCTCAGTAATGCCATTATGCAGTGTGTGAAAATATCCCTTTTCGGAGATGGTCACTCCAAGGATGCAAACAATTACACTCTTGGCATTCCAGATGGGGGAAAAGGAAAACCTGTCCGGAGAATCTTGTGTCCTACTCATCCCCTGTGTCTTTTCTCACTCAGTGTTGAACAGCAGATAATGTTCAAAGCCGTTTGTGTCAAGCAGGGCTTAAAGAAGTACCAGTACAATACAAAGCACTAAAGGTAGCTGTGTGTGGTTATATTGCTGCTTGTAAGGCAGAACTCTGACACCCTCCAGCTGCAGTGCAGTCTCTTCGTGCCCCAGTTCATCACAGACTCTGTCCCTTTTTCCCTAACAAAAAACAAACGAACAAAAAAACAAAACCAGAGCCCAAAACTGTGAATCTTTAATTCAGTGTCAGCTTCCTTGGTCACCCTTGACAAATTGTTTGATCTCACTGCTGCTGTTTTTGCAATCTGTAAAAATGGCAATTAGAAAAACATCTTCACTGCCTTTTGGAGGTCCCTGGGTTGAGCCCTGCAGTTCTTACTCTGAATTGATGAGGAAGCTCTCCCCATCATATTTATGGGTATTCTAATGAAAGAGCAATGAGATTTCTGACCTTATTTAATGTTTGCAAAGCACTTCTGAAAGGTGCTTGGTAAGTGCTAATTATTACAAGCACTGTGAAGTGTTCCTCATTTATATGAGGTAATTTAAGCATAAAGATGCTTGGAGGTATAGTAATTAAGCTTTGTTTTCACATGGCTTAACCTTGTGACATTTGCCTTCAGAATGATCTAGAGCCATTCCTTTTCTTGGCCCCATCTTCATCAGTGCATTTGTGCTAGGAGGTTTCTGCTGTATTTAAGCTTTGGTTGATTTATGGGCAAAGTCCACAATGACTAAGAAGCCACTCTGTGTGCTGAATAACTGGATTAAATGATCAACTCTAAACTGAGTATTTGGCATATTGAAGATAATAGGTTTTATAGTTTAATTTTCACAGGATTACTTTCTCTTGTTCACCTAATCTTTTTATTTTCCATTTTCCATTAAGTATCTGTTAGATCCACATGGCCTGTCTTTGCTTCCAAGGATTCATCAAAAACCCAGTGAGATTGTCAGTGGGCATGATGTAATAGCCAATTATCCCATGACTCTGTTACTGTAAAAGTAATATACATTTCATTTCATAGCATGGATATTTTAAATGAAAGTTCTACTCCTATTAAATTTCATATGTGTTGTCCTTGAGTTAAATGTGAATAAGTTCAGGCTTTTATCAAAAACTCTTTAATCTACTGAGTGACACAATGCTTAATAAGAACATTTTAATGTAGATTTCCTTTCATTTTGGCTGTTTCCCATGTATATTGTTTTGTACTTTTTGGAATTTCATTTAATAACAATCACTGTGTTGAATTTAACTACTTCTTTATCCCCAGCCAAATGCAGTAATAATGGCTAAAACTGGTTGATGCATCATCCTGTTCAGTATCTGGATGGAAGAATAAGGGTAAACATTTACCAAAATGCCATAATTTGTGATAAAGGTTATAGTTTTTTAAAAGTAGCAATTACTGTTTCACACCTGCACAGTAATGTGTTTGACATATTTTCTCGCACTTACCCTTACAATATGGCCTTCTAGTCAGGTGTACACTTCCTAACACATGCAGGATAGGATTTTGAAGATTTTGTAATTTTTTAATTTGGCTATATATGGTCTTACAGTTCTGGCATAATGCACTTTATAAAAAGAAAGAAAATTAAGCATTTCCATAGTAAATGTGCAATCTATACTTACACTTTATGCAGATTTTTTCGGATGATTTTTGATCCACACCTGTTTATTTTCTCCTTAAAAATGTATTAAAACAAATTTAAATTAACAGTGCTTGGTCTCTATTTCTCTTTTATTTTTTAACAAAATACTCTTCATACATAAACCTGGTTTAGTATTTCATAAATTTTAGAAAATTACTAGCAGCATTAGCGAATGAATGGATATTTTCTTTCAGTCTACAGATTTTCATCCTTTGGCCTTTTTTTACACGTTCTATAAACTTTGTCACCTTTTCCCATTTACGAACTGAGCAGGGATCCACCTTTAACACTGAGATTCATGGTTATCTTCAGTTAGCTGGCCTGAGTGACCAATGGTTTTCTGAAGGAAAAACATGTTTTCTAGTTAATGCAAAAAATATTCTTGCTAGAACAGCTGGCTCAGAACAACTGATGTGAACTCCATGTAGCTTTTATCAGCATCACTGTGATAGAAAAGAAAAGCAGATGCTGGCTCAGATAAATAAATGTCACCTCTAAAATGTGAGTCAGCTTCAGACAAGTACTGTTAGGGCTTCCAGAAGCCTTTACAGAATCATTCTTTTTCTCATGTGTTTTAGAAGAAGCCAGAAACAGCAGGTAAGGGACTTGTCCCGTAAATGACAGCAGGTAAATACACAATTCAGGGCAATGCCTGAGAGCGGTGTGAGAATTGATCTGCTAATTAACTATGGTCTCTTCATTTCCTTTGCATCAGTTTGGTATGTATAATTGCACATAGAATGGTTTTTGGTGGCTGAAGCACCTGAAGCAGTTTCATCTAACTCCACAAAGGGCTGGAACTGCCCAATGCAAAAAAAAAACCACCATCACATCACCACCCAAAAAAACCCCAAACAAACAAAACAAACAAACAAAAAAGAATAAAATAAACAAAACCAACCAAAAAACTCTGGGGGAGTTTCTATGCCAAAATTGCCCATTTGGAAAGTTCTTTGGTTTGTTACTGGTGTGTTTGTTGTCTGTCACCTGGAGAGCTGAGTCTGATGACTGGGAGGCAGGAAAAAATACAGACTTTCCTGCCCCTAACCTCTCCTAGTAATACTTTACATGGGGTAAAGCTCCAGCCCACTTGTGGAAATGGCCCAGCTTCCTGTGCAGCAACTTTTCATGTCCATCAGAGAGCTGGTTTCAAGTGCTGGATGTTTGCAAAAAGGATGAGCTGACATCACCCTTTTAAATGGGCATCAAGCAAGGAAGAAAATCCAGCTCCAATCATCTTACCTTTAGCAGTGCCTGTTCGTGGTACAGGCACTCCATCAGGGGTGTAACCTGTGCATTTGTTGGCTACTAATAAGCGAGTGTGTTAGTGCTTGTTTCATCTCTTTATTAGATCCATGTTGCCAGTGAAAAAGAGGATGCCTGGGGCATGGAGCCTGCTGGACTGCCACAGTGCTACATGGATTCATGGCATGTGACAAGTGGTACAGCACAGGCTGCTTCAGGGAGGTAGGAAGCTGGATTCTTTGCTTCCTGAATCACTGATCCATCACAAACGAGCTTTGATATGAAAGTATTTTACCCTTGGATGGGGCTGGCTGCACCTTTGCATATTGGTCAAATCTAAAATGAGATATTATCCATGTAGACGTCAGCCATAGAGTGAACCATTAAAGAAGTAAAGAAATCCTACATAAGGACTTCAAGATTTTGCCATTTAATCTCCCATATACTTACAGGAAATTAGTTGTTCTAAAATACTTTCGTGCGTTATTAATATCTGTACATTTGTGGAGTAGACACTGCTTGTTAAATATTTGCCCATCAGTCATATGAGATGGTAAGAAAAAAAAAAAAACAGGAGAGAAGGTCTTCTGTAAGCACATACACTTTACAGCTTCCATTAATGTAGAAAATTTTGGCCAACAGCTGCCTTTTTCAGTGGTTGAAAACAGTACAAATTTTAACACTGTCTAAATAAACGTTATTGGCAAGAAAAAAATAACGTCTTTGTCAGAAAAAATAAACCCAACACTGGTGTATTTGAACATTTTCACAGTCTCGAGATAATGCATCTTTCCTGTGTCAGGCGTCACCTTTCAAGAGCTGAACACGCACTCCAAAGTTTACTCTGCAGGCTTGTAGAGTCTCAGACAGCAGTGTTGGGCTTCAGGTGATACTTTTACAGAGCCTGAGAAGTGGCAGAGCACTTCAGACAGTTTAGGTGGCCACTGAAATCCTTAAAATACCGTCAGTAGAGGCACTGGAGACATGTTTTCTTGCAGGCTGGAGGATACAGTCAACTGTACGCGCCCTTCCAGCAGAGGTGTCAGTATCCATCTTCATCTTCCTGTATGGGACATAAAACTTTCCATGCTAACTGGGCCTAATTCTTCAAATGTGAGGAAACAGTGTTTGCTGCTGAGGTTTGTGGAAGCCTGGCTGGCCTGTAAATGGAGATGGTCCCATGCAAGTGGAGGCAGCCTTTGGTGAATATGACAAAATGACAAGCTTGGAAATACAGTCACAATCATAAAAACTTGTTTCATGGTGTTCTTTGCTTCTGAAGAGGAAACTCCCAGTGTCAAACCTACTGTATTTAGTCCTGTTTCCATTGAGATTCTTAAAGTAGTGCAGCCCTCTGCCGCAAATGGAGACCTGTCCTTCGAGTTCTGAGTTCTAGATGGCTGACAACAAATGGCAAAGACCTTGGTAAGCTGGAGGGCTTGGCAATGGAAAGCTCCTGAAGTGCAGGAAGAAGTGAAGGGTTCCCCATGTCTCAGTACAGACTGGGAAACAGCTGGCTGTGGAGAAGCTCTGCTAAAAAGGATCTGAGGTTTACAGCAGATGCCAGGGTGAATATGATGCACTTGCATCTTAAATAAAGCAAGTGGCCTACTGGGCTGTACTGGGGGAATAATGGTCAGGAGATGAAAAAAGGTGTTTTCCATTACTCACATTGATGAGTAGTACCACTAATTCCTACTGCACATCCATGAGCATCCATTGTAATGGCATGTTTTATATCCTTAAGAGTTGGGTGAAGAAGAAAGGGAGAACTGGGAAGATGACGTGACATTCTAGTTTCTTCAAGAATCTGCCTTGCAACAGGTAAGACCAGCACAGTCACGTGTATGTCAGTACCACTGTTACAACTTTGCTGCTCAGTTACCACCCCAAAGCATCAAAACCAGGCAATGCAGTTCAAATTTTGAGCTTTTCATTTCATGCTCCAATTTTCTTCTGCTTCAGTTGTTCCAGCCATCGAGGCTGTGCCCTTGTGGTGCCCTTGGCAATGACCATTATCACTGTTTCACACTTTGGTTTGCTCTACAAAGTAGTGCACCCAGTTTGGGTTCCTTTCCCACGGAACCATACAAGAAATGCTCTCCAGCAGTGTCCCTGCTATGCTCCAGATACTACTCAGAGTTCAGTCCATGGGACCTGACAAGAGCTGGTCAGAAACCACCCTCCACCTACAGTGTGGATATTGGATCCTGAGGACCAAGTGCTTTGTGTATTTCTTCCTGTAGTGCTGCATTGCCTGCTAATATAGACACAGCTTTTGAACATCAGCCATTCCATCTCCCCTTATCCAGTTCTTTTTCCACTTTATACTGATCCCTAACTAATAAGCAATTATTTTCTATATCAAATGCTTAATGAAGTCTAAATAGGTTATAACCACCTTATTTTCTTTATCCATAACATTAGTTATTATTCAAGATACTCAGAGGTCATCTATTGTTAGGTCTACTTTGCATTTTATCCTATTTTACATTTACCTTCATGTTTTTAGTGAGCCTTTCCTTGAAAATATTGCTAATTATGAACTACTGAGTCTAGGCTGTTAACCCTCTGGTTGTCAGCATGACTTTTTCCCTGCCTCCTGTGAAAGTATTTCAGTTCTCAGGTAATACAATACCTCTCTCAACTCAAAAGGTTATTAAAAGCATTTCTCCCTGCCTTGAAATTGCATAGAGCCATTCTTTCAAAATTCAGGAATGCAGTTTGTAGCTGGACCAACAGGGCCTTATATCTAGTCATATCTAAGTGAGATAAAATACAGCTTGAAGACATTTACTAAGTTCACAAAAGGTTTTCCTTGCCATTCTGAAACAGCATTAAGTTTCTATCTATAGCTTCTAAAGGAGATTACTGGAAAAGGGAACTAAGACATCAAACCCATTCCCTGAGGATTTGGTCCACTGATTTTAAGTACATACATTCTGCAGAAAAAATGAGAATATGCCTTCAGTGATCTCTGGTTGCCTGTACTGGGTACTGAAATAAGTAGCATCTCCAACTTTGCCAGGAGAACTGAGGTTGGAGTGGGAATAAAACAGCAGGAAGTTTGTGTGCTGAGTGCTGAACTTGGCCTAAAGAACAGCTGGTGTCTGGGACAAACTAGGGGGTGGCTGGAAATTTTTACGAGCTAGGAGGAATGTTGGGCTTCTCGCCTTCATTACTCAGTCGGTTATTCAGTGCCAATATCACGGTTTTATATTCAAGCCAGTTTCAGTGGTGATACATTTGTTTATGTAGGTAGCTCATCCTAGAGTTTAGGTAGTGATAAAGAATCAGTATTAGAAACAGAGCCAGTACTGAGCACCTTCACCAGCAATCTCGAGATCTTCTAAATCTTGGAGACAGGAAAGGAGGAAAGGACAGGATTGTGTCACACCAATATTTTCTCTGAAAACCTCATGCAGAAAAAAAAAAAAAAGATGAATGCATATGCATGGCAGAAACCTACTGAGTATAAATATACAGAATAAGTTATGATGCATTTTAATGTACACGAAAAAGAGGTCAAGTGAAATAAATAAAAGAGATGTTGTCTAGTTAAGGCATTACAAATGGGATAAGGCATTTTGTCTATTAGAGATTGATTTGCCCCACACTACATAATTAAAATACCAAGGCTGGTACTGATGGAAGTCAGGGCCCTATGCAAAATGCATTGATGATTTCCATGCAGGGGAAACATGCCAGCAGCATGAAAAAGTCTCATTCTATTAATTGGCACCCTGGATGGTAGGCCTAGGACTGAGCATTACTTTCACAGCTCATACCACACCACTCATGCGAACTGCTCAGCAGAGAGCCAAGAGAATGAGTGCCTTCAAGACTTCCCAGCATAAACAGATTTCAACCAAAAGGGCTGTGCTAGGAAAATTTCCACATTAGCCCTTGTGATGGTCCCTGTAGCTGTGGCATGTTATCTGGCAACGTTCAGGGAATTGGTTTGACTCTGTGCAGCTTCTGTTTTCTGCATAGGCATCTTCTCTGTCCAGGACTGACAGCACAGCCACACATATTTAAAATAAACACACTTTGTGAGGTGCTGCTGGGGATGGTTTGTGAGACACAACGAGTGCAGAGAGCCTGGCATAGCCCCCTGGAGCTGAATGGATGTACCCTGAGTTATTCCAGAGGCAAACATGTGAGGAACAACATATGAAGCTGCCTCGAAGTAAGGATTCATTTCCACAACAAAATAACAAGAACAGGGCTGGATGCAGCTGCAATGTGGAGGGAGGAAAGTTTTGCCCAGCCCTTCCCATGCCATGTGTGGGAGAGGATGTTTTGTTCTGTGCAGTGCTAGTGAAAGGGCAGAGCTACCTCTCAGAGCCTCTCCAAGTAAATCCACACTGAATAATGTAATAGCATGACTTGGACACAGATTTAAAGAATTCCTAGGACAACGACCTAGTATTAAATGAAAAACATTGTCGCCTGCAGGGAAGGAAAGCAGAACACTTGGCACCACGTTAGGTTAGGAGTGGCTGTTATCACTGTCAGAGCTCAATTTCCTTTTTTCATGGCAGATTAAAATAATCTGGAAAGAAGCAAAATGAAAGGAAAGTGCGTGGCAACAGAAATGAAGGCACACTACTGGTGGAAAGGGCAAGAACAACAACAAACATGAAAAACATCTTGGAGAAAACAGCCCCTTTGTAAACCCTGTCAGCAGAACAATAACATCTTCACGACAGCAAAAATAGTTTATAGTTTTGAGAGTGCCCTCTAGTGTGAGCAGGACCTTTGGGTGCTCTGATCTCCTGAGCAGCAGTGGTGTTTCTCAGAGCTGGCAGGACAGAAACACGCTATGAAATTCAACCGCACCGTGCTAATTTAAGAGCAACCATGTCAGCATGGCAGAGCCTCGGCTTAACAGCAGCATTCCTCAAGAGCCAGCCCTTAATCCCACACATCACCAGTTTATCAAAAATTATCTTGATGCATAAACTAATTCATTAAGATGAGGGCATGAACTCTGTGTTATCAAGTCTCTGTAAAATGACTTGCTCTCGTGAACAGACAATGTCGGGTCTGGGTGTAGCCCTTTGAGCCGAGCTGTACACATGTTGTCTCTTGAGGCTGATGTACTACACAGCAAGAGGAAGGGACCGAAGAAAGGAAAGGGCCATGAACCCTTTCAGAAAAAGCAAGTTTATTCAAGGAGGTTTGGGGGGTTTTTATCTTCAAATCCATATTGCAGAGTGCAGGAAGGACAGTGCAGTGGGACCGAGCGCGTGGGGTGCGGTGCTTCACCCCAGGCCTGACGGAGGATGTGTGTGCATCCTGATACCCCATCCAACCTAACACAGGCTGCATGCTGGCACATGGCCAACCACATCAGCTTCTATAATATACTTAAAAAAATTTCCATAGTATTCCTTTGACCATTTTAGCATCAAAACGTTACAGAAGAAACAGCGAATTGGCCAAAATCCACTCATTTTATATCAATACAATTAAGGAAACTGGTTATTTGAAGAGGTGTAAGAGACAGAGTTCCACCTCTAGGTATTGTGTTTCAGTTTGTTTCTAAATGGCCTAATAATGAAAGAACAGAATAAGTGGGGGATTTTTACTACAAGCACGGGGAAGGGAAGCCTTTGGTAAAAGTGAAGCTGAAGGGAAAGATTAAGTACATTGAAGGCCTTTCTGATGCTTATGAGACCCTGCTGTTAGGCATTTGGAACAATCTAAAAGCTAATATAATTTTCTGGATTGATATTTATGTCCCACCTGTTCCTGACATGGAATACTTGTTACTGTAGGTGGGTAAAGGTTGCTTGCAAAGCAAGGCATGGAGAGGAAGAAGTAAGACTGCTGAATATTTATATTCACAAAGCCAAATCAACTATCCTGTATATTTTTTCTGACCCTTCCTAAAACAGCAGGCAGAATTTTCTTCAATTTGCTCTGTTCCAAGCTTTAAAGTTATTTTCCTTTTAAGAAAGCATGCAGTATTGAGTTGCAATGTCTGTGACTTACACTGCCTGTGATTTTTTTTTCCAGTCTACCTGTTTATCTGTCAGTCAATGCTTCCAGCTACTCCAAAATATGATTAGAAATAAACTCATTATGATTGTCTTACAGATGGATCAGATGGATCACAAACAAACAAACAAAAATCTTTAACTCTGTAATTGCTTATTGGAGTATTAAAAATCTAAATCTACACCTTTTATAGGCACTCAGGGGAGGAATGCTGAGACCCATTTATGCAACATAATAGCATTTCCCTGAAAGCATCACTTCGGTACTTCATTAGTAACCAAAATGGCAAATTGTATGTCAGGAATTATTAGGGAAGGGACCAAGAAGAAAACACCTTGAAATTCGTGTTATCCAGGTGAGTAGCATACCTGCAGCTGATACACTGGCAAGCCAGTTTCAGGAAGGATGTCAGGGACTATAAGAGGTATGGAAAAGGACACTGAGGCTTAGGTGTGCTGGGTGCCCTCAGCCACACAGATCCCTGCTGCACAGAGCTCTTGGGGCACTCAGGGCTCCCTCCCTTCCCATATGGCTTTCCCTGCTGTGCACTGGGATGTGGCACAGGTGATGTGGATCAGGACACACTGCAAAGGAGTGCCTCAATGTGAACAAAATACATCAGCTAGAAGGAAAAATGAAGGAGGATGATAGACATCTTCGTAGTCATGGATGTTATTCAGAGAGTCAGTAGAGCATGGTTATTCATCATCTTTTATAAAATTAGACATAGGAGACAAACAAAGAAACTAACAGGTAGCAAATTGAAAACAAACTTGATGAAACATGTTTTTATAAATAATGTATTTATAAATAATATATTGCTCAGTTCTAGACCCTGGTAGACAAAATAAGAAATTAAATGTTACTGGTTTTGAGAAAGGGACTAGAAAAATTCCTGAAGAGTGGGCCTGCTGACAGCTGTTAAACATTAAGATCCAGATGGAAATTTTGGCTCAGAAAATTTCTGACCTCTAAAATGTAGAAGTGATGAATTATAGCCAAAGTCCTTCTGTGCGTGCCCTGACTTTCTTGAAGCACTGGTAGAAATAGAATATAGGAAAGACAGACTTAACAACAGCGGTCCATTTTGCTCCTTAAACTTGCTTACCGAAAATGGAAACCACTGAAAAAAAAAATGAAATGCAATTTTCCTTTTTGCTGTAAGTGACAAAGCTATCAACCAGGCAACTTGTCTGTAATATTCACATGGGCACAGGAGAAGCACAGTAGCAAGAAAAAGACTGTAATTTTTATTCTTTGGGCTTTTTTCACAAAAAGGTTTTCAAGGATAAACTAAAATCATTGTATTTCACAATGACCTCTGGTGGTTCAGGATTTGTTTGGGTTGTTTTTTCACATTCAGAATCTCATTAACTAACCTGAAAAATCATGAGCATTAATTTTCAGGAATGCTCAAGGCCTGCAAGCTTTGCCAGATCAGAGCTCAGCCTTTCTGCTACTTCGAAATCACCAGTGAACTTTCCTCAAGGGTTACTGATCTGAAACTAATAAAACACTCAGCACCATTCTGTTGGGTAACAAGTCATCAGACAGGCAGGTGACTCAATTCCCTTCCTGCAGGATGCTCAGGTGTGCTGGTGCAGAGCAGATGGAATTGTTTTGCCTTCATAGCTTACAAACAGGAGACAGCTTATCAGTGGCAGATGTTATTGAGGTTGAGTCTTGCAAAGCAATTAAGAGATGTCACTACCCAAGGCTGACTCAGAGAGCTGCAACAGAACATTTCTACATCTGCCCTGCAGTGGGGGGTGGTGGCACATGTCAAATGTAATCAGCCCTCGGGGAAAGTCCCTTCCAGCTCAGAATATTCTGTGATTCTCTGTAAGTGCCCTTAAATTTACCCTTTAGTGACAGCACCAGCGGCACTGCTGCAGCATGAGCTGCTCTCTTTCAAATCTAATTCATATGTGAGATCAGTGTTCCAGAGCACTCCTTCTCCACAAGCAGAATAGTGCTTTTAGCTCTTTCTTCATAGTTCAGCCGGTTCTCAGATAGCCAAGTTCCATCCACTTGTATCCTATGCTGTATTAATGAAACGTGTATGATCTGCTGCCCTCTATTCCAACAGGGCTCCTTCCTACTGGGATTACATTCTACATACTCCCCAGAGAGCTTCAGGGACATCAGCTAATGAATATTTACAGAGAAGTTTTTTTAAAGAGAAAGGAAAGACAATGAGTTTCCAATAAAAATTGTCTGCTGAACATCCTTAAGCATACATTTGCAAATATGTGCAGAAAAATCCAGAGTAGAAACCTTTACAGCTAAAGAAAGCATGGCAGGAGTCAGACTTTGGAGCTCAGGAGGGATTTTTGTGAATTACTGTGAGTTAGAACTGTAGCTTCCAATCCACAGACCACAGGGATGGGCCGATCAGCTCCACAGACAAAAAAAAAAAAAATCACATTAATCTGTGTCAGTTCAGTGTGGTTGTACCTGCAAACTGTCAGCAGTTCAGCAAATGGTGGAAACATCACTTTGGTGTTTGAACAATGCTCTCAAGCACATGGTGGGATTTTTGGGGTTGCCCTATGCAGAGCCAGGAAGTGGACTCGATGATCCTTGTGGGTCCCTTCCAACTCAAGATATTCTGTGATTCTATAGATGTAGTTAGACACTGTGCTCAGTACTGGTCTTGGTGTCTCAATAGTTTTGGAAGAATTTGAGAAATGAAACCAGGGTTAGTCCATTAGGTATTGTGGCCCATTTTCAACACATAGATCTATATTGTATGTCTTGCATATTGCACTTTCATATAAATGATTGCCATTCTAAATCTTGTGCTAGTATTGAAATCATACACAAAAACTTTTATGAGTTTCTGAATGAGAGAAAATGCTTTAAAAATATTGATTCTGTCACTATTTTGGGGGGAGTTATTTATTGCTTGGGGTTTTTGGTGTTTGGTTTTTTGTTTTGTTGTTTGTTTTTTTAGGGTTTTTTTTTCAGAAAGAAATGTACATCTGTTCATGTAACTTGTTCTTGACCAGATTAGAACAAAGAAACCAAGAGTGTTCACAAGTCCTTTGGACTCAGTAGATTGTAAATTTATTCATGGAAAAATCACTCCTGTACTTGGTTGTGATTCTTTCCAGAGTCCTAGAGTCCATACAGGGGCAGTTTTGGATTCAGAGACCTCTCTGGAAGAACTGCAACTGCCCTGTCTGACTATGTTCTTCAAATGACACAAAACATTGCACCGGAACATCACCCCCAGTTTTAAACTTGTTCTCCCTGAGGAAAACAATGTATTTTCAAAATATATGCAGTAACCAGTCCTACTGCTACTTGGAACGGTGCCTGAGGCTTTTAACCTCTGAAACCACACCTACAGAGTTTATTTATAAACGGCAAATTAATTACAATAATCCCCTGTCACAGCAGAAAGTCTCAGGGGACTCTGGATTTAGCTGAACCTGGCCACCAGACCCCAAAAACTCACTATGCCCACAGTGGTGAACCCACGCCTGCTCTTGGCTGCTCTGAGGAGCCCCCTGGAGTTCCTCTGCCAGACAGGGGGTCTCCAGCCTCCTCAGTAATTTTTTTTTAAAGTGAATTCTTGTGCTTTTGCACATTTTTTTTAGTTCCACAGCATTCAGACCGCCCAAACCTGGGCAGGGGTTGAGGCTGCAGGAAGAGCTCGGTGAGCAGAGCATAACCTGCAGAGGGAAGGTGAAGCCAAAAGCACTGACGGCAACGAGTTTCATTAACGATTTGGACACAGGACTTGAAGGGATACTAAGTAAGTTTGCAGATGATACAAAATTGGGAGGAGCTGTAGAGTTCCTGGAGGGCAGAGAGGCCTTGTAGAGAGACCTCGAGGAATTAGAGGACTGGGCAATCACCAAACGTATGAAGTTTAACAAGGATAGATGCTGGATTCTGCACCTGGGACACGGCAACCCTGGATGTACAGATAGATGAGGAAAGGGACCTGGGGGAGTCCTGGTCGATGGCAAGTTGAATATGAGTCAGCAGTGCCCTGGCAGCCAGGAGGGCCAACTATGTTCTGGAGGGCATCAGGCAAAGCATCACCAGCTGGGTGAGGAAGGGGATTGTCCTGCTCTGCTCTGCAGTGGGGCAGCCTAACCTTGAATATTGTGGCAGTTCTGGGTACCACAAATATAAGAAAGATATTAAGCTATCAGAGAGTGTCCAAAGGAGGGCAACAAAGATGGTGAAGGGCCTTGAGGGGAAGATGTGTGAGGAGCAGCTGAGGTCACTTGGTCTGTTCAGCCTGGAGAAGAGGAGGCTGAGGGGAGACCTCATTGCAGTTACAACTTCCTTGTTAGGGGAAGAGCAGGGGGAGGTACGGATCTCCTCTCTGTTGTGACCGGTGACAGGACCCGAGGGAATGGCCTGAAGTTGTGTCAGAAGTTTAGGTTGGACATTAGGAAAAGGCTCTTCACCCAGACGGTGATTGGGCACTGGAACAGGCTCCCCAGGACAGTGATCAAAGCACCAAGCCCGACAGAGTTCAAACAGCATTTGCACAACGCTCTCAGACACATGGTTTGACTCTTGGGGTGTCCTGCGCAGAGCTCAGGGATTGGACCGGATCATTCTAGTGGATCCTTTGCAACTCAGACTATGCTGTGATTCTGTAAGTCTGTGTTTACGGGCAAACCCGAGTTCCAAAGCTCGTTTCCCTCTGCCCCGCCGGGTCCCCCCGGTGCGGGCGCAGGGAGGTGACGCCTGCGGGGCGGTGGCGGCGGGCGGGGCCGGGCGGTTCTGCCAACCCGGGCGGGCAGCGCCGGGCGCTCGGGACGCGGCGGGAAGCGACATTACAAGGAGGAAGCCCTCCCTTCCCTGCGGGAAGAACCGAGCGGTACCGCGGCTCCCAAAGTGCCCGGTCGGGGATGCTCGGCCCGGGCCCGGCGCGGCGGTGACGCGGCGGGGGCGGGCCGGGGCCGGTCGGGCCATGCCGAAACGCTCCTGCCCCTTCGGGGAGGCGGCCCCGCTCCAGCTGAAGACCCGCGTGGGGCTGCGGGAGCTGAGCCGCGGCGT
Source organism: Pseudopipra pipra (assembly GCF_036250125.1). Lineage (NCBI taxonomy): Eukaryota > Metazoa > Chordata > Aves > Passeriformes > Pipridae > Pseudopipra > Pseudopipra pipra. The sequence continues at coordinate 56,646,365 of NC_087554.1, forward strand.
GCGGGGCGAGGAGTATCGGCGGGAGGTGTTCGGTGAGCCGGGGGGCGGGCGGCGGGGAGCGCCGGAGGGATGTGATGGGGAGGCCGACCCTAACTCTGCTCTCCTCCTCTCCCGCTGGCAGAGAGGACCCGGCGGCTGCTCTTCAGGGGGGCCCAGGCGTACATGGAAGGCGCCGGTCCCGCCGCCGCCCGCCCGCCGGAGCCGGAGCCGCCCGGGGATGCGCAGGGAGGGGGGCCCCGCTGGAACGGGCAGCTCCTCATCGGCCACGACGGGAAACTGCTGCGGCGGCCCGCGGAGAGGGGTAGGTGCCCGCTGGGCCCGGGGGAGGTCACAGAACCGCTGAATATACTGAGCTGGGAGGGACCCACAAGAATCAGTGAAGTTTAGTTCCTGCCCTGCACAGGACATCCCCAAGAATCACACCATGTGCCTGAGAGCGGTGTCCAAACGCTTCTTGAACTCTGTCAGGCTTGGTGCTGTGACCACTTCCTTGGGGAGCCTATTCCAGTGCCCGACCACCCTCTGGGTGAAGAACCTTTTCCCAATATCGAACCTAAACCTCCCCTGACACAGCTTCATGCTCCCCTCGCGAGGAGGCTGCAGACTGCGATGAGTGGTTGCAGACTGCGATGAGTGGTTATAGACTGCATAGTTCTTCTTTATTGATTTTCCTCAAAGGAATTGTTAGATTTGAGCTTCGCTGACAGATTTGCGAGCTGTCACATGTATGGTCTGCGCTACAATCCTTTAGTGGCTTGCCACTGAGCAGAGAAAGAACCAAGAAAGTTCCGAGCAGCGCTCGCAGTGGCGGTGCCTACCCCTGTGTTTGCGAAGTGCTGCCACCTGTAGCTGTGAGCGGAGGCTCCGCAGCTCTTGGGACTTCCAGGTGCTTTCTCTGTCTTGCTCTAAAGTACGGTCACTTCTTAATCGTATCTTTTCCAAGCAGTTCCACCCGTGGGAGCTTCCAGAGCCTGCTCATCGTGTGTAAGAACCACTGATGTCAAGGAGGTGTGCACGCAGTGTGACCGGTTTGTCTGCCAGAGCTGCAGCAGGCTCTGCAGCTGCTGTAACAGGGTGGCCTGCTCTTTGTGCTCCACTATTGAGTAAGTGCCTTTCAAGTTTCTAAGCTTATTTTAATTATATATGCCCTAAAAATTGGGCCCAGCAGATATCTAGCTCATCCACGTAAAGGACTTAAACTCTTTTTAAACTTCAGCAGCAGTAAAACTGTCTGAAACATGCCAACCAAAATGCCTGTGTGAAGCAGTATTATGAGTGCAAGTCTAGTTTAGCTTCTTATTTAAATGCTGTAGGAGGCAAAAATTCCCCTTGCTTTCCCACCAGCAGTGTAGTGTGCTGGCCAGTGGTGAATGAATGCACTCTCAAGGAATAATCCTAAGTTTTTGCCCTTGTTGTTAACATTTCTGTGATATAAAGAAATACTGAATGTGCTGTGTGGGAGTCCCGTGGTTACAGTTGATAATGGAATAGGATGGCATTTATTGCTATGTTCCAGAAACAGTTGACACACTGACTTTGTTTCTTCTGGTTTTCTTTTTTTTTTTTTTCCCTAGTTATGCTGATGTGGGAGAGCAAGTTCTCTGCAACGGTTGTTCAATATTTCAAGTCTGAAACTTGATGAAATAACCCTTGTGGCTAAAATGTCCATGAATTTCATGAAGTCTTCTCCTTACGGCTGGTCGATTAATCCTTTTAGCATGTGAATTAGTTACGGAATTTCTATATTTTATATCTTTATATTGTACTTTTAAATATTGCAGCTAAATAAACGTGTATATTTTAAAGCTTTCTAGATTATTTTGAGTTGGCTTTCTCCTTTTCCCTAGTTGTGGTGTGCCTGGTGTTCCTGATGTGATACAGAATTCAGAATATTTTCTCCATATGTTGCTCGTGTTAGGACACACTTTTGTGAGATCAGAATAGAAATAATTTGCTCCATCTGTGTTTTCACATGAGAGTGAATCCATTCTGGACACAACATTTTTTTTTGTGAGCTAACCAGGAAAATCAACCAGGCCTGAAGGTTTTTCCAAATAGAGAATTTGCTGATTTCTGGTTAATTATTTTTTTAAGCTATCACAAACACTGTGATTACTGACAGCTTGAATAGTTTTAATCTTTCTATGGTAACTTTGATAGAAAAAGCAATAGTATACCAGGCTCAGAGCAGGAAAGCTTTTCTCAATGGTTAATTTTCCTTGCAAGGTCTTTACTGGAAAGCAGCTTGTTTGTGAGTTGATCATCTACACTATAAACTTCATATTGTCCTGAATACCCACTCAAAAATAGCTCAGGAAGTGGTCTGAGAAATGGTCAACACTCAAGTGTACCTTTCCATAAACCAGCTCATTCCTTGTTTTCCTTTCACATCACTGCAGAGACCAGTTTGCTTGGCATTGTTTGTGCTGTAGGAGTGAAGTAAAGTACTATTGGATAGCCTCTCAAAGTAGTTTTCTTTTACTGGTTTTGCTATGTTTCTTAAAAAAATGCTTTTCATCTTGCACACCAACTCTACATAAGACAAAACTACAGTGCTCTTTACCTCAGGAAAATGCTGACTTAAGTGGCTGATTCAGGACTGTAGGATAAAAGGAATAGATTTGACAGAAAAAAAGAAATTCTCCTGACACTCACAGCTAATGGTCTGTTTCTCGAATTCTTTGCCTGGAACTCCCAAAGCAAAGTCACCCACTCATGATTCCCAATCTTCTCAACTGTGATTAGTATGTTTTGGGTGGAGTAACCTTTTTTTTACCTGATCCTCTCCTTTCTGTTTGAAGAGACTTCTCCCTCATGGGGACCCTTTATTTGACAGTCTGTTGAGAGCATTCTGGGTATTTACCTGTCAGAATACTGCAGCTGCCCAAAGAACAGTAAATGCTTTAGCAAAGCGTGGGTGTGGCTGTTGCTGAATAGCTGCACCTCTTAGCTGCACATCACGTGGCTTTGGATGTATCTGCCACAGCGAGGTGCAAGATGACATCTCTTCTAGCCCCAGTGTAGCACTTGGTGTAACTACACAGAGACACTTTAAAAGCATTTGTGGCTTTAGGGTATCCTGGGGGGTGTCCCTTCACTACTGGGTCGACCATCTGTGTCACCCTAGACTGGCTGATGGATCTGGTTACTTTCCCTGTTCTGCAGGCTTTGGTGCCAGTTGAAGTGGGAGAGTTTACTAGTTCTTACTCCAGTCTGGATTTTGAGCAACTGTAAAATGTATCTTGTCTTCATCCCCATAACAAAAAAAAAGGCTGAGGCGGGAGAGCTAGTAGTGAAAGAATTAGTTGGAGTGTGCAGCAGTTCCACAGCAGTATCTGTCTTTTCAAAGCCATAACAGTGAAGTCAGGATGGTGGCAGATCCTTGGTGCAGTTTCCAGAATGTTGCTCCTGTGGCAAATCATTTTAAACTACAAAGCTGAGCTTTATGAATGGGAAGGATCTGTGGCTTACTGCATTTAGGTGTTAGTTTTAGGGAAGAGTTTTAAAACTTGGTTTTATTTCATTTGAAGATTTAAGCAGTGAACAAAAGTGTTTTTCAGTCAAGCATATTTTTCAAACTGAAACCTTTAAATATGTCTACCTTTTCTCATTCTCTCCTGAGGGTGAGAGACTGAAAATACTGTTTTGCTTCCAGGCTCAGGGAGAGATGAGACATGTTGTTTACAGATGATTCGTGTTTCAAAGTAGTTGATAGATATGGTTTTTTGGCTCATTTAGTCACTGCTGTATTTCGTAGAAAGCTGTCCCCTGTAAACAATGACATGGATTTCATGGCTTAATGTTCTTATTTGTTATCCTCTAGCTGCTTGAAAGATGGTTGTGCATTCAGGCAGATACCCAGTGCGGCGGGAAGAGCTGGGAGAAGAAAGAAGCAGGAGGGCTGGAAGAAGGTTTGAGGCTGGGAGGAGCAGGGCAGGAGGAGCACAGAACAGTGTGGTCAGCTCTTGCACAGGGGTGGTGCATCGTTCAAATGAGAAATGGGTTTTAGTGGTTACCACTCACTTGCTTCTCTGCCTTCAGAAGGTGTGAAAACTGCCCTTGTCTACAGAAAACTCAAATATTATTCAAGAAAGTTCCTGCTCTAGTCCTGTAGGTCTCAGATATACAATGGGAGGTAAGGCTGGGGACTGTTTGTAAATCTTTATATTGCCTACACTAAAAAAGAAACCTGTGTGAATGGAAAAATCTTTGGGTGGGAGGTTCAAAGATTTTTCTCTTTGGCTAATTAGTTCTTACTCACAACATCAGTCTGTTGCCACCAATCATAGAGCTGTACATTGGGTACCACTAGGACAGCATAGGAGAGCAAGAGAAATTGCTTTAGTAATTTAGCAGGAAATTGGGTGTAATACTGTGCTTTTTTGTTATTATCATATGTTCTTCCCCTCATACTGAGTGCAAAGTGTCAAAAATCAAAGTTTGCCTGCTGTTCCAAGGGAAGGAAATCCCCTGAGGAGCCAGCATATTGATGGGTGAAAATATCCTGCAGTAATGATTTTACAGATGGGCGAGAAACTTCTGAGGCCTGTATATCATCACTGGTGACATATGTCTCAAAGAACACAGTTTTATGTCTAAAAGGAAGTCAACTGATCTGATCAGGATAAAACAATTTCTTTTAAGCCTAATATGTGAGTAAATTCTAGAAATGTGTGGTTTCAGAGATGCCAGATATTTAAGGACTATCTAAGGTGGTGACTTCAGTAGTCTCCAGCATCTACACCTTGCACTAGAACAAACTCACAACATATAAAGAAGCTCAGTGAAAAGAACAAATACACTTCAATTGTCTCCTTCAATAGCACTTGTCCTGTTTGCATGGCAATTCTCATATGTTTTGCAGCTCAGGTTTGCTTTTCCAGAGAAAAGTGAACCATTCCACAGATGGTCCAGAAAACATGAAAAATAAAAATAAATAAATCTTAGCTCTCAAATCTAACCAGTGCCATTCTGTGATCGGCGTGTCTTCTGTTTAGTACAGCCAGCATCTCAGCCTCATCCCCTCCTTTTGTTTTGATGTCCTACTCATTCAGACCCTGACTTTTAACCAATTCATGGCCTTTTTTTTTTATTTAATTATTTCTGAGCAGGTGATAACTAGATGAAGCTCTGTGTTGTCTCAGGGCAGGGCACAAACCAAGTTTCATGGGTGTGAGTGCAAGACAATGTCTTTTTTTTCTTTATCAATATGGGTAAGACATTCATGCTTTGCCTCTGTGCTGTATTTGCTGCCATCAGCTGTGAGACACTAAGAAGTCAGCAATCTACAAATGGTTTAAATCCTCTGAATCTTTCCTTGAAGAGGTGCAACCAAGAAGTAGAAATGGAAACGGTATCATCTTTGTTGGTTTGGCCAGCACACAACTGGCCTTTGGCTGGATGGGTTAGAAAACAGCAAATGCCAGCACTGTGCAAGGAATACATATTTCTCTCTCACCATGCTCCCTACACGATGATGGCTTTGGGTTTTGACAGGACCAAAGTGGATTAAAAAATTGAATCCTAGCAAAATGTAACTGTTATTGAATTCCCACCTCTGCTGTGGAACCGCTTACATGTGCTGCTCCTTTGTAATTTTTGGTTAGTTGTAATATTGTTTCATCACGGCAGATTCTGCAGTTATAAGCTGTTAGTGTTGCCTTTCCCTTCTGTCTAGATTCCAACAGTGCTGAGTACCATTAAGTTTAGTGTGGCAGTTTATCTCCACAGTTCATTCTGTGTAAGTCAAGCTTGTCCTCTGCTCCATGTGGTGGTTTGCCATCGATTGTCAGATAGAGCTTAGATCCCAAGCCATTGTAGGAATGTGTGGGGTTGTCCAAGCAGAGGGAGGAAAACCTCGACCCACCCAAGAGCAGCACTCAGCTGATGTGCAGAACAAAACTGCTACAGCAGCACAAAGATTGTAGAGCCAAACTTTGCAGCATAATCTTGGGTGTGCCAGCTTGGCAAACGGGAAATGAGAGGGATGGTGGGAGGCTCTTCCCAGAGAGCATCCTTCTCTCAGCAGGCTTTTACAGGAGGACAGGGGAGGCTGAGAAAGCCTCGTGTACCCACACATACCCCAATATTGATTTACCTTGTGCTCTTTCATCCACTCTCATTACTAAAAGGAGGAAGGTAGCAAAGCTTTGAACATTGTTTTTAGTGAAGCAAATTGGTTAACCTATTAAAAGTAGCCGAGAGGCTTCAGAAGATGTTAATGCTTCTTTAAAAAATAAATGGGAGCTATGTCATTTAAAAACAAATACTTCTTGTGAATGGAAAATTGGAAGATAGTTATTGTAAATTACTTTCTGTTTTATATTATTAAAATTGCAATAGAGTGAAAGTGATCAGACACTATATATTGTATATTTTAACGGTTAACACAGTAATCCTTTTTCTTTTCCATAGATACTTTATTTTGACAGATATTGAAATATCATACTTTTTACAGTTTTATTGCATTTTGAACTGCTGCCATTGTAATACAAGTTTTAATATTTGCTAGTGTTGTGTATTCTGGGCTTTTGTTATTTTGTTGTTTTTTTTTTCTTCTGGGAAAAAAGCTGGAATAAAAAGCCTCAGCTGGAATCAAATTATTCTAGCTTACACTTTTATTGCAAGTTTTTAGTTCTCATGGTTGTAATTTGCATTAAAACCTAGCTCTAGATGTTATGTTACTTATCTCTTGCAGAGGTTATTATTGCTTAAACATTTTGTGATTGTAGGATTTACTTCAAATTTTAGGATTTATTTAATTGTACTTTCTTGCCTTGTTTGACTCAAGTGTAATAGCTTGGTTAGATAACAGCAAATGGTCCCTTTCTCACTTTTCCTGTAAGATACAAATGTTTTTCTGTTTCTTCTTTTATTGACAAAGACAGTTGTAGGTTTTCGGGACAGATGTCCACTTAATAACCTGCACAGCAATGTCAGAATCCCCATGGTACCACCAGGTACTACCTTGATCTGTTTTACATACAATTGCTCCTAAATTTGCACTGAAGTTCTGAAATCTGCCAGCGGCTTCTTGTCCAGAAGTACTTTCTTGTCTTGTACTTTGATTAGGGGCTTAAGGTAAAACATAACCACTCACCCGACCTCTGTAGCAGAAGTTTCATCTTAAAGCCACAGGGTGGCAGCGCGATGTCGGTTTTGTGTCGCTGGTTACCCAAGTTCTTGGGGTTTTTCTCAAGTCCTCACAGCGTGATTGATACTGTTAAAATTGGACTGCTAGTCTGGGGAGGAAGTGTGTTTTAGAATATTCCCCTCAAAAATCTGTAGGTCGAAAACAGATGTTTCCAAAACAGATTTTTTTTTAATCCAAAATACTTTGTACCATTCATAAAATATAGCGTGAAATTCAAAAAGGACCATTTTGCTGCCTGCAAAGACGAAAGTAAAATGTAAATCATATGCAAAAGCATAAATTGATCACATTATTTTTTCTTTTAATTTTAAGGTATCAATATAGCAAACAAGGGTGTTTATATGCCAGACAACATGTAAGTTATGTCACTCTTCTTAAAACACCCCCCTCAAAAAAAGAAACCCAAATACCCCCATTCCACATTTGGTTGCATTAAATGAACATATCCCACTCAAGTTGCTTCTTATAAAGCTGTGAAAGAGTCCTGCCAAGAGCAGGGTTGTAAATCTGGACTTGGAAATGTACAGTGGGGCACTGAATGGCAGTGGCACCTGGGGGATGGTCCTGGTGGTGGAGAAAAGGTGAGGGTTGTGCCATTCTTTGAGCAGAACAATTTGAGGAATTACGGACTAGTCAGTCTGACCTCAGTCCACAGGAAGATTATAGTGTGAATCCTCACAAAAGCTGTGCCCAGCTCTACGTTCAGGCACATGAGGGGCAAGAAAATAATTGGGAACCATCACACAGATTTATCAAGGGCCAAGGTAACTGGCTTTGCTGATGAGATGAGCAGCACTGGATGAGAGGAGAGAAATTGGTGTCATTCACCTTGACATTAGCAAGGCTTTCAGCACAGTCCCCAAAGCACTGTTTGGGAGCTCTGTTGGAGACGTAGGGTTTGAGCAGGTGAACTGTAAGGTGGGTACAAGCAATGCTGGACTGTCAGATACAAAGGGCTGTGACGGGCAGGGCAAAGTCAACCAGCAGCAAATTAGCATTGCTTGGGGGCTGTCACAGGAACTGGTGCTCCAGGAGACAACACTAATGAACAAGAAGCCTGGTGACTTCCAGTTCACAGATGGGTCACTTCTGTGGCCTTCAGAGTCCATCAAAAGCACAAGTATTTTATGATTTTTTGGGTGCTGCAAGGCTGTGTATTCATGTGGGGTGCATTTGGATACACTTAACAATTTATAGTACTGTTGAAACCCTTCAACACTCTTAGACCAGCTGCATTCTTCTTCTGTTCTCCTAAGCATTGATTGCTGCTGTCAGAAATGAGGAACTAGTAAAAGGCTCTGTGGTCTGAGTATGTCCACTCTTACATCCTGTTTACTCTGCTAGAACTACTGATATGATAAAACTTACTCATATCATTAAGTGTTTTGGTGGGATGTGCTGTAGAGTGCAGCACTCTGCAGAATATTGATTCCTGAGCCTAAAGAAATGATTCAATTTTCAACCAAATAGTTTACATACAAAATTTAATGCACTTTTATATATCTCATCCCATCGAGTTTCGTTTTGGGAGCTTCATTCTCCCACGCTTTCTTGCACTGAGTAATACCTCCCCAAATGAGTAATCTGATTGTTCTGATTTCTTTTTCCATGATAGCAAGATTATTTGCTGCCCCAGAATAGATTTTAAAGTATTTTTAAACCCAGTAAAAACAAACTTAGAAACCTGGGACTGTGGTCAGTCTGGATGACCAGGATAAGGAATTAACATATAGTAAAATGTAAGGCTGAAATATATATAGTCAATGTGCAAATTTTCACAGTCTCCTCCCAAAAATGTCAAAAGAAGAAAGCCAGCTTGAATACTTCTTTCATACCTGAATGGTTTAACTCCAGGTTGTTCTGGAAGTCCTCACTTCTCTGAAAGTGAGAGCACTTGGTCTCAGCTGGGTGTTGTTGCAGTATTGTTGCTCACAGAGCTGATTTGAAGATATTTGTGTATTTAGATGGGTCACAGGAGTGCAGGAGCTTTCTTATTTAGCCAGGGCATGAAGTAAAGAAGTATTATAGAAAACTGCTTCATTCCTGTGACTTTGGATCAGCACAGCTGAGCACAAGCATCTGTAAGTCCTGAAAATACCTTTTATTCCTGACCTTGGTGAGACCAAAAACTAGGAGTTATTGTACATCAAGTTAGAGGGACTTTTCTTTTTCACTGGTACAAGACTTCCACTTTTGTTTGCTCCTATACCCACCTGTTTGTATTTGGGATCATTGCTATAACTGTCTTTCTTACATCTTGCATTGAATTTGTCCCTTCTGTGCTGATGTCACTGATAAGGACACCATGAGAGCCTGTGCACTTCTGTTCACCTCAGCACTAAGTTTTCCATTGGTGAAGTGTAGAGCTGTCCTTGCTTTCCTGAAGAGATCATCAGTGTTCATGATGCTGCCCTTTCTCTGCTGCTGCTGCTTGTAACCTACTGCAAAACAACATGGTTTGGGGTTCTTTCATCTTTTCCTTAGTGCCAGGCATTGTGGCAAGTACAGCTTAACAGGCAGGAGTCATGGCTTCAAGCTGTACCTGAATTGTCTAATATTAATTCCACACGTGGTCTCTTCTCCCCAAGTTAAATGAAAACTTCCATAATAATGAGCGCTGTCAGAAATGAGAGTGCCCTTTAAAGTTTAGTGGCATACATCACTTGGACATGAAAACTAGTTCAAACCTCAACACTTGTTCTCTGTATCTTCTCGAGAATTTCAGTTCTTGTGAGGCCTTTAACTTAGAATATTTTCTTAGTTTGCTTAACTCCAGCTACCATCTGTTGTTCGGTGACAACTCGGAGCCAAGACGGCTGATGGAGATCCGAGTTCTCCTAGATCAGCACTTGGCACCACGAGCTTTTTCACAACCCAACAAGCAGTTCTAACAGCTGCATGCATGAATCACTTAAGTTATAGTACCCTGCAGCACCCTGTAAGAATGGGTTTTGACAATCTGGTCAGATGTCACACAAGCAAAAGTGCGATGAGCCGAGCTCCTTGGAAGGTGTGACATAAATTTCAGATGATTATTTTGATACACATTTTAATGTAACATGCTCTAAAGTTTCATTGCTGTTCAGAAAGTTTTGGGACTACCCTGGATTGCACGTAAGAATTTACAATTACAAAAGAAATTCAGTGGGCCGGGGTGTGTGTGTGTTTATTTGTTATAGCAAACTATTCTGACACATTCCCTATGGCATTTCATATTACTGAGAGACAGTTTGCTCCAGCAGTAGAGTGCTCTTCACGTGCTTTTGACTCAGTCTATATTTAAACCAGTCTCCAGCAGTATTTTATTTCAGTTGTTTTAGTCTGGTTTGCTTAGCTCTGGATGCATTCTTGATTATGATCAGTGTTTATTGCAAGATTTGCTGTCATAGAACCATAGAATAATTTAGGTTGGAAAAGACCTCTAAGATCATTGAGTCCAATGAGTCCAGTGAGTTAACCCAGCCAAGCCCACCACTAAACCACGTCCCTGAGTGCCACACAGCTTTTAAACACCTCCAGGGATGGTGAGTGACTCTACCATTCCCTGGGCAGCCTGTCCAGGTGTTCACATACTGCACTTTCACAAACACTACAGAACATCATTTCATTCAGAGTTTAGGAAGCTGTAAGAGCACTTCTTTAAGGTTTGCAAGAGGACTGGTGATTCCCCATGGGTTTCATAGCAGTTAGGTGAGTGCACCAACACCAAGCCCAAAGGACCAGTGTCCAGAGACCAGGATCAGCCTGGTGTTCAGTGGGCAAACTGGGCTACACAGCTGAGGATTTGTGTTATGCTCTAGTGGTGTCATTATTTTTTTAATGACAACCATTGCTTTGGCTGAGTATTTAACACGAGGCCATTGACAAAGAATTTATGGAGTCCATATGTTTGTATTTCACTTAGCTGTTCAAATAAGGGGGGGAGGGAGTAATATGGAGATTACAGTGTCTTGATTTTATTTTGAAGCTGCATCTGCAGACTAGCTGGAGCCAAGCAGGGTAACTATAGGATGGACAGTATCATCCAGGAATAGGGTGTTAAAACTTCTTGGGCAACTTCCACAGAGCTGCCTGGCAGGAATTCCCCCTCAGTTTCTCTTAGAAAATGAGATCAGTGGGTACCCAGGGGATAATGAAGGCTGGGTGCCAGAGAAGGGAAGCCTTGGTAGTTCTGCAGCAGGATGGGAAAAGAGATGATTCCAAGAGTTTAATCAGTAGTGTTGAGTTGGACTGCAAGCCTTTCACACCACTACAAAAGTGGATAAATTGGTCTCAGGATGCTCAGGCTGCAGACTGATGCAGTGAACTTGAGGATGCTGAAGAAGGTTGGTGCTAGTTTCCCATGTTTTAAAGAGCTCTTAAAAGTTTATAAGAGTTTTAAAGAGAATACGTAAATGTTTTCCATCAGCAATTTTCAGTTAATGTCTTATCAGGTACTTTATGTTTCTAAAGAACTCTAGATAGGTTAAACTTGATAGTTCACACCACAATGTAATGATAAGCCAGATAATGGGCAGACAAAGTTCTGTTTTGTTTTCCCTGGGTTTTTTACATTTATCAGCTGGAAATCCACACAAATTTAGGGATGCCTTAGAACAGAAATGTCTGCCAGACAGTAAGGGATGACCAGATTTTTTTTCTAAATCTACAAAAGGAGTAAGAGTGTGCAATAAAAGGCACTGGGCTGTTACCTCCTCCTCTTACCTCCAGCAGAATTGATATTAAAAATATCAGTAGGAATAGGAAATCACTTTAAAATTCAATGCTCTTTTCTTTGGTTAGGCCAGTATTTCATGTCAAAATATACCAGACAAGAGTCCACATGAAACTTGAGGACATGGGTCTGTATAGACAATGTAAAGTGCTCCTATGGATTTGGGCCAGATGAAGTCTCCACAGTGACCCAAGGAGCATCCAGAAGGAGGAAAATACTTATTTAAAGACATATTCTGTCAGTTGATAACACACCCTCTAGAAGGGACTGCAGAAGATAAGAAACAGGCTAAGGTACAAAAAAAATGAAAGCAAGGGAGGAGGAAGGAATCCACTGTTTCTTGTCTGCTGGGAAGAGACAGGGGAAGGAGGACGATGTCATAAGGCAAAAAGCAAATAAAGAGAATTGGAATTCTGGCAAAACTGACTGAAAAAAAGGGCAGGGGAAGTGCAGCAATAGTGCACCCTGGTCTCTGCAGGTACCACCCAGCAATCTGCATCCAACCTCCGTGCAGCAGGGAAGTGAAAGCCCACCTCCATGTGCCAGCTTTTTTCCTGCTCCCAGGAGAGGAGATCTGCTCAGCAGAAGACAGATGGCATTACCATTGCCTGTGCTCCTGTGGGGGCTTTTTCCAGATGGGGAGTTGGAAGCTTCTTTGTGCTGCTACAGCCTTCCTCTCCAGCAGCCCTCGAGTGCTCGGGGCTCCACCAGCCTGTGCACCCGGATCAGATGCTGCTCAGACATGTGCAGCTCAGCACTGAGAAGATTTCAGCTGAACCTGTTAGGAAAATAGAAGGATTTATATCGAGGGTTTTCTTCCTCTTTGAGAAGTGTCCTTGTTGACTTTTTCTTTCTTGTAACACGCACCTGTGTTTTCTCATTACTGAGAGATTGCTGATAAAACCCGAGTTACTATCAGTGACCTGAAAAGAAAGGTGACGTGATTGTTCTGCAGAGGAACCCCAGACAACCCTGTGTCACACACTGACTTCACCAGCCAATATTGGTGCTTTCCTGCATTGCTGGGATGCCTCTCCTACCTCAAACAAGGCACGGGTGTGACAAAGTTTCTCAAAATTACCTGAAGAACCACTGGACAGTCCAGGAAGCATCACCCTCATTGCAACTCAGTGAGCTGCTTACTGGAATTTTAAAAAAAATAATAATCATTTTAAATACTAAGCAGCAACCTTTGATCTCTACTTCCTTCACGCCAAACAAATCAGCACAGAAAGTAAAACTTTGGAAAGGTAACATGATTACAAGTTTTACAAACAAGTAAAGGGAAATACTACGTTTAATCCCCTTATCTTAGTTACACATTAAATTTATGACCTCACCTGTGTAAATAAGTACATTTTGTTCTGCTTTCTTCCACTTCCCTTCCCTGCAACTTTCCACTCTGCAGTTGCTCCAAGTGACCCTGTTCTCTCCACTTTGTTTTTACTAAGCTCCATTTTATACTCATTATTGGATGTATTCCTGTCTTCCTGTTTAGTTTCATTTCTCCCAATAATATCAGAATAAGGAACAATTGCAGCACCATATGGAAAACTTACTATATGCTGCAACCATCTTAATAGTATAATTCCATTTTTCATTATTGAAGTTCAATGAAGGGCTAATATTTTGATCTTTCTGCACATCCATAAACCCTTTAAAAGTCACTGGAGCAATTTATCAAATGTGTGAGAAAAGTCCATTAGCTATTAAAAAAAAAAAAATCACTCAAATGCTGTATCGTCTCCAGGCCTGTGTGTAGGAGAAGGCATTGTTCTCCAAAGTCAGAGCTGCACCTCATTGAATTAAAATGAAAAGCCAATTTCAGGGTAAGGAGCCTCTAAAGCACCCCTTGCCCTCACAGCCAAGCCAGGGCTCCTGACTGAGGCCTGGTGACATGTGCTGAGCTGCTGGATTCACTTCCATCAGGAGAACCAAGTCAAACTGGCATTTTCTGCAGCAGTTGGCAAACTGGAAACATATGCCAATCCACAGGGTGCAGCTCCAGGTGTCAGCCACCTTTGAGGAGCTGGCAGCTCCTGCCTGCATGAGGAACAATTTCTGAGCAACCTGCATCAGACAGGTGAAAAGGACAGTACAGGAACTTGTTTCAGGTGTTACTGCAGCCTCCCAAAAACAGCCCAGGGATCCTGTCAGAGTACAAGTCCTAATGCAGAGCGGACATCATCCTTCTCCCACAAGAGTAAATATCACTCAGGGTTTTCTCCCCTTGCCATGCCAGAAGGAAGCCCAGAGTATCCAGCCTGCCTTCACCCACACAACCATTGAATCATGGAAAGGTTTGGGGTGGAATGGACCTTAAAGATCATCTGGTTCATCTCATGGAATGTAAGGGCAAGTGCCTGGTGTTCCTGCTTTAGAGGAATGCACTGACATCCTCCAGTTCAGTAAGTGACAATATGCCAGAATACAAAGTACTCTTCATATCCCTGAGGAAATTACTTACAAAACTATAATGCAATAAAATGTGGATGAATTTAACAAAAGATATGCGCTTTGCTTAAAACAGTAAGTGCAGCAAACTTGGGATGACCAGGGCCAGTGACATCAAAGAAAATGACATAAATGGGGAATTTGTACTATTGGAAGCATCTCAAAGCAAGGCTGGTGTCAAGTCACACAGACTGTATGAAAACAGTAGGCAGGTCGTATCAGGCTGGAAGTATAAATCTATACCAGAGAAGATAGACAAAAATCCACAAAGACCCTCCCCTCCTTCACTAAAGCACATGCTCTCAAATCATTAAAGAGACTAAATCATTAAAGAGACTCACAGACTAGTTGTGGTTTGCAGGGATTTCTGGAGATGGTCCATCCCCATGCCCCTGTTCCAAGCATGGTCACAAGACCTCAATTTGAACCCCATTTTTTTGAACACTGAACCCCAAAGGAGTTCAATTTGTTCCAACTGCTGCACTTCAACACAATGAAGGAAGAACAGTATTACTGATTTTGCCTTTCTCCAAAACTGTATGTTTAAGCATGGATTTCATGCTCACTTGAATCCAATTTCAATGAATTCCCAGGCACTCTGCTTAAGATCACAGTCACTATTTTTTGTTCTGATACAGGTTTTCTCAGCTTTCTGGCTGAGAGCATCAGTACTGTGAGGACACAACAGTGCAAAGAAATAGATGTGGCAGAGTTTACAAATAACTAAAGATCACAACAATTGGGGTAAGGTCTGTCTCTCCTCTCTGTGAAGAATTTTCACTCTCGTATCAAAATAGTTATACCATTTTCTGCAGGGTGAAAATTATGTATTATTTTAACAACGTGCAGAATTTGGGAGACCTTCAGAATCCAGAAATACAGCAACTGCTGTGTTGCCATTTATCTGCTTGAAACAAACTCAAAGCCCTGATGAAGATGCAACATACAAGCAGTTAAAGTAATCTGACAGCAGACATGAAGAAGCAGTGTGGAAAAATTCCTAGAAGTGGCCTCTTAGACCAGGGTTACATTTAACACAGGAAGAAATTCAGAAAGCCTGTCTCTAGAGAACAGGTAGTGAGCACTAACAGGCAAAGAACTGAAGCAGCACTTCAGTGAAGGAGGAACAGAACTGAGCTACGAGCACACCGAAAAACCACAGAGGGAAGTTAAGTTTTTACAGATGAAGTCCTTGATTTGATCCTTAAAAAAGAACCCACCACGCTCACAAAACCAGGATGGTGACCCAGCAGTTATAAAAATTAAAAAAAAAAAAAAAAAAGGGTCAAGCAGGAGCTACTGTAACAAAATGGGTTTGTTTAAAATGGTTTCAGACACAGAGCAACTACTCATCACCTGATTAGAATGCAACATATGCTCCACCAGACAGCTACCACACGTCTGCACGCTCAGCTGCAGTGGGGATAATAAGCTCCTGTTTGCTATAGGCACTGTGTGTTCTTTGCATTTTACTCCTCGTGGCAATTAACCTCCCTGTTATTAAAAAAATTGCACTGGAAGTGGAAGACAAACACACTCATTTGCAACACTGAAGAAACAAGATCCTTTTACATTCGCCTGTTTCTCCAAATGTGTTTTTACCTCTGAAGCTCTTCTAGATATATTGAAATAAATCAATCCTTCTAATTTATTTCCCCAATATTTCTCAGGCAGAGGATCCATACGACTCTCACAGGCACTTTCTGGGTGTGGGCTCTTCTTCTGCAACTCTGTCTCCTTGGAGTTTGCACTCCCATTGTAGGTCGTGACCTCTAATCTGGGACCACCATCCTAAATCCTACTACTGGAGATAAAATCTTGTTTTGGCATGTGCTCTCTAAAAGCAAAGGGTATTTTCTCTGACAAAGATTTAAAGCTACCCACAAACACAAGTATGAGAATACAGTGCTCTTGCACTGAGCATTTCAATGCACATACAGGATCCAAAGTAGCAGACAAGAAAATTCACCACCAGTTAAGGCAAAGATCATCCAATTCAAACTATCAAGGCAAGTTTTTGCCCTCAAAACTCCAAAACCTAACATAATTTATTTCTCAGGTGGAAAACTGGGAGCAAATTCAAACAGCAGCCAAGGTACTTGAGGCCTGCATGAGAGCAGTGCAGCAGCTGGAGAGCAGGTGGAGTTCACCTGCTGGGGGGGTGATGGTGCAGAAAGAAAAATGAAGAAAAAGCAACTTATTTTACTGGGGGGCTGAGAGGTCACAGTTTGTGCAGAGTTGGGAATGCTATAAACCGCGGTTATCTTCACCCAGTTTAAAGGGAGAACAGCCTGCCATATCCTAATGGGATTGTACTGGATGTTTTAGTTACACAAGGGAATATAAAATGGAATTTGCAGAATTACCTGGCTTCTGCCCATGCCTCTTAACCCCAAACAGCACACAGGGCTGTGCATCTGTTTCAAACACTGCTCAGCTGACCTCAACTCCTGACTGCACTCAGAGGCATACACAGAACTAACTGCAAGTTACTCACTTGCTCTTGCCAAGGGTTTTTTTTCCCCTATTTTTCTCCCAACCCGAGTTTACAACCAAGTTCCTGGGCTGTAACATACGTATACTACCAGTGTTCAGAACCTGGGATGCACCATCTTTGCTGCAATGTGTAACACCAGAGCAAGATGACATTTTACAATGCCAGAAGGAAGAATGAGGAGGTTTTGGCTGTGAAGAAAGTTCAAAAAGTTTTGGGTTTTCAAATCAAAGAGTTAAAGAAACGTGCAAGATTTAAGAAGTCTCTGCATATATGGTACAAAAGGAACCTGAGGTGAATGACATTCAGGTCACAGGTTTCTGTGATAGGATTTTCTGTGCTAAATCAAAAAGGACACATTTTATGTTTGCAGATAGACAACTGATACACCTGTAATCATTCAATTATGGACAACAGGTAAGGTGTTTTAAATAATCACTGGCAAAATGAGGGAAAATATCCAGAAGACCTGGCATTCAGGTGTGGCCCCCACAGTTCTTGGTTGCCAACAATACTAAGGTTCACAGAGATTTCTGGCAGCTTGGTTTTTTTATGTTATGTTTTATATAAGGGAACTAAAACAATTAGCAACAACTGGCAGAAAAATACTGTTCTGAGACATAATCATCCTCAGCAGAACAACCCGTTCCACATCTGCTCCTGCATTTGAAAGACCAGATTTTCCTGGGGCAGATTACAGTAACCTTTGCTCACTCGTGTTGCCTATATTTGGATGCATGAAGTGTGTTAGTTCAGAACTTGTCAGTACTTGTAGACTTGCAGAAGAGTTCCTTGGACTTCGTCCCTGGGCTGGCTGGAGACTCGGGTGAAGGCTTGGAAGCAAAGGAAGGAGAGCAGTTACAAGATCAGACCAGCAGAATAAGACAGGCTGTCCAGTCTCTAGAGAGACACAGATCCCTTCTTTCCCCTTCCCTTCTTGCATAAAACATGCTGTAAATTGCACCAGGAATTACAGCTTATTCCTTGAACCAAAACATGTGTTGGATATTTAATGGCTTACTACAGTCGCAGCTTCTGTGCTGAGTTTGAAGCACACTGCAGTTGTTATTGCATGTTCTTGTACTGTTCTCTGTATTCTTGTTTGAAAATGGACATTCCAGCCTCCTATAACCACCACCTCCTGTGATTAACGTTAGTCCCAAGAGAGGAAACATAGTTTTATAGACTGTACAGTGGCCTGAGTGATGGAACAGAAACATCTTTGCAGATCAGGACCTCAGTAACACATTCTCACTGGCATCAGGAAGGCAGCAAAACGAGGTCTGTCCTCATTCACCTCAAGACAAACTTTCTGGCACAGGGTGCATTTCTTTGAACAAACATTTTCCAAAATTATCTTTGCATAATGATCAGCACAGAAATGAAACAACTGAGGAGGGACAGAACAGCCTGAATCCCTCAGAGATACACACAAACTCGAGAAACTGGAGCAGTTGTTGCATCCCTACAAATTCAGAAGGTTCCTACCACAAGAAATAAGAACCTAACTCGTTAAAGCAATTTTATTTAAGTATTTGGAGGGAAATTTTCATATCATGAGTAAAAATACTAGAGTTGAATGTTGTTAAAAAAAAAAAAGTCAAGATGATGGGCTCTCTGTGCAAGCACAGCAGTTTCTGATGGAAAGGAGAAGCGAGGGTTTTCATAACATACTCCCTTTCAAATAAAAAAATTAAATGCTAGTTAACTGGAGTACATGTCATCATTTTTTATACAGTCAAGAGAATGAAAAAAACAAAAAAAGCGCAATTTAAAGAACGCAACCTACAATGGAATAAATTCATTCGCAGCAGAGACAGAATAAGACTGCTTTTATGAAAATTACAAAGAAACATGATACAACAAAAACAGGGTGAGGGGAATTTTCCACTAAGATTAAAAATGAAAAACAAAAAAAAAGTTCACTTTTTGAACACCATTATTATTCAAACACATATGAAGTTTCAACCTATTTTTTTTTTTACATGGGAAAACACTGCTAAAGTGAATCTTCAAGAGTGAGAAGGCACCATGAACTGTTGGTTGATACCTTTAATGCACACTCAAGAAAGAAGAAATGATCTGGCATGATGCAAAAAATCATTAAGTGTTTATATATATTCATATATCTTTTCATAAAAAAAAAAAAGCGGCAACAAGTCATTACTTCAGTGCCAAAATGTACTTGTGTCTGGCTGATTCGCTCATTAAGATGATTTCTCACTTAGACCTGTGTGGTATTTCTGTACAGTGGTGGAAGTGGGTGATTTTTCATTGTTGCATTTCATATTAGATTGGTAAATCAAGCATTTTCTAGGTTCTGAGAAGCCAATCCTATGAAGTATTCCTAAGCTCTATGCAAATGGAATAATTAAATGCACTGTCTAGAATGGAATACTCATCTGTACGATGTGGCAATCCCACTGGATTCAGTTTGATATGTAATGTCTTGTAGCAGATGTTATAACAAAAATAACTTTTGCTTTTTGATTTACCTCACTGAGGCCATTAATGCTGTTCCTATAGTTGGTTTTCTGGAGTTAGATGATGCTTCACTGCTGTCCAAAATGAGTTTGAACCTTGACTCTCCAGAGTTTGTTCACTTTGTTGCTTATATTATTGCACTAGCTACTAAAGTCTTATATCTTCCTATATAAATCTAATTGTTCAGAGTGCAGATTCTATATTTAGATAATGAACTGTATGAAATAAATAAAATAAGGGGATTTTCTGGTCAGAGTTGCTGATATGTTGAATACCTTAATTATTTCTAAAGTAAACAGTTTTGGTGTATGTTCTTAAAAACCTATGGTCATTCAGCATAAAAGCCTTGACGTAATACTTAAAAGAATGGATTCGTTTTCCTTCTCAAAAATGCATCAAAGAATTGTTTTAAATACAGAATCTGTGAGGCTTCCTACAAAGTCATCTAAATCGTAATACAAACACAGTTTGTAATTCAGATAATATAGAAAGTTCTCTAGTGTCCATTGAAGTAAGGTCCCCAAAATGCAGTCTGTTTTGTTTCTGAATGGCAAAACATTAAGCGGTTCCACTGGCTGAGTAGGAGAACTGAGGAAAATGAGGTCTTCTCTCGTTATCTACACAATCCATGCTGTCATCTGAAAGAGGAAAACAACATTAGACAATATTTTCTACCTTTTTGATTTTAAGTAAACAAACAGTAAGATATTGCACAGTAAAGTTATTTCAGAAAATTTCAGTGTTGCCTTTTTTCTTCTACAACTTGAAAGGACAAAGAAAGAGAAAGTCTTAAATCTCCCCCCAGTAAATGGGGATCACACCAGATCCTGACTGGTGTTATGTACAGAGTTGTTTGGATGTCCATTAAAAATTGGTAGAAGCTGCATAGCTTAAATCCATATTCACTGTTCTGAATTTCTGGAAATTTATATTTGACAGCAACAAACATGCTCAGTTACCAAGAAAATAAAGTACATTTTGATTGAATATGGACATTAGTCCATGCTCAATTGACTGCTTGCATATACACAGTGTGTGTGGATATGGACATGTGCAGAACTCATTATCAGAATTAATTTCCAGTGGGAATGTGCAGAGTTGGAAAAGAAAACAGTACAAATAATTTCACTCTTATAAAACGGGTTTTTAATTTCCCGAACTGGAAAGACATACGGAAAGTTTCACAACAGTTTACCAACTTCTAGGTCAAGTACATATGGAAAACCAGCAAGTTTAAACTGATGCTTTTTCACTTAGCTGAAGAGAGCTGTTAACATCACAGCAAATTATTTCTAGTGGTCTGGAGGACACAGTGAGAAACATTTGGGAAAACTTTACCTTGGTCAGGAGGAGTGATTGTTATCATCTGTGCTGTAAATTCTTCATCAAAGTATCTTGTATCTGTTTCAGATGTAACTTGTGGCTTGAACAGAGGTACAAGCTATGAAAAACAAAAAAAACAAACACTGTCCATTTACAGGTTCTTGCAGTGCTGTAAGTGAAACAAGTAGGATTTGACATAGTTATAAGCTACAGTGCCTTTTCCTACCTTCCTAAAATGTCTATAAAACACCAGTTCACAAAGAAGGAAGCATATACAGTAAAAAATATATATTTAGGTGTGCACTTCCTATTTATGGAAGTGCATTTATGCATTTAAGGCATTTTTTCTCTAGGATTTAAATGTACAAAGAAGCACTAAAATTGCACAAAGAAGCACTAAAATTACACAAAGAATCCTAAAATTTCTTCAAGTAATAGCATATTTACAAATGTTTAAAAATAATAGTATGTACTGGTTCCCCACCTAATTATATGGAAATTGTCAACTGCATCTAGTTAGGTTGCTTAAGGAGGATGCAAATGTGTAAGAAAGATGCTCAGTGATACCAAATAGATCAGCTAACCTTCTGTATCACCACAAGGGTTGTATCATTCACCAAAAATTTCAGCTACAGAGCTATTGTGTCTATGCAGTCCTGGCTGGAAATGTGCTGGAGGTCTCACCAACCTGGGAGAATTTAGGCCAAGGCAGCAGCAACGTTAAGCTTTTATATTCCTGGTCCTGAAAAGCAGTTTGATGTCAACTCTGAACTTCGAAAAACTGAAGTGCTTACAAAAACCTGAGTCCAGTCAGCAGTGAAATCCTCCTCATGTTACACCAGGAGTTGCACTATTTGGGGTTTATTCTTGAGACTCGCTCGGGCAGACAGGCTGGAAATCATCCATGTGTACCTAGGCAAGCTCTGGCAAGAGCAGCTCCAGATGGAGAGGAGCTGCTTGACTGGGGCTGGAGGAGGAGCGCGCCTGGGAAGCGGGATGACAGAGCTGGATGCATACAGATGCACAGGGTTGGAACACGTACAACTTTGGAGGGCAACAGAGCTGGGATTCAGACCTCGCTCACCTCCCCACTGCACAGTGCAGCAGAGCCAGAATGTAAACACTGTTCTGAGCCCTCCCACAGAGGACATGGAATAGCGCTCAGCGCTGGGCTCTCGCTCGCCCACCACTGGGGTTACACATGGCCATCTTTTAATAGCACAGAGCCACACCAGGCAACAATTTGGGAGCGTGATTGAGGAAGTATATGGCTTCCAATCTGAAACTGCAGGGAAAGGTTTATCAAGGTAAATGGCAAATTGCTCCAACTGGAATTACGCAGTGACCCAAGACTTGCACTCCTGCGCTTGCACAAATAAGAACACCACCGAGAGAAATCACTACACTTGGAAAACATCAGCAAATCTTGGATGTACAAAACACCTCTTCCCCACCCTCAACTTTTCCACCTGCTTGGATGTGGAGAAATCATTTGCTTGTCAAGTTGGTAAATGAGAAAAGCACTAGTTTCAAGCTCCTTATCAGCAGGATCATCTTTCTGATCTGTTTTGAGAGCACCTGACAGCATGTTGTCCTGTCTTACAAACAACAATCCAATGAGTCACCTTCATTTTCAATGTAAAGACTTTAAAAAATGTAATCTCTATATATGGCAGTATTTTCAAATACAAAGAAACATTTACTGTTTAAAATCGATCTTTAAAAACTAGGGGGCATAAAGACTGTTAAAATAGGACAGTGCAATTACAGTATACATTTTTCTTTTTTTTTTTTTTTAATTACTAACAATCCTCTGTGCCCAAGGATGGCTTAAAAGAGCTGGGGAAATGATCCTATCAAAAAAATACTAGGTTCTTAGAAGTGGTCTTTATGTCCTGAATTTAAAAAGGAAAAGGAAACAGGATATCCCAAGTTAGGAGTCACCCTGAGCCTTACAGTCCCCCTGAAGCTATTGAAGATGGAATGCTTCACATTATAATGTTAATAACACTTCTCAATCAAATCACACCAACATAATTATATGTTAAAGCCCTGTTGAGGATAAGGAATTTTTCTCTCCCATTTTAACTCTATTCTCTCTCTGCTTACAGAAGTTTCTGTCTACTCCTCAGAGCAAACCTGGCTGTGCATGCACACGTGTGTGAAGATCTATCTGTCCTTTTAAGCTAGTGGTGGTTTTGGCACTTGCAGTGCCCCCAGTTGCTCTGCTTGCTGTGCACAGCACGGAGTGATTTAGGACTTGGGCACTGCAGCAGACACCTGAACTATGCACATCGCAACGACTCGGAGCAGCGATCCCAAGTGAGAACACATGTGGAATGGGCTAGCGCTGCCTGTATCATTTTCCTTTTTATTTTAGTATCTGTTAGAAGCAATTTGAGACAGATTATGATGCACCCACAAGACATTTTTTTCCCCTAGCTGTCAAATTCTGAACATTAAGCTGGAAACAGAGGGAAAGCCGCAGAAAGCTCCAACACTGGCTTTAACAAGTCACTTTACTGAAAAGCTGTCACTGCAATAGCTCTGCAGTTCAACTGGCAGAGAGGTGCCACCTGTAGCCTCCCACGGCTGCAGACCAGCATGAATCCTGCAGGCTTATGCTGGCTTAAGAGAGAAAAAGTACCAGGGAAAAAAATGCATGTGATTAAAATCTCATTGTGTACGTTTCACTTGTCGGTGGGCAAAATACTGCAAATGAAATCTCACCTTTCTGTGCACCAGAGATAGATAGCACTCCTCCAGGAGAGTCTGATGAACATTTTAAATTTTTAGGACAACCCCAGTTATTCAAAACTCCTTATAATTCAAAGCAAAGCTATGTTTCCAAAAAGCTTAATTACAAAGCAAGTGTTCTCGATTACCCAAGCCCATATTCATGCACATATTCAGCATTACTGGAGATGGTGTGTAACCAAGCTTAGCACACAAACACCTCTCAGCAGCTGACAAAATCCAGCTTTTATCCATGAGACTGCACTTCAGGTAAATGCTGCAAGATCCTCTTTGGACCACCCAGAATGCAGGCAGCAATTACTCACAGGTTTTTAAAATCTTTCCACTTACACAGCATGCCAACTTCAGATGCTAGTGGGACACAAGCAAAACCAGGATCTAGGCTCCTTGGACAGGACAAAGTCAGGAGTAGTTTCAATCAGCACAGTTTTCTTTAAAATATGTAAGTATCTGAAATTTCCTGGTGGTTTCTAGAACAATATGAATCAGTCCTACTATGGGACAACCTCTGAAGTCTTTCTGAGTCCTATGGATAAATAAACTGCCTCCAGCTTGTGTGATTTCTTTTCCATTCAGGGAATCAGGACTACCATCAAATCACAAACAACTTCACTCTTGAAGTTTGAGCCCCAATATCAGCTTTTTACTTTAAACTGCATAAAAATAGCAAAACACGAAGTATTCAGCTTGTCAGCTGGGTGAAAACAGGGACAACTTCCTGTTTAGAACAGGAATTCAGATCAACTTTTTATATTATACCAATAGACACCACCTAACTCTCTCCTGCACTCATGACTGCATGCAGCTCTTCCTCACAGGATGCTTTGAAAAGGCTGAGGTCTAAACTCTTATCTACACTTTCAAGGCACAAAAACTTACTTTATGATTTTTCAGTTCCCTTTAACCACACAGATCTGTGAGGAAGTGAAAGAAAGGAAGGAAATAGAGGACTCTTTGTAGTTGTATACAGGAACTGGACAATTCCCCTACTATGGTACAGCAACTCAGTTTCTGCAAAGCTTCTTACCTGTTCCCACCAACTGGAGAGAGAACTAAACTGTACTTAGAGATCAAACGAGATCTGATACCACAAGGGGCTGCTGGAGGAAAGAGGGAAATCAGGAAAGGCTAGGATTGAATGAGATCATATGGCACCAGTAGATGGGAACCCTGAATCACCAGACCCACATTTTAGTTGGCTGCATTTCATGTTAGTGCTATGAAAATGTGGCTGATGATAATCAAATGGGAGAGGACAACAGCAGATCACTACGAGAGCACAAAGCAGGACACCTTGGAGGAGTGAAATACTCATCTGTGAAGGAAGGGGCAGTGAGATACAGAAATGATGAAACACACTCCTATGGAAAGGGATGGGTTCTTTGACTTCAGTGGCTCCACTGGAAAGCCTACAGGCTCAGTGGGTCTCATGGAAAACCAGTGAGAAACACCACAAAGTGCAGACACTTCCTATCAGTCCTTTGTCACACACAAAAAAATAGTATTAGGCTTGGATTGATGCAAAAGCCCACACTTGTCTGCACTTGTCTTGAATGCTGAAATTAGACTGAAAAGGCAGGAAAAATGCAATGGGAAAAAACAGCCCATCTTCTACTACTGCTTCTAGGAATTTTTGCTTCAGATGCTCAGGAACCAACAATAATCCTGGTCTCACAAGGGATACATCAGCTGATAGGAAGAAATGGCAAGAAGAATTCATAGGAAAAGCAATTTTAAAAGCTTAAAATACTGTCTAAATTTGGAAGCAATTTCCATTACATCTTATTTATTCAGCCAACTACCTCATTGAGACATACTCCTATCACTGCAAAATAAAAATTCAGAAGTAATCCAGTTACAGTATTTTAAGAAACACTAAGCAATTTAGCCCTGTTAAAAACAACTGCAAACCTTTTCTGTGGAGTGTTTCTGTGTACATTACACAGGGCAACAAAATTTGAAACATTCAGTATATTCACAGCTACAGTTCACTTTGGATGAACAGTTGTATAAATACCTTTTTCTCGTATACATCTTGCCAAACAATGCCAGCAAAGAATTTGTGCTGCATAATCTCCTTGGCATCATCGGGACCACCACCTAACCTGTAGGAGGCAAAATAAGTAATTAAATGTTTGAGTACAGTTATTTTTCTCATACAATTTTTATTATAGGGTAGTGAAGAAATTCTGAGTTTATATAATGCATTTGGGAGCAGTTCCACCATTTGCTACATATTTGGTTTTTTGTGCACAGACTATTTTAGGCTTCAACACAGTTCCACTTAAAAGATTTAAAAACATGCTAACAAACAGAGTTAGAATAAAGGTCTCTCTCAGACAAAGAAAAAAAAATAATGATCACAATTCAAAAGACCTGCTCTTCAGGAAAGATGCTGTCCTGGGGACCACAGCAGATCCTACAAGTAAAAGGTTTGAGCCACACACCCTTTTCTCTGTACTAACAAGAGACTACCCCCTACAGTTTTCTAGAGCAGAGCAATGCCAGCAGTAAAACCGAATTTGATTTTGAAGTGAAAGAGAGACAAGGCTTTTTAAGGCAACCTGATTTATGCAACCTGATTTAAATTTCCATTAAAGAAAACAGTTGACAACTGCAGTGATAATATCACGTCGTATGCAAATCTTTCCTCCTCCTTGGCTTCAGGAAAGCACAAAGGGTGTTTTATTGACTTGAGGTATATCAAGATAAAGCACTTTTATTCCAAAATAAAACTGTCCACACAGCTTATAGATGCAATCAGTGTAGTTGCAGTCTTGATGCTTAAATTTTGCTGTGGAGGTTAAAATGTTCTCTAAAAGACTGAACCACATATCTGCAAGCAAAGACAGGCACCAAGAAAGCAAAACAGATACTGGGTAATCAGCAGGAGACTCCTTCAGGTAACAAGGTTAAGGTAACGCTCAGGATTTCAAGTACAGGAGGTGTCACCATGTTCACCCAGGCTCACCTCCAGGATCTGCCTGTTCTCTGGTGCCCGGTGCCATGGGCAAACTGAGATATTACCACTGTTTTAAGAGCTTAAAATAATGACTCTACATGGCCAAGGCTAGAGCTATACTGCTACAGAAACCAGGGATAAGGTCTGTTCTCTGAGCCCAAAGCCAAGATTCCCAGTGAGGCCTCATCCATGCTGCACAGCATTTGGCCCTTCATGTCCTCCAGGCCACATGCAGTAACCCCTCAGCCCTAATACACGATTATCTGAGGATAAAGGGGAGAGGTTTGGTTCAAAATATCTCAAAATATCAGAGATAACATGAAGGCTGTGTTAAAGCCCACTGAAGTGGTATTTTTACAGCTTGAGACTGCAAGCTCTGGGATGCAGTGTGAAGGCACAATGTTATTGGGACAGCACCGGATGACAGTTCAGCGTGGAAAAGTCAAATACAGTGACACTGTTCACAGTGCTGACTGGGAAGGAATCCTGGTGCATGCAACCCCCTCAGCCATGCCCAAGCACCATCTTCAAAGAAGGCACATTGGTTGTACCAGAGACACCAAAGCAGCACAGGTGGCCTGGCAGTCCAAAGTCCGTGCTTGCTTCCAGGCCCTCTTCCATTCGGTGGCACAGCAACCTAAGGAGTTTGCTCCTACACATTCCTTCAGGAAACATGCAGTGGAACAGTTCCCCAGTCTTCCAGTAGCAAAGTGCTGGGTGACTCTCTCCTTCCCAAGGTAAGCTCTAAGACCAACCTAAGTTCACCCTAGAGCCCCAGAGGCCAAACCAAGCCGGACGATGGCTCTCCCAACTGCCTGGCAGCATGTTCTACAGCTGTGGAAGAGCCTGGAACAGAGCCCAGCTCCGGGGCAGCCTGGGAACAGAAACAAACTCTGTGAGTAATCATCTCTCGGCTGGTTCCCCCCAGGTCCAGTGGCTTTGCCAAGTCTCTACCAGACTCCTTGTTACTTCCCCAGCACAGATGATAATGGCTGATGGAGAGGGTGGAGTCAA
This sequence comes from Pseudopipra pipra, assembly GCF_036250125.1. Lineage (NCBI taxonomy): Eukaryota > Metazoa > Chordata > Aves > Passeriformes > Pipridae > Pseudopipra > Pseudopipra pipra. The sequence goes on from NC_087554.1 coordinate 56,673,720, forward strand.
TCCTCCTTATCCACAGATGCCAACAGACGGCACGAGGTTCAGGAGTGACTATGAGCTAAGAAGCACCTGAATGGTGTTTTGCAGAAGCAGGCAGGAAGGCTGGCTGGCTGCAGCCATGTACAAGTGCTTTGCAGAATATATTATCTAATAAGAGCCTTTGTTCCATGAAGGGCAAACACATACTCCAGGAAATGCCAAAAAAAACTCCAGATGCTTTACTTACCTTTCAAAAATCTATACTATTAAACAAATCCAATCAAAGCGAATGGGGAAACGATAGAAACCTCCTGTTTTGGACATGGACTTATTCCAAAATACACTTCTGTTTTCCAGAATTATTATGAAAGGACTCTCAAGGAGAACAAAATTAAATGGGCAACTAACACAAAAATCATGCTTAAGCACCACTGAGAATGGAAAGAGCAGCAGGTTTGTCTTTCATAGGGACATGCAATAAATAAAGAAAAATATAGCAGAAATAAGAGCTTTGAGGAGATTCCTGTACAATAAAGTTAAATTCTGTGCATTTAAGTCTTCAGACAGAACCAAAACCAGTATAAATAGGACTGGAAAAGCAAAAGCTATGGAAATTTACAGTATACAAAGAAATATAACAGAAAGTGTAGAGACCAAAAAGCAATTTAAGAACAAACAAACACCTCAAAATCTAAACTTCTGTCTAAATTGGTCTCCTTAAGAAACACCTGCCAAACAACTCTGGTTATTCATTCAACTTCTATCTACATTTGAGAGGCTTTTTTCCCCCTCTATTTTAGTTAAATCAAAAAAATTAAAATTATTAATAAAGTGCAACATCAATATTAAACTGAAACAATTTTCACATTTTAGCTTTTTATGAAACTGTGTATTGCTTTCAAGTTCCATTAACCATTTAATGACAAATGTCTGTGCTCCACGAATCAAGGGCAATCAGCCATCATTCCACAGATATATCATGTAGAAACAATTTTTAAAATTTATGTGCTGTATGTTTTTAATATATGCATATAAATATAATGTATAAACAGACAGTCAACAGTGACAGTGTTAACACCATCCAGAAGACTGCAATTACTGGATCACATGAAAAATATTGTCCACATAAAAAAAAAAAATAAAAATATTTGTCCACGTAGAAGTAAACAGTGCTCAGCAGCCTCATCCATTCCCAGCTCTTTTAAGAAGAAACCCACAAGCTTCTAGTTTTATAGTTAAGAGGTTTCTACAGTTTCTACAGTAAGGACAGCCAGGCTGCAGCGCAGAAAAGTGGGAGCAGCCACCTCCACTCTGCCCTGCCAAATAATCCCATCCATGAGCTCGTGCTTTGCTGTATTAGGAGCCACAATACAGATTCTGACTGTGGGCGAATCCCCATCTGAAGAGACTGTCATACTTGGAGGCGACAGATTTCTGCTGTTCACAGACCTGCACGTGCACTACCTCTCATCTGAGAAGACGGACGCAGTTTTAGGCATCACTTCTGCAGTCACCCTGTCTTCACATGATTTGTCTGAGTCACCCCTGTCCCCGAACCTGGTTTTACAACAGCACAAACATACCCACCAGGCTCAAGAAAAGCAGCTCAGGAAAAGCTATTGGTGTTCGCCAGCTCCAAGCACATAGACACATATTTCTCCTTTTCTGATACAGTCAAGATGGAAACTAATATTTTACCATGTCCCTTACCTTCAGAGGCCTCTAATAGCCACAGGGAAGGATTTGGGAACTGCATCTACATCACTTTCCTGTGACTGGCACTATCAGCACAGAGAAGCTCTGGACGGCTTTGGGAACAGCATGATTTGATGACTCCAGATTTGGAAAGAAAAGGCCACATTCTTCCTAAAGCCCTGTACACAGAGTCTATTGGGGCTTTCCTGCTCAGAGATTAAGACTTTTGGAAAGCCTAATGCAGCTAACTTCCAGCTCTGTGCTGAGCCTTACTTCCCTACTTCTTCATTAACTATATGCATGTGACACAAACACAGTAGATCCAGAAGCACTGAAAAAGTCCCCACTCCCCAATATTAATAATCAAAAGGAGTCATGCTTGAAGATGCTGAATCTTGAGAAGTCTCTAAAGTACTGGTTTCTAGAAAGCTGGGAGAAAAATCTCTTTAAATCTGCCTTTTATGTTTTTCTCAGCTTCAATTTAGATCTCTGTGGGTGAACTGTTTCACTTTGTCCAAATCGCTCTGGACAGAACCAAGTTAGGCTAAAATTATCATACCCAACAGCCAAGTCTCAGTCTGTCTCAAAGCACCTGGTGAAACATGAAGACTTGATGAACACTTTGCAGTTGAACTGATATGCAGGACACTGGAGCTGACTGGAGGCACTTTTGTACTCCAGGCACATTTCAGAGTAAACACAAACATTTGTCACGTGTGGTTTCAAAACTTTGCATGTCCACAGGGCACCAAAGTCTGCTGTCCAAGAGGACCAGCTATTCAAGGTTATCTCCTCCTGCCAGCCACCAGCTTAGCTGGGACCACCTCCAGGCCCCTGCAGTCCCCGTTAGTGTCACCTCTAACTCTTCCAACTCCAGCAGCTGCTGTGTGGGCTGCAGACCTACCTGTGCCTGAGAGCAAGTTTGCTCAAGATCCATCTAACTTTCCCATAGCAGAACACCACAAACAGAGGACACAGACACACAGCTTAACTCCTTTCACAAGGAAAAAAAAGAACAAGGAGTTTAGTTTTTGTACAGGTAAAGGTTTGATTGACTCTCATACTCCTGAGCATCTGTGGCCAAAATTGCACTCTGGATGTGGAAAGAATCACCACTGCTAGGAAAAAGCGAAGTACTAGATCTCTGTGTGGCTGCAAAAACTGATTAGCAGGTCCCAGTGACCTTCAGTTCTCCAAAAGCACAACCACAATTCTGGTTGTGAAGTCATTAAATCTTTGAACAGGTGTTTGTAAAATGCTACATCTTCTCCCTCTTGTTCTTCCTGAGTGGCAAGGGCCAACAGCACCACAGGAGACAGAAGCAGGTGAACAAACCCCATCTGAGAGAGGCTGAACAACCCTGACCTATGACAGGGAGCACCAAGGCGTGTAGTGAAAACACATCAAAATTCAGATTAAACCACCCTGAACTTCTCTCAAGTTATAAACCTGCCAAAATTCAGAGCTTTTGAGACACTGCTGATTACAAACCCACCCACCCATCTGAACTCAGCCCATTTACATGGAGCACTCTGATCCATGCCCACTTCCACAGGCTGCAGTCTCCACAGCCAGAGGAGTAATAATGAAAGTGAAAAACTTTGTTGTTTTATGTGTGAAAAAATGCTCTGATTGCCTCCTTTCATTTGATCTATGTCACAAAGCAGCAAAGGAGAATTTCAGGTCACATTAACAGGAAATATTTACAGAATAGTTTTGTTCCTTCTTGGGAAAATTAGGGCTCACATTACAAGATTAATAAACTTCTATCAATCCCAAAAGAAACTTCAAAATTCCTTTTCTCTTAGAAAATGGATTTCATATGACCAAATTTAGAAAACAGCCATGATTAAAAGCAGAATGCAAATTACTGTTCTTCACATTTTCCCCACATGCCCGTCAGTTTGAGACTGAATGGGTATGACTGAACACAGAGTGCTAACCCTGCTTCTGTAAATCCGGCTCAGGTACAACAGGTCCTTTTTAAGATTTAACTCACTGACACAGATCACAATTCTTGAGATCCTTGATATTTAAACTACCCTCATCACTGAGCTTCATTATATTAACCTTTACTGATGTTGGGGGTTTTTCTGATAATGATTTTACAGGAAGTGACAACATCTCCCATTTTCATTTTTCTCATGAATTTGGCCATCTCCTCCATCCCACTCTGAAGTTCACCAGCAGTTACTAAATGCTGCCAGTTCTGATGCTTTCTGCCACAGACAACATTACAATGATACTGACTTCTGTCCACCCCAGGGCTTTATGGAAGAGGGGACTTCTGCTGAATTACACAGTGGCTCCTCAAAGCACCATCAAAGGGCCAATGTCAACCAGACTATTGCACATTATTTAACTTTTCAGTGACTGCAGTTTTGTAGCTCTCTGGCTGGTTTTTGTCAATATGGTTCCATGAGCTCAACTACCAAGTATGTCAGGCTCCCACCTCAGCATACAGACCACCCAGAAAAGAGAGTGTAACACTACAAGGGCAGGACTTCTACCCCTCATGCTTCCAGATTAGTTCTCTGTGCTGCCTGAAACGCCACAAAGCGCAAGGGATTTGCCAAATCACAACCTCAGTTAAAACGTTGTGTGAACGGTGATTGGTTAGAGACCAGTATTTAAGAACAGTCCATGATCCAAAAAGCTTGGGAAGCACCAGTGTAATTAGGCATAATTACAATAAGGCATGTGTGCAGGCTTGTCTAGTCAATAGTTATTTCTATCAGCAGCATGAAAATCATCTGTCCAACAGATCAGAGCAGCGCCGCTTCCAAGCCTGCAGAAGATACATGTGAAGAAGTGGCTATTTGTATAAAGTGAGCATATTGTGGAGTAATTATTGGCATTGGGAAAATCTTGTAATTAGAAACGAGTAGGCGTTCTTTGTTTGTCAACAAATTGCATTTTGGTTCATCAGAGATGCTCCTTTAAGAACAAATTGCAGCAGATGCTGCTTGTGTTTTCCAGTGATTGAAAGGCCCCACCTGAATAAGCTACAAAAGGGTCACAATTGCATTTAACCCAGCACTTTACTGGACAGGAATCCTGTTGGCAGGGGCTGCAGCCAGGCTCGAAGAGCACAGTGCCTGGGGGGCTGCTCATCAATTACACAACCTTCTCCTGGAGGTCCCCTTGCAGGCGCCGGGTTCAGGAGGGGGGTGCAGCTGTTGCCACCTTGTACAAGGCTGGCCACGTTCCTGGCTGCAACTGTGCCCCGTTCCCCACGTCACCGCCAAGCTGAATCCTCCAGCAGTATAAATTGTGGATTTGCATTACAAGATCTCCCAACAGGATTTTCCATCAAAAACAGCGATAGAAATAGCCTACAGTGATGACAGAAATCGTTCCTACAAGTATCCATGTACCGGCAAAACCCTCTTTCCTGCTGTGTGCACACACGTGCACAGAGACTAAACAAACACCAGAAAGCAAAGGGGAATACTCTGCTTGCACCTCACATGAAAGGTTTCCTATTTGGGGCCCATTTACAGTGGAAGGTTCAGGACAGAAGATCAGGGGCAGAGTCACAATATTATTTGTTCTTAAAACGTCTGGGTTGACAAGATGGCAGGTTTTTAAACTGATGTTTATCTTTGTGAGAAGGTCAACATCCTTTTTGGATCTAGTTCTATATTGTTTGTCAGCCATTAGTGGCTTAGGGTTTTTTGTTTTCGTTTTGTTTTTTTTCTGTTTTAAAATCAAGGGTTATTTTTTAAATAATACAGCAATTAAAAAAAAACAAAAACAAAAGGACAAAATAAGAAAAGTCAATTGAGCATGGTTTAAACTCCACCACAAACATGGTACAAACACCACCACCTACTGTCCAAAGCAGGATACTATATCACTGGCACATATTTAAAGAAAAAATTCAGAAAAGGGACAGCAGTCTCAGCTGGGACAGAAGGTGAAAGTATTTAGTGTAGAGCAGCCTATAACCCACAGCAGCCACTGGATTTTTTATGACCAAAAGCAGGGTTAACTTCCTTTTTCCCCAAGCTATAGTTTTGCTTAATGGCAGCCAACCTACTCTGAAGTTCAGCACCAAAGCTCCTTCATGTCACTATTTGTGGTGTCAGCTCATGTCAAAAGTTAAAAATAAATGAGTAGATCCACTTTCTGCATCTTGTTGGATGATCGCTTTAAACAGATTAGAAATAAAACTACAATTTTGTCAGAAATACCTTCCTCAACTTTTAAATAAAGAACAATATCTGGCATGCGTCCATGCAGGCAATAGCCCTTTGTGCAGTACAATTTTCAATTATCTTGCAGTTATGACAATAAGGTTATTTCATATGGGAGTGTAGAAATAGTTACTCCTAAGTCACCTGTCTCTAAGACAGTTCCCTTTCATTCACATAGCACAATTATTAACTTCCTTGTGAAGCCTGTAGCAGAATTTTTCTGTGGTTTTTTTGGCATTTCTGAGGGCACAAGTACTTAAAAGTGCAACCATTAAGCAACAGTCTCACCTTTGCTTAGGATCTTTCTTCAGCAAACCTGACAAGAGAGATTTTGCTTCAGGTGACAATGTGCGTGGAAATCTGATCTCCTCCATAAGGATGAGCTCAAAGAGCTTTTCGTGGTCCTGATTGTAGAAAGGGAGCCGGCCACACATCATTTCATACATCACGACTCCTAAGCCCCACCAGTCCACTGCACGACCGTAGTCATTATCTTCCAGAACCTGCAGAAGGTAAGGAAAAGGCTTCAGAAGAAACTCCCAAACCAGGCACGAACACAGAATTTGAGAAGCAAAATTTAACTCAGCAAGTCCGTCTCACATGACACAGCTGAATCTACCCGAAAAGTACTCGCAGAGCATCCATGTGAAAAGAACTGCCACCCATGCTCACCATCCCAGGTGAGCAGAATGGGGGAAAGGAGGCAGCAGGTACGTTACAGCAGTCTCCTTCCCTTCTTCCTCCCACCCTCCCTCACATTATGGTCATGATAAGCACAACCTTTGAAAGTCCAAAGGCTGAGAACTCTTCTCACATTACAGAGCCAGCTGTTAAACTCTCACTTATTCATCACAAACTGTTCCAAATGGAATCCAAATTTTTAGAAAAAACCCAAACCACCGAGGAGCCATATGAGGAGAAGAGACCGTCAACCTGTTCCTTCACAAGCGACAAGCCAAACATATCCATCACCTTCATATCAGCCTGCCCACCCCAAGGGTTGCTCTGCACATGCTAAAAGACCACCCACAAATACTCAATGACTAATCTACATTAAACACTAAGAGCCAGAACACCACTCCTAACATTTGACCGGCTGCAAGGCTGTAAAACGGCAGCCAAATTGTCTGGAAATGTTTCCCCTCCACCCCTTTGCCCTGCTCTAAAGGCACTCCTGCCTCTGCTAAGAGGGCTGCAAACCCAGGAACTGTCAGTGGGGTGGACTTTTGCCAGGTCTTACAGCAAAATGAGCCCAGCACAGTTCATTCTTCTCTCCCCCGGGCAAATTCTACTTAACAAAGCTGTGGCTGGTGCAGGGACTTAAGACCCCAGCAGTGCCCTCCACCTCTCCTGCTTGCTGGTGAGAAGCTGGGCCATAGTGCATTTTTGATCTTCTGCACAGTGGGTTTTTGAAGGGAGCAGGGAGAGTTTTGTGCCTTGTGCAGTGGATGTTACAAGGACTTCTCTAGACTTGGTGTCTCCTATGCAGTTGTCTGTAGCTGACACCAAGAGTCTCATGTTCCAGACCCTGTCCTCAGGTTTTAGTCTTCATCTTTACTCCTTTCACGGGTCTGCACTGAGCTGCTTACTCTTGGCTAAGAGCACAAACCACAACTGCACCACCATCGTGTTTTCTCGCTGTGTGGTGTCCGTGTGAGCTTTACATTCCTGCGATTCAGAACACTTTACGCTCAAAAGTAAAAAGGTGAAAGAGCCAAACAAAGTTGACGCAAGTTTAATAAAAGCAAGATCTGAACCTCTTACGGATCTTGATAAAGGTTTTGCAAATAAAAAAGAAGCATCGGGACACTTCACGTAACAACTGTTTGCACTTTGGCTCTCTGCATTCACTAATTATTCCCCTTAATTATCTGAACGAGGGAGAGGGCCTGCAGTAAAAATCAAAAGGCTGCCAGGTATTAGATTACCCCACGTCGGTCTATTTACAGCATCCCCGGCCGTATGATTCACACCAAACGACAGCTGGCTGTGCAGCTGCCCCGTATATGTATACGGCCGACACAGCTGCCGGCCGGACAGGATTCCAGGAGCCGGCCCCGTCCTTCCCAAGGCATGGCAGCCCTTCGGCTCGCAGGAGATATTGTGTGACAATGCAGTTACCGCTCTCTGAGTCACCCCCGTTCAGTAAGCGCTTCCTGTTCGCACTCCCCTACACTTGGCTTGCCTAAAATAAAACAGTCACAGGGCCTCCAATTTTTATTTTTTAAACTGCCGCACAAGAGATGCAACAGGAGATACTGAAAGAAAAAGAAAACCACAATGGCCTTTGTTGTGCACTTAATAAATGCCATAGGTGCTTTAGAAATGCAGTAAACACTTCAAATGTTACTTTAGTAAGTGCATTATAAGCTGTATTATAAACTGTATCACTAACTGCAACACTTCACCTCCATTAATTCTAAAAAGAATATAAAGTGCTTATTTCTTCAAAGTTCTTTATCACAATGAGCATACCCTCATATTAGTGACTGCATAAAAGAGAGCAACGGTGTATCAAAAATACACCGTAACAAAAAAGATATTGCGCTCATCCGCGATTTATTGCAACACACTGGATAGCTGGGGAGCAGTGAAGTAGCAAGGTCATTTCACTTAAATTAAAGGATCATCATTTCCTAATGAGCAGCTCTGGACTGCTGTGAGATGGAATTTGAAAGAGAAGGCAGAACAGCTGTAAACATCACAGCCATTGATGCATCTGACACATCAAAGTTGACATGGTTCAGTCACTGTCATCCATGCATGAGATTCCAGTATGAACCTAAAAACAACGATGCAACAACTGTACAGACACGCCGCTGTGCTGGACTCGAGTTACAAATGCAGATAAGAAGCTCAAGACCCCCGCTTTTAAGGATGTCTGACCTCAAACACATGGAATATCGCTCGCGCACAATTTCCAGATTTTTTGCATGCTATCAACCAGATGACAAAAGCCTCCAGAATTTAACACTCCAACTCACAGATGGGGTTTGCAAGTAGGGGAGAGAACTGGGTTAATCAAAAGGATTTGTCCTTCAGGGTTTTTGGATGAGCCAACTCATCATAAATATTGAAAAGAAAAATAATAGCAAATGCCATAAGAGAAAGAACAACACAATGCCTGCACAGGGAATCCCCACATTCCGAGTTAGGAAAAAACAAAACCAAAACAATAAATATTTTCAGCCTCCTCAAAAAACCCTTGACGAGAAACTGAAGTTCAGCAGTTGATTTTTTAAAGGAAGCTAAAATAAAAGCTAACACTGCATCATGCTGCTAATTACTCTCTGCATCAGTAAATCTCAAACTGTGGTGCATGGACCCCAATTTAGATTCACTGAAGACTTCTGGTGATCCATGGAAAAGCTGGCAGTTATCATGAGATTGGCTCCACCTCCTTGCTGCAAGCTACTTTGACAGGTGCCCACGTTCTCCATTATTACAAAGAGACTGGAGGCCCTTTAAAGCACCTGGGAGTTAAAAAAAAAAAACAACCAAAAACCAAAAAAACCCCAAGAGCACACTGCCACCACTATGCAAGCAGAAAGCACAAAAGTGCTGATCAGCAGACACCAGCTCTCAGCAGAAATATTCCTCCTCCACTTCGGTTTTCCATAATCTGTACTCCTGCATACTTCAACTCAAGGCAGGTTTGCAATGCCCAAGTCTCCCAGCTCAGGGAAGGCTACATCCTGGCTGTGTCAACAATATATAATCTGCCAGCAGCCCAAGACTTGCTTCTGCCTGTGCTCTGAGCTGGATAGAAACCTAAACGCCACGGGTTGCAAAGCCCCCACTGCAAGGGAAGCAGAGCTTGTGCAAGGCACACCACATTAGCTCAGGCTCTGTGCCCCAGTAATACAGGGAGTCTGCTTCCAGACAGCTCGGAGCGTGGGCAGAGAAACCAGCGTCTGCCTGTGAAACACCGTGTGTACATGTATCCCCTATAACACAATTCCACTTTTGATCTGCCCGTAACTAACTCACAGCTATAACACCACCTGTGTTGCACAATTCTCGGAGTGTTTCCAGGAGGAAAGCTGCAAGAACACATTTACATTTTACACTTTACAAAAAAAAAAAAAAAATTTTTGCACAAAAAAAAAAATCCCCCAAACATACCATTTAGGGGCTGAGATCCCCTGCCTGGATTTATTTCCTCTGAAATTGGAATGTTCAAATTAACATTGAGAAATATCTTGTGCTTTCATAGTCATAAAACAGTCGGCACTTTTAATGCATACCATGCTAAATACTGCAGAAAAAGCTTAGTCTGTCCTTTTTTTGAAACATGTCACCTTATACTGTCCTCAAAGAGTAAAAGAATTGGACAATACTTTCACTTCTTAAGCAAAGCCCTGTTGATAACTTTCAACAGGACAACACACACCATACTGCAAAACAAGTAATACAGCATATAATATTTGAAATGATTTAAAAGATTTTTTTAAAATTACATATCTTTTACATATTAAATTACATATTACATATTAAATTACATACAAGAAACAATCACTGTTCCAGTAAAATGTAAATACTCCCTAAAGTGGATGGAAGATACTATCCTGGTGAAAAATTTTCACATATCATTATGCTAAAGATACATTCCAGATCATGATGAAAAAAAGGAGTCTCAGTATGTGTCATAGCAGTCAGTGCATGAACACATAATGGCAGAGGAATTATTCTGTGTTCTTACTGCTATCATGGACAGCATATAAGAAGATAATTTAACACAACAGCCAACATAAACATACCTCCGGCGCAAGGTACTCTGGAGTGCCACAGAAAGTCTTCATTGTTGCTCCATCCTTGATGCCTTCTTTACATAGTCCAAAGTCTGTTATTTTTATGTGTCCATCTTTATCCAGCATAAGATTTTCCAACTGGGAAGAAAATCCAAATTAAAGACATGATTATGTATAACATACACTGCTCCTGAGCAGGACAGCAAAAGACAAACTTCTGCAGATCAGTTTTCAACCTCATTCTCACTGGGGTCACAACAATAGTAGCTGTCAAAGCATGTATAATGTAAATATACATTGTAACACTTTCCTTAGTTCTTTAGGGAACATTAGGTAACTAATTTGCAGTAACCAATGGTATAAACAGAAAGAATGCGGAACACAGACATAATATTTATGCTTCTACAATATTATCCCCAACAGAACACCAGTTATTTTGAACATATATGAAGTATTCCCCCCTCACACAACTTCATCCCTGCTTTTGCTGTGATTTTATGAAATAATCTGTACCAGTAAATAACAGCAAATCAAACAGAAATCATTTGCATGGCTACGGAACCACTTCCAAAGAGACCCTTTAAATGAGAATCACTACATACAGTCACTCAGCAAATGGTATTCATCTTAGCTTGGGCCACTAATTTTTGAGAAAGCCACCCAGGTATCACATGTTCACCATGTACAAATAAGGTGCACTTTCAAACGTATCATGGTGATATGGGAGACAAAATCCCAGCAGAAATCCCAAAATTACTTTGACATAGCCTGAAAACATTACACACAATGTTCATTCTATATTGCTCCTAAATAAACTACCAGTATACCCTCACACTCTCCTGAAAACTCTTCTCAGGAAAAAAGAAAATGCTACTCTTAAAGCTTCCTCAAGAATTTCTCAAGTTTGTTTGCCCTGAGATATCTTGTTTCATTGGGGTTTTTTTCCCTTTTTGTGCTCACCAAACAAATAAGTAACCAACATGAAGCTAAGGCAATTTTCTGACTGGAAGCAGGTGCTATGAAGATAGTGCTGTGAGCACACTGCAAGGAAGAGCAACATTCACACAGTGTGAATTTGCATCTATCTGATAAGACCAGGATTATGTTCCACAGTGCAGGAGAACCAGCAAAGTTTCTCTTAGAACATAAGCAGGCAAGTGAAAATGAAACCCAAGTAGCCCAGTGCCCCTTCCTGTTTTCTGAAGGGCTGCCCCAGGGTCCTGATAAATGCCTCATACAGCCTCTTGAACTATGAAAGTGTACAGACATCCTATAAAGTCACGCCCAACAGCTGCAACAACAGTTAGGATAAAGTTCAGTCAGGAAAGCATTTCTTAATAATTCAGGCTCATTTGCTTTTGTTAACAGCAAACAAAAAGCCAAACACCCAAAGCTTATGAAATTATTTCTCTACATACCTTCAAATCTCTATAAACCACATTCTTCTCTGAATGCAGGTAATCCAGCGCTGAAACAATCTCGGCTCCATAGAACCGAGCTCGGTCTTCAGAAAAGACGCGCTCTCTTGACAGATGGAAAAACAACTGCAAGAACAGTAATTTGTTTAACTTCAGATGTTTCTGAGTTATGTCTTGCACAGGACATCCTGCTTGGAATGTGCTACCACCTAAGAGAAAACCCCTTCCCTTCCTCACCCAGCTGCGTTCCCAAATGTGTTAAAAAGAACCATAAATAAAATGATTTGACAATTATATCTCTTATTCACAGATGCACACTGATAACGAGCTTGTGTGCTGCAGTCTTGTATGTTCAGAAAATTATAAAAACTCTTTTTGACTGAACTACAATTACATATTAAAACTACAGTGTGATTTGGAGAAATGTTAATATTCTCACTTTTCCTTCTTGATTGTAACAGTAGTTAGCTCCCTCCAAAGTAACATAGTTCTCCCTCCAAAGTAACATATGCTCACAATATTCATTAAAAAGTGTTAAAACTTGTCTGAAAAAAAACTAGAAAGCAACCTTGCCTTCTTGAACTTCTAAATGTCAGATTACAATATATTGCTGTCATGTAAAATAAGAACCTACGCCCAAAACCTTTATGTTCTAAAAATGGAGTTGAGAAAATTAAGAGTCTTAATTTTTAATATTAGTTAAACCTGCAAACAGCTCTGCTTAACTGGGACAACTTGGATTAATTAGAATTGCAAACGTGGACCTTAGCTAAATAATGTCAAGCAGAATTAGTAGTACAGGAAAATCCTAGAGTATTAAACATTATTATATTTCCCTTACCTCCCCTCCATTAGCGTACTCCATAACAAAACACAAGCGATCATGTGTCTGAAAGGAATACTTTAAAGCCTGAAACAGATTTAAACCAAAACTCAGAAGACAGATCATAGTGACAATTATAAAAGCATTTTTAATAGAGTTTCAGAAACAGACATGAAATTTTCTATTTTAGTGAACTTTTTGTCCTTGAGTCTTATACCTACACTTTCCCGTTGCATCTGAGGACTGATCCACTGCCAACTTATTTCATTAAATAAATTTAATTAAACATTAAATCAATCCCTTGCAGAAGCAATCAGCACCTATAAAGCTGTGAAACAAAGTCCTGGCTCATTAACAGTGACACAAAATGTATGTACCAACAGTGGCTGTGAAGTTTCCTTCTCAGACCACAAGTTCCCACAGGCTCCACCTCATAGACAAGAGGCTCCGACCAAACCCCAGAGCACCAGGTTTCTCTGCACCAGCGGTCCTCTTACATGAAACATGTATATATTTACACACACCAACCCCCTGGTCTCTGCCCTGCTGCCTGCAACTGCTCCCTGCTGACAGTCTGCCAGAGGATTGAGCAACACTGTCGATACCAATTTGTGAGCAATTTGCAAAAACAGACCGGATGGAGGGTGTGATGGAGTGTCACAAGGTGCCTTTGTACAGTCCTGTCACATGTGTTCCCATGGCAAGAGTAACATCAACTTGTTTGCCATAGTCTTGAGATTTCTGGTCATAACCCATAGCATCATAGAATACCCTGAATTGGAAGGGTCCCACAAGGATCATCGAGTACAACTCCTGGCCCTGCACAGGACAACCCCATGAGTCACACCATGTGCCTGAGAGCATTGTCCAAACAATTCTTGAACTGTCAGGCTTAGTACCATGACCGCTTCCCTGGGGAGCCTGTTCCAGTGCCCAACTACCCTCTGAGTGAAGAACATTTTCTTAATATCCAACTTAAATCCAATCTCACAGCTGACTTCAAGAGACCTAGTTTTGGGTATTTGAGTTTATGAAAGCATCAAGGAGAAAATATCACATGTGGTATCACTGTCTTCATTACTAGGGGTGACATTTTTAAACCACTCATATTATTGCAGAGAAAGGGAGGATCAGGTTTTAGACATTCATGATTACAGTCAATACAGACAATATTTACTTCCAGAGGTCACACTTAACAGGGCTTAATTCCAGTTAAGCCCTTGTACCTGGCCAAAGGAAACAACCAGGATCCTATACAGTCTCTTGGAGGGTTTAAGCAGTTGTAAACAACTCAGAGACAACTTGTAATAAATATTAGAAACAAAATCTTGAGATGGAACTTGGATATCTGAACTCAGCACAGAGAGATTGCTGGCACTGAAAGTCTAAACTGAGAGTATGGTTTGATTACACAGCTAAGCCAATCCAAAAGGAAAGCAGTGGTTAAAGCACAGTCCTGCTCTTCCCTGCCCCATTCCACATGCTCCCACCACTATTCTTTGGCTGCCATTACCAGTGTTCTGATTCCAGAGTTTCTGGGAGCTTAAAATAACAACAAAGACAAAATTAAAGGGTTTTTCCCCACTCTATCTTCCTGAACTTGTTTGTCACAAGATCAGGGTCACCCTGATCTCTGCTACAAAGAGGAGACCAAGCATTTGGAGGACAAGGGAAGTAGATATTTCTCTCAGAGATAGCAAGTCATTAAATGGGTGAGCTGTAAAGTCAAACCACACCCTGAAACACTGTCTTCAAGAGGTACTGAGGACCTGCTCTGCAAGAATCAGAAAACTTTAAAAAGTATTTTAATTTGTGCTTCCCAAAAATGGAAAGGGTACAACAATACACAGCCACTCTGAAAACACAGATCTCAGATGCATTATATAAGTAAAAAAAACCCAAAACCACACAACAGGGAAAGCCTTGTTTGTCATGATGTCAAGTAACACTCAGCAGAGGCAGAAATGCTTACTGTTAGGAATGGATGCCGAGAGTTCTGTAGGACACGGTTTTCTGTCAGCGTGTGCGCTACTTCATCCTGAAACACAAGCAGAAGGAAATCAGCAAAGTGGTTCCCCAGATCAGGGCTCCATGTAAAACACTAACAGAGCAATTATTTACGAGTTCTCTGAGAATCCTCGGCATGACTTTGCCAAAGGCTGTATCAAGGGCGAACCACATCCCCAGGTTTCCCATCTACTCACCTTTGCTACAATAACTTCTTTCTTCAGAATTTTCATAGCATAATACCGTCCAGTTGCTTTTTCTTTAACTAAAATGACCTTTCCAAAAGTGCCTTTTCCCAGTAGTTTAAGGTATTCAAACTCGTTCATGGTCTGTTAATGATACAGATAAAAAAGAACTGAATTACATGAACTAACAAGAAGTATACTATTCTCAGCAGAAGTGCTCATTCACGTGAGAATGCATCACATATGTTACACATGTGTCTTTTTGTTAATCTTTTTGTTTTGTAGAATTCAGGAGCAGAAATGACTCTTCCATAAAAATGAATGCCAGTGCACTTCCAAATATAATCAATCAAACTATTTAGGGAAAACCATAAGCTTTCAATTAACTGAACGCTCTTTTGCATGACAACACTCAACTGTGGAAGTAACACTCAGCATACATTAATCCAGATATTTTGACCTCTTTGTCAGTGCAGACGTTCCTTAAAAGGCACATGCTGCTCTGATTCCAGGGATTAAACTCATACCTTTTTACTGATGTTCCCCACATCTCTAGGAGGGTGCTTTCTTGTGCCTCATTGTACTTCACTGAACAGCACCAAAACCACAGGACAAATAACTGCCTCACAGATTAGCCATGTTGCAGGCTAAGGACTCTCTCTGTGAGATCAATGACGGCTGCCAACGTGGCAACAATCAGACTTACACAACCCAAGCCTCAGTTGAGGAAAAAAATTAAGACACTTTTGACAGCAAACTTCCTCAATAGTCTTCCCTAGAACTGGCTCAGGAGACTTCCTGCTAATTGTTCAGTATAGTTGATATCAAGACCTCAGTTATCACCCTCACTAACATACCCAGGGAGACAAAGTCACTGTTTCAGAAAAACAGGTATATTTGACCAATGTTTGACCAATATTTCTCATTGCATTTCTATGAAGAGTAGCCCAGCAAGGGCAGGATCTGTTGAGCCAAGGATCTAAAGGTCTAATGGCAGCTTTAATTCAGAGAGACATGTAAGTACCCACCCCCATCACTCTGAAAGCGCTGACATGACACAAGGGTAACAAATACTTAGTGAAGAAACTGGTGGATAACTATCTTTTTATAGAAAAACTTCATTGGTTTTCCCAAAACTGAAACAAACTTATGAAAGTAGGTGGGGATGACAACGGTGAGATGAGGACACAAGAAAGTACCCGGCTAAAATCCACAAACATTGCATTGACTTGGGAAGTTTCTATCAATTCTTTCTTGCAAGAACAGGTGGGATCACTTTGGAAAACAAAAATCCAAACAGAAGACCACAAGGAGGTAGAAAGAAGTGAAGGAAGGCTAAAGACAGACACACCTAAAAAGGCTGAAGATCTCCTCTGGTACACACTCCTTTCATTGAAGGCCACTGCTGAACTGGCCCTGTGCATTCAGACTATGTTGTGCCTGATGCAAAACCCCAAGCTCTAGGAACATTACAGACAGACACTACAGTGGCTGCAGGGGGTCAGCCTAAACCCTTAATCCAGAGCAATTAAACTCACTGGACCCACCCTAAATCCTGCAAATCCACTGGAATACCTTTGTACCCGCCTGCAAAGAGTTTACAGAGTCATGTGGTCCAGCAGGAGCTATGATTTCAGGCCCTGTACCACAGGAAAACAGGCAAACCAAACCCAGACATGAGCTGGCCTTGAAAGTCATCCAGTAAGGAATCTGAACTCAGAACTCTGGTGGACCCAGATAGGCTCTGCCTGGTACCTGTTCAGCTCAGACAATTGTTTCCTGCAGAAGCTGCATCTACAACCAACTGTGTAATTGTTATGGGAACAGATGTGGCTTGATGGCTATTTCTTGTCTACATTTGAGAAGACCTAAAAAAACAGTTATTCTTGCTATGCCCACTTACCACTTTGTGTTTTGGCTTTGTCATAGAAACTTCCATTTCTTCGGCACCTGAATTATCACTGGGAGAGCCAGATCTAAAATCCATCATCTCTTCCTCTTGTTTCTTGAGGCTGTCTGCTACTGTTTGGATGGCTTTTGTCCATTCTTCCCTGGCAAAATATAGGCAAAGACATTCATTACTTGTGACTTTACCATCTGCCATTGCAAAGATCATCAAGGAACACGGAGCAAATAATGCTCTCTGAGGAATCAGTGGAAGATACAACGAATTATGTGCATTTTCAAGCACTGTAAAAATGCATTTTTAAGACCACTTTCAACAAGTATCTTTATTAACAGTACTAGAAACAAAAGACAACTGAAGTTCTCCCAGTCTGGATGAAAAAGGCTTTTCACACAACAGAACTTTTAATAGGCATTCAGTCAACAGCTGATACGACCTGGTGATAGAGAGACTTACATAACAAAAACAGACTTGCCAAAACCAAAAAGCAAGAGGCTCCCATGAAGCACAAAGCAATTATATGCAGCTTCTACATTTCTATGGTGCACTGAAACACATATCCAACTCCTGGGGACACTATGCCACCTTTTCGCACACATATCCCAAATTTTAATGGCAAGGGGTGTTCCTGGAGAAGGTATTAAATCCCAGGCTACTTAGGTTATTCCTGTGTTATAAAGATGATGACAGCAGTACAGCAATTCCTGTGTAAACTTTAGCAGAATGTCAGCAAAAGCAGTGACATTTCATCTTAGGTCTTGGTTACAATAAAGTTTCCACAGCTGTTTCAGCAACGGGTGCTCTAACAGTGACCCCTTTGACTCCCATGGAGACCACTTCCACTCCAGTGTCCTTTGGGAAATTTCACACCTTTGGAAACTACTGAACTGAAAGTTCTTGGCCTTCACTTGATTGCACTGCAAATTTATTGAACATAAAGAATACAACTCGTAAGGGCTTACAGGGTTTCAGGACAGGGTTTAAGACATACAGGGGCTGAAGGACTATCTGAACTTACCACGTTTTACTGTCTTTTGTATCTGTAGGGAACGGGATGTGGTGGTTTAGTTGGTGTTTTCGAGGCACTGGTTAAACTCTTCTCCCAAGGACAGCCCAGGTAAAACACTTTGCCACCGCAGCAGGAACAGCAGCAGCCAGTGCTGAACTGCTCTACATGCAATCTGCAGTGCAGCTGTGCCATCCTTATCAATGTCCCATTTTCCACTGGTTCTATGAAATGACTTTTTTTTTTTTTTTAAATCATATCTGAACATGTGGATTTTGGTTTGTGATGGATGGAAGAGGCAGATCATTCACCAGAGGAAGCAAAGTCCATAGGAAAAAGTGCCCAACACAAGATTCTAATAAAAACTGCACCACTCAGGGCTTTCCTGCCTTGTTCATTTTTTATTTTGGATTTTGCCTGAATATGCACTATCCCTCCAGCCCTGTCTGGGGCAGCAAGGTAATGCCAAATGTTCTGAACATTCTCGCTATACTCCTAGCACAGACTATTCCATCCACCATCACAAACACATTCCCTTATTTGCTAGTCATATTTTTCATATTCAGAATGGTTACAATAAGAACTTTTTCTTCTGTACTTTTCTCTCTCCATCTCTTTCAAAAAACAAACATTGGTTTTAAAGGCACAGAGAAAGCTGAAGGTATATCTACCTTCATGTCTCTTCTAAGATTTGTTACTGACTTGGTTGAGATCTCAGCCCTCCTGAAGTGAGTATCTTTGATTTCTGGGAGACCAGAATTTCACCCTCAGCTTTTATGTCTCAAGAGTACACAACAGAAGTGACTAACACTCTGAGCCCCGAAGTGTCACAAAGCTGACTTAATTGGCTAGGAGGGAACAAAACAAGACTGAAATACAATCTTCTTCCAAGTGGAAACTGTTATTCACTCCCTTTAGGGTCACTGACCACAAAGCTACTAAAGAAAACAAGGACCAGTTTCTTTTTCTTTGCTTTTAATTTGACTTCGCCTTCTTCTGATCATTGTAACAGAATTAAAAGCAATAATCGGAAACTTTCTTTAAATCAGTGCATGCAAAGGCTATGAAAACAAGAGGCAAATAATATTGGATAGAATTTACCGATCTTTAAACTAAACATGTGCCAGTATCATATCTAGGGAATACCAGGGGTTTAAAATACTCATTCCCCTAGGGCAATGGTACTGGAATAATTTAAATTCAGTTTCTGAAGAGCAAGTAAATATTTAAATACTCAGTAGCTGCAGAATAGCTGTGCTGGAAAACTGTTTTCTCTGGAGGTAAGAGATCAATTCTCCAATGATGAGAGCACAGGATGCAGCTCTTAGCTTTGTTTCCTAACAGCTGAAACAGAAATCTGCACCTGCAGCAGATAACTATCACCTTTATTATCTAATTTGCATAAAACATTAGCAATCAGCAATGATACAACTAACTTTTCCTTTAGAAACGAGGTGTCTAAATAGACTTTAAAAGGTCAGTATTTTGATACAACTCAACTTTGCCTGAATCTCTATTTCACTTGTGCTTATCCTTCCAGAAACTCCCAGGTCAGAAACCCTTCATTTTACATACCCACAACATTTCCGGTGAGAAATGAACCTTACATTTCCAGAAATAACAACTACCTGTGTGCTGGTACACACCTGCACCTGTCCATTTTGGATACCCAACCTAGCAACTCTTCATTTACAAACTGCTCAAAATCCACTCTCTGAAACCCCCCCTTAGGGCACCTTTTATACTGGAACATGGACTAAAACTGAGGCGCTCAAAAATCATTTGTCGCTTTTCAGTCCAGACGTACATCATCTGATAAATAAGAGCTTCAGCAAAAGACTTGCTATTAATGCTGAAGACTTGCATCTGCTTTTGCAAGGAGTTTATGCATTAAATATGAATGAAACATACCGCTCCTCTGGAGTCTCCACATGAAATGTTCTTTCAATTACTGTGGTCCACTGGAGGCATCTAATGATAAATGTGTTTGGTTTAGGTCGTTCTGTCTTCATCAGCTGGCACTCTACCACAATCAAGGAAGAAAGAGTCATGGTACATAAGCAGGTTTAAATAATCATTTGTCTTTATTCTTATCTAGCAAACTGTTGTGATTAATCAGCCATAGAAATCTCTGTAAGTACTTCTTTAGGAGACTTGAGACAATTTACTGTGTTGATGAAACCAATAAATAGCTTGGGAGATAGCCATCTAAGCAGCACCGAAATCAAATTCTGCTTTGAAAGGCTCCACATTTGGTCTGCCCATAGAGGTAAGTAGAAATGTGATGTGATAACACAGAAGCCATTCAGACTCAGGTCCCAGACTCCAAAGGTCATCCAGAGCAAAGCACATGGCCAAAGTCAGTTGATAATGCAGCAATTACATCCACTGCAACTAAAGTCAAGCCCCCACATTCCCTCCAGTTGACTTTCCCAACATAAAACCCTGTCCGTGGCTTTCAAGGAGTTGCCAGAGAGCACGTCTGGTCACTTTGCAGCGACCTGAGGAAGATCAGACTCAGCATTTCCAGTCCTCAAACACTAGAGGGAACATCAAACTGCAAAGGCGCCCCCTGAAAAGACCCCATTCCGAACGCCTTCGGGACAGCTGCCGCAGTCGGATGCTGTACGGACACGCGGCTCACAGCTCCCATCACTGCCAGAATTCAAGCACAGCCTAAAAAGGCTACAGAAGTACAGCTACATGCAAAGCCACCACTTCCTTCATCAGAATGCTCTACCGAGAGCTGAGCATTAATTTTTTTTAATTTTAAAATCACATCTACTACTTTAAGCTTCATAGGATGTTACGAGTGTTTATCCTTCCAATTTGGGCCTGAAAATGCACCTGACTAAAGGTACAGATAGTACAGATGCTGTACTAACAGAGAGCTGAAAAATAAAAGAAAATCAATACCAACAGAAGCTAAGACACTATATTTTTTACATTAACATTAATAGAAAATCTAACTAATTAAGAAGCTCCTGCTGGAGGAAAGTCAAATTAAGAAACCAAGTGAGCAGGGGGGAAAGAAATAAAATATAATTGTGGGGTTTTTCTTGCATTAAACTCTTTTCCTTGCAGTTAATGAAACCACAAGCTCGCTATTATTTGGTCTTCAGGTTCTAAATCACTTTCCAAGTAAATAAAAAGCCACTATGAAGACAAGAAGAAATTTCTGCTTACTGCTAGAGCTACAAACATCCTCCACCTTCAGAAACGTGCAACTTGAGGACAGAATCCACCAGAATTCGTACATGTCACTAAAGGCTACACTGGTACCATTAGGTTAATTTCATTATTGTGAAAATTTAGAATGCTCAGTTTTAAATTCAAGCTATTAATTAGCACCAAGATAAAATATTTACCGCCAGTGTTTTTGGGCGCCGTATTTTTGGCAATATATTTCATGCCTCATTTGCAGCTGGAATTATAAGCTTTTCAATGAGTAACTTTGCATTTTTCATGACAAGAAAAACCTAATTTTTCTTTAATAGCACGCTGAGGTTAATACTGCATCCTACTAAAGCACTGCAATTAGATAAGAGAAAGTTTATTAATGAGTCACGAAAAGGTTTTAGTGTGATAAACGGCACTCCTTCATTCACCCAGATTAAACAACTTCCACACAGCCACGCAGCCGAGCGCTGTGTTCAGCCCCGGCCACCTCCATCCTCTCTCACTGAATGGCAATGAAAGCCAAACAACTGCACGGGTTGTTGCAGCCCAGCGCTGATAAATTCAGCTCAAAAGATTTCATTGCTGCTCCCAGACCGCCCACCTCAGTTTAGCTGCTCTTCTTTTTCTGTTGTTTGTTTGTTCTGCCTCCCATTTTTATCTGCTTAATGTGATTAGATTAAGGCCAGGGTTGTCCTCTACGAGCCTGCACAATGCAGCCCTAAGACACCGAATTTGGCTGAAGACTCGAACAACATCAGGCTATTTCTAACCTCGTGCTAATCCAGAGCTGTTTTCCCATACTTATCCAGAAGGGCAACATTATGAAGAAATAAACTGAAAGGTTTTGCTTACATTTTAAAACCAGACTTTATATTCACATTAAGTGCCTCAGATTCTGAAGAAGTAGCACAGACATTTAAATTAGCCATGAACTCTAAACTTTAACTGTTTAATTTCAGCAAAATAAACCACACGAGGAGTTTTCTGTCATAAAAGAGGACCAATTAAACGTCACTCTTCCCCTAAATCAGCACTGTCCATTGATATTTGTTCAGCTTGCTGATCCAGCAATCTTTAAGGCATACAGCAAGATGAATAATAGAGATTTGTCAGTTAATAACCACTATAATTCAAGTATGTCACACAGAAGTGTTTTGTTTAGTGAACAATATGCTATCTAATTACCCTGCTCAATCATAACAGCACATATCAAGTAATACAGAAGGCTTTATTTTTAAATTGCTTTACCAAAGTGCTGTACCACATAGGTTCCAGAAAGTTTGAAACTACCACTTAGTTCTCCCCGCATATGACAATCACATGGATTTTATTAACAGAACAAATAAACAGTAGGTTTTTTCTTACTTTTAAACCCAACTGTGTGCTCTTTACTGTAGTTGACAAGTTACAAAAGCACCAAACTTGCCTCCTCTAACCATGTACTGCAACATGAACCACTCCA
The DNA here is from genome assembly GCF_036250125.1 of Pseudopipra pipra. Taxonomy (NCBI): domain Eukaryota; kingdom Metazoa; phylum Chordata; class Aves; order Passeriformes; family Pipridae; genus Pseudopipra; species Pseudopipra pipra. The sequence continues at coordinate 56,696,328 of NC_087554.1, forward strand.
GCAGAGCACAGACACGGACGATGTGTAATATCAGATCTGATTTATAGCATGTTTGGAGGTTCTGCTTAAAAACATTCACATTTCAAATATGGTCCGAGGGTCACTCACCCACTTGGAAGACAGTTTTTCCTGTCAAACAGGCAAATGTAAGTATTCCCCATTTGCAACAAAGTAAGTACTATAAACAGCAGCCTGTTAAAAATGATTTAAATTGCTCTAAAGAACCTCTTGATTCTTTCCTGGCGTTTGGTCTTTTAAAGTAAGTAGGACAGAGAAATTGTTCCTAACAGGAATAGACACCAAGGCATTCAAATGTAAATTACCATTTTGTATTTGAAAGACACTTAGTATTATCCTGGTGACTTTCTAAAATGTCACAATATTTGCTTTCCCAGCACTTAAGCTAAAAGGCAGATTACTTTTGATGAAAGTGTCAAACTCTGCTCCCTATATAATGACATCACACTTGAAACAATAATGTAAAGGAAGAATCCTTCCCCTTCCTGCTTTGGTTTCTTTAAGGAAGGGTATGGAGAAAAAGAGAAAAGAAAAAAAAAAAGAAAAAAGGTAAATGAGGAAAGAAGAATGATGAAGAAATAAAACTTTGGAGAGCAAACAGGAATGTTATGTTGAAGTTCTTGTTTTCTGCTAGCACCACTGGATAGATTCACCTTGGATAGATTCATGCTGTGCCTTGCTCAGCATGGCACAAGCTAGGAGCACCAAGTTACAGACCTGCACTAAGGTGGTCCTTAGTAACAGCAGACAAAAAATTCAGCCACTAATCTGGCCATCCCATGCCCTCTGATAAATGCTTGACTGCAGACACACAGTCCTGCCCCAAAAGGAGCTCTCGTATTGTTGAGCAATTATGTTTTCAGCTGTACAACAAAACCACCACAGTCCACCCTCCTTTTTGACAGCCGGGAGAAATAATCCTTTTCTAACAGGAACAGCCTCTCTCTCCATGTGGTTTTTCACAATATACTGCTTTTCTCAGCTATATGGTTTTAAAGGCTTATAACCTAATAGGGAGACATACATGATAATCCAAGATTACAATCAGTATGAAGGCTACTTATCTCACAGATTTACAACACAGGCTCTATTGGTTATTCATCTGCAGGGGCTTTGGAGCAGAACTTTTAGGTACAGGCTTCTTTTTTTCCTTCTATCTTATTAGTGGTGAAGTACAGAACACAAACGCAAATAAGACTCAAATATCTCAGTTAAATGCTCAGGCACCATCATTCAGAAGTTCTGCTTTGTTTTTTTGGGGTTTGCTTGTTGTTTATTTGTTGTTGGGTTTTTTTTTAAATAAATCACCAGTAGGTTAATTCCAGACAAAATAAACTCCTTAAGCACAGCATTAAATTACAAACATAAATATATGGCTATTTAAAATGGAGAATTAGCTGGAGAAAAAGTTAATTAAATTAAATAAATAGTGAGCCTCTCTCTACCTAGAGGGGCTTAGAAACAAGTTTTCAAAAATGTACTATCAAAACCCTCACAGATTGAAAGGAAAAGGCTAGTGCAGCAGAAAGAAGAGACTGTCAAACACATGGAGAGCACACTGTTTATTGCTAATACTTTCTTCATATCTGTTAAGGAAAAAGACAGGTAATTGGTATCTTCTATCACTCTTTTCTCATGAATGGAGTATTTTCTACCTCTCATGGACTGCCAAAATTACTCAATATGAATTTTACACTACAAGTAAGAAGAGTCCCCTACTCATGAAAAAACTCCTTTTACTTGCAAAGATAAAAATGCCTACATTATATTACAGCAGAAGAGGTAAAGATTTTAATCAGAGACACGGGACCACTTCCAAAGAACAGACTGACAGAGACAGCCTGCCATCTCATTAAGAAAAAAAATCTAGTTCACTAATTAAGAAAAAAAGTCAGGGCTATCATGGTCTCTGGGAGGAAAAGAAAACAGAAGGATTAATTTTTACAAAATATTTAAGCTAAATTCCCCCCACCATTCACTAGCAGGAGGCTTCTATAGGCCTGTGCTCTGGCCTGAGTCTTCCTCTAGAGACAGCTCGAGTTCACTCACATTAACTCAACAAATTAACCCAAATGAATGTATCAGGCAAGCAGGTTCAAAGGGAAAGCTTATGGTGCAAAACATCCAAACAATAGAAGTGTGGAGGGCACCCAGGAGGGAACTGCACATCAGGTGCTGGAAGCACCACGTGCTACTTCCTATGTGAGAAATTAAATCCTGGTGGGGAAATAGTTGCTTCTGTGAGCCCAAACCCACAAAAATGACTTCTAGCAAGGAGGCCACACTCCAATCATCAAGACCTTCCTGATCTGCCACTAGTTCACTAGGCAAGAGCCAGTCTAGGAACATCCTCCCACCCACCACCCAGCCTGCAATGCCTCTTAGAAGGGCTACACCTTATCCACAGGCACATGCAGCATCTTCTCCGACCATGCTCTGGTGCCATGGTAACAAACCTGTTTATCTATAAATGCTGAGACTGATGGGCTCAATCTGCCAGAAAAAGCACTATATTCCTGTTGTGAAAACCTATTTAAGTTAACTAGTTTTGAAGGCAACTTGAACAAAGAGAAGGCAATGGACACATTTTTACTCCTTAGCACTGAGCTGCCCAAGTAAATGCAGTTAGCAGCAAGAGGATGGAAGTGTCCTGCAGAAAGTGCATTTGTTAAAAGCCTCTGGCTATAGACCAAGTACTGAATTAATTTATGAATTAATGGCTTTCCCCTGCTTTTCTTTACCTTCTTGATCTGTAAGGAGATACCACTCTAAAGAGGAAAGTACTGTCATTACTGAAATGAAAACACTATGACAATTCTCTCTCTAAAACGAGGCAAAAAGCCCCAAAGCACTCTTAGCATCCTGCACAGAGGCACCAGGCAACAGCACGTCCACTATTTATTCCCATCATCAGTCAGAACAGGTATATGCTGCTACCGGAGGAAAAATAACAAACATTTGCATTAATTCCAAGTGCTGCCCAGCCCTCTTAGGACCAGGGTGTTCCAAAAAATCTGCTTAATGATCAACTACAAAGATGAATCCCATGTATTTGAAGCTATCTGTAAGGAAGAGGGAAAGCCCCTACACCCTTCTTGCTGCAGAGCTTTGCTCCCACTAGTCACCAGGAACACGGAACAGATCGTTGTTAATAACAGGTGCCACGATCTATTTTTAAGTGGTGGAACGAGACACAGGCAGATCATGAGACAGGAAAGATTAAGAACAGGAGAAAATAAAAGCTGGAAGTATACAGAGAAAGGTTAAAAACATGAGCAAGAGAAGGAAATTATCTTCAGAGTCTTCTATCACATCCTGTGCTGCAGCACCTGAGCAAAGTCGGAAATGTTTGCATAGGAGAGAGTGCAGAGGTTAGGAGATGTTATTATTTCCAAATCTTTTTGTTGGCTTTAATAGAAGAAACATGGTTTTGTGTTCAAAATTAAGAAAAATCAAGCTTGTTTCATTAAAACCAGCGCTCACTCTGCATTCTCTTCTGCTAACAATTAAATAACTTTGACCTATGTCAATGCCACTGGAATTCAGACCTGGTGGCAGAACAGAGGCTGAAATGCTTCGGCTGTGCCTACCTGTCAAGTACTGGGACATGTGCCTGGGTTAATTTCCACTTTAAAGCAACTTGCTGAATAACATACATACAGAATATTAACAAATAGATTGATTTTATTAGATAACTAGAAATGTAAATTAGTAGAAAACTGGTAAAAAAAAAAAGGCAAAAAAAAAAAAGCAGAGCATCAACCCCCCACATCACAGTCATTCCTGAGAAACACAGCGGGGTTTATCATCTCAAATAAACACCTACAGTGTTTAGATACATCACTCGGGGCAGATCTGAATGTTACAGATGCAGCTTACCAGCTATGACTAGAAGAAAACATCAACCCCCAAGCTGGACGAGGGAGCAGGTAAAAACACTTACGAGCTACTGAGAAGTTATTTAGAGGTGATTCCCGCTGGTCGACATCCTGCGGTCGCTCCTTGTAGCCAATGAATGTGCCATCGTTCTTTAGGAGAAAATACCGTGGCCTCCATGTTTTGATGTATTCTCCTGGAGAGACAGGATGGGCAAAGGGTGAGAACATCAGAAAACACCCCAAAATACTGACTCACCGATAATTTTTTTTTTGTTAATATTGAAACTACATGTCATTCTGACAGCAGCAGTTTTAAGAACATTCAGTTCAGTCTGATACAAACAGTGGAAAAATACAGGCACTGAGTCAGATACTGCTAGCAATGTTAACCATAAAAATGGGACTTCATAGAAGGTAAACAGCTATGTTTTGTTCTTCCATCTACTCCGATTTCCATTCAAATTCTGCAACATCTGCCTTAAATGCATTTTAAATTTAAAAAAAATCAGAGCAGATGTCCTATGTATTATTTTTGCTATTGTCATTTTTCATACTGACAAGTGGAGAAATTTTTTTCATTTACATTTTGCAGCGCAAGTATTTTAAACAACAATGGGTAATTTACTAATTAGTCAACTGCTTTATCAAACCAACAGTCACTTTTAGACCGTAAGAAGATAATTCTCTGCTTATGTTACATAACATCACTCACTCCTCTCACAATATCTCAAGCGTGAAACATGAGATGATATATCACAATATGAAGGAGAAAACACTGGATGATGTATAGCCACCACAAAGAAGAAAACAAACATCTATTCTGAAAGATATGCCACCTTTCTTTGTCAGAGAAAATATCCCTTGCTCACACCATGCTACTGTTTGTCTGAGTAACCTGCATAGGTGTGTGACTGTGTTACAGCCACATTCCAAACGTCCAGCAGTAGAAATAAAAGAAAAAAGTTGATCAAAACATCAAAACCTCAGTTATTTATGGGATTTATTTGTAAGATACTGGTCTTCAGGTAAGGGAGAGAGAGGTTCCACCTGTGGCTCTTCTGGATGACTGTCAATATGCCTTGGCTTTTTGCTTATTGACCAGACTGTCTTCTCAGGCAGTCTCTCAAGAACGTCAAATAGCTTTTCATGGTGCCAAGCTGCCCCTCTAGGTCCTACAAGGTCCTGCAGTAGTGTTTCTATTCAACTGAGTCATAAAAACCTCACTCAAGATGTTATTCAAATCACACTACTGGCCACACTTTTCCAACTCTGCTCACCCCAACAACTGATTTTAAAAAAATTAAAAACAAATGGTCACTACAAAGCACCCACAGCTGAGTATCAGCTATCCCTCCTCTCTTGAGTATGGTTTCTTATTTGTTTGTTCAACACTGGTGAGAGGACGAGGGAGCACAGTAGGAGCCAAGTTCCTTTCCCAGCCTGTGCACCCCATGGTGCTGCCCTGAAGTGCCTGGTGCCCAGTGCCCACAGGTTCATCTGCTGGCAAGCTCTTCAAAACAACCACCCAGAGCAGTGAGAGGAGGAGGCTCACCAGACTTATTGGCTCTGGCAACCTTCTGCTGCTCTCCTATTCTCCCAGGTTCCACTCACACCCTCTTTTCCTGCTGCTCAGCTTTCCTCTGCCAGTAATTTCTCTCCCAGTGAAGTGCACCCTGCCCCAGGAACTCCCTTGCAGCTGCTTTGTCTCCTTCCTCTCCCCAGAGTCCTCCTCTCCGTCTGTGGTGCAGTTTCACCCTGCTTTGGGCACCAGCTGTGTCACTTCTCTGTTCACGTCCACCCCGTCCCCTCCTGCACACCGAAGCAGAAGCAGCCCCGAAGCCCACACCACGCGGCCACGGGCACACACACCCCCACCAGCTGCCTTCACCTGTTTAGTCCTTGTTGGGCTTTTCATTTTCTATTTAAAGCAAAAAAACTAAGAGTTACCGAACTGTTGGAGAGAGTTGCACAGAGCTACCTTTGCAGTGGCCATGTCTGCAGAAAACATCCACTTGCACTGAGGAAACAGGTATGGGGTAAGAAAGGGGAGAGGAAAAGGAAGGCGCACAAACCTTCTCAGTGTTTCTTTTAGAGACGTCTGTTACCACTGTAAGTCTTACACTAACCTATAAGGGGTTTACAAAAGTGTCATCATTGCTCCAGGAATTTCAGAACTCACCTACAGCTGTCATGGTTTAACATTTATAAGCAAGGAGGTAAATGTAGAAGGTTTTGTTGTCAGTATCTTTTTAATTCTGACCTTAATTAAAAGCTGAAAACTTTCTGGGATCAGTAGGAGATTATGAAGCCTTCCACATTTAAATTATCAGTCCAACTCAGCTCAGATCAGTGAGATTACTCCAATCTCATTACTATTACACCACAGATGTGACTACAGGGATAAGAAGATACGTGGCACATTCAGCCCAGCTCTTGACTAGAGGTTTGCCAGGTAAGCAGGTCAGGGACATGGCTGTCCAGACTATCACAATTCTGGAACACACTGTTACGTACCTGACTCGTTGGTATTTTCTTCTCTTGCATAAAGAACACCCAGGAGACCTAGGAACTACCACATACCCCTTATGATACCTGCACTTAAGACTAAATACAGATTTGATGGGACATAAAATATCTGAACAGAGGTAAGACAGTTTCCACCTCCCTTACTCCCTAATTTGTGCTACATATCTTTCCCATCGGCATTTACAGAGGGGACATTTATTTTTTGCAGATTCTGAAATTATTATCTGGTTATTTTCAGTGAAGCACGCATAATTTTACACAAAATTACACTGTACTGTCACAGAAGACTCTTCCTCTTAGATTAGATGCTTATGTTTGGCTCTCATACCTTTTTACAGCTTTATCCCCACCGATCTGTTTCTCTGTTAGAAACACATCATCTAACAGGATTAATCACACAGTCTTTAAATTGGTGCACTCCATACATATATATAGCATCCTCCTCCACACTCACTCTTTCTCTGTGAAAAATCAAGGATTTCATTACTGCCAGGCTTTTTGCAAGGATCGTTCTACTTGGATCTTCCCTTAGCCATTGCTTTAGCTGGTTCTAGTTCCTGAACCACCTTTGTCATTTGCAAATAGATAACATGATTTTATTTAAACTTCTTTTCCACATGTCTGGAGCTTAATGAATCCTGTAATATGGAAGCCTACATATTATTGGTTATTGCTCTTGCCAAGGACAGTATGAGGCACAGTCCAGCATCTGTGGTATAAATTTTTATTATATAACACACTGAGGTTGTACTTCTGCATCTTGCAGCAAAGTGGCAAGACACTGCCTGGTGTGTGACTTCCCAAATAGATAACCTCCAAGTATAATTTTACATTCAAACCTGAGCAAACTATAGTTCCTCTACAGAAGTTTGGACACACAGATTCACAAACACAGTCATTAAAAAAATGTACAAAGTGCGTATTCTTCAGAAACAAGTTTATATTTTTATGATTAGCCAAAACACTATAAATGGCCTACAACCCATGAGGACCACATCAATCGTGACAGCAAAACTGACTACTTTAGGCAGAAAAGGAGTTTGTCAATACAGATAAAAAATAATTATGTGGAACTGCTGGGACAAAGCTGTCTGAAAAACATCAACACCTTTTCCTTCCTCCGATATACTCAGTAAGCTGTCATGCCTGAGGAGTGAACTGAGCTGTTTCAATTTGTGCCCTGTGTTTTTTGTTCCTGTTGTGGTTTTGTTTTTAAGAATCACAAGCAAGAAGTTACTTGAACTCACTAATATTAGCAGTTATGTAGTCACACTAGAAAGAATTGTACCGAGTACAGTAAATGCAAGCATGTGTGGCAAATTTTATCAGACAACACTAAAAAAAAGAAAAAAAAAAAAAAAAGATCCACCATGGAAAAGTGAACAATTTACAAAGCAAAACATTTTTTCCTCTGTGATTCACTGCTTGTGTAATGCCCTGGCAGAGCCTTCTTTGTTTTCAGTAACAGAATGCTAACACTGCAGACACAGGAAAGCAAAAGCATGGGTTATAAATCCTACATATAAAATCCTGGAACCAAATAGACTCCTCTGTAGCTTGCTAGCTTTATTATTTAAAATCTTTATGTACCATTCTGTTTACTCCAAGCAATTTCCAAATTGCAAAGAATCCCAAACTGTATATATCTGGAAACATACACAAAGATAGTTATAGACTGATTTCCCTTTATTGCCTTGTGTCTGCCCCCACACACTGCACATTAAAATACTTAACACACACTTAGAATGTAAATCCATCTCATGCCAGAAAAGCTTTTTCGCTGTAATGCATACTGCAAAGCACGCTTATGCCTGAATATTTCAGAAAAAGTTAAACACAAAACTCCTTCGGTTCATGAAAAGTTAATTCTACTGAGGATTTACAATAATGCAGGGTTAGCTTATTTTCCTCTCCTCCCCACAACAGTATCTCACCGAATCTGGAGCTGTCTACCACTGATAGAGTGTCTAACATCAGAAACAGCTGCCACTCCCTGGGAAGCTCACGGGGTAAGTGGAGAATAATGAGCAGCAAGCACCAGCAGAACAAAAGAAAATCCATCTTTATTTACCAACTGCTGCATGCTTGTTGCTGCATCAAGCTCATTCAAAGCCAACACCACACCCTTTAATTCAGAACAGACTATATTTAAGAAGCCTCTGCTATTTTTTTTTAATCAACTCATACATACCAATGGTTTGAAAAAAAAATCATTAGGTTAACCAAGTCAGCATCCAATGATACCCTTGATATTTAGAAAAGCACCAGACCAACTATTAACTTTCTTATGGCCCAAAGTAACCAAGTAACATGCCCAGGAGCACTGACTGAAAACAAGGTCTCAGTTACATGAAACGCGCTCAAGTGGCTACCACAAATCTATGGATAAATAGTGCATTAAACTTTCTGTCCTGAGCATCAGAAGTATCAGCTTTAATTGCAATTAAGGTTAACGCTCAAAAAAATTAGAGCTTTTGCGTTATGCAAGCCTTCTCTACATTCCCACACGCTCCGATGATGTAACGACACTCCCTGATTGTACAGCCCCAGTTCCTGTCCGAGGGAACACGAAAGTTATGCCAATCGCAGCGCTAATGTGCCACCAGTCAAAGGCGGAATGACTCATTCCCGAGCCTCAATGGCCGCGAGAAGTGGTCTGCATCCTGTCGGCCTAATAAGGTCTCGGCAAAACAGATGCCAGTTTCCTTAAAGACGTGAAGCTTTCAGGAGCTGCCATCTCATGTGTGCTGGAGAGTGGGACCGGGATTTACAGTTAGTTTTTGCTGCTTGAGTAAATGGGGTAAGTGTCCGCTCGCTTCAAAACCAGCTGAAATCAAAACAGATTTGGAAAAAGAAAGCCGGACTGAAAACCTGCCTTTGCATTTCTAAAGCACTCGGAAGCAAGCCCTTTCCAAGCCAGGGAGCTAATTCTGGATCTTAACAACCTGACACCAAACAATTAAGTCTAGGGTGACCCGAATGAGAACTCTCAGCTCAAATACGTTCGTTTTTTTATAGAAATAACTGCACAGACACCCACAAGGCTGGTGCACCGCTCTTCGCTCCCCTCAACAAACTGTCAGAACAAGATATTTAAACACGGTGCCAGGTTTTCGGTAGCTTGGGGAAAGAAAAAAAGAAAGGAACAAAAAAAAGAGGTTATGCTAATGTCTTTCCCAACGCGCTGGCGGAGAGAGAAGGACCTCTGGTTTGTCTGCCTATTCAGAGGCGCAGTGAAGGGGCCGGTTCTTTGATGATTTTTTTGGGCCCCTCTCTGGATGCCTCCTCGGCCGCCGCCTCCAGTGTACAGCTGCGGAGGCACTGCCTGTGCCTGGAATCTCAATGAGGTGGCCGGGCCTGCTGCTGGGGCTGCTCCCCCGTGGGGAGGTCACCTGCAGCCCAAGGCCACTATGCCCGGCCAACACTCCAGAGCTCGGCTCATCCACGCCAGGCCAATGCTCCAAAGCTTGGCTCATCTGCACCAGGCCAAGGTTGAACAGCTCGGCCACTCCGTGCCTGGCACAGCCCTAACGTGGGGTCCCACGGTCACAATGGGCTAATCTGGGGCATGACAAACCCACTCCCCACTTTCGTGTCCCACGGGCAGCTGGACGGCTGCGCAGTGCACGAGCAGCCCACACGACCCCGACTGACGTGACTGCCAACAGGTTCAGAAGAAATGCCTCCTCCTCCTGGGTTTCTGCTTTTCTAAACCTACTGCCGTTTCTCACGCTCGCAGAGAGCTGCAACACAGGGCACCTGCTTCATTATCATATCTTGGGGGAATATGGGGAGGGAGGGAGGGAGAGGGGAGCTGGAGGTGGGGCGAAGGGGGATGGCTGAGCCGTCTGGCCTTTGAGCGACAAAGGGAGCCCCACGAGGACAACTCCTGGTCACCTGGCACCCCACATCTGTAAATTAACTTCAGAAAGCAGCAAACAGCCTGGGCTTACTGCTTCCCACAAAGCTGTATAGAAAAACAAGCGTATTGGAAGCTGCCCCTGTCTTCAGTTACACAACAACTCAAGTGGGAAACACTTAAGGAAGGCAAGGAACGGGTGCTCTGATTCACAAAGCTGGCCATGGGAGAGATCAGAAGTCAGATTACGAAGAAAGAAAAACAGATTCTCGCCCAATACTTTCTCTGTACAGGGGATGGACAACTACCACGTTCTCCGATTCCATCTCTGCCAAAGGGTTTGAGATCACCAGCCAACACCACCACTGCAGAAGACAACACCTCTATTTTTCACCACTGTATTTCAACTGTCTGGTTATGTAAAACTGAAACATGGAGGTTTATCTTTTTTCTTGTTTGGGTTTTTTTTGCTGAATTTCAGTTTAGAAGGTCAAAAATGTTGCCATATTGCTTACAGCAATCAATTTAAGCAATACCAGATATTCCCAAAGGAGCAAAAGAGAATTAATCAGCATGTAAAAAACTCCTTACTCCTACCTTTGGCACAGCTTAGTCAGGCTAGTCCTAACCTACAGCTGTCTCCAGTGGGAGAAGATGTAAATGAAATTTCATTAAAACCAGCAGTTTTAAGGATAGCTATATAAATTACAAGAAAATATAAAGTGATTCCTTAAGCTATACTGAAAGCAATCTCAGAGTGAATTGCATCTCCACTACCTCATGGTGTGAGCAAAAGGACTTAAAACTACCATGAGGTGTCCGACAGAATTAGAGAGATCTTTTCTGTAACAAGCTTGCAAGCAGCTATAGCATTTTACCAAAACGCTGCATTCCTGTAGCAGAAAGCACCATCATGTACTTCTCTGCTTTTGACAGGTGCCCAGCTCTCTCTCATTTTTTTAAATAAATAAAAATGACAGAGGAGGTGTCAGATTCACTGAACTGAATTAAGCATGCTTAGAACAATTATTTCTCCCCAAGTAATTTTTACCTTGACACTATGATGGAAAATAGCACAAGCAGCTAACAAGCCACTTAAGCTAATAAGCCTCTTCAACTTCTTAAATATCTTCCCTTAGAGGAGGGAGGTAGCTACAACTATTCCTCAAGCTCAATCTGAAGTTAATGCAATCGGTATTTCTGAAAATCAGGCTCTTAAATACACCCCATGTGTTTATAAAGAGTGTGACTTAATCCTCTGAAGAATTTATGTCTACTACAAATACAAAGAAAAACAAAAACTAAACCAAAAACACCAAACCCGCCACATCCCAGTGTATTTGAACAAGGATGGGCTTTTCTAGACAGCATCTAAAACCTGATTCAATTATTTTACCTCTTCGCCTAAGAATCCTTAGCCATGACTCTTGTGCTTATCTGAACACGTGCCTGATTTGAGTATCACAAACCCAGTTTTATTCTTCAGTAAATCCTGTCTAGAGACTGACAGAGAGTGTCAGAGGGGACAAAGCAAAGAAACACACACAAACCAAAGCTCTTGCAGAGATTAAACAAAGTAAGACCGAAATCACAGTTTTAACTTGTATTCCTCAAGCTGCCTAAACATAGAGGATGTTCAGGAAAAGCATAATTAATTGATTAAAAATTATTTTAGGCCTCTTCCCCTACTCTGCCCCATTAAAAAAAGATTAGGTGAGTCAAAGACTGGGGCAAGAGTGATTTTTATAATGCATTTATTTGCTTTGCGAACATTAAACCTGGAAAGTACTCAGCAGAGGCTCCCCATCAAAATCCCAAAGGCGGTGAGACTGAGAGGTGAGCTGGTAGCTTGGGGGTGTGTGTGCACACGAGAAAGCAAGAGCAGGGGAGGGAAAAAGCAGGACACAGGCATGAAGAAAACATCGGCAGCAAGGACTGGCGAGTCCCCGCCTTGCTCTTCTAGGCTCCCATTACCAGATCATTGTGTCATTCACAAAGTGAATCAAAACCTCGGGGAATTGTAAAGAATTGGCTTAAAAAAAAAAAAAAAGGCAAAACAAAACTAAAGGACATTAGGAGAGATTTATGGAAACAGCAGCTTTTCTAAAACAGAGGATATGGACCAACTTCAGAGGCAGTTGAAAAGGGAAAAAAAGGCTCTCTTTGTAAAAACTAAGCTGCAGAACATGGACTTTAATAAATAAGCAATTTATGGAGAGTAAGAAATTAACACTTCGCATTGTTATCCTTTAGCTTCTGGGTTTGAGTCCTAATTTTCAACATAAATACAGAATTGTTTTAGGCCACTTACAATAAAAGCTCTACCAGTAATTGTGTGATCATGCTGTGCATCAGGAAATTTCTTGAAAGTGCCAAGAAAAAAAATCAATGCAGAATTTTAAACATGTTTATACAAACAGTTACTGGGTAAATATTTCATAGAAAGATGCATGAAAGCTAAGTTAAGCAAACATTCAATGGCAAAAATAAGAAGTGACATTAAAAAGGGGTTTTGTCTTCATATGGCTGGGGCTAATTTGGATTTCCCTTTTTCATTTCATCACTAGCAAGTCTGCAAAACCCTGGAGGAGCACATGGAGACCATGTTAGTTCTAATAAAAAGTTTCATTTATCTTGAGCCATTTAATGGCCATCAATGGAAAAATTACAAGCACTTCCCAGAAAGCAAGTTCTAATATTTGTTATCATGGCAACCTCCTGGTTACGCCTCCAAATTTAGTATTCCTCAGATAACTTTTACTGAGTCACTACCCCAAACTCAGCAATGAAAACCTCCTCCAGATAACAGGAGTGCTGCCTCACTTCAGAGGAATTTTGCAAAGTAACTTAATTGCCTACTGAGAATTTATTAAAGCAACTTCACCTCTGAGTAACACGAGAGCAAACAGCCACCGTAGCTCTGGTGCTAAGCTTAGCTGAGTAACACAAGCGTAAGAAACCTTGCCAAGGATTTCTGTGCCTCGGACTTCGGTGTGTCGTCACCATAAAGCAGAGCACAATCCACACTGCTGCCTCAACAGGGCCACAAGCCCAGCCAGATGCACTACCAAATTTCATTTATTTTTATAACAGATAGTCAAAATGTTGAGTCTCAATATAATCAAACAGCAAAATTCCTGCTGGATTTCAGTGGTATCACAATTTAGCCCTGTAACACTGCAACACGACTAAAATAGGACTAAAAACATGTACGTATAATCACAACTATTTTTTAAACCCTGAAGTCATCTATTATATTATGCTCATTATACTTCTTCCTAACAACTCCAAGCTCCAGGATAGATGCATTTCAGTCAGTCACATGAAAATCTGCTTCTTACACAAGGAGGAATGAAATAAAGACCAACCCGAAAAAAGATACAATAAAGAACAACCTACCTTGACACTGTTACCATGAATTAATTTTCATGTTGCCAACAGCATCTTGGTACACTGAAGTCACTTCTCATTTTAAAAATAGCATAAAAAAAGAAAGGTATACACCACACAGAAGTGAGAAGCAGATGGACACAGGAAGATGGGAGCTTGAATTACACTTCCCAGCCTGCAGTGCCCCATACTTTTGTAATTTTTGCCATGTCTTCCCAAAACAGCCTCCTCTATTCAAACAGATCCTATTACCAGGGGAAAAAAAAACAGCACCCCCTACCCACAGCCTGTCCTGAACTCACACCAGTTTCTGTGGGCATCAAACCTGGCACTTGCCCCACTGGATTTTCTGAGGTCAGGGACTACTATGTTAGCCCCACCTTTCCTCCACAGCTGGTTTTCCAAGCACAGCACACCACAGGACTGTTCCTCACCACACACATCCCTTCCTCCACTGGAATCCTAAAAGCCCCATCCCATAACTGAGCACAGTCCACGCTCTGCAGTTCTCTTCCCACTGCCACAACGATATCCCCAAAGAACAGAAGCAAAACAAACACCAAAACACATCCCTTGCCTAACGGGGTTACAGCTACCAGTCAGGTGTAGAACTTGCAGCAACCACAGCAGCTGTCCAGAGGAGTCAGATTCCCACACTTTAAGCCAGAGAACACCAGAAAACCATAAATAAAAGCTTTAAATTCATACGATGACTTTTGCTCTGTCCTGTTTGTAAAATAATTTAAAAAAAAAAAAAAAAAAGGAGAGCAAAAAAAACCTACAGGTCACCTGGGGTAACATACTTGAAGGTCATCTGGGGCCACGCTCGTGCCTCAGGGACTTCTGGAAAGGAAGGTACAGGCACATGTACAGAAAACCCTGCATGCAAACCCTGTTCAATGCTCAGCACACGCTCTGCTTACAGCATTTCCTGCCACTGCTCCCCGATCTGATGCTTCCAGCTCAGGCAGCAGCTGCTGGGGGCTCCTCTGCCACTCCAGGGGTCAAGCCAAGCAAGTGCCACCTGCAAACCCAGCAAGGTGGGAGGGAAACAGGAGGAGAAAGGGAGAAGACAGAGGCACCTTGTGGAGGGGGTACAGTGTGCCCGACATGAGCCAAGATGTGGCTACTGCAATTCTGGCTGGAGTCTGCTGCATCAGAGGACAATGCTGACAAAGGGACAAGCTGGGTCTTTGATGGACTCAGAGCACAGGCAGGGCAGGGAGAGGTGGCAGCCTGACCCCCCACCCCAGGCCATGCCAGCTGTGCCAGTTGCCATCACCAGTACCGGTCCCGGTTCTGTTGCTGCTGGAAGTGCAGGCTCCACCCAGCCCACAGGGAGAGTAATGCTCCTCTCTCAGAACTTTGTTCTTGAAAAATGGCCAAATCCAGTAGGTTTAAATATCAAAGCTACATCCTTTAGATACAGACACGCAGGTACACCAGAGACAATGTGGAGCTCCAGCCATGAGCTCACAGTATCGCTGTGCTGACCCTGCTCCTTCACAGGCACAGCCAAAGCTCACAACGAAATCTTCTGAAAGTCACACTGGCCTCAAAGACTGAGCCCACCCTCTGATCTGGGGAAGCTGTAAGGTTTAGATTATTCCCTAATTAATGCTTTTGTGCATTTATTTCGCCATCCTCTGTGAGAAAACCTTTTTAACATCAGGATTACGGGAGTGTCAAGCTAAGAGACAAAAATGTTTCCAAAAAGCAATCACTGCACACTTGCAATTTTCATTTATCCACAGCACACCAAATGAACCTTGGTTGTGGATAGACTTCTTGCAAATTACAGTTTTCTAAACAAAGACACCCTTGGCTACAGAAATTGGAAGGTACAGATAACACCCTCTCCTTTAAAAAAATAAGAAATAAAACAGGATAAAGGATCCACATGAAAGTTATTGTTCTGGTATTATATTTGGTGATAAAATTGCAGCTCAGCTACAAAATTAACTAAGAAAGAGTCCACTACTGGGTCACCATCACTGGTTTGAGAAAATGTTTTTCTACACAAATTTTCTTCGCCTCATTGAAGAATCCAAATTTCCTAGTTTAATCTTTTTCCCTTTTCCAAAAGAAATGGGAGCCTTTTTAAGCAATGAAGATATCTAGTTATTTAATCGCAGGGGCAATACAAGATTAAAATGGTTTCAAAAATTTAATCCAAACTAAATGTCTCCATTATGATAAAGTTTCCCAATGAACATTAAATCAACAGGTTTCCAATTTCAGGTATGAATTTTGATTGAAAATGCTGCTTTGCAAAACTATCACAGTCTCCTGCCCCTCCTCACTAAAAATGCAGTCTAAATTGCTATTTCCATAAAGAAATACGATATTAACAGGAGTTCTATGAAAAATTCCTTATGACCTGCAAAGATTCTTCTGCTTAACCCAAAGGTAAAATTTGCCCTAATTTATCAAACAGAAATCAACTGCTCTGCAGATATGCATACCAGCAAGCTCCTTTTCCATGCTGCAGTTGGAATTTCTACCAAACTGGGGGTGATGGCAATTCAACAGCTTTATTTGCAGTCCTCTGTTCTTTGCACCTAATTCATGACAGCACACAGGATGCAGAGAAACGTGGTCATGGCATTCTATACACTTTCCATTTCATCAGGTATGCTTCCCTGTCTTAATCTTTAAAAAGGAAACTGTAAGCAGTAAGCTGCAAAAAGGGTGATGATGAAAAAGCAAGGGAGGCGAGGGAAATAAAGGAATTATTTTTAAATTACGAACATTAATGCCTTTCAGAAAGAAGAGATCCAGCCACATTTCCCTCTTCCTTTGTACTGAAGTTTAATAAACATTCTCTCCAAGTTACCAATTTTGAGAAAATCACCGGATAAACACTTGTGTTAACCCAGCTACATGGCTCGGTGCCAAATGTAATGCCAAACTTCCCAGTTGCAAAACGAGCTGTTTTTACACACCAAAGTAACCACGCAGCAGGCCTGCCGAGCCTGAAGACAGCTGACAGAGATGACTGTTGCTGTCCCCCCATTGCACCGACATCCATCCAAATACCAACATCTGCTGTGCTACAATTTACTTTTTACACAACATTTAGCAAAACAGTGCCTCTGACTGCAACATCATTAAGGAAGTAACAACAAATAAATCGCAAAGTCCCATCAGACAATTGTAAAATTAAAGCATAGTTTGCCTTGCATGCACTGAGCTTTAGTTCAGACGTACTGGACTTCAGAAATAATAAGCATTAGAATCTGTTTTCTTTTATTAAGCACACAGCACACAATTCTGTACACCGTGACAAGCACAATCCATCATTACAGTGTAAATTACAGTTTTGAGGGTATTGACTTGACTCAATAGGCAGAGAAGCAGATGCCTGCATGGCAGGCTGGCTTGCCCGGGACCATCACAGCAACCCAGAGTACTAACAGGATTACACTGTGCCTGCAAGCACAGGAACTGCGCTCTAAATTTGGGGCCCACTCCTTTCCCAACACCCAGAGCACGCATTTGTGCTTGCAAAGTAAGGAATTAACATTCCTAGAATCTAAAGTGCCCTTTGCTTTAAAAGCAGGACGGAGCACAGGGACCAAGGCAATCAGATACCACCGCACAGAGGTGAGGTGGGCTCTGGTGGTGAGCCCTGTTTACAAATTCATAGCCTGTGGGTTCAAACCAGGATTTTGTCTCCAAAGTGAAAGCCAGGTTTGGTGAGTGGTTCCACTGCACTGCCCAGCACAGTTCACATCACAGAGGACCCTCCGTGATCCAGTGTCCTCCAATTAGTTGTCCTTCACACCTGCACCACCCAGGGTGCTGAAAGTCAAAATGGGGCTGCGCTGACACCCTGACACTGCCACAGCGCTTTCACTGGCACACAGGCAAAGGAGGAGGAAGAACAAAGAATTCTGATCTTCAAATTAATGCCCAGTTTTCAAAACCAACTCCTTCTTCCTCCTCTCCTGCAGTAATTCTATGAATGCAAAAACAAGCAAAAAAAAATTTAAAATCTCACTTTCTTTTGAAAAGCAGATACTGAAATTAAAAATTTAATGAAAAAACAACTTAGATTTTATTAGGCATCAACTAAAAGGTTTTCCCTCAATCTTTCTGCTTCTTATCACCATCTTTAACACAACCTAAAAAACACTCTAGTTACAAAAAGTGACATTTTTTGTGGGAACAAACAGTCCCCCTACATCTCCAGACAATGTGTCTCTCAGGAACAACAACATACCCAACACTCAGCTCAAGATACAAGAACTTGGCAGGTTGTATCTCAAAGCAGTTTCACCAAAACAATACAGTTTCCCTCAAATCCCTATCAGCTTAATAGTGGAAGACAATAATATTTCAGATAACACAGACAGCAAGCATTTTGGTAAGTGCAGTGGACATTCTTTATCCAATTTGCAGATAAAAAGAGGCAGCATCCACAGCCAGATTAACAGACATGCTGCTACTTTCATGCTTAATTCATGATAAAGGCAAGGGGTTAAGGCTTAAATGCTTCTGGGGGTTTTGGCCTGTGTTGATTTGTATTAGACTCTACAAATATATATATAATTTTATTTTTATATATATTTATATTTATATACAGCAACAGAAGCTGTGCAAAGCACGGCCTAAGCACAGATCCTCTCCTGGGCAGGGATTTAGAGGACAGACTCCTCTGTGCTAGCTACTACATGTTTGCACAACAGGAGTCAAGGTCCATTGGAAACTTATCTGAAGACTTGCTCCTGCGCAAACTTTAGGTTCAACCTCCGAGTTCAGAACTGAAACACTATTTGTTTGTCCATTTATCCCCTGGCACGGTTGGCTTTTTGTCAGACAGATGTATGCCACATGCGAGTCATTTCCCAACCTCTCTGCTCCACCTCCCTCCACACACTCTGCACACACTCTGACCCCTCAGCAAATGTTGTAAGAGAGGAGGAAGTGTTTCTGACAGTTTGCAGACTCTTCACACCAATTTTATGCCAGAGTATAAATGTTTTCTCCTGCCCTCCAACCCTACTTGTAAGGAAACAAAGCAAAACAAACAAAAAATCCACTGCTTCCCAAACAACACTATGCCCTAAACCTAGCAGCAGGAAAGGAAAGGGGAGGGAAGGGGTGGAGAGGAAAGGACAGAGAGGATGGATTACACTGAAGTTATTTTTGTCCCGTTAAAGTGGATGGGCAGAGACAACTAAATATAGAATTTATCAAAGCAGGTGAACAAGAAAGATGACATGAGCCCCATGTTTCAAGGAGCAAGAAATAAATGAAGCATACTCCTACAACCTGGCCTAAAAAGCTCCCAAAACCACACTCATTTGCACGAACAAGACTCTATTGAACAAACATTCAACTCACCACAGCCTTCCCTTCGGACATGTGACAATGTAAATGGCAAGCAGATAGGCTTCCTGTCTCTTACCTGCTTATACTAAATATAAACAAGACTACAAAGTCCACATTAAAATGGAAAGAAGTTCACACTCCTCTGCGGTGTCTCTGGACAGAAATTACTCAGAAGAAAGTATGCTTGCATGTACAGCTGGGTAATAAAGCACTGCTTGAAATCAAACGTTAAGGAATGTTATGTTGTCAGTGGCAACACAAAGGATGTGGTTTCTACGAAATTTAACCAGTTGTGTCAAGGACAATTGCTTTCTTCTGGTCACACTGCAGTCCATGGCTTGCTCAGAGTAACTGCTACAGTGGTTTGGATTTCACAAGTGAAAATCCATTCATAAGTATTTTTAACTCCTTCCAGGGTCTGAGTTAGTCTGGGAAATGTCCTGGGTGGCACAGATTCCACTGAGGCACTGTGAGCAGGCCATGCTGGGAAACATACATATATAGCAAGACTTATCCAGGCTCTTGGTCTCGCAAAGCCTGCAGCCAAGGACCTAAACATTAAGTGCTTTCCCTGCAGGCACACAGGAGTGAGCAAGGAAACCTTCATAGGAAAGACATGGCAGCAGTCAAACCATGCCTTCAGTGGAAGCCAGACTCACATGAGTGCCGTAACCTACCACTGGGCTCAAAGAATAGAACGCTTTTCTGCGGAATATTTCCCCTCTTCCATCTGTGCTCCCAGTTACCACAGTATCCAAGAGCCCCACAGCTTGAGCTGCATTTGTCGTCACAACATCCCTGTGAAGTAGGGAAGTGCTGTTATCACCACTTTACAGACAGGGAACTAGGGCACAGAGAGAGAAAAATAAGCCTGTCCGAGGTGATCGTATAAGGAGGAAGTTTGTGGCAGAGCAGAGGAAGATTGACTTCGATTCTCAGTTCCAGGATGGCACTTGAATTCATCAGACACCTCTTCAGCTTCTAGATGCTCTGCCTTCAGTTTGACTGACCCACCCAGTTCCCCTAGGCCACAAGGAATGGGGAATGCATATGCCTTTAGTAACAGCATTTCCAGCCCAAGAAAAATGAAAGAGGGTATCAGATGCATGTTCTGTTTGCATTCAGAAATCCAAACCCAAGCAAGGAAAACCATTTCCAAAATAGCCAGCACTATCCTGGTATTGTGGGAAAAGGAAGGAAGACGTATCAAGTTTTCAAAGTAAAAAAAATTAAAAATCCATGGCAGATCATTAGTACAATTTTGAAATAATTAGTGAAAGTTTTAACAGGAAGCTGGTATTAGACATCTTTCAGGAACCTCCCTGCTCTGGAGATTTTAGGTTACAGAACAGTAAGGAATTAAAAAAAAATCCCTTTGGTACTACAGCTATCTCATTTCAGACAGAGACCTAAACACCGAACTAATGTAGTTTCATATGGAGACCTTGCCTCCAGACCTCACACAACAATCTTGTCTCAGATAAAACAAATTCCAGAGGCTCCACACTGCTTGAGGCTCCCCATTTCTGGCTGAGCCAGGCTTCAACCCTGCTCTCTTTTCTAAGTGAAATGGCACATTGGGTCCAAAATTTACTCTATCCTTTGGGACTCCGGTTGCAGCCATCCAGAGAACTAATTGTGAAATAAGCTTCTACAATTTAAGGGCATTCATAAAGCAGTATTTAATGTCAACTGTTTGAGGTGACTATTACCCTGGAGAAAACAGCAGAGATCCATCACCCTATGGATCACCGGGTTTATCTAATCTGACTCCAAAAGGTGACTGCTCATCCTAATGGCCAAAGGATGACAGACTGCTTCTAAACCACCATGAACAGGCCTTAATGATGGACACAGTCACCACACTGATGGGGACAAAGAAAGAAATTTGTGAGTTGGTGGTAGCTGAGGGCACCAGATCAGCCATGCTCGGCTTCCAGGTCAATGCTGGCATCAATAGACAATCACTGCTGACAAGCTGGACCTCATGGTGCAGGCCTCTACTTTTACAACAGGCTGTTGTACTTTTCAGCCACCAGCCACACAAGGGGCATCTAAAGCACATCTCCTCTGCCAAGGCAGAGTCTGAAGGAGCTGCAGCCAACCAGCTACTGCTGAACAAGACTGCACCATCAGGCACATAATTCAACTTCCATCAGTGACAAAATAACTAACGCCTTGCTTGGAGGGGACCAGAAAGAACAGAACTAGCTCTACAACACATCCCTCTAACCCTATTTCCCCTCCTTCTTTTATACTAGGACTATAAAAGAGAGAAGGAGAAAGGCTGGGATGAGGTTAGAAATATTTCTACTTTCTGAGACCGAGCCTCACAGCAACAACAGCCAAACAAACAAACAAACGAAAGCAAAACTTCCAGCAGCTTCACAGTTACACAGCAATTATGGTAAACCAGACATTCTAGTAGGTAAAGCAAAAAGCAACTTTTCGGTCCAGAGCAGACGCAGAACACTAACAACAAGTAGTAAATACGCAAAGTTTATTGTTCCAAGTTTTGAACCTTTCCCTTTAAAAAATCCCAACTTCTGTATTTGAACAGATCAGCCAACACTGAAAAATGAAAAGGCCTGTTGACAACTGAGGAACTGCTATTAATTTTGTTTGATGGCCATCACAGGGAATATGAAAACTAAAACCGAACACCTCTACTAATGGGGTTGTTATTCTCCTCCAAAATCAAGATGGGCTTTGCATGAGATTCCCACCATCCCACTATCAAACAGGCCAAGAATCACAGAATACTTTTGCTGAAAAGAGCCATTTGAGGTGATCTGGTCTGATCAGCCACTCAAAGCAGGGCCTTTCTAAATGCTACAAAAGAAATCCTAACACTAATAGTGCATGTAGGTAATTCAAGAGAATCATACAAATACAAACACAGGAAACAGAATGAATGCAACTTTATCAAACTGCAACTTTCAAATCAAATTTGAGGAACAAAATCTCAGGTCTGCTTGGCCATGTGACTTCATTTTAATCTCTCTGCCTCCAGTAACTGGTCTGAGCATTCTAGGAGTCAGTATAAAGATAAATATCAATACATTCTCTGTGTGTGCTGGGCATAAAAAGGAGAAATGAAGTCAGTGTTCCTCCATGGCTTATTTCACCACATGAATGATGAGAGAAATAGCACAGGATTGTACATGGTCACAAAGTTATGCACAGCCTCTGAAGCATGAACATGTATCTACAACCACACATCCTGTTGTGTGTCATTCCATTTCTAAAATAATGCCTGAAAAGAGGAAAGTCTCCAGAACCATGAGGTTTTGCCATAAGCACACCCAATGTACTCGTGGGAGTAAACAAACCTTTGAGACACCAAAAAGAGCTGTTGTGCCCATTCCTAATAGCCTGGAGCAGCTCCTGAGAAAAAAGCTTTCCTCTGGCCATAGGGAGGATTCCTTAAAATGTGAAGAAAACGTCATATACACCAATTTTTACACAATCCCACCAGTAACACATCAGAAGATTAACACCAAAAAAACCCCAAACCCCAACCCTTAAAAATGCAGAAAACTTATCAACGTAAACCTGATTTTCCCCCCTATTTTAGATACAGCTTTCTAAAACATAATGATTCATATTACTGCAGTACACAGCAACTTCAGGCACACATCTGGATCTGAGCCACCTGCTGTACACATGGAACAATGAGACAGTCCCTGTTCTGCGGAGTTGACTGTCACAGGACAGGGACAATGGAAGGCCAGACACACACACACACACAAAAAAAAGGGGACCAATGCTGGGTATCACAGGGAACAGCAGTCGCAGTGCACACACATTACAAGTTCATCAGGGCCTTTTATAAGCAACACAAGGAGCGAGAGCTTTTGAAGAGGATAATAAAGCAGCACTGCAGCTGTTTACAGGGACCATTTCCCAAGTGTGAAAGGGTAGCAAAAGAGAAAGCACACAAGTGCTTTCCTGCCTTACGTTGTAGTCACAGTATAGACACATGCTAGGCTAACTGGAGGCAGAAGTCAACATCTTAATAGCAAATTAGAGATGGTAAAAATAGGTATGAAAAGCAAAAGCAGCTGGTTTTGTAGCTCAATGCAACAGAGGAACTAGCGTTAGGAACAAAGCAGCAGCCCAAAGAACGAGCTCTGCACTGTTCAGAGCAGCACTTTGAATAGGACAAGGTTACATGCCAAGCATACAAAGATGCAAGATGATGCAAACCTTAGGAAAGTATATTCCTCCCTCCATGTTTTGCTTTTGTTTTCCATTTTCAAGAATAAATGTATAGTCCAACAACTACAGCCACTTCGAAAAAATCAACTTCTTTGAAGATTAAAAAATACAGTCTCTGCAGCCAATCTGCTTAGAGTTGCTGCAGAGCTGAGACAAGTCACTATTTCAGAAAGAAATCTGGCCACCTGCTGCTCTAAGCAGAGAAAGTGGTGTACATGTAAAATCACACTTTCTCTGAAATTACAACTGATAGTACAAGGAAACACAGACTAGACTGAGAAAAACATGCATTAATTCCAAATGGTGCAGCTATGCTGAACTGAACTGTACACGGTTGGCTAGCAGTCTTCATTCTGTTGTCAGAGGTCTGCTCATCTTAAAAAATCATTTCATATTATTCCTGATGAACAAACTTCTACAGACACGTTAGACTTGTGGCTTCCTTTCAAGTCAGAGGGTAGATATCAGTAAGGCTGGGGCATCACAAAACCTCAGGCATTAAAAAAAAAAAGTTACATGAGTTATTAGAGAAGGATGAAACACCTACAGAACGAAAGGTTCCTACTGCAGCAAGAACAGCACGTTCTAATCCAATAAAAGCAATCACCAAGTCAGACCTAGAGCACACTAGAGATCAGATGAGTCTATGCCAACGACAAGGTGTAAATTTTAAGCAACTGCTCTTAATACAGCTGAGCCACCACGGCTGAAGAGAAGACACTGCTCCATTGCATCTGTCTTTAACAGGGCTGTCCCACTGTGTTCAAAATGTGAGGTCAGATTTGGCTGCTACGACTTTGCAATCCCACTGCATAAAGGGGGAGAATTAACCCAGCTAGTAAAAGCAACAGTCCAGAGAAAAAAATGCCTCATTTTACCTGAATATGCTGCTGAATCTGGCAAGAGCTGTCAGGGAACACACAGAACCCTTCAAAAATACACATCTTTTATTACACTGGGACTGTACTTTGTGTTGCACAATCCCAAGCTTTTGTTTCAAGCAAGAAATTGTTTTCTAAATATTTTGTCACCATGACAGTCTGGCCTTGGACTCAAATTCTGCCCTTGGTTACTCCAGAAAACTCCTGTGAAGTCAACTGTGTGGTACAGCTTGTGGCTGTGTCCTGGGCTGCTGGGAAGGCTCACCTGGACGTGCAGTCACCAGTGTCCCCTCGGCCCTCTGTGCTCTGCACGGCTCTCGCAGCCTGAGCTACTGCCTACCACAAACTGAGATCCGTGTGAAGAAACAGCATCACAGAGAACAGGAAGATAGTTTTGCAACTATGAAATACTAAACATCTTCCCAACAGGTTCAGCTTGAACCGAGGAGTACAGGCAAGACAAAACCCATTCCCAAGAGAGCAGAATGAAGTATTTTAAACACAAGAGAGAAAATGAGACGTAGAAAAACATCCTGGCTTTGAGGGCCCCGTTCCAAGTAAAAACATGTCTTTCAGTGACATTAATCTGGCAAACTAAATCTGAGCAGATACAGCCTAAGTCCCCAGCACAGCCCCAAAGAGAGCAGTGGAGCATTTCCGTGTGACTCAGGAAGCCCAGCGAACACTTTCTGCAGAACAAGATCAACAGGGTGTTTATATACTGCAGCAGCGTCATGTGAACGGGTGGTTTAGTTTGTGAAATGAATGTTTGCATTGTCATTAAAAAAAAAAAAAAAAAAAAAAGCCCAAACCAAAAAACACCCTCTATTCCACACTTATAAGTTTCCAACATTAAAAACATAGCAGGGGAAGGAAGTACTTCAGCAGCCAAAATTTACAAATTCTTACCATAACTTTGGCGCAGTAAACTTCTCCAGTGTCACAAAGGCCTATTCTTCAGGGGGCTTGGTTGCCTTTTTTTCAGAAGGACTAATCCACATGTGAAGGCTATTAAAGAACACACAAAATGCCAGCAGAAGCACAAACATGCATATTTTGTGTGTGTCTGTGTGTTTTCCAAGTTTTATCTGTTTTTCCTTACACAGATACCCAAGAACAGCCTGGAGGCAGGTATTCCTGCTTTCTCTCTTTTTATTAATGAAGCTCAGTAAGCTTTTTCCTTTCCCTGAAAAATGACAATGCTGCTTTATTTTAATTCATTCAAACCAGTGACAGAGATTCATCCTCTTGAGTTGCACTCAGCAGCCAGGCTTCAGGAATTTAAGAAAGAATGATGATTTTAATACAGAGGGGTTTTGTTTGCTACTTTGACTAGAAAAGAAATTCCTCACAGTAACCTTTTAATTGTTTGAGAGGCACCTTACTAGAATCTCAAAGAAAACGCTAATACTCTAAGTTACACTTGGCATTTCTGCACAGCAAAACAAATCCAAGCTCTAAAAGTCAGCATTTTCCCCTTATTATCTGAAGCTACATAAAAGCCCTAACATAGATTTGAAAGAAATATAACAGAAAATTCTTCCTGATCTAAGTACATAGAACTAAATTTATCTTTCACTTTCCAAAACACTGCTTAGAGACTGGGCATTTAGAGTTCTATTCACTAGCTAGAAAAAAGCCAAATGGTACATTTTAAAAAACTGACTTTGAAATATTGTTATGAGAACAGGGACAAGCTATGTAAACCCTAAAATTCTGTGGGTCTTTGTAATCACGATTACTGTCGCAAACTAAAAGGCTCATATTCCCTACTAAGCAAACATTTACAATTAAATCCATTCTGCACAAAGCATTTGCATTTTGAGATAGAACAGTCAGTTGTTCAGCTGCTGTGATTTAGATGGATTGGTTCATTATTGCTGCAGTTCGTTTTCAGCTACACTGTATAACAAAGGGGTGCCAATGTAGTCGTGAATGGCTTTAAAGCTAAGTATGCTGGTATTCTTCCATGATGATGTAATTTAACTATCTCCCCTCTCCCAGATCAAGATATCTTGACTTTACAGGCTAAACTTCAGCAGAAACGACAGAAACAAGCTGTCACAACAGTGTTCAATAGACAGTATAGATACTGCAAGTCAGCTGGAGGTTGTTGCTGGCAAGTTTGCAGTGATTTTCCACAAATGAAAAAGCAATTTTCCCCCAATTCTTATTTAGAATAAATACTTTTGCTATCATGCAAATAACAAGCAAATTTGACTTCCACACCAGGAGATACATCAGTTATATACCTTTCAAATGTTCCTGCTACACTAAAATGTACCTTTACCAGAAAAGACGACCAGAATTACAATTATCCCTGATGCAAAGAAAATTTCAAGATGAAAAAGTCAAATACTATCCTACTCCTTCACTGCCTGAAACATAACACAAAGGCAGTATGAAAGTCACATATTGCATCCTTCAATATTAAGAGGGATTAAAGAGAGAGCACGACTTCTTACACAGGCAAATAGTGATAGGACAGTAGAGTTTTCAACTGTTTTAAAGTAAGGGAGAAGATTTAGATTAGATGTTAGGAAGGAATTCTTTAGGGTGATGGTGGTGAAGCCCTGGAACAAGATGCCCAGAGAAGCTGTGGATGTCCCATCCCTGGAAGTGTTCGAGGCCTGGCTGGACTGGGCTTTAAGGAACCTGGTCCAGTGGAAGGTGTTCCTGCCCGTGGCAGGGGTGTTGAACCAGGTGATATTTAAGGTCCATGCCAACTCAATTCACTGTATAATTAAAGCAGCAAAACCATTTTTCTATTAACAACTAAGTAAAAAGGCAGGATTTCTTTTTTTAAAAATTTATGGAAATAAAGAAACGTGACGATTAATGATGTTTAGCCCCCCCAGTCTAAAGCACGGCTTTCTCCACACACTGCCTAAGCAGCACAAAGAACACTTCCCACAGAGTAACTCCATTAGTGAATTTGTAGTGGCAAAGGACTCTTATCCTGTGTCCGGAAATCAGTTTCCACCTATAAAACTCCTTCCAAGCCCCAGAACCAGCACTGTCACCACAGAGAATCACAACTGGATTCTAGACCGCTCCATGCATAAACTTGCAGTAGAATAATAAGCATTTAATACAGCTAAACTTATGCAACTACACATTTCAGTCAAGTCCTGAATTAAGAAATACTTGCCTTTTCTTTCCTTGGTGTTCCCAAAATTTCATTCTACTTAGTGAACATAGGAAGGGAAGGGGACTGCACGACTGAAAGTTAAAAATAGTTAAAAAAAAAAAATCTACATTACAGAGAAAACACTTTCACTTAGTTAAATGATTGCTATTTATTGCAGGTTTATTGACCACAGACAGGCGTGGGGATACGTGTGACTTGCGTAAAAACACCAGTCCAGACAATCCATGCCTGGAAGCCCCTGAAAAGCAAGCAGCAAATAAAAGGTCATATTCCACTCTGCAGCTCTGAAGAGACCTGACAATGGATTTTGAACTGCTTAACAGGTTGTTCAAGGGTGTAGCTTTTTACTAATACTCCAGCTGTGAAGCTCCAACTTAGGAATAATGACAAAAATATACAAAATTGTGGGTACACCCTTGTAATTCAGGGCACAAACCCTACCTAGTGCAAATATTTTCCACAGCAGTGTAACTACATCATTTTGCACAAGGCAGCACTACGTTGGCAGTTGTGATCTGGCACATACAAAGGCTCATATAGGAACACATGGAAAAAATGTTAACTAAGTATTTTTTCTCTTAAATCTTAGGATTTGAGTTCGATGAATAAAAAAAGCAGTTCAAATATAATTTCATTTTGATGTTTCTATTAAATAGAATATTTAATATTAGACCGGTCAAGCCTCTTGCAGACAAGAAATTTATTCTTTCATATTGCTTGCTTTCTGAAGTGTAATCAGGATGTACTTTGTGATCCCCAGATCCTTTGACACAACTGCAGAAATAGTAGGGTATACTGCTAAGGCTAGGAGGTCAGAAAAATAACACCACACATTATAAATTACTTTAAATCCTCCATTTTTTGAGCTTTCTTGTTACAAGTAATTCAACAGCCCTTTTTCTTCTGCTTAGTCTAAACCTGAAGCAGGCACCCAGGTTATCTTTTCTAGTTTTTCTCAACATCATGAGGACTAGCAAGCTTCTCTGCTTCAGGGAGAAAAAGGGGCAAAACTTTCAAAATCTTGTGATTTCTACATGTGGAAACTGATTTATAAAGCCACCATAAACGTTAAGGGCTGCACTTACAATCTGAGAATTAGGAAGCAGCCCTGTCCTCCATCAGCACCTGAAGTCCACTCAAGTAACACCAGTGTCAACCTCTTGAGTTAGACTTTCTGTCAGCATAACAACACTTGTCTTGAAGACCCCTCCTATGGAGACAGGCTGAGAGAGAGTTGGGGCTGTCCACCTTGGAGAAGAGGAGATTCTGGGGAGACTTTACTGCTGCCTTCTGATACGTAATGAGGGATTTTAAGAAAGACTCAGAGAGGCTTTGTACCAGGGCCTAAAGTGACAAATGAGGGGTTATGGCTTTAAACTGCAGGAGAGTAGATTTAGACTACAGAAGGAAGAAATTTTTCACTATGAACGCCCTGGCACAGGTTGCCTGGAGAAGCTGTTGATGTCCAATTTCTATAACTGTTCAAGGCCAGGCTGGATGGTGCTTTGAGCAATCTGGTCTAGTGCAAGGTGTCCCTGCCCATGGCACAGGGGTTGGACTAATGCTCTTTAAAAAGTCCCTTCCAACCCAAACTATTATAAGGCTGGAGTTCCCTCCCAAAGAAGGCCGTGGTTCACCACCAACACAGAGCCCACTTCTCTGACATGCATGTTCTGTGGTTCTCACTAAGGGTACATTAGCAAAGCACAGGCAGAGGAGATTGATTTGACAGCCTCAGAAATGACTCAGATGCTGCCCTCAGTCTCACTGTGAGCACGAAATACCACTGCAGTCATGCAGAGAACCACTGACTCCAAGGGCTATTTCTACATGCAGTTCGCCAAAGGCCTGGGCTTTGGACAGCACTTCAAAACATGCTCCCCCAAGTTACCCAAGAGACTCAGGGAAACAGTAACTGACTTGCCCACAGTCTGTGATGATTGTTTACCTCAGCTGTCCTCAAATATGACCATGCACTTTTGAATAAATTGACAAATTTCTCAATCTTGTTTGATCAGCTATCTTTTTCACATTTTTGGCTCAACTTGAAGAGGTGGGAGAATAATCCCAGACATCCACAACATGTTTTCCAACTGCACTCAAAGTCGGTCTTCATTATTTCCCCCTTTCAGTTGCAGTAAATATTTCTCACAAAAACACACTACTTCACACCTAATATGGTGCTATTCTTTCTCCATTCTTTTTCTTCCTCTTTCCTCACATAGTTTCCTGGTTTTTGTTCCCTCTTCGAGAGGTACAATGTACCTACAACATAATGCATCTGAAAATAATAATCCCTCCTCTGTCTTCCCCCCATGAGAGATGACTTTTTAAATAAGATTTAACTCATTTTTTTTGTCTTAGCAAACCAGTTACTCCAATATGTAAAAGGAGGAAAAAACCGGCACGGCTGACAGATGTTTGTTTGGTTTTTACAATGCTCTGTCTTTTAAGATACATTAAAATTAAATGTTGAAATATTAAGCAAATCCTTCTTTTTTCCAATATATATCAAGGTTTGTTTCCTAGATGAGTCTGACACCAACCATCACCCCGATTTTTAAGAAAATTATTAGTACCATAAAAAGTGTATAAAAGCAGAGACACCACATGTCACCATGTACTGGTCTAAGACACCAAAGTCCTCACCAGCATTTTCAGATGGTAAAGTCTCAGGCTACGAGTGCTATCCCCGAGCAAGTCTGAGCAGGTGAAGCCACAGGCACAGGCAAGGAGTGCAACTGATGGTGCTCAGGCAGTGGGAGCACCACCAGTTGGAAGGGAAGGAACCTTCTGGCACCCACACAGGGGTTGCAGGGGAAGACGTTTTCAAGTGAGGACAAGGCGCCAAATCTAAAATGCATGGCACAGCACCCTGCCTAAAACCACTCCTGCAAGAACAACGAGCAAGCTTTATTCCCTTGCTCTCTCTTTACCTCAGAACAGCATACTCACTCAGTATGTCTTTCTTCCTACATCCAAACCTGATGACTTTTCAATATGCCTACTGAGAGAAAAAAAAGAATAGAAAACATAGGCAACTTTTTGGGGGTTTTTTGCACAGGCCTACCTCCCTTTCCCTTCTTGAAAAGAAAAGAACCATGAAAAAGAGGATCAAAGCCAATACAGATGCTTACTGCATGATCCACTGTATCAAGCATTCCCAGGCTTGCTTTTACAGGGCTTCCAACGTCCTAGATCCCTCATTCTCAAATCCCTTTTAACAACAAGTAACATTAATTTATGATGCTCCCCCAGTCTTAGAGATAAAATTGAGACCTAGTTTGTTTCGTTTCTGATGTACAATAAAGCAGAACAGGAAAGTAAACTTCCAGGACTGACATAAATAATGTGGGCACCCTCAACATCTGAGCTCTTCCTCTTTGCCATTCAAAGTGAGAGTGTTTAGTGTCACTCACATGTAAGTTCCAGACAGTCAGTTTACAAACACTGAGAAAAACATCTAACCTAGCATCACTTCCCTAAAGAACTGGAAGTCTTTTGTGAAAACGCTGGAATAAAGACTTCCTGGGAGTCATTTTTACAGAAAAAAGAAACGTTTGGACTTCAACCTTCAAAAATGTGAAGCTTGTGTCTTGAAGAATGGGTTTAATGCAAAAATGTTCTGGAAGAAAGACTTCTCTGAAAGGATACTGGAAAGTAACAAAGCCAGTCACAGACAAGTAGTTGATGTTGCTCATCAACTACTTGTAAAGGAAGATGAGCAATCTCTAGGCTACGCTCTTTCAAAGATGAAGTTCAGTATTGTTACACTGTACCAGCTGATTCTCAGCTTCTGACTTCCCTGTCATCCAAAGCAGACTTATCCAGACAGTATGCTGGATCCAGCCTGTTTCCTATGATCTCTCCTCAAATAATTCCATCAGATGAGATTACCCTCCCAAAGTCTAGCTGACTAGCCATTATCGGCTCATATTTCTCCAGATGTTTTGTGATCTCATCCTTTCTTAATGTCTCTAGCATCTTGCCTACCACCAAGGTCAGATTTATTGGTTGACAATTTCCTGGTTCCTCCCCAGTCCTCTTTTCCCAGAACAGGACAAGCAAAATGAAAGCAACCAAGAGCAAGCATTGCAAAACTATTGCCCCTTGTGTCGAAAAAGAGACACACAAGGAAAACCACAAACTGACACAGCTTATCTTTTGTTTCCAATAAGAAAGCAACAGATTTCCCTATAAACCCAACCCTTCAGCTCTAGAAATAGCATCAGCTTCTTTCCCTCTGTCACAAACTTCCCCACTCCATTCTTTGTCCAGCCCCTATCTTGTTTCTTACCTTTCCATTCCCCCCAGTTTTTCCTCTGAAGCAGCTGTGCCCTCTATAGCTGGCATCTTCAGAGTTCAGATGGCTCTTAGGATCCTTTGTATCAAGTGCCACAGCCATTCCTTTGAAATACCATGAAAGCCAGACGATCCTCGAACTAATCTGAACCTCGAGGGTTCTGGCTACACAGGTCATCAAGACAGTGCATCGCTACATCCCAGGGACAGACAGAAGCCAAGATAAAAAACAAAAAACACCCCAAAATAAAACACACACACACACACACACACACACACACACATAGAAAAAGAGGTAGGGAACATGGTGAGAACAGAAAAGAAAGAAGAAAGAAGAGGTGAAGAAAAACAGCAACACAAGAGACCCCCCCACTGGCTTAAAAAATATCTTGTAAGATCCTGTTTTGATTCATACTAACAGAACGCTGAAAGTATGAACCTGTGCTCAAAATAACAAAGCTAAAGTTCACCATCTGTGCTATTCTGCCAGAGAAAGTTAAAAGAGCAACAATCAGCATTCGATTCCTGGTTTGTATTTTACATATGAACCCTGCATTCACTTTTTGCAATGAAGCTATAGGAAGACAAATCACAAGGGACCACTGGTTATTTATTCAATTGTCTGTATCCCTCCATTCATTACAGAAATAATTCTTTAACAAAAAAAAAAAAGTATTATTTCCAGAAGTGGAGTAAGTACCTTTTGTATAATTTCTCATTTAAGGGCCTCTACTAATTTTGATCAGCTTGTAAGCCAGAGACTCAATCAGTCAAATAGTTTTACCTGCCTGGAGTCCACAAAAACTGACATTTCAAGAAAATGTTCCGGTTTTCATGGTTAAAATACTGTGTGTTGTTTATATACTATTTAAAAACAAAATAGCTCTGCATTTCCTGCTAATTATTAATGGATGAATACACAGGTCTTTCCTGCACCTTATAATTGCCTCAGATTTCTCAGACTGAGAAATCAAGAATTCTATTTCCTTTTTCAAATGTCAGTGTACATTTTTCCCTCCCCCTCTTTCCCTGCCTCCAGAAGACTCCTTTTTTTCATACGAGTTTATGCCCTAATAAGAAAACCGGACATACTAGGGAGGACAGAGATGACAGAGTATCAAAACGCACAATCCCCCCTTTGTTAGCTGTGCAGAAAGACTTAAAAAAAAAAAAAAAAAAACAGGATGAAGACTGAAAACAATAGAAAGACCTTTATAAACAGGGACCAGAGCAGAAAGATGCAAGAAATCCAATGAGATCTTTAAAATAGATCAGTAAAGCAAGCAAAATACACTTGGGCACACCTCGGTTATCCAAAAAGTTCCACACACACAACCAAAATTGAGGATACTCATGACATACATTCAGAAAACCTATAATCTCAGAGCTCAACAAGCAGCAATTTGGGCAGATAATTTTCTCCTTCTCCCCTCATATTCAATCACAATTATGGCACCTCTGGGTCAAACCATTTCCCCCATCCTTTCCCACTAAACAAACCTTCAGCATAACACAGCCAGGGAGTACGTACTCTGGATGTACATGTACAATACACCAACCCCATGTCTGAGTTCCTTCATGCGTCCTATGTGTGTGCTGGAACAGTTCAGCCGTGCAGTTAACACAAAGAGTGGTCAGAAACTACTTCACACAAGAGTCTGTTGCCTTGCTGTGATTTGAGTAACATGCACTAAGCACTGCCAATGGGGAAGAGGGCAGGGGGGAAGAAGTTCATTCATGAATCCTTCTATTTCTGCCTTGTTGAGGTTAGACGTGTCAATGAGATGACTCTGGCCCCTGCACAAACAAACATCTGCACTACTGGAAGTAGAGCTTCCTTTAAGCAACTGACTTACAGAACTGCCAAGAGCTCTCAGCCAGGCAGCAATGTCTAATTCCATTTCTCCATTTGTATTTTTAATCTTGGAAACAAAAACAGAAATGTAAAGCATGCTGACAGAAGAAAACTACCCCACAGTTCTAGAAAGCCCTGCTATTTCCCCGCCAGGCCAAAACACCTGCTCCTGCTAATGACGGCTTTATGCTTACTTACACCTGCCATCCAGAAGGGCTCCAGAGCACTTCGCTGCCTGATTTATACATACACAACTCATTAAAACCAGCAAAATTAAGCCACTGCTGGGGTGAGATGTAGCAATTGTTTCACTGCACACAGCCATGCTGTTCAACGGCTCGGGACGTGAACTAAGAGAGACCATATCCAACCAAAGCTGTGGGGAACGTTAGAACATCATTGCCCAATCTGGATTTCGGACAGTCACTACCTAAAATATTTGCATGTGGAAAGACCTAAGATCTTTAAAGAACACTTGCAGTGCAACCTCTGGTTTTATAAATGATCCAAAAGACAAACAATATATGTTTCCTATATCTAAAAATCCCCCTTTAGCAGTCCCTCCCTGCAGTAATTACTGTTTACGCCTCAACTTCAGAAGCTCATGGTATCAGACATCAGTTTTGGAAACATCCTGTGGTTGAAGCACTTGATCTGGCAGAGCCAGCACACTGATAGGGTCAGGCAATGAGTCTAGATTATTCGAAAAGAAAGATCCTTTACAAAACACACACACACAAGTGGATCAGTTACCCCCTGACCAAGACCCAGCCAAAAGAACTGAATTTGTCAATTGATTCCAAAACAGCTACAAAACCAAGAGAGTAACAGATCTGACACGCTGGCAGGCTAAGATGCAGCACTGCCTTCTGAAAACCTCCTCGCATGGACAACACCGAATTAATAACTGCAAAGTCAATAAGTGGAATGAAATAGGTGTCACTGCACATACCGAGAGGGTAAAAAGGCACTGGGAAACAGGTTAAAAAGATTAGGAAACCTGGCATCCAAAAAATGCCAAGACACGTTTAACAGTTTGGGTGTTTGGACACAAATTTGCTGTATCAAATACGCAGAACGTGCAGAGTAACATTTTGGAAATAGAAATGTGTTCTGCAAATAATCTCATCGTATTATCAGCAAACTATAAGAGATAATAATCTGTTTCTCTAAGGCAATTTCAAAAAAAAAAAAAAAAAAGTCAGATCAGGAGATCTGGGCATCTTTTACTGAGATCTCCTCCAGAGGTCTCCTTACTTGAAAGTAGCTTTATCATAATCCTAGAAACAACAAAAATTCAGTTCTCAAAAGTAAACACAGACACGCTTGAAACACAACATGACTGTTTCAAGGTTTCAGACACATCTGCTCTGAATCGTCCTGACAGTACCTTTTTCATACTTTCTGAAGTAAATGTTTCTCCCCGATTTTTTTACAGTGTTCCTCAAAATAACAATTTTTTTTTTAAATTACAGATAAGTGCAGGAAGAATTGTAACAAAAGACAGCTAAAAACCCTCAGCCTAAAAACATTGTTTAAACTAAAAAAATCTCTCTGATTTGAAGAGTTTCTAGATTCATAAATGGTAATGGGAAGCGTAATTCTGTGTTTCTTTTCTCCTGTTTAATCCAAACACAGCATAATTCTCAAATACTTTATCAGAACAAGGCAGCCTGGGTACACCAGAATTACTGAATGAGCTGTTTAAGCTAATGAGTGCAAAGAGGTTTCCAACTGAAATAAACTGGAATAAAAAAAAAAAACAAAACAGAAAAAATTTTATCAAAACATTTGTACATCAAGCATCAAACAATCTGCTAAACTACACTGCATATCCAGCTGTTAGAAATATATGCTTCCACCCTTTTAAAACACAGATCATCAACATGTTTTCTAAATTCTTAGATATTTCTTATTGTTGCAGAACCATCAGCCTTTATCCAGGTAATGATAATGTATTTATAATTTCTTCCATAAATAATTATGCTACACCTTTGCACCTTCAGGCAAGTTGCTGCAAACCCTCTAGAAAAATCCTGAGTCTGCAGAACCATGTAAGCTTCCCTACTGCTGGAGCACAGAGATTCTGTTGTTGGTCCAAAAAAAATGACGCTATTATGGAAAGTACCTGTCAGTGCTCTCTCCTTTCCAAGGAATGATAGTAGAATATAAAGAAACACCTAAGTGAGGTACCATGTAGGATCAATGCCGTGGTACTTGAAAATGAACACCTCCTCAGAAAAGAACAAACTCACTGTTTTGGGAAGAAAACATTTAAGAATGTAAATGCTTAATGGTACACGTGACTGTTTTATCAGTTTTGCCACTCTGTCAAGAAGAAAGACTTGTTACAAAAATCAAAAGGCATTAGTGGTACAACAGAAATGCAGAGAGTGCACAAACTCGAGGCTATTCTTCCCATCCAGGACACTGGTACCAAGACCAGTTCAGACACAAACAGAATAGCACATTCTCTAGCAAGTCTCTGCAAGAGCACAGCACTACTCAAAAAGTACAGGCATATTTTTCAAAAAAGATTCACCTTAATCCTCCCTTCAAACACAAAAAGAAAAGCTCCAGGCCTACATGTAAAGCAAAATAATTTGCTACAGTTTAACCTCTAACACTAAGTAGCATCTCCTTCAGTTGCTATCTCTATCATCATTTTCAAAGCAGTTTTCGGTGAAAACACACACACACAAAGAAAACTCCTCGTACATGCATTTTCTAAAACTTAAAAGAAAGTCACACACAGTCCTTATATTCCCACTAAGGTGAAGGGGAAGATAATGGATTATTTGAAGACATGCTGCTAAACACCAGATCATTGCACGGGAGACAGTCAATCCACTGTCTGGGAGGGAAGAGTCACTTACCTCGTTTGTGAAGCCAGCCTTCCTTCACTATTGCTACTTCATTCATAATGGCAGGAATGTCTCTTGAAAAACCAGTTTATGCCAAAAGATCACTCTGTTGAAATTCCTGAACTCCAGCACAAGGCTCCACAAGAGGGATGAGGGCTTTTTCTCCGTTTTTCTCCTTCCCAGCTATTTCTAAAAGGATCAAAAGAACAATACACCATCATCTCAAAGCATGTCACAGACGTACCGTAAGGGATACGCGAGGAATTAGCTTTCACTGCTGGGGTGTTGGTTTGGGATATTTTTGGTTTATTATTATTAAAAATCCTAAACAAAGGCTTAGCTCTTCACAAGGATTTTTCTATCTCGGCGGGTGGAGGTGCCAAGGTATGCGCTTGCTGAAGTCCTGCTTCTTCACTGAGTAGGTTGATCACAGGCAGACTCACAGCATTACCAGAGTGAATTACAGGTTGATTCAAGACCTCCATCTCTGCAACACCACCTCACTCTTCGCAACAATAAAAATTCTGAAATTTCACAAAGTCCAGTTTTCAATATTTCCTGGTAAGGAAGACCTTCAGAACCTCTTCTGAAAGAGTCGTTACAGTATGATGGCACTCTATTAACCAGCACATGGCATATCTTAGAGATAAACCTTTGAGAGTAAATATTCCCATGCTGATTCAGATTTTCTTACCTTCAGCATCATCCCATTAATCCCACTCAAATCTCCTCGACTCCCCAAAAAGCATCTTCTCTACCTTTGTCATTTCTACCTCTCCTAGAGGTACACAAACAACCACAGATAAGCTCATGTACCTTTCTGTTATCCTAAATCAGCCCTTATAGCGCCCTGATCAATTTTACTGCTCTTCCCTAACAGCACTGCAGTTTGCTGTTGTCTTTCTCACACTGAAATACACCCAAGTGCAATCTGGGATTTTTACCCCTCTGCTTTATGAGACAAAGTCCCTATCTAAGTAGCTCAGAATTGCTATATCTTATTGAAAATGTGCCTTGCTCATGGCTGACTACCACAGAAATGTTCTGTGCATTTCTCTCCCTCATTCAAAGTAATCTCTTCCCAAATGCATTAGCTTTTATTATTCTTCTAAATTGAATCTGATTATTTTTCTGCTTGTGGCACAAATGTTCCCTGTTTTTCTTCAATGTCTTCTGCGCTCTCCGGAGTGTCCATGCTGCCATTCAATTTGGTATTACTTGAGTGATCAAAAAACCTAATTGGTGACAAATTCCCAGCAGTAACCAACCAGTTTTAATAAAACAAAATCCAGCAACATTTGCAACCTCCCACCAAAGACCTGGCTCTTACTGGAGTATCTCTCCAACTATAGACATCACATTACCACCTAACAAATATATACCGTCGCTGCATGCATTTGGCACGTGTGCATCAATTATCTCTGAGCGTGCAGGTGATAGCCATCCATCAGAAATTAGATTAAAAAGCAACTAATTCCCCATAACTCACCAAGACGTAACACTGGATGGAAGAAACAGGTGGTCAAAATGAATCCAACCTAGAAATAAAACCCCAGCAGGGGCTGAGGGCTCTGTGCCGTAGATCACAGTGCTCTGAAACAGGCAGCCTTCAACATACAGAGCTCAAATTTGAACAAGCTCCATCACCACCAGCAGAAATGCATGGGGAGAAAGAAGGTCACTCCCTTGACACTTTGTTTAGGAACCTACACTGTTTATTACTATTCCTCAGCTTTTCCAGTTAACACTTTATTTTCTAGTTCTCCCCAGAAACAAGGTGGATTTGAGGTTTTTTCCCAAATTACTAATCTGCCAATCTCACTAGTCATAATTATCGACTCCATGAAACAGACATTTGCATGAGGGAGGGAAAACACACACAAAATTACATTGGAACAAGTGACATGTAAGAATTCATTAATTTCATAAATAAATATGAGAACACAATACGCTGCAGAATAGAGACCAGCAACCCAGAGCTGCCAGAGTTACTTAGGAACAAACTCCTTTAGCTGCAGAGCTACTAGGATGGAACCTGAGGAACATGGCAGGCTTTCTCCTTCCTTTCAGAACTGCATGCACAACAGTCATGCAAGCTAGACTTCCTTGTTGATGTCAAGAGGTTATGCTGTTGATGCTTGGAGGCTTGATTTGAGCATTGAGCAATTTGCAAAGTGTTGAACAAAACCCCTAAGATTATCACAACTTGCATATGGAAATGCAACACCCAGGTGTGAAAGTTAACGCTTCTAACCTCGTGTCACAGAGCACAGGGACTGTGCAACCTCCCTCTGCACCCTGAATTCAATGATTTAGTGGCACTGAAAAATTGATACTCTTTTCAATAACCATACATAAAAAAG
Organism: Pseudopipra pipra; assembly: GCF_036250125.1. NCBI lineage: Eukaryota > Metazoa > Chordata > Aves > Passeriformes > Pipridae > Pseudopipra > Pseudopipra pipra. The sequence continues at coordinate 56,734,973 of NC_087554.1, forward strand.
GAAGCTACAAACCAAAATAATCTGTAGAAAGGACAATTCTACTATTAAAAACAGAAAAAAGCATGAAGGACTAAAATTCTGCAATCTGCAACTAACTTACTCCAGGTTTTCCTGGGTTAACACTTGCCAGGATTACCACTTGGCAGCCTCCTGCTTGTCATCAGCTAAGCTGTCATCTCATAATCTGAATGTGAATGACAACAGAGCCAAAAAAAGCAGATCAACAAAGAAATCCAAAGTTCAGAGGAACTGCTTTTTCTTCTCTGTGGTGTCCAAGTAGTTTGGACTGCCTTTCCCCCACAATTTATACCCAAGAAACATCGGGCAACTGCAGCCCTGCTCTCAGGGGTATGTCTTTACCTGCCCATGCTCTTCCAGGGAAGAGGGGCAGTGAAGTGGGTGGGGGTGTTATAAAGGAGCCATGCAGAGGCAGCATGGCACAACCAAGTGGGAAAACATCAAACATTCCCTGACACCAACCTCCAGCATGGGTTCCACCTCGGTCCTTGAGTCAGCTATGTGAGAGCACTTATTTCATAGGGGGAAACTTGAGCTATTTTTACTGTGAAGAGCCAGGGATCCCTTCTCACTATCTAATAAGATGTCCATAGACACAGCTCCAACAGCAGCAAACCTGCTCTATCTCGTGTATTTTAAAACACACACTCAAGCTGTGCCTAATATATCTGCCTTAGTAAAAGACATTATTGAAGACAGTGGCAGCAAGCAAGAGGAATTTCTCGGAATAGAGGAGCAAGTTAACTATAGGTCAACGTACTACTGAAGATGCGTAAACCAGAGAAAGTTCCTTTTCCATAAAATCCTTAGAGGGAAAAAAAAAAAAGGAATGATTACAGTCCTCATTTATGGCCATCTAGGAATGGTTCCCAGTGAACAGAGGGCATCTGAGGTAAGTATGACCTGGCTGCTCCAGTCTGTGTCTGCACAGGACTGAATACTGTCAAAAGCTAAACAACTTGGTCTTTCTCTTAGCCTTCTCTTTGCTTGTTTTTCAAAATGCATTTCTATAATATTTTTTTTAACACTGAAGTATTCCTCATGCAGCTGAAGTGCAGTAAATCATGAATGGGATGACACCAGCATCATATCATGGTGACGCTGGGTTTGCGTGTATATTAATTCCTTAAAGGTTATTAACTTCTTCATAAATAATGAGATAACTCACTTCCCTAGGCACTGCAGCAGCAAAACCTGCTCTAAGGAGTCAGTCAAACCAACCGCCCAACAGAAGGTGGAGCAGAACCATCTTCTCTGTATTTGGGAGAGTCGTCTTAGAGCTCCTTCTCTTGTTCTTCTCTACATGTTATGCTCACCTTCTTTTGTCTGTACAAAATTAAGAGATGAATCTGTCCTCCTTGTCCTCTTTCCAATATGAAATTTTATATTCGTTTCCACTCACACCCTAAAGCAGAGGAGGAAGAAAAGGAAATTTTCCATCATGCTGAAGTTGAAACTTAAGCTTACGGGATACAGGAGCATCTACAGTAATCACCTCATCTTCATGAGGGAGAGTAAGCAAGGGACTAAAAGAGAATCAGATTCACCGGTCTCAGTCCTGGCATGTCAGACTGTGTCCAGGCTGCACTAGTTAGCCCAGATCAGAAAGCAGGTTACAGCAAAGCATTCTCCTGGGCTAATACTTTGCCTGTCACACCACCAGTTACCGATGTCCACTGCCCTGGTGTGGCATATTCCTGATACTCCCAGGACACCCGGAGTCCAAATGTGCTACACATCCTTACATGTTCTCATAATGCACAGCAGCAGGACCAGGCAAAACAGGATCCAGATGCCCATGTTTGCCTACCATGGCCACATGACACTGTCATGAGAGCAGATGAGACACAGGAACCAGACTGGAGCAGAGGGGGGTGTGTTTGGGCCCATTACATGGGATGCCACGAGCAACCCACGTTCTCCTCCCAGCGTAAGCTCACGGCTGACAACCAACTGCACCTAAACAGCAAAGACACAACCAAGCTGGGCTCCAGCCAACATTTCAAGTGGAGCGTACAGATAGATGTCCCCACCAGGCTTTGACCAGCGAAGTACATCTCCTGGTTACGCAAATCCTGCCCTGGGTGTTTCACGGGAGCAGCAGCGATTCCAGCGTGCTCAAGGCCCTCTGAGCCCGCAGCAGCTTTGCACCATGACCCAGTTACCAAATCTGGGCAGACAGCTTTCAAGGAAGCTTAGAAGGACCAGGTTGCTCCAGCATCTCAGCTTCCCTTACAAAAAGGCATTGTGGGCCGCAACTTAGGTGTGGTCACCAGAATTTACTACTCTATACTGTCTGTCAAACAACACCACATCTGCTGGAATTGCATGGCAGCAAGTGCAGCTCATCACAAGGTTCAGAAAGGCTTCTCAGATACTAAGCTATAAAGAAAATGCCAACTAGAAAACAAAAATCTCTACAGCTACTTTCATTTTTTTTTCAATCCGTTAGCCTAATCTAGGTTTACAAAACCCTAACCTGAAATATTTGTGCTCTTATGCCTTTGCTGATCAATAGACAGGAGGTTAATACCGTTCAGGTGAGGGGCCAGAGTTACGACATCCGGCTGTCCAAGCTGCAACCACAACTACAGTTTGACAGGACAAACTAAGCTGCCTATTTCAAAATTGAGTGATGGCAGAAAAGTAACTTCTTCATGCCCCCTCTGCAGCCCAGACAAAATCCTCTTTATGTTCCTGAACAAGAACAAGTCCTCTTACAGTTTATGCTCATATAATTTAAGAACTGTGCTGCTCAGAACTTCTGTACCAACCTGAGATGCATTCAATCAAATTCCATTTTAAAGTATTTACGACAAGTTTTGTTCTGTGCCCAAAGAAATAAAGTCAGTCATGAGCCTATTTAATTGTTAATGTAATCACTTACAGGACATTTTTATAAGACTGTAAGTGAATGCTGGAGCTAAAAGTGACTTGTGGACACTGGATCAATTCTTAAATTTGATTTACCACTGTTGTACACCAAAATCAGTTCTATAAACACCACACACAACACAAACCCTCCTATTTAAAAAAATCAAAGGTAATTCCACAGTGTCTTTAAATCTGTTAACTAGACAAATGTTGTGGCTGTCATCATGAAATTAACTACTACATAAAAGTAATTACTAGTCATGCAGTATGTCAAATTTATTTACCTGCAAACAAATATTCTTCAGCATTAAGTGTTAGTAACTCCCTTTTATAACAGTATTTTGAAATGTACATCCCTCCTGTGGTATAAATAAAACAAACAAGCGCAAATCGTGGATTTGCTTCTTATATGTTAAACGTGGTACAAAACCAAAGCAAAATAGTTAAATGCTTCCCCCAGTGGGGTTGGGGAGGGACACACTACCGATAAGGTACAAGCTGTATTAGCATTCGCAGCGTCTTGTCAGTAAAATACATAAAAAGCACCAGCACGTTTATATGCTTGATTATGTGTTTTACAAGCGAAACAGAAGCAAAAGTCCTACAAGTCTCTAAGAACATTTCGGCAATTGCAGAATTTCAACTGGGGGGGGAGGGTGTCGGGAGAGGCATCTGCAGACAGCTCTGCAAAAACAAAAAGAAAACAAAAACCAAACACCAAAAACAAACAAACAAACAAAAAACCCCACAAAACAAACAAACAAACAAAAAAATCAAGTCCACAAGCGCTGCACAGCCACCTACACACGCCAAATGCCCACGGAGAGAATCACACCCCCGTCGGCAAACACTCAGTGGTCCGCAAAGCGGAGCTGGGCTGAACAACGCGGCCGCAGAAGACAAGGGGAGAAAATGGGGGCGGGGGAGGTGGGAAAAGGCGGGGGGGTGGGCTCGGCTACTTCGCTCGTCGCCGTTTCAGAAATAACACAAATCATCCCCCCCCGGTCGCCCCCACCGCCGTTTCCCCGGGGGATGCTCGGGCAGGGGCCGGGGCAGGCCCGAGGGGAGCCCCCCGCCCCGCCGCCCTCTCCCCCACCGCATCCTGGGGGAGCCAACAGCTTCCTGTCCGCCCCGGGCCCGCCGGCAGGACGCGACCGCCCGCTCGGCCCGGGGGCCGCCCGCAGCCCGGCCCCCCGCGCCCCCCACCCCGCCCGGCCGTGCCCGGGGGGCGCCGGGGCAGCCCCCGGCCGGGGGAGGCGGAGGGAGGGCGGCCGCCCCCTCCCCGTGCCCTCCCGTCCCTCCCGGCCCCGCACAATGCGGCCGCGCCGAGCAGGCCCCGGCCCCGGCGCTTCCTTCCCCCAGCCCTTCCCTGCCGGGGAGCGGGTCACTTACATGGCTGGAGCCCCGGGAGGAGGCGGCGGCAGCAGGGGAAGGGAGCCGGGGAGGGAAGCAGGGGAAGGGGAGGGAAGGGGGGAGCGAGCCAGCGAGCTGAGCGGGGGAAGGGGGCGGCCGGCGAGGCGGGCGGGCTCTGCGGCGGGCGCCGAGCGAAGGCCTCACTGGGCTCCCGGCAGCCGCCGCCTCCTCCTCACCATCCCCGGGCGGCGGGGCGGCTCCTCCTCCCCCTCTCGCAGGCGCTCGGCCCGTGGGGTTCGCTCGCACGCCCGCTCCGGCTGCCGGCTCGCCTTCGCCGCCGCTCCGCCCTGCGAGGCCGCCCCTCGCCTCGCTCCGCCGCCGCCTCCCCCCGCGCCCCCGGCCGCGCTCTCGCCGCCCGGGCCGGGCTTGTCCCGCACGCGTGTCCGCGGTGCTCGCTCACATCCTCCGCGGAGCGGCCGCCGGGTCCCGCCGCCGCTTCCCGCCCGTGCCGAGGGGCCGCCCCGCTCCTCTCCGCGCCGCTCCCCGCTCGGGGTCCGGGGCCTCGCCGCCCTCCGAGCTCCCTCAGCGCGGCGGGGCAGCGCCCGCCGGCCCGGCCCCCTCCGCCCACCCGCCGGCCCGGCCCCAGGCCCCGAGGGCGGCGTTTCCTGGCCCCGGGCCGTGTTCCCCCTTCCCCCGGCCCTGGGCCGGGGAGCTGGGGGTGGCTGAGCCCCGCGAGGGATGTGGCCTCCCCTGACTCGGCCTAAGGGCCGGGTGCCTGGAGCGTGGACAGTTTTATAGAATCACAGAATCAATTAGGCTGGAAAAGACCTCTGGGATCAACAAGTCCAACCTTTGACCGAACACCACCATGTCAACCAGACCTGGCACCAAGTGCCACGTCCAGGCTTTCTTTAAACACCTCCAGGGACAATGACTCCACCACTTCCCTGGGCAGCCCATGCCGATGTCTAATCACCCTTTTGGTGAAGAAATTCTTCCTAATGTCCAACCTAAACCTCCCTGGCACAGCTTAACACTATCCTTTCCTATCACTGGTTGCCTGGGAGAAGGGGCCGACCCCTCATCTGGCTACAACCCCCTTTCAGGGAGTTGTAGAACGATAAGGTCACCCCTGAGCCTCCTTTTCTCCAGGATAAACACCCTCAGCTCTCTCAGCTGCTCCTCATAACCCTTGTAGTCCAGACCCTTCACAGGATTCATTGCCCTTCTCTGGAAAAACAGCAACCCCAAAAAACGGGCACCCGACCCCACCATAGGGAAGAAGACCTGTCAGCCCTGGCATTTCTAACTCTGGGAAGGGCCAAGCTCCTTTAAATCTCTTGGAGCGCTTTCAGCAAGCTCCCCCAAAAATATGGGGTGCCAGTCTGCTTTCTCTGCGCTCGGAGCTTTCCCTTGGTCCTGTAAAATACCAGCTGATTAAATAATGAGGTATCACAGTACCTTGGAGGATAGTTCTTTTCCACAGCAGATGGTCTGCAAGGCATTAAGGAATTGCCCGTGAAGGGGCCAGGGCAGTGAGTCTGGATGCTGCACTTGAGGCTGTCCTGCTCTCATAGCAGGAATGGCTCAAAACATCACAAATTACTTCAACTATTGCTTACGGCATGACAGTATTTTTGGTAATGTTTTTGAGAGTCGTTCTGCTCTGAAAAACAACGTTGTGGAAACACCTATGACAGATTTACATTTCTCCACCCTCCCACTATCAGAATTTGTCCTCTTTGGTCATTGAGGGATTTTGTTTATTCTGTAATTGACAGTGCCATAAACATTAACTGGGCTGTAAGAACTGATTGGATTTCCTCAGAAACGTACAATCACCAGTGATCGCATTTCTGCCATCGGAAGCTGGCTGGAATTTAGGAAACAGCACATCTTCCCACAGCTTTGCACTGTTGGCAACATAGAAGTGCATAACGCACTTACAGCAGTAAAGATGGGGAATACTGCTCTGCCTTTACACTGGTATCAAACCCTTTGGATATAATAAGAGGCTTTTCTACGACATCATGTGAATGATTGTAAGCATTTAGTGAAATTCGCTTTCTTCTTTCGTTTTTATCAACTAGCTCTGACTAATCATATCTGTTATCAGGGTTCCTGAGCATCAAATGTGTCGCTGGATTTTGGGTACACCAGTGTGCTAGAGGAGCCAACAATGAGACAGAGGAAAAAAGGCTGTACTCTTCTTCATGGGGGAGGCAGAGAGAGCAAGGCCTCCTTTCCCACCAGGGAACAGACCAGTTCCTCCTGGCAGAGCAGCTATACCATTGCAGGATTTTCTGTGTGTCTCCTTTAGGTTTACTGGGGCATATTTCAGTGCAGTTTTTAAAATGTACCATTCAGGGAACTTAGCAGAGTAAGCAGACCCTGTGGCACTGGCCCAGTTACCTAGTTTAGGGTCAGATCTTCAGCTGCTGCAGTCAGTGGAAAGATTTCTGTTGGTGCCAGGGCAGAATGGAATGGCTGTGGGAACTCTCTAAGATGTAAAGGTAATGGAAAGGAAAAATCTGGGTTTGTGATCACATTTTGACCTGTCATATATTATGTACAAAGTACTTAGTGTATATTAAAATGTAGGTAGTCATTGAAGATATATTTAAAATTAAATTAATCATTAGTGTGCAAAGCTTGCAGGCAGCTCAGAAGACATGTATCTTACTTAACAAAAACAAGGAGAAAATTAATTTATGAACTAATTTTGAGTCTTCAGGCCTCAGTTACACCTAGAAGTAAAAGGACATGTAAGTACAGGAGTTCAGTGGCTGTAAGACACTTCTGTCCAGGCAGGGGGATCTCTGGTAATAGATCTGATTGCAGGAGAGTTTTCTTGCCTTCCTGCCAAACCCTGTCCTGATTGATAAGCTCCCAGGCTGTGTGGTGAGCAAGGTCATTAGGACTTCCCCCTGCAAATGAAGCAGCGGTTTAAAAAATAAGATCATAGAGTAAACAGTTTTCTGTCCTGAAGAGAAGAAAATAAACCTCTGTTGTTTGCTAGAAAGGAAGTACAATTAAAAAAAAATCCAAATTTCAACACGAACTTATTGTTTAGATTTGCCGACTGTTGATTTACCATGATGAAAGACAGGCCCAAACTAGAAAGTTTGGATCCTGATCTGGATCTGACATTCCCCAAATCTGAGGGGGAAGTGTGATTCAGAGTCTGGAGTAAGGGCTTATCTCTCAAACACAGCAAAGTACTGTGGATAAAAATACCCAGGTAAAGTAGGAAGTGCCTGGTCTGCAACAACAAGAGTGACTTTGTATCAACAATGAACAAAAGCAGCTTTTTTTTTCTTTGACAACAATGAAATCACTCAAGAATTTTTATAAATACAAACAATGTGGGTTTTATCACTCAGTTATCATCAGTGGGATTATAGTCTATAAACCCTAATTTTCAGGGAAGTCCCTAGATTTCCCTGAACCCTTCCTCAGATTTCACATCTGTTAACTCTCGTTTATTAAGTGCTTCAGGATAAGGTGCATCAACAGTGCCTTGGTATTACATTACCTGAAAATACTGAATGTAGGAGTTAGTGGCAAAAAAAAGTTGATTGCCAGGTAGTGTATTGATACCATGCCAGAAGAGCAGGCAGTCCTGTTCCCATCCTTTTTGAGCATATATATAGGTAGCATATAGTTCAGTGTTACTTTTAAAAATTATTTTAAAATGTTTAAACTATGAAGCTTTGGATAAAATTGGTTTTTATTCAGTCAGGCATAAGAAGAAAGACTAGCATGGTAAGATGAAATGGAATTACTGAGTTAACCCCCAGTAGAACAAACTCTGTTCCATGATTTCAAGTAATGACAGCACCTTTGTGGGCCAACAGAGAATTTGTTCCTCCCTTTTTAAAAGGTGGGCTGTACTCAGAGGTACTCAAAGGAAGAAACTGTATGACTTCCTATTAGAATTACTGAGCTAGTATCTCAGTCTAGGCACTAACAGCTTTTAGACAAACAACTCAGATTTGGTCTGAAACAAAAGTCTAGCTCAATAAAAATACAACTTAGAAGTGCTTTTCACAGCACCAAATATAATAAACATAGTTGTGCTTCTAAAACTGAGCAAATCCAATGTTTGAAGGTGTATTTCTCAATAGCAAAACAATAGCAAGCTCTCTGGAAAAAATAATTAATATATAGTCATGCTGAAACATTGTGGGTTTGCTTTTTAGAAATTCCTCTTGAGAATAAATAGATGTATGAGTTTGCTTGTCCTTCTCTGATGAATTTCCTACAAGGCTAAGTGTCAGCTGAACTGGTAATGGGAAGAGCAGAACTGAATGGGGCCTGTTTGCTGCTCTTCCTGATGGCTTGCTAAAATCCCTGGGAGAAGTCAGACAGAAGACCTAGCTTTGGTTTCCAGCTTCTGTTCCAAGGTGCCAAAGCTGGAGAGCCCTGGGATGGCAGGGTGTCAGTGCCGTTGACAAGCTCCAAAGTGAGAGCAGTAGAGTCTTCTTCACCAGGAATAATGACAGCCATGACAAGGGGCAGCAAACATGCTGTGGGCAGTTTGGTATATAAACAGGAACTGAATTGGTTTGCATAGAAAATGGGCTAGTTATATATAAAACAAACAAAAATAGCAAATATATCGGTTCTGTGCCATACACCACTGCAGTTGCTTTTGTTGTTACAGTGATAACCACAAGTCCCAGCCTGGACCAGGCACCATTAGGCACTGCAGACACACATCAGAAGGCCTGGGCTTTGATCTGAAGGGACTGAAGTCTGCTGCAAACTGCTGCTTTTCCCCTCTCCTTACAAAGTAGCACGTCATGAGTTCTTAGGTCTGGGAAGATACCTGAAAATGCTGAAATTCCAATGATCTGTGTGAGGGAACATCACAATCTTAACTACAGTCAGATAGGCAAATCCTTTGAGACTGAAACACTGGCATTATAGACACATATTAAAAGAAAAATAAAAACTTTCACATTCCTGTTGCATTCCCAACCCTCACACACCTAATGCTAACTATGTTCTTTACCTAAAATTACACAGTTAAGCATGGTGTGGGCATGATAACTTGGGTTTCATTTCACGGGTTGATTACCCCTGCAGATCCCCACATGCAGACGTCCGTGCAAGGAGCAGCAGCCGTGCTGCTGGATGAGGACACAGGCACAACAATGGGTTCTTGGAGCACTGGTTCTGGCTGCGTTGAGCTCCAGGTGACAGCCAGCACAAAGCAGCTCAAGTTTTCCTCATGAGATTTGCAGTTTCCTGGAGATCAAGAGTTGGAATCGAATTTTTAAGGTTTTAAGCATTATGGTGACAGGGACTTCCCATATCTTTTAAAATATGTATATGTATATATGTAGGATATTTATCCAGTGGACTGGCAAGTGTTTTTATTATTTGTATAGTAACACTAGAAGAGAAGGGTTTGCTTTTAATTTCTTCAGTGTGTTTTTAATGGCATCTGCATGCATGTGACAATCTGCTACACTTTGAATCACCTGCTCAAAATTGTATACTTTGGAAACTTTGAAGGGCAGAAGTGACCATTTCAGCATCATTCTGGTCTGACCCCCTGGCTACTGCAGCCACAAAATTGTGCTTACTGATATCTTCATTTGTATTCAGATCCTGCGTTATTTATAATACAAGAAGCAGTCCTATGAAAGGAGAGCCCTGCTAATAATTTATATATTATATAAATATTTATTTATATATTTTAAATATAATTTTTTTTCTGCTATTTGAGCATTTCTCTCCTGTAGTTCTTTGATTTCTAATCAGGTTTAAGCTTATGCTATCACTTGCCCTCAGTGAAATCACTGAGTTCTCCTTCTCTGCCTGACTTCTTGTCACAAAACATTTGAGTACTTTTACTGTCCTTTGGCTACATCTACACTTGTTTTGTTAGCTGTGCCTGCAGATAGGCTGGTGGCTGCTGCGCTCTGTGGCCAGAGTGAGTTATGTCCATCCTGCTCTGAGGGGCTGGGCTTGTCTCCAAGCCTAAACCCTCTTCCTCTGCCCTCAGCAGTGAGCAATTGTGGCCTTGGAGGAGTGGTTTTCTGGAGCGATCCAGTGGATGCTGAAGACCCCATCTCCACATCAGAGGTGTTTCAGTGAAGTGGGGGTGTTTCAGGCTAACTGTAATGGGGTCCCATGGACTATATGCCCAGTGGTGGCCAAAGTTCATGTGGACTGTTCTGGAGGATCTCACTGCTTTAGGTTCACTGGAAGAGAGCTCAGTTCATGCACTCCCAGACTGATCTGTGATACAAACCAAACCACAGTAAATCGGTACAATCTGGAGATTTGCCTCAACAGCACAGTCCTGATTCAAGCATCTAATGTAGACTCAGGAATTGGGAACATTTGCTGCCACATCAGCTGATGGTATCCAGAAGTTAAGAAGATATTTGGGAGAAGTTTGAGAGGATATTAGGAATAAGAGTGAGACACATCGGCTGCAAAATTCAGGCTCAAAAACCCTGAATGTGTCCTAATATAACAAGTACCTTCTTGGTTGCCCACCCCATCCCTCACCATACTTGGCACATAACATCAGTTTTCTTTGGCCTCGAGTCGTCAAACATTGCCTGTCTGATGAACTTCCCATCCCAGCCTTGACCAGAATGGCTCACGCATTAAGCCGGGTCCACCAAGAGTCTGTATAAACCAGGACACAACCATCCCTTTGGGTCTATGTGGGACAGGACCTACCTCTCGGCATGTCCATGTCCAGTGCTGAGCACAGTCTCTGCAGGAGCTTCTTGGTGCTCATCTAAAATACACACTAAATTTTCAAATAAAAAAGGCAACGGTGAGAGAAATCAACCAGTTGACCGGCCTTGCGGCCTTCACTGGCCTCAGCCTTGTCATCTGCATTTGGCTGGAGAAGTGGCTGCTCCTCAGCCAGTTACTGGTTGCCAGCCCAGAGGGAATCAAGCCCACTGCCGCATCCAGCCTGGCTCTCACACGGCGTTCCCGCTGCAGCCCCTGAGCCTGCCAGGACAGGCTGGCAGCCGGAGAGAATGATGTCACCGAATGGGCAGGGCTTCTTTGCCGCTGATAACATCTCAGCAGATGTCCTCCAAACATGCTCACGGTTCTCCCATTATAGCATCTTTATTACCCATTTACCTTTCACAGTCCCGCATTTTAAGTCAGCAAAGAGGTTACTCTTTGCTAAAGACCATGTTAAAAAAAATGGAAAAGAGCTTTGCTGCAGTTGTTTTAAGTGTTTTTGATTTATGCTTGGGCAGGAAAACCTTGCATTTCAGTAAAACACCAGTACTGAGATACTTCAAAGCATATAGGTACCAGAGTACCACTGAAAAAGTTTGTGATTTTCTGTTTGTGATTTACCCTTTTCCAAAATAATACAAGGGATCAATGAAGTTGCTAACTGTGCACCTTACACGGGCACCCCCGTGATCCTGTTAACTATAATCTGTTCCCCATAAATCCTGCAGGTTTTACTCCCACCTACTGGGTCTCATCCCTATTTAGAAAATCAGATCTACCCCAGGGTATCCTTCTGGACGTGTAGAGTTCCACTGAAATCAGCAGGGATCTGTTTAAGGACATGCCTGCAGAGAGTATCTGTTATTCTATATTTACACAGTACCCAGCATAATAGGACATGAAACCTGATTAAAGCCTCCAAACACTACTGCCATGGAAATCAGTCTTGTTATTGACTGATGACTCAACATGTCTGGATTTAGATGGAAGAGGGCTACTTTCAATTCCCAATTCTTTTATAGACTCTCCGTGTAACCTAGCCAAGTCATTGAATCTCCATACCTCAGACACACCTGTATTTAATGCAGAGAAAGTCAATCATTGATTAATTCCCTTCTCCCAGCCCATTCTGCAGTTTTTCATTATAAGTTCCTTGGGGCAGACGTTGCCTCTTGTGACGTGCGAGGACACCGCGCAGCACCAGGGAGCTCTGACAAGCCTATAAATGATAAAATAACAATCATGTTCAGTAGCACAGAAGCAGCTGTGATTGTCCTAATATTTGTCCTAGTAGAGTCATTTTTAAATTGAAAGCACACCTGGGATAATTCAGTTCCAGAAGATGCTCAACCTGATCCTGGGATGATGACAACCTCTGAGTAACCTGAGCTACAGCATTGCCTTGAACAAGATAAGAAAAGGTAAAATGATGAGGGTAATAGAGTTTTGTGGGTTTTTTTGCAAAATATAAAGCAGTACAGATCAAGTCAAACCTTGAATAAAATACCAGCAGCCACACAGTTTTCCCTCTTCATGGGAACAGATGTGGAAAGCTATTATTATAATTTGCAAATAATGTTACCCCCTTATGTGTGTCATTGGAGCTTTTTTATTACATGGATTCAGCCAGGCAGTTTCTTACATAACACTGTTATTCTGTTTTCATTTTGGATGTAGTTATCAGGTAATGGTTTTCCAGACACAGGTTCTATTATTAAATAGCCATCAGTTACACAGGTATTTAGCCCTCAGAAAATCAGTGTTCTGAAATTGTGAAGATATTTCCTAGGATAGAATATTTGCCGAAAGTTAAGCCCGGGAGCAAGCACAGATCCCTGCAGGTATGCCACACAACTTGCATAGACAACCATTATTAATACAAATCACTTCTATTAAAATTGACACGTGAGCTAATTAATAGGATGCTGATTGATAAACAAGACTGCGCTCGTTTTATCCAGGCATTTGTTAATTACCTGCCCGATGTTGCAGCTGACCGGCGAGGACACGCTCCCGCTCTAAGGAACGTCGTGGGGTTTGTGTGCATTCCAGTTTAGCAGGGATTGGCTGTACCTAGAAAACAGCAGTATTTTTTAGCCGTGGGATATAAAGTTTTGTGTCTACCTGCATCACAGATGGGATACAGTGTGCATCAGTTGATGCACAATAAGGTAAATAATATCTGCCATGTGATGCTACAGTAAATTTTCACATTGTTTGCTGACTGTATGTGTATTTTTTTTCTTCTCTCGTCTATTTTCCCCCCTCATCTGACAGCACTGGCAGCCTCCACAGCGCTCTGTAGCAGCGAGCACACTGCGACACTGTTGCAGGGGTTCCCTACAGCAGAGCCTTCCCAGTGCCATTGATCAAGCCACAAGCACTAGTTAAGTAATGCAAGGTTGCTCTAATTCCCTGACTCATCTCCTGTTCCCCCTGGAAATCCTAAACGTGGTGCTGGAAACCGAACTGCAGTCCTCTGCAGCAGGATGAAGTAACTTTGATTGCTGAGTCACCACGTTGACCCACACAGCTCAAATTTATAGTTAGCAATAGTCAAAAATGCTCATTGTAATCTTATCACGGTCGAGGTGCTAACTGCACATTCCCTGGAAATGCATCCAGCCCGGCTTTCAGCTCAGAGCTCAGACTCCCCAAATCACTATTTGCGTAATGTTTACAAAAACACATCTCTTTTAAGTAGCCTTGAATTATTATATTCCTGGGGTCCTTTTTTTTATGCCTGTGTCATCTTAGAGCTAATCAGCATTCTGCTCTTGCATTTGCAACTGCTGAGAAAGTCAGATCTTAAAAAGCCATAACTCCTTGACAATTTCTGCCCGTTGATAGCTTGTACAAGCTGTTTGGGTGTAGTAAGTAACGTGGAGGAAAACTGAAGATCAAATTATTCTCACGTATGAATTAAATCATTGCTTTGTAGCCGCTGACACATCTCCTCGCTCTGCGTGATGAAATTCTCCCCATTATGTACTGCATGCTTTTACAAACACTGCTGTCCTTCCGAGCATGATATATGTTTCTCCGATCAAAATCTGTGTTTTGCCACAGCGGCATCACTGTGGAACACTTCTGATAATGTTGGCTGTGGGTCCCACCCTTTTAGATGCAAACCTTTTTTCTCGTCCACAACGTGACGTGGAATGCATTTGATGTGTGCCTGACTGCAGAGGTAAATGGAAGAGCAGAAACATTTGTATGCTACAGTTTGTTTCTAAAACTGATCTTGACCAGTCAGCATAAAATGCATCATGTCAATGTGATTGCCATGATGCTCTTTCATTAGGAGAAATGATTCCTCCACAGGGCAAACGGGAGTTGAGTGGGGATGCTTCTGCTGCCCTTTTCAAACTGGCTAATAGAGAAAAGTCTGCTTGCAATTCAAAGCAAATTATGAAAACAGATCAATGTAAATAAAGATGAAGGAAGTGGGGAATCACATCAGAGAAGATACAAATTAAAAGGCATGTGACTAGTTTAAAATACGAATGAGCTTCTGTTAAAAGAGCTCTCTTTAGTGACCTTCTTTCCTGCCGTGTGACCAAATTCTTCAATCATGCACTGTAAAGGAATGTTAAAATTGTCTTTATTTTCATTTCAGATCTGGCCACATTAGTCTATACTTCCTGTATTCATTTATTACCCAAATAATCTCACTTTCTGCTGAAGTCAAAGGGAATTTTTCTTGTAACTCCTCTCCTGGCTCTGCTCTGGGCTGTAGTGATGGTGCTTGCAACCTTTTAGGATCCCAAGGGCCTGGGGTCAGCCAGATCCATGTCATTATCAGGCCCATCTGAGAAGGGTGCAAGTAATTTTAAAGCCAGCAAGTGCCTACGGAAGGAAGCTGATCTCTGTGCAAGGCCCTGGCCTGAAGGGCAAACTCCTCTGAAAACAGCCAGTCCTGTTGTGAGCAGAGGGCCCTTCTCTTTGGATTTCGTATTTAACCAAGACAAATGTCCTAAAAGCAGGCCTGGAAAGGTAGCAAGGTGAGTACTTGCATCTATGCAGCGTCTTTAATTTATCAAAATCCCTGCTGAATCACAGACCCAGACCTGGAGGCAGCATTCACTCGGTTGCACCCGGTGCCAAATGCAGCAACATGGGAACTCCTTCTTCTCCGCTCCCCTGACTTAGACTTCCAAGGATCACAGAAGAATTTCTGACGTGCTCCAACATTGAACAAAGCAATCTCTGATCTTAAGTGAAAAAAAAAAAAGAAAAAAAAAAGAAGGGTTCAGTTTAATACAGGCAACTGGCAAAGATTCAAACTGCATCTTATTTTAGCCAGAGCTGTTCACCAATCCTGAGGAGAGATGTGAATTTTCAGCTCCAGTCAGATGCCTAATTATTCGTTCCTCCTTATCTTGCTTTTAAGATCTTGCCAAGGCTGCACCCATCCCTATATCTCTAGGCATTTGAATACCACTCAGGAAGCATCTGAACTCTTTGACGTTCGTTCGGCCTGTTCTCCAGTCACCACGTAACCTCTCAGGAACCCCTGCAGATGACGGTGTGCTGACAAAGAGCACCTCATGCTGGAATGATACTGCCTCTTACCTGCAGAGGTACCACTCCATCCACCATACCTGAAGGGATCTCTGGGACTGCCAGCCTGCTCTCACTAGACAGGAGTGTGCCCTTTTCTACAGGAGGTTTAAGCAGAGCTACTATGTGACAAATAATAGCATCTATTTTTGCTCTTTGCAGGACCTGAGATTGAATCCACAATCTGTTATTGACTACACAGCAGGGGCTTCCTCAAATTGCTGAGTCTAAATGAAAGCGAATGGTAAAGAGGGTAAAACATGCAGGTTGTGCAGCACAAAATTAGACTTTTCAAAAACTCGAGTTTTGTTTTCCTCTCCACCCAACTTCCTCATCTTCCATTCCCTCCCTCCCCACCCATGTTTTCTGCAAAGATCTCTTTCAGAGACACACTGTACTCTTGTTTTCTTCAGAGCTTGATTTTAGTCTCACTCAAGACTGTGTCAGTCCTGAAGAAGGATATGAGAGGATCACACCTGAGCCCCAGAGGAAGGACACTGTTTCTGGCAGGGCATCAATTATAAAGTCAGAACAGATTTTTTTTTTAATGTGTCACTTACAATTAAAGGAGTGACCTGAGTGATGGATAACTCTTGTGCAGGCTTTCCACAGGGGACAGGTTCACCCAGGTAAGGATTAGCCCCACAAGGTGAGACTGATGGCATTTTATATGGCCTGGGAGAAGTGCTGTACGCGCCACAGGATTAGTTTCTTAATGTATCATGTAAGAGGATGCTATGGTTTCCTATATCATCTTCCACTTTTAGATCTGCTTGTACTGTAAAACTTATAAAAGTGATTATTGTTTATTACCTTTGGCTTCAAAAATGGCCACCTGCCACTTTGGAGTACAGGACATGCTGAGAAAGAAATTTATTTCAGTTCCCTCTCTTTTTTCAGTGGCTTTGCATTTGAGCTTCAGGTTTGGGCAAGGAAAGTTTAAATGAAATTCAGGTTGGCTAATGCAGAACAAGAGTGTCTTTTTTAACCTTACAGACCTTTCTAAAACACATCATTTCCTGTCATCCCTGGAGAGTGTGTGACACCAGAGCCGCTCTCTGCTCTGAAGAGCCTGGCTGCGTTTCTCTTACGCTTTAGACAGAGCAGGCATCAGTGACATTGATACATAATTTAGTCACCACCTTCAGGGTACGTTAAATTAGCAAATTCCCCAATTTGCTAGGAATTCACATAGATGAATTGATGATTAAATAGCTGATTGAACTGAAGAACCCAAATGGAACAGTTTGTTGCTAATTTAAATGCTCTCTATGTCTAGACCACTCTCCTTGTTACATTCTAATTGACCTAATTATTTCCAAAACCACTCTTTTAGTCATTTCTTTTGCATTTAGATCATTCTATACGGGGGCTGGATGTGGGAGGAGGGCTGTTCTGGTGTATTCCAACAGCAGAAAGTATTTTAAGCAGTTGCTTTGGATAACAGCAGCAGTGACTGGTTACAAAGCTGGAGAACTTCACGTAGACCTGGGGAGAAGATTGTGGGCTCCCTGTTCGAACTCTGCCACTGCACAACCACATCCACTTTTACGATGCCTTAAGAACGACCACATCTCTGAAGAGGTCTTCTCAGCAGAATTTCAGTATTAGTGCTTAGAGATTTGATCAAGTTACTGCCACCTGACAAGCCAGTGCTTGCCAGCCCAGCTGAGCGGGGTGACTGCTCTCACCGTGCGCATGCTTCGCCTCCTGTAAAGGCAGCCGAATGGCACTTCTTGTGGTGGGGAAAGCAAAGCCGAGAGAGCACACAGTTGCTGTAGGGAGCTGTTGTTATTGCTTGTAGGAGCAAGTACCCGCAGAGTTACCACATCTCACCTGACATGAGGTGGCTTGTTCACTCACAGTAACTGGATCGTGCATCTGAGCCCCGCAGAGACCTGGGCTTCCCTCACATAACAGGAAATATTATCTTTAATTTATAGTTGTGAGGACATCAGCTGTTGGATGAAGGAAAAGTAAGTGCTATAACACATTTCTGGTCCTCTAGAACCTCTATCTTTAATGTCAGAAAAAAAAGCCAGACTGCCTGGAGATACTCTGCATGGAGAATCCACCATGGTCACTGGGAAGCTGTTGCAGTGGTTCACCATTTGCCCTTAAAACATACTTTACACAGTCAGGCTGAACGGGAAGCCTTTCACCTTCCAGCTCCTGATCCTGTTTTACCTTTGATTGTTAGATGTTCACCAAAAGTTACATACAATCATCATTGGAGCCAGAATGGCTGTAATTACATTTAACTCCTCTAGACTGCACTGGCAGATATCAACATCTGTGACCAAAGCAGCCTCTTGCTTCCCTCATTTAAGGACAGAAACTGAGGTGAGAGAAAGACCCTATCCCAGGTCTTACCGAAAATCAGTGATGGTGCAAGTAGGGAATTAGGATGGCCTGGTTAAGGGATTGTCCCATTAGGCAGGAACATTTTAACCAAAGCTCACACTATCTTTAGCCTGTCCTTCACTGACCTCAGCTGAATCACCCCTGGCTCATGTCTGGTGGCTGAGAGAAGAGAATGAGGCTTCAGATGCACAGAAAGGCATTTTGTTGTCCCTGGTGGCTGCTTTGATTTTTCTCAGCTTTCTGTAGCTGGAGACATGTCAGTCAGATGTTGTGCCAGATGTTTCCCCCAATGTGTCACATAAATGAAATAGCTGGAGCAAGGTAAGAACACACCTGACTGCCAACTGTCTGCCAGTGCCTGCTGACTGTGTTTGGCAAACTATGGCTCTGCTCTTCTTCCAGTCAGCCTCAGACCAGCCCATCCAAGGGACCTGGAGCAGGTGGTGAGGGCCACAACAACTGGGAGAAGACAAATACAGTAGCCACCCTGGTCTAGGCTGCACCTTTCCCTCACTCCCCGTTCAGTTCAGGACCCATTGGCAAGGGCTGGTTGGTGTAGATTCATTTAGTGGCAATGCTGAAGGCCTGGAGAGAAGGGCAGTTGCACCACCATGGACAAGAAATAGCATAAAGCTTGATGGTATGGATGATCCTGCTCCAAAAATCCTTTTAACACTCTTCCAGTAAAGTTTCTTTTCCAAATCCAGAGTGCCAAGCGGGTGTTTCCTGGATCTGGGGCTTTATAGGAGGTTTTCAGCTTACAAAGCACTGGATGTTTTCTGTCGCGTCAGGCCATGAGAAATTTCTGTCGTGTACTCATTTCTCAAATTAAGTGCATAAAAAGATGGTGCAGGCAGCCAAGTCTCACACAGTTCCGGCCGTGTACTGCCAATTCTTTATACGCTGCCACTGACCGATGCAACTGGCAGCCAAAAGTGGCTGCTAAATCCAGCAGCCTCCTCCGGAGGTGGTGCATGATGTGCAGATGCAGAACGTCCCTCCTCCCTGCGTACCACTGGCCAGAGGCTTCCCAGCCTGGCCCCCAAATTACTGATCCTGATCCCCCCGTGCTACACCAATAGCGGTGAAACAGGTCTTTCCATTTCCTCAAGACAGTCTCTCCCTTCCCACCCTTGGTTCCCCCAGTTTTTGTGGATTCCTTCCGAAAAATAAACCCTTTTTCAGGGAATTTAGTGATAAAAATCGGGGTTAACAGCAGCTCTGTCCTTCTAGCTCTTTGTGCATTATTATTCACTGCACCTTTGGATGTATCTTAGGAGGAATGTTATTTAGGAAATCAACCATCACCTGGAACAATATCCTACATAAACCCTCTAATTGCATCAGTGATCTCTGCCCATCCTCTTTTGGTTCTTCAGGGAGCTCTTTGGTCTTTTCCAGGTTTTCCATGTCAGTCCTGTGCCTACTTGCTATGACCAAATTGCACATAAATTCTTGAAGTGTTTGCAGATAACTTTTTCTCTTTTTCTTTTTAGTTTTCACTTATAGCATGAGTTTTCACTCAGGATTTTCCCAAAACCTCAGAACTAAAATTCTTTTTACATGTGCACAGTACTTTGCTCTGAACAATATCTCTGCATGCAATTAAATACCCCTGATTCTGTACATTTTATAAATAAAACCTCTAGACTTATATTTAGATTACAATGATCTCTTGGGCATGAACTGTCTTTCCAGTCTCTATTTATGAAGCACAAAACACAACAGTAACAATAAAGCAATGTCATCTGGTTGCATTCAGACAGTAAAGATCTATCAACAGCTATATCTGGATATCCTCTTTTCATCAGCGGCACAAAAAGAAAAATTTCCTTGAAATTTCTTACTTGAAAAAAAAAAATTAGACTTCTAACAAAGAGAAGTATTACTGGGAAATTTCACTTTGTTTTGTTGTTTTCATTGGGAAACTGGGCACTTTAAATATCTTGCAAAAAGTTCAGTTCAAACAAAACACAGGGATTTGGCATGTTGAGGTAAAAAAGCCTACTTTTTGGTTTCAGCCCAGAACTACCAACAACAGAGGATGTTTTTTAATTAAAAATCAAAATTTCCTCTAGCTATTCTTTTGTTTTTCAGTAAAAACTGCAGAACAACATTTTCTTGCCAACTCTAGCACAAATAACCTCTCTTCTGGTTTTGACAACTTCCTTGGGATTATGTTGCTCTATTTCAAGCTCTTCCTTGTTTTCTTTCCTCTACCTTAATGCCAGCGTTGGCACCGAAGCTTCCCTTAATGATGACATATGTTCCTCACTCATTCAGAATATGATCTAACTCTTTATATAGAGCATCTGTTTATTTATCTGTGGGACATGTGGCTAGAACATAAACTTGAACGAGCTGTGGGAAAGGCCAATTTTAAATATGAAAATAGACTAACATTGGTGTACTTACAGACACTCGCAGCTCCCTAATTTGATTACTAGTCACAGAAAATGCTTAGACATTCTCATGACAATTAGTATAAACATTGTTCTTTCCATTGGAAAAAAATATTATCATAGCTGGACAAATAAACTGACCCAACTTGAAAATGAATGTCATTTCATTGCCTTTGAAGGCATTATTCAGTGGCGGTGCTTAATATTCTCAGCTGTCATCAACCATGCAGTAATTAGTTTCAGTTCTAATGAATATTTATTTATATGAACAAGGTATAAGCATTGCAAATATCATATGTATTTGACCACAGTTTATGATGATGATATTGTATGATTGCATGTATGTATTCGTTATTATTACATGAATATTTCATAGATCAGTGTGAAATGTAATTACACCCCAGTGTGTTTGCTTAATGTCAATGTCAACAGTTTGATTGAGATTAGCATAAGAACAAGTCATTTTCTCAATACAGATCCAAGTTTCTCATCTCTGGTGTAGGGAGCAAGATTTTGGGTATTGTAAATAACGGTGAGGTGCTCATGGTACTTTTCCACACCTTGAATTGCCTGGTAGAAAACTCGTCCTCAACTCAAATGCAAACATAGGAGAGGGGGGAAAATCGTGTTTCATTTCCTTGAATGTTTAACCCTAAAATAATCAAAGATTCAGAGCATTTAGTTATTGAGTGTGTTGTAAAGATCTGTGGTCCATTTAAAGCCATTTATCCATCATTCTTGCTAGTTTCAGGAAGAGTCCTAAATACAAACAATCTTTGTTTCCTGTTGTATCCTGCCGTCAGTAAGAATAAGATATTGTTTCATCGCATGCTAATACCTAAACTCTGTATTACATCAGTTGTTCAAAAATTTCCCACTTGCCTGAAATGTTGGAAGTTCTCTGTAATCACAAATATCCCCTAAAAATGAAAGATCAGAGAGAAAATAAAGCACTGCTTTCTATTTTTGTCGGTGTTTACTTTGTTCTGTTGTTCGCATGTCATGCACGAAGCCATTTCAGTTTCCTCTGTCGAGACAGTTTCTCTTGCAGTTTCAATGTCTTTCTCACAGAGCACGACAGAAGAGAAAACATGTTTTAAAAATAGGAAAATGTGATTGTGAAACCACAAACTTGTGTTTTGTACAGAGAAGAGGTGAAGATGGTCAGAGAGCTACTGCACAGAAACCCCTTTAATCTAAGTCTTGAATTGACAAAGTCTTACTAAAGATGAAACTCCTCACTTTTATACTCATACCAGCCTTGGTATCAGAACCTGTGTTCATTTGCGCGTAGGAGATGGTTTCTCAGTATTATTCAACTCCATAATTTCCCTTTTTTCTTTTGATTCCCCATTTTCAGCACCTTTCATTTGCTAGTACTGCTGCCCCAAATTGTTGATCCTTTCTGAAATACTTCTGCTGAGATCCTAAATTATGGAGATTTCGCTTGACTGATCCATCAGCACTGAAATGTCACAGCAGCTCTGGGGGACTCGTCTCAGGTCCATTGGTCTGTTTTGACGTTGCTCAGTGTTTGAAGGGGTTTTGTAATGTTGATGGGATGGAAGGGAGTGCAAGGTGGGAAAAACCCTTTCCATGGACAGGCTCACAGACAACTTGTTTTTCTGATCCTCTGAATTGTGAAGCGTGTGCTGACATTTTCTACAAGTTGCTCTTGACAATCTCTTTATGATGTATATGAGTTTGCTTAGAACTTGACATTTCCTTGCCTTCCGTGTGTATAAGGCAGAAGCTCATGTGTCTGCAAGGGGCATATTCTCACCACCAAAATCTGCAAGTGCTGCTCCCAGTCCCATTCCCCTGTGTATTATGGACCCAGACAACACGTAGATTTCATGAGAAGTGGGTTGCAGAGGTATAGAAAGGGCATCTGAGGTTTGGGGTGCTGAGAAACCTGTGGTGGGAGTCATCTGATGGTCAGAAATCTCTTTTGAGGCTGTGAGTGGTGTGCCCTCTTAGAACTGAGGTATTTTTGTTGCTTTTAGGAAATGATTTTGTATGGAAAAGTTCTGAAAAGGGAGGCAGGATTTATGGTTTATGATATTGAGATTGTTCCCAGGTATTTAGACCGAAACCACCAGCCAAGGTGACAGTGTGCACAGTTTGTCACAAGATAATGTCCTCAGAGCCTGGCACAGGCTTTGTAACACATTGAGTTACGGTAAGAGAGTGCCTAGACCCAGTGTCTCTGATATTTCTCTGTAAAAGGCCACCAGGTACCAAAGCCTTGAAGAATGCTTGGCAGAGGGGTGACAAGAGCCACAGGTTTTCCAGGCACTGCTAACTTTGGGATTGTGTAGCACTCCATGTTTCATCTCACGTGAGCTGTTTTTCTTGGTGTACCAGGCTGATTTCAGCACTTTGCTACCTTGACTCTATCAGCCATTCCCACAACTGCTGCATAGCCAGCACCATTGTAATTTCAGCTGCTAAGCCTTTGGCTCTTCTTGGTTTTAATCTTCCTATCCATTTTCCTGTTAAATCACAAAGGTCCATCCGCATGAAGAACAGTCCTTTTATCCTTGTGCTGCTGCTTGTTCTGCAGCTGAATCTTCCCCTGGTGCTTCCCTGGTGCTTTGCGTCTAAGGCACAACACGGAGACATGCAATGCAACGTGCTCCCTCCTTATTAATATAGATTGATGTTGAAAGGAGTGTTGGATGTAAGATTTTAATCAACAAACTGCAGCAAGTTTATGAGCATTATATATCTCTCTTAATTTGGCCAGCGATGAAAATACGGTTGGCAGGAGGAAAAAAGAAAACTTCTCTCTCACCAATCTACTTTCCAACATGGAAAAAAAAAAAAAAAGATTTTGAATAAAGTGGCAATATGGATGCATTTGGAACTGCGAAATGTGATTCTTAATTGCTCGTGATTGTCTCTCCAACAACTGGTAGGTTAACCACGGCAGGCTGACAGCCTGCACTAACTGACAATCAATATTGTTGAAACACAGAACCTTTGCCTGGAAGACACAAAAACATTTCATTTTCAAACACTACAGGACATCTGCTTCTGGAGAGAAAAAGTTGCTTCTTCTCGGCAATATGCACTGACTTGTAACTTATTTTTTCTCCTTGCTCTGAGGAAACAAAAGTCTTCTTTATACCATATCCTTTCCACTAATCTGGCAGCTATCCAGTGTGGGTTTAAACAGATGTTCTGGAAAAAAATATGGCATATACAAATTAGATGGAATCCAGCAACTCAGTCATGGATTATTACAGATATAAAATGCAAAGGGCTGAATTCTTCCCAGATTCACATTCTGTATGATATTTGGCACTAGATGTAAGAACAGCACACAAACAAATCATTAATACCCTCATTATAATAATTATTATATATTTAGCACAAAGACCCCAGGCTGGCTCAAACCCTTCATGTTAAATACTGTACAGATGCATGTTCAGGCTGAGGAGTTTATTCAAAGGGCTGCTTGCACCAAAGACTTAGATATGTAAGTAACTTTCCTTGTGCATGTTTACAGGATTAAGCACCACATGTGATTATATTATTGGCAACAACGGGCATTTCTTACTTTCCATGCTGCAGCCTTTGAATAAATCACACAATAACGAACAATTTGATGTTAAAGGGAAAGAATTTGAGTCTTGCTGTGTCTGAGGCTACTAAGCCTTAGGGCTGCCACAGGGTTAGAGATTTAGTGGTAGAAATTGTATGGACACACTCTTCATAAATATATATTCTACACAAGGCAATGAAACTGATAAATTTATCTTTTTAAATGCTGAAATGTATCATACAGTCTCCTAATGTGAAGGGCAACCAGCTAAGCCCTGAGCTCTGGTAACACTCCTGGGAGGACCTGTAAAAGCAGCTGGGAAGGAGAGCTTGAACCATGGGGTGGGAATGAGGGATGCTGGCAACTTTGGGAAAGGCACAGACAAAGAAATTGCTTTCAGCTTTTACTGATCTTGTAGACAGAATATGGCCTGATGGACAGAATAACATCTAAGTGAGAGTGTAATCTCATGGGCCATGGAGACCCTGTTCTAAATCCTTGTCTCCCATATTCAGTTGGAGCTCCTGGTGGCTGGGACTGTGCCTACAATAACCTGCTTTCCTCCAAAGCTTTTATTTTTAACTTTTCCCACTTTTCATCCTCCCTCACTGATTTTCATCTGAATTTGAAATGAATTTGCTTCGGGCAGCTCTGGTGTCCTTTCAGCTAAATGTGTGCTCCCAAAAAAACAACCCCCCCCACTTTGAATAGCCCTGAGAATGTACAGCAACTAAGCCCAAGACTTAACGGTAACAAACTGAAAAACATTACTTTATTTGAGCAGTCACAAAGGACACTTGGTAACTTGATAAATAATTCTGTTTCCTATTATTGTTATTGCTGAACAAAATGAAATGAAAGATGTTGGTGTGATGCCAGGGTGAGAAGTAGGAGGGATTCACTTGTCCCCATTTTCCTGACTGCTTTTTCTTTTCAGTCTCTAACTTCTCATCATTTCACCAACTTCAAAAAAGTCACAGGGAAATGAAAGTACAGAAAACTCTAACTTTTCTACTCTTGTACTTTTTGAAATGAGATCTCACTTGATGGGTTGCAATGGAAGAGTAATGAAAAAATGTAAATGGAGAAGACAAAGAACTGGGCAAGTTTTTTTCTCTCTAGAGACAAGGTGAAACACTGAACATCAGAACTTTGTGAAATCCAAAGATATCAGTAAATTACCATCTAAGAAACATCACAAACACAACTGGAAAAACTCCTGCATTTGAAACACTGTGAAAGAGAAATAACCTCCACTTTTCCTTCCAGGAGTGTGACAAGTCTGTTCTGCCCTTTCCCCACTGCTGCCTGTTGCTGCTCGAGCAATTGCAAGAGCTGCACTGCTTGATGCCAGTGCCCTGTGCCAGGGGCAGATGTTCTGGCACTTTCCCAGATGTTCTGGGAAAGCAGAGGTGCTGGCACTGCCCAGGCCAGCCTGTGTCACTGCTTGCACCCTCCCTGATATGCACAACCCTCCCAGGTTCCCCATGTACTTGATGCCTCTGCAGAAATGGCCCGTGAACAGCCATACAGAGATGGTTTCAATATACATTCTTGGGCAATTTTAACAAATGTAGCTGCAGAAGAAGGAGATGAATTGAACATTTAGGCTGACTGCTGCAAACTGCCTGGTTCTGGTTACAAGCTCAAGAAATCGAGTGAAATAACATGCAAAGCCTAGTGTATCCTATCTAAGCCAAAGAGCAAGTCAGGCTTAGTGGGTTATTTCATGATATTTGACTCTCCTTCTATATGAATAACATCTGCAAATATGCCGAGTCTCTTTGGAATTGTTTTTGGTTTAAAAGAATTTGTTATTCAGGGCATTTCAATCAGTCACTCCCTG
Source organism: Pseudopipra pipra (assembly GCF_036250125.1). Lineage (NCBI taxonomy): Eukaryota > Metazoa > Chordata > Aves > Passeriformes > Pipridae > Pseudopipra > Pseudopipra pipra. The sequence goes on from NC_087554.1 coordinate 56,760,672, forward strand.
CCTCGCTGTTTTGGCTGGTCACAGTGTCACGTTTGAGCTTTCCCATCCCCTGCCTCAAGAAATATCATCCTCCTAATAATCAGGTGTTTGTTATGGAAGCCTCCAAAGACAACAGGAGAGAGCCCTGATACTATAAGCCTACTGCTGGGGGTTAGAAATGAGGAGGATGCTACAGCAGGGAAAAAAAGACAAAATTAAATAAAGAAAAAGATTCGATTTCCGAAACTCCACTGGCTACATTGAGATTTCTCAGCAGCAGCCAGCTCAGTGTTGTCAGGCTAGTTCACACATGCATCCTACCCCATGTTGGTGCATCCACATGGCTGCTGTGGCAAGGCCAGTGACACTGGCAGCTTTAAGCCTTCCAGCTATACCAAAGGCTCTTCCTGAACAGTGATGTCTGGTCGTTCTACAAGAAGCTCAGGCAGAGCTGTTTGCCTTTTTCCCACCAGTTAAGCCACAGGATGGAATGAGGAGGACGATGCTAGAAAAATTGGTGGCCACCACACCTGACCTCCATCATCTCCATCACACATCTAGAAGGCTTCTGCAACTGCCACCCATAGCAGAGCAAAAGCAGACTTTCTCCCTTGTCTCAAGAGAATAATACAAAAAGGCCACCCTAGGGCAGACCAGAGGTACGCCAAGTCTAGTGTCTTCCCTTCAACAAAGAACAGCAGTGATGTGGAGGGATGAATGTAGGAACATGGTAGGGAATCAGTGATGCTTCCCCAGAACATTCTTCATGCTGTCAACACTGTGACTTTCTAAGCCCATATCAGTGCATTGCATTTAATGCCTTCTGGTGAATTCACTGACCATGAAATTTTCTCACGGTACTCCAAACCCTTGCAGTCTTGGCATCCTGAAGATGCTGTACCAAGGAGATGCACATTTTAACTGCAATCCCATAAAGAATCAGCCTCTTTAATTCACCATAAACCTGCAGTCTTTCTGAGTTTATCTGCTGTTCCTGGTTCTTATCCTGGAAGAAAGAGGGGAAGGACAGATCTTCCCATAATGATCTGATTCTGCAGGCTCCTGCCATCCCTCCCTGAGTCACCTCTCACTGAGGCTGCAAGAGTTGCCCCTCTGCAACCACCCTGAGGCTATATGAACATGTCCATTAACCTGGACAGGAAGTTTGGGATCGGGAATGGTCTCCAACACAAGCTCAAAGACAGTCTCCTGTTTGGTAAGACCTTAAGCCTCATCCAGGCAGTGTGGTTTAATTCATCACTGCCTGCAAGGAGTGCAGGTGTCCAAGTGCCAGGCACCACAGGAGTGCCAGCAGCATGGCAGCAGATGGAGTAGACAGTACCTCGGCCTCTGGATGTGTTTAGACAGTGTTTTGTAATAGTAATCTTTCCACAATTTGCCCAACCTCACCTCCTCTTTCCTTCCAGACTTTCAGGTAAGCAACCCTAAAAGCAGCTCCAGAAGTGGCCAGGGGCTAAAGAAGAAAGTCCCATAAAGGACATCTGGGCAGGGAGAGGTGGGAGGAGACACATGCCCGTTGCACCGTCACCAGCCTGCCTGAAAAGAGAACTAATATCATTTGTGTGGGATTTTCCTCCCCCTCCCGCAGATCAAAAGGACAGCAGCAATGCAATCTGCTGTTTGTGTAGGAAATGTGTCAGAAGAAGGAAGGAGGGGATACACATGGGAACATCTGCTCTCAGAAGCCACTTGAAAATTAACCATTTAGGTCCTGAACCAGGGAGCACCTGCCTAGAGTTAAGCCCCAATGACACTGGAGCCAGGCACATTCATGGCATCTTCTGCAAAGCCCTGGAGAAGGATAAGTGTGATGAGGAATTCTTCCTCAGACTGGGCTTATGTAGGCAAAGGGGAGCCCTTTGTGGTGCTGCTGGACAGGTACGTGCAAGGGTCACTTTGATGGCTGTGCTGAAGATGTGGGAAGAGTTGTGGTTGGACAGAGTTATGCATCTCCATCCAGGCACACCTGGACAAGTGCAAGGTTTGCAACTTGGCTCCCTGAGTCATTGGTACCAAGAACAGGGCACATTTTATCTCATTTGTATGTCAGGCCTTAAGCATCTAAACCCTCCCTTCTATTGCTCTGCTCATTGCTCTCTCCCTCTTTCTGCATCAACTGGACCTGGCAAACCACAGCTTAAGAACCCATTGTAGAAAGTTAAAGGTGGGAGCAGCACATCCTGGGATTTCTTCTGTCTGTGACTATTACGGGTGCCCTGGTCACTCACAACCAGGCCTCGTGACCTTTGCACAAAAACTTGTCACTAGAATAAAGTATGTGCTGACCTGGCTTTGTAACACCAACACATGTAAAGATAAGTACTGCAGAGAAGCAGAAAAGAAAAAAAAAAAAAGGGAAAGGTTGCATTCTTTCTTCCTCCTGCGTATAAAATTAAAAATCTCACACCGTCCCAGTGCAGCGGAGTTGAGCACAAAAGGGAAAAAACAGCCCCGTGTTGTTCTAGGCCGGGCGCCAAAACAACTTGTGTGAGTTTGTGCTGGCAGCCGTGTTCTCCGGCGGAGGGTCCGTGCTCGGCCGCCGCACAGAGCCACAACCACCGACCCTGCCTCCCAGGTCACTGAGTCACCTTCCTGCCAGCCCCCCGCCACCCTGAACCTCCTGTGCACTCAGGCAAAGGTTGCTTTTTTTGTGTGTGTGTTTGTTTATTTATTCGGTGCGTCCCGTAAGACATGTCCCATGATTGTCATTTACTACCCAGGGTGGCATACGAGAGACCGCTGCCTCTGTGAAAAAACATCAACCTTAACCCAGTCTTGGATGCGGTCCAACAAATCCTTTACCCACAGAAATACTTTTACACAAGTATTTAAGTCAACAGGATTCCTTGCATGAGTAAGGGATTGTGGGATTTAGCCTTTACCCATCTTATTTTTCCAGTAAATAAAAGGTACTTTTTTCAGCCTCTCTAGTGAACTTCACCATTTTTATCCTTTTGCTGTTCTTTGGGTTTTGCCCATTCCCCGAGAGTTCCCTGTGACTTCAAATATCATTTACCTTGCAATTCCTTTCTTTCCAATCTCTGCTCTATATAAATTTCTCCACTTTTGCCCACTTTATCAGTAGACATGAGTTAAATGGGCAATCTGATCTCCAAGTTAGCGGAGAGAGATTGTTTGGATTTCAGCTTCTTCATCAAAGCCGATCTGCTCAGTATTGATTCCACCTCAAATACAGTGATGGAAGAGCTAGGAGAATTGAGATGTAACTCCCAATAACCAAAAAAAAACCCAATTCCTCTTTTTTACAAATTATTACTATAACCAAATTAAAAGGACCTATGCTTTCCTTTTCTTTTCCTGCCTTCTTACAAGTCTGGTCTAAACACATGTAATCACAAATCCTCCCCCATATTCATCCCTAAGATGCAGCAGAGAGGCTGAGAATATCCCAATTACAAAGGTGTAGTTTGAACGTTGCTCTGGACTTGAGCTGGAGGCTATCTCTGCTTTACTTGGCTGAAAATAAATACTTAGCCTTTTGGACTATGGAATCAAAGGCAGGCACAAGCAGCAGCATATCAGTCCGTGTACGCTCTGGCTACAGAAACCTCAGGTCCTACAGTCACCCCAGCCCAGTGGTCCATTTAGGCACATCATCAAGCCTGGGTCTTGCAGGTCAGACAAATTAAAGGAAGGTGTAAAAAACACGGGATTTTGGCCAATTGCTACTTTTTCTGCAACTCTCCCAGTCCCTTTAGTTTTAGTTTGGCCCCTTGTTATCTGCAAAGGAGTATTTCCTCATCATCCCAGCTTCTGCAAAACTTCTTTGAGTACCAAAGGGAAAACACTTGTCACCAGCACCACAGTGCTCCATTCATCCCATCCTACTTTGACCAGGTGACATCCTACCAGTCTCCCCAGCAGGTGATTACCATTCCAGGTTGTTCCTTTCACTTATTAACTCTTATGGGCTGACCTCCAGTTAAGTGTGGTGCTGAGTCTCGTCTGATGAACCCGGTGGCACTTGATAAATAGCAACAGACTTTTGCCACCGGGTTCACCAGATGAGACTGACACTTTGTAAAAGCATTGGGAGTACATCTTAATGAGCTGGGTTTTCTTCCCAAGGTTTTGTACATTTTCTGACACCTCTACCATCCCACTCTGTTTCCAAGAGCAAATTACTGAAAACTTTCTCCGCTCTGGGTGCAGGTGGAGCTCCGGCTCATCACTGTGTTGCAAGAGGAACTCAGTAACGTGATAACCTGTATCTCAAACTACAGCCTGAACTTCCCGATTCTGTGAAGTCTGTTTCTTTGTTGTGAAGCCGTGATGCAGGAGCAAAGTGTTGAGTACAAAAGTACAGGCTCTGAAATAAAAACTCTTCCACAGGCAGGGATCTACCTGTAGGTAAATTCAAACCTACTCAGGTTTCAGGGAGTCTGTTCCCCCTCACTGCACCTTCACCTGGGTACTAAGTGCTTGTCTTCCCATAGACCCAGTCAAGCAATCAGCTTCAGGTATCCAACTCTGCAGCCATACTCTGAAGCTTAATGTTATTCACATATTTCAGTGATTCATTAAAACAGAACTTACACTGAAAGTCTAATTAAGGCTGAAGTTCCACATTCATTTCCAGAGCAGTAAAAGGCAAGTTATGTAAACTCACAGCAAGTAATTCTTCTTTTACCAGAAGAGCAAGATAAAAGCATAAAACACATCCATAGGCAAAATAGTAAAAGAGGGGAGCAAAGGTTTTGGCAGACAGTACGTAAGAGAAGGAAGTCTAGAAAGACATTTTTATTTGCATTTCTTACATGACATTCTCTGGACTTCCCCTCCACCTGGAATACATCAGAGGGAAGTGGAGCGACCAGTGAGATGGCTACTGTATAGCCCTGAGATGACAGCAGCTCTTTTTGACCAGAAAAATTGTCTGTCTCATTCTCCTCCTCCCCAGCCTCCCTCTCTCCATACCTGGGGCTGGAATGCTCTCACTGGCACAGGTTCAGAATTCAGGCTCCCAAAGGAATCAAGCAGAGGGAGCCCACTGAGCCCAACTTCTCTCTGCACACAGCTCCCTGACTCACCCCAAAATCCTTCCTATCCAATGCCACCAAAATCTTCATCCCAACTGCTCTGACTAGATTGTGAACAACATCAAGGCAATGTTGAGGCATAGCAAAGAGCAAGACAGATGCCCATGCTGAAGGGGCCAATACAACAGCACAAAAAGGATACCAGGGTGAGGGAAGAAGAAAACATTCAGGGAGGGTAGGCAACAGGGTTAGAAGATGATGCCAGTGTGAGCACTCCAAATTACAGAGGTTCTTGGAGGTGGGAGCAAGAAGCTTGGTTTTGATTCAGTACCTGATAAAAAAGGAATAGTAGAGGTGATTGCTGCAACTATCAGAATGGGTTTGAGACAGCAGAAGTGGGTATCACCCAGGCCACCAACAGAGATTGTAGCAATGACAATGTGAACTGTGTAACACATGAAGGTTTTAGTATGGGCAATGGAGAATAGTGAGATGTTTGGGATATTCTTATTTTAACTGGCATCTGGGATACTTGTGCTTATACGTGCTTAGGCTGGGTTGATTTGGAAACCCCGTGGAAAAGAAAAAGTCAAGAGAAGACCAAAATTATATGCCACAGATGTGGGAAAAGACAGAATCCTTTATGCTTTGAGATTGCTGATTTATCTAATGAAGAACACAACACTTGTCATAAAAATAATTTCAGCCAACCCCACGAGTCCCAAGAGAGGAATGGATCCTGCTTAAGAGACCTTTTGCAGACAATGGGGTAAGTATGGCAGATTGCTGCCTTACAAATCTCAGGGCAGTAGTTGGAGGTAAAATGGATTTATCCTGAGACAAAACATATTCTGAGGAACAGCTGCTAAAATTGTATCAGAACATCTCCAGTATGAAACCCTTTATTTTAGGTTATGTTTTTGCTTAGTAAGTATTTTCATCCTGAGATTTCCCCATCCTAATATAGCAAAACACTTTTGCAGTATTTAGCTCTCTTCTGGGAGTTACTAAAATAAAGTGCATTGTTAACACAGTGTATTATTTGCTTACAAATAGAGCAACGCCAATTAAATCCTCTCCTTTAATAAGAAATTAGTAACTCTACGCTGGACCTTACCAGTGCTGCTCAGCTTATCTGAGGATACATCAGCTTCTGATTTAAAGACTTTTGTCTGGGTCTGATAAATCTTATGTCTGGTCCCAAAGCAGACACCAATTTTGTCTCTTACTGTCCACTGGTATTTATGGCCTTTCACTGTCATTCTCTATACACCCTGCTACAAACTTCTATACACCTGGTAATTTATAATGTGGGCTCTCAGATTTCCTTCCTGGGCATTGATAAATAAATAAAACAAATATTAAAAAGTAGATACCATGATTGATTGTATTATATTTTTTAAATTAGTTTGGCCAAGAAAACCCATGCAATGTTAAAATACAGGTGACGAGTAAGTGTGAAAGAAAAAAAAAAAACCTGCAAGAAGAGAGTGTGCCTTTATCAATGCCATATCAATTTCCTTCACCACTGCAAAGCAAGAAGCATGCTCCCCTTATGGAAAAAAAAACCAGTGGATTTATAAAGGCTGAAAAACTACCTTCATTTACCATTTCTAGAAAACCAGAACACGTCAGATTGTCACAAAAACAACCAGAAGTTGAGGGTTAGGCAAGCTGAGTGCAACTGTGGAAGACGAATAACTGAGCAGGAGCTGCTGCCCAGCCACTGACAAGGGAGCTGAGGTACAGGTGTGATATTAAATGCCTCGCTGGCTCGGACAGGGATGTTGCAAGCTCTCACTGCAGAGCCGAATGTGACCTGTGCCAGTGGCACCTCTGCAGAGTCCTTTTTGATTTTAATGCCCGTTGCTGGATTGGTGTAGCCTTATTGATAACAACGTTACAGCAAATGGAACGATATGTAATTTACAAATGCAGCTTAGTGCCATGAGCCTCTCCATGTGATAGGATGATTTGACAACTGCCCTGGCTGCTACAATATATACTCACAAATACTGCAGTGCACACAGGGTCTCATTATCAGGGAGAAATCAGCAGGACAGCCATAAAACAAATACGACTCACATAAGCACACTGCTGAGGAGACTGTCTGCAATATATGCTCTGATTAATGTCTGGCATGGCAGCAGTGCAAGTTAATGCTTTCTTGAGTCTTGGATGACGTGCTTGAAAAGATCTTTGGGAAGGTCGTGCCCACTTTTATGACTTGACTGCAAACTGAGCAACCCCCCAAATGCTGACCTTGGATTTGACTGCAGGGTAAGTGCTGGAGGAGATTGCTAATTGGGGAAGCTTCATGGATGCCTATGGCAGCTCCTTGTCTTACCACCATCTTTTAGGGTTAAATTCCTCACAGTTTCACAGGAGGGAATGAAGCATTCAGTCTTTCTAATGCCCGCTGCTGTCTGCAAGGGATAAAACAGCCTTTGAAAAAGTTTGGAAGAACTTCTGCAAATAAACTTCTCTATGACCAATGCACTTAAAATAGCTTCAATCCTGCAAGTATCAAACAGTCTCAGGCCCTGACTCTCCCTCTGAAACGCAACTGGACTATCACAAAGAAGATGCCCTATAAAAAAAAAAAAAAAAAGAACATAAAAGCACTGAAATTATGTAGAAACAAACACAAAGAGGCTTCTGCCCAATGCGGTGAGAGAGAAAATGATTAAATCGCATGAAAAACCTGTTGCTACCGCTTCTGCATTTGGCCAACAAAGAGGGCTGGAGAGGCCCCGCTCGGTAAATACCTACTCTTGTTGGATCAAAGGGGTAAGAATGGAAGCGAGTCCTCGGGCTTTATGGACTTGATCCAGTTGGTTTTTCTACTAATTTCTGTGGGCTTTGGCTGGTGTCCAGACAGCAGAAACAACCAGGAGCAGGGCTAGCCTTGCCTGGCAAGTAGAAGTCCTGCCAGCACCACTGATTTTTACTGTCTCTGTCCTAAACACGGGCTTTCTGCTCAACTCTAGAAGGCTCCATAAGCTGCAAAAGGCTTATTGGAGGCCAGAAGGGTTTTAGCCAGACCCAGGAATGCATACAGCTGCACAAAGATACCCACCGTGGTTGCTCCCAACACCTTCCATCAGTCCCTGTTCACGTTCAGCCATCCTCATGTTTGGCAGCACAGTGGTTGTGATCTCTTCTGAGCACGGACACCAGCCAGAAAGTTCTATTTTGGCCAAGCAGCTCTGCCTGGCTCTGCTCCCTCGAGGAAGGACTGAAAAAGGAGCCTCCTCTGGGCTTCCTAGTAGGGGAGCCTTCAGCCTGAGAAGGGCTCAGGGGCCAGGGAGATGAAAGCAGATGGTTTGCTTACCCCACTGTGCTGTCACAAGGGCTGTCAGAAACGCAGGAGCTCTTGGAATAAAGTTTCTGGGGCAGTTCTTCCTGTTGCCTTGCTTCCAGTAATGACTTTGTGCTTGTTTACATTAGAGAGTTGTACTACCAGTATTTTATACAACCGTAGGTAAATCAGTACAACACCTGTATTGTATCCAACGTTGCCTTGGTGTGAAGCTGAGTGTAGTATTTCTGAGTCCTGAAAAAGCAAGCCAGCAATGTGCCAAATGGATACTTAGAGAAATGGGAATGCTCTTGTATTGTCTGACATTTCGAACTCACTAATGACCACAGACTTACTGTGAAATTGTAATTGGTTTACTAAAAATAAGACACTGTTAGATTGCAGTATACCTAGTTCACAGCACCCAAACAGGAATTAACACCTTGTTTCTTTTTGTAATCTTATTTTTTCTCAACTTATTTATTAAAGAGGAAAGGGCAAAATGAACAATTAATTATATAAAATAAGGGATTTCTGTCAAGTAGCATAATTCATATGAACACAAGATTCTGCCTAACATTTTCAGTGTACAAAGGCAACAAAACTCCACAAGTTAACAAATCCACCAAGCAACTTCATGGAAACTGCACTTGCACTTTGGGGCAGAAATTGCTCCACTTTTGGTAGAGCCTGTAACTATCAGGCTGCGACTGTGGGATGATACAGTCTCTAAAGGGACACAGCTCCTGCTCCCGGAGCATGTCTGCCATGGTGGACAGACCTTTAACTCTTTTGCTGGAGCAGGGCACCTCCACATTCTGGGCTGGAGTTTTCCAATTCGAACTGTAGGAATGACAGTATTACCAAATACTATTACTCTGAGAAGAGCTTTGTGACGATGCAATCATTAACGCTCAAAACCACCCAAATATTCTGGCATTTGCTGCTAATGGAGTTAAACAGTTGAGGTTCGTGACAGAAAAGTGGTGTCGGCGATGCAGACCCCGACTCCAGTGACAAAGAGCCTAAAGATAACACATCAAAGAAACAGATTAAATTAGTAACAAACATACCAATCAACAAACCTGACGTTTTAAGGTGCTAACTGTGGAAAATTACGGAAAATTGTGGAAAAAATGCCTATATATACCTAAAAAGTTGCTACCTTGCGGATATTACAATCCAGGCAAGGCAGCCTAGAGGAAGGAAAGGAAAGGAGTTTCCCCGCTGTACTTGTTGGAGGCTAAAGCACGGGCTGGAGACTCCGGCTGACACCACGCAGGGTGTGCGCAGGAGAGCTTTGAAGAGAACCCAGTGCTCCGCTCCGCTCCCTCTCCACTACCCCGCAGCCACCAGCACTCTCACATTCATCCCTTTTTCTTTCCGAGGGCAACAAAAACCTCAGCATCGATCCGGAGCCTCCATCCATCGCTCCCTGCCTCTGCCTCCCCTCCCGGCGCTGCTGCAGCCCCGGGGGCTCCGGGACAACCCACAGCGGCGACATCCTCGCCGCTTCCAAGCGGGGCCGGAGCGGCTCCGGCAGCCGCAGCTTCCCAGTGGGTTTCAGCGGCGTTTGCCGGGTCCGATCCCGGGCTGCGGTAGGAATTGCGCTGGGAACCTTGGTGGGGAACCGCGGCGGGGAACCCCGCCCGCCGACCCCGCACCCTCCTCCTCACTCACTCGCGGCGCTCACTTTTGATGCGATCACGGCTAATTAAAATTTAAAATTCAAATCGACTATCGAAAAGGTCATCTTGGAAAAAAAAAAAAAAAATCCGCCAGCATCTGGGATTTTTCAGCTGGCGCGCAACTAAAGATAAACCCCTCGGGGCGGGGGGCAAGGGGGGGTCGGGAGAAGGAAGCCCCGCGCCCCTCGCCCCGTCCCCGCGGCGGGGCAGCCCCCGCGGCACGTCGGGCTGCAGCGGGGCGGGCGGGCGGGGAGTTGGGAGCGGGACGGCGGCGCTGCCAATGCAGCGGCCGGGAGGGAAGGGAGGGAGGGAGGGAGAGAGGGCGGCAGCGGCGGCAGCGGCGGCGGCGGCGGCGGCAGGAGGAGAGGGAGGAGGAGAGGGAGGAGGAGGCGAGGGGGAGGGCGCAGGCGGCAGCGCGCACCGGCCGGCGGCGGCGGGGCTGGCCGGGGCGGCGGGGCCATTGTGTGGCACCAGACGGGGACACGGCGCTCCCTCGCGCGCCCTCAGCGCTCGCCCGCACCCGCCGCTCGCAGCAGCAGCGGCGACGGCGGCGGCGGCGGCGAAAGTATCGCGAGAGCGGCCGGCGAACAACCTGCTCCCCAGCCCCGCGCCGCGCCCGCGGAGCGCCCGCGCCACCGCGCACATGCGGAGCCCGAGCGCCGCCGCCGCCCGCCGGTGAGTAACGCGGGCTGGGGGACACCCGCCGCCCCGCCTGGGGAAAGTCCTCCCCGCAAAGTTGGGTGTAAAAAGGTGTGGGGGGGCGAGCGGGGGGGGGGAGAGGGAGGGAATCCCAAAAGCGCCTCCGCGGTGCTCCCCCCACACACCCCTTCGCACCGGCGAAGGTCACCGCGGCGGGGTGCGGGGAGCAGCAACTTTGCGGCGGGAGGTAGGGTCCGGTTTGCGGAGCAGGGGGGTGCTGGGGGTGGTGGTTGTGGTGGTGAGAGTGTCCGTGGGGGGAGGCGGGCTCGGGGCAAGTTTGTGGGATTTAATCGCGGGCTATAAATGGGGCTGCTGGAACTTTAAAAGGCAGCAAGCTGTGGTTGGCTGGTAGCGAGATTTGGAGTAACATATGGCATTAAAAGGCGCACAGCTGGAGGTAGCATTTCCATCGCAGTGAAGTCAGAGCAGCTGACTCTCCAGCTTGCGGTGTAATTAGCAAACCGAGCACTCCTCCTTCCCCTCCCTCCCTCCTCCTCCTCCCTCCCGCCTGCCTCTCTCTCTCTCTCTCTCTCTTTCCCTGCTCTCCCCCCTCCCTCCCTCCCTCCCGCCGCGCCTCGCTCGCACTCGCACCGCGCTCCCTCCTGCCCGCCCGGCTCCGCGCCCCGCGCAAGGTAAGCGCCCGGCCGCGGCACGCAGCCGGCTGCAGCCCCAGCCCTGCCCTCCCGCCGGCCTGCCGACGCTTATTTTCCTCCTTAGCTTTTAATAACTTCAAGGGAAACTTTTTCCTCTCCCCCCTCTTTTATTCCCCCACCCCAGCCCCCCGCCCGCCCCTTTCCGCATGCGGGGGCCGCGGCCGCTCCCGCCCCGCGCCCCCCTCCCGCGGATCCGCCGCTCCAGCCGCCGCTGTTTTGTTGTGATTCGGTGCATAACGACTGAGGATAAAGTTTAAATGTGCGTGCGTCTATGTGTGTGTGTGTGTGCGTGACGCGGAGAATATGCTTTATTAAAAGATGCCCCAAGTTAGCGTTGCTGGGAAGACAGCCTGGGAGTTTACGGTTTTTTCTTTTTCTTTTCGGGGTGTGTGTATGTGTGCTTTCCTCCGCTTAATTTTATTAAAGTGCTTATTGGGAGAAACAAAGGTTGGAGGGGCTGCTGCTTTACTAGCTTTTGTTTACTTACAATCAAGTTTTTCCTGTTCGGAGCAGGTGCGAAAGGATGAGAAGCATGTTGTGTTGGTTTTTTTTTTTTTCCCTCCCCCCCTTAATAAAACTATTACAGACAATTAACAGTAAACGTTATCTCCAAGGCTGTTTCTTTGGCTTGGGTTACCAAAAAGCCGATCTGTTTGTTACAGCTGCTAGGAGGCTTTAGTTTACAGTAGCATTCAAGTTTTTCCTGTTTTGAACAGGTTATGAAGGAAGAATGGAGTTTCCAGACCATAGCCGCCAGTTGCTGCAGTGTCTGAGTCAGCAGCGTCACCAGGGCTTCCTGTGTGACTGTACTGTTTTAGTTGGAGAAGCTCAATTCAGAGCTCACAGAGCCGTTCTTGCCTCTTGCAGTATGTACTTCCATCTTTTCTACAGGGACCAGTTAGACAAAAGGGATATTGTGCATCTGAACAGTGACATTGTCACAGCCCCTGCCTTCAGCCTGCTGCTCGAATTCATGTACGAGGGAAAGCTGGAATTCAACAGTCTCCCGGTGGAAGATGTGCTGGCTGCGGCGAGCTACCTTCACATGTATGACATTGTGAAAGTCTGCAAGGGCAAGTTGAAAGATAAAGAATTATGTCCGGAAGAGAAGATTAATGATGAGGCGGCTAGTTTGGAGAAAGCGGAGCATTTTCTAGACGCCGGAGTGCCCCTGGTCCACGAGTTTGACCCAGGAAACAAACAAAAATTCAGCGTTGCAGAATACGAGAGAGCAGCAGGCAAAGAAAAGGTCAGCAGTCACCCCGCCTGGTCCTCTGATCATATAAGTGTCAGCTCTGTGCCGACAGAGGCAGAACCGTGCGCCGCAGCAGCTGGAAAAACAAAGGCTAATGTCAATAGTTCCACAGGACCTTTGTCCCAAAGGTCTGTTAACCATCCCCTGGCTTCGAGTGATGTGGACTGTGCGCTGGATTTGTCTTTCAAGCCCGTGCCGGGGAGAGATTCTTTACACCCCTCCTATGTCTTTGGACAGCTGGCTTCCGACAGCCAGCAGCAGGGTACCGAGCCACTTGTTAAAGATGAACAAGACTTGCTGTCAGATCAGGAGGACAGTGAAGCCAGGAGTCCAGAGAGTCAGCATTTTGGGAATTCAGCCAAAAGCCTAGTGACAGGGTTAGGACACATGTTCGCGGGGAATGGCAGCTCTCATGCCCGAGAGGAGGATATAGATCAAGAGCGAGACGAGAGCGAGGACGACATGGATTCGTCGGACATCTCCTCGGGTGTCCTCGTGCCTCCTGGGCATATCTGCATTTGTCCCCTCTGTAGCAAGGTGTTCCCGAGCCCACACATCCTTCAGCTGCACCTGAGCTCTCACTTCCGTGACAAGGACGGCTCCCGGACCCGCCTGTCCCCCGACGGGTCAGTCCCCACTTGCACCCTCTGCGGAAAGACTTTTTCTTGCATGTACACGTTAAAGAGGCACGAGAGGACTCACTCGGGGGAGAAGCCCTACACCTGCGGCCAGTGCGGAAAGAGCTTCCAGTATTCCCACAACCTCAGCCGCCACGCGGTCGTGCACACCAGGGAGAAGCCCCACGGGTGCAAGTGGTGCGAGAGACGCTTCACGCAGTCTGGGGATTTGTACAGACATATCCGCAAATTTCATTGTGGCCTTGTAAAGTCCTTGGTTGTTTGAGATGTGTGATTTTTTTTTTTTTTTTTAAATATCCCCCCCCAGCCCTTTTAAAACAAAACAGGAAAAAAAGGCAGCATCTGAATTTTAATTTCCCCCCCCCTTTCCTTTATTTTATTTTGGTGATATTCACTTCAGGTATATGATCTTTAAAAGATGCAGAGGTATACACTCCAGAGGCCTTTCAATGCAATCCTTCCACCTCTCCAACTACCACCTTCCCCTGCCACCCTCCCTACCCAGCACTGTCCTTTAGGTCTTCTCTTGCGCACCCATGTTACATTATTAATGTGAAATGATCTTAAGTAATTCTGCAATGATTTAGCATCTGTTTTCACACTGGAAGTACTTTCTTCGTGGTCAGGGTTTTGTTGGTTTGGTTTTTCTTTTTTTTTTTTTCTTTTTTTTTTTAGCTTGAAGAAAGATTATCAGCAAATTGCAGAGAAAAATTTGGATTCCTTTAAGCTCCCCTAATGCTCTCTGCGTGTTGCAGAGAATCATCTGAAGAGTTGAACTATGATTTAAATACATTTTGGTGTAGAGAAACTTGTCCACACTTCTCAGAGTGAGCAGACGTACTTTTATTTTCTATGGTTAGATGAGACATTAAATTGGCCCAAATTTTAAAGGGGTTGAGGATTCCTGGCTGCGTCTTTAGTATTGTTCATTTTTTATTCTCTTTATTCCATTAGTGTAGTTCCACAGTTGGTCCTAAAATCTAAATGAGAAGTTTTTGCCTCGGGACTTGACTTAAATTTTCCCCTCCCACCCATTCTTCTCACTGGGCTTGACCTACTGAAAAGCTACTTTTGAGCATAGAATGTAGATGGAAAAACTCTTTCTGTCCACAGCGTATTCACTCCCAAAACATTAAGGATGCACACTAAGACATACAAAAAAATCATACGATAAGTGAATATTTTCATTCCCATATTGAAACCCAGAGGCTGATCCTGTCCCCCTTGGAGGGGACAGCAGCCCTAAAGTGGCCAAATACCCCTCCCAATATCAGGCTCCTGGGGTTTCTTAGTTCAAGCTGACTCGTACCTTGTGTATTAGGAGATGCCCTGCTGTCTTGTCCAAAAAGTTTGCTGCCGTGCTAAAATAGCAGCACGAAATTATATTTTATTTTATTTTTTGTGAAGTTGGTGAATCCCTCTGAGCCAGATCGTGCAATCAGCGGTGTTTCGAAGGGGCAGCGTGAAGACGAACCGCTGGAGGGAAAGCGTGGCCTAACTTTCTCCCCCGTGTCCCACCTTTTCAGGGGAAGTTTTTGGGGGTATTTTTAGGTGGAGTATTTTGTTTTAGGGTTTTTTTTTTTCCTCTTAGTTTGTTTGAGGCTGCCTGTAACTATAGCCAGTTTTACTCCAGATAACTCAGTTTCTTGCCTAATAGAGCATCCTTTGGTCTGTGCATGTCGGCGGATATCAGATTATTCCCTTCCAGTCAAATTACCCATTCAAGGTACATGTACATGGGACTGAACTATAATAATAATAATAATATCTGGGGGTTTTGAATGTCGTTCTGCTGCATTAGCGTTGCTTCACCAGCTTTCCTGACACTCCTGGAGTTGTTTTGTGAAACTTAAGCATTTATTTTAAAATGAATTTGAAGCACTGAGTTAGATTATTTTAAAAAGTTGTGCTTAAAATACTGTATTGTATCTTATGAAGAAAAAACTTCCCAATGCCTTTCCCCCTCTGGTCCAAAAACTGAGCACTACCTACATAAATAATATGGGATTGACTTTTTTTTTTTTTAATAAGTACTTCCTCTTTTAAAGAAAATCAGGATATACTTGTTACAGCCTCTTCTTATTATTCATCTCTTAAACTATGAATGTACATGTAATGTGAAATTTTGCTTTTATTTATAGTTTTGGGTTTTGTTTTCAGTCTGATTTCTCAACTGTAAAATATTTTTGCTGAACTTGTTACATATGAAAGTTGTGGGAGAGTACTGTATCTTGAACATAAGTGGCTTTGGTACTGTGGTCTTATTCTACTTAATCAGTTTTTTCTTTTTTTCTTTTTTATTTTTGCTGTGATTGGAAATAGCACTGAACAAAATCTACTAAAATTAAGTTATTTTTCTTTCTACTAAAATTAAGTTATTTTTTTCTCCTGAAGATACTTGATATAGTATTTATTAGATTTTTTTTTGTTTTTGTTTTTGAAGTGGAATTATTACTGTTAATCTATTTCAAAACTAGTTAATTTACACTTCACTTTAAATTTTATAACAATGGGTTTTGCATGTTGAGCAACATGTAAAGAGTTTAATGTAGAGTCAGCATTACTGAAGCTGGTAATCTTAATTTTGCATTCTTGTGACACTTTTGTTTGCATTTCAGTCTTCAATTACTGTGTGTTTTTATTTTTTTAGAAGATCATAAAATAGGATGTGCCATAAGAACATCATTAGCGTATGGAGCAGGGAAAAGTTGAAACAAGTTTGTGTCTGATCTTAGTATAGAAATAATTCATTAAACTGATGCTATGAGCATGCTCTGTACTGCAGTGAATATGGGGCAAAAGTTGTTTTTGTTTTGGTTTTTTTTTTCTTAAATAAGGAAAAAAAAAAGACTTTCTCATTCTTGACTACATCATGAACACGCTGTTCTCATAGTCTGGTATTTGTGTTCCCACTCCTCATAGCTTGAATTTATAAAGTAAAGAAATGTTTGCACTTATTTTTGTTCTTAAGGTGACTTTTTTTGGCTATCTCTCTGTGTGTCTCTTATTTTTAAGTTGCAATAGCTTGGAGCATGTTTTCAAAATGGTTCATGGCTCTACGGAGAAGTACTAAAACATGGCACACTTAACACTTGTCTCTTCATAAACTATTTCTCTGTGGGGTGGTTACTGTCTCCGTAGGGAACGGTCCTGCTCTGCATTTTAAACACTGGATTTGTCTTCTACTACAAACAAATACTGTGAAGTTAATGTAAAAAAAAAAAAAAATCATTGATATTTTTAATTGTTTTTAATCTTGGTGCAGTTCAGATTAAATATGTATATTTAAAGACACTAATTTTTGTGGGAGAGTTTTATAGTATACAGTATGTAGAGAAGCTATTGGAATGGAATATATTTTATAAAAATGTTCTATCACTGTTTTATAGTGAACTATTTTTCCTTCAGTGTTAGTGTAATACTGTTAGTCTAGATATGACAATCGCAGGAAGAGTGATTCAAGCTACTGTTAGCGCTTAGTTTTGCGTGGAGTTCTGTTTGCAACTGTATTGGTATGTGCTGTACAATGTGACAATCGTGACTAGGATTGTTGTTTATAAATTTACACAAAATAAAACGTGCTAGAATTGTAAGCTTGAGCCTCCTCCCCCCTTTAGCGGAAGGGGTGTGGTGTTTGGGGTTTTTTTATTCCACATTAATATTTGTTATTATTTATAAATATTTTATAATTTGCTGTTTTTCTTATAATTATTATTATATACTTTAATAATTCCTTTCTTTTTCAGGGCCATGTGGAATTTTAGGCCTGTGAGGAGCTGCCATGTCTCAGTCAGAGCCTGACTGAGCATTTCCTTAGTCACTGGGCTGGACCTAAACCAGCACCACTTCTGCATTTTAACCAGAGTTACCGGGGATGTTTGAAGCGGCTCAGCTGTCCCTTGAGTGAGCTGTGTATCAGCCCTGCCCTGAGTGGTGCTGTGACAGCCACGGGTGGGTGCTGGTGGCCAGGTGACAAACCTGTGAATGCAGAGGTGATATGGTGGCCAAGGACAGCCCAACAAAGGCACTGGTGCCACCGGTGGGCTGATCCCAACACCACATGGGCTAACTGGCATGAAGGGCTTCTCTTTAAGTGCTGAATCTCTCCTAACCTTGGCAGAGCTGAGGTCTGATCCACTCCTGCTAATGTCCCCCTTAAAACTTGGGCTGAGTTCAGCAGGAGCTGGGCTTGGGAGGGAGAAGGCACAAGCTGTCCTTGCCAGCTGCTGCTCAGGGGAGGACAATAAGCTGGTGTGCCTGTTTGCTGGTTTGTGCCTGTACTGTGTGCACTGTGCCTTGTGTTTCTTAATTATTTGGAAGTGAAGTATCCCAGAAGAATCAAACTGCCTCAAAATGTTGCTGGTGGAAGGGTGGGCAGGTTATAGTTAATGCTGGTGGGGAGGCACAGCAATCTCTCCCCTCCCGCTATCATGTAGCTGCTGCTTTGCAGTCATCTCAAAATAGGTGGTTATTTCTTTCCTTCAAGCATGTGTCCTTCCTTATAGATCCTGTGCCTCCATCCCCATCTGCAAGGAGGGCAGAAAGCTGCTGAAGATGCGTGGTGATCCTGCTGCAATGTGGTGAAGTGTTAGAAACTATAAATATTTATATTTTTTTTAGGTTTTTTTTTTTTTTTTTTTTAATTTCCCCCCCTGAGAGATGGGTGTCCCTGCTAATTTGCAGCGATCTCTTTCCACTCTTTTCTGCTGTTTTGGATGTATGGAAGAACATTCGAAGGTGTTCTATCTCCTCCCTGCCCCAAAAAAGAATTACATAAATTTTACCCAAATCTGAGTGCTGTGCTGGGGAAGGAGGAGGCAAAAGGCTTTTCTTTGAGGGCGAGGGTGCTCAGAAGGAAGCAAGCTTGAAGCTAAACCTGGGAGGTGGATGGCTTGCAAACAGACTATAAATAACTGTGAGTAGATTGAGGAGAGCAGCCCACATCTCCTCTGGCATGGGCATGCTGTGCCCATTTTCTTTGTTGATAGCAATTGCTAATGTGAATTCTGGCACTCCAAATCCTGATGCCTGTTGTTCTGATAACATAATTAAATCTTAGGAATGTGAAATATAAAAAGCTTTGAGAAGAAACCAGGCCACTAAGCGGATACTGGGGGGGGGGGGGGGGGGGGGGTGCAGGCTGCGTATGTACCAAATAAGCAATAGGATTGCTCTAGGCAGGATTCCCTGCCTTGCCAGCTCATGGCTATGTTGGGAGTGATCCTGCCCTTCCTTGTGGGAAAGGGGGTGACCCCTGGGAGCATCTGCTGTACTAATCCCATGCTGCAAGGGCTGTCATCTTCCAGGATTACAGCATGTCACGGGCTCCTTAGGTAGGCAAGGGTCAGCCCTGCCAATGCCAGCAGTTTGGGTTCCTGCTGCCCTTGCAAAGCCTGGTTCTCCTTGGGATGAGTGTTGGGAAACATTTTTGTTTATTTTTAGCTTTTGTTTTGAAGTGCTAAGTGCCTTCTGGAGGTGGTCTGGCCTTGGTATGCACAGAGGTGGCTGTGGATTTCCAGGTGCATCTGGCTGTGTGTCATCAAATGCTGCTGTGCAGCTGAAGACCACAGAGAAATGGCTTTTTCCTAGCTTAGGTGATGGGGTCTGGGTTTGGACCAAGTGCCTCCCAAGCACTGAGGGAGGGTTCATGCTGATCCATGGGAGTTGTCACCAGGTGAGGTCCCTGGTGCTGTTGGATCCTACGTTGTTGGAAGCACTGCGTGAGTAGATCTTATTTGTTGCTCAAATTAGATTCTTGCAAGTGAAATAGGCCTCCAGGCACGTTAATGAGGGAGGTCCCCCATGAGAAGGTGGAGGGGTAGAGGGGTCTTTATATTGCCCAGCTGGTTGGTAGTACTGTCACCTTCCAGTGCTTCCCTGGTGCGTGGGGTCAGACTGTGCCACCCTGAACTTCGCTTGCCCACGAGTGTCTTTCTGTGCTGTTCTGCTGAGCAAGGTGCACAGCAGAACATGAAACAGCAGCGGTTATCTGAGGGAATCAATGGCAGGTGTGACCCAGCAAAAACAGCCTATGTAGGGCAAAGCTGGGCTCAAGTCTAGCCTACTGTGCAGTTGGTGTGTGAATACGCCTTGTCCTGCGAGGAGGAGGAATCACGAATGGAGCCACGACTGACTGCCTGGAGAAATCTTTATCTCAAATGACTTGATGTTTTGTGCTGGGGAGGACCCGGCTGGAAATGCTGCAGGTTGAGCAGCTTTGACCAGCGACACGTCTTGGAACAACTGAACTGAGGGATCCCAGTTTATTATTTTTCAGAGGTGGGATGAGCCGCTGCAGAGAGATGCCAAGTGCTTTCCAAGCATGCACCCTCTGTGTTTGTGCTGTAGCCCTACGCTCTTCCTGACACGCTCTTTTCATCCCAGTTAAAAAAAAAAATTGCAGTTTAACAGGAGGAGAGTGAGCAAACACACTGGTTATTGTTACCTGTTTCCTGTTTGTTTTTCCCTCTTGTACAGCTGCTCACTTCTGTACACAGCTGGCTCCCCTGCCCTTTCAAAATGATGTGTTGCAGAAAACTGAAGTACTTGCCAACCTGGCTTTACAACAAAAACCAAACAACAAAACCAAACCCAACTACCCCTCACAACCCCCCGTTAATATTCTTGGGCCTTTGTACATCAGCCTCATATGTGCCCTACCCCACCTAGAGGAGTTTGGTACAGATGGGGATGAAGGGTGGTGCTACCACCAGCCAAAGCAGCCTGGGCCAGGCAGTGCTGCCAGCGTTTTTCAGTGGCAGAGAGTGGGCTCTGGCGTCCCAAGGGGTTTTGAAGGCTTTTCCCAAGGGGTTTTTAAGCAATATATGTTGTAGATGTCAGGATAGAATTGCTAGGAAAGGGATGGTATCAGTCTTAATAACATAGGAATTTGAGAAAACAAAGTTCAAATGACCTTATCCACAGGTTACTTATCCCTAGGGATAACTCAGCCCACACACTAGGTACTCTCTGTTCCCCAACCTTCTTTATCTCTCTCTCTTTTCTGTGCTATCCAGGTGGTGTTACGAACCATCTGCTGCAGTGATTCAGCAGAATCCATTTAGCGCTTTCCCAGAGAGGCCAGCATCTGCCAGGCAAGGGGGAGACCGTGGGGAAGCCCAGCACATCTGCCACTGTGTCTGCCAGCAAGGTCTGGGGTCAGCCCCCAACCTCCTCCGGGCCGCCCCGCGGGGCGCAGGTTGTGTGGGGGAGCACAGCGATCTTCACCCTCATCCTCGTGGCTTGTCTGGCTCGATCCGGGTGGTTAATTATCAAATGGCTGATTTGGCTTTGGAAGGGAAGAACTTCCTTCGCACTTTGTGGTGTTCTGCGGTGTCTGGCCAGTGTTTGGCAGGCGCTGGACTTCCTGGCTGGCACAAGATGGGAAAAACACGGTGCCATCTTCGTTCCCAAGGTCGTGCTGAGAGCAATTGGACTCAAAAGCACCTGTGCATAAATACATGATCTCCAAGGTGGGGGCAATAAGGGGCTGGATTCCCCTGTGGGGCAGTAAGGCAGCTCCAATCCAGCAGGATTTTGCAGAACAAATGCTGTCTGGGGGCAGAAAGGGTAAAGCCAGTTCTGCCTTGGGTATCTGGAATTCCTTGGTGTAGGAATTTGCCTTGGGGCAGTTCTTGGGGAGTGTGAGAATTGCTTGAATATTGTTCTGGGATGGGGGGAAGATGATCTTTCAGATAACATGGAGAATTTTGTTAGCAGTGCTGACTTCCCAACCTATTGGTAAGAGTCAAGCTAATGCTTGGCAGCAACTGCCAAATACTGTGTCGGTATAAAGAGTAACTACCTGGCAGTGTTTTCAATGCCTGTACATATCTGAGCCTCTGGCAGGAAACATAATAGATTTTGTGTTCAAAAATCCATTGCATCTGTGCAATTGGTAATGGCAATGAGCACGGAAAGAGGACCAGGAACATCACATTTCTCATGTACCGGAAGGTATCTTTGTTTCATAGAGGGCCACTGACGTTTGGAGGAGCAGAAGCTGCTCTATCCCTCATTTTGTAAATTAGATAAAAATATCTTAGTTTTGTTGTACTAAGAGTAGTCACAGTGACTGGGGTTTCAACCCTTCTGATGTCTAATCAGCTGTCAGAAGAAGCTGTTTTCCTTGTAATCATTTCCTCAGAGACACTTTTACACATCTAACAATTTTGTTTCTGAAAATATTTTGTAAGCAAACCCTTTCACCATGTTGCTGTCAGAGGATATACACCAAATCCTTGGAAGAGGAGGGAAAGAGACCTTGTCTGGGCATCTGGTCTGTCCTGCTCCGGGGCAGTTTTACCTGACAGATATGTGTCTAACCTGCTTGTGGGACCCTCATCGGGCATTCTATTGATGTCCACCTCTCCCTTAGCCTAGAAAACCCTTTTTTCCCCCCTGATATCTAGTCCAGGTCTTATGCTCTGATGTTTTACCTTTGCAGGTGGATAAGGAGGGAGGCTCTACTGGCACTGTGATGACTGAGATGCAAAATGGGCTTATGTGGGGGACTGACCCAGTTTATAAACTAGACCTGGATGCAGTCTTGGGCAAAGCAGCAGAGGAGCTTATTCTAAAGCCCCCTGGATGTTTTATTTCATAGCCAGTAAGATATAGGAAGCCCCAGGGCGTAAGCTGCTGTCTCTAGGTGGGCAGCATGAGAAATGGGCTGTTGTGTCAGTGCCTGCACAAGTGCCTTCTGTAAAATGCACAAGGTTAAGGCTGTTTGTTCTTCAGGACACTCTTAGGGACTGACCTCTGCTTGGCCAGCAGTAGGCTGTGTTCTTCTGGGGCTTCTCTTAGACTTTTGCTTAAGGTAGAATTTTGATCTCTTTTTAATGAACACAATTTAAATTTTTTTTTGGGGGGGAAAACCCCGGGTGTGATTGCCTTCCCTTTTTTTGTAGCCTTCAAACTGAACCTCTGGTTCTGACTTCAGAAATGACCTCATTAGCCTCTTACTAATGAAAGTAATTTCTCTTGCATTAATTCAAAAGTAAGGTCTTCAGATAGATTGTGCTTGGAAAAGGGGGGCAGGGGCCAGGCTACACCAGGGTTATTAACTGTGTGAGTCTCATTAGACTGGCGCTGGACCAGGGGGACAGTGTAGCCTGTGGTGGTGTTGGTAAGTGAACAAGGTAGTGAATGTGAGGGTCCTTCCTGCCTTCAGCCTGGTAAGGTCTGAGCGCCTCAGCTGACAGGGGTATGGTGGACAAACTCACTGCTGGAGGGTAAGGGGTCCAGGGCTGCTGGGGGAATGCTGAGAAACACCTGGGCTGTGAGACCTGGTGCTGCAGGTGCCTGTATCTCTGCTCTGCTTCAGGCTGATGGAAGGGTGAAGCAGGATTAATGCCTTCTCACTGTCGTTCCCTGGTCTGGGCACTTTGTCTCCTGCTTCTCCTACACCTGGCAGACAAACTTTCAGCTCCATGCCTCTCAGGGAGTGTGGCAAGTTTGCTTAAGCTCAAGTTTACCCAGGAGGCTGTTTTGCTTTAGGTGTGGAGCAGGTCTGAGGGAGCTCTGCAGAGCTGCTGAGCTGCAATCCAATCTGAGTTTCAGTGCCATAAAAGTGGAGCACTGGATTCCACTCAGCTCCATGTATCCGGAGGTGTTAGAATCTCAAGCACTCGGTATTGTCCTGTCTGGACCTTCTTGAAGCTGGGGAAGGAAAGGAGCTGGAGTCAATGATGCCATTCAATGAAATAAGCCTGGGATAGCAGCACTTGCCTGGGAGGGTTGCAGGCAGAGCTTCAGCCTTTCACAGCGTTTTGGAACTTGAACATGCTGTTTTCAGCCTTACTGAGCGTCCCACTGCCTGGGGTGCAGCCAGCAGTGTCTGGAGGTTCGTCATCCCCTGCCGCAAGGGCAAGACTTGCCCAAAGAGACAGTGAAAGAGAGAGCCAGGCTTTGCACCCAATGGATGAGGACAATTTTGAGGAGGTCAGAATGTGGGTTGCAGACTTGAACAGAGAAGGTATGATCAGTTTTTGGGGCAAAGCACAGGGCTCTGGGCCATGGTCTCACCCTAAAATGGTGGTGATAGTGCTTCTGCTTCTTGTTGCTGGTGTAACGGGGCCGAAGTGCTCTGGCTCGTGGTGGGGCAGATGAGCTGCAATACTTCTGAGTGCTGCATTTAACTCCTCACCATCAACATAATCAGGAACTCCTGTTACCTCTAAAATTAGGCTAAAAAGTCACCCAAGACTTTCAACAACAAAAGCCACCTGCTTTACTGGGCTCGGGTTTTTTAAGCCTTGCTGCTTGTAAAACTAGAATTTGAAAGATCAGACAACACTTTGTTCTACAGTATTTGCAAACATCAAAAGATGCCAAAACTTACTGAGTACTGCTCTGAAGTATGGTGTGAGCCCAATGACTTCCTCGAAGTGTTCACATTGCCTCCAGTAGCATACTGGCAAGTTCTTGCAATGCTTTATATTCACCTTCAAATAAGAAGTTCTGGGGTTTTGTTTCATTTATTTCAAACCCAACAAAAAAATGTCAACTGCTTTTGGAATATGGAAACTTAGGGAGATTTATCTTGGAAATGATTTTTCAAAACATGCCTTTTTGTGTGTGTTTTTCTCTGTTCACTGGGTCTTCAGGGTATGCGATGCGGCTGCGTGCAGTTGATGGAGCACAGGGGAGTGCAGGGAGGTATCAGGAATGTAACTACAAAAGCCGAATTTGTCCCCCAGGATGATCTCATGCGCAGTCATGATATCTGGATCTCTCAATTCTCCTCTCAAGCTGACATACCTAAAAGCCTTGCTGCTAAAATGTCAGTGCTGGGAGTTTCCCTGGGAGAGCCTGTCTCCACATCATGACCTGGCACAAACTCCCTTAGCTTTTACAACTGTGTGGTGTTAAAGGGTTCTGTGGAAGGAAAATAGATGTAGTGAGAGCTCTTACTGCATCGCTGGCTTCTGGCACTGCAGCCAAAGCTGGCTGATTCAGTGGGTTTTAAAAAATGAGTTGAAGTCTGATTTTTTTTTTTAAGAGTTGTGTTTTTTAACTCTGCTAAGGAAAGTATTAGATTGGCAGCCTTTCAGGTAAAAGTTTTCAGGTTTGCCACCCCTGCAGATTTTCACATGTGGAGGTACCAAACTGGAGAAAATATAACACACTTTCTATAGAATTGGAAATTCTATAGAAATTGGAATTTCTATAGAATTGGATAGCTGGCTGTGTCCTGGGAAGCTCAGCCCCAGGGGGGCAAAGTCCAGCACAGCAGGGCAGAATTTTGCCCACGAAAGGCTGTAGAGCGGGCTCTGATGTTGCACAACAGTGTCAGCTCTACCTGTGAGCCTCTCCCTCTTCCTTGTGTACTTTGAAACCCCCAGGGAGGGAGAGCGGGGAATGAGTAAGTCATTGGGAACAGATGTTGCACAGTAGCAGCGAAACAAATATTTTGTGTTTATGCTACTTCCATTCAAGGGTAATGTTGACACCGATGTGTCTGTGTTAACTTGCCCTTTTCTCAGCAGAATCCTGCTGCAGACCCACCGGAGATGGTTACCCATAAAAGTCTACTTGGAGCGGGGTGAGCGCTGGGCTCCTGCATGCGTGTGTTTGGTTCCTAATTCTGCAAAGCCTGCTGGTTATTCCCTTGCTATGTGTCATTTCTTCCCCTGCCTGACCTGTTTGCTCTCCCCCTGCTGCCAGTGGCAGTTTGCTTTGCATAGGGAGCAAAGGCACTATGCAGAAGGACTCCAATTTTTATTTTTTTTTCAGCTTTTATTTATTTTTTTCCCCAAGGGTAAGAAGCAGATGCCCTGGTGGGTTTCATTTTTCTTCTTTTTTTTTTTCTGAAGAGACCTGACTGTTCCTCTCTCAGGGCTTTTTCATGTAGATATGATGGGCTTGGGGTGCACAGCTGCCCCTCCATCCCCTTGTTCTCAGCTTAGTAGGCTGGGAAGTGCCTGGTTCCCCAGCCCTGGAGGATATTATCCCTGTGGCAGCATCTGGCTCTTGGCAGGCTCTGTGGGCAGCCGCGCTGGCAGGGTTTGGAGTTCCCTTTTAGCTTTGTCGTGTGGTAATCTGTCAGTTGGCTCTTTGGGCTCCCTTGTTCTCCTGTGTGCCTTTTCTTCTTGACAAACCTCTGAATTCAGGGTTGGTCAAGGACAGTTTTGAGAATGCTCCTTGGAATTGCACAAGGCATTTCTTTTGCTTTGTTCCAAAGAGGTTCTTTTGGCAGATCTTAATTTTATTATGGCAGTAGCAAAAGGGGAAAAAAAGCTGGTCAAGTTCCTAGTAGCTTGGTGGAATCTGTTAGTGTCAGTGGACAGAATAATTTGCTCAGCTGATTGCTCTGGTTCTGATTATTTACAGTAACCCTAAAAGCATTGCCTCCCTCCCCAGGAAGGAAGCACTGGTGGCTTTAAACAGCAAGAAAAGACTTTAAACAAACCAATAGTAAAAGACAAAATGTCAGCTTTGCTACTCCTCTTGAAAACAAGTGTTTGGGGACAGATCCTCAGCTGAAGTAAATCCCGCCTGTCCCTTGGATTGTGTCACCATGCACCATTTCAAAACCGTCCCCCAAGGATATTACTATTCTTTTCTCCATGTATGAATAAGCCACTTACAGTGCATAGCTGCTATATTACAATTTCCTAAGAGGTGCTGGCATCTGGAGAGATTACATTCCACTGGCCCCTGGGATGGAAAGAATGAGTTCAAGAACAAAGAATGAAATCCTCACTTCTGCACTCAGAAATCCAATATTCACCAAAGGGTAGGGGCGAGCCGGTAACCAGACCGCGACATCGCCGGGGCTCGGTGCAACCTTCCCCTTTTCTGCCAAAAAATCGGGCTGGGCTGAACCATCCATAAACTTAAGCTTAATACCACTCGGGCTGAACTCGGTGGGGGGGGTGGGGGGAAAAATAAAAAAAAAAAAATCATCTCAGTGTTGAACTTTGCGACACCGAAATGTGTAGGATTAACAGCTCTGCGATCCGGTGTCTATTTGCAGGACTGGCACGGTTCACGCCGCGGTCTTGGCAGCCGCCGCGCAGCCCCGGCACCTTGCTCTGCAGAGACACCTTTCTGGGTGGGAGGAGGGTGCTGAGCGCCTGGCTGCCCGCCAGCCCGCGTTGAACCGCCACGCAAATTGCAGTGTAGCTGCAAAAAAAATTGAGATCGCCCACTCCGAGCAGTCTGTGCCATCGGCTGTCTGGCAGGATTGATGGTTGTCACTACCGAACGCTGCTGAGCTGGAGCCAAAATCAAATGAGTGGATGTCCTCGTGAGCCTGCTTGGGGAGGGGGGGGGAGAAAGCAACTTAAGCTAAGAACTTCTTTTCACTTTAGAATCTGAGCTAAAGAGGCTTGTTCCACTTTATAATTGCTTAGCTGAGGAGAAGGGCTAGGAAACATTCCTGCTGCATGCATGAAGGCCACAGGTTTTCAGTTATCTTTCCTTGGTACTGATTTGGAGCGGAGGAGACTCTGGCAGGAAGGAGGGAGCATCTTATCTCACATGTAGGACATGGAGGAATGTTTAAGCATGGCCACCCCTGATCTTGACAGCTGTGGTGTAATGCTGGTTGTGGCAACAGGGGCTGGGCTAATGTCTTTTAATGGTTTTCCCTCTTCCCACATGGACAACAAGGCCCGGGCATGCTCCCAGTGGCTGATGCATGATGATAGTGAAGCAATTGGTTATAACCTCCTTGGTCAATCATAGAACAGTTGTGTTGGAAGGTACCTTTAAAGGTCATTCGGTCCAACCCTCCAGCAATGAGCAGAGACATCTTCATAGAATCACAGAATGGTTTGGGTTGGAAGGGACCTTAAAGATTGCCTGGTTCCCACCCCCCTGCCATAGGCAGGTACACCTTCCACTATCCCAGGTTGCTCAAAGCCCCATCCAACCTGGCCTTGAACACTTCCAGGGATGGGGCAGCCACAGCTTCTCCAGGCAACCTGTGCCAGTGCCTCACCACCCTCACAGTAAGGAATTTCTTCCTAATATCTAAACTAAAACTGCCCTCTTTTGGTTTAAAACCACTCCTCCTGTTTTTTCTATTGCTATGTGCCCTTGTACCTATCTTCAACTAGGTCAGGTTGCTCGGAGCCCCATCCAAACTGACCTTCAATGTTTCCAGGACAAAAAGAGGGGACTTGGCCTCCTGAATCTGAGTGAGAGGTGTAACCAAAGGAATTTTACAAAATCCCAGTAGAAATTTAATATTAGAGTCTGGTTTGGCTGTAACAGCTGAACTGAACTAGAGCTACACCAGGAAAGCAGAGAGGAGGCCCTGTCCCCTAGCATGGTGTCTGCTCACCTTTCAGTGTCCAAATTGTTCACAAAATAGATGAGAAATATTTGGACCAACACATCCTGAAAGACAACAACTTGGAGAATGGTCTGCATTAATCTCCACTCCTTCAGCTCTTGAGAGAGGGACAAAAGGAAGGAAAGCAAGCCAGAAAGGAAGGAGACGTGCTTCCTTTTCTATGTTGAAAAATAAAAAAAGCTTGTTCTGTCTGCATCCTCTTACCTTCCCTCCTGTCCTTAATGTGGTAAGACACAGAACATAAGAAGTGTTTTCCTTGACCATGTGTGTCAATTCCCCCTCCCAGGATAGGAGTGCTGTGGTGCTGCTGCTCCCTGGGCTGGGAAGTGCTGGGTCTGGTCCTGCCTCTCCCATTATTCCTGCTGGTACTGGTAATTTATTTTTTGTGAGCAGATCTGAACTATCCAAACTAAATCCATATGCCCTGCTAGAGAAAAATGGTGCAACATATTCTTGAGTTATGTCAACAGATGCGATGCCGAAGGGTATCTTGAGCTGAGGAAAAGCCTCCTGCCTGGTGATGTGCCTTCTCCAGGATGTGTCCTTATGTTTTCGTCTGGTGTGACTTGAGGGAACTGATTCTGGCAGTGAGGTACTGCTGTGGGGACATCCTTGTGCCTGCAGTGGGGAGCAGTGAGGGGACCGGGCATGCTTTGTTCTGTGGCATTAGCAGCACCTATGTTGCTCATTCCTAGAGGGGTACCAAATTGTAGAGCTGAAATGCATGGTAAATACTGGCTTGGCACACAGCAAGGCTGTGGCTATGCATGCTGCAGAAATTTGTGTGTTTGTGACCTTGCTGAGATGCCAAGCACCAGATGAATGGTCCTGCCTGGTACAAAATGAGTGGAGAAATCAGACAGAAGGACATAGTGGCAGCAGCAAGGGAGGGAGCATGTCCCATGCCCTGCAGCCCAGCACTTCGTTGGGGTCGTATTTTCCAAGAGACAAATCCCTCCCTGCTGCCCCAGGCAGGGAGGTGAAGCTCTCCTTTTCCTCAGAGCATCTTCCCCTCTTGGCCAGCAAACTCCACTCTTCAGATGGGCTATAAATATTTATAGGAGGAAGCACAGGAGCCTTTCCATGCCAGGCCAGCACTACTGTGACTTACAAACCTAAATGACGTAACTTGAGTTCTCGGTTTGGAGGGTACCTAAACAGTGTGTTGGAAATAAATGCTTCCTACCTCCCTGAGCAGGTGCTTCCTCTCTCTGTTGGCTTCAGGAAAGATGCTCACCCCATATTGACTCCTTCCTGGCTGTGGTCCCAAGTTCAGCCTGGCTTTGC
The DNA here is from genome assembly GCF_036250125.1 of Pseudopipra pipra. NCBI lineage: Eukaryota > Metazoa > Chordata > Aves > Passeriformes > Pipridae > Pseudopipra > Pseudopipra pipra. The sequence continues at coordinate 56,789,498 of NC_087554.1, forward strand.
AACCCCACAGACACCTTCAGCCTGAGGGATCCTTCCATTGCTTCTCTGCTTTAGAGAGAACCATGTCTGACTGTTGTGCCCATCCCTGGGCAGGCACGTGGAGGATTCACTGGCCACTTGTTTGTGTCAAAAATGATACTTGGTTTGGTTCCTTCTCCCTCCCTTTTCTCTGTTAGTCCAACAGTATCTTTATATTAAGCGGCGCAAGAGAAGAATAAAGATTTAAGCTCATTTAACCTTGAACATAGCCATTAGTTAAGCAATTAAAATTAAAGGGTGAGTTAATGGGCAGTGTCAAACATTCGGAGAAACATCTGTTGTAATAGGAGTCTGCCTTTTAGCTGATGAATAATTGATCCGGTGTTTGTCAGCACCTAAGCCCAGCCGAGGGAGCAGCACTGGCACTGCTGGAGCATCTCCAGTGCCCCCTCCCCAGCTGCAGGCTCTGGGAGAACAGGAGGACCCACCCACCACCACTTGAAGGTACATTAGGGAAACCACCTGCATTGCACCCCCTCGGCTGACATTGTCCCTCTTGGGACTTTTGCTTTTCTGGGATCAGATGTGTTATTTCAGGTCTAGAGGAATCGATGGTCTATTTTTAAGCCTTTATTAATGCATGTGTGGTTGGATGCGGTGTCTGAACACCCATAGCCAGGGATGTAGGTGACTCAAACCACTTTGAATTGTATCACTGAGTTAAATTAACTTGCTTATTGGCAAGCAGCGGATGTGAGAGAATTCCTTAACTAGTGCATTGAGGGCAGCACAGTAAATATTGGCCAGAGTTTGAGGGGCAAATAGCAGAAAGTGTTTGTCTCTTGGCTGTGGTAGGGCCAGTATTGCTGGAATCACTTCTGCAGTACTGCCATCTTCTGCAGAGATCCCCTTCTCTCTAGAATGGCAAACAGCAAAAGATATTTGGGTGAAATCTTGGGTTCTGTGAAATGAAGGAGAACTCTGCTGTTCCCAGCAGGAGGATGCCCTGGGTGCCTGGCCCTGCACACCCACATGGGAAGTACTTCCCAGCCAAACTGGGCTTCCCAGGGTGGGGTGATGGAGCAGGGTCTAGTCCCCGAGCTGAGCTCCTCCATGTACCCCGTGTCTGCGGCTGAGGGAAGTGCCAGAGCAACCCAGAAACCAAATCGAGGACATGAAACATTTGTAGCGTGGGATGTGGGAGAGGAAACCTGGGTCACAGAGGATTCTTGATGTGCTGTTTTCCATATTACCTCTCAATCCCTTTAAAAGAATCAAACTGAGCCTGTTGTGCCATTTCCCACCATTTTTGTGGATGCAAAACTGTGCAACAAACTGAGCTAAACCAAAGCCACTGTCTCACTCCAACACAGAAGGGACAGCAGATTGTCAGCAAGCCAGGTGAGCCCCTTCACCCCCATATGAGGGTGCGATGGGCACAAGCCTCTTTATGTAAGGCAGTTGGGAAAAAGCAGTGGGAAGGCAACAGAAAAAGCAGAAGGAAATAAATCAGAAGGTATCTCAGAGATGAATGTTGTCAGAATGTGGGTTCTCCCCCAGCCTCAGGATGAATCAGGCTGAGTTTTACCCTTTCAGGTACAAAACAATAATATCCATTTGGCTATTTGTTAGAGAGAAACAAAACAAAATCACCTCTACCCTCCTAAAGAAACCAGAGGTGTTAATATTTGGATTTCATATACTTGTCTTTTTTTAAACCCTCAAAATCATCTGTAGAACTCGAATTTATTCAACAGTTCAGGATTTGTTTTAAAATCGTTTGAATCGGTACATGCATCATAAGCATAAAGAAAGGGAAATAAACTGGGATGGGAAAATTATCTCTGTGTCTTCTGCTGGTTTTAACTGACAACAAGCAGAACCTGTAGCTCAGTTTCTTCCCTCATCTCCCCCTCTGCATGCAGAGGCTGCCTTAGCATCTGCCTGCACTTTTGCTGCTGCTTCCACTTCTTTCTCTGCTTCTTTAGACTAGAGCAGCTCTTTCTCAATTTTATATTGAAATTTATATTTCAGTATAAAATTGTCCCTGGTTTATCATTAAGTGTTTGATACCTTTCTCCAATTTTGCCTTGCATCAACTCATTGATATTGTCTTTAATGACATGTGAATGCAAACAGATCTTGCTCTGATGCCTGTGTACAGCAGGCAAGAGATTTGGCTGTTCTGGAGCTCTTTGAGATGAATCGTGTTTAAGCAAAATTTTATCTGCTGAAGTTATGAACGTGCATAACCCATCCGACTGTGTGTGGGATGTGCACAGAAAAGATGCTCGTGTTGAACTTAGTGTGGAAGCTGTTTTAAAGCTAAGACAACTGTGAGGAGGAATGAAGCAGAGATTTTTTTTTTTTAATCCTAGATAAATTTTGTTTGAGGAAATGAGACCAGTTATTAAGGAAATTGTGTTTGAAACTGTAATTCAGCCATTTTCAAACATGAATTGTAAAAATAACCCTCAGGAACGAAAAAAAAATCTCAGAACTCTGACTTTTGGAATTCACTTATTTCTATGTTTGGATGTACTGTAGAGCCAAATGTGTATTTTTTACTTTTCCCCAAAAATGCATATCCGTAGCTCTGCCTCAACCACAGCTTTCACATTGTCCCCATGGTGATACAAGTGACACCATTTCCACTATAATAACCTGGTTATATTTTCTTGGCCACAAACCTACAAAAATCATAATTGCACTTTCTTTCACCCAAATATTTTGAATAAGGGATCTGTGAAGAAATCTCTGCTAAGTATTTTAGCTGAAGTGCATGTTTATTGACCAAAATGGATGCAGAATTGTGCCTTGGGAAGGCTGCTGCCCTTCAGATAACTTCCCTGAACACCACTTTTTCATGTGTAGTAGCCAGATATTTTCTGAGCTGACCTCTTCCCAGCCTACAGATAATACAAGGGGACTTCCCCAGAGCTTTCTTGCTTCTGAGGAGTATTTAACCCCCACATGCCACATCTTCTCAGGGACAGGAGTAAAGCAGTGCCAGTTTATCTGAGGATGCAGGTTACAGGAACAGCTGTTTTTGAAAACTGGAGTTATGCACGTGAATACGGGATAGCTGGGAGCCGTCAAGTAATCTGCTGTAAGCTTACCCTGTACATTGTTACAGCAAAGGATTTGGGTGGTAATGCCTAATTTTTAATTGCATTTTCATTGGGATTACCAGCGGGTTATGTCATCCCTGTTGGTAGTGGCTGGGCTGGGAGGAAGGTACAAGGGCATCCTCTGCCTTGCCTGATCCAACCAAACCCTGCGTCACTCTCCCAGTGGGGACAAACTCAGTGTCTCTGCCTGAGCTCTGCAGAGGCCAGACACAAAAGCCCTTGTCCAGAGGCAGGAAACTTTCCAAGAGCCCTGTGGGATGGGCTCTGCTGCTTCCCAACCTGCCTGCTGCCCCTTCTGCCCAACACATGTGGGTCTGTGCCCAGGAGAGGGCTTGGTGCAAGCGTGGCCAGAGGCACACAGCTGGCTGCTGCTGGCACACAGCAAAAAGAAGCAGGTGGAGCTGGGAATGATGGCTTTGTTGGCCAGTGTCAGCCATGTGAATGAGCTGGGGAGGCCACACTGGTTTGACTTATTGGTCTATAGGTGAGTTTGACTTTTTTAAATTATTCTGCTTCAAAAATGGGAGCAAAGCTGTGTTTGAAGGCCTGATACAGGGATGCTTGGCATAGCTAGTGCTCTCCTGGTTCTTGGAAAGCCTGGACTGGGGAGCATGACCTCTTTCACAGAGCTACTTTTAGGGTTTCTTCAGGAAAAGAGGGGTGTGCTCCACCCTGCCCCATCCCTGGAGACCACTTCTGCCATAGACTGAGTGCCGAGCATCTATAAGGAGGTGACAACAGGAAAGAGAGCCTGAGCCTGTGCTCTCCTTCCTATGGCATAGCCACATCCAGGATCCTCCACTCCCTGCCTGCAGGTTGCTGAGGGCTGTGTGGTTTGAAGCTGCCTGTTCTGTTGCTGTCCCAGCTTTATTCCCATGAGAGACAGGCCTACAGCAGTTCAGGCCAGATTGGGCTGGTGGGCTTGAAACAAATTCTGTCCAGGGCTGCCACTGCTCCCTAGCAAGAGCAAATCAGGGGCACTACCAGGTTCTCCCTTTGTCCATTGGTCTGGCTTTTCCTAATATGCTCTCAGAGCCACCTCCCCTGCGGATGCTTGGGAGGACAAAGTGAAGCTGGGGAGGGAGGAGGAAACCTTTCCACATTGCAAAGACATCCTAGATCATAGAACCACCAGGGCTGGAAAACACCTCCAAGATCACTGAGTCCAGACTTTGACCAAACATCACTATGTCAACCAGACCATTGAACTAAGTGCCAAGTCCAGTCATTTCTTGAACACCTCCAGAGATGGTGACTCCACCACTTCCCTGGGCATGGCTCATTCCAATGCTTAACCACCCTTTCAGTGAAAAACTCTTTCCTGATGTCCAACCTGAACCTCCACTGGTTCAGCTTGAGGCCAATTCCTCTTATCCTTTCCTAGTTGCCTGGGAGAAAAGGATGACCATCACCTGGCTACAGCCTCCTTTCAGATAGTTGTAGAGAGTGATAAGATCTCCCCTGAGCCTCCTTTTCTCCGGGCTAAACACCCCCAGCTCCCTCAGCTGCTCCTCACATGACTTACTCTCTACGCCCTCAAGATCTCTTCCTAGAGATGCTGCTGAGGCAAGTCAGAATAACTCCTGCTTCGTTTCCAAGTAATAGAGGATTGATTTGGCATTTTCTGCAGAAAAGCTGCTTGCAGTGTTAGCAAGTACCCAGGCAAAACAAAGGAGAAAGGTACAACTTCCCAAGTCTTGGGTGTTCTCCTCCTGCCAGCGACTGACAGCTCCACTCTTCATGTCATCTGCAAACGAGCTGAATTCCTCACCATAACAGCAGTTGGAAGAATCTGTTTTTCTAGCCTAGAAATAGGGCTTTGGCCTTGGTCTTTTTTGGTAATCTGTTTGGAATTTGGTGGTGGTGGTGATGATCAACAGTTGTTTAAATCTGCTGGCAGCCTGCTGGTCTTCACGCAACAACTCGGTGGTCTTGGGCCCTTTCCAACTCTGTGCATTAAATATTGCTTTCCCATGATGCAAGGAAAAGGGTGCAGTTGGCGCTAAAAGGCAGAAAATTTAAATCTAATGAAAGGAAATGCTTTTCCACGCAATTAGCCTTTGGGATTTGTTACCACATGGAGCTGCTTAGGCCAAACTTTTCTCACATCTTTGGGGAAGGAAAGGGTATCTGGGGATTTACATGGAAAGCAGATTTTCCAAGGGAAAAGGTTCAAATCTAAATGAGGGGTTCTGAAGTTCAGAGCAGGAGTTTCAGCTTCAGTCTGAGTGATTAAGATGCTCTCTGGACTGCAGCATGGCCTTGAATTGCAACCTGCAGTCCCAAGTGAGCATCATGACTAACAGTTGCACTGTTAACCTGTTTTCATAATTGGTTTTCCTACCACCAGTTCACCCAGCAGCATAAAATTCCCCACCAGAGAAGTTTCAGAGTTTAGGTTACCTTGTTCCTTGGGGCCATACCAGCACTACAGTGGACTGGGCTTAACAATTTTGTGTGGGCAGCAAAGGAGTTAGTGGCTTCCCTCATCACTCCAGCTGATGGGTGGCTTTGTGGTGTGGGAGAGGTCAAAATGTACTTTCCCTTCAGACAGGAGCAAAGTACAGGAAGTTTTGTGTATGAAAAAAGCTCTGCTGGATGAACTATCAAGGCTGAAGGCTGGAGGAAGCCTTGTTCCTGGGAAAGGTTTCTCCTGACTGCAGCTTTGCAGGTGCTGGGCCCCTGAAGAGCCACCTGAACTGAAGTTTTAGTATAGTTATGATGGACACAGCCTCCTCTAGTCACCTCATGTTGAAATTAATGTGCCCTTTTATGGCAGGTTTTTCTTTCACTTTTGTTTTGAGAATGCTGGGACCATTTAAAAAAGAAAAAAACAAAAAATTCCCCCCTGGGTTTTCCACCTCCACCTGAAATTGCAAGCCCTTCATTCAAAATCTGTTTCTATTATTAGTTTGAATCTCACAGGACAGTTTCAATTTGCATCCAGGTGTTTCGTTACACTGGATTTGTTCCCGTGTGCCACAGTGGGTAGCAAAATGAAGCAGTTTGTGGAATAGGGGCATATTTAGAGAAAGTCTGTCAAACCAGCAAAATAAAACCATGGCAGAGCAAGAGACTATTGCCATTACAAACAAGTGTTTGGTATAAACACAAACCTCTGCAGATGTTCCCTTGTTACCGGTGGGAGGGAAGGTACTGCTGTGTGTCTGGGTTATACAGGTAGATGTAATCTTGGGTCAATGGGAGCACTTGGGTGCTTAAGCGTGTGCCTAAACTTACCTCTGATCTCCATCCTCCAGGCTATTGAGTGAGAGCACCTTGGACCCAGAAATATCCCCTCAATACCCCAAGAGCTGACAGGAGGAAAGGGGCTCCCATTTGTGCTCGGTGGCCTGAACACAGAGAGCCCCTGAGGGTGAGATTCAGAATTTTCACTGAGTCTCAGGAGCTCCTGCCTTTTGGGAGATGGGTGGGAGCTTCTGCACAGTACTGCAGAGATGCACAACACCCCCAAATTTCCTCATTTCCTTCCTTGTTGTCTACAATAACAAACACAGCATATGAGTATTTAAAAGTGTCCTTTAGCTGGTATTTGCCTCGTATTCTCTGTCAAAATCGTAGAATCGTAAAATTGGGTTGGAAGGGACTTTAAAGATCATCCAGTTCTACCACCCCTGCCACGGGCAGGGACACCTTCTGTTAGACCAGGCTGCTCAAAGCCCCATTCAGCCTGGCTTTGAACACTGCCAGGGATGGGGCATCCACAGCTTCTCCAGGCAACCTGTGCCAGTGCTTCATCACCCTCACAGTCAAGAATTACTTCCTAATATCTGATCTAAACCTTTCAGTTTAAAGCCATTCTGCCTTGTCCTGTCACTACTTGCCCTTGTAAAAAGTCCCTTTCCAACTCCCTTGTAGGCTCCTTTAGGCACTGGAAGGTCTCCCTGGAGCCTTCTCTTATGTCCCACATAATGTATAATGAATAGGTGATTAAAAAAAAAAACCAAACAAAAACCACCTATTAAAAACTACTGGGCTTATCTAAGTCCCTGGCTGCCTCCATGCAGATTTTAAATGTACACTGAGCGGTAACAGCATTGCAAGAGCAGGGTGAGTAGCTTCTGTCACTACTTTGTCATTTACATTACACTTTTTTCCCTGTGTGAACATTTTCTTCTTATCTTTTCTAAGCCTTGAAACACAGCCTAAGCCTTGGCTAAGCCTTGAAACACTTTCTGAGCCTTGAAACGTCTTGAACCGCTGCAGATCGAGAGCGGAAAGAAGAGGTTTGTCTCTCACTGATGACCCAAGAGCATCCTCTAGTGTGTATGTAAGGTAATACTTACACCTCGCCTTACGAAAAATAGCATTGTCAGAGCAAAGGAGCAAAGGAACCGCTCGAAGCTCGTGGTGAAAGGCAGCACAAGGTTCTCGCTGAGGGAGGGAACGCAAACACAGGCAGTAGGAGCTTGCTCCCACTCAAGGCTGGCTTCAGGGGGAGTTAACAGCACCAAAAACCCCACGGGATGAGCCTTTCTGTAAAGCAGTTGGGTACTTCTCATCCACGAATCCTGAGTGAAACTGAGCACCAACCATTTCTTAATGTCAAATGTATTGACGTGGACAAGCACATCAAAAATGGAAGACTTTCTGCAGACAAACACCTTAAAATGACTTTGAATGCATATTATGCACTTACAGATTACAGTAGAGTCAGTAAGGGCTGTGTGTTGAGTACAAATGTATTTTGCTAAAAAAGGTAAGTGAAACCACCTTTGAGGCCGTGGGGTTTTTTTTCCTTTGCTGGGAAAACCTACTTTGTATTTTTGGTAACAGTAAGCAATTCTCCTGCACTGAGCAACCAAAATCACATTTTGATTTTCACTGCACTGTGAAAAATGGTGCATAATGCAGAGTGCATCTAAAGATTTTAAAATAGTCATTACATGACTATTATGTGTATTTATGCTATTATGGTACTATATGACAAAAATCTAGTCCCCTTGTACCTTATTTTTTGTTCTGTAAAATGGAGTGAAAAAGTTAATTTCACTGCCTCAGAAGGAAATAACCTATTATCCTGAGAGCACAGCTAAAAGACAGTGGGGATCTGTATAATTATTGCAGGTAGGTGGTGACATGGCCAATGACAACATATTACCTTCCAGTGTCTGGGCAGGAGAAATGATGCCATATTTTCCCTTCCCTGCCTCACTGCACCTTAGAATCATATATTGGGTTAGAAGGGACCTTAAAGACCACGTAGTTCCAACAACCCCTGCCATGGGCAGGGACACCTTCTGCTAGACCAGGTTGCTCCAAGCCCTGTTCAACCTGGCCTTGAACACTTTCAGGGGTGGGGCAGCCGCAACTTCTCTGGGCAACCTGTTCCAGTGCCTTATTACCCTCACAGTAAGGATTTTCTTTCTAATATCTAATCTAAATCTACTTTCTTTCAGTTTAGAACTGTTACCCCTTGTCCTGTCACTACAATCTCTGATAAAGAGTCCCTCCATATCTTTCCTGTAGTACCCCTTTAAGTACTGGAACCATCCTATTTTCAGGGTGGTTGGGTTTTTTGGTTGCTGCTGTTGTCTGCTAAAAGCCTGCAGTGAAATGTTGCTGAAAACTTCTGCTGAAAGGAAGTGCTCTGATCTGGAGGAGCACAGATATTAGGACAAGTAACACACTCCATTTGTGCACAAATTTGAAATGAGTAGAGAGGAAGGGTGGGACCAAGACAGCCACAGGTGAGATTAATCTCACCTCCATGGGATGAAAGGCTTTGAAGAAGCTTTGAAGGGACAAATACTCACCCAACATGGAAGGAAACAGAAAATAAGATAACATCCAACAGATCTTACCCGAAGTCCACCACCTCTTAGCAGCCTAACCTCTTACCTTCCTTTGATAAGAGAACTGATCTTCCAGGTAAGATCTACTGCATCCATACATTACCTGCCTTGTCTCTCAGAGCAGTTGATAAAGTGTCATTTGGGAAACTAGGCATTAAGATGGGAAGTGTTGTGGTGGGGAAAGGAACTGGTCAGAGCAACGTGAGTAGCAGGGAAGGCCTTGGAGGAAGCTGCTGGAGCAGTTCCTCAGAAGGAGACTGAGACAGCATTGCCAGTACAGGAGAGATGGTGTGTTTCAGTAGGACACAGATGGAAAGAGTAGGAGAAGGGGAGAAAATTCAGTTGCTGTGAGCATGAGCTCATGAAGTAACAAGAGTTTCTGCCATTGAACAGGTACTCAATACTTGGGAGTGACTGGGAAGAAGAATACCTCAGTGCCTCCTCTGAGAACAGGAGGACTGAGATCTACCACCTGACATGGCCTTGATGATGGTGTGTTCACTCCCAGGATGTGTTTCCAGTAGATAGAATGTGGGATGAAGGCCACAGAACAGAGGTTAGTGAGACTTCATCTGCTCAGTCTGGTCCTTTGTGTGAAAGGAACATGAGTAGGAAGCAACGAGAGAACAGAACTTGAAAGTGGTGTGGCCAATGAAGGGAGCAGTTCTGCCATTGAAGACCCATCCCAGGATAAAACAGTGTTTTCTTATTATTATTTTTTGTTTGGTTGGTTTGGGTTTTTTGTTGGTTTGGTTTGGTTTTTGTTTGTCTGTTTCTTCTCTTTATGTGTTCAATGTGAATTTTGCACTAGCACAAGCAAGGAGTATCTGGGGTGGGAAGCAGCAGCCCTGGTGAGGAAGAGGATGAATGATTATTTCCAAGATGGTGTCACAATGCATGGAACATGCTCTTCCACCATCATCTCTCATGCAAAAGATATTGGAGATGGCCAGCTGGGCCCCGTAGAGCAGACTGGAGGTGAAGGGGCCGTGGCCACATCTCTGGCCACACTGCTGCAGTGTGGTGTGGTGAGGCGACCATGTGCTGGGGAGGGTGAAGGATTTGGCTTCTGGTTTATATGCTGGCACCAGGATCAGCAGATCCTGGCATTGGCCTTCCCATCAGTAGTTTTGTCTGGGAATGAACCAGCTTCTAACTCTTGGAGCAGGTAGAGTGTCCTTGTGGGGATGAGTATCGAGTGGAAGAGAAGCCCACAGTAATGTTCAGGGTAGAGAGTGATCTATTTATATGTGGGGTGCTGTGATGTAGTTGCCCAGGGATAACTGAGGACCAGGCACAGCCTGCGAGGTAGCTAAGCTTTATATTACATCTAAGGAAGTCTGTGCTAAAAAAGAGAAAAGGGGAAGGGAAAAGGATGTGAAATTTGAGAGCATTTGTTTTTCAAGGGACGAACATCAAACACTGAGCAGTAAGGAAGTTAAATAAGGCAATTTTGAGCGAGTGCTCTGAAGTAATCATCTGTGTATCCCACAGCAAGTGTGACTGTCAAAGGAGGACTCATTTTAAGGCATCCTTGCTCCTGTTTCACCTCTGTATCACATCCTAGATGTAATCACTTGGGTGCAGAAGCAATTGACATTTCTGTTTCTTTAACTATACTGGCATCAACATGAGAGACAATTCCTCATCCATCTCCCTCTTTCATGCAGGCACAGTTTTCTGTATAAAAGGGATTGTGACAATTCTTTTATGTGTTTTTGGAAGGGAAGATGCCAAGACAGGTATAAACCAGCCTTGCACTGCTGAGCTGCATTATAACAAGTTTATTTAGCTTTCAAAAAATGAGTTCACATTCCCAAAGATTCTTTAATTTTGGTGGGATTTCTTTGTTTGTTTGTTTGTTTGTTTTTCAATTAAGCACAAACCAGTGTATACAAATATTTGTATATTTGTATTTAATGTCACTGTGGTATTCATGTGCTGCCCTATAAGGAATCAGAGTTGAAACAGATGAAGGAATCAGAGCAACAGCAGGAGTTTAGAAAGTCCATTATCCATGAGGGAATCTTAAAATCCCTTATTTCATTTAGACACTCTCTAATTTTCCAAATATGAGTATCTCTTGAGGTGATCAAATATATGAAGGAACAAGTTCACAGCCTATTAAAAATCTTGGAAAAGACTGAAACCATGAAATATTGAGCACAGTTGACATAATACTTTTCATAGGTAAGGCTGGCACTGCTACTTCTAACTTCCTCTCATAAACCTGTTCTCACTTAGTTATATTTGGTTTAAGTCTTAGTCGTTTGGGTTAAACCCCTCTATCCTCTCTTTGCCTCAGGCCCAGAACTGAAGCCAAGGTTCTTTTTTAGTTATTTCTAAGAAAGACTGGAAGGGAAAAGAAATGCTGGCAACCCACTCTCTTCAGAAACTATAACAATGTGCTGTGTTTCAACAAGAATTGAGATCTGACAGGAGCTTGGTCTTCACACCTGCCTCCCTTCCCCACCTGACACATCTTCCTGACTCAGGCACACCGACATATGACCACATGGAGATGGCCAAGTTGCCACCTATGCCCCCTCACCTGCCATTTCCCATTGCTCTAGTCTTCAGAGTAGGCTCATTGATTTTAAGTTTTTTTCCCAACCTAAATGATCCTGTGATTACTAAGGTGCAAAGAGCACCTGGATGAACCCAGAGCACCTGAATATGGCCCAGTTCTTACACTCAGGCTTCCCATCTGTGTGTACTTTTACACCATTTTAAGCCATGACAAAACAGGATTTCCAGAAAGCCATCTTCACTGGCATCAAGGAAATTAAGTAAACTTAATCTAAGGCATGTGCTTGGCATGTCAAATTTTAAAATAAATGCTTCTTGTGATAAAACTACGAATAACTGAGTAAAGCTGAATCTACTGGGAGGTATTGGGCATATCTACTAGACAAGGCAAGTAGCTCTGAGGAGAACATGCATAAACAAATATTGCAGTTGGACTAGATGATCCCTGTAGATCCCTTCCAACTGGAACTATCTTATTCTATTGTAATACCTTAAAGAAAACTTCTGGGCATACACTATAATTTTTTTGCTGACATGATTTAATCAGGTTATGGAGCTAAACACAAGGTAAACAGGTTCAAGCAACACATATCTTGAAAATCAAAATGTTAATGTCACCAAGGCCACTCTGGGTTTTGAATGCTCAAGACGCTGAATCACAGGTTGCTGAGTTTTGCTGATGCCCTCCCTTCTGCAGCTGGGGTGGTTCTGTGCATTGGGAATGTAAGTGTGTGTGAATATTTGCACATGGACTTGCAGGGCTGATTACTCACCTCCTGCCCTGCTTTGATCCTGTGTCCTCTGAGTAACCTACTGCAATCCCACCTTGAGAGCACACCGGCAGCATTTAGTTTATACTGGCAGTGGCTTCAGAGGGATGGTATGGACAGTCAAAGCATTGCAACAAACAGATATCATGAATAGACACAGGTGGGGCCAGATGATGTGTCATTTGGTCAATAGAAAGCCTCTTAATAATATTTGATCTAGACTGTAGAGCTGCTGCAGAGCAGTGGTGAGGGGAGGTGTTGCTGGAATTATTCATCACCTTATGCAAAATCTCTCAACCCCCTGCCTTGTTCCATCATGCCCTGCTGAAAAGAGCAGCAGCTTAACTGCTGATTGGAATGGGTGTTGGATTGGGGTGCTGGGGAATGCCATATATTCTTCCACTCTCTGTTTTAACCGGTAATGCCAGCTGCAGCACTGACTGCCGGGCTCCTCCCTAGATATGGAGTGCTGTTGCCTCTGGTGCTTTCTTGGTATCTCTCTGCCCTCTGTCTTTCTAACCAGGTTTTTACCCATCCACGCAGCCTGTACTATTTGCCCCACGCCTGCTGCAGGAAGGTGGGCTCTGGAGTCACTTCAGTGTTGCTCTTTGCCTCCTTGGCTTCTGTCATTTTTGTGGAAATCTATCCTACCTTCCCTGTCTCCCAAACCCAGCCTTCTACCTATGCCATCTTTCTTCAAGTTCAGAAGCTGCTTTTCTCCATCAAAGGAGCTAAGATTGATTTATGAAGCCTATGCTTCTGATCAGTGCAGGCTGAACTTCTTTTAAGAACCCTAACCCTTCCCTAGAAGGCTTAGCAGTTGCAAGATCCTTTGTATTCACCTCATGGACTTGCTGAGGAAAGCGATTGCTGTGGGAAGCCTTCCAGAGCCACATTGCCTTGTGCATGACTCAACTCAGGTGAATCACTAAAGCTCACTGCCAAGAAATCACAGTAATTGCATAGAGGCCTGAAGGAAAACTCAGTGTAAGCTGATCTATAACAGCTTTCAAATGCACTGAGCCCTTCCAATACAGATGTCCTAAATCCCCTCTGCCTCCACCAGTATCGGGGAGCCCGCTGTGCCCTTCTAAAGGAAGGCAGACCCCACGTGCCTTAGACCTCTCTGGTGCAATATTATATTGCAAATGATAAAAATGATAAGGAGTTCAAGGAGAGCCTGGGGAGATTCACAAAAGGCTGTTTAGCAGAGGGAAACCACACAGACCTCAGGAAGGCCCTGAGCTGTGAATGGCTGGCCGCCGGGCAATACCCAGGGCAAGGAATTATTTTTGCATTTTTCTCCAGGAATCCACTCTGACTGTGGCCATAGAGGCACTGCTGCCTAGGTGGCCCTTTACTTGATGGTACATGGCCATTCCCAGGGAAGCCATCACTTCCAAGAGCACAAGCCATCACACAGAGGCTCTGGCTGTGTGTGGCTGCCCTCAGTAGGAGCAGGTCCCTGGGGTATTTGGAGCTTTTGTGGTCTGGACATTCCTGGCTCGTATCAAGAGCAAAGCAAAATCTGGTGTACTGCCCAAAATGCAGCTGGCAGTGCTAATTTTAGGTCAAGAGCTTTAAGTTTCTCTTCAAATAGCAAAGGCTGCAGTTTAAACCTTTCCCTGAGCATGGGGCGATGAGTGTCCCTGACAGACAAGGACACAGCATGTAAAAACTTGCCTTGCTGAAGTCATCAGGAGTTTATCCCTTCACTCGAATGAGGGGCTTTTCTGGCCATCCCCCACCTTTCAATTGCAAGGAGCAGAGAGATGTGGGTCCACACAGCAGTCAGCAAATCCTCCCGTTGGGAGCCCTGAGTTTATGAATTTTCATGATATCCATTAGTAGTAAGCAGAAGTTGCCTTGAGACAGAGTTTTTGTTAATTAACATGCACTTTTGTTTCTAACTACTGAATGAATTTGGTGTTCAAAGTCTTACTCACATGCCCAGGCTTTTGTCTTTTTCTCTTCCAGGTTAATGGCTTTATAATTCTTCATGGATAGTAAAATAATTACCAAAAGGCAAGAGCGGTAATTACGCAGAGCTGAATAAATGCCCATGGTGGGAACCTCTGCTAATATAAATAGATTTTGAGGGATCTGTTCCTACTAGAGGAGGGTGTCCAAAGCCTTTTCTGCCTTTCTTCCTCCCCAGAAGAGGCACTTGGACCGTCAGTCCTCAGGGATGTGAAATCGTGCTGTGCAAAGATGTCAGCATCTTCATGTTTACTGCTCAACTTTGTAACTGTATGCTGTCTAGCAAAAGCAGCCAGAGCACAGATGAAGTGCTCAGCTGTGCTAAATACTCCCAACACAACTGCTTTGGTGACTGAAAACCAGAATCTTGAACTCTGAGCCTCTTGCACTCCAGTGGGTCCGTGAAGCTGGACAGTGGCACAAGGGACTGGGAGGTTTCTGGGAGTGATGAGAGGATATGGCCCATCTCCAGCCAGCAGGTGATCTCCTGAGCCAAGAGGGTCAGAGGGGTGTCTGGGGGCTCCTCATGGGTACAGAAGTGGAGCAGTTCAGATTGACTTGTTTCTTTGTCCAACCAGCACTTGTCCCTTCTGTGGGAAAGAGGCTGCAGGACTGAGCTCCTGTGCCACACCACTCTGGATTTCTTATACCCAGAGGGACCAGCTGCAAACCAGCTATACAATGATATTTTTTCATAGCCAGTAGCAGAGAAAGCAGTGGTACAAAACAGGCTTCAGCTGGCACTCCTGCAAACCATGACATTCCCAGTTTTTTTAACCAGAGTCAGTTTTACACAAACTGCATAAACCAACCACCTCAGAAGAAGCAGCAGGGACATGCTGGCTGCAGTAGCAGGACCTGGTTACACTCTGTTTCTCACCGAGTTTTTCCTGAAGTCTGTATTTTACTCAGGGTTTGCCAGGTTGTCAGTTCTTCATTCACCTACCTGAATGTCATTGTCATAATTCATGAGAGTATTGCAAACAATAAAGCAGCCTACAAAAGACAACTATCTTATATCTACTTAGTAGCTGTTATCAACCAGGCCAGTAATTTAAGGAAAAGAGAAAGCCAAGTTTCTTTCACAAGACTTTTTCCCTGTAAATTGTGTTGACCTCTGTTATTTCCACTGACATTACTGCTGACTTCTATACCAGTATTTCATTACTTTGCCCAGAATGGCTAAGCTGGCTGCCTTAGAATTACTTACATTGCCCTGGTGATTTTTCTAAATGATTTACCCAAAACGCAGCATTCTGCCAGTCCTCCAAAACATTTGCAGTCCTCCAAGATTAAGTGGGAGTGGGTCAGAGATCCCTTGAGCCAATTCATTTTGATTGTGAGGATGACAGTTGTCTGGACCTGTTAAGGTAATAATGTTTATCTCTAGTAATGCTGTTTAATAGCCTCCTTGGTTACTAATGGGATGGAAAGTGCATTGTCCTCATGACATTTGTACATGATTCTTCTTGTTTCCAAATTCAGAACAAAAATATTTATTGAACACCTCAGTCCTTTTCACATCATCATCATCAATTTTACCATTTCCACCTCGTGATGAAAGTGTTTTTGAAGTGAGCATCATCTTTAATGTAAACTAGAAACAAATGCCAGCTTATTGCCCTGTTCTTTGTAATGCACTTGTGACCAATTTAGAAACTGATCGTTCAAGACTGCAGCAATATGAAAATCCCACTGAAATCCCAGAGGATCTTCAGGGGTGAACTCAACCTCCCAGATGTTGATAATCGTTGCTACTTGCTGCCAAAATTACTTCAAAAATTAAAATGGGCAATGACTGACACAGCATACGGTCTTATCAATTTTGTTAAAGCTAAAAATGGCTGCAATTCAAGTTTTAAATTGGTCTGAAAGGCAGCACGGCACTTTTCTTAAGCCAATGGCGTTCTTACATTTATTTCCCAACAGCAGGCATCTTTCATATAATGTTTTTAAAAGCTGGTTTCTGTGCACCATCCTCTCTAAGAGCTTCTGATGTAAAAAATTAACCAGCTGTAGCCCAGAGATGGA
Organism: Pseudopipra pipra; assembly: GCF_036250125.1. Taxonomy (NCBI): domain Eukaryota; kingdom Metazoa; phylum Chordata; class Aves; order Passeriformes; family Pipridae; genus Pseudopipra; species Pseudopipra pipra. The sequence goes on from NC_087554.1 coordinate 56,805,734, forward strand.
AGAAAATGGCTTAACTCTGATGGCACAGCACAGAAATGGCAGAGAGCTACAAAAGTGCACTGTCAGAACTGCCCGATGGCCAATGACATCATCGCTGCCACTGCTGACATCTACAGTCTGTGACCCAACTTGTGACTAGGGCTGTGAAGGCACTGACACCCCTTCATGGGGGTTATGTTACATCAGGTAGACTTGTCTTCTCCTGGGCATTCCTGGGCTCAAGATTTGTGCTGCTGTGAGTGCTCCCCAGCCCCACCAGCACAAAATCTCTCCTCTTATTCACTGTGTGTAGGGCTCTGTGGGCTCTAGGAATGATACAGTTGCTCCTGTCCTCCATCCCCCTTTTCTATAAGGAAATACAGATTGTTTTAAAGGCCAGCTATGTAGGGGGTTGAGTTGGAGTTTGGGTATTTTGGGAGGTTTTTTTGGTTGGATGGTTGGTTGGTCTGGAGAGATTTTTTTTTTTGCTTTAAAGCAGGAAATGCCATCTCTTTGAAGCTGTTGTGCCCATTTCTGCTTGCAAAGGCAGATCTGTAGGCAAGGAAGCCTAAGCCATACCGCTGCATGATTTTTTTACCCTGCAGGGTGGAACAAAGAAACCTGGCAAATCATTGGTCAATGCTCCAGGCAGAGTTCAAAATGCTTTCAAGTATTAACTGGAAGTTTCAAAAATCCTTTTGTGCCACCAGTATTGCTTATGTTGTGCCATTGTATTGCTTACTTTCCTCCCTTCAAATACGTGCAAAAGGCATTTGCATGGAGTTTGCTGAGCTCACTGGGAAAGAGCACAGCGAGCTCTCCACAGAGAGAGGTTAACCTCAGTTCCTCTCCTTGTCCAGACGTGTCCCAAGCAATCAGCTTCTGGCTGAACAACAGCTCATAGGACCAGTCGAACTACACACTGGAGAATTTCCTATTAATCTTCTCCTTGTGCTCAGAGGATGACTTGTTGTGAGTGTGATCCTTTTTCTACTCACCCATTAGCAGTCCAACAAATAAAGAAATCATACACGATGTCATCAATGTTAACTATATCACCAGCTCTCTCCCCTCCTCACTTTATTGTCTTCATAGTTAAATTTCTATAAAGACATTATCTCCAGTTTACCTGAGGTCTTAAAGGGATCTGATTTACAGCCTCACCAAGTACACATTAGATTCTGTTGAATGATATTTGTATTAGACGGGTGCTGAAAAGCCCAATGCATAGTATAAAACCCAGTATTTCATAGAGTCCCTGATTCAAAATGCTTGCAGTATACTTGAGAACCAAAGATGATGGACAAAGCTTAAAGTGGGACAATTCTCATGTCCCACCTGCTGTTGCTGCCTCTCAGTTTTGTACAAGACCTAGGTGTACTGTCCTCAGCCTTCTTCTTGCTCTCCTTGCATTTTCTTTTGCTCTTGTTTTTTCCTGATCATCCAGTCTCAACCACACCGGTTGAGAGAACCTCTTGGAGAACCTCTGCATGGCATCTCTCTGTGGCTCCTCTGTTCTCCACTATGTGTTTGAGCTGATGCATATGCAGGACCAGGTACTGAGAAATGTCTCACGTAGAGTGAGGAAAATAACCCTCGGGAATGAATGAGAAATTAAGATAAAATACAGTGTTAATGAATGTCTCTGTATTCGAAGTTAATTCATGGTGAGTGGGCGGAAAGCTCTAGGATGTTTCTTCAAGATCCCAGGAGAAGAAATTTGACCTGTAGCAGCCAGTGGCAAAATGGAGCTAGGCATGACTGAGATGGGGATGTGCTGTGGGGAAGGCTGCGCCCACTGATGTGATGCAGAACCTATTCTGCATGTCCCAGGACAGAAAAGGATGGCTAAAATCCCTTACTGAGATTTAGCAGTATAATCCATTCTCATCCCTAAGTACTCAGCTGTTGGGCAGGTGTGACCAGCACTGACTGGTAATCAGTCCCTGTTTTTGCTTAGAGACACTGCTTGCTCGTGTTATCTACCTCCTTTTCTCTCTGGAACCAGTGCCTTGGAGGAGCATGAGTCTTTGAAAACAGAAGAAACCTGTACTGCCCCAGGAAAAGGAGAGGCATCAGTCAAAGCTGATGACTGAACCCTCCTCTGAGAGCTTCTGTGCCCTCTGATATTAGATCTGGCCAGTGAGCTACAGCATGGTCCTTCTGCCTGCAGTGCCCTGATGCAATCAGTTCAGAGTTGTTTCAGCTTTTCCTGCAGAAAATAGAGTTCAACCCCAAGCACTGAAGGTGATAATTAACAAAGGCAGTTGGATGGTACTGTTATCTCCCAGCAGGCATCCATCCTGAAGGTGTAAATATTGAAAGGGCCCAAAATTTTATTAATCTCAAAAAAATTGTGCAAGATAGTGAAACTTAGTAAAGGTGAGAGGCATTCTGAGTCTCTTCTGAAAAATTTAAACAAAGCCTGTGTGTGTAGGAAGTGTACAGTTGCTTCATGCTTGGCAGATAACCAAGACTGTGGTACATCCGTTTTGATTTCAGATATCACTTAGCCTTCTTCAATCAACTATCTCACCCACTCACAACTCATTTTTGGGGATTAATTTCACCAGCATGGAAATACCCTGGAACTTGATTCTTGCCAGGAGTGTTGCAATGATCTGTGCCCAGCTTACCTGAGAGCTTCTTTCAGTCATGATCACTCTGTTTCCCTGAAATGGATGGAGCTTCTACTTACAAAACTCTTGTGGTGAGAAGGACAGCCCTGAGCATGTATGTGCAGTAAGCAAACATGCACATTTTGCAGGGTTTTAAGATGATTTAATGAATGTGGAACACATGGGAGTTCATGCACCTGCTGACTAAAGAAGATTACACTAAAGTATACTGAAGCCTTTAAGAGTCACCATGTAATGACACCACTACTACCACTCGAAAATACCGCTCTGCTGGTCTCCTGCTTGTGGCTTTTATTCTCCTATGGTGCTGCTAATCCAACTGTTTTCCCCAAAGAAATAAATATTACTCTGATGAGTCCTCATAAAATGCCTGGCAAGCGTATAAATCTCCAACTGATGGCTTGCATGCTATAAATTACTCAAGCTGCCCTTACAGTTGACCCCAGCGAAGCAGGCTGGCTCCTCCTGACAACGCTGACCTTTCATCCATATTCATAACATTCTTCCACCAGTCTCAGCTGAAGAAAGAGCATTACTGAAGTTAAACACAGTGGAGTATGGTTTTAACTTCACATGGCAGAAAATATGTGAATCTCCAAGTGATGCAATAAATTATTCCCTGCAGGGCAGCAAATTATGAACCTTCTCTTCCTGTAAGGCCTCTGCTGCTGCATTGGATATTATTGTAGACATATTCTGCAACTGAAAGGGAAGTATATATATTTTTTTTTACATGTACCTATTAAATATTTCATCAAAGCTTTTCATCTTGCAGGCAAAAATGATAATGTAAGAAACTAAGAAGATAGTTTCAAGCAGAACTGACATTTTCATTAAACCAGAGTGGTATGATCTAGTGTCAGTCAGCAGAGCAAACACTTGTCTACAGAGTAAAGATTGCTCTAGAGATGCAACTGTACGGTAACCTAAAATCTTCTTCTTTATTTGCCTTCTTTATGAGACCAGCAAAAAAAGTTTATCAGTCTTGGATTTCCAGTAAAATGCATGAATTTCACCAAAACATACAGGAATGGATTCTCTTCCACAAGTTCTCATTCACCCCTTGCTGAGTCCCTAAGTCTTGTCTTAATAAGTCTCTTAGGCAAGGAGCAACTTTATGCAGTTCATAAATCAGTGAGATCCCGTTGAATGACAATCTTGGTTTTCTTTACTGTAAACTGATGTTTACTTTTGAACTAGGATTTTTATCTTCTTCATGAATATCCATTAAATGGCCCCAGTGAACTAAATACCAAGAGGATTTTCCTAGAAATGCACAAAATTGATCCAATGAGAGAATTGATCCAAAATTGATCCAAAGCATCTTCTGACTAAGCAGACCCTTGGAATAGGGTAACAGGATCACATGCATGGAATAGACCCTGCAGTGAATGTACTTCCAAAATACATTGGGCTGGGTCTGAAAATGTGCAAGTGCTTGAGCTGAGTACTAGGGGAAAGAAAGGAAAAGAGGTTGTTACTGGAGCAAAACTGCTGAAAGAAATCCTGAATTTCTGGTATACAATCGAATATTCCTGCCTTAGCATCATAACAACAACCACAGAGGAAGAGGAGAAAGAATTTTTTCATGGTTGAGAGGGTAAAGTACAGCCCTCTGGCCATGTGTGTTGTGTTGGGTTCTCTGGGCCATGTGAAATCATTTTTCTGTTTAAGTAGGCTTGCAACCTGTTCTGTAAGAAATACGCACACACATGAAAATTAATCGAACGAATAAGAGGGAAAAAAACCTTGAAATAGAGACTATCTCAAGCTGCCTGTTGTTCCCATTCTCCCACACAGGAGGCCTCAAAACCCTGCTGCTTCTCTTATGAAACCAATCAACTTTCCCCGAGAAGCTATTTCTTTAAATGTGATACTGAAATGGCTCCGACTTGCCATAAGGTGATTCCCATTTAAGATGCCACACCATACAACTATGTATCATCTGACCTAATCTCATCAGACAGCACGACATCATCATTGCCGAGCTTTTACTAATTAAACCCCCCAAAAACGAGATCACTTAAGCGTATGTTTTAATTCTCTCAGCGAAGTTTTATGCCACACAGATCCTAGATGAGACATTCTGACAATGTTCACACTGCACCAGCTCCACTCTTTTATTGCACTGATATTTCTTCCTGCCTCACCCCTTCCAAGTTATGAGGGTCATAAATAAAAAATAGTTGAACAAATTCCTCTCCGTAATAAAAATACAATACTTTTTGCAGGATAGCTGGGGAATAGAAGAGGATACTGGAGAAGGCCATACTGCACATTCTGAAAAGAAGTGTTAATGTATATAGGGTTCTATTTCAGTAAATTCCATAGTAGCAAAATTAAGTTTCATGTTGGTACACAGGACTACGTTGTGGGTAAGAAAAGTACAAGAAAAATTCTCCAGCTGGTATAAAACAAGGATGCCAAACTGAAGCCCTTTTGAGCAATGCTACCATGCTCCAGCTAATGATCTGTCCCTATAACTGGTTAATAAACGGGTTAAAAACAGTAGGATTGTAAAAAGCCATCTTGTAGAACCATCTAAACTGACAGAGGCCTGTCCCACTCAGACTGTATCTGCAAACATCTATGCCAGGGAATAACCATGCACATGAATAGTCTTATTGTTTTCCAGTTGACTGGACAGGGTTGGGGCCTGTTCCTGGCTGTACAGGAGACGGGAATGTTGGCAACCAGCACGGCTGAGGTACTGGGCAGAGCGAAAGATTGGTGCTTAGACAGAGAGGAGGGGCAGATTGCTTTTGCTGGTCTGAACTCAGTTCAGCAAGGTTGCTACACCAGGCCGGCTAAAATTAAGATAAATATCCATTTAAAAATAATTTAAAATATTTTTACTCATTTAAAAATCATCAAACAGCAAGAAACAAACAACCAAAAAAAAAAAAAAAAGGATAAAGATTTTCAAAATGGCCCTTTAAGATGCATATTCAGAAGGGGGGTTATTTGCATTTTATGATGATCTAGCTCATGCTGATACCCAGAACCAGTGATGAAAAGCTTTGGTCTCAGGCTCCATAGGAAAGGGCTCAATCCTGCCCTTTCTGTTGGCAGCCAACAGTACCATTAGCTGTACGAGGGGGACAGGTCCAGACCTGCAGCATGCTCTTGCAAAAGTCCGCAGATCTTTCCTGCTCATATTAAAAACCAAGGCAGAAATCCTCATCTGAAGTGAGAATGCTGCAGGCACACACCAGGAGCGCACATCTCCCTGCAGCAGGGCCCAAAGAATTGGCCTGGGTCCAATTTTGGCTTTTTGGGAATGAAAGTTATCACTGAGGAGCAGAATCCATCTGAGTGAAGAAGTGGTTAAGAAGCCCTGCGTGACCTACTTGTGAACCCCTCCCGATGCATCTCAAGGTAAGTTATCAAAGACAAAATAAAATAATCTTGGGGAACAGTGCCTGACAACTGCTTCTACAGCTCTTTGATGCAAATCAGTCAGGAATTCATGAGCTGCACACGTGCCTGTGAATATATGTGCACGCAGCTGCACATACTGGATCTCATCCAGCCTGCGACGAGTTAATCAGGCTGAGTTGCCTTAGCAGTTCTGCACACCTTTACTTATAAGCTACCCATCATGTCAATATCTAAGCAATAACCAGAATTATTTCTTTCTCTTGGCTCATGCACAGGGAAAACTGTCCTTCACAGGGGAAGCCACACAGCATATCTGGATCAGGCCATGATCAGTCTGAAACAGAAGCCTACTCTGCAGCAAGATGCAGTTCTCATTTGGGAACTCTGACAAAAATCTCCTTCACATCAGAGCCTGCCAGAAAGAGCTTGATTTAGTTCAGCTCCTCTGGGGATGGTGGGATCTTTGTTTTGAAGCAGGGATCTAAAATGGTTCTGCTCAAAGTCGTCATAGCTGTGGGTTCAGGGTGTCAGACAGAAGGTATTTCAGTAGAGCAGATGACCTGATTCAACAGCTCTGGATATAAATTGCCCGGTGATTTGTTATTCTCCTGCCTGGACATTTTACCTTACCTTCAATCTCCTTGTTTACTGGGAATATGAGTGCTCTGGGACAGGGACTGGTCATTACTCTGCATCTGCACAATGTACAGGACAGTGAACCTCCTGCTGTCTGGGTCATACAGGTTAATACAGCCACTGCATGTCCCTTGTAGTTGAAGGTGACAGTGCTGTAGATGAATGTGGAGAGATTTGCATGATAAACACCTTCTGCTCCAAACTGAGCATGAGCTGCATGGTGCTGCTGCTGCACCCGACTTCTTGAGGTCTTTCCCAGGTCCTTCCTCCTCCCAGCAGGAAGAGGTGGTTTTAAGACACTTTTATAGTACTGTATTTTCAAAGACAGTTGTGTGTTTGGTCAGCTTGGGGGTTTGAGCAGCCAGGGGTTGCACTGGCTGCCAAAAGAGCTTGTTTCAATTGGGAAAAAATGTAAAACTCAAAGTACAGCAGTGCAACAGCTTCTCTTCCCCACAGACATTGCTCTGCCTGGAATTTAAAGATGACAGTGTAGCACCAGAATACGCTGCATGCAGCCCCTCTTTTTGGAGGGGTGTGGGCTGAAGAGAAAGGAGAAGGAAATAGTCCACTTATTAACTTATTTTTCCTTTCATATCACTGGAGTAAAATAAAGAGGCTGTAATGCAGCATTCAGCCAGGCCCAGGGTATTGGCCTTAACTGCATCTTCAATCAGGTCAAAAGACACGTGGTGGGAACAGGGACTGTTTTTCTTCTCTATAAATGCTGAAGTACTGACTGACTGCTCAAATAAATACACAGGGATAAATGAACGGTAAAACTGGGCTTAAAGAGCAACTAAAGCAAACACTAACCCTTTTATAGTAACTTATAACAAAGATTTGCCTAGATGGCAGGCTTGTATAAAGAAGTAAATTATCCTACTCCCTTATAGCAGTATAAAGATGCTCTACAGATTGGTTCATAGAAAAGCCTCTCCAGTAAACGGATGTAGTTCAGAAAGAAGTGAATAATATTTATAAAAAATTAAGCTATAGGTCAGTTAAATCGATAATAAAACATCACTCAATGACAGGATAACCTGGCAAATATGGTGGAAGTCCATTTTTATTTATAAAGGATTTCTATTATCTCATGGCAGCACTCAATGCAAAAGCCTTCAAAGTGCCTGGAAGTGGCAGCTGCTCACTCCATCCTCCTGACAAAAGTCCAAGGGACATGGCATGCTGCAAGGGTGTGGTGCTCCACTCCAAGGAGAGACCTAGAGCACTCCAATAAAACACAGATGCTGCAGCCTCAGCCAGCTTCAAAGACTTTGAAGATAATCATACCTTGAAATCACCCTGGGGCAGGACGTATTTGCCAAGGAAGAAGTCAAATGTTGATTAAAGAAGGTAATAATACTATTAATTAAATAATGACAAAGTCCTACTGCTCTTCAGAAAGAGGAGGAAAAGGAGGAAATGCTGTTTTCCTTCCCACCTCACAGTCCTGCTGCAGCTTGTTTTGCCCTCCCTGGCTCCTCAGCCTTGCAGCAAAGCTGAAAACTAGGAGTAAACCCATGGAGTGATGTGGCTGTAGGACTGCCACCAGCCAGTGGTGTGCTGGACCTGTGGTTTCCATGCCATCAGGCTTTAAAGAACACCACTGAAGACACCAAGGGAAGCTCTTGCATGTGACTGAGAGAAACGATACTCAAATCCAAATGTGCAGTGTACAAACGCAAAGCTGCCTTTCTAGCTGGAATATGAGCCTGGGGAAACAGCACTATGAACTTGATGTCTTCCTGAAGTCTTTTCTTAGCCGCCTGTGTCAGCTGGAGCCAGAGCGCCAGTGCAAAGCTGCTGCTGTTTGCAGCTCCACTGACATCTGCGGGAGTTGGGGCTCTCTTGAAAAAGCTTTTGTATCAGCATATAGTTGGATCCATTGCCATAATACTCAATGTTCCTCAAAATGGGAAAAAAAGCGGTCATCGCTCCCTGCACTTACTGCTCTTCAGGATTTTCTAGTTACCCACAGCTGAAAAGAACCCATAAAATGGCATGTCCTTTCACAGCACCCATTTCAGGCTCTCATTCCATGGTCAGATGCTCAAGATTAACTCTGTCCTGCCAACTGCATTTAGGTACTGCCCCGCAAGAGGACTCGAGGAGTGTATGTGGAGATGGATGCCAACTCGCTCCCTGGCAGAGAGTGAGAGAGGCTGGTGCTAGGGCTCGCTTGGGTGGCAGAGTAGGCTGTGTTGAGACTTGGGTGGGAGAAGAGGCTGTGTTGGGGACTTGGGTGGGAAAAGAGGCTGTGTTGAGGCTCACTTGGGTGGGAGAAGAGGCTGTGTTGAGGCTCACTTGGGTGGGAGAAGAGGCTGCCATTGGGGCTGGCTCCAGTGGCTAGTGGAGGCAGCATCTCTGGTCCCATGGCATCAAGCTTACGTGTTAGGCCTTCCCAAGTCAGGGACAGCTGCATTCCAGTCAGTGAGATGTCAGAGGCTCCGCTGGCATTTGCTAAGTCCTCCTGAGAGCCTGAAATGAGGGGTGCTGAACCAGGGCACTGCATTGGCACAGGTTGCCCAGAGAAGCTGTGAATGCTCCATCCCTGGAGGCGTTCAAGGCCAGGCTGGATGGGTCTTTGAGCAACCTGGTCTAGAGGCTGGCATCCCTGCGGTGGGCTGGAACTAGCTGATCTTCAAGAGCCCCTCCAACCCAAGCCATCCCACGGTTCTATAACACCGCACCGATGACACGCGGCCCAGAACCCCCGCAGGCACCTGCCGCTCAGGCGCCCCGGCAGCACCGGCGAGCCCCCAGCGGGTCCGTCCGGGGGTGAAGGCGGCGGTGCCGCGGCCGGGCCCGGCAGGGCTGGAGCCGCCTCCTGACGTCGGGAACCTGCGGCGCGGGGGCGGAGCGGGGCGGGCGCCGGGAGCGGCCCGCGGGGCAGGCACAGCCGGCTGGCGGGGCGCGGCGCCGCTGCCACCGCGCCAGGGCCGCACCAGGTAGGGCGGGCGGCGGGCGGGGGCCGGGGGGCTGCGGGGCCGCCGCACAAAGGGGCTCGGCCGGCGGCTCTCCCGCCTCCCCCTCCCCCGGGGCGCTTTGTCGGGGGCCGCGGTGCGTGGCGGCCGCTCGCGTGTTGTCGCGACACGGGCGCGGCGACCGGCCCGGGCTCCCGGAGCGGCGGAGGGAGCGCGGCGGGCGCGGCGGGTCCGTCACCCCCCACCCCGCCCGGGGACGTCGCTCGCCCGTCCCCACCTGCGCTGCCTGGCGCCGGGGAGGCGGCGGTGGGGCCGGGAGCGCCGCGCAGCGCGGGGAAAATGGAGATCTCCTTCCCCCGGTGCGCTTAGGAATGCAACTTGGATCCACCGGGAGGTGGGTGAGGGGAGGGCGAGAGCCTGGCGTGTGCCGCTGGATCTCCCTCCCTTCAGCCGGGGAGGGCAAAATGGGATGTTGTGGGAGAGGCCGCAGGAACGGGCTGCCCGCAGCCGGGCTGTGGCAGCGACAACAAACAGGTGTGGCAGGGAGAGTCCTCGGGAAGTGCCGCACGCAGGTCGCGGCCGCCGCTCCCCCGCCCGGTGTGCGCCGAAACCCCCCGGTGGGAATCGCAGCCTGTGCTTCCAGTCCTGGGGTGGCAGAGCGGTCTGGTGCTTGGACCAGCTCATGCAGCGGGGGAGGAAGGAAGGAAGGATTTGCGGGCTCCCAACTTACATCAGTGTGGAAGTGGGATGAGCAATAGGGAGGCTGGTCTCCTCCCTCCCAGCACTGGTGTAACCACTCCTGGGAGTGCGCTGGGAAGGGTTAGAGGAGCCAGGTTATGTCACCTCACTGATGTGCTGGTCCAGATTTTTGATGGTGGTGGAAGCTCAGGCTGTGGTCCGTGCACAGCGGTAGCGATGAGAAAGTGTTCTGGAAGAGAGATCTTTGTTGTTTTTTCTTCCCCCCCCCACTATATTTCATCATTTCATTGGTTGGATTCAGCTGGATGCTTCATTTTTTTAAACAATCCTTTCTTAAGACTTCTCCCTTAGTCTTACTTTGCTGTGGGAATATTTCCAGGGCTGCAGAGCTGCTACACATGGCACATGGGCAGCAGGTCCTGGGACACACTTCACAGCTTCTTGTTGCCACCAGAAATTTAAGACATGAACACAGAGTGGAAGAGGCAGCACTGGGTCCCATGGCAGAGGGAAATTTGGGCACTGTGGCTATGCACTGATGCGCTTGCGCATTTCATTGATAACTCATTGTGTGTTGTGGTTTTTTGTGTTTAGGATGTATAAAGGTTAAGTGCCAAGCGCCAAAATGAGCGTGACTTCGTGGTTCTTGGTGAGCAGCACTGGCATTCGCCATCGGCTCCCTCGGGAGATGATATTTGTTGGCAGAGATGACTGTGAACTGATGCTCCAGGTAACATGGCTCTTTTTCTTGTTGTTGTTTCTCCTGAAGATTCAGTAGATATGAATGTAATGCTAGGGATCTGTAGAGATGTTCCATGCTTTCTTCAAGTGACATCTTTTAAAAGGAACTTCCTTTTTTTATCCTGAGTCTGTGTTTCCCACGAAGACTTCATATGTTTGTGACAGTTCAAGTGGGGTTTCTTTCAAATTGCCGTGTCATCAGATGGATAGGATCTGTAGTGGTGGGAGATTAATCAAATAGATTAACTGTCTTGATGCTACTAGAAGCAGTAAACAAAGACATACCATTCTGTCCTGATCTGCGATTATGCTGCTGGGTTTTTTAGCCGTTAATACATGTGCCGTTTACATGTGATTTGAATGCAAGGAGGGTTTTTTGTTTACCAGTTTTTCCCTTTAAGTTTGATTAAATTGTTAGCACTTATATCTCTCACTGAGCTGTTTTTATCATGGTAGGAAATACTGATGTTTAGCAGAGAAACTCTAGCTGGTGGGGTGAGTAGCGTTGTGGCCTCTTCCCAAAGTAATTGTGTTACTTGGGTAAACTTGCAGCTTCTGTCAGTGCTTTCCATACCAGCATGTGTCTCTGCTGGACCTAATCCAGCGTTGTCTGAAGTGTTGACTGTGGTCTGATGTTTGACAGTATCATGTAGTGGATGTCACTCCTAACAAATGGAGCTGGAATCTTGCAAAGAGCTTTTGACGTGAGCAGTTTAGCTCAGGAATTTATAGAAGCTCAGAATTAAATTAGTGCTTCTGCTAGACCCATGCCACAAGTACTTAAATGCACAAAAAATGTTTGATTGCACCAGCCTGTCCCCCTCTTGCCCCTTTACAAAGGTGGCACACGTGTCTGTTGGTCGCAAAATTAGGAAGCTTCCTGCACAGCTAGATCTCCCTCATAATTTCCACTGCTATCACAGATACGTCCTAAATGCTGTGCTGATGATCTACTGAGCAGACTGTATTTGTTATTACTGCAGAGATTTTGTATCAGGAGGTCTGTTTAGGGAGGTAGAAGTTCTTGTACAAGGTGTACTTGGAAGGCAAGGTGCTGTCTAGCTGTAATAAAATGTTAGTGCCCGCAAAAGGAGAGCTTGCAGTGTTTGTACTGCTCTGCTGTCTGGCAGTGAATGGCATGGCTGTGCTGCAGTGGTAGAGTCTGAAGCTCCTGTTCCACAGCAGATCGTTTGTTTGGGTTCTCCCATGAATCAGACTATCTTTTATTTCATGTTTCTACATGTCTGACTGGTGAGGCATGTAAAGGTGAGACATTAAGAATGTCCTGATATTTTCTGTAAGTCTGCATTTGGCTGCTCAGACACCTGAATGCTGTGTTCTCTCATGACTTGGAGAAAACACATAGTGGCCTTGGTTTCCAGAAATGGCCTGAGTTTTAAGCTGCCCATCTTAATATCTTTTGAAGGTATTGAGTGTTGTTTTTTTTACTGTCAGATTTCAGTACTCTGACAGTCAGGTGTCTGAAGCTGTGCATCCTAAAATACAAGTACCCAAATACCAGTTATGCTTAAAATGCATTGCTTGTTTCTCTGTTTGTTTATGGGGTTGACTGGATGTTGTGGATTGTGAGTCACTTTGTACCAACCAGAGTATTTCATGCTTCTTTGAAAGTCTGAGCTGGCTTGTCAATGTTGCTTGTGGACTAGCAGCCTTGTGACACTCAACATTTGCCATGTGCTTTTCTACAAGGTAAATGAATTGAGATTCCTGGAGGAGACAGCAGGATCCTTAAAACAGTTGTATTTGGGGGCTCATAGGTGGTGCTGGGTAGTATGAAAAGAAGTTTCCTTTATTTCACCAGAGTGAAGGCTCTGGATTGTCTGTAAAAGCCAGCAGTTTGTGTTCACAGAGTGAGCTACATGTGACCCTTTATAAACTAGTTTACTATCTCCAGTGATAAAGCTTTTTCTAGTATCACATTTAAGGTCTTGTTTTGAACAGCACAGCACAGTACTTTCCTAGTCATTTGCTTACAGAGATGTTTTCCAGAGCTACCTGGGGCTCCAAATGAGATGATTGTAGTAAGACTCAACGCAGAACAGAGATTGTGAACAGAGACTTGATATCTGAGCAGATGGAGGATGAGATCTAAAAATAGACTTTTCCCCTACTGTGACTGTCCATGTCACAAAATCGTTGTGCAGACTGGCACAATCATTTGTCTTGGGGGAAGCTTAAGAAGCAGGGCAGTTATCAGAGCAGATGGACATAGCTCTTGTGACAGTTGTTTGCACCTTGTAGTATTTCTGTGGTGCTGACCCTGAAACTGTATATTTGCTGCACAGTTATTTTGCATATATATTTCAAGATACTGGCATTTAATCCTTTAAAGTGCACAGCTGGGCACAGACTGGCAGTGACTGATGACCTGGTTGGTGTTTTTTCATCTCTAAGACTGTTACTGCTTAGTGATTTCACCGTGATATGGTTTGTGGTTCCCTGTTGAGACCATGTGTGTAACACGGTGTGCAAACACACGACACAGAGATGATCTTTGTCCTGCAGTCTTGCCTTTCTCATTTTACTGTTTTAGGAGTGTCTTGTCTTTTGATATTTTCTTGGAACATGGTGTCTCAAGGTATCGGATCCCTAAACAGAAAAAAATGATGGCTTTGTCACTGAATAATCAAGCTTTAGTTTTGCTTGTTTTACTTAATTCATACAGGTGTTGGATTTACTTTCCGATTTATAAAGAGGTGAAGAAACTCAGAGTCTTTAAGCTTAAAATTAAGTAGGTCTGATAGCAGGGACACATAATCTACCTTGATATTTTCCGTACCTACTAAGAGGATTAGAAATATTTTAAATGTTTTTGCAGCACTCTAAAGCTTCTTGTAGGAGTAAATGCGAGATTTACATTGGGTTTGAATGTCAATGCATGGGTTGGCATGCACTGTTGTTACCAAAGCCAAGGGCTCAATTCTGTCCTTTTTCTGGAGAACAATGCTTGATTTCAGCAGTCTCACTGGTCCCTTCAGGTAACAGTCAACAAACTGCAGGAGTATGGAAATCTGGACCTCTAACTTGCCCTAGTGTGGTTTTTTAATGTGAAGGATGGTAGTAGTAGGAAGTAATGCTCTGAAAAGGTTTGATCTTTTTTTTTTTTTTTTTTTTAAACCAGAATTAAAAGAGCTTTTGGAGCATCTTGGAGAAAGTAATTCTCCCCTCCCCCCAACATCCTTCTTAGTTGCCATTTTTACCGGCTTTGATCACTTGCTTAATGTGATGGGTATTTACTCAGGGGACAAACATTCTGCAAACTCAAAATTTTCACTTAACCATTAAAACATTAAAACATTACCCTCTGCTCCTAAGCAAAACATTTTTTTTTGCCCTTTTTTTTTTTCCTAAATGTAAATATTTAGCAGAATGGAAAGCAGGGTCATGATTTCCCTGTTTTTGTTTGAGAGTGCTGTTTACTGGAAAAATTAAGAAAGAAAAATGTTTAACCAATGCTCCCTTGAGCATTTTACTCCCTTTAAAGTGATTGTCTGGGTGTGCAGTTGTCCTACCGTGGATGAGTTTGTACACGAGTGTGAGCTATGGCAGGAGTAGGTGGAGACAGCATGATGCTTTCTGTTTTATGCCTTTGTCCTGTGTGCCTTTTGAGACAACTTGACATTTCCTATCAGGAGACACTGTTTGCAATTGCTTATAATTCTGCTAAACTTTGTAACTGTTTGGGATGAGAGTTTATTTTCCAGGTGTCTGTTTTAGGCAGTGTGTTCTGGACGTGATCATCTCCCGTCTTTGGTCTTTGCTGTGAGCAGCTCTGAGAAAAATGCTGTTTTCTTCATGTCAATTATTTAAAAATATATTTAACCTGTTCTTTGAAGTTCTGGCATTATAGAGCTGGGGCACTGAAGCTTTTCAAGAGTAAATGCTTACGTTGGAGGTGGTTGATTTTCTCCCCCCCGCCTCCCCAGTCAAAAATCTAAATGTGTTTGACCAAGTTCCAAACCTTTGAAGAAAAGCTGGAGTTTGCATGTGGTCAGCAGGGCCTTGTTTGATACTATTGTCTTTAGTGATTTCATCTTGGAGTGAGGTTGGCAAAGAGATGGATTGGAGAACTGTTTCAAGTTGGGCAAAGAGGAACTGGGTACAGGGATTCTTAAGGCTGAGGTATAGATGTAAGAGCATCTGCACTAGATTAGATCAAGATGCATCTAGCTCAGTATCCTGACTCAGGCAGTGGTCAAAGCAGCTGTCGAGGAAAGTGTGAAGACAAGCCAAGAGTGTAATACTTCCAGAGTGCTTGTTCAACCTCTTGGACTGTGTTTCAGGAAGCCAGAGGCCAGATCTTTGCGTCTAGTGGTTGGATTCCTATAAAACTTCACCAAGAGATTAAGATTTGGCCAAGTGAGGAAGTACAACAAGGATTCTGTTATTTGTGCAGAGTGAGAGGTGGAACAACAGGACTTGGAAAAGTGAAGGGTGGTGCACATAGGGCAGAAGGTGTTCAGTGTGGGCCAAGTGGGAATTGCAGGATGTAACTGCCGAGCAGCATCGCCCTTAGGCCTGAGATGGGTCAAGACGTGGTATTATTCTAGTGTCAGCAGATATTTATGAAAGCTACTAGCCAAACATCTGTCACTGGTCCATATGGTACATCACTTGCTGCTTATGATATCAATTAGTTCAAGTGGTAGGGGCTTGTGAGCTGAACATACAAGTTCGTTCTTCCGGTGAGTCAGATAAAAGGTAATAATACTGCGTTTTCCTCTTTTTAGCTTGCTTTGTTAAAAAGCTAGGGAATTACAAGCATTCTAGGCATAGGAGGAATATTCCTATGGCTGCTAAGTCAAGTGTTTATAACTGCGGAGCAGTTACAACATTACTAATGCGAAGGCTGCCTGTGTAATCCTGCTTCTGCCCCTGTGTACACAGGCATGAAGATGCAATCTGTTATTGTGTCGTTACCGGGCATTTTTTCCCTCAGGATCTGTTCTGTGTTTGGTGTGCAGGGCGCACGGCACGCTCCGCAAATAACACGGTGCGAAGATGAGCCCTGCGTGTGTGTGACATCTGGTCAAATTAGGGTTTTGTTGACCTGATGTATCCTGCCTTCCCTTGTCCGTACTTGATAATACCATGTCTCTCCTGTGTAGTTAAGTGAGTGCATACATAAACAAGTGCGAATAGGTGTGGCTTAGTTTGTCTGCAGATTATGCTGGGGAGAGGCAGATGGTGTGAATTTGGTAGATTATCTTTTACCTGGTATTTCTTAGATGAATTCACCACAGTGCAGATGTTATATCCCTCCATTGATCACGGGTTTCCTGCATTGGGAGCTCCCAGAAGAGGCCATGGGGAATCTCTGCTGGTTTTTGTATCCCGACCTCCTTCCCCATGGAATTGTAGGGCTGAAGAGGGAAACTGTAGTTGGGATAGAGAAATGCCCCACTTGTGCTGTTTTGCTGCATTTATCCAGAGGGTGTAAACAAGCACCTAAGTTAGTCCCTGCATGTTGGGAATTGCCAAGAGTAATTTGTTAGGTGTTACAAATGAAGTAGGTGTCTTACAGCCAGAAGGGAATGGATCTAGCCTTGGGAAGGTGCTTCTTTTTGACAGGTAGTGTTTCCGGGTGCTGGGGCAGCAGCTGTGGGAGGAAGGATGCATGTCCCGTATTTCCAGGCCTAGAGTTGTTTTTTTGGCTCTTCCTTCTCCCATTGTGTTCTGTTAATGTGCAGTTGACGGGAGGATTAAGATGGCTGATGAAGTGTGGGCGTAAGAGGCCAGAGGCATGGCAGGACAGGCAAACCTGGGAGGGGAGTTCATTGCTGGAGGCAGGGTAAGGAGAGAGGTGATGGTGGCACTGGAGGCAGGTGGTTATTAGGAGTGAGAGGGCTCCACGGGGCTGGCAAGGTGCTGGAAGCTGGGCTTGTGTAGGGAGGGTTTGTCCCTCTGTGGAGTGAGCAGAGAAAAAGGGGACCCCTTTCCTGTATGAGATCCCGATCCAGGACTATAAAGAGTCAGGCTTCTGTCCCACCTAAAATGATGCTTTTCCATGCCTCCTGGGTGGCTGCGTAAAACAAAGGGAAAGCCAGTGTGTCTGTGGGCAGTATGTTCCCTGCCTGTGGTCAGGATCTGACCCTGGATCACCTGAACCAGTGCTTCACTTTGGGAATAGGGGAACCAGCAAGCAAAAACCCATTTTACCCCAAAATAAGGGGTTAAGTTTTTACAGGAACCATGCCAGCCTCCAAATCCCTTTGCCAAGCTGTGGGGATTACAGTTTCATTTTCCTGGGGGATTTCTCTCTTTTGTTCAGTGCCTTATTTTTTCATGAATACTCAGGCCCTGGTCCTGCCATCGATCCACAAAACCCACGATCTTGGCTGCAACAAAGCTGAAGGCAGGAGCCTCTGCAGCTTGAGAGCTGTAAAGCAAGTCCATCCCTGGGATAAGGTGGCTACACTTGCTGAAGAGATATTTGTCTGCCTAGGCAGAGTCATTAGAAGCTGTCAGCTCCTGCCCCTGGGAGCGATCAGGCTGCCTCTCGTGGGGGTGGCACATTTGCAACCAGCCTGGGGCAGGACAGAGCATTCAGTGATATTCTGGAAAAGTACTGAAGCAGCCAATACACACAATGCTGTGAAATGCATTGTGGATCATTAAATGTTATCCAGCTTTTTACTTTTGAGAAGCAAAATTCACATTTTGGGTCAGAATGCAAGGGATTTTTTTTATTTATTTTTTTTTATTTGGCTTTGCCTGTCTCTGTTCTAAAGTGGGACACCAACAGAGGTTTGTATTCCCTTACTGGGACACTTGTGCAGAGCACAGTACTGGCAGAAATGTAACCTGTTCACTATGGAAAGTATTTGAGCAACTGTTTATTGCATGCTGCCACCAGAACTGCCAGACGTGCACAACAGACTGCAGTGAGGAACAGGGAAACTGCTCTCGTTTGTTTATTTTATCTCCAATACCACGGTGCCTCACGGCACCGGCAGGGCTGAGGTCCAAATCTCAACCCTGAGCAGGAGGCTCTCGCCCATGGTAATTCTCCTGAGAAAAAAGTAGCATCTGTATCCGTGTAGACAGCTGAGCTGCGTCTGCTCCCCGGCCCTGTGGGGAAACGCAGGCTGTCTGGCTGTATTTCTCCTCCTGCCTTCCTAAGCAGGTCTTGTTTCCTTGTGGGCTTTGCTTGGCGTCTCTGCTTTTGCTTTCATCCTGAGTGCCCTCTTCTATGTATCAGACCCTTCACCAAAAACAGAAAGCTGTGGGGTGTCTGCAGCGCACGTAGCCAGCGTGATTTGTGCCTCCATGGAGACTCCTGCGCGCTTCTGAAGCTGCTTTTGCTGCTCCCATGCCAAGCAGGGGCTTTTGTTGATTTGATGTGTGCAGTTTTGAGAATCACAAGCAAGCTGCCTGGTTGCATGACTGATTGGAGACTGGTGATCCAAGATCTTAGTACTGGTATGGGACTGGCAGACCCACAGGTGCCATTCCTGTGTATGTTTTGGACTATTTGCTTAATATGATCTTGAGAGAAAGAAGAGCTATAAAGTACCTCTGTCCTCAGTTACATGCTGCGTGTGCGTTTTGTCTACTAGGTATTTAAAACATGAGGCATTGTAGATGGTATGACGGAGAAGCAGCACAACCTTATATTAGGAAGTGATTTGAATGTCTGGAAATGCCAGCCCTGGATGAGCCTAGTGTAGTAACAAATCAGTGTCCAATGTTTTCCCTGCAGAGAAGTGTAAATGTACTTAATCAGAAAAGCACACGTGTTCTCCTGAGAGTTGTTTTCATTTGATAACAGGTCCAGTGTTGGGATATGGTGAGAACCCTGTACTCTTCCTTCATTCCCAGCCTCTCAGAATGTACCCTTCTTTCTTGCCTGCAGATCACTGCTGTTTAGGAGGACACCTCCCTTGCTTGCCTTCTTTTCCTCTTCTCAATCTCTCCAGCTCTGGTTTTGTGATTTGGATCCAAGCAAAACCTCAGTGATCCTTGCCCATAGTTCAGGAGTGCTTCTGGCTTCATCACAAGTGCTTTTCTCGTTAAATAGACTAACTGCAAGGATGTACTGGTTCTTTGCTGCTTTTGACATCTGGATATAGGCAATTCAGGGTTTTTCAACACTTTATTGGAAATTCTGTTGTGATTTTTTTTTTTCTTGGACCTCTGTGTCCTCTCCTGACATATGGATCAGTCTTGCCTTTTGTTGTGGAGGTAGTGGTTGATCATTAAGCAGGTCTCAGTATTTGGTGCAAGTGTGCATTTAGGCTAGGGAGTCTTCTTATGTTTGTGATTCAGTCAACTTAATTGCAGTTTTTCAATTTATAAATGCCTAAAATCTTTACAGTGGAGTTGCAGCTCTGCACCCATAGGCAGCTCTATAACATGTTGACTCAGGTTTCCTAAATCACTTTCTGTGATTCAGTGGGTCACATATTATAAACCACTGGCCTGCTAGGCTGAAGTGACTTCTGCAGGACTGTTCGCGGGCTCTCGGTTGTTAGCAGTCTGGACACTGGTTAGTCTCTTCTTGGGAAGTGGGATTGAGGCACTTTGCTCCTCTGTCTGGGAGCAAAGGCACCACCAGCCTCTGGGTTGCTGCTGTCAACTGCACACAAGAGCAGTTTATGTTAAATGTGACTGATGTTGAAATAAACCACACCTCAGTTCTCAAGTAAGAGTGACCTTTGGCAAGTCTGCATCGAAATAAATAAGGTGTGAATTTAGTTATTTTAAGTTGAGTTTCCTTGGAGACAGGCCCTTAGGAACTCCTGCTGCCAGTTCCTGTGATGTTTGCTGGTTTAACATAAACAAAACTAAGAAAATCCCTCTCTTCTCCACAAAAGCATGAAATTTCACAGAGGTGCAATCTGGGTAACAGTTTGCTGTGTTCCTGATGTGCTCTTTAAAGAGGTGCTGAGAGGTTGTATGAAGACTGTGGGTCAGATTTTGCATATTGTTTTTACTCCTTTTGTTATGGGCTTTCTTGAACACAGCTGAAACTTCCTTGGAAAACAGGAAGTTTTGGCATAAATTGGTTCC
Source organism: Pseudopipra pipra (assembly GCF_036250125.1). Classification (NCBI taxonomy): domain Eukaryota; kingdom Metazoa; phylum Chordata; class Aves; order Passeriformes; family Pipridae; genus Pseudopipra; species Pseudopipra pipra. Next base: position 56,825,766 of record NC_087554.1, read on the forward strand.
TTTGGTGACCTCTTCCTACATTTATGTAGGGTAATATCATGTTGCTGGAATACATGTCTGCTCCCCTGAGATGACCCTCATCTGATTTGGGACCCCTGAGTGGCTGTAGTCAGCTGTTGTAAAACAAAGCAGACCGAAGGGTGTGCTGACCTACATCAGGGTCAGATGCTGGGCGAACAGAATTTTTGAGAGACAGCTGGTTCCCAGAAATAAACTTTTATTTAGATGACCTGTGGATTCCTTTAAAATCAGATACCAAATGAAATCTACCCCATTTTTTTTCTGGGTTACCTTTTTGGGGTGGAAGCATTTCTGTACTTGGAGGGGGACTAGAGGGTTTGTTCTGCCTTTAAAGTCTGTTAATCTTTAAATGAGTCTCTATGACGTGCTGTAAAAAGGTAAAGCAAACATTGCTGCACTAGTTAATCAATGTTCCCTCACATCTCATTGGGAACAGTGATGTCCACAATTTCAGGTAGCAGAGGGACCAGGGATGACCACATCTTTGCAGGCCCTGTACTCAATTGTCTCTGAGTCCAGCAGGATGAAGTACTTAAATGGCCATGGATGAGGGGAAGGGATGGTCTTCCCCCTCTCCTTTGTAGGAGAGCTGTGGTGAACCCTGTAGGAGCCCCAGCCCAGGTGCAGTGCCCACACAGCCAGACTGTTGTGGGGACAGACCCTGGGCTCACATCCCCTCAAAGCATGGGAGGGACCACGTGGCAGGTCAGAAACAACCCCAGCTTGCGTAGCATGAGCTGCTGTGATACCTGATACTGTGACAGGAGACATTCCTGTCCTCCTGCCGTGTGCTGAGGGGCAGGGCCTGGCAGCATCCCTCAACTATCCTTACCTGGACCATCCTTACCTTACACTGCATACCATGCCATAGCAACTCAGGCAATTGCAAAATGGACTGAGGGGCTGCATCTCATGTGAGTAGTAACGGAGAACCAGCAGCTTCACACTGCAAATGCTTAAGCCCTGCCCAGCCTTGAGGTCACAGGTCAGACACCAAGCGTGGGGATGGCATGGGAGTGAGGGATTTGCATGTGCCCCTTCTGGGAGGACATTGCTGTGAGTTGATTCCCATGTTTAGTGCTCAGCAAGGCAGGAAACATAGGTGGGATGTTCCCAACCACCTTGTCTCTGCCTGTCCCACCAGTTCTTATTGGTATCTTTGGGGGGTGATTGATGTCTGAGCAGCACCAGCTGGAGAGCAAAGCATGAAGTGCTGCCTTGTAAGTTCAGTAGTGTATGGATAACTGTGTTAGAAAAGGAGCTGGAGGCATGGACCCAAACTGCCCTTCTCCTCACTGCCTCTGCTTGGAGTGTCATGTCACTAATGGTGTGAGGGACATAGCAAGGTGGAAGGGCAATCTTCTGGCCAGGTGTGTGCTTGCTTCATTTTGGTACTTCAGGGTTATCCTGGAGGACACATCTCCTGGGCTGATGTGTGCTCTGCAGGGAAAGGAGGTGCCATTTGTCAGCTGTTGCAGTATTACCAATGTGCTTGACATTGGCAGGGCCAGAAGAAATTCCTGCAAATAGCAGCAGTTTGTCTGAAAAAAGCCTCTGTGTTTTCACCAGGAATGCCCTGAAACAATCTTTGCCTCTGCATGCTTGCAGGGAAGCAGATAATGGCCTGCTGAGAGCGGTGCTGTGGAAACCAGCATGTTTATACTTGGGAAAAGGGAAGGATTTTTCACCAAGAACTTGTTTGTTGATGCCCAGGAAGATGAGGATTAGCTGACTTGAGGCCTGGCTTGTCTCCCTGCTCTGGTAGCATGCCCTCCCCTCCTCTGGCCTGGAATACCAGTGCTGTGTGCATGCTGGTGGAGCGACCAGTTCCAGTGTCTGGCTGAGGTCAACTGCAGCCAGAATTCAAGTTACAAGAGGGAGTAGGTCTAAATACCAACAGTCTGATGTCTTTATAGCTGTAACACACCATATTTCAAAATAATTCGTAGATCTCATTCTTCCTCAGAAGTCTGACACGATTCTTGCTGAAGTGTCATACTCTGTTTTGAAGATAAGGTGCATATGATACTTGTGCATTGTGGCAAAGCCAGTGGCACCAGGTCACCGTCAAGTTCAATGTTCTCAAACATAGCTTAAAATTTGAATTTTCCTGGCATTGCTTTCTTTCTCATTCCAGGTCTACTAACCTCTCTCCAACTTGGAACACATCCTAGAATTTTAAATCAACTCCAGGACATAATCCTGGGAACAGTATACATTGTTGGGAATGAGTTTGGTTTGTAATTTAAAAACTGATTTTTTTCTCTTTGAAAAATAGGAAGAAATGATCCCATATAGGAGCATCCCTAGTGATGAGGCCGCTGGCTTCAGCAGTTGAAAAATGTAGCTCTTCTAGTTCGCACTGGCTGAGATCCTGCCCCCCAGGCTTTCAGTTTGACTGGTTTTGTTCAGTGTGTATTGATATAATTTATTGAAATAATGGCATAGTCTTAACAGCCTTCAGTGATTTTTTTTTTTTTTTTTAATTTTTTTTCCCCCTCTCCATGCAAACAGTGTATTGTCTTCAGTGAACTGTTTAAACGACCGTGGAAGCGTTTACTTCTTATCCTTCAATTATCTGCAGTAGCAAATAACATTTAATCCTTCCTGCTTTCCCCCCCTCTCCCCCTACCCTGTATCAAGTTAGTTTAATGTCTAAATGTTGCTTTGATTAACCATGTCTCTCATGCCTGACCGGTCTCACGCTCACTGTGCTTCCATTGGCAGTCCCGCAGTGTCGATAAGCAGCACGCCGTGATCAACTACGACAAGGAGAAGGATGAGCACTGGGTGAAGGATCTCGGGAGCTTAAATGGCGTAAGTATCAAACCTCCCGGCTGGCGGAGGCAGACTCGGGGTGTGCTGAGTCTGCAAGTGCTCCTGTGCTCTCTAAATTCTGCTGTCAGGCCCTTTTGGGTCACTGCAGCTGTTGGCACGAGTTAAGCTAAACATACATAATTATTTGCAAGGCCCGAGATGGAGGTCATGTGGCATCTCGTCTTGGTGAATATTGTATTTCTTTCTCCCGGTGTCCTTGCAGAATGCTTCAGGGCTCCCCAAATCATAAAGTCCCTTGCAAAAGAGGAGGAAATAAATTCAGTTTCATGTTGGGCATGTTAACTTTAAACTGGCGATGAAGATTCTGGAGCGGCTGTTCAGCATGAGCAGGGTGACCTTCTGGCAAGTCATTTGTCAGTGCATGGAGTGATTTATGGGATGATGAGACATTTAATTTCTTTGGGGAGAAACTACTTTTTTTCTCTTTTGCCTGCCTTGCCCCTGGTTTGTGTGAAGACCAAGGGATAATGTGAGCCCAGAACAGGGAACTGAACCTGCCTCCATCTTAACCCTTGCTCTGCTCCTGAGTCATGCAGTGGTGTTAGGCAGCTCAGTGATGGTTTTGTTTGCCCACCTGCATTCTGTGATACTTAAATACACCATTGCAGTTTAAACTGTCCTAATGTCATAGCATGCCTCTATTTTGGCAGCTTCTTCATACCAGTGGAGCTATTCCTCTGCTGGAGCAGGTCTAAGCTCGATTCACATAATTGTCTTCCCAGTGGGAGTTTTACTGCAGTCATTGTTTTGGACTTAGAAACAGAAGCCCTCCACCATCACAACCACTAAACCACAAGAGGAGCCCAGAAACTTGTACAAAAACAGTGGCAAAAGCAGCCCTCAACTGTTCTGCCTCTTCTGGCATCTGAACACAGCACGAATGAGTGTTAATCCTTCTCGGCCTAATAGCTGAAGGCACAGAGCCCTGCTGAAATGGGAATATTTCCAGTAACTGGTCTGGGCTCTAGCTGGGCCCTGGGTTTAAAACCTGTGGTATTTAACTCATGGTGGCAAAATAGCAGCTAAAAATTGTGTTTACAAGAGAGGGAAGACTTGTACCACTAATTCTTTTATATCTTCACATGCTAAAGCATATGAATTTACAACATTTTAATAATAGACTTGTTCTCAGAGGGCGAGTGGAGTAAAAGGAGTTACAGCAGTGTCGTCTTCTGCAGCTGATCAAACAAATTTCTGTTGAAGAAGACTGTGGCCAAACCAAATTCACTTTGCAGGAAAGAAATATATGTCCTTATTTGAAAATTGTCATTAAAAACTTGTTTTCTCCCCTGAAACTAAAGAAATCACTTTTGAGGACTTTTTTGATTTTAAATCCATTTTCAGAATTTCCTTTTATTTTGTATTTAACTTTGAGTTGTCAACAATGCATTATATGGCTTTGCTGGATAATCTGGTTCATATTAATTGTCAAGATGTTTGTTTTTGTTATAATGTTCAGGTGATTCTTCAGTTCTCTATTCAGAGCTTTTTGGTTTTGAAGGTAGTGCTTCTATCTGCAGTAAGCATTTTCCTTGAGTTATTTTATCTGAAGTAACCATGGACAAATAGGTAACTATCAAAATGGGTTTTCTTGCAGACTTTTGCTTTGCAGAAAATTCAGCAAATAATTATTCCTGTTTCAGATGTGATTATTGTGGGTTTTTTAAATATTAAAACTTGCACATAAATTGGAATTCCGTGCCTTTTAACTAACTACAGTGTTTTTTATTCTGAAATTACAGGCCTGTTTCCCAGCTCTTCTGTAAATTGCCAGGAAGCTGGGGGCTGTTGTCTGCTGAGGTTCTAGTTTCCTGCTCAAGCATTTATTTTTCCTCTGTGGTTAATAATAGGTCTGATCATGCATGTTTGGCTTGGCTGAGGGGAGAAGGCAGAAGGACAAGGGGAGAAGGCAGGCTGTGCCTCAGTGACGAAAGCATGTAAATTCATTTTCTAGCATGATTTTGATTCCTCAGACCGTAGCTGCAGTTGTACTGAGGATACAAAGACCCAGCAGCCATTCCTGGTCCGAGAGGCTGGGTGAATCCCACCTTGCCAAGTCAGGTGTGTGTCTGGGGCTGCCCTGGATCCAACTCCGTGCCTAATCCCCATCAGCACCCTGGAGCTTCTTCAGCTGAGATTCTTATTTATTTGGCCCAGGTTATTACAAAAGTACATGGATTTATTTGTGAAATATGTCCATGACTTCTTGATGTGATCCTCAGTTGTTCTGCGAGAATTGCTTCACAGTGGGTCCGCTCAGAAAGCAGAGACATCAAAGGTGTTTGTTCACAGCTGTGAAGTACATTTCTTGCACCTTTATAAGGGTGTTAGTTTCTTTAGGCCTCAATTAACTGCCTGGAGCATGGGGAAAAGGAGTATGTGAATTTTTAGTGTGAGGAGTTTGGTGTCATGGACAGTGTGGCCTCAGATATCATGGTGATGGCGCTGCAAATATTTTTCCCCTTCTTCTGTGATAGGCTTTGCTTGTTAAATTATCAGGCCTTGGGGCTGACACCGGTCTTGTTTGACATCCAGCGGAAAACTGATTCCCAGCTCAGTAATTAAGAGTATGAGTTGCACTGTTTGCTCTTGCTGGTTGTGAAGGGTGTAGGAGAGCCGAGAGCATTTGAAGTTCTTAACTTCAGGCACCTCATTTACGTGTTCAAGTCGGGGACTCAAATTGCATTTGCAGTTGGTGGAAAGGTAAATCTCCCTGGAGGTCCCTTCACAGCACTGTGCTTTGAAGCGTAATTGGGGTGCTCTGACTTGCCCATGGGAGCTGCTTGCTGGCATTGGTTTTTCCAGGGAACTTAGCTCCTCACCTGGCTGGCTTTGTGCTAGTGCACCCTGAACGTGTGCAGTGCCATTGGCAGATGGGCATGGGTGCCCTCCAGGAGCCCCATCCCTCTGAGATCCTTGATACCCTCAGTCAAACCCCATTCCTGTGCTTCTCTCCTGCAGACGTTCGTCAATGATGTGAGGATTCCTGACCAGAAGTACATCACCCTCAAACTGAACGATGTCATTCGCTTTGGCTATGATATCCTTCCTGTCTGAAGAGGGAGTGGGACTCAAGTCTTTGTCTGGGTTTTGTGCTGTTTGCTGTGTGAAGAGTTACCAGGGCTAATCATGACTGCTGAATAAGGATGTTTGTTTTGTCTCCTGGAGCCTTTGGATGGATTATAAGCTTGCGTTTCTCCACCATGAACCTGATGCAGAGCAGATTCGTGGTGCCTGCTGCCTTCATGGGACTTTGAATCAGGCCCTGCACTGTGGAGGTGCCTCTTCAGTCTCCTCCTAGGAAGGGTTGCATTTTTTTCTTTTTATTTGTGTGGCAACTGTAGCTGGTACCAGCAGGGGAGGAAACATGGTTCATATGTTTTTGTATGAACTAACATCTTCCTTCTTATTTTTCGTCCAACTTGAATGGTTTTGTCAGTCATTTCACCCAGATGCTTGCTTTCAGACAATTTTCAGGCCTTCAGCCTTAAACATTTGGCTGTGGGGCTTGTGGTCAGACCCTTGACTCTGTATTGATTAATTTGCCTGTGCAAATTGCTTCTGCTACAAAATGCAAGAGTAAATCTCTCTTTAGCAATAGCAAGTTTCACCTCTATCAAGGGAAGCTAGGCTGCAGTTACTGCTTTGTTTACAGAGCCACAAATCCTGCTGTTGTCTGCTAAAACACCTTTGCCTTCATCCCTTTCCTTTTTATCCTGACAGGCTTTAAGCATAGATGTTGCCTTTCTTAGCCTGCAGAGCAACAGTGGTAAGTAGAGGCTCCTTTTGCTGCCTTTTCATGTAATCTAATACTTTCTTCACTTTTTTTCAGTTGCTTCTATCTGCCAAACTTTGCCCACTCAAGCTGAATTTAGAAGTAGCAAGTGTCTTCTCCAGGTTTCTTTTTTCTTTTCTGGGGAAACGTCAGTTAAAACAGTCCAGACGTTTCTGAGAATAGAGGCAGAGACTAAGTTTTACCATTTGTTGGTGTGAAATGTTTGGCTGGAAGACTCTTCTGCATCCTTGACCTCAAGGCCACATTCTTCTGCCTTTTATTGACCCCAGTTTGTGCTTGGCCGTGCTGCAGCCCTTGGAATACTGTAAGCTTTGCTGGAGCCCAGAGAGCTGAAGCAGTGAGGAGAGGCTGAGCCTCAATGAAGCCCATTACAGTCCCATAAGCGACCTCAGTTGTAGTTTTTCTTGACTTTACAAATGAGTTTTTTTGATATAGCTGGTCACGTGTCTTCTGGTCTCTCTATATATGGAGAAACTCACAGAAGACTTGCTGTGAACTGTAGTCCTAGGAAAGCATTAGCCAGTGCCTGGAGTGTGGGTGGGTTTTAATGACTGCAATACAGGTTTAAACTTTTTATAGAAAGCAATTCAGAGCAGCTGAGTTGAAGTGTTTAATCCTGCAGCCCTTACATGGGTATTCATGTAAAATGAGTGATTGCACTTATGAATTGTAGAATTTATTGCCCTCAACAGGAAAAATTTAAAGAACGTAGGTTTTAGTCATCTTTCTACTCCAGTGTAGTTGCTATGGCAGTTACAATGTTTTCCTCTCCTTTGCTGCTTTGGAGCCACTCTCTTTAACATTGCTTCCTGTGCACACTGCAGTCAGCTCAGTGTGTATGGCAACATCTCCTGAGGTCTCAAGTCAGCTGTGTTCTGTTGCACGAGAGCATTTCTCTTTTCCATTTACAGTTTCACTTACAGACTGTGCAGAGTTTTCCCTGCTAGGCCAGTATCACTTGGTTTATTTTTAGTCTAACATTTTCCATCCTTTCTTTTTCCTCCCCTTTGATTGGGTTGTCCATGATGACATTCCAGATGCTTACTCTTTTTTTTTTTTTTTTTTTACTTTTTTTTCACTTTTTTTTTTCCCCTAATACGGTGTTGCTGAGGATTATTGCCTGGGCTCAGCTATGTGAATGCCTCCCTTCCTAAGAGGTCACAACAGCCCATGACCTGATTTACTTTTCATCTAGGAAATTGCAGTGGCTGAAAGCCTTGTCAGGGCAAGAGAGCACCGAAGTCCCAGGCATCCAGGCAGGGAGCTGAACTCTACTGCTCCCTTATCCAGAGTATGTGAGATTGGACTGTCTTGGCCAGGATACTGCGAGTAGTCTGCCTGAAGGTGCCAGCCAGGTGGAGAGGAGCAGGGTGTGAGTTGAGTCAGGGCTCTGGTTGCTCCCCTAGGTCCTGCACAGAGTTGCTAGTGCTCCCCCAGGCTTCTGCCCAGCTCCCCTTGTCTGCTGCCCCTCAGTTGGCACAGGTCTGACCAGGAAATGTGATTGCACACACTCTTGCAAACCATGCAAGACAAAGACCATGGTGGGATGCAGCCCAGGCAACTTTTAGTACCCTGTGTATTTTAAGATTCTCTGGTTTTATGATCCTGTTTTCATTCTGTGACTAAATGCTACACTTCTCTTTCCATCCAATTCCTTTGTCATTTCCTTAACGAGTTCTGTACATTCGAACATGTACGTCCTGGAACAAATTCAACACAAAGTCCCGGAAGAGGCATTAAAGGTAAGGGTGGCTGGGTGCAGGTGTATTTTTAAAAACAAATGGTTTAAGTACACTAGTGATGGTCAAGCAGAGGGAAATATTAAAATACTCCTGATGGCAGTGAAATGAGGCTCTCCTTGGGCTCGGACTTAATAAAAACCTTCCTTTGAGGAGAGATACATTTCCCAGTTATCTCAGCGCCGATCTCTCTTAACCTGTGCTAACAGGTAGATGAAGTTACTTCTGATTTCGTGACTGCCAACAAAATAAAAGGTTTCTTAAAGCTGTAACATATCAAGGAACAGTCAGCACATGAGCTTGTGGGTAAAGCTCAGCAGACCTTGTTCTTTCCCAGAAGAGGAGGAGTGCAGGTGTCTTTTTCTGAGCATGGGGACTTTGACCAACTGCATCACACTTCTCCAGCAGGCTAAAGTTTGCTTAATTTATTCATGTGTATCATCTCGTTTTTGCCTTCAAGCTCCCAATTTTTACTTATTCAGTAGTCAGTCCTCTTATGAGTGAGGTGTTTTTTAAACACAGTTCAGTAGCAGGTAAGAAATATTCAAGCATCCTCTTACCTAAGTCAGAAAAGTTAACCCCCTCTAGGCAAGAAAGCTGTCATGTTCAGTTCTGGGACTGGGATATCAGTGCTACACATAGCTCAGTAGCATCTACTGTCTTCTTAGCCCTGGTTCCATGTTTAGGACTTGGAGAAGGTCATAATGTAGCAGCTAGAATTGGGCAGATGATTCATTGAACTTACTCAGGTAATCTGGATGTGTACACCCTTTTATTAATTTACTTGTAATAAATCAACTTCTAAATAGCTCATTTACTGTGTTAATATGGAACCTGTTTTAAGGCAGAATCACTTTCTAGCTGGAGAGAGGGTCTGGAGAAAAATAATTAAAATAGATTTCAATTGCCTTTGCCGAAAAACTGAGATAATGCAGATGAACGCCCTGAAATAAATTACAATGTTCCTTTAAGAACAAAGGGGATTTCAGGATTTGAGTCCTGAATGGAAAATGGCCTGAGTTCTGATTCTTCTTAGTTTATTCTTTAAAGGATTTCCTAATTAGTTTTTTTGCATAGCTAAGTCACAGTGACCTTCTCGTGGACTAGAATTGCCACTTAATGGCTTCCAAATGGGGTATTTGAAAGCCTCTTGGCTGGCGTTTCTGCTGTTCGGTGGCACCTACTCAGGTGTGCATGATTTTTGTTGCAGAACAGAGCTGCAGTATTTGCCTGTGAGTGATCTGTTGGCGGGGAAGAGGGGGTTCACTGTTGCTTGTGTCTCTGCAGCATGAGAAGTACACCAGCCAGCTCCAGATGAATTACAAAGGCACAGCGATGAAGAGGGCGGAGCAGCCCATGGAGCATGGCGTCTACGCTGAGTCCCCGCAAGCGAAGCTGGAGAAAGGAGAGAGGAAAGCAATTACAGGTACCTGCTCAGGAACCAGTTAATCAAGATTCTGAACAAAGTGCAGCTTGAGCCCTGCGCTGGGTCATGATTCTGACAATGGAGTGTTGTGGGTTGCATCTGAGAGCAGTTCTGGAAGGGTCATCTTTCTAAACCCCTTGATTATTCCACACTCTTGGCTTTTGGAGATTCAGCCTCCAAAAAATATCAGCTGGTGTGATGGCTCATGTGTGCCTTGTCACTGTGGGTGTTCTGGAAAACCTGTGGGCTGAGCAGGTTTGGTAAGTTCTCTGGCACATGTCTGGTCTATTTTTAATTTCCTAATCGTGAGCTGGTGTTTGAACAGAGACGGTGACTCAGAGCAGAAAATGTATGGCTGCTGTGGCATGGTGCTGGCAGGCAGGCAGGCAGGCAAAGAAGCAACAAGCCATTTCTTTCAAAAAGCCCTGTATGGTCTCAAGTGGCTGTACTTCCTAATGTGCCAGTATGTGGGATTGAAACCAACTGCCAAACTGGGAGGTGTTTGCTTCATGTTCACTGTTCCCCAGCTGCATACTTTTTCCATTTGAGAAATTCCTTCTGTTCTCCATTTTGTTACCAACTTCTGCCTTCCTTTAAAGAAAGACCCTTTGTCAAACTTACTTCCTCCCTGTTCCCTATCATGGTGTGCCAGGACCTCCCCAGCAGCCTTATCTCACCCATCTCACCCAACTTCTTACCTCCTGTGTGTACTGCCCTGACAGGTCTCTCCCCAGTTCTGCACAGGTATCAGTTGGTGGCCTTCTAGAGCTTGCTGGTACATGGGAGGAACAAATACGGTTTTAAAGCATGGTGACAGATGACTGCCAGTGGTGGTCTGTGGCTCCAGGATGGCAGAGTGATTGAAAAGCTTTTGGGGTAGTAGAGAGACTGCTCACTGGGTCTGTTGGAGGAAGAATGAGGGAGGTGAATGAATGGAAGAGGATGGGCAAGTAGAAGAGTGAGGTGAGCGTCTTGGGTGAGGTTACCTAGAGATAGATACAGCAGCTTTCTAGAAAAGTGTACAACTTGGGGCAAATCTGTTAAGACTTCATGATAGCTAATTGGAGTGGGTTAGTTGACCTTAATCTCCCTTGTATTGTCTTTACGAAAACCCCTCTAAGCTGACATACTGTACTGAAGCAGGGTAATGTTTCTCCCTGGTCTCCTCGTTTCCTCCAGCTCTGTGTGGAAGCACATGCCTCCATGTGCCCAACTCCCATTTTTTTGCACCAGAAGACCTTTCTTTGTGTTGCTTTAGCTGTGTCTGTGTGTTGTGTGACTGTGTTTGGGACTTTGCCTGACAAGCGTGCAGCTAAAGGGATCAAATTGGTGATGATTAACTGTGACACTGTGGAGGGTGAGAAGAGGTGAACCCCACTGTGGGAAGAGCTCTCCAGCTGCCTTTCAAGGGGCAAGAGGTTCTTGAAAAGCATTGCCAGTGTGCGTCTGCTGCTGCCTGGTTCCATGAACATTCTCATTTTTATTCTTTCCACCTTCCAAAATACTCTCTGGTTGGTTTTAACCTACATAGCATAAGCATAAGCAGTTGATATTTGGAGCACTTTCAAAGTCAGGATGTTAGGTGACTCTTCAGCAAGGTGACCCATTTCTCTAGCCTGTGATTTGCAGACCAGCATTATGTTTCTGTCATCCTTAGTGGGCCCAGTCTAAGGCAAAAAGGGCTGTGAGTTCTTCTTGGGTGCCAGCACTAAAGTGTGTCACGTGCAGTGGGACTGATGGGAAGATCTAAAAAAATCTGTGAACTGCTGCTCACCCCACTGAACGATGGAGGAAATTAGGATTTTTTGTTGGAAGCATTTTGCTGGATTGGACTGAAGCCTGTGTAAGCAAGGAGGGAGCCTGAGCATTAAACCAGTCCCTCGCTCTCCAAAAAGCGTCTCTGTCACATGAGCAGAGTGATCAGTGGGTCCCTTTTTCATCTGCGATGTGACTAATTCACCTTGTCTTCAGCTGCACACGTGCACGGTTTCTCCTTGGCTGCTCGGAGGAGTGGCAGCAATTTAAAATGATCAGTGGAAAGAAGAATGTAGTGTTCTTACCAGGAGTGGGCTTGCTCAGTGGCAGCAGAAAGAGGCTTTAGGGAAAGAGCTGCTTTGCTAAGCCTGTAGGTATTTAGGAATTTGCATTGACTAATTAAAGCAAGGTCTGGGGTGACAAAAGCCTTTTGAAGGATTGCTTCCCAGAGTGGAAAAGAGGCGGAGGGAATGCAGGCTTTCAGAGAAGAGGTTTAACAAAACAATGTGAACAATTAGAGCTGCTTAGAAATGGGAGGAGGTGAGGGGTTGAGGATAAAGAAATCCAGGGGAGTGAATGGGAAACAGCCAATTTAGTCTTTATGCTGTTGAACTTGCAGCTTTCGGGTGTATGTTGCCTGTAAGCAGAAAATCATCGGTCTTGGTGAAATGTTTGAGGCAAGGACCTTGGCAAATCCTATGGGTTGGATATAGATATGAATATGAGTGTCCACAGTTCAGCTAGTTAATGCTAAAAATAACCATCAGCTTTCATGTTTAAAGCCTTAAGCAATCAGGAAGCCAGGTAGAGCCTTGAACTGAGCAGATTTCAAGACGGTCACAATCCCTATCCCCATCTGTTGCTACCTGAGTTGAGGTACTTGATGAGATAAGCTAGTTTGTGGTCTTCTGTTCTCAACACAGTTAATCCTCGGGCTGATCTTAATTTTTTGCTTTTTTCAAAGCTCTCACAGGCTGATGGGACTAGGTAATCCTGAACCTGATGACTAACCTCTGAATAACTGCTGCAGGCCTGAGTTTCCAGGGGTGGAGGCTGCTTGCAGTGTCCAGCTGAAATGGGCATCACGAATTGCAGGAGTAGGACTCGAGCTTCTCCCAGGATCTGTGAAATGGGCTTGCTCACCAGGTTAGCATCGGTGTGAATAGGGAGTCTTCTCAACAGAGTGAACGACTTGAAAGTCTTGTTGATGTCCAGGGCTGAGGTCAGCAGGCAGTGTGGATGGAGGCAGCGGGAGTTGTGCCTAGTTGTCAAGTGGTTTCCATGGTCTTTGGCTGCTTTCCCCATGAGATCATGGCAATAGCTATTTAGACACACAGCTCTGCCCTAGCCTTTAATTTAGGGGAGTGTTGGTGGTGTATCTGCTTTTTGCCTGAGCTGTGATGGTGGTAACTGCAGTATATTAAAAATTTGACCATGCCACTGATACAAATAAATTTGATTATCAGGCTGATTTGAAAGCACCTGGGATCTGTGTATGTTCACAGCAGGTACAAAAGACTGGGGCTTAGATTAGCCATGCACATGTGAAATAAATACTGCAGCAAAGAATTTTGGTTTCTGGTTATTCTTACTAAGTCTGAATTCTCTATTTTGGAGAGGAGTTAAAAAGCAGAGATGTAAGGAATTAATTTTAAAATGTTATAGCTAGATCGTCTTTTTTTTTCCCCAAGGCCTCTGCCATATGAAGCCTTCTCTGCATCTTCTGAAGATGGACATTATTGTTATTAATAATGAATCAAAAACAGTTTGACTTAAAGCAAGCTGGATTTCTCATGCTTTTGTTATGACTTGCAGTAGACAGCTTCAAAGCCTTATGTGCTTCTGTAAGCAAAGAAATTTGCTGTTGCTGACTCTCTCTCTCTCCTGATGGTGTGAAGCTTTGTGAGGACCTGGGTGAAAGCACAGCCCCTCAGTCCTATCCTCACCACAGGGGACAGACACCTTCAAGGGAAATCAGACCCCTCTGTAATAGGAGCTGGAATGCTTGTCCTGAAAGCTCCTCTGCCCACTCACTGCTGGAAAGCAGCATCAACACAGTCTTTCTCCTTTCCCTTTTGTCACCTGGGCTGTATTTTGGTCCTGCCCTTGTGTTGTTCTGTGTGATTCACTTTTCCATAAACATGCCTCTTGTACTCAAAGGTCTCATTTTCTCTTGTTGTGGTGCCTCTCCTTCAGGTGACTGATAGTTCTGTATTAATTTAACAGGCCACTTTTTTGTCAGACTGTTAAACAAATGGACCTCCCTTGTTCTGTGCTAAAAGAGCCTTAATTTTTTCTTCTGAGTGACTGCCCCAAAGATGGAAAACCAGGAGCAGAACATGTGTGTGTCAGTGGCCTTCCCTGTATTACACCATGACTGGTAGCTCAGTATTTATCTGGCTGAATGCTTGTGCTGACCTCAATTCAGTTATCTAAAAGGATGGTTTTCGGGCTGTCTGCCTGAATTGATGAGCCAAGAAATATGTCTAAATGAATTGGCACCATCTGGGCAGCCTGGCACGGAGTGGAGAGAGGTGGTAACGAGCTGCCATCAATTGGAGGGAGTCTCATACCATTAAAATGACTGAGGAGTTTGTTTTCATTGGTGCTCCTTGCTTCACCCAAGCAAGGCCTGAGTCCCTCTGCTCTTGCAAGAGCATCCATCTTACACTAAAACACAGCAGACAGGTGGTGGCTTCAGGGTGGTTTGCATGTGTCAGGACACAGGCAGACATGCTGCAGGTCCAGGTTGAGGTTGCTACCCAAAATGCATCCCAGCTGGTGAAGAGCAAAGCCCCCTGGCACAACTGCATGTGTAGCTGCTCCCTGGCCCACTTCTGTCACAGCCATCTGTTTTAGCTGTGTTCCTATCATGCTTCTTTTTTAACCCCCTCCCCTTTTTCTACAATACTGTTGTGTTAGAGCTGGAGTGGAGGGGGGGTGTCAGGTCTGTTGTACTGGCAAATTAGAAGGGACAGAAGCTTCTGACATGAGCAGGGCAGCAAATTCATGTAGCTCTTTGTGCTGGTTTTGGCTGAGGTAGAGTTAATTTTCTTCCCAGTGGCTAGTATGTCTATGTTTTGGATTTGTGCTGAGCACAGGGTTGATAATATAGAGATGTTTTCGTTATTGCTGAGCAGAGCTTACACAGAGCCAAGGTCTTTTGTGCTTTTTGTATGGCCACACTGGCAAGGAATTTGGGGTGCCTGGGAGGTTGGGAGGAGACACAGCCAGGACAGGTGACCCAAACTGACCAAAGGGATATTCCAGACCATGTGACATCATACTCAGTATATAAAGTGTCAGAATTAAGGAGGAAGGTGGGGATATTTGGAGTGACAATGTTTGTCACTGTTGTGTGTGATAGGGCCCTGCTCTCCTGGAGATGCCTGAACACCTGCCTGCCCATGGGAAGCAGTGAATTAATTCCCTGTTTTGCTTTGCTTGCATGGCTTTTGTTTTCCCTATTATACTGTCTTTATCTCAACCCGTGAGTTTTCTACCTTTTATCTT
The DNA here is from genome assembly GCF_036250125.1 of Pseudopipra pipra. NCBI lineage: Eukaryota > Metazoa > Chordata > Aves > Passeriformes > Pipridae > Pseudopipra > Pseudopipra pipra. The sequence goes on from NC_087554.1 coordinate 56,840,854, forward strand.
TGCATTTCTCTCCCCAGTCCTGCTGGTGGGAGAGTGAGCGAGTGGCTGTGTGGGGCTTGGCTGCTGGCTGGGGTTAAACCACAACACTTTTCAGCAGAAGCCAAGAATAATGGTGTCTGTGTCACTTGATAATGTTTTTCAAAATACAAATTAATATGAATGCTCAGTGGAGACATTAATTGCTCTTAAAATATTAAAACTGCCCCCAAATAGCAAGTCGCTGACTCCTCGGCTTTCCATCTGTGCTTTTTGCAGCTTTAAAATGAAGTTCCAGTTTATTGTGGAGGCTGGGAGAGGAAAGGAATGAAACTCCACACATGCACAAATGTGCAGCTTTGTCACAGATGCTGTAACAGGCATTTCAGGTGGGGCCACATGAGCTCTGTGTTGTGGGGCAGGAGGAGCCTTCTCCCATGCAGTGAGTGCAGTGGAGTGTCTCTCATGTCTCCCACCCTGGTGGATCCAGATCTGTGCATTCTGGCCAACCTGATGCACGCTTTTTAGGTGCTGCTTGGCTGCTCAGGGGTTTTGTCTTTGTGCTAGCTTTTGTCAGAGGGGAAGTTCGGGGAATTTCCAAGCACCTATTAGGGCTCAGGGAAATTTGAGACAGCAGAGGAGCTGGCTCATTATTATTTATAAATACTTTTTTTTCCCCTTTGCAATCCCCAAATTCCCCATCAAGAGAAAATGTCTGACCAAAAGTCTGACTAGCTCCCCTGACTGCGTTTTCCCTGTAGTAGAAAAGCTCCTGGGGGACAAAGGCTCCTGTGTTCAGTACACAGGTGGGACACAGATCTTGCAGCAGTTTCTGGGAAGATATCTGTGCTGCAGCATGGGTGCGAGCTCTCTTAACACACTTCTGCCTCTTTCCACATAATTTTCTTGGAATAGATCATTGGCAACTTCTAGACTAGGATGCCTTTGTGATCCTGTGAGGGGCTGGGATGTGATGAGGCAACTCTTTGCAAGATGCAAGTGGTTACAGCACCCACCCTTGGGGAAGATGCTGCTTGTGCAAGAGTGCAGGTGGTCTTTGTATTTCATGTATAGGGTAGTTGAACCCATTACTGTTGAGCCCCATTGATCTTTAGGCACGAATTAGCTCAGACATAACTGGCTGTTGTTAGTTGATTTGTGTTAAAGTGTTGTTCTCCTTCTCCTGGCCCAATTTGCCTCTAGGGCATCAACCCTAAGATCTGTACTGCAAGTCAGAGGGTGATAATCCATTGTGTGCCCAAAAGAAGTGCCTGATGTTGGTAGAGCAGATCCTACATGGTTGGATCTGGGGTCTAGTGAGCAAGTTATAACATAAAGAGAGAGAGTGGTAGGTTTCTGCTGGGCTGTGTGACAGAAGGTTTCAGTCTAGCAGAAGCCAAACCTTACACTGAAGTGCCTCTGTTCATTGACAACCTTGTGAATTGTTTTTTTCTTTTTTAACCCCCCTCTCCCATGAGTGGTTTACCCATCCTCAGTTATGAAACATACTGCTTGGCAGTTCCAATTTATCATGGTGAGAAATGCTTCGTCCTTTGAACTTTCACAGGCTGCCTACATAATAGGAACATGGTTTATCTTCCACACACTCTGGGCAGAGAGTAATACCTTCAGCCTCTTTTGATCCTCAATGTGAAGGGAGGCTGCATGGTTCATTTCGAAACACGAAGAAGATCTCTTGAAGAGGACCTGTGGGCTGCATCTGTAAAGCAAAATTTTTTTCCTATGGACTGTCAGTGTATGAGCTTATATATTTCTAGAATGATTCTAGAAAAAAAATATTCTGAAGTAGTGGCCACTGGCTCTGTGTAGCTTTAGAAACAGCAGCATAACATTAGGCTTCTTTTTTTTTTTCTTCGACTTATTTAATCCCCCTTCCTCTCCTGACTTCCCTTATGCTAACGATTGCTTTCTGCCATGTCCCTATTAAAGCAGGGAATGCAAAGTTGCAGGACTGTTTGAGAGCTGCTTTACACAGAGCAGTGTGTGGTTTGAAAACCACAAGCTGAGCAGCAGCTGGCAGTAGAAGCCCGGCTTTGGCTCTGGAGCCAGAGCCAGGGCTAAGACGTGGCTGGTAAAGCCAGTGCTGACGGCTGTTACGGGTAGAGGCAGAAGCAGCTAACAAAGATAGAGTTTAACTTCAGCCCCTGACCTGTCCTGGTGTTTCTATCACCTCTAGATGAAAGAACAAAAGCTACTTTATTTGCTTCTCTTAAACTATTAAAAAAACGTAATATAACTATACCACAGGTAAATTGGGGGTGTATTCTTCTTATTTGTTGCATAAATAGCAGCAGCCTAAGGCACTGCCAAAATGCAATCTCATTTTGTGGAGTACAAAATGAGAAGCAGTGGGTCAGCTCCTTTGGGTACCAGTTGTTGCAGGAAAGCCCTGATGTTTCAGTGAGTGCTCACTGAGCAGAGAAGATTATACAAGACTGGCTCTTCTAGGGGAAACCTCTCCAAGAAAAAAAAACCTCTGTCCTGCAGTGACTCTGGAATCCACTCTGGAATCCACTTGATTTACTTTAAGTTTTAGAGAGCAAGAGTTTTCTACTTCTTTATGAACGTGTAAGGAGATGGTTTCACCATTTTTCCTAAATTTGTAATGCTTCAAGAATTTCCCGTTGTGGAATGTGTGTCACTTAGAGTGGGAGTGGTAAATAGTGGAAAAAATCTCTAACCTCGAAACACCCAAGGACATGGTGGGGCAAGAAAGGGCCAAAACTGAAGTCTTCCCAATTAAAATGTGGAGAAAAGTCTGATTTTCACCTAAATTGCTGATGAGATGCAGACAATTTTGCGGTTAGTGTTTTGTAGTCTGTCCTGCCGAAAATCTTACACTTCCTGTGAATAATGAGGCTAGAAAGGGAGAAGAGCCACTATTTGGGAAACACAGCTATGAAAGACAGCAAAGGGAGGTGAAGTCACCATCTTGCAGTAGAATGTAAAGAAGAAAAAAGGGCAAAAAAAGAGAAAAGCCTGAACATATTATTATATATAATTTGCTGTTGTTAAAACTGCAGTACAACAGGTTCATGGTCTCATCTGGCCCTGCTGTTTTTCCCTTTTTGGCATGTGGTTGACTTCTGTGAACCTGGTAAATTGATATTTTCTGTGTCAAAGTATTTGCTTGTTTTCTTCCTAGAAACGAACACTTACCGCACCCCTCTCTATGGGCAGCCCTCCTGGTGGGGGGAGGATGATGCAAATAACAAGGACGACAGAAGGCAAGAGGAACATTACTCAGGTAATGGAGGCGATGTGGGGTGGGAGAAGATGGGGGACACAAAATTTCTGCACACTTCTGGTGTTTACTGTGTGAAGCCATCCCGTGTCAAGGCTTTAATTACCACTCTTTCTTTTTTTGTGCTTGTATTTGCATGTTCCTATATGTGGGTTGCTGCTGATGAAACTGGAATAAGGGAGAATTAAAATGTTTTCCCTAAAATATTTGAACATTAGAAACAGCAGTTGTGGAATAATTCAGTGTGGATGAGAAAGGCCTTACTAAGCTTTTTTGTGACCTAGTTACTTAGCAGTGCTGCATCTGTTTCTCATCTCATCATCCTTGGAAGCCATTTTGTCTTACCACTCCTATTCTTGTGAATCTGTATGTATGGAAGATGCATCTTTTTCAGCTTGTGCAGTAAACCTGATGTTTCTGTCAAGCATAGTGCTCTATTGCACAAATAAGTGTTATATTTCAGTGCACATACCGTGTATCTGTTCTCTAGCAGAGAGGGGTTATGATTAATAGCCCTTCCAGGAGGTTAAAATAAGTGAGTGACCTTCTAGCCAAGAAGTTTGAGTAGTACTGAAAAAATATGGTTTTATCCTTAGTGATGTTAGAGATTTAGGTGTTGATCCAGCAGAATCATACCTGTGATTAGCTTTGCACACTCAGGCTTTTCCTTTGAGCTGTGGAAGTTGAATGGGGGTCTGTGTGTATGTGTGTGTGTCTGTGCCTGTGTAAGTGAATCCAGCAGAGTGAAATGGGATCTTCCTTCCATATCAGCTCAGGCATACAGAAACCTTAAAATGGTGCCAGTCACATAGGTTCTGTCAAAACATAGAACTCTGTGTGTGTGTGCAAGCTCAGCTCTCTCTTTTGGGAGCAGTGGAAGAAGGAACAAAGTGAATATAACAACTGGTGGTCAGACCATAAGGCACCAATTTCAGTGATGAGGCCAGAGTACAAAGCTAACAAATACAGAACTTGTGTTTTTTTCTTTATTCCATTTCAGCTGATGTTTGTGAATTTAAGGTTTTATTGCCTCTTTTTTCTCCTTTTGCAGAGAGATCCAAAGAGATAACCCAACATGAAGAGGAACTGAATGGGAATATTTCTACTTACAGAGATGCCCAGGAACAATCTGTGTTTCCCTTCCGGAGAGAGCCGAGTTATTTTGAGATTCCAACTAAAGAATTTCAGCAGCCATCCAAATCTCCAGAGACACAGGTCCATGAGATCCCAACAAAGGATGTTGATACTGTGGTAGCCCCTGTTGTACAGAGTCATGCCTCTTTCACCATTGAATTTGATGATGGTACCCCGGGTAAAATAAAGATAAAAGACCACGTAACTAAATTTTCGCTCAGACAGAGAAGACCATATAGTAAGGAACCAGCTCACACAGAAGTGATGTCGGCAGAGAGCAAAGTGGCTGACTGGCTTGTCCAGAATGACCCAAGCTTGATGAGACGTCAGTCTGCAGGAGATGATGTTTACAGTACTAAGAGTGACCTGCCAGTTCATGTGAGGACACTTAAAGGTGAGTGAATATCTTGTCATGTGGACATAGCTCTCTGTTGGCCGTGCAAATGCTGCATAATAAAAGAGGAGAACCTTTCTCCTTTCAAGGAGAACTGGACTTTATTATCTCTGCTCCAAATTTGCAAGATGAAGAGTATTACTTTAATGACTGTTAATGTTTTGAATCTGGCTAGCAAGCTCTTCACCTGGCCCTGAAGTCATGTGTGATGTTGGCCTGGGGACACTCTAATGTGACTGCTCTACATCTATAATGCCAGCTCAGCAGTAACTGGTTGAAAAAAAACTGGTTTGATTTTTAAATGTCTAAAATAATTTCCATGTGATCAGGCAGACTGATAAACACTGGTATTTCAGTGAATTTTGTTCTCTTGTCTTCTCCTAGCTGATGGAATGACTTTTCGTTGTAGCTGTAGTCCAGAAGTGTCTTAAGTGTGATCATCCTGATGGCTGTAATGACCAGAGCCAGTTGGTTGGATGACAAGAGGTCCTGACAAAGAGAGTATGGATAGAGTTGAGATGTACATGATCCCAAATAAAGGAGATTGTTTTGCTTATAAGAGAAGGTTTCTTCTCTTAAACTTCTCTTAAAGCTTCTCTGTAATTCTTCTCTGTTCAAAAACATCAGATTTGGTGGACCTGTGTCCTGTTAAGCGTGTCACTGTGAGGAGTTCTTTGAGGATTTTCAAAGGTCTGAAGTGTAGTTTGGAGCCCAGTTCTTAGTGCAGCTTGTGGGACTCATGATTTTCATGTAAATTTGAATATATTTTACGTGATTTAGGCTTGCTTGGGTGTCTCTCTTGGACTGTGCACTGAACAGCTAGCAGGAGACCACAGATTCCCGCATTTTCACTGCCTTGCCTCTGGAAAAGCTATTGTTTTGCAGCTTTAACTGATGAAGTCATATTTTAAAAGACCTATTTGTGCTCAAGGTCCTACTTAAATGAGAGCAATACCTTGTTTTCCCTTGAAGGAATATTTGCTTGGGCCTTGTTATAAAAAAACTAATAGTAATATGAAGAGTTTTACATATTACACCTCCAACTTGCTTTTATGGATACATATTTTTGAAAGGTCTCATATTCAGCCATGGGGTTGGGGATGGCATGGAAATGGAACTGTTTTGTTGCCATTACTTGTTTCTAGTCCTTCCCAATAAGGGACAGTGTTGAGGTGCCCTGTTTAGTTATTTAGGGTCTTATTTTCAGTCTGTTGTGACTTGTATGATAGAGGGGTTTGGGTTGGGGATTTTTTGTTATTGTCATGTTGGATTTTGTTGACTTACTGGAGGACATTGTCAGGGATAGAAATATGCATAGAAATGTGCTTCAGTAGTTTTGCTCTTTCCTCTTGGAGAAAACTAGAGAGTTGGGCAGCTGTTGCTTGTCCTAGGGTTTTCATGAGCGATGCATGGGAACACTAGATTGATGACACTTGCCTCTCTACAGTCCATAAGGCATGGAGAGAAGCTGAGCTAATTTAATGCATAATTTGCATATCAAGAAATCAACCTTTGGACATTTGATTAAGGCATACAGTGTTGGTGGCCTGAGGAGTTTATCCACCTCTGCTTTGGCAGAGGACAGGGTGTCATTTGTCTGCGATAGCTGCCTAACATGTTCTTCTGGCAGGGCTAATTTGGAAGATATCTTGGAGCCTACCACTGACTGCCTACCAGGTTTAGGTCTTCAGTATCAGAGGTGCCACCATTGGGGCTAATTAGTAACAACTGTTCACTTCCAGGAACAATGTGGTGAATGTAAAGCCTGGTATCAAAGCTAGAGAGGTCAGGTCTTTGCAGCTTGAGAGGATGTGCACCGTGTTCTGCTGGGGCATCTGTGTGCGTGGTGGATGTTTTCCTTGTGTCCTCAACATTTGGCATTCAGCAGAGTTCTTAGCCAAGACCTTTAATTTAGGAACTTTCCCTTCCAAGGGTGAAGCTTATCAGCCCTCGGGGCACAATGCAAAGCTTGCTGGCTTCCTTCATGAGGGTGTTAGGAGACTCTTCACAGAACTGACTCCTGGGTTGAATGGATCTTACATTAAATTCTAATCTTTCACAGTTAACTTGATGTAATAAATGGTCTTCACCCATGAGTCTGGAGAACTTGCAAAGTAGGTTTGAGCAGTTTTCCTTTCAAACACGTGGTATTTTAGCCAGTATATCTTGCTACATATTACAGTCTAGAGCGCAGAGACCTCTTTCCCCGTTCTCCCGATGACAGGTTCCTGGTCGTTGACTGAATCGTGTTCTGTGCCTTCACACCCGTTTCCTTCTCCAAAAAAAGGTTTGTTTTTTGTTTTACTTTTAATTTTTTGTTTTAATTTTAAGTTTCTGTTTTACTTCAGCTTACTTTCTGACAGTGCTGAGCTAAGGTGCTGAGGGTCAGGCAGGCACTGACATGTAGGGGTGGTTGTGAAGATGGTTGTTGTAACATAAGTGAAAATAATTATAAACTTAGTTTAAGCTTAGTAAACTCTTAAGTAATGATTTAACCTTTGCTTGGCTGGTGATAGGATGGTGTAACTCGTGGGGGTGTCATGGTGTGATTCTTAGATCTCCAGGAAAAGTAAAGAATCCTGCAAATTTACTTTTCTGTTACCCTCTGGTTTATTTTCCCCTTGTAGAGGAGGGTAATGTGGGTGCTCAGAGATGTATCTGCTTATAATGCACTGATATGGTCTTTGATCATGGGGATTTGGTTTCATGGGATGCATTCTGAGGGTTTTATTTACTGATCCTGCAGAGAAAACCTAATGAGGTGATCTTAGACTACAGTAATTGGGCAGAACGGCAAAATAATGTCATCATTTTTATTTAAATTGAAAAAAGAAAGAAAGAAAGCATAGGTATCTAAACCAACCAGCATTACAAAATCAGAAACCCATGTGGCTGAAATTACTTCTTGAATTGTTTTTAAATAAATAAATGATAGCCAATGAGTGGTAAAAAGTGGGGTCAGGAGAGAGCTGCCTTCTCTTTTATTTCTTCTGTTGGGATACAATCTCTGTACCACACAGATGTCTTCAGAGTTGTTTAATCCTATAGGGTGCTTTTATTTTAACTGAGATTATAAATTTCAGCTGGGAGGTAATGAGAGAGCCGCAGCAACTGAGAATATGAAAGTCAAATCTGCATGCCTTGTTTCCAGGCAATAGGCACGAGGACGGGACGCAGAGCGACTCCGAAGACCCCGTGGCGCCCAAGGCGGAGAAGGAGACACCGGCGGGCAGCGAACGTCCGACAGAGCAAACCCGGCTGCAGCGCCAGATGAGGCGGGATCCCCACGAGATGCTGCACAACAAGCAGGCCTTCGTCATCGAGTTCTTCGAGGACACGCCGCGGAAGAAGCGGTCGCAGTCCTTCACGCACAGCGCTCACTCCTCCCAGAGCGACACAGACCCAGGGATGAAGACCAAGGTTGAAAAGCGCAAGAATGCGTTGCCGGCGGAGAAAGTGGGAAATTCAGTGCCGCCATCCCACCTCACAGCCCAGGCAGGCAAACCCAATAGCAACTCCTGTGGGACTCAAAGAACCAGCTCCTTCAAGAGGGAGAAGACTGAGGATCGGATCAACTCTTCGTCGTCCTCTGCTTCCAGAGCATCAGCCAAAACTTATGGGAGTGTTGGGAGGAAGTCTAAAATGGCTCAGGATTTCATGGCTGAGTACTTGCGTGAGACTGCTCAATCTGGGAAGCCAAGTGCTGAGAAACCAGCCCCTCTGCCCATGCCAGTGGCTCCACGTGTGGTTATATCATCGGAACCAGAGTCTGCCTCTGCCCCACCTCTGGAGGTGAAGTCTGCCCAGGGCAGGAGGAATGATGAGGAAGACAGTATAAGCGAAACAGGCACATACACCATTGAGACGGAGTCGCAGGATAAAGAGGTGGAGGAAGCACGGAAAATGATAGATCAGGTAAATGCTACCTTTTTGTGCTTGACCAGTATGCTGAGGGCTGAAGGCCTGGGCTTCCAGGCCTTGTGCAGGGGACCTAAATTAGCTCTTACCATGAAGGGATGTAATTGGGTGCAGCAGGTGGTTCTGGTTAGAAATGGGTAGAAAATCATCCTGAGTAACCTGTGTTAAGGATAGGCCCCAACGAACTGTGAGGCTGGTCGTCAAAAAAATCCCATCAAAACAACAGAATTACAAACAAATGAAAAAAATCCACAGAGTAAAAGAAGGCAAGATAAACCCACAGCAAAGAACTGCCTTTGCTTCCAAAATGGGATTTGGATGCAAAAGTGAAAGAGTGGGCTTGCCATCTGTTTAGAGGAAAGGCAACACCTGAATAAAGATCAGGCTGATCCTGCTGACAGCTTTGGCTGGGAGCAGCTCTGCTCTCTAGGTCTGCTCCCAAGCCTCTGCCTTGATGTTGTATCACCTCCTGCCCACTGTTAGGAAGATGGGAGCATCCTGTGGTAGTCCAAAGGAAATGCCAAGGGCTGGTACTCTTCATCCTTCATAAACCTTAGTGATAGGTGTTTCTGTACTTGACTGCCTGGCTAGAAAGGCCATGTTTGCTGGCAGGGCAAGTGGCAGCTAGATGAGATAGAAAAGGGTGTGATCTAGGGCAGAGGCAATCCTAGATGGATCTGTACATGTTTGGATTTTTCAGAGTGAGTGATAGCCTAAAAACAGAACCTCAGAGATGAGGGAGAAGCTTAAAAACAACTCACCCAACTAAGCAACTGCAGGGCAAACCAAAGTTTGGCTGATTTTCAGGTTTAACTTTCATCTGCGGTCTATTATGAAAACAAAACTGGCAAGTTGCTATGAAGATTTAGTGAAGTGCAGTCAGGAGGATGGTGAGGTTTAAAGCAAACCTTAATTGAATCTGGTTTTAGAGCTTTGTATACAGTGTTTCGTGAGCTTGGATCTAGCTTCCCTCTTTTGTTTATTCCATTCGTTCTTTACATCTTGTTTGAAATGTGATCGGAAGCTCTCAGGGCAGGGTATTTAAAGCCACAGCAAGGTCCTAGTCCTGACATTAGATGACTAATTGTTCTGGTCGAGAAAATGCCACAAAAATACAAATATTTCTGGGGAGTAGTCTTGGCAGCCATGTGACTTGGGCAGGCAAACTGGCCAAATGCTTGTCCTGTGCCACTTCTGGTCTGTGCCACGGACTTGGTGCAGTTGACAGCTGCACGTCAGAGTTTCTGTCAGGAAGATGGAAAATATGAGTTCTAGACTTGCTTAGGTTCTGAGGTGCTTTTTATCCCCCCACCATTGCCCACACACTTTCTAACAGAGGTGAGAGTGGAGACCTTTATGGCAGTCTTTGCCCAGGCAAGGCACCTCCATGGTTGTATCTTCCTCTGAACTTCTTGTAGTCAGGGAAAAGAAACAAGCCCTGCTAAGGCATAGATCTTGTTCACCCCCTTAGGAAGGCCCGCTTATCTCCAAAGGGAATCTATCCAAGTAGCTCAAACACTTACTCATCTCAGAGGATCCTTTCCCAGGTCCTCATGTGGCAGTGCAAGGCTGCTTTGCTCAGCCCACTTGCTGCTACAGTCTATGAAAGGCCCTGGGGTTGGAGCTTTCCTATTTTTTTCTTTCTAATTCTCCACAAATGAGCTGGTAAATAGCTTTCCTGACACTTATCCCAAATTTCTCAGGGATGAAAAAGGACTCCTTTTCAGTGAAAGTTGCTGCTGTTAAAGGCAACGCACCTAAATAATGAAGGAGAGAGGAAAGGTGGGTGTGAATGGAATTCTGTGAATAAGTATATTTAAAGCTGCTGCTGTGGAGTACAGAAGACAATGATTTACTTAGTTGGTATGGAAGCATTAGCAAGTGTTTTCGGCCCTTTGGGATCATAGTTTGTGTGTGACTGATACTTCATGGATTTGGATTTTGGGCTAATATTTTTCTGTTTTCTTGTGTTTAATCTTTCCCATGCAAACACCTTTTCAGGTTTTTGGCGTTCTTGAGTCACCTGAATTTTCCAGAATCTCTTCAGCCTTTAGACCAATAATTAAAGGTGAAAAAGACGACTCTGGTTCTCATCAGCATCTAATCAGTGAAAATGGCACTAGTCAGAAGTCACCCCTGCTCCAGGCATTTTCCTCAAAAGCTGTGAGTGGGTCCCAGGCTGAAGCACAGGTACGGGCAGTCCAGGTGGATTTGCTGGGATGGTGGAGGTGTAGATGGGTTTTCTGTCTGGATGTAAATGTGACGTGTAGCTTGATTTCCCATTTTGAGCAGACCGAGTGATATGTGTACGAGAGGAGAGGTTTTTGTGGCTGGGATTTTGTTTACAAACCCTCTTTCTGGCATTGTCTTCCCCACCTTGTTATAGATGTCTGCAGCATCTCAAGGGAGTCAGAAGTGGGTGTCCAGATGGGCAAGCCTTGCAGACAGTTACTCTGAGCCTGGATCTGTCTCTGGGCAGGGTGATGGAAGTGCAGGTAAGTCTCATTGAGCATTGATGTTTGAAGGAAGCTGAATCTAGGCCAGGATGATACAAAAAGCAGAAATTAAGGGCTTCTGTGCATCTGGCTGTGACTTATTTTTTGGTTTAGGTAGTGTAGTTGGGGATGGGAGGGACAGAGTGAATTGTTCCCAGTGGATTGAAGACAGAAGGAGCCTCTGGTTTGCATTTTGGAGTCATCCAAGAGGTTCTTAAATGTTAGGTTTGACATGACTGAAGGGCACCTGGGAAGGAGAGAGGCTTTGGGTGTTAACTAGCCCCAAGTTGTGATTCTTTAGATTGGCTTATGATCCCAGATGAAAACCCTTTGCAAGTTTCCTTGGAGTTAGTTGCTGGCTTGTGCTTTTTTTTGGTGTGTTTCTCCTGTGTCTGGCTGTGTTGAAAATTTAGGCTGTTCTGGGATTTACTGTTGAGTGTCAGCTTTGAAGCATGGAGATCAGCACAGAAAAGTATGTATGGAGAGGAGAAGGGGAGTGGGAGGAGATCAGACTCCCATCATAACTGGGAAGACAGCTGACAGACCCTGTTGGTCTTCTTGGTGTGTGAGGAAAGGAGAAAAACACTTTGTTGGGTTTTGTAAATGTTTTCAACTTTTTTGTTTAGAAGTACTGTCATTAACCTTCTTGACATCAACACCTATAGATAGATCCAATAAAGATTAGAAGAAACTATTGTTTCAGGGGTCATTGCTACTGTTTTCATACCGTGTGAGAACCTGACTCCTGGAGTCCTTGAAATATTACCATAGCCAAATAACCAGTTATCCTGGTATTTAAAGGTGGTGTCAGATATGGAGTCCTGGCCAGCGGCATGAGAGAAATAGGAGTGCTCTTTCTATGAAGTGTGTCCTTGCAGATAAGTCCACCCACACTGGGGCAGTGAGCTCTAATTCAGAGCCTCTTACATGTTACAGGGTCTTTCTCCTGGGAATTTGCTGTGGGGTATGATTGTAGGAGAACTCTTGTGTGAAAAACACCACCTATTTAGTCAAATGGGTGATATTGTCTAGAATGGTGCTTAAAACACTGGATCACTGATGTCTGATGGCTTTTCAACTCATTCCTGTGGCCTGACTGATGGCAGATAGGTGCCAGCTATGCAGTTAGTCTCTAAAGTATGTGCTTGTACTGAGAGGTATATTATGGGAGAATGAATCTGAAATCCAACCTTGAGAGAGGAGTGGTGTTGAGCAGTGTGATTCAGCAAAGGAATTAGGTATATTGTCTGTATTGATAAGCCTGAGGGAGCAAGGAGCAACCAGGCCCTATTGATGTTCATACTACGTAAAAGCTTAGTTCTAAGTGCATCTTGGGACTGCTTTTGTGGACTAAATAAGTAAGTAAATAAGTGGCATAGTTGTACAATAGTTGATTGTTGTCCACTTAATCCTCTTCAGAAAGCGGTGCAGCCCCAAAACCTGGGGAACCAGAAAACTCTGTGCCCTCGAGAACAAGGCGCCTTCTTCCCCAACTCCCACCCAGCGATAAATCAGACAGCCCCACGCCCACGGTCCTGGTTTGCCAGGAGTCCTATTCTGAGGTTACCAAGAGAACCATCGGGAAGGACCACTGCACGGAAGCCTATGGAGATCCCAGCAGTCGCCTCTTCATCCAAGAAGACTTGGATCCGGATAGCCTCAGTGATGCCAGCAGATCTGACGATGGCTTCAGCATGGAAAAAGGCAAGAAATATAAAGAGAACAATAAAATGCCAGAGCAGATGGGGGAAGACAATAGATCAGAGAGCCGGCAGCCAGGAGCCTCACGGATCTCACATGTGAGAGCTGTGAGTGAACCAGTTTCTACTTCATTCTACATTGGCGATGACAGCAATGATGTGGGAGTTCCCTCCAAGCTCTCTCTGAGCATGTCCCATGCTCAAGCAGACAAAGATGTTAAGGATCAGGAGTTTTCCTTCAAGTGTGCTGGCACACCAGTTGCTGGAAAGCCACCGGTCAAAGATGTTAGCGCTTATATAAATGCGGCTGGAAAAGTTGTTATTTCCCTTCATCAGAGTCTTCCTCAAGATCAAGAAAACGCATCAGGAAAGGAAACAGCATCTTTTGTTAGACAGGAAAGTTTTACCAAAGATAAATCAAGCAGTGGTGTTCCTCAAAATAAACTCCCACATATTTCAAGTCACCCTCTGCTTAAAGATTTAGAGGCTGTTCGGTCAAGTCGTATGGACTTTAGTCAGGAGACTCATCTTCTTCTCAAGGACACTGAAACTGCCTTGGCAGCATTGGAAGCCAAATTGCTTAGTCAAAGCCAACAGCTGGAGCCCTCAGAAACTGCTGGTCAGCTGGAGGACTCCTTGTCAGGGGACTCAGACGTAGACACTGCTAGCACGGTCAGCTTGGTGAGCGGCAAGAATGTCCCGACGAGTGCCCCAAAACGCAAAGCAGTTGCAAGCTTGCAGAAGGAGAAATCTTCCTCCACACCTTCCATCCAGGACCAGTGTGGGCAGCCCAGCGCTCGGGACAGGCTGACGGAGAAGCGGAAAACACAAGCACCAGAGGCATCAAACCGTGCAGAGGCTGCCAAACGCTTCCAGATGAAGCGGAGCGCTGGGACTCGAGGGTCTCTTGACTTCACGGATGATGAGCGAGGTTCGAGCTCACCCTACTTGTCAGTCCCTGACGCGGTCGTGTCTGACCAAGAGCACTCAGTAACCCGGCCGGTTCCCAGAAGGAAACCTTACACTCAGACCACCAAGGAGGACCAGAGCAAAACGACCTCCAATGTGCAGAAAATCCAGCAGGTTCTCACCCGCTCCAACAGTTTATCCACCCCACGGCCCACACGGGCCTCCAAGCTACGCCGTGCGCGGCTGGGAGATACTTCGGACAACGAATGTGTCGATGCTGAGAAAACGGCCTCCAACCCTGACGCCGCCGCTCAGGGCCCCAAGCAGCCCACGGAGACAAAGAAGCTCTCCCGGCTGGACATCCTCGCCATGCCAAGGAAACGGGCAGGTTCATTTACAGTGCCCAGTGACTCCGAGACAGCACAGTCGAGGACGGGGTTTTCAGGCCGCAGTGCGGATTCCTATCGGAAGACGGGCGTTTCGGAGGTCAGAGCCGCAGCGAGGAAAACAGCAGCTGCTGCCTCTGCCAAGCAGCCTTTCAGCAGGACCCGTTCAAGCAGTGTCAAGTATTCCTCCTCATCCAGTAAGTGCTCTTGCTTTATGTTTCTCCCATATTCCCCTCTTTCTGACTTACAGGCTGCACATGGTTGCCAAGGATTGGTATCTCAGTAGTACAGGAGCTGCATTGGTGAGTACAAAAGTCTCATCATCCATGCTGCTCATTAATGCAGATTTCCTGTGGGTTTGGAGACAACAGAGCATCTCTCATACCCAGTGAGATGATATTGTGGTGGTGTCTGTGAGAATATTGCAAACAGCTACTTTTTTTTCCTCCAGTGACTTTGTTTCTTGAACAACCAGTTGCCATTTGACCATGGCACGTTGGCCATTTTTCTATTAAACAAATAGAATTTAATGCCTTTCCAGAGCTACAGCTGGAAATTCTGCAAGGAATTCTGTTCTGTTCCTGTTTAACTTCTAAGACTGAAAGTTTGCTTCCAGAGAGCTTATAATGGTTTTGGTGACAGATGATGTCCAAGGTGGCAGGTTTGAAGGCATCTGAAACAGGAGAACAAGAAATAAACATCCCTGTGTTGTGAAAGCTGTTCCCTTGTTCTTCCTGTAAATGTGAATATGGGGCTGGACACTGCATGTTGATTGCCCCAAGAAATTCTCACTTCTGTGTATTTTCACTCACTTCTGCCACAGGTAAGGCAGGTGTGCAGTCCTGTTTTCCATGAGGCAGAGGTTTGGGATCTGTCTTGCCCTGTAGCTGAGCACTCAACAAACCCTTGCAATATCAACATTTGTCATACTGAAATCAGCCTTTAATTAAGAGATGGGCCCAATTCAGATGACAACTCCGAAATGGTAATTGTTATTGGGAGATTTGTCCCCAACAACTTTGGTCTAAGTTCCAGGTCTGTGCCTGTAGTCTTTGACCTGCCATGGATGTGGCAAAGCAGATCTCTTTGCTTAGGTTTTTAGGAATCTGTTTGCTTAGGTTTTTGGCTTAGGTAGCCAAAGGGACAAGAAGAACCCCTTTGGCTGGATTTCTGAGTCCTGTTGAGAGGGATGCTATTTTCAGCAGTTCTGTGATTTTGTAGGGGGTCTTGGAGTTCTTGATGTGTCCTTTAATATATTTTCATACAGCTGAAGTAATTATCCTTCTTGCATTATTCATTTTTATTGCATGCTAAAAATGTTATTTGCTGCTTGTTTTGATTGGGATTGTTTTAGTGCATCCAGCTTCCTCTTTAATTGTAATGATTTTTTTCTTACACATTTGTATATGCATGTAAATCAGAATGTGATTAAGCTAAAAGAGTATGTGCAGTCTCTTCTCTTGCCTTTTTTGAGATGATGCTATTATTAACTTCTTGTTAAACAGTGACAAATTTAAAGCAAAATAATGTGGTCAGAGTTTTCCGAACAGGAGGCGGTCTTTGCACTCCCTCTGCCTTTGGACCACAGACTTCAAATCATTCGGAGAAAAATGATAAGTGTTGGCCAGTTCTTTATTCAAATGAATTGGTTTTTGATTTCCAGAGCTCCGTAGCAGCATGCTAACACCTCTCCTTGCCTGTAGTTGTAGCAGATGATGCTAATCCTTCCACTGAATTAGTTACTCTTAAAATACTAACCTCCTAATTCCTTGATAGGATTGTGGACCTTGTGCAAGCTCTAAATACACACTGGTGTGTTTCATGCTTCATTGTACTTACTGTCCTGTGATGCATGTTCCCATACTAACGCTGTTGTAGATACAGTAAATCAACACCTAGAACTCCCCTCCTGGAACAAAAGTGAAATGCTGATAAACTGGACTACTCACTGTGCCATCAAGATGTTTTTTAGCATGGTATAACAACCCTTGAGAGCACTGAGTGTCAAGCCTTGGGGGTAAGGAGGCAGACGTGGCAGGAGTTCTTTAAGTGTTTAGCTAACCACAGTAGTTCCCAACTCTCCCAGTGGGGGAAAGTTAGTCATGCTAGCGGAGAAACAGCCATGAGACAAGAAATGCCAGTATATTGTTGGGCCACCTGAAGTAACTTTCTGTGAAATGCACAGATAACATCAGAGTAACCCAAGTTACCAATTCTGAAAGCTAAGGGCCTGTCTCCCCTCCTCCTCTGTATACACGATTTGTTTACTCAGTGTAATTTAAATGATACTGAGGGTGCTGATTCTGATTTCCCTTGGCATACAGGGTTGGAAAATCAGTCTCCTCATTTTAAAATTGCTGTTCAGTGACAGGGTGACCTCTTGATTCTAAAACTGTGTTTAAAAAAAAAAAAGATACAACTCCACTAAATTTACTTTTTCCGTATATATATATATATATATATATATATATATATATATATATATATATAAATTCTAAGCCAAGGCATTTTTATAGCTGTAGATGAGATAGCCAGTGTCTGGGAATACTTCTTTCACTATACAGCAGTTATCTGTAGTTTCTACCTGCATCTTATATGCCAAATTTGTTGGGTTTGCTTGTATGATCTATGATGCTGGCTTAATTCAGTTGCACTTTTTCAGTGTTACGATAGTCTTGGTAACACAGTGAAGCTTTTAGCTGTTGTAATTTTAAATAAGTCTGCTGGTTCTGTGTTTGGTGGGTCTTCATGCTCCAGGGAAAGACAGCAGGGAATGAAGCGGTATCTGTAGAGAGTGTAGCAAGGCAGCAAACACTGGGAGCCCAGTTTTCAAATAAGGACACCTTGATACTTCCCATGCAAGGAGGGACTTGGGTGTCTACAGATCTGCAGAACTGGTTGGGATAAGTAGGCAGCTTCCACTTGGCTCCGGGGATTGGAGCCAGGCCTGACTGTGTGAACACTCTTGTAGAGTGTCATTAATGGGGAATTGCGAGGCAGGAGGTGAACACGGGGGTGTGGACTCTTGCAAATAACACCAAGCACCGTAGTCTACTCTTCACTCAAAAACCCCTCCTTCTGCTTGTACTTGCAGCTAATTGGAAAGGTGTCTTCAGGCTTGAAAATTGGGCTTTCTTTAGACAGGGACTTCTGTGGGACTATGAGGAGTCTGAAATGTGTGCTACTTATACACAGAGCTTCTGTGCATGGAAAGCCAAGTCTGTGGTAATAATTTACTACATTGGAGTCGTTAACACAGTCATTTTGATTTTCCATTGGCATTTCCCCCAAATTTTTATAGTGAATGGGAGCCGTACAGGGGCTCAACTCGGAAATAAGCTCTGAGAATGTGCTGTTTAAACTTAAAATCTGCACAGAAACTCTCCTTTCCTTGTGCTCTTGGGCTAGTTTTGTGTTACCTTTTTGCCCTTTTGTAGTTACTCTTTACTACTGTCCTTGGTCTGAAACCAATTCATTTTTTATAAGCATCAAGGCGGAGACCACAGGGTTCAGATTACACTTCTACTTCGGAGGAGGAATATGGCTCAAATCACAGCTCCCCTAAACACAAACGCTCCCATACTTCAACAGCCACACAAACACCGAGGATACGTGGCTCTGGGCTGGGCAAGCAGAAGCACAACAGCAGAGAAACAGATGATGATGAAGATTTTGATGACCACCCTGACCCCTACAACTTCATAGCACAAACAGCAGAGATAGCCGAAATAGCCAGGTGAGGTGGGGCTTTATGTGTTGACCCATGTGTTGAAAATGGGTTGAGTTTTCTTTGGTGTGCAAAACAAACCCCGGTGTGGAGGTAGAAGGAGAGGCTCTCTCCTGTTTGTGTGCCCCCCCTATCTCCTTTACATCTGAACATCAATTTGTTCAGACTCAGAAGGTTTCAATAAACCTTTGCAGCCTGGGCTAGGATGTGCTGGTTGTACCTTCTCTCTAGTTAATGCCAAGGTGCAGGGCATTGTATCTTGGTTTGTTTCTTGATCAAGCTGTGGGAAGTCTGTCAGAAGATCTAACTGTTTATACCTGCTTATCTCTACTTTCTGCTGGAAGTCACAGTGTGGTTGGTGTGAACTGTCCTAATTCTCTGCAGAGGAAGTCAAATGGGTTAGCAAAGACTGAATATGTAAACTGTTGTAGCTGCTTTGCCTGAAGCTGGTGAGGGAGCAGTAAGTAATCGCTGCAGGGCAGAAACCTCTTTGCTTAGCACAACTGAATCCAAATCTGTCTAGACCTTGTATATAAATGAGTTGTTGCTTAGCTTGATGTCCCTGGATACGGGACTTACTGTGTACTGGTGGTCCGACGGTTGCCTGGAGGACCTCAGCAGTAAAGCAAATAGATTCCTTTTTTTAAACAGTGGCATTTGAGGTTTGACATCCCTAATATGCAACTGTGTTATACCAGCTTTCCAGAAATACTGGTCTTCCATTGTACTGGCCATACTTGAAATACTTTTGACTGAGGAAGCTGTCTTCTGTCTGCTCTTGGCCAGCATCTCCACATCACCCTCAGCGCTGCCGCGCTGACCTCAAAAGGGCTTTTCTTGCCTGAAAATTTCTGTCAAGCTGCTAGAAAGTGTGTCAGCCTTCAAACCAGGCTGCATTACCTGTGCTGCATGAAGTGTGGGTGTGGGAGATGCTGGCTTCCCTCCCACCAGCGTTCCCAGTGCCGGAGAGCTCCGGCTCGCAGCAGCTATAAATAAATGGTTGCGTCAGACTTGTCTGGCGCTGCACGTTGCAGGGCTCGGTCACAGAGTCTGCTTGGTAATTGCAGTTCTGATTTCCCTTGCTGCTCCCGAATTAACTGGGAGGGGTTTGGAGGAGTCAGAGAGTTAAAAGGGAAAATGCCACTTGTTTACAGTAAGTGAATCACATAATGGAAGTGTTCCGTGACAGGTCTATCCCCACCAGCACAGAGAGGGGGGTACCTTAGGCAGGAAGCTCAAACTGGTTTGATTAACTGACAGTTTTATCACATTGCTTGTTTTCCTTGTGGGCCCCTTCCAACTCAGAATATTCTGTGATTCGGGTTTTTTTTTTTAATTTAAAGAAGAAAGTGTCTTTCAGATGAAGCTGACTAGCTGCAAGATTATTTTTTCTCTTGAAAGTTTTCCTTTAAAATTACCACAACAGCTGCTTCTGATCTGGAGGGTTTTTTTAAAGCTCTGCTATCAACAATCCAGAGACTTAGAAACTGTTTTTAAGATCTAGAGCAGGTAGAGCAAAGTGCTACCATTACTGAGTGTTAATTGGACACCTGTCAAGGGGCTTGAAGTTCCAAGACTTGGTTTCTGAAAACCAGATCACTCTAAGGTATGCTGTGCTTACCCTGGTAATCCCTCAGCTCTTCTGGAGAATGTGGAGGCATATTGTGATTTTCATTCTATAAACCACAAGGAAGAAGGAAAGCAAATTTGAGCTTTTATTCTTTAAGTAAAAAAAAAAAGTTTTTTTTCCACTGTATGGACTTTTTAATGAAAAAAAAAAAGGAACTCCCAAGAAGAAAAATTAACTGTATTGTATTTAAAAAAAATTTTAAAAAGGAAGAAAAAAGAAGGCAGTGAGTGGATGGGTGAGGGAGAACAATAACATAAAACTTCTTCATGGATTATCTCCAATACTTTCTGGTAGGGTATACTCACTAGAATTTGCTTTGTATCAAATCTCTACTTTGAAGCTAGGCTCAGGAGAGGAGCAGATTTATTTTATATACAGACATAGTGTTTCTCAGCAC
This sequence comes from Pseudopipra pipra, assembly GCF_036250125.1. NCBI lineage: Eukaryota > Metazoa > Chordata > Aves > Passeriformes > Pipridae > Pseudopipra > Pseudopipra pipra. The sequence continues at coordinate 56,860,785 of NC_087554.1, forward strand.
CCTGCCAAGGCACCCCAAAACCCTTTGCTTTCCCTAGCTTCTGCAGAGGTCATCGTTCCCACAAACCTTTTGTGGCTCCTCTTTTTATATTTTCTATAAGTGTCGTGTTGCATCACATGTCCTAATGGTTCTGCTTCACTGCCTGTGCTTTAGGCTCAGCCAGACCTTGGTGAAGGATGTGGCCATCCTGGCTCGAGAGATTCACGATGTTGCTGGAGATGGGGACTCACAGAGCTCATCGGGGACAGGACCAAGCACCTCCCTCAGCTCTGTGCCCAACACTCCTGCTTCCACCATATCAGCAAGAGAAGAGGTAAGATCCCAAATGACAGAAATCTCTGCCTCTGAATTCTAGTAAGTAAGTACGTGGAGCATGGTAATGGTGGGAGACCAGGGCACCATCCCCAGTTGCTGCAATATGGAAAAACCCTCATCACCCATCCTCCTGAAAAACACCAGGTGCTCTTTATTTTGTCCTCTGTGCCACAGCCAGCCTTGCAAGGAGTGGGAATCATATTGTTTTCTAAGGCTCTCAAGGCTTCTGTTCAGACTTTGGTCCCTGAAATTTGCATCTGAGGAACAGGATGGAGGGCACGTGTTGTGCTGCTGTGCAGGGAGCCAGAGCCTTCCTCTTTGTTTCAGACAAGGCACTGATCACGTGCTCTGGATGCACGCTCCGTGTCAGCTGTGTGTTTTGTACCTCTGCTGTATCCTCTCTGCCAGAACTGTTGAAATGCTGTGCAGGTGTTGTTCAGATCCCTTCCCTCCATCCGTGTATTGGTGGGTGAGGGCAGGGACTCCGCTCTCCAGCCAGGGAGTTGGGCAGGAAGGCAGGCAGGTAGCTTGGGAAGTGCTGTCCACCAGCTCTTCAGTGAAGCTGTGGCTTCCTCCCAAACTGTGTAGCACAGTTTGTCTGCACTGGGCTGGGGAGGAGAGAGGCAATTTCTTCATTTGGTTCACTGGTGCCACAGCGCAGGGACCAGCTCAGCTCAGATTTGGCTGCAAGGTCACCAGGAGTCCAGCTGCTAAAACAAAATTGCCTTTGCTAGTGTTTAAATCCAAATTCCCTCTTGTCTACCAACAGTGTGGGGTGAAAAAAATACACAGCTCTCTGTTGTTCAGATGGCCCTCTATTGTGAGGTCTGCAGACCCCCATCCTAAGCAGGGTTCAAAGCTCAAGAACAAACCTGTTACTCTGCCAAGAGAGTCCTTGGCGGCCCTGTGACCGTGCTGTGATCATCACTGAAGGTGCAAAGCAGACGTTTAAGGAGGTACCCAGATCAGGCGAGTGTGGCTGTGGTTGTGCTAAACCGAGGTCAGCTGCAGCCTGCTCAGGGAGGGGTTTTTCCTGGGGCCTTCTGGAGCCGCAGTGCACAAATGTTTTGCAATAACTTCGGGCTCTGAGATAAAAGTGTTATATTGCTTTGTTTCCTTGCAAGTGCCACGCCTGCAAAACTGCCTTTTGTATTATTCTTTTTGAGCAGTAAAGGTGACAAATCTACTGTACTCCTGACTTGCAAATGAAACATTTTGCTCAGCACCCGCTTGCTTCCAGAAAAGCAGGGAAAGAAAAGTAATGTACCTACTTTTTTTGTCGAGTGCCACTGAAGGGTACCACCATAAGTCAGCTCAGGCACAGGGATATGTCCTCAGCTGCTAGAGGAAGACACCTGCAAAACACAGTGTTTCTGCTTTGTGCAAAATGATGGGCTACAAAGTGTATGGTTGTGATGCTGAATGGCAGAATCACAAATCCAGGATTGCTTGGATCTGGGTGAATTGAGGGTTCTTCTGTGGCTTTGCAGCGCTGCCGTGTGGGACATGCCAGTCAGTCCCTCACAATAGTGAGGAGAGCAGATGTAGGGCTGTGTTGTGCTGTAGGGAATGCTCTGAGCTGAACCCACTGCTAGAGCAGTTTTTGAGGTCTTACAGTGATGTAAAGGACAAAGAAGCACTGGTGTGAGCCTTTGAAGACAGATCAGGAGCCACAACCTTTGGTATGTTCAGGCAGCAGTGGCTAAAAACACTTTAAGGGCTTCTAATGAGACTCACTCCAAATAGGATTGGATTGCACCATGATTTCAGCAGGACCAGCAGCTGGGAGGCCATTTGAGTTACACTCAAAATGCCCCAGTAAGTTTTGCTGCCCTATGTTAGCGATAGCCAGTAACAGGTTAAATCAGCAGGACTTTGTGCTGGCAGTGCTGAGATTTGGAGCTGGATTCCTGAATAGCTTGGGATCCTGAGTATTGCAGCTTGGGGGTCATGTTATGAATGGGAGCAGTATAAACTGATGTAGGTTTAATAAACAGACTTCTCATCTTTGGAACTAGACCAAAATCAGCAGACCTGCTTCCCACAGTCTAAGTGCTGCTGAATCTGTGCTAAAATGATTATTTTGGCTTAATGCAGGGAAGTTGTTAGGAAATATCTGAGAATCAGTGTGTGCGATAGGAAACGCTGTGAATTTTGTGAGTTTTTATTAAATAGCTTTATATTAAATATTCTAGGAAAGGATGTAGTGATGAGAAATAGCTACTATGGTTATAATAGTAATGTATTGAAACATCTGATAAAAGGAAGGATGCGAATAAGAAAAGTTTACTGTGTATGACTGTCTCTTATCCTGCTCTGGCTCATGCAGTGTTGTATGCCATTCTGCTAGCTCTTGATTTTCTACTACTAAATATTTATACCTATTCCAATAAAGAGGGGGAAAATGCAGGAAAAATAAACACTGATACTGGAATCACTTTTGAGTGTTTAATGCTGTATCAGAAGCTTCACTTCAGACTAGTGTGTGGCACAGCATTTCTCAGCCTCAAATGAACTGCTTTTTAAATTGCTTTTATTAAGAAGCTTGGTTAAAGATTAAAATCACGAGTGTCCTCTTAAAAATTAAGGTGGAGCCTTAGATTTAAACTTTATTCTTCATGTTCTGTCTTTTCAGGTCCAGTGTTGGCTTGGATGTTTGCCAGGGAGGTTGTCGGTTTCCCCAGTGCATGTTTGGGGTGTTCTTGTTTGTTTTTCTAGCCTCAGCAGTATAGTTTATAACAACCTAGATTCTTGGCATACAGAGCTGAATACTACTACAAATTAATCAAAAAAACCAAACAACCCCAAGCAGAACAACAACAAAAAAAAAAGAGTTCAACAAGGGTGAAACCTTCATGATTCCTGTTTACCAAAGCTATGGGTTGTTTGTGAAGCCTTGGCTTGTGGGTGTGTAGGTTTTACAGGACCCAGCTTTCTGCAGAGCTGAGCCATCAAACTGAAAGCTCAGCTGCTGGAAAGTATAGTCAAGTTGGGTCATCCCAAATCACCCACCAATTCTGCATATTTTAGCCCTTTAGTAAAATTCTTTTTGTTGTTTTTCTTTAGAGTTGATAATGATGTAGGAAAAACTAAAGAGCCCAATTATCTTTGTTAAGTTGTTGTTTAACATACTCGGTGTGTTGGTATGACAAGAGGAAGTGCTTACAGGTATGACAGAACAGAAAGCATGAGAAGAGACCAGGTCATGTACATAAATCTCCTGGTGATGGTGAAGCAGGTGCTGTCCTTACCATGTTTTCAGCTGGTTGTGCTGAGAACCGTTCCCTGTAGAAACCTCATTCCCTTCTGACACTGTTTTCACTGCTGCAAGCAGCCTAACTTCTTGTTTCTGCTTAAAGAAGATAAGCTTATTAGCTAAACATTTTGGCTGCTGTGCCCCTGCACCATAATATCTCATACCTTCTGCCTGCGTATAACCCGAGTGCTACCGTGTACAGTGTGGGGAGCCTGGACCTTGGATGGCACATGGTTTCCTCACAAGAGCTGTGTGCTCTGCCAACCAAAGAGCCTCCTGGGCTGTAAGTTTGGCCCTTTCTCTGTCCTCGGAGGGCTCTGGATTGCACTCAGCACAGTCCATTTTGAAGTAACTGGGGAGCTGCCCAAGACCACCTCTGCAGAACTGGTTGGTGACCAGGACCTCCTTGGGCTTCCATGCATGATGGGGGTGGGCACCAAGTGCTGGCCCTCAGGAATGCGCTTTTGGGAATGTCAACCCAAAATAACCCCAAACCACGTGTTCTCTTTGATACTTGCTGTCACAGTCATTCACTAGCATTGACCTCTTTGTTTCTGTTTTAACACAGATTGCTCGTAGATCTTTTCGGCTGGCATATCCATCTCAGGTGCACTTTCCATCCCATTATTTTTGTACCTCTGTCTTGTCACTGTTATTTTCTTCCCCTTGTTTTAGAGTTTTTGTCAGTAAACCAAACAGGAGTAGCTGTCTTGTCTTTTCTGTTCTTCCTGTTAATTATGTGCATTATAAGTGGGTTTGTATTGCTTTTTCATCTCTTTCATGTGTTACTAAATGGTTTCTGATTAATTTTAGTGTGTCTTTAATGTTGCATTGAGATATTAAAACACAAGATATGGGGAAACAGGGCCTTTTTGAATATTAGCTAAATTCAAAAAAGATAAAGATGTACTTTTCAAATATATGCTCAAGACTCAAAATTATAAAGCAGAACAGCCCTGCAGAGTTTTGTGGTATGACTCCAGTGGGTAGACACTTGCAGGATTGGGGTCTAGTAATTTGCTTACGAGCCCATACCTGTCTGAACAAGACTTAAATGACTCAGTGTTCCTCTTGGGCTTGCCTGAAAAATCTGCAATACCTGCAGTGAGCGCCTGTGAGCCTCCTTTCCCTACTAATATTTAATGACTCGTTACTCATTATTTCCAAGTTGGTGCAGCACATTCCAGAAGCAAGTCTGAACTACCAGAAAGTGCCTCCGGGATCAGTGGAACTGAAGGATTTTGACCAAAATATGAATGATAATAGAGAAGAGGATCCCTCAAGAAAAACAAGGACAAGAAACCGTGAGGAGGCAGGCCACCTTTTTCTTTACTTTTTATATGACATTGCTTTAAGCTGCAGTATGTATACTTGTTCTTTCTGCCAAAGGAGGCTACTCAGAACAAACCCCCTCACTGCTCAAGAGCCCTGACTTGTGGGTATAGAAACAATGTTCTAAAAAAATTTTAAAAAAAGAGGAACAGAATCACCTCTCTTGCCAATACTTACTGGAAGTTTCCTCTCTTGTGTAAAACACCACTAAAACATGAGGCTTGGTCACTTGTTTGGGAGGAGGCATTCAGTGTCAGAGCCTGCTTAGGCTATTTGACTGCTATTTTAAAGAAAAAACACAAACATCTCAACTTTGAAATCTGCAGCACTGATAGTTTAGTGGTGCCTTACTGTTCTGCAACTGGCATCCTGGTTAGAGCTGCCCATGGAGCAGCAGTGGCAGAATCTGGACCTTAGGAGGGGTTTCTGCAGCTGGGCTAGAGTGCTGTGGCACAGCTGCCAAGCCACTTGTTCTGCACTGCTCCCTCCAAAGTATGCCATTTGATGCAGTTCTTCTGGGCTGAGAGTACAGGGTAACCCGGAAATCACTGGGATGATGCTAAAGGATGAGGAAGCCTGGCCTGAACTTGAGGCTGGGGATGGTATTGGGGTGAGGGCTGTAGTGGGGTGAGGATGCCAGAGAAACGAGGAGCAATCTGCTGGTGCAGCACTCAGCTGTCTCTTCTTGCTTTCTGCCTGCCAGCTCTGGTTGGAGGGAAGAGCTGGGGCAGAGGCTTCAGGGAGGCAGTGCAGGCAGGAGGGGAGAGCTGGGCTCCAGCACAGTCATTCTGCTGCTCTGGAGGTGACTCACATGAGCAGATGAAGGGTGACTGCGGGCTGAGCCACTAGTGCTGCTCCTGTCCTGTGTCTGACTTGAAGCAATCCCTCACTCTCCTGTAGAGAGGTGCCAAGGCTGGATAAAAGGTGCAGGTTCAGAGTGCCCCCAGCTGATGTGGGCATTCCTGGCAGAAGCCTGGAGGCTTTGCTGAGCCACAGGACTTGAATATTTGGGGTTTGGTGGGCTTGTTTTTTGTTGGTTTTAGTAAAGGAGAATGTAACATGGTGGGATACCTGGCTGTGAAGGTGGCTTGAACTCATGTAAATCACATTAGACAGTTTCAATGATACTGCTTGTGTGGCTTCTTGTGTTATGATTTGGCTTTTGGGTTTGTTTTTTTTTTCTTTTGGAGAGGAGGTGTCTGTGAGGCTTGGAAAGTCTTAAGTGCTTAAATAGTTATGTTACTGCAGACAACTGTCTCTCTGTCTCTAGAAAATAAAGTCTGAACGAGTTAGTATTAACCTTTTTGCCAAAGTGCTGCAACAAAGCTGCACATCATCATAATCTCCCTTGAACTTGAGGTATCATCCACACAGATGATGATGCTTCAGTGAAGATCATTTACTGTACAAAAAAGTCCAGTTTTGTAAAATGCCATTTTGCTAAAAGTTCTCTGATTTGTCCTCATATTTTAGGTAATCTTCGACAATCTGATGTTGAACCCAGTGTCCCAGTTATCACATACAATACGTGAAAATACAGAAAACCTAGCTGAAAAAATGAAGTAAGTAACTTTTTGTCCCTGGCCTGAAATGCTGACTTGCCGGTGAGTTTGTTGATTTGCTGCTTGTGGAAGATACTTCATTGTTGTCTTGGAAAGTTTTGTTATCAAGGTGCAGGGAATCTAGATGTAGGAAACTCTCTGTGTGTAGTGGACCAGGGGTAATATGATTATTTGCTATCTCTTTTCCTCATACATTTGGCCTTTGGAATTGGAATGCTGGATTTGTAAAGCCTGTTGATGCCTTAACTTTGAAATGTTGCCTGTGCAAAGATGCAGCAGAAAATTGGTGGATTGTTTCCTCTTTCCTTCTCTGTACAAAGGCTCTTGTAAAAACCTGCAGATCACCAAGCTTGTGAAATCTTTTCAAAGTTTGTTGTTGCTTCAGAAGACATCAATTAGGGAAGGACTTTGGATTGTTCCTAAATCAGCTGAAAGGGGCTTTGTCTGGTTGCTAATCCACTAATCTCTTTTGTTGCTGCATCTTGTGATAATTAAGTATTTTAAACAAGGAGCTTTTGGATGGCAATTTTAAGACCCGCTCTACTTTTTATGGTACAGGATTCTGTTTCAAAACTCAGAAAGCACCTGGGAGGAGATGGAGGCCAAAATCAATTCAGAAAATGAAGTGCCAATTCTGAAGACCTCAAACAAGGTAAGACCATGCAAACAAGGGAAATACTAAAGACTTTCGTCCATGAAAGCTTTGTAAGAAACCAAAACATCAATCTCTGGCCCTTCTCAAATCCATTTCTGAAATTTATGGTTCATTTTCATGTGTTGAACTGCAGAGTTTTGTTACTGTTTGAAGTGTGACAAAGTGAGTTCCTTCAGCTGTTATGTTTCACCAGACTCGTTCCCTTGTCAGTTTGAGATTCATCTTCAAAGACCCAGTTCCTTAACAAATGCTGAAGCTTAGGGTCATTAGGCCTCATTTAAACATTTACCAAAAGATCACCTACCATGTGGTTGCCACAGCTTCAGACAGGTGTTTCTCTTGAATGTTTGTTTTCTTCACCTGTAACAGTTTGATACTAGGGCAGTAAAAATTCACCTCAGGCTGAATTCACTCCAGTGATTCAGCCTCAGGGTGGTGTTTATGTTCTCATGACTTTTAATTGTCCTTGATGGAGATTGTCAGTAAGGATTTAAGTACAGTAGTGGACCCAGAAAATATGATTAATGCTAAGCAACATTGTGCAAGACCTGTGTAGCTCAGTGCTACAGCAGTATAAATGTGGCCAAATGCTTTGTCTGATCTAGGAGTTGAGTTTACAAATATCTTTGTGTATTTAATATTAAGGAGGAGCCTTTATACAGTTAACCTGATTAGCATTTCATATCTAAAAACCACTGTGGCTGTGAACTGGGTGGTGGTGTAGCACTTAGTGACATGCTGCAGAGCAGGGTTCCCTGTGCACTGACCAAAAGCATGTCATGTCTGTTAAACAAGCAAGGCTGGGGCTGACTTTGACTCTCCTTAATCAGGTAAGGCAGAAGGAGTAAGACTTAGATTCCTTTGTCAGTTGAGTACTTTCTTGCTTAATTTTCCATTCTGATGCTTTTGTTTCTAGGAAATCAGTTCTATCCTGAAGGAGCTCAGGCGAGTTCAAAAACAGCTTGAAGGTTGGTCATCTAAAATGTTCCTTATGTCTCTCAAATGCCAGTAAAGTTGCACAAAATAAAATAATGTGACCTGATTTTCCATTGAAAGCTGGGAAAGGATGCAGAAGTTTAGTTTGTTAGCACAGTGCTCCCTGATGAGTGCATATGGAATGAACGGTAGATTTATCTTGTGCTGGCAATTTTTAAGAAAATGGTTGACTTTTGAAATGTGGACCCTGTTGCTGTGGAAGCGCTTTGTTTGTGATAATTAGATATTCCCAAAGGATAAACTAGGACAGGTCTGTTCTGATGAAATAATATTTAGCAGCTCTTTAAGCCAATAAGCTCTGCTATACTTTTTGGACTTGAATTTTGCACATATAGCTCTGCAATAGGAAAAGCAAGACAAGCTCTTGCATCATCTAAAAGCTTAATAAAGACATGAAAACATCCAGGCGTCATTTTAGGCTCCTGCTAAAAGGTTGTCATTTGGCTGCTGTAGTTTGTCTTTTCCAATTTAACCAGAAAGTTGAGTGTCCACGTAGCTTCGGTTTGGGAGAGGTTTTGCTTGTTAAAGCTGTTTGGGCCTGAAGGTACTAATGAGGAAAATAACATGATTAAATGAAGAAAAGTACTACCTGCATTTCTACTGCCTTCAAAATGAAGGCAGCAACCTTCTGTTTGGAAACTTTGCTGAGTGCTGCTAATATGTCTGTGTATGTCTCTTTCTTTTCTTTTTTTCCCAGTCATAAACGCTATCATTGACCCCACTGGAAACTTGGATATAGTTGCCAGTAACAAAGCATCTTCTGCTGCTAAACAATCTACAGCCACTAAAGTCAGGACTGCTAACAATTCTGGGTCCACACTGGAGACTTTGTCCCCAGCACAGATGAGAAACTACACTCAGAAATCGAACTGTGGGTCTTCTAGCTTGCAAGATTCAAATTTCATTCCAGATGGAGAGAAATACGTGATCTGATACAATATTTTGTATTGCTGTCATATTGTAATCTACTGTCGCATTAGTATCGTGTATGAGTGGTTTGTGGACAGTTTGTGTGGAGCAGTTGTTTAGATTGCTAACACGTTGCACAAAAAAGAAAAATCTATGCTGTGAGGGTGAATGGAAAGTCTGTGTATGCCTTTTAAACAAGACTAGCACTGTGGAGCAGCACATATTCAGCATAGAGGCAAACTGATTTTTACAAAATTACTCACTCTTCCAGTGTGCCATAAGAAAACAGGCTTTGCATATTTTCCATTCAGTACTGCCGAGGCTAAAGTGTTCTTGCATTGGCCTGTTTATAATTATTCAGTTGTAATGAGGCGCAATTTTAAAAAGAAAAAAAGACACCTTTTTTTGGTACTATATTTGTTTGGGATTTACATGTTTGAGGGGTTTTTTTTTTAAGTGTACAAGTGAAGCATTACAACTGTTGGGATCAACGCGCAAATCCAACAGAATGATCGTGCAATAAATATCATGAGTTTCTGAGAGAAACTCTTACTGCAGTTGTGTAAGAATTCCTTTCCAGCAGTCATAAAAAGGCAACCACACTGAAGTCGTGCATCCCTTTTTTCAGTCCAAAAACCAAAACAAGGCAGAAAGAACCCTTTGTTCCTCTCTTGGGAAAGGGTAACAGTTAATAATGGTACAACTGTAAAGAAGACTAATACAGTTACTATTTTTGATGATATTTCAGACCCAAAGTTTGGGGTAGGTACAAAAAGTTATATTTTACAGTTTAGCTTGCCAAATTTTCATTATTTCGGTACAAATGTTGTCTTTAAGCAGCTTTTTTTTTTTTTTAATTTAAGTATACAGTTTTTTACACTGAGCTACAAATACTCTTGGCTGGGCCAAAGATTAAGATGTTTGCAGTTAGCTAATTGCAAAGAAAAACAGCTGTTCCAATGGCTCATGAAATAAACTTAATTGCACAGTTGCTGTGAACTGGTGTGTTCACTTGACAGCACTGAAAAAATACTGGCTTCAATGTAGCTCCACCTTCATGGCTAGTTCTGTTATGAATTTTTTTTTCAATGCAAAAGTGCTTGCAAAGACCACCATTCTGTGGTGTTCTTCAGAAACTATTCAGCAGTGTCAAGCACTTGGTACGTTTGGGACTTTTGTCTGCGTTCAGTTTGTCTGTTAAAATCCCAAAACCATTAAGGATTGTGCGCATTTGCACTGAGCAATTTCTTATTTAAAAAAAGTTGGGGTTTGTATTCTGTCTTTGTATTTAACTGCAAAACACTAAGCAATTTTTGTTGCTCTGAGAACAAAAGTTTTGTTTTTGAGGGGATCTCTTCCAGACGTGTTTGCTCCCAGTTTTTTCTGTCTTGTATCGATTCCTTTTTCATTCTTCCAGGTCAATAAACAGTAATCGGGTAAAGAAATTCTTTTGTAGCTGTGGAGGATACATTTACAGGGAAAGGTGAGCAGATGAGTTCCACTTTGCCCTCATACAGTATGTAGTTTAACCAGTGAAAATGGTTTCCCAAGCTTGACTGCGTCTTGTGTGCTGACTTTATATTTTGGGGTGAGTAGTGGATTCCTTAGTTAGCTTCAGTAGTTACCTGAGCTTTTCTGCTGGAATGTTGTAACTGTGGGAACCTGTTAAAATAATTTAAATAAATAGGGATACTCACAAAGTGTTTAACCTTACTAGTGAAGACCGTGATTGCTTTCCTGGTGCAGCCAGTGGGAGCTTTCCATTGATTTCAGCAGAGAGAGGATTGGTCCCAAAAATGGGAGTATGCCAACAGACCATTAGTTTCTTTTTGAGCATGCAAGATGCTGGCTGGTGAATAATAGGTGCAAATATCCTTCAGAGATCTCCAGTAGGTTATAAGACTCATCTACTTGTGTGGAGATGCTCTTCCATGAGGAAATCTGCTGGATTTCACGTAGATGAATGCAGAATAGAAAAAGAATTTGCCCTTGATGTTGTTCTGCCTGTAATATACGCACTATCTGAATGTGTCAATTCAGTCGTTTATTCTGATCTGTCTTTTCTTGAAATACCTGACTGTGTCCTTGGTGAATATCATAAGTGGTGGTATCATTCCTGACATATGAGACACAATTTTTCAAGCCCTTCTTAGTTAGGGTTTGAACTTACCAGGTGCTACCCCAACTCACTAGGAGTTGAAGGACCTTCACAGATAAGGTGTTGCTGTTAGTTTCAGTTTTGCTGTAGAGATGAGTGAATTAGTAAGACATCTGTCATCATTTGTTGTTTCCACATCTTCCTGCCTGTGTGCTAGTGGATTCTGTTTCTCTGCAACATGCCCTTGATGGGACTTCTGTTTACTTTCACTTGAAAATTGCTTGATTCTTCTTTGATTCATGAACACATCAGGGAGGGATTTTCTTCCTTGGTTGCTCTGTTCTGAACTTGAGAGCAAGCCCACGGACACCTTGCATCAATTAAATCAACCTGCAAAATATGGTACCTCTTCAAGTGAGTAATAAGGATGCAACAATCAGTGTCTGTTGATAATTTGGAAATGTGTGTGTGAAGGCAGGGAGGATGTACAGCTTGATTTGTTTTATTTGTGACTCAGCCAAACTATAAAACGCTTCTGTGTCCTGACACAGTGTTCATCCTTGGATCTTTGCATTTAAAATGGTTTTGCTAGTCAAGGATGAAACACAACATATTTTTTCTTGTATTCACTGCTTCTGAAGTACTCCCATTGCACTTGTCTGCTCCAGATAAGCCAAAGAGCTATCCACTCCTCTGCTGATTGTTCATTCTTACAAGCAGTACTGTATGCAACCATGAAAACATGCCTGTGTGACTCCAGTGTGAACCTAACTGATATGTAGTGGTGTATCTGGGTGGCCCAGGATCAGTGTACGAGATTCCCGTTGGCTTCCATGAGCTGCGGATGGGCCTTGCACTGAGCTTGGCAGGGGTGACGCTGACCTGTGGGTCACTCTCACACCATATTGCTTTCATGTGTTTTGTGTCTGACTAAAGAAATGTAACAGGAGGGTGGGATTTTCAAAGTCTTAGGGAAGCAAGTGCTCGGGTTCTTTCGGGTCGTATGCTTTGGGTGCCTGATGCCCCGAGCACCTTTCAAAATCCCAGCCCTCAGCTCTTCCACTATACTTGAAAACCATGTTCTGATGCTTTCGGATGTAAAATCCTGTTATTCTGTTTCGATGGCGTGAATGTAAATTCCTGCAAGGATGTGTACGAGCTTTGTGAGCGAGGACGTGGCTGTATCTGCAGTGATGTCATGTCGTGGTCGTGCTCCAGGGGAGAAGAACGTCTGCATCATCTCTGAGTATTTCAGTAAAGGTACAACTAGTGGAATGTTTACATACAGCCTACTGACGAGAAAGGAGACAGAAAAAAAAAATAGATGAAAAAGTGTAAAGTATTTGAGTGCAAGACTCTACTAGTTTTTTCTTGTTTTGCAGATCGCACTAGCTATTTTTGAAGTTGGTAAATGTGTATAACTTTTGCAAAGACCAGACAGAACTACCTGTTCACTTTCAATGTGCCCCATGCTGAATTGTGCCTATTTCACTCTCTGCTGTTGTTATGCTGCTGATTCTGCTGTTCTCAACTGTTCACTGGATCATTCCATTTGCATGCAACACAAATGCAAGCTGAGCTGTCTGAGAGTAAAGCTGAAACACATTTGTATAACTTGAATCAATTAATGACTTTCTCTTTTCCACACCCTCTTGAAATGCTGTGTATAATTTTGATTTGTTTCTCCTGCCCTGATTTCTTTCTGCTTTTGGTTTGTTTTCTTTTTTTTTTTTTTTTTTTTGAATGGTAATTTATTTTTGTTTGGATTATAGGCAGTATCTGTACATTTTGTTTCAAGGTGATATTGTGGATGTCTTTAAAAAAACAAATTGTTATTTTATATAATTTTATCATAAAGTTGCTCTAATAAATCATTCTTTTATCATGTGACAGTGATTATGGATTTTGTGTGTTAATTTGGAGGGGATTATGTGTTTGGTGGACTAACTTTTCCAACTGCCTGTTTACACTGGTGTTAAGTGTGGTGCAATGAGAGAATTGTCAGGAACTGAAGACTCGCAGTGCAACTGGGCCAGTCCTGGTGACACCCAACATATGGCTGGGGTAGATCCCTCTCCAAAAGAACAAGAGTCCCCTTTCCCCTCTCTGTAGTTACAGGGTTGAAGTCCCTAAGTCCCCGTCACCTGAGGGTGGTACACTGAGTATGGTATGGTGATACTTGATTAAATTTTTAGTACTGTTTTGTTTCACTGCTGTGATTAACAGTGGTGGTTGAATCCAGCCTGGATGTGATCATTCCCCAGGAGGTATCTGATTAAAGGAAAACACTATTAGACTTAACTCTTTTGCTCTCACATTACATACACACACACAGACACAGACACACACACACATATATATATTGGAGTTTATGTGTCTATGAAGTATTTTTTTTTACTTTTCCCTTCATTCCGCCAGTGTCCTCTTTCCCTCTTGTGGTTCTGTCTGAGCTTTGCATCCTTCCTGGCACTTCTGAAATGGCATTAATTCCCTGCACAGCCTCCAGCCTCCCCCACCCTGCTTGGTGCTGTGTGAGACTCTGCATTAGCACAGCTCCTATAGGAAGCAGCTGATAAAAACATGGCATTCTTTGCCAGCAATAACTAAAACAGAAAGGGGAAGAAAATATTAGTCCCTAACTAGAATCAGTGGGAGACTTTCCAGCCCCTGGTGACCCTTCCATTAGATACTTGAACAGGAGACCTTTTCTATTTAAAAGTTTTAGGGAGGGATTTTGTGTCCAAAAAAAAAAAAAAATTCTACCTTTCTTAATAAGCTTTCTGAAGCTTAGTTTGCATGTGCTGTGTCTGCAGAGAAGGTTTTCGGTGTTCTCTGGAATACAGGGCTGGGTTACACACGACACTGCCTCTCCACAGACTCCCCTGGCATCCAGAGCCATGTTTGAGTCAGGATGCTGTGCAAAGTGCCCTTTTGAAATCAATAGTGCACCCACTTCATTAATTTTTAACAGTCTGACTGAATAAACATAAGAGGGACTGGAACTGTGGCCAAAACTATTTGCAACATAATGAAAGCTGCTATCTGGCAGAGTTTAAAAATAAAGGATAGATGGGAAAAGTAATGATCTCCTCTGTGCATCTTCCTGCTGAGCCTTCAGCTGCAAGCCTGCCTGGCTCTCCAGCGTCCTCATTTGCTTTGGGAAGTAGAGCCTGTTTTTCCACGTGTGCATAGCAGGGAACACCAGAAAGGCTTTGCCTTGAGCAGGGTTTGCAGGATCCTTCCTTAGAGCAAAACTTTTTAAGCCGTCGGAGGGGACAGGTTTTTATTTTTTGATGTTGCGTGAAAATCCAGCAGGAGACCCTCGTCTGTTGGGTCCTGCCCATGAGATGGTGGGAGAGGACCGTGCTTTTTTTTCAGTAAGGACACCTGTGGACTGTTGAAGAGCAAAGCCCTGCTGGTTTCAGCTTTCTCTGCTGAGGTGGGGCAGCAGTGAGCAGTTTGGCTGGGGGGTGTGTTGTTTTCCTTAACAGGGTAAAACCATTTGGATGCAACCCTGCAAAGACTCGGAGAACCCATGCATGGGAGCACAACCTATGCAGTTACCTAGAAAAAGTGTGTTGATTTAGTGGAACAGCTGCTTAGGTCTCTGGCTGAGAAAAATGAACACAAGAAAATAGTACTCACTAGGATGCAACCCTGATTAAGCCTTTTTTCCTCCTCTGAGCAGAAATTACTGAAAACACTGTACTTGCCAAAGGAGCTGGTGCCAGAAATGGTTTGTTCAACATTGACATTTCTGTCAACATTCAACTTGCAGGAACCATAAGAAGGAAAAAAATATAATACAAACACACACAAAAAAAAATATGCAGCATCCACCTGGCACCTGGGAACACTTCATAGACAAGAAAGGATCCAGAGGCATGGGTGAGATTCAGTTGCAGCAAGAGGACCTGTGGCTTTAGCAAGAGCAGTTACCACAGAGAGCAGGTCACTTTTGGGCATTGTTTCTCCCAGGGAATGGATCTCCCTCCCAGCTACTGACAGCTGGGCAGGCTCGAAGAGGATGGATTATAACACAGCTCATGACACACCTTCATCTCAGGGAAAGCAACCTCTCTGTAAGCAAAAAATTACTCTCTATGTCCAGGAGGACATGAGGAGTGTGACTGCATCAGGCCAGTGGTGTCCTGGGTTGGCAGGTACTTTGCAAATAAAAGAGGAGTATAATTTTTGTAATACAAAGCCAGATATATTCAAGACAGCACACACTGAAGCTTTTCCTAATACTTGCAAGTCCTCTTTCCTAGGTGTCACTGGAGAGTGAGTGCCACACAAGTGACAGCACTGATACAGCAGAGGATTCTCTGTAATCCCTTGAGCTACACGAATCACTGCATTTTTTATTTTTTTTTCAATTGAAATATTTTTCTAAACAAAACATGCTTCATAAGTATTTAGTATTTAATTTTAGATTTTATAAGATGATTCCAAATAAGTTAAATATTTCAACTTAAATTTTTTAAGTCCATGGTCAGATATGTTAGTGAATTTATTGAATTTTTTAAAACGTGTAAATTGAGTAAATCTTAAAAAACATTTTTGAACAGATCACAATTTTATTGACATTTTCTCTAGGCTTGTCAGCTGAATCACTTCCAAATTCTTGACCTGAAATGACTTCTTTTGGGTTCCCCCCCTTCCTCCCCCAGCTCATTTGAGTATACAATCTTCTGGCACAAAGTATAAATAATTTTTCTTTTCAAGTGTAAGGACCCTGGCTGTTCCTGCCTCCCATCCTTCTGTTGGCTGTTGGTGTTTGGAACCCAGCCTCCTTGTTCTCGTGCAACAAAAAATGTAGTTTTGTAGTAATCTCTGCAGTGGTAGTGATGTTTTCATCTATAATTAGCTCTCGGAGATGAGAATGTGTTAAACTGGCAGTTTCTTCTTCACAAATCTCCCACACAGGCAGAAAAAGCTCTTTTCGCTGTGTTTTTTAATGCACCCTTCTGACAAACTGGAGTCCAAGCATGCTTTTTTAGAGGGAGTATGTTAACCACAGAGTGCAATCCAACCATACAGCCAGAGATGTACATACTCTGTCTGGGGGATGGTGGCAAGTCAGCCAGAGCAACTAGAAGGGGCCTTCTCTGAGAGATGGGGAAGAGGCAGAACAAAGGAGATTCCTTCTTTGCCCTGAAACTTGCCGCTCGCTTTTTTCCTCCTTTCAGTTGCATGAGTTGGTCAAATAGAATCATATTCTCTCCACATATTCCACACTTAACCTCTCAAAACTACAACGCTGCTAGTAAGATAGAAGTGTACAACTGCTGTTGGGCTGGTATGTGAGATCAGGTGAGCAGAAGGAAAGCAGGATTTTGCAAACTGGAGAGGACGAGGATGGAATGTATCAGTGCTGCAAGTGGTTAGAGAGCTGCCAAGAAGTAGAAATACAGGCCCTTTTTCTGGAAGCTACTCTTCCCCTGATATAACCCAGCCTCCCCAGTTTGACCTAAACTGATGATATTGGAGCAATAAATGATAAGTCCTGAACTTGATACAAAGTTCACGCTGCTGCCTGTGTGGTATGATCATGAAGTCAGTGGGAGCTTTTGTGATTTATGTTGGCATAGTTCGTGCCAGGATTTCAGTCCTGCACACAAGCAGGCTCTTAGCTGAAATATTTAGTTGGGATGCTCAGCCTCTGAAATCAGCGGAGGGACAGGGACACTTCTGGGGGCGATTTGGACTTTAGTGTGCTGGCTCTCTGGAGCTGTCTCTTTTCCTTGGCTGCAGATCCTGCCTCCAGCTTTCTGGTAACCCAAGTCTACAGGGACGGCAGCAGCCTTTGCCTTGTTTTTAAGCTCTTTCAATAGAGATTTGGGATAGCCTCAGTGACAAGTGATCTGTGGACAGCAGTAAATTCAGGAGAGACCTGGCTGGTCAGACAGGTGTCCTATCTACTCCACCATCTTCTTTTCTCTAACTTTTGCCCTTTTTGGAGTCAGTGCTTGTGTTTTGGTCCCAGGGGAAGCAGAGAACTAACAACACCTTCAGCTTCCCAGAGAAAGGCCTCTTTCTGTTGAGCCTATCTGCTGGCTCCTCTTAGCTTTTCTGTCTTCAGCAGCTTAATACAAGGTACGATAAAGCCTCATGTGCCAAGTTGTCTCTCCATTGATTCCTTACTGCATCCTTCCTCTGATACTAAACTAGGGAACTGCATTCTTGGGTTCAGTAGGAATGAGGGGCTGCCTGCAGAGTAACACCAGTGTTGCCACAGTGAGTTGTGTCAGCTGAGGTGCAGCCTTTGGATTTTTACAGAAGACATAATTTCTTAGAAGTTGCCCCAAACTCAATGTCAGATGTAACCTTACCCCTCAACAACATCACTGCAAATTCCAAATGCCGTGTGTTTGAGACAAAAGCTGTATTATTTCAAAGGAGCTAATTTGCTTCCTTATATTTGTCCAAGGATGATTGAGCAGGAGAGTGCTTGCAAGAGGAACTGGGCAGAGAGGTGGGTTTGAAGGGTTTGTTTGTTTAAAATGAAGCTTCTGGTGGGTTAAGAGTGATGCAGTGAGAATATTGCCATGTCCAGGATGCAAACAGCACCAAAGCTGAGCAGCCCTTCCAACCACAACCAGTGTTTTCTCGTGCTGATGTAGACTCTGACTTCACACCACTGAGCGGGAACTTGGCCATCCAACAGAGTTTGAACCAGGCAAACTCAGACACTGCAGAAAGTTATGTCAAAGAGGTGAATTGGCGTCTAAGAACTGGGTCACAACAACTAGGTGGTAACTTGGGACTCTGTCAGTGCGTGTTGTGAAACTTGGTGTTTAAGAGGAAGTGATCTAGAGGAGGAGGGCAAAAAACCAGAAGAGCCCCAAACAAATCTGCTGACGGAAACATGCGCGCTGCCCCTCGTACATGGAGTTGGGAGTAACATCAGAGTGCAGCAGGACATCCACACAGAAGGAGATCTTCCAGGATGGTAAGAACATTTGCCATCATCTTGAGAGAGCTGGGGTTAGACATGGAGAGAGAAACGCACCTTGTTCATCTGGGGAGCTTCAAACAGCTCCTGTGGAGGATTTTGTGTAGTGAAAAAGCGCATCCTTGTGTTTAAAATCCAAAATTTCATACAGTGTGTTACTGGTGGAGAAAAGAAGTATGAAAAGTTATTCTGGGGGAAGGGAGAAAGCAAGCTTAATGTTATAAACAGCAATCTCCTGTGTATACTCAGCAGCCTGGTATTAGCTGGTGTTCCAGCCTGTGAAGCAATGCTAAGTAGCATTTGTATTTATTACTCTTGGATGAACTTCAGTCATTGAAATTGGCAGCTGGTAAAGCCCTGAAAGCTTCAAGGGAGCCATAGCTAATTGCTGACCAGCTACAGTATTATTCTTAAGAATTCTGTCTGAGTCTCTGATGTTTTCCTTCTTGAAAATCAGACTGCCTATTTTAGTGTAGTTCTCATGACTTCTGTACAGCAGGTGGGACTCTAACCTATCACCAGTCAAAGATAGGGTCAAGAAGGGCTTTGTTTGAGCCAAATGATAGATGATTCTATGACAGCACGTATAAGATCTGTTCACTTTCATATTTTAAGAAAAATGCTGCTATTTTAAACCATCTTGTAACTGTTGCTGAAAAAGAGAACTGAAACAAGTTTCTGGTAAGCTCTATCCTCCTGCGGTCATCACATGTCTGTAAGTGTGCTGACAGCTGCAGTTCCTTACCAAGACACTGCCTGGGTCACCAAATGTGACTTTGGGGGCCAGAGGGACAAGGTGTCACCTCTCAGCTCTGGTTCTGTGCTGAGAAGCACATGCAGTAGCTGTTTGTTCCTGGCCAGCCCAGCTGACTGGGACAGCTGTGCCAAAGCCACGAGCTGTGGAGTGTGACCTGCAGCCTCAGTGGGCTCTCCTGGTCCAGGCTGAAGGGCAGCTGCTGCTGTTTGTCAGCTGCCTTTCTCCTCCTCCTTCAAAATCCCTTTGCCTCAGTTTCCTACCCAACTCTTTAGGATCTTCTCTCTTGCTCTCTCTTCCCTTTCTTCCCACTAAGTTTTCTGGGTTGGTATGTGACCACTTTCTCTGAGGGTGGGGAATGATATGTGTTGCTGTCACACAGCTCTCTCTGCATGGTGTGCTATATGCCCCCCAGTCTGCTTGGACTGTCAGCTCTCTGGGGTAAGACATTGGGTCTTCATACTGTGCTTAAAACATCAACTGGGATCTCGGGGGCATGGGGACCTGACATTAACCAGGGAATGGCCAAGTGTCCTTCACTGCTGGCAGCCACCCCATTTCTCTGGGGCTGGGAGAATGGATGTTTACCTGCCAGCATTTATAACTATTTCTAGTGTAAAAGCTTGCAGCTGAGCCTGGGGGCAGCAAAGGGAAGTGACAGTGAAAATTGTGAGTAAAATTGCCTTGGGAGGTGGACACTGCTATAGTGATTACAGATGATAGCAACAAACAGACCCTGAAATGGAAACATAGCTTTCCTCTCTGCAGCTCTAGTATGCTTTTAAGCATGAGTGTTTGTACATTTTCTTCCATCTCTACCTTTCCCATCTTTGTCATTCTTTCTCATCTGCTCTTTTCACATCCCTCTCTGCATTTCCCAAGTTACTGTTTCAGACTCACCTTCCTTCTCTTCCAAGGCATCCTCCATCCTTTTGGTTCAGCTCCACCAGTTCTTGTGAGTTGGGTACCACAAGAAGCCTTTGGGGCTGTATCTGTACTGTGTCCAACTCCTGCCTGGTCCATGCAGTCACAGCATCCGTACAGAAAGATGGAGTGGGCAGGAGTTGGATGCAGCATGAATGTGTATGGCCATGCTGCCTTACTGGTGGGGCAGGGCAGACACCATAAGCCCATCCAGTTCAGGTGACAATAGCTGTGAACATATGGCAAGATGGATGGGACAAGTCTGGCAGGATCCTTCCTACCTAAAGCTTGAGTGTGGCCACCCACAGAGCAACTACATATCCGATACCATCCTCCAGGATACAAACACCCAGTGGCTCAAGGGTTGGAAGTGGTAATTTGGGGATTGGGCAGGTGGTGATGTCATCTGGTAGCACTTTCTGAAATCTACCACACCCCAGGATGTGCTTCTTGCCTCTGAGCACGAAAAATGACAGCTGACTCCTATGGGGTAAATTCACCTCTGCCAATGCAGGGATGACGAGTGACCCACTGGGCATCTGTCAAGTTTTTGAGAAGGCAAAACAGGCAAGTGCCAACTCCCCTTGCCTGACCATCTGCTATGAATTTCGGCATATTTTGGTAGTTGCTCTTACAGTTGCCTCTGCTGGTGGTAACACAAGATTGGAGCAATATTGCCTGAAGAGGAAAAGAAGACAACTTATTTTCTAGTCATGGCTGCAACAGGGCAGAGGGGGAATTTTTATTTCAGCCTCGTCCCTGTCCTCTTAACAGACTCCCTTCTGGAAGAGACACTGGCATTGAAGGCAACTCACAGGCACAGGAAGAGAGCAGGAGCCTGAGTCAGACAAGGATGACACTGATGCTGTACACTATCACCCACAGCTTCTGCACTTTAATTACTGCTTGTTGGCAAATATGTTCACTTGTAACAGGACAAAAGTGGGTGTTGAAGGATGGCTGGAAGAGGCAGCGATGCAGTTGTTTACACATCAATTACTGCAGGGATTTTTGTGTGTAGACAGCACCAGGGAAAAACTGCAGGGACCTGTCTCTCTCTCTCACTTTGGAATCTGTTAATGTCACTCAAGATCCATATAATACAGGGAGGATGTTGCACAGATCTGTACTTAAATTTCAGAGCACTATATAAAGCAATGGCAGTAACCTGCATTTTTTTGTCTGTGACTGGCTGTACACAAATGTTGTCATAAAGCTTTATTTTTCCCCTTGCATACATTTCTGTTTTTCAGATTGTGAAAAAGGCATTAAAAACATCCCTGAGGTTTAATGAGTCCTCCAACATGAAATTAGGCGTGAACAATCAAAAAGACATCAAAACGGTAATTATGGGGATATACTACATTTGCTTACAAGAGCTGAGATTACATTTCTGAAAAGAAATAACAGATTAAGAGGAACGATTTTATTGCCCATTTTAGAAATCCATGTAGGTTTCAATCCTATTTGTAAACAAGTGAGTGACAAAACCCTCATTGATTTATCTGGTAGACTGATCAAACCTTGCCAAGAGAGAGTAATGTGGAGCTAAATCCCGCAGCTCTGTCTGGCTCAGGAAGTAAACCACGCTCATACAAAGAGCTTCACTTCCACCATTAACATAGCATTTATTAATGTATTCATTTATTCATTTATTCAGCATGCCTGGAGCACCTGGACATCACAGTGCGTAGCATGGTGACAGCCAGGATGTGACTTCAAAATAGATTTCTTACCTTAGGAATGTCTTCTAAAACCTGGGCAATGTTTAAGTCTTGTCAGCGTGTTCATGGGATGAAATGCAGAACTGTCAAAAATTGCTGAGTTTGGGGTTTTTTGCCCTTGATGAGATGGAGAACAAGACAGAGGGCAAAATTTTAAGTAGATAGTTTTAAAATGTTTTTCTCATTCAAGTCACTGCCTGAAATCAATGGCAGCACTGTAGGTTATGAGAAAAGCAGAGAAAATTAAAAGAAAGAAGATTTATCCGCATAGAAATCAAAATAGAAACTTTCGGAGGCCACTGGTTCCTGTGCAGTTTTCCCATGTGGCCCTCTGGGAGCTCAGATTTATGGCTACAGCCTCACGACCACCCCAGACTTGGTTCTCCTGCCTAGAAGTTCAAAAGCTCAGCTCTGAAGTGCACATTGCCTATCACAGGCTGGTGGATGTTCCCAGCTCCCAAGAATTGCCACAGGGAGCCAGACATCATAATTGTTGGGGGGAAACGGATCTGCACTGGTGGTTGTCTTTTCCTCCTCAGTACAGGGCAGCATTTAGAGCCTGGTGCTATACTTTCCAGCAAGTGAGTGGCTGGATTCCAGACCTGGATATGCAATGTAGCCAGGGTATTTTTTTTTTTTTAATCTACATTCAGGAAAAAAACCCTGAAAGTACAGCAAAAGGGAAATGAAGCTAACTCACAACACTAGAATGACAAGGGAATACTGTTGACATGGATAAATGAGATTTCTATAGTTTCACTTAAGTGAGTTTAAGTTAGACGACAAAAGCAGAACATGTTCAGAAACCACAAAACTTCCCTCTGCTTCTGACCTGATTTTTCTCCCCTGACTTCATGAACTTTCTCTTTATGGTAGTGGTGGGCTTGATCCCACAGGTAATCTTGTGTTAGGGATTTCCTTGTTTTGATTTTGGTAGAAATTTTGTTGAACATCCACTGGTCCTGTGCTAAAATAAAACTAATCAATGTCAAACTAATCAAAGGTTTGGGGAAAAAAACAGGGGGTTGATATGTTGGCACAGAAAAAAATAAATCAAAACTAAGCAACCCTCACCTAGTTTGTGGTCATAGAATCGCAGAACAGTATGAGTTGGAAGGGACCTTTTAAAGGTCATCTAGTCCAACCCTCCTCCAATGAGCAGGGACATCAACTAGATCAGGTTGCTCAAAGTCCTATCCAAGCTGACCTTGAACAAGTGGTCCTCACTTTAAGTGGTGCATCTAAGAACACTGTCTGGCAGTAGCTGAAAGCAGAACTACTATTCAAAGATTGTGATTTATTCAACTGAAGAGGTAGTCATCCTTTCACTGGTGTTATCAGTGACTTGGTGATCACTTAAATCTTTTCCTGTATGGGTTCTGTTCTAGTTTCAAATCTTAGGGGCAATTTTGATGCTTGGCGTTGTTGTCGCGATGACTGTTTACTTCCTGAGAGTGGACAGCACAATTGATCCTAACGGAGAAGAAACAGTTGTCAGCATTTACAAAGAGCTGGAGGAGGAAGAAGGACTCTACGGAGATCTCCCAAGAACCACAATAGCTGAGGAGGACACCATTAGATCCAATGACTCCTGCAGGTGAGTCAGGTTTGATGGCATGTGGACAAGCAGTCACCAGGTGGAGAACTAGTTACAATACTGATAATTTCAGTATGCAATTTGTTCTCTTCCTGTTGTATTATAAGTTGATAAAGAAACATTAATTTGGGAAGAGTGTGGCTGTTGTTTAGGCACTGGGTAATTAGTAGCTGCCTGCTATGAGAAGCAGTAGGGGCAGTATCAGAGCTCCACTCCCAGTCCTGTGCTTGTATGTTCAGCACAACTCTGTTGCTCCTGTGCCACCTCCAGCCACCCTCCCTTTGTGACAATGGTGGGAGGCAGCAAGGAGACCAGCTGGCAAATCAACCTCTGCTGGTCTCACCTCCTCTCAGAGGCTGGAATGGCAGGGGCTGTCTGTCCTGCGAGAGGGTGGAGAAGGTATTGAAGTGACAGACAGCCCCACAAGGTTACTTTTTTCCTCATCTTAAGGACGGTAAAATGAAAAGCTCGGAACAGCTACTGAGAAGTCATTCTGCAGCATGTACAGTCTAAGCCTGGCTATAAAAACTAGGGATAGAGAGTACTCCCAGCTTGTTTATCCAGCTCAGCTTATTTGATTTTGAGGTTGACTTCTGAAATGCCCAATTGTATGGCCTGACAGGTGTCCTGCTTGGGTCACTGTCTCTTGCTTCATAATGTCCAATTGCCATTGCAGCTTTGACCTGGTGGAAAATGTTCCTTATGACTTACCCTTTGAGATAAATAGCACTGCAGCCAAACCCTTGTATCAAGCTTGGATGAGGTTGCTTGATCTAGCCCAGGAAAAAATTCATGTGGCTTCTTACTATTGGTCTCTTACCGGGAAGGATATCAGTGTCAATGACTCATCTTCCAAGCAGGTAAGATAAAATCAAGCACATCTGTGGTTGTATTTCTTGTGTACATGTGGCAGATTGGCTGTGAGGTCTGTCTCTCAGGGACATTGCTTGACTCTTCCTGCAAACCCAGGAAAGTTTTCCATGCCAGTCTGAAGCAACACTCCAGCCTTCCTTCTTCAGTAAAGTTACACTCCATCTGGGCTCTGTCCATGGCTCTGAGTACTTTTATGCTGTATTTTAAGAGCAAGCAGAGATCAGCCTCAAACCCACACTTGCTTACCCTGTGGATGGTCCACCTATGCTAGGGGCTGCCAGTGGCAGAGTTGAGAAGCCCCACAGGATCTCATGTACACAAGTGAGTGTGCCAGTTCCCACTGGTTAATTGGAAGGGTCAGGAAGCAAAGTCTGCTGGACTTTTGACTGCTTCAGAGGCTGCTTCTCTCACAGCACCTGCATCTGCCCACTGTGCAGCTGTCCCTGACTCCTGCCATTGGACAGCACCTAAGGAGGTTCATTCTACTTTGCAGGGCTGTCCTCCTGGGCACCCTGAGTGACCAGGCTTCCTGTGGGGCCTCTCTGACTCTACTACCAGAAATAAATGACAGAGGCCATGGCCCAGGCTCACCTTGCAACTGTCCATCATGCTTAATTTTCCCTTGGCTCCACTTTGGCCTGTGGCAGCTAGCAACCTCCCAGGCAATCCTGAGCAGGGTCTGGGGGACTGTTCTGAAAATAGAAAGGATAAGGCCACCCTGTTTCAGGCAGGTATGGAGCTTAGCTGTGTTGGGAATCGTGCTGTTTGCTGATGGACCAGCTGCTGGGTTGGTTATTACTGCGGCCTCAGCCTCTGCCTCCCTCCTGGCACACCTTCCTCACTGTCCATATGGACTCTCTGGGACTGCTCTTCTTGTCTTCCTCCCCAGGTGTCTCTGGTGGTATAAAATGAGTCACTTACTCCACATGAGAAGAAGTGAAAGTGACAGACATAAGGCCGAGCCCCATCTCTGCTCAGGGACAGCTCAGTGTAGGACAGTCTCTGTCAACTTTATCCTCAGGGAGAGATGACCCCAGGTATCTGCTGAGCATCAGGATCTAGCAGTTGATCTGCACTGGGACATTAACCTTTGAAATCTGGGATGTTTGTGGTTATAGTTTTAAACATTATATCTAATAGCATTAAATGACAGAAAACAAACTTTGATTCATACGTTGGATCAGAATCTTTGTTCCCTTTTTCCTTTACTTGAAACACTCATGAAATAGGTGAAATTTCTGACCTTCCTTGCCTTGGGGTTCTTCAGAGGAAGTGCCCATCAGTAACACTGTACTTACATATATCTTACTAAATGTTTTATAACAAAATATAAAAAATAACAATGTACTACACAGGGTGAAGATATTCTGAAGAGGTTTGAGAGATTACTCGCAGAGAATGTCTCTGTGTATGTTGCAGCAAGTGTGCCAACTTTGGCTACAAAATCAACAGACCTTGAACTTTTAGAGGAAAAAGGTAATTATTTCCCTTCAGTGACACACTCAGAGCTTCAGCACTTCAAAAAGACACGTGAGGGAAACTGGTCTGCAGGGCCTGTTCCATCATGGTGCTTACACAGGTTCACAGGATAAGCACTATCTGTTTACTAGTTCATGGTTTCTTTGTATGTTGTCACACCCTTAAGGGTTTTTCTGAAAGTTCACGTTTTGCATATTTTCTTCAAATTACTGTGTTCTCAGGAATGAGAGCTTGTGAATTTTGGTAGTTATTACTGGCTGCAAGAGTTAGATATGCAGACATGTTCTGGCTGTTGAGGAACCATCTCCATGCTTTATCTAAATTCTTTTTTCCCCTCCTCCCAATTTTTCTTCAGGGGCTCATGTGAAAAAGATTGATTTTGGACATTTGACAGGAGGAGTGTTGCATAGCAAATTCTGGATAGTAGACATGAAACACATATATATTGGTAGTGCAAACATGGACTGGAGGTCTTTATCTCAGGTAAGCTCTGCTGCTGCATATTCAAAAATCTGGTGGAAAATTTGTGTTCTAGCACACAACAGAGAAAAATCATAATGATATTAAATATTGACTGAGTGGAAGGAGCAGCAAAGAAACCCCTGGAGATGGCTCCTTCTGGGGCTGTGACATATCTTGCTCTCTTTGCAGGTGAAGGAGTTTGGTGCTGTGATATACAACTGCAGCTGCTTGGCCAAAGACCTCTGGAAAACATTTAGTACTTACTGGGATCTTGGATATGCTAATGCTACCATCCCATTCCCTTGGCCTCTTAATTATTCTACCCACATTAACAACCGTCGGCCTCTGGAAGTAGAATTTAATGGAATCTTGACAAAAGCCTATTTTTCTGTAAGTATGTTTGAAAATAAAATAATAGACTGTAAACTATGTTTAAGAAATGGTCAGGAAAGTTTCTTCAGCATTCCTCAGTTACTTGTGTTCCAGTTGGATAATAATTTTTTCATCAGGTTTCTCTGGACCTACTCAAAGAATAAGGATCGACCGAGCATCAGCTGTCAGGTACTATGGCAGGAACAGTGTGCAGGTCTCTTTTAATCACCCCTTGGCTCAATAAATCAATAAATATCTCACCCATCAGGACATGGAAGGCATGAGGAATGATAGTAGTCCACCTCAAGTGTTTTGTGCTATTTTAATGAAAACTGGACAGATCTGAATATAATTGAGTCACAGTCTGACCAAGGAAAAAAACCAAAAACACTTAAATCACTGATCTGTGTGTTTTCTTCTTTACAGGCTTCTCCTCCAGCATTTTGTCCAAAAGGTCGCACCCATGACCTCTATTCTATAATCAGTATTATCAGTCAGGCACGGAAGTTTGTGTACGTTTCTGTTATGGAATATTTTCCCACCAGCCGTTTTACTCATCCAAGAAGGTACAATTTTAACCTTGAGCGAATAAGTTGACTTGAACTATTTAAGGGAAAAATATACTATTGTCCCCTTTCTGCAATGAAAACATTCAGAGTGGAGAGAACTGAGGCTTTGCTCTGCACTTACAACTGTCCCGTGGACTGTGCCTTCCAGGTACCAAGGGACAGGATGAGGGGAAACGGCCTCAGGTTGTGCCAGGGGGGTTTTAGACTAGATATTAGGAAAAAAATATCACAGAAAGGGTTGTCAAGCATTAGACACCCAGGGAAGTGGTGGAGTCACCATCCCTAGAAGTGTTCAAAATAGGTATGCACATGGCACTTGAGTACATGTTTTAGTGGTGAACATGGTGGTGCTGCTGGGTTGACAGTTGGACTTGATGATCCCAAAGGTCTTTTCCAACGTTAATGATTCTGGGATTCTATGGTTCTAATACTGATGCTACAGGAAGGATGGTATCCAATACTGCCCATGTGCTTTGCTAGTGTTTTAAAGCAGCCTCCTCTATTCTTCACATTGCAAGAAAACTGTGAAGTGCCACACTAGTCAGGTACAGCTTCCTTCAAAGTTCAGCAGAGGGGCTCTATGAAAGAGTTCAACAGAGTAGAGAGAGGAAAGGGAATATGAGAGATCTATATCTGACATCAGACTTTTCAGAGAAAATATTGCTTTGGTCTCCTTTTCTGCTCCTGTTTTTCTTTTTTTCTGTCCTTTACTTCTGAGGAGTCTTGACTTCTGGCTCTGCTGCCTGTTTGATGTATTTGACCCATAGTTTAGAGGATGGTAACTAGCTGTCCTTGCTGACCTCTGCAATGAGAGCTGAAACAGTCTCTAAAAGAAAATTCTGTGGTGATTTTTTTGGGGTGTGTTGTTTTTAATTTCTTTCTAATAATTCCATCTAAGGACATCCAAGTTCTGGATATGAACAGCAGCATGCTCTCAGAGAGAGGGTGGTAGTGGTGGTCTGGAGTAATCATAGAATGGTTTGGGTTAAAGATCATCTAGTTCCTCCCCCCACCCCACCATGGGCAGGGACACCTTCCACTAGATCAGGTTGCTCAAAGCCCCACCTAACCTGGCCTAGAGCGTGCATGTGGTGAACCACTGCCACGGTCCCGGTGGGCTGCCCAAGGTCACAGCAGAATTATACAGACTCTGCACATCAACTCAAATCTGAGTAACACAGAAAGTTAGTCAGTCATGGGGCAGCACTAAGACTCCAAATCTTCTTAGATATGCTTGAATTAGGACTTTTACATGCAACCAAGTGCTCTGAATTATCTGCTTATAACATTTCTGAGTTTTCCAAACAGCTAAATAACCTGAGAAAGAAGTTCAAGAGAAATAATTGTGTACAACGTGGCTTGCAAAGAATAGGGTAAGCTCTGGGTTGCCATTAAGCCGGAATGATACAATGCATTATGTCCTATGTCATGGTGGTGTAAAGCCTCTGTTGTTTGGCTGGGGCATGTGTGTGTTAGCAGGAAGAAACAAAATCTCAAGACTAACTTCCACTTGGAGGATATTTTTAATAAATCAAACACCTTAGAGCATTTTCAGTTTCTGTGTCATACAGTTGAGTCTCTGGGCTTCTCACCTCCTGCTTTTAGCCACGAATAGGTTCACAGAAAGTCTCTTTCCCCCCTTAGGATTGTGTTAATACTCCCTTTTCTTCATCTGAAGGCTTAATCCACCATTTGTGACATCTAGGGCTGATCAGATGCAAACAAGAGTTTGAAAGGCCCAGGGAAAGTGGTGCAGGGCCTGGGGCTATCTCCACAGCAACCAGCTGTAGTGCCATGAATTGAGGCTGATTAGTTCAGGTTAAGTTCCTCCAGCAGCTGAGGCAGAGGAAACAAAGCTGCTGTCTAATGCCTGAGTGTTAATCAACTAAAAACTGATATATTTAAAAAATTAAAACCGTTCAAAAATAGCATTTCAAATAGCATGTTTTTCAAAGTTTTTCAGGATCTATAAGTCAGCTGAGCCTGAGAGCACAGGGCCAGTCCATTGATCGCAATAGGATGATGCACGAGGGAGGATTAGAGAATTCAGGCCTTTGTACATAAGACCAAAAGGATTAAGTTAGGCAAATTAATTCATCATTGCTCATGGGACTGTGAGCCAGTGCCAGTCCTCTCTCTGTATCAGCCCTCCAATCTGTACTAAAGATGCTTGTCTTCCTCCATGCAACACTTCTTACGATCTATAGAATGAAAATGCTGTGTGGGTGTTTGGAGTTACGAGCCCTGAGATGTGCATTGTCCAGCTCTTAGTGTTGTGTAGCTGGGTGAAGGATGTTAAAAATTTTTCCCTAAGCTACTGCCAACACAAGTGTCAGGAAAACGGGTTTTCCCGTGTTCAGGAGAGCACAGCTGTGTCTGTTACCTTAGGGGCACACAGCATGCTAAAGAGGGCAAGGAGGGGTGGGGAGGGATGGAGCCTGCCCACGCAGGGTCATGGCACAGGACCCCTGTGGACACTTGAAACAGTCTCCAGGTCTCTGAAAAGGCCATATTCTGCAAAACGGTTCTTAGACTTTCCTCTGACCTCTGCACTGTCCTTTTTATTCTCTGCTGCATGATCTGGCTTTACACTGGAGTTACTGTCGTTATTTTTAGTTTCCTAAGGAAATGGGCATGATGGCATCATGCTGTGTATGTATCTGTGTACACGCACTTTATTAAGCTTTAAACTTTTTGATCAGTTCCAACCTAATTGGGCAGAGTTGGGAGGCCTCAAAACACACTGTGAAAAGAACGGACTTGGTAAAAGGCCGAAATCCCCTCCAGGGAAGGCACAAGTGCTCCACTTACGAGATATCAGAGATCCCATCTGTGCACGGCGTCACTTGTAGTCTCAATTTGTTGTCATGGCTTTCTGCTGAACTGTTTAAAAAGTATCCCTTTTTCCACAAACCTCCTTTTCTGCAGATACTGGCCGGCCATTGACAATGCTCTGAGACGTGCAGCTTTCAACCACAGAGTGCAAGTCCGGCTCCTGGCCAGCTGCTGGACACACTCTGACCCAGCCATGCTCAACTATCTGAGGTCCCTGCGTGCTCTCAACAACCCACATGCCCACATCAGGGTCGACGTGGTATGATAAGAAACCTGGTTTTGGAAAGACAGCTTGAGAATATGGCTCCACACTGATTTTTGAGTCTAAGCTGCCGTTTGCATGTGCTTTTAGAGAAGCAGGTTGTCTGTTTTTGTAGTGACTGTTTCACATCCTTGTGAAAATAAGGCCCAAGATAAAATCTTTGAGGAAGCAGCTATTCCCAAGTCACTAGTGATATCAGGAATGTGCCTGGCTGTGGCACTTGAGACATTATCCAGGCAGTTGCTTTTGCTGAGCACCGTGACAGTGACAGTTCATATGATAACTTAGTGCTCCTCTCAGAGACCTCTTCCTGCATGGAGCATTTTAAATTGGTCTAATTGCTATCAGTTTTTTACAATTGAGAGGTCTGCTATATCTGTACAAATAGACTTGTTTTTGAACACTAAATATTACGCACAGGCCATAGGCACTAGGCTGGAATGTATCAAGTAGAGTGGGGATGGTGTGGATACTCCCAACATGATGCAGTTACCACAACAGAGAGATGTCACAGAAGAAAGAAAGGATTTTAGTCAAAAAAAAAAAAAAAAAGGGACAGAAATGAAGATTTTGGTAAGAGTTAACACAAAAAGTTAGGCATCATTTTTCCTGCAGTACCCCTCATGTCTGTGATCAGCCCATTTTAGCACAAAATAAGAGCAGCAATCAGTGGTAAATGCAGATCTATTAAACAGCTGTCTAAAACTGCATTTAATTGTCTGCCCTGTAATGATAATAGCTGTGCCACTAATGGAACATTGTGAGGCAAACATTATCTGTATCTGATCGCAATTGCTTATCCAATTTTATGTATAGTGGAAGTACTATTTGTTAGTTTTCTTGGATAAGACTAAAATTTCTTTTATCGTATATTTAATAATAGAGTGTGGAATGTTCTTTTCTCCTCATATTATTCTATTCTTTGAAACTATAGAAAGCATGCACTGTCCAATCATGAAGTCTGTTCCTCACTCTAGTATTTCTGTTTATATTTTTAATTTCTCTCCCTCCAGAAACTCTTCATTGTTCCAGTTCTGAATCACACAAACATTCCTTATGGGAGAGTGAATCACAACAAATACATGGTCACTGATAAAGTAGCCTACATTGGTACGTATTCCAGTCTTTCAAATACTTACAGTGTCTCCAGATCTATTGGACTGAGTCTGAGACAGGATGGGCTGCAATATCAGAAAATATCTCATTTTGCCATATAAAGCAGTCTGTCCTGGGTAAAGAAGTACAGATGTGAAGGGGAGATGATAATGTAGGTCAAGTTCAGTAAGAGATTATTTCATATGATTGTGAACCATTAGGAACAGAGCATGACAAGGCTGAGTGCACAGCCTGTGACAAGCACAGTGGGAGTTTCACAGCCTGTGTGCTCAGAATGACGCAGTGATAGCTGGTGCTCTAGTGTATAACATTATCGTGCTTTAATAACAAGAAATTGCTGGGAGGAATTAATTCCACGCACTGTTTGTTGAACAGAACTCTAGGAAAGGAAATGAGAAAACAGTAATGTCAATTGCTGCTCAGTTCCTGAAAGTTGGGATGGTGTTTACGTTTCACTCTTTTATTAGGATCCCTCAAAAAAGGGGATGTGAGAGGGCTCTGTCATTTCAGTCAGCTCATCCTCCAAGCAATGCACACCAGCAAATAGCCCATCTTTCCAACTGGCTGAGGGTTTGCAGCTCCATTTGCCTTTAATACTTTAATAACTTGTTTCATACTGAGTTGTCTTTTGAAGGCAGATACGCAGATAATTTGTTTTCATGCCTAAGCACCTTCTGGAATTGACAGTAGATTTTTCTGACTCAGGCAATCACGAGGGGAAGTGCTAAGTGACAAAACATTTGTTTTTTTCACAGTGTTTGATTTTCTGAATTGAGGTAGCTTTGGGGAGAGACTAGACAATGCCTGCAGCTGGATTCCCAGCTTTGCCTGGTTTAGAAGCAGGCGTTGCATGCTGAGCTCAGAACAGCTCCTGAGGGTTTATTGATCAAGGGTCTTGTTTCTTCTCTTGTTTTCTTTCAACAAGTAAAGAGAATTAAGTCCATTAAGGACTCTTTTCTTTAAACAGAGAAACCCATGACAAACAGTGGCTTTTACCCCTCTTAATAATCAAGTGTTGCACTCTATTCCCATATTTATAATTAGTAGATTTGTGCATTCTGTCACAGGCTCTAAGGAAGCAGAAGGTTATGAATTTTCAGGGTTGCAGTTAATACCTACTTTCCGAAACTTGAGGTCTGGCATAAGAAGGAGGTGACCTGATTTTTGCTGCCTCATTGGTCCTAATGAGATTTGCAGTCATACAGCAAATCAGCAAAGCCTGGAGATCCAACAGAACACTGGGAAATGAATGTTTTCTGATCAGCTACTTTTCCATTGCACAGGGACTTCCAACTGGTCAGAAGATTACTTCACTAATACAGCTGGCGTGGGACTAATTATCAAACAGAATTGGACCAATCTGCAAAGAAGGCAACTGCCTATCCAGGAACAGGTAAAAAACCTTTTTGAGCGAGACTGGAATTCCAAATATGCAGTGAATCTGGAAGATGTGCAGGGACAGAAAGACTGTAACTGGCAAGGCCGACTCTGAAGTGAATTGAAAAGTGCACTTAAAATAAAAACCAAAAATTACATTTGAACCTTGTTCCTGTGCAAATCAAGGAACGTTCTTCTTTTTGTCTTTGTCAGAGAAATCGCTTCCTCATGGTGTCCACATTGATAATACGAGAATTTCTGATAGCTGACTATACCTGTAAAACCATTAGTCAGTGTGTGATGTTTAATTTTTTGTGTGATTACCTTATCCCAGAGTTAATAAAATGTTATATGACAAGTGTTATATGACAAGCTGTCTGATATTAATGTAGACGTGGAAGACCTTAATATACCAGAGACCACTATTGCTGTGCTATTTTATCTTAAGATATTATATATTTCAACCTAAATGCTCCATTAACAATGTTTGCTTACATGTGTTTAAGCATATTTTTAATAAACTCCTGGCCACTTTAAGATTTGAGCCATGTATATGGTCACCTACAATAGCGAGGGCAGATTTTAAAAAACATTCAGGAATTAGGGAATTAGGGAAATACCTATTTTTAAGTGTTCAGGCTACTTGCTGGAGATAAATGCCTGGGATTTAAACCTTGGGGCAGCTTCCAGCTTCCAACTCAGTTGCCCTGGAGCCCTGACTGATTTTTGGATGTCTGTGTTGGTCTTGTGCAGCAAACAGGATGGGGGAGCAGAGCAAAGCTGCTGCATGGGTGCTGTTTCGGCAAAGGCATCCCACCTGCACTGGGGGCAGTGCTTGGAGAGCCTCTTCGCTCTTTTTGGGCTGCCCAGGTGCTGGCCCTGACCAGTGTTATGTCTCTTGGCTGCCTTTTCTTCTGCAGTCACACAGGGGCCATAACCCTGAGCCATCTGGTGCCTTACATCCATATCCACCACTGCGTGGTCTCTGCCCTGGGTGACTCTGAAGTGACAGGAAAGGAGAGCAGGGCATGTGCTCCAGCTGTGGAGTGGTGTGACTGACACGTGGCTGGGGCTCCATGAGCCTTAGCAGGGCTGTGCACCTCTGCCTGACACTGGAATTGGAGTCATAAAGTGAACTTTTCGCTTGGGGACTGATGTACAGCAGAGGGGAGAGAGACTGAGGTCCAGAGCAGGATTCCACAGAAGGACTGGGGAAAAGCCTGTCCTGTCACTCCATCTCTGAGCTCTAAAAATGCAGCAGACCTTTCCAGCCCTCAAATGTGTGTGGCAATGCATGGCTTCACTCTTGGCCTGGCAGGGCTCACTCAGTTGCATTTTGGCTCGGAGGTCCCTCACTTGCCACAGACACAGCACTGGGTAGGGGAAGTACAGGCCTTCCCACCACGGTGCAACCTCTCCATCCCCCAGAGGATGTGCTTTTGTATCCCTGCCCTGTGCTGAGAATGACAAAGGGACCTTTTGTGATCCTCTGTGTGTGGACTGATGTATACCTCTGCAAATACACACAAATCCCCACAGAAGTAAGGACTTCTGAAAACGATCCCAACAGATTTTTCATTTTTTTGGTTCCCAGGCTGCTCCTTAGCTATCTTTTCCAGACACTTCTAAGATTCTTTGGATTCCTTGGATCATTACAAATCAGTACATCTTGTTGCTGAGGCAGAATTTTTTAAGACATTTACAGATATCACTGAATTTTTTTGAGTATTCACATACATGCAAAAATATTGAGGAAGATGCAGGTGCTTTTAGCGTTCTCATTTCATATATCCTTACTAGAGTCAGCTTGAAAATCTTTGTGAGAAGTTACATCCTTAACCAACAGAACAGTTTTCTGTAGAGGTGTGCACTCCTCTAGATGGCACTCGAAGCTGTGTTTTCCCTGTTTTGGAGCAGGCAGATATTGCAGGACCAAAAGGAAAACTTCTTTCTCCCCCTCTCGTGAG
Source organism: Pseudopipra pipra (assembly GCF_036250125.1). NCBI lineage: Eukaryota > Metazoa > Chordata > Aves > Passeriformes > Pipridae > Pseudopipra > Pseudopipra pipra. The sequence continues at coordinate 56,895,177 of NC_087554.1, forward strand.
CTCAAATCTGACAGTGCTGGATTAATTGTTCAGTGGGACAGAGTTTTTGGACAAGCTGGCAGAATTGTCTTATGGCCATACAAGACTCATGCGGTTTAAGGTTCAGCTTATAGAGGAAAAACTGACATTTATGGGAGTACTCTTTTATTTTCTCTACTGAAACCATTGCTGGTTTTCCTCTACATATGAAGGGGTGGTTTACAGTTAAGACAATTAATGAGATCTAAGATGAACTTGAGTTTATTTTCCTGGTTTCTTGTGAGACTTTTTAGGCCCTTTCAAAACTTGATTCTTATTTACTTGTTCTCTATTAAAAAAGTAGATTATCATGTAAATTATAACCAGGCTGAGTTTCAGTTCTTTTCTTTTCCATTTATGCAACAGAGTTAATACTAATCCCTATGCATGCATATGTTACTTATTTCTTTCATTTAGATTGTGATTTCTGAGGACTGTACCAAACGTAAGCTGGGGCCTCCAGTTGTATTCATTAGCATTTATTTATTATCCTTGAATGGATTAGATGCTAGGAAAAGGTTCTTCATCCAGAGGATGCTTGGGCACTGGAAAAAGCTACTCAGGGAAGTTGTCACGGTACTGAGCCTGACAGAGTTCAAGAAGCATTTGGATGACACTCCTGGACATGTGGCATGATTCATGAGGATGTCATGTGTAGAGCCAGGAGCTGGACATCGTGGGTCCCTTCTGACTCAGAATATTCTATGAGTTTCTAGTTTGATTGCAGGCTGTTCAGATTTTTGCCAGTATTGGTTTATTTATGTCTACAAAGAGTTGCTGGCTTGGATCTTGAGCAAGGATGCTCTTGTCTGATCAGCTCATCTCATGTACCTGTGTTATGATTACAACGTGAGTGAACCAGCCCTCTGCTTCATCTCAGTGCCTTTCACGTGGAGCTGCTGCACTGCTCTCCCAGCAGGCTCATTTCTGAGAGCCCTTGGTTTGGTGCAGTGCCTTGTGGCTACAGCACTGCTGACAGCAATGCAGATGACAGCAAGACAGGACCTGGCTGGCTCCACAGGCTATGAGTACTGACAGGACTGCAAAGCCACCTGGCTTCACATGTTGGACACCAGCTTGTTCCAAAAGCTTTAGTATTGTCTGCTTTCATTTTTTTCCTGCTGTTACCTAGGATTTTCTTTTACCAAGTGTTCCAGATAAAACATACATTCATTGTTTTCATCCAGGTACTGAGAAAACATTTCATCTGCCATTTATGCTGTATCAAGGTACACTTAATTTCTTGACATTTGTAAATATCTCCCTAATCCCTAGAAGACAGCTCCTGAGTCCTCACTGATTCACAGACCACTGCTCTCTGCAGCTTTCCAAGGAGGGGAAGTAGAGAGGAAGGTGCTGATCCCTTCTCTCTGGTATCCAGTGATAGGATGTGTGGGAATGGTTCAAAGCTGCATCAGGGGAGGTTCAGACTTGACATTAGGAAACATTTCCTTACCAAGACGGTTGTCAAACACCAAAACAGACTTGTCTCAAGCAGTGTTTGATGCCCCAAGCCTGTCAGTGTTCAAGAGGCATTTAGACAATTCCCTTAACAACTTTAACATTTTGACTATGTTTGGGTCATCTCTGAAGTGGTCAGGCAATTGGACTAAATGTTGTTGTTCCCTTCCAATTAAGTATGCTATTCTGTTCTATTCTATTCTAAATGGCTTTAAACTGAAAGAGGATAGTTTAGATCAGATATTATGAAAAAATTCTTTACTGTAAGGGTGGTGAGGCACTAGAACAAGTTGCCCAGAGAAGCTGTGGCTGCCCCAACCCTCGAAGGGTTTAAGGCCAGGTTGGATGGGTCACTGAGCAATCTGGTCAAGTGAAAGGTGTCCCTGCCATCACAGGGAGATTGGAACTAGATGGTGTTATACCTTCTTTTGCATGTCAAATCACAGCTGCAGGGTTTTTTGACTGGGGACTGAACGTAGATATTTAACTGAACAGCCCACCTTTTCAGATGTTAAAAAATAAGTAGCAGTAATCAAGGAAACCTACCACAGCTAAAAGAATGACCTGAGCATCTCAAACAAGGTGTGCATGTGTGTTCAGAATCAGCCTGCAGAAAAGATATCTACGAGCTACAGGTTTGTTACTGTGCTTCTTGCACTCTTTTGAGCTCTGTTCTTAGCTATTCCTGTGGTCAGACCCTTGGGTAATACCTTGTTAACCTGGTTCCTGTTTTGCTACCCTACACTTTTTCCAAAGCTGACAGAAGCCTCCATGGAGGAAGGTTTTATTGTTGCTTCCTTTCTCTACTGCTCTTCCCTTAACTATTTCATTCATCCTTTGAAAACATCACAGAAAACATCATTGCTCTGTGGCCACTGCTGTCTCAGAGTTCAATTGACTTGATTCTGTCACCTGCTGCCACACTCATGGTCAGTGCTGCCCACATGGATTCCTATTTGTGGGCCCAAGTAAATGGACACTACCTGAGAAACGTCTTCTGTGAAGGCTGCTTTGCAGGCAGATGTGAGCTGCTGTTAGAATAGCATGTCCTTTATTGTATACATCACCTTTTTCTGGACTCAATTTTTCTGTCTACTTTGCAATGTTTTCCTCAGTCCTGGTATGTGCTGTTGTTGCCTGATGTGGTAATTTTGGGTCTATTCAACAATGATGTGTATACTCAGGGAAACTTCAGGGAAATTCTGTATGATCCAAATAAATAACACAATGCTTAACACTTATGACACGAGTCTCTTCAGACATAACTGGAGTTTTCTCTAAAATAACTGCCTGCAGTTCTCTTCAGAAATTTAAGTGTACCTCAAAGATATGCTTGAGAGGTGGGCCAATGCAAACCTTATGAAGTTTAACAAAGTGAAGTGCAAGGCCCTGGGTCATGGTAATCCCAGGCACACCTAGGGATTGGGTGGAGAAATGATTGAGAGCAGCCCTGTGGAGAAAGATTTGGGCTGATGGTTGACGAAAAACTCACCATGAGCCAGCATTGTGCGCTCACAGCCCAGAAAGCCAACCATGTCCCGGGCGGCACCAAAAGCAGTGTGGCCAGCGGGTCAAGTGGGGTGATTCTCCCCTTCTACTCTGCTCTTGTGAGAACTGCCCAGAGTATTGCATCCAGCTCTGGTGCCATCAGCATAAGAAGGACATGGAACTGTTGGAGTAAGTCCAGAGGAGGGCCACAAAGTTGATAAGAGGACTGGAACATCTCCTCTAAAAAGACAGGTTGAGACAGTTGGGGCTGTTCAGCCTGCAGTGGAGAAGGTTGTGTGAAGACCTCATAGCAACCTTCCAGTATCTGAAGGGGGCCTACAGGGAAGCTTGAGAGGGGCCCTTCATCAGGAATAGTCTACTGGTAGGACAAGGAGTAATGGGTACAAACTGAAAAGATGGAAATTTAGGTTAGATATTAGGAGGAAATTCTTTACTATGAGGGTGGTGAAATACTGGAACAGGTTGCCCAGAGAAGTTGCAGGTGCCCCAACCCTGGCACTATTGAAGGCCAGGCTGGATAAGGCCTTGAGCAATGTGGTCTAGTGGGATGTGTTCCTGCCCATGGCAGGGGGATTGGAACTAGACAATCTTTGAGGTCTCTTCAAACCCTTAACATCGTATGATTCTATGAAGAAACCTAGAAATGAATAGCATCTCAACTTACAGATGGTTAGATCAAGTACACTTCATTGAAAATCCAGTTGCTAAATGTTTTGCTGTGTCTGCTTTCCCTGTACTAAATAGAACATGGAGAAAGGAAATAGAGGATTAGAAAACTACTGTAACAAGACCTATTGCAAATTTAAGCTGGGATTTTCAGAATCAGAAACGTCAGTAACTCACACTAGTCGAGTTATTATCCATATGGTGAGTTTATTGTGACTTAATAATACAGACAGTGTTTTAATGGTACATGTGAAGGCTGTCACATATGCACTCTGGTTTCCATTGTGCCCTCGAGAGAAGCATTGATATAAACAAAGAAGCAAATAATTATATACACCTCCTTTCCCAGAAAATCTTTGAAGCAATTCCACCAGTGTGGCAGATCATTCTAATCATTTAACTATCCCATAAATATATACATTAAAATTTATTTATCCACATTCATATAATTATTCTTTGTAAGCATGTTTTATTCTGGTATCTTAAAAATGTGAATTAGTTACAAGTTTTTGGTCTTGAAATTATTCTGTTGGGTTTTGTTTTGGTATTTTTAAAATCTTTTAAGGCTAAATATGACCCACCACAATAATAAAAAAATCAGAAGAGAGGAAGAGGTAAAGCGTTAGTCTCTCTACACTAGTATTTAATTTTTATTTTATATTTTAAAATGTTCGTGGAATATACATACTACTTTAGCTGAAATAAAGAAAAACATTTTAATAAGAAAGCAAAAGTAGGTCAGAAAGTTCCAAAATCTAAAGAGGTAAATATAGTTCTTATAGTACTAGTTTATAACCCATTCCAGAAATAAACTGTTATCCAAACGTAATTACATTGTGTGTTTTGAGAAGCCTATTTAAAAAGCCTTTTGCTATAACTGAGCCTTTCAATGGTTTACTTTCATGATTCAGTTATATTTTTTCAGACTTTGATCAAACTATGGGCTCCTCTGTACTTGTCATAATTCTTGCCTTTGGGGCAGATTTGAAGAAATCATTATTTTTATTAGTGCACAATATAGTACATCCATGTACTTGAAAATTTGCATGTGGTAAATTCTGTTAAAATCTTTTTATTAACATCAGCTTTGGGTTTTAATTTTCAGTTACCAGAAAATTAAAAAAACACATTTTTTTCTGTGCATGTAGATGATTTTGTTTTCATTGAGTACTGAGAAAATACAACCTTCATTTGGTTATATCTCCATCAATATTAGATTTACTATCTTTTTCTTCCTCCAACAAGATTAGTTCAGTTCTTGCCAAAGATGTCACAATAGATGAGGCTCCATCAGTTTCAACTTTTTCATCCCTTGTTGTTTCTTTAGGTGATAAGCTTTCTTGTGCATCAAAAAATACATCAGGTTTATCTGATGGGCTATCTTCATCTGAGATTCTTCCCTCTTTATCACCCATCTCTTCTTTTTCAACAGACTTAGCCTTTTTGGAAGGAGATGTGAAACCAAGCTTGGGAAATCTAAACCATCCAGTTTTTTCAGTTTGCTTAGAGAAATCATCTGATGTGTCAGCAGATTTCATATCTTCTGGATCTGATTTTTTTACTTCTGCTTTTACATCTGTGCTTGCTTCATCACCAGAAGAGGAAAAGCCAATCCCTGGAAGCCAAAACTTGAATCTTCCAGGAGATCTTTTGCTATCAGTCTTTTCTTTCTCATTGGTTTTGTCTTTTTCTTCACCTTCCATGGCTTCAGCTACATCCTCATCTTTAGAGAGAGGACCTGAAGTTATTCGCTCTGGTGATTTATCAGGAATACCCTCTTCAAGTTTACTGGAAGGCTTTGCTTCAGCAGCACATGTTTTTAACTTTGGCAAACTTATTTCTCCACTAAATTTTTCAGACTCATGATGTGGTTTGTCAGATAGTTTAAGCTCAGCACTGCCAGTTCTCTGTGCTGCTACTCCAAAGCTTTCCCCAGCACATGTAGATTTTTTCACTGATCCACCTTCCGTCGGAGATGGCTGCTGGACTAGCACTTCTAAGTCACTGTGTGATTCAGGTAACTTTGCCTTGAGCAATGAGAATCCCAATGTAGCAGTTTTGACTTTTGATGACAGAATCTCTGATTCTTTCAGTATTTCAGTAGTGTAAATCTCACACCTTTCAATAGCAACGTGTTCAGGTTCTACTTTCTCACTCACTTCTTGGCCTTCTATGTAAGACCAATGAATGTCCTGCCCTGCATTTGAAAGGGAGGACTCTATGGTAGTTGTCATTTGTGCTGTTTTAATGTCAGGTTCAGTCAGCATCAGAATTTTGCTTTTTGCTTTTTGAATACTCCCCTCTAAAGCCCCTGGTGTTTCATCAGAGATAGCAGAGCTTGCTTCCAGTTGCACTATTTCAATATCAGTACTAGATCCCTTTGGATCTGTTGCCACTTTTGACACTAAAACATCAGCTTCAATTGGGAGAGTTTTAAAAGTGAATCTTGGTATTTTTAGTCTGGGAATTCTTACAATTACTTCTGGGCCACTTTCTGATTGGTCCACTGTTTCCCCTGTTATTCTGGTAGATGCTTCCATATAATCCAGAGCTGGACTTTTCAGGCCAACAGATCCTTCTGGTTTCTGTAACTGCATTTCTGCTGCGCCTATTTCACTTTTAGATATTGAATCAGCTTCTGACTTTGTAACATTGATATCACCTTCAAAACCCTTGATTTCCGAATGAAACATTCCAAATTTCGGAATCTTAAACTTGTATGCTTTAGTTTTACTTATTTCTGCTCTATCTTCTACTTGCACTGCCATTCCTGCAGACACATCCTTTTCAACACTTCTCACTTGAAATTTCATTTCAGGATCTACTCTAGTAATTTTAACATTCGTCTTCACTCCTGGAACTTCTACTTTTAGATCTTCCAGCTTAGCAGTAACATAAGTACCATCTTCTGATCCCTTTGTTGTAGACCATTCACACATAGTCCTTTTTAACTGACTTTCTTCACTGTCTTTTCCTATAATTTTCACCTCACCCTTTATCTTTCCTTTTTTAATTGCTGCCTCTTTATTTTGAATATCAAGCTCCTCCTTTGGAAGTCTAACATCTGTTTTCTCCTGTGTTGCATCCAGAGTAATTTCAGCTGATGACGGTTTGCATCCTACTCCTGAAGTCTCTAACTTAGTGGAACTTTCTACCTTTGGAACTTCCATATCCTGTGGTTTGACTTTATGCTCTTGAAAAGTCAGAGTACCTGTAGAAAACCTATTTGTTAAACTGTTGTCTTTGTCAGTTTCTGAAGCACTTAGGTATGATTTAGGCACTTCTGCTGCAGACATTGTGAATTCTGAAGTATGCATTTTTTGTCCTTCAGCACCACACTTAACTATGTCTGCATAAGTTTCAGTTTTTGGAATATTCACTCTACTATCTGTTCTTTCTGTGGACAATGAAATATCTCCTTCCATCTTCGACAAGCTAACATCAGAACTCCTCACAGAATCTTCAATTTTTTTAATCTCTTCTTTTCCAATAGTAATTTCAGCAACTGCATGTGGTAATGAGAAGGTATTTTCAGGAATACTTGTTTCAGTTTGTACTTTTCCAGAGGGAATGCTCGCCTGAGCTTTTTCCATACTTTCAATATCAGCATCACATTTTTTTTCCTTTAAGGATGTCCTGCCAAATGCAGGTATTCTGAATTTTGGCATTTTAAACCATCCCTGATGTTCTTCAGTCTGAACTTCTTCAGCTTTTATCTCGTGTTCTTCTTTTAATTTGATTTCTTTGTCCTCAAGACTCTCAATAGCTCCCTCTGTCCTTGGTTTAGACACTGACTGGAGGCTTATGTCTACTTTTGGAGCTTCAATGCCACCAGTCAGATCTTGGGGTGTTTTTATTTCACAAACAACTACTCCAGGATCTGATATATCAGATATAAGTTCTGATGCTGGAACTCCCACAGCAATGTCAGCAATTTTTAGCTGGGGTTGCTCAGCTTCTATTTTTGGAGAGCTGATATCTGCCTCTGGGCATTTCCCTTTTGTTAGGGAGATTCCAAACTTTGGTTTCTGGAATTTGGGCATTTTAATCTTCCCTTCAGGACCTTCTAATTTCACTTTTCTTCCATCCACAACTGATGATCTTTCTATTACTATATCAGGGCTCTTCAGTTCAACTGAAGCTTCTCCTTTGGGGAACTTAATACCTGGTTTTTGAATGTTACATTCATCAGTAGAACTTGACTTTAGGTCAACCTGTTGAAAACTCCCCTCTGAGGGAGTCAGAGCAGCATCAATCTTTGCTGAGCTGATTCCCATTTCATTTTGAGAAGCTTCAGTTTCTATTTTAGAAAACTCCAAAGTGTGGAACTTAAGATCAGCCACTTTTATGCTTATTTGTGCCCCTTCTTCAGTCCTTTCAGAATGACTTCTTTCTATATCAGGTATCTGAATTGAATCATCACCCTCTCTTTCCGTTTTAAGAAGAGTAGCATCAACTTCAACTTTTGACGAATGAGACTGAGATTTTGGAACCTTGATCTTGGACAGTGAAATTTTAGGCATGACAAATTGAGGCTTTTTAATTGGACTTTTTTGTTCAACTTTTCCTGTAGATATTTCCAGATCAAGGGCTGTCCCACTACCTTCATCATCCATTCCAGTTCCTCTCACTTCTGTATCTATTCTGCTTGACATTACAGCAAGCTTTTGGTCTTCCAGATTTGCTCCAGAATCAGGTTTAACACTTGTTTCCTTCTTTGGTGACCAACTGAAGGATGGAAGTTTGAATTTTGGCATTTTGAAATGTCCTTCTTTCTCTTCTCCATCTCCATCTGGCTTTATTTCCCCTTTGATTTTTAGTGCTGCATCTGAATCTTGAATATCACTGTCTGGTTTTGGAATAGAAATGTCAGCTGAAGGGAGGTGAACATCAGCCTCTGATGCCTTACTGTCAGTTTTGGTCATTTTGACTTGAGGGCTGTAAGTCTCTGTTCCTGTGCCACATTCCACCTCCAAGTTTGGTCCTTCGACAACAATGTCAGATATTTCTACTGTTGCTTTTAGCTGGGGAACCTTGACTTCTGATTTGGACTGGCTGACCTCCTTTTCTGGCCCTTTCCCTTTAGAAAGTATAATTCCTAACTTCGGCATTTGGAATTTAGACATTTTTGTTTTCCCTTCAGGACCTTCAGCTTTTATTTCTACATCACTCACAGCAATTTCACTTGATGTTCTTTCAACACTTGCATCAGGACTCTTCATCTTAAGTGAACCTTCAGTTGTCGTCCTAATATCTGAGGTGGAGAGGCTGGTGTTAGCAGCAGCTGATTTCAATTTTAGATCATCTTCTTCACGCATACTAAGTATGACTTCACCTGTAGGCCTGCTAATATCCACGTCTATTTCGGGAGCTTTGACTTCTGGTTTGGAAAATTCCAAAGTTGGGACCGTAACTTTTGGCATTTTTATGCTCATTCCAGCCCCTTCCCCACTAATCTCTTTCTCAGATTTCTGTACTGAAACACCTTCTTTTTCTTGTTTGGGACCACAAATATCAGTTTCTAGTACAGGCAGAGAGACTTGGACTTTCTGACCCTTAATTTTAGGGAATGAGATCTTTGGCATGGTAAATTGGGACTTCTTGTTTCTGATCTTTTCACCATCTTTTTCTATAGATGTATCAAGTTCTACATGAACATATTGATTCTCAGAAGTCGGAAAAGTTAATTCAGAGTCTGTGTCTCCAGATAAAGTAGACAAAGGCGGTTCTTCCAGATGTTTCTCAGCCTGAGATGGAACAATAGCTTCTTTCTTTGGAGACCAACGAAATGAAGGCAGTTTGAATTTTGATGATTTAGATTTGTTTTCTTTCTCCTCAGCATCCTTCTCTCCTGAAATTACTTCCTGGTCTGCCTTGCAGTCTAAATCTGTGCTATGGATTTCTCCTTCTGATTTTGGCATGGTAACTTCCATTGGTGAGAGATTGGGATCCAGTATTGGTGCATCCAGAACAACTTCAAGTGAAGGCTTGTGCAACTTTACACCTAACTTGACATCAGAGATCTCAGTTGGTTTTCCAGTATCAGGTTCAGTTATATCAGATGTTATCCTTTCCCTGGAAATTTCAGATTCCACTTTGAAACCAATGTCACTTTCTGATGCTTTACCCTTAGATCGAATTCCAAATTTTGGTTTTCGGAACTTAGGAATTTTAACTGTAACATCTGTATCACCCAAAGATATATCACCAGCTCTTGTTTTAACTTCTGACTTAAGACCTTCTTGCTCCACAGAACCATCTTCATTTAAAATTTCAAAATCTGAAAGATTTTCATCTGCAAGAGATGGTATTTTTGATTCGGATTCTGTTAGATTTATTTGGTATTTAGTAAGCGTAATATCCTTTTTTTGAAATGAGGACTCATGGTCAATTCCAGATGAACTCAAATCAACCTTGGAGAAACCCAAGCTAGGAATTCTGAACTTAGTATTTTTAGATATATTATCTCCCTTTAAGTCAGGCAAAGGCTTAGATGCGACACTACCTGAAAGAACAGAAGAAGTATCCTCTGTTACAGAACAACTAAGAGATTCTGACATTGAAATATCAGCTCTCGATTTACATTCTCCATGAGGTTTGGAAATCTTAGAAAGAGAAACTTTAGGCATTCTAAATAGAGAACTTCGAGATTTACCCATCTCGTCCTCTATAAAAGACAAGGAATCTACAGGAACTTCAGAAGTAGGGACCTGGATCTCGGCCCCCGGAAGGGTAAAATCCACCTCGGCGGCTCCCGAGGGCACCGTCACTTGGGGCTCCTTGAGGCTGACGTCCACCTCGGCGGCCACGCTGCCCTTGGCCTCTCTGCTGCTGGACCAGCCAAAGGAAGGCATGCCGAACTTGGGCATCTTGAACTTGCCGTCCTTACTCTTGGCGGCCTCCTTCTCTGGGGCTTTTGCTTCTCCTTCCAGGCTGAGGGTCGCCTCGGGCGCCTGCACGTCAACGCTGGCCTTGGGAAGGGTGACGTCGACGGAGGGCACACTGATGTCCACCTTGGGAGCCTTGATGTCAGCTTTGGGCATTTTCAGGGAGGGCTTCTCCAGCTTCCAGCCGGCCCCTTCCGTTTTGGCGCCGGGGACGTCGGCTTTGAGGCTCAGGCCGGGGCCCTCTCCTGCGGCCGTCACGGTGGCGGAGGGGAGCTCGACCTCTGCGCTGGGCAGGCTGACCTCGGGCCCTTCCGCTTTGGGGGAGGACACTCCAAATTTGGGCTTGTCGAACTTGGGCATCTTAAGCTTTCCTTTCAGGCCCGAGGCTTCCAGTTTGGCCCCGTCGAGCGAGACTTCAGCGGAGGGTGCTTTGAGGTCTATCTCGGGCGCCTGGAGCTCGAGGGAGCCTTCGACGGAGGGCAACTTGATGTCGGGGGCCGCGATGCTGACGTCGGCGGCGCCGGCCTTGAGCTCTGCCTGCGGGAGGCTGACGTCTGCCTCCACTTTGGGAGCCTTGACGGTGGGCTTGGAGAAGACCACGCTGGGCACCTTGACTTTGGGCATGTGTATTTTCATGCCGCCGCCCTCAACTTTGCCGGCTGCCACCTCCAGGCCGCCTTCGGCCTCGGGGCCCTGCAGGGCGACTTCGCCCTCCTGGCCTTTGGGCAGCGAGACCTCGGCCTTTGGCAGGCTGACCTGCGCGTGGGGAGCTTTGACCTTGGGCAGCTTGACGCTGGGCATCTTGACGTCGGGCATCTTGATGTCGGGCATCTTGAATCGACCCTTCTCGCCCTCTCCCGTGGCGGCCGCCTCCAGCGTCACCTCCACGCCGGGCGCTTGGATCTCGGCGCCGGGCAGGCTCACCTCCACTTCGGCGGCTCCCGAGGGCAGCGTCACATGGGGCTCCTTGAGGCTGATGTCCACCTCGGCGGCTCCCGAGGGCACCGTCACTTGGGGCTCCTTGAGGCTGACGTCCACCTCGGCGGCCACGCTGCCCTTGGCCTCTCTGCTGCTGGACCAGCCAAAGGAAGGCATGCCGAACTTGGGCATCTTGAACTTGCCGTCCTTACTCTTGGCGGCCTCCTTCTCTGGGGCTTTTGCTTCTCCTTCCAGGCTGAGGGTCGCCTCGGGCGCCTGCACGTCAACGCTGGCCTTGGGAAGGGTGACGTCGACGGAGGGCACGCTGATGTCCACCTTGGGAGCCTTGATGTCAGCTTTGGGCATTTTCAGGGAGGGCTTCTCCAGCTTCCAGCCGGCCCCTTCCGTTTTGGCGCCGGGGACGTCGGCTTTGAGGCTCAGGCCGGGGCCCTCTCCTGCGGCCGTCACGGTGGCGGAGGGGAGCTCGACCTCTGCGCTGGGCAGGCTGACCTCGGGCCCTTCCGCTTTGGGGGAGGACACTCCAAATTTGGGCTTGTCGAACTTGGGCATCTTAAGCTTTCCTTTCAGGCCCGAGGCTTCCAGTTTGGCCCCGTCGAGCGAGACTTCAGCGGAGGGTGCTTTGAGGTCTATCTCGGGCGCCTGGAGCTCGAGGGAGCCTTCGACGGAGGGCAACTTGATGTCGGGGGCCGCGATGCTGACGTCGGCGGCGCCGGCCTTGAGCTCTGCCTGCGGGAGGCTGACGTCTGCCTCCACTTTGGGAGCCTTGACGGTGGGCTTGGAGAAGACCACGCTGGGCACCTTGACTTTGGGCATGTGTATTTTCATGCCGCCGCCCTCAACTTTGCCGGCTGCCACCTCCAGGCCGCCTTCGGCCTCGGGGCCCTGCAGGGCGACTTCGCCCTCCTGGCCTTTGGGCAGCGAGACCTCGGCCTTTGGCAGGCTGACCTGCGCGTGGGGAGCTTTGACCTTGGGCAGCTTGACGCTGGGCATCTTGACGTCGGGCATCTTGATGTCGGGCATCTTGAATCGACCCTTCTCGCCCTCTCCCGTGGCGGCCGCCTCCAGCGTCACCTCCACGCCGGGCGCTTGGATCTCGGCGCCGGGCAGGCTCACCTCCACTTCGGCGGCTCCCGAGGGCAGCGTCACATGGGGCTCCTTGAGGCTGATGTCCACCTCGGCGGCTCCCGAGGGCACCGTCACTTGGGGCTCCTTGAGGCTGACGTCCACCTCGGCGGCCACGCTGCCCTTGGCCTCTCTGCTGCTGGACCAGCCAAAGGAAGGCATGCCGAACTTGGGCATCTTGAACTTGCCGTCCTTACTCTTGGCGGCCTCCTTCTCTGGGGCTTTTGCTTCTCCTTCCAGGCTGAGGGTCGCCTCGGGCGCCTGCACGTCAACGCTGGCCTTGGGAAGGGTGACGTCGACGGAGGGCACGCTGATGTCCACCTTGGGAGCCTTGATGTCAGCTTTGGGCATTTTCAGGGAGGGCTTCTCCAGCTTCCAGCCAGCCCCTTCCGTTTTGGCGCCGGGGACGTCGGCTTTGAGGCTCAGGCCGGGGCCCTCTCCTGCGGCCGTCACGGTGGCGGAGGGGAGCTCGACCTCTGCGCTGGGCAGGCTGACCTCGGGCCCTTCCGCTTTTGGGGAGGACACTCCAAATTTGGGCTTGTCGAACTTGGGCATCTTAAGCTTTCCTTTCAGGCCCGAGGCTTCCAGTTTGGCCCCGTCGAGCGAGACTTCAGCGGAGGGTGCTTTGAGGTCTATCTCGGGCGCCTGGAGCTCGAGGGAGCCTTCGACGGAGGGCAACTTGATGTCGGGGGCCGCGATGCTGACGTCGGCGGCGCCGGCCTTGAGCTCTGCCTGCGGGAGGCTGACGTCTGCCTCCACTTTGGGAGCCTTGACGGTGGGCTTGGAGAAGACCACGCTGGGCACCTTGACTTTGGGCATGTGTATTTTCATGCCGCCGCCCTCAACTTTGCCGGCTGCCACCTCCAGGCCGCCTTCGGCCTCGGGGCCCTGCAGGGCGACTTCGCCCTCCTGGCCTTTGGGCAGCGAGACCTCGGCCTTTGGCAGGCTGACCTGCGCGTGGGGAGCTTTGACCTTGGGCAGCTTGACGCTGGGCATCTTGACGTCGGGCATCTTGATGTCGGGCATCTTGAATCGACCCTTCTCGCCCTCTCCCGTGGCGGCCGCCTCCAGCGTCACCTCCACGCCGGGCGCTTGGATCTCGGCGCCGGGCAGGCTCACCTCCACTTCGGCGGCTCCCGAGGGCAGCGTCACATGGGGCTCCTTGAGGCTGATGTCCACCTCGGCGGCTCCCGAGGGCACCGTCACTTGGGGCTCCTTGAGGCTGACGTCCACCTCGGCGGCCACGCTGCCCTTGGCCTCTCTGCTGCTGGACCAGCCAAAGGAAGGCATGCCGAACTTGGGCATCTTGAACTTGCCGTCCTTACTCTTGGCGGCCTCCTTCTCTGGGGCTTTTGCTTCTCCTTCCAGGCTGAGGGTCGCCTCGGGCGCCTGCACGTCAACGCTGGCCTTGGGAAGGGTGACGTCGACGGAGGGCACGCTGATGTCCACCTTGGGAGCCTTGATGTCAGCTTTGGGCATTTTCAGGGAGGGCTTCTCCAGCTTCCAGCCGGCCCCTTCCGTTTTGGCGCCGGGGACGTCGGCTTTGAGGCTCAGGTCGGGGCCCTCTCCTGCGGCCGTCACGGTGGCGGAGGGGAGCTCGACCTCTGCGCTGGGCAGGCTGACCTCGGGCCCTTCCGCTTTGGGGGAGGACACTCCAAATTTGGGCTTGTCGAACTTGGGCATCTTAAGCTTTCCTTTCAGGCCCGAGGCTTCCAGTTTGGCCCCGTCGAGCGAGACTTCAGCGGAGGGTGCTTTGAGGTCTATCTCGGGCGCCTGGAGCTCGAGGGAGCCTTCGACGGAGGGCAACTTGATGTCGGGGGCCGCGATGCTGACGTCGGCGGCGCCGGCCTTGAGCTCTGCCTGCGGGAGGCTGACATCTGCCTCCACTTTGGGAGCCTTGACGGTGGGCTTGGAGAAGACCACGCTGGGCACCTTGACTTTGGGCATGTGTATTTTCATGCCGCCGCCCTCAACTTTGCCGGCTGCCACCTCCAGGCCGCCTTCGGCCTCGGGGCCCTGCAGGGCGACTTCGCCCTCCTGGCCTTTGGGCAGCGAGACCTCGGCCTTTGGCAGGCTGACCTGCGCGTGGGGAGCTTTGACCTTGGGCAGCTTGACGCTGGGCATCTTGACGTCGGGCATCTTGATGTCGGGCATCTTGAATCGACCCTTCTCGCCCTCTCCCGTGGCGGCCGCCTCCAGCGTCACCTCCACGCCGGGCGCTTGGATCTCGGCGCCGGGCAGGCTCACCTCCACTTCGGCGGCTCCCGAGGGCAGCGTCACATGGGGCTCCTTGAGGCTGATGTCCACCTCGGCGGCTCCCGAGGGCACCGTCACTTGGGGCTCCTTGAGGCTGACGTCCACCTCGGCGGCCACGCTGCCCTTGGCCTCTCTGCTGCTGGACCAGCCAAAGGAAGGCATGCCGAACTTGGGCATCTTGAACTTGCCGTCCTTACTCTTGGCGGCCTCCTTCTCTGGGGCTTTTGCTTCTCCTTCCAGGCTGAGGGTCGCCTCGGGCGCCTGCACGTCAACGCTGGCCTTGGGAAGGGTGACGTCGACGGAGGGCACGCTGATGTCCACCTTGGGAGCCTTGATGTCAGCTTTGGGCATTTTCAGGGAGGGCTTCTCCAGCTTCCAGCCGGCCCCTTCCGTTTTGGCGCCGGGGACGTCGGCTTTGAGGCTCAGGCCGGGGCCCTCTCCTGCGGCCGTCACGGTGGCGGAGGGGAGCTCGACCTCTGCGCTGGGCAGGCTGACCTCGGGCCCTTCCGCTTTGGGGGAGGACACTCCAAATTTGGGCTTGTCGAACTTGGGCATCTTAAGCTTTCCTTTCAGGCCCGAGGCTTCCAGTTTGGCCCCGTCGAGCGAGACTTCAGCGGAGGGTGCTTTGAGGTCTATCTCGGGCGCCTGGAGCTCGAGGGAGCCTTCGACGGAGGGCAACTTGATGTCGGGGGCCGCGATGCTGACGTCGGCGGCGCCGGCCTTGAGCTCTGCCTGCGGGAGGCTGACGTCTGCCTCCACTTTGGGAGCCTTGACGGTGGGCTTGGAGAAGACCACGCTGGGCACCTTGACTTTGGGCATGTGTATTTTCATGCCGCCGCCCTCAACTTTGCCGGCTGCCACCTCCAGGCCGCCTTCGGCCTCGGGGCCCTGCAGGGCGACTTCGCCCTCCTGGCCTTTGGGCAGCGAGACCTCGGCCTTTGGCAGGCTGACCTGCGCGTGGGGAGCTTTGACCTTGGGCAGCTTGACACTGGGCATCTTGACGTCGGGCATCTTGATGTCGGGCATCTTGAATCGACCCTTCTCGCCCTCTCCCGTGGCGGCCGCCTCCAGCGTCACCTCCACGCCGGGCGCTTGGATCTCGGCGCCGGGCAGGCTCACCTCCACTTCGGCGGCTCCCGAGGGCAGCGTCACATGGGGCTCCTTGAGGCTGATGTCCACCTCGGCGGCTCCCGAGGGCACCGTCACTTGGGGCTCCTTGAGGCTGACGTCCACCTCGGCGGCCACGCTGCCCTTGGCCTCTCTGCTGCTGGACCAGCCAAAGGAAGGCATGCCGAACTTGGGCATCTTGAACTTGCCGTCCTTACTCTTGGCGGCCTCCTTCTCTGGGGCTTTTGCTTCTCCTTCCAGGCTGAGGGTCGCCTCGGGCGCCTGCACGTCAACGCTGGCCTTGGGAAGGGTGACGTCGACGGAGGGCACGCTGATGTCCACCTTGGGAGCCTTGATGTCAGCTTTGGGCATTTTCAGGGAGGGCTTCTCCAGCTTCCAGCCGGCCCCTTCCGTTTTGGCGCCGGGGACGTCGGCTTTGAGGCTCGGGCCGGGGCCCTCTCCTGCGGCCGTCACGGTGGCGGAGGGGAGCTCGACCTCTGCGCTGGGCAGGCTGACCTCGGGCCCTTCCGCTTTGGGGGAGGACACTCCAAATTTGGGCTTGTCGAACTTGGGCATCTTAAGCTTTCCTTTCAGGCCCGAGGCTTCCAGTTTGGCCCCGTCGAGCGAGACTTCAGCGGAGGGTGCTTTGAGGTCTATCTCGGGCGCCTGGAGCTCGAGGGAGCCTTCGACGGAGGGCAACTTGATGTCGGGGGCCGCGATGCTGACGTCGGCGGCGCCGGCCTTGAGCTCTGCCTGCGGGAGGCTGACGTCTGCCTCCACTTTGGGAGCCTTGACGGTGGGCTTGGAGAAGACCACGCTGGGCACCTTGACTTTGGGCATGTGTATTTTCATGCCGCCGCCCTCAACTTTGCCGGCTGCCACCTCCAGGCCGCCTTCGGCCTCGGGGCCCTGCAGGGCGACTTCGCCCTCCTGGCCTTTGGGCAGCGAGACCTCGGCCTTTGGCAGGCTGACCTGCGCGTGGGGAGCTTTGACCTTGGGCAGCTTGACGCTGGGCATCTTGACGTCGGGCATCTTGATGTCGGGCATCTTGAATCGACCCTTCTCGCCCTCTCCCGTGGCGGCCGCCTCCAGCGTCACCTCCACGCCGGGCGCTTGGATCTCGGCGCCGGGCAGGCTCACCTCCACTTCGGCGGCTCCCGAGGGCAGCGTCACATGGGGCTCCTTGAGGCTGATGTCCACCTCGGCGGCTCCCGAGGGCACCGTCACTTGGGGCTCCTTGAGGCTGACGTCCACCTCGGCGGCCACGCTGCCCTTGGCCTCTCTGCTGCTGGACCAGCCAAAGGAAGGCATGCCGAACTTGGGCATCTTGAACTTGCCGTCCTTACTCTTGGCGGCCTCCTTCTCTGGGGCTTTTGCTTCTCCTTCCAGGCTGAGGGTCGCCTCGGGCGCCTGCACGTCAACGCTGGCCTTGGGAAGGGTGACGTCGACGGAGGGCACGCTGATGTCCACCTTGGGAGCCTTGATGTCAGCTTTGGGCATTTTCAGGGAGGGCTTCTCCAGCTTCCAGCCGGCCCCTTCCGTTTTGGCGCCGGGGACGTCGGCTTTGAGGCTCAGGCCGGGGCCCTCTCCTGCGGCCGTCACGGTGGCGGAGGGGAGCTCGACCTCTGCGCTGGGCAGGCTGACCTCGGGCCCTTCCGCTTTTGGGGAGGACACTCCAAATTTGGGCTTGTCGAACTTGGGCATCTTAAGCTTTCCTTTCAGGCCCGAGGCTTCCAGTTTGGCCCCGTCGAGCGAGACTTCAGCGGAGGGTGCTTTGAGGTCTATCTCGGGCGCCTGGAGCTCGAGGGAGCCTTCGACGGAGGGCAACTTGATGTCGGGGGCCGCGATGCTGACGTCGGCGGCGCCGGCCTTGAGCTCTGCCTGCGGGAGGCTGACGTCTGCCTCCACTTTGGGAGCCTTGACGGTGGGCTTGGAGAAGACCACGCTGGGCACCTTGACTTTGGGCATGTGTATTTTCATGCCGCCGCCCTCAACTTTGCCGGCTGCCACCTCCAGGCCGCCTTCGGCCTCGGGGCCCTGCAGGGCGACTTCGCCCTCCTGGCCTTTGGGCAGCGAGACCTCGGCCTTTGGCAGGCTGACCTGCGCGTGGGGAGCTTTGACCTTGGGCAGCTTGACGCTGGGCATCTTGACGTCGGGCATCTTGATGTCGGGCATCTTGAATCGACCCTTCTCGCCCTCTCCCGTGGCGGCCGCCTCCAGCGTCACCTCCACGCCGGGCGCTTGGATCTCGGCGCCGGGCAGGCTCACCTCCACTTCGGCGGCTCCCGAGGGCAGCGTCACATGGGGCTCCTTGAGGCTGATGTCCACCTCGGCGGCTCCCGAGGGCACCGTCACTTGGGGCTCCTTGAGGCTGACGTCCACCTCGGCGGCCACGCTGCCCTTGGCCTCTCTGCTGCTGGACCAGCCAAAGGAAGGCATGCCGAACTTGGGCATCTTGAACTTGCCGTCCTTACTCTTGGCGGCCTCCTTCTCTGGGGCTTTTGCTTCTCCTTCCAGGCTGAGGGTCGCCTCGGGCGCCTGCACGTCAACGCTGGCCTTGGGAAGGGTGACGTCGACGGAGGGCACGCTGATGTCCACCTTGGGAGCCTTGATGTCAGCTTTGGGCATTTTCAGGGAGGGCTTCTCCAGCTTCCAGCCGGCCCCTTCCGTTTTGGCGCCGGGGACGTCGGCTTTGAGGCTCGGGCCGGGGCCCTCTCCTGCGGCCGTCACGGTGGCGGAGGGGAGCTCGACCTCTGCGCTGGGCAGGCTGACCTCGGGCCCTTCCGCTTTGGGGGAGGACACTCCAAATTTGGGCTTGTCGAACTTGGGCATCTTAAGCTTTCCTTTCAGGCCCGAGGCTTCCAGTTTGGCCCCGTCGAGCGAGACTTCAGCGGAGGGTGCTTTGAGGTCTATCTCGGGCGCCTGGAGCTCGAGGGAGCCTTCGACGGAGGGCAACTTGATGTCGGGGGCCGCGATGCTGACGTCGGCGGCGCCGGCCTTGAGCTCTGCCTGCGGGAGGCTGACGTCTGCCTCCACTTTGGGAGCCTTGACGGTGGGCTTGGAGAAGACCACGCTGGGCACCTTGACTTTGGGCATGTGTATTTTCATGCCGCCGCCCTCAACTTTGCCGGCTGCCACCTCCAGGCCGCCTTCGGCCTCGGGGCCCTGCAGGGCGACTTCGCCCTCCTGGCCTTTGGGCAGCGAGACCTCGGCCTTTGGCAGGCTGACCTGCGCGTGGGGAGCTTTGACCTTGGGCAGCTTGACGCTGGGCATCTTGACGTCGGGCATCTTGATGTCGGGCATCTTGAATCGACCCTTCTCGCCCTCTCCCGTGGCGGCCGCCTCCAGCGTCACCTCCACGCCGGGCGCTTGGATCTCGGCGCCGGGCAGGCTCACCTCCACTTCGGCGGCTCCCGAGGGCAGCGTCACATGGGGCTCCTTGAGGCTGATGTCCACCTCGGCGGCTCCCGAGGGCACCGTCACTTGGGGCTCCTTGAGGCTGACGTCCACCTCGGCGGCCACGCTGCCCTTGGCCTCTCTGCTGCTGGACCAGCCAAAGGAAGGCATGCCGAACTTGGGCATCTTGAACTTGCCGTCCTTACTCTTGGCGGCCTCCTTCTCTGGGGCTTTTGCTTCTCCTTCCAGGCTGAGGGTCGCCTCGGGCGCCTGCACGTCAACGCTGGCCTTGGGAAGGGTGACGTCGACGGAGGGCACGCTGATGTCCACCTTGGGAGCCTTGATGTCAGCTTTGGGCATTTTCAGGGAGGGCTTCTCCAGCTTCCAGCCGGCCCCTTCCGTTTTGGCGCCGGGGACGTCGGCTTTGAGGCTCAGGCCGGGGCCCTCTCCTGCGGCCGTCACGGTGGCGGAGGGGAGCTCGACCTCTGCGCTGGGCAGGCTGACCTCGGGCCCTTCCGCTTTTGGGGAGGACACTCCAAATTTGGGCTTGTCGAACTTGGGCATCTTAAGCTTTCCTTTCAGGCCCGAGGCTTCCAGTTTGGCCCCGTCGAGCGAGACTTCAGCGGAGGGTGCTTTGAGGTCTATCTCGGGCGCCTGGAGCTCGAGGGAGCCTTCGACGGAGGGCAACTTGATGTCGGGGGCCGCGATGCTGACGTCGGCGGCGCCGGCCTTGAGCTCTGCCTGCGGGAGGCTGACGTCTGCCTCCACTTTGGGAGCCTTGACGGTGGGCTTGGAGAAGACCACGCTGGGCACCTTGACTTTGGGCATGTGTATTTTCATGCCGCCGCCCTCAACTTTGCCGGCTGCCACCTCCAGGCCGCCTTCGGCCTCGGGGCCCTGCAGGGCGACTTCGCCCTCCTGGCCTTTGGGCAGCGAGACCTCGGCCTTTGGCAGGCTGACCTGCGCGTGGGGAGCTTTGACCTTGGGCAGCTTGACGCTGGGCATCTTGACGTCGGGCATCTTGATGTCGGGCATCTTGAATCGACCCTTCTCGCCCTCTCCCGTGGCGGCCGCCTCCAGCGTCACCTCCACGCCGGGCGCTTGGATCTCGGCGCCGGGCAGGCTCACCTCCACTTCGGCGGCTCCCGAGGGCAGCGTCACATGGGGCTCCTTGAGGCTGATGTCCACCTCGGCGGCTCCCGAGGGCACCGTCACTTGGGGCTCCTTGAGGCTGACGTCCACCTCGGCGGCCACGCTGCCCTTGGCCTCTCTGCTGCTGGACCAGCCAAAGGAAGGCATGCCGAACTTGGGCATCTTGAACTTGCCGTCCTTACTCTTGGCGGCCTCCTTCTCTGGGGCTTTTGCTTCTCCTTCCAGGCTGAGGGTCGCCTCGGGCGCCTGCACGTCAACACTGGCCTTGGGAAGGGTGACGTCGACGGAGGGCACGCTGATGTCCACCTTGGGAGCCTTGATGTCAGCTTTGGGCATTTTCAGGGAGGGCTTCTCCAGCTTCCAGCCGGCCCCTTCCGTTTTGGCGCCGGGGACGTCGGCTTTGAGGCTCAGGCCGGGGCCCTCTCCTGCGGCCGTCACGGTGGCGGAGGGGAGCTCGACCTCTGCGCTGGGCAGGCTGACCTCGGGCCCTTCCGCTTTGGGGGAGGACACTCCAAATTTGGGCTTGTCGAACTTGGGCATCTTAAGCTTTCCTTTCAGGCCCGAGGCTTCCAGTTTGGCCCCGTCGAGCGAGACTTCAGCGGAGGGTGCTTTGAGGTCTATCTCGGGCGCCTGGAGCTCGAGGGAGCCTTCGACGGAGGGCAACTTGATGTCGGGGGCCGCGATGCTGACGTCGGCGGCGCCGGCCTTGAGCTCTGCCTGCGGGAGGCTGACGTCTGCCTCCACTTTGGGAGCCTTGACGGTGGGCTTGGAGAAGACCACGCTGGGCACCTTGACTTTGGGCATGTGTATTTTCATGCCGCCGCCCTCAACTTTGCCGGCTGCCACCTCCAGGCCGCCTTCGGCCTCGGGGCCCTGCAGGGCGACTTCGCCCTCCTGGCCTTTGGGCAGCGAGACCTCGGCCTTTGGCAGGCTGACCTGCGCGTGGGGAGCTTTGACCTTGGGCAGCTTGACGCTGGGCATCTTGACGTCGGGCATCTTGATGTCGGGCATCTTGAATCGACCCTTCTCGCCCTCTCCCGTGGCGGCCGCCTCCAGCGTCACCTCCACGCCGGGCGCTTGGATCTCGGCGCCGGGCAGGCTCACCTCCACTTCGGCGGCTCCCGAGGGCAGCGTCACATGGGGCTCCTTGAGGCTGATGTCCACCTCGGCGGCTCCCGAGGGCACCGTCACTTGGGGCTCCTTGAGGCTGACGTCCACCTCGGCGGCCACGCTGCCCTTGGCCTCTCTGCTGCTGGACCAGCCAAAGGAAGGCATGCCGAACTTGGGCATCTTGAACTTGCCGTCCTTACTCTTGGCGGCCTCCTTCTCTGGGGCTTTTGCTTCTCCTTCCAGGCTGAGGGTCGCCTCGGGCGCCTGCACGTCAACGCTGGCCTTGGGAAGGGTGACGTCGACGGAGGGCACGCTGATGTCCACCTTGGGAGCCTTGATGTCAGCTTTGGGCATTTTCAGGGAGGGCTTCTCCAGCTTCCAGCCGGCCCCTTCCGTTTTGGCGCCGGGGACGTCGGCTTTGAGGCTCAGGCCGGGGCCCTCTCCTGCGGCCGTCACGGTGGCGGAGGGGAGCTCGACCTCTGCGCTGGGCAGGCTGACCTCGGGCCCTTCCGCTTTGGGGGAGGACACTCCAAATTTGGGCTTGTCGAACTTGGGCATCTTAAACTTTCCTTTCAGGCCCGAGGCTTCCAGTTTGGCCCCGTCGAGCGAGACTTCAGCGGAGGGTGCTTTGAGGTCTATCTCGGGCGCCTGGAGCTCGAGGGAGCCTTCGACGGAGGGCAACTTGATGTCGGGGGCCGCGATGCTGATGTCGGCGGCGCCGGCCTTGAGCTCTGCCTGCGGGAGGCTGACGTCTGCCTCCACTTTGGGAGCCTTGACGGTGGGCTTGGAGAAGACCACGCTGGGCACCTTGACTTTGGGCATGTGTATTTTCATGCCGCCGCCCTCAACTTTGCCAGCTGCCACCTCCAGGCCGCCTTCGGCCTCGGGGCCCTGCAGGGCGACTTCGCCCTCCTGGCCTTTGGGCAGCGAGACCTCGGCCTTTGGCAGGCTGACCTGCGCGTGGGGAGCTTTGACCTTGGGCAGCTTGACGCTGGGCATCTTGACGTCGGGCATCTTGATGTCGGGCATCTTGAATCGACCCTTCTCGCCCTCTCCCGTGGCGGCCGCCTCCAGCGTCACCTCCACGCCGGGCGCTTGGATCTCGGCGCCGGGCAGGCTCACCTCCACTTCGGCGGCTCCCGAGGGCAGCGTCACATGGGGCTCCTTGAGGCTGATGTCCACCTCGGCGGCTCCCGAGGGCACCGTCACTTGGGGCTCCTTGAGGCTGACGTCCACCTCAGCGGCCACGCTGCCCTTGGCCTCTCTGCTGCTGGACCAGCCAAAGGAAGGCATGCCGAACTTGGGCATCTTGAACTTGCCGTCCTTACTCTTGGCGGCCTCCTTCTCTGGGGCCTTTGCTTCTCCTTCCAGGCTGAGGGTCGCCTCGGGCGCCTGCACATCAACGCTGGCCTTCGGAAGGGTGACGTCGACGGAGGGCACGCTGATGTCCACCTTGGGAGGCTTCATGTCAATTTTTGATTGTTCTTCACCAGTTTTTATTTTAATATCAGTTGTTGACATCACTATTTGTCCAGTAGTTTTTTGAAAGGCATTTTCTACCTTGCAAGGTTTTATAGTTATTTTTTTCGGACTTGGCAGCTGGACCTTTGTCTTTTCTTTGATGTCATTTTCTTTTATTTTTTCTTTTGATATCTCAGTTTTCACTTCAACACTTGGTACCTTAATTTCTTCTGCTGATCCACATATCTCTGCTTCTGCTCCTTCTTTTATTGTTGGCATTTTTCCTTCCATTTCACTTATCTGTCCTTCAGTTTTCCCTGTTTCATCCTTGGTATTTGACCAAGTAAATGTAGGAAATTTTAACTTTGGGAGTCGGAATTTGCTTTCTTTTCCCTCTATATCTTTCTCACCTGTCTTCATTTCAATTTCTAACTTTAAGGTTTTGTCACTTGTGGGCATGCCATCTTCTTCTATCCATTCCTTTTTTACAGTATCTTCTGATTCACCTGTGGTTTCTTGTCTTGTTATTTTCATGTCAGTTTTAGGTGTTTTGGTCATTTTGAATGATGGCATTTGTATTTTCCAAGAAGATACTTCTGGTTCTGCATCAGGTATGTGTGTTTTCACATCCAAATTCCTGCCATCCTCTGAAGTCGCATCCATTGTTTTTTCTGGTTCTGAATGTGGAACATCACCTCCGAGTTTGGTGGTTTCAGTCTCTGTCTCTTTTCTCTTGGGCACTGAAATCTCAAATTTTGTTTTCTGAATTGTTAGTATCTTTGTGTCTTCTTCTGCTTGAATTTCTCCTGCTTCCAGTGTGTCGGATGTGTTTAATTCTGCTTTTGCAGTTCCTATTTCTAGGCCTTTTACCTGGGTAGATCCTTTAGCTGTGTGACTCATCAAGTCTATGTTAATTTCACTTTCTCCTTCTTTTTTAACTGGTGTTCCTTTCTGTTTCTTTTTTCGGGATTTTGATGATGCTTGTGATGTTTTTTCAGTTGGACTTGCTTTCAGATCAGGTGTTTCTAAACTGGGCTTTGGTATCTCTGTTGTTATGTCTGGTACCTCAGGTAAACTAAATTTTGATGTTGATTCCTTGTCTTTTTCTTTTTTAATGCTTATTTCAACTTCAGGGCATTGTTTTACGTGAGATGGGATGCCATTTTTCATATCTTTTAAGTCTTTTGTTAAAGTTTCCTGTACCTCCCCTATTTTCATTTTGTAAGCAGGAGATGTGCTATATTCAACAGTCAGGATTTCAGGATTCTCCAGGCTAATATCTTCTTCATGTATTTTTTCTCTTTCAGAGATCAGTGTAGTTTTTATTTCTTTTTTTTGTTTCTCTTGTAGGTCTGTTTTGGACCTGTGCATTCTGAATCCAATGCTAGGGAACTTCAGCTTCCTTTGGCTTCCTTTTTTTTCTTTGGTATGGACTTCTTGTGGAAATTGAGACTCTGTGTCTGTGCTTGTAGGAGAAATATCCTGTACAGCAGGCTCATATGCATCTGATGTACTATGAGATCTTCTGTGCCTCAGTATCTTTTTATTTTTGATTGACTGGAATTTTGGCCATGATAATCTGTCTTTTTTAGGTCTCTTGCTTCTTCCTACTCTTTGGCTTGTAATTAATGTTTCCCTGTCTTCTTCTGAAATGGCTTTTCCTGAAACATGAAGTGTTTCTTCAGGAATGCTCTCACTGAGTTCTTTCTCCTGAAAGAACAAATAGTAGTCAGAAGATTAGAAGTAACCTAAATATAGGTGTAAGAGAAAATAAAAGACATACTGTAAAATGGGTAGAAAAAAGTTCTTTTTATTAATAGTATCTACTTCTTATGTAAAAAAATAATGAAAATTATATATATATATATGTATATATGTATATAGTGTCAGGAAGAAATTACACAAAACAAATGGATTCTATGGCTGTAATATATTGATTTCTGAAGGTTTACATTCTTTGCAAAACACTGCACTAAACTGAGGTTTCTATATATATTTCTGTCTATTTATGTACATATATATTTAATAAATTATTACATATATATGTAATAATACCTCTATATTATTTATATAGAGGTATGTGAAGAAAAAATAATTTTTAAGGTGATGGAAACCTATGAACAGATCATGTCTATCAAGATATCAGTGATTAAACACATATTTTTAAGAAAAAAAAAATCTCATGGATGACCTTTGGAGAAAAATGTTTACTGATATTTTACATTTTTGAAAATATTGCATATAATTATTACAGAGATTACCTGAGTCTGTTCTATCAGTCGACAATAAAGAACAAAAAAAGACTGACTCACTAAAGAATACTTTTGTACCCTAACACAAAATTGTGTATTTATATAAAATCTGTGGTCTCACTCAGGACTTAAAAAGCTGTAAATACTGTGTGGGATTTTTTTTTTTTTGGTCATGAATAGTCATACTGATAAGTTTAAACACACACCTCAGTCTTAAGAAGACACAAGTGTGTTTTCTGATCTATTTCCACGTTGCTACACTATGTTATCCAAACTTTGTAAACTAATCAAAAGCTACCTGGCTTATTCTTTCCTTCTTGTATTGAGTTGTAGAATGTTCCAGCTCTTCTTTCACAGCAATTTTTCTTTTGAGGCTGAACTGGACTCTGTACGGCTCGGAATACTGGAGAATCTTGAGTGCATCTTCATATTTGATGTTATCAAAAAATATTGTAGCACTTAGAAGCTGATCACCTGCAAGTGGAATCATGCATCATTTTAATTACTTTGTGTATTCTTACAGGTTTTCAAATTCTGTTGAAACAATGTTCAAAAAAAAATAATTATCACATCCTTTTATTTAAAATATGAAATTATGTTCACATAATAGAATCATGGAATAGGTAAGGCTGGAAAGGACCTCTGGATATCATCTAGTCCAACTGCCCTGCGGAGTGAAGGGTCAGCCACAGGCAGTTGCTCAGGTCTGTGTGCAGTCAGGTTTTGAAGATTTCTAAGGATGGTGACGCCACTATCTCTCTGAAAAACCCGTTCCAATATCTGACCACCCTGACAGTAACAAAGTTTTTTCTTACATTTTCCAGTGTTTAGACTTTGGACTTTTGTTCTTGTTTAAACCATTATTTATTGCAGTTCTGTGGCATGCTATATTTTGCGAAAGAATCAAAGGAAGGTTCTTCGTGCATGTCATGAGTTGTGCCTTTTTTTTTTTATTTTAGTTGCGTATATACCACTTTCTATGTGTCTTTTTCACTGTTCCAGTGAAAATTTTTTTTATCACATACTAAAAAATCATATTTCATTATTGTTCAGGCAAGTGATCTTTCAATTTATTAATACAGACAGCTTAAGCACTCACATAGACATTAGTTGGTTTGCAATCTACTATTTTTGTTACCTAAAGAGATGACAGATCAGGCAGGTATCTATGTGCACACACAGCTATATATCTCATTATTTAAAGATATAGAATAAAATCAAAACAAAACAAAAAATCAGACTGTACCTTCTTTAAGACTAAATATTTTTGAAGCAGGAGATTCCTTAAGTACTTTTTTAATAAATATTCCTTCATCTCCTCCACCTTTCACACTAAAACCACTAGCACCAGCTTCCGCTTCTGTTTTCAGGGTTACTTCCATTGTCTCCTAGAGATTGAAAAAGGTGTGAATTTATCATTTTTATTCATTTGTATCAAAGAGTTCTACATTTCTCTACAATAAAAAGTTGAGTCTGACGAGGTATATTTTCAATAGCTCAGGAAAGGTTATCTAAAATGGAGATAACCCACTCACATTCAGTGTGGATTCAATTCTGTTCTAAATTAGAATTAAGCACGTGTTAGGGTTATGCTGGATCAAGGCCACAGGGAAAACATGTTATAATTTTAAAATGTGGAACACATGGAATCTTTTAGGGTTGAAAGATTTTCTGTTAAGATGGTTAACACTTGAATTAAAGTCAGTGGACCAAAAAAGACAGACTAAGAGTTAATGCTCTACTGTATTCAAACCAAAGAAGGATAAAGGAAGAATGCTAAAAAGAATTATGGAAGGACCCTGAATAGGACAAGTAGGTGCTTATGCCTGTGTCATAACTAGGCAATTTGTGAAGTTCCTGGTCAAACCAAGTCTAAAGTGATTCTTCACCCATTTGTCCTTCCTTCTGTCCATCCTTCATATCTGTGTGTAATAATAAACTTTATTTTGCAAGGCTCATGCCTACAAGTGCTTTTAGGACTGACCTGTGGATGACTCTGTTTTGATTTGTCTGTAGAATGTTTTTTGTTTTCTTCTTGAAGCTGAAAAATAATTTTCAACTATTTAGTGTTCAGAAGTCATGCTGTTGTCAGGTACAACAAAAGTCAGTTAAAAGTCCTGGTTTAGACTAAGAACTGAGGCTGACTTTAATGGCAACAGAGCAAAATTGAGATCTGTAAGTGCAATGTACAACATGAATGATTTAAATATGCTATTCCCAGTAGTAAATTAGATGCCAAGGCCTCCCTTCATTGTACCAAAATTCACATTATTTAATTCATTTGAATGCCAGAGATCAAATGTCTTAAGACATGGGGAGCTTTTCTGTGTCTTAATGTAGCACATTGCCCATGCTTTTATCTTTGTAAATGTGCATTTTTTTTTTTACTTATTCAACTTCAGTATGAATTTCAAACTGCTGCCTACTTATCTTAACATGGCTGTACTAATTAAATCCCTAACACTGAATAACCAAGAGGTACAGGTAATTTTGAAACACTTATTTGCTAGATTCAAGTCACTTATATATTCTAACAGGAAAAACACTGTGATTTCTTTACACGCTCTGTCCCGTGTCCTTTAAGGAATGAAGTCAAATTTTTTTTTTGCCAAGAAACAAGAACATGGCCAGCAAATCCAGTACGAAATAAAACCATCAATGAACACAGACCACATTTTGGTGCGGACAGGAAGACAATATGGCTGCAACAACATCCCATTATACCACATATGAGTCTCTGCAAGTTGCAGGAGTTAAAGCCTCTTGAATCAACTTGGTAAAGCCATGCCTGCATGAAAAACTCAGTGTCTTGCCTTTAAATATTCTTCTTCTGTGGGATACTCATAAACTGGAGAGGATCCCTGTGGCCTTGGACGAATGTCTTCTACTGCCACTTCATTAACCTGTGGAACAGAAATGAGTGGTGGTAAAGAAACATCAACAAATTAACAGTGACTCATTTTCTTAGGAGAGTTTCTCTAGTTACTCATAGTCTCATTCTGAGTGTAAATCTTTCATTAGTATGTTGGATGAAAAATAACCAATAACTCTTTTCTTAGGTCAAAATCAAATAAAATTCTCATGTTAAAGCACTCAAAAACACAAGGGACAAAGACCTGAGAGACAAAAACAGCAATACACTGATCCTGGTTTTCTTTATGTATTGTTTGCATCTACAGATGGAACAGACTGAAAATACTGACAGATCAATAAGTAATAATTGAAAAAGGCAAAAAAAATCCCTCCCCTGCTTTATTTGCATCCTGTGGCTTCAAGCTTTATTGCCCTGTATAACCAAGCAAACCATGGAAAAGTCCCAGCAGGAATTTCTGCTGACAAGCGCTTGGCATGCTTCCTTCTGGAGTCAGACAACAGAGAACCTAAACCATCTAAACCTTTAAAGAAAAATTACTGTAGTTAACAGCCATGTAATAGTTTCCTAAGTCTTGGTAGTGAACTTGTGCTGGTGAATCATGGCAAAGAGCAGAAGCCTTTTTACTGAAGCAACTTTCTCACTTTTGAGCTGGCAGGACAATCCCAAGCGGGGATTTTTAATGGGGAGGAAAATCACCAGCAAGATCCAGCTATAAACAAAATATTTAGGATCTCATTTTGCCAAACTCTCATCACAGAAAAACTTTAAAAGACTCACAGAATCTTCATCCTCTGCATCCGCATCGGCATCAGCATCTCCGGGGGGCTCAGCTGGTCTCAGCTGTCGTCCAGAACCTGAAAGCAGCACACAGGTTGTTGGTGTCTGCAGGATCCCCACAGGGCACAGAGCAGTCAGCTTGCAAGCTGAAAACCTCTGGAGCAGCATGCCAGGGGACATGCATGGGCCAGCGGTAGAAAGGTCTGCTTTCATTTAGATTCCCAGCATCACAGAAGGATTTGGGTTGGAAGGAATCATCAAGATCACCTGGTTCTGACCCCCTGCCGTGAGCGGGGACACCTTCCACTACACCAGGTTGTTCAAAGCCCCATCCAACCTGGTCTTGAACACTTCCAGGGATGGGGCATCCACAGCTTCTCTGGGCAACCTGTGCCGGTGTCTCACCACTTTCCTTATCTTAGATCTTGTCAGGTCAATCTTTCCAAAGATATCAGGAATATTCATATCCAGGTAAGGAATGAAACATGGGAAGGAAGGCTTTTGTGATGGAAAAAATCCCCAGATTGGAGAACGTGTACAATTGTAAGTTTGCCGTATTTTTGTGTTATTATTACCAAGGGGGGCTTGAGCCGTGTATTGGGCAGAATTTGAAGGGCTTTGGCAGCAGGGGGGCTGTGGGGTGGTCTCTGTAGGAGGAGGTCACAGACCACCCTGTGCCACATGCGGTGTTGGCAGTCAGCTCCACTTTGCTGAAGCGATTGGAGGAGTTTCCGTCACTTCTGTGAAAATGTGTGTAAGAAAGAGTGATAAACACCAAGAAAAAGAGACAACATAAATAGAGGAGGAGGGAGAAAGAGAAGACTACACCAGAGCATATTGAAACTCTTCCTTGCTTCTGACAAAGGTCTTAAAAGCTGGAGAGTAAACATCATGAAGCTTTCATAGTCATAAAGACTCTGCTTTCTTGGTTTTTAGAAGTACTGAGGGCAGAGAGAGATGAGATGAAGAAGCTGGGCTCTCTGAAAGTATGATTCTGTTGAAATGCTTTAAATTGGGCACCAAAGAATGAAAACAGCATGAATGAAAACATGGTTTTCAGAGAGCCAGTAGAGGACAGTGTGGCTGAGCTACACATTCCCTGATACACCAGCTAATCTAACATATGCACAAGTCCTTGTCCTGATAACTATGTCTTTCCTGTCTCAACGTTGTTTTTGCCAGGTCAGCAGGCTGTCTAGCTCCCTCATACCCAGTTCTGTAACTCTCAGGCACTCACATGGTGTGACTCTTGGGGATGGTCCTGTGCAGGCCTCAGAGTTGGACTCGATGATCCTTGTGGGTCTCTTCCAACTCAACATATCCTGTGATTCTGTTTGATTTATACATAGTTTTGGCTCTCCTGAACAGATCCTCTGGCTTAAAAATATGATCAAACACTAGAGAAGACAATTACAAGAAGAACTGTGCAACTCATTAATTGTCTCCTTTAAATGGAGAATCCTTGGGCTGTAACACAACATTTCTGGATGTGGTTATTACATGCTGTGTGTGCAGACAAACTGGCACAACTTAGGCATGTATGCCATGGCTCTGACTTACACATATGGTCAAGCTCTTGTAAAATTTTGGCTGTGATTTTACTAGCCATTCTTCACAGTTTTCTGATCTCCTACATTTACTTTTTCCTTGACTTTTTTTGAGGATGAACTTATTTATTACAGTTGTGGAATAGTCATGGCCTGTGATCAGTGATGGGCCACTTTGTTAAGGGGAGTAGAAATATTGTGCTTCCAGTGGGAATATCCCATAACTGTCTGTGGGTCAAGTCTCAGACTTGACAGAAGTTATCCTCATTAGCCATATGCACAGCATCTTAATCAGCTCTCCTTTCGTATCTTAGCTCCAGAGAACTAGAATTAACCCAGAACACAACAGGGCTGCTAGATCATGCCTCCTTTAGCCTTCACAGGACTAGTCCTGACACATACGATGGACAGTTCCAGAAAATGCTAGAAAATGGTCTTAATGCAGACTCTAATTCAGTTTAAAAACCTTCTTAAAATTTGGCTTTCTTTTTTTTTTCCTAAAGGTCTAGAATTTGCAATCTTCAGAAGCTCAAGAAAATTGGAAAATGAGCATAACCTTGTTAAAAAATTTAGATATGGATTTATGAACCTGATTTTAGGCATTTCTGCTTGAAAATTTTGGAATCCATTCAAGGAGCACTTCACCACATGAATTTTAATAAGCATCATATGAGGAGAAGAGCTGCAGGATTGAGGCTTGATTGTTTAATTTGCTTAGTGCTTCTAAAGATTCAGGTGCCAACAACGAATTTTATGGCTCTTACTAAAATTCCAAGAAATAGTAAGGACTTAGTCTTGTGGCATTGCCATATTTTTCACTTGGGATAATCCCACCCACAAGCCCTGCAGTCCAGTAGAATGACTTAACAGAAAATTGCTTGGATCGCTGGAGTGTTTGCTCTTCGGTGCAGCACTTCAATGCTAACAACAGCATTGATCCCTGGTGGCTGCCAATAATTTTGCTACTGGAAAAGAAACAGGAAAGACTTAGCTGTGAGGCTTCTTAGGCTGGTTCACTGCTGTTTCTCTAGTTTTACTCTGGTGTAACTTCAGTGACAGTTCTGTTGTCTGGAACTGGAGCAATGCCAGAACGGGGTGCTCTGATCTCAGGACGTGAATGGTCCTGTACAGTCTGTAATGTTGATTTTACACTATTCAGTGGGGCATGGCCTTTGAGACTGGGATTCTGCAGCTATCCTACAAGTTCTAGCTGAGTTGAAGCTTCTAAAATTAAGTCATTCTTAGAACGATTAGGTGACCAACACCTTTAAAATCTTCCTGCCATAAAATCCAAGAGAATTAGATCACTTTGTGCAGTGAGACCTGAACATTTATTTTCCACCATGATGCCATTTTAAACCAACAAATAACACTGCCAGTTCTTGTTCAGTGTCGATATAGAGAGATAGACCTCGCCAGGATGACGTCTCTTCTGGGACTGCACCAGGAGAGTAGTTTCACCAGCCATGGATCAAGAAAAGCAGTGGTGTATGAGGCACAAAGGGGCCTTCATGTGCTTAGCCAAGTATTGGCAGGAGATTGCTCTCCTTGTCCTTGTTGGAGGGGCTACAGATCAAGGTCTGCAAAAATGTCCCTGGAAAAATCCCCTCCTGTTAAGAGGAAAATCTGTCAGCATAAAAGCCCTCTTTCACCCACCTCATGATGGGTAGAATGGGACAGAGTACTCCTCTGAAAGCCTTTAATAAACCATTATCTCTCCTAAATGATGATAGTAGGGCCCTCTCCTACAAAATGGAACAACAGATTACTGTCCCCAGGATAACAGAGATGTGGTTGAGATTGCATGGAGGGACAGCAGCTACATGGATGACTTTCCCTCCCAAAGCTTCACACCAAGGCCTTTCCAGACACCCTGATTTCCCCAAACTCTGCCTAAACTGCCCATCTACAGTTGTTTAACCCATGCCATAAAAGACCTGTTGTGCCCTTGATTCCTACCGCAGACCAGAATTTGCTTCTGATTTTTCTCCTGATTCAGAATACTTTAGAAACAAATCTATAAAAGAGAGGAATTACAGTACCTTTTCAGCAAAGCCTTCTTTCTGAGTATAAAAGCCTGTGCCAATAAACTATGATTTATATGCATGTCATTCTCATGCCCCAAATAGTAGCAATGCCAACATTTTATAGATTTTAACTTTTTTATGATCCCTGGACAATCAATGCTTTGTTCAAAAGGTTTTCATAAACAAGATGGAATTTACATCAGTGACTACTTCTAATAACCACTGAACTGACTTCAGAACAAGGGCATTTTTTGAAAGTAAGCAGTAGGAGTTATATAGGCTGGATCGTTTTCATATCATATGACTGAAATTTGTATTTGCTGTTCGAAACGCAATTTTTAAAAAATATTTTATCTTTAGCCTAGCAACCCAGATGGACTGTTCTGGGTAAAACCACAAAGAAAAAATAAAAACAGGTTATTTTTTCGGTATTCACATTCAGAGAGTAACAGGCTCCAAAACCACATTTGAGACAATATAATAAATTTCAAGTAGGACAGTGTCATTGAATTCAAATCAACTGCACTTTAATGTATTGTATAAAGAGAAACCTAGCTTTAATTGGAACACTGGAATATAAAATCACTGTAATCTGTACACTTTAAAATAAAATAAAACAGCAAATGAGAATACCAGAGGTGTTAATAAAAGAAACAAAAATGTTCTTTGCTGATCATCCCAGTTTTGCTTACAAACTATATCCCTTTCTCTGCAATTCTTAGATTTGGGGTTCTGCTTTTTAAGATTTTATACCAAGGTTATGTTTGCATATGAATAGTGAATTGAAGTAACCTGCTCTTATCTTTAAGTATATTACTTTTCCTTGCATCAACTTCAACTTTACTTCAACAAACAGCTTCTCTTAACAGATAGAAATCTGATCCATGATAAATATCTGTCCACAGGTGAAAAGTTTTATGCTTTGCTCACTCATTTATTGTTACTTGAGCTCACAACCTGTGCCTTTTCTTTATCAGGATTTTGGTGTATGTTAGTTACCATTTCTCAGCTATGACAAGAAACTAAAAGTCCTGATTGTGCAGTACTGTGAAAATTAATAGCTGTGAGTCCATAGCACGAGAAGACTTGTGCCTTGGCATGTGGGCAAGGCTGGGACATCTTTAGATCAGGTCTTTTCTGACAGTGCAAAGTACTCCAGGCACCTAACCTGATTTGTATTATTAACAAGGAGAAGGAGGAGTGAGTAATTGCAAGACAAACAACAGCAGTAATAATTTAATGCCATTGTCACTGTTGGCACTGTGTTTGACCCACTGAAGAATTCGTACATGTAGGTCAGCAGTTTTCACGGGGCTCCCTCGTGTGCTTATGTCTTATTGTAAACAAAGACGTGCATGGCTGCTGTCATGGACAGTTTCAGCTGGCTCCTGTATCAGACCTCTCTTCCTGCAACCATCACTCCCTGTACCAGCAAGTCTGTCTGTCCCTCTGCCCTCAGGCACCCTGTCATGGGTCTGCTATTTCTCATGCATGAATGGCTAGTAACTGCTAATTGCTTCAGAATCTCTTCTCGTTTTAAAATTGCATCCCTTTCTCAAGAGGGGTGGTGTGCCTGATTTTTTTCCCCCACAGCTTGTTCTCCTTCTCTTGCAGGTATCGGAATTACTGGGATTCCTTTTCCTCCCTCAGAGCTCTCACAGTCGCCTGAGCAAGTGCTGCTGTGAAGTCCTGCAGCCCATTCTGATTCACTTCTTATATTTGAAATAAGGAATACTTAGAATAGTTAGAATATTTAAAATTGTGGGTCCCAGTTCAGGAAAGCACTTGATAACAGGAACACTATGCACATGCCTGGCATTCATCTTGGCCTCTCAAGAGCACTTTTTCAGATAGGTAAGTTCACCTGACTTTCAAGCAAGCAATGATGGAGGAAAATGATCCTGCAAGCATCAGTTGCAAAGATAAGAATCTGAAAGTGTCTGCAAATAAACCTTGTTACGCATGTACTGTGTTCCTAGAGGAAGCTGCCATGAGGTTTAAAGCACAGTTTATGGCACAGGCTTTTGCACAGTCTGTGTAGGCTTGACCATGAGCTCCAGCAGGCTCATGGCATTCCCAGTAAGCAGCTCCAACTGTGCTGGGGAAAACCGTCAGGAAAAAAAATCGAGACACCCATCTTCTACTGAGCTTTCCTAGTGCATTCCAGAGACCTGGATTCATTCCATTGTCCTGCAAGATCCCACGGACTGAGTTACAACAACTGCTGGGCAGGGCTCCGGGGCATGGCAGGACTGCAGCGGGAATGCCGCGGCTGTCACTCTATCTGGGCAGGATACATGGCAAGGGGGAGACGCGGGCGCAATGTCACGGAGGAGGCTGCCTCTCCCAGCCCTCCATCGCAGGAATGTCATGTTACTTCACTTGAACCACAGCCAGGGAGACAGCGGGGGCACCCAGTAGCTCCACCTAGAAGAACCAGCTTGTCAGCTCTGAAATGAACGACTGACACAGTGGAAAAAGCAACCGTTCTGCCTCAGAAAAGGTGATAAAGTGAGGATCAGCACCTCCCCTTTAGTGTTTCCCCTCTGCCCTGTGCTGGGAGTGGAACCCTCCCCACCAAGCCCTGAAATTTCTGTGGGATGAAGACAAAAGGCTAGTCTGTGGAATGAAGATAAAGATTTTGCTGCTGAAGGGGTTTAACAGGCCTTATTATCAGCGGGATGCTATCAGAACCAGCTGGGCCGGTGTTTAAGCTATACTCCTGCCTTTGTTTTGCATTGGTTTGGTAATGCCCCTTGGCTGCACTCTGTCCCTGGACTGCATACTTGTGCTGTGATGAATGTAGCTCAGCCTTCGGAGCTGAAAGCAGAGGCTTGTGGCACAGTTGTGCTGAAGGAGCAGCTACTCCCAAATAACCAACGTGTGAATAGTTTCCTTCCATTCAAGGCATGAACAAGATGTTTTGATTCAATGCCTTGGTATGTTAAGCTGCCCTTGTTGGCTGTTAGAGTACTTCATTAAAAGCCTTCAAATCATTTCATCTGAAAACCTTTTGAAAAAAGAATATATATGTAAGTTACAATCATGAGCCTCCTTGCCCAGCCAGAGGCTTGTCCATGAAGTTAGCGCCTGCTTTTATCAAAAGGAACAGTACTCTGCTCTGCCAAGTACATCCAAGTAGAGGAATGACTCGGGAATTAAGGTTCCTTACAGACCATACTGAACTCTGTAGGATTTTATAGAGCATTTTCTACAGGTTGACTAATATCAGGAAAGATGTGGAAGAGCACTGGCAACTAAGAACAGATATAAACACTACCATAAAAAGAGAAACTAACAGCCCCCAGATGAAAAGAAGAGTGAATGGCTTTCCTGTGAGTGTGTGTTTATTGATAAGCTCTGCCCACAGATTTGAAACTATTAAAAGCATTTCTGCTCGCACTTCACAATAGGAGCAAAACCTTCAGGAAGACTGATCAGAAAGGACCTCTTGATTCTTACACTGGTCCACCTTTCCTCTGATGGCAAAGATAAACTTAATAGAATACATAGGACAGTTCAGAGCATGAGAATAAATCACTCTGGTGAAGCTCTGCACAGACTTTCTCAGAATGAGTCACATTTAAACCTGAAAAGCACAAGGGAATTTTTTTTTCTTCAATTGTCAAATTGAAATTTCCCAGATCCCGGGTTAATGACTTTCATCTAGCTATCACCATTTATTGGTTACTTGGCTATATAGGAAGTGTAGTTTGGCCAGATCTACATAATTCTTCTGGTACAAGAATAAGATATTTACAAAAGTATTTCATTAGTCTGATATTTCACCTCTAACTAAAACAGAATAACGTTTCATAGAGTTTGAAAACAAGCTCTTAACCAAATTTTCTTGCAAGAACATGAATAGAGCGATGTCCAAAAGCAACAGCAAAAGCAGTCAGCAGTGGTTGATACCTGAATTTGTCTCTCCCAGTCTATCTACCCTCTTGCTAGATGAAAGCTATAAGTGGCAGAGTGAAAAGGACAGCTAGAGAAAATGTTCATGGCACCCAGCAAACAACCCGAGGTTCAGTGCTGTTTCTCCTGTGCCATGGTTTTGACTCAGAAGCTCAAGTTTTCTATCATCTCCACAGTTTGTCTGATTGCCTGGAGGGTAGGTGTAACATCCTACCCTGTGTCTCTGTGTTTGCTTGTCTTAGGCAGGAATTTTCCTCTCTCTCAGGTTTTACGTGACAGAATGGGTTTCCAATTTGTGTTTTACTTCCTGCATGAATTCCTACAGTGTTCCCTTGCATAATTATTGTGATAATGGAGTAAATTATCACATGGAGTGAATTATCACCCTCTCTGATAATTATCAATTCTGATTTTTCCAGGATTGCAGGGCTTCTATTCTCAAAAATTTGGTGTGAGAAGGGAATCACTTTTTAGCAATTTTTTTATGTATGCTCTAATTCCTGGACTGAACCAAAATTGCTTACCACCCTTTTGGACGGGGCAAAAGCAAGTTAGCAATTCATAGCCAAATAAAGAAATAAAGACTTGTCTAATCCACTGTAATCCTCAACAATTTTATCTCCTGGGACTCTCAACAGTTTATCTCTTGGGATATACTGGTTTTACTTTAATTGAGTCTCTATCACGCTGTAAATAGTTAGTTGCATGGATACCCAGCTAGAATTTCCTGGGGTGTCACTGTCCATCTGGATGGTCTGGGTTTTAAGAAGGGCTTCAGGGACATGTTGCAAATGAAGAGCTCTCACTTGCTTACCAGCTTCAGAAACCCTAGTGGGAACTACTCTGCAGCTATTTGGTTATCCAATATATTGATTAGGCACGCTACAGTTTTCTTCCCGCAGAAGGAAACTCCTTCACCTATACAACAAACTAGACTTGGAAAGCGAAGCACAGCTGCCTTCCTCTCAGAGTGAGGAGTTGACTCCCACTGTCCTTCCTGTTAGATAGCTGTGAATTCAGCTCTTACCATGACTTGCCTAGAAGCGGAGGCAGGTGGGTGCCTATTGCAGATAAGGCCCATAAAGCTCACACAAATTAACTTTTCCACATTCCTTCTCCTCGCTGATTCACCCCTCCAAGAATCCAGGCTTCTCCCAGAGCAGATTGCCTGTTCTACTGCCAAAGCACAGCCCTGCTCAGATTTATAAATGAATCAAATGAATACATTTATGGAAAACTATCGTTCTGCCTGTGTAGGCTTGATTGGCAGCCCTTGAGACTCAATTCCTCAGACAGTATTTCTTCAGAAGCAGTGGCTGTAACCCAAAGCTGTCTCTTAAGGTAGCCCAGTACTGACCAGGAGAGGTAGCAAGGGAAGCTGACCATTCTTTGTCCTCTCTCTGACACATTAAAAGAAGATGCTAATTTTCGGTGGTTTTGGTAGAAAGCACGTTTGTTCCCTAAGAATAGTCTCATGAGAAGAATAAGAATAGAGGATCTACGAACATTATGCAAAAAGCCCAAAGCGACTGATGCAGGCTTTATAGAAATGGCACTTACCACTCCAAATTAGAAACAGACATTTTAGCCCAAACTGCTGAAAAACGCTCTTCAAAACCACTGCTTAAAAAATATCCTCATCAGAATCAATGCCCAGTAAAAATTTTTGTATTTAGAGATAAATATAAACATATACATACATACATATATAGAGAGAAAGTACATATAATGATCCTTATGGTCTGAAGATCTAGGAAGACTTTTACTCCACTGATAAAATTCAGTGCACAATTAGGTGCCCAGATACAGTAATATTAATGATGTTACTTTGGCCATCTCTTTGGTATGCTGGGCATAGCCCCTCTCAAAACAGGAATGCAGTAAAAAAAAAAAGTGTAGTTTTTCCACAACCTTTTATGGGGGCTTTTATATAAATATCTGCCCTTGGAAACAGGTTTTCAGTTTGAGAGCAAATTCTCTCTGCAACTTGTTTGGATGTAAATCACCACAGGGAAAAAATATCTTTTAAGCTTTTAAATTCCTTAATGTATATGTAATACAAGAGATATGGGATAAAGGTGACAGAAAATTATTATGGGAAAATATTTTACATCAAAGATAAAGTTAACAGTTCCCTCGCTTTGTTAAGATAAAAATCTTTTCTGTCAATAAACAGTGGTGGTAGCAAAACAGCATTTGGCACAGCTCACTTTTTCTCAGTTTTGTGTAGTAGGATATTCTCTTCAGAATTTGAGAGAATTTCTGGACTGTGGGTTTACAGAAGGATAAAAGCTCATTTACAGATAAATTGAGTCAGAAAAATAAATAAATTAGTATAGCTCTGTCCACATCAATGTAATTCAAATCTGAATAAATGGATAATAAACTTGGTTTTCAGTCACAAAAAGGTCAGATTTCAAAAGAATTGAATAGGTCACCTACCAAATTCTTTTTAAAAATGTTGTCTCTTGATTTTGGTCCACTGGGTTGTACCTCTTTTTTGAACATCTTTCCCTAACATATGTATACCTTGCCTCAACATTTTCTAAACATGTCTTTTGATAACTGTCTTCTTCTCCAAATAAAATCTGTGAACTTAATCTTTACTTTTTGAAATTAAAAATAATTATGTAGGACTGAAAAGCACTGGAATTTTAAGTGCATATTAAGTTATAGAAGGAAAAATTGATGATGACGACAAACTGTCAGTGCATTATATTTTTGCAAAAAAAAAATTAATCTTTGCATGTGGTTGTTAAATAATTCAGTACTGATTTTCTATTTCTGTGCCTTCTAGCACCCAAAAATAACAAACCAGCATGCTTGCCTAATAGATTAGAGAAAAACACAGTTTAGTTAAAGAAATAGATTTCAGCTTCGTGTTTCACACAGAGTAGTATAAACAATAGGGAGAAACCATTTGTTCAAAGACTCATTACTGCAGTTCTGGATTTCTTTTTGGTTAGAGACTAGAATAGTGTGATGGTTTCAGTCTAGGCCTTCCTGGAAACCAGCTTGTAACCAGGAAGGAACTAGGAAGGTGACCAAGGAAGTATTCCATGCTATTCCTTTACGTAACCCAGGGTATAAATAAGGCATTGATAAGAGAGTTCGCCCTCTTTCCTCTCCGGCGAGGTTCGAGAACGGTGGGTCCCTGTTTCGGTTGGGCTTATCTGGAGCCGAGGCCTACAGTGACTGCCGTTATCTGCCACGCGTGAGGGGAGAGCCAAGGACCGTGTCTGGCCATCCTGCCTGTTCGAAGGGAAGTGGTGAGATTCTTGCTAGTTTGCCTTCGACTGGCTGTTTGACTTGTTCGGTCCTTGCCCCTTTTTGTCCTTCTCCTTTTTTTCCTCCCCCCCCCCCCCCCCCCTTCCCCCCCTGGTGTGTGGTATTCCCCTTTCGTGTATCTGTCTTATATATAAATATACATATATATATATATACATATTTTTTGCTATAGCTTTGGCTGCTTGGTTTTTCTTCTTTTCCCTCTCTGGGAGGCGGGTCCTTGTTGTCAAGTTTCGGGGGACTTGGCAGGAAGCCAGCTCGAAACTTGTACAAATAGCAAGAAAGTAACTACACTGTGGTTCATCCATGTAGTAACTGGTGAATGAATTGAGACGGGTGGAGTTGTTTGAAAGCACTAAGAGAAATATTTCTTGGATTTGATTATCAACCCTAAATCTGATTCCAAAGATTCAGAGCCTCTCTGTATTACAAAAATCATGATATCTTATGAAAATGACTATTTCTTTATCATAATGGTCTGTTCACGCTCAGGTTTAAGTATTTTTTGACTCTGTTAAAAAAGCACTCATTCTTTTTAAAGGCACATGGTAAGGTTTTTCTCAATGAACAGCTGTGCTAGGTTCAGACTAATATATAAAGGAGAGTAAATTACATTTTGCTATTCAGCTGAATCAAGGGCTCCACTGAAATAAAACAGCCTTGTACCAATACAAAGCCAGTATAAGCAAAATGAAGACTCCAGGGACTTCAGTTATAGTCTTTGAAGAAGCCTCCAGAGGGAAGAATCAGATCCACCTATTTGCGGCAGATCTGAGAGTCATTTAAATCCATGCATTTAAATCCAGTGGCTTGTCTGCTCTTTGAAGAATAGCAATGACCACCTTGATCTGAGGAACTGTGAAGAGTCTGAGTGCAAGAAGAAAGAATGGGAGGCACCTGGAGATGCCCTTAAGTCCATCTGTAGGGTTTGCTGGACATCCTTGCAAAGAGTATTTTTAAACCAATGGTGTTCTACTACTTAGCTCTTTTGCACCCTGCCTGATCCAATGGCCCTAGTGAGGACTCTGCTCTCTGTGAGCTGCAGTTCACTGTGTGCAGCAGAGAGACTACTGCTTTCTCCTAAGGAAGGTGGAAGAGGAGACTGAAAGGAGACCTCATTGCAGTTACAACTTCCTCATGAGGAGAAGAGGGACAGACACCGATCTCTTCTTTGTGGTGACGGGTGACAGGACCCGAGGGAACAGCCTGAATTTGTGTCAGGGGAGGTTTAGGTTGCATATTAGAAAAATGTTCTTCACCCAGAGGGTGGCTGGGCACTGGAACAGGCTGCCAAGGGTCACAGCACCAAGCCTACCTAAGTTCGAGAAGAATTTGGACAATACTCTTGGACACATGGGGGGACATTCTCTCAGGGATGGTCCTATGCAGGGCTAAGGGTTGGACTCTTGTGGGTCCCTTCCAACTCAGCATATTTCCTTGCACTCTGCACAACTTATGCACACTGTGCACAGATTGTAGTCAGTAAAGCCAGAAAAGGAGAACAATTGCTACTGTGAAATTATCCTGTCTAAAACAAAAAGTTCCACCACCGTCTTACTGTGACATTTTTAAATACTGCAGTCCAAAAGCCCTCCATGGACTGAGATTTCAATAACATTTTGGCGGTGACTGAAATATTTGCTTTATATAGTGGTGTTGGGGCCAGTTTTGACAGAATTCTGCAACTACACTGAGAGCAGAATTTGTTTCTTCAGTGCAACTACTTTGAACACTACTTAATCACAGTTTGAACACTTGTGGAGAAGGTCTGTCCCCATTTGACCAAAAGAAAATAAAGGAAACAGAAAAGTGCTCTGCTGATCTTAGAAGACAAACAGCCAGAACTCTCCTTTTTTCAGAGAAATCAAGTGCAGGGCTTGGTGCAATGGGCACAGATGTGACAAGGGCAAAGACAACCAACACATAGACCAGAGTAAGTTATGGAATCATAGAATCATGGAGTGTCTTGGAAGAGACCTTAAAGATCATCTCATTCCAACCCCCCTGCCATGGACAGGGACACTTTCCACTAGACCAAGTTGCTCAAAGCCTCCTGAAGTCCTGCTTCAGGAGCTGCTAAGTAAAAAACATGTCCTTTTGCACTTCTACAACAGGTAAATCTACCATGGAAAAATTATTTCAAAAGGTTTTGAAAAGACACCTGGGCCAGGGTCTCAAGTGTATAGGACCCAGATCAACAACACTAAGCAAAGCACAGTGAACAGGGTCAGGGCTAAAATGCAGGATCTCCTGGGGCATGTTCTCCTGTTATGAGTTTGATTTGGGAAAAGAGCTCTTTGTTTTTAAACACAGCTTGGCCAAAGCTTGGTGCTAGGTCTGGTTCTTGATTCCTGGACTTCAAAGGCCCATTCTCAGAGGGCTTCAGCACACATGTGCAAAGTAACATGTTACTGCAGGTTTATCCCCTGCAGCTGGAACCACTGGGCCAGTTAACTTTCTGGATTGGCTGGTACTAGGAGGCTCTGGTGGTTTTGTTACTCGTATCACTTGGGTAGGTGTGAGTATTACATCTATGTTACTCTGCACACCTCTGCAGAAGGGAGGTCACGAACACTTCACAGCTCCGTGTTTGAAGAGGGGGATCTGAAAATGTGTCTGAACAATTTCTAGGGAAGTTTAAGCTCTCCTTGCAGAGCAGTGCCAGCTCAGGAATACTGGAAAACACATTTTTCATGCATATGTTTTTTATTAAATGCAGCTGTCAAAACAGAGCAGGGCTCATGTTCCTGAAAAGGTGCAGGGAAGAGAAGACAAATGGTTGGAATAAAGCAGGAATGTGCCTACTCTGCCTAGGCAAAAAAATCACCACTTCTGTAGAGCCTTCAGGGCAACCTTTAAACTAGCTGGCTCAGGGACTAGTAGCTCTCTAGCTGTGGGATTTCAGTGAACGCTGCACAAACCCAACCAACTCCCCAGGGAAGCCAGTGCTTGCTACACAAGCCACTCCTCCTGTCCCCAGACGGGCTGGATTGACACTGGCTCTGCACAAATGGCACCTTCCTGGTGCTGCGTAGGCACAACCAGAGGGAGACTATCTCTACCCAAGCCTTGCTCTCCCTGCCATGCTGCAGATAACATGTTCCAAGTGTGCTGGCAGCAAACTTAAATCATCTACCACAATCTGATAATACCTGCCTCTAATCATTTTGCTGCAGTAGAATTATGGGGGTGAAAACAGCAAAGGCAAAGCAAGATTTTATTTTTTGATTATAATCTTCCTCTTATTTCATAGACATCGATTCAGACTTTGTTCTCTGACCTAAATTTGTGTTCTGAAGGTGTTCAGCTGAATTAACAGCAGTGCAGTAAGAGAATCTGGCTGTCATCTTCAGACAACATCAGTTAACAGACTTGCTTATTTCTCTGTAACACATTATTTGGGTTTTCTATTAAGTTCCTATTCAACAAGGATAATAGTCTAAATATGATGCAGTTGTGTGGCAACAGTGTACCAGATAAATTAGGCTCACTCTGGGTAATATCACAAAAAAATATGTGTTTATAGCTTCATGCCAGTTTCTGACTAATGCTTTTGTTTGTTGCTATAGCAAACCACACATGAATCTGATAGCCAAAAGTGTGTTTATGACTAACCTTAGCTCTCTGGGGATTTAAAATAGGGAATAAAAAAAATCCCAAAACCACAACACACAATGTGAGGAGAACATGATAGGAAACACCTTTTTTGGCATGAGTTACTATGAACATTAAAAGAGGAGAACATCATGAGTGGAAAACATTAGCAGATGGGAACTGTGGGAATAACCACCTTTAACCCAGGGTGATTCAAACAGAGCTTTTACTTCACAACACAAAGTTGCCTGCGCAGGACGACAGAATGTTGCAGGAAGTCCTGGCTGCATGTTAAGGCATGGAT
The DNA here is from genome assembly GCF_036250125.1 of Pseudopipra pipra. Classification (NCBI taxonomy): domain Eukaryota; kingdom Metazoa; phylum Chordata; class Aves; order Passeriformes; family Pipridae; genus Pseudopipra; species Pseudopipra pipra. The sequence goes on from NC_087554.1 coordinate 56,938,843, forward strand.
TTAAGCCTCTGAACTCTGGAGAAGCTTTGTATCACACTTTAAAACATTCAGACCACTTCACTTGAGATCATTTTTACACTCTGCCTTGACACCTAGGACATTGGTATTCACTTAATTAATTTCTATTACCATTTATACCTTGGTAGTTTCCAAGAGCCTGTCCCAAGACTGACACCTCATTATGCTGTACAAATACACAATGGAGAACAATGCTGGCCCCAAAGGGCTTTCTGTCAAACTAACAGAGAGAGCCAAAGGGAGAGGAGGACAGAGTGGGAAGCAGAGAGGCAATGCAACTGCATTACCCACCAAATCAGAGCTTGAACCCAGGTGTCTTGCACCCCAGGTCAATTGACTGTTTCAGGTTGCCAAATATGTTCCTGTTGGAAGAAGAATACATTTATGTTCCCTGCAGAGGAGAGAAAATCAATACAGCTAAACTACAACAGTTTATAACAAAGCTACATTTTGCCAGGCAAAATTTATACTAGTGTTGCCCTATTATTCTTAATATCTTCTTTCCTTCATAGGTTAAAAAAATAAAGGGGAATATTGCTGTAGAGTCTATAGATCAGATCAATTACTATTAATGCTTTCTTATTAATTGCTCTGGCTCTAGACTGTATATTGCATATTTATTCACAGATTTGTACTGTGCATAAAGGCACATGATTATCACAACCCATGGCAAGTTCTTCCATCATCTATCCTGACACTCTACAGAGTCTTTAGATCATGTACAGCTTTGTGGAGAGGCAGGTCTGCCCAAGCTCTTGTGTTTCAGGTATTTCCAGAAGGGTTCATGAAAGACACCTTGACCCATCAGTAGAATAATCAGGACACTGCCATAAATGGAAGCTTGCAAAAACCAGTAGGACTCAGATGATACCTGCTGGTCATTTAGTGCCACAGGATCAAATGCTGAAAGTACTGAGATTTCTTTCTGTGCTTACTCAAGCAAGACATCCACTGGCCTCAATGAAGCTGATACATGGCATGTTACATCATATTAATCTTGTAATTCAGACTGTGATATGGGCTGAGATCAGTTTTGATTCCATCTTGTAAAATCCAGCAGAGCACACATCACTGCTCACAGCAATCATGCCTGCATCCTTGTGAGAGTAAATACTTTTACAAAAGAATGCAAGCATTTTGTAGATTAGCCATGAATTCTATGGATGTATACAGCAAGTAGCATTAAGACATCACTGTTGTATTAAGTGAGAAACAAAGGCAAATAAGAGATAGGCAGAAGTTTTCCAGCTATAGCCTAAATATCACTGCTGGACTATGGAGCCATTGCTGGTGACATGCAGAAGGCCATATATGACTCTCTCTGCTTTCACATGCTTCTTCAGTTCTTCACATTTGGCAGAAAACACATAATACAGAAAAGAAAGAAAGGAAGCTGCCAGGCTTCTTTCCTTCGCGCTGAGATCCTGAAAACAGTTTTGGGTACTGGAAGCACAATACAGAAACCATTTCAAAACAGCTACCTCACTCCCTGTGATTTATCCCAAAAGCAATTGCCTCTTCCCTGGGATTGCTATAGCAAATGAAATAAGAGATCATAGGTAGAGGTTGCCAACCCAACTCCGGGTCTAAATGACTTTCCGATCAGTAGTAACAGAAGGCACTGGTTACTTATATTTACAGATATGTGTTTAAGCAGGTGTGGTGCTACTTAATTAACATCTTTCTCTTTGGTCTCTCAAAAGGCACAGCTACCCCTCACATCCCTCTGAGGTATCTCTCACCCAGACAGCATTGCCTGGCACATATGAATATGCCAGCTTGGCAGCTGCAGCATCTTGATCGTGGTCACCTGCCCAGAGCACCATGCAAAACAAGGCAAACTCTTCCCACCTCGCAGAAAATAAGATAGCAAAGTGAAAAAAAAGACGTGCTCAAAGTCACAAAGCAAGTTGGCAGCAGAGTCAGCAATAAATACAACCCAGATGTCCTGGATTCCACCTCCTCCCTGCACCATGCTGCCTCTCTTAGCTCAATGCTGGAAGGAAATGTTTTACATTTACTCATCCCTCCTTTTCCTTTGTCAATAGAAATTAAAGCAGGCATCTGACTGCCTAAGCCTTGAATACTCTGATGGTTTCCAAGGCTTGCAGTGAAGTCAGCCAACATTTCTATTGAATCCAGCCCTAATGGACAACTAGAAGTGATTTCTTTGCCAAGTAGCCTATCAGTGCAAAATTCATTTAAGCACATACTGCTTTTATACAGATATGCACTGGGCATATATATATATATTGAAAATATATATATATATATATATATATATCATGACTTTGCAAAGAACCACTAATTATAAAAATACGATTTTCGTAACTGTGCTGGTTTTGGCTGGGGTAATTTTTTTTCATAGTAGCTGGTATGGGCCTGTGTTTTGGATTTGTGCTGGAAACAGTGTTGATAATTCAGGGATGTTTTCGTTATTGCTGAGCAGTGCTTCCACAGAGTCAAGGCTTTTTCTGCTTCTCACACCACCCCACCAGCAAGGAGGCTGGAGGTGCACAAAGAGCTGGGAGGGGACACAGCTGGGACAGCTGACCCCAACTGACCACAGGGATATTCCAGACCATATGGTGTCTGCACAGCATATAAAGCTGGGGGAAAAGGAGGGGGAGGACACATTCAGAGTCATGGCATTTGTCTTGCCCAGTCACCATTATGGAGTACTGATTTCCAGGAGAGGGCTGAACACCTGCCTGCCAATGGGAAGTGGTGAATAAATTCCTTGTTTTGCTTTGCTTGCATGTGTGGCTTTTGTTTTATCTATTAAGCTGTCCTTATCTCAGCCCACGAGTCTTCTCACTTTTCCCATTCTCCCCCCATCCCATCACGTGGGGAGGGATGAGCAAAAGGCTCTGTGGGGCTGAGTTGATATTTGTGATTAAACCATGACAGCAGCTCAGCCAAGCAGTGAATAGACTAATCAACTATTATTAAAAAAAAATAAATAAAATACTGCATCATGATTTTTGTAAGTATAGATTTAAAACAAGCCTCTATACCTTTTTACTTTGTGGAAAGGTAGGAAGGTCTGTCAGGATGTTTCTTGCACTGAACCCACTCAGGTCTGCCAAAGGACTGATAGCTAATTAGCATTAATTTTCCATTCATTTATTTTGTGAACAGAATGTCCAAATATTTAAAATTTGCTCATTAAGCTATCTCTGGTGTCTGTATATGGTGGGTCGCATCCATATATTTTCCAAAAGCAATGTAAATCCCATTTCCATGGAATATGTCATGCCCTGTCAGCAAAATATCCTTACTGCTGTCAGCCCAAGGTGAGTCCATGTCTCTGAGCAGTTGAACACATTCTTACTTGCCTGGTTTTTTGCCCTCAAGGTGAATGCCATTCCATTTTTCCTACCTGTCATCATACAAATCCAGGTGGGATTGTAGGTGTTGTGCTGCTGTTGCTATAACTCCACTGCCAATGTGCTGCTCTGCCTACCAAAGGCACTTCAGGGGAGCTGGACAGAAGTTAAAAAGAAACACGGCATTTCACACTGTATCCTCCTCTCCCCCGAATACTCAAGGGGCATGACAGTGGAAACAAAAACTTTAGCAGCTGCAGGTTGCCTAAAACACTTTAGGTCCTTCGTTTTTCTTGCCTAGAAAACAAATATCCTCCAGATTTTGCATTCAAGTCTCCTGCCAGAGGCCTCTGCTCCTCTGCGCAACAGCAGCAGGAGATCCAACACATGGTAAGGTCACAGTCCTCCTGCTCCTGCTATATGCTCTTATACTATGTGCCTCCAACCATGAGCACTTTGCACAAACCCACATACTAGATAACTACATCCACAGCTTTGCTCCCGCCACCACGGCTTTATTATGAACAAGAATTTCTGAGATCTTCTAGACAATGAAACAAACAAAAATGCAGCCCAAAAAAGCCTCCCTTCTTTCTCTGTAGAACTGTTTCCACTATTTCCTCACTACTGTCACCTCCATTTTGCTCAACTTGCTTGACACAAAGCTTCTAAGTCCTCCAAGGCACACCTGGGCAGGAGGCTACATATCACTTAACACAGTGGGGACCTTAACCTGCCATCGGTCTGCAGCAGTAACAAATGACAAGAATAGGTCTTGACAAACATGGCTGGGTTGTGCCATTTTTGTGCAACAATAGTAAGTTTGACAGATTTGAGCCTGCCCTCATGCCTGAGACACTGCTGTGTGCAGAGCAAGAAGCTCTCACTCCTTCTCCTCAAAGCTACTGCAGCCAGGTCAAGGACATTGCTCCTTGCTGCAATCTGTCAGTGCTGATTTAGCAAGTCCCAGCTCCCTTCCCCTGAGTGCACAGGCTCTGGCTGGCCTTGCCCGTAGTTCCAAGTGTGTCCGAGAGCCAAAACCTTATCGCAGTCCATCTCTGTCTCCTCGCAAGAGCAGAGTTAGTGCAGGAGTTGGCGTGGTCTGTCTGTGCTAGTATGACAGCCAGCTCCTGTTTTGGATTAGAGTATGACCGTTTTCCCTCCCTCTACATCCCTTACTGGGCATTTAAAAAAGAAGGATTTGTGGGAAAGGGGAAACACTCATGATGGGTTTTATACCTCTTTTGCCCTCCCTTTGCCCTGCTGAAAATGAAAGCCCCAGACCCGTGGGTTGTATCTGTGAGTGCTGTGCAGGGGCCTGACTTTTCTCAGCCCAGGCCATGAAATAACAGTGTGAGAGTGGAGAGATGTTTGTGCAGCACCTGAGCTTACCTGCAGTCCCACATACAAAGGACTGCTGGCAGAAGACCAGTTTTCAGTGCATTTCACAACTTGGGAGAGCATTGCAAAAGCACTGCTTCCCTATCAAACGTCAGGGTGGAGATCTGCTGACTTCAATCCCTATCTTTCAAAGCAGGGCAGAGACTGCAAGTGAACCAGCAATAAGCCCCAGACATAAAGGAGTGTAAATAAATTAATAAAACACAGCTGAGAATGGCGGGGGCAGCAGAAACACCCCACACACACCAACCACTGCAAGGACTGTGGTGCGTCTGTCTGCTGATGTGCAACACAGCTCCACAGCACCAGTGTTTGCTGCAACACCTACAAGGAGTTTCCTTGGGCTAGAAAAGCTGTGGTTGCCCAAGGGGGCAAGGAGGAGGTTTTGCTTCATGAGGTTGTCTCACCCACACTGGTTTTCACTGGTCTGGCTGGACGTGTCTGTGTGTGACCCTGCTGGCTGCTCTCTCAGTGCCCTTGAAAAATAATCCAGAATCACTGGTTTTCTTTCCATGCCATTTGCTTCTGCCCCTGTTCTGGAGCCGTCTTTGATTCCACAGCATCCCGAGGGTTTGCAGGCACCTTTAGGCAGCCTTGCCAAGGCAGCAGGCTGTGGTAGCAGGGCGTGCTGTGGTCTCTCCTACTCCTAATCCTGTCTTTTTGCCAAGGTATCTTCCCTCAACACTGCCTCCGCCAAACCGACTGATCCCAGAGATACCAGCCTCTAAAGGACTTCAAGGTGCGCCTGTCACAAACTTCCCTCACAAATGCTGCATGAATTTAAACTTTTCTTCAGAATAAAAGTCTTGAAACTGAAAATAGGAAGTCAGGGTTTTTTCCACAGGTTTTCCTACCCAAGCCTTGCCATCAGCTATGGTCCACATCCAACAAGTTAATCTGACTCAGCTACTTCAACCCCTCTCTTCCAGAGCACCTTTTGTCCTCCCAGTGACAATTGCCCCAAATGACCCTGCCAGCATTGTATTGCCACTCTGAGCACCATTTGCTTGCCTGCAAACACCCAACCTGCTGCACCATCACCCATCTGCTCTGCCATCTGCCTGCCACAGCCTTCTGTGCTCCTGCACAGTGCAGTGTTCTGGAAAAGCCTCCCTATGCTGAAAGAGAGAGACTGTGGCACTTTTTAAACCAGGAGAGAGAGGTAGTTCTGAATTTGTACAAAGTGCTCCAGAGCCCACGGGTTGGCTGGGACATCATCTTACCAGGCACTGACTGATGCACAGTAACTGCTGCTGACACATGTACCTATTCATGCTGGCCCCAAAATGACAAAACACTGTTGCCCTCCAAACAACATTTGTGCTACTGGATTCCCCCTACCTACTGCTGCTAAGATCCTGCCAGTCTGGAATATGTTTTCCGATCTCCTCTGAGCAGTCTGACATCTGAACAGGGATACTCCATGCATCCATATACCTGCCATGCTCTCAGTACTGCTGTGCTCAGCAGTAGAAGGGGAATGATGGTCCAGGTCTCCAGGAGGAGCCCCATGGCCTAGGGCTGACCATGTGGTTGGGATGTGAGTGGTTCTGCAGGACTGGGGCTGTTTATCCACGGTAGGAAAGAAGAAGAAGGGAGAAAGGGGAGAAGGAGGGGGAAGCACTAGGCAGAGCTCTGAGGAAAATGTGCTGTGGACAGTTTGCTTGGGTTCCTTGGAGACTCCTGATGGCTGCTCTGATCTCCTCACCATTAGACCCAGGGATGATTTGTTGTCACATTCACTGAGCACCCTGTTTTCTTTCTAAGAAAAGAGCTGGTCTATTTAGGAGAGATTACATTCATGCTTGAGCTTATCTGCAAGTGCTAGGCTTATTCTCTGGGCTTTAAGGTTTATTTAGACTAAATAAGGTTTATACATTTGGTTGGTAAGGAATGCAATGTATACATTATAATTATGTAGTTAATGCACTAATCTCTATGATGAGCTCTCCTGGCATAACCCAGTACAGTTATCCGAAAGCTTCTTTTAATCTCTCAGGAAGGATAGTTTTAAGAAGAAAAACATGATTTCTCCTACTATCTCTATCCAAACCCTTTCATTCACAGATTGCTCTTAGACTGACTGAAGCAGTGGTTAAATCCACTGCAAACATATAATCCCAATACAGATGTAAGATCACAGTGCCATTACTAAATTTATTCCTTTCATAGCAGTTCTGTGGGGTCCTGCCTCCATTCAGCTCTGTAGATCATTGGAATGTCCCCTCATAAATACCTGTATGCGAAATAACTTTCAAAGTCTGTTTTACACCATTTACATAGTCGATGCTCCAAAAAGGGGACTGACAGCAGAGCCTAAGAACATATTACCCATCATGACCACTCTAGTCTGTTCATAGAAAACCTGAGTAGTAAGTTGGCATCACAACCTGAACCCAAGTGCTGCATATAATCATTCTCATGTGAAAATGCCCCATTTGCCTCCAAAATGGGCCCTTACTCATTATTTAGGCACTAAGTTGTCTGAGCTATTTATTCATTGTGCAAACAATTTTTTTCCCATAATGAAGCCCATTATGTGAAAAAGTCAACCTTAAGTAGTGTGAGGACACAGTTCATATAAAAATCAATGCAACCTTTCACTGAAGCATAAATCAGATCAGCTCTGACATATGTGAAAATATTTGGGGAATGCTTAATGACATTTTTGTGTTCTTGTAAATTATGTGCTTTGGGCTGACTTTAAAAGCAGAAATAGGGAAAGCTCATCTCATATCAGGAAACATCAGCAATTGAAGCCACTACCTTTCTCGTGATAGTTTCACAGATCTTCATCTCATACATCTTACAATAAGCCCACACACGTGGAAATATAGAATCATTAATATTGGAAAGAGCTGCTATCCTCTTTGAGGTTCACCAAAAGCTGATTTCTAATTTTCAAAGTGACAATACCTAATCCCATTCAGATATTTCCCCCCTTCAGAATATAATTCAAACTTCAGCTTTGCTGCATAGAAAAGTTACTATCCCATTGAATTTTTGCTCCTGCATGCATGTCCTGTGAGTTTCTTCTTCAGGATGAAATTCCCATTTTGGAAATCACTCCTCCAAGTAATTGTTCTATGGCTGGTTCTTTGGCTCTAAAAAGAGAAATACAGGAGGTGAGGAAAAGCTCCCTCATGTACTTATTTTGAGGGATAAGTACAGCATTGTGCCTGGCTGACAGTCAAAGATCTGTCAAAGCTGGGACAAATCATGCAGCAAGTAAATGAAAAGGGGACCTGTGGAAACCCAAATGACACTAGCTTTCTAGGGCTGGTATGGAGTATGGGAATCTTAGGAAAAACGGGGATATATGGACTAACAAAATGAGTGAGCTTTCAGAACTCATTGCAAGGTGGAATATTTTATATGTGTAATAGCTCATTGGACTATTTAGCTAGGACTTGTAGAAATGGGAAGAAATATGTGCAGCTTGAAACCTTTGCTTTTCAGTTGGCTGAGGCTGCAAATATACCATTCTTCAAGGGGAAAGAACTGGGAGGTCAGTGGGCAGGTAGAAAGGTATTTAAAATCAGAGGGCTGCATGGATAAGAGCTGCTCCCCTGACTCCGTGAATGTCAGGCACAGACCACCACTATGAAAATCAAGTGATGTTTGTTCTCTTAACTACAGAGAAGAAACAACATTTGCCCAGCAGTGAAGAGCAGTTACTGTGACTTTGGAGTCTTGAGTATTTATCAGCAGGCTTGGAAATCATATAAACCTTATCTCCTTGTTTGTGTTTTTGAAAAACAGATAACTTTGCCCTCTGAAGACACTGCTATCTTTATTGGGCAGATGAAGTGGGCTTGGTGCCTGCTCTTCTTCAGGCACTTGCATTCCTGCTTCATGGAATTCTGCTGTGATTTGGGCTGTTACCATGGCCTGGGACTCACTCCCTGCAGAGCTGCTGTCCCTAACCGATGAGTCCTCTATCAATTATCTTGGCTTATTTATTACTTACATGGCATAATAACCTTAACATATTTTGACTTGTTCTAGTCACTCTGGACTACACATTTGGTCAGGTTTGGATGGTGAACCCATGGGTTCCCCTTCCCTGACAGAAAACTGTAGACCCATTCTCTGCAGTAAGTCAGTGGTTACTTTCAGATACTTGGCTACCTGTAGTCTCCTCTCAGGAAGTAAACATGTTGGTAGGAAGTACTGAGTATATGAAAGGTCCTCTCCTAGCCTGAAGTTTTGTTTTCCAATACAAAATAAGGAATTCCAGCCTTGACTCTGAAGGCCAGCGTGAGATGAACGAAAGCACGGATTTAGCAAATTTCACTCGGTGCAGCCATAATCCTCCCACACCATGGCTAGACACAGCTGGAGTCACCCAAAGGACCTTTCTTGCCACAAGAGTGTTGCCTTGACTTCTGTTGCATGTGGAGAGATGGCAACCCAGTCTTGGTAAGGTTTAATCTTAGCTCCATCCAGAGCTGAATTCCCTACATCTTTCAGTGCTGTTCCACCACTTGGCTGTGGAGGGAAAAGCCTGCTGGGCAGATTGGAAGTTACAGCTAAGGGAAGCAGAAAAGGCAGTAGTTGTTAGCAGATGTTGTCAGGAAAAGTTTTTTAGTGTGCTGGGGGTCAGGGACATGGCAAACTGCCTGAAAGCAAATGCTTGCCCTTGCTGGGTCTGCCTGTGCTGGTGCATAGTGCCAGGCCCCTTCTTGCTCAGAACAGGGCTAATGGTGAGGACTTTTGCAGCCTTACTGGCTTGCATTGAACCTGCAATACAGAGCCCAGAAACACAGTGAAATGTTTTTTCAGAGGTGAAAACTCTGCAGTGCATATTTTGATGTTCCATAAGTGACATTATGGAATGCAAAAATAGCTAGATGTAAAAAATAGATGGAATCTATTTACTAAAACATTTAATCAGATTGTAAGCTTTCAAACCTTTCAGATACACTGCCTTATATTCTGATTATTTAGGTCTCCGAATGTCAGGAACCCTGGGAAAAAAATCCTACTTAAATCCCTCAGTGTTTCACACTTGCATAGGATGAACTGACTTCTTTGCCCTAGTAGAAAACTTCAGGAAAAAAAACAACCCAAAGCTCTATATTCAGAGATTCAAAGCCACATTCCTGTGGCTTCATACAGGACATGACACTCCAGTAAGACCCCTGCTGCTGTATGCCCTGCTCCCTCCACTCACAGTGACAACGTTGAGTGAACTGCCTGGGAAGTTCGTGGTGTGGTTTCCCAGAGAAGGGTGCCTCTGAGCACGGGGCACTGAACCCACCGAAGCCAACAGGAGGTTAACTCAGATCGTAGCTATTCCCATAACCATGTATTACAGACTGTTGGATTTTGTTTCAGTGATGAGCTTCAAGTACAGCCAAAAGCGAATAGAGGCACGTTGACCTCATAGTTTTGCGAATACAGATTGAGCGGTCCAAGACAATTAAAAGCAGAGAATACGTGCCATCTCCAAACCCCTGGCGAGGCACTGCCAGAAGTTACCGCTGCCCCGTCCGACTGAAAAGACATTAACACCCGCTGCAGAGGAGGTTGGAAGGCAGCCATCCTCGATGGATTGCTTACGAGCACTGACTAGAGTCAAACCGAATTCAGTCAGAGATTTACACAAGCCCCATAATCTAATAGTAGAGTTTACTTTACGAGAGTGCCACACCAAAGATAGTAAAATGCAGTTTTAGCTAACAAATCGACATGCTTCCACAGAAAAGCTCCAGCCATCATGGAGCATGTCAGCACTGCAGAGTGCCTGGCGCGGATTTATAGTTTTCAGTTTACTGCTGAAGAGTTATTGTTAAGTCCATTGTTATAGGCTTTCTGCAATTAAAAGTTCCAGTCACACTTATCGTTTTTAAACATAGCTAATAAAACCCAGTAAATTCTGAGACATTATAGGTTTTACCATGCTGTTAAAAACATCTCAAACTTTTTTATATTGGACCTTTGACCTATGTTAGGAGAGATTTTGGAAGCAAATTGGCTGTTCTAAGCTGCTTTACTTCTGATTTACTTGGATATGCAAAACTTCTTATAGTTTTTCTTTACTGTAGAAAGAGATATAGCAGGGCAATACTTAGATGTTTTCCCTCATGCATGCAACAGGTGATCATAAGCTAAGTACTATGTCTCTTACAAGTCACCTTCCAATGTTCTGTGCTTTTTGTGTCATAAATTATAAAGAATGATGGTTATTTTTGTTGTAGCAGCGACTTTTGGTCTTTTCTCTCACGTGAGTAATGTTTTCTCTCTTTTCTATCAAAGCTTTAGGAAAACATACTTTTCATTTTCTCTACAGGTGGCTACAGATACAAATTTTACTTCTGATCACCTGTATTCATGTGTTCGGAAACATATTAGGGTACACGGATGGGGCACAGAACCTAGACAGCTGGACAGAATAATTTTACCCTGTGTATTTCCCAGGACTTCGTGAACTAGCCTCAGCAGCCTCACAGTGGACACTTACAGGATCCAACTTCTACTGACAAGGTTATGGATCTGCTTTTTAAATGCTTCAAGGTTAATCTTAGTTTCAAATTCCATGAACATTCAGAGATCCTAGTGCCAAGTCAGTATACTTTGAGATATATATATTGCGAATGGTATCTATTGAGATATAATATCCACACAAGTAGAATTCCTCTTGTAGAAGCACAGATACTATAAAAATCCAAACATATCTAGTGGAAAAAACAAATAACAGAGAGCTCATATTCGTCAGAAACCAACTTTACTGTAAGATAATTGCTATTTGCACCCTGAGTTTCATTGCAACAACCGGGACTGGCTCTTTGCACTACAAAAGAGTTTCACTATCTTTGAGATCGTCGGATGGGTTAAGTATACAGACAGAGGAAGTAAGAAAAACAGCGTGCATGATCTGGAATAGAGATTACTGAATGGAGGGGTGTGTATAGGACTGAAAACCAACATCCCTCTGAAAGCTTTGGGAGGCTTAGTGCACAAGCTTGAAACCCCTGCTTTAAAAACATGGATCAGAAACTTTTTATCAAGCTGAACGCAGTTGTTCATCCCTGATCTCGCCTCTTCCCATACACCAGAAAGAGGCAAAGCTTTACGCCAGGTGGGATGCACCTTGGTTGAAGCTGTGGGCACACTTTCCCCCAGTGGTATCGTTTAACACATTACACCTTCAGGTTTCGCTTATCAAGTCTAGCCGCTGGGAACATTGTGTCTTTACAATCAGAAAGTCCAGTTTCTGTATCAAAGGACGCAAAATGCACACACCCACATCTCTCTGCATTTTTAAAAGACCATCATCTATTGCAAACTTGTGCAATCTGCATCAGAGATTTAAAAGAAAGAAAGAGAGAGAGGTTTGTCTTTTAAGAACAAAAAACCAAACTTACCAAAAATAACTGAAGTTCTCTAAAGTTGCCCTGAAGTTGAAATAGCCCAGAACACCAGTGCAGAGCCTGCCTTAAACTCTCTCTCTTTCTCACTCCCCCTCTCTCTCTCCAGCAATTGGAAGGAGGGCTGTGCAGAAATTCAAGCAAACAATTTTCCTTCTATGTCGACCGGGGCGTTCCTCTACGGGCAGAAAGGGGATGGCTAAGCCTGGGTGAGGCTCGTTGCTCTCTCCTCAAGCCAAAGAGCGCTGTCGCAGATTACACAGCCTGTGAAATCCAATCCCTTTCTCTACTCAGGCAACAGCTGTACGGCTTCAGCTGAGGCGGGAGCGGCGGATAGACCCTGGGCTTGTTGCTGGTCAGGCTTTCCATGCTGGGGAATGGGGGGGACACGGGTTTCCGTAAACTCTGTGTCTTCTCCCAGGTCACTGCCTACAGCCACAGGCACGAGTGTACACAGGGTGGAGATGCGGAGCAACTTCCGCGGGACTGAAAGTATATGGGATGTGGGCGCCCGCGCAAAACAAACATCTCTTTTCCTGAAATTCATTCCCAGCTTCGCTCCAGGACATAACCGGGTAATTAATGTTATACGTATTAGTAAACTCTCATGCAAGCATGCACACACACAGGATGCAGCCTGTCAGCCTGTCACAACAGCGCGGTTCAAAGGGGTTTCAAGGCTGCTCTAGTGTCCTCTCTAAGTTCGTTTTTCCTTGTCACTTTCAGTCAGCTGTTTAATTCTTTCCGAAAAAAATCCCTGAATGCTGAGCTGACAGTCCTTACACCAAGTGAAGCGTTATGGTGGCTCGCAGGGTGGGAGTGCCAGTGTGCTTTAGTGCTGCCTCCTCTGTGTGTCCTGATACTCTACACTTGAGGAAAGCTGCTTAGCGCCAGCAGAAATGGATTTATGAAAATTCCCAGCCCCTCCTCTCACCTGTTTCTATTTCTCCACCCCATGTATAGGAAAGAAATTTATAATACAGCTGATTCCTCCCTCTCTAAGGAATTCCACTGATCCTTTGACTCCTCCTCCCTGAAGCTTTGAAAAATCAGAGCAATAGATTTCAGTGTGGGTTTCCGTGTGTCACAGAGGCATTTGGCTACTCGTTTGCATGCTGTCAAATAGAGGTGAGGTGAGAGAGGGTGCAAAATACAAACAACACATAAGCGGCCCTGGGAGTGTCCTGCAATCGCTCCGGCCGCTTTGCCAACGCCCCAGAGCAGGTAAAAAACACCGGCCAAAGGAAAACTCCTGTGTTTACAGATCAGCCTCACTTCATGTTGAGGCAGATGCTGTGGTAGGGATTTTTATGCTGCTGGCCCTGAAATTCTGCAGATGTTGGATTTCTGGACCCAACTTTAGAATGGGCACACACGGTTCCTACAGAGGTCATGTGGAAAGTTGAGAGGGAAAACTGAGTGTAGAGCTCTGCTTCCATCCTGTGTGGGTACTCAACACAGGCATTTTATGAAACCAGGTCTTCACAGAACTACAGTATTTATATTAAAGAAAATACTGTAATTTGAGCAATTAATGTATGCATATAATGTGTAATTATACATTATATATTAATTATAGAAGATCACATATATAACAACTTAGAAATACTATACATAATTTAATCTAATTAATATATGTGGTTTGTCAGCATATGAACTGAATAACACCATAAATCGTGTCTATTTATTCTATGATTCTACTGGGTATCCACATAAACTATATAATATATAATCACATATATTGTGTGACTATATATTATATAGATAATAATATATAATTAATATGTTGTGAAGGACTATGCAGTTCATACACAACCTCTGTCTCCTCGTGAGTGTGGCATCCACATCAAGAAATAAAAAAAAATAGGTTGGCTGTAGCCAATGCAGGGATGTAAGGCTGCAAAGGAGGAAGATGAGGCAATGGGACTGCATCAGCACAGGGCATGTGAGACTCTTCAAGGTGGCACGAGGAAGTGTTCAAGACCATGTTGGATGGGGCTTTTAGCAACCTGGTCTAGTGGAAGGTGTCTCTGCCCATGTCGGGGGGGTTCCAACCCAACCCAACCTTCCAACCCAAACCACTCCATGACTCTATGTTTCAAGAGAGACATCCCACAGCTGCCTCAAGGATGGAGGCAACCAGAAGCAATAAAGGCTTCCTGAGGTGCGGTCAACAGCAGTAAAGTAAACTGAGATGGCTGGGAACAGGAACAAGGCCTCTCTAATAGCAAGCTTTTGGCTTTCTCTGCTGCCACCCAGAGAAGTCTATCCCCAGTCTTTAGGACTATACCAAGGTCCAGCCTTTCTGAACCACCTTTCAACATCCTGATAAACAACATATATTTTTAGAAACAGACATGCAAAACAAGAAGCGCAACCTACATCATGGATTGATGTGGAGACAGCTCATTTGGATGCAGAAATCTGCTTCGTCCCTCCAGAGCCAGCCATGCCAAGCAGCAGCACTTCAGTAGGGCACAGGCTCTGGGGTGACAGCAGCAGTGTGCTCCATCCCCATTCAATGCTGTATTTCAGCTGTCTTTGCTGAATATATGGATGGGCGTTGCTTCAATCTTTCAAGAATTTTTAAAGCCCACATGAGACAAAATCCTGCCTAAGTTGAGAGAAACCAACTGTTTTTTCCATAAACCTGGAAGAAATGACTATATTCTTTTTCATGGTATTGGGAAATCTACGTTCATTGTCACTGGCTTTTTTCCAGTTTCAGAACTGGAGGTGTAAGCCTGAGTGTCTGAGCAGTGCCCTGCTGCTCTAACTCCAATGAAGACAACTCCTGTGTTGATCTACCCTCACATAGCTTCAAGTCTAAAATCTCCCCTCTTGTCAGGCAATATGGTGCAGTTCTGTGATTATCAAATCATTTCAACATTGTTTGACTGATATGAATGCATAATGCTCACTTGGTTTATTTTTAAATATTTATCAATCCAGTTTGTCTACTGAGCTATTAAAAAAATTGCTATCAGAACGATAATTTCCAATTCTCTGAGTGACTGGAGCACAAGAGAGATGACTCATTCAGTGGTCATACTCCAAATAGCCCTCGTGTTTACTCTTCTTGATAGACATCTAAATATTAAAAGATAAATCTCTTTGAGCTATGCTGCGGCAATACTGAATGTTCCTCTCTGCTCTCCTGCCTTGCCAGGGAGCACCACTCAAATTTCTCTATCCCACCTCTAACCCCATTTCCCAACTTCCCTGAATTACAACGTAGTTTTCTTTACTCTGTTCACAGGTAAGGCTGGGAACATACAATTGAATGACACAAGCTTTCTTTTATTAGTGTTATTCACACTCTGACCTGTGAATGGACTGATGTTAGACTTACGCATTAGGGTGTGTTGCTTTACTAGTAATTGAAAAACGAGATGAAAAACAACGGGAATTTTCTTGTGTTTTCTTTGGCCTAAAGAGAGAGAGACAACATGTTCCCTGAGATTATACTAAAGCATGCTCTGAAACACAAATTTCTGTAGTTTATTGTAGCAAGGGTGATCATTGCTATTATTTTTCCTTTTTAGCACTTAGGAATCTTTAAATATTTGAGGGAAAATTACGAAGCCACAAATTTCCAAGAGTAGACAAGACTGGGTTGCAGAGAAGACCAGCTAAAGAAAGTGAACTTGTCTGCACAATTCATAAGGGAGTTAAAAAACTGAGGACCTCCAGTTTAAAGAAAAATGGACTGCCAAGAGAAGGGACCACAGAAGAAAGAAAAAGGAAGGGAAAGCCAAGATCAGTGTGAACAGAAGATGCAGAGGAGTAGATGGAACTGAATGTCAGACTGGCAATGAAAGGAATGAATGGATGGCTGTGGAAGGATGTGGCCACCAACTCCCAGTTCAAGCCCAAAGGAAGATAAATGTAACATTAATCACCATTTACAGACATCTCCTCTGCTTTGTCTCTCATGAGTCTGCATTTTGTTACGACAAGGAAATGCATATATTTATCTATTTTACAGTCACTTAGTTTGAACTAAAAAGGATTTAAGCCAGCCACACAAACTTCCTCTGGATTTCTTCTCTCTTGCAATACATAAGCCATTAATATGATTGATTTGCTTCAACATTTTTTTTTTTGTATAAAACTCTTCCAGTTGCAGGTAGACATATAACCTCACAAACAGAGAGAGCGCCAGAAATGGAAATGAGGTTCCATCACTGCATCTTTTAAGAAGCTTCAGTGTTGGACTCAAAGACCTCATTCTGAAGTTAGTCAATTCAGATGAATTCCCCCCCCCCAAAAAAAAGTGAATGGGTGTCATTCATGTATCTCGTAACCTAACTGAAGTCTGTCCTCCAAAGGGATTAGTCTTGTGTTCTTTATAACCTTTTCATCTGAGAATTTACTCAAAAGAGGCTCCTGTGTCTACCTGCTCTTGGTAAGTTCTACCAGCACTGTCTGCATGCTGCAATGACACCAACATGCAACTGCTAGTATTTTGTATAGTAAGACATTTCTCCTTTGTGAAGATAAACAAATGTCAACCACACAGTTGCAGGGATAGAGTAGTAAAATCCAAACTCAAGGGAAAATAGCCCAGACAAACCCAGGGTCTATTTTCAGAAAGTCAAATATTCTCTTCCGGGATGCCTAAATACATATTTTTTCAATTTAGTGGTTAATACTCTTGCTAATGAAAAAAAAAAAGGACGTTTTAAATGCTGATCTGCAACCAGCATAAACAAAACCCCCACTAACAACAGAGAAAGCATTATTTAGAAACCAAATGAGACCTTTTCAAGACCAATCCTTTAGCTAACAGGAGGAAAAGAAAAAGGAAACTAATTCACTCTGGACAGTTGCTTTTACTTTGTCCTCAGGCATATGCTCCATCTCCCTTTGTCCCCCAGATGCATTTCCACTGGCCCTGACAGTGCTGGCATTGACCTTGTGCAGCCAAAATAGCTTGGACAGAACGAACCAGAAAAACAGGAGCCAGCCAGAGCAAGGGGCAACACAGCCACGGCCACGGACCTGGGGGAAAACTGCTATAATTAGCAAGGCTCGTACAACAAACATGATCCTCGTGGAGCTGCTGCCTTCCTGCCCTGCAGCTGAGTATTAGATCGTTCAGAGCAGAGGGGAGCAGAGCACCTTGGCCTGATGAGTCACCTAACCATCAACATCCACCTCTGCTGCTGGTGGAGATCCATCTCGGGATTGTGTGCTGTGGAGGGCTTTAATTAAAGGTCAATGTTTACTCTAAGTTCCCCCCAACCATCTCATTCCTTTCTCTCTGCTGTTTTTAGCTTGCCGCTCAGCTACAATTCAGAGCTGGCTGACCGTTGACCTTTATTATTTTACTATTTCAAAACCTGTGATATTGTATAGAAAGCACTCCTGGGCTCCTCCCTGAAAAGTGAATATTAGTGACAAATAGCCGATACCAAGAAAACAAAAGCATCTTTTCAAGCTGTAAAGATAGGCGTTAATTACCCATGAATAACCTGTTTGTACTAGGTGGTAATGCTCAAGCATCTGAAAAAGAACTGTTTCAAACAAACTATTTCTCTTTCTACAATGACATTATGCTGCCTTAAGCACTTTCTTTCCAGTTTTGGTACTTCTGGTTATCACCAAGTCAGTCATTTTTCTCAAGTTTCGAAATCCAGGGAAAAAAAGCCCAAAGACTGCCAAAACTGTGAACACAACATTGACAAACTCTGTATTTTCGACCATCTAATGAATGGATATTTCTGAAGAGAACTTTTAAGAATCTTTGTGGGACATTCTTTGTATTTCATCAAGATACTTTTTTCCTATCAAATTGAAAGTTAAAGGATGCTACCACTGATGTTTCTAGATCTTATATAAGAAGCAGACAGCAATAAAAGCCAAGTATAATTATTAAATGTAGTAGCTCAGATGCCATTGGAAAAAGCAAAAGTTTCCATTTGTTATAGAAAAACACATTTCAGATGCTTCACTACGTTTTTGGTATGTTTTTGTGGGGTTTTTTTGCCTTTTTCCTTTTTACCAGCCCCTGTATGGAGGAACATAAACGCTTGGGTTTTGTGGGGGCTTGTGTGGCTTATGACAGAGTCTATTTCCAGCTGTGGAAATGCTTCTCAGTGAACCCTCCCTTGTTGTTTTTCTCTCCGAAGCCTTAAGAATAGCGCTTGAACAAAAATCTTAAAATAAAAGAGTCCTGGCAGATGATCTCACTATGTGCCCTGGGGTTTCCATGGCATTTAGTGAACCAGCGATTAGTACATTTGTTGAAGGGGAGCAGATAAAGGAGTAACTGGGAACTGCACTGAAATAATCCCTTTCATCTGGCTTCAGGGTCCTGATGAAACCTGCTTTTGGTGGTGGAAATATTCACCTGGGGATCTGGCTGTCCCCACACAGCCTCGCTCAGGAGAGGGCTGTTTGCCGGCAGTGGCTCTGGGCACGGGGACGGGGCGGGACATTTCTTACAGTTACTTCTTTCTTGAGACTGTTTTAATCTAAGCCCTCACATGCATCTGGAATGCCACCTGTTACTGGATCACTTGCAGCTGTTACTGTGTCCTGCTCGGTGGGCAGGAGGTGGCAGATGCTGCCTTTGACAAAAAGCAAGAAGCCCAGGTGAACGCGAAAAACGGGAGAAACTCCCTCAAATGGGGAACGAGCAAGCACCAGTTCCTGTCTTGCTAATAAATAAACCGTTTTCCTCCGGATGATGAATGCTCACCCTGTTTTGCCCCTCCACTGCAGGGGCACACAGCGAGTCTGGGCATTAAACGAGGGTATTTCACGCACACAGGGGTTGCTGTGTGCCCGTGGCTGGCACACACCACCATGGAAAAACAGGGTCAGTGCTGCTGCTCTGCCTGAGACTCGGTGTGCATCTTCAGGGCGTGGCCTGAGACAGAGAAAGGACTCAGCAGATGACAATGGGGCTCACTGTTTGCCGTAGGATGTCAGCAACACAGCAGGGTTTATTTCTTAATGAAGTGAGTCACTTGATCGGTATCAAGTATCTGTTGAGTGATGGGGTGGATCCAAGTGTTAGAGGACCTCGTTTTAAATATACCATTCACCACTCCTGACTGGCTTGCACTGTGTAAACAACATCAGTAAGAGATGGAAATACATTAGGTTAATTCCATCTGGGGCTTCGAAGTCTCCTCCTTCCTTACAGAGCTGAGACTGATTTTCCGACAACATGAAATTCACCTCAAAGCCCTACATCCTATTACAAATAAGCCTTCCCTTGGAAAGGGAAAAGCCAGAAGTACAGGGTAAGTAAAATCAGATAATCAGCACAGTTATCTCACTTCTGCACTTAAGCTTACTCAGCTGAACTGGCTCACTGGTGCCCCAGAAAGGAAAACTGTGGGAAACAGCAGCCAAGAGGGAGCAAGAAAAAGAGTGCTCTTCTCACTGCATTTGTGATGCTGTTGGCTTTATCCTGTGCAGTTCTCAGCATCCTGAAAGTTGGAATTAAATCTTTGGGTATTAAGGATGTTGGTACATGTACCTCAGCACCCCGGGTTGTAGTTTTCAGGACTTTTCATCCCATTTGCTGTCAGTGAAATCAGCTAGAGTATTGCCTTTGACTTTAATGGCAGCAAGGTTGAGCCTTTAAATGCTTTGTTCCCGACTTTCTCCCTCTGAACAGCAGAATCGACCTCAAATAGGGGTCAGAAATACTTCATGTCCCCTTTTTCTCCAGCCAGTGCTGGAGAAGAGTAAAATGTTACTGAAACTGCCCAGCTCCTTGATAGACATCCAGAAACTGAATTTAAACCATTGCTTGATGCTGCTGGCAGAGAAAATCAGCTTGATCAGTATGAATAGGACTCCCTTGGGTTCTGATGAAGCGCTCAGTTGCAAGGTGGCATTTGTGTGCGAAGTGGAGAGGAGGAAGGAGCCCTGGTACCTGTGACACACTGAAATGAACCACTCCCCACCATTGCACTGGTGTCTTTGAGTTCAGCTGCCAACCACTTGGTTGAACAAATAAACCCAATGTGTAATAATTAATTCCTTCTAATTTGACAGTGATGCTAATGGTAAACAAAGTCGCTGCTCAGTCTTGCACAGCACATGGTGCTGTGTTGGATCTGGCAGCACTTGCCAATAGATAGGAATCCATGAAGTGAGAGCAAATAACTCATATTTTTTTAAGGGGAGACATTACATATATTGAGGAGTTTTGACAGCAGAAGTGCTTTCAGTTGCTGATGCAAACCCCATGAACACAGGCTGAGAAGAAAGACTGCAGAGCCCAAAATGGGTCAGGAGCAGAGCAGAGCACTTACTCTGGGAGCACAGCAAACTGAAAACTGCCAGCAGTGAGTCCTGTTCTTTCACAGTCTGTTATCTCACAGAAGTGCTTGTGCTTTGAGTCCTTCTTTACTTGTGAATAAAAATATTTAGTTTTAGTTTTCCTAAAAAGAAGGTATTGAAAGTATTTGGGGAGTAGGAGGAGAACTGAATTTTAAAGATTTTTACACAGTGTTCATGAAAGGATTTGGAAAGCTACATCAAGAATTATTGACAGTTTAGCTTTTTCTTAATCTTGTTTCAAATAAGAAATTATATTATTCATTAAAAGAATCTCAAGTACCTGGATTGATCAGTGACAAAATACAACACCAAAGAGAAGGGAAAGGGTATGTAGCTCTGCTGTGTTCTATCTCATGCTTGGTCAGCTTACTTATGTTAGCTTTGTTTAAACACTTTCATTTTTAAAAAATGGGAAAATGTCTTCTTAAAAGTTTCATCCATAGGTACACTCATTTAAAATAAGAATGGGTAAAAGAGAAGCTATTGTGGAATTTTTTAAATGTATTTTTTAGCCACTGCTAAGTTCTTGCTCAAGGAACTTAAATGGAGGCTGCAGTGCTCCTCATGGTAACTCTTATGTGATCCTTCCTGCTCACACAGTCCTGAACTCCCTCTGAGCCCCTCTGGCAGCTGCAGGATCCTGCACGGACCAGTGTCTTGTCCGGGCAGACCCACGTGCCACATCCCAACCCATGTTTCTGAGTAATATGAGTGACTCAGGAAACAAACACATGTGACAGCTCACAAGCAGCTCTGTGAAGGCTTCCAATTTCACACTAAACAGACACATGATCCATCACCTTCTCCTGCTGATGGTATCCTATGTATAGAGTGGTTCAGTGAAGCAGCACTGGCCCTACAGATTACCAAACTCAAAATCCTGGTTTCAGGAAACTTTTCCAAATATTCAACAAATAGATGACAGAGGAAAAGGTGTGATAAGGAAATAGAAGAGCAGAACTGCAATTAGCATCGCCTGCTCAAGTCTGATTTGTTAGTCCTTAATGAAGATCTTTGGATGCACAAAGAGAAGCAAGTCATCCTTTAAGCAGTATCCACAAATAAGAAGGATGCTGAGTGCGACAGTACCCAGCATCGGTCCTGCAGCAACATGGGAAAACAGCACAGGCTCAGTCCCCGGGCTGCCTCTTTTTTTTTCACTTACAGCAATAAAAGGGCTCAGGGTGTCTTGTGATAAACTACTGCCTGAAGCCCAACTCCATCTGTAATTGTTAGCACAGCTGATTATTGTCCCTGGCTTAAAGGAATCACCCGTTACTCTGGGCTCTGCTTCATGACTCAGCTCCTGAGCGCTGTTCAAGTGGCAGAGGGGAGAAGCTGCCAGGCTGGGATCCCCCCTCTGTTTTCTTTGTGGAAATAGGATGTGGCTTTGCACGACAGGCGTTCGTGCTCTGCGAACTGTCTGAAGGGATTACACGGAGCGAGGCCATAATCGTGTGCTCTGATATTGTTGATGTATTATAAATGATCCATTATTCATCCGCATGAGCAAAGCCAGAGGAATGGAAAATTAAAACGTGAAACTAGTGAGCACAAAAACCAAGCAAGTGATTCATGCTGTGTGGAAAATGGGCCTCACTGGGTGTAGGTCTGTAGCTCTGTAGAATTAAGTACAACTACAGGGGCTAATAATTTACCTCAGTAACAACAGTTGGCTTGCTCTCGGTCCTGAAAAATGCACATGCACCCAGGGTGAGACTTCCCCAGGTGCCTTTCAGCTCTCCCAGATGGCTGAGGGAGGTGGATTTCTGTTCTTCCCCTGTGAACATGGGGATAAGAGGGCAGAACAGATTTTGCCTAGCATGCAAAACCAACATAACAGCAATTAACCAGATTTGATTTGTCTTGTGTTCCCTCCTCTCTCATCTCCAGTTATGCTGGGTTCAGAGAGTTTCTTTTTCACTCTCTATTCCAAGCCCTTCTCCTCTGGGGGAGTTCTGTAAGAAACATGAATTCCACCACCTGCCTCCTGCAGAGCTGCAGGAGAAGCTGGAAGGACTGGGCACATTGCATGGGATGTTCAGAGTTTCCAGCATGACCCCCTCAGTGACAGCTTTCTGCTCGCCTTGCTTTCATAATTTTCAGCTCCAAGACTAATTCTGAAAACACATCCATAATGCTGTGGCCTTGGACTATTCTTTCCCTGCATTAGAATATTTATATAGTCCATTTTTCCAAGGAATCACAGCAGAAAAGCTGCAGAATGGCTTGTCTGATTATTCTCTCACTCCTTGCTGTAAAGGTTCTTTCATCTCTTCGCTGAACAGTGAAGTTTCAACAGGGAAAAGCAAATGAAACATGGTTTATATTCAGATATAAAATTCTCACTCAAAGAGAAATGGATTTTTTTTCTCTGGGGAAAAAGAATTAATTTCCTCTCCTGGATTTTGAACTTTATTCCTTCCTTAAAGATCTTTCAGTGAGAAATGAAGGACCCATTAACCATCTCCAAACTGATCATGCACTACAGAAAACCAGAAGCCCTTGGAGGCGATGGGAAGTCCACAAGCAACAAACTGAAACTTTAAAAACTAGTAAAGGAATGAAGGAGTGAAACATCCCAAATGCCCAGTTAGTCAGTTTTATTATCATATCGTGTGTGGTCTCTGTGAAAATCTAGCCACATCTCACAAACTCTGAGACCATCAAAAAGATGTTGCATGTGCACACCCCATAATAAAGCTATTAGATACTCAAGAGGAGGTTTCTAATGTGAGTCATGCTACCCAGGAAGAGATGAGGCAGGGCAGCCAATTCACTTTTAAACAGCAGCATGAGCCTAGTGCAAAATCAGCAAATCCAGATGACCTGGTGATATGGTTTGAAGCTGGCTCCCTGCCAAGTCTCCAAACCTTACCACAAGAAGTGTCCCCCGTCCCCCCCCAAACCTCAGGGAGAAGAGAGAGAAAAACAACCAAGAAAACCTGAAACGAGAGAGAGACAGCTAAAGTAATATATATATAAATATATTTACACTTATGTTACAGTTATATACAATTGAAATATATATACAATTTCACAAGGGAACGGGAAGGGGGAAGGGAAAAGGAACAAAATCAAAATAAAATATACATATATCCCGATTAGTAGCCCAATACTAACTAAAAGAGTTAGCAAAGAAATATCTCACTACTCTCCTTGGGACAACCGAGAGTCGCTCTGGAACGATCGCCGGCAACCTCCACTTGCTCCAAGGTCGGCAAGGCCTCACCAGGCCTCGCTCCCCAACACGACAGACTCAACAGCAGGGAACCTGCACCTCCAAACCGCCAGAAGGAAAGAGAGCAAAGGCCTTCCCTCCTTTCTTCTTATAGCCTGCCTACGTAAAAATTGTAGGGAATACTGGGTAAATTTGGACCCTTGCTTGGCTACAAACTGGTCGCCAAGGAAGGCCTAGCCTGAACTACCACACCTGGATATCACACACAGTGTTTTATTTGCAACCTCAGAAATGCCTAAATCTCAACCAAGCTGCAAATCTAACTCCCTGCACTGATTTGAAGGAAGGAGGGAGAGTGCAGATGCAAGCAATAGCTTCAAAGATTTATCTGTGATCTGTAGCACCCACCTAGCTCTACAGAAAAATTGGAGAGAGGAGGACCAAGGGTTGTGAGACAAAGGAGGAAGAGCATGGACGAATTGGTTCTGGGTGACTGCACAGAGGAGAAGCCTTACTGAGACCTTAAAAGACAGCTGGGAAAATGGATGAGTTTCAGGTACAGCATTAGTCTTTCATTTTCTTAGTTTACACTTTTTTAATCTCTAGCAGCCTTTGACTTTTAAGAAAGGAACAAGTTATAACAGAGCAGCACTTCAGAACAGCCCTTGGGGTGCCTATGAACCAGAACAGGTTTGGGAATCGGCAGCTCAAGGCCCACAGTCATCATCTAGTGAGCTGCAAAAGGAAAAAGTCATCCTGCCAGATGTTACCTAGAGCCTTCCAGCAAGGCTGCACGTTAATTTTAAGAAACAACCACTTTATGAAGACCAAACTGACCAGGAGCTGGGCGCAGCAGAACAGTGCCAGAGCCAAGATGGTGGGAACATTGGGTATGCGCTCCGGATCCAGCCAACATGAGACAGACAGGAGCCTGAAGCAGCCCTTCATTCCCAACCACGGCAAGATTTTCTTAGCTACCTAACTTAGTTCAGTGGCCTTACTTGTTCCCCCTTACAACTTCCCTGTTTCTGGACAGAACATGTCGCTACCAGGAGCACCCATCCCTTGGGGCAGGAGAAGATGGCAGCACATAAGCCTCTGCTTGGGACAAGTCTTGCAGATGGTAAACCTGGAGAGAGGATATAACAGACAGAAACTGTAGGGTGGAGGGATTAGGCTCAAGTACAGGTTTGACCTAGTCAAGGCTTGGCCCAGGAGAGCACATCTTCACCTGGACTGCGTGAGAAATGTGATGGAAACCTCAAGAGCTTTTGGAGACAGATGTGGGCAATGCAGAAGCTGGAATTTAATAGGCAGAACAAGGAGGAAGAGAATGTTGGGAAGATGGGTCTGGTGGGAAACAATCCTCTCAGCTCTGTAGCTAAGATTTGCCTTGTGCACTTTCTGCCCACCAGAACTGCATTTCACAAATGCTCCAGCACACAAGTTCATAGGGAAGACCCTGCAGGAAGAACTTGTGCGTATATTAATAGTAGATGAAGAAACTGAGTGGTGTGGCTTCTCTAGCCAAGGTGTCTCCAGTAATGGCCAAACAACACAATTCCTATCTTAGACCTCGAGCGTTCAAGACAAAAGTTAGGACCGACCAATACACAGAGGACCCACAGCTGGAAATTCATGAACTATTGTAATTTCCCTGGAAAGCCTGGAAATCTATGTACAAGTGGTTTTCACTCATGAAAGACGTAAGCTTTTTAAAGTAGCACTTTTCCAGCAGAAAGAAAGGTGGTGCAAATAAAAAAATACTGGTTTTAATTTTGACTGCACCTGCTGACACTGACCTGGTGGCAGATGGAACACATTGAATGTTTCATAACACATAAATACTGTGTCCCTCCGTACAGGGTGGACCCAGGACTTTACACAGTCTGATACACTGAATGGCCACCCTTTCTCCTGTACCTACTGACATCTCACAAAGCAACTAAAAGCTGATTTCAAAGCCAGTGATCCTTCCTGGGGGTCTCACAGCCTTTTGTATCCTTTTGTCTTTCATTTCAATCAGCCATTTCAATAATGTCAGTTCACCACTGTCCTCAAAACAGGGATATATCCCTCAGGTTTGGGCACATTCATAAATCTGCACATCTATCAGTGATCACAAACAATGAAGGACAAGCACAGTTGGTAGCAATAAGGGTGTAGCTAAAGGCTTTTGCATCAAGTCACACCTTCACCCAACCTCTAGGCTGAGAAGTCTGTGCATTCTCCTAGTCCAGAGAAGGGTGAGACTGAGAATACCAAGAGCCAGTGTGGGTTGATGCCTGGTTAGAATCCTTCCATGATCCTTTGAAGTATCCATACAAGACAGAGCAGCAAGAATTACGAGAAAAATGACACCCTCAAGCCAAGACAGACTTCTATTCTGAAAAAACTACTTAAATGCAATCTGCTGCTGTGTAATATATATGCCAGAGGGACAAAATATGGTGTAAAGATCTCAGCAAGCTGAGATCCAGCTTACATATTTGGCCTGTTTAATCCAAGGATGAAAATAATTACACAAAGTCAGTCTAAGCAATCCCAGAAGGATTTGAATATATGAAATATAGTCATTGCGAGAAGCGGAAGGAAGGGAGAACTACACCAGTTTCAGTTCCCCTTGGCTTTCTTAGGCTTATGTGTGAATTTGGCCCAGAAAACTGTCTGGCACTGGGGATGGTGATCATTCATCCTTTCTATTTGCACAAGAATGTGGGAAGGGCTTAGAAAAAGCTCCTCTTCTCCCATCTGGGGGCCTGGGTGGATGCCAGTTAAGTTCAGTGATGCATAACCATTTCAAGAAGCTCCTTGCCACTCGCTATTTTGCAGGCATTTGTAAAGCAAGCAAATGTACATGCCACAGCAGCACCTAGGTTGCTCTGTCAGGATGGGGAGTATCTTACTTTTCTCTGCTTGCCGTGACAGCAATACCAGGCAAAGGGAAATAAAACCAGTTTATCACCTTAGCACACATCCAACAAGATTTTCAAACCCCAGCAGCCGGGGAAAAGCAAGGGAAGAAACCTAACCTAAAAATCTACACAGGTAGAAAGTCTTGATGTGGTATGTGCTCAGAGAAGCAAGACACTGCATCTTCTTGAGGGCACCAGGTGCCTCTCCTCCTGCACATCAGCAGCAAGGCAACATGCAGCAAAGCAACAAGGTGTGCTGCAAGATGGGAGCTCCTACCTGGAAGCCGTGGGCAGGTTTCAGTCCCGGTCTCAGTCTCCTGGCTGACAGCTGTCCCTGCTCAGGTGAATGAGGTGCTTTGGGTCATTCATGCACCCAGGTCCCAGGGTGGGGCCAGTGGGGAGGCTTTGGCTCCAAACCCCGCCCCACATCATGTGAGCCTTCCTGGTGAGGTCTTCCCAAAGGCCACTCCCGTCTCTCATGTTTCTGCAAACCCTCGGGAGCCTCTCTGTGTGTTGAGTGGCCAATTGCAGACAGTCTGCCTTACTTTTGAGTGCTCGCCAAGACTTCGTTTGTTTTCTCTTCTGTTTCAAACATTCTTTGTGTCTTTCTGGCTCGATTAATTAGCTACA
Source organism: Pseudopipra pipra (assembly GCF_036250125.1). Lineage (NCBI taxonomy): Eukaryota > Metazoa > Chordata > Aves > Passeriformes > Pipridae > Pseudopipra > Pseudopipra pipra. The sequence goes on from NC_087554.1 coordinate 56,965,997, forward strand.
ATGCTCAGCCTCTCCAGTTTTTAAGTGCTGCCCAAATAATATCTGATCAGACACAGAGAGACTTTAAAGCCCAGACTGAAGCCATGGTAGAAAAGGAGGGTGCTCTCTGCCTATGGCAGGTTCATCCAGTGGATGCACAGAACATCTGAGAAGACATGGTGGCTTGGGGGTTAATGTCATGGTAGGGTTTGTACCTTGGTTTTTGCAGTGCCCTGCAGCCAAAACTACCACATCTTTGCTCCCAGTCCTGGCACAGATCACTGAATTAAGGTAATAGCGAGGTCGCTATCAACACCTGCAGTTGCAGGGACATAGAGTGGCTGGGACTTAGAGAGGATGACACTGCAAACTCATTGGCTGCAAGGGAATATCTCCAAGGATTCCTCAGAAGCCATAAAGAGTGAGAAGACTGAGGAAGAAGCACCTGAGGAATGGGAGGAATAGTCTGAGACTGCTCAGAGGAGAGGTAGGGAGAAAGACAGAAAGGCCATGCATAGCCAAGAAAATCAGGAAGAAAAACAGGCTCAGATATTTGAAGTGATTCTGTCAGATGGACCATCAAACTGCGTTTTACAAGTTTGTCGAAGCTGGACCATTCTTAAAGCCCCATGATGTTGCTTGTCTTTACCTACCAGAAGGCAGTTTGTCCAGGGGTTAAAACTGCAGTTTTCAGCCATGTGGCAAGCTGTTGTAATCTGTCTCTATTACATAACCCAGCAAATATTTTGCTAAAGTTCAGTTTAATTGCAGGATTGATGGTGCTGAGAGGCATATTCTCCTTTATGAGTTTTTCCCCTTTGGAAATCAGGGTAGTGGCATGCAAATGGCAGCTTTTCCTCTGTTTGACTAAATCAGTGGCCGAGCAAAGGCACTGTGTTCCCCCTCATACCAGCCATGTTCTGCTTACAAGGAAAAGGTTAACATATCTCCTTTCCTTACTCACTCCTGCTGTGGCACAGAACAGAGATCAGAGTGCAAGAGACAAGCATGACACAAGTCAAGCAAAGAACTGGAAATAGGGTAGGGAGGAGGTAAGTTGTCCTTAGACCAAATTAGGTGGAGCCCAGCTATTCTTGTGCTGTTTTGCTGAGGTCTCTCTGGATTAAGAGAGGACACAAAGGGGAAGGGAGTGAGACAAGAAAAGTCTTGTTATTTTGCTTTTCCCTGAGACTGTTTATGGGTTGCTTGACATAATTTCATGATCATTCATGGCAAAGCTTTCCTAGGATGTTTTCTTCCTCCTCCCTCTAATGCCACTGTTGCCTTTCTGGTGATGCAGGATCTGTGTAGTTCCCTCCAAGTCTCCTATTTTCTTCTGCTTCTCCTCATGTGTGTAGGGACTGAAGACCAACCATGCTTCTCCCTTCTTATCATGTCGTTGGCCCTTCTCTGAAATACAGAGAACAGCTGTTGAAGGCTCAGAAACACCGACTGCTGGGCCACATCACCAATTGCTCTGTTCTTCACAACAGCTTGAGATCCAGCTTCTTCACACCTTGCTGCTGAGAATCACCTTTTTCATCATTTCCATCCCTTCTGTTTTAATCCTTTCTGGTTTTCTAATCACAGCTTTAATCCCCATTCACTAAAGCTTTTTGTAGTCCAACTACCTCTTCCAGTTACACTAGTGTGAATCCAGAGTAAATCTGCTGGTGTAATTGGGATTATAAGATATGAGATGACTGTATGTTCCATGAGCCAGAGCCAAAACCAATGTCACCATCGTCAGCATCTTTCTTGCTACTGTTCCCAATATCAAAGAGAGATTGTAGTCTGGGAATGGTGATACTAATCATCAGACATGGAGTTAAGTTGCATAATTTGCCTACTTCAACCTTCTCCAGATGCTTTTCAGCCATTAATTAAATATAGGAGCCCAATAAAGACAAGGGTTATCATTTTCAGGGTGAGGCACTAGGAAGGCAGCAATATCAAGAGTCTAGTCTGCCAATATCAAAGGCACATATCAAGAGTCCAGCCTAGCTGTGGTGAAATCCTACACTGAATTTATTAGCTCAAAATCAGCAATAGAATTCAAAAGAAAAGTCCCTGACTCTCGTCCCTGTCCTACCAAAATGCTGGTCCCACTGGAAAAATGGGTGCCACAGAATGGGTGCTGCGTCTTTTCCATGCCACAGTTGTGTCAAATTTGGAGTTGTTGGAGAAATCCTTTCTTGTTGTTTGGTTAAATATTGTCAGAGGAAATTTGAATATGACTGTCTGTGACAAGCCACTCCATATGGCATTGGCTTCTCTGGGGGCTATCACATTTCCCCTTCCACTCCATGGCAGCAGGCTTCCAGATCCCTTAGAATTCAGGGGTGGATTTACCCCTTTCATGCTACTGCTGAGTCCCAAAGGGATTTACTGATGTTGATCATCAGTCCAAGCTGAGCATTGCTTTGATACTGCCAGGCTTTGAAAACAAAAGTGTGAAGAACCTGATCTGTTCTTGATTCATCCACATCCACAGCATCTCTCCTGAAAAACATCTGATGCCACAGTAGCTTAAAGCATTCTGCCCCATGCTGTGTGTCATGAATTTTAAAAAAAAACAAACAGAAGTCTGGAAAACTTCCCAGATGGTGCAGTGCATTTGCCTTCTGTGCCCTAAGAAAAGGGTGAAGGTGGTAGGGCTGTTTCCTCTTCTTTTTTTGTCCATAGGTGTGTGTCATGTTCTCGCACTGGGCTATTCTGCTGGTCTGCTAGTTTGCTGTGTGCTTCATTAGAAAAAGTTTGTGTTGAGGTGAGATGGAAAGCCCTGTGGCAGTGAAGATGAAACAATTTTGTCTCTTATGAATTCTATGAACATAGCATTAAATGCAGGTAAAAGAGTGCATGTGTAATGCAACCATGTAATTACAATTCATTTACTAGCACTAATTTACTAATATTTCTCCCACAGTGATTCTAACAACTAGATAGATTTATTTTTAATTTTTTTTTACAGCCTGTTCTGACAGAGGAAGTCACACTGATAGAAATCTAATGGTGCAATTGTACTGAAGAAAACTCTGCAAGCCCAGCCAGGACTAATTACTCCAACCTCAAACCTGGCTGCTCTCCTCACGGCGAGGCTCTGTGCAGGCACATGGACTGGCAGGGTTAGTAGAGGAACAAACTAATGGAGACACAGGAATGAAAGGTTACAGTTGTGCAACTCTTATGGCCCCAAAATACTTCGACACAAAATGAGGGTGTTACGCCAGCAAGGTACATAGACACTACTATTTAGTCATAGTCATATAACCCTAGTATACATATAGGTTTAAGTCTAAAAAAATCTGGATCTGGTGGGCATTTTCAAACTCATCTGTGTCTCGTGACTGAACAGAATTATGTAATTGTCTGTGTTGCCATAAAGGCAGGGGTGTATCCTTTGGTGTTTTAGGGGTTGGTGGCCTTCACTTCCTAGAATGAACAGGCTCTAGCGTTGGCTGGCCAGGATGGAGAAAGCTCCCTTGTGCCTTTTCTTTCACAGCAACATTGCCCGTGGGAACTGTTGGTTATCCCCTCTCCTCACTGCCACATCATCCCCAAAGGTTCACTCTAAGTTAGACCAGGGAGAAAACAACCCTCCTGCAACCTCACTGCCAACAAAAACCTCATGGGGATATCCCACTGCTAAGTAATGAGCCCTGAGCACCCCACACATCCAGGTTACCCATGGTGGCTGCACTGGCAGACGCTACGGGACAGATGCACTGGGGATGGGATTGTGGTTGGGACAAGGGTGTGAGGCACAGAGCTTCTGGAAAACACTTCATCTGCACAGGACACCAGCACTGGGAGACTATGTGTGCTGCAAGCTCGGATCCAGGATTATTTTGCAGCCACTCCTCTGTATGGACAATCCCAGCCTTGCTGTTTGTTTGACTGTTTGTCTTGGCAGCGAGTCCCCACATTGAAGCGAGGGTGTCATTTATCTCTGGCGACAGCGCTCAGCAGATCGAGGAGCAATAGCAGCAGCCCCAGAGGCACTGGCTGGTGGGGGCTCTCCCTGGCATTTGCTTCACATTCCTCCACCTCTCACACAGTAACAAGGGCCCTGGAAAAGAGGCTGCTGCAGCCAGAGTGCCTTGGACAGAAACAGATGGTGCACAAAACACTGGGTAAAATGCATTGTGAGCTCAAATTGCTCAGGGAAGAGCACTCTACCAAAGCGGACTTGAGATGTCTGTTGATTCTTCTTCCTTCTTGAAGTTTTGAAATGCAGCAGTAAAGAAAAATCAGCATTTTTCAGCTGGTTTTGGTTTGCTGCTGGGGTATGTCCGTTCCTCACATGAATCAGAAGCTGTGGCAAACACAATGTGCTGTGCCTCTGACGGGTACATACCATCCCCATTTCTTGCAGCTAGATGGAGAACAGCAACACACTTCATTGCACAGAGGATGGACAAAGAAAGCTTTGTTGCCTGTGGGGCTCTGCCATGCCGATGTTTCTTTTCCACTTGTGCTCATAAGTCACCAAAGGGCCCGTGCGTACCCATTGGAAATAGAAGTGTGAAACTAATAACTAAAAATATAAACTCTGGAGGGAACCAGATGAGTCAGGAGGGAGAGAAGACAGAGAGAAGCCAGAGGCATGCAATTTACTGAGCCTGATTCATGATGCTGGCAGGGAGCTCCCTGCCAGAGCCAGATGAATCAGATTCCCTTTCAGTCTGTGCTGGCACCACAGTTATTTTGGTGTCACCATGGGTAGAACAAGAGTAGATATTGGGAAGTATTACTGGGCAGAGAGTGAGTGTCTGCTGAAACTGAAACAACTTGTGTCATATTAACATTATATTCACTGAAAGAAGTAAAGGGAGGAAAAATGAAATATGCTGGTGTGCCAGGTCAGAGCTTCTCCTGAGAGTCAGGGAGGGTGTTCCTCACCCAAGCTGGGGGTCTGGCTCCTACAGGTTTTGTTTATCTCTGTCTCGTAATGGGGCTGGAATAGGTGCTGTTGCAGCTCATAGACAAACATCTTGAGAAAATATTTCTAAGAAAAAAAAGTGCAACTGAGCTGGCATTTTGTTTTAGATCCTCAAAATTTGTGTACCATATTCAGCAGCTCTTAAGATGAAGTGGACACCCAGCCTTTGGCATGGCAAATAAAATCAGAGAAAAAGGGATGCCACTGGGCTTTTAGTGTTTTTCAGGATGTCACAGCTTGCAATGGAGTCCTGCTCAGGAACTTTCACAGCTCCAGCTGATCTCAGGAACCCACTTGTTATTCTCACACAGTGCAAAGATGAGCCCGACAGCTGAGAAGCAGCAATCTTGCGGTTCAGGTGCCCGTTCAGGTGCCCATTCAGGCAAAGGGCTAAGGCACGTATTTTGCTTTGACCCTGTGCTCCAATCCAGTGGCAATCAAGAGGCCCTGCACACTTGCTCGAGTATCTTACTGAATGGGGGTCTTTTAAAATGGCCATTAGCTTCTGAAGATTTAGATGATGCCCCAAACAAGGTAAAGAATAGATTTAGAAAATATTTGTGCTAGAAGGACCTTTATATTTTGGGATTTGGCCAATTGCCACAGTTTGCTGATGCAGACGTTCTCTTCTCCTACTTCTTGTTCCAACTCAAAAATTATCCATGAAAAACATGTTCATCAACAAGTGCAAAGTGCTCCCAGCATCCTCCAGATGTCAGATCCAAGTGCATGCCTGTGCTTGCCTGGCTGATAAAGAAAACTGGCAAATTTTTGTTTATCTGTTTCTCACCTGTGTCATCATGGCAGTCAGCTAAAGCAAGGGCAGATGAATATAGCCAGCAGAGACAGCAGCTTGCAAAATGAGCCTATTTTTAACCAGCCCTCCTTCCATGCTGTGGAGGAAACGAGGCATTTAATATGCACTGCTTGATGTGGGATCCATGGTGTGGTTTCCCCCACCCTCGTTGGGATGAGCCTGCCTCATCACCATGCTGATATTCCTTTCTCAAACCCATATTACATGCCTGGGCAGCCAGCCAGCCTACCTGTCTGAGGAAAACAGAGCTGCTTTTCCCTGCCACACCCTGACCTCTGAGGGTGAGATAACCCATTGTCAAGAAACATCAGCAATAACTGTTTGGAAAACAGATGCCTGTCAGATTTCACATGCAGCCTTCTTTCCCTGCCCCGTCCTTTCCCAGCACAGACATTGCTGTAGGTGCCATGGTCCTGCTCCTGCTCTGCACCTCCCAAGCACTGGGATCCAGTTGATGCTGCGGCATGACCCAGTGCAGAAGATGCTCCCCTTGTGTGTAACCCACAACAGCATCCTTTCACACCACCAGAAAACTGGTACCAGAGAAATAACAACCCATGTTCATTACTTGGTAGAGTTTTGATTCCTTAGCCAAAAAAAAAAAAAAAAAAACAACCAAAAATCCAACCCAAACCTTTTTGTTGATCAGTGAGGAAAACCTGGAGGTTTGTTCTGTGGAGTGCTCTGTTAGTGTTCTGATTTTGTTTCTATTAGGTAGCACCCAAAAGTCCCAAGAAGGTCTCTGATGTGGTAAATAGTAAGAGTCACAAGAGCCACAAAACTAGTTTGTTTGCTAAATAAGTAAATCTGTACAGGCAGACAAACATTAAGAAAATGATACTACTGGAAAAGTCACATTTATAAAAGAAAATATTTTCACCAGAACTATGTCAAACATATTTTGAATAAATCATATTAAAATACTGTCAGAGTGTAGTCCTAAAACATTTTGCTATAACCTTATAGCGATTCAATTAGTTAATCTAAACACCAGGTAACAAGCGGGAGTTAGACTGTATCTTTTTGTTGGATGGAGAGATATGACTTGAGTTGTCTCCTTGATTTCAACAAAACAATTTAGGAAATAATAGGACTGGGAGTTTAACAAACAATTTCTGACTTTCCATTGTTTTGGAAAATATAATCCTAACTATTTACAAAAGAAAACAGAAATAATCAGACTTTTTTTTTAAAAAAAAAGCTATCTACTTTTAGGCTATCAAAATGTTTACAGACTGTGTTTTGTAGATTATAACTTCTTCTACAAGAATAAATAGAGAGGAAATTTATTGCAGAATGTAGATAAACACAGCTTTTTGTATATTTTAGGGAGAAAAAGATACTGTAGAAATTTCAGATTCTTGGCATTTTTGTAGACACAACTTTAAGACTACAAGTTGCTTATTTTAAAACAGGTCAATCTCTGCATAAACTAAAGAGCAGATTTGTAATTTATTGATACTCTTCTGCCAGCTAAGAACTGTTTTTCATTACTCCTTTGACTCATTCCTCCAGTCATCAGTGTTCTGCTTCACTGATATTTTATATTAAAATATGTATCTTTTCCCCTTTAAAAAAAAAATAGGTTAAATCACTAATTTCCTCTGCTCTGCAGTAGGGAAACCCAGGAAAAAAAGCCCTTCTCCCAGAGTGCCGTGTTGTCCAGCCAACAGATCGAATACAGAGCATAGGACACGTTGAATTTGCAAACATACACTACATGGCACAGCTTTATCTATTGTAAATGCCAGGTGGGCTGTATCATGCACTGACTCCTGCTACTTGCTTCCTAGCTGCTATGAGAGATGAAGGGCAAGCTCGTGAATTAAGGCATGCAACCCAAAACAGGTAAGTTAGACACAGCTGAATTTAATTTGTTTACTGAGTCAAAAGTTCCTTTAAGCATAGCTTCAACATAATGCAGGAAAGTTTAGAGGAGGTAAGGACAGGCTTTTCTTAACTCTATTTTTCCTTATCTGATTCATGCAGCATCAGAGAAAGCCACACCCCAGCAGCTGCAGGGTTTGCCTGGGAGGTTGAGTCGCAGCGAGAGCAGAGCACAGGAAAGCAGAAGCAGAATACAGAAAATTATAGAAAATGTAAGCCCACCACTGGCTGGAGATCCTGGCCAGTTAGGAAGAACTAGATGAAAGCAGTCACACATCTTGGTAGATTATGGTGGTACAGCAATAACAAGGGAGGAAAACTTTGTCTTTTCAGAGGCTCCCGGTGAAGAATCAGTCCCAATCCAGAGGAGGAGACGGAGACTTTGTGATTCTGTGCTGCAGGAAAAGTGCAGCTAGACTGAAACTAAATGCTGACACACTCCCCAGCCTCTCGGTGAATATACATCCTTGGATGCCAACCAGATTATTCCGGGCTGCCCTGCATTGCATTATGCATCACTGATCACTGCTTGCAGAGCTGGAGCTTCAGGTCATTGCAGAGAGAGGAGGAGTGGTGTGGATGTTCCTAACAGAGTCTGAAGACACTTAGGGAGATTGATGAAGGATGCCAGGGCTGCCAGGCTGCCCGATTGGCTGCTGCACTCCCCAGGCTCCAGCTGAGAGGCCACACTGACACGAGAGCACAGCAGCCTCCCAGTGATGGAGAGAGCCAGGATTAGCAGAATGGGGAAGTATTCTGCATACTTCCCTGGGAAAACGCAGGGAAGCGTGCAAGGAGGGTGAGCAGACACTGGGATTTTAACTTCTCTGTGAGGCAAGGCCTGACCCAACCACCCCTGAAGCCAGCAGAGGAGATCCCACTCATCTGTCAGTGCTTAAAATCACATACTTAATCCCTGGACACACATCAGAGGAAGGGGTTTGGGGTACATCTTGGAAATGAACTTGTATTCCTGGCTAGCTACTTACCACCACCAAGGATGAAGAAGAAGAAGATATATATCAGATTTTCTGTGTTGAACTTATGCTCAGACATTTCGTTAGTAATTAGTAATTAGTAATTTTTACAAAACATGGAAATCATGCTGCCCAGTCCACATTCAACCAGCCTGGGGCCAAAAGCAGCTGCTGTGCAAGAATGTGCATTAGGTCTGATCCAGTGGTCACTGAGATCAATGGGACAAGTTTCCCTGATCCTAGTGGGAGCTGAGGAGAAAACTAGAGTAACCAGCATGAGCCAGGAGGCCAGTGCTGCCAAAGACAGGGAATTTGCCCATACCATCACCCCTGTTTTCTGACTGTGAGTGTGGCACCAGTATTGGTGAGGAGCACGGGACAGGAAGAGACTTCAAGGCTTCATGCTAGAGTTGGCTTCCTTGGCATTTATGTCAAGGAAGGCAACACATGTGGCTGGACTGCTTATGGTACCCACCTTAGATAATTCCTCCTGAATACCGTAACCCCCATGACACCCGATTAACTGGGCCCAACCAGGACTGTGGGGTTTTGGTGTCTCAAAGATCATAGGAGAGGTGACTCCCTATGAAGTCGGGTCTGTGGACTTGTGAGGTCAGGGTTCAACTCCCATGGCTTTAGATGTCTACAGAATAAAAACGTACCCATTGTCAAAGGACTACAGTCATCCAGCCATTTGTGGCTGTTAAGAGACTGTGCCCCTGACTTCCCTGTCTGTATTGACCATGCAACCTACAGTCTTGACTCCATGACTGTAGATCCTTGAACCGCCCTGGGAGCCCAGATATCAAGCTTAGGTGTGCAGACCTACAGTTACTCACAGTTAGGTGAGAGGAATGCCACCACAGGTGTCTGTGGGACTGTAGATGCCTGTGATGAGGTGAGCAGAGGATCAAGAGATGAGACTGAAGCCTGTGTTAAATAAATCAGCCCATATTAACCAAGTGCCACAGTGCTGGGCCAGTGCCTGTGACAGACACAGCCTTCACTATAGGATGTCAGTGTAAGGTCACAACTGCTCTGCCTGAAATGAGGATATGCACCATCTCAGCACAGTCTATAGAGGCACCACTTGGGTAGGAGCAGTAGTGGCAATTGATAAATGTTTTGTTAATTATATCTCTAAGCTTTATATTCTGCTAACTATACCTGATGGCATAAATCCTTGAGCAGTCCAAGGCCCCCAGCTTGTCATTGCTCAAACATGGAGAAGATGGATCAGAACATAGAGTGGTGACTCAGGGATTTTCTGTAAGCATAGGATGTGGTTTCTTCTATTTGCAGAACCAGCTGATGAAGAGAGCAGTGTGGCATCTGACAAGTGAATTATTCTTAGTGCAGCAGGGGAATAAAAATCCATGTGTTGTTTCCTACTGTTGAAAGCCCTTTTAAAAATATGCTTTTGAACATAGTAAAATATTTAGTGAAGATGACAACAGTTGAAGTAAAAATGCAGATGCAAGCACATGTGCATGCACACACAGGAGAACAGCTCAGCTGGAAGATCCCCTAATTTACTCATTTCAGCCATGTGTTTGCACCTACAAAGCCAAAATATTTTTTGTTGCAGACATCTTTGGTTAGCTTTATTTTTGCTTCTGATGTTGGTGGTGAATTCCTGTAATATGCAGAAAGTGTGCAGGATACAGAATGCACCAATATGTCACCATCCAGCACAGGAAGCAGCAGGGCAGGACCTGGAAGAGATCCATAACTGGAGACTAGATTTAAATGAGGTTTCAGAGCTTGAATCATGACATGTGAAGAAATTAGTCCAGCACTGTGCTGCCAGGCACCCCAGCTCTCTGCTTGGGCTGCTGTCTCATGCTGAACACAAATACACTCTGGAGATACCTAATTTCTATTGCCCAAGAGATTGGATCTCTCCTGGATGGGCCCACAGATGTCCTATGGGAGAAGTTTAGTCGATCTGGTCTCCTGAGCCTGCTGAGGCTTCAGACATGATCTGAGGATCCAGACTGGATTTCCAGACATGTTTTGTTATGTGTCTTTGGAGCATAATTTATCCATGGTAGCAGGTTTGGGTTTGTCCACCTGCAGTGGTTTAGAGTGGCACCCACTTTTGTCATAACAAACCAGTCCATGGAGCACTCTCCTGGCACACAGGTGGTCTGGGTTCAGTTCTGTCCTTGCTTTGTGAGGGTGAGAGTTTGGATCCACATTTTCCTTATCTCAGAAGAACCAGAGACATAAAGATGGAGCTGCATAGGATCTAGAAAATATTTTCTCTTGATACCATTAGGAAAGGTCCATATCTCTTGCTGAATGCATTCCATCAGAGTCTTCACAAATGCAGATGGAGGGAAGGTGACAGCTCCTTCGTGAATGAAATGGCCATAAATCAGCAGCTCCTTGCTCTTGGACCAGATGTCACCACGGTGGCAGTCACTGCTGAAACGTGGGGTTATCTGACATGCTACTGGAAAGGACCAAGATTTGGAATTGCACAACCACACAGACCTGCTGTCCAACCTCTGCCAGCGCAAAGCTCAGCCTGTCTTCCCAAAGCTCTTCTCAACCTTCCTGCTGCTCTCTGCAAGCATTTGCAACCTGTGAATAGGACTAACACTGCAGTTTTCTGAGCACGCCCTTTTTCTGTAAAATCCAAGTGTCTTATCCTCTGCAAATGTCCTCTTTCCATTGCTCATTATGTCTAGCCAGGTGGAGAAGCCCTCAGGGCTGGCAGCTGGGTCTGATGGCCTCAGGGAAAGTGTGTCATGGAAATATGCACAGATGACAGAAGAATAGGGAAAAGCAATTGCAATGTGCTAACACTCCCTCTGGGGCTGTGAACAAAAATAAGATAAAAAGACAATGCCAGACCTTTCTCGTGACATTTTGTACCCCAGAAGGGTTGGGGTGGGGGAGGAGCAGCCCCTGGTGCAAGTACCCCAGGGAGATGTAGTTTGGGAAAACTGCCGGTCCGGGGGCCTTTTTCCATCTGCTGTGCAGCCGTGCTGGTCTGTGTCCCTTTACTGCTTGTCATGTCCCCTAGACCAGGCTGAGTTGGCCATGGTATGGCAGAGCTGCAAGGCCTGACCAGGCCACCAGCTGAGCAGTGTCCCAGAGCAAGGCAAAGTCATCACCTATCAGAAGTCTGGTGGTGTGGTATTTCTGGGCCCTATGTTTCCCACTGAGTCTACAAAGACCCAAAAGCGAGGTGTTGAGGGAGCATGTTTGCATGACTAAGGAAGGGAATAACTTTAATTTTCAAGGAGGGACACATACACTGCAAGTTAATTTTCAAGTATTTTTTAATAGTCTCTGTAAAGAGAAATGCACCTCTGAGGGGAGATTACCACCAGTGTTGAAGACACACATACCTTTCAGTTACTGCACAGAGAGCCTGGAAGGTGGGTTTGGTCCAGTTTCTCCATTTCCTTGTGTGCACATGGGTATGTAGTGCCCATCCAGCCACCTTAGGGCTCCCAGACATCTGTATGGGTCTGGCAGATCCGACACAGGACCCAGGATAAACCTGTCCCCTTCCAGAGAGGCCAGCCAAGGCAGGGCTGGATATCATGGTCACCCTAGAGAGCACCACTTGCCTTTGTTTGGACAGCTGAACCTAGCCAAGGAGGCTGCACTTTTACATTGTTAAAGCTGAGTCAACACATCTGTTCTGGATCTTGACAATTCAAATAATGGGTGGATTGAAATTGTTCTGAGATGCATATTTATTTTTCTACATTATGTCCTACTTCTTCTGTTTGATTTCCTCTTTCCCTTGCAGTTCAGTGCTTCCAAACACTGCAGCACAAGTGAAGATGGCTCCTCAAAGGAGCTTGTATTTCTGTTATCTCCGTATGTGCTTCCTCAATAGCAACACTACTTTGGCTTATTGTTAGAAACTTCCTTCTCTGGACATGTGATCTAGTTCATTTCACAGCTGAGACTCCTCCAGTAGGATTTATGGCTCTGTCCAGGCACACCATGTTCCCTCTGCATTGTTGGAGCAGGGCAGCCTGAGCAGGAGCACGATGGCAGGGTGAGAGCAGGGCACAGCCCGGCCGCTGGCTGGCGTTGGCTGCAGCACACCTGGTCTCCTTCCCCAGCTCGCAGATTTGCACAATAACACCATAGTCTTCCCATGAATATAAATGCTACCAGAAAGTAAGGGCTAGAAATATACTTCCTACAGGTATCACAGAATCATAGAATAGCGAAGTGAGTAGGCTGGAAGAGACCTTTAAAGGCCATATAGTCCAATTCCCTGCAAAGAGCAGGGACATCTTCAACTAGAACAGGTTGCTCAAAGCCCCATCCAACTTGACCTTAAACACTTCCAGGGATGGGGCATGGGCCACCTCTCTGGGCAACCTGTTCCAGTATTTCACCAATTCCATTGTGAAAAACTTCTTTATATCTAATCTTTTAGTTTAAAACCTTTCCCCTTTGCTCCATCACTGTGTTCCCTTGTAAGAAGTCCCTTTCCATCTCTTTGGAGCCCCTTTAGGTGCTGGAAGGTGCTATAAGGTCTCCCTGGAGAGCAAGCCCAGCTCTCTCAGCCTGTCTTCATAGGAGAGGTGCTCCAGCCCTCTGATCATCTTTGTGCCCTCCTCTGGACCCACTCCAGCAGGTCCATGTTGTATCCTGAGCAATTCCTCCAAGTGTCAGCTAGGTCAGCCCTCACCATGTCTCCACACACCCGTGTGTTCAGATGACTTTGCCGTAGGTCCGTGTGTATGGGAGGAAGAATTTCAGCTGTCCTTTTGCTTTGCAGTTTCCTTTAACTGAAAGGTTAATGGGGCCAAATGCCTCCCTGATCGTCAATTACATGGGCAAAACATGAGGAACACAGCTAGTGCCTTTGAAACTTAGAGCTGGAGGAAGGCTGGTGAGCCACCAGCATCTGTTCTCAGCAGGGCCAGCTGTGTGAGACTTGCAGTGTCTTCTCCAGCCCTCCAGCTGCTCTGCAGTGATACATTTCTGAGGTGGGAGCAGCTTCTTCATTTCCATGGGACTGGATGTCACTGTCACTCTGCACTATAACTTTCCAGGTTGCACAGCTATCTCCCAGCCTCAATTCCTACCCTCATTTCAGCATTTGCACGCTGAACTCCAAATTAATGCCCTTCCTCTTTTGAAGGTCCTGATCCCTCTCTCTTCCTTTCCTTTTTCCTCATTCTCAGAGCAGGGGTCTGTTCCTTACCACTGACCCACAGTTGCTGATTACTGGTCAGACGGTGCTGCCACTCCATGGACAGTTATGGAAAATGGGTGTCAGGAGATTTTTCCACTGAGGTCTATTGGGGTCAGAGGGGAGCTGCATTATTCTGGGAAACATGTTCACAGTGCCAGACCAATAGAAGGTCCAGCTAGCCCCTCCTCAGTCTCTCCGCTCCAATGGCCTCCTGAAGTGCGATCATTCTTATTTGCTGGATGTCTTCTGCTTGGATTAATACCCTGGCTACTTCAGTTATTTGAGATCCTGCAATGTCTCCTGAATTACCAGTTGTCTTGTTAGCTATACCTGCCTCTGTGCTTTTTTTCTAGGATGTTTGACTTAACTTTCTAGATGATCAGATGTTTTAGTCTACGTGACATGGACAAGTTCCAGTGACTTTTCCCACCTCACTTCTGTGATTTGGTATCTGCTGAGTTGCACAATCTCCTCTGCTGGTAACATCCAGCTCATCACTCCCCCAAGGTAAAAATCTGCTTAGGGAGCTGCTCTCATCTCAGATGCACAAACCTCTCCTGGCACAAATGCAATGGGAAAGTCAGACAACAAAGTTTTCTGGAGCCAAACGGGTGTCATTCATTCCTGCCATGTCTTGCTGCTTTAAGCAATACAGGAAGATCAGAACGGAGAACTTAGGAGCAAGTTTAGAAGTTGTCTGAAACTGTTCCTACAGGCAAGCAAAGCTAATATTTCTGCATGGAAAAAATAGATACAAAACACTAAAATGTTTTGCCTTAAATAAAAAAATACCTTCTAAACTTCTGCCTTTCATCCCCATCCCTCCATTTCAAATAAGTCTGTGATTTGCTCAGCTGTTGGAGCTGTGCATGTGGAGTATCCAAAGCAAACATCCAAGACACCTATGGTTTCTGCTGCAGCCCCCCAATGCAAAAGGAGCCCAGGTGCACTGGCCTTTACCATGCACAGTCCAGATGCGTGAAAAAAATGGACCTTTTCTAAGAAAATTTGAGACTGCTCTTTGCACTGCTGTTTTCCTTCTGGCCTCAGATCTTTTCCAGGCTTTAGTCACTTGGGGCCACACCACTTCGCTAGACTGAGCAAAGACTCCAGAATATGGTTCCTGATTGCAAAGGATCTTGTTATGTGCATTTGTCCTTTTTCTTTTCTGTGTACATATTTGGTGCGTGCATGTGAGCATGTATTGGTACACCTACGGTGCAGGGAAGAAAGAAAATATGCAGTGTCCAGTGAATTTCTGTAGGGTCATTTTTTGATGTCCTGACTCAGGCATTCTTTTGGCCAAGCTCTACTGACCAGCTGTTCAAAGCCATTTAGACATTGGACATCTCAATATAGTTCAGCATTTGTCTTAGGCTGACTGAGGACTGGGCAAGACTTGTAGAGACTTATCCCTCCATGGTTATTATTTGTAAAGATATTGGATTTTGCTGCTAACTGGGCCCTCTCTGCCCAGTTTTTTCTTCTTTTTTTTTTTTTTTTTTGAGAAGTTCTACTATTGCTCTTTGTTCCTTCTTTGTTCCTTCTCTGATTAAGCCTTTAGGCAGAGATCAAGGCTTGGACAGAAGGGATTTCACTGCTTTAAACTGTGGGAAAGACTTAGACCAGGTTTAGTCTCCTGCACTGTGGTTACACTATAGTAATGCAAAAGTGCATTACAGATATTCCTAGTAAAATACATTCACTTTCAGGCTTCCTTTTTGAGACAATTAGGTGTAACATCTCAATGTTTTACCCAGAAAGACTCTTAATGTTCTATTAAAAGTACTTTGAAAGTTTCATTTTTTATCTGAACATTTCTGAGTGAAATATATATCAACCTTAACTATATCAAACCTTTCATTTTTACAAGAAACTATCTGCATATCTGACTTGTCTACTTAGGAGGGTAGTTCATTTTTCTCCTTCTGTCTCAGCCATTTAAGTCCCAGAAAATCCATTACAGAAATTTCTTTCCTTTCATGAGGACACATTTTTCACTGTTTTTTCCCTATGAAAAGGTATGAAGAGGTACTGAGAGCTTGGAAAAAATGTCCATTGGTTACCTAAAATCTGCTACTTTTCCACAGCTCTGTTTCCCAATCTCTTCTTCCCAGTGAAGAGGAAATATCAGTGCAGAAAGACCTCTTTTTTCACAGTGGTCAGATCAGATGGTGTTCCATTAACCAGCCAAAAGGTAATGGTAATTACCTACCTGGGTGACATGCATTGCCCAGAGAGAAAGGATTCAGAGGCTGCAGGGCTGAGTATTTCAAGGCTGTACCTCTTATGTTTCCCTCTCCAGTTCTTATTTGAATCCTGTGCAGACTCTGGGAGAGCTGGACATGTAAAAGTGGGATTCACCAAAGAAAACAAGGAGCAATCACCTAAGTTAGCCTGCAGGAAATGGCAAGGAGAGTAGCAGGGACCTGCAAAATGATATAGACACTTAGCTCTGTGTAGAAGTACCTGCTCACACCTGGGATTTGTAACCATAAACTCTTTCCTGGAGATCATATCCAAGCCACCCTTTTGCCACAAAGCACAGCTAGGGAGCTGTCCAGTAGCTCAGCGTTTGCAGGACTCTTCTGGAAGGCGAGAAGCTGAAGAGCAATTCCCTCCATTTCCTGGAGAAGGGCACCTGAAGGTGACCTCTTACTGTACAAGAGCCTTGTGAGCATTGGCCACACCATGGAGAAGTGGTGCAGTAGGAAAGAGGGACTATGCCCTGCATAAAAACATCCCTCAACCCAGCAGGGAAAGCATTTGAGCTGGGCTCTGGCATGTCTGGGACAATGCTTTGGCTGGTGGGCATCTCTTCTTCTTCTGGTGTTGCAGAGACAGTCTTCCAGAGCTTGCTGGCTTGGAGGATGCCTGATTAGAGTCTTTCATGACTCACCCCTGCAAAGTAGTCTCCCACATGAAAAAGGCCTGTGCTGAAATCTGACCAGTCCATCTTTGCTAATACGTCTTCTCTATCTGCTGTAGACTTATATGCCACTTCATTAGCCTGTGTTGCATCTGCTCTCTCTTTCTTTCAGCTTCATCCGTGCCTGATTTCCCAGGGTTGGTTCTGTAAAAAAGAAAAATATTTTACTTTTACAGAGATGAGTTCATAACAGGTGGATCCTTTTGGCCACCTCCCTTCCTCATCAGTGGGATTCCCAAAGGGACCACCACTCAGGAGTGACAATGCATTTAATGCCCTTTGAGTGCCAGTTGACTGCCATGCACTTGTGCTGGCTCCCTGCCTGCACAGCTCATGGAGTCACCGGAATTCCTCAGTGACCAGGCAGGGAAGGTTGATGGATTTGGTTTGCTGTGTGTGCACTTTACATTCAGTCTGTGCCTATCAGGTGGCAAGAAGCACCCAGTAAGCCAGAAGAAAACTGCACAAATGAACAAAAAGCCAGCAAAAGGTAACATCTGAGCTAATTAGGAGCCACCCTCAGTGACTGAGGATTATAGAAATACCTGCAACGCCTCAAGTAAATCTTTGTTATGGCTCAAGCCAGTGGCTTCCAGAGCAAGTGCTAATGTAAGATAAAACTGTCTAATGGTTAAGGTATTGGCAAGGAAATTCATTCCTGCTCAGGACTCCTCTGCTGAGGTGATAAGAGCTCTTAGCATTGGGACCTCAACCAATACAGACCTGCAGTCAGTCTCTTCCCACTGCTGATCACTGAACACAAAACATCACAGCAGTGGTGTCCCTCTGTGACTCCATGGAACTGGCTCATGGTGCTGACACCAATCCCTACTGGCTGGGATGGGGCCCCTGGCAGAGGTGAGAGTGGCAGAGGGGCAAGGGAATTCTCTGCCCCATGGCCAGCTCAGGATGCTGCCATCACTGTGGTAGCCATTGCTCCTGCACGCTGCTCACAGACCCAACACATGACATGGGGTTAGGAGCTGCTGGTGATTCCATGTCTTGCCTTTGCCTCTGGAAGGAGGTCTCATGGGTCTCCAAATGATGATATTTCATAAACAAAATGTTCACTTGGTTCCTTTGTCATTTCCTGAGCGGGTGCATTGGTCTCCTATTTGTGGCTGTCAGCCAGAGCCCAGATCTATGCAGGAAATCTGCCTTGAACAACACATGAGCGCTGCCAAGACATGCACTGCTGGTCCCCACAGGCACCAGGAGACAACGTTATAATTACTTATCCTCAGGAGATCGAGCTGCACATGGTGTTCTTCTCCAAAGACCAGAGCCCTTCCCTATTGCACAGTACCTCTGCTTGGGGAGAGAGGAGGGACAGCGCCCAGGGCTGCTATTAGACCTGGACGCAGAGCAGGACTGCAGGATCTTTTCAGTGCTGAAACCTCTGTAGCATCCAACTGAGCTGTTTGCTGTGGGCTCGCCAGGCAATGTCACAGTGGAGAGAGTTGTGACTCACATGGGATCGGATATTCAGAGCATGGGATGCACTCAGCTTCCTGGAGACCAGGAACTGGTCTGCAGCAAGCACTGTGGCTGCTCCCTGTGTGCAAGGATCTTCTCTTTTTTGCTTGCTTATGCTCAGGTCAGCTCTGGGGCCGATGTCTGCTGATCTCTCTGGGTGGAGCTGCCACATCTTGTGTGTTTGCAAAACCCTTCCCGCCCCAGGGGCTCTCAGAGGGTTGAGGGGAGAGAGTTTTTTTCCCTGCTTAAAAGAGGCCAAATCCTGAAGCCCTGAAGGAGGTTTCATTCAGACCTTACTCTACTTTCATACCTCTCCCTGGCAGTGAGACCTGTGCCCCTCCAAGCCCAGGCATCCCCTCTCCCAGCAGGATGGGGACTGGCCGTGGCAGTGGGATTTTTGGCCCCCTCTTTGCTCACAGAGGAGAGCAGGGAGAGCAAGCTCTGAGGAGGGAGAGAAGGGGTGATCCCGCTGCTGACTGGGGTTTTGACCTGGTCCTCAGTAAAGCAGAAGCCTTTCAGCAGGGCTGCTGCCTTTTATTTCCTGTGTGCTGTACCTCTGTGAAGGGAAAGCATGAGAGTGACTCAGCTGTTGCCACACGGATTTGCAGCTGCAACCAGGCACAGGGGAGGGACGGCCACGCCACCAGCACACATGGAGACACCATCAGCTGCAGCCACTGCTCATCAGCTGCCATAAAAATTTGGGACCTGTTCCCTCTCTGATGTTAACAGGGGCCGTGGTTGCGCACAGCATCGTCTCAGGCCACAAGCCAGCTGGGAGGGCTCACAGGGAGGGCTCTTCTCCTCCTTCGTTGGCCTGACACTGCCAGGCAGGCTGCGCTGTTTTCCAGAGATTAGGGACAAAACTCAAAACATGTGATCTTGAACTGATCTCCCTAGGAAAATACTCTGCTTGTGAACCAAAGGGTGATCCCAAACACGAAAGTGGTCTCATAACTGAAAGATGTGTATGTCTGGAGTATGGATAACAGCTGTGGAGAGGGAAGGTAACTCCAGTACCAACAGAGATAGTGGGACTCCCTAAGAAATAACCCCCTGCTGCTCCATGGAAATTGAGGGTGCATCAGCACCACACTGTGCCTTGCAGAGATTCTGAGCATTCAGGCAGAGACTCTGTGACTGTGCTGGAACAGAGCCCTGTCCAAGAGCCAGCAAGGGTCTGCTGGCCACCTGTCCTCTGCCCTTCTCCCCATTTCCACTTTCTTTAAGTGGCCCATTAAGCACGTTGATTTCTTCACATTGACTGTCAGTCGCTGACATTGCCACAGGGGTTTCACCACCCAGCACAGGCAATACCTGAACACTTGCCCCTCGATGGGACTAGTGTCCTTTTCAGGATTGCGAGGAGACATCTACACCCAGCTGGGATCCACCACCCAGAGCCCTTCCCTGAAGGCAGGTGTAGACACACCACCTTTCCCACACCTCACCAGAGCTGCTGCTTTCCTTTCCAAATTAATCTATTCCTCCTTTCCAGTGATTACACAGAGTTTGGAGCTTTGATGCAAGAACTGGGGGAGCCATGTTTGCTGAGTGAAGGGATTCAAATGCTTGCTCACCACTTAGTCCAGTGGGGGCTAGTGAGGATTCCCATCATTATTTCTGAAAATGGGTCTGCTGTTCAGCAAGGAACTCAGACTGTGATCAGATAGAGAGGGCACCACTGCAAATATGACTGTGATTTGTTGGTCAAGGTTTGGTGGCTGCCAAACCTCGCTGTGCATTTTGCATTAAATATTTAGCACATAAAAAAAGGAAATGGTTTTCTGGAGCAGAGTGCCCCTTCTCATAGGTGAGTGGCTTGACTGCTAAACCATCAAAGTCATCATTTTTCCCCTGCTGCCTGCACTGAGGTTTTCTTGCTTTCTGCAATCTGAAGAAAAAAAGAGTGTCCTGTCAGAGGTAACTTGTGAAATATTTCACTGGGGAATACTGGAATAGCATTATCCAATACCACTGCTTTTTGGTGAGTTTATGGGATTTTTGCAGGTTTTTGAGTTATTTCATGATGGAAGACTACCCTAAGACAAATGCAGTGAAACGCTCTTTCTTCTAAACTGCCCCACCCCTATGAAAAATAGAGGTGTTAATATTGCTGTTTTCCACTCAGCCTGCCTGCGTGGTTTTGGTGTGAACTCTGAGCAGCCAAAGGTACAGAGATCCCACAGTTCGATGGGAAAGGTGGGTACCTCCAGCTGCAGCACAGGGCAGTATTTAACAGTGACTCTAATTATCCAGAGATGTTTCTGAGAGAGGCTTCCCTACTGCATTAAGCCCTTAAATGAAGGTTATCTATAGGAAGTCTAAAGGTTGCCTAGCATTTATCAGAGGGTAAGAGTCAGCACATGGGTATGAAGACGAGGAGACAGAGGGCACAGGGCTGGGGACCACTCCATGAGCAAGAAAGTACAGAAGAGGAGGAATGACAGGGATGAAGCTGTAGCTCAAGAAGGGAGGTGTACAGCCAACAGGCGGGGTCAGGGACGGGCTGTTAGAGGGAACACTGCGCTGCAAAACAACATAATATGGCCATTCTGTTTTAAAGAAAAATACAGTGTCCTCTGTGTAAGTCCGTGTACACCCTTGTCTGACCCTGCTCTGAACCTGGGCGTGTGACCAGACATTATCTGGCGGGGGACTTGTAGAGATCTGTCATAAATACTGTTTGCAGGAGACATTCCTACCAGAGGAAGAAGGGCTGTGCCAGGAGCACAAGTGGGGGACACAGCCCCGTTGACAGAGAGGTATGGAGGGGGTAAGGAAGGGCAGGACCGTGGCTGCCCAGCTCCCAGACCTCGGGGCCACCCGTGCAGCACAAACGCACCTTCCCTGCACGCACCCCAGTGCTGCTGTTTTATCTTGTTTAATTCGTTTTGCATGATTAGCTTGACATGATGTAACCCCTGTCCTTATGACTCAGCACGCCAAATATAAGCATCAAATGACTACAGAGTCATCTGATTTACAGGAGTCTCACTTATAACAGCTCATTACCGAGCCAGCAAAGTATCCACCAGCCAGCCAGCGGAAAGCAGATCGGAGAGCTTATGAAATCAGATTTTGGGAAGACTTTCCTAGTCGGGCCTGCAAAACCACCTACTTGCAGCTGATAAGAAAAATCGTCCTGCCTTACCTTTTAGGCTTTCCCTTCTCACTTCAGTTCAGCTCAGGAAGCCAAGCTGTACCAACCAAAGCCACCTAAGGAATGGTTTAATGAGGCTGTTTAAAAGCAAGTTGAAAAGAAATCTGGCTGAGAGCTAGGGGATGGAAGTAAAATTTTCCACCAACACAGTGTGAGACCAAAGGAAACTCTAGGACCTGTAGCTCTGCTGATGGCAGAATTTGCATGCAGCATCTCTGCGTTTCTACAGCATGTCCTTTCATGACTCGGTGGTCAGAAACTCCAGTTGGCTGTGAAGTATATTGTTCACACACAGGCTCTCTGTATTTATTTTATTATTCAAGGAGAGCCAGATCACCAGAAGTTTTTATTAGATCACCCTACTCTGCTTTACAGCTTGCTCCTAAAATACTAGATAGGGTCAGTGACTTGGGTAGGTGGTTCAGGCTGTTTTCTGAATTACTACAGCTAGAACTACTGCAATAGGATATCCCAGGCACTAAGTTTGTGTTATTTGACTGCAAAGCATCAGTTTGACATCTAGGTTAATAAAGGAAACAGACATTCAAAAGTGTAATTCCACTGGCATTCAGCTCTTGCCTAATCTGATCCTCTCTATCATGTACATTTCTCTTTCTGGGCTTGTGCAGGTCTACCTGTGCCCTGAAAACAAGAACTTAGAGGGATGGAGCTCCAGCTGCTCTCAGAGAGTTTGTACTTATGGATTCAGAAGACACATGCCCAAAGCCCTTCTCCACACGGTACAATGCAAACAGCTCTCTAGTAGTTCTCCAGCAGGGTAGTTCTCCAGCCTCCAGGCCATACGATACTTGGGATAAGGGTTTTCCAGGAGCAGAGATGGGCACTCAAGTCTCCCCACAGTTAGATAGGTCCCTTGCAGAGGAAACAAAAGGGTTTTATTTCAAATCTCTGTGCTATGCCCAGTACGTTACTGCTGCATCCTTGTGCTGGCCATGCTCCCTACCTGCACATCTCTTGCTAGTCAGCAGCAGATTGCCATAATGTAGGAAACTCAAGTAAGGGATTCAGTTTTTAAGAAAAACACAGAATGTTTGAGTATATGGTAATCCATGGGTATTTTTCATTCTCTCTCACTCTTTTTGTGCAAAGCTGTGATGGGAGACATGTGACAGTCGGAGCCTCTTGGGCTTTGTCCGTGTATGACCACTGTTTGTATTTAAAAAAATAATCCTGGAAATGCTTTGCCCAGCTCACATGATTTATTGCTTCAGGATGAGATTTTCTGGAAATATGTGAGATCCTCTGGGATCAAAGCAGCCTAGAGAAGGCAAGGTGCTGTTATCATTAGATCTTCAGTCACCTTTTTTTCCCCATGGGAGAAGTAATCGTGCATACAGTTTGTATCTGGAGGCAGTATATTCTACAGAAATGCCACTTATTACTGCATTGCTTTTCATCTGCAGAGGGGGAAAATGATGTGAAAATGCCTGAAGGAGCAGAAATGTGGTAATATGAATCTCATTTTACCATGCCTAAAAGAACCTCATGCAGACAAGGAGTTGATAAAAGAGAGTCAACGCTGAATAAAAATTCCCAATTAGAGCCCTATCAAAAGCAGCTCTTTCACGGTGAGATGCCTTGGCTCTCCCTGCTTTTACAGAAGCCTGTGCTAGTGTGTGCTTGCTTGGCTCTTTTATAATCTGTCTGTACATCTCCCATCCTGAAGCCGTTGATTTCTTTCCAAGTACTGCTTCCAACAGTTGGATGGCCAAGAGCACTGGGTGTGGTGCTGGGTAACTGGGCAGAGGTGCTGCAAAGTCATTGCTCCGAGGCAGGGCACTGGAACTTCCCAGTCCCAAGATAAGGAGTTTTTGGACATCAAGTGATGACAGCTCATAGTGAGTTGCCATCACTTTAAATGGAAATATCCCTGGGTTAGCCCTGAACCCGAGAGAGAAACTGATAGTGCTCAGCAGCTCAACCCCTGCTTGCAGCAGTCTGGGGACAGAAGTCTCATTTTCAGTGCTGGGTTTGGAAAGCAGCATACGGGTGGAGGCAGCATGTAACTGCTGCCACGGGGCCCAAAGTTTTGGGAAGGGCTGCAAGACTCCAGTTTTTGAGGGTTGTCTGCAACCCATGGGCTGGGACACAGCCTTGGTTTGCACCAACCATCACAATACTTGTGCAGGGGCCGGTTTTTAATTCCATCCCCAGCTGAGCAAGGGGCTCATCCCAGGATGGCCAGCCTGGGATCTGGCAGCACTCCATTTGTACCAGCCTGGCACGGTGTATCAGCTGTTTTTTCTCGTCCTTGCACCACTGAAACTCGTGGGGCAATTCCTCAGGCAGGGACATGACATTGCAGGTTTACTTTCACCCTTTCTTCCCTGGAGTTTATTCCTGCAGCACACTGCCATGAGCTTCAGATTTATTTCCTTTGCTTTTTCCATCCCATTGCGTTTGAGGGGGTAAAGCAAAACCATCTCTTTGCAAAACCGTGCTCTGTGCATCCATCCCCTCAGATCATGTGAATCTTCCCTCTCCACCTCCTTGCTCTCAGCACAGAGCCTTTATCAGCAGCGAGGCTGACTGATAAACCAGGGCTGTGCCGTTGGGGGCAGTGTTAACGTGCATCTTGGCCACACACTCAGAAACACACGTGCATGCACACACTCATTCGTGCCAAGAAAGAGGCAGCGGTGAAGCTGCCAGTGAGCTGGAAGGGACCTGGAGGCCTCTCAGGGAAGAACAGGGCTTTTAGGAACCCCTTTGAATTCAGCTCTTCCTCCTCCAGGTAACTGCATATTTCTAACATCTGATTTTCCCCTCAGCAAATTCATGTCACCTGTTCTGACTGAATTATTTCTGATTTCACCCAGCGTAAACTTCTGCTGGGCCATTTGTAACTGACCTGTCACAGGGTGCCATATATTCTGCTGTCAGAGTGAGCACTCCTGATTTATTGGGAATGACTCTGTTAAGAAATTACTCGTTTACATTCAGAGGAAAAAAAAAGTTATACTTTTTCTTCATCCTCTCAAATTTTATCACAGCATCAGCATCATCAAAAATAAGGGCTGAAAGGGTTTCTGAAAGTCATCCAGCCCTGGGGCAGAGCCAGGACAGACTGAGCATCTAAACCCTTTTGGACTCTACTTGGCCCCAGTGTAAGGGCACAGCCATGCAGTCACAACGTTGCAGTGTAAAGATCTCTCGGTAGTAGGCGATTTGCAGGGTTTTTCTCACCTTTTATTTCAGGAGCTCCCGGGCGGAGCTCTAGGGCAGACCTCTGTTTGTACCAATGAAGGTTTCGTTTCACTGTCTGTCTGAAAGTAAACATCTCCCTCAAATACACTCCTGATGGGGAAGTTTCCACTGGAAATGTTTGTTGTCATGAGACAACACAAAAGCAGCATCCACATCTGCACATGCAGAGTCCTGGTGGTCACAGGGGTGCAGGAGCAGCAGGAGCAGCAGGAGCAGTGGTGTTAGGCCAGCAGAGGTTGTTGGATATGAGCAGACGTGGCAGGAGGGAGATCTCACTGAAGGGAAGGGTGCTCCCATCCCTTCTTCTCAATCATCCCAGTGGGACCACTGCCTTTACAGTAACAGACATACTGCCACATGATGATACCACCAGTGAGATATACTCAGCAAGTCTGTCGGGCATCCAGCAAACGTGCTGTGAGCAGCTGGATGGTGATTCCTGTCATGAGGGACTGTATGGAGAGATAGGTGCCCGTGGTATCACTGCCTCCCTTGCCAAAACATAAATCTACTTCTTCCCACAGCAGGATGAAGGTGTTTAAAACAGGCACTATGCTCCTGTTCTTTACACTCACCAGGTTTCCAAGCAGATGTATTTTGTAGTTTCTGAAACAGCTGGGTGGGAAGCTGCGTGTTGCCAGCAGCTGATACTGCTGTGTGAATTCCTTTTTCGGATGTTTGTTTATTTTGCCAGTGTCCTTAATGCGTCCTTGCTATGTGTGTAGCCTTAGTGCCAATAAAAACCTCCCGAAATTTCAGCAAGGGCATCTGATCCTGTGTTAGGTTGCAAGAATAGTGAGTGCTTTTCAACTGGTACTTGAACTTAAAACCTAATCCTGATTTACAGCCCCGTAGACCTCTTTAGCTAGCCCCGTGCCTTTCCTCCTGCCTTGGGAGGGCCTGGTTTTTGAGTCAGTAAGCTCTGTGTGCTGGGAGTGGTGACACAGCTCTGCTGCGGTGGCAGTCGGTGGCTCGGGGCACGTCAGGGGAGCAGGTCTAGATGACACACATGTTGGTGATCCCAGGAATCTTTCCCTGGAGTTTGTCCAGGGACAAGTTCTTTCCGAGCAGGGATTCACTCGTTTCCGAAGTCGTGTCTTGCAAAAGGTGGAGTCATGGGGAAGGTTATGGCATGTGGACATGGGGCAAAGTTAGGGGGGACACAGTTGTTTGAGTCTGTTCGCTCTTCATTTAGTCCATGGAAACAAACAGTTTGGCCTCAAGTGTGAGGTGTTTTTGCTTTCCCTCACTTCTGCAGTTTCAGGATCAAGAACATTTCTTTATCTGCAATTTAATATCTACACAGAGTGCTCGGATCACGCTGGTCATTGCATTTAGTAACATGCTGCTGAGAGAGGAGGCTTTGCAGTCTGAAGCACATTTAGCAAAGTGTATAAATGTGGGGAGGGGGGGAAAAATCCCTGAAGACGTCATTTCTGTAACTATGCACATAAAACTTTAAGCCACTTCAATAAAGTACACACAAATAGTTTGCAGTCTGTCTTCAACCCTAGCTGCTCTACTGTGATTTCTAAGTAGAATATGATTAATGTTAAAAATAATCCAATAGATGAATTCTGTCTTTTGGATTGTTTTTACCAGGTCAAAGGCCATTATTGCAGTAATTGAATAATCCCACAGACCTTTGCTCCAGACATTCACTATGGAAACTAAGCAATGAGGACAGGCTATTCTATTTTTCAGTCATCCAGACAGCATTTTAATGGGAAAGAAAAACCTGATGCAGTTAAAAGCCCCTCTAAAAGCAGATTATGGGGAAAAAATAGATGCTCAGATGAGATGTAGGCTGGTGATTCACTTCAAAATACTGTAAATGTTGAAGACACTGATAATCACTTTGGCAGGAATGCAAAGACATATAAATGCCATTTCTCCCTATGTTCTCTAGATTGAGAGACAAGGGGAAGGTCTGTTTTCTTTCCATGAGACCAGTGAAGAGCGCAGATTTTTTAAGTAGAAATTAGGTTTTTGTTCTGAGAGTGTTTTGAGATTCTTGGATGAAAAATACTCTGCTGTTAGAAGTTTTGCATGTCATATTTAGACAACAGTGTTTATTAATTATAGGATAGAATCATCCAATGACTCCAGCTGAGATTGTGACATAGTGTGCCAAGTATTATATACACACTGTGCACCAAGGTGTAAACACAGCCAGGGACACCTCAACTCTGAGTAGACTCGTAGCTGATCACTGTTTATTTCTCCTGTTTTTACATCCTTGAAAATCCATTGACTCCAGTTGAGATGCTCTTGGCTTACCTCAACTTCGGATGGAGACAAATCATAGGTGAATTTTGTTATTCTTATTTTACCTGAGAAAGGGGCATCAAAAAGGTAACTTATTTGTCTGAAGTCACAGGAATAATATGTGGAAAAGGTGGCATTGCCTCTAGATACAGTGTCCTAGATGCATAAGACTTTTTTTTCTTCCTATAAGAAATGTGCTAAGCTCATTCAGGATGATTGAAACACCCAGGTATTGTTTAGTGGAGAGCATTCAGTGTTTCTCCTCCACTCTCTTGGAGTTTTCACTAGGTCATGGCTGGTTCACATCCCCTGTGGTCCTTTCACAACCACCAAGAAAGACTCTGTAGATCTTGAGAGATCCAGGGACAGCAACTGCAAACAGAAATGCAGACATGAGGCATGATCCAAACCTTTGACCATGCAGGGCTGCCACTGCAGCACTCATCAGGAGGGTAACTGAGCCAGCCAGGCTCAGTTGCTAAAAACATAATGGAATTTGTTTGCAGAATTCAACCTTTAGAAGTCCAGCAGCTGCTCCCCAGGCCCTCTGAGAGGCTGAGCAGTCAGCGTTTAAGATCCCAGATTTGAAGCATTGCAGATCAATTTTTTTATGCGTCTTCAATAACCTAAAAAAAGCTAAAGGTCTGCTGAACAGGTGCAGCTGCATTACCGGGAGAGAAGCATTTAAGATTTGGCACAGGAAAAAGCACATATTTAAAAGACAAGCCTATCAGTCTTTAATGAGGTTAGATGGGGACTGAGTGGTCATCTCATCATTGAGTAATCCTTAATGCAATGTGCTCTGAATCTATAATTAAAGCAGCTTCCACCTTTATCTCACATGCTAAATCTTGGTTTCTCCTTGTTCTTGCAAAACCTCTCTCCATTTTAAAGGTACACCTGATGTATTCCTGAGCCTTGAAAGGACTCAAATCTTGAGTAGCCTAGTGGCACTGTGAAAGATTCGCTTGGAGTTGAGAACAAGAAACTCATCCAAAGTGATGTTTCCTCCTGACTGGGTTTCAGTGAAATAAAGTAGTTTTCAACAGAATGAAGCACCTTTTTCAACTCTTGTTACCCGTAGTCTCTTGCTGCAGTGTGTGGCTCCTGCTTGCTCACACTCCTTCCTTATGGAGAAAGTCATCTTTGCTCCTTCTTCAAAAACTCATTTCTCAACCCAGAGGCCCTACAGATCTCCCAGGACCCTCTTTACCTTTTCCCCCATTGAAGTCTCTCCTACCTGAGCCACTGCAAAACTCTCCAATGGCAGCTGTTGCTGGAAAAAGCAACTCAAGGCAAAAATAATTGCCTAAATTTCTAGAAATTACATCTTGGAAGCACTTACTCGGGATTAATGGTTGCCAAGGTACCCCTGGAGATAAGAGAAAGAAGGAACCTAAAGGGCAAATTCTCACAGAGCAAAGCTGGCAGGGGTTATGTCAGACCCAGCCCTCTACCTCTTTATTGTGCAACTGTGAAATCGTTGTAAAAGCACAATAAAGAACATTATCAGATAATTTCCTTGTGGTCCAGGCCCTGACCAACAATTTGGCATTTTCTTTCAGTTCCTAGTTGTATCCCTGGTTCCTTGTGTGATCTTCAGCAAGTCCCTTAGACCAAACTTCCTCTCAAATTCCCAGGTTCCTAATTCCCACTGAATTAGGTCGGGATGTACTGACCCTGCAGTAGTCCAACTCTGCCTCAAGGCCCAGCCTGTGCAGTCCTCCCTTTCTCCTGATGACTTCCTTGCTTATTTAGATATATTTGGACTGGGTGACAGACACTGTCTTCACTGCAGCATCCACCAAAGGTGAGTTCTAGGCTCAATTTGGGGCTCTAAAACACCTTCAATCACAACACAGCAGTCCTAAACTGCAGATGGTGGCAAAGCTTTCATGCCTACTCGAGAATTGCACGGAGCACTTGATCTCCTTGCAGCAGATAAACTAAATAAGCCTTAGTTTTCCCCCAGATATTGAGCCAGAAGTGTGAGCCAGGAGTAGTTTCCACAAGACAGTGATTTATCTAATCACATAGCCGTAGAGCAGAGCCATGTTGACAGCTGCCTCAGCACAAAGAGATAAACATGTCAAGAGTTTCTCCTAAAGTAATAGCAACATTCGGGTTGTGACTGTGGGAACTGTGTTGTCTTCACTGAGAATTCAGGAGAACTGGTGTGATTTCACAGCACCTCTTGTGTGCAAAATGAGAGGCATTTGAAGGCAGGTGAGCTGAGGGCATCTTTCTAAACATACCAAGTGTTTTACAAATAACTCCTGAGAGCTGCAGCCAAGTCCAGCTGAGCTCTCTCTGCCTGTTGCTGGAAAAGGCTTTATGTGCACTGTGGCTGCTGCCCAGATCCTTTAGGTGACATCCAGCGGGTGGGAAGGGCTCAGCCCTGGGGTCTGGGTGGTCCATGGCACAAACTACAGACTTTTCACAACAAAGTGATACCACAGCATGGTCATCATTTTCCTGTTCACTGTGCCCAATTTCTGCACAAATCCAAGGCTTGCAAGCCAAGGGAGCATCATGGTATGGTCTGATTAGGGATGGTGAAGACAACCCACTGCTGGGGGATGTTTAGGTGGTGACTGTGGAAAGGGAGTCCCACGATCTGTTAGCAATGACTGTGGCCCTCATTCTGTCCTTCACATTCTTGCCAGGGAGCTGGGGAGCCCAGGGGTCTGAAGGGAATCCACCCATTTGAGGGCATTGCTGGGGTGGGATTTGGTGAATTTGCCAGAGCAATGCAGAAAAACAAAAAAGGGTGGGGAGTTGAACACTTTAAGCAAAGGTTGCATTTTGTTCCTCTAACACATAAGCCATCACAGCTAAATGCAAACAGATCTCACAACAATATTTTTGCACCTCACTCTTACTGAAATTAACGGGAATTAGGCATTAGGCAGCTAAATGAATTTCTGGCTCTAACCCTAATTTTGTAATGAGTCCAGTGTCCCATTAAGAAGTAAAACTCATTAAATATCACGGAGCCTCTGAAACAAAGGTGACTGATGTGTTGGTAAATTGGAAATACAATTCGCTCCATCTTCAGCTACAGAACTGTGTCCTGCATCTGACATTGCTGCATTATACTAATGTTTTTCTTTTTCTTTTTTGGAGAACGTGTTCCCAGAGAATTTGAGTCACATATAAATCAACCTGTCTTACATGTCAGTTTATTTTTTTCTTCTTAAATTGAACAACTACTGGAAGTTAGAGTTTTAAGAAGGAGCTTTCAAATTAATGCAAAGCTTGAATTAGTCTTATACTGCAAACCAGTGGGAAGGAGTAGAGTTCCCTCTGACTGGCAGCCAACAGCCACTTAAATTAAGGAAGAATCAAACCTTTTGCCAGTTTCACAAAATGTCAACACATCTGTCTGAATTATGAATTAGGGATACTGAGCTGAAGTAGAAAAAACCAGACAAAACGTGGACAAAACCAGATCCGGATCTCCAGTTTAGATGCAGAGGACTGAACTCGGTTACCTCTACTTTAATGTGTTTGTCAAAACAATGTTGAAAAGCACCTCTGCTTAATAACTCAGATGTTCAGTAGAATACTAACAACCCTGGAATCCCTTGACACTTTTTCTTTAATTTAGGCTTTCCTTTGTTGGTTTGCTTACACTAAAACTCCAGGTTGAAATGGCAGTTTTGCTCTATACTGAAAGAATGTGAGATCTTCTGGCCTACAGTGAACTGTTGTATAAGTTGTCTCAAGTCATGCAAAAAATACATTTAAATAGCAGTTTTAATTAGAATTTAATTATGATGTATATACAAATTATATGTATATATAATTTGATTATAATTTCATTATAATGCCCATTACCAGCCCTTTAGGTAACATACACTACGAGTAGGCTTCAAAGCATTTCACAAAGGGAATAAACATATGGTTAGCACTGTTTTACAAATGGGGAAACTGAGTCAGGAGCTGGCTTGGCCAGAAGAAGGCAAAAGGTTATCAGCAGTACTGCGCCTCAGTCATCTGGGCCGAGATCCATGCTCAGGTTGGATGCTCTGGTATCTGACAGAATAAGCTAAACTGGGCATCTGGGAGCTGTAACTTCTGTTTCCAAACACTCTTCTCCCTGCTTCTCCCCTGCAAAATCCTAGACAATATCTGCCTCCAAAAAAGACGTTAGGCAATACATGCTAATTATTACTGTGGAAAAACTTTCTGTCTTTGACAGTCAGTCAAACAAGATGTTGTCATGGAAGGCTTATACACCTTTGGTCACCTCTCTAGCTGTTAAAAAAATACCTCTGAAGTGACTAACCCTGTTTAGACCTCTTGAGGTTTCACTTGTCCAAACCAATGTCCCACTTACAAGCCTTCTGCTGCTGGGCCACCTCCAGTGATCCTTCCTTGCCATTTTGCTGCAGCTGCTGCTTATCCCTACAGACAGACACAGCAAGAGCTCACAGCATGTTTTGCCAGGTCATCATACCAAACAGATAAGCAGATCTGGATTGCTGCAAGAAGTGTGTGGGTGAGGAATTAATCCCCCCTTAATTGGCTGCTAAGAACTCCCTAGCTGTAACATTCTCCATGGCAAGTATTAGACTGTACAGTGTCAGACCTTAAGAAAACAGAAATACATACCTAAACTTACAATGCGATCCAAAAGGTATAAAAAGATGTGTTTATAGGGAAAAGGAACCTGTTAAAGAAGGGATTGTAATGAATAAATGAGGATATTAAAAAAAAAAAAGAAAAAAGAAAGGAAAAAAGAGGTCAAGAGCTTGACTGTGGCAGTCTTTTCCAACTTAATTGATTCTGTGATTCTGTGACTCCTGATTTGTAAGTTGTTCATGATGGTTTCTATCATCATAATGCTCACAAAAAAAAGACTGAAATATGATGTTTTTCCCCTTCATGCTTAAAAAAAAAAAATCACATTTTTTTCCTCTGTACTAGTGAAATGACAGCGCATTCTCTGGAAGAAAGAAGAGAGAGACATAGTTCAAATAAATTAAAAAGGAATAGGAAAACTATGGAGTAAAGATATGTCTGAATGAATCATGCATATATACACTGTCAAGAGAGATGAAGTTACACAAGAAAGTTGGCATGTTTGTAAAATTTCCTGCCCAGATTGTGCCAGCAGAACATATGGGCTTTTGAACCTGCAATAACCCTAATGTGTCCATGCCAGGGGCTTTTGTCCATGAAATTGTCTCTTCTGCTGCTTTGAATGATCCTACTGGTCCCAGTCCAGAGGGGAGGGTGGCTGCAGACACTCACAGAGCAGGCAATGTGTGAAATGTGACCTGAGACTTCAAAGTAATTTTTGTTATTCCAGGAAGGTGAGAATTGAGGAAAAGGCATTTCATGTCATGTAGGCATTCATGTAGGTTTAAAGACCTACAACTCAGAGCATTGCACTGAAGTGTAGGTTTCCTAGATTTGAATCCTGGCTTTCTGGGTGACTTTGGACAAGACTCTTAACAGCCTCAGCTTCCCTCTTATGCAAAAGAGACTGTCTGAGCATATTTCACAGAGCACCACAAGATTCACTGATGAAAAAGACATATATGTTGTTATGAGTTTCCTTTAGCGTTTCTGAGTGGGTGGGTCACATCCAGAAGACAGCAGGCTCTGATCCAAGAGGAGTTATTTAAGTTGCAGCAGTGGCATCATTAATGGAATAGAGTATTATCACAAATACTTCATACTGAAGTGCCTGGAAGTGGGAGGATGAGTAAAGCACACTATGCAGCCCCCCTGTGCAGTAGGGCCTCCTGTTACACCCCTCACAGCCCCACTCCAACTCTACAGCTCCCTCAGCTTTGGCTGTGCTCCTGCCCAAGGGCACCTTGGTTCTCACCAAAGAGATCCAGAGCTTCCTTCTCCCTGGAGCTCTGTCATTGCCTAATTGTGCTGCAAAGTTCAAAGAGGTTGGCTTGTGCACTCGCCTCATCGAGAGCACAGGAATCATAAAATTGTTTATGCTGGAAAAGACCTCTAGAAGGGAAGTAGAGGGGGAAAGGTAGAGGAGAAACACAGCACAAACCAGCGAGAGTGAGGAATGGCACATGGGTCTGTATTGATGATGTTTCATGGAAGAGTTACCAGCACACCTTGGAAATGATGCTCATGGTGGAGGGGATGGTATGGAAGATGGCACAAAGGAAGGTCAGGGTGAAGAAGACAGGCAGTACACTTGGGCAAGTATGAGGGAGTGTGGGATTAAAGAGAAAATATGGCCTAAAGGCAAAAGAAGGATCCAGAGAGGGCGAAGAACAATGACAGATAAGAGCAAGAGGGTTGGCGGTAAACAGTAGAGAAAATCTCCCTGTGATAATATTAGATAGTTAAATAAATCTGAACATTGCATCACGTCATTGCTGACTTGCTTTCACTGTAGCAGTTACTGACAAATTCCTCAAATTATTTAACACAGAGAAATACACAAACAAGCAGCCTACAGATATGTGTCAGCTCGCAGTCCTGAGGCAACTCTCACTTGCAGGTAGCTCTGGGTTGATGGGCTCTGGGGAGCCTTTGGTCCAGCACCCCTGGTAGCTGTGCTGTCCCACTCCCATCATTGCTGTTTGATGCTGCTTCCATTCCAGGCTCACTGTTAAAAGCAATTAAGAGATCCTGTTTTCCAGTAGCTGGAGGGCTGGCCAGGGAGTGCATCCAGGAGATGAGCTGTGCCCTAAGGAAAGGCCTAAGTCCCATGATACTGGATGAGGGAAGGTACATCCCTCCCTGGGATGTAGAGGAAGGCTCAGAAGCCCATTGTGGGCCCCTAGTTGCTTGGTGCTGAGAAAAAGGAAGGGAAAAATAAAGGAGAGAAACAATATTAATACCTATGTTTTCGCTTAACTAGGTGCAACTTTCAGGGTCAGGACAGGAGGTCAGAAACCCTTTGCTGTTGTCCAGCCCTTTCTCAGCTCTCTGCACTCCCTAAGACCAGTCATCAAATCTCCAGAGGAAGACTTCACAGGCGTAAATACCTTAACTCCCTTAGCTTTGGGTGGAGATATGGCTTATTTGAACCAGCTGAGGCTTTAGCTTTTCCAGGCCCAGTGTGGTTTGACCTGAGAATAGAATGCCATCCCAAAGAGAAGTTTGCTTTGGTGAACTGGAAGCTGATGCCCAGGCTCAGAGGTGAATGCTGTCTTAAAAAATCTGATTTTCTGCAGTAGTTACATCACTTGCTTTTGATATTCTTAATCTGTTCTTAAAGACTAGGTTCGAGGATGTCCCTGCTCTACTGCTTGCTAATGGGAAGCCTGTGTATCTCACTCAGATGTTATTCATTCCAAGCGAATGCACTTGTTAGCTTTCCCTACTTACCCTCCTCATGTTCTCACATAAAAATTTATTTCCTGGAACAGTCTTTGACAGCCTGTTTGCCATCTTTAATTGATCACCCATCACAGACTCCTTCTCTGCCATAACCACTCAATATTTCAGGGCCAGGCCAAGAACTTGCATTAAGTAGTGAAGATTTGTACAGTGTATCTCCAAGACAAGAGGAACCTTTGGAAAGGTTAAATACTCAGGTCTACAGCTCTCTCCATTTGGCTGGAGGCTGAAATGCTGCAGACAGGGGTGTGGGACACTGCAGCAGCCCTCAGCAGGTACAGGGACTGCCTGCTCAGCAAGGCTTCGGGAACTGGAAGCTGGGGGAAATGGGAGCAGTCCTAGTCAGAAGGTGATTATAACAACTTATGTTTCTCTTCCCACCCATCTAGCACTGCCCCTGGAATGTTTTCAATCTCCAGTAAAGCTGTGTTTCAACACAAAAATGAAATGGTTTTCTTTACTTTTAACTCCTTTTCTCCAGGTTTTATTATTGGCAGATAGGAGGATTCAGGATGGAAAAGTGGAGGAGGAACAGCCACAAAAAATCTAGATAAGTGAAAAATGTGAATGGCCTTGAAACACCAGGAAATGTTTCATTCTACATCAAAATTGAATAAAGTTTTTACTTGCAAACTGAGAGTGCTGAACAAGTAAATAAATAGCCAGAGCTCTCGTGCTGTTTGGAAGAGCAAACACAAGAGCACAGCTGCTCTTGTTTTAAAAGCGCTGCTCACTGACGATATTTCAGGTTCTTACAATAATTTGCCATCCAAATTCCTATAACAATTAAGGTCACTAGGTGTGGGCTGAGTCAAACTCAGGGAGGTGGGATATGGGATATTTGGAAACACAAGGCATTCCTTGCCTTGCACTGTTGGAGCATTACCTGTGGCTCTGGCCCCAGTCTGGACAGTGACCCCTTGGCAGCAGTGGCTGAGGAGCAGGATGGCCTGGCCCAGGGTGCACGTCTCAGAAACAAGGAGTCTGTGAACTGGACCTCCAGCCAGAGGCAAGGATGCCTGCCTGGTGGGGTGATGCCTCCTTCAGCCATGCAGGGTTCAGAGAGCCCCAGGAATTGTGCTGAGTCAGTCCAGAGCCAGCATGCGATTGTTCACAGCATGAGATTTCATTAGAGTCGTTTACTGTCATTAAAGCAGGTTAGTGAGCAGCAGGAGTTTCCAATCCATCCACTTCTGGGTAGGCTTGTGAAGTCCTTTGTTTCCATCGGCATTAATTATCCATGGCTCGGTGCGCGGGGTTGTTGTGAAAGCAAACCTTTGGAGGTGGGGGACCTGCACCGAGCTGCCTTTGAAGAGGAGATTCAGGGCATTTGTGTGCGGCGAGATGTGAGTGAGCCAGGCGGGCTGTCAGGGTGATACAGGCGCAGCACATACAGCGCTGAGAGAGGAGCAGGGAGCTGCAGGACATGCACTTCCTTCGGCTGGGGCTGCACAGCCCACCTTCACCGGGAGATGCTCCCTCGGGAACAGCAGTGCTACATCCCGGCTACACGGCTTCCAGTCCTACAGCCTGCACAGCCTGTGCTCATTCTGGATCCCTGCACAGCATCTGTCACGCAGATGGGTCTACCCCTGCTCACCAGCATCAGGCAGGTGTTGCAAAGCTGAGCTGGGCCAGTGCCTGAGCAACTCGTGTTTCAGCTCTTCAGTAACATATTGGGAGCTGTAGGATATGCACTTTGCATGGGAGTTTTTACGTTAAATCCATCAAAACTCAGGGTGCTGCTCAAAGGAGGCCGTGGAAATCCCTTCATGAATTGTGTTTAATTCTATTCAGGCCTTGTCTAATCATGGTGTTGTTTTCAGAGAGCAGTCAGTGTAATGTAAGACATTTCCTAGCAAGGACAAGCTCCAGCTGCTGATCCTGTGTACCCTGGTCCTGAGGAGTGGTGTGTTCCAGCTGTATGAACAATATGAACGTTTTCACTGTGGGTTTAACAGAACACTTGAAGAAAAGTACCAAGATCAGTGTTTACAGAGCCATAGTGCTGTCTACTCTCTTATACGGATCTGAATCATGGGTCATCTACTGCCACCACCTGCGACTCCTAGAACGCTTCCATCAACGCTGCCTCTGTACAATCCTAAACATCCACTGGTCAGATTATGTGACTAATGTATCTGTTTTAGAACAAGCAGCAGTCACAAGCATTGAGGCCATGTTGCTGAGAACACAGCTGCACTGCGCAGGGCACATCTCAAGGATGAAGGACCACCCACCTCCCTAAGATCCTGCTTTATTGTGAACTTGCCACCGGTTGCCGCATGAGAGGAGCCCTGAGGAGGAGATACAAGGACTCTCTAAAACAACATCTCAGCCTTGGCCATATTGATCAACATAACTGGTCTACTCTGGCCTCCAATCGGGAGGTCTGGAGACACACCATCTATAACGCTGCTGATGCCTTTGAGAATGCAGCAGGATCACTCTTGAGGAGAAAAGGCAACGCAGAAAGAGTCGTGCCTTGCAGAATTTACCACCTAAGGAGTCTTTCTGCTGTGCCTTTTGCAATCGGACATGCCTGTCTCGTATTGGCCTTTTTAGCCACCAGCGTGCTTGTGACAAACGTGGGTAGAGACCTTTCCTGAATCTTCGTTCGCGAAGCCCAGCCATGATGAAATAACAGATCTCACCTGAAATCCCTGTGAATCCATTGTAAAAGTGGAAGGGAGTATCCTTTAATCCCTGACTGAAGTTCCTTGCCATATTCCTGCTTCTCTGATTGCTATTCAGTCCCTCACCTAGTAGTTAAATGACACCTTTGCCAGAGATCCCAGCAAACATCAACAATTTAAATCCCTCTTACACCACAAATAAAGCACGCAGCTGCCTGATCCACCTCCTACTGGACTTAGACTTGGCTTTGCCCACAGTCTGTCATGAAGCAGAGTCAGGCCACTCTGAGTATCAAACTGCCCCTAAATCATCACCCAATAAAGCAAATTAATGCTTGTCTCCCTCCCTCCTGCATCAACTCCGTGCCTCCCCATATCAATAGCTCCTGAGCAGCTGACTTTAGCATAATGCAGTGATCCAAACATTAGCAGACACAGCGGGATTTACTGGAAGATGTCGTCTCTCACAATCCATTATTTATAACAGTGCTTTATGATTAAACCTGAAGCCATTATAATGGCTGAGGCTGGAACCATGTCAGCTTACTCAGATGCACATAGGCATGGCCATACCAGAAAAAACATGTTTTTCCCTGCACTGTCTCTGGGATATACAGGGAAAGGGTAAGAAAGCAAACAAGATGACAGTCTAATGCTGAAGGGATTGATTCTGATCTTGTGGGAAGGCACCACAATTTGTGTGGGTGGTGCTGAGGCTGCTTGCTGGGGCCAGCTTGTCTGCACAGACCTGGCTGGAGGTGCAGCAGCATCCTACTTCTCCCAGGCCTGGCCTGGATGCAGGTGCTCTCCATGGAGGTGTACCAAATCCCTCTGGTGCATCCCCCACAAACCTCAGCCCCAGTGAGCTCTGCAACTCTCCCTCCCTCCACACAGCCAACTATATATGGATGTGTTCAAAATCCTAATGCTTAATCCCGCTGCTGCTGCTGCTGCATCCACAGAGAGTTCCTCTGAGGAACCCCTCTATGAAGCTGTCACTCAAAGCTGGCAACTACAGCAAACATTCAGGAAGCACTACTGGTGATATCCAGAGTACCCAGGATGCACTTAAGTCCTGGCCAGTGAATCTTGTGGTGGTTTGCTTATAGCTGCCTCCATAAGGGAGCACAGGGGGAGCCCATGCTCCCCTGGGAGATGCTGCCTGAGTATGACAACAAAGCAAAACATACCTCCTGGAGTGCCTTTGCTTAGTCATCACCCTGCAACTGTCCACACTACAGATGGGTCTGCATAACTCTGGGGGTCAAAAACCCTTTAGGACTGCTCTTCAGCTGAACATCAGCCTGAGCTGACTCTTTGGGGCCAGTTCGTCAAAGCTTTCTCCTCCTGGTGAGCTGTTCTTCCCATGGCAACACCAACACAAGTGCGCAGGTCAGTGACTTTTCACAGGTGAAGAAAATACTCTTAGGGTAGCCTGATGGAAGCTTTCCCATCCTGTCTAGCATGGGGTCTCAGCTCCCTGGTGGAGCAGAGCTCTCAACCAGCATTTGGTTGATTTAGGGTAGAGCAGTAGAGATTCCAGAGGAGACTTAAAAATGAGCTTCTCCAAGCCTCCTCTGTGCACGGCTGCTCTCAGCTCCAGAGAGTTTGAGGTGTGGGACGCTTTATCCCACTCCACGGTGCTGCCTGCAGGAGCTTCCTCCAGCAGTGAGACAGAGATTTTGGGACCTCCCAGAGGATCTGGAAGGGGTGTGAGGATGCAGAGCGAAGCAAGAGGAACTGCAGCTTTTCCCTCTCTCACAGTTTGACCCTGGCAGGCAGTAAGCATACGAGACACTATGGAGAAAATTAACTCCACCCTCACCAAACCAAGTATATCCTCCAGCATGTAATCTTGGTGAATTGGGAGAGACAAAGAGAATGGACAGAAGAAATTAAGGGAAAGTCCATTTTTTCTTCTCTGAGAGAACAAGGGCTGCCAGCTGTAGAGCAGAGTTGTCTATCAGCTCCTTGCCATACCCTTGGCTCTAGCACGAGAGCTTGTCTGCATTGGCTGCTGTGGCTCCACACCAGGCACAGCAGGAACCATTTTTCAGTGTCCTTCAAAAATTTCTGCAATTATGCTCTCCAGAGCTATCCTTCTGATATCCCTTGCTCTGACCCCTTCCCCATCCAGGGGCTGACCCTGAACTGCTCCATGTGCAGATGGGGGTCAAAGGCCAGAAACTTCCAAACTCAGAAAACAGAAAAATTACTTTCTCCACCAAAGAAAGCAGAGGGGGAAAAAACCCCAACACATAAAACCAATCAAACTCCTTGCTGGCAGCATTTTGCCAGGGCAGTGAATTCAGAGATCTCTCTGGCAAGTAGAATATCAACATGGCATCCTTCTCCATTGCTGAAGGCTAAGAGTTATAAGTCCATCACAGATTTCAGCTTCCTGGATCAAGCTGTGGAGCTGCAGTTTTTAATTCTGCCATTTCTAGTTCTATCCAGAGTAGAGGCTATTTCAGTCATCCTTCATTTTTTTGGGTATGCCTTATTTTATGGGCCTTAACTCTGTTCCAGCTTCACTGGGAACAGGATTGGGGTTAATATACTGAGTTTCCCAGCACTGGGCACAGTCTGCTCTTGCTTTTTGGAAAATGAAAGAAGTTCCACTCCTTCTGCCCAGGTCCACAGGCTAACAGTGCATAGAAAGGCTCAGAAAAACCTGAGAAGGCTGGAGAGGAAAAGCTGCATTTTTGGGAACAGTAGAAACCATCTGAACTCTGCTTCTTGGTCCCCTTTCTGTCTCCAGTCACCCCGTTTTCCTCTGAGTGAAGTAAGAAAATATTTTTTCGTGTATTTTTTTTTCAGAGAATCTCTAGCTGCCCCATCCCTATGGCATCTAAACTCACTTGGTCCCTTCCAGGAAGCCACAGGGGAAATCCCACCCTTGCCCAAGCACCCAGTTCACCATGAATGGGGTCGTTAGATGCCACTGGCTGCAGGTGCCAGGCGCAGCTCTCCAGTGAGGATTTCATCACTGGCTTGCCAGCTCAGGTAAAAACCACCAGCAGGTTGTAATTGTGGTATGGTGACAACTCCTCCAGGACCAGGGCAGAGCTCTGGGATGAGGGCTGTGCCCAGACTGTGCCATAGGTCAATCTGTGACACTTCACCATTACAGCCCACGTTGTTTGGAGCAGGAGATCTGTTTGGGCACCACAGTTCCCTTCTGTACCCAGCGTTCCCCTGAGGGGAATCCCTACATTGACATAAGAAGAGATCAGTGTTGGCATAACTGGTGAAACACATAAGACTTTATTTACAACACCACTCACACAGTGGTGAACTCCTTCAGCTCACCTTTGTGCTGGTGTAAATTAGGAGTAGCAACACTGTGGTACAGTGAGATAAACCCATGATGAGTAACAGATTCCCTTGTATTTCCTTATCTCAGTGCTGTGACCTTGCTGCTGAAAAGTAACCTCAATCCATCACTTCTGGAGAATAAATTCCTTTACCAAACTTCAGGCCTGGATTCTGTCAGTTCCTGGCCATTAAGGTTAGGAGATTACTTTATGCTACCTGACCTCTGACAGTATTTTAGGGGCTCATCTACAGCTGCCACTATTCATAATTTTTTAATATTTTCATATTTTTATAGTTTTGCTTTCTTCAGCCTGGCCGTAATGATAATGAATGTGCAAAAAAAATAGTTTTGTTAAAATAGCTGCCTCATATGGGCACATACACAATAGGCATAGAGGGCAGACAAATTTTTCTGCACATCTATCAGATTCCTTTGGTATAATCTTTATAATATTTTCCATTTGTCTTATGAGGTCACTCCCATGTCTCACACTCATTTCAAATTGCATTGTCAAACTGTTTTGAAAGAAGAGTGTTACAGCTTGCTAACAGGCCATGGGATGCCAATAAAGCAAGCATTTGCTTGTTCTAATAAAAAAATCCTTGCCCCATGTTGGATAACTAGCTAATTTTATACAGCCCCAAAAAATTTCTGTGTTGCTTGATGTTTGTTCCATTCTTTTAGCAAACCCTCGAGCCAAAGGATGCTCCAGTTACAACAAAAAGGGATGTGGGGCTTTGATAGCAGTTCCACACCTTAAACTTCCAACATCTTATATTTATGTGACTCAAAGACAAGTAGAGTCAGAGTTCATGATAACTGAGCATCCATAACTCCTTTGAATTCTATTGAGTTGTACTTTGGACTAATTGGTCGAAGGATTCGTTACTGAACAAAACAAAGTCAAGGTGGGTTTGTTTTAGCCAGGAGACACAGTTCTGTCTCCAGTATTCAGATGATTCACCCTGATGTGTTCAGTTTTCCTGTGGTTATACTACTGTAGCAAAATGGAGGGGGTACAAGAGCTGGTGCATTTAGAAGCAGGTGAGGAATGTCTTTCTGTAGCATGTGACCCTTGTATAACAAGGAATAAGTGATGCTCCTCGTGCGGTGGTGAGACAAAGAGGTTTAATTCAAACTCGCGCGCCCTTTTATCCTTACAGATCATGTGACTTTCTTAACCAACCAGTTTACTAACTCTGGGGCATGCTCCTTGGGCTCTGTACCTGGCACATCCTCTGTGCCACCTTTGGCCCGCCCCTACACATCCCCTCTTTTAATTATATTAAGAAGTCACAAAAACAGTATGAACAAAAATGCAAACAACAATGCAAACAACAATTTTAACAATCAAAACATTATAAAACTACTAAGCTTCGCAGTGATCCGGCACATTGCTTGCTCAGTTTCTTAACTCTAATGTAAACCTTTTTAAAACCTTCTTATATTCCTATAGGGTAGTGCAACTTGGATAATTACTTTATTAACTTGGGGCTTATCTTAACTGTCTATAAACTTATAACTTTTTAATCTGAGGTTTTTATAACTGGGGATTTCAAACTTTATTTAAGAACAGGGTAATCTTAGCAAACTACAATTTCTCAAAAGCGACCTGTGGCTGAGGTAGTGTTATTTGTGAGGTGTTTGGTTTTTATTATTTGACCAATCACACAACTATTTTCATTCACACACTCATATCATACATCGGTGGCCACCGCACTGAACACACACATGAACACACACACACACACTCCAGAGACTGCTTTTCACCACGTTGGTCCTTTCCTAATGTAAACTTGAAAACATAACATAACTCTTTTCCAAACTTCTGCGTTGCTCTGGTTCCTGTTGCTGTGGTCACATAATTAAATAGGGTTTTACACACCTGGAAGAAACCTGCTTGAGTTCTTTTCTATAACTTTTAGGCATAGCTTTCTCTCCATGTCACAAACCTAGGTATCTCATCCATCGTCCTGAAATCAAATCTTACTATGATTAGCAACTTTGGAGAAACAAACGCCTGAGGTGTGTGCTGCTTTTCAGACCTGCTTCTTTCAGCACTGTCACAACTCAAAATTTGATAACATACATAGCTTTTTCCAGATGTTCTTACAGGTTACACCAGTTCTCCCCCCTTTTGTTTAAACTTAGCACGTTTTTCAATATGTGTTTTTACTGTTTTATGGATTAGTGTGAAATGCTTGATGTGAGAATTTTCCTATTTCATAGGAAGTTAACAGCTTATTATTAATGTTAATCCATTTTAGAGTACCAAAGGTTTGCTAAGCAACTAACTTATGTGTTTTACACTTTTGTGTTTTGTCTAGTGAATGTAGTGGCAGTTATGTTTTGTGAATGTATATCTATTTGCATGTACAATTTCAATATGTCCAATTCAAAATGTATATCTCTGATCGCCAAGCCTCATTTGCATTTAACTCTCTAGGGTGGTTTCCTGACAGTGTGGCATACTTTGATGATGTAGCTTTATTGATTGTTATTTGAATGGTCTCTTAGAGAACCTGTATTCTGATGGAGAATGAATGAAGCAATTGCTTGCTTTAAAACTCTGGGTATAGTGTTAAACATTGCTGCTTAGCAGCTTTCTGTTTCTGTCAGTCATTGGCTGTGGCAGGTCAGGATGTGATTTTGTGTGCATTTGTATACAAATCATACCTTTTGTAACTCACAGGAACCAATCAGAACGCATTTCAAAAAACAGGTAAAGGTTAACAATATCTCAAGGAAATTAACTTTCAAAACAGATTATCAACCTCATAGCATAATAAGCACAATTATAACATCAAAGGATTGTTTTAAATTTTTCCAAGGTAATGACAATCAGTCCAGAACTATACAGAAGCTTAGTTCATGGCTTGTAGTTTTCTCACTGTTCCGTGGTAGGATTTATTTAAGTCTAT
This sequence comes from Pseudopipra pipra, assembly GCF_036250125.1. NCBI lineage: Eukaryota > Metazoa > Chordata > Aves > Passeriformes > Pipridae > Pseudopipra > Pseudopipra pipra. The sequence continues at coordinate 57,009,053 of NC_087554.1, forward strand.
TGCAGCATATTGTGTTTTCCTAGATGCATATGTGAAGGCCCTGAGGCCTTTCATTGGTTCAGTTTTGCATCTGGTGTGGCCTTTAAAGGTAAACTGTTGATTTCTGCCACAATCTGTGCTTAAGGAGATGGATTAAAATATTACCACTAAAACTTGCCAGGGCATCTTGAAATCCAGCGTCCTCAGCTGTCATCCTATCCAAATTGTCCTTTCAAGGCTGGAATGTTGGTAAAGGCAGGATTTCTTCCGTCCAGATCCTCAGTTGTGCTCTGCCCTAAATGACAAGCTTACAAACTCAATAGCAACTTACACAGATTTAGGTGGTGGGGTATGACTGAGAGAGCTGTTTTAGAACTAACAGCGGCTTCTCTCAGTTTGATCCCACTGAAACAAAGCTGCAATGCTTCATACCTGCTGGAAACAAAAACTAGGTAGATTTGCTTTTCAGGATCTCCCCTGTTTTGTTTGTTCTTTGTTACCTTGGTATGATTCTCTAATTTTTGGTTTGCCTCTGTAATCAACAATTTGTCAGACTTTAAGTTGGAGTTCTCCCCTAGCAACACAAAGAGAGGTTGTAGGTTCCCTCTGTTTATGGCTAAAACCGGTTTTAAGCAACTGGTAGTCCTTTGAGGTTTCTGCAACTCCTGTAAATACAAATGTTTTTTACCTCGAGCTGCGTCACTTGTGTAGAACTTTTTTGCTGTGTTGTCTTTTCCATGGCAAGTCCAGAATTGTGGTCGTTGGATCCTTCCTGAAACAAACTGAAGATCTGCACCTTGGGCAGTTTTGGTTAAAACAGCAGGAACAATTAGCAGTTCATTTCTCGTGGCATTGGTTATTACTGTGTCTTCTGCATAATGATGTATTATGGCTGTCTGATACTTCATCGAGGTATTTTGCATCTCCTGAGGAGGTACAGCCCAGCAGTGAGTTTGAATAGTTTGTGCACTGCTTAAAACCATGATGGGAAAGAGGGGTTTCTGGGCATCCTCAGGGTGACAGAGAATGGTAAAGGAAAGGTTTTTTGAATCAGTTACCACTTGTGACAAATTTGCTAGAAACCCTTTAAATAGAGGCAGTCCAATCTGCAAGGCTTCTGCATGTGTTTTGACTGCGTGTTCTGCTGTTAGCATCTGTAATGTTTTCCACCTGTCACCCTTCTTTGGGGTACAGGGTACATGGTTATTTTGGGGGCTGGTTATTGGTGTGTGGCTTGCCTTAAGTAGTTTTCTCTTTTGCACATGAACAGTAGTGCTAAAAAAGAGTACAGCTAGCAATGCTATTACAAGCAATACAATACTTGTAGCACATCTTTTGTTTTGTTTATGGCACCCTTGGTACAACTGAGTCATTTCTCTGCTGCTAGGGTGTTTATGGAATGTTGTAATTAGGGGTTTCCAGGGACAACTCTCCTGATAGTGATTTATTTCTCCACAACTCAAACAACTAGTTGTGTGTCTGACTTCTTTGTGTGTTCTCATCTGGGCATCTAAAGCTGCAGCTAGAGAGGCAGGTAGCTGCTTCTCAGAGCTAGCCTTTTGATAGGGTTGCACTAGCTCAGTAAAGTCACAGTTCTCCCTTGCAGGAGAGCTCTGCAAGGCTCTTGCATTTTCTCTTTCAAAAGCCAATTGCTTGTACAGCATCTCTCTGGCTTCATTGTATTCAATTTGCTTGTTTAAAGTCGACTGTAGCTGGTCCAAACATCTTAAATTCAACTCAGTATAACTTTGTAACCCTTCACTGTTGGATAGATAATCATTTTGATCTGCAGTGATAATGTTTTTCATAGCCTTTAGGGCTTGTCTGGCTATCTCTTTATGGTATTTTGATTGTGAATCTAAATTATAATTTGCTTTCCCGCTTGACTGGTGTGCCGTGGTGTCTGCCTGTAGGTATTTCCTATGAATAGAACAATTTTTCTGGAAATCAGCTAACCAGACTGTATATTGGGTGTTACTGAGAACTAGTTTTATCAGTTCTTTCCAGTCAGATGTAGTGAGTGGGTAGGTGTAACTCAATGCCTCCAAATATTTAAATATATTGGTTAAGGACAGACCAGAACCACTTACCAATTGCCTCAGGATTTCTGCGGCCTCATAGAAGGCTCGACTCTGAGGGGGCTGGCTTAGGCTCATATCGCCTGGGCAAGCCTGAATAATATTCAGGTTTTCCTTTCGTATTGCCTCGTCCAGACATTGTTCCCACATGTTAGCTGAATTCTCCTCCTGTGCCCTATTGATCCCTCCCGTTGGAACTATGTTTAGCTCTTCCTCTCCCTCCTTCTCCCCCTCCATCTCCCTCTCCCCCTCCCCCTCCCTCCATTCCTCCCATCCCTCCCCCCTTTCGGTTTCGGCAAAACCGGTTCCTTGTGGGGGGATGGTGGTCGGTGCAGGTGGCGAGTGGGGGGCGGGGCTGGGCTCTCGGCCGGAAAAGAAAGGTTGGAGTACAGTTTGAGTGGGGGAGGAAAATGGCTGCGGCCATGGCTGTGCACGCGGTCGCTGATCATTTGCAGCGAAAGGGGATGAATACTTTAAATTACTCTCCCCATCACTGTAACAGGACTGCCTTGTGTGGACCCGGGGGTCAGAAGTTCGCATGGCAGTGTCTGTCTCTTCCCAGCGACTTGTTTTACGTGGCTCACGTGTCTCCCGGTATGATTCCTGAGTTTGTGTTATCATGTTGTGCTGTGCTTGCTTTCAGCAGTGTGTGCGGGGGGGGTGTGGTGTGGGTTGTTTGTCTTTCTCTGTGTGCCTCGTGCAGGCAGAGTTTATCAGAGTAAAACTGCTTTATGTTGCAAAGTTTAGCAAAACTCTAGAGTCTGAGTTTTGTTTCAATGTATCAGAGGTTTCTATGGAAACAGGTGTCTTATGTTACCTTATTTCGAGGGGCTGGGAGCACACGTTTTGAGTCCCTTTGTAGCAGATTGGGTTAACTGCAGTCTTTTTTCTGCGGCTTTTGGGAGGTCTGGGTTGTGTCGGCTGCGGCGAGGGGGGTGCTGCTCCGGCGGCGTGGGCGGTTCTGCGCACGGCTGGAGGCGGCTGCAGCTCGGGGCAGGTCCCGGCGCGGGGGCAGGCTCGGCAGATGCTGGTTCGGCGATGGCAGACCGTGGGGCTCCGGCGCTGGCGGCTGGTGTCCCGGCGCAGACTGCAAGCTCGGGACGGCGGCGGTGGCGGCGGCGGCGGCGGCGGCGGCGGGGGGGCCAGGACCCGCGGGGGCGGCTCCGGCGGCGTGCTCGGGGCCGCGCGGTCCTAGCGCCCGGGCCGGGGCCGCGCGGGGCGGCGTCCGCAGACGCGGGGCGTCCCCGGCGCGCGCGGCTCGGCGGGCGCCGCGAGGCGCGGGGCCGCGGCGGTCCTAGCGCCGGGCCGGCGGCGAAAAGCGGCGGAAAGTTCTTTTGGGGTTTCCGCGGTTTCTGAAAGGTTTTTCCTCAACTTGAAGGGTCTACACTATCGTCACTAACAGGCAGGGGCCGGCAGGAGTTTGGCCAAGTCTCCTCCGGTGCGCAAGACAGCGCAGGGCCAGCCAGCACACGTGCTTGGCTCGGCCGCTTCTCGGGTACTTTCAAACTACGGGTTTAGTAGTTGCTAGGCAACAGGCACTAGGTGCCGGCCGGCGGTGCAGCGGGCACGGAGTTCTGCGCTTTCCGCTGGGCAGAAAGGCAATGCGGGGGTCGCGCGGTGGGGCTGGGATGGTACGGGCGGCAGCGAAAGCTTCTCGCACGTGATCCAGCAGCAGTCGGTAGCGGAATACCGCTTTTACCAAACGACCGACACTTAGGGAATCAACAGGCTTTTCCCTGACGATCTTAAGGTGCTCCGCAGCTCGGGGCTCCGAGCTGCAGCCACGTCTCGCCCAGGGATCAGTCTTAGACGTGCGGTTTCGCTCCAGACAGACTCACCGGCTTTGATGTTGCGTTGACCCACTCCGCTCTCTCCGGCTGCCTGCTCTGACCTCTCGGCTTCTTCCTTAACTCTTTCTTCTCTTCTTCCGTGCACTACCTAATCTTTTTTGAGCTCGCTAACTAACTATCCGTCTCTTAGATGCCACTAAGACTACGGGGTTTACTGACGTCAAAGTTTTTTGCGGTAAAGACTCCCATCTCCGAAAAATCGAGACGATCCCGGAGTCACCGGCTAATCTCCTGATTCAGGATATTTATCTCGCTTAATATAAGCTAAATTTGTCCCGTTCGAGCGCCATATGTAGCATGTGACCCTTGTATAACAAGGAATAAGTGATGCTCCTCGTGCGGTGGTGAGACAAAGAGGTTTAATTCAAACTCGCGCGCCCTTTTATCCTTACAGATCATGTGACTTTCTTAACCAACCAGTTTACTAACTCTGGGGCATGCTCCTTGGGCTCTGTACCTGGCACATCCTCTGTGCCACCTTTGGCCCGCCCCTACATCTTTCTACACATTTCGCCATCCAAAAATGATACATCAGGAAATCTTTTTCATCTTTTCATGATTACTTCTACCTTTGGGTCATAAAGTGATCATTCCACTTCATAAGGATCATTATTAGTTCAGGCAGAAAATATGGGATGATATTTGAGGACACTGATCTTGTTAGATTCCTGGTACAAGGGGGGGCAAATTGCAATAAATAGGAAGGATATGAGGAATGATTAAGCAGGGGAAATAAAGAGGGTTTTGCAGTCACCAAGAGAAAGTGGATGAGGAACAACAGGGCATTATTTGTCATCCATGAGGTCTGAAGAGTGTCCAGTGAAAAGAGCAAGTAACAGATTTATTTTAAAATAAACAAGGGGAAGTACTTGTTCACACAATGCATAACTGAGTCATGACTCATTGCTGCAGGATGTTGTGGAGGCCAAAAGCCTACACAGGTTTAGACAAACTCAGGGAGAAGAAGTCCATTGAGAGCAATTGAATAAGATGGTTCAGATACTACTTATAGTTCACAGTTCCTAAAGCACTGGTTACAGAGATCTAGGCTGGGACAGCATAAGTAGGGAATAGATAACTTAGTACTTACTGTGTTTCCTACCTCTTCCCTCAGGAGTCTACTTCCAGTCGCTGTCAGAAAGAAGAGACCAGGCTAGGTGGACTTTCTGACTTAGAAAGCATTTGTATTTTGCAACACAGCCTTATTTGTGAAACTAATGGTGGTTGTATTGATGACTCCCCTAAGGGGAAGATTTCTGTGAGGGGGCCTGCTGTGAGTGTGGGATCTGTGTGCACTCCTATTGTATGGAATAAACCAATGGTCAGTTATGTGTGGGAGTGCCATTACTTATCTGCTTTGCTTCCAGGCTGTGTGACAGGTTTTTGTGAGCAAAATCACAACTGAGGAGTGCTGCTTTTGTCACGTACTCGGGGTTTTACTGTGATGGGGAAAGGCAGAGCATTCAGCCAAGGGCCAGGGGCCAGCTAGTTTTGCTACTTAATGTTCTTCTAAGAGGGGAGTGAAGGGAGGAAAGGCTGTGTTGGCTCTTAAATAAGTGATTTATAATAGGCTATGTAAATACAGGTTGATGCTCAGTGTTGTAGAGCACTCACTGGACCCTCAGAAGTTTTGGAGGGCTTGGTTTTCCTCCAGCATCTCTGCCTGCTGGCTGGGCCTCTGAAATACAGAAGGGTTAAAGTGATTAGACCTCAAATTTGTAAGAAGGTTCTTGCTCACATCCACTGCTCAGCCTTCCAGGAAGATCACTGCAAATTTCATCCTTGTGTCTATTTAATCTGTTTAATCAAATCTACAAGTTCTTATAAAGCTTTTATATCTGAAGTTGCCTCGAACTGCATGGGGAATGGGGAGATTTGCAGCTGGGCTTGAGAAACAGTGAGCATTACAAAACTGCTGCTTTTATTCTCCTAGAGGAAATTCATCTGAGTGTATCCAAATTCCCACTGCAAATTATGAGTATATAACACTGGAAAATGGTGGCCAGGTAAGTGCAGGGTTAATAATATAACCACAGAAGAGAGCAAATATCTTAATATTTTACAAACCCAAACATCCCTGCATAGCAGACAGGCCTTCAGCTGTCAAAAATATTTCCTTTCTGAGTTTCAGATAGAGAGTGAGGTGGAGAGACTGGAATGGCAAGGAAGGTGTGAACAGGTAAAACTCAGGGGCCAAGGCTGAGAACCAAGCAAACACTCAAGTGAGGTGTATCTTCTTCCATGGAAGTCTTTGCCATTACAGTGATGATCTGTAGTAAAACGTTCTCCAATCTCTTTGCCTTGGCTCGTAGGGCAGAGATTAGCTGATCCATTCAGTTCAGAAAGCATTGACAAATCATGGGTTTTCCTTTGTTTTGCTTTCTCCTGGCCTTTTGTGAAGAAAAAGGATATGCCCATGTTTTATTGGACTTGTCTCTTCTGTCAGTTCTCTGAAAACATAGAAATGGGATCTGGCCATGTTACCCCCTAAAACTCTGGAAAAGTTATTTGATTAGTCAGATGAAAGAAGCTGTACAAATTAGCTATCAGCTGCTAGATATTTGGCAGCCTGGGCAATGCCAGCATCAATCAAGTTAACCGTTCAGTGTTTCGCTCATTCTGCTGGATTAAAAAACAGAATTGCTCAGCTCATAAAGAAAACCACCAGAACTCATCTTCTCTCTGCTTGGGTTGCTCTTTGCCCAAAGAGTCCTTGATAACATTTTGTTTCCAATTGTTGTGGAATTACAGCTTATCTCCTCATGCTATCTGAGAAGGTGATTTGTTATGCACTGTTTTGGTGAGATGAAACAAATTACAGGAAGATCCCATCGAGCTTGGATGGATGGGAACTCTGACACTGGCTGGCACTGAGTCCGTGCCGAATCCCTCAGGTTTTAATTAAGGGACCTTTTCGCTTCTTGTCCAATTTCCCTGCTTTCAACCATATGGAATTAACTGTCCTTGGATGAGGGAGGAATGAGGTGAGAAACTCCATCAGCTTTGTGCTTTCCTTCTCCTACCAGAACTGACTCCTGGAAGGGATCACGGCTCCTGCTGTCACTGGGCCCCTTCTCTAGGCATTATGAAGTGCTGCACTGAGTCCTGGCCTTGGTTTTTAAGTCCCTAAGACAAGAAAGTCATTAAAGAAAACCCCTGTGTCAACAATAAACAGAAGTTCTATATTTTCTTGGGCAATTAATACCCCCAAAAAAGAAGCCAAATCTGTTAGTCCTGAACAAAGACCCTTGCAGAAAACCTGGTCCTGGCAGAGCCAGCCAGGGGGATGGAGCCTGTCCTGCCCACTGCTCCCACAGTGTCTCACATACATCTCCTGGCAGTATGACATCATAGCAGGGATCTGCCACTACCAGCCAGCTCAGAGCTGAAGGCCATCAGAGGGGAGAGGATGTGGGAGAACTGATTTTGGGGAAAGCAGCGTCCTTTTAGCTTTGTGCCCTCTCCTACATTAGAAATCCTCCTAACACCAATTCTGCAACCTTCCTACCAGCAGCTCCACAAAATTTCCCTGACAAAACACGCACACTCTCAGCTCCCAGCAGCTTGATTTGAAGTGATCTCATTAAAAGTGAAATTCCTTATTCCACAAACAAAAAGAAGTTTGAGTTAAAGAGAAATTACTTAAGTCATTTGGGAAACACATATGCCTTACCATCTTATTGATCTGATGGATGCATTGCTTGGGTGGGGAGGCACAAACTGCTCCTATCCCCCCTTGCTGCCTCCAGAGCCTGCTCATTCCAACACTCTGAGCACAGAAAACCCACAGACAACAGCCTCAGCAGCTGAAATGTCATACAGTGGGGTGCAAGAACTCTGCAGAGCCTCCAAAGACACCCTCTACACCCACCTTTCCTTGCATCCAACTGTCCTGTGGCAGCTCTGTGCTGTGGGATGTGCACGATGCATCATCCCATGAAGTCTTTAGGTTTGCTTCCCTAAGCTATATTGAGGTGCCCTTAGACTAGATCTGTGTGGCTGTCCTTTCTTAGTGAAAAAACCCCTCCATTATATTTCTTATATTAATTTTTTCTGCAGGTTCAAATCTAATTTTTTCTGCCCCATAATGCAGAATTTCGCCAATTTGAACTGACCGAATTGCTTATCCAATTACATAATTGTTTTGATCACAAAAAGAGTTTTCAGAGATTTTTATTTTGCTATGTTTAAGTAGGTTTGAAATGCTAGAATTTAACTGAGCTTTAAAAAAAACCCCAAAAACACCAAAAAACCCTTTATGCTTTGGAAGATGTTAACTTTGGCTCCTAAAATGTATTAGCCATAATACTAAACACATGCTGTCATAACTCAGGAAAACAGAGACACACAGACTCTTTTTTTCAGTGATTTTGGACATTGTCTCCATGTGTAACTTTATACATAAATAAGAATTCTTTCTCTCCCACCCCACCCATGCATTTTTAATATTCTCTCTGGAAAGGGTTTCCTTAAACACTTTAAGGAAGCTGCTTCTTCTTCAAAGACTTTTTCCTGCCTCCCTCTTTAAATCAAGAACTTGGGTGGCCTCTTTTCTGATAAAGGGTGTCAGCCCTGTGAGCTTTGGGGTTTCAGCTCTTTCCTGAGCATCTGTCCTGGCTGATGTTTGCGCACACGGTGAAAGAAGCAGGTGCTCTAGGAAGGCTCCAGGAGAAAATGTTACGCCAGCAATGTTCCCGTAGCAATAACTGCAAGGAGCAGAAATTTAGAACTACCTTGGCAGCCACACTCATGAGCACTTTGGATCCAGAGACTGCTGCCTTTTAAAAATTGATGGTTTAGGAGTGTTTTTGGAGCCCAGATAGCTCTGACAATGCCCCAGTAACCTCAGTGTAGTTGTTCCTCTCTCTAGCAGGGCACAATTTGGACAGTGGGTTGCTGTCCAGCTGCACTGATCTGTCCTTGATTCAAAAAGGCCTGAGAGAAGAGGGGGCTCAGCAGATAGGATAGGTAGGGGTCTGGAGCTCGTGATGTACAGGGAGGGACTGAGGGAACGGGGCTTGTTCAGCCTTGAAAAGCAAAAACTGAGGGTGATTTTGCTGCTGTCTTCAGCTACCTTATGGGAGGGTATTGGAAGATGCAGTCAGATTTTTCTTGGATATGCACAGCAATAGGACAAATAGCAATGGACACAAGTAGGAGAGTGAGAAGCTCACTTACTAAGGAACAGAAAATTACTAGGAGGACAGACAAGCACTGGGCAAGCAGGCTGCCCAGAGAATGGTAAATATCCATCTTGGAAGACAGCAAAAACCTAGATGAGGTTCAGAGCAATTTTGTCTGGCCCAGATTGAAGGTCTACTGAATGATGATTTTGGCATCCAGCAAAAGTGATCAATCCTTCACCTTCACAAATGTCTTGCTTATAAATCATGGCTTGCTTGTTTAATTGACCTTCCGATCTCTGAGAACTTCTGTTGGGATACTACAGCAGTAAAAAAAAAATCATAGGATGGGTGTTACACAAGTTGATAAGAGGAAAGGAGGCAGTGCCACACACTAGTAGAAGATGTCTGGAGCAGTTTCATTAATCCTGCCTTCATACACTTCTCTCGACAGTGTAATTCTCAATAGTGCAATTCTTCCTTTTGATTACTCCAGCACACTGCCAAATGTGAAGATAAGGATCTTGAGTCACCTCTCTTGATTTAGTAAAACTTATGGTCTAATCCAGCAGAATACCAACAGCACTGAAAGGTAAGATCCAGCAGAAGCCCTGTCTCACAGAAATAAGAGCAAAGAAGAGAATAAATGGCCTGCCAGTATTGCATTCAGTCAAGCCAGGAATGCCAGGTCCTTTCTGAAAAGAAACTACACAAGGTTCCCTCACCTTTTCTGCTGCCATTGGTAGGAAATAGGCTAAAGTTTCTATACCTTCCTCTACATAAGCATTTCCAATAAAGTCAATATGATGATATAGGAGCATGATTTTGTTCTTTGCTTGCCAAGTACTTTGATATCTTTGGAAAAAAGTCTGTAAAGGTTTTAGCCATTATTAATTAAGATGATTATTGATTCTTACAAAATACTGCCTGCTTGGAATAAGATAATATCACTCTGTAAGTGGTACAGTATTGAAACATAAACCAGAACATGGTCTGTGTTTGTCAGTCCAGGCATATGTGCACACATACAGACACAAACATATACAGAGAAGGGCTGCATATGATCCAGACATGTGTCCTTCCTACCCTGGCTTCAGGGGGACAAAGGCAATATTAAGGAGCCTCAACTGGTTGCGGTGGGCATTTACCGTTTTAATAACCAATAGAGGAACTGATGGGCAAAAGAGACAAGTCAACAGTATTGTCTTTGCTCATTCCAATGACTAACAACTCCAAGTGCTCATACAGTGCTTTATGAATAAATTAGGTAATTCCCTATTAAGGTTGAAAAACACACTTTGGTTTGGGATGTAGACTTCTGGTTTGTGTTGGTTGCATCCAGCCAGCACATTTCAGCACCCCTGCAGCACTGTGAGCTCAGGAGCTGATGGAAGTGTGTCATTATCACAGCAATATGTGCCCATAGCTCACAGTCAGTCTCCTCAGTGTACTGTGATAGCCTCCTGTGTCAAGATCATGAGATGTACATGGACAAGTGCCTTGTTTATAGATCTGCAGGTCCAGAGCATGATGGTCAAAAGCCAGAGGAACTTTAATGTCAGGAAATGAAGGATCTTTGATGTTCAGATACTCTGGACCTTGGTATCTACTGAGGGGGGATTTTCAGAGCCACAGTTACTCGTTTAAATGCCTAATCAGTATCTTATTGGGTGACTGAGACCCATATCCAATGAGGATTTTAGACAAGTTATCCTTTTATAGGCTCCACAGTTTCACTCATGCACTTGGCCCAATGTGTTGAGTGTGTGATGGACACCACCATCTGCTCCATCTCCCAGGTGGCACCCAATACACAGAGGCCAAGGAGCACCCACAGTGCTCAGCTTCAGCACTGGATTTTTGGCTGCATCCAAGCAGGAAGATAAAATGGTGCACAGGCTGTTTCCTGGTCATGGTGTGCCACAGTCTTCATTGATACTGCTCACTTCTCTCTATGCCTGGGACATGTTGGCTGTGATCAAGGGATCTGCAGGAGCAGTCTTGACCCTGGCAACTCTGAACATGGGCAGAAAAAACCATGCCATGGTGCCCATCAGCAGCTTAGTGTTGAGGATGACCATGTGCAGTGCTCAGACACAGCTCTTACCCTATTTACTCACTGAGAACGAATATTTAGCTCAGACTACAGAGGCTCGTGCGTCTATTCAGGGAGGTGCCTGGTTTACCTCACAGTGTGCCAAGGTCCCTTGGGAGATGTTCTGTTTCTGCTACACTTCCTCCCAGATAAAGATTGACATAAATTTTATTTATTTATGTTTAGTATTTACATCTGATGGTGAATAACAGCCATAGCAACTCTGGCACAGCTGTGGGCACAGACTATCACCCACACAAATGAAATCAGAATTTCAAGTTGTAAAGTCCTTGATGACAGGCAGTATCTTTTTCGTGGATAGAAGGGTCCCTTTTTAGCCAAACAAGTCTAAAACCTCACCAACTAAGTACTATCTTTCTGATCTCTCTATCCCTGTCTCTTAAGTTAGGAGTTACTTGGGAATTTATTCATACTTGTGCTTCTGCCTCTGTTGCCAAAAAGTGATCAGCTTGAACAAATCCTTTCTACTTGAAATTCTGCTTGAGGTACCCATCAGAGAGGAAAAGCTGGATGAGTCCAACAGATAATGTCATGGCTGGAAGTGAAAAAAATCAACATTCTTTCACAGTTTTGAATGAGAAATACAAGTACTGGTTGTAATTATGAAGGTGAGCAACTCTAAAAGAAGATATAACACCTTCAGCTAGTACAAGTATTTAAATGTCAGCACTTAACAGATCATGATATATTCCATTCATATGGTGGCATATGAACTTTCAGAGCATGCACTAGGGATGCACCATACACGTTACATCCAAGAATTTCCTCCATAAAATCAAGATCACTCATTTTCTCCTAATTTTGCAAGTAGAGAGCAGCTGTTCTGACATTCCTCTGCCCAGCTCTGGCATGTTCCACTTAGAAATTCTTGAAGCAAAACCTTTGGGCCCTGGTCCAGTGTGATTGCTTCAGTGGAGGGTCTACATCTCCAGAGAGGTCACCTGGACAAGACTCTGCCCAGGTGGAGCTCACAGGCATCAGAGCAATGGTCAATATGTCTCTGGAGCACAGATGTCAGCACAGAAAGGCCAAATCTGAATTGTTCCATAAATAACATGGAGGATAATTAATGACCCCATTATAAAGACACAGCTATGGAAACAATTGCAAATTGACTTTTGGAAGACATTTTTGGCAGAACTGATCTGAAATACCAGAGAGGAGCTCATGGGGTTGGAATCTGTTTGCTGCACACAACATTTGCCCATGGACTCCTGGGGAAGATGAGGGTGTGTACAGAGCACCACAGAATCACAAATGGGTAAGGCTGAACTATCCATAGGGATGAACAAGTATTTCTTTCATGTCTGCCAAACACTCACTTGCTCTTCATTGAAATCACTTCCTTTGTAGTCCCTTCAACCTCAGGCTCCACGCCACATTTCCTTCACGTGTTTCTCAAATTGTTCATGACTTGTTTGATAGGCTCACTGACTGCTTCACTCTTGCGTAATCCAAGGACAACAATTTTAAGTGCCTTGACATTTCAGGTGCCTCTTGCATTTTTTTAGGGGTTCAAATGAAGACCAATTAAAAAATTCAGATCCTTCAGCTTTTCGTGCTCAGAAACCTTGTCCTTCTGATGCAGTTTGCGTTGCTTGTCCCAAGTGATTTGCCATCTCATTAAAAAAAAACAAAACAACAACAAAAGCACAAACAAACCAAGAAAAGAGAAAACAAAACGAGAAAGGAAAATTATGCTTATGTGTCTATGCAAGGAAATGACACACATCCACCTCCTTTCTCAAGCAAACAAACAGCTTCAGAGGAGTTGTTTGAGTCACAGCTGCCTGAAGAGAGCTGAGTAGTGAGCTCCAGTCTTGCTCACTCAGGACACAAGAGATGCTGTCCTCTGTCATAACTAACAAGCAGAGCTGAACCAGTGGCAGTTTGACCACACAAAGATACAAATCTGTCTGTCACTTCATTCTGCATAAGCCCGTATTTTAAATAACTGTACACAAAAGCCACTGCAGCCATAGCAACACTTCTTTAAACAAACTGCTCCTCAATGTAGTTTTTACATATTTATGTAATCCCTTCTTAGGCAAACATGGGGATGTGTGTCTCCATAGTTAGTATTTAAACAGACATATACATATTGGTATATATCTGTATGTATATATACACATATATTTATAGGAACATATGTGTAATGCAGAATAGTGGTCATGCCCTGTAAGTCAGAGTTCTGTGAAGATCCTCAGTGACTCAAAGCACTGCTCATCACCCTGTGAGGGGGAGCCTAACCTAGAGAAGGCCAGGTCACCCCACTGCCACTTCAACCACCAGCCTGGCAGCTGAAAAACAGATCATTGTTGTCTTTGGTGTTAGAAAGCTGGTCTGACTGGTGGTGCTTGTGAGTACAAGAGCAAACTGGAGGGAGTGGACAGGCTGGAGGAAGAGACATTGCTCTTTCCATGGGATCAATTCAGCGGATCCACAGCCCAAGCTATTCTCTTGGAAAGGCCTTTTTCTCTCTCTCATGACTGTGGAAAGAGCCCAGAGAAGCAAGTCTTCCTTGTCTTAGCCTTGCTAAATGCCCTTCCTATTGCTTACACTAGGATTTACGACAGCTTAACTAAACAGATCGCAGCACCAATTAAAGTAAACCCATGGAATTCGAGACACATGAATTTCCACAGTTTAACCACATCAGTTAGTTTTAATTTCTTGCCTTTTCTTGTCCCCTTTTGCAACATGTCCAAAGCAGCATCACACTGTCCTGCAGCTTCAGGGTTCTTTGAGCTGTTTCTCATGTTTGAAGACAACTTGTAGTGGGAGGGTTTCAGTGGAACAGCTCAGAGAGAATATTAACATACTTCAGAGGGATATTATGTGGCTGTGACAGCTAGAACAGCTTGGACATTTCACCCCATGCCTCTCGCAAGTCAGAAGATAAGAACACGATCCCCCTAAGGCAAAATACTGTAATATTTCTTACTGCAATATTTCTTACTCTGTATCCATGAAAAATGCCTTTCAAAATTACTCAAATAATAGGAAAATAAACATTAACTGCTCTTCAAACATGTGTTTTCCTTAAGATTACTATTTTGCAACTTTATATATACACTGTGAATCATTTAGTCTGATTATTTAAACTGCTGCACATACACCTACACTTTTAGCACTACGAATCCATCTCAGAAATGTAAAATTCTGGATTAATTAATTCAAAAGCTCATCTTGCAAGTCTATAAAATGGCCTGATTCATTTTTATATTACAGAAAAATTAATTGGAGGAAACTGTTGGGTCAATTGGAACAACCAAAGTTTGATGTGAATGTATCCTATCACACAGTTATTTCATATATTATGTTAGAATAAATTGCTGCCTAAAAAGAGGGAAGAATATTTTAGTATGGTCTTTGCAAATCTTTTTCCTGATCTTAACTATTACAAAATTGTGATAAAGCTGGTAGAAAATCCAAGCACATGAAGGAAGAGTTGTTATCAAAACACACAGGGAAGAGCTCTGTAGCCACAGAATATATTTGTTATAAACACAGCACTTGTGATTGGGATGAGCTGGTCAACCTTGACAACTCACCATTATTGGAAAGGTATGGACAAGCACCAAAAGCTATTAAGGTGCCACAACTCAATCTCTCACGTGCTTCTCATCTGGAAGAGCTCTAAGAAAGCCAATGTTTTGCAGCATGAGCTATTGATGGCTGAAACTGCTTTAAATTACTACAGCAGTGGCCAGTTACACTTTGTGTGGTTTTATTCATAGAGGTTCTTGACAGCTGTGAAGGTAACTGCCTGTTCACAAAGAAAATTTAGGAAAATTGTATCCCTGGGTGTCTCCTCATACAACATCTATGCTCCAGTCAGACACAGTGATCTCAAGTCACTTGATGAGCCTTTTTTCTTAGTGTCAGGGACTTCAGGACTTCCAGCAAAGTGATCTCTAGAAAGCACTGTTGTAAAATCATGGATTCTGTGTCTTATTGAAAAAATTTCTTCAGTTTCCTGGAAAAGCATAAGGACAGAAAGGGGTCGGTTGCTAGAACCAGCCTGCACTTCTGCACACACATAATTTTTGCTGGTTGTAATTGATTCAAGACTCTCTCCATGCTATAGACCAGACATTTGAAATCAGTAATTTGGTCTGGTTCACTGAATGTTGAAATCCTTGCAGTAAATTAAGCCAAATTACCTAAGACTTCCAGATTTTTTGGAGATGTAGTAAAAGAAAATGGTAAAAATAACAGCAAAACCAGGACAGAACAGACAATTGTCTCACTAGGAGTGCTCTGGATTGCAGACTGCTGGTGTGGCTGTCTGGAGAATGAGGTGCAAAGCATCCATTTGGATGAAGCACCGTCTGATGGATAGTTAAGTTTGAGAAAGGGAGCAAGTGAGGCTTAATCATGGTTTTATCCTCATGCCCAAAGTGAGAAAGGAAAGAACTTCTCACAGCCCACCCTCAGGGTGTACAACCCATGAGGGGCACAGGGCATGCCTGAGGCACGAGGTGTCCTCACACAGGGCTGGGTGAAACCTGAGCAGCAGATCACAGCACTGTGCCCAGGGTGTGATCAAACAGCAGCCACATCCAAGCAGACGGAGTGCAGATCCTCCCCAGACCTAGAGCTCATGTTCTGCTGGCTTAGCAAAATCCCCAGTTTGGGAGGCAGAGCCAAGTTGAGCTAACCAGTCTGCCCAGTAGTACCCCTGAGCCTTGCTCAGTGTGTCAAGTAGGATGGAGGGATGGAGTTCCTCCAGCTCTCTGGATGCCTGTGATGTAAGACCAGCAAATTCTGGCATGTGGTTCACAGGACAAGAGGGTCAGCCTCTCTCACCTGCACTGCCAGCTGGAAGCAGATCTGAGCCTGTTCTTCTCATCACGTCTAACAAAGAGTGAACAACATGAATATCATCTTTTCCAGCAAATATCCTGAGACTTCCAGGGTGGGCAGCAGGCACCCAACCAACTATTTGGGTGTAGACTGTGGTGTCAGGGGGCCTGTTCCTCATCCCTGCAGCAAGAGGAGCAGCAGTCAGCCTTGCCACCCACTTCCATGGCCATGGCACAAAACATTCCCAGCAAAGCTGCAATGCAGCTGCCAGAGCACAACAATGGCTCAACCACAGCCACAGAGATCTCCCACCACAGTGGCTCCCTGGCTAAGCTGACATTTCCCTTGCAGCACTGACATCTCCCTTGCCATGCTATGTCTGAAGATTGTTTTCAGCCTGTGGAACCACCTCAGATGCTTTTTCCTCTACAGGGTCTACCTTGCTGCTTTTCTCTTCCCATGTCACTAATGGCCCTTCCAGTACTCGGCAGTCCTGCAATGAGATTTTCTAGTCATAATTTACCCCCGTGGGGGAGTATGGGAAACAGGATACCATAACACACACATATAATACACCAGCAGCCTCAGCTGAGGGCCTAGGAAAATTCCATTGCTGTCCTCCACAAGGATTCAGCCTGGAAAACAGCAGCTTGAACCTGACTGTGGCTGACCCTGCAACAAATGGTGTCAGGATGTGCTGATCCAGATTTGCTGACTGCAGGCATTTGCCATTGGATGTCATTGGGTTCTGAGCCTCCATTTGGGACTCTCTGCAAGGAGCTTTGTGCTGTCACAGTCCCTCATACAGATGTTGTCAAATGCATTCATGGCCCTTGCTTACTTAGCGGATTTTCCATTACCTGGAGCTAAATTTAGCCCAGTACTTCTGTGTTGAAAGATGCCGTATAGAAATGCAAAATTAATACATTAAAAATTAAACAAGGCAAAGATCTAAAATACTAACACTCTCACAATATATTCAGTTCATCCTCTCTGTATTTCAGAATACCTTTGCCGACGAGCCGTTCCATATAAATTTATTTGAATATAGAAACCTTGGTGTCATTATTTCAAAAGAGAGGACCCAATCTTTTTTCCAATTATAGCTAATGAACTGATCTCACTGACTGTAGGGAGAACAGTATCCAGGCCTTAGCAATAAACTCAAAAATCTGAAGTTTTCAAATCACCTTATTCTTCAAGGTTCTCCTCCTAAACAGCATATAAAGCATCAACAGCTTGTAAGTAGAGAGCAATTGGTGAATAGACTGACAGGATAGTGTATAGTTAAGTATTTTATAAAATGTAATAGCTCTCTAGATTTACTTTTTAAGAGGCTTTTAGTTAACTAAATGCCTTTCCTTGACATAATTCTATCCATATGACATGTTTTTCTCTGACATATTCACACCCATATAAATCATGTCTGTATTCAAGTGAATAATAAATTAGTGCCCTCTATATTCAAAAATGAAAAATTAATATAAAGTGTGACTGAACTTCTCAACAAGAGCCTTTTTTTTAAAAAAAAGAACTTTGCATCTAAAGTTTATATTTTGCTGTATTATTAGTTGACACAAACTCTATGCTTTCATGTCTGAATTCAACAGCTTTTTACTGCAACTGCATTAATGTAAAATGTGTGTGGCATAATTCTCATTGCTAATTGCAACCTTATGACAATATCCTCCAGAGTCCTGCTGATCTCATTTACAATAGCATGAGAAGTCTAGGCCAGCTGCTAATAGATTCGTGCTAAGCTTTTTCTCTTTGGTGGGGTTTTTTAGCATAAATAGAAATGAACACAATCTAAGTCTTAAAATGCAAGTCCTTGGGCATTTGGGGAGAGTTTGGATCTAGACCCAAACTTTGAATTTCCAGGCCAGACCCAGCTGCTGCAGCAGAGGCTCCCTGGTTTTACGGCTGATTTGTTTTGTTCTCAGAAATGTGACCTCAGCAATGGAGCAATATAAACCATTAAATAAAACACATGCTGCCCTCTTCCAGCTGGAGCTGTGATAGCGTTGTTAGTGCAGGAGGGGTTGGTTGTGTTCCCTCGTCTGCCCTCTTTTGATTTTGCTGTAAATTGTCCGGCCGTATGTTTGTGGTGTTACTGACACGGAGCTGGGAGCAGCCGCCTTTCCCCAGCCAGCTCCTGGCTGTCAGCTCCAACCTCGCAGGTTTAAACAGTTTTCTCTTTTCAAAAACAACGACACTGTGGTCCATTTAGCTGTATTTAGTTTTACCAGTTGCAATACAGACAAAATGGGGTTAAAGCCTGCCTTCTGCTGCAAAGAGCATCTGGAAACACGGCTCAAGGAGGTGGCTGAATAAGGCTTTAATGCAGTCCATATGCCACATGCACAGTTCTAAAACATTTTGAGTATGGTACACACCAAATTTTTAGCTGTGATGGGAAGGGATAGACAAGGTGAGAGCGCACAGAGGATGTTCATAGCAGAAGTGGGAGATAAGGGCTTGTTCCCACAGGTCCTTTCAATGCTCTCAGTCTTATGGTGACATCCTTGAGGCTGTCCTGTGCAGGACCAGGAGTTAGACTCGGTAATCCTTGTGGTTCCCTTTCAACTCAGGATACTGTATGATTCTGATTCTATGACAGCCTGCCTGGCTGCTTCGGGCTCACCTGCATCTCAGTGCAGTGGAGTTACTGCAGCTTCACCAGCTGCCATTTGTCTCCTGTGCTGCCCTAACCCTGAGACACACATTCTCAGCTCACCTGGCTGTGAGACACACATGTCCTATCTTAAAGCCAAGTGAGAGGTTCGAGGTAGCACATTCCCACCTCCCGGGGCATAAGCAGGCACAGCAAGGGTTTGGAAGTTCAGGGGACAGCTCACCTCAGCTTCAGAGATTGTCACCTGTTTTATTGCCTCTTGTCTGTACCAGAGCCACACTACTTTACTGGAGAGTTGGCACCATCTGGCAGGAAAGGCAGAGGGCTGTCTTACATATATATGCAAAACTCGAGCAAATTCTGCCTTTTTGCCATTTAATTCCAAGTTTGGGTTTTTTTGCAAGGATCACAGAATCACAGAATGGTTGGAAGGGACCACAATGGGTCGTCTGGTCCCACCTCCCTGCTCAAGCAGGGTCATCCCAGAGTACATTGCACAGATTTGCATCCAAGCAGTTCTTGAATATCTCCAATGAGGGAGACTCTACAACCTCCCTGGCCAATCTCTTCCAGTGCTTGGTCACCTGCACAGTAAAGTTCTTCCTCATATTCAGGTGGAACTTCCTGTGCATCAGTTTCTGTGTGGGTACTGGTACCTGGGTTATTCCTCCCCAGGTGCAGGACCCTGTATTTGCCTTTGTTGAATTTCAGATAGTTCTTCTCTGCCCACCTTTCCAACCTGTTGAGGTTCTTCTGAAGGGCTGCACAGCTCTCAGGGTATCAGCCACTCCTCCCAACATGAGAGGATGGTATGTATTTTCCATTCATCCTGCAGTGTTACATTTTAAGCAATAAAATGACACCCCTTTGCTGATAATCAATATCATTTAATGGGGTTTGGGACATGGAGACATCCATCAGGGACTTGGTGTCTTATTTTAGGGGCAGATAACTTAAACCATCTTTAATTCCATTTCCCACTGTGCAAAGTGCAGTGGTGACCACTGATGCACTTACCTCAGAAAACCCCTGTGAAGCTCACTTGAAGAATGAAGAAGCTCCTTGTAATTAAGGAGCTATGCAGATGCTAATTATCATGATTTGGTGTTCTTTCAAATGCTGCTTGAAGTGGGGACTTGAGTTTTTAAAATATTTTTATGCTAATGCTTTATTTGATTTTTTTTTCCTAGAGATCTGTTGAGTGTTAAATGCAATGACTTCAAGTTGAAGCACAGCACTTCTAATGGAGCGTCTGACCTTTCCACAACCTCGCTGAGCAGCACCAAGGAAACTTCCAGGCAAGCTAATTAATAGACTGGTACAGCACCAGCCGGGTGTACCTCTAGCAGCTTAACTCTCAGCTGAGAGGATGAAATCCTCCTGCCCTCCCCACACCCACATCTCACTAACAACGATGGATTTGGGACCTAATCAGGCGTTAAAACAGAGGATTAGTGATCTGCAAACCACAGTGATCACGACTCCATTTACAGGCCATGTAGGGCACTGGCAAAAATTACCAAGCATGCTCTCAGTAAATTAATGTCTGCATACCTGGAAAACCTGTGTGGGCAGCAGAGACTGTTTGATTTAACATATGTATATGGCAATTTTGAAAGATCAGCACAAAAAACAACACAGAACAGGAACTTAATGGGAAATTGTAATGGAGCAAGGAGCAGGTATAGGTAGGTGACTGTGAAGCACTGAATACAATTCTACTCTGATACCACATCCCACTGCCACACATTTAAACAACCACCTTTCTGAAGATGTGGGATATGTAGCATCCTTCTACAAGCTCTAGAGGGTTTAGGGAGCGTGGGCCCCACTTTCACCTGTGTTCAGAAGAGGTACCATAAGGAGAAGATATGCTCTTTGTTTTTCTGCTTTGACTACACCCATGGCAAGGAGAGATTGAAGCACAAGAATACAGCACTAACAGAAGCAGGAGTTGGAGGTTTCAGAGCTCAACAGATGTGTAATTGTCTGCCTTGAGGATCCTTTGCTTGACTGAATTGATCATAAGAAGCAAGATCTTTGGATGTCGATTGGCTATGCCCAAAATAACGAATAATTTGGTGCAGTAAGTCTGTCTCTCTGAGGACTGGGCTCACACATCAATCTCTGGAAGGTGCTGAATTCCCTCCTTCAACTCCTGCAAGAAGCCTTCCTGCAGGATATGTGTGCAGCAACTTGGTGGCTCTGGAAGGAGACACTGTTTGGGGGCTGTGACACCTCTCCAGAGGCTCCAGTAGCCAATCTGACACCTGGAATAGCTGGCAGCCCTGCTGAGTGAAGGAAGGAGCTGTTCTACCATTTGTTTTACACAAACATGGAAATGTTTGTTTCATGGCCTTGAGGCAAAGCCATCCATACTGGGCCAGGACTTGGCAGACAGTTCTGATGTTGTTGATATTTTCACATAGCTGCTGTGTGAATGATTTCTGCTGCAGCTTGTAGACCCTGTGGAGTTGCTTTTAGAGGTGTGGCACCACTCCTGGGCAGCCTGGTGATATTTATCACTTTCCCTGCTGACCCGAGCCCAGAGCTGTAATTCCATCAGAAGCTTTGTCTCCCCTGCCAAGCAACCTGTATAGAAAAGCAGCACTCACTGTGTTGGAAATAGGAGTATGGATACAGGGGTGCTGATGCCAGCTATGGTGGGGAGGAGGTGAAAAAGGTATTTTACAGTATGATCTTGAGGGGATCTTCTGTGGGATACAGGAACAGGAACCTTGGAGCCACACCAAAGCACTGCCATTCCTCCAGATCCTCCACCATGGTGACAGAGTCCATGTGAGCAGCTGCTGCTGTATTGTGCTCACATAGTAGGTGCATGTCTACTGTGCTCTCAAGGCAGTGTAATGGCACTTCAAGAGGATCACCTTTATTCTCATGAGATCTGTTGCTGGCCAATACTCTCATATTAAGAGCTGTCATAACATTAGTAATCTGCTTCTACCAGCAAATCATTCTGCTACCCAGAAAACCTTTGTCCCTCATGTCACTCTCATTGAATAAAAAGCAATACCACTTCCATCAGGGGCCCAAGTCACAGCTCTCTGTGTTTTCAGGAGGCTGAAGGCAGAAGAGAGAACAGTTGGCAAATGGATAGTAAGAAAAAGGTCTGATAAAAGAAACGAGAGGTTCAGCAAGCAGGACTGGCAACAGAAGGGAAAGCAGCTGAAGAGAGGAAAGGATCTCAAACTCGAAGTGTGAGTGGATGATGCAGTGGTGGCAGACTTGAAGGCGGGCAAAAGCTGGCAAATAGGAAGGTGCCTGTGGCACTTGGCCTTTCATATATAGGCACAAGGAGCACTTCAGGATCTTGTGGGAGCTCTGAATGGTTTAAGTCTTCTTTTAGCACATGTGCTGTGTAAATTGCTGCAGGGTCCTAAAGTAGTGCAGCCCACATATGGATTTGGAAGACAAAGTTTCCCTGAAGTGCCAGAGTGGAATGGCATTTCTCTGCCTTTCCCCAGAAGACATCTAGTTTGTGCTCCCCAAAATCACTCTGAGAACCAGACTAACCATTGAAGCAAATGTGAGCATTGCTTTGAAGCCACGCTGCTGGACCAGACAAAAGTGCTGAAGGCAGCCACTGAATCCAGGGCACGGACAATTCTTGCACATCTAAGCCTTTTTAAAAGGTGGATTACAGCTCCCTTATCTTCCACACCTGACAGAAGAAGAGAGGGACCTAAAGTATACCTTACGCCTCCTGGCACAGGATGTCACCTTTTTTTATGGGAAGATCTTTCTACACTGACAACCCATCAGTGAAAGGGAATAGCTTTTCTGTGGTCAGCACATAAAGCCGGTGGTCCAATACCTTTTTAATGCGGACTGTAGACGGGATGAGTTACTTCCCCTGCTCAGGAGAACTAACAGATGTGTTGTGTGCACAAAAGACAGACAAGGGAGAGCTGCCATCTGCTGTTGGAAAAATCCTGGTTCATCCTTTAGCCCAGGCACTGCTGACTGCTGCCGTGGTGGCTCGTTGATGCCAGTGACTCCCATCACACTGATTTAGCACCCAGAGAAATATTTCACAGTGGGAGCAGGGGATTCACACCCTTTGTGCACTGGGGAGAAGTAAAGTTTGCCCTGAAGAGCTGCTGTTCCCATGTCTAACTCAGGAAAAAGATGATGGATTTGCTGACCTTTTGAACCATCCATACCAGCAGCAAAGTGAAGTGGGAAGGTATGGCAAGCCCACTGTGCCTCCAGGGAGGAGTTTAATGGAATAACCAACCACATTTTCAAATGTAAGCTTTAGCTAATCAATTAGGTCAGTATTTAGACCTGAAATCTTCTGTGGGTTTTTAATAAGCTGAGCATTCTTTATTACTAAGGAAATGAAAGAATTGCTGAAGTCTCCTACACTTCTAAAATCTGGATACTTGGGTTGAAAAAAAATTATTAATCATTGACTGAAAAGACAGCTCATTTATTTAAATGTCACTCTGAGTCATTCAAAGTTATTTATTGACTTCTGAAAACATGTTTACTTCTATTTTCTTAATGACATTTTAAGTCACTTTAGCTACAAGTAACTTCTTATTTTTTACAAGAAATTTGTATTTAATACAAATTAAGGAAAATATGTCAGTCCTTTAAATGGCAAGCTAATCTTGTTTAATGCTTCATTAAAAAAATCCCGAAACCAAACCAAACTAAAACCCCTGAAAATTCTTCATACAAAGGTATTGCTTTCTTGCCTTTTTGTTTTCTCCTCCCAGGAGAAAAAAATGAGCGAAGACAAAATCATCCATGTAATTTACAGGGGAACCACACAATTCAATATTTCAGGCCACATCTTTCACAAACAGATGGAAATTCATATTACAGCAGCATGGTGCTGGTTTGACCTGGAAGTAAACAGTTTTCAGTTATTCTGTTGAATTTTTTCCCTGCAAATTGGTATTTTGCCAAAGGATAGAATGAAAAAGAGAGCAATTCTGGAGTGTGAGTACTAAATGCAAATAGTATTCCAGTGGGAGTGGTGGTAGAAGCAGTAGTAACAGTTGCAGACGAGTGTTCAGTCAGTTCAGTTGTTTGCATTGACGAATTTTTGAGCAATGATGTTCTCTCCTAGTAGATACATAAATGTGAGTGTCTAAATCTAAGCTTATAGTCCAAATCTGAAGCTTTTGGCCTATTTACCTTTCAAATAAAGACTGGATTATTTAAAACAAAACAAAACGAAACAAAAACCAAATAAAAACTCAAAACAAACAAGCAAACTGAAAAACCAGCGATAGTTCAAAAGAAATTATTGATTTAATACAGTAATTATGGTGTAAACCACGAGGCATGGTCAGACAAAATTGCAAGATTTTTTTTTCCCCAAACAGATAACAGGAATTTTATTCCACTGTACTTCAGAGGGGAAAATTCTTAATCCAACTGTGATGATGCTTTTAACTTAAACCAGTCTATCAGAAGGTGTCATTCAACAGGAGCTGGGGATCTCAGCAGCAGCTGTCACACTCATGCTCAGCTGGGCCTGAGTCCAGAGGAGTGAATTTGGAGTAGGGCAAGTGAAATCCACTTTGCAGGGTGGCTGTACTTCACACTGACCCTATTTGATGTGAAAACCTGTACAAAATACACCAGTGCTGGTTTTTCTTGTAATTTTATGGATTTTCAGCAGCGTTTGCCTGAGAGCAGAGGCAGCAATGGGAACATCCAGCAGATGATGCAGCCGATTGTTCCTCTGCAGGGACCCAGGGCTAGCAACTGGTTTTCCCAAGGTGGGTTATAGGGTGTGCTGGAGAGAAATAAACAACAGTGTTACCTGGCCAGTCCTTAACAGAGTTACTCATGTTACTCTGGGAAGGAGGCACTACAGTTTCCCTCTGTTCCTACACTGTGGTTTCTAAGGTCTGTGCCAGCTTCTGATGCTCCCCAGCTCTCCCACCACCTTGCTCGTGCTGCTGCAGAGGCACCTCGAACTTGGCAGGGCAGAGACAGGTTTGCAAAACGCACACACCTTTTTCTTTCCGTGTGCAAAGCCTGTTAAAGGAGAGGAGCACCTCACCCTCTGGACGGTCCGTTTGTAGCATTTTCCTTAGAGAAGACAAGGGCGAAAATGTGAAACTGAGCAAAACAACCTCAGTCGCTGCAAAAATGCTGAGCTCCCTTCAAAATCGAAGCGAGAGCTGGAACCCCCGAGGTCCCCGCAGCACAAACTGCAGCGTGGGACGATGACGCCACCCCAGCAAGTGTCAGACGCTTTGGGGCTGAATCAGAGTCTCGCCGAGCTGGTCGGATATCCTCCGAGCTGCAGGCTGCCGCGGGATGGCCACGGAGGGGAAGAAACGGCTCCGAAGCAGAAAGAAAACAAATAAAAAAAACTTTCAGACAGTTGCCAATAAAATCTTTTTGGCTCTGCGTCTGGGCATCGCTCCCAAATCCAGCCTCTCGCCCTTGGATAAAGCACTACAGCCTGGAATGAGAGGCAGATGCGTGGGAGGAGTGCATTTATCTGTGTCTGGGCTGGAAAACATATGTACTATAGTGCCTAGAAAAAGCTTTCTACTTTGGGCCTTGCTCCAGGAAACCTTTTTCCTTGCTTTTACAACTGTCCCCTGTTCCTTGGGACGACTCAGATGTTTAACCGAGCCCGAGGACAGGGAGCTAAGGAGTTTTCTCTGCGTCCTTCCCTCTGCCCCCCAGCCCTGGGAGCAGCCAGCCTTGGGCACGGCTCCTCCAGCCCACGCGTCTGGTCCTCGGGAGGTGGGAGGGATGGGACGGTCACCCAGGCCCTGGGGTGAC
This sequence comes from Pseudopipra pipra, assembly GCF_036250125.1. Classification (NCBI taxonomy): domain Eukaryota; kingdom Metazoa; phylum Chordata; class Aves; order Passeriformes; family Pipridae; genus Pseudopipra; species Pseudopipra pipra. The sequence goes on from NC_087554.1 coordinate 57,034,426, forward strand.
CTGTCTGCAGCACTGTATCCACACCTTCTGGCTTTACCTATTACGAGTGGATCAAGCCCCAGCCTCAGCAGAGGGGGGACAGCCTGATACCTCGGGGGGCAAAAGAACAGAGGGAGGGAGAGGAGATCCTGAGAGGCTGTTGCTGGCCCGTTCCTACCATTTTGCCGTGAGGTTATATTTCTGGGTGGGTTGACTGTCACTTTTTTTAAATTCGTATCCTGGAACTTTGTAACTATGTGAGAATTCTAGCTAAATTTTACTCTCTGATTAAAATCAAACAGGAACCACCACCATCAAACTGCACGTCCTTAGCCTGCCAGGTCGCAGCAAGAAGCTGGTTGGGGAGGGGGGGGGAAGTTTTTCACATCACGGTTTATAAAACCAGCCTCTTCCCGGCGGGCAGGAGCTGGTTCTGGTTGGAAGGGCGGCTGTAACCCAAGGGATGCGGGTGCGGACAACCCGAGGCGAGGCTGGAGAGCCGGGGAGGCGCTTGTCAAAGCAAAGGGGAGAGAACGGGGTTGAGGAAGGGCTGGGGCTCCTCTGCCCTCGCTGCTCCCGGGCGGAGGGTGGGAGGACTCCGCTGTCCCCGTCCGGCCCCGTCCCGTCCCGCCCCGCACCGCCCCGCACACCTCGGCCCGCCCCTGGCGACCTGCCGGGCAGCGGCGGCGGGCCCTGGAGCGGCGGTAAGGCTGTTCCCGCACCCAACAGGGGGAAAACGCGGCTGGAGGAGCCGCCGGGGGGACGCGGGTGGAGGAGCCACTTCCCCAGGGTGAAGCGCCGGCGGCTCCGGGACGCGCATCCCCTGCCCTGCCCTGCCCTGTCCCGGGGGGCCCCACCGTGCTTCGTGTCCCTGGCAGCGGGAGGGACCTGCTGCCCCCCTGGACTATGCCTGGGCCGTCTTCGGGGGGAACCTGGGGAAAAAACCACACAAAATGTGTTCTGTTAAGCACAGAAAATACCTAGGAGCGGCCAGAAGTGGATTTAGTGTGTGTTCTAACCTGCCCCCCTCCCCCAACAGCTCGAAAAAGTACTTGAGGAGATGGGGTTAGTCTAATGATAATTAGTTAATCTAATGATAATCTAGTGATAAATGCTAAAATGATCACCGCCCGTGTCATCTACAGATGCCAAACTGAACTTATTAAACATGGCTCAATTACTCAAATACTTGGAAATACGGTATTTTTATAGGATCACAGTCGAGATGGGGCAGCCCATGCAGACAGAAAGAGTGCTGCTTGGGTGTGCACGAGGTGGATGAAACAGTTATGGAAAATGTTTTTGAAGTGTTGGATTTTGTCTATAGTTATTTTGGTTTGTCTTCTGTATACTCAGTACTGAGTTAATATCCAGCAACTTCTGTTACGTATTTGCTGAATATTGTTCACTAATGTAATGGTTTGTGATGTGGGCAGAGAGCTGAATATAAATTTTAAATAATTTTGCCTACAGCAATTTTCAGTGGATAATACTGGAATGTGTTTATTTTAACCCAAGCATTCTTTCTCCTACCTTATCAGCGATCTTTATTCCTACACAGCCCTTATCACAGAAGTATTTATTTCTAATCCTTTTTTTGCAGGCAAATATCCTACACAGAAAGTGAGGCTGAATTACGTGCACATGCCGATTACTGGAGGAGAGGCTGAAGGACATCCTGTTTTGATTTAGCAGTGTTGTTATTCTTTGGGGTGAAATGAAGAATTTGATTTTGTTTTGGAAACACTCGGATTTCTAATGCAACTGAACTTCAGTAACCTTTTTGCAGCGCAGATTTCAACAAATTAATTTTTCTCAAACAAAGATGCAGAACCTGTCAGTAGCAGAAAGTCTTACTAATACAGACATGTCACACCAGGGGTCTCCAAAAGACCTGGCATCTGAAGCAGGTGGTGTGTCTGTCAGTGGAAGTGACTGTAACTGGAATGACAAGACAAATAATGAAGAAATTATTAATCTCGAAGTAATGCAGCAAAGCCTCCCCGTAACGAACAGCAAAGGGAGAAGTTGTGAGGGGATTTCTGAGAGCAGTCTTAGTACCTCAGAACCCAGTGGTTCCTGGGGTGATTTTGAAGGCTTCAAGGAGTCGCTAGACAAATCAGAGAGATTCAGTCATAGTCTTGAAGTTTTGGTGAAGTCAACAAAACCTTCTGGAGCTGACACGGACTTAAGCAGCGGACGCTGTAGCCCTTCTGCTGCCCAGTTCTGTGCTGAGCCATCTCTGTGCAGTGGGATACAGGAGGCTTTGGGCTCTCTGAATGAGGTATGTGTTAATAGTAAACCAAGGACCAGAAATGTTTGTGTTACGGCTTCCTACATCTCAAGTTTTGTATCTGTCTTCTCTACAGAGGGTAATGTTGTACAGGGAGAGAAAGTGTCAAGCTGCTTTGCAGCTAACTCAAGTGGAACAAAAGCAACTTCTTTACACTGTTTGACAAATACTTAAGTTGTCCTGCTGGAGAGCCTTAAAGAATGTAATGTACTACTTTGCTTCTAGACACTAGGAAAAAGTAAGCACTTAGAAACCATGAACCCTGCCCTGAAGCACATGCAGTTTAAAACCTAGACAAGAAAGAGCATAGGAAACAAAAAATTGGGAAGGTGGGTGACAAAAGCAGGGTGGACAGAAATTCTAAGAGTTGCCTGCAAGCTCATTGAAGAAAACCAAAATAACATTGAGTTAGAAATTGGTAAACAAAATTACTTTTTTTATTTAATATACTGCCAGTCTTTCTGGAATTTTAGACTGATGGTGGTAGGAGTTAATGACACACACACGCACACACACAAAAGAATAAAAATCTTTTATTGTAATTTATTTTTATAGCATAGGATGTTACATTCTCTCCTATGATGTTACAGGTAATATCCTGAGTAAATAATGTAATGTATCCTTATCAGCACAAAGAAAGGTTCAGGTAAAGGGTTAGACCTTGTTGCGATGAGTGTGTTTCCATAAGGCCCAAACATTCATCACCAAAGGGAAGGAAAGCAACAAGGAGGAAGAGAGAACATGAAAATACAGAGCAGCTCCTCCCCATTCTTACTACTTTTATCCTAAATTACAACATTTGAAAAAAAAAAGACTTCCATGGGGTTAATCTGTAGCAGTAATAACTTACTGGATGTAGTCTGTTAGATGAGTTTTAATAGGTGTAGGGAACCAGGGATTTTCTGGAGACAGGTTTTCTTGCCCTTGCCTAGGAATTTTACTTGTTGCACAGGTATTATTCAGGAAAGCACAAAGATGCAGGTGGGATAAGCTGCCCGCACGGATTGAGTGGAGATACACAAGATACATGCATAAACAAAGAACTCAAATTTTTTGTAATGCTGAAAATGGCGGACAAGAAGTCTTCTGTTGAAAAAAGGGAGTATTGTAATGATTGAAACTGGAATAGAATATAGCAGGTTGCTTGGCTTCTTTCCAAAAGCAATAGATCTTAGTCTTACTGAAGCATTTGCTCTATTTTGCATCTATTAAAGGCAAAAGGAAATGTCCAGTATGAGCTAAATAGCTAACCATCCTTAGAGTTTCACACTGGCTTTTCTTGTCGAGGGTAGAGAAACAGCTGCAGTGCTGAGAGAAATTTGAGTGTAGAATATATGTGTAGCTTGTCCTTTATCCCTGTGCTTTTTGTGTTGTTTTTTTTGAGATCATAAACTCTTTGGACTGGGGCTCTGTCTTCCGTGTGGTCAATAGAAAAAATGCCAGTTAGGTTGGAGGGACCTCTATGGATCATCTGAGGTCAGAGGTCTGACCTTCAATATTTATTGCTTCAGTTAATTAAACTATGTTGATCTGGAGCAGAATCATGCATCTTGAGATGGAAACAATTGCTAATTTCCTTGTAGTAGCTGGATGTTTTGCCTACATAACTGAACACTTAAAGGACTTTTCACGTGCTCTTTAAAATACTGGCCTTTGTGAGAGGGATGGGTGCACGTGTTTAAGCCCTGTGGTGTTCTGACATAATGGGATAGAGAGGATTTAATCAGAAAGCACAGTTGTGAAATGTGTGCGTTCATGTTTTTATAATTAGTACAAAGCTACAAGATAAGTGGAAATGTACCCAAATTTGGTTTTAGAAAGACACGCTGAAGTAGACAGTAATAAAGGTAATAAAAAAACCCTGCATTTTTCATCTGGTTTGACTGTACTGTAAGTCAGTGACTTGTATGTGTGTTGGAGAACCATCACAGGCTCTGAGAAGATACTACAATTGGGGTAGAGCTGTGCTCCCCTTGATGCACACTCTCTGTGGCTGTAATTGCCCCCATCCCAAAGCCAAGAGCAACTGCCTGGCTTTTCCTTAACTTCCATCCCATTGCAGTTTTGGTACCTGCTAGGAAGTGTTTTATCCTTGACTGTCAATGCTTTAGCAAGTTTGCTTTCACAAAATTCTGCTTCTCAGGCATCTTTCAGGATCCTGTATGTAGCATCTCTGGTGTAAGTTGAAATAATTTACAAAGTGGTTGAAAGTATTGTGACACTTTGGGCAAGATTCAAAGGATTTTACTTGGGAGTCTCTGAGTGTCCCAGGAACTGCTCATCAGGATAGGCATTTTAGCAAGGCCCTGCTTCAGGAGGAAGCATCGTGGGGCACAAATTCTGTTCCTAGAAGCAGGCTCAGAAGTACAGAATCCTTCTACCAGCTCTGTTGATTCTGCCCACTCATCATTAGATTAAATCCATAGTCTCTCAGTATTCACTGCACTTGTCTGAGTTCAGTATAATAAAACTGTGGAAGTACCTCAGTTTATTTCAGCTGTTTCAATTACAATTAAATGAAACTGTCAAAATGTGGAGTATCCATACTTATATTTTTCAGACTAAATGGTCGCTTGCTGGGCAAAGAAAACAAACTGACTTGTTCCACTCTCTTGTTTTCACACAATGTTGCTGCTCCTGGATTGCAGTCCTTTGGAGGGATGGTGAAGTCAATTAATTCCTTTTATTTAGAAAATTGCAGTAACTCCTTCTTTGAAGGAATAAAAGGACACAGCTTCTGAACCAGATGGCGTGATAATATCCCTTTAGGATAGGGTGTAAATTATGCACATTTTCCCTTGTATATGTATTTCTTAGTCATCAGATAACCCTGTTACTTCCAGTAGGCCTGTTTGGATCACTCCTGTGGCTGTGTTCAGTCTCTCAAACTTCCTCCTCATCGCTGCTGGAGGAGGAACAAGTATGCAAATCTGGCTCTGATTTTTAATATGGAAAAAGTTTGGTGCAAATGCAAAGATATAGAGACATCCTCACCCCAGCTTTTCTGCAGACCTACACAGTGCAAATATTTACTGGTAGCTGTAGCATTTAGCAGTTTTGTTACATTTGGCTGAATTAGGAGTATTTGAATACTGAGTTAGCAAAACAAGCTTTGGAGTTGATGTGTGTGTCAGATTTGTCCTGAATTATCTGAGCAGAAGAAGGAGTCCTGAGTGCTAAATAGGCAAACCAGTCTATGATTTAGAAGCTGGGAAGTTGGAGACTAAGGTTCTTCAGAAACTCTTGGATTCTTGCTTCTCCTCCTCTAATTCTACGTAAACACTCAAAATGCTGAACTGTGGGCTCAGTCTCTCTGTGCCAATAATATTAATAAAAATATTTAAAACAATAGGACAATCTCCAGAAAAATTGTAGTCTTTGGACTAGGTCCTTTGTGAACTGTGTGGGTGACCTGTATAACACATGTAATAAAACTCTCTTTTTTTTTCTAGGCAGACCACAGCTATGAGGATATATTTAAGGTGGGCTTTCCAGAAGTCTTTGTATCACAGTCCACAGAAAGCATAAGAAGCTTAGATCAAGTGCTTGATACAAATAATGAAGATGTTGGGATAACTGAACTTCTGAAGAATCAACTTTGGTAATGAGTTCAGATCAACAGTTTAAAAAAAAAAAAAAGTTCCTCAGCAATCTCAGCAATTACACTGTTTATTTCCTAATGTAAAAATCAGTGGTACACTCAAAAATCTTTCTTAACACTACACTCTTCATCTTAGCAATTTTGTGCTGTATTGTTAGAGGAAATGGATGGTGGTTTAGCCATTGGAAAACAATGAAGGGAATATATCAAAATTACAAATTCCTGCTCAGGGTTTTTCCTGCTGTTGGTGTGCCTTCTTATGACTAAGCCTCTGGAATGCCAGAACCCAACAGGCAGCCTGTTCTTCCTGTTTGCTTGTCCTTTCTTTACAGCACATCCCACTTATTTCTTCATCATCGGAGGCTGCTGCTTCTACCAACAACCCACAAGCCTTTTTTCCTCCCCCCCTATTTTCCCAGTTGGTAACTTCCTCTCGTGTTAAACCAGATGTGCTTCAGAATCTGTGGTGCATCTGGCTTCTTTCCTGGGTTGTGTTAATAGCAATTATCATCATTAACTAAGATTTCTCTTGCGACAGCTGGAACACTTCTAGATTTGTTACATGTTTGTGAAGGATCAGCAGCTGTTGAGCAGTATTGTAGTTACTGAACAGTATTGTAGTTATTTTTGCATAACTCTGAGGCTTTGTATCTAGAAAATTGGGTCAGACCATACTTGGGAAAGGTCCTAGGACTCAGAAGAAATGTAGTTAAAACATTTAATGTGGGCATCCTTTTGGCAAGTTCTCTGCATACGCGTTATATTTTAATCAACATCAAATTGTGGAGAAATATATATATAAAAGGGACTACAGTATTATATGAGAGTACCAACTACAGACAAAAAAGCCCTGACCTGTTGTGATTAATAACTCAGGTCAATGATAACTACATCCTGTACCCAATAAAGTCCAATTGGATTTTTATATGTGATGAATGCAGTGTGAGAATCGAAAATACCATGTGGAGAGAGCTCTGTAATTCTCACCATTTCAGCAGTGAGTGCCTTTGGCTTGGTTTGTAGCACAGGCACGTCCAAAGCAGGTGGAGGTCACCCACCTGAGCAGCAGGTGCTGCAGAGGAGAAGTGTGACCTGTGGAACGGAGAAAGGTTTGAGAGACAGAAAACGCAAAGTGCAGAACTAATAGGGCTGAACTCTGCCCACATTTCACAGAAGCAATTGAATGATGTGAGCTGTTGGCATATAACGCTCTCTGAAATGTGCTTCTGATGCCCTTCTTATCTGAAGAGTCATGTTGACTTACGTTTCCTCTAATTGTCATGCAAGGTAATTAGTACATTGGGTTGATAGTTTGACTGAATGTAGAAGGAGTCTTAAGATAAGTTGCTTGTTAGATTGAGGTAGGGTAGTAGACAACTGTATGTAGGGAAAACAGTGATTTACATTCACTGGCAACCTCATACAGCTTATAACCTCAAACTGTGTTTTGTTTTCTAGGATCAATTCTGGAAACCTATGGAGAACACTTAGAGACTCTGATAACACCCCCAGCTTAAGACATCCCTGGAGTAAATCTCATTGCCAAGAAAACCTTCTGAGTGTTCTTGGAATAGATGCAAATCAAAAGGTAATTGAACAGTGGTTTGCCAGTATGGCAGCACAAACACTTGGTTAGGAGTCTGGTTCTCTCTCAGCTATACATGCAGATGCATGAGGGACTAGATCTGGGTGAGTCAAAAAGTTTTTTTTTACAGAGAGCTTTTTAAAGCAATAGTTTAGTGTTTCCTCATATTTATGTGTAAGTAACCATGAAATTGTCCAGGATCAAACTTTGTCTTTACATTGAACTCTCCCCTACATAGTGCCCTGTTGTTACATGGTATTTTGTTATAGAAGGAGAATTAGCATTCAGGTGTGCGTGCAGTAGGATTGTTTACTTTTTTTGCTCAGAGTATGAGAAAACTGTCAGCCTCTAATATCTTTCCGTTAAGTGAAAATTAGACTTGAATCGGGGAGTCTGTTAAAGTAATTACTGGATGTTTTTACTGTATAGGAACCGAAAGTGTGTTCAGCTTCCCTTTTCCTCAGATTATTCCTCTGTCTGCTTTTGCAAGGCTTGAGGGAGAATGTGTTTTAAATTGAATTGAGACCAAACCAACAGTGTTGAAAGATCTCAAATAAGAATGTCTCTGTTTAATCTCTTGTTTTGAGAAGGTAAAATTGTCTCAGGTGATTAAGTATTCAGTTATTTAGTTGGGATCAATTAGTCACAAGTAATTTTCAGAAATAACTGTTTCAGTTGATATGTGATTGCTGAAGCATGGGGTTGGCAAGCTACTGATTTTTTGGGCATATTTGACTTTTCATGCAAGTTATATACAAACAGAACGACAGTGCTGAAGGTAGAAGACCTATTCTGCACATGTAAGTCACTTTTATAGAATTGTGACTTAACAGAGAGAGGAGACATTTCTCCAACACAGTTAAACTCCCCTTCTGTTCCTTTCTAGACCACAGATACACCAGCATTAAATCAATGCCCAGGCAGCTTAAACTTACATCATTATTTCTTTTCTGTTACAGGAAAATTATGTTGCTTTTAAAAATACTGATAAAGATATATTTCTCATCAATGTTTTGGCATTAATTAAGGCTAATTTTAACTGGAAATTGCTTTTTTATTAATGGGAGTCACAAATAGATTCATGTGAGTAGGTAGAACTGGTTTTAGCATAAAATTGTTTTAATGCAAAGGGGAACACATGATGAAACACAGCTTCAGAAAGTAAAATTTAGTGGTGGTTGTTATTTGAGGGAAACTTCTCTTTAGATTATATACTTTGAGATCAGACAGAAATGCATAAATAAATTCTTAAATAAAATTTTTTTAAGGACATTTCAGAGAACCAGGATGATATTTCTGAGGAATCAAATGTCAAAGATAATGAGGACTTCAGATTTGATGGATTCAGTATCAATGACTGCAAAGCATTGATCCAGACCAAGGTAAGAATTGCTCTGAAAGAACTACAGAGTGTATTTTACATGTTCCTCTCTGCTGTAGCCAGCTGTTCTAGCATATGTCCTCATGTAATTGTTTGGTGCTGGTGTAACTATTTGCACATGGACTTGTTTTTTGCTCTTTGAAACCTCTCTGACAGCTTTAGAAAGGGTACCTGGCCACTTGTTTGCTTCTTGCTAAAGCAATGCAAGCAGGAAGGAAAATTGTGTTGTTTTGGAGGAATATTCTTCATCCAAGGTCCCTTCCCCAGTAGAGAATAAGCTTGAGCAGCTGTTGTTGCTGTGGGCACAGACAGTCTGAGGCACACTTCCATTGCTCTGTTTCATTCTATTTACTGCAATGGACAGTGAAGGTGTGTAACTGCTCTGGGAACCTTGTACATAAGAGATGATAGGCTGGAGATTTCAGAGATAAAGAACTAAAAGAGACTGTCCAGCTTATTCCTTCATAAATCAGTTCTGCTTTCTTAATTGAGTACGTGAGGGAGGGCTGAATCACACTTGGAAAGTGTAAACTATAGAGACGGGGTTTAGAGAAAGGAGAAGTGGCTTAAAATAGATGAAGAAAAAGTAAAAGTGAAAGGAATCATGGTACAAAGTTAAGGTAGCTGGGCAAAATTTTTTTCTGGAATAGACTTGCATTTTGGGGTCTCAAAGTAAAATTCATTACAAAACATATGTTGCCATTTAATTTTAAGTAAGTAAAATCATATAATGGGATGTTTTCCACTTATATTCCTAGCTGTGTCCCTTTTCCCCCCATGCTAATTTTATTTTTATGAACATTTATAAAAGTTAAGTTGAAATATGCAAGCTGATTAACTTTCTGTAGGATGGAAAAAATTAACTTTGTTTTACTTTTTCACTCAGCTTTCTGTATCACCAGACTCCAGACATGGTCACCTTTTCACCTGTAACCTCTTTTTGAAAACCACACCATCAAATGAAAACACACAGTATATAACAATCCCAAGGAAGAAGCACCTTTTCACTACAAACAACCTAAAAATGAAATTTTTCAGTAGTGATGTTTGCTGAACTAAATGCACTTTTTAGCCTTTTTTTCTGTTTTGTTTTTGAACTGAATGCAGTTTACTTTAATTTTGTTACTGACTTGGTACTATAGACTACAGATGTTCTTTAGGAAAGTGACGTATTGCTGTATACGAGGTACCTAAAGTCACATTATTAAAAGAGATTTCTCCTCTTTAGCTGTGAAGTTAAAGGTGTAATTTTGTCCTGCTAAGTTTTTCTGCAGAATTGTGTCTCTTACAGTAAATGCTGCAGCTGCTATCACACTTTAAAGATACTCTCTGTTGGAGTCTCCTGAACTACTGACCTTTCAAGCCTTAATGCCTCTTCAGTCAAAACCTTCCTTTCCCTGCCAAAATCTACACCCAGCTCAGGTGTGTTGTGATGTGTGCCTTGTCACCATCTCTGCTCACACTTGGTCCAGTTCGGATCAGCTGAGATCTGCTGCTTTGCCACTGCTGGATGTAATGAGAGGAGCCTTCTACATCTGGGATCTTCCACTGGGGTTTAGGAAAATAAAACTGTGTTAACTTCTGTCTAGTAAATCCTGCTGTGGTGATAGGGGTGGGGGCAGTGAAATGTTTTGTCCTGGCGTTGGTTTCTGACTGAAATAAATCACCTTGTTTGAAGCTGATTGTAACAGGACTTGTTGGATTCATTCAGCCACACTTACACCACGCATAACCTGCTTGTTAAAGCTGAGCAGTGTTGCAGTTCAGGACTTGCACTGCACAGAAATGCTGTAAATTGCTGCCCTTTTAAAATTTTATAGTAACTATCGACTGTTGCCCATCTTCCTGCAGCTTGAGTGCCACAGGGGATGCACTTCACTGTCATTCGGAGAATCCATGGTGCTCCCCTGCCAACTGCAACAGCTTTATTTATTCATTGGTAGTAATTTTTACACAAGTTACTAATCTATTTGCTGCTTTGGCCGTATGAAAATTTTATATGGCTTTTTGTTTTAAAGAGCTGGTAAGCACTGCAAGTGATGTTTTACGTGTAAAAAGCAGGGAACAAACTTGGGTGTTCCAAAACTAAGTCAATTAATTATTTAATAATGTGCCTATTCTCTTCTTAGAATTAAAAATATTATAAAGCACTGACAGACTTCAACCCTTAACCTAGTAAACTGTTCATCAGTGACATTATAATTGCTGTAATAACTTTAGTAATGCTTATGATACCTTAGTGCTATTAGCATGGGATGAACTGTGCACTGGTTACTCAGTATGTGGAGCAGAGCATTTGGAAAAGTGCTGTTTGAAAGTGGCTCTGCAGCTTCCCTGGCCCTGGAGGGAGTTCTGCAATGCCAGCCTGGAAACTCCATGTGGATAGAAGAGCAAGGTTAACTTCTTCAGTTAACAGTAGATTTGAATTAATTTTCAATTTCAATTGTATTCTTTCAGAGCAGCTAACTATGTATTACATAGGTCGTAGTCATAAGCTCACAAAAATAACAGATTGCCAAAAAAGGGTGAATGAATAGTTGGGGTTGGTAATAAACATAATTAAAATCAATTATAAGAGTAAAATCCCACTTTTTGTGCTTTCAGACAAGCGGGGCTCTGCAGAGGGGCTTGAAGGGGCAACCTGTAGTGTGTGTAGCACTCGCTGATGCACTGGAGCCCAGACTCTCTTTCCCTCTGGGCTTTCAAGTTTGCCTTTGCTTTTGCTAACATTGGATAAAAGTACTGAAGAATGTTTTGCACTGTTACTCTGGGAAAAGGATGAATATGTCATCTCTCCCTCATAGTACCAGGTTTTACAGCTCTGAACAAGGTACAGAATGGAAATTAAAAAAGGTTCAGCCCCTATGATTCACTGGGATAAAAAAACTACTGGGGTTCCAAAGGTGAGAGGCTCTACCTTTCAAGGTCCTTCTCTTTTGGGCAGATGCTTTGAGCCACCTGAGCCCTAACTGCTGCATAAGAGAACTGAGAGACCTCTTAACTCCTGTTTAATGAGTTCACCTCTTCTAAAAAAAAGAGCAGCAAAATTGAAATTACAAAATAATTCAATTCTGCTTCATGGCTGTGGAGTCCTGGCAGCCCCCCAGCCCTCATCAGAACTTGGACACGATCTGTGTGTGTGGTGGTACCCACAAAGAGAAAACTGGACTCTCTCAAGTGACAAGAGATCACTTTCACAAACCAAAGTGGAGCCAACCACTATCAGGCACACTGCGTAGCAAACAGCAGCCTTGCCTTCTGTGGTTATCCTGGGAAACAAGGGGTGCCGGAAACCCCTCTGGCGTGTTTTGCACAAATAGTGGCTGTTGATTTCCTTTAGTCATTTCCTTGTTCCTGCCATCCCCAGCACCCGGCAGAACGTGCCAGCAACAGCCGTGGGCCTGCTCCCGGAATGCACGGCTGCACCCAGAGGCACCAGGGGCCTGTGCTGTGAAAATGGTGCACGGAGGAAATAAAACTTTGTGTCTTAGTACATTTTAAGGTATGAATTTCATCATTTCTCATCTTAGTTGTGAGCTCTCAGCTGTGAAATCCTGAGTTTTGATGAACTAGACATGTTACTGTACTCTGTGTTTGCGGAAAGCAAATACCACAGATTTCTGACATTTGCTGAGGGATTTTGAAAAGGTGAAAACAAGAGCAAGGCAAGAGTTTTGGGCAGCAGGGGTAGACAGGAATGCCTTTCTCCTCTGCTGAGATTAGAGGGAAATATACCCATAGAACAAAGTTTTACAAAGTTCCAATCAGTGATGTAATTACTGAAATGCTTCCTTTGTGGAAGGAATGCTGTAAACAGCTTTGCAAAAAAAAACCCAAAAAAAACAACTTAATTGTGAAAGACTGAAAATTTTTCAATGCATGTTCTAAAATGTGGAATTTAATTAACAATAAAAAGAGATAAAAAAGGAGGAGAGATTCAGACCCCCCAGGATGGTTTCTAAGTATACCATTAAGTGCAACATTGGTTGCATATAGAGAAGATGGAGTGAAAAACAAACAAAAGAAATCTTGTAAAAGCTTAACAGTTTTTTTCAAAATCAGATTCATCTAAAAAGATCAGTTTTCATAGTTTAAAAAATGGGACTTCCTGGAGTACTCCTACTCCAGTTAAGACAGTAGAGGGAATTAGGCTAAAAATGAGCTGCATTCAAATTAATTGTTAAACCCCAAACTTCTTTGTGGATATGAGTTTAACTTTCCAGATCCACTCTGGAAGATTTAAAGAGAAGCAGCAATGCAGCCAGCAGATGCAGCAGGCTCACTGCAGTCACATCCAGAAGTTTCTGCTTCTTCTACTGAAAAACGGGTGAGAACCTCCAAAATTGCCATCCCATGGCACAGTCTGGGTGCCAGAGCACAGCCAGTGCAACTGTAGCTTAGTGCTCTGCTGGGATAAGCGGGGTCCTAATGAGAGGAAAAATGTATGGAATGAAGTTGCAACATTCTTTTCTTTTTCAATTCAGGCGAGCTGTGAATGCTGGGCAAACCCTGAAATGCCAGAAATCTTCCAGCTTCCCTGAACATCTGCTTTAATAACACACACTTCTACAGACACACTTCTGTGACTTCAGATAGCTTAATTCTTCACTTCTAATATTGGTTTTTAATAACTCAAAATTGCAACTCATCTTCCTCGCAGAACTAACAGATAGGCTATTTTTGTGTGTTTTACTCTTGTTTGAGCTGGGAAATTAGTCTTTTTAAGTGTCCCTTCCTGCACACAGAACACAGAGCTGGACAGAGCACTCCGGGTAGCACCAACATGTCCCCAGGCAGTTGTGTTTGAAGCAGCTTTGCACTGAGCTGAGCTGCTCTGCAGTTTTAAGCTCAGATTTTTCAGCATGGCTAAAATCGATATAAGCGTGTGAGACCCTACACTACCTTAAAAGAATCTCAGCTTGACCCAAAAGCAATACTTCAGAAACATTTTCCTAAAAGGCTGAGCTGCAGCACCCCCTCATAAGGCAGCGTTTTCTGCTGCCACTGGCACAAGCTCAGCTCTGTGCTGCAGCATCTGCAGTGCCTTCCTCAGTAACGAGACAGTCACAATGGCATGGTGGTCACAAAACCAGGTTTCTGTGAAGTTCCTTCTAGACCTGTTTTTCACCCTCTGGTCAGCAGGCTCCAGGACAAAAGGCAGGAAGAACTCCTGGTCTGTAAGCAGCAGCCAGTGCAGTCCCATTAATCAAATGATGAGATCGTTCATAACCAGGTTGGATGGGGCTTTTGAGCCATGGGCAGGGACACTTTCCACTTGACCAGGTTGCTGGAGAGTGCTCTGTTATGCCTCAATGCATATATGAACATTTTTACCCCTTAAAATGGAAGGTCCTCCTTCACGTAACTCTTACAGTGGCACATTAATAAGTTCCTCTCAATTTAAACCCTTAAAAATGAGGGAAAACTGGGATTCTGCCTCAGTTTAAACCTTGACATTCGTTGCAGAAGAGTCAGGATCTCACTGTAGAGCTCCACAACAGGAAGGGGATGGAAACCTTTAAACCTGGAGCTGTTGATTTAATTTGTACACGCAGCCTTTCAGTAGCCCAGAGTGGCAGGGTTTTTGTCCCAGCCTGACAAGCACACAAGGCTTAAGTGTCAACAGTATGTGCATCAAGGACACTCGTATCTGACACTTGCTTTCAAGCTTGGCAACCCCTGAGGGAACACTAAGAACTGCAGGGGTTGGGAAGACTACACAGGGCAGTGGAGACAAAGCCCAGGGGACAGCTAAGTGCTAAAAACATGTCATCTGCTCCCAACAGAATCCCCCCTCCCGCTCCACTGATCACAAAAACACTCTGTGGGCCATCCCTTGTTTGGTGGGGACGCACAAAGAGGACACGATGGTGAAGGAGTTAGTCAAAACTCAGAGCTAATAACAGCCAGAGCAGACAAAGCAGGACTTAAATATTAATAGCTAAAGTACACAAAGCCTACTGTAACAATGTTATTAGAACATGACAAATTCCAAACCACAGACTTGGGCAAACCAGGCCGGGAGGGTGCGATGCTGTGCAAGACAAGGGCCACTTAGCACTGAAACACCGAAAACCACCAAATCAGTAAAAAGCATGAAGACCCCAGACCTCAACATTATCATTGGTTTGAATCATTATTATTGTATAAGTATAACTGCCCAGGAATTTCAGTGTTCAGGCTCCATCTCTGGAGGCACCCAGCTTGAGCTGTGATGCTTCCCTAAGGGAATCCTTATCCTTCAGGTTATGTAGAAACCTCAAGGAGAACCCTGTTACGGTGCCTGTGATTTCCACAGAGGTTTAGAATTTCTGGGGAGAAAGGGCAGGCAGAGGCAAAAAAGATAGAAAACCCTAGGGAAAATGTTACATTGTTTGACTGGGAGACCAAAGAAAGGATAGCAAGGTGCAACATTTGTTTTGTTTTTAAAACAGTCAAGTACCAAAGTCTTCAAAATATAAACGGTTAAACTGCAAAACTGTGGCTTTTATTTCCAAACATACAATAAATAGGTCCACCACAACTAGCCTCTAACTTCATTTTACATGGAAGGATTTTAAAATTAGTTTGTGCATATTTAAAAATTAAACTTCCCTTTGCACATAATTCCATACATAACCGAACTGCATTACACACCAGCTCATGGTCTTGGCACTGTGACACAAGCAACCAATTAGAAACAGAGCTTTGTAGCAAGGACTTGAACAAAAATTGCATTTTGAATTGTTGATAAAACATCTACCAACAATTTAATCTTTCTCTGCAGTATACAAAAATCTTTAGTATGTAAATGTTGAAAAGTGAGTTTTCTTCTGTTTCAGTAGGTGCTGCAAGGTAAGTGGATTTATTAAGTGTTCACTATTTGCTACATGACACGATTTTCATACCAAAATATCTTTACTGCATAGTAACACTCCATATTTTTAAATGCAAAAAGAAATTAGATGCAGTCTTTTTATTTTATCCCTCATCACTGAATTTAAAGACTTTTTTAACCACAACTCTGTTTCATCACAGTGCAGAAGGCCCTTAATATTTCAAGGATTTATTCAGTCATATTTTTAATACAAAAGTAAGAGGCTGAGGAAAAGCCAGAGTAGTCTATACACAATGCACAATCTGTGTACATTCTGAAGCTGTACCTCTTCAAGAACTATTTATACACTCTTCAAACAAATCCCTTTATCCAGCAATTCAAAATACTTTAGATCAGAAGTTTTATATTAGAATCAATACAATATATGCATATAAATACATTTATACCCTTCGGTTGCTAAACAACCCAGATGGCTGCAAAGGATGTGACCTGAAATGGTTCTCCACTGGCTTGGGATACCAAATTATATCGGCAGCTAACTGTTAACCAAGAGAGTCACAGTAAAAAATGGAGATCTTTGCAAAAGGTAGGTGTGCCACAGCATCAGTTAAGACTAGAAATACCAGGTGACACCCTGGCCCCTTCAGTAGGGCCAGGATTTCAACTTCTGTGAGATGCAACATAGAGGCAACATTTTTTTCCTCTGCCGATGCTCAGTTCGTGAAAAGTCTCAGCAGAACAACAAAAACCCCAAAAATACAAACAAACCAAAGCAAAGCTTTTACAACTGCAAATTTTCAAGACAGGTGCTGCAGCTTTCAAGAACGAAGTAAAAGTTTTATCATTAAAAAAAACCAAAGAGAAAAAAAAAACCAAAAACAAACCAAAAAGTAATGTGCAAGTGTGTAATTCAGAAGACAGTAGCAGGGATGGACATAGACCTCAGTTCAGGCTGAGACACAGTATCCAAACTGTCTTATGGAAAAACAGTTCTCACTGCAAATCTCGTCTTCAGCTAATGAGTGTGTTTATATATCCTTATTCACACACCTGCCACATGTGCCCCTCCTTCCCCAGCACGGTCTGGGGCAGCAGCACGATGGTTCCAAGGCCCAGGTGGCCCCGGCGCCGCATCCCTGTGGTCAGACCCGGAGCTCTCCCGGACGCAGCTGCACGGCAGGACTGAGTCATCGGCACTGACTCACCCACGGGTGTTCCAGGAGCACTCGGAGCAGTGAGCACTCGTGTCGCAACAAGTGTTCTCAGCTTTGTTTCTTAAAGGACACAGAAATGGTTGACTCTCTGAGTATCCTCCAAAGGTGCTAGAGGTTTTTAAGTTTGAAGCGTTCCTTCCCGCAATGCCAGGTATACAAATGTGTATCTTTTTAAATAATATTGCACATAAAAATCATCTTAAAACATTGTAGTGAAAGCAGGGTTGGAGGACAGTGTTTTCCAAAACAGAATAAAAAGCTACCTGTACATAGTAAGTTTTAATTTAAAGAACGCCAAGATTATTCAAAATCTAAGCACATAATACTGACAGAAAAATGTTAAATTGCACAATCTACATATAAATTACATTTGTAAATACTTAAAAGTTTTTAAACATTGAATACCCTTGATTTCACAAATCAGCTAGGTCACTGTCAAAGGATCAGCTTAATGAGTTAGAAGTACTTTCCCCCAGAAAAAAAAAAAAAAAGAAGAAACAAAAAGATCTGCAGTCTTAGATGAAGCACTGGAAAGAGTTAAAGCATTTCAGCTCAGAGGTAGTGCTAAACACATCCAACTAGAAGTCCATTATATTTGAACTATGATGAAATAACGTAGTAAAATGTAGAAAGACTATAAAATTTACAAAAATAAATAGTTCTGAATGCTTTAGAAAATGCAAGAGACTTTGTTGGTAAGTATCTTGATCTGCTTTTCTGACCAAAAGAAAGCAAAGCGTGTCTCATTTTTAAAATATACCCATCTCTAGTAATGTGTCTGCAATCCACACGATCTAACTCTGCAACTTGACGGATGCCAACTTGGCATAGACTCTGATATTAAAAATAAAGTGGAGGCTTTGTAAAAGATCATCTCATATGAAATTTGCTTTGCATGTAAATTCTTCTGTCAAATTAAAAATTGCACATAAAAAAGTTTATTGAAAGAGGCATGAGGGGTGATGAGGGTATGTGCCTATTGTTCCACATACACCCTGGAAGGAAAATGATGATTGCACAGTTCTGATAAATAAATATTTCTTTTTTTAAAAAAATCTGCCACTTTTTTGGTTTTTAAGTTTTGGAATTATTTAGAAAATCCTACTACAGACAAATTGTTATGTAGTTTTTGTCTTAAAGAATTCTTTACAACTTTTCCAGTGGCTTTTATCCTGAAACCAAATGAAAGTGGCAGTTAAAAAGTATCTTTGGGTAAAACAAGTATCAGGATCCAACGAGAATTTCCATGATGTGGTCCAGCTCACTGAGATCTGTTCTACATATCTGAATGTTGCTTGCTGAAGAAGAATTACAAGATGGAAAGGTTTTCAATGGTTCTTCTGTAGCAAGAGATGGTGATCTGGGTGGCATTAGTGGAGGGCAACAGAAGTCTGAATCATACATCGAAGTGTCAATATCTTCGAAAATGTCATCTATTGCCAAATCCTTCAAGTAACTAGTTGAATTTGAAATCTCAAAGGAACCAAATACACATTCAGCTCCCTTCAAATCCTGCCTATCATCTTCTAGTTTCAGACCAGTATTCTCTGGAAACTTTGGCTGGTCATCTCCAGAAGGAACCAGACAAGTAGGAGGGCTTATATCTTCTACAAAGTCTAAATCCTTCAGAATAGATGAAATGGCAGACGACATGTCATCATCTGAAACTATCAGCAGGCTGTTTTCAATCGGGTCTTCTACAGACCGCAAGTCGCAACAGTTGGACTCTTGCTGACTAATACCTGAAGGCAACTGAAGAGAAATCCCAGATGACTCCATCCCTGGGTAGCTGTGAGAACTAGGAGTAATGCCAGGGCAGATGTTAACTGGCTGCTGGTTACTCTCTTGTCTCATTTCCTCTTGAATTTGCCGCACGGTGTTGGCGATGAGGACAGAGCGGTGCAAGTTCGGTTCCACCAGCATTTTGTACGTCTGTAACTTGGTGAGGCACATGTTGAGCACCAACTGCCTCTTAAGTGGATATGGCAGACTTCGACTGGAATCAAAGGCACTCGAGAGACCAGCCATGTTCTCCTCATAGTCACTCAGCTTGCGCTTTAGACCTCTCCCCAACATGAACCTGGAAGAGAGAAACTGTGAATTAACCTTGGGCAAGATTATCACCTCTACAGACAATTCTGAAAACCCTGCATTGGTTAACTTAAGACTCTGATGTTATACAACACCAAGAGACAGAACGAAATCCTACTCAATACTACTTCCACTGAAAAGATGCACTTTCCAGCTATATTGTTTCAGAGCAACTTTTTCTTTTTAAACTGAAAATATGGAAGAAGTAGAGTAATTCTTTTTTTAAAAAGCTATATACCTCTTAAGTTTTGTGTTTAAGGTTTACTTTTAACTCCACTATGAGAATATGAATTTAATTATTTAAAATCTTGAATAGGTGAGCTTTTTGGCCTTCTATCCATTTAAATTATATAGTGTACAAAAATTCATAAATGAGAAATATCTGAATGTCTATGTGAAATAAAATAGATGCTTACACTACACATCATAACAACTATACAGAATATTTCACCATTTTCATTTTAACATTTGTTCCTAGGTATAGTAGTTAATATTTCAAAGCTGGTTTTCAACACCCATTTTTATGTCATGAAGGTATTTGTGATGTCTTGCTCGGTGTCTCTGAGAACTCTCCACAGAACTAATTTTTCTTCTTTTTCTTTGGTGACTTAAAGTTGTTTGACTGTAGTTGAACCACCCAGCAAGACCGATAGCAGGGCCTCCCATGGGATCCTTATATCCATGCCATAGTTGAGTAGTTTGGCTAAATGGTGTGAGGAATCTGGCTGGGCCACTGAGCTCACAGAGCGACAATCAGCGCTCACGGCTGCTGGTTCACAACCTGCTACTGACTTCACACTAAGGACATTAGGGAGGAGGCTATCGAATGGCATTTTAAAAGTAATTTGCCAATTTTGGGAAACCAAAGAAAAGAAACAGAACTCAGTTGCTTTCAGTCTGCTGTGTGTGCTCTTGCATTGAAATATGGTGGGTCTAGAACATTGTGGTACAAAAAACTGTACACTCACCCCCCCCTAAAATACAGGCAATCCAAACAAATATCTGCTCGTGTACTTTGCAATTACCATTCCAAATCTAAAGTGTTTCATTAGGGACAGCAAGCACTGTGCAATGACTTGTATAGAACACAGAAAAAGACGTATACTGTGCACAGGAAACACTGGTAAAATCTTGGTTACACACAATGCTGACACCTCGCTGCCAAACAATTAAAAAAAATTAAGCAATCATAAATTAGACACCCAGTGGCAGATTAAGGGCAGATCCTTCATACACAATGATCCAGACCCCGCATGCTGCCGAGGGCCTCCCAACTTCCTTTTCATGTGAGCACTGGCTACTGCCAGCAACAGCTCAGCTGATGGCCGCAGCTGCCAGCTGCTAGCCTGTTGCTAGACTTTTGGCGACAAGGAGAAGGCAGCAGGATAAAGCCTCCTTTACTTTCAGGATTTCTCCAGATTTGCAGGAAGCACTGCAGGGCTCCGTGGCTGCATCCATCTGCCTCGACAAGGCTGTTGGAGAACTCAGCTCCTCTGGAGGAACAGAAAAGCAAGCAAGCAGTGCCTCCTCCTCAGTAAGACACAAGAGAAATCAGACAGCTGCCACAGGAGTTTAGGTTTGAGACTTCTAAGTTGTACACTTCTTTTTTTTTTTTTAAGGGACATACCTGGATGAAATTCAACTTTTCTTGAGACTGCATTTCTATTTAACAGGGAGTAGTTTGGCCTATTTTAAGTTCACTAACACCGACACTCTTGAAACAAAAACAACAACAAAACCTCACCTTTAATTACTCGTAATTTTACCAGTGCTGTGCTTTTAAACTTTGGAAGTCTGTTTTTTTTCTGAAGTTTTCTGCTAAACTGCCACAGCACCAGCTGAATATCTTTAAAAACCAGAAGGTGTCTGGATGTGGTGTGCCTGTTCACCCAGGTCATCTTCCCACACTGATCACGTATCGCTCCCTCATTCCAGCACCCCATTTAGAGCAGACAGAACCAGCCAGTACTAAGCACTCCATGACAAACAAAATCAGAAGAAATCTGGATATAAAGTTCAGGCACGAAATATAATAACAAAGTATTCTGGGGAAGCAGTGTGTGTGTCAGGCATCCTCAAACTACTGACAACACTGTCAGTAACTGATAATTTTTGACACAGTCTATGGAAAATCACAATTATGCAGGACAAGTAAACTGTTGCTAAATATGCCAACCTTCATCATGAAAGAATCAGTGCCTGCAAATCATAGAAAACTCACAATAAAACTGTTAACTCTCCATTTTAAGTAGCATTTAAATGTTGGGCACTACCTAAAGCACTACCCCATAACATTACTATAAGATGGCTATTTATTCACTAAGTACCATTGTTCACATACACTGCATACTAGGTGGTTTTATTTTTTATTTTTTTTCCTCTCCATTAATTAAAGCAAACCAAAATTCACACTCATAAGGGAATGAAATTACAACCATATAGGAAACAGTAATTCTGATATTTCATACATTCAGAATGCTTGGATTTGATAATTTACTGCTTTTAATATTTTTAAAAAATATATATTTATGCTTTGTTAGACACACAGGACATATTATTCTTATCTATTTGAATTATACAAATAATGTTAATTTCTTACATCTCAAAAACGTGCTAGTATTTAAATTCTGCAAGCAAGGTTAAAAAGCAAGCAAACTAGCATATGCAATGATGTATAATTTCACAAAAACAACTTAAAATGACATGTTTGACTTTTCAATTCAAACAGTAGCCTAGTTAGACTAAATACTTCATGCTCATATAGGCAGACACCCTTCTTTTCATTGCTCAAATTTCCTTCATAAAATTTGTCCCAGAGCATTCTAGAAATATGTAACAATGCTTGAGCTTGACAGCACTCAACTAGAAAAATGAAGTGCAAGAAACATAATTTGCTCCAACTTCAGAAAAAGTACTTAACATACTCCCCACTCTCTAGATGTCAAAGATGTTTTTTTAAAATACACAAACATGACACTACCTTATGTATAAAATTTCTGTCTGTTTAACATGATTTTTTCCTAATTGCAAGGATCCCTAACTCTCCCTCCAGGAGCTAAATGACTTCAAAGGCTGCACAAAAATTTGGAAAAGGCTAATAAAAACCAGAGTACCATTGGTACAGTGGATTTAAAAATGACTAGTGCCATCGTTGCTACAGGAGACATTAAATTTCAGTTCTTGTCAAACACACTCAGCTGCTGACCTACAAAAGACACAAAGCCCCTTTGTTACCAGCTAATCTACATTTTATCAGGCCTTTTGCTTTACTTTCTGACACAAGGATTTCTGACAGGGTCAGATCCTTAACAAACTACTCCGTATTTTTTAAGCAGCTTGTCCTTTTCTAGCACTGTGTAGACATCACATCCCAAACCCAAAATTCACGCTCTCAAATGCTCTCTTTGACAGCATTACTTTGCAACAGAAGATGCTGATCACATTATTTAGTTATGCAATGCTCACCCCACCTCAATTTTGGGCAGTAAGGAGAGCAAACACACACAACCCTACACTGCCATGCCCAGAGCATGAGCGGCTGCTGCACAGTGTCAGCCCTTCCATCAGCTGACACAACAGCACAGCCAGTTCACAGGAGCACAATCTGGGCACACCAAAGTACAAAGAGTCTCTAGAAACTGCACTCTTCCTTACTCCAGCCCAATTCCTGGAATCTACTCTGATCTCAAAAGAAAAAATGGATCAAGTAACAGGATTTTGGAATGTGCCAATCTGATAACTCTGTAATTTGTAAGTAAATAAACTGAACAAAAATTAAAAGTTTATGCCAACTTCAAATGTGAGGTCTGTACATCGCTGTTCAATTATAAAAGCAGCAAGCTGCAAGTCACCCTTTTAGCCTGAAAAAGTTCCACAACCAGATTTTCTTTTGAGTTCAGATTATCTATTTTAGAATCTTTTGTCGTGAAAAAAAACCAGGAACAATGAGGAACAACACATCTCAATAACTTTTTTTCTGGAATTTTCTCATCTTCTCTGATTATAGTAATGCAAACTGAGCCACAGGTCATTTATGGCAGAATGCTTTTTTAATTAAAATTACCTTACAGACACAGAGAAAAGGAAGCAGAGTGAACTCAATATTTAGGAGTACCACACTGTCTATTCACATCACTGAACTACAATGGAGTCTGTACGTAGAAATTCAGCCCCTGACAGCATATTCCTCAGTTTCTTCCAGTCCTCCACGGAGGACATTTCATAGAAACTCCTCCCTGCTAAGATGGGAAGAAGCATCCATGCACTGTAATCCTACACCACACCGGGGTTTGAAAAAACTTGGGAGGGAAGAGGCACGTCCCTGGTTGGCAAATCCACACAGAATACCAAACAAACAGGCCTGGCCAGGGTGCAGCTTCTCAGAAGAAACATTCCAGGCTACCAAGAAAAATTCACATTGCGACGTGCCGTGGACAATACAGGGCTCGTGCCACCATTTCAGCTCCATCTGTCACAGGGTCCGATAGCGCAGCACAGCTGCCACTGGCACATGGTTGGGAAGTACAGCTGGAAACAGTCTCGAGGAATAATGAAATGTGAAAACCTTCAGTTACTTCTATCTGAACAAACTACTACTTAAAAACTTTTTTGGAAGATGAGGAAGAACTGAAGAGCAAGTTAAACAATGTTTAGAACCCAGAACCTCACACAGCTTAAATTTTCAGCAGAGAAAAGCTTCAAAAATAATGAGTATATCAAACATGACTGCCATGGTCAGTATTGTGTGAACATGAACTTTTCATGCACAAAACAAGCATGTAGTCAACTACAGAGGAGTTATTACTGTACCATTAAATAATATGTTCAAATAGCAAGATCTTCAATAAAGTACCTGGCCTTCACCACACAGATAAAAATAATTTAATTGATAGTGGTCCCTTCTGGCTTTTCTTTTTAGAACATTACTAAATTCAGACTTGCTTGACCCTTTCCATGCACCCATACTGTTTCATTTTTCAGCCCAAGACTGTCTCAAAGTGAAATATTACTTTTTCTTGTGGGACAGAAATACCAGCTCTGCAGAGATGTAAGAACCTCATGAGTGAAAGCTGCCTGTCCAGTTTTTAGTAATGCAACTTATGTATTAAAATCAAAATTAGAGACTCCTTGCTACTGTAATTTGGTCAATTCCCTTTCAAAGTCTCCTTTGTCTCATAACTGTAGAAGCCATGTAACAGTAAACCCAGGCAGAAGTGTCTCTGGATTGTAGACTTGTGTTAGTGGTTGACCCAGGCTGGCTGATAACCTGACGTCCTGCTCTCCCCTCTCTTCCACGGACACATCTCACAAGCACACATCTATCTGCAGGAAGTGCAAAGGAAGACAAACATCCCAACAGTTACAGTTACTTCCCAGAATTATTTGATGTATGCTGCATACTGTTTTTAATGATTACTCTTCCCCTACCTGACACACAGCTTAGGCAACGCAACTTCGTGAATATAATTAAGTGGCAGACTGGCTATTGACTCGTGTACCATATTTATCCACGTATATCCACGAATATCCAGCTGCACAAGAAAATGGGAAGGCTGAAGGTACAGTGAACAGACAGAGCACAAATCCCTTCCTCCCATCCGGACTTAGCACTGATCACTTGAACATGACTTACGTAACACAGTAAGCTGTCAGACCACACAGAACAGTGCATCTGATCTGGTGTCCTCAGCAAGTGCTGGAGGTCCCCACAACATCACATCTTGGCTGCCAGCAAAAATTCAGAGGAAGTGAGGGAAGGAGGATTTAAACACCTTAGAAAACACCCAAACTAAAAAGTAATCTGGACCTGGAGATAACTTTCAAACATATAAAAATGTATTCAAGTCCACTGCCTCCCCGCCCCCCTCAGCCCTGCCCCAGTTTAGCCAGGATGAGTAACTGCTGGAGAAGGCACAAGTGACTAAAAGTGTGCATACAGGGAGGAGTGCAGTCCTACCAGCTTACTTCCATACCAAAACTCCTATGCAACGACTTCTTCACAGGAGTTAGAAATTACCAGAAAATAGCTGCTCAAAGAGAGGAGAATTAATGTCAACTTCTTGATCAACAAATCCTGACCTATAATACACCCGTGTCTGTTACCAGCAAAGCAACTGAAACACAGAACCAAGACATGCTACTGTTCAGACTTAAGAAATCCCAGCAAAACCAATATACAAACCCAAAACCAACCAAACACACACCAACCCTGAAAACAAAACAGAAAAACCCCCACACCTAAGGATTTTCCCCACATTTTGAAAATAAGAGTAGGTTGAATAACATTCATTAAGTATAGGAAAGGAATGAGAAGAAGATCGAGTTTAGCACAGAATTAATTTGTAATTCATAACGTTCCCAGTGTCACTTACTATTTGTGGAAATAGAGAATAAACCTGTATCATACACAACTGTTTTAGGAGCTGAAATGAGGTTTATGAAGCACTTTGGAGTAAGTTTTACCTTGATTTCAAAGTTGGTTTGAAATCCCCAATCTGTTTGAAATCTATTTGAAACCCACAATCTGTTTGTTATGTCTAATGGGATCTGGAAAATTCCTACACTTAAGGACATCTTCCTAAGTTCCTTACTCCCATTTTATTGCATAAAGCACTGGTAAGAGCTTTGCTTTACAAACTGTGGCAACTAAGTTTCAGAGTATAGAAGTTTCCTCTGGAGAAGGAACTCCTCTGTTAGGATGTGTACTTTCCACGCTAAAACGAGTGGATCCAGGCTGTTTGCAACAGTAGATGAACCATATTCTCAGCAGCTGATATCTAACACTGGAGGCTGAGAGAGAGCTGCTGAGGGAGTTACCAGTGTTGGGTAGAGAAACTTCCATCCTTAAAAAAAACCAAACTAAATCACTGTCACTCTTCCCTGTCACTTTTGCACCTCGTTCCACATCTACAAACAAAGGTCACAGGTGTACATTTGTGTGTTTAGCAGACTTTTTTTCCCAGGGATTCTGGGTGGATTTCTTTTTTTTTTAGAGGAAGAAGAGCCTGGAATCATTTAAACTAAGGAGCAATAGTCATTGGCAAAAGCTAATACGTGATCAAGACTTACCAAACCTAGAATCTCCCACAGCAAAACTAAACTGTAATTAAGTGAGAACATAAAGGAATCACAGAGGAAGCAACGAGAACTGAATCACCACCATTCCACCAAAGCATCCCACTGGAGAGGCAAAGGATCATCAGAACTGCAAGTGTGATGACATACCTCTTCAACTGTTCTAGTCAACTGAACAGTTCTCAATCTGTTTTGTTTACAGTATCTACTTCAAATACAAAGATACTAGATGCATTCACCTACGTAATACTGACATATATTTTAGGGTTACAGTGATCTAAAAGATCCACTAATAAAGGAAGTCAAACCTTATTAACTATAAAAATTGTCATACCCATACTATACCAGAAAAAATGGACAATAACAGTAAAAGCAACCAAGAAAAAATGGCTCTTTTCCTGATAGAGGACCATGCCTTTACTCTAGCTGTCTGTATGGGGTATTTAGGTACATAATTTTCAGACATCACTTTGAACTTTCTCTTGTAACACACAACTTTACATCAGCATCCAAAGTGCTGCCTTCTCACAAGACACGATTGTAACACAATTTTAGCAGCTGAACAGTGGATCTCACTGGGAGATTGAGGCCTTAGTTAACAAATTTCCAAAAAAAAATGTGATCTTATGGCAATATGCTTTGCTGAATTATAATAATTCCTCATTATAATGGAAAAAGAAAAAAGCAGTAATGCAAATTCAGAACACTCAAACCAGAGAGCTTATATGATTCACTAAGTCTAAGCACTTTATATTCTATACCCTTTTTTTAAAAGATATTTTTCAGTTTACCATTCTAACCCACAAACAACATCTGCAGCCAATTATCAGAACGTGCTCTATGCACATAAGATACAATTTCATAAAAACATACAAGTAGTTACCCTCAGAAAACGGAAAGGAGTCCAGGCAGGAAGATTCTGGATTTTGCATAAAGCGTGGTCATCCAAGAGTCTTGAACTACCCAAGAGGCCAAGCCATCCACCGAGGTAGGATGATGTGACTTAAGAGGAAAAAGAAAACAAAACCAGAGCGTTTCACTACTGTGTGGTGGTTTTATTTTTTTAAACAAGAAGCATTGAGCACACAATTCAATACAACTTTTTAAATGATTTGTGCTAAATCCTATTAAAACATATAAACGTGAACAAGAAAAACTGAAGTTCATGAATACACTGAAATAAGAGGAACCTAACAGTTTCACCTATAAACACATGTAATGTGGAAATTATCTTTCATAAATGAGTACTACAGAATGCTGATCCTCTAAGTGTTAGGCTTTAGGATAAAATCTTGCACTGATACTTCCTCAGGTTACTGAACACCAATTTACATTTGCAATCATCTCCAGATTCAGATAATCAGGAGATAACACCATGCACTGTGAAGAACTACATTTCAGAATTACCCCCTAACACTTACAGGCTGCAAAAGCAGTTAGATTTTTATTAAATTCCCTAACTTTCCTCATTTTCAGCATAAACAAAACCAGTATGAGAAGATAGCTGGCAAGGTATCCTATGATTGCATCTAATATTCAGTGTGGCATCATTTCCATCAAAACCCTGATAAAGCAACATCTGCAGTTTGGCTGGAGACCACATGGATTAAATCATGGATTAGCTCAAGGCGTTGGAAATTCTGGGAAATGTGAAAGGGCTGAAGTGACAGCAAACTATGGACTAGGCTAGGAGATGTGGAGGGAATCGCATGATCCATGCTCTTGGGGTCTCACCTCCACCTAAAGAATTAAACAGTTACTAATTCCAAGAATTAAAGCCCTTACATAGGCTAACAGCCTAGAGCCAGGATTGGACCTAACATGCCTGTTTGTGCACAACACACACACAGACACCTGACCCCATCTACAGCAAACCACTTCACAAACGTACCACAAGAGCAAGGATCAGTACTATCCAGGTCAACACAGTCCTTCACGATCGAAAATCAAGAGTTCATACATTATTTCACAAATCTGAAAATAATACATAGTGAAAGGTAGTCTTACATTGAGACAGATGGGCAAGTAAACGCCTACAGTTCATCTTACATAGCAACTCATAGCCTGATGCTACCAAAGGGCTCCTCCGCTTACAGAACCTCGGAACTGTAAAGATGCAGTAAAACAGCAGTAAAATGCCGGTGACCTAAGAAAGCCAAATCTAACCCACAGCAACAAACACATTAACATCTCCCTCCTCCTCCTCCTCCTAGAAGCTGACTTCTTTCCCATTATAAAGAAATCCATGCTATTTGTAAATTAAAAAAGCCCCGAACAAAGAGACAAATGAAGATTCATAACCTATTTGCTCTGAAACAGCAGGACATCAGAAGGTCACTATTGAGGTTCATTAAAGTGCACTTGTTAGGTCACAGGGAGAGGTGTGCAGTCACTGCATTTTCTATACACTGAATATAAAAGAACATGTTTTAGAATGTGAAGTCATTTAGCATTAAAGAATCCTAAAAAAGCTAATAAGCAAATTAAAATGTTGAAAAGTTTCAGACTTTAGCACCTTAGCTAAAAAAAAAAAAAAAAGCCCGAAGCAGTACTGTTCATTGGATTTTAGAAGTCCAATCTTTTGCTAGAAGGAATTGAAGTCAAGAAGTTATCAAATTTAATTCCTTTATTATATACTTAAAGGACTCCCGCAACAGTAACTGTTGAGGTTACGACTTCTTCCCTGTATGATTTCAGACTGGGATGAGTGTCAGGAAGAAGTACAGAGGTAAGGTTATTAGGTTTAGTTTTTCCAATCTGTTAGGCAAAAAAGAACAACTATAGAAGACACACAGTAGCTGTAAATCACTATGAATTGTATCTCTAGTAGATGAATTTTTTTTCCCTGTCTTCCCTTCCTAGTACCTGTTTAGGGGTCACTTTAGAATTTTGACATTACACCGTTCATTTCAATGTTAATGGTATTTTTCAC
Source organism: Pseudopipra pipra (assembly GCF_036250125.1). Classification (NCBI taxonomy): domain Eukaryota; kingdom Metazoa; phylum Chordata; class Aves; order Passeriformes; family Pipridae; genus Pseudopipra; species Pseudopipra pipra. Next base: position 57,063,393 of record NC_087554.1, read on the forward strand.
ACTGCAGTCAGATGCCTGAACTACAGAATTTTAGCCACATCAAAAATAAAGCAGAAAACTACCTATGTTTTTGGAAACGAGCTGTTCCAACATAGTTTGAAAAATTCCAGGCCTAACTAGCGCAGAAATTATTAACTGCATCTACTAGCGAGATTAATCTACAAAACGCATAAAGGAGACCGAGCTTATTCCCCCCCCCCAGTCCTATCCACCTGCTCGCAGCCCGGACTGACACACGTTTTACTGAGCCAAACAAAAACCTGCTATTAAAAAACGTAACTGCAGCAGACACACGAGTCGCAACTACCGAGCGGCAGCGATCGGGGGTGCCGGGATGGACACGCTGGGGATCCAGGGGAAAGCCCTTTCCTGCCGCCCTCCCGCGGGCTCCTGCCACCATTTGGCCTTTGTGGAAGGAGCGTCGGTGCTTCCTGCGGCCGCCCGTCCTCCCCCCCTCCCCGCCCCTCCCGCGGCCGTGGGCAGCGGTAACCAGAGACAACCTTGGGCTTCCCGAGCTGCGAAAAGTTACACTCCTCCCCCTTCCTCCTCCCGGCCCGCACAGACCCCGGCCGGGCTAATTATAACTGCGCGAACAACTTCCACCGCCGGCCGCGCTCGGGGCGCTCCCCCCGCGCCCGGCGCGGCTCCCCCGGGGCCGCAGTGCCCGCACCGCGGTCCCGCCGTGCCCTCCTCGCCCAGCGCGGCTCCCCAGGGCCCGACACCCCTCCACCTGTCCCCGCTGTCCCCTTCTCCCTCCGCGCTGTCCCCCCCGTCCCCCCGCGCCCTGACCCCCCTCCCCGCCGGGGCCCCCCCCCGCCCCGTCAGGGCTCCCGCCTCGGCCGCCCGCTCGTCCCCCCGCTGCCCTCCCCCTGCCCCCTGCCCGCAGCCCCGCGCCCTCCCGCCCCGGCCGTGCCCGGCGCCCCACCTGGGAGCGGAGGAACCCCCCGTTCGTTCGCAGCCGGCCGGGCTCCCTCCCTTCGGCGGGGCTGGGACTCGGCGCGGGAGGAGGCGGAGGCAGCGCCACCCCCGCCGGGCCCCGGCAGCCTCCGCTCCGCCCTTCCCTCCGCCCGCGGCGCTGGGGGGTGGGGAGGGGGGGGTGCGTGCGCCGCGCCCGCCAGCTGGCCGCCCTCCCATTGGCCGGCGGCCCATTCAACCTGCCCGGCAACCATTTTCTGACTGGACGGCGAGCAGGGGGAGGCGGGACTACGGTTCGGCCCGTGGCACCGTCCAATTAGAACACGCGGAGAGCCGCGGAGGGCGGGGCCGAGCGCCCGGTTCGGCCAATGGGGGGCCGGGCGCCGCCGAGTCCCGCGGCCCCGGCGCGGCGCTCCGGGGGCGGCCCCGCCCGCACCGGCGGGGGCGGCCGGGCCGGGCCGGGTCGGGCCCGGAACCGCGCCTTAGGCTGGAAACCACCGCGGGGGCACTGGCCTGCCCGGACACAAGCGCACAACCACCTTCTCTTTCTTTTTTTTTTCTTTTAAATTTTTTTTTTATTATTTTTTTTTTGTGTGAACTCACAGCTCGTCTGTGACCAAAACTGCCAAAATTTCAGCAAAAGGCACGCCCCAGGGCCTCCGTAAAGCAGCGTTCCTACAACTCCCGGTGCCAGGGCTGTTGGGAAACGAGGCACGTACCAGCCCTCGTGCTGCGTCAAACATTGCACAATCCTCCCATGAATATTCACTCAATTTTTTTTTTTTTCCCTTCAAAGATGGGGTGGGTTTGGCCATGCTCAAACCTCGTATTTGCTTTCCCCGGGCATTTGCGTAATCAAGTTACACTGGCACAAGTGTTTGTACAAACCAGATTTCAAAATCTGACAAAGTATTTGTAAAGACAGATTTTGAGACTTTTGTCAAACCCTGCCATGGGTTGGTTGCCTGATGCATCCCCAAAAAGCTACTCAGCTCTCAGAGAGAAGGGTTTAGACCAATCTATAGCACAGTAAAAACAAACTAAACTCAAACACGTTTACACAGACACCTTCCTACAGTGAAGGGGAGCACAGACCAAAACACACAAAGGTTCTAAGTCAGTCTAATAAATATTACAGAAACACTTGAAGTTGGCTGGTGGAGATACACTACAACTTTGATGAAAGATCAGCTGCTTTTTGTGATTATTCAGATAAAGAGAACTGATTTTTTTTAAAAAAACCCTCAGGTCCAACATATTTTAGCCCTTGTGTCTCCTGACGGGCACTTGTGACAGGGTAGGAGGGTGCAGGGCCCAACCTGAAGGGCAGCGAGGCACAGAAAGCCAGAGCTGACCCCGTAGTCCCTCACTGGGGGTGAGGGGACCCTGTCTCCAGGCCACCTCTCTCCTGCAGTGCAGTGCCACCGATTCCCGGGCCACAGCTGTGCTCTGACCTCACTGCCGGGGGTCACAGAGCACAGAAGGGGAGCGAGTGCTGCCGCAAGAGGCATTAATGAATCCTTTTTGACACGCTGCTGGGGCTGTGTTGGACGGGAGGATGCCTCCCCGAATGGCTGAGGGGTGACACCCCTACCCCCACAGTCCATCTGCTGCACCAAGACCAGTGTCAGCACTGAGAGGGAGGAATGGACCAAAAATGCCCCCCCCCCCCCCCCCCGTATCCTTTCCCTTCCCAACATACACTGTGGCTTAAGTGGAAGAGTAACTCAAAGATGTTCAGGATTCTTCTGTCTGCTCAAGTCAGCCAGGGACAAGCAGGAGTATTGCACCAGGACCGACCCCTGCCATATGCTAGGGATTATCTCCAAGAAATAGACAACAGATAGGCATACAAAGGTAGCTGATGCAGAAGGGACAGATCTGGAATCTTTATGTCTAATGCAGCACATGAACCAGCAGCACCACCAAAGTGTCCTCATAACTTGAGCAAAGACTAGGTTTTGTAGACTTGACCACCATTGGGGCAGCTTCACAGCACTGGCACAGCCCTGGACAATTCCTCCCTCTCTACAGCTCCAGGGAGCAATGCAATGCCTGAGCCTCTGGTGCAGCCATTCTCCTCCTGTCCAGCAGACCTCTCAGAAGGACACCAACACCCTGCTCTCCCCACTTTCTTAAGTGATTACCCTAATGTGGTCAGCTGTTCTGTCACCAATTTTTGTTCTGTGCAACAGAAAAGGGTGCACGTGCCTTCTACAGCGGGTGCTTCTAGAAAGGGCAGTTGTGTTTCAAACGTGCTCTGACAAGAGCTACGAAAAAACTGAACCTGGAGTTGTTTGAATACACACATTAGAACTTTGGATTTATGGCTTAACGTTTGGAGAAGTTAATAGAAATTACATAGAATATGCTGATTATTTGCAAAGGGTTGTGTTCTTTTTTTTTTTTGCTTGTGTCAACAGTGGGATTCATGTAAGGGAATTGGAAACCAGTTGATCTTGGTGACATGTTCCATGCAAGTTGCACCTTACACTAGAGGAGCCATGCTTGTCTCACAGGGTGAAGAATTCAGAGGGCTGAGCTCCTGTATAAGGTCTTTCTTGACAAAAAACTTTCATTAAAAGGCCCTTACTTTCTCAAATGAGATCATGTTTTAGGAGTCTGGTGCTCTCCCATTTTGACTTAAGCTAGGCTCGAGGCAAACAGAGGCCTAATATGATTTTTTAATGATTTAAACATGGCCTTTCAGTATGACTATACTCACTGCAGCAGGCCAGGATACCGTTCTCATGAGCAGCACTTTTGCTTTTGCAGATTTCACATGAACCAGAAAAAAACCCAACCCCCAAACCAATCAAGGTCTCTATATAACTCATCTGAAAGGATCACTGGAGGTCTGCTACTTCTCCTTACCCTTGTACTAGGCATCTATTCAAAAACATGGTTCCAGGAACACAGGAACAAATGAAGACTGCTTTCCTATGGATTTATGCCTGTGATTAATTACCTCTGAGTCTAAGGTACAAGCTCTAATTGAAGCTGGTCTCATGCCTGGAAACTTATGTCTCTCCCTTATCTGGATTACTGGATATCAGTACAGAACGCAGTTTTCTTCTGATCACTCATCTCCACACTTAGAAGAATTCTAAAAATGTAGTGACTGTGAGATCTGCCAGAATTGGTTGAAATTAATTAGTTATTCTAAAGCTGAAGGGCAGAATGATCCCCTATCCCGTGTTTCCACAGGGAAGTGAGAAAGGCAGAGCATACTGCACTAAAGCCTGGTTAGCTTTACCACCTCTTTTTGGTGGTAAAGCCTCTGTGAACAAACTAATCCTGCACTTACTCATGCTTTTTTAAAAAAAGAGCCATGACTCAAGATGGTTATTAAAACACCACCACAACCTTACTGAATATTTCTCAAGAGTAGTAAATCAGCCATTATTCTGTCAAAAGAATCACAATTTACAAGAAAAAGCACTTTCTCCCTATACCTTTCAAACAGAGACACAAAAGCAAACCACATTACTGAGCTTCAATTAAAACAAAAAACATTCAACAATTTTATCTTAAACTTGACAGCTCACTGGACACAAAGCAATCCCAACACCCAGTTCTTTCCATATCTACCCTTTCCCTCAGTAATGATCTCAAATACAGAAAAGTGAGTTTGTTACAAGTATTGTTTTTTTTTCCCTCTAAGTATTAAACTCTTCTGGGTTTTGTTTGAAGGTTTGACTTTTTTTTTAGAACCATACCTGTTCTTCCCTTCAGAAGTCCTGTTTTGGAAGCTTGCAGAATCCCAATTTGAAGTTGCATTACATTTTCTTGATCTCCTCTTCAAAACTTGTCTGTAATTGGCACATGAAAAATATTATACACTGATCCTTTGTTGCAGCATTTTACTATTGCAGTACATACCTGCACTTTCCACATGCTCCTAGGGAATTTTCAAATGCAGCAGACATGTGGATACAATTTTTTTTTTAATTCTGTTTTTGAAAGAAATCATGTATTCACCTGTATCTTCAATTACTCCTTCCTAAGAAGATGACAGTTGAAATTACTCAAATGTTTTCCCTGCAATGCAAAGCTGCCTCTAGCTTTAGGTTTTCCTGTTGACATGTTGGTCATGCATGAATATACCACAATAATTCTTCAGGTCATAAACCACTCATTTTGGGGGAATCTTGGTTAAGCAAAGGAGTAATTGTTTTTTTAAACAAGAGCTGCCATACAAACTTATGAAAATCATGTCAGATAATGAAATTTTAGTATTTTTCACTGGGTTTTTTTTTAAAAAGAGGCACTACAAACATCTAAAGTAAGTCTCTTTGCTGACAACTTAAATTATTCAATGGGATTTCATCTCTTCACAGAACTTCCTTGAAAAAAATAGGAAAATTTATCTTAACTGTCAACTTTGCAAGAGATACCAAAAGGAGTTCAGACAATCCTTGCAAAACCCTGAACAAGTCAGATTGACAAAAATGTGTATGTTCCCAAGATGTTTATTTCATTTCTTTGAAACTTGGTGGCTTTGTACTTTTAGTATTAGTCACAGAGTGTGAAATCACACTCATTTAAGAGTTGATGAGCAAACAAGATTTGTCATCGTGTCATGTTTTTTTGCATATGGGACTATACATCCTAGACCTGAGACAGAAGCATACTTACACTTTGAACAGAAGTCGCTATTGAAAGCATTTTTATTTGTCTTATCCTAGATGTCAGCAAATAAATGGATTTTTTTTCATTCTACCTTTTGACAGCTCTTTAGTTGTATGGGAATATGGAATAGTTTGCAGGACTGCAAAGCAGCCATACACTCAAATCAATATTCCGAGGCACAAAAAATCCATAATGGTCTGGTAATTACAATATGAAGCTACACTCTCAGTCAATTTACAATAATGTCTTTTAAGATGCCTACTAAAGCAGCCCAGACATACCTGAGACTTCAAAAAAAGTCTAAGGACAGCTTTCAAAACAGGTAATTCCTGGTTAGTCTGAAGGCTCAGCTCACATGCGAATCCCTACTTTGTTCAAGGCTGGAACCCCTCACTGCTGATTTCCCGATGCAGTCTGGTCAGGAAAGGTGCTTTTCATCCAAAGAAATTCCCTCTTCATTGACCAAATTTGTCCTTGAGGCAAATATGGCTCTCTTCATAGAGACAGTGACATCTTTTGCTAGACAGGCTCACAGATTAAAAGAAAACAACAAACACTAAGCAAACAGGGAAGCAATAGGCAGACAAGCCCTCGTTACTGCAGCCTGGATCCTCACACTTCTTGCACTTGCTGAACGCCAGAGCTACAGAACCTGGTATTTTCTGGCAAGGGAGAAAGAGAAATAAAACCACAGGCACAGAGGCAGAAGGAGACAGGGAAGATAACTCAAGGTTACCTGAGGAAGAAGCAGATTTGATATTAGCTATGTGCTTGAAAGTTTGTTTTGTGCAAGTGTGCAGCCCAGTTATATCATGCAAACTAACAGCCTTGTTTCACATGTGGCATTGACTGCCATGCAAACTCCATGACGCTTTTCCCTAGAAGCACAAAAATGGCAGCAAAATCTGTCAGAAGCCTTTCCTAATTTAACAGAGGCTAAATTATTTCCCATTTATATGTAGAAATTAAGGAAATCCCCAGCAGCAAGTATAACCTCTTACCATTTGTATTAACGGCTCACTAAGTAATTTAAAATTTACCATCTTACAGGCACTGTATCATTTCTGATGTCTCTCAGTACCTCAGAGGAACAAATAGAGGGGAAACATTGTATTAACCTTTCAGTGATGCATATTTAACCAGTACCTCTTTAGACTAGCAAACAAATTACAATGAAATAAAATAGAAAATACAGCTCTTTTTTTTTAATTCCTTTTTTTCCTCATTTTCTACCAGGAGAGGCAAAACACAAGCAGCTGAATTAGACTGAGACACGTTATTAGAGCAGTGGGGGCACAAGCTGATTTTACACTGACTGGTCTCTGCAAAGTCAAACCAGTTGAAGGCACACATCAGTACAGTGACTGTGCAAGTTTCAGCAACACCAATTCTTATACCTGCCAAGCCAAGATGTCAGGCTTGTAAAAGCACATATTTGGCGTAAGTTTTAAGAATGTAATAAAACAGGATATATATTTCTGTTTAAATGCTTAACTCCATAAAAGCATATTTACCCAATACCTTTCCCGTTAAACCACAGTCTGTACAAATTGTTTTAATTAGGCACAGCTTCCCCAGTAAAGGAATGCACCCAGCTACATCCACTGTACAGTATAAAGGTATAGAGTTAGAAATACACACACGTGCATCTGACATATATAACAGTTATGAATAAATGATTCTAATTCCTACCTGCAACATGCAGACAGTTCAGACTATTTAAAGACAGTTTAGAGCAGTTTTGGGGAACTTTCCCAGAGAAACAGAAGATATTTAGTTATTCGATTTAACGATGATGTTCCCTTTATAAAACTGCCTGGCTTTCTGCTTTACCCTAAGGCATCTGATGTCCAATTCAGTGGTTCACACGCAGAAAAGCATCAAGCAAAAATTACCTGCAGGTTTATAATTTTGGAGCAATCTCTACAACAAACACTACCAAATAAAGCAGACTGTTATTTCATTGGGAGGTATGACAGTTTGATCAACATTTGTAGACTCCTGAAGCAAGATGAACTACTGCAACACCCATCTCAATTGATTAAGACATGTAGCATTGGCTTTTCTTTGGTCCAGCTATATCGTATGGACTGAACTTGCAAGTGCCTATGTGGTATTTCATCCTTTAATATGAAGTTATTAATCAAGCTTTAATTGAGGAAGCAAAGCTTAACTACTACAGTCACTACAGATTATGTTATGCTAAACTTAATACAAGAAACACTTTCAGATTCACTGAAGACTCACAACAAGTGTGTGGTTTCATGCAATGGAACCAATATTCATGCAACTATTGAGTTTGAAAAATTTAGCTAAATGCTCTAATTTTTCCTCAAAGCACATGATTCTAAAGCACTTGTTCAAAACATAAGCTCAGTGGTCTCCTTTTCTTGATGTGATACTCAAAGGTCCTTAACACCCCCTTGGTATTTCCCACCCCCAGTCCCCTTTTCAGGGGTTTGAGGATCTGCCAAGGTCAGTGCATAGTAGGGAAGGTCACTCGTGGGAAGGCAGAACTTGTCAGACACAGCAAGGTGTTCTCTTCATGTTCAGCAACTTGCTTGGTTCAGATCTACAGAAAACAGCCAAGTCACTGGCAGATGTCTCCCCTGGCAGAGCCAGTGCTAACACATTCCAGAAACCAGTCCATCTTTTCCCCTTCTCTGCTCCCTGCTAGCTTGGGGCTTTTTCCCCAGCAGCAGCTTGTGATGGCAAACATTTGTTATTTTGTAACAAAACCATAGGCTGTACTTGAATTATTCCTTTCCCCTAAAAAAGCCTCATAGGAAGAAGTCTAATTATATACATTCTAAACTGAATGTGAAGAAAAGACCACCATCCCATGTTGTATTATCTTTTGTTATTATAAAAAAAAAGCCAAGAGGAAACCCTTGGTAAGAGTGGAGCATATTAATTATGACAAGACATCGTGACATACCAGTGAGATGTAAAGGCCGCTAATAACACTTTTTGTAGTAATTAGTGCAAGATAGTTATCCCATATAAACAAATACTTGATGATAGACTTCAGTGATAAACAATTCACTTGATGACATTTACATATAAATACACATAAATAAAAACCTACGTAATTTAGGTTTGTAGTTAACAAAAAGTATGGTCTGAAATGAATTAAATGTAATTGTATCTAGCTGGATCAAAGCTCTTCCTATAATGATACTCAAGTATGCGGGGTATGAAAAACATAGATGTACAATTCTCAATTTAGTAAAGTACTACTCTATAAAACAGAATAATGAAAACAGCTCTTACATTTTAATGTAAAGTATAAAATTGTATATTTACATTTACATACACTTTACTGAACTACATTAGGTAGCTCATGGTAAAAAAACATCCCTTTTTGAAAATCTTGCAAAAAATACATCAACTGCAGATATGATCAAAAGTTACTAAGTTAGCAGCTGACATAACATCTGTAGTAAAAATATATTTTAGGAAAATACCTGGAAAGATCTAAACACCAGTAAACACTTTAAAACTATTTGTGAAGTAAAAATTGTAGCAAAACCCAGAAGAAGCTAGCAAGGGTAACAGGAACTATTGCATACTGCTCTTTAAGAGCCATGTAGAGACTTAGAACAGAAGCAGCAGATATGGTAGGAGTTTTGTGGTGTAACACACCACAAAGTGGAAACCGGAGGAAAATAGGAAACCAGTTATCCAACTTCTCTCTCGGTTTATTATCATTTTTATGGGGAGAAGTATAAGAAGATGACAGAGTTCCTCTCACTGAGCTTATCCTCCATCAAAGGCTAAAACAAATTGGTAAAAGGAACCCAATTTCAAGAGCCTTGGACCCCAAACTTAGAAACATTTACCGTATGTACTTACAGTTCAGTGGATGATAAATCAGATTATTACACTACAAGTTGCAGGTTAACTTTAAGAGTTAACACTATTTTGCAATATGAAGTGCTTCTTAATATATATATCTATATAATATATAGATATTTGTAAAATACTCGTGCAGATTTGATAGAACAAACTATGGAGTCTTTTCTTCCCATTAACATTAAACTCTCAAGTCTTTTCTTCGCATTAACAGATCTTTACCTCCTGCACAAGGAGTTTCAGGATTCAACAAGGATTTCCACAATATGATCAAGCTCATTAAGATCAGATTTACAATTAGAGTTAGAAGCTGTATTTGTTGGAGAAGAAAATGTTTCAAGCCCATCACAATGTCCCATTTTTGTGTTGCTCATCATGCCTGTTAACATAGTATCAAGATCATAGTAAGAATTGTCAACTTCTGAAAACAGATCTTCAACCGAATTAGGACTTTTATTCTCCAGTGTCTCAAATATTTGATCTAAAGATTTCTGAAAGTTTCCTTTATTTTCTTGTGGATTCTCCATTTCCCACACGTTGCCCTGCAGGTTTCTTGGAGCTTGCACTGAAGAGGCTGTTGACATAGTTTCTGAACTATCTTGTCCCTCGCCACCCTCAAAGTCTTTACTCAAAGTACCATAGCCTGGAACATGCTTTCCCTCAGCTTGTTCCCTAGATGAACGACAGAGGATATCTGTTGAAACAAGACGATCCAGGGATGTCTGCCCTGTACTCTGTGTATTTATCATCTGCCAAGTCCCATCCTGAGTCATTTCCTCTTGGATCTGACGTACCGTGTTGGCTATAAGTACCGAACGACAGAGGTTGGGTTCAACCAGCATGTGACACAACTGAAGTTTAACCAAGGACATATCTAAAAGCGACTGCCTCTGAAGATTATAGGAAGGAATAGCCTTAATACCAGCCAGAGTCCCTTCAATATCTTCTTCACCATCAAAACATTTTCTCTTTAGTCCTCGAACAAACATTGTGTCCTGTTAAAAAAACAAACAAATCTTGTACAACATCAACAGCTCAGGAGGGAGGGGAGAAACAAAAAAAGACTAAAAAACAGAACAGCAAATTTTAAATTTAAAAAGCAAATTCTTTAAAGATAGAAACATCAGAATTGTCATACCAGGTTATAGAAAGCCAGTGTGGTACAACATAGGTCAGGAACATATGGACTGGGTCCCAAAGACGGCATTCAGGAACCAGGGGTGAGCAGGTCCACAAGGCATGGCATTGGAGAGAGGCAGGGGCTCCCAGCTCCTGGCTCCCATGAAGCTCCACACTTGATGGAAGTCAGGAGCCGCTGCTTCGCACAGAAGCAAACATCTCAATGGCTGTATTTCACCCACTGGAGAGGCAGTGTCTCCTCGCTCCTCCCGAGTTTCTACTGGCATGCTTAACCTCTAATTTTGGAAATAAAAATACAACCTGGCACACCATCTTTAAAAGATTTGACCCCTCCAGAACATTAACATGCCTAACAAAGCAACATGAAAAAAATACTATGGGTAGCATTTGTGAAAAGATTAGCTTATTTTGGCTACACAGAGAGTAGTATCTCGATTTGTTCCATGTAACTTGAGACATTCAGCTGAGGTGCCCAAAGCAGTCCTTCCGGTTCCCTTACTCAGGTGAGGAGGTGAACTGCATAATTCCAATAAGAATTGAGCAAGTCCAATAAGGATAGTAACAGTCATCCTCCATATGGGCTACTATACTCCTTTCCCAGTTGACTTAAGACAGCAAAATTCCTGTATTCCTAGTTTAGGTTTGCCAGCTAAAAATACACAGGCTGCATGCAGGCTTCTCATTATTCACATCTAAAAGTCACTTGCTGAACTTTCCAAGGTGTGCCTCTCAAGTACCAGCCTCAGCTCTTCTTCTGAATTGCACTATTTTTGACAACAGTGCCTCATGCAAATATTGCAGCTGATCCTTGGAATACAAAGTAGCTTTTTTTTTTTAATGCAGTAGGTGTAATTTCTTCTAGTCTTATAAAAAAATCAGGCTGCAAATGAAAGTTGGTATCTGATCTTTCCATTTATGCTTCTTCGTTACTTCCCTTCTAAGTCTTCTGTCCTTAAAATTCCTGTTTGTCCAATATCTGGGGATTTTTTTTAAATGCAGTAACCCAAACAAAACACAGTTTTTCAACTAAAAGCTGATAAAACCAAAATACTATTGCAGTGTCTTTCTATATAATTTCCCATTTCCCTTGGTAAGCCCTAAACTCTGCCTTGCTTTTCTGGTTGCTACAGTATATTCCATGTATTTTCTGAGAGCTCTCTCTCAGCTCTTTCAGAGTCACTAAAAATCCACCAAAGGGCAACAACACTGTTCTTTTCAAAATACATTACATGCTTATCTACTGTGAAAACCTGGGGATAGCACAGTAGCGAGATAAACACTTGGTTTGACTCCATACAACACTTCTTACATTGCTGTACATATCCATGAAATAACCTTTTTTGGGATTTGTTGACTCTTAAAAGACTCCTTTCCACTGAAGGTACAAAACTCTTTAGAAATCTTAATGTGCAGAGACTACAATATAGAATACATGAACTTGGTCTTATGGTTATTTTTCATTATTTCTTAAAAAGTTATCCATGGAATAACAATATATTAACCACCTTAGAAGTTACTTTAAAAATTTTATCCTGTAACCTAACATATTTGCATAATTCTCACTAAATATAACCCGTGTTTCTGCCTGACAGTGCCTTTTCCAGATTTTTAGACATTCCTGCAAACTTCCTATCAGAGGATATCCTATTTATGTACAGCCACTCACCCTCCCCTCCATGTGAAACAACCTCTAGAAAGATCTTTTGGGACTATTAACAAACCATGTCATCAAACATTAAACACTGTGCAGAGTTTGCAGTTTCTTTTATTTCAATTTATATTCTTGTGAAGAGTAATTAAAACTTCAATTGAATGTTAACCTGGTTTACATACACCTAATGTTTGGCATTTAAATGCCTTCGAAGGCACACCAACAGAAAACAGAACACAGCAGAAAACTTGAAAACCTCAATACATCACTCACACACTTGGGCACTTAGGAGCAGAGGAAAAATGTTTATGGATTCTTACAGGTAAACCTTTCACAGCATTCACTGGGGGTTTTTTATAACACTTGCTTCCAATTAGTGTCTTACACCATAAAGCCAGCTCTTTGTCACCCTGTTCTTGCGACTGCACAAAATACTGTGTTATGGTTTAATTTAAGAAACAAAAAATGACATACCAGTAACTGTGTTTGATGTAGTCCTTCCTCTTCTCCCATGCTACTGAGCAAGAGTCCATACAGCAAAAGTGAGAGCACCACCTACCAAGTATGGGGAAGTAGGATGTCAGGCAAGGACAGGAGATGAAGAACAAAACAGTTTTGCTTCGATATCTCTATCGTCATGTCGTTCCTACAAACTTAAATAGTACTATTAAACCCAATTCACAGCTAGAACACAAATTTGGCCAACAATACACCCAAAATCTGCAGCAGAAGGAAACTGCCAGTTTAATTCCAAGTCCTAGGCTATTACCCTGACCTTTGGACCAGCCTCTCCCTTATCCCTATGCCTTTTGCCATTTAAAGAGCAAACAAAATCTTCAGCGCTCATCTGAAACATTGAAGTGAGCACAAAAGCTACTGAAAGCAAGTTACTTTTGTTACAAAATGATACATTTTTCACCTTGCTGTACAAAGCCGTGCATATCTCTGTAGCATCTAGAGAAAAAGAGCAGGCAGGCACAAACCCAAAACTGAAACACAGCTAAACCAGAGAGAATTTTCCTTTACCAGCACAGAAACTTTATGACTAAGATTCACTTTGCAAGATGACAATAATGAAAGTAATGACAGCAATGAAGTGGTTTTAACTATAAAGGCTGAGTTTTTAAAACACACTTAAGGCAAAATAAGATTTTATATATCAAACACAACTTCCAATCATATGCAACAATTCCCTTAATTACTGAATCCGAAAAGAATGCTGTTTCAACAGGCTACAAAAACTTTTATGATAAACTATGAAAACAATTCAGATACTTTTCTAGACATGTCTGTACAATACAAGACAGTTCTGTGTCTGCAACTGAAATGCATACCTAGAAAAGAAACAAGTAAAGAGGATGCACATGGATATCCCCTCTTGCTTTCTACTATGGGTAGTAACAAACAATTTTTCAAGGGTGTTTGCTCTCAATATTGGGAGGGAAGAAGGTGGCCGACAAAGGACTTGCGGGTGGGGGTGTAGAAAACATGTTTTTCCTCAAGAAGCTGCATAGTCATTAAAATACCACAATGGAAAAAAAACCCCACCTTTAAACATTCTCAAGCCAAAATCCTTTGACTTGACCCCAAATATTCAGATTAAATGCTGTTATATCATGGAAACTGTATTTCAACCAACTCATAGTTTCATTCTCTTTTATGGACTGAGCCCACAGCAACATTCAGAATAGTGTCTCAAGGCATCTGAACTACAACTTCAGTCAGACACCACAGTATCAAAACAATAAACTATTTTTTATTTCTGGCAAACACTTTATGACACTATAAAATGTCAGAAGTTTTTGCTCCCCAGGTATACTTTCAAAACACTCTATAAATGAAAAATTATCTCTTTGAGAGTCTGTATATGGTAACCATTTGAATCCCAAAATTTCTGCTTTCCTGAAGGGTAGTTGACATGGGCATAAACTTAATTTAAAAAAAAACCACCCAAACAAAAAACCCCCCCACAATAACTACAGGTAAAAACAGTGCAGTCACGAGAAAAACAAACTGAAATATTTTCTGGTGCTATTTGGTTTATCTGACAATTTTCAGGGAACAGGCTTTGGCCGTTTGGCTCCCAGAATAGCGGACCAATACAGGAGGGGACCGTTTAAGGAGCTCTTGGTAAAAGAGCCATTACCACGTTGACAAACTAAACGACAAGGGATGCTGGCAGACCAGTCCAGTCTGTAACCTATTTACATACTAAAGAAGGAAAGTTTTCCCATGCAATATAATAATGGGCATGTGATGCCAGGTTCTTCCCTAGAGCAACTGCCGAACCACGTGGACCTCTGTTAGTATAAACTTATGAGAATATGTCCATCACAGCAATAATTTCTTTAGGTTCTGTTAACTGGCATACATATGTGCCCCAGAACCCAAGTTCTCTGTAAAAGCACATTAACTTCATAGCCATTATCAGATGCAATTAAAACCTTGCACATAAATGACCTCCCGCAGACTTCTCTGCACTGTCTCCAACAAGCATTCATCTCAAGAGAATGCTGAATTTAAAACTTAATTAATTAAAATCTCAGTACGTTTTCCTATTGATTTATGTATTAAGGTACTCAAAAAGGCATTATGCATTGTGTAAAGACTGCTCCTGCTTCAGAATCAAGGTGTTCAAAATTCCCCAATAATTTCAAGCATCTGCCTCTGCCCAAGAGGCAATGTCTGGACTAGTTACATCATCTCCCATCTTCCACTGCTATCCCAGTGTCATGAGCTCAAACTTGGTGTGTTAAACTAAACCTCTGTTTGAAACAGCTATAAAAAAAAAAAAAAAAAGCTGTCAAGGAGACAACAGCCAGCTGCAGAATAACACACCAGGAAAAAGGAATTTTGGTGTTTGCTTTGTTTTTAATAGTAGCGCAGGGAGCACAGTATTATGTAATTCATTACAAGTTTTGGTTTTAGGATTGACAAATTCCCAGTCTGCTTTACAAATAAGGTGCTTGAAATCTGATCCGACTCTTACTGGAGCATCAACTTAAGGCATTCCAGATTCACACTCAATTCAGACTCATATAGTGATATGCTGCCAAAGATACAGTTAAGTACTGAAGGGGAAAAGCTGCTTCCCGTTAGTTGGGGTAACAGAGAAGATAGGGAATTTTAGCAGTGCTCATTTTTAGGAGAAAGCAGACAAGACCTACCTAGGCCAGTGCTGGAGGTTCAGTGAAGCACAGTCTGCCTTCTGTACAGCTTTAAGTACAGTGATGATGGTTAGCAAGAGAAGACAAGAAGGGGCTGTATCTCCCCTCTACCACTCTAATCCTCTCCACTCCAACACTGGCTTTTCTAAGAACCGTGGGAAGAAACCAAAGCTCTGTGTAATGGTGAAAAAGAGACAGAAAGAGCTACTACTCCTCTTTAGACACGCACGTGGGCGCACATGGTGGTGTCGAGTTATAAGGTGGGATGCAGACACAGCAGAGGGCTAGCAGGGCTAGAAACATCCCTATTCGGACCGGGACAAAGGACCCTATAAAGCTCTGGGGTCTGGTCCACCCCCGGGGCGTAGGGGGCTGGCTGGCAGGCACCTCTTCGGGGCACGAGGGATTCGCGAACGGGCTCCAACTCCCGAGGAAGGGCAGGGTGGGCAGCTGGGGCAGGAGCTCGCGGAAACGCAGACGGGGCCGGGGTGCGCCGAGCGGGGGGAGCTCGGCAGAGCCGGGGGGAGAGGCGGGACCGGGGCGGGGAGCCGAGGGGGAGCTGCCCGGCGGTGGGAGGGCAGCGGGGAGCCCGGGGGTGGAGGCGGGGGCGACGCGGAAGCGCAGCTGGGGACGGGACCCAGCGGAGGAGGAGAGGGGAACGGGGGAAGGGGGGAGCGGGGCTCTTGTCCCGCCTGCCCCGGCCCCTCAGCGCGCCCGGCGGTTACTCATCGCCGCGCGCTCCCGCCGCCATTTTGAATCGGCTCTGACCCCTCCGCGGGCTCCGCCGGTACCAGCCCCCCAAGGGCCCGACCCAGCCCAGCCCGCCGTACTCACTCACCGCCTCGCCGCTGCTGTCGCCGCCGCTCGCGCAGGAGCCCTCACTCCACTCCCGCCTCACCGCCCGCTCCGCGCCTGAGGGACGGGCGGGGCCACCCAGCCCCGCCTCCCCACGCCCGCCATCTTATTGTCAAACCCCACAAAGGGACCCGCGGCCTCGGGGGCGGGCCTTCCCTGGCGGCCACGCCCACCAGGTGCGCGGCGACCGCTGGTATTGGCTGCCGCCAAGCTACGCAGCCGCCGCTCAGCGCTGCGATTGGCCACCGAGCCCGTCTGTCCCGCCCCGGGCTCCGCCCCCGGAGGCGGTGGGGTTGCCATGGCGGCCGGGCCCTGCCCCTCGGCCCTGAGAGGCTGAGGGAGGCGGGGGCGGGGGCGAGGCGGTGCCGCCCCGATTTCAAACGGCGGCCAGGGCCCCGCGGCGTGTCTGGGCTCTCGGCCACGGGCTCCGGCGGGAACAGGTTCAGACCTGGCCGTGCTGCAGCCCGCAGGGAGCCGCGGGAGGGGGGCGTTGGCGGCCCCTGCGCTCCCCGCCGTCAGGCGCCGCTTCCTTCAGGGCTGGGGAGCCCCCGGCGCTGCTCGCCGCCGGGATGTCAGGGGGGCCTCAGGACTCCATCAGCAAGGCCTGCGGCGTTTCCTGTTCGGGTCCCGTCGCTCGGCCTCGGGTCTCTCAGTCAAGCCGGGAACCCGCGTCCTTGGGGAGGGGGTGACGCCTCGCACACCGCGGGGAGCTGCTGTCCGAACACCAGCCCAGGTGGCCAAGAAGGCCAGTGGCATCCTGGCTTGTATCAAAAATAGTGTGGCCAGCAGGACAAGGGCAATGTTCATCCCCCTGTCCGCTTCTGGTCCCCTCAGTCCAGGAAGGACATTGAGGTACCGGAGCAGGCCCAGAGAAGGGCAATGGAGCTGTTGAAGGGTCTGGAGCACAAGACTTAGGAGGGGGAGCTGGGGGGTGTTTAGCCTGCGGAAAAGGAGGCTCTGGGGTGATCTTATCACTCTACAACCCCCTGACAGGAGATTGTACCTGGGTAGGGGTCGGTCTTTTCTCCCGTGTAAGCAGTGACAGCATGAGAGGACATAGCCTTAAACTGTGCTAGTGGAGGTTTCGGTTGGACATTGGGAATAATCTCTTCACAGCAAGAGTGATTAGACACCGGAACAGGCTGCCCAGGGAGAGTCACGTCCCTGAAAGTGTTTAAGGAAATACTGGACACGGCACTTAGCGCCAGGTCTGTTTGACATGGTGGTGTTTGGTCATAGGTTGGTCTCGAGGATCTGTGAGGTCTTTTCCAACCTAATCGCTTCTGTGATTCTGTCCCCAGAGCTGCCGCTGCCCCGCTGAGCAAAAACCCCCCCTCCCCGAGCCCTGCGCGCCGCTCTGACCCCAGCCCGGTGCAGCTGCACATCTGCAACCACTTAGGCCGCCCCAGCGTCTCCCAGTCGCTCTCCCGGCAGAGCAGCTACGTGCCGGCTGCTCCAGAGCTGCCAGAGGGAAGGAGGGGGGGCTGGCCCAGCCTGCGGCTGCCGCAGAGGCGGCAGCTGCCGCCTCCCGCCCCCGGGGCGCGGCGGGGAGGAGAGGGAAATGGAGAAAGGGTGGGATAGGCAGCGGGAGCGGGGACATCAGCGAGGCTTTGGAGCTGAGGTCTAGTAGAAAAGGCTGTGAAGCGGCAGAGCTGTAGCTTGGTATGATAAAGCAGGAGGAAATAGCATTTCCATGGCAAAGCAAGATCTGCCTTTGGGACGAGACAAGTTTCAAAGCGCAGTATTTCCTCTTGTTTATTTACGGTTCCTGGCACCGCGCTTATGGCATCCTGGTGCAAAAACATGATCAAAACCGTGCAGGAACAATACCACAAAGAGATTCTCGTGCTCTGCCCAGCTAGTCATTGAATGTCCTGAGTTGGAAGGGATCCACAAGGATTTTTGAAGTGACAGCTCCTGGCCCTGCGCAGGACAACCCGAAGAATCACACCATGTGTCTGAGAGTGTTGTCCACATGCTTTTTGAACCCTGGTGGGTTTGGTGCTGTTGATTTTTAATGTTGGTGGTGTGATTTGTTTTGGGGTTTTTTTTATATTTTATTTTTTCTTAGCCCCTGTCCTTTAATAAGGATTTCACTTGGGAAATAAAGGCATAACATCAAAACATGAAACATGGCTTTGAATCTGATGAATCGATTAAGATTCTCAACTACAACCAGTCTTAGCATTAGGCTTTCACTCGACTCAGGTATTTCTTTAGAAGTCTCTAAGTGACAAACATTTAGGTGTTTTCTACCATGATACCCAGACTTGCAGCAAGGAAGTGAAGTTTCCACATGCAATATATATACTCTTAACACATATTTGTCACATTATAGTAACAGGACCACACCATATCCTTCGTTATTATGGATCACATTATTGGCCATGGTTTCCTTGGGAATATCATAATGTTCATCTAAGAAGCTCTTTGTAAGTATTCCCTCCTTGCAGCAGTGCATGCTGTTGTTTAACAGAGTGCATGCACTACCTGGATATATTTCCATACCAGCGCCCTTGACACCACACAGATCTGAGTTTTTCATCAGTAGCTAGGCTGATGTTTACACTGTTATGCCTCTGGTTTCACATTGTAACACACAGCTCTCCAGGGTGGTTTTCCCATGTTGGAAATTGAAAATCCCCTCCGTGACATCGTGTTGCATTAACTTCAAACTAGAGATCCTTACAATGGCTCCTGGACAGTCGAAATAGTGGTCTGCTTTTCCTTGTTTTTCTATCACAATATTTTCTGGCAGGCCTTAGCCTTTGAGTTCAACTAAACCAACACAGTGACCTGAACAGATGATGACTGTGTCTCCTTCATAACAAGCATTTACAGCTGACAACAGGTCATGGTGAAACTGTATTTCTAGGTTTTCACCACGATCAGCTACAAGCCCAGAAGGCACATGGTGTTCAAGGATGTCACAATGCAACCTCAGTCAAGGCTCAATGCATCACACAAAGTAATCAAAGTCATCCTCCTCATTCCAGTCCTCCAGATGCACTGGTAGAAGAACCTGACGTGCTCTATAGCTTGTGCTGTCTGGTCAAGCTCTCCTGATTCATACACAATCCACAGCTCCTGCACTGGTACCTGACATCCCTTCGGCTTCAAGGGTTCCTGCATGTGCTCCAAGGCAAAGCTGCTGTCCTATGACTTGCACAGGACAGGCTCTCCGAGTTGCACAACTGCTTTAAGAGCTGAGTAGTCCACACCAAACACCCCAATAAGAACCTCAATCATGCCAGATTTCTTACCATTCACACAGTTCAAGGACTTTTTCCAGGTACTCAGCTGTGAATTGTTTCACCTCAGAAGCTGTACAGTGTTAAGGAAGACTTTGGACCCTGAGTTGGCAGAGGCAGAGTTTGTTGAGCTGGTGCCTCTGGAGAGGGACCCAGAACAAAGAAATCCTTGGCCTTTATCCCTCAGAATCTCTGCACCTGATTCTTCCCATGCTCCTTACTTGCCTAATAGTGTGGAGTTTTCCAACACCTCATTGGATTCTTTCTCCATGTCCATGTGGGCAGGCCATTAATTGTTCTTTTCTTCCAGCTTGGGGCCCTCCAGGGCTTCAACCTTATCTGAAGATAGTCTTTCTCTGTTTACTCCCCTGCTTAGCTCTCCATGCTAACAAACAATGCATTTAAAGTTCCCAGGCTTTGACCAGGGCCCACTCATGCTAAGCTGTAAGCAAGTTACAATTAAACTTAACCCTAGACTACTAATGTCTAAAATTCTATAAGTAAACTTAATTTAATCCCCAACATGCAGTCAGCCAAGATGTAATCCTGGCAAGATCTAAATCACTTGTGAAGCAAAAGATGATTGGTGTGAAAAATATCTGGAAAAAGCACATTCCTGTCTGGCACGGTCCTTCCTAAAAACAGTCCCTGGTTTGTCAGGACTGCCGCAGTCACTCCAGGAGTCATCGCTCCAGACACTCTCAGCATCTTCCTGGAGCAGACCTAGGGCTCCCTCTCAGTGCACTCCGGCAAGCCACCACCTCTCACAGCCAGCAGCAGGGCCTGACCATCCCCCCACAGCCCCCTGGCAGCCCTAGCTCGGCAGGAATTCAAATAGGTGTTCCCACAACAAATCCTGCAAGAACCTTTGAGCCTCCATGGAGGCCCCTCTCGAGGCAGTATGAGGGCTGTTCCCTGGAGGATCACTGCTAGAAGAGTTCATTTGCTTGGCTCTTTGTAGTGATAGCATCATCTATACAGTAAGGTACTTAAGTCCCCTCTCCTTATCCCCCCCCTTTTTTTTTTTCTTCTGATTAGCTACAATGACAGGATCTTGACTGTTTTGTTTGTGGGTTCCCCCCCCAGTAACCTCATGAAACAAGAGGATGTCTTATGGCTTAAGAACTACATCATCTATGTTTCTGATTAAACCAGTGAAAGAAAAATTGTGAAATGCTCTCCATTTTCTTTGAAAAGCTGAGAAACTATTGATGTCTCATCAAGATATGATGAGATTTGATTATTCTCAGGAGAAAACAACTCTCACATCTCACATATGGGAGAAAAAAACCTCGAAAACTCAAAATGGAAAAATCTGGACAGACCTATGCAAAACAAAATAGCCTGAAGTATTTACTAGAGAGCAAACAATCTCCGATAGAACTAGAGTTAAAAACAATTTAATTTAATTATAACCACAGTATAATAAAGAGAACAATCAAATTTTAGCTACACTCTAAAAGTTTTCACTCTCCTACTGGTTTCAGTAAATGAAATTTTAACACCACAGTTAAAAAGAACAGATGAAAACCTGGTAATTTTCCAAAGAGATATTTATATATTGAGAAAGCTATCTCATCTGGGGAAACTTTTGCAGCTAAGATAATCTGCAAGCAAAAGGAAAACTGATGCCAAAGTTAAAGTTTGAGAGACAAAGCGCAGGGCTGTGCTGGACAGAGATGTCTACAAAACAACCTGGCAGGGGAAATGAAAAATGAAGAAAATAACTGCATACAAAGAAAAGCAAAGAAAGGAGGGAATTACTGGTTAGAAGTGTCCGGCAACTTTTAAATGGGAAGGTAATTCAGAGTATCGACCCAAAACTTCTAGACAACTGAGAGGCATTGCACCTAGTGAGACACTGCAGAGCAGCCTACCTGCTGATGAAATGAATAACACGGGGGACAGGGAAAATGATGCAAACCAGCTCAGTAGGTCTGTCCTGCGAAGTCGGGTCACCACTGACACCCAGTAAAACCTTCAGAGTGAGTGACAGTTCTAAAGGGATTTAAAAGCACTGGCAACCTGTATAAAATATGAATGGGATGCTCTTCTTTGCCTGAAACAGAAGGTACAGGGCTGGTTTAACAGGAACAGGCATCGCCTTGACCTCTCCAAGCAGATCCTCAGCATGTGGTGGGGCTTCATTGAGCTGGAGGACTGTGTCGAGTGGAGCTGCTGCCCTCGGCCCCTTCCCTTGGCTGGGCAGCTGTTGGCTGGTGCTCCGCAGGGATGAAGGACGGGCCTGGCTCCGATCTGTGAGCGCTGCGTGTGTGCACAAGCTCCAGCCGCGCCGCCTCCTCGGAGCGGAGCATCAGCGGCTGCGGGAGCTGTGCTGGCAGCCGGCTCTGGCTCTCCCCATCCCACAGCCCGCCTGCGCTGCCGGGAGCCCTGGCCAGCCCCTTCCTCCGGCGGTGGCTGGTACAGGGTGGTGTGACCTGCGTGCCATGCTCGTTGGAAAGCAGCCACTGCTCCCTCCCTCCGTCCCAGCCCCCTTCCTTCCCTTCTGGACAAGTCTGTGCTGTGCTGTGTTTGATGCGTCGGGAGCTTTGCTGCTCCTTTCTCAGGACTGCTCAGCCCCTGCTGTGCTGGCCAGACTTTCGCACATCGGCTGTGACGAGAAGGCCGATTTTGAGTTGGATAGTGTTTATAAAACCTCAGAAAGTAACACAAACTCAGTGTCCAGGAGCAGGGCTGAAACTGCGCTTTTGAAAGACAAAAAAAAAAAAAAAAAAAAAAAAAAAAGGAACCAGACATGACTCAGCCCTGAGCTGGAAGCTGTGAGCTGTCGTCAGCACAGTGCTGTGCTCTGGCTGGCGACTCTAACTGGGAGACAAGGTGTGTTAGCTCAAGCTCTGTGCTTTACCGGCACAACTGCTTGTGGTTTGGAAGAGTTTTTTGGCTGTGATCCCACTGGTTCAGAACGGGGACGGAGCTTGCTTGCCTCTGCCTGCTAAAGACAATGTGGACTTGCTCTGAGTCTGTATTGTTTCTCTCATAATTATTGTTTGATTAAAGCATTTAAGATATGTTTGTCTTTTTAATTTGGCTCCAGTGTAGGGCAGGAGGCCCACTCCTAAATGTGCTATTTTTTTAAGCCCAACCTGGCAAATTCTGATTACCTCTCAGATAGGCAGCATTATGAAACAGTCCTGAGTGCTTCTGCAGGCAAGCACATTCCTGCAGCAGAGCTAGCCTAAAAAATCCAGAGGCAGATGGAAGAAAGGCTAAGGAGGGTAATTAAATGTCGCTGTTTCCTAAGAAATAAGCCTGTAGTAGCAGCTCAGCTGGGCCCCATAAGCCAGGTACAGGATACGACTTCACTGCAACCGCAGTGCACTGAATTTAAGAGAAAGCATGTTTGTCTTGTTACAGTGTGTTAATGTGTGGATCGACAGAGGTGGCTGGAAGTTCTGTTCAGCCTTCAGTGAGGGTAAGCTTCTCCTTTGCTGCTCTGAGCCTGGAAGGGCTCTTGCTCTTCCAGGAGGGGTTGGACAAAGAACAGCAGGCCTATAAAACAAACCAAAGCTCATAGCAAGCGAGTGAACATTTGCGGGCTAACTGTAGCCTGATGTTGGATGATAATGATGCTGGCATCAAATGTTAGTGGCCTACAAAATGAGAATAGCATAGTCAGAGCACTCATCACACCAGCTAATCCACACACCAGCTAATACATGTCTGAATATGGCAGTATTGGCTCAGCTGGGTGTTTGTGCTGGCGAGAAGCTAAAGAGCAGTAGCAGGCAGGTGATGGGAGGGGGTGTGTGGCTGTCAGCACAACAATGGCAAAGCAAATCCCTTCTTAGGCAGAAATCTGTCTGCCTCAGGCCACCAGCCTCAGGCCTTAGGTTTTATGGCTGTGGGTATCTGATCTATCTACTAGGAGGCCAGGGGGATTAGGGATGACATGAACCAAGAAAAGAGTTCTTTGTAAGAACTTGTACAGACTAAGATACTCTGTGAGCTAAAAGCAGGACTGTTGTGTTTACCCAAGCCAGCAAGTAACTTTATGGAACCCATAATAAATTGCTAAGAAGTGGTATTAGTATGTTTTGACTGCAGGAAATAGAGTGGAAACAGGACACAGGGAAGCTGTTAAGCTTGTTCTAGTCCACAAACTTTCTTAGCCTGCCTGGCTGAAGTATTGTGTTGGAGTTAAAGATCCCTCATGTGCAGGTAGGTGTTGAAATCACTGACCATCAGTTTCCTCTTACAGTGGAAAGAACCTGAAAGGAAGAGTGCCCTCCTGTTACTCTATTTCTTTATGCTCCTAAACCAGCAGGATGTGACAAAATAAAAATTAAAAAAGTGTTTTCAGCAAGATTTAGAGTTGCCAGACAGTTCAGAGAAGGGATTCTACATGGTGGGTGAGATGCAAAGCTACAAAGGGGCTACAAAGCTACAAAACCAAAAGGGCTACGAAGTAAACTTGGGAAATTCCATCTGTGACACCACAAATACTGTGTACGTGCCCTGGCAGGCAGAGGCCAAGAGCTGGTGTTGTAGAGGGCGGGAGGAAGAAAGCCTGGATGACACCAAGTTAAGGGCAATGGGAACCTCCAGTGACAGAGCCCCATGCACTGAACCAAACAGCAAAAATTTCCAGATTATGTACCAGCAATCAACAAAGATGGATTTTAAAGTGCTGAACGATGTTTGGGGTTTTATTTTAAGGCTTCTAAGCCCTCTCCTGGATCATCATGGTAGTTCTGGTTTGTGTTTGTGAGGGACGAGATTGTTTTGTTGTTGCAAAAGTGCTGCCCTAAAAGGATTTTTAATAACTAGAGGAACACGCCTACTTCTTAATAGGGCTTTTCTTTTAAACATACATTTTGGACACTTGAGTGCCATGTTATCTGGTGCTGCTTAAAATATGTGTTCCATATCTAAGCATAAATACCATAGGCTATGACAGTTGCTATAGCAACTAAGCATCTACTATTAAATAGCACCCACAGGCTCAAAACCCATGTGCAGCCTGTCACGATACAAGGTATTCCTTTCTCTGCAGCCAGCTAAGTACCATATTTTCACCTTGGGAGTTAGTCTGTTTCTGATGAATGTGTTTGTGCTGGGCGTGTGAAGATCTTTTCTCCCCCACCAGCTCTACCTTCCTTTGAAACTGCAGATACTGTAAGAACAAAATAGCCTGAAGCAGTTGCAAGCTGAAGAAGTTAATGAATAATTCTTTTTTCATATATCCTTGAACATACATTAGAGAGTGGCTTTCAGATCTTTTAGGCCAGATTTGCAGCTTGCACCTTTGCTGTTCTGCATCTTTTGATATTACAGTGTTTTGCTCTTGAAACCAGCCTTTTGGAAGGCACCGTGCTGTTCCTAGAAGCCGTATCCTTGAAAATTACAATACCAATGGGAAACTAATTACTGCAGTCATGCCAAACTGGAGAGTTATAATTCAAAAGCACAGTTAAAGCTAACAAAACTTTTAAGATTATATAGGTCGGTTGTTTATTTTTAAGCTTGCCTTAAAGTTGGTAAGCATTTGGACCATGAAATCTAGGGGGGAAAAAGCAGAAGAATAAGAACACTGAGGTTAATATGCAGTAACAGTTCTGGTAGTTGAGACTTCAGTAACAAGCTGTTGACAGCATTAGTTGTTTTACATTTTCCAAACCAGAAATGTGATTTTCTTTAGATCCATCACAAATAGTAAGGAGAATAAAATTAAGCGTCAGTAAGAAAATTATGCTAGTTATAGAAATTAAAGCTTTATCTGCAAGTTAAAATGACCCTCTGTGCTCCTTGAAGAGTAGATGAAGGCTGTGATGACTTGTTGGAGTGTTTGGATTGTGTCCAAATTTTACTGGAGGGTTTGGTGAATCCATAGGTTAAATGGAAAATGTACTGTATCCACAAATTATTACTGATGTTGATTTGATGTTGGCTTAGTAGAATTGCATAGTCTATAAGAAAAAATATGTCCTAAAATATAGTAACAACATAGCAATTATAATTTATTGAAGGTATCAGAAAATGTTCATAAGAATTAGGTAAACGAAGACTTGAAAAAGCATATTAAAAATGTGATTTTTTTTTCTAACACTATTTTTTCCTAAGAGAATAATTGCTAAAGCCTGTGTACGCCTTGTCTGGTTAAAGGGTTAACTCAATTAGAACTATGAGTATGAACACAGATAGCAGTCTGTGAGCTCGTCTTGTTCTCTGATCTGATCCTGCACCTCGATGGGAATGACAGCTTTGACTTTTGTAGCAATAAAGGAATGTTAATTCATGTCTTCTAGTGGTCTGTCAGTAGCCAGTGGTTTCCCAGCAATCATTTCAACATGTCTAATGTTAATGGAATAATATTTTGATTGGCATTATTTACAGATAGCACCAAATGCCAGTAGACTTGGGATAAAGTCACCAGAGCTGCAATGAGCAGTGGTGCAGGATGATGTGGAGAGTGGTTTGCTGAGGCAGGGAGGCAAAGTGGGGCTCATCAAAGAGTTGTTCAGAATTTGCTGGGTGTTTAGATACTGCATGGGGCTCCTCAGCTGAATGTCTTAGATGATCTCTTTGCCTTCTGCCACTTACATGCTCTCCAGGGAATCACGGACAGATCCTGGCAACTTCCATCATCCTCCATTTTTTATTTTAGTGCAAGGGAATTCTCTCTCTCTTTTTCTCCCCATGACTTTCCTGCTTGTTTTCAATTCTGGTTTTTTTTTTGGGTTTTTTACTTCTTTTTTCAGCCTGTTTGTAGCCATCATTTGGAAAAGGTTGAGTGTTTCTGCCATATTTGGATAAATATTATAACCCCGTTTTGTGTCTGGCTCAGCAGCAATCAACAGCACACACACACACACACACACACACACACACACACATCTGTACGAACTGTTCTACCGAGCAGCACGAAGTCTTACAAACTTATGATTACAGGACGTGAACTTAAGAGATATGAGCGTTATTCATGTTTTTTCTTCTACTGTGAAGTCCACCATGCCCAGCAGGAGAAATAGGGTAGAGTCTGGTGCCCTCTTGTGACTACACCAAACCCCTGGAAAAACATCATCCCGTGACTTGAAAAAGAGATCAGGACTTGAATTACACTGGAAAACACAAAGAAATTTATCCGAAACAGAAGTCGGAATATAGAAAGGGGAAATTAACCTCTCAGTGTAATTTCTGAGATGGAACTTCTGCGTGGTTCACAATAGAGGCAGTAGACTTGCAACCCATACATGACTGTTATGTTGAATATTTCAGTGATATGTTGCTTTCAAAAAGCTTTTCTTCATGCTGGTCAATTAGATATGATACTGGAGGATGGACAGGTCAGGGTTATATATTAATATTGCTTTACATTGTATAATATACTCAAGCTACATTTCTACCTTAAAAAACCCCCAAATTCTCCAAATTCTGGGGGTTTGAAGTCATTATGATCTGAAACTATGGTCCAGCAAAAGAAGTTCAGATTCACATTTAATTTTTCACAGCCTTCAGGGAGGAGGAGGAGGAGGTCTGTTTTCACAGCTTTGGTTTAACTTCAGGTTGATTTACTTGTAGTGAGTTTCAGTATCTCCAGAGTTTACAAAAAAAAAAAAAAGTTATTTTCTTGGATTTTCCCTTGTACATTGTTATTTATCATCTTGGAATTTTACTGGTCCTAATATCTGAAACTGAATTCTAAGAAAACAAAAAGAAAAATATTTATTATAATTTCCAGCTTCTCCCTTCTCATGAGAGGGGAATATTTCTGGTCAGAAGAGGGAATGACTCATCCTTTAAAAAAGCAAGCAGGGTCCACTCAGCCTCTCATTAGGGAAAGCCCCGTGCTGAGTTACAAAATGACTTTTAATTCTGATTTTGTGGATACTGAAGTGGCCTTCTGACCTTTAGTTTCCCATCAAATCTTTACGACATTACAGTCTGCCTGTATCTGCTTCACACCCTTGTGCACAGAGGAAGTTCCCCATTCGCCCCTTTGTTTCTGATAGAAACTTGAGATTTGTTCTTGACCTGCCTGGAATCTCCTGACTTTTGTTGATTGGCCATTCCCACAGGTCAAGACAACAAGAAGTCAGTGATATCCCTGAGTTCCCTCGTTGTTTAATGTACATTTTTCTTCCCTTTTGCATATTGCTGTGTCCAGTCCTGAGTTTAGTTTGAGGCTTGTGCGTTCCCTTAGGACAGAGCAGTCACTGCCAGCGGTGCAGTGAACTGTACCATTCCACTGAGAGCTGAGGACTGTCCATTTTCCTAAGCCTTATTTTAGGGCAGAGTTGAACAAAAGAATTAGAGGTAGACAGAAACTGTACATGCAACTAAATGGAGAATTGCAGGATTTTTTAATAACACCTCGTTAAATATCCTTTATCAAACATATTGTCTAGCCACCTATAAATGTCAAGCATACAATAATAAAAACTAGCTGTAGTGGGTAGTGTGAGCCTAGTCTTCTCAACCATATGTAAGTAAGGCAACCACTTCCCCCAAATTAATCAAATAGATAAGCTCAAATAAATAAGAATAGTTCTGTTGTCTCAAGTGTATCAGACTCACATTGTCAGAGACTCATCCCAGAAATCTGGTGCTAAGAAAGTGCTTCCCAATCTATGAAAATAGTGCCAGGAAGGGAAGAGCTAGAGAGGCAGAGTCCACTTGGATAGGTCTCCAAGAACTAAGGATGTTGGAGATTTTTGCTGGGGGCCTATTGTGTACAGTAGTGCAATAGCAAATGCCATTAGTGTTACTGATGTCTTCATTACCTGTACCCAGAGGTACTATGAGCCTTAAGAGCACTTGGCCCTGATACTTTCCAGTTTGGAAGTCAACTCTGTAGATCAATTTCACTCTCATATTTTGGAAACAGCAAAACACCTCCAAACACCAAAACATCCCAAAGAAGAAAATCCCAGTGAAGAAAATCCCAGCAAAGTCCTCAAGGGTCGATTGCCCATGTTACCAGAAGGAGACACAAAGTTAAAATGAAAGTCTGCATATTTTTTTTCTGGTGTCCCAGCATAAACAGAGGCAAATAAAGTACTTTGAATCTGACCCTGAAAGTGCTGACTCATTAGAATTTGTGCTTTAATACCTTATATTTGCCTCCATGCTGTTCACTGCTCCATTGCAATAAGCTCTGAATATGCATACCACACACCTGCTCACTCTTTCTAGTATCTCCTACAAGGGCTGGTATTTTAAACTGAGAAGCCAGACAATGCTCAAGGGAAGAAGTGTCACATTTTACAGATGGGGAACTGTGATACACGCTGCTGCATTTCTAAGTAGCTTTCTGAACATGGATATTTGCATATTTGAACAGAACATCTGCGACTTCAGGTTTAAAAGGCTTTTCAGGACTTTGTTTATCACACAGCACCTTTTTCCCACAGTATCTCTCTTCTCTTTGATTCTTCATTGCCCTCCACAAAATATCTCGAGACAGACCTTTGAACATAGAGGGGATGCTCTGTGATCAAGGGCTGAAATGCACAGGCCCTGTCACAGATTGAGATTACCAAACAGGATGGATCATTTTGTGGTGTACTGAGAGCTTGCTCTTGTAGACAATATTCATGTGATATTTCATAAAATTCTTACCACGTACCTTATCATCTCTCTTCAGCAGACTTTCTGTCTGTCTGTAAGGCTGCTTTTTGCTTCCTTACCTCAGAGCATTTCTTACGGGATGGAGTAAGAGAGTAAAATCCCGGCAGTTATCCATGATGCAAATTACAGATGATACATAATGAGTTGAGCATCCCACCCTTTCTTACCAATAGCTCATGATGGCAGCTACTAACATCTATTACCACGATATTAGTGTTAGTCCCATTTGGGATAACAGAGTTCTCATTTTATGCTTCATATTCTTGTCACTTGAAGATTGAATCATGAGGCCATGCTACATCCCCCTGCTGCAAATATAAGCGCCCTCTCCTGTGCAAAGGTTCATTTTGCAGGGAAAGAGGGAGTGCAGAGGAGTGAAAACCACCTCAGAAGGCAGAGGAGTGGTAGGTATTACATCCTCTATACATCAGTTGCAGAAGACATACTGGGAGATCCAACTTTGGGGATGCTGACAGCTGTATGCTTCCCTGCATACCAAGGCGGTTAAAAAAAGGGTTGCCTCTCTCTGATGCAATCCCTCCACCCTTATTTTGCTGCCTTTGGTTTGTGCTGGTTTGAAAATAAGACAGGTATTCCAACCTGTCAGGGAACTTTGTCATCATTTCACTACATAGAGGAAGTTTCCTAAAAGACATGTCCCACAGTGTGAGCTGTAGAATGACAATATGCTCACAAAGAAAAGCCATTAGATTTTGGATATTTTTGAAAGACTGGCTATGATTAGGTTTCATCACTCAGTACCCAACAAAGATTCGATATGGGGTTGTACATGAGAGCAGGAACTAAATGAGACCAGCTACAAGGTCACCAACTGCAGATGAAACTGTATCACACACAGAATCTGAGTTAATTCATATCGGGTTTTGCCTCTTTTGTGTAACTGTCCTCTTGAAGCAAAATTTAAGACAGAACATTATTTACAGAAAATTTAATACAGAAAGTATTTCTTAGTCAGAAATAGAATTTTGTAAGTGACTTACCCCAAACATTTACATAAAAAATTGCAGTCTTTAGAAACAGCAGAAATTGATGAATAAGCAAACAGATCAGATGTATTGTCTGCAAAAACTAGTTTGGCCAGCTCTAGTTCATAGCCAGAAATTATTCACTTCACGCTTTACAGTCATACTTAAAATAATCAGCAATCTACTTATCTCTCAGGCACATTATGAATGTCTAAGACACATGTAAAAATAAAATAATGTTTTATTTATTCAGTAGCCCACTCTTCTTTAAATGATGGAAGTTATACTTTAGTAAATGCTGAATACAAAAGAGAGTGAAATTTTCTAATCTCAACCCCGTACACCGATGAGCAGCTCACCTGCTCTGAGCCTTATGTGTGAAGACCTGACCATGTAAAGACCAAACTGGGAGGCAGAGCCTAGATTTGGTTCTGTACACTCTCCAAGTCATCCTGTAGCTTGAGTTGAGTGAGTAGGTTGTGCACGGATCCGAATAGCTGTGTTGAGATTCAGATCTGATGTAGCAAGTGAACCTTTCTTCACAGCACGAAGCAGTCCCTGCAGGCCCACTGCAGGGTGATGTCTCTGCAAGAGGAAAGGGTGGAAAGACCCACACAGTCAGTCCACCCCTTAGATCTGCTCTGACATGGGTAGTGCCCTTTGCTGAGTCTCTTACATGTGTCCCAATGCTGAGACCTTTTCTTTGCCTGTGTGGCACAGTCAGATACTTTCTGACAAAACAGATCACATGCTTTAATTTATTGGATAAGAAACATAAAGTTTGTCTGATGGGATATTTTAACAACACAAAATAACATTTCTATATGTCCTCTCTCAGCTGTAAAGCTGCTTTTCTGTTTATCCAAAGAAGTCAGGATTGGTGGTTCTTCCATGTGGATACATTGCTTGATACCTGGCCCCCAATACTTTCAGTAATCTGTCACAGAATTATTTGGAAAACACTTCTGGAGATTATCTGGGTAAATTTCCAAGTTAGATCAGACTGCATGGGTCTTTGCCACTTCTGAGGCTTTTGGTTCAGAGTGTGTCTGAACAAAGAAATTCCAGTGATTTTCTTTAAGAGAAGATGCATAATGATATAGTAATTTAGAACAGCATGTAACTTCAGTGAGGCAAAAGAATTACAACTGTTGCATCAGATCCTGATAATCCCTGTCCCTTGCATCTATGGCACTGAGCTCTAATGTTGGTTCATAGAATTACAGAATATCCCATGTGGGAAAGGACCCACAAGGATCATTAAGTCCAACTCCTGGCCCTGTGCAGGACCATCCCCAATAGTCACACCACATGCCTGAGAGCATTGCCCAAATGCTCCTTGAGTTCTGTCAGGCTTGGGGCCATGACCACTGCCCTGGGGAGCCTGTTGCAGTGCCCAACCACCCTCTGGGTGAAGAACCTTTTTCTAAATCCAGCCTAAACCTCCCCTGACACAACTTCATGCTTTCGTCTTGGGTCCTATCACTGGTCACCAGAGACAAGATATTAGTACTTGCCCCTCTGCTTCCCATTGTGAGATCTCATTCTTCTGTGGGCTGAACACATCAAGTGACCTCAGTCACTCCTCCTACAACTTCCCCTCTAGCCCCTTCACTGTCTCTGTAGCCCTCCTTTGGACACTCTGATAGCTTTATATCTTTTTGTATCGTGGATCTGAAAACTGCAACAAAGGGCTTGAGCTGAGGCTGCACAAGTGCTGGGTAGAGCGGGACAATCACCTTTCTAGACACTCACTATTTATCAAAGGAAAAACATCAGAGAGATTTTTAAATTCACTGAGGTCAATATCTAATTTGCATCCATTTCAATCAGTTCAGAAGCCTGTTCCTCTGGTTTCTTCTAAATTCGCTGATATTATTCATCAGAGTTTACATTTAGACTGTGAAAATCCTGAGGCTGGGGCAGTTTCCATTTGCATCTTCAGAAATGTGTCACCAGTGTTGGGGCTGTATTCAGCTGCTGCTGAAAGTTTGATTTTCAGCAAAGTTACAGACATTCTGGTATTCTGATCTCTTCTTGATACCTCAGAGAATTTGATTTCTGAGATGTGTATGAAAATAGAAACACAGAATTTGTTGATTAGCATCTCAACAGAACTTCACATTTTTCCAATTTAGTATTATATGAGCTATTTTGAGGAAAAAACATTTAATATGTAGATACCAGAGGAGCAATTAAATAATGGTAATAAAAAAAGAAACATGTAATAAATATAATGAATTGAAGAAATTTCATTTTGGCACAATATTTCTTTCCAAACGAGTATAAGAATAAAACATAATATATAGAAATATCAATGGCAATTTTAATATATTAAAAAAATGTATTTACATTAATATTAACATTGGCTAATACTAGTTCAATTAAAAAATATGAACAAATAAGTTTTAAAATATCACAGAAATACAAAATTACAGATGAAACAAAATGATGCTGTGAAACACTTTACAAACTCGTACTCAGATTGACTCATGATCTTTGTCTGTTGGATCACATAAAAATATGAAGAAGCATTTATTGCCATATTTGTACAATTCTTAATTTTTAAATTCTGGTTTGGAGGCACAGGGAACTACTATCAGTAAGTTATTAATAGCATCAATAAGAAATTTGCTGCAGGGTGGTCTCCTGTGTGCACCTCCAGCATGTCCAAGGGAGTTCCCAGCTATGGGGAGAAAGGGCTGTGCTCTCCAGGCTGCCAGCCCTTCCATGCCAGTAAGGCACTTGCCTCTTTTATAGACAGTGTTAGCTTATTCAGAAATGAAACACAAGCTCAACAAATGTTCAGAGATGGCATAAAAGAGTCCCTGGCTCCACTTGGAAATGTCTAAGTTTTCTATATGTGTCAGTGCATTCTAGGTTTGGCTGCAAAACAAGTAAAATTTACTAATTGTAAAGCGTCAAGCTTTAGAATTGTACATTTTAAGAATTTCAGGACAGTGGGGGATCTTGACTAAGTACTTGTCAGCACCAGTACTGTCATTCTGTGTTACCAGGCCACTGTTTTGCCCTCTAATTCCCCCAGAATGTGCAATGCATACAGAACTATGGGAAACATTTTCAAGGCTCTCGTTGAAAGACTTACTCATTCTTAATATTTTCCACTGGTTAACCACAAACAGTAACAGCAGAGTGCATTTATGAGACTCTGAACATGTTCCTCCTCAAGAAGCAAAAATGTCAACCATAGGAAAGACATGTTGTTCTCCTCAGCAGTAGGTTGGTTTTTTTTTTTTTTGCTCAGATGACAAAACTGATTTTACCTCATGTGAGCAAAGGAATCAGTCAAAAAAATAAGCTTTTAAGATTTCAATTTGAGTCGAAGTAAATTACTCGGTTTATTCCACGTAATCCTTAGCAAAGCAATATTCTCACCGATGATACTGGTGGGCAAAGTTTATTGTAGGAGACAAACAGAAGAAATAAGAATTATTGCTCCCGTAGTGTCCTCGAGGAGTTGCTGACCCATGCGGGACATGCAAGATGATGTGAGCATGGAAATACTTGTGTCCTACAGTCTGCAGCCTGCAGCTGGCACTGGAAACTACTTATTTGTTTCAACATCTACCTGCTAGCTGCCACCTTCTTGGTCTCTGCCACTAGTACAGGTCTTTTGAATGTTGGACGAATCTGTTAGTTCTTTGTTTTCTTCCCTTTGCCCTTCTTCCTCTGATTCTTCTTGTATTTTTGATTTTCTGCTCTCAGTCTTGTGATTAATGGATGAATTTAGCTTGGATGAGTTCAATCTCCATCTCCTCAGGCTCCTGTAACAATCTCTTCTGATGTTTTCACTAACCAGCACGTAGATGATTGGATCAGCAACACCATTTGCAGTGCCTAAACAGAGAAACACTGTAAAAATTGAATATATCTTTCTTTCAAATGGACATGGGCAATTCTGATTAAACATGAAGTGTATGGCTCTTATTATGAGTACCACATGGTAGGGAGCAAAGCAGATCAGGAAAATTACAATAATGGCAATAGCCAGATACTTCACTTTGGCTTTTTGGTGACAAGTCAAGCTGCTGCTACTTTTTGTAATTTGAAAAATTTTGTAGTTTGTGAAAATGAGGATTGTGAAGGGTATGGCAAATCCAAATAGGAATCTAGCAAAGCTGAAAGAAGCCAATTTTATGCCAAGGGGCACAGTCTCAAAGCAGGTTCTGTTTGTGTGGTTTTGCTCATCTTCCATGTAAAATACTGGAGTGTGGATTACTGCAACCACAGCAAAAAGAAAACAGACTATTATGATGGCTTTTTTCTGTCCTCTTCTCCCCCTTGATTCCAGAGGATACACTAATGCCACGTAACGATCCAGAGAAATGCAGCACAAAAGCAGAATGCTGATGTATATATTGCAGAAAAAGATGAATCCTGTTATTTTGCAAGCAGTGTCACCCATGGTCCATCTGTGCCTGTTTTGCACATAGATAATCCAGAGAGGCAAGGTACTTATATACATCAGCTCACACAACGATAAACTAAAAATGTAGATGGCAATTATTTTATTCCTTTGGATTTGTACCAGTGTAAGCAGGGAAGTTAAGCAATTTGCTGGAAGGCCTATGGCAAAAACGATGCTGTAAACAGCAACCAGGAGTGGCTGGCTCTCTTCGTAGGGAATTCCTGGGCAAGTGGAGTTATCTTTTGTGTCTACACAGTCTTCCATTATTCTTGTTCCAGCTGGTGTTTCCTGAGAATGAGAAGACAAGGCGAAAAGTTAGCATTGTATCACTTAAAAATGCGTCAGTAAAGGTTGTGGCCCCGTAGGTGCCCACTTGACATGTCAGGGGAGCAAGTGGGATGCTTGAGGAAGCATCTAAGGCAAGTTTTCCAAGTCCTGCTGGTCTTCTGTGGGGACCCCCTGGGAGTCAGGTCTGATTTACTTCCAGGAAAAAGTGCTGGTTTTCACAACGAATTTCTTGACTACAAGAAATTTCATTTTAATATAAAGGGTGTCTGTCTAATTAAATGGGGTTTCATAGACTGTTCCTAAACCATGCCTCATAAATAAGACTGAGCTGCTGATCAATTACTAAAGACAATTCCCAGAGTAAATTGAGGGCCTTAGTCTTCAATTATTTTATTTTTTTTAACCGAGTAACAAAAAATGCAAACTGCAGAGATTTCAGAGGCAGACTTCCAAATGAAGGTAACATTTATCGTCACTCATGTGGGGGAATCATCTAAAGTGGGTGGTGGTAGTTCACAGAATCATAGAATCGTTAAGGTTGGAAAAGAGCTCTAAGATCATCGAGTCCAACTGTGCTGTTGTGTCAGAGACTACCTGGTATACAGGAACCAGAATCTGACCTCTTGTATGTACCTCCACACTTGCAACATAGTGGGTCAGGTCTGTCTAATTCACACTTCTCTCCTCCCTCCTCTTAAAGAATAACAGCTGAAGAAGACAAACTTGTAGTACAATACTACACCCATAACAGAAAGTCAGTGAAACTGCCAACCACATCTGTTTGATACCTCTGGGAAACAACAGGAAATAAGGGCAGTTAGAGGATGTAGACAAGACCAAAGAGAAGAATATACATGTTTAAGAGATGGAGGCAAAGAAATTTGATGCTCTTTGAACAGGAGTGGTTACAAAAATCTCCACCTTTTCAAGATGACCATACACAAAAGCAGATGTGGCATTTGG
This sequence comes from Pseudopipra pipra, assembly GCF_036250125.1. Taxonomy (NCBI): domain Eukaryota; kingdom Metazoa; phylum Chordata; class Aves; order Passeriformes; family Pipridae; genus Pseudopipra; species Pseudopipra pipra. The sequence goes on from NC_087554.1 coordinate 57,099,113, forward strand.
GTTGTGTTAAGCAGTGCTAAGACAAAGACACAGGATGATTTCCATGCAGAAGTATTCTCCAAGGGAACAGAGAAATATGGAGGTGGGTGTGCCGTAATGGTGGTGTGTGACCTTAAAAATTGTATTTTGCTCTATTTATGAGTTGAAGATGTCCACTGTATAACATTCTTGATAAAAAGAGGTCTTGTCTGGCTTAATATTTTGGGGATTCTCTTATGGGTGAACACCTACTCCAGGGTAACTAAATCCTGCTAACTCCACAAGGAGATGCGTTGGCAGAAACAGTCCCTTCAGACAGAGGAGGCACATGAGCTTTCACAGTCCACACTATGTGTGTGCAATTTTTTTAACCCTGAGTTCATGCAGGGGGGAAGCTTTTAGCAGCCTCTAACATTTATTTATTGCTTGTTCGGGCCCATCTCAAGCAGACCAAGGGGAAGAAGTGCAGTGGGATTGTCTCCTGCATCTCTTCCCCTCCATGTGGGCAAGACCAGTCCCTGGGGTGGCAAAAGCAGGTCAACCCTGAATGCTTAACAGGGCACCTGCCTTGCAAGATCCCTAGAGCTTGAAGGGCAATCAGGTCCCCTGACTTAGTTTGGTTACCAGATGATGAGAACAGTGTGGGAAAATGGACACAGGTTGCCTTGGGCTGCAAGACCTTCACAGCAGCACAGTGCTGGCCACAGCCATAGACACCAAGAGAGGATCTCCTGTCCCATGTTCAGAGATGTTCACTCCCATCAAGTACCCCGATACAGTCAGTTTTGAATGAAGATGTCCTGGCAAGCAAGAGGGTAGAAGCCAGTGGTACCTGCCATCCCCAACACCACCAGCAGAATAAGCTGTTCCCTGAGCTGGGGATGTTTGAAAGGCACCTCCTCAGACAGAGGAACTGAGAAAGTGCTGTGAGCATAGAAGTACAGTGGAGGGTGTGACCCCCCCCTGGGACTGCCTTCCACTTCCCCACAGTAAATCTTGCTCCACTCTTGTGTTGACAGGCTGGTGGTTGCTGCACTAATTGGGCCAAAGTATCTTTCCAGAGGGTCATATCCCTCCACCTCTGAGAGCTGGACTGGAGTCTGGTGGGTATGTTGAAGCTCTCTCAAGGGGGATCTGAAGTTTTGTCCCTGGACACAAAACCATCCCTCTCCTATCTGCTAGTTCCCCATTCTAAAATCTTATTTTAGTTGCTAAAAGCCCCAACATTTCTCATGCCATGTGTCACTGCATCCAAAATCTCACATGGAGCTCAGCCTACAAAAGTAAGGTAGGTGAATATGAAGTTGTAGAGTAATTTAGACATATTCATGCCTTCAAAAAAAGTTGGATCCAGTATTGTTCCATCTTAAGAATCAGTGTAGAAGAGAATCCTCACTGCTGTGTGGGGAAGACATCACAGTACTCAGCAGGGCTGCTGCCAGGTTGTGTGTCAGAGGGTGCAATTACTTCCCTCCTTTCCTAGCAGTGAAAGTGAGAGCTGGTGTTAACTTACAAAAGCAATGGTTGAGATTAAGGCTGGTGGTGACTTGAGTTTTTTGCTGCCTCTGAGCATCTGCCACCCATGGTGTAGGAGGAGGGGTTTTCTCTGGGCCACCTCCCAAACTGCTGTGTAGAGGGGATAAAAAGGGTGTTTGATTTCAGAGTCGTCAGTGGTTCTCTGCCCAGACTTCACCTATGAACTGACATACAAGAGCTTGTCCTTGACTCAGACGTGCCTGAGCAATGTGAGAGCTGCTGTTCAGCTGCACACCACAGAGCTGCTCTACACCTGTGCACCACAGAGAGTCTTGGAGACCTCCCCTTCTATGATAAAACACAGCAGGTGAATACAGCTCATGGGGCAGGAAGATGGGGACAGCCAGGGCAGGGACATGGCAGAAGTCACACACCATCTCAGTTACTCATCAGCTTGTCTACTCAGAGCACCTTAACAAAAACACCTTCAGGACTGGTTGAGTTTCTCTCTCCTCCCCTCCCTCTGGGCTTTGCACACTTCTTTTGACTCTGTGTTTGTCTGAATATTCTCCTTTCTGCACGGCTTCTACCAGGGCAGCTGATGGTGCAGGGCAGGAAGGAAGTGGTAGAAGAGTTCTGTAGACACATGGTCCCAATGTTTGTTTCTCTTGCTTCTTTCCTTCACCTCCTTCCCTCCCACTCTGCTCCAAGTCTCCTTCCTATGCTCAGCACCTGGGAGAGAGCCTCAGGAAAGAGATGCCTGTGACTTTCTTAGCTGTCTGCATGGAGCATACTTTTTTCCCTTGGTGTTGGCATATGGACTAATCCACAGGGCTGGGGCTGAACTGAAGAGACCTTCATCTTTATAAGACTGTCAGCTGCCAGGAGCAATGCCTTGGCTGGCACAGTGCAGCTGTAGGTGTGGATTTACACTCGTAGAAAAAAAGCATGTGCTGAATGACTCTCCTGGAGCTCTGGCCTGTCCTCCTGGGAGCATGTATCCTTCCCAGCAGGAATGCTCTATGTCCCAGCCCCACATCAGGAACAAGGAGAGGAGACCATCCACTTCCTCCACTCCCTCACCTACTCTTGCCTCTCTGCCACTGGACACTGCACGCAGCCCCAGTTCTGAGCTTTACTTGTCTCTGCTAAGTTCTCCAAGCCTGCAGAGCGATTTCCTTCTCAAACTGAAGATCACAAAGCAGCACTCAGCAGATAATTTATGAAATTTCTCCCAGTGACATTGTGATGACCCACGGTTAAGGGGAAGAAAACACCACTGCAATCCACTCCTTGACTAAAGTCAACTTCTCTGGGCCTCTACACCCCCCTTCAAGTGAATGCACATTGTTATCTTTTTCTCAGGCCTTTAGAGTTTGCTGGATTCTTACTTGATTCTGAGTTCTTGGCTTCCTCTGTGGTGTCTAGTCTAACCTGCATCTCAGATCTTAATTCAAATGAAAAATAATAATAATTACAGAGCTGAAAAATCCACACACCATTTCCTGCTAATATTTGTGATGAGCAATTTTGATTAGAACAGCAGAACTTAAAAGATTTATCACATCCAGCAATTTTCATGTATTTGTAAAGGGTCAAGTGTAGCTGTGATGCCAAGGATGAATAATCTCCAAGAACACCTTTGTGAGATACAAGCTGCTCCAATGCATTAGGTTTCTTCACTGCTCAGAAGCTTTCAGTTGAGCTAAGCCTCTCCAACTGTTTTCACCTTTCTGTGACTTATCCTTATCTGCTAGGTCTCACCAGCCATAGCTAGGTGTTGTATTAGGTCCTGACCATGTTTCACATCAACAGCTCAACATATATTTATCATCACTCTGAGGCTTCTTGCTCCGTGAGACTCACTGCACGTGACAAACCGCAGTCAGCATGTGCACGTTTGTCACTTTCAGGACGTGCAAAACATCTCATCTTCCCAGACAATCCACTCTGGCTCAGGAAGCACCTGAGCACAAATCACTGGGAGGTGGGGTAATCCGCTAAGGAAGACGTGCTGCGTGTGTGCTCTTGATTTACAGCCTTGCGTTTCTGATGTAACTGTGCTATGTTCACACTGTTGGTTGAATAGGTAATTATGTTTCTTACTCCTAAAATGGAGTGCCTACATCCTCTAATGTATTGAGAACTTACGAAGAGAAAACCCTGGGAAAGGCCAGGAGATACCCAGTTATAAAAGGAATGGATGGAAGAGGCATGACAAAGATGAAAACCCATTTTCTTGGGGTGTGGTGAGAAAGCAGCAGAAGTGTCTTGCTGCAAACCCACCAAGCAGGGCTATGAAACCAGAGTGTGACTGACTGCCCTTTCCTCATCTCCTCTTTGATCCAGTCACCTCATGGCAGGTGGCCCGGATTTACCAGGAGGAATGGAGAGATGTTCTTCCTCTGGCTTTCCTAGGAAGTGGCAGATTTCAAATGCCAAACTGATGTCTGGTCTAGAACAGATCTTCTATATTGTGGACAGGGACCAAAACATGGCATCAATGTGCAGGAGAGCCTGTGCGATGGTCATCTGTCCTCTCCTCTACCCAGCATCAGGGAGCATTGAACTATCCTACAGCAGTGTCTTACACACCTCGTGGGCAATGAAATCAGGAGCCTGGGATGCTGTGAGGATGTGGTTTCACATCACAGACACACCAGACTTACAACCCGTCTGTCATCTTTTTTTCTCCCTTCCTTTTTCATGACCAGTAGCTCACCTGACCCTGCAGTGACCTGACTGGTGGCTCCTGCTGCTCACTTGGGCCAGTTGCATTAATCCTCTCCCAAGAAAAGTCTTTTTAGTAACACTGAAGTGTAAAAAGGGAAGTGAAAACAAGCGGGAAATCAAAAGGCTTTATTTTGCCTATTTTTTTCTTTATTTGTCTATGAGCTGCTCATGTAAAACTGTTTAAATTTCCAACAGAGAAGTAGGAGTGATAAAAATAACCCCTTTTAGAAAAAATAAAAAGGAAAATTACAGATACCATTACAAAGAAGGGAGAAGTAAAAAAAAAAAATAGTTGAACAGAGACTGGTTGAAAGTCTATGGATTAACTCACATGAGAAACAGAGGGACAGCAGAGAAAAAACCCAGTGAAATCCATAACATGAGTACAATTACATGAGCAAAGTGCTTTATTTCATAACATTTTCTTTTTCTATTAGTTTTCTGATCATCCTCCTATGCCAAAGATTATTCTTAGAACTGAAAGTTTTGAGTTATTTATGTGATATTAAGAACAATTTAAAATAAGTGCAATGATGGTTAGGATTAAAATAAACCTTCTCTTCACACCTTCCTTCCTGTCCCCGATAATTGTAGATGAAAACAACCTGTGTGTCTTAAAGCATAAATCAGCCTTCAGAGGAATAGAACCTGAGCTTCTCCTGAAGGGTTTTGTGTGCTTTCCTTGGTAGCATGTGGTACTGGAACTATCTGACATGGGAGTAGTTCCAGAGTGTTAGTCTGGCCACTCAAATCCAGTATTGAAAGATGTCAGCTCCCAGATGTGGCAGATATGCCACCTACAACACCCGTCACCAGCAAAATCACTCCTTGTCTCAACCTGGGCTTCTCCTTTTTGTGCAGAACTTACATTACCTGCCTGTAAGCTTTATGAAGTATTACACTTTCCAGCCCCTAGCTGGAAGTGTCTCTTAATTTGAATACAAAATAAGAAATTACCGAGGATTATTTGCTCTGCTGTTCTTGAAAGTAGGAAAAATGTTTACGGTATCTTTGTGGATAAAAACAGATCATAACCCATGAGCCCAGCAAGTCAGTGAACAGCTTTATTTTTTTTTCCCCATTATTAATAGACAAATTAATAGATGAAGTCACTCCTATAAGAAAATCTCACCATAAAAAAGGAAAACCAGCAATGGTTCCACTTAGTTACCCTGCTTTACTGAGACACACAAGGTAGTAGGACTTGAAGTTATATAATTTGAAATCTGAACATAAAAGTAAGTATTTTCAAAAATATTGTTTCAAATTTGAATGTAATATATGAGTACATAATTTTCAAACTACATGGTTTCAAAACTCTGTAGAGAAAGAAGGCTGTTTTTAAATTACAGGTCTATACTGGGAATTCAACCTGAGCACAACTCCATCTTAAAATACCTTTCCTCCACTGTGGTGAAGCAGGTAACCCCTCTCTTGACTAGTGCTGGTTGAAACGATTCATGGGGCATTTGTAGGCTGAAAATAACTACTGTAAGGAAGAAGCAAGACCTTGGGATTAGTTATACAGCCTTAATACTTAATTCTATACTGCAGATACAAGCAGTCTTACAAAAATAGAGAAGATATTTGTTAAACAGGAGAGGATATTAACCAATTGCCTTTCAGGAGGGGAGCTCAGCAATCATTTCTGATGAGAGGAAGAGGTTTGATTTGTCTCATGATACTCTGTTCATAGACGTGAACTTTTTGAAACTATAGATTTTTAAACGCCTCTGTGGAGGTGTTTTTACATAAATCCACTTCCCCCTTTCCACAATCTGCAAATCCCACAACAGTAGTAAATGTGCTAGTTTGCTAAAATAAGCAGCCGTGGTATCAATAAGCGGAACTGTCATAATTCAAGGTTGACAAGGGACTCAGTTTAAAATAGTGATACTTCCCTAAACTGTGTGTCCTAGTGCCATGTTACACTACCTGGAGAGGGACTGCACAGGAGAGAGCATGCCAGGTGATTTGGAGAAAGATGTGTTAACAGAAGATCCTGATACAGGATTTAAAACTGTCTCATTAAACATATCTAAAAGCTGGTAAAACTACTCAAATGTCATACATTGCACATAGGGGAAGTTCAGAGATGAAAATAGACCCCAAAATCCACCCGTATCAGTGGACTTTTTTCTCCAGTCTCATGATTCGAAGGCTGTGACTCATAATTTTGGGACTTATGGACCTAGCAAAGTTTATCAGTCCTCCCTGAGACTATCAGAGAGCAGCTGTTGCAGGGCAGGTTTACTCCCTGGTACCTACTAGCTGGTCTGGAAAGGGTCTTGGAGCCAGAGGAACACCAGGAACCCCAGAAAAGCTCTCATACATGTGAGGCTAAACTATAAAGCTTGTCAAGTCAAAAGGCTGAGGAAAGCACAGGTTTTGGAGCAGAGGCAGTGAAAGCGAGTAGCTGAGAGCAGCTCTGCTTCACACCCTCTTCCTCACACTTTCACACACAAAGCCATCAGGCACTCCTGTTCAATGACTTCCTAAAGCTGTCACAGCTTAACTGGTAGCCTTGTTGATGGGGGCTATTTGTATACGGCTTCTGTTAATCAAGTGGCTCATTTGGAAACCTAACTGGCCAAACTTTCTTAATGGCTCCTGCTGGAACTACAAAGTCTCGGGAAAAAGGAGGTGAGAAGTGTGACTCCCACGCACAGCTGCTTTCTCCTGCACCAGAGTGCTCATGGATGCCAAAGCACAGCCAAATATCTGCAGATTTGCCAGTGAGGGCTTACACATGAATGAATACTGCTCTGGACTCCCAAAAGAGCAGGTTGGGGTGTTGGGGAGCAGGCTGTTTTAACAAGACAAGGAGCTAGAGCTGAGTACATCTAATTGCCAGATTCAAGGAAAATCTGACTTCAAGCAGAAGAACAAAGAAGCACCAAGACTTATGTCAAAACCCACAGGTCTACCCCTTAAAAAAGAGTGCTTTATTATCCTTTGGATTTTAGGATTTCCCCAGCAGCTACTTAGGACATCTTCCTCCTTATTCTTGGCCTTTGGGCCTTCAAACAGGACACTCCTGCCAAAACTCTGGCACCTGCAGTTAGAAACACACTAGGAGCCACAGAAAGCCCACACTAGAGCCATTTTCACCCTCCAAACTACCATGACTCAAAGTCGTCTCTGGTTCACCTGGAGTTGCTGGAGATTTCTGTACTGAGGCCATACACCTCACCCTTTAGTGAATGCCAGCACATGGCTATGTGTGACACCTGGACCAATGCAAGGCATCAATAAAGGTCATCAAATCCTAAGCAAGCAGAGGACAACCACAGCCACTCTGTGGTAAAGAGAGAGACTTGTTCTGCAAGGAGGGCATCACCTCCAGAGTTGTGAAGATTGGATCTCATCACCTCATAGGCAGGCAACGAGATCAGCACATGAGGCATGGCCATGCCTGTGGCTTGTGGCATCCCTTGGCTGGCACTCAGCACCTCTCAGCTCCTGGCTCCACAGAGGCTGTGGGAACTCTTTTGCTGCCACACAAGAACAGAGCAATGCTGTAGCAGAGTTGGGTAGAGAGTGTGAGTTTTAGTGATCATTCAGTTATCCTACCTTGCAATATGCAGCTTTGCTTGTTTTAATTTGGCTGTGGATGGTGCCTGGCTAATGGCTCTGTTTGTTTCTCATGTATTGGTTTGTTTTTATTAAGGGTTATGTCTACCCAAGCATGGTCCTGCATGCTGTTGGCCTGCCACTGTTGAGCTCAGGCTCTGTCCTCCATCCCTGACCTGTTCTCATCCTGCCAGCCTGTCGTCACCTGGGTCTGTCTTTCCCTGTATGTGGTCTCTGTACTGCCACTGTTCATTCCCACCTTTCACCATCCCACTGCTGCTTTTCCTCCCTCTGTCCCAAGTCAATCAGTGGTTTTCAAACCAGGAGATTCACAAATAGTAGCTCATACCTCTTCTGTCAAGTTCCCACGGAAGCCAGAGGATGCTGGCTCAGCAGCAAAAGTCCAGTGCCACCAGGCAGTGACACTTGTAGAGTTATTCATAACAGAACACATCTAATCAAATTCCCAGATTCACAAGCTTCCCTTCATCCTGAACTGACACTTTCACTGCAGCCATGACAGTCATAAGGATCTCAGGATTTTCCTCCATTCCCAAAATATGTTTGTCTCTTCCATCCCTCTGAAATCCCCCAGTCAGATTAACTGGATCACAAAGAGTGAGCATGGACAGGGTGCCAGGAGCACAAAAGTGCAAAGATTGTGTTGAGCTTTGACCTTGTGATAGTAGATTAATTCTCCCCCTGGGGGAGAATTCTCTCCCAATGTGTGGGAGCTGCTTTGACATGGGAGCTGCACTACTGTGGTAATATCACCAGTACTGAAGAGATTCCTGGGGAAAACAAAGCAAAAAGATGCCCAAAATAATTTTATGATCTGCCAGACTTAAGTTCACTGACATATTGGTTGTCACAGAAGTCTAGCTAAGTTCCCCTCAACATTTTTTACTTTTGTCTAAAGTGAATGTGTCTCAGCAGGTAAGATCTGCAAAGCCTTGTGATAACCACTGTGCCTTCTATACTCTAAACAATCCTATTTTTAACAGGATGCTTAAAGATGGTATTTAACAGTGCTCTGAACTCAGACACGTATATTTCCTCCTTGTCCATTTACCATGAAACTCAGCTTCTTTGTTCCCTTTTGTCCTATGATTCAACGAATTGGGGAACCTCCATTTTCCTTCTCTGACCTTTGGGTCTCCTCCTATAGCTACCAACTTCCATACTGGCAGCAGGGTTTCCCCCTTAAGACCTTAGTCATACCAACAAAAACTGTGACGCTCAAAGATTCCCCTTTGCACCTACACACGTCTCTGATGTCCCTGTAAGCCAACTCACATCTGCTAAATCTGTAGTGTCTTGTCTGAATCCTCAGCTCTGATCTCTCCCAACTCTTTGTACATCTACCACAATGAGCACCTCATTCTTTGTTGGGGCACTTAGGGTCTACCCTGGAAATTATTGGTGTAAAAATCCCGGCTGCTGGATATTTCCCAGAGTGTCCTGACACTGGACAGCAGCACTATTTGTGTGATCATGATGAGGCTCTAAGATCAATGGCTCCCCGGGAGGCATAGGAAATGCTGAACCTGAAAGAGCCATCTGCAGTTTCAGACAGAAATCTGTACAGAAGGGAGTGATCAATTCAAATAGTGAGATTTCTGTAAATGTAGAGTCCTGTGTACAGAACTGTGGAAAAGTTCTCAGAAGAAAACCAGTCTTGCCCATTAAATGCTAACAAGCAGAATAAGTAGGTTTCTTTCTTTCTCCCCCTGCCTCCTCCTGGCCACCCTAAACGCCCCCCCCATCCCCCATCACGATGAGCTTACTGGAAGTTAAGGAGCTGCTGGTTTAGAGGCAGCAGCAGATCTAGATGGGATTATGGGAAGGGCAGGTTTAAAATAACACCAGATGCACTTTGGTCTCTGGCAAAGTAGTCAAATCCCAAATATTAACTCAGTCTTCATGTTTCTGAGTGCCAGAGATCAGCAGTACTGTGTGAATAAAAGATGGAGAAAAAGAAGGAATGTAGTATATCAAATTGGTCACTATAGACCAGCAGGTAAACTTCACAATTAAATGCCTGCATTGCTTTTCCAGCAGAGTAAGGATGAGAGGAAAGGCTGGCTGTGAATTCTCCTCAAAAGAAACCCAGCATTCATATTTCTATTATAATTCTGTATTCATGCCTCATGCACTGCAGTAATAGCTAAATCTAAACTCACAGCAACCTGTATCCTGCCAAAATCCTTCAATCCTAATCTGTCCCTGACTAGAACTAAAGTTGATTTGTAAGAGAAATGTGTTTTTTATAGGCAAGGGAATTCATAAGGAAGACAGGTAGGAAAGACTTCACAATCTGCAGAGAACTCTAGTTAATACAGACCCAACAACACTTTTTTGCTGTTATGTCAATCACAAGGAGATTTAGACTACGGTGAAACATCAACAGGGTCTGCATTTCTTAAGCATAAACCCACAGCATGGAGAAGCAGTGACCAAAACAGAACAAAGCAAAATGATGCTAAACAGAAGCAATGCCTTGTCTTGTGGACAGAACACTTACTTTTTTTTTTTCTTGGTTTGCAGAGGAGATGATGGGGTGCTCCAGCTCCTGCCGTACTCACAGGCTGCTCTGAAAAAACTGCAGGAAGTGTCTAACTTCCCCCACGTGCAGTCATAAGTGACGAGCTAAAAAGAAAGCACATAACTTCACCAGACTCTCCAACTGTGTCACTTTTAGTTGGGTGTGCACAGAAAGAGGCTGACCAGTGCTGTCAGGAGAGCAGCTAGGAGAAGAAGCCTTAAAAAGGAAAGTGTTTGCTGTCAAATTCTGTCACTTGTACAGGGGTGGGAAGATGCTTTTGTGACTGCCAGACTCTATTTGGGCTCCTGTGCTGAGAGTGCACCTTAATCACTGTGCTGACGTGCCCTGGAGGGACCAGAGACCAATGAACTGCCCCAAACCCTCCTGACTCCTCAGGAGCAGGATGCCTGTGGTAGGTGCTTATTCCTTATTTGTAGAGTGGAGGTAATCACCTGGCTATGTGTGAAATGGCTAGGTATTGAAATAGGTGAAAGCCAGTATTAGAGCCCAATAGAAGGGATGGTGACAGGGAGGAGAGACTATTCTGGTGCCAGCAGCGCTAGAAAAGGCTGAAAATGAGATGGTGGTTTGAGCAGCTTCAAGAAGAAGTGTTCCTTTGCAGGAGTTCCTTATTAGCAAAGAGCATTGATACAAAGGAGTACATGATCTTTGCCAACTGCTCTAGCACAGGCTTTAAGTGAAGGAGGAAGAAGATCCTGATGTTACGTTGCCAGCCCAGACCTTGTTTGTGAGATCTGTTCCAGGTGTTTTTGCAGATGCTGTCTGTGACTCTGCGAAAGTCAGTTATGAACAGATTTATTAAGTTTTCAGGCAACTTACCCATCAACTTCTACCAATTCCACTTGCAGTGAAATGCTTAAAGGACCCTGTGAGGGTCTGTCAGTGCTTGCAGGCTGCCGGGGGCTAAGGCAGAGCAGGGTGGAACTGCGTGGTAACCTAAGGCAAGCAGAGTACTGAAGTCACTTTTGATATCTGTATTGAAAACAAAACATTTCTGCTGAAAAAATTAAAGAAATACTTAGTATGTACTTTTATTCTGGTCTGAAGAAGTTACTTTCATTACATTTTGCTGGAGAGGGTCTCTGGGGATGAGTCTTTCTGTGAAGAGCAATTTATTCTCTGGATCCAGAAAGAACTGAGGAAGAAGAAGCTGAAGCCAGTTTCCACCTGCAGAGGAGAACAGGTGAAATTTCTGTCTGTATCAGCTCAGCCTGACTGGGCATAGGGCTGGAACCAGTCTGTGCACTTCCTCAAACACATGGTTTCACCTTGGTCCTCCTCTGTGTAGAGACCAAACCCAAAGGAAAACAGAAAGAAGGACAGAATGACATTTCTGAGACAACTAGAGCTGATTTCCTCTGTAGGTGACCATTCTTCATTTAGAGATGTGGGTCAGAAAAGAGCAAAGTGCTCTCAGACCTGAAGAACTGGAGTTTTCATAGAGACCAGTGGGCTACCCTGGGGTATTTTTGATGTCACAGTTCCCATTTGGATGCAGCCAACTGTGGAGTCAAATACCTGCCTGATTATTCTCTTACTGATGTAGGGTTTAGGATAGTCAGAGGCATGTGCATTTTCCAACTAAATTTCATAATGAAACACTGAAAATTGCATGGTCTTCCATAGGGAAATGGAAGATGGCACCTCTGTGCCCTTGAATCTTCCAGTCAAACCTGAAAGGTGTTACTACTTAGAGTCACTGCTGCTTCATTCTTCTCTCAGTACAGCCACAATCACCCACAACCATTGCCCTGCAAGCTGAAGGCTGATGCCAAGATATCAAAAGACCTTTGACAAGATCTTCTGTGACTGAGACGAACACAGACTTAGAGCTTCCGTGGGTGGCAAAACTAAACCAAACAGACAAAGTAACTTTAGTCTGTATTTGGTAGAGGTAATGCAAGCAGTACAGTAATATAAATTCTGGCCTACTACTCATATTGTGGTGATGTCATATCTAGGCAGTGAAAAAAGATCAGATAAAGAACCATTTATAGCAGAAGGCAGAAACCCTCTGGCCTCTGTCTAAATCCAATAGAAGTAAATGGATATGTTTCTTTTAGCTTCATTGAGTTTAGATTGAGCAGTTAAAGAATATTTCTTTCTACCATATAATTTCTGCATGCTATTCAGCCAATTGCCTTTATGGTAGCATGTTTAAGCAAGTTAAGCTGCAGAGATGTCTTCTCTACACTCTTGATCATTTTGCTATTGAGGCAGAGTGACTGTCCAAAGAATAAAAGAAAAAAAGAATCCATCCTTTTTTTAACTCAGTGCTGCATAACAGAGAACATTTATGGGGATTTTCACAGCACTGTGGTAGAGAAATTGCTTGTGCACCGTTGACCAGTAAACATAAATAACTGTGGAAGACTGCCAGGGCCCAATGGCTTTGAAAGACTTTCAGATCTGAGTTTTTCACTCACCCTTTTTTTCATTTAGAAACTATCAAGAGAAAAGCTGGTAGGATATTTCTCTCTTCCACTGCATATGAAAATGCTCTGTGTTAATGTTTTCTTCCCGTGGTTGTGACCGATAAGAACCCAGAAATGGAGAAAATTTCAGATTATCTGCCTCTCCTACCTCCATCTGCAGCTGACACAGACTCAGGGTTATATAAAAGCTCTGCAAAAGATTACCCAGGAAGACAATTTTGTACAGTTGTGCATCTTTTTCCAAGGCTCATTTTGCTTCGAAAATGGTAGAATATGGCTTTAAATTTGCAGCATGGGAAGTGCTCACATGGCTTTCTGGCTTCCCGTGCACACCCAGTTCACAGCAGGGAGTGCAGAAACTTTCTTGTTCTGCTGCTGGAAGCAAAACGTGGGAGTTTCAGCTGCTAAGATTTTTGATGCACTGGCTTTTCTACATGTGATGGGTGGGTAGACACAGTCAGATTCCTTCTGGTTAGTCAGGTTGCATAAATGCCTGCATCTCATGTCTGCGCTGGAAAATCCTCTTGCTTTAAGTTTGCCTGTTTTTGTGAATGGCATGTGGAAATTTGGTCGTCCTCTGTTTTCACTGGTGCAGTGGTGTACTGTGTGCCTCAGGGGTGGAAATCCACAAAGTCACTGATCGTGCCCTTATTAAGGAAAGATTTCTCACTCCAAAAAGAAAAGCCCTATCATGTTTGACAGTCCTACCCCTTCATGTGTTGGGATTGATGTATTCCCTCCCAGGAGCTCCCTGGCAGAGCGCAGCTTGTTACCACATGGCAAACGAGAGACCTTTGACTCTACTGACTTCTCTGGGACAACAACAGGTTTGTCCTCTGTGTGGTGAGAGTGAAGAGGTGCCAGTCTGTGCATTGGGGCCCTCGGGACGAGGTGGGGCACACAGCGTTTTTGGGAGATCCTGCTGCCAGTGTCGTGGCCGAAGCTGAGACAGCGAATGTGCTGCAGCTCAGTGGATTTGTCTCCATGCTTTGAACTCCACCTCCAAACATGTGTATCTCCAAACATCCCACTCACGCCACACGTGCAGCCTGGGTTGCAGCCTTTTGACAGATATGTCTGGCTTTTTTTCTTGTAAAAACCCCACCTTATACTAGGAAACTCTAACACCCACAGGGGTAAGGAGGTTACAGTTGTTAGAGCAGGGGGAGGAAAAGGGTGCGGTTCAAAGAATACACATAATTTTTTTTTACTAACTCAAAGTAGCAGCAGTTCTGGGCCAACAGTTGAAGTTGGTTTAACCTTCACAAACTCGGAGGGAAGTTCAAGCTGGTTTTGCACCCTGTGCAAAGAGCTAATGTGGCTACCCAGAGCTCTGTGCGACTGCAGAGCTCTTATGTTTTTGTTTATTAGATCTGAGGTTAATGCGAAAATTGTGTCAACCATGTAAGGTCGAGGGCCACTATGGGCAAATGAACTCCAGCTCAGCCAGACCCAATACAACGATGTCATAAAATTTGTCCTCCCATTTGAAATCCCTAGGATGTGGAGTGGCTGAAGGACTGGGAGTTGACATGCATAAAGTGTGTGCCTTGGGCAAACCTGGGTTTTGGATCCACCAAATCCCATTCAAACACCATAAATCCAATTTTTTTTTGTTTACTCCAGCTGTTTTGTGCTTAGCCACCATCATTTTTGTCCGTAGCTAGGCTTGACCAAGCTGTGCAGCAGAGATTCAAAGGGTGTTTGGTGTTTATGTTGCATCTGCTCCTTCTGCTACTGTCAGGGACCCTCAATGTCAGCTCTCCATGGCAAAGATTCCAGCAGACCACCTTGGAGAGGTGCAGCAAGCCCTGAGAGGGTGGGTGGCTTTAGGAAGCTGGTGCCCTGCTAGGGGAAGCTGCCACAGAGCTGGCATGTACTCGTGGGTTATCCCTGGCACGACTGCAGTGGGGCTCAGTGCCGAGGGGCACCTTAGAAAATGCTGCAGGCAGGAAAGCAGGAAACACTTTGCAGAACAGAGATAACATAGAAAATAATGTTATGTAAATGGTTTGATTTACTGATTTGCACGTACAGGGGCTGACATGTAAGCACACAGGAAAAGGAAACGGGATGGAGGAGGAGTGGGAGGAAAAAGGCAAGAAGACAACAAAACAGGCGGGCAGATTTCACTAGGGACAGGGCTTAATGTTCTGGTTTTTCTCCAGAGCATGATGTGTTGGGAAGGTCTGCAATCACAGATGGACACTGAGAATGTGAGTCCTTTGGTTCAAAAGAATGTCCTTATATATCAAAATGGGCGACTTGCATCATCTTGAGATTCTTCTGCACTGGGAATTCCCTCTTGTATACAGCTGGAATCACCCTGGGCAGGACAGTCCTTGCCTAGATCAAACTGGTCCCTGAGTCACTGATCTGAACTTCAGCAGCTCTGTGTGATGGAGAAGTCACAGAAGAAGTTGTCAGCCCTGTGCTCCATTTCTCAGATTTTCTCAGAAACCTCTTTTTGCGGGAAGACTTCAGAGGTCTCAGTGATTTCATGTGAGGTGAACCCTCCCACGATATGAGCCTCAGCAAGCAGTGGGATACACACCTCCTGCCAGCAGCAGGCATCTCCATAAGACCATCAGGCAGAACCTCTCTGCACAATTGATTTTTGTGAGCCCTTGCCAGGCTTTTTGTGATCCCCCTGACTGCACCTCAGTGAGGGAGCTGACAGAGCTGTGCAGGCTCTCCTTTACAATTACTTGTTCCTTCATTTGGTCCACTTCCTTTGTGTCACTGATCTCCAGTGGAAAAATTGAGGCTCTTATGTGGGTATGATCTGTATGGATGACACTGTTCTGCAGCAGCCAGGCTGTGGAACCATCTCCTGCAGTTAGATGGTTACCTCTGATGTCTTTTTTGAGGCATCTTTTCTTGAGTATTGAGGGATGCTGGTGGGTGTGAAAGACCCCTTCCAGTCTTTGCTAGAATCATAGAATAGAATCATTTGGGCTGGAAAAGACTGCTAACATCATCGAGTCCAACCATTACTACAGCACTGCCAAGGCCACCACTAAACCGTGGCCCCAAGTGCCACAATTAACATATTTTTTGAACGCTTTCAGCAAAATGTTTCAACAAAAAATGTATTGTTATAAGCAACTTAATGCTTCAGAGAAAGGAAAGTATCTGATGAAGGTACAATGTTCAGCCTTCAATTAAAGTGAAAGATTTAGTGGGGCACATATCTTGAGATATTTGCTTCACCTTTTCTCAGATAAATTCCCTGATACAGTCTGAAAAAGGAAGTATGGCCTTCCTTGAGATTTCTAGGGTATGTATACACCCCAAGGAAAAAAATCCAAGCTTTTCCCCCTCCTTTCCCACCAGTCTTTCAGATCCTCTTACTTTGTCATAAAGAGGGAACAAACAACAGAAAAATCTACTGGAAATCACCCTTGAAAACGCTGACTTTTGATCTCTAGCACAATTTTTTCAGTATAAATACACCTTCCTATATATGTCGGTCTTTGTATAGACATCCAGAACTTTTGTTGGTGTTCAGCAGTTTCCGTTCACTTAAAAGATTAATTTACAGCCTGGGAATGTATTTTTGAAGATGCATTTGTGAACCAACCGTATTAATGGGAAAGATTCTTCAGCATTAAAAGGCATCCCTTCCATCACCTTTTCTCCTGACACTAGCAGCTTCAATCATTTGGTGAATAGAGCTACTCATGGGAAGACAGACGGTGCAGCTTCACCTGGTGCAGACGCATTTTAACATGTGAAACTGAGGATGGGAAGTCTGTCTGCCCTGCAGTCTGCGGTGTGTGAGTGGAAGCAGGTGGACCTTGACACCACAAAGCTCTGTGTACTCCAGGTTATCCAGATGTGGGATGTTTTTGCATGAAACTTCAGTACAGGCAAACCCGCAGCCTTCAACATTTTAAGAAATGCAAATATTTGATAATTCTCCACCAGCTTTGGTGGAGTATGCTGTCAAAAAATGGGAAGGAAACAGATAACTCAGTTCTGGACTGATCTTGTCGTCTCTTTTCATTAATCTAATCTCTTTCTGAGTTCTAGTTTTCTCTGTTTAAAAGACAGCTGTGATATATACTTCCTTTGAAGATATTTTGAGATGAAGTGGCAAAAAGATACTGTATGAGACCCAGGTATTATTACAAATTAAAAAAACACACAAACAACCCCCCAAAACCCTAGATATCTACATGTAATGAACATGCATGATACTCCCATAATTCTACAGGACTAAATATCAGGACTGACCCGACCGAGCAAAAGTGTCGTGCTGTGTTGTGCCAACATCAACACTCAGGTCCCAGGCAAACAGGATCACTGGCAGGAGAGAGGCAGGTTGCAGTCCAGCTGCATCCTGGAGCTCCAGCTTGTGGAATACATACAGCAGATACATGGGGGAAAATAAAGCATGTCTTGTTAGGCTCCAAAGTAACAAAAAAACCCCCCACTAATACAAGAACACCCATAAAATCTGACTTCCACTGGTCTGCAATAGCCCTTTCTTGTCCCATCATGACATCCTGGCACTGTCAGGAATAGGAGGAAAATGCTGTAAGGACAAAAGAAGAAAGAAGATGGTCCAGAGACACAAGCAATGTCTTTGCTCTGCTTTGTTTCAAGATGCCTGAGATGCCTATGTGTCAGTGAGGGCTCTGGGCAGTGATAAACAAGCTCATTTTTTTTCCAGAGAGGCGAACAGGAATATCTGCAGGTAGCTGCAGGAGCAGCCACTGGTATCCTACACATGATTTTAGTTGCCCTGGAGAAACGTGACATTGTACAGCCAGGCAGTCTCTTTGCTCAGGACTTCTTTAAAGACCAGGAAAGCAGCTGCCATGGCAGAAGTGTTGGTCATCAGCCTCCGGTTACCCACCTCAGGCGATTCATGTTTCATACATTTTGCTTTGTTGAAAACAGCTGCCTGTACTCTCAGTCAGAGCCCCAGCAGACCCCTCAAAAGAGCTACCTGGGCCTGCCATTCCTATTGAGCCCAGTTTGCAGTAGTTTTTATTTGTGCCACTGCAGTGGACATGCTGTTGTATGGACCAGACCCCCTTTCTTACAGGCACTGCACAAAAGTAGCATAAAACTTGCTACTAGAATGCTGCAAGCTGCAGTTTTACACAGCATCTAAATTACTGTTGGAGCACCACCATGCACTTTTATCGGAAGGGGAAGGTCCATCCCTCTTTGAAAAACAAACAATAGGATGGGTTTTGTTGCCTTGAAATTTTACCTTAAAAAATAATTGATAAAATGGGCACAGGGGATACCAGGCCTCTTTCCCTAGAAAGCTTCTTGACAATCCAGAGGCAGAAAAACAGGAGGAGAGAATGTAAGCTGCTGTACTATATATAAAAAGGTCACCTTCTGGTGTTTTCTGTTATTGTTCTGTGGTTCCCCTATAGTGTTTTTTTTGTAAAAAAATTATGAGCCTGTCATGGTAATCTACGATTTGTGCAGCTACTCCTAGCAATAACATTTTCTGTTAGGACACCATCTTCTATCTCCCTGTCAGAGGGTGTCTTAGTAGAAACATCAGTGGTAGGACAACAAAACAATAAATAATCAGTTATAATGCCTAAATCCTTTTGAAAAATGGTAACAGCATGCTGATATTTGCTCTTCAAAGTCTAATCCATTATTTGGGAATGAAGAGGAGCAACCTCTGACAGTTTAAAACCTTATCAAGCTCAATCACAAAATCAAATTGAAAGCTGCATTCAAATGTAACTTAATTTATGAAGTGAATTATTACTTCATTGAATAAGAAATTTAAAATAGTTTAAAATGAAAAATCAGATTCTATCAGCTCTTGGTCTTTCTTTGTAAACACCAGATTACAAGTAGTCCCCAATTCTATGTCTGCTACTGAATTTCAGTTTACTTTATTTTAGCATATTTGAATGGCGTTTGTTTATGGTATAACTAATGGGAAATTCCAGATGGAAAGGAGGAGTTAGTACATACAAAGCCGGACTCCGAGCTTTTCTTCTAAGCTTTGGTTTTCTTCTGAGAATGAACAAACAAAATAGCAACAATTCCCTTTTACCAATGCTTTTTCATCTGGCTGTGTGGGTGGTATGTTGAAATAATAGTTTGGTGGAGATTAAAGAAAGTGTGACTGCTGTGTAACTTCTATCAGAAGGGGGAATCCCAGCTCTTTAAAGAGTGTGCACAACGAGACATGAGTAGTGTTATTATGGGGTTCAAAAGAAAAACCAGCCCAAACAATCCCCTTCTCATAAAACCTCCCTTAGATTTCCAGTGTGTGCAGAAGTGGGCCAGGTCTGTGACCGGGGAGATCTCTGCCAGTGTTGGTGTGCGTGGCTGCTGGGTCTGGGCTCTGTGTTGAATCTGAATCCCCCTGGGTTAAAGCCCCCACTGCAGAGATGGGCAGCCGTGCTCTGGAGGTGCAGAGAATGGAGACCCCACCAGTCCCCTGACGTGTTTGGTCACTTCCAATGGTATTTCACCCCAGTTATCAAAGAGCACTGCTGAGAACTGTCTCCTTTCTTCCAGGCTGGACCCAGCAGAAGCCAGGGCTTTGTTTATACAAAAGTAATACACCTGTTTAATACATAAGGAACACACCTGTTTTAGCCTTCCCACCTAAAGTAAAGCAGTCTTTAGTTCCTGGTGTTTTCTTCCATATAAGTTCAAGGTACAAAAAAAGGCATAACTCCTGAGAGCCATTCTTAGTAGATACTTACCATGAATGCCCTCTTTCTAGCCCATATCTAACCCACAATCTGTTTCCTCTCCTCAGAAATCACATTTTTTATCATTGGTGTCCCTAGATACCTACAGTTGAGTCTTCCTACATGCCAGTGCTGAGCAGTAAAGCACCTCAGCAGTCTCACTTTTATCCCTGGTAAAATTATAGAGAATAATCTGGGAGTTACTGAAAAATGCCTGGAAGACAGGACAGTCACTGATCACAGCCAGCACAGGTTCATGAGGGGAAAGTCCTGCTTGACAAATTTAATTTCCTTTTATGACAAGGTAATCAGTCATAATAATAATCCTTGATCAAGGAAAGCCAGTTGATGTAATCTTTTTGGATTTCAGTAAAGTTTTTGATGCTGTCTCTCATGGGATCATTCTGGACAAAATGTCCAGCAAATACCTGGATAAATACATACATATAACTCCCCAGCCAGTGGCAGGTACCAGTCTGTGCCTGTGAGTTCCTCTGAGGATTTTGGTTGCTCTGGAGAGAAGACACGATGAAGAGAAGAGGGGTGGAAGAGGGTGAGGCCTGTACCTCTCCCACCAAAAACAGGCCAAGTCTATGGAAAATTACATCTACGTTTCGTAAGGAAAGTGATTGGGGAACTGACCCAGAGACTGGGGAACTCGGCTCTCAGAAGGAAGTCCCAGTCCCTGGTGCTGAGGCTATTTTTGTCTTTTGACAGACAACTGTAGTGGATCAAATGGAAAAACACTCCTGACAGCTGGGTCTGAAATACGCCTGCTGCCCATGCACCCTGCTAAAGGTCATGCTCAAGGCCAGACCTGTGCTGGCACAGCTAGGAGACTGTGCTGATAGATAGAAACTCAAGAAACAAGTGGTGTTTTGTGAAAATATTTGTGCAATTAGCCTACACACAGTCACAGTAGACCGAGAAGTGATTTAATGTGATGGATAAAGCAAATAAAAGACCAAAGTGCAGAGTGAGTCCCAAACCTCACAGAGGATGGGGTTTGCTCTGGTCTTTGCAGATCGCTGTTCCAGGTGGTTGGTTCATGGTTTCCTCTTTTCAGATTCCTTTGAAGAGTACACACATAGAAAGACAGACATGCAGACAACAGAAGACAGTAAGAGTGGCTTTACTGGGTAACCAAAGGTTTGCCTAGTTCAAGGTCCCATCTGAAGCAGTGGCTAAAAGCAGCCCCTGGGAGAAGTAGTGTCCTGGGGGCAGCACACAGTGTCGTCTGCCCAAAGCTGCCCCATGACTCCACAAGTCTGCATGTCAGGGACTATTTCATCAGGGATCTTTCTAGTGCTATGTATGAACGTGAAAAGATAAAATCATTTTGCTACATCTCTGCCTGCATATAACACCATATACACACACTCATGGTTGACTTATTTCCTTTTCTCATAGGGCTGTACCGGGAGCCCATGCTGTGGTCATTCATTGGTATTCGAAATCTCTCACTTCTTCAGCTCTCATATGAGTTATGGAATCATTTTTAGTGTTTTACAGGACACAACCTTGTTCCCTGGTACAGCATCTGATGCCTTGGAAAATCCTCAATCTGTCATGTCTGGGCTGGACTCATCAAAGCTGGAACTCAGTCTGGAAAATAATTCTTGTTCTTTGAAGGATGCCAGTCACCGTTTACTGCACTCTCACCCTTAGCTCTCAGCTGTTTGCATCTGTCTCTTCTATTTGGCTGTCCTTACCAGGTTCATCCTCTTTACCTTTTTGGACTATTGATACACTATAAGCCCTTTTTTAAATGGAAGTGAGAGAGAGATCATGTCATCTCTTTCAGGAATGTTGATTAGCCATAGTCCTCATTTTAAATATTTTTTCCCTATTAGACCTTGTTTATGAGCCGCTTGAAATTACTGAGCAAAAATGTCAATCAGCAACCCCATGTTACACCTGTACACAGTCTGACTTCTTTCTGAATGCAGATAAATATCTATTAAGTACTCTCCTTTTTTACATTACCATTAATTTTACTACCTCTCTCTATTGATATGCTCACACTGTTGTTAAGCTACTTTTGTCCTTAGTAGATTTTTTCCTGTGTTCTGAGGTGTTTCCAGAGAGTTCTAATTTCGCTTACTAATTTCTCCCACATAGTTATTTCTATTTGATATTAACTGGCAACTGTTTCCCACTTTCACAGCTGTGATAGATCACTTTTCTGTTTCACATTGATTCCTTCACTTTGTCGCCGAACCAGGATGAGATTTTTTGCATGATCTGTTTGCACTCTTGACTTGGAAATCCCGGCTTTTTGACCATCTGATAAACCCTCATCAAAGGCCTGACCTTTCATTCAGATTTTTCTACCCACATTTTTTCTACCAGTGAATCTGGATAGTAATTTTCCTTTGCGTTAGAGAATTTACCTTTTTAATGCTGAGTGTTTAGGGCAGACATATAATCAGGTCACAATCATAATGTCTGGTATTCAGAGATCAACAGACTCTCTACCCAGCACTTGGTTCACCATGGTATGTTGTAAAGAATGATTTCACCGTGGCTGCATACCTTATGGGTTAGAGAATTCACCTGTATCACCAAAATGCTACTTTTTATTGGCTGCTTACACCTCTAGCTCATGCCTCCCACTTGAAATCCTCTGTGCATACAGAACTCTTCTTTCCACAAATTGGATGAGGATTTAATGAAGAGTGAGTTTAGGGAAAAACTCATCCTGCTTTTTGGCTTTCTGACGTTGTTTGATGGTCTGATATACGGATCATTCCGCAGATATTCTTCCTCTTCTGCTGAGCATCTTGTAAATCTGACTTTTCAGCCCCCAAGTCCGTGGTGGTGCTATACAGAACTGCCCTGAGTTTACCCTTCCTAATCAAGTTTTACTTCAGTGATCAGGAAAGCCATGTCACCAGGCTTCCGTGACATCAGCTGTGTCAAATTCCTTCACGAGTAACATAACTTTCTGTTCCTCTCATTTGTTACCAACCCTTTTAGCATGCATACAAATGACCACAAATTCTCATTTTTTCTCATTCAGTCCTGCCAAGCTGCTGTCTGTGTGTGGAGCTGTGTGACACACTCTTTCTTGGCACTGTGTTTAGTGTTGCTGGTCTAACCAGCCCTATATGGCCCCCCTAAAAGTGTGGGGAACCTACATGTGACAGTATTTTTTTTCTGTTTCTGATGTTACCCCTCTTCCTCAAGGACAGGAGACAAGCAAAAGCAAATCTGTTTTCCTCATACCTGTTGTGCTGGCCGTGTACAGCTTATTGTTGTTCTGCTTTGATTTGGTTCACCAGAATATCAGTCAAATACAGATCTTTTTTTTGTGATCAGTCTATTATTTCATGTCAGCTCTAGCTGGATGAAAACATGAAAGGCCTTAATGCTCATGAGAAAATCTTTAGTTTTAGGATGTTAGAAGATGAGTTTTGCTGATCTGTTGATATTCATGTGAACATCAACAAGTGAAACTGCTCGTGGATCACATCCCTCTTACAACAATGAAAAATGAAACATCATCTACAGTATCTGGGTTGAGGGAAGGTGGTTGTGAGACAAGCTGTTGTGGTGGGAGTGTCAGAAAGAGGAAAGGAATAGAGTAAGAGACAATAATTGCAAGTGAGTGTACATTTGAGAAAGTAAGAAACAGCATGAGCCAGACAGCTTCCCACTTTGGGAGCTGCTGCAGGACGTGGCAGGGCAGTGCAGTGCCCAGTAGCACAGTCCCAGCTCCTGTCTCCCAGCTCCCATCCCATTGCAGGGTGGCCAAGTCCACCCAGGACTCACTTGGGTGGAGGAAATGTCCTCGCTTCTGGCTGCAGATCCTAAAATGGGCTGGGAGAGCTACTGCAGGGCTTTAAGGAAGAGAACACAGGAGATCCCCCCAGGAGAAAGGAGTGCATCTTGTGATGGCCTTGAGCTTTGCGGGGTTTCCCTCTGTCCCTGGGGCTGATGGCCCCATAATGTCTTCCCACTGACTCAGAGAATTTCCTGAGACCATGCTGAGAACTCTCCCTTGCACAGATCAAAACTGGTTTGTGGTTGGTTTTTTTTTTGAGCACCAAAAATGGAAAAGAAATTTTCTAGGTCCTCTCTGTCTGGGAAATGGAGTAAGTCACTGAGAAAGCATGTGTCAGAGGGGAACTGGGTTGCCTGTCTGTCTGCCTACTTGTCTGTCCCCAGGCAGGATGTCCTGGATGGTTGGAAAGCTGGGTAGAGGTGCAAAATCCTAACAGCTACAGCCAGGGCTGTCACCACCTGGCCACCTCACCGGGGTCACAACTCCAGGTCCAAAAGGCTACATGAGAGACAGTCTAAATGCAGCCCTGCTTTTGGAAGGAAAGATAACTTAAATACTTAAGTATTTAAGTTTAATATTTAAAAGTAATACTTAAAAGTAAAATACTTAAAAGTAAGTATTTAATACTTAATACTTAAAAGTAAAAATTCTTAAATATTTAATACTTAAAAGTAAAAATTCTATCTTTTACTTATTAAAAGTTTCACCTCTTTACTGCTTTGCTGCTTTACTTCTTTACTGCTCATGGATAACCACTGCAGCCCCTCACAGATGTAGGTACCTTCTCTCCTCATGGACACGTATTTGCTTCCATGTGTCTGAAAGACAGAGCCTGGATTCTCACACGTGGAAGAGCACAACTGTGGCTGGGAAACCACCTGGGAGGAAACCTCACACTGGGCCAGGAGCAGCTCGACAGAGTTACCTCCTGCTGATATCAAGCTGCTTTCAATTTTTTTCTTGGCTATTTATTAAATACCCTTAAATAAATACCCTTAAATACCCACGTCGAGATATTGTCTTTGTGTGACTGAAGGGATCTCACACACTTCCACACAGAGGACTCAGAGGTGCCACAGAAAAGCTGTCACAATGCAGTGATTTGAAGAGAACCTTTCAAATCTTATGCAGTCAGGATTTTGTCTTTTTCTTGAGTCACTCAATGTAAAACTATTCGAGTTACCCAGGGATAAAGAAAGTTATCAAAGAGTTTAAAAGAGGCAAATTCAGACATGCCTTGACTGTGCAGGCTGCACATCCAGCCTCTTTTCTCGTAGAAGGAATGTAGCTGTTTCCACATTGAAATAAAGAACATGACTAAGATGCAGTGTGTTTGAATAATAAAGCAACCCAGTCTGGGCCCCACTGAGTTTTAAAGCAAGACTGAGCTTGTAACATGTGGCTTCGAAGCCTCTAACTGATAGGTGATTTTTTGTCTGAACCTCTCAAACCATAGGAATTCAGGAATGGCCCAGGCTGACTCTACAAATTGTGGTTCTGCAGAATGTCATCCTCAAGGCATAGAATCATAGAATAATTTGGGTTGGAAGAGACCTTAAAGATCATCTAGTTTAACCCCCCCTTCCATGGGCAGGGACACCTCTTACTAGACCAGGTTGCTCAAAGTCCCATCCAGCCTGGCATGGGACATGACTCTGTTCTCACTTAGCCATCAGTCTGCTCCACTCCTCACATGGTTGTACCTGGCTGGATGACCTTGTTCTTGGGAAATGCTCCATCTTGGCAGGGAAAATGTCTGAGATTGCGAATACAACCATGCATCACCTTCCCATGGTTTGTCCTAGACTTTTAGAGCTGGTAGGTGGTCTCATCCCACCCAAGATTTTGTAGAGACTTTGTTTTCCCCAACTCAGTCAATATATTTTTCCTAAACCACCAGCAGCACCACCACCATAAACGAATAAACAAATAGTCCTGCATCCCTAAAGCAGATCAATTATTCAGGGTTCTTCCTGGGTATAAAATCTTTGGAGCAGTGACATTTAGGAGGCTGTGGATCAGCTACTTTGCAGTGTCATGAAAATTTCATGCTGTCTTGGCAAGGAAGTTAGTGAGTCAGGCAAATGAGCTCTTTTGCTGTCTCCCTGACCTGGATACAGACATACACAGTTTCAGATTACTGCTGTGGGTGTATGGCTCAGAGAGGGGGAGACCCAAGTGCATTTAGGCCTTTGACATCCAAGGGTCTGAGTTTCAGATGAGCAACACCCTTAGGGATGTTTTGAAAATTTCAGCCCTGGTGGCCCTAAAATAAAAATAAAATAAAATTAGAAAAAAAAAAAAAAAGGCAAAAAAAAAAAAAGCCTTACAGATGAGTTGTTGGTTTCTAAATGCAAAGGTTCAAGTCATGCACAGAACATCCACCTCAGAGTAACTTTACTGACCTGCTGGCACTCACTCCTCCTGGTCCTGGCCACTGCTGCTACAGCCAGCAGCACTGTCCCAAGGCAGTGTGTCTCACCTGGTCTGCAAAGTATGGTTGGAGGAGTGGAAACAGAAAATGTGTCAGCTAGTTGCTGCAGTTTTGAAGTTTAAAAAAAGCCAAGAGTGGGGGAGATGGGGGAAAAGAAAGAAGAAAAACCAAAGCAGGAGACCCAGCAGGCAGGTTTAGCGACAGCAGAACCTAATTACTACAAAGGGAGAACCGGAATTTTTGACTCGCTTACAGCTTGGTTACACCAACTTCGCTCTACTGTGTTGCTTTATTTTCTGCAGCCCCGCCTGTGTTCCTGGCTGTCGCACTCCCACGCTCTCCTGCAAGGCATCAGGACCAGTTCATTCACCTCGCAAATCTTCTCTGCTTCTCCAACGAGCTTCTGCCAGCCCGGGGATGCTTCAGCCTTGAGCTGAAAGGCTCCTACCGGCTCTCGCCAGACGGTGTCACGCTAATCCCGCGGATGCTCTGCAGCCGGGAGCTTATCTCCCAGCCACAAGCACTGCAGTGGAGGGTGCTGTCCGTCCTGCTGCATCAATGCCTTCTCAAGCTCCGCTTTTTGTACCAATCACACAGCACAGAAGGTGCCATTAAGGCTTTAAAATTTAATGAGCTCTAATAAAACCTCTCCCCGTGATATACAACCCAAGCACAGGCTATGCTGCGGGAAGGTTGCATTTGTGTATGGCTTTATATCTTTCCCTTCGCTCTGTTTTATATTCTCAATCACTTAAATAGCATTTCTGCATTTTTATGTTGCGGAGTTATTGCAGATTTAACTCCATAAGGATAGGTAGGTGTCTAATTGCCCCCTCTAATATGAGGCATCTGCCCCACCTAACTGTGGTGTTTGTATTCCTGACACCATGATAAATTCAAACCTGCCTAAATCTTGGCTTGGCTGAAATGATCATGCCTAAATCCTACTTGATGACTTCCCAGCCCACGGAAAAAAATGGGAAATCCATCCTCTCTCCTGATTTGACGAAGAGTTCATCCTCTAAATTTACAGGGTGCAAGAAGCTCTATAAGTGGCTATATCCCATAAGCTTTCTAAGTGCACCAGTAATCTACACTGGAAACAGATGCCACTGGTCTAAGCCTTCTCTCAGGCTGTTGGAAACCCAGACTGAACTTCTATTTCCTATGGTTTATGCAGAGCCTCCCATGTCTTGAAAAAGTGCCGTGAGCACCCAACTGTTAGATCCTCCAGGGTCTGGTCTCAAAGTCTCCTGCTGAAGCTGTTCCATGTGGTATAAATAATTAAACATTCGTTGGACCAGAGAGAAGAAGTGAAAGATGGACTATCCAGCCCCAGAGTCAGGACACTCGCGGATGTAATGTGGGAAAGTCAAGTTACAGGTTCCTGCTCCAGTGAACAGCTAACTAGCAGCACAAGCTGGACCAGCTCCAACAGGAGAGCCTGAGACCCCCCATTCCCAAGGCCATCCAAGGCCTGTTCGTTTGGGCATTTCCCTGAAACAGAGGAGAAAGAAAATCAAGAGCAACCTGAAAAATCTGGAAGCACCTAAACTGCTGATACAAGAGCTGAGATGTCTCTGTGGGAAGAACCTGAACTACTTCACATAGAGGCTGAGAGATGAGCTGGATGAGAAGGTTCCATCCAGCCCTGTGTCTGCCTCCAGCCTTGGCTGAAGGCAGCTTCTGGTGAAAGAGAAAAAACACAGGGTAAATCTTTAATGACACCTCCCTAGGACGCATGATGGACCACCAGAAGTGATGATTTTCTCAAGTGGATAAAAACACCTGGTCACCTCTTCTGTGTTCTCCATAATTTATTGTTGTGCCTTACCCAGTTAACTTATTTCCTATGAACTTAAGCCCCTTACTTTTCTTAGATGTACTGTTTTTCACCTGATGCTTTTCTTTAATGACCTGGTTGTGCAAGAGCATACGAAGCGATTTTATTTAGTCTCAGATTGGTTTTGCTCATTTTTCAAAAAGAAAGGGGAAAGGAAAAAAGTGTTTCTTTTTGAAACAAGCTTCCATCAAAGGACCTCTCAATTCCCCAGTCTCTTGCACCAATTTTAAAGTGGAAGCAAGGTGTGGAAAGAGAGTCAGTGTCTTCCCTCAGATATATTTAGACAGAAAGGCGAGTGTCCGGGTCTTGACTGGTCCTGGTCTGAAGAAGAAAACTCGGGGCTAAGTTTAGCAGCTTCTATTTCAGACCTGAAAAACTGTGGGAGTATCTGAATTTATCCAGATTAGTAGTTGAGCTAATGAAAAATATTTCTTTGCAGACCTTTCCCAAAGGATATCCTTAGATCATCTCAGGTGGCTGTGACATTCAGCCGAAGTGAGTGGAGCTGCACAGGTGTTAAAACTCAATAGTACACGGAAGAACAAGGCTCTCATGTAGGCTCCTTGTTAGGAGGGTTTTAAAGCACCTTTAAACATGTTTGCAATTCCCCCGACTTCAAGTCAAAGCTCCTTGCTTAACACATTAAAAGGTGGAATGACTTAGCTTTGGAAGCCCTGGAGACTTCAGGGAGAAGTGGTTTGACCTCCTTGTGTCTCAATCCATCCAGAACAGGAGAGTGAAAAATAAAGAGCACCTCATCAAAAAAAGAAACAGACAGTGTGACTGACCTAAGCTTGCCTTGGTAAATAAATTACAAAGCCATAAAACTGCTTGAGGAGCTGCTTTGCCCCTTTGAAACAACACCCACTTTAGGCAGTCTCTAAACACATCGCGCTGGGGGTGACGCGGAGTAATCGCCAAGGAGCTGTTACTGTTGTCTACCTCTCAAGCCCCCATACATTCTTCCCAGGCTCGTGCCTGAGCTCAGGAGAAAGTACAAACCAGTGACGAGAGGTCCCAATAAACACCAAAAGAGACTGATTTACCTATGAGGTTTCCCAGCTGTTCTTGGCACACAAAAGCATCCCAAGCCCAAATTTATACCCACGTCCTTCTCCATAACCAGAGGACTCACCTTGATAGTTTAGCTACCTGGGGCATTTAGATGCTGCTGCTCTCAACCCTGTTTGCTGCAATGTCCTGTATTTCCTTGGTAAATAGCAGGCTGGCATTAATGGTCAGACTGGGTGATGTTGGAGTTACATTGATGATCCTTAGGGTTTCTTCCAACTCAGGATATTCTATGATTCTATAAATAAGGAGAAAAACAGCCAAGGACTGCTGGGAGAAGTGTCAGAGGAATGATCTGGGATCTTGAAGATCAAAAGAAATGGCCAATGAAACAAAGTTTGGTGCTAGTATGGGTCTATTTAAGCACTGAGGTGACAGAATTCGCCTGAATGAAAGTCAGTGCCTCTATTTCAGCACCAAATCTGAATGCAGAGTGAAAAAGCCCCATGGCTGTAAAAGCAAAAACTGTCTCTAGAAATGTATTTGTAGGGAGTTCACCATGAATGGGAATTGTTACTAATATAACAGGAATCAAAATGGGGAAAGACTCCATAAACTGCACAGCCAGATGAACCATGATCCTCTGCCACACTACTACTTCAAAACTAAACCAAATGCACAGCATCCCATCAAAAAGAGCAACCTTCAGCTCCCTGTCCAGTGCTGCATGGATTATCTGCCCCTGGATTACCTGCCTGTGACCTGAAATTCTCATCCTGCCCATTCCCTCACCCCTTGATAACCTCTATCTTTGGGAATGCAACCTGCCATGGGTCACACGAAGAGATTACAGCCTAGACATTTAAGCTACATCAACACCTGTCCCCATGCTCTGTCCTAAAGACAGATGGGATGGCAGTAGGATGTTTCCTCCTGTGTGTAAACAGAAACCTTCCTGACAGATCATGGTCTCATCAAAGAGAAGGTGCAAACTTGCTTTTCAATAGTTGTAGAATCAGTGCTTAACTAACATGGGACTGGTGAGGAAAGATACAGTTTCTTGGCGTGGTCTTTCTACACTACCTTTAAATTCTTGTGTAATTAAAAAGAAGCAAGGAAAAAAACCCCAAACCACAACAAGCACCACTTTTTACTGCTTGCCCTATGCTTAATGAAGTCCTAAAGATTAGAGAACTGTACGGACAAGACACCTGAGCATGGCAGACCGGAGTTTATGGGCTGTATCCAGCCTGCTGCTGGCACTGCACACAGTCAACTGCTGCATTATGTGGCTGCAGGAGATCTGTAAGTGATTCAGGTCACTTATTATCCAGGACAGTGAGGCTTTGGTACAGTGAGTGGAGAAAACAACCTTGGCACTTACATTAGGTACCCAAATGCCCTTTGTCTTGAGCAGGAGGTGTGATTTTGTGTGTGTTGTCAGCTCCCCTCCCTTCCCTTTAACCGTGTGAAAGGCTCTGTCACAACCAGACGCTGAGAGATGAGGATGGAGTTGTGTCTTTGTTTTTAAGTATCTAAGCAGATGTATTGTATCTCTGAGCAAGACGTTTGAGATGCATTTGAAAAGCAGCAAACTGGTAATCTCTGCTAGGCAGGATTGTTTGAGGGGCAATCACATTTATTATTTCATTTTACTGTTTAGTATTGCATATGTTGTTCATCTTGAGGGGGGCATTTATCGAGGGAAGTGCAGCAAAAGCCCAGGATTCCAGACAGAGAGGGTAACTTAGATTTCCATGATACAAATATTCTCCTACATACAGTGCAGTGAAAGGAGCTGTTCACTCAGGATGAGTGAAAGTATTTTGTTGGCCTCCTCTCACGACAACTCATCTCGGGCCAGACCCTGTGGGCTCTTGCTCAGATGGGTTTCTTGATGCTATCAGTAACAGCAACATACCTGCAAATGTCTTAGAGGTACAAACCTTGGCCAAGACACCCCAGGAACCCGTGGAGTTACCCTGACACACACTCTGTTTTCCAGCTGGAGCTTTTTGAGTAATCTGGATGACTTTATGGGCAGATTTCCTCAGGCTTATACGTGCTGAGCTGTATTTAATGGGACATTTTGGAGAGTGAGAGGCTGTTCAGTCTAGGAAGGGACTTGGGACTTGCCGTGACTTGGAAATATCATGTACAGTTAAGATCTGCACACTCCAGTGAGATAGTTAATGTGGTTAAAATCAAGGGGCTGTGCTAATTTACCTCAGCTGAAGCCTGCAGTTCATATGGCTTTTCAGTACTTCCTTCAAACTATTAATTCCACCGTTTAACTGCAAACAAACTGACTGATGGATCAGTTAAAGAAAAATCTACTGTAAAGGGTCAAGGATTTAACCTGTACTATCTCTATTACTCCCATGCAGATCTTTCAAACCAGTTATTTGCATATGTTAAAATCTAATTTGAATTTTTCCTCATATAGAACTAGGTAAGCCTTTTTTTTTTTTTAATGAGAGATGTAACTTCAGGGCACTATTACATTCTAATTAAAAATCAGTCAAAAGCACCCTTTTCTTAGTGTTTGCGCCTGCAGCAACACTTCCACTGTAGTATCAAAAGCTCAGTTCATTACTTCTTAATTAATTTTGCCTTGAGATGCTCTAAGTTCTCAGAGGACTTGTTGGATTTTTAGAGTGTTGTCTACATAGCATTTGCTTGTACATAGCGGCCACGACATTCAGATCAGGAATCCTTACCCATGTAATCCAATTTGATACAATGGCTGCAGCTTGCCAGCTTTTGGGAATCTGAAAGACCCTTGAAGCTCACAACACAGAGGATATCCTGCCTGGAGCTACTGGTCTTGTAGGGATTTTCCCATCTCCCTATTCCCAGTGTGCCTATTTTACAGTTGAAAAGGTTGTTTGGGTTGTTTTTTTTTTTGATGAAGAAGATCACGATGAATAAGGAAGTAGACTTGTTCCTGACCCCTAGGAAATCTTGTTTGGAAGTTCTTGAGTTGGCCAAGATTCTCTTTCTCTGCCAGACTCCTGAAGATGTGCGTGTTTTTTTTCAAGATAAGAATCCTGCAATCATGATCTCCCAGTGTAAGTGATTCATTTCCCCTCTTGGCCCGGCTGTGTGCGCACGTGTCTGAGGGTGGTGAGCCGGAGCTGACCAGTGCCCTGGGACAAAGAAAGGAAAAGAAGGGAAAGGGGTGGGGGAGAATAATCTACCCAGTCTCAGGGGACATTTTTCACTGGCGTAGGGCATTTTCACCTGAACAGCTTTTGTGATGAACAGAGTATAAAGGTGCTTGGGGTGGCTTGAACATCGGAGTATTCCCCGAACTCTACAAGACGAGTTTAACAGGAGAGTGTGAACCAAACCTGCAAATGACCCTCTGAGCTGGGCTGAGAGGGACATGTGTACCTGCTGTCTAAGCCAGGAGGGATCTGGATGGCATAAACTTTCATTAGGAACCTTTGTATTAAGCCTAGTTTGCACAAGCAGACCCTGTAACTATCAAAGGCAATAGTTCAAATCTACCTTCATGTGTGTCCAAGTGTTCTTGCTGCAAGGCACAGAGTTAGATGGGTGTGACTGAGGGAGCTGTGGATGAAAAAACAGCATAAACTGGGAATGGGAAAGGCTTAAAATGAGATTTTGAGGCCATGTCAGCTTCCAGATTTCCTCTTGGACAAAGTGCACAGAGAATAGGGGAAAAAAAATTAAATATAGAAGGAAAAGAAACCTTGATGAGTGGATGAGGGCGAGGCATTTTGGATGCTGGGGAAAGCCCCTTTCCTCAGGTTATCCTGTCCTTTTCTTCATCAACCCTTCAGAGAAAGCTCATCTCTTCTTTCCTCAGATGCTAATTTGGGGGTGGAACAGTGGCTGAATATTTTGCTCCTCCTCCCCTCTGCTGGGGACGGTGAGGGGGCTGAGCATGAAAATAGACAGGACATCTTAAGAGGGACCAGGTATAAATTTTCTGCTCAACTCTCTTTTTTCAGAGCCTGTCCACACTGGAGCCAGCAGAAGCAGACTTCAAGGCTCAGGTCCTGAGCCACACACCTTCCCTTTCTCTGTTGCCAGAGCCACACTTAACAGCAGGCTTTAAGGATGGATGGATGCATGGATGGACGAATGGCTCCACATCTAAATGGTCTCGTTTCTTATTGTGGAGGCTAGGAGAGGTTGAAAAGCAATACCAAGTTTTGCTCATAAGCTGTAGAATTTGATGCTCCTGCTATGTCATGCTGCATCAACACAACAACAAGGAGCTACCCATTGAGATAAACATCCAGTTGAGCTGAGAAAGCTGCAGCCCAGCCTGGGTCAGGCAGAGATGGTCATATTTTTTCTGTCTTCAGGAAAGAGTCAAAACCTCAGCCTCTTCATGCAGTTGTAGATGTGCTGTCAGTATGTACCCTTCAGCTGTGGCCAGTGCTGTGTTCTGCCAACATGGGCATGTTAGTCCTAGAGAGAAGAAGCTGAAAGTCCCTTCAGTTTTTATTTTGAGGTTCATTCAATTTTGCCAACTTTTTGTTAGTGACAGGCATCAAACCTGATCCTAATGTGTCCCAAAGATATCTTGACTCAAATGTCAGAGACCACAGGGGCTGTGGAGCTTAGATAGAAGACAAGAGGAAGGAGGGACATGTTCTTACCTGAGATGTAGGAGCAAAGCTGGCCTGGCTTTCCATGGAGGAAAAATCACAGCAAGATTGGGCCAAGGCCATAGTGATACAAAGAAGGCAAATTTCAGGGGAAAACAGAGAGGCCCTTGCCTATTCCATGTGGCTGGATAGAACAATTTTTCCTGATATGCTCTTGGATCTCACAGCTACTAGTGTTAAGTTTATAAGGGGGTGCACAGAAGGGGCTGGGCAGAGTGTGAAGAGCCCATGGACTATGCAGCCAATGAACGTGAGCAAGGTGTCTGCCCTACACTCAGTATGCAGGAATAGCCTGACTTTCTGCCCCTGTGCCTTCCTGAACTGACTGTTCCTGCTTTGCACTGAGTGCTGATGAAAGAGCAAATACTCTCTGCTCAGGGAGTCTTAGAAGATGTTAGCTAAAATTTGGGGTGTGGAGGTGAGCAAGGCTGCAGACTAGTTTTAGCAGGAATCCCCTGCGTAGTTGAACCTTCAGGTTGAACCTTTTTTCTTTCTGCAGAGAACACCTCGCCACGGGGCTCTGGATGCAGTCTGTGCAAAGACCTCCTGGCAGGGAAAGATGGCCACTTGTGAAAGACTTCCTAAGGGAAATGCTTGCATCCACTGAGGTTTAGCATACTGGAAAATGTACAAAAAGGAAAAATCTTTGTGCAGGACAGAGGATGGCCTGGATAAGATAAGATAAACACTCTTGTCAGGCTCTCAGAGCCTGTTTGCTTACATACACCACAGTGCATGGAGTGAGGGTATATTGGCAGCATCCTTCCAGCCTGTACCTCCTCACTTGCAGCTGTGCAGAAACCCATCAAGGAGACTGAGCCCAGCTGCAGAGTTGAGAATGCAAGTGGACCTTCTCCCTCACCTCCTGCTCCGCTTCCAGTCCCTTTCCCTCTCCCACCTCCCCACCACCCCTTCCACTAGCTGCCACCAGTAAGAGCATGGTTCTTGGAGTACGTGCCTCTGACCACCCTGCCTCTATGTTGTTTCAATGCCGAGCACTCGGAGCTCTGGGATTACCAGGAGTAAGTTTCCAAGGAATTCATTTGTCACTACTTGCTAAATAAATGGAGTGTGATAAGAATCTGCATTCTGCTTCCATGAAAACCTATTGATGCTGTAGTTGGTGTCTCAGTAGTTTCTCACAAGAATACACAAGTCGCTTATTCTTCTCCATAAAAGCCGGAAAGGGCTGCCTGGATCAACTGGTGTGGTGAGTTCTTGGGAGGGAGCCTCTGAGCTTTCATTATCAGCAGTTGCCACGAAGTGTTGGACGGGGAGGGCTCAGCAGTACAGCAGGAAAAGGGTTTCATATCTGGATATAATCTTGTAGAAGTCTCTCCTTGGCCTGAAATTCTTGGCAGCAGCCTTTCATCTGAATATTCCAAGACAACAAGGCAACAGGCTCTTGCTCTTTGGTAAAGCCGAACAAGTTTTTTTTGTATTTCCGAAAAGCAATTGTGTATTTTTAAAAACTCCATATGACGGGAATCATAAAAGGAATATATCTAGTCCCTTTTCATGATGGACATAAACCGATATATTCCACAGGTGACATCCTCAACAGTCTTCTTAGGGGACAGGTCTGATTCATCTCCAGAGCACCTGAACACCAGATCTTTAGACACCTGACTGCTGCTGAAATCAGTGTGATTTAGTCAGCTGCTTAAATACCTTCTCAAATTAAGCCTGTGCTGCCTTGCATGCATTAATGCATGTATTCTCATAAAATCTCTCTGAAACAGGACTGTATTTTAAGGTTTGGGGTACAGAGACAGAGCAGCATAAGGTCACATTTTCTGCAGAGCCTGGAGTAAATCTCAGCAGACTGAAAACCTCACCCCTGCAATTTGTCCAAACTCTGAGAGAGAGTCTGGGGATAATATTCACATCTCCTTCCTTCAAACCTGGATTTTGCAGTGCCAAGCAGGCATCAGCTAGAGCTCTACTGTTATTACATACAGTCTTTCCATTATAGAAATATCAGGCACTGGAGAGGGAGGGAAAGACGTTTGTGCTTCAAATAGGTCTTCACAAAAGGACTAAAAAAAATCTCACAGAACACCCAAGATAACATTGTCATCTGTAATATTAGTAATGCACCCAAAATGGAAAACATTCTTTGTTGTGAAACTCTCAGGTTGCTGTTTTGTTTGCTCCTTATTAAGAGTTAATAAACAAAACTGTTTGGGTTAATTTTGTCATGTGTACTGCGAGTTGCTAAGGAACACGGCTCCACTCTGCCTGGAGTCTCTGTAGTGAGACAACTAAGAGAGGCATTAAAGTGCTACAAAATAAATGAGATGTTACAGTGTACCAGATCCTGGCTTGGCATTTGGAGCATGGACAATTTTTTTCCCCCCTTTTTTTGTTTTAGGCGTAGAAAAACCAGAGATACAGAGCCCACCTAACGTAGCAGGGGCAAGGAGCAGGATCTGCTGTTGGCAGGTGGAAGCTGTGCAGCTCTGGCTGGGAGATGATGCCCCTTGCCGAACTCGTCGCTGGGCTGAGGGGGATGTGAGGCAGGTACCAAAGGGCCAAGGTGGGCAGTGAGGAATTTATCTTGGTTGTCACAAGATCTGGGAGGCTTATGCACAAGATTTTTGATCAGCAACAGGTGGAGGGGCTTGGTGTCTCTGGAGGTCCTGTGTGGTGGCCCATCATAGCAGGGAAGGCAAACCGCGTGTTGTGTGTGTCTGAGGTGATACAAGAGCTACAGTCCCACCACATTGCGCTGATGCTTTTCGAACAAAAGGCTCTCTGGATGTATTTTATCCCCTAGCAGGGCCAGGCAGGCCAGGCCAGGCTGGGAGAAGGGAAAAGCTGGATTAAATGGTGACCATGTGAGCTGCTTTGAGCCTGTCTGTCGTGGAGGGCTGGGGGAAAGGCGGTGATTTTGCCACAGCTGTCAGACAGATAGACTTCTCCTTAAAATGGTGATTATCATTGTCATATGTGAGTAAATTGAGAATCATTTTCTACAGACAACTACAAAAAAAGGTACTGTGTGTAAGGTCTAATTTAATACTTAAAGTAACTAGCAGAGAACAAGACACTATTTTAATAGCAATAGAGATGTAGCATGTTGCTGGGCTGGGAATTACCAGGGAACACTCTTAAAGGTTTTATCACATCTCTTTTGCTTAGTTTGCAGGCACTGTTCAGTTTTTGAAGAAATCCTAATTTGGATCAGAGAATTTCAATCTTTGAAAGTGGTATTAGCAGCAGAGTAGTTTATTTCTGCCTCAGTCTCCTCCCAGGACAGGTTTTTCTCACACAGGTTTTTTTGTGTTTGGGCTGAGGATCCTAAAAGAAGAATCACACATGTGTTGCTTAGGACCATTTCTGTTCCAGGACTGGAGATACAGTCTGAAAAAAGCAAATCATGTTAGAAAAGTCTTACATTGGTCCACTTATAGGGTGAGCCACAGATTTTCAGCAAATGTCACAGCTTTCAGAATTATTATTTCGATGCAAAGATTAGCATGTTCAGCATACGTTTTTTCAAATATGAATTTTTCCCTCGAATTCAGTGACTTTAAATAGTATCAATTATGCTGCCAATTAACCAGGGGTTAGAGGAGAGAAATGAAATACAGGAATACCAATCAGTTGAGACAGATGCTGGAGGAATGTGAGCAGTGCAAGTTTAAAATTTTCAGGACTTCCCAGATTTCTCAGGGCTAAACTAATACTTGTCAGTATAGAAAAAAACCCCAAACAACCCACCCCAAAACTCCAAGACTTTCTGGTTTTGATGAAGTGTGGGTGATAACTGCTGGATTTAGGACTCAAATGACCACTTTCAGAGCACACCTGAAGCTATTTGCTTGCAGCAGCCAGTCAGATATTCCCCAAGTGCCTGCAGACATGACAAGAGAGACCTCCTAGCACCTTCTGGGGTTATGGTTAAAGGCACCAGGTTGGCACTTCCTAAGACACTTTAAAGCATACATGGAGCTCATTTATGGGTTCTGCAAGCAGAGGTTGGGCAGGATGCATTTCAAACAGCTTACGTGTAGAACACATATAGATGATGCATATGCAGCCTGTTCTATTTTGCCCGCAGTGCCTGACATAGCCCTGCCTGACAATGAATCACACACATTCAAACAGCTCCAGGGAGCCACAGATTTAAACATGCAAGTGCCATTTCCTATTGTCCCCAGTCCAAGGGGTTGGTGGAACATCATGTTAAATAATAGGGCCGCTATTAATAAAGCTGGCGGGTCTGTATTCAGCACTGCTACATGACAAAACACATCTGTGAGGCTGAGGATCTCATCTGCTGACACAGGCAGACAAACCTGGCCGTGCTGGAGCTGCTAACACGCTTCTCAGTCTCGCTGGAGACCCTCTAGAAACACTGAGATGATTAACACAAGACAGAACAATATGACTAATGCAAACCAGGACCCCACACTGCTTCTTGGAAATGCCATTGTGTGCATTTCTGCTGGTGGAAGGGAGGCCAAGTTACTGGCACTGCGTCAAGTGGTCACCTTTTTTGTATGAAATTTGCTCTGCCAAATGGATGTACCAAAGGGACACATTCGGATCTCAGAGGGAGGGGAGATGGGGGGACACCTATATTAAAGACAAGTGTCTTGGGAAAGTAGCAAACACAGCAGATTGAGGCAGTGAGGTGTCAGGGCATGGACAACAGATCTGCCACCTCCCAACAGGAGGAGGAAGCGTGAGTGACAAAAGGCAGTGCAGCCAAAGGGTTATTTGAGTGCTGCTTAGTCAGACGAAGGTGTCAGGTGGATTATAGATAGTTGTGATCGCACACTGCAGGACTATTTTAAAATTAATTATATTCTGACCTGGAAGGGAAGATTTGGTGCCATGGGTTTGCAAGGCTGAACTTCCCCAGACCAACCTATGCAAGTGATGGGCACCGGCTGGACCAGCCACCAGGAACCAGGAAAAAAGCCTTGGTGAGAAACTGAGGCTCAACTTCATTCCCCCTCGCTGTAAGGACTTAACTGAGTGTCTGAGCACCACAGCTTCCTCTGAAGAGATGTATTTGGAGACACCTAATCCCTACCTGAGTTGTGCTTTGGGGACATTTGTCTCTTTTGGGGTAGCTTTTTGGTGCTTGGCACTGTGGGAATGAATCCAGGACTGAGCAGCACCTGGCACCACACCAGGAAGGATCATCTCCTCCTCGGGGGCACAGTCTCTCCCCTGGCTGTTGTCCTCTGCCACTTTTCTACCCCTCTTGACTTTCACTGCATCCTGACCTTGGTCTTTGCTGGAAATCCTTGACACTCAGTCTCTCTCCCAGAATGCAGACTGAGGACTGAGCCTTTGAAACTCTGACATTTCAAAATCAGTTTTTCCTTCTACACACATCACGAAGAGCATCAGTAGTTGCCATATCCTTCTCATTATTTGCTTCCCAAGAAAATGGGAATGCTGGTCTGATTCTCCACTCCATCCTCATCTCTGCTTCCCACTGTGAGTGATCCCACCCATCTGGTGCAGATGGGTCATACTGGCAAAAATTCATTTAAATTATGGCTTGAATTATACTTTAAGTGGCATGAAGGCCTCTCAAGGGTCCTTCTGAGACCAATTGAGTTTCAATTCATTGAGAGAGAAGTTTCTTTCTGAGCAAATGAGAGAATTGAATGGGTCTGTGCTCTGCTACGTGGCTGGGGTTGATATGGCAACAAAGGTTCTAAAAATGATGGGACGCAAATGATATTCTCCTGTGTTATAAATAGCTGTGTCAAGTTGTTATGGAAACTGTCAAGTAAACTGGGTTAAGAAGGGCTACTTTTTCTGCTCTCTTTTGCCAAGGCTTTCTGAAACAATGTGTACCAGAACAGTACGAGAAACTACAAATACTGGGCAACGCATTGATCAGAGAGTCTCTACAAATGAGGTGGGACGGCAGCACTTTCTCCATGCTCCTCAGAGGCTGGGACTTCAAATGACATTCTGTACCTGCTCTGTTCCCACAAATGTGAAAATCACGACCTGGGCTCACCAGAATCCCCTCCTGGAGACCTGGGGCTTGATGCTCTGTGACGACACAGTTGTGTGGGTACGTTTTTTGCCTGAAGTCCCCAAGAAAATACTCAGATGGGTGACTGCCAGATGGAGTTATGGTCACAGCTGTGCATACAGTAAAGCACATTTGGGACAGGCAGGTGGAAGAAGCTTCCACCAAGATTAAAAGTGTAGTTCAGTGGGTTTTGAAACCAATGTACCAGCTGTGAACTGGAGGGGGCATCATACAGCCTTTGATGGGAAAATAAAAAAGGTGAAAATCAAAGCAAAAATGTTGAATTGCACCTTGGGCACTAATGTTTTGTCTTAAAGATATTCCAAGAGCAGACAGACCCAAAACATGCAAATACTTTCTGAAGAATCCTTCTATTCTTCAGCTGAAAGATTGCTTTGACGTCTTGTTTTCAACCCCAGCGCCTTTTGTGAGCTGCACAGAGGCATCACTTAGGTTAACCTCCCCTTATGAGATGCCCACTGTGTTGTATTGTCAGATGGGTGATTTAGAGATAATACACTTGTTCTTGATTCATTTTAGTTCCTCAGGAATTTTCCAGTAATGAAGAGCAACTTGATACCTTTGAAAGATACCAGGCAGGTAAATGAACCACTCACCTATTAGTGCTGTCCTGTTATTGTCACTGCATCTGTCCAAGGCCATAATTCAAGCAATACAACTGCTTATGGCATGTATGGCCCACTTATCTCTGTTTCCACCGATTCAGTTATCTGGCATCTGTCCCTCTCAACACAATCAAGATTAGAGTCAGAGGGAATGAGGCTGTTGAAAGGTTTGCCTTTCATATT
Source organism: Pseudopipra pipra (assembly GCF_036250125.1). Classification (NCBI taxonomy): domain Eukaryota; kingdom Metazoa; phylum Chordata; class Aves; order Passeriformes; family Pipridae; genus Pseudopipra; species Pseudopipra pipra. Next base: position 57,139,110 of record NC_087554.1, read on the forward strand.
TCCAAAGACATGATAGCAAAGAGAATTTTTAAAGGGTATTCCTGTGCTGATGTACAGTGGGTATTCAATTCCTATAAAAAGCTCTTTGTCATACATTCAATACACCTTTCCAGGGCTTAGCAGTCAGCATGTGGAGTTATGCCACAAGGGGTTAGTGGAATGTACTTTGTTCCTGTGTATAAATAGCTGGCTTTTAATAATGAGCATTCAAAAGTATGCAGAAGTGAACAGGATGTTAAGGCTGAGAAATCCTTTTCCTCTGGAGCTGTGCAAAAAAAAAAAAAAAATTATATAAAAATTCACACATACAGAGGAAAGAAAGTAAAGCACAGCAAATTGGCTTGGTGCCAGCATTACAAAAAGGGGCAAAAAAAAAAAAAAAGGACAAGAAAAGTTCACCTTTGTCTCTGGGAGCAAATTTTTGCCTTTATCCCTTCAGTGAAGAAAAATTGCCATTTGCCTGGCAAAAGAATAGAATGTATGCACAATGGGGCAAGGCTGCAACACAGGGGTCAAACGGTAAAAACCGTGCCCTGCAAATCATTCTTGAAAGCTGAATAAGTTGCACCAGACTCATTCTGGGACGTAGCTCCCATGGAGAAGAACCTGACCCAGACCCTGTCCATGAGGACAGTGCTGCAGAGTGGTTGTAGGACGGAGAGGATTCCTCCAGCTGCTTGGTGCTTGTTTGTGAGGCAAGAGATATTGCTTGTGTCACACTTAGGGAGAACCACAGTCAGGGGCAAGGAGGGCTCTCGTGAGGTCCAGTTGAGGGGTGTAAGAATGGTGGCCAGTCCCTCTGCACCCCAGGTGTCCATCTGCCTCTGCCATTTCAATTGCAAAGACCTCAGATGGTGGACTGTTTCTCCCTGTGGGCCTGGCACAACTGAGGCATGTTTGTGGTAGTGACCTCTGATTCCTATAGGGTATAAAAGTACAAATAAGTAATGAAGATTGATAAGGAACAGATGTAATGGAGATGGGCAGCAGTAAAAAGACCTGACATAGATTAGTAATGCAAATATTTCTACTGAGTGGTAAATCTTTCAGAAGGAAAGATGAGAGGATCAAAAAGGAGAAGGAATCAAGCACGCAGCTCAGAGAAAGAAAGGCTCCTGGTAAATGGCTCCCAGCCAAGAAGATGTTCAGGCAAAGAAACGGAGAGAAATATCCTATCATGGGGGCAGCAATGCAGGGTGTTTCAATATGTGATTTATAAGATAGAATTGGGGATCTAAAGAAATGCATAAAGGAAGTATCGCTCTCTTTATTTCTGTCCTCCTGAGATGACTACAGTCCCGGCAGGGAACAGGGGAATCTTTTCTACCTGCAGCACATCTGCCAGGTTTACGGTAACCCCATCAGGAATTTCAGAGGCTGGAGGCTGTCCCCTGTCACCTGGAGCAGGATTCCTTCACCCCTCTGCTGCCTTGTGAACACCAGACTTGTGGGACAGGAGCAGAGCCAAGGCAAAGGGTCCATATGAAATAGTGTATCTACTGATTTTTCTTGCATTTCTGCTGATTTGGTAAAGGATCCAGGACAACATTGGGACCCAAACTTTTTTTCAGTGGCATTCTACAACTTCATAAACTTCATATTCATCTACCTTACTTTTATAGGTTGAGCTACATGTGGCGTTGTGGATGCAGAAGAAACGCTGGGGTTTTTCAGCATTTAAAACATGATTTTAGAATGGGAACTGGCAGAAAGGAGTAGGATGGTTTTATGGTTCTGAGACTGGATGAACCAAGACTGACTCAACAGTGTTTTTGACTGGGGATCTTCTTTCAGGGGGTGAGCTGGGCTGATTATGGGAAGCACCCAAAGGACTATGTCCAAAAGATGGAAAATTAAAAGCTCTGCCTACCAAGGTTTAAAGTTTCTATTTTGAAGGTGTCTCATAGCCTGAGACTTATTCCTGACTATAAAAATGGGGAAGGCTATTAAAATTGATGCCACACCTCCAAATGAGGACAACTAAATACAAAGAAGAAGCAGAGCTACAGAATTGAACTGAACATTCACATTTCCTGTGGGGTTTTTTCAGACTGTTTTAAGGGAGATTGCAATGGAAGAGGAACTTGGTGACAAGTTCTCAGAAGTCATATAACTCTTAAGCAGCTCGTGGGTGAAAGAAACAAACAAAACACCCCCTGCATCTCAGGGCACTGTGCAGTGATTTTCCAGTCCTTTCCAATTGCTTCACATTGCGTGGGCTGAGCAGTGATTGGAAGCTCTTACATTTTAATGCCAAGTTTCAGAAAGATCTTTCTCGATGTCTACTCCACCTTTGTTTCCTCTTTTCTTTGTGGTTTGGGTCCACCCAGGCTCAGAAGTCAAAGAAAAGTGGATGAGCTGATTCATTAGACTTTGCACTTGAATGGCTTCAGACATTTTTCATTCATTCCAATCCTCCTTGGAGGCATTCAGAACATTTTTGCCTTCCCCCCCCCCCAGCCTTACATGTATATACATTGCACTATCAGATAGGGTAATAATAAGCATTAAAGAAGGAGTGTGCTTGTTCACGTCTTCTGGGTGATGTAAGACAAAACTGTAGCCCTCAGGTCAGCTCTCTAAAATTGTGCAGCCACACAGAGACTGCCCATAGCAGCATCTCTCCTGCTCCCTGAGCCCTATCCATTTCTCAGTTTCATGTTCTTCCTTGTACCATTATTTCTCCCTGGGATCAGGATGCATGTCCCACTTTCCTACTGATTTTATTCCCGTTCAGCCCATCTCATTTTAGCTCTTTTTCTGAACCAAATCTGTTGTCAACTATGTTCTCAGGCATGTGGTCATCCCTGGAAATGTGATCTTCTATCCCATAAACCTATGGAAAGTTGGCCCTAGAGAACAGACCCATGGTCCTTGCTGTTTTCTTGCCTAATGGGAGCTAAAAATTCCTTGTTGAGTCCTCCCAGGAGATACCATACCTCTCAGAAATACCCTCCCCTTTTTTCTTTTTCCCAACAGTGGAAATGCTTTACATACTTTGCAGATGTGTAAGGCTGTTACGTAAAGCATCACATGAAGGCAAGGGCTCTTGCAAATAATAAAACTTGCAGGCTAGTTGAAACCAGCCCCCTTATTTCATTTTCCTTAACGAAATGTAAATCTACACCCACACAAACTATGCGCGCTCGGAGCAAAACAGTATTCCACATTCTGCGGCCGGGAGGGAGCCAGCCCTGTGGAGGGGCAGCTGCCTCACCACACTCCCTCTCCCCTGAGCTTGTGCTTCATTTCCACACCTAATTTGATCGGCCTGGGCATCAGCATGGGTGCTGGCAGAGGCACTGAGTTAAGGAAGTGGCTTGCCTGTCCATAACTCATCAGACAGCCTTCCTTGAGGATCTGCCCAACCCCGTGGGCTTTGCAGATGGGGACTGGAAAGTGCTTGGCCTGTTTTCCTTCAAAGTCTTTCATGTGTCCAGGAGAGTGGTGTCAGCCAATGTTCATCCTGGACCTTCTCCATCTGAGGAACCTGAGTCTTGTGCCCTCTTCTCTCCTACTTGGGGCTGGAGTTGTCCCACTTTCACACTAGCTTGCTTTTCCACCACCTGTGTGTCTGGTTTAAATAAAGATAATAACCCTACTTTCCACCACCCCCTCCAAAAAAGAAAAGACATAGCAATTTGGAGCAACATCTTAATGGGCATCTCAAAACTACCACCACAAAATCACTGCCAAAGAAGGGACAGGGCAACCTACAGGATGAGACATTTCTCAATATGATATCCAGGAAACTGTTTAACATGACTAGCTTCAATCAAATTAATTATCTATTATTCAATTAAAAATAAGGAAGTAAAGAGACAAAACCTTATTTGATTTCTTTCTGTCATCAGCCTATGTAATCTGCAGTTTAATGAAGCTGATGGGTTGTCTTCACATGAATAAAGAATTTGTCCTCAGGCCACCTACTCCAGTCATCACTGGGGGATGGGAAATCTCAGTTCCATTAACAAAGGAGAAGTCCAAAGGTGCTGCTCTGCAGATGGGACAGGACAATTCCCCATTGCTATTAAAGCGCCTTAACTGGAACGGGCACATTTGGGCTTGCAGAGGGACAACATACTCCATTTTCCAAGAAAAACTACTTCCTTTTCTCACATATATTTTGTGACAATTCATTTCCACTCCTCTTCCCAGAGGTGACCTGTTTTATATGCAGTCATTTCATAATTTGCTGTCAGGCCTCAGGAACTGCACTGTGGACACAGAGAGATGCTCATGAAAAAATCTTTCCACTGAGCATGGATGTGTTGGCTCAAACCTGGTATCTGGGAAAACTGTACAGAAACCCTGAGCCTTCTCTGTGGAGAACCTGGAAGAGGAACTCAGACTGCCTGCAAGTTGCTTCTCTGCTTCTCCAACCTCTGGACAACAACTCAGGGCCAGGCTTAGTTTCCTTGAAATTATGCTCCTTGGGACAATATTAGAAAGCTTCACCTGCATGGTTTTGCCCCCTGTAATCTCCTGCCGTGTCCCTTTCTCCAACAGAATTAAAAAGCATGATTTGAACTGCATCTCTATGTTTCCTGCACCTACACACAATATTTCTGGTCCAGTTGGAGAAGATGAAGTTCAACATATGGTCAGTTAAATTAGACTTGAAAAGGACAGCCAGTGGGAACAGGAAAGATAAGGAAAAGGCTCTATTGAACATGGTATGCCAGGTTATCCCAGGTAATCCAGATGCTGATGGAGCTGGTGGTGGCTGTTGCAGTCTCTCTGCCCTACTGCACACAGAAGCAGGTAGCCAGGGGTCACCAGTTCCAAGAGCCTCTTCATCATTTTTATCTCACTTCTGAGTCTGACATCCACTTGCATGTTCAATGAATGCGCGCACACACATTTCATTGCACACTTGGTGTTTGTGCCATTTCCCTGTGCTTTTAACTCACCACCAGTCACGTGGACCATCCTGCAGCAGACACTCTGGTTTGTGGAGGTTCTTGGGGCAAAAAAGTGATCCTAAATCCTTCAGGATGCTAAAGTGAAACTGCAGCATTAACAGACTCCCTGGTGTGGCATCCCCAGCCTCCATGGGGATCCATGCTCTCAGCTACCTTTGTCAGCCTTATATAATGTTACAGCTGCAGCTCGTGTGACACTGACACCTTTGTGTGACTGTGAGGCTTTTGTGCATCAGCCAAAATGCAACGCTAAACCAATCAGGGTGATAAGCACCTGCCTGCTCACACACCGCTTATTCCAAAAGTGGGGGGTTTATGCTATTCATAAAAGAAATAAAAACTTTACTCACAGTGTCCTGAAATGCCCAAACAAGGAACAATATAATCTTACAGCAATCCTAGAGAACTGGATAAAGGGATGCACTCAAACAAAGAAGATGTAAACTAAGCTCTTTATACCCAAACAAGATAAAATAAAGAACAAACGTAACAGGTTTTGGTGGTGGAACACAATGATGCTGTACCTGCTCAAGAACTGAGGTCAAGATGACAATGAAGACACGGAAAGACCAAAGAAGGACTTCCAATAGGGGTGTGACTATGTAAACAAACTAATGAATACATATTAAGTAAGTAAGAATACCTGATGAATATGTGAACAGTAGGTGTAATAAAAAGCCCTGTCCATCTGTCATGTGGTACGTTCCATTAGAGGAGCTGTCCTCCGAACATCCAGCATGCTGAATAAAGAAGAATGCCCTTTTTAACATCTACAAATTGGTGTTTAGAAGTTTGTTTCTGCCACTTGTCAATATCACTATTTCTTAAGTCACTGGAAGTGTTAGTTTGAGGCTGGGCTAAGTCAGAGGGCAGGTGGGCTCATCCTGGGGCAGGTGTGCTGGTCTGTTGGTTGTACAGCTCTGGAACACACTGGGCTCTGTGAGCACTCAGTGGAGAAACCCCACTCGCCAGCCAGGAGCTTTATACTGGTGGATGGGGGGAGGCAGTCACTGCAGTACTTGTGCCTCCTACACCTGCACCATGTCCTGCTCCAACCCAGCTGGCACAAGCAGTGAGATCCAATGTTTTTGGTGAGATATTGCAGAAAAGGGATGCAGGAGCTGTGGTGACTCAGGCAAGATGCTCTGGTGGAATTTGAAAGCCTCTTTCCCTTGGCAGAAGCCTCCTTTGCCACCGTCCCTCCCAGAGCCTGAGAAGTGCTTCCACTTGGACCTTCAGGATGAACCTCACCTGACACAGTTAGAGCTGTAGGAGGGATCAGGCTTTTCTTCTCCCTCACCCAAAATAGAACAGAAATAAGGCAGAACAAAGAAATCGGAGGTGTGGAGGGGGGTTGCTTGTCAGTCAAGGCTCCAAGTCTGAGGCAAGAGGTCAGAGGATTCCTGTGAAGCAGTCAGAAATCACAGGAGCAGATGATAAACTGGCCAAGGTTCCTTTAAATCAGCATCTGGCAGTGCAGGGCTGTCCCAGCCAGAGCTCTGGAGTTTGAAGCACTGTGCAAATAAAGATAACAGTGACACGACATCCTGTTAGGAAGCTCGCTAATTGGGCGAGGAGCAATCAGGATGAAGCGCTGTGAGTGTTGGAAATGCCATCAGTGAAGGTGGCTGTTGCCTCAGGGAGGTGGCATCTCCCTGTGCCCCTTGGAGTGGGACAAGTCCCAACTTGCACTGTGACCTTCCTGAGTGTCTGGTGTGTGGCTGAAGGGGGGGCTCAGGAGTGGCGCCAGGCTTGGGGTCACTGCAGGAGGTGAAGGGACACATCTGGGTGAAGAATAGCCCCAGTTTTAGAGATTCCTTCTGTCCAGGGACAAATCCCCTTCCCTACAGCCTGTTGTTATGGATAGTGGTGGCAGTGGCTGGGTCTGCAGACTCCTTTGCACGTCCGCCACTAAGCACAGCATCTCATCTCTTTTCCTGATTCAGAAAATAGCCTGTAATTCATGGAAATAGGTGTTTAGTCACAAGCTCAGCTCTCTTAGTCTTTTCTGGCAGCTACTGAAATGTAGCTGGCAGGTTCCTCTGTATGGCAGTCAACAGAAACTCTGGTTTTAAGTCACACATCTGAGAAACCATTTCCCCAGTTTTTAACAAGAAAGGGAAGGCTGGTTGAAGCTATCCACCAAGAACTGTAGCTCCAAATGCCTTGTGCCCTAGGCGACTCCAGTTATCCAGCTCCAGCATCAGCCCCTGGCCAAGCCTGATCCCCAAATTGAGGCACCCCAAGCAACAGAACAGAGCAAGGTTTACACAATATTCCTACTTGTTTCCAGTTTGGTGTGACTGTGACTGCCTCCTCTAGCACTCACCTGACTGGTAATTTTGGCCTAAAGCATGTGACTCCAGTTATCTTCTCTGAATTAAGACATGCATTGCAAAATTTAACATTTTTTTCTGTACAGCCTAGAAAAGCATATTTTTGACTGAGTATGACTTGACACCTTTCTGGAAAGCATGACTGCTTGTCTTTTAGTTTGCCCAATGGGAAATGTAAATTACGAGTAAGCCAGCATGACATATCAAATTCAGCTCCCTGAGTAGAGCATATTAAAATGCCATTTTTACATCCCAAATTATATTTCATTATGCAGTTACAATTTTGACAGGAGCAGTGTGCAGAATGCATTTCATATGCTAACTAAAACAGACTTTTTTTGCTAATTTGCTGAAAAAATATTATGGTATATCTAGGGCATAATGTTTCTGGAGTGAAAAGAACAGCAGCATCACGGATGTAGTCTGTGATCTTTGTTTTGGGTGCCGATCGTAATTGCACACTCTGCTCAAGATGAAATGACAGACATTTCACCTACTATCGCTAAAGAACCATCCCCCATTAAGATTTTTTTGTCTAATTTTAAAAATTCACATACAAAATTGTATAAAAACACTAGTTTATCTATCTAAGATGCAGTTGGATTAGAGGATCACTGTAGGTCCCTTCAACTGAACTCTTGTATTCTACAAAAACAATTTGCTGATTCAACAGGTCATAGAAAATAACCCATTTTTCCAAACGGGTTTTAAAACCCTTATTTCTTTCAAGAAAGAGAAGAAAAGCTGAACCTAGGGTTGTAGCTTACTCTAAACTTTATCTAAAATCTGTCTGTAGAGGTGGAAATGGGGTTTAGCACAGGGCAGAGCAGAGACCATTTCTCTTAACGCACATAGACAAATATGAGAGACTGTAATAATTTTATTTTCTTAACTGGTCTCATGGTCTATGTTGCTTACTCACTGAGGGAGGGAGGGGTATAAAGTGTCATCACACCTCTTGCTATGGTCAGCAATAGGACAAGCTGTGACAGCAGGGAGTGTCATCTACCTTGTGCCGTTGCTTTCTGTGTGCCAATCAGCTCAGCTGGAATTGGGTATAAGCTGCATCCAGATCCAGCAAATGCCACTTCCTGACATCATCAGGAGCCAAATTAGGAGTCAGGTTGTGCTTCAGGTGCCTCACAGACTTTTGCTTTTAATACTGCTGCCTAGACCCTGCTGTTGTTTGGGGCTGGCTACAGCCCTCCCCTAAATGGGTTCCCTATGTACTCTGTCCCTAGGAATTCTCCTGCGGTTTGGCCTGAAGACACTCCACCAGGAGCTCATGTGCCTGGTTTGGGTGTTCATCGAGCACTTCATTCCTTCTGCTGTTACCTCCTGCTCCTGGCTTTTAGGCAGCCTTTAGACACCGATCAAAGATCTGTTTAAATAGTGGTATTACATTAATAGGTGACCGATGGGGATGGTGCACAGTGTGCAGGGGTACCAGGCACGTGAGGAGGCTCTGAGCACTCTGTGCCCAGAGGCTCCCTCCTCCCGGGCAGCAGTGCAGCACCTCTTGGCAGCTCTGCATTCATTTTGGCTCGTGCCAGGCCGGCAAAGCATGATAAGAGATAATTAGTGATTAAATTGCAACCTTTTATCTCGGCAAATGACAGCTACTTCCTCGTAGGCTGCCTACGTTGACAAGGAATATTCAGGACAAGCTGAACAAATCTGTTTGCTTTGATCCTGAATAAAAACCCGGGAGAAGCTTCCCAGTCCTAAGGCGAGGTGGGATGGCAGGCTCTGGCGGCTTCAGCTCTGCAGCCTCTGGGAGCCTCCGGTGAGAAGTTTTGCTGGAAATGGATGCATCCCTCCGACCATCTCCGTGTCCGGGGCTGCACGGCAGCAGAGGGCAGTAGCTCAACATGATGCTTCCTCCACTGCAGATGCCTTCTCTTCGTCTCATGGCATCTTTTCCTACAGGTTTTTGCAGCCTCCAGGTAGCTGTGCATGCTATTAATGTCAATCATGACTTTTTAAATAAAGCTGGGTGTCCTCTGCAGGGAAGGAGGAGGGCTTGCCTGTACCCCCAGCCTCTTGTGAGGCACCCACGGGCAGCACTGAGTGCCTGCAGCTGACTCATTGACTGCCTTGGTGCCTCCCCATCAATCCAGGAGGTGGAGGTGGCACAAGGGAATTAAGGCACCGTGTGGGATGCGTAGGTGGAGCAAGCATCCTGAAAATTGAGACTGAAGAATCAGGATGGCTGTTGTGTCTCATTAGGCTCTCCTCTGCAATGGATTTTGATCCCACAGGAGAAACCAGCAGTTTCTCTGCATGGTGCAAGTAAGGGTTTCAGTAATACCCATGTGGTGGCCATAAGTCCTCGGTCAGTACCGGCTAGTGCAGAGTCCTGGATGTCAGTCTTTGGGAATAAAAGCAGCTCCACTTTATTCAAGGGTAGTTTCTGATCTAATGCAAAGCACCCAGGCCTTGCCTCAGCAGCATAAAAAAGTCCCTATTCTCAGTCTTATTCCTTGTGGGTATGACAGTGGCCCTGAAGCCAAAGACACACAGGACACAGTCTCATCTAGAAAAATAGGCAGAGGCACAAAAATATGATTCCTTCTAAAATATGATTCCTTCCTCAAAAGCCTTTTCAGAAGCTTCAGAAACCCCAGCAAAGAGAAGGGAAATAAATAATGGAAACCTGTGATGAACCCCACCCTGAGCATACCAGTGTACACACTGCTGAGGCAGAGAGCAATAAAACCAAGGCACATGCAGCAACATGGCAGGCGGGTGCTCACAGCCACATTTTACACAATCCAGTGCAGGTATGCGAGTTATTGCCGAGTGCCCTCCTTCCTCGCCGAGACGCAGCCCCAGAGCTGCACAAACACGCCCAGGGAGCTGCAGGTTATATCTTTGCCTGCTTTGGCAAGCTCAGCTCAACCATTAGGTGAGTGAAAGCTCTGCCTCACCGCAGGTCCCGGGAGCTACAGCTGGCCCAGGCAGTGCCTGCTCCGTGTGTGCCGGTGCGTAGGCTGGTTTCCCAATGCAGCTCCGTGAGCCGTAGCTCACCCCTACCCCTCCTTGGCTCCTGCAAGGCCACGCTGCAGGGAGGGTGCTGGCTGCAGCTTTGTGCGGGAGAAAGAGTCATGAAGGGAGACAGGGGTCTCCAGCACAGAGCAAATCTGCTGGAGCAGCACATTTCCCTTGCCCCTGAGGTGCCTGGATGCTCTCCAGACCCAAGCAGACCCCCAGAAGGGCTGGCACTTGTTAACCCCACCATGTCACAGAATCATAGAATGATTAAGGCTGGAAAAGACCTCTAAGATTATTGAGTACAACCATTAACCCAGCATTACCAAGTCCACCAGTAAACCATGTCTTTAAAGCACCACATCTACATGCTTTTTGAACACATCCAAGGATGGTGATTTCCTTCAGGGCTGGAGAAATAAAATATTTTTGCTGCAGGCTCCCAAGCACCTGGTTTTTCTGTGTCTGTGAATGTCTTTACTGTGTGCCCTGCCACTGGTCTGCACACTGAACCTATAACCTTGCACCAGACCTTGGTCTTTCCCGCCTGCTGCCCTCCAGGGAGCAAACACAACAGGAAGGAGAAGGCCATCATGCTGGAGTGCTTCCTTCTTGCTGCTGCAGGGGAACACCCGGCATCAGACCCATCCCTGGGACACACTTCCTTGCCCTGCAATACCCTCTGCAGGCAGGTCCATACACTTTGCATCCAGACTTTCTGACTGCAGTCACTGTATGCACCACATAGACAAACCTAATGGGAGTCACCCAGAGTAGGGTTTTGTAAAGTGTTCAGGCTGGATCAGATTTGAAAGGATATTAGCACATTATAAATCAGTACATTTCCCATCTGTTTTCTTCATTTCTGTGGAAAAAGAAGATCCATACAGCACCTTGATGTTCCAGACACAGTTTAAGTACCATCAGGATTTGTTAAAGGACTTTTTTTTGCAATGTCTAAATCACCAGAAGTAAATGGGTTCCTGTCAGCCTTATTGTCTTAAAGAGTTTCTTGTCCACTTCTTGGACCCCAGCATGAACAATACTCACTCTGGATGCTCAGCCCTGAACCCACTGAAATCAATCAAATGATTTAGGATCACCTCAGGCAACTTTTCCCTCCCTTGCAGGAGGATGTCACGGTTCTTCCCAGTGTCAGAGAGCCACAAAAGTGAAGTGGTGTGACTAAGAGCAGACATGAGCTCAGTGGCAGAGACTCCACTTCCTTTGTGTCAGGAAGAGATCATCCAGAAGTTCCTAGAGCTGAGGTCTGGCTCTTGATCTCTGGTCAGAGTGTTGGAGACTTCAATCTCCCTGGTGTTGAAGCAGCCCATGGCACAGACCTGCAGCAAAGCCATCTGGATTGACAGTCTTATGGTGATGACTTCAAGGACAGTCCTGGAAGAGAAAAACAGCAGTCCCAGCTGCCAGCAGTGCTTATCAGAGCTGAAAAAGGCACTGATCATGAAGATTTAAAGAGGAAGATTTGCAATTAACTTGCTGTTAATAATCTCCAGGCACTACCTGTTGCTTGCTCTGTAGATGGCAGCACAAGGAAACCAACCAGCTTCATGAACTCCGTGCAAGGCAAGTACATAGGTCTGTCATTAACAGGGTCGGTGGAGGGGGTTATTTCACCTGAGACTTGAACCACTTTCAATTTTTAACAGCAATGGGTTAGGAAAACAAGAAAGAAGCCACGGCTGCAAACAAGTAGTAAAAGTAACTTGTAAAGGAGAGGTCCTGTGTCACGGGGAGATAGCCTCCAGCTCATAAAACCCTCTGATGGTTACCACTTAACTGCTCAAGAGAAGAAAGCCACCTGATTTGATTTATTAGGAGTCTGTGTTCTTTTGAGCACAAACTGGACTTCTATTCTGTGTTTAAATAGCAAATAGGGACTCCTTGTCTCAATCACCAAATGCTTTTGCAAAAGGGGCTGGTATGGCAAAATTTATCAAAACAGAGCATGTTCTAAACTGCTTGGAATTTCCATTTGAAAAATGTGAATAGCTAATAGTTCTCAATCAGCTCCTCTGTGTATCTGCCCTGAAATCATTTGGTTGCATCGTGATAAAGCTTGACTTTGCAATTTAAAACCATAAATACTCCCTCCAGGGCTTTTGCTTTTCTTCCACAGGGTGCACTGGAGAGGGAGCCTGGAGGGACCTTCATCTCATGAACTCCCAGGGCTGCTATTTCTGAGCACCGATTTCCTACTTGGGATGTAGATCTTGACCTCCATGCCCCTGGCCGACTGGTTTGCATAAACAAAGAGCATCGCAAAGAAGTCAAAGCCGGATGTACCTACAGCAAATAAATCTCTTCCTCTCTGACAAACAGAGAATGAATTGACCTCTTGCACGTCATGTCTGGTTGTCTGACCAAAACTGTCACTCACAACTTTCCCTCTGGAAGCCTTGGATGAGACAGGGGATAAAAGGGACATAAAAGTGACATCAGTAAGACTAAAACAATGAATGACAGGATTTCCTCTACCATCTCCACTACTTGATTCCTACATGTTTTCCAGTAATGGCTGGTCAAATCCAGACAGTGTCTGTGTCCATTTGACTCACACACAGCGAACTAATAAACCATCGCCTGTCACTCCTGTCCCAGCCCCACTTTTGCATTCATTTTCTGGAAACAGTCCAGCGAACGAGTTCACCAGCCTGAACATTTGGGCTGGAGTGAATTTTAAAACAAACATCTGGGATCTCTGCAAACAGGAAATTCACCACACTTCTGGGTTGGGACATTTGTAGCTGAGAAGTGGGTGCTTTCTGCTCTCCGGATGTGAGATTCCTGGGAGACGCCCTGAAATCCACACATCCAATCAAACCTTCACAGTTCTCCTCAAATTTCAGGTGGTGAATCCTAGAAGCACAATGCTAGCAGTCATATCACAAATTACAGCTGGAATTATTATATCCTGAGTCATGGGAAATTAATCTGTGAGTGCTGGACATTGCTCCTAGATAATTTGGCCATGCCCAGACTAGGGGAGGGACATAAACTCCAAGACAGAGCCTGTGTCCTCTCCAGCCTCATGGAGGGAGTCATTCCCTGGTGAACTGGGGAGACAGGATAGGGAATCACGCACGACCAGCATGTCCTGGCACAGTCCCATGTGGACTTTCTGAGCAGTGACGTGGCTGCATCCATTGCCTGGATGATTTAGAGCAAGGTAGTCGGTCAGTTTTGCTAACAATGTGACATACAACAAAATGTCACAGACAATTCCATCCCAGCAAGATTTTCAACCGCTGCCAGAGAGTGCCATGTTTTCTGGCATACACCATCTGGCCCTATTGGTCCTGCAAGTGTTTATGCCAGTGAAGGATCTGACCCAGTAATCTCTGCAAGAGATATATATACACACACACATACACACACATATATACACATCTCCAGTTTGCAGGGTCAATATACAGGGCAGCCTGTAATGACAAGCACCCTCATGAAACAGCAGTGTGAGATTACTTAGAGTACAAGTGTTGCCCCTTGGATACCAACTGAGGCATTGAGACCCTTTCCCAGCCTTCCAGTTACCTGTGAGATGTGAAAATACAGGGTAACATCATCCCCATGAACACCCCACAAGACTAACCAACTCCTGCTGAAGCCTCCTTCCAGACCTCCCTGGGAATGGGGAAACTGAGGCAGCAGCTGCTGTAGGTAAGACTGTGGCAACTTGGTCTGTCTAGGACCCTTCCCTATGCCTTTCACACTGAGTTGGTCCAAGAGATGCCGAACACTGGGACAGTGGGGCTGGGCTCCTGGATGCACGCTGAGCTCCCTTCTCATCTGGGCTGACCTACTGCGCTGGTGTAAATCCAGACTAATTTGAGCACTGTCTTTTCCTGTGGGAATGATGCCTGGAATGCACATCTGTATAATTTTTGTCCTTTCTAAAGCCCTGGCAGATTCCAAGGTTGTTGTGAAGAAACAGCATGTCGGGCAGGAACTCTGCACCATTGACCAAAGCAAAGTTGGGCATGCCTGATGGGAGACACTGAGTTGTCTCCATTTTTTCAGTGCAGCCTGGAAACAGGGGCTCTTTTCTCAGACTCCAGAAGTTAAACTGGGAACTCCACCCAATGCTCTGAAGTGCACATGTGAAAAACTCTGCACCTACTTTTGGAAAGTGTATGCTTTTCTGAAACAAAAAACCAAACCAAAAAACCCAAATGGATTGTGATTCAATCACAAAGAAGGCAAAGGGGCAAGTTATTTTCTGGTAGTCCCAGTTGCTATATATCTAAGAGGAATGTAGCCCATGCATTTATTTCTACCATTCCCACTCTCCTTGTGCTTCAAGGAAGGGCTAATATCCTTCCTTTGGAAAAACCATGTGCTAAGCAAACCAAAGCTATACTCCCTGCAGTGCCCAGCATGTTCCTACAGTAATTTTGGAAAGAAGAAGGGTGCAGGATGCTGTTGAGCTCTTCACAGGCCATTCCTCCGTTTTGGATCTGAATGCATGAGGCTGAGCCCTGCACAGTGGCCAGCTCGGTCCAGACCTGGCTGTTAGGTACAGGCTGCAGTCAGTTCCCTGGAAAGGACCCAGATGCATAATTTGGGCTCTGCATGTTCTTCCCCACTTGCAGCCTGGTCCCACTCCTGCCCTTCAGCCCCTGCTTGGACTCACTGAAATGGAGGGGGAGAAGAGGAGGAGGAAGGGGAAAATACAAAGGAATGATGAAGGCTCCACTCTAATTCCAGCTCAGCTACATCAGCAGCCTTCTGTTTTTGTGGATCTTGCATTTGAATATTCATCCTACCATCATGGAGGTTTCTAGTAGGACACAACAATGAACAGGCTGGGGGACAAAAGTCCCCCTTTGCCTCCATTCAGACAGCTCAGTGCTCCATGAAGACTTTTCCTGGCAGCTGTGAGCACTGGGAAAGGGTTAGGAAGGCTTCAGATGGTAGGGAAGTGCTTCACTCATTTGTTTGTTGGTTTGGATGTTGTTTTAAGAGCAGCACCCTCTCTTGTTCTGCTGCCCCAGAGGCCAACTCCCAGTGCTGGCCTCGGGTTTACTCTGCCAGAAAGGCTCGGAGTATACACCCTCAGGCATCACCTATTTATCTACACAACACTTCTGTGGGAAGGGAAGTGCTGTTAGCCCTTAAAAAAAATAAATTAACATAGAGTGACTGACAGACAGATGAAGGCTCAGAACCCCAAATGGATGCAAATAAAAATCAAAAGAAAGTGAGGAACAGGGCTGTATGATTTTCCCAGGGGTGGCACAGGTAGGACATGATTCCTCACAGCCCAGTGGTCCCTGGTAGATATGCCAGTCCCCAGGCTACCCTCTGTCCCTGCAGTGAAGCTCTTGGAAAAGAAGTCTGCGAAGAGCAGTGGGCAGGCAGGCAGGAGGGGCCAGGCGTTCTCCTGTGTATCTTAGGATGCAGCTCAGCTGGTATCATATCATGCTGGGCTAGAAATCACATTTGCCTGAGTTCCCAAGATAAAGCAGCATATAATATCTCAGTAATTTTCCATCCATCCATTCAGTCTCATACACTCAGCATTTACTATCATCAACTTTATTGTCTCTTCCAATGCAAACAGCCCTGCAGCGCAGCCTTTATCTTCCCTGCCTTATCTCCAGGCTTCCAGGCTGGGGGAGCCCTCTGGAAAAAGTGAGATTTTTCTCAAAGAGAAACATGATTGCAGGCAGTTTACTTCAGATAGCCCCTACTACTTCTCACCCCTGTAGTGGGGAGGCAACCCCATTAGGAGCCCATGTATTAAGTGGAATACTTCACCGGCTGGGGAAAAAACCATCCTGCTACTGAAAATGAGGGAGAGTCGCATGGCTCCAGGCAGCAGAAACCAGGGAAGCTGTGTGGCCTGGCAAAATGGACCCTTCTCAGCGTTGCCAGGTATTTATTCTGAGCAGTAAAGGACACCTCACATTTTTTCCAGATAAAACTAGACTCCAGGTCATATGGAGACAGGAAACATTTCTGAAAGATGCAAGGAAGCGAAGGAGAAGCTCCTCCAAACCATTGCTGGTGTCCATGAGGGCTCAGGGAAGGATGGCAGGCACTGCAAGCAAGAATCATGGAGTGGGATGATCATGGTGCAGGGTTCATGCAGCTCTGGATGCTGGAAATTCTACCCACTTGGTTCAGTTTCTTTAAAAAGTCATTCAGAAGAATTTGGAGAAGCTGAAAGAAGCCTCGACTTGAAAGAGGAAGTGCGGATTGAAATCCTAAATGCTTTCAATACTCTAAGTCCACATGTGAAGCATGATTTAAATCAAGATATGTGTTGCCTAACTCAAATGATTGCAGTGACAGTTACATTAACCTCTCTGGCACTGGAGAGAAGATCACATCCCACTAATACCAGCTCTAAACAACGAAATACATGCCAGCTGAAAAGTTAACACGCAACTGGCATCATCTTTGTTTTCTATCCAGGCTGTGCCAAGATACTCCTTTCTTATGAAGACTTGATCCAGTTCAATTTAGAAAAAAAAAAAAAAAAGTAAAAATCCCCAATTCTCTGAGTCTGAATCCCAACACTTGGCAAGCTGCACCCTGGCGAGTACTTCTCTAAGCAGGACACGTCTTGTTTGCTGGAAAAGCTTAAAACCCAACACCTCAGGGTGCATTATTGCAGAAACTTTTTATCACGAGGAAGCAGTTTCCTGAAATCACAGAGTGAAAAGGGTGTGGGAAGGAATGGAGTTTTTCTTCCATCCTACCCTGGTGAAAATATCTTCTGCAGAAGCAAGATTACTTGCATGTGAGTTAGACTCATGCCTCAGCCCTCTTGTTCTGTGGGCACGTAGCATCAGGAACCACAGCTGAAATATGGCCTGTCTCAAGGCCAGCAGAAGTGAGCCATCTGGTACCCTGGTGTAAGGAACTCTTTAACCAGCTCCTTTGTTTGGAAAGGCCAAGATTAAGCAGAGCTTGAAGACTGAGTACATCCTCAAGGTCTAGAGTGCAGCAGGTCCTCTAGGAATGGATCCCATGAGAACAGAGATGCCATAATACAATGCCAAGAGGATCTATATAAATATATCATTTCCAGTGATTCACTCTTCCCACAGATTCTTGTCTATGCCATGTTATTATTAGTGTTATAAACAATTTGTGGGTGAGACGGCGTTTTACCGAGGACAATATCTGTGATTCAACACTTTCTCCCATCCTGCTAGTTTGAGAGCATGTAAAAGAGACATTTGGATAGAAGATATGTTTCGTAGTTCCTCCACATGCTGGAGGGTGTGATTGCCGAATTCTCACTTCCCTGACCCAAACCTTTTTGCTTATCTGTGCTGTGGCTATGCCTAGAAGCTCCAGCTGAAACTCAGGTGGTGGTTGTGCTGGGTGCTGTACACAAACATGCTCCAGATGACACCCTGGCAGGAACAAGCACCAGGTTAATGCATATTTGCAAACTCTTCCTCTCTCTTTATCACACCACCCCCCACACACCAATTTTTTTTTGAGTAAACATCCCCATTGCTTGTTCTCCACACTCCCAAATGAGAATTACGGAAATTGCCTGACTGTGTGGCTCTGGATGAAGTTGTTGCTCTGAACAAGTACAGACAGACAGAGCGATTGCCATAGCAACAGAAGTTATGTGTGAAATCCCTGGGAATCGGTCCTCCTCCTCCCCCGCCCATTCAGGTCCCTTTTCAGATTTCTTTCCTCTCTTTTTTTTTTTTTTTTTCCCCAAGGTGCCAGTGTCAATTCATTCCTTGTGCTGAACACCTAGGGAGATGCTTTTAAAACAGCCCGCTGGGTTACGACAGCCTGCCACCAATTACGGCGGTGGCAGGACAACTTTGTGGAGCATCATATTGGAAAAATGCATCCTGCTGGGTCTTGGGAAAGTCTTAACAAGGCAAATTGAAAGAGGGCAGATAGTGGGAGGGTTGCTGTCTGCATTTAGGACCTCAAGGGCATATACCAAATTCGTTCCTGATCAAATCTGTGCTGAACTATTTACTTTTTGAGACGCTAAGTCAACAGATGTGCATCAAAACAAATTAAAACCATTTAATGTCAAGCTGCTAATGGCTGGAACCACACGAAATAATGCAGGTTATTAGCCCCATAATAAGGAGCTCATTAAAATGGGAATTAGCAATCAGGTTACTTAGGAGTTCCATTAGGAGAAACACAAGCAACAGAAAAACCACTGAATATTTGCCAGTTGCTGGGTGCAAGACACTGTGAAGATCGATGGCCAAGGAGATGTGTCCAACTGGTGTAGACTGGCAGCATTGCCAAGGGCTGCCACACAACCAAACTGCCTTAAACCACAGCAGGATAAAGTTCAAATGTCTCATGAACTCAACTCAGACCTTAATGAAGAGCATTTTATGCAGGAAGTGCTGGAAGCTTCATTGGTGGTCAGGGTTAAGGATGCCAGTGCTACCACTCACATTTGAGATTGGATTGACATTTGGCTTCCCTTGGCAAGCAATGCTTCCTTCAGGTCAAAAGGGGTATATTTAAATGCCCTTTGGACATGACAATTAGCCCAAAAGTTACCAAAAGCCTTTTATATTGTAATCTCTGACAAGAGAGACATTTAATTAGACTAGAGCTATTAGCAGCCTGACCTTGCACTTAGACATCCTCAAACTGCTTTGGAGAAGAGTTTTACTACTCTTGTCTGTGCCCTGCATTTTACTGTTTCACACAGCTCTGCAGTTTTAACTTATTCTTCCCAGGTACTGGCATTTTTATGTCACCTGGAGGGAGCTCGCAGCTTCTCAGAACTTTTCTTCCTTTATATACGTAAAAATATATTTTCCCCAGTACGCTGAAAATGGCATGGACAGAAGAGACCTTTAAGTTTTATTTTATTCACGTATAAAACTAGCACAATAACGTCCTCATGTTGAAATCCTCATTTCCCAAATGGCATCCTTCTTGCTTTCCCATTCACACTTGAGTGGATTTCAGATATCACCAGGCAATCTTAAAAGCAGCAAGTGCACTGCCTAGCAGACGAACTATGGAGGGTATGGAAAGACAAAGACAGAAATGTGTGTCAGCTCTGTTTCACTCACACTCTTAACTCTCCCAAACCCCAGACTTGAGCTGAATGTGTCCAAAACAGGCTGTTAGACATATCAAGACTGGTTTAAGAATGACTTCAGAAAAATGCTTAAAAAAAAAATAATCTAAATTTTCCCTTCTGAAGTCAGAGAAAGTCCCAGAGTGTCAAGTACTTCTCAAGAGGGGAGAAGAAAGAAGTAAGATGCTCCAGGAAAGGCTGGGATGATGCCTGAGTGCATCAGGAGGGGTCTATGACAGACATGGTTTCCTGAAGCCCTCAGAAAGCATCCAAAAGGGGCACGTTTTCCTCAGGAAAGGAGCCAGCATTGACCCTGGGAGGACAACAGCTGTGATAAGCCCCTTCTGTGGCACAGCTGAAGCTCTGTACCTCAGGGGCCACACCATCCGGGGATATCAATTACTGCCAACCTAAATGCCAGTCCTCCCACAAAGACTGAACTTCTGGCAGAAGTTGCATTTAGTCAATTAAGTCACCTTCCACTTCAGCAACACCCATCTGTATCCACGCTTTACCTTCATCACCCGACATTTGCTTTATGCTCTTGTTCAATCCTTCTGGTTTTATTGAAGTAGCCAGTTATTATCCATGTTTCCTGTTAACAAATGCATTAAGGAACAGCTCAACAGTTAAACTGAGTGCATTCCCTGCAGTGCAGACTGTGGCTGACTGTGGGGCCAAAGTGCATCTGTAGACTCCTGAAGCACAAGAGAACTGCTCCCACACAGCTGTACTGGGCTCTCCCCTCAAAGCAGTGAGGAATCTCTGCAGTGCCAAGCTCGGTGGCATGTCAGGATACACCCCACTGTGAGTTTATACTGCACTGCCTTGTTCTGGGGTAAGTTTAGTTGGTAAGTGGAATGCCACTCCTGCACCTTGACACATTTGGGAAAGCTCTGTTCCAGCCTCTGTTTAGTCCAGCTTGCAGTCCCCACTGAGAGACCTGCTTAGGATGCTCAGTTTCACTCATGGTACCAGCACCCACCCCAAAGACACCTGGGGAAAATGAACCCAGGATGGGGGAGAACATATAGGAGTTATCTACTCCATCCCAAAACATCGTTAGTCCCTGACAGCCCCCTCCAACATCCCCTAGGGAACATCAGGGTGTGGAGATGAGAGACCTCACAAGGGACCATCAGCATGTGACAACTCCAGGCAAGTAAAAAGCCCTGCCAAATCATGGTTTTACATGGGATCATGAGAGCAATGTGTATGTACTTCTCTTTGACACAACTGGCAAGAATACTGGCACTTCAAGGGGAAGAATTATATGAGCATATCAGTAATATCTTAATGCGGTCCAAGGTGAACACTTGAAAGTTTTTTAATAGGCAAAACTGTGCTTTGAAGTCAGCAAATCAAGGTCATCTCATTCAGCAAAATGACAAAGAACAGCAAAATGTTAAATCAGTATGGTCATATATTTACAGTGAATAATTTAAGCAGCACGAGAGTTGAAGCCAAAAAGATTTTCTTCAGTGCTTTGAATTTAGCTCTGTTTTCAGAACCACTTAAAATGGTAAATTATGTTCTTCTATCCCACCAGTCTCACAGAAAATCAGTCTCTCCCATGATGACTTTGCAAGGAATATTTGCCTTTAAAGATTGAGTGGGGACAGGTTCTGTTCTCTTTTGTCTTCCCCAAGATGCTAACTTTTGCCCATATGCTTACTGAGGACAGAAACCAAGATTAAACAGGTTTTACTAGCATTGTTCAAGAAAGCATTAAAAAGATGTTAAGTATATTTAAAACTAGAACTGTGCTGTCATCTCAGCTGGTATAGACTGACATATTTCCAATGGCATAATGGATCTATGCCAAATTACATCAGCTGGCCACAGCATAAGATGTTGAAACCAACTGGAAAAACTCATCTGATATTTAAAAGCAACATATGGGAGCAGCAGAGACTTCAGGAAGATACTTCATTTGGGATATTTTGAAAACAAAATGTATCCATGCTACAGTAGTGGGGAAGGAGGTGTATTAGCTTGCATCTATGTCCTGTGGACAGTAATTATAATTTAAATGTAATTATTATTGCTCCACGTCATAACACTCATTGTCATGGTCTTTTGGGGTAAATGAGAAAAAAGTGAATGATGCATTGTCACATCACAGAGTCACAGAATCATGGAATATTCTGAGTAGAGACACCCAAGGATCATGGAGTCCAATCCTTAAATGGGGATCAAACCCATGACCTTGGTGTTATTAGCACCATGAGCTAAATGAATGAACAGAAATGCTGTCCCTCTCAGGACTTGGTTGTGTAACTCAAATGCTACTGTTCATAAAGAATATGTACAAAATATTGTATAGAATATGTACAAAATATGTACATTGTAGAGAGACTGTTTACAAGGGCATGTAGTGACATGACAAGGGAGAACGGATTCCAACTGAAAGAGAGAAGGTTTAGATTAGATATTAGGAAAAAAGTCTTCCCTGTAAGGGTGGTGAGGCAGCAGGGTGGTGAGGCACTGGAACAGGTTGCCCGGAGAAGATGTGGATGTCCCATACCTGGGAGCATTCAAGGCCAGGCTGGATGGGGCTTGGAGCAACCTGGTCTACTGGAAGGTGTTCCTGCCCATGGCAAGGGGTTGGAACTGAATGGTCTTTAAGGTCCCTTCCAACCCAAACCATTCTGTGATTTTATGATTCTATGATTCTGTGAAAATGTAGAGACTCAGACAACTACCAAATGTGAAGAAACTAGGATTCTGCAGGCACAGAGGCTATTCTTGGCAAAGAGCTGTGAATGGTCCTATCTACCTGAAGGAGTGAATGTGTTCAGCATACCCATATTCAGCAAAGTAACCTCAAGAAGACGTGAGTATAACTTGGACTACTCTCTGAGCCAGGATCTGTCTCACCTTTGGTTTACACAAGAGTCCCACCTGCAAGCTTGTCAATGCTCAAATGCACAAATGGTGCTGTTTGTAGAACAGACACCATGAAAGGATGACACAGGGAAACATGGGAAAAGAGCCTACTTTCTCACTCTCCTTGGCAGCAGGTTGAAGAGCACAGTGCATATTTTGTGGGGATTCAGCATTTGACTACCTAAAAAAAAGTCAATATTTGCTCCTCTGTTTCCCTTTACGTCTTTTTAATCCTTTAAAGAAGCTGCAGTGATGAAAGCATTATTGTAAGGACTGGTCTCATCTATAAATGAAAAGTAAAACTGATTTTTCTCATCAAATGTAAGCCTGATATTGCTGCAGGTTTTATGAAAGAGAATTAATTTCGTTCCCATGAAAAATTCAGATGAGGCATGATGTTAAAAGGTATTTTGTCAATGGAAATAATGTTGAGGTAGTTCAAAGTTTGCATAGCTTCCCCAACTTGGTGTAAAATCTCATGCTTTATGAATATACTCAGCTCCACACATTGAGCCCGTCACAGACCTACTCTGAAACCCACAGGTTCCTTGTCAGGTCACTTAAAACTGTTAAGAACAGAAACAGAAAGTGATGTGTGTAAAGCATAAATCAAAAGTGGCATCACTACTGCCAAGAACTCTTGGTTTGCAAGCACTGACACCTCTCCTTCCATCCCATTGATTAAAATAAACTCATGCACGAGTTTAAACTTTCCTGTTAGCTGGCGAGAGGGGACAGAGGGGAATTCATCTCAGAGATGTCTACAACTCAACCCCTGCAGAAGGCTGAATACAAAGGCACAGAAAATACCTGGGCAGGGACTTAAGGCTTCTGTTCATGGACTTGCAATCTGTGTATGACCTTGTGGGGATGGTTTGGGTGGAAGGACCAGATCACTGCCAGACTGCTCCCTGGTAACTGTACAAACTCCAGGGCAGTTGATCACACCCAACCTGACAGGTGCAGGGGTGCTTATGTGTGAACTCCTTTGCACTCTGGCAGAGCATATTTTTCTTACCAAACTGTCACACTGTGACAAATGGGAAAACCCTGGGAAGGGTTAATTGCCTTGCCTGGTTGGCAACCCTGGTGATTCTTCCTGTTCTTACAATGACCACGGAAGAGTCATGTGAAGAATTGCTCTGCGGTTGTTTCTCCAAAGATTATGCTACCTAACACAGATTAAGCTCCCAAATTTCATGCATCTGAGGTTGTATAAGATGATTTCAGGACTGGATGTGGCCCTTGGTATCCTCAGCCACTTTGGAAATCAAGCCAAACAAACCCAACCGTGCAGCAGAATCTTTTCACCACTATCACAACTCTGACTCAGGCCCACAGCACACTAATTCTGTGCTCTTAGCCTTAGAAGGGTAAAAAGCATTGAAGTTTAAAGGCAAATCACATGCATTTTGTACAACAAAATGACTCGTTTATACCATGATGTTTTGATTTCCTCAGGAAAACTAGGACAATTAAAGGCAGGAAGGAAGATCATAAATTCGAAAGAAGTTTAGGGGATCACCACTCACCTGAATAGGAAGTTTAAAATACTCTGTCATTGACTCACCATGATTTGGAAACAGTGTAGCTTACTCTTTCTTGCAAAACATAGAATAGATATTATAATTACGAATTAAAATAGACTTATGGTAATCTGTACCAAACAAATAAAATACCTACATTAGTTTTAATTACATGTGTTATCCTTTCATGGTGTAGACATACAGTGAATAATAGCTAGTTCTGGGAGCCATTATGTGAAAATGAAGAGTTAGTCTTCAGCCTTTCAGTCAAGTACACTCTCCATCACAAGACTTGGCCATTTACAAAACCACTCAGCCTCTAACACATTGCCCATATCAGACAGATAAATATAACTCTTTAAACCAGAGAGACAGATACATGTAATATCTAGTTAGCCATGCTCTGTAAGAGTTGTTTTCTGTATAAAAGAATGTGGTGGGAGAGCTGAAATTAGTATAAATATCAATAATGTGTATGTCCTTAATCAAGATGAAGCACTTCACTGTGCAGGAAGTTGTGCATTTTTATACTAAATCTTCTCCCCATCTCCCACCATTATTTAATAGATAAAATAGATGAAATGTGGGAAAGGATACTATTAGCCTTATCTCCTGATAGGGAACTATTATACATAAGGGTAGGAGGATTAAGTAACTTGGGTTACGGGAAGCTGGGCTAGGACCAGGAACTGACCCTGGACTACTCATCCTACCTTCTCAACCACGAGCCTGCCCTTCCTCTCATTTAGTAACAGCAAAGTGACGTGCAATTTGTAATGTTTCCTTTGAAAATATAAAAATTAATTTTGGGACCTTGATTACTAGTCCCAAATCCAACAATTGTTCCTATATCTGCATATTCCCGTTGCGATTGTTTCTCTGAAACAATACTTATGCAAGCACCACATTGTCCAGTCAGAATAGCAGCCCTGGCGCCTTGGGATGCCCCTTAAAAACTCTTTTCAACAGCTCATAGCTCCTGCACACGCGTGGCCTTTCCCCAGTAACTAGGCTCAAAAGGCAGCTAACTCAGCCAGCATTTGAGCAAGATGGTGCCTCACTATGGCTCACTCTGTGCAGCCAAAACATGCTTCTGAAATGGGCACGGTAACCACAGATGAGCAGATCCCAAATATTTTGATAGACAGAGCCCCATAAAACATCAAGTTGGAAACTCGGCAGCCCACGGACGGCCATGACTTCGGCGGCTGCTCCAACCTGTATCTAAGCAGCAACCCACATGAGTCAAGTGGTGGGAGTGAATTTCTCATCCCCTTCCTTCAGAGCTTCCGTTGGTGTTGCTACAGTCACTGTTACGGGCACCCGAGGGATGCCCTACAATTACAATGCTCTGTCACCCTCCCAAACATGTGGGCGGATTTCATATCACTTAGCAGACTGAAAGCCTTTCCTCGGAGAAGAATTGCCAGGAATTCCTTAGCCTCCTGTGAGCAATACTACCGGAGCAGCGAGGTGAAGAGCTGCCACTTGTGGTGAAGATCAGATAAGAACGAGGAGTGTCTCTGCTGGGTGCAAATTCAAGAGCAGAGGGCCTGCTGCAGGCACATCCTGCCACAGGCTTCTGAAAGCCCTGTGTTAATAAAGGCTTGGAGGTGATGTGTGTGAAAACAAAGAAGAATTTGCTATCTGGCCATGCCCTTTTTGAGATTTCTGGAACATAACTCCACTGGGAATCCCAGCCAGAAGCTGGTGGGCAGACAACTCAGAGAAACGGGAGCATAGGTGGAACCAGTGGTCCAGCAGTTTTGTAAGGAAATCACTGAAATTCTCAATAAGTCCTCTCATCTTTTTCCAGATTGGTGGTCCACAGAGAAAAGAGAGACACTGAGAGATGATAGACAAAACTAGGATTCAGGTGTAGCATTAGTCTCTTGTCTATGGTGAAAGTCTAGTTGAGGTTGTGAGCTAACAGGAGTTAAGTCCTTGAGGTGTGACAGTGTAGCATGTCTTTCTCCCAGTTCCCACAACAGAGAACCGTGGCACTACCATAGGGATATCAAGAAGAAGGTGAGATTCATCTCTCCATTGGCCCACATTAATTAGTCTCCAAGAAAGAGGAATAAATAGCACCACTACAAAGGACATCTGCAATCCTTCTTCTGGGACTGGGCCTCTCCCTGTGATAATTTATGTCCTTTTCTTTACCACTTGATGTTTGCCTTGCCAAAGCCTGTTTGTACACATCTGGAGTTATCTAACCCCGTGACACTGGGATTTTCCACCTCTTCTGCAGCAACATTCCTTCCACTCACTATGACACTTTTACCCCAGTATTCAAGCTCTGATTATTTTTCTTTCATTTGCACATCTACTGGCTCAAGGAGCATTGCCAAAAGTGTGACTGTAAACATGCTGTGATCTCAGAGGCAGCAAGATGGTGACTCCATGGAGGTGGAGAACCAAACACAAGACCAGAGTATATGGTGGTTTTAAACTCTATTCTTCCAAACAATGCAGACCTTTCCAAGCCAGTCCCACTGGAGATCCTGTGAAGTTTCAGACCATTACCCCATTCCCCTGCCCAAGTTTGGCCATGTATATAGCCCCACCACTGCTCTCTGATGAGCCCTGGTTCTCCCTCCCACTCAGCAGCATTCTTTCATGTTAAGGTTTGTCTCTATATCAAACTATATCCTGCTGCCTTCCTTTTTTTTTTTTTTTTTTCCAGGCTATTTATGTGTTTATTTCTTTTGATCTTCCTAGTAAATAGGTCATTCCTTCCACCCTCTTGTCTATACCAGTTAATCTATAACATTACCTGTTTGCCTGCACTCTTTTCAGTAGGCCCTGCCTCAAGTGGTATTCCTATTAGCACTTCAAAAGCAGATTGATCTGGGTGTTTTTAATGAATTATCAGCTGTAGCTTTCTATCAACATTAGCATCCAAGGAGCTCTCCTGGATTACTCCTCTCCACAATCTCTGGGGTTTCTGCTTTGACCTCTCCTCAGTGAGCAATGTTGCCCTGTGGATGTTTCTGCACTTAGATTTGTTCAATTTCTTGCTATTCCCACTATGTCCCACTCTTCATTTATTGAAGTCCCTTTAGGATAGTGCTTCTAATAAATGATTTGCAATTCACACTCCAGCTGAGTGTTATCTTTGGATTTGATTGATGTATTTTTCTTCTCCTTCCTCGATGCTACTGCAGATGAATATAATGTCCAACACAGCAGGAGTCCCTGAGGAGCCCAACATGGCAATATTTAAAAGCATGCTCCACTTTCTATTGTAGGGGCTGATTTTAATCTCTTTCATTGTTATTCTCTGTATCCACCCTACATCTTTCTTGTAATGCTTTGGGCCCAGTCCAACCACTGTTAAAGTCAACTGTGTCTGCATGGAATCCTTTAGGGATGGATCAGGATCTACAGGAATACCATGTCTGAAGAAACTGAGTAAAATTACTTACTGAAATCAAGGAGCTTTCTGCAGAAGAGTTATCTGTACAACCAGCTGTCTTGTCTGTGAGTGAAACCCTTACAGGTAAATTTTCTGACTGACTCAAGGGATTGTATCCCTTCTTCCTCCCACCAGCATATTCCACTACTGTGTATACTCATCCCACATGATGGATAAGCAGCTGCTTATCCTTCACTCTCCCCACCCAAACTTCCCACCCCCCGTGATTTTCCTCCTCCCATCAACACTGTGAGTATAATCTGCCTGTAAGGTCTATCACTCAGGTGCAACTGCTTTTCTTAATGTGACCTCTCTATGTATGTGACACATTTCTGGTTTTTTCCTCCTGCAGAACAACTACCAGTAGTTTCTGAGTATTAGAGACCAAGTTCCACCTGGAAAGGATGTAAAGTTAATTGATCTGTAATTCCCCTTTTGGAAAAGCAGCGTGATGTTTTCCCTCTGCTAGTCACCAGGGCTTCCTCAGTTCTCCAGGAGCACTTGAATATAATGGATAATGGGCCTAAGAGTTTTTCAGCTAATTCCTTTAATACCCTTGGGTATGTACCATCTGGCCCTCTGTGCCGATTTGAATGCATTGTGCTCTTAATATTTCTTTACTGTTTCTTTAATGATTTTGCTAACATTTAGCTCTCAGCTTCTTGGCTTTCATTTGATTGCTCATTGCACACAATATTTTAAAGGAATTTTGGAAAACTGAAATAGGTTATTTTTTCTCAACTCACTTTTTAAATTAACCTTTCATCAGGAAGCATCGTGTCTCAAAAGTCTGAGCTGCAATTATTGTTTTTCACCCAATCCAAGCAAGACAGCATCTACAGAATATTTGCTGTTATTTGAAAGAGAAAGGCATGCAAGAAAATTTTTTCTTAGTCAGAAACCCTATATTCAAGTCCTGTCTTCTCACTATTGGTAGGGAATTTTCCCTTCTTCCTGTTACATCCTATTTTCTCTCTCTTCAAGTGCATTTATGTGACCCTGCTTACATCCTTCAGATACTTGTAGACTCATGTCTGCTATTTTCTTATCTCTTTGCCAGCTTATATTTAAGCATCATTTTATCTTCATGAATCAAACCCACACCAAATGATCTGATCATGTCTCTACTCTTCTTTGGGGCCTCTGATTTTACAGTGTTTGGCATTGAGATTCCAAGAAATCAACAGCAGCCTTCCAGCTGTATCCAAGCCAGACAGGTTAGCTGATGCCCTCTGAGCATGGCAGGGTCTTTCACAATGCCAGCTGGCTGCCAAAACTTACATGTACGTTTTCCTCCTATATCACCTCCCAACCTCTTCTTAACGTGGCTGCTTCTGAGTGTCCTTCAGGGATATTTTTTCCTGCGTGCCTATATTATTCCATGTTTCATGTTGCTGTACCCCGGCCTCATTGCTAATCTCTGTAGGTGCCACAGGGTTAGTTCTCTGCTCAATAACATTCCAAACTCCTCCCATTTTAGCATCAACACCATCTTGCTGTACTGTGCATTTTCCCTGCCTACTTATATGTGACTTGTTTTCATTTTTCTCCAAAATTTTCTTTCTATTCTCTAACATTCTTCCCAGAACATTTTTTCTTTAAAATGGTGTGTATAGGATTTCCTTTTCCTTTTTTAAAAACAAACAAAAATTTTTTTGCCTCCTTTCTACATAGGCATATTAGACACAACAGGTTTATACCTGTCTGCCTCTAATACATAGTCTCCTTGAAATAGGTACAGAAGACAATGGGTCTTCCCACATGCTGAAAGATACAGTAAAAGGTAAGTAAAATTCATTAGATGAAACAGCAAGTAGGCAACACAACTACCAGGGTATGGTTGCAGGATGGTATTGGCTTGTATGTGAATCATTTCCTGTACAATCCATTGAGGTTGGAAGGATACAATCTCCTTCCTTCTTCCTTTTAGGTGGCACTAAATGAGAAAGTTCCTGTCTTAGGTCAGACTCACCAAAAGGACTATACTGGAGCTGCTCTGCACTTCTGACTTTCCTCAGCTCCTGTATGGATGGAGCAGGAGCAGGTCAATTCAGCCTCCTGAATGCTGCCACCTTTGATGACATTGATGCTGTTAGTTAAGGGTATTCCCAAGGATGCTCTCAGGACCCAGCTGGCCTCTCTCCTGCATGGCACAGGCCCTGAGCATAGCCACAGAATGCCTTGGAGGGGCACACCAACCCCACATTCCTCCTCAGCCCCAGCACTCAGGGTCCTGGCAAAGACCTGGGGAGTCCCCAGGCCCCTCTGCACAACATTAGCAAGGAGACCCTTGGTCAGCAGACAGCTTGAATGGCCTTCAGTCTTCTCCAGAGGCTGCTTCCAGTGTCATAAGGACATTCTCTTCAAGCCAGGTAGTTGTGGTTGCCTTCCCTTCACCCTGACTTTGGAAAATTGTCACACCATGGACTCCAGCACTCCATTCCTTTGGCACATCCAGTGAAGCTCTGTCTGGATATGGACTAGCCCATGCCTGTCAAAATGCTGGATGGGAAGCAGAGCAGGATAGGACATTCGATAACTTTCCTGAGCCTTCAGGCTTCAGAGGAGAAATGACCCCCTTTTCTTGCAGAGACAATAAACAAAAGACTGCATTAAAAGCTTTGTTTGCAGGAGATCATGAGGATTTCAGTGATACCATACTCCCTGCAGGAGGAGGGATTAAGAGTGTTACGGAACAGATTTACAAGCCCTGGAGAGAGTAAGTATCCAACGGAAATCTTTGGCAATCTCCTTCCCTTCCTCTTCGGAGTCTCACCCTGGCTTCTGGTAACACTTAGAACAAAACCACCAGCTCTTGCTTATTTTAATGTGTTCTCTATTTTACCCTGAACCCAAATGAAACATCAAAGGTTTGGCTCAAGCACTTGCAAGTAAAAATAGCTCTAAAGCCAATATATTTAAGGCCCTTGTATGATATCTCTGAAATAACTCATCCTAAGCCCATGAGAGGGGAATGGTGTTGTTTGTTGAAGGAATGTGTGTGGTGCTGATAGTGGGCAGTACTGACATGTAAAGAGCAACGAGTGATACTGCAAAACAGAAGGAAGGTGAGAAAAGGGGCATGAAGACTGCATTACACCATACTGTGGAAAAAGAGCAAAAAATATTTAAGATAAAAGCCAGTTGCAAGATGCCTTTATTTTCTTTCCAATCTGATCCTTCTCTTCCCTTCTTAGAAAATTAGATTTGAATGTGGTACGCAAGAGAATGGTGAATCTTGGTACATTCTTGTTACACAGGGGCATGACCCTCTCTCCTCCATAAAGTACTTTGTTTATAACCATCCAGGACTCATTTATTCTCTGTGATGTGCCTGTTTTTGAAGTAAGATGAATCAAGGCTATGAAGGTATCAGGTACATCCCATGTAGTCCCTTTGTCTCCATTGCACTGTATTTCAATAAAACACTATGCTTTCTGTTCTCTGTCACTATAGACTTCTGTCTTAAATTCCTTTGTTTCATAGGTAAATAATATTTTCTCTTTCCATCTTCTAGTAACAAGGTGCATGTTCCTCTGCAGTCATTAATCCATGCTGCCTTTGCATTCGCACTTTCTCACTGAAACTTGGGCAAGGATAACTTGAGCCACTGTGATACCAATACCAGCTGGGATTTTCTGGAATAGATCAGTGCAAGTCCTGTCTTCCTCGCATCTGATGTTTTTCATCCCCATTTTTCAGCAAATGGTTCCCAAACGCAACATTTCTAATTAGTCTTTCTCGGATACGATGGAGGGGTGCCACAGGGTATTCCACAGACTCCTGCCTTTCCCGGCAGACAATTCATGAAATTACTTTAGTCATGAAAGAGGCTTTCTTTACTATGGTGGTACTCAAAAGAAGTTGGAAAGTATACTGGATTTTAAGAACACACGTCCTTCAAAGGCTGCTACATAGACAAACCCACTGAAGTGAGTATATCCCTATGGCTCACCAGTGAGGAACATGAACATGGACAAATGGAGCAGATGCAGGTTTCAAACCACTGACTGTGAGCAGTGCAGTTGAGAGTCCCATTAGCTGAACCAGAGAAGAGCACAATAATGGGTCAAAAATGGACAAATACAAAAGGAGCAAGTGCTGGAGGGTGTGAAAAAAAACAGTCTTATGCCTTGCAGCTCTCCAAACCACTCTATTAACATGAGGGCTTGCTGCAGTTTTTTCATCAGGATGAACAAGATAAAAAGGGCTTGTTGGTGTTGGATGCTGAGGCAGTGTTTAAGACATCCCTGACTCACAGCTCACAAGCTGGGACTCGTTTTGCAAGTTCAGCC
Source organism: Pseudopipra pipra (assembly GCF_036250125.1). NCBI lineage: Eukaryota > Metazoa > Chordata > Aves > Passeriformes > Pipridae > Pseudopipra > Pseudopipra pipra. Next base: position 57,170,560 of record NC_087554.1, read on the forward strand.
TCTGTTCAGATAGGATCAGGGAATGTCTCTGGGCTGGATTGCGAAGGAAGCAGTCTTGCCAAATATGCTCTGCCCACAGCACCGTCCAGACCCGTCAGATGATATTTCTCCTAACTTTACTAATGTATGCTTGGCCCCAATTCCATGCTACCTGAGGCTACAGCCATAATAAAAACACGGCACACATGCTGTGGGTGGGTGCATGCAGCTGGTGGGAGTTCAGGCACGTGAAAATGAAAAACACAACTCTTTCTTAATTGCAGCCTAGAAATCAAGAAATAATGTTGTTCTGGTTCCTTTCGTTATCCCTCTATCAGTGGGACACCCTCACCCATAGCCCTGTCAGATTTCAGAGAAAGTGACAGCAGGTTTCCTCTGTACACAGGTTGCTCCACACCCTGAGCAATGCTTGGGTTTTCCGGCAGCAGTGGGCTTGTAATGCCACACACAGCTTGTGTTCAGGTGTGGCTCCTATGGTAGGATCATCCCACGTACCCACCTTGTGGGTTACACTGGGGGATGGTGTGTTAGTGATCTAATCCCTACCTGAGGATGAAACCATCAGGCTGCAGTCAAGCAGGACATACACTTCTGGAATGGAGTGAAAGAATCCTGGTCACACATTTGTCTCCTGCCCATGAACTGCTTCCACAAACCCTTCTCGCAGAGGTGGGCTGGATTGCAGCTCTGGGCTGTGTGAAAATCTCACTTAGCAGCTCCTGGGTTTAGAAAAGTTGGACTTCTTTGAGCCATAAACCCTCCCGAATGTGCAACTTATAGCAACATCACTGCTGTGTCTGTAGAAAAGACATTAAAACAGAGGCCCAAGAAAAGGAATGGGCTTGTTGGGGAAAAGAAAAGCTAGCCCTAGGACCTGTGGGATTTGTTAGGGAGGGGACGTGGGGAACCTGTGGACTTTAACCAAGAAATAGTGCTGAGTCTGGGATCACACCTCAGGTGGTTCCTGGGCCAGGTGTGCTGCCTCAGTGGGAGTGTTTGCCCTTGGGGCACACTCCTCCAGCTACCAGTACTGACCCTCACCCTGAAAGGGATAGGGGAGAGAGGAACTGCTTGATGCAGCTCTTGTTTCTGCTCTCAGGGTGTAAACACAGGCTCTAGAGGGACACTCCATGAAGGGGCCAGAACATGTTGAGGTACTAATACCATCCTCATCACTGAAACCAGCCAGCTGCTCTTGAGCTCCCTGCCGTATCATCCCACTAGCATGTAGTTCTGATAGTTTCAAGCTTCTGACAATAGTCTGAATCCTTAATTGTGAGCTTATAGTGAGCATTGCAGATATCAGAAATATTTTCAGTCTAAAAATTTGCATTCATCACAAGTAGCACAGGGTATTTGTTTTGATTTTCAACAACAGCATCCTGTTTATTGGCAGCACTTTTTGCTGGGTGATGTTTAGCAGCCCCACCTGTGATGCCCAACTCTGCAGGATGATATGCAAGTAAGATGATGCAAGAAATAGAAAATGGTCACTTCCTTCTTCCACTTCTGATTCGTTTCACACACTTGGTACATTGGTGATTGTTTTTTTCACTGGTCTGTGCTGTCATTTGTCTCAGATACCTCAAAAACACTTGCCCAAGCAATGCACTGTCACATCAGAAGAAGCCTCTTTTCCTTGCTCTCTCCAGGGGAATCTCCACCCCTCTCTGGGCAAAACACATGAGATACTAAGCCTTAAAATTTATGGAGTCTGATTTAAAAGCCAGGATGTCTCCTGATCTCAAGGGAAGGGAAATGACCCTTGGCTTATTTTGCAGTCACTCCTTTTTGGAGAAGGAAGTGCTAATAAGCGCTCACTTGAGGCACAACAGCTTAGTACAAATGAAGGCCAAAAAGCAGACACGTAATTACCGTGACTGGGATAGAGGAGCCAAGAAGAACACGTGAGAAGTTTCCCTTGTGAGCAGAGCTCTGGGAGCGAGACAGACCAGCAGTCACAGTAATGTCTGAGGGAGGAGCTACCAAACATCCAGGACTGCCCCTGGGGTCCTACTTCCATTCCCAAGGCAGCTCAGTTGGAGCTGGGTGCTGGGGATGGGTCCATGGTTGCAGCATGAGAGAGGAGACAGAAAGGAGAGGCAGCACAGGGAAAAGGAAATGCCTAAAAAACATCCCAGACATTGGTAGGAGTTAGACATGGAGACAGTCCATTGCACACCCTGCGGATACACAAGCACTTGAGCAGTTTGAGAACAGCTCTGAAACCCCATCACACTCACTCAGGGGAAACCTCATGTGGGATTTCAAAGCACAGCATCACCAGGCTCTCAGGAGCCCTCCTGGAACAGCGTCAGGCCACTCGCTCCCACTGCACCCAGAACCTTCTCCTCGAGATGAGCCTTCCCACAGCCTCCTTGGGGGGGACACCTCCTTGGCTGTGACACTCTGAGTTGTCCACCCCAGTTCCTGCTCCATACACCCCAAAAGTGACCACATTCCAGGCCCTCTGGGGCACTACACACAAAGCAACATGGACCCAACACATGATGCAGCTGAAAGCCAGAAGGGGCCATTAGTCTGTCTTACCTGGCTTGGCAATCACAGACCGTCAGATTTCACCTGAGTACTGCATCTGGTGACTTGGTTAGGCAAAATGTCTTGATCCTCTCGAGGCTATAGGGTCTGGGAATAGAACAGACTGATCCTGCTGTAGTCTGATGCCTCAACAGTGGCAGAGAAGAGCTTCAGTGAGCTGTGCCTCCATGATACCAGCAGGCAGCCAGCAACTCACTGCTGTAGAGGAAGGCAAAATGAAGCCTTGCTCTCTGGTCCGAGGAAAAAAATGGTTTTGACCCTTAAAAGCTGTATTCACTTTGACCCTCAGCAAGTTAGAGCCAAGAGTCAAAAGGGGATGTGGTAACACTGCCTTCATAACTGTTACACCACTTTTCGTGTTGCACTTCCACTTATTGCCCAAGTACAGTCCACAACTTTTCTGGCCAGGATTTGCCAGTGTTATACTGAATAAAAACTCAGTGTGATAGTGTATAACATCCTTATTTGTGACTGTTAATAGTTCTCAGGCAATGTGTAAAATGAACATAAGTAATTTCTAAAAGACTAGGTGCACACAAAACAGACAACAAACCTAGGAGTCCTGGACAAAAAAAATACTTTGGTTTTCTCATTTCTATGGCCTTTGCTTGCTGTTAAATACTACAAGGTCTCAGAAGGGGATTTTGTCATGTATGTATGTAAAAACACATTCCCCCCAGATCTCACAGGGATGATGCCCCTCGTAGTGTCATCTTACAAGAGTGAGGGAATGGCAGCAGCCTCTCCCCAACCATCAACAGAGGTGATTATCCTGCTGTATTGATAAATTCAAGAAAGATGCTAAGGGACTTGAATGCATCTGGAGGAGGATAACAAAGCTGGTGAAAGGACTAGAAGGAATGTCCTGTGAGGAGCTGAGGACTTTGGGCTTGTCTGTTTTGGAGAAAAGGAGGCTGAGGAGTGACCTCATTGCTCTCTGCAGTTCCTTGAGAAGGAGAAGTGGAGAGAGAGGTGCTGATCTCTTCGCCGTGGGACCAAGTGATTGGATGCATGGAAATGGTTCAGAGCTGCTCCAGGAGAAGTTCAGACTTGACACAACAAAATATTTCTTTATTAAGAGGGTGGTCAAACACTGGATCAGGATTCCACAGACATGGTCGATGCCCCCAGCCTGTCAGTGTTTAAAGAGGCATTTGTACAATGCCCTTAACAACATGGATTAATTTTGGTCAGCCCTGCAGGGGTCAGGCAGTTGGACTGGATGATCATTGTAAATCCATTTCTATTCTATTCTATTCTATTCTATTCTATTCTATTCTATTCTATTCTATTCTATTCTATTCTATTCTATTCTATTCTATTCTATTCTATTCTATTTCCTTTGCAAGAGACCTTTTCCCTTAGCACTTAGCTTCTGCTTGTCTTCCACACAGGCCACAAAGTCCCGCTTCTCTGGGGGACAGGTTGCTCAGAGTCCACAGGAAAGAGCTGCTTGGTGCATGTGGTTTGGTGAGTACAACCCACCAGTTCAGCCCCCTATGCTCATGCTCTGTCCAGGGGCAATGGCATCTGGCCATTTCCAGTAAGCCCAGCATCCTTTCACTTCTGGCTGCTTCTGGGAACTCCCCGCTGAATCACCCAATCCTATGCAGACACACATGCACTTCCTACTGCTTCTCTCTGGAAAAACCAATCTGTGTGCACCCTCTTACAGCATGTGATGTCTGCTGGCAATGCAGGCAGGTATCAGCAAGGCAGAAGTGTATTTCCAGGAACACTGCAATTTTCAGGTCTGTTCCTTTTTGCTGCCATATTGGAAACTGGAAGCATACTAAACCTTCAGAGGGAGGTGGTAAATGAACAAAAAATATAGTCTTAGTATGCGTCTACTCCTGGAGGAGTCATGAGCTTGTATTCCTCTTATATCCTGAAGACAGAGCCACATATGTGATAACCATATTGAGGACAATTGCAGCTGGCCTTTTTCTCCACAACATCCCGGAAGAGGGAGAGCGGGAGTTGGATTCAGAGTGAAGAGTACTCCCCACACCATGCAGCCTTGCCCAGTTGTACATACTGACTTCACTGAAGAGTATTCCCAGTAGCTGGATCAGAGCACATTGTGCAGAAAAACATCCTTTCTTGCTTCAACAAAGTGAGAAGGTGAGATGTCAGTGGACTCCTTACTGCGAGGGTGGTTTTGCCAGATGTCGTGTTGTTTGCTCATGTTTCACCTTCACTAGCAAGACTCAAAAGCATCTCCGCTTCCCCTTGTTCAGTTCTCTTCACAGTGGAATCACCCACTCGCAGTGATGTCTGACAAGCAAAAGGAATCCTGGTCCTCAATCCCAAATCTCATTTTCCAGCTACATCCCCACTTCACTGATCCTCCTTTACACCCTCCAGTGCCTTCACATCCTCTTGCCGCCCTAGCACAACCCATTCCAGTGTCAAATGCAAGATTGCTTTCCTGACTGAGTGTCACTCCACCCTCCATCCCTCTGTGAAAGAGCTAGACTTTTCTTGTCACCCCACTGCATAGAAAGCATCTCTAGACGTTGTTGGCACCACTTCCCAGAGCAGTCTCCCATCCTGTAGGCAGACCCGGGGTTTGCTTGAGATGGAGAGCTTGCAGCCATGCCAGGCTTTCCAGGTAGCATTTGCCAGAGCATATGTAGTTTAAGCGAACAGAAATGTAAAGAACAGCATGACTATCCCCACCCCTTGCTAGCCAAGTTCTGCACATGTTCCCCAGTAAAATTCCCAAACGAGGTCAAGGCATTTAACTCATCATCATCACAGTGTTCCCTCCCAGACCGAAGGGTGTCCAGATAGATGACAAACATTCTATCTAGGTAATACAGATGACCAAAATCCACCACTGCAGCACAGCTGCTTTGGACTGGAACACAGCTGTTTTCCCAAGCTAGGAGTGTTACACAATCATTGCCTAGAAAGGAGGAAATCAACAAAAGTTCCCTAGTTTTAAATTGCAGCAGAAAATTAAGTAAATAAAAAGTGGGCTTGGCCAATGACACTCAGACTCCAACAGCTGGGAATGGGAGATCCTGGTGGTTCTAGTGGCCACAAGCCACCAGGAAATTACAAGTAACTTTCTACTTGGAAGGCTGGAGGCCAACAACACCATGGCCTCTACCAGCACTGAATTAGTCCTAGGTTGACCCAACCTGACAGCACTTCCTGCAACATCTGGATATTCTTTGGATGTCTCTGCCAAGTTGCAGCTTGTTCCAAGTCTGTTGAGTTCATGCAACCTGAAAACAGACATCTGCCTGGGAACTGGCAGCATCCAAGGCAAGAACTGTGCTGAGAGCTTGGTTATCCCTTTGCCAGCAATCACTGGGCATCTGCACAGCCCGGGCACAGGTCATTGGGGGTGGTCCAGATTTCACTGGCAACAGCAGCCGCACTGCTGTGTGGCCATGGCAAGGCTACTCGGGGACAGCCAGGTCCTGTCCCCATCCCTGACAGCTCTGCCCAGGGTGGTGGCATGCACAGAGCAGCCTGCCTTCAAGCAAGCTCCAACAGGATCCGCTGGCAGGGAGGGATTCGCCCTCCGTTACACAAGCTGACGGCGCAGGATGGTGAGTCACGGCACCTGGGAGGGCAGCTGAGTGAACAAGGCTCCCTGAGAGAGATAAACCTCCGTCTCTCCCAAACTGTTCCCTACAATGCCTTGGGCTATGCTTGCCCACAGGCGCTAAACTCCAGAAGAATATTCCCCATCTCTTGTGCAACCTTCCACCCAAGCAGGGTGCTTTTCTATGGATCCACTGAAAATTTTGGTGCCCCATGGTTTATGGGGCATCTGCACTGTAACAAAACAACAGATTTGGTTTGATAAAAAAGTCATCCTCTGTCAGGAAGGTCCTACAGCATGCAAGGATGCATAGGGCCACGAGGAAATGCCGCAGTCCTTGGAGGTGCCCCCAGCAGTGGGTCACAACGGCTGACAGAGCCGATTGGGGTGTCCAGGCTGGCGGTGGCACGGTGGGTGACAGGCATTACAGGTGTTTCCTCAGCAGCTCAGCTGCTTGGACTGAGCTGAATTTTTGAAGAAAAAAGCAAAGCCCTGGTGCAGTGCTTTCGTGCACGTGGAGGGTGTGCCCTGGAGCCAGAGTGTCTGGGACAGCCGCGGTCAGAGGAAGCTGCTGCGGCTGCTCTCGGAGGAGGAAGTCGGTGTCCCCAGGCTGGAGGCACAGCGAGTGCTGGTTTTTGCTGGAGAGCAGGGGAGGTGGCGGGGGGAGTTGGAGAAGGGAGTCCAGCCTAAGAAAAGAGCACGGAAGGAAGAGGCTTGCAAAGTGCACTGCTGATGTGGAGGAGAGGGCTGGGAAAGGAGCTTGGCCCTACAGAGAAGAGGACGCAGCTTTTGTGAGATGTGGGAGAAAGGGCTGAGGTTTTGAGATGGAGGGAGTGGAAGGAGCAGGGGCACTCCAGGCAGACACAGCAGGGTGAGGTGGAGAACTGCTTCCAAGTGGAAAATAATTCAGGAAATGGTGGCTGGAACTGGAGAGTGAAAACCCAGTGCACTAGGAGATACAGAAAAGGTCAATAGTGACCAAAAGTCATCATTCAGAGCTGCCATAAAGGCCCAGGCTGAAATGTGTGTGAAATGAGAGGCATCCTGGAGCAGCCAAGGTGAATAAAAAACAAAACTTTGCCCTCAGGTATATGTAGCAAACACGCAATCCTTCTTGTCTTGTAGACTCACGGCTTCATTTCGCCATCGTTTTTGTTTTGCTCACCTAAAACCCTTAAGCTTTACCTGGCACCATTTAAATCCAATGAAAGGGAGCAGAAGAGCAGGGAATGGGCACATGTTTTTTTTCTGGAAAATCCCCAAGTGCCTGTACACAAGCAGGGAGCAGACCAAAGTCACACAGTCTGGACCAGGCTGGAAACATCCAGCAGTACATGGGGCATGTCACCAGCATGTGCTGCAGGCGTCTCCTCTACTGCGTGAATAAGTCAAGCCAGCAAATATTGGCTTACACAGGCCCCAAGGGCAATGGCAACTAGCCATGGGGCAATGCCAGGGCAGGATTTCTAGGGAGCTGGGGCAGGAGAAGAGGTCTGCTGTGTTGCAGCCACACAGGACAGCTCCCCATAAAGGAGTCAGGTAATGGTGCTTTCTGGGTGTGGGTTTTACCAGTCAGTTCTGCTAAACTAGATCCAAGTGTGCATGTCCAAAGCAGGGCAACGAAGCTGGGGAAGGGTCTGGAGCACAAGTCTGATGAGGGGCTACTGAGGAAGCTGGGTTGTTTAGCCTGGAGAAAAAGAGACTCAGGGGAACCTTATCGCTGTCTACAGCTACTTGAAAGGAAGTATTAGCCAGGTGGGGTTTGGCTTCTTCTCCCAGGTAAAAAGTGATAGACAAGAGGAAACAGCCTAAAGTTGAGTGTGGGGAGGTTTAGATTGGATACTAGGAAAAATTTCTTAACTGAAAGGATGGTCAAGCACTGGAACAGGCTGCCTGGGGAAGTGGTTGAGTTGCCATCCCTGGAGGTATTTAAAAGATGTGTAGATGTGGCACTCAGTGACACGGTTTAGTGGTAGATTTGACAGTGCTGGGTTAACGGTTGGACTCGATGATCTTAGAGGTCTTTTGCAACCTTTATGATTCTAAGATTCTAAGTGCTTCCTGCCCAGCCCAGCCCAACCCAGGACTAAAAGCTGTGTATGTTATTATGTCCTAACACCTATACGTCTTTGAATATGCCCTGGAGATGTTCTAATCAACTACTGATTGAGTAAAGTCCTTACCCAAGGGCAGTGCAGCATTTAGCAACAGCCTACAGTGCAGCTGGCAACACCAAGTCTTTGATCCCCAGTTCATGGCTGTCCCTTGGTTTATGCTGCTCTGTCCCTGGCAATCGCTGCCATCAAGGGGTTTGCAGAAATCAGGATGGGAGATCACTGATGCTGAAGCTCAGCGGTGTCAGGACTGATCTGCAGAACTGCTGTGTTTTGGCTCAAACTGGCTGGAGTTCAGCAGAGATGTGTAAGTGAAAGAAGTGCGTCTTGCTGATGTGGTTCATAACTCCTGGGCTGTGGAGTTATGAACTTCCCATGTTGGCATCTGATGTGTACCCAGCAAGTCTTTAAAACAAGTAACTCCAAGAACAAAGAGACAGAGCTGAGCTGCCCAGGGCTGCACGTCTTGTGACTGGAGACTCTGGAGTCTAATAAAACACAAGATGTGGCCGCAGCTGGGCCATTACAACATCTTCTGTAGACACCTTTTGTGCCTCCTGTGGTTGAGGTCCTTTTGCTGGTTTCCCCTGCAAGTTAATGAGGTTTCTCTCTCCTTAAAGCAGAGACAAGTATTCACGGAAAAAATATGAGTGCAGCATATCTGAGCGCCCTCCCCTTCTGCCAAGTGTTTGTTGCAAGCAGCCAAAATGATCAAAAGTTGACCACATTTGCAAATCTTGACTAAAGAAACTGCATGAAACAAAGCTACAAAATTGTAACTACTTTTTAGTTGAGCTTTACTAAGGAGTGGCATGTATTGTGGCTAGCTCATACAGAATTTGGATGTATTAAATATTTCTAAAATTATATGGCACTCTGTTGTGTGTTATTATATGCCTATTTGGGGTTTTTACCTGCAACAGCCCTAACAATTAAGTCTGTATAATTCTTGCTAAACCACCCTGCAAGGTCAGAACTATGGTCTGTGCTTCAGCAAAGAGCAGAGCTGAGGTCTATGAAGAACAACTTGCCAAGCTGGAAAACAAGTATCATCTGCATTCTCCCATCACACATGGGACGACAGGCAATGGTTTTCCCCACCAGCATTTTTCCTGAGTGTCTGCAATATTTGTACTGAATACTGGCAGCCTGTGAAAGGAAGTGACAATGTCACAGGCACTGAAGTAATTTGTAATAGCCATAGAAAGTGTCCAAAAATGGCTTCCTGCAAACAAGATCTAAGTTCACCATTTCTGCTCCTGATGAGCAGCACCTTTGGCAGTTCTGGATGTCTTCTTGTGACTTGTAGTGTGTTAATATTAACTGCAAATACCAAAAGCTTTGCAAGTTCTGCTGCCTTGGATGGAAAAGCAAAGTATATCCCATCTCGTTTCATGATTCAGCTCTGTAATCGGTGGTTTCAGTTCTGGTGGCAAAAATCACCATGGTAGTAGAGATGCAGAAATAGTAAGCTGTTGTTCAGATTCCCAGCCTGATCTTTACTGTCTGAGTTGTAAACCTGAAACTTGGTCAAAATAAAAGCTGTATCATCTTTCTTAGCAGGCAGAGAATTTATAGAGCACAATATACGATTACCCTACAACATATATTCCTTTCTTTAGTAAGAGTAAGTCTGTCACTAGAACCTTCCATTAAATATGGAAAATTTCATTTAAATGGATTAAGTATGTGTCATAGAAAAATACCGGCAAATACATATATGTATATGTAGAAATATGTATATGTGTGTGTGTATATATATATATACACATCTACATATATACACAACTAAAAGCACACATACATTTTTTTCATAGATTGGCCATTTCTCAATGCAAGAGCCTTCTGTTAGTGCTGGGTGCAGGTGTTTACCTGCTAAAAATAGTATACACATGAGGTTCAGGCAATGGTTCTTATCAGCCCTCCCTTCCAGTGGCTGCATCTCCACAAGTATTACTGAGCTTTTACAACTTACCCAAATGCTTAAAATAAAGACCTTAAATAGGAAAAGTCAGCCTTGTCTGGTTGGTCTTAGACACATTTCTGCCTGCTTCTAACCTGAAATCAGCTTTCTATGAGGCAGGGAGGAAATTGCAATGAAAAACTAAAGTATCCATCCATTAAAGGATGAGGAATGCATTCAGTAAAGAGATCCAAAGAGAAATAAAGGCAGGGTTTGTGTTTCATTTTAAGCATGAGATAAGAGTGCGGCCAGGAAATACCTCAAATGGAGACATGAAAACCTGAACCATGTTTTCTCTTACAGCAGCTTTTGCTCAGGGAGCTCGACAGTAAGATCTAGAAATGAAAGTGATGCTGACTATGCCCAGAAAGGGATTTCTATACCTATAGACTCAATGCACAGGACTGACAGTGAGCACCTACATGTGTTGGACATCTACAGATTTAAAAATATTGTCAGATTTTGTGCAGGTGCAATAGAGAACCGTAGAAATGAGCAGCAAGCTACCCAAAAAACTTGTTCTGTGTCATTCAAGGAAGGTTGCATAGACACTTGTTAAGTAAGCACATTCCCAAGGAAATGGCATATTCCTGAAGATGTTTGGAGCCAGGAGAGACTGAGGTGTAGGGTGATGTAACCCCACCAGCTTGGATCTGGAAGCTGCACTGGGCCAGTTCATCCATTTCTGTGTTTGACCCCATTGCAACATGCTTGGTTTGATCTGCACCCACCCTTACCAGTTGTGCATTACCAGTGAGAGTACTTATTCGCTGGAACAAACTGGGCAGGGAGTTGTTAGCATCTGCCTCTTTGGTCTGGCTGGAAGCTTTGCTGTAGCCTCAACATAAGCTACAGGCCTCAGCTCGGGGCTCACTGGATGAAATACCGTGACCTGTAACATTCAGGAGTTGGCCTAGGTGACCTAAGTGTCCCCTTTGGCCTCACGCTCTATGAATACTCCTGCAAGACCAACTGCCTTAATCCCTCACCAAAGAGATGGGGGGATACTGATCTTCCCTCGTAAGACTTTCCATCTCTGTTACGGAGCACAGTCTTAAGCAGCTCACGTTCACCCATATGGCCAAGCACATACTTTGCATTTGTCTTCTGCTCTGGTGTTAATGATCCTACCAGATGCATCCACATACGACTGCAGGAAATTCACCCAGCATGTGCAGTTTTGGAATAGTGCACCGAGTAAGAGATACCATCTTTCAGAGGGTGACTGTATTCACTCATTCCAGCAAATTTTGGAACAAAAGAAATAGGTGAATTCTCTTCTTCCTTGCAAAGTTTCCTGCTACTGACACAAGTGTTTCTTCAAACAAAGGATTTTCCCCCTCCTCGGATGTCCTCAGACACTGAATTTGTAGTATCTGATAACACACATTTCCATAGCAACAAATAGTGATGACCCAAACACAGGATTATGTGACTTCACTCAGAGTTGAGCAGAATATTAACAAGGATACTGATAGCTAATACTTTCCATTCTGTGGCACCTCCCTGCAGAGGATTTCAGGGAGCTTTACGCACATCATCCCCAATTTACAGATGGAGAAATGAAGAGAAGTAAGTGACCTATTCTAAGATCAAGAAAAGAGGTTGGTCTCAGAGTGCCCAGGAGGGAGGGAAGGAGAAAAAGAGTCACAAACGCCAGGTCTTCTGGACTCCAAGCAACAGTGGAGCTGACAAGGTCATGCTCTGCCCTGTTCCCGAGAGCTGCTTTCCTTGGGATAATATGTGAACCTGGCTGCTTCCCATCCCCTCTCTCTGTCCCCTCAGAGGGTTCTCTGACATAAAATGGCATCTGTAGGTCCAGCTGCCTTCTGTTAGCATTGAATGGGCTGGCGTTACCCCTGCCTAACAATCCCCAAAGGCTTGGAGGTTTCCTTCACTCAAAGTGATTTACTTGAGGTGATGTGAAGGCAGAGGCAGTTTGCAAATACAGGCTGCCTGGCCTCAGACCTGAAATACATGAAATGCAAGTCCAGGAGTTTAAACTTCAGCAAAGGGACATAAAAGATGCAACTGGATGAGCAAGCACCATATAATGCTCTACTGGAGTCAAGGGAGGAGGGAGAGAGATGCCAGTGTCTGAACTTGCACAATACATCATGGAAAACAACCTGTATCTCACTGACGGCAAGTTGAAAAGACTGTTGCATCTTCAGAAAATCAAGGAGTCTTTGAATTTCAAAAGAAATTTAATGAAAATGATAAAAGCAAGCACATTGCTATCTCTCCTCCCTCAGATAATTGGGTGTAAATACCAGCTTCTTTTCATGCACCAAACCTTTTATCTGTAATTATAATTGGCTTCATCCAGATCCACTGGTATCCCATGCAAAGAGAGTTCTGATGGTGTAATAAAATGCCATGTGATTATTTATTTATTATCATAATACGTGTCAGAACAACTTCCAGAGATTTGTCTGGGTTTGGAAATGAAACTCTGAGAGGCTGCTCTTGCTGAAGCCCAAGAAGAGGTCCTTTAGCAGGTCTCTGTGATACCATGCTGTTGTGGTTGTCTGTTCCCTTTGTTTGAAGAATGGGGGGAATTCATTCAATGAAGCACTTGGGCATGAGTTTGCCTCCAAGTATTGTAGAAAATACCTTTAGAAACCTGGAGAAGTTAACCACATGCTTAAACCATGCTTGAAATAAGCTGAGGTTTTCTTTTGGTTTGCTATGAGTTTCAGAAAACCAATAAAGCTTTAAAAGAACAGACCAATAAAACATTCTTTTTCAGTCCTAATAATCTGTTTCACCTGGGACTACTTGAGGACTTCTTTTACTGGAAATTAAAAAGATAATTTGGAGAGAAAGGGACCAGAGTGGAAGACGTTTTTGTAAGTGTGGGTAGGATAGGGAAGCAGGAACTGGATGCTACCTGCATGCCACAGCCCAGTGAGTAGGATGCCCACCTACTGAACGGGAATCCCCTTTTGCTGTACTGGGAGAGCACAATCTTGGTTCTTCCTTCCATCCCTTTGGCTGAGGGCCCAAGCACCTATTTTGCAGAGCACTGATTGGATGAAACCTGGTTTTAGGGTGTCTATAAGAAAGTTGTAGCTTGCAAGGAAGTTGTCAGATATCCCTGTGATGTGACCTCTAACCTGAAGCACATAAGTGGTTTCTTATGTCACTAACACTGAACCAGATATAATGGGAGAAGGACTTTTCAGATCTCCAGATGCATCATGTATTACAAGAGCACCTGAGAAAAGCGTCCTGTCCTCAGTCTGCATCTTCTCATGAGAAATAAGCCTCCCATCACCTTTTCTACTTCCCAGTTGAGATAAGTTTGGGTTTAAAAAAAAAAAAAAGTACTTAGTGACTCTCAGGGCCTTTTAGAGGGAACTAATAATATTCTGTGACAAAAGACTTGACTGGGTTTAGGGTGGAATTTCTGAGTGGCAGAAATCCTTGCTGAGGATTTGAGGCAATCTCGTATCCAGTTGCTGTCCTGGTTTAGGAAATGGTATCTATGTATAACAAAAAAAGGTGTACTGTAAACCAACCGAGTGTTAAAGTTCTAAGCGAGCTCATAAATTAACATCCACTATGAAAGAAAATACGTGTGTGTTACTGCACAGTTATTACACATCTCTGCTGGAGAACAGCTGCAAAATCCCCGAGCAGCTACCGGAGCCACGGGCTCCACTGCACAACTCAGAGAGATTTTAACTATGGTTCATATACCCTCTAGAGAGACAAACTGGGCTTTGGAGGAAAAAAACCAACAAAACCAAGCCAAACGCACAGAAAATCAGTCTTACCTTGGACTTTCTGCATGCAACTTGAGCTGTCAGCCTGTCGAAGGAGAATTCCTTTGGATTATAACTCCAAAGCACATTTTCTTGCAGCTTGTTCTGAAGAGGAGATATTTGCTATTTTTGAATGACAGAGAGTGTTGATAGAATTCGCATTTGTGAAACTGATGGAAAGTAAATTTCTCTTTTGCTCCTGTGGCTGGAGCAAAGTGGACACAAAGTGCTGTGTCCAGATCCTGTCACATTTGTACCTGGATGCTAAAAAGCCTGGATGCTAATGCAGGGATTATAGCATTTTGCATGGCAATTTTTTTCCTGTCAGCTCTATGGTACCTGTTGCCTGCCATGCTCTTCCTACTAGTGCTAGCTTAAAAAAAAAGAGGGAAAGGGGATTTTGTATCAGCCACTGAGCTACGTAAAAACTGTGGAGCAAAGCAAAGCATCTTCCAAATAAATTAGGCCCAGTGGTTAGAAGTGGCTTGGAAGTCAAAGTGTGTGAGGTTGATGCCAAAAACAAGCTGCAGTGCATCCTGCTGAAGTCCAGAGGGATCGTTGTACCCCGAGCTAATTGCAGTGGCCTTGCAAACACCCACCACCACCAGCAGACATTACAAAGCAAGAGGCCTATCAGGAAACCCAAGTGTATCCCTGAATCCTCTGATACATCCAGATATGTGGACCAAAGAAACCATTTGGATTTCTGGACAGATGTTGCCCACATCCCCTTGGATTCCAGTGGGGGCCCACAGGAGTCCCCAGTGCAATTGGACCCTGCTGGCAGACCTGTTGCTCATTGTTTTCTTCGAGTAAAAAGCAGGATATGACGGGCTGAATTTTGCCCTGAATTTTGTGGATAGGATGACTCAGAGACTGGGATATTTCAGGGGGAAAAGAGATCAGGCTGTGTGCTTACTGGGCCAAGGAAGTTGTCTGCAGTGAGGAAGCTGATGCAAACAGCCCTTGCTGTGAGGGAGCCAGCATAGCCTGAGCTCGGTTGCAGGGGCAGCCAGATACTTCTCCTCCTCACCATGTCACTGCAGACATTGCTTCAGTTAAGTTGGTGAAGAAACAGTGCAGGGGAAGTGACTTTGATGTCTCCTGCAGGAAAGTATATATAGACCAGCCCGTGTCTTGTGCTTTACACACATGGCCAGGTCAGGGTGGATATTACACTCAATCACACAAGAGTTGTAACACGATGGACCTGTGTGTGACTGAGAGAGGGACCAGATTCTCAGATGCTTCCTTCCCCACCCTGCCAGAGTAGTGGCATGCACATACCTTGCTTCCTCTCCTTCCTAAACAGCATGGCCATTTCCAGCTCCCAGCAGCGCTCTCCAAGGGCCCAGCTCTGAGCTGACTACCATACACCAGGCTTCATTTCCACCACTTGCATTATATACAATATTCATTCTTACTAGGTTTGGGGTTTTTTGTGACATGGAAGGAAAAATGACTTTGGAAATCCCAGACCATTAGACCTTCAGAAAGGAAAGTGGTCAATTTCTTTGCAAGTTGCCTAAGCCCTTAAGAAAAACTTAGAAGGAGAGGACTATGAAAAGAGGATGAGAATTGAATAAAAAAGAAGGTGTTTCCAAATGAAACAAAGAAAATTCAATATCTTGTTTGATCTTTTCATCATCATCTTCAACCTCTCATATCCTTCTTCTACACCACGTCCCTACACAGCATGTGTTTGCATTTAGCTGGGCCAAAACTATTGGTAAATTCCACCTATTTTCATGAAAAGCATCCATTTCTCCAAAACTGCATTTGTGGGTTTGTTGAATGGACTGTTTTGCGCAGGAACCCCATCCTAACCTCTAACACTTAAGTCAGCAGGAAGCTATAGGTACCTCTTTCTTTCCTAAAGTGGTTATTAAAGCCCTTTTCCATCAAATCCTCCTGGGAGTAGAGATTAAGGAAAGGCTCAAACCTGGGCTGAGCTGTGACATCGCTATTGCTCAGTGGGGAGGCTTGTCCCCAAGGTAACTCGCACTGGAAAAGTTTGTTTGCCATAAAAGTAAACACTACTATAGTAACCTGCCCTGTGCAGAACAGCCCATGCCAGCAAATCTAATAATTCATTGCATTCACAGAAGTAACTGCAGGGCAGATGCACCCAAACTGCTTTTAAATGACTCACTTTTGAGCAGCATGTTGCTCAGTGCACGCTCTTGTTCAAGGCTTAATCCCACTGTCTCCAGTTCTTGCCTGCACTCTGCCCCAAACAGTTCCAGCTGCCCTTGTCTTTCCCATTATTTCCTGACCCAGTCTGCAATGAATCCCAATTTCATACTTGGAGCCTTCACCAAGGCTCTGTATTTTTCTTACCTTATGGTCAGAGTCACTCTCATTACTTTTACCTTGTACCAGGCCTCTCCCTCTGACATGCTTTTCCTCTTCACCTCCTGCTGCCACTTTATTGCCTGTTTCATCTGCCTGGACCAAGCACCCACCATCTCCTCAGACTCTAGAGAAAGCATCTTTGCCCAGTCAGAACAAAAGTCCTCCAATCCCCTCTGCTAAGGGCTCCCTGCCTCTCTATCTGTGTCACATCAGTCATCTCCTCACACAGTTCTTGGGAGTCCTTGCTGCAGGGTATTGGGAGGTTCAGGCATCTTCATGAAGTCAATTGAATTGAATCAAAAGGATTGAGATTATTTTTTACTCTCTCCTCCTGATTTCAGAATCACCTTTGCTGTCTTTTAGGCATCTCTAAGAAGCAGATGAGCTCTGAGGAAAGCTGCAGGGTCTTAGAACATGTTCAGTAGTAGACAGTCCACTTTTACCGATCATCTTACACAGACCAAGTCTGTACAGCTTTTAAGACATCCCTCCACATGTATCTATAAACCCAGTCCTCAGCCATTCAAATTAGGGGCCATAGAGAGGCAACCAATTCTCTCCCTACCTCATGCACACAAAAAGTATCACTACGTTAGGACACCTCATAAATAAAACATATGTCAGAAGTTTTCCTTGCATTGAACACAGTAAACAAAAGCATTCAGTCCTGTGTGAGTGAGGAGACGTGTGTGCCAAGCAGTGCTGCAGGAAATCATGTTTATGCCTGCACAGAAATTGCTCAAGATCATTGTGTCCTTGTGAAACTATTACCTTTGTCCCTTCCCTCTCTCCCCTAACTCCACCATGGCCAAGTCCTGGGAGAGCCAAGGCTCTTTGGCCACAGGGTGGAAACCATGGAAGTGCAGCACATGCCTGGATGCCACTGTCTGTTTGCTCAGTGACTCTGAGCACTCTTCTTATTCCTCCTCCTTCCTGGTTATTCTTTGTCTCCTCTCATTTTTTCCCATGCCCAGATCGCAGTGGGAACTCCTTCCTCCTCTGAAAGGCTGGAGAAATCCCCAGAAGCAGAACATAGCCTCTGGGAGAAGGCAGGGAGCTGCACTCCAGTCCCACCCAGTAGCCACTTGGCAGGGCAGCTGAGAGGATGACTGAGGACAATTTGCTCCTGACATCAGCTCCTAATAAATTATGGCAGGAGTAAGGAGGGAAATGGGGAGATTTCTGGAGATGCCATCCCTTTGTGTGCACCTGCAGCAGGCCATGGCTCAGAGGCAGATCACAGCCCCTGGGGCTCTGCTGTCACAGAGCAAGCAGAGGAGTCCTGGCTCTGTCTTCTGTGGAGGTCAGAGCAGCAACACAGGTCTTCTGCTGGAAAACATCTTCTCCCACAGTGCCTGGAAATCTTCATCCAAAGTGCACATTGTGGGAGGGCGTTGCTGCACCTGGGCCAGGATATATCATACCTGGAAAGGGTCCAAAAGGCAGGACAGCAGTGAAGACAAGTACAAGAGAAGTGCTTTAACTCTTCGTAGAAATGAGCTCCGAGGTGCATTGCTGTACATCCTCTGTACAAGGAAGGGAAAGACACTGATTTTCAGGGTCTGCTATTTTTGGGAAATGAGTGCGGACTCACTTCTACGGTTTTCCATCCTCAGTTTCTGAGTTTTGCTTCTTCTGCTGTGATCAGCCATCATGAGGAGTGTATAGAAAGGGTTGACGAAAACACTAAGTGCAACAGTTGACCCTATTTTAAAGTATCAGCACAAAAATCCTGTCCAAACCATGTATGTTTTTGCATACTCTAGCAGCCTGAAGCAGGACCACAGCTGGATTCAGTCCAGTTCGAAAGCTCAGAACATCACTGACCAATAGCAATGTCTGGGAAGAGATGAAGATGGATGTGACAGACAGAAATCTGACTTCTCTCTCTAATTCTATTTATTGGGAATGAAAGCAGCCTCAATTTTGGTTTTGTTGATGTTGTTTTTTGGTTTGGTTTGGTTTGGTTGGTTGGTTTGGTTTGCTTTTTCTTGGGTTTTTTCTGGTTTGTTTTTTTTTTTTGCTCCTGAATTTGGCAGTCCACAGAAGGGTTGGGATGATACTGAGCATCATCATTTCTCCTCTGTGTCTAATGTATTGCTGAACAACTGTTTTGCAACAAACCTATTCAGAGTAGAGATATCACAAGTCAGGACCTCTTCTTACCAAGGAGAGACTTGTCCATGCACACAGAAGAGCTGGAGCCAAGCCAAACCCTTGGCAGGGCTAACAAATCCGGTGATGTGCCTCTGGGAAGAGGACACTTTGCTCGAGAGGAGCAGGTGATCAAATACTGAAGAGTTCATGAAAATGAAGAGGATGCTTTCATTATTATTTGGAAGGGAGCAGCGATGATAATCACTTCCTCTGTTCACTTCATGGCAGAGAGCAAACATTTGCCACCAATTTATCACTTGCACAGAAACAGAGGCTGGTGTGAAGTGAGAGGGCATCACCTTTCCCTGGACTGACTGTGGGAACAGTGTGAGCTGTCACACACCTCTTTCAGTTGAAGCCACTTCATATTCCAGCTGCCAAACCCTTGCAGAGTTTCGTAGCCCCACTTGCAAAACTTGGAATTATCACTCCTTGGGTAATTAGGTTGATCCCATAGAATGTATATAAATAACACACCTGAGTAAATGAAAAATTACAGCCTGTGCTGTGTCTGTTACATCCTTTGGCAATGCCCTACAATGATAACTTGCTGTCTCTGATCAAGAGAAAATACTGTGACTAACTTAGAAGCAGTATTTGTCTACATGGACCTGCTGGACATCAGGTACGTATTTTGCTCTCTAATTATTTAATATTTAAATATGGGGCTAGGCAGAGAGATGTTAGTGGAAGTAAGACGAATTGTTTCTATTAGAATTTGGAAGACTTGTAAAATTGAGCAGAAAAGTTGCTGAAACATCCTGTTCCACCTTTCTTAGAATAAAGTAATTTATATTTTCCACCATGGAACGGATTATTATTTTGATATCCTACTGTAACATAGATCATAATGTAAGAAAACAGTAATAAAATATAGTACAAAATGGAAACATTGAAAACCAAAAATTAATCAGATCAATAGATTTAATTTAAATCAAGGAACCATACCTTGTGTTTGTTTGTATTCTTTTTCTCAAAGGTTTCCCTTACAGTAGTTTTGAAGTTTCAGGTTTTCAACCCCAATCTGAACAAAGACAAACTCTGGAAATCTTCCTGAGGTGGAAACGTCAACATTCAGTTGATGGACCTTCCAAGATTTATTTTGCTGACCCAACAGACATTACCAGGAAACACAGCATAGCTATATCAGATACAGAGCTCCTGCCATTAGTATATACACAGCTATATCTGGGGTCTCTGCCAACACAGCCATTCCAGCACAGCCTCTGAAGGAGGTACACGGCTTCCATCACTGCTTATCCTGTCTGTTCCTGTTTAGCTTCATATTTCCACACTGGCTCAAAAGTGTGCATTTATCTAAAATAAAATTTGAGCTTTGGATTTCACTTGGCTTGTGAAATTTGGTCCTACCCACTTTTATTTTGTTTGATTTTTTATATGCTTACATATGCACATACATACATGTGCACTCACATATACATAGAAACATAAAATGTTAAAGACAGAATATAAGTTTTTCTAATGTTTTCCAGGTGGTTTTCAGGCCCAACAGCTAAGATCCTTTTTTTGTTGTTGTTTCTGAAGTACTAAGAGGATAAATATTGCCATTTAAAAAATAAACTTCCTCAAAATTGTCCTTTCTGTTCTGAAAGACCATCTTGTTCTTTGGGTGATTTATGATATCAAACTGTAACTACACGTGTATTGTTCAGAGTGTTCAGCAAACAAGACATGAGTGTTTGCAATACTTCAGGGCAGGAAGACGCACAAAACATTAAAACAATCTCCCAGTTCTAGTATGGGCACTTAAAATTCAGTGTCTTCTTTCCTGTTAATTCATCTCATGCTGTCATTGCCTCTTCATTTCTACATAAACGAGCATTGGCAGGCCAGCTAAGCAAGGCATTTGCTGTGCAGAGACCAAAATTGGCTTAAGCTGAGTACATTCCTACTTTTTACAGTGTCGGACCATGGGCCAGGTGGGCCAAAATTGTTTGGTATTTTTTTCTTTTTCAGTGAACTTGGTGCCCAGAAAAGAAATTCTGCCAGATTATTGCAGGCTTCCCATAGCACGGCTGGCAATGTGGGAACACAGGCCAGGTAAAATGCAAGAGTATGATGAGTGTTAGGAAATTGGTGTACCATGACCACGGAAACCACCTTTTGGTGGCAGGGTTGGGCCAGTTCTTTCCCTGGCTCGTTATATCCCGGGGGCTCCCATCAGAGTGAGGGCACCATAGACCTGCTGCCTGAGGAAAACCAGTGTTTCTGTTTCAAGGGGCTGGGACTGGAAAGTCTCCAGAGAGATGAGCAAAGAAATTAGCCTTAAAAGACATGAGACCCGAGAGTATTATGGGAATCCTGAAGGCCACAGCCTGAGGGTTCCTGGGCAAGAGGGAGAGCAAACCCATCCTCCTGCAAGACCACATGCATTAGGGAGAAAGAGAGCCAGTGGGGAGGAGAGGAAACAAAGAGAGGAGTAAAAGGAAGAGCTGGTAACTTGGTTAGAGAACCCAGGAACAATTTGTGCTGGGAGGCATCTCTGGAGACAACTCAGTCCAGCTTTGAGCTGGACAAAGATCAATTTGCTCAGGGACTTGTCTAGTCCAGTCTTGAGGATCTCCGAGAATGGGAAATCCCACAGCCTCTCCGGATGACTTGTGCTGTATTTGACCATCGTCATGGTAAAAAATTTTTTGGCCTTATATCTCACTGGAATTTTCCGTGTTCCAACTTGTGACATTATAGGGCACATTCCTGCTTGCACCTTTTGTTTATGAATCCGTGTAATCCTTTGGCCCTGCTGGCACTCCTTGCCTCCACAGCCTTCTAAAGCAACAAACTCCCCAAGCTGACTACCAGCTGGCCCAAAGGCTAATCCTGATGGTCCAACCCAAGGATGACCTTGAGCTGGTGGTGGGGAGATGGACAACAGATGACTCCCTCTTCATACACCTTCTCCCTCTGTTAAGACTAATTTTTCCATCATAACCTATTTTCTAGGCTGGGAATTAGAGACTAACAGTCCCACAAACATTTGATTTGCCTGAAGAATATTGTAAAGCTTATTAATTTCATCAGTGACTAATTTGCATAAATTTGTTCAGCCAGCACTACAATGGCTCTTTCTGGCCAAGTCTGAGTGAGTTACACATCTAATATTATATATCTCATACACATTTTGTGTGTATTATCTACATGCACATGTATTCACACATACATTCATCACCTTGATGCACGCTTTCATGTCAGGTATGTGAATTATTTTGTTTATATGAAACAGAGTTCCCTCCCTGTGCCAGGATTAAGAAGATCTGTGTTCCTTTCCTGGCTCTCCTTGGGATCCCATGTGATCTGGCCAAGTCATTTCATGTCTCTGTGCCTCTGCCTCACATCTGGAGAACAGGGGCAGTGCTTCAGAAGAAAGTGTGGTTCACTCTCATTGGAGCTGCATCCCAGAGATGCTGAGCGGGAAGAGCAGGAATGTGTCATTATCTGCAGAACAATGGCAATTCTGACATTCCTAATGCCATGGCAATATGAATATTCAAAATAACAGGGCCTTTGTTAGAAATCCTGATTAATCAGTGATTAATATCGCTGTCATTTCCTGTAAACTTAGAATAACCTGTGCTGTGCTCTAATCTGAAGAAAAGGGAAAGAGAGAGGGGAAAAAGATAGTGCTTGAGCATATTAGTACGTGGACTTCAATCGTGTCTATGAACAAAGGCAGGAGACTCAATTATGAACAAACACAGGTTCCCAGTCTGGCCTTATTCCTGTGACATTTATGCTGCTCAGGTTCATGTACTTAACACTCAGCTCCAGGAACCCTCCCTGATTCTCAAGTGCTGCTGGTGTAAAGTGTCAAATCCACCAAACTCCAGGATAACAATTACGCACTGCAGCTATTTTCATCTTTCTCCCGTGGACATGCCGTGCCCCTCTGCTGATCCAAAACTCTCCTCTGAGCCACAGAGCGCACGGAAGACCCACGTTATATCTTGTCGTCACACCTGTCCCTAATTAAGCTGTTTCAACAAGAATGCATCTTTGAAGGACATGCACATATTTCAGTGGAAAATTAAATTATTAAGCACAGTGTTTGGAATGTTTGTACTTCACTGGAACATCTGAAGTTAGCTTTACCATCAAAGAGAGCAGATCATGTAATTGCACTCAAACAGTGTGGCCACGGTACATCTCCAGCACACCTTCTCACCCCATTATGTGGCTCAGACAGAAGAATTTTGCCCTCAAATTCTTGTTATGCACACATATAATGCATATTTTCTTGCTTGACAAAGCTTAACTGTATACAGTTTCTCCACAATGAATTACATCTCCAGGATTTAACTACAAAGGCCCCTTTAGAAACTATAAATGCAACATCGACCCCAAAGAACAAATCCTCCACTTTCACCAAGGCAAAGCATAGAAACCACTTAACTATGGCAAAACATGGGCCACAGCACTAGCAACACCTCCTCAGAAGGGGTCTAGATCTTAACAGACAGACATGTCCTCTTCAACCAAGGACCTAAGAAAAGAATCTAGTTCAGTATCTGGAATAATCAAATGGAAGAGCTGGGGCACAAATTTCATTCATACCTAAGCTCTGTAAATTAAGATGGATCTGAAGATGTGTGTTTCTAAGAGGACACTTAAGCAAAGATAAGCAGCTAAGTACTCACAGCTTTGCTTGTGTCAATGTTATCTGTAGATACTCTTTTTCCACAACACTCTGAGTGACTTTTTAATGTATAGATAGTGTGTTCCTTAAGTGTAGCCTATATACATGCACTGTGAATTGATCTACCGCTAATAATGTAAATTTTGTAGCTTAATAAAAATATTATTCTTTTCTGGATTCTTCTTTCTGATTTTGTTTGATGAAGCCTCTTTAAACATGCTGAATGGAGTATTTTAGCAATGGCTTTTCCATTACTGCTGCACTAGACTGCCCTGTCTGCTGAGAAAGGTGGTGCCTGTGTTTTGGTAGCAGGGAGGGAAGTTTCTTGCCAGAAATCTCACACTTGCAATTCTTAAAAGGGTCAGGGATGGGGACTAAATTTTAAACAGATGCAGATTTTGTTTCCCTGTTAAAACCAGCCAGATGCTTCTGGGTTCTCCAGGCCAGGGACGTCCTGGTGTCTGAGGGAAATTCTGATGTCCTGGTTGTTCATTATTTTCTTCATGAGGAATCACTATCAGCAATGACCAAAGTTAAAGTTTTCACTCTCAGTTCACTCTTTTTCCATCTTCCTCTACCAGTCTTGACAAAATCTCCATCTACCCTGTCCTTAGTGCTCTCCTGATCATGTCTCCTTCCACTTTTACTGTATGATCCTGGCTCTGCCACTTGCTCTTCTGCAAACTCATCCTTCAAGCCCATCCCTGCTCCAGGTTTCCACATTGTTGCTTTCCTCATTTACAGTGAAAAATGCTGCCAGAACCACCTCCTCCCTAATGCCCTTCTGGCCACCTCCTTTCAAAGGGTGACAACCAGTGGGCTGGGAAGGAAGAACAGGATCATGACCCCAGGACTTGATGGTAGTGGGATGGGGTGTGCTCACACTGCGGCCAGGGAGTGGGGGCATCAGCGTGTTTCAGGACTCTTGATTATGGCACTGGAGACATTTCAGTCCACCCCTGGGAAAGGGTGGACACAGCTCATAGCAGAGACAAGGTCTGGTAGTCTCCTTCTGTAGTAAGGTTGTCCTGTTCCAAGTATTAAATCTCACTTGCAAGGGATTCAAGGGTGTTCCTCCTTTGTCTCAGTGTTGTCTCAGTGTCTGCACCCGAGTGCCAGCTTGTAGCATTGACTATTTTCTCCTTATGTGATGCTAGTTGAATGGCTTTTGAAAACATAGGCTAAACAAATCTATATCTATCTATATCTATACCCATACCTATACCTACATCTCTGTATCATGCTCAAACAATCTTAAGTATTGCAGCAACAAAACCAGCAGTAGATCTTTTTTTTTCTAATCTAATCATATTGCTTCTAGCATCTGAAAACTTAAACAAGATCAGCAGTAAACCCTGTATAAAGAAGAATATACAGAGGGATATTTACTTGTTCAAGGAATTTACAGGCAAAGTACAGAAGAAGGGAAATGCACACTGCAGTGATGGGAAATTGAGAAATGGGAGAAATGAAGGCACTTATCAAGGTCATGCAGGAAGCTTGTGGCAGAGCATGGTATAGACTGCTCAATATTCAGGCACCAGCCCAGGCCTTTGCCAAGCAACTATCCAGCTTTTTAAAATATTCATGGAAGAAAGGCAGGCTTGTGCAATGCTCCACAAAGAAGTCAGAACAAATAAGGAGTCATTACCCTACAGTAGGGCAGACTGCAGAAACTGAATTTGAGGGGTTATTATCTGCTGGTAAATAGTTGTAGACATTGCCAAATACTAATTTTAAAATTTTCTGGTCTAAAGTGCTTAGAAAAAGTTAAAAATCTTATTCTCAGGCTTAAGCATTGCAGCACATTCTGTCCGGTGTAGTTAAACTGGCCGTGTCTGCAGTCCAGGATTTATATGTCACTGTTTTATCAGATTTCCAGAGACATATAATGTCTCCTTCTGCTGCCAGTAAAACCAGATGCAGAAGTATCCCTGTGTGTTTATTTAGCACAAGATTGTTAATGGCTGGGAGTAACATACACTGGGGTGTGGCTTCCATGTCTTGCACACAGAAGTCAGCACTAAGAGACCAGAATTAAAACAGACTGAAGCAGAAGTGCAACCAGTTGACCTTGGCGCCAGCAAAGTGGGAAAAACGTTATGAAAACCTGGACACAGGAGCCAGGTCAAGGCTGATTTTTACCCCTTGAAATTCAAAGGTACTTGATATGAAACATTCATATAAGTAAGTTCTTTGCTTTCCGTTTCCTTAAGGAAACAAACTTCCAGGCTGCAGGCAGTCCTTTTCATCTCAGCTTGAAGGGAAGAAAGAAAATCCTGGGTTGGTCTTTTCAGTAAAGAACTTTTTGCATAACTTCATTAAGACAAAACAAGATGCTGTTATAGATTAAAGTAAAGACTTCTGTTAAGCAGGAGGTTAAACAAGCCTTTAAACACAGCTCCTGCTTCATGTGCTAATCCTGATTTCCTGACAGGTTGGAGGTACAGTTTTTTCCTCTGGTTCTACTTGGCTCAGCTTGAGCCTGAGCATCCCTGGTTGAAAACCAGTCTGGCACCTGCAGCATTAACTTTGGGCAAAAAGGGGTTTTTGCTCCAAGATGCCTTTGGTGGAAAAAGTATCATCTTGGTGGTGTTATCTCCTCTCTCACCCTTGCAAAGCTCTTCATCAACAAAAGGCAATGCACCCTGAATTTTCCTGCAGTTCACAACACAGAGGACTGAAACATTCATAACAGAAGGCTCATCCTTATCCCATTTACTGCACTTTGCATTTTGCTCCGCTTAAGTGTTAGGCAGCCACATGCCCAGGAAAGTCGTTGTCTGGGAGAAATGGTGTGGTTGTGCCTCACCACAACAGCACAACAGTTCCAGCCTTGCTGAGGACTCAGACTGGGGTTAAAGCAACAGTGAGAGTCGAAAGACCAGTTCCAGAGTAGGATGAAGGCAGGAGAGCAGTTGGCCCACCAAGGGTAAAAAAAAAGTAAAAACTTCTTTGCTGAGGAAATTCCCGTGTCCAACAAATGCAGCATCCTTACCAGTGTTAAAGTCACCTTTAAAGCAATAAAACTCCTCACTCTGCCTCTGAAGAAGCAGCAGCAATCTCTGATAAGTGGGAAGGGAGGAGAAGAGCATTTTAAGTTCTCATGGTTCCTTGGCTCACACCAGCACTGTTTGATTAACTAGGAGCAAGATTTATGTGCTATAAAGTGCTCTGGGGAGGCTGCTGATGCCAAAGCTCTGCACCTGGGTTTTGAAAGGCTTTCTAAAGTTATGAGAATATCTGTGTATTCTCATCTAGGATAAGAAAGTCCCACTGAAAACAAAAATGACTACTGCTTTTTGGCAGAACAGCAGAGTGCATTTTCACCTAGGAGGTAGATATGCAAAGATACCAACAACAATTAAATGGCCTGGTCCCACAGCAGTTGGATGTGAGCTAGCATTTCATGGCCATTTACCCCTGGGGAGAGGTGTCCCCTTACCCCTGATTGGTCTGGATTTTTCCATACAAGGAACATTAAGGAAATATCCCATTAAATGATTTCAGGTTTTTTTTTTTATTCCTAAATTATTCTACCCAGTATAATCCCATGGAAACTTGCTTCAGAAGACAAAGGAGTTCAGTGTGTCTTAATGGTTAGTGGAGTCACATTCCTGTGCGACATCTGCCTCTAATATGGTTACTTGGGAATGAACACACCAGCAGGATGAGCAGTGTAAGCTGGGGATGTTATCAGTCTCTCAACAGACTTGGGAATTGATTTTCATCAAGTATTGTTTAAAACTATTGTGCTGAGCATTGAAATTGGCCTGTTTTACAAATAATTATGCTGTGGTGATGATGTTTTCAACCCCTCTTAAAAGCCATCAACAGTCTGCAATATCTGGGTGTTGTGCAGGCTTTGTCTGGAAAAGACATCCAGTCTGCGTGACTCCTGTGAGCCCTGACTGAGAGGAGGCTGTTCAAGGGGACGTGTTAACTCTGATTCCCACTGAGCAAGGTTTCTTTCAGAAATGTGCTGCTGCTTATCACCAACTAATGCCACATGTGGGCAGAGTCCTCATTTGATTTGATTCCCATTTCACGGTTGAGCATCGTGGACTAGGATCAACTTTACAGCCTGTGAGAGCTGTGGTGACTTCAGACTACCAACAAATGGGATGGTAGAGGAGAAAAGCAAATGGAGAAGAAACAGCAGGAAGAAAACAGCCTTGATGAAGGGAAGCTGAAGCAAACAGGATGTCTGGGCTCATCTCACCTCTGCAACCACAGAGGCCAAGATTTTAACAAATTCTGGAGATCAGTGGCCTTGGGCAGAGAGAGGGAAGGGGGGAGATGATACTTTAAATGGAAAAGATGCAGCCCACGGAATTTCTTTGCCCTCCTGGTGACCTGTCTGATGCCATGACTTCATGCTGGTGTTCAGGGGTGTGACCTTAGCAGACCATACCTGGATGGCCATGGGGCACAGACACTTCCTCTCAGGGAGGACAGGGCCCCTGGGCTCATCCCCCTGCACTCCAGGAGTGAGGATGGCACCCAAGGAGGTGGTGACTGAGTGGCAGAATACTGGGAGAGGAAGAGGGTTTGGGGTGTGATCAGATGCCTTGGAAGCAGTTAAGGTCTTTAAATTTGGGGTGGGAAAAAAAACTGCTTTTCAAAATCCTTTGGGGTCTCACTTCTGGCCCTGCAGTGTTGGAGGCATTCCCTGCATCATTACAACAAATCCTGAATAGCAACTAGCAAGACTTTAATCTTCTAGCCTTTTTGTGTTGAGGTGCTGCCATTACTTGCTACTGACCCCTCAGACAGACAGACAGGCAGCAGTGCCCTCTGTACTCCCACCTCTGTACTCATGCCAAGCCCTTCAACCACACAAGGTACAAGCACAGAGTTTGCATTCAGTCTTTGAAGCAAAAACAGTATCTCCAGGGCTTCACATGGATTAGGTCATTAGATCTCTCCTGTTGGATAGGAGCTCCCTGAAGGAATGCAAGGAAGTAAACACTGTTTCATCCAACTTTGAAAGAAGTCAAGAGCCATGTATTTAACTCCCACTTGATCCTTCCAATTACTCAACCTGGTTCCAATCTAGAGGGGGTTCAAGGAAGACAGAAGGTATGGTTCTGCGTGCCTATTTGAAGACACTCTCAGCTCAAACTAGGTGGTATTTGACTGACAAGTGGCTTGTCCACAAGCGCCCTCACCATCTGGCTTGTTTCTGGGTGTCCAGGCTCCCTGGGACTCTATGTTCATGTGAACAATGAGTACATAAATTCTCCAAATGTCAGGCACTTCTGGCACTTGCATGTACTGGATGCCTTGTACTTGCTGCTCACTGCACAAGCTCACTGCTAGATGATGCCTATGCCTTTGGAAATGCCTGCAGCCATCTCCAGCCTGTTATCTGCAGGCCTTGTGGTGACCTCACCTGCAAGCTTTTCATAGAGGAGAAAGGTTAACCAGGTTTACCTTCATAGGCTCCAGACTTTTGCAAGTTCTCCCTGTAGGAGCTGAGATAATTTGGCAGCAGGATCACAAAGGTTGGTAGACCCCATGAAAAAATCAGTCTTGATGTGATGGCACTGGAACTTCTGTTTTGTTTTCTTTCCAAAGGGATTCTCCAGCACAGAGATTGTTCAACAGTCTCTGGAGGCATCACCTGTCTTCTTTCAGAGGCTGAAGAAAGGATAATTTTTTTATATGTCTTATGGTGTTGTAGGTATACCTAAAGACCAGTTTTACAGATAAGTGGTCCATCTCATTTTGAAATGCAAAATAGGTAACTATACATGCAGAAGGACTTTTCCAGATTCATACATAACCAGCTGCTAAGTCGGAGTGATCCAATCCAGCACTATCCCATAACCATGAAGTCTGAGGAGTTAAATGTGCTTTAAGAGGAGATATGGAAAAGAGACTGATATGGAAAAGAAACATTTCAGATGGTAAGTTGACGGAGCCTGTAGTGCAGTTTGGGCCTGTGGTATTCCTCTTCAGTTAACATGATAGCCATAAAATTGTATCTACATCCACACACACACTTATGGATATGTATGTGTATTAATTAGTCTGCAACTGGCCTGTAAATGGGATGTTGATGCTGTCTAAAAATGAGACACAGAGCATACTGAGAAGTGCAAGGATTTTATCTGGAGGCTTATTTGTAAAATGCTGACATTTAAATGAAATGTACTTCTTATTTTTTGTAATCTGGATGCCCAGCTAGGGGCAAATTGTAGTGATGCTGCTGATGGAGCTCCAGCAGCACAGATCAGCAGAGAAGCCAGCCCATGCAGAACAATATGAACATCAGTTCCTCTTGTTCCCTTGTGAAAACTGTTGTGATTCCTCTCTCTAATGAAGTGGCAAACCTGTCTTCCAGGATTCCAGCTGGCATGGTATAAGTCTGTACATTATTCTCCATTGATGGTGATTTATGAAATTTCACAAGAGGGGGTTTAACTGGTGCTAAAGAGCTTGATTTCTTGATCCTCAGACAAAATCTCCATGTATGCAGAGAAGGCAGGCTATAAATAATTCCTGTAATGTTTTATCAACGATTCAAAGAAGCAAGTATCATCTGTTAACTTTATTTGCAATTGGTACATGCAGCTAAGGGAAACAAATGAACTGCTGCTGAATTAATTCGCAGCCCATCCAGAAACTTTTTTGCACTTTGTCTGGAAAGTTTCCAGGCAGCAGAGCAGCTGGCATGCAAAAAGTGGGTGGCTTCCTGGGAAAGGGGGTTGGCCTTTTTTTTTTAATAGAATTTATTTACAGAAATACCCACCTTCAATGAGATTTAATTCTGCCAACCTGCCTGGAGTAGTCCTTTTCAAAGAGAACGTGTCGATTCAGACTGGCCTTTGTTTATCGCTGATGAACAGCGATGAGCCTGTGAGAAGATGCAGCCCATTCATTCCTCTCAGTATTCTCCTTAGGGCAAGAAAACCTCCTGGAAGTGTCCACCTCTCTCCTCTGCCACAGATAGGACTAAAGCAATTCCTTTAAACTGAGCACTGAAGTTTTTCATGATCCCTGGGAGAGTGGGCAGATAGTGTGACACTTTTGGGGGTTGCTGGTGGCTGAAGCTGTGGACTCTTTGTGTACCTCTCCCACAGGCTAGTGGGCAGATTTCTGCTGGGCTGCAGGAGTTCCTGTCTAGGGAAGAGCTTTGTAAATAATCTTCCCTCTTTTCTAGGAATGTGCCCAAGTTCTCATGCCAGTTGCCCCACTGTGTTTGCATTGAGAAAGAAATTCTTTTTCCTTCTCAAGAAAAACACTTCTCCCAGAAATGTAGCTACAAAAATTCTCCTTCATCTCTTCTGTACAAATTTTTTTACTGTTGCATGTCTGGGTCAGGCCCCCCATCACACGTGCTGCAGGATATGCAGGATGTGGCCCGGAGCCCTCCAGCTTCCATGGCCCTGAGCTCATGCTTGTTCCAGTGGCAATAACAACACTGCTAATAAGGATAATGACTGCAGAGCTGTAAGAGTATATCTGATGTTTTCATAAGTGATGTAACTTTTCTTGATATGGAGATACCTTTCAAACCCCTTCAGCTATACTTTTTATTACACTTAATTTTCTTTTATCTTTTTTTTGTTTTTCTTTAAATGCACTTCTGGTTCTGGTATAAAACAGCTGACATGCATGTAGACAGACAAGTTTCCACAAGCAATTAAAACTTTGGGTGCAGACACCCGTGTCCTGTGATATTTCTTTTGAGGAAGGGAAGAAACACAATGGGAAAGAAACTGTTTAAACTTTTAAAACAGCAACAATGAAAGTTTAAAGTAATTTCCTAGAAGAGAAAATAATTAAGAGCCAAATCACCTCATTAAGTACAATATAAAACCTTCATCGGTAATAAAAATCCAACCGAATATCTTGAAAACCCTGGAATGCTAAACAGACCCTCAGCTGTGTGGGGATGAAGGTGGCACTGGAGGGAAAAAGGCACACTTGCCACACCTGGTCCTTGCCCAGTGACACGGAGCATGGTGATGTTGCTGTTGAGGCTGCTCAGAAGTGCGTTAGGTTAAAGGGTGATCTTGGTTGCAGTGCCTGGAGCAGCTCCACTAACTTCGGCTAGAAATGCTACTCCAAAATTTTGTCATGCTTGTGGATGGTGGGAGTTTGGCCCATTTGCCCTGGAGCCACCCCCACAGGCAGGCCTTTCCCCTTCCTCCCAGGAGCATGTACGGCATCACTGCAACACATCTCCTGCTGCCGCTGGAGAAGCCAGGGGAAAATTGCACGTGTGATTAAGGCCTGTTGTTTTTATGGATGTTCATAAGACACCACTTTCTGTGACCACAGGAATTCAAAGCTTAGTCAAAGTATTGGAACTAAAATGCTTCCACTGAGACCTTTTGCTTTCAAAAACGGGGGGGGGGGGGGGGAAAAGCAAAATCCTTATCCTTTCACCTATAGAAAGAAATGTGCTCCTGAGCAGCTGTTGGAGGATGTATCCTCTGTACACAGGGCAGTATCCCTTCTCATTCCAACTCAGGGGCTGCTCTAGCACTAACAAGGTGGCTCCATGTCACCCTGGAACGAAGGAGAGCCAGCTTGGAGCTGCAGCCTGCCAAGGTGTCCACCAGTAAGGCTGCTCTTGGGTATGCATCTCTGAGCCTCCTCGGGGACACACCACACAGATTTCCAGAGCCCCTGGGGATTACACCCTCTGTTTGGCACCACTGCTGGTGCTTGCAGGAAGCTCTCGAGACAGCGTGGGCAGGGAGGGAAGGCATGGCCACCACGGATGAGGCTGGAAAGGTGCCCCGGCACGCCGGGCCTGGGCATGCTGCCAGCCTGCCAGGCAGGGGCTCACTGGGGGCTATGGGGGCTGGCTGGGGAACCCCATGGGAAGTGCTACAACAGCACACCAGGGCAGACCAAAGCAACCCCACATTCAACTCCCGCCTCTTCTTGGGTGGGGGATACTTAAAATCTGACTTTTCACCTGGTTCAGTCAGGGCAGAGCCTGGGCATGGCAGCAATTGCAAAGAGCCAAACAGAGGCAGCCCACATCCCTGCCTTGCCAGGGGACCCTGTGACCCTCCTTTGGCCATCACATCACTCCTCACCAGTGCGTGGGATTGCTACGAGCATCGCTTGGATCTCACCCAGAGCAGCCAAATCTGTGCCCTGAGGGAGCTTATTCCTCCTGCACCGTGTGCTCCAGCCAGCTGAGTAACCCTGCAGGAATCAGGCACCGGGGTGTCGGCAGAGCTGCCGGGCACGCGCCAGTGCCCCGCCAGCACCACGGTGTGCAGGGCCCCTCCCCGTCACCCAAAAGCCGCAGGGAGTGTGTCCCCACCGCAGCCAAGAGCGAATACCAGAGACATGAATCCTGTCCTAACAGCTCATGGTTTGCAGAGCTTAATTAAAATGATAAAGCTGCTGCAAGGCTGGGCAGGCTCGCTGGCACGTGGCTGGCGGCGGCGGCGGGCGAGCGGCTCGGCTGGTTCCTCACTGCCAAGGCGTGCAAGCTGGGGAAGGTCTGCTCTGTGCCCGCTCCTCTGCTGCTCATGTTGCTCCTGATGTCTTGGGAAGCAGCTCATCTCCAAGGGTC
This sequence comes from Pseudopipra pipra, assembly GCF_036250125.1. Lineage (NCBI taxonomy): Eukaryota > Metazoa > Chordata > Aves > Passeriformes > Pipridae > Pseudopipra > Pseudopipra pipra. Next base: position 57,203,244 of record NC_087554.1, read on the forward strand.
AGAGAGGGATTCACCCGGTGCTCAGGTCCCACCCTGGCCCAGAGCTTGGCTGAGAAGCCGTGGTGGGCTTAGCCCTGTTTCTGTGCACACTCAGACGCTCACACACCTATATGAAGACCCACTGTGGTCTGCACCAAGGGACACCATCGCTATTTTTCTTTTCACCTTAGGGTTGACCAACCTTTGATGTTGCAGGTTCAGGCAGTTGTTGGGAAGGGCAAAGCACCTGAGGGATTTTCCTGTTTCCACCCCCCGCCAGGAGGGATTCACTTGATCTCCCTGTGGTTTAGAAGAGCCTCGAGATCCACTTCTTCTCTTCAACTGATCCCACCTTCTACCCACATAGAGGTATCACCCTTACACACTGTGTCTCTGGTCCCTCAGGAGAGACCTGTCCTTGGCTTCCACAGCCAGAGGTAGTTCCTCTGAAGTCTGATGGCTCTGCTACACCGCAGCCTAAACTTACAGCCTGCTGCATGCACAAATAACTTCTGTCCACACAAAATTCCCTCAAAGCAGTCCCAAGAGTGAGAAACTTTCCACAGATCTGGTTGGACATCACCACCAGGCAAAGGTACTCCTCTTCCATCTTTCTCACAAGAGCTTTCCTCACATGTCCCCATCCACACTCATTTGTGGGTTTAGGAAATCAGGAATAAATCCTGTAGGAAGCATGTTAATGCAGTTGGAATATCTCTGTGATCCCTCCTCTCTTTGCTATCCTGTTATGTAGTGGCAAGCACAAGTCCCTTTGCTGCCTGTCTGTAGGACTAAATGTTATTAAAATGCAAGTGGTTTGTAAAGGGCCTGAATTCTTACTCATTTTGTATCTGGATCCTTTGCTGTTCTTAAAAATTGTCTGCTTTTCTAATATCCAGCAAGATGTCATGGAACCACAAAAGCCTAAGATACACACATTTACGTTTCCTGGAGCTTTCTGGCTCCTACAGTGCCCTCAGATATTCTTGCTGCTTTTCTTCCTCAGGGGTATAGCTGAGCTGCTTCAAGGATGAATATTCCAACTACAGGCAAAGCAGAGAGCTCTCAGAGGTGGGTGTTAACACTTAGCTTGTAGCTCCAGCTTTCCCAGTGCTCCTTTCGAGGTGTCCAGGCGGCAGATGTAATCCCCTCCGCTTCCCTTGCTGTCCACAGGTCTCACAGTTCTCTGAGGCCACATCACTGTCACCTCCCGGTAAAAAGGGAAACGTCTGAATGACACCTCTGCAATGGGAGAGCAGGAATGGAGATGTGATGGGTGTGTGGAACACCCCGAGTCCACTGGATAGCATGAGTGGTCACCCCAAAACCCGCCAGGAGATGAACTAAGGATAGGATTGCAAAGCTGCTGGCTGAGCAGAGCAGCCAAGTGACTCATTCTTCATCCCCTGCTCAGCTGTTAGAGGACATCCCTGCATCATCAGCCTCTGCTCTGCCACAGATGAGTTGGAATACTGTGGATATATCACTTGTACCTATGCGACATCAGTAGGATCTACATCAAGCACTCTTGCAATGAATGTCCCATCCTGTGCAAGTAAATCACCATTTCTCAATGGCAGAAGAGAGAAACTAAAAGTGGCGTCAAAGACAACCAACCTGCTTTCATGGAGGAGGGAACCCTGAGAATTAGTTCCTCGGTCATAACTACTTCTGCAAACAGGAATCAGGTAAAAGCCCCTACCATTTATTGGTAATGTTCTGTCCTGCCATATTTTTCAATTAACTTTTTCTATAGCTGGGAATAACAGTGTCAGAAATGAATGAACAAAGTATCTGACTGGGAATGGGGCATCAGGAGAGCCAGTCTCAATTTTATCCTGTTTATCCTTCCACACTTTGTCTGTCTTGTCTGTCCAGACTACAAGTGCTTTGGGACAGGCACCATCTTCCAAAATTTGTTTGCAACAATTCCCCTGGGAGGGCACTGAAGAACATAGTAAGTGCTTAGTACATCATAAAATTATTTAGCAAATAACAGGCAGTTGTGAGTCACTGCCCTGTAACACCGTGCCTGGTTTTTGGTAAGTATTTTTATACACAACTAAGAGTTGTAAGGACCTACACCCGATCTTCAAAAGGAGGAACCTAAGGGTCTTGACTCACGTGGAGTTAAAAATGCAATGGCTGAGGCAGGCACGTGTCCTGCTTCTTTTGGATGAGGGACATAAAGAGTACAGCTGGGAGCAGTCCTTGTCTTCAGCTGTCCCATTATATGGTGGCAACCACAAGTCCCTGAGCTCCCATTACTTCAATCTTTTGAGTCCTTTCTGAAAACACAGCTTAATTTCTTGATACTTAAGAATTTATTGGTCTCTTGGTGTTAAAATATATGTTTATTTTGTTGTGTTTGTTTTGCCTTGGTTATTTTCTCTGGCCTCTGAGGAGGACTTTGTGTTTTATGGCCTTGTTTCATGATATAAAAAGGTTTGCTGAGGAACAGCTATGGATCAGCTTTGGTCTGCAGAGCACTTGAGAAGCACCCAGCTGTGGGGACAGCTTCATCTGTGGTCACCTTGTCAGGGAGGTGTCCCATTGCCCCTTCTTTTCTTTACCTGTTGCTCAGCTTTCTTCACTCATTCAACTACCTGCTGCTTTCTCTTTGTTTTCCTACAGTACCAACTGGCCTTGTGTGACCACCGAGGAGGTCCAGCTGGTACAGTCATATCAGGTTTGGTGCTCCTGACCCAAGCAGAGGAGAGTTCACATGGCTGAGGATGTGTCTCCTCACCTCCGAGCCCATCCACCCTTGCACTGCTTTGGCTGATAGTCAGACTTCGTGACAGCTCAGGGGAAAAGCTTGGGCAGTCCTGGCACATGCACATCCCAGGAAGTTGGCTGAGGCCCAGGTGTTGGAAAGCCTATGCATGCACAGCTGATCTGTGAGTTTTTTGTGCCCAAGAGCCATTTCTGTACCTGACAATGTCGGTGGGTCTCAAGCTCCAGCTCTCAGGTCTCTTTTCCGTTTTCTGTTTCAGCAGCGCAAGTAAAACTGCTGCGAGGTGAGATTGCAGCCAGAGGGAGTATAAAGTGGGGGATATGGTTTGTCTTGGTGAACATGAAGATCTGATAAGTGTGGCAGCTGTATCAGCCAGATGTTTCACCGGGTTCAAGGTATCATTTGAAGAGGTGAGATATGGAACCAGCACGTTCTTTCTCTCATCAAAGAGCTTTACATGTACACCCACAGATAAGGGAACAATTTTAAGCATTTATCTGTGATAATGGCAAATTAAAGCAATCACCAGATTTTGTGCCCTCCCCCAAGAACTGTATTGAAATGAGGATGTCTGTGTGACTGCACCAGCAGGAGGAAAAATTAGAAACTGGAAATGCACAGAAACATATGTTACAGTGAAAAAATGGGGGATATTCAGAGGGGGGCTGTGTCCAGGAGAAAGCAAACGCTTCTTAGATCAGACCAATTCTTTGTCCTGTACATATCCATGCAATCCAAACAGCATCACAACCTGACTGACAGGGCTCTGTTTCTATGTGGTACCCCTGCAAAAACCCTTTGCAGACAAAACCAGAGCTCCCAGGCCATCAAGTACATTTTATTCTGGCGAAAAAGAGAGGGCTGCTCGTCCTGGGTCCCAATGCATTCCTCCTGCCACTTCTCCTTAAAAGGCATCACCCACCTGGCCCAATTACGAACATGAACTAAGCAGCCTCACACTCACCCTTGCGTAGCAACTGCTGGATAGTGACAGATTTTCAGGGAATTGGTGGTTATCTGATACATAGTTGAGCAGCCACGTTCAAGGCTATAATTGATCCTTGCTCTCTTTTCTTTGCCACAAGCCCACCTGCTAACTGCAGCTCTTTCCATCAGGTTGTCCTCTAAAAAAAACAAGAAGGGATTAATCTTGTAGCGTAGCTCAAATTACACAGGAGTTATTTGGCAGAATAATATCTGTGCACTGAGCTAAAGAACCAACCTGGGAGTAAAAAATCAAACAGGGCTGTTCTCTTAATGTTTAAAACCTAGAGACGAGGCTCAACTGGTGCCACAGTGTAACAGGCGACACAGAGGGCAGATTTGCATTTTTATTTTCATTTTCAAGGGGTTCTCTTGTGCTGTGACATGTGCTCCAGGCTAATGCTGCTTTACCTTAAACTGCTCCCCTTGGGTGAATTTAACACCTAACAACTCTCGTGTTATTCCAGCTGTAGGCAAAATGTGTGGCACTGTGCTTTTTATTTGAAAAATAAAGGCACGCTGGTGCAAATAAATGAGACTGGAATCACTGATGCTGTGGATTATTTGCAGCTTGGGAAGTACACGAGGTTGAAAAAATACCTCATTTATGGGCGGGTCGCTATGGAGGTTAAGACCTGAAATAGAGTCATTAGCCATGTCCTATAGCTATGTTTGGTAATGTTTCTTAAATTTATTCTTTCTACAGAGATAAAATCACTGTTTTCTTTTCTCCTTTTTCTGGTTTTATGATCACAGAATACATTAACATATATGCATTTCTTTTGCACTTTTATAGTTGCCTTTGCAAGTTTATGAACATGAATTTAACACAGAGGCACTTGGAGACAGAAAGATATCGAGTTACCAGCTTAGAGGAGAGGAAAAAGACCTGGATGTAGATAGCAGGGAGGGAGACAGTGGCTGGAGGCAGCTGAGAATACCGGGAAAGTCATGGAGGATCCGACATGCTTCACAAAACTGCTGCCTGGATCTGCTGGTCACCAGTAGGCAATCCTGAACTCCGACATCAACACCAAGGGAAATATTTTGGGGAAGAAATGATCATGAAAGCATGGCCTGGGAGTCATAATCACTGCTTGACTGCCAGTTCTAGCAAACCCTGATGTCAGGGCAACACAACCAGGGGGAAAATCCTCCTTGGCTTTGGCTTGGGCTACGCTGTCACTCCGTGCCTCTGTCTCCCCACCCGCAGAATCCCTCTTTTCACAGGTCTGTCTGAGCATCTCAGTGAATGCTCACAAGGGGGAAGAACAAGCCTTCAGTAATCGTGGCCCATCTACTTCACAAGAATTGTGCTTTTAGAAGAAGAAAGTGCTTCTTTTTTACAGCCTTACCAACAAATTCACTGTCAAAAGACCTGTTTGTTGGACAGGAGCTCGCAAACATTAAAGCCTGACCTCAGCCATGATTACATGGGACACTGGTGCAGTTAATATCACAGCAGTTCACAGCAATTGGGAAGTAAATTAAACCTCTCTTTGCAGAAGGGGCTGTGCATTCATTTGCCCCTATAAGGTGGGGACATATTAATTTCACAGCTGGGGTAATTTCCAACTTAATGAATTACTACTAAAATGAGAAGAAATAAGGTTTCTCCCACTCATTGCAATCGCCCACGAAGGCTGGGGCTCAGCTGGCGAGCCAGGATCTCTGGGAGATGCTGTCATACAGAGCACTACTCCAGGGGACCGTGCTCCAAACTCTGAGCTTGAGCACCTTATCAAACCACTTACAGCCCACACCTCAGGACCGTGGGAGCACCCTGCAGCAGGATCACCTCCCTGCAGTGGCACATGAAAACAGCTCTGCACACACCTGAGGGAGCCAGGCCCTTGGAAGGGGCAGAGCGACTGGACAGGCTTTAGGTAGCAGAGCAGCCCCACGGAATCAAAATCCACATGGCATCTGTAGCATTTATTCCTTAGCCATCATCTGTGAATTATTTGGATTTTTTAATCTAATGTTGTCTTTTTCTTCCCTCCCCTCCCTGCCCCCAACTTTATTAAGTAATTTATGCATGTGTGGATAGATTGACATTTAATAGGATGCTGGAAAAATGGAATTAAAAACTTCAGGAAGGAAAATCAGGTGGAAAATTAAATTTGATCTTTTAATTGAGACAAATAGGGAGAAATGAAGAGATGTCAAGTGATGATGTGGGGCTGACAGGGAAGTAGAGATAGAGGCACTTAAATATCATATGAAGTTATACAGATTTGCTTTTCTTCAGAAAAAAAAAAGAAAATATTAGAACTTCCTTCAAGTTGTAGATAATTTTCTGATAAATTTAATACCTGGTTTGGCTTTATTGGTTTTTTGTAGACAATACAACAGGTTTCCAGATAAAATGTGTTTCTGTTCCATGTGTCGGGTTCCCCTGTTGTCATTACAACATCTGCCCCAACACAGAACACATCTGCTCCCTGGTCAATGACAGATCTGCTCATAGATGCTTAGAGATTGTTCTTGCTTAAAACATTCTCTCACCTTTCCTAAAGTATCCAACTACATCCTGGGAAAGCTTAGAGAAATAATGGCTATAATTTTACTAAATCTGGTTTGTATTTTTTTGCTTAAAAATCCCTTTTCATCCTAAATTTGGAATTCATGTTGGATTTTCCTAAATATATTTCTAAAAAAGAAAAATATCTCCGTTTCTAACAAGTGGAGACTTTTGGTTTTCCGCTTTTTTTCCTTTCAAATAACAGCATGTCTTTGCTTTATCCTCCCTTTTGTCCTTTTAAGTCCAGTATTATGCAGTTATTGGAAAGTCACAGATGACAGGGCTCGTCACCCTCTTTCTCTGCTGCCTTAGTGTAGATGTCTATGAAAGCTAAGCTAAGCCTTTTGCCCCTTCCTAGAGAGCGTGGGATAAACTGCCAGCTGGGTCTCTCTCTGCCCGCTGTAAAATGAGCCCAGAAGCCCAGCTCGAGTGAGCAGCTCCCTCTCAAATGGCTAAAATTGCGTCAGATGATTTGCACCCAGAGTGACGGGGAGAGAAATGAGACACGGGCGAGCAGATGATTGTAAGAAAGCTGGAGAGAAAATGCAGATTATCATAAAATCTATGTGACATTGAGTGACAAGTGAGGAACAAAGGGACTTGGAATGAAGAGTAAAAAGGAGAAAATAAGTAAGAGAACTGCAATTTCAAGCATTTTAATAGATCAATATCAATAGTTTAAATTATTGATTTTTTTTCAGTACAAAACTCATGATTTCTCGTAGGTCTAAATTCTTCATTTTAGGATTCACTTCTAGGTTTTTTTTCCCAACCTCTGATATACGTTGCAAAATAAATGAAACCCCTGTATCTAGAAGAATAGATTCTGGCAGCACAAACAACTTCCTCTCTCTTTCTCTGCTTCTCTTTTCCAGCTTCGGCTGTTATCATCTGCCTTCACACACGTTATGTGCTGCTTTCCCTGGTTCCAGATGGCCAGAGAGAAGACAGTCAGCCAACAGAGTGCAGGCACTACAGAATAGCCCCATCAGTCTCTGGGAGAGACAATTCATTTTCCCCTTTCTGGGATCATCCTGTTACAGGTTTCCTGACTATGATAGCTGATGGTGTAACTGATGCACTGGACCTTATACTAGCAATTATATGGATAAGCCTGTTCAGCTGCTTATTCCTGCCATCCCCTATCCTTGCAGCATGGAGCATGGCCCCATGTGCTTCAATCTTCCCAGAGCTTCCCTCTTGGGCATGCAATTCACAACCTCCACTTCAAATGTTCTGACTGGTAACAGGATGACCTCAGTGCTACTGCAGAGACTTTGAGATGGAAAAATAGGTAAAAAATATTCATGTTGGAGGGTCATTACATGGGGCCTAACGAGGATGCAGTTCTAAATACTATGGAGCACGGACACAGTCAATTTGTGTAAGTTGGTGCCACAGAAAGGCCCTCTGTCTTGTTTTAGGTAGCAGTGTATTTGGGCCAGTCCTGAGCTTCCCTTTGGGAAGGAGCACCTTGTGTTAGTCTCTGCCCATGCACTTATGGTCCAACCCAATATACTATTTTGTTAAGCTTCTTGTGTGATGGGAGTCTTAAGGGAGAACTGCTAATCCCTGCATGACCTTGCATATGGGTCAGGTCTGGACAGTGGTTGGAGCTGGAGGGAGAGCAACAAAGAATTCACGTGAAAACTCTGTCTGATCCAAGCAGTGAGGCTCTGGGATAGATGGGAATGGAGCAGCCCCAGGAAGGGTTGTCCCGCAACACAAGACAGATAAGTGCTTGTACCACTGGTACTCTGTGGTCCATCTGGGCAGCAGTTGCTTACCTGCATCTTCTCTTTTTGAGTGGTACCTTAGAAGCCCAGGAGTTTTCTGTCATGGGACACTGAATGTGTCAAGCACATCTAATAGAGCCCTTCAAGTGAACAGCCTTTCAAGACCAACCTCCATTTTCAAAGGTAACCTTTATGAGTTTTCATAGAAATCATAGAATGGCCTGGGTTGGAAGGAACCTTGAAGATCATCTTGTTCCAACCCCTCTGCCATGGGCAGGGACACCTTCCACTAGATCAGGTTGCTCCAAGCCCCATCCAACCTGGCCTTGAACACTTTTAGGGATGGAGCATCTGTAACTTCTCTGAGCAACCTGTTCCAGTGCCTTACCACTCTCACAGCAAAGAATTTCTTCCTAAAGTCTAATCTAAACCTGCTCTATGTCAGTTTGAAGTCATTGCCTCTTGTTCTATCATGATACACCCTTGTAAAAACTCCCTCTCCAGCCTTCTTGTAGCCCCCTTTAGGTACTGGAAGGCTGCTATCGTTGTAATCACATTTTCATTGGTTCCCATTCTTGGTTTTCCGAAGGTTGTGGCAGATTTTCAGGAAGTTGCACCATTTTAAAGGGTCACTGGATGAAAGGTTCAACTTGTAGGTCTATATTCAAGTCTTGAAGACTAAGTACAAAGCAGACTCCTAGGCCCATATGGGGGATGTGAGCAAGTGGGACATGACTTCAGGTTGTGCCAACAAAAACAAAAATTCCCTATCAGCGTTATGACTTGCCTTCCTTGACAGTACTATGAATTTGGAAGCTGAAAGAAAAGCAGGGAACTTTGGAAGTCACTATTAGCTATTACGGGAAGTAGTATTGTCGTAGTCAAAAAAATGTGTCCTACTTCCAACATTCTAATATATTTTGTCATTTTTCTGGAAGAGACAAGAATATATGATGGAAATTAGGTTTTATTTTCCATTGTTCATTTCTAGCAGTTCTAGTAGTATCTGCAGAAAACCTGATAATCCCAGCTGCACACCCACACAGAGACCCATATTAGAAGCATATCTAAAAATATTTCAAGCCAACCCCCAGGATTTATTAGCATTATGATGCCTCCTACAGATGCTAAGATTGGGCACATTGGGGTAGTTCTTGAATAAGTGTATGATGAGACATGGTGCTTGTGCTACACCACTGGAAGCCCCAGTGTCCAAGAGAGTGTAAAGGAGGGCAAGGATTAAGAAGAAGTGTCCAAACCAGAGTCAGACTCTTTAGAATTGAGAATAAAATCCAGTTCTAAATGCACTTTTCCTCTGGCATACTGGACGAAGTTGCCTACTCTCTTACATTCATTACTGCTTTACGTCAGTCTGCCATAAAGTGCTTTATCCGTATCTTCTTCCCTTTGAAATGGATATAAACCCAAATACCAGTGGATCCCTGCAGAGGATCTTTAGCCATTTCTGCCAGCTTTGGAACTTCTGATGTACCGATGAGATCAGCCATGACTGATTTGATTTGGTGCTAACACACAGCGTTGCCATGACTCTTCATATTGCAAACTCTTCTCTTCTTTTCCCAAAGTCAAATATGGAAAAGCTGTGACAGCAGCATGAGCAAAAGGATATTGGAAATAATCCTCTTCATTCAGCCTGCATGCAAGATTTAGTGGTGCAGTAGCATTGCAAGGATGATTTCCACGCATCTGATAACACTGTGACACTCTATAATAAAACATATACCTTCTGTTTCATTTTATCCATTTAAGCCCTTTGAGCAACCAGCAGTTGTTGAGTTCCCCACTCCAGCTATTAATAGTCGGGGCAGACCACGTCTGCCTACTTAGATTTATTACATTTTAACTAATCTTGATTGAAGTCTTCATATGTAAAGGCTCCAGGGCAGTCACTCACCAGGGTTACACACAGTGTACACACACACACATACACACACAGAGTTTTCCCTGAAATTATCTCATTAGATCTCACATAATAAACATTTAATGTGAAAAAAACCAGGTTTTGATTTCCCCTTTCACTTACAAAACCTGGACAACTAAGCACAAAGATCACCTCTTTCACCATCATGGATGTATTCTGGACTTTGACCCATGTGAAAATTCCTCTGATGTCTATGGGGAGATTTCCCTGAGCTGGGAAACCTGTGCAGCTCCACAAGTTTTGTCTGTACAGAGAAGCCATGATTCAGAAGACATTACACACTGGAAAGCAGAGAAAATCCTCCCTGATACTCAATATTTTTGCTGAACATTTTCAATTATGGACTATATGCCCAGGGATCTGTTAGTGACATATGAAAACCTGCTCAGGGGAAAATTTGTGATGCAGATTTTCAGCTCAAGATGAGAGCTGAAAAGCCCCATGTATGTATTGCACAGGGATGATGAAAAGACTGATGCTCTCCCCATGGCTGGGAGAAGGGGATTTGGAGGCTGTCATGTCCCTGTGTCCCTCCTTCCTCCCCCAAGGACTGCATGAGTAAGCTGGGTGCCTGGCTGAGGAAGGACTTCTGAAGACTCTCTGAACACTTTGCCTTAAACACAACCTTTCAGTTCCTGTAAGACAAAATATTTTGTTTAATTTCCATGTTTCAGTTTCTATTACTCCAAAAAAAAGTCAATCATGCTCACTTCCTAAAAGATATGTCAACTTTAAAGGTTTCTTGAGAAACATCCAAAACCTAAAAATAAAATAAACCAAAAATACTTCCCATTCTGGGCAAGAGCATCTCCGTTCTTAGTTTCAACCCATGAGTTTTTCCAAGAACTGAATTTGCCAGTGAACGAGCTACACACCAGCAACACACCCTGACTGCAGGCAGCCCTCTCTGGAGGAGCTAGGCAATCTTGGGAGAAAAGGCTGTCACCTCCTAAAAATCCTCAAGACACAGATTCTTTTGCTTGAATCTGATTTTCACAGAATGCCTGCTGCAACCAGTGCTGGGGGCAGGTGTAATCTGGCTGTGGAATCTGGGGATGCTGTCGGCACACTGCAGGACCCTATGAGAAAGTGCACATGAACTATAGAGACCATATTCCTGGAAACTTTGGAAGAAACCTGGCTATTGGCAAAACTCTGCATTTGGGGAGGGGAGGCAAGAAACTGATAAGAAACTGTTTTCCTGACAGTTCAGCAAAAATCCCAGGAGGAATGATAACTAGGGAGGGGCTTGCGTTGTCTGCGGTTTGGCAGTGGGTTATGGCTCAGCTGGGACTTTCCACCTGTTAAAGCCCTCCCATTGTCTGGGCCCAGGACAGAGGTGACAATTTGTTTCCTCTTGCTTCCTTCCTCTGGCACATTGGGGTTTCTGGCCTTTCACTGGAAATGTGTGTTGAGGACAGCCTTGATCCTGCACTGCATGGTGGGGACATGCAGGGCCAGCAGTGGAGAGTGATGCTCACAGGATTGAGGGGGGCTGGACTGGATGGTCCCAAATGCCTTCCCATCCTGCGTTGGGTGGTATCTTCTACTTTGAACCACTGCTTTGACCTGCAAGCTGAGGGATGAAAATTCATGCTGCTCTGATTTGGCAAACAGATAGAAAATTCACCCTTTTACTGATCTTTCTGTCCCCGACTGTTCAGTGTGCCTCTGCCTGCCTGGCCACTGTAAGAGCCTTTCATGAAGAGCTGATGGCTGGTGACACTTGTTCTCAAGAACAAAGTAAAAGGGAGATGTGGGAGTCAGTGTTAGGTGTGGAAAGGTGATGTGGACACTGCTTCAATGCTTGTGTGGATGCTTTAAAAGAGCAACTGGGTGGTTCAGTGATGTCTGCCAGGAGTAGCACTCTGTGTTTGGCTTGTGACATTGGCATACACCCCACATAGCTAAAGGGACCTCCGCATACCCACTAGAATCGTAAAAACATCAGCTGCAGGGGATTTGCATCTAATGTCTTTCTTGGCACAGACAGGACCTCCCCACCCCCAGCAACCAAACAATCCATCCCTCCTATCTGCTTTTGCCATAATATGTGATGCAGATCAGCACTCCCGTCAGGGAGACCTAAACACTTTTATAAGCAATTTCATAAAAAGATGCTTCTCTGAGCCTACATACAGGAGAATCTGGAACAAAAGATACAGCACAGTGACAAATCCATCCATCGCCAGCAATATATTTGGGAAATTTTATGTCTTTTTCTGTCTCACACACCTATTGCAAAACTCTGTACCTTATCAGTTGTTCTAAACAGTGTCCAGATTTCCTCTGTAAATCATTTTTAATTCACAGCCATCACTTTGTGACTGCTAATGACATTATTTACAAGACATTTTTACAGTTACCAGCAGCTTGATGTATGTATATATTCCAGTGAAAAAAAAAAATTGAGCAGCCAAGCAAAGCATGAAGATTAAAATGTTGTTTTAAGACTATTGAGGCACAACAGAGGTGGAAGAAACTTTTGGTGGGAGAAAGAAATCTCAGTGGACATTTTGGAGCAAAGGCTTGGGGCCGTGACTGTGGTCCCTGCTGGGGATTCTGAGCTGGAAAACAGGCTTTGCTGTTTTCAGCCAGCTGGGAAACCTTCTCCGTTTTCCTGGGTGTGGATTTTCCTGAAACACTGTGACTGCAATGTGTTTTCCCAGGGGTTTGCACGGAAGGCAGGAGCCCATGGAGCAGTACTGGTGAGACAGCCGCTGTTGCTAAGCTGATGAGGTGCCCTGGTCTGGGATGGAGTGCCATCCTCATCCCAGCCTGCAGGGACTTGTCAGCAGTGCTGAACCCACAGGAAAGCCAGACCTTGCTCAGGGCTGAGAGCAGCAAAAGCCCTCCCCGAGGTTCATTCCTGGGCTGACCTCAGCATATGGTTGGCCCACAGCAAGGAAATGTGTGTGGGAGAGCAGGCAGGGAAGGGAAGCATAGCTGTGAAGAAGGGGAGAGGCTGAGATGGAAAATCCATGGGCATCACGAGCCCGAAGGAAAAGCCCCAGTGGTAAGTGGTGGGTACCGAGGTGTGGAGGCAGGTCCTTCTCCTGCAAATGGTGGGGAAAGGCTTTTGCAATCCAGGGGAAAGTGCAATCAAGACCTGGCAAAAGTCTTTGTTCAAGTTATGCTTCTTTGATGCTCCTGTGGCCAAAGTACGTTGAAAAGAAAAATCCTGTTTAAAAGAAAATAAAGGGCTTAACAGAGCATATCAATTATATAATAACAATACTTATAAAACCATCTGCTGGCCCCTGATGCCTCACTTAGTTAAGAGCAATTACTTGGTGCATTTTGCTTTCTAAATAGCAGGATGTCCCCTGAAAAAAGCAAACTCAGAGCTGCTTCTTGGGAGAAAAGCAACATCCCATTTGCTGAAACCCTTGCTGTGAGCCAGCACATCAAGGAAGAAGAGCGTTTCCTCAGTTTTTCCTCCTGGAAACCATTTTGGAGGAAGCCTTCCTTACGAAGGCAGAGCGTGCCCCCAGTCCAGTTCCATTCTTTTTAAACGCCACCCCAGGCTTTGCAGCGGGCTTGAGAGGGCTCAGCCAATCCTGGAGTGACAGGAATTCCTTAAAAAATGATCTGCATGCCCCCTTGAGCCCCCTCATGCTTGTGCTCCCCCCACCCTGGGGAGGCAGGAGGACTTTGTGAGGCTGCTGTGGTCCAGACAGACTTGAAGCAGCCCCAGCGGGGTGATTGATGGGCACTGTGGTGGTGGGAGCGCTGAAAATAATCCCAACACATGTTTCCCAGTAGCACCTGGCAGCCAACCAGAAGACAGCACTAGCATTTCCTAAATACTGGAAAAATGACTGTCACCGCAGATGCCTTGCTAAATATAACCTCAGTGAGGTGGCAGCCTGTGAAAGGCTGGAGAGGGGCAGCTACCCAGGACATACATACAGCTCTGGTCCCATCTGAGCCCTGGCTGTCTTCCCGGGACTGCAGGATCTCCAGCACTGCTTGTAGCACAGGCTTCGGAATCACAGACCTGATGAGGAAGTGCCACTCAAGGCGTAGGTGCCAATAAAATGCTGGAAATTAAAAATACAGATCTGTCCAAGCAAAGCAGGCTCTTACTGCCCATGTGCAGGAGGTATGATTTAGGGTGCCTCTCCACGTTTTGGTATCTCTGGGATGGGGTTTTCCCCTCTTTGAGGCCATGGACTTGGGACTACGGATTGTGTGGTCCTCCATGGTGCCTGCTCTCTGCCTCTGCAGAGGGGTCTGGGCAAGCCCCTTTGTCTGGCACTCAGCTGAGAGCTGGGCAGCTTGCACACCTAGAATTTCCTGGCTTTTCTCAGTGTTTCACAGAGCAAAGTGCTACCCAGTGTTGGAGCAGTAGAACACAGTGTTTAATTTTTAAAGGAGATGGGGATTATCCTCCCTAGTGTGCCCCTCTCCCCTTTGCCCCCTGGCCTCACCTCAAGGATTAGTTTACCAGCAGAGTCCAGTGGTTCCTCGGGTGACAGCACTGCAAAGCATCAGTCCTGGGAGCTGCTCTGTATTGTGTTACAGGGCAAGTCAAGGGGTAGTGCTGCCAGTGTTTGCTTTAGCAGCTTGCTGGGCCACCATATGCATCCAGATACATGGTTCTGACTGAGTCTCGTTTTCCCAAGCTGGCTTTTGTAGGGGGGAGTAGAGCTGAAGGGACCTCTTGGGTCAGTCTTGAAATCTGGGATCTGGGACAAGCCCCGCTCAAGGTGTTTCATCCTTCTGAGTCTCAGAGGTGTCATTCAAGAGTCAAAATGGTAAAATAACATGCCTAGATTTGTGCTTCTAAGAGAGAAGAGTTTGTTTGCAGAGGTTTCATGTGCTATTCAGCTTGCTGTCACCCCCCAGTATGAAGTGTATAAGGTCAGCCCTATACACTACAGACACAGCCCTAAGGAACTGTGTCATGAACTCTGCCAGGTGAGAGCCAAAATCAGAATTTTAAATTAGTAGCATTTTTCTTCACTCCCTAACGGGGCTTGTGAGCCATGGGGAGTGACAAGGCAGTGGAAGAGAGCCTTCAAATCTGGGAGCACAGAAAGCCCCCAGTAAGAAAGAGTTACCATCCAAGAGAGCCTGAGTGAGGCTGCAGAGCAAGGCAGTCACTGTAGAATGCTCGTTGTCTTTGTCTAAGTAGCAGGATGAGCAGAGCCCTGAAATCATCATGACCCTGCTTTTACCTGACTGTCACTCAGGTCCCCAGCAGGGACCTGTTCTTCTGTTACCTGTGCTTGACAAAGCTCATGTCATGGAGCCCTTGCTAGAGAACTGCTATCAGTGTTCTAACATGCACAGCAGTCATGCTTCATCCTGCTTTGTGGAAAAACCCACAGATGAGGCAAAAAAAAACCATTAAAAAAATCTTTTCCTGGTTTTGTGTTCTAGGAAATTATGGGAATGTCTTTTGGGGAAGTGACAGGAACAACATTGCTAACATCAAGCCCAATCTTCTAGCAAGCATTGCCCAAGATCAGTCCACTGCCAGATAGGGAAGGGCTCAACAGCACATTTCCAGTCTAGATGCTATAGCCCAGGTTGGCCTCCTTGGTAGAGTAAATGGGCATTTTTCTGTTGGCCAAAGAAGGTTACAGCAGTATGAGATGTCACTACTGGAGTGTTTGCTGGTGCAGCAATCTTTGATTGCTTTTACAATGTCTGCTCTTGGATGTTTGTCATCTAACACTGCCAGAATTTGAACTTTGTGCTGGACCTCAGTTTAATTTCAGCGATGCAGAAAGAGGGCCTGAGTGGAAGATTTGTTTTTCTGGATTTGGCCTTGCCCTTTGATCCTGATCTGTATAAAGCAACAAGTAACCTTTTCACAGTTCTGATTCAGGAGCAGAATTTGAAAAGGAAAAGATTAATCAGCAGAATAGAAAGAAAAGCCCATCCTGTAAACTCTGGGCTATGTCCTTTCTCTATGTGTGCAGAGTGCCTGCTGGGGCAAACTCAGGGATCCTGAAGACTTATCATCAGACAGGTAGACTGCAATGGCAGACTTCCATCTCAAGTCCCTCATGTAACATGCTGGCAGAGGGTAATTCTGGAACTCATTATCTGAAGCTGCCATCTTCTAGATGCAGCTCCCCATACACAGTTCTAAATACTCTTTGGAAATTCTCACTCTTCCCCTTTTTTAAATGATTTAGGCTTCAGCTCATCAAGATGAACAATTAATTTCCAGCCCAAGGAGCACAAGGTTTCAGACTTGCAGGTGTTCCCTCTAATAGGAGCTGTCATAGGAACGGTTCCTACAGCAGAGTAGGTAAACAAACGGATATAGAACACAGTCCTCCGTAGGACAGCTGGTGAGAAAAGCTGTAAGGGCAGAAGTGTCATTTAAACAAAAATAGCTAATTTGGGATCTCCTGTACAGGACACAAGCCTTTAGGAGTTGCCAATGTTCGACCACATTAGAGCACATGGTTATGGCTGATCCATTTTTGTCTCCAGCATTATCTGTACAACCCAGAATGCAGCATGTGAAATTTTTTTGTGCAATGAAATGGGCAAAACCAATCTTAATAAAGGGATGTGCAGCTTCATCAGCACTGCCTGCATTTCTGGGTTTCCTTTTTTGCTGTATGCTTCCCTCCAGCCTTGCTGTCCATGTCCACCTGTTGCCTCTGCTCTTATGTTTCGATTGTAAGCACTTTGAGATGCAAAGAGTTATCTTCATGTGGGGCACTTGTGCAGGGCCTTAAAGCTCTGACATTTTATGTAATGGTCTCCTATAGCAGTAAAGCCTGTAATACATACAAAAGTGTGTGCTCACACGTATGTTCAGACTGCGTGGTGTGGCATTTCATGAACCCTGGTAGGTGGGAAGTGTTGGGGTGGGACCAGCAGGCATGGAGCTGGATGTGGGGGCTGCTGAACCACCTGCACCCCAGCTGGGGGAAGGGAGACATCCTGTCCACAGTAACATCTCCTGCCTATCATGGGGCTCAGCTGTGTGTCCATCCCCAGAGCAAGGTATGGTGCTCCTGGGGAGGCTCTTGGGAGGCTTGCAGCGTGGGGCAGCGTAGGGCTGCAGCATGTGGAGTCAGCAGCCCCTAATCCAGAGTGAAAAGTAAGGGTTTTGGGAGTGAAGCACTCAGCTGAGGTGTGAGTGATGAAATACCACCCCCTTCGCAGCATGTCATAGGATAAACCACCTTCTCAGGGCCTTGCTCCCACTCTCCTCTTTGTGTCTTGCCATCCTTCCCCTCGTCTCCTGCCAGTTTACGTCCTGCAGAGCTGGTTGTGTTCCATACCCATGTTTGTGGTGTGTGGTGGAGTTGGACTCAATGACCCTCATGGGTCCCTTCTAACTCGGGATATTCTATGGTGAAGCAATGAGGAGAGAAAGGGCTCCTTCAGCCCACTTTTCTGATTCCTCCCTGCCTCTGACACAGCTTTCCTCCAGGCAATGAGAAAAAAAGCCTCCTGGCAAATCAGCTGAGCAGGACTCCTTGAGACATCATTGCAGCAAATCTCATAACCTTTTAGGAGATTCCTCAGCATTCCCCCCCCCCCCCCCCCCATGCCTTCATTCAGCATGCTTGAGGATGCTCTCAGGTGGTTTTGGAAGAGCAACCCTCCATGGCTGAGACAAAGAGCTCTGGGTCTCTTCTCTTCAGCCCTCCAGTGGGAAGCTGGTTTCCAAGAGGCATTAGAGGGCACTAAGAAAAATCAGCTGATCAAAAAGCTCCCTTTATCCTCATACTCATCTTCTTTAGGAAGGCCCATTGTGTATCTTCCTTTGCATTCAGGTATTAGCAAAGTTAACAGGCACCTCAGGAGCCATTAGGATTTTATTATTCACACACTTTCCTAATTGTTCACTTCCCAGTGTCTTTTCTTCCTGCCAGGAGATGATAATGTTCCTTGCCTAGAGCCAGATTCCTCCAGCTCTCTGACTAATTTTCCTACAAATTTTGCAGCAAAAGCAGTTGGTTTGTAGACCTGTTCAACACTGAAATTGTACTTTGTGTGAAATTCATGTCCCTAGTTGTAGATGCCTCCATCTAGCTCATTACCATCTAACCTGCTGCTGTCTTTGGCTTCAAGCAGGATTTATCTCATGCTAAAATGGGTGCCCAAAATTAATTACATCCATCCTTCTCTAGAACATGTTGCAGGACTGTGAAGGGAGCTCTGATAAGACAGCAATGCTGTAAACATCTAAATCACAGTGAGATGAATCTTGTGCCACAACTGTTTTTCTCCAGTAACTAAAGTTGGTTAAAAAGAATGTTAGGATTTATAACAAATTCACAGCTGCATTGATCAAAGTCATCAAAAGCCTTGACTTCTTTCTTATTACTCCGGATGAAGAGTTCCTATTAGCTCCTAATCTCCAAAATTATCTTGAACCTCCCAATCCCAGTGACAGGTCCCAAGAAATTTTTATGAAGGTTCTGTATCAGCTTTCTGTGTGTTTGCCCACAGTTTGTTATCTTATCTACAATGAAGTGTCCCTTTCAGTGGCTGAACTGCAGGTTTGGATGCCTGAAGCAGCAGCTTTCCAGGTCTGTAGCTGTGAATTTAGGGCAGGCTGATGAGCTGTACATGTGCTTTGCCCACCCATGTCCACACCAGGGCAAACAGGGCAAAAAGAGAATCGTGGAGTCATAGAATGTTTTTGGTTGTAAGAGACCTTAAAGACCATCTCATTCCAAACCCCCATCATGGGCAGGGACACCTTCCACTAGACCAGGTTGCTCAAAGCACCATCCAAACTGCGCTTGAACACTTCCAGGGATGAGGTATCCATGGCTTCTCTGGGCACTTGGTGTCAGTGCCTCACCACCCTCACAGGGAGGAATTTCTTCCTAATATCTAAGCTAAACCTGCCATTTTTTCAGCTTAAGGACATCCCCTTGTCCTAAAACACTTTATATCCTAATTTCTTCTGAAAGTCTTTTTCACTTTGGTTCTGAGTCGTGAGTTTTCAGTCTTCCCAGTGTCTATAAAAACTTCTAGGGTCTTTAATTTAGTGGGAGACTTTGGTACATGTCAAAAGACAGCCATGTAGTGAGTCTCCCTCCTGAATAAGGAGACACTAAAGACTAGGGCTCTTTGAATAGAGTATTAGTGTTTATTTTAGGTCTTAGGGGCTGAAGTTATGCTCTTGCTGTATGGTTGTCCAGTGGACTGGAGACTGTGAGTCTGCAGATACACACATGCACAGACACACAACTGGTTTGCAAACTATCAATTACAGCACTGAAAAAGAGAGTTCGATATCTGCTGAGACACACAGACGAAGTGGGAAAAAAAATTAAGGAAAAAAAAAAATAAAAAGCACAGAACTGGCAAGAGTACTGCCCAGAAGTAATAAGTGAAGTTTTTAAGCTAAGTTCGAAGACTAGCTGCAACTTGCCACACAGGAAAAAACAGAAGACAAAAGCACCATTATGCTTTCTTAAAAATGTAAGAGTACAGCACACACATTCCCTGACAAGGTCATTAAACATCGGTTCAGAGACCC
Organism: Pseudopipra pipra; assembly: GCF_036250125.1. Lineage (NCBI taxonomy): Eukaryota > Metazoa > Chordata > Aves > Passeriformes > Pipridae > Pseudopipra > Pseudopipra pipra. The sequence continues at coordinate 57,222,624 of NC_087554.1, forward strand.
ACAGCAGCATATGCCCGGGTACAATGGGTGTTTACTCTTTGATTCAGCGAGGTGCTGGTATGCATAGGGGTTACTGTCGCCTGAAGAATATCGTTTTTGGCCCCGTGTGGATCATAACCACTTGGTTTGGTTAGTGCACAGAAATGCGGCTAGACCCACCCCTTCGGATATCTAATTTGTTTGGAATGACAGGCATGTCCTGACTAAAAATTAATTCTGCCAGGTGATACAACTTGTTTGAATTTGCAGGAATTTGCCATTTGGAAAAAGGAAAAACATTTAATTAGGGATGGAGCTAAAGCAGCTAAAGCAGCTAATTTGATCTTTCTATGGAAAAAAATAAATTACAGTTTGAAAATGAGGATTGTGTGCTCTGGGTGAAGCATGGTCCCTCCTTTCAGGTATGCTTTGATGAGGCTTCTTCCCCTGCTAAGAAATGCAGTGTGTGTCTCTGTCAAAGCAATGGCAGCACTGACTTCATCTTGCTCTTTGTCATCCTCCTGCCTCTGACCCTGAGCAGATGACCCAGCCATGCCAGGGATTTATCCAGGGGGCTTCACTCTCCTGTTCAGCTCTTTGTGCGACGAGTCAAAGCCAGCTGCTGTGGCACAGAGAACAGACTTGCCTCTCCAGGGCTTCCCACCCCACGCACCCCTCTGGCTCAGCCTGTGCTCTCTCCTTCCCAGGAAGGAGACCCCCTACACCTCTTCCTATTCCCTGGAGCTGGGCAATCCCTTTTATCCACACTTTTTATCACACCAAAACCCTGCAACAGAAATTATGTGGTGGGGAGCCTGAGTCGGGTGGGCACAGTGCTGCCTGGTCTGGGCTGGCCCAAGCATGGCCATGAGACCACTGCCCACAGCTTCTCTGTGCTCTGGAGAGCCTCAGGGCAGCTTCGAAGGAGCAGTTTGTTTGCCACGTCCTCGGAGCTACCTCAGCCCCTGCCCAGATGAAAAATGAACCTTGCAGGTCGGTTTGACCTCCGGCCCAAAGAAACCCAGGCAAATTTCCTGTTGACTCCAGCACTGCAGATCATTAATAGCACCAAGGACATGTCCCAGCAGTAATGGTTTTTGGGCTTCCTTCTTCTAGGGGAAATCTACGACTCCTTTACTCCTACTGCCTCCCCTGGGACACCCAGCCCAGGAGCACAATTCAGGAGAGCTTTGTCACCCACGTCAGAGGGGTTCGAATGCAGACGGGTTCAGACCCACCCTTCCCCTGGCCACGAGCAGATGGTCTAGACGACTGAAAAACCACATTTTCTGGAAGTAGGTACTCAGAGGGAGTCACTTCCTGACAGAGCTTTTTGTCTTTTATCGGGAGGAGCGCAATCAGAAAAAAAAAAAGCTAATTATTTACTGGATGGAGGGTTTTTTGCTTAAATCTTTTCTCTTTTCTTATTAGTGTCCTTCCAGTTTATTGCTCATCTGTGGCTTTTTTACAAGTTGTCTTTCAGGTGAGGCGCAGTGAAGTGGTGTTACATTCCATACATGTAGGGGCTTAGCAGCCGCTTCATTGTGTATTCAACCCTATAATTAAGACTCAGATGGAAGACTTTATGCCTCTAAAGCAAAGAAATTCTAGGTTTCTTGGCAAAACATTTGGCTGAGTACATAGAGAGCACCTTAAGTACTTAAATGGTCTCTACGTGAGGAAACCTGATGCCAGAAATGATGTACCTTAGAGGCAGGCTGTTGGGAAAAGGCAAACAAACCAACGCTGAAACGCTTGATGTCTCGAGGTGCATTCTTCCTGAGTATTACTTATTTCTTGGAAGATGCTCTGTGAGAGGAATTGTATTCTCAAAAACTGCTTGATGCTGGCACCCGATCTCTGTTAATGTGAGCCACAGAAGGCGTGGGAGTCAGCAAAAACCACACGGCTGGTTCTCAATAAATTATGAGGGACTCGGCCACCGCCTTTAAGAGAATCAATACAGCGCTGCCGTGGTGTGCCAACAGCCAGGAATACTCAATGGGAGGAAGCCAGCATCTTTCTCAGGGCGTGTCCATGCAAGGCTGCAGTGCCTGGTCCCTTCAAGGGGGAGGATGGATGGAGTGAGGCATGGCAGCCGCGGGACTGCGGGATGAGGCTCATGGCAGGTTGGGGCGCTGGCACAGGAGGGCTTTACCCATGAGAAAACCCCTGCAGAGAAGAGGAGAAGCGCGTCTCCTTCAGCCCATAGCTCTGCACGGGACAGCCAAGGGCTGTGCCCCTGGCTGTGGCAGGGCTGTGGCAGTCACAGGCGGGAGGAGATGCTCTGCTCTTGCCAGTGGTGTTTTCCCACCTGGGCGTGCACTCATCATCTCCCCCTGCCTCTCCTCTCTGTGTGCTGCCCTGCAGCCTTCCCTGCATCCCTCAGGGCCTGCTGATGTGCAAATGGGACCCACTGCTGCAAAGGAAGGCTTTGGAGGTGGGAGTCAGCAGAGCAGCCCTGTGACCCACCCCTCCAGGGGGAGCACAGAGCAGTTGGTCTTTTACTTTTTGTCTCCTGCTGGAAGGCAGCACAGCTCAGTGCAGACTTTGAAGCTGGAGATGGTAGAAAGAACACGGTCATTAGACTCTGGATAAGCAGCACAGGTCACCTCTCCCCATACTAAACTGTATCACCCACATGGTGCTCAGACAGCTGGGTGGAGCAACATGGGCTGGCTTAACAGCCACCACTGGGGTAACAAGAGGCAGCAAGAATATTAATGCTAGCAATAATGGTCTCAAAATACTACAAAAAGGGATCAATAACTTTTTTTTGTAGATGGAGAAACAGTGTCACAGAGCGGTGACCTTGTCACTGCCATGCATCTGGCTGCCCGAAGAGCCAGCAGCAGAATTAAATTCTCAGCCCTTGCTTTTCTCAGCCTAAAACAGACTCAGCTTTGCCAGTTTGGCTTTTCTCAGTGTCATTCCAAAATTTGGCAAAGATCCGTGTATCCTCCGCTCACCTCCCCTGTGTTTGGGGTCTATCAAATGTTAAATGAAACAGCAGAACCAGAGCAATAAAGATTTCTATCAATGGGGACCTCCCACTGCACAAGGAATGTATTTAGTTTGACCTTCAAAAGTAAGCATTTTGCCAAATTCAGCCCCAGGTTTTTAGGGCTATCTGTGCTTCTTTCAAGGAGATGGCCAGTTTGTATCAGATGAACCAAATCTGTTAAAATTACAGATGTGAAAAATTTAAACAGCTTCTTTTTCTTTCTTTTTGTTTTTTCGTTATTAGGCATCAGAGTAAATAAGTATAAGCCCTACACGGAGCATCTTGTTGGGGCATACATTGTATATGCTCCAGGGCACAAATATTTTACACACCCTCCCCTTTGATTTTTTTTTAATGGAATATGCAAATCGTGCATGTTTCAGCTGGGATTGTCTCTCTTTGATCTGACTGCTCTCCATCCTGGAATTTCTCGCAGCAGGGAGAAATTGAACTGAGATGTGCAGCTAAAGGGAATTTCACCCTGCACTTTCTGCAAACCTGTCGGGAGCAGCAAACTCGTTGCAGAGGCCTTGGAGGGTGGCAACAGGTTCGAAACAAAGCCTCTGCAAAAGAAGGGCCAGAGAGAGCACTGCTCCAGACCACTGCCAAGGAGGAGCAGGAGGGCTTGGTACCTCCCTCCATGCGAGGATGCACCTACAATGGGGACATACATGAAAGAAGTCATGCTTTCCTTTGAATTGCAATGCCTGTTCTCAGCATGAGGCAGTGATAGCTGGGTCCTGCAAGCATGATATGTGCAGAATGATGGAGAGCAGCGTGTGGCTCTCCTACCCAGGCAAAGACCTACACTAGTCAAATCCCTGTCAGGATCTGCTCTTAGTGCTGTTACCAGTTTGCTGCCTTTGCCCAGCACCTCTTGGCCCCGCAGGGTTTTAAAAGTAATTCAGGATGCAAACATGTCCAGTGGGAGCACCTTCGGGAGTCCCACGAAGCAGGGCAGGGCAGGAGGTCCTCCATCCACAAGCGATTCACAGGAAAATGGTTTTTAAAAGCACAGCGGGGGGAAAGCTGGCGTGAGAGCCACCTGCATCCATCCAGGAGGCCGGGGCAGGCGCCGCCGGAGAGGTCAGCTGGAGCAACAAGCGGTGCCTTGGCTACGCTGCCAAAACAGCTCACGCCGGGGCTTGAATTACCGCCTTTGTGCAAACACCCCGCGCGGCCACCGCCATCAGCTCCTGGCTTTGATGAAGCAGATAGGGCCGAAAGGAAAACAGAACAGGGAGAGAAAGCAACATATGGCGATACGGGTGGATTTGCCGGACGAAACCTGCTCCTGCTCCCGCTGGAGCCAGGGGAAGTTTTGCCTCTGACCCCAGTGACAGCAAAAGTGGAGCTCAGGGGACTGGAGGGGTGTTTTGGCACACAGGGAAATGAGCTGTTGATCGGAGACATATCCATCGCCAGGAAGACCATCCACCTGTATTCCAGGCTGTGCTGCAGCAAACCAAGCAGGTTCAGGAATTTACAAGTTTTCAGAGAGAACCATTTAAGCTGTCGGGAGAAAAATATACTGGGAAAAAGAGGGAGGGAGAAAAGACGAGAGGGAGACAGGGAGGGAGGGAGCCCTTCCTGAATTTGGAAAGCGTTCCTGTTTATTTCTGCTTGCCTGTGGGGGAGAGGGAAGCATAATGAATCATCCCAGCCACATAAAGAGCACAACTAAGATTTTACCTGAGCGAGAAGAACGCTTTTTCATGGCTCATAAATGCTTATTGATTTGTCCTTTTCTATTTGTGTGCCTCTGCATTTCCGGGAGCACAAGTGGAAAGAAAACATCCCTGAAAAAAACCACAACACTATTAGCAGAGGTCTGACCCTCGGCCCCTTGACAGGGATGTAGCCACTTGCCTCCAGCAATGGATTTGGTCCATCCTCTGCTGACAAAAGCAAACCAGCCCCGGCGTGTGGAGCCCCTGGCCTGCAGCAGTGCCCTCCTGTGCTCCCCACTGCCTCTCTCCCGCACACCTTTGCCTTTCTGGAGAGTGCAGGACACTGCCAAGGGTCAGCTGGGGGGTAGCCAAGAGTTTGGCCTGCAGTGTCTTGGGGCTTATCAATGGGCTGTTGTTCAGCTTGGGATTCCTGAGCTTCTTAGTCACATCTTTGCAGGTAACTATAAATCACCTTCTGTAGAGCCTGGGGTTTTGCAATACTTGGCCCTTTGCAATGTTGCCTCTTTTGCAAATAACAAGAGTGGCCATTTTTGCCCTGCTTGAGTCAGGCTTTCCAGTTACAGGCTCTGGTTCACAAAGAATTGTTTGGGCTGATTCTGCTTCCTTGCCAAAGTTATTAAATTTCATTAAAAGCAGCTAGAAACACATTAAGTTCCTCTGTGCTCTTGTTTTCCCATATAAGGAATAGTTGCCAGTGGGGTGGAAAATTGGCAAAAGCATCCATAAAAGCATCACTAAACAGTCTCGGGGAAGAAATCACATACCTGGACGAGTGTACATCCCTGGTCCATCTCACCCTGGTGGGTGGCCTTCCCCCTCAAGTGGGCTCAAAGTTGGTTGCGGGTTCAAACCCTCCTGCTGTTGCTGTAATGGTGATCAGTCCTGCAGAGGCAGGTGAATTCTGGAGTCTCCCTTTCCCCCACATCAAATCACATCCGCCTCTATGGGTGATGGAGTCCCAGAGGACAAACCTGGCACCCACACTCTTCCCCTCTGTGTCATGCCATGCAGTTTCATGGTTCTCCAATTTGACTGGGACCATGGCTGCACAGCTAAATGTGGGTCCCAGGGGATATCAGCTGATGGTTTAGCAGTGCTGTGGCCTTGGCAGGTCTCTGCACAGGGCAGGAGGCCCTGCCACCACTCCCATATGTGCTTCAGGACCGAGGGGATGTGCTGACAACAGAGCTAGAGCTGAGCTGCTTTGCACCAGCCAGGGTATCCTCCAGCCTCAGGTGACAGCAGTGCCACCCCAGGAGCACCCAGCCAGGCTCACAGCCCATACATCCCTGTATGGGACTGCATCACGTCTGTGGGGTTTGGCTCTGGGACAGCTCATCCAATGGCGAAGTGTTTCCACTCCCTCAGCACTGAGCTAATTAGGACAGAAACAAGTGTATTGCAGGCTTTAACATTTACTGCCTCATTTTTCACAAAGTCACTAAAATCATGGAAAACCCCCACGCTGCTGCAGCAAACCATCAGCATGGCTGTCATGTCTCTGTGCCTGGCCCGCTCTGCCCATGGGAGCAGCTGCTGCATCGGCTACTGAGGCTGCTCAGGGTTGGATTTATTTTTAAATTCCTTTTTATTACAGGGATAGTTTTGGCTTTTCCACTTTTCAGGTTCACTCACTCTCTCTCTTGTCGGTGCCTTTCCCTCCCTGAGATCACTTAATAATGCATGACAAGGAGCACAGGCTGCTTGCTCTGCCACAGCAGCAATAATGCAGCGCGTCCCCGCTCCGTGCAGGGTCAGGTTTCTGCCGCTCGGGAATTCGACAGATGGAAACGCTGGGATTCTTTCCATGGCCCTCCTGCCTCCCAGGCCCCCAGGATAGCAGAAGATTATCGGGGGCATATCCCACCACAGTCACAGGCATGGGAGAGAGAGGACCCATGGTGAGGGTGGGGGAGAGGAAGAGAGGGTATGAGTCATTTTAATGAAACTGTTGAAGATGAGACCCTTTCCTCTGCCTGGGAAACAGTGCTAATTAAATCAGTTTGGTTTCTTTAAACTGACTTTTTTTTCACTCTCATGACCCAACTAATTAAAAAATTCAAATTCAGACAAAAAAAAATAAAAACAAGGTCTCCTCATCTCCATCCTCAAACTGATGCTTGTGTTTCCTCTCCTTTGTTTTCTCTGCACCACATCAGCAGCAGAATCCCTCTGTTCCAAGGGATTCTGAAGAAGATGTCCAGACACTGGGGTCTGCCCAGACTCCCTCACCCACTAGGGAGGAGGCCATGATTACAAGATCAAGTGCTTCTGCCACCCCTGAGTCACTGCTGCTTCCAGATACCCACTTCCAGAGATGTAGGGACTGCCCATATGATCAGGCCTCTCCCCTATCCATACAGAGGACACTGCTTTCAGATCAATCCCTTTTGTGCCAGATGCCCCACAGGTGCCAGACTGGTGCAGTAGAGGAGAAAAGGGAATATTGCAAGCTGGTCTGGTGGTAGAGCAATGTGTATCTTACTTCCCTAATCTGTGTTGTCTGGGAGAGCTAGGGTCTTCAGGTTATAGAAGATAAGACAGAAAAACCTGGATTAGGAAAAGCAAAAATGCACATGAGGTCACTGAAAAGAGGAGCAACAGAGAGAGTGTCACAGCCAAAGCTATAAAAGAACAAAAAAGACAGCTCATCTGTCAGGTTTGCGTTCTGAAAACAAAGCACCAGTGGTGGTTTTCTGCGTCATATATCTTTGTTTCTTTATACTGAGAAACATGGATGGGAGCAGCAGGGTGCACAGGCCAGGGATTTGGGGGTTTCAGGATCAAGTGACAGTCCATGCTGGAATGTGCACAGGTGAAGACATCCTGAAACATGGGTTGAAACCACACCCATTCTTCCCCCTGAGTCTGCCTCCCATCACCTCTCACATTCATCAACATTGTGGCATGATGGTTTCTGACTCCAGCCCCAGTCCTTTCTATATGGGGAAAGACCTGGGCTTCTTTGTCTACAGGAGTCATCTTTTCTTCCAAACACCCCAAAATCTCACCTACCTTCCAAATTTCATCCCAGATTAAATAGCTACTTGTTTCAGAAACAGCCGTCTGCCCAGTAATAAAAATATTCATCATCATTTTCATGTAGGAAACATTGCAAAAGCCAAAGCTGGTTATATTTTACAGTTATGTCAGGTGGCTGAAGCAGTCCCACAAAAATGGTGTTTCTGTCAGAAATGGATTGCTGGGACATGGAAACATCAGTGCAGAGGACAGTGTGAAGTTTCGGGGACCATTCAACTGCTTTTGCAGTTGCTTCCAGTGGAGAAAGGGTTGAACAGGAACCCAGTACTTGATGCAGTGCAGTACCAGTGTCTACCCCAGGTGCTCAGCTGTGGCTGAGTGAACACAATGAGAGCTGGTTGGTGTCTTGGCACACTGGGTGAATGCCCTCAGCTGGTGCTGAGACAGGGGCTGCCCCCCATAAGGTTCCTCCTTCTTCATTTGCAACCCTCATTTCATCTCCTGATGCTGCCCCATACGGTGACAAGCAGCTAAATATGAGACTTAGACACATCCATAGTAAGAAGTCACTGATTTTTGTCTTGGTTGGGAGATGTACAGTGCTCTGGGAGCTGAGCATGTGGGAGAGGGAGCTGAGATGCTCCCAAAACCTGAGAGGGGTGGTGCAGCCCCAGTGCTCCATGTCCAGCAGAGCTGCGAAGAGAAGGATGATATAAGTCTTATGAGGATCAGATGAGGGAACTAGGGGTGTTTAGCCTGGAGAAAAGAAGGCTCAAGGGGGACCTTATCACTCTGTACGACTACCTGAAAGGAGGTTGTACCAGATGGAGAGGACAAGACAACAGGACAAGAGGAAATGGCCTCAAGCTGTGCCAGGGGAGGTTCAGTTTGGACATTAGAAAAAAATTTTTTCTGAAAGGTTCGACAAACATTGGAACAGGATGCCCAGGGAAGTGATGGGAGCTACCATCCCTAGAAGCATTCAAAAAATCTGTAAATGTTGTTCTTAGGGACATGGTTTAGTGGTGGACCTGGTAGTGCTGGATAAACAGTTGGACTCGGTCATCTTAGAGGTCTTTTCCAAACTTAACAATTGTATGATTCTGTGATACGTGCTGGGATTTCACATCCCGAGGTGGCAGGGAGGAGGTGGCGTGGCAGTGGGTCTGCTTTGGTGTTTCAGTGACTCTGTTAAGTGAGGGACAGCTGGTGGCCAGGGACATCACTGTGGGGCATGGCGAGCCTCCCCTCGGCTCCAGGGAGGAGGGAAGGGTATAACATGGAACATCAGGCAGGCATATCATTTGACTTTATCCCTTTATGAGGCCACTTTGTGGTCTCTGTCAATCCTAGATGACAAGACTTGTAGATGGAAGCCAGCATTTGCTCCGTGTCTCAGTTTGCCCACGCCAGCCATGTACAGAGGCTTAAAGCGCCTTCGGAACAGGGACAGAGGCTGATCCTGCACCAAAATATGTCACTGCTGGCTGACGCAATCCGGGCAAGAGACAAGGGGACTTAAAGCAGCTCATGAAAAAAAATGCCATGAGACTCGCCTTTAAACCTTGCCTTCAGGCTTTTGGACTTAAAAATAACACACACCATTGGCCATTTATGTTTAGCTCACTGGGGGCTTTCTTTCCTGCAGGAATGCAAGGATTAGATGGTCTTCTCCGCTTGTGCAGTGACTCCACCAGAGTCCTGTGAAGTGATCATGTTCTTCTCTCCTAGAGCCCAGGCTGGATTGGCAGCAGTGGTGCAACAGCAGATGCATGAATGAGATTCCAGCGCTCCGTGTCTGGTCCCAGTGGGAAGGAGGGGACCACTGTGCAGGACAGGCTCCAGGACGGGCTGGAGCAGGACCTTTGAGCTGAGTGAAGACTCCAAGAAGAATGTGGGTGACATTCACGTCTGTTTTGTAGGCAACAAACCCCACTGACTGCAATGCCCTGCTTTCTGAGGGTCAGATCCAGCTGCCTGGCTGAAATTGGTGACAAGCTGCCAGCTTTATTCCACTACCAGCAGTGGAATAAAATGACTGGGAATGACACTAGGAAGTTGTTGTAGAGGTTTGTTGATCAAGGAAGTGTTAGATAGGCAGGTACTTAGCAGGATGCAGCAAAATCATCAGAGTGAAGAGGTCTAACACCGGGCTGCCATTGGAGCCAGGACTGGAGCTGTGACTTGGGGGTGTTGGGGGCTCATAAACTTATTCTGCCCTCAGAGCTGAGTCTGAGCTCTCTGTGATACATCAAAACAGCATGTGGGGTAAAACAAGCCATGGGTCTGGTGCTGGCTCCCCTCCAGTTCCTCCGCAGGACAGACACCTGAGTCTGAGAGATGCAGCCCCTGGCCTCTGTCTAGGCAGCAGCTTGCTCTGTGATTGAGTGGTGAGTGTACATGTGCAGTCCCGAGGCACAATCCCGCAGCCTGACAAGACAGAGGAACCAAATTCAATCTCCTCCTGCCCCACAAAGAAGAGGCTGCCCACAGTGGGCAGCTCATTGCTGGGCCTTCTGGGCAGGAGGCAGTATATTATACAAGGGACACAATAAGGTTTCAGGGCCCACTGACAAGTACCTTGGCTACTGCCAGCACCTCATGGTCTCTCTGGTGTGCACCTTGGGGGCCTGGATGGCTCTCATTAGCCAACTCACTGACACTTTTATTTATTTATTATTTTGATTTTTGGTCATGTAACGATTTGGGGATGCTGAGGAATACAGAAATAAAAGAAGAGGTTTACTAGAAGAGGCCTAGAATGAGCATCCACACAAAACCTGAGAGCAGGTTTGATTCTGAGAATGAACCTGAGATGCGGGCTCTGCATCGCAGCAGAAAACAAGTTTGTCACAGGAAGAGGGACTTGTGTCTTCATCTGTCAGGGGACAGATGAGTGGTGGAGTAGTTCCCCAGTGATATGCCTGGTGATTGCCTTGCAGATGCAGGGAGACAAATGCTGTTCAGAAGGAATTTCATTATCAAGGACAGTGAGGTTGGACTAGGTGCTGGCTGCCATGCTGGGTGTTGATGTGCTTTCCCCAGGTGGTACCAGCCCTCTGTCCTCTTGCAGGAGCAGTCCAGCCATCCAGCCAGAGGGATGCAGCAGCAGGCACTGCTGACCTCTGGTCTGTGTACTTTGGGATAAGGTTCACAGGGGTGCTGCTTCCTCAGAGCTGAGGAAGTGGTTTCAGCCCCGGTAATACTTCCACCTCCCTCCCAACAGCTCAGGACATCAGTGCTGGCTGTCAGAGGCTGCTGAGCTTGCCATGACTTTCATCTTCAGACAGTTTCAGGCTTTCCTAGTGCCTCCTTCTTTTGTTATTTCACCTGCTTTGGGGTCTAGCCAGAACACTTCTGAGGTTCCCTTCACACTAGTCCCTTAACACATTTCACCTCCAACAGTGGTAAGAACTGATGCTGTTACCTTTGCTTCACAGAGCCTCCTAAGGTGCTGTGCTGTTGAAGACTCTGTCATAGTAGCACTCCTACACATGGATAGCAGCCTACTCCAGCCCACTGGATTGCACTGAGATAAGCAGTCTTCCTTCAAACTGCTTCAGCCTTCTACGATCTTTATGGAGCAATTTGTTGTGTTAAGCGTAGGAGGTAGCATGGGGCAGCAGAGCAGTGGTCCTGAAAATATGCTTGTTAGAGAAGGAACATTTGCAAAGGTGAACTTGAGGTGAGAAGAACACACAGCTCAGATGTCAAATGCCATACTGAAAAAGTGTTTGATGATGAAATAAAGATTGGTAAACTCTCTTGTGATGGCTGGTTTGAGAGATCAAATACTACCTTTGGGTTAACTGTAAAAATGTGGAGAATCTCAAGACACATGGGGCTGGTGAAAGAGAGAAGTGGTAGGTGATCATTCATACCAATCTAATAATGCTGGGAATAGTTTGAAACAAATTAGAGGTGGAAAAATGAGAGTAAAAAAAAATAAAAATAATAATAATAAAGAAGGTAGGAAAGAACAACCTGTAGATATTGCTAATATTTCTTGTCCTGTACAAGTGAAAAATTTTCCTCGTGGATAATTGGACTCTCCAGCCAAGTGAGAATGTGTAATTGTAATTCATGCAGAGAAGAAACTCTTGGTTGTCATCATTAGTGATAATATATTAGTACTGGATGTTCTGATGAGGGCCCTCTGTGGTCAAGTAAACATGCCTGCAAGGCTTAGCAATAGTCCCTTCCTTTTAGAGAGCACTTAATTACATCTAGAGAGACCTATTGCACCTTCAAACGTGATAAATTACCCCTGCTGTGCTCCTGACCCTAGAGCCGCCTGTCTGCCGAGCAATGGTAGAGATCAGCAGACTCGGTAGGTGGTTCCTTAGTAAAGTGGAAATCACTTCCACCACCTGAGTCTATCCTTAATGTGTTTTATTTCCACACGCCTTTTCATGGCCTGGTTCTGAGCTGGCCAAATGACACACACGATTTTCTTCTCTCCTGACCTCCCAGCCCATCGCCTAGGTGCAGTTCCCAAGAGACAAAACATCAGGAGAAGGTCTGCCACAATCATTGGCCCAGCTCTCAGGATGAAAGGAAGTAGCTCACCCAGCAGGTCCTCACAGGGCTAAGCATCCCATGAAGATTCATGAAAAAGCCTGTGCTCAACCATTGCACATCAGGAACCCCTGCAGAGTTATTTACCAGAACACTTCCACTGCTTGCCAGGGGAAGAGATTGTCTCAGCCTCTTGAGTCCTTTGCAGAAACTAGCTTGAAGAACAGCAGAACCCCCTGGTGATCCCTCTGTATTTATGCAAATTAAATCTTAACGTGAGAAAAAATAACTTTGGAATATTTTTTCTGGTCACCTTTCTGATTTGCAGCTACAAAGTTTTACTCAGTGGTGCCTATTAATATGTTCCTTGGGAGCCGTTGGGATGGCACTGTTCAGACAGGCCAGGAAGTGTTCGGAGAAGCAAACTGGCTCTCTGAATGCATATTAACCCTCTGAGATAGCTGGAAAGCTCTTTCTTGTGGGATCTGCTAAATACCGTGGTCTAACGGGCCGTTATTTGCTCCTTTGTTCTGAAAGTAGGTGCTGAATGCACACCCTGGCATGACCTGATGCTGTTTGTCCAGACTGCAGGTCGGGCATAGAAATTAAATGAGCACAGACACACTGAGCCTGCAAAAACAACAGGTTCATAAACCACTTTCAGCTGTACACCGAGTCACACAGGTATGGGTCTTGCTTGGGCTGCATTTGCCCTTGTTTCATAGAATCATGGAATCTTTAAGGTTGGGAAAAACCTCTAAAACCATCGAGTCCCACTGTTAGCCCAGCACTGCCAAGCCCATCACTAAACCATGTCCCCAGCTGCCACATGTACTCATCTTTTAAATTCCTTCAGGGACAGTGACTCCACCACTTCCCTGGGCAGCCCGTTCCAATGCTTGACCATCCTTTCAGAGAAGAAATTTTCCCTAATATCCAGTCTAAACCTCCGCTGGTGCAACTTGAGTCTGTGTCCTCTCATCCTATCACTTGTTACCTGGCAGAAGAGACCGACCCCCACCGTCAACAACCTCCTTTAAGTTAGTTGTAGAGAGCAATGAGGTCCCCACTGAGCCTCATTTTCTCGAGGCTGAACAAGCCCAGTTTCCTCAGCCACTCCTCATCAGACTTGTGCTCCAAGTTTCCCACTGACATAGCCCTGATGACTTCACTGCCATATGAACAGGGTAAGAATCCCATGGTAAGTGTCTGTGAACTTATAGAAGGGCTTGAATATACAATAGTGGTGCAACAGGTCTACTTCTAAAATCAGGTGTGTTTCTGTCAAGTAACTGTATGGAAGAGACCGGAGAGGCACAGTCCTGAGTAGATCTGGAGCTGTATACTTTGATCTGCTGCTGGGACAGCAGCTAAGAACACTATAAAGTGTCAGAAAACCCTTATATCACTTGAAAGGAGAGTTATAAACCCTTAATAGCTCAAGGGAAATCAGGTAGGCAGAACCCTGTGGGTGAGGTTCCAGTTCATCAAAGTCTTCCCCCATGGATCAGCACATGGTTTACCCTAAAATACCGAGACCAGCCTGGCAATGACATGAGTATGAGCATTTTCCCAGCTCAGTGCCCATGTGAGTGAACAGATCCATGAGAAAACAACCTTTCTTGTCCTGAGACAGCAATGACAAGGCTTGAGCCAGCCTGCCAGTCTCTTCCAGCCAAGGCAACAAAGCCCTGACTGCACATGCCCATCTGCAGAGAGTTTCTCCATGCCCGTTTCTTCTGGACAAGGCGGTCAGGCCGTGGCGACTTGAGGCTACTTGGGGCGTGCTGGGCCACACACTGGGACAGTCATGGCATCCACGGTGGAGCTGGGGATAGCTGGTGGAGTGAAGAACATTTGCACTGCTATAAGCCTCGTCTCCCCTGCAGGACCCAACTGCAAACTGCCGCTAGGCAAAGAGAAACTGTTTCTCTGCACTCTTAGTTGCTTTTTGTCATATTTTCAGCATTGGTTCACATCCTGTTCTCTTTTCATTGTAACTCTGAACTCCACTCTCTCTGTGTTTTCCAAGCCTGGTGTCCTGCCAGGACATTTCCTTGGGAAATCTCCATGCCTCGAGTCCCTGAGCCTGCGCCCTGCACAGGATGAGGGTACGCAGTGCTGTTTATTTGCCACAGGGCATCAGGGCTTGTGGCTCTGGTTTGCTCCTGCTTGCCTGCACATTCCCACCTGGGATAACAGTATTGTCTCAAGGAGCGGCTGGCGTAGGTAAGGGATCAGGAAACTTGTTTAGTCATGCCGGAATCAGAGCAGGAACTCTCTTATCTGCTCTTATCACGCAGTGCTGCAGTGAGGCTTCCCTAACCCAGCAGTCTCTCCAAAACCTGGCCAGTGCAAAGGCTGCTGGTGTGGGACCACAGATTCTGGTGCAGCATCGTTACCCAAAAATGGATCAGGCTATCCTCCCTGCACTGATGGCCATGTTCTGCTTTCTTGGGGATGCCAGGAAAGCATGGAGGGAAGGAAGAAGTGCTGGGGAAAACCTGTGCATTCATTGCAGCTCCAAGGCTGGGGTCAGCTGCTCTCTTGCAAGCAGTGCTGCATACAGATGCTGCACCTGGTCGTGACATAAACCCCAGGGACGGGGGTTTTGACTACCCACGAGCCTGACCAGGGAGCATCAGGACCTCCAGGAAGAGTAGTTTGGCACTGGACACTTTAGAGAGCATCCATCAGCCAGGAGGTGCCTGTGCTGCCTTACTCCTGCTACAGCCAGCCTTCCTATGCTCATGTCATCTGCTTATGGGTGAGCTTTGAGAAAGCTGAGCCTAAGTTTTGCACTGCTTGAGGGGTCCAAAACAAGACACAAAGTTCACCACAGTGTTTGCCACCCCTCCAAATCCTGCCTGGTGCTGCCTGCCCAGTTTTTGATCAGGAGCAGAGGCAGGTGCCAGGTCTGCTCTCTACTGCAGCCCTTGACACAGAGGGTGGCCTGTCTCAGGCAGAGGTAACCAGGAGCAGCTAATTAACCCTGGCCTAATTTGAAATAATTGCTACACAAAACAGATGCACCCTACACTGGTTAATGCACACCCCACTCCATGGTCAGTTGCCTCCTGGTGCTCCTGGACAGCCAAGGTTTGATGGTGGTTCCTCTGGATCTCTCCTTTTCCATACAGAGGACCTGTGAGGGTGAAAACTCCCACGCTGAGAGATGTCCTGTGCCTCTCTGCCACCAGCTCCATGCATGCATAACGTGATGAGGCAAGAAAATAAAACAGGAGCGTGAATTTCTGGTGGCATTTGAGCAGGAGAGGCTGGTCTTTCAAAACTCCGGCTTCGGGCTCATTTCTGCCCTCCCTCTTCAGAGGAAGTGTCTCCAGATTTTTCTAGGTCTGTTTAAAATAAAAGCTAGTGAGCCTAGCAGATGTATTTCAGCATTTTGCCTCAGACCTTGCTCACCATGAAAATACTGTGATATTCAAAAATACAGGGGTAAGCCAGCAGTTGCAAGCTTTGGGAAGCCTTGGATTGGGTCCAAGTGTGGGCAAAGTGACTGGACTGTTGCTATCAAAGTGTCTTTCTCCCTTTGATACAGCTGGGGCTGCTGTGGCTGTCAGCACCTTGGCAGAATTCCCCCAAATCCAAGAACAGAGTTTCCCATCATGTGAAGACTGCTGTGATTTATTACAGAATAATCTACTGAAAGGGGGTGAAGGAACTGGTCAGGACAGGTAGCGGGGATCATGGTGTCCCAGGCAGGGACTGAAAGCAAATGGGACAAGAGTCTTTAGTGCAGAGCTGGGACATTGAAACAGTACAGATGCAAGGTGTAAGCCTAAGGTTCAGCAAAGCAAGCTGCTGGCTTCAGGCTTGGGCTGTAGGATTGAAAACAGTGAAAGTAAAATATTGCAGAGGAATGGGCAAAGACTGTTGTGGAAAGGAAAACATCATCTTTTCTTTGCTTGCTTTCCTGTATGCTGCCAGGAGCACCAGCAGCTAAGTAGCATCTGATGAGTTGTCCTGCATCTGAGGCATAACCAGCATCTACAGGCCCTTCTTGTCTATTATTTTACAATAAATCACAGCAGATCTTCCCCTGATGGAAACTCTCTGTTTGTTCTTGGATTTAGGAGGTGAGGCACGCTGGGGGCTGGCGGGGCCGGGATTGAATGTGTTTGCACATTCCCTCCCCTTATAGGATTGAATCCCTGTCAGCCCAGTGATGGATGCACTGCTGAGCCAGTGTATCTGATAGCCAGAATCATTAACTAAATTGTTGGAGGGTCAGGGGTTGGAAGGCCCAACACCGTCCCCGCTCCCGGATTTACAAGGTTCCTTTGTCGCATTGTGTGCGAGCACAAGCCGTGCAGGCAGGGAAAGCCACTTGGAGCCCTGACACTGTGGCTGATCCACAGGGGGACGCAGAGAACAAGGGACAAGCTGTTTGCACAGGGATGGGGAGAAAACTGTGGGGCTTGCGTCACTCAGCCGCTGGATCTGCCATATTTTTGGGAATGAATGCAGGATTTCCCCACGCTCGCATCTTCGTTTGAGAGTGGCATTTGCCTCTCCTCTCTGCAGAAGGAGAAAGGGCACCGTGGCTGCACTGGCTTCCACCCCCCATCTTCCTTGCTGCCCTCCCCCTCTTCCTCCTTTGGGAAAGGTCATTTACAGGACACAGCCTGTCTCCCCAGTCCATCAGGGCCTCCCTGCAGTTTCTAGCTGTCACACACATGCCCAGGAACTTTTCTGGAAAATTGCCCTCCATTTACTTACGTCTGACACACAAACACGTGTGGATCCCAGGGAGGCAGATACTTTCCCAGGCAGATGTCTCCAACTGTTAAAAAAAATAATCAGCTGCAAGATGGGATGCTCCTGTTCATCCTGGGGGACAAACTGCAGCAGAAAAAAAGGGATGTGACGGTCCCCTGGCTCTTATGGAGGGTCTGTTGCTTAAGAGGCTATTGAGCCACATTTAATGCACCACTGAGGCATCTAAGAGGAGATTTAGGGACTTAAAATTTGCCTGTGGGCACCAATGCACACTTTGTGAACAAATGTCTGTGATCCTGAAAAGAATGACAAAAGACAGGGAAGAAGTAAATGGTTCAGGTTGGGACAGACAAAGAAATGGGAATGGGACAAAATGGCAGGATGCTCAGGTGGGCCCAAGGCAGGGAGAAAACCCCCATAGATGAAACCCATAGATGAAATTCCTGAGCAGAAAAATGTGCTGCCCAGAAGCTTTGGGAAATACTCTGGGAAAAGTGTAGAGGGAAAATGTGTGATATTAAGTATGTCCACTTCAGTGACCAAAAATACTTTTGCTCATTCTTCTGTGTCACAAGAAGACATTTTTGTCATAGCTTATTTAGACAGCTGCCTGCAAATAATCAGGTTGAGTCCTTTTCTGTCAGGGGAAAAAAAAAAAGGAAAAAAATGGAAAGGAAAAGAAGTACCATTTCTTAAATAAATTGAAACTTTCTGTGGGAACATGGAACTTTCAAATGAAAGTGACTTTGCAAGAAGTTACACTGGCACTTTCCTGCAAAGGTCAGGATATTCTCTCAGCCTTTTCTAAGAGCTTTTTTCTTCTTTTCTTTTTTTTTTTTTTTTTTTTTTTTTTTTGTTTGTTTGTTTGTTTTTTTTTTGTTGTTTGTTTGTTTTGTTTTTGAAACAACTTTTCATTAATTTTTAATGCATATTCTATTACAAACACCAGTGCACTTCTGAAAAGACTGAGCCTGGAACAAGAAGCATTGATCGTATTGATGGAGAATGTTGATTTGACACCTGAAGTTCCACTTGTACCTTTGGAAGAGGATTTCAAATTTCTTTTTTTTTTTTTTTATTACATTCTGGGTTTGAACCAATATTTCAAACTCAGATTCAAAATCACGTAAATTCCCTGCCACCCACTGAAGGAAATTCTCATCCCATGTAGCTTTACTCATTTCTCCCTCAGACCTGTGGAATGTGCCATTGCCAGTGCCTCTGCCAGGAGGAGGGATGAGGAGCTGCAGAGCTGGCAGAAAGCCACTTATGGGCTGTGGGGAATGGGAAAGCCTGCGAGAAAAAAACAAACATCAACCACCCCCAAACATAGATCTTCTTCTTTTCAAAAGCCACGGGTATCCAGAGAGCACTGGGGATTTTGCTCCTGGTGTAAATACATCAATATCATCAACATGATTGAAGAGAGAATTCCTTGGGGAAGATGTGTGAGGAATGTGGAAGGCAGTAAGGTGCAGTGACCCTGTGAGCATCACCTGGTGAGAGGGATGCTGCAGGCAACACCTTCTCCAAGTTTTGTCCAAATAATGTCCCAAGCTGATTGTGGCCTGGGCTCTGGCTCAGGAGAGCTGTGCCACAGAACTGTGACTGCATTAACCCTACTACTTGCTGACCTTTGACAGGAGATATAACCTGTCAACCTACAGTCCCTGTGGAGGTGCAGGCAGAAATGGAAGCAGTAAGGGGGCCCACGGGATATCCAGTTTCATGACACAATGTGGTGGGGATAAAAAACTGCTGAAAAGGGGAATATTCAGAGGCGCTTTTTTTTCAGCTGCTGTTGGTGTGACTCCACTCCGAGATGCCAAAGGAGCTTTGGGAAGCCCTACTGCAGGCTGTCCATCACGGTGACAAGTTGGAAGGAAGGAGACTCTCTGCAGAGAGGATAATAGCTGAAGGACCAGTGGAGGCACACAGGAGATATCAGATTAGAGGGGACCCAAATTCGTGGGCAGTGGAATCCTTGCCAAACAGGTTCTCTCATCTGCACCACCAAAATTTGAGGGCTTTGTGGACATAGTGACTGCACACCATAATGTTTATGGGAAGTGATGCCTATGCCAGGGGCTGGTCCCACACCAGCAGTGCTGAGCTGGCCTGCTGGGCATGTGCTGAGGTCAAAGGCAGGCTGAGTATCCCTCCTCTACAGCTGGCTACAGACCAAACACGAGCCCAGACCAAGGGAGCAAGCCTGGGAATGTATGGGCAGGAGCTAAGCAGATGCCCTCAGAAGGTCTCATTAACTATCCATCAGGTAACTCAGCCTCTGGATGCACAGCAGAAAGGCTAAAGAAAGAAGCTGCACTAAAAGCTGGCCTCATGCAGTAAGTTTTCAGCACATTTTCCTCTCCTGTGACTCCCGTTAGCTGGCTTACTCAACAGCTGGGTGGTGTCCCAGTCCCATTGCAGATGTGTTGGCTCCAAATCCTCTGCACTTGACTACCCATTTGGGAAACCGCCTTGAGGTCACTTAGGAAACCTGGCACCTGCAGGTTTCAAAGCTGTGTCTGATTCAGAGGTGTGCAGGAGCTGCTGCCGTGACCTTGGTTTGTGAGATAACCACAGACATCATCTCTGACAGAAGAGGTGATTAATACTACCCAGGCCACTGCTTGAGCATTTGCAGAATCACCTCTCTCCTCTGCCTGAGATGGGTAATTTTTATTATTTATTTTAGTCATAAGGAAGATGGATTTCTTGTGTTTGTAAGCTTTGGGCTGCTCTGTGGCATCCAATTAATTTTACAGGAGAAAGCATCTGGGTCTCCTGTCCAGATTAAAAGCGACAAACAGGAAATGTTCCTTCTTCTGAAAACTGAAAGATTCACATGAGGGTAGTAGAAAGGTGTGAGTATTCCTTTGCTAGGACTTTATATTTTAAAGGAGAAATGATTTGATAACCAAGCAGTCACCACGCGATGCTCCGTTTCAGTGACATTATTGTGTGGATTGGTGAATGAAATGGTGAAAAATTCATGGCTGGAGTCAGCCAGCTGTGGGCAGATGGTTCCTAAGTTGTCACCTGAGACACAACACTGCACAGAGGGCAAGCAAACACTTCAAACCAAGCTAATAATTCCCAGGAAGGAATTTGTTTGGTGAATGTGAGTGAGGTCCCTGTGATTCCTTGGAATTACTGACTATAGACTTGGGTTTTTCTTGGCAGAGTCGGTGGGGAGTTTTGTTGGGCCTTATTTTTTTTTTTTGCTTATTGTCAGAATTTCAGGTGCATTCTGATGGGAAATGTAAGCTGTGGCATATGATTGTGTGCCCAAATGAACCAAATAAAACTCTGCAAAGGATCTGCATTCAGAGTGGACTTTCTACAGCAGGAAGGACAATTCAGTGGGGATTAATAATTGTGCCCAGGTAATTAGAAGTGGGGGATGAACTGAGCTCCTTGAGGCTCATGTGAAAGAATAAAAAGAGAAAAATAATAAAATAGTCATAATAATGCAATGAGCTTAGTTTCTCAGGCAGTTCTGTGTGTTTATATGAAGTCACACTGTGCCAAAACTGAGAAGCCATGAGTTTGATGGTCCTCTGGTAAAATAAGTATTGCCAAGGCTCAAGTCAGGATTTGGTTACAGCTAGCTCCAGGACACTAGCAGGTCATTGCTCCAAGACACTAGCATGTCATTGCTTCAGGATGTTTTTGTGTCATTGCTCCAGGACAATAAGCTGTCACTGTTTCATGAAGGGAGCAAAGCCCAACAAGGCAATATCAAGTAGGTCTTAATGGGATATTGGCCTCTGGGGTACACTTCTGTTCTGTGATCAACTAAATCCAGTTCAAGGAAGAGCTGCAGATGGAAAGTGACTCTTGTGGACAGAAGGACAACTCCAGAAGTGTGGCCCACAATAAAGATCCAATGTGCTCTCTGCCTGATTTCTAACCTCCAAAACTGGAAGTGAGATCATGTGTTTCCAAAATTTGAAATCAGGCTGAATTCCAGGACCCCTTTAACATCTAGTTATTCTGTCACAGTAGGTACCAGGCCAGACACCAGCTGGCCAGGGAGCAAACAGGTTTTTTTCCCTGTCCCTGGTGCAATCCATCAGTGTTCCTGGATCTTCTCCATCCTGGTGAAGCCAAAGGCACAGGGAAGGTGAACACAGGTCTTGGGCTTTGCCTTGGGATGGAGGGAGGAAGATGTCTCTCCATTCTGCACAGCAAGTTAAACACAGAATGAAGGGGGCTTCCTTTGGATATTGAGCTAAAAAATATGTGGAAAGGAAACCTCTTTTTCCAGTGATCAGCTCTTGCTGTCAAGGTCCTACATCCTGAACTTCCTCACCCCAACCTTCTCTCAGAGATTTAGGCAATAAAAGCACTGTCATAACCAGGTACGAGTGGACCAGATTCTAGATTGCAACTCGCTGTCCCTCCGGAATTTGAGTCCTTTTGGTATTCTTCTCCCTTTCTTTTTTAAGGGCATTTGAAAAGCCCCTACACTAGTGCTTAGAGCCTGCTCCTCCTTCAGTGTTTGAGTCAATACCCCTCCTTGAGCACGTGATGGACTCAAAACACAGCCAATTGCTCCCCACAGTACTATCATCAAACCTGTACTGGCTGGTCTGGGATAACATCTGGGATGCCAACCCCCATGTCCAGTGCAGTACCAGGCCCTGAGTTGTTTCTCTGCCCCCATGTTGTACTTTCATCACGTTTATCAAGTCGTGTCATCTCCGAAGAGCACATGGGTATTTTGTCAGGTTCCACATAGATAAGAGGTCATCTTTTCCTTCCATCTTTCAAAACCCACTGTTTGTTCTTTATTCACTTCCTTCTGCTGATTTAATCTGCTGCAGAAATGAGCCGTTGCATTGTGGCTCCTCTGAGCTCCTGGAGGAGCCCTGCACTTGGGCACCCTCCCACAGAAACCATCAGCTCCTCATTCAGGGTGGCCACCTCCCATGGAGATGCTTGCCCACGACCTGCTGCTGGTAGGATCTCAGTCATAGGAGGGTCTTCAGTAAATCTTATCCCAAAGTACCTGCTTTGGTCAGAGCCTGAGGAAAAATGAAACATCCTGAGTTTTGGAAACAGTTTGTGATAAACCAGGTTTCTGATGCTGATTGCCAGGGGTGTGTGTTACCCACCATGGATGTAAGAGGCAGAGGAGGAGGGCAGACCTTGGAGGCAGGCTCTTAAGAAGCCGAGTCTCTACATAATTTTAGCAAAGAGGACTGAGAGACAGCCTGATACACATGCTCTGAAGGGGTGAAAATATTCAGTGCTGCTGAGGTCTGCAACATTACCAAAGGCATTGGTGGATTAACAGATAAGGACAAGCATATTTGAACCAGAAGGAAAGCACATAACTGAGCTATGATGGTGACCAGTTACTGAGACAAAGAGAAAGAAGAGCTCCCAGTGCCTTCAGAGCGACTTGGACTTCAGTGAAACAAGCTACTGAGTTTGAGTGATTGAGCTCAGTGATCTGTGTAAATCCAGATTTAGCAATTCCTCCTGGCCATAAACACTATGACCCTGCTGGTTCTCACAGTTTACCAGTGGGAAAGGGCCGGATTTGGTAAACTTAGACATAAGTGTCATGTGCTATATTTATACAAAGCAGTGCAACACTCTCCTTGTAGGGGAGCAGTCCTGTCCCTGCGTGGCAGCAGTCACTCATCAAAGGGTGGGAGCAAGTCTGGGGTGAGGGGACACCCCCTGGGAGGGTGGCTGGAAGCCATCCACTGCTGTCTGGACGTACTGGTGGTGCTGGCATCCCAGACTCACTTCTACACTCCCAAGGAAGCTCGGAGGCAGAGAGGGAGGGTTCTCTGCTCCCAGAAAGGCGTCCAGTGCTGGAAGCATCCTGCAATACCCAGGAGCCCAACACAGAGGGGAGTGATGTTTCTGAAGAATGTAGATAAACAGCATCCACATTGCTGTGATCAGATCTGATGTTGCTCTGCTTCATCCTGTATTCATGTAAATACAATTCTGTGAACACCTAAGCTTTGCCAGCCAACCTCATTTGCCCACAAATCCCTGCAATAACTAAAAAATCCAAATGCAAGAAATATATCCCTGCAAGAAATATAGGCTTCGTAACTCCCCAAACCCACTTTGGTTCCAGGTTGTTGCTCCTGCAAGACAGAGGAGGATTTCCAGCTTTGGTCTGGAAGACAGCTTCATCTCCCACATAGGAACCCCTGGCACCAGCCCTCTGTCCCCTTGCAGGGCACACACATGTGAAGCCAGAAACACTGCTAACCCACCTGAACCTGGGCACTATTTTTTTGTAAGAGCCATGGTATTAACCAGACCTCCTGTGAAAGGATCTCGAGCATGAAAGGTAATGCAGGAGTGGTTTGAAACTCACTGGGGAGAGTAATCAGAGCAGCAGCATCACTATAGCAGTGGAGATAAGGGGCAGCCCTCACACCACAGCTGATGAGTGACATGGTTTCTAGCCCTTTCAATGCCTTGAAGTGTTTTCCTCCTTGACTCAAACTAGAAGTAGCACAACTTAAAAACAATTAAAGTCCCCTTGGAGAGGAAAAAAAACCCCAAAAAACAAACCCCAGTAATTTTTCCTTCTATTTTTAAGTCTCACTTCACCACAATAGCTCCAATATTTCACTCCTGATTCAAAGGCGAAGTCCGAGGGAGCAGGATATGCTATAGGGTATCTCTCTTGCCACACTATTCGTGTTATTTTCAAGTTCCTCTCTCCAGGGTTGATCTTGGCAGCAGATCACAGCGACGGTGCAGCACAATGTAAACCGGAGCCATTGTTACTCTGTCTCCCGCTCCTCGTCGCTGCAACAACATTTCCCCGCTCGCCTCCCAGCAAACTGTTGCATGTCCCGTCCTGCTTCCCCCGCCTCCGAAGGCCATTAGGCTCCTGCAGATCAGCTACTCATCTATCCTCCTTGGAGGATCTGAAATAAAGTGGTTTCCCTTTGCTGACTGACACTATGCAGGGTTTTGACGACGTGTCTCAGTGACGGTGGTGGGTGACTGTGCTGCAGGGCTGCCCCATGTTTCATGTTGTGTGCACTGAGCGGGCACAAAAGGCTAGTAGGGAAGCAGGCAGCTATCAAAATGGCCTGAAATTGCTTCACTTTCTTCCATCACCTGGTGAAGGCACAGTGGTGGGTCTGGTAAGAGGTCAAGGAGGTGACCCTTTCTCGTGGGATCAGCCTGTTGTGCCATCTGAGGAGCGTACCAGGGTTTGGACCAATACAGCCAGGTAGCTTTTGCTGATGGATGAGTTGCAATACCAATGCAGAGCCCAGGGCATCAGTCTTCATCAGTGGGACTTATGAAGCTTTTGCTCCAGCTTTTGCTGGAGCTTTTGCTTACAAAATGGTGGCTAATGAGGCCCTGACACACGTAAATATGATGTATCTATGTGTATGCCTCTGGGCTCACTCCATCAACAACTCAAAGCCAACTGCACAACATCAACACGATGCTGAACCTCAGCTGACCCACATTGCTTCACATGGGTGCGTGTTACCCTGGCCCCAGCAGCTGCAGCAGAAGGAGGATCTACCAGCAAAGCCAGCCCCATCCCTGCAGAGCTACTCACAGCCACGCTCTGCCCGGGCTGGTGGTGGATGGCACCCAAGATGGGCTGGGAGCAGCGATAAAAGTGATGTCTGTGGGAGTTCACCACCAACTTCAGTGAAACAGGATCAAGTTTTCAGTCACTTGGCATCCCACTTTATCAACGTGAACTTGTATCTCTTTCTGCTGCTGTTTTTCCAAGGGCTATTCATGGTTCAAAGCTGTAGACAACACTGTTCCTTTCTTCACTCACCGCCACCTAGTTATCTCTGGCAGAGTGTGACTCTGGAGAGAAGCAATTTGAGGGAGGAAATACATTGGAGATGGAAATAGCATGGAAGATACAACAAGGACTCGACTTTCTTGTTTCTTTCTTATTCAAGATTATGTTTCCTGACTGAATCCCTGAAGTCGTTCAAGTTGTTTTAAAAATTAGGAAAGCAACAAAAGAATTTTTTTCATGCACATTGCAGAGAATCCAGAATGATTCAGCTGACTTCCATGGTGTGGAAGCAGGAAATGGGGGTTGGCACTTGGCCCTTGGCTAAAGCATGAAATATAGGGAAGGCCCAGCGGCATGGAGGAAGAAAATTATGTGTCCCAATCAGATAAATACGTTGGAACATTTCTGTCAGCATCCCAGTGCATAGCTCATCGGAAAATCCATCTTGGTCTCTGAAAACTTCAGTTTCATAAAAATTCAGTAGGTGGACAGCAAAATATCAAAATGGACAGGACAGGTTTAGTTGAAAGAAATGACTGATGAAATCTAAAGCCATAGGTTTCAAATCTTGGGTGTGCTCCCATTCCTTTGAAGCCTGCTGGAGCAGTTCATCTGTATGGTGAGGAAGTTTGTCTTCTCATCCTGGGCTTACCCTGAGTTTCCGAAGTTTACACTGGAATTTGGCTCAGAAGCTCTCACCTATTTCATTCATGGAAAGGTGAAGTGAAAAAAGTGCACATAAACACAAGAAAATTTTTATAGTAAGAGTTTTGCAATCTCAACAAAACTTTCCTTGAAAGACTAAAGCCATCCTCCCATGGGTAAATCTCATCTGATTGATTTGATATTTTGAAAAACATATATGTAGACATCAGGTGATAAGTTTGCAATGAATTAACAAAATGAATGAAGAATAAACAGAATAGAAAGAAAATGACAGGAAAGTCGTAAAAACAATAACCTTGAGAAACAATTTAACAAATCCAATTTTTCTCCACTTAGCTGACCTGCAACAATTAAGGCTAAAAGGTCACATAAACCCCAGCGGGAGGGTGCAGTGGCTCTGCTTGGAACAGTCCCCTGAGGATGGAGGGACCTCAGGGAAGCATCCCATAGGCAGAGATCCTGCTGCTGCCCCACTGCCTGGGGCACTTCCAGTGGCCAGGACACTGGGATACAAAGTGACACCAGGAGATGACCTTATCCTCTTCATACCGCTGGGGCTGTGCATTGGAAAGTCTCATTGAGAGAGTGGCTCTGAAGAGATTCAGAGCTGCCAAAAATCCCAGACTGAAACTTTCTATTTTGATCAAATCCAGCATGATCACAAAGCTTTTTTTCCTGCCTGATCCCAAATGGATTTGCAGGCAGGAAAATTTATGAGAAATAAACAGCTAGAGTTAAATAAACACTTGCAGGCCTTTGGCTATCCTGGCAGGGGAAAAAAAAATAAAGTAGAAACTTGACAGTAAATATTAGCAACAGATTTTTAACAGGTGGAGGAATTATCGTATGTATCTAGGAAAGAAAACAAAACAGGCACTCCTAAATCACCAGTGCTGATTTAAACATGAGCTTTTAAATATAGTGTGTGAGCAGCAAATGAGTTCTAATTGAGGAAGGCTTGTAAACAAACAACAGCTTTCATCTGCAGCATCACGCGCGATACAGGCTCTGTGCTGGGGGCTGGACTGTGCCACCACAGCCTGGGCCTGCCAGGGGAGATGGGAACAGGTTCTGATCTCCTCAATGAATTTCAAGGCATCCTGGAGCAAGGAGGAGCAACAAACCTGGCCTCTCACTTCCCAAGGTCTGGATGGGCAAAGGGAACAGCGCCGGATCGGTGAACCAGGGACACACCAGGATCATGGGTTTTCTCCTCATCCAGGTGCTGCAGAAAACCAGAGCAGTGTCTGGAGGCAGGCTCAGAGCAGTCAGACTGCAATGAGGGTCACCTTTTAAAACCACCTTTGAGAGATGTCATTTGCCTTGAAGTAAGAGAGGTGAGGACCCTTCCAGCACCCGTGTGGGCATCTGATCCGTGCCATGTTCACTCATCTGCCTCAGCATCCGAGGGCTAGTGAGCACCATAAAGTGTCTGAGGAGCAATCTGGGAGTCAGACAAAGAAGGGAACGTGGCTGGAAGCAAGCCTCTGAAAGATAGCTGGGGCTGTGGTCAGAAAGGAAAGGTCTGCTGCAGCAAAGCATGCACAGTTATTGCTCAGCCTGTGATGCAAGAGCAGGGGAGATACAGCACGTCAGGAAATGTCTACGCAGTGCAGATACAATCAGGCTGAAAACATGCAGAGCATGCCAAGGAAGTAACCTTGAATGTCTGCTGGTATTTTTCTCTGGAAAGCAACAACAGGATATTACAAAGGGACAGAAGCATGGACATGGTTGCCAGTGCTTACCAAGATACATAAATTACCTGCCCTGGAAATGAGCATGAAAGGGGAGAGTGTTTATGCCCAGTTCCAGACCAGGGATCCTTAAAAGGCCAGCACTGGCTTTGCTTGTAGCAGTGCCCTGCTGAGCTGTCACAGTCAGCTGGATGTTTTGACAGCAGGGTGGTCATATTCAGCATTAGAGTTCAGCCTTTCCACCGGGTCTGCAGGGGACAGGCCATGGAAAACGCTCCGGCTGGAAGAGGGATGTCCCGCAGCGGCCGCGCTGCATGTGCATCAGGCATCTGCTGCTGGGAAGAAGCAGTCAGCCTATGTTCAGTTTTTATTTCTACAAGTTTTAATCTCTCTCTCCTCTGATAAATGATTAATCGCTCAGATGAGCCGAACCAGAAACTGGCAAATCAAAGCCACCCTTTGTTTTGAAAACACGTTGCCCACAAACCCCAGTTTAGCACCATACCCCACACCAGGAGAAACACAAACCCCAGCAGAATATAGCACCCGCAGCTCCCAACCCAAGTACCCAAATTTAGGCATGGAGATAGAGCAGCTTAACCCCGAGGATTGCTGGGACCCATATAGACCACCAGAGTCAATGGAAGCAGCAGGTGCTTGGAAACACTGCGAATCAAAGCACTCATTTAGGGCACTAAATATAGAGCAAAATTTAAACACCCAGGCTGGAAAATGTCGGCCATGTACTCCCTCCACTGCCTGGTGCTGCGGGTCCTGCACACCCAGGCTGCTGCTGCACAATGCCCCTAGAAGGTGCTGGGTCTCTGCTCCCACCACCACTGCTCATTAACAGGCTTTTATCCATGGTGACACAGTGCAAAGAGGGTTCTCCTCCTCACTTTTCTAGAGGATATTGCTGCACTTGAGATAACCTCACTGGTTTATCTGTACTGAAAGTGATGTCAGCGGACTGTCAGAACACCTCCCTGCAGACCCCCCACGTCCGTGGTGCCTCAGGAACCTGCATGAGGGTTGTCCCTGTGCCACCATGCTGGGGACCCTCACCAGGCCCAGGTTTGCATCAGGCACCCCTGGCAGCCCACCAGGGTCCCAGAGCCAAAGCAGCTTCAAGAATGTCTCAAGAGAGCAGAACTCTCTGCTGCCAATTTTTTTTTTTTTTTGGGGGGGGGGCTATAATTTTATTTTAAAAAGAAGAAAGAGGGGTAAGAGAAATAGAAAGGACAGCCTGCTGATCCATGCTCACCTTTTAACTTGCCCAAAAGTTCAACTCCAGCAATTTTCCTTCCCGTTGAGAAGCTGCTGCACTCACCATTCCTATTTTCTTCTCAGAAGCAGAGATAAGAAAATGCTGCAGCAGTTTGAGCCTTCGGTGCCCTGCCTGGGGGAATTTTAGCACCATGGAAGGCAGTCCATGTCAAGGATATCACCTTGGGCAGAGCAAGGGCTGGTTGGCACATCTCCTGTGTAGGCTGCCTTGGGGATTCTGCACTGAACAGTCTGTTCTCCCTCCCCTTTACACCTCCTTGTAAGTAACACATGGAGGATTTTGGAGCATAGCCCAGTCATGTAGACATACATCAGTGAAGAGACCACCAAAGAGGGAAGCACCAGATAAGCCACGTGGCAAAAGGAGAAGCAGATACAAACTGTCCCTGGATTTCTAATCCATAGAGCAGTCAGGTCCTGGGACCACATCTAACAGGGGTACAACAGGAGGGACAACCCTTCATTCCCTGACAGCTACCATACACTATTTTGAAATGATGCCACAAAAGTTTATATGAAACTATGACTCCTGGATACGCAAAACTAATTTTGAGCTGTTTCTGAATGAAGTTATGTTGCTGCTTTTCCTGGCACTGGCAGGTACCAGGACCTAAAAAAGCCCTGTCAGAGCATTTCCTTTGCTCCTAAAACAACAAACTGTCCGAAGCAGATCTTGGACACAGGTAAGCTTTTCATAAGTGGCATCCCCATGATGAACCAGAGCTGATGCTCTCTGATAGGTAATGGTGGGAAGAAGCCTCCTGGGCTGCTCCCCTCAAACTTGAGCAACCGCATGTCTGCCCAGGGCTGGGCACAGGACAACAGTCACCAGGTACCCACCCCTTCTTTCTTCTTCCTTTTGTGTCTCCAACAGCAAACCACAAATGCTGGTGCTGCAGCATGAATGTGGCCATTTTGGCCTCACCTTGGAGAGTGCAGGGCTGTGGATGCACCACTTTTGAGAAAGACTGTGCCAGCTGTGACTTGTTGCACAGCTCTTCAGCAGCAGGGAAATCTAGAAGGGATCAACAGATCCAATGTGGTACCTACCTAACCGTCACCTCAAGATCTTGCTGATGTAGTGCTCCCCAAAACACAGTCCTCTTCCACACTCACTGATGCCCACATCCTTTTCAGACTCCTCCCTGCTGGGAAGGCTGCAGAGTTAGTTCCTCTACTGCCTTGTGTGCACAAGTCCTGGGCATTGGCATATCCCCCCCATTCCCACTCCGCCCAAACAGAATCACAACACTCACCCACACCTCAGTGCGGACCCCCACACCTCAGCGCTGCTCCTTGCAGACAGTCAGGGCAGAGTGAGCTTCTCCAGGGACTCCAGCACTCAAACCAGCAAGGTTCAGACAGCTTTGCACCCTTGCTCTAACAAGAACCAGGCACACACAGAGCCAAGGCTTGAAATAACCATCTTTGCTTCCTCATAAGTCTTGTAGTCAGCATGGGCTAAAAAGCAACTAGTCCACCAGAAAGGATCTGAAGAAAGTATAGAACAGTGCTGGCCTGTGGAACTCATTGTCACATGATGTTGTGAAGGCCTAAAGCATAAAAAGGATGATATGATGCCATGGAGGAGCGATACCTATCAAATACATCTGGCTCAGGAACCCCATAAACCACTGAGCAACAGAAGCTGGATGGGTGTGAGAAGGGCTTATGCTGCAATTTACTGCTCTCTTGCACTTTCTGTAAGCATCTTCCTCTGGCCACTGCAGGACAGAGGATACCAGACTGTGTGGACCTTTGATCTGCACCAGTACAGCTGTTGGCTGAACCAACTTCCACCCACAGGTAGGGCTTCGTTAATTAATAGGTGGGGTTATGCCCAGAGTTATGCCTCCAGGCAGATGGCCAAGCCTTCAAAGGGCCTTCTGTATGCCGCTGCCACAGCAGTTTCCAAACCTGCTCCACAGCTCCCTGCTCAACCTTCTTCCATCCATAGTCTATCAGTGCAGCAAATCTGCCAAAGAAGTCCCCTCCAACCCAAGCCTCCTTCAGATGGGTGGGAGAGAAGATAGGCTAGCAGCTGAGAAAGATCTACAAGTTAACAAGACTCTCCCTACCAAACAGAGCTGAAGGATTTGCATTTCATTGTTTTGGGTTTTTTTGGTTTGTTTTTGTTGTTTTTTTTTTTTTTTTTTTTTTTTTTTTTTGCAGAACACTGGAAAGTGTTCTTGGGAACCCAAGGGTCAGAAAACATTGTGCCTCCCTAGTCCCATTTACACCTGGAAAGTGGTCCCTCTGTGTTATCCACCACTGGAAAAAAAAAAAAAAAGAAATCTTAGTTTGGGTTTCAGAAAAGCACACGTTCCTTGTGTCTCTTAAGAGTAATACGGATGGAGTATATTACTCTGAGCAAAACCACAGCATCTCCTAAATGCTGCTTAAGGTTTCTGTGATTTTTTTTGTTTGTTTGTTTTTGCCCATCCAGAAAAAACTGAAGCAGCTTTGGTGCTAGGGAAAAAATTAACTAAAGTTCCTCCCCTGAGCTTCTAAAGAGTGGGTCATTTGTCCCTCAAGCTAGTTGATTTCCACACTCCTTTCATAAAGGTATTGCAAAGTATCCTTTGAGAAGGATGTCCCACACAATTGTAGGAATGGGTTACAGGTATGAACTATGGGACTTGTTATTGGCTGCAAAAATCATGAAGATGACAGTATTCAGTCTGTGGAAAATTACATGCCTGATGAATGGAGATCTTATAGCACCTTCCAGTTCCTAAAGGCATGTACTGGCAGGACAAAGGGGAAAGGCTTTAAACTGAAGATTTAGATTAGATATTAGGGAGAAATTCTTCACTTTGAGGGTGGTGAGGCATTGGAACAGGTTGTCAGGAGAACTTATGGATGCCCAATCCCTGGAAGTGTTCAAGGCCAAGTTGGATGGGGTTTTGAGCAACCTTTTCTAGTGGAAGGTTTTCCTGCTCACGGTAGGGACATTGGAACTAGATAATTCTTAAGGTCCCTTCCAAGCCAAACCATTCCCTGACTCTATGAAATCATGCTGATTGTCTGCAAAAAACTGGATTGTTAACTTTGAAGCAGGACAGGTGGGTCTCTGTTCAGCTCATTTGTAATGTACACTGCCCTGTACATTGTCTGTTTGTTCTTGCTCTAGAATTAGTATATACAATGTAAAAAGGAGATTCATATAAACCATGCAGAAACTTAATGATTCTTGTAGAAAAAGAAAAGACTTCCTTCTTCAGAATATTATGTATGACATTCACTTATAAACATTTGATTGCAAGCACATGTTTACAATCAAATGGTCGAAGAAGAGATATTTTTGCACTTAGTCTAAGTCCCCATCACACTAACAAAATATACAGAGCATAATGTATACAGAGCAAAAGCAAAAAGTTCCACATATTCGTACAGAAACACTTTCACGAGAATGGGTGCCGTAACAAGGATGATCTTGGGAAGGATTCAGTCATCTCTCATTCTCAAGAGGACCTTTTGTTCCTTTACTGTTTTATAAGCCCATTCTTTATTCCACCACCTTGGATGAAATAATGACACAAGGCTAGTTAGGGACTGCTTTGTAGCACTGAACACAGCAAGTCTGAGCATCGTTCAGTTTTTTCAAAGCAAGAGCAAGATTCCAACTGAAAGTGACTCAAACACTCACTTTACCACTGAGGAAGAGTAAAGCCAACCTCTACCACACCCCTTCACACAAAATAAACCCCCTAAAGTTCACAGCTAGACTGTCCAACAGAAGAGATGCAACCTCCCCAGGACAGCTCACAAGCTATTTGAGCTCTTCTTCAGGCTCATTCTTTCTCTGGTGCATCCAAAGGAATAAAATAGCCCACCAACACTCAAGAATAATGAGAGAGTTCAATTCTGGCACACATATCATAACTCTAATAGAAATTCCTCTGCAAGTTAATTTCATGTCACCTCAATCCCTGTTGTCCAAGCTACCTCACAATTAGCTTGGCAACTAGTGTCCTCTGCAGCTTTCGAGGCAGTGACCAAAATGCCTTTCAACACTTAGGTTATTCTTGAAAAGGTATGAGCAAGTTATTTTGCTGTATGAACTAACTTTATAGCTGAGCAGTCTGATCTCAAGAGGAGCAATTACATGGCCTGCTGGAGAACAAACCAGACCACAGCAAATGGCCAGAAGAATCAGGCCCACCAGGTGATTCAGGGTAACATCAGATCTTGAAAAGAGCATTAGAGAAGAAAAATTAGCATAAAACTACTCATTATGTAGAAAAATCTTGAGGAAGAGTCCATTTATTAGTTTTCCTCATTATACAGCTCTTGCCACATATGATTCTGGTAGTACCCTCATGCTTAGTTGAGATGTAAGGGTTCAGCACTTGTAAAAATCAAAAGGAAACAAAACTACTGAATGAGGTGATTTCGGGTATGTGGAGAAAACATACAAGTAATTTAAGAGCAGCATAAAAATAAAATCTGCATAAAGTAGATTAAGGTTAATTTGTGCAAGTTAAAAAGCTCACTTTTTGTTCAACCTCCTACTCTATTCATCTCGTTCCATGTATCTCAGCATACATAACTTGCCCATCACATAAAGGAGGTACGAAATAATTCTTGGTTTTGGAAGGCAAAGAGCACTACAAAGCTAAACACTTATCTATGGTGGTTTAGTGAATCCACAGTCCTGAACACAGTATCAGACACTTTGTTTAGAATAGCAGGTGATGACCATTCTTATGCCCCCATTACTTTATATGCTATTTCAGTACTGTGAAGAAGCAGAATCAGCACCTTTGGGAGCAGTGAGCCAGCTGACAGATGCACGACAGAACAGCAAGAGTCTTAAGTCTGTATGTATATAAATCTATTTCTCCTTTTGAGAAAGGTAACAGAACTTGATTTTGAGAACTGACTTAGAAACAAACTCTCGCTTATCATGACAAAGACAAGCAAATACTTCAAGGAAAGCAGTAACAAAGTAGCTGTATGATGACAAGTAAAAGCTCTGCTAGGATCTACAATTCTTCTTTGGAGGTTGATAGCTATTAGGAAAAATCCAACTTTTATATTCCATATTACCTTACACAAGAATTCACCTTTTACTGCAAAAAGTATTCCATACAAAGCCACTGTAAGAAACAGGCATAGACCTAGTGAACTGAAATTGGAGCATGACACGAACAGCTGCAGAATAGAGGAGGAAGGTATTATTTTAAAATCCAACTCAATTTGGCAAGGATATCACCTCAGGCCTCTGCACGCTCTTCTCACCCGAGGAATCAAAACGCTGTTGCTCAGACAAGCCTTCACTCAGCAGCCAGGAGAAGAACCACTGCAAAAGAGGCAGATCGTACACACAACCACAGAATATCCTGAGCTGGATGGGACCCACAAGGATCATCCAAGTCCAACTCCTGGCAGCTAAAACACAGCCCTTGTGCTTTGCAGAGGGGCAGCACAGGGAGAGCCTCAGTTTAGGAACTGGAGGTGTCCCTGTCTCTAAAGCACACATGGGACACCACCTCCTCCACAGACTGTCAGCAGCGTGGGCACAGGACAAGGCTGCCAAGCAGGCTCAGGAAGTGTCGGCGCTCGGTGCAGGCTGAACGCTCAGGTTACAGGAAGTACCGGGAATTAAGTCAGGACTTTCACTCCTCCTCTGTTTAGCCTTGTCACATCCGAACTCCAAAGCACTTAGAAAGCAAACACAACCTGAAGTATCTTACACACAATGAGGGAATCATTTTATTAGATTATGGAAGACAGCAGCATTACAGTACAAAAAGTTACAAGAGTAGCAGAAAAAAAGTGTTTTTGGTTTAAATACTCAGGATTATACCGGGGAACATGAGAAGGATAGTACCCTTTTCTAAACTAACTCCTAACCAGGTTATCAAAATAAGTTTTGAATATTTAGCACAAGTAAAAAAGTTACAACAAACATCATTATAAAATGCTTTAATAAATAGTTTCTTTTCTGAAAGTTTTTTTTTTTCCAAGAACATGTCAAAAAAATGTACTAATACAGATGATCCTGCAAAGCAAATCCTGCATTCCTGTATAAAATAACTGGTTTAAAAACATTCACTTTTACATTGTTCATGGGCCAGAGTTTACACTCTCAGATGTCCGTTCCTCTCAGTGGCAGGGTAACTAGGTGTATGTAGTGTTATGCTTCTTCAGTAATTAAAAAAAAAACAAAACAACTTACAGTTTGCCCAGTTAACAGCAATAATAAAAGCCTTAAAAAAAAAAAAGCATAAGCCTTCCATAACATATAACCATTTCTAATGAGATACTCCCATCCTCTGAGCTTGCCAGCCTTTTTTCCTTTAGAGCGAAAGATGAATAAAGCACAACAGAAACAAGATTGAGGAAAATATTGTTCCCTTCATTAGGCCTGTATTTAAACGCAAAAAAAAAAAAGTAATACCACATGTAATTAACATATTCACAAAAGAAAAAACAATGCCTCGCTATGTTGGTACTGTACAGTAGATGCACCCGTTAGTGTTCTTGAGATGGGCTGAACATGGGGATAAACAAACATTTCTGGATCTATTTACACATAGAGTGGTTATGTTCCTATGTAAATACAAATGACCAACAGATTTCCTAACATTGATTGTATTAACATCATTTTCTAATCTGGACATTATACCAAAAAAAGTCTTATAAACTGCCATAGAACCTCCTTTTCTGCAACATAAATTAAAAGGAATGACATGTAAAAAAAAAAAAAAAAGACCAAAATATTTAACTTATTAAATCAAATATACAGAGTGATTCATTTAATATGTACATATTTACAAAAAAGCACTTTCACTATTAGAAAATAAACTGTGTCAGTTGGGGAACCTAGAGTTCTCACAATTTTACTATATTGATATGGCAGTCTTTGACAGTTGCTATAGAAAAAGTTTAATCTCAAGGCACTTGTCACATGCTTCAATACTGCAATTCTAAAGTAATTAAACAGAAATAAAAAGGCCACTTTTAAACCACAGTTGAAAGATCTCTATAACTATTTTTTTTGTTCCTATTACAAAGTGTGTAAGGCAAATTTGGAAAAAATCTTACAGAAGCTACTAACGTAACAAGTGCAGTGAGCTGCCATTAATAGAGATTCAAAGTCAAGAAAGCAGTTTAAAGTTCACACAATTTCCTCAACCAGGAGGTTTTAAAGCCACCATTAAATTAGAGCAAGTAATAAAAAGAAATACATTCTGTAAACAGTGTACAGTCTTTTGTAATAAACTTTACACATATTGAAAATACAACCTCTCCTCTGCCACACAGCGAGTGTATTATAAGTAAACTTTACAAAAATAGCAACTATCAAAGATTACTCATTTTTTTTTCATCTGACAGTCATTGAATAATTTATACAAGGCTAAAGAAACAAAATAAATTTTATTTATTATTTTTATTTATTTTTTTTACGCAAAATAAAGAAACTATGAACATTTGACTCCAGATACTTTTAGTCCTTGATGCAAAGTGGAGATGTCAATTTTTCCCCTCCCCAGTAAGCGCAGGCGCAGTCTGCCTACGTCCCAAATACAGGTTAGACTCTACTGCCTTCAAAGTTTGATGCATTCACATTTTTTACAGATCTGTTGTCCATTTTGCCTATTTGATGGGATTTCTTTACTGGACTGCTCTCTGATGTGTCAGATACCTTTGTCGGCAAAGGCTTTGTGAGTTTGTGAGAGAGGAATTTGTCCATTTCCTCATCTCTTTCCTCCTCTTCATCCTCCTCTTCCTCATACTCTACGTACTCCTCTACAGCATCACAAGTTCTTTTTTGAGGAGATATGAAGTTTTTGCATTCATAACGAATGTCTTTGTTACTATAAGATCTGTCTATAGGATTTCTGATGGGATTCAAAGGCGCCCACTGGTTATTGGCACCCTCTTCTCTGGGAGGACGGCTTCTCTCTCTCTCTTTTCTTCTCTTCCGAGTCCACCACACGCAGATGATTATACAAGTCAGCCACACAATGCTAAATACCGCACAAAGAATTGGAACCAAATAATCTAGAGGGCAAACGAAAAGAAATAAAGTCTTGAGTTAACAGAACGAGATACATAGCACCGGATATCTGCAAGAAAAGCATCCATACTTAGCTACAGGTTACTCATTGAAAGATATTTTTGGGGCAAAGGAAGTAAGATGTCTTTACAGCACAATCATAACTGCCTAAATGCACCAGTCCATCTGGAAGTGCTCTTTACTAGTTTAAAGTTAAGAGCTTCCTGTGATTAATGATGAGTGAGGAACGTTCCATTTGAGATGTTTTTTCCCCTCCAAAGACAAACTGGTTATGTAAGTAGCATCTTTCTCAAGCACCTACATGGAAGCTGGCCCAGAAAACCTCAGTAATGACTCCTAAGAGCCTGTCCCAGCAGGAGGCAGGCTATAGAGTAGAGCTTGTAAGTTGCTCTAGAAGTACTGACACTTGCATCACAAATATGTCCTGCATTTACTATCTGTCCTTTAACATCAGATCTACAGACATTTATGTATCAACAATCTCCAGAAACACTCAGGTTAGAGCCAAGTAATCAAATTGATCATGCACTCTCTAGGATGTTCCATTTTTCCTTCAGAATGAAACATCAGAATATTGTCACTAGAGACAACAGTCTTCACTACTCAATGAACAAACAAAAGGAGTTGAGGCAATTGCTTTCTCCACATTCCCAATCCAAAGCTCACTC
This sequence comes from Pseudopipra pipra, assembly GCF_036250125.1. Taxonomy (NCBI): domain Eukaryota; kingdom Metazoa; phylum Chordata; class Aves; order Passeriformes; family Pipridae; genus Pseudopipra; species Pseudopipra pipra. The sequence continues at coordinate 57,259,656 of NC_087554.1, forward strand.
TGGTGTTCTCCCAGCCACAGAACCTAGATTATTTCTATAGAAAAACATTCCTGAAAATGTATGTCTGTTTGGACTTTCCCCCTCCTTTCTCAAGGGCTTTACAGTTAGGACAGGATAACAACTTTTTCTATTCTTCTTAATAAGCAAAAATCCCCATGTGGTAAGAGGCAACGAGACATGAGGTGCTTTGGTTTTTTGTAGAAAGCATGGGATCATTCAACAGCTCTGCAGGCAAATGCTGTCAACTCATCACTCTAATGTCTGATCCAAACAAATTCCCTCAGCAGTTTCAAGACATCTGCTTACAGAATAACCTGCAAAAGACTGTACAAAACCAAACAGTGTTTCGACACCACAGTCATTCACTCTAACGTTCAAGTGTCTTCTGAGTATATTCCTATGTGGAATGTGACACATCCTCAAACACTTCCTTTTGGTAAAGGGGGGTGAGTAAACTGCCAACATGGTTGGCCTCAAGGGATCTAAAAATTGCATTTTAACAGTCTGGGGAAGTATTGTACTTGAAGGAGTAACTGCTATTCTATCCTTATTTTTCGTAAGCAATTTAACACTAATCCATGAATGGAGGAAATACTTCAAGGAAAAAGGAGCTCTTCATAACAGCTTCTCCAGTATTAGAATACAAAGTTTGCATTCTTACCGCTATCACATGTTATTTTGTCACAGTACCAGGGATCCAAGTTTACTTAATAACAGGTTCTTATACAAAATTGCATGCCTACAGATTCCAAATTCAGACTACTTTTTAAGACAGAGAAAATCAATGAAGTGTCAAAATGATCATCTCCACCTAGACACTTGAGTATCCCATAGAAATGAGATTCTCAACACACACATAGGCTTGACACCACATTTTGTGATAGGTTTCCACCTACCTTACCCAATTAAGGGGTAACAATAAACCAAATCAAATCAAACAACATGAGTGTCCAGGTTACAAGTTTACTTCAGAACAACTCTGCTTAAAGAACTAGGGGCCAATATAGCATCCATACTAAAATGTGGAGTCTGGAAATCATTCTGCAAGAGAATCAGTTCATCCACTAATTTTGGAGAATCTTTAAATCTTATTGGAGGTAGGAGGTGAAGTAATCCACATCCCTTTTTCCCTAGCATTTAACATGCAATCAGGAAAACAGAGGCTGAAGTACGTACGTCAGAATCTCAGCTCGATTCTTTATCATCTACAAAACTGCTGTTCAAGACAAGAACAAAGAGGGTACACTCCTTGAGGAGAGCTAAGGAAATAATACATTTGCCAAGACTTTAACAGATGAAAGGCATTTCCTAGAAGGGAAATGCAAGGAAAGTAGAACCAGGCAATCTACTAATTGTTTGGACTATGGGTGGAAGATCTTCCAAAAGATTATGTTCGGGAGGTCTAGGAAAAAGTTGGGAGAGTCTCCTACCATTGTAAGATTTTTCACTCTGGGGCTTAGTTGAACCTGAGCCTACCAGTGGTCTTGCACAAGACCATCTCCTGCCTCCCCCAGGCAGGAACAAAGGCATGCAAAATCTTCAACCGCTTATTTTGGCACAGCTCTGGGAGAGCCAATATTCAGAGATAAAGGTCTCCAATCTCACTATATCCTCTGTAAGAGGAATGAACATTACATTTTAAGCCAGCTGTGCACTAGTCAGAAACACATGATGAAGAGGGGAGCAAAGTTTTACATTATCATGGCAAAGTATTGGAAAAAACAATACATATTTAATTATTGAAGTAAATAATACATAAGCACTTCAGAAGATATTGGTACCACACTGTCTTCCCCCTCCCCATATTTTTAATTCCTCACAGCCTCAGTGCTGCAACATCAAGGGCTGACATTGGCCTAAGGTTAATGTAGGAGATTTGAAAAGGACTGGAACCACACACAAGAGCAACTCCTGATCTTGTGAAAGGTATGCTTAGACTGGGGAACTGCAATGGAAGTTAGATCCAAAACTGCAGCAAGAGTATCTGGGGATATCACATTAGGGATGAGGTTAAGTTTAAACTAGCACACAAGCACAAAAATCTTGATTTTAAAGCCACTTTCTCTTCAGTTAGTAATACCAATTAAAGACACAACCTGACCTGTCATTTTCTCCAACATGTAAAGAACGACAAGAGAAGACTGACAGCAGGGGAACAGAAAACACACACACATATAGGAGGTATGCACTGGGAGACTTACCTGATGATGAATTCCCAACAACGATGGTCTCTACTTTGACTTCAGTTACTGCCAACATAACAGTGCTGTTCTGTCGCTTAGTGATGGCATTCACTATTGTGTTAGCAGCATTCTGTATGAGGCTATTATCTTGTTCATCTCGGTGCGGGACAAAGGACTAAAGGGAGTGAAGGGGAAAACCAAGAAGTTATTGCAATCACCTAACCATGGAAATGTATTACAGCTAGACCTTAATTGAGTTCACTAGGTTGAATTTGCCTGACAGTAGCTACAAATAGTACTCTAGAAGTTTACCATAGCAATAGCATGGCTGGCTCTGCCCAAACTGCAGATGCAGTGTCAGACTTGGTGGGTAACGTGCCTACTTGCTAATCTAGCATACTTCAAAGGAAAGGCAGTGACTTCCATGTTACTTAAACTGATGAGCTAAACTTAGTCATAGTTTGGAGCAGTTCAATATGTGGATTATCTAGATAGAAGCTTGGACTAATAACAGTCTGCTCTATTTATACCATACACTTTGCTCCCTGCATCATGGCTCAGCATGTTCTTTACAGTACTAGAAGAGACAGACAGTCCAGCTTCTGCCTGGATAAACATTTACTATGAAAATTAACCCTTTCTTGAAATCAAAGCTAGACACTGGCATCAAGTGATTGAGCTGTAAGTGCCTCTAAAACAAGTCTTGAGCTCATTAGGGCAACAGTTACTTTCATCTACTCATCTTGCACCTTCTTCCACTTCTCACTTAGTACCTTGTGTTTAATGAACACCCTGAAGCAGCCATGCTCTAAATACACAGCAGAAACCCCTTCACAAGATCTAATCCAGCCACCTGCAACCATATCTCCTTACTGAGAAGGTCAATAGCCCAAGATTTCTGACAGAAAAAGTAGGCACCTGTTCTCTAATTTGGGCTGAATTACTCTAAAGACTAATTTATCAGAAGGTTGTAGTAGCCTTCTGTCATTAATGAGACCTACAATTTCAGCTATCTGCCACTACAGGAAATTGTGAGATCACAAAATTGCTTTGCAGTCAAGACTAAGCCACAGATTTCACCACCTGCATTCAAGTGGAACAAGCTTAAATGACCTCTTCCCCAGCAAAAACTAATAAGAAAACATTTTCGTATATACATTAATACCAGTCTCATACTTACAATAGCGACTTCCACTGCATTCTCTGTAGAGTAAGACAGATCACATAATATTATCAGAGTCCTGTCCCTAGAAACAGTCCTAGTAGCTGGTAAATACCGGATTTCAGAACAGATATTTTCTGTTGTAGTGCCCTGTTAGAAGCAAGGGAGATGGTATGTTTTTAGCTCAAGTGAAAAATGGCATGGAAAAATAAACACCTTGAGTTCTTGCAGTTACTAAAAGCCAATGAAGGTAGCAAACACAGCAGCAAGAAAGGGTAGAAAAGTGAAGAACAGGGTTTTGGAATGAAGGGTGAAAAACTGAGCTTGCATGACTATCCTAGTACAGCCTGAGCCCATCTTGAAATGTAAATAGTTCAAGACTAAAGAAAGAAAATAAAATATTCTGTACAAACCCTAATTTTGCCTCACCCTTTAGACAAAGCACAATTCACAGCAACAGAGGAGTCTAGTAATGGATTTTGCAAGTTTATAATAGCAAGAGGTCATACTAGAAACCTTAATCTTCCATGCTGTGACATAGAATAGATCTCTACATATATTACCATACTTCATTATGAATTCTATTCTTACCTGGGGGACTTTGTCTCCGTTAAAAATTAAAGTAATTCTAGCACAGTCATTGTCCAAGTACCCAGAATTAGGCAGACACTTGATATTGATAGGCAGAGGTTCAGAGGCACTGCATTCTCCCCAGTCTGTGCATGGTGGCTGAAAGCATTTCATGTACTTCTCCTGGCATTCTTGACCCATGGGACACTGGTTATTTGAACTATCCCAGTATTTGTGTAACAGACAAGGTTTTTTTCCACACCACACCTAGAAATTAAAAAGAACAAAGTACTGTTACAGATAATTGCTCAAATCAAAATAAGGAATTCATGTAAGATGGTCATCATCTACTGCTGACTGCAAAATATCCGTATTTTGATACTGCTGTAGTCTAGTAGCAGATGGAACTGCTCTTCCACAAAATGAGGACATTTTGTACGGACAGAAGAGTAAAAAACTAGGCAAAAATAACCCAAGAAACCACTGACTGGGCATATCTCTTTAGAAGTTTATGGATTTGTCCCACATAACTGAGCTATACAGAAATTTAAGTATTTATTTTAATCTAGTCATCCAGGTTTCTATAATCTAGAAAGAGAAATATCTCCACAAAGATTAATTTCTTCAATATTTGTGCTGAGACCCTTGACAGAAAATGCTGAATATGTTAAGATCTGATGTACACTGGTGATAAGCACTGCCACTTCAACCACACTCCCAAAAGAAAACAGTATGCTGGTACCCACAAATTACTGAGGTGCAGGGAGTTTCCAAACAAAGCTCCTTTCCAGGAGTCGGACTCCAAGGATCCTTGTGGATCCCTTCCAACTCAGGATATTCTGTGACTCCATGTAGCCTTTAAGATTCTACATAATACTCCACAGCTATTAGTGTAGAAACTTACAGATTCTTAAAGCACAACTGTCAGTGAGAAAGGGAATTTGTTCTGTTATGTAGGAAAGAACCAAATACCACACACTGATAACTTGCATTTACAGCACCCATCATTTGAGATTCTAGTTACCTTCACATACTGTTATCTTCTGAAGACATCTCAAACTCACAATCACACCACCATAAAGGGTCTAAAAGAGCATTTCTAAATTACTAAGTGCAAGATTTAGCTACTTCTTTGCCTACAGTGTGCACTTAGCTAAAAATAAAAAAAGATGCTGGATAGATAAAACCTGGAGGTTTTTTAACTGGTGCTCCCAGTGAAAGATGGGAGACTGCCATGTTAGGCAATGTTCTAAGTGCTATTAGTGCTCAGCTGGAGCCACCCACTTAGCCCTACAACTTGTCAAGCAGCACCAACCTTCCTTCTCTCTCTCCAGCTGTGATATAAAGTTGCACAGGTACCACAAATCCACTGAGAAATGCTATCTCAGGAAGGCAGAAAGGCTTGGAGTACATATACTAACACACATGTCCAATCTGCATTTAGGTTAGTTTTACTTTTTCTAAGTCACAACCACCAGGATATAGTCCATAATAAATAAAGGTTGAAATCTGTCAATTCATAAAGCCACTAAAGGACAATACAAAAAGGCAATTAATACCCTCTGAAAAAACTTCTTCCAACATGTCCTTCACCTTGGAACTAATGTTACACAAAATTAAGAGCTCTAAAATTGTGTTTGGAAAGTTTTAACAGAGTAATTTATTTATCCTTTCAAGGATCATTATTCCAGTTAATATTTCATTTTCTGTAACAAGAGCTCTAGAGAGCCTGTTCTAGCAGGTAGAGAGCAGGACAGTACTTAGGATTATAAAGACAATCCATAAGTACTTTTACAGGAAGTAACTTTTTTTTTAAACAAAGGAAATTTAGGAGAGACAAATACAAACTTGTGCATGAAGAACAGCAAATTTCAGCCAGAAGAATTTAAAAAAATAGCTCAAAATGCCTACCTTGGTGCAGTCAATACGGCCATCCAAACAGTGGCAGCTGTTGCATTCTTGTTCCCACCGGCTCCCATGGGGAAAAGTCATTCCTTTAAGCCAGCAAGGCTTTCCAATTCCAATCACTAAAGAAAAAAAAAAAAAAAATCAACAAAACCACACTCAGACACTTCATCTCTTCAAAGTTAAAACTATACAAATTTAAATAAAAAAATACTAGCTACTGTTCCTTACACATCAGACTACTGTATATAAACTCTATACGGGCTACATTATGCCTTACTGATTTTTGGGTAGAGGTTGATAGCAGATATAGGAATACCTTCTTGGCATCTTGGACCAATTCTTCCAGGGGGACAAGTGCATCGGTATCCATTTATCTCATCTATACAGGTGGCACCATATCCACAAGGGGAAGACTGGCATTCATCAATATCTAGAGAGAAAATAGGTAAAACTCAGTGATGAAGACACAGAACATTGTAATTAATAATTTACTGAGATGTAATTTGACAATACCTCCTTTTCTAAACGCAAAGGACGGTTTCTCCTCAGAATTCATCTCCTAATTAAACAGTTCTATCATTTCAGCAGTAACCTGTAACAGATTTCTCATAATTGCACCCTAATTGAAGTTCTGGTAATTAAAACAGCAGTCATAGGCTGACTCATCTCACAGAGCAGAGGTGTTGGAGAGCTGAAGGTGCTAATGCCTTCTCCACATTCAGCTATAGAACAAGTCCCACATCCTGTTCTAGTGCTAAACTCAGACATTTAGGTTTCCTAGAAAAGCACATGCTTTCATGAAGTTACCACAGTGCAAAAGCTGAACAATTAATTTGCTCAACAATGCTCAAAAAAGTGACTGAGTGCAATACAAGTCACCATGAGGCAGAAGAATAACAGTTTGGTTTGTAACACATTTGATGAACATCAATAACCTTGAAATAAGTGAGCAGATTAATTTAGTGCATACATACTTAGCACGAAAGCCTCTTAAAAAAAACCCCACCTTCCAAGATTCAGAGGCTTAGCTGTAGAAATCTATGGAAAAAGGCAGGGAAGCATAGTGCATTCAGATGCATGGCAAGGTGTCATGTGTTATCCCGGGGAAGTGACCAATACTAATTTATGCAACAGTATACAAAAGGCAAAAGAGTCCAAATTCAGAAGCTACAGGCACCAACTGCTTCATTTTCAACCTTAACCTTTCTCTTCCAAAGCATCTTTTGAAAGGTTTCCATCCACTGAATACAAATGGCATTCATATTCAATCCCAACCCCTCAAAAAACCTGTTTAAATACCAGTTCTTGTCCAACACACAGTATCAGCTCATTTTCTGTCTTTAAAGGACTGAACTTTGAAAGCGAACACAATAAATGGCAGCAGTGAGACTGCTACACATGTAAGCAATAGAAAATAATCAAATGGATATGGAAGGGCTTTTGGTTCTATTGTAGCTTCCTTCAAAAGTGCACTAAGATGAAGTTTTACGCAAACACGTGGGTATCTAAACATCAGTGGGGTTTAACTACTCTTTCCTTCTCTCTTCAAGCTCTGTAGGTTTAAGATTCTCCAGTCTCTGTATGCTGAAAAAAGTGACTAAACTCTGTTTCTGTATCATCCATAAGAGGCATTTTTGTCAGAGTTACTCCTTCTGTTTATACCAGTCTAAACAAGTAAAAAATGTCTGCTGTTCCATTAAAGCACAGTATTTGTATTTGTGACATCCTACCCTTAAGGGGAAGGAGCACCCAAGCAGAATTTGATACCCCTTTCTGGGTGTCTGGACCCAGATACAGGATGATCTGCTATCCCTGGTTCTGTATCCAGAGATCACTAAGTGGATGCTTCTACAAGTGCTGTAGCTGCCCTCCAACTAGAGGTGGTGGTTTATTTTCTATGAGCCAGAATGAGGATGATGTCTTAACTTGAAGGCACATTCACCATACTGATGGAGTGGAAGGACCAAGCCCAAAAGCCTCAAGGCTACAGAAGACTCAAAGTCTGATCTTCCAAAGTAGAAATAAGGTAAAAATAAGGTATCTATCCATGCAAGTCAAAATGGCAACATTCCATCAAACCCCCCCCCCAGAACAATGCCCAAACCCAACCAAACAATAAAACCCCACCACCAGATTCTTCCACAACTCTTCAACACAGTTTTAGGGTCTGTTGCTCTCCCTTCTTTTCAGCCTCTATCCTTAGAATAATTGCAGTGCAACAGGTTTGTTTTCTAGCTTTGAAAGACCTTTATCATACTTTTGTTATTCACGTGCCAGCACTGCACTCCTGATGTTTTTGTTTTCATTTGTGAAGTCTCAGGGGATTTTGGTTTCTTATGTTAAGTGGAACACCTGTCGATACACATCATCTTTACCAACAAGTTGTTTGTCAAGAAAAATATTTAAAACTTAAGCTTCTATGAAACCAGCACCCCAGAACTTTCAGAATTGTCCAGTGAAACCCAGAAACCAAATTTTTCAATGTAATTTAGGCCAAGTCATTTCAGCTCCATTTCATGAAATTAATAAAGGCATATAACTTGGCAATATTCACAAGGTATCAGTACCTGGCTTAACAGGTGGCTTCTGCTTCATTATTTGGAAGTCAGCTAACCTAACACAAAAAGGGTCACCAGGAGTTTGTGCATTGGAATGGTTCAACCTTTCAGGCCTTTACCCACGCAGGTACTTACTAATTCTGCAGTCAGGACCAGCAAACCCAGGTGCACATTCACATCGAAACCAGTTCACCCCATCAACACAGATGCCTCCATTGTAACTGTAAAAATAATAAACCTGTCATTACACCAAGCATTCTCAGGGTAGACTCACTAGTCTACAGATGAGTCTTAGGCAGCATGTTCAAATGCAAATTTCCATTGCCTCTATTCTCTTTTTTTCCCCTCACTATTCAACAATGCAGAATTAAAAGGTCCCTATTAATTCATAATACAAGTCTACTTAAAAAAGCCATCTGCATTATTTCATTGGTCTCCAGTTAAAAAACTCTGTTAATTAAAGCATCTGTTGCTGTTTAAGGGGACAATTTATTGCTATCAACAGAGAAAGTATAGTGCTAGACAAACAATATTGCTTAGTAAGTCACCTGTTAAAACAGCAACATCCTACAAATGCATGAGGAAGTATATCCACAGAACTCAAGGAGATGGAACAACAATTCCAAGTGAACATAAAGAAAGCCCAAACTTTTGCAAGTTTGTTTCTTTTTTAATACATGAAACACAGAGAAAGATAAGGCAGATTGTTTGCTTCATCCACACACTGTTTTTCACTTTCGACCATAAATATCAACTTCTATATTCAAAATATTCCCATCGTATCTTCCAAAAATTTAATTTTGTTTTTAAAACACATTTAGACATAGTAATTCATTTAACAGGACATTTAAATTTATTTATTGCAAATGAACAGGTTTCAATTTTTCTTTTTTATTCTGCTCAGTTGCAAAGGCTTCAAATGTTATCAAGTCTGATTCACTTCATATCACTGTAATTTACTATTCAGCTCTAGCACGAAAAGTACACTAAAATACTTTTATCTGTTCACACAGAATCAACTCAGGATTGTTTTGTGGTCTTTGTTGCTGTCAAGGAATAGATATGGCATGGCAAAAAAAATGGCTTTAAGATATTTTAGAGAGACTGGCTTCAATTATTTTAGAGTAGAATTGGTTCTAATCTGAAATGGAAATCTATATTACTGTGCTCACTTTTGTTTTCACAATAGGTACAGAACTGGAGTTCACATACTTACCACGGATGAGGGTTGCAGTCATTGGTGTCTATAAAAAAGAACAATACAGACTAGTGTAACTAGTGGCACAATTTATTTTCTAATACATAATACTACAGTTTAGAAAACAACATATCTGACAAGGAAAGTAAAGAAAAATAATACAGAATTGAATGTTTTCTTCCACACTTGTAAAGAAAGTTCAATTATCATATCACCAGTAGGCTTAAAGTAAAAACAGAGCTGAAATTTAGATTTTCCCCTCCCCCAGTGTTATGCCTTAGGGGAAAAAAATAAACAAACCAAAGTTGCAGGCTTTACTCCACCTAAGCAATTCATTGTATTGGTATGTCAAAGTAGTTACTGCTATCCTCAGAGAAAATGGCTTATACGCTACTGCTCGCCTTTCTGTATAGTTTTCATTATTAAAATTAGTAGTTCTGTGAGGATTTTTCTGCTCTGCACATGTTTCCAAAAGCTATATTTTTACAGAAGGCTGAGTGTCTTATTTTGGCAGAGACCAGATACCAAAAGAAGCATGACAAACTCTTCATTCATTACTCGAGCATCGTCTTCTTTACCTACCTCCCACTCCGAATGATTCAGATATTTTGGCACACGAACCCTATAAACTTGCTTTGTTTCAGTTAACAACTCTCTGCCAGACACTCCCAATATCCCAGGGGAATGCAGGGGAAGAAAGGAGAAAAGCCTTACTCTGTGTGCATGTACGTCCTTCCCATCCTTCTTTGCAGATGCATGAAAAGGAATCTCCACTGCCAACACATGTTCCACCATTCATGCAAGGGTTTAGAATACAGCTGCTGTTTTTAGCTTTGAAAACAGAAAAGGTCTGTATTTAGCACAGGAAGCAAAGAGTATGTATCATCTGGGTATGCCAATATCACAATCCTAAACAATATTTTAATCAACAGTTCAAGACTCACAAGATCAAAAGGCTCCAAAAATAGTCACATCGCATGATAATCTCTCACCTACCTTCACCATCCTCCCAATTCAATTGTTTAATAGAACCATGAAATTTTATTTAAGAAGAATTACTTATTTTCTTCCCCATCTGTGAAAGCATTCTTCATATATTGCTAAATTATTGCTTTGGCAGCAAGTTACCCAGATCATGAGGTGTTCTTCATGACAAAGTACTAGTATTTGAAGTTCAGGTTGTGATAAAAAGCTGCAAATGTATCTAAAAAGTAGAAAAACTGTACTGAATGAATTTCATTCAGCTTCCTGGTCCTAATGGAAGTTTCATTTTCAGAAAGATGCACCACAGATACTACACTGAATTTCCAAAAAAACAAGAGTAGTTCCCTACAGCAGGCAGTAACCCTGCAAAACCCCCAGGAAGAAGCACTTCATTCCATTCTCCCTGAGTATGCCTGCTCAGACACCTCTCGATCACAAACTTATTCACATTATGACTCCACAAGCCAAGTGGGGAACTAAGTTCCCAGGAAAACCCTTACACAGGGCCTCTGAAGACTAACAGACAAATTAAGACAAGCCCAAGTGTTCTAAAACTGTTTAGGAGAAGCTATTGAAGAGACCAGAAATGCAGTCAGAGGAAAACAGCTTCCTAAAAATCAGTATCATGTCAGGTGAGCAAAAAAAGTTACTTTAAACTTCAGTCACCACCCAACTGGAACAGCTCTGAACTAGCCAGAAGAGTTTGCCTATTTACTAAACAATTTTTTTTATTATTTAAACACTCCTCTACTTCTTCTGGGTTCACCTGTAGATAATTCAGAAAGCTTACCAGTGTTGCAAGTGCTTCCTATCCATTCTGGAGGGCATGAGCAGCGGAATGTATCTCCATCATCATAGCACGTTCCACCATTGCTGCAAGTGTTTGCATCACACTGGTATTCACCTATACATCACAACAAAGCAACTTTAGTTTCCATTCCTCTTGCTGAGTTTAAAGAAGATGTACTTCTTAATCACCAAAGTACTTTAAAAGAGACTTAAATATTTAAATGCAACAGCACCAGAAACACGCAGTTCCATTTGTTGTATTACAGTAAGCAACCCAAAGAATGGAATCTAAGGACATCTCTTACAAAACTGTTTCACTACATGAAGGAATAAGTTTCTTAAGTGTTCCATTTTGTGACTGGGAAAATGGAAGAGGTAATGAAAACGTGCCTATTTTTTCACTGCAATTGTTTTATTTTAAATTTCAGGAACTCTAGTCCCTTGAGAAGAAAGAAAACAAATCTTTGGGTAATCTAAAGATCAAAGCAAAGAACACTTACGTGAATGACAAGTTTTGCCTTTCCAGTCATTCTTACACTCACAATAGAAGTCATTTACCAAATCAATGCATCGGCCACCGTTGTGACATGGGTTAGGAGAACAGTCATTGAAATCTAGAAAAACAGTTATTCAACTTAGATGATCTAGCCCAGCCAAGGCCATGAGAAAATACAAAATGCTTCTCTATAAAGAAAATAAATTTTGTACTATTTAGGAAGATGGCAGTCCTAATTATTACAAGGTTATCTTTATATAAGCAAGGAAAAAACTCTGATACAATACAGAATATGAATTAGGAAAGATTTTCTGACAGCTTAGAAGGACCATTCAGTATGGTTTCTAAGTAGAGCACCAAAGTAACTTAGTTTTTACAAACAGCTGTGTTCTGAACTTCAGAAAAAGCTTTCTAGTAGGGACCACAGTGTCCTGAAAAGGAGCCCCAACACAGGACATCCACATGAGGCAGTTAAGGCCCCCTTCTTCTGCTTTATGTTTCAAAACAGAGTTAAAGCCATTAGGTGGTTTAACCATATATACACGTGTATGTGTAAGTATACACACATTAAACATATATACACAAACAAATTTTAGAGAAAATTCTTTTCACTTGAGACAAACATTTTAATAGGTGGAACATAATTATTCCAGAACAAACTTCATTTAGACCACACAAAAGGCTCTTTCGACAGCAACAGCTGCCAAAAGCTTCTCAGTCTCTATTTCACATCTGAATTCATGCATGTCCTGTAATAAGTCTCAGCAAGTCCTTGCCATCATGTTTTAGAAGGGGCTTCATTCAGAGCAGAAAAAGAAACAACCAGAGTTTCCTCTGAGGTGACTTAACCATGAACTGGCCTAGTACACTTCTTGGACAACATTTTTGCCTATTCCCAGGAGAAAGTTCTCTCCTCCTATACCAAAGAATCAGATTCTGCTCCTATTAAAGGAACAGACTTCTAGAGCAGCTACCCAGAATATCTTCCTGAAAACACTTCTGCAAACAAGCCTGTAATTACAGAACAGAGAAACTACCCCATTATTAACTACATACCACCTCTAACTGTTACAACAAAGCTGTAATATTTGACCCTGCAACACTTAGCAGTACTCACTTGTGTCACACAATTCTCCTTCCCAGCCACTTGAACAGAAACATCTAAATGAATCAACTTCATCGATGCATGTCCCACCATTCTTGCAAGGTTTCCCAAGACAATCATTGATATCTACAACAAAAAGTCAACAATTATCGCACAGGGTTCTTCTCCCCTACTTAGAGGAGTGATGTAGACTTGTGCCTCTAGGAAAAGCAGCACAAAGTTATTACTTCATTCATACATGCAAAAGAAAGGCTCAAACACCTCTTCTCAAGCCTGGTAAGGTTCCTAGCTTTATTGTCCCTCATGCAGCAAGTCAAACCAGAGCATTAAGTTTACCTGGCAAAAATATCCAGGTGTTTAAAAAACACCTAGACCAGAATACATGTGCTACTAAGCTGTGCTGTCAATTTGTCAGTCCCTTCTTTATCACTCTCATGCTGGAGAAACCCATGGTTTCTATGACTGTACATAAAGGTAGTGGGCACTAACACATTCACATTGAAGTTGGACTAAAGCCAGTTTTCTTTCACAGAGGAAGTGTGAACCACTACAAAGACAACTGCTACCGGAAGAAACTGAATTTCAGGCAGTACATGCAAAACAATGCTCTGTGCAATTTTATTTAAATCCAAATGTTCTGTTCTATGTTGTTAAAGCTTCATAACAAAAACTAAAGTTTTTAGAGAAAAATAATTTACAAACAACTCCTACTTACTTTCATGACAGTATGTTCCAGTAAAACCTCTGTCACATGCACAGGTGAAGTTCCCTCCTGGCTGACTAATACACCGTCCATGAGGCCCACAAACATTAGATGAAATGAAACGGATTCCTTCTTGGGTAGCATTAGTGAAGACTTCTATTGTACAGCTGTCTATTACTAAGAATGAGAAGTGTATCATCAGAGTAATGATCTGCATCATCAGTTTTTAATTTTATAAACATTATACAAAAATTAAAACTAAATCACAATATTACGTTACCTATAAGTTACCATCTACCTCTATAGGTAGATGGTCTATAAGGAGCATTTCTTCTCACTGCTTCACTATTTTACAAAGTCTAAGTGAGTACAATAACATTTCTGCATTATTCTATTCCCAACAATAACTACTTTTTTTACAATGTACCACCACTATATCATGACAGATTTCTGGACAACAGCAGGTACCTTTACAAGAATTGTTCTTGCAGTGGTCCTTGAGATGAGAGCAATTTTTTCCATCATAGTCATCAGGGCAGGCACAGTAATAATCTCCTCCCAGATCATAACATTTAGCCCCATTCTGGCAAGGGTTAGGTTCACAGAAATCAATATCCATCTGTAAGAGAGACCACAGTTAGCAGCAGCTGCTTCATTTCCCAGGAGCAGGCAGCATTATCTGCTTTGCCAAAGACACAGATGAAGCTAATGTACAAGGAACCTCAAGGTTTAAGAAGGTTTATGAATCATACATATTGCATTCCATCCTGCAAGACACAGAAACTTCAGCTTACTTTAGTCCATCCTAACGCAAAGCATTTGTGCCACTGCTAAGATGATACTCCTTTGCAGGAAGCTGAATCAGCACATTTGCAACAACTTATCAAAGAGTTACTTAAGCCATTCAGAGACATCTCATTGTGACTGTTGTGGATCACTTTAAGTCACTTCTCTGTCCTTCACATTCATGGACTAAGTGCTATAATGCAAGTTAAATACCAGCGCACTTGTCGGCTTTGTGTGTGCAAGAGATTTAAAATACACAGAACCTGAACAAAATCCCATCCTCTAGAGCAACTTCTCTTCCCATCTCAATTAACACAGAGAATTTATAACAAAACCACACAGCTTGGAACGGACCTCTAGAGGTCAGCTACTCCCCACCTCCAGCTCAAAGTAGGTCTGGTTAGACCCAGCTGCTCAGGGCCTTATTCTTACAGATACTGTCACCGTGCCAATTTACACACAGATACATGAGGTACATTTTGAACTCTTACCATCTGATTCAGAGAGCAAAATTTAAACCCAGCTTTCACAATATAACCTTTAACATAGACATTGCTGTGGCAAAACAATTCTGCTGCTTTCTGCTTTAGACTGACACACAGGATCAGTGATTTGTGATGCCCTAAATTGGTCTCAAAATCCACAAAGCAGCCTCAAAAGGGATATTTTTACATCACAGTATCTTTCCTCCAAATTGTTATTCTTAAGGATTGCTTTTCTCCCCCCAAGTCAGTTTTTCCTTCTTCACATCTCTCTTGGGAGAAAGACAGCTTTCAACTTTACAGACATAAAATTAAGCCCAATAGCGGTTTTTCATCCCTATTTTTAGCAGTTCAGTAGTTAAATAGGAGAAAAATGCAAAACTAGCCAAAGCAGAAGCAACACAAATGGTGTTAAGTATTTAATTCAGAGGAGCACATACAATTCCAGCAAGCCATTTCGTGCTTTCATATGGAACATTCAAAGCAAACTATAAAAAAAATAGCTAAGGGCTGAGAAAGATTCTCAGATCTCCTCTATCAGATGTCTCCATTTGTTTCCTTCCATTAGTGTAAATTTCCCCTTCCCAATGCAAGTTCAGTAGCTGGTACTTTAGCATCTGGAATCAATGGTAGATATTTCCTGCAACACACAAGGCAAGCAGCCAACTCTCCCCTATTATTCAAGCACATTTGCTAAAACTTTAGTTACACAGTGCTGTATGAATCAGCCCAGAGTAGGGCACTCGGGTTATGATCCTTATGCAGAAATGGTTCATGAGCTATTAGGTGCTGCACCAGTTTTATTAAACTGGTTGGTATCTGCAGCCCTTTTTAATTTTGAATAAAAGAAGGGCACTGCTTCTTTAACGATGCAAATAATAGAGTAAAATTGCTTCACTCATTCACATCATTAAGACAGATCACTCCACTGTCCTCCACAAAAAATTCTGGAGCAAATCCAACAAAACTCTAACCTAATGCCTCCAGCTGATGCTGTCTTGCTAAGCATAACACTCACATGGATTTGACTATCAGCAAAAGCCAGAAAGTGCATACTTAATGCAAAATAATTTTACATTGAGAAGTCTAACATTATCCCTAGAAAGAGGAATATCTTCATTATCAAGAAGTACTTCAGGAATTATCATTAGGACTTCAATATTTTATATCTGAATCCTTAAGCACTAGAACTACATGTTCCTAAAATGATCTCAAACAAAGTTCTGAGAACTAATAATTGCACATCTGCCTGCCTTTAATAATTATATTAATTATCTACATTATATGTAATATAGATAATTGATAAATAATTAATATACTCCTAGCAACAGCAGTAGGATTACTTCAGAGTTATCAGGATGAGAACTTAAAGCATTCTAGTGTAACAAAAGGATGAAGGTCCTGACAATTGCAAAGGAAAATGTTTCAAGCTTAAGGAATACTTGCAGCCTTAAAACACTTAGGAAGGCCAACACCTACATGCAACAACTTGTAGTTTATCAGGCTGCAAATTCAAGTCTTAGAGCTACTATGACAGCACTGCACAACAAATTTGCTTATTCAGAGTATCAGGTAACAGCTACGACAGTCAGTAATGCTTCAGCCTTTGGTCACTCCCATTTAAACCCAGAGATATATTTCTTTCAAGAATTCAATCCATGAGAAGTATTGCAGTAATGTCTCCACTGCCCTCACCTCGCAAAAGACTCCCGAGAATCCCTGTGAACACAGGCAACTGAATCCATTCACCAGGTCCTTGCACCGGCCTCCATTTTGGCAGGGATTGCTCTCACACTCATTTGTTTCTACCTCACAGTTTTTTCCTGTGAAACCACGAGGGCACAAGCAGTGGTAACCATTCACTTCATCCTTCAAAGGCAGGAAGAAAAGAAGCAAAAGTAGAAAGATTTGTTTATTGATAAAACTTGCACACAAAAATTTAAGTTATTTCTATATTCTGTATTTGGGAACAGTGGTAGTACCACATAAAGTTATTTTGTGAAACGAGTGCAAGAGTCTGCAAGTGTAATACTATGCTTTTAATATTTAAACTCATTTAAACAACCTGTAAATCCAAACTACAGGCAGAAAAAGATTAATTTTCAATATGGAATGTAATAAGTAAGAGTTACCTTACAAGTCCCTCCATGCTGACATTGTCCATGACAGTCATTAATATCTAAAGATAAAATATGCAAAGTGTTAGAATTTATACTGGAAGACTAAGCTGTGAAGTATAGGTTTGGTACAAGAAGGGAGAACAAATGATTTTCAGAAAGGACTTTTCTATATGTTTCAACAGAAAGCAAGGATGCCTGATATCTTGAGAGATTCTCATTTTTAGAAATATCTAATAAAAACTTATATTCTATATTTCTATTACAACATACTAAAAATGAGTCAAATATCAAAAAATTTTGTATCTAACATTTTAGCATTAAAATATTTTAAATTGAATCAGTACATGATATCATTCAGAAATAGGAAAGAAGAGTGTATACTTGAGTTTATTTTAATACCTATTAACTTTTAAAATAAGTTTTCAAACAGTATTTTCAATTTTCATGCTAAAAATTCCAAAAATCCTGACAACAGATATTTTTTCTTGTACAAGTATGTGCACTATCACTTATCAGAAAATCTTTTTTAAAGAACAAAACATCCTACTGTCATCATACATACTAAAGAAATACTAACTGATATGACAATTTACTCCTGTCCATCCTGGAATGCAGTCACAGTAATATCCACCAATGAGATTTTTGCAAGAGTAAGCATTAACACAGGGTTTCCCCTCACACTCATTAGCATCTGTGAAAGAAGAGAAAATAAAGAATAGAATAAAGAACAAACCCAGAAACAGATTACCACAGCACCAAGCAAAGTGTCCATGCAGTCAAAGCATCAGCAGCTCATATTATACATTGGTAGGGCACTAAAACCACTTATATATCACAGGTTTTTAAGGCACACTTGCCTACAGTAGCACATGCATGTTATCTTACTCTTCCCTTTCCCAAAACTCAACAAGATAATATGTTAGTCAGGGCAAATCCTTTCTTGCCCCCATAAGCTTAAGTTACTCTTCTGCCACCATGAAGAACCATCACCAATGCTGCATTTTACAACAGAAAAGTTATGGGGCATTATAAGTAAGCTTAAGTTGGTGCTCAAATAGTTAGATTCACCTGAAACTTCTGGCTTTAAGACATACTAAAGAGGAGCTAAGATAACAATAACACAACACGTTCCACGTTTTCTTCAATAAACATCATGCCAGAAACACACACTGTTATTCATCACTTAGGAACAATCTCCAGTGGTCATCAAAACTTTGGAAGGCACTTACCAAGCTGACAAGTTGCTCCAATCCACTGTTGTGGACATATGCACTCAAATGCATTAACACCATCAATGCAGGTCCCTCCTTGAGCACAGGGGTTAGAGGCGCATTCGTCGATATCTGCAAAGTCAGAGAGCACCTTCCGTTACACGGCTTAAGGATGGGCTTAGGAGGTTTTGGTTTAAAGTTATTTTGAGATGAAGGGGGAGAATGTACAAACAAACAAGCTTAGGAACAAACCAACATTTCAAACCTAACTTTTACTTAGGCTTTTCTCACATCTAAGATAGGGGAGAGGGAAATTCTGAAAATTTCTATTTGCAAGCAGCAAGAAGACTCAGTTAATCTGCCAGCAATTTGCAGATTGAAAGTCATGTTCCTAGATCATGACATAAGTTTAGCCAGTTTTGGTTTTGTGGTTGGTTGGGGCTTTTTTGGTCTTTTTTGGGAACAGTTGCTGTTTAAAGATAGATAAGCCACCTGTATTCCAAATCACAGGAAAACCAATTACAGAGATCCACAATACATTTCAACCACTTGCCTGTCTTCCAATTCAGACATTAAGTATTTAAGTGCACAAATCTACTCTTCAACCATTTAAGAAAGGGGAGAACCCTTCATCCTCACATTTATATTTCTTAAGATGAAACCATTCTGTATTTTCCTTTAGACTGTTTAAGGAGTCAGGAATTGTCAAACAACCTTTGCCAACAGGGCATTTCTTTGGATATGGTCCAACTATGCTTTTGATAACCTTTAGAACTCAGCTGCATCAAATCAGTGCTGCTGGCTGCATAGTACCACTCCTCTTTTCAGTCCACCAATGCTTAGCTGTTAAAAAGTCAGGTAAAGTAAAAGACTACCACCAAATTCCATACCCACAGAGCATGATGTTACCAAGTTAGCTGCATCAGCCCTTCCATCCTAACAGGTTAGTCACCAGTAAATGCATACCCACCAATAGCACATGTTGGTCCACTCCAGCCCGATGGGCAGTGACACTTGAAGCCTGACGAAATTTCATGACAAATTCCACCATTAGCACAGGGATTAGAGACACAAGCATGCTCCGCTGGGAAGAGAGAGAGAAAGACATTCTTGCTAAATACTCTTCCAGTATCCAACGGAAGGAGAACTTGTGGTTAAAAATTGCATCGATTAAAAGTGACCAAGAGCAGGGGCAGTGGAGAGGTGCCAGTACATGAGATTGGAGCCTCCCTCTCCCAGCTGCAGAGAGTTAAGATTCCCAGTAGAAAACTAAAGCAGGATTTTGCTGAAGGTGCATCATCCTTCCTATCTAATGACTACAAAGCCTAAACAGAGACAGGTCACTCTATTTCAATATCCCACATACTAGAAAAGTTTCCCATTAACATTCTGCTTCCAGCCATACACTTCCACCTCCAGAGTGCTGCAGCACTTCTTTTAAATTCAGTGAGACAAAACAGATATGCTGTGTTCAGAGGTCTGAACAGCAGCAGTAGTTTAAGTATCAAAGTTCTGTTTAGCTTCATTCTAATACTGTTCCTTGGAAACAGCAAAGAACAGAGGTGCTGGCAGTTCTGGACAGTGCTGCTCGTTGTCACTCCATGTAGGGTGTAACACTGGCAGAAGCTGCACTAAGCAAGAATCAGGTTGAGGAGGGACAAGCTCTATGCCATCACTCGTGGTGTCTTCCCTTCTCAGTTGGAATCTTTCTTTCAGGGATGTTATCCATTTCGAAAACTGAATTTACATCGTCTATGACTCTTCGTACTAGTACCTAAAGCAGCTCACACACCAACCTACTGTTAATAATCACAATAGCTCTGAACAATTGTATGGCTCCTTTTTCACTGCCTCCTCACCTGAAGAGCCAAGGTGCTTCCCCACAGCTTTCAGGACAAGCTAAGACAAGATTTCATCCACTTCAGCCTAAACTTTACATCATATTCTACCAGTAGAAGCAAAATTCAAGTTTTGATAGTATCTTTAATACAACAGCACTTCATGGAAGTTCAAAGATCTACATCCTGATTAACTCTGAAAACTTTCTGTAATACTTTAGTCAACTTAAGGCCAAGCAGTTAAGTGAGAGAGAAAAATGGATACTTCCCATCTGAACTTTTAACTATCAAGGAATAGCAAAATTCATAGTGAGAAGACTGGGAATATCACATGTAAAAAAAAAAGGATTTAACAATCCATCATGACAGAACATCCAACTAAATACTACATGTGAGAAACTTAAATCAAAAGCTCTAATTTTTCTTCAAACATCAAAACTTTAAAGCAAAATAGGAAAAAACTAGAAAACTGCACACTTGTCCATTTACCTCCAAAGTGAGAATAATCATGAAAAGTCTGCAAATACCAAAATTGTCCCCAGAATATGAACATTTTGGTCTTTGTGTAACACACACAAACAAACAGAAAAAAATCAACATGCTATCTTCGTACTGTGGTTGAGATAGGAAGCAGTTTTTCATGTTGGAAAGACACAGATCTGTTAGACTCAAGTCACAAAGCCATACTTCATCACAAATGTGGTTTAAATGCTTTCCTCCATTTTGGTAATGGGAACAGGGAAGACACTTTTTGTTCAGACTGCTCAAGGTGACTCTGTAAGACAGTTTGAGCACATTTCCATAGTACTCAACATCTGCATTATTAATCCAAAAGTATTAGAAGTCCCATATTAAAAGATTTAAGTTTCAGTTGATTAAAAAGGATAGCTAACACATTCAGCCAACTAAAAATTGGGCCAAAACCCCACATCACAGTTAAAACTACAGTGTCCATCACCGCCACCTTCCTTAGACCCCCATCTTGCATAAAATGCATGTTTGTCAGCAAGCCAGCAGACAAGAAAACAGGTAGTGGGGAGAAAGGTAACAGGAAAAGGTGCATGTGTAACCTATTTCTTCCATGAGACTACAGCCCAGTTGCATGTGAGGATTAAGGAAGTGAAGAACTCTAAGGGAAGAAATATTCCCAGTCTCATCTAAATCCAAAGGAAATTGCTGCAGCATTTCTGTTGCCCTCAATGATTTTTTTGAAGAGCCAGCATAAGGCACTAGATAGGAGAGACAGAGCTGGCATATCCCCACTGAGCCTATAAGAATGCCTAAGACAGTTTCAGATTTCCAAAGACAGATGTGATATCCACAAGTACCAATTTCGCAGTTCTTTCCAGAGTAGCCATCTGGGCAGGCACAGCGATATTCATCCGGCTCAGTGTTCATACAGGTTCCACCGTTCAGGCAGGGATGGTGATTTCCACAGTAATTCAGATCTGGACAGAGAAAAGTGTCAATCAACAGGGAACACAAATCTCACCATTTCAATCCCTGGTCAGATACACAGATGCCTTTCTGCCTTGAACACCATTCACCCACATCATCCCCATATTCCGTGAGCTAGCCTGTCATCTGGTAACTATCCACAGAACAAGGAAGAATGAACAAGAGACAACTGCATGAGTTAGAAGAGTCAGGACCATTCAAGCCTTTTTTCTTAAAACTTCTTATACTTATGATGCTTAGGCACCATCTGCCATAAAAGAATTAAGGCACAGAAACACTCAGGTAGTTGCACACTAGCAGAAAAAAAAGGGGTTAATGAGTTATCAGTTAATCATGCAACTTAAACTTATTTTTCCTGTACATTAATGTTAAGTACCTTTGTTACAGAGCAGGCCACCCCAGTTGGTTTCACAATTACACTGCCATGGTTCATTACAGCTCCCATGAGCACAGCCTGGGTAGCGGACACACTCATCACAGAACTGTCCTTGCCAACCATAATGACACCTAAGATGTAAGTTCACATGTTAAAAGTTAGCAACATGATGCTTAATTATCAGCAGTACATGTATTTAGAACACCACACTTACCATTCTCAAGAACAAGGTCAACTGCTCAATGTGCAACAGATAACAAAACTTTATTTATCCTGTTTAGAAGGGACATACTAGTCTTGTTGAACATCCTTACTGGAACTCATTCTGCTCAAACATATTACATACCCTGGCAACAAACACCACCAAGCACTATGTGTTATGAGAACTGTACATTGAATTAGCTGTTCTTTCACAAGAAGTCCCATCTTCACATAATCATCTCACACTAGGATAAAAATTGTGATTGATATAAAAAAAAAAGTTGAAATTGCTTTTTAAAAGGAGGCTGCTGGCTTACTGCACTGAGCACCACAGGGTTTTTCTATGAAGAGAAATTTCAAGATAATAGCTACTTTGCTCTAGAGTGCTACAGCCTTAAAGGACCAGGGCAGCCAGAGAGGTAGCAGTCTTGCCAATTTTCTCAAGGCCTAATTTCTCAAGAGAACCCTTCTTATAGATTTACTCTGTTATAGCCTCAGTGTTCTCTACTGACACTATGGAAAAAGTACTCTTTGGAGAAAGGAGGAGCAAGAACAGAAACAAAAGCTATTAATAATTCATTTGGCTTAGAGTTGAATTTTTCCCCCCCAAGATTTCTTCAGAGACCAGTATCTTTATGTTAATCTGTAACAGAAGCAACTGTTTAGGCTATAGAAAAGTGTTAAAGTCTGAACTTACAAGAAAAAAAAAAAAGGGCCTAAACTAATGTTTTTTCTTAATATATATTTCACACATTTTAAGTAAGAAGAAATAGTAAGCTTGCTCTTTTGAGCCAACAAAAGAAGTGTTCTGCCTGTTAAAGAGTATTTGTTATACAGAATTTAAGAGACATACTAGCAACAAAGAGATGCATAAAAACACTGAATGGGAGTTGGGCACATGCATGCCACTGCTGCCCTAATGCCTAGGGGAAGAAAAGCATTAGAAATGCAACTGTACATTTTTTAGATTTAACACTACCATTCTATTATCCACTTTTTGAACAGTATAAAAGAACAGAAAATAAATTAGGTCTTTGGGGTGCAGTGAGAAAAGATAAGGAAGAGATATATAAATGAGAAGTCTTGGTTCCTTGTGATTCAATCCCCTTCCACTGTTCCAGTGAGCTGGATCAATCCCCAGAGCAACAGAACAAGTTGTGCTGGCAGCATAGTATTTAAATTTCTACTATGTACATCGGCAGAAAGAATCTAGGTACAGATCTTTGCAAGACCATTTTTTTCCATATAAAGTTCTAGAACTACTTTGAGCTCTTAGTCCCAGTACCTGCTCCTCATTGAGAACCTCACAGCTGTGGGATCCCTAAGGAGAACCTCAGCTGTGTTCCCAGCCCAGAGGCCTCAATTGCTCATCTGAGCAAGGCTGTCAGAAGCCTGGAGAACACACATATTTTAGATGCAGTTTTCTTTCGCTGTATTACCAGTAAGAGGAAACAAATACTGCTCCTGCTAAATTTGATCTCTTCCTTCCTCCTCAAGGACAGAAAAATCTTTTCAGAGGCTGGTAATAAACAATAAAAAAAGCACTTTACTGGCCCCAACCCAAATCTTCATCTATGCCAAACCTGGCACTAGTGCCAGTGATTCACCATGACTATCCCAGCCAGAGTCAACTCCCCACCCACATACAACAAGAATTTTCAAGAGCTGAAAGTCTGCATCACAAAGCAAATAATCACAATATCTCAATTTGTTTTCCATAGCCAATGGATAACAAGATTCTTTGTTAAACATTGCACTGGTACTTAAGAGTACAAGGAAAAATACTGACACCTTCTAGAATTTGAAGGCGTCTTAAGCACCCACTTGAGTTTGTAGGTGTGCTTGATGGCATTAAAATGAATTCAGAAATAAAAAAAGGTTGCTGCTTTTTCATGATATTCAACACAGTCAAAGTTTACTGTTAAAGTTGCCACCAAGCCTGAGGGAAATAATTTCTAGAGGCTAAAAGCAGTCCAAAGGAACACACTGTTTACAAGTCAAAAGGTTACTATGTGGTAAGCTGATCAGCCCTCAGTTTACAAGGAAGAGTAAATTAGGATTTCCTCTTGAACAGGAAGTCTGGTCGCATCCTATATTAGCAGGTGCTAGAGCAGCATTAATTTCACTTCCTTCTAAAAAGATAATGTTTGCATGGATTTTGGCTCACCCTGAGAGCAAGATGTGTTCAATAAAGAGAAACCAATTCAGAAATGGGCATGTTGTCATTTCTGAGAAAAATATCAAGCCAAAACACAAGGATGAAAAAGGTTAATGAGCCACTATAAGAAGTCCAAAAGGTACACACACAAAAGCAACATCATCAAGAAAAAAAACAAACCAGAGTTCCTTTTCGAGTACCAACCACTTGTGTAAAAGCCAAAGGGAAACTGCTAGTGCAGCAAACAGTGGGCTAAAGTTACTTCTTCCCTGCACCCCCCCACCCAGTAAAGAATCAACTAAATTGCAGTTCTAAATTTTTCACATCTGACTAAATAAGAAAGCCAAATATAGAGAATCCATAAGGATTCTCATTGTTCAACGGACAAAGAAAATTCTTATTGGAATCAAGATTCTACTTCCTTTGTCCTTCCCCTCTGCTGACTTCATCAGCTCTAACGTGTCTTTACAACCCAGCACATGCAAAACAAAAATCAGGCCTGGCTTAATCTTAGCCTTTGCTGGGTTATTAGCAGTACAAAGAAGCTACCATAAATAGATTGTTACAGTTTAGTAACTTCCTGACTGGAGGTTGAAGTACAGGCATCTGCTCCCAGACCAAAGCATCCCTTTGGGTCAGAATTAACACAGTGTAATAGGGAGAGAAGAACAATTGCTAGTTATCTTGAAACCAAGAACTTGCAGAAGAGACCTGGTAATTCTACAGGCACACTTCACGGCTTCCATTTTTCTTAGATGAGAGTCTGGTGGCAAAAGAAAATGAGAATTCAAATAAAAGCCTGGAGGAAGGGGAGGTGGCAGGAGTTAACATTAGCAAAAATTCTAGATAACATTTCAGTCTTCAGATTAAAAAAAAAAAAACTGCAACTGTGCAAAAAATATACTGTTGTTATTGACAAGTAGATAAAGTCACAGTAATTCAGCTCAGTGTATACTTGGCCATAATAGCCATAATATGACAATGGGGCTTCAAACAGCTGAATTCCAGGATAAGAAAAAAACCACTTTCTACAGTAAAACTCAGTGTGTTTAAAGTAGTAAATTTAGCATCAGGGAAACCTACAGAAGCACTCATCACTACACACAGTTCAAAGGTACATATGTCCTCAGAGGCAGGAGCAGGAGGAAGTGGGGAAAGGAAAAAGAAATAGAAGATTTGCATTTTTGGTTTTTTTTTCCCAGGGTCATTAAAGAGCTAAACTCATCAAGTCCAAAAGAACAGATTTTTCTACGGAACTATGCTTTCCCTACATTCTTTTGAAACAGTTATAATTAAGGGAAAAGTTGACAGCAGTCTTTGCTTTTCTCTGAGGATGTTTGTGTTATAATTATTTAGTGAAATCTAGGTTGAAATTGAGCATTTCCAAATCAGATGGAACAAGATCCAATGCTGCTGTATGTAAAAAGATACATTACTGGGAGGAAAAGGCCCTGAGCAACCTGGTCTAACTAGACCTCCTCAGGCAAGGAGGAGAGACTTGATGATCCTGGAAGTTTTGTTCAGACTCTTATTTTATGATAAATTCTACAATGGCAGTTATGGAAGTGATGTGGAACAGTAAAGAGATCCTGATGGTCTGTAAACCATGGTCTCTCAGCACCTTGCATGATTAACTCCTCCTTATCCCAAAGGAGGATGCCTATCTGCTAACACAACAAAAAAGTTAAAGTTGACCATTGAAAGCACCCTAACTCAAATGTTTTGTACTATCTTCATACATGGTTTATTCTCCTGGTTTAATCACTTCTAGTTATTTGAGAGTCCTGAATCTTCTGTGCAGAAAGGTCAGCTGAGAAACTTCGTCTCACATCTCATCCAATCACGGATCTACTCTGGTAAACCTTAAGAAAAAAGCTTTGTAATAGAAAAGAATAAGAGGATACCTAAATAAATTCTGTTCTACACCTATCTGCAGATCTGTGTCAGCACTTCATGCATAAATACACCTAAACCACTAATGTGAAGAAAGTCAAGACTATTTCTGCAATCTAGGTCAGAATATGGGACCTAAAAATAAATTAAAAAAAATCTCAGGGAGGATGTAGGCAATGTGGTATAAGCCTTTAAATGCCACAGGTTACACTTTACTGGTATATTGCTCTTTCTACAAAGGCTGAAGTGAGGATAATTATGACATACTTACACATATTTTTTAAGCATATTCTTTTGGAGAGAGCTTCTCCCAATCATGTTTCAAGTGGAAGCTGGGGCCAAAACACTCAACACAGGAAAATGAAGAAGAACAGTGACATTAAGAGCAGAAGCAAAATGCATCATTCAGGGGTGGGGGAGAAATAACCCTCTTAAATAGAAAACCACTAAATTTTCTAATGACGTGAACAGGATGGTGTTGCATAGGCCAGAACAATAGCTTTATATTAGTTATTTACTTAAAATAACTATAAGAAAGTCTGTTTAAACTTTTAAGAGATTACTTGTTGCACAGCAGGCAGCAATATTGTCTAGCTCTTAGATCCTTCAATGCTGAGCATCTGAATTCAATGTTAATAGGTAGTACAGTACTCATTCACTAAGACTTGTCACAGAAACACTTTGTCTACTTTCCTACCTCTGAATTAGGCAAGACAATTTTGTGAATAGGAAAGGAAAATATGCTTGTTAATGAACTCAAATAGTTTAATTACCTGAAAGCTTGTTATCTTTTCCTCTCACCCCCAGCATTCTTATCACACCAAAAGATACAAACCCTTCCCTACAAGCTTTTTTCTCCTCTAATAAAGGAAGTTATTGAAAGCTAACAGTCTCTCCCCAGTACTACTCAGAGTTTTGACAGAGTCGATAGGGGGGATGGTTCAACATTTTTTAGCCAGAACACTGCTCAGTTAACTCACAGTAAGTGGCTCTAAGGGTGTGCCTGTATTTGCATTAGTTCACACCTGGAACATGCTGTTTAAGTGAACTGCCTGATCATTCCTGTTGCTGGTGCATTGGTTCACCTCACAGAGCTGTTTTGGAACAAAGGAATTGGATTCCTTTTAGGTTAAGCTAAGGTAACATATGACAACATATGCCAGGAGCACATCTAATGTGTTCCACCTGCAAACAGGCACTCAGTCCACAAGAACAGACTAGAGCTAGTCTAAAATTTAAAAACCTGAAGTGTTTTGAGTATAGATAGTGGGTTCTCAAGGCTGCTTTGATCTACTGTTCTAGTTCAGCTGCACTACCTACACTATTACAGACACAAGTTAAAGCATTACATGTTTTTATTTCCTGTACACCTGCTCACGTTCTCCTGGAAGCAGCACCCACCTTTAGAATACATTCTATGCCTTCCTACCCACTAACCATCCAAGCAAGTGAAAGCAGAGTGTGCCTCAGTTCATTGACCAATAAAGAAACAAAACATGGGACTCTTTGTGTAACTTAATGTGTCTACTTGTGAAATACTTGCCAGCATTCCCAAAGGGCTTACCACTAGGCCATAAAAAACAGTAATAAAAGCATACTGGCTGTAACAACAGGGAAGAATACTAAATACGATGAAAGGCATAGTAATTGTAGTAATTTTACAAGATCTTTGAAACCCAAAGCTGTGATACAATATCTTACACCAAAGAGGTGACAGGAGATGATGAACGGGTACCAAGTGCAATCCTGCAGGGCCAAAACAACAGCCTTAAGCTCTTTAGGGACCATAGGCAGTCCAACGTTGCAGGAATTGAAGCGGTCAGATGCCGAAGCAGCTAGCACACTGCTCAAACAAGACTGTTTCTAGTTTACTGCTCAGAGTAGTTTATGAGATTTCTCATAATTCTGCTCTGGAACAACTGTGGAAGCTCCCCACCTCTTACTTCCCCCCCACACTTTTAGAAGCAGGAATAGCATTTCCTTTTTTTCAGCTCTTTGTGACCTTTTGTTAGTCCTCTACAGTCTTTCAATAACAACCTGTTTTGAGAAGCCTCGTTGGATCACCTTGAATATAAGGATGAGTTTACAAGACTCCAGGTGCCCTTTTTTATTGTTTTGTTTGTTTATTTGCTTTGTTGGGTGTTTCTTTTTGAAGTTTAGGCAGAGTTCCCCAGTGCTGATGTTAACCATGTTATCTACCCAACTGCCATAGAAACACAAATGAGAGATCAGTGTTATTGGTAGGCCTCCTACTGAAAAAGACAGGAAGACTATGCAAGTCTAAGATTTAACAAAGAATCTCTAGAACACTATTACACTCTCAGTATTCCAGGTAGTTGCGAGCTCATTTTGCAACTCAAGCTTTTGAGCCTGCATCTCTGCAAAGAAAGTACTCAGTACTTGCTCAACATGAATAATAGTTGAGCAAGTTTGGGCCCTTAAAGTTCTCCCATCACTAGGGAGATGGCTAGAGCCCTTGCAGACTCTGCTGGAAACACAAAATCAGCTTTGTGAGCAGGGAAGTTCCAGAAGTGGAACACAAGGACTACAGAAGGCACGGCACTGGACAGAAAATTTGAGAAATCTGTTTCAATGGGACAAAAAAAGGATATGATTAAACAAAAACACACCAACACTGTAAAACAAATCTTTTGTCACACATATTTCAAAATTAATTCTAGAATAAAGTCAGTTGAAAGCACATCAACCTCAACTTACAAGTTTTTGCTGCAAGTACACTTGCTTTGTTCACTTTCCACAAAATTCACATTACAGCTCTATTAACAATCCCATTTCTAATTCATTTCAGTTAGTCTACACATTCTAAAGAAATTTTGTATCAGAGTAAGACTGGCATTTCCCAGGTCCTACCATAGCTCCAGAAGCTGAACACAACCTGAGTAGTGTTAAGGATTTGACTCCTTTTATTTTGCTTTAGATGAGAAACTTAAACATTCAAAGGCAACAGGAAAAGTCAAAAGACTTCTGAAAATACCATCATCCTGGCAGGAATATGACAATGTAGGCCAGATATGAGGCATATCTGGACCTCAACCAAAGCCATACCACTCTGGATAACAAGGAAGTGAAAGATTAAGCTGTTAAGCCTAGTGACAGTTTATGAGTGGTACCAAACATAGTCAGGTCAGCAGTTTTAATCAAGGAAGGAGACTGTCACTTGTGGTTTCTCTATATTCAACTTTGCTAATTGCATAAGGCGGTTGAACCTAAGCCAGATATGAGCCATTAGATGAAACTTCATTCTCCTCTAGACAGCTTAATGGAATTTAACAAAGTACTTTGAGTGATGTAAAAACATACAAAAAGCACCAACATCATGGCTCAGCAATGTTGCTTCTTTGATAATCCTTCCTACTACTTTGGCCTGGCGAAGTCAATAAACAAGAGCATCTGGTCTGCTGCTGCAGACCAATGTTTATTGACTTTCTCTATCCACTATGGATAAAGATTGGTTTGTTTTCTTTTTATTTTAAGAAGCCGGCAATTTCCCATTCTTGCAAGACTAAGCTAAGTTGCTTTTGCTTTCCTCAAGGATGTATTTTTTTCCTCATTATGCAGAAAATTTTTTATTTTTTCTGAATTGCCTCCACAATGACAAAAAACTATTACCTAGACCTAGCCATACCATAAAATCATTTCCTACATCAGGGCATCCCTATTTTTTTTTCCACTTTGATGAAAACTCAACAAAAGGAATGGAAAAATATTTCAACACTAACTTTCTCAAAACAATGGGTATATGAACTTGCCTGACAGATGATGTACAACTAGAAATAATGGCACATCCTTTATTAACAGCCTAAGGTCATTCAGTTATTTCTAAGATCTGGTTTCATTATAACTTTTAATCCAAGAACAGCTCCATATTACATTGGAACATCATGAATGGAGGGTAGATACTTTCTATGAGAGCTAGGCTGAAGCCTGAGAGACACAGTGCCTAATTTACCTGCATGCTCATGCAAGTTGAAGAAAGAAACTGTTTTCCAACTTTTCTATTTAAAAACACCACTGCAAATTCTGGCAATCAAGTAGCTATTGGCAGCAGTAGATTTCCATGCATCTCACACCCATATTTTTCTCACATTTTTATTTTCTTTCTGAATTAAAAAAGGACATTGTTTTCACCTGTTAAAATGACAGTGGCAACTGTCCAAAAAGCAGGATGAAGCAATCTAGATTAAAATTCAATAGCACCAAACATAGCAGTTTCTTTTAAATAACAGCTTCCTTTGTACTGCTGAAGATAAAGGTCATATCTGTAAGCCTTGTTTATTTTTAGTTCAGCATCATTTTTCTACAGAAAGTATTATCCATTTCTGTTAAGAGCAACGTTTCTAATATAGTCTAATAACTATTACAGAATAAAAGTTAAAGACAGCTGTGTGAACACGCTCAGGCTACCAAATCACTATTCAAGACATAGTTGACAACTTTCTGCAGTTTTGCAGAGTGGCCACTGTTCTCAGACTTGCTGATCACAGATCTATCACTTCAGCAGACAGGCACTAAAAAACAAGGCATACAATCCATTTTTCCTTCTCTCAGTACTTTCAGATGACAGAATTGACCTAACAAATAGTGAGATACCTGGACAGAGGCCTTAAATAGACTCAGCGTTATTTTTGGGAGCTTAGTTTAGCAAGGGAACACCTGGAGTTCAATACTAGATGCTTCTTCACATCAGGACCAGGTTGCAAGGAAAGGCTTTGCTTGTATAAGACTACATATTGACAGGCACCTTAAAAAAAGTAAACAGCCACTCAGCCCCCCATCTTCAAAGGTTTTGTAGTCCCTTCTTTAAACCCTCCTCCTCCTCTCCAACTTCTGCCTTCAGATTCATTTCTCTGTGAGACCAGTTGTAAGTTAAAAAGGAAACTGCACCAATCCCTCTCACTCCCCAACAAAAAAAGGTATTGCTTTCTGTTTGCTTAAACCTGTTTCTTTTACACCTTTAGTCAAAAGACTTCTTGCATTCAAAAAGCAAATATTCACAGGCTCCTAGGATGTTCCTTTGAAACCTACAGGTCTCCAGAAACCCTTACATGAATCAAAATTCATTAAAGTAGGTTCTCAAGGGGAAAAATGTGTTCCTGGAAGGCTCAGAGGAAGGAGAGCTTCTTCCTCAGGCAGAAGTGACACTGGCCCAGCTCTCAACCATAATCTTTACTTGTAACCTAAAAAAAAATCACCAACAGCAGTAGGGGCACACAATACTTGAAATCACAAGGAAAATATTTAGTGATATGGAAAGATTAAAAAGCCACTGCTTAAATATCTGCCTTGAAAAAAAATCCTTTAAGGGATATTTTATAGCTCTTGAGAAGTGAAACTACACACACACACACACCCCGAAGCGCAGCAAATTTCAAATTTACAGTTTTCAGTCAGATCCGAGAGCTACAACACACCAAACCTTCAACAAGTCAGCTGCATCTGATGGAAGTTCCAGGGCAGCAAGAAACCACTCTGTGGTGCAATGATTTAAGGCTTACTTTGTTATCTGCCATGCCCCACTGACAGAAGCTTCAGGCTTTGCAGCAGGATGGGACTTGTCCGCATGCCACCTACCACAGCTCACAGACTGGCACCTCAACCCCAGCTTAGCTCTAAGCCCAGTTAAACTAAATTCTCTGCATCCTATTTCTGCCACTTCTGTGACGGTTGCAGTAATTAGTAGTAGAAGGATGAAGCAAAATTGCCTTAAACTGTCACAGCTTGCCACAAGTGGTATTTGTCAGCTCTCAGGGGTTCTGGCAGCCAGTGCAGTTTCACATCATTCCAATCAAGCAGGTTCAACGCAGCTTACTAAGGAACCACTGCATAAATCTACTCTTGGTGATGCATTCCACTCTGACCACAAATAAACTCAGAACTTACACAGAATCCTAAACTTGCAAGCAGACCTGTCCCATTTCTTCAACAGCCAGTGTAAAAATAACACCCATTTCCCCTTGACCTACTATGTCGAATGCCTGAACCTTCACAGGAAAACAATCAACTGCCCTTGCTATCAAAGTCTACTTAAGTTGCATCATGAAGTTAAAGGGAACATTTCAGACTCTGTTCTCTCATATTCAGGGACCAAAAAAGTTTACCTGGGGTAGAAAGTTTTGGTTGGGCTTGCTACTGTATCTCCATTACTAGCAAAACTCTTTTTTTTCTTGGAACAAAGTCTGGTGACCAAAATATATATATTGAGTTTCCTAGGACTGTGAGCATTCCCTGATCCTAACAGTCCAAAGAACAAGCTGCCCTTTTTATTTGAGAAGAACAAGTAGTACATAGAGATCAAAACTAAGGATTTTGAAAATAATAACCAAAATATTTTTCTCATTTGAAAGAGGCATAGTTCTGAATTACATGAAGCAAATCTGTTCAGTCCTATATGTGTGAAAAATAGAACAGCATCACAAAACAGTATAAAGTATATGCAATTCTTACATGAGACATCTACTTCAGATCTCTTTCCATCCATGTTCTTACACAGAATTTTTCCATTTTAATGTAGACTTTTTAAAAGCAGCACCATACACAGAAAACACTAGAGATCAGTACTCCTAAACAGAAGATACTCAAGCATGCAGACTTACTTGCATTCCCCAGGTACACTGCAACCGCCATGGAGCAAATTACATCCTTGTTTACACACAGCTGTAAATACAAAAAGATTTAGGCATCAGTGTGGGCAGCCAGGTGTCCATTAGTGCAGCAGCAATCTGGAGCTGTTCAGGTATGGCTTCTGTCATTTAGCCTGTCTGTTGTTTGTGCAAAGCAGACTGTCTTTTGCCATGTTCCAATAGTTGTTGCTCTTCCAGCTAGCTATTTCACAAAACACAACTCCATTACCAACAAAAAGGTTTGCAGCAAGAGTGTCAGCACTGAAACATTTCTCAAATAAAGTTATTTTTAAAACCTGGTGTTACGCTGGAACCCCCAAACTTCAAATGCTACACATGACCTTGAGTAAGCCCTAAAAATGGCCCTCCCCATCATTAAAAAGCTTTTTACTGAAAAGGAACAAAAAACAAAACAAAGAAGCCCTCAGCAGAAGAGTTTATCAAATAATTTTAGTGCTAATTACCTACTGAAGACAAAAGGCAAAGAGATTTGATTGAGTGGTACATTAGAAGAGATGACTACACCTGAATTTCTGTTCACATTAAGAGCTATCAAAAAGCTTTCAGCCTTGCATACTATACACTTAAAATTTTTCATTTGCAAAACCAGGGCATTTCTCCAGGACTAAAGTCTATGGTATTACTGATGATATCACTTCAATAAAATCTTACATTAGGGGATGTAATACATCATTTTGCTTTGAAGGAACACTACCACTGAATGAATGTAACACGTAAAAAGATGTCTCACTGTTTTGAATCCTAAATTTAAGTGTCCATAGAAAACATCAGAAGCAACACTGTGCTCCACTTTTCACAGAGGATGTTTTACTTCAAAGATTTGTATTTAAAAGACGAAGTCTGTACGTGCTAAAATTAATATGCCATAGGACTGACACCACAGAAGTACCTACTGCAGTTTATTATATATACACCAGGGCTAATCAAAACAAAGGAAACATACTACCTTGTTTACATTCTTCGCCCATCCAACCCTCCATGCAAGCTTTGTTTCCATTCTGATCGCAGGTGTAGTGACCAACAAAGTCATCTCGGGGGCCGCAGAATTTATTGCACAGGGCACTGTAGTAATTTTCGTCACACTTCACCCTTATCTGTACTTCAAAATGGGCAACAGGACCATTGATTTGTAGTGTCTTCCATCGATCTTCTGGGTTGATCATGCCAGCATGTGCCACTCGCTCTATTAACAAGTCTTCACCTTTTTTTTTTTTGGAAAAGCAAACAAACAAAAAAAAGGTAAATTCAACAGGTGGTAAGTTCAATAGCACACAAGAACATATGGAATCCAATTGAAAGTATTCAACTAGTTAAGATAAAACCTAGTGAAGAAAATGTTAAGATGATAAAGATCTACTGTGTAACTGAATTTTCCTTTGCCTTGCAAAGTTCATTACAGGAAGGCCAATTTAAAAAAGTGTCCCAAAGGAAATATTAAAAAACCCTGGAACATAATCCATAGGAAATAGCTTATTTTTCAAGGCAGCCAAACATACCACACCCACACGCTGACAACTAGCAGCTTTATCTTGATTTGAGGCTCTTTTTGCCTCCTTTTTGTTCTTATAAAATTGCACAATCTGCATAATCTAGTAGCTGAGACATTAAAGTTCTCTGGTGTGAGTTTAATTTTAAATATAAAACAAAACACAATATATTCAATATGCTATGAAGTTACTGAGCAAAAGTAAATGCTCTGATGGGCTTGCATTATTGTACATAAACTGGCTTGGTGCATTTTATCATTCTCTCTACAATAAAAGCAAAATACCTTTAAGAAGCATTTCAGAGAACACCGTGCAGCTAATATTTCACATTTTGAGAAGATATAAAGAAGTGAACCCAGGATTGTCAAGGGCCATTCTCAACTCTGTATCCAGCTTATCCTTATCCCTAGTGAAACTACTGATAACTGTGATCTCTGTTGCAATACAGTTTGTAAGCATCCTGCCTTGTCCCTGTGGAAAGCAGCAGCACTCCTACTGCCAGGTTCCATTAAATGAGACCAAATGTGCACAAAGTATTATCTGTCACAGGGGACAAGAGGATTCTAGGATATAAGGTTGTGGAAACTGCCAACACAAAGTATTTTCACTTTTATGAATATCCATTTTGTACTTTCATTCATGTAATTCTTGGTATAGAAGCTTCAATACGAGGAGAAGAGACACAATTATAGTCAGTACAATGAAATTATACAATGTCTCCAGCAAACATCGAGAATAAGCAAAGCACAGTAAGGGATAAGGGCAGACAGTGAGTAATTCCAGTGACAGGAGTTTTCTAATGGTTTCACTATTCAAATCTGGTACCATTCTACTGCAAGCTGCAACTGCAACACCGAACACTAGTTAAGGACAAGAAGGTACAGAAGCTTCACTGGTACACATTAATTTCACACCCATCTATGAAATTACTATAATAATGCCACCTAAGAGCTTCAGCATCCATTTTGTTTAAATAAAGTTTATTTAAAATGCCTGTTAAGAGAAATAAAGAACCAAAAACTTGCACACAGCAAAAGGCTGAAATGGTAGTAAGAGAAAGCCTAAAGTTCAAATAATTAATAATATAAAACATACCAAGCTGGTAGCAAGCAATATTACCTTACTACTTTCAGCAAATGTATTTTACCTACTTACTTTCTAGAACTCATTAACCTAATCTGTTTAGAAAACAAAAACAAAGGAGTGACTTTTTCTCAACTAGAAAGTTATTGACAGCATAGAAGCATCCTGTCTTCTCTTACCAAAGCAGCATTTTCCCCTCAGCATGTAAAAGGACTCAAATGGCAATTTTCAGTCACTCCAACATTAAAGAAAAAGGAAAGCTACAGAAGTAGCCAGGTCTGCAAAGCATTTTGTTCTCTTGATATCTTTTTTCAAGTTTGTTTCTATAAAAATGTTTCCTCTTAATATTAAACAGTACTGAACTTAAAAAAACCCAACCTTTTTAATTAAGCATTGAAAGTACTTCAGTTACTAAGAAATTATAGTATCTCTCTACTTTAATATTAAAAGTGGTATTGCCATGTATAGGCTACAAGTCATGCTTGCCTGGACTAGTCTGCATAAAACATTTCTTGGCTAGCTGAGACACACTGATGTCTACCCCTGTTCTTTAACTCTCTCATTCCTATACACTAACTCCTCTGACATCCAGCAGTACATGGATGACAGAGGTATCAGAGTGGACAAGAAACATGCAAGAGTGGAAAGGTAGCCTGCATTTTATTTTTGACTTAACGGAATATTTATGGTACCAGTCACCACTAAAAGATTCACTATTAGATAGAATCATAGAACTGTTTAGGTTGGAAAAGACCTTTAAGGTCATTGAGTCCAACCATTAATCCAGTACTGCCAAGGCCACCACTAAACCATGTCTACAAGAGTCACATCTACACATCTTTTAAATCCCTCCAGGGGTGGTGGCTCCACCACTTCCCCGGGCAGATTTCAACATCATTTTGTATAATCTTATTCTTCTCCAATGACTACTGATCTAAAAAACTATAAAGGAAAACATGCTAAACCACTGGATGGTCAAGGAAATTTGAACAAATAGCAGATATGCACTACAGAGCTATTTTTCAGCTAAAAGCAACAGTGGCTCCTTAAAAACAGCTGCACCAGCCACTGCTATAAAAGTGTTTCCTCAAAGTGCATCAGATGGACTGAAGAACAAGTCCTGAGATTAAAGCAGTGGCTTATATAATAAAAACCTTATCAGGCATCTTCAGGCTAATGGAGATTCATCAGACCCAGTTAAACAACTGGAACAAGCATTACAGCTACTGCAAATATACCTATGCAGAACAGACCTCTTGATACCGGGGCTCGAGAACAGGGGAAATAACCCAAGAGTGCTTTTTTTTTTTTTGAACACTCAAACTTTATCTTCACGAGCTCCTCTGAAAAAGAATGTATTCAGAGTCTTAAGAGTTTTTCCTTAAGTTTATATCAGCACAAGTAGGGCTTAACAGCCTAAATAAGCAAGCCAAATAATTTACCCTGAACCACAGAAGGCATCAGAAAATCAGCTCCAAGCCATTTAGTTTCTAACACTTAATTCTCAAGTACCAGAGTATTAGAATTCTGCTTTACTTCTAATTTAAAACTGATCCCAACTAGAAGGTGCATCTTCCAAAGAGATCTGTAATCACAGGGAGGAACGTGTTTGTCAGGGTTCCTCCTTCCTCCCCCACAATATCAAAGTGCTTCTGAAGCTGTTCCAGTTTCTCTCACCTAACTGTTTTGATGAGACAAGTTTGCTCCCTGCATCTGTCTTTGCCATGGAAGTTTACCTTAGAGACTCAGACTCATTTCTTTTAGCTCTCAGTAAAGGCAATGGGCTGTATGACTGAATTTGTCTGGTTATTGGTCAAAAAAGTAGCATTCATTACTCAAACTTTCACACCCCCCAACAAGCAATTAGGCTTCTTTTCCTTGATTAATAAGCAGCTTTTTACAAGCCTGTCTAGAAAAGCAGATAGTAGTACAGATGTTTGCACAAAAGGAGACGATGGACAAAAGGTAGTTCTTTAATTAATGTTTCCAGAGCATCTGATTTTTGGAAGAGAAAGTCTTATCTGGAGAGTATTTAACTGTGCAATTGGGAGCCACAAAACACAAATAAGAACACTGCTCATCAACACCCTAACTTTTAGCAGAGGTCAGACATTCCCAACCAGCCACTCACAGGGCCATGCAAAAGGTGATGCTGGTGCCTGTTTGCAAGGGAACACACACACGGTACCACGTGACGTTCACTTCCAAAGGAACAGGAGGTGCCCTTTTCAGGAAGCACATTCTCTTCAGCTGTTTTCAAGCATGCATTTCAAAATGCCATAAAGGACAGACTAGTCTCCTACAGATTTCATGGGAAAGAGGAAGGCAACCACTGCATCCCTGCAGCGGACTTGTAGTCAAATGGAAAGTTACTTCACATGTGAGGATGCCAGCTTGCTTTGTAATGGCAGGGCTGGGTCAGATCTCTGCTACACAGCTTGAAGTTTGCCAAGTCAAATGACTTACCTGGAAAGCAGCAGGGGTTGCTGTGACAGATGACAGCGAGCAGGCCCTTTACAGTGACTTAGTATCTAAGCCAGTTTCCTCTCCCCCTCTTCCAAAGCAAACAAGTGGTAACAACTACACTGCCACAAGCTTACCTCTGGGCCAACCCTGGGGCACAGAGGAGGAGGAAAACACAGGAATAGGTCAGGAATCCGGGTCTGAAAGACACTCTTAAGAGTTCATAGTTTGAGGTAAGTACAGGGGAAACATTTGCCCTGGCAGACTTGTTCTTGAGATGGTACTTCACAGATCTGCTCTGAGCCCCCTTGCCTTGCTTTCGATGAGTGCAAGGAAGAACACAGGATACAAGGGCACAGAGGGAGGGAAGAATGACAAGTGTTCTAGAACCTTCAAGTTGTTCACTAGAAACCCCACTTTCTAGGTTTTAGGGTTTCTTTTGTTTGCTTGTTGTTTGGTTTGGGTTTTGTTGTTTGTTTTTGTTGTTGTTTCAGTTTTATTTTGTAGGGGAGTTGTTTTGTTTTGGATGGGGTTTTGGGGCTGTTTTGTTTTGTTTGTTACCCACTTGAGAGTCCAAGCTGAAACACAGAATCTACATTTAACTTTCAGCCTTACTCATCCTCATTAAAGGAAAGCAAAACCTGACTCTGGAACTAATTAATCAGCTTATAAACAGATGCTGGCAATTACTTTGATTAATCTTTCTTACAGTAGCAACAGAAGATACATGTAACCTGATCCACAGACCAGCTCAGTGTTCAGGATTGATAGGGAGTTAAGCTTTCCACAGATACTCACTTCACCCCTCCAGGATGCAGATACAGTTTGTCTTTTTTCTGGAGAAGTTGCCATATTCCTTTTCCTATTCCCTTACACACGATTTTTTACTGATGTGCCCCTGTGTGGCAGTTCAGCACTTGTAAAAATACAAGTGAAGCATCTTTGCATGTTGACGGATTCACAAGGCAAAACCTACTGGAGGACTCACTGCAAAGATCAAACTCCCTCCCCCCCCCCCAAAAAAAAAAACCCTTCAGCAACAAGGAATTCTTCATAGGAATCTTACATGCAAGTGTAAATTGCAGCATGGCAAAGCAACAGATCTGTCACGAAATTGGTAAACAGATTACAGAAACACTTAACCAAAACAAGCACTTTGATAGCATTCTGCAAAACTACAGGACAAGAAAGTCTTCCCGAACTGACATGACAAGCCTTCTAGTTTCAGATGCAGTATGACTTAGCAGTACCTCTTCAGCAGCCTAAATTAAAGGGAAGTTCACTTCCCATTAGCAGTTTCTCATGAGAGCTAAACCGTAATCTGACACTTATATAGACTCCTGCAGTTCACAGAAACTTAAATTAAGGAGATGGCACACTGGGCCTCCAGAAGGCACTCTATATCCTGTTGGCCTCAAGTTCACAAAAAGAAGTGTGACATGAATGCAAGTAAAGAGATTTGTTAGAGCATGTTAAACTAAAAAGCACAACAAAGACTTAACCCAGGCCTGAAGCGATCGTCCTCTTATCAAATGTATTTAAAAGAAATACTGGGGGTTTAAAGCTACAGGTTTCTAAGAAGATTCTGCAAATCCTAAGAAATATGCAAAGTTATGAGACCATTACTTACCAAGAAGCTTTCTAATAAACAAAATACAACACTTAAATGCATACAGATGACTTACAGGGTAGGCTCTTCATGTTCACCCACTCCTACAACACCATCTCATGAGCTGACCTGCCACCTAGAACTAGGGAATTTCACTCCAATATTTGCTGTATTAGTTGTCCCTAGGTAAATTATTCCCAAGATGGAAAGTATTTAAAGGAATTAGCTTAATGTAGTACTTTTTGAGCAAAGCATTCAATAGGATTCCTCCAATCTGTTGCTTTGTACGATATCTAAACTTATTCATGAATCAAGCTTACTCTGCTCAGCACACAAGATCTCATTTTGAATACCACATCCAGCTTTGGGAAGTGTCATTCTAGAAGGATGTGGACAAACTCAGCTGAAGAGTTGCAGCAGCATAAATATCAGAGATTTAAAGAAAACATGGCTAATAAAATTTGAAGAAGTTGTTAAACACAACAAAAGTTTAATTCTAACAGAAGAAGGGTTCAGGAACAAATTAAACACTCATCATTACTTTGTCTACCATTGGAGATACAGTATGCTAAAAAAATCTCTCAGTTAGGAAAATTCAAGTGAGACTGATCCCCATCTTCAAGAAAAAGGACCTTGAAACTCTGACATGGCATTAATATTAATTCAGCTCTGCCAACTTGTTATGCTTGATGCATTTTGATAAGAATGGTCAGTGAAGCAGGGGAGGATGCAATTGATAATTTGAAACTGATGATGATTTGGGACATAATCCCTTTGCTATCTTAATGTCTTCCTCTACGTTGATCCCAAACAAAATGAAATAGTCCACCAATAACCACAATGCAAGTCTGAGGTTCACTTAGCACTTGTAGCCAGAAGCGTTATTTTAAGACAGATTTGTAAACCATTACCGAAGAGTAGGTTCAAGCTGGAGTCCCACTTTAGCAACAATATAGCAATCAGCACCCTTTATGATTTTCAAGTTTTTATACCATAATCTTGCTTTTCTTTCAGATTAATAGCTCTGCTGATACTGAACATTAACATTTACAGACTGAAAATAGAAGGTACTTGGACTTGAGGAGAAACAGAGAAGCAATCATACCATGATTTAGAACACAAAAACAAAGCCTGGTTTCTTTATGGGAAGCAAGAATGCTTAGTTGTTTACTTGATCATGAGAAGTACTGCACAGCATGGTTAAATGCAAACTGAGGAGAATTTAAAGTGCAACTCTACAGCACAGACTATTGTCCTTCCTTTAAATAATAAAAACAAAAAAAGCTACAATGGTTTTCTAACATTTTTTAAAGCTAGTTATCAGGAGCTGCGTTACAATCTTCAGTTACTATTGTCCATTATTTTTCCTATACAGCAATAATTTTTCATGGTTCCTAACCCAATAGTCACTGTTTGGGCATGTACAAGCCTTTTACTTAGACAGCAGGTTTGCATTCAGGTTGATTGGGAGGGATGGCTAGTTGCAGCAGTACACCATTTCCCTCCTACCCAATTTGCATACAAACAGCACAGAAGTTAGTAAAAACTCCAAGTTTTACACAAATACTCACCAGCTTTTGTATCGTTATCCCAATCCCATGCTTCTAATATTAATGTGAACGATCTCTGAAAAGAAACAAGACACCAATTAGACAGTAATAAAAAGCTACTGGTTGCACACCAGACAAACTGTGATTTGAAATAAGCAGATATTCTTGCTACAAGAAAGCCAAATGAAAGCAGTTAAAAATTTCACTTCTCTGTTGTCATGTGAAAGCCCTTGAAGGCATCTTCTCAAAAGCATGAAATATAACAGCATTAAAAATTGTGGTGCAAACCATGCTAACAGCAAAACAAAAACATCCCCCCCACACATAGAGGACTGAATTATTATTATTATTCTCCTCCCACTGCATCTAATTCTCAGCTCTGCCTAGCCACAGAAATCCTTTTTAGACACAGTCCTAAAAGGTTTAAATGAAATGAAGTTCTCAACCTTGGGAAACAGCTAGGATATTTAAGACTTAAACAACTGAACCGCTCCCCCGAAAAAGGAATAAAATGAGGTAAGTCTGTACCAGATCTGTTCTACAGAAAAACATATCTAAAGAAGAAACACAGAATTCACCCTGCATCTATCAAAAATTTAGACTTCTTTCTCATGGAAGGGACAGCGTGAAAAACACACCTGCAAAAGACACGGCAGAAACGTAATTATTACAGCAAGCACACCTGGCGCTGTATTTTCCCCAGAGGAAAGAGAAAAACCATGATTTCAGACAGTTTTAAAATTATTTGGAAAAAACATGAA
Organism: Pseudopipra pipra; assembly: GCF_036250125.1. NCBI lineage: Eukaryota > Metazoa > Chordata > Aves > Passeriformes > Pipridae > Pseudopipra > Pseudopipra pipra. The sequence continues at coordinate 57,301,450 of NC_087554.1, forward strand.
GGCTTTACTTCACACTAAAGCAAGGCTTCAGGCATCTTTCTCATGTTTATGATCAAATACATAGGACACATGTTGATATTCAAATACTAAGCTTATTTAGAAAAAAGTTACCTTATGCACAGAGGTAATGTTTACCTGTTTTGTGTTTAACAAGAATAGCTTCAAACCCTTCAGCTTTGACAGTCTCCAATGGTTCCAAGTAACACTGAGATCCTCACATACATTCAAAACCAAGGAAAAAAAAACCCACCAAGAACAGGAGTTATTGCATCACTGTCCTAAAACCCCGCTGTACACATCTTTGTGCTCAGAGGTAAGCCACACCAAAACCTGGGGTTCATTAAGTACAGCAGAGCCAAGCCCTGATGTGTGCAGAATTCACAGGCTAATGATCTATGAACTCACGTGGATATGGGGACATTCGGCCAAGAAATTTCCGCACTCTTAGGAAGAGGATTATGTAAGAATTCAGCCATCTTTCACAGCATGGCTAAAACTATTGTACTGTTATATCAAGAGATGTATGTTTTCACTTTGAGATAGCTCATAAGTGCTTTTTATGCCCCTCAACTTCCCACCAAGTGATCATAACACTGAAATCTCCCCATTTTAGAACAGCAGCAACAAGAACAGAGATCAGTGCAGCACCCTAAGCAGAAAGGCTCTTTGCCTGGAGGTCTTTCACTACCACAGCAGAGTCTACTCAGAAGCACACTTAACTGAGTGCATATTTTTCCACTGTTTACTTATATTAACACACAAACAACAGCTCAGTCTTTGAAAAACATCTTTTTGCTGTACTTTCAGCTTCAGACATATACTGGGGAAGATGATTTTCCATCATTGAAACAGAAAAAGTAAATATTTAGATTACACAAGGAAGGAGGGGGAAAGGGAGCTCAGGAGTGGCTACACTGGACAGAGGCATACTGGAGTTTGGACTGCCTTTGAATAAGGACAACTGATCGAGGTCAGCTGAGAAAGTAAAGGTCTCTGCTTCTGAGGTATGATATCATAGCACAACTCACAACTCCACCCAGTTTTTTTGAAGACAAGTGTTAGTGAAGCATTTTAGTAGATTCACCCTCCAACTCCCCGCTCTCCCATGCCCCCAACCACCAATATCTCAGTATTTAGAGATTCTACTGTACTCTCAAAACACTGCCTGCCACCCTTCTTTCTAACTGCAACCTGAAAAAAAAAAATACCTTAAATAGTTGAGAAAATAAGTACTATGTAGCACTGCCCTAACATTATCTTCTTCTGGCAATGGTGAGTTATCCTTATTTTGAAAAATTATGAACTAATCCAGGCAGAATTCTGCAAATCGGTGCAAGATCCAAAGATGTTATCCACCTCTTCTACTTTTAACTACTTGTCTTCTAACATATCCCCAGTTTTCCTGTGTTCCACTGATCTGTATTAGAGGTATAAACTAGAGCCCAAGTGCTTCCAGATGTCCACTTGCTTATCTTATGTAAGTGCTGGTCTTTCCTACTGCAAATTGACTTCTGCATCCGACTTCCCACACAAGCCAAGGCAGAAAAAAAAATTCAAGCTGGACTTGCTGCCTTAGGAAACAGATCAGTCAACTATGCTTTCCCATCATACCATTTGAAAGCAGATTTGTATCTTTGCTCAGGATGCTAAGGAATTTTTGTGGGTTAAGACAACTCCACACAATACACTGCTCCAGCATGCTCATGCTGGATAGTGTGAATGGGGATAAAGAGGCCTTCTACCAATTTTAAGATGTTTTAAACAAGGAATCCAATAGCTCTGGCAGCAAATCTCACAATCTAAGTTGTCATAGTCTCTGGAGTTGAAAATATTCCTCTACTGTCTTATAGAGACTCAATAGTACCTTAGAAGCAACTATGACTCTGGTTCTCAACAACTTTTTCAAAATGTGGAAGAACTGAAATTCTGTCCCAAACCCTGACCTTTGCTGCCCACACAGCTCGTGCTGCCTCCTCATGGCTTTGCAAGCCCCAGGTTCCACAAGCCTGGTCTCCAGCATTTGCTTTTACCATTGTCCCACTAATGACCATCAAGCACCATAAGCCCATTTATAAAAAGCTTAAAACCCCTACAAAACAAAGACAAGACCCAGACTATTAAATTCTTTCACTTACTGGCATCCCATAGCCTCAGTTTCCCTGTGTTTACGTATGGGCTAATAGGTTATCCCTTGGTTGTTCGTATGTAAGCAAGCATATGGAATGTAACATTTTAGGAAGGCTTGTAGTCACACTTGCAGGAGATTAGAGATGTTAATCAGATGGCATTAAACAGTATTGATAGACAAATACATATTTACTGGAAGATCAGTTTCAGCTGGGACAGCTCTCAGTTGTGCCGCTTCCTGCTTTCTACTGAATTACACCTTCAAAACCCTTAGACACAGCAAGAATGCAACCATAAAACTGATTTTTATGGCTATTTTACCACTAGAGAAGACAGCTAAGGCTACCAGCCCAATTTGTCTTCCCTTCCTCACTTTCAGCTACTCAGTAACTTGAAAGAGGAATTCCTCTCTGTGGTAGTGCAATAGATTGTCATATTATAATTACTACACCTCAAAAGAGAAAGCTGGTCCTTAACATACTGGTTCAAAAAAAACCAGTCTTGCCCACTATCACATGTAGGAAGTCTTGCACTAGATCTGCTTAAGCTCATTTGAATTTTGCACTTTAATTTAAAACAACAGCTGAAAACTTACAAAAAAAAAAAGCATCTGTGTTACCAAGTATGTCTATAGTATGCTGCACTGAGAGCTTCCCAGTTATGGCTCAATTATCAGAAACATGTTTGACTATCAAAATGATTTACTAGTGGAATTTTTAATATTCATACACCCACCCACACTGTAACCCTGCCCAATAACCAGAGTAGGAGCTATAAAGCTGAATAATACTAATGGATATAAACTTTGAAGGATATCTTTAGCTCACATAATGGCCATACTCATTTTATGCATTAGTCACACCTGTACTCTTCAACAGAAAGTCTAAGACAGACTACCCAGCACACCATCTACTAACACCAGCTGCAAGTAACCCTTCTATTGCACAGACATTGACACCAGACATTTTTCTCAAATGGTGCTTGCAGCAAACAGCTTCAAAATTTGCACTAATTTAGCTCTTGTCCAGAATCTAAGGTCTACTCATACTGCAAATCTTTAGCCCCCTCACATCATCCAGCAGTGTCTTGGCTCTTTGATGTACCTTTGATATGAACAGGCCAGCATAAAAGTTATTGAAGACAGAACGTTCTCCATAGACTGTTGATATGAATGTGTGTTCAAGTTCAGGCATAAATCTACCAGAAATCTCTATAAAAGTATCCTAAAAATGCCCCAAAATCATGAGTCTTATGCATAATACACACACCCCACCTCACCTGCTTCTTCTTTAACTTGCACACAACTCTTGCTGTAGGCTGATATAACCATAACAGCAGGACATGCACACTCCAGTCTATTCTTACATATAAGAAAAGCTTTGTGAAGTAGTACCTGTTGTTCATTTCAACCAGTACTAGCAAAACACTGAGAAAATATTTTTAAAGTGACCATGGCACAGATTGGAGGGTGAGGGGATAGGGGCTAATATACTGAAAATACACTTTATTCTGCTAACTTTAGTGTCTGGGTTTATTTTCTGGAAGGAAATAAAACACACAACAGCATTTGTGCTCATCAAATGAAAAACTGGAAGATGTTAAAGGCTACGAATCAGGAGAGCATCAGCGCACTTCTGCAGAAGAGCACAGCTTATGCAAGAACTACTTCGTAGGAGTTAACTGAACAGATATGCCAAGCAGCTTGGAAAGATACAAATTAAGTCTGTTTATCATGGTGATGCTGCTTCAGTTGTGTTTTTTTCTCAGGATTCGTGTTGACATAAGCAACTTCAAAGCATTATTCCACTGTTTGCACTAAACAAAACACTCCCCATACTATCCCAGCGACCTCCTTTATGAGGAGAGGGGAAACAAGACCTGTAAGATTGGTTTTGTCCACTTTCATGAACTGTTACTATTACCTTGATACCTGCAAATCAACATTCAAAAGGTATGGGTTTTCTGGCAAACCAGACATGTCAGATTTTTCATCCCAAGAAAGATGATCAATCTGCTGACAGCACTTTGTCAGGCATAGAACTCATATATAGTCATAGAACACTCAAAGTCAGTCATAGAACTCATATATTCTCCAACTCATAGTCTGAAAAATGCAAGAGGTGAAGGTTGAGTTGAAATCAATACTTGAAGTTTTCTGCATCAATTACATGCTATTGCGTATTAAAACTTCTAACAGACAAAATTATCAATTTCACATTAAAAGGACTGACTGAAGTTTCTACGAGGAAAAACCTCATAAGAATGAGCTATGAAGTAAAAAAGAAAAAGTTTGGCTCCTAAACAAACCCTGAGCCCACCTTATCTTCCTGTTCCACAGCCACACAGTAAATGTAGGGTCTCATCACCAGTAAATACCACTTTTCAAACCTCAATCAAGCATAGGCAGAATTTGTAGTCAAACATTTCGACTGTCAAAACAGGCTGAACAACAACAGCATAGTACTCTTCTTACTGCTAGTCTAATTTTTGTAATTTCTGGAATAAACCATCACCAATATGTCTTGCAAGTCCATTAAGTCTTGACCAGCACAGTCACCTCTCCTGCTTGCTTTCCTAAGGAACTCTGAGACAAGTGAGGCAAACACAGATCTGAGGGCTTGCCCCCCCTTTTTTTTGTTTCAGCACCTTTCCCCCCCCCCCCAAGCAGCCTGCTTGCCATGGAAAAAGCTGACTTCAAGGCAAGCATATTTCATTTCCTTCCCCAGGAACCCTGCAGCGAGTTCTTACAACTTCCTCATGAATAACCCAGAGGTGCAAAGGGAATAAGGAAGAAATAAAGAAAGATTCTGAGAAGATCCAGGACTCATCTTCAATACAGGTTTAAGGGCAGACAAATGAAACAGGTCTGCAGGTTTATCTTTTAGAAAGAGACATTACAGAGTCACAATGGAGACCTTTGCTGAAGGAGTAAATGATCCCCATTGGGGGCGGGGGGTTGGGAGTTGTTTGGTTTTTTTTGAAACTTGAACAATATTCCAGCCACTTGCATGCAAGAACTTGTCTGCTGGTCTCAGAGGCCATTCACCACACAAAATCATAAAGATACCTATCCTCTAAACCCTCATTTTTCATTTAAGCAGCAAGCATAGTGCTTCCCTTTGGAAATCAGGGCCAAACAGCCCCATTTTGTTAGGAGTGGAAGGTCAGGTTAGAGTACTGCAAACATCAGCAGCAGACAGCAGAAAGCAGTTGAACAAGTTGAAGCTTTCTATTTGAAAGCAATTACTGCAGTTATACTCCTCTTGGCCCAGTCACAAAAGCAGAACCATGTTTACAAACTCTGGAGCCCTAATGCTGTTTGAGGGGAACTCTTTATGAATTAGCCCCACCTGACAATCTTTAGGAAGTCTGTAACACCAGGGAGTGGGGAGAGGGGCTATTTTTTGCCATGATTAACAGTCAACAGGCTGATATCTCCACCTACATGAGTCTGAACACTCATTCCACTCCTCCCCCAAACTAAGCAAAATCTAAACTGGAGGGGTGTGTGTGTGTGTATGCATATGGGGGTGGCAGAGGGAAATCTAGATGTCTAGACTACTAAGAGTCATTTCATTGCAAAAAGAGCACAAATAAAAACAACAGGTGAACAGGAGTCAGTCTTGGAGTTAATATACCAAATTTAACACCCAAGTAGAGACTCATTCCAGTAAAATTACCCAGCAACTAGGTGGAAGAATCCTACCAACAACCAGCTGCATGTATCTGAAAGATAAAACAACTTCAAGGAGGGACTCAAAGGGGTATTACAACACCTATTTGGCAGTACCTAGTGTTTTGTGAAACAGGAGCATAGTGTGCTTCTCTCCAGGGTGATCAAACTACTAGGATCATGGCACACCTTACTAGATGATATACCTGTAGGAAGATCTTCAAGTGAAGGTTGAAGACACTCTGATCCTGCTGCAGTGGCAGAATGCAGCAGGAGTTTCTCAACATGAAAGGGTTTTGATATATCACAAGACAGGAAGCATTTTAGCTGAGGAGTTCTCAAAATCATCTGAAGTCACATATAAGCTTTAGCTAATGCCTGTAAAACAGTGACCCATTTTCACAAAAGGCCAAAATGCCATGACTGACTAGAGATCCTCAAGGCAGAATATTAATACGGTCACCTCGGGCCACATAAAAGCAAAGAGAAAGCCCTCTGGAGATCCAACTACATATGAGAAGCTAAACTGTTGGAAGGACTCCACAAGCTTCTTGTAACTAGACAGAAACTCAAAGCAAATCTCAGCCAAGTCAACCTTGTGACAAATGACAAGTCTTAGAGATGTATTTGCTCAAGATACCTCAGTGATACACCGACCTTTGACAGCCCTCTCTGTCAGACAGCTGCTGCAGCCAGGGCAGCAGCACCCCTGAGAAAAAAACGAAGCATGCACCTCACCAATAGTTTTCACAAGGCCAGAAACAAGTCATTAGTTTCTTATTTAGAAAACCTGAAGGATATCTGACCAGGCAGTAGTCATGTGAGGATTTCATCTGAAGAAAAGTTCATCTGCTATCTACTCTCAGCTCACGGGACACTAAAGGTTCTAGAAGAGCCCATCCCTATTTTAAAGCAGTGCCTTTCACCATTACACACATAGCAGTAATGCTAGTCCAGTGGAACAGAAGTAATACTTGCCTCTGCTTTTTATAGCTGTCTGCTATTCATCCCCACCCTACTCCATCCCCCCTCCCCTGATTCCAGCATGTACACATCTCTGTACTCAGGGAGATTAAGTTCCAGCTATGAAGTCCAAGCTGCCAACTGTGGCCACTTAAATTTGAACAAACACTGAAGGATTGACTTCCAAGTCATTTGTTTTCCTTATACTTTCAGAACTAAACAAAAAAAAGCATCAGTGAAAATTCTGCTATTCAGGTACAAGGACTCCCACAATCACTTGCCTTTGTCAAGATTTTTCAGCAAGAAACAAGAATATCAATGTTTAATACCAGTTCATGTTATCAAATTTGTCAGTTTTCTTGAAACACTTCTATTTTACTGCAAATGCCTCCTGCCTATGTCATCTCTAGGCACCTCCTCTGAGACAAGTCTCAGCAAAAGTACTGGTTTATAAAACTAATCAATACATCAAGGGAGACATAGAAAAATCTTTTCCCCAACTGGATAAGCAAGCTTAATATTCATGAAAAAAGTAAGCAATTGCATCTTAGATGAATGACCAGTAACTACAATTTTGTTCTAGTTACTAGAATAGTGACATTCTAGGCAGTCTTTAAACTACTTAATCTTATCATTTCTCTTTCCACAGTACCTTTCAGCATTCTCTGTACCAACTGTCATAATGGGAGTACAGTGCTGCATATCTCATTATTTTAACTTCCAGCCTTGTTGAATGTAAACTAATTTTCAGAGAGCCTCACATAACCCTGAGTTAATGACACCTGTGACCTTGTTCTTCTGTGCAAATCTGTATTGATAAGGTTTCCCAAAATACATCTTGCAACTTGCCGGTTCCACAACCAGTTACTCCTTCAACCCACCAAAGCCATCTTGCTCCTAGCTAAGCGAGTTCCCTTCACAAACTCAACACAAGTTCTTTGATCAGATTACATTAAGAGATCTGCCTCCCACTCTCACCCATGTCTTGACTATTTAATATTCAGATGTCTGTTGGAAAGAGCATCCTGGAGAGAAAGGGAAGCTAGAGAACAGGGCAAACAACAAGGAAAAAAGATATCCAGTGCTATGACACTGTGCGATTCTGTAAGTGAAGGTGGAGGGAAGCAGTGTGGTTCCCCTGTTCTCCCTCTCCCATGAGATGGGATGAACAATCCCCAAGAGGAGGATGTCAGAAATCAAAGGTCCAGAGAAACGCAAGAAGGAACAAAGAGTCAAATTATTTCCACAAGAGAAATGCAAGAGTTGGTCAAACCTCCATAGCCTAGAAGAGACACAAGGGGAATATGCAACAGAAGCCTACAATGCTTCAGAAAGAGACCCTGGGGATGGTTAGGAGTAGATCATCTGTTTTCATGTTCTTGACACAAAAGGCATGAAAGTAAGCTAATAGGATCCATGGTCAGAAGAAATGAAGAAAAGATGGCACTTTAGGCAGAAATTTGCAAAACAATACATAGGTTGCCTAAGTGCAAAGTGGTTTTAAGAGTTTTGTGGGTCCAAGGACAGTGTGGCAGAAATACTTCAGAGAGACCAATCACAGTTAGCTCAGGAAGGTCCCAGGTTGAAAACAAAGCTTGAAAGAACACAGAACAGTTTTCTATATTCTTGCCCTTAGCCTCTCATCAACATTTGCGTACATTCCCTGAACTCTGACTTCAGTATAGGTGCAGTTCCGAAGCAAGTATTTTGCTTTTTCTAATGACTGACATGGACTCGATGATCTCAGAGGTCTTTTCCAACCCAATCGATTCTATTCTATGATTCTAAAACAAGACAGTACTAAAATAAATAAAACGATTACACTGTAGAATCTTGCATGCCTGCCTGAGCCATCACCACTTATCCCAGGGTAATCAAAATTGTGCCCAAGGAGTGTTTGAGGAAAAAAAAAAAAAAAGGACCCAGGATAAACAAAGCACAGTTCTAAATCAGGTTTATAATTATATTTCAGAACTCCTCTTTGAAAACCATGACAGAAGAAGCCATAACTGAAAAATCTAATTAGATTCTCCTTTCTGCAATACTGAAATGTCACATGAAATAAAACAAATGCAAAAATCACCAACCCTTGTATGAAATTCAGTCAGGTACCTGTTGCAGTAAACACAACATATGCTATTCAGGAAAAAAAAAAAAAAGGACAAGCTGAGCTAAAGCTACTAATTGGAGACCTTACTATTTGGAATAAAGGAGGATTGTAGGCTTCTGAAACTTCCCCTGAGGAAATGGTAATCCAGACAGTCTTTAATAGTGATTAAGTCAGGTGACACAAAGCAGAATATTCTGTCATCCAAGGCAAGGTAACAGAAATGCTTGAATACACCAAGCATTTATCCTTTAACTAGAGGAAGAGTGACAAGTGTCAAGTGAAATACTAAGCTTACCAATTTTTCACACAAAAATTCATCAGCGCATTTGTGACAAAAAACCCGGTTTAAGTATAAGAAAACTGGTACTTGTCTTGGAGAGACTAAACCAAGGTTTACCCAAAAAGGTAACTGAAATAATTTGGCAATTCATCTCCAAACTTCAGCTACTCTATTTACATTAGTCCAAATCAATCCCTATTGGGTTCTACATAGCATAGATGAAGGCTGGTGCTATTCCTAATTAAGCCTCCTCCACTAATAAAGTGATTCTGCACTGTCTGTGTGGGTCACTGAGCCAAGTTCACACTAGCCAGATATGTTCTTCCACATTAGCTGAAAAGCAAGCAAGAAATACCTCCCCCATTAAAAGCTGGGACTTTCAGTAACTCAGGACACAGTCTAAGAAGGAACAAAACAGCTTTCAAAACGCCACTCATATACTCCAAGGAGAATTAGGGCAAGAATAGAATAGAAAGGGTGAAAATTAAGTTAGCATGACTGGCACAAAAGCTGTGAAGGCAACAGCATCTGTGACAGTCTGGAAATACCAGCTAAAAAAAGTGTTAGAACTTTAGAGCTGAAAGGGATTAAAAAGCAAAAAACAGTCATAGACTTGCTGCAGAACTTCCTCTAACTTGACTGAACTACCCTCAAGGCAACACTGCTATCCGTAAAACCTATTTTCAAATACTGAAAGGGAGTATTGCCATTACTCAAGATCCCAGACAAACTACAGGAAGAAGCAGACTCTTCAGAGCAAACCAGATTAATTGTCTGGATTTCCAAAAGATGCTTCTAGATACACTGCATGGATACCTAGAGTGCTCCTGATAAAGGGAAGTGGTAGATGTATCTGCTTAGCCCTTCAGATACCTCAGTACCTGTGTACTTGACAGTTGCTACAGTTTCAGTCCAGGGCTCAGGCAACACAGCTTCAGAATTTGAGCAGAGATCAGAATCCTTACTGACCTCAGGAAACACAGTTTAGACCAGAATAAACAGGGGTAAGGAAGCAGGAATTAAGACACAATAAGCCTTCTGGATCCATACCTATAGAGGTAAACCCATTTCAGGTAACCTTGTTCATTTGAACTTTTGCACACTGTCCAGTAGGGAAAGAAAAAACGCCTTAAAAGTTTTGGTCAATAAGCACAGAAGACCTTGTCCTTCAGGTCTCTAACAAGTCATATGAAAAGACTTGCAGAAACTCAATACCATTTAACACCTCAGTGAAACTGCTTTTTTTCCACATAAAGGAATCCCACCTCACCCTGCCTATTCCAATCTGCAACAAAGAACACAGCAGATGCATCTTGGAGGTGATACTTAGATTTACTGGCCAGAGGCCTAGCATCCCATAAAAAGCTTTAGGCATGTGGAAAACAGGCCTCAAAAAGGACAGGTCCTCCCAGCTGCCAGAGCTCTGTTCACACATGAGCACTGTGAAAGAACAATTGACACTATAAAGAAAGATGATATGTGCACAAAGTCAAATGCACCTGGAAGCAGTCTTAACAAGCCACCCTGATCATCACTTTGCTTTGTTACAAAATGAGATGAGAGCTAATGATGACCACAGAATACAGAAGAGTCAGTGTGACCAGCAAATACCAGTACTCAGAAGAACCATTAGTCATCCTTCCTACTGCCACAGCTCCCCTCTGCTGGTTAATTTACCCAGCACATCTCTGTGCACTAAACCTTTATGTAGTCTGATTAAAAGCTAACAAATGTTTAGCTAGCCTTTGATACGGGTGTTAATGTGCCTGTTCCAATGAGGTTCTGGAATGCATAGTGGGATACAAAATAGTATCAGCAAGCTTTCCTTCTACACCTTAGAAGAAATTAGTAGAGAAGCCAGCCAACCACCAAAACTATTTTAAATATAACAGCTACCAACCAAAGCAATAGAATTTGGTATGGTACACTACAACCATACAAGAGGAAGAGACAGCATCCTACTATCTTACCTGAGAGCAGTCAAACAAGTATCACACTCTGTATTATAACTCTTTCAAACAGGAGAGCCTAGTGTAACACCTCCAGGTTACATTTCTGGAGTTTCTAGAGCAGAAGCAGCAGGAAGGAAAATGAAATTATCCCCACATGCATCAATCCTGCAAACATGCTAGAACCTTAAATAACAGCCTTCTCTTCCATCCTGAACAGGAAGAACCCCAGGTACTGATTTTTAATTGAGATCAGAAATTGAGATTAAATCATAAATTATACACAAGAGAGCAGAGTAGCAATTCCAGTAGATGATTTTTTTGTTAGTATCCAGTTTTACTGGACAACAACAGAAAACCAACTAACCAAACAAACAAAAAAAAACAACCAAGCAAAAAAACCAAAACACTGATTTAGATGGAGGGTCATAGGATTAAGTGTAAACAGACACTTTGCCTGATCATTACATAAAAGGAAATAAACAAGCTACATCTTCAGATACTTTCATGACTTCCCAGCTAATATAACACAGTCCTCTCCTGCACAGCTGGAGCTAGCACTAGCATTTTCCAGAAATCCACTGAGCTAATCCAATAGCAAAGAACAGAAGAAAGTATTGATGAAATTAGAGAACAGAGAAAAAGGCCTTTTATAAAGAGACATGTACAACACCAGGCAGACAGTTGGGTACCATCTCAGCTTCCTTCTATTAGATTTCAGCAGAAGCTTTCAGCCCTGCTACCACCTTTGAACTGCTTCAGACAAACTTGATATTAACCAAATATCCACGTCCTACTCTTTTCCTAAAGTTTTGGAAGAAGTCCAAGATAAATTGAGCCCACTATACATACACTTTCTTGTTGCATTAATGAAAGTGTAGCTAGATTGTCTCTTTTGAAGTGTGTGTAACAACCATGAAGACCCATTAACGGTTAGTGCAAGACTTGTTTTATGCTAATATTTAGAATTCAAAGATGAACTAGTAATTAATACTGCTCTTCCCCTCCCCTCTGTGCTCCATGTGGCATGGGTATTAGTGTCCTCTGGGCACTTCAAGCCATGCATCATTATAATTTCAACTTGAAGTCAAGAGGGAATTAAGCTAACTATGTAATAACATACTTTAATTATTGTTCTAAACACAGAACACCTGCATGCACTCTTTTGTATTGGAAATATGCATACTAAGAAGGTAAGCAAATACATTAAAAAAAAAAGATATGCCCCCAAGTTCTGTGTATGCAAAGTTCCCAGGAACAGAGAGTAGTGTTTTAATCTTACCCCTTTTAAATATTGTTAGCTGCTGATAGCACTGCAATCTTTCCCTTTGTTTTTGAAAAAGCAAATGCCCACAAAACCAATTCCAGCTAATGAGCCTAGATATCTTGCCTTAGGAAGAGGAGAGGCCCACACTCAACCTCTGCTCCTAAGGGAGTGGGGATTACAGCATCGTTTTTCTAAGTCCTCTTCAACTCTCTCATCAGTCCTACCCAACTGAGTCACCTCTAGAGCTACTTGGGCAGCAGCAGTCACAGCTGAAAGAGGACAAATGAGATAAAGACTCCACTGGCCCACACTAACAGCAACCCCTGACTGATCAAATATTCATACAGATCCAAACAAGACACATTCCAATGCTGGGCTCTGAGCACAGCTATCATTACAGAGCTTCTCAGCATAAAGCAACACAAGTGTCTCAGTTTTATTGCTACTTGAGTCACACGACAGCTTCAGTCAATTTGAACTTCACATTTTCACAAGAGACTTATCAAACAGATTGTAGATCTGCTCGTGGCTAGTAACAGGAGTGTCATTAATCCAGAGAAAAGGAATAACACACATAATCTGTCCTTCATTTCAGCCCTGAGTGAAACACCAGCTCAGTTTTCAAATTCTGCAAATGGTAAAGAGGCTGGCAGAGAAGTCAACAGATAGAAAACACCTTATTTTAGTTCTCTGTACATTTGCAGGAAGAAGTTGAGCAGAAAAGTAGGAGTCACCACTCTAAGAGTGGGTGCAAGTTCTTTCATGCAGATCCAACTCATGCAAGAAACTTGAATAAAGGATTAAACAGGGACTATGCACACATTTAAATACACATGGTAGAGGCAAAGTTTAGTTGGGAAAAAATAAGTCTATAAATATGTTCCTGAAACAAAATCTTGTATCATATTCCAGCAGCAAGACTGAATCTTCTGAACAATACTTTATGGCTACAGTAAATCTTTATCACATGCTTGCAGCACCAACCACTACATTGTATTTAATTACTCTTAAAAATTAGTTGCTTACAGCAATAGCATAGGTAGCCCACAATTCCACGGCATCTATTTGAATATATGACAACAGCCATGATCAATCCCACCATAACAAAGCAGCATCAGAACTTTAATAACCAATCATATCTTTCATATTCACGTAAGCTGGAGGGGAATCTGATACAGCTTTTTACTACTACAACTCAGACAAACCTCACAAACGGACACACCTTTGGAAGGAAAGTGTAACAAGTGTAGCAAAGCACATGAAACAGCCTTTGAAAGTAAGCACTTGCCCTGTAAATTTACTCTAAGCATGTAAATTCAGAATGCTTCTCTATTTCTTTCCACCCTTCTCCTCCCATTGACATGGATCTGGAAGCTATGAAAGGCATATTATCTCACCAAGTCTTCAAATTAATTTCACTGTTGACCCCTAGTTACTCCTCTGGTGGGTAACAATGTTACACTCTTTCCTCATAAGGATGAGTATCAATGGAGAACAGAAGGAAGCCATCTAAAGTAAGCTAATATTAGCAAAACCTGGAGACTAGTTTTGCTAGTCCAAAGCTGGACTTGTATCTCAAAAGTAGGTACTAGTGACTATTTTACAGTTTCAGTACTTCATTTACCACTCACTCTGCTGTTCTGACTTCTCCAGACTCCTTGTCAAGCTGAAGTTTCACAGGCTACCAAATCTTGAAAATCCATCCTAAAGGCTCAGGGACAGACATTATTGCTGATAGCAAGCTACCACAAGTCAAGACTATTGCTTCATGCCAGCTAAAGCTTATCTTGTTTACCTCATGTTTGCAGTGATCTAGGAGTAAATATGAACAGCTTGAGATCAGTTAATATGCAACAGTTTGTACTTCTGTCTAAGCCCTGTGACAATCAAGGGGCAACCACCTTACCCCTCACCTCTTACAGAACAAGAGGGATGTGAAGAGACTACAAGATATAAACCATACAGCCCTGAAGTTATCAGGGTTACTTAACAGCAAACATCAGAAGGCACTGCAGGAGCACTAAATATTTGACAACCAACACCTTAGGTGTGCATCCAAGTCTAAACATTTCAGTTTCCCTACTTCCTTCCCTTCTTCACTTTCTGGTAGGAGAAAGCACCAATACGTGGGGATGAAGCACGGAAACAACACTCTGTTCTACAAAGGTCTCCAATGGCCAAATACAATACTAAAATATTTGGGGCCTATATATAAACATATGATTTAAACAACAGTTTATAACCAACACAAGGGTGCTATCAGGTCATTGTTGTGTACAAAATCTAGTCATTACTGAGGGGCAACAGACAGCTATACTTGCTCTTAACAGTTCAAGTAAGCATGGTCAGACTTCTAGACTTTGCAGATTGCATGTAGCCAGTTACAGTAAAAATTCCATGTTGTGATACAAGGAAAATCATGTTATTGTAACATAAGGGAATCAAAACCATAAAAAGCACAATTTTTTTTGGTTTTTTGTTTGTGGATTTTTGGTTGGTTGGTTTGGGGTTTTTTGGGGGTTTTTTTGGTTGTGTTTTTTTTTCTACATGGTGTAAGAGAAAGAAACTGCCACTAAAACCTATTAAGCAGCAGCATAGGTTACCAAAGCAGTGCTGTTAGAATTGTCCTCAATCAATAGTAAGAACAGTAAGTGGTACCAAAAACTGAACACTCCAGAAGACTTATACTTCAGTCTTGACTGGAGTAGATCAATAATTAAGCTATTTAAGTATTTCTCAACTTACTGCTCAAAGCACATGTCAATCAAGTCTTCCAAGTATGAAGAAGTTCCCTAATTAGAACTTAAAGTTTTTCAACTGCAATCCAGGACCTTTTACATTAAAAACATAGATTGGGTTTTAAGGTAGACATTTCAGCTCTACAGCATCAATATTACTATTGCCTACTCACTAAGTTTTAAAAATGTAAAAACTATCCAATCTGAACTTTAGATGCCTAGAGTTACTTAAGCTGGTGTGTTCACAGTACTAGAAAAGTACTGGAGAGACTAAAGACCTAGTGGACTGTCTGGAACTAGATGAGGCATTGCAAGAACAATTTAAGCATAATAATAATAATAATCAATTAGTAACATACTAAACAAAACCCACCAGAACACATCCTGCTGGGAACAACAAATATATAAAATCAGGACTTTCAAGCCCGAAGCAGGATGTAAACAGATTGCAGTTTATGTACTAATACTCCAGTCTTATCTCAGATTTAAAAAAAAAAAAAAAAAAAAAAAACAACTTCAGAGAATGAGCACCTGTGCATCTGTCCAAGGGGCATATAATTGCTTACTCAAGGACTATTAGGCTGTTTCTTAGCAACCTCAGCAAGCTCTAATCAAGTAAGACTAAGATTGTCATTTAGCCTTGAAATGCCTTGCCCCTTCCATCTAATATAGCATTCTAACTGCTCTTGAGAAGCAAACAGTCATTTCAACCACAGATAAAAATCAAGGCTTGCTATGTGTTTCAGCTCAGAGTTCTTGTTATCAGAAGATCTTCATGTTAAATATGCTTTATACATTTTATTTAGCATCTGAAACAGCAACTAATAAAATAAACATTTAACTTTTCTCCCTTATATACAAATTAAAGGCTAACTACTATGACTCTAAAGAAAACCCTTGAAAATAAAGTTTAATAAATGAGCATAAGGTATAGCTCAACTCTTGAAAAACAAGATTTTATAACTGTAAAACATTCCACAAATATGATTACAAAAAAAAAATGCTTAATATCAAAAGCAGCAGTAGAGACATTTCAGGTAAATAGCAAGCATTTCTCTCAGAGCCAGATGGTATTTAAATCTTTGGTGATGGTGAAGTGTATCTACCATGTTGCACACATCAGATTTCTAAATTTAAACACCTTTAAGCAAAATCTGGCCATCAGACCAGAAGAAAAAGCCCAAGGCATTGGAGTAATTAAAAAAAATAAACTCATCTGTTTAGTCCTAGTCTACATCACTGCTTGTCTGTATTATCAATGGACAGAGTCTCCACTTAAGAGAGCACCTTTAACCATTAAGTTTTATATACAGTATTTTTTCTTGTACAGTAAGCAAAGACACCACAAGTCTGTGGTTAAATCAAGGATGGTCACCCCTCCCTGACACAAGGTGGTTCTACACAAGAGCCATCACAGCACTCTCTTCAGCTCTCTCCATCCCAACAGGTCTTCCTGGGTGTACAGAGGGGAAGGAGCAGCTCTCAGAGCCCCCTCACCCCACAGGAGGCAGAAGTTCAGTCCTGCCCAACATGAACTAGCAGAGATGCTCTTAGGTACCCACACTGGTTCACTTCCCACCCCCTGGGGGCAGTGGTGGGGTGGGGGTGTTCAGGCCCCACCTGATGTGGGTGTTCAGCTCTCACGTGAGACCTGAATGTGCAGCTCAGAAACACTGAATGAACTTGGCAGACACCACTGCCAACAGTCACCTCTGACCAAAGACTGACCTGTTTTAGACACCCACTAATCAGAAGCCAGACCAGAGGATGACCATCAAAGGTTTATCACAGTGCAGAAGAGGAAGGGAGGGCTGGAGTTACTGCCAAGGAACAGTAGCAACTATCCTTCAGGTAAGCAAATGGCTAAGCATTAAGGAGCCAGAAGCAATGCCATTATACCCTTATTCCTCACTCCTTGAGGCAGAGCCTCTCCTTCCAAATTGATGCTCTCAAGCTCCTTCCAGATCAGAGGATTATTAGTAGCTAGAACTGGAAAGGAAGGAGGGAAAGTAAATGTGTGTGCTGGCAGAAAAGAGAGGGTCACTTTCTAGTCTCCTCAGCAGGCTAAGCAGCTCTGAACTAGAGCAGGCAATGCAAACAGGACCCACACAGAGTTGACAAAACATTGGGCTTGTTTTCAGAAGAGAGGGGAGGGAAGCTTTCTGGCACACAATAACGTAAAGTGTCTGCAGATGACTAAGAATACGGTGTGATCATAGCTGCTTTATGAACTTAGAGTAGTTTTTAAAGTATGTTCATAGCATGTACTCCAGAGCCAACACTCACACAAATCAACACCTAGAGGAAAAACAAGAGGAGTCAGACTACACAAAAAGGATGAATTCCACTCATCTCACTTACACACAGTGACTCAATGGCATCGCTCAACAGAGGGGTCAGACAGTCACTGGCCCACAGGGACAGCACAAAAGTAACTTTAAAGGTTAAAAAACAAAATCACAATTTACCCTACATATCTGTCTCAAATACAATCCATCTCATGCAAGAAAAATTTTGTGGCAACAGTACAGATTAACAACAAATAGATTAAAAACTCACTCACTACACTGTTTTGGCATTTTTTACATCCAGAAAACGTACTTGTTTCCCATAATTTACTGTTTGGCAGAAGCTTAATTTTTGCAGCTTTTGTGCTGACATCCAATGAACTCCAGTAGTAATTCAAAGTGAGCTGGACTTTTACCAGGAACACAAGCAATAGCATCAAACACAGAATGTAGCTTTGGCCACACAAAGTTCCCCAACATCTACACTAACACTTGAACTTCACAGGATCACTCAGGCTGCCTACAATACAGTGGGAATGCAGCCCAGTTAGGCCAAATATCACAAGTCTGATATAACACAACCAATTACGGTCTTACCCCAAACAACTATGCTCTAGATAAAGTTTAAGATTAAAGCTACAAGTAGTCATGTTTTCAGCAAACCTTTCATATGCAAACTTTTTTTTTTGAGAAAACAGGATTTGAAACATCTTCAAACAGTCCAGAGAAAGTGCTATAAAGCCTCCGCTGCCCTGCAGTGACTCAAACATGCTCTGCTTCTACTTCACCCTCTTCTCCAGCTCATATCCTCTACTGTAAGAGTAATCCTGACTACTTTAATACCTATTCCATTTTCAGTCAAAGATTTAATGCCCACACCAGCTGTGTGGCTAGGAGTGTAGCATTTCACAGATAGGCTGGCTGGAGCACCTTCTGGAATAAAGATTAGAAAGTCAACTAGAGGTATACAAGAATACCCACTCTCAGTGGCTGGGAGGTGAGGGAGTTTGTCTGCAAGTTTTAACTTCAGCCTCAATGTTTCCAATAAATAAGCAGGTGTTTATTTAAGGAAGCTTTCAAGGAGTATAAATAGAAGTGTTCTTTACTATCTGACCATCTCTGTGACATTCAAAAACCCCTCCAGAACTTTGAGGTATAAAGTTTAAATAGTTAGGAGAATACTGTCCTTTGAGGCATATTTATTTCAAAGACATAAGAAATTCTAGATTTAGTGACATCAATGCATGAAAGATTAAGAGTGCAAAGAGCATTTCTGCTTAAAATTAGAAGACAGATTTCCTATAGTTACATGAAACTTAAGTCTTTAGACTTTCTATTCTGGGCAAGCTGCAAATAGTTGCTGGCACACACAGCATGCCAATAATAAATCCCTTTTTCAAAGAGTGGTTCTGAAGTGGTTACCATTAAGGCCTTGATTCTTTTTTAGAGGTGACACCTGCAGCTGCTATTGAAATCAACTGGAGTTGTCACTACCCAGCACTGCTGAAGTCGCTCTCTAAAACATCACCTGATTATCTTCTTTTAAGAAAGAGCATAACAAAACCTGAGAACTACTCTTTGCATTTATGTAACTTGAAACCAAAGGGATATCGTTTATATAATAAAACCATTCCCTCAATCTCTCATTTCTGATCAAAAACAGTACCGAGCAGATGGAAGCATACAAATTCCCTAATATAGCTCCCCAGAACTGAGGAAACATAGATCCATGTTATGGATCCAGCAGATCCACAATATATTTGTCCATAAACTGCAACAAGCAGGGAAGGGCTCTACAAGTAAAAGGACTGCAGGTGTTTTGGCAAACTATGAAACAGTTTGGCATGGCAGTTCCACGGGAGTCCTAGAGTCTGCTGACAAGTCCATCAGGCAGTCAGTAATCATGCACCAAGTTCAGGGGAGGAGACAAAATAAATAAACAGTCAAGTAAAAAAAAGGAAGCTCTGTGCTGTCAGCAAAGCCTTCCACCTGGGGGGAAAAAAACTTAGGCTGCTAGCGAAGAAGACATTAAACATTTATGTTAAATAGTCAATATACAGCTACTAACTACAATATTTTTCCACGCTGATTTCCTCTGCTAACGGGGTGTGATGTGTGTACATTATAACCCATCACCACACCAGGTGAATTTCACATTTTGGCAGAAGGTCTTGCTCTTAATTCCTTCTTATTCCCCGCCCTAAGGTCTTGCTTGGAACTGTGCTTTTGCATGCACTTTAATAAAGGAGAGCATCAATGGAGCAAAGAACAATTAATTACAGGTAAAGCTTGCTGTGTCTCACTTGATGCTTCATTTGTCTAATTGTAATCCTTTTTATGAAAAAACATACCTACTGTTCCTCTGGTACAGCTGTGTAGAAGGACCTTTTCCAGTGCTAAACTTTAACCTGCCTAATTTTTAAGCCGAAGGGTTGTCATCCAAGCTGACAGGATGCATGTTTACTCCATCAGGGAGCAGCGAGTAATCTAATCCAGGATATTTTCATTACAAAGCCTCAAGATCCTGATCAGAGAGCAGTGATGGCTGTGTTGAGACAGGAGGTAGACCAACTGTGGATCTACCAGCCAAACAAAAATAGACAAGAGCATTTCCTACAGTCAGGCTATATCTAGTTCCCTACAGGCACCAAGGATCCCAGATAGTGAGCTTCAAGGCTAGATGCCTTCCAGGGCCTGAACACCTTCGTTTTTCAAATTAGAAGGATTGAGAGAGCTTGATGAAGAATCCTAAACTTAAGCAGACAACACGTGGAAGTGCCAAACACAAAGCTGTACCCATTAAGCAATAAAAGCTGTAAGGTCAAGTATTCCTGCTCAGGTTTTGGCAGGGGAGGAGATGGGTTGCTTTCTAAGAATTTTATCACTTACTGCTGCAGCCAAGTTATCCTCTCAGCAGTTTTACATATTTGATGGTTCATGCTCCTGTATATGCTTTAGATCAAGACTGAGCCCCTCCAGGCATTTGGATGAGACTCTCATGTGGACTGAATATGGATGAAACTCACACGGAGCCTGGATATGAAAAATATAAGCATTTTTAATCTACCTGAAAGTTAACAGTACATCAGAAGTTTAGAAAGTGTTGCTACAATCACACTCTAAATAGGAAAAAGCCTTAGTATAGTGCTCACAAAAATAATTAGTTGCACAATTCTAGCGGGGAAGGCACCCTTTACTCAAGCAATTTGTGAGGGCTGCCTGAACCTCTACTACCTCTCCTTCAGATAAGTACACAGAGTCCTGGCTAAGTACTAAGGGAAAAAAGAGATGAAAATGCTTCTTTCTGCTACTTATCTCCAAAGCCCTGAACTCTGAGGTTCACTTGGGGAGTGCAGAGTACACAGCACTCATATGTGCACTCCACTGACTGTCAATCACAGTAGGATCTTGAAAACAGAGGGGCTGAGAGGAGCTAATGATGCATACTGTAATACATGATTTCAACATCCACAACTAGTCAGAACAATTCCTCTATATGACTAATTAACTGAAGTAATGGATGCCATACCAATATTTATGGTACAGGAAAAGCTGTGAATCCCCTGAGGGAAAGAACAGGGTGGAGGGAAAAACCACACACACAACTCCATTTCATGCCATCTTGCAAAGGAGTACAAAAAAATGGTTCCACCCATCCAGCAGAATGTCTATAGTTCAGAGCATCATTTTCAGCACTAACCTTCAATTAACCCCAAATCTAAAAGTCTGCCAATAACCTAATTGCTATTGATAAATATTGCTGTGCCAGGTATTTCTGAAGCTTCAGTGTCTGAACAAACAGCTTTGTGCTAGGAAAAAAAAAACACTAAGACTAATGAACTTAAACTGTGTAACTGATTAGAATCCATTCTTCAAAGCTACTTGGAATTCTTCTGTCTTTTTTGTTTTAAAGTTGCACATAAATTTTAATTGCATCATTTGTTTGTTAACAATCTCAAACAATCATTAAGCTTCAAGTTTTACAGCAGGAGGCAAAGAAATAAATGTGAGGTAGGTGGGTGAAGAAGACAGCTGTATTGTTCTAGCCGTTCCTCAGTCTCTCCCACTGCCAGATTTCTGGGGATGATGTATCCCAAGGTAGCAATTTTAAGAACTTTTTGGCAATGTCCCAAGCTCCCTCCTGCAAATCAGAGATCAGACTAATGATATTAAAAAAGAGAGACAGGAAATAGGAATAAACTGGATAACTGACACTGTAACAAACACCAGAAGTCACTGAACTCTGGTACTGCAGAGTTACAGAGGAGACACTTGTCCAAATTTTGGAATAAAATTTTACCTTGTAAAATTAAAAAAGAAAATCAGTAAACCAAAACAAATCACTTTTCATGAAACTACTTGCTTTACAGCTACTGCTAACTCAGGACACGGCAATATCAAACAGACTTCAAGAAAACCTCCCTCAAGCAATTTAAACATTACTACATTAGTCTCTAAATGAGGGAGTTATTGTTCAGATGAGGTTCAGTAAGAAGTGAACATATACCAATGCTGGCTTTCATTAGGGTTGGATTTTTTTTAGTCTTAAAAATCCAAACTACAACTACTGAAAAAAGTCCTTTTCTCCCTGCCAACACCAAAGCAAATTTGTTTCAGAAGGACACAATTTCCAATTCTCTTTACTTTTGCTCCTTCCCAGCATTTTATATAAGCAATAGTTTCATTACTGTTGTATAGCAAAAATAAAAATCATATGAAAAGGCTATGCCCATTTTGTTGTTTCTTGTTTGCAAACTTGAATAGAGAGAGAATATTACTGGAGAATAATTTTGAAATTACCCCAGGGAGTTGAAACCTAACCCAGGAACTCAATCTACTTCAAAAGCCCCTTGTGTTAAACTAGCATTACAATTAAGCCTGTCCTTGCAGAGTCTACACAGCTTATGTACAGCTCTGACAAAGATGCTGTGTTCCCCATCAACAGACTGAACATCAAGAGTTAAGATCTAACTACAATATACAGGAGGGACTTCTTTTCCATAGGTGCATCCACAGACTGTTTTAAGAAGTACAACTACTCCAAAACCTATTTTTAGAACCATGGGTAGGCTGGAAGAGTATTCAGTAAACCTTCCAAAAATCAGCTAGCCACCCACTAGACTGCAGTGGCACTGTTTAGATAAATTACAGGCTGCTTTGCAACAGCTGCAAGAAAAAAATGGTGGAAAAAACCCCGAGTATTTCAATTCCCTTAAAATGCTGGAGGCAACAACTCAAGAAATAGCAGCAGACAGGGCCCTGTACTGGAGACACTGCTTTAATTCACCTGCAAGAGGCAGGTCAAACAGGCCTTACTTAGGACCAGGTGAGCATAGAACAACAATATCCGGCAGCTGCAAGGTAAGAATGTGCTTATTCCAACAGAGAAAAATCCAAAGAAGGCTGGGCTTAGGGACCTGCACCACAAGGATTATCAAACTCTCCTCGTGTTTCAAGTAGCAATACTAGAAACTGGCAAAATAAAAGCGTGAGTTAAGTTACCTTTACTTCCTCAGGCAGAAAACATATAAAGTTTGAGGTGCTAATGTTACTGCAATCTCCTACTGAAGAGTCTACGATTTCATCAAGCCTCTATTAAATGGTCAATAAAGAGAAGAAAGAATATTAATTTTCCCTTTGATCTTACAACTTAAGAGCACAGTTCTAAATGCCCTGTTTTTACGGTATTGATTATACACATTAATAGGAACGTTTCCAAGTTCAACAGGCCACAGGACCAACAAAGGCCATCAAAACACCCCAACCTGGCAACCAGAGCTTAAGTGCCTCTGCGCAGAAAAAATTATCGGTTGTACTGAATTTTTTTAACCATGTAACTGCTGCAAAACCCCTATCTCCAAATAACAGTCAGTTCTTAAGGCACGAGCATCAGGTCCCTAGCAGCACAGAAAGTTAACTGATTTACGTGGAGTGGGTTTCCTTTAGCTCGAAATGCAAGTGAAGCATTTTTGCCCCTGATCGCTCCTAGCTGGCGTTTTCCAAGTAGCAAAGATCCCGCGAGCTACGTGTGTTTCAGAGAGGTCAGCAAGGGCCATTTCATCTGTTTAGTCACCAGGTGCCAAACGCAGCCCGCAGGTACCGCGGCTCCCGATACGCATCTCTGCGCTCGGGCACCGCACCACCCCCATTCCTCAGCGCCTCGCAACTTGCCAGCTCCCACCCCGTGGCCCACTTGGAAGGGCCGAGGGCAACAGCTGTGAAACTCCCTGCAGGATCCTACCTGCCTGCAGCCGGGCAGGGAGCCCGGCCTTCCCTCCCTCCGCTCTCCACACCCAGCACCCCCAAACAGCAGGAGGGATACGCCAGCCTGCAAGGACGGGGACCAGCGCTGGCCCCTGCGGATGCCCCATCCCTGGAAGCGTTCAAAGCCAGGCTGGACGGGGCTTTGAGCAACGCGGTGCAGCGAAAACTGTCCCTGACCATGGAGGGGGGCAGTGGCAGACCCGGACGATCTACACGGTCCCTTCCAACCCAAATCATTCCATGCGCCCCGCGGGTCAGGCGGCGCACGGGGCGGCGGGGGCTGAGGCAACGCACCCGAGAGCCCCCCGGGAGACACGGAGGGGAGGGCAGGGAAGGGCAGAGCAGCCGCGGGGTTCCACACACACACACGGAGCCGGCGTTTGCGGGGTCTGAGCAGGGCTGCGCTTCGGGAGGAGGCGGCGGCTGCTGCAACCCCCGCTCCCACAACCCGCGCCACCTGGGGAGACGGGGAGCGCCGGGCTCGCCCGGGCGCGGGGTGTCCCCTGGGTGCGGAGTGTCCCCTCGCAGCTCAGGTGTGAGGGTCCCTCAGGTGCGGGGACACCTCCCCACACAGACCCCTCCCCGCCCCCCCCCCCCCCCGCCGCCGCCACGCGCGGCCCCGCCCGCGCCCCGGGGCCGCTCGCGCCCTCCGCGAGCCGCGGCACGCGCCGCGACCCGCCCGGCGGCAGCGCCCCCTGCCGGGGGCAGCCCCGCGCTGCGCGCACCCGCGGGCCCGGGCGCGCCACCACCGCTCCCCCCGGGGGTGGGGTGATTTTCACTCCTCGTTATTATAATTTCCCTTCGTTTAGCCTCTCGCGTTCCGGCAGCGGCAGCCCCCTCACGCCGCCAACCCGCCGGGCCGCTACCCGGAGCGTCTGCACAGCATCCCCCCCCTCCCGCGCACCCCTCTCGGAGGGGCGAGGGCTGCGCACCCCCCCCACCCCCGCATCCCGCTCCGCCGGCCGTGCCCCGCAGCCCCGGGAGGCGGCGGCCGCGCCCAGGCTGCGCACCGGCGGCTCGCCCCGCTCTCTTAACGCGGGAGCGGCACCGACGGGAGCGGGCGGGGGGGGAACCACACACACACAAAAAAAAGGGTGATAGCGACAGCGCGATCATCAACCTACCGGCCACGCGAACTGGAAGGGAATAACAATCCTGCCCGTCTCGGGGGTTCTGCCTTGGTGGGAGTATTTGTTGCTGTTCAAATAGAAAATATTTCCACCGAGAACGGGGGTAGATCCGAATCCGTAGTTGCAGGGTCCGACCGGCGTGATCTTGGCCTGATATTCCTTGAGGCAGACTTTCACGTAAGTGTCGCACTCGTCCCGGGAGCAGTCCTGGTTCTGGGGGCTTTTCATGCCATCGCAGCATTCCCCATTGAGCAACTCGCCGTTTACATTCCGCACCGAGTTAAGCTGCAGCTCGAAATAGCCCGTGGAGCGGGACACCTAAAAATAAAAGCCGAAGGGGAGAGACAGCCTCGTTACTACCGCGGCCGGGGGTGCAGCGCCGGCAGCGCGGGGCTTGCGGGTCCCCGGCTCCCCGCGATAACTTTCGCCGGCTGCGGGCTCAACAGAGAGACAGACAGATAGATGGATAGATATAATATTATATATACATAAATAAGAAATGAGCAAGGTGGAAACGGAGCGGGGAGAACGCAGAAGGGACCCGCGGACGCCCCGCGGCCGGAGCGGAGCCCCCCGCGCCCCGTCCCTACCTGCACGCAGGAGGCGAGGAGCAGCGCCAGGCCGAGCGCGGCGGCGCGGGGGGCCCGGCTCGGCCGGCCGGCGCCCCGCATGCCTCCTCCTCCTCCTCCTTCTCCTGCCGCTGCCGCTCCGCGCCGCCGCCTCAGAGGAGCCCGCCGAGCCCACCGGCCACGGACCGGCGGCCGCTCGCGGCATGGGCGGCGGGGGAGCCGCCCGCAGCGCGCCGGGGGGCGCAGGGCATGGGCTGCCGGCGGGGCCGCCCGGAGCGCTCCACCACCGCCGCCGCTCCCCTCCCGCGGGCTCCGCTCGCCCTCTGTGCGCCTCGGCTCCGCGGACACCCAACAAGTAGGTGCCGGAGTGACAGCTTCATTACCCATTCGCCGCCGCGGCCGCCGCCTTCATATTAATGAGGGGGACGGCCCGGCCCCGCGGCCGAGCGGGTGGGGCCAGCGCCGCTCCCGCCGCGGCTCTTAAAGGGCGGCGGGCGGCCCTCGCTCCGCCCTGCCCTGCCCCGCCGGCCCCAGGTGGTGGAGGGGGATGATGAGGGATGCGGGATGCCTGCGGGAGGGGTACGCGCTCTCCGCGTGTCGGTGGATGCGGGGTGCGCGCACCCACGGTGTTAGAGGGATAGCCCTGGGATGGGGGTGTGTGCCCGCGGCGTGGAGGAGGGCGTAGGGTGGATGTACCTCTGGTTGCAGGGGAGCACGCGGTGCGTGCGCCCACGCTCGTGTGGAACTGCCCAGGGCGTATGCACAGATGGGCATGGAAGAGTACACACAACCAAGGAATGCTTGGGGTGGGAGCACCCCGGCAATGCAGGAGTTGGCACAGCTGTGGAAGAGTGTGGGATCACCTACAACTGTCAAGAAGCGCTTTAGATAGGATCACCTAGAGGAGTGCTCAGGGTGCGGTCACTTACAGCTGTGGAGTGTTCAGGGTGGGATTACTTACAGCTGTGGAGGAGTGCTCAGGATGGGATGGCCGACAGCCGTGGAGGAACACTATGCACCCACAGTCATGGAGGACTGCACTGGTTGGCTGTGCCTGCAGTCATGTAGATGCATGGTGTGTGCAGATGTAGGTGTGGAAGAGAACATGGTATAGGATCATCCACAGCAGTGGAAGAGCATGCATAGTGCATGGTCTTGCAGCTGTGGAGGAGCGTATGGGGTGGGTGCACCTGTGATTGTAGAGGAACACTGAGGGTTGGAGCACCCACGGCCCCAGAGGAGCGTGTGGGGTGCACACACCCACAGCTGTGTAGGACCACCCATGGTGCGTGCACACACGGCTGTGGAGCAGTGCACGGGGTGTGCACACCCACACTCATGTAAAGGCACAAAGGGTGCGTGAACCCACGGCGCGGGAAGAGTTCACACAGGATGGCTTTTAGAGTGCTCCCAGTGACATGTGTGCTGCACAGAGCAGATGGCCAAGTGGTGGGATCATGTCCTCCTCCAGTGGTGGCTCAAACAAGTATGAGAGTAACTGAGCAGAGATTTCTCCTTTAGTTTAAGCACCCTGTGATTTTGATCCCTGCTGACAACTATGAAAGCTATACATGCAGACAACTGCATACTATGGATACACTATCAAAGCCCAGATCTGCATTTAGGACCTAAGTTTTCCTTCTGTTTCTCTCCCTCCCCCCCTTCCCCATTTAACTCCTTACTACTGATCATCCACCGGAGGGGACAATTGGAGAACAAACAGCTCAGAAATCAAAGGGCTGTCACGTTCCCCTGCGCAGAAAACCTTTCACAGAGCCTCCCCCTGCCTTTTCAGCACCCCGGCTGCCCCCCGTCCCTCCAGCAGCCAGCCGGCACGCTGCTCCTCTGCTATTCATGGCCAGCGTGCAGCTGCAGCTACTCTCCTAGGCTGACACAGCAGCAGCTGCTATATGTGTGCCAGCTGGCCAGCCGCTCTCCAAAATCCTCTTGTCCGCCCCGCTCCCCTTGCTTTCCTGCTTCCCCACCTACAGACCTGCTTCTCCTTCCCCACCATGTCTCCCACTTGCCACAATCTGCTCCAGTTTCCTGTCTCCCCACTGTCCTAAGCCTACCCCTCTGCTGTCCTGGTTCACCTTACTTGCTCTCCAGGAAGCATCCCTTACTTTCCCTCTCATCCCTCCGGAGCTCAAACAGGAGCTCTCTGAAGTGGAGCAGTGAATATTGCTTTTAATTATTTTATGTGTCCTCTCTTTGAAACTGTGCCTCCCAACATAACTGCACTCAAGCATTTTTTTGGTTAAGATAACCTCTGGGATAACCACCTTTAGAAGGCGGCAGAGGGAAAGAGGGGGGAGCTGAGGGAGGGCTGTCACAGTGGGTTGAGGTGTTATTTTGAAGCTGCTACCTTTTGCTGATCAGACACTCTGCTGAGCCCATACTCTTTGAGCTGCTTGCTGGCTTCTAAATGGACAGACAAATTCTCTTTAGTTTTTAACTGCTTTTTCTGGTGGCTGAAGGGAAGGAGTTTCTTAGACAAGCTTTCTGCCTGAAGATTATTTTGTGGTGGATGGCAGCCAAAATATTTTGCAAGACAGGTATTTTGTTTTCATGTATCATCATAAACAAACATAAAACCTCACAATCTACCTTCAGCATTATGCGGTCAATATGCCTGTGGAGGAAGACATATATTTTTATCACCAAGCTAAGTAAATGTAATACAGAAGAAAGATGATCCAGTAGTTACTGCATATGCTTGGTCTCTACAGAGCCAAGCTCGGTTACCTGCTGCATCACAGAATTTCTTTGTTACCTTGAGCACAGTGCGTGCTCTTTTTGTGCTTTGGTTTCGCCTTTGTAAATATTCTACAGTACTCAAAAACTCTGGTGCTATTTTAAAATGCCTTTTCTCGCTGTAACCTGACTTCACAGGAGCAGAGAGGGGAGGTGCAGCTATTTCCAGGAATTCTCTCTGCTTGGGGAAATTTTCATTTTATTCTTCTCGGTGCTGCAGCCCCATTTTCAGCCTGAACTCCTTAGTTCTCTCGCCGTGGTTATTATTTTTCAAGTGCTGTGGAATTTCACTCTATTCTTCTTTGGGTATGGAAAGTTGTTTCATTACAGTTAAGCACAGATATAGTAATGGTTTTCAGGTAATGCAGCAAAAGTATTTCTTAACAAATGACTGTTGAGCTTTTAAAAAAGCCTGGTGGCCAGATCTGGAGGTGAATGCCCAGCAAGGCTAAGAGGAGCCATCACTCACAGCTTGGACAATCTGCATCAGATCAGCCCAGAAGGAGGACAGTCACAGCCTCTGTCACAGCCTCCCCTTCCTACTAGGGCTGCCTCCCTCTAGCATCTGGAGGGAGATGAAGTTGGGTAAGATGAAAAGCAAAATATCCTGTGCAGCCTTTGGGTGCCTCAGTCACTTCCAACAGGACGCCAAACTTCTGCATCCAGGAGTGCAGTGGCAGGATTTGCTCCCTTCTTCCTGCAACATTTCCCAGGCTCTGGACCCCTGACACAGGACAGCTCGCAGGACTGGGCTTCCCCCACTCTGAGCAAGCACGCTGGAGGCGGCTGGCTCCATAACTCATTCCCAATCAGCTGCACGCTCCAAGGCCTGCTCGAGGCCCCGGCTGCCAAGTGTAACGTGTCTCCTCTTACAGCCACACCTGCAGCCCAGCCTGCTGTCACCCAACCCGCCGCCTCTCCCGGCCGGCCTGCATCTGGCTGCACCCTGCGCCAGCAGCCATCCTTTTTCCACTGGTGAGGCCAAGACCTTTCCTTCCCCACTGCAGGGTCATCCTCCCCTCACCTTCCCCAGAAAATGGTCCCCGTGCCTTTGCGGGTCGCGGGGATGTCCATGCAGTCCCGTGCGGGCAGGCACCTGCCTGCTGCTCAGGGGGCGTTGATATAAATTTCCCTATGCGAGCACAAGCTTTGAGGTGCTGCTCTTTTGCTCCCTCCCTACCAAAACAATAGCTGTTGAGATCCAGATTAAAAAAAAACGTAAATATCTTCCCATTGCTGCTCCCTCGCTTCCTCCTGCTGCTGCTCCTTCTCCTTTCTCTGGCGACCCCAGCTGATGGTAGCAAGTGGGAATCAGGGGCTGTGCATGAAAGAGGGGTGGAAATAGGGCTGAGAAAGCTCATGCTTGACTTTAACTGGGGTTTGAGCTTGCAGCCAGCAGTTACTCATCCTGCACAGGGGACACGACTGGAGAACATCGGTCCCTCTGGCAGGGGAGGGATGCGCTCACCGCCAGTCTCAGGCAGGGTGGAGTGCCGGCATCCCACACCTCCTCATTCCCAGCCCTCTGGGCCAGGATTTTTTGCTTTTGAGCTCTGGCTGTGCACTTGCGCTAAGTTTATGCCTGTATGCAAACCCTTTGCAATTATGCTCGTTAAACCATTTGCATAAAATATCCCTGGAGGATCATAGCACCTAGGAAGTGGCTGGGTTCATCCATGTGCCCTAGGGAAGGCAGAGGTATAGGGATGTCATTTATGTGTATACATATGGATATGGATA
Source organism: Pseudopipra pipra (assembly GCF_036250125.1). Lineage (NCBI taxonomy): Eukaryota > Metazoa > Chordata > Aves > Passeriformes > Pipridae > Pseudopipra > Pseudopipra pipra. The sequence goes on from NC_087554.1 coordinate 57,331,302, forward strand.
TACATCTCACCCAGGCTGGAATGTGTCCACTTGGGAAAGCTAAAGGCAAGAAGATCACTTTGGATGTTGTCCATGTGAACTTTGGCAGGGTAGGAGTTAACCCTCCCTTTCTGGCCAGAAAGACTACAGCTGCCTGTCCTGAGATCAAGGCATTTCAGGACAGACCCAGCTGTGAGGAATTAATTTCTCTCCTTTCTCCTCCAGGAGAAGCCCTATGGGTCAGGGCTAAGAGTATGGATGGAGAATACTGCTCAGGAACAGAACTAGAGGGTAACCAGAGGAGAAGGATTTTTCTTTCTCTCTTGTTTGTGGAACTTGGCTGGAGCAAGGTATTTTGAGCTTTGCTGTGGACTTGGCAGGACAAAGACATGTCTTGTCCCTTGACTTTGACTGAAGTCCTGTTGGATTTGTATGGCTCGTGTAATGTCTTTAACAAGTGTGTACATGCATGTGCTTGCTCTTCATGGCAGCAAAGCAGACTTGAACTGCAAAGATGTTGTTTTAAAATGTCTTCCAGTATAAGACTGGGGAGTGTTCTCTCTTAGTTAGGATTGAGCTACTGGTACAGCCCAAGAGAAGACCAGGTGGAGAAAGCATAAGGTAGTGCTTATATATTTGTCTTCCTTCCCAACTACTACTAGGAAAGTAAAGTTATGCTTGATGGAAGCTGTGCCAGGAAAGGAGCTAAGATCTTGGCACTACCCTTTCCTATTTCAGTGGTTGCCCAGCTCTGATCTGGCACCAGTCTCTGTGGGCTTTAAAGCAAAAAAAAAAAAAAAAAAAAAGGTGGTTTCCTATCATTTCAGCTTTGCAGCCTGGCATGCTTTCTTCTTGTGGGGCCTGGTCTTCTGCCAGCAGAAGCATATGTTGAGTCTGGCCTGAGAAGACAGTTGGACTCAGTTTGTACAGTTGGGTACTAAAGGCCAGCAATATTGATAAAGTGAAGGAGAACCACTGAACACAGCCTTTGAGAGCTCCTCCCAACTCATCACCTCCTGTGTTTGAGCCCTGCCTAAAATGCGAACACTTGGGGTGAGGGTAGAAATGTTAACTGGTCACTTTGGGGAAAAAAAAATTAGGAAACCAGCTCAACTGATCTCACTTCTGAGACTCAATTTGCTTCCTTAAAAGTGGAGTTCTTGCTCTCCTAGTGGCTTATCTTCTTTGTGGGTTTTCAAAAAACAACCCATCAGAAAAGCCTTCTCAAAACTGACTGAACCATGCTGTGTCTGCTGTCCACAACCAGCCTTTCCTCCTCAGGTTCATTGCAGTCAGCCTCAAAGAAACCTCTGCCTATGACCTCCCTGGTGCATGAATCACGGAAAACAAGGTCAGATCCAGAGATTGTCTAGTTTATCCCATTCCACAAGGAAGGACAAACAGTGCCTGCTTCCTTCATGACAGGTGAGTATCCGACCTCTTTTTAAAAATATCCCCAGATAGAAATTTCCTAGCTGTAATAACCTGTGCTGGTGATTAACCATCAGAACATGTACACTACTGCATTACTGCACTTTGATCCTGCTTCTTGACCTGCTTGCCATGAATGTGGAGCACAGCAAATTCCCTTCCTCTCTGCTGCTACCCTTTGTGTATTTGAAGACTACTGTTTGCCTCCCTCTGATGTCTTTTCTTTACATTGGGGGGAAAAAAAAAATCTTTCTGGTCTTACGTGATCACAGACCATATTTTCTAGACCCTTTATCATTTGTGTGGTCCTCCTGTAGTCCCTCTGCCCTTGTTCCTCAATTAAAATCTGGTGCCCCAAATTGGACACAGAGTTCCAGTGAGATCTTAGCAGCACTGGATGAGAGAAACACATCACAGACCAGGCAGAAGTCACTCTTGGCTATGCACACAACATGATGCTTGCTTAAATATTTTTATTTTTTTCCCTACTCTTTTCTTTCTTGCAACAGCATAATGTTGTTGACTTCAGATGTTTATAGAACATTCCTTTATTCGTTCTGATTTTCTCTATAAATTCCAGTGACATTGCCTTGTGCTTTATTCTTCAGCTCCTCCCTTTCCCAAAAAGGAGTTATGTCTCACTTCTCCAGTATTCTGACACCTTGCTGGTTCTCTGTGGGATCCCAGAGAGCTGGTAACAGCCGTGAGATTGCTTTAACAAGCAGTCTAAGCACATTATATGTAATCCAGGCAAGTATTCTTTACTTATTCTTTCTTCTTTCTAGACTGAGGTCTTTCCCTGTCATCCGTGGCACTAATTGTGTTAACCATTTGGGTACAAGTGATCTCTTTACTCAAAGCTGTGGTGAAGAAGGCAAGTGCTTCCACTCTCTTTACATCACTCATTGCTAGTTTTTCTTCCCTGTTGGATAGTTCTTCCATGGCCTTTATGTCACTGATAATGTAGTTTATGCTTTCTTCATGCGCTGTTGGTCCTGTTGGTTATATTTCTTTTTGCATCTTGATTTTTCCTTCTTGGTCCCTATATCTTCAGCCTATGCATTTACATTCCCATGCAGGTGAATCTCTTTTCCATTTTTTGAATACACTGTTTCTAGTGTTAGAAGTCAATGAAGTGGTCATGATTTATGCAAATAGTCTGTCTCTTAGGACAGTTGTTTTCCCTGCTCTGCTGGGATTGTTTGAATTGATGTCCTTACCATTGTTTCTTTAATGTGCTGCAAATTTTTCTGAATTCTATTTTCTCTGAGACTTGTTTCTCAGGATTATCAGTTCTATGAGGTCTTTGAAATATGGATTCTGGAAGTCCATTGTGTTTATTTTGCTGTTTTCCTTCGTTCCTTTCCTATGACATGTGAACTCTGTTGTTTCATGGTCATTCTCACCCAAGCTGCATGCCTCTTGTGTGTTATAAGTGATTCCTTCTCTTTAGTTAGAGTCAGACTCAGTTCTCATTTGTGTTATGTAGAGAGGTTTTAATTTCTTCTTATTTATTCCTTATACTGTTTCCATGATTTCAGGAGGTGATGCCTTATCCTCTTCAGCATCCTTCCAGTGATTTTCTAATGAGTAATGGTATTGCCCCTCATTTATAATATCTCTGCCCAAATATTTGATGTTTGTATTTACCTGTTCACTTTTGAAATCAGTCCTTGTGGATCCTAATTAAATTAATTTAGCAGGTCAGGGCACAGAGATGCTCTTTCTGTCTTAAGTTGAATGCTAGCTTTGATCACCGGTTCTTTTTCTTGGAATGTCCATCCAGGATCAAGCAAGTCAAAACCTTCCTGTTGGTACCACCTGCACAGCCCTGCATTCATTTCCAGGAACAGAGTTATAAGTAGCTGATGCCACTCGTGACCAAAATAGCTAGTGCTTTATTCATGGAAGGAATTTTCCCTTCCTCCTTTCATACATCAGTTGGCCTGACCAATGCTACAAAAACCCACTCAGAATATGTTGAATCCAGCCAAATGCCAACACATCAGATCTCTAATTCCCATGGAAAATTCATAGGGAAATTACCCAAGATGCAATTAGCACTCTATCTAATTGAAACCCAATCTAGATTCATACTAAGCCACTGACATCTTTGATAATCTGCTGTGAGAGGAGGGAGGCCTGACATGTCTCTCCTGCATCTGAACCACTTGGCAGAGCAGGAGCTGTTGCTGACCAGGAGCTACTTTTTTCCTGCTAAGTGGAGGTGGCAGAATTCAGGAAAATGCAATAAAATATCCATGTCTGTGGAAAGGGAGTCAATGAGTAGGGAGGAAAGCAGAGATCTGTCTATGCAATAAATTCCTGTGGTGCAATGTATTGAGGTATCAGGTGTATGCACATAGATATAATGGTACTTTTCACTCCTTTCACCATGATAGCCATGTGGCTGGCCTTGACCAAATCACAGCTTCTTAAACTTAAATGGGAGTAAGATGGAGAGTGTGGTAGAAAAAAAAGAAGACAAAATATGAGGTATTTAAAATTATTATTCCACCTTCTTTATTTGAAAGCAACCTCCTCACTGTCAGCAGCGTAGGGTTCATGCACTCCCCACTGATATTACACTCTTGCACAGCAGCATCCTCAGCTGATATTATCCATTATTTCTGATGACCTGGAAATATGTTTCTGATACCCAGCATTGGAGGCGTAGAGATTGCTTTTTGTTAGGCTCCTCTGTCATGCAGAGACTGCTGTAACATGATGTGCTTTGCTGTAAAGCAGCCAGACCTAAGGAAGTGCAGACCTGTACCTGGCACTGCTGAACACAACGTGGTGATGTCCCAGCATGAGCATCACACCAGTCCAGCCTCAGCAGCAAGGAGGCACAAGAGAAAGCTCTTCCAGGGCAAAGACCTGGTATTGCACTTACACAGTGACACAGATTAAAAGAAGGAAAAAAAAAAAAGGCAATAGCGATAACATTCCTATAGATTCTTTCCAGTTACTAATGCATTTATTTTAATTGTTGTTTGATGCACATTTTGATCTGATGTGCCTGTTCATGCAATCTTTCTTCCTTCTCACTGACACCATATTTTGATAAATAAAGTCAGATATCTTTCTAAAAGGTTCTCTCTCTGGGATTCTGTATGGCTGAGGTTGTCAGAGAAGTGATTGTCCACATCATAGCTCTTGAACTAAAATACTTGTGCTCCTGCCTCTATTAACACTTGGATCTTGGTCAGTCTTTGACTTTTCTTTCATCCAGTGCCTTCCAGCACTTTCTGTCAGAAGGCACTGTGCAGGAACAGACCTCCAGCTTGCAGAAGACAGCTCAATTCATTTGAGATAAGTGACTGGGAGCCAGGACCATGCCATCCACTGTGCTGGATCAGAGTCATGTTCACAATTCATCTGTTTACGCCCCGATTAACCATTCAAATAAAATTTTTTATCACTCCTAGTTAAAAGCAGACATAAATGAGAGTTTCCTCTTCTGAACAAGAGGCCTTGCTCTGAAACAGAATTCCTTCTTCCTGGAGCCAGGCAAAATAACCAAGTGGGGCGACAGATGATTCATCTACAAGCACTCTTCATCAAAAACTGTAGCTAAAACAAGATTACTAAAAAGAAGAGTGCTATTAAAGGAGGAAACTGCTGCTGTAATTTTGTTAAGGAACATGAGATTATTTAAAAGCCTTTTAAAAAGTGTGTTTGTTCCGGGAGAGGAGGGGTGATGGAGGATTTTAGAGGAAAGGAGAAGGGAGAGAGATTATTAGTCTTTCTTGCCTGTAAAGATTCATGCTGCCTCCCTTGTCCTAGCCAGCAAAGTGATTTCAGAAGCCTTTGTAAGTCATTAGGCCAGCCCTAATGAATAGGGGACAACCTGCACCTTAGCTTTGCAGGGCCTGAAATCATGGGAAAAAAAGTTTGTGGGACGTAAAGGATTTGGTACACTGTACTGCACATAATTGCAGGTTAGGATTTTTTTCCAGCCTGTGCTTTTGTTCCTGACAGTGACGAGCCCCAGAATACTCACACAGCAGCAGTCTCACATTGTTCAGTGGCTTTATAAACTCTCAAAGCCACGAACAAGTGAGTCTCAAAGAGTGTGCCTCGCTTCACTCACCGATAACCGGGTTTGCACCTGCTCAGCACAGAAAGCAGCAATGAAGCAGGTACTGAAACAGGCTGCCACCACTTCCAGCAGGCTCCTCTGTGCCTTGTTCACAGTAAATTACACGGCACACACATGTCAGCACAGTGACCTTGTACGAGGGGGGGCAGAGGGAGAATCCCAGAGCTTCGGGAGCAGGGATTTGGGTGATTCTGTGGGGACTGATCTGGACCTGGCTGAAGACCTTAGCCGGGTGCTGCTCCTGGATTGGGTCTGCCCCAGTCCACTGGGTTTCTCACCAAGCCAGGCCAGCACAGCTGTCCCTGGGATTGAGGGCAGAACCTTACCCTGGAAAGTCTGAGACCCTATTCTGCTTCTGAATGTGGCTTCTTCAGATACCAACTGGATGTACCACAGGTATTATTGAGAGAGATAGGAAGAGGAATTGTGCCCTGCAGACACAGGTCACTGGTCTGGAGTTACATGTAGTCTCTCCAAATGGGATTCTCCATAGGGAAAGCTAAGGCACCAAAGGCATCCATTTAACCAGATACTTCAGTTGTACAAAAAGCATTTTGTGTACAGTGTCAACCTGCAGCCAGAGCTGTGCATTTTGATCAGGTTCTCAAGGTCAGACGGAACCTTGGTGGTGATCTGGTTTGACCTCAACTGGTTTTCAGACTTTTGCTCTGTTTGCTTTTATTAAAAGAGAGGCTCTGCACCAGGGCTCCCAGGATGGGCCACTCACAAGGCAGAATTTGGCCCAGGGGATGCCTAAAATATTGGAAAAACACTGCTGAGCAGCAGAAAGCTCTGGGACCCAGCACAGGTTGTGTTTGTCCATTTCTCCAAGACAACAGAAGAGTGCTCTGGAATGGAGCTGATACCTGTTCATTCATTGTGTGTCAAAGTTGCACTGTTGTCATAAATTAATGGATGTTTTAAATGCAGAGCGGAATGCTATAAAACTTTGGCTTTGTGATGTGTCAGGATGGGGGGGTTGGGAGAACTGCAGCAGTTTTGGACTTCAAAAAAAGGAATTTTATACAAAGGAGCTTGGAAGTTGAGAGGGGTTCCAGTAATGAACAACTTTAAATTTATGCTGCAAAAAAAAAGGTTCAGGATGTGGCTTGTTTTCTGTAGTTAATCCCTTCTAAATATTTAGGGGAAAAGAATAAAAAGAGGGAATGGAAATAGTGGTTTGTTTCAAAATAGGATCAGAGGTTCTACTAAACACATGAAGAAATATTTCAGCTTGCTGTACCCTGGGATCCCTCCCCTCAAACATGTTCACCCTACTCGATGCATCCTGGAAGAGCCAAAAATGAGTTTGCATTTTTAAAATGTATGTCTGGGATTTAGTAGCTTCCAAATTTGGTTTCAGCCCTCAAAGCGTGTGTGTCCAAAGCATGTGTCACACACGAGCTGTGATGAGAGCATGCAAAGAAACAGGGAATCAGACCTGCTGTTACTGTAATGTGCAAACTGACCTGGGGCTGGGGAGAGACCCCTCAGCTCCACCGTCAGACCCTTTGTACAGCTGGCACAGCCTCCCCTCACTGCCCTGCCTTATGAAATCTCTCTCTGCAGGCCAGCAACGTGCCCAAGGCCTCTGAAACCCTGGATCCATCCAGCATGGACCAAAACACACAGAGCTGGCTGCACGCCCAAACGCAGGGGTTTGTGGGTGTATTGTGTCCTTGCATACATTTCCAGGGAAAGCATATTACACCTAGCTTCAGATGCCAAACTTTTCCAATTATGAGAGAATAGTAATTCACCAAGGAGCAAGTATTCCTTCAATTTCCTTTCCTTGGAAATGATACTGAGAATCTGTTCTGAATGGAGGCAGATGAAAAATGCTACATGTTAATGCATATTCTGGGTTAGCTGTCTTTGTTAAATTAGAATGAATGCTGCTCATTTCCCATCTGGTCCTCTTTGACATTACTTCCAGAATATATTCACAGCTCTTATTTGTACAGTACAAATGGCTGGCTGTAGTACCAACTTTACCTTTTATAGGCTGCTAAAATGTTGGTGCCAGATCGCAAAATAACGTTCTACTTCTAGGAAGCATCTGTGGGCATCGCGTGCTCCAACAGCTTTCTTTTTTTCTTACTCTTATTTTCTTTAAATGTAACCATATATGTGAAGTGAGTTTGTTGTCAAACCAAGTGAAAGTTGACGGTTTGACAGCCCTGGAGCCTGCAATCTTCCTGGAGCAGCGAGGATGCAGCAGGCAGATCAAGCAACGTGCTATCAGCTCTCTCATCTCTTCTGCACAGCCTTCCCCGAGGGCTGAAAGCGCAGATATTTCTCCATCTGCAGCTGCTGGTTGGTGCCTTTGCTGGCTGCAGCGCCCAGGGATTTTTTTGCTCTGGATCCCTGCACCCTCACGGTTGCCCTGAAAAATACCAATGCAACAGCAACAGAACAGCTCTCGGCCAGCGCTGGATCCGGCGCTGCTGACCTGAGCTGGTTTTTTGATTATTCCGAAATCTTCCCATCCATGTTTGTTTCTGGCAGTTTCCTTAGCAGGCTCCCCGTCCAGGCAACCTCCGCCCCTGCCCTCCGATGCATTTCGGACCCACCTTGGTAAACAGAGTGTTGTGATCCGAAACGCCCACGTTTGTCTGCCCGGAGTGACCAAGGGCTGCGGCGTCGCGCCGGGAATTCTCACCATAGCAACTACCGGCGTTGACAGAATTTGGTACTCATTAAATAGGCTGTTTGTTTACCTCTCGGGCTGCGAGAGCAGACTACAACCTGCGCTGAAACGCCGCCAGCTGAACAATGCTGGGCTGCCACTAGAAACTTCACGTGTGAAACAGATAATTACTGTGTTCCGTAAGTGAAACAGATACAGAAAGCCTGCGTGGGGTGGGAGTGTTGAAGATGTAGGGTGACATGGTATTATTATCAGAAGATCAGCGAGCACGTTCGTCAGATGCTGCGAGGTGCTCTCGATGGATCCAGCAGAAAGCGAGTCCTTCTGGTCACACCCCCTTGATCTAAATGGATGCATTCACGGAGGTCAGTTCATGGACTTAGGAAGCAGCAAATGCACGGGGCGGGAAGGGGAGGAAGGAATAAATTATCGGTACCCCAGCAGAAAATACTGAACCTTGCGGACAGAAGCTCAGTGCTCAGCCTCTCAGGGGTCAAATGTATGGGAGTGGTTTTTAAGATGGTTGTCTGTGCCCAAAATGCAGAATCACCTTACTGTGCAAAAGTGATTTACAGAAAACATCTCCCATCATCCATTGCCACAACCAACAATGTGGCATCAGCCAGCCTCTGAGCAACCCTGTTCTTCCAGTGGGACATAACTTGGAGCGGGTCTGCTGTCAGCTCTGTCCAGCAAAGGACACAGGTGCTGAAAATAAGAGGCAGCACCACAGCTGAATCTCTTTGGCATACCCCAGAGCTGCCCAACCTCCTTAGCAGTGCCTCTGTCAGGGCAATGTCTTTCAAAGACTGCACAGGGGTGCTGCAGGGCACCCACCACTGCATGGATGGGAGCAGGTCGATGATCAGCCTTGACATAAGACCTGTGAGCTGTGCTGTCTGTCCCATGGGTGCTCTGCAGTGGGTACAACTGCCCCTGCTGCACCCTGTCAGCAAAGCCTTGAGGCAGCCCTGTAAAATCAGCCAGTGAGTCCCCAGCACAGCCAAATCCACGGAGAAGGAGCACGTGTGGGCATGACCAGAGCACAGACTGGGAGTGTTGAGCACTGAACATCAAGCATCCCGTGGCACACAGCTGCAGTTTCTGTCCAGCACCTGAATTACACTGACCACTGCTCCACACCTCCCTTACAAGTCTCCGATCTGGGTGGGAATTCCTGCTTGCCCCTTCCTGTCTGCTGCCTCAGCACCACTGAGATTTAGGAGGTTGTCGGCAGTGAGGGGCCCGATCCAGACAGCAGCCTCAGTCGGCAGCTGTAAAACACTGAAAGAGGAAAGAGAAGTCACAGTGCATATCCCCCAGCTGGCATTCCCATTAAAACGGGGCAGGGCTGCTGCCCCAGGCAGGGAGGGGACAGGAGGTGGACCAAAGTCATTTTCCATACCATCACCTAATTTAGCATTTCAGTAAGAAGGACAGGTCCAAGCACCATCCCCTTTGCCTTTTGGGGAGCACAATAGGTGTTCAGTCACAGGTGGCATGCTTAGGACTCTGTGCAGGCAGGGGCTTGCATGAAGGGAGGGCAAAGGGGATAAATACCTCTGTGACAAGGGTGAGCCTGGAAAGCAGCCTCCATAGCTCTGCTGACTGCAAAAGCCCAAGAATTCTGCAGGCTTTTATTAACACTTTTCCTCAGGTCCTACCTTGAATTAACCTTTCTCCCTTCCCTAGGCAGTAATTTTTGCTTTTTTTCCCTAACCTTATCACCTTGTTAATAGTCCTCCCTTCTTTGCAGGTGCTAACCCTTCTTTTCACTTACCTAGAGTAATGAACAAAATTAAACTCAGTGACTTGTGCTCAGACTGGAACTGCTTCTTCTCTTTCAAACCCAAAGATGGGATTTTAGAACTTTAAACCTGCCTGTTTTCTCTAACCGTGTGAGCTTGTCTGATGAGGGTCACTATATCTCCATACAACCCTGATCTTGCTTAATGGCAGGGAGGGGAAAGCCCTGTTCTCTTGTACCCGTGTCCCCAATTCTTTCAGCATCTGTTCAATTTTAAAAGCATGGGGCTTTCCTTAGGGGTGCCTTGAGCGTGAGGTTGGGGACATGTTTCCACTCCCCAACTCCTGGTACAATTATGTTTGTTTAACCATTGATGGGAGGAGGGATGGAGAACCCTGCTGCATCCCAGCCAGGTGTGGATGCCCTCCTGGGGACTTTCAGTGGGTTTGGCTCCTCATCTGAGTGTGCCTGTGGTGGGAACCAGGGAGCCTGGTCCCCACAGCTGGATCCTCCCTGCTCCCAGCAAGAAGGAGAGACCCCAGAGGGCAGCGGGGAGTAAATTGTTACTGCAGCAGTGATTTCAGCTACCAGGGCTTGGGAAGGCTTTGTGCAGTCTGGGCCACCACAGCTTTGCTGCCACCAGCCAGGGCACAGCTCTGAGCCCAGCTGATCTCACCTAGACCCAGATCTTGAGGTTCACTTGGACATCACAGTTCCTCACAACTTCAGTATCCTCTGCTTCTGGATGCTCGACTTTAGATGGCATAGGTTTCATTTTTTGAGATGTCAGACTCTCCTCATTCCTGCTGCAATCAGAGCACAGCAGAAGCATCAAACTGAGCCTCCAGTTTGGACAGAGAATGGGGGCAGCAGCAGCATGCCTGGAGGGGAGAGGTTATTGCTCTCCTTTGAAAGGACAGGGATGGAGTTCAGTGAAGGTATGAGGATTAAGCAAATGCTAATGCTGAGCAGGTAAATGGGTGATCAGATTAGAGGGAGAGCTGCAGGCCCTTACATGTGGGGACAAGCAGAACTATGGGGCAGCTATGGGCCATGGGGCTCTTCTTGAAGCTGCTCTCAGAGAGGTGCTGCTGTGCCTTGTTTCCAGGCTGCTTGTGGCAGGTTGGTATGTTGCTCTTGTTCCAGCCTTACCACTTATTATGACCAGGCACATTCCACATTTCAAGGTATTTTTCTACTGACTCTCCTATAAGCAACAGTATGACCCAAAATGCGGCCTTGAATATTTCACAGTGATCAGAGGAAGACCTTCAACAGCTAAAATTTCTTCGGTGTCAGACATTTACTGGAGTTTGAAGGTACAGAGATGTTGAAAGGTGGTTGTCTGCCATTTAGTTCTGCAAGGAGAGGGGTGCTGGCATGTACCAGGCACTGATGGGGTGGCAATTCCCCAGTCTCATGGGGGACCTTTCAGTCATCCTTGTGTGGGGCTTCCTCAAACAGGATAAAATCGTGGTCCCTTAGAAATTCATCATGAGTTTTCATGGACAAAAGGAGACTTAGAAAGTGTATCTTTGCCCCAGAAGTAAACAATGTGCAAAATGAATTACATAAAGCAGGAAAAAATGTTTGCATGTGTGTTGCAGTTTAACCCAGGATAATGTGGATTTCGTACATGAATTAGTTAGGTAAGGGGGAATATACTTTTTTTCTCCAGAGTGTTTCTTTCTGCTCTCCACTTCCATGATTTCTAATGATCTGCAATTCCCCAACTGCACTTCAAAACATTGAGGGGAGCAATTGTGAACAATGTGCAGCTGAACACCAGAAGAAAACTGGCCGGTTTTTCTCAGTTCATAGCGGGGTCCCAACCTGAGTCTTTTGCTGGACTCAAACTGTCCTTGCACACTAGCAGTTGTTTCTCATTCCTGCTTTAGAATAACAGCATTGGCTTTCCTGGGGCCCTGTTCAAAGCACGGGCTGCTTTGGATTTCTCTGTGGGGAGGGAAGGACATGACTTGGTGCACATTAACCCTGCTGGACCCTTCCTCCCTGTGCTGGGCTGGGCTGCCAGGGAGACAGAGGTCAGGAGCTGAGCCTTTGCTCTCCCAAGGCTTGGGACTGCCTGCACATGCACCTACTTTAACTATGCCCCTTCCCACTGTGAAGCTGCACATCCATGCTTTGGGGCTGAATTGAAGCTGGTCTTCAAGGGCAACTAAGCCCAAACCAGACCTGAACCCCCCCAATTTATCCTGGTTCAAATACCTGGGAGACAACTGATGTGAAATAGACAATAAGTCCCTTTGTTTCCCATTTCTGACTCATCCTCTTTTACTGCCTCACGTTTCCAGTGAAGAATGAGCCCAACTGCCAGTTTGGAGAATTATTTTTGTGGCAGAGCATGCCTGATGGAAGAGACACCCATTGCTATCCATTTCCATTAGCAGCCTGTCAATAGAAATTAAATTACATGAATAAGGCACTATCAGTGCCAACATCACTGCAGGAAAACATTAATTAATCCTCATTTACATTAGTCAGTGCTACCATCAAATAGACTCTTCTGTTGCTACAAAAGACATTTCCACAAATGATTGTTGCTGTCTGATAAACAGATTCACAGAACCTCACTGACTCACTTGTTGGGCACTTGCCATCATGTTCAGGGTCTGATCGAAGCAAATGCTTTGTGGGAACCTATTCAAAGCCCAGGTTGAACACTGGGCCTCCCAGTCCTATTCAAACCAACCCAGACACTGAAGAGGTGGGGCTTTGGGCTTTAAAGAAAATAAATCCCCAATTACCTTGAAACAGTCAGAGCAAATTTATTTTTCTAAGGAGTTCATGATGTGCCTGTCACCGGTGTATCTAAACATCACTAAGAGTCTAATGATCTTTCAGAGAGTGCTAAACAATAGGAGGAAAATGGAGGGGACTGATCCTTGCCTTCTGGCTTGAGAAGGAAGGATTAAAAGCTAAACTCTTTCTCTAGTGAACGTTTAAGTCAGATACGCCCTATTTAAATTACAGGATGTCTTTACTTTGGGATTTTTGAGCCTTGGTGAAATCCAGATTTGCAAACAGGCTCTGCCTTCTCTGCAGAGTGAATGAAGCTTCCACATCCAAACACTGCTCCCCTCTGAGGGGCTCCAAGCCCTGGCTCTGCAGCAGGACTCACCTCGGAGTGCCTGATCCCTGGCTGCCTGCCCTCTGTCCAGGGAAACAAAAGCAAGGAGCAGTGCTGCTGCATCAGGAGAGCTGTCCTTTGCATCCACCTTTTGGAAGATAAAGAAGACATGGTACATGGCCAGATTCACATCTGGGACTCACCCAGTGCAGAAGAAATGACAACATAAAGGGTTGACCATAATGAGTCATCGTGACCCCAGAGGCTTCCCTAACGCTCTCACCATCCCATTCATCCACTGAGCTGACACAACTGACTTCACCACCAAACAACATGGACATGGATCTGTAGCATAAGCAGTGCAAACCCTTGGCTTCCCTCCAGGGATCTCCTTGGGAAGGGAGGATCTGCAAACTGGAATGGCTCAGAAAGCACTTTGAAGAGGTCAGGTGCCTGCTTTGGGATTGAAAGCCCTATTCCTGGATCTGAATACTGGACACAGCAGCATTTATGTTATTTTCAAGTCTTCCCATGACTGTGCAGGAAACACTGTGACCTGATGGAGTGGGTTGTTTCTCCAGGAGCTGGGTAGGTATTGGCTCAGGCTGAGCCAGACACCAGGCAGAGCTGGTCACTGCAGGTGTTTCTGCCTGTGGTGGAAGCCAGAAACTAAGACAGCAGACCTGCTGGCAAAAAACAGAGGGGTGAAGAAGGAGGAGTGAGGGAGAAGCAAAGAAAACACCAGAATATCTCTAAATCACGGCAATGACTTCCTAAATAAGCTGCATTGCAGGGCTGGGTTTAGCAGCCACTGAGGTGACTGTGTACCAGCACAACAAATATTTTATTCCGCTTTGCTGCAGGAGACAAAATGGCCTAATAGGAGGTGGGAATGGGTGGAAATGGAAATTACAGTCATCAGCAGCTTTTGCCAGGAGATAAGAAATGCCATTAGCAGCTCTTCTCCGTGGCAGATTGCTGGGTCATGGGCGCTGCTCCTCCTCCCTGAGCGCTCAGGAGAGCATTTCATCCAGCCACCAGCACTGCCGGGGACCTGCTTGGAAGCAAAAACTGTGAATTCTTATCTCCACTGGAGACCTGTGTGCTTGTGCTTGGGGTCTTTCTTTTAACCCACGTGCAGAAGTAGCACTGGTAGAGGTCTATACACTGAAGAGCACTATTTTGAGCCAGTAATGGGGGATAGAGAAATAACAGAAAAATCAGCCTAAAAATCTCTAGGTTTTGGTAGGTTTTGAAATCGTATTAAATGTTGCAGCTATACAGTGTCTGGCACGAACTAACTGCTGGTTACTGTAATAAGTCTTTAAATCTGCTTTAAGTGCCCTTCCACTTCTTTTCTTCCTTTCACAAGGCGTGTGTTCAGCCGCCAAGTGACTATATGGGGATGTATTAAGCAATAAACGGCAGAGCCCAGATAAAAAAGCTTAGCTGGGATAAAGATAAGGCAGTATCCACACAGTCAGTGCATGCATGGGCAAAACTGAGAGCGGGAAATGTGGGATGCATCTCAAGAACACTTCACATGAAAGCAAAATACACCCCATAACCCTCCAGAGATTTAGACTGAGGAAATGGAGATGTGAACATCATTTGGAGATGTGAACATCATTTATTTACTGGTCCTGCTCTTGGGGCTGTCCTGGGAGGGCAGGGATGGGCAGCACTTTCCACCCTGAGCAGGAGATGCTGCAATGGGGCTTTGAAACCCTGCTGGTCCATGGAGGGGCTGCATCCCACAGAGCTCAGCCTGGTCCCACTGGGTGTGGGTGTGCAGGGATCAGTCTCCTGCTCCATCTCTCTCTCCATCTCTCCAAGAGGAGAGAGCATTTCTGTGCATGTTCCCCCCGACGCTGGTGCCTGAAAAGGTCTCTGCAGGAGATAATGGTGAGCAGCCCTCAATGAAAGCTAAATCTGACTCACAGGGATTGCTTAAAGTGTGTTACCCAGTCATCTGCTACCTTGTGCCATGTGCCAACATTAATATAATGAACCTCTGATCCTGCACTTAATAGCTACACTGTGGCTGAAAAGCTGGGGACTCCTACATCATGTAAATTTGCCTAGATTTCATACGCCTACTGCTGACCTCCAGTCCCTTTCAAAATGGTTTAGTTCCTCAGAATAGAATGGATTTATTCTGGGGTTTTTTTCAGTGAGATAAATGGAACAGGATTCAGGTCCCCAATGTTATGTTAAACTGCATTGAATCAGCCATGGCAGAAAAATTTCAACTCAGGTAAAATGTCAGGTATTTAAGATTTTTCAATGCTAATCTCTCACTTTCCTTGCATGAGCTGTTTTGTTTGGTTGGTTTTTTTTCTTCCAGTAAATAAATTTTTGCTCACTTTTCCGGATAATTAACCTTTCTGTTTCAGAGCCAAGGGTGTGGATGGGAGGGCTCATACTTCAGGGGATTCTCACAAAGGGGGACAAGTAAAATTAGAATCATAGAATCACAGAATGGTTTGGGTTGGAAGGAACCTTAAAGATCATCTAGTTCCAATCCCCCTGCCATGGGCAGGGACATCTGATTAGAAGTAATCAGATAAAAATAATGTGGCACCATGAAAGACTGATAGTGCCAAAAGCAGTGAAGAAACTATGTATATTCTTACCTTGGTGTGCTTAAAGAGCAGTGATTTCAAGGAGCCAACTGCAGTATGTCTAAGAAATCAAACCCAAAAATCACCTTCAAATTACTCATCACCTTAGAAAATGCCCATTTAGTTGAAAACTATGTCCTTAACTAAACTCATAGACTGGTTTCCACCGAGACTTTGTGCCATCTGGCCAAAACTAAGCTGAGCACACAGCTGTGATGTCTCCCACATGGCCAGTATACCCATGACACCGTGAACAACTTGGTGTTCCCTGGTTTCTCCCACAACCTGTGGATAGGCAGCCAAACGGGGTGCAAAGGGCAAACCCTGCTCCGTGGCAGTGGCAGAAGTGATTTCCTTCTGCTTTACTCCTGGATATGAGGTGCATCCACCTGGCTGGAGGTTGTAAGAGAAGGTGGGAGACTCGCTTCCTGAGCTCTGTGCTGCTTCCCACCAGCCTCTTGGTCTTTCTGCTCCAGGAGGGGCTCACTGGGAGCGCACAGGGATCTGGGGGGCTCTTCCACTGACTGCTGAAGAAAGCAGATGGTGGGTTAGATGAGGGAGAACAGATGGTCTGAGGAGGGTGTTTGAAAACCAGGCTGGAGAAATTGGTTCTTCCCTGCACCTCCCAAGTTGTACAAAGTACATGGCAAATTACTCGCATGCAATTTTCTCAGTGTATTCCTCATTTTTTCTGTGCCCAGCATGGGACGCTCATTTATTTCACTGTGATACATTGCCACCACACTTTATAGCACCTGAGTGCCACATGGAGAGCCAAGGTGAAGTCCCTGGACATCACTGATCGTCATGTTTTTTCTCTCATGTCTCTCCTGTCCCTTTGTGAGTCCGCTGAACAGGCACGTACACATGCACCTGGGGAGGGAAGAGAGGGAAGAGGGGAGATATCCATTGACTTGGCTGTGTTTCAGTAGGGATGTAAGGGCACAAGCACTGCATCAATACTTGACTTAAGATTTCCAGATGGCTGAGTGATCACAGGCAGTGCAAAGTCTTTATGTTCAAACCACAAAGTCTGCTTGGTGCTATAAAACATG
This sequence comes from Pseudopipra pipra, assembly GCF_036250125.1. Taxonomy (NCBI): domain Eukaryota; kingdom Metazoa; phylum Chordata; class Aves; order Passeriformes; family Pipridae; genus Pseudopipra; species Pseudopipra pipra. The sequence continues at coordinate 57,347,984 of NC_087554.1, forward strand.
GAGCATTCAGAAAAAACTCAAGCTGAGCACTCTCAGTAATAGGGAAAGTAGCAATTTTGATCTTAATGTCCTAATTTCCCCTTTTTCCAGGTTTCCAAAAGAGGTAATGCCACCAGGTCTCTCAGGGAGTCATGCTGATTGACTCCTCAATGCTGGCAGCCTGCTCAGCTACTGCAAAGAGCAATTGTTATGAATGAGGCATGAAAATTGAGGTAATGATGTAGTTAAAGACATCCTTAATGCTGCTGATTTACCTGTGCAGTACTTGGTTTTCTGGTCCTATTTATAGTTTTAAATGTATAAACAGCAACTTACCAGCCCATGAGAAGTAAGGGGGGGGGGGGTTGGGAAGATCATCCTCAGGCTGCAGTTTCATGGCTTCATCCTGAAATGGTTGTTCATTGACTCAATTAAAGTAACTTGAAAGATTTTCTATCTTTAATGTGAGCTACATCTCAGAGGAGACACAACAACACTGTGGGGTTAAAGCTTCTGTAGAAAGGAGGTGGAGAATGGCCAGGATGTTGAGATATTGAGTCCATTTGGCTATGTACACTTCTTACTTGTGTTGCTGTAGTACTTGGAGGCCTAGCTGTGGTTCAGCACCCCCTTTTGCAGAGTTCTTGTTGGTTCTCCTTCTCTTTTGTACATTTGCTTTGAGATAACAGGTAATTGCATAGGAAACAGAAGCTGGGCAAGAGACCAGCTCGGGCTTTAGTTCTCAAAGGCTATCCAGAAAAAGTGAGGCATTTCTATGGATAAGTACATGCCAGACATCCCATCAGGATCGTGTTTAATCAGCCAACAGTGATGACCCCCCTAAAAATGGCCACTTGCCTTAGATAAGACATATCTCTCTGATAACCTCAGTATTTGCCTTATTCGAGATAATTCCCATAACGAGTACAACGAACTAGGTGCTATTTATTCAAGCAAAATTATTTATGAAGGGAATGGCTGTGCCATGACTCTCACAGTCACAGGCACTCTTGGACAGGTGATGGCCAGGCTGGGGCAGTGACCACAGCGCCTCGTGGCTCTTCTCACCCGCTGCCCCTGGGAAGCTCACCCAGATGTCTGCCACAGACCAGCTTGCCACAGAGAGACTGAGCAAATGTGTTGTTACAATTTTAGTCAGTGTTTTCTGTGTCTTTTTTCAGTTTTCAACCAAGGTCTCCCCTGGTTTCCAGGTGCCTTGGTGGCTGTGGCCAGGAGAAGGTGGTGGGTGAGGGTGTGACTGGGTCCATCATCTGAGGGACACTGAGGTGGAGTAGAGCTCATGTGGATGGGAAGGACAAGGTTGTTTTCCCAGCCAGGGATGATGTATTTTTCTTACCTGGTAAAACAAAAGATTGAACATAGGAGGTAATTCTATGCAAGGCAAGACATGGATAAAATACTACAGAAGGGGAATGGAAGAGAAAATCTCCTGAAATCAAGGCAAGCTTTCACTCTCAAGAAAATTGTTGCAAAAGAATCAGCAGAGATTTTAACTTTTTCACTGTAATTTATGAACATATACATCTATCTATCTATCTATCTATCTATCTATCTATCTATCTATCTATCTATCTATCTATCTATCTATCTATCTCCATGGATACGTGTGTGTGTCTATGTCAAATCTCCCAGCCCAAGCCTGGTATGCTGATCACTCGATTGAACCTGTGAGGAACATTATACAGACCTACAGACCCAGGAATGACAAGGATTTTACAATGGGCATATACACACACAGGACCCTGAAGCCTAATAAGGAAACTCTTTACCATTTGTTTAAAGACTACATAATTTATGTTTTTCATCATCTCAGAGAGGAGAGAAGGTTGTTTACTTTGATTTGTTGATGCAGCAATTTTAAACATACTGCATGGTATGTGGAATCTATCTGGAAAAAACCCCCACACCTTATTGATCATGGTGTAACCAACCCAAAAGCCATGGCATGTGAAGAAGGAAACTGTGTGTAAAGGGTAGAGAGTGCACCATTCTCACTCATATTACATACCAGAACCCTTTATGCGATGTTTGTGATTGAAAACACCTTGCATGACAGGAAAATTAAAAAAAAAAGATTAAAAATGCCAGTCTGAGATGTGCTTTGGAGGCAGAAGGAGGGAGAGGTAGCCATGGAGTCACCCCAGGCTGCACAGCTCCTGTTGGTCGAGGTTTGAGCTCTTGGGGGCAGGTAGTTGTGGAACCAGAGGAACAACAGCAAGGCAACTCCACAGAAAATCTGCAGTGATAAATTGTTTGCTCTTAATATAAGCAGGCTCATAAACCAATCTGAGCCCTAAAGCTTGATAGAGACCAGATACCAGAAAGCACATTTTCAGCTGCAGACCTGGCAGAAATCATACCTGGGATCCTGACCCAGGTGTAGCATTACACGGTGCTTCGAGCAGGTTTGATTGCTCACCATGTCCTCACTGGGTTATCCAGTGCTGTCACACATGGTGAGGCTCTCAGAGATAGAATAAGCTTTGATTTTGTCATCACAGGCAGGGTGATGTGTCTTGGGTGTGCACAGTCCGTGTGATGGTGCTTTGGGAGCTCAGGGTGCTCTTTGCTGGGATACCAAGCAGAGCCCCATTGGGCGTGGGGCTGAGCATGGCCCATCAGTGCTACCTGCAGCACGGAGCTGGGCAACCTGGACAAGCCCCTGGGATGGGGCTGTCCCTGCAGCTGCCCCTTCTCCAGGGAAGCCTGGCCAAAAGGTGCCCCCTTGGTTGCAGGGCGGGTACAGCAGTGATACCATGGGTACCATGCCAAAGCTGGAGTGGCCCTTTGATTTTCCTCTGTGCAGGTCTCATCTCCCCATCCTCCTCTCTGAAAGCCCCTCCCTTTGCTCCCGTATCCTCACATCTCCTCTTGTTTTCATTCCCAGTACACAAGCGTGCTGACGATCGTAAGTGGGGAGAGCAGACCTTCAATTCTTCAAACTTTTTACAAGAAAAGAGTGCACTTTGCCTAATATGGGCTGCTCCCTGGGCTCTTTGCTTACATCTATAATTTTAAACAGAAGGAGTGGGTTTTGCTGGTGGCTTTTATTCCCTCCTTGTTCCCATTTGTTTTACTGTAAGGAAAATGTAGCCATATAGTCTTACTTCTTTGTGCAAAGGGTTTGGGTTCAGGCAACAGATGAGAAGTAACAATTTAAGTTTGATAGCACATTTTCATAGACCTGATAATCAAATGGTAGATGTACACTGGAAAAGCCAGATTCTGCCTTCAGTTCCCGAGCCAGATTGAAGTAGGTGGACTAACCAAACTACAGATATAATTCAAACCTCTAGCTTTGTTTACAGCAACCACTTTTTTTTCATCTTGAATGGTCTTAACATAAATTGTTGCTCTTTTTCTTTTTCCTTTTTTTTTTTTGGAAATTCTTGGTTTTTATGTTTACATTCTAATGCAGCTGGGAATTTATTGAAAATATCTCTTATCAGGACTTCTTGCACTGTGCCAAACATTTATTGAAGCATTTTGTAGAGACAGAAAAAATTATTTCATCATGCAGGGACTCTTCCTTGTCCTATGGCTTAACTTTTTATTGGATGTCATGAAATCAAGATATCAAGCCACAAAGTGGCTAATGGCTAGAGTAGACTTAGAAAATCCTCTCCTTATCTCTTCCTGCCCTTTTCCAACTGAGATGTGAAGTTTTAGCTGCAGTGAAGCATTTTGGCTTTCCTCAGGAAAACTCGTATTTCTTTTATAGAGAATAGGAATAGAGAAATGCTTTTTTTTTTATCGTAAAATTTACAGTTTCTGCGAGCAAAAATGTCTCGGCAGAAATGTTTCAACTAAATTGACTAATAGCAGTGTGCCTCTGATCCTATCTATTAGTAGGATGTATTCCAGACAGAACTTGAAATGAAGTAGGCAGCTATTAATGCAACATAGTTTCAGCTTTTGAATTTTTATGTTCAGATGATTCCACTTGAATTTTCTTTGTTCATGCAGTAATCATTATTTCCCTGTTTGAGACATGCACTTGGTTTACCTTCAGTGTTCCTTTTGCACTGAATTGCCAAATATGAACGGCATAAACACGCAAATGCTTTTCAGCCTCTCATCCCTCTGTTCCCTTGGTTTGTACTGGACTGGTACCCAGGTTTTTGTTACGAACACAAATATGACCTGATGTTTTGATAAACAGCAACAGCTACAGGAGCATCAGGGAGTGTGAGGGAGGGGAGGCCACTGCTGTGTTGTCTCTTTTGGAGTCTTTGGAGGCCTGAAGGTGATGCCCACATGGATGAGTTTGGTGACTCAGGTACCAGAGTGGCACAGGGTGGTGTGACAACCTGCCCGGATGCACCGGCCCAGGCCAGCAACCCATCTCTGGGCTCCTTAGCTTCAGACACACTGAGTTTCAACCAAACCAACCCTTCCCACTCCTCCCTCCCAGCTACTTGCCCCATCCTCTTGGCCATATTTCTGGAAGGGTACTGGGGTCTGGTGAGGACAACATCAGAGATTGGAGTTGGTTGTGAGGAAAATGCAGTTTTTCTTTTCTCCTTCCCTGTGTTATTTTCCAGCTGGAGCAGTTTCCTAGGCTGGCTCAAAGACCCCACAGGGGCAGGTATGTGGCAGGAGGGGTTTTCCCTAGTGCTGGCATGGGACAAGGTATGGAGAGATTCAGGGACACCAAGAACCAGCCATGCTATTGGACAAGACCCCTCACCCCCACGTCTTGTCCCAGGTGGCTGGAGCAGCCTCTGGTGAAACGGAGACCAAATGCCTCCAACAGGCTCTTGATTAAGCCATTATGTTTGTGACTAATTTCTTAAATATCTGCTTTCCTTCTTATGTTCTCTCAAGAGCCTCCCGCCCTGCAGTTGACTCACACGCGAGCAGGTGCTGCTGGCAGAGCCAGCACATGCCAGTCCCTCCACCCCTGCCTCCATACCAAGCCCCAGTGCTGTTCCTCTGGTATCCCCCATTCCCAGCATTGAAGATGGATTTTGCCCAGACCTGTCCTGCTGCTGGTGGGTTCAGGGAAATGATGCTGTGAAGTAGCTCACGATACTCAAACATCCATCTGGGTGGAAAAAAAGCAATTTTGCTGTTTGCTTTACTTCTTGATGAGGAAGAAAAGGGTTTGCAGTGCACAAGGGGGGTTCTGGCATAAGAAATGGAAGCATTTTCCGTTCAGAAACTATCTCATCATTTCTGCAATGCATCTATGTTTCAGAAATCACCATTTTCAGTGCTGAGCACTACATGGAGCAGGTGATGCGACCAGGGCAGGCCTGTGAACAAGCTGGTCAGCTGCACAGTGGGGATGAGAACTGGGTTTAACTGCAGCTGTTACACCACTGACAAATGAACCTGCCCTCCACACCAAGTCAGCCTTTCTTAGGGGAATGATGGGAGGGGCCAAACTCACGCGATGCTGTAGTGAAATAATCACCAGAGCACTTGCTCAAAAATTGCAGATCCAGCATTGCCTGAGAGTAAAGTAATCCAGCAGCCTCAGCCCTGTGGGTACAGCTCACCATGCCTCGAGACAAGACACGGACACCAGAGCCAGGCCTCCCTTTGCGTTTACCAAAAGTTCAAGAAGGAAGGAAGTCAAGGGAATGAGTTGCATTTCTTTGAGTCAGGCATGGGAGAGGCGATTTAGGCTGTGGTGTTGCTACAGGATGTGTCCTCTGTCTTCTGGCAAAGCCCTGTCATGATTAAGGCATGATTTGGGTTGTTGTGGGCTGTGGTAGAGGAGAGAAGGCACTTGTGTGTCAAACACCCTCTTGCATTGAAGTTCTCTTGGTGGCCCAAAGGTCACATCCTGGTGCAGCAGCTCAATCCATCTGGAAAAGGCAAGGAAGGGTTGTGCAAGCAGTGAATGCTGCCCCAACAGCTTTCCAGTTGCTCTGCATGAGTGCTGGGTTTGACCCACTGGGACCAAAATGCCAGAACCCAACTTTTTTGGGTGCTACAGCTGCTGCTTTTCTCCTGCAAGCCATTTGTCAGCCTTGCTCTTCCCTCTCTGCTGCTGAAGACCCAGTGTGATTTCAGCAAGGGCCAGGAAAACCTGCCATCCCTGCAGCAGCAAAAAACATCACCTCAGAGCTCTGCAGTGAGGAGAGAAAGGGCAGCAGTCGCTTGTCTGCAAGGACCTCACACCATGTTATTAACGTCTGGTGGCGAGAAAAACATCACTGGGAAACACTCTCCTCTGCAGCGCAGGGGCAGGGCTGGGCTCTGCGTCGGGGCTGTGCTGAGCCAGCCGGTGGATCTATACAATTTCCAGACCCCTTCCTTGCTCGACCGTAGCCTGGGAGAGCAGATGCAGCACCACTGAGCTCATTCCTGCTTTTTCTTCCATATTAGGCAGACCCCTAAGTGTCGTGCCCTTCCCAGAGCTAACATGATCTCCAGATAGCAGCAGATGGCACTCAACGGCTTGTGTTGTGTCCGCAACTCCTTACACACATTTCACCCTTCTCCAGGCTCCAATTCCCTCCCCCAACATCAAGCCCCATCACATCATCTCTTGGGGGTGCAACCACTGGACCATATTCTTCCTCCTATTTAAAGATATTCAAGTGCCACCAGTGGATGTGGGCTCCTAAGGAGCAGGTACCACATGGATCAAGCTACTGATGCTGTGGAGACATGTTCCCCAGAGAGAGGGCAGAGATGTCTCTTTGCCTTCACCGGTGGCCTCCCTGTGAATTGCATCAAACTTGAGGCCTTGTATCAAACGCCCCAAGAAGAGCACCCCCAAAAGCAGAGAGGTTAGCACCAAGGGAACAGATCCCATCTCACTGGAGGGGATCACAAGGAGCAAAGCAGCTGTGGGTCACGTCACCCAATTTTCTATTTGATGGGGGGCTTGGGGGGGCTTCTGCCTGCTTTTTTAAGGGGGCCCCTGGGGGACCATTCCAGAATGGTGGGTTCATTTTGTGGGTGTCAGGGCTTTGGTTGCCCAGGGCCATTACGAGTCACTGAGCTGGGATGAGGACGCAGGGGCAAGGGTAGAAATGAAGAAGGTGTCAATATTGACACAAATCCAGAAGATGATTATGAAAAGGAAGGAAAAGAAGGCAATGAGGATGCAAATGATGCAGAAGCAAATGATGTGAATGTGGAGGAAGAGAACAATGGTGGTGAAAATGGAGAAGAAGGAGGCAATGTTGTCACAAACAAAGGAGACCATGTTGGAAATGGAGGAAAAGAAGGCAATGAGGAAACAAAGGGAGAAGTAAGTGACAATGCAAATGTGCAGGAAGGCAATGCTGTTGGAAATGAAGAAGGGAAATATGATGCAAATGAAGACAAAGACCATGGTGTTGAAAGTAAGCTTGGAAGGCTCTTAGAGGAGCACATACAGTGACCTGTTCTGGACCTGGACAGAGGTTGTGTGATGATCCCTGACCTGATGGACAACTTCACAAGTACTTTTGGACACTACCTGTCAAATTGTTTCTACCCAGTGCCACAACAAACCATGAGGGTGGAAGCACATTTGAAGGTTGGAGTCGCCATGTGGAGGATGTTGTGTTCCATGTGCTTGTACCCCTGAATCCTCCCAGGGCATGCCTTCTACCTGGAACTGGACACTACAGAAAAGAAGATCCAGAAGCCCTCATGGGGGCCATGCAGGAGTACACTGGCCTGCAACATTGGCTCAAAGGACTCCTGCTTGCTGCCGTTGAAAGAAGTCCTCACACACAGAGCTGTGCTTGTGGGGCTCACATCTGAGCACAGACATGCAGATTTTAACAGTAGTTAATATATAAGTAGCAAATAGGTAGTTAGTGCATTTATCCTCAGTGATCCTCAGAACCTGCTTCCCTGTTGTTTCAATAAAATGTACTGTTCCATAATCTGGATTGTGCAACTTCTTGTTGTACCTATACTACTGAATTGGCTCTAATCAGAAATTAAGCCTATTTGCACCCAGAGAGTCTTATCTCAGAGCTGGAATTCAAGGAGTTTTCTTTTATGCTAAATATCTTTAATGCACCAGACACCCTATACCCTCCCAAGGGATCTGGTGCTACCTGAGTGGGCATGCTGGATACAGAGAAGGGGCTGCTGTATCAGCAGTGGGATTTGCTGCTGCACCTTTCCTCCACTGCAAAAGCAGAATCTGGGCAGGCAGGGCTGATGCAGCTGAGGAGGTCATGGAGGATGACTTGAATGTGGATGCTGTGCAAGGAGAAATAAGTTGAAATTTGGGATGGTGTTCAGACATTTCATGGTTTCACTTCCCTTCACATGCAGACTTTGCAGCCAAGGCGAGAAGGTGTGCACTTAGCTCATAAAAATAAACAGTGTTCTCAGCTGCATTCCTGGATGTAATGTTTGCAGATCTGATTTTCACTTGTGCCACTCCGGCAAGCATTAGTTGGTTCAAATACTAAATATTTACATAGCGTGTGTCACGTGCAGACTGCGAGGAGGGAAAGCATCATCGCTCCCACTTACAGGGGAGTTAAGTGACTTTTCCATGACTGCTCTGGAAAGACCCTAGCAGGACCTAAAATCCGCCAGGGCCCCTGGGGCACAGGGCTGCTCTCTGTTGCTGGGGCTTTGGGAGCCACCCTTTTGGGGAAAGCTGTCCCTTGGCAGGGGGAAAGGAGCAATAGGGAGTTCAGCAGAGGCAATTGGATAAAGCTTTGGGTGCCCCACGAAAAAAGTCAGGCCCTTGCATACACTGCGATGGCATCACCAAGCCCAGGCAGCTGGATCTCATGCACGACTTAATTTCATGCAGGAGACGATGCCAGAGACTTTAAAGAAGCAGTTGCCTCCTGATTCCAAAAATCACCCAGACTTCTGAGAAAGCTCATCTCTTCCAGCCTGCATGGCAAGCAGAATTGTTGCTCTTTCTATTGACAACAAGCTACAAATTATCCCGTTATAAAAGGGAACAGCAGCCAGAGGAGCTGTGCTCCAGCCAGCTAGCAGGTGTTTGGGTTTTGCAGGGAGGGGAAAAACCTTTGCATTTAAGGGAGATGCTTCTCAGTTTACCCAGCTTGTTGCCCAGTAGCCTGCTGGCTTCTATAGGATCCTACAGTAAAGGTCGCATAGATGGCTTGGGAATAATGCATTCCCCTTGCTCATGTCAGGCGGATGGAGCTGAAAGTCTCTCAGGACTGGTTGTCTCCTGCATGTTTATTTTATTCAGTGGTATCATGTCAGTGTGTCTGCCTAAATATAGCTTCTGTGAAGAGCATTTCTAAGTTTCCCGTTACAGTTTCACTCGCAGTTACCTTACAGTAAATGGAGGAAAATCAATGTAATCTCCATTACACACCACCTCTAAATGTGCCCTGCTGGAAATTCTGCCCGGATTGATTCTCTTGTCGTGTAAACTGCCTGTCCTCTCTGCCTCTCTGCCTCTCTCTCCCTCCTTTTTTGGTGGAATAAACCACAGTTTTATCATTTAAAAACTCCTCACTCTCCTTTGTCTGATGAGCCCTACAGATAAGGCTTTCACAGGAACTGACAGTGCAGAAACCATGGAGTCCCTGGACAGAGTTGCAACTGCAAAGTCGGGATTAATTGACTCTGTGGCTTTTGGATATGACAATTTCAGCAGCTTCGACAGAGTAAATTGAGCAGAAGGGTCAAATTCAAGGTAATCTCTGAACAGCAAACATAAGCCTAGAGATCACTTCCTTTGTCTTTTACAGACAAGACAATCCCACAAGTAGCAAGAAAGTGATTGATTTAAAAAATTTATTCCCTTTGCTGTGGAGTTTAAACACAGCCCTTTTACCCATCCCTGCTGCCTTCCAGTAATGTGTATCCACAGCTACACAGAAAAACTACTATTATCAAATCCCTGCAGTGTCAGTGTCAGCCGGTCACCAGTAAACAATCACAGCTATAAAATGATCCAACAGATGTTATGCTGGAGATGAGTAGTCTGAAATAGAAAGTCTAAAAATACATCTCCAGGGCCAAATCACACCCTCGTTTTTATGCTGCACTCTGCCATTTTTGGCCCACATTTGGCACTTTGGTTCCAAATGTAGGTAGTCCCCCTGCCCACCAGCACACGTTGGGATGGGGGGATGTTGTCCTATGGGGCCCTGCCTGCAGTGACCACCCACAGAATAGTCATTATCCTAAACAGGTTCATTGGAGATTTAGTATTATTGTTATTATTTACCCCTCAAATACCCCTAGTCCAACACCAGGGGCTTTGCTGATGCCAACAGACTCTCAGAAATGGTCCATACTGATACATATTTTTAAAAACTCAGACCTGAGGTAGGATTTAATACCCAGTGGGGTTGTGTTGGTATGTGCAAAAAAGCAAAGAATCAAACCCTCAGTTGCTGCAGGAAAGTAGAGTGGGGCTTTGGCAGAGACAGATCAAGTCACAACAGGGGATGACACCACTGTGATGCCCAAGGCAAGATGGGGCTGGGGCTGGGTGTTCTGCACTCCTATCATGGGTCCCCAGTCCCTCAGTCCAGAAGAGATGTTTCATCAGGAGATTTTGCTTTTATCTTGCTTCCATATCCTGATCTGAGCCAAAAGGAGAGAACAGAACCCTCAGGGGCTAAGCAGCTGCTTTACATTACAATATCTATCAAAGCCTGGAGATAAATGCAGGGTTATTTTGTGCTCTTTTGAAAGGATGGACCTAGAAGGTGTGTCAGCAACATCCTCCCTGCAGAGAAGGGTGTGGCCAGGAGGACCCCAAAGAGGGACCCCACAGACCTGCCACCATCAGGTCCTTGGGAGCTTGTTCCTACAAGTGAGGAGCAGATGACACCAGTAATTCTGGCCTGCGGTTGTACTATCTCAGGCTCTGATCCTATCAGACCTCGTGAGCCAAACAAGACAAGGCCACAGCAGCAGCTGGCTGGGAGATTTCCAGGAAAAAGAAACAAGCAAGCAAGCTGCCTTTTTGAATCTGACCCTCTATTCAGTTCAGGGCCCCTGCAAGGAGATTGGGATAATGGGCAGGATGGGGCATTAAAGCCCCAAATCCAAGGTCAGTTCAAAGACCCCAGTCCCAGCCCAGCTCTGTGACATGGCCTGGGCAGGAGGCAGAATTTCCCAGCTTTCCTGTGCTGTTGATAGAGTTTCTTTGGCTGTTTTAAAGCCGTGTCTTCAGTTTGGACCACGATCAAATGGAGATGGATGTACACAACACAATCCCTGAGCAGAAATGGAACTTGCACAGCCAGAAAGGGGGGATGGGATAAAAGGAAAGTCAAGAAGCAGAAAAACTCCTGGGAGAGAATAATAGGTTCTGCTCTCACCTCTGAAGGCAAGTAACCAGCTGCTCACATAAGAAACAGCCATGCCCAGAGAAGCCCTGGCAGCTTCCATCAGTGCCGGCCTCTGGGGCAGGAGGGATGATCCAGAGGACACAGTGAGCCAGCACAGGGGGTATCCCGGTGCCCAGGGTCTGGCTGCCCCTCCAGTCTGTTTGGCAGGACTGGTGTGCAGTGGGCCTGACCCACCAGACACACTGGTCCTTGCCAGTAAGGCACAGCCACCAGCCCTGTATCCATGGGGCAGCCACACTCACACCAGTACGCTGGTAAGACTGGGGCTGAAGGGACCTCTTCATGCTCTTTCTTACCAGCTACTGAGTCTCTTTGCCACCTCTATTGGCTGCTCCTGGATGGTCAGAAAGGAGCCCCTCTTGCTCAGCCCACCTGCACGAATTGCCCTGCAAACTGCTGGGGAACAACTGCTTTGCCTTGCCCTGCCCTGCCACGCTCCTGTTCGCCGCTCCCCAGGTCGCCCGCGCTCCCTGGCGCTGTTTAAGTTTCCCTCGGATGCTCCCTGCACCGCCCTCTCCTCCCCTTTTTTGTCTGCCAAGAGCTGCTGAGTCCTGACGAGGCTCGGAACTGCTGCTCAGGTGTCCTCGAGTTCAGGAACGCCCCTGTACAGCCCGATCCCACCCCCACCTCGCGGACTGAGATTGTCACTGTTGCTCCTCCAGGTCTGTCATGGTACAAAATCAACTCCCACACCTCCAGTGGGATGGGGATGAGGTGGGATGAGATGAAGGCCAGAGACTTAGCAACTGCCTGCAGGCCTTGCTCCAGAAAGTGCTCATTTCTCATCTCACAGCTTGAATGGACAGTTTGATGTGATCACAGCATCCCCCCCTTCCCCACTGCCTTTGCCTGGTGCTGAATGTGCTTGTGCCAGTCCAGATTCAGAGTCTGAACTGCCAGCTCCCCGTGGCAATTACAGGAGCTACCAAAGTCACAGAGGTGGCTTTGTAATAGGAACCAAATGAGATGTCTTCTAAAACACATTGTCTGGAAAGGTCCTGGCTCAGCCCCAGGACAGGCAATGGCCCTTCAGTGCTGCCTGGCACAGGCTTTACATGAGCTCTCCCTGCCCAAAGGATATCAGATCCGTATCCCTCATCCAGCACCTTCTCAAGCTGGGGCACACAACATTAGCTAGGATGCTCATATTCCTCTGTGAAAGAAAATAATAAAACCAGAACAAGTGTTAAGGGATGACCAGCCTGTGTTTATTTACTTCTGCTGTGGCCCACACATCTCTAATTTTTCACAAATTAATTCTTGCTCCCTGTATTGTGGTTTTGCTTTTTATTTTTTTTTTCAATTTTACAGAGACTTGAAGCTGAACTCATTTATACTAGAAAGAATGTTTCTCGCTTCAGCTTCCCAATATGGGTTAAAATCAATAACATTAAAGTTTATTTTAAACACTTCAGTTTATCAAAGCAATTTTCTCAGGATTCCAGCCTGCTGTCAGTTTTTTCACTGCTATTTGCAATGCATTAGGTGTAGTAAAAGAGTGTTTCACAATCCCATCTGCTTTCAAAGACCTTTCTAACAAACCCTGCAATGAGGATATAATTCATTTGATGACCTTGGTCAAAAACAAACACAGGCCCCAAGGTGCAGCATGTGCAAGGGGGTTGATACACTCACAGGTTTTGTTATAAAAGAGGTTTTATGTGTCACTGTCTTGCCAAGCTGGCTGGCCTTGGGTACACCAAGCAGCAGCACTGCTGATGGCCAGGGAGCTATTCCTTTGGCTCATTTGGAAATCCTGAAACACAATGTATGGTTTTAAATAAGCCCTGTAGCCTGGCCAATTTCTGTGCCTGTGAGCTGATGTTTGTAAATGCATGATGCTGTTACCTCATCAGCCGAATAAACATGTGTGCAACGTTGTTCAACAGCAGAACTTGAACGGGGTGATCAGACATTCAGACATTTCTGTGAGTGAAAAGGGTTTGGAGGATGCAAGGTGGGCTAATGGATTTGCCACAGATCACACACCTCTGCATGTAGGTCCCCTAAAGAGAGGGCAGTTGGGTTTTCCATGCATGGAGTCCTTACAAGCTGCAGACCTGCCCAACTGGTGCAGACCAGGGTTTAAGCAGCTGAACCAGAGCAGCTGCAGGCTCAGCTGCTTCCATGGAGCATCGAGCCATACATGGGCCAGGCTTTGAAATTTCCCCCCACTTCTGAAAACCAGGTCACCTCTTGGGTGCTGGTGGTGGCATTAAAAGTCTAATTTTAGGCTCTTGGCTGCAGCAAGCATCCCTGTAAATGCTCGGTTTCTCTGCCAAGCTTCTGCAGGCTGGAGTGGAAATTTGCATCAGGGAGGTTTTACTGTCAGTGTTCCAAGTGGGAATAAGAAAAAAAGACGCAGGAAGATCACCTGGATGGAGCTCCCTCTGAGAGGGCAACACAGGCAGTGGAGAAAGAACTAGTTGTTTTGTTTTTCACTGCAGTTTTAGGGCCAACCTTGTGACTTTTCCCATCTTTCCACCCTCCTCATATCAGTTGCTGGCACCACCACACTGACTGTCCCCTGGAGCCCCTGGAGTGGTCCTTGCTCAGCACCAGTTACATGTAGAAACAAAACTGGACCAGAAAGTACCTGTGAACAGCTCAACGTTGGCTCTGTTGTCCTGTCTCACATCTGCTGCACACGAGGAAGGAGACAAGGACTGCAGAAAACTTGTTTTGCGAGAAGGAGGTGGGAGCAGGAAGGGATGGTGGAGGCTTAGAGGAAGGAGGGGATGGCTGCTTGCCCCCCTATACCCGTGGTTCCATACCCATAACTGATACTCTGAGGTGACCCTTGGGTTATCTGAGGATGCAGATTAGCTAAGTCCTTGTTTGAAAGGACAGGTCTTTTACAGTGGTGTGAGTTATCTGAGATGCAGGCTATATGCATGAAAATACAATACTTGGAGCTCCTCAATTCAAAGCACTGTGATGTGATAGTGAGATACATATTATAGGGTCTTAAATCATGTCTACAGCACTGGTTGTGAATTCGCATAGTCCTGTCTCAGCATGTACCAGGATCAGAGTCAGATCTGGAAAAGATTCTTTGGGGACTGTTCAAGTGCTCCAAATTCCTGCTCAGTCTCTGGGAGACAATACTTAGTTTTCCAAGCCTTTCATCTTGGAGAAAGCCTGTGCCGCTTGCAGTGGAGGTCCTGCAGATATCTGGGGCACAGCAGCTACATCCAGCCACTGCCACCCTCCTTACACGGCATTACAGATACAGGCCAGCTGGCAGAGTGTCAAATCCTGACCCTACAAAAACTTGTGGATTTACTTGCATAGACCAGGGTTTTGCCAGGCACATTCCTGCTCAACTTCCCACCTTTTTTCATTGTTCAGTAGAACCTAAAATCCAACTGAACAGACCAGCCAGGCACCAGTCATAGAAATGCGTTTACCAGTGTCTGGAGGAACAAGGATGTTTTCCATGTCCCTTTGTCCTGGGTCTTTTGTGCCCATTTACCAGGAAGAATCTCTGTAGTTAACTACAGCACTAACTGCCCTCCAGCTGTTTATTCTGCATTTTACTGGGAACATCTGGACCATGCCTTCGTTTACTCTCAGTCGGGGTCTTGTGCCTTTCCAGGGATCCTGGAGGATGAGGCTGCAACTGAGCTACCTGCTGTGAGTGGGTGGGTTGGTGTTCAGGGGAGCTTGCTTTTTTTTTCTTAATTATTTTAATATTGTCTTTATATTTAAATGTTAATATCAAACTTTTGACATAAGTTCTGGTCCAAAATGTCATATATAAGGGTGAGATATGTCATGTATAAGGGTGAGATATTTGAAGCAACCACTCTGCTGGAGGGTACAGAGAGAGCAGGTAAGGAAGGTGCTGCAGGTACATGGAGAGACATTAAACACCCATCCTGACTCTTCCTATATGCACACCAATACAGACCCCTGAACAAGGATTGCATTCAGTAGCTGTGTTTTCCAGGCCGTATTTCTAAAGGAGAGAAAAGCACTCAAATCTGAAGACTGTGGCTTAAGGGCAAAAACTCCTCATCTCCTCAAGCCTCTTTTAAAAAACTCTAAATGCGTGAGGCCCAATGCTGGTAATGATGCTCTTTTTAAATGAGCCTTCCTTAAAGAAGCCCCAGTCGCTGTGCTGAAGATGACTTTAGATAGGGGAGCTAATTAGTTTGCAACCCACAGCTGCGAATATCAAACCCTGGGAAAAGCTTCTTGTTTTACCCAACTCTGCAACTCTACAGAAGAAACAATGGCCATGCACTGCTGGGGTAGCCTCAAGCCGGGGCTGCTGATAAGCAGCAGCAGCAGTAGGCAGGCAGACAACATCTCGAGGAGCCTCAGGGCAGGACCTTATGGGGAGCAGCCACTGACAGATGCTGGAGACACTTTTCCTGACTGCAAAAAGGTGCTGCGGGGAGCTCAGAGACAGGTATGGCTCTGGAGAGAGGGAAGAGTCGTTCCTCTGCACATATCCATCCCTATGTCCTTTTTCTGGTAGGCTCTGTGGTCAGAAGTCCTGGAAACCCTGTGAGCGCTCCTTTTCCTCAGCAGCAGATCTGGATTTTGGTGTTGACAGTTCCTAGTAAGCTGGACACCTTACTTTCAGAGCTGTGCCAAAACAATCAAGGCAAAGAAAAGTCATTCTATCTTCCTGTGCAGGGTAAGTCAACAGAGACTTCTCTGGCAACAACAGAGGTATATTTATTTACATCCACCCTGATTTGGCCCCGAGGTGGCAAATAAAACCATGTAATTTCTGTCAGGGAGCAGCTAAAAATTACCCTCTGCTTTCAGAGACTTCTTGAAGTAGAGATGCCTCATATTTCCCAGAAAATTGATGAAACCTTAAAGGATTAAACCACATTCCTTTATCATTACAGTGTGGGACACCTGGACTTCTTTACAGTGTGGCAGAAAAAGGTGACAGTTTGAGATGATCACAAACATGACCATGGTTGCTAAGGTCATACTTGCTGCAGTTGAAGCTGTAGGGACAAGCCTGCACCAGGCTCAGGCTCCTCAGGCTGATGCCACTGAACCTATGGCCATGTCTGTGCTGGGCTCGGGGGAGCCACAGGCCCCATGGTTGCCCCAGCCTGGGCACCTCCATCCTGCAGGAGCCACCCTGAAATATTCTTCACTGTGACACTGAGAGAGTGGAAAGGCTCTGGAACAGGTTGTCCAGAGAAGTTGTAGGTGGATGTCCTATTCCTGGAAATGTTCAAGGCCAGGTTGGATAGAATTTGGAGCAACCTGGTCTATTGGAAGGCATCCTTGCCCATGGCAGGGGGGTTGGAACTAGCTGATCTCAAAGGTCCTTTCTGACACATATCATTTTAGGATTCTACGAAGATGTGAGGATGGTGGAAAGGTTTTCATGGTCGATATTTATGGAGTAATGATCCTTTCTGGGGCCCTCAGTGGTGGAGGGTGCTTTATACTGTGGCACAAGTCCATGTCCTCTTTAGCACTGCAGGGTGACAATGACAGAGAGCTGTGTGTGTCCAAGAGCTTTCCTCCCATCCCTGTTTGAGCAGACCTGATCCTTTGGGATTCTGTGTCTTCTTTTGTAATGATTTTCATCGGTGCCAAAAAGCAGGTTTTCAATTAATTCAGTGTAAAAACATCCCCTTAGATGGGTACCAACACACAGCTTACTGGGGAAAACACCTTCCTAAGAAAGAGCCTTGGTTTAACTGTGTGGCAGCAGAGCTCCTGCTGATGGCTGTGAACAAAACTAAGAGTTCTTGGCTCGTGCATCTATAATTAGACTGAGCAGAAGGCAAAATACTCCGTTATGACAACTTCAGAGTTGAAAGAAATAGGTCTGAGCAGATGTTGATTTGCAGGATAAACAAATTAATTCAATTCAATTTAGCCCCCTCTACTGTTATAGTCCTTTGTTCCTCGATTTAAAGTGTCAAACACAGCGTTCATGCTGTATGCATAACAAAAACCACATGCCAGGATAGACACATCAATCTGCAAATAGAAAATATATCCAGTATCCTTGAGGTCTGCTGTCTTTCCCTATCGTCCCTTAACCTTCAGGACCTTGGCTGTTACCCAGGGCTGGTGTTCCACATGCACATATTTGATTTACAAAGCTTTTGCAGCTTGACAGTGAAATGATTGCCTTTGATGCAGAGACCTCTAAGAGTACAAGGCTGCATTAGGGTGGGCTAATTAAGCATAATGAGCCTCCCAGTCTCCAGGTTTTCAGGTGAAAACAGTGTCCCTTGTAAAAGGCTGTTTGGTGGCTTGATGTTGGGAGGGTGTCAGACCTTGTGAGCTGAGTTCCTCCCTGCACATCCATCTGTTATTGCCTGGGATTGCAGTGCTTTGGGCTGGGACTTTTCTTGAAGCTCTGGAAAGCCCAAGCCCATAAAGGGTGTTTGATGCAAAGCCCTTGAAAATAAGCTTGGTTGAAAACACACAAAAAAACAACCAAGCAAACAAATGAGGGATCCCTCCTGAAGTCAAATGCTCTTTCTGAAAAGCTTTAGTTTAAAGGACTTTACTTCTTTCAGAGGTCTTGAAGAGGTCTGTGGCTTGTCTGACTTCCAAGTTTAGACCAAGACATAATTCAACCCTCTTAATAATTGAAAGGCATTGAGTCTTCTTAGTCCAGAAGAACAGATAAGCAGCTTTCTGGGTACTCAAACTCAGGCTGGTTTTATAAGGGGTATTAGTGCAATAGTCTTTCTGTGCTTAATACTGTGTTTTGTAGCCTAACAGGAATATCAGCATACACACAGGCTTAGAAGAATTGTCTAATATTGTTATTGTTAGGCATTTACATTTCTTTAAATGGTAAGCTTTAAATGTAAGCTAAGACTGTTACAAGCTGAGATACAAAATCTTTGTTGTGAGTGTACACTAAACAGCAACAGCTGAATGGTGTCATTTGGAAAAGAGGACACATCCTCTTTGGAGGCACAGCCAATAAGTCAGTGCTTGATCCCATGGCAGAGTGTACATGGATGGATCAAAGAAACGAGCAGAGAGGAAAATTTGATGCTAGCCTTCCTGCTGCAACACAGTTCCTGAAATCTTGTTTTCTTTGCTGACTGTTTTTCACTTGTTGGACTTATGTACACAAATGCTGAAAATTACAGAAATTTTAGAGGAATTTATTTGATCTACATCATCTGTGACCTGTACACAAATGGCTGCTGGGCGGGCTGAGCACTGCATTAGTTTAATGACCTGGAATACTGTGGAGCTGTATCGTGGGATCTATCATCTCCAGGCAGCACAAAGGGGCAGGCACACTTCCTTGTGCCTCAGAGTGACCCAGCTGGCCCAATACAGGTTAAAGGGAAGGAAATCGTTCCTAACCTGCACAGATGGCTCCTGTTAACTCCCCTGTCTCATCCCAACGGCTCAGCCTGGTGTTACACGGCAGAGCTTGTGCTGCTTTGCTGGAAAAACGAGAGGGGCTCCAAAATGGCCCAAGCTGCCTTTGATTGCTGTCCTGTAGATAAGTGCTTAGCTTTTGTTTTGAACAATGAATAGGATGGATATTTGCAGCTGGAGGATGGCTGTCGTGGTCAGGCACCTTGCATGAAGCACCAGACTACTGCCCTGACAGCCTCCTGGACTCTTCCCAAGCACTGAAGGCTTCCTCATGCTGTGGCAATCTCGGCTGGAGGCAGGTCCTGAGCCCTCTGAAACATTTAGAGTGGTCTTGCCTGGCTCCAGACTCCCCTCCCAGACACACCTGCTTCCAGCAATCTCTACTTTTCTTGAAAAAAAACCCCAACAAATTCTTATTCCACATAAAAGATCTAAATATAGTACCTGAAGAAAAAAAAGTTCCTCCTTTTTGTATCACGATTAAATGCTCAGGGTTAATTCTACACTGCTGTATGCACATTCTGGATGAGCTTTATGAAGCCAGTGAGGCAAAACCAGCCGTGGGAGCACCAGGGCTGCAATGACAAACCACGCTCAGCTCTGACCCACAAGACCCTCTCTCATCTTGTCCAGGAACAGGACCTTACAGAACAACATGCTTTGTGAGCAAACAAATTCACTACATAAAAATGAGTCATTTTGTTTAATGTTAACCTGGTTGCATTTCATGTTTCCATCTCCTGTCTCTCCTTGCTTGCAGCCCAGGGTGGGTGCTTAGGTGCAGATGGCAGAAGAAATGCTGGGAGAAATGTATCACCCTGCAAGAAGAAGAGCTCCTGGTCTGGCTCTGTGGGATGCTCGTGTTGCAGATCTGTGGGCTTGCCCTCTCCAATAGCATTATTAAACCAATCCTGCAGCAACTAACCCATCCAAGAGGTGGAGTTGTCGGGGTGGGCACTAGCTGGAGTCCCTGCACTTGGAGGCAGGCTCCATAAGCCTTGTTTCTCTGAAAAAGAAGCTAAAAATAGCCGGGGGGGGATATGCCACAGGCTGCATGCTCCCAGTGCCAGGTTTGTTTTATATTGCAGCAGCGCTGGGACTCGATCCCAGGACACGCACAGTGCCTGGGAACCAGGGCTGGGGATGGGGGGGCACAGGGCTGAGCAGCCACGAGCCAAACAGTGCAGCTGGGCTGGGGCCACATGTGATGCCCTGTGCTCTGCCCCCCTTCCCTCAGAGCCAAGCTCCTCACTGGGTGCCTGCCCAGCTCCTGTGGAACCCCCTGACCCAATCCAAGAGCCGCTCGGGACGATTGTTAGGACTGAGGAAGTAATGAGGAGGATCGAGGTGGTCTCACTTTCTTTATCCCCCGTAAGAAGGTTTGCACTATAAGACGATACCTTACTCCAGAGCAGCCTGGTCAAGTGGAAATCAACACTAGCTAAGTAAATGCTGATCATCCTGCTTAGAGACTTGAATTAAAAAGCTTTGCCAATCAGCCTTGATTGATAGAAAAAGGACAGGGCATTAGGATCAGTCATGCGGCTTTAGAAGGCAAGATCTCCACTTCAATCTTTTCATTTCCCAGTTTATCAAACCTAGGAACAGACCTATACCATTAATGGCAGAATATTTACACAATGCTTTTGCCAGTGAGAGAAGACAAATCTACATATTAGAGTCCATCTAGGAGCTAAATCCTGTGCTAGAGAGAGCTGTCGCTCTGCTGGGATCAATAAGCCTGCTGGCCTTCACTCAGTGCCTTGGCTCCGAGAGAGCTCCTGGAATCAGATCTGATTATTGTGATGTATTGGTGTGATTTTGCCTGTGCTCATCTGAGAGGCTGGGATCAGATTGCATGGAAGAGCACTAAGAGAAAGAAAAAAATAGAAGTAAAAAAATACCCTGAACAAAGACATTAGAGGTAAAAGAAAGCCATTTGGAAAAATGAAGCTGGCAGCATGACCAGGAAGATGCAGCGGATGAGAACATTGGGTACAAAGCTGGTACCTGCCTTGGCCGTCTCCTGCACATTGCTCTGGCTCTGGGCAGCCCAAAAGCTGCTCAGCATGATGGCTGCTGCTGCAGCTGGGACAGTCTCCACCCTTCCAAAATCAGCTGTTTGGGGATGCAAAGGGTCAAGGCTGCTTTGGAGGGCCAGTGTGAGTCTGTGCAACTTTCATACTCACCCTGCACCAGTCTAGCCCTGTTCCTTTTTTTGTCCTGGGAGCCTGTTGCAAACACCCCTCCCTGCTCTTTACAGATATTTCATAAATATCAGACAAAAGTATTGGAGGCAGAGGTTGCTCACTCCAGCAAATGGGGTTTTCTGAAGCACTTCCATGACTAAGCAAAAACCTTGAATGTGATTTCAGCTGCCTTGCCCTGATGCTTGTCTCCCAGTAATCCTGACCACAATAGGAAGAGATGGGACAGATCCTGATGCCAGTCTCAAAGATGACGTGTTGTCGATGTCCCCCTCCCTCTTCTGTCACCTCTGGAAGGTCCCAGCTCTGGTGGCTGCATTTAGTCCCCACCAGGCCTGGGGCTCCCCTGTGCTGCTGACACCCTGCTAACCTGCCATAGCAGGAACAACTGGGCTGCAAACCTGCCCTGGTGCTCTGCACATGATTGATAGCAGGACAGAGTGTAGGGGCTGGCAGAGTGGATTAGCAGCTGATGGATTGCTGTAACTCAAGCCTTCACATCCCTGCTGCACCAGGGTCAGCAGCACTTGGGCTGCAGTACAAACCCAGCCAGGCCAGCGAGCTTCTGTTGAAAGCCTGCTGAAGCTGGGGATCTGTGGAGCAGCAAACCCCAAGTTCTGTCTCTAGGGAGACCCATGGGGAGTGCTGAAGTCCTTACAAAGCCCCTCTCTTTCACAGTGAATAGAAAAGAAGCACTAATGATAGCATGACATGGGCTTGCAATACCTCTGGGTTTGTTTTCCTGATTTAATTGCAAAAGGAGGACCCCAAAAGCCCAGGGTGGGAGCGGAGGGAGCCTGAAGGGCCAAACGAAGGAGGTTACAGGAGGAGTGGAGTGGGTTATCAGTGTGAGTGCATTCCTGCGGGGCCAGGTGGGCCGGCAGCCGGGGCCCCTTCCACAAAGCCCGGGGAGCTGTTTGCACAGCGCCCGCCGTTGGTCCCAAGAACATTTCTTAAATTGTTTCTCGCACTCTCAAGTGTGTGACTGTGCCTTGTCCAGTTATTTTAGCGATTGCTGCACGAGCAAGTGTTACCCAAACACCCCCTCCCCAGAAGCCAGGGCAGGGCCACTGGAGGGACCCACATGATGGGCAGGAGTCAGAGGCTCAGGCGCACTGGAAGCCCCATTAGTGACTCAGGTCTCCAAACCCATCCCCATCCCCAGGCTCACAGGAGCAGCTGGAGCAGCTGCAGCTCTGGAGGGGACCAACAGGCTGAGGCACAGCAATTCTCATGGCCCCAGCCCCTGCCCTGCAGCTCCAAGGGAGACTTTGGAGGTGGTGGCTGAGTTGTGCCATTCATAGGGCACAGAACCCATCTGTGCCCACCATCACCTGTTGAGGACTTCGGAAAAGGCTGGGTATGGGGCCAGTTCTATGCCAGACACCCTAAGGCACTGGGTCAAGGCTCATCAGAAATGTTTCCATTGCACCTAGAGCCAGGTGGGATGTTGTACTCCTATGCTTATTTGTCAGGGGTATTGATGAATTGCTCTTTTTTTTTTTTTTTTCTAAGCACCTCTCCACAAGTCCAAAGGAACAGGGTTAGAACTAGGCTGGGCTTACAGTGGGGTGGACATGCCCTCGGATGGCATTGTTTGGAGGGGGTCAGGCTCTCCACACAGCTGGCTTTGATCCCTCCCCACACACACACACACACACACACACACACACACTGCTCAGGGCTCACACAGCACCTGGTCCATGCCCAGTCAGTCGGATGTGGCCGAGCCCAGGCTGGCTCCAGGCTGCCACAGGCATGTTTGTAGCCAGCACAGTAACATTTTGCTCTTGCAAAATTATGAAATCATATTTATCTCACTATTGAATGCTCTACCCATCATACCCATACCCTGAGAACTGGCCCACAGGCACAAGAGGAGCCCAGGGATCTTTCTGTTAACGATTCTGGGGCATGATGGCAGCCATTAATAATGACAGGTGACAGCCATTCCCCCATTGCCTATTTCCAGCCCATTTTCATCATAACCAAGTGTCCAAAAGGGGTTTCTCAGAGCACTACTGCTTTTGAATGTTTTATTAGAGACCAAAGCCAGCACAGGATATTGAGCACTTCAGCAGCAGAGCAATACAGTGCATGGTTGTTGGGGTTTAATATGTATCTGATCATATTTCCAATTATGAGAACTGCACTGAAGCCAGTCCTGAGGCCAGAGAGCCCCAAGAACCACAAATCTGGGCCATTTAGCTGTTATGAATTCTTCCTCTCTTCCCTCATGATTCATCTCAAGAGCATTTAAAGTCCTTGTAAAAATACCTTCCCAATTAAAGAGTGAGACTGGCTCTGAAGGACCAGACTAATTGAGGAGTACCTTTGCAGCAGTGCAGGATTTGTATGAGCATCCCTTTTTTTCATTTCTATCAAGTAAAATCCTGTGTGAAGCAGTGGGAGTGAAAACTCCTGGTGAAAACATGCTCCAAAGTCCATCATGCCCTTCCTTAAATTAAATTCAAGCATGGACTGGGGATGGGGGGTTTGGAGTTCCACCTCAGTGCTGTGCTGTGTGAGATGTAGCATCCCAAAGCAGAGCAAGCAAAATCCTCTTTTTTTGGAGAGGCTGAGCCTAAACAGGGGCTCGATTGCAAATCACTGGTACCTGCTGGCAGGGTACCCCTGGGGCTGCAGAAACGGGGGCCTGCTGTATCACTGAATCATAGAATGGTTTGTGTTGGAAGGCACCTTAAAGATCATCTATTTACAACTCCCCTGACATGGACAGGGACACGTTCTATCTGCTCAGGTTGCTCTTGTACCATGTCCCTGCTCAGGCAGCAGCGCTTCCCTGCCTGTTACCTCCACCTCGGCGCTGACACCGAGACGGGAGCTGCAAATCCATCTCTGTGTGCACAGGCCTTACTCTGATCCCCCCGAAGCCTCCACAAGCCTTCGGGCGGTGGCTCCCAGCAGCTTCAAACAACCGCATTAATCTGCGAGAGCCTCCCCTGCCCCGGCGCGGGGCGGTCGCGGCACAGGGCGCGCAGCGGGGGCCGCCCAGCCGGACTTTTATGGCCACAAAGGCCACCTCGCACCTGCTGACGGTTGTGAATAGACTTGCAGACAGCGCCAGGTGTGCCGCTGCAACAGATTGCACAACTGGGCGTGCCTTCCGTCTATGTATAGAGCCCCGGAGAGGGGATGGAGCGCGCTCGGCAATTGTCCTAATTTAGCAAAAAATCCTATTTGTCCGGCGGGTCGCCCTGCTCGGTCGGCACGTGTATTTCAGGAGCAATTATCTCGGTTGCCCTTGGCCTGGCCCCGGCCGCAGCCCTGTGGGGAGTCGGGAACGTGGCTTTTATGGTCGGCGGGGAGGGATGGTAATGAGGGAGCGGGAAAAGGCAAGCGGCCGCCTGCGAGGGCAGCACTTCCAGCAGCACAGGGAGCATCCCTGCGTGCCCAGGGGAGGAGGGCAGCCGGGACCCCGCGCCCCATCCCTGTGTCTGCCCCCACCAACCTCACGGTGTAATTCAGGTCCTTTACTTACAGTGTCAGGCTTTTAGAGAAGCCGTTTTAATCACATCACTGTTGAGTGCTTAATAACCATGAGACCCGGGAGTAGCTCAGGCCTCGCAGCCGCTTTACAAATAGGGTCGTAAAGAGCAGTAACAAACGAGGCCCATGTGCTTGCAAGGTGCTGGGGACGTCTCTTCTGCCACCTAATAGTGAGCCCGACAGCGACACTGCATTCAAGATTTCATCATTTCATGCTTAATGCATTAGAAGCCTTAGTCATAACTTCGGGTTCATTAGATTATTTTTACATCTCCAAGTCACATCATAGAGGTGACAGAGATGCTCAGATCTGTATCATAAATGCAGACCACTCGGCTGTACTCAGTGAAAGACACTGATCTCACGGGGACGGTGGGATGAGATCAGAGTTCTGCAGGCTGGAGCCAGTATTCATTAGCAACAAATGGGGACCCTGCGTGATGCTGAACTGTTCACTCTCCATGGATGTATGTGTGGTGGCACGTCCGAAGGATGAATCTAAAATGCAGACGCAATTTCAAGATTCCATTAGAAGAACTTTTTTCCTGCCCAGGCTTGGCCGATGTATATTGGATTTGCTCTAATTATGATCTTTGAAATGAGCCCTGATGAGAGAAGTGACATCTGAATTGTTCTGGGTTTATTTTTATAAATGTGAATCATCTACTGTTTTGGAAAAAAAAAAAAAAGTTCAAGCCCTTTCTCCCACATTCTCAAACCTTCCTAATTACTGACAAAAATCCCCACCAAAATTAACATGGAAAAATTAAAGGTTGAAGATACGTTTATATTTAATATTGCAAATCCAAACACCAGATACTCCATTGCTTTGTGTACAGATTTCACTATATTGCATCACTGCTGTTTCTGTGGAAAATTCCCAAATTGGGGAAGAAAATGAAAGTAATCATGTGACTTTCGTTTCTATTTGAGAATTGCATATTGTGTGGACAGCCAGGCAGAGCACAGGGATGGGGTGTAGCATCCCTTGGGGTGTAAAGGCTTCAGAGACACCGCAGTCCCCCAGGTCTGCTGTGTGTCCAGCAGACCCCTGGGGAGGAGTGGACTGGGAGGTGGGGCCAATACTTCTTGTCTGGTCTTTTGGAGAAGTGCTGAGGGACTACTCAGCTCATGCAACTGCCCTCCATCACCATTATCCACAAGTATCCATTGCATAAAGGCAGTCCCAAGGCTGTAGCTCGTATGGGTGAGGTCGCCCCAGAGCAAGCGGAGTGTCACCTCTGTGCCATCACAAGGGCTGCGGATTCCCTGCCCACACACCCCTCCAGGCTGCTGCATCACATGCCCCTCTCTTCCCACACTGTGACCTCCCACTCTCCCACCTGGGAAGCCTCTGCTGCTGCTCTGGAGGTGGTGGCTCCTCTCCGTCGCCCTGCACGGCCCCAGTTCCAGGCTGTAAAGCAACACCTCCTGGGCATGCACAGCTTGCAAGGCCTCCATTCAGCTGAGTGATGGGGGACAGCCTTCTGCTGACCAGCAACAGGAGTCTGGGACAGATTTTGGTAAGTCTGGCACCGCCCTTGGGGAAGTTCAGTACATAACAGGGACAGCCACAGTGCCTTGGAGGGGGCAAAATATGTGTGTTTCAAACGGCCCAGCTCAAAGATGTGCAGCCACGGCACGACTGGCTGGCACCAACTGCGTGATGCTCACAGAGATTTTAGGACCTTTGTCCACCCTCCTCGCTGGGTTTGTCCATGTGCTGTCCCTGGCAGCCCAGGATGTGCACGTTGTGTGGTGGCACGAGACCCAGCAGTGGCTGACCTGCCTCCCCAGGGTGCTCTGACGACCCCAAACCGAATGCAGGTGTTGGGATTTGAAGGCACTTCCAGAGAGGGTAATCCATGAACTGTGTATTTAGTCTGATGAGTCACACTCTGAATGCCCATCACAGACACGGGCATTATTTATTCTATAGACTGTAGTAGTTCGTAAAGGGCTCAGCAGCAGTCAGGACATACTGTACTAGACAGAGCAGTGGAGACCCCACCTTAAAACACCTTCCAATGTAAATACATCAGACAGACAGAATTTATTTGCCTCTCACAATAACTCAGCCCTTGACTCACCACAGACCCAGTCCAGCTCAACACAGCTGTGCCTGAACTTCCACAAAAAGTGTCTGACTTCACAGACGAAGGCTGCTCCTTCTTCAGTGGCTTTCCAAGGACCTTTTCTCCCAGTCAGCAGAAGAACCAGCAAGTAGCAGTTCTAAAAGCTTTTTTTAAAAAACCCACGTTATTTATTTATACACCTATTTAGACATGCAGTGATTTAAAATCAGCCACTGGACACCATCAGGCACCTGATGTGCTACATTTATTCCAGGTGCTAAGTTCAAGTTTGCACATTTGCAGTCCTCATCTTCTAAACACACTTAGCACCTCAGTACTCCTGGAGGCACATACAATGTAGGCATGTTGATTAAATCAGTGAATAACATAAACCAGTGCATAATTAAATTGACAGACTCAATTCTCTTTCATTCATGCTCATAACAGTTTCACATGACAAATAGTTCACATCTAAACTATGCTGATAGAAAACTTAATATACATTCTAATTAGGCCACTTCATTAAATCAAATTGTGTTGCTCAGTACGTCTGTGCAGGTTGCACAGGCTTCCATGTAAACTGCACAAATCATGATAAAATCTCAATAAAGCACTTCCAATCATTAGATTCCAAGAAGTGTTATCTGAGGGGTAAGTTCCTTTCTTCCAATTTGGGTGATAAGGAAACTGAGACCTCAGAGAAATCACTTGTAGTACTCACCTCTGAGTCAAATTAAAAGAATTTGGCCTCTCTAGTCCTGGTCTAGAGGACAAAGTTTGATCTAATTAATCAAGTATTACCCATAAAGCAAACAAAGGACCATGTGTTCCAGCAGAAGCCCCCATCCTTCACCCCTCTATCACCATCACTGCTGATCAGCATTGTAGTGGGAACAAACAGAAGCACATAATCTTACAGCTGCTCTATTGTCAAAATGACACGATAGCAGAAGGATTTACAGACGTGTTTGCTTATGATAAAGGTTTGCATGTTCAGAAATGCAAACGCCTCCTCTGCACAGGAGCTACACTCCGCAGAGAAAGCTGCTCCCTGAAAGCTGTGCAGAACTCAGGAACGCAGTTAGGGGATCTGTCACTATTCAGGTTTGCTGCTTCCCTCCAAAAAATATCAAAACCTGCAGTGAATACACAGCTGCCAGTATGTACAGACCACAGTGACAGGCTTGTGTGGTAGCCACAGTGAGGGCCTGAGCAGCTCTTCAGAACAGTGCTGTGAAAAAGGAGAACTGGACACATTTACTTAACCTTTGCACGAGAATCAGCATTTGCCTCTCAAAGGCAAATCCTGGCCCCACCGATGCCAGTAAGCGTTTTGCTAATAACGGAGATTGGGTCAGGATTTTAATTCAGATTTTACTTCCAAATTTATTTCAAGAAATATTTGCTCTGTGAGAAGTTGAGTTGATGGAGGCAGGAAGATTTGCAGCTTTCTGCATCCACAGAACCAGCAGGAAAGCTTTTCTCAAGATCACAGTGCTTTACTTTTTTGGTAGTTTGGGTGCTATGTTGTTTTGGAACCACGTGAAGCTGAAGATGACACCCATTGTCTTCGGGAAAGTCTCATCATAAGCAAACTTCATGGATTCTTCCAAAGGTATTTCCACAACTTCAATCAGCTCTCCTTCCTCGGGCTGGCCACCTCCTCCACTGGTTCTCATCTGGTCTGTTACTTCTACATAAAACAGTGTCTGCCTAGAACCCGTCAGACCAACACCAGACCTGGAAAAAAGAGAAGAGAAAACTCTGTTTTAGATAAAAAGAAGGCAGCAAGGATGGAAACCTGGGTCCTTAACATGTGTCACTAAACAACATCAAAATGCATGTCCTTACTCTCTGCTAATGTCAATTAGAACCTCTAGTTGCAATTCTGTTAAGACAGGAATTGATTGCAGCTTTCATGCAGAAATTCCAACACTTCTGAATACCGTCGGATATGAAATGGATCCGTCTTCAAATGTATTCTACAACTTTGGAAAAATGTGAGTTTGGGAGAAAATAAAAAAACAAACAATTTTGTATTGGTGAACTGTTGTTCTACATATAATGAAGTCAAGAGAAGTTTTTTCAGCTGACCTCAGGGAGAGCAGAACTGCGGGATGACTCACAGAGATGCACAAAGAACAGGACGAAGCTCCCCCACAGTATCTGTGTGCTATCGTGCTACATTTGTTTGCCTGTTTTTACACAAATATTTAGATTTTTTACTCTTAAGAAGATTATGTCCATTCACAGCTGGAGTCCTCCGCTCATGGACTGCATAGGTACAAGGGCAGAAAGGCAGTCTGAGACTCTATCCTTTCTGAACTTTAGCCTTGACCCAAATGGACCACTGTAAGCACGCACATATCCCAAGTAATTCAGTCTCCCTGCTAAATTTGCTTCAGTGGATTTAGTTGAGGATATTTTAGATTATGTAGTCTTTCTTCAGCTAGACTGCTTTCTGTGTATTATACTTCTTACTTGTTAATCCTCCATTTCCTTAGGACTATTTAATTTAGGTATTATTAAATAAGGGATAAGAACATAATCCACTCATTTAGTCCTTCCAAGAAAATATTCACATTATAATCACAACTTCTTCATTTCACATGATTACCAGTGACTTTTCACATTAAATCTGGATCCAAAGTTCACTGAAACTATGAATGAGGTGTTAGGACAAGCTGAAAAATTAGCTTCCATATTATTACACATACAGAGGATTCTATGATCTGTAGCAGTGTTATGATCTTAAGAGCATATATCCAGACTTACCCAACCATTAGTCAACTAAATCTTTCAGTTAATCCAGCACACATCACACCCCACAGCAGGAATTAATCATTTGTCTCTCAATTTTCTAAGAACACTGGCAATTATTTTGTTTGGAGGATTAATAGTGACTATTGAAGCTGGTTTATTGCATCGATATAGACTCATTTTGGTTTTTTTTTAATACTGAGTAGGGAGCATACCAGTGAATTTATTTCCTAAAATTACTTCTGATACATTCTGTAACATTGGACAAGAGGTTTTAGCCCTTCAGGATCATTCCTGAACATTTGAGAAGTGAAACTTAACCATCCTCAGCACTTCCAGGAACTCTGAAGGCTGCTATGGGACTTCTTTCATTCTGGGCTCATCATTTTATTCCAATGCCAGTGGTGGGATTTTTGATACATGTTTTAAACAATGAAATGTGACCTCCTAGGATACAGCAGTGGGTGAGATGTCTCTGTCGCTTCACCAAACCACATGATCTCCTTCCTCAGTCAATCTGATTCCATATTTACTTTCCCTAAGGACCTCTCTCCTGCAGCCACTGTCCTTGGTATTTGTGCTCTGTTCTGACAACCGTCAGAGATGGTTTGCCAACAAAAGATCCATCCAGGGCTGACCACTGACCCATGTGCTGCCTGCTCCTCACTATCACAGCTAC
Source organism: Pseudopipra pipra (assembly GCF_036250125.1). Taxonomy (NCBI): domain Eukaryota; kingdom Metazoa; phylum Chordata; class Aves; order Passeriformes; family Pipridae; genus Pseudopipra; species Pseudopipra pipra. Next base: position 57,377,832 of record NC_087554.1, read on the forward strand.
GACCACTGGAAGGAGTCTCCCTGAGAGAACATATTTGTGATGGAATTTGTGATGAATTTGTTCATTTTTTGTTGCCTCTTTTCCTTCTTCTTTTCTTGTGTGAGAAGGTAGAGAGGCTTTTTATTTTTGTAATCAACTAGAGATCCAGATCTTTTTTTCTCTATATACAGTGATTACTCATTATTCTTTTTTTTTCTACAAGAATTGCATTTTTAGTAATTAAATAAACATAGGAAACCTGGAGTTCAGAGATTGTTTTTTGATACTTGATAGTAAGAATAAAAACCACATGTTAATATATACTGTAAAATTTTCAAGACAAAGAATGCAGCTTGGTGGTCTCCACAGGTACCATAAAACACACAGGACTGAGCATAATATATTTAATGTTCTGTTATTTCTGATGAGTGTCAAGTCTGAGCTTCATCTAGGGTGTCCCATCTGGAGAATGAAAATGATCCTAAATTGAGTGCTTCTATGTCCACTTGATATTAAATAAAGGTTATATACAAAAACATAGAGACTTTTTTTAAGAAGCCCTTCTTTGAGAATGTTCTGGCTTGATTATTTACAGCATAATCTCCTTCCATACCACCTGTGACCATTTACTTATGAAATAGCTGCAGCTGTGGAAATCACAGGAGTTCACCTTCTATACATTTTTTCTTTAAAGTAAATGGAAACTGCTTCCCAAGGTGCTACACTGTAAGATTCAGGTTCTTGCCACCACAGCTCAAATAGCACAGAGTGATTTCTATATGCTGTTATTTCATTGTATTTATTCACATGATACTTGTATTAAATCAGTGTTTCTCTTCTTATGAACTAAATACATCAAGAGTGGCTACTACCCTGAATATACTTTAAAAAATGAAAGCCCTGGACATCAATATCTTTCCTTTGTTATGATGCCCAAAGTTACGGCATTTCTTCATGTATATATGTTGCACATAATTTGCAACAGAAATCAACAGGAGAATTGTAACAATATACATTCAAAGGATGACATAGCCACATGACCATTTTCTTTTACTTGATTATCTAACTTATCTTCCTCTGCTCCTCCCTCTGGTGCAACTCTGCCATAAGGTATTAATTAAAAACTAATAAAAATTTCCAAATGAGCTATAAATAAAATCAATGCTGGTATTTATACTCATGTCATTCTATCCTACTCTTTCCTCCTAAACCCAGCAAATCTAACATCTGTAAGACTACTTAGAATCCCTTCACCATTTAGATGGTGACTTTGCAAATTGTTGCATGACATTATTTATAAACATATTCACTGCTTTTATTTATTGTCTAACTAAACTCCCTCAAGGGAGTCGACAGCTCCTCCTAATTTGATGACACTAAACTGAGAGGAGTTGACGACTCCCTTGAGGGCAGAGAGACCTCAGCAAATCAGAGAGATGGGCTATCACCAACTGTATGAAGCTTAACAAGGGCAAGTGTTGGATTCTGCACCTGGGATGGGGCAACCCTGGCTGTGTGTACAGACTGGGGAATGAGAGGCTGGAGAGAAACCCTGAGGAAAGGGACATGGGGGGTCCTGGTCAATGACAACCTGATTATGAGTCAGTAGTGCCCTGGCAGCCAGGAGGGCCAACCGTGTCCTGGGGGCATCAGGAAAAGCATCACCAGCTGGTCAGGGGAAGGGATTGTCCTGCTCTGCTCTGCTCTGCACTGGTGCAGCCTCACCTTTAATACTGTGTGCAGGTTTGGGCACCACAATATAAAAAAGATACAAAGCTATTAAAGAGTGTCCAAAGGAGGGCAACGAAGATGGTGAAGGGTCTGGAGGGGAAGCCGTGTGAGGAGCAGCTGAGGTCACTTGGTTTGTTCAGCCTGGAGAAGAGGAGACTGAGGAGAGGCCTCACTGGGGTCTTCCACATCCTCATGAGGGGAAGTGGAGGAGCAGACACTGATTCCTTCTCTTTGGCGACCAGTGACAAGACCCAAGGAAACAGCATGAAACTGAATCAGGGGAGATATAGGTTGGATATCAGAAAAAGATTATTCACCCCAAGGGTGGTTGGGCACTGGAACAGGCTCCCCAGGGCAGTGGTCACAGCACCAAGCCTGACAGAGTTCAAGAAGTGTTTGGAGAACACTCTCAGGCACATGGTGTGACTCTTGGGATGTCCTGTGCAGGGCCAGGAGCTGGACTCGATGATTCTTGTGGGTCCCTTCCAATCCAGCATATTCCATGATTCTATGATTCTAAAAGTCCATTTCAATGGTTTCAGAAAGAAGTTGAAAGATGCAGAAATATGCTTGAATCCATAAAGGAGGCATATTTCTTACCATTTTTTACTTGGTATTTCTTTCTATGGATGCTCTGTCTTACACTGCCAGTTGATCATTTTTGCATAGATCCACATGGAATGCCCTTTACTAAATTAAATGTTCTCCAATATTCCTTACTGCTTTGACGACATTTCCAGACTCTTAATGTATCCTGCTTGTCCTTAGAAAATTGCCCAAAAATCAATGCTATTCACATTTCATCTGTATTAGTACCTTTGGTTTTTTTACAGAAATCAAAAGTTAGGTTTGTTGTTTTGAAGCTCTTCTGGTTGGAGCAATAAGGTATTTTAACACACACCCTTGGAAAACATCATACATTTCAGGTGATTTTGGATACTGGGGCAGAGGTGGAAGAGAGCAGAGAGGGAGAAGGTGGGTCTGACTGGTAAGTAGGCTACAGGCACTATGATGTTTGTGCTGTGCTTTCAGGTTTATCTGCCACTATGAACTTCCTATGCTTTTGTACAACTACTTGCACTTTTTGAATATGATGTTTAAGGAATTTTGTTGTGCCTTTAATCATGGCTATATTCCTTTTTCTGCTACCATCTTCCCTGTCACAAGTCTGTGCCACATGCTTTTCCTTACCCCAGTATTTCACACTACAAATAAAATGCTTTTGCCATGGTCTGAAATGAGTCACCTATTAACAGATTACAGCTGTATTCATTAGCTCTGCATCTGTGGAAATCACAGGGGTCAGCACACCCGAACTGCAAGGGATGAGTTTCACCCTGGGAAAACCACCTTCCCGATAAAGGTGCCTTCCCAGGACAAGACAGGCTTGGCTTGGGGGAGGGTGAGCAGGGTCTGAACTCACAGCACCAGCCCGTGGTGAGAGTTTGGGCTTCAGTGTCAGTCTGAAGTTTAGCACTGCACTGCCCAAACCCGGCACGTCGTGGCTCATACTGACCCAGACCTACTAAGCCTGGCTTGACCTAGCTGATTGTTCCAGATGTATTTTGATGTGTCTGTACAGTGCTTGGCTCCAATTTACCACTGTGGGACAAATGCAAATGGTCTATACAAAACACAGCTCTGTTTTCCTCCTCTCTTTATCGTGAGGATCAGTTTCCTCTGAGAAGTTTATAGTTCCAATTAACAGCTACATGGCTGACAAATATCTTTGTCAAATAATTAGGGCTTAAGCTCACAAGCCCTGTAACTTCAACAGAGAGATTTTTTAAAACCAAAAGTCTATTAGCACTTCCAGCACTGCTTCAGACAGTTTGAAACCTTCATTACCTTTGACAACAGCAAGTCTAGGAATGTAAGCATGTCAAAGTAAGGATACCAAAGTGGTATGGTTTTCATCACAACGGTAACTTAAATATAAGTTTAACACATCAAAACAAGATTGTATGCTGCCTTCCCATGTTTCATTTTAATTAAAACACTCAAACACTGAGATTAAATCATGAGATGGCTTTCAAAACCCTGGGCAACACACTTGAACGCAACACCACACCAGAGAAGGAGTTTCTGCAGGATGGCTGTGAAGTGCTTCTCCTCACCTCCTGCCCAGGGGTGGGACTGGCTGGCAGCACGAGGCTGGAATTAGAGTATTTCTATCTACTTCCTTCTTAGACCAGGGAAAACACAAGAGACAGATTGTCACTCCAATCTGTTTTTGAAACACGGCAGTAGCAGCTACCACAAAGCCTTTGTTTAGCTCTTCCCTTTTATCAAATGCATGAGGAAATACACAGCACATTAAATTGAGCTCATAAAATGGGGCTTTTCACTTATCATATCTGAGTTCATAAGCATAAAGATACAGTACACACATTTTTTATCCCAAGTGGGTAACAGTTTCTTATTGCTTATAAAACAAAGGCTCAGCAGTGCCTAAAAGCCACAAGTGAGACTGAGTCCATGTCATGTGTTTGTCAACACTCAGTAACAGTGAGTTTATTCTTCAAACTGAGTGTGTGCACACATGTGCACGTTTGTCAGCAGGGTCAAAATTCAAAGCAAGTATTTCAGATTAGCTCTGCCTTTTTTTCATGTCTGGATGCTCACACCTATGCCAACCACCTCTTGCATTCGTAATTAACACATTCATAAACATTACATTTTTAATTTGAAGGAAGAAGCGCGTATGAGAAAAGAAACAATATTTTATACTCTACTACTCTGCTGCAACATGGGGAACAAATGATTGACTTATCCTTGTGAAGACTTATTAGCTTAACTCAGACTTCTGACAGACAGCAATTAAAAGCTAAATGTCTCATAATTTCTTAATATTTAACAAATACAAATTCTATAAACAATCAACACTCCTATCAGCCGAGAAATACATTTTTTTGTGTTTTAATCTGACATAGTTAAAGTGCAGACTCCTGAATGCAATATATACTTTTACAAGATTTAAGCCATCTGAATGCAAAATTTGGGTATATAGTGAATACATAATTCATGTTTACAAATAAATGTGACACAAATCTCTGTTATTCATGCTGAAATCAAGATCCATTTAGGCATGCAATATGTAAACTGATGATCAGTGACACGCAGCTCCTATTGTCACTTCTTAGGACCTTTGTACAGTTCTGACATTATAAACAGCAGGTGCAGGGAAAAAAGCATAGAGGTAATTAACATAAAATTATATTACATTATGCCATCACCCAACAGGTGTACTAGCAGGTGATCTTTCTAATTATAATGCACTCCAACATTTTCAGGGCTATTATTCCTTCTACATAAAAACCTGTGAATACAAACCATTTTTACCTCATTGCACAGAGGGTAATAGCCATGGCACAGTAATTGGAACATCCAATATTAATTCTCTGAATGCTCTTCTTTGTTGTACACTTTTGGAAAAAAATCAAATGTAGGAAGATTAAAGTAAGTCCCTATGTTAATATAGTTAGGCCTTTAAACTAATCCATCTGATTTCTTTGCAGCAGGGCTGATAACCTACAGCTCCTGTTGTATCCGGTTCATAGCCAAGAGTTTTTTACAACCTCTGGGAGAACATAAAGAATGAAGGGAAAAGGAAGTTGAACAAGAAGCTCTGGTTCAACTTCATCCTGATGATCTGAGGTGCTATTTATGTCCATTTTATAACTACTCTTCAAGAAAACCAACATTTTCAACAACTAAAAGAAAATACTCTGCAATGGCAATAATAACATCTTTGATAACAACAAAAAACCCAACATATTTCCCTGCCCCTGTCCTGTAAGGAAACAAGTCTCAAAGAAGATAGCTGGAAGTACTTCAACCTAAGAAACTAACCCACAGTTGAATTTCACGTGGATTCAATATGACAGCTGCTGGGATCCCATGACAGATAGAAAATTTGTTATATATGATATATGAGTAAGTCCAAAGTAAGTAATTCACTTACAAAATTTTGCACTTGGGAAAAAAAACCAAAACCTTGAGGGAAGTTCACAGATTTCTTTCAGAGCTTTTAAAAATGGACAGTTTAACTGGCAACCTTCAACTTTCATGAAGCCTCAGTTTATAATTACAATACCACAGAATTAGCATCATTTTATTATTGAGCTAAGTGGTTTTTTTACACCACTCACCACTACCATCTATGCTATTTTTGACTGATGCCATACCTACACTTGACAAGAACTCAGGACACCAGTAGCCACTGGAACTTTCAGGAAGCCTCCAAAAGTGGATTAGCTGCTGCCAGCATAGAAAACAAACTTTGTGAAATATCAAAATAAGGTTACTTACTGAATACCAAGCACAAAAGTAGCAATTTGTGTAGCGGTGACGAAAGAGGAAACTCACCAAACAGGCTGCAAACAATACAGGTTTTTTTCAGAATCATCCCTGCCTCTGTCTACACAGCAACATGAACCCTCTGCATTTAAATTCATCTTCTGTCTGGCATTTTTCTATAATAGGAGCAGATATTTCTGATTTTCAAAGTGTGATTCCTCTGTCCTCCTCCAGTCAAGTCCCTCTTAATATGTTTGTCTTTCTTGTTACCTCCCCCAATCCAGCCTCCTTCATTCACCCACACCATACTGTCCTCCTGCTGCTGGAACAACTTGTTCCAAAGACTCAACTGGCATCAATTCCCCAACTCCTGGCTTCTTTCCTGATTCCTCATTGATTCCACAGCTACGCCGTGGATCATTCAAGGTACCTAAGTCTGAGATCTGCTTAATTCAGTGCCTGACTTCCATCTGATGAGCATTATGCCATAGGGGCTTTGACAGGGCTTAATAATGGGGTCCAGTGGGTCACTTGCATGTGTGTATGAATTACCTGTGCCAGTATTGTGGCCAAACTTTTCCTGTTAGCTGAGAAACGTTAAAAAAAAAATTCCCCAAAACCACTGCTACAGGCCCTGATAATACATGAGGAAAACCCCTGCTACCTCCAGATGACTCCAATCTGTACTGCTCCCACTGCTTGAGAACAGGGCAAAGTTCTGTTGAATACAGTCCAAGTACTTTCCTCATTTCCTTACAGAGAATTCTTCTCCAACACAAAGTACTTTCCCCAGGTCCATTTAGTTCTCAGCCCATGGTTTTTCTCTATATTGTTCCTTCATCTTTTCTTCCTCTTTTTCCACTCTAGGATTTTCTATTCCATTTTTACCCATAGTCTAAGTTCTCCCTATGCATTGTCTGTGCCCTCCCCTTCTTAGTTCATCAGCCACAGAACTGTATTGACTTCCCCAGCCAAAACCATTTCTCCCTTTATATTTGATGTGTCTTCTGCTTTCCATGTCCTTCTGTCAGGTCTAGATCAACTCCTGCTTTTATTCTAGGCAGGCAACTTCCTTCTCATAACCATGATTGCAGAAGGGGTTGTCATCAGGAACAGCAGACAGCTCCTTGCTTTCAGACCAAACGCTGTGATGACACAGAAACTCTTGTTTGTACGAAGCCTTTTCACTGTGCACACAATTAGGAGTTTTTATCTACAAAAATTTAATAGACTTCACTCAGTAATTATTAATCACAGCTATCTAAATATTTTAATGCGGTTTTATTTGTGTCAGGAAAGGACCAACAGTTAAGAGATTTATCAGGAATGGATCAACTGCAGTCAAACATCAGCTACGACTGGGCAACAGGTCTTGTTGATGGGGCAGCAACACAAACAATACAACTTCAGTTTACTGGGGCTTTGAACCCTCTCTAATGTGACAGGTTCATTAAGAAGTTAGGAGATAATGATACACTTAGAAATTGAAGAAACTGTGAAATATGTGCAAAGCTAGTAGGAAAATGGTACTCATAGAATGGATATCACTGTCAGATTGGAAATAAAACTAAACAGAATTCCACTGAGGACCATCCTTTATTCAACATAATTCAATATTTTACCTTTGAAACACGAATTTGAGATAGCAAAGCTGAGACAGATTATGTAGAAGAAGCTAGAGATGAATATTAGAATTCAAAATTGTCCCAACAACTTGAAGAAACGGTCTGAAAAAAATTGTAAGCAATTCAGTAAAGGCAAGTTCAGGGCTGTGTGTTCAGGCAGCAACAAGGAATGGCACAACTATGGACAGGAGATGAATGACAATGCAGTACCAGAGAATCACAGAATATTCTGAGCTGGAAGGGACCCACACTGATTATTGAGTACAACTCTTAGTTTTGAGAGAGGGGAGGCATTGTGGATGATGAATATGTCAACAATGTAATGCCTCTGCCAAAAAGGCAAACAACATACCACAGTGTATAAAGAAAATTAGCCATAAGAGCAGGGAGATAATGCTTCCACTCTATCCAGGAAAGCCCCCACTAAAGTACTGTGCTCCACTTTGGGCACTAAGTTCTTAAGAAATACGTGGATCAGATGGAGAGAAGGCAGAGGACAGCAGAAGGAATGATCAGATATCTAGAAAACATGATCTAGACAGAAAGCTTAAATCAACTAAGACAGCTTTGCACAGGCAAAAATAAAATAAAGAAGAGATACGTTCTAACAAGTAGGTGAAAGGTGCAGCAGTACACTGGAAACAGGGTAGTAAGTCTTGCACTTTAAGCAAAGAAAGGAAAATTTAGGCAAGACACGAGGAAAGAATTTGTCATAGTACAGACAGATAAGACACTTCAGACAGAATGCCAAAAGTCTCCAAGAGAGGCCATGGAATGATTAGATTTTTAGAGGAAGCACAGATGCACATTTGTCACAACTGAGCCTGAGTTTTGGAAGAGAAGCAGTCTAGATGAGAGCCCCCCCCCAAATTCCTTCCAATTCTGTTTTCTAAGGCTTTTCTCTGACCCAATGCACTGGATCAATAAATAAGGCAGAGCATCTATTACACGGATCGCTGGAATGGCAGATAAGAGCAGAAGGACATGATGCACTGTAATTCTAATGGCATGCATATGCATTACTGTAATGCTTTATGCCAGTGCTTTGTATTGACAGTCACAGCATGAAACAGCAGCATAAACCATTTGGAAAAACCTGCTACACTTGGAAATGGCCCAGGAATTCTTATATGTAACACAGCCATTACAGAAAAAATGTCCTTAGCAGACCATCAGAGAACCAATTACTTCCTGTCTTTGCATCAAGGATCAGAAAAATTCTCCAATCCTTGACTGAAGGAAGAAGAACAGGACACTCCTAACAGGAAGACATTTAGAATAAAATTCTAATACAGAGCATGGGAAGTCAAACAAAAGAAATGGTAAAATACCATCTTTGAGGCTTCAACCTTTCACATTAATCTAAAAAAAGTAAATACTCTACAGGCCCTTCTGACTTCAGCATGGATCTCCATGGGCAGAAAGCTGTGTCCACATAGACAATGGAGGATTAAGAGCCCCTTGCATGGGTCTCAACAAAGAAAACTCCAATTGTATACACTCTTCACAAGTCAGTGCAATTAAAAAAAAAAAAGGCAACTGAAAGAACAACCACCTGTAACATACAAAGACATTTATCAACACCAAAACATACAGAGTTTTACATACACATAAATCACTAATATTGAGTCAAACTTATAAACTCAAGAGACAACCTTCTATAGCTACAGAAATGATATTCTACTTTTCCTGTTTTGCATTTGTATACACATATATACATACATATACATATGTATATATCTGCATGCTACAGCCTGTCAGTGTCACCCAAGCTATGAAATTCTATAGACAGCTTTTGCTCATAAATCTAGAAGACACTTTTTCTTTCAGTAGAACAAACCCTTAATCTGGTTTCAATGAGTTGTAAAAGACAGCTCCTGTGATTCACCCCCTCCCCTCAACAGAAGCACTGCTTGTTAATCCAGCAGGAAATAACATTTGCCAGGATTGACAGCTGTGGATTTGTATTCAATTCCCAAATTAAAAACCAATGACAGGGCCTAGTTCAATGGAGATGTCAAGCAAAATAAAGAAAGTAAAAATCCTGCTGCTTTCTCTGTAAAATACAAACATACATACATTTTGGATAACAATACTAAAAGCTGGGAATGAGATATAATAGGATTAAAGCCGTGTGCAAAGTTTCTCTTGAGGGGTTTTGCCCCCCCCGAACTCACATTTTGTATTTTTCCACTTACATATTAAAATTTCCTTTTACTCCTAATAAATGTTTTAAAATGTGTTTAAAACCTATTTCAATAACTATTTGAAACCCTGCAAAAATATAATGTAAAATTTTCACAGTCAAATCAGCAAAATCTTCATATATAACAGTAATTACTGTCCAATTAAAAGAAGGTTTAATTACAAACCAAATATTATGAAGAGATCTAATGGCACAGTTCTCATTCTTCTGCAAAGTCATGTTAAAGGTTAATCAGAGAGCATCTTGGGCAGTTTCTACTGTTAATCAGAATAATAAGAATCAGAGATGGAAAACACCAGATATAGTAAAAAAGGATTGTTTTCTAGTGCTGTAACAAACTGATTTGAAGAGCCAAATGCAACTTTTCCCAGTTCTAACAGTCTTTGGAATAAGTCACAATAGTATGATTCTTCCTGTGAATTCAATCCCATAATTATGAGTTTATAATTCCTTAAGTCTCTGTGAATACTCCTCTCACTTGCTGAAAATTACACCTTTTATGTACTTTCAGACATCCACGTTCCTCCAACACACTGCTTAAATAAGGGAAGAGGGAACATTCAGGACACTGCAGCAACCTGTGAAACAACGAAATGCAGAGGGTTTTAACTTTTTACTGCTGTTTACCTGTAAGAAGTGATCCTCCTCAGGTCTGCAGCAGAAACGTGATAGCCACACTCCTCCAGGACTTCCTCACATGCAATTTCTTCTAAAGAAAGGTCTGGTTTGTCCACAATGCCAGCACAGAGTTCATAGGTCACTCCAACCACAGCAGGTAAAGGATCCTCCAGGCAAGAGAACTCCTTGTCCTGATTCTGAAAGACTTGAGGACGATGCCTTTCTACTTCACACATATAAACAGCTTTAAAAAAACCCCCAAAACACAAAAGAAAAAGAAACAAGGGGAGGTATATTAGTTTATTCATATTAAATAGAAAAAAGGGTGGTACACAAATTTTGCCTGGAAATTTATAACCATAAGAGCACTTGAGAGTAACAAGGAATTCAGCTGTGTTATCTATTAAAATAATGACACACTGAAACTGGAATTTTAAAGAACAAAGGTTCTCTTGCCATGTTTGTAAAATTCTTCTTTAAGCTGTATCTGTGCTTACATCATCTGGAACGGATTCATGAACACCTTAAAATAAATAAAAATTGAAAAAGGAAGCTAGTTCATCCAAGAAATTCAAGTGCCAGAAGTGCCATACAGCTTCCATTTGTTGGGCAATGTGGATATCAGGATTTAATTTAAACTATGCAGTTATTTCACAGAAAAGTTGGGTTGCACATTAAGTACCATGTGCACAATGATAAGTCTTTCAGCCTGTCAACTCAGCTGTTATTTAGAAAGGATATGAAAAGCATTTATGTTTGTTTGAAAAAAAAAAATTCTCTTTTGAACATATAGTTCCTTGCACAGATTCCTGTGTGGAGTCTAAAAAAGACTTCTTGAATTTATCTACAAACAGCTGCCACTGTAATGCACTCCTAAAGAAAGTGCAAATGCCAGATTTTAGTTCTTATTTAAGCAAAACTCTCACTGATGTCAACAGAAATTTTGCCTGAGTGAGAACTGCAGGGTTGGATGTTAACACTGACAACTCAGGATCACTCTAACTTTAACTTACAGGTATAAACCCACTTGTTTCTTCTTTGAAATTTCCTTAAGTCTATCCCCTTGCTTTTCATGAAAAGTTACCACGAGGCTGTTACAAACCACCCTGAATAAAATTATTTTAAAGTCTGAGACTATTTTTATTCCATTAAAATATTTTACATGCATATTTCACATACGCATAACATTGTTTTCAAATGAGTTTACCTTTTATTTCCCATTCTAAATCTCACAGAACTGGTATATAAGAACTCAAGTTTAATTGACAGCTTTTTGTCCTTCCAGGTACTGGATTTGGCTTGTTATTTCTTAAAACAAGGTCTATAGAGAAGTGAAGTTGCTTAACAGTAAAGTACCACAGTAACTTCTTAAGACCCTGGTCTCTGAGGCAGAGTCTACACTCCAGAAATCAGTGCCTAGGCTCCTTCTGCAATGCTCATTTTGACACCTCAGAAATGAAGAATACCAAGATCAGCACTTGAAAGGGAGATGTCCGGATCAGTCCATTGCGCAAACCCTAATCTTTCTCCAGAAGTTAGAACTTTGAAAGCTGCTTGTCTTAGGGACATCCAGGCCTTTCAATCAAACAGGTAAGGACAGGAGCCTCCATTTCCACTTGAAAGACATGACTAGAGCTAAGTTTTCTTTTTAAAATGCAGCGTGAAGCCAGAAAAGAAAAAATATTCCCTTCCAGCTCTAAGGGACAGATCCCTGAAGGGTGTCTATTGTCATTACTCCAAAAATTTCTAAAAGCTATGACAATTACCATAAATGACAACCACGTCCAAGATTTCTCTGAGATGAGCCAAATCCTCTCAAAGTTTTATTTCTATTTTAATATTGATGTATCCATACAAGAAAATAAAAAAAGGAACAAGACATGCATCCCATTAAAAGCCCTGGGCATCAAAACAGGATGCAGGTAAGAGTGTAGGGTACAGAAATATGAAACTGTGACTGACTAACCCTCTATTATAAGTCTGTTGTACCCCTGAAACCCATCCTGTCATTCCATCAGGCACCTGCCATTCCCCTTCTCCCTCAGCACAACTGGGCTCCACGTAGATCAAAACCTACATTCCCAGAAGGACCTAATCCAGCAGTCCTCTTCAGAGCAAAGTCCTGAGATATGGCGACACTTAAAGCCCAGTAACAGCTTTTCTCTGCAGATAAGGAAGAAAAGAAGCAATACCAGCCACTTCTGTGAGAGTCCAAACTTTAGAGCATTCACCAAGGAGTCTGATTATGAATTTAATATCACTTGGCTCGCAAAGATTCAAACTCAGTTTGTCTCTCATAGATAAGCAAAGCCTAGAAAACCAATCTGCCTGCTTGGGAACAGAGAGTTTCCCATACCTCTCCTGAAGGTGTAAAATGGACTGCACAAGTGATGCACTGGGTGATAAAGAGTTTGGAGAGCAGAAATCAGAAAAAAGAGCTCAGCTCCCAGCAGTCACCCATCCACCAGTCCTGTGCCAGATTGCTCTCATCTTCCAATGGCTTGTGCTTCTCTGGTAGAAACTGCCACTTTGTCATCACCAGGCAGTCTCCTCCATGGTCAGATGGACACATGCCATGAGCAGCAGCAGCATGAACTCCCAAGCTGTGCCAGGAGAGGTTCAAGTTGGACATCAGGGAGAATTACTTCATTACATTATTTAGTGCTATGGTTTAGTTGATAAGGTGGTGTTCAGTCAAAGGTTAGACTTGATGATCTTGGAGGTCTTTTCCAACCTTACTGACTCCGTGATTCTACAACTCAAACAACTGTCTGGCCCCTGTTAAACATATTGACTAATCACCCCAGAGCTACTCAGCTGTAAAAAGTCTCAGAGTGGGAACTCCAGTAGAACTGATGCACTTGCCTTCCTTTCTGCAAGCTGGGACAAAGGATAGATATCTCAACCAAACTCAGGAAATAAGATCACAACTGTTATTCAAAGCAGCCTTGTTAGGTGACTTATACAAGGACTTGTTTGCTATCAAAGAGGAAGAACAGTACAGACTGAGGAGTCAGTGAAGTTTGGCTGACTGGGGAATGTATGCTAGCTCCTCTCTAAATTTCTGATTTCTCTTTGATAGCACCAGTGGTTTGCACCTCCCAAAATGGAACATGGCTTATTATTCAAATCTTTGATACTGTTTATTTTAAGTCAATAGAAAACCAAACATCACAACCCACTGAAAGGGCATTATACTTACAGTGAAAAGACCAGGATGTGTGTTCATAGGTGCTACCCCCGCCCTTCCCTGGAACATATAATTTTATTATACTGGAAAGTATGTGGTCAATTGACTACCTAAATAAGAATTGCCCAAGACCTTTGCCAATCAGTCACAAGTAAGGAACTGATATGGAAACTACTGTGATATGCATGTAACTTTCTTCTCTCTGCTCCACCCAAATGTGTGATTTCATGATCATTCAAGATGATCTAAGCCCAGAGCACACTGAAAAATATGGTCCTGCCTCACTGTGTGCTCCTGCCACCCCTCAAGTCAGCATGAATGAACTCCTTCAGGCCAGTCAGGTGAGCTGCCTAGTCCTCAAAACTTTCTGTTTGCAGCCATACAGGACCTGTGGTGTCACTGCGTAAGGGAATGGGGTGGGAATGTACAGGCAAGGAGGGATGACTGCCTTTACAAGCAGCACAGACATCAGTGGGAAAACTCGACCACAACAGCACAGCCTGAGGAAAGGCCAGCACATGTCACCCAGCACACGTGCAGGGGACGTGCCTGGTGAGCGAGCGGCAGCTGTTCGCTCACAAGCAAGGAGCTGTTGCCTTCCTGGTGGGACCCTGGTAGGATCCAGCAATGAGAAAAGCCCCAGCCTTTGTTTTTGCTTTGTGGAACAGGCACCAAGGCAGACAATAACCATGGAATGGAAATATAATGATAATTACAGGAATATGAGTAATGTCAGGGCATGGCTGTGATCACTGAACTGCTATAGGGCATCTGACTGGCCACTGTCCCTAAGGGCAGGTTTCTGAGCAGCTCCAGCCTCTGGAATGGTTTAGCTCCAGGAATAGTCCAGTTTTTTGAGGCTGATTTGACACTTCTATACAGATGATGTAATGAATTTTTTCTGCTGAAGTTGAGCTGCTTAGTACACATGTATATGTATATATATATATATATGCACATGCACAAAGGTTTCTGCCTAAGATTGCCTCGAAGAGAGCAACAGCTACAGGAGCCATTTTATTTGGCTGTCAAATAAAAGACATTGGATTATTGACAAACAAATAAACACTTTCTAACAGTCAATTAACACTTCCTGAGACACATGCACTGCCAGTGCAACAGTGCTGCACAGCACTGGAGAGGCTGTCCATCGCTGGCAGTAAGAAAGGGCAGTGTGACACTACCCTCAAAAGTTTCCTATAAAGTCTACCATGAACAGTCTTGAAACAGTCTCTTAGCAACAGTCAGTGAAATATCTTGTGATTTCTTTTAATTAACATGCAGAGAATATGCATTTCCTTTAAATTCCAGAAAGTAAATATGACTTTGAATTCAAATAACTGATATAAAGACTCCGAAAAAAAAGTATATTAACTTAAAATCATAATAACAACTAGTAAAATGAAGCTGTGCACATACTGATGAAAAATCATACAGTCCTGAATTTCTCTCATTTTAAATTCCCAAGTATACACTGCACAGTAAGACAGTAAAAAAAAGGAATATTTAAGACAAAATTTAAAAAAAAAAACCAACACACCAGCTTCTGCTCAGAAGCTGCCTACTAAATACTAGATAGGTCAAGAAGGAATTTCAAATTAAAGCAATTTCTTGCATTGTCATTGTAGAGCTGTTTGTTATTTCATCCAAAAGAGTTCAATAACCAGCCCAAAAGCAGAATGTAAGGCTACCCTGATCACTTGTTTCATCTGTAATGGAAATTTCCCTGGTTAGAAATTCTGACCAATTGAAAAGGACAGGCTATCACAGAAAGAAACAGAATATAGAACAAAGATTTTATCACCACAGATGCACCAACTTTTAACTGCTAAACCCTTAAAAGCTTGCTTCACTACAGAGCAAAAGTAAATCTAAAAAAGAGGATTACCTGGGCGGAACTGCTTCACCAAAACAAAGCACTGCCGGGAAGTATTAAAGATCAGGATTGACACACTGAGGAGGAAGACAAAAAAACAAAAGATCAATGCTTTATGAAGGATTAATGCAGAACTATTAAACTTACATCTTGTGAATTTAATTTTAACTACATAAATACATAGATTTATTACTAAAGGTGCAATGCAGGAAGATGCTTGTCCAAAATCTGTCTAGAGGGATAGATAATGGGTCATGTTCCCAAAGCCCATGAGAATTTACCAAAAATTAAGTCTCTTTTGTCTTCTGCCATGCAAAATAAGCACCAATCAATTCCTTCTTCCCAACAGGAAAAAAAAAACCAAAACTTTCAGTCTAAGAACATTGGTATTACATAGAAAAAAAATCCTCAAAATTAAAAGCATTTTCTACTCTTATATCAATCCTAAATTAGGATAGTCAAAATCTTAGGCACAGTGTAGTGTCATCTAGACCAGAGACTTCTGCACAAGCACAGAGCATGTCTCTGTAGCTGCTTGCTGAGCTAAGGCCTTAAACCAGACACCATCCAAGTTCAATTCTGAACAGATTTAAACTAAAAGTAGTTTCAAGTGCTACCACATTAATGGTTCTCTGGTTGCTTGAAATACCTGCCATGGGGAAACCTGACGGGTTGAGTATTTAGAGATGCTCTAAAAATGTGGAGTACTGATATTCTCTGCACACTCTCATATTTTACTCGTTTAAGAAAATGCAGACAAAAGTCTCTCTCCTTAGTTGGTAGCCCACTGCCACCTGCAAAAACCAGTGTATATTTTGCTCATTACCATGGTAGCATTCTCTCATTTGTTATGCCTCATTCTATGCAACTGGAAAGTTAATTCATTATTCTATTAATTCTACAATGGCTTATTCTAACAATGGCATATTTGCAGGGCTGAGTCAAACCTTCAACTTTCCTTGTAAAAGACCTTTATATTTATTTTCACTATTTGATTTAATAATGAAGTCACCAGCTGCCAGAGAAACTGCTATTTGATGATTATTAAAAATAATGTTAATGTTTATTATAATAATATATACAAACCAAAACAGAAGGGACAAGTCCAGATGTTAACTTTTATATTCATGGTTGCTATTCTCAAAGACCTGTACTGCATATTGATGCCTTCCTGCCCCAGGAGATGCCATTTGCAGGGAATTTTAAAGCAAATGTTCTAGCCTTCAGAGAGGCTGGAGGAGAACATTCGCTCTGTTTACTGGCACAGGGGTTCTTTCTGGCCTAGACTAGAATATCTGGGAGTTAAAGTGTAGATTGCCAGAAGAAATGAAGTTAAACCACGGACCGTCATATTTTTAAGATTACTTAAATATTATTCTTTTATTTTTTGGTATTTTCTTTTTCTTTACTTGACTGTTCCTTTCCCAATAGGTACTATCTGAGGGCAGACACTGCACTAAACAAAAGGGGAAAAGGAATTACTGCTAGTGAACCTCTGTTGTTTTGTCCACGAGCCTAAGGATGTGCACTGCCTGAAACTGGAGACAGCAGCAGCCTAAAGCTGTGGATGAAGAGTGAAAGCTTCCTGAAACATATGGCTGCCCTTTACCTTTCTTTACATCCACCACCTCAGGCTCAATCTTCCCCTTGGCTTGTCTTCTTCGTCATGTCTCATTAAATAACTCATACCAACTCATTAAAAATGGCTCAGCTATTAGACATTATTTTTTCCTAGGAGTCAATCACTTGAGATTTTTATGGAACAGATGGGAAAATTAAAAACAATCTGTCAGAATTAAGGAACAAGATCAAATTAGCTGGAAAGGAATAGCAGCAAGTTATTTCAATTGTCTGCTTCTCACACCATCTTGAGATGAGAGGGTACAGAAATGGCACAAATCTGTAGAACTTTCTATTTAATTACTTCTAATTTTCTGAGAGACTGACAACCAATTTTGAACAGAAATTTACATTTTTTAACAAACCACAACACACAAGTTCTAGTATTTCCTGTCACAGTTGGAGAGCCATAGAGGAAAAAGTTAAGAATTGCACCTTCTGAGGAGGAGCATGACACTGGGAATGTTGTTTGGTGTTTCTTAGTCCACAAGAAACAAAATGACATGAAATATTTCCACAGGTCACCAGGTCTGTAACTTCTGAAAACCCATTTAAGGCTGCCCTTAGGACAGTTTTTTGAGTATTACCCAAAGTTAGAGCAAGACATTTCAATAGATCTAAGTGGAGGATCCTCTGAGCCACTGCTTTCAATGGGTTTCCTTATTGCTGCAATGACCCAAACATGTGTGTTCAGCTGTTTGGTCTGGTCTGTAAGAAAAAGGAAGTATTTATCTTCTAGAGTTCTAAACCATCATACCAAGAATTTACTACAAAATTAGTTTCAGATTACTATTTTTACAGATGATACAGGTACAGTAAAGAACTGCTACAAATCCATTAGTAGGTCCAAATACATCTTTCAGTCCTATCATGCCACAGGGCACTACAAAAGTATTTGATGTTTCAAGGCAATTCCCTTTAAACTATTACAACCAAACCCAATTTAGGGTATTAGATATGTATCTATAAGCTTTAAAGTGAAGAGTAAACATATAAAATAAAAAATTAAAACATTCACAAGGACTTGTTATCATCTCCACATATAAAAGATACAGAACAGAAACAAAGCCCAAGCCGTATGTTAGAGAAAAAACACACAGAAGCGCTAGAAAAGAAAGAAAAAAAAGCCCAGCCACATTTCCAAAAAAAAGGCAGGAATCCTAGATGAGAATTTAATCTAAAATGGATATCAAACGTCCTAATGTAGCAACAGGCTTCACGTGCCTCTGTCTCAAACAGGAGCACAAGACCACTTTTTTGTTAGATTTTACAAAGGAAAAGAATACCCAGATATAAAAGGATCACGATGAATCCTGAACTTTCCGCCATTCCTTAAAACAAGCTATGACACCTCTGCACTAAGGAAACACTTTATCAGCTTAGACCTGCTAAGCTTTTCATTTTGTGTGGCAGATTACTAATTTTTACCATGCTCCACAGGTGTGCATCTTTGCTGACTCTTCCCCCAGCAGCTGACATTCAGGGAAATCGCTGGTGTAAAAGGGGAGGCCATTAATGCAAAGGGAATGCCACGAGCCACAGACCTGCAGCTGCACTCAGGGAGCACACCCAGCACAATTGCTGCATGCCAGGGTCACACTGGGTACCTGCCACTGCCAGGGCCTTGACACCTCTGCAGGCAAGAGGTGGCTGAGAAGGAATCCCTTAAAAATGTGCTCTAGGTTTCATTCTGGAGCTGTAATTTGCTTCTGTAAGACATGGAGCTCCCTGACCAGTGACGGAGAGTTGGCTTCCCCACACCACATCTGTCAGTGCCTGCATTAGGGACCACAAACAGAGAAAGAACATACTAAGAGATGACATGGGTTTGTGCAGAGTCTTCCAGGGCTGGTGGAGACCACAGGCCTGCTCAGCCTTCAGCCAAACCCCTCCTCAGCTTCCCTTGCAGTAATTCCTGATCACTTTATACATACAACAAATCACTACTCCAATTACAGCACAGTTTTTCCCAAAGGAGGCATGCAGGTAAACAGCATACTGTGCAATAATGTAGGATGCTGTTCTTTCTATAAATATTCGAACAATTAGGGTAGCCTTAAAATATTTTAAGAAAGAGATGTACCTAAAATGTCAGCAAGATATCCCTAATAAGAGCAACCAACCTGTACTTGAGCTTTTATTGTACTCAAGTTCACAGTTAAAGTGTGTCTGGTCTTGTTACCTAACACAATGTGTTCTGAGAGGGATTCCAGTAATTCAGCCAAGGCTCTCACATAGCATTTAACCATTGAAATTTCAAAGAAAAATCTTACTGAAATAGAGAAATATTATCATTCTCTAATGGATATTTGTCTTCCCTAAAATGTCTAAATCGAAGTGCAGAAATTACATACAACTGACCCATGGACATCTGCAACCCAGGACTCCAGAAGTTCAATTCCTCCTCCCCCTCTAAAGACTCTTACTGAAGGACAAGATATCCACCTGAATACAACCTTTACAGTTGACAACACCTCTTGGAAGAGTTTAGAAAATGACTCCATTGTGTGCCACAGAACATTATTTCCACATTTGTTCCTTCCCCCAACGTAGCACAGCTCTGTATTTATTGAACTCGTGGTAACTGATGCTTTATGACATTCCAGCCCAGCAGATATTTACACAGAAATACTACTACAACTTCACACTCTCAAACCTGAGAAAGGAAGGTGGTGTTTCATGGAGCGACGTAAAACATTTGACCGCGGCAGTTACAAGGCAGGGGACAGATGAAAACTGACATCCTGTTAAAATGTGCACACACACATATGGACACATGCAAAGTCAATTATTTAGAAATACATCCTGGCAATTAAGATCAGCAAGTAAACTTTGCCACAGCTTCATGAACACACTTGAAGGAAGGTTTTGGGGGTGGGGAATAAGGGGGTTTGTTTGGGGTCTCTTTTTGTGTTTTGGGGTTTTTTTGGGTTTTTTTTTTGTCTGAGAGGTTTTTTTGCTCTTTGTTGCTGGAGGTTTTTTTCAGGTAGACATGTAATTCCACCTTGTAGTCATCAGTTTGGTAATCTGTCTGCATGATTTGTCAGTTGTTAACCTGAGCTACAGTTAATCCACAAGCAAATGCTGACACTTACTAATTGCTTTTCATGAGACAAACTTTCAAAATCCTTTAATAAATGAAGATTCATTCAGACTTTTGTTATTCTTAAATGTGGTCCAAATGCAGACTTTAAAAAAGTGAATTTGTAAAACTAAAAAATAATTTAAAAACGCCCCACAGTATAGTAAAGCAAAGACAAGGACAAGACTCTCTTGTGTTTGTTGATGAAGTAAGACTCTCAAGGCTGGAGGTGATGATTTTTAATGACAAACTTGTACTAATAACTAAAATACTAATACACTTAAATAATTGTTGAGGTAACACAGGCAAAGAAACCAATCTTTCTTGAATCATGTGTATGTGTGTGTCACACACAAATTGTGATTTGACTTGAGAGATGGGCTGATTCCAATGGGATGAAGTTCAATAAAGCCAAGTGCCGGGTCCTGCACTTTGGCCACAACAACCCCATGCAGCGCTACAGGCTGGGCAAAGAGTGGCTGAAGAGCAGCCAGGCAGAAAGGGACCTGGGGGTACTAATTGACAGGAAGCTCAACATGAGCCAACAGTGTGCCCAGGTGGCCAAGAAGGCCAATGGGATCTTGTCCTGTATCAAAAATAGTGTGGCCAGCAGGAGCAGGGAAGTGATCCTTCCCCTGTACTCTGCATTGGTGAGGCCACACCTTGAGTATTGTGTTCAGTTCTGGGCCCCTCAGTTCAGAAAGGATATTGAGGTGCTGGAGCGGGTCCAGAGAAGAGCAACAAGGCTGGTGAAGGGACTGGAGCATAAGTCCTATGGGGAGAGGCTGAGGGAGCTGGGGTTGTTTAGCCTGGAGAAGAGGAGGCTCAGAGGTGACCTCATCACCGTCTATAACTACCTGAAGGGAAGTTCTGGCCAGGTGGGGGTTGGTCTCTTCTCTCAGGCACTCAGCAATAGGACAAGGGGGCACGGGCTTAAGCTCCGCCAGGGGAAATTTAAGTTGGATATCAGGAGAAAATTCTTTACAGAGAGAGTGATCAGGCATTGGAATGGGCTGCCCAGAGAGGTGGTGGATTCACCATCCCTGGAGATTTTTAAACGCAGATTGGACGTGGCACTGAGTGCCATGATCTAGTAAATGGACTGGATTTGGACCAAGGGTTGGACTCGATGATCTCGGAGGTCTTTTCCAACCCAATCGATTCTATGATTCTATGATTAACAATGAAAGCAAAGACTTCTCAGCTATTAACCTCAGCCACTTTAACCTATTTTTAAAGGTTAAAAAGTATCTCGAAAGTAGTTTAAAGCCTGTAATACTGTTAAGTGCTGCTTACAAACAATAATCTCAGCTTTATAGGGGAGACTTTAGGGACTAATGATATATGATTTTTAAAAAAACACAACAAACAAACCAAGCCAAACTACCCAAACCCATGCAATGCTGTCAGAGCCTGCAATAGTTCAGTTACCATTCTCAAAGGAAACAATGACAAAAGAATGGCAGATTCCAAACAAAAGAGACACAAAAATGGCACAAAAAAGGAATAAAGCAAGAAAGTGATTTAATCAGTTCCCTTGACTCTCAACAGATATTTGGTTTTAAAAATCCCTTTGATACAATCAGAAGAAAATAATCAAATGTACTACGCAACCACAGAAATATTTAGAGATGTACTCATTTCAGCTGGAGAGCATACATACAATATTTTTGCCTAAATGGTTCATAAAGGAGAAATTGTCAAGACTTAAAAATCAAACTAGAATGAAAGCAAGAAAGTAAATAAATAATTTAGATGTCTCCTAATTGTTTTTAGCTTTAAAGTATAAATTTTTCTTCTTCAACTTCTATGAATTTGGCTTTCTTTGTTCATAGAGTGTTGACAAAATGATTTTTCATACTCTTTTCCACGTCAAGACTACAATTCCATCTAGTCTTTTTAAAAACACCCCAGATCAGGATTAAAGTACCTTAGTGAACACACATCCTTTTCTTGTTCAAATCTAAAATGACTGTGCTTTCAATTTTAAAGTGATAATCAAAAAAACCCCAAAATTTGTTTGAGAGCCAACATTCCAAAGTAATTCTTTGGGAGGAGTCATCCTTCAGGAGGGCCTACTTCATCTTATTTCAAAATTATTTTTGATGTCCACAAGAAAGAATTGCATGTAGCCCCCGTGTCACTTCTATATTCAAATTAACCATCCATTTCACAGCTGGACATGTCCCTGGAAACTTCTAATGTGGTCTCTAAAGCGCTGTCTTCTTCCTTTTATCAGCACAGCACCCAGTACCTTAAGCCAGAGAAAACAGTCCCTTCACTTTCAGAACTGACATGTAATAAAGCTGTACCCTTTGATTACTCTCCAGTGCAATTCCTTTAGTATCCCAGAGCTTTAACTATAATGTAGATAGTCCTGAGATTAAATGTGTGTGCTTGCACAATCTTTACTGGTTCATTTAAGTCTTCCTTCAAAGCGTTTTACATTTTTCAAAGGCCAACACCAATCCAATTGGCTGCTTAAAATGCAGCCTATTACAAAAGCAAAGCTATAAGCTCCTGACAAAAACATTCACCCTTTCATACTAATCACATATAAAGTGGATTTGGCAAAAGATAATTAGAGACATCTAGAAGACTTCTGTATTCTGATGAAGCCTGAATGCTTTCTCGGATACAACGTAAATATTTAATACTCAGTAAAACTAGAATAAAGTGGTGCGCCAGGTATGCTTAAGAAAATAAATGTTACACTGGAAAAAATCAGAAGGAAGATTGGTTTCAGTAAACTGAACTGCAGCAGGAAGTTGTTCATGACACCATAAAGCAGGAAGCATATGATCATCAGACCAGTACAAGAATGAATTAAGAAGTGGTAACAAACTTGTGCACATATGTGCACTTTTAAAACATAATTTAGATCTACTTTTAAAGTAGCAATTTGTACCCAACCAGAGAATATGATCAGGACAACTTCTTTAGAATAAACAATCCTCCCAGCACCCTGTTTTCATATAACAAAGAAAAAAGGAGAAAGCAAATTCAACTGCAAAATAAATGAGACATCAAAGCACGTTGCTCTCAATAACATTCCTTAAGTGTCATATCTTGGCCAGTATCCCAGGATACCCTTGGAAATGACACATTGCATCTCAATGGGTTTCTTTCAACAAAATATTTTAATAAATAAATTCAGGTTTTATGCTAACTTATTTGATTAAATAAAGCTTTGTGGGCATTATGTGCAACAGATGTCAGAGCCTGATGGGCTTTTGTTCCAATTCCTAATTATTTGTGAAACCGCCATTTATAAATGCTATCACATAGTGAGACCAATAAATAATCCATCTAAAAGGCCTGAGTATGACTCCATTCTGAAATGCCAAAAATTAAAGTTTTAAAACAATACCAGGTTTAAGGACAGTTTGCAAAATAAAAAGTTCAAGTGTTCTGCCCTAACTAAGGTAAGGGAAGCCAGCAACTTCGTTTCTCATGTATCAAAACCCAAATATGAGGTGACTAACACAACCTCTGGCCAGGCAAAACTGCACAGTCTCAGTATCATCAGTGAGAAACACAGACTGAGAAACTGGTAGTTGTTCACATTTTCCCTCATTTTCCCATTTCTAGAATAATGGTTTCAACAGTTTCCCCTTTTCCAAGAGATATTTTCAGCTGAAATTCTAAACCTACAGGCACTCCAATTACAGAACATTTCCTAGCTTTCCTAAGATTATTTTTACCAATCCCAAATGCAGGTCATGACCACGCTACTGTCTCTAGGCCATGCAAAAACTTTTGGCACTCTTCAGAAGGAACTGGTTTATTTCAAAATCACCTCAAAGCAGAGGGAAGACTCTCCTTGATTCCAGTGACTCTAAGATAATAAACACATCCATTTCTTTTGTGTATTACTGCAAACACTAATAGATTAAATCCCTAAAATTGTAAAAACCCAAGATGCTTGTAATCTGGATACCAGAAACATGTATTTAGAAATTTATGACTCATCAGTCAAAACTCTTGTGTACCTGCCTAGTTATAAGAATTTCCATGGATTCCAGCCTTAAAATTAGGCAAACATTTAATTTCCCAATGAAGCAGTGCCCTCAACAGAGATGCTACTGACCTTCTACCCTGTTTCAGTGGCACAGCAGAGAAGAGTTTATATGCTGTATGATACTTTCTTATCAAATACTTTAAAAGGAGAAATGAGAATCTGAAAATTTGGCTTTCAATTTTGTTTTTCTCTCTTATAACTTTACGGCATCGAATACAGTTATGTTTGCCTCATTGCTATGCTTCTATTTAGATTGGATCCTAAGGTAACAACATAATAAGACATTTTAAAAGACAGTAAATATGCCTACAGAATTCCTGGCACACAGGCAGAGGATCTGTCAAGTCTTTGCTTTAAAAAAAACCCAAAAATGAACAACAAAAAAACCAGCATTAAGTGCATTTTATTTGCAAATATCATATGCAAACAAATAGTGTGTAATTACTTGGGTTGAAGGAAATTAATAGGCTACTACATCTTTTCCTGCTAATACCAGGAAAATTATCATTATGTTGATAGCATCCTTGATAGACCGATATCAAGCCTAGACCTGAGCGTTTTCAAGGACAGCAATTACCAAACATGCCTTCCCAGATTGTCTTATTGTTTATTGGTAAAAACATCTTCTTAGTGTTTAATTTAAAAAATACTTTCCACATGATCCACATTTCTTGTTCTGTCATTGATCACTGATGAAATTAAATTATTCCAGCCTGCTCTATAACATTCCTTTACATTTTTGTGATAAGAAGTAATTTTTCTCCTCAGTTGTGTTATCCTTTGCATGAACATGCCCAGCCCTCATTACCTCCTCCCACCTATTATTTCCCTAAACTTTTCATGGTTTTTTTTTGCTCGTTGAACTACATCCAGTTGATTTTAAACAGTGCATTATCTTCTGCACTATCTTTGAAGATAATCAAGAAAATTCCACATCTTTGACACCCTGGAGGAGACATCACAAAGACAGACAAGGTTTACAGCACAACAGCACAACAGCACATCAGTGCATGTAAAAGGCACATGCCACCCAAGAAAGACTTTTTTTTTACCTATAAAGATGTTAAAAAGCTGTATTTTACCCATTTTAAAGCTGCTGTGATAATTCTTGCACAAAGGAAGCATCTGAGTTAAATTTCATGGTGTCTTATAATACACTAGGACATAAAACAGAAAAATACATAGAGGATTAAGTTTCCATAAAGCCCAAATGATCTGGCATATGAAATAGGAGAAGGAATTTAATCCACTCCTATAATGTGGTCAGGGCACATGACTTCCATCCTGTCTCCATAGCTGCCTGCTACAGCCACCGAGCCAGAATAGCAACCCTGGCTCCTCCAGGTCACTCTCCCAGCTCTGGTGACCCGTCTCCTGGCCAGCTCCCATGGCCAGGGCTGGGATGCAGGAGGCTCCTGGTGCAGCTGTTGGGTGGCCACATTCCACACCTCCCCTGTACAGCCACACTCCCCGACCTCAGCAGCAGCCAGACCTCGGCCAGGTAACTCCAGAGCACAGAGGGAACGGATGAATAAATTCATCCTCTCATTCTGAGTTATGTTCATTTTTAACTTGCCTTGAGAACCACTTTCTGTTTGCCCCCCAGGGCTGGTACTCACAGGACAAAACACGCAGAGGTGCTGATTGCCTCAGTTTCCTTCTCCCTGCAAACTCCCTCCTGATGGAAAACCACACTTTGCAGTTGTCTTTGCAACTGATATAGTATTAAGCCTTTTTTTCTGAGCAAACAAATTAAATTAGGAATTAGTTTGTTTAAAATATGAAATTAATTAATTTCTTTACTTAAAAGAAGCCAATCTTATAAGGCAGGAATGTTATTTCCGTTCTCTTTTTAGAGAGATAAGAAAAGGCTTTCAGTTTTTTCCATTAAGAATTTTTAAGTCAGGAACTATTACTGAGCCACTGTGACACGTTTTTGAAGGTAAAAGTCCATCACGTGGAGAGTTTTAAGTTTTTTAGTCCAAATGCCTTTTCCCTGTCACATGATATTTTCAGAGTTGAGAGGAACTCACATAATAATCTTGCACACAATCCAGTCTCCCAGAACTTGTTTCTTGTAAATGTAATGAACTTTACAGTGAATTTTTCATACTTCTAAATGGAGAAGTAGCAATAATTTTACTTTATATCCATTCCCAGTGCAACTGGAAAACTGTCCTTGTAGTTGTCAACTAGCAAAAGGTACACTTGTGTCCCTGTTCTCAAGAGTTATTACTCAAAGCACAGAAGGGAGCACATGACTGTACACTGACCTTCATCTGTTCCCAAATTATGTCTTTTAAAAGCCTTGAATCTGTTTAAGGGGAGCTGTTGAAACCTGAAACGAACCTGGTCTATTGCTTTATAAAGTAGATGAATGTAAAACTTAAGTATTACATTTCAGGCTCTTACTGTACTAAATATAGCAAAATTAGGATGAGGGAGAATATAACTGTAACCTGAGTCTGGTTTTAGAGAATAATTTTTTGTTACAGGTATCGATGGTTACTCTGTAATATTTGGTATGTTTCTATTTCTAACAGAAAATCACCACAAATGTTCTCCTGATCAAGATTTTTATTTTTAAAAGCAGAGTCCTTAAAAAAAATTACCAACTCCTCACCCCGCAAATCACACCCCCACAAACTGATAACCAGTTCTGACAGACCCAGGTCTAAAAAGAACCTTGAAATACACCTTGCATCTAAATTTTCATTACTTGCATTCTGCTTGATTTTCATAAGGATATGTTTAATAATCAGCAAACACATCAGCTGAGTATTAAAGGAAAAATTACAGTTAATTGGAAAAGTAAGCAGTGCGTTAAATAACTGCAGAAAGCATCTTTTGCTGTGTGTCACTGCCTAACACAACAGGCCAGAATTATGTAATGCTTACAAGCACCACCTCAATAAACTTGTTCAATAATTACACTGGAAAAGAGGTAATCAAATATTTTTATTTTTCTTCGTTCATTTTTAGTAACTTCACTGTTGCTTCTAACGATGTAATAAAACCTTATAATGAGCTCTGGTAATGTTCATCTGCATGTTTCAAAGAAAGATTAACTAAAATGTAACTCCACAGGACAGCAGTAAACTCCTTATTTTCCAAAAGAAAAAATGGCTTAGAAGTTGACAGATTTCTTGACAAGTTTGCAAATTCTTGACTGTTGTCAGATGGGAACTGTAACATTCATTAAGTAATTAATCTACTTAAATCGTAGAAACCTTCAGGTGGGAAGAGACTTTTGGAGACCATCTGATCCAATCTCCTGCTCAAAATCAGGCTAAATTCTAAGTTAGGTCTGATTTCTCAGAGCCTTGTCCAATCAAGGCTTGAATTTCTCCAAGGATGGGGGTTCCTCAGTCTCTCTGGGCAAAACATTCCAGGACTAAACTACTGTCCATGGGTATGTCCTTGTGTCCTAGGCCTTCCTTCTGTTACAATTTAAACCTAAATATGGTAAGAAATGCTGCTTCTTTTGTCTATGGACTCAGTTGACTTCTGACAGCACAGGTTTTGAAAGTTTGCCTTGGCAACAGTTTATTGTGTGACCAGTAATAAACTGCAGAAGACTTTTTTCTAAGTGGCATGGAGGAATTAAGAATAAGCAATTACTTGTTCAACATAAATTACAGAGGTGACTCCAGGACTGATACTCTAGTTCTGAATGGTGTTGGTCTTACAAAAGCTTGGGAACCACACACTGTAGACTCATGCCCAGATCTGCAATAAATAAAAAGAAAAAAAAAAAAAAGAAAAAAGCCTCCCCCTGTAATACCTAATAACAACTCTTCTATTTTAGCTCGTGCTTGTGGTACTCCGGCCTGCATACAGTTAAATGATCTCGCTGTACTGCAATATATAGTCACATTTTAAAAGGTGACTCACACTTTAGGCAAATGAAGTGACTATTGCAGTCCTCATGTTTTTGTCTCTATATAATTTAATCAGCTGTTCATCTGAACAGTTGGAAAGGATACATTTAGACGACAATAACTTAATCTCTCGTGGTAAATATTTTCCTGTATCAAGTCTATCTTCTGATACAAATCTATTGAATATTGGCTTATCTTGACCTAATTTGAAATGAGAAAGAACACTGGGGTCCCAAAGGAACCCAGCACACACTGGGTTCACTGTCACACAGCAAGGAAGTCTGCCTTAAGCACATTTACTTGTGCTGCTGAAAGAGGATGACAGACAAAGACATGAGTTAGACACAATATCTGGTTTTATATTATTAGCACAGTTGTAGGTTTTTTTCTTCAGCATCAATAAATCCATTCTACATATCAATTATATGCAAATGTATAATATATACATATGTGTACTTTACAGATCTGACATTCCAATGCATATGTTCAATTTAGGTAAACAGCTTTATTAAAAAAGGCTGTTTTTCTTTGAGCATTTAACAGTATTACAGCACTTTCAGAGGTAGCACAACTTCTGAATACTTCTGAAAAAATATTAAGAAAAAGGGATTTTATCTATGGAAAACATCTACAATCTTCCTCAAGCAGACATAAACGCTAGGAAATCCTGACCAACAGGACATGTGTCCTGGAAAGCTCTCCTCTTCTTCAAGATTTATTCTTCATCAAGGGTAAAGAACGGTTAAGAGCTCTCTAAGTATGAAGTCCTCTATAATCCTCAGCAACTAGTTAATGTGACTTTTCCATATAACAAGCACCACAGCTGCCCTACTAAGATACAGCAAAATGTAGGGCTTTAATGCATTATAAGGGATTTTGAACCTGACTAATGTATCTCATAATAATTGGCTTCCCAGTCACAAGTAGAATTTATGTGAAAACACGGATTTCCTACACAGAAAGTTCACATTATTACCTCTGGTGTCAGAAGCTGCAATGAATTTCCTCATGAAAGAGTGTTAGACATTCTGCAGTTCAACAGTAGTCACTAATAAGTTCGGGTGGCAGCTGTTGTACATCTGAAGCTAACAAATGTTATGTGACCAGAGATGACTGGCATGACATGTGGCCGTAGCCTTTTTATAAAGTTATGTTCTCAACTATTTTAAAAATGCCCACAAAAGTCCTTCAGAAATACTGTTCCCAAGAAGTTCATGGAAAACTGATCCTTTAATACTTACCCCACTCCGTTAGTTGCATATATTCACACGTTATCACACAGTGATAAACTGAAGTTTAAACAAAAATAGTAATACAAATTCATCCTTAAGTCATGTTCCCAACACTGTGACTTGAGGCTGGATTCATTTGCTACAATGGGCATATATTAGATTTCCAGCAATCAATTATCATTTCAGCCTTTGTATCTGTGATCATAAATTCAGGCACATGCCCATATGGACAGACAAAGTGCAAAGACAGAACTGTCTTCCAGAAAAATTCCAAAAGCAAGTGTGAAGTTCAGTAATGAAATATCACTCCCTACTCTGTCCTAGTTTCAAGCAGTACAGGCATTTTTAATCTAGCTAATACTTCCCCAGTCTTTCTGGAAATTTTACTTTCATAATCTTTATATTGATAAAAAGTGTTGTTAGCATTTTATGTCCCTCACAGGCACCTACACACAAAAAGACTCATGTAAGGATTTAGAGGGTTCCAACAGAGCACAACGTCCAAAAATGCAACTGATTTTACTTACTTCATGCACAAGAAAAACACATCTCTTGACATGGTTCTGGTTATGTCACAAGTGGTTTTTTGCCATTAGTGTTTTGCACCACTTTTTACATTTAATAAATTTAGAAAAGCTTTTACTAGGAAAATTTTGTTACCTATGTTTTTTATTTTTATCTTCCATGAGCAGATTAACTAATCTAAAAGACACATAAATACTTTAGTTTTTAATAACTCTGAGACTAGGTCTGTTTCATATATACCTTATTTGTTATAATCTTGGATGAACTGATCTTTGAAGTCAGGAGTTAGTTGCTTTTCTTCTCCAGCAGAAGAAAGTCCTTCCTTCAGGTGATATATTCCCACTCAAAAAAGAAAATTTCATACAATCCAAACTTTCATTTGTATCTTCTCTGTAATCACTAAAATGTACAGCACATCATGTGCTAAAACTCTAATATTTAAATAGTCAGGCGCAGACAAAACTTACTGAAAACATAATAAACCATGAGATTTTAAAACTTCTGCTAATTCCATCTAAAACAGTGAAGGACTACCTGCAAGTACAACAAAAGAAGTGAGAATTGAAGAGAAATTTGGAGGGGAAAAAACATCACCAGCTGATCAATGGAAGAGACTACAGCACGAAATACAACATAAAGACAATGGGAAATAATGTGATTCCATCGTTACCTGTCATGTGTTCTCATGAAATCCCAGAACTTCTTCGTACCATTCTGGGGAGAAAAAAAATTTTAAAAATCCATCAGTCAAATTAATTCCAAGTGAAAAAATTACTATAATGGAATTTAATAAAATTTAACAAGCATTTCTTTAAAAACTTAGTATAGCTGGTTTTATTTTGAGACCATCCTTCTTTGTTTTGACAGTAAGTATTACAGGTGCTGAGAACTGTCAGGACAGTTCAAAATCTCAGATCCACAATATCATGATGACAGCTAACGCCAGGTTATTGTAGTCTTCAGGCCCAATTTTGGCCACAGCATCAACTTCAGATGCCTAAGCTAATCATTCAAGGTGTCAGGAAGCTATAAACAGCCACGTTTTAAACTGTAAAATAACCCATAGATCTATGTTTTTTCCATGTCCAGAAATGGTCTGGTGTGGACAGCTCAGCATTTACCTCCTAACTAAACTCCTTTGGGATCCAGGAACAAGACATCCTTCACTCTCACCCCTTACAAGGCCTAAAATAGCAGTTTTGTCCACACCTAACATACTCCATTCTACACAGCAGCTGTTCCTCTGCACTGCTGGTGGTGCTGAGAGCACTGTCTAACAGCAGGTTTGAAGTCACAGCACTCACCCAAGAACTAGGAGACATAAAATGCATTATTTTCCCAAGATGGGCTTAAAAAGAACGATATCCACTACAGCACAGCTGAAACTCATCCCTGAAAACAGGTATTATTCGACAGTTATAATGAACAGGTATACACTTGCTTACATTTATAGCTTCTACAGTCACCTATAGCAATTCATACACACCAGCTGGAGACGTATATAATTCCTCATCCTGCTTATTAGAAGTGTGATGTATTTCAGCTGAAATACAAGTCAAGAGATTTCACTCCCAGGTCAGTTTTAAGTTTATATGAGGAATCAGAATGCAACCAGAGGAAATTCTTGTGGTTGATACCTTTTTCTTATTAGCAACACAAAAACTAGACCTGCTGAAAACCTACATCCCCAAAATATGCTTAATGTGAAAAGCAGCACTAGGTTTCTATTATAAAGTATGGTTAAACGGATGATCAAACCCTGAGCAACTGGTTAATGATTTAAAGCAGGTAAATGTTGAGCAGTGAAAGAAGAATCAAATTCAGTTGGTGGTAAAGGTGCCAACCAATATAGACAGGCCCTTCAGCTCTATTACAGATGTCATGGCTACCAAGTACACAACAGCTGGTGGGGATTAGATAACAAGCACTCTGGTTCAGAGATTAAGCTCCCGAGCTTTATGAGTTTACCAAGCTTTTTGGAAGAGTGACTGTTTGCTTGCTAGCTGGGTTTTTCTTCATTCCCACAACTCTAATTATAAACAGTTGTTCACCTCAAGAGAAACTCTAGTCTTTGCTTCCACTGGTGCCTGCACATACCTTCTGTGAGCACTGACAGCAACCAAACGTCTCCATTACGGGAGAAGCCCTCTCATGGTTTAAATGCAATATAATGTTGAAAGAGAAATAAAGACAGCAAATTTTCAGTGTGAACTGAAATATTAAAGCTGAGTGCTTATCCAATCCATTCCACCTGGGTAGAGGTGGAGGAACAACTTTGATAGGACTATGACACAACACATACTTGCAACACTGGAAGGTAATAGCATAGGCTGTGTTGTATGGTAAGACAATTTAAGGTATTAAATGTGTAAGGTCAGCTCAATCCTTCTGTAGGTTTATTTCTAACTGTATGGCAGGATTTTCTCTTGTTTGCAGATTGCTGGGCAATTTTCCATTAACTTGAGTTGGAGAGCTGTGGACCAAGAATAATGTCTTCTGCATGTAACTTCATATTGCTTCTCCAGTTTCAACCTTACCCTGCCCAAAATGTGCTACTGTCATCCATTCTACCTTTGTAGTGTCCACTTGGGAGAAATGTGGGTGCCCAGCTGATGGAGAAGACAAAAAAAAGCCTGAATCAAGTCCCTCATTGCATTAATTTAGGCTGTTAGTCCTGTGGTACTACTTTCAAACATACAATCCCAGCAACAATCTTCCTGGTTCTTTGCTCCTGCCATCATTTTGCAAATTATAGACCCTGATTGCTTTGGAGCACTTACGAGAGTCAAATAGCTGAGGAAAATTACACCCTAGAGATTCATCCTCATCCAGATGGGATCCATCAGATTTGAATGACCTGTTCTCAAGGATGAGCTCCATTACCATTAACAGAATCTACCTCACAGACATGCACATAATTTTTAGCAGAAAGTAAAAGAAAGAACTTAGTACCTAAAAAGAAACTAATAAGAAAATAAAATCCATATTTTCTATTTTCTAAGCCCACGTAACATGCTTTCTCTAGAACATGGTTTGATTAGTTTAATACCCAAATTCAAAACCAGCCACAAGCTAAATTATTTTGAGTCTGTCCAGTCAAGATGTTGGTTAGCATCATACACTCTTACTGGACAAAGCTATTTTCTGCCTATATCTGAATAAAAAAAACTACTTCATATGATCAGCCTGCACCTGTCCAAATAAATAAATCAATAAACAAATGAAACATTCCAACATCTCTTTGTTTACAGTGGCAGAAACTCAAATGAGCCCCATTCATGTCCTATTGTCCAAGTCAAATGTAATTTGAACCCAACCGTATGGAGTTGAGTTTCTATTGTACCCAAAGCATGGTTCTTTCCTAACAGACTAGTAGGAAGGTTGCTAATTATTAATAGCATGTAAACAGTTACCAATGGTTCTTATGGTGCTTTACATACTTCACAGAACATTAATTCCAGCCAGTTTCTAACCAACTATGTCAAGCTCTATGTAGTATCTCTATCTTATCTTTAAGACAAAAGTACTAATTGCTGGACTGATCAAGATTCATGCTTTTAAAAGCCAAGCAACTATGATTACTTGTTAAACTGTTCCATTCCATGTATACTGGGCTTTGACAAGGCTCTGCTATTACTGCAGTTACAGACAGCTGGAAGATTAAAGTATCAATGGTCAACATCACTTCTGAAAAACAGAATTATCCTTGTGAAAGACAAAAGCTGTCTCAAACTTGTAATGCTCTTCATCTTAATAAACATATATAATTGCATTATTACAAACTAGTCCATTCTCCAATGTCTAAAGGGAACAATCACAGTGTCTTTCAATGCAGTGAGAGAAATAAGTATAACTGATTGCTGGGAGATCTAAACACTGATGACAGAAAGGAGAAAGGAGTATACAATTACATTTGAGAAAAATTATTCTTCAAACAGGAAACATGCCCTGTGATGTTTTATAAAGACAAATACATCAAAATTATTTTATACTTGTTTTTATCTGTTCAGAATAGCAGTTCTGGTACTGCAACAACTTTGTATAACACATAATCGATTTGGTAAATCTTTAATCACAAAGTAATCACACCCTACTTCTGTGCTCAGTGATCAGGTTCTGTGATGTTGCAATGCTGAACTAGTGCATATGTGTAAATTAATAAAGCTGTATTCCAGGAGAGGCAGCGTGTGAGACAACTTAGTTTCAGGTTACACAGAAGACAGATCACTTACAGAAGTACTAATTGCATAAGAAAGCCATATCAGGTCAGATGAGATGTCCATCCTGCCTGGCATCCTGGCTCTAAAATTTAAGAACAGGGAAAGCATAGAGCAATGCTTCCCCAGAACACTCTTCCAAGACTTTGACAAAAGGTATCTGAAGACTGGCAAAAGACAGTCCCCCCAAATGCATCCAAATAAAACAGTCCTCCACTGACCCCAAAAAGGAAGCAGAAGTAGCCATTTCTATACTACTTGAATGTGTGTCACAAGTCCTGCTCATGTTTTCTGTAAGACTGACATGGCAATGGCATTGATAACTTAGTCAGAATTGCAGCAGCACACTCCCAAGCTTGACAATCTGCACAAGGAGAATCAACCCCTTTTGGATCAAGTGATTCCAGGACAACCATGCACTGCAAAGAGCTCTCTGCTATACAAGTGTTGACAGTGGATGCAAGTTGAGCAGATGTGACTCCTACCTGCACAGAGCTGTTTATGTCACTCACACTTGATCTTCATATTCTCTGTCCTCCTTCCATCCTTTAAATCATTTTCCTAAGACTCTTCCTGCATCTGCTCAGTGCCATAATTACGAGCAGGAGCCTCTTCACACCGTCTGTTATGGATAAATCAGACTTGTCTGCAGCCTATCAAAACACCATTCTTTTTCCCACCTACACTCTGTCTGTCTCTGGCTAAAATGCCTTAAGAATCACTGTGCCAGGAATATCACTGTCCTTTGCTTTCCTCCACCGCCTGAGGCAATATAGTGTCTGAACAACAAGGTCAAATTGCTGTCAGGATGCCTGTGCAAAGGATAACTTGCTTGCTAGAGAAACTCATCTAAGATTTAATCCAGGTTGGCCCATAAAGAAGAGAAAAAGGACATGGTGTGCTAATGATGTAGGAAGGAACATCCCCTGGCACTGACTGTATGCTGATACTGGGTGTGCTCCACATGTGACAGACCCTGGACATGGTCTGACACAAGTTACTGAGAATTTCTACTCTTCATTTTGGGGCAGCTTGAATGCCTTCCTCCTCCTTTTCCCTGAGGGCAGGGCCCATGCACAGTCTGCCACCCAAGAAGCTCTTGAACCAGCTCATACATGGGGTGATGTGTCTCCACAGGTACCAATACTCAGCGTTACAGTGATACCATCCTGAGCCTTCAAAAAACCCCCAGCTCAAACAAACCAACCCCCCTCAGTTTGGCTGAGGTGTACAGCTCTCCTGGGAGAGTAAACTGGAAATGTGTTAGTGTAACAGGTGAAAGAACACTCACAAAACCTCTCTAAATGTTTCCTTTAACTCTACGTCATGGTAGTTTGACAACACTACAGAAGGGTGCATAAAATAAATCCTCTGCATGCAGATTTACAGTCACAGATTTCCTGTTGTTACTCTGTTGGGAGTTCAGACCATTCAAAAAAACCAAAATTTATGTTGGGTTGGCACTGATTTAATGACTTCTTGCAATGAGCTCTGGACAGATAATGCATAATTGAAGCAGAAACAATCTTTACTCAAAATCTACCTAAAGCTTCTCCTGTCTTATTTGTCTTATTGAACTATTTAAAAATTTTGAAAGTGACCAAATCAAAGGCACTGCCTTATGTCATCTCCCACGTTTATCCACAGAAAACATCTGCTTGGACAGACAAAGTCTAAGTGGCCAGGAACTGTAAAGTTACACCAAAATCACCTCAGCAAAAAGGCTTCATACCTTGTATTACATATTTTTTAGGAGAATGGTGACAGGCCACGCAGGCAGATCACTTAAAATGCAGGAGACATATGTCCAAAAGAAGCAAATTAACTTCACATATGCCACTAAAAAAGAAAGAAAAATATCTGCCCGTGACAATGATTAACTCCTGACTGTTTACATTACAGGACAGACAACATGACGTTTGGCTACCCATTGTGAAAGGCACTAAACATATGTAGTGGGAACAGTTCCTGTTCAATGATCTTACAATTCAGTTAGAGCCCAGACAAAAGTTGGTGTAAACAAACAGAGGCAGTTAAGAAAAATGACAAATACGTTATGGTATAGATAAGCTACGTGCAGAAGTTATGAGGGTTAAAATGGCAAACAACAGTCATGATCCCCTGGTCTATACCAGTTGGACTGGGTTTAAAGCAGTTACCCAAGAAGTAAATGTTCCATATTTGTGAAAAAATCCAATTTGAGAAGTTGAAGCAATTATAACATAAAAATAACTCTGTCCTTATTGCTCCATTTACTCTGTTTCCATAGTTCTAAGACACAGAAGCAGTTAATGCCCTTAATGCAAAAGGATAATGAGCATTATTCATGTAATAAAATAATTAGACTATAGGTACAGAAAAACAGATAAGAGAATTAATTGGTAAATAACGGTCTTAAACCAGAGTCAGCAGAGCCAAACAAGTGTGCAGTCCATTTAATGATTTACATGGAATAAGGCAGTAAAATTCCCTAGAGGAATAACGAGGTTTCGCTTTTTTTCTGTTCTCAGAAAAAAATTTTAAAGGTAGGAGGGTTATGTTTTTCTTGAAAAATTTGTGTAAAACTTGACTTTCTATTGCACTTATTTTCACATTCAACCAACCTTCAACAAGTGTATCTGCACAGTTTAGGATCAATGTGCACAGCAACGCCTCTATCTGGAAACTCCCCACCTGTTCTCCTGATGAGGTGTTTACCTGCTGCCCAGAACTGCATGGTGAGAGAACACCAAACTTGTCACTTTATTAGATGGGTTTTCATCAGGTTAATCCAGATGATCAGTGTGCCTGGGGAATGAAGTAACTGGCTCTTGGAGACAGACAAAAATCTGCACCAATGCAGCCAGCTCCTGCTGCCTTCTACCACCTTTATTTCCTTAAGTGGTCTTAGCTTAATGCTTTTCACCCATATTCCCCTTTTTTATGATCAGTAAAAGCTGCCAAGAGATAAATTTGCAATAAAAGCAACTCAGTAATTCAGTACTTT
This sequence comes from Pseudopipra pipra, assembly GCF_036250125.1. Lineage (NCBI taxonomy): Eukaryota > Metazoa > Chordata > Aves > Passeriformes > Pipridae > Pseudopipra > Pseudopipra pipra. Next base: position 57,414,920 of record NC_087554.1, read on the forward strand.
CTGGTTTATAAAATATATGGTTCTACAATGGGAAAGATGTCTATCAGCTGCTGCTTCTCAAGTCACAGTTCATGGGCTAAACAGAGTGGACTTCCCCTATGATAAACCCAAAAAAGCCAAGCCCTCACCCCTCTGTAAATGAACCTTCCCCTTCCTTTCTCCACTCACTACAGAAATGCTGCTATCAGTTGAGATTTCCTTGTTACATTTCTTTTTTCAGCTTAATGGAACCTGATGTCACATCTGTAGCGGTTTTCAGTAGAAACATATGAGGATTTACAACCCAATATAAACCATTTCTTGCCAGCTGAATTATTAATGCCATAACTCTCTGTTACACAGAATCAATACATAATGTTTCCAGTGCCCACAGAAGCTGCACTTCCAGGACAAAATCAGGACTTTATGCTTTTCATTTCCCTATCAGACAATTATTCACCAAATTACCTTGCACTGCCTCAGCATTTTTCACAGTATTTTCAGCACATGCCATATACAAAAAACTATGTGAATAAATAAATAAATAAACCATCGGCTTTGACCCCCAAAAATCCAGAGTTTGGGATTTTTTTTAAAGAAATAAAGCATTAGTAGTCATCATGATGCTGTGAAACCTGTATGAAGAACAGAAATCAAACAGAAAGACAGTTAAAACAAGTTTGGACTTCTAAAGCTTTCCAGATAAGAATAAAATAAAATACCTGTTCCATACACTTTAAAGTTCCATTGCTTCCTGTTGAATATTTTTTTTTGGATTAATGAATTAGTGGGGTGGTTTTTTGTTTATAGAAGCCAGAGAACTGCCATGCTGTACCGAAAGATCTTCATCCACCAAAAAAAAGTGCAAATGAACAGAAAAAATACAACAATTAATATTCAACTTTTTCATCTCAAGGGAAAGCTCTGTCCTGAACAGACTATTTTTCATCTGAAATCTGTTTGAAATATCATAATTTTTTTGTCTACTTTAAAGGTTTGATTTGTGGTAAGCAGGAAGAAAGCTGTCTTCTTTTTATATAATTACAGACTTCATAGAAAGTACTACATATCTTTCAAAATGAAAGGAAGCCCTTTCAGCTGGCATGAAACCATGCAACACAGCTGAAAAAAAACAATAAAATCAATAAAATCATTTTAATTTGCATTAGTTGAGTGGCTTTTTTTTTTTCCTTCTGAATGTATACATCAGTACTGTGTTATGCTGGGCTATCATATGACATAACTACTAATTCAAATGCAAAGTGTTGGCCTTGAACCCACTCAGTCCTGGGGTGCAGTCCCAAAACAGTGCAAGTCAATGGAAACCAAGGCTGCTCCTTTTGCTACCCCAGCTGCACATCTCTGCTCTACCCCATCACTGACATTTGTGTAACTACACAGGAAGCTGGTTCTGGGAACTGACCTAATTAAAAAACAAAACAAAACCAAACCAAACCAAAAAAACCTGAATTAAAAAATGGTATTTAGTAGCATGAAAGTAATGTCATTATATATATTGCAAGGTTTTACCAGTGACTATTAAACAGAGCAGCCTTGGTATATCCACAACTACTCCAAGAGGACGGAGATGTATCTAATAGGGAGTGTTCTACAGAGAGACACATGCACACAAAAAAGCCTAAATTACAATTTCACTCCACACCCACTAATCCACTCCATCAGACTGCACACGCTGGAGTAAATGAAGCCTCATCTTCAAAAGCAATTTGCAGAATTACTTGCTGATGTTGAAAAACTACTTCAAAAGAGTTTAAGTGTTATGGAATTTTACTGGTTTTTTAAACAAGCCACTGTTTAAGCTCAAGAGGAAGGGGGGGAGTGTTTGCTTTTTAAACAAAGCTTGCAAGATTTCATTACTAAACTATCCAGAGTGTTTATTTTAAAAGCATCATGATTACAAATAATGGCATTTTGCAGTTTTTAACTTCCCTATTCAAATATTTCAGTGAGAAAGGACTGGGTTTAATGCACGCAAAAATACACAAACGGATGACTTTTTAACAACATTAAAAGTGAACATTTTACCTGAAGCACAAATACTACTTCTGCTAATTGGCTTTAATTGGCAATAATAACAATTCCAGAGGTAAGACTGAGCTAGCAAAGCTCATGGGGACAAATCATCCTGCACACTAAAGAAGGGCATGCCAGCCCCAGCTGACACAGCAGTTCTGGGCAGGGCAGGACAAAGTTGCTGCGGTCTCACAATGCTCATTTTAGGCCTTGAACAAGAGGCAGGAGTGCTCAGCTCTGTGTGACAGCCAACTCTTTGATGCATGGGCTTCTTATCTGAAATTAGCTGGAAGACATAAAGGCACTTCTTGAAGAAACCATAACGTATTCCAGTGGAGACCACACCAGGGATACCTCAGGAGACATAAAACCTAAGGTCATAGACTGTAATTTTTACAACCCATATCAATTTTCTCTTCAAAGTGAGGGTTATTCTGGTAGGAGTTTGTAATGAAACTGCAAACAGATGGTTATAGCAATAGAGTTTACTGTTCAAAGGTGCAATTTTTTCACACTTTGGGAGGTAAGATAAACAATGGAGAATGCATTAATTTATTCAACTGTTAATGCAGTACTGGGCCAAGCCACTTTGTTCATTTTATGTACATCAACTGCCAGAACAATTACAACTGAGATACTTGATGTGTAAGTAAACTTTCTCCTATAATCCTCTGGAAGTTTACTTTTAAGGTCACAGTTTGTTTTTTGTGTGTACTTTTCAACAATGGAGTTGTTGCAGTTTAGCTTGGCATTCAGCTATCAGTGAGATCGCTTACCTTTGAATGAAATTTAGAAAACACGAGAATTAAGCACATATAAGTACACTAAATTAAGTCAAATCTCCTTTCTAACCTTGTTTTTCTGTTTTTGATATCCACCATCATCAACAAGAATTGCATATACAGATCAAAGACACTGTATTCCAAGGCAAATCTGCAGTAGCACACTGAAATCTATACTGCAAAGAGTAAGGACACAGTGCGTGTGTTAAGAAACATGATATGCACAAAGGTCAAATTTATGACTTTTCTCACATCATTTTACTGCCAAGCCAGCATATAATTTAAGGTTATAAGTTGAGATACAGATGGGGACTTCCTAATACTGAGTTAAATTCAATTCTACACAAAGGAACTAATTGCTAACGGGTGGAGTTTTCAGATTCCAGTGTCATTGTATACAAATGACAAAATTTAAAGCTAGTATTCAACTACTCTTTTACTTAAATTCTTGTCATGTTATTGAATTTTGCTGCATGTATTTTGCCATTTTCACTAAACTGCTTTCCCTTGGAAGTCTGTGACATACTTGCTTATTTTGCAGGGATAAAAAGAACACACGCTTTCCATAGTTACAAAATTACTAACACTACTTTTCCCACAACATCACAGTAAAATATAAACCCTGAAACTTTGACTGGACATAGTTAAGGAATATATTCCTAATAACGAAAGATGTTTTAACAGAGATAATTTCCAAAAACTGTGCATTCAGCTGATGTGACAGTTAAATACAGTAAAATACTTCACTGTAAATAAGTGCTGTACTTTCAAAGTATTGCAGATCTCACACAACCACTTCTATCTATATTTGCTGAAAACCTCCACAGCAAAGGCCATTTCTCTAATCTTTTACGGATATTTTTCTAGTAAGGTTAAAGAAAAAAAATCTCCCATGATATGCAATAACTATAATAAGAGGCTGAGAAACACAGATCCAGGAGGCTCCAGCTCAGAGAATAAAAGCCAGGTAACTACCTCAACCAGAGGCTGCTGAGAGCTCCTGGGTGTTCCCTGCTTCATTTCTTTTTCTGGAGTTTTCCCCAACTGTATAAATTGTTGCATGTTCATTTATGAAATGTTAGAAACAAACAAACAAACAGCATGGCCTTTGTAGTTCGTAATAAATGAATCTGGAAAATACAGACACGGGTTCATATCCCTACTTCAATTTATAATAATTCATGAACAACTCATGAAAGATAAGATTTAAGAAAGCACTTTTTAGCATTCAAAAACCTCCACTTTTAAGGCCCTCACTGGAAAGGTGGAAGAATTTAGACTTTACTCTGGACCACGGTAATTTCAACCAAATGCCAGAACTCCCAAACAGCATCTAAACACCTTTACTGAATAATGTCATATTCTGTGGTGGGATTTAAACTGCAATATTTGATTAAGATTACAAAACTATTTCTACCTGATGGGGCTTTAGTGAAATTCAGTGAGACTGATTCCTGAAAATTCCTTCGGAAAACAGCACTTAAACTCCTAAGTTACTGAAGACAACATTTTCCAAACTGCTAAATTTTGCCAAGACGTAGAATTTTGCTGATTCTTTTGACCACAAAGTTACCAAGATAAAGGGCCTGACTGAAATTTCAGACTAGTGATATTTAATGACAGGCAAGGGAAATAATTCTGCACTCATCATAACATACCTAAATCAATCATGTCTGTCTGTAGTAGCTGTCTCAAGACAGAGTGAAATTCAATATAAAGTACCCACTGCAAGTCCGAGACCCCACAGTTGATGAGAATTCCCACTCAATATTCTTGAGCTCCTTCCTGTACAGATCCTGTTCACTCATTAGTCAAAATAACCTTTCAACCCCTTAGGAAGAGGACTCTCCAAATGCTACACACTGGGCAAACACTCCTTTGGTCCACATCACATTCCCACAACTTGTGATTCCTCTGACTAGTACAGCACTCCCAGGCATCTGGGACTGCTGCCTCATGTAGGATCTCTGACTCGGAGAGACTTTCACCCCACTGACTTTGCTGGGATTTAGGGCTCTCACCTCATGTCTGCAGGCACAGCAGGGAGAGAAGCAAACACAGCTATAATAAGTAGAAGAAGTAAATGAATCTTAAAATCATCAGTCCCAAGGCAACCACTACGCCTACGAGCATAATTTCTTCTTCTTTGCTACCCTAGGTCATGACCCTCATCCCAAAGAGGAAGGAAAGAAACTGTCCTTTCATCGCTAATTTTGCTATGCCATTCAGGAAAACAACTCTGACAACACCATAAAACCACAGTTTAAGTTGCCACTGGTATTTCAGCCAAAAGCTAATCACCACCATCAATTGTCTAATATTTCTCATTAGCTCTTTAGTCATTCTAACAATCCACTGCAACTTATATAGGATCTGATTAAAATCTTCTCTGGCTGACAAAGAGCCAGCAGGGAAAAAAAATTATCCCTCTTCTACCACAATACTGGACCACTCCATTTTTAGAGAGATAATAAATCTGCATTCAAAAACTATCCAGTTGATGAACATTGTTCTGATTTCAGAAACAAAAACTACCGACCACATCACCTAAAGCAGAATATTGATAAGAAAAAGCCTGTGCATTGACTGTTGTATCATTAAAATTGGATTAATTAAAAAAAAAAAACAAAACACAGAAAGTAATCCATCATGCATAACTCCAAAGTTACTTGGTTTTCCAAATGTACTCTAAAAGCAGTAGTGTGGGTCACGTAAGTATGATTTTAAAATAGTTAATAAATCTGTTCATTTATATATAACTTATAAAGGACAAAATATTTCTGATGCAGAATTAAAACCAATGCAGGAACAACAGAGCTGAATAACTGGCTCAATAACCAGCACACCAGGCTGGTACATGCCAACAAAGAACAGCATTAACAAGACTGACCAAGGTTAGTCTCCCAAGTTACGCAGCACTTGGGAGACCCCAAGTTTCATCCAACTTGGGAACAAAGGCAGGTGCAGCACTGCTGTGTCTCCATGGTGAAGGAAGAGCAGGGAAGGACACCTCCTACACACCATGGCTCACAGGAACTCCAGGTTACTGCTTCCTGCAAGGATGTTCATAGACAAGGTCCCAGGATTTTGAGCATATCTCCTCAGCAGTGATGAATACTGTGAGCATGTTTAAACTATTTATTGGCCATTGCTGTTGGCTCCTTCAACAGAATACCAAGGCAGTTTAAGACTTTATCCCGAGCATGCAATGGCATGAACCCAGCATGTACAGAAGAGACCAAAATCTTAGACAAAGAATGAAGGTCACAAGTTCACTCCACAGGGTCAGCAGGGCTGGTCTGAGAATGAAAATTTAACATGCACAAGTGTTACAGACAATTACACACCTTCCCTTGCAAGAGCAAGACACACTTTTCTGACAAAAAAGTATACAAAACATAGCACAGCCGAAAGTTGTTTCTTTTCCCTTTCATCATCTCCCCAAGGCACAACTGTTAGGTGTGGTTTGTCATCTCACTTAATGTAGGACTGGAAGGCATGACACTGCTCTATCCTAGGGGAATGTACAGACAGAGGGGAGGGAAGACACAATGCCAACTGGCATTAATCTAGTTTTTTTGAGAAACACTTCAAAAGCAAATATTTCAACAGTTTTTCCGTTTAGTGAAATAGTTTCCCTGACTAACTTTTTTCAGCCCCTGGGTGTGATTAAATCTCTACTCTCCCACCCCCCAACATAATTCTTACACTTAAATCTTGACATTTATATTATTACTTTTACAAATTAATCTTTCTCTATGGAGTGTACCATAATGCTCTAGGGAGGCTTGTACGTTCCCATGAGCCTTGTGAGAGTTCTGCCAAGACGTTTTAACTCCTAGACAGATCAAAGAGAAAGTAATGAGACAAAAAGAAACAGGGTTCTTCAGACTGACAGGTCAACCATCTCTCCTTGACAAGAAAAAAGGATGGTTTACGGAAACAATCAGGGAGACATTGAGGTTTCAAATTTGGCGGAACTATCGCATAAAGTATTACAGTAGTAATTTCTGTACTAATGATTAGTGCCTGGTTCCACTGAACAGAAGGCCAGTAATCACCGAATGATTTGGGCTGGAAGGGACCTTCAAGATCATTGAGTTCCAAACCCTCTGCCATGGGACACCTTACACTAGACCAGGTTGCTCAAAGCACCATCCAACCTAGCCTTGAACACTTCCAGGGATGGGGCATCCACCCACAACTTCTCTGGGCACCCTGTGCCACTGCCTTGCCAGCCTCACAGTAAAGAGTTTCCTCCTAATATCTAATCTAAATCTATCTTCTTCCAGTTTAAGGCCATTCTCCCTTGTAGTCTTATCACTACATGAAACTATCTCACATTATTTTTTAAGTTATATGAGCAGTGCAAGTCAGATGAGTTACAGATGAAATTTTACACTGTGCAAACTGCAGTGCTACGGAAATGTCACTCTGAAGAGCAACACAAGCCTTGCAGACAAAGTAAGCCAGAAATTGCCTAAGTCCAATATTTTCAGGTGTCAGAAACACTACAATGCTGAAAGCAAAGTGCTAAGTGCAGACATACACATGAAATTCTAAGACAGATTTCCCGAAAGATTTGATGGCAAATTTTTCTTCTAAGCCTGCTGGTTCAAAAGCTCAACAAGTTTAAGTAGCCAAATGATAACAAAGGCAGGTCTTAAAGCCAAAATGAAACTGAACAAAGTCAACAGTAATAGTTTATTTCAGCAGTTCTGGGTAAGAATATATAGAAGAGCTGTGTAGGCTCATATCCTAAATACTTTCTTTAATTATTTACTATGTTACAGTCAATATACAAATTCACTGTTTTCCCCTATTTTTTCCACATCTTGACTTCCAGCTCAGTTTGTCAGAACATACAATTTCTGGTCAAAAAGCATTGCACTGCTGCTACTCAAATCACCTTCCTTATTTAGTTAAAAAAAAAAAAAAAAAAAAAGAGGAAAAAGTTAGCTTACTTTAGAATTTGCCTAAACTAGGACTAAGTAGAAACAATGCAAGGGAAGACCTGGCCTCATCAACAAAAGGAGCAAAACTGTCAATTTATTCAGCAAGGCTGAAGTTTGAGGAGGTTATAAAAATACATGCTAAGGATCTTAATGTCTGGCCAGGCCCATTTATAGTCTTGAATCTCCTTATGCAGCAAATCAAAATGCTACCTCCATTCTGAATTCACAAACAACCATTACAGCCAATTAAAACATCACCTAAAATGACAAATATAATTGAAAAGAATCCTTAAAACAATAACACCAAATTATCAATTCCTATGTAGTTGATTGCATAGTCAATATTCTTACTCCCTATTTAAATGGTCTCATACATCATGAAAATCTGACGGAATCACCCAAATAATGCCATGATTTTTGATGATAAATACAATTTTTAAGCCTACCACGTGCACAAAATCCAGTAATTGCAGTCATCACATATTATGCTCTTGGGAAAAACAATTTTTTACATTAAGAATCAGATCTAGAGTCAGAATCATGCATAAATGCAGCTGTTTAACTCCAGAAAAAAACTTGCGAATTAAAACTAGAACCACAACATTGAATATCTTTGAAATCTGAAGATGGACAGTGCATTGTGCACAGTGTGCTTTATCAGCTTGCTGAGGAATTCTTCTAGCCTTTTAAAACAATTGTTTGCATTTGCTTCCAAAATGTGCACCTTGATCACATGCAGCATGACATCAGAACAAGCATTTAGCTGAACAAAGTGAAGCTCAGAGTTCCAGTGGAAACACTGTTTTCAAGGCACACTTTTTTTTTTTTTTTAATAATTACTACATAGCTCTCAAGAACATGCTATTTACTGTCTGAGAGGATTGTGGAGGGAAAAGACGGTGGGAAGAGGACAGGAAAGTGAGAGGACCAGGTTCCAGAAGAAACACACAATTACTAGATGACACACAAATGCACTTTGCACACACTGAACACACAGAACAAATATTATGCACTGCAACACAAAGAAAACCAACTATTTCAGAAATAGATAAGAATTTGAAGCACTAGATAATTAAAACTACCAGAAGAAGGCATCCCTAAACACAGACAGAAAATTAAAAAGCACAGTAACCACCAGGTACATTTTTATGTTTGGGTACTTTTCCCTCTGTACTTTGGGGAAAAAAAACATTCTCAGAAAAAAAAAAAATCTTGCAGACATAAAGAGGGTCAAAAAAGCTATGAAAGAGATACTTAACATAGGTTCCTGAGCAGATGACAAGCCATTAAACTTTCACCTTTAGGTAGTTATGATGATATGATGTCTCTTTTATGATATGTCCTATTTTTTTTAATTAAATCTACAATGTGTTTAACAAGCAATTCTTCCATCAATCTTTGATGTGTTTCACTTATAAAGCAATGACAGTTTTCAGTTCATGCTCCTTAAAGTTCCAGAGAAACCATTTTCCACTCACTTGCTTTGAAAGCCATTAAAACAACTTGATGAAGAACAGCAGCAGGGGGCTAACAGAAGCCAAAGCTTAGGAACAATCTTTAGATTTTTCTCCTAAGACTTTCTCACAGACCCTCCTCACAAAGATCCTCAGGGCTTTTCATCCTCTCCTTTCTCCCCATCCCCCCCCAAAATCAGTTCAAAGTGACAGATGCAACTAGCTCCAGGTTCTGTTATTTTCTTAATTTCACTTTTACCTCTCAATTTTGATAGACTCAACTGAAATCTGATTCCCATAGAGGTGGTCATCTCATCTTCCCATCAGGAAAAAAATAATACACAGAAAGATTCAAGTAATTTGTGGGAACTTGTGAACATCTTCTAACTTGTCACCCACTCTAAAGAGAGCACTACTACACAGAAATGTACCTGTTACTTGAAAGTCATGTACAACTGGCATTCAATAAACTGAATTCATTGGTGATTAACTGATTAGTGATTTATATACAGTTCCATATGTTACTGCAGTATTTCTGAAATTTTATGATGACAGTGACCCTGCAGCAGTTTCAATATTGAGATATAAAGAACTATTCAAGCCAACTGCAAATAATTTTCAACCACTTTTTTAAAATGGGAACTGCTGTAACAAATGGTAAATTCTTTGGTTATAGTCTAATGCCAATGCAGAAATCAAAGTTTTATGGAAAACAGAACTACTAGGGCAGTACTTACGGTGATCAGAATCAGTAAAGCATATTTTTTAATCTAGGTTTGCTGTGCTCACCACCATTTTGTTTCTTTGATTACAGCCAGTTGAAGGACAAAATTTGTAGATCAATAATTCCGGGGAACTTCCAGAAACTCCTGAGCTCTACAGCTGCCGTATTCAAGTGATGTTGCTGTGGTCAAAATACCGCACAGAGGATTTCTGGAACATGAACAGCTAATTCCATGAAGCAGGGGCTATAGGACATATTAATCCCAAATTCTGGTTACAATCCCTTCTACTTTTAAAAACCAGAGCTACAGTTACAGTACACATGGCTAGGAGCACACAGGGACTAAAGGAGGCCAGCTACACGTCCCCTTCTCTGGAGGACAGAGGCAGCACATATGAGGGATTTGAGGTCAGGGAGGACAGATGGTCACCTCTTGTCCTTACACTGTTGAGCTTTATGTTTTCCAGTTGGTGACTCTCACAGTTTGTGTTTCTACATTCTTTTAGCAAGCTCGTGTTTGTAACTCAAACTGGGAGAATACATTGTGGAATAAATTTCTATATGTTTTGTGAACAAATCTTATTGATCCCTTCTCAGAACAACACCAACAATCATCCTGTCTGCACCTCCCCCCTTCAGCTAAAGTAGTACACTATTAAAATGTTAGTGCAAGAAGTTTTTAAGGAGTTTTTCTTTTAAAAAATTTTAAAAAAAAGAACCATATAAGAAATTCTAAGTCAGAGAACTGACATGCAGTCCTATCAGTAAACATACAAAATGTTTCTGTTGCCTTTCTGAGGTAAATGTATCATAAATACTGGAAAAGGATCCCTCAAGAATATAAACTAAGGAAGTCAACGAAGTACAGAAACAATACCCTAAGGAACAGGAAGAGTTATGCATGATTTTCTGCAAGCATTCAATCACTTTACAGAATTGAAAAAATGTTAAGGCTGGAAGGACCTCACAAGATCACTCAGTACAAGTCTCTTAAGGGTGGCAGGATCAAACATATGTTATGTGAGTGCTATATAATACATGCCAGATACAGAATATGTGTCTAAGCATTACCCAGTCAGAGCCTCTATCCCAGGCTGTTCCATCATTCAAACTATTCCAGCATTTGTGCAATCTTATGACTAAAATAAGTAGTTTCAATCCTACCTATGCAATAGCACTGTAAGACTGCACATGACCTAGAGTTCATCATGAATGCTACTGTGGAATAATAATTTATTAAAATCACTATCTTTTCTCTATATTATTTTTCAATTATTAATGCTTATTCTCCAGGGGGGGTAAACTTTTATTTTCCCATATTTTCTACTTGCAGAGAAAGAACATCTCTCACCTTCAGGAGTTTAGCCTCATTTCCCTATAATGTATTCATCACTGCTCAGCACATCTGTCCCAGCAAATCCCATTTCCTGTTCTATTCATGAGGCTCAGCAACCTGGAGCTTTAGTGATTGCCGCCACACTTTTCCCATGGCCTTCTCACCTCTCGCCCCCCCCACGCACCCCGCTCCCATTGTTTATCATCTGTTCTCCCCTGCTGCAAACTGCTGTCAGATGTTCACTTATCCCTAATCTTACTCACTGCCTTTGATATTCTTTCTAATCCAACAACCTGTCAACTGGGGCATCAGCCCATGTCCAGACCAGCTGCTCTGTCACAGGCCGTAAGATTCCCTCTCTGCTCCAAGAGGTATTTAAAGGATTTTGACACAGCAACCGCAATGTGAAACAAATAATTAATGCTGTTTTGATCAGTGATCAGGGCTTTAGTGTGACATGAGCCAACCACTAAGAAAAACTGAGCTTCACTTTGTTTAAACTTCGGCAAACTTTAGTGTTACTCTATTAAGAAGATTTTGATCAATGTCTGAAGGACAGGACCAAAAAGCAAAGTCCTTTAACTTGCTTTAGTTAAAAATTATGAAGAATAATTAATCTGAGTGCAAGTCAGAGGGGAAGATAACATTACATGCCTGCTGTGTAAAAACATGCTTATTTATGCAGTATAAACTTGTGCAGAGTTTTCAAAGCACAGGAGCTGACCTTTATGAGTTACACATGAAAATACAAATGTATTTTAAATATGGCAGTAGTTGAGGTAAAAGTTTTATTTAGAACACACTTATATCTTCAGGAATACAACAGGATAGTTTCATCCCAAGAAACTCAGGCATTTTAAAGAATACCACCATTTACAGAAAATGTCTAATTTCCATAATCTTCAGATTTGCTATAAACACTTAAAATGTTACAGTGTTCATCTGCTTTAAAACACATCAAATACACATAATATCATAGCTGAGACTGTGATTTAGATGACAGATTTTTTGTAAGGAAAAAGAAGTTTCTGCTGTTTAAGCAAACACACACATTTTGATCCAAACTGAAAAACAAATAAAGCGCTTAGTTGTTGAAGAACCTGAACACTGTTTTATTTCTTAGATCTAACTGCAATTACTGCAAAAAATATGGCACCAAACAGGACAAAAGAGCCCACTTTATACCCTACAGTAGCTGTATTTCGCACACAAAAGTATAATAAAACCTCAGTGATGGATTTTATAACATGGTTCATTTGCTTAGAACTAAACCACTTTTATTCTTAGGGCTTGTCTATACCAGGACATCAAGAAAATGAATCTGAAATAAGTACCTTGATGAACTTCAATTCTGCTACTTAAACTCCATTAAACCCCAGTGTGGACACAGTCATCCAGTTTAGTTTACTGCTCCCTTAGGGCACGCACTGGAAAGTTAACATGGATTAAGGTAGGGTACGAATTCAAAGTGCAATCGTACTTTGAAAATGGTTTAACGTAAACAGAACCAGACTCTTTGTTGTAGAATGAGACACGGAGTTAATCAGGAAAGTCCTGTGTAGACAAGCCCTTGCAGTTGAGGCTACTGGAGAGGTATTGTCAGAGCTGATGGTTTTCAACCTCTTCATCTGCAGACCTGGAAACATCTTACAGCGAAGCTGCAGACCTTGGTAGCACGTTAAAATCTGCTGATAATTGATCTGCTTTCCTTAGTTGGCTCACATGGATGATCTACAAGTATTCCAATGGTTCACTAGTGAGCTACACATCAGAACTCGAGAAGTACTGATTTAAACTAACTACAGCTGACGTACCTCCCCCTGACACCTGGTCTTAATTTCATACTTGTGCAGTAACCCAAGTAGTCTGGCTACTGATGGCACTAAATGAGATCTTACTGTTCGTTTATGCAAGTGCAGACACATTTCACCCCTCTGCAAGGATGCTACAAAAGATGCTCAATAAAGCCTTATTCTTTCCAAGCCTTATTCTTTTCCACAGTGGCATTTGCTGTGATGTGTGTTAAATTATAATATGATTGACCTAAAAATATGAAGTTTTGTCACTGCCAACTACTTTTCATGCACTTACTTCAAAGAAGCTTACATTCACTTGTCAAAGCACGCTGGATAAAGAAATTAAGACTAACACGACATAATATTCACTGAAACAAAAACAAGTACCAGTGTTCTTTTCAACTACTACTCTCATTAACTAATGTTTCTCATTTCCCCCTTTAGTAATTCATAGATGTCTCATACAAAAATAACTTGTGCAATTTTCCAGAGTTGGATTCAAAGCATATGGCAGAGCCAGAAGCAGATACGCCTAGATTCCTTAATTCCTTTTCTTAAATCTGTGCTCTAATTGCAGAGAACACCATTTCTCTCAAAGGAAATTATGTTCCCTCTGTATTTAACTCCCTAATGCTGTCTTTTCAAAAACTTCATGTTTCTTTCCTTTCACCCATATAAAAGAATTATACTGCACTTCAACTGTAATTCCCAGTTAACACAGCAGCAATCAGATCAGTCAGATCAAAAATTAGTCTTATCCAGGATCCTACCTCTGACAAGATGCCCAAGGAAGAATATATTGTTAAAACACTCTCAGATTCCTGCAATTTGCAGCTCAGGGAGTCCCTGAGCTAGCAGCAGTATGTTTCCATTTAAGATTAATACTATATACTGACATATCAGACTTGACAAGCTGAAGGAAATGAGACAAACTTTGCAGCAAAAAATGGCATCTCCTTTCAGTGCACTACTGCTTTGAAAAAAATGAACTGCAAATAAATGTATTACTTGGTAACATATTTCCTACTACTGGAACCTTTTGAAGATTCAACAGAAGACTTACTTGTTTGAACAGGTAACTCAAAAATCTGTTTACTCCCTAAACAGCATAATTTTTAACTGTCAAAATAGAAAAGAATGTTTTATGTTTATAAAAAAGCAGACGGAAGTTCCAGAGAATATTTCAGGCAGCTGGGCACATTCATGTTGCTATTAACTTATATAAAAAAATCTGAATGCAAAATAAGATGTTAATATTATTGTAACACTGCCCTGCTTTGCTTTATTCATCTTCAAAGTTTTCATGACATCAATGATATCGGCCTCACTTGTTTCTACACATATTTTCATCTTCATGACATCTCCAAGACAGCTGAATTGTAAGGCACAGAAACAGTGCTCATGGTCATAAAAGAAAGCAGTAGCAAATTTCTGGTTTGAAATAGGAAATTCCTTCTTCACTGATGGTTTGAACCCTGATCATGAAGTACATTTTGCACCCATTACGAAGGTCATGATAAGTTAAAATCTACAGCAGCCTTGAATATTACTTTAGAATGACTGAGAAAACTCAAAGATATAATAATTTAATTCCCTTAACAGTGAATGAAAACATCATGCATTAGTATGAACTTGAAGGGAGCATTTTTCATGTGTAACTTCAAAATGAATTATTCTAAACCTTAAATCAACAGAGGTAATGTGATGCTCAGGCATTGGTCTACTCTGAAGTGTGGAAGGAATGTGAAGCTCAGAAAAGAGCAAATAGTTCCAATTTACCACTACTGACTGCATGGTTCAGTCGATATGCACGGAGTTTTTGAGGGTTATCCCACATCACTGAAACACATGCCCAGCCACCATTCCACAGGTTCAAAACACAAACTCACTCACATACAAACACACTGGGAGAATCACTGACAATTGATTCTAGTCTGGTGGCAAATTTCTAAAAGTTGCTGGGCAGAATGCACATATATGTTTATACAACGCAAGGAAACAGTGGCAAGAGCTCCCTTGCCAGAACCACCCTCAAAAACAAAGGTATAGGAGTCTGGGTGAGATCCACAAAGGCTTTGATATGTGAGCTCTGCACAAAAGTTTCTGTAGCAGCTCAAGGTATTATTCCCCCAGAGAGATGCTTCCCCCCAGTTCATGCTCTGCCTCCCCTTTGAAGGGTACTGTCCCTAGCACAGAGGTCACCAAAAAGAATACACAAAGGCAATTCACTTCGTTCTGTGTAAAGCTCAGTGGTTTGGCTTAGAGGGCTGATGGAGGTGGGTTTGAACTGGAACAGCAGAGTAAGAGCTGGAGCAAACCTATTCTCTGCTGATTCTCAAGGGGTAAGAACCACTAGCATGGGGAAAAATTGCATGCAGTAACTTCTTAAATTACTACAAGATCCACCATAGCTCCGTCAAAACCCCCTGCAAGGGTCCAAATACAACTGCAGAACCACTGAAATCCCTGCTCAGGTGCAGATTAAGAAGAATACATTGAATCCAATTTCCCATTTGGATACTTAATGCCACCCAAAATCCTAACAGCTCTCCTTAACTGTGTGTCTACTTTATGACTTGGAGTCTCTGCAGAATTCTTAAACTTGGTATTTTTTTTTCTAATATACAGGCCAGTGCCTGGCCAGCATACACAAAAGAGAGCTGAAGATTTACACACAAATGTGTTTCCCAGCAGTGAGTACACTCTCCTGTGATGTGGGAAGCAATATTAATTGAAGTGAGATCTTGCAGGCTGACTCTACCACATCCCAGGGAAATGCCCTAGCCCTTGGGCATTGAGTTAATCTCTCATTAGCCATCCCTCTGGTCTCTTGAATAAATTATTTATGAAAAGCAAAAAACTTCAATAGGAAAAAGTGAAAAGAGATTTACCATGGAGTTCCTGGTAAAAAAGCCAATTCTTCAGAAGGCGATGTATGTTTAAAAAAAAAAAAAAAGCAATTTAGATAACAAATCAATTTGCACTTTGGAGGCAAGTACACATTAAAGCTAGCCAGATGCTGCCCTGTATGGAGGAAAAATGAATTCTCTTCTCTCAGTAGCAAGCAGAACAAAAATATATACATAGGGTTCCTCCTGACAGAACAAAGAGCATATTCCTCAGGCTGAGGTACCTCATCCATGTCTCAACCCCAGGCTACCTCACCTTAAAGAACATGGCTTATTTGACCAAGGGCCTCACCTGGAGCAGGGCTGACAGCTGAAAATCCCACCTAGAAAGTGAATTCCCTTTTGAGGTACTGTCAGATGCCTATTTTGAAGAACATATTTTGAAGAACATAGGGCCCTCTACATTGGCCCTAACCAAATCTGACAACAGTTTGCTGAATTCCACAGCTCCTTGGCTGCACTTCCATTTCTAGCTTTACACTATACAAAAGCAGAACAAATAATTTCAGTAAGTGACTAGTACCCTGATGTGTCCAACAAGGCTATTCCCCATAGCT
Organism: Pseudopipra pipra; assembly: GCF_036250125.1. Classification (NCBI taxonomy): domain Eukaryota; kingdom Metazoa; phylum Chordata; class Aves; order Passeriformes; family Pipridae; genus Pseudopipra; species Pseudopipra pipra. Next base: position 57,431,446 of record NC_087554.1, read on the forward strand.
TGGATGCCCAACACCAAGCTGCACAGTGCTTCCATCTGTATGGTTCAAAACCTAGAATTCCTTCAGAAGGGTGTACACCCACTTTTATGCTCCATAGGAAAAATTGAGAGCTCATCACTTTCATTTAAAATACCAGTGGGCAGAGGAAGAGGACAATGAAAAAATATGAAAAAATCTCAATATGAAAAAAATCTCATATGAAAAAATCTCATGACCCTCTATGGGACAGGCTGATCCACCGTGGGAATAAATTGCTGTAACTTCAGGAACTGCCATGACTTACAACAATCCTCACTACTGCTATGTAGCCAGAATCTGCTACAACAGAGGGGAACTTTGGGCTCAAGCACAAACCTACAAGAACACTGCTGGAGTTTTCTCTAACATGATAGTAACTGCCTGACTTGATTCTGTGTACATACAACCCTGTTCCTGTGTGTGTTTGAACAATCATGTGCCCAAGGAAAACACTCAGCTGGCCAAAACACTAATCCAGTCCTTGGGCCTGCGATTGTAAATGTGTAAAGTGCCTCTGAGCACAGGCAGATGACCATCGGAGTCTGTGGCTCCTCCCTTCTTCTGTGATCATCTTCTTCAGATGTGTAACCTGTGTTGCTTTACAATATTTACTGAGCATTTTGTTTAGATTTCAGCCCCCAAATGAATCCCTTTCTGATGTCTTGCAGATTTCGAGTGGTTTGTAAACCTGCTAGAACAGTGGTTTACAACTCAGTGGGGTGCAGGTTGAATGGATAAAATCAGATCAGCAGGATAAACTGTGATATAAATCATCTATCTAAATTTATCTAAATTTATGTCTAACTGCTGAAGACTTAACTGTCTTAGCTCTAGCAGTGGGATTCAAATTATCTCCACATAAGTAGCATAGTTTTGACATGAAATGCCTATAAATCTATGCTGTAACTTAAGCATTCATGAATACTTAATCATATGTTGTATCAAAAAATTTTTTCAATTTCCTATTCGTACAGAAAAGCAGTAGTTATGAAAAACCAAATGCATAAAAAACCCTCTTACTATATGTTCATCTTTGGACGTAGGATTTATGTTAAAATATCAATGCTTATTTTAGGAGCATACCTGTTTGAAAATAGATTTCAAATTCTCAGTCTTCAAGGCCCAGATTATCCTTCATTAATATTACATGAACACAAAAAAATGCATCAAGGAATCTCCCCTGGAGTACAGTGCATGTAGGGATGTGGGGGGCATGTTACAACTTCACAAAAAGTACCTGTAAGACCACTCCAAGCCTTCCAATTACAGCATGATGCCCCATATTGCATAATGTAAGTGTCCAAACTAGTTCAGTTTTCACAGTGTAACAAATGTTTTGCAATAATAAACAAATTATTTATGTTTTCTGCATTTAGTTATTTAGAAAGACTTTTTTTATTAGATTTGAGTTAAGATCAGCGAGCAAGTTCAAGGAATTCATGGAAGAGCGAAACTAATGTTACTATAAGATACAGCACCAATTAGAAAGTGGGAAGAAGGAAAGTTTCTTTTCTTTTTCCAGCTAGTGAATTAAAAAATGTTGGACAAGGAGAAGCCCTACTCACCATAAAACCATTAAGATCAAGGGCTAGATTTTGGAAATAATTGTCAGTTTTAGAGGAGTGGTGGAATTTTTAAAAGAGTAGATCAGGCATCTAACTCTCTTAGATATTAGACACTTGACTGTTTAATGGGGTTTTCAGCAGACCTAAATCCTTTTGAAACAATTAGTTAAATAATTGAAAATATTTTGTATTTCCGCTGGTTAGCAAGTCAGTTTTTAAATGCAAAATGAGTTTTTAATAAACATAGGGCCTGTCTCTCCGGTCAGGTGCAGTCAGTCATGCTCACATTGAGCTTATGCTCTCAGTAGGCTGGACACAAGCCAGACTCTGTACAGATGCCATGGAAACTACATTGTCAAGTTCATTTTAAGACAGTGCTGTGGCCAAAAGAAACAATCTCTGCCCTCAACAGGCCCCAAACACTCATCCCTAACCACTACATTACCACCTCCCCTCTGCCAGCATAATGAACTGAATCACTGATCTTGTTTAGGTTAAAACTAACTTCCTTTTTTTTGGCCAGATTAGGTTTGATCCTGGTCCAGCTCACTCTGTTGCTGCACAAACACTTGTGCAAGGAGAGGAAGCAGCAAGAAGGGCAAGTCTACTTCATTTGGTGGCAATGCTGGTCTCTGTCAAAGCACATGACCGAACACATCCTTATTCCGTCTTTACAATACTCATCACGTTTAAGGTACATCTATTCAATTAAATGTAATTTTGTAATTCTGTTTTGTACATTTTAATTAAATACCATTTTTCATGTAAATCAAGTATGACTCAGAAACGAAAATGAAATTAAGCAGTAAAACCTGTCACTTGTAAACTAAGACAGCAAAAATTCAGAACATAAAAGAATGTTCTTAGGTTTACTTCTGATACCTAAAAAGAAATAATTAATTCTGTGTAAAGCTCTCAGCTGTTCACAAATTACTTTAGTTATTCCGACTAAGGAGAACTTTCTTTATGAAAATAATATACAAAAAGTATTTTTAAAAGGTAAAAAATCAGGTCATCTGCTTTGGTGCAATCTATTTGAACCCTTGCTTTTCCTTTTCTGTACCATATCTCACTGTTGGATTTAAACACACTTCCTCCATATACATTCCTGTTCTGCCTTTCCAACTGAGGTGTCCAGAAGCTAAGCAAAGAAAGAATAAGAGATGTGTTTTGCAGCATGTATTTCTAGGGCTGTCCAAATTTTTATGCATTTCCCCTTCCACCCCTCTGCCTGGGTAAAAGCTCATCCTGGGCCAGTCAGCCAGAGAAACAACTGGTTTTGTGCAGGTCCAAGGAAAGCGTCCAAGGAACATGTAGCACTTTGCACTCCAAGAAGCAACCTTCCTTTCACACCTTGCATTTCCGGCGCTGTTGGAGGTACCAGTTCTCTGTGATCCTGTGTGACTCACGCTGATATAAACACGATAAAGGACAGGAGTTCCTCTCCTGCTTCCCAACTGCAGTTGCTGCGGCTGGGCTGGTAGAGCAGTGGAGTAATTTACAGAATCACAGAATTGTTAACACTGGAAAGGACCTCTGGAGACCATCCAGTCCAAGGCAGAAACACAGGAACACATCCAGGTGGGTTTGGAATGTCTCCAGAGAGGGAGACTCCATGACCTCCCTGGGCAGGCTGTTCCACTGCTCTGTCACCCTAAACGTTAAAGTTCTTCCTCATGTTGAGATGGAACTTTTTGGTTTTTAGTTTATGGCCATTGCTCCTTGTCCTGTTGCTAGGCACCACCAACAAGAGTCTGGCAGCATCATTTCAGCACCTGTCTTTGAGATATTTATATGAATGAATGAGATCCCCTCTCGGTCTTCTCTAGGCCGAACAGTCCCAGCTCCCCCAGTCTCTCCTTATGAGAGATGCTCCAGACCCTTAAAGATTTGTGGATGTCAGCAACGAGCTGGCCAGCAACGGGCTCAGGATGTGAACTATCCGCACCAAGGCAAGGCCCAAAGAGTGAGGTGAACCACAAAACCAGCACGGGGTGAAGACGGCAGTGCCAGCCCCAGGTGAGCAGTGGGCACAGGGGACACCGCACAGCAGTGACCCCACGCTCTACCGGGCTGCCCACCTCCAGCCCCACCTCAGGGCGGGCCGAGGGGGTGCCGGGGGCAGCGCAGCCGCCCCAGGGGCGCCGCGGGCGGAGCGGGGCGGGCGGCGCCATGAGGCGACACCGCCACCGCCCCAAAATGGCGCAGGCGGGGGGTGAAGGGCACCGGCGGGAGGGGGCGGCGGGAGCCGGCGGCGCCACTCACCTGCCGGTAAGAGAGGCGGAAAGGCCGCAGGTACAGGGAGGAGGTGCAGGGCTGGAGCGCCAGCTCCTCGATGGCCTCCATCCCTGCCGGGGGAGGAGGGGGAGAAGGGGAGGAGGAAGAGGAGGAAGGGGAGGAAGGGGGGAGGCGCGCGCAGCCGCCGGCGGCCGGGCCGGGCCGGGCAGGGCCGGGAGCGGCCCCGGGGCGCTGACGGGGCGCGGGTGCGGCGCTGTCCTGCCCTCTGGCAGAGCCGGGATCAGTGAGTGCTGCGTTTCGCCCCCAAAACGGGGACACAGGGGCCCCGTCGCCTTTATTCACAGAGCCGTAGAATCGTCAAGGTTGGAAGACACCTTTAAGATCAAGTCCAAGCGTCAACCGAGCCCTGCCACTGTAACCCCTAAAGCACCAAACCGCATCGCCCAGCGCCAGGTCCAGACGCCTCTTAAACACCTCCAGGGATGGTGAGCCCATCACCTCCCTGGGCAACCTATCCCAGTGCCTGACCACCCGAACAATGGAAATTTTTTTTCTGATATCTGATCTGAATGTCCCCTGTGTCAGCCTAAGCCCATCTCCTCTCGTCCTTTCACTGCAGGCACGGCAGAAGGGACCGGCCACCACCGCGCTGCAACCTGCCTTCAGGTAGTTGCATTGTTCTCCAGAAACACCGATTGGTGATGATGTTTGCTCAGAAGGTTGGCACATGCTCTAGGGGTCAGTTATTTCCACATATTACACCAAAATTGATGGGGTGTTCCTGCACTGAACTGAACTGAAACCAACCTCCAAAGGCTGGATGCCACCTGTGTGCTACCTTTTTTGCCACAAGTTATCCCGATCCTGATTATACATGAGGCTTTGCAGGATGAGCACCTTGCTGTTAAAAGCACAGTCACTTATGCCGGCCTGCGTGGTGCTTTCATGTCAGAATGGGGGTTGTATGAGTGGTGTGGAAAATGCAGGGGTGAATACAGATTCATTGGTAGCCTGCAGTGCATCACTCGGTGCTTCTCCCAACTTTCCCTTTCAGGGTCAGCTTCCAGTCGTGGCCACACACCCAACACGTGACAGAAGAATAAATGCAGCTCAGTTAAATTCTTTTGTCTTTTTTCAACCAAGTTACAAAATAATTACTCTCTCTCCCTTTACTTCATTTTTGTCTTAAATAGCAGTTTTCTGATTTTCATAGGAGTTTGATCATTGTTATGCAACATCAGGTTAGATTATCCTTGTTGTTTTAATGCTTCTAATAATGATTTTCTAGGTTCATGAACAACAGAGCTCACTATTTGTAGTGGTCATTATCTCTCTGATTTGTGGTCACTTTCCGTGCAGATGTTCCTGTGTACAGCTATTTTGGTTGCTGTATAAATCAAATTATTTTGTCAATGTATCGACTGCACTGAGACTAATCTGAAATTTCTTGCATATGTTTCTTTTTTTGTCTTCTAATGTACTTCCATGTCATCACTAAGAAGGTTTATTGTCTTGTCCTGTGGTAGTAAGAATCCCAGCAGTCTGGCTAAAAGGAACAGACCGAGCAATTACAAAACTCACTAAGAAGTAAATGAGGCAGCACTTACATTGCAGAATGCTTACCATCAGTTCTGATAACACAAGTGGCAAAAAATGTTTGGTGGGGCTGAAAATTGTGGTTTTAAAAGTATGTTTGCAAAGCTATCATAAAAAGTAGGCAAGGAAATGTATTTTATTAGCTGACTTTGAAAATATTTGTGTAACTCTGTTTGCATCACTGTATATGTCCATATATTTCTGCTTTTTTCAGAACGATCTTGAGGTCATTCAGAGCTCCTGGGAACTTAAGCTATATTTTTCTAGTAAGTTATTTCAGTCTTCTAAGTCCAATTTAAGTATAAACACAGTTTCCATGCACAGCAGGTTTACAGTATCTCTGTTTGCTTATGTTAAAAGTTACCGGCTACCCAGGTCGGTTCAGCCACTCAGATTGCCCTCTTCAATAAACATTCTGACACCACTTTCAGGTTTTGAGTGTGTGTGTGTTTTGAGGAACATGTCATACTGTGTGATGGATTGCTTATTCCATTCCTAGCCTTAGGTGGGAAGCTTTTGGGGTTGTGATGTGTCACAGACCTGATCTTGTTAATGTACCTGGAACAGTCGAGTGCATTGTCACGGGAAAACACATTTTGGGGTGCTCTGATGTTGCAACTTAGACTTGTTGATTTTTTTGTTGGAAAATCTTCTTTGTGAGTATGCCAGCTGAACTGAGGGTTTAACAGGCTGAGACTGAGGAGCTGCCTTAGTGTTCCCATTTTGCAGGTGAAATCTGAGTGAGAAAATAAATAGGAAAAATATGTCCTGCATAGTGGGACTACCATTCACCACCTGGACCTGAATTTCATTACTGTTCTTCATTAAGGCCTAGCTAACCTGTGCAGCAAGTGCCTTTACATTTGCTAGTCCAAGAACAATCCCAAGAAGGAAATTCCCCTAAGTTCCCACTTATTCAGATGGATAGTAGCGAAGGAGGAAAAACTTCTGGATGGGTGAAATGCACTCCTGCTTTCCTGTTCCCTTTCACTGCTTTCGTGGCTTGCCTCTGCTGACTGGAATAGTGATTCCAGCCTAGCTCTAAGTGCACTGGCTTCACAGCAATAATTATGAGATGATACAATGCAGAGATGCTGCTCAGCAGCTCAGCTCAGGGGTTGGGAGAGCTCTGTTTCCACATAAAGTCCCACCAGGGGATGTGCCCACCATGCACACGCCACTTTTTCTGGAGTAACTTGATTCCAAAGGAAATGGAGAGACCAGGCATGTTTGCTCAGTCCGAGCGCTGCCCCAGCTTCTCTGTTGGGTGTTACTTCACATCCCTGTGTGTCTGCTCCTTTTTAAAGTAGCAGTACTAGTGGTGTTCCTCCAGAAACTTGGGAAAACAGGCATCCATAATTCCAGAGTGTCCAATGACTCTGTTCATGTCTATTACCTTCAATGAGAAGATTATGATACTTAAGTTTAAGCTCACGTTTAACTGCCTGCCAAATCTCTTGGATTTGATTAGCACCACTCCATTAAGTATCATTTACATTTCTATGATACTGTCCCTAAATCATCAGTTCCCAAACTTCTTATATCCTGGGTTACTCTTGGCTGTCACAGCTTCTTTGCAGAGCGCTATTCAGGTTTACCATTGCACTCCTAACTGAAATAGCTACCGCTGATATCCTTCCACAAACCAACTGCCTCATGCCATCCCATCTTCCTTGCTAAGTGACACTGTTAATTTGACTCCCAGAAACCAGGAATGTGTCAGAATGACAGGTTGCATTTCATTACATTAAATGCATTCCTTTTCCCCCCTTAACAGTGGCTTCTGTGCTGTATGTTGTTTTCTTGCATTTTAAAATAACAGATGTAAGGATGTGAATGCTACCGTGAGTGATTTCCTCATGAGTTCTTTATTTCCTGGAGCTGCTGGTCTCCTGTTGTAAAATACTAAAATCTAGATGTTTCACCCACACAGGCTCTGAAGGCTCTGAGAATGGTTTGTGTAACAGTCTAATAAACAACCTAATAAAGAAAGCAAAAAGCTGAGTAGAACTTTGTTCCTTTCCTGGAAAGGAAGATCAGCAGAGTACGTCAGCAGGCAGAGAGAGAAAAAGGAGAAGTGTCCTGTCTGGAGCTGAAGAGGCTCAAGGGAAGATTCACAGAGATTTCTTACAAGAAATGAAATGTTAACATTAGCGTTAAAAAGGAGTTCTTTCTGCAAGGTAAGGTTCTTTGTTTAACAGACTTCTCTCCAAAGCAGTGTTTGCCCTGTGTTACTTCGTGAGTAACTTATATTACCAGCAAAGTACCCAAATATTTTTTTTTTTTTGGCATTGCACTTTTAAAAAAATCCCCTTGAGCTTGAAGTTTCTGCCGACACAGTCCTTCCCTTCCCCTTCCAGTCACACAGTCCTTGGGCATACACTCTGCAGAGGGTCAGGTTGCATCCTCATTAGCAGTTTGTTTTATTGCTGTTTGCTTTGGGACACAACCGGGAACGTTCCCGTCCAGAGCCTGGTGCTACTGCCCTTCTGCTCGCGGAGGCTCCGGGAGCCAAGCACACTCTCCTACCTCCACCTGCATGCAGGTTTACCGTGAGTGGAAAACCAGGAATGTCCCTTGCAGTACTTCCCTCTTCCTGCTGGAGCGTAGTGAGGTGCCTGAGCTGTTGGGTTCATTCATGCACAGTTAGGCAGCACGTTTTCCTTAGCGATTTCTGTGTGTGTGAGCATCTGCATGTGCTTTTAATCTCCATCAATCCCTGCCAGGATCACTTTGCTCTTTGACATGCCATGGCTCATGAACAAAAAATCATCAGGTCCTGAGCGTTTCTTATCTCCAGAGGACTCCTCGAGATATTGCAGAGTATCATTACTTTCTTATGTCTTTTGACAGTTGTGAGTTGTTACGGTAGTAGTAACAGTAGTTACTAAGATACTACAAATATGGAAGCCTCAGGAACTAGAGGCACACTGACTTGCAATTCTCAGCTTTCATTTTTAAAAGACAATTTCTAACCCTCGTGGCTACAGAAAAAAAGAAGGGCAGAAAATGAAACAATGACAAACCTGTCGTTTGTGAACTGTTAAGCACAGGTCCTGTGCCAAGGTGATGCCACATATTTGGTAGAAAGGCTTTGCTGTTGGGATGACAGATAACATGAATGCCCAGCTCTGGGCAGCAGAGGCTGCTGAAGCCAAGGGGCACTGGCTGACCCAGGATCCGGCTGTGTGCCCAGTTCAGCCTGTCCAGCTGCAAATGACTTGGGATACCAGTAAAGCCATTTTCCTCTGCCTGGAAGCTGCTTCCAGAACTTCCTCCTCAGCTCCCATGTGCAGTTTTTGTTAAGATCACATAAAGTATCAGGAAGGCTGGACACCTTTGCTGCACATGCTTAGAGAGAAAGGTGGGTGGAAGTGTCCAAAATTCAGCATATTTTGTAAACTCATGTTGGAAATCCTTACAGTTGACAGCATGAAATCTTATCCTCTTCATGTGGGTCATCCTTGCATTGCCACAGAGATGTTAGTTTTGAGTGCCTTTCTTGGTATCAGATGCTTGTTCTTTCCATAATGAAGTGGCTGTTGTGAAGTTTGCCTTCTAAGGTTTACCCCTTAGGCTCCTGTGGAAAAGCAAGCCTGAAGCTGCCAATATCTAACTTTTAATTATTATTCAGTTCTGGGGCATAACCACCCTGGTTACATTCATGAAAGTCAGGAATCATGCTTATGCAATTCTTTTGGCATTGTAAATAGAGCCCTAGAGAAATTTGTTTTGATTTTAGTAGTAACTTTTCTGAGCGACGCCTTTTTTTTTTTTAATAAATTATTTACATTTCAATTAACAAATATAAAGTTAGAGGTCTGCACTGCAGTACATAACATTATGTTGCAGCAATTTTGTTCACCATCAGTTGGTCCAGAGCTGCTTTAATCCCATGAATAGCCTCAATCTGAAGAAGCTGGAGCAATTATTCATGTATGGATTTGCAGAACTGGGTTTGTAAGGACTGACAGCAGGAGCAAGACAGGCGTGGTATCTATCACTGATGTGCAGCACAGTGAGTTAAAGAAATATTTCAGTTTGTTTGCCTTAGATGTTTTCATTAGCTCCTCCTTGTTTTGAGAAACACAAAGTGTGTCTCTCTTAATGAGAGCAACCATCTTGGTCTTTGTGAAGTTAAGTACTGTCTCCTGACTGTAGTAGGAAACTCACCTGTGTCTAGTAGAGTAGTGTGATTTCTCAGAAGAACTGACATGTATCCATCTGCCTTGTGAAATAAAGGTCTGATAAAAAGCTCTTTTTTTAGTGCATATCATCATTAAAAGCCTTGAACTAAATATGGTAAGAAAAAAAAATTAAACATATTCAGTATAAATATAGATATGTATATCATGACATGTAAAATTGATCTATCTAAAAATACTGGAGGGAAAAAGCTCTTCAACATAAATATGCAACTAATATGTCAAATAGTCCTTAAGATATTCACAATGTAATATGACAAGTTGCAATATGGTATAAAATAGAGGGAGGTGGGTGAGAACTTGGGAAGTCAATTCTCATTTCTAGCTTTTCAGCTGGGGGAAGAACAAACACACAGCCTGTGAAAAAAATAAGAAACAATATGCATGCAAAATTTAGATACTTTTATATTATTTTAATTACTATCCAACAAATGTTGCCTACAGCTAGCAGAGTGAAAATGATTAGAGGGAAGGCTTTGATTTTTCAATTAACTTCTCTCTAATGAGGGAAAAAAGAAAATGATAACACTGTGTTGCTTGCATTACAAAACCACGTACAACTAATATCTGGATCTCATTATGCTGGAAACTGTTCAAATACAGGTAGAAAAATGGTGTCTTTCACAAAAAAAAAAAAAGCAGCAAACTAATTCATACAAAAGAACAAACAAGATGAACATACAGTAACAAGGAACAGCTGAAGGAGAGGAAAAGATCAAGAAGAATCTTCTTTTGTTTGCCACATATGTATGCAATAGAGCTGGAAGGAGAAAAGTATTTTGATTTCTCAGGGAACCTTGATGTTCCAATAGTTTGAAATTGCCTGTAAAAGGGACTGGAGCCCGAGCTGTGGGATACTTGAATGTTGGCCATGGCTCTAGCCATGACCCTGGTATCTCTGAGCTCCCCAGTGACCACGACACTGTGCTGTGCCTGGTAGCCTGCCCTGGACTGTAGGCATTATAAGTCCAAGTGTCCTTAATCTTCAGGCAGTTTTGTTGGAGCTGTGGGAACTGGAAACCCTGGTCCTCAGGAGAGTACCAGCTGGGCTGCTCAGAAGCTGGGGCTGGCATAACTCCAGTGGAAGCTTGCCTGTTTTCCAAAGGAATTTAATTGAATACTTGTCTGGATGAAATCTTTCTGTTTGGTAAATTGAGACATTCCAAAGGAAAAGTGTAGTCAGAGGGGTTTTATTCCACCAGATGTAGGGAGCAGGTATCTGGCTTCTATTTTGATATATTTAAATATAAATACATGTATGTGTGATTTATGTGATAGAAAGGTAAAGAGACACAACTGGCCATTTTCCTGCCTCCTCTTCATTAGGCATACTATATTATTTTCGTATTTATTTCTGTTGTACCAATACTTAGGAATCCAGAACTTTATTGTGCTCATCATTGGTATCAAATCACAGAACAAAACAGCCTAAATGCTTTAGTGAGATTCATTAGAAGTGTGTTGGAGGAGAGCTCAGAGGAAGGACAGGGTAAGTGCTCCACAAGTTACTTCAGGGGGTTGTAACTTTTCATCAAAAAGCATGTGATTGAAGGACAGCACGGACAATGATTTGGCTATGGCAGTGAGGGATATGGGCTGGAGATACAGAGCAGCAGGATTTCATTATCAGTGACTTGAAGTCAGGAAGCAATATAAGGGTTGGACTGATTGAGTTGAGGCGATTGAGCAAGTAACCTGCAAGAAGTTGAGCTGATGTGTTGTTGAGAGCTCACTGGAATGTTAGTGTTTGGGTCTTTAAAAGATTGGGTCTCCAAGAGATTTGGTCTCCATAAAAATCAAAGTTCTGAAAAACAAAATCCTAGGCATTTTATACTGGACTCTCAAAACTGTTCTCATTGACATTTTCCTAACTTGTGAGTGCTTGACTTTGAAACCTTGATAATTTTTTTTAATAAACATTCTACATATTTAGACATTTTCAGTTCTTTGGTTTAGTTCAGAAAAAAAATAAAACCACAAAAATCAACCCTTCCTCCTCTTTCCTATTTGTGAACCATCTTTCTGGATTTATTATTTTGTGCTGTGTTCTTGGAGGCTGCAGTGAAGGTTTCCAGAGCATTTCAATTGCAGATGTGGGCATTAGTATGCTCACAGTAAAACCGAGCCCAGGGATATCCAACCTTAATCTCTGTCGATCTCCTGGAGCAGCCTATTCTCACTTTATTTTTGCAATGCTCCCTCTCTTAATGCCTCTTCCTTGCCTGCAGCCACTTCATTAGAAAGCCTGCAGAGTGGAAGAGGTGGATGTGTTTAATGTTGATGGCAATCAAAACCAAAGGAAAGACACTGTTTGTTTGGCCACCTGCTCTTGTGTGAGGATGTTGTACCCCAGCTGAGCAAGGCGGACAAGGCACGGGGTGTTAGGTATGTTAAGTTGGTTTGTGCTGTGCAGGGCATATCGTTGCTTTCAAATTGATAGGGAGCTACTTAGTGCATTGCCTTTCTGCCTAGACTAAATCCTAGATTCTCATAGCTAAGCAGACTGTATGAACAAAATGCCCTCCTCCATCAGGGTCAGGAATTATACTGTTTTAACCATAGTGTTCTATAATAACGACTACAGTTTTCTACTTGGTGTTTTAAAGATATGAAATCCATGCATGCTAACATATCTGGATGAGAGATTGTCCTGACTTAGAGCCAATTTTTGGCAGAGACAATAGAACAGACTCACAAACAGGTGGTTCTCATCACTGGGTGCATAATGCTGTGTGTATGCATGTTAGCCCTTGCCTAGCGCCCTGATGCTGTAGAGAAGGCAATTTTCCCTGGACATAGATTGGGATGTATTTGCTGGAGAGGGTAACTAAGCACTTCCTTCACTGAGGCTTCCTGCTTGGTACCTGTATAAATATCTCTAGGCAAGCAGGTAAACCAACAGCACATAATCTGTCACTGCTAAGGACAGCATTGCTGTTCTGTGTACATAGGAAAGGGAAATGCGTTTAGAGGGAACGTGGATGTTCTGTTCTTCATTCATGTGTGTCTAAATTCTAATCTCTTTCAGTGTGCCATAAATCCAAAATAACTAACCGAAGTCAGTGCAGTTCCTGGGGATTTGTGCTACTGTAAATGAGAACAGAATGGTAAATATTTTTCTCCCTCTCTCTCCTAATAGTGAGAAGAAAAGCTAGATTGTCAGCCTGACTGTACTTCTTTGCTTTTCTTTGCTGACACTGTCATAAAATGGACATCATTTAAACATTCTTTATTTTTTATATTTGGAATATAACAGAAGGAGAGCCTTGATGGCTTTTTATTTTACAGAAATATAAACATTAAAGTAATTTTTCTTTTACACGTGTTAGGAAGCATAATTTACTTGAAAGGACCCTATTATATACTCAGTCCTGTATTTGTTTATCTAATTGAATAGAAGAGCATTTACTGCAGTTTCAAAGTTAAGCCAATAAACATTTGTCTTTGTATTGCAGCAGCGATGTTTGACAACTGGGTTGGGCAACACCCATTTTAACTTGAGTTTATTTTATAGTATTGACGAAGCTAAACTCCCAAGTACATTTTCACTCCCTTACTTTTGCGCTGTTGCCATAAGTTGGGTATTCGGCAAAAGATGCTGAAAACCTTTCATACAAGTTGCCTGTGTTACTTACATTATCGTTGTTCCCATCACCATTAGGTCGTCTGACAACTCTAAATTTTGTTTCACATATCCCTGGATACCCTTGTTGTGTGCAACAAGACGTGGAGATATGAGCAGCGGGATTTTAAATGGTTTATAATTCCACTTAAAATCAAGAGGAAAGGAGTGGAAAACAAACAGAACCTTTTTCTCTTCTGTGCCATGTTCACACCAAAACATCTGTCCATCAGCTCTACTTCCTTCAAGTCCAGGAACACCGTGGTTATGGGAGTGCTTAAAAAGCCTGCAATTTTACTGTCAGAGGATGCCGTTGACATTCCTAGACATGAAAATACTTAAGATTGCTGTATGCTGGTTTTTGGGTTTTTTTTTTTACTCTATAAATGGCATTCTGAACTGTGCTGCCTGTATCAAATAGCTCCTGGAACATCCCTCCTAATCAGTTCCTTTTGGGAGCAGGATCGTCGGGCTCGTTCTGAAGCCGTGCCAGTGCCGGCAGTGCATGGGGACTACAGATGAGATCTTTGTTACAGAAGCATGAGATCAATTCACCATTCCGGGCCATGTAGTAAATGCATTCCTGGCTGAATGTTACATCGTTTTTATTTTCCTGGGACAGCATTGCACTGTGTCTCCTCTCTGAAAGAGCTATGTTCATTAGATACAGGAAGTCCTGCTAATCATCCATAACGTTACATTAACAGCTGCTGGTGCGTCTTTGAATGCCCAGTGATGAGGGGAGAGTTTGCAAGAGATTTGGTGCTTCTTTGCTGTGATTGTTTTCTTCAGCATGCTTCAGAATCCGAAGTTCTGTAAAAAAAAAGGGCAGTTAATCCTTAGGGTTGTGAGGAAAACTTTTAAAACATGCACCAGATGGAAATCAATGCAGTAGTGTCTTGCAAGCAGACAGATAGGCTGAGAAGAAATCTGAAGTCTGATATTATTTGGATTGAAGGAAAAAGAGCTGCAAAGCAGTCATGCAACTTAGATATCATCGATACAGAATATGCAAGTCTGCAGTGAGCTCTGTCTCATTTCATATCGTTGACAGCTTTGTTTTTGTCAGTGGCTCAAGATAAACCCAATTTTCTCTCCTGTTGATTTGTGCTCCCTTTCTTTTGTATAGACAACTTCCTTTGGCACATGATAGCTGACTCAGGAACAGAGCTGACCGGAAAAAAAAGATTTCCAGTCTATAGACAATAAATTTATACTTCTGCCCTTGTTTTATGCACATTTTTTTACGAAAAGAAAAAAAAAAAAAGAGAGAGCAAAGAACATGATTAATGAATGGCGAGATGTTTGATTTGAACTGTTTTGACATGTCTGAAACCCTTATGTTGGAGTGGATAAGCCTGGTGTCTGCTTTATGTGTAGTGAAGTCTTCAGGAGTCTGTCCTGGGTGCCATTGGTTACTCCTTAGCCCCAGTTTGGGATCTTTGACACTTCTCTGTAGATGAGATATAGCAGGATTTCTGCACATAATTCTCCAGAACAATCCATTGTTCATGTCACCAGGATTCCTGCTTGTCCAACTCCAATCCAGTTTATGGGACAAACTCTCTGCTGACAGTGTTACTGCTTTTGGTAGAGGAAATATTAATCCAACATCCTCCTGGTCATAGCAAAATTAATGGTAAAATAAATCCCAAGGTGGTTTACAGTGTTTCGGAGGAAAAATACATAGTAAATCACATCTTGTGCTCTTGAATCCAGATGATTCCCCAATGTCAGCAATGAACAGGGGATGTGGTTTCAGGGAGCTGGATATTCCATGTGCCACAGAGGCGATGTGGGCCAAAAGCACATGAAAGCACATTCATTCCTGGTCCTTCCAACACAGGAAAGTGCCCATAACCATAACAACCTGCTAAGGAGTGAGAGCTCTGCCAAATGAATAGCACAGAGCTGATAGCAACTGCTGGCTAAAACAGGTAGGCAGCTGGTATCCATGGATGGCATGGAGGGGAACTGCCCTAAGAGATGGCAAAGGTAAAACAGTAATAATCAAAGAAATGCCCATCTGATGAGTGTAGATATTTGCATGCAGCACCTTCCAGCACACCTAGGTAGGTGCCTCACAGCTCTAGGTTGTTGATACTCTGCAAGACCATACATGGTACCATTTGCTTTAATAGTAGCAATTAGTGGGCCAGTACAATAAACAGTGATTTTATGAAAATGAGGACTGATCCATTCACAGATGGATCCGAGACAAAGATTGAATGCCATGCTTGTCATCAGTCAATGCACTCCTCAAGGTGTTCAGTGTCCAGTGTATGTTTTGCCAGATATTGTTATGAGATCCTTACAACAAACCATTTATTTTTGCACATTAGCTGCATTGCAGGTAGCCTGGGCTGTCAGTTATACCTGCTGTATGTTCTAGTGCAGGCAGGCAGAAGAGCAGGTCCCAGAATGTGCTCACAAAAAATCATTTTGTCCCTCATTTTTGCTTGATTCACCCTTGCAGTGAGATGCCATATGGCATTGCAATAGGCAGAGTTAGCAGTAGGAAGCTACAGAAAGGCAGCTTTAAAAGAGAAATTCATTCACCATTGGAGTACAACTTCCAAGGTAAACCGTCTCATGGTGGCTGATAGTTAACTTGGTATTTTTTGGAAGTTCATAGACAAGTTGATAGATTCTACCAAGTCTCAGCTGTTATGTACTGTGTGATGCAAGGCAAGTGGGGGGTTATCTGGGGAGAAGTGCATGGCAGAAAACACATTGGTTCCAGTCCTCCACTATCTCCTGTCTCCTCTTCCCTGGTGTCCCTCCTGGTTCCCAGCAGGGAGTCTCAGGAAGACAAACTTCAGGCACCTTTTGTACCTGCAGTTCGGTGACAACAGGGCTGCTCCCTTGGTATTCAAGGTGGTGTAGGGGAAAGAGGACTTAGGTTTCATGTTTCTGCCTCTTCACCCTTCTTTTTACCCTCACCTCCCTTGATTTTGGGAGTTCCATGCTGCTGGGAGACAAGGATGAGAGATCTGGCTTTGAAAGAGATGAATCCTAGAACAGAACAGGAGCCTTCAGGCTGTTCTTTCTGCCTGGTCACAGGGAATACAGTCAGTCTCTGCCGTCACCGGATGCTACATCCAGACAGGACAAGATGTTTGAAGCCCTTGAGTGTTGTTAGTCTCCTGTCAGCCAACAGCACAAAAAATGTAGCACTCGAGCTCCAAGTCCTGGAAATCGGCGTTGATTTAATGAGATTTCACAATAAATAAGCATTTCAGTTTCCCTGCACTATGAGTCTTTAAGGATTTTGAGCTTTTCTGTGCAAACTTGGAGGCTTGAAATGAATTATTTAGGTGAAAGATGAGTCTTTCTTATGATTATGATTTCTTGTCTTTGTATACTTAGACACCCATTCCTGTAGGATAAAGAAACATATCAGAAGACTTGCTTTGGTATCCTTGAATCTGGAAACAGCTGGTTTTTTTAAAGCTGGATGCTGTTGTACCAGAGAATGAGACTGCTGTGAATCCTGGGTTTAGCTGCAGAAGTAATTTTAACAGGCGCCCACATGTGTTTAATAAAGCCAGATTTCCACCTTTCCAACTGCAGCTTTAGTCACAGCAGCATATTTTGTAGTTCCCTCTCAAGCTGAGCTTTATGTGATAGTAATGGCAATGTTGCTGAAGCAGGAAGAGTCGAATCAAACACCATTGCAATCAATCTCACAGTTCCCAGCTAGCAAACTGAGCAGGAAAGTGTTAAATCTCCTCCAGCAACGCTGTATGGGAGACCTCCAATCATCTTTACCAAGTAAAGTGGATCCTCCAAATTAGGTCATCTGTTTGCTTCATTCTGAAAGATTTTTATTAAAATGAAAAAATGTTTTCTGTTTCTTGTCCCAGAGAGAAAACAAACATTGGCATCTAGAGTGGTGGAAGACAAACACTTGGTGCTGGGCAACTTGATTAAAGTGTATTCCTTGTAATGAGCGGTGCCTCCCTTATCCTGCCATTGTGTTCAGACAAGGAAAAAAAAAGGAGGGCCTGCCCTTTCCCATTGTATAGTCACATTTTCCAAGTGCAGTAAAAATGGGTTTTATAAAAAGCCCTAAAAAATAAAAAAAAAAAAAAAGAAAAAAATGAACTCTGTCTTTTAGTAAACCACTGAAGCAACTCTTCAACAAAAACAATCTTGTGCACCTTATATATAGAAGAACTCCTGAAATTAGTGCTCCATCTAACCTACCAGAGAAGGAAGATCATACTGATAAAAAAGGTTTGGGATAAATTTTTGTGAGCCTTCCTTAAAGGCTTGCTACTAGAATCAAAGCTGAATTTTACTTGGGGAAGGTAATAAAGGAAAAAGTGATTTGCAGTAGAAGACTGTGTTTGTACTGTTATATTTTTATCACTGCTATCACCAATACCAACATCTACATTCATCTACCCATGTACATTAACCAGCAGTCTACTAACATATTAACAGACGTTATTAGCTGTAATAGCCCAGTTCAGTCAGATTTAATGGGAGAATCACAAAGTCTCTACATCATGTTTGCCATTACCCAGAGAGAGTTGCTTGTGGGCATTCACCTGCGTGCAAACTGGGCAGGAAAAATTAAAACTGTGCATCATATGCTTGCATTTTGGAAACAGTAAAAAGAAGCTGTATTAAGTAGACAGACACAGGTATCTTCAGAAAAAAAAAATCTACAAAGAAAACCTGAGTCTTAGGCTAAGCCATGTCCTCAACTCTGTTTTGTGGCACTTCTATTTGTTTTAAAGACTCAGCATGGATTTTCCTTGGTGTCTTTATGTGCTGAGTATTGCTGTATTGGTTCCACCACCACCAGACTCAGTAAACAAGGATGTGCCCAGGGAAAAACAGACATGGTTAAAAAGATCTGTGTTGCCAGCTAAAATCTGGTTAGGTTAGTGTGGGCTTCTAGCAGCCAAAATAAAACAGTTGTGCAGGGCCAAGAATTTCAAGATAGAGAGGGCTGGAGGAATTCTAAATATGCTACAGAAGTGGAAGCAACAGGACTTGGCAAAATCCTTGGTTGAGATAGAGAAACAACGTGTCTTGCTAGCCAAACAACAGGGTGGTGTTGAAAGAGAGAGTGCGATGGCAAAACCCTTGGGCAGAGAGAGGATATCCAGGAAGGAATGTTTGAGATTTGGACCTGGATGGAGATTAAAAGCTGGCTCTAATGAAATACTCATTTGCTCAGACATTTGGTTCACTGTAAATATAAATTCTTGATCTAAAATTCATCTTTAGTATGATCAAGGGATCTGAACTGACCAAGTAATTCTGAGATCCAACAAAAACGCAGCACTCTTGAGTTATAAAAAGACAAATCTATGTACCTCCATACTTACAAATATGTGTGTTAAATGGAGATGCTTTTGACATGATAGTCTAAATAATAGAGACAAATATTTCGTACTAGTATAGTATTTTACAATTACAGTGAAGAATTTAATTTCCTTATGCTTTGGTTCTGTATTAACACATTTGTTTTTAGATTTTTTCTTTTCTTCCCTGTTTTAGGGATAATTACATTCCCCTTAGCTGCTTCACTAATAGAAAGAAATTTATCTGTGGAACCTGCAGCAGAGAAGCTTAACACATAAATGCTTATGCCTAATTGGCAAGAGAATTAGCAAAGTGATGCAGATATTTTTATAGTCCCCAATTACACACTAATGTGTATTGATTGAGAGAGAAGCAGTGCACGTCCCAATTTCTCAGCACAAAAGAAATATGCAGTCAGCCAACATGGCATTTTTGCTGTCTGTTTTTCTTTGTTTTTAGCACCAAGTCCAATATAAAAGGCAGGTACTTTCAGTTAATTAAAATCACACATTTTATCCAGGAACACATCAATAGATAGGCGTGTAAAAGGTAGAGATTCTATCTCACTCAAAGAGAACATGGGTTTGGTTCACTCTTACTCTTTGAATTTGTGTTTGTGGCTTATTACCGTTGTAATCAACAAAATATAAATCTCATTCTAGGCGCTTGCTTGTACCTGACGGCTCCGAGGGAGCATTTTTACAGCGGGACCCCCTCCATCCAGACCCCTGGGCTGCTCAGAGTCTTTTTGTCTTCTTGTGTTGGAGTTATCAGAGCTCACAGATTCAGCACTGGGGTAAATCAGCAAAAACTATCCCCATGTTGTTCTGCTAATGTCTGGCATGCAGGGCCTGGGCAGCAGTAGGAGAAGAGATGCACGTGCCCCGCAGGGCCTGGAGCCCGATGAAGGGCGGAGACACAGCTCGTGCCAAAATATGCAAAGAATTGAAATGAAGATTCTCCTAACCCTATACAACAGGCATTTTTAAAAAATGCCTAGATCTCTCATCAAAGTAAAATGTAATTAGGGGTATTATTGCATGCCTTCTTAATTGGAATGGCTTGTGACAGAAGTATTTGGGAGGAAAGCAAAGTGCAAGCATTGTGTGTGCTCGGCTCTGTTGGAAATGCTGCCTGGTAAATCCGTGTCCACGCAGAGCAGCTGAATGGTGAGGGTCAGTGGGACTGCCCAGGTGCCCAAAGTGATTCATGTGCAGAAAGATTCATGTGCAGGGCTTATGCTGTAATCACAGTAAGACGCTGTTAAGATTCCTCTGGACTAAACGAGAGTATGTCACTTCCCTGTGAACAGTAGGAAGAACGTTAATAAGCCATGCATAACTGTAAGTGACACCTTTTCTCCAGAAGTATAAAGGAGTGATCATGTTTTTTGAAATTATTGTCCCAAGCACGAAGTTGATGATGTCAGCAAAAGAACGAGCGAGTTGCAGCCAGTTTGGAAAACTTTATTCCCATGATACCTTGAGAGTAAGACACTAGTAAATGGATGGGAAGAATTCCCATAAACAGGGCAGTGGAGAGAGACTGTAGACAGGATTTAGGCACAGTCAGGGAGAGAATGACACCAGGGGGATAAAAGATTCCTACATTCTTCTGGTGCGATGGATCTGCACTGCCATGGCCAGAGGAATAATGTCCCAGTGGACTGCTCACCCAGACAGTCTGGCCACAGGCCAGGTATTAATTTCTCTGGGTTCCTGTGCGGGAGCAGGGCAAGTGAAGAAAAGTGTTAGAAATTAAAATAAGATGAAGACGTTAATGTTGTCCACCGCAGGGTTTCTTCTTAGGCAGCATGCTGCTTGCACAGCCCCAGAGTAAATGTAGAAACAAGTTTGTTATGTTTCATCTGTGCTACTGCTGATTTTCATATGATTAATAAAATATTCTTTTTTTTTTCCCCTTTAATACGTATTCTGTAATACACAGGGGAGTGTAGCTGGAAAGATTTATTTAAATGCCATTCATTGAAAAGAGCTGTTGCTCGACATTCAATAGTTAAATTATGAAGTATCGGACGCTGGAGTAATAAAAACCTACTTGCTTTGATCTTGTAGTTAAAAAATGATTAAAGTATAGAATTGCATGTGCTGACATTAGACCTCCACCCACAGAGAGATTTAAAGCTGTCGGGGGAAAAAGGAAATTTGAAAGACAGCTTAAATATAATAATTCAGAAATTGAGCTGCTTTGTTATTTCAAATATGGCCGGAGTAAAAGGGATATTTCATACTCTATTTGTTATATTAGATCTAAGAACCTTATCCTGGGACGTTTCCTCTTGCGTGCAACCAAAAAGCTGAAAATTGCTAAGAAGAGGTAGCACAGGAGAGATCTGTGTTTCCATGTTGTCTATTGAACTCAGTGCATTTACAGCCTTGAGGATTCCCTCTTCCCCTCCTGCTACCTCCACCCTGAGCAAGGTGACTCCCGAGTGCTGCAAATAGAAAAGGCTGTAGAATTCAGTAATACAGTTTGCAGGGATGAAAAGCTTTCTTCTTTTAATTGTATGCATATTGTCATCTCCCAGGCACATGAAATTACCTTGTGGAATTGCAATTATGAACTTATTACTGCTTTATCTAATTGTTAAAGAATACAGAGACTTGTTGAGTTGGGTTTCTGGCCCCTGACATGTAAATTGCTCCAGCGAAGGCACACCCTTACACCCACACACAATCCTGATTTAAGTCAGTAGGAAGCCTCTGGTTTTGCATAAGCATTTTGTAGCCAGTATAGAGACTTAAAAAAATGTATTGGCTGATGCTTGCATGATTACATCTGCCCAGCCAGGCTTCTTAATTCTCTTGTAGTGACGGCTTTGCTAATGCAAAGTCAATATTTGATCTTGCAGTGGCCTTGATTGTATAGATAATTTTGATTCTCTGGCCAATTACAGACCCTTAGCATTTTGTCAAACATTCTTCAGTAAGAGGACTTCTATGATAAAAAACCACGGTAGAATTCATTACAAATGACCCTGGAGATCAGACAGAACATTAGATCAGTGAATTGGGTTTCACTAGCGCTGCTTCATTACTATCAACGTTATGATCCTGGTCAGAAATTGCAGTTTGACTGATGTTAATGCTGCTGTTCTCTGAGAATAAAGACCCAGAAAACACACCAGTGTCATCTCTGGGACATGAGATATACTAGGACAAGGAGATTCCAAGACATCTTTCAGGAGTCAGCTTAATTTACGCAGGGTTTTTAGCATTTTAGCATTTGAATTGCCTCTCATGTGGCCGTGCCCTGCTCTTCTTCCATGGTATTCTTTACCAGATGTTCATTGCTGAAAACATGTTGTTTTTAAGGATCAGTAAGATTCTTGAAACTCACTGTTTCAATGTGCATTGCCCTTCTCAATATCAAAGTTTAAACAGAGTGTTGCCTGCTGGAGTGGACAAGAAGCTCATTTTGTCCTTCCAACCAGCAAGGATCCACTTGCCATTTGAAGAGGTCCCAGACTGCTGCAGGATAAACTCCTGAGGCACCAGAGTAGTCTTTTGGGAAAGCTATGCTCATCATGCCCATGTGGACAAGGGAACCTTCCAACCATGGAGAGTTTCTCCCATGTTCTTTGCAGGAAGGAGAATTCCTTTCCTGATCATCTGCAAAGCACTCTGAGATCCCCAGGGAGAGACAAATTCAGAAGACAAAAATACTGTTAAGCTCTCAGATTCTTCTGTCTGAAGGTTTGTTTCCTGGATAATTTTGAATTTTCTTTCTTCCATGGGATGGAAGGCGCTCCCAGAGACAACAACCTGGCATGATGAGGCAGAGTTGGCCTCTTGGAAGTGCAGGTGTGTTCTCCAGCATCTCAGTCCCTTTGGGGCATTGAGGAACTGGATCTCATTAGAATCTCACTTATCCTTAAGTAATTCTTAATAACAACTGGAAGTAGAAGTGTAAAAGCATGAGGTAAATAGGGGATGTAGTAGTGGTGCATAGCACATGGATTAGGTATAAATGGGGGAAAAAGTGACAGTTCCACAGAAAAGAGTAGCAAAGGAGATCTCCATGTTTGGCCAGCTTCATTGGCACTGACTCTGGCTCCAAGGGTATGCCCACAGGGAAATGAGCACTCTCAGGCAGAGCTGTAAAAAAGAGGTACCCAGTCAGACTTGTGGAGAACAGGACATCATATGCCCTTGAGTTCCTCTGAAAATTGATAGAATGAGGTGTTTGCAGTTCATTTCAGAGGACTAAGGTTTGTCTTGTGGTTTTACTACAGCATGGTGGAAAAGGAAAAATTTTAAATGGTCAATTCCTTTATGCCAAATGCAAATAAACAACGCTTTCATGTTAAAATAGCAAAGAACATCTTGAAGCTTATATCTATAGAAATAAACCTTCTAAGCTAATAGTAAATGACTATTTATAATTGCCTGTTGGGATGCCTGACATCAGATGGTTGTACTAGTAACATAAGAACGGTATCTGACAGGTTGGGAAAAACACATGGCAGGAGATGGGAATATTGATTTGTAGGCAAAATTTGGAAGGAGGGGGAGGGAGACAACGGCCAAGAATGTGCTTTACTTTTTAAGAAAGTGACATTCCTACCACCAAAACAAAAACTTGAGAAAGAAAGCACATTCCAAAATGATATCATCACATTCCTTCTATACAGACAAACATGCAGCACTGTAGCTGCTGTTTCCTGCATTTGTGATTTCCCTCAAAGAGTGTTTCAGTGAGAGATGTTTTCAAATAGGAAAAGAAATTCAGTTTCCATGTCCTTAGGAGCCTCTTGGCAAAGTTAGACCTTCTCTCTAAGACCAAAGTGTCTTAAACAACAATGTCTGTGTTGGCTAATACACCAACTTATAAATTTGTGATGGAGGTAGAAAGTAGGTGGCACTTTATAGAGAAGATCTATATATTGTGATTTCTAATGGATGCTTTAGGTTGACTAATAGACCCAACAGGAGATTTTTATTTGTATTGTACTGGAACAGAATCTACAAAATGTCTTGGTTTCCAGATTTGGATCTGTATAGGAGGCCTGTGAGGCTTAAGAGGATTTGTGTGGAAGTGACTCACTGAGTGTAGCAAACCACAGCAATACCTGACCAGGGATGTGGTGGTTCTCCATCATCAGGAGACTGGAGCAAGGCATGGTTTTTAAACCACCAGCAACCTCAAATTGACACCAGAGGGTTGAGCAGGAGCTTCTTCATGAGTTTCTCCACCTTGGGTTAATCCAAAATTCAGACTATCAGATCACGAGATCATGACAGCCTCTCTGGCCTCAAAATCTGTGTGATGACAAATCCATGAATTGCAATCATTGTCCAGATTGATGCTTCTATTGCTGGAGAAGGCATTCAGGCCTGGGGAGCTGTGAGTGCATGGGCTGCCAGAGCCAGAGATCCCTGTGGGGCTTTGCCTGTGCTGTACTGTTTAAGATGGGGAGAAAGGGACGAGGGGATACATTCAGGCTCATGTGGAAGTAGTTTACAGGCTGACAAACGTGTCTCACAGCAGCAATGCAGGCAGGCTTGCTGCAACTGCATGGCAGGTGACCTGCTGTTTATCTGCTCTCTGACAAATTCCAGTCTGGAATAACTCAGTGGTTTCCCACAAAGTTGACCCTGCTGTAACAGAAAGGAGAACAAATTCATGATCAATTAAGAAAATAAAAGTCTGAGATTCCTATGCTTTTTGGGAGTACAGATTGCAAAAACATGGCTCTGTGTATGTTATTGACAGAGTGTGTTATTCTGAATTCTGTTATTATTAATAACACAGAGTGTTATTCAGAAACCCTAAATTTTATCATCAACTATGGAATGAACATCTGGGAGATTTCCTTAATTATTTCCCCATATTCCTAGCTGCTGTCATTAGCATCCTAAAATCAGCATTCAGGCACAGCCACTAACCTCTTGCATGATTTCTGACAATCTAATCTTTTCCTTTCCATTTCTGTTATTTTTGGTATACCACATAGCTCTCACTGATTTCAAATGCAAGGGACAGCATCTGCCTCTGTAAGCATGAAGAGGTCTTGTTCTCGCTCCTGGTTGCAGTGCAAGCAATAATAAGGAACAATATTTATTTTTTAAAGGACAGACATTTACCCAATCCATGACTCAGGTCAGTAGCTCAATCCTTATACCAAAAAGGTACTTTTTGCACAAGTGATGCCAGATTATGGCATCTTCACAAACACCAGGGTCATTATAAACTCTCTCTTGGCTTCAAGATATTTTTTTGAGTGAGGAACCAACTACCACAGCAGAAACCTGATGATCTAGCTGAGAGAATTGCCATGACAAAACCATGCCCCTCATAGCCTTTTCCAAACTATTGCCCTGCTGATTACAATTTCTCTCCAAATCCTATTCTGCTTTTATATAGTGTGTGATCCTCCTTCATCCTGCTGCCCCCAGACTGACAGCTGTTCCTTCTGTCCTTGAAGCACTGAGGGAAGTGTATGACTGGCATGTAACTCTTCCTCCCCTCAAAGCAAATGACAAGGTTATATGGCAGTTCCATGTTTCCTTTGTTATCTTTTTGTTTGAAGAAATAGGAGTTGCACCTGACTAGGTCTGCAGAGGCATTCAATTAAACAAAGACATTTTATTTTAGCAACTGCTTAATGAAGAGGAAACCAATAGACAATCTTCTCTTCCTCTGGGTGAAGAAAGCATTGACAAGTACTATATTTAGTTGTGAACTATGCAACGTGCAAAAGGATTTTATTCAACTTATCAGGAAATGAATTCCCCTTCATTTCTAACAACTTGAACTTCAGGGAATGTGAGCAGCTCACACTGCACTGGAAACTTTTGTTCTTAAATGCATTTGTGTTTAAGGAAAAAAACAAACAAGAAAACCCCCACCCAAAAAACCCAAACAAACAGACCTCCAAACCAACCAAAACTAGGCCAAAGATAAAGCATTTTTAGACAAGCAATTCTTCTATCTAGGTCATCATTTGGGATACACTTGCTGACATAGGAAGGCAAGGTAGCTTTTTGCTCTTGTTCCTCTCAGTGCTAAGATAGCCCAGGGGCAGGGATGGCAGAACTGGACTGGATGAGGGACTGTGCAAAAGGAAATGGCATGTGCAATGGAGCTCCATCTCCATGGATAAGCACTGGCCTCAGTTATGCCAGACAATACTCCTGAACTACAGGACTTTGATGTATTTATTGCTCATGATGATTCATAAGACACTTGAGAAGACAACTGATTCCTCATATCCCAAAACAAGCTTCCAAGTCTGGGTAGCGTAGATGTAAACTGAGCTAATTAAAGGTAATTTTTTGTATGTGACAGGAAAAAGCTGATTACATCAAACCCTTATGGAGGGAGATAGGAGAATTTCCCTGAGCTACATGCTTTGCTGCTGAGAAAGTAGAGCTTGGCAGATGGAGGAAGATGGAACTGATTTCCAATTTAGCCTTCTATTAATGTTTTATGAATTTAAATTTAGCATAGTAATTCACTTTTCTGTAATCTGTGTAGGACTTCTATTTCCTTTCTATGGACTGCTAAATGGAATTCTGTAAAAATATCTGTGTATACACATATCAAAAGTCTCTCCTGTCCAAAGGAATGAGAGACTCCCAGTTCAAATTCCACATGAACTGCCCTTCCTACCAAATGAGGTTCAACATCCTCACTCTGTCAAAACTTCCTCTGAATGCTATGGCTTAGATCCAGGTCTGTCTGGGTCCAGCTTTTCAGGTACAGACGGGTAAGAGAGAGCAGAGGACACAAGTTGTTCTTCCTCTCCTAATCTGGCTGAGCAATTAGGCTTTGGCAGAGAAAGGGCGAGAGATGCAGTGAGAGTCCTTTCCTCCCCACTCTGCGTGGGCTTGAGCTACAGGTTGTGAGATTTTATCCAGTGCATTCTTATGGCACATGGGGCGTGCTCTGGCATCAGGCCATCAAGGCATAGTGATGGCATCCTAGGAAATCTCTTTAGAGAAATGCAGGAAAGTAAAATACATATCCACCAGCCCTGGGCACCAGGAACTATCTGAGAGATGGGTGCTGATTCATTCTGCCCAGGAAAGGTGCACGGAGTGCACAGCATGAATTGCCTTCTGCCTCTCTTCTCATTGATTATAGTTTAATTGTGTAGTGATTTGGCTTGGACTCAGCAACCTGACATTTAGGCAGGTGAAGCTGGGCAAAAAGCATTCAGCTCCAAAGATCAAGATGGAAACAACAGGTGATTCCTCTTGGGGCAGGTTTTATCCCTGTCCATGTCTCAGGCTTGATCCCCGGGAGCATCCTCCTGTGCTGCCAGGCCCTACACAGGTTGAGGGGCCATTGGGTGAGGAGTTAGTACATGCTGGCAAGTTAATTAGGGTTTTGGTTATAATGACATGAATCTAGAGCAGGTCTCCCAGAGCCAACAGCAGTTGTTCTCTGTGCCACTGACACTCAGAAATCAGAGAACAAAATGCTGTGAATTTGGGAGCTCCAATTAGCTGTTCCAAAAATGATGAAATCCTACGAGGTAGTGTGTCAGCCGAAAGCAGGCAGAAGGAATCCCAAAATATGAGCATGATTCTGTAACAAATCAGTAAGAGAAACAGACTGGGGAGGGAATTTTGCCCAGCAGGGTCTCCCCAGCAGGAAAGGAATCTTTATTTGGAGAAAAATGACTTCATTGTGTTGGTTGTAGCAGTTTTTCTTATCTTGTGCTGTTGCACAAAGAGACAAGAGGCGTCTGCAAGAAGGCCTAATATGCTGGTGCTAATTTAGGTGTTACTGGGTGTAAAAACACAATCATTTTAGAGCTGGGGTAGCTACTGCTGGTGGTTTAGCGGTGCATATCTCAGGCTCTGTCTGCTCAGCCCGGCTTCCTGCCGCTATCCGCCATTATGTATCAGCAGGAAATTACACTTTTATGAGTGATTTACCTTTAAACAAACACTACTACGCAAACAATATGGTATTGAATTTGGTGGTTTGCCTTTTAAGTATTGCAGTGAAAGACTGTAACAGCTGTCTAAGCTGATAACTACTACCTAGGGTAAGAATAATGTTGACTGAGTTATTAGTCAATTGTTTAACTAAATCTAGCTGCATCTCTCTCTTTTAACTGTGTGACATTTACGGTTTCTTTAAACAATATAGTTCCTTGAAACATGCATGTAACTGGTTCCTTGGGTGGGAACTTTATGGATAAAGAATTGTTTTGGAGATCAGATCACACTTCTAATTTAAATTTTCGTATTTTTGGGGGGGTTTATTTATTTATTTTTCCTAGCCAACCCCTGGAGGGAATAGTCTCCTAGAAGTGAATTTCCATGTGGCTTTTTAAGTTCAGCAGATGAGCTGCAACCACAACTTGTGGCTAACAATGACTAGATTGCACAGCTGGACAAATTTTGACAGAGACAGATTGAGACAATGTAATGAATCCACTGGATATCTACTGCAGTACCTTTTGTGAGAAGGTTTATCCTAAGATGGGAGGTCATTTTGCAAGGCGCTGAATACCTGCAGCCCTGGAGGAGACTCTCACGTCATTGCAAAATAGGGCACAGCATGTGAGGAGGTTGACCTTGCAAAATTCTTATTCTTTTTTTGAACAATCTAACTTCAAGCCCAGCTGAGACTTCCAGACTTCGAGGCTCCACAGTTTGGACCAGATCCAAGGCCCAGTGAAGTCACCTGGAGATTTTCCGTTGACTCCACTATGCTTTGGACCAGGCACTTTGAAAGGCTATTCCCATGAACTCAAATGCCTGAAGTCAAACACGGCTTTACACAATTGAAAATCACCTGCTTTGTATGTTTTCAAAGGCAGCTCCACCACTCAGCAGTAACAATGTAAATTGGGTTGAAAGGGTGAAAATAGATGTGGACGTCGACTGACTCTTCAAGAAGCCTGAGATGGCAACGGTCCAACTCTGCTGAAAATGAGAATTTCTAATGCTGACTTTTTATGACCATTCCTGAATTGGATTTAAAGTGAAAAAAAAAAATCATGTAGATATTGCAGAATGAGCAGTCTTCTCATGTTTTATAGATCTGAACAATGCTAGCTGCATTCTTTCAAAAGAGAAATATTTTAACACTTCAAGGCATTCCTTTTGTTGCATCGGTTCTACTACCATTTTAATGCCAATTTTTTATATGAGCTCTGGTGATACTCTGGAGCTGGTCTATAACAACAGCCCATTTTCATCAAATCACACCTGGAGTGGTTTGCCCGTTGCATGAAGATTCTTCAGTGCTACGCTTCAGAGACAAACTGTTCTCTGCAGCTTTGCATCTGGCAACAGTCTGGTTCCCAAGAGCCAGACTCACCCCTGAATTCATGTAGAAATCTACAAATAAAGACAATCTCTTCTCTTTTCCCCTACCATTAGTTTTTTTGAAACATGGGTCTCCTTTGCCTGTAAGTGCTCTTGGTAACAGAAACTCTGCCTTTTTAAGTCAAGCCAATAGCACTGACTTTATTTTGTTTTTTCTTTTAGACAAGGTCAGTTTTGAAAATTCTTTGACATTTTTGCATAAAATATGTGGGTCCTGATGTGAGTGCCCAAAAGCTTAAAGCAGTAGGCCCTTCTTTTTTATATTATACATGGATGAAAAGGAAGAAAAGAAAGCTTATAGAGGCTTTATATAGCCTTGTAAGCCTCATGGTCTACTTCTATTGCTTATTTCCTGCCCATGTCTAAGTTTTTAAAAGGTCCTTTCTTTGTTAGAGGGCTAATTATTTTGGCTAGTAGGCCAAAGCATAGATGCATATTGGATTAACAATGCCCATTAACTCTCCCTCAGCAGGTGGAAGATTTGATTCCGATCTGCTTGGTGCTGGAGTAAAGGAAGAGTCATGTCGTGGGACCAAATGGATATGAGAGGCCACAAAGGAGGATGAGATCAGAAGCAATCTCTGTTACTGCTCTGAGCAGCTCCTTGCTGATGTAGCCACCCTTGAAAGAATTGTAGAGTCTTTTCAGCTCCTCATATACTTTTGGGCACAAGAGCTATTGGTCACAGAGAAACAAAAATTATCTATTTTCAAGCTCGTTTCCTTTTTTTGTTGGTGGTTTTTGTTCTGAGTCCGTACCAAACTGGGAAAAACTGCAGGTGATAACGAGTACAAGGTGCACGAAAATGGCAGAAGTCTTGCATACAAATAAAATGGGGCACTTCTCTGTAAAACAAGTTGTCAAAAGCACTGCCTCTTAATGCGGAACAATAAAATAATCTTTTCAAACAGTTTAATGGCCACGATGAATGAAAGAATCTGTGTATGCTTTACAAATGACCTGATTACTGCCAGCTCACATGCTTGCTCTGCAGTTGTAGTACATTAGAATTTGAAGTAGGATGTTGTTAGCAACTCTTTGCGTGGGGTGGAATTTGAATCAAAAGCTATAAATGACCTGTGACAGCAAAAATGAAAGTGCAATTGCTTTCTCACATGACCTGTTTCTTTTAGTGTCATTAAACTTAATCAATGATTAACCTTTGGTTTAACAGTGCTTGTCATTTCATAGCAAATCAAGTAGAAAAAATGTTGTCTACCTGAATAATTCCCTAGAAAATGTCTCTGAGGTACCTTAATAGTTTGAAAGGTGAGAGGCTGGCCTGGATTTGAAGTGCAAAATCACTGAGTGCAATTGAGGGAATGAGAAACATCTGACTATCCATTTGGCTTGCAGAAATCCTGCATGCAAACCCAGATTTTAGGAAGACCTGTTGTCTCCTTGCACGAACAGGACAGCGTTCAACTCACTAATAACATGAGAAATAGTAATGAATGATTTCACAGACCTTTCATCTCGTTTGGATTTTTTTTGCATAATAACTTTATGTAGTAAATATATACAAACAATGCATTCTAATCCAAGATTGTCTGGATATGGTTGTGTTTTTTTGATCTTCATTGAGATCAAATGAGTTACGTTACTTTACACTGAATTAAGTTCTAGCTGGAATGAATTTCCTTTTGGCAACCAATTAGGATGTTTAAAGAATTTACTTTCATTTCTTGATCTCAAAAGTATTTGTGGACAGTTCACATGGACCATGTATTACTGTGCCTAACTGCTATCAGCCTGTATAATTATCTAATTTGCATATGCTAACAAGGTACGTTATAGGTATGGTGTTTTCACATGCCTTTTATCCAATTAGCTCATTGTACCCACCAGTCTTGAGTTCTCCCCCTCTGTCACCAAATTAATAAGAGTTGTGAATTGAAAATGGTTTCATTCATATGGTGTGTCTGTGCAGACAGACTTTACTCAGAAGAAACGTGGCTTCTGCTGTTCACAATCTTTATTTATTCATTACACATGGGGGAAGGGTCTGCAGGGCTCCTAGATAAGCTGGGGAGCTTGATGTGGAAGATGCTGATGGAATTGAGAATTTCACAAAAAGTTATGCTCTAAAACAACACAAGCTCCCAGAATGACTTGTGTTCATCAAGCACCTTTCATCTGAAGGCACATGGAATGCTTGCTTTCATTCATTTTGTTTTCAAAAAGGAAAAGTTGCACACAGTGAGAGTCTCTTTCCTTTTTTTTCCAAGTGTTCCAATGCACTTTGTTTTGTATTACTAGTTTAATCCCATTGAACTGTAATTCATTCAGGTGATTCATCCAGGCTCAAGTGCCTTCATGTGCAAAATCATACCCCAGTTTATTTTTGGAAGAGGATTTGCATGTAGATTTGCACTGGTGGGATAAGAGTTTTAAGTATATTTTCTTCCTAAAATATTGGCACAAAATATGTATGATCCTGCACAAGAATGCCAGAGAAATGATCACCCGGTGAATAGTGTTGCAACATAATGATCAGCTACTTACCTAGTGGCTACTTACCTTGTTCCCAACAGTTTGCCATACCAACATGCCTCAGGACTTGCAGATTTGCATTTTCACATGGACCAGCTGTAGACCAGCTAAATTTCATCCCAGCCTACCCAAATTCCATCTGAATTGCTGCTGGCCAGCATCAACCAGGAGTACTCTCACCATTGTTAGTGAAGTCAGAGCAGTGTCAGGAATGTATAAGGGAGAACAAGGTTAAGCTTATTATCCCCAGTGGTCTTTTCTATCTTAACCTTGTTTAAATTGGGGATATTCCCAAAGAAAACTGCAATGTCAATTTTCTCTGAGAAGGATGAGTGAGTTGCACCGAGGGATTCTCTGAACTGGCTGCTCTTGTCAGTCTATTCAAGTGATCTAAACCATCAAGTAGAGGACATGTTGAATCAAAGTCCTCTGTTTTGAAAGACCAGTATGGAGACACTTTAGGAACGTCTCATATTTTATTGTCATGAGATTAAACCCTCACTAACCCTATGATAGCCTAATTAGTCAGTGGAAAAACAAAAAAGACAGAAAAACTGGGGCAACAGCAAGACAGCAATAGGTAAGCAAGGGGCAAATGGGTTAAAAGAAGCATGGGGAATGTGATTTTCAGTTACCCTGTTTTCTCCTTTTCCCTTCTTTCTCTCTTGTCCATGTCACTCCAAGAAAAGCAGCTGGCATCTGTAGCCTGTTGTGCAGATGGGTTGAGAAGAGCACATATTCCACTATGTGTCTGGCACGCTTCAAAAGTGGCTGGTGACTGATTGTGTATTTGCCAGCAGCCAGTGATGAGGGAGACTTGCTGTAGCCACGGATGTCTGGCAGCACATGGAGTCAAAGAGACTGAGAGCACGAGGAAACATCAGATTAAAGCCTCTCAAAGTGCTGACCACATATGCAGCCACTTGGTAGACACAGCCTGCAGGGTGAGCATGTCCCTTATCAGGACCTGTCAGTTTTAGAGGAGTCCTAAGTTTTCATTTTTATTCCTGCATGTATAGAATATGTGCTGTATGTACACCTGGTAGGAAACTACACTTGGCCTAAACAACTTGCAGTTCTAGTAGCCAGGAGCAGCAAAGGACAGGAGAAGGAAGATTTCCCCATTCCAGAGGGAAGGAACTGAAACACAGAGAAATAACATTGTTTGGTGACACACGAGATTGTGACAGTGGTGAGAACTAAATCACATTATTTCAAGCCTTTGTTGAGCGTCTTAGCTTCAAAATGATTTTTTCTGTGTATGTTCAAGGCACATCTCTAAGCCACTTGACTCTTTCCTCCAGTAAGGCAGAGCTCTACTCACCTTGAGCACAGGTCCCATGCAAACCTCATCAGAGTTCTGTGCCTCTCCTCAATTTCCACCGTAGTCTCCCTGTCATCACCACTCTGCAGCGGAGCTGGGACACAGATCTCACTGTTCGCAGGAGACACAGCATCCACTTATCCCTTTCACTGGCTGTTCCCTGCCCATCCAGCCTGGTGTAGGACCAGGAGAGAAAACAAGGCCCAGGCAGGTAGATGGCAACTGACACCAAGAACGTCCTGACGTGCCTGGAGTGACATTCCTGCACAGAGCCAGCCTCTGGCAGGCAGCTTTGCCACTGACCTTGCCATACAGGCAGGACATGGCATGGCTCAGGAACTCTCTGGAGCCTCTCACCCGTTTTTCTGGAATGGTACCAGCACAAAGCTGCAGCAACACGCTGGTGATTCAGGCCCGGCGTGAATGACGGGGCTGGACTGGTAACTTTGCTGCATGCCAAGAGGGACTCTGCCAGAAAATTCACCGCCAGCAGCATACTTGCACCACATTCAGCTTTACAGACACCTTTCCAAAACAAATATATCTGTTAGAATGAAATTCAGCTCTTTGTGAAGCCGTGTCAGGCTCTGCCTACAGGGGTTGTTTATGGAAAGTCACCAGCTCTCCAGTGGTGAGTTCTCCAGCATTAAATCCAATCTCTGCGTTTCTCATCACAGAATTAAGAGCCTTCTTCCAACCTACACTCATGAGTCAAACCTGTGGTGATCCTCAGGAGAGGCTGAGGCAGAATATCTTCCTCCCTTTCACCCATCATTGGGTGATCTTTCTTATTATATGACTTATGCTCTTCCAGTAATGTGCCCCTGGTGAACTGATCTGTTTGTTGGTCACTAAACCCACCTCTGGCCTCAGTTTCCCATCAGATAATCCCAGTGGCACCTCCTGCCCAACCATTTGGCTGTGATAGAAGACACCTGGGCTCTGATAGGACCTCAGCTGGTACCCAGTCACTAGATACCAAAAAACTTTCTTCTGACCCACCCTCACACCTTTTCTGCACTGGTAGTGCACCCAGATGACCCAGGAACTGACAGAGAATTTGAACACCAATGACTAAAGCAGCACAGGCAGATGGGTGTCCATGCTCTTCATACAAGGCTGAGGTGCCCAGGTGGTGAGGACAAGCTCTCTGCCTCTACCCTGGGCACAGATCACTGTGGCAGCACCACGCTCCTGAGCAAGAGCCAGGACTGACCTCTTGCACCAGAAGAACGAACTTAAATACTTGTGTGAACAGAAATAAAATAGGTGGCAGTGAATGGAGAAGGTCAGAATTGCTAATCAGTGTGGACAACCTTTCTTGGCAGTGCATCAGATGTGGAAGCTCAGTCTTTGGTCAGTTTTTATACATTATTCATTTGTTATAAATTGCTAGCATATACCCTGGTATTGCAACCCCTCTGTCAGCTGCCCCTGGCAGCAGCAGAGATGGGTTTAAAAGCCCAGTGATTCCATCAGATGCAGTGGCTACCAGCCCAAGCCCTAGCCTGGAAGCCTAGGAAAACTAGGATCTTCAGCGAGTACTTTTGTGAGAGAAAGCTTCCCACAGACAAAGCTGGAGTTAGCATATCAGGAAAGAAAAAGGAAATACAAGCTGGCATAGACCCAACTTGGAAAAACTGACAGTCAGACAGCAGTCCCCGGGGAAAATATCCTAATTTGAGCGAGCAGGGATTGTTTGGTGCAGGGTTGGGAGCACAGCCAGGCCAAAGCCAAGGCCATGGTGAGAGCAGTTGGGCATGTCCCTGGCCAGGGAAGGACAGGCCATCGATGCAGAGGCGGGGGATCCACATGGATGCCGGATGTGGCCTGTGGGTCTTGGCGTCCTGGAGGAGCAACTCTGGTTGATCCCAGCAGGAACACAGAGGGAAGCAGTGCGGGGGATTTTCTTCAGACTTGCTTTCTCCCTCGCAGAAATAAACTATTCAACCCTGTGCACTCCAGCCCCCCGGGGGACTTGCCACCCAGCTCGAGAACAGGGGCATTAATAAACCAACAATATCTGTGTCTGCATCTAGATCTAATCTATGGCTGCTAAGTGAGATTCACTGTTTCCCACCCCCAGCAGCATCTTGGCAGTAGTTTTTGAGCTCAGTTCTCCACCTGTAGTTGAAACATCCCATATAGGAGCGTTCATTTAGTGCCTGTCCCTCCCTCACTGCCCTATTGACCAGCATTAGGGAAGTCCAAATGAACTCCATCCCTTCAGGGAAGCGATGCTTTTCCTGCTTTCACTGGTTAATTCAGCCAAGGTGATTCTAGATTGCTGGATAGACAAGCCCTCACTGGATTTTCTCAGCTAAGCTGCAGTCCTTAGGTGCTTCATTGAAGTTCTCCAGTGGCCATTAATATGGCACCAACATTTCCTCTGGAGGTCACTGTCAGGTTCATCATGGTCTCACAATCTGATCTCTGTGGAGTCCTCCAGAAAGATCTTGATGGCACACAGGGCCAAGCAGAGTCTCTGCCTGCCTAAGATGCCTTCCTGCCACCTCTCTGCCCCTGTTTGGTCTGATCTCCAGCTTCACACAACAGTGTTTAGTACCTTCAGATTCATTATTTAGCTACATTTTGGGCAAAACACTCTAAATATTAATGCAAACAAGGCCTGTTTCTTTTAAATATTTCCCTCTGCTTGCTGATAGAAACAAGAGGAGAGCTATTCCCTGGGGACAGCCTGCCCATCTGGAGTATTTTAGGGTCTGCTTTTCATCCTCTTCCCTGGCACTTGCTTCTTGCCAGGCTGGGCTGCACGTTCACAGGTATATGACACTGCAACAAGCTGGCATTCACCAGGCATCTGGGATGAAGGCTGTCTTTAAAAAGGCAGGTAGGGGCCTGTGCCATGGGAAAAATGACCAGGTTTTCTAATCACTCATTTGGAGTTATCTGGACACATGGCTACCTTTCATCACTTATGCTGACGCCAAAAAAGGGATTATAAAGCCAACATGCCTGTTGAAATGTCTGTGTGTACTAAGCTGTCATGGACTTGTTTTGGGTCAAAATAACACGTGTACTTGATTTCTTTGTTTTTCATTTTCCTTTTTTTTTTTGTTTTTACTGTCTTGATTTTCTTGTGAGAATGTGAATAAAGAAGACACAACTTATCCACAGAAAATATAAGTAATATTGCCATTAAGCAACACTGCTTCTTGAAAGCCATGCATAACCCAAAGCATACTGTAATGGTAGAAATAAATACAAATATCTAGGTCATTTTTCTCTTAACTAAACACTTCAGGAAATGGGATTGAGCAGCCTGGTCTAGTGGAATGTGTCCCTGCCCATGGCAGAGGAGCTGGAACTAGATGATCCTTAAGGTCTTTGCCAACCCAAACCATTCTATGTTTCTATAAAATCATAGAATCCTTATCCCAGCTATCTGTACCACAAACATAAAACCAGAACAGCAGCCATACCAGGTCACATCAAGGTCCATCTAGCCTGGCATCTAGTTTTGGACTGTAATCATAAGCAGATTGGGAAGAGTAAGGAACAAGCAAATCTCTAAGACACATTCCCCTTCCAGCATCCAGCTGTTCTCAGGTCAGGGACTCCCAGAGCAAGGTGTGGTTTGTCTGTTTGGTAACCTCAGTGCATTTCTATACTGTGAACTTGTCCAGTCACTGACTGAACCCTTATAAACTTGTATCACCCACAATATCCTTTGGCAAACAATTCCATAGATCTACTATCTATTACATGCAAAACTACCGCTTCTTGTTTTGAACCCAGTTCATGTACAGCAAAAGACAATTGACAATCCATCCCTATCCAACTTTTCTGGGATGATATTAAGTAATGATGCAAATTAACACCAATGGCATTAATCAAATTTGGCTTTACATCATTCATGGAGCTATGCTGACATATTCCAGGCTGGCAAATGCTCATCTTCTGCATAACTTGCTTGGAAAAGGCACAACCCCCTAACAGCTAATAAAAGAATGCATTCAAAAGATTTTCTGGCCTATACAAATGACTCTGACCAATGTGTCCAAGCCATAGGGCCTGGTTTTCCATTGCATGGCAGTAATGGTGCAACACTTGGAGAAATTGTGGGTTGGGAAGGAAGCAATTTCAATTAAAATCCCATGGGAAAAAAATGGAGTGTAATCCAGCACTGGACAATGTAGTTTTCAGAAGTATGCTTCTAGAGACAGAACAGAAAGAATATACTAATTTTAAAAATATCATTGTTCTAGGATGTAACTTTAGTCCTTCCAGGTTTTCCTGGTGGCAGTGAGTGATAGGGCTCTGTTTTGCTCCCCAGTGAATCAGTGGTGTGCACCACCCCCAACATCTTTGGCTTTTCATTTATCATTGTGCAGCATTTTGTCCCCATTCTTGTGTGTTTTCCTCCTCTCCTGCCATTTGTGTCATTCCAATTGAGGCATTTTTAGCTGGGATGCCAATTAGCAGCAGCAAAGAGATCTGAGAAGGGAGTCAGGATCTCCGGTGACTCCAAGGGGAGATCTGCAAAGAATTGCAAGGAAGATGCCAAGCCAGCTGGGGCTGGGAGAGTCACTGTGGCAAGGAAGGAACAAGAAAGGGAGGAGAAACAGAGGGAGCTTGCCACCTTTCCCTGCAGGACTCATGCAAAGTACTGATAATATGTGTTTTATTCATTCCTCACTTTGTTCTCTAACCATCTCTTGAGAGAGGTTTCAAAGAACTGGTGAGGAATAGACTAAAAGTCTCCTTTTAGATTGAGGAATGCAGGCTCCACCCTTGCTCCCAGCTCCATCCTTTTTGTGCTGCTGCAGCTGGGGAGTCTCCCTTGAGGCTCTGACTTAAACCTGGGGTTGGTGCTAAGCCAAATGGTGCAAGGATCAGGGGGGAGCCATTTTCTTCCCTGAGCTCAGGGCTGGCCTTTCATTACCGTCAGTGTATGGAGCTGGGGGGTCAGAAATCCCTTGGAAAAGAAGAGGACTCCATTCCATGTGCTGTAGGGTATCTGTAAGGATGTAGGGGTGATGGGAAGTAACCAGATGAATGTCATCTCCTCGTGTGATGCTGCCGTGCAGAATGTCCTGAACACGCACAAGGGGAGCCATGACCTGGATTTATTTCTGTGCACAACAGCACGGGGCAACCACAGGAACTATCTGTCCTGTTTTCAAGTCCACACTTCAAAAAAAAAGATGTTGACAGGTTGGAAAGGCATCAGGGAAAGGTACACGAGCAGTCTGAGATCTGGAAAACTTTATGGTAGGAGACTGAGAAGTCGGTGGAATTTGTCTGTTTGAAGGAAGGCTGAGGGGTGACTTGTTTGTGGTCTACAAGTATGAGCATGGGGAAAATACAACAGATGTTCCAAGCAGAAAATAAACCCATAATAAAATCTAGTGGTTGGTTGTTGATGCTAGATACATCCAGAAGAGAAGGCAAGTAAAAAAATTGAAGGTAATTAACCACTACTTACTAGAGTAAAGTTGGATTCTCAGTTTCTCCTCCAAATCAAAGGTGAATGGCTTCCTGAAATCTCCTCTGCAACATCTGATGATGGAGAAGAGCTCATGGGAGAGGATTTTATATCAAGGTTACACAGCAGGTCAGATGACCATCATGAAAGCTCCCATGGCAAAACTGAATGTACAGCAGAGTTGATCTTCCATGCCAAGCCCCTCTAGTCCTTACTCTGACAACCCCTGTGTGACCCTGGTGCACTGGGAAATCCATACAGTCCATATTCACAGTCTGTTTATATACCCCAGAGAGATGAATGGGAGAAATGTTTCCATACTAGGTAATCAGAATTAAATCTCACTGAGATTACAGCATTCAACATCAGTGCCTCTGAAACTGAGATAAAGAACAAGTAAAAGAAATAGCCTCCTTTTTCTTTCACACAATAGATCTGCTATCAACAGTAGCCAATCTGCTGGCAATTATGTTAAAATGCATTGCTATTTTCAGAAAATTTATCATTTTGGTTATAGTGGGTGCCCTCATCTAAAACCAGTGTGATCTGACCTAGTGGGAGAGGTGAGTGTTAGAAGAATGTCATGTCTGGTTACTTGAGCTCTGAGATCTGCTGTGCTACCTGGAGGCTTTGGCTCCGTTTGGATTCAGAACTCCTCAAGTCTAAATTTTATTTTATTATTATTATTATTATTATTATTATTATTATTATTATTATTATTATTTAATACTTACTGTTTGTGAGTTATCTGAGAAGAGGGAAACTCTTTTTGTATATTTGACTTAAAATGGTTTCCGGGTGAGTACTCACACATCCATTCTGCAGTGACCTCTACTGGCAAGGGCAGGACGCGTGATCTCCCTCCCACACCACTGCGTTCGGGGCATCTGCAAGCAGGCTTTATTAGCACCTTTGTCTGAAGGTGTTGCATTACACTCGGTGTCAGTGCAGGGCAACACAGTTAAGGTTATGGAGCTGTCATACAAATGCAAAAAAAATGCCACGGGGCATATGAAGGTGGTAGTTAAACAGAGATAGCCAAATCTGATTAATAGCAATGATAGGGGAGTGTCAACATACTCCAGTCTCAATGATTAAAAAAGAAAGTAGCTGGAAATTAGCAATTGTTATAGGTAGCTTAAGGATATTGTTATTTTTTTTTCACCTTTTGAA
Source organism: Pseudopipra pipra (assembly GCF_036250125.1). Classification (NCBI taxonomy): domain Eukaryota; kingdom Metazoa; phylum Chordata; class Aves; order Passeriformes; family Pipridae; genus Pseudopipra; species Pseudopipra pipra. Next base: position 57,470,764 of record NC_087554.1, read on the forward strand.
ACACCCCTGCGGGCATGTGTCTGCCAGTGAAATCACTGAGATATTTCTCCAGTGTGTAAGGAGTTGCTGTCATGCAGCAACACATCAAAGACGCCCCTTGCTCTTCTGGAGGGACCTGTGCTTTTAATGGCAGAGAGTCTCTGTTGCTGTAAATCAGATTAGTGCAATTTACTGCACTACTTACTTATCCTGACAGAGAATCTGGCTCCAAACCTTTACATTACAGTTGTCCAAGAGCACCTACGAACACTGGGTTAGTTCTTGGCCCTTGGACAAATCCCCAGTGTTCACTGTTGCAACTTGCCTTCTTATATCTGATTCTTTATTTTTATGTAACTTGTTTTTCTTTCTGTGATCACCATTTTTTTGCCATTTCATAAACGCTTTATATGCCCCCCTGTAATCAATACAGCCATATTTCCATGCAGAATGCAGAGAGGAGCAGTGTTTCTAGGTAATGTCCTCAACTTGAATGCAGGTGGATATGCTGAAGACTCGGCTGCCTGCCTGTCCTGAGCTCTCCCTCCTTACCGTCACTGTCTAAATATGCATGGCTAGTTCTAACTGTGAGCAGGAACTCAGAGCCAGAGCACGAACAGAGCCAAGAGAGCAAAATTAGCTTACAAATTAACATGCAATGTGTAACCCGAGTTTTGGCTACATGTTGCTGCTCTCTGACAGCAGCCAGAGACTGGTGTCTGTGGAAGGGGATAATAGCAGGGCAGCAGATAGCTGATAGTCTCCAGCCTGCTCTGCCAACCACCAGTGACTAATCTGACCCAGGAGTGGTAATGTATAAGGTGGTGATGAAAAATTACCCACTTCCCAATACTTATTTCTATATTACACGTAACAGTCCTCAGCTTTTGGAGACATCCTGATCTAGAAGCAGGAGGCTACAAGAGCCCATCTTCAGAGGGCTTCCCCTCCTTAGGCCAGTTTGTCCCCATCTCCTTGTGGTTGCAGCAGCAAATGGAGGTGGAATACATTCCCTTCCCTGCAGCAAACGAGGCTTCTGCATAATTGCATTCCCCAAGGAAACTGTCCAGGGCCAACTGCTGGAATGCAAAGTAAAAGGAGCAGGAGGCCATAGGACTATCATGGCCAGGATGGTGGAAAGCACCAGCAGACAGCTTGATTCATGTCTGCTGGAATTCTTCCCACGGTGAAGCCCTTCAGGAAAACTCAGTTTTACCCCTCAGTGGCCCAATGTCCTGCCACCTCCAAACTGCTCCATGAGGGCTGCCAGAAAAAAGTGGCACATCAGAGCCTGAGCACCACGATTGCTCCCATGACCCCCTCTAGACAATTCCTTGGACATTCTGGTCAAGGCCAAACCCCTGTAACCCTGTACTGGGAAAAGGCTATCAGCCCAGTACCCTTGCTGCCTTCTCCCCCTCCTGGATGACTCCCACCATGTTATCTGTATCACTGACTGTCCTGGCTAGTTAACGTGGCTCTCCAGGGGCTCAGAGAAGACTCACAACTCTTCAGGTCTCTTCCCGTGAACTCCTGGGATTTGATGAACTTTGTTGCAGTCAAGGTGCAGGGGAATCCCATAAATCTTCTCCTGCCCTACTGTATGTTGTTTAGTGCATCTTATCATGTTCGACATCTCTAGTTATAGTAATCACTTTTAAAAATGTACTTCTGCAATGTCAGTAATTAATCAAATGCCTTTGTTTCATTAGCCATAATAATATCTTTGTTTCATGTTCTTAGGTGTTCCTCTTTATAAACGTCTCATGATGAGTGTCTCCTCCTTAGCACTCAGTCACTCCAGGTGCCTTAACATCACTGATAAGGTGTTTAATGGAAAGACTATGAAAATTTCTTTTCTCGTATCAGACTGGGATCTAAATGGGTTGGGATCAGCATCAGGTCTGCTTTGCAGCTGCAAATATTGGCTCTGCTCTTTGAGCCCTATAGCTCCTGACTGACTCTGGAGAGCTGTTATCCTGTGCTCAGGCTCCACACCCTGTGCAGTGCAGAGCTTCCTCTGCAGCTCCCACCCCAACCCCTGCCTGTGGCCCACACCCCCCCCCATAAAGTCTTATGGTGGTTCAAAAGGATCAGTCCCTAGAGGTAAAGAAAACTCCTGACACACTGTAAAGGAAAATGTTATGAGTGAACAGTCAGCGTGGATTTTGGTGGAAGTGGAAGAAAAAGAAAAGAATGTCCAAACACAACACTGTATCTGTATTAATTAGAGAGTAACAAAGGTGACCATACATCTGCAATGCAAGTCATTGCATATGTCCCCCACTGAGAGCTGGTGTGTTGGGACTGTCACAGCAATGTGCACTGAAGCAGTGCAGACCAAGCTGACTGGTGAAGCCTGGTTATTCAGTATCTCTAACTTCATAACTCGTGCCACCAAGGCTGTTACTGTACACTTCAGAGTCATGCTGTACAACAGGGACTTTCTTTTCTTCTCCTTTTCTTTTTTCTCTGTGATAATTCATTTTTTACTTTCCAAACGAAGGAAAAGAAATTAATTCTGGCATACTTCTGGGAGTAAAATAATTGTATAAAGTCATTGGCAAACAATCTCTGCCCAAACACGCATGCAGAAAGCAAGTTCTCACAATTATGGTTAATGCAAAATAAAGTCAGATTATAGAGGCCTCCAGCATGATTTCTAGCACGATAACGATGAGAAGGGAAGATTAGGCTTATCACAGACAAAGCTTGTGTGATGAGATTTTTAGTAATTCAAAAAGAGCCGGACTGCTACAACACAGCTAAACTGCGTATCTGCAGCACGGTGTTCACAAACGCTGCAGCTTTGCAAAGCGAGGCAAAAGAGAGCTTTTCTGCACTGTTTTACACCCTGATACTGCAAAATGCTGAAGTGCAGGCATCATCTCCGGCACGTGGAGCAGCTCTGTGGGCTTGGCTGGGAAGCACTGTGTGCCTTGAGGTGCACAGGTGCTGCTCATTACCTGGGTGCTCAAGTGGTTTGGTTTTCTGGTGTTTCTTTTTTTTTTTTTTTTTTCTTTCTTTTTTATTTCATTTTGGAGTGAGGCCTTATCTGAACCTCCTGCAGCTCTGTGTATCTGCCATGGGAAGGCTGGGAATTCTCGGAGAAGAGCCTGGTAGGAGTCTGGAGCAACACTTGCCCCCTCTTTTGTTTAGTGAGGAACTCCAGTGCAAAACCCAGAACTGCTCTGCCCTGGTAGAACATGAAGTTGTCAGAAACTGTTTAAGTGCTGGGCATGTCATGGACTCAAAATCCCTTACATGTCCATATTCCCACTCTGTATGGCACTGGTTTGAGATTGGGCCTGTCTCAAAAGAAATGAGTTTCCTACACCTCAATGAGGTCCTGCCAGAGTGATGTAGCCAGTCATGGCAGGCCCAGGGCCTGTTTTAGCTCTTGTCCTTGTCATTGCTTTTCTTTTTCAGCTCCACTAGGACCCTTGACCTCATAGTACCAAGTTTCTCAGCTCTGATCATTGTGTCCAAAAATTTATGCCCCGTTGCTCTGATCCCAGTGAGGGTCTGTCCCTGCTGGCAGAGACAATTCTGTCTTCTGGATAACCCGAATAACACAGGCCAGCGGGGCATGAAGAAATACAGCCTCTGAGCAGCCATCATGTGAATTAGCCCAGCTGGAGAGGAGCCAGGCTGCAGGAACAGCAGTGCTGAGTCAGGCTGAGGGGTCACCTAGACCATATCCTGTCTCTGACCAGCCCATAGCGGATGCTCAGCAACAGGAGCACAGGAGCAGGGCAAGTACAGCAATATTTCCTCCACTTCATCCTTCCAGCTTCTGGCAATCTGGAGTTTAGGGACTTCCTGAGCCAGGGCAGTATCTTCATCTCTGCAGTCTAGGAGCCTCTGATGGACTTTTCTTTCAAGAACTTTCTAATTGCTTTTTGAACTCATTTATGCTTTTGGCCTCCACGACATCCTGCGGGTGTCACAATGTGTTTATGCGTTGGGTGTGTTTGCTTTAAACCTGACACTTAATCACATAAAGTTTCCCCAGTTCTCACACTATGAGAGACACATTTTTATCACATTCTCCAGGCCATTTCTGATTTCACATACCTCTCTCTCTGCTGCCCCAGTGGTCTCTTTTTCAGCTGAGCAGTCCCAGCCCATATGATGCTTCTTTATTTTGGAGGCTTTCCGTAGCTTTGATCATCCCTGTCGATCTTCTGTGAACCTTTCTGGTCCTGCTCTGTTTTTCTGAGGCAAAGCTAGCAGTCCTGCCTGCAGGAGAACACACCATCAATGTACACAGCAACACAGGGATGAGAACAGGTGTCTTTTTCTTTTCTCTGTTTCTTTCCTAATGCTGATGTTCATTTTTCTTTCTGAGTGCTGCTGGACCCTGAGTTATGTACTTACCAGCACTATCCACACTGATTGCAGGATGTCTTTCCTGAGTGGAAATAACTAATGTAATGTCCATTACTGTGTAGACATTGTTAGGGTGAGCATTTTTCTCTGTAAGCATGAGTTTGCATTTGTTATCATGAAATTTTTATTTTCTATTTCATTTGCTAATGTGAGATTGCAGTCACTGGTAAAGTGGGATTTCCTGTGACTCTTCACAACCAGCACTAGTTCTTCTACTGTTTTAAGTCAGCCTTAACTTTTTAGTAACTGGGCAAGATCAAAACAGGGCTAATGCTTAGAGTCTCGTCCCTGAGAGTAGTATTGGATACAAGCCATCAGGCTTTAGGTTTTGTGCCTGTACGATGCTCTTTGCTGGAACAAAGGCGTGTTGGACATCTCAAAAGGAGAGATGACACCAACAGACTCCCTCATTTCTTGAATTACAAACACCAGTTCTTGCCTCATCGTACTACAGAGTTGAGATGCCTTAGTGAGCTGAGTGTAATGCACATGCTTCAGGGCTGTTCCAGGCACTGGAGTTAGTTCAGGCTGTGGGGTACAGCAATGAGCCTGGAGCTAGGCAGGCTGCAGATTGGATTCCAGGTTGAAATTAAGCTATTGATTTTCTTTATGAAGCTTTAAATATCCCAGGACAGTTACATTTTGAGGACATAACTCTTCTGAAGCTGGTCTTTTGCAGTGGCAAAAAATGTGCAGGTGTGACCTTGAATCCCGCAGGTTACTTGTCGATTCTGCCTCATCCCATAAGCTGGGGTCTTATTTCCCCCATACAGTTTGACTCTGTAAATCGTAAGGGTGCTGTGGAGGAGCTCTTGATTGACTGCTACATTGTGAAGTAGGGACACAGTGAGACTGGGGATGGTTTTTGATTTGATCAATCATTTGATTATGATTGGCCATTGCAGGGTGGGAAGAAGAAGTCAGCTTTCCTTGTGACAGATGCTGGGGAGGCAGAGCCAGGATAGGTCATTTCCGATGGGAGCTCATGGTATGAAATAAATAAGGGGAAAGTGAGAGTGAAAGACACATTGTATAAGATGTACAACTGGCAAGATGCCAGCATAAATATTCATTGGGTATGTTAATTAGCAACTATTGCTGTTACTCATTAACTAATTTATTCAACAAATAGCATTCAGGCCACTCTAGAACAGTGCATACTGTTACTGCTAAAAGGGGTATCAGTTTCCCTGGCTGTCACCTGGAGACATTGATACTCCCCCATCTTTGCAAGTACTTTGATGTGTGGAGATGAAAACTGCTGCAGGGGGCCAATGGAGCACAGTGTGTTGCTTGTAGAGTAGGAGAAGCCCAGGCCTATTCCCAACAACTTGCATAAGAGATTTAACTCATTAGTTCAACCTCAATTGGAGCAGAATGGCAGGTCCATGACAAGACTTTGCTGTTTGGACAGCAGCAATAGTGTGTAGGTTGAAGAAAATCTGCAAAGAGATGGATGGGTTCCTCTGGGAATTGACTTTTTTTTTAAAAAAGAGGAATCAAAGGTGCCATAAAGAGTCAGCTTTGGATGTTTTCCTGCCTGTCAAAACTACAGCTGGCAGCAAAGAGTTGCAGAAGAGGTTGGCATTACTGAGTGACCAGATGATAAAGCAGAAAATAGAATTCAGTGTTGAAAAGTGCAAAGTAATGCACTTCAGAGAAAAACAGTCTGAATATTACATAGGTAATGAGGGCTTCTAATATACCAATTACCAACCAGGAAAGGAAAACTGGGGTCACTGGGGACGGTACTATGAAACTATCACACCACCAGTGAGTGCTCAGTAGCGATCAAAAAGGCAAATGGGATGTTAGTAATTATTGGAAAGACAATACAGGAAAAAAAAAAGATAACATTATTAAGCCATTACTTCAATCCAAGTACATTCAAATGGTCTGGTCACCCCATCTCAAAAGCACATAGCAGAACTACAGTAGACCTGTAACTGTGACAGAATACGGTGTAATATTTATGGAGGAATAACTTCTATGGAAAGACTGAACAAGTAGAATGGAATCTACCTTATGAGAGAAAAAGTGATGATGAAAGGCAACATCTGAGAAAAAAATGTTTTACATCCCAAATGGCACAGAAAAGGTAAATAAAGACAGCTGTTCTTACAATAGAAGAACTGAGACACATGTAAAGAAATGATCAAGCAGCAAAGTCAAACAAGAAGAAATACTGCTTCATACCACATCTAATGGGTTGGTGGAACTCCTTGCCAGGGTATTATGAAGGCCAAGAATATAACTGATTTCAGGAAAGGAACAGAAACATTCATGATGAAAAATTCCTTTAGAGTCTACTAAGTTGAGGAAGTTGTTGATTGCCAAAAGCTGTGAGGAGGCTGTGCCCACAGGAGGATTATTGCATCATGCCCTGCTTTGGACTCTCTACAAACCTGCTGCAGGTCACTGCCAGAGAGAGGGTCCTGGGGCACCTGGACTCATGGGTGGCCTTGTGTAAGGATTTTTATGTCTATGCTCTGCAGTGAGGACTGACATCCCTTTGAGATCCCTTCCACCTCATTTCCTCTAATTAGACATTGGAGGAGAGCCAAGGATGAAGAATCCTGATCTATCTATCTATCTATCTATCTATTTATCTACCTACCTACCTACCTTACCCACCTATGCATCCAGATAATATGTGTCATTTTGCAATGGCTTAAGCTTCATGATGTATCTTACAGTAATAAAAGACAAATCCACTTTCACATGCAATTGAGCCACCAGTGAGTGGCGTGCTGTCACGCACAGCAGATGTGCTTTGCACCATGGTACTACAGCTCACCCAGATAAAGTAGTGGGCTGGTCCCTGCCTCCAGCTCCCACAGCACTGGCTCTGTAGCAAGAGGCTCAGGCAGCGATGGCTATGCCAGGAAATTCAGGCGTGTCAGTAGCATCCCCAGATGCTGAGCTGTGCCTGTACTGGCACACTGTTAGACCACCCCTGACATGAATTTTATAGAATCATAGAATGGTTTGGGTTGGAAGGGCCCATAAAGATCATCTAGTTTCCACCCCTTTGCTGTGGGAGGGACATCTTTCACTAGACCAGGTTGCTCAAAGCCCCATCCAGCCTGGCCTTGAACACTTCCAGGGATGGGGCATCCACAACTTCTCTGGGCATTTGCCCATTCTAACTCTCTTCTCAGGCACAGAACTTAGGCCAGTCCAGGGACTATTTCCAGTAAGTGGTTACCATGTGAGCAGTTTTAACTAGGCAGTTTCCTAGCACAGACACTGCCTTTTCCATGCCAACTGGCTGCAGTGCCCGGGAACACTGCTGGCCATGTTTAATTTACCAGGGTACATGTAGCTTCTGTGTCTGGATTCAGTTACAGAATTAAGTCCACAAGAACAGGGGAGATGAATTTGTGAATCAAAGTGGTGCAAATTTATTTCCCATGCAGGGCAACGTTTTCATATGAAGATAAAGGTAGAGCAACTACTCATAGAAAACCCGAATGATTCTTAGCTGCAAGGAATATGTGGATTTTGGAACTACATCATTAATGATAGTAGGATGCCGAGCTGGAAAGTAGAGAAACTGAAACACAGGTTCAAGAACTCTGAACCTAAAGGGGGAATGGCCTGGAGGAAAATCCTAACAACAAAAAAAAAGGAAATAAAGGAGTAAATGCAAACGTAGCGGACATTTATGCAGTACCTGAGAGAATGACCTCCTAGTAGAACTTCTTAGAACTGCTGTATTTTAAATAAAATATGAAGTAGCAATTAACTAAAAAGACAATCCAAGTCCAGCCCCTACAACAAGTTGCAATATGTAGAGAAATATGCATGAAATTCTTTGATGGGGGTTTCAAGCATGAGATAAAAGTGGTGTTGAGAAAACAGTATTCTCTCTCTCTCCTATCTGGTCCATCATCACCGGTGACTGTAAGTCAGTCGTGGTAACTGCCTAACATTTGGTACTGCTGATTTTTAAGGTGCTTGAGACTGAGGGGAAAAAAACCGTAGATGCATGCTGTTCCTGAAGTGTTGGTTGCATTTTATTAAAGCATGAAAAATATCAGTGAGCTGACATTACTCACACTCAAGCTGACAAAAAGCACCGCACAAAAAGATAATAAATAGCTGTCCCTCTTCCTGGGGTAGCAGCTTGTGATGACACAGACTCTCAGAGGAGCGTGGAGCTGTTCTTTTTAATCTGTGCTGTGCTCTAACTTTGGAGCAGGGTAAATCCACACCAACCTTCACACACAGGGCTGTCATATTTCCTCATGTGGGGGCAGTGGGATTGATCTATTTTAATTTGCTCACACCATACAGGCTCTTTTTTATTATTATTATTTTTGTCAATATTTTCCAGGTTTATTTTGAATTTGGTGCATTGGATCATACCCAGAAGGGCTCTTTTTAATAAAATGAGGAATCTTTTATCTTCGGATGAAATCTTCATGGGAGAAGAAGATTTTAAAGAAGCCCAGGGAGGGAGAGAGAAAAAAAAAAGGCAATTGTTTTCTTTCAAAGAAGAGCAACATGTATCTACTAATCAAAAAGATTTCTGCAGCCTACGTTTAAAAACCCTGGAGAGTCCCTCGAAGGGAGGGTATCACCTCAGGGAGAGTCCATCCCTCCCTCCAACCCCTCCACATGCTGGCTCTGGGCTGCAAGCCCTGGCTGCAAACCCAGCCTCTCTCCCCTCCTGTGGGAAACTGCCCCCCAGCTTGGCTCCCCGGATGTGGGCACTGGCTTCCCCCGCAGCGGGAAAAGGGGATGCCAAAGGCCCTGGGCGAGGGAGCATCTGGAGCATGCCCATCATCCAAGCCCAGGGCCCTCCCATCCATCATGGAACTGATGTGGTGAAGTATCTCAACTGGGACTGGAGAAAGAAGACACATGGGCCATTCACAACCAAGGGCTTTCCAGGGATATTACAAATCCTAGGGGATCCACGGAAATTCAGGCGCATCCACAAGGGCTGGGCACCACATGCCCCCCTTTGCTCCCCAGCCTGGAGATGTGGTGGGGCTTCAGTCTTTTCTTGATAAGCTTTGGAAGGCTGTCCTGGGACAAACCTGCTTGGTGGCCCTGCCTTGGCCCATCCAGCCTGGCAGGTGCACCATCTGCAGGCAGTGTCTTCACTAAGATCCAGAAGGAAATAGTTGGGCAGCCTGGCATCACTGTTCCTCCCTTGGGAAGGTCCCTTCAAGGCATTATTTTTGTGGATGAATCTAGGCCAAATAATTCTGTAACTGTGTTTGTAACATAGGTGAAGGAAGTGAATGGTCCTGAGGGAGATGTATTTCAATTAATGGCAAATACTGTAATTTCTAGGTGATATCTAACTCTTGCATATCCTTCCTTTGTCTACTTAGCAAAATAAAGCATATCCTTTAATAGTGCTGAATATTAAAAGCAGACAAAAAAGCTAATTTTTCACTTGGAGCAAAGACAGTGATGTGGTTGTTTTGTCTAGTGCCATGCATGAAGACTTTTTAATGTCCCACAAGGAACATCTCTTTAAAGCAGCCTGTCAGCTTTGCACTTTAATCCATTAGGCTACAAAATATGGATAAATGAACAGAAAAATATCTATTTTTAAGCTTCTTACTTTATCTGCTTCAGTATTTACATATTTATCAGCAGACAAATAATGGGCTTGCTCATTAGCAAGGAGTTTGTTTTGTGCTATTTTCATTTTCCTCACAGCTTTGTTGGGACCTGATTACCCACCAACAATGCACTGGGGGAGATAATGTCATTTCATATGATTTAGCTACAAGGCACATCTTGGATTTCCAAATGCTTGCATGCATTGTTCCATTCACAGTGTATGTTGTCCCACTCTCTTTTGAATAGGGACAAATATTTTTACATATGCAGGTCATCAGCTAGCTCAGGCCCATTCTGTTTTGACTGGATACTGAAGGGCCGTACTCAGAAACCAGTCACATGGATTCCCGCTCCTGCCTCGTTGTCTACACTTCTTGACAATCAGTCAGTTGTCCTTCTTGGCTTTTTTTGCTTGGAGCAGCTGAGTGAAGCCACATGCTCTCTGGATAATCAAACAGCTGATGCTCGAGGCGTGCACTGCCAATCGTGACTCAGTAGATATGGAGACACTGTCTCTAGCTGGCCTTATGATTTGTTCCTCGTGGCCACTGAATAGGCAACAGCACAAAGGGATGAGGACAGACATTCAGGTCACATGCACAACCAAAAGTGTGGCATGGCCAAAGCATATCTTTGTTTATAAGGGATGTGGAGCCTTCAGCCAGGTCTTAATTGGCTGCACCTGGATGTCACATCCTGGGATATAGTAGGTCTGAATCTGTGCACTGCACCTAGAGATCCAGCTCTTCCTCATCCTTTTCTTTCAAATGCCTGTCTTTTGCAGAGGAAACTTGCTGGAGATCCATTGCCCTGTCTAAGGACAGAACACATGCACAGAGACCCCATTCTTCCCTTTAATGAGATGCCATCTCCATTTAGCCAGTTTCTGGCAGAATTTTCAAGCGTTGCAGATCTCACATTCCAATTACATCAGTTGGTATTTTGCTCTTTGGCAAAGGCCACCGACTTCAGCAGCTTGCTGCATTCACCAACAGTAGCAGAGATTACCTACAAAACAGGGCGACAGGCCTAAATAAGCAAGTTACACGCAAGGAGCCAGATACTTGGCCCAGCTGGGGCTGCTTTGCCCAGCTCCGGCAGCACAAAGCTGTCACCAAGCCAGCCCAAACAGCTGTTGGAGGATTCCCTTGGCGCAAAAGAATTCCTGAATGGCAAAGAGCCACTAAAGCAACTCCTACACAATCTCACTCACTGGTCCCCAGAAATCCCTGACAGCTGGGACGGCACAATGGGGCCAGAAAGCACCTGTTACCATTCAGAGCAGCCTAAAGGCTGCTCTATAGGGCAATGAATGGCAAAACGAGCACCCAGTATCTTTGGGAGCTCTTTTGGGAGCGCACAGAGGCCTGCCTTCATCACCTCACATCCACAGCCGGAGGTGCACCGTGGGAATATTTTCTGAAGGCACTGCCATGGTAGAGTCAGAAACTCAAGGCACAGCATGTGCTTTCTGATGTCTGTGTGTGTGGAGACACGGAGCCAGGGAAGAAGGAAGCTTGGAGCCCTGCAAGGGGAAGGAGCCTGGAAGCAGAGCCAGGTTTCACAGCTTGGCACCTCTTGGTATGGAACCACCTTAGATGTGACCCTCCCTCCAGAAATTTGTAGCCATCTATTCTGAAAGCAAATATTGTAGCTTGGCATCTTATTTAATTTGGCATTTCAGGTAAAATCCGGGAGTTTCTCTCAACCAGTAGTGCCAGAATCTTTTCCTTCATCTTACTTGCCCTCGTGGTCAGCTGGCCCTTGCCAATTCCCTGTCGTCACTGACCCCAAAGAGTCATCTTGCTCCCAGATCGTCTCTCAGACTAATACAACCCACTTTTATTCAGTGCCTGTCTGCCACAAGGTTCCTCCTGATCACAGAATCATGGAATGGTTTGAATTGGGAGGCACCCTAAAGATCATCTAGTTCCAACCCCCCTGCCATGGGCAGGGATGCCATTTACTAGGTTGATGCAATTCACTAGATCACTTAGGTACAAGCATACCTAGATGCTCTTAGGTATTCTGCCCTACTCGAATTTTGGGTCTGATGTCTGGACTTTGCTAATCCTTCGGCACATGGGAACTGATGAGTCCCTTAGAAACACAGAGATATCCCAGGAGAGGATGCCTGTTCCTATGAATGACCATAAGATTCTCTGCGTTGTGGTGTACTTTGAGAGAAGGTATAAAGCAGAATGAAGCCTCAGATTATGCTCAGGTCCAGGGGCTAATGTTTAAGCCAATTTTTCTTGTTTTCTCAGGATCAAATTGTGTCTGAATTTCTAAAATAAAATCCATATAAATGGTGCATAGTGAAAAACAAGCGAAACAGTTGTAATTTTTATTTCATTATATACACACTGAATTACAAATAAATAAATAAATAATGATCAGTTCTGTTAATAATCCTTTCCTAGTGCTATCATGAGATTCTTCCCCAGCCCTAGGCAGACTTCACATGAATAAGAGTATCAGCATCAAGATTTCATGCAGCATCTGAATGGAGCATTGTCTCTGTTCTGTGCTCTTAACACGCTCTTGCTCTTAATAATTGGGTACTTAATAAGAATTTGTGAGGAATCCACCTTTCATATACTGCCAATGTGAAGGGGATTAATACTGAAGAGATCTAACAAAGGACACAAAGACAAGCCCTGACCCGGAGACCTCCTAATCAAGGATTTAGACAGTACACAACAGGTGAATACCCTGGTAGGATAAATGGAGACAGGAAGGAGGAATGGAAGGCAAGTGCATTTGCCTAAGCTAATAATCACAGTGATCTCAAGAGTCACAGGTGGCCACTAGCTGAACCCATGATTCAACAGCCAAAAAAGTTTAGTCCAAAAGCTTACAAGATGAATGTGCTCTATGTGAGCACAATTCAGAGCATTTTAAAGCCACTGGAAAGACTCCCGTTAATGAAGCCCGAGGAGCTGAAATATTTACCTCTTGGCTTTAATCACTATCGGATGCAAAATTTGTGGATGCAATAAAGACAGTGGTTTTATGGCATGTTCTAATCCCTCAGTAACTATTCTCAGCAAATACCTCTGTGTTCCTAAGGTGATAAACTACCTGTCTCCCTCTGAACCACATGGGCCAATGCCCTTCGGGACTCCGCTTTTAGTAGCAGTCCCTTCTGACACCAACAAGCCACAGGCACCAACTATCTTTCATCTCAAGCCATATCTTTTCCTGATGTATTAACTGATTTCAAAGCAACTGTTTTCAAACTGTACCTATTTTTGAAGACTGGTACTTTCTGAACTGAAGTTTGGTGGTATGCTTAAAAACTTGTCTAACCCTTGCAAGAACAACAGGTAGTCTAATAAAAGCTATTCCTTCTCCTGAGAAATTTTGACATTTCTAACTATTTATTGGATGCTCAGAAATTGAGGATTTTTGCCTTTTCTGGAAAACTTGTTCCAAATGCAAAGCAAGCCCGGCATTTTAATTCATCAAGTCAATGATTTTCCATTGCAGCTCAGAAGAGTCAATCAGGATAATGCAGATGGGATCAGGTAAGCAATCAGGGAGAGATCTGAAAAGGTGGGGGAGGACAAGCAATATTCTCTTTAAAAACATTAAAATTACTATGAGTTGCTGATGAAAGACCACTCATTCATAGAAGGATACGTCACCAAGCATCTTTGTTTTGTACAGGTTATATTCTCCCTCATTATATGCCAGAGGGGCATTTCTGCCGCAGACTAAAACTCTGAGAAGAAAGTCCTCAACATTTGTGTAGTACTGTACTAGACATGGCAAAGGTAACCTATAGAAGTGACCAAATGCAAAGCCAGTGGAAACAGACTCACAGCTCATGTCTGCACTGCAGAGTTGCTGATGTAGCCACATCGGCAGTGCACAGAGACATCCCTTCCTCACACAGGTCTTACAACAACCCCCCCCCCCTTCTCTGCTCTTCTGGGATAACACATTTGCCTCTGGGCTGAGGGTGGAGGTGAAACAAGTCACACTGCCAAAAGCGCAGTTTCCCTGATATAAGCTACACTCACAATAAGGCATTTTGCTGGTGGAGAATACTGTTAAAGCTGTATTGGCAGAGTAGAGGGATGTGGACCTGATCTGAGAGAAGCTGGCAGGTTTGCATACTGTGTATTATCCCTTTCCAACCTTCTCTTCTGAATAAAAAATGGTGTGGAATCTAATTTCCTCTCTGAATAAAACATGAATATAGATAAGACAAAGTAAGGACCCAAAGACCACAGCAGCATACTTTCTTGTTCTCCTTACTATTCAACATCATGGCAGCTCACATATAGAGCAGCTCTAGAAACCATCTGTCATTGAGCAGCTCTTTATTCAAATGAAATCAACTGTGAAGTAATCATGGTTCTCATTTTTATTATCTCTCCTTACAGTGAACTCGATTAAAATCCAGCGCACGGTATGCAAACAGGCTGTTGTAAATTTGTACTGTGACAAAAGGGGAAAGTAAGTGATCTGCCCACATGCCTAGAACTTTGTCATTATACATGGGGACAAAAAAAGGAAGGGGCATTCTGGGTTGCATAAACAAGTTTGTCCGGACACAAACTGTCCTAGCCCTATACAAAGGCCACGTCTGCTGCGTGACACCATCAGAGGGGCAGAGGAGAAGCTAATTTTACTAGCACATATAAAAGGCTTGGGCATGTTCTGAATAAACTAGATAGCCTGGCTTCAGCAGCACGTGCTTTAATGTCTTTCGCCCAGGAGGATGATCTGAGCTTCTGAGGAATGAACTCAAAACAGACATGATTCTCCTTTCACTTCTGGCGGTGTAAATGGGGAGTGATTCCATTGTATGGCTGGTATGAATGAGACTGGGAAACAGTCCCAATCAGTCAATCATTCCCTGCTTTGTCTATTCATTAAACCCCTCTTCTCCTCTGCACAGATGGCCAATGTACTATTGTACTCTAAGAACTGGCCAAGTTAAAAAAAACAACAAAAAGGAATATGCCTGACAAGTCAGCAATAAATGTTTGTTTTTTGAAAAAAGGGGGCATATTATCCTGTTCTACAGATAAGGCTTAACCTATTCATGTTTACATATATGTGAGTCCATACAGATACATATAAAATAGATATGTAGTATCTCTATCACATACATACACACAAACATATGTATGCATATATATATATATATATATATCACTCCAACGCCCACAGATTTCCCAGCACAAGGCAAAAGGTGTGATTTTTTAAAATCATAGTAGCTAGAGCAGTGTTAACAAACCTATCCTTGTGCCTTGGAAACGGCACAGCCAGAGGGTGAGACTGCAACCCTCATGAATTTGGTAGAGCAGTGTTTTGCAGCTGTGCCCCCTAAAACCAGGATTATGTCCAGGAGCACAGCCATGAAGTATGCAGGCTTTTCCACAGCTCCTGGGATTTCCAGCTGCAGGCAATGAGCACTGGACTGGGAAGGTGGATGATGGAGCAGAAGAATCAGAGGTCAAACAGACATGTCATTCCTGCCAGTCTGCTGGGGTATAAACAGGGAAGAGATGGCAGTCCCCAGCCCATGTATAGGACCCATGAGTCTGGGTCTGTGGAAGATTGGTCATTTAACTCAGCTCTGCTTAGTCTTAGAGTGCTCAACTATGAAACCTCTGTACCTTCTTCTAGAAAAATCCTATAAAATAATTACCTGGGATTAATACTTACACAGGTCTCAGTTCCCCCTAAGGTCTAAGGAATCATACCAAGGATGCCTTTCCCACATACCCCTGGGACATACTACAAAATTCAATACCTATTTAAATCTTAGAGCTCTGGTTAGTCACAGGGACCCAGAACACATTTGGTGGTTGTAACATTCACACGGTGCACACTTGTGTTTGACAAAGTGTCTGACAGTATTCCCATCATAGCACGCTGCTGAAAGGGTGACCCAGATCACTCTGAGTGCTGTGGTCTGTGCAAATTGCACTCCCCACCTTCACCCAGCCAGTGGCTGACATGCAGAAATTAATCAACAAACTTCTTGGACAGCTTGAGTCTTGACAGTGGGGTGCACAAACCCATGTGTGGATGGACTACACCATGGCTGTTCAGATCATCCACAGAGATGGATCTGAATTTTTTAAAGCACTACCTGGGGCAAAACTTTCTTGTGATAAAAAAATACCAGGGTTTGTTGGTCAAGTAAACCTCTCCAAGTCGACTGTGCTTAGTCCTGACCTCTGCTCAGGTCTGCTGTGGCTCCCAGGAATAGAGTCCCTGTCTGTAACATTCACAACTCAGTTAATTTGCCATTGCCATGACTGAGGGTGTTTATAGGTTTGGACATGGACAATCTTCCTAGACTGAGTGCTTCTTGCCTTGGCATCCAAGGACTGATAGTCACAAGTTAGGCACAAGTCATGTCAGTTGAGATGCTGCTTGTCATCTCATACTGAAAATACCATGTTTGTAAAGATTTGGAATCTGTGTAGGTGTCAAAAAGATGTTCTCCATCAGCTGTTGTTTTGCAGAAAACATGCTGAACCTGGTGCATCAATGAAACTTGGGATAAATGTACGCAGGAATGGAGTGGTTTATGCTGCCTGACTGGCCTCTGCTCTCCAGACAGGGCACCTGGTACAGGTGTCCCTGCCTAAATCATGAGCTGCCAGTTATGGGGAACTTTCATCCCTCCCTACAGGGCCCTTGATGCCGTCCAGACATAATTCACTGAGGATGGATTTCAGAGGCTTATACTCAGAGAAATATCAGGCCTGATAAGACTGGACAGCTTCATCTAAACTAATGAGTTTTCAAGCCATTTTGATCTGAAAACTTTGAAATAGTCTTCGTCAAAAATAAGCATAGGGAGCATTTCTTACAGATAACAGGATGTTCATGGTAGCCCTGGTATATGTCATTGTTTCCTGTGCATAAAAAAATATAACTGTGGTTCTTCAATGAGGAAAATTATGCCAATAAAAAGAAAATGAGGGAAAATCTGAGAAAGCACGGGGCACCTCTGAGTATACAGGATGCAGCTGCAAGAACAAAATGTCTGTTTTGTCTGTGATAGGTAGAAACTCAAATATGCAGCACCCAAGAAATAAAGGGTTTTACCCAGGCAATAAACAGAAGATGATTACTTCGGAGCTGCAGATAAATGCTGAAATTCCTTGGCAATGATTTCATACCTTTTCCTGAGGCACGCTCTGCTGGTACGTAAAACCAGAACCTTCCCGTGTCCCACAGGGATTTATGTTGTTGGTAGTCACTCGAGGTGGGACTGTGGGCAGGGTCAAGCAATCCACCCAGAGGTGAGAATGTGGGAGCAGCTCTCCCTCCCGCTTCTTTTCTGGGGGCTTCATTTGCTGCGTTTTTAATAATGAAAACCAAACCAAAACAAGAACGCAGCATCTGAAATGTTTAGCAAACACAGGGCCCTGCTCAGATGAAAGAAAACTGTGCTCCCTCATCAGGTGGATGGAAGTCTGCGCCCTCCCGTATTTATCTGCTCCCTGCTAACCTCAATTCACCTTCATGGCATCCAGGGAATCTTTGCTACAGGGCTCATGTATCAAAGGCTTCAGGTTCTGAGAGTCTCATGGCCCTGTGCTTCATCAGATTAGCTTGTTGCACATCCTTCCATTGAGCTGGTGGTCTTTGGATGTGGGTCCTTTGTGCCTTTTCCAAACAGCATATCTTGACTTTTCTCAGAATTGCTACCTTATTTTGGACATGTATAGCCCACTCCTCATATAACCTTGGATTCTTTAAAAATACCAACACTTGGAAACAAGTCCCAGGAGAGCCCCCAGCCCCCTGCCAAGATAATATCATCCTTCATTAATCCACACAGAGTGAGAGGGAGCAGAAGAGGGGCACTGAGCTGCAGGGAGCTGGAGACAGTCATGAACCAGGGGAACAGCAGGGGCTTTTAAACAAATAATCTAGAGGGTAATCTAGGGGCAAAAATATGGGAGGTTTGGATCTGCCTAAACTACAGACCTGCCCTGACCGAGTCAGGCAGCTCTCTGAATGCAGGATATACACAGCTGCCACACAGGCTTGTGATGTCTTCATGTTGAACAGGTGAGGAAATAAGACATCTCTAACAAAACAAGGTTTCTTGCATTAAGTGTATATAATCTGGATACATTTATTGCTTGTGTAAAAGAGTGACTCATAGGGCTGACATGAGGTAAGCACAGCTCTTGGAAGCTCTTTGAAGGCCATCACTGCTAGCAAAGGGCTTTTTTAGTTCTGACCTAAAATGTCCTCTGCTGTCCCAGGTGAGGGCTTCTCTTCATTAGACACCACCATTTCCAGTGAATTGAACAGTAGTTTTGCAGTCTGGAGTATCCCAAGGAAATGAAACAACCCCCTGAAAATTAAAATTACTTTTGAAATCCAACTTCTAGAATTTCCCTTTACACTATATTTTATTTCAAAACAAACTCAATGTTCCTTTTGCCACAGGCTGTATGTCTTCTTAACACACATTTTAAAACTTAATCTCACATTCTTCATTTTCTTGAGTAATTATATGCATAGAGTCACTATCTCTCCATAGTTGAGCACTGCAGTAATTATGATTATTTACAAGATCAACTGAAGATGACCTGACATGAAAAAAGCAGACCTGAAAAAGGCTTACATGCCCCAAACCTTATCACTGTTTTTCCACTCTTATCAGTTGGCTTAATAAAAAGATATTATCTTACCTTCCAAACAACTGTCTTGTTTATATCGTTGGATCATCATTACTTTAGCAACTCTCACATCTCATCTTCACCTTTGGAAAGAGAGATATTACCTATTTTGATGCCTTTAACTTCAGTGCTAAAGCATTCTCTCTGTCTTTCTTTTGTGTCACTCTAGCTGCACAGATAACTAATTTAAGAAGCTTTAGAGAGAATCAGAGAATATCTTGGAATGGATGGGACCTCTCAATGTCACCTGGTCCAACTCCCACTCACAGCACAGTCAACTTCAAAGTCAGATGCAACTTCAAAGTCAGATCAGGTTGCTCAGGGTCATATGTAGCTGAGTCTGGAGTTTCTGCAAGGATGGAGACTCCACAACAGTCAATCTCTGGAGCACTCGTTGCTCTCTTGATGTTGTGTGATACTCAAATACATCCCACCATGCATCTATTTAGCAGTGAGCTAATGGGAGTTCATGTACTGGGCAGCACAATTGCTAGTCCTTAGTCCCTCAGAGATGTTGCATTCCTTCTTGTTCCTCATGAAAAAACAGTTACCCTCAGCACTGGAGTGACTTAAGTCACAACTTGAGTTGTTGGTACTTTTATCTTCATCTTTGTTTCTCTTGGTTTCAGGAAATATTTTCTCCCAGTTTCCCTGAGCATTTATCCTATTCCAATATTCTTTTTACCCAGGGAAAAAAAAAAAGAAAAAAAAAGTAAGAGAAACCTCCCAAATCCCAATGAAACCTCAAACACTGGAGCTATAATTAAAAAAATCATGTAAACTTCAAAATGAACCTGAGGCAAAATCATAGAGAAAAAATCCATGTGCTTAATCCAAAGACTGTTTGCCTGCCTTTGCTTGCCTCCAATTTTACCCAAACTTCACTGACCTAAAAAGAGTTTTCAGCTATTCCACTGGCCTGCTGCACAGTTGTATTTAGAGTATTATCTGTGGCCCTGTGGACTCAGAGCTTTTTTTCACTCATCCACAATTGCTTTGTTTTGGATTGACACCACTAGGACGTTCATAATCTGCAGACACTATAGCATCAAGTGAGTGGATAAAAAGCAGAAATAGTGGAAGTGATCAGGAACAGCATTGCACAGAGATGGTTTTGGCCAGAGAAAAGAGTTTAGACATGATTTATGGGGGGGGGGGGGAAGTGTGAAGCATTCAAGGGTGTGTCCTGTTCTAGAAGAATACTATTAAAGTAAATCCATATTGGTAAGTGGAAGTAATCAGATACATGTAAAAGAGCACAGTTTGCTCTTTCTAGCATTAATGCCATTAATAGTAAAATGAAAGCATATGTAGTGTTGGTAATGCTTGCCAGTATTTAAGTGTGTTGATTTAGGACTGTACAATACACTTTAGGAAGAAGAAATCCAAAAAGTCTACATCCAGTCAGGGTAAGAAAATCTTTTGACATTTCTGATAGATTGTTGATTTCACCTAAATTAATTTCTATTTTGCTGCAACAATTTATCTGCTAAAACCTTCCAGGTTTTAAGACAGCAACCCATATTTTCAAATAAAGGATTGACGTTTTCCACTGAACGTTCTCTTAAAAGCAATTTCTTTTCCACTTTTGTCAAGTATTTCCAACAATATATTGCCAGTTTTCTGCTGACTTTGTGAGAACCAAAGGCCATTTTAAGGGATTTGGATAAGAATCTAATACACTTGCAATTGCTTTACTCCCACTCAGCTGTCCTAATTCCTGCAGTCTGGCCCTTCCTGATGAGTTGACTGTAACATGACTCATCTCCTTCTTGACCTATCCAGCTGTTCTTATTTCATTTCCCTTTGCTGGGTCAAAGACAATTGGATCATTTATTTCAACCTCTCCAAAATGAAGGGAAACCAAAATTTTTAAAGGACAACATATCGTGACCAATGACCCAATTACATAGTCTCATAGACATACTGGTTGACCTGGATTTTGAGTAGGACTCAGTTATTTGATGTTGATTGATAGTATTTGTAGATATCTGGATTAAGACAATATCAGAATAAGCATGATATGTCTTGCTGATTTGTTCGGTCAATAAAAAATTTCCTCTGTGTAGCATCACACCGGAGCTTGGTGTAATACAGGGACTTTTCATCTTCCTTTGAAAGACTAATTAGTAGCCACATCTAAAAACAAATAACTGTCCCTAGTGAGCCAAAGGTCTACCTTTTTACTGCAGTCTCTTTATATATCACTGCAGAAATATCAATATAGCTTAAGGCAAGCCATTCAGGTTTCTGTCTGCCTGCAGATTCTTGTCGTGCTCTCTTTTTGCCAGATCTCTCAGAGGAATTTGTTATGGTAGGCATCAGCCTTGTCTTGGGTGAAACATCACGAAGCGAAGATAACAGGATGGGAGAGTTAAGCTGGGCAGGAAAGAAGGATTAATGAGGGGAATGGAAACAAACTGGAAAGAGGAGATGAGTTCTTTCACTAGGTTGGCCAAGGCAGGCAACAATTTTTTCTGTTTTTCTGTGGCTCAGTGTCAAAAACTCCATTATCAACGAGCAGACAGAAGAAACAATTTGCAAAACATGAACACCTCAGCTTTATGTGTCTGGCATATATCTTCCTGAATTTTTTTCCATCTATGTTATTTTCCTCTTCAATAATAAAAAAACCAACCTAATGAAAGAGAGGTGAGACAAGCCCAGGACAAGATCAGTGTGGCGTATCCACCAGTCCATCCTTTGCTTACCTCTGCTTACTTCTAGCACTTAAAAAAAAAATAAAAACGAAAAATCAGACCTTGCTCATATGTGAAGTCATATGGAAGGCCAGTTCTTGCTTGCCTTACTCTCATGAACAAGCCAGCTGAACTCGCATATTTGGTGTGAACTTAAAATGAGTGAAGCTCTGGAATGTACTCCTGATTTGCAAAGGGAAGTCAATCCCCAAAAGGAGCTTCACTTGATTCCAGGTGCCCTTCGTGTGTAAATACAGATGCAAAGTGGTGGTAAGCAAGTCTCTTCTATTGTGTAAATTAGCTAGTTCTAAGGTGGGGATTTAAGGGGAACTTTGTCCTGCAGCGGATAAAAGTGAGGGAGCTCTTCGGTACAAAAAAAGGAGCCAAGGGAAGAATGTGCAACTAATCCAGATGAAA
Organism: Pseudopipra pipra; assembly: GCF_036250125.1. Taxonomy (NCBI): domain Eukaryota; kingdom Metazoa; phylum Chordata; class Aves; order Passeriformes; family Pipridae; genus Pseudopipra; species Pseudopipra pipra. The sequence continues at coordinate 57,492,512 of NC_087554.1, forward strand.
GACCTACAGGCAGTCTTTAAAAACATGTTAGTACAACTGCCTGGGAGGTTTCCAAATGGATGCCACATCTTGAACATCTTTCACAGCTTTATATCTGCCTTCGGTATGGAAATGAGAGAAGGGAAATGCTGATAGGGGGGCCGAGAGGAATAAGTGAGGTTATTTGAAATGCAGTTGTTGTTCTCTGGTGTTCGTTCCCTCCTCCCCTTAAGCCCCCCACAACAGTTTCTCATTTTTACAGAGACGAATCTGCCCTGCCAATTGTCTGCCTCCAAAGGGCAGGCCTAGTGACAGGTTTGCAGTCCTAGATCTCTTTTGAGATGTGAGTTCTCAGCATCAAGGTCAAAAGCAGGGGTCATGATCCCTCGCCTGCCTGTCTTTCACAGTGCTCCTGGCTACATGTACTCCTTTTTAGACATGGCAGATGGTGAAATACTAAAAGTACAAAGGATTACCCAAACCTATTCAATAGCTGAACTATTTGTGTATTATTGTTATTTTGGAGCGGGGGCAGCCTTGGGACACCCTCGCTATGTCTTTCACTTTAATCTGTCCTTAGACATGTGAGTTTGGAAGGCTAATGGGAAAAATAGTGTTCTTTGCCCAGTCTCAAAAGGCTGCAAAGCATCCCCCAAATGCCTTTTCTGCGAATTTTAACATAAAATCTATGACTGTTCATCAAAAAGGCAATATTATTGATAATTTGAAATGAGCCATGACTATCCAGATCATTACTAATAATTTAGCAGAGCGTATTTTCTTAAGGCCAAAACTCTGAAATATGAACAAGATTCTAAAACTTTACTTGAGACTAAAATTTGAGTGGAGTTCTTCACAAACTAGAACTGTTGAAAATCTTCTCTGTAGCTTTGCTGTTGTACATCATGTGTGAGCAGAGGGGATTAGAAGGTGGAAAGAGAAGGCTGTCTCTTTCTGTTAGGATGCTGATAATTTTTTTTCCATATTTTAATTTTTCTCAATGATACCTAAACACAGAGTTAGTTTATTGCTGAATTCTGAATATGAGAACACAAAAGTGTTTTGAATCAAACCAGAAAATGCCTTTGCTAATTTCATGCATTTTCTAGAAGCTTTTAGCAAGTACTGCAGGAGGATATAGACTGAACTGCTACTGTGTTTATATCAGTTATGATGGAGAATGGTTCTGAACCTTCTAAAACCACTCACAAATGTCAAAACACTCTCAATTTTCTTCAAAACTGCAAAAGCTGTGGTGGAGGTGTGTGCACAAGGACGTGCTGCCAGGCTGTAGTCTGCCCTCCATGGCAAGAGAAGGCCACATTTATCCTGCCGTTAAAAGAAATGGAAAAGATGGGGGGAAAGGATTTGGACTAAAAATTTTATGAAGTTTCAGCCATGCTGCTCACAAGTTGTCATACCTTCAGGAGAATGAGGACATACTCTGCTGCCACTTTCACCAGGAAAATGAGAGCAGTGTCTCAGCAGCCAGAGGAGGAGGTACAACCATCTCTGGAGAAAATAGCGCGACTGCATCCGGCACCAGCCGTGAGGGTGGAGTGGAGGGTAGTGATAAGCACCAGCAAGGGGCTGCTACTCTCAAGGCCTTGGTCACCCCTCTTCCCTTCTCCAGGCAGGACAGGGTGTGCTGCACTCCCAAGGAAAGATGGGCACGAGCTCGCATAGGAAGCTGCTGCTCACAGGTGCTTGATGGAAGTTGTGGAGAAGGCAGTGTTGGAGCTGAGCATGCAGTTCAGTCTTCTCCCTGATAAATATACAGCATTGACAGCTGATGTAAAGGGAGGGAGCATTTGGGAATAGCCACAGCCAACCCCTGTTCTCACAGACACAAGGGTAAATATGAAATGGTTCTGCTGGTGAGTGAAGGTTTGACACAGTTTATAACCACTTGGTCCCTGTTAGCAATCACCTGGTGCAACTATGTACTTCAAGCAATGTCCAGTATCTAGACACAGGCAAATCTGAGAGTTTTGCTTCATTTTTTTTTTTTTTCCACATGAATAGAAAGCTTTTGACTAGTGTTACTGTCACTTTATGAAATGACACTAACGCCCGCAGAGTGAAAGGTGGCAATGTTTTTGGCAATGGAAGTGTCACCAGGAGTGTGTTGTTTTGTGGATAATTATTCCATAATACAGACCACACAAAAGGCTCTTGGGCTACCTTCAGTTGTCAAATCATGTTTGCTGTCAACAGAAAGCCACAGCAAATCTAAGACCATAATTTTGTGCTTGTGCAGTGCTGTGAAAGCTCTTACCTGAGCAATCAAAAATTTCCTTCTGAACACCCACAATATTATGCAGTGCAGGTATCTTTTAGCATGCAAAACTGGGCACATTCATGAATGCTGAGGCGCTCAACCCTAGGGGCATAAACAGGGCTTGTTCTGTCATACTCAACATACTCAACTGAAGCTCTGGTCCCATCCTACTACCTTTGGTAATTTTGTCTACATCACACAGAATGTGAGAGAACTGAATCCCACCAGACCAGCATTTTTCAAACCATAGTCTGTCTAAGTTGCAGTGACTGAATGCAAACCATATATCCCCCCACACACTAAACTTCTAGAAACAGAATCAGGCCCAATGTGTTTAAATAACCCTGGCTTTAACTTAGAGGTCAAAGGAAAATGAGTAATGAGCTAATTCTTAAACAATGCAAAATTCAGAAATGTTTCTGGTGTGCAATGTATGTGGCTGTTATCCTCCTTGTGCCACTAGAGTTCATAAATACAATGTAAAGGAAATGTCCTTTCATCTAATATTAACAATCAGAATCTGAAAAAAAAGACCATTGACCTTAACATGAACAGAATTCAAATGAGTAATAATTTCCTCCTATTTTAGAAAAGCTTTCAATAAATTTATTGTTTTTTAGTTTTCATGGGGCTTGGCTGGTGTGCTGGGAACACTGCTATTTGCTTATCAAGTTTCTGCCCATATATATTCTAAATAAATGAAAAGCTCTCTAGCCTGGTGCTGGCTGTGATAGGGCTGTGCTCATACATGCTCTGCTGAAGGGTGGGTGGAATATTCCATATTTTCTCATGCACTATATTTCATTGTGGATTTTTTCTGTGTGGGTGAAGGGGGAAGTGGATTAAAAAATTAAGACTTTATTTTAGTTGCAATGTAATTGCTTCAGCCTCCTTTAGATGTTTTGAGTAACTTTAGGAGCAACAATGCACAAAAGCACAGGAAGCAATATGAGAAGCAAGCCCTTACCCAGCCTAGATAAAATACTTTGGCTACAGTTTGCAGCATTGGGTGCACAACATTAGGCACCAATACTTTGGGCTTGAATCCCTAGAGAGGGTCCTTCCACACCTACAGGTGCCATTGCCTTAGTTCTGGCATCAGTTCCTCAGGGATAAACCCAGAAGACCGAACACATAGAAAAAACCGTCCATAGGAGCGGTTTCTGCTGCACCTGCCTGGCATGTTCTTAAGGACTGATGTGTCTGGGTCTGGCCACTGCTGCCTGGGTTGTCCTCTGGCCTGGCCCTGGCTGGCAGCACCTACAATCTGGACTGGTCCTACAGGTGAGCAGGAGATGCCCACTTAAACAATTTCGACCTCAGCTCAACGTGCCTCAGCCAAAACAACATCACAGTTTTCCCCATCGTGAGAGGAAAGCAAGACCTCTAATTTACCTCTTTCCTTCGAGGAAATGATTTCAAGGGCAGAAATTGTATATCCGTGGGCACAAAACAAATCTAGCTCTTGTTCTTTCCGGTGCTGTGGGCAAGTCACTGCCTATCCCAGGGACAGAGTTTTGTTCTGGTTTAACCTCCCTAATTTAGTCACTGGAGTGCTGTGGAGAGGCTTTGCATAACTGATGAATTTGGGTTATTTTCATTAAATTACTGAATTACTGAATGTTGTGGTTCAGCCTGTTGCAGCCTGGAAGGATCCTTGAGACATTTTCACTCTTCCTGTCCATGTCACTGCAAAATGCTATGCAACATGGAAAATAGGCTTTTATTTCAGACTCTGCTTGAATGCCGGAGATTCAGAGGATGAATCTGGCCTGGGATCTGAAACTCTGCAGTCTGAAGAGAAATGGAGAATACTCGGATGGGGAAACAAAGAAACCAGGATGTTCTCACCTTAAGAAAATGTAAAGAGGGAGAAGAAACTGGGTCAGAAGAGAGAAACAGGAGGGTTAAGCTTTTACAGTAAAGGAGCTATTCTCACAGCTGAGGATCAGAGAAGCTGGCTGCATAGGGTGGAGAAACTGAGATCCCCTGACCCATGGGAAAAGTCATGAGCTGCAGTGAGGACTGTCTAAGGATCACTGACCAAAACCTACAGAAGTCTCAAGTGTGGTGTACCTCAGCATGGAGCTCCATACCTCAGCATGGAGCTCTTCTAAGATTTCACCTCAATCTGTGTGTTTCTTGCACTGGTGAGAGTGAAGGATCGCTGCTTTTAGCACACTTTGTACAGTCTGGAATATTCTGGCCTTTCTCACTTCCCTGAAGGAATAAGTTGCAACCCACAGTGCCTGCAAAGCTGGAGGTAGGGAAGTGTTTGATCAAGCAACTGGACATCTATGGGGCTGTCCAAACAAGGAACAGGACAGCTGAACTCCGATGCCCCATTTCTAGGAAGCAGGGATGATCAAAATGTGTTAATTGTGAAGGAAACACACAGTAAAGGAATAGCTTGGAAATGATCAGGTCACTTGAGTTTGACAATTTGGAATCCCAAAAGAGCAGCCTTTTTCATGGGGAACTATGAGAGGTTTATGACTGGTGTAATCGTGATGGACTCAGTGCTTTTCGCCCGTGACTCTGCCGTGCTGGGTTTCACACATGAGAAAGACCAAGCTAAATCCCGACGTATTTATTTGTGCTCTAGCGGCACCTAAGGGCAGCCAAGAGCCTGAGCTAGGCCGTGAAACCAGTACCAGCATCTACCTGAAGACTAAAAAATCCCTTGCCTCTAAGACAAGTAGATGAAGGATAAAATGATGATGTGGGGACAGGTGGTGCCTGAGCTGAGCAAGCTGACCCATGGCAAGTGGAAATGTGTGTTTATTTACTTACTTTAGTAATTAGGGTTTTTCCTGCCTTGCACTTTTGCACTCATACTCCTTCCAAAGCTGTCTGTGGGTACCAGGCTCCTTTGATTTGTTTTGCGGACTGTGAATCAGATGCTACTTGGGAACTATCACAGAAAAGAATAATTTTCCTGTGGTAAAATGATTAATTCGGTGATCCAACCTTTCAGAGGATGCACTAGGCTACCATCTCCTTTGAATGATTCAAAAATGCCAACAAAACAGGAGATATTTACTGCATAGATTGAAATAACATTGGAGAGCAAGCTCATTTCTGACCTATGAGAAACATTCAGCTGGACAATAAAATGTTCCCCCACCACCTTCTGTTGCTGTCACCTGTTCTTTCCATGAGAGACATGTGAGCTGGGACAAGTTCTGATGTAATCAATGCAGTTCCCCGAAGCCCAGTTGAATGGCTCTGATTAGCACCAGCCAAATATCTGGGCCACAGGCTTTCAGGGGAGCCTTCTTGTCTCAGAGCTATTGTTAATGCTTCCTGTTTATTGCAGTTCAGCACAAAGCCTTACAGGCTGTCCACATAACAAAACAGCCAGAGGAGCTGAGACACTTTTTAGTAAAGGTCTCTTGCCAGCATTTACACATCTCTCATATCAATGACAAGAACTGAACTACCTGCAATGTGCCCAGTGCCAGTGTCCCCTCCTTACAGGTATCTAAGTATGTTTGATATGTTCACAGAGGGACTTTGGAGTAACCATATCTTTTTACCAGGCAGAAGATTGGCATTGGGGACTTAACTGTTTCTCTTGCTAAAAGCAGATCTATGATAGTGAGTTGGTAGTTTAACAACAGACTATGAAAAGAAATCCAGAGGGCCTGAGGCAGGAAAGATTCATGTTTCTCAAAGGACAGAAACAAAGACAGGAGTAGAGTCAGGAACAAACCTGAAGAGAAGGAGCAGGCAAAGTCAGAGGAGTGAGAAGAACACAGTGCAGGGAACAGGGCTCTGGTGGACAGTCAGACTTACTCATACTTGAATTAGCAATGTGTCAGGCTCCACAGGGAACACTCTTCCTTCCTCCCCCATGGTACTACTAGTGAGACATTTCCAAAGGTACAAAGTGCCTGATGTCCACTATTGCTCAGCAGGAACTACCATTGCCTTTTAATGGCACTGAATGTCATTTTGGCCTGAAAAGAAATACAGTTGAAGACCTGGTTCCTGTTCGTGCTGAGAATTGCTTTTGCTGATGGGTCGAAATCAAACTGAACAGGTGCTCGAGGCAGAAAATGAGGAAAAAAAAACATTATTAGGGCTAGACAGTACAGTAGTGCAGGCAGGAATGGGTTTATAAGCCAAGTCATGAACTGCACCACAGTTCCCCTCAGTCTCTCAGCACAGCTGTAGCGTATCCCAGTTACTGAGCTGTGGGAAGTGAGCAAGGCACATGGGGATAGGAATTACCTAGTTGAGGTGTATCTCTAGCCATACTGGACCTGTGAACATAGGCAGAAAGTACATGGACTGAAGAAAATGCAACAGAAGTCTCTTAGATGAGTAGCTACAAAAAAAAAAAGGGGAGCAGAGCCTGCCTGTTCACTCAGTCTTCTAATCCAGGAGCTAAGGATGCCATATGAAGAAGCCAGGGAAAGGCTCTCAACAAATGAAAGGAGGCACACTACAGACTGTGTAGATGAGCTGTGGAACTTCTTGGTATGGGATGTTAAGGCTCTTGGTGGAAGAGCCTTAAATAGGGTCAAGATGAAGCTGCACAAGGTCATGTAAGAGAATTCTGTTGAAGGTTACTGAACAGGTAAAAACTACTCCAATTTAGGAGTAGTGGTTCTCTGAACCATGAATAGCCAAGGGCTGCAATACTCATAGTTCCTTGACATTTTCCTATGGTCCTCCTTATGTATTCACTGTTGGTTGCTGCTGGAAACAGTATGTTGGACAATATGGACAAAGGATCTAATCCAGTAGGGCCATTCTTGTACTTAAGTGCAATTAAATGTTAGTGTGCAACAAAGACAGATCAGTGGCTCAAGTCTGATGCTACAAAACTATGGCCTCTCTGAACACTTTCAAACTCTAGGCAACATCAGCAAGGACAAACTGAGGGAAGATGGAGGTCATTAATTTTGTCATTCTCCAGGGTGGCACAGCACTTTCTCATAGCATTTGACTTAAAAGTATATGGGGTATGTGTGGATTGTCGTGTTTTGACATATTTGATTTACTTTGAATTTGATGAGCTCTATTCTTCGAACAGTTTACCTACAGCTAACACATACAGAGGAGAAACGGATTTAGATATGAACCCAGTTTCCAAAAAGAAAGATGCAGGACTGCAAGATCATCCACACACACACACACACAGAGACCCAAAAACTGTCGCAATGGATTGTAATAGAGCCATCTACTGACTCACATTGATACTGCCTGCCTCTGCTCCTTAGGAGGGTCCTCAGGACCAGGCTGCATGCTGCCTGTGCTCATGATTGGAATAATGATTCACTACAGAAAGCACGCTTTTAATAGCAAAATGCCTGCGAGTAACACAGTCATGGGAATGGAAGCAGAGATGATTACTTGGCCTGGAACAGAAGGTTGGCTATCGTGGAGGACAGATAGTGTGATAGCTCGGAACACTAGATGAAGAGCACAGCCGCGAGAATGGTGTTATTTGATGAGAGCTTGGAGCAGATGGGCAGTGTGGTTAATTAAAGGGCTAGGGATAATGTTTCCTAAATTTAAAAAAAAAAAAAAAAAGGAAAGTAGTTGGAGAGCATTTTAAGAAACCATAATAATCTGCATGTACAGGATCTCTCACAAGGGAAAAACTGAGATAACGGAAATTTATAAAATGAAAAACAAAAAATCCAGTTTGTTTTAAGTATTGGAGTATTCTTCAAAAAGAGATAAGTACTTATAAAATGGATTATAATAAGCTTATGTCGGTCATTGGGCGGCAACGTTACCAGCAATGGCAAGGGAATGGAACAAGTAACCCAGGAGGTTTGATTATTCCTATGTGCCTCATCTCCATTAATGTGAGGAAAGCTGATCCACATTACACCAACTACAGATCTGGTCCAGGGAATTTGCTAGCTGAGAGATCTTAAGAGAGTATTGAAGAACTATGCAGACTCTGAAAAGGGAAACACAGCACATCTGATCTGGAATTTTTACTGTTGCTGTTGAGCATTTTCACTGCGGTGGTCCTCGGGGGTTTCGGCTCATCATGATTCAGAGGTGCTCAGTGTTGTACTAACAGCTCCTTTGCTTGTTCCTGCCGCTGAAACTTAATTTACTCCTCAGTCAGATAAAGGGTGCAAGCAGAGGTGGAGAGAATGTTTGTTAAGGGAGCTTCTTTGATGCCATATTTTTATATGTATAACCCGTGATTCAGATAACCCATATCTATCTTTTTAAAAGTACCATATCTTGGAGATTAATTTTCCCTCAGATACTTCTCGGCTGACTCACTCTCTTCTTCATGAGGTGGTTGCATAGCCCACAAATTGCCCAGGTAGTGGTGGAAACTACCTGCCGAAGGAGTCTGGGGTGGGGAACAGGTCAGACATGAGTAATGTTGGGATAATAGGAGGGAAGCAGAAGTTCATGTGAAAAGCGGAGGCTGGTGGGATGTCAGGGAAGAAATCTCTGTGTTAAATTTCCCCTTATAGTACTCACTATTTAACCCTCACTCTTCCTGAAATAATTATGGTTTTGGCAGCTAAAACCCAGATTGCACATGTGAAAACATAGTAGATTAAAGCTAAGCAAAACAGACTGAAAGAAATACCAGAGACTTACTTTTTCAATGTGTCAGATGAAGATAATATCTATCCAACTATGAAAAGAGCTAAACATGAATATTGTCCACAGAGTTGTTGGTAATAGTTAGGGTGAACCGAATTATACTGACTGATGTAGGGCTGCCTTTGAACAAAGCATTACAAAGAGTGTCTAAGAGATCTGAAGACTAACAATAGATTAATAGAGTTGTTGGAAGAAATGAAAAAGAAATTGAAGTATGAGTAATGCAAACAAATTTCTATGAAATAACAAAAACCCCCTGTTATGACCATTCTTCTTACCCACTTTGGCAGTTAACATGCCAATTGTGCTTTCTATGTAGACAAAGATTTTTAAATTAACGCAGAAGACATTTTATAAGCAAAATTTAATTTGATCAGATGTTTCAGGTTGGTAAAAATAGCTTTCATGTACTGTACGGCTGGCCTGTGGTACTTACTGTACCAGACATTCTTGAATCAAGAACTTGGCACAAGTAGGGCAATTAGGCATGTTTGAGTAAGAGAACAGTCCAGGTTATATAAGACACTTAGACTGGACCATAAATAAATGAAAAAAAAAGTTATTAAAATATGAGTTTTGTTATAAGGATCAAAGTGTCAGAGTTTTTAACTGGAATTTTGGCTCCATTGACAGTGCAGGTTTTGGATTTCACTGATGGCCCATGTACCTAATTAGACTTCAGACGAGGACTTCTATTGGCCTAAAATTTGTGAGTTAAAGCTATGCACATGGTATTATTTATGTGATCTTTTAAATCTTAATTTTAACAGGCCTTGGAAGAACAATCAGTGATAATTTCTGCACTGTAATGATGGTTAATTTAAAATCTGATAAGTCTGACTTGGCCTATTGGGAAGTGCTTTATACCTTTCTAATTCATGAGAATGATATGACATTTCTTACCACTTTCTCTGTCTCATTAAACCAGGAATTTAATTGTACAATGCTGAGCTCTTGGAGAAAAATTAACTTACGTACCCCAGAAGAAATCACTTCTTATTATGCCAGCTGCAGCTGCAGGAGGCAGCAAAGCTATTAACAGAATATAGCTGTCTTGCATTCTTCCTTAGTCTTTAGGGCAAACACTAAGAAATGGTGTAGCTGTGGAGAAAAACTAACTTGCAAATTGCAGAGTGTAAAGAACCTTTCCAGAAGAAACAGAAGTCAGGAGATCCCAATAAGCTTCTGTAATGTACTTTGTCACACAGAAGTGAATACAGAACATGTTAAAATCTTGGTTTAAGCATTCTTAGTTTTCCCTGAAATGAGCAAATGGGTAAGTAAAAGTGATAATATTCATGTTTAAACAGAAAGACCAATTGAGGAAGGAGATTTCTAATAGTGCTTTATATTCTCGTATGTTCTAACTTTACTGGTTTGTACAAGTTTACACAGATTTGCTTGGAGCAGGTGACTTCTGATCCCATAACCCCGAGTAAGAAACTTGAGTGAAGTGATAGAAGATCTATCACTGCTTGACTCCTCCTGATCTAAACATGAAACAAATACCAGATTCCTCAGCAGTCCTTATCTTGGCTGCTGCCCAGAAGGTGTTGTTCTTTTTGGAATTTATGAAAGATGATAGGCTGACCCATGGAAGCAATCATACACCCTGTAGTAAAATCATGGAGTGTATTTTGTGTGCACATCGTAAGTGGAGATGGGTCAAGTGGTCTCCCTGTAATGTGAACGTTGGCAAGCTCAGCCTGCGGCAAGAATGGGAATAATGTGTCTTACAGCACTTCACGTCATTCAGTTCAGAGGGGAGATCCAGTGTGCAGTCAACAGAGGCTTCTCCCAGCTCAAAATATTCATCTGCATAAACACACACACACCCCCCAGCTACAGCTGTATTGCATATGGACACTGGCACCCATATTAATGGGAAAAAAGTCCTCTTTATACAAGGGCCAGCTCGGCATGCTCTTACAGGACACAAGAAGGGGGTTACTTCATTATGGGAGTGACAGAGCACCATGAAAAGCACTCATGAAGACTTCTTCCAGTCTTGAGATCTATTAAACTAAAGGAAACATAAGACTGGAAACATTAATTAAAAAAAATAACCGTGAGGCAATCCCTAAAGCCTCCTGTCACTATCAGCCAAAAGAGGCTCAGTGTCAGTATCCACAAACACTGTGTGAGCGTTTGCTGGGGTTCTGATTCATACAGCATCCTTCGCAAGGATGAAGAAAAGAAAAATATCTCAAAACATTCTTCCTTGTGGAACTGCATAATCACCTCCTGGCATAATCTTTCCTCCTGGCTCAGTAAGAGCCACATCCGACAAGTCACACAAATATTTGTTTATCTTGAAGTGTGTAAGCAGTACAAATGGAGTGAATGGGATTACTCACAAGCTTGGAGATAAATATGTGCTTTGCTGGATCTGAGCCACAGATCTCAGCAACTTTATTGGGCTGAGCTCTAAACATGGGCCACAGAAAAATTCCAGTTCTGTGACCAGACATTGCACTATTGGGTCCCTTCTATGGTGAATATGTTGGTTGCCAATTTCAGTGTATGATTTCACCTTATAGTCACCAGTAACTGAGTTTTTTGCTCTGTTATTTGTGGCAGGTAAGACCCAGTTATCTCCTAGCACATATAAAATTATACACCTTCAGACAAAAGATAATAAAAAATCCTATTAAAGAATACTCCACTGTATTTTTAACCTCTTTGGCCACTCTCTTACAGTCTTAGCAAATAAGTGACCGTCATTGGACTCAAAATAATGGGAGAGAGCTTTATTCCCTTATTGTCAGAGACACCAGAGAACTATTCCCCACAGTTTAGAAATGCTCTTATCCAGACTCAAAAAATTATAAAAAGACCAAGTAGACTGCTGAGTCGTCCAAGTGCAGAGCATGCATCACCATGCACAAATATTTTTGGAAAATTATGAGGAAACTGTGAGATGTCCTTTCAATAAATATTCTTTTTTTTGCCAGCTTGCAGCAAAACATTACCTTTTTCAACCGGTGAAAAAACTATTTTAACAATGCCAAGAACAATAGACGTCCCTCTTGTAAAAACATGTCTCCCTGTTTAGAATGGGAAACAACAAGTTCAGAGAGCAATGTCAGTAACGATCATGAGGAACCAGAAAAACTGAGTCACCCAATACAGCACAAAACCGGATTCTCTGCATGACAGCACTCAGGCTGACCCATCTGTTACCCATCTTTCCTCTTAATCAGTTGTACTGTTATGCCATTATTAGTGATTGAATGAATCGTAGCTGTTTCAAATACTTGAGCAGCAATATCGAGTATCAAATATTTGGTGGTGACACGGGTAGTAACTGTGTGCCCGCGCATGGCATCTTACAATGGCTCCTGCAGACTGTTCTGTGGGGCAGCAGGTACCAGGAGATTTGTAAAAGGCACTGTATCCCCTTCTCATTGCCTGTTAATCTTGCTCAGGTGTGGTTCACATACCCTTGGCTGTGTGCTAGGAGAAGAGCTATGTCTGCTCTCTGCAGAGCAACTAGATCAGGACCCACCTAGAGACTGTCTGTGGATCAGCAATTAATTATACCCTGGTATCATGGTTTGAGAACCCCAAAATCCAATTCCCTAGTCCAAACCCCCTCCCACATCTCAGCCCAGTGTGAGATGGGTTTTCCAGACACCACACGAGATTCAGAATGGGGGGAAGGGATTATATATTACAATGACTGTACAAAATAAATACTACAATACATTATATACAATCTTAGCTATCTCTACCATGAAATAAAAGTATTTACAATGGATCAAATCTCTTCTCCCTTCCAAATAAAAGTCCAGGAGGGAAGAAGGAAAAGATTCTTTCCACTCTCAGAGCAGCAATGTCTCTAGGGCAGCAGGTTCTCTCATGCAGCAGCTGTAGCTGGATCTCTGCCAGTACACACGAGGGGGGTATCCAAGCCCCTCGTCCCATCGTCTCCAAGAGAGGGTCTTCTCTTCCGTGGGCTGTGTTCACCCGGACAAGGTCACTTCACCACGGTCATATCAACGAAGTGCAGGGGTCTTCATGATGGTCTGTATCTTCAGGGGATTCAAGCCCCTTTTGCAGAGCTCCATGCTCTGTCTCAAGCAGCGGGGGGGCCAAGGTCACCCCCTCCACATTCCTTCTGAGCTTTTCAGCTCCCTTCTGCAGTGCTGTAGCACTCCAAGACTCTTTCAAGTAAGAGTTTATCATCCTTCTCTCTCTAGGAGGGGTCTACAAGGAGTTTGGGGGTTTTGCTTTCAGTTCTTACCCCAAAACTCTGTCTCTGTAGAGCTTAGTTCTCCTCTCTCTGCTGCTGGCTCTCTTTCTCTCGGACAGCTCTGTGTCTTCCTTGGCTGCATGCTGTTTGCTGCTCCTTATCTCTTCTGGCTCTCTGCCACTGTTCCTCCATCCAGTGTTGTTTTTGCTGCCGCTTCTGCTGCTCACGGTGGAGAAAAACTTCCAGCCTCTCAGCCACAGGTACTTAGCCCAGTTTAACACTGTTCCAAGTCCGTGCAGCCCCCAACCGGGGCTGGGGGTGGCCAGAGCCCCCCAGGGGGGCTCCTGCTCTCTCTCCTCATGGCTCTACAACATGGCTACTTCAACAACAACTACTACAACTACCTTCTCTTCCGGTCTGCTTGTGATATGTTTATATTTTGCAAAAGCGCTCATTGGCTCAAAACTTCAAGGGTCACCACCCCCTGGAGATTTACCATCTTATAACTTCAGGGGGAAAACTGTTTCCCCCCACCACACCTGGTTTTGACAAAACAGTTAACCCCAGTTGATGCAAACTTGCTAAATTTTGCAGTCGATCTAAAACTACATTTCTCCAAAACAGATAAAGACCTGAAAGTGTAACCAAGATCAAGCAAAGAAGAAAAATCTCAGAAATTGTTAGCTTATGGATATTAACACATTCTTTGGAACACAGGTAAAAGACTAAAAAGGAGGTGAAGTGTGTGTCCCACTCAAAATGCAGAGCAATTAATGTAAGAGACAGGACTCAGTACAACTACCTGCCTGGTAGCTGAGTCCTACCACAAGGAAACCACCTCTGGCTCAGGAAGTTCCTGAGTCCAGTTCTGAGCCACTCAATTCAGGAAGGACGTTGAGGTGTTGAAGCAAGTCCAGAGAAGGGCAATGAAGCTCATGAAGGGTCTGGATCACAAATCTTATGATCTGACAAGCTGGGGTTATTTAAGCTGAGAAGAGGAGGCTGAGGGAGGACCTTGTCTCTCTCTACAACTACCTTACAGGAGGTTGTAGCCAGGTGGGCATCGATCTCTTCTCCCAGGCAACAAGTGACAGGATGAAAGGACACAGCCTTAAAGTGGACACAGTCATAGGCTGCACCAGGGGAGATTTAGGTTTGACATCAGAAAGAATTTCTTCACAGAAAGGGTGATTAGACATTGGAATGGGCTGCCCAGGGAGGTGGTGGAGTCACCATCCCATTTCCTTTTAAAAGAAAGATTGATGTTGCTGTTAGTGCCATAGTCTGGTTGACATGGTGGCGTTGGGTCACAGGTTGGACTCAATGGTCTCAGAGATCTTTTCCAACCTAATTGATTCTGTGATTCTGTGAGCCAGGCCTCCCTTTCCTCACGTCAGCCAGGGCTGTTCTCTCCTGCCTCACAGTGGGGAGACAGACACAGTGCCACAGGCTGCTCCTTGCAGAGCTGAAGGGTCAGCATTAGGGATGCCGTGTTATGAAAATGTACTGCAGGACCTGGCCATCCTCCTTAGCCCAGCTAAGTCAGGATTCTCTCACACTCAGGGAGTTTGGGTGCGTGAGGTGGCCACTTCATGGGGTCTTTAGTTTTGTGTTTTGTTTTGTTTTTTTTTTCAATTGGCACTTCTTGGTGTGAGCACTTCAACTCTGCCCAGGCACTCGTGCAGTGCTTGTCCTAGCAGGCAGGGCAGGAAGGGCTGTGGGGGTCAGGAGAAGCAGCATCAGCATGCAGGGATGGTGGACAGGCAGGAGTAGAGGCACTACCTGTGCTCAGAGGGAGCCAGAAACTTCCAGTGCAAGCCCTGGCTGTGAATGCAGAGCTAAAGCTAAGAAATGCTGTCCCTTCTCTCCTGCAGACCTGCTGGACAGCACTTCTGCCCTGACAAACAGCGCTCGCTCACCAGCTGTAGTGAGGGTTGGGCACCGCAAGGTACCAAGCACTTCCACTGCTCCTGACCATTGCTGCTCACTGGAGGAGAGGCTCACACATCAGCCTTTTTCTGGCCTGCTCCTGCATGCTGTTGTGAGCTTTTTAGCATTACAGGCTTCCCATGATTTTTGCAGGGGGAGACATATTCCCAACTCCCCCACTTCATCCTTCCCAGGGCTGTATGGAGTGTGACAGGATGTGGGGCCTCAGGGGGTTTGATCTCCTCCCATGGCACACCCCACAAAGCTCTTCCTGGGATGGGCACTCCTGTCACACCAGCTCAATGGCAGTGCTAAGAATCAATCACATATGAGTTTGCTTTCAGAAATGTGGTACTGAGTGACAGTTCTCTTCATTATTAATGCTATTTTCCATCAAATGGTTGATGGAGTATGTAGCAGAGGAGTAGCAGGGCACTTTATAAGAAGAAAATATTATAAATATATGCAAAGGATTTTAAAATGGGTGCTCTGATTGCAGAGACTTTTAGGCTCTGGTGTAATATAGCAGTATTGAGCAACACTACACTGGCAATTGACCTGTTCATAAGCTGGCTGGCAGCATCACTGCAGATGCTGTCAGGCCCTAACATCAACCTGCATTGCAAAATATTTGCAAAATATTTGCAAATGGGAAACAGAGACATCTGATTTTGAGTTGTGTCACAGTTACACTTAGTAGCTTAAAAATGGACCTTCCACCCTCTTCTGAATTGTGTGGTTAGGGGGATATATACATCAGCACTGCAGCCTTGCCAGCCCCTCTCCGTTTGGAACAATTAACTGAAAAAAAAACACGACAGAAAATCAATATTGTTAAGGATTAATGAGCCGAAGCATGTACTTCGAGTGAAGATGCTTGCAGCTCTTCTTTAACACGGAGCTCATGGAAGATAGCTACGGAAGGGATGAGTGGCAGAAAGACCCTTGTTCTGCACTATCCCCACTATCAGAGGAAAAGGTGACAGTCTGGTGGTGTGATGGTCTGCTGTGAACCAGCCAGCTCTGACCCTGCATGGTTAAGCTGATGTCAGAGATAGGAACTGAGTTGGGCTTATTCGCCCTTTCTTTTCCTAGATTTTTTTTTTCCTTGTGGAAGTGGTTGATATTTTGCTATTATTTCTCTCTGCTGCATTCAGAATGTGAAATGGACTGTTCCAGCCAGCAGCAAAGGCTGGTTGGAAGAGCCCGTCTTGTGTTGTCCCTCTGCTCCTCCTGCGTGTATCGGTGTGTCCCTCTGGGACAGCTGCACGCCCAGCTGTGCTTTCAGTCAGCACTTGTTGCACCGCTTTGGTACAAAACACGGCACACACGGATCCTTTTTGAACCGATTGCGCAAGGAGTCCTGCTTGATCCTTGCCGCGCTGAGCCTCCTTCCGAGATCCCTGCAATGCTGTAAAGGGACAGACGATGGCACTCCAGCATCGTCTTTGCTCTCTCTCTGCTGCAATGAACAAGCGCTCTGACCACCTGACTTCCAGTTTCACTTTACCAATGGTCGGTTTTCACCTGTTCTCTCTTGGAACAACGTTGTGTGTGGACGTAAAACAGGTCCTCTCCATCGCTGGTCTCGGGTGCCTGGGTTGTGTACAGATAGAGAGCCATATTCCCTTCATTATATCAGGATGTACAAGGCAAAATGCTCAGGGCAGACTTTCCTCCCCCTGGATTGCAGCATCTCTCCCAGAGCAGTTCATCTGTCTTCAGCAGGGTCTGTTTCATACCACAGGAGTGACATTTTACTGTCACTTTGTACAACAGTTAGTGTCTCCTGACACAGCTTAAGACCACATTTTCTTTTTACACAGCTACATCACACTGGCAGCATATAATCATCCCATAATCACCTCATATGCACAGGTCTTTATCTGCTTCACTCAATCCTAGCAGATGAGTTCCCAGCTTATAGAAAAGGTTTTGTCATCAGTTCCTTATTGCGAGACCCTGAACATTGTACTATGAATGATGTACTGTGAATTTCATCTTGTTTTTATTAATACTCCAGTCCTCAAGCTCACTTAGTTCTTCTCATACTGCATCCCTTATTCTTTCCTCCACAGATGATGTCTCCTACCTTTGTGTCATCAACAGATGCCATTAATAATGCCCTTAATATTTCTTTCAGATCACTAATGCAAACATTAGTCATTATCACCTCTGATGATCCTTATTAACAACTGTTATCTGACATGGTATTTCCCACCTTAACATCAGCCATTGCCACATCCCCTTAGCCAGCTACTTATCCACCATGCAGTTCCCATAACAGTAGTTAAAGTCTCTTGTGGCTTGTTCTCAAGTCCAGTGAAATCCAAACAGAGGTGACCTTTCACCCCACTTTTGACTAGGGCAGTGTCAAGTGACTTTGGCAGGACACAGCAAATCCAGTCTCCACTTCACTGTCTATCATTTCCCATTTCTTTGAAATCCCAGAAGAGAGTCCTGGACTGGGATTGCCCAGGATGAAACTGCTCTCAGAATGAAGTTGTCCCCATGCTGTTCCTGGCTAGGATGTGGAAAAGGATGAACTCCACCTAGAGCCCAGAGTAGAGGAGAGTACACTCGCACTCAGGTATCCAAGTCTGGCTCTCAACCACACCAGTAGGCTTTTCTGATTCTGCTGGTGCTCCCTAAGCCAGCAGTATCTCTCCTGGGCTGTGGGGCCCATGCCACAGGGCTCATATCTCATCCCTCTGTGTGCTGGGAGCAAGGGCTTTGACTGTGGGAAGGTAATACCAGCTGGATGCCCTACGGAGTGACAGACCTGATGCTGGTTGAAAAGTGGCAGCCCCACTCCAGGACACCATTCTGTTCTCTGTGCATTTGCTCCTGTTAACACAGTCTCCCTCCAAGCAGGACAGAGCAGAGGAGGTGGTGGTGAGAGTGGTCAGCCCTTCCCTTCCTGCTCCTTCCTGCCCTCCTGAGAGCCAGGGAATGCAGTAACCAGTAACTCTGTGCTGGCCCCTGTGCTGCACTCACTGGCAGGGAAATCTCTTTTCTCCTGAAGAGCATCCAGATCACTGTCAGAGCTCCAGGAGGGATTCCAGTATTGTGCACTTATAACAGCATTGAAATTCTGTTTTGGTCACAGGGAAGCAAGGCACGGTGACTTGCTTGAGGTCATCAAGCAAAGGCAAGAATCAAAGCTAAAGCTAATGCTCCCTACAGGACGTGTAAGAACGGCATGCTTCCTTCTCCTTCACCTTCCCACTGTAACATGAGGCCACCCAAGGGCTGGTTGTTGCGCTGTCTGCAGCTGAGAGCTGGGCTGTGATGCACACAGACATCCTCACATGCTGCAGGCATACAAAGAAAGGAGTTGGCTTAAATTTTAAACTGTTGCTGGTATTTTAGACCAGTCTGCTTGAATCAAACTGGCAGCTTCTGCTGAGAGGTTTTCCAGACAGTAGGGAGCACACTCCCTTTATTTTTCAGCAGCTCAGCTGGAGATATCCAACAAAATCCTCTGCATTTCAAAAGAGGCTATAAATGAAATGCTTGTGATGTGGCTGTGCCAGCTAGACAGGGAGCTCACTATGAGAAAAAAACTTTATAGCTGCACTGCTGAGGGGACTGGCTTGTGGGGATTTGTGGCAAACTGCTCCATGGCTCAGGGACATGATTCTGGTCCCCACGCTCTGGGGCCACCACTTAATTAAATATTGTACAGATTAAAATCTTTATAGGATTTCATTTTTTAGAATATGTAGAAATTTCGAGCCTAATGTACTTATAATTCAAATATATGCAGTTAATTGATGTTTCCTGTGGCTTCCAGATGGTCTAAAAGGAACATTTTATATCGCCCTGATTACTAGCACAAGAAAGAGATTTTAGGAAGGAAATGGAGCACTTCAACCTGAGACAAGTATTTGCAGTACAGCAGACAGAGATGTCACAGAGAAAAGGAAAGGATGTTCTGCTCTGCCACCAGGATGTCCTTCTTGCTTGGGTCTCCTTCTTTAATGTTTTTTAATATGGGGAAATATAACCAATTCTATGTGTTTTTACAGGAAAACAACTGCTGCAATGACTGTCCTGCCTAAATGGAAATTATGGATGACCAAGGCATCCATTTCTCCATAAAGGAAAGAAATGTGGTGGAAGTGGTATAGTTCCAGCTGGTGTCTCTCACAGAGATGTCAAGAATCTGGTCCATGCTTCTTGAATACAGTGTGGTCAGGAGAAAATGCAGAACATGCTAAGGAGCATCTCTGGAGGTCCAAAGTTTTGCCCCTTGGGCTGATACAGGTAGAAGTTTGGTAAGGCCACTTTAGGAGAAGGGTCCTTCCACAGGCAGAATATCTCCAGAGTGCTGTGCTGTGTTTTCAGGACATTACAGTAGGTACTGATAGGTGGTTGTATGTGAGTTGAGGGGTGTATTTCTCAGTCATCAGTGCCCCTGGACTAGGCTCATAGTGTTTTTTAGGATGGGGTAGTGCTAGTTCACAATCCATGATTTGTCCTCTTCTACTGTACTTGGCAGTCAGAAGATATAGCTACCTGTCACTCAAGAGGAAGCCATTGCAAGGTCCTGTGCTAAGCAAACTTTTTCTTTACTTTTTCATTTCAAAGCTTGAAATTATCAGTGATGAAAAAAGCCCTCAATAGACAGGTACCACCCCACATCACCAGCACCTTGTCCCACTTACATTTAGCCTACAGTGCTTTCCTCATCTTCTCTTGCGTTGTGACAAAATGAAACAGAGTCAGGTATTTCTTCTTATGCATGTCTCTCACACACATATTTCACTCCCTTTTCAAAGTCTGTGATGGACAATTTGGTCTGTCCTAAGATAAGAGCACAAGGTGGGTGCTGCAGGAGGAAGTGTCTGGATGCTCGCCTAGTTAATGTATTCCAGAGATGAGGGAGATGAGATGTTTTCAATTGACTTGGGTGCATATTGGCCTGCAAAAGGGTATAAAATGCAGTTGGAAACTGGGCCAACTGGGCAAACTAGTCTCCCAAGATTCCAGGCAGCTTTGAGGTAGATCCCATCCCACCCCACACTCCCTCCCACCCCACATACAGATAAGTAAATGCACAAAGATACAGTCATATACGGAGATAAAATCCAACAGTAGATCTGTAAGTGCTATGTTGCTCTGTAATTGTGAATTCTGCGAGACCAAAGACCATAAACCCATACATTTCTAGCCAAACTTGCTTATATTATAACCCTTTACACATAGACTGTTGACCAAATGTAAGACTAAGGGTCCCAAGCTGCACCTAGACTTCTCCGAGAAGTTCAGAAAGTGAGAGGCTCTCACTGAAGCTTGTGACTCCTCAGGAGGAACCACGATCTGATGATACTATAATCCATTGTAATAGATGATAGAGTTCTTATTTAGATACTACACTGGCAATATTTAGATACTATATTAGTAAATCTAACAATAATCATACACATAATCACTGTGTCCTGGTCCTTGCACCTGGATGAGAACCTTCCCTTAACTACTCTGCTACAGGCTTTCTTTCTTCCCTCATCCTTCCAGCCAGCCTTGGGCAGACACCATAACCTCAACCAAAGTGATGAAACACCAGTGAATTTTTCCCCTTCTCTTGAGAGCTCTGTAAACTCCTTATGGTCAACACACAATGTGGGGACAGATCCACTCAAGCTGATGTGTGCATCCCTCACAGGCCTTGCCTTGCATGGCTGGCTGTAGGAACCTGTTTTTCTCCAGCCTCTGATAATCTTTCCTGCATAAGCTTTGTGAAAGACAGAACCTTGGAAAGACCTTCCTTTCCATGATATTTTTTTGCCTTGCTCTATTTTTCTTCAAATTTGTTCCTTTCTACTTTTCTTTACCCCCCATTATTGACAATTCCTACCCATGATCAGTTCTTCAGACATATTTTAGGATCAGCTCTAAAGCACATACAATTCCCTGGAAAGGTTCTTGTCATCATGTTCAGAAGAGGACTGAGAAGCTAACTCTGGAATTAGTGCCAGTAAGATCAAAACTGGATCTTGGAAATCCTTCTTGCTTGCTGCTGGTGCTTGTTCTCCAAAGACATTATTGATTTTGATATGAACATTTCACAGATGCTTAAAGCTCATTCTTGTGGCATACTCAGAGGCACCTCAGTCGTGAGAAGACTGATCAGATTTCTGTCTACCCCTTACCTGGGCCTTCTGTTTTTAAACTGAGATGATATCAATTACTGACCACTAATTACATTGACTTAGTGAGCAAGTAATCACCATGGACCTGACTTTTTAAACCATTAAATCACTGACTTTGAGTGAATGCAGCAGGTTTGGTGCAAACTCTGCCTGTTAGAGAAGGGGTACAGTCAAACCAGTTTCAAATCACTCCTGAAGACACAATGAAGGGAAAATTTTAATATTCTCAGGAAATTATTTGAAAATTAATTCGTGTGAATGAATGCTCTAGATGTTGCCCAGAGAAGTTGTGGATGCCCCATCTCTGGAAGTGTTCAATGCTGGGTTGGATGGGGCTTTGAGCAACCTGATCTGATGGAATGTCTCCCTACACATGGCAGAGGAGTGGAACTAGGTGACTTTAAAGGTCCCTTCTAACCTAAATGATTCTATGATTCTATTACTCTATGTACTCCATGTCCTAGAAGTACTTGATTATGTAGTCGAGGAACAGAAATATCTGTTCCTAACTTATTTTCCCTTTTAAACAATTCAGTTTAAAGTTTGGGGTCTTAGGCAGTCTCACTGTACACACACTTTTAAAAGGTAAAAAAATCTGCTTGGGAAGCAGGGTCATGAAGCATAATTCAACCCCGGGAAATGCCAGATAGATCACAGAGTCTTTCTGTCTTCGGTCCCCTAAGACAGAAGGAGGCCCAGTTCTTCGCCAGCCAAACAATTTGCTGTGAGTATTTCACACTGTGCTGCGCACAATGAATCACACAGCTCCTACACTCATCTGCACCCTGGGTCACCCAGCGGGGATTCCTTCACTGCAGCCATTCAAGGCGAGATGCTATAATAAACCTTACTAATAATACTTCCCAGCTCCCCTGCAACTCTCTCTGCAAGCAGTATACAGAGTACAAGGAAACTCCATGTCTGGAGAAGGGAGAAAAAAGTTTGGACAAGATGGTTTGATCAGCTCTTTGCTTGCTATCAAACCACCTTAAGGGGTTTAGTGTTTTTGGGGGGTTTTCTTCTATTAAGGCCTAATAAGATTTTTAGGGAAAAACAAAATAATATACTCAATAGGCAAAAAAAAATCGTGTTTCTTCAAGGCAGTCCTCACCTTGACTGGAGTATTTCTCTAGGGCTTTAAATAGGGAAAAGCATACGCTCTCTAATGTAGGGGCGGGCCAAAGGTGGCACAGAGGATGTGCCAGGTACAGAGCCCAAGGAGCATGCCCCAGAGTTAGTAAACTGGTTGGTTAAGAAAGTCACATGATCTGTAAGGATAAAAGGGCGCGCGAGTTTGAATTAAACCTCTTTGTCTCACCACCGCACGAGGAGCATCACTTATTCCTTGTTATACAAGGGTCACATGCTACATATGGCGCCCGAACAGGGACAATTTTAGCTTATATTAAGCGAGATATTTCATCCTGAATCAGGAGATTAGCCGGTGACTCCGGGATCGTCTCGATTTTTCGGAGATGGGAGTCTTTACCGCAAAAAACTTTGACGTCAGTAAAACCCGTGGTCTTAGTGGCATCTAAGAGACGGATAGTTAGTTAGCGAGCTCAAAAAAGATTAGGTAGTGCACGGAAGAAGAAAAGAAAGAGTTAAGGAAGAAGCCGAGAGGTCAGAGCAGGCAGCCGGAGAGTGCGGAGAGGGTCCATGCAACATCAAAGCCGGTGAGTCTGTCTGGAGCGAAACCGCACGTCTAAGACTGATCCCTGGGCGAGACGTGGCTGCAGCTCGGAGCCCCGAGCTGCGGAGCACCTTAAGATCGTCAGGGAAAAGCCTGTTGATTCCCTAAGTGTCGGTCGTTTGGTAAAAGCGGTATTCCGCTACCGACTGCTGCTAGATCACGCGCGAGAAGCTTTCGCTGCCGCCCGTACCATCCCAGCCCCACCACGCGACCCCCGCATTGCCTTTCTGCCCAGCGGAAAGCGCAGAACTCCGTGCCCGCTGCACCGCCGGCCCGGCACCTAGTGCCTGTTGCCTAGCAACTACTAAACCCGTAGTTTGAAAGTACCCAAGAAGCGGCCGAGCCAAGCAGTGTGCTGGCTGGCCCTGCGCGTCTTGCGCACCGGAGGAGACTTGGCCAAACTCCTGCCGGCCCCTGCCTGTTAGTGACGATAGTGTAGACCCTTCAAGTTGAGGAAAAACCTTTCAGAAACCGCGGAAACCCCAAAAGAACTTTCTGCCGCTTTTCGCTGCTTTTCGCCGCCAACCCGGCGCCTCGCGGCGCCCGCCGAGCCGCGCGTGCCGGGGACGCCCCGCGTCTGCGGACGCCGCCCCGCGCGGCCCCGGCCGGCGCTAGGACCGCGCGGCCCCGAGCACGCCGCCGGAGCCGCCCCCGCGGGTCCTAGCCCCCCCGCCGCCGCCGCCGCTGTCCCGAGCCCGCAGTTTGCAGCCTGCGCCTGGACACCAGCCACCCGCGCCGGAACCCCACGGCCTGCCATCGCCGAACCAGCATCTGCCGAGCCTGCCCCCGCGCCGGGACCTGCCCCGAGCTGCAGCCGCCTCCAGCCGTGTGCAGAACCGCCCACGCCGCCGGAGAAACACAGTGCACCCCTCGCCGCAGCCGACACAACCCGGACCTCCCAAAGCCGCAGAAAAAAGACTGCAGATAGCCCCAACTGCTTCAAAGGGACTCAAAACGTGTGCTCCCAGCCAATCGAAATAAGGTAACATAAGACACCTGTTTCCATAGAAACCTCTGATACATTGAAACAAAACTCAGACTCTGGAGTTTTGCTAAACTTTGCAACATAAAGCAGTTTTACTCTGATAAACTCTGCCTGCACGAGGCACACAGAGAAAGACAAACAACCCACACTACACCCCCCCCCCGCACACACTGCTGAAAGCAAGCACAGCACAACATGATAACACAAACTCAGGGATCATACCGGGAGACACGTGAGCCACGCAAAACGAGTCGCTGGGAAGAGACAGACACTGCCATGCGAACTTCTGACCCCCGGGTCCACACAAGGCAGTCCTGTTACAGTGATGGGGAGAGTAATTTAATGTATTCATCCCCTTTCGCTGCAAATGATCAGCGACCGCATGGCCAGCCATGGCCGCAGCCATTTTCCCCCCCCACACAAACTGTACTCCAACCTTTCTTTTCCGGCCGAGAGCCCAGCCCCGCCCCCCACTCGCCACCTGCACTGACCACCATCCCCCCACAGGGAACCGGTTTTGCCGAAACCAAAAGGGGGGAGGAATGGGACGAATGGAGGGATGGGACGAAGAGAAGGAAGGGGAGAAGGAAGGGGAGAAGGAGGGGGAGAAAGAGCCAAACATAGTTCCAACGGGAGGGATCAATAGAGCACAGGGGAAAATTTCAGCTAACATGTGGGAACAATGTCTGGACGAGGCAATACGAAAGGAAAACCTGAATATTATTCAGGCTTGCCCAGGCGATATGAGCCTAAGCCAGCCCCCTCAGAGTCGAGCCTTCCATGAGGCCGCAGAAATCCTGAGGCAATTGGTAAGTGGTTCTGGTCTGTCCTTAACCAATATATTTAAATATTTGGAGGCATTGAGTTACACCTACCCACTCACTACATCTGACTGGAAAGAACTAATGAAACTAGTTCTCAGTGACACCCAATATACAGTCTGGTTAGCTGATTTCCAGAAAAATTGTTCTATTCATAGGAAATACCTACAGGCAGACACCACGGCACATCAATCAGGCGGAAAAGCAAATTATAATTTAGATTCACAATCAAAATACCATAAAGAGATAGCCAGGCAAGCCCTAAAAGCTATGGAAAACATTATCACTGCAGATCAAAATGATTATCTATCCAACAGTGAAAGGTTACAAAGTTATACTGAGTTGAATTTAAGATGTTTGGACCAGCTACAGTCGACTTTAAATAAGCAAATTGAATACAATGAAGCCAGAGAGATGCTGTACAAGCAATTGGCTTTTGAAAGAGAAAATGCAAGAGCTTTGCAGAGCTCTCCTGCAAGGGAGAACTGTGACTTTACTGAGCTAGTGCGACCCTATCAAAAGGCTAGCTCTGAGAAGCAGCTACCTGCCTCTCTAACTGCAGCTTTAGATGCCCAGATGAGAACACACAAAGAAGTCAGACACACAACTAGTTGTTTGAGTTGTGGAGAAATAAATCACTATCAGGAGAATTGTCCCTGGAAACCCCTAATTGCAACATTCCATAAACACCCTAGCAGCAGAGAAATGACTCAGTTGTACCAAGGGTGCCATACGCAAAACAAAAGATGTGCTACAAGTATTGTATTGCTTGTAATAGCATTGCTAGCTGTACTCTTCTTTAGCACTACTGTTCATGTGCAAAAGAGAAAACTACTTAAGGCAAGCCACACACCAATAACCAGCCCCCAAAATAACCATGTACCCTGTACCCCAAAGAAGGGTGACAGGTGGAAAACATTACAGATGCTAACAGCAGAACACGCAGTCAAAACACATGCAGAAGCCTTGCAGATTGGACTGCCTCTATTTAAAGGGTTTCTAGCAAATTTGTCACAAGTGGTAACTGATTCAAAAAACAATTCCTTTACCATTCTCTGTCACCCTGAGGATGCCCAGAAACCCCTCTTTCCCATCATGGTTTTAAGCAGTGCACAAACTATTCAAACTCACTGCTGGGCTGTACCTCCTCAGGAGATGCAAAATACCTCGATGAAGTATCAGACAGCCATAATACATCATTATGCAGAAGACACATTAATAACCAGTGCCACAAGAAATGAACTGCTAATTGTTCCTACTGTTTTAACCAAAACTGCCCAAGGTGCAGATCTTCAGTTTGTTTCAAGAAGAATCCAACGACCACAATTCTGGACTTGCCATAGACAAGATAACACAGCAAAAAAGCTCTACACAGGTAACACAGCTCGAGGTAAAAAACATTTGTATTTACACGAGTTGCAGAAACCTCAGAAGGCTACCAGTTGCTTAAAACCGGTTTTAGCCATAAACAGAGGGGACCTACAACCTCTCTTTGTGTTGCTAGGGGAGAACTCCAACTTAAAGTCTGACAAATTGTTGATTACAGAGGCAAACCAAAAATTAGAGAATTATACCAAGGTAACAAAGAGCAAACAAAACAGGGGAGATCCTGAAAAGCAAATCTGCCTAGTTTTTGTTTCCAGCAGGTATGAAGCATTGCAGCTTTGTTTCAGTGGGATCAAACTGAGAGAAGCCGCTGTTAGTTCTAAAACAGCTCTTTCAGTCATACCCCACCACCTAAATCTGTGTAAGTTGCTATTGAGTTTGTAAGCTTGTCATTTAGGGCAAAGCACAACTGAGGATCTGGACGGAAGAAATCCTGCCTTTACCAACATTCCAGCTTTGAAAGGACAATTTAGATAGGATGACAACTGAGGACGCTGGATTTCAAGATGCCCTGGCAAGTTTTGGTGGTAATATTTTAATCCATCTCCTTAAGCACAGATTGTGGCAGAAATCAACAGTTTACCTTTAAAGGCCACACCAGATGCAAAACTGAACCAATGAAAGGCCTCAGGGCCTTCACACATGCATCTAAGAAAACACAATATGCTGCAATAGACTTAAATAAATCCTGCCACGGAACAGTGAGAAAACTACAAGCCATGAACTAAGCTTCTGTGTAGTTCTGGACTGATTGTCATTACCTTGGGAAAATTTTAAAACAATCCTTTGATGTTATAATTGTGCTTATTATGCTATGAGGTTGATAATCTGTTTTGAAAGTTAATTTCCTTGAAATATTGTTAACCCTTACCTGTTTTTTGAAATGCGTTCTGATTAGTTCCTGTGAGTTACAAAAGGTATGATTTGTATACAAATGCACGCAAAATCACATCCTGACCTGCCACAGCCAATGACTGACAGAAACTGGAAAGCTGCTAAAGCAGAAATGTTTAACACTATACCCAGAGTTTTAAAGCAAACAATTGCTTCATTCATTCTCCATCAGAATACAGGTTCTCTAAGAGACCATTCAAATAACAATCAATAAAACTACATCATCAAAGTATGCCACACTGTCAGGAAACCACCCTAGAGAGTTAAATGCAAATGAGGCTTGGCGATCAGAGATATACATTTTGAATTGGACATATTGAAATTGTACATGCAAATAGATATACATTCACAAAACATAACTGCTACTACATTCACTAGACAAAACACAAAAGTGTAAAACACATGAGTTAGTTGCTTAGCAAACCTTTAGTACTCTAAAATGGATTAACATTTATAATAAGCTGTTATCTTCCTATGAAATAGGAAAATTCTCACGTCAAGTATTTCACACTAATCCATAAAACAGTAAAAACACATATTGAAAAACGTGCTAAGTTTAAACAAAAGGGGGGAGAACTGGTGTAACCTGTAAGAACATCTGTATAAAGCCATGTATGTTATAAATTTTTGAGTTGTGACAGTGCTGAAAGAAGCAGGTCTGATAAGCAGCACACACCTCAGGCGTTTGTTTCTCCCAAGTTGCTAATCATAGTAAGATTTGATTTCAGGACGATGGATGAGATACCTAGGTTTGTGACATGGAGAGAAAGCTATGCCTAAAAGTTATAAGAAAGAACTCAAGCAAGTTTCTTCCAGGTGTGTAAAACCCTATTCAAATATGTGACCACAGCAACAAGAACCAGAGCAACGCAGAAGTTTGGAAAAGAGTTATGTTATGTTTTCAAGTTTACATTAGGAAATGACCAATGTGGTGAAAAGCAATCTCTGGAATGTGTGTGTGTGTGTGTTCATGTGTGTGTTCAGTACGGTGGCCACCGATGTATGATATGAGTGTGTGAATGAAAATGGTTGTGTGATTGGTCAAATAATAAAAACCAAACACCTCACAAATAACATTACCTCAGCCACAGGTCGCTTTTGAGAAATTGTAGTTTGCTATGATTACCCTGTTCTTAAATAAAGTTTGAAATCCCCAGTTATAAAAAACCTCAGATTAAAAAGTTATAAGTTTATAGACAGTTAAGATAAGCCCCAAGTTAATAAAGTAATTATCCAAGTTGCACTACCCTATAGGAATATAAGAAGGTTTTAAAAGGTTTACATTAGAGTTAAGCAACTGAGCAAGCAATGTGCCGGATCACTGCGAAGCTTAGTAGTTTTATAATGTTTTGATTGTTAAAATTGTTGTTTGCATTGTTGTTTGCATTTTTGTTCATACTGTTTTTGTGACTTCTTAATATAATTAAAAGAGGGGATGTGTAGGGGCGGGCCAAAGGTGGCACAGAGGATGTGCCAGGTACAGAGCCCAAGGAGCATGCCCCAGAGTTAGTAAACTGGTTGGTTAAGAAAGTCACATGATCTGTAAGGATAAAAGGGCGCGCGAGTTTGAATTAAACCTCTTTGTCTCACCACCGCACGAGGAGCATCACTTATTCCTTGTTATACAAGGGTCACATGCTACACTCTAAAGCTTGCAAACATGTATGTATTTCTCTGCTGATGCACACAGGGGCAGGAGAAGTTGGTATCTAAAAGAAGGGGCATTTTTGATGTGTTATCCGTCAGGGCTCTGACCATCTCCTGTTATTTCAATTAGTTCTGTTATTAAGGACAGAGTAGAATTGGGGTTAGAAGGTGTATCAGGTCGGAGCAAAGGTTTGCCGTCTCTCCAGATCACTTATTAAGGCTGCCGTTTGCCAGCAGCCCATTTATTCGGCTTTTTTTTTCTCTTACTTTTGCCTGGAGACCTTCTGGGAGCCAGGGTGAAGACCCCTGACTTGTAATGTGGCAGCAAGTCGTATGTGTCCCTTTAGTCCTGCTTGGCTGTGTGGGAGTTATGAAACAGGTCTCCATTAAGATGTTTCAAATTGAATTGATCTGCAAGAGGAAGGCGACTCCTCTGCTGAAGCCTTTGGCCTCAGTCTCATTTGCTCCTTGTCCTCCATTCCCCCAGTCCCCCCTGCTCAGGGAGAGAGGCAGAGCACAGGGTCAGCAGATGCCTACGCAGCCCCCTGCCCTGCTGCCCTGCAGCTCCCCTGTCCTCGGCAGCTCCTGACACAGACATCTCCTTCTCCGCTGGCTTATGGCTCCAGAGAGGGTGGGATGCCTGGCAGAGCAGCTAAAGAGGAAAAGAGAGGGGAGGCTTTTCTCTGCTGGTGTTCACACACTGCTCAAGATGCTGCATCTGCCCACACAGGCAGAGCTGTGCAGAGCCAAGTGCTTTGCCCCAGCATTGCTGGATATTGCCTGGCACGGGATTTCTTTTCATTGAGACTCTCAATCTAAATTGTCTATGAAGCATCTTGTAGCGTTTTCCCTTTGTTTTTGCCCAAAAGCCTCTCATGCCAATGAAAATCTGGAGTCAGTGCATTGGCTCTGAAGGGACAACAGGCAGCACTGAGCCAGCAGGTTTGCCCAAAACCAGAACCAGGCCCCTGAGGCCCATGAAGATTTGGGGATGTGTGATGTTCCTGCACATTTAAAAGCTGCATCATAAAAGCTGGGCCAGATTATCTGTCCTTTTCTTCCAGCTCCAGAGGAAATGGGGAACAGCTTGATTCTTTAGGGCTGACAAACCCCCTCAGCGTGAGGCTGACCACAGAGAGTGAGGAGTAGGTAAAGCCAGCTATTATGGCAGGGCCCAAAATAGAGTCTGAGGGGAGGACATGTGGCCAGGCACTGCCTGAGCACTGCTTGGGCTGGGCCCATAAGGCTGCAGCCTGTTGCTTTAGCCCAGAATACAGTAAATGCACTGGGGCTGCTACAGGGCTGCAGGAGAAGGCAGGAGAAATGCATGTCTTGCTGCTGTTACCAGGGAAAAAGGGGGCACTGGGGATATGGCACTGTGTTTACAATAAGGATCACAAAGCTCAGAGAGCCCAACAGAGACTAAACTGGCCAAAGGTTGTGAAACTGGAGAAAACAGTCCCCTCCTGTTGGAAAGGAAGCTTGCCTTGTTTTCATTCTTATAAGGGAGCATTAATTTCACTAGGTACCAGCCACCTTGCCAGTCAGTCTGTTGATCCTCCCAGCACCAAACTGGGCACTTTACTGAGCAGCTAGGGGCCACATGGCCCTGTATGCTTTTTTTAGCAAAATATTTCCATGTCTTACTTTTGGGTCCTTCACAGGCAGGAGGTATCACTGATGAGGGGTCAGTCAGCTGTATTATGCCTCATTTGCCTCCTTGGATAAATAGCAGTTTCCTTCCTTTCCAGTGGCTTTTGGCAAATGAAAGCACCAAGAGACTCAAACATGCCTTGGATTTCCCAGACTAGGACACATCACACTATGTGCTTTCTTAAAGAAGCCTGTTGCCCCTTCCCTGGCTCTGCCCTGTCTCTATCTTTACTCTTTTTTTAAAGTTACTGTGTTTTTGGGACTGCCTTTTTGCTTAGACTAAGGCAATATTATTGTTATCACACTAATTTTTCTTCCTCTTGCTTTCTAATGCTCCAATATGATGTGGCACTGATCTTTGATTCCCTCTGCACACACCATTTTAAAAATCAAACTAGAATGGACTTCCCCAGAAGCTGTTCCTGTCTGCCAGATGTACTTCTGAGGTGAACTGCTTTGATTAAATAATCCTGCTGTTGGGTAACTTTTCCAAAGAAGTTTTTTCTGGCTTTAAAGTTCTGTGCATCTGAACTTGGTCCAATGAAGGCAGTCACAACCCTATGGGTTCGGCTGCCTTCTCCTGTTTGACTTGTACAAGCAGATCCCATCTGGAATTTCAGTCCTTGCATAATACAACAGCAGCTGCTGCTGGCCTACAGCACTTCATCCCACTGCTTGTCATGGAGGCTGTGTTACCACTGGCCAAACCTTGTTGCACAGGGTCAAGTGTGGTCTCTCTGGTGGGTTGTTGGTAGAAAGAAGAGCAGGGACTGCTCCTTCTTTGTCTGTGGATTCTGGAAGTAGGAGCTGGAAGCATGAGACAAAGGTCTGGGGAGCGAAGACAAGAACAGTTTGGGACAAAATCCATCTCTTTGTGTGAGCTGGATGAGATTCTCACTCCTATTACTGAGTATCAGCAATGGCACTCATTTCTTCAGAAATGTGTGCTAATTGGAGCTTTTAAGTCATTAGCAGCTCAGTTTTATTATAGGGAGAGATGGTGGGCACCGAACTGACTGACTCTGCAAGTCGGTCCCAGCCACCCCGACTCTGCATATCAAGCACTAAAATGTGGCTGCAGCTAAAGGTCTTTGGTGGCTTTGGGGTTTTGTCATTCCAGTTTAAATGAATTAAGAATGAGGTGACAGCATTGTTTGTAATCCTGGTTACTAGTCTCTAAAGTCTTCTTTAATTAAAGCCAGATCCTGATGCTGTTACTTCTATTGAATTAACCCAGAGTCAGAGTGGCGACACAGGGAGTAAAGAGTGATGCAGCTTGAATCTGGCCTGTGTAGATTATTAATTCCTTGAGGGCTGAGATTCTAATATAATTTGCCTGTGAAGTGCCATGGTGCTGTATAAACAATAAATAAATATAATTCTTCATCTTCCTTTTTAATGTTTTTTGTCTCACAGACTTGGATAAAGCAGCATTTCCCTGTGTTGTAAGAGCAGTAATGTCCCAGACTCTCTAGGAGTTACACAGACAATATTATGCACCTGATGTAGTTAATTAACAAAGGAGAAGCCAAGTTGTGAATGCAGTGTTTGCTTCCCACTGGCTTCTTACCTGCTGTGCCTATCAAAAGAGAACGGCAAACATGTGTAGATAAATGAAAGAAGCCTCTTTGATTGTGTGGACTTTCTAATAAGTGACACTTTGCATTTTGTAGATCAAGGTCTGGAAATAACACTGGCAGTAATTATGCACATGTGGCATGTCACCTTGATGCACTGGTGTGGAATTGAAGGGGAGAACAAATTTACATAACTAATCACTAACAAACAAGATAAAGTGATTGCTATTAGCAAGTTAACTTTTCTCTACAATTACCACCCTGTGCTATCTGAGGTACCCCACCTAGTTATCTCTGTGAAGAACAAGGAGGCCCTGCTGTGCTTCAGATATCACCACACTGCCTTTTTCGTGGCAAATCATAGAATATCCTGTTAATTTACTTTTCGTCCTTGGCTGTGAAACTTAAAATCATCCCATGGGAGGGAGCTCTGGCATATACATGAATGGAGACTGTGGACAAATGTAAACTGCAAAAATTGGTGGACGGTCTTAAAAATTGGGCTCATTCAGGACACAACATATGGGAGACCCAAAACAACAGGAGTCAGCAGTTTTACGCAGGGTTTGAAATTGGGTTATTTTATTCCTTTCAGGATTAGAGGGGAGACATTTCCATGCTCTCTGCAGCTACTAAGGCTGGAAACACTCTTTCCAGTTGGTAACTGGGATCATAGATGTTGAGGAGTTGGCATTAAATATTGTGAATCTCATAATTAAACCAGGCCTTCATTGCAGGGGGTGCTTATCTTTGTCAGCTGGATGGTTTCTGTCTCTGGCAAACACACACTTCTCTTTGAGTAGAAGGTGTCATAAGTTACTGTGTCTGGATGTGGATGTGTGCAGCTCCTTACATCATGGGTGGGATTGCTGAGATGTTGTTTTTCTGTCAACAATGACCTTCCTTTCCCCTACCAGATGCTTTTTTGTTTTTCACATTTACACTGTGAAGGGTAATGGTTTCTGCCTGCCAATCTTTTCCTGCGGTTCCCCTCCTTGATTTTATGGTTAGGACCCAGATGTGGTTATTTGGCAGACCAAGAACTCAGAAGAGTTTAGTCTTGGGTCAGTGGCACCCTCACCTCTGGTTCACCGAAGGATCAATGAGGTTGTTCATTAGAGTGAAACAGCTGGAAAGAGAGCAAGGTGCTGCCCAAGTTGCTCAGCTCCATGGCAAGTTCTGAGAGGTGCCTCTAGTTCAAGGGCTTTCCTGCTTTGCAGAGCTGGGGCTGGGAGATTTTGCTCTGCAAAATCTGTCTCATGTAAGGGCTAGGGAAGAAGTGGGTGTAAAGATATGCTAAGAATAAACAGAAGGAACTTCATGGAGTTATTCTGAATCTTTTCTTTCTTTTAAATTTTATTTTTCTGGTTTTATTTTTAGCTCTGCTTAGAGAAATGGGACTTTCAATCCCATTCTTTGAGAATAAAGAGAGTCAGGCCAAAAATATTTCATTAACTACACCATCATCTTTCTTTCTTTTGTCTGGAACGGTCCTCAAAGAAAGGGAAACCAACTGTGCACAATTAGCACAGACTATGCCAGGTAATTGAAAAACATAAATGAAGTGAAAGAATAAATAGTAGAGACAAACAAAAAGAACTTCTTGCTACAGAAATAGAGAGAGAAACCAGGGGGTAAGGCTAAGGTAGCACAGACCCACTGTTTCTTCAGTTAGTAAATTTTTGGCCTGAAGATTGGGTTTGCAAGATGTGTTCACAAGGGTAGCCTGGTTCATCCTGACCCTACGTGATGTGGCTGAACTGGAAGCAAAGGTGATCCAGCAGTTCATGTTCACGTGGAGACCACAAAAGCAGGAGGTACTGGGCAGGCTGAAGCATCACAGCCCAGAAGGGAAGCAGAATGGTCAAGTGTTTTCTAATCTAGGCAGGGAGTTTTCACCAGGAAGAAGAGGGAAGTTTTATTCAGTAATTTTCAAGACTTCAGGATTGTTTTACACAGGTTGAGCACTACAGGCATTAATGTAAGTGAGGGTTTTCTAAGGGCTGGACTGTCACTGGACTGGAGGCAGTGGGTGTAAGAGCCAGCTAAAGTGAAGAGGTCTCCTCTGGCCAGCAAAAGGGAAGAGGTCTCCTCTGCAGATTCCAGAGAGATTTGGAGAGTCAAGGAAAGATCATTAAGTTTTAATGTGTTTTGATGATCATTGCTGTGGAAAAAGCTTTATTTATCTGTGGTAAGAAAGGAATGACTTGGGTTTATATCAAGTTTATGTCAGGAGACATTTTGTCTTTATTGTACATGCAGGAGAAGAAATGGGGTCTATATGGAGGACATACACTGACAGTGACTTAAGTGATTTTCTCTGGAAATCACCCCACCCTGAGCTTCTCGAATGAGCCACTTTGCAAAGCAGAAAAGAAGGCAGCAAAGAGATAAGAGAATAGAAAGTCAGTGTGACATCTGTCTTGCATGTATGCTTATGTTTCTCTTTCTGATCTGTGAGTTTTTCAGGCACAAAATGACTAAATTTCAACAAGTTCAAATCGTGTCTCAGATCATCCTATACAGCGAGTTGTTTACCCACTATGTTGCAGGCAAGTAATTTCAATATTGACAAATTGGCTAAAGCCCAAATTTGATATGCTGCTATTAGCATATTTTTACTGTTTCTCTGCTTACAAAGGAACCAGAATGTTCCCTGGCAGTCAAGGCTAATAAGTATGCAAATCATGATCTGTGCTTATAGGCACGCTCTTTTTTTGGTACATGAATCAGCGTGCCAATTTGGCACTCCCATTTCTGATCAGAGATAAACAGAGCTGCAGGGATTAGGGTGACAGATCATTTCTCCTGAAAACCGTCTGGGTTTTGAAAGATGCAGAACTGCGTTTAATCCTCCTTACTCTGCACAGTGGATTTGCTAGAGAAGAAGCTACTGACTGAAGGGCTAGCACACAGGTCTCCATGCCAAAACATATGAACCCATGAGGCTTTCTGCTTTCTTCAGGTCACTTTTAAGTTTGTATCTTCAAGAGCTAAGAAGCAGCTTTGTATCTAATGATTTTAGGGTCTGAAAGGAGATTTACAGTAATAAGGGATCTGTGTGAACCAAGAGCATGTGAAACAAGATCTTAGAACAGCCAGTGATCATGAATAGCATGGATATATTTCTCAAGCTCACATATTCCCTGTCTGGGCTCTCTCTTCATTCATCACCATCTTAGGATGATATGTCTTCCTTAGTAGCTCCCACGTCCTGAGTATCCCCTACAAACTACTCTTCCTTATATTGCCAAGCTCTGTTGCACGAACGTGTGTGACTTGAGCATCTCCTTGTCATCTAAGGGAAATAACATCACCTTTCCTGTTTCTTCAGTGCTGCTTTTTAATTGTGGGGCCACTATTCCCCTCCTTCAAAAGAGCACTTCAAGAGTGGACCTCTAAAAACCAGCAAGGCGTTTAGACATTACAGCAGTGGAGGTCACGGGAGAGCATAAACAGACAAAACTGTACTGAAGGATACTAAAGAAGATCAAAAGGAAAACTTAAGTCTCCTTTCATGTTGCAGGTATTTTTTTCTCTCAGCCTCAGCCAGTGCATCGTGTCTCTCCAGCCCTTTGTTATCTGCCCGGGGCTGCTCCCTACTTACAATAATAGCTGCTGTTTAAGTTCCACGGTATAACTCTTTTATCTCAACTAACACTCCTTTGAGAGCATCAGCAAAATGGCTGCTAAGTGTCATCCCTGTTGAATGTAAATGGGAGTCTCTCTTGTGTTTGAATATCAATGCGTTTGATCTTGAGTCAGGCCACATAGCTGCTGGTTTGGGAGCTTCTTCATGTGTGCTGTTGCTGATAATTCCTATAATAATTCTTGTCATTGTCTTCTCACTTGGAGAGCTTGAATGTGCACTTTGCTTTCTGTTGCCCGTTTTTGCACAGGGAAATAAAAAGGGTTTATTTTGTTCTTGGGCTAGATGCAAGCCTTCCTCTCCACCTCCTGAAACCCTGGGAATTCACTGGAAAAACTTACAGTGTAGAGCAATCTGGATTATAATATAATATAATAATATAATATAATAATATAATATAAGAAAGGCAAAAATAACCAGTGAACAGGAAGCCCTGAAATTGCCTGCACCCTAGGAGAATGCCAGCTCAGAAAACGCATCTGGAAGCCTGATACATGTTTCCAGCAGCAAGGGTCTTGCTGAACATCTGGCAAGACCATGTGCCACATCAGGACCATGTGGGACCTCACAGGACCTTAATTATCTGGTGTGATTTGTTCAACTGGTGAAGGCCTAATCTTGGATTTTGAAGCCCTGAATTCAGTTTTCTGCTGTGTGACAGATGTACTAGGGCTAATCATTTAATCTCTGTGGGCTCCATTTCCCTTCTCTAAAAGTGGTGCATTTTGTACTTGCTGTGAGAATAGGTAAAGAAATTAAAGCACTCAGATATGAATTAAGGCAAAAAAAGTACCTTATGCTGGGAAATGTTTTAAGGAAAAAAATTAAAACCCGAGAGAATGGGAAAGTAGAGTCATTAGTGGAGCTAAAGAAAAGCTCATTGAGATAAATAAGGAAAAAAAGGTGGAGCTTTAGGAAAAACAAAACATGTAAAACAATGTCCACTGCTGCAGGGGGGGAAAAAAGTAAGGTTGTATTGGATTCCATCTGTGGAATTATGGCTTACTATTCAGATTTATCCCATGTTTCTTAGATACATGGACTCCTTGTTCAGTCATAACATCAATAAATGGCCTTAAATGGCCTTGAGTGTTTTTGCTCATCATTCTTTTAACATATGTATGCAGGAAAATTTACAGCAGACTGCCCAGATGTCTCCCAAGACAAAGTGATCATGTCTTGGCTGGTCTCAGGAAGCTAAGGCTTGAGAGAAGGTGCTCAGTGGCATGGAGCCAAAATGAGAACAGCCTTAGGGAAGAGCCCTAAGGCAGGAGTCCTTCATATTCATCCCATTATCCACCCAGCTGCCTCTGTAAATAGAGCTGACCATGACTGGTCAGGCACAATCTGAGCTCTCCAGGCACTGTGTTCTCTTCCACTCATGCTTATAGATTTGAATGCAGAGTCTAGATTTGGGGCCATCTTACCAGGCAGTATAGGCATATTATTTGACTGTAAGTCCTATAGAAATATTTCCAGTGAGCTCCATCAGGCTCTGGATCAAAATGCTAATCCATTTCATAGTGGGTTGCAAACTTTTAGCTTCAGATAGAGGTAAACTAAATATATCTAAAGGCTCTGGGATGAATTAAGTATATTACATTGAGAGATAGTGCTAAGTTTTAATAATCCTCAAGATCTTTTCTGCCCCCTTTTTGATTTTTCAACTTATTTTGTGAAAGTTGGAAAACAGGATGGACCTGACTATTCCAAAAAGGGCATCATGAGAGCCATTTAGAGAACTGAAGTTGTCTCCTTACTCTTCTACCATATCCTATTGCTTGTCCCTACCATATATATGTTTAAATGAACAGCATTGCACACTTGGAGCATTGCACTCGGAGTACTTTAAGTGTCTATCACTGCTCCTAAATTGGTGTGAGGCAATCTACATTCCAGCACATATGACCTGCAGCCAGAGTGAGTTGGAAGACAGGTAGAGGCATTGTACCACCTCGATGGGAGTAGATCCTGTTTTCATGCTATTACTGGGTAGTACATGTTGTTTGGTTTGGCTTTTTGGTTTTCTTTGGCGTTTTTTTAATTATCATTTTATTTTATTGGACAAATATATTTCACAATCCTTTTCAACTCTTGGCAAGGGAAAGGTTCTTCTACTTTAAGCTAAATCTTTCTGAGGATTATCATTCTCTATGACTTTGTTTTGATCTCTCTCTGGCATGGAGACCTTCACAGGGATTTTTTTTTTGGATGCTCTGCACTCTTAGTCTGACATCCTCAGCACTATAAGCATTTTTTCAGCCATTCTAATAACTGGGAAAGACTGGTAACTAAGTCATCATTACAACGAGATTAACACGCTAACTTTTGTCATGGAAACTCTTAGTTGTGAAAATAGCAACTACATTAAAGAAGGAGTTTTTTGCCCCAAAGTAAAAGATCAATTTTACACTATTTTCCCATAGCAGCATCTGAGAGTGTTCCCCATCCTAACCCTCTGTCTGTACACACACTGTGTGATATCGTTATTCAAAGAATTCCTGATTCAGCAAAATAGTCTGACACTCTCAACTTTAAACTTGGTGGAGGAAGTATTTGCTGTAGCAACAGAAAAATATTTGTTAATTGAAGTAACAGTTAGACAAATCAGGATAAAGGAGGACGAGATGTGAAATCAAACAAAAATAAACATTGCCTTGCTTGAATGGCATCAGGCTTCTATGGACTGATGTATGGATACAGGATTGGGCACCCCTTTCAGAGGAACCATGTGATGAGAAGCAAGAAGTAACAGATCTGAGACCTCTTAT
Source organism: Pseudopipra pipra (assembly GCF_036250125.1). Taxonomy (NCBI): domain Eukaryota; kingdom Metazoa; phylum Chordata; class Aves; order Passeriformes; family Pipridae; genus Pseudopipra; species Pseudopipra pipra. The sequence continues at coordinate 57,530,724 of NC_087554.1, forward strand.
GTGCCGACCTCTTAAATTTACATACAGAAAATGCCTGTTAGTAGCAGCATATGGTCCCCTGAGGCTCTATTGCTCCTCACAGTTGCAGCTATTGCTGGTTGAACAGCACAAGGCAAAGAAAGGGAGAATGTTCCTTAGAAATGTTACTTCCAAGTGGCTACTGCTTTTAGAAGGTGTTTCTGCTAGTCATGCTGAAAGCATGCTTGGGAAAAGCTTTTAGAAAGCATTTTTGCAAACCAAAGAATATCTCTGTAAAAGCATCCAGTGCAGATTTAAATCTCAGCTAAGGCTGAAAACAATGCAGAAATGTACCCAACACATAGAAAATGCAGGGAAAATACATCTTTTGGTAACATTCTTCTCTAGTCTGCCTGTAAAAGGATCTTCTTCCTTGTCTGTGATATGAGCAGCTGCTACCATTTCATCTTAAGGCTTCTCAAATCTTCAAAGTCCTGGAATGTATTTTGTCATACATCCATAATGACCTACAGCTTAGACAGAAATGAACAGAGCTGCCTCCAGCCCATTGACCATGAAATCATTCTCTAGTGATTCCAATCTCTTATGGCCTTGTTAAATTGCCCAGGCCAAATCATTTGTCAGAGTTACCCAGGAATAAAATTATTTTATGCTCTTGTCAAGTGTCACCCAGTTCTGACAGCAGCATTCAGTGTTCTGTATTTGTCCAAACCCAAACTGGAAAACAAAGCTGCCATCACATTTAAAGATGGGAAAGTACTGCAGTAAATTTTATGAGGGCTAAAATTCACATGTTCTGGTTCATTGGTTCTGTTCAGTGCTTCCTTTCAATGTCCTCTGGATCCAGATGTCCAGATCAAGAATATTTCATGTATTTTGAATAGGGCTCAATTGCAGAAGTTGGACTTGACCTTTTTCAATTTACATCTTCATTTGACTGTAAAAGGTTTGAAGCTATGCCACTGCTGTTTTTCTTTTATTTCCTCTTTTTTTTTTTCCACTTAGAAAGAGTATAAATAAATGGGAAAACAACCCAAGTACGGAGCGTATTTCCCTAGTGAAAGCACTGAGAATCAGTATGTGGTTTATGGCATGAGAGCAATTGGATTTGAGGTAGATAACCATGGCACTAAATGGTGTCAATGCTTGATGACCAGTGAAGCTGCCCTGCTGCCACTGCTCCTTCAGAAGCAGCCTCCAGCTGCTCATGCCAGAGTGAGCAAAGATCAGGGAAAACGAGTTCCCAAATGATTTCACATCAGATGTCTTATACTTCGTCTGGAAGTCTGCTTCCCTCTTCCTTTACCCTTGTTAAAGGTCTTGGAGACTTGTGCACATTCTTATCTCTAAACAAGGCTCATCTAATGAAAAAGCAAAATGGATAAGGCGAAACATCCGTGGCCCTTCCTGAGAGGAAATTGTAGCCTTGCCTTAGTCAGTCTCCCACTGACTTTACTGGACTTAGAACAGCAGCTGGGAGTGTTAAGTCACAGGTTTCAAAATCGTGTAAATGCTTTCTCCAAAGTCCTTTTGCCTGGAAAAGTCTCAATAGTAGAAGTAAAACCCAAACCTCAGTGCAACCACACACATCTGCAGCACATCTGTATTACCCAGCAGCCAGGGTAGGTGCATGACAGCCTCTCTCCATATGCCACGTTCCATAACCACTACAATTTTCACATACAGCTTTCTAAAAAACGACCCAAAAGCACACACAAGCACAAATAAGCTGAACACACCACTCTTCGCCTGCTATGTCATGCATTCCTGCCTTCAAATAGTTCTACCCCGTGTTTAGGAAGCATCTCCCAACTGGTGATCTTCCATCAACTTGAAAATGCTCATGAATTCACCACTGCAAAACTCTCTTTGTGCAGTTAAGTGTAATTACTCCTCTCTGTCTTTTTCTCTTTCTTCCTCAACTAGAGAAACAAAGGAGACAAATTAATCACCAAGTTCTGCCACCTTTATTTAAGCTAAACAGCTCTTTTGTCCCTGAGTAATCATCTGGATTCCTCCTGGCTGAATACTGTACTGCTTAATTTGGGAAAGAGGAATAGATGCAGGTGTGAAATGCTTTGTATCAAGACTTGATAAAAGACACAGAAACAAAACCTACTGGCCCTCAATTTGCTAGTCTAAAATTGTTAGAGTAAGCAATCTATCCAATGGGATTTTTCTACAGGGAAGTGACAGTAGTAAGCTCAGCAGTGTTTTATATCATCTTTCCCAAATCCACCATGCCAACCCTACCCAGGGCAAATTTTGCCTTTTTTTTGGTAGGTTAGTATCTCTTTTCTAAACTCATGATGGTGAAAATAAGTCTGTGTGTATAGCTTAAAGAAAGTAAAGAACTGGTACTCTTGAATTCTCTGTGGTTTAGCACCATTTCCAAAGCAGGGGCTGTCTTTCTCCTAAAGCCATCTCCACCTTCCTAATCAGTGCTGAAAGTGGCGCCAAGGAAAGCCAGGCTTCTCCCTGTGCTGAGTTGATAACTTTGGCATAGAAGCTGATGATGGTTTTGGTGATTTTCAGGGTTTTTGTTGTCCTCAAATCTGCACGACCTTATTAACATTTTCCCCGCAAATGTCTAACCCACAGGTAACATTTTTTTTATTCTAAAGTGTTCCCCTGGAACAGCTATGCCTTTTCACAGATTTTCATGGATTATGCATTCACCTTGATCAACTTCCCCATTCCTCCCTCAAAATGCATTGCAAAAAAGGGAAAAAAAATTGTTCCCAGATAATTTGTAGGAGCGCATTATACTTGCTCAGTGCTGCCTAACAATTAGTGTCACTTGGCATGTTACTGTCTTTTTCCTTCTAGAAGCAAATTCAATAGCTGTTTCAACAGAACGGGGGTGGTTTTGGCAGCTCTGTGACCCAGATACAAGCCTCAGTTTGAATGTATTTTCAGCATTGCTATCTTGGCTTATCTCGAGTTGGGAATCTGAAGCTCTCTGTAAGCATCCAGCTGCAGTGGAGTTAGGCAGCTGGAGTCCTGGCTGCTTGCTTAGGGCAAAACGTTAAGGGCCAAGCTGCATTGCAAATGCCCTTGGCAGCTGCTCAGTGGAGGGGGGAGAGGAGAGGAGAGGACGAAGCAATAGTGGGCAAAACAGATCCTGGAAACAAGGAAGAAAAGAAGGCTTTGCTGCACCTGAGCTGGGGAGATGCTGGTATTATGGGGGGAGGGTTATCTGCATAAAAGGGTTTTGGGTTGGTTTTCAGCTTTGCTTTCAGTTCCCTCTTAGCTCAGCAGAGTGCAGGACGAACAGGCACAGTGTGAAGCTCCTTTCTGCCTCTCACTCCTGGACCAGGGAGCTCTGCAAAACCTAGAATTGATTAAGGGGGTGTGTTAACAGGGGGATTCACACCATCCTGGTTTCATCACCTCTTAGTCTGGGGAATGGCAGTGTCCTGTCAGAAGTTGATTTAGAGCAGGGCTGGGTGCTTCCCTGAATGTCTGTGCTCTGCTGTGTCCACAAAGGACTCCACAGGGACATGAGCCAGCAAGTCAAGTGCCTCTAATGGGACAGTGTGTTCATTTTCCTGCCTCCAACTGCTGCCGCTGCCAAGGATGTGCCAGTGTGCCACACAGACTGCCTTATCCTCTCCATGGCTTGCTTATTATACTGAATTTTGTAGGCTGGCAGCAAGGTGGCTGTGCCAGCTTGTTGTCACCTAAGAAAGCTCCTGTTGTTGTGGGGAGTTTTTAACAGCTTCATTTGGGCAGCTTTGTTTGTTCTCTGTGCCTTATGAACAGCACAAATGGGTGGGAACGGGACCAGCTACCCAACCTCCAACATATGATCTGGGAAAAGGCAGTTATGGTAGATTTCCCCTGCATTTTGTGACCACCTCAGGAGGTGGGGGTTGGCATGGCTCAGCATCACCTGCCTGTTCCTTATTGTGCTGCAGATTGGGCCCAGCAGAGATGGGGTGGAAACCTAGAAGGTGACAACATTAAAAACATATTGAGAGGATGACTGTAGTGCTGGAAAACATGACACTTGTTTCCAAATCCAAATGTCTGCACTTAAACACATCAGTCACAATAACTGGACCAAGAAAGCCTGTTGGCTGCTGGCTGGTGGCTCTCAAACCAGGTGGAGCTGGTTCAAACCTGCTAAAACTTTCATCACCTTGATTGCTGCAGGATAAAGAGGCGAGGAGCTTGCCAGTTAAGAGATGTGCATATCATGCAAGCCATAAAGAATTATTTATGCTTATCCTTATCCCCTAACTGATTACTTCAAATGACAGAATGAACAAATGGAGTTTCCAAAATCCTTAGGCAGAAATCTACTGTACTTATCTTCTTGTTTAAAAAAAAAAAAAGGGAGAAATAAGCCATGAAGTGTCCAGTTCTCCTGCACAGAATCGTTAAATCTCAGAAATGGAGGAGGATGTAAAGACAACATTGTCCAGTCAGTTAAAGGAAAATATTAATTATGTATATGGTTGAGACAGATACAGATAAAATTCATGCATATATATGCATACTGGGCACTCTTTTGCAGCCCCAGGTTGTCATTACATTTCCCTAACCCTGTGACACCAGCTTCCATGCCCTCTCTTTTCTCCATCTGTGTCAAGCACATGAGCAGCTTTATTCACATAAAGTGGAGAATGCTTAAGGTGCTTAAAGTGAAGAATGCATAAGATGCTCAAAGTGAAGAATGCTTAAGATGCTCTAAGTGAAGCATGTCCTTCAGGGTTTTGCTGGACAGCGGCCAAAGATGTGAAGTGTTGCTCCTGTCTTATCACATACATTAGACATCCACTAATAAACAAATAAAACAAGTTCTGTCATGTGCTAATGGCATTTTTCCCCCCAATTTGCTAGCCTATGTGTTTTCCAGTGCAGATCTTTTTGAAATGCAAACAGGGAGAAAACTGAGTTAAAGTGGTCAACATTTTGGTTTTCATTTCATCCCAAAATTACAATTTTAAGAATGATTTCCCCTTAAATCTTGCATTTGTGTGTGTGCCTTGGCACCTAAAATGGCACCATTTGTGGAGCCCTGAAAGGAGCAGAAGTGCTGACACATAGAGCTTCACTCCAGTTATGAGAAAGTGCCGTTATAATTAACTCCAGGGATTCTCTTCATTGCCGGTAAAATTATGATGTGTTTTCCCCCTGCAACCTGAAAAATAGCTCCAGGGTTGAATTTTTGTCCCAATCCTTACTTTTCGTTTCACATGCTTTAAAAAAAAAAAAAATAAAAATTTTTTTTTGAACTTTGATCCTCTGCCAAAACTTGTATAAGCAGCAGTTTATGAAATAACATGTTTCTCCTAATTTATGCAAAGAATGGAAAAGCACTTGCACTAACGCTACAGATGGCTGTGCCCTGTCGGTAGCAGCCACATAAACACATTAGTGGAGATGTGAAACTTCTGTGCTCTTATAACGCAGCTATAGCACCTACCAGCTCTATTGGTCTGAAAACAATGGCTCTGCCACTCTGAGAGAGCCTGATGGACACACTATTTCTTGTACATTACTGTTATGTTTTCCAAGGCACTTGAGAAATCAATGATGCTTGGAGCCTTGGCTAATGCTGAGAAAAGCTGCTGAAAATCTGTGTGGATTGTATGTTGAATAACCCTGTTTTCTGAGCACGTCAGGCACATCCTGCACGACAAAATATCACTAATATTAGCTCCTTCCCTTAGTTAAAAATAATGAGCCGTGAAGCTAGACAAGAGGCTGTGTCCATGCAGAGTTGGAGGGTTGGCAGTGTGATCAACAAGGATCTTTCCTCTGGGGTCAACAAGCTTTGGATAAAACCTTCAGCTATCAGGAGCAGCCTGTGCCGTCCATCACACCTCTGAGACCAAGCAGGGCTCCCTTGAAGGCTGCCCTGATGGAAAGCACAGTGGTCCATTCAAGTCTAGAGAAAACAGGATTGCAATGTGACAGCCATAGCACAGCAGACATCCAAAACTGTCTGGCTGACCAGGTCAGGCAGCTCCTCTGTGAAATGGCTCTTCATCCTATTTATTCCTCTTCAGAGGCAGCTCTAACAGCTTTCTTCTGGTACTTAAACAGATATGTAAGAGAAAGATCAACTGAAAATAACCACCACAGTCCCAGTGAGCTGAAAAGGCTCCATTATCGTGCAGTATTTGAACAAACATCTTCCCACCTCTAAAACAAATTTTGGTTGCATTGTGTGTCACAGCATCTGGGGTGTGTGCACATGTTTGTAGCAGGCTCAGCATCTAAGCAGTGTCTCTAGTGAACAGATACCTTCTGCTCACTTGAGCATATTTCACTGGATGAGAAAGCACAGGGTCACACAAAACATCTGCAGGGTCTCTGGGTAAGTCACTGATAACCTCTATTTCAGCCCATTCCTCCTGCTGTTTGGAGCATGCCTGCTGCATAGGCTGTAAATAAGGAGACTACTTATGCACAGAGAAGAAGGGGTCTGATGAATGGCAAAGAAATATGAATTGTTAGTGAAGTAACCCTAGAAACTGCACTGGAATCTTTTCTCCCATAAATAATGTGGCTTTTAACCTGACGATGAACATCCAAGTCTTGTGCTGAAGCATGTTACAGTGAAATTCCTTGCTGTGTTACCTTGGTGCACTTTGGCTTTGGATGGAAATGCAGAACTGTAACACTGAAGAGCTACCCTTTACTGAAAATTGCTGTTCAGGAAAGGGCAAAAAAAGGCTTGGGCTAAAGCAGAGGCCCTGTGGGACTCTCTGCCCTGGACCAGCTGTTTGTCAAAGTTCGTGACAATAGCCTGGGTGCATGAACTGCACAGATCTCACGCCCTCCCAAGCCCTTTCCTTCACTGTTTATTAATCTTTTTTTGTAAGGCTCCTCCCAGTTATAAGCTCCAGCTCTGGCTTCCCATTAATTACCACTTAAGAAAAAAATGGTGGTTTGGACAATTAATAGCCTAGTAAGTGAAGGAGCCTTTCACCTCTGGTTTGGAAGTTCAGGCTCAATGCACAGCAGAAGTCTGGGGAAGTCGTTAGCACCAGATGGCTCATTTGCAGCCAGCTGAAATGTGCTGGGTACACCCCTCATTCCCATCTTTCTGCACAAGGCACCGTGTCACAAGCTCCCATGTCCCCTGAGCTCCCACAGCTACAGGGAACAGAGTGATCCAGGCAATAAAAGGGGTCTTCACCCCTCCTAAGCTCCATGGAACAGTGTTGCCCAGTGGTGGGGGTGACACCAACTTGTTCCTGTCCTGTGCTTGAGACAAACCCTGTGAGTTCAGTGAGCATCTGCTGGACTGACAGACTGACCTGGACTCATGTCCAGCACAGACTGTACTTGACGTGGATGGATGGGGTCGAGGTTCTGGTTACCCACCCAGCCACCTTGGACAAATTAAAAATAATTTGCCTGATGCACTCATATTCAGACCAAACCCTTATTTCTTGTGTAGCTTAAACTACATTCTAGCTTGACATTACTTATTCTCTGTGACCCAGATTAACATCTCTGCTTTCATTATCTGTGTCAGACTAAACGCAGAGAGAATTCAGTGCTGGAGGAAGTTGCTGGACTCACAGCAGTGGAAATGGAGACTCTCTGCCCCACACACAGCTGCCTGAAGGACCACTGCAGAGCCATGAACCCCTCATCTGCCCCTAGTCAGGGCCAGGGACCCTGCTCATGCCACCCCCACGAGCCCATTCATGTGCTTCCTGTCTATCTGTAGATGCTGCCAACAACATCTCACAATTTTATTCCTGCACCTATAATGCTGGACACGTGGGGTTGCAATGAAAAATTCAATCATCATCTCAAAGTCCAATTCATATTCAAAATGCATTTCCACTCTGCCCTCTGCACTCTGCACAGCTAACTGCAGGTGGCTGCAGGAAGCCTGCACCTGTATTTCACAGGGAACTGCTTCCCTCAGTACTCTGAGGCTGCAGAGATGCCAAAAAAAAAGGCCCAGAAAGCTTCTGACAAGCCATACCTTTTCATTGTGTGGGCAACCCTGTGCAGATGGCAGTCAAACTCACAGATTCCCAAATGCCCTCTGCACCCCTACACCTGAGTTAGTGACCCTGCAGCAGAAAAAAAATGCAGATTTTTGCCTCAATTTGCAGAGCAGTTCTTTAGAGCAAACCTGTCATCATCAGTGTCCTAAGCTGATACTGTGAATGGTGACAAGGATGGGGAAGTTAAGATGAGGACAACAGTTTCATTCTATTTCTGGTACAAGGACAGTATCAGATGGTGAAAGGGGAGGGCAGACAGTTCAGCATGGTAGCATCTCTAAACGCTGCAGCTAAATCCGACTGGGCTCATGAGTCAGATGTCTTTCTAACAAATATCTGAACTGCAGCCTACAAAGAGTCCTTTCTTTCTATTTTAAGAGCTCTGTGAACAGAACTAGAATACTGCAGCTATTTTCCTTTATGATTTCTCTCTCTTGGACACATTTAGAGTCTGCTCTGATCGTGCAATAAAATCCCAGGCTTGGAAAAATCCTCTTCACATGATCAGTGACTTCTGGTGAGAAATCCCAAAGAAAGGAAAAAGTATGAAAAGAGAACAGAAGTTGGTGGTGCAGGCAGAGAGTAAAAAAAAAAAAAAGAGAGGGCAGGTAAAGAAATCAATGCAGGATAAGATATGCCCAAATTCATCATTGTAAAGCAAAGAAGATATCAAGAAGTGCAATCGCAGACGTGCAAGGAAAGCAAGAAGCTATATGAGCCAGCTGAAAATATACAGTGTGTCACACAGCTCTATAAAGGAGATTGGGAACAAATGACAACGTGACTTCAAAAAACCTCATGGTGCTCTTTAGACCTGGCATGGCCCAGCCTCAAAGGCAGGGAGCATCTGGCCCCTAAGAGAAAGGAGCTTCAGGTTAGACCCAAAAGTCTCTTTGGTGAAACCTCCCTTCCAGAGGAGTGGCTCTGCTCCCCTCACTGTAGAATGTCTCCTGGCTCCACCAGAAGTTGCACCAGCCTGAAAGGGAGGTCTTCTCCACCATCAGTCTGTCTGACTCCAGGACTTCTCTGACTCTGTTACAGAAACAAGCCTTTTTTTTCAGGCCAGGCTGAAAACCTACAGGTCTCTCTCTTCCTAACCTCTGAATTTTATGAAGTCATTTAAGGAGTTCAGAGTCTCTAACGCTGTTTCCTGAGGCAGGGCATTTAATTCTGCAGTACAATATTCTTTTGAAGAAGATACAGTCTGCTGGAAAATGACCCATTCTGCTTTAAAGGCAGGAAATAAAGCTTCAGGTGTCAAATAATGGTACTTTCATTCACTGAAAGCAGACAGTACATTTCAAAAGATTCACAATAAAGTCCAGCAAATAACTTTTTCCCAGAATTTGCCCATCACTGAGTGAATTCCAGCAGAAAAAGCAGATAATGAGAGGCTGCTTGTCTCTTGACCCAGGCCAGCAGCAGTGCTGTAAGGCTGTATCAGGAGAGCAAATTGCACCAGCCCTGTCCCTCCAGGGCAGGTTTTTAAGTGTTAAACTCTTGCAGCTCTCCCACTGCTGGAGCACGCCCATGGGGCCGTGTTCCAAATTTTCATCTCGTCACTTGCCCCCGAGAGAGTATTTCTTGTTTATGTTTCAAATAAAAAGTTACCTTTTTCCCCCCTCCCAATCAATTCACTAACATAAACGTCCTCAGTGCAGAATTTCTAACATCGACAGTACTGTACATCTTTATCTCTCCAGGGGATTGCCGTCTTCTTTGCAATAAAATAGGTCTGCTGCAGTGGGAAAATTCTCAGCTTTACCTTACCACAGCAGCTCTCTTTTTGCTTGGGGAGCAATAGAGAAATACACTAGCAACTGTTCCCATTCTCCGTATTTATTTTATTATTCACACAAATGTGAATCACTAATCAGCATCTATCTTAAATCACCACAAACTTTGTTACTAGCTTGCTTTGCCTTTTCTCTAGGCAACCAGCCCAGCTGGTTCCCATAGGTAGTAGCAAAAAAAACCCCTGAGAGACAGAGATCCAACATTTTATTCTTGCAAGCAAAATCTTCTAGTATTACAGCCCAATAAAGCATCAATCAGCGCCCAGCAATGTTCCTTTCTTCTGCTGCATCAGCCCAGCCCCTCCCTGATCTGCATTTCTGCCAGCGGGTAGGAAACTCATTGAAATATTGACCAAAATAAAAACCATTCCCATCAATACATCCCGTTACCGTGAGCTACAATTTTGTTTGCTCACTATTATGCACAGTGACAGCCAAAGCCCAGTGTGAGTAGAGGGCTGCTGTGGCAGCCTTTAAGGCTGTCCCTTTCTGCATTCTGTACTCGGGCAGCATGGAAAGAGAGGACCACATCAGCTGGAAGGGCTCCACTGACAGTAGTGGCGCTGCATCGATTTTGACTCTCTCAGAGCCTCATTCCTCGTGCTCAAAGGGATGTTGCTGACATCTGTGTTGCGTATCTGGGGCTCTCTTTGCTTCCTTCTTTAGGTCATACGTAGAGGCAACATTTGTCCCTAATTCAGAAATGGTGCACAAGTCTCTGAAATGCATTCACCTGGCTTGTCTCAGAGGGTGAAGGATTGCTCTTAACACACTTAGTTCCTCCTGCCTGCCAAAGGCCAAAACAAGACCTGAACTGGCACTGAGCAGCTTGTCAGGCTCCGTACGGAAGCCCTAGGGGCTGCTACTCCTTGTGGGAACAAGGATGTAACTGATGTTGTGGAGCCCATCACCATCGCACTCATTCTGGATGCGATAGAGAAAAAATCTGGCCTGGGATGGCAATTTCTGGTAGAATTAGGTATTTGAGGTATTATTTGTTTGTCTCGGGGACCGAATGGCTTTTGAGAGAAGTGACTGACCGTGGGCAAAATTACACACCGTCTGCTTCTGCTCCTCTCAGTTTGTCTCCTGAGCCAGCCTGAAAGCAGCGTCCAAAAAAAGGCTTGACACGAAGCCTGGATGGGAAACAGAAAATGGGATCCAGAATAGCCTGCTGCCACATCTGACATTCAGAGAGTGCTGTGCCACGCTCTGTGGGCTCCGTCAGCTCCAGATGAGTAGCTACGCCTTAGTGAAACAGTGACCTTTCACCTTGTGTCCCTTGACAAAAGTCATGAATATCAGTAAATGCAAGAAGAAGTAGCAACCCCTGGGGCTTCCGTATGGAGCCTGACAAGCTACTAAGTGCCAGTTTGGGTCTCCTTTTGGCCTTTGTCAGACAGGAGGAACTAAGCATGTTAAGACATGAAAGAAGTGCATATCATGCTTAATGTTGTACATGCTGGGAGAGAGGTAGAGGCTTGACTGCGCCTGCATCCAGGAGAGGAGGTTGCAGTGGAGAGTTGGTCAAGGACTGCTGTGGGTTCTATTTATCTGAGCAAAATGACCAGGAAGCTGCAGACTGAGTGACCCTGTGCACTGCAGTGCATATTAAGAGTTGGAGGTGATCGCTACTGAGAGCCTTTTGCACAAAAACATCGAAGGAAAGAAAGGAGGGGCAGAGCTACATTTCTCTGTGCAGGGAATGCAAACAAGCAAAACTGAATGACCCAGAGTGGCCCTGCAGGCTGCTGCACATCAACTGAAGCTCCACGGACCAGGAAACCAGAACAGTACATCTCAGGAGGTGTGAAGCAGGATTCCGATGTCTGCTGGGAGAGACTTGCAGTGGTGGCAGGGGTGGTCTCCCAACATATTTAGCTCTCCATAGACTGCTGTACTATGGTTCCCTCCAAACTGTGTAAAATTTCCACCTTCAAGCATTTTAAAGCCAAGAACAAGTGAGAAACTTGACCCACTTGGCTTCCATCCTACTTTCTTGTACTTTTTGTTTCGACAGTGTTAAAATCCTGAATGTTCTGGATGTTTTCTGCAGCCCTTGTTTGGCCAGAATATGCCATGAGTTACCTTTGCTATTATCTTAATGAGATGGGATTTTGCCACTCAAAGTGTGAAGGACAAATGCAGGGAGAAAGAAATACAAATGGAAGAATAAAAGGGCAATCGTGCTTATGAATAGGAGTTCTGATGTTTTACAAGTACTGCTAGGGACATATGTAATGCAATTTACTTCACTGAATACAAATAATTATGCTTTTGGGTACAAAACAAGTGAAGTTAAAGCCAGGCTGCGGGTGCTGCAGATGCAGCACTGGACTGGGAGTCAGGAGACTTATCTTTCCTCTGCAGGGTGCTGTTGAATTGATACACGAGCTCAGGCACGTCCCTTACAGCCCAGAGCTGCAATAGTACATGAGCATTGCTGTGCTGAGCCCTGCAGTGCCAAATTGACACAATGTTCTTGCAGACGAGTCAGGATGGTTTCAGCAGAGGCAGATCCTCATTCTCAGCATCTGTCTCCCACCTCTGCCAGGGGTTTGTATCTCAGGCAGGAGTGATGGAGATTACACTGCCAGGAGGTGACTGAGATGTAGATCCACGTCCCAGTTTACCATCCCAGCTTTGGGAGCAGCACTGCCAGCAGCTGAGGAAAGCAAGTGGTAGAAGCTGACAAGACTTTGGGTGGCTGCAACTTCATTTGCTAAAGCTCATCTTTCAAAACCATAAACAAGGACCTCAAAAGTGATAGAGAGAGCCAAGACTCCCTTCCTCACCAGCCTACAGGATGTAGGCCCCTGGGGACCAGCATTTGAAAGGCATTTAAGAACCTAATAAAGGAATTTAGCTACTTCCAACGTATCTTTCTCAAAATGTTCCTTAAATCATACAAAATTTAAGCAGCATGAGCTGTTACAAGGCCTAAGCACCTTTCAAAATGTGACATCTATTGGCTCATCTTTGCCATTTGTGCTCTCAGAGTAACTGATGTCAAACCACAAGCACAGCTCACCCTGATCTTACCCTGGCCCCATTTGTGCACTGCTATAATAGCAAATTGTCTAGTACTGTCACAAGAGTTCAGGTTTCCATCTTCCCATCCCTTCTCCCACACCGAAAATCTTATCAAAAACATTTAACAAGGAGCATGCAGGGGTTTTTTGGTGCAGGACACTGGGAAAACACTAAGTGTTTTCAAAGATGTATCATAGAAAAATATTTCTGTTCTCACAGTCATCAAGGCATTTGGGAAAACACTTTGCCACTCACCTTCTAGAATGCAGATGCCTGATCATCTATTTAATTTACAAGCCTGTTTATCATAAGCTTATAAAAGATTTTTCAACAAGCAAAGGAGCAAAATCGTTAGATGTTTCAATAATCACTTCACGAGAGAAAAAACAAATGTGGCACAAAGGCTTTCTCTGTGATTGAAGAAGAAAGCTGTAAAAAAAAAATGTTGATAGTTCTTGAAGAGTTGAGGCAATCTTCACGAGTCTAATTAGCTGAAAATAAGCCCTTTCATTGACTTCTCAGTCAGAAGAAATGCAAAAGGAAGATCTATCTATTCAAGATCACAATGGGACAGAAGTAGTGTTATTTGTGTATTCCTTGGAGCATTCTGGATTATGCACAGTTCTTCAAGACATAACCAAATCTGCATTTTTTTGGCCTTTAGCAAGATAAATTATGAGGTGGTGAATATTGTACATTCTATCCTAAGTAAAATATCTACTGTCTGTCTTAAGAGTGTCTTATTTTTACAACTAAAATAAAGACTGCAGGTTCAATCAGCACAGACAGATTCTGCAGCTGGAACCAATGCTAAAAGAATATTTACATTCTTCATCTGATTGTAAAAAATACCTAGAAAAGCTGCTCCTTGGTAACAGTGTCAGGTTTCAGCACAAACCATGACATAGCGATAAAAATTCCCCTTTATTAGTCTTTTTTTTTTTTTTAGCCACACAGCACACAATGAGTACTTTATAACCCCAACAAGCTGTGCAGAATTAACACGATGCTAAAGCTCTATTTTTTCAAGGAAGAGGCACAGGACTGAGGGTCCAGAATTGGCAAATTTGACTTCCGTGGTTAATTGTATTTCCACCGCGTGTTATCACAGCAATTTGCAAGCACTGGCTAATTGGTTCCTACAATGGGGCTGTTATATTGATAAATACAGCCTTCCACACGATCTGCTTTTGCTACCCAGGCTGCCCACCTGTGCATGGCTGTTCAATCCAAGCTCTGAATGCCCCTAAAAGAGCAGCTCCCCACCTCCGTCCTTGCTTGCTTGTTCCCAGCTGTTCTCTCGGGTGGCTGCGAAGGTCGGTGCAGCTGCTTGGTGGGAGCTGAGCCAGAGGAAACCTCACCCTCCCCATCTGTGTGCTCTCTGGTGCTCCCTGCAGCTCCTGAGAGATGGGGCCAGGGCACCCAGGGACGCCTCAAACCACCAAGCCTGTGTGGGCCTGCAGCTCGCACAGGCTGCGAGTGGGAAGGGTCCATTTCCAAGGTCAGTGGAGACCTCAGGCTCTGGATGGAGCCCAGGAGCAGGCTCAGTGTGGGCATGTGCCTGTTTGTGTGCTTGCTGAGCTTCCTGGTACCCTGCAGCATGTGCACTGTTGCCAGCTCCCAGCAGCGGGCAATATCGGTTCCAGCAGAGTCGGAAATGAAAAGGAAATTACTCTTGGATAAATTATTCAAATATTTGTTTCTATTTAAAGGGACTTTATGGACTTCTCAGTTAAATAAAACATGAAAGTGGCATGATGAACCATGTAAGCATCCTTACCCAAGCTGGCTGGGAGCAGGGGAACAGGGCTGAGTTTAACACCCTCCCTTTGCTGACAGCTGTGGGCCAGACACCAAATTCCATATTCTTGCCCCAGGCAAAATAGTATGTTTTATCTTTTTTTCCTGAACAAAGGCAGCATGATGAGAGTCTTTTGAGGAATATCAGCAGCCTCCTGCTCGCCATTTATTTGGGGCTTAGTCTGTTGTAGGATGTTTCAAATACTGATAAAGGTGCCTGTGTGCAGCAAGGTGAAAATGACAGGGCACTTCAAACAACATATGCTCATTTGATTCCTGGAATGGCTCAGCCTGCCCCAGAGAGCCTCTTCTGGCCTTGCCCAGCCAGAGTTCAGGACTCCAAACTGGGCGGCATCCCATAGAATCATAGAATATCCTGAGTTGGAAGGGATCCACAAGGACCACTGAAGTCCAGCTCCTGGCCCTGTACAGGAGAGCCCCAAGAATCACACCATGTGCCTGAGAGTGTTGTCCAAATGCTTCTTGAACTCTGTCAGGCTTGTTGCTGTGCTAACTAGAACTGTGATTTGGAGAGAAAAGAAACCAAAAGCATTGGCTTGAGCTGTGCCCTTTTTTTAAAAGCCAGGGAAGGGACTTCAACCTATTTCATACCTTGTAAAAGAAATGGTCATCACGTGTTCACCCACTGACTCCTCACATGTAAAAAAGTAAATTAGATGGTTTCTTCTTTCCACATTCAGCTGTGAGTAGGAAGGCCACCTTATCTGGTCTCTTACTGTATGAAGATCCAGCATCTTGTACACCACCCAGTTTCTCCTGCAGCTGGTAGACATTTCTGCAGTTTTATCAGCACTGTATCTAATATTACACACAGCCCAATTTTCACAAATATGGCTGGCTGGCTCTGGATCGTTCTTTGTACAAAAGCATTAGCTAAAATGCTGGTGGTTTTCTTTCAAATCCTATTTATTCTTCTCTCTCTCTAACTCTCTGAGCAGAACTGTGTAGGGCTTTTTTTTTATAAGGAGGAATTTATATCAACACCCCACCCTCCCATAAATATTGTTGTTATCTGTGATTAAGAGCATATGTCTCAGTCTGGTACATCCAATGCTATTGCAGAGTTATTTCCTAATTGTTCTTTTGCAGTAGAGCAGAGAATTGGATTTTAAATATGAGCTTTGTTTCATAGGTCGTGGGGTGAAATTGGTTAGCAAACCTTGGTAAATAAAATTTGTTGGTTTTTGTTATTGCTTTGGATTAAACAGATTTATTCATTTATCTCTTACTGGACAAATCTTTTATCTCCTGGAATGTGCAGCTACTTTGTTCAATGCTGTAGATCAGCTCTTTCACTTACCTAAAGCTGGTCCCTTGCTCCTTAGACACATTAAGAATTGCAGATATTATGTGGCAGCATGCTGCAACTTTATGTTCCTCAACCCTTCCCCATTCAAGCATTTTAAAAACTGCAGGTTGGATATCAATGTTACTGCTAAAAATTGGAACTGACAAATTTCTAATAAAAATGCAGTGGATGTTAAATCTCTCCCTTGCAGATAAACTACTAAATCTCAGATTCTGTGGCACCAGGAATTCATACAGAATTTGCAAATGTCTGAGAGCCATCACCTGCCATAGCTAGGACAGCCAGGGAACAGGATGACATGTCCTGGGGCCAGAGACCTGTCCCTGCCTATGGGCGTGGCAATTTCTCTCCAATTTTCCATTCAGGACCACCCTGTGAGACATTATGAAAAGAAATACAAAATCCAAACACCAAATTTTAGGCTACACCCTAATTGGCATGCCCTTAGCCACCAAATTCCTTCATCTGTAATTGCCTTTGCCCCTCTTGGCTAATTAATTCACCCTACAACCAAATTTACCCATTGCTATGGACAGTTTCATGTTGTTGCACCCACTGGCTTTGTGCAGAAGGGGCAAGGAACCAACCCTAGATGTGAAACCGCAGCGTTTGCTCCCCTTTTTGGATGTTTCTCCTCTGCTCTTGGCACAAATCTGAATTTTAATTCAGTGCGCCTCAGTCTGGAGGCCTAAATCCCTATATATAGTTGATGGAGATGGGCATTTTTTGCTGGAAGTCGTGCCAGGGCCCCAACAATTGCCCAAAGCTGTTCATGTCTCCCATAAGGCTGTTGCATATCTCAGCTCTCCAAATGGAGACAGCAGCCGGGAGCAGAGCTGTATTCCTGAGCAACTAAAGGCTCTAAGATCATGGTACCAAGTCTCATGTTTTCTGCAGCAAGAGGGTTAAAGGATGCAAGGGAAAGCACTTCCCAGGGGCCACAGGGACTTGGCTGAGTGCAAGCTTGGAAGGAAGGATGCGGTGGGCAGAGAGAGAGATGGGGCTATAAATCCTCTTTATTTCTGCTCTGCTTTATTGAGTGTCTTTTCTCTGTTTCAGAAATGAAGCACTTAGTTTATGTTCAGTAAACCCTGGCTTTCCAGAGCTGAAATGCTTTATCCTGAGTCCCTACAGGAAGGAAAGGTCTGGGCATGTTCACTATGAGATCCCGGCTACTTCGGGGTCCTGTCATGCACAGAGACCCCACCTACCCCAGCATCCAATTTGCAAGACCCATGGTGGTCCTCGAGTCTGAACACATCACCTGAAAAGTTCCTGGAGCCAGACATCCATGCTGGCAGTTGGCATGTCCTTTACAAGGGAAAACACAGGGATGTCTGAGAAATGGGCAGCTGCCATGAGATGTGAGTGAGGTCGGGAGAAAGACCGGTGGGAATTTCATGCTCTTCAGCCAAGCTGAAGAGTGGAGCCACCTTCCCTTTCCTCACAAGTAGCTGAAACAAAAAGTGGAGAATTCCACTCTTTCAGAAAGTCCAGGGAGGTGGGAGAAGTACCTCGGCTGCTGCTCTGTCTGTGCAGCTTCATGCCTCTGAAGGCAGCAGTTGAGCTGTTTGTTCTCTTCGTGTTGAAAGGGAGAAGGAGGATGGAGGGAAGGAACATGGCCATCTCCTTCATGATTTATCTCTAATGTATGACTTATTGGTTAGAATATATGTCCAGGTGACAAGGAAAAGGAATAATGTAATTACTCCTGCCTTAGCTGCAAGCACAATGAATCTACCTCTTGTTCTCGCAGGGGACATCTAATTAAACAAGGCAGGGACTAGGGAAGGAAGTAGCATGAAATACACACATCAGAAATCTGTATATAATGTTGAGGACCTTATTGCATAGCTGTTGAGAGCCTTGAAGGCTCATTAAGCTCTTACCTCTCTGCTTCTTCTCAGCATCCTTTTGAGTCCCCCCTCCCTGCAGCACAATCATCCCTGGCTCTCTGAGGAAACAGGGGAATGCCACTTGATTGCAGCCTGGCACTGGTTGAGCCCACTCCCACCACACCTTGTGGAATCAGGCTGTGTGAAATCAGAGAGAGAAGAACAAGCCAAGGTGCTGCAAATGAATTTGCCACCACCCATCAGCTCCAATTTGAAACACTTGTTTCCTTCTCTCCTCTGCTCAGAGCTGTGCCACAGAGTAGCAGTGGTTTACTGTTAACCAGGACCATGCACACTTTAAAAAAAAGGCTTTGAGTTAGGACCTTCAGAAAACCCAGAAATCCCCCAAACTCTCATATTAAGGCTTGCAGCACCCGGCCCTGGGAAGGAAATTACTACATCCAAAACACCATAGACTGTTGTCACTGTAAAGGGTAATACATGCCTGTGTCTTAATGTATTTTCAGACACTGGTAACTCAGCAGTGGGAGCTTGTTTTTCTAGATCTTGCCAAGTAGGGTGTCAAGCTTATTTTATTATATTTCTGAGAACCAGAATGTGTAAATAAAAGAGTGGGGGAAAAAATTGCCACTGGGCCATTTGGCCCTTTGGGTTTTAAATAACTGTTAGAGTTTTCTGCTGAGAACATGCAGCATTATTTTCACCAGGGCCCCTAAGAGTTCTTGTTCCATCCAGTTTTGTCAGGCAGGGAGGCACACCATATGTATTCCAGAAAACCTGAATGAGAAATAAGGGAGAATAGAAGGGACATTCACAGTGGTTGCTCTGGATATTTTCCCCCTCGTTGCTCATCGGCAAATTACAGAATTTTGACCAGCTCATTTAATGCATTAAAAAAGCCTTTTGAAACTTTAAAGTAGCCAAGATACTGTAATAATACTAGAAAACCTCACACAATAGTAGACAGAAAAATGGATAAGAGCTTTTATTATGGAATCATACAAAGCCAATGGACTGTGCACAAAAAGGCATTTCAGCAAAGGCACTCTGTCCATCACTGGGGTGATCAGCCCTCCAGCTATTTGTTCTGATGACAGCACCAGTGAAACTGGGACTTTCTGGGAGTATATGATTTTTGCCATTGGCTGCTGAAGGTCTGAGGCTAATGGGAATGAGAGGTGAGCAGTGAGAGTGGGAAGGTGTCAGTCAGCTGGGTGGATTAAAGCAGCCAGAAGGAGGAGGTCAAAGCACCTCTCTGCCAGCACTGAACAGCTTGGGATGGCAGAAGTAGAAGACTGACTGGGTGGTGCAGTGTGTAGGACTGACGAGTGCCAAGGGAAGCCCAGCTTAAGAGACAAGCAGGGATCTGTTCTTGGCTCTGACACAGCATCTGTCCTGCAGGAGGAAGGAAGAGGCTTCACTTCCTGCCTATTAATTAATAGAGTTCAGCCCATCTTGGGCAAGTCCATCCAAAACTAGATGGTATCCAGCTGCCCTGCTAACACCCAGCATCAGCACTGGACTTAAACTTGCGTGCTGATTCCTCAGGTATGGCTGAGGAACTGGCCACTTCATTCTGCAGGGACCTCTACCTCTTTAATGAGGCTACACACAAGAAGTGCTTTGCTCAGAGGGCCATGGATTTTTTAGCAGTGTGAGGTATGTGTGGAGCTTTGAAAAGGCCAGACATTCCCATTGAAGGTTCAGTCTTGGCTCAGTTTCACTCATGTTATCCTTTATGGTGTACGACCAGCATGTTCTCCTCTGAGCTCCATGAACTCATCACAAATGTGCACATGGCTGGAAAAGAAGGACTTTGGGTTGAATGACAAAAATGGTGAGTTCACAGATGCATGCAGGCAGTCAAAAGCTGGACTTGGAAAGGCTTCTGGGAAGGAAATGTTGATAAAAATGGGAAAGGAGGCAGCAGCAGTGCAAGAGAGGAGGAAAGAAATGATTTATGATGAAGCCAAGGCAGCTGATCTGAAAGAGATAATTATTCTTCTATAACTGGCCAGGGAATGGGAGAGCCATTATGTGGATGAATGGAGACAGCAGAAGCAATTTGTCAGCCTGACTTTTTTGAGTGAGTAACTTCAATTCCTTCTTGTCTTCTTCTAAGTGATTTTTCTTTCATCGTCACATAGGAATGTGTTTTACATTTCAAGCTCTCCTGATGCTTCCCTGAGCGAGGGAAGAGAAAAAGGAGGACTTTTGCATGAATATCAACCATGTTTTTTTTCAGCAGGGCCCACTGGCACTACTGAAACTCCATGAACATTGTGTCAGTTGTTTCCAGATTTGTGGGATTTCAGACTTGACTGGAAAAGATTCCTCCCTGAGGAAAATTTGGAATTCAAAAGGCAGTCCAGGAGCAGAATATTTAATTGTTTTTTTTTCTGGTGGATACTATTTATTTACATGCTTGATTGAAGAGAACAAGAGTTGTTTCAAAAGCTTTCACCTGACAAACCTAAAGCCACATAGTGCCTGTTGTGCATTACACTCATGCACTCCCAAACAGCTAGGTTTACTTCTGAGGTCATTTGTGAGGACAGCTCATACATATTCTACAGTGCTAAATTCTTCTACTTTCTTTAAGAAGCCAGAGTCACCTTCAGGACTGGGAATGAAAGCCAGACATGGGGCTGGATGGATATGAAGCATAGGGATGAAGGAAAGCATAGGAAGAGGTCCTATGGCTCTGCACCTGAACAAGTGTGTCCCCCTGCACTGGCCCTGATGGCAACCAACCCCAAAGGTGTCCCTTTTGTCAAGCTTTAAGTTGGCTGAATGCCATGAGAAAGGTCCTTCAGGAAAGGTGCTGACAGAGCTCATCAGCACAGTGTCTCTTGTGTGCTGAAGGCCCGTGGGGATTCAAAACCACTTTTTTCCTTAGATATTTTTCCTTAGACATTTGCTGGCACACATGGACGTCTGCTCTCTTCCTGGTGTACACACCAACATCCCTGACTTACAGAAGAGTGTTTCAGCTGACAACCAATGCTCCCTCACATCCATGTTTTGGGAGGATTACTCTGTGCCCACAGCTAGGGGTTCTTGCCTGCAAGGTGGAAAAGAAATGCATCACCTCAGGTGAAGAACAGAATTGCCCCTGACTCTCCTGTTTTGGAAGTGCATCCTTTAAGACTATTAGATAAAAGTTTAAATGGTGGTGTAAGGATAAAGCATTTTTCCTGGTTGTGTTTTAGAAGAAAAGAGCTCTGCACTTTGTATGGAAGAAGCCCTCAGGTGGACCTTCTGGCCCCTGGAGACCAAGTGACCTTCCAGCAGCCCTGAACAAGGGGAAGGGGATTTAGGATTTGTCCTTTTCCTCATTGTTTACTTATTGCCTGGTTTGAGGTAGGTCCCTGCTCATCATCTTGAGGCCTCAGTATCCCCATGTTCTTCACAGGGCTCTGTGGTACACTCCACAGTGGACACGAAGCATGCAGTGTCATTGCAGTGCCTGATTTTTTACTGATTTGGTCTTTTAATGACCTCAGGGATTAGTGAGAATTTTAAGAGCACCCTGATGTTATGGCAGCTTTTGGAAAATGTTCCCTCAGGCATAAGCCTGGCTTTAAGCACAGGAAGAGCCTGTCCTACTCCACAGATTGCACACCGACAGATTACAGACATACTTTCCAGTGACCCAAAAAGGGAATTGTAAGTTCGTACTTTCAACTACTTTCCGTGGCTATCCCTTGTTAGGTGCTTGAACTAGGCTGTAACTTTAATGGTTACTCAAAGAGTAATTATAGCAAGCCCTCACCAGTCTCAGCAAGGAAATTCAGGCTCTGGCCAAGCTACTGAGCACTGTCTTCTGCCAGTCCGCTTTAGCAACCTTCTTCTCACTTACCTGTAGTGTGGCCACAGTTCCCTGTAGAGAAATAAGCACTTCTAGGAACAGAGCTTCAGCTGACCTGATCTGGGCACCTTCCTTATAATTAAATAAACTGCATACCAAAAATGCCTGTTACTCTTACTTGCTCTGAAAGGTGACAATCTCAGATGCATCCATATTAGCTGGGCACACCTGATGTAACTTCCCTGAGACCTTTCCTGCAGTAGTTTGGGAAGAAATAACAGAAAAACTGATGCAAGACTCTGTCACCTTCTTTCTCTCAGGCACAGTACCTGGGAGGAAGGGAAGAGGAATGGCAAAGGGGTGTGTGTGATTTGCTCAATCCCCTGGCTGCTGTTTAGGTAAGTCACGTTTCTGTATCTTTTGCCTGGATGAGCTCATAAGTGCAAATACTTGCAGCTTCAAATGTGTCCATTCATTATTGAACAGGAAAGGGTAGCAGAGCACTTCTGTCAGAGGCTGGAAATCATAAAAGAAGACATAAGTGATGGTAGTAAAAACCAAGCTGTTATCAGAGGAAGAAAGGGGGTGGGGGGAGGAAAGCAAACCCCTTGCATTTATTCCTCTGAGGCACAATTAAAACCCTGAACGAAGATATTCGGAAAGGACCATGTTATTCCCTGTGTTTCATGCGCCACACTCAAAATGAATTATGAATTTGCAGCAGAAGGAAGCCTTTCATCCCAGCTTTAGCTATTTGACTCAAAGTTTAAAACTAATGAACCCGCAGGGCCCCTTTCTGCCTGCGCACCAGTGCAAGCCAGGGACATCTTGGCTGGTGTCGGGAGGTTGACTGGTGCAAAGCCTGGGTGAGGGGAGGGAGAGCATCACCTCATCAGGGCATAGATGTGCAAATTCAGGCTTGAGGTGGTTCAGAGTGAGACCAGGCCATCTGGGACTGGCTGCTAACCTTCAGAGTTGTTGCTACATGCCCAGAGGGAATGCCCTCTCTTTCAAAGACAACTAATTCATTTTTCATGGTGGTTTGGACCTAGCCTTTTTTTTTTTTTTTTTCTTCCCCAGAAAGTCTTGGACATGTGATGGAACAGAACTATTAGAAATTATTTGTGATTTATAAATAATAAGCATGTGTCTCGGAATATAAGAGATTTGGAAATTAAAAGCCTACTTTATATGGCAGATTCTTTTCATTCCTCTCCCTCAAGTGTAAAAAATAAAAATGTAGGCCCAAAGCTTGTAAAGATTTAGATAACCCATGAAAAATGGACAGTGCCTTTCTTCAGCTAAAATAATTCCTCTCTGTCAACCTAAATGTACTTTTATTTAATGTATTTAACCAGATCAACATTCAGGGCAGGCTACAAGTGAAAACACCAACCACAGAGCTTATGCCTGGAAGCCCTAAGACATCTTTCTCTCCATTTGATAAGGCTGACACCTTCCATTCTTGGCATAAAATATTCATCATTATGTTTCTAAACAGTCAAGGATTGGAGAGTTTAAAATTTCCTGGGTGTAGATGAAGTTTTCTGTTCATTGTAGCAGTTAATATTTTTTTATTTGGGAAGTTAATGTGATATTGACTTTGTGCAAGAGAAAAATATGTTGCCATATTGTGATAGATGCAAAGGGTGAAAAGGCTTCTTAAAAGGAGATTAATATTTTTTATTCAATTTAAATGCATTCCCAGCAAATCTGTAATTGCCCAACATGTGAAGATTTTTCTGTGAGGTTAAACATTTTACCCTGTTCTTCTTGAAGCTACAAGTTTCTTTCTTTCCCTTTCCAAACACATACATAAGAGAAGAGTAATGTTATTCCTTGCTATGAAGTGTTAAAGTTAGGTAGCAGCTGTGACGGTATCAGTCAATATGTTGCTTTTAATGATCTCACTCATACATTATGAATGAGGAATTTGCAAGGCAGGAAAACATAGTGAACATAATCTTTAACTGTTCAGCTACTAAAGAGCTTTCTACATGAAAGTTACAGTCCCTCTGACTTTCCTGTTTGGAAAAACGACTTGACATCACGCTTGGCTTTACATCAGTGTAAACCAGAGACGTGGTCAAACCACAAGCAGTGTTAATAGGTTTCCATGAGTTAAAAAAACCAAACAAACCAGCCTTTAGATGCAGTCCACTTTTTTACACCCCCATAAAATTAACCCACTGATTTCAAAGCAGCATGTTTGCCCACCAGATCTCAGCTTGGCAGGAGATGTGCCATGAGTTTTTATACGTGTATTTAGCACATGGAGGTTCTTTGGGGTGCGCTGCTTAGTTTGCATCTCCTGTTCGAGATGATACCAGAAAAGAGCGTGCTAAGGGCTCCATGAGTCCTCCACCAACCATGAGCTCTTGGTTATGCAGGGCTGGATGAGCCATGCCAGGGATGTGGAAACACTCAGCCTGACCAGCAGCACCAGTCAGGCACCAGTGGATGGGGCCTGTGAGGGGCTCCTTGGCCCCATGTCCCTGCTCAACTGGGTGCCACTTTCCCTGGCAGACAGGCACTGCCTCTTCTCACTGGTCAGGGTTTTGCCTTCATTCTCTTTTTTCTCCTGGCCAGTTATTTCCCTCCTTCCCCTGGAGAACCCGGATCTGGCCATAAAGGCATCTCATAAAATGCTTCAGACAACTGCATCATTTGTTCTTTCTTCTTGGACTGGTGTTTGAGCCCTGATCCCCCAAAGATGAGAATCAGCTGCAGACTTCTCTAAGGCTGCTGGAAACTGCCGTGACTCATGCCCTGTCCTTCCTGTCTTATCACTGCCGGACGTGAGGAAGAGATTATTCCTTCAGCCTTACAAGAGGCTTTTGGGTCCATGAAAGCTGTGACATCTCCACCCCCTCCAGCCGGGCTTCTGGTCCTTGTGCTCCTGGAGTGGTTCCTGCTGGCCAACCCATGCCATGACCCATGGCCCCAACCCTGGCAGTGTTCAAGGCCAGGTTGGATAAGGCCTTGAGCAACCTCATCTAGTGGGAGGTGTCCCTGACCATGGCAGGGGGGGACTGGGACTTTAGATAATCTTTAAAGTCCCTTCCAACCCTTAACATTCTATGATTCCATGTCCCACCACAACCACTCCTGTGCAGGGGCCCACCTTGGGCACTGAGGACTGTCAGTCAATCAGGAGCTGACGCCTCTTCTTCTTGCCTACAGGCTGTTTTGCTACAACATAAAGGACATTCACAATTTCCTTAATAGAAATTAGTCTCTTTCCATCCTTCCACTGGTTTCAAGTGCTAAATATATTGGGATATATCCTCTTTCCTTCATATAGGATTGCAACATTCTCCTTGCTTAATAAAGGATTTGGAAGGTTTTTGCTTATTTCTGTTGATTGCATAACAAAGGCATTTCTATATCCTCCAATTTGAGGGCTGCTGGGGTCAGAGAAGAGGAAACACAGAGCTTCTTCCTATGCTCCTCTCATGTCGTTCAGCCAGGGGCAGTGGAGGGGAACACAGCAGAGGAGGGAGAAAGGAAAAATAATTCCGGTGAGGAAAGGAGATGCTTGGAAGACTCTTGTGCAACCTTTGTGTCTGAATTTCTTTTTGTGGGAACTATCCTAAAATCAAAGCAGGAATCACAGAGAAAAATGATCTAGCCAATGCTTTGCAGGAAATTAAATTAGATCATAATTTCTCTTACTAATTTTAGGAAACCATGACTCTAGATGCATTTCTGGATTATATTTATATGCAAATATTTTAATATGGATGATGTACTGGAAGACGGGTATTCATTACCCTACTAAAAGAAAAAACATGAATATTTACATCTGCTTCAGGACACAATTTGTATATGGAGGGCAGCCAGAAGGGAGAATCTCAGAAATGTTGATTTTATCCCTCATAGGCAGGTATGCTGAGCCACTCCTGCCTTCACAGCACGGCACACACTCGAGGAGAAAAAGAAAAACATGATGCAATCACCTCTCGGCAGGGTTCCCTTGTTCTTGGCACAAGGATTACTGAAGACAAGACGGGAAACACAATGTGCAAAGGAAGAAGAAGATGGGCAGAACAGCAGCCCACTGTCCCTTCTGGGGATGCACATGCCTGCAGAACATCCTCACAGACATCGTGTGAGCACCTAGAATCACATACAGTACGGCTGGCTGCTTGCAGGTGTCTGGGTCAGCCACCAAATCTGTGTCCTCTCAGACCTGACCCCGGTTGAGAATGCCTTGTATCACACCATGGCCTCCATCCCCACTGGCTGTTCGTACCAAGTCAGGCAGTCACCCTGCAGGAACATCCTTTCCAGGTCTGTACTCCTTTGGGCACCCTGTCTGCTGCAGCCGGTACCAGGTGAACACAAAGGCCCTGAGCTCCTCTGCTGGCAGCCCTGATGCCAGGTAAGCTGGGACAGAAGCACCTGAGCTGGGTTTAGAGGAGGAGTTTCGAGTGCTGGGCCCACAGCATGGGCAAGCTCTGGGAGGGTGGGGAGGTCCCTGCCTCAAGTAGGTTCAATCCTTCCACTGAGGCTGAAGAGCAAATAGTGATTGCTGCAGGAGTATTTGCTGTCCAAAGTTTCTGTTGAGGTCACCTCTCAAAGTCAGAAGTTGCAAGTTTAGTGCTATGCCTTAGAGAAATCCACTCTTGGCCACAACACCCACTCTGTCCTCCTTCAGACTCCTTCCAGACACGTCGCCTTACAACCCGTGGCAGTAATCCAAGGCTAGATGTGATAAAGTGTGACCTTCCTTCCTATTCCTCACCACTCTTCTTTCTATTTTTTATTAAATCCCTCTGCCTCCCACTTGCCACTTTGAATGAGACGATGATTCATTCATTTGTAAATTCATTTACTTATACTTTGCTTTCCCATTCTCTTCTTCTGTATATTTTATGTCTCCACAACTTCTACAACTAAAATCATCTTTAATTAAGAGGCTTCTTCAAATCTGAACTTTTGACACCTTAACCTGCATTTTTTTCATCATTATAGTTAGAGACCTTCCAGAAGAGATAGTTGTCTGCTTTTAGTCACTATGCTAATATTTACATATCAGAAAAACGGCAGTGTTAATTCCTCTTGAGAAAAAAATAGTTAAAGATCTTTAAATAAAAGACAAAGGATGTGTAAAGAAGGCTTTGTTTACCACTGCATACCTGTGATGGATGCACTCGACCCATTAACCAAAGTAGACAGTTTGGAATAGGCTCCAAAGGAGATAAAAGCCTGAGCCATAGATGGGCTGAGAACTCCTCCAGGAAACACACAAAGGAACAGAGTGACCCAGTGAGCATCGACATAGGAGCTTGGAACACCAATCATGCAATTAACAGATGAATAGAGGATGGTTTTTCCAAGACTCATTTGTCGAGGAACAAAGAATTTGTGGGTACAAGGAGTTTCATGCATACTTTTACCATTGTATGCAATTTGACTACAGACCAACCACTTTATTCCATAAATATGACAGCCTAAGCAAGCCTTGTCTGAGCTCTCCCTGCCAGGCAGTGTGGCTGCATGGCTGGGATCTGCCCTTGAACTGGGACATCTCTCAAGGTTGCTCCTTGAGGCAGAGTGACATTCTAATAACAACAGATCTTTGGATGAATCCAATTCAAGTTCTCTCTGAATTGCAACTGGACTGCAGACCAGGTGAGTCTCCCCCTGAGCAGGGTTTGATGTTCCTTACTCAAGATTAAGAGATCCTTCCTTGCCTAGGGCAGAGTGACCCCTTACTCACAACAGATCCTCAGTAAGTGACTGACAGCATGATGAATTAACACCAGTGAAATCCACGTGGCCAATTCCATTAGTTATAAACCACATCCAAGTCTGAGACTAAGATGAGCCCTAGCTGCACCTAAGCTCCATCGAGACTTAAAAAAGCAAGAGGGTCCACTCTGAACCTTGTGACTCAACAGCAGGTTCTCCCTTACCCTTTTGCATCTTCACTCTCTGTTTAATAACAATTCTAGCTCAATTTTCCTGTATATGTTTCTCCCATGTAGTAAGTAATAGAGTGAACCTTGCCATCGAACTCTGTGAGGTCACACTTTCACAAATTCATATTAAACCCACTTTTGCTAATAATAACTCTGATGGTAATTTTTAAAGAGATTTAAATCACTCATCCATGACAATACCATCCCACCTACTGTCCTCTATGAGGCCGTGCAGTGCAGACCTCTTGGTCCTGCTGTGCAGACTCCTTGTGCTGTAATGACATAGTTGCTCAATCAAAAAAGAAAAAAAATTTTTAAAAAAAATTAAAAATCTGCTAAAGATTTCTCATTACCAGTAGATATCTTTGGGCTCTTTTGATGGCTGCAGCACATTGCAGTTCATCTAACTGCATTCTCTCTGGCACTTACATAGGTTTGCTTCTCCTTCACAGGAAAAATAAAACATTTTATCAGCCTGACAGACAAGGATTCATGTTCTGCTCTTTCAGTAATTTGGAAAATGAAAATATACTGCTCACAGCTTTTTGTTATTTTTAACAGAACTATATTTTATCCTTTCATGTCAGAAGCGAGACAGATTAATGGCTTCTGGAATTTATTTCCAATGCTGATTTTGTTTCCAAAAGTTTTGAGAGCAACGAAATGGATCTGCAGTCCTCTCTCCACCGGGAAAGGGAAGTGGCATCTGTTCCTGCTTTGTCCTCAGAGCTGCCAGTGAGGGTGTCTGGATCAACCATCCATTCTCTGCCAGTGCATGTAGTCAGCCAGCAGCACAGGCCAGAGGGCCCTTTTCTCCTGATATAAATGTGCTCTAATATGTGGTAAGGAGCCAATAACCCCTCAGTTTTCTGAGGGAACAAGAGAGTTTTAAATCATCTTTACTTTGCATGTCCTTTAAAACTTGTACTAAGCAAAGCTTAGCTGGACTTAAAGCCCTTGGCTTATTGCTCTGGCTGTTAGTCTGGTTTCTGCTCTGCTGGCTGTCCCCCTGTAGAGATACACAGCAGGCATGCTCAGCTTGTGGCTTTCTGTCCTAAACAGGATTGCTATGCTGAGCTTCACACATGGCCATAATTCCTCACCAGTGAGCTGCTACCTCTGCCTGGTCCTGCTGCAAACAGGAAGATCCGTGATGCGATTGCCCAGTCCTTCTACCAACATTTTGATCGGACACAGGTTTCTGGATGGCATTTTACATGGCTTTCTGGAGATTGCCAGTCCAGAACCATGATTTTCCAGTTACAGACAGCACAAGGTAGTCATACGCTAAGGACAGCCAGAGATATTGAGGGTATGTCCAGGATGGCTTTTCCAGTGCCCTCAACCAGGAGAGACCAGAGGATGAGGCTGCACGAAAGGATGAGGGCAGGAGAAAAAGCTGCTGCTGGCTGCACTGGAGATGTCTCTCTGCTGATTACAATTTGCCATGGAAGCCAAATCAGATCACATAGTATTTGCTTCAATGCAGTTTTCTGTGTGGAGCAGGAAGAATAGAATACCTCAGCTCCAGAAGAAACTGTTTTCACTGACTTTAGGGCACAACAGGTGCCGAAGCCTCAATTGCTCCTACAGCAATTTCTGCATTTCTGAAGTTTGTAGCTGAGCTGGAGCATATTTTGTAATCCAGACTTGATTTCGGTTCTTCAAGTGATAGTGAACTCAGAACCTCATGAACTGAATTGTTCTAATTAACTCAATGGTTGAGAATTTATGCCTTATCCTTTACATGAATTTATCTGTCTTCAGCATCCATCTACAAAATCTTATTGTGTTATTGTCAGTGAGATTAAGGTTTTCCCTCCACACAGGTACATGGCATAGCATTAATCTGCCCAGTTTCAGATGCCTGCAGTGCACTCACATCTATATCTGTGTTAGTGATCATTTTATGGTCAAAGGAGATGTGCATGATGTGACTTAGCTCCCTTAAAACAGATGTCTAGCACAGATCAGATGAACTACCCTGCAGAAGTACCTCTTTCTTTCAAACTGGATGGTCAGCTCCATCAAAACTTAAGACTAGAAGTAGTCACCACTTAATCTTGAGAAGCTATTTGGAACAAGTTATATTTTAACCTACAAAGAAACCACTATGAAACTGATAGAGATGCTGGGCATCAAGAATACTTCCTAGGAAGATTCAACCCTATTGTTCACTCTATCTGCAAATGGTGGCTGGTGGCTAGAAATTACTTTCATCTCCCTGCAGAGAGCCAATGCCATGACCATTTTTCACTTTGGTCCCATATGAGCTTTCAGGTTTAAGCATGTGCAAATTATACCTGTTTCCAGCTTTCAGTGTTTCAGGGTCACCTGCAATTTATCTGGCTTCACCTCAAGTAGATTAAATGGAGGAAAGAGTGTTGATTTTTAAAACCGAGGAAACTCATAGGCTAATATTTCCTTTATTTTATCTGATCAGATTTAGAAATTGCTTCTGCCTCAGCCATGGAGGAGAATAAACTATCAGGGTTATATCCAAAGAGAGTTCAAAGTCTGGTTTATCACAGTATGGAGAAAAGGGGTTAATATCAATAAGATTCAACTTTAATTGATTTCCTATAGGGAAGAGTGTGCTCTATAATATCTGAAAGACATTAGTCAATGTGTCTTTGAAGTATTAAATTTATTATAAAAACCCTGAAGATATTCTATTTTAAATACATGGAAGTTTATATGCTTACTGGATTATAGCTGTGTATTAAATATAACACTCACACTAATGGATCACAGCAGCATTTTCACACTACTATCATTATTCTGAATCTCATCTTGCTCCTGCAAATTCACACAAAAGCTACCTATAAAATGCCTATCTGGCATTATGCCCACTTAATTATCACCTCAGGGATTATTATAATGGGCACATGGGGATCTCCTTTGAGAGTACAAGGCCTATAAAATATCATCTCTTTATGCTTTGATGTTTAGGACCTTCCTTCAGATGCCCCAGGTGTCTGGCAAAGGGTCCTGGGTTTGGGGTGGTGTTAGTGGGTGATTTTGTCTATGTTTGTGTCAAGTTTATATTTACTGTCCCTGACACAACTAACCTTCTGGTAGCATTTCTTGGAGGTGCAGTTACTTTCCAAGGAGAAAAAACAGTGTCACCATGCCCAGACCTTTACAGCTGGGCTTTGTAAATTTGGGCTTTGTCATTCCCAGCTCCACGCTGAAGCTGCCACAAAAACACAAGCCAGGCAAAAGTGTGACTCAGTGTCCTGTGCTTTGCTCTAACACAAAGCAATTCTGTAATTGTACCTTAGGGGGGAAAGGCAGAGGAGAACGTGTTTATGAGACATGAACCTGCATAGGAGGAAAGGGGAAGGTGTCAGGAGAGCTCCTTCTCAATCACAGTGCTCCTGGTTGTCAAAGATGTTGTTGGCACCTTGGGACCTGGGACACACTTGTGGCCCCTGGCTGTGTGCCCCAGCCACACACTGGCTGTACTAGATAGAACCCATCCTACGTCCCTCTTTGCTGGGACAAATCATGCAGTAAGAGCAAGGCTCAGATATTGCCTTATTTCATTACAGCTTCAGGATTTCTCCTGAAAGTAGACAAGAAACTTTTGAAGTAAATAAAAACACTTCGAAAGCTCCTAAGGCATAAATTTACAAATATTTCTTCTACTCATGATGAAACGTGCCCAGGTCCATCAACAGAGAAGACAATTCATTCCCAAGAAATAAAACTACTGAATGATGAAATATTAATTTAGACCATGAGCTTTGTGTCAAATAGATTGTCTTTCTGTTTGTGAACTAGAAAAAAATGGGGGTTTCTCTTTGTCCTTTTAAAACTTCTGTAGCAATGTCAAGAATTTCTCAAGATGCAGCTTTGAGAGTTTCTAATTCATGAGCTGGGGAGCTAGTTATTAACTCATTTTCTTAACTAAAATATTTAATAAATCAGAGGTTTCTTTCCTATCTTATTTGTTTTTTGAAGCAGAGGGGAAGTGAGTGAAGTTACAGGGAATGTTCATGGCTATGCAAGAATCTCAGTGTTGAATGAGCAGGACACACTCAACACACAGACAGGGAATAAATTTACTCTCTTTCAAATTTCCTTGTAATTTTTGCCCTGTGATTATTTGACCTGGAAAGAATTTATGTCAAAATGTTAGAAATTGGGAATTTCCTAGGTGAGTTTATATTTCCTGTAAACTCCTGAGCACAATCCATTCCTCCTCACCTCTGTGAGGTGGATGTTGCTCATCACCACAGGGAGCTGAGCCTGCCTGAGTGAGCACTGCAGAATTGCACAGTGCTGGGGCTGTGAAGAATATGATGCTCTCTGATGGGACAGAGTTTGAGATACTAAATTCAAAGCTGTTATCCCTGGACATGCAAGCCCTAAACACAACAAATAAACAACAATAGGAGACACTTACACAAGGTTAATATACCACTACAGACTTCTAAAGACCCTTCCATAACCAATACCCCAAATCTCAGTTTTGCAACCACACCCCTTCTGAGCTGAATGCACCCTCCAGGCCAGGTGGGATACAAACAGAACCCCCCTGGAAATGTGGATTCCTCTGTTTCACACCTCTTCTAAGGGAGGTGTAGGTGCTCCAGCAGCTGGAGGTCAGACAGGATAACCCAAAACATCTCAGCTGACCCTGGACACCTACATCTAGGCAACTGAAGCCAAGGGACATGTTCTTCTGTTTTCTTGACACGTGCATCAGTGCCTGCATTCAGACGGTCTGTGATCAGTCCCATGATCCCACGAAAACATTCAGATTTCGCGTCTTGCTGCTCGTGTCTACAAGTTTTCTGCTCTTGAAGATGTCTAATAGTTTTCTTCCCTTTATCTAGAGTTCCTCCTTCAGTGAAATGAAAAGGTAGCTCTGCAGGCTCCATGCTGCAGTCCCTCTACCTCCCTTGCCATTAAGTACAATTTTCCTAAGAGGATGGAGTGATGGAGAGACAGGAGATAAATCCAAGAGTGCAGGATGCCTCTGAGTGCTGAGGCATGCCCTTTTTTGAGAAATTGTCAGCATGTGAATTGATTTTTATTTCAAGGGGATCAAAGCTGGCCAGCAATTAACCATTTGCAGGAATTACTGGCTGACCCCTGCAGTGTAGTGCACAGGGAGGACATTTTCACTGCCAAGCCTGCTGTTTCATTCAGTTTTGGGTAAGGAATGCTGATTAGCTGGGCAGGGTCAGATCCTGGCATCAGTGCAGTCAGTCTTACCACAACCTGCCTGTTTCTCTTGGGATGCCTGTGTGAGGAAAAGCAGAAAATGAGAAAGGGGGTGTCACTTGGATCTGCCAGGGTGGGATGGTGCAGCCCTGAGAGAAGGCAGCACGTCCTGACCTCCCTAACCCAAAATTCAGTGTGTCCCTTGGGCATATTTTATAAAAGCATTCAGGTTGTGTGTTCTTCACATCTGGAAAATATTCCCTTTTTCTCCTTGGCTTTTATTACTACTCTGCCTCAGAACCACCGATTTCCTCTGCATCTTTTCATCCATACTTTTCAGGAACATTTACTAAATTACCTGGTGATTAGTGGTTGTCACTCACAGTGGGAACGTGCTCTTTGCAGCTCCCCATAGCTATGGCTGGCAGAGGAACACTGCTGGTTTCCCAGGAAAAGAAGGGAGTAAGGAAGACTCACTTGGATATGACCCCAAACTGGGAATTTGGCTGTGTTCAAGATTTACACCTAATGCTGTGTAATGGCTAAAGCAGCCTCTTTTCCCTTTTCCTTTTCCTTTTCAGATTGGTTTTGTTTCTATAATAATCCTAGTCAAAATTATAATTTAAATCTTTTTCAACTAAAAGAAAAGACTTTTTAATTACATGGAAGTTTTGATGGAACTGTTTCCATTTTTATTCCTTCTAAAAAAAGAGCTAAAGCAAACTTTTAAAATTTGTGAACAGAAATTTAAAGGCATGACAAAGAAAAACATTTTCAATGACATTTTTCTTGCTTGTAATGTAAAAAAGATTTTTTATATATATATATGTATATACATATTTATATCTTCCCAAAGCTGCTCTCACAAAAAAATGCAGAAGAAGCTTTCAGAAACATTACAGCTGAATTTTCTTTTTCAAGGCTGGAATGGGGATAGATGATGATGATCCTTCTCTCTCAGGGCCCTCACCAGAAGAGGAAGGATGGTTGCAAAATTTACTGCATTAATCTATAAACTCCCTGTGGAACATGTCCTGTAACTTAGTGCTGGAGTTTTGTGGAAATTCAGGTATTCTGGCATGCACTGGTAGTGAATGGAAGAGGTAAATTGAGAAGAGCTATTTTAAGGAAACCTAAATCCACAAGGCAGTTCAAGGGCTGGGAAGGTGCAGTATCCAGCAGTGATGCTCACAACACTTGTATGCTGGTGTATGTAACTTGTGTGCTGGTGGCACTGCAGCAAAACCAAGGATTTACCAAGAACTGGCCTGTCTGTCACTCCTTTCGTCTCCTGAACATTCCTGTCTCCATCCTTCTTCCTTCCCTCCTGCTCCCCCATCTCTTCTCCAGACCACCTCCCACATACAACATTGCCTTTCCAGATACAGAGAGAGCTCAGACTCTTGGCTGATAATCACAGCTCAGGAGTTGCAATGTCCTTTTCTGTACTCTTTACGAATTTCTCTCTGGATTAGGTACTTTTAATGCTGCTGCAAATAATGATTTCCCTGGCTCTTCACTTAGAGATGGATCTCCTTCCACTTCCCCTCGTTCCATCTTCTCCACTGCTTCAAAGTTTTCCCTTTTTTTTCTGGTAAGACTTCATGTTTTTCTTGGTTTCATCTGACCATTTTTTAATTGATCAGTCTCCTTTGCTTCCGTATTATATCTTCACCTGAGTGCTTTTGGAGGTTTTCTGGAACCACCTATTCTCGTTAAAAGGAATTGTGTGTTTCTGCCTCCATAGCTACCATATCCTCTTCCTCCAAATGCCATCCATCCTGACTGACCACAGCTGTTACAGACTCACAAACATTAAGCCCATGAGCAACCAAATCCTGTTGTCTGACTTCCCATTAAGACCTCAGGGTGCTCCATTTCATGTGTTTAATTCACTACTCCGGTGACCCAGGTTTTCTCTCCAGTAACACATCTACATGCTGCAATTGAGATCCCTTTCATGTAATCCAGACGGATCCACCTCTCAAGGTCTTGGAGACACAGGCATTTTCAGGAGCCATCCCACCATTTCATATGTGTTTTCTACAATCTTCTCAAATTCTGAGCAGCTGTAACACCAAAAAGACCACACACATTCCAGCACTGCACTTTGCACCATATCCTGGATTTCAGTGTCCTGCACAGAGAACAAATGTCTTCCCTGTTCCTTCTCAGCACCCTCCTGGTTTTGCAGCTAAAGATTGGATTAGAAAACTTATAACCACAACATCTTTTGGAGTACAGGATGTGATGTACTTGAGCAGATTCTTCATTATAAATCTGACAACTTTGCCAGAATTAGTGCTTTACAGCATATAGTTTCAGCATGTTCCATGTAAATTTAATCTGCTTTCTGTGTTCCCAAATTCTGAACCCTTCTGTGATAAAACTCAATTTGTTAGAGGAGGCCCAGGTTAACAAGCAAACAAGATTGCTTTGATGACTGATTTACTCCATTAACACTTTTGCATGATAGAAGTATTTTTTGGTAGTTTGGTGATATTTTAATTACTCATTTGATAATTTAATTGATTAGCTGGCTGCATGCTGCTTGGCCTAGGACAGAAGAAAATTTGTCAAGCATGTGAGATACAGGTGCATCTTCCTGCTCCTTCTGATAATAGAACAACTTTGCTTATGGGACATTTGTGACTGGTTTGGGCCACAATTATCCATCTCCAAACCTCCTTCTGGAAACTGGCCCACCTCAGTTGTTGCTTTTCTCCTCTTTCTGGCAGCCCTTCTTTAAAAACTCTTCATAATGTTCTTAGGGATAGATTTTTTTTCTCTGGTGTCTTTATGCACATTTATAATTTTCCTGCACCTCATTAACTTCTCATTTATATTGATTGCTAGATACTTTCCTCTTTTTCCCTTCCATTTATTATATATTGCTTTTTTATTTCCAGTTGCTGCCTCCCTTCCCTGCTGATTTAGGATGGCCTTTTGCCAAAGTTCTCAGCTTGACATCAGTCAGTCTGCTGAGATGCTGAGACTATTAGCCGCCATCCTGACCAATATTGTCTCCTTATTTCTTGCTTTCCCCTTTTCCCTCCTAGTCAGTCTGTCTGTCTCCAGCTTCTGTCTCTTATTTATAAGGAAAGCTTTTTAGTCAGAGATTTCTGTCTTTGCACAGCACCTACCAGGGCTTGATGCACTGCAAGAACTCAATAACCCCAAGCTATAAATGGGTGTTCACAGTAGGAAAAGCAGTAACTGCTTCAGAAGGTACCACCCTTCAGCTGCAACACACCAAGTGACCATGCAACCATGCTGAGGTTGTTTCAGCATGAGGAAAGCAGAGCAGATGAAACCCCTGCTAAGGTGGTTTCAGTAACCATGCTTCACTTTGCACTGAAAGGGATCAGGGCTACTCACCTGGTCACCTGGTTTGCATCAGTCAAGCAGGGTGGTGAAGAATATTTTTATGGGCAATAATTTCGCAAAACATCTTCAAATATTGTGTGAACAAATGATTGGCTGTACATAATACTGCTCCAACATGGAATAAAGAATTGAACCTGGGTACAGAACACTGCTCCCTTTGGGCCTGGCTTTCTTTGATTGCTTTTTCCCATGAAGGAAGTGGGAGAAATGAGGGTATAAACACCTTCACACTCTGGTTGCCTTAGAAGCCACTCTGGTGACGTGGATACCTGTTTCCCTTTCTCTAAATAACACATTGCCACATGTCGTGATCAGTGACTTTGACTAATGTAATTATTAAAGACTCAAAAGTTGTACTTGTGTTTGTCAAAACAGATCAAAGTTATGCTTTTATTAGTCTCCATGCAAACAGTGTGCCTCTGATAATATATCGGTTACTACTTATTATTCAATTGGTGTGAAGGGAATGAAAGAAGAAAAAGGGGGTTTGTGTGTGTGTGTAATGCTATTTTTCAATTAGTTTGCTTGTGGTTTTGAGGATTAAATTGGATAAGTGAAAGATGGTGGATAGGACCCATCTGCCAGGAAATTGCTAGCATGTGGCCTTCTGTCTCTATCCTGCATTTGATCAGTGGTACAGAGAGTGTGTTGATTAATTCATTCAAGTCCCTCTGGGGTGCACAGCCAGCCCAAGAACATGCATCCTAATAAATAAAAACTCAGTCACAGAGTCACAGAATAGTTGGGGTTGGAAGGGACCTGTGAAGATCATCCAGTCAAACCTCCCTTCTCAAGCAGGGTCCCCTAGACCAGGTTGCACAAGATCATGTCCAGGCAGGCTGGAATATCTCCAGAGAAGGAGACTCCAGAAGCTCTCAGGTCAGCCTGTTCCAATACTCTGCTACCCTAAAAGTAAAGGAGTTTTCCCTCATCTGAGAGATGCACTTTGTGAAAATACTGAGTAATGCTACACTTGTGTGGACTAAACAAGAGAGTAAAGCTTCCCCTCCCCTTCTCCCTCCTCTCCCCTCATGAGCAGGGCTAGGATCCCAGCTAAAAGAAAACTCACTCACAGGCTTAGGAAGAGCCCTTCCTACATATATCACAGACCTCTCTGTGATTGAATGTCTAGATGCCACAGAGAAAACAGATCAAATTCTTGGCAGTTTTAAGCTCAACAGTGACAGGACACTTTCACCAAGACACAGCTCATCCAGTGTGACCCCTGTCTCTCCTTTTTTGGGGGGCCTGCAGGCTCAGCTCTGCTCATAGGGCACATGCTGAGTGGAAGCAAATCCCAGCACACCCTCAGATCACATCAGAGGCACAGCTGAGGCTGCACAAGAGAAGCAGAGCCAAGCAGGAGACCCTACAGTAATTTGCACGGGGAGCTGAGCCCAAATGTGTGCATGCAATCCCCAGCTGAGGTAACCGATCTCCACTTGTTAAAGGTCCTATT
Source organism: Pseudopipra pipra (assembly GCF_036250125.1). NCBI lineage: Eukaryota > Metazoa > Chordata > Aves > Passeriformes > Pipridae > Pseudopipra > Pseudopipra pipra. The sequence continues at coordinate 57,568,262 of NC_087554.1, forward strand.
TCTGGGATTTTCAAAAAAGCATTTTTTTCAAAAGAAATTTTTGCCTCCATTTGAAATGGAAAAGGATAAAGTGTTCCAGGTGAATGAAGTCCATCTCAATCTCTAGCTTGAGATGGGTAAGTTAAGTCTTTTATTCTTTTTAGGTTGGTTATAATTTTAAAAAACTTTTACACTTTCCCTTCCAGTCCTTATCCACAACAACTTCTGTATGCCTCCTGTTTCACTCCCAATCTCAGATCCCAGAGCCCTCTCCGGTTCACGTGGACCCTTCCATGTCCAGCAGAAGTGGATAGGGCATCCCAATACCAATCCACAGACTTTGTAGGGAGTCAGATATTTTGGGATTGCAATGAAGTGGATGGAGGTGAGCTTCAAGATGCCACCAAGTTGTCAGACTCAGGTAGAATGCTAACAGTGGAGAGTAATGCACTGGAAGTGGTAGCAGCTGTTGTGAACTCATGTGCTTCAGGCATCAGACAAAATATTAGCAGGTATTCAAATGCTCTATGATGTTCTTCTATTCTCCAATATGTTATCATGGCACAACATGCACTTACAAGGTGACCAAGGTCAGACTCTTAAATCCTTCAAGTGAGGAGCTAGAGGATTGAATATATCACAGTATTTACTCTTTAGAGAGCAGAGAATAAATATTTCCACTTGCCCAAGTACTGTTCTAAATAATCTTTCTCCTTTTGTGGCTTTTTGGGTAGCACATCACAGCTTGCTTCTCTAGACTCATCACAGCTTTCACAGCCCTGATGAGGCTTATGATTGCTTTAATACACCAGATCCTTGAGTAAACCCAGTGGTACTATCTGAGGCTTTCATTAGGGATGTTACAGCTAAAAATAGCAGGCATGCTCAGAACCCATGGTGATCAACTGTATCCCCTCTACAATGAATAATCCTCTTGTTTTTCTTTTTCTCAAAACATGCTTTAAATGTGGGGATTTTTTATGGTATTTTACTCTAATGGAAAATTTATAGCCTTTATCTTTTCTTTTGTCATGCTTAAACTTAGGGTAGCAACAGAAGTACTGAGCAACAGCAAGAGCTGAGCTAAGAACACCATCCTCTACAAAGAAAAATCATGGATTAAGTTGCTTCCAGGGAGAACTATTTATGATTCAGTCTGAAAATAAAAAAGACAATGAATAGTATCCCTTAGCAACCCTGACAAAATCCTTGCCTTATAGCAAAAAATAAACTGTTAAGTTCTATTATATACGATCACGTTAAGTCCTCAAATCAGAGATAATTTAAAGCTTGTATGGTCCAGAATGGTGTCTTTAAGCCCTCCTTATAGCACTGTGGTTCAATTTAGCCATCTTTGCAAAATTAGCTTTCTCAAAACTTTCTCGAAATGTCACTCTCTATCATTGAAGAAAGAGCAAAATTCACCCAAGGTGACAGGAGTCCTCTGCAGCATCCCAGCTCTCGGGCCCTTCCCTCCTCCTCCTCTCCCCAGGTGCTTGAGGGAGTTACTCTTCTTCCCAAAGCAGCTCATCTTTCAGTGTGGGGGAACTGAAAATTCAAGCATGGAAAATCACCAGGTCTCTGATACCTTCTCCTGCAAACTCATTTCTGCTCCTGGGATATTCTAACCTGACATAAGTAATAGCAGAAAGAAAGAAAGGGTGAATAGAAAATTACTATCCTTATACTTTTGTTTTGGCTTTCTCTAACATGCAGGTGGGTGTTTCAAAGGTGGGTAATTGGCACTGAAGAAGGTAGCATGGGAGCCAGTGGAATAGCCCTGTAAATGTATTTTGGCTGTCAGTGATTATTGTGAAAAACCTTTCTACCAGCACCTGCAAGACAACATGGATGGATAGAATTGGAACAAATTAATTGGAGTTAATTTTGATATTTAACAGGAAATCCTCATGAGTGGAATCTCGGAGAAAAATGTCAAAGTTTAATTGCTTTCTGCATTTTTGCACACACAGAAAGAGCTGGCACAGAATTCCTTCGCAGATTCAGGGCTCCAGTGTTCTTCCTGTTTCTGGAAACCTTAGCTGGCGGTCTGTGGTCATCCAAACTCCCCAGCACAGCAAGCTCTCACACCAGCATTGCAGGCAGCTGAAGAAATGCCCTGTTACCTTCTGGAGACCCAAGAGCAGGGCTTTGTGTGGCTAAGCCGGAAGTTTATTTATAGGCGCAACTAAGCCCAGAGGTTTAATAGTTTCTTCTTCATGCATGTGGCAGTTACCATGACATTTGTCTTTAACAAAGTATAGATTTTAGGTAAAACCAAATGCATATAAAAAGATAAAATCCAAAATAGATATAGCATTTTCCCACACTTTCTAAAATGGAAAATGAAGAGAGTTTGAACAGTTCCAGCCGTTGCTCTCGCTCTGCTCACGCCCAGCCAACAAGCTGCCAGACCAGGGAGCTCTATATAGCCCTGATGTGTCTGGAGACACTGCTTGTCATATTAACCCCGTCCTCAATTAACATACAAAATCATCAGGGACAGCAGAAGACTTTCTGTAGCAATGACCCAAGTGATTTTATGAGTGTTTAGCAGGCACCAGGCTCACGTCTATAGTGCAGGACTGTTTGCTTCCAGTCCTGGCTTATACTGTTCCCTGAATGCCTGTTTATTACAGGATGTGAGGATGATGGGACATACAGACATCTGTGCTAACCTCACTGTGTTCCCTGTCTGAGTCCTGCCCTAATTAAATTTGGGAGCCTGCTAATTTCTCCACGGACTGGTTTGCAGCACAGACAGCAAGTTCTCTGCTGAGATAATGAAACTGTTATAATCCGTAGGATATGTTTTCCTGGGCAGCAGAATTTATACTCAGGGTTAAAAAAAAGAGCTGAAAAAGCTTGAGTTTTTACCATTTTTCAGTCTAAGATGATAACCAATATTTTTGCTGCTCCCTGAGAATTCCCACCATGCCATTGACAACCTGGTGAATCACGATGCTCTGCCACATCTCTGAAGCTCAAACATGTTGGAGTTTGCTGTAATTTGTAATATGCTGTACTGCAGAGCCGTTTAGAAGTCAACATGATATATTTGTTATTAGTAGTCAGTGCTTTTGTTTTTCTCAGTGAGCAGAACGAGAAGCCAGCAATCCCACTGTGCTAAGATGGGGCTGGAGAATAACACGGCTCAGCCTCCATCTTCCCAGCCCTGTCTGCAGGGAGGACTAATGCTGTTCTCAGCATTCCTCTGACATTCCCTGGGAGGTGCTCAGGGATGTATTATCTTTATTTATTGAGACCCTATCATGACTTGGATCACTCCTTAACAAGGTCACCATAATCACATTGCAATCAGGCTGCCCTTTCCTTTCCCAGTCCTGTAATTAGTGTTTGCCCTTGTAACTGGAAGATTAACCACATGACCTATTATTAACCTCTCTCCACCTATTATGATCTCTTTGGTGTTCCTTTTTAATGTAGATACTGTTGAAACAGGGGCTGTTCTAATTATATTGTATTAGCATGGGAGAGATTCTCAAATACGTGGGGAATATGCTGATTATAGATTTAATGATAACTGCAAGTATCAGAAAGTGTAACTGTTGTATAATTAGAGAGAAACTCCAGTGCAAAAACACTTGGCTCTCACTCAGTACTCACTGCAAATCAACATGGCTCCACAGGACAAATTGGTGTACATATGGAGATACCTTGTCTGTCCCATGGAGACTCATTCCAGGCAGTTCAGTCCTGATGCTGACAGTGAAGTAACAGAGGCCTCTGTATCCTCATCCTGGGTGGTTATCAGCTCTCAGCAGGTGGATGTTCACCCCTCTATTGAAAGACCTTCTCACACTGCCCCAGTGCTTGTTCTGCATCTCCACCACGGCCTGGAGTTGTCCAGGAAACACCTGGTCTGGCCAAGGGCAAGATGTAAAATTAACAAAACATAAAAGGAAGGATACTGATGTCTGCAATTGGATTATATTTATTACAATTACTACAGTTATCACAAATTTTTAATGGCTTTGAACCAAGATACCAACTCACAGCCTCCTGAGATTTCTTATCCTGTGAACCTAATTGAACAAATCCTGAATAACCATCGCAAACAGAGCAGCAGCCACTGAGTGGACTGTATCATTATTTTGGGGCTAAGGATTCTGAGCCAGCAGGCCTTTCATACAGCTGTGAGTAGTCCCTTGGTTTCAGGGCTAAAAGGGCTTGAAAGAGAAGTGACTATACAAATGTTTTTGAGGCTAGTGCACCTCAAAAAAAATCTGATGTTTACTCATGGTTAAAAAAAGCAAAGTGAGTTGTATAAGTGTTATTCTGAATTATTCATCCAGTTTGGAGGGTTCATTGGGAATGTGCTCTCATACCTTTCCAAAAGCCATTGAAATGCCAGTTACCCTCTCCAGTGCCAAGGGATCTGCAGGATACACCTGTACAGGTGTATCTTTCCTGATCCCTGTACCATGTTCATCAGATCTCCTAATTCCCGGTCATCAGGTAAGAACAGTGCTTCTCCTCAGAAACACCCCGTACTCCTAGCTTTACTGAAATGGTTAGAAAAGAACTATGTGGATATGGAGTGCACATAGATGCATAAGGAGTCCCTGCTATCTGCTGGGGGGTGGATGAGGAAGCAACTAACAGTTTATTACCAGCTTCTGTTGGTTAACACATAGCATTGCACAAAGTATTTCCTCCTCTTGGGTTAACAGCAACCTGATACTGTTGTTTCTCCACTTCATTCATGGTGACAGAATTAGATTGTACATGGGATACAAGAGGTCTAGTTCATGATTATGTCTGAACTGACTGACTGAAAACATCTCCTGGCTGGTGAGGATGCCATGGCTGCATCTGTGCTTGCTCCCACCTGGGCCCCATCTGCGGACCCACCTGCCTTGCAGTTTGGATGCAAACTCTGATAAACTTGGGAGCAAACACACCTGACTGATACTCTGCACTAGTCCTGCAAGTCGAGAAGGGTGTACAATTTCAGCCTGTAAAATTATTCAGGCACAGAGGAGCTATTGGAGTTCTTTTCTGTGCCTCCAATTCAGCAGCAGCTGAAGTGACTCATGTACGTGTCAGGGCCCATTCACTGGCTTTGTGTTTGCCCTGTGTCTATTTGCTGACCCATCCTAAGCTGGTCCAGAACTCAATTCAAATCCTACCCAACTCAGGGTGAGTCTTTCCTTTTGGACTGGGGCCCAGATGAGCAGAGATGTTCAGGCTCATCCTCTGTGAACTCCTCGTGAGCCGCAGCGAATCAGACAGCAAAGTCTCTCTCCGCGTGACAGGACCCCAGTGCAGCCAGGGGATGTGGGGCACACGTGCAGGGGGAGGGATGTTGTGGAGCTGTGGGCACCACCACCATGTCTCTGTGCCACGAAGGTCATCCTCAGATCTCTAGAGCTGTAATTCAACAGCCATCAACACACAAGGGCTCCCAGTGCTGCTGGTGGTCCTGGAATTTGATATTCGGGATATAATTCTGGGGGTAGCTGCAGCAGACATATCAGTGAAGGCTGAATTTGGTGATATCCTGCCCCAAAAAAACCAAAATAAAATATGACAGTGACCAGCTCAGTGATACCATCTTTTTACTTCTGTTAGCACAGAGTAACAAATTTAAGCAGTATTTTAATCTAACAGCTTTCATAACAAGTAAAAAACCTTAAATGACTTCACATTTGTTGACAAAATTATCCCTATAAAACGATCTCATAAATCCAACACTCTAAAAAATTCTTGCAACACTTTATGTTTTATCTCTATTACAGTTTGCTGTAATCACAAAAGAGAAAAAATTTAAAGCCATCTAAAACTCGCAAACAGGTGGAAAGGAGGATTTTTATGATTTATGGTCTAATCTCCCTTCCTCAGCTTTTGGGATATCAAAAGTGATAGTTTAATCACACATCTATCTATGCCAGGAAATAAAGGAAAGACATATGTGAGATGAAGGGGGAATTAAATCCAAGCAGCAATTCTGTGTGGTCTGGCAATTGGAAGAAAATCATCCATGTTTGCAGCTAATTCAAATTCACTTACCAGAGGATGCTTCTTAAAATATTTCATTTTCGACTTAATTTGGCTGCACTGAATCCGAACAGTACTAACTGATTCTCATTTTTCATCTGCACACAAATGTTTGAATATTGTCATTTTCCAATCTACCAGGCCAAGGAAAGACATTCCACACGGACCTGACAGCACTGCTGAGATATCTTTGCTGTTAAGAGTTTTGCTCTCTGGTGAAGTTCTGGTGGTGCCTTCCCAAATGTCTTGGAGGAAAAGTTGGAAGAACTGCATTTTCATGTGAAGAAAAATGGTGGTCAGGTATTTTCCATGTCCAAAATCACGAGCTTCATGAGTTTCCCCTGTGTTGTTGGAGGAATAAAGTATCTGAGATTTACAAGTCAACACTGACGTAGTTTGCCTGGGAATGTTGGTGTACCCCTCCAGTTTCTCAAAACTGGCTGAGAAACCATAAGAAGCAGAATGTTGAGTGGGCACAGAGCTGAGGGTAGAAATACCTGCCTGGGGGCTGAAATAAGCAAAGGCTCATTAACATTCAGAATCCATTTGATAGGGAGAAGCCACAACAAACTCCAAGATTAAGTAACCGCTGGGGGTATACGCTGTGTGAAGGGTAAAAAAACCCACTCTTAGGGTTTCTATTAATCCTGTCGAAGTGGCAAGACCCCCTAACTTGGGCACGAATCATGACTACTTTCCTACAATCTGTGGCAGTATATTTTTCCATGCTGCCCATGTCTAGCAGAATGATACCAGGCATGAATGGGAGGGCAAAGTCTTCTATTTTGCAGTATGATGGCAGCAAGCACTGGGACCTCTGCTGGTAGTAGAACCTGATGATTTTTTCAGACTTATGGTTAAGAATGCAGGCAATTAGCAAACTTCTTAAAGTCCTAAGGGAGTGTATTTTATTAGTGTGGAAGGACATGCTGGGCTGTAACTTTCCTAATCCCTGCCACAACACAAAGAGAAAGTGGAATAGGAGCATTCACACAAGATTCCTCATGAAATACTGAACAAAACATGTTTTAAAGCACTGCTCTATGATTCTGGACATATAGTCATAGTCCTGAGTGTCTTTCAAATTAGTCATCCCTGGTTTACAATGATAAAATTTTCTTCAATCCCATCTCTGCATACTTCCTACACTGCCTCCTACCTACAACCCTTCCCCTGCTGTCCCTTGGCAGCCACTTGCCCTAGCTCCTGCTGAGCATTGAGGCAAATGCTCATATTTGCCCCTTGCCCACCTCCACCAGTAGGATTCCCTGTGAATTCCCAGCATCAAACATCCCTCCTCCCACCACTGATAAGCCATGAGGTGAGCTCCCTTTTCAACACCAAGCATTCACCACTTCCATTGGTCTCGGGAGGATCAGAGCTGCTGTGTTACTGCTGCCTGCCATGTTCTGAGGTGATTTTTCCAAAGTTGTTCTGATTATTCACAAGCCACGTGCTCACATATTTTGCATGCAGTGGTTTATTTCTTCTGCTTAATGGAAGCTGATGCTTTACATGGAGAAAGGCCTTTTTTATGTGAATCATGCAGAGTGTTCAAGACACAATTTGCCTGTGAGAAATCCTGGAGTTAATGTGACCTGACAACATAAAGTTTGGTTCTTCGTGCCTAGTTCTCAAAAAGTTTGCAAACATGAAACCTACAATTTATGTCTAGCATTGGTGCAAACCAGTTTTTGGGGAAGAAATATAAATTCTTTTATTTGCATTGAAAACTCTAATTTGTGTATTATCAAAGTAAGATCTTTCTTAGTTGGAAAAGGTTTGGTACCGCACAGAGAGAGCACTTTCCAGACCTGTGGCACTATTTCAGTGACAAAGAAGGGAGTGACATGAGCAGGCTGTAATTTCCCCGCAGAACTTGTGTGGGAGTTCAGCTGCGTGCGTGCGTCTGTGTGTGTGAGAAAGAGAAAGGGACAGGCAGAGAGAGGAAGAAACTTGCTGCATTATGCATTAATTTGAGTGTATGTAGGCAGAGTATAAGGCAGAATTTTCTCTCCTGGGGGCCCAGAATTAGGTCTTAATTTCGTGTCAAGGTACTTACGTAGAAGTGCTACAAATGAATTTCCGGTGTGCAAAACTGCCCACCTCTTTAATTATGGCCGTATTTAAAAAAAAACTACCATTCACTTCATTGGTTTAGTCCACTTATGGCTCTGAATGGCTCAGGATAATAGAAGCTTGTATTGTAATTGCTCCCCCCAAATATGACCTAACTCCTTTTTATCTGGCCCCTCCTTTTCACTGCTACCAGAAAACTTGCAGCCCAGTACAAACAAACAAACAAACAAAACCCCAAAGAATCTTCAATGCCTCAATAGTTTAGAAGATATACTTGGTTTACTTGTTACCAGGCAAGAAGAGGAATTTTATGAGGACATCAACTCCCTTAACATCTCAAGCCTGACTCTCTCCTCATAGGGGACAGGGCAGTTCAGACTCAGTCACCACCTTCTCTTGATAACAGAGCTATTCCTGAGAAGTGCTGAGCACCATGTGGCAGTGTGCCAGAGAGGAAGCTGGCTGAGACCCTCTCTACTCACCTCTTCTGGTTGTCAAAACCTGGGGCAGTGAGAGAAAACCCACAGAGGAATGAGACCCACTTCTGGTAGGTGACAGTGGCTCACATTGACTTCTGACAGGACTGTGTTCAGCACTCAGCCTGACAGGCTCCTAAAACCCCAGTTGTAGGGGGGTTTGCAGAAGTGCTCTTCTGTGCCATAAGGAGCTGACAAGGTTTCAAAGTTGCCAGCATTTAGTGGGATCTGGTTCTGAAGGCGGGACCTCAGAAATACTGCGAATTAAACACCTTTCATTAAAAAGCACACGTTGCTTCAGAAACTGAGGGCTGAGGCTGTGGTTGTGCTGTTGCCAGCTGAGTTCTCCTGCTCTGGTTACAGCCCTCCCACAGGGAAGCTCTGGCTTTCACATGCCCCACAAGCAGCAGCTCGTGCTCCAACTCTCCTCTGTCTCCCCGACACACTGAGTGCTCCCAAACCCTCCCGCCAAGCCCCATTAAATTGTACAAGGGGCTTGACTTTTATGCAAATTGTCATCATTTTATCCACAAGCTCTGAACTAAAAAAAAAAAATAAATCCCCATCTGAAGTTTTCAGCTTGACAGTTTCTCTTGAAATGACAGATCCTCCATGTGCCATGTATCTAACACCCCAGTTGTATCTCTGTACATCTCTGTCACCTCCTCTCAGGCTCACAAGACCCAGAGCCTGGTACTTTCACCGCTATCGTTTTGCCAACCCCCATCTCCCGCTCTGTCTCTACCATGGGGCCATGCTGATTATTTCTTTTGTTCTGCTGTATGCTCAAACCCATTTGCTGTTTTTTCTCTTGCTCTTTCTGATCTGGCAGCACCAGCTTTGAGAAGTGCACTTAGATGTACACTTACAACAATATGTAGTACCCTGAAAGAAGATGATTTTCAGGGTTAAGGGCTCCTTCATCAAGACTGTTCTAAAATAGTCCAGTCTTTTTGAAGGAATGGGACACTTAAATGTTCCATCTCATAAGTGCTTCACCTTGAAGATGACAACAGTCTGTTATAGCTTAGTAGCTCCACTCCTGCTATTTTTGGAGAGGGGGAAACAAACTGGATCCAGAGAGGAGGAGTTTTCTTACTCTCCATAAGGGTACACTTCCTGTCATAGTCTGGATCACATACATCAGGCAGCCCAGGCCTATTCTAGTTCATCCACTTCTGAACTACCCCAAAATACTGTGCCTACACACATCTGCACCTGTTTGTGTCTGACTATACATACAGGAAAGAGTTAAGCCCTACAGCATCCCAATACTAGTCTCCTTTACAAAGGAAAAAGTAGGGTATGTTTGTTGTTTATCGTGATCATGAAGGGAATCCACAGACCAGAGACTGAAGGATTATCTCCAACCTGCTCCTTTAGAACTATCCCACTAGTGGGTTTCTTACAGCTTTTTGTAGGGATACTGAGTGTTTCATATCAACAAACAAAAATCTTCTGTAGCACATTTTCTGCCTGTATGGTGATTGTTTGTTTACCACTTCTTGCCAATATTCCCTTTACCTTCTCTATTTTCTTCACCAGCATTACTTTTTACAAGGTGCCAGATGTGTCTTCACCCTTAAAAGTCCCTCAAACGCAATCAAACCATAGCCCCAGATGACTTAAATTCTCAATTATTTTCCTGAAGTCCCTGTATAAGACAGTGCTGGGAGGGAAGATGGAGTGCTTCAGTTTTTTCAGGAACCAGTGTCAAAACAATCCTATCAGCCTATGGCGCTAAATACTTTAATTACTGTTTCTTAATTTCAAGAGACAAAACTTCAGTTGTAATAGCAGAAACATCCATCAGAAAAGGCATCATTGCCATATGATTAACAACTGTCCTGACACAACTCTGAGTTCGACATATTTGCAGGACTGTATTTTGAAAAGATAGTCAGAAGGAAATGAGTGAAGACAGAGAGAGGAATATTTAGTGCCTTCCCTGTTGCTGCAGGGCTGGAATGGAAACTGGGGACTCTTCCTGGCATGATAGCCCACTCTGTTTATGGGATTATAGCAATGGATGTCTGCATTAACCAGTATGATTCTTAGAAAATTATCAAAAGTTCTGCCCCTAAAGCCACCATTTCAGCTTCTTTAATTACAGGAGCAGGCTGTGCAGACACGGGTCAGATATTTGCCAACTGTCAGAGCTGAGTGCTGTAAGTGATGACACAAAAGCAGAGAAAATTTTGTACTAGAAGAATTTAGAAGATCTATACACATAGAAACAGATGTTTTTTATCACTAGTGTAATAAGACTGGCTTTATTTTTGTCTGAAGAAGCTCTGTGCACAGTCTATATCTCTCTGCTACACAATTAGCTCTGGGCAAAACCATTCCAAGGGCTGAAGACAGACCCAACTCCTATTATGCTCTGATTGTTTTTTCTGCTATATATAAATACTTTAGCAAAATTCAGGCTTAGTTACACAAGGAGGTATTGGCCAAACTTTGATAATGCTGTTCCCTGCTACAAACAAGTGTTGCACTTTCCCTAGCCAGTCACCCAACCTAAAATAACCTAAGGCATCACTGTCATAGAGAGGTCTAAGCATTTGTGCTCACTAAGTGAAGCCCTGGAGGCATTTCAAGAGGGACCTTCTGAAACTGAGACAGATGACATGACTAATGACTTCCCAAGTTTAGAACACAGTGATCTCCACCCATCTGCCCTCCCTTAACGTAGCTGTGTCTGCATTTTTGAGGTCAAATGATTTAATTCCTAACATGAACACTGTCACATTTGGAGGGGAGCATTCCCCTTGCATCTCCATTGAAACATTTATTTTTTTAAACATATGGTGAAAAAGATGCTGCCAATGTCTAACAGGGACAGTAATACAGAAATTACCACTGCAGTCCCTCAGCTCCATGACTGTGGTGAGATCTGTGCAGAAAGAACAGGAAAGAGAGCAAACTGAATTGCTGGCCTGGGACTTAAAGCATCAAAATTCAATTTTCTTCGTTAAAATGAAGTTATCATCCCATTGTACCTCACTGACATTTACAGTAAACCTTATTAATTGTTTGTAAGACATCCCTATACAACACTGATGGGAATGTTTCAGATGGCTAGCAAAACTTTGGAAATTAATGTAATTCATTCCAATGCCATCCTGAGTGGGGAGCCAAACAATTATTCAATCCTCTTGACAAATTTCCAAGTAAAAAAAAATAAATTAGTAATCATCAGTTATAGGCATGCATATGAGAGTTAAGAGTTTAAATCATTGCAGGGATTTGTAGTTAATATGCCTGGGTTGATTAAATGCAGCAAAGGCAGCCCTGACTGAACTCTCTGCAGCCCAGGAAGGGAACTGGAAGCACGTGAAAGATGAGAGTTTTTAATAATATGAGCAAAATTCTACTCAAAGTCCTGTCTGAATGTAAACCTTCAAAAACTTACACAGTGCTCTAGCACAACACTGTTTAACACTGGGGAAGATTTCTGGGCCGGTGTTGTGAACCATTCTCCCGGTGTAGCTGAATCTGGGGGGTAGTGGTGAAAAGAGCTCTTACCTTTTCTTGCTGATCTTTTCTCCTTGACCTGTGGGCCCTGTTTCACTCACGTGACCCAGGCAAACAGTTTTAAACCTCATAACTGGTCAATGATTTGTTGTCACAAGCAAAGCTTTGGATATAGAGCAAGCATAGGATATAGAGGAGCAGGCCAGCAAGCCACCCCAGAGGCACTTTTACCATGTAAGAAAGGGATGGGGCTCTTGGAAAGGAGTCTCTTTGAAGGCTCTAAGCCATGTGGTCCATCTCTCTCCTCAGCAAAGTATTGCCTTCATCTGCAGGTGAGTGCAGCTCCTCAGCACCGTGGCTTGAGGTCCATGGTGGTGCAGCCCTGGTAAGACCTCATTGCTTGGCACCAGGGGAGAAGCAGCAGCAGCTCCATGGGAGGAACTAAGGGCCTCCACACAAAGGAAGCTGCTGGAGCAGACCCATGCACTGAAATGTCCAGAGTCTGAGTGCACTGGGGAAGGAACAGCTGTGGAAACAGGAGGCTGTTATCTCTGCAGGGGATATGAGGCACTGATGTTATATCATAGAATCACAGAATCATAGAATCAGCCAGGTTGAAAGGGACCTCTGAGATCATCAAGTACAACCTTTGATCCAACACTGCCGTGATTACCAGACCATGGCACTAAGTGCCACATCCAGTCTCATCTTAAAAACCTCCAGGGACAGAGAATCCACCACTTCCCTGGGCAGCCCATTCCAATCCCTTTGCAACATCCTCAGCACCCTTGAATCCCACAGTTCAGACCTGGATGAGCTGCCTGTAGCCTGTGCCAGTGCTAGGGACCAAGCACATTCCAATTATTTCAGGAAAGATATCTCTCTGGAAAACAAGCTGTCAGTGTAACCAAACAGCCTTGCTGAAAGGAGACTGAGGGAGCTCCTTTTTTCTCTGTCATGTGGGAAATTAGACAGGGTGATTAGAAAGATCACTTTGACCATTAAAAATCTGCAAAGCTCCAGCATCCCAGGCACACATCTGAAGCCCAGGACCTTGCTTTCTCTCAGGAACTGACAGAGATAAGTTTATGTTGATCATTTGTGGCTGTAAAAATCCTTTCTTTGCTGAAAGCTGGAAGCCTTTCTTGTCTTGCAGTTTCATTGGAGTTTAGAAATCAAACAACCAGCTCTGAAAACCTCTGCTGGGATACACAGATTTGTGAGCTTGCCATTAACACTAGGCCATCCTCTTTGCATCTCTGTTAAGTGGGGATTAGATGCGCCTTTTATTTTCCAAGGGTGACAAGATCTTTAGTCTCTGCAGACTATGGTTTCACACAGGTCCTCGAACAGCCCTTCCCTCTCCTGTCACACTGACAGATCAGGAGCAGCTTCCCAGGAGGATGGTGGGTGATAACCTTGAAAGATCCTAGCCTTGGGTGTGTTATTGGAGAGCTGGAAAAGTGAAACAAATGGAAGAGACTCATAGCAGAGTAAGCAGAGTACAAGCTTCCCTGCTCCAGGCTCAGTCTCACACCCAATGAAGTGCACGGCAGCTCCTGACCAAATCCAGTGGGAAGGGGTGTTTTTTCCCAGTATCTGCAATGATCAATGAGGAACCAGCCCAGAGCGCCTGCAGCTCCTGCTGCAGAAAGCAGAGCAGGCACCAGTGAATTGGATTGCCAAGAACTGTTGGCTTTTACATGGGCTCGTGCAAGGTCGTTCATCACCGCGGCAGATGCCGGCTGCTCTCTGCAGCATGGAAAAGAAATTAAAAGTAGGTAAAAAAGACCTTTTTGTTTAGCTGTAGGGTAAGTAATAGATCAAAAATGTTTAAAATATTAGCGTATCACTGCAGCTCAGAGACGCATACGGGTTCCTGCAGCTTAACACATGGCAGCGTTGTCACCTGAGCCACGGTGACTGTGCTGATGGACAACTGCCAAGAGAAAAACGTGGTCCCAAAGTTAATTATTGTGAGTGACCTGTGGTACCTTGCTGCCACTGCCATGGTGTCAAGCTCTTGGCCGAGCTCAAGACCTGGCTGGAGAGAGCAGCTATCCTGGCCACAGGACATGATGGCACAGGCCATTGTCCATTACCTGCCTCTGTCATCAGCTTGGCTTTGGAGAAATGGAACTGCTTTCCAGGACAGTCTTCTCGTAGATTTGAGGGTTTTCTTAAGCTCACTACAGTAAATACTGGAATATTCAAATGCTATTTCAGTGTTGAGACATTACAGAGGGTGGTTATATATTGAATAGGACCACAACATGCTCACTGCTGCACAGTGAAAAGACAGAGCAAGAAGCAGTCCCTACCTATTATGACTGATTCCTACCATCAGAATGCTGCTTAACTGGTTCCCTCCATAAGGAAACCAAGCATTACATCAAGTCAACAACTGCAGAGAGGAAGGTGAGCTCAGAACAAGCAATGGAGACAAACCCAATCACCAAGTGCTTTCTCCAGCCAAGATGCACCTGGACGCTCAGCAGCAGGTCCCTGGTGTCACCTCTACAGGTGTTTGGAAAATGAACAGTGCCCATATCACCAATTCCAGTGAGACAGAACCTTGCTGGACTGGCACTGACCTTCTCCAGGTTTTTCTCTTACAAGGAGTGAGCAGTACAAGACAGCTTCTCCTTCGCATTCGTGTGTTGTTTTCTCATGTTTTTGAATTAAAAGTATTAAAGGTCAACCAGATCCATGTAGTTGGCTGGAGCCACTAGGAAAGGAGGAGCTGGCTGGAAAGCTGCTTCTCTGTGGAGTGGTCTGTGCCCAAATGGCATCCTCTTATGTGCACCAGGGGAGGCCATCCCTGGCAGACTGCGCAGACCCACAGAAGTTATTTTCCACATTGTAACAAGGATACAAATAAAAATGTCCTTGTTCACATATAACTGTGCTGTAACTGATCTCAAGGCTGAATTCCTTCCATCTAAAAGCCATGTAGCTGAAAGCTTTGCTATTAAAATTGTTATTGAAGTTACCTCACCTGGCACATTGTATATGTGTGCATGTGGGCATAAAAAACCCCCACAAGTCAGCAGGTAACCATAAATATATTTATTGCAGAGCAGGAAAAGGAGGGGATCTCCGATTCATCACGGCATTATCTGAGCTGACTCCAACCCTCTGCTGCAATCACCCACAGCTGAGCATGGGCTCACAACTGATTTATTTCCCCACCTTTCTGGGCAGCTTGTCACCAGTGACTGCTCTCTCCTGCATGGACCCACTGCCAGCTTTTGAGCTGAGCTTGTCTGTGTTCACCTGAGTGGCAGTCACAGCAGTAACCACCTTGCAGAACCTCTCTTTTCTTAGCAGAGTGCCAGCCTGCTAAATTTACCAAAATAAATAGCATTTGTACATAATATGCACATCTATGCATGAAACAGGTTGTCTGGGGAATGCAGGCTGTGGAGTTTATCGGCGAGTCGAGCAATGAGTCAGGGAGCATGTACAGACCTTGCAAAATTATGTATCTTGTAAGTGCATCAAAGTAGCCAGAAAAGGGAAAAACAGCTGTGCGTGTTTTTCTCTCTCCTCCTCTCACTTTGGGCCTAAGCCTATAAAATAATAATACTCCTTTCTAGTATTATCATTTGTCTTTGATTTTCTGTAGATAATTGCATAACAGCAACAGCCCTATTAGCATGCAGCACTCAGTTCTTTGCTTTGTGCTATCTCCCTTATTCCTTTTGCTTAATAAAATAATGAATTTTGCATTTGATAGATGTCTGACAGCTCAGGAGACTGGGCTGTCCTCTGTTTAGCCATTGAATAGGAAAACATGGAACTTATCTATGTGACAGTCCCCCTGCAATATGCCAGCTCTGCCCACACATAAGGGAGGATTCCAGCAAATTCAGATCACACTAAGCCAGTGATGCTGATGGGAACCTAAGAGAGCAAGGGGGACTAAAAGCTGTCACTACCAGGGGGTAATTAGTTACCAGATAGTCACATTTACAGTTCCTAGAATGTGTATACATTGAAAAGTGCAATATGCAAGGGCTGCTTTTCAGGCATGTGTTGGCTCAGAGCATTGTATAAGAGAACTAATACCTGGAGTTGCAACATATCTCTGCTACTAAAATAAACAATATTTCCTCACTTGCATTTCTGATAATCTCCCTTTTACTCCCTGCGTGCAAGAAAACCCCTTGGGGTCTGGAAGGTGGAAAGCATGGGCTCCCTCCCCAGAGTAGGGAAGGAGAAACTGCTGCAATGCCTCACTGTGCTCTGGTGCCACAGGGCCATCAGCTAAGTGGGCAAAGCTGGGCAGCAGGAGCCATAGGAGCAAAATACACCTTAGTCCTTGCTTGCCTCCCTGTCCCTAATCCACCGTGTGGTGTGCAGCTCAGATGAGATGACCTGGCTGCATCCAGGCTGCAGCTCAGTGGTGCAGGCAGATGATCCTCGGCAAATGCAATACTTGGTTAGGACCAGGCGCTGCAGAGCCCAGGCCAGCATGGCTGTCACACACGTCAGTGGTGCTTGCAGTGCACAGTTGCTGCCCAAAAACCAAGTCTGCCTTGGTCAGCACAGAGAGATGTGACATTTCCCCTGCAATGACTCAGCCTGGGACTTGGGTCCCAGGGCTGCAGGTCTGGCTGTCCAGAGCAGCAGCTGCAGCAGAAATCATCAGCAGCTTCATTTAATCTGGTTACGCGGTTGCAAATGCCACAGCTGGGTCAGAATCACTGATTTGTGCGATTCCTTCAGGTAACTGTTCCTTCAAGTAACGTTATGGAAAAAAAATATTTTTATTTGTATAGCTGAGGCACAAAAAAAAGGAAAAAAAAAGGAAGAAGAAGAAGAAAAAGGCAAATTCTCACCTCTTTTCAAGGCAATGGTGGAGTTTATTGAACTTTCTGACGCAGCCACTAGATGCCCCTGTTCCCTGATGACTGCTACAGAGTGGGGTATGTGTCCGGGAGCAGCAGCCACCAGGGGCAGAACGTGGGGCTCAGACTATAGAGAAATCCTGATTGCTTCAGCCTCCTCCTCCCTAAAGACCTTCTCGTTAGCTGAGACTGTAGTTCTGCATGTGGAATTAGGAGAGGTTGTGCTGGTCAGTAACATGAATGGTGTTGTCCAACTTCCTTTTCCACTCTGTTTTTGTGGTGGCTCTGGAGGAGGTGACATAAAGCTCAGTGACTGGGTGCCTGGGCATGGACACCTGTACCTGCACACCTGGTCCCTGTGACCACACAGTCCATTGCAGGGTCCAACTCTTGGAGCAAGCACTCTCAGCTGACCCTGTTCCCAGTGATGAATCAGTCCACACCAGAACAGTCAGTCTCCAGGCAAAGCTGTTAACCCAAGCAGAAACATTTCCCAACTTAATCCTGAAGTGTTTCCTTGTGAATGTTTCGTACAGGTCCTGCAAGAAGTCTGATGCCATTCAAATGGGAATCTAACACTTGGTCAGTGTGAGGGAGCTTTTAGGACTGCTGAAATAGTGGTGCATCCAGAAGATAAATGCTTGCACCACGTCCTTCCAGCCCTGCAGAAGGTAGGCAGCCATGGTCAGCATAGAAGATCAAAACATTTGCTGCTTCTGAAGTGATCCCTCCCCCCAAAAGATGACTTGCCTTGACTTAGGCAAGGATTTATTTGAGGTTCTCTCAACTTAAGGTGAGCAAGGTTCCTGCTTCAATGATCCACTGCCCAGGCTTTGTGGGACTTGCACCAGCAAAGTCCACTTACCAAAGTCCATACCCTAAGGTATTTGTGTGATAAATATTGCAGTCAGATACTCAACTCAAAACTCCTCTAAGATACAGAGCAGTGATCTATGGATTTGGTGCAAAAAGACCTTGTTTTTGTCTGGGCACTCAGTCACACAGGAAATATTAGTGATCTCCTTGCCTGAGTTTTTTTCTTAACAAGCTGAAAAAAGTGCTGGGAAACCTTCAGAAAAGAAAGAAGAATGGGCTCTCCGGATGAGAACACCTATAAAGGGCTTGTGCTGCCTAATTCTTCCTGTTTTCAGGAGTAAGCTGCCTAATTAGCACTACTGAATGTGGGCTCTGAGCTGTGAGTCATCTGAGAAGTATTTTCAGTTGTCACTGCTAGGGAAGCTAAGAGCAGCTCAGAGGAAGAAGCCCTAGAAATTTCTAGTGACCTAGTATCACAAAAACTACTGGGATCCAAAACACCTTTGCAGTTGTTTAGAAACTAGTAGTTACTCATTCTGTCACCCCTCCAAACTAAAAGGTTCCTTCTGCTTCCCTCCAGAAGCTCTGGATTTGGGTGTAAACCTCATGACACCACTCCTTTCAGCATCCTGCTTCTTGTAACTATTTAGTGAGGTTTAGTCCACAGGTTTTTGGTTATTAGACAAGAAAGGCTGTATGATCGTGCAGGTTTACAGAGTTGTGTCACACAGCATGTAGCACAGGCAGCCCTGAGTCTGGTCTTCACACTGTGCAGGCCAAGCCACTTCTCTAGAAGCCACACATCATTTGCCATTTTTTTAATAAATAATAATAAAAAAAAAGGTCTCAAATGTACAATAGCAAATGAAGCCTGGATTAAATGATATCTCTCTCCTCTCAGTGATTTCCTTGTGTTTTCCCTTGGGTCCATGCTGCTCTATAGGATTATGGCATTCCAGAGTCATTGGCATAATGATAACATGACTAAGAAATATGGAGACGCCCCTCTCCACGCTAATCTGTGCCAAGAGAATACTGAAGGCAGTAGATAAAGGAGTCACTAGCACTGAGCTACATTTTGCTTCTAAGAATTGCCTCCCAGAGGCTGTAGCCATTTTGCAACCTTTTTAATTTCCAGAGAAAATGCCTCCTGTGCCATAATTAAGAGTTTAATGTGCCACAGGGTCCTGTTTATCATGGTAACTTATTTTGCAAAAGAACAGATAGATAGGCTCTTTGTAGGTCCTTTGAATATCTTTCAGCCAGTCCATTAGATGGGGCTGTGATACTGGGGATTTTAATCATTGATATTCATTATTCAGTTATTATTCATTCATTTTAATAAAGAAGCTGCATATTTCCTTTGTTTTACAGGCAGAAAGATCTGTGAGGGATTTCAAAGCATGGAATAGTTTGTTTTTCCTTGGTGTTGGCTAACTACAAACATAAATTTGTAGGGTGAACATCAGGCCCAGCTTTCTCTTCTCCTCTTAGCATCTCACAGAAGTCACATGTGTCCAAGGCAAAGACAACTGTAAATGTGACATATGGGAAGCATCCTTTTATCTCGTGTGATGATTAATTGCATGTTCCCAGCTGGAATATAGTTTGAGACCTCTATGCAGTTCCTAATAGGAAAAAAAAGGTCTGTGTGTTTTAACAACTGTGAGTAGAGGGTCCTGGAAATGGACGATGGCATCAGTGTACCATCCAATTAACAGAGCACGTGAGATTTTATAGCAAGCAGTCAGATTGCTTTAGTGCCTCCTTGGTGCAAGATGATGCAAAGGGCAAAAGTAACTTTCCTGCAAACTACTTTGCCTAAACCAAGAGCAAATGCTGTAAGAATCCTGAGCAGCCAGAGGTACACTATGTATGTGTGTGAATGTATTTTAATATATAGTGATGGTTTGTGTGAGAAAAACAGTACCTGACTCATGGTGTCTCATGACCTGCTTCCTTGCTGTTCCACTTTGGTACCAGGAGGCAGCCTGATTTCCAGCTGACTTCTCTCCAAACTCCCTGTTGGCCAAATGCTGGTGGAGGGACTATATGTCCTTGTTTGATTTCTTTTCTCTTCAGTCCACTGAGGAGGACACATGGAAATAAAAAGCCAGTCAGATGCACACCAGTGTGAGCAGGGAAGGGGTGTCTGTGATATGTGAGCCCTTAGGAATCAGCACAAAGAAAAGATATTAGAATGCCAGTCGCAAATGGTCTGGGCCAAAGCATTTTGCTGAGATGAGCAGCTGTGGTGCCAGCAGGATCCACAGCAGAGGATCACAGTGTACAAGTTGGTTTCCCGAACTGAGGAAAGAGCACAGGAGTAGACAATTCCCTCTTTTTTATTGTAAGGTCTCTTTCAAGTACTGGAAGGCCTCAATGAGGTTTCCCCAGTCTTCTCTTCTCCAGACTGAACAACCCCAGCTGACTGAGCCTGTGTTTGCAGGAGAGGTGCTCCAGCCCTCTGATCATTTTCATGACCTCCTCTGGACCCACTCCAACAGGTCCACACGTTCCTTGTCCTAAGGACCCCAGACCTGGATGCAGTACTCCAGATGGGGCCTCATGAGGGGAAGAATCATCTCCCTCAACCTTCTGTCCATGTTTCTTTTGATGCAGCCCAGGATAGGATTGGCTTTCTGGGATGTGAATGCACACTGTTGCCTCATGTCCGGCTTTTCATCCACGAGAACCCCCAAGTCCTTCTCCACACCACGCATCCAGGGGTGTCACAGAGGCCCCAAGAGCACCGGCATGAGCACAGGGAACCAATATGATCTCACAGGAGATTTCAAGGAGTGAAGACATCCCTGGGTCATGTCAACCAGTTTTGTGTCTGACAAGGGTTTAGGGGGAGCCTTGGCCTGCTTTCTTAAGGGAGCCCCAGGAAGGCCATTCCAGAGTGGATCTGCATTTTTTGGGCGTTGGGCCTTTGGTTTCTGTTATGAGTCACTGAACTGGGATGGGGACGAAATGCGGGGGTGGCCTGGCCGTGATGTGTCTGGTGCCTGTGACATCAAAAGGGATGTGTCACAATGGGGGTGGGCAATGCTCCCCAGTTTAGGCTGAACCAGCAGTGACTGCACAGACTGGGAAGATACTGTGCTGGACGAAGGCCGGAGTGGAAACGCTGCATCCAACTGAGTGGTTCTGCCCCTGCATCCAGGGCTCAGCCCCCTGTGGGCATGCCCTGGGCAGGCCACAGGGCCACCACTGGGACCATGTGCAAGCCTTGCTGCCTGCCACCTGCTTAGCACCCTCTCCTTACTGCCCCAAACACTCTGTGACTCCCTTCCCTGCTTCTCCACCATGGCTGCCATGATATTCTTTGGCATTGTAAAAAACATCCTCCAGTTCCCACAGATGGTCGGTGATCCACTGGATGAAGAGACCCATGACCGCATGCAGCAGCGTGCAGAATATCTGGACCAAAAGATGACGCAGCTGCTGCAGGAGCTGGAACATGAGACCACGGAACAGAGTGTCAGGGCCTGGGGAGCCCTGCTCTGGGCTGTCCTGGGCATGTTCTTGGGACTCTTCTGGCAGCTCAGGAAAAGGAGCAATGAGGTGGACATCAGCTGTGAAGCAGGGAGTGGCTGCAAGGAGAGAGAAGAAAGTGAAGGAGGAGATCGTGCTGAGAGGGATCTGCCCACAAAGCTGCTTGCTCCCCCACCCCCTACCCCCATCCTCAAACTGCCCACTCCCATCCCCACTGCCCTAACCCACTTCACCTCACAGGTGAAATGGGAGGGAAATGGAAAGTGAAGCCCTGTAGGTTGAGATAAGGATACTTTAATAGTTGAAATTGAAAATAAAACCCTGTAGGTTGAGAAAAGAATAGTTTAATAGTTGAATATAGTAAAACCGTGTAGGTTGGGAAAAGAATAGTTTGAGAGTTGAAATCGAAAGTAAACCCCCATCGGTTGAGAAAAGAATAGTTTAGTAGTTGAAACTGAAAGTAAAACCCCACAGGTTGAGAGAAGCGTAGTTTAATAATTGAAATCGAAAGTAAAACCCTGTAGGTTGAGAAAAGAATAGTTTGAGAGTTGAAATATAGTAAAACCCCACAGGTTGAGATAAGAATATTTTAAGAGTTGAAATAAAGTAGAATATAATTTTATATAATAATAAAGATAATAAAAAGAAAAAAAAATCAAAATAAGTGATGCACAATACAAATGATTGTCACGTGCTGACTGATGCCGGGCACTTTCCCAAATGCCAATCAGTTCCCCTTTGGGCATATCTGCCAGTTTATATACTGGGCATGACAATCTATGGTATATCCTTCGGCCAATTCAGATCACCTGTCCCAGCCATGCTCCCTCCCAGATTTTTTTTTTTTGGTTTTTTGTACCTCCTTACTGGCAGAGCACGAGACACAAAAAAGTCCTTGATTAAGGGTAGATTTGACTTTGCGACAACCAAAACATCAGTGTGCTACCATCATTATTTTCGTACTGAATCCAAAACACAGCACTGTGCCACTTACTGAGAAGAAATTAACTCTATCCCAGCCTCAATCAGAACAATATCCACCCCTTATTCCCTACCATTTACGTCATGCCAAGTCTCACACTTCCCATACCATCTTCCCTATTTATTTCATAGATATACATACAGACATCATTCCCTTAGTCTATGGAACACCTCTGTCAAATGTCCCTAAAATGTTCACAGAAATGTCTGTTGAATTCATTTAGTCCATGTCTTTGGCCTCCATCCCTGCTTGACAGTGTTTCAAGCAGGAAAAATAGTGTGAGTTGTTGGATTGTTGCTTTGCATCTCCAATGCTTTTCCACAGTACAGCAAGATCCATCAGTAAACAATGCATATTTCTTCTCACTTTTTGGTAATTTATTTTGTAGTGAGCCCTCTTCAGCACATGGTACCTCCTCCTTTGTGACATTGCAAAATCTTTGCCTTCTGGCCAGTCTATGGTCACTTCTAAGACTCCTGGACAACTGGGGTTTCCCATCCAAGCTCGTTTTGCGATCCGTGTTACCCACTTACTCCATGTACTGTCTGTTACACGATGTTGAACATCCAACCCAACACGGGTAATGGGGCTGCCAGGAGGAGCTGTGCTTCAGTACCAACCACTTCCAAAGCAGCCCAGACCCCTTCCTGAGCTGCCAGTATCTCTTTTTCAGTTGGAGTATAGTGGGCTTCAGAATCTGTATCCCCAGCTCTAAAAACCCAGAGGCTGACCTCCAGTCTCCTCCAGTGCTTCTGCCAGAGGCACCAGGTATGGCCATATTCCCCAGGTGCAGTATAGAGCACATTTTTCACATCTGGCCCCATTCGGAGTGGCCCAAAGGCTACTGCATGAACTACCTCCTGCTTGTTTTGTTCAAAAGGCAACCGTGAGTGTCTTGAGTCAGGGTGGGGATGAAGGGTGGGGCTGGCCTGGCTGTGATGTGTCTGGTGCCTGTGACATCACAAGGGAAGTGTCACAATGGGGGCAGGTGCAAAAGGCACCAGCAGGCAACACTTGCAGTACAGCCTGGACTATCCATGAACGCACACGTGGCAGGAGACTGTGCTGGATGAGGGGCAGAGCAGAAACACAGGCACTGGAGGGAGTGGTTCTCCCCTGCTCCCAGGGCCCAGCCCCCCACGAGCACACCTTGGACAGGGCACGGTGCCACCACTGTGACTGGGCACAGGCCTTGTTGCCTGCCAGCTGCTTAGCCCCCTCTCCTTTCTGCCCTTAGATTCCTCTGTCTCCTGCCATAACTCCCCTCACCTCCATTTCCCTCTCTCCTTCCCTCACTCCTTCCCTCCCAGTGCTGCTCAGCCTCTTCCTTCTTTTTCTCCCGAAGAGGAGGCCATGACCTTCAGGAAACTATTCCTCATCCTGCTTTTGAAATGCATCCTTGAGTACCCCCAGTTGGTTAGTGATAGACTGGATGAAGAGACACGTGACCACATGCAGCAGCGTGCAGAGTACCTTGACCAAGAGATGACTCAGCTGCAGAAGGAGCTGGAACGTGTGACCCCGGGTCAGATTGCTAAGGCCTGGGGAGCCCTGCTCTGGGCTGCCTTGCATGAGTGGCAGTTCTGGGCCCTTGCCGGAATCCAGGTCTTGCTCTTGGGCCTCTGCTGGAAGCTCAAGAAAAGCAGCCATGAGGTGGACAGCAGCGACGAAGAAGAGAGCAGCTCCACAGAGAGTGAAGAAAGTGAGGGAGAAGATCCTTCTGAGAGGGATCTGGCCAGGATCTATGAAAGGCGCATCCAGTGGTCAGTGCATAAGCTGGCCCACAGGAGACGGGTGGTGGAGGAGCTGATGCATGACCTTCTCCATGTCTCCCATGAGCGCTTTTTGAACAGCTTCTTCCTGGTGCTGCAACCAGCCATTGGGGTGGGCAGTGCCTGTGAAGGTTGGAGTCCCCAGGAGGAGAAGGATGTTGTCTACTGCATGCTTGTGCCCCTGAAGCCACCCTGTGGGCACACCTTCCACCTGAAACCAAACACCACAGGGGAGATGCCACAGAAGGGCATGTGTGTCTGTGTGGAGCTGGTGTGCACCTGCACCAAGGAGCAGGGAGGCAGCAAGACACTGTGCTTCCTCCACCAATGCAAGGAGGAACTGAAGAGAAATCAGGAGCCCAGCCTCCTACAAACTCTCTGCACCGGTCCCTACCTTGATGCACAGAAAATTGCCCTCTGGTTCCAGGAGTTTGTGACCTCAGCCTGGGAGGAGGTGCTTTGCTCACATCACTACAGCATGAAGGTGCTGCCCTCCACCCGCTCCTGTAAGCTGAAGCTGAAAAAAGCCCACAGGAAACCCCTCTTAGTTGAGATAATATTTGGCGTGCAGCAAGGGGACTCGGACATCTTCCTGAGTAGCCAGCCTACAGAGGCCCTTGTCCCCCCAAGCACGACGTGGCTAGAGACCTACGCTGTGGCAGAGGCGATGTTCTTCCAGCACGTCGCCAGGCAGGCCCCGCGCCACAGCTGCTACCTCAAATGCCTGCAGCTCTGTGCTCGCATTCTCGTGGGCACAGGCTTTTCTCCCTATACTTTGAAGACTGTGGTCATGCACCTCCTGACTCTCATCCCCCTGGCAGGCTGGTGCCGCAAGGATTTCCTGCTGCGGCTGGATGATGTTATGCAGTACCTGAGATGCTGTGTGGAGGAGAAACGCCTCAACCACTTCTTCTTTGGCAATGAGGACGTGCCCAAGGAGATCAGCTTACCCAAAGCCTTCCAAATGGCCCAGCCCATCAACCTCTTCCAGAACCTGGTGCAGGACCCGGATGCCCAAGCTAAGGCACTCTCTGAGGTCAACTACATGACAGATCAGCTCAGAAGACAGCTCTTCTACGGGTTCTGCACATAGCATTGTATCATTAAGTTTCTAGGAAAAGACCTCTCAGATCATCTAGTCCAACCTTTGACCTTCTGGGACCTTTACTTGGTATAAAGTTTACAATAAATCGTGTATTTGAACAAACACCGCATCTCTGAGTGTTCGTGCGTCACCTTGGTGGGGAACACGGCTGCTCAGCTGAGTATTTGGCAGAAAAGCTGATGTGGTGGGCTTTGGTTTCTCTGATTCCATACCTACGGCTTCCCCACCTGTCCATGCTCCTGCACTGGGGAAATAGGAATATTTGGTCACCCTTCACAGCTGTGCTCGCTGTGAAGGGGCATTTAACAGTGCTGCCCTCCAGCTACTCCTGCAAATCCAAGCTGACCAAATGCAAGGAAAGCCTTATGGCTGAGAGGATGTTTGGGGTGCTGCAAGGTGTCTTGGACAACTTTGTGAGCAGCCAGCCTACGGAGCCCCTCTTTACCCCAAGCACAACATGGTAGGAGGCCTATGCTGTGGCGGAGAAGAAGTTCTTCAGGACACGTCACCAGGCGGGTCCCACATGGCAGCTGGCACTGCAAACGCCTGCATCTCCTCCCCTGCAGCCTGGTGGGCACAGGCTTTTTCCCCTATACTTTGAAGACCATTTTGATGCACCTGCTGAACACCATACCCCTGTCAAACTGGCTCAGGAGGGATTTCCTGCTGTGGCTGAGTAGTATCATGGAGTACCTGCACTGCTGCCTGGAGGAGAAACACCTTGACCACTTTGTCGTGGGCAGCAAAAGTGCTCCTAAAGATATCAGCTTGCCCCCAGAATTCCAAATGTTTGAATCACTCAACCTCTTCCAGCAGCTGGCACAGGATTTGGCCGCCCACTGAAAGGGCTTTAACCAAGATTTGAAGGAGAAAAGGGTAAGATCAGGGTTATTAGTGATAAGCTGTGAAATGACAACGACAATGTTTGAAGGGTGGTGTGCTAGTGAGAACTTTCGCTGTGCTCCAGGATGTACTGAGTAGATTGGAGAGCCTTTGCAGTGTTTGTACACTCAAGAGCACAGTGTGAGGAAGAGACAGGAAGAACTTTTTTTTCCTGAGTTACAGCCACAGCTCCCTGTTCAGCTGGATTGGTCTTCTTCCCTGCCAGCTCGTCTTTCAGCACATGGCGATTGCCTGCTCCTGTACCTTTAAGATTTCCTTCTTGAAGAATCTCCAGCCTTCCTGGACTCCTTTGCCCTTTGGGACTGCCTCCCAAGGGACTCTGTGAATCAGTCTCCTAAACATGCTAAAGTCTGCCCTCTGGAAGTCCAAGGTGGCAGTTCTGCTGCCTCCTGTCCTTATTTCTCCAAGAATCAAAAACTCTATAATTTTACTATTCTTATGCCCAAGATTTAATGTCAAGATAGGATGCTACCTTGTGACAGACAAGGCAAATCAGGTTTCCTTATTTCTACAAGCACAGAAAAAAAAAGAAAGCCTTTAGACCTGTGTGAAACAAATATGTATATCCCAGCTAAGCAAGACGAAGTTACCCTTAAGCGACAGCACAAAAGTTCAGTGAGATAATCACATTAGCATTACTGAGCTAGCCATGCATGTGAAGCACAATATAGCTCCTATTTCCTATTTGACGGCATTATGGATCTAAAATATTCATATTTTATTGTCTTGTGTTGACAGCAAACTGCTAGAACAGAAGAATGGCTGGTTTTGTGTTTGGAGTTTCATGTCTTATTTAGTGCAAGTTTGAATGGCAAGCAGAATTAATCAGGTTCTTGAGTACACTTTATCCAAGGTTATTCACACTAGCAGTCCTTAAGCAGAGCAGGGGATGGTAATCTGATGTCCTTTTTATATATACCCATTGGCTTGGGAATATATATTCCACCTGTTCAAAAAATCCTAAGGGAACTGAGCACTCAACTCTTCTGCAATTCCAGTAAGATTTCAAGATTTAACCTACTTAATGCCTCTCTTCTCTGGAAAGGATAGATTCAAGCCCTGATGTGCATCTGGCTGAAGCCTGCTCTGATTTTACAGCATCCTTCAGCCCTGTGCCGGTGCTTCTGGCACCTGCTGAAACAGAGATGCAGTCTGCACCCAGTGCTGCTGGAAAGCAGGCAGTGGGGACAAAACATGAGGCAGATCTGAAACACCATTCATGCTTTAACAACCTCTGGTATTTCCCTACATGTTTGTAAAGGACAGCCAGCTAAAGATTAGAAATGTAATATGCTCCTGGTGCAACATCGCGGTCTGAGGGCATGATGGAAAACCCGGGGGAATTTCTACACAATCGCCCTGGGTCTTGACTCGGGAAGCAGACGTTTCCCAGGCCATTGGTCACCCACCCAAGCAGGAGCTTCTGTGGCTCCTCGTCAGCACCAAGGGGGAGAAGCTGGCTGTGGTCTCCACAGGAAGGGTTTCCCTGACATACTGTGTGCCGGTCCCTGAGCACAGGTGGCCATAAGGAGCCTGGCAGCTGCCTCCTTTAGGGAATCACAGAAAGCAGCTTTGCCTCAAGAGCTCTGCATGGCGAAGGGCCCAGAGCAACCTGCCGTGCTGCCTGTCACACCTGCCAAAAGGAAGCTGTAATGAAAACAAGCAACTCTCAATAATGCCTGTGCATTCACCTGGAAGTAATGAAAACAAGCACAAAGCAGCCAAGGAGCCCTTCTCAGGCTGTGTGTTGCTGTTTCCTATAGTCACACTGTCACCAGTCTCTCCTAGAACTGGGTCCACTTATCCACAATAATCTCCTGCAAGGTGCCATTGACCCTGCTGAGAACTGAGTGGTAAAGGACGCCACTAAAATAAATTACTCTTAAAAAAACAAGGTATGGAATGTTTTTGCTATTATTTTCCAGTTTCTAAAATTGCTGTTGGAATCTGCTTTTCCTCCAGGACCTTGTGGAGCCCCTGCTTATTCGAGTGATGAGGAACTTCTTTGGTGGTCTTCATGGAACACCCGCCAGTCTCCATCCCCTCTGACCCCTCCACAAAATCAGGAGTGTCATGGGCTCTTCACCCCATGTTTTCCATGGGAGTTTCTGCCCCACTGGCTCTCCTGGGAACAGGCTGCAGACTTATTGTACAACTTCAACATGTAGTCATGCAGTCATGACTATTGCCAAATGTCTTCATCCCACAGTCTTCACTGTTTATCCTCTACCTCTTCTTAATTTGCAAGAAGTCATGCTAGGAGGGAAGGGGAGCAGGAAATATTTCTGTGAAGCTGTCTGAGTTACCTAATGGTTTCATGGGTCATGTTGCTAGGACAAAAATATCCCTAAAAAGCAGTACTCTATGGCCCCAAAAGTTTTCACCTCTTTTCAAGTAAACCTGGTCGACACTGCGTGAGAACTGTGACAGCCCTGGGAGGATGGACTACTTCACAGCACTCGGCTCTCATACTACGACTCAGTAAATCAAAAGTCTCTCTGCCTTGTGCTGGTTGCTTACTTTTTCACATGCTTCTCAGAAAATCTTGTTGGATCCCCACATGACACATTACGTGTTTAAATTAGTACTTAAAGAGACTACTGAAAGTTTATTGCTCTTATCTTTGTCATTCACCGGGTGTGCCTGTCCCTTCCTCCTTTTTGTCTGCTGAATGAAACTGTCAGAAACACAGCTTTAGCACTGCGGGGCATTTGCAACAGCAGCAAAAGAATAAAAGAAGCATTTTTTTCCTAATCTCTCAGTGCACTTCATCATCTTCCATCAGTGTAAGCCTACTAAATTTTAAGTTTAGAGGTGCATCCTGTGACAATTTCTTCCTACAGCACAAACTCAAACTATTTAGGCAAACTAGCGATTATTCTTCCACACTAACATCAACATAAAGCAGATTAGAAGAATTAAATGCACAAGAGTGCAGTTCTTTTATGATTATGCACCCTTAATCTTCAGAAGATGGTTAATTACATTTTAAGCAGCATAAGAGCCCTAACATATTTGTATGTTAATAAAAATTCTCACCAGGGGTTTAAATCTAACATATATTCACAGGTATAACTAATGGCATTTTTCAGTAATGCTGTGAAAAAATATGCCTGTAAGTTAGTACCTTCACACAGGAAACTGCTGGGAGTTTTTAATTTACTCTCTAACTATTCTCCTAATCATTCTCTTATCATGCTGGGATGGCTAAATGCATACAGATTATAATGATGGTGTGCACCCACCATAGCAGTGTCAGCGATGACATTTGTCAGTGCTTGAAGTCAGGCTGCTGCAATCAGAGCTCTGCAGTGGAGGGAAGTGAACGGGGTTGACACCGCAGCTCTGCAGTTTCAAAAGAACTCATGTTTGCTAGTTTAAGGCTTATTTCAGTACAGAAAGGGATTAGTCTCTACCTAGGACAGGCCAAAACATCTCTGTGATTCAGAGCTTTTAGGACCAAATGTTAACTATGTCATTATTAAGAAACAAATAAGAAAAATTTCTTCATGGAAAGGGTGATTAAACAGTGGAACAGGCCCCTCAAGGAAGTGGTGGAGTCCCCATCCCTGGAAGTATTCAAAAAACATGTAGACATGACACTTTGTGTTATGATTTAGTGGGGATGGTGGCGTTCAGTCAAAGGTCGGACTCAAGGTCTTTTCCAACTTTAATGATTCTGAGATTCATGCTCAGAGGTGTTGAATGGTCAAAAAGACTTCTTTCCTGGAAATCCTCCTAAGTGGAGACACAACCTGTCATTTATCTCTACTTCCAACCTCCAAGAACCCAGAGCACAGACATTCGAAGTGGAATTTGTATTCTTTATCCAAATCTTCTCCTTGGAAATTTCAGCTTCACAAAGTCCAGGATTTAGGCTAGGATAAGACCTTGCCTGATTCAAGGTCAAACCCCTCTTTGTTCTCAACCCAAGGCAGCCTCGGAAAAACAGAAGGCATGAACTTCGAATGGGAAAGAGAGAGTGTACCAAAATAGGGAGCACGTGTCTTCCTTCTGGATGCACCCACTAGAGGGACTCATTTCGTTCCCCGAACGGCAGCAGAACGGAGCAAACTCAGGGGCGTGAGTAACACGGGGAAAGGGGAAAAGCAGGTGCTATTGATGTTTCCTGCAAGTGCTGAGTTCAGTGGCCATAGGCTTCATCCTTCCCTCGGGTGTGTTTGTTCTGTTGGCTGATCATCATCATGCCAGTTTCCTTTGCAGGAGCCACCTGAGTTTCAGGAAAAAAAATCTTTACAGCTCAACTTTACGTTTCTCTCCTATTTGGTCATTTCTTCCCACAGTGGATTTTCTTCATGTCTACCTCCCCAAAACAGACATTGTCATTCCAGAATATCCCCAGGGCATGAAAGATAATTTGCCAAAGGGGAAAGAGCTGAACTTTTGAAATATGTTGCCTAATTATTAGTATTCCTCATTCTGAGCCTTATTTGTGGCAAGGATGACTCATTGCCCTTGTACACCCACTGCCTATCTATTTCCTCTAATATCGCTTTCCTTTTTGATTTTCTGTATATAGAGAGCTGACTTCTTATCCATTCCCACCGTTAAAGTGATGCATAACTACTGCATTTTGCGGGTGGAAACATTATGGACATTGAAATGTCATCACAGCCCCATTTGCTCATCTGCTGTTATTTACCTCCCAGCAGACAATATTCAGTACAAGGCACACACAATGCAGAAGTCAGCACAACATCCATCACATTGATACCAGGACGTTCAATGCATGCTGCCACGGATCAACGGAAACAGCCTGAGCTGGAGGATTTACAGAGCTCCCCATCTCCCTCCGGGTTCTGTACAAATTTCCCCCGGCTGAGACACTGTAGTTCTGGAGAGGAGCCAAAGCATGGCTACATGCCAGTGGGAGGGGTTCCTGAAACAGGAGGATGTAGGGATCTACTGTCAGAGAGTCCTTCTTGTCTGGTGGATACAGCCATGCACTGGTTTCCTCCAAAGCCACCCCTGGACGCAGTACTCCCTGAGGCACCAGCTTGTGTCATCACATTGGAACCCCTTCCACATGTGAGGCTTTTTGTGGATGCAGATGAAGCTCTATCTAGAATAAGACATCTCTGGAAAAGCATTCTGAAGTCCTGCTACACAGTCGGGCCATGTGAAGCAAATGCCCAGTTATCCAAAAGCATGTCCCAGGGAAATTAATAGTCAAGAAATAAAGGCCATGTGCTATGATGTTTATAAACACCCCACCAAAAATTGCCCCATGTCCAGGAGAGTTTCCACTTCAGTGAGGGAAGTCAGCAGATGAATACTGCCCCTGGAGAGCTTGCAGCAACAGTAAGACCCCTTACAGTGGTTATGAGGACTAGGGAACAGGCTGCCCAGGGAAGTAGTGGAATCACCATACTTGGTGTCATTTCAAAGGCACATAGATGTGGCACTTGGGGACATGGCTTAGCGGTGAACTTGGCAGTGCTGGGTAAATAGTTGGACTCAGTGATATTAGAGGTCTTTTCCAACCTAAGTGATTTTATGATTCTATTATAATACTCAGCCAAGAAATGAGTCTTCCTTGACAAGGAACTAGCAATAATGAGGATGAGGATACTGGTCTTGGGTTGTGTGAGGACTTTTTCTCTGCTTCTGAGAGAGTCTTTGAAAGACTGTACTAGGCATCTCTTGAAGGCAGGTGGTGGGGCACAGCAGGCTGGGGACTGTACCTCATAGGGCTTGAGATCTCTGGAGGTTGGGAGATTGTCAGTGCATACCTGCCTCTGTCTTATTGTTTATCTGGTACCCACCCTCAGCTACTTTTTGAGAGAAAAATCCTGCATTACCTGGACCTTTCATGAACATTCTGATGAGCTTAGTGCCACAGATTCCTGTGAAAATCCAAGGGAAAGTCTCAGCTATTAGAAGATGATGAAAAGTGAATTTTGTAGTGTAATAAAGCTCTTCTGCCTCATATTTCTTTCTTCTCACTGATTCAGCCTTCTTTCAGTCAGCATTCATGATCTGTCGAAACTTCTGGCTTCATATTTGCATGAAGATGCTCCTCAGTGCCAATCAGAAAACATTCATGCAATGCTGAAAAAGAGCAAAACAACCACAATAACACTTACAAAAAGGTGTGTGAATGTTAGCAAACAAACAGAGATGCTTGGAGAGCACTGGGAATGGTAAGCAGCTGGCTGCAAGGTGAAGGGATCTGGAACAAAATCCTCAGCCAGTGCAAGGCTGGGGCTCAGCCCAGCTGCTCCCCTGAAGCCAGATCTGCTCCAAATGATTGTTTCCTTTTCCTTCCACATGGTTCTAAGTTTTTTTATATTTTCCTTTTGATGCCCTTTTCAAACAAGGAGCTTTGCCATATGGAAATCAGCTCTTAGTTGCCTCATATCTGCCACATGAAACAAAGTCAGTCACTTTCCACATCTGTAGGCAGCCACTGGAGAGCTGGATCCAGCTTCAAACATCAGTCACATTTGTTGGGCTTGTCCTTCAATCCCAGTTCAAAGATCTGCTTTGACACAACCAGAATGACAAGTTTGTAAGTTTTACAAGAGCTGCCTCAGTGTAGGAATGAGAAATGGTTTTGCCAGGTCAGATCAGAGACTCATCAATTCCTGTGTGTCTCCTCCAATCTGGCCAAGGGCAGCTGGACACAAAGGGAAGAAGATTCAGATGCTGCAAGCAGGTGGCCATATTTCCTCAGCATCTAGTATTTGAGATCAAGTAATTCAGTCAAATATACATTAACTTCTTGCAGTGGAAGGGTAGGCACGGGAAGTTGCCCATCCAAAGATAATACAAATTTCTGATACTGTATGTATTCACAAGTGCCATTTAGAAAACTGCTGTCTCTTCGTTGCCCAGAGAGGTCGTGGCTGCCCCATCCTTGGAAGTATTCAAGGCCAGGTTGGATGGGACATTGAGCAACCTCGTCTAGTGGAAGGTGATCCTGCCCATGACAGGGAGTGGGAAAAGGGTGGCCCCTAATTTCCCTTCCAACCCAAACCATTCAATGATTCTATGATTCTAAATCAACAGCAATTGTCCCCATCCCAGGTCAGAGCCACAGGGTGCACTTTGTTAGCTGAGAGGGGAAAGAGATGGCCTTCATACCTGGAGTCAAGAGGATAGACATAATCACAGATGTGAGGGTTTGTGGGTACCAGTGGGAATCCTGATTTGGTGTGGATTCTGTGAGCCACCATGGGGCCAATAGACAGGACTAAGACTGGAAAAAGCAGTGGTGATGGATTCAAGTGCACAGGTGGCTTTTCTGCATTCTCCTCACCTTGTGCTTGAGGGACTGAACCTGTATCTCCTGATTGAAAATTACTTGGCTTTGAAGCACCCCATGTGGAGTCCTTGTGGGTATGGATGCATACAGAGTATGGAGAATAAAAATTATGGAAATATAAGGTTTTTGCAAAATATTTCAAATTGGATACCAGTTTTACTAATCTTAATCTTAGACTGCTGGTGTTCAAGGTGGCATGTCACAATGACCTAAAGCAACTTCTCCCCATTTGCAGGTATTTTCAGTTGTGTAAAAACTTCACTTGAGTGCAAGCTGTGATCTGGAAACGTCTGCTCCACACAAGGAAGATATTTGATTGTGACACCTAGAGAGCAAGAGGTTGCAGATTTCCCATTTGCATCCCCCCCACCCTGCTCCAGCTGAGTGTAAATTATCCTTTCTCCTCAGGATCTTTCCACCCTCACCTCCCTTCCGTGGCCCTTTGGCTGAGACAAAAACAAAAGGCAAAGGGAATAGCTGTTACCTGAAAATTTATGAAAACAAAAAGAGTCAGGAAACATGGGGTCAGCTCCAGTCCTGCCAGAGATTTACCATGACTCTGAGCACGTCACTTAAGCTTACCTCTGCACCACAAGTGATGAAGGCTTCATTGGTATCATATTAATCTGTAATCAAAGCTTCACATAAGGATTACAGGATTAAGCTGCTGCAGAAACAGAATATTCTTCATCTGGATGATCCCTTTGTTCCAAGAGCTCGTGTATATTATTGCCATTTTCACATCTGTTCATCGCTTGGAGAAAATGTCTTTTGTCCCTTAGTAAGCTCAAGCATACATTTCCCCTGTCATGCTCCCACACACTATTATTTTAAAATCTAAATACATTTTCTAAAGGTTAGGATATGTTGTATAATTAAAATCAAATTGGCAGTGAAGAACTATTTCATTCACTACATATAATCCTCCAGTTGGAAAGTGGGTGGGGAATTTGAGCTGATCTCACACTTACTGGAAACAGCAAGGCCAAGGTCACAGACATGACTAGTGACACTGAATGTTCATTGTGACATTTGTTATGGGAGCTTAATTGTTCAGAAGTTTCATTCAGTACTTTCTGAAAATGAGGATTTGTAAGGTAATTCCAATGAGCATCCCAGAAACACAAATCACTTCTCTAAGTCGTGACTTTTGCACTCACATTGGGAATTGCACATTGTAAGAAACGTAGATACTGCTCAGCACTTCCACTACTCATAATTTTTCTTTTCAGTCTTTTAACTTCCTTCTGTTATATATGAAGCAGCTCCATTCTCCTTGCAGACTCTTTCCCAGTATCTTGTAAAAGTAAATGAACTTTAAAATTGGACGTAGTTCTCCACAGAAGTAATTCAGCAATAATTCAGCCTCCAGAAGTTCCCAAGTCTGTAATTTATTGATTTAGTTAACAGTTTGTACTGACTAGATAACAGTTTCCTATCTCATTACCCTGTGTTTTCATTATATCCAACCTGTCTGGTAGAAAGAACATCAATTTTGGCAGCTTACAATTGCTAACAGTAGCTGTTAAGTATCTCCAAACTTGCCTTTGCTTCATTTTGGAGTCTCTCAAAGTTACCTGTTTTGAAGGATTGGCAAAACGTTAAAAAGATTTACTTTTCTTCATGAGGAAAACAATAAAAACAAAACAAAACAAACAAAAAAAAGGTGATCATTCAGTTGTGTCTCTGAAGGAGACAGATGGTTCTGCACTTCTGGTTCTTGCACAAAATCCTCAGCTGCAGTTCTATCCAGCCTGCAGAAAGTGTTGGTCACATCACCCTGCCCCCTCTGCAGCAATAAAGGCAGACGAGGTGTGGTTGCCTGGAAGATGGAATAACAGAAAGTATCAGTGCACTTTACGATGCTTGGCAGGAGAGACAGACTAGATTGTCCTGCATTTCTAAGACAGACTAAATGTTGATCGCTGACACCTGTGGCTGAGAAAAGGTTCCCCAGGTCAGAGCTGCTAAAATTCAACTAGTAAAGAGGAAAATGTGAGGGAATAATACAAAGCAAATGTTGGGTACATCCGGGTTTGTGAAACTACTCTGTTTCAACAATACTCACAAACGTTTTGTTGTTGGCTTTGGAGGCTATTTGAATGATTAGGTAGTTAAAAGGCTTGCAAACAGTGGCTGTCTAAATTGCAAAGGAAAAAAACCAGATGTTGAAGTCAGAGTTCACACACACTTTGCAGTACTGACATGCGCATCAGGAGTGCTCTTGTGCTCCACAGAAACACTTGTCCCATGTCACAGACAGGAACCAGAAAAAACATGTCCTCACTCAGCTGACCAGTCACACCTCAACAAATGCTGAGGTAGCTTTCACAGATATTTTTAGGCAAGAACAATAAATAAACCCTTCTTCAATTTGTCAGCTACTGCAAATTAGATTCTTAGCTCATTTAATGAGCTCAGACCTGGCTCATCTGACGGAGAACTGAAAGAAGTCAATGGAACAATTTTTAGCAGGTTTTCAGGGACTGCTTGTCCCATGTGCCTAATCCCTGCATTAATAAGCCTTTCTTCAGAACAAGGAGAAAACAGGACCTGAAATAGAAGTCCTATGAGGAAGAAAGTTTACAAGCTTTCCATTGTGCTGATGGAGAGCCAGTGCTTTATCTGGCTTTGTATGAAACCAAGACATGTTTCTTCTTCAGGATAGGCAATGGCATTATTTTGTAAGAAATAGGCCAAACTAGACCACCATCACCATCTGATAGACCTACCTGCCCAAATTGGCCTAATTTTTTCCCAAGAAAAACTTATGTATTCTGCTACTTTTAAGCAGATGATATTGCTAAGGCTGAGACTTTACCCTTGTGCAGGGTTTGGCTCTACCATTGCTCACATCTGATCCTCAGAGCAGACCTCATGAATTCCTTATACCTGGGACAGTTCTCAAGAGTAAGTAGGCTATAAAGGGGTCTGCTGAGATGCTCCACACTCATGTGTAGTGACCATCTTCTTGCCAGAGCCCAAATACCCCCCAATATCACCTTCTTTGGCCTGTCTTCTGCTGAAACCCCTGGACCAAAAACAACACAATGCTCTTTAACCTTTCCAGTGCCAAAAGAAAGAAAGTAGGTTCCTCTATCTTCTCCTCTTTCCTGACCTGTGTGATGTTCTAGTGATTGTTCTGCTCCTTCTGCCACTGTTTTGAGATTGAGGATCACAGAAATCTAGACATGTTAACAAGCTGGTGTTGAGCTGACAGACTATTAAGTGCACCAGTTTCAGCCCACATATCCCAGGAGGGAGCAGATACCTTCTCCTGGACTGCAGCACTGACAAACTTTAAGAGGTGTCAGAGATTCCTCACTCAGAGGACCAGTTAATGTGTGCTGGCCCTGGCCCTCCTTGCAGGACTTCTTTCCTCATCTCACTTCTTTCCAAGATGCCCACTTTGTTATGAGACCATAGAGTTTTAGTTGGGATCTTGATGCATCTCACAGTTTTCCTCTCTGTCCTCAAGCAGAGTAAAGCTGATTCCCTTTGCATGGCAGAGCACATGTTCAGCTAATAAGCAACACATTTGTTCCCTGAGCACCAGTCTTCTCCTAAACCAGCCTCTGGGAGCTTAGTCTTTTTCTTTTCCTTCTGAAGCAATCAAAATGAATGAGTGCCCACAACGCCACCACCTCCACGCCCAGCAGCTCAGGAGCTCAGCTCTGGCTGAGGCAGCCTGCGTGACTCAGCTCTCCCTGATAATGTGACAACCTTTTTTAGGAAGAAAACCTAGGGCTTTGGCACCAAAATAAACTCAGCCCTGAGTGTGGCTGAACTGGTCTGACATTCTGAACTACTGTGAACTGCTGTGAACTACAGCTGAACTGCTGTGTAGTGCAGTTCCAGCTCTCCTCTCCCATGCCTGTTCTTAACTGTCTGGCTTAACACCACTGAAACCCTCTGAATAGCGTATTCCCAGGTATAAACAGAGAAGTCTGAGATGTGCTTTATCTTTTTCTCCTGAAAAATGCCCCAGTTTGAACTTTCCAGCCAGTTATTCCAAGCTGTGGTAACATTAATCAAACTAATGATATCTGGTTATCTGGAGGAAAATCAATATTATATGGCACAAAAGAGAATCCCACAATTAATAGTGTACTGTACAGTGTCTGTGTTCCTGTGCCAGTCTGGACATAATATAAATGGCTTCTCTTTTTTTTTTTCTTTTTTTTTTTTTTTAATCTACTCCCTTGAGGAGAATGTGGTGTAATAAGGGTTATTGGAACCCTGCAGCTGTCCAAGGATAAGATAGCTTAGCTGTTGGCTTTACTATGTTACTCATGCAAGGTTATTATGGTCATGGATGCCAGTGACAGCCTCGGGTCTCTGTTCTGCCCAGACACTTTGTGCAAACTGTTTGTATTGAAATAACTACTCCTAGGATAAAGCCCCAGAGAAAAGAGATTGCAAATCTTAATGAAACCACAATGACCTGTGGTTTGGGTGACACCAAATCAGCTGCATTGGGAAAGGGAACATCCATCACCTCAGTCTCCTCTATTCCTTTGGAAAAGAAAAAGAAGGTATGGGCCTCTTCTCCAAACAATGCCGTGGTCAGGAACTGATTTATCTTAAATCTGTCTGCAGCACTCGCTGCTGGGTTTTATGATTGTGGCTCTTCAGCTATCCACCAGCAATAAGAATAATTTAGTGATCAAAAATTCTCTTCATGTCCCATTTAGGGCTCTCAGTTGTGAGTTTTGAGTCCATTGCTGAAGCCACGATTTAACCCTTTTACTGCACTGCCAAGAAGAAATGCAGTTTGATATAAGATCTCCCAGCCCCTGCCCAGCTTTTCCAGCAAGGACATTGTTGACCAACCCAG
This sequence comes from Pseudopipra pipra, assembly GCF_036250125.1. Taxonomy (NCBI): domain Eukaryota; kingdom Metazoa; phylum Chordata; class Aves; order Passeriformes; family Pipridae; genus Pseudopipra; species Pseudopipra pipra. Next base: position 57,606,351 of record NC_087554.1, read on the forward strand.
GAGGAAAAACAGATGCTAAAACCTGGCTAAACTCAAGGGCAGGATCCTGGATAAGACACTGAATATGTCTGCTTTTCTTAATCAGATGCCTTGTTTCAGGATGTTTTGTAAAGGAAGCTCATTGCTGACAACGGGGGCTCTGCAGTGACTTCGGTGACGCATCCAGATTTTTTATGTTGAAAACAAGGGGACAGTATGATAGAATCATGATGCCCCTTTCCTCTGCAGTGATGTTTTTGTCTAAGTTTGTTTGCTCTGGGCTCCTGATCCAAGGCTCTTCAGAGGGGTGTCTTCAACCTGTTCGCTCAGGTCAACCAGACCCCCTTGGTACTGTGATCCAGAGGTTTGTGAGCAGTGGTGGAGACAGATACCTACTCAGAGCAAGCTACCTGCTGTAGCATATGTTCAGAGACAGAAGACCCCTTCATATTTCCACTATCTGCTGGGAAAACCCTTTGGTGAGTATGGGGAGACAGCTGGAGGAAGTGCCCTCTTCAAACACATGGATCAAGGGAATGGGACAGGTGGCATCCGGACCTCAGCCACATCTGGACCCCATCCACAGTGTGTCTGGGGAGAGAGGCAGGAGAACAGAGAAGCAGAGTCCTGCAGACTCCTTTAGGAGGCAGCTCTGTTTTCCCATTTACATCCTCTTCTTCCCCTGCCATGTGGTTTGCATTTGTCTCTTTTTTTCATGTGGAAATACTGCTTTTAAAGCCATCAGCAGGGATGAGCCTAGCAGCCATTACATCATTGCCAGCATGCTTCTCCCACCTGCAACTTGGCAGCTTTTGACAAAGTGGGAAATCCCAGGGAGACTCTTGCATCTTTGGCAGGTTTGTTCTTCGCTTGCATGCAGGTAGTCTCAGTAAACAGCAGGAGAAGGTGTCAGGAAAGGGGAAGCAGTAGAAGGAGTTGGAAAAAGAGGTAAGTTAATTATAAAGAAGCAGCATCAGCTACTGTGACATTTAATATCAGGTGTTTTTCCTTTTAATAGAGACCACGCTCATTCCTTTGGGGAAATCTGCTGTCAGCTTTGAGCCAAATGTCCAACAAACAGAAACTAGCACAAGTTCTCTGCCAGTCCATGCTGCCACGTGAAACTACCCCTGCTGCACACCTGGGCTTGCCAGTGCTGCAAAACCCTGTGGCTGCCTTGGCACACCCCTCTGGAAGCACAAAATCATTTGTATGGATGGCAGAAGATCTTATGGGCATTTATTAATTCTGCATTTCCACATCTAAATAGGCCAAGGAGCATTTTCTCCTCTTCATTTTCCACCTAAATGCTTCAGCTGCTGGAATGAGAGGTCGAACTGGAAGCATTTGCAACCCAGCTGTGGGCAGTTCTCTCTGGCCTACAGCCTATTCCCCCCCTGTCATCTCAGGAGATGAACATTGTGTGGCATCCTTGGTCATTAGCAAAACCTTGCCAAGGAGATTTCCCATGGAGAATTAACAAATTCAGCTGTCACTTTCTCACAGCATCTGCAGTGAGCACTCTGGTTAAGAAGGGATATTTTTAGCCTGGAGGTACTCGGCCAACCGGCCACTGGCTGTTCCTGTTGCCGGAGGATATAAAAAGGAAAGGAGAGGTACTAGAGTTCCCAGTAGCATCTGTACTTTGGGGACTCTGTTTGCAGCTGATCATCTCTGCAAGGAAAGGGTGTTCCTTTCCTTGTGAGTCAATGTCACGTCAGTCAAAATCGCCCCTTTTGAAAATTCATGCACTGTGCTCGGTGAATGTGTCCTGAGCCTTTTCTGGGTGGTAAAACATGTATAAAATAATATCCCACAGTACTCCAAGGAAATGGAAGGGAACGGAGCTGCCCTGGTACACATTCTATTAGGTGTAGCTGGCATGCACAGTCATACTATAGAGCCAGTCCTTGAAATCTTCTTTGGTTTTTGCTGCTTATTATTAACTTGAAGGAGAAATGCTCTAAGTGGTTCAGGGAGTCAAAGACAGCTACTGAAGCTGTCATCAGCTCCAAATCAATAATGAATACCATCCAGAAATGCTTCAGGATAAGACGCATTTCACTTTCAGAAAACCAATTCTTGAAGTGAAGCAGCTGGCATTGTTAAAAAGACAATGAAACACCAGAGTGGGGAAAAAAGTATTAAGAAAAAAGTTTTCATCCAAAAAAGTTATTAGTAGCTTCATTAAGAGAAAAAAAAATAAAAGCCCAACTTCTTAACTGAGACTGATAAGTCAAACTTGCATTCTGACATAGGGCCTATGCATAAAATTTCCAGCTGTAAAGGTCTACTCTCCCTCCAGTCCAGGGCCCAGTTTAACAAGCGAATCTTTAGAGATTCCGTGACAGACACTCCCAGTGCTTACTCTTGCACACTGACACACAGACATAGAATCCCAACCATGCCCAAGAAAGAAGGATTTTTTGCCTTTTGATGAGCTGATTTGAAACCACAGCATCCCTTAGCCATGAGTCCAGACATGGTAGTACAGGAAAGGAAGGAGAAGGGCCAGGACAGATTGTGCCAGTTTAAGCTATCCTGTTCCCAGATTGACTCCTTGCACCTGTTCAGTCCTATTCAGTGTCATCCTCTTTCTAAAAACTCAGTCTATGGTTAAGCTACAGTACAGATGTAAGGAACACATGCAGAATTGAGTTAAAATGTTGGTTTTATTCGGTTATATGCCAGTTAATTGCAAGGCAAGGACTGTATTTATGAACACGCACAACAGGACAATGAGCTGTACCTCACTGGTCACTGTCTGCATTTATGTGTCCTGATGGTGTGGAAGTTTTTTACCATATCTCTAGGAAATAAGGCTTTAACTCCCTGAAAGCAGCAGCTTATCCAGTGGGTATGGCACAAGGGCTCATCCAGTGGCTTTGCATTTGGCTGACACAGAGAGGAAGTCTAGGGAAACGTGGGACAGCCCCTGCCTGGGACACAGGCCCTGGTCATCCCTGCGCAACTCTAAGCAAGTCTCCTCAGGCTGTTGTGTCATGAAGAGACTTTCTGTGAAATGAGGTAATACTGTCTCCTTTGAATAGGAAGAAGATTGACCATAAATAGCAGAATCACAGCATACACTGAGTTGGAATGGACCTGCAATGCTGGGTCACCTGTTCCTGCTCTCGGGAGCCAAGGGAAAAATTACCGTATACAAACAGCTCCAATAACTACTTTTGTAGATTCAGTAAACAGAGTGGTTAAAAATTATACCCTCAGTGAGTATCCAACAGTGTACCCTTTTAAGATTGGAAATGAGTTCTGGATTGTCTGAGTAAAAACAGCTTTTAACTAACAGGATGGAGTCTAATGAGAGATCAATGTCTATTGTCGGAAAATTATCTTCCTCCTCAGGAAGCTGAAGGACACATTTGCCACTGTGGGGAGTGCTGAGATTTGGGAAAGAGGCTGGGGAAAAGAAACAGGCTTGATTTTTGGTCAGCAGCACCACACTACAGCCCAACAGGAAACTGACTCCAAGACCAAACCTATTTCAGACCCTGATTTCAGCATCCAGCTGTCCTGAGGCATCTTTAATTAAATGTGCAGTGCACACTAACATAAAAGTTAGTAAAACACAATGAGACCCAAATAACAATCACTCCTGAAGGAGTCTTCATGAATCCGCTTTGGCAGGCCTGAGGCAGAGCAGTCATGTCAGTGGAAGATGTGCCCTGCAGGTGTAGAGCTCTCCATGTGGCAGAGCAGTTGTGGAAGGATGGGAGAAGTCCAAAGTTGAGGACTTTGTGGCTCCACTGCGCTATTATAAGCTCCAGGTATATCAAGCTAGATGTTAGTTTGCAAAAAAAAAGATCCACTCTCCTAACCCCGTTCATTAAAGCAAGACAGGTGGGATTTGGGAGGCCCCACTCTGATCACAGGGTCTTTCTAAGTGAAAGAACCGAAGCTTTGCAAGTGGAAAGTGTGTAAGTGGAACCACATCATGTATCAACATTGGGGAAGGATGCAGTAGAGAATCATCAGAGTTTCTGGCTGGGTAGGCAGCTATAAATTACAGCCAAAGGCCAAAATTGCTATTGACTTAACTGGCCATTGGGTGAGATCACCAATTCCATTGGTGAGTTATTGTGGTCAGTTCTTCAGGTTATGAAGTTATTTCATTTTCTTAGGCATCTACAAAGGAATAAGCAATATAATCTTTGTCACACTGACTAACCAGTCAGTGAATAGGAAAGATATCTGGGGAATAAATCTCCTGCAATGAACTGTTTATGGGAAGAGAAAGGCACTGAATGTGCTCATATATGCAGAGGATGATTGATAGGGAAACATGCACCCTTATTCAAACCTTTTCTTGGATAACATACTTCAGGCAAGTAGTCACTAAAACTTTTGCACCGAGCTGGGAAAATTTCTGAACACAGTGACCCATTCAGCACACAGGGCAGGAATATAAAGGCCAAAGATTAAAATTCTTGTACAGCTTTAGGCTCGCCTTCCTCAAGGCTTGGCTCCTCTGCACCATCCTGGTTCATAGGCCCACCAGTGACAGCTAGGTTAATTGTTTTACAAATCAATTTTGGTGGACTCAAGAAGCTTGATTTACTTTAACCAGAAAATCATGTTTTGCAACAAAACGGGATCAGGGAGATGGATTCAATGTCTTCTTAAAGTCTCTTCCAGCTCTGTCTTCAAAGATTAGTGGCCTTTGTTTGACCTGTCATACAGTCTTTGCTTCAAACTTTTAACACTACCCATTGATCCAGGGGATCAGAGCACAGGGTACTTGCTGCCTTTGGAAGATGTGCTACAGAGAAAGCAGGTCCTGATCCAAGGTGCAACCAGAGCAACGCTGTTTAACCAGCTAAAAAGGGACTTTGGTCTGGATCTTGTCTCTTCGCTGGGGCTGCAGGAAATCAAGTTCTGGGTAAAAGATGTTGCCTACAACATTTGTTCTGAGGAAGCAGCAGTGGGGTACATGGCTGCAAAGAGTGGCAGAGCTTGTTAGCAGCTCGTGCTCTTCTTGTAGTGTCATCTTTATGTTCTTATTATCCACCTAAGTGTTTCCATGCCTTTCAGCAGAATAGGAGCCCAACCATTTCTACCCAGACAAGTGACAAGGGAATGCATCACCATTACCTGCATTACCTGCTCATGTCCCCTGAGTAGTTCTGCTCTATGAAGTGTTGATAATGCTGTACTCACCTCCTTAACACATTTGTTCCCAACTCCCTGCATTAAGTGTATATTCAATTATGTTGGAAGAAAGTCTCATTCTAAAACTGGAAACCTCTCTGTGCACAGTTTCTCTGCTGCTGACTTTCTTCAAAGTCATGAAGACAGCCTGTGTCCTTTCGGGATTTCTCCTCATCTGGAATTAATAACTTTCTTCCTAGAATAGTCACATCTCTTGCCACTTGTCATGTAAAAAAGCCAGTCCATTCAGCTTTGGAACCTTGTCCTCTGTGTGGAGCACCCTCCATGAAGGCTTTTTATCTCACAGCTGGCACCACTTTTAGCAGGAGGTCACACGAGGCACCTCCTGAGATCCCTTCCAACTTTGTCAAATTCCATAATTCTGTGCTTTATCTGGGGAAACCCAAATGGTCATGTATGGGAGGGAGTCTAGCAGCTGCCAGTCATACTCCATGTAATAGTAGTCTGTGGATTTAGCTTCTTACCACTTCTCAGTTGAGTGTTAGCTCAAATTTGCTGGGATGGCAACCAACTCCAGCCTGGAAATCAGTCTGACTGAGTGACAAAGCCTGGTGGGGAAATAGAATCAATAAATCCAGCTAGACCCCAGCACTGCACCACTTTCCTGACCTGAGCTATGGTATTGCACAGTGCAAGCTGTGTACCTTGTCCCTCCCATCAAATCCAAGGAATCTTGGAGCAATGTGTCAAGGCACAGATGCCTTCCAACATGCAGATGAAGACTGGAGGCGCATCACCTAATGACTTGCCAAAGTTACCTTGGCTGGGTCAAGGTGACTCTCCCAGGACTGCAGCAGGGAATCAAGAATTGGCAGCTGACACAGGAGGGACACAGCCCTGTCAGGGTTCCACTATCCTGAGGCTTCTCCCAGAAGCCAGGTAGTGGTCCACATGTTCAAGGGCAAGCAGGGACTAGAATTGCCCATAGTTTCAGTGACAAGTAGAAGCTCCTTGCATCACTTCTCCTAAATCTGCGCATTCACACGCATGTTATTTATAGCCCTGTTTCTTTCCTAGGGCTATTCACAAAACAGAAATGTCAGATTTTCATGCTGTCAGGAAGGAACTCGGCATCCTATTTTGGACTAAAGCATATATTAGCATCTAAATCTGAAATCTTTGACACTTGAGTCATCATGGCTGAGTTTCCTACAACCTGAAAATTTTTAATTCAGGTCTCCAGGAGGAATCCACCCTATGAGTTTCCACACACAGTGGACTGCAGTCACTTTATATCCCTAGAACATCTCTGCAAGAGGTATGGACAATTGTTTTCCATTGAATTCCCAGAATGCCTTCTATACAAATCACAACAGAGGCATTATTTTGCACGACAAACTCATAGATTCTTCACCTGGAGTTTTTTGTTTGGTTTGGGGTTTTTTTTTTTTTGGTAAGATTTAGGCCAGAAACTGCAAAGCAACACAAAAGATCAAAATTTGTAGTTTCTCACAGAATGGGGAAAGGAGAATGCAATAAAACCATAATTTCACCTCCTGTAAACAACTTTGTAGATAAATGCAATGAGATTTGTCCTGCATATGAACACTACCAGGCAGCCCTTTATAGATCTTAAGCTTGTATCGATCTCTGCATCCATAAAAGCTCTTATTTGTCAGGCATAGGAGAACAGGCTCAGTATGCATGACCACACATGCCAATGTCAATGGAGCTATAAAGCTGCACCCTCAGAAAAATAAATTGTAAGTCAGATTTTAGTTCAAAAGAATGGAAATCTCTGACATTAAGAATTAAAAATCAAAGTCTCCTGACCCAGATTAACTTTCTTTGCTCAATCACCCGTATATAACATGCTCTAAATCAGCTCCTGGAGATGTCCTTTTGCATGTTTTTCATGATTAATTGAATTAGCAATTGATTTGTATAATATGACTCACTTAGAAATAAAGACACACCAAACTGACAACATGCACACCATTCAGGTAGCAACAAATCACAGGTTCTGCAGTTAATCTCACCCCAGCCCTCCCGGGCAGTACAGATTTGCTATCTACTCTGCAGAGCACAGACTTTCAGAGGGTTTCTGCAGGCTCTGTGTGTGTGCAAACTAAACAAACATGCACACACATGCCCTGCAAATGCAAAAGAACTCCAGTCATTGCAGCATCGATTCATTCTCTAGCTGATTTATAGATGCTCTGCTGAGCCCCGACTCAGGGCTTGTAGGGCTTGGAAAAAAAGGTACAGGGCTTGGAGAAAACAACTGAAAATGGGCCCTTTTGAAGTCAGGGAGGGATATGGGAAAGCATCTAAATTATTTAAGGTTGGGGGTGGGTGTTCAGTGATCCCTGGCCTGGGGTTAAAGTAGGACTTGGGTCACATTTTGGCCCTTGCTAGCAAGATTTAGGATCGAGGCCCATAGGTTTATCTCAGGACAGCGATGAAAAGGAGGATTTTATGGGATAGAGATCACGTTGGGGCATGTGGGTTCTGCAGAGTCAAACTGGGTGAGTGCTGAGACATGCAGAGGGGTATAAGCACAATGAAGGTGACAGGAGCCCCCCGAGACCCCACACTTGGAGTTAGTGATAAAGGAGTGCAGAGCCAGCCGGGATGGCACCAGGGCAGCTGCATGCACCTGGTTCTTCTGGACATGGGTATGATTTGTGCTCGTAGGGTCTCCAGAGAAGGACAAAGCTGAAGATGTTCTCCTGAGCTAAGGTAAAGGCATGGCTGAGTGAGCACCTGGGATTAGTTTTTTACATAAGGGACAGAGCCTTTCTGGTTGCACCATAGCCCAGCACCATGCACGTGACTGGTAGCTCACAGCTGGGTGCGTGAAGGATGTAGCTGCCCCTAGCATCCACCCTCCCAGTGTGGCACAGAAGGTAATGCTGAGTTTTGTGGGAGTTCAGGAGAAGATTCAGCTGAGATCCCCTGCCTTGGTGGTTGCTGCTCCCCTAGGGACCAAATAACACCATGATTTTACCCCTCTAGGGTTTGGCATCCCAAGAAATGGCTGTGTGCATTACTCCTATCACTCAGCCACAGCTCCACAGCCAGCTTTAGGGATGGGCTTGCAAACAGTGTTGTGGTTTGGGGGAGCTGGAGCAAGTAGAGTGGGAGCAGGGAGGCTGACAGCGAGAGCCAGCACCTGCAGGTGGGGACATGGTTAGAAGCACTAATCAAGTGCAGAGGTCCCAGACCAAATGTCCAGTAGCATCTGGCAGCCCGCATTTTCCACAGTTTTCAGCAGACATCAGCAGTCTCCCAGTCCCCTTCCAAGGATGATTCTGGTTTTACCAGCAATATGTATCCTTCCAAGGTGCTAAAAGCCTTCACAAGAGCCTTGGGCTGACAGGGAAGGAGAGCATCTAACAGCAATGGGAAGGGATGACCTTCCCTCTGCCCAATTATTTTCATATTTAAAAATGTGGATCCAGAAATAAGAGTTCAATATTTCCTTTGCTGGAGATCATTATGCAATGAGAAATGGGCAATACTGTGAATTATTATAAACTGGCACCAGACCGAGACTGCTCTTTTCTTTTCCCCTTTCTTTTCCTTTCCTGAGAAGCATCTCCATTCGCATATTGAAGCAGCAGCTTTTCATGAGAAAATAACATTTTTATGCCTGTCAAAATTTCCTTTCATTTACGCCAAGAAGTCATGACTGATGCCATGTCTCCTTTTCTCCTGGGTACGAATCTCTTTCCCAGCACCAGTTAAGTGGAGGGAAGAGTGAACTTTATCTTTCCTGTCAGCTTGGCTAGACATTACTGGGAACGGGAACATGCAAGATCCCATTTTCTTTCCTGTCAGTTTAACCCTGCAAATCCTGATGCACCATAAAGCTTGAATGGGTATTGTATAATCCCAGGTTAAGCTACGGCCATTTCCAGGGGACTCAGAGTAATTTCCACTTACACACTTAAGGAAAGCAATTCTGTCTTGTAAAAATTAAAGTCCTCGTGTGCAAGAACTATTTGCCACTGGCATATTTTCAAATCCACATAAAAAACTCCCTCTCCCCCAATTTCTGGCGCCGCTTCTTTGGATTGCAATTTTCAGGAGGCCGATGGGCCGGCAGAGCTTTGGTGACGTAAAGACCCTGGGATTTGGCTCCTTGGTCATCAATCTGCATAAACACGCAGCAGTTATGTGGTCATTACCATAGTAATTCTCCCCTTTATAATTTCTCTGCTATACATACACAGGCTGGGGGAAAGAGAATCATTTTGTTCTCTGCATCTACGTCATGACATTAAAGCAGTGTCCCTGCTGGCCTCTGGTCCTGCTTGAATAGAGCTGCTCAGGAAAGTTGTGTAGTCCTTTGTTTTGTTCAGAAATGCTGATATGCAGAAATGAAAACTGGCTTTGTGGGAAATGGTCAGTTTTGATGCATTTTTCAGCTTTTTCATTCTCCCCTCTCTTTTTTCCCCTTTACAGAAGGGGGGTTTTGAAACAGTGAATTAGCAGCAGCATATTAAACAAAAAAATGCAGGTTGCTCTTTCTGCCTAGAAAATTAATTACTCCAGTGAGAGTAAAGTTATTTTAAAACCAGGGATGCTTTGAGTCAAAGGGAAATATTTCTAAGACTTGTACTGACATTTTTGGATTTTCATGTCTCAAATATGTTTTGCTTTTGATGTTTTTACCCTCTTTAGGTCTAGATTCTTTTTTAATCTACAAAAAATAAAATATTTGCAGGGTGGGGAAGTTATCTCCTGCTCAGCAAGACCCCACAGTGGATGTCTCAGTGCACATGACAAATGTTACAAAGCAAAGCACTGTTCTCATCTCTTCCTGGGGGACCTGGTACTAGTTTCTTACTGTTTTCATCTCTTTGGAAGACAAGTCATCTAGACTAAAAAACACATTTTGTACTTTATGTTCAGGGAAGGGGAAAAAAACCCAAAAAACCACAAACTCAGGTTTGATTCATCTCTCAGCATTATTTTTATTTTTGGTCTATTGAACAAGGAGTGGAGTTTAAATCAAGTGCTGTGATCTGGTGCCAGCTACTGTTGTGGGGCTGTAGAGGCTGCATTAGAGAGTTCAGCAGTCACTGAGAAGACACTAACTCTGCTGTTATTATTTTTGCAGGTATGGTAGGAGCAGAAAGAAAAACATAGATTTAGAATCGATCTCCTCGAAAGAAGTAATAAAAATGACATCTGTGCACCTTTCAAGCTGAAAACTAACAGAATATCAGTAACTGACACTGTACCAACTCTGAGCCAAATTCATCTCCCATGAACCAGCCATGACTGAATCCGTACTAGCACCACTTTTGATTTGAATAGACCTCACTGAGAGGATAATAAATTTGAAATTCCCCAAACGGAACGAAGACAAAAGCAGTCAAAAGAAACAGCAGCGAACACCAGGATTTTGGTTGAAGTTCAAGGCCAGTTGGAACATCTCTGCATTTCTCAACCTGAAAAATCCTGCCATATTTCCAGCAAAGCTTTTTCTTGTGGTCTCCCTGAATGCACATGCACACCCTCTCTCGGCCAGAGAGCACTCCCTGTGGGAGAGTCCGGGCTGGCAAAGCTTCCCCACAAAAGTACTCCAGTCCACATCTTTGCTACAGGCTACACAAGCAGCAGGTGAAAACATCACTGCGCTACAAAGACCTTCCTACCAGCTGGCAGACAATTTACGTAGGGATTAACTCTTCAGTGCTCACCAAGAATGAATTTTGTTTCAGGTGCTCTATGTTTTCAGGGGCAGTCTGAGGTAAAGGCCGAAAAAGGAGTAGTGGTTGGGTGTTTCAAGTAGGCATGATGTATTTAAGAGGTTGAGGAGTGTTTTTAGAGTTAGACTACAGAAAACACTCTAAAATTCTCAGCTGGATATGGGCAGCCAGCATAATTGTTTTGGTACCTCAGTCCAGCATGCCTTTACAGAAGCAACTGGTTCCAGCCCTTACAGTATGCAGGAACTGATTTTTGGCCATGACCAGAAGCAGGCCACCAGGAAGGCTTTGCATGAGCACGCTGCTGTATTACAGAAATGCCCTGTCCCTATCCTGACTTGGCCAAAATTTTCACTTTAGGAGAGGTACCAGGACCACAGCAAAAGGCAGCTGGCAACATCCCAGGTGGGGAAATGGGATCTGCTCTTCTCAACTGACAGAACAAATAGGGAAAGAGGACTGTGATCAGGGAAGGTGCTAAGAAACTCTTGCATCTTGCCAAAAAATGTACCTCCTGTTTCGATACTCCGGATAGTCCACAGTTTCTGGGATTTTCTTTGTTTTAAACTGACCTTTGGTGATAACAGTGAAAACACAGTAATCATGTGGGATCAGTCATTCTTAGTTTTGCTGGCAACCCGCGTTGCCTTCATGTGCCCACTCTGCCTCACAAGCCAACTTCACACAAAACCCTGGAAGAACTCGGTGCCAAATAGTACCTGTCAAATGTTGCTCCTCCAGGAAGTTAAGGCTCTCATTTGGAAACTGGTTTTCATCTGTTTGAAAGTAGGTTTTCATCTGCTCAAACCTTAGAGTCAGCAACAACAGCAAAGATCTCAAAAATTATAATGGGGCTCGGAGAACAGCTTGGCCATTAGAGTCAAGAGCGAAGGTTATATTTAATTTGACTGCTTAGCATAAAGCCAAGCATTTTGCAAATACTATAAAGGTATCTTTTTTTTTTTCCTTTGGAGAGGTTGTCTCCCAGCCATCAGGAGCAAGGAGATTAATGCACATTCAAGGCAAGCCTCATGGGGTACATGTCAGAACAGGGAAGTCCTGTGGTGGTGGGACTCAGGGCTAATTAAAGCCCAACAATGTGTCCCCAATTCATACCAACACTAGAAACAGTGTCTGATAGGGAAATTCAGGCACAGCAGCTGCTCTTTTCACAGCAGTACAATAACTATCTCTTTAATGAGAAGGGGTGCGGGGGAGGGATGCAGCCCAAATAACAGCACCTGCCTGCTTATGCCACACCAAAAATCACAACAGCTAATCCTCCTTGCCTGTCATGTTAATTGTTGTGAAGCTCCTTTTGATATCAAACTATTTGTCCTTTGAATGAAATAAATCAGGCCTTAAGCACCGCATTTATCTCGTTATGATACAGGAGCAGAGGTGAGCACTGTGGGGAGATTTATACAATGGGAGCAGCGTACAGAACGCCAGGGTGATATTTATGGGCTCGGGATCTTTTCATCAGGAAAAAGCGGTCTGTTGACATTGTTCACTATGAAACAAAAGTTCAAATGCTGCATATTACACTACAGCCCTAATCCACCGTTTGACATGAGCGGGAGGTAAACAAAGCAAGGGAAGGGGGGGAAATGCCTGGCTGGCTTTCGCTCACAGTGATGTTTTCAGCTGGTTTCAGCAGGATATTTAAGATTTGTGGACAACTATGGGGCCCAGTAGCTTCACTCAGGCTGTTTGTACCTTCAATGCTAGGGGTGTATTTAATGGCATTTGCTGATGCTGGGTCACAGTATGGAAAATGCCCTTCTACAGAGCCCATAGGGTACACAGACACAGCCCTCCTGGCACAGAGAGAAAGAAAGATAACCTCACCAGGGCTGAAGCCAGCCTGTCTCCTTACCCTTCCCACCTGTTTAGCCACAACAGAAAACACTCAGTGCAAGATGTTGTGAGAAGATGCTTGGGGAAAGGTGTATGGAAGAGCCTTCCAGACTTCTAGTGCAGGGAGTCTTGAGGGTGGGAGCTGGGGAAATGTATCCTGGACTTGTTTGCTCTTACTGGCATGTTTTGTCACACAGAGGATCACCTTTTCCTAAGGATGACTGAAACACCTCTTGGTGATCCCAGCTGAAGGGCTGAACTCATCTCACTAAGGAACTTGGGTCTTTTTCTGTTTATTTGTTCCACCAGTGCTCGGATGCTCCTGTTGGGGTCCTTCACCCCCCATGCCATTCTCCACAGAGGTACTGTGCTAATTGCTCCTGAGAGTTTGCAAGGATGTCTCTGAAAGGAAAACCTGGATCCACTTGGGCAAAGGAAGGGGTTATTTGCTGCAATTCCTCTTTGCCTGCAGGGACTGCAAGCACAGCAGGCACAAACCTGCCTGAGTTTCACTAAGCACCAGTGAACGTTATTGAAAATTTTCCTGTATTCTTTGTGGAGGGAAAAAAACCTCAACAAACAGATACCCTACAGTGACAGCATCATCCACAATCCAAGAAAATCCTGTTAATCTTTCACACCTCCTAAGAAACACCTGTCCTCTATTTTTACTGCTCGTGTTACTAATGGAAACCAAGCAGTTTAACTTTGTTTGTGCAAACGTGCTGCTCTGGAGAGGTGTTGCCAGAAAAAAAAATCAGTGAGAGAAAATCAGAAAACCAGCAACTTGCTTTCAAATATGTTGGTGTTACTGGAAGAAAGAACTTGAGACCTTATTACGGGACAAGTCCAAGAGCAGTGTAGAAGGGTTTTACACAGTCTCATCTGTTGCAGGTGAAAGAGAATTTTTACTGATGAAGGGAGGCTCCCTGTTCTCTTCAGTGTGGAGGTCTCTCTTTCTCCAAGGAAGGGCTTACAGATTTCGTTGGGCTCCTCCATGATATGGACAGTGGTGGCAAGGCCCTACTGCCCCCCAGAAAATGGGCTCTGAACTCCCTACTCCTGTGCCTGTGAAGAGCAAGAATTGTGTCTTCCCACTGAACTTAAGCAGGTTCCCAGGCACAAAAATTCCTTTATCCTCTATGGAAATGCAAAGACTGCCCCCCAAAGAATCAAGCCAAGCGCTCTGAGCAGTATCAGATCTCCCTGCTCCATGTAACAGGTCTCTTTGTCCTGAGATCTTCCAATCCCCTTCAACAGGAAGGAACCCACTTAACGGTGAAGCTGGAAAATATTACCTACCTGTCTCAATTTACAAGGTGTATATGAAACTATTTGTTGGAATCCAGCCTGGGAGGGATTCACTGAAATAGACTTCACTGTGTGGCAAACAGTCCCAGAGCAAGGCAGTAAACAAGGCATATACGCTTGGGGATGATCTCATCCCGTTTAAAGTCAAGGACTTCTTTCTGTTCTCTGAGGTAGCTGCATGTATTTTAACGGAGTGAATGCAGTTGATTTTTTTGAGAAGATGGTTGTGCTCTTGGCTCTGGCTTCTCTCCTGAGCCTGGGCTGTATCAGAGTTCCCTGGTTTTTGACAAGAGCAGCATGATTGTGAGCAAAGTCAATGCCTTACTTATTTATATGTCTGCCAGCCAGCTCCCTCTTCCTAATAAATACTGAAACCCAGGATTTTAATCAGATCTCCCAGAGCAGCAGAGGTCCCAGTGATTTTACACTCCATTTCTCATGAAAATAAGCAGCCACCACAGGAGAGAAGAACCTGTTAGCACCATCACCAAAGGGGAGTCTGAGCCATGAGCTTAATTAGACACGGGGGAATCTGTAGCGACGAACATGTCCCAACAGCTGGAGAACCTTCACTCATGACTTGTAGTTCATTAGACAACAGAGAGTCCAAGCAGGAGGCAGACACGCATAAGTAAGCAGGATGCTGTTGCGTTCTGCTCATTCAACTGCTTGTTCTGCAGTCCAACCCAGATGCTAGTAACCTTGCATGAAATTAAATCCTGCATTAAAACCACATATATTTTATGATCATGTCAATCATTGTAATGTGCCCCAAAAATATGTGCTGCCCATCCTCTACTGAGGGCATTTGTTATGCCAAGTGTGTGGCACAGGGCGCTGTACCTCGGATACAGGTGCTGTGATGCCACAGGCATCATGCACCATTTGTTATCGCAGACACTAAATGGAGTCAACACACAGATCCCACACCTGACTCCAGGTATCCTCGAAACACCCAGTGCTGCAGGCAGGGAAAATAACTGGAGAGGCACCACCCCCTGATGGCTGTAGCGTCTGGGTTTCACCTCCAGCCAATGCAGCCTCTCACACAGAGCTGAGAAGTTTGGTACAAATAGGGCTGTACCCTCAGTAATGGAGCACACTCCATTCCCAGGGCAGCTTCTCATCTCAGTGCACGTCATTACAAGTGGAGAAAGTTGTGCTTTATGTTTGCATTAAATTTGCTTGCTCTTGTTTTGTTGTGTTTTTTTTTTTTTCTGATTACAACCTACATGAGGTTTGGAAACTGTTGTTTTCGCTCCTCTGTGTTTAACACGGTTTTGCAGTGAAGGACAGGGTTTCTGTGAGGATTGCTCTTCACGAGCAGTATGGCTGTGTTCACAGGCGGCAGGGAGTTTGAATTTTTATTTCATAATGACATTCTCTCTGGCTGTCAGACTTCGTGCCTTCATTACTTACTTTCTGCTGTTGTTTCTGGTAAAATTTGCAATTAAGAGCCTTGCTACATGAAAAGAAGGCTGTGATACAGGCAGTGTAACCCGGGATGGGTCACTGGAACGCGTCAGTCTGTCTGTCCGCGCCCATCAGCATTTTCTAGGATAGAGTCGCCAATTTGCGTTATTTCTACTCCTTCCTCTTTGAAGGCGCCTCTCCACTCTCTCATTAAATTTCTTTCAGTGTCGCCACCAGGTCTAATCTCTCATCAATATGCAGAAATTCACCCCCTTCCCCTCTCGGCTCCCCGCAGGGCTGTAGGAGCGGTACCTGCAGCCCACCCGCGCGTCAGGGGAGCGGGGCTGCTCCGCCTCCCACGTGTCTGTAAAGGTTTCATCGCTGTTTACAAACATGTTAGATTTGCCCGACAGTCCCTGCTCCGCTTTTCATGTTTTGTGCATGGCAAATAGCACTGATCTGTGCCTTGATCTGTAGTCAGCAAAATCACTCGTTTGCATTTTCTACATCAAAGAAGGGAGAGGAGGGGGGAGAAGCCATCTGGTGAATTAGCTCTAATAAAAATAAAAGGGGTCTCTTTGCATAATAGAGTATTAGGGGATGATACTGTGGGGTTGTTGGGACAAATGGCTCTAAAGGGTTTTGACAGCTCACAGGCATCTTGGCTTATGTTGCAATATAAACACCATGAAAGCAGAGCTCCATTAGTCAGTGGCAACGTGTCTATCGATTGCAATGAGGCCATGATTCCTTCCCCATATAAATGTCTCGGTCAGCTGAATCTCATTACAACAATGTGCAAACCATTTATTCAATATGATTGTGCTTCATGGCTTGTTCATTTCTTCTCCTGTTCCTATAAAGTTGCTTTAACATTTCCACTGTTCATTACTCACACAAGTTGTTCTGCTGCTTGGGATCTTGTGGTGGCACATATGGGCTTTTTTAAGATGCATAAAACTTGGTCCTTATTTGAAACTTGTTTAATTTCTCTTTGCAGAAAAGCAGTTTTCCTGGTGGAGAGGAGGGGTTTATCCTTGAGGGCAGCAGGACACAAAAGGGGCTACAGCCCTGCCCCAGTCAGTGGTTAAAATTAGGTGTGTTCAATTCAAAATGGTAATTTTTAATATACACATCTTGGGCGATAGCAAAGGGATGCTTACTTATTTCTGTTTCTAGCTCTGGGTGAAAGAAGATTGTACTTGAGATGGGGATGACTTGCAGGCAGTGAAATTTTATTTTTAAAGTAGGTACAGTTTGCAGGCAGCTGGCATCATCTCAGATTTCATTTGGAAACTATCTGCTCCAATTTGCTCTACACAGAAAAGAGATTAGGATTCTATTTTTGTTTGGTTCTGGTCAGACCCTTCCCTTCTATCACACACCCATACAGACAAAGATGCACACACGTACACACCTGCCCACATGAGTTAGCCTCTTATTTCAAACGTATTTAAGGTTCAGGCCCTGCTGAAGAGTCAACATGGATCCATGATTTGGTGGATAAATAGAAGATTGGTTGGCTGGAAAAGACTTTCACAGATGGGGAAATGGTTGCAGGTGCCCTGCTGCAGGGAAAGCACACCTGAAAACACAGCTGATGAGTGGTTACAGCACATCTTGTGGGCGGTAAAGTCCTAATTCTGCTTTCTGCTGAGTTACTTGTGCAGGGGAAAGTAACTGCAGCCATGTTCCTTTGCAGGATTCATTGGTTTTTCAATTGCACATGGTACCCCACTGTGCTGTGGATCATAGTGCGGACAGTTCTAAAGATGATCTATGTCCCAGAGATCTCCTCATCCACATGGACAGGATTGTAGCTAGGCAGGGAAAACTGGAGAAAAATACTTCCTTCCAGCTGCTGGTGGCAATCCAGGGAAATCTCAGCCAGTGTGGTGTGGCTGTGCTGGTACTCTGTGTGTATTCACACTGTTCTTGGCCAGAAAGGACCTCTCAAGGTCTCTAGTTCAACCTCCCCTCCAGGACAGGACTGTGACCAGCACTGGATCAAGCTCTCCATGGATTCTACTAGGAGAGCTATAAAAAAACTCCAAGGAAGGAGGCTGGAATAGGCTTCTCCAGGGCTGCAGCACCCTTCTGGTAAAGCGGTTTTCCTTCTGTCCATTCAAGCCACAGTCAAGGTCATTGCCTTGCATTTGAGAACAGCTTGGTTCCTTCATGGTTGTAATCATCTTTGCAGTCACCTGCTATCAGCTTAGTCCTCAGCTTCCCCTTGGTCAAGAAAGCCAAGTCCAGCTGCCTCATGTCTCCCCATGGACTAAAGGCCTATGACAATCTCCACAGCACCCTCTCAAGCTTCTCCACACTGCCTTGAACCAGGAGACCAGAACTGGGCATAATATTCCAGATGTGGCCCCACTCATTCCAAGCAGAGGAGGGAGGAAGCTTCTTCTTACCTGGTGGCCACATTCCAGCTAACATAGTGTGGTATGTGGTTTGCCTTATCCGAGATGACAGTGTATGGCTGGCTGAAGTGGCATCTCCTGTCATTTTTGGCAGAGCCAGGTGGACGTGTCGCAGCCTGTACCCCTGACTGGGATTATTCCAGCTCTTGTGTAGAACTCTCATGTCTCCATGTGGACTCCTTGCCTCTCTCCCTTTTATAGCTACCCTTTGTGTACACAGATATACACATAGATATGTACATATGTATACAGGAGAACAGCTATCTGAGGAACACAAAACCAGCTGGGATCTAGGAAGTAAAATCCAAGGGGATACATGAAACAAAAAGCTGCTGTGGCAACAGCTATTGTGCAACTGAAATTGTCCTTATGAGTGAAAGGACACATTAATTAAACGATCCAGAACTGCAACTACAAAAGAGCTGAGCTATAAAAGTGCTAGTGTTTCCAATACAAAGAGACTTAAAACTTCCCAACACCTCTAATTAGGTTTGTGTCGACATCCTTTCCCTTAACTTCACCTTGCACAAGAGCAGACCTTTGCTCAGTCAAGCTGTAACCATCAGCAATCCACAAGCCCTCAGCTTCTCCAGGGCAGCTCAACTGGTTTCTTACCCAGCACATCAGCTGGGCTACTTCCAGCAGTTGCAGCAAAGAAGAGCAGTGAAAGGCTGCAAGTGGTGTCAGGACACTGCAGATCAAATAGGAGGCAAAGTAAAGCTCCTCCTGCCCCTCCCAGCTCCTCCAGGGCTGGATGTGATGGCTCATGGACAGAGCCAGGCAAGCAGGCCATTTAGGGCAGTAAAATACTCATGACATTTGGTGACCTGAATTCACCAAGTAATTTCAAAGTCCCCCTGCTAACAGCCTGTTGCCAAAGTGGGATACATCCCACCCATATGCACACGATGTGGAGCCAGGGCAGGCGCTGTAGGACCACGCAGGCTGCAGGGCAGAGCCCTTGATTCCTTTGTCTCACTACAAGGTTTAGTTACTCAAGGCTATTACTTTCTGTGTTAATCATCTGCGACCAAGATTGTGCTCTCTTCAAGCTGTGCCTCCCTTTTAAGCAATGGGCAAGTCAAACATCTGCTCCAGGCGGCTGAATTGCATCGTAATGACTTTTTTTAGCTATGTTGCAAACTTTAAGTCTCCAGCCTCCTCTTTGTCCCAATGTTGCTGCTCACCAGTGCTCGAACCAAGGGGCAGATATTGTTTTATGTTGTTTCTTTGGTTCAGGATTACATTAATAATTGCTAAACAGAGTCAGTTCCCATGCGAGAAACCAGCATTTGGCTCTAATAGGAACCAAGTGTCAGTGTGAGAGCACTGAAGGAGGGGGAAAGGGGCAGGAAGCACAAAGCAAGCACAGATCTCTCCTTTCCCTTACAATATCGTTTGGATTTCAAGACTTTTCCAGTTCATGTTCTCCTGAAGTATAGCATCCAACAACTTTTCAAAAGCCAAAAGGCACAATCTGCTCCAACAGCACCATTTTAGAAGCACTGAGCATGGGGGGAGGTAATTTCCTTGTGACAGAGCTGTCAACAGAGCAGCTGTTTGTAACATCACAGCTTGGCAAACCTTCTCATATTTAAGTGCTTTCCCTTTTGGCTTTGCTCTACACTTCCCAGCTCCAGAGGGCCAGTTTCCTGGTACTGGAGTGTTGCTTTGAATGGGTATGAAAGGGGGGATACTGCAGCAGAACAATTATCAGCCAGAAGGTAATTACAGGTGGCCATAGGTGCAAGAGCGATGGTGGCACTAGATAAAATTCGGGGAAGGCAAATAGGTGATAGTCTGAGGTGGTCATGCCCCAAGGAGACCCACAGGATTGTCTGGCAGTCATGAGAAGGGGTGCCCAGTAAGGTGTAAAACATATAAGAACTTCATATACTCTGCTAATGCAAAGTCCTCATGAGTTGTGGTGTGCCTGTCCGGAAACAGGAATGAAAGGAGCTGCACATGGACTCCTGCAAAGACTGGCTGCGCAAAGCTGCTACATTAGGCAGATATGGTCTTTCATGATGCTGACCAAGCAGAAGCTCAGATGATAAATTAAGCCCTCCCCTACAAGTGGTTTTGGGCTGTAATCCCTGAACACCACATTGCTGAGAGGGCAATCTTAGCACATTTATCCTGTATTTTGCCGTACCAAAATAAAATTCTAAAAGTTCTTGTTCTTCAGAAGAGCCTAAGATGGAGCCTGGGTGCAGCTTTGGCAGAGCTGTCCCCCCCATCCCCTGTCTCCCCACCCGTATCCATCCTCTGCAGCCTCTTCGCTTTCAGCCGCAGTCTCCAGAAGCAGCTCCCTTCTGCCCACCCAGCACACGGCAGCGAGAGGCGTCAGGGCTCGGATGCAGAGGGATGACCAGCAGAGGGACACAGGTGCTGCCCACTTAGTTTGGGATTCACCTCAGCTAACTTGGAGCAAGTCACCCTCGTCTCCCCCCGCAGTTAGCCAAGAGAAACCAGCAGAGACTGATTCGTCTCGCTCCAGAGCAGATGTCGGGAGGAGATCAGGTGTATCACACCTCGGACGTGCCTGTTTTCCATTCAGTGTGAAGGGAACGTGACAGCTCATCCCGGTGAGGGGCTTGCAGCCGGGCAGCTCAGCCTGACCCAGGGGCTCCCACAGGGCCCACAGGCAGCCCAGATCCCTGATCTCTGCTATGGAAGAACCAATATCAGCCTATCAGTTCCCATTAGCATGTGCCTGCTCCTGTTCCCAGGACTCTCCTCTCCCATATCACAGACAAGTCTTACAGGAGAATCCAAGACTTCCAACAGTGCAGGGGTGACAAGGAAAATGGCAGGACCCAGCTTGAGCAATGCACAAGGACCCTCCAGCCCCGAAAAGTGCCTCTGTAGGGACTGCAGTCCCTGTAGCAGTGACATCCTCCACTCCCCCCTGAAGGAGAAGTGAGTACCTGATGGCAGGGCAGCAGCTGGCTGTATGTGATGCTGATAAAGTCACCCTGCCATGAAGCTCTCTGGGACTTTTATCACTGCTGAAACCCTGTCTGGACAGCAGCCTGCTAATGAGCACCATCAGAGGGACATCACTTTCACAGGGAAAGGCTAAACGGCATGGCAAAAAAAACAACGGAAAACATGAAAAACAGAAACAGACCTCGCTTTGCTTCCAGCTGAATCACGAGCCTCAGGCTGCTGTGTAGATCTGAAGGGTCGGATGGGCATCAGGGCTGACACTTCCCTGGGAAGCCACCGCCGGCCTGTCACTCCACATATCCAACATTTTCTCACAAGCCAGGGTTTCACCAGGACACACAAGCAGATTTCGTCATTATTTGAGAGTGAGACCATCAGGGTCAGGGAAGGCTGTGCTTCATGTGAACTGGTTTGAACCCCAGGAAGACACCCCAGCTTTCAAAATTAGGCAACTTTTCCTGATTTTTTTCCACACCATTTTTAAGTCCTGAGGTGTACACTAAAGCTAATGGGATGAGGCTTGTCTGAAGCCAGACACTCCTACTGTCTTGCACAAAATGGTCTCCTGAGGACAGAGAGAGCACTGCCTTGCTGGCAAGTTGTGCTTGGCTCCAGGACCTGCACTGTCCTCACCTTCTCAGCATTGCTCTGTCAGACATGGGGGAAACTTCCAGCAGCTTCTCACAGAAGCCACCCCTTTACTCCCGTGTATTAAAACCTTGCCATGCAAACCCAATCCAAGCACTTAGCCCAGCACAGCTTGTTGACCTTACTAGTGGTTTTAACAACTTCCATAAAAAGGACTCATGAAGGAAACAAGTAAACAGTCTATTGAAGAACACAAACTTTTAAAAAATCATTCATGCTATTAGCTCTTCATTTTTTCACTCCCTGTATTTAAGTGCCAATTGAACACATGTAGCAAATATCAGCCTGCCAGGCTTGGTTTCTGGCACTGTTTATAACTGCCAACTAATTGTACTGAATGATACATCTACTTGATGTATTTCATATTCAAATAAAAACCAGAACATAAGACGATCATCATGAAAATGTCTGGAATGCATCACAGGAGTGTGAGAGGGATTAATTTATTAATATTTAATGAGTGATTTGAAAAGGTGAAGTGTCTAAAATTGAAAAGCACTGTGAGAACTCTGTTAATGATGAAAGATGCTGGAGATATTTTATTTATGCCATTTGACTGTACAACAGCCAGAACAATGCAGCTCCAAACAAGAATGAAGAGACAGACCCTGCAGTGGAGAGTTTGTATAGTGAGACAGGCACTGGGTCAACTAAATGAACAGCTTTCCTCTCTGGGAGCAGTCTTCTGTGCATCAGAGTGGGTTAAGCATGAGGGTTAATGGAGTGTGTTGCTGGCCATGAGGTCAGGTCCCAGGTCAGCGATTGCTCTCAGCTCTACACTGGGACATGTTCTTGCCTTCCCCCCTGTGTGATGTGAGATGTTCACACTTCACCCATGACCCCAGATTTGGACCTCACCCAATTCCTGCTCCCTCTCCCGGCTCACTGATAATGGGTGGGGGCACTGATGTGAGCACCAAGGTACAGGCATTTGTTGCTCAGATAAGGGCATAGGGAGACTTATACAATGGCTTGGGTCAGGACCTCCACCAAGCTTTTTGCTGCCAGGCACAGCTTTGAGCTGTTTTGTGTAGTGTAGGCTGAAAAATCTCTGCTTTGCATGCCTTGATAATAAATACATATATAAAAATAGATTTGCGTGCACCTCATTTACCGCAAACATTCGAACATAAATCAGATTGCCCACAGGCAACGCACTTAGCAAACGCACACCCATCTGACGTGTGAGTGAGAAATAACCTTCAAAGCTATCAAAGACTGCTATTTGCTTGGGTTAGGAGGCCAAACGAAGGCCAGACCTTCCCTCTGACTACCTGGTACTGTTTTTACTTTGATATAATCTCAGCTGTTCTTATATTGTCCTTTGCAAATGCAAATACCTTCCCCACCTTGGTCTCTTTCAATTTCCAGATGGTTTGCCTATGGGAAAATACTGGAGAAGGCTGATTAAATTTTCTTCCTTCCCTAAACTCTCCTGACTAGTTTTCACAAAGAAAATTACAGACTACACAGAAAAAAAAAAAGATTTCATATTGAATTGAATGATTGAAATTAGCACAAACATAGAGGTGTCAACAGATGCATTGCTTGTCTCTTAGATGTAGTGATGACATGGGTGAAGCATCCACATGGGATGAGGGTAAGTCCTATAACCCTGTCAGCTGATCCAGGACCCTCTTGCTCCCTCTCCCAAGTATGGTTTCCTCTTTCCCCACAGATAGAAACAGACTGTGTTTCCCCCAGAGTAAAAGCACCATGACCAGGTGCCAGATGTCTCCAAGCCATCCCACACAGAAGCAGACAGGGGTTTTGTGCCACCATGAGCTCTATGTCAAACCATCACCACTCCAGTTTTTACCCTGTTGTATTCCCCTCCTTCACACAGCTCCCTGTGATAGCTCCTCTTGGACCAGGGGTCAGCTGAGGAAGTGAAAAGCAGCTTATTACTGTTGAGAAGTATCTACTATCAATACTGTATAATCACTCTTTCAGAGGATGGAGCTGAGCACTGTTAAAACACAGGCTCTGGGTTCATGGGTTCAGTTTGATTTTGCTGTAGACTTTACATGAGCCAGGACAAGATGCTTCTTCTAAACTCACTTGCATTAGCAGGGAGAAGAAGGTACTTTCTTTTCCATTTTGGTTTATTTAGGTTATAAGAGTCCAAAGGTTATGAAATATGAGGGCAAAGTGTCTCACATAGTGCCTTTTGGTATTAGTATTGTCACTATGAAAGAACGTGCTTGCATAAATGCATACAGTCTTACACACACAGACAAGTATTTTAGTGTGGTTTCCAGAAAGAAAAGCAGCCCCTAATGAGCGTCCTCAGTGAAGAACAAGCTGTGACCTGAGCCCAGCACAGAGGCAGAAAGGGAAAGAAGAGCTTCTGGGGGGCGATGATGGACCCTGCTGCTCCCAGGAATGGTCCCTGCCCTGGGGTGTCACCTGCACCCTCACTTGGATGTCATTCCTACAACAGGAATTCACACAGCTGGTGTTCACCCTCACATTCTCAAAATTGCATGGGGGACTGGAAGAACTTGGTCATTCTCCATCACCCTTGAAACACAACTGAAAGTAAGTTTTCCCATACCACCAACTGTGGAGCTGGGCTCCTGGGTCATATTTTTATTGGGTTCGGGCTATAGAAATCTTCTTCATCATATGTTCATTCATGCCACATATCAATTGAGTGTCTTTCAGCAGCTACAGGTTCATTCCCTTTTCTCTAAACTTACATGTGAACTCTCTATTACTCGTATACTCACTAAATGATATCACTTAATAGGTTCTCTTTGCCTCTACCACATTTCCATAACTTGTTCTTTAATCTTCCTTTGATCCTGAATACCAGAGAGATTTATATGCAATTTATTCTTACGTTGTTGTACTTGTTTAATCTTTCATTTTCAGTTGGATTCATTTTCAAACAAGAGGCTTGTTATAGGTTCAGTTTGCTGTTGACAGTTGGGACCAACCTGCTCTTTCTGAGACAAGTTTCCATTATTGTGTTTTATCTTTATCAGTTTCCTCTCAACATACATTTAATTCAAGGGCTCCGAGCAATCCAGTGTAACTTCTTTCTGCCTTCACATGGAGATTGGGGTTTTCCCTTTCTTGGCACATGTTTGATTAGACCTTCTTGCTCTAAAGGCAAAAAATATGACATCCCTTTTTTTCATCACAGGCAGTTTGCTGGTGATCCATAACATCAGCTCCATTTCTTTTCCCTTTGCTTTGATCAATGAATGCAGCTCCCTTTTATCCTTTTTTTTTTTTCTTGCTTTCTTGCAGAGCAAGTTATCAACAAATTTAATGCCTTAGGAGTGCCTTGTCCTGGTAGGTTTAACAGATGATAAGGGGTGTCTGAATCCATCTCTTGCAGAGGTACCCAAATTAAAGGCTCCAGCTGCCCTCATAGTTGAACAGATTATTGAAGGAACCAATTTGCTCCCTGGGAAGATCGTTTCCATCTGTCCACCTGATTCTTCAAAACAGAAGAAGGAAGAGATAGCAGCTGGCCAGCCCCCCATGTGATGCTGGCCAGATAACTCACTGAGGACGCCGCAGAAGGTGATCCATGAGTGAACAGTTTCCCAGAGTTTATTTTGGATCAAAGGAAGGAGGTCGCCTTTGGGAAGAAGCTGTGGTAAATGAAGCAAAGACAGAAAAACCCTCCCCAGCTGAGATGGAGACAGCCCACACCTTTTTAAACTATATCAGTCCCTAAAGAGCCTTGGGTTCACTTTGAAATCTGAGATCAGCCCAGATTTTGCCATCAAATAAGGCTTGTTAAAAAAAAAAAAAAAGAAATAACCAAAGCTTCCAACTCACATGAATATGATTTGGTCCAGGACCTTGCTGAACAGACACCCTGTGGATAAATGGCCTTTGTGATGGGGAGTGACCCTGAAAATCACAGTGCTTCACCCCCAGGTCATACACTCAGTCCAGGGAAACTGAGGCAGGGGGACAGCCCTGGGCACCGAGTCACTCCCAGACACACTGCAGGGACACAGCCCTCCAAACCACCGGCTGCACCACATGGTCAGAGCCAGCGCTGCCAGGTCTCTTGGCAGCTCCCTGTTGCCTTTCTGACTCAGAGCTGCTATAAATACAGCCTGGCAAGATGGAGCTCCCTGGCAGCTCTGGGGGCCCGGTGAATCAACACTTCAGCAACCTTGCTGATGCAGGAAATATCAAATACTTTCTGGGAGAAAAAAACCTGAAAAGCGGAAATTCTCAGGAAAAAGAAACTGTCAGCTAAGATGGAGGGAGTGTATCAGTAATTTAAGTACAAAAAGAAGTGTTACAATACTCTCAGTTTAGTTTCACTTCTCAGAATCTGGATTTCTTTTAAAGGAAAAATCAGAAAGTGAGGCAACTAAAAAAAAAAATTTCCTCTGCATTGTAGTGGCGCCATGAGGAAAAAAACATGGGAGAAAAAAGCCCATCTAGTGTCTCATTAAAATAGATTTAATCTCATCTGAGACCACAGATGCTAAAATGATTTCATCATAATTGTATTGTTATGGAATGACTGTGCCATGTAATCTTCAGTCTGAATTTCTCAGCGTTGCAATGTTTGATTATGAGGGGGAGGAGGTTCAGCATTAATTTTTCCATTCAACTTTGAAGAGGTGTAAGTAGGTAACAGAGAAAGGGATGTCTAATGGCAATACGTGCAACTTTTGTAAAGTTGGAGACATTTAAAAAAAGCAATTTGGTAGAAGACTGGATGTTTTACAGCCTTTTAGTCTTCTATTTTGTTTCCCAAAGTTGAGGGAAAGAAAAAAAATAAATCTTCCTTTTCAGACCTGCACTGCATTCCCAGCTCATCTGAGCTCCTGCAGAGCCTTCTGGGGTGTCCCTGAGGGACCAAAGTGGGCTCACGGGAAAAGCCAAACATGGCTCTCATCTGAAATCAAATTAGGGCTTCACAGTCTATTCACAGTCCAGCTGCAGACCCTGAAAAGACTTACCAGCTCTCACAAATGCAGATTTTTATGTAAAATAGAAAAGCAGCACTCTAGGCCACAGGAGCTCCAACAGCAGTGGGAGGTGGGGGGTATCACCTTCTTCTGTGGGTGGGGAGCTCAAAGGGCTGACAGGACTCCAGCACCTGGGTGTCATGTGCATCTCCAGTTTGCTTAAGGCTGCACTGGGTTAGGATCATCCCTGAACAGGAATTGCAGCTCCTCCCCCAAATCCCATATCAGCACATCAGAGTGAAATCTGTCTGGAGATAACCAGGAAGCTAAAGGGCATTCAGCTGTGTTCCTCCTTATCTGGACTTGCACAGGGAGGCCAAACCAAATGAGACCCTCGGTGCACAATTAATTTGTTCTGTCAGCAGCAAAAACAATTAAACCTGGATTCCTACAGACTTGCCTCTGAAGCCTCACACGGAAAGCCAGCAGATCTCCTCCTACAGCAACTTCTACACAGAATCTCCTTCACCGGGGTCCCTCCTGTCCTCTGCACTTTTTCCCCTTGGGCACTCCACGGTGATGCTCCCATCATGTGCCATGTGCTTACTTCTGTCTTTTGGGAAAAGCTCAGGACATGTAGCAGCCAGAAGCCTTGTGGGGGTGTTCATGGGCATTGACTCAGCTCTCCATCCTCAATGCAGTCTCCTGCTTTTATGAAACTTGCAGGAATTTCATAGCTTGAAGACCATTAGCTGCCTGACAAAGTTTGTTGACATTGGCCAGCAGATTGAGGAAGGCAGGGGGCCTGGGCAGACGGACTGTACAATGGCAGAAGCTTTGTTGTCTCCGGGCCTCGGGCTTGTAACCAAATTATCAAAGAGAAAACTCAACTATTTCCTCAGGATGTGTGACTTGGACAGGAATCAGGTGGGCCTGATCATGCTGTGAATGAAGGAGAGGGAAGGCATCCAGCTCCGACATGGAGCAGCCGGGTGGGCTCGTGCATTCCTACAGAGGCTTTGTACTGCCCTTTATCCCTTCTCGCTGGTAAAGCCCTGTAACCGGCAGCAGTTTGGAGTGTTAAACAATAAACACTCAAAATGGTGACAGAAGGAGAACAGCTTGATCAGAGCCTGCTGCTGCCACTTAATCTGCCTGCTGCAACTTCTGTTGTTGCTATTTTGGCTGCTGCTTCTTCCATATTGTCTGTTGCAGCATGTCCAAGAAAGCCAGGCTATTGATCCTATACTCAGATGTACCAACCTCAAGAAAAGACCCAGCAGGGAAACACCAGCACAGCATTCAAGTGTGAAAATTGTCCATTCCCAGGTACCTACTTTGGTTGCTGTCATTCAGGATAGTCCAGATCTGCAGTGCTGTGATTTAAAATAGTTCCTACAGAAATAAAGAACTAGAGAAGATCAGGGCACTAGCTCGTTCTTCAGGCTTTGAGGAGCCTTGCAAGGGGAGCAAAGCCCTTGCTACGTTCTCCCAGAGGCAATAAAGATTGTTCCTTATGTTGACTTCTGCAAATCCAGGAGGAAGCTTATACCTGAAAGTCAGACTCTGCTCTGCTTTTCAAACACAGAAAGAGTTATGTTCTAGGGAAAACACATTTCAGACAGCCCTGAATCAGCAAGGTCCTCAAAGCCTCCCGCATGAAGATTTCAGAGCTGCTTTTTATTCTGCATTGTGTTTTTATATCACACTCTTCATATTTTGTCACAAACAATCTGCCTCTCCCTCTCCTTGTCCAGATCTCCATCACAAAACCCCTGACATACACATCTGCTCTGAAGCTACAATCATCTGTTGTTCCTTGCCAGGCCACTGTATGCATAGTGCCATTGTGTGGAGGAGTGGGGTACTATTTGTGTGTCAGGAGCATACACTGCACTATGCCAGGGAACCACTGCTGTCCCTGGGACTCCTTCAGTGGTGGCAGCAACAGATCCAGGAGGTGCTTTTTCTGGGGGAGGGGGAATAAGCATTAGCAGTGGTGAGCTTTGTTGAAAGGCGTGCTTTAAGGAGGAATATGAGTGAATGAAAGGAACTGTTGCCCTCTAAACGAGGAGAGTAAGATGCCTAAATTTACACAGTCTAGCAAGGAGGGCTGTTGGGAGCTTGCTGGTGCTTGGATGGTAAATATTCACTTCTCCACTAGAAGCTCTTTCCATTTGCATCAGTCAGCCTTCATGTGCCACTACTGTAGTGCCCAGCAGAACCCTGCTAGGAACAAGCCTCAAAGGATGCATCAGAGACAGATTCCAGCCTGGGATAGAGCCCCAGAGGGGCTTTTGGTGATGGGAGGCTGGGAGGAGGCACAGCAGCAGTGAGATATCATATCCTGCCAAACTTTTACAGAGAGCAGACAGGCACCAGGCTCTGGGACGATGCGTGGGACAAACAGCTTGGGCCAGATGAAGGAAAAGCGCCCCCAAGTAAGCCATGAAAAGGCAAGGGAGAGAAGCTGTGGGGTAGGAAGTAGAGAAGGTTTTGCAGAATGAACATCTAAATTTGAAGAAAAGAGGGCAGAGATCCAAAGGTTTATTGACAGTTAAATAGCATTCTCCTCAGTTAATTAGTTTCATAGCTACTCTTAATAATACATCAAGTGAGCTGAAAAGCTTGCCAGTAATACTAGAAAATGCATGGAAAATGCTACCAGCAGACACTGCCTTATTGAAAAGCTTCTGTGTTTTAAATATCCATCTGATAAATCCCTGTCATGCTTCAGGTGAGCTGCACAATACAGTCCACGGAATCTACTTTGCACATTTTTGATGTCAGAAGAAAATGAGGGTTGGATGGTAGGATTCACGTCTAGATGCTTCTGGATTTTGTCCCAACACACATCTCTACCTCTTGTATCCTTCCAGGCTCATTCTTTGTAAAGGAGGGTAGTGTTTTGGGGCTATCCTGGCTATGTGACTTTTAAAACAACATAATCCTGAGATTACGGTCAAGGCCTCTCCAAAGTGAAAGGTGTCTCACAAGACCTGAACAGTAATACCCTCAACAGCTCACTCTCACAAGAGTACCCAACCAGTGCCATCCAAACCATTGGCTTCTGAAATCTTGGCTCATGGGGACAGTTTTGTCAGAGCATTTTCATTTAAAAAAACAGAGAAGGAAGAAAACTGTAAAAATACATTTCGGGAATAGCTTATAGAAACCCACCTTAATCCTAAGTAAGACTGATGGGTTACTACCTGCAGTGCAGCGAGGGGGGTCTGCATTTCTGGGATAATTTGTGCTGCTCTGCAGCAAGCCACTGCTGAGGTTCAAAACGAGAAATGTGGAGGACAAATTCCCAGAGTCAGGCATAACCTCCACTTCTGTAAGTGATTAGTGCTTTTCACTCAGGACCAACACTGGAGAATTTCTCTGCAAATGCCGTTTTCCTTCGACTACCTTCCCGACTGCCCGTTCACGGACACCTGCAGCGGGGAAGTGCATGGTGCTGGCACACCATATGGCCATCGCTGCTCCTTGCTGCTGCACATCAGCTGTGCAAGGAAGCCAGCCTCAGGGCATTTTTCAGCAGGACTCTGCCTGATTCTTTTGCAACCCCAGAACACATCTTGGATTTCTCTGCTGCCACTTGCCCCAGGATCTGTAAGGGAAGTGCTCACTGCAACAGATGAGTGACAGCTATGGAGACCCAGCAGATGACACGGTGCAATCACTCTGGTTTCCTGCAGCTTGCTCTGCCTGACAGCGTTCTTCCACCTATCTCTTTTTGGTCTGACCGCTGCCTTTCTCGGCATATCACAGCACCTGATATCAGCCTGGGACAAGAGTGTAACCTGACTCCCAGCAGGAGGATCTCCAGCAATGCCACAGCCATCCAAACAGGGAGGCAACCCCTGTTTCACATCTTTATCACTCACAGCATGAGAGCGGCTCAGAGGCGTGTAACAGGCAGTTGTTTGTAGGTTTTTTCCAATGCTTGGACTTGGGAAACACTTTTTTTCTCTTCTACCCTCCCCAGGTGAAGGTTCCTCCACACGTGGGGTGCCTGTGGCAAACACCCCCATCTTTGGGTTTGAAACAGTATAACAAGCATCACCAGGCACCAAAGCCCAGCAAAAGCCAGGAGAGACAGACTCAGGGAAACCTACTGACCTTCATAGCACCCCAGAAAGCCTGTCTGGGCATCCTGGGGCTGTCAGTGCTCCTCTAACACTACTGGAAAGTGCAGCTGAAGGGTGGCCAAGGGCAGGGACAGTAGCCAACCACCCTGTCCAAAACCGCTGTCTCTGGAGCTGGCAGAGTACCCTGATAGCTTGCAGGATGCTGAGACCTGCTCACTTCGTTGGGGTACAGTTTGGTGTTAGATTCAATAACACCTGAGATACCTCCGAGGCAGAGCAGAGCAGGGAGCAGGGAATTTCCCAGTGCTAATTATCGAGCAGTTGTTAGCCAGAACGGCTTCCCCTGCCAAGGGATTAGGCAAAGCATTGTTTCTCACTCAATAAATCTTTACAACAAACGCCTAATTCTCCAGGCACCACGTATGAAAATTAATCCCGATACCCCCTTCCTTTTTTCTCATCACAGGGGTGTTTCCCTGCCACCACTTCCCCCAGCCCAAGGCTGTAATGCCAGTGCAGGACTGGGCAAGGTGCTCTGCCAGTGAGCAGGGCTGGTGGTGACAGGGAGGGGACAGTGGTGGTGCCCCTGCAGAGGCTCAGGACCTCACGTTGCCTCTGGCTCTCTGGATGCATCAAGAAGATGGAAAGGCGGTTTTCATCTTTGAGTGGTGTCATTAACATGACTTTGCTAATTCGCTGCTGAGCATGTTATAAATGCTCAGAAATACTGAATGGGAGAGCCATGGTGGGAATTTCAGCACAAGGAGAATTTCCTGGCTCTGCAATCCGTGCATCCTGAAGAGGAGCTGGAGGATGCAATACCACTGTGGGGGCATCCAGTGGGCCAAAGGGTCTTTCAAACCACGCTTGTAGAAGGAGCCAGGAGCCACGTTTGAGCAGAGAGGCAAACCCCATTGTGCTATGGGACCTCAGAATCAACTCTCGTTCCTACAAGTTGCCAGCCCCTGGAGGGAAGCAGAGAAGCTGTGCCCTCTCCCTAATTCCCACTCTGAGGAGAAGGCAGGAGCTTGGGCTGGGTTTTAACCAGGACAACAGAGCAGGCCTACAGTGCTGCTGCATAATTCCTGCCAGTTCCCCAAGTGTCAGCATATCTCACAGCCACAGACAAGAGTATCATCCCCAGTGCCGTTTTTCACCCTGCTGCATTGCTTTCAGCCCAGCCTTCCTGCTCAGCCTCGGGGAAACAGAATCATAGAATGATTTGGGTTGGAAGGGACCGTAAAGATCATTCAGTGCCAACCTTCCACTAGACCAGGTTGCTCAAAGCCCCAACCAACCTGGCCTTGAACATTTCCAGAGATGAGTTATCCACAACTTTGCTCTGAAACCTGTTCCAAGAACTCTCTTCTCAACATCTGCCTGTGGAATGTAGCTGGCACACCCCACTTGGACATGTCTCAACCCCAAGAGAAGTGAAGGGCACATTTCTCTCTGTCCACAATCTCAGAAAGAGAGAGAAGGATTGGGCAGTGTGGGACATAGGAGCATCAAAGGCACTGTCACTTTTATGAGAATTGCTTTATTAACAAGGCCCTAATTCATGCACAAAGTGGCTTTTGCCCTGTTGTGGAAGGTATTTCCATCCAACAGTCTAAGAGACCAGAAGAGGGCTGGAATGAGGACAGCGATGTGGGATTTCACACCCAGGCACATCTCAGCAGTGCTGAATGCTCCCTGACTTCCAGCTTGCATGAGTACTGTCACAGCGAGGAGAACCAACAGCCAGGAGGTTCCTGTCCTTCCTCACATGGCTGCTGCCCATGCAGTGCTGTGCAGTGTTTGCTCACAGGGTGTTTGCTGTTCCCCTGTATCCTGTTCCAACACCACCTCTTCCAGCATCACCATTTCCCATTCATGACAGAATCAGGGTGATTTTTCCCCACCACACACAAGCGTTTCCACACAGCGACACCCTTGAGTCAGCACATGCAATCCTCCCTCAGCAGTGCTGGGACTGTCAATCTTCTCACACCTGCTAAGTGATAGAGTGCTTCTCCCAATTTACTTATCCATCATTTTTATTGAGAAATCTGCTCTAGTCCCACACAGTTATATGAGTTAATGGAAGGATGATTAGGGGATTCTGCGGGAACGAGCTGTGATTTCATGCACACTGGTGCAAAGCCAGGACTACACTGCACCATTTCCAGCACAGCTGCTCTAAGCAGGATTCAATCCCTTTTGCCATGAGTTTCTAATTATTTGTATCCTCCTTTGCTTGTTTTTATAATTTTAAATATCTATGTGTAGTATTTTTAAAGCCATCTGGGCGATTATTGCAGTGTTCCTGAGCAGGGAGAATACTGTGCCAATCTGTTTACATCAGAGAGCATCTCTTCCTGATTAACTTTTCTGGTGCCAGTTTGATCCCTACTAAGTCATGAGGAGGTCATTGCTGCTAACACCCCAGTAAAGGCAGGGAAGAAGCAGGCTCTCAGTCAGCAGAAACACTGCAGCACATAAACAGAATCATTTAAAGAACACATCAAGGTAAAAAAATTGTGAAAGTTCTCCAGTGAGTCCTGTTTCGTTAGGAGGTGAAGCCTGGGAAAGGACATCAGTAAGCTTCTGAATACCCCAAGTCCCAAAGCACTTCAGCACCTTAAACCACGTGTGGGAGCTTTCACAAAACATCTCCTATTAAAAAATCTTCTAGGGCTTAAAGGCACACTTGACCTCTGAGGTTTAGAGAGAGCCAGCTTTTCCTCTGCAAAATAGAGATCAGTGGCTTTCTGATCTGAGCATAGGACAGGGGGCAGTAATAAGGACCAAGAAGAGGGCTTGGGGGTTTTAAAGAGCATCGTGAGGGCTGCAGTGAAACTCCAGTGATGTCCCTGAGGTAGTGCCAGTTTAGCCTTAGCAAGGGATGCTGCACAGTCAATGAGAAGTCCAAAGTCTTACCTAATTTACAAGACATTTTAAATGTGTGTGTTGAAAGGCACTGAGGGACATTCCCATCTCATCAGACCTCGTGTTAGTGGAAGCTGGATAAATGCTTGCTCACCAAGAAGGGAATAGCATATCACCCCTGACATCCTTAATCACAACCAGCCCTGGAAAAATACCTACAAGGCACCTGACAAGTATGTTCAGTGCACAATAAACATCAGCTGCTCCTTTCATACATTCACTCGTTCTGCATCCCTGTTCCTCTGGTCTTGTTGAAGCAGGGCTGGGATTTTGCCTCAGAGCTGATAAAGAAACCAGATCCTTCACCAGCTGCTGGCTAGACCTGGGGACTAGGTAAGCAATTAGCAAGTCCCTGTCCAGTGCCTGGCCTGCTATCTCATCATCCTCTATGTGCTACAGCAGGAGAAATTCGAGATGGTTCAAGAACCTTTTAATCTAGAGAAAGCAGGAGAGATTTGGAGAACAAGCCTTTGCCACGCACAAGCCCCTACAAACTGCGTCAAATCTGTCTCAACCCAAGAACTGCTGCACTGTGGCTTTGACATTCAAGTGGCTTGTTTAGCACATATATATCACAAAACTCCAGGAACTGAACTGTCTTTAAATGACAATTGATTAAACATTCAAGCTATATAAAGTACTGAAGCATTGTAAATACATTTTAAGGGGGGGAAAATCTTTGAAATTCACTTTAAGCTTTCTTTTCAATTATTTATCACAGAATCTCAGCCCCATTAAAGTCAGGCTTAATGGGCTTGTTTATATATTACAGAAAACATTCTGCTTTTAATTGCCTGCTGAAAGGCTCTTACACCAGCTTCTCTCAGTTTTGCATTACTTAGCTGGAAGGCAGGAGCCCAGCAAGGGAGAGGTGGGCAAATCCCCTCTGCACCTACATCTTGGGATGCTGAGTGGGGATGAAACTCACCCACAGAGATCAACCTGTCTCTTGAGAGGCTCTTTTGCTGGTGAATTCACCCCAGCTCTCCTCTCTGGTCAGGTACCACATAAGAAGACCAGATCAAGAGGGCAATATTCAATTTTGTCATAGACCCCTTACCTCCATGGGTCTTATATCCATATCTATTCCCCTGGTATGGAATTACTGTGCCTGTGGCTTCTGTTCCTGAGATCCCTCTTTTTATCTCTTCCTACTGCTGTAAATGATCAAAGTTGTTTCCATGAGGGCTGACACACTGGGAGCCCCATCACTCTTCAGAGCTGGGAGCCCCCCAGCCCCATAGCAGCACTTTTGGGGGTGTTGGATGTTGGCTGTATCCTTCTTCTGTTTAAACACAGCTGAAGAAGATGCATCATTAATTCAGAAAATGAAGTGTATCCTCACCTTTAGGAGCAACTCCCTGAGAACTGGGAAGGGAAAAGTTTTTTGCTGGCATGCACTGGGGAAGTTCTAGAGTAGCATAAATATCTGGGTGGGTAGGAAATGTCACTGTTGGGAGAAGAAAGGGAGGGGACGGGAGGGGAGGGGAGGGGAGGGAATACAAACTGAAACTAAATTAAATAAAAACATCCAAGTTTCCTTTCTCTGACACTTGGGCTTGTCTGATTTTATCATCCTCTCCCCATGTTAGGAACTCAGAATATTTTGGGTCTGTATCTGCAGCAGGTCACAGAATCACGTCTGCAGTATCAGTGCAGTATTGTAGCCACCAATATTCCCCCAAGGACCTTGAGCAAGGCACAGTATTTCAGACTATCAAGACATCAGTAGACTGTGTTCTCTATGTGAGGACTACAAGTGAATATGTACTCCTGTGCATGGTCCTGGGGCCATTTATGACCCTGCTGATCAGAGCACCTTGTCTGACTTGTCTTGAGGGGAGAAGACAGAGAAATTCTTACTAAAAACACATACCACACACAGAGACAACCAGCCTTGTCTGTCATTACCAATAGTAAAGTAATGAGTTCACATAAAGGCTGTGTGAGGAAAAAAAAACCCCACCAACTTCCCAGTTTCTTATTTTCAAGCCACTTTCAGCACCAGTGGTTAGCTGAAAGATGGAAGAGTAAGTTCTCTGAATTCACTTCAGAGAAACAGCTCCAGTTTCTTCAGAAGTTTGATTCTTAGTTACCTAAAGTTTGGAAGAAAAAGGAGAGTTGATGTCATAATGACTTCTGGATTTTATGCTGAAATTACATTTTTGGCGCTGCTAAATCCTTTTGTGTGCTATGTGGGATATAATGTAATACTCATCAGAGGCAGGCAGCAGGGAGGTTTACTGGCACTAAAATCAATAGGCACTGAATAAAATGGCTCCAAATGGTTTAGGATCATGTACACATCTTCTTTTGTAAGCTTAAAACCATTTGGAGAGGCATTAATTCATTAAAGGCCTCTTGAAGAATGTCATCATACTGTGTAGTCTATGCATATCAAGAACATCATAGATTGTGGCTTTTATTAAGGAGGGTGGAGAATATAATTCTTCCTGGAGTACAACAGGCTTTAAAATATGGTGCACTTTGAGATCAAAACAATGTTTATAGCAATGTAGTTACTAAATATTTTATCATGTACAATATAAAACATAGTGCATCCTGGAATGTGTGTTTATGGTACTGAAGTAGCCACTAGATTGTCAGATCCATTACAAACCACCATATGGAGTTTTTTATTTGTTTTCATTTCCTCTAGCTGTTTCGTTGTTGTTTTTGTTATTTTATTGATTGCATGATATTACAATCTATTTTTATATAGAGGTACCAACCCAAAGCTCAATGCCTTTTCTCTCAAACATCTCAAACATGCAATTAGCATGTCTGACCTTATTCATACATTTCTATATGGTCATTTATACTTTCATATGGATAATGGGATTGAATCCCTTACTAGGGGGGAGGTGCAATATGTTTCCATTAAAAGGGAAGTAGTCTGCACGTAACTGGGGACTGCCTCTTGCCTCACCCTACACAGGCCTGCAGCTGAAAATATTGCTGTGGCACAGAAGGTAAAACCGAGAGCTTCTTGCTCTGAACATGCTGCTTGATGGAAATCAAGGTGACTCAGGGACTCTAGTATGGACCATGGTCACAGGAGCCACACTAACATATTGCCTCCTGGGGACACCTTATGGCACCTTCCAGTCCCTACAGGGTCTGCAAGAAAGCTGGAGAGGGACTTCTTACAAGGATATGTAGTGACAGAACAAGGGATAATGGCTTTAAACTGAGAGACGACAGGTTTGGATTAGATATTAGGAAGAAATTCTTTACTGCAAGAGTGGTGAGGCACTGGAACAGGTTACCCAGAGAAGTTGTGGATGCCCCATCTCTGGAAGTGTTCAAGGCCAGGCTGGGCAGGGCTTTTAGTAACCTGGTCTAGTGGAATGTTCCCTCCCCATGGGAGGAGCTTGGAACTAGATGAACTTTAAGGTCTCTTCCAACCCAAACTATTCTATCATTCTATGGTAACCTATCCAAATCTGATTATGACAGGCCATTCCCTCACCTGGTGCAGGGTGGCATCACCCTGCAGACAAGCAGTGAGGCTACACCAACACATGTCAGCTGAAGAGTCAGCCCAGTGTGTGTCCTTTTCAGATTTACCTCTGGGCGTTATTTTGGCTGCTGAGCACTCCCTCACATTTTAGCTACAGCACATCTGCTGTGGGGTGTGTGGAGCAGAAACTCCACGTGCTGCTTTGGCAGCAGAGAGGACAGGATCTGCAGTGGCCACGTGTGCAGCAGCCAGGGGAGCACAGGCAGTGGTGTCAGCGAGGCAGGGAGCCAGCTCTCCCCCTGGAGATGTGATCGATCCAGGAGCTCAGCATGTGAGGGCTGCTTTGATGTACAGGCGCTTTTCCTGGGGACGGGATGTCATATGCAGGAAGGGACAGCCCTGTTCCTCTCCCCTGCCTGTCAAACCACAACAGAGAAGTTGACCATTAATTGACTTAAAATAAGACCCTTCCTTTAAAACAGATGTATCCACCTAATATTTCAGTATTAACTACAGACATCAGTTCTGCATAGCTTCTGAAGTTCACAACGCTACCAACACCAGGAGGAAGGACTGCTTTCCCTGTGCCAAGTGCTGTGCTCTGCTGAGACACAGCTGGCTTCACACCACCCTGGAAACTTCCCCATCTATGCCATTTAATGGGATAGCTTAGGGGCAGCGAGGAGGCATATCCAGTTCTTTATGACTGTAAATCACAAATCATGGGCATCGAATTACGTCAGCCACAACCCCTCTGCCCAGACCTGAAATGCATGAATGATGGGCATGAACACAGCACATGGTGTGGTCAGAGAAGCCTGGCAGTGAGGGTGACTCTTCATGGTCACCTAGAGCTGGTTCCCAGGCTGCCTTTTTCCACCTTATTTTGCATAGGAAAGGTTTCTGCTGGCATGCAATGGGGAAGTTCTAGAGTAGCATAAATATCTGGGTGGGTAGGGAATGTTACTGTTGAGAGAGAGGAGGGGAATACAAACTAAAACTAAATTAAATTAAAACCATTATTAAATGAAATACTGTTATCATTCTAAAAACTAGGAAATTTGGACAGTAAAATTTACTACGTTTGATCAGGACGGGTGGGTAAAAGTGAAATTTGCAGTTTTGTCCTCATTACACATGTTTGGCAGACCCCTCTCATGAAGACTTGACAGAATTGAGGATGGAATTTCCTGTTGTTGCTAGATGGAGGAACCCCTAAGTAAGAGCATTTTGGCTCAATTACATTTTGCAAAAAATATCTGCAAGGATCAGTTTCTACTCCTCCACAGACTAAAAAATTAATTAGGAAATGTCTGAAACTGTCCCATAAACATATCCTTACACTTACCCTTTTTCATAGTTTTGGTTCTATTTTTTAATTTGCAAGAGCAAAATACATGCACTAAGGCTGGAGTTAGTGGTACTTGCACCACATCCAGCAGCCTCACTGCATCACCCAGGCCCACTTGCCTTTGCAAGGAGGGAAGGGCCCACACAAAAGCACAGCAAACATGAAACAGGGATGAGGAATCACATCCTGCAGGTAGAGGAGTGGCAGTGAGGAGAAAGGCTAGTTATCTGTGTGAAATTCCTGGGCATCTTCCAGCAACTGAAGTTCAAAGAAAAATACATTATTTGAGAAAGCTTTGAAATATTCATTGAAAGGTACAAAAAATTGCTACTCAAATTCCAGGGCCTTTTCCCTGTTAATTGAAATGCTAAACGAGTTTCTGCCTGTCCTGATTTTTCCACCATTTTACCTGTTAGCAGAAAAACATTATCCTCCATGGAATAAGCTTCAAGACATTCCCAACCAAAGAAGAGTTGAAACTTCAGGATTTATTTCATAAATATTAATATTTACATACCTAATAGATTTCCTCTTTCCTTTACAGAATATATATTCAGGTGTCTGAAAACACAAACATTCTGGGGTAGAAAATCACTGCTTTTTTCTTTTCATATAAATTTGATATTGGATTGCACTGTGTTTTCTATAGGGCTGAAAGCTTCCAGCTCCCACTAAGTTCAGCTGAAACCACAGTGTCCTCTAAAAACATTGTAAAGCAGCCCATGGCATGGGTGGGTGGTGGGGTGGGCTGGCACAGAGAAGTGCAAGGACTGCAAGGTAATGGCTGACAGTGTGCTCCCATTCAAGATGCTGAAATAAGTGTCCCCTACAATGGTGTGTCTCACTCTCAGCACTCTGCCTTCCCACCTGCTGTGCATTAAAGAGTCCGGGGCTTAAGCTCTTGGTAATGCTGTCTAGAAGGCTCTCTGGTTTATCCATTTGGTGTCTGGGGAGCTGTGCAATGACAAGTTGATCACTGCTCCACTTGGGTGGAGCACCAGAGGCTGTGGGATGCAGGGGAAGGTGTGTTCAGCCATTCTTCGATGGTTGCTGTCTCTCACCTGGCCAGGATGGGAAGGTTTCCTCCTGATGACACTGCAGCACACCCAGATGGGAGAAGTAGTTTGCTCTGATAAAGCAGATTGACCCAGGAAACCAAGGTGGATGTTTTCACTCCTCCTGCAAAACACGTCTCTATCACTGCTGGCTTCCCAAGTGTGGCCCAGAATGATGCAGAGGAAGAACAGACACTGTGGATTCACAAGTGTGTGCTTACAATAAAGACACTTTGAGGGGTTTCTCTACTGGTGTTTATCCCTGCTCTCAACTGGCACTTTAAATCCTTGCAGGGCAGGATCCTGTCCTCAGTTGCCTTTGGCCTGTGTCTGCTGCCTCCCAGTTACTGGTGTTGAGGGTCCCTCTGAGCATAAGCTAGATTTTAAGCACAGGCTCAAATTCCAGTGAGTATAAGCATGAGTGAACACTGGCTCAGCCACGCTGCTCCGGAGCTTCACTAGAGAAGTATCTGCAGTAGGTCTCCTTGCGGAAAAGAAACTGCACCATAACGTCTCATCTCCTCTCAAGGGAAATGCAAAGCAATCAAGCCATTTAAGAATATATTTCAAGCTCTTCATAGCAGGTGTTAGACACTATTCTTCGGCTGCTGACAGGAAATGTGTGTGCAATTCTCCTAGGTACCACGCTCAGAGTACGCTTCTTAAGGGCTTGATGCTTAAAAAATTCTGCAAAGTGTAAATGGCTCTCATAAAATCAGATAGTAAATTGTCTTAGCTGTTTGTCCTGAAAGTGCTCAGCCAGCTGGGTCCTCCCTCCACATCAGAGCCAGCCAGTCAACACAGTGCAGGGCCGTAATGAAACATTGGGAACAGACTATTCCAGGCTAGGAGCTCATCTTAGGAAATCTTTCTAAAGAGAAAACGGAGTTGAGACTTCCATCAGCTGTGAAAAAAAATTAAAAGAGGAAATCAGCATTTCTACAGAGGCTGTGTAAAAGCATTTCTCACACCTTCCCTTGCTGTCCTGGCCATGGGAATGAGCAATCAGCACGACATAAACCAGCAGCTTGTGATGTATTCTCGTGGGGGGAAAAAAACTTCCCTTCACATCAACACTCAAGCACTGCCTTCTGCTACTCATCATAGGGCAAAAAAAATCTGGAAATAAAACCCAGTTAGAGAATTTTAAAGCCTATTTTTCCTCCTCTTCCCAGAATAAAGGTAATTGCATAACAAAAGCCACTGCGAAGGAATGACAGCGGACCTATGCAGTGGGAGAGGATTTTTTTGACACCACGCGTTGTCCAGTCCAACCCTGTGCACAACCCCTTCCCCAAAAAGCTCCTGCCGTGCTGGTGGGCCGTGACAGGACTGTCGCTGGGGATGTCGCTGTGAACGGGGGCTGTCAGTGCCAACAGGGGCTGTCAGTGCCGGTGATGGAGGCGCTGCGAGGGGAAGGCGGAAGGGAGGGGACAGCGAAGGGGGTCACCCCGCAGGAGCATCTGTTGAGGCCCGGGACATATGGAGCCTTTATTCCTCCTTGTGGAGGCACGAGCGCTTTCCTCGCCTTCTGCCATCTCCTATTGTGTGAGGGGGCTGCGACCGATTCTGGGGACAGCTGCTGCCTCAAAGCTGCCTCCTCGAGGGGGACACCACAAAGGAGCCCATCCCCATCCCCTGCCTGAATCACTTCCCTCATCAATCAGGCAGCCACAGTGAGCCAGAAGGGGTGATGGATACCTTGGGCCTGGTTACCAGGGGACAGGGAAGCTGAGGCCTTTTTTCCTTTTGGGGGGGGGGGAAGCTAGGGAAAAAATCTAGTGGGCTGCACCTTCTATGTAAGGGAAAACCACCTTCCCTTTGAATTTCTGTGAATTTGAAATATGGATATTTAAAGATGTGGAGGAAAAAAGTAGTCCTCCAGAGCTAATTATACAGCTGTTGCAAAGCCCAGTAAATATGTTACTCAGGGATATATAATACCTTTGATGTAGTTGTAATCCGACTGAAGTTATTATAGGTTTTCACAGCTGCAAAGCGATCCAGCTTAGGAAGGCTTTTTTTTTTTTTCTGTAATTTGCAGAAGCAGAAAAGAAATTCTGCTGCCAATGCAAAATGAAGATCCTCATATAAACACAGTAACACAGCCTAAGAAAAATTATACTGGTACTGAGGAGTATTAACCTATCCCAAAGCCTGAAAGAGTTTACTGCATAATAAATGACATCAGTGACTCCAAAAGGGCTGGATTTCAGGAGGGCTCTTCTTTAAGACAATTAAAGCTTTAAATAAAAGTGTGACTTTGTGGTTGGGAATTGTCTCTTCCCTTTAAACCAACAAAAAGTAAAAGCTGTAAATGCTCTGAAAAAATATGTACTGAGGCATGAAACACAGGAAGGCTGCTAGTAAACCTCCAACAAGTTCATTTAAATTGATCATGGATGCAATAATATCAGGAGACTTTGTAAATGGATGGGTTAAAAGCTGGAACTTTATTGCTGTTTTCATTCCCCAGGGCCCCATGGTAAAACAAGTCTCCTCGCAAGTTCTCTAGGCGCTGAATGAATTATTCACTCAGTTATGGGTCACTAAATGAGGCTGAGTGAGGGCCGATGTCCATTATTACACATTATTACAGTGTGGTGTATGAAAAAAGACTTATTTTGTGAAGATTGGCATGGGCATACTCTCAGGATGCCCAGTCATTTCTGCCACAGCTTCTTCTGAACTCCTTTGCCAGAGCAAGGAGGTTGTGAAGCAGCAGTACAGTGGCACAAAATAGGATAAAAGAGGTTTGAGGTTAAAACCACAGGTAAAAAGAGAGGAAATTTTCAGCATATTCAGATGCTAATTGCAGAGATGGCTAGGCTGGTTTTAAGCTGTTATTGCCCTGCAACTGCTTTTTGTCACCTTTCTGCATCTCCCCAGGCAATGTGACCAGCTCTGGGTGAGCATCTCCTCTCCCAGACACCTGTGACTGCTGACTGCTTTCCCTTCATCTGCATAACCTATACTCAGAGCTGGCCACTCTTGATTTCATCTCAGACAAGTCTGTTCACAGTTTTGCTAACTTTTAGTAACCTTTTAGTGAGTTCTAAACCAAATTCAAAATAGACTAAAATAAACTTTTTCTGAGGATGAATTTTTTCCACGCAACAATTCACCCTCTGTTAATAAAACTGAGACAGCCTCTCCACAGTGTCCAGAAGTGCTGAAATACAGTTTTGCCCTTGGTCTCACTTTCTCCTTAAAAAAAACCCCAGAAAACCAAACCAAAACAACAACAAAAAAACAACCAAAAAACCAAACCAGAGTGTTTTTTTCAGAGGTCAGGAAAAGAGTGAAGCTGCTGTTATCTAAGTAGTCCACATTTCTGGTGAGAGGCAGGATTGTGATGAGGACACGTCACTCTCTGGGACTGGAAAACCAACACATCCCATAATCCAGCACTATCTTGTATGATCAGAGGTAGATATGTAAACATGTCCCTGTTTGAACACAGTCTCTATGGGAATGAGTTAGCCAAACTTTTAATTTAAAACAGGGCAAAAAATTCAGTTAAAACTTCTGTGGCCTTTATAATCAAAAATAAAGGCTAGATTTTTGTTGACCTAAACATTTTGGTAGTTATCTTGATATCTTTATATCGGTTTAGTTGAAAAATGCCCTGACCAGTTTTAATTGATATTTTCTAAATGAAATATGATGGCTTTTCAGTTGCAATTACTTTCTGCTTAGAAATGCAAAAGAAAAATATTTCACAAATCCTCAAAAACAAATCAAAAAAGGCGGTGAGTCCTAACAGCTTTCCTCCCACTCTTTCAGAGCTGTCAGAAAAGCAACATGAAAAAATTGGGGAAAAGAAAAAAAGAAAAGGTTATTATCATGGCCGCATTTCTTGCTGCTTACTCAGGCAAAATTCCCAGCAGTTCAAATCCCAAGACCCCCTTTCACTTTTCAGTCAGACAAAGAGTCATCCACTGAAGTTAATGAGAAAGCATCCGAGCTATGAGTGAAAACTGAGAAAGGACTTCAGGACTTGCCTTAATGACTTAAAAAGACCATACTCTGAGTAAGAAGGAATTTGTAATGAAATGTAAGCCCAAGACACAGCAAAGGCAATTTAGCCTGCTATATTGCTTTTCTTAGTATTACCTTTTATTAATGTTATTGTTGAGCTCGACATACACAACCAGTCTCGAGGGGTGAGGAGGCAATAGCTGCTCTCTAATGCAGTTTTTCATTTCTGAGCCCTCAGTTCAAGCCCTTCAGGACACTAATTATCCAAAGTTGTTATCATCCAACAGCTGTCGATGGCCTCTGCGAAATGAGGTGGTGGTGGCAGCCATGCTCCCCGTGGGCACGTGTCAGCATCACACAAACACTACTACAGACTGCCTGGTATTTTTCTTGGCAGTCTGGACATTTATAGAAACAAACTTGTCTTCTCACTCCTAGTGGGAACTGCTGCTCTTCACATCTAAAAGAAAGAGGTGGATGGCTGAAGAGCATGTCCCTCCAGTGTAGATGGTGGTGGTGATTCCCTGAAGAGCATGTCCCTCCAGCATTAATGCTGCAGGACATCACCAGTGATCTTCAGGCTCCAGAGAAGTCACCTGAATGTGCTTCAGGTGTGATGACTGCAAGAATGAAAATTAATTCAGTAGTCAGCACACTAACAGGCAATGGGCAGCTCTTGGCCACAGACCATTATGGGCCTGTCCATGCACCGAGGGTCCTCGTGGGGGACTTGAACCCATTTCACACGTTGTGAGCCAATTAACAAA
The DNA here is from genome assembly GCF_036250125.1 of Pseudopipra pipra. Lineage (NCBI taxonomy): Eukaryota > Metazoa > Chordata > Aves > Passeriformes > Pipridae > Pseudopipra > Pseudopipra pipra. The sequence continues at coordinate 57,650,330 of NC_087554.1, forward strand.
TGGTCAGGCCACAGCTCACCTAAACAGGCAGGCAGTGGACATGCCCTTCTTCTCTACTCCATTCTACTACTGAAACTAAGTATCTTGTTTCCTGAAGTGGGTTGGGGGACCATGATCCCACAGACAGGCACCAGCTTCAGAGGGAATGGGGCTGTGAGCTACACTGCCTCTTAGCCTCACTGCCAAAATCTCCCAATATTTCACTCCTCGTATTTCACAATTACCTAGGAATAGATCCACAAGACTTTCCTACACCAAATCTGGAAACTCTGCCTGTGTATATGTGAATGTAGATGGCTCCTGCTTCGGCTTAGCAGCAATATAGGGACATTCAGAACCCCCAGACCAACTGACACCAGCAAGCAAGTGTATTGAGACTGAATCCTAAAGGCAGCACCCAGAAAGAGAACATTAAATTGGTTTTGGTGGGGCAAAACTAACAAGACCCAGTTTCCCTTGGGTTTGTGTTTTCTGCCCTCTAGCCTACACAATGACAACTTATCCCTCATAATCTCCATCATCAGCAATTCTGAGCTGCCAGGTAGTGTCTAGCCAGGTGAGTGCTGCCCTTCTGGTGCATGCTAGAAACTGGCACCTCCTTTCTTTAGGTGGAGCTATAATTCAGAGGTCTCTCCTCCAACAGCTGTCAATATTCACTCAACTTCTCAGATTTCAGTTATCTTTGAAATTTCAGGTGATAACACACCTTTTCCTGAATCACTGTCCCCACGAGACTGAGAATGAGAGATTTGCCAAAGCAAGAGAGAACAGGCATTCAAGGTAAATCCTCTAGGCTGATGCTTAGGGCATTCACCCAGACAGGTGGGTCTCACTTCTGTTCCCTGCCTTGGACATGTTTTCCATATTTCATCCCGTTTCTGCTATGTAAACACTGGAGTTGCACCAACAGGAGGTGCCCCAGCAGGCACAGTGAAGTTTAACCCCCCTTTTAGAACTATGCCTCTGTGACAAAGCTGGAAATCAGAGCTGGGATTAGGATTTAAGGTGGTTAAAATCCTTGTAATGGCCCAGCGTTAGGGCATGAGCCTCCCTCAGAAGGGAAATGTGAGTATGAGGCTCAGGTAATGGATCATCCAGGTACTACAACAGTGTAGAGCATACACAGATAAATGACATAAAATCAAGCAAGGTAAATGAGTAATAATAAGTAAGTTGCTGCCTTCTCTTTCTATAACACCTCTCCCATTTCATTAGATAGAATTTCACTCCTCTGAATATGACAAACTGGGCCAAAAATTCCTGGCCTAACTCAGTCATTCCACTAGCTTTGATCAGTAACTGAAGGAAAACTAATTTACTCCTTTTCTAGAACTTGAGCTGGAGGAATAAAATTCAAGAAAGGGGCAAGAAAAAATATTTTGTAATGTAGTATGATTTATGTACATGTCTTAAGCAGATAATTCAGGCTGAATGATGCTTAAAAGTCTATTATAGATTTGCTTCCAGCAATGAAATAGCCTGTACTGCTATAAAATGTCTCCCCAGGGCACTTCAGTGATTTTGGGATTCTCTTTCTAGACTAGCCAGGGGAAATAGCTGCTGTGTCTGATAATGGAACCTTCTCTTTTTTATAGTGCTGGAACAGCTCTATGCTGTTAGCATGAGGCTGCTGGAGATGAATGAAACATGTATTTTTAAACATGCAATTGTTTTTAAAAGTATTAGCTCTTCTCCACACCGAGATATGGGGAGATTTCCATTAAGCCTATTGGTTACTGTGTATTTCTTAGACCCACACTGGACTGAATGTGATGGGTAAAGTCTCTCCCAGGGACTGTCAGTCTGTCCTTTTACAACGAGCAGAAGCGACTTCAATTTCTTCTTTCCAGTCAGAAAATGCTGATTCAAGAAAACAAACTCTCTTGGCAAGAATCATTACTTGTGAGAGACCTGTTGGGAAATGTCTCGGAGCTGCAGGAAAGCCACTGCTCTTGCAGAGAGAAACAAAAGAGAGAGGTGGACTCATGGACCTCAGGCTGCTGCATCTGCCTGGTCAGAGCACCCAGTCACCCGCTGGAGAGAGCATTTTTCGTTTCATTTTTGGCAACTAATTCTGTGTGAAGGAATGGATGTCACCAAAGAGCAAAATTGTGTTGTGGCACCCCAATCTGTCACAAACCTAATATGCATTTTATTTCTGCATAGAAAGAGGCAATACTGAAGACACAGAAAAGTCCCATGGCATGGGAACATCATTTTCCACTCAGCTCTAATAAAGGGCTTTTAAAAGCCAGTGCTGTTCTTGTCAGACGTGGGCACTGAAACAAGCATAAGATGTTCATTATTAACACCCTGAAGTCCAAAAACTCCAGAGACGTGGCAGAGGGGTTCTTGTCAGATATAAAAACCAGGATAGCATACAGCCATAGCCAAAGGAAACTTCATAAATTGAAACATTGGCATATAAAATGTATAGTGCAGGTGTTATTTAGAGACACCATTTTTAAAGGCCCTGTAAAATCTCTGGCACAATTTTTTTACACCCAAAAGGTGGAATATCCAATTTTACCCTCCAGCTTTAGCACTTGGGTTTTGTGTAGATAACATTTGGATAAGTAAAACTGGAAGAGAAACTTCAAACTTGCCTTATAAAATCCAGGGCATGGAAGAGACTTACATAAAATTTCTCCACCATTTTTCCATTTTCCTGATTGAGCCCACACCTTGAAAAGAAAAATAACTGGGGAGGGGGGGCAGCAAGGTGAAAGAACAGCTGTGTTTAACTGTTGGCTTTGGTCTGCAGCTCCATTTCCTTGCACACTTTTAAAAGGAATACCTGCATTTATTCTAATGGAAAGCATCTGTCTGAAGGTGCTCACTGCTCCTATGAACATTTTCACAGACACAGTGCTCAGCCCCATCTGGCTTGGTTGCTGGTGATGTCATTTCACACAGCACCAACCAAAGCACTGTTGAGCAGATATTTTTTTTTCTTATCTCTTCCTTCTGTTCAAGGAAATGCAAAGTAGCAAATAGCAAACGTGCTGCGCCTGCTGTGCCAGAAGAGGATTTCTAGGTTGAAGATTTGTTTGTTTGGAAGGGAAGGCTTTTTTGCCTGACCTGGGAAATTGCCATCTGTAGGTAGATTCAGTGAGTTAAGACCGACGGGCCAAGAACATTTCGCTTTTTTAAAGGACTTTATGGAAAAATTATGCTGGGCAGAGGACTGAATTTGCACAGGCTGGTATGGGTCAAGGAAGAGAGAAGAGTAAGCAGCAGCAGGAAAATACGACTGTAAAACATCAAGGACACTGTCAAAAGTGAGTTTTCTCTTTGTCACCAACAAATAAAATACTCTCTATTCCTCCCTTGGTCACTGATTGCTTGGGGTTTGCTTCAATAAGTAACTTTTAGCAAAGGTAGATGTCTTTTATGCATCTTTCCTTCAATGCCTCTCCAAAGGCATGAGCTGCTGGTGCTGTCTAGGGTCAGATGCATGTTATTGCCTTCATAACACAGTTTCACACACTTGTGCCTTTATTTAGAAACATGGGAACTCCCAAGCTGACTGGAGCTACCAGGTTCCCCTGGTTGGACTACTGGGTACCAGCTGGCACAGCTCAAGGGCTGGATGGTGCACAACTCTTCTTTTTCCAGACTGGATATCTAATGGCAAGGGATGCACAATGGGCCTATCTCACCAGGGCTGCAATGCAAGAGTCCTTCCTTTACCAGTGTGTTATAATTCCTGCCCAAAAAGTAAGCATGAAGGAGACCATGGCCTGGAGCTGGTCCTTGGCACAGCACTTCCCATCTCCCTGTCATGCAAAATGGGGAATCGGCAGGAGCACATGGACAACTATCCCTGGAGACTAAGGGCACCTTAATCAAATGTTCAAAAAGATGTGCAGAAAGCAGTGAATTAGTGCCTGATCTTGAATTTCCTTTACTAGTCATCTACCAGGTTCGACATCAGTGCTGAGCCTGGATGCACCGCGCTCTGCCAACCCAAATGCGCAGGCTGGAAAATGAGATGTGTGTCTTGAAAGGTTAACTCCCTTGAGGACATTTTAAAACAAACAGCCGCCACTATCAAAGGCTTTCTGCCACCTCGGAAAAGCACATGGCAAACAAGCTCAGGCAGGTACCACAGAGGGGAACAGGAGGGGAGCAGGGCCTGGCAGCTACATGACAAACGGTCGCAAAGCAGCAACCGCAAGCATCACACTTGAACTGAAGGAGAAATCAACTGGAGCATCTTCTAGATCCTACTGAAGCTCAAATTCTGCAAAGCTGTCCACAACCAAGCAAACCTCAGAAGGGTTTGGGTTTTTTTCCCTGATTAAATGGCCATCTCTCTCCTGTAACTGCCCCATGGGTATTAGTAAATTCTGCATTGGGTGAAAGACTAAACAGACTTCTGAAAAGGAAAATGGGAGTTAAGTGTATTGACAAGTCCACCTGAGGCTGGACGTTTTGAGATTACTTTCTCTTTCTACACATATTTTCACTATTCTTCTATTTTTTAAAACTCTTGAGTGATGTTAGAACACTCAGGCTTGCTTCAAGTAAACTTCTTACACTGTCTGTTTCCTGTTTTACCATATGTGCTCTGTAGAGCTTTCTCCAGTTTCTTTCACTCTTGTGAAAGAAAAGGACTCTTGTCCTTTTAACCTTATTAAAAAAAAAAAAAAAAGACCACTGTTATGAAAGGTTGTTCTAGAAACACCCTTAAGTGTTTTTCTAAAATATGTTAATATCTCCATCTACCAAGTTACCTTGTTTTTAGTGGAGAAATCATCCTCCATTAATATTGCATTAAAAACACAGCTTTTCTACATCAAGGGCCAAACTCCGCTTTCAGAAGTGCACACATCATGTTGCTGAAAGGAATGGCAGTTCCACACAGGAATCCAACAGCAACATCTGGCCCCAGATGTTTTATTTATTTGTAATTTAACATTGCATTATACAATATTCATAATTTTGCTGCTTTCCATTTCAATGACTGTTATTTGTATGACTTCAAGAGGCTGCCTGAATGTGTTTTTAGTGCTCAAACAAGGAGAAATGAGTACAGCAAAGCAAATCTGCACATATTTTTGGAGTTTCAGAAATCTTCCTGATGAACTACTCTCGTCTCAGCAGTGAGACGTGCTGAACAATTGCAATTCCAGGGCAAATGAATTGTGAAAACACCTAGAGAGCTGAGTTTCAAAAACAAAGGCAGCTCGCAGGCAAGGACATGTCCATAAGTTTTAGGAGAGGCAGTTGGTCAGAGAGCACATGGCAAACTTGTGGCACAGATGGAAGAGAGTCCCTGTGCAGTGCCTCTTCCCCTGTATGAGTGAGTCCGTGTGGCTCTTATCCCTGTTGTGGGGATTGGGCTGGAGATGCCAGCACAAAGGCCAGATGCTGAAGCTGAGCACATGACTTATCCTTTCAGATTGGAAGAGTTTATAAAATCACTAAAAACTAAGTAAAGCTGCTACCATTACTTGATTTTGTTAATTTATTAGGTTTAAGACTTTTCTTTCCCCATGTGCAACCAAACTGGAGCCCTCCTCTCTTGTTGTCCTGTTTTTAGCTGGGAGGGAGTTAATTTTCTTCCTAGCGGTTGGTATGGTGTGGTGTTTCAGATTTAGTTTATGTTGATGACACATTGCTGTTTTAGTTGTTGTTAAGTGGTGCTTACCCTGAGTCAAGGATTTTTCAGCTTCTCATGCCCTGCCAGCAAAAAAGTTGGAGGGGCACAAGAAGATGGGAGGGGACACAGCCAGGACAGCTGATCCTAACTGACCAAAGAGAAATTCCATATCATATGATGTCATGCTCAGACCATAAACTGGGGGAAAGCTGGCTGGAGGCCACTGGTTGGGAAATGGCTGGGCACTGGTCAGCAAGTGCTGAGCAACATGGTATATTCAATTCTTTTGTCATTATTGTTAACACTATTATTATTTTCTTCATCTTCTGTCCTGTTAAACTTAATCTTGACCCACGATTCACTTTTACTTGTCACTTTTACTCTTCTAATTCTCTCCCCCATCCCACTATGGGGGGGGGGGGGGGTGAGTGAGAGGCTGAGTGGGGCTTAGTTGCCGACTGTGATTAAACCATGACACCTGTAAAGTTAATCCTGCCCATAAAAGAGAAATCATTGTTAATATTTGCAAATCTTATCACTGGAATGGAAATGGTGACCTGTGGGACTGTCCCACTTTTCAAGCAATTGAAGCATTAAGACTTAATTTATGCACTTGAGAAGAAATTTCCATATCACAGAGATTGCTTCATTCCCTGTTATGACTTATGAAGGGTGTTACTAGTAAATGAAACCATAGAGATCTGTATTACGTAAGGACTTGTTTTGACATGTATAGTGCATCTTATTTATGGTGATAGTCCAAATGTACTGATTTAATGCAACTGAACATTATGACAAGGCTGTCCAGACCAAAAAAAAAGGCTAAAGAAAGATCACATGATCTTCATTTCACTATGCATCAAAATCCCAAATAGCTGTGACACTTAAGACAAGTTGTCTGTGATGCACTGAGATTAATTGAGGGGTTTTTATAGTATTTTTGTGCAAGATGCACTATTGGGGAAGGAAGGGACAGAAGAGTGAGAAAGCGAGGGAAAGAGGGAAAAGACAGCAGCAAAAGGGAAGGAGGGAAGGAAGGAAGGAGGGCGGGAAGGAAGGAAGGAAGTGAAAGGAAGCCCTGGTGAGAACTGAGGACTTAATCATCAACACACCATCCATGCCCCTCAGCTGTGGCCCAGTAAGAGCAGCTTCCCCTGAGATATCCTGCTGGGTCCTGCCCTCCCTCTTCTCAAGTGGAGCTGCTCATCTTCCTGCGCAAGTTGGATCCCCAGTAAGCTTCAGAAGAGGCATTGAACCTTTTCACCCCAGAGCCTTTCCTACCCAGTTCTGACCAGGACTACAGCACCTCAATGAGTGCAGCATTTGTTCCAATGACTTACTATTACCAATGACTACAGTTAGTTAAGCATTGTTGTGTATTTCTGTAAAACAACACTAAGCAGAATCAGAAATGCATGGATTCATCTCAAATCCCTATCTTGGAACACATTTCAAACCTTATCTGGCATTTACTGTAATAACTCTGGTTAGAATTATTACACACATAACCATCTTTGATATGTACTTGATTTAACTCTATCCACAGGCAAAAGGTTCCACCACTGAACCCTAAACTTTATAGACATGTGAGATGGCTTACTTAATTACAGTCCATAAGATATTCCATGAAGATAGTAATCAAAATACCAGCTGGTGATCCCCTACTTAGCCACTTCTCCTGTGAATCAAAAATAAACTATTCTTTTGTCTCCCTTGTAGAAGAGGGTTGTTGAAAACAAACTACTAAATTTTGCTTTTAGGGCTCTCAAAAGACTAAGTAAGACATATTAGCTGTCTGAGGACAGAGAACTTTCTATTCTTGGAGGAATTCTTGTTGGTTTAATTGGGCTTTGTTCAAAAAATAATGTTATTTTAAAGGAGCAATGATAAGAGTGTGACTATTTTTATACACTCAACTGCTGGTGTATTAATACACTCAATTGCTGGTGTATTAGAAGTCTGTTGTAGAGTTAATGTTACATATATTTGTTATTTTCTGTGATGTGTATAAACAAATATAAACAATATTTGGGTATTTAAAAAATATACACGACTATTACTGTAACACAGATGTAACAATCCAGCCAGAATACCAACATTTTCTCTGTTTGACAGAAATTACAGTGTGGACAGCTGAAGAAAAGTTTTTTGCCACATGACAGCAAGCTGGGATCCAACTAAGGACTTGACAATTCTCCCACATTCTTATTTTTACGGGTCTTTCCAGTTTTTACCATCCCAGGCTTCAAGCTGTGTGAAGCACTAGCGACTTTCTGACTCTCACCCCCATGTAACCATACCCACAGATGTGTGTTTGCATTGCCCCTTCAAAGAGTCACAAAATGATTTGAGTTGGAAGGGACCTTAAAGATCACCAAGTTCCAACCCTCTGGTATGGGAAGGGACACCTTCCACTGGACCAGGTTGCTCAAAGCCTCATCAAACCTGACCTTGAACACTTCCAGGGATGGGGCATCCATAGCTTCTCTGGGCAACCTGTGCCAGTGCCTTACCACTCTCACAGTCAGCATTTTCTTCCCAATATCCTCTCTAAACCCATTCTCTGTCAGTTTGTAGCCATTATCCCTTGTGCTATCACTACATGCCTTGTAAAAAGTCCCTCTCCAGCTTTCTTGTAGCCACTGCTGTAAAGTCTCTCAAAGCCTTATCTTCTCCAGGCTGAACAACCCCAACTCTCTCAGACTGTCTGCATGTGTGCTCTGAAACTGGGAAATGCCAGCTATATCATATGGGCAGTCCCCACTGCTTATAGGGTAATATGATGAAACCCCACCTTCTGCTTCTGTGATTTCCAAAATGTAGGGCTCTGAGGTTCTTTTGGTAAGCACCAAGCTTGAGTTTCAGTCCATATCACTTGCAACTGCTGACACTGAGGGTCTGGCTTGGATTTCATCCACAGACACAGGATAAACACCTAGGGCTTTCAAATCAAGAGGGGCAGACTGATTCCCATTCCTCCATAATAAGATCAGCAATGCAGAATTGGAGAGTAAGCCTGGAATTTAGGGCTTCATTTATGGCGCACAGCACTTCATCTTCCATCTACTCCACAGAGTCAAGAGGGAGCTTCACTATTGTTAAAACTATATCACTTTCAAGCTCATAACTTACCAAGTGCTCTGCTACAGTCTTTTCCTAAACAGGGTAATTATCTTCTACTTCATACTAGGTCAAACCCCAGTTGTTAGCATGAACTGATCAACATGAAGTAATTTAAAGAAACTGTTGCAAGAAAGACATTGTAAATTATACCTTTTATTTTGGCTTAATAAAGCTTTCAACAGGCATTGAGACAAATAATGTCCAGAATCTTTCCCTGTGAACTTCACTTAATGTTATCCCAGCCCTACTAGTCCTGCATTTCTACAGAGGAAGCTTCCTTGACTCAAGCAGGCTGGATTTTCTGTCACCATCTTTCTTCTGGATGGTTGTTTCCCTCATCTTAAGGGCAGATGCAAGGAAAGAACAACCACACAGTGTTAAGAAAAGCAACCTGGCAAGGAGCTGTGCTCTTGTGTAACATCTAACTGTTGTCAGCAGGCTACGGTTGAACCTGCCCAAGGAAATCAGAGCTATGAGTCCAGATTCCTCTGTCTGCATAAGCTTTTCATTCACACCTTAGTACAGTTCTTGACAGCTGTGGCTTCCTTGTCAGACTAAATGTATCAGGATTCTGTGTTTGTTTTCAAACCAAGTAAGTAAAAAAAAAAAAAAAGCTTATTAGAAAACATGCCAATTGCAAAAAGACCAGAATAATTGTACTGACTCTACAGTCCTAATTGCATCTAATTAATTATGAGAGCAGAGGTGGAAAGGTGGGGAACCATGAACACCAACCAAACCAAGCAATCCTATGCCCTAGGAATACAATGAAATCCATCACAATCCATGTAGCAATAGTTGTTACTTGTTTGTGGCGGTGTCTAACACAATCCCAGTGGTTTTCAAACACCCAGAGATTGTTCACTCTGCAAGAAATGCAAACCCAAAGGGGATGCATTACAAGCTTGTGGGTGGATGCTGAAGATGTGGGCACCCTCCTTCCCAGCCTGTGATACAGTAAGGACAGCCTGGCCAGCGTAGGCAGGCAATGAAATCCCTTCCAAACTTGCCTTTCTGGCTGTGGGGCTGACTCAGAGCTGTGTTGCAGAGCACCCTCTCCCTGCTCCATACCCTGAAGGCAAACAGACTGCCGGTGACCCGTGGGGAAATGCCCACAGTTTGGTGGTTAACCTGCAGTCTCTCCTGGTGCCAACAAAATGTCAAGGTTAAAAGTAAAGGCTGTTGTATAATGCAGGTTGTGCAGGTGTGCAGAAACAATGTCTTTAGTTACAGATATTCGTTCAAGAGGCACATCTTTGTCTCCTCCGCCTAAAAAGCTGACGGGACACTTGCACAACTCCTGTGGGCGGAAATCTACCCTGAAAATCTCAACCTGGGAGTGACAATGTCTTTAAATATGCTTTTCCTCCATAGTCAAGCCTTTCCCCAGTGTGAACCAAGCTATTCACCCACTCAGTGCTTGCTGAAGATACCAATGGTAACACAGCAAGGGCAGTGTGTGGTCTCCATCTGTCAGAACAGACACGGATGTTATACGGAGTAAGTCAAAAGTCTCTGTCAGGGTGAAAGTCTTACTTAATTCTATGCCACTGCAAAGGAAATTATTTTGTCTCATCAGCAGGTTGATGGAGACCAAATTCTTTAGAAACAGAAAGGTATTTAACACAAATGAACACCTACCATTAATAGAAACAATATGTGTAATTTATCACTAGCTCTTCAAAAATCCTGGGCACGGTAATAACCAAACGTTTCCAAAAGGAAAGTTAGAGGGGGAGTAACTGCATCATATATCAGGTTCTGGTGGTCATAGAATCAATCAGTGTCTTCTTTTGCTGTATAACACCATGATTACTCCTACACTTGTAAATATGAATGCTGGTTTATTTGAAATATTTGTGTTTTAAGAAAACTCAAGTGTTTTTTCCCTGATGTGTACAAAACTGGGAGACAGACAGAATGAGTATGAAGTTATTCTATGAACTCACATGTCCAATTTGAAAGGGTCGAGGAGTGTCTATGTGTGTTTTCAGATCCAGCAGTAGAAATTATTACCTTTTTTTTTTAAACTGTATTAACATGGCTGCAGCCAGCTGTATGGGACATTAGATGGGATTCTGAGAGATAAAAAGAAAAAGAAGAGGAGAAAATATCACCTTCCGGAAGAACTTAACCAACTGATCAAACTGTGATAAAAATCCTCAGAAAATGAAAAACTGAACAATGTAATGAAGATATGACATTTGGGACTGACAGGATCTGTCCACAGCAAAAATAACTTTCACTGCCACATTAAAGACACAGAAGAGTTCCCTGCATTGGATCCCCTTACAGAGGGTGATGGGTGGAGGGTCTCACTGCTGTGCAGCTCCTGTGCAAGGGCAGGTACAGTCAGAGCTCTGAAGAAGAGGAGCCCAGATCCTTTTTGAAGAGTAGGATAGGAGCAGACAGTGTGAGTGAAACTGAACCATTAGTGGAGAATGTTGGTATAAAAGAAGCTCAGAGAAAGCCTGCTGACAAGAAGAGGATCAAATATTTTCATCCCCAAAAAAAGAAGCTTGGGAATCTTATGAAACATTATCTGTCACTGCTTATAGCCTGTTCTTAGTAGTGATATTTCTGACAAGGACTGATCTCAGTGATCTCTCACTTGAGAATTGCATGCAGCCTGTATTATTCTGTTAATTTCTCTCTGACTCAGAGCAGGATGCAGGTAGAATCTGTAATGATTTCATTGCAGCCATTCTGTCTTGGACTCTAATCTCACTAGATCTGAGAGATAAGCAAAATCAAGGCAGAAACCTAACCGGGAAAGTCTCCAAGGAAAATCCAAATGCTAAGGAGGGAAGCAGGATGACTCAGGGCTCTTTCCCAAGGGCTGTTTCTGAATCTCTTCTTTTAACAAGGTTGCAGAGGGCACTGAACAGCAGAATATAGTTTCAGATCAAGCACATTTGAGATCTAGCCATTTATAACCATTAGCAAGACTGTATTGCAGGATTGGACCTGTGAGTTACTGTCATGGCTGAGGATATTGAATTAGGCATTGAACAAACTCAGAACTGAGGACAATCTGTGAGGCTAAAAAGGTTACAGATGGTATTCTAAAGAAAAAAAAGGAGCTTTAGGAAAAGTTCATCTCCTCCTTCACAGTCCTTTCTCATACATCCAAACAGCTCCATTTTCATACCAATTGGAGCCTGTTTGATGGCATTAGTTTTTCAGCTGCGAGGCCACTTGCCTCTGCTTGCAAAGAAATGTTTTTTGGCAAATGAATGCCAAACCTCATTTTAGGATCTCTGACTGAAGAGCACTTCATAAAAATATTAACATAATTTGGTGCTGTCATTTCTAAAGCATCTCTTTAATGAGGGGAGTTGTTTACCGGTGACTGAGGCAGGCGTTGCTATCGCAGGGATCATTTATATTTCACAACGCTGTCAAATCCTGACAAGCAGCAGATTGTAACAGGATGGCTCCTGCTTTTTGATGCAATGTTTGGTACTCTCCACTCACATATGAACGGGCTTTCTGTTTGTACCTTGTCAAAAGAGGGGAGAGCAGCTCTGGGGAGGGGGTAGGTGTTTCTACTCAGCCTGACACATTCAATTTACTTCAGTTATGCTTGCAGTGGGGTAAACATTTTTGTAAAAGAGGGTGTTGGCAATAGCAATGGTCGTCTCAGCAGCTTATTGATACTCTTTTGCAATTCTCGTCAGACGGGAACGTGAATGCCCCACCGTGGCCTGCAGTCACTCACATCAGACAGCCGGGGAGGATTTTGTTGCCAGTCTATTTTGCTGCCGGCATGCCCTCCATGAAAATGTAGTCCTGGCTTAATGATTGGACTCGATGATCTTAGAGGTCTTTTCCACGCTTAACAATTCTAGGACTCTAACTGCAGCCAGGGAGAGCAGTTCCCTATGTCCCTAAAGGAGTCAGTACTTCTCCACGTCAGAGCCCTAAGGCAGGGCCTTTATGGAAGCTGGAATTGCAATAGCCTGACTGTCCCCATTTAAGCAGCCTGAAGGATTTAAGCAACCACTTGAGCACTTTGAAGCACGCAAAGGACTGCAGGCCAGCTTCTCAGGGGTGGCAGGTGATGCAGTTCCAATGAAGGCAGAGAGACACACTGACACAAACTGGCTGGCGTTTTGGCTCTCCAGGCCGTGTTCACAGATCTCCTATGAGGTCTTGGACTCACTCAAAAGAGTTTTTCATGAAGGCCAGTGGAAAAAAAGCTCAGCTCTAGGCTATTTCTTGCAGACTCTGGTATTACAGAAGCTAGGCAGTAAGCTCATAGCAAACGAGCAATCTGCCAGACTAGAAGCTTTTAAACGAAACGGGGCTGAAGAGAAGCTAAAATGCAGTTCACCAGAGAGAATTGGCCCGGCTTAAGAAAGAGCTGGAGCGACTGTTTTCAAGGTATTAACCATATCTCCCTCCTGACCCACTCTCCTCGTTCTCACCAGGGTGGCTGTGCTGGGCAAGTAGGTTTTCTGCTCTCCTACTGACACGGACTTTGTGAAGCTCCAGCCTGGCGCCTGCAGCCCGCATCTTTTTAAGGCTCAGCAGCACTCCAGCAATGCGAAGGCAGCTGAGGTAATCGAGGAGTACAGATTTTACAGTATTGTCTGCAGTTCAGCAGTTAGCTGGTACATAAAGGCTCTGCTTTCATTCGTGGCCAGTGCTGGCAGAAGGCCTGTATTATGCCCTTTCATTTAAGACAAAGGCTCTCACACTGCAGTCTCCGGTGTGGAGAAATCTTTTGTACAGGCAGAGCCAGTGGGAGAAGGAGCCTTCTGGTCCCTGTGCTCCTTCTGCAGGGAGATTATAAAGAAAACCTCTTCCTTCTGCACATGGGCCAGATGAAGAACTGAAGCAATAATGCCTTTTTATCACAGTAATTACAGTGCCCATTGTTTTAATGACAGTGTTGTTGGGAAACAGGAATAGACCACAGTCCCAAGGAGTTGTTCCAGTGTACACAAATAAACGATTTTATTATATTGTTGTCAGATTAGATGGACCACTCAGCATTATTTATACTACCATTTTCCCCCACGATTCTTTGTGCATGTGTGTATTCATTTTATTTAACCAGATTATGCAAAATACCCAGTCCGGGAGGACACAAAAGGCCACTTTCTCTGGAAAACTTCCTTTGGGACTGGTAACAACAGGCTGAGATGGGCAAGGGAGACCTCATCTGACCACAGTACAGCCTGCTTAGCGTGGTTATTTACAGGGGAACAATACTCTGCTCATAGAAAAACTGCTGAGAATAACTGTTTTCTGTTATTTCTTAAATTGGACATCTCCAGAACACTCAAACACACCTCTGTCTAGGCACTTGTGAGTGTGCTGCCAGGCAGAAACCTATATGGAAGCCCCTACAAGCTGAAAAGGGGTTTAAGCAAAGTGGGTTTATAAAAGAAATACAGAAAAATGATGATGAAGCAAAATCTGGCTTTATGGGAACTAAAATCAATGCTGGAATGTGCTAACACCAGTGAGGAGTGCTACAGGTAGCTGGCAAGACCTGGTGAGACACTAAGAACATATCTGAGAAAGGAATCTCCAAGAAAGGGTCTTGATTTGGCACCTGTCTTGGTCACAGGGTGGGAATCACAAATCCTCTGGGTGCAGTTTACATGACGGGGAGCACGAGGTCAGGGTACAACCTACCTCTCACACAAAATAATTCAACAAGCAACCACATGAACTGGACTTTTTCTTTCACCCACGGGGACAGATAGGCCTCAGCTCCCCTGGGATGGCAGGAACCACCTCCGGCAATGTTTCCTGCTCTCCCCTGGCTTTGTAAATAGCCCATCTTACCAGCTCTTGCTAGATGTTGGCTTTCAGATAGCTGAAGCTTGTCACAGGGAGCCTCGTGTGGAGCAGTTTATATGTGAAGACTTAATTTTCCCAAACTTGTCTGCAGGCCAAGATAATGCAGATCACTGCTTTCTAAGAAAATTTTCGGAGCAGCTTTCTGAGCCACTGACCTCAATTTATAGCAGCTCTTGGAAAATTAGAGGAGTCACAAAGCCCGGGAGATGCTATTGCAGCGGTGCAGAAAGAGGTCACCAACAAAACCTTGCGTAACTATCCGTTGGTTCATCTGGAATTGGGTGCACGCAAAATCTGATATGGGAGAAAATCAGGAAATAATTAACAGATAGCAGCATAATTAATGCAATCACGATGAGTTTATGGAAAATAAGTCCAGTCATAAAGAAACTTGATGCTGCCTTCCTCAGGACAAGTATGTATGAGACAGTTAACTTTGCTGACATCAGATACCATCTCCGGATACTCCAGTTTGCAGTGAGAAGTTGAAACCCACACTGCAAAAAGGATTTTGTAAAATTATTGGGAGTTTAGGAGAAAATGGTGAGGTTTGCAAGAGGAAGCTCAAGAAGGTTTGGTCACAGTAAGAGATGACTTCCTCTCATCATATTGAGGACAAGATTTCTACATTCAGGTGCACAGAGAGCACCTTGGTCCAACGATGGAGCTAAACTGAAGTTAAAGGTGGGGTCAGAGACAGGGGATGTGCTTTTGATATGGCTGGTAAATATGTATGAGAACATATGTGATAATTTATCTGTCTTGTAACAGAGTATCTAAGAAGTTTCAAAAGATGTGGGGTCATTTGGCTTCTCTCTGCACCTACTTCCTTTAGATAGACCCCAAATGCACCCCACACCCTGATAAGCTGCAGCCACAAGTTACAGCTCTGCAGTGCAGATGGGAACAAGGGAAAGTTGGTTTTCCATAGACTTCTGAGTCTGGGAGCCCATCTTCTGATCAAATTCAGCAGTGCTTGAGCAATGTGACTCTGATTTAAAAAAAACCCCCACCAATATTGCACTTGTGCAGCTTTTGGCACAGATCCTCCGTTCCTTAATTGCTTTTGACCTTACCCACGAATATAAAGGGCACCTTAGGATTTGGCTTATTAACCACTGGAGCAGCAAGCCCTTGGGTAGTAATGGAGAGTAATTGATATCATTCCAAGCTCACAATCATTTGTGTCACTGGGATCAAATGTCTGGCAATTTCAGGGGAATTTAGCTCACAGATTGTTCAGGGGAAGGGGGCGTCAGTTTGGTTGCAGTTTGTTGGTGTTTTCTATCTTTTTTTTTTTTAATTGTCACCCTAAAAATAATAATTGGAAATTGATTTGTGCCTACTTCTGTTTTGATTTTTGATTATTTTTTTTTTAGACTCAGCAAAGGGAACTTCATTTCTTTTGCCATTTTCAGGGGATAGTAATGTTGGTAGCACACAGAAAACCCAGGTAGCTTTTTCTGTGTAACATTCATAGATTTTAAAAGTACAAATCTTTCAGCTTTCCAAAATTTCATTTTTGTTTATTCTAGGTCAAACAGTTCAGGAACCTTACGTGATCCCATGCAGTAGCAATTTTAAAAGAAGTGAGGGTTGAAAAGTCTTTCCAGTTGTAATATTTTTCTGTTTTTCAAGACTCTTATTTATAATTTCAAGTAGTTTTGCTTAAACTCACAGCCACCAGATATTGTTACTCAGGAAGCCTTCTTGGCATTAAGAAATAAAAGCTCAAATAATCGCTCTTTGCACAGCTAAAAAAGAATCACCAAGACAGCAAACCACCATCTATAACTTTGAAGAAGATGTGCTGCTGTACAATAATAAATTTTATATGGCTTATGGTGGCTGAGGGACCAACCAACCCAGCTCTCAGCACGGAAATGTGACACTCAGGGTTTTGAAGGAACTCAGCAGTATTGTTTGTGCTCTCTGGGAACCGACAGAGAACAAGGTGCCTACCTCGATTTGCAAGCAGTTGGTTTCAGGGTGGACACACTGCACTGATGCTGGGCTTTGCCTCAGGCAAACCATCCATGCAGTGTGTGGTTTTTAATAAAACAAGGCTGGCTGTCAAGTGAGGAGCATGGTGTTTTGTCTCTGGAGCATCCATCTCTACCAACTCTCAGCAATACAGACCTTTGCTTGCAGTTCCTGTGAGGAAAACACATTTGTTCAGAGGAAGAAGGACATGTCCAACTGGGAAAATTGTTGGGGCTACTGCTGCAGCCAAGAAACCCCTTCTGCTGCCCAAGGAGGGCTGGCCAGGATGGTAGGAATGAGCCTGGTGCACACACACACATCCTTCAGTCCCTGGACCACAGTCAAGCCCAACACCACACTGTGTCTGCCACCAGTGGGCTAATAGGACTTGTCCTTATCTGGCATTTCTCATTGAGGAGAGAGGAAAAATAGCATGTCTTTTCCACATGTATGTGCAGGGAGAATTAAATGAAATGATGAAACAGAAAATCACATCTTTTTTTTTTTTTCCCAAGTTAGATTTTTTTTTTTTCCCCAAAATCACACAACCCTCCTTCAGTTGCACCCTTCTGGATGAACTTAGGAAAATAGTGTGACAGAACAAAAACTATTCTTCAGAGCACCAACCCCATACACTTGCCAAGGCGGGAGAGAGTTGTTCTTGATGCATCTGATTTTAATTTAACACTACACTTCACCTTCACAGCAAATAATTTCACATACATGCTATAATTAGTGATGGGGAAACCTCAGCAGGTTTTGACTCTGGCTTCCATTTAAAAAAGGAAAAATCTGTGTGTTTTATCTAAACCTCATGAAGATAAAAACACGTGGAAAATTGGAAAACTCTTCATAAGAACAAGGTTTCTTATAAGACTATTTGCTTGTTTCAGTTTTAGTCTGAGATGGAAACCAGAAATGACAGAACTTCCCTGGACATTTCCGAACCATAATACAGAAACAGCTCTAAAAGAGAGATCTTAAAATGGAATTGAATACAGACTTTAATTACTTTTCATTTTTCCTGATTCCTCGCCTAGACAAAGCTCTTCCTGACCATATATATTTGAAATACTGCTGCAAAAATGATTTTCTTCACTGCACTTTCACCACTAAGGCCACAAAATTTTCCATGAGAATGATGCTCTAAGCAAAAAGTGTTTTTATGGAAGAAAACTAAATATTTGTGGAAGGAAATCACTTTTGTAGATAATTTCCATTTTCTGTTGTAGGAAAAAATCAAACTATCAAAACTACTGTGGAAGGTTCAATGTTATTCTTGATGGGGACGGAAGATGGTCAACAGCTTTCCAGAGAATGGAAGGATTTGCAGCCAAGTTCAGGAGAAAGTATGGAAAAAGTTTTGCACTTGCCTCCCAACAGCCCATATCCCTGTAAATCCTGGTTTCAGGGAGGCAGGGGTAGAGGTCTGGATCTTGGGAGGTGAGGCTGGGGAAGAAAGGTGAGGGACACCAATGCTCACTAGCACTGAGTTCCTTTTGTCGACAGGGCTGGGTGGAAGAGGATGCTGCCAGGGTATCCTGCATCCTGCAGGCAGGATGTAAAATTGGCACAACCATTCCAGCTTGGTACATGCCAAGCCAAACAGCCTTTATCTTTTTCCAAGGCGGGTTTTCTGGAAAAACTTTCCCATTAATAAGAAAAAAAAAAAAAAAGAAAAAAGATAATCACTGGTTTTTTTTCCTCCAGTTCAGTACATTTGGATGAGAAAACACCACTGTCACTCTCCATCCACCTCTGCCCAACATTATCCCCTCACTGTACCAGTGAGTCCCTTTCCCCCACTGCATCCCATATGTCCTCCTCACCTTCCCCTCTTACAAACTGCAGCATGTCACTGAGGCATTGACACCTCCCCACATTTCCCTTCCATCCAGAAACATGCACTCCACATTATCACCTGCTTCCTCCTCTCCATAAGGGCCCTTCTCCCCTCAGCTTGCCCAACACCACCTGGCCAGCCCAGCCCAGCTGGAGGAATCAGAGGAGTCAGACCAGACTTCCCATTCCCTCCTGCTCCTCCTTTGTGCTGCTTGTATCCAAACACTCTGCCGGTTGCTCCTGCCCAGACTGAGACCCAGACTCAGGGATGTGGAAACCTCTTTTTTTACTCCCTTTTACACCTCCCATGGTGAAGTCCTGATTACTGGCTGGAGCCAGTAGGTGCTGCTGTGTTCAAACAATAAATAATAACCATTCTTAACCACAGCCATTTAAAAATAATCACATTTTGGCTCCTGAAACACCCAGCAGCTTTTACATTTGAATGCTGTCAGTGTAACCCATGTAGGTTTTTCAACAGTATTTGTTGTTCTGGCTGGTTAAAAACATTTCTCCTGAGCAGGGGGATGCCAATCAATGCAGCTACACCACTAAACAAATACAGCTCCCTGCTCCAATCCATTATCTGAAGAGTTATTTCTGTATCCACTTACAGAGGAAAGTTGTTATAAAGAAATATGACTAATAGCAAACACAGGAGCCTTTTCCAATATTCCAATTTTCACACGTGGATGAGTTTGGGTGATTGTTCTTGGGCCATGCCACTGGAGCAAAACAGTCAGCAAGTGAACCTATGTAGCATTTTCCGTTTATTACATTTATATGTGGAAACACCAACACATCCTCATTGCAGACTCTCTGGCTCTCATTCGTTGCTTTTCCATGCTGCTAACCAAGGAGGAGGTAGTGGGGAGCTACTTAGAAACAAAAGGCAGCTAAGACACACCATTGGTTAGAACAGGAAAGTGAGGGGCAGCTCCATACCACGGCCTCTGGATCTGTGAGACCATCAGTGGCTGATGGTTTTAACTCCAGGTCTGTCAGTGGCCCACACTGAGACTCCAAACAGGAGTTCATATGTCTGTCAACATCTGTCTTCTTGCTTTTGGCTATTTAGATGGAAGAGGAGGCACCTTCAGCCCCAGTGCTTCATATGGCTCATCAGCACCAGGACATTTTCTGCTCTTTCTAGGTCCACCTCTACTGCGCTTTGATGGCCAGATAGCCAAAAGTGCTTCAACAGCTGTTTAGCCACCATGAAACTGAAAGTTTCCCAATCCCAGATGTGCACTACAGTACTCTGGGAGAAAAGTTGCATCCCTGTGTGTTTGCATAGCACAGGGCTCCCAGTGAGTGGGCTGGGCAGGCACTTTTCTGAAACCACCTCAGAAAACACTCAACTACATAATTGTGCTTTTTGCCTCAGAAAGAACAAAAAGTAGAGGTCTTGGATTTCACCACAAGACTTGTATTATTAAATGCTTTAACCACACTGCTCCACTTGCTGGGTGAGGAGTAGGTGGTTGATTTTCTCTCCTATCAAAAGCAGTTAAGAGATGACAGCATCTTTCCCTTCAAAACAGTGTCATTTCATCAAGTGACTAGTCCAAGGTGGAGCTGACAGAGAGATGTAGAAATTATGTTGTCAGGCAAACATGGCAGGACTCGGATCTTCCATTACCTCCCAGGCCATTGGAAAACTGAGTCATCCTCTTGTTGAAATGAAGCATTTATATTATTTGCCAGAATTATAACAAGAAAAGGTGCTGGGAGTGTGATCTTCAAGGTCTTTCAATGACTCCCTGAAGAAACCTTTCTCTCTCTGATGACTATCCCAGGAAGCTTTGGGCAACCACACCTGTGATTCAGGTGCCTATATTTCAGTGCTGTGGAGGATTGCCCATGGAAAACAGGAAAACAGTGGCTCCTGGCTAGGGAGACTGGTTAGGATTGCCATGCCCCAAATCCTATTCCCAGCTCAAAATCCCAGAAAAGTGGCCTAGCCACCAGGTTTTGACTTCAGTGTGAGTGTGCTTTGAGCAAGTACTTTGAAAATCTTCACATTTTTCACATGCTGGAGTAGTTTCCTGTAGTTTCCTAATCCAGTCCAGTTTCAAACCTATGCCATTGCAGGAAAAAAAATCCCTAAATACATTTGACAAGTATCATCTCAAAATGCAGAGAACAGAAGGCAAATGACCCTGTAATTTACTTTTTCATACCTTCCAAGGCAATCACAGGATTTTCTAGAGCGTATCTGAGTTTTGGGGCACAGCAGTACTGAGAAACTGCTCTGTGACAGCCACATGGGCAACAGGGGAGATGGTGCCTCCATCATTCCTTCGGTGTTTAGCAGATTCAGCTTTATTCCTTATGGAGTTGGTGCCTGCACCATCCCAGGGCCTCTATCTGCTCTCAGTTGCTCACCAACCAATGCATCCTACACCTAAGTCACAAAAATACAACATTCATAGGCATTAACGGAATGAGTTGGACTGAGCTAAATAAAGAATAGCTAGGAAAGAAAAAAAAAAGACTAGACACTAGAAGGTCTAACATAAGTGGAAGCACTGTTCTGTCCTTCTCCTCTCCAGGAGGGACTGTCTGGAGGGGTGACAGTGAGCGGGCAACCCTGGGTTCTTTCTGCAGCCACCACAGCAGGCACCGGTTGTTCACATCTGTCTGAGGAGCCCCACTGGGAACAGGCACTGATTCCACAGAAAACTATGCTGTCATTTTAATTAAACTGCTTCATGCCAACAGCAACAAGTTATACTAATGAGAGCAGATGTATCTAGTAAACAGTGGCATGTTTCTATTTTAATCTACTTAAACCTGGATATATACTAATTCCTCAGTAAATACCTCAGTGGCCAGCAAAATGAAAAACACATGATAAAAGAAGAAGTTTGTTTGTGACCCTTGAGACATGGGTATAATGTTTGGCTTGGCATCATTAATCTTATGGTCAGAAGAGTACAGCTTTAGCATGTGTAATGTGAGAGAACTGCTCACAGCAAAGTTTCCTCTCTACAGTGCCCTCTGCAAACAGTAATTTCCACATTTTTCTCTCTTCCCTGTAATTAGCTTCCCTTTGGCCTGACACACTCTGAAAGTATTGCCAGCTGAAGAGACCTATCCATCTCGTCTCTTGAATAAAAACATGAGCTAATTGAGTGGAGGGTATTTAAGTAGAGTGAACTGTATAAGGTATCTCATGCCTCAAGATAACTGATTCTTAAAGAACAGCACCTTAAATAAATCCTTTTGAAATGTTCTCTCAGGCTGATGGGTAAATAATTAATTGCTCCCCAGTGTGTCAATAAAAATCAATCCTCTGACACGAGGCTAAATGAATGGGAATTTTGTCACAAAATTCAGTGGGGTTGGCATTTCACTGTGTGTAACACAGGGATAGAGACAAGGCTCTGTCTTTGTATGACAAACTTTTGATGTCAGTATTTAACTGAAAAAAACAAGTAATGTGAAAAACAGAGGTGACTTTGATTGCCTCCTTCCTCTGTAGCCAATGGGAATCAGCTTTTGATACTGAACTGATCAAAACACTCACTTCAAATAATGCATGCTATGAATTTAGTTCTTTCTACAGCTAGTGAATCATTGGCAGATTGATCTTGATTCCTGAAAATGTCATTCTTAAGCAGGCTATGATTAGTGATTAGTATCACACAATATTTTCTTGTCATCTGGCTGTTTGCAAGCTGTAACCTTTCGGTATTCAGTATACAGATTTTGTAATTGCTGACTTCAATCACTAGGCTTATCCTCCCTGATTGGATGATGAGCATTTTAAAACAATGCCATATCAAAAGATAAAACTTCCATCCCACATATAACTCTTGTGGGAAATTAAGGACACATGAATATCACGACGAATAACCAAAGTTGTTTTCTTACGGAAGAGTAACAAATTTATTCCCTCAGTTTTATCAAACTGAAAGAAGTGCTTTCAATTAAAAACAAAACGAAACAAAAAATCATTGTCGTATTTGAATGCTTTTTTGTGATTCATCCCATACAGAAACATCCTCCTGCAATCATGCTCCATCCAGGGATTTCTACTTGGGGTCCAGCAGGACCCCAGATCTTGCTAGGGCTTTGCTGTCTTCCTTTATCTGTGCAGAACGACTCACTCAATGTCCCTTTACACCACATAAAAACTGAAAGGAATTTGACAATACTGCAAGCAGTTCACAGCACCTATCAGGGAGGGAAAAAAAGAAGAGTAGAAGTCTGACTGTAGTAATTTTATTAAGCCATTTCCCACCTTCTGGGCAGATCTATGAGGTGAGTAGGAACCAAGCAAGCTGGGTTGTCTATTTATTGGTAGACTTGCATAATAGCTGTAGTACAATGTGTTGAGACTGGCCATTTATTAGTTTACCAAAAGTTTGTGACAAGCCAGGGCTTATTCTGTGACCGATCCATGCCCTTGCAGATATCAGTTGTAACTTGCCATGGAGTGACACTTCATCTTAGAAATGCTAAAGGTGAGTTTGTGTGAAGCTGCTTACTCAAACAAAAGTTTGTGTTTCTTTTTTTTTTGGTGGTAGTGGGGTTTTTTTGGTTTTAGTTTCGGGGTTTTATTTTTCCTTTATCATGATGGAGGACTCCTTGAATTTCTTTTCCAGATTTCAAATGGAAAGTTGAAGACCTTGCACAGTTCCTTGTGAGTGTTGTCTTCTTTATGACCACCAGGTTTGGGGTCAGGAAGGAATGAAACATTACTGTCCTGGTTTTGGCTGGGATAGAGTTAATTTTCTTCTTAGAAGAAAACACAAATCCTTGGAGAAAAAGGAGGATAAATATTTAAAACAGCCTTTGAAAGTTAAGCACACAGAAGTGATTAACAAATAACAGGAATTGTGCTTGTTCTCTTTGCAGACCACTAAAAATTCTCCACTCACCAGGCTGGCACATTAACAAATAATATGATTTGTACCACTTTCTGAGCCTGTTCTACAGAACTGAAAAAAAGAACAACAGGGAGGCAAGGAAAACAACTGCAAGTAAAAACAATCATCTTCCCCACAGTATTTTCCATAAAGAGACTTCCTTCCCTCTAATATTATGGCAAGCTACCTTTTTAATCCTCTTGCAGCCAATGAGTAGTTATTTTCTCCTCATCTTCAAAATGAATCTTTTTTTCTTTTTTTCTTTTTTAATATATGCTATTAGAACTTGAAGAGCCACAAAAGCCACTTTCAGGTCCAGTTCTGTTCTACTTGCTGGCCAGCTGGGCTGTCCTACAGCCAAACCCCATCAAGCTGCACCATAAAAGTAGCTGTCTTTAAGTAGACTCCCCCTGACAGAACACAACGAAATTACCTCTGCATCAACACAGGTGCATTTACTTTGTCTGCCCTATAAATCTGGCCTGTGGGATGACTTGTATAAATAAAACGAATTATTTTGTACTTGTGAGGACTTGATAGGGGTCAGTGATTTGCTGAACACTAGCAGAATTTCTCAGCACAGAATGAGTAAACCAGGAGGTCTTAATTCAAAGTGTTAGATTATCCAGGCGTGATGGCTTAATACAAGTGGGAGGAAGGCATAATACAGGGAATCATTACTTACACATGTGCATTTATGAAATCATTACTGTGCTGAAGTAGTTCATTTGTCTGCCTTTTTAACTACAGACCTTTGGTTTGAGGAAGACTGACAATGCATCCACTAGCAGGAGCTCTGGATCACCTGTAATTGAGGATTTTACCACTCCATGCCCTTAGCGTGGTCCTTCTAGAAAGGTGCCGGGCTCATTTCTGTCCATCTCCAGGTGGATGAGAGATGCCAGTGGCATCCTGTTTTCATTAGGTTCATTAGAGTGGCACTGGGCTCTCAGGGAGCACTAGCTCCTGAATGAGAGACTCTCTGATCCCTTTAATTTTCACAGCTTTGTGCTCTGCAAACTTTTATGTGAACAGGTTTTGCTGGGATTATTTGAGGCCTTGTCAATACTTCTTTTGTGATCAAAAGATAAGGCCTTCTCTCTCTGTACGATTGGAAGAGAGCACAGACAAATATTAAAAGTCTTTGTTTTCTTTCCAGTTCAACAAACTCATGATCCTCATTCTCAGCTGCCTTCCTTCAACTGCCTCGATGTAAAAGGCAAATTTTTGTGGGTGGCCATTTGGATCTGATGTTGGGAGGGTGAGAGGAGAGGACTATGTTGTCTGTGGGCACTGTCTTGGTCCTTCACTTCATCCCTTGGCTCTTCAGGGACACCTCCGAGGCACTGCACAGTTGGAGCAGCACCAAGTAGCTGCGAGGAGAAAACTGTCCTCCAGCTGGTTCCCACACACTCCACCCTCCCTCACCTTCAACACGAACTGTCATTGTGAGGACATGAAGAGGAAAAGCCAAGCCCTGCCTGAATGAACACAATCCTTGGCAATATAAACCCTTTTGGAACAACTTTGTGCAACGCTGCCAACAGAAACATGAACCTTCTCTTAAGAGCCTTCTCCTGGTTTTTTCCACCATTAAGGCCTCCATTGCAGCCTCAGGCTTGAACAATATTTCTTGGAGTGTTTAGGAGCAGGGTGTTCTTCCCAGATGATCTAATTTCCAGCTAATCTCTTGCGTGTCAACTGTTTCAGCTGAGGTAAATTTTGAAGTGAATTTTGCTGTGGCAAAGAAGAAGGACACCAGGAAAGGCTCTTCCCAAGTCAGTGGAACAGCTGTGTCTGAGCAATATCAGCATCAAGCACTCAGTAATTCTGAATCAGTCATATGAATCACCCACTCATCACCAGCATTAACATTGTCTGTTTACGCCTGACCTCTGACAGGTTTTCTTTTATCTCTACCTTTTCAGTAATGCCATTTACCAAAAACTGTTAGACACAAGATGATATGCCACTGATTGCCAGTCAGCCATCACACCAAAAGCACAAAGCCTGATCTGAGGAGGTTAGAGCAGCCACAATGCTAATTTGAATGCTGTAATGACTTTGCTTCAGACTTGCTGGTTTTGTTTTCCGTGTTTTGCCAATATTTGCGAAAAGCAAATCTACTTCAAACAGATTTCAAACAAATAATTCAGGACACCTTTACAAAGTTATAAAATTCCTATTCATAACTGGAATTGCGCAGAACACAAATTCAGAGTTCAGGAGTTACACTCATCTAAGTAGAGAACACATCCTATCAGGGAAGTGACAGACCTCATAAAAATAGCTCAAGTTGCCAACATTGAATATGAAATGCTCCCCGCAAATTGCTCTCCAAGAGGCTGCTAGTGAAGAATGATTTCCAGGAGTGATTCAGCAAACAGCTCCAGAAAATTACAATCTCTTCACGGACAATTCACAAATGAAAGATACGGTTTGTTGAATGAAATTCATTACAAAAGATTCTTTTACCTGTATTTATCCCTGTGAAAACAGTCAGGGCTCTCAGGTGGACCCTCTAACATTTACACCACCTGTAATGCTCAGTATCTAGAGGCCAGGCAATTTTATGTTGAACTTCTGCTCTAAGTAATAAGAAATCATGCTAAATGTCTAAAGCAAGAAATGGTAAAAGATTTTCCTTTTCCTCCTGTTTTTTTTCTTTTCATATCATGTAGCAATCAATGCACAAAGAGCAGTAACAGAAACTTCAATAAAATAATGTCAGCCTGAAGGACTGCATTTTTCAAGCAGTGCCTTTTTGGACAGCAGGAATTTTTTGCCTCTGTATGACAAAACTGATGTAAACTGGACCATAGAGTCATTTCTGTGTGTCTTTGCCCATGTGATATGCATTTTTAGGTTTCTACCAGAGGAACATATTGTTTATACAACATGTCTTGAGCAACAAAGTAGGTTGAAATTGCTTTTCAGAGAAAGCACCCTCAATCCTCAGGGGCAGGACTGACTTCGAAAATAACAAGTTGTGCCATGAGACTAGAGTGATTTCTTTACAGCCTCCCCCTCTTGTGTCCTGTAATGGCCTCACAAAATGCTGATGGCACACTAGAGAAAGGAGAAGCAGGGAAATAAAGAGGTGTCATTTCTTTAGGTGAAGCAGCATAATTCCCTGGTGCATTCTTCTATCAGGTCAAAGTAACCTCATTTACAAAATAAAATCAAAAATTAGTTGAAAGGGTGGTGGTTGTTGTTGTCATTATTATTATTACTGTTATTCTTTACTGACTGTCCTACGATAACTTGGTTTGTTGTTTCCCTCTTGTGGGAATGACAGGACTTAAGGATGCTATTCTGGAAGTATGTTTACACCAAAAGGAGGCAAACGTTATCTGCCATTCTCTTGCCTTCCTTGGTTGTTCCCTCACAGCTAGATCCCCTTGGGAAGCAAACAGAAGTTTCAGGTGTTACTGCAGCAAGCCCTGTCAAGGCTTCAGTGCTCAGCTGTGTTGAGTCACGGCTTGGTCTGCCTTGCGTGAGATGGGTTTGGGGAGACCTCTCCCTGCTCCTGCCCAGACCTGTCTCCTTGGAATATGCTCTACGTGAGCTCCTGAGCTATAAACAAGTCATGTTTGCCAAGCTGGCGACAACAGTGCTGCTCAGTGTTTGCTGCTATCTTCTCTTAATTTCCTGGGGCACAGAGGCCCATATGTGCATGTGTTCACAAATTCTCCCCTCCCAGTTCACAACCTCTGAGGTGGCCCCAGTGCCCCCATGTTCATCAGAGAGAGGTTGGCAGCTTCAGGGGGTGACTCATCACATGAGCAGGAAGACATCCAGACAATGAGAGTCTTACACTGAAGGGGGAACTAGAACAGTGGCTGGTGCTAGAAAGAGAACCTTGGCTGATAAAGCAAATGTTCAATCAGGTTTAACAAGGGCTGAGGTACCTGCATGCTGTCAAACTAGAGATACCACTCCAGGTGCCTTGGCAGCTCAGATGTTCCCAACACAGAGGCTCTTTTGCACAAAGCCTGCAGATAACAGAAAATCAACTATATTTTTTCTTGTTTATGCAGGGGGTTTTTTTCTGCGCATCTTTTTCTAGATTTTTTTTTTTTAATTAAAATGCAGATAGCGTACCTGAAATATTTGGTGGTATTTTAAACAGCTTTGTAAATAATCCTAGACTCACCTTGCAGGCTGTCACAAAACACAGACAAACAGGAACATTTTCTTCTCTTTTTTTTCCGTGTACTTGACACTGGAGTGAGGCCAAAATACGGAGGAAGAGACAATATCACCCAAAAATGTGTCTCAAAAGAGGTGGCAGAGGGCAGTTGCATCAGGCTGTTTGGGTGCCTGGTCCAACACGTTGCCATCAGTTGAGTAGAGGCAGTGAGCAGTTGATCTCTGCAGAAAATCATCAAAACCATCAAAAAAATCATCAAAGCCTAGAAGTATGTACTCTGGGTCTAAGAGGAGCTTGGCACTCCCCCAGAATCACAGCAATGCTGCTTGGAAGGGACTGGGGAGATCTCCAGCACAGTCCTCCATTTGAACCTACACTATTGCCAACATAAGATGACATCAGCCAGGAGACTGCCCGGAAAAGGGTAATTGTAAAAAAAAGAAAGTGTATGGGAAGGGAAGCCCTGGGAAATAAAGAGTCAGAAAGAGTCAGAAAGAGAGAGAATTTGGGATGAGAAGGACATGAGAAACTCAACCTAGTTGAAGGTGTCCAACTCCCCTGAAATGAGATGGGGAATTGGACTAGATGACCTTTAAAGGTCTCTTCCAATTCAAATATATATTCATATATGATTCTGTGACATGTATTGCACAGACTTGAAGGCTGTCCTCCATAGAAGGGTCTCATGTCTGCTTCTGGAGTCTACAAACACTGACACATCATATGCCACTATGCCATAGATGGTGTTCTGTTTCCATGAGTTTCATCTACCATGATATAACAATCTGCTCCATCATATCCTAAATTCTGGGGTTTTTTTCCTTGGGCTCTGGATCAATATAGCTCCTAGAACAATGAGAAACTGATCTTGAACCTGTGTTATCCGAGGCAACTGCACAAGTGAGGACACTCACACTGATTTGGAAGTAAATGAACTGATGCTTCCTCATTGCTCTGTCTATAGTCATGAGCCTCCCTCTCCTATGAACATGTGAAACTTGGCAGCTCAGTTTTGTTTTGCTTGTTATTGGGAGGGATTGCCCTGGCAGGGATCCTGAACCAGCACACCACATGCAGTGGGACATTCTCTGCATCTCATTCAGAGCCTTAGGGAGCCAGGTTTCCACAAAAGAAATTGGGTTTGGAAATTCTTCACCCTCCAGTAGAGCAACTGCATGAATATTTCTGTTCCTGACTTGATTTTCCATCAGTTCCAGGGGATATTTCAATTCCTTATTTTTCCTGATTAGAGGAGGAGAGACCACTTTGCTTTGCTGTTTCCTTTCCAAGTTCACTAGCTTGCTAGTTCTGAATGTCCTGGGTGTTTCCCTGTCCCCTCCCCAGTAACCCTTTTAGGAAGTTTCCCAGTCACAATCTTGATTCATTTTAAATAACTAGTTACTCCCAGCTGGTTTCTCCACCACTCCCTTCTGAGGTCAGACCACCAGAAGTGAGAGGGGGTGGATATCACTTCATTTGTCTCTCTGATCCTATTCCAAGAAAGAAGGAAGCTCACCAGTCAGACAGTGATGCTTTGTGCTCACACACTGGTTCTACTTGGTCATTACCTTTCCCTGACTCACCTAATGACCTCACCCTTCCTTTCCTCAGGAGATGTCCCTAACTCACTAGGAGGTTGGCAAGGATGCAGCTGAGACAGCCTTCATGCTCTGGAACTGTCCTCATATGTTTCTTCGTGTGATGTCTAATGCCATGCTCACAACAGTTCACAGCAAGAAGGTTGAGTTGAGGCATCCTCTTCATCCTCAGGGAAAGAAAGACTTCCTGCCCTTCTTGTCTCCCATGACATCACGGCAGCTATAAGCTATTCTTAACTATGCCCTGATGGGCAAGGCAAGCTCTGGTTTGTTTCCAGCTGTGCTCCAGAGCTCACCTGCAGCTTTCACCCATGAAAGAGTTCAGTTCAATCAGTTTAGATGCACCTAGGTAGAGGAATTCCTTCAGTTAGTGACAGAGCTATGGGAGGAGGTGAGGAGGTTGAGGAGTATCAGAGACAGTGAGAGAGAGAGAGACTACTGGAATCACATCCTGCCTTCCCTGGGACAGGCCTGACAGGGAGACAGGACACATGATACAGGGGATTCCCTGTCTTCTCTCCACCTGGCTCAACACTGTGACAAAGGATAGGGGGCAAGGGTGACCAATTCCTGCCCTGTGCAGCAGCTGCATCTCCTCTGTGACTGCACCACCTTCCCAGGTGCCCCAGCATAACAGGAATGAGTTTTTGCAAGTGGAACAGCAGGACAGCAAGGATGATGGTACACCCAGCATGGAGCTGTTGCAACAGGTCTATGCTCTGCATCAAACTGCTTCCAGAAAGAAAACCAGTCATGTCATTGTTGTAAGAAATGCCTTCTGAAGGGAACAAGAAGGCACAATATGCAGACTGAACTCACTTCTTCGGAAAGTCAGTTACCTCCCTGGAGCCTGGATTAAAGATGTGAAGAGAAAGATTCCTAACCTGAGGAATGGCACCTTAAAACACTAAGTGATAGTTGGTGTTTTATCAATAAAAGCTGATTTAACAGTTACCTATTACTCATACATTATGGGGCACACACAACAAAGTATAAAATGTTTGACCTTTCGTTTGTGCAATTACAGCTCTGCTGGGAACATGAAATCCCTGGGAAAGGACCTCTGGCAGTCATCTGGTCAATCATGCTGCTCTGACACAGGATCAGCTTGACCTGAATCATTCCTGGAGGTCATTCTTAAGGACCGCACACGGCAGACTCCCCGGCCTCCCCAGGCAATCTCGATTTAATTGAGAACTTCCTCAACCAAAGCATTAGCTGTATGTTTGTGCTAAAGAGCTATAGCAGCTGAGGCGGCCTCATGCAGGTCCTCTGCCAGATGGGCATGTTCCCCTGGGGGTTATGTGGGCATCTCTTTAGCTGAAATCTCAGGAAATCTCCCTAAGAGTCTGACAAAAAATGGTCTGAATTAAACACTATCTATAAAGGAGAGAGCTGTTTAGATGAATACACAGCTATCCACCTCCTTTTCAGCAGGGTATTTAGATGCGACCCTTGAAATTCTGCTTGCCTGTGCATTTGATGTTTGATGAATGCTAAAGTACTTTGCTGAATTGAGCTAAAACATCCGTGTTTGTTTTCCCTAACTAGCTGAAGCCACATTAGTTAAAAGATTTGGACAGCACAGGAAACATTAAATCATCTGGCAATCAGTAACAGTAGAGTTAATTCATGTGCTTGATTTCCAAAATATAAGTGAGGGCAACTGCAAATACAGCATTACCACAAGTGGGTCCTGTGTTATTTCCACGCCAGTCCAAAACGATGGCACTTAAGCATTCAACACATGTCTATCCCTTTAATTTCATATCAACTCATATGTTAGACCTCACTTTTCTGCCATGGCTCATATTTTTACAAGGAGGTACATCACCAAACACAGTATACAGATTTAGGTTAAAAAAATCATGGTGGGCTTCACCTACAATGCCATGAAGCAGCCTCAGAAAACCTCCCAGAACAGGAATGCTCTACTTTGATTCTGACAAAGGTGAGGGATGCGAGATCACTGGAAATGTAACCTCTTTGCAATGGTAATAAAGTGTTAGTAGATATCACACAATGATTTTAAGTTCTTGGCGAGCTGGTCATGTAGCTTGGGTTAGGGTAAACTTGACTGTTCTGGTTCTACAAGTATTTGCGATACAGCTTCACAGAATAATAACACATGGGAAACATGTAATTCCAATAGAGACATCCAGTTGAACTTTACTTGTTGCAGGAGAAATGAACTCTCTTAGTGCTATCTGGCTGAGCAGGAACCTGAGGGCAGCCAGGTCTTCTCAGAGCTTCCTGCAGGTTTGCGCGCTCCAAAGCTCTGGCGCACAGAGCAAAAGCAAATGCCATTAATTCCACATAAGTTTCAGATCATTTGCTGGTTTATGCAGTGTTCCAGCCAGCTAAATTTGTCCCAATAATTTATGCATTTGCACCAGCAAGCAGCCTCCCTTATGAGCCATTGTCAACAATTGTCACTAGCTTTTTCACATATCCTTCAGTAACTAAATATAAACAAATCTGTGTCTTCAGAGAGCATGCTGTTGTGATACAGGCCACACTCTAATTAATGAATGGTGTTTTCAGTGAATTACTTCCCTCTTTCAATATTGATTTAGGATGATTGCTGACCAGGGGATGCCTTTAAACCTCTAGCTTCTTGCAGAGAACAGTGTGATTGGAGGGGGTTTTTTTCTTAGAATGGTGTTCAGATACTGTATAGCACTATGATGTGGGAAACCTAAGGTCAGTAGTTATGCCTGAGACAAAGAAGAAATTTTATTTTTTTTTTTCTCCTGTGGAATATGTGCCACACACCACTGCTCATTTAATCCCAGAAGCTGCCAGCTAGCACAGACTGGCAAATTAGCCTGAACAGAACTGCTCCTACAGAGCTGAATTAGCATGGACACCTCTATCATACATCCACTATGATGGATCAGGCACCAATTGTTCCTTCATCCCAACCAATTCCACAAGAACCAAAGCTATGGCCATGCTTTTCATCATTGTCCTGCCATCTCAGTCAAATACCAGCCAAAATCAGTCCATCACTGCAAAACAGGCCAGCCTGATGCAGCACAAATCATGGTGGAAAATCCTATTCACCAAAATGCCTTCCAGGCCACTGTAGCTTGAGGAATGGTTTGGATGGGTTCACTCCCACCCTTGTGTTGGGAGCAAAGCAATTGCACTCAAACTAGCTCAAAAAGAGAGCAACCAAAGGTGAGGAGCTGCTTTTCACCAAGACGTAGTCACTGGCTGAAAATTCCCTAGATAAGACTGGAGTGGTTGCCAGTAGTGACTGCTCTAATTAGAAGCAAAACAATTTTCATTACCACCGCTTTGCTTCACACAGCAGCCATGTCCTGGAGCAGTCACCGTTTTAGCCTTACTGTCCATTACTGTAAAAGACGCCTCTGCTCTGCAAATATCTGCTCAGGCCATGCAAACAAACATCCTCTCTATAATTTTGAAGGGCAGCTGCAGTTCCACGTGAGCGTGCAGCGAACACTCATGTTCAGGGTGCACCAGGTCTCCTCTTCCCATGTAATGTTCTCCCTCCTGCAAAAAAAAAATGAGATTTCAGGTACCAGATTTGAAACTCCAGCCTAGCTCAAAGTCAAGCCATACTCTTTTTGGCCTGCAGATCATGACCCCTCTCCTGATTCAGGTGGAACAGATAGTCTATAGTGAAATGCTGTTTGTGTCTTGTCTATACATTTTAGGGTAAAACTTCTGGAACCAGGGTTTAATTATTGCATGACAACTGGCACGGATTTTTGCTCCCACCTTCCACTGATTTGTCACTTCCACAGTCCTAAAGGATTAAAGGGAGGACAGGTTTTGTCTCTGAAGAAGCTGAAAATGGTTGATGCCCTACAGAGAACAAATCTTGGGGGAAAAATACTAGACTGTCACTATTTTCAGCACAGAGAATTCAAATAAGAAAGTTGGCAGTATGTGTGCAGAGAGGAGAGGACGTTCAGCGTGTGGGTGCCAGGGAATGCAGTATCTCACTTCCAGAGCAAAATCAGCTTATGTTTGAAGCATGACGTGACCACGTCCCTCACTGAGGGCTCGCTCCTTTGCCTGCCATGGAGAAATTACCATGACTCCAAAGCTGACATGATGGCTTGTGCAATAGAATGCTGCTGTTAAGCAGCAGGCACAGCTAGTCAGCATCTGTTGGCTCAAGAACAAGCAGAAGCCTTTACCCTACACTGCAGAGCACTGAACCTGAGCTGAGAGGTACCGATCACTTTTGCAAGACCCCAGTTCACACTGGGGTCATTTAAGATGTTCACAGTTTACTTTGAAATTATTTAATCTGCACAGCTGCCACCAGGAACGATTCTGCCTTCCTTTCCACCTCCAGCTGCGCATTCCTGCCTCCTTCCCTGCACTCAGCAGATGGTGAGCTGGCTCACAGGCCTGAGACGTCTGAAAAGCAACCACACTAGTGTGTCAGTGGGGTCAATTAGGTGGTGTGAGTACACAGCTGAAGGGGAATGAGTTTGAAAGGATGAGGCAGGATCCCATTTCCATCTCTGGAAGTGTTCAAGGCCAAGTTGGACAGGGCTCTGAGCAGCTTAATCTAGTGGATGGCACCCCTGCCAATGGCAGCGGGTTTGGAATTATATGATCTTAAGGTCCCTTCCAACCCAAACCATTCTGTGATTCAATGATTATTCTTTGATTACCCTTTCAGTAGCTGTGAGGACTTAGCCTAAATTCAACCAGGCAGGAGGGATCTCAGCTGTGCTTGATGTCTGAGCTCACTGCAGGGTCTGCAAGGAACATGCACAGGACCTTGAGAACGTATTTCACAAGATAAAGAGTTGTGCTCTGCAAGTACTGACTGTTCCAGTGTTCAGGCTGGGGAAGTTTCCTGCTCAAAGGTCTCAATTTGACCTTGTTCATCAAATGCTCTATGAGTTATTTGAAAAGGTACTTGAAACAATGAAATGAATTGGGGCTTATATCCCAGCAGCCAGAAAGACTTCAATTGTAAGGTTAGCTTAGCTGTTCTGTCAATAGAAAATATTTTCCACACTTGCTGTTTCCACTACTCTTTGTAGCAGCACCATACTGATTACTCCATCAAATACAGTCCAAAAGAACAGCCAGGTCAGCACAGCATCAGAGGTGATGGTTTCCATCACCCCTTCCCTTTCTCACTCTGAGTGATTTCAAGCTCACAATCTCATGTTCCAGTCACAAGGGCCTGTGCTTCTCACTTTGTCAAGGGAAGTCTATTTCTGTCATCAGGATGGAGAAAGTCTGATGTTGCTGCTCTCTGAGAGAGATCACAAGCTCACTTTCTCTGATCAGGTTCAGGCCAGGTGTTTGCAATGGCATGTTCACCAACTACATCCCACAGATTCCTTTGGAGGTCTGAGATGAACAGAAGTGATGATTTGAGTCCCCATCAGATCAACGTGTTAAATGTATCCCTGTGAAACATCTCAAGGAGGCAGACTACAGTGACTTACACAGATCTTTCAGATCTGCCAAGTGATTACACCTTCCTTTACAGGGAGTAAAGTTATCCACTGTGATAGAAAACCTCAAATACACATTTTGCATCTTTGCTCACATTTGTTATTTAAGGCACTGGACTCCTTGTGCTGCTTCAACCACATACCACAACTCATTTTAAAGGATGTTTTAATATCTGTTCCACAAATCTGCATAGGCATCCTCTCTGACACTTTATTAAAGCCAATAAGCACATGCCTGCAACGAAGAACTGCTGTAACAGCACTTGGCTTTTTGACCAGAGTATCAATTCTCCCTTTGTGTGTGGTAGAAGAGGGTATTTATTTAATTCTGCTTCCTTCTCCTGGGCTCTGCAGTTTGTGCTGTTCCCAGTCATGCTTCACAGAGTCCAGAGGATGTCAGCTTTGTCACTAATACTCCAGGAGCTGAACCTTGTCGGGATCAGCCAAGGATTTCATCAGCACAAGGTCAGTCCAGGCACCTCCCTTCCTGTGGGAAACTGCTGTGACGCAGCTCCCTGACCTGGTGCTCTGCAGCATGGAGAGCACTTTCTGGAAACTGTGGGTGCCTTTTCAAGTCTGATTAGGGCTATCAGAGATGAAAACACTGCCATTTGAGCACAACACGGTGAGCATTAGACACCACTGAACCACCAGAAGTGCAAAGCTGTGCCCATGCACACGCTCACTGGGCTGAGATCGGCAATACGCCTCGGCAGTGGCTGTGTGTGTGAGAGGATCTGAGCACAGGCAGGCAAAACAAGTGAAGGAGAAGAATTACTCCTGGCAGTCCTCTTCTGGAGGTGCATATGCACAGGAGTTGGTACAGCATGCACAGATGTGTCTGTACGCACCGGCACACTGAACAGGCAGACAAGCACATAAAGATACAGCATCGACCCAGACAGCATCCTGTGCAATTACTGACATGTTTTTCCATGCTACACTGTGCTTCCTTTGGAAGTTATTAGTTTTCAGCCCTGCAAGAAGACAGAAAGCCTTTTCAGCAGTGAGGCCTGAGCAGTGTGCATGTTGTTTACATCCTGGGGCTCCTGCCTACCCCAAACCCCTGCCTGTCATAAGGCAGTAAGAGCAAGTCAGAACCTCAAAATGAACAAAGATTTTTGGGTCTCCGAGGTGTTATGCTAAACAAAGAAAGCAACAAAAAGCCCCTAGTCTATGAAAAATAACACTTTCTGATTCAACACACCTGTTTCCCAAGCTTAATTTTTGTTTTATGTATGCTGAGTTCCCTCAGCAGCAACACTGTGTGGGGCGCACGATGGGATCCTCTGTCTGAGTTTAATAGCAACGCATAAGGTTGTAGATGCCTCACCCCTGGAAACATTCAAGGTCAGGTTGGATACAGTTCTGAGCAACCTGATCTAGTTGAAGATGTCCCTGCCCATGGGAAGAAAGTTGGACTAGATGGCCTTTAAAGGTCCCTTCCAACCCAAACCATTCTGCTATTCTATAAGCCCAGAACTGTGACCTATGTGCACACCCTCTACACGGCATCTGTTCAATTCACAGTCTCTAGTATATGTTTACTCCTCCCAGCTCTGCTGTGAGATAGCAAGAGCCATTCTGCCCAGCCCATACTTCTTCAATAACATCATCATTGGTGGCAGATTTCTTCATTGGTGGCAAAAGAAAGGGAGATCACAGCCCAGTCTTCCAAGCCCAGATTTATTTTGTGAGACTAGAATTTCAGGGCTTAAAAAAAATAAATAAATAAAATCAACTCCAAGTGCTTCATTTGCTGACCAGCAAGATTTGTTTCCAGCATTATTCCACAGCAAACAGGACATACAAGAACACAATTTTCATGGAATGGCTTAAGATGACAGAATCAGGTCTTTAAATGAATGGTCATCTTATTTCAAAGGATGCAAAGCATTCAAATCAGAATATATGCCTTCCTAGGAAAAATAATAGAAGTAAAACTTGAAGATAATGAGGCAGGAAATAGGAAAGCAAAGCAACACAAAAGACACTAAAAGCAAAGTTGCAGATGGCTTTATTAGTGGATACTCTCCTGAGCCAAAAAGGCCTTATTCCAGAAGAAAACATTCAACAAAAAAACCCTAACAAAGACGAATAGGGCAAGGAATTCACAAACAAGGGATTTATGGGAGGTGGAGTTATCCTGGCTTCTATCTATCCCCTTCAAATAGGAGTCAATATACAGGCAATTGCTTAGCTCAAACAGTCTGAGTCTGTTGAACTCGTTGCCACTGAATGATTTTGAAGGTCATGTCTTAATCTCTGACGTGTCTGAAAGAGAAGCTTTCATTTATATATTTGCTCAAATCACTTAGCCATACGGCTTTGATCTAAGGTGACATTTCTAGCAATTTGCCAGGGTTTTTTTATATATGATATTTAAAAACCACTGCTAAAATTCTTTAAAATAGGCTGAAACAAATCTTTTTATTAATACTTGGAGAAAAGAAACATTTCTACATTTCCTATGCTACGCTCATGCACTGCACTAAAATTGATAAATGGTTTAGAAATGTCAACTTGTATATCCAAGAGGATCATAAAACAAGGATAATATTTAGCTAACAATGACCTCATAACTGTTCCTAACTAATGAGAGGGTAAAATCTTTGTCACATGCACATTAACAATAATAGCTGCATTACATATGTGCCACTGGTAATAGACTTTCTTTTCTAGGTGTTTCTTCTTAAAAGCCCCCTAGAAGAGAATCCTAAATGTCTGGTGCTCGTAGGTCACACGGGAAAATCCCACATCTCTCAAACACATCACCACACTCTCCTTTTTTGACTTTGTGACATCCTGGACTTGTGAGCGTTGCTGGATTTTCTGAGTTTCCTCAGGTCTGACAGGTCGGCTCCTCCCCGAGCAGCTCCTGGAGCTGTCAGAGCTGTCAGATCAGGCAAGGATTCTGTCAGGAGGCCCTGCCACTCAGGAATGAGAGACTTTCAGGGACTCATGGCATCATATCTGATGACAGACTATCTGACTTGTCCTTAGGCCTCTCCACCCACACGCAACAACAAGTTTGCATTTAAGGCAGCCGACATATGCACCGACATGCGGGTGAGGTGGCTGATACTAGACCAGGGTGGAAGTGTGCAATCAGGAAAACTCCAACATGACCAAAAAGTCCTATCACCTGCAGTCTACTCAGCAAGACAATGATTTTTACATGAATCATTGTGATGCATCTTGAACTGCACCGAGATGCTTCTGATTTTGAATCTGCTGGGATTCTCTTTTTCCAGCCTTAAGTGTATATTGATATGAGGCAGTATCCAAGGTACACTGAGTTCCCCTTATTGCAGACTGAAACTACTGCAGCCCAGATTTATTCTGTCTAAACTCTACTTGAGTTTCTGTGCTTGAAATTTTCCATTGCTGATTTGCAGCCTTTGAAACACACTTGAAACAGCCATTATGAAACACAAGGCATAGGGACAAACACTGAAATATATGAATCTAGCTGCAGTTCTCACCTGGAAGATCATATCATAATAAAGTCACCCCTAAAGAGGGCTAAAGAGGTAGAATAAATACATGTGGACCACACTAGACCAGCGCAGAAATAAAAGCTTAAGCTGTAATTTTACTCTGTGAAAAGATTGACTCTTGGATAGAGAACAAGAATAGGAATCACCAGCCCGAATGATCTATGCAAAATGTATGATCAATCTAAAACGGAGAGAAGGAAGGGGGGATTACATGGAGTGATGGAAGGCTCAATACAGAAATTGCTGTTATTTCCTCTGTGATACTCTGAAAGGTGGCTATAAAACCCACTTACTTCCCTTAAAGCAAGATGCAATTTGTACCTTGCACAGTTGTCGTATCAGGGTGAGATACCTGCAAACTATTGACTGGGGGACTCTGCAACTGTTACAGATTCAGAGACATAGCATTTGCCATCCTTTATCATAGCCTCATGCATCTGTATTTGTCTTTTAAAACAGCTATTAGAGCTTCAAAATCAAAGACACTCAGCTTAGAGCCTGACTTCTGTTCTAATACACTTGTGCTGGCTAAGTCCCATAATAGATAGGTAGGACAGATAGATAGATAGATAGATGTTGAAAAGATAATGAATGAATGCTTAATTAAACAAGCAACAAACCTAATAGAAAAGCCTGTATACCTTACCCTGTATACACCTATATATGCACATTTGATATGCACATTTGTATGTGAGTATATGCACGAAAACACACCCATGCTATAATCAGATTCAGTTTAATATTGATTGCCACAAATACTATGATCCACTTCCTCCCCAGACTGTGTTAACTATGGCGGGGTGAGCTGTAAAGATAGCAAAACACTATTTTCAGCTTTCTTTGCAGCTTCTTATGTTACTGAAATGTCTAACTTAAGTGGAAAATCGGATGGGTTTGGAAATTTGCCCAAACCAGTTGCCAGCTCAGTATATCTCTAATACTTGGCATCCTCTAAATATAGGCCTTTTATTCTGGAAGAAGCAAGCGCTGAGGATGCTATTCTGCTTCTCAGAGCAGTGGTTTCGTTTTCCCTTCTGAGATCCACAGTTCAAACTGAGGGGGAAACAAAGGAACTGCTGTTCTCCCTATTCAAATTAATTTATTTAATAAACAACTCAATAATTTCTTCTTTGTTACAGGGAATTTTTTTAGGGTCTTTATTTTGGAAAGAGCTTCTCCAGAGGAATTGCCAGGGGCCCATCTAGTCCGGTATCCTGTCTCTGACAGTAGCTAATGCCATGAACAATTATGGAATAACCTATTGATAAGGGAAGTTTCTTTGCCCTGAGGACTTTGAGGTTGCCTGTGCCTGGAAGCATGCAAGTTTATAATGCTTATTTTTATCCTTTCATATATAACCACAGATGCTCTCACCAGCCCTATCCAGTTCTACTCCTTCCTGCTAGACTCTCTGACTCAGTGATGGCTAATGGCAGCCATTTCCCACAGGTTACTTGTGCTCTGCATTGCTGTGGGGCTGAGTGGATAAATTTGCCATGTATCGCCTTTCAGTGTTACTGGAAGCTCCTGTCTGATGAGCAGGGGGAGCAGCAAAGCCTGATTTATGTTCCCTGCACCATTTGATTGAGGGTGGGGGGTGCTTTTTGGAGTTTTTCTTTTCTTTTTTTTACTCTTAGCGTGTTGCCTTTCATTTCTCCCTCCCACACTTCTAATTTTTCACAGTCTTTTCAAAGACAGCTTGCGTTTCTCTTATCCCCTCTATAGCTCTTCTTTTTCTCCAGCACATTTTTTTTAGAAATGTAGGACTGGAAGCACTCAGGAGAATATTCAAAAATCCATCAACCTCCATCTTAAAACTAGTCTGCAGCTTTTCCCCTCTCACTGCTGCAGACACTCACATCTCCCCCCAGCTGCTACTGTGGCGACCATTCGCTGCTCACGCCTCTGCGTCCTTGTGACCATCCAAGAGGTTTTCCACCCACCAACTCTGCATGTGGCTGATGTAGAGGGCACTCAGCATCCTTCACACAGTCTACTTGAACTGCAGAAAGGGATGCTTTTTCTCCTCTCTTCCTGAAAGATGCCTTTGAAATGGTGAAACACTCACAAGGTGGTATCCTAAGGGCTTTCTGACCCAATATTTATACATTCTCGAGTTTTGCTTGCTCTCCTAATCAACCCTGCCCACCATGCAGGGAATACCGCACAGACTCCCAAAACTGTCTTCCCAGGCAGTGACCATACATCAAGAAATGCATGTGATTTGCAAGAGATTTGCAGTGAGAGCAAATCTGTACCCAAACTTATCAGCTGTCTTCACAAACAGATCCAATCCAGACTGGGCCTGATATCTCAACTTGTATCAGTAGCATGAATACAATACAGATGGTATCTTCACCTCTCTTGGTAAGCCCCAGGTCCCATGGGATGTGCAGCCCATGGGCTGAAGGGGAAGGAGGGGATGGGTCTGCCACAGACAGAGCAGACAGGGGGACTCACGTGTGGCAGGAGGTGGCTGCATAAGAGCAAAGTGCCTGACCAGAGCAAAACTCAGACTGCAGCCACACAGAGAGGTGAGAGAAGGGAGAAGAGGAAATGCCCACACAGATGCTCAGTTGGGTAAATGGGCTGAAAATGGGCAGGGACAGCTCTGCCACAGAGGACAAAGAAGGGACACTTGCTCTAGCTCACATCATGAGAACAGTGGAAGAACGCCAGCCACAAAGGTGCACTTTCATCTTGGTGCTGTATTCTTTGCTCTTCATTAGCAGAAAGCTCCCATTTGAGAGATTAAAGCTTCAGGAGAACTTCAGGGTCCTAGCCTTGCTAATGCCTCTTCCAAACACCAGGCAGCAGCACCCAGAAGACCTGAACATTCTAAAGGCCAATCTTCATCAAATACCTTGATTAGCAAATGTGTGCAGCTGAAAACAGCTACATCATGCCTACAGAGTGCAGGCAGCCCAGCAGCTGGAGATGGACTGCAAGGCAGCAAGGAACAATGCCACAATCAAAGGGGGGATTTGATGGATGGAGGGATAAATTTTACACAGACAAGGGAAAGAACTGAGCCTTCTAGCTGTGCCACTGGTGGAAGGGAAGATATCAAAGAACAGCAGGACAGAAATTAACAAAGCAAATAATTAGGCAAATTAAATATTTGTCTACTTTACACTATGATATGCCGAGGAAGTCAGTAGAAGAGGGTCTCACTAAAGGTCAGCCTGATCAGGGAAAGCAGTCAACTCCTTTCTGCGCAGAAAAAAGCAGCCTGAAGCAGCTCCACCAGAACCACCCCAAACAGATGTGTATCTATCCAGGGTTAAAATCCCAGGGCTGGAGAGTCCACCCTCTCCCCAGACAATCCATTTCAGCATTCCACACATAACTTCTAGGAGGCTTTTTCTAACATTTAAGCTGTGTCTTTCCTTGCTATAATTTAGGACATTGCCTCTTTTCCAATTCCACTGCAAACACAGGGAACAGCTGACTTTGGCTGTCTCTGCAGTCACCTTTTACACATTTAGAGTCAGTTATTGCATCTCCACTTTTGTCACTTTCTCTATCCAACGCTTGTGAAAGAACCCTGTTACCACAGAAGCTGACAGTCTCACATCTCTAATGGTGTCACTCTATAAAAAACACCATTCTGAGAAAGGCCAGGCCACCATTCTGTTTATTGTCTATATCTTGAATCATATGTGACTTTTCCAAGGTCAGATGGCAAACCTCGAAGAGAAGGAAGCTGCCTTTCCTGCTCTCCCTCTCTTCCAAGCCTACCTACCTGGCTCTCCTCCTCCTGTTCCAGGCAGCAGGGTGAGAACTGAGTGCTGCAGGCTCTGTTCCTCAAAATGACTCACTTTCTCAGTGTTTTCATAATGTGGAGAAGGTGACTCAGAAACTGCTCCTTGATAAATAAATCATGGTTTGCTCACAAGGGGTGTGCTGCAAAAGGACAGGGAGTCTTTACAGTGCTGCGCAAGCAGCTCACATTTTACCTCCCAACCATTTCGTGGCTGGAGCCTCTCCACATCTGCCAGACTATTTAAGATAATCTGCCTGCTTCATCTCACGATTGGTGTTATGAGATTGTCTGGGGGCCTTGTCCAAAAGGAAAGCCCCCAATTTATAAACACGTAATAACAAATGGCCTCTTCCCAGCTCTCTCGAGAGGCAGCAGGTCCGAGAGGTGTGATTTTGCAGACAGGGAGTGAGGCCCAGGGAGATTTGGTGATCTGCCAAGAATCACACAGGAAAGCCATGTCAGCTCAA
This sequence comes from Pseudopipra pipra, assembly GCF_036250125.1. Classification (NCBI taxonomy): domain Eukaryota; kingdom Metazoa; phylum Chordata; class Aves; order Passeriformes; family Pipridae; genus Pseudopipra; species Pseudopipra pipra. The sequence continues at coordinate 57,692,526 of NC_087554.1, forward strand.
GGAATTAAACCACACACTGTTGAGCCCCATCCTGACTGTGTACCTGAACCCAGCTCCTGACTGTTCCTGCAGCAATGGTTCCTGCTGAGCATGCATAGCTCAAAAGCTGTCCGTGGATCTTTACCAGAAAGGAGATTGAGTTAAAATATTTGGAACTGGCTCTCTAGTACACTAACCTCCTAGTTACCTGAGTTCAAGCATTTGGGTTTTAGCCTTTCCACATAAAAAGAGACAACCTTCCAAATGAAAAACCCAGTTATTTTTGTAAAACAGAACTCACCCATGGAAGCTCAGGGTACTAGAAACCAGAGTGAGCATGTTCACTCTTGACTTGTTTTTTATAATATTTACAGTCTGACTGCTTTGTGAGTGACCAATTCCATGCACAGGACCAGCTTGGCAACTGTGCAAAACCAAAGTGGCAAGAGAGACCCCCCCTTTCCCTCCCTGCCTCCAGGCAGAGCAGCTCCATAGGGCCTCCTCTACTCCTCACAGCCCTGCAGGCACTGAGGCATTGTCTGGGTGACTCAGTGTATTAAAAATGAATTAGCTTCTTTCCCAAATTCTTCAGGGAACCTTTGAAGGTAGAATATTTTATAATGGAAGCCCTAGGTCACCACAGTCCTGGTCAGGATAAGTATGCCCTTGAAAAAGAAGAGAAAACCTGTTGTAAAGGGGCACCATGTCACCAGTCAGGGAGAAGTCAGACCTCAGCCATCTCCAGTCTTAGAGCACTTTGCCCATTTTTCCTTCTTGGTCATTTGCCTTCTGGGCTTTCTCAGTCTCTTTTATTCGCTGGGCCTACAGGGCATGAGGAGCTTGGAAGTCCTTCAGCATTGAAGCTCTGGGGCAGCCCAAGGAATTTAAGCTGTTTGTGGAATGAGATGGAAACACTATTCAAACACCCAACTTTTCAACCTGTCCCGAAGAACAGCTTGGGCAGGCACAGACATCCTTACCAGATGCTTGTTTCCACTGATGGAAAAACCAGGCCTGCAGCCAAGACACGCACCTGATCCAGAAGATTAGAAAACCAGGGCTGAGGGATGTTCTTAAGTCCAGAACATAAACGTGCCCCCCAAAAAAATCTTGAAAAGATGAGAATCTAAAGAGGTGTTGATTTTCATACTGGCTAGTCCCTCTCTCATTTACCTTCTACTTTCAGTCTGTGGGAAATCTTGAAATCTGACTTTTTACATTTCTTAATCATTTTTTCGTGATTTTTCCTCCAAAATTTCAATTTCGGGTGAGCTCTGATTATCAGCTCATTTTTATTATCCTGATAAGCAAAGCTCATTTAAACAGTATTAGTGCCACACTACGTGATCATATACCAGTAGCCCTAAAAAAAAAGTTAAAAATAAGAGCTTTGCAGGCATGAAGCTCCCTTTGCAGTGACTAGAAAAATAAATCTCAATTCACTTTAGAAGGTACTTGGTGCATTTTATGTTATCCCAAATTGTAGTCTTTTTGAACCTTCTTTATCAGCTCAGAGATCTGTAAACAACTGCTATATGTTTGGAATAGAATATCGATGTCATTTTGCAGGTGACAGGTTTAATAGCTAATATGTTTGATTCAAGAACTGACAGCTGCAGTTTAGAGCCAGAAAAGATTTGATTTAATAAAGATATCCAGTGCAATAGGCAATTTGGTTAACGCAGGAAGGAATTTGGTTTGAAACTGATCCCTTCCCTTAGCAAAAGGTGGCAGCCCCTGTGTTTCAGTGCCCTGAACTAATTACTCCCTACACTCCATTTTGGCATATAAGATCTGCATTTCTCAATTAATAAACATCTCATACTTCTCACTTGACTTCTTTGGTGTGTCAAGTATCTGCAGCATTTCTGAATCAAGAGCAGAGTCCTCCAGTGTCTCACAAGTGAGTGGCAGAGCAAGCAACTCACTCAATGCAGATGCCTTGCAATTCATGCAAGAAAAACACAAGACCAAGGCTGGAAAGGAGGGAGTTCTTAAATCCTACACATCTGAAAATAAGAAAACAAAAGGGTAGGCAGGATTTTTGCCTCCTGAAGGAAAAAATCAAAATTTATGAAAGAGAAGGGACTATTTTAAGTTCGATTTCAGGTCAGTTTAGGCCCTATATGCAATATATATTGTGGGGCTGCCTGGATTTTACCAGGGAGGGGGAATTTTGGTAACCTTGGCTCAAGTAGGTACATTTGCTGTTGTTGTCTTTTGCTAAAGCCAAGTTAGTAATTTCTAGTGCAAAATATTTACTCACAAATTGCCTAAGTTGCATCCCTTAGACCATTATGTGCCACCAGTGTACACTTTACATTTTATATTTTAAAGCTCTAACCAATTTGTCAAATATTGTGTCTTCTTTCCTTACTCTATGTGAGACATCTATCAGACACCTTTGAAGTCCACTTTTCCAATTATAAGCCTAACAGACTTGATATTTCTTCACAGTCTGTGGTCTCAAGTATCAGTCTGGAATAATTCCACTCATTTCAGTGTTCGTGGACATACCCTGTCCTGGACCAAAACAGTATGGGCATTTTAATTTTTCTGGACAAAATAAACATGTACGTTAATTTTGTTAAAATCAAAAGCATTTGTTTTCCTAGTTGCCTTTCTTCTCAGCCCTCTTTCCTCACTCCTTCTCCTTCAGGAAATGACACCACATCTTCTGAGAAGGATAAAAAAGAATGTTTATTTTTTAAGGGCATGTATAGAATAGATGACTATATATTTATCACTTTTCCTTCTCTTCCTCTTGTAAGAAAATGCAACGTGACCTTAAAACCCCCAGATACGATCAGTGGTGACAAGTCTCTCCTCTGCAGAGGAGAGCCCAGCAGTGAGAAATATCTGAAAGCAAGAGGCTCATGGGGTCTCACATGAGCTCACCCTCCACAGGAAAGGTGGAGGAGAGAGTGTCCATCTCACATGAAGGGAGCAAAGGGGTGTCAGGTCAGAAACAAGTCCTACTGTGACAGGACCTATAAAAGGTGACAACTTTGCAGCAAGAGCTAAGGTTGCCTCTGGTTGACGTGACAAGCACTGTGTTACTGCACAACTGTGGAATGATTCAGTCCTTTGCATGTGCCCCAGCTCCCTGTCTCCACGTTTAATTTATGCAGGATGCAAAATCCAGCCTCTTGCCTTCAGCAGTGCCCTGGTTTATGCACACATGATCTGATTAACTTCAGTGAATCTATGGAGGGTAAGGGGTTAATTTCTTCATTTGGAATTTGGTTCCACTGCTGATGCACTAGCAAGAATTGAGTCCACTGACACTTGCTCTCTCTCCAAATCATATTAGTGTTTCAGGTTCCACAGGGAGAGAAGAAGAAATAAAAAAAGAATGAAAAATCCCCACAGACTGGACAGACAGTGCTTACAATCTAGTTAGAAGGGTTTAAAGTCTTACCACCCCCTCAGCTGCGAGGCAGTACTTGGATTTACTCAGTTGCAGAGGCTCATATTCTGTGTCCTCACAACAGACCCCAGCCCTGCAATTAACTGTGCACTGGTTGACTGCTCTCCCTCCTGTGACCCACCAGAACACACCGGAGGCTTAGCAGCTCCTCTGTGACCCATCTGATGCTGGATCAGGGCTCTCACCAGGGAGCTGAACAGCTACAGCCCCAGACACAGACAGGTCACCGAGCTATTCAGCAAGAAGGGTTTCATTACTATGCTTTAAACACAGTCCTCTTTAAAAACCTAAGCATACTTTTTAATTAAGCCTTTGGTGTTTCTTTTCAACAGCAGATATATTAGTGTGCTGTCCTCTCTTTTTCTTAATAAAATTTGATTGGAAGTGTATTTGGCCATATCATATATATTACAAAAGGCATTTTTTTCTCATTGCTTCAAATTATTTTTCCAATCATGCTCTATATACTGTGCTCAGGATTGAATTATAAGGAGTTAGGCAACATACATGGTGTTAATTAGATAGGGGACGTAGAAGGTAATTTTTCCATGACTCCAGGGAAACCTTTATGTTATGCTTATAAAGCAAATGCAAACGGCCATGCAATACAAAGTGCTCCTTAAAAATCAAGTTACACACTGAAATAAAATACTAAGAGCAAAATTAGTTTCTCCAATTTAATTCAGTAAAACTTTAATAGCATCTGACTGCTCTCTGAAAAAGTCATTAAAAAAATTATAAGGAATTCACAAATGACTGATAATGTAAAAACACCGAGGCTCGGATTCCCTTTCCAACAAAAGTCCTGATGCAGTGAAGCGCTGGAGCCCTCATCTAATTCTGCACTCCAGGAATGTTCTCGTGGGCCAGAGTTAACAGCCAAAGTCGCATCGACTTCAGCAGGAGGTTGATCTGGCGCGGGAGGACGTGGGAGCTTTGATCTAGAGGGAAAGGTTCAGGGAACATTCAAAACCCGAACTGAGCCTTATGCACACATGAGTAATTGTATGTGCTAATCAGGTAAGCACTTTGGAAAAATAGGACAAGCTTGAGCAGGAGAAAGGCAGGCGCAGCAAATTAAGCGAGCCAGTGGGTCTCTTTAATCTCTGACTCCGCGATAACCAGTGGAGGATGTTGGAAGTTTCACTGCATGCACAGGAAAACACGAATGGAAATTTTCCTAAGTGTCATTCAATAACTACAGACAATAGATCGTTCTTACAAAAATGGAACTCTCAGCAGCAGGAAGATCAGAGGGAACAGAGCTGCCACTCATGCCTTTGCTATGGTGGCTCAGAAGAGCACAGTGGTGTGAAAAAAATACTTCTGTGGAAAAGTAAGTTTTCCAGTAGGGATTTGCAGAGTTAAAACTCACTTCATATATCTTTTTGTGTTAAGTGGAGGGCATAACACATGACCAATCATAGAGGGAACTTTTCAACTGAAGATTTTTCTACCATCTTTGCAATAATTAACACTCCTTCATTAAAATGCTGTGTCCCCCCTGGCCAGAATGAAACTGTGCATGCCTTATATCCTACTCTTAATAATGTTTTTAAGGTCCTGAATCTTATCAATTAATATTTTGGAGTGATTCATACCATTTCTAATACGCAGCAGCAGAGCAGAATCGTGCAGATAAAAATATTTTCTGAACAGATTCAAAATAATTGCTTTTTTAAATTGCTGATGGGGGTTCTGCCACTCAAGCAGTTAAGCCTGAAAATGTGCTTAGGAGATTAAACAAGGAAAACTGAGCTGGTCTGGTAGCTGGCCCCTTTCCATGTGTCGGAGAGTTGTCACTACTCCAAGTGCAACAAGATGACAGGATTTGCCTTGGTTCATCCTGCACACAAGTCGTACAGGGTGCAGAAGTTCCCGTGCTCAGCCAGGCTTTGCACAGCTTTCTCTTACAGTCACTAAGGCACTGAGGGATTCAGCCAAGGGAAATACGTGTGCCAGGGAGTGATATGGTACTTGGAATTGGAAAACTGCTGCCGGCAGATCCAAATAGGCACTGTGCCATTTGTGCAGTATTCCCAGCAAGGTTTGCAGGAGGATAACTGTGGACTCGGTGGGCCCAGAGCTGTGTTTCACCTCTGTGCAACTCATCAGGAAGGGACCTGTCCTGTGCTTCCAAGATGGGAAGTTTCTCAAATTATTCAAAAACCTTTCTTAACACAACAGCACTTTCTGAGGGACTGTGTTGAAGGCTGAAGTGAAGGGCTTGTTTACTACACAAATACTTAGTTTTGGATCCACCACCAAACTGTATGTGTACATACACCCCTCCTTTGTTCAATATTTTGTATTTGTGCAGTTGTATATGTTTTTATACATTCATTCATAAAAATAAACAGTGAGGAAGTCTTTGAAGTTTCCCTGTGTGCAAAACAAAAAAGCAGATGGAAAATTTCTCTTGGTTTTATATATGTAAATACAGTTAAATCACAGCATATATATTGCTTTTCTTCCAAAAGGAAAGCTCAATGCACAGCTTCCCCTTGTACTCATGGAGCCAAACTTTTGGGTAACTAGAGGGTTTGGCTGCTCCCATGTCAGGTACCTCAAGATATGTCAAAGCTGTCTGGTTTCCATACACTGTATCTAATCTCTTATTCCCCCTCTACAACATTTTTAGGTACTGCAGCATTAAGACACCTGAAGTCACTAGTCAGTCTTTGGCATCTGGTTAAACGCCCTGATTTCACACACCTGAAACTCTTAAGCAGACAGGGAATCTGCATAGCACTGCAGAGGAGCTGATCACTTAAATCTCTCTTTTTTTCACTCTTATTCTGAAAATCTGGTCTGTTTTTTAGGCTGATGTTTCCAAGGATGTCTTCCAGAGCCCTCTGCCCCATCTTCGGGGGATGTCTGCACTGCCTTCTAATGGAAGAGTCAAAGAAGCTGGGTGTAAGCGAGTTACTTTAGTGGAAGCTGTGTCCCAAGCCTATTCATACCACTGCAAAGCTGAGGACAGGTAGGTGAAAAGCTGTAGCTGAAAAGCTGAGGGACCTTGCAGGACAAAGAATTTCACACGGGCAGGCCCTTGTGGGTCAAGGAGGAAGGCAAGGAAGACACGGTCAAGAGGCCCCAGAGACTGAAAACCTAACAATAATTAACTCACAGGCTCTCCTTGGAGGCTCACAACTTTATATTCAAAAGACTGCCCTACTTTCTGCTCTCAGATGATTTTTGCTTTGCAGCGCAACTTCATTACTTGCTCTTCACCAAGGGGACTCCATCCCTCTCAGGTGCCAGCTTCAGGAGGCAGACATTCTCCTTGCTCTCACACAAGCTAGAGAGAGGACACTAAGTCCTTTTTTAGGTAATTTTGTCCATTTAAAAAACAAAAATTCAAATATTTATGAGGGAAGTGCCAGACTAAGAAGAAATTATTTGCCATGCAAAGGGGAAAGGTGAACAAGACAATTAGAGGAACAATCTAATGGCTGTGCTAAGAGCAAAGGGTTTGTTCTTCTGAAATTAAGCCTTGAATTTTATTCTCCATTAATAATGGAAAATTTAACTGATAAATCAAACATGATTAGTGGTGTGGAACAGAGATAACAGCACAAGAACAAACAGTAATAACTTTGCTTTTCTCTTGCAAGGCTGACCTTTTAAGTGTTTTGCAAAAAGAGGACTGCTACCTGTGACAATGGCAATGTGCTGAGCTTTGTGAATAGTTGATTTTTACTTCTGATCCTACTGTATCCAATAACATCTGCAAATTACACATGGTGCATGCTGTTCCCCTGAGCACCAGGCAAAAAAAATAAGAAAACAGATCATAAAGGGGACACTAGAATAAAACAAATGCATATGCTTCAGTCCTAGAGACAGTTCAACACAAGTTGGTCTGTTATTGCTGGATACATCTGAGTTTTTAGGAAAATACATGTGGTAACAAAAATATCAACTTTTATCTTATAAATATTGGATAACACATGAAACAGAGCATCTCTGCCTGGATAGCAAATTTGTTCTAATAATACCATTCATCAAACCAAGATTGTGCAGCCTTTTGTCCCAAAGACCTGTGTACTGCACTGAACAAAATCCATAACCTACTAATTCTAGGAAGGTTATTGATTATTTTAAATTAGAAGGGAGAGATATTTAAAAAGCCATATCAAATTCCATTTTAAAAGTTCAAATTTTTATTTTTGTTTTTTTCGGAAGTGACTTTTAGGGAACACACCACGCTGTTCTCCTCAGTTCACCTTTTTTTCCTGTCATATGACACGAAGTGAGATTCAGGAGTTCCCTGGAGAGATCAAAATCACAGGACATCATAATTAGAAAATAAGCAGGAGCAAATTATTGGCTTGTACAGGCATAATACTACCCCTCTGCATGTCTCCAGTCCTACTTTGGATGAACTTAGGATCCATGTGTCCAGCTCTGGCTCTGGACCTGGATCCATTTCCTACTGACTATGCTCTGTGTGTGGATCTGGTGCACCTCTTGCCTGGTCTGGGAACATTCATGGAACCATCAGGCTCTGCCCACCATGTTCATACCGTGCAGGACTGCACCCCATCACTGCCCAGGCTGAGGTCACCCTTATCTCCCAGCTTGTCCTCCCTTAGGGACAAGCTGTTTCTTGTTCCTTGGACAATGAGCTGTTTTGTCACTTCAGTGTAGCCAATTTCCTCCTTTCAGCAACACTAGGAACATATTATCAGAGTTATCCCTATCATTTCCATCACTCCCATTCCTCAGACTACACTGGTTTTCATGACAGGTACATGCTTGAAGATCCTTTTGGTGTGCTGGGACATGCTTTCCATGTTCCTGTCAAGAACAAGGATCTATAACAAAGGAGGGAAATTCAGCAATCTCCCTTCAGAGAGTTCAGGTATCTTTTCAGAATCAATGTGTAGCACTCTGCTTCTGAGTCTTGACAGAGATACAGCTTCAGAAAAATTAGGTTTGTACCTTCTTCACGTCCTCTAAAAAAGGAAACACCAAATTTGGAAGACAGTTAATTAAAAATCAAAGGGGAATTCCACTTGATTGGATGGGGCTGGCTGGCTGAGGGTATACAAGGTTAAGTGTTCTCCACTGGAGCTAAGGCCTTTCCTACACAACAGACCTATCCCTTAAGTGGAGCTGTTCACAAGTTACTTCTGAGACCTCGTAGGCCCTGGCTCAACAAGCCTTTGCACTGAGAAGGGACTGAGCCTTCGGTACCCCAGGATGACCAGCAATGACAGGCAGCGAGTGCCCAGCGTGCCAGGCTTCCTCCTGTGGGAATAGCAGCTGCCTCAAGTAGAGGTAAAAAGCACAGCCACAAGGTACCTGCTGCAGCCTTTCAGCAGAGCACAGCAGAGAGCAGGTTCCCCAGCACCCACACAAGGAAAGCTCACACAAGGAAGCTAGAGAGGTTGACAGGTTAAGTACAATATTGAACTGCTGAAATAAAGCCAGAAAATGCTGCAGCTTCTTTTTACTTGCCCTGTTTGAGTGTGGGACAGAGGTGTTGCAGTCACCATAGTCACTTAAGACGTGGGGAGCTGGTGAGCTTCCCAAGCATACTCTTCCCCCACAGTCAACTCCATTGTCCCTCATGAGCTCATTTACCTCACTGAAATGGAAGAACACAGTCAGAAAGAAACTCTAGTTCCCAGAAGAGCAACATGAACTCCCACACCATCATTGGCAGTGTTTCCTACCTGGGCGAACCTGTGAGGAAGAGAACAAAGGAGAGAAATACAGAGAGTCACTGCTGTCACCACAGTTTTTTTCATCAGCTGGACGGCCCATGGCCACACACATCTGCTGTGCAATAAGGCCGGCATACACTGAGCATATATTGCTTGAAAAGCTCTGTGTTATGGAATTGTTCATAACACCCCAGCAAAAGGTGAGTGCTTAAATCAGGCTAACAGTGCACTTTCCTTGTGAAGTGGAAAGTTTAGTATGAGCCAAAATTTATAGAAATACAAGACCTCTCCCAGCTATTACCCCCAGCTTGTATTGGAAAGGTTTAAATCCTTCCTGAGCGCAGGAGAGGAGAATGAGCTGAAATGGGGTCCAGCTGAGGACACTTGGCTCCCAGCACAGGGCCTCCATTTCCCCAGTGGAAAGTCTCACTGAACCTTTTCTGCTCAGCTCTGTTTACCTTGCTCCCCTCTCCACAGGGCTTCCGCCCACACAGCACAGGAGGAGAAAGAAAATGGGATAGATTCTGCCAAAAACTTCAAAGTTGAAAAGCCCAGAGAAACTCTCTGTTTGCAGAAAACACAATGTGTCTCTCAGAAGCAAATTGCAGCCTTGCAGTGCTTGCATGGGCAACTTGGAAAGGTGTGAAGGGTGACAAACCAGCAGAAGGCATTAGATCTATTTGAACAAGTCTTAGATGCCAGTTTATAGACTCTGTGTTTTAGCTTCCATTTTCTCCCCCTTTCAGAGACTCTGGCAGTGTTTTGATAACCATTCTGCCATGAGCCTGCTGAGCCACCTAACTGACACACCGAGATAAGATCAAAGAGATTTGGGTGCCCTCTACACCCTGCTGAATTCTGTGGTCTGCCTGCCTTTCCCACACCTCACCTCTGTTCCAGTGGCCTGCCCTTGCCTTCAGTTGCTCTGCCCCATTTGTCTCCAGCTAGGGTCCCAGCCAGCAAACCTCTTCTTGCCTGTTCAAGCATTTATGTGTGGGTGCCACAGCACTCAGATCTGCCGACGCAATTGCTGCTTTCACTGTCATCTTCCGTCTTGATAGTCACTGGCTTTACCCTCCAAAAATATATATCTCTGAGTTGAAAAGAAAAATCTGCCCATAAAAAGGCAAATATCTCAGCTCAACTCCCATCTCCGCTGGAGCTGAAGGGAAGTTTGCCAATGACTTGAACAAAACCAGGAGATAACGCGCTTCCTTTATCTGTGCGTTAATAGTCTTCTGCTGCCAATCTGCCCAGCAAGGGAGTCCTGTCAGTTCCCACACAGTGCACAAAGGCACTGTTACTTACCCCTCTAACACAAGACAGGCCCATCAGAGCTTTTCCATTGCCTTGGACTGACATACTGTGTGCTAATACACATGTAATGCAAACATCTGTTTCAGTTTCACACAAAGACAGTAGGATTTTGTTTGGGGGGAAATAAAAAGGGGCCTGTGGGAAGCAAGAATCCTTATACTAGATAGGATGAGCAAGGATCACCTCCAGCCCAAGGTCAGGTGTGAAGCCTGGCATGTGGGCTGTATTGCAGAAGGTAACTACTCTGCCTCAGACCACACAACCAGACATGGGGCTGAGGAACCCAACTCCAACCTCTCACACAGCTATCATTGCACTGAGAGAGGACAAACTCCCAGGGTGGCAGCCTGGGAAAAGGAAACAAGGAGCATTCAGGACAAAGAGGCATTACAGAACACTTTGGCCATCCCTGTGTTTCAGTCGTCCTCACTCATGCTGTACACAAGGAAGTGGTTACATGAAACACAAGACAATGAACATATTACTGTCTGCAGAGCCAAATCTGAAACTGTAGTCCAAGACAAATTCCAGGTAACACTCACTGACTGAAAAGCTGCTTTCAAGACTTTTCTTCATTGTTAGTGCAGGGAACCAGTGATCCATTCTACAATTATATGTATTTGAAAAAAGTAAACAAGTTGATTACAGACAGTGGTTGACTATTATTTCAGGCTTAAAAGACAAGCAAAATCTTCAGAAAATATACACAGTAATTTCAGAAATAACATTAGAATTAAATAACACAATTATTTATTGATTTTACTAGTGGCTGTATATAACACTTTCAAAGCCATGGAAACAGCCATGACCTACCTCTCTACTTTAACCATTTCCATATGTAGTGGTGTTAGACTTTGGCTACCTATAAATACACACACATATATACAGGCACCAGGTGTGTAACACACCTGGATGTATATACACTATTTATCTCAAATGCTTTCAGGGTATAAAAACACGAGGAGTGAATTTAAAGTTCAGTTATGGAGGATTTCCACATTGCATTTACCCCTGGGTCAGAGCAAAGTCCCAGGTCTGCAGCCAGTGGATCAACACTACCTCTGCCTTGGCACAATTTCAGCTAACCCTGTTCAGAATATTATTCTAAAACCCATCCCAAAAGCTTAGGACCTTCCTTTTGATGCAGTATGTGTTTGGTCTCAGGCAAATGTGATTTGTCAAAGCAGTTATGCCAGCACCACCCTCACAGCCTGCATGTATACCCATACTCACCTGTGGCAGATAAAGGTGTTACTACTTACTACTAAAATGCTTTACACTACCTACATGCAGTAAGATCCTGCTCTCAGATGCTACAGATTTTGCTAAATGTTAACTAAAGGAGCTAAAACTTACTATGTGGGTGTTCCCTTTAGCAGAATTTTTCTATCCTCACCTCAGGGGGGAGGCAGGAAAAACTATGTTTTTTCACTCATATTTGAAAAAAGTCCTGAGGAAATCCTTGCTTGGAAGATTATATTTGGGCGCAGGAACTTGGCAGTGGTGGCTGGAGGACAGGACTTTAATCAAGGACAGGCTTCCCACACCCCTACTAGATTAAAAAACCCTGCCCATGTTTAGCCAAGTTTATGCTTGGAAGATAACTACTTCCAGAAGCTCCTGTTCAGCCTTCAGAGACTTCTGTCCTCACAGGGGCCAAACTGACCACACTTTGAGTCGACACCTGAGCTGAGAGCAAGGACATTGTCTTTCCTATTCTCTCAGGTGCATTTTTGCTAGTAAATTAAGCCTTACTGAGGCCTGTAGCACAGTCTATAACGTTTAATTATTAGCACGCTCCCTGGCACAGTTTTGGCTTGTCCTAGGGAGTACTTTCAGAGACTGTGTCTGGGCAGGGTTCAGAGAGCAGCACTTGCCAAGGGCTGTTCCCAATAGGCAGAAAGGATAAAGCCATCCTGTTATGGGAGGAAGAGAGTTTAGCTGTATGGATGTGAGCCAGACTATGCCACTTGCTCTTCGTGCCAGCAAATGGGCTCTGGCCCAGTTTAATTACAATGAAGACATATAATCAGTGACTTCTCTGTCAGGCGTTGGCACCGAGGAAGGAGGAAAAATCAAACAGCGGAAAGGGAAGAGCTGAATCCACTGGAGGGGAAGGGATGTCATCAGGAGAGGCTAATCTTAAACTTCAAGTTTGGAGTAGGAAAAAATGACAGTGGAAGCTGGTGCAAGTGAAAAGCTAGGAATGGGTGAGATGAAGAGGTCAGAAAGATTTGGATGGGAAATGCATTACTTTGAGAAAGAGTTTAGTAGGTGGAACAAAATGAGGTTGTTCAAAAATGAAGAATGAGATGAGGGAAAGAAAGTATAAGGAATAGATGAGATTGTGGAAACTGGAAAAGGTTAACTAAGGAGAATGTGGGGAAAAAATCAGTCAGGCCTTCAGGTGAGCAGAGATTACAAAGTCCTTTGAGAGAACAAGGAGAACTTCTGTCCTCCAGCATTCATGACCCACCTGGTCTTAGAAAGGAGCTCAGGCTTTATCAGGAGTTTTCATGTGTTGCTTACACGTTTCTGTATCTTTATCTTTGGCTTTCACCTGTGTCACATCTCATTCTTTCAGGAGCAGTTTAATCTTCCCATCTCAGCAACCTCATGGTCAGACAGACGAAATGTCAGAAACTGTTAAGGTAACCCAGCCTGTGTGTACCCCTGAGCGAAAAAGTGGAGCAGCAATTTCCATCAATAACTCCCTGTGGAGATTTGGAAAGGCTCCATGTTCCCTTAAAGGTATCCTTGAAGAATCATTTTAATTAACCGTTTACCTGCTGTACATTGCCTGAGGCTTTCACTAGCTAACGCTGCAGTCACTTCAGTATCAGCTTGTTACTAGTCATACGAGCAGTCTAGGCAGGATTCACTTGCAGTCTTTGATTTCTGTCAAGAGCAGTACAAGTCACACTGTGGTAAAAACCCATACTGGGAACCATCTGACCCACCTAAAAATTGAGACACAGGAGGAGACCTCAGGCTTCCTTCTCACTCTGACTGCAACATAAATATTCCTTTTTACTTTTTTTTTCTTTATAACTGAATATTTTACTGACCCTGCAGAAAAAGAGGAATCCTCTCAACCATGATCACAAATGAACAAAAAAAGCAGAAAGCTCCCACTGCTATTGTGCTTGGAATATAACAGTCAAGGTTAGCACATAATAGCTAAACAATATGCATTTGAAAGCCGTCAAGAGAATAGTGCTTTGTTCTAATGAAAAGGATTGAAATGTTTTCTACTGTCTGCCTTGACACTTCATGTTACAGTACTTGGAATTACTTCAGTCAGGGAAGCTGTCACATCACTCATGAAGTGCCTATAGAGCAGCAACAAGGCAGCAGCAGCACCAAGCTGGTGTAGTGCACCCACAAAGGGGATCATTTTTGTCCTTCTTCCTTGCCAGAACCACATTTGCTCAGGGACCAGCAGATGAAAGAGGATTTCTGGGGGTTGGGTTGGGTTTGGTTTTGGGTTTTTTTGATTGCTGATCTGGCACCATACCAATGTATCCTGTGGGCCAAGACACAGCGCTCAGCAGCTTCAGCTGGAGGAGCTCCAGGGTGAGTGTTTGCTGAGAGGGTGCTCATGCACAGCACTGTCCATTTGGAGTCTGCCTATGTGGATTTTTGTGAGTAAGGAACTTTTCTAATGGGGTAAGCCCAATATTTTAGAGGGAGAAGGTGTGTGATGAAGTTGGATGAGATGCTGTTAGGCTTTGGAAATACTTAAGCACAGAATCAGGAAGCAATTACCCTTTCAGGTGTTAACTAGTTCCAGAAAGACATTCTGGCTTGTGGAAAAAGCCCTGAGCAAAAACCCACTTGGTTTGGAGGGTAATTAATGAGATCAGTAATTAAAGGAGCACTGAAGTCTTTCCTCCTGCCCTCCTCCCCCATCAGTAAAGGACAGCCACAGCCATTCCCAGAAAATTAATTCATCCACAGTAGTGGCATAAAATTGTGGAATGGAAAAGCATAAAAGCATAGCTCTATGAACCAAAAAGAAGACAAAAAAAAAAAAAGAAGATAACAAAAAACCCCCAGTTAACTAGCTCTTCTGGGGTGAGACTCAGTTTCAACTTTGCTTGTGTTTCATTAATGCACAGGTAGAGCTGCAACCTGGAACTTAGCATCACCAAGAAACCCAAAGTGCATCCCTCTTATCACTAAAAAATTCCCAATTCTTTGTGATAGGAACAGCATTGGTAACTACAGCCCCTGGTCCTTCTTCAATCACCTGCCACCATCACAGACAGTTGCTCCTCACTCCTGGACTGAAGATCAGACCCAGAACAGCCTCAGGTGCAGCAGTAGGAGGGAGGCAGAACATAGTTAGCTCAGAACTGCAGTCCTCAGAAAACCTTCTCCTTGGAAGTAACCAAAATGGCCTTTGCCTCTTCTCAGGTAGCTGAGACAGCCACCTGCACACATCAGGAGAGGTTTTGAGTGGCTCTCAATGTAGTTTCAAGTGAAATTCCTGGATCCCAATCAGGCAGGGTAGCCCTGGGCACATAGAAGGGTTGCTGCAGATATTTAAACAGATATTGAACCCAGACACTCTCAGGGTTAGGCAGCAGCTGATTCCCATTACAGTTTTGGCCTGCAGGACCTAATTTTACTTCTGTTCTTCTTTGAGTACCCAAATCCTCATCTGGAATGAGCCTCAGCCTAAACACCCACTTGCAAGGAACAAACCATCTGTCCTGTTTTCATTTCTACCTGGGAACCATCAACACCCTCTCCCTATCTAGCCTGGAACTAATCAGCCCCACATGCCTGTGCTATGCAGCAGTAATTACCCTCGACCTCAAGGCTGGGGTTTCATGCCTGAGCCCAGTATAAGTCAACAGAAAAACCTCTGCATCTGCCAATAACAGATGTGTTCACTACTGGGCAGTGGGCAAATGCTTCAGGGAAATCCTGGTAGCCCAAAGAAAAACAGGGTTACACAGTCATTAAATGGCTCCATTGAATGGTTCCTTACCATGTTTCTGCTCAGCTCTTTCATGTGCTTCCACCCGACCCACCGCATATCCCCTGACCACCTGAATGGCATTTCCAGTACCTTGCTGTGTTGACTTTAGGTGTTTTCCCACCAAACAAACCAGCATGAAGAGCTGATAGGAGAGTCTGTCAGGGGACAGTAACTTAACTTCCTTCTCTTAAATGGAGCAGCCTTTGGGACTGTGACAACAGGGGGAAAAAATGAACCCAGGATGTTCCTGTTTCAAGTAGCTCTTAGAAATGCAGAATTAAGAGTTAGGAACCGAGCTCTCCTCTGCTCATCCAAGAAGATAAAACCTTACACCTCAACTCAAGGAAAGAATAATTTCTTTTTTTTCTTTTTTGACACAGAGAATAAAGCTGGTGTTAATGACCAAAATGTGCTCATGGTAATATTCTAAATGATCTTTCTTTAATTTAGAGGAATTAAATAGTTAATTAAGGGGTAATATTCATAGTGCCAGAGTGTATCAGGAAAAAAATGGGTCTTGCATGTAATTAAGAACTGAGTCTTTCTGCTAACAACACAAGTGTATTGCAAGACAATATTCCAGTGCAATGAAAATCATTCCTACTTTTAACTAAGTAAGATATGATGATGAAGAAAGGGACAATCTTTAAAAAATGATACAAAGTACATTGCTCTTCATCCTCCACCAAAAGATGACTTGTCTTATGACAAATACCAACATATTCCAATACTTTTCAGTTCAAAATCAGAGGAAGTAATTAACTAGCAAATGTTTCTGAGGACAGGAATTCTGGAACATTTAAACTCACAAATCTCAATATATTCTGCTATCAAAAATAGCTAATAGATTAGCTTTTAAATACAGTAACAACATCAAATAACAATGAAAGCAGGGAAAAAAACCAGTTCTGACATGAGGAAAATATTATCAGAAAAATAAACAGATATTTTTTAATTATGTCACTTTTTAAAGATATCAGAGTGCACAGGCAACAGCTGGTTTTTTACAAAATTGTCATTTTCTTGATCACATAGTATTTCAGAGGACACTGTTCACCAGGTGAGAGGCTTTGGGTTCACTTCCCACCTCTGCTCTTCTATGGACTGCTTATATCAACTCAGGCAAATCATTTAGCATCTATAAGCGTTGCTTTTGATCTCAGTAGTCAGGGTAATATTTATTTTCTCCCATCCCTGCCTTGTTTGGTTAGCTTGCGTGCTCTTTGAAGAAAGACCTGCCTTTTCCTCCTTTAAATAGCACCTCCCAAGAGAGAAAAGAGGAATAGCTTCATCTTGGTTGTACGCACAAATAACGAATGACATTCTCCAGAGTGTTCTCACAGTCACCTTCAGCTCTTTGCTGCTGTGATTTTGTGCTGTGGAGGTAACTTCACCCAATGGGAAGCTGTGCACCTCACTCCTCCTGCTCAATCTTTTCCCAGCTTCAATAAAGCAGTTGTGAAAAATGGCACCTCACTAGCAAAACTAGCAGTAGCAAAATGAAAAATAATGAGTCTAGAAAGCAGCAGGAAGCACAAGAACTACAGTCAGAATGGAGGCACAGTGCTGGACACCAAGGACAGAGGGAACTCACGTCCCTCCTGGGTATTAGTAGCTGCCAGCATGGCTGAGTAGCCATCATGATGAGCAAGGACATACACCTGGTTTGTAGGGACGGACAGCTGCGCAGTTCTCCTGATTTAAAATATCCAGGATAGCAAATGCAAAAGTGGGAGACCACTTTCTCACACCTTCTTCCAGACCAAATAGAACCAAATGAAATCCATAATAACACTCCTGTTGCTTTTGGATCAAGCACAGCGGAGGGTGATGTGGCTCTCACCAAGGCAGCCAACAGCTGTAACTACTACAGGTTTCAAAAGAGTAGCACCTCTGTGGCTCATTTTCCAACATTAACTCTTTCCTTTAATAGAAAGGTTAGTTAAACTTGGCTTCTTGGGGACAGGGAAGCAGCAAGAAAGAGAAAATATTCATTGTGCCTTAGAGTCAAAGCAGGGCAAGACAGAAAGTCATGTCCTTCACCAGCTCTTCCTCCAAAAAATGTGATCTTTATGGAGAAAAAAATGCTATAGCTCAAGCAGAACAAGTCATCACCATTTATCTCCCTGAGACTTGAAAATCACTGTTTCAGCAGAGAGCCAATTTTCAGGGGCAGGGTTGGATGGGTAAATACATATTACAAAGTCAGGGGTGGTGGGATGCAGGATGCTCCTTCCCTTGAACCACAGGTTTGTCTGAAGATCCTGGACCTTCCTTGGATCTGCCTTCATAGACCAAACTGGTCACCTCCCAGAACAACCTCCTGAGTCAGAGCAGGCTGAGATGGCAAACAAATCCACAGCATATTGAAGTACTCACAGGTATCCCCTGGGGGACTCATGTGGTCAAGGACAAAACCAGCCATTGTGGCATTCACTGTAACTGTCCAAAGAGGATTTTTCCGTCTCAAATGATGGCCAAGTGTTACAGTGAGACATTTTCTGATCACAGCTTCCAGGAAGCAGAGGTGCTAAGTTTAGGTGAGCCTCTGGTATCTAGACCAGAGCTATACTAAAAGTGACCCAAATGTTATACAAAATTGAGCTTAATATATAAATTTATTCAAAAACTTTGTGACTCGTTCAGTTCCAGGAAAAAAATATCCTGAAGTATTGCAGGTAGCAGGCCTAGGTGATGGCTAAAACATTTATCCAGACCTTTCCAGGACTCAAAGAATTTTACATCTGCTATTGGCCAACCACTTGGCACCTGGTCTCATGGTTTAATGATCTGGATGCTGTTATAAACCATTCCACAAGATTTATGAAGCAACAGAGTATATTTGGGAAAGGAAAGGGTAAGGAACTGGAGCCCTCCCACTCAAAATCACTGAGTACCCAACCATCAACCTACACAACTTTCATTGCAAGCAGCTCCTTTCTCCCAGTTATCAGTGAACCAGCCTTTTCACCAGACAGCCCAGTAGTTACTTCTTTTTGAGAAAACTCAAAAACAAAGGAGTAAGCTTTCTTGCCAATGGAAATTGGCCTCATCAGAAAAAAAAATCTTGCCACTTCATGCAGCACTGCCAGCACACGTCATTGGGCTGTTACACTGCTAGAAGAGCAAACAAGCTGCCATATGGGGTCAGTCAAAGCCCCATCCTGGCTGGTACCCTGCTTTGGGCAGTGAGTGGGGGAGGAGATAAGAAGCCATGCAGAGGGTGAGCATCCCTGGGCACGTGTTCCCAGCCCTGGCAGTGTTTGGTTCATTCCCTGGAGGGAAGTTTAATAATTGACAATAGGACAATCAAAGGTAGTTTTAACTTTCAAGCATAACAAATTGACCAACGGTTATGGAGTCCAACCCTCCCTCCTTTTGACAGTGTAAATTCGTACACTTTAACAGAGGTGCGTTTGTGTTGGGTTTTGTTTAAGCTGGCGTGACTGAGTTCATCAGCCACTCAATCAACAGCCCTTGAAATTTGTCACTCACTCCCGACCTCCTTCACCCTTTCGCAGACCACAGCAGAGATTCTGTAACATGCTTCCTGAAAACTGTCCATCAAAGCTGTCCTGTTCCTTTTCCCCATTCAGCTGAACTTTTCTGTGGATACTTGCACACTAACTTCAAGGGCCAGGGCTCAAAAGAGCATTGAGGCAAAGGAAGCAAAAAAAAAAAAAAACCTGTTGAATTGTGAGGTGGTTTTGATCATTCAAATGCTCATGAATCGTCAGAAATCTGGACAGGTAATACCTTCTCTAAACAGAGTCTTTAATTTGGAAAAAATCCTAAAAGCTCAGCATTTCACACCTCCGCTGAGATATGCCTCTGGCTACCCTTTTATTTTTCATGCCGTGTTTTCTGAAACGTTACATTCAAGAGAATACATTGCCTTCAAATCATGTACACATGCATGTTTATTAAGTCATTACCATAGCCTTAAGTCCATAAAATCACTGTGGACTGCAATACCACATGTGCATCCAGCAATTAGATGAATAAATTAACCCTGAAAATTTTCTGCTTGGGGTGGAAGGGAACAAGCTGTACTCTGAAAGTTGAAATAACGCTCCAGCATAGAGGAATAATTTTGTATTTGAAAGACTGCTACCTGATTAGTGCTGTGAAAAAAAATAAAAATCACCTCATCATGCAGATGATTAGAAATAGCCTTAAATTTCTGAAGTAAAAAGAGGGAAAAAACAGTAGAAAACAAGGATCTGGCAGAGCATGCAGTTCCAAAGTGCATTACTCCGTCAGTGTCATTTTCTATGCGGCAGTGTTCTTTCAATTATTTCTTCCCCTCTCTTCCTCTCTGCAAAGAAAATTGGCAGAAAAAGTTGCCTGCAGGATCAGAGAGGGGTATTTTTATCAACCTACAACTAGATTAAAAATCCTTTATCTGAAATGCAGCAGAGGACTGGCCTAAATTAAATCCCATCTCCCTCTGCTTCTGGGCTGTGAAGGAGTATCACACATAGGGCATCTTGCTTAATTTGTATTATTTTTTAATTTCTGTTGGTTTTAGTTTGCACTTGCACAAGTTGCTCATACAAAAAAGGACAAGTGAAGAGCAGAGAGCAACACAGCCCATGTCCAAAAGGGACAAATGAGGGATGTTCACTCAAACATCTGCTCAGTCCATCACCTGAGGACACAGGAGTAAGTCAAGCCCGAAGCTCTGAAGGTCAACTTCTAGCCAGTGCATCGGCAGCCAGGACATCAGCTTTTTACTCTTGCTGCAGTGCCCTCTTTACCTCCACAGAGACTACTCACATGTCAGAGCATTTGCAGAACCTGGGCTTGCATGAATTTTTAATGGTATTAATAATCACTGTTTGTGGTGTTGCACTGCAGTGTGACTACCAGAGAGCCCTTCAGTAACTGGGTCACAGAAATGCCCTCTGACACCATGCCTGTGCATTGCTGACATAATCACCAGGTGTTAACTGTACCCACACACACATATGGGCTTAATTATGCCCATTTCATGCAAGGCTCTTTCAACTGCACAGCCTTAGAGCCCAGGGGGGTTGATGTTGCAACCCAGATACTGTTGGATAAAAACAGGGAGGAGGACAGTAAACAAAACTGGGAAACAGAGGTAGGGAAAAAAAAGGACCCTGAGAAGCTGGCATCGTGGTCTGACTTGTTACTTACCTGTGAGCAAACCGCTTGGCTTATACAGGAAGGGTTATAAACGTCTGGGTCTCTTCCCCTTCAACCCTGTAAAGGACACCACCACTAAGAATGAGGTTGAGTGACGAATCAGCAGACGTCCTGTCCGGGATATTTTTGGGTAGTTGTTCCAATTTCTGCACCACTGGCTTCTCTGGCTCCATCTCATGTCAGAGTGTACAGGAGCAAAGAGCTATTAGCTTGGCTCAGCAGTGATTGCTGTGCACAGTGTCCTGGGCAGAGACTTTTCATTTAATTTTCATACATCATTTACAGCTTGCTGCAGCCATTCCAGAAAGTCAGCACCAATCTCCTTAAGTTAACATGGAACAAACAGGAAAGGAGATAGAATTCTTGTGTTGTTATTTAAAAGTCTTGTCATGTCTGGGCACATTTGGTGCTACCACTGATTTCATTTTCAATATACTTCACTGATATAACGAAGTCATTTCCTTGAGAATACACAGGGGAGGCCTGGACAGCATTAATGTAGAAAAAAACAAACATAACCAATTTGCTAGTAACAAACCTATTTTCTGCATTGCTGTTTGCTTGTTGCTGGGTATTTTTTCCTCACATTTTATATTAATATGATGGGCCAGACTCTGATTTTCAGCATTGCTCTAAACACCACCCCCCCTAGAAGGAGCAAACAGAATTTCTATGGATTTGTAAGTGTAACATAGATGAGGATAAGGCCCTGAAGCTTGTCTCTAAATAGCTTATACAGCTCCTCTTGTTTACTCCTCAATTGGAGCTGCCAAAATATTATGTGAAAAGCGCTCTAAAGAGGTCCAAGAGTCCTTCTGCACCCAAGTTCAGCAATCATTATGTCTGTGTCCTTTAATCTTTTATCCTCTCTGCTGCAGTTACACACTCTATGAAGAGAAGTATAATAATAACTCCTTTGCAGCCTCCAATGACTGTAAGAAGGATTAATTAGTTAATGTTTGCACAGTACAGGGGCCAGGCTCTGTGCTGATTTATGCTTGATGCATGTCAGCAGGGGTGGATTAAGGTGGGAGCCAACACAGATTTGAGCCTCTTGTAAAGAATGCACCAGGTTCAATGTTACTAATTTGCTCATTGTTTAATTTTTTTTTCTTTTTTTTTTTTTATATTGGCTTCACAGAACTGACAGGCTTCATACCTGTCTATCCAGGGAGCTCTGCACCTCTGCACATGGCTGTGTGGACCAAGCCTGGCAGTGGTCTTTAGGGAACATCTCAGGTCATAGAGATGAAGTCATGATAAGCAGCTCTCCAGAACAAGGAGTGGTGGCACAGAGCCCTGATCCCACAGACAAGGGCATAAGCAGACTTTCCTTTAAAACAAAGTCAGGCAGTAGATAAACACTTATTTAAGGAAGAAACTGATTCACTGGTTTTTCTAGATCTCTGCTTTGCACAGGTGTAACCAGTACATTTATGTACTTCAGTGACACTGGTGAAGAAGCAATGGTGCGTAACCTTCAAGTAAGGCAAAATAAGTACAAATAAGTCTAATCTGGCTTTTCAGTTTTAAAAGTCTTCTAGGCAGTGATTGCATTTCACTGCATAGGAACATATGGCACTATTACTTGATCCTCTTACCAAGGGCAACGTTAATGACTTTCCCCTAACCCAGCAGTATACACTGTTGAATGGTTAAAAGGATGTCCCGGTAAACAAAAGGCACAAAAGCCTGAGCCTATATTGTTATCCTTCTCCCCTTTACCCTTTGAATGCAGGCCAGGAATATCTCATGTATCATATGAAAGGATCACCATAGCGAGAGCACAGTGACAGTCACACTGATACCAGCTGCAGCAGTGAGTACTGCTGTGCAGAGCTTGATTTAGTCCCTGCCTATTCTGGGAATCATGAGAAAAAGTAAAAATACAGTACTATCGCTCCATGCAAACTTGGTCCCTGTATAATTTTCCAGGAGGTGCATCCCATAATTTTCCACAATAGTCCAAGAATGATATTTGGACAAGCTTTTGTGTGAAACAGGCCAAATTAAGTCCTGTGAGTGAACAGGGAACCTTGATGTCTAATTCAGCCATATATATATATATGTATATGTGAGATGCCCCAAACTGGAGAGAGAAAATAGCCCTTGTCAGTCTGCTGAAACCAGCCTGTCTTACAGTACCCTGGATTAACAAAGTAAAAGCATCAGGTCCAAAATTCCTGGCAATTACTAAACTTCAGAATGTGTAAAGCAATGACACATCAAAGATAAGGGGAACAGAAGAAAAAAAACCTTTTTTTATTTAAGACTACCACAGCTTACACAGCACCATTGTCAGGACCAGCTCTCAGGATATCTGCTTTTGTGAGAGTTGTGCAAGGGAGAAGGGGAGGGAGGATGCTTTGCCTCAGTGAAGTTAATAGCTAACTGAATCAGTGGAGCCCAATTCCTCTCTCCCTGTGTGCTTGTTGGAATACCACATTTGTTCAGTCCTTTGTACTTGGTCCTACTGCCCTCTGCTACACAAAGTATTACTGCGTTCCCAGATAGAATTTTCTCATTTTGTTGCTTCAGTCATGGGCCCATAAAAACCGTTTCAGTGGATAGAACTGTTAATTGCAGGAATAGGGAAATAGATCTGCCATCAATGTTAATATTCTTTGATAAGTAGCTGTCTAGAAATCACTTCAAAGTAACGAAGAGACATTGAAGTAATTTCCATCGAGAACAGTGCTTGATAGACAGACACACGAGCAGGTAAATAGAACCCTAAGTTAGCAGGATGTCACATACATATTTATGTATTAACACATGCTGATGCAAAAGGACTCTTTCAACCAATATAGCAAGATGCAAAATATTTTGGTGAATCACTCTATTAATCAGGCTCAGAAGCCACTAAATAAGACAGGAACCAGGAGGCTACATGCAGACAACAAGGTCCTGGTGACCCTCTCACAGGGAAAAAAAAAGTGAGGGTGTATTTCCTGGGGTTCAAAGTACAAACAAAAGGACAAAATAGCTATGACAAAGAGTTAGAACAAGGGTAAAACAGCCCCAGAAGTTAGTTTGAAGACATGCTGAATCAATCAGCCATAGACTCGCATGCCATGGAGGTGAAGAAGAATAAAAACTTTTAATAAAAGAATATGTTAATAAAAAATAGGAACTCTGGGTGGTGAAGAAGCAGGAAGGGATTTTAAAGCATTTATTAAATGTGTCTGTAAATTAAAAAAAAATTTAGCAACCTTCGATGAGCTTTAATTTACGATGCTCCAAACGTAGACTAATGTAGGCACAATGATCAAAGATTTTTAGGGACAAAAAGTCTAAAAACAAATCCTCAGAAAGAAGGAAGCTTGGAAAATATCCAAAGGGGATTATCTCATGAGAGACATAGTAAGAACACTACTTCTTTATATTCCTCTTCATATTAAACCCACAGTAAACTGTTGATTTTCAAAGCAACCACAAAAAATCAATCACCAGAATGATGTTCATATGACCAGTCTGGAAACATCCAAGTGGGAGTTCACCAGTATGATCCATGCAGTTTAAAAAAAGGATCATTCATAGCAGCATTACGGCAGTGTCTAGGGGCCAGCCTATGATCTCTTTGTTCTAGGCTCTGAACAAACAGTGCAGAGTTTGCCTGAGGAATTAATGACCTTAACAGACAAGACAAAAGGTTGGAGAAGGAAACAATCCGGGAAAGACAGATTACTCTCCCCACAAGTGCCAGGACAGATCTGTGTCTTTTTATAAGCTAGTGCCAACTACCAAAAGTGTGGTAGAGCATCCCAGTCCTTTGAACACACTCCCATTGTTTGAGCAACTCCAAAGTTCATACAACAACTGCACATTGCTGGTTACCTTTGGTTTGTGGGTCATAAGACAGAACTTAGACCTCCTAGGAAGCTGCAGAATTTAAAAAACTGGTGGTTTTTACTGTAAGGAGGCTGAATGCAGCATATGTGAGAGATTAAAGGAACATCAGGTATCTGTTAGAGGTTTGCACGATGTGAACTCGGCTTTGGCAGCATCTTCTGGAAACAGAGAGGTGAGACAGAACAGGATAAAGGTCAGGAGCAGAGTCCAGTGGTCTCAGTGGACTCATAGAACTTCTGACGCCTAAGAACACCGTGGCACAGCTATGCCACACATGCAGCCATTAACTTGGTCATAATCATTAGTCAGTCACATTTTCTTAATTGTTTGACCTCACCTATCTTTATTCCTTAGATGATCTCAAGCAGAATTCTATGCTTCCATGGCACTTGTCTCTATGACGTGCTGCCTACCAGAGCATGGAGAAAACACTGAGATAATTTCCAACTGAAAAGGTGACTGGAATTAAGCAGAAATGGCAAGCACATCCCACGCAGAACTGAGCATGACCTCTACCAGAAGTCCTCACTAGAATTTTTCTTCCATTAATCTGTCTAGGGCTGGTTTGTTTGAATCCTATAAACAGGTACAGATACCTGTGGCAAGAAGTTTCTTAGAACTACATACCATATGAAGAAACATTTTTTTCTGCCTCTTTTGAACCAGGCATCCCTAAGCTGGTTTTCCTCATATCCCGTTATATTCCCTTATCTAGGGGAGGACAGTGACCAATCCTTCCTTATTTACCATTTTTATGGCATCCCAGCTGTCGGTATTGATACCTTCAATTACCTCCAGCTTGAAGCCTGTTATCTCAGTCAGTTGTTCCTCAGACAGAAGCTCTTCCATATTACATTCTTGCTGCCCATCTCTGAACCTTTTCCATGTATGCTGTATCCTTTATGAGATGGGGTGTACCAGAAATGCATACAGCATTAAAGAATTACAAAGTGACATAAAAAAGCTCCCTGTCATGTTCTCTATTCCTCTCTAGGATTTTTAATATTTGATTTGCTTCTTAATCAATATCACAGATGATGCACCATGTCATTAAGGAATGAGATTTGAGGGAAATAAATACAGTTTCACAGACACAGAAGCTACTACTGGCAGCATGGCCCAGACAGTCTTAGATGTAATTGCCAACAAATTAATTCACCAAAGAGCACTGAACCACTGATGCTATTTTAGGCTTCGTTTTGGTAAATAGCAAGCACATTACAGAAGAAGCGATCAAAGAAAATAACCTTTGACTGAGTGATCACAAGTTGATTCAGTTTAAATTAAATGAAAGAGTAAACAAAAATAGGTCTGTAATTAAGGTTCTACATTACGAATGGGCAAAATTTGAGAAATTAAGGGGCCTAATTAGTGAACTCAGCTGGGCTAAAGAACTGAAAGGCGTGAATGTGGGAAAGGCATGAGATTCCTTTCATCCAAAAGTATAGAAACTATCTCCAGCATGTCCCAAGCCAGGCAAAAAGAAAGCTTGTAAAAAATACATGTAAGTGAATGGGTAAACCACCTCAAAAATATAATAGCAATCAATGAAGGGCCAACAAAGAATGGAAGAAA
Organism: Pseudopipra pipra; assembly: GCF_036250125.1. Lineage (NCBI taxonomy): Eukaryota > Metazoa > Chordata > Aves > Passeriformes > Pipridae > Pseudopipra > Pseudopipra pipra. The sequence continues at coordinate 57,718,516 of NC_087554.1, forward strand.
GACAACTCAGCAAAGAGAACAACACTTTAGAGATCAAGAAGCTTGAGACTAAAATGTGAAATGCCAAAACTCAAACAGAGCAAGACCTTGCAAAGGATACAGAAGTAAACAGAAATGGGCTGCTCAGCCCTATGAATAAAATAGTGTGAAAAAGAGTGGAGTAGATAGGCAAGAACTTAAAGACCTGAAGATTCCAGCTGCAAAATTAGATGGATACTTTACACACCCTGATTTTTCAGCAAAGATAGCAGTGATAAAGAATAGTAGAATGGCTGACAATAGCAAAAGTATGGCAAGGACCACATGAGACAGAATCCTAGCTCAAAAAGCCTAATGCCTTCAAAAGCATCTCCATCTTCTTGGCATTGCAGATGCCATGATGACCCAGCATACCCTGATACCTGTATTTTGCTCCTCCAAGAACAGGCAGCCTGTTCCAAAAGTTGTCTTCTCTTCATTACTCAGTATAGGAGAGCTGCAAATTTCAAAAATCTACAAAATACTCTTCAGAGGCAGCAGGCTTGGGTAAATGAGAGGGTCCTCCTGTATAAATATTGGCTATAGGAAAGTCTCAAGTAAGGCTTGGAATAAATGGGATGACCTTTTCACTTGGGAAAGCTTAAAATACAAGTTGCCCCGCAGAGAAAATTCAACAGGAAAGACTTTGGGCAATTTCTCACTGCTGAATGTTTATGTTAATATCATTCTAAATTAGAGCAAAATTAAATAATTTAAGTAATTTTTGTTCTGTGGGGGAGGGTGCATCAGATGGGGAGTATAGTCTACCAGAGCTACTAAGTGAGACAATAGTTCACTTAAAGAATTATTTAGCTATCAGCTGGGAAACACATACTATCATTTGGCAGGGCATGCATGGCTTACAAGACATTAATCAGGTATCCATTGGAGAAGAAAATAGTGATACTTTTACAAAAGACTGTAATTTCAAGGGTTGTTAATAAGCAAATAAATAAAACTGCTATCAATATGTGTATTTTTGTATCTGTAGAACTCCATTAAAACAGCCACACAGCCCTTTTATCACACTGAATTAATGTTAAAATATCTCCCTGACCTCAGCTGCACTCTGTAGCCTTCCACATTGCACCATAGTCTTCAAATAGCCTCCCAGTGAAGCGTTTTCTTGCTTTTCTTGCTGTACTCACATATCCAGCCTGTGCAACATCTGCCCTACCAAATGACTCCGTCATGGACTCCAGGCCCTGCTCAGCATCTGCTCTGAAAGATCTGCTGAAATCAGCAGCATCAGAAAGGCCAAAGTCCTTTGAAAATTCTGGTCTCAGTCACACTGCAGAACATCAGCCATAGGGTTGCCATATTTCTGTCCCAGGTTTTCAGGAAGCATTAGACATACTCTGCCCACATTTTACAGACGGTCTGTGCTTGGAAACACATGGCATTTATTGTGCATATAGAGACCATCTGTCCAGTGTACAGACCAAAGGCCCGTGGCTCCTGGAAATGCTGGACACAGCACACATGCTCTAGAGCTAATCTGGGCACATGCAGAAAATGCATCTGAATTTTTTACCCTGCCTGAACAGTCTCTGAAATCCTGGACAGAGGTAATGAATTGCTTAACTTAAAATTCTATAGGGGAAGAAAGTGTATGTCCAGAGTGTACTATAGGTCAAAACGTGCTCCTGCACAGGATGGGAAGGATCTTACCAATGCTGCCCGCTCTGTTGTGAGCAGACCAATGGTTAAAGTATCCCACTGGAATGGAACCAGGACCTCTCTGGCCCTCAGGAAAGGGCTTGAACCCTCTAATGAAACAGTCAGCACCAGAGATCTCAGCCTGAACAGCCAGAAATGGTGGAGGTGGGAGTTGTGATAAACTGATTTTATGAGAACCACTGGGTAGCTCCAGAAAAGTGCCTTGAGATTTCCGAAACACAGCCTTGTTTCTTCCCAGCCATACCCACTTCCATGGAAGACAACTGGGGTGACCACCTCACATTTCCCTGGGTTGATCTTCTCTGCAAAAGGAGGTATAGAAGTTCTGACACAGTTTACCCTATGGTCAAATTCCCTGGTCACCTCTTCCCACAACTATCTCAAAAACTTGTTGCAAAATGTATGCTGAGTGGGGGATGTGTGTCCAGAGGATGATGTCCACTGACCAATCAGCCAAAAAAGCTGCTAGAGCTCAGAAGAAGGCTCTTCTCTGGTATCACTCTAAGTCAGTTTGATCAAATCGTTTGGAATAGTGGAAGATCTCTAAAGTAATTTCTAGCAGTAATGCTATCATTTATATAGAAATGTAAGTTTTTTCATTCTTTTTGTCTAGGTAGTCTCAAATGCATGAACACCACACAAAGGCAAAAGGCATTGCTAGACTTATTGTGAAGGAATAAAAGTTGCACAGAATCTGCTCCAGCCTTGGAGAGATGCACAAACCTCTCAAGAGTTACATATGCACATGCAAATTGCTGCTCCTGGTGGGAAGCAGAACATCCACATGTTATTATATGTTCCCAAATAGAAAGAGAGCTATATAGAAATGATAGTATATTTGACGTGTGGATATTTCGGGCAGTCCTGCCCTGAGGTCCTTCTCTGAATTATCTGATTACATTTTACCTCAGCTGTAGCTCGCTGGGTGGAGAGGAAGAGTGATGATAGCATATGTCTTCTCCAAAGGTTACACCTGCCAGATGGAAAGGCCTCCTGAAGATGCAGTAGCAGGTAGAGGTTACTCAGCTGCTCACCACCTCTCACTTTCTCTTCTCCTTATAAAGGGCAGCTGAGCAATTACTGAAGGAAAGGAAGGAGCAGCCTATGCCTGCACACGTGAGGATCCTGTTACAGGAGCATAAATCCTGAGTCAATGGCATTAAAATGCAGCCTGAAAACCACCAACTTTGACAAAACTTGCTCTATTAGCACTGTTTAATCTCAGAAAGGTGCCTAGGGGCTGATCAGACTGGGAATACCTGTGTGCTGCCACCACTAGCTAAATCCCACCCTGGACTCACAGTCGGAGACACCCCACGATCCTGGTGTGCCCAGCAGGAGACAGCCCATCACCTTCCACAGACACCCTGCTCAGTGTGTCCCCTTGGGGCAGAGAGGGGGTGGAAAGCAGCCTGGGTTGAGGATGCTGGAGTGAGGAGTCTGTTGTGACATGTAGGACAGGCCAGTGTGGCAGTTTTGTTGGGAGAAGGCACCAAGGGAAGGACATCATGCCCCGATGGCTGTGTGTACTCACACCAGCTGAATGAGGGGTCTCTGGACAGTTGGTGCCAGTAAGAAAAGCCACCAAATCTTGTGAAATCATAAGAGAAAGAGGAGTCAGAGCAACCCAACCAGAATTCTGCAGTGAAGCGTCACAGTGCAGCCCTCGGTCTCAGGCAGCATCACCCTGAGGAGGTGGAAAGGGAGGGTGGTGGCGGCGTCTGCTCGCCAGCTGGGACAGTGAGAAAAGCTGCAAAGGTGAGACTGAGAGAGGGAAAATGACTCAGGGGCTCGACACGTCAGACAAATGGGAAGCATAAATAACCACGAACACCCAGATGCTCAGAGCTGGGCAGCCACAGGAGATAGCCAGACTAGAAAAGCCAAAAAATATGTGTGGGGGAGTGGATATGAGATCAGAGAAGCAGGGTCAAGCAAGTTCAAAACCAAGCTCTGGAAGTCCTTAGCATACTATTGAGCTTGATGAAGAGGAAAGGAAGCCTTTGACAGTGGTGAAGGGACAGGGGGATATAATACCATAGTCTGCATGCAGAGAATAGCATGGCATAATGAAAATCTCTGTGCACCATTCTTCTCTCACTTAACCTCATTTAAATCATGAATAATGACATGGCAAACTACAACAGGTTAAAGCCAGTGTGAGTGAGAGAAGAATCACATCCTTTTTGTTTAGAGAGAGAGGCCTGCAGGGAAAAACTGCAATTGAAGGAGATTTACAGTAGTCAAGAGGGAAAACTATCATGGATAACATGAACTGGAGTTGTACAGGCAGTGCTGTGACAAGGTATGGTCTGGAAGAGGAAGCAGAGAAGTCTGCAAGTGTGGAAAGAAGGTTAAGCAAAAATTAAGGGCAAGCAAAATTCAGCATGGTTTCAGTTAGAGAGACAACTTTGCCATGTGCCCCAAATTACAAAACTTCCTTTTCTAACTAGAAAGGTGAACCCAGGAGTGGCTGTGCTTGCACACATGGGTTCATGCCACCCTCATCAGAGCACTGGGAAAGGGTGGCCAGTGCTTCTGCCACCTCCTTTTCTGGTGGCTGAATTACACAAAATGACAGCTGAAAATATACACAAAGCCACCCACTACTTTGCCACAAATTCAACTGTTCTGGTCATCACATGACAGTAAAGCAGCTGTGGATGGCACAAGGCAGGCTGAGTAGGAGAGATGTGGAGACCCTACCAGTGGTTTTGGAATGTTGTCCCCAAATGAGAAAAGAATTATAAATTGAGAGCCCATCCTTTGAGCATGAATGGCTCCAAAATCACCAGCTAGGCACCCACCCTATTTTGCAAGCACACTATTACCAGAGATCTCCAAAGACTGTGGTGCACATGATGGTGTATGTTAAACCAAATGCAGGCTGCAACTCAGTTTATCAAGCAAAGAAAGGTCTCTAGAGATGTCATTTTACAGGGAGCTTGCAGGGCAAGAGGTTAGGTTACATGAGATGTCTTTTAAGACAGCTAACAATTGCTTCATTTGTCACAACGAAAAGAAAAAACTTAGTTTGGGATCTCATAATAGAATAGTTTGGGGGTGATAATTTTGTGCTGACAACCTTCTGATGTAAAAGCAGAATTTCTAATGAAGAACGCATATAAAAATTCCCTGGGGATGGTAAGTGAATCTCAGTACTTTAAACTGGCCGTGGTACCTAGTCTTGCTGTGTGTCATATAATGCATACTTATACATCCTGCTACCAGTATCCTATCAAACCAAAATGACAAACACAGCCTAGCCATGCTGTTACTGTGAGAGAGGCAGGCTTCTGTTTACTTCTCATTTGGGAAAAAAATTACACTGATATCAAGCAAGAGATCAGTGTGTGTTCCTGGATGTGAAGAACAGCAGTGGTGGAAAATATCCCCTATTCCCAAATGATAGGGATGAGTATATCTAATTAAAAAATAATCTTTTATTGTCTGCCAACTCAATCTAAGTTTCAATATACAAACCAGCAATTACAGGAAGTAGATAATCAGTTATGCATTTAAAAGACTTTCTGCTGAATTACGTGTCCTTTAATTACATGTATATTTTTTAAAATAAAAATTGGATTTCTTGGAAGTGAAGGAGAAGGAATAACCAGGCTAGGAATGGATTCACTCTATTCCTATATATCTATGGCCAGCAGAAACAATTTGGAGTAATAAAAGCTAGGCATCTCATTTTAAATCCCGTGTCACAAATACCTCTAAGAACTAACTTCCAGTGCCCTAAGGCGCCTTTTGTAGTTGCATTATCCTTCCAGGTTTGGAAGCATGAACATCGTTGAATTTTAAGTACCAAAAACAAATGCTGAAAACTTTAAAGGTGTTGCTGGCACGTGTGTGCTTGTAACAGAGGTTTTAGCTGAATACACATTTTTCTGTCAGATATATATTGTTAATACACAACACTTGTTGCAGAGATTTCTGTGCACTGGTGTGCTTTTGTCAAAGTACATTAAGGATGCCAAACCTGCAGGTACTAAAACACAGGGTGTGAATGTCGGGCTTAAAATATTCAAGAATGTAAGCTGAAGCAGGCATCCCTCTTACCATACATAAGCAAGGCTCCGGAGTGGACGTCACTTTGTCAGCACACGTTTCTGCCATCACCACCACTCCAGTTCTCATTAAAGTTCACTCCAGTGTTCATCAGTGGGCTCTGTGCTGGCTCTCAAACACACCAGGCTTCCAGAGCATAAAGAAGCAAGGGAAAAATGTGATGGGAGGCTTACAAACTGGACAATTTGTTGATTACCTGTTGCTGATACGTGTTGTTGTTTCTGTCTTTTAAGATGTGCTGCTAAGTACTGCTAGATCCTCCATGTCTTCTCTATGCTGTCTGCTTGGTCTCATAATTCCCTTCAATAAAAGTTGTGATCCTCTTCTATAAATCAGATCCTTTAACAGCAACAGGCATCACTACAGCTTCCTCCAAACAGGTTGTTGCTTCAGGTATTGGCTCTTCCTTCAAGGGTGCCACTCCATGGCACTGACTGGCTATAAATCTAGCAGTAAATCTGCAGGCTTAAATGTCAGATTTGGTCTTCTATTTTTCAGAATTCTGGGTGGTTTTTTGGTTGTTGTACCTTTTTTTTTCAAGGTAAAATAACTCATACATATGCAAACACTCTGCTTGCATTAGCTCACCAGCAAGGTCACAAAATGTGTTCCCCTTCTGCAGCGTTCAGCACTGAACATGTTTCTGCTCTCCAAGACAAGCTGTGAACTGTAGAGAATAGGTCTCTTCCAGTGGCTGTCTTCTGGCAGGATCTGGGGACTAGAAAGTCAAAGGGGTGACAAGGTTTTGGAGAATTGCTCTAGTACAGGATTTGTGGATGCGACATTCCCACCTCCACTGGTGCAGAAGGTGGGAGCAGAACAGCTTTAGGCCAGGAACCTGCTAATGCTGATTTATGGCTCCAGCAGGAGGAGAGGAATCTGGTTGCTTCATCTCCAAGCTTTCCACCTTTGAGCAATCATACTGACTCAGGTATGAGTAGATGCCAAAAAAAAAATCAAAACCAGTTCTTCCAACTTGCAGGGTAAGGGACTACCAGCTTCCATGGAAACGTCATGCTTATAAGCAGATTTATGTTTATCACACACTGCTGGAGAAAAAATTGTCACCAGCATCCCACTGCACTTGTGTCTATCCCACTCAAGTGTGAGATATCAGATTGGCACCAGCTCACTTATCCTGCCTAATTGGATACAATTATTGACTTCCTGCAATTTAGTGTTTTATTGGGATTTTGTTTTGCAGAGGGATTTGGATTTGGCAGATTGTAGCTTGTAGTGCTGCTATGTTTTGGTTTTCCTGGACAGCTGCTAAGTGGCAATTCACTTACCACTCTTTGTACAGCTTTTTCTGCAAAGATGTAGAAATTCAAAGGACCTGCTTGCAAAGGGTTCTATTTTCAGCTGTTGCTGGTGCATCTTATTTACATGGGTTCCTTGTTTAATAGGAAGGAGTATTAGTGTTTGGCCTTTATTTATCATTCATTAAAATGTTGTGTATTCAAATTACTATGCAGATGTATTTTAATATACATAAATCTCATTTTCTGAAGCCAGTATCTATCCTTTGATGGACAATCCTCCTCTTAGCATTTCAGAAGATATTGAACTATAGCACCATTTCCCTTTGAAGTCAGCCTATACATCACATTTCAAGTATAGCTACAATAGCCATTTTAAGGTGCCAAAGAACACCTTAGACCTTACTTTGTCAGATTTTACTCCTCCAACTTCTAAAATCGGTCACTTTTACCTTTTTTTAATTTCTTTTCCATGGGAGTTTCCCCAAAAGGGCCAGAACTCATTAGTGAAAATCTGCCAAATCCCCTTTCTCAAGCACTTTTTCTCCAAGGATTCCCCCACTGTCCCTAGTCATCATGCAGTATCATTGCAATTAACCAGGCAGATCACAGATGTAAAAAGGACATCCCAGCTTAAAGAGGAATTTTGGGTGATGCATGCAGCAGTGTGCAAGCAGACTCCAGCTCTGCCTGGAGCCAAGGGACACTGTATGGACAACACTGGAACATTTGGCCCATGCTGATATATCTTGTCTCTCACTAAAGCTCATCAGTTGCAGCTCGGCGCCATGTTCACATGTGGGCACACCATGCTCATCCCAGCCTGGATGATGTCTTGCTCCATTATCTCCTCTTGGATTAGGAACAGGACTCTATATTGTCTCCAAAAAAATAATTTTTTTTTCCTGGACAACTACCACACATTGCATTCACTAGCAGGAAAAACAATTTCAAATGGGCAAATTACACTTTTGCCGGAATTCAGTTTAGGAAAGGACATTTAATTCTTGCCCATGCAATTCTTCTCTCTGTCCCCCTCACAAGGAGAAGCTGGGTACACCTCAAACAGATGCCCAAGCACACACCATTGCATCAGCATGAAAGATGCATTGCATGCATCAGTAGAAAGATACTGGCATCTCTGGCATTATCCAGAGGTACCAGCACAACCAGGTACATGGATCTGGAGGAAATGCAGAGACTGAAATTGGAAATGAGAACGGAAAGAAACTAAGTTTTCATCACACATAAAAGCTATCTAGCAAACACACATTCCTTGAGCAATAACTAGCTAAAATGCAGTTTACAAAGAATGTTTCCTCTAATGTCATGTAAATAAGTTGCTTGGTCGTATTCTCTGGCCTCAGCTTTACAAGAGGTCAGGGTAAAGAACATAATAGTTCCTAGTGGCTGTGAAAATCCATGAGTATATGGTCATTTGTAATATTCAACATTATCTGAAAAATTTATTCCAGCCTCTACTTTACATCTAGATAATGTGACTGATTATGAGTAAAAAAAAGCCTTCAATGAACAGAGTAAATCAATAGAGTAGTTGATGCAAAGGGGTTTTCTCTGAGTAACAAGATACACCTCTCACAAAGGAAACTAGAGCCTGGTCGCTTTCCCCCAGGGTTCTTGGATTAATAACGTGCTTTTATTACAGTGATGATGAAGGTGTATGGTAAAGCTGTGTAAGTATCAGGACAAAAAGGGAGAAAGAAATGCATTTTATCACAAATCAGGAATTGCCTTTTAGGATGGAACAATTGTTTCTGTCCCGCAGTAGGGATGTGCTATAGTGAAGCACAAATTGCTGGTGTCTTTTTCCTGGAAGAAACCAAGACCCACAAGGGCCACAGCAGGCTGCAGAACTGGGTTTCCTCTCCAGCCATCCTCATGTCCTGATAACCATCCAGGATGATGGCACTGTCACCCTTGGGTGAAATTCTTCTTGCCCTCAGTCTCCACAGGGGCAAAACATTGATGACAAAGAGTATTTCCTCCTCCCATCCCCCACGATGGTCTCAGTCTTATCTGAATTCTCTGTGTAATGATGCAGAATAACCTACGAGAGTCACACTGGTTGCTTATAGCAGCTTTAACTTTCCATCCCATGCTAGGACTCTGATATAATTGATCATTGTATAGGGAAAGGATTGTCCTTAATATAACCCTAGCTGGAATTATGTGTATTTGCATTGTTCACCTGAGCTCTTTAAATCTCAAAAGCTTGTAAATCTTTATGACAGTTCCCACCTGTTTCTATTACGGTTGTTGCTCCTCTCAGTCCAATAGGCCCAGGTCTCTGTCCCTCATTTTTGTTCAGTAGGGACGTGAGCACAGGTTTGTTTGAATAAGACGGGAAGTTTGCCTGTCCAAGGTTACTGGTTCACTCTCTTCTTGCCCTGCACTGACCCACCAAATCTGCTGCAATTGCATGTTTACCCTGCATTTAGCTTTATTTCAGTTTAAACTGCAAAGTCTTCAGGGTAGAAGCCACATGGCCCCATCTGGGAAGGATTTTAATCCTTCTGCCTGTAGATATTAGCCAAGAAACTTGCATGAAATCAAGGGGAAACACATTCATCTACCCTAAGGCTCTATCACTGTCATTCAAAGTATTGTTTTTAGAAATAGGCCAGTGGACTAATATGACTGTGGTGACAAACCAGACTTGCAATTCTGAGGTTACTTAAAGCACACTCTCCAGTTATGGTGGCTGCCAAATCATGAATAATTTACCACCACCTTATGTCAGAGTGCTTGGATCTGTGCACCATAATTGCAGATGATGTCAGCTCTGGGATTTTGTCCTGAGAGGCTAAAAGCCATGTAGAGCCATTGTCTCTTGTGGCATTTTTTCAGCTCCTAAAGCAACAAGTAATGCAGAAGTATAGGTCTGGAAAAAGACAACCTGTAATTAATATCCCACACGTAGTTAAAGTGCTGAGAGAAAGATGGAGAGCAGCTGATTTCCAGCCATGGAAGTGTGATCTTAGAAGAAGTTAAGATCAGCTGTAGCAAGTAAAGGATTTCACTTCTGGTGAGAAAGGTACGTGGTTTGAGTGACAAGAAGCACAAGAGTGGCAGGACTGTCTGTCACTAAGACCAGCCACTGTCATTGAGAAACTCTTCACCCAACCAGCTCCCCACTTCTGATTTGGAAATCTGCCTGTGTTGCACAGGAACGGCAGGGTGCAGAGTTCCATCCAGGGCAAGGGGCACTGCAGACCCCTGACTCCCTTTTCTGCAAAGTAGTCATTCCTAGAAATACTGACAGCCAGAACATGTATACAGTGCTTTGTAATATACAAGAGGGAAGGAGACAAATTTCCTGTATCCATTTTCCCTTTTCTTTCAGAGTTCTGGTATCAGAGTACAATGCTAATACCAGAGCTGAGGAGTAGAGAGAGGAGGAGGGACTGGAGAGAGAGAAGAAGGACACTCAGGCACAACTGGACTCAAAATGGGGATACCTACAGGCTTCCTGGCTGATGAAGGCATACAGCTGGGGAAATGTTCCTCCTTTTATCTAACATCTTTATTTTGTCCTTTATTTGGTTTAAGCCATTTTTACTGGATTGCTTAACTTTAAGTTATGCCTATATAAAGCATAGCAGTATGAAGCTCAGTTAAAGCCTTTGACTTGCTCTTCTTTTTATTTTTTCCAGAGGAATTACAAGGAAGTCACCACCCTGCATGTTCTGACATGACAGATCTTCCCCAGAACTACAACACAGAACAACAGACTGAGTCATGCCTGAGACTGCTCCCCACTGAAATTTCCCAGCAGGCTGGGCTGGCTGGTCTCACCTCCCAAGACCCATGACATTGCTAAAGAGCAGCCTGATGTGTGCTAATTTTTCATGCAGCTCACATGGAGCCAGGCATAGTTTATGTGTGCCATAAAACACAGGGCTGGTTTAACCCTACTCAGAACACAAGGCTGGCATTTGTCACTGACCTGCAACTTGTTTAGATGGGTGGAGGTTTGGCTCACCAGGGTTAACCAAAGATATGCCTGTTGCCTCAAGCAGCTTTCAGAGGAGTGAAACAAAAAGGCTAACATTACAGCCAGGAGAGAAGACAGTTTTGACAGATCCCCAGAATGCCCCACACCAGATCTCTGGAAGAAGCAGGGCTGGGTCACTTCAGGGCTCTGGGACAGGGTGTCAGCTCAGAAGAGATTTTATTTTAACACCACTTGTTTTCCCAGTGGAACTACTCTGGGCACAGACAGCTGGTTTCCACACAGCTTTAAATCTACTAGTAATCAAATAGCAGATCCTGCTAATTACCTGTCCCCATTCAAAGTTTAAAGCTTCCAGTTATGCTCTAGCTGCTACGCTAATGTCGCAAGGCTTTATTGCAATGCAATCCCAGGGCTGGCACTCTGGCCCTGTACAGAGTTCCTACGTGACAGCTGTAAAGGACTTGGAAACAGCCGAGAGAAAAACTACCCTGGGGAAAGTGGGAAGACATTCCTTGCACAGTTTTGTATTTTTCTTGACATGGGAGACAACGGGAAGGTGTCAGGGTGCCCTGTGGTGCAGTTATTCTGGAGTACCAGCAGTGCAGAGAAGGAAGCCCTTTAAGTCAGAGCTTCAAAGCACTTTGGAGTAATTTGAACAAGAGGAACAGCATACACCGAAGTCTAAAAGAGTGCAAAGAGTTGGGACTAAAATTAATTGATACAAGAGAAATGCAGCCATGAATGAAGCCCAAGGAGCAAGCCTCCTTTGGGAACCTCTCTCCCGAGAGACCAGAGGAGCAGAATTACCACAGAGAAGGTGTCTCCTGAAGGAAATGAACCCAACTCACCTGACAGAACAAAGCAGGAGGATCTGAAAATATCCTGACCAAGGGAACTTCACAGAGATCTCCCTCTTACAGAGGTTTGCCAAGGAACAGTCATTCAGGAAAGTGCTTTGCCCTGTCCTTCCCCACAGTAAGTGTTATCATGAACCACAGGTCATTCCCACTGTTCACTCTCCAATTTGAAATGTGTCTCCCTGGAGTGGTTCCATGGAAGGATGAATGCTGTTGCAGCTCCTAGCTACATCCTAGAACTTCATTTTGCAGTGGGCACCATAAAGAGACTTTCACTTTTAGGAACTCTCTGTGTGCAGTCAGACTGAGAGTCAGTAAAGAGGCAAGAAAGAGGTGGTTGTTTGCTTGTTTTCACAGAAAGTTTAATTTTCTGTGGAATGTTCTGTTTTCCTGTGTTTTCTAATATGAAAAATGATTCTTCTCAATGCAAAACATTGCTTTTTGTCAGGAAAAAGAAACTCTCATAAAGAAAAATCTCTTTAAAAATGATAAAGAGGTCCTTCTTGACTGAAAAGAGGAACATTCAACATAATCTGACAATCTGAAGTGAAATATTTAACAGTTCAGAAATGTGACTAGCCGCTGCTGTGCCCATGGGAATTGTAGTGTGGGATCCTCAGCTCCACGAATCTGTCCATAAACCAGGCTGTACTGTATCCTCCTTGAGGCCTTGTAGCCTCCCATCAAGGCAATGCAATGAGACACCATGAGAAGGCAGAAGAATAGAGATCATGGCATGGCCTGGGGGACAAAGCTGTAACTCCCATGTAAGCAAGCACTCTCCATTGAGTTGCCAAAGTACAACTTTTCACTTGGGTTGGCTCAACTCCAAATGAGACATTTTGGTTTTGTTTTTTGGGGCATTTTGATTTTCAGAAAAAAAAATACCCCTTAAACTCTTAAGGTTTTCAATAGTAAACGGTGTCCTATGGCAACCTTTAAAGAGAAAAATATTTTCATCTTCATTTACATTTTCATCATGATAGATAAACAGATATAGATGACAGATACACTGGCAGCCTCTCTTCCCACACCTTTCAAGTCTGTGGACCTCAAGGCAGGCCTGGGGGAGCAAAGTTCCTCTCACTGTAAGAGAAGATCAGGTTGGTGACCACCTGAGGAATATGAACATATGTAAGTCTATGGGACCTGACGAGATGCGTCCCAAAGTCCTAAAGGAATTGGCTGATGTAGATGCCAAGACAGTCTCCACAATATTTGAAAAGTCATGGCAGTCTGGTGAAGTCCCAGGTGTCTGGGAAAGGGAAAACATTGCACTCATCTTTTAAAAGGGTAGAAAAGAGGACCATGGGAACTATAAACCCTCCAGCCTCACCTCTGTGCCTGGGAAGGTCAAGGAACAGATCATCCTAGAAGCTCTGCTAAGGCACATGGGTGACAGGGAGATATTTGAGACAACCAGCATGATTTCACCAAGGGCAAGTCCTGCCTGACCAACCCAGTGGCCTTCTATGATGAAGTGACTGCAGCAGTGGACAAGGGAAGCACTACAGATATCATTTATCTGGACTTCTGTAAAGCCTTTGACATGGTCCCACACAATACCCTTATCTCTAAACTAGAAATGGATTTGAAGAATGGACTATTTGGTTGATAACAGTAAATAGTTCAATGTCCATATGGGGACCAGTGACAAGTGGTGTCTCTCTGGGACCAGTACTGTTTAATATCTTCAACAGACATAGACAGCAGGAGCAGGGGCACCCTCAGCAAGTTTGCAGGTAACACCAAGCTGAGTGATGCAACTGACACTCCTGGAGGACAGGATGCCGTCCAGAGGGACCTGGACAAGCTCAAGAAGTGAGCCCACGGCAATCTCATGAGGTTCAACAAGGCCAAGTGCAAGGTGCTGTACCTGGGTCAGGGACATCCCCCATATCAATGCAGGCTGGGGGGCAGAGGGATTGAAAGGAGCCCTGCAGAGAGTGACTTTGGGGTACTGGTGGATGAAAGCTGTACCTAGTCAAGTGTATGCACTCACAGCCCAGAAAGCCAATGGTGTCCTGAGCTCCATCAAAAGCAGAGTGGGCAACAGGTTGAGGGAGGGGATTCTGTCCCTCTACTCCACTCACGTGAGACCCCCACATGGAGTACTGCATCCTCAGTACAGGAAAGACTTGGACCTGTTGGAGCTGGTCCAGAGGAGGGTCAAAAGCTGATCAGAGAGATGGAACACCTGTTCTATGAGGAAAGGCTGAGAGCTGGGGTTGTTCGACCTGTAGAAGAGAATGCTCCAGGAAGACCTTATTGCAGTCCTTCAATACTTAGATAGGGCTTATAAGAAGGATCAGGACAGACTCTTTAGTAGGGTCTGTTGCAATAGGACAAGGGGTAATGGTCTTAAACTAAAAGAGGGTAGATTCAGACTAGATATAAGGAAGAAATTTTTTACAACGAGGATGGTAAAACACTGGAACAGGTTGCCCGGAGATGTGGATGCCCTGCCCCCGGAAATATTCAAGGTCAGGTTGGGAAGGGCTGTGAGCAACCTGATCTAGTTGAAGGTGTCCCTGCTCACTGCAGGGGCTTGGACTAGATGATCTTTAAAAGTCCCTTCCAACCCAAACTATTCTGTGATTCTACCATCAACAGAAAACATGTATTCTGATCAGCTCTCTGATGTGTAACTCCAAAATACATGTAAGACCAGTAATGCTATTTCCCCAGTGCCTAAGTGGTAAAGAACAGTCACCTGCAAGAGGAGATCATGATTAGTGAAAATCATAGAAAATGGGGCTGAAAGCCACGTCAAAACCATTCATGTCAGTGAGGACAGCAATCTAAACCATTTTTAACAGATATTACTTTAGCCTGCTATGGGAAACCTCCACAGCTTATACCTCCACAGCTCACCCAGGCAATCTCACCCAGTCCTTAACTACCTTTACATCAGGAAGTTTTTCCTAATGCCTTAATTGAATTTCCCTTTCTAAACTTTAAGCCCATTACTTCTTTTTCCGTCCATTATGGAGAACAGACTGCCTGTTCTTCTCTGCAGCTGCTGGTTACACATGTGAAAATCACCAAATCACACACAAGTCTGCTTTTCTCTGGACTAGGCATCCCCAAAATTCTTTCAGATTCATGTTTTTCAGTTTTCTGAACTACCTTCCTTCTGTTGACCTACACTTTTCACGGAGTGCAGTGTCCAAAAGCAGACATGAGAACCCAGCTGAGGCTTAAACAGGGCTAAGTAATGAAGATGGATGCCTTCACGCCTCACCTCTGTTACTGTCCAAGTAAATTCTTGTTTCAGTCCCTAACATTAGCCAAGATTATGATATTATCATTAAATCATCATCTTTTTAAGATGAACCCCAAAGAAATTCCAGAATTTCAACTGGTGTGACCTTAATCAATGAAAATGTCCCTTGTCTTTCTAACAGAGTAGCACAAGACGGTTAAAATCTCTTAGTATTCAAGACTTGACAGTCTGTTTATGTTCTTTGATTGGGATATTTTTCTTTTTCAATAAGACGAGCAAATTTTCTCCTCTTGATACTGTGAGGATCCTGGAAACCCTTCGGCACTTTGAATAGTCATTATTTACTCTTAAAAGTAGAGTGGGATTTTAAACCATCTAAATATATCCTCAGTTATTAGTTTGACTGTTACATGCCTCAGAATGTAAAGGCTTAAATCCTCACGTCTAATTAAAGCTGCACATGGAGGGAAAGCCAGCGGACTAGGAGGGAGCAGTCTATCTTCGCAACAAATAGCAAGTTGCTGTTTTCCCTAATTTTGAACCAAACAAAGTAGTCTTTTAAAGATGAAGTAGAGGAAAACAAGTGCAGTGTGTACCAGTCCTACCACTCAGTGGTGAAACTAATTACAGAAGAAAGCAGAACCAGACAAGTAATACAACACATTTGCAACCATGAGAAATAAGTGACAAACGTTTACTGTGATCAAACCAATAACTTAAAGTGCACTTTACAAATATTTCTTATTCATCTCTAATTCCGGAAGCCCTTCTTTTCCCCTGTTGTGCTAATTGTCTTATATCCAAGGCCCCTGGGCCGCTGCCAGATATTTGCTGTTCTCTGAAAGGCTTCTCTATGCTAGAAGATAAATGCCAGCCCAGCATGGAAATCATTTAGCAGCCAAAGAACTGATGGATTTCCAGTTTTGATTCACTGTACTTTGGGACCATTGTAGCTCTAAATACTGTCTTTTTAGTAATAGGTGGGGTTTTTTTTAACACCACTGATGTTTAGCAGTAGTTTCAACAGAAGGAAATATCAAAAGAATTTTAAATAGAATTTTCAAGCATGGAAGGGGGTTTTTTGCGACTTTGAAAATAAACACCACCTTCAGATCAAAGTTCCCAAACAAGGGCTTGGCTGAAAGATTAAAATAAATGAACCCTGAATAAATAAATTAGGTGCTGGGATTTTTAAATGTCATCTGTAAAACTCAATACAGCACAGCATTAACTTTGAACCTTGTAAGTTCAAGTATGGTATATGCACACATGAAGCAATTCAGGAGGCAACATCCCCCGTCCCTTTTCTCTGGCCATATGGATGGATATTGTCTTGCTGAATTTTTAAGTAGTCCAGGGCAGCAGCACAATCATGATCCAAAACTGTTCTTCGAAAAATGATAGAGAAGAACTGAGATGTCCACTCTCATAAGCTCTCAACCACATGCTGGTTTCATTGCAGGATCTCTTGCCCACAGTCCATCTGTTCATCAACCACCTCCCTCAAGGGAAAAAGCACAAGGCATCTGGGCCCCATCAAGTCACCTGGAGAAGGTGTCCTTTCTAACAAAGCACCTGCTGGTCTCAAGAAGGCAACAAGCTTCCTCTTGATGATGACTGATATAAGGAACTTGAGGAAATTACTCTCTGCTGGGGAATCTGAGGGTTTGGGCATTGAAACTTCCTTTTTCCTTCAGTGTAGCATAAGCTGGACTTTATCCTGATAAAGTGATTAAAAAAAAATCAATATTGAACGTCCCTTTTCTCACTGGTCTCTACCACAGCTTCCCTGCACACACCCCTCCAACTCAGGGGATAAGCTGAGCTCCAGTTGCAAGCATCTGCTTGTGAACCTACTTTTGGACTTTTTTCCTTATTATTTGAGCCTCTATCCTGTAGTGAGTGATAATGAACTCCCATTCATTGACTATATGCCAATGAGGACATCTTCACATCTCTCTGCAAACAGGCAATTGTGCAGCATCAGCATTACATGTCATTATGATGCAGCTACAGTACTTCAGCCCTTTCCTGTACTTTGATCAGCAAAGATTAATTACCCTCGACTGAATTATTAGTGGTGATTAAACCTAACAGAAAATAAATGGGACTGCAATATTACTGGGTTATAATTTCACCAGTGTGGTCATTTGCAAGCAATTTCCTTATGCACATTTTTTTTTCTTAATCATTATTCTCTAAGAGTTTTGCTATCATGTATTAATTAGGGGGAGACAGCTAGTACACAATACCACATTGTACATTACATGACATATGCAAATCATGTGCTAAGCCCACATACAGCTCTGTGTACAGAGCTCAAGCTGACTTGGGCAAAACTTTAATTGAAGTCAGTGGAGGTTTGCTCGTGGTGGAGTGTGATCTTTGTACATGCAGCTGTCCATGAGCTTTGCATATGATTTGCATATGTCACGTCATCTTGACCCAAGATTTGACCAGCTTCTATTAAAACTACAACTTACTGTGATTTCCTTTGAATCCTCAATGTAATAAATGTTGAATGAGGAACTTACTGCCATGACAATACTGTGAGGCAGGAGCATTAGTTCGCTCTTCCTTGGAGGCTTCATATGTCCAATGCTCTCCCACATAACTTTGTTCACAAAACTGCATGGGCAGAAACTGCAGAGGCAGAATCATGAAGGTGAGCAGGGATATATGACACCCTGAGCACTGCTAGCCTTATTTCCCTCCAAGGGTAACTCAGCTCTCAGAGCATTATGATACAAGCCTCTGACTTTCTCTTTGGCTCTTCTGTAGAACCAGGTATCCTCAGATGTTTTGTTACTAGAAGAGCTCTGTACTACATATTATCTCTGAGGCATCTAGGACTTATATTCCATTCTCAGGGACAGCCCTTTACCACTAATTACTACTCTTTTTTCCCCTCCAATATATCATGCTCCAGTAGCAAAAAAAAACAATGAAAAAATTCATTTTTTGCAACTCCCACCCTCACTGACCATATCAGTCCAAGAAGTAAATACATTTTTTTTCCCCAGGCTTTTCATTCCCCAGCCAGTAGACCCTGGAAAGAGAGGGAATTGCTGGAACAAGTCTTCCTTTGCACAATGACAGTCCACAATTTTGCAGTCCGTGCAAGTCTTGGTCTTGGCTTGAACCATAAGGTCACACATTAATTAGTCCAATCCCCTTTTTCAGTCAGAGTTTTTCTTGTTCCCAACAACTGTTTTCTTGAATGTTTTTGCTGCTTTATTCTGAAGCAATTTTGATGGCAGGCTGTGAATACTGTGGTGAGCACCACAGTTTTAAACTACTCTATCGTAAGTCAAGCCTGGAAGTGCCCACTTCGTCTGTCAGAGTACCACTTAATGGTCTCCTGCAGACCATACCATTACCTGTCAGGACAGAGCTCCTGCAGTGGGGTTGGCTCCAGAGCCAGAAATAACCAGCAAAGATTTTTTTTTTTATCTGAGCAGAAAATCTCTGCTCTAAACCAGAAAACTATTTGCTTTCTATAAGAATGTAATAATGTCAATAAGAGGCCTTCCAAGCCAATACTCTGTCTCCCACAGGGACCAGTAGTAAACACACAGGGAAGAGAGTGGCTTGGCGGGGTGGGGTGGTGGGGGGGGTTGATTTTTAACTCTTCTTTGGCAGGAAAATACCTGAAGTAATACAAACATTTTTCTTCATATTTCTGGCTCTGTCTGTACAACATGCAGTCAGTGGGAGCTATTTGGTTTGTTTGACTTCCAGAGCTGCAGAGAGAGCTCCTGCACTACGACTTTGCTTAGTCTTCTGCTTTCCACCACTGAGATCCCTCAGCTCCTGAACTATCTCTCCTTTCTAGAAAAGCATCATGCATGACACACATGCTGCCACACCAAGCCTTGTTATGAGATGCTAAATCCCACAGTCCAGCTATAAAGTTTTGCCATATAAGTCTTCAATATTTAGGAAACCAGCCACAGGACTGGATTTTCTTCAGTAAAATTTGCACAACAACCTTATAATTTTAGTGTCACGAGAAAGAACGTTTTGTAAAACTGCAGGGGACCATGAGTGCCAAAAGGGAACCCTCCCATTTGATACTGTAGTGTGTAAATCAGCCCTATATTTGTTTAAATGCTCAGATAAGTCATTTTTTACTCTGTCAGAGTGATAGATCTGAGGTTATATATAAATATACACGTACACACACATGCACACACTGCAGATCAAAAAGGCATCTGGCTGTCAAACATGAAAAAGAAAACAAAAGGTGTCATCGTCAACTGTCTGCCTTGGACACCTGGAGCCACAGCTAATGCAATAATCTGAAAGGCACCTCCGAGCTCCTGCCATGGCTGTGGCTTTCATGTCAGACAGAAACTTCTTCTGAAGGCAGCTAAAAGCCCATCAAGTTTGATTTGATTTTTCTCCCCTCTCCTGAGACCTGTGACAAAGAGACCTGTGAAGTATGACTCAGTTTCTCGCATTTGGGATTGTTTCTTATTCTGCAGCTCAGAAGATTTTTAAATTAGTTTGGTCACCATTCCCCATTTGCTTTACATATTACCTGTGCACATCTGTAGTTAACATAGGTGTGATTTTGTACTACAGCCTATTTTTTATTCTAAACAATCCAGCTGAAATAAGAAAAACAAATAAATGCCAGTCTGTCTGCATCTCTGACTCTGAGAAGCAATCCTTGTCCTTGCTTCCTCCTCTGCATCAGTCCCCTCTCAGCAGATGGTGCTTTGCCTGTGCTGTCTGGCATGTGCACAGCCCAAGGCCTGCCCTTCCCAGGGTAAGTCCCTTTGGATGTGGCTGCCCTTCCTCAGCAGCTCTCTGTGAGGAACAGCTGCCATGGCTGCACCTTGCTGGGTGTCAGACAAGGCAGGCAAGCAGCTGTTTCGGAGACGCTGCCGGCGCCGATGGAGGAAGATGCCAGCAGGCAGTACTGAACCTACAATGCACGCTGTATGCTGCTGCTGAGAGCTCGGACGTGCCTCTGCCAAGCTGTCCTGCTCTTCCCTCGAACTAGTCCTAGGCTCAGGAGCTCTCTGAGCCTGCTGATCCCTCTAGATTATGCAGCAAATCCCCCTGCTGTTCCGCGGGGCCAGCCAGAAAAGAGCTGTATTACGCTTTGCTGAGTTGTTCCTCCCTCTTGAATTGGTGGCATCTCCCCATTTGGAGCTGGCAGGAAAGGTGAGCAGGCTGTGGAGACACAGCAGATCAGTGACAGCATGTGACAGCAGCCACACTGTCCCAGGGTTCAGCCCTCCCAGGGGATGCAGGTCTTTGGGCTCACAGTGCACACACAATTGCTACTCTCACACCACCCCAGCACTGGCAACCTGGTCACCTCTCCCAGCCAAGGAGGGCTCACCAGCCAGAACACAGCGCTGAAACACACATGTTTCACTCTGGTACGCAGGAGGGGTTTCATTACAGGGACTTTCCTCACCTTGTGAGAAAGCCTTACAAACCTGCATCCTCCAGACATGTCGCAGCAATGTCCTTTCACTGCTAAAAATAACCTTTCTCCTTTCACCTCAGGTGTTAAATCTGGTGCTAGTAAAGAAGGTTTGTGAAGACAATGCAAATCAGTTACATCAGAAATGTGGCATATTCTAGCAAGAAAAAACAAATCGGGTTATTTATTTTCAGCATCATTGTCCTGAATTCTGAATTCAGGACAGTATCCCAAACCATCTTTATGGTGTATTATTTGCTCAGTTGGATTATACTGGCATAGCTCCTTTGAACTGGTGGAGTTATACACAAGCAGAGCAAATGGGAGTCTGGGTCTTAAAGAGAACACAGTAGAGCAAAACCTTACCTGCCCCTGAGGTGATTGGAAGGAGAAAGGAAAAGCAGGTGCCAAGGGAAATGCTATTGCCTCCAAGGCAGAAGAAGCAGAGTGATTTCAAGCAGCTCTGGAAACCCCAGTTGTTTTATTTTGCAGGGAGATTCCCATCCCATCTGCATTGCCAGAACACATTCTGGGAACATTTTAACTGGAACTGGCACATATGTCTTGAAGAAACAGCAAATTCCCACTATGTATAAGAAGCTATAATCTCTCTGTGCCAGGGTTGTAAGAGAGAGAGACAACCTCATTCCCTAGAGGATGTTATTATCCCACCAATATTATTATTCCTCAAATTCCATAATATTCAAGATATTATTATTCCTCCAAAGCCTTGTCAGCATGAAGCCGCTTGTAATCCAATCCCTGCCGTACAGCAGCCAAAGATAGAGCCACCCTGTGAGGCATTTGGCTCATCTCTAGAGAGCAGAGGGCCCCAGCAGCTGCAGGCTTCATCACATCACAGCACCAGGGGATATGGGCATAGACCCACTGCACTCTGGACTGACTCAAGACTTAATGTATCCAAAATTTCCAAGGTTTTAAACACCCTCTGTTTCTTCCCCCTCTTCCCCCACCCCAAAAAAAAAAAAAAAAAAAAAAGAGGCACAGCACTGACTGGAACAAAGAGTCACAACAGTGGAAGATGCACGTGATCCTCGCATCAAAGCCCCGAGTCCCGGCATTAAGCAGGCAGGGTTAAGCCTGTGAATGGGAAAGCCCAGGACTCTGCCTATTCTGGTCACTTATAGCCTTTGATCACAAAACTGGTGCAGATTGTACAAAAAGGCAGCAATCCTTGCAGGCACTCTCCTCCCCTCCCTGACTCCTGAGCCAGGCTGCCCTCCCCCAGGAAAGAACACGGAGGACTTGAGGGCAGATTCGCCTCTCTTGCACATCTAGAGTGATTGCACTGATGTCTGTGGAGTTATTTCACGTTTGGACTTGTGTAAAATAGATCAGTTTCTCATCAGAAGATTCTTGCTTGGGGCAGCAATTAGTTTTGCTCTCCTTGTGCTTGCACTGGAAACCCTGGATCATTCGCACCATCTCTTAGCAAAGTCGAGCCATGATGACACTGTTTGACAACATATCTTAAGCAGCTATTCATCAGTAGAAGGTGAGACTGGGATGTGATGGGGAAAATCAAGACTGTTTCTGAATTTGCTCAAAGCAAAGGAGATTAAAAAAAATATAATCAAGGGTAGAGAGGCAAGGAAAGATTTGGGTGTTCATATCCCACCTAAATACAGTGTCTGTCCTTCAGTGATTCATGACAAGAAGGGAAATTGCTTTAATGCCAGACCTACAAAGCCTCATATTTCAAAAAGCACCCTGTCTTAGAAATATTGCCTCTTCCTTATTCACAACCTATATGCATCCACTAGTATCCAGCTAAAAAATAAAAAAAACCCAGCATTTTTCTTCCCCTTTATTTTCTTCAGATTCAGTCCAGTGGAAATTTAGCAGATCAGATTTACTCAGGCATTTTGAAGTCAGGCTGTGGTTCCTGCTACCTGATCCCACTCGTCTGGCATCTGGCACAGTCCTGCTTTTGTTTCCTATGACTTAAGCATCAGGCTTTACTGATGTGTGGCCATATTTTGCTCAGCCCTGCGGGTCAAGTGAATTCCATGTCTGTATTGGTTCCCAAGGGGCCAAGAAGGCAGTCGGGTATAAGCTCTCACATAACCTCTTCTTCTCCAGCCAACTTTCCAAACGGCTCTTATTGCTCTTCATGTTCACTGAGGGGCTTTTATTTAACTTGGCAATCGCTGTCACTTTTCATGTCCATTTCCGCCCTCTCCTTTTGATGTGTAAATTATCCCTAGATATTGGCAAACAGGACAATTTGGGTATTGCTGAGCACCCCTAGCCTGACGTCCCCCCACCTTCTACAATCATACAGGCCTCATTGACTATCTTTCCTCCAGCCCCTACTTTTAATTTGTTCAAGTAGCCTGAACATACACAGTCGGTAATTTGACCACGTTTAATCAGACACTGCAGCTTTCTGTATCCCCAGTCTTTGCCCCAGTTCCTCTCTGATTTACTGTATGTACAATTTGGTCATGGTGCCAGAGAGGTCCTGATTCAGCAAAGTGTTTTGACGTGTGCCGTTAAGAAAGAAACAGAGCTCTGTACTGAGGAGGGACCAGACTCCCCAAACTCCATTGTGGAGTTAGGAGGAGGTTTAGGCACAACATTCTTCAACGCACAACATTCTTCAACACACAACACGGGCTCTGCAGGAGCAGCAGCACTCCAGGTTCAAACAGTCCATCCAGTGTTTGGAAGAAACCAAGTTTAAGACATGGCTGAGTGCACAGCCCATTCATGGGATGGTGCCTAATTCAGCCAAACCGCCTGGGCAGCAGCTGGGTCCCCTCAGAGATACCAACCCCACAAGAAAATGTGTTTGCAAGAAGGATAATGGACTACCTGGTTTTCAAGTGAGCTCAGATCTATGCCTGCCTGAGAGAATGCAGCTGAGCTTCAGGTGTCCTTGCTAGGGTTGTTTCCCACGTCAAGTGCCATCATGCTACAAGTCTTGGGACAGACCTATTGTATGTTACAGCAACATGACATGAGACCTCTACTGTAAGTCTTGACAGCACAGATCCTGCCAGCACTACTATACCCAGCTCTTCATCCCATACATACTGTATAGCTACAGAAGCTGGATCTCTGTGATGGCCCAGTATGGCATCCCTTTCTATCCATCGCCTCTCTATGGTTCAGCTCTACTTGAAACTTCAGGAAGAAACCACAAAAAACCACACCTGAACCACCTGTGCCCTGTAAAACAGACAAAGTGAAGACCAGTCCTCACCTCCCTCCCCAAACAAGCTGAGATAGAGTACAGAGAAACTGGTCAAGGCAACAGTTTTTGTGTGAATTATTCTCCTCTCATAGGCAGAGGAGCCCAGGACTCCACACCCAGGTTTTCCCAGCCAGAAAACCGCTTAGTGTGCCCCACAATAGGCACAAAGCAACGTGTACACCTTTTGAATAACAGGAGGGGCAGGGCTTGGGTGTGAAATGGGGAATCCGCTGACATGATTGTACAAATTCTGTGCCATAATGTGTCACAAATGTCCTAATGAACCTTTGTTAAAGTACCCTCTGCACCCCAGTTCATTAACCTTGAAGTGGGTATAGCACGGAAGCGGTGTAAGAAGAAGAGCATAGTACCTGTGAGCCCAAACCTGGACATATTTAAGTACTAGGCTGGTTCAATAAATTGTGTACCAAATTAAATCCTAAATGAGGGACCTCTGAAGGGTTTCTTACAGATGGTAAAATTATCTTGTCTGGGGTAGTTGGTCAGCAGCTGGAAGCGAGGAGAGGATGCTGAGGGTAGTTAGCCATGGGAGAGAGGGACTGATTTCCTCTCTGCTGTGCTTGACTGGTTTCCAGGGAAGGGGAACGGCTGTCATCTGGTTATAGTGGCACATGTTTTTTCTATATTTGCATTTCAACTCAAGGGCATCGAAAGCAGCTGGAAAGCAGCTATTTTGTCCCATTTAAATAAACAATGTGTGTGGCAGGTTGGCGTTCTCACCATATCCAGCCTTTGCTGCACTATCAGCAGTGAGAGATGCTTATGGCTTGAGAATTACAAAAATAAAAGGTTTCTGACTGTTTCCCTGAAAGTTGACCACAGATGCAAAGAAATCCCTTTCTGCACAGGCTGGAGCAGTTATAAGTAACCTTTGTGCTTTTCAGAGCAGGGGTAAGCTCAGCTATGGTTTGTTTGTCTTGTCAGGATATGGCCCCCACCTCCTTTAACCCAGAGAAAAGAGCCACCTTAGAGAGCTGTCTCAGGGCCCCAAGTGTGCCATCCAACCCAGGAAAATACCTCTGGGTGTGAGAGATGGTAGGGCAGTTCCTATAAATACAACATCCCAGAAAAATAAGGGAACAAAATGAGTGCAAGGTACTATTTTAATAGATTCACAGAAAACACACACGCTCAAGCCCTTTAGTTTTTCTAGGCTAAAGCAAGGGTACCAGTCTTGTTTTCCTGGGACTGTTAACACCTGAAAAGCCAGGAGTTCATCTCAGTGACTTTGAAGCAGTAAAACCTTGAAGATATAATGTGGCTTAAACACATGGAAATTCCTCCAGGCCTTAATTAATTTAGTATTCTTCCACAGAAAGACTGTTGGCGTTGTAAATTATTCATTAGATATTATAGACTCACTGATCTCAAATTTCATACAAAATTACAGCAAAGCTTTCAAAACGTAGGGAAAAAAAAAACAGCTCACAAATTAACCCCTTGCATAATGTATTTCTAAAATTACATCCATAGGGGGTATTTTTTGGTTGACTTTTTTTTTCTTATGATTCTATCATTATTGCTAATACATATAATTGCCTTCCATTTAATGAGACACTCTACTAATTTTATATGAAAACCAACAGCTACTACCAAGCAAAACCCAGGAGTTCATTTTGTGGAAAACTGAGACATATTCATCACTAGTGCTTTAGTTGTTTAATTCCAGGTTTAATAAACCAGGCCAGAGGACAGAGAGTGTCAAATATCAGTTGCTGGTTGATCTGTCTCATAATCTCAATTTATTCTGGCTACTAAGTCCTCTTAATGAAAACACATCATGCCACAAAACAGATAAATAAACAGAGCACAATGACAGCATTTCCAAACCAAAATGACACCCAGTTTGGTGCTTTCTTTCAGTAAATTCTTCCAAATATTCATTCCCTGAAGCACTAAGAACATAAGCAAAACATCAAATTATTTCTTTGAATTGTTGCAGAGGGTTTAAAATCTGGCAAGTCAGGTCCATAGCACACTATGAAATATTCCAAGAGCTGCATTTGTTTACAGCAAAACTTGCTGAAATATAGTCATTTTCTCAGGTAGAGGAGTATTCTGGGTAGTGGGAGTTTCTGTTAAGCTTTTTTCCACGAAGAGAATAAATCAGGTTTTCCGAAAGAGATGGTTCATATGTATGCAGTGACAGTAAAAAGAATTTGAATTGATATTAATGCAGCCAAACAAACCACTCATTGTTAAAAGAACTCTGTGATTTTTTTTAGTTAATAAGATGTTAGCAAGTACTGTATACAACCAATGCCACAATATTGTTCAATGGAAAAATCAAGACGTTAAATATATTCACTCTGGACTAAGATTAAACAGATCATTGTCAAACACTCAATAATCAGTTGTCTGACTACTCGTTGGCACCCATCAAGTAGCTGGGATACAAAATACACAAACAAAATTGTAAGTAAATCTCACCTTCCCCTCTGTGCATTGGAATAAGCCTGACTCCTTACGGATATTGAGCAAAATATCATTATTGATTTGGCTTTAACATCTGCATTTCAGACACATTCCTACAATAAGGTCACCTTCCTTAGTGTCCCTTCATCACATACGCTCCATCATCGCAGTCTCCCCCAGGGCACTGAGTAACCTGGTCTAGTGGGAGGTGTCCCTGCCTGCGGCAAGGGGGTTGGAACTAGATGATCTTTAAAGTCCCATCCAACACAAACCATTTTATGGTTGTATGTTTTCTAACTCGCATGATTCTATCTCTTTCTCCTTCCCACAATTCCAGGCTTTCCCACATCCACTCTGGTCCCCCCGTGTCACAGCCAGGTGTGACAGCTAACCTGCAACTGGGTCCACATCAATTTGTTGAGTGGTTCAGTGGCTGCTAACCTGTGGGAGGGATAAGAGGCATCCCTGTCATTCATTCCCTTGGAGGGATTTCTAATAAAGTCTTTCTCCTTGACATAGGTGTTGATTTGCACAAAATGTGTAGGAATGTAATATCTGAGATGTGGCTACCCTGTGTCAGAGGCAGCTGAAACCAGCCAACGGACTCAAAAGTTATTAAGAGACTGACTGACAGGCAGTTAGAATAAAATCATAAATCTCATTCCCTTAGGAAACCAGAATAGAAGGGGTTGGAGGTTTTTTTCTTTAATCCAGCAATGCTGAAAACAAGAATTGTTTAAAAGTCAGGTGTGGGGTCCTCAGAGTCACGAGTTTCCAGGGGAAAAAACCAGTAGTAAGTAAAGTTACTTTTTAGAATTTTTTTTTACCCCAAGTATTTTGCAATTTTAACTTTTAACATATAAAAATATTACTTTTTTTAGCTAAGTATAAATTTTGGCCTGGTTAGGTATGCTCAGAAGCTGAACACTACAGAAATACACCAAATACAATGCAGATAGCCAGAAAGTCATGAGAGATTGAGACACCAAACTAAGTTTGATATAATTGAATCTTAAGACTAAGTTTTAACATAATCAGAGAAAGCTATTGAGTGCCTAATTACAAACATGTATTTTGTCCTTCCATAAGAATTGTACACAGATCTTTTCTGTCTTCAGGATAGTGAGGTATAGTGTTTGGAGAGCAGCCTACAGTCTGTCAGAGGCATTCATAAATCTCACATATGAATTTCAAAAATGAGATAAATGGAATCTTTGTGTAATTTTTCTAGCCATAAAGACTTCTAAGGAAATAAATAGTCGTGCCAAATGTCTCCTGTGCGTGGTTCAGACTCTGCAAGCAGAGATTCTTGGAAATTTTTGGCTGAAAAAAGGTCATCAAAAATGGCTTGCAGAGTTAAAAAAATTTGGTTCAAAAAAATGTCTTGACAAATGTTGACCTAATCCACAAAAGGCTCTTGAGTGAACTCTGGACTCCTTACAGTTCTGCTGTCTTGGCTAGCAAGGTGTGCTAGTCCCAAGGCAGATGTATTTGGCAGACATCCTCCCAGATTTGAAATAAGGGTCTTTTCATCCCTCAGCTGCTCATGAAATTAGCAATCCTACCAGCTTTGAAGCCAAATCAAATAAAACACTATTGAGAAAGCTAGAAATCCTTCCTTTTTTCAGCCAGCTTCCCTGCATGCATTTGTCATTTATACTAGAACTCCACAGAACACCTTTGGCTTAAAGTTTCCTGGCCACATGCAGACCTGCTCTTTCTAGATGGAACTCTCTTAGAAAAGGGGTCAGCAAACCCTGTGTCAGCCTGGCCCCTTGAGGACAGGCCATCTCACCCACGTAGACATATGAAAAACTGGGCACTTGTTGCAGGTCTGCCCCTCAACCCTCTGGGCAGCAAAGCAGGCATGTGGTTTGCAGAGGCATTCTTCCCTTCTAAGATGCTCTCGGGAATCCTGTTTGGCTGTTTTGGCATGGGTCAGATGTAGGTCCTGTGTTATTGCTGCCAGTCCCTTCTGGATGTCTTGGATACCCTCACACATCACAAATGGCCTCAAATTATATAATTCTTGAAGAACTGGATCCCACCCAGCAGGTCGATGTGACTCTGTGCAGACAGATACTCACTCACCTCATCCGCACACCAAAATAACTGGACATGATCTGGCCTAATCCAAAAGCCACGTCATCATATTAGTACAACATCGAGTTTAAACTCAGTTTAAACCCAGACTCACAGATCACATCTGTTTGCAAAAGGCCATGCAAACCTAACTCTTCCCAGAAAAGAGATCCAACAGTCTCTTGAAATTCTTGTTTCCAGACACAATCATCATTTCATTATTCCTCTCCCCACTTGCTGGCTCCACTGAGACAAATATGCTTTATTTTACTAGCCCAAGGCATTCCTAGAGCTGGTAGCCAACGAAAAGATCCTTTATAAAATCAGTCCTGCCCTTAAATTCACTAAGAAGGAGACTACAACACTGGCAGCAGAATGACAACGGGGTCCCAGCAGCTGGTCTGCTCATTTTGGTGACTCCTTGCCATAGAAGGCAAAGCTTCAGGGAAAAATAAGTGCAAGGCAATTTCTTTGACCTGACTCATTTGAGAGAGGTCAGGATTCCTGACCCAGTAGCTATTCCCTAGATTGCCAAGAACCACTCCCTTGAAAGATCACAAACTGTTCCAAGAAGGAGGGGAGGAAGAGGAAGAAACAGCAGGAGGACATTTCCACAGTCAGTTCTATCCCTACAGTCATTGTACACAAGCTTCTAAGTTTCTCTCATCAGTGTACAGAACATCATAGTTCTGTTGGACTGGCCTGCTGCAGTTCACCCTTAGGTGCACAGGTGGAATAATTATTTACTTACAAGACCTTGAGGTAACAACAGCACCTTACCAAGCAATTCACAGCTTCCTACACCATGGCACACCACTCTCCTCTCTGTACACGAGTTGCACGATGTTCCCAGTGTGAGCTATCATCAGTTTGAGAGTTTCACAGAAGCTAAAAGATGCAGGGTGGAAAAGTGGAATTTTTTAGGGAGCCGCAAGGAGGAGAGGGAATGACAACAGAAGTATCCATCCACCTGAGAAACATACACACAAATCTGGGAAACATCTGTGTATTGCATGCCACAGGTTACATCACTTAACAATGTTTTTCTTTTTAGATGTTCATTTCAAGATCTTCCACAAAAGAAATCAATTACTAATGACATACAGGCCTACTTTCTTCCTGAACCCATAATTGCTTCCAATTTTAAGCTAAAATTAGCCATTCATGCTATCCAAATGAGCATAGTTTAGTGCTGATGTACGTAAGCGATGCTTTAGATTGTTGAACATAGCTGATCTTTGACAGCTTCTTCTTATAAATAACAGTTTCCTCTTTAAACTGAGAACTTTTCAGAGGCGACAGATGTTTGAAAGATGGGACTGAATTAGCTGAATAGCCTGTAAAACACACCAACCTGAGACTTGCAAATATGAAAGCTCAGAATTCTTACAAAGACAGCTTGCAGAAAGCATAAATCACATCTGCGTGAATGCCTCTCTTTCAGTCTACATCCTTTGCACGTCACATTGTCAGCATTTAACACATAATAAATGATAAACAACTTAATAATTTACAGTGCTGACACAGACAGGCTGCATTGCACACCAAGGAAGACACTGGGAATTCATTAAAGAAGGTAAAGAGCAATGGTAAAACCATTTTGTTTGTCCAACAAGTTAGAAAATACACTGCAGAAAAGCAGAGCTGTGTAAGACACAAACCTGTCCTCCATCAAGAGTTTGTGCTGAACAAGGGATGCTGGGGAGGCGAGATCTGATTACTTCCTAACTTAAAACACAGTGTAAAGTTATAAGTCATCCCTGTGGCAAAGCATGAAGTTGAAGTTCCATTCTAATTTTTATATCATTTGCACCTTGCTTCTTTGTTGAAGGAAAATGAGCATGTTCCAGAAGTACTTCAAATGACGTGACTTGTCACGCAGATAAACTGTTCTCTCAGCAGGCAGAGCAGAGTCTCCCAGTGATAAGCAATTTGGTTTTATTTACATATAAACATATGCAAGTACATGTGCATGCATGAGGGGGCAAAACCAAAGAAACATGTTTGGCACTTGGGGAGGGCAAAATAAGTTTCATAGTGGTCCCTTTGTTTTGGGGGCAAGAAGAGAGATTCAAACCACAACTTCATAGCAGCCCCCACATCATCTCTGTTCTCTGTTTTCTGTTCCCTCCTGTTGGGATCACAATCTGCTCCATCTAACGGGCCATACAGTTGTTTTGCACCTGTTAAGTCCCCTCAGGGTCCTTACAATACCCAATATGCAAGTTATGCTTCAGCAGTGTGGAAGGAGAATTTCACCCACAGACAATTTGCTTCTCAAAATCCCATTTGCAACATTACTTATATCAGTAAACAAATCAGACAGTTCCAATCACATTATTATTCCATAAACATCACTCTTTGATTAGCTATTCTCTTCGGAAAATTCATATACCAATCCCAAACTAAATGTACTTTGTCCGCTCAAGCCACATTCTGCATCCTGAAGAATGCCTCTTGAAGAAAATAACTTCAGATTAGTAAAAATTGCAATGACTGTTTTGTTGTGCACTCAATCAGCAGCCCAGCATACACTTTGCAAAAGTCTCCCACAAGAAATAAGATAAATAGCACCATCCCACTGCTTCCTAAGGTAGAAGGCAGAAACAAATTACCCAGCTAACAAAGTATACAGAATATACTACAGGAAAAAA
The DNA here is from genome assembly GCF_036250125.1 of Pseudopipra pipra. Taxonomy (NCBI): domain Eukaryota; kingdom Metazoa; phylum Chordata; class Aves; order Passeriformes; family Pipridae; genus Pseudopipra; species Pseudopipra pipra. The sequence goes on from NC_087554.1 coordinate 57,749,444, forward strand.
AAAAAAGTATGCATTATTAGCTCTAAATTTATATACCAATTAAGTTGTCCATCTCATTGAAATCAGACATATTACCTTACTACTTTCAGGCTTGTGAATAGCATTTGTGAACATTAAAAGGCAGGGGTACTAGGAAAGTTTTCATTTGTCACGCTGTCACTCTAGGAGCAAGGTTTTAAAGGTAAAAACAGTCCAAGAGCTTCAAATGACTAGTGCAAGTCCAGCTGCACACCTGCATCAATCACCACCTCTTTGCCAGCATTCATCTTCTCCCCGTTCATGGTTCCTCAAGTTACAAAGCGAAGTATCAAATGAGCGCAGTGAACGGGGTGACTGGAGAGGTGCTTCTGTAACCAAACCTATGGAGAAGACCTTATAACCACCTCTAATTACTCCATCCTTCTGGTGTGACCCCAGCTGCCAGCCCAGAACATACTCTATATTAAAGCATGGTTAAAAAAACTCTCTTGTTCTGATGATCTTTATGAATTTTGTTGATTCACACAGAAAAATACTTCTGTTTGTTCCTTTTTCCTGCTTCACCTGACAGGCTGTGTGTTTCTTCAAGCTGGAATTGTCCCTTCTTCTACAGCTAAAAAGAACAAAGCACCACTGAGTGTTTCCACTAAGAAATAGTAATTAAATGCAAATAAGACAAAAGAAGCGATCGCATAAATTGTCTGATGCTTCTCTTGACCAACTCCCTCTTATTACAGTGTGATTACAGCAATGAAGAAGCAGCAGAAGCAGGAGAGTAACCATTCAGATCCAAAAAACCTCAGATGGATATGGAAAATAAAATATATAACTATCCCTTCAGAAAAATAAGTTAACAACAGACATTAAAAGAAAAAAACATTGAAAGAAGTTCTCCCACATATCCTGCTTGGGATGCATCCCGTTCCAGAAGATTTTGCTGGCTGTATTCAATGGGTCAGAGAACGATATGTTTGGGGATTCCTGGTGCAGTAAAGACTAATGGCAGATTTCAAGGACACATAAAAGGAATTAAAAGGTTGCCTATTACTTTAGCTTGGATATGCCCCAGTACCTACCCTGTATCTCAGAGCATTCATTTAACAAAGTGAAATAAATCACAACTATCTTTTCCAGGTCACTCTATAATTTGTTCTCTTTCAGAGATTTTATAGTTGCTAATCTACCTAGAGACTTAGATGGAAAGACAGTACATGATAAAGTGATTAAAGATCATATCAGCGTGCAGATGCCCAGAAGTCAAAGTCTGAACTCTTTCTGTCACCGAACACACAAGTTTTAGTATGATGTCCAGGAGTTTCACATCCTGATAGACTGAAGAAACCACTAAATCCTTGGGACAGAATGCTAGAATTCAAGTCCAAAAGAACAGATCCCATATAATCTATTAATAGAATGTCAGTCAAACTCTCACCACACGTGCAATCAGCAGCTGGGCATCTATTTGCAGGACCTGAATCTACCTATAGAGCAAGATTCAGCACTTCAAAGCTATTTAAATAATTAAAAAATCAAAGATGTCTTCCCAGAAAAAAGAAAGAAGAAAAAGAAAAAAAAAAAAGGCAAGAAAAACTACATCCTTATCCCCAAGCATCTGAGTCTTTCACTTACTTCCAGATTTCTATAGAGAGCCATAAAGAGAAGTATTAGGAACTAGAGCACAAAGCTGCAGCTTCCATGTAAGACTGTACTGGGTATTTGCACTGCAAGTGGATGGATGTCTCAGAAAACAAAGCAGAAATACAAATCAACATACTTATCATAGAACCATTGAATGGTTGGGGTTGGAAGGGACCTTAAAGATCATCCAGTTCCAACCTCCTGTCATAGGCAGGGACACCTTCCACTAGACCAGGTTGCTCAGAGCCCCACCCAGCCTGGCCTTGAACACTTCCAGGGATGGGGCATCCACAGCTTCTCTGGGCAACCTGTGCCAGTGCCTCACCACCCTCCTAGTGAAGAATTTCTTCCTTATATCTAATCTAAACACATGGCATTCTACAATTTCAAACTGGTGCTGATGCACAGCCTCACCTAGTTTACATGGCAGAAAAAGAAACAGAGAAATACAGAAAGTGGAATTTATAAAACAGATCATCCTCCTCATTTACAGATTAGCAAATTTTCTCCACTTAAGCCGCTATGTTCACACTTTGCATAATTAACCTATTTCATTAAAAGAAGGAGTATTTTTCTCATGAGAAGTAGGAACCCAGGTGCTGTAAGTTACGAAGATTTGCTCAGAAAATCCTATTTTCGAATCCTGCTCAGGCGCATTTCCTGAACTAAACCCAATAATATTACTGATTGAAACAAAATGACAAGGTGGGAAGAGGAGTGAAAAATACTAACTGAGAACCAAGGACATCACAAAATGAATAATGTTTAATCCATCTTAATGCTACCAGGAAAATTAAGTTTAAGCTGCACATTTAATTAGTCTGCTAATGCTGTTTGATGGGCCTCCTCGTAATGCCAAGACCACTGGGATCTTCTGTGTGTCCCCAAGAAACCTGAGATTTTTCATTATGTCTGCATCTATAGCAGAAATACGACTTACTCATCCTTTCTCTTGGGCTTCAAGCCTATCAGTATTTACACATAATTCATGTCCCTCTTGCTTATGCATTCACAGGAAGATGGCACATGCTGTTCACAAAGAGTTTTCATATTGTTACAGCTGTGCATGGGAAAATCTCACCTACTGCTGGGCCAGTCAAGTACTTTTAGGCTCCAAATGACTGAATGTGTTTGTCAGGTCTAGCAGTGCCTAATAGCAGAACTGAATATCCCTGTAGTCTTAAAAATAATGCCTGGGAGAATGGGTTCCTAGCAAAGTGCATGAAACACAGCTCAGAGGGTTATCAGCCTTTATGTTAGTAATAGAAGAAATCATTCCCTTAGAGCTTTGGACTGAAAATGCCAAATGTAGGTGGATGTAAAGACCACAAAGTTATTCTGTTTCATTGATTTGCTTAGAGAGTTTGTTTGTTAGAGACTGGGTAAGTTCAAGAAGTCCAAAGGCTCCTTAAGACTCTGTTTGGTTAATGGATTTTGAACAACATCACAACACTTCAACCTTTCCTCACAGAGCTGGAGGCCAAACACTAATCATTAAGGGTCAGATTTACTCATAGCAACAGGGTACACCAACTAACGGGTCAAATGGCGTCCTTCTGATTTGGGGGGGGGGGGGGGAACCACAAAAAACCAACCCACCAAAAAACCCCAGCAAAACAACTGCCAAAAAAAGCCAACAAAACAACACAAAAAATCCCCAAACACATAAAAGCAGTCTGATCCTTCTGGGCACACTGGACACTAGCTCCAGGGACATTAATTGGTTCTATAAGGAAATGTGCAGAGATTATAGCCAGACCTGGCTGCAGTACCACCTCTTTTTTAAATTCAGAATGGCAACAAAGAAAGCAAAAAAAACCCCTATGTTTATGTTCCATTTGCATGGTACTGCTTAGTTCATGCTCTGATTCTAGTCCGATCTCCAATAAAATGTTTTAATACAGCATAACAAAACCTGACAGCCTATATTTCGAGCTGAATCAAGGAAGGTGATTGGGGATTACATACACATTGAGCCAAGTTAGTCTGATTACTCTCTCTTTCTTCACTGAGAAACACGACTTTTGAATTTCAGTTCAATGGCAATTTTTTTTCCAACAGAAGGATACCCAATAATTGAGCAGAGATACCTGAAATAGTGTTCTTCCTTACTAGGCAGAGACACACTTATGCACACATGCACTCTAAAGTTATACATAAAAATAAATACACATCTGTGATCAGGCTTATCAATATGGACAAGATAATTTTTATCAACTGCCTTCCTTGTATACCATCAGTATTTCAATATACAATCTGCAACAACTACTTGCATCTTCTACAGCACCCTTTGCTCTTTGACACGTCACACAAACCCTCTTTGCATCCAGCAGCGGGAAATATTTCAGTGCATGTGTTCTTGATTTTTAAGTTTAATTAGAAACTTTTATGCTTTATACTGAAATACCTTGAGAACAGCTTGACTTGTCTGAGCATAAACAACACAATTAGAATTCCAAACACATCTTCCTTGTATCTTCATGTTACTGCCCACAATTTCTTGTGCAACTGTCCAAGAGGGTATTGCAAGGCACAAAACAAAAAATTGACACTGTTCTTGCTTTACAATTCATCTAGGTATTTCAGCACATGCCTAACACTGTGCAAAAGAAGAACTTCTCTGAAGGCAACAGAAGAAGCATGTAAGAACTGTGCTAGGGCAGGACTTAACCACAGCTCCTGTAGGCCTTCACAGATGGCACTGCCTTTTCCCCAGAAGTGTAATTCATTAACATGTAAATATCCCATTGATTTTAACAATGCCATGTAATGAGTGCAGGTCTTGGCCCTGGGAGTTCAGCAAGCAAAGTAACAGCATGTTGTACCTCAGGAACATCACAAACCTAAGATGGCATCATTATGTTTATCTTATAATTAAAGAAACCAAGGCACAGAAGCTTGAGTGATATTCATCAGCAACAGGAAAGCCAGGGATACAATTAACATTCTTGTGGCTGTTCACTCTTTACACAGAGTCTATGGAAATAGTAGGACCAAACTAAGTTTAAAGGCATAAAGTAGGAACAAGGTGATTCTGTGCTTAAAACTCTGGAGTTAGGGCTTAGAGCAGCAAAACTGAGATCCTAGTTCCGCCATAGACTTAGAGATACTGAATGGTTCATTTAGTCCTGTCATATCTGAGTCCACCTCTTGAAAATAAGATTTTCTTTCTTGCAAATCCAGAGCATCTCTCTGTCTCTTCAGTAGGTTTTTCCACATACATATTCAATTTGACTAAAATATTTTTGTTCAATAAAGACTGATCAAAAATGTTCAGCCAGCCCTAAACAGAGAAGGAACTTTCTCATTATCTGGGTTTAGCAAAGTCTGAAACGCTCTCAGTCTTTTCTGGGGGCTCTGCTCAGCAAAAACAAATTGTGACCCCAGTAGAGCACTGATTAATCTCATTTAGAGCATCGGTAGAATGGAATGGGCTCATTACTGTAGGAAACAAGATATTATTTCTAAATACAGTCCTCTGCTTAGACACTGTAATGAGTCAGAAATGGCAGTGGCCAGAAACGAAAAAGATAGGACGTCCCACAAATTATTTTGCACTCTGAGCTGGACAGTCAAGTGTTTGCAGAAAAGGCTCGAGCTTATCTCAAGAATAAGGACAATGCTCCAGAACTCCTCAGACTCTGTCAACAGGATTTCTACCTGCTTTATTTCATCAACTGTCTCAGTAACAATTGCACCACTGAGCATTTCTGCCTATAGACGGGGCACCATCTCCTTTAACAACAAGGGCCCTCTAAGCGTTCTTGTAGGGCTAGAGACTGGAGGACAGGCAAGGATGGGGAGGATGGCAAAATGTAAAAGTGGTCGATAATTTTCCTATATTCACGTTGTAATCCCTCTGCTCCCTTTTATTGTGGAGAAACTTGGTGTAAAGAGGCTCAGCACAAACATTCCCTGGACAGCTCTGACTCTCCTGCCACATACCAACAGGGCAGCTCTTCCCAGATCCTCTGCACCGATGCTGCAGTGAAAGAGAACCCCTTTGCCTGTGAAAAAGTACAAAGGGCACTGGCTGTGGCAGCACGTCAGCAGCAAAGAGCACTGGGAAAGAGGAAAATCCAGATCTGAACTCTCCTCAAAGAGCCAGGATTCTGAGTCCAACATAATCCATGGTTTTACCAGATAACTTTGATAATGTGGTTAATTATTGGCTGAGTAACCCCTTGCTATCCCTAAAATCAATTACCTCTCCTTCTGTATTGATTGAAACAACCCGTTGCTATTTTCTCACGATCCTGCTTGTCAACAGCTCTGTTAGATGCCCTCTCTGCGAGCAAACTATTCTCCTTTGGCTTTTGCAAGTGCAACTCAGAAGCAGAGGATCAGACAGCAGGAAGTTTCCTTTTCATTTTCTTTCTCCTTTCCACAGCCTCTGCTCATTGAACTTATTGACTGACAGACCAAAGTGAAACTACCTTAACTTTGTACACTTAGCAAGTAAGTAATCTGAAAGCTACAATGTAGCATTTTCTCACATTAAAAAAATGCACCCTGATGCGTTACACCCTTTATTTGTAAATCAATGAATTAATTATTGAACAAATAATCTCAGCTTTCTAACAATAAGTGGAGGGTGCCCACAGAAAAAAAAAGCATAGAGTAACTTTTTACTCTTCTAAAGTACTTCCCTGATACAACCTCCGAGGCCTTGTGTTTTGTTATTCTGTTTATAAATCTTTCCCCGATCACCAGAACTGGGACATGCTGTGCTTGGACAACCAGCACTGTACCTGAATTATAATGGACAGCTGCATCTCTGTTGTCTGGATCAAACTGTAGTCTAACAGCTGTGCCAAGGACTCTGACTTTTACAAACCACCTCTGTAGTATCATCATTCGATATTTTGTTGTCACCATGTCTTGGCCCCCCTGCCACTGTTGTGGCCCTGTAATGCCAATCTGTGTACAAGAGTAAGTGGAGTCACAAAGATCCTGCAATTCAAACAGACCGGACAGACTCAGGCGGAAAGAAAAGGAGTGTTATTTTGCCCAATTCTCTAAACAGGGAGTTTAAGGCAGAAAAAGATATGGTCAGCTCTGACTCGGAGCCTTTCTCTTATGCTTCTTCCTCAAGGCTTGGCTCCAAGATACTCCAGCCTTCAATAACAGCAGATGAGACACAGCTCTGAACATCAAATGTCATCCTTGACCCATAGCTCAGGTGTAGCATGTGCAACAGGAGAGCACTGGGCTGCTGAAACACACTTCAGGACTTACTCTGAGGAGGGAGTGTACCACCTCCAAGAACAGGGATCAGGGACATGAAATGGTTCTTCCCGCAAGCCTTTTGAACCTTGCTTTTATCTTGCACTGGCTCCAACAAGACTATGCTGGAGAGATGGTTAAACCTCTTCCCTGAGGTTTTTGAGGTGAAAAACATTCTGACCTGAATAACTTCACTTGGAACTTCTTTGTGAACATAGAAATTCAGGAGATTTCTATGAAAAGTTAGCAGCATAGAAATCAAAACATCTTTCTGTGCCAGCTCTCAGAAAAAACAAACAACCCTAACCTGTCCTATACTACACTTTGGCAAGGTCAAAAAAAAAAAAAAAGATATTTTCAAAGATGAGGCCCTGGAAAAGATAAGCAAGCAGGAGTACTTGTAACATAAAAATACCAACTTTTGCATGGGATACCAAATGGCAGGCAATATTTTGGGAACATCTCATTCCTACACATCTTTACCTGGAAAAAACAAAGCATGAGGAAGAGAGAGACGGAAGGAACAGAAATAACTTGGTCAAGGCTAATCGAGAAAATGCACTTTCAGAACCATAGACTATCCTGGTCTCAATCATACTAACCCTGACCCCCACAGACACATGGACCTCCTTTAAGTCAGGTTCTGTGAAAAAAGCCAGACCTACCCATGGCTCTGATGTTAGGGAGGATTTTGAAAGGAAAAGAGAAAACAAGTTTGAAGCAAAATACTGTCACCACAGTCCATTCTTGTATCACTTTTAAATTACTCTTAGTCATCATAAACCCATAGAACTGTCCCTTCAAAGTGGCAGGTGTGAAAGAGCTGAAGCTGAGGGGCATGTTGATGCAAACAGCAGGCAGAGAAGCAGGCGCATGTCTGGATAGCTTTAATTTTGTGGTTTTATGTCAAATGCCAAATCATACTCTAATGCTCTTGCATATTTAATTTCCCTTGTTCTTTTCAAACACTAGCAAATTTGACTGCTTGCACTGCCAAGACACTGCAAATTAAAACAATATACACAGTCAAAACATGGTCTTGAACTATTGCTACAGCATAGCCCTGCTTATATGAGACACCCCAGTCAGCATGTTCCTCTGACAGTGCAGTCCCTTCTCATGGTACCTTATGAATTATTCTGACACGACAGTCTTACAGCATAAAGTCCATCGAAATCATGGTACAGTCCAAACTTCCCATTCACTGCAATGAGAGTTTGTATAGTAAAAATAATTAGACCTGCAGGGAACTGTTCCAGAGTCTTGCCAACACCAGTGAACAAAACCCTCAAAGCTTACCAGTTTTAGCTCAGAAGTTCACTGATGTTCTCCCAGTAGGATCGCTCTTCATCATGAAAACTGAATGTACCACTGATATTTTGTGTGATGAAGACCAAGGATTAATGAAAGGCATTTAAATCTGTGCCAGCAAAGAGGAAATTCAGACTTTTGAAAAGCAAAAGATGTCAGAGCAGCTGGAAACATTCAGTATGATCCTCCAGCTGAATACAACTGTGCTGGCAGACAGGAAGAAAAGTCAGGAAGAAAGCAGGGCTTGCTCTTACACACCATCCCATGGACTACCCTCTTAAGGGTTTCCCCCTGCCAAAAACAATAGGAGAGGAGACAGGAGGGAGAGATCAAGAACACCACATGAGAAAAACCAGCCTAAAGCAAAGTCTTGGCACTAGCCATAGTCCAACACAAATGAAATACAGCAGTTTTACTACAGCAGGATTTACAACTGGTATCCTTCACAAATCTTTCTAAGGATGGAACTGGATTATTCAGCTATCTTCTGCATCGGGAAACAGGAAGAACAGGGATACATGAAGAGAATGGCAATGCTTGGCCAATGAATTCACAGAGCAAATGCACTTAAGTCAGGAAGATGATATAACCACTAGAGGTAGGAAAGATTTCTGGCTTTCTGTCTGTGTGAGTACAGCTGACTTCAAACTGGAGAAGAAAGATCAGTCAGGACGAAGAACCAGTTTTACCAGAGGAGAACAAAGGGGTTCAACTTGTTTAGACTAGCAAAATAGCTGGTGAAAGACTGCTCTTTACAAATCTATCTTGAGGATAAACACCAGAAGACAAAAGAACTATTTGACTTAATGGCCAATACTGGCACAAGAACAAATGAATATAAATTGGCCATGAATACATTTAGGTTGGAAATTTAAAAAGTGTTACTAACCATCATAGCAATTAGGGTCTGAGACAGCTTGCCAATGGGAACAGCAAAGTAAATTAAGCTGCTTTAAGAAAGAACTCAACACCTTCTGAAGAGCTTAGAGAGTGGTGCCTGGACTTGGGAACAGAGCTTCTCAAGGCAGAGCACATTGGTCTATGGCTATTCGTGGTCATAACAGCAGGTACTTTACATTCAACCTGCCCACAGGCACTGAGTATATTTTATTCTGCAGAAGACTGTTAGCAGTGGCCTTGATCCATAAAGGCATTTATGGTACCAGAATCCCACCAACTGCAGTATGAAGTATGCAGCCTGAATGCTTTTGCAAGCCTGGCACCTCTATGAGGAAAGGGGATTTCACCCACAGTTTTCATCCATGTATTTCACTTAATATAGCAGCATTAAAAGTCCAGTCATTGTCACCCATCAAGGCCTCTGAGCTGCTCACTGGAGCATGCAAAACTGCCAAAGGCTGAAGAGAGTCCAGACTGAGTTTCCATGTGACACAGTGTACTGCCTATCCAGCACCTTAGAGACGAGTATCTCTATAATTTTACAGCGCCTCATCAAACAGCAAGGAAATATCTCCCTAAGGCTGATGGTAGTTTTGCCATTGGCTGCTGTAAGACTGGGATTGATCTTGGCTGTCTCATGCTGGCTTGTGAAACCCAGAAATGGAGAAATGACAGGTGGTAATTTGATTAAGTGCACTGGTATGAGCTGAACAGAAGCCAGGATGGCCAGAACAGAACTAACAGGAGGGAGCAGCTGGTGGCTACTGATCCTGCTTCAAGAGTACTCTGTCAAGTCACACACCACTCCAGGAGCACAACAGACATCCTCAGGCAAATGTACCCAGGATTAGGCAATGGGCTGTGACTCCCTGAGTATCCAGCCCAATGGCAAGAGACTTGTGTGCAGGAACTAGTGGGAGAAGCACATCATGGAAGGGGTTAGAATACAAAATCGGGTGATGACTAACTGGCCTGTCTGTTCCATGAAACAAGAAATTTGCCCACATATTATTTTTTTTAAGTTGATTTTCATTTTAAATGTCTTTAAAACTATGTAGATATTGTATTTCCTAATGGAAAACTATTTAAATGTCTCTTGTTCAGTGATACACAGAATAATTACCACAGCAAACTCATCTGTAGGTTTTGGTGGTTGAATGGATTTGTATTGTTTACTTGAAATTTAAAATGTTGTTTTTCAGCATACTGTGGGAGACCACAGATTGCAGGTTAACCTGCCTTGTTTAAAATAAACTGAAAGTCTGAATCTCACCCAATCAATCCCTAATTAGTTAAGTGAGACAGATGGGTCAATCCAGCCATTCTTGCCAAGACAGTGGAGAGCTATCATTAACTGTGGGAGGCTGGGAGGAGGAAACCACCTGAAGCAACATCGTGGATGGGGAAACTCAACCAACATCATGGAGGGGGAAACTTCTCCATCTGAGGCTGTGAAGATCAGAAGGGACCATCTAGTCAGGTCCAATATTAGTCTTTCTACCGAGAGGGATGAAAGGTCAAAAACTACCAGCAAGGCTTGAACAGAACGCTCTGGGGAACCAGAAGCCAATGCTCCAGTTATCAGATATCCTTAGAGTGACTTTTCATAAGCTTAATCTTGACAGTGAAGCCAGATTCAAATGTCACTATTGCTCACCTACATATGAAGTTAGCCTGAGAAAGCCAAGACTGCCCAGCCTAGCCCCAAAAGAAAGACTCAGGAGAATGGAGAATCTTGTCAATGTCTATAAATACCTATCAGAGAAGAATAAAGATGACAGAGCCAGATAAATCTCATTGATGCCCAGTGAAGGGGCAACAGGCACAAAATAAACCACAAGAAACTCCCCAAAATCCAAGAATTAACTGTGAGGGTAGTTGAATGTCAGAACTGGTCACCAAGAGTAGTTGTGTAGTCTCCATTCTTGAAGGTATTAAACCTGAGTGGATACGGCACTGAGAAAACTCCTCTAATTGACACAGCTTTGAGCAAGGGGCTTGACCAAGGCAGTTTCCAGAGGTCCCTTCCAGCCTCAATGATCCCAAGGTTCTCTTCCAGGAACCACTGCTGTCCAGCTGTACAGTGCAGTTCTTGTGGGCTGATTTTGAGTCATACCAGTTCATCTGGCCATTTTCCACTGTTATTGCAACAGACGATTTTGACATGACCGAGGGAGCCTAAAAAAACCTGTGTGATAAAAGCAGGAGGCAGGAACATGCAGACAGCATTGAGGCTGGGTAAACAAGGAAAACCTCTTAACACAGTTTTGTCAGTCAAGAGAGAATCTCTTGGAGAGAAGACCCTTATTGCTACATCTTCCAGGATGACCTGCTGTAATCATCTCCCTGCAGGGTCAAAAGTACACAGAAAGGTTTGATACCCCACTTTTACTTGATTTCAGCATGGAAACAATGGCAACTTGATGCCTCCCATTACAAGGGCCCTTCCGAGACTCTCCTGAGGCTATCATCAGCCTCCAAGAGAAGTTAGAAACCTTGGACAAATCTGGTCCTTAACCTCTCTCTGCTTATCTGTTTCCCTGTAAAATGGGTACCATTGCTCTGCCTGCCCCAGCAGCTTTAAAAGATGGATGAACTTATCCTTGGCACTAACCAGAATGGAGGTAACATCAAGGAACTGTTACATGTGGAAAGCCTTTTTTCTCATTCCTTCTTCCTGAGCAAAAGAATGTCTGACTGACTTCACTGGCTGATGACTGAGAAGTTTGTTCATGGCTGCAGAAAGAACTTGCCAAGATTTCCTATTAAAAAAACCCCATGAGACCTGAATAATTAATAACCTACCAGTGAAAAATAGGTCCTAATTACCAAAGCAATCCTGAAAAAAAAATGTTAATTGCTTGGCCTATGTTCCTCCCTCAATGGAATGACTATATTGACAAATCTCATATAGCAAGAGAAATCTGGTGGCCACAAGATATACTTGTTACAAATCGATCAATAGCAATTATGAAGTTTTCTTGCATTTCTAAAACTGCTTCAGGCTTCAATCTAGCTTAAGACAACATTATTCATTTTTATCAAGGTACATTTTGTCCCTCTTTTTGTTTCAGCTAAAGATGATTCGTATTTTGCAGGGACAAAATAAATATGATGAAAACTTTGAAACCGTTTTAAACAAAGCAAGTCATTATCAAGCATTGGCAAAAACATTCAGTTAAATTGCACTCGTGATTGAAATTAATTTTCTGAAGCAAATTCTGAAAGAGACAGAAGCCAACAATCAATAATCTCTTAATGAGGTGCAAGAAAAACATGTGTAGACATGACAGGTTTTGATGGCTAATGAGCTTCAGAGGAAGAACATTGTTCAGAGGAAAACTCTGAAAGGCACAGAAAATTGATTAATTGCCAGCCCAAGATATTGCAGCAAAGCATTTGGAAATTCAGCAGCCTCAGACCTCATATCATTTACACCTCCTATGCAAGGTGTTAACTTTGGAAAACATTATAGCTGAAGGGTGTTGTTTTTCTCCCTCCCCCCCCCCCCCCCCCAGTTGCTAGCTCGAGATCAATCTGCTTGCTGTGATTTGTTGCCTCAGAAACAAAGTTACCTGGTAAAACTTTCCCGTATTTTTTGCTGGGATGAATAACTGAATGCAAAAGACAGACCATGGGGGGTCCTGTTTCTCTTCTGTGTTAATAGCTGCTTTTCTGGATGTAAGACATAACTAGGCTAACAGACATTCTGGTCTCCTGTCACTTGTGCTCACAAGTGTCAGCAACACAACATGAAAGAGTTCACATTTACACACCAAAAAAAAAAAATAAATCAAAAGAGCATGACCTATTTTCCTGCAGTTAAACACCTTCTTTTAAGGTACAGAAACAACCTCCATTCTATTTCCTGTCAGCGGCAAAGATACAGAGTTCACGTAGGTGGGAATAGAGGATCCCAGCAGTGGGAACGTGGGAATCCCAGCCCGGGAAAATTGATACCTTCTCAGCTTGGGTCTTACTGGAAAGTGTCATCTTGAGGAACCTCCTGAGGCCAGTGGGAAAGTTTGGAGCAAGACTTACCCTCCGTAGAGCATCATCAATTAAGGGAACATTCAAACAAACTGGACAAAAAAAGTTTTGGGGGCTTAATGGGATGCATTCATGAATGCTGGGTACGTGGCCTCACTACAAGGACACTCTCAATAAAGATGGAGAGATGGGAGCTTCCTGTGGACTGGGTGAAAGCAAATGTTGCTCCTGTCTTCAAGGAGAGCAAGGAAGAGGTTTCAGGCAGCTACAGACCCATCAGTCTTCCCTGATCCCCAAGAAGGTGTTGGAGCAAATCCTCCTGGAAACCATTTCCAAGTATATGAAGGACAAGAAGGTGATTTGGAGAGGTCAGCATGGATTTAAGAAGGGTAAATCATGCCGGATCAACTTGTTGGCATTTTACAAGGAGATGACAAGCAAGATCAATGAGGGAAGAGCAGTGGATGTTGTTTATTTTGACTTTACTAGGGCTGCCATAACATCTTCATGGACAAATTGATGAAGTGCAGACTAGATAAACAGACTGTGAGGTGGACAGAAAACTGCCTGAGTTTCTTGTCCCACACTGTAGTGAGCTCCTGCCCTCTACTATCACCATCTCAAATGGCTTTCACTTCCATAAATAGCAGAGATTATGTCCTATGTGTCCCAATCCAATAAAGCCATTAATAGAGCCAGTATGAATTTTGTACACACAGATGCTCCTTAATTGCATGCTTAACATTTTACATAGTCATGGAGTTTCCTTAAGGTTTTGCTTAGTATAGAGTTTCTTGTTTTTTAAAGTAGCTGCAGATACAGCCCACCATCTCTGCTCTGCTCTTTTTGTCCAATAAAGATTTCATCAAACAAAACCAGGGAAAACTGATGGGCAGCAGATAACTACAGAATGATTTTGGAAGGTAGAGGACTGCCACATACTAAACACCAACTGGAATCCAGAAGTCCCTCAGCAGGGTAGTCTGGCTACAGCATCCACTACTCTCTTGAGGGGAGTGCTAAATTAGTGGGTAACACCCAGCAGGTTTCTGTCCAGCCATGAGAGAGGAAACAATCCTTATTGACCAGCCAATCCTCCTGTCCAGTTTTGTTTTCCTAACCTGAGGTGTGACCACCTTAGCCAGAATCAGGAGATAAGTAAGCAGCCTACTTTTTTTTCTCATGTGTAGAGTGTATTTCTGCACAGAATGTACAAGAATTATCTTTCTACAATAAATAAATATACTCCATCAAGGATCAAAGCACGCTGAGGCTCCACGAATTATATGGACAGAATAAGGAAATACAAATATTGGCGAAACAAAGAAAAACAAAGATAATTTATAACTCCAAAATTTATAAGTTCAAAGGCAGCTGTAATCACATGTAAACTCTTTGTCTGAATATTAACTGCATTGGGAAATCATAAGGGATCCCACTACCTTAGATGATGGCCTTGTCTTACTTCCAATTACTCTTCTTGTAAGCAATCTGTACCTCAAGGTCTTTAGTAAGCGGACAGATGGTTATTTCTACAGACTTGTCCTCTCATACCTAAGGCAGAGACTAGAAAATAAATATCTTCTCACCAACAACATAAAACATAATAAAGAGCTGAGGAGAAAAATCATCCCATTTTCATGGTCACTTGAATATTGACCACTCCTCTACAATTGCTGTATGACTAACAGCAAGTTATAAATGCGATAAACTGACCTGAGAACGTCATTTGATCCCAAAGAGCAGTAACTAGCATACCTAGACATTGATCCAGGTGTAAAATGGCCCTTAAGGAGCACAGGCAAGAGCACAAGGCAGAGGTTTCATGAATCTCATCTCCACTGATAAATGTGACACACAAATTACTTCTCCTCACTCCCTGTACTCACTTGTTTTTCATTTGCTGCCTAGCAAGACAGTCTTCTGTTCAAGGTAGGGATTCTCTCTTACTGCCAACACAATTAGGAGCTTGTTCTTGTTTAAACTCTCCACTTGTCATTTTTATTTAAAAAAAATCGTTTAAGTTAAACACTCCCAGAGTGCTGCAACTTAACCCTTGGGCACTTCAGGTCACAAAGTGCCCATGTATTTGCTAATAAAGTTAAATTTTAGGAATATAAAGTTAGCACTTTGGGGCATTATTAGAACTGTCCAAGTCTTTACGTTGTTGAGCAGATTGACACCATCTAATTTGCCCTACTGCAACTCACAAATCAGATGTTTCCCAGCCTCACACCTGCAGAGCCCAATACCCCTGCAGCTGTGTTTCTCAGCCAGAGAGACGTAGATTGATAGCAGCACATAACACATCAGAAGAGTCACTGAAAAAAGACAGATAGTCCCACATGCATGAACAAGGACACAGCAAAAAGGGGGCAAATAAAACCCCAGTTAGACAACAGTGTAAACAACAACTTGTGAGTTTAATTATGGGGAGGAGGGGTAATTTCATGATGGGATTCTTCAATTAAAATAAACATTTGAGAAGTGAAGCAAAGAACAGACCTGCACCAGGTCCTGGCCAGAATATGAAGGTCCAAGCTCTCCAGTTTTAACTTCTAGCCTATAGATAAATGTGTTTGGCTGGAATGCAGGAAGACAGGATTTGAATTCCCCTTTTTTCCCAGAGGCTGGACTTCTTCTATCTCTTATCAAAGAATCTTTTATCAAAGCCCAGTTACAGGCATAGAGCAACAGAGTTTGCAACTCTATCTTCTTCACCTAAATGTGCAGATGTGCAGCAGGGCCATCTGTCCAAGGACAAGGTCAAACAACAATAAAGAATAAAGTCTCTTGGACCCAGTTGGAAGCACGGAAACCTCACATACCCTTGCTTGGTCATGAAGGAGGACCATGATAGAAGAGAGGGGACAAGGCTGGAATTCAGCCAAAGCCAGGAGCTCCTGCCTCTCATAAAGGTGTTGTTAACCAGTTTGTTGAGGAGTCTACAAAAGACATTGCAGTCCTACAAGTATCCTGACCACAAGTCTCAAGAGTAACTCTCTATGACAATGTAATTACTCCCCCATGGAAAATAAAGAGCTCTAAGAGAAGGAGCCCACTGCCTCCTGTCTTAGAAGAATCTCCAAACCTAGTGGTTCAAGTGGGAAATAAGGGTTCCCCATCCCCCAGGCAGAGGCATGATTTGAATAATATCTCAGACCAAGGTCCTAATCTTGTTACAAAAATGGGGGATGAGGGAAGGAAAAAAGAGAAACAAACAGCACCTATAATTACTACTTAGAGAACTGACCCTCCTCAGACTCAAGGAGATAGTCATGACAGTGAGCCCCAGCTGGGGAGACATCATTGAAATTTAGACACCGCAGCACTGAGTCCTTCTGCTCATCAAGCCTTCAGAGTTTGATTCAAGACTTATCGAGTCAATATAGAGTCACACTGATTTCACTGAGCTAATTAAGTCTTGAGTACTCATAAGCTTTACTGTGACCTAATCCCCACTAGAGCTGTAATTGTACACATTGATTTATCATTTGATACTGAAATTGGTTAGACTCCAAGCAATAAACTCTTTCTGACAAGGTTCCTTTTTTTTTTTTTTTACAACAAAATGTTGTTTCATAAAAATTAACCTTTTGGAGGAACATACAATTATACTGGAATTTTTTTCTGAAGAAAATCATTTCAATGGTGTTTTGACTCTCAAAACATTTGTCAGAATGGAAGTTCGGCATTTTTTCATTTACTTAAAAAACACTGTAAAGTTAAATTAAAAAAAGTTACAACATCTTCTCAGAAATAGAAATTACAGCCCCTGGCAGCTCTACTCCCAAGAGCTGGTGTAACCCACTGCTGTGTTTGTGCTTCATGTTCTCTTCCTCGTCTGGTCCACAGAGGAGGAGAGTCTGCTGAAGTTGCCAAAAAGAAGCTTTTGCCAGAAGTCCCACCTCCTCAAAAGTTGTTCCATAGGCAGTGGAATTGTTGAAACCTGTTTTCCTATGATTTGGTGCCCTGCAGCCAGATTCTCTCGTGCCTAACTTTCCCTCACAAGGTTCTCCTGTATATGTGGTTTTATACTACCCTCTACCCATGTGAATTCCTTCAAGCCCGAGAAGAAATAGACTCAAACTACCTTCCCTCCTCATCCGCTCTCAGGAAACCTGTCAGGATGCAAACTACCATCTCTGTCAAACTCAGCAAGAAGAGACCAGTAGATTCAGAAGTCATGACAGTGCACAGGCAGGTGCATGCATACACACACACAAACAAACATACACAGCCCCCGTGCTCAAAAGCCTGGCTTGGTAAGGAAACCAGCCTAAAAATAACCATGCTCGGCTTATGAGTGGCTATAGTCACCATGTGAGTTGTGCCTCTGCTCCCTGTCAGTATGCATTAGGGTACTTCTTAATTTCATATTTCCATGGTTTGTCTCAAAAGAAGATCTGGTATTTCTCCTATGATCCTTTCCTGGCTCCTTTTTTATTTTTACCACTGCATATTCATACTGTTTTCCTTGTCAGAACAGTCCCAAGACTGCAATATAGGCTTAGACATTCTGCACGAAACTTCTGTGCATAAAGTACTTTATAAGACATGAATTTTAATAATTGTTAGAAAAGTACATTTTGTTTTTAACCTGCAGCATAGCTCACTTTATATGCAACTCAGGCAGAAAGCTACAAAAGGTAATTTAGCTGTTAACTGGTACAGTCTATATATGCCAGCAAAAATGCACTGTCACTAGAAAACACTATATTTAGTAAGTATATAGCAGAAGGAGTTAACAGAGGTCTTTTTTCCCCTTCACAGAAACTATTTCTGTAGATTCGATCTGGTATATGCAAGTAACACATGCTAAAGACTTCTCTGCAAGTACCTCAGGGTTTTGGTTTGTTTTTTTTTTAAAAAAAAAAAGATGTTTATATAGTAATATTTGAGATCTTCTATATGCTCTTGCATATAGCAAGCCACAATCAAAAGTTTGTACATGTTCCTTCTCCACTGTCTGCTTTTAGCTGGTCACCTCCTCTCCAGCATTATCTCATTTGTGTTTCTCTGACAGCATGAGCCTCACAAAAAGTGCCCTTTTTTTGTCTTTCCATAGAGTAATAGTTCTTCATCTTCACAGAAATCCATTATAAGCTACTTATTTTCAACACATTCTGTAACGCAGAACCTTTGCTCACAAGACAGACTTCTGGAAAAATAATAATCCTGTATAATACATCTAAATCCCTCCTGATCAGTAGCATATTCCTGAATAATTTCCTAGATTGAGCCAAGTTTCCACTCAGAGGCACAAAATTTGGAGGGGGGAAAGTTGAGCCGTCCAGGTGGCACAGACAGCATTTCACATCATTCCAGCAGCTCAGGAGCTCCTGCTTCTCCTCACTGTCTCAAGTTCAGGAGAGGGACATGGACAGAAGCTGAACTGCAGTGTTTGCTGAGCATCAGGTTTCCTTACAGCAGACCAGAGCCCCCAATATTTAATGCTCCGCAAGGAGAGGTTCAAACGCAGAGCACCAAGAAAGAAAATGGTGCAGTGAGCACCAGAGCGCACTGTTTTTGTTTATGTTTGCCAGAGCTTTCAACTGTTTATCAGAATGGCAACAGATGGCACAAGGCAAACGCACGCACTTTTTCACAGTTTCCTACAAAACGAACAGATGTCTTCATTACATGCTACATGACCGCGTTTAACAAAATGTGACAAGAAGCAGAGGTAGAGAAAAATGGCATATCCCTTTCCTAACCTGAATTGCCTCTTGGCACAGATCTTAGTCGTGCCTGAGCATGGGACTGAATGCACAAGATGGAACTGAGAGCATTTTTTCACCTGCCTCTAATCCACCCTACCCAGTATGCATGGAAAACAGAAGCGGTGATTTCATCTCTAGGGAAACGTGGCACCTCTGGACCAGTCAAGATGGAGACAGATGTTTTCACCATCTCTCCTTAGGAATGTTTTCAGGGAATGACCGTGGTCACCTGGGTGAGGGGAGCCCTTCCAGTAGAGCCCATCTGAACCTAGACAACTTTTGTCTCTGCTAAAGAGGACACCTTAGCCACAGCCCGGTGCTGCTGTAGCCAAAGACAGCCCTTTGTTAGCCAAGCTCTGTCAGAGCCTGAGCAAGAAGACTCAACAGACTTAAATGGTCAAAATGCTAAAGGTTTCTCTAGTGATGTGAGTAGAGCACCATCAACAAAATAAATCTGTTCTGAAAGCAAGGCCCATGTTGGGTTAAATACTGCCTTCCTCTGCTCATTTGAGTGGCTCAGCAGTTCAAGGAAACCCATATCTTGCCATAGGAGGCAAGACAAGCATGGAGGCCTGGTCTGTACTGGAAATCGATGTTTTCAGCATTCATTTTTCCTAACTGCTGCTCCAGAAATCAGACAGACATCAAGTCCTTTCTTTTATTTTCAAATCAACGAAAGAAGAGAGAAGTATTCAGGTTTGGTGGGTAATGGGCACTTGACATCCACTCAGGTGTTCTGTAACTAGGCACTCTTAGTGCAGATTGGATCAGAGAAAGGTCAGAGTAAAATCACAGTGCATGTGAAAATTTTACAATAGGGCAACAGACAGCCATATATTTTATTTTGTTTCTGCTGAAGGGAACAAGGCCAACCATTTCAGACAGCTCTCCTAGTTATACCACACACATAACTTGCTTACCCATGTGCATTTGTGGACTGTAAGGGCAGGGACAGAAGCAGAAAGGTCTGTAGCAAAGCACAGCCTTGGGCACATTTCTTCCAGCTGGAAGCTTTGAATTGCTTCAATATGAACTCTACTCCAGCCCCTCAAAGAAAACTTCAGACTCTTTGTAATAAAACCAGAATCTGTCTCCAAGCCAGGCTGTCACAACACAGTGGGAGGACAAACCCATGGTAAACAGAACAGATTTTGCAGGCACTTCTCTTTTGCCCACAGCATACACAGTTACAAAGAAAGAGACTGAATGCTGTCCTTCCTGAACTTCTCCAAAGAGGCCAACACAGGGGAAACTTCGCTATTGTAACATGCTGGATCGGCTAGTCGGGGTTTTGTCAGGCACCAGCTGTGCCAGGGAGGCAAATTGTCTTTCCAACAGTATCATTTTCTGCTAGTCCTGCTGGGTAAACCTCAGAACCGGCTGCCTCTGACTCTGCACCTTTAAAGGCTGTACAGTCCCTATGAGGGGCTATATACAGTCAGGAGTAAGAGCATATAAAACGTAGGCAAACTCCCTTACAGGGAGGTGTTATCTGCCAGCCCAACCAACAGAGGCCCAGGATCTTCTCCAGCTGGTACCAGCTCACCTCAAAGGTCCTGAGATATCCGTGAATTTGCCCATATAGACACACACTGTTGGCCTGCAGCATTGTGCAGGAGGCTTCATAAAGTAACACTGTGACACAGGACAGAGAAGGCTCTGGAGTTCATTATGCTGCTCAAAGTAGTGATCAGCTGCACATTATTTGTCAACACCTATTTGCATCGATGAGCTGTCAGTCAGGCTGATTAACACAGCCCCCCACACTGACAGGATGGCATCCCTAAGCTGCACTGTGTTGTGCTGTCCTCCTCATTCACAGACCAGGTTGGTATGTGCACAGTGCTGTGACAAAGATGGGCCCTAATGGATTCTAAGGGCCTTGAGTCCACAGAGCAGCCATCTGCTTATTGCTCCTCATTTTACCCTGTCAGAGGTACAAGCCACTACAAGTCTCCAATGGGAAAATAGTATCCCCTTCAGTCACAGAGATTCTTATGCAATGCAGTTCCCTTCTATACACCCATGGCTGGCTCTCCCAGGACAACAGAGACAGCCTTTGCTGCTGGTAAAATTCTCCCACATAAAATGAAATACCTAGAACCCATTTAACATCAGGAATTACAGCCCAGGTAAATCCTTTGGCTTTCAAATAACTTGTGCTTAGTCTAGCAAAACTCAATTCTTAGCTAGTTAGGAAGACTCCAATCAGATCTACTCTGGAATAGCATTTTCAGGAGATGACGCTATGCTGGTGGGAGGCCACAGGAGCTTTCCCAAGGATTTCAGCAAATAAAATCAGGCCCTCGGGTAGCACCAAAAGCAGTAGGAAGAACAGAATGTATTTGCAGGATTGACTACCATGCCCTCAGGAGAGAAGAAATGTCAGGATGCAGCAGAGCAGGAATTCCCCCAAGCAGCAAGGAAGGAAACGTTTGTCACGTTTTTAGGCAGGAGAACCCTCACCATTCTTTTGACCATTATATGACTTTAATGACTGGCTTCTCACTGTCTTAGCAGATTGATGAATTTTCTCCTCCCTTCCCCTCATCTCCACCTTGCTCATTCACTTCAAAGATTTCATCTGCAGCTGCTCATAGAGCAGTCCATCTGGAAAGCAGTGACTGCTAACCCAAAGTTTCTTGTGGAGCTACTGTTCTCAGCAAACTGCTTCTCACAAACCTTATGTTCCTCACCAATTCTCTGGGCCTCTTCCTAGTGGCATCTGCAGCCCCTCCAGCAACAAGAGATCACATAGGGTCTCATTAGCAGCACAAGGCACTTCACAGCAGGGGCTCTGTGCATCAGTTGCTGTGACATCCTTCCTATTTATGGCCTGAAAGACAGTGTAAAAATACAGGCAGTGGTGACACAGAACACTTCCTGCATGTGACTGAAATCCACGGCAATAATCTCACCTACTGCATGAAAAGGCAGAAATCCAAACCTGTCCTATGGCCAAATGTATTTCTATGTGTTTGTAAGCACATTTAATGCAACTCCCAAAACTGTTTTTAATGCACAAACCACTCCACAGGATGCTGAAAGTTCAATTATTTCCACAATATTGAAAGATTAAAAATCTTCCTTCTAGTGGAAGGTGTCACTGCCTATGGCAGGAAGGTTGAAACTAGATGGTCTTTAAGGTTCCTTCCAGCCCAAACCATTCTATGATTCTATGAAAAGCCAAATATAACAGACTTCAGATGTCTACAGCAAGTGGCTAATTTCTGCATGTGTCTAAAACTGTGACGTGGGTGTCCTTTCCACCCAGCCCAGAAGTCATTGTGCACCTTCTTATCTTAGCCAAAGGTTTAATCATAGTCTTCATGTTGGCTTCTTTGAAGAGGGCCAAAGGTGGGTACAGTCGTTGCAAATCACATTTTTCAAATAAAAAAAATACTGATTTATACATTCATTTCAGAAGAGGACCTAGGTTTGAGATTCTCTATAGCCTGAGAGTACAAGCTCAGTTCCTCTCTTTACCCAAAATGACACTAGACCAATGTCTCTTCCTGGTGGAGCTATTTACATCTTACCTATTTTGCCAGAACTCAAAAGAACAACAAACAGGACCAAACTACAAGCCAGGAAGCACAAAGAGCTGTGAGAGAGAGTCCCTGCCATCTCTGACATCATTCATACCATCTGCAAAGAGACTCTTTGATGCTCAGATTATACCTCTGCAGTACTAGAAGCTGGCTTTGTTGTTTTAAAGCAATTCATCTGCACAACTCCACACACTCTAATGAATCCATTGAAGTAAACAGAAGTAATCTGGCTTTTGCTTCAACTACTGGTAACAGCATTTTCCCCAAAACACAGGAGGGTAAGAGTCTCTGACGCTGGCATATCACTGGTAGAAGAATCAGAAGGCTAGACAGCTTGAATTATCTGGACATATAACACACTCCTGGAAGGAAGACCACCACGAGTATCCTGAAGCAAAGTTTCTCCTCCAGAAATCTGATCCTAAACTCCAATTTTGCTTCTTCCAAAAATATTATCCCCTATGAATTGCCATCAGCTACAGAGAATGAGAAAAGAACATCCACAGTTTGTTACATCTTTTGCTCAAAGATCACTGCATAATGAAGAGAGAGACCAAATCAGACAGCAGGTCTTCCGTAGACTGAACATTTGCTTACGCACCAGAAAAGGAGCTCATAAGACTATGTTTAACACCATCTGGGGATTCTTCCATACAATATTACCATCAATAATAACAGAAGCCTAGCTACAGATTGTTGTACCCTGTGACAGCTAAATATATCAGGCCTAATTAGGTAACACAGGCCAAAAAGCAAAAAACTGCAAACACAAGGGAATGCTACCACAAGGTCCAGGAAGACGAAAAAAACCTGCAAATTAAGAACCTGGATTGAAATCACCAGTCTCAACACCATAACTGAAATTTAGGAAAGGTCAGCTCTAAATAAAGAGCCTGGTTTGAACTGCACAGCTGGGGTCTCTCTGTGACTCCAACCACAGAGCAGGCTCCAAACACTCCTCAGAGCTGGAAAGAATGCACAGGGGAATTTACCTCAGCTGGTATATATCAGCCCAGCTCCATTGACTTCAATTAACATGATGTTAAATCTTCAGTGTTGACTTCAATGGGATTACAGTGATTTACATCAGCTGAGGCACTAACATTTCACTCCTAGGCAGGCTCTTCTGTAGCATCTTCATTAGTGGAAATTCTGTGTAAAGAGAAGAAAAGGAGATACACCCTGCTCTTACATCCCCAACTACCTACTGCGATGGGTGTATCACAAACGCAAGAGATGGACTGGCAGCCAACTATAATTAGCTCCGTTTTGCTGCAGTTCAATCTGTGGTTACAATTACCCTTTCTTTGCCATAAACATCCAACTAGGAATTGCTGGAGCCACTCCTTCCCCTTCCTGCCTCTCCTCCTTATTTAACAGCTCTAAACGTAGGTTTTCATAAAGACAGAAGGTTCTTGCCCTTTCCTGTACACACAGAGCTGGCAATTACTGCCAGCAGCCAGCCTTACCACTTCCCAGCTCCCTCTTCCTATCTGTTTTCTCTAAGTCTGTAAACACAAGAACAACTATCATTTCACTGGATATTACACATGTATCCCAGGTTTGAATGCTACAAGATTCTTAAATTCGGTAAACTGTGAAACGTGCAAGAAGACACTGAAGTCCTCCCACAGGTTGCATTGCCAGATGTTGTTGGAAAACAACATGCCAGTTCCTCCCAGATTCTAGCTGAGCCACGGCTTGTTAAACATTGAAAATATTATCTGAAACACCCAAATATGATCTTTTGAGGAATCCAGGGAAGGCATCCATAACTCCTTCTTCTAGGTACTCAATCTCAGTGCTTTGCTTAGGCTGCTTTACAGCAGCTTAGGCTGCTTTACAGAAGACTTCAGAGATGATTTAAGAGCTAAACTAGGAGTTTACCTCTCCCCATGAAATATATAACCTGTCTAGGCTCATAAACTAGGTACCTTTATTAGAAGCCTAAAGACAGTATGAATATTCTCAGAATACCTGTAAGTTCCATTTCCCCCCTGAACACTTTTCATAACCTGACAACATGAATCAGAAAAAGTGAGGAACTTCACCTGGTCCAGGGATCTCCTAAAATATGGAGACCTTGAGATTTGTACAGCTGTTGAGCATCAAGTTCTGCTGCCCAGTACCAAAGCTGTGTTTTGGGTGGAATTACGTAAATCACGGACTTCACATTTCCTGGTCAAATTGCAGTGGTTTCACACTGATCTGAAATGAAAGTGTTTGAATGTGTCAGTGAAATAGGCTCTTTAAAACATTTCTTTTAGCCTGAAACAAAGGATTTCTTTCCAATGTTGTTTTAAATTTAAGTTTTGCTACCATTTACCGCAAGATACCACTGCAATTTACAATGTTCAAAGGTTTAACTTAAAAGTGAAGCATTTTAACTTAAAATGAGTTCTCTTGTGACTCCTTTTTAATCTGAAAGTATAAAAGACCAAACCCAGCTCTGACTGATAAACATGTCCAATTTCCTCAAAATTTCATTTTTCAGTAAGTAAACAGGATGGTTAAATGACAAACATCCCACTCTGTCTGGATGTCAGTGAAAACTACACACATATGTGCCCCAAAACATCATCCTTAAGCCAGGGACAAACACAACAGATTTCCTACCAACTACTGGTCCTCTAAGGACTACTTTGAAGAACAAAGTTGCTCTAGGACCCAGCCAGATGCCCTTCAGAAGAAGAGTTGATTTAACACAGAGAATACCAAAAATCATATTCTGTCACCTTTTCATAGCTTTTTTTACATTCTTGACTGATCAAAGTACAGAACAAAGTCACATGTAAGCTGCAATATAAAAATACCTATTTTACTGGGACTGGCTGTGACTTGGCTACAGAAAAGATGCAATAATTTCTCTTTGCACACATGCTTTACAATATATGATACCTCAGATTCTCCTGTTTCCTTGTTTCCTCTTCTATCTTCCTACCCTCAAGGGCCTAATATCCATTCACTCTTTCTTGGCAAGTAACAAGAATCATTCTCTCCATGGATACAAAGCTCTCCTTTCTGGTAATTAAACAATATTTTCAACTTAATGGAATGTGAAGGATGAATTAAAACTGACTGCAGAAGGAAACAGAAGTGCACACACTACTTAGAAGTTTTGAAAAGCCTAGCTCTGTAGGAAAAGATTCATATTCCCTTAGATGAATTTATTCTTTCCTTGTGTATATTACACAGCAGTTGTCGTTTCACAAAATTGGGGTTAAGGCTCTCACTCCCCAGTCTTTGGTTATCATCTCCTATAGAGCTATTAAGTGCAAGAAAATGTCATTTTATGTCAAGAATAACTTTTGTCTGGAGTGTTTCCCTAGTAGTCTATGGCTGGATGAATTTACTTTTCCTAGGAAAATGTCACTGAAATCTCAAAGACACACTGCCCACTTTGGTTCTTACAGTTTCATTGATGCTATTTCTTTATTTCCTCTGCAAGCTTCCAGTTTTCAGAACTTTCCCTTCTCCCCTCCTCCTCCCACAGACCTCCCAGATTTTTCCTCTAGTTTTGCATCATGCCACTTTCCAGTGATGCTTTCAATACACATTCCTACTCTGCCATGTTTGTTTCTCAAACTAAAGGAAAATGAATTTTAATTTCAACTATACAACTGGATTTAGCTCTTCTGAAGGTGTTTAATTTAAGTCAAAGGGAAGTGGGACATTTTGGCCCTCTTCAGGACAGTCAGCTGCAATGATGTCAAATACTACCATTCAGCAGCTGCATGGGAGAAAAAGGAATATGGAATTACCAATAAAATTGTCAGAGATCAAGGAGAGAAGAGGTGTGGATGATAGTCAGAGAGTTCCCAGTTTGTTAAGAATCACAGGAGAGGATAGGAAGAGCTTTGGATAGCTGCTCTCAAGTGAGATACTGACCTACAGGAGCAGTTTAAAAATAATGTGAATTTTATGAAGTGACAGCCTCCTAGTTCCTCTTCCTTGTCTTTTGAGTAGTTAAATACTGCTCACATTTCCAGTTTTTTTGAGAGAGAAAGAATCAGACTCTCAGCTGGTCCCATGATTCCAGGAAGTTGGGATTTAAGGAAAAATATTAGATATTGTGAGAAATCATGAGGGTACTGACTCTAGTACAGGTTGGATGGTGCCCTGAGCAACCTGATCTAGTGGGTGATGTCCCTGCCCACGGTCGGGGGGGTTGGAACTAGATGACTGAGGTCCCAAACCATTCTATGATTCTATGATTCCATGATTCACTGGAATTTCATCCATGCAAACTCCAAAAGACCCTCACTATAACAGCAACAAAGCAAAAGGAATTGTTATAACCTCTGAATTTTCTAACCTAAATAGGAGTGGAGGAAGCCCCAGAGCTTGACTTTCTCCCCTCAAAAATTGCTGGTTCTTTAAGGCCTCCTCTTTCTCTCAATCTTATATCTCCCCTCCTTTGACTCCTCCTTTCTTAATTTCATCATTCCTTTCTGAGTGGTCTCTCTCCAACATCAAAAGCGATGCTTTCCCTGCACTCCTGATGCTCAGGGTCCCAGCCCAGGGAGCCATGGACATTTCCTACTGGCTTGGCCAGACCTTCCTAACAACTGTCATAGAGTCTGTGGCTGTGTCCTTAACCTCCCTCCTCCTTTAATAAACCTTAATGACTTTCTGTGTACTTTGACAGAGAAATAAAGGATTTTCATAGTTAGGCAATTTTTTTTCAGATGTTGGCTTCACCCATCTTCATTTGTCAGGCCTTAATGACACAAGAAATTAATATAAAGTCTATTCTTTAAGGTTATATATTGAACATTTACCTAGGGGCTGGAGAATGGTAATCCCCTGAATTGCACAAAAGCACTAACAACACTAAGATTTTGTATACATCTCAAACATCTCTCCCTGCCAAGTCAAATGTTTTAAAATTCTTGATCATAAATTTTTTTTAAAGTGCCCATTCAGAAAATCTTTTCTCTTTCTTTAATCCTTGCCTCTGTGTTTCCTATTCAACATTTTTAATGGCCTTTTTTCTAATACCGCATTCACCTCAAGTGACATTAAGCTGATGTAATAGAACCATTTTAATCAGTAACAATCAATTTTATTGCTATGAAAACCTTAGGGACAGAACATTAAATACATACCATGTAATTAGTTTTGATAAAACAAGCCTTCATCTTAGCAAATCAAATATAATGAAAAGGAAATTTAACAGCTATAAAAATCTATGCCATGAAGTAGGTGTGAATATGCATGCTATGCGTGCAGCCGTATAGAACCATGTTTCATTTTGTCCACACACATAATCCATGTGAGGGCAAAGATGAATTCTGGAAAGTCTTTGGAAACGAAGGGATGCCCCAAATGCTCTTTTATAGAGAATATCTGCTTTATATGCTTGGTTTATAAGCTGCATCGGTGGCTGCATCTTAGAAGTGAGTTGAGCTTGCCAGGAGGCTGCAAAATCTCTTAATGAATGCACTTATTGATGCAATAAAACCAAGATGAAAAGCAGTACTGAGAAAAGCAGAGTAAATATCCACTACCTAGATGGTGATAAAAACAGAGTATCTATCTCTGTGTTTAGTCACAGTGTAATTAATATCTGACATGGTTCTGCATCCTCTGTGTCACCAAGGCTGGAAGTGTTTACAAACAACCATTAGTCCTGTGTCAGAAGAACAGGCTGGGCACATAACAGGCCCCTCCCCGTAGGCACAGACCAGTATTTCTCCAGCAACCAGGAGTTCCAACTGAGGTCACTAGCAGCATGCAGGCACTTTATTCTGTTTCTTACAAGGACCATGTTCTTGTGCAGATCATGATATTCCTCAAGCAGGAACACTTAACAGGACTGGAGGGATTTGGTGGCAAATTTTTCTTTTTCATTAGCCAGGGGTTGTTTTGTTTGAAATTATTTGAAAAATATAAATAACATTTTCACACTTCATAATCATCCACTGGGGGCATATTTAAATTGTAATTCATCAGCCTGGAGTTTTACCACACAGAACATAACATAAGCTACAGAAACACCATCTGAGACATCATCTTTCCAGCAGGATTCAGCAGTCTCCTACTCCAGCCTTCTCTCCTTAATTTCTTGGCCAGGTGACCTTCTGGTCCTTAGGAAAGTCTCCATTCATTTTTCAGATAGCCATTAAGATTACTTTATACTATTCCATCCCAGGGGAACTGAAGAGCTGCACCAAAATCCAAAACAATTGACAATATTTTTCTCTCAACAGAAAATTGGATTTTCTACTAAGCTTAAAATCTCTTCAAGGAAAATAGATTGTTTCAGAAAGTCTTCTGATTTTAAATCAGTTTTCCCAGAGCAGATTTCGATTCAATATTTTCAAGGGGTTCACCTCAAAAAAACCAAAGCTTCAAAACCAAAAGAAGTCCTTGCACTTTCCCAGGAAAAGTTCTTCTCTAAATTATGTCTGTAAAAATTACATTTACTACTTTCTTCAAACTTTGCAACAAGAAAAAAAAGCATTTCCTTACTAGTTCTGTTCAAACATTTCAGGCCACTATAAGGTCCTAGTTTGTCTCACTCTTCCCCACATAAATCAGGAACCACAATGTAGGCAGGGAAGTTGTAACTACATGTGATGGAGCCCTTTGCATTTCGTCAAAAATACCTTTGCATCAACAATCCGCTGCAGAAACCAAGGACTCTGATGCAAGGGAGGCCTTGTGGCCTCACAACTGGGGAAATCCCCCTGAGTTTGGGGAACTGCTGCAACCAGTGTGCAGTTCCAGTTTTGGGAATGACTCATGGGATGGATTTTTTCAGGGTTAAGGAGATGGAGTTTCCTGAGGCTCTGGCACTGGGGTGTGGCATCCAGCACATCACCCAAGGACAGAAGAGCCTTGATCTCCAACTAATGGCCATGGGATGGGACTTGGGACCTTCAGAGCCAGAGGTTTCAAACGGTCTCACTGGTCCAGCCCTGGGCTAGATCCCTTCTGCAGTTTTCCCCAGTGTTGGTGGTCCTGCGACACCAGACCAGCAGCCCAAGTCTGATGGAGAGCTGGGACTGTGAAAGCCTGAACAGCACTGGCACCAGTCCAGTCACAAATCCCGAGACACGAGCAGCTGCTACCAGCAGCAGAACAGACAAGATCATCGATTTCTCTGAGACGCTGCAGCATCTGGGGAGCATATTTCATTTCGGAAACACTGTGTATTGATGTGTTTAAAACAGCCTTTTCTTAGGTTTTCTGGTTCATCTGAAGTAAAGAGGAAGGTTTGTTTTAGACTGAGAGGGGAAAAAAAAAACCACACAGTTTTCTGCCACCTGGAAACCCTGGGGTTTTAGCTGTCTATATTTGGCATCCTCTATGTCTGACGCAGGAAAAGAATTGGGCTGAGAATCCTGCAGGATCGACCTGACCCATCCCTTTGCTGTGCCTTATTATCCTTTTGAATGGGGTTGCTCAGAGCCTCATGTAGGCCAGGTCAGTTCCATCAAATGGGATGTATAGGTGCATCCTCATACTTGTATTTCTCTGAACTAGTGGTGACTCATGCACAGGAACAAAATTTTCCCAAGTCATTGCAAGTCCCATAAGCCAAAAATAAGTGTTTGAAAGAAGCATTTAACACTCAAAACTGAATCCTTGATTCAAGGTGACCTTGCAGTTTTCATTAATGCTTTGTTCACCTCTATGTCTATGAAATGACATGATTTGATTACCATGTGTTACATCTTCACATTTACTCATACCTCAGAGGGCCTAATTTGTGCCTCTGATGTATTTCTGAAGTAATTTCTATGGAAAGATATTTTTTAAATTCCTTTAAGTGTATAAATTGTATTATTAATTCAACATACTACTTTTGCTCCATTGTTCTTTTTTTTTTTCCTTGCTGTTAGAATACGTGAGAGGAAATTTAAGCTGATGATCCAGTAGGAAGGTATCACCTCTGTATATCACTAAAAGAACCATTCTGTTTCCAATTTGGACTATTTAAAGAGAGGTGCTTAAATTCCTGCAGTTAGATACTTCAGGATGAAAATCCTGGTTCTGCCAAAATCAGTAGCAATACTGTTACTGACTTGAATGGGGTAGAATCAAACCTAAAGAGCGACGACAAGGCATCTCTGTTTGGCACATTGGTCCCTGCTGCTTTCTGTGCAACACATGGAGTTTGTTGATATCTTAATATGAATAAAATATTCATTGACATTTTCATGTGTGTCTGCATATGTACTGCAGCTGGATGAACAAGTCATCATTCCAAGATCTTAACCTTTTGTCTGATCACAAATTATCAGCCAAGGCAGTGATTTTCATCACTTTTATTCTATTTTTCCTAAATGTGCAATGGATCAGTTTAGGAATGCAAGCTGTATTTTGTAACTAGCTCACAAATAGTCTGTTCATGTCTGCCTTGATTCAAGAGAGAACTTAAAACTGTCCCCAGAAGGGATTACACAGTATTTAAAATATTTCCTTGCATAGTGACCTGTGCATGCTGGCTGGACACTACAGCACACTCATCCCAGATCCACTAACAGACCTCACAATTCCCTCACGGGGTCCAAGAATGGAAAGGTTGTACAGGGGACAGTAGTAAATGTCTCCATCAACAGCCTACAGCAGATATATAGGGAAGAATTCTAAAACAGGGCATTGAAACACTTTAAGAACTGATCACCCACATCACCAGCATCCTGAGTCTCAGACTTCCAGCAGCAGAAGTGCTTGAGGTGCTTTGTTGGTGTTTACTCACTCTGCATGGATTTCTTTTCCATTAACTTGTCCAGTCTCCCCATAAACTCACATGAACTCCCAGCAACTAAAACAGCCTGCAGCAAGGAGTTCCTCAGCTTCAAGTCATCTTACCTGAGAAGACACTGACTTTTGATCCACCCACTACCCACACAGGATGAAAACAGATAAGGCTGTAAAAAGTCTTTGGAAATGTTTCAGACTCTTGAATGGAAAAGGTTATTGTTTCTCTGCCCGGGCAGTAGAAATAACAGTAGAAATAACACACTGTCACAGGTGAGGGACAGTGCATGATCCCAGCTTTGCCACTGCCCATGGTAGATCCGTGCTCTCGCTCTTTCCTTATGAACTCTCTATGTTACAAGTAAATTTCAGAAAGGCCATAACATCATTTGTTGTAAAAACACTCTCATGGATAATTATTTACTGTATATTTGCTACAATTTCTGTTTTCTTCAGAAATTATGGAGAGATAAAACCTCACTTTCTCTTCTGTTCACAAATAAATCAATAAGCCAGGCTGCAATTGCATACACTAGAAAATCAATCACTGACATTTCAGTTGGTTTAGCTCATTTGGAAGGATATATACAGATATATTTGTGCTGTATTTGCCTAATTCTAATATACATTCACGTGCCTGTATACATTTCCATGTCAAGATACAGTAATTAGATCTATGAAATACAAACAGCCAGAGTTTTATGGTGTTCTCCCTCCCTTCCTCCCCAACACTCCTACATTAGTAACTAGAAATAAATACTCAGCAACATGAGGAAATGGGGGGAAGGGAAGGCTTTAAAATGACCTGCTGATTTCTATATGGAGGGTCCGGTAACTACCAAACCCTCTTAGGAAAAACTTACTAAGTGGATTTACTGTACCAAGGTGACCCCAAATGCTACTCCTTAATTACCACTAGGTGATGTGACATGTCAGAGCACAGCTGTGGTGGCACTGTAATACACATCTGCTTTCAGTCAGCACCACCCTAGAAGAGCAGTTTTCACAATAGATGTTACCTCACTCTGAAAACAGGAGTCAAAAGAACAATTTTTATGGCTTCATCCCGGGTCAAACAGCAAAGGGAAAGGGTAATACCTACACAAGACCTTTATTATGTGAGATTTGGTTGAGATTAAGAAATATGACGAGTCAAACACTTTTGATAGCTGAAGCACTTAGGCTTTCAAATTAGCCATGTTTGTTCTAAAAAGGTCTGCAAATAAAACTGGGATGAATTATCTTCTCCTAGTCAGAATCCAGTGTCATTTCATTTACCCTTAAAACAAGGACACACAACAGGATTGGAGGGAACTGCTGTAAGCCTGTCAAAAATCCAGGGGGGTGTCTCTGTGTGTCTCTGTGCTTATCAGTAGACAAAGGAATCATTATTGGAAAACAGCCCTTGCTTTTTAAAGGAAACCTGGCTTGTGAACCCCTCCACTAGGAATCAATATGCAAATGCTGATACAGATGTTACCTAAGGTACAAGCAAGATCAAAGCAATGCTTGCAAAACTCCACTCCACTTCTTGGCAAAAGGTGCTGATGGTGGAGAGGGATTAAAAATAAGTAGGGCATAATAATTCCAGCATGAAACTCCACTCCTTACGGGTAATGTACCAACCCACACAGAAGATTGCTGAAATGCTGAAACCAGCTAGACTGGCAGGGCTGATAGGGAAATAGAGACCATCACATCACATTGAAACTTCAAACAGGGTCAGGTAGCACAGGGATCTGCATCCCAGGGCAGGGAAGGTAAGAGGATAGGAGAAGATCAGATATCAGGGACTATACAGCTGGCCTGCTGCCAGCAGACAGGTCAGAGACAGAAAAGGACACAGCCAAGGAGAAGAGGGAAGACATTGTCCAACAGGAAAATGCCTTACTTGATTTCTTTCAGTTCTCTGAAGGTTGTCATTCAAGCTTCTTCAGTCCCTGCAGAGTGCAAAAGAAAAGGTGCCGCCACTGTTTTAGTTGTCTGGTCAGTCTAGCTTCAGTTAAGGCTTCTTTGCTTACTTTAGTAAGTCTTTCTGGTCTGAATCTCCAGTGCTTTTAACATCACAGACTTGATATTATTAATGGTAGGACTAGATGATCTCGAAGGTCTCTTCCAATCTTGATGATTCTGTGATTCTGATAACTGCACACAAACTCTCTCAAAGAAGCAATACACCATCCACTTTCATCAGAAGATTGTTTGCATCCCAACAGACTCCAGACTCTCAGTCAAAACACTGAGACTGAAGACGTTCCCCCTAGTAAAAGTATCCTTTATAGGTCTTCTCCTGGTAGAGCCTCAGAGGTGTGAGCATGAGGCAGATTTTCAGGAAAACAGTCTTTGAAAAATAAAATTAAATAAATAAATCACACAAACACAGAAATGCATCTGTAAAAGGCCCCACAGCTCTTCTTCAGGTCTAAGACAGAACCAAAAACTTCAGGTTAAAGAAATTCTGAAAGAAATGTCCCAAGATTCACTTAATTGTAGGAATCACCTTGCCACCCACTCTTTGATAAATGCATGACAGTACTCAAAGCGGCCTGACTGACAAGCTAGATTAAAAGGTGGAAGGTGAGAAAAATTTAGAGTATTAAAAAAAGAAATCTAAGTCATATTAAGCAATTCTCCTTTCAGGTTGGAGGTCTCTTAGACCAAAGTGCTCCCAGCAGCTCTAAAAGGGAGTAAGAATCAGGTCCATTGCCTTTTAAACAAGAGTCCAGGAAATAAATGTACATTGCACCTTTTATGTTTCTTCTTTCATTGTTCATATAATAATGAGCAGACCTTGTCACAAGACCCAGAAGATTACATTTCCCATCTGTTACATACAGCACAGAGCAATGGTTTTACATTACCATGTAGGGTTCAGGACCCGTGTTCAGAAAAGTCTATTAGGAATGCACACTGACAGGAGATTCCAATTAGGCAGCAGAGAAAAGAGAAAAAAAATTAAAAAAAATCTGTAAAAGAGACTGCAGAAGTTTGGCTCTGAGTCTGGACTTCCTGGAAAACTAGAATGCTTTGGGCTTGTTCTTCTCCAGGTGAAAATGCAGAGGTCTTTGCACAGCACCAACAGCACCAAGAGTGAGGCTGAACACATGACCATGCACTATTTCCAACAGAAATGAAAATCAGCCTCTTGTGTGATTTTGTGCAGAAAAGTCAATGAAACTTATTAACTGATTTAATCCACCTAAACAGGAAGGTCATGGACTCTGCTCAGAGACAGCTGAGTTTGGATCACACCTGGTAAACAGGAAGGGCAGGGACCAGCATGACAAGCCCAGACTGGGTACACTGGAAACCAGCGAGCAAAATAGCAACAGGATGGGTCTGTCACTACTTTGCAGACTACCTTATCCAACACAAGTCCCATGAGGACAGGTGACCTGACAAGCATGAACTCTCACACACAGCCTATGGTATTCCTCTCTTCCTTTAGTCTGTGGTCTACCATGACAAGGCTGACCCTTTGTCCTGCTCTTGAAAGGAAACTGTCTCGGGAAGAGCCTCTGACATTAGCTCTTGGTTTCCACTTTATTCTCAAACGCTGGCTAAAGATCAACCCCCCCCCTTTATTCCCTTTTTTAATGTATCTTCTCCTTTTCACTTTTAATGTATTTTCTACCTTTTTTTTTATGTTCTGTTTAGCAGATAAAATAGCAAGCATCTAGTTTAGATGGCCAATACTGGTCATTCTCCAAAGCCACTGTGAGTTTGGGAGATGCAGGCAGCATCTCAAAAATTTAGTAAAAGTTGTGCCAGAGGAAGTTCAGATTGGATATCAGTAAAAAATTCTGCACTGAAAGGGTTGTCAAGCATTGGGACAGGCTACCCAGGGAAGTGGTGGAGTCACCACCCCTGAAAGTATTTAAGACGTGTAGATATGGCACTTGGGGGCACAGTGAAGGGTCCGAAGCACAAGTCTTATCAGGAGCAGCTGAGGGAGCTGGGGGTGTTTAGCCTGGAGAAAAGAAGGTTCAGGGTTGACCTTATTGCTTTCTATAATTACCTGAAAGGAGGTTGTAGCCAGGTAAGGGTCAGTCTCTTCCCCCAGGTAAAAAGTGACAGAACAAGAGGAAATGGCCTCAAGTTGCACTGGGGATGGGGGGGGGGGGGGTTAGACTGGATAATAAGAAAAATTTCTTCATGAAATGGATTGTTAAGCATTGGAACAGACTGCCCAGGAAAGTAGTGGAGTCACTATCCCTGGAAGTGTTCAGAAAATATGTGCACATGGCACTTGAAGGCATGGTTTAATGGTGAACATGGTGGTGGTGCTGGGTTAATTATTGGACCTGGTGATCTTAAAGGTCTTTTCCAAACTTAAAGATCATAGGATTCCGTGATTTTTGTATTCTTTATATTTTATATTGCAAATACATTTGTTTTTGTCATTTCCTCTGCCTTTAAGAAAAAGTCTGATGACGACTGAGGCAGAACTCAGTGAAGTCTTTGAGCTCAAAATCCATACCTGATGTAGGTGTTTAATACTGCACAAGTGGCAGAATTCACACTGACACCTCTGAGACACTGGGTCCTTTCTGTACATTCAAATTAAGCACACCACACTCAGTGGCACCCCTCAGTGAACCGTGGCTGAGACTGAAACCCCTGTTTGCCAAATAACCAGCTGGTACTGCCAGCACTTTGTGTCCAAGAACCAGCAGCTACAGCTCTAGGTGTTTGTCTCTGAAAGGGCATCATTTGTCAGAGCAGGGGAAAACCCAGAGCAAAAAAAGCCTTGCCCCAGGGCAATGCAGGACTCAGAAGCCCCAGATCCCAATCCTCCTCCTCACTGCTCTGCAAACACAAGCCTTTCAGCTGGCCAGCTGTGACCCAACAGCAAAGCAGTGTGCAACTGGGACATTCTGCAGCACAGAAATGGCAATGAGAGCACCATGACCAGCATCAGCCTGGAGCACACACCAACATCCCAG
Organism: Pseudopipra pipra; assembly: GCF_036250125.1. Lineage (NCBI taxonomy): Eukaryota > Metazoa > Chordata > Aves > Passeriformes > Pipridae > Pseudopipra > Pseudopipra pipra. Next base: position 57,785,420 of record NC_087554.1, read on the forward strand.
CCCATTTTACAGACTGAGGAGAGCACAGGGGACTTGCTTGCGCCCCTCTGCAAAGTGTGCCATGAGCAAACCAGGGCTGGTGACAGAAGCAGTGCAGTAGTGTTAGTATTTACTCCCCTGTCATCATGTGATGCAGAGTCTAAATATCGAACAGAGAGGAGGTCACAGCCTTTACAGCATCCTCCCTAAAGCTTCACTTGGCAGGCAATCAACATCAGTGCTTTTGAAGAGTTACATGGCCAGAAAATTACGAAGGGAGGCAGCTGCTGTTCCAAACATGAACACTACAGATGAGCAGGCTCTGTTCTTCACCCTTCTGTGCCACTCAGTGCAGAGATCTTGCAAGGTCCCCTGGGTATAAAACTTTAAAACTGCTACTTGATCATTCACTCCATCTGCATACAAACCTGTTCTGGGCTTCAAAGCAAGTGCTACACATGGCCTGATGTCACAATCAAGCTTTGTACACAAAAGATGAGTTAAAAATTAACTGGAAAGAAGAGAAAGGGGGTCACCTGGCCAAGCTGTGAGCACGGGACCAAAACATCCACAAGTAAACTTCTGACACATAATGTGGTCACATATGTTCACTAGCCAGAGCAGCCCCTGCCCTCCAAGCGAAGGAGAACAGATGTCCCTGAAATCGAATCACCTAAATGACCTCTATATTTTGGGCATCACCTTTTTTTCCTTTTCTGCCAGATTTGAAAGTCCAATTTGCCAGGATAATATCCCCCTTCGTGCATGGAGGCTTTCAAAATCGAAGCATTCGTCTCTTAGCAACCAGAGAGGCTTGAAGGATCTTTTCCTTTTTTTTTTTTCCCCCCTCTGATACCCACTGAGACATGTCAATTACTTAAATCTCCCCAAATAAAGATAAAGGACCAGATGTTCTCTCCACTCCCCCCACCCCAACCACATGTGCAAAGAGGAAAACTCCATGGAAGAGTTAACTAAACACCGTTACCTGGCAAAGAAGGAACAACCCAGACTGTATCCTTCTGTCCAGTGGCACTGACTCCAGGACAAGTGACACCTACAGGGGCTCAGTCTTGTATGAGAAGTGACAATGCCAGGAGAGAAAGGAGAAACCATGTGCTGAGATCTGAGACTCACACTGCTGTGTGGTGAAAATGGTCTGGGCAGTTAAACACAGAGGTCCTGGTTTATGGTAGATACCCACCAGGAGACATAAGGCTGGGAGGAACAGCACTTCAGTAAGGACATGGACACTGAGAAATGATAAGCTAATGTTATGCATGGAGTGCTGCTCTTTACTCCCAGGGGAGGAGTAGCAATATGTTTACTGATATAAAACAGCAATTTAACAAAGTTTGGTAGCAAATGAGACAGTGTTTTAACAAGATTTGAAGGCCAGGTACGCTTGAGTCATGAGGTTCAGAAAGAACTCCCTAGTGCTCTAAACAGCTTCTTAGAAGGGAGTTCAGGTGCAGCTTGATCCAGACTTGGTCCTAGACTTGGTCAATGGTTTAAGTCTAAAGGATTATGTATGCATAATCGATCATTTATAACATTCAGCTAAGATTCCAAAGTTTAGCATGCTATTAATCACCAAGAATCTGCTGTGGCAAGGAACGTCTCATCCTCTAGGAATAATCTAGAGAGGTGTCCCTCCTCAGGGGCCATCCGGCATTCAGTCTACTGGTGTGCAGTAGAGATCAAGAGGCCCTGGGCTGTCCACTATTTATGGAGTAAGATAATTGACTTATAGTCATAATTTGCATACCAAGAATACAGTCCTTGGCTACCACATTGCCACCCACCCCCACTAAGGTCCTGAGTAGGCTGGATGCAGCCAAGCCATCACAGCCCTGCTGGTGGTCATGGCATACAGGAAGCCACAGGGGAAGATCATGGGAGCAGAGACCTCTGTACAGCCAGTGCCAGGGAGCAGCAAGAAATGGCTGCTCCCTCAGGCAGGAACAGCCCAGGAGACAAGGGTGACCCAGCCCTGGCACTGCTCTCACCAACAGGCACAGTTCCAAAGAGTATGAACATGGTGGGCAGAGACTGGTGCTGGTGTCTCTCAGTAGTCCCAGACAAGTCTAGGCAGGTGGAGCACCAGATCCAGGGGACAACTTGGGAGTCTAATCAGGAATAAATGGACACAGAGCCACAGGCAGGGCTGGAAACAGGGCTACGACATGGGTCCCAAGTCCATCCAGAAAGAGAAGCCAAATACAGACCTAGAGACAATCTACAAGGCACATTCAGGATGTTGAACCATGACAGCAGATTTCTACAACTCAGCACCAAGGAGGTGGGTTACCTGCAGCACAGCTCATGCAGAGACTGAAGACACAAGCTTGAGCTTAAATGGAGTCTCTGGAAGGGGTATGAGTTCCAAGTGAGGCTGATAAGAGCCATTAAGGCTCATTAATGCCCTCAGGGCCCTGACAATGGGTTTGGAAGCAGTGGAATGGGGTATGGATAATATTTGAAACTTCTTCCCTCATGCACATCTGTCTGCTGGATAACACTCTGCTGCATCATCCAGGTCATATTATTCCCTCTTCTACCCCATCACAGGCAGCTTGGGGCATCAGGAGAGCTCCCACCTCACACAAACTGCTGAGACTGGTGCCCAGAGCACCTTCTGCACAGAGACACAGGACTGGAACCTCTAACGGACCCCCAAAAGTGCCCCCAGTTTGGCCAAACACTGAGCATCCTTAGCGTGGTGCCTTGGCTTCATGTCATACAGGTAAGAAACATGGAAAGGTCCTTCCCTACTGAAGGTACAGTACTAGCAGAGGTCCTCACCATCTCCCTATTCCTTTAAAGTTAAAAATCAGTGTAAACTCATAGACTAGCATATGGTATGTCTGACACTACAGAAACAGTTAAACTTGTCAGCATAATTTCAAGAGCATTGCAGAGATCTGAAGTATAAATAGCAGGGATCTCCAGTGTAAGCAAGGGGAAGGTGGAACCTGAGGCAGCTGAGTCAAGCCTGGGATGAGGCAGGATTCAACACTCAATAGTAGAAAATGGACACATTTCCTCCTCCACCTCACCCTCAATTGTGCTTTTAAATACATCTGAATAAAAGGATCAAGGGGGTCACATTCCTGGCTGGATTCCCAGCTCTGATTCAAGTGTAGCACTGTCCCCTACACAGATTTTTAACGAAGCAAAATACACGTGAAATAATTTGTACTGTAATTAGAAACCTTGCCTGCAATTTTAATTAAAAAAAAAAGACTAATCTCTAATAAATGGAATTTATTATATCCTCACTGCTGTACCAAGTTGTTTAATATGCTGTATTTACAATTTCTGTTCAACTTTTGGAAGCTTTAACAAGAATGAAAATGCATGACACAAAAATAAATCTATATCTACCTGTGGCTTTCTTTATACATACACAAGCACAGCAATCAAATTTGACTTAACCTCAGCAATCAAATTTGATTTAACATCTTCTTGTAATAAAGAGATAGAAAAACCAAGAAAAATTCACTCTCATGAGAAGGATGATATATTTTTAGAGATTTCTGCCTGAAAGCAATAGGACAGGCCAATCATTAGAATTTTCTAGGTTCAAGTTAGGAGATGGATATAATTCAATGGCACTAGTGAAAACCAGTCTCCTTTGCAGCATTTGCATCTCCCACTAAGTCAACCTACAGATGTTAGCACACGGTAATGATAATGTAATATAGCCTGAGAACCTAGGTGTGAAAAGAGGCGAGGCCAGTACTCAAAAGTGCTTTAAAAACCTGCAGCGTCAAGTGAACTGCTCATCCACACTCAGCCAGCAGACAGGAAGCACAATAGGATAACAGTGTCTCTGGCCAGTGAGCAATTGTGCTGTTGAATTCTGAACAAGCAGCAAATGGACAGGGCAGTCCCAGCAAAAACCCTACGGAGAGTGACAGGTTCAGCCTAATGCACCTTCCTGCTTTTAGCAGTACTGGTTATTCCTCCCAGGCCACCTCCAGCCTTGAGGAGCAGTTAATGGCAGCAGCCATCTCTGAAAGCTCTTCTCACATCTCCCAGTCCTTCTCTGGGAAGTGGCTTATGGGATGGTCACCCCACAGTCAAAAAATAGATCTCCACTCCCAGGGCAGTGCAGCCAGTGAGTGGTACCCTGGATGCTCTGCAGGCCCTGCCCTCTGCCTGAATGCCAGCTGGGGCTGAGGAATCTGAAGAAAAGTTCTTGAGCTGCTCTTGCACAAGAAGCTCTCGTGCTTTATCCCTTGCTCCAAAGCCTCATCTGAGCCCTGTAGCTATACACCTGGGAAAGACACCTCCCAGACCTAAAGAAAGGCAGGATGAAGACTTGCCCACACCTAAGGAGTTGCTGTGAACTCAAATAGCTGCATTTTAGTGTCAGAAAACAGAACAGAATACAAGATGCAGTGAGAGCACACAAAGTAGGTCTGGCCTGTTGGAATCTATGTGAAATTAAACCAAGAAATACAATTGTCCTTCCAGTCATTGTGTGCATGCCATCAGAAATATAAGGGCAAAAGTACCGATCACCACCTACCCTTTTTAAAATTATTTTTTGCTCCTGTTTAAAATTATGCTTCTGGAAGTTTATAATTGTTTATACCAGCTGCTGGAAAGGTATAGGTTTTGGACTTGTAATTATTTGCAAAACTCAGAGAGTATCAGCAGTAAAAAGGGTAGCATTGTTTTGGGGTTATTTTTATTATTTCCTCAAAGGAATACAGCCCACCAAGGCTGGCTAGTTTGCATAAATCTTGTAATCTTTTCTTACAAATATGTACAAAAATATTTCCCAGTGTCTGCTGAACATGGTGATAGCAAATACATGTAGGCACAGCATGTTATTTAGAGAATATTTTTGTTTTATTTATAACATGGAAGTGAACAGGACAGTCTGTTTGTAGTTGCCATGGAAATTGCTGGCATTAGCTCACTTCTCACTAAAGACGAAGCAAAGAGCTTTTCACTTTCTGCTATTTAACCTCTTTTAATATTAAAATCCTATATTCTGCATTAGTAGAAATTCCTCCTCTTTGGAAGGTCAAGGGCATTCTAGAGCTACCATTGCTAAAAAGAAAGTAGATATTTTGAGTACTGTGCATATGCTTGGTGAACATTATATTTCTTGAAACAGATTGAGCTCATCTGCTTAGAAGCATTTCTTTTTTTTTTTGCTTTTTTTAATATTTAAGATTGTGAAAGCAATAAAAACTGGCAAAAGATGGGCAAAGGAAGTTAATGGCAAAGGAAGTTTATGCAAAGCACCTCCACATAATTTTTACTAACTCTTCCTGACCACATTGTTTCTCGCTGATGTAATGCCAAAGGATTGAGTCTCACCAGTGACCACACATTTTTATTACACTGACCACCTTCTCCACTCTTAAGGTTCAAACAACAAAAGGAACACAAAATCCTTCCTCCCTTGCATAATTATTACTTTTAAGAGGAAGCAGTGACTTCAAGAAGCCTGTGGTATGTCACTTTTACCTTTGCAGCTAAAGGTAAAAAGTTAACAGTTAATATAAATAAAGTTAGTTGACAACATAAACCCCCTATTGGATATAACAGCAAAATTCATTTTCAGTGAAGACTCATTCTACCTGCATCTGTACAATCATGGAATAGCAATACTGAACTTCACATTGCCTCTAGCTCAGTGCTGTCAAGGCTGTGTCCTCTGGATCCCGTGAGGGACAGGAGAGAAGCATCCACCTTGTTTCAACCAGTGGTATTTTATTGTTATCCAAGATTGAAAGCCTGGGGGATCCACTTTTTCTTTTAAGCCTGACCACTGTTGTGGGGAAAAAAAAAAAACAACCCACACACGGAAACAAACAAACATTTATTTAATCCAGAACGTGTCTTTTTGTGAAAGCACGCAGTTCCTCATTTCCCTCGGAATCCCCCAAATATCTAGGATGTAAAAATGTACAGTGCTAAGAAAAAAAACAGATCAAGCAAGAACATCAACAGCTTTATTATCAAAACATAGTTTCCTTTTTCCAACCAACGACAGAAGCTGAAAATACTTTGAAAGACAGAAAAAAAGAGGATTATCTTTATAGCTGAGACCAATTCAGATTTTTACTGTTAGGTGAAGAAATTAAAAAGATATAGGAGAAAACAGGCTGAACCCACACCATCCTGTTTAGAGGTGAGCTGCAAATAACCTGTCAGTGATGCAGGTAATGTGGTCAGGCACCAAGTGCCCTTCCTATCATCATTACACAGGGCAGCCAGCACCTACCTGTGCTTTCATATCACTTCTCAAAGCACACACGCGCATAAGCGCGGATAAAAAGTGCAGTTCATCTTTAACAGGGAACTCTTCAAGTCGATATATTGCTTAACTGGCAAATAACACAGCACTTTGGACAGAGGTGAAATGTGGAGCTCATCTCTCTATTACAAGAGCCTGGCAGCAGCATTCAGCACCAGCTGGAAATTGTGCAGGGTCTTATCAGGCCAGGCTGTCAGGAGGCAGTCGCAATAATCTAATCTTGATGTGAGAAATGCACGGGTAACCAATTCAAGGTCAGGACAGCTACAGACCAGAGATATTTGTTAAAAGATAAGAGAACCTCTGAAACAACTTTCAGGATCTTGATTTGCTGAGGTAGGCAAAGTATATTTAAAAAAAAAATAAAATCTGCTTTCCAGTGAGGAAAAGTGCAGGTAGCAGTGATGGACAAAGACCATTTCACCTCAGACAGAGCTGTCTTTCAGCACTGTTTCAGTCGGTGATCCATCTGCATCATTTGTAAGGAGCAGTAATAGGCTGCCAATATTTTAATAAGGAGCTGCCACAGATCTCCCTCTCAGCTGTGATAAATCTGCAGGCTCGAGGGAAGGGTTGTTTGTGGAAGGAACAGGCAAGAAATTAGAAATCCATCCATTTTTCTTCCCTTTCCCACTGAAACGTGCACTTCAGCAAACCAGACCCAGCAAAGGGGACGCTGATGCCATGAGATACAGCACTCCACACACTCTGTGCGCTGCAAAGCCATGAGCTTCCTGCAGAAGCTATTTACACTCATTAGCACACACTGTGCCGGTGATAATGAGTCCTATCTCGCAGCGGGGCTCACCCCGTTACAGGGGTTTTGAACAGGAGGGAGCTGATGCCTGTCGGGCTGAGAAAGTGGCAAAACTAACCTGCGTCCCTGAGCCCAGCTGCCCTGCCAACCCCCAAAAGACCGAAAGAGGAAAAAAATATAAGGCCGGGGGCTAGGGAGACCAAGAATGCAAGTAGAAGGAAAGGAAAGCAGGACGCCAATCAGAAACACAGAGTTCACGTTTCCTGAGCAACCTGGTCTTGTGGAAGATGTCCCTGTCCACGGTAGGGGGTTGGAACGAGATGATCCCTAATGTCCCTTCCAACACAAACCATTCTGTGATTCTATAATTTCTGGACACTAATCATTTACTGGCAAACCCTGAACTGCCAATGTTCATTTGGTTTTGCTTCCAAATAGGAACCCCACACCCCACAAACACCCAAGCAAATAACAGTTTCTTCTGAGTTCACAGCACATCTGTGCATCAGGCACTTGGGACAACAGTAGAGAGTCATCCCACTGGCAGCATCCTAAATTAAAACTGTGATTTCCTTTTTAGTTTATTTAGTTTTTTACATGTCCATGTAAAAAGCAAGACCCTTCACTTACCAGTTGTAACTAGTTTGTATAGTGGACAGGACTTCCTTGGGTAGAGTTCAAAGTCATGATTACCTATGCTAAGGAAGACATGAACAGAGTGGTGCAAGTCAGAGGACCTACCCAAACCCAGATATCTGGAACAGAACATAAAAGGAATTCTTGGCAGGTGGCTAAATTAAAAGAGACAAGATGAGCCTCAAACAGACAATTAGTCAGTACTTTGCTACTGCTGCTGACTGTCTCTGGTTGCAACGTATTACCACTATCTGCTATTATTATTGAACTTCTGCAGTCAGATGCATGCTAATATTTTATTTCTGAGGGACAATCAACCACTATAATGACAGTGCACAACCCTATAAAACGCACCGCTGATCAAGCTCACCAGCTGACACACAGCAGTTAGCTAATGGCTTCTTTATTTCTTCTTTCTTTTCCCTTTTTTAAAGGAATAATTGTTGACATTTCAAGCTTTTCTTCTCATATATTCAGTAAAAAATGCAGGTACATGGAACAAGTTAATGTTTGTTGAGAAGTGTTATGTGTGAACATGACCCAAGATCTTTTTTTTTAACCAAAACATCCCATTTTGCCTGCTTTCAGTTTTCAGTCTAATACAAGAAGTCAAGTCATTCCACTTCTTTGAATTCTTTTACTTTAGTAAAAAAAAAATTCTATAGAGGATGTTTTTCTTTCTAGCCATAGTAATGAAACACATTTGTTGGCTTCACGCCATGGATTGTAAACAGGTATCTATCCTCGTTTAATTTCACAGTAAATAATGTCTTCTATACATTCTTGCAGCTGAAGTAGTTTAAAGTAGATTTATTTCAATCTCTAGTTCTTACAGTTTGGTAAATACCCATAGAAAACTATGCTGAACTGCTACAAGGTAATCAGATCTCTGGTGGAAAAGCAAGAAGGGTTGTTGAACACATATTCCTAGGTAAAAATTAAATAAAAAACTATCTAGAGAGAACTGAAAATGTATTAACTTTGTCCCCTCTCCCCATCCTCCGACAGCCCAGGGGATTCAGAGTTGATAGAGACTACCTTTCAAGAAATGGTAGAAAAATTGAATTAGACGTATTTGCATGCTGCTGCTATGAAGTGGGTGAAGGGGAACCGGCAGAACATGCGAACAGCAACAAGTTCCACTCACTGCCACCTCTCTTTTTTGTCAAAGCACACAAAAAAAGGTTGATAGAAAAGGCCAGCACAATCTGATCTAAGGGCTACAGCTGGCATTGGGCAGGCATCACTTTTTATGATTCACGTTCTACTGCTGCAGTTCACTATGTTCTTCTACTAAAGGTAATGATTCTTTATTAGGTTTCCACAAAGTCCCTTTCCACTCTGTGGTCAGTTCTGTTCTATAACTTCCATTTTTCCATTATTTCCTCCTTTCCATTTAGTTTGTAATTGCCGTTTTCCCCCTCCAAAGCTCCTGCCAGTCAACCATCATATTGGTGATTTGGGATGAAGTGGTGCTGAGTAAGCTCTAATGACGGACCAGGGCCCCTGCTTAGCTCAGCAGCCTGCAGACAGGGGAAGAAAGAGTCCTTTGCTGCAGAGCCTTGCAGTCCCAGCCCCTCCAGTCTATAATGCTTTGTCTTCTGATTCTTAAAACCCTATTTAACAGCATCCAGCCAAGGTATTGCTGAGGACTGTATAGCCCCTCTGGGCACACACTCCTCAGGAGACCTGCATTGTAGGGGATACTTCCAAACCAATAACCATGTGGCCCCAGAGTCACTTCATTCAGCAGCTGACTTCATTCCTTCTTCTCTGAGGGTGTATTCAGCCTCCCAAGGCTCCTTGCCAAAGGCCGGCTTCTCCAGTGGAACAACCTCCTCTCTGAAGTCTCTCAGCACTACCTTTTCTCTGCCGGGCCCTGTTTTATAACAGTCCCCTTGTTCTCCTCGGCACCACGTCCTGCATGGGCAGCCCGCGCCTCAAGCCTGCTTCCTGGCCAAATCCACCACCATTAAACAAATCCTCAGCTCCCCTGGACTCCCAGCTCTGCTCTAGTGCCTTTGAGTACGGATAGCACAATTCAGGGCTTTATCCACCTCCAGCCCAGGGCTGGATGCATAGGACTCTGTGTGTGGAGCTGAGCTTACTCACTACGGTCCCACAAAGTAAACACGGCTGCTGCAGCACCACACTGAAAGAGGAGAAAAACACCCCACAGAAGCTGGCTCTGAGACACCGGCAATGAAGGCTCCCCTGTGTTTCATCACACCACAGAAACACAGAATCCTAGAATGGTTTTGATTGCATGGGACCTTAAAGTGCACCTGGTTCCAACCCCCTGCTGTGGGCAGGGATGCCAGCCACTAGATCAAGTTGCTCAAGACCCCATCCAGCTTGGCCTCGAATACTTTCTTCCTAATATCCTACCTAAACCTCATTTAGTTTAGAGCCATTCCCCCTTGTCCTGTCACTATGTGCCAACAGGCATAAATGTGGAAAGTCTCTTTCCAACAACGTAATGATGTGCTGTTGGATATCATCACATCGACAGGAAGCTTATCCATCCTGAGACAGGACAGACGAGATGATGACCAAAGATGATAGGGCCTAATGGCTTCTGAGGCAGTGAAGAAGACTCCAGGATGTGTGTATCAATTTTCAGTCACTAACATTAAACCACAATGACCACAAAGATAAGTGCCCACACAGGATCTAAATTAAGTAGGGTCGGGAAGGGCACCATGAATACAGGGAAATAATCAATAAGCTTTCCTATCAACAGAGCTGGGATGGGCTGGGTGGTTTTTTATGAAATGGTTACTTCAAAAATAAAGAGGTAAACTTTGGTTTCCCTCAGTTTTCAGGAGCTTTTTGATGAGACTGGAAGGACTAACTCTCCCTTTCATATCATTATCTCCTCCTTCTGAATAAACTGGGGTTTTTTCCCATTGTCCATACATTGGCCCTCATCATAGCAAGGCAAGAAGATAGCAAAAACTTTCAAACACAATATTATTTTTGAAGGAAAATTTTCAGCACTCTCAGTTTCACCACTCCCTATCCACAGAGTCAGCTGTGGTTCTTGTAGAATATCACCCAAAGGAGGCTGTGATTGCCAGTAAAAGCCAGCTATACCAACAGCACACTATTAGGAAAGGAGAGATTGACCAACACTATCAAGCTGGGGAAGAAAGCACAGAAAAATGCTTTCCAAAGGAAAGCACAGCTAAGCCTTATATTGCAATCTCTATTATGAGAATTTATATAAAATACTCCTGATAGCAAAACCAGTACAGTCTGAAGTAAATTTTGCTGATGCTTGTGTTGAAAACAGTATATTCAGAAATGATAGAGAGCCAAAAAAAAAAAAAAAAAGGATTTTCAGAATAATTAACTTAGTTCTAATTATATAAAAAAATAAAACCAGGAGACGCCTTCCACAGAGTTCAGTATGTCTCAGGGCAAAACTCTGGTAGCTAACTAACATTGTCTGAATAACTTGACTTTCCTGGTAGAACTTCAGGTTGACCAAGATCAAGGACTCATTATCTGAGAACACTGACCACAGCAGAGCACCCCAACAGCTTATCAGAGCAAGGAAACATACTGACAGAAAACCAATCTTTCAAAAGGCATGGGACTAATGGATCCCTAGAAGCCTGCAGGCATCTAGTAAAGCAGGGGAAATCACCTGGTCAGCTAGATCTGACCTAAAAAATTCCACATGAAAACGAGAATTAACTACAAGGGCAAGACCAAAGTGGAAAAGTGCAGTTCCACTCAGAACTGGTCATAACTTAGTATTTCTCTACTACTGGGAATTCAAACATTTCAGCATTTTTATTCAGAATATGAAAACTTGAAATCTTAGTTTCCTGTAGAAAGAAAAATATTTTAATTCTTTTTTCTGAAACATATTTTTCCTTTTTTTTTTTCCTCCAAATCTGCTGTAGAAGGGCATAGCCTTGACTCCAAGAAATCCTCCAAACAGCCAGAAAATTGAGGGAGAACTAAATTGTCCACTGGTATCAACTCATGTCCCGCCATGAAGCTAGAGATTCTTTTTTCCAGCTCAATTTTCAGGTCTGCAGCCTCTGGCCACAACACAGCTCTGGTACTGCTGCTATTAACTTTAGTGCTCTGGAGGAACTTTCCACTAGGCTGCACGTGAAGCCCTGTCCAAGACAACTTCATCTGTGTTTCAGTTAAGTCCACTGAAGTTCATAGAGGGTAACAGGTTTATCACAGACTTTACTGCTGAGGAGCAAAGTGTGAGTTGTCCTGGCCAAGGATCCGCTCTGGAAATGGCTTGGAGCCAGCACACGATGACGAACAAATGCACAGCCACAGCCTTCTCTTACTGGCCAAGCAAGGAGCAACTGCAGATGCTGCACTAAAGAAAGCCAGTGCTCCCCACAGCTGCTTACAGAGAAAGCACTCCCAGAACAACCACAGCCCACATGAAAGAACTTAAATACGTTTCAGCTGAAGAGGACAAAGGTCCCAAACTAAGTGCCCTTGGTTCATCACAGCTCTAAACTGATGGGTCTTAACTTTCTATCAGTGTACAGATGGTCCCCTAGAGATATCAGTGGAGAGAAGGGACCAGTGGGAAGCATTGTCTTTCCAGTGCCCTGCCCTCCAACCTTTGTAGTCCATGCCTTGCCCCAAACATTAAGTTCATGCCTCTTTCATGAGATGTGGGCAACTTGTCCCAAAGTATTTCATGCCTCACTGCTGGCTATAGGGAGACAGAGACATCCACATCACAGTTGCAAAAGCATTGGGATGCTCTTCTCCTTGTTCTTCCAAAAGGTGGGCTTCCAGATTTTCCAGGGCTTTGAACTAACATGCTCCCCACTCTCCCAGGAGCTGTGGCATTACGTGGAGGTGGTTTTTGGCCAGCGCTGCTTTCAGCAACAGAGGCTGGAAGACACAAACCAGGTCTGACCCAGGAACCAGCCAGGACCTGCACCAGAACCTCCAAATTACCTTCAACTTATTTCTGAAAATGAACCTTTATCAGGACAAACGCTGTGTTTTCAGGCAAGCCTGGCCACTTACAGTTAAAACAGAGGCCCTGAAGCAGATGAAGAAAAAGCTTGAAAGCCTTTCCAGCACTGCTCTTAATTACCGATGTAACAGGCTGGCTTCTTTCAAAGACAGAAATAGCAAATTCCCTCCTGCCTCTCTAAGTAAAAATTAAAGTTAGAAACAAGATGATGTATTTAAAAGAAATCTATTTTGATTTTAGAATCCCACACTTATCTTTATACACAGTGTCAGTGTGCCTTAAAGTGTTAAATAATTCCCCGCCATCCTCTTCCTTGAAGAAATATTCCTCTATTCTCTCCTCCTCCTTCTTTGACATTAATAATTATAATTGACATTATTGTGCTGGCCTAGAACTCAGGCTGTCTTGTGCTAGGTCTTAGCTTTGCCACAGATTTTTTGTATGACCTTGGAAAAGTCATTTCATATCCATGCATCGGTTTCCACATGGCAGGATGTAAGAAATTTTATTTTGTATAATCCTTCCCCTCCTTGGCACAGAGGATGCAGAGTGCTTAACAGAATGGGGCCCCACTCTAGGTTATCACCAGTAGCCATTCCTGCTAAATAAACCCTGCTATGCACCTTTCCCACAAGCACTGCCAAAAAGACAGCACAAAACCTAGTGAGCCATAACTCGAGCCTTCTGGAGGGAGAGACAAGGATGATTTTAGGACTCAGCATCAAAGGGTAAATGTTTCCGTTATAAAAGAGCTCCATGTTCAGTATCAGAAGTAGATCACTGCTACAATTAGTCAAAAAAAAAGGACTTAAAGTAATAAAATAGCCAAATGCTGCTGAACATCAGTGGGAACGCAGTGTCCAATTCCTTTCCTGCTGCTTTGAAAGGCCAGGATGGAAGAACAGGTGATAACATTTAGAGCTTCCATTATCCCTGGTCCCCATTGCACTTTTTTTCTGTATACTGGGCCCTTGTCAGTGATATCCATTTAAGAGCACTCCCCTCAGCAGAGGCCAATAGCTGCACCTAAAATAAATTGCTATGCTAATCAGCACAAGCTGAAGTTAAAGGGCTGAGTGGCTCCGTGAACATCAAGAGTGGCATTCCATCTGTGGGATGCCATCTGTGGCTTAGGCTCAACCAGAGAGCCTATGTTTAATTAATGTGGCTGTAATTTGCTCAGATCTTTATAGATCATGGACCATTCCACTTAATCACAACACACAATTTGGCATATTTGAGCCATCTCACATGATATTCTGTGGGCTAAGGGCTGAGCTGATACAGAGTTTGAACTGCCTCTTATCCTCCGTGAAAGTTAGGGTCATTGCAGAGGCCAGTGTAAAGATGTGTAAAGCAGCATGGGAAATCTGAGATTGCCATTGCCTGTCCTGCACCTGACCTGTAAGTAAACAGAGGATTGATGTGTCCAGCTTTGCCAGTGCCTTCACACTTAAAAAAGCAGAAGTCTCTCACTTGAAACATGAGAGCAAATCCTGAAAGCGACAAAGAGCTGACAAAGGCCAGGAGCAAAGAGAACTCGGGGATAAACTCTTTCCTTCTGGACTCTGGAGTAGCAACTTCAAGGTGAGGGTAGTGCTTACAGCAGGGAAGAGGGGACCTCAGCTTAAAGGAGGTGGATGTGACTGAACAGCAGGTACAGAGATGCTCAAAAGAGGCAGGAGAATGTATGGGATACAGCGGGAAAGAAGGAAAGCCATATTCTTTCACAGTACCCTTCTTTTTTCATTAAGCATCTTCCTATATCTTAATATATTTTCTTAATTATACGGGTGGTGAGACAGTGGAACAGGTTGCCCAAGAGAGGTTGTGGATGCCCCATCCCTAGAAGTGTGAATTGCAGCAAATGATTGCATTTCACCCTCTTCAACAAGGGTGAAACACTTGTTTATAGAAACACTGGATGTTTGGTTTCCTTAATGAAGTTTAATGAAAGCAGAGGAAGCGCAGCAGAAGGGGATGCTCAGTTCAGAACAGACTGTGGGGGCCTCTATTTCGTGGCATGAAACCCATGATGTGAATATCAGAAATTAATGGTCAATAACCAATTTCTGACACAGAGAAGGATCTCTGACTCGTGGAGGAGTTTTCATTTCAGGGTAATCCAGTCCTTCCCTTTCCAGGGAAAACATCAAAGCATGTTGGTTTGTGCACATCCTTCTCAAATATGTGTCAAAGGGCTGCTGAAATGCATAATAGCCTCCAAATCCACAGGTATTACCTCTCTTTTGCTGACGTGTCAGAAGCCCTACACAGTTGAAGTTGACTATAAAGGATAATTAAAGAAGCTGCTGTTTCCCTCCAGAAGCTTCATGCAAAGCAGAGATGGTGACTGAATGCACCTTTCCAGAGGAGGATGCTAAAACCTGAACTACTGGGACATCTTCCCTCAGTTTTTCCTTTAAAACAAACTGAGGAAAAGGTCCACCACATCTCAAA
Source organism: Pseudopipra pipra (assembly GCF_036250125.1). NCBI lineage: Eukaryota > Metazoa > Chordata > Aves > Passeriformes > Pipridae > Pseudopipra > Pseudopipra pipra. Next base: position 57,800,510 of record NC_087554.1, read on the forward strand.
TTACCAGAACACCATTGCAGTGAGTATCTGAGCAGAGGAATGCAAAACCCAATTGAAGGCTGGTTTTTAAAGACCTTAATATCTTCATATGATATAAAGACCTCTTTTCATTCAGCTGAGAAGACTATAACATGACCCAGTAGAGGAGAGCTGGTGATAGGTAATTTCTGCCAGAAAATAAGCACTGAGTAGTCCTTTGCTGCTGCTGTTTTACAAAAGTAACACCTACCAGTGCCATGGGAGATCTGCCACCACTTGAAGTCCAAACTCTTTTTTCCAAAGTGCTATTTCTGAGGTGATTTCTCAGGTGGTGGTATCTGTACCACTGGTGGGAAGTGATCCAGTACAGAAAAGGGAGAGAATCACTAAGGCTGTGCCAACTGCTGACAGTGGCATCCCCAGTGTCACAGACTGATCAGCTCTGTGTAGCAAAAGGCTGAGCACAACAGAGGCTTATAAACAGCTCTGGAAGGCAGAGAGACTCAAAAAGACACCTCTAACACTGCCTTCCTCAGCCAACATTAAACGAGTCTCTCTGGCACCTCTGGCATGTACCCACGGATCACCCTGAAGTGTCAGCATAAGTATTTCCCAGCAGCAGTAAATCCATCAGTTCTGCCCAGGTCATGCCTGAACTTCAGCCATTTCAGTTTGCTATGGCTGTTGGATTTGACACTTTCTCAGTGCCCTTTTTCACCACTCTTTCTGGGATTTGGAGATGTTTCCCATTACTCTGGATGTGTGTCTTCTAACCAAACAATCAACACCCACATACAGGGACAGTTTTCATAACACTGCTATTGTTTCCAATTTGAGACACTCAAAGCCTCATTCTCACAAGGTGCTGGCCATGTCCATGGCTCTACATTACACTGTGTGTAATGTGGGGCTTTATCTCCTTCACTATACCTGCCACTTTATACAGATGCCACTAATTTTCAGTGTCTAACATTCCTGTTTTCAGCAAGCAACAGCTCGTGCTGCACCAGTACTGCTTCACCAAACTACAGCCAGGCCAGAAACTCATCCTGTAACCTTCCTTAGCAGATCATTTACAATGGTTCCCTTCACTCTACAGAATTACAGATAATTGAAATTAGTGGCAATGTGCACTCACTGCAAACTGGTTAAATTTATGCCACAAAACTCTGGATCACTGTCAGAGCTAATATGACTGCTGGAAATAGATGTGACATGACTCATCTCAGGCTTTGCTAATCTTCTTCTAGTAGGACGCTGCTATGAATCCACAGCACGTTCAGCTTAGTGTGTCACTATTTGTGGTACATCACTTTGAACATCCCTTTTCTTTCTAGGTCTCCTTTGCTACAGAGTTCTGGATTTCTCTGTGCTTTATCTATTTCATTTTAGGCTTGATAACTTCCTTTGCTTGTCAAATGCTAATTTTCACTCTTTAGTGTATTTCAGGTTATTTTTGCCCCATGCCTCAGTCATAAATACAGTGAGAATCCCAAAAGACCTAAACCAGTTCAGTCCCTGATCAGTACCAGATATGACATAAACTCCAGATCTCCTCAGATTCCTGTGTCCTGCTTCATCTTTGCCCTCCTGAGTTACAGGGGAAAAAAAAACCAAACTAGTGAAAACATCAAATATTTGAGAAAAAGCCGCTATCAAAATCAGGTCACCTTCTGCCACATTCCTCTTTGCTGGCACTCATACCTTGCAGGTTCAGAGTGAAATGTGGGGGGCTCTTTTCCCCCCAATAGCCTGCATAAAAATGTTTACCTCTAGCAGGTCATATAGTTGTTATGGTTTTACACTTGGTATGATTTCCTGTTTCTTTTTCACTTCTGAACCCACACACTGTGGACAGAGCCAAGATGTTTGAAGGCCATTCGATTTGAACTGTTTCATCTCAAAGATGCAGTTCCCTGGGACTCTGACCCTTTGGGGCATCAACACATGCTATAGAGGGGCAGCAGTTTGTAAACAAATGGCTAGAAAAAACTTGCCAGAGCCAAAACAATAAACATGGATGAACATTAGGAGGGGGAATGGAAAAATACAAGTGTTGACCAACAGAATTGTCAATCTCCTAACCAAACAGTCAGCAGAACAAATAGCATCTCTCCCAGCACAGGGAGAGGAAACGTGGGGAAGGAGAGCCTTGGGGTGCCAGAGATAAGAAAATCACATCTTTTGTACTCTCCTGATGGTCCTGTCCACCAGCCCTTAACAATCCCCAGCAAAGCTGTGTTCATGCCACTAAAACAGTGTCCACACTTTACCAGCTGGAGCAATGGTCACCAAAGTTCCAATCGAGCCAATTTTCTCCTGAAAAATCAGTGCTAAATTGTTCATGTCCAGTCATTAAAAGGATTTCAGCCTAAACAGATGGAATTTAAAGATCTAACAAATGGCCAGTATAACACAAAAGGGTCACTAGAGTTTCTGCTCCTGGACACAGAAGCCAGGGTGGTAGCTGTGCCCATGCCTGAGTTTGCCATAAAGGGAGGGGAGGTTTTGCCCCCTCCCTCAGGCTTGTTGCTTGCTGTGAACCAAAGGTGGAGAGTGGGAAAGAGGAGCTGCACGGTGCAGGTCAGAGGGGGCCCAGTGAATGACAGATGTCTGCAGCACCCATGTCACACACTCGCCTGAAAGGAGAGCACCTCAGACAGAGGGGGCTTAGGGGCACAGGATATAATGGCAAAGCTGACAAACCTGCCAGCATTGAATTGCTCATGGGAATGAAAAGGACACCAGGGTTTTGAGGAAAGGTTAAAACAAGCATCAGAACAAGGATGGAAGTTGGAAAGGATGCAGAGGGGCAAGGCAGAGCAGTAAAGGCAAACTGGGACTCCAGATGAAGTCTAATTTGTAGCAGCCAGACAGCAGCACTCCCACCCCTTTAGCAGCTGGAGCATCGGTCAGCTGAACTCTAATGGAGTCAATTTGCTGCTGGAAATAATGACTAAATTACTCCCATTTGCCCAGTGAAGAGGCTGAAGTCTAAGTAGATGAACATCGGGAGGTAACAAACTATTAGGAGCAGGCTGATGTGTTGTGAGGATTTCCTTACCTGCAAAAGGGAGCTGAGAACCCCCAGCACCCTTCAGCAGTGCCAAACTTCTCTTACTGCAGAGCCCTTCCACCAAGCAAAACAAGTTTCTAGCTCAGCTTCTGCCAAGCCCCAAGGAAAGACAGCTTGGCTGAAATGTCAGCTGATAAATGAAAGGATCTGTTTGAGGAATAAACCAGGAACAAGCCTTGCAGCTGCAGGAGCTCTTCCAACTCCCCACTGACAGGGGGAGAGGATCGGTTGCTAAAGAGAAGCAGGGAAAAGGGTTGGTTATTTACCATTTCTGCACAGGCAGTGGCAGTCACACTCTTTGGCCTCACGGCTGGTAGCTGAACCTGCCGAGGGTACAGCTGAACCTGCCAAGGGTACGGCAGCTCCTGGGGAGTTTCTAGACCAGTGGCTCAACACCCATGTAAGAACCTGTGTGTCTGAAGGTGTGTCTAGGACTGCATTGCTGGTAGGTCTGAACAGCATGTAAGGAGCAACTTGTTTCATGAGAGACTCCTACAAAATCCTGGTCCACATGGATACAGTTCAGTCATTTCACCTGGCATCCTCTTCCCACTGCGGGGTGGGCAGAGATCTGCAGGATCCCGAAATGGAAACAAATGAAAAGTGCAGGTGAATTCCCAACTGCTCTCAAATAAGCAGTTTTGCCAAGAGGTAGATCCAGGAAAGTACTTAGGGACAAAAGCCCTCAGCATTTCTCTACAGGCTCTGACAGCAGAGAGGGAGGGAGACAGATGGGAGACACCTCCCCGCTAAGTCCCTGGGGCTGACCTGGCTCCGGCCCCATAGCCTGCTACACCAAATGCTGAACTGCAGCATGAGGCCAGGCTCCTCTTACTTAGATGCTGCAACCCCTGGCTCCTAGAAACTCTTTCTTTTGTTTTTTTTTGGTTTTTTTTTTAGGGGTTTTCTTTGGATCTTTTCCTAAGACCCATCAAGATGTTGAACTCCCCATCCTATATAGGCAATCACTCTGTTACTGTTCCAAGGATAAAACCAGGCCCTGACTATACAAGCCCTGGGGAGCCCTGTCAAAAGGGAAATGAGACTGAAGGAGATGGTTGCCCACCCCCCACCGCCTCACTTCAGTACCAGTTGATGATTCATATGCTGCCTGTCACTCAGTGGGAAAGATATTGCAACAGTCCATCAGCATCACCCAGCCCTGATCCACACAGACGTCCCTCAGACAGGCAAACTTCAGAGCAAAAAGCAGCAACCATAGCAAGGGAGGAAGCCAAGATATCCATGGTGAACCTGCACCACCTGAGGATGGCTGTGAATATACTCCTGTGGTTATACAGCAGTTCAATAGCAGGTCCCAGTCCATGAATCCACCTGTCTGTCTTGTTCCTGTCACTTCTGCCACTCCATCTTCCCTGTGCAGCTGTCTGAGTGAGGGATCCCTGCAATCCCCTATCAGTGACAAACTTTGGCTCTTTCTCATTTCAGGAGCAAGTGTTCATTTTATTTCTTATAGGAATAAGCTCAGCAGCTCTAGGCCTTCCAAATGATTTAGCAGGTTTGAACTATTTTTAAAGGAGCTGAAGGAGAGTTCTAGCAATTCCCCACTCCTGAAGATGATGAGGAGCAAATCCTCACGCCTTGCAATAGGCAGGCATGAGTCAGTCTGGGCTGTATACACATAAATGGCACTGGTACAGATTGCATTTACTGGGTGCCCATCAGCTGGTTGGACCAACTCCTTCAAATTAACAAAGCCTTGCCTTGGGAAGGAAAGGGATCTCTCAGCCTATTACACGCTCTTAATACAGCTGCATTTTCAAACCGCGCTTCAGCTGCCAGCTGAAATGCTCCCTCCCGGCTCTGAGCCTCCCGGTCACCCACCACAAGCCAGGACCAGAGCACCAGCATAAAACAGTGATCTCAGCTGCAGCACTACCCTGCCGTTTCAGCAGAGATGCCCAGAGCACTTGGACTGCAGTGTCATCACTGGCTCTGAGTCTCAGCCCCAGGACCCAGGGACGTGGCCTCTGATCAGTGCTCAGAGGGGGCTCCTCAGCCCCAGCATTCAGATCTCTTGTCGTCATCATTCTGCCATGGGCCTGTTGTGTGAGTCATGCACTTAAACAGATTAGGGATACAGATAAGGTGCTCTGCACATTAGTCATGACAGAAATGCAGGTAGTGGATGAGCAGAGCTGTTTTGGGTCATTTTCCTAACTGGAATGATCTTTCACTCCCCATTACCCAGCCTACTGCACTGCAGCATTAGCATGCGGGTCCTGATGACTCTCAGGGTGAGTCACCAAGTGTAACATATCACAGTGCAACCAAAGCTTTAATAAACAGGGCTCTGGGTTTTTTTAACTTGATCTCTATTTCCATAAGAAAAGCTTTCTGTTATTACTGTGCATGTACTTGTCAAATCAGAATATTCACAGGGATATTCTCTACTCCCAATCACTCAATAACTTATAAGGAATGCAGAGCAGACAGGAAAGCTGGGACACCTGGGTCCTGTGTCTTGGAGCACAAGCAGAGCAATGCAACTCTGAGTGAATGTACTGCATATCTCCCATGGGGAGGTTTTCCAGCCTGCTTCAGACTTATCCCTGCTGCCATTAAACCTTCACAGCACTGGGCAGCTCTGCACCTGCACTGTACCAGAGCCAGTGGTACTTGCCACCTATTTTGCCAGCAAGGGTAACTGGCGTTCCCCAAGCTCATCCACAAGGTCAGACTCACCCACCAAAGAAGGAGGAACAGCATCTTCTTGTCAAAGAGAAAAGAATTACAGTTGAGCTCTGTTGGAAAGGTCCCTGGAAGATATCTCTATTCCTCAAAGGATGTACCACCTTTCCCACTGAGCAGTAACCACGACCTCACACCACACTGCTGATGTGGGTGTTGTGACATTGCTTCTAGCTGGAGTCCAGTGTAACAGCCACTGATGTAGTGATTTTCTGCAGTCTCCTCACGTCTCCAACCATCCATTCAATGTGGCCTGCCTCAACTTGGAATGGAGACAGAGAAAAATCGATATTTGACCTATCTTTTGGTGACATACCTGACATACCTCTCCTCAAGACTTCTATCATATTTGTTTATCTCCAATGAGCTAATGTTTTCCACATTTTCTAATCAATATCAGCTAGGACATTAAAAAGGTGCTGAGCAAGATTATTCAAAACTGATCCAAATTAATCAATGAAGACAGCTAGACTACAAAGAAAGTTATTACTATCACAGTACTGGAGAGAAAGTGGGGAATGCTGGGCCAGGCTCATGTTTTGGGAGTTTGCTTTTTGACTGCACAACTAAGGTCCTTGGGGCTGGGCTTCAGTGATACCTCCAGAAATTCCTAATGCTCACAATCATGGAATAAATATGGTAGGCAGTGGAGATCCAGAAGTAAAGGTTCATAGTAAGAGCTGATTTGAAAATTGGTTTCAGGAAGTGCTGGAAGATTGAGGAGGTGAAGGGATTGATGCTGGGATCTGTTCTGGAAACCCAGGGAGAAGAACAGAAGTGAGGAAAAGGAGAAATGGGGACAAGAGGACATGGTCCATCCAGGGTGAAACCCAGATTCCCCAGAGAGGGTCAGAGGGTCCATCCAAAGGGCATCTCCACCTGGGCCCTCAAATTATGCAATTAGATTAGTTGCCTTCTGGCAACAAGCTGTGATAGGGGGCATCTGGGCTGCAGCTATGCCCTTAGAGTCTTGGCAGCCTCGTCCTGCCCCTGCTCTAGTTTTAGGAGAGGTGCAGGATGCCCTTCAGGGAACAGCATGGTGGCACAGGGACAGTGGGGTCCTGACACTGACACCATGCTGGAAACTTCCAGGGCTCCTGCAGGTCCCACAGCTGCCCCAGGGCAGAGGGTTTCTGCACTGCCAGAGGATGTAAAGACGTGTGTCCACTCCAGAGGAGTGGGGTACAGGGTACATTCAAACCCCTTTGCTACATTTGAGAGCCAAGGGCTTGGCTTGTGCATCCTTTTCAAGAAAAGTTCTTTCCAACACCCCAAGCTGAAGACTAGCAAAGGCCTGCTCTAACCCATGAAGCTGAAATGTGGAGATTCACAGATAAGGCTCAAAGCATGCTCTGACATCCCAGCACCACACGGGGTCTGTGGTGTTGCCTGCTGATGAGCAAAATTTCTGTCCCAGCTCTCTCCATGCCCACTTCCTCTAGTATCTGCCCCCAGCCCTAGTCTTTCTGCCATAATCCCTCATCCGAGGCTGAATTTGAAACTCTGCCTTTGAACTGGTTGGGTTTTTTTTCCTCTCCCCAGTCAAAATTGCAGCATCTTAAACCTCCTGAGGGTAAATCTCTCAAAGAATCACAGAGGCATTGCTGTGCAGTGCCTGCTAAAACCCAGCCTGACTCACCCCGCAGCATCCCTGACACACTGCACAGGAGGACACATCCTTTGGATGTCTCACTCTGGGTGTCACAGCCATTCCTTCTGTTTCCTTCCACCAAGCAGAGGCAAGTTCTCTCCCTGTGACTCAGTAAGGACTTTATAAAATTATATTTTCTGCTCAAGGGGATTGGTTTTTGCCTGGAGTAAAAAAATTACCATAGTCAGAGGTCAGAGGCAGGACCCCTGGTGATCTGACCCAAAGCTCCCTCCAACTGTGCTGGATGTACTCTGCAAAAGGTGAACAGCAAGGAAATAACAGTCTATTTGGATGGTGAAGGCCTCTAGTACAGCATATAATCCTTTCAGACATCCTAAATCAGGGGAGATAAGACTACATGAGGGAGTGAGAGCTTCAGGCTCAGGCTTTACCGTCCAGCAAATCCTGAAACAAGTTCTGATAAGTCTAGGCTTTGGGAAGCAATTTAGGAATGAGCTGTCCCTAACAGGCAGGGAGAGGCTGGGTAGATCAGGACTTGAATTCAGAGACAAGGTAGCTATAGGGACTGCCTGTAGGGAACAGCCCCTGGAGAAAACCGTTCCCGGAACAATGCTGGGATTTACATTCGAAGAGAAATAGCTGATTGCCTCTGAGGGCCTTTTTGACATTCATGGAATGCTGACAATCAAGGGATCAGGATATGGGAGGAAACAATGGCACTGCTTTGTTGGACAGTGCAGATAAAACCTCTGGGAGTAGGGTTAGTTGTGAAAAAGGCTGTAGCTTCTTAGAAAAGAAGGGAAAGACTTGGCTTTTCCTTTGGCAAGACATATATAAAAGGATGAAAATAAACCTTAACTATCCCCCTGCCTTGGTCAAGGTCCTGTCCTGACCAGGCTGACCCACAAGAAATGGCAATATCTGAATTTCCTTCTGCTGTACAAATTAGAAAGTCTTTCACCTTCTTTGGATCCATCTTGGGCATCTGCACAGGGCACTGTAACACACTGACAAAACATTCCCAGAGAGTCTTTTTACGTCCCTACTAATTACCTATATTTTTAATTGCAGAAGGGAAATTTCAAATGCTACACAAAGAGAAAAATCTAAAAGCAGTTTAGTTAGGTGAAATAAAAATGCCCTGAAAGTATACATTCAGGTAGCAATAAAAAGACTTTTTTATCTTTGCTTAGAGGCATACAATAAAAGTATATTTTCAGTGCTTGGCTGCCACAAATAACTGTACTACAATTAGATGTGTGTATTATAAAATTGTGTGGGCGTGGTAATTATCACCCTTTGCAGCAGAATATATTTATACAGATCCTAAATTACACCAGAAAGAAACATCATTTGAGAAGTTTGAAAAAAAAAGACAAAAAACCCCCCAAAAAACAGGTTAGGAGGGAGGAGGATTAACCTTTCCATTTTATTTTTGGGAAGTATTCTATGAAAAAGTAGGAATACATCACGTGTTGGGCTAGAAATGGGTAACTATGCAGTCAGAGTAGGGGCTGTGAGAGGCAGCCTGTATAGGTCTCCATTTATCAGAGGAGTGTGTAAGTGTGTGTGTTTGTATGTGTGTGTGTGTGTGTGTGTGTGTGCACGTGCCAGGCAGGGCCATCACAGAGCTGTTCTTCCTGCTGCACGCTGCCTAAAATTCCTCTGGCTGTAAACTGTGCCTGATGCTGGAATCCAGAGCTCACTTTGGAGGTACAGCCATGAAATACAGCTCATACATGCATAACTAAGATGAGAATCAAGCCTGCTCTGTGCAGCATCATCTCCCCTTTTGGTAGGGCTGTATCTCCAAATACTTCTTCAGCACATGGAAAAATCACAGGTGCAGCTGCGGAGGATGGATGGATCCAATGCCCACACACTATTTTGTCCAAGAATCTTCCTTGCTTCCTAGCATTTCATTTCTAACCTTGCATTTGGTTTCCAAATGCAAAAAGTCCTTGATCTTATAATCTACTCACTGTGTAGTCTGAGATTGTTTTCATATGCTGTAGTGCATACAATGGACACAGATGAATCCATCACAGCTTCCACCTTTGCCTCTACTGTGATTTTTAGGAAATTCTCTTTATCCCAAAGATAAATAGAATCTCCTTCTATTACATGTGGATCCATCACATTTATCTCTTATGTAAGACTACTTAAGAACTTGCTTGCAACCTCTTAGCATCTGCCTAAAGCCACTAAGGCTCATTGCAATGAAATGGAGCTTGACTGGGAGCTTTTTATTATTTGGAATTCAATATTCCCAGCTTGCATATTATATTTGCAGAAGCCTTGTGAAGCTTTATAAAAAAGCTGTCACATATATTCTATTTTGATAGGCCTATTTTCATTGTGTTTCCAACTCTATTATTTAAAAAATTTTCTAGCTTGGTCTCCCAAATACCACTTTCAGGCAATTTCTTCTCCTAATTTGATGAGCATTTACTCTCCCTCTCTCTTACTTTTTACACAGCTCTGTTCAAATTTTCTAAGAGGTCAACTTAGAGGGCAGAACATGTTTGCTATAACTGATGTATTTTGGATTTTCTTGGCTGTGTAAATGAAATTAATATATTATCCTTCAGCCATGTTGTATTGACTCTCCATCTGTTGAAGGCTGTAGTCTTATTTGGTCACAGTATTGTTTGTGTGAATACAGGGCCAGAGGTTAGCAAGGTCATGACTTCACTACAATAGCACTGTCTTGGTGTGTCTCATTTCCTCCCTTGCTCATCAGTGTTTTCAAAGGACTGTGAATGCCGGTCTGATGAAACAGAGTTGTCTGCAAATTCAGGATGGAGCAAGACAGATCATTGACTGGTCCTTGTGACGATACCACACAGCAGGATAATACCATTGATGGAAGTTTTTTAGGGCATCCTTGAACTAATTCACAACACTACTGCCCTGTGCTGCTACGAGAGCTTCCTAAAGGCACACTTTTATATGATGCCCACAGCAATGCACCATATTAAAAAGATCAAGACCAGTGCATATCTGTGACAGCCCTACCACCAGCAGAAGCCAGTGCTGCACCAGTGCCTCTCTCAGAGGCCAGGGGAAGGTTTACAAAGCATGCAGGAGTGGTTGTGCTTTCAACCTTCCTCAGGTTACTGGCCCTGTGTGACACTTAGGACACACCTGGCTGATGAGATTTCAGGTCAGGTGTTTGGGTTGCAGGAATCATCTTAAATCACATTAAATCAGCAATCCCAGCAACACTTCCAATCAGTAATTTGTCAAGGCAACTTTTCCAGCTTGCATAGGAAAGATTTTCCTACCTACCCTGAGCAAACACCATGCTTCTTACAGTGACACTGATCGGGCAGGGGACAGATCAACACTGTCCACAGGGCTCTGGGCAGATCCAGCAAGTCTAGGGACTTTTTTCATGGTGAGATATATATTGGAAGAATCAGTAGTGCTGTGAAAAGAGTGTGAATGCTGAAGATGCAAGGAAAGAAAAGGAACCAAACAATATCATCAACCCGTTCAGTCTCCACAAGAACAGCTATAACAGTAAAGTCTCAGACTACAAGCTGGTGCTACAGTGAAGCACCACTTCCAAATCTATCAGAAAAGTTGCACCTGTTGATCAGCCTTGAAGGCTTTAGAATGAACCAGACAGATGAACATCCCACCACAAAAACCCACCAGGCTCTTCTCACACCAGTGGAGGTGCTACAACAACCAACAAAGCATGAAGAAGCCTGAGGAGCTACATGTCCTAATATTAAATTGAACATAACAGTACAACAGCAAACTCCTGATTAGCCAACTCCTAAGAGCCCAAACCAGTGTGCCAAACCCTGGGTGTCGTCCATTTGGCATGTATGGGGATGCAGAAGATCTCACTGGGGTCGGCACAGTTATAACTGCTGCTCAGAGGTGATTGTTCATAGAATCATAGAATGTCCTGAGTTGGATGGGACCCACAGGGATCATCAAATCCAACACCCAGCCCTGCAAAAGACCATCCCCACGACCACACCAGGTGCCTGAAAGCATTGTCCAAATGCTTCTTGAACTCTGCCAGGCTTGGTGTCGTAACCACTTCCCTAGTGAGTCTCTTGTCCCTGACCACAAGCCCCTCCCTTGGACAGAAAAACTTCTTCCCAACTCAAAGACTTTCTTTTCCCGGGCTTCATGATTGTTGGGTCTCAGATCTTCCACATCCCACAAGCTACTCCCTTCTAGACACCTTCAACTTTGCCAATTTGTAGCCTGTCCTGTACAGGTCCAAAAGGCTCATAATTGCTTTTTCAAGGATTTAAGGTCATCCAATCTGCCCCACTGACTACTCCAAATCAAAGAGCCACACCAGTACTGCCTAGATTTAGCCTACATCTATTTTTGGAGCTAGCTTCTTCCTGACATAGATCATAAGTATCAGAGCATCCATCCCAACCACACAAAGGGCCCACAGATGGAGCAGCACAGCACACAGCAGTCTGCTTATAGAGGCATTTGGGAATCATAGAATCATTTAGGTTGAAAAACACCTTTAATATCATCAGGTCCAACTGTTATGAAGCTGGGTACATCCACTCTAGTGGCAGTGCAGTTGGGTCCCTATCCCTAGATTCCCTGAGTATCTACAGTTGTTTCAGGGCCAGGGAAGCTGTTTTGCTTTGTGATGTAACACACATTTATAAGATATTCTTCTGGAATATATTTACCCTTTTCACCAAGATAAAAAAAAAGGGAAAAAAAAGCCTAAAGTATTAGTAATATGCTCTACAAATAATTATGTAAAAAACAAACAAACAAAAAAATCAAAAAACCCTTGAAAATGTGTAGTTTTATCTCAGTTTTCCCTTTTCTGCTTTTACTTGAGGTTTTGATGGAAGGCAGATTTTTAAAAAAGGCATCTTCTTTCCTTGAAATTTTCCATTTTTAACTGAAAAAGAACAACCACTTCAAAAGAGAACATGAGCAGTCAGCCAAAACCCTTGAGATTTTTCATTGGTGATTTCAGCAGCCCCATTTTGGGGGTTCATTTTTTCTATGTTGATGAAAAAATCTGTGCACAAATGTTTTCCCTAGTCAGTTTTGAAAATTAAAATTAGAAGTTCCTGCTTATTTTATTGCCTTTTTTTTCCTCCAATGAGCCCTTCTCACCCAGGTTTACTATTTTTATATTGAGTCCCAGCTGCTAACTAAGCCTTGGCTTAGTGATCTTACTGCAATGATGAGGCATTTCCATTCCTGATTTCTAGCATATGTTGCACTTAATATAACACTGCCCTTGTGCACCAGTTACCCCGGAATAATGGCTGTGCCAGTGATAGAACAGTGCTATAGTCCTGTGAGAAAAGCCGTGGCGTGAAACCTGTGCCAATATGCAGATGTCACAGTTAATAGAAAAATAGTGGATCCTTGAAATATGTAGAGAGGTATTTTTTTTCAATGTATACAGAAATATGTTTGATACTGCAATGAAAGCTTCTTTTTTTAGATTTCTCTTAAATCAACTTGGAAAAAAGTAGCTGCAAAAGAGCCAAGACATAATGATGAAAACCTGAACAATTAATTCCGGGGATGAGGCATCCACAGACTGAGCTGATTATTTTTTCTTTCTTAGGTCTGTAGCCTGGACTAAATGATTGCAAAGACCAAGCTCTTGTGCAGGATTTATGGGACTTTATCTTTCAAAGAGTAAGAGACACTACACTGCAAGAGCTGCCTTTTGCAAGGTGTCTTACAACTTCTGCTTTGGGAAACGAGAGCAGAACATCTGAAAACAGAAAATAAGCAATGGATTTGAAACCACTGTTGGGCATAATTAGCCATAATTATTTGCTGATCTCTGATACTTTGCATGATGCCATGAGCAGTGTCACTGGAGATTTTATAATGGCTGCATTCTGCAAGTTGCTGAGCTTCCTTCACTCCTGTAGATAACAGGCAAGGCCACACCAGCCCCACCAGTGACCTGGCTGGGTTCTGTGCAAGTCAGGCCTCATGATTCAGACACATTTTTGCTTTATTCCAGGAAAGATTTAGCTGAGCAAACAGCTTCTGGGCCACAAGGTGAAGATTTCAGGAAGAGCTGAAGCAGAGCATCTTCTTGCCCTGGGACCCAGCCCAGACAACCTTTGGGAAGGTGCAAACTGGAATACTTCCAGTCTTCTGGGTGGTTTGACTAAATCTGCACACCAGATCTAGCAAGTGAAATCTACCGTAAAACCCAGCTTTTGGCTGTTGTAGAAGTTTTTGAAAACGAGTGTTATCTCCCATCCACACAGTGCAGGAGAGGCAAGACAGGCAAACACAGGGGTGGGAGCACTTGCAGAAGGAGCAGCTTTCTGTGCTGCAGGAGTAACTGTTTCTGCTTCCAAGTAAGTCAGAAATCAAAAAGAAATTCTACCCAGGAGATAAACAGTGCATTACATAAGACTTCCTATAAAGTAAATTGTCATCAGATTTACTGCAGTCAGAAAAAGGCTGTTCTGTCTGTTGGCATAAAATATGTACTAGGTTTTAAGAGGCTAGTGAGAACGAAGGAAACAGTATTTTTTGAGTTCCTTGTCCTAGAGCTTTCTGTACAGGGACCTATCTAGCTTTGGAGCAGAAACAATTTAAAATATTTTTTTAAAAAGAAGTCATAAAATAGTATAAGATATAAATCTGAAGCAGGAGGTCTTGATTAATTTTGCTTGTATGGGTAGTATTAAAACAAAACAATAAAATCAGATTTAATATTCCACAGTGGATTCTGATCATTTGTTGTTTGTTTTTCTCTCAAAGCTGTAGAAAAAGCTAAAATATCAAAGTCCTTTTCAGAATTTAAGTTCAAATATTATTTAAACCGTGAAAGATCTTATTTTAACATCATTAGAAACAGCTTGCTTCGAGGCTGTTTGGCATAACTGCATCAGATTATAGTCCTTGATGCCTACTACAAATGGGTGTTTGTGAGTTCATTGCTCTTATCATCCTTTTTGTGGGTTGGGCTTCATACCAGGAATGTATCTCCTATGATGCCTCTATAGGACAAAACTCAGTCAAAGCAGAAATAACAGTAAAGGAGCCAAGTTTGTGCAGACCCAATTCAACAATGTTCGAAAAAAGGTGCTTCAGTTCGGTTCAACAAACCAAATATCTTTATCTGGATCAAAAAATACCATTTTAGACTTTTTTTTTTCACCTCATGGATTTTTTTTCCTTACACTAAATTTTCCAGAAATTGTGCATCCAAACAAAACCAAAATGCACAAGTACTTACCAAGTCTTATGGACAGGAATATTGCATTTAATCAAAAGATCATTAAGAAAAAACACCATTATACAAACTGATAATCTCAATTCTTTGTCCTTTAAACTTACAGTTTCCCGTAAATCACACAAAAGTCTCAACAGACAGGAAAGACAATGACTCTTGATTGGAAAGACAAGGAGGCCAGTCAGTAAATTCAGATCACAATTAGCACCAGCTGTAACCCAAGCGAACTCCCCAATTTAATGGTTCACAGGAGAACACATACATACAGTAAAAGCTACCAACCAAATCAATTCCAAAGCCTTCCCCCCAGATTCCCCTCCTCCCCCAGGTCCTTCAGACAAAAGTCTATTTCCCTCCATAGCTGTTAAAAATATTTTTAGAGCTCTTCAAATACGGAAGGCAGAAAAGGAAATAAAAAAACAATAGAATTTGACACAAAAGCACCCTTCTCATTAGGACTTTTTAAATAGCATCAGAGCTCATTGAATTTCATGCACTAATAATATTCCTGCACAATCCAAGGCAAACCAGTCAAATCTAAATCTATCAGATTTTACAAGCAAAGGAATATTGCCAAGTTCTAATATTTCTCCTGCATTCATTGTCAGAATGGGGTATGGAGTCTCTTCCAAAATCCAGATTTCCTTTTTTTTCAAATCCCTTTTAAATCTACTACTCCATGATGATAAAAAAAAAAAGGAGTTAAAAAGGAAGTTAAATCTCAGAACAACATCTATGCAGGATTCTCAGATGGACAGCGTTTTGGGAGTGAAGCTGGCTTTAGCACAGCAATCAGCCAGGATTTGAGATTAAAAAGTAGCTAAGACCCTACCAGACAAAGCCTTTGGGCAGATAAAGCTGCCTGTGACAATAATAAAGCCCCCAAAGACACAGAGGCATGTCTGAATCCTTGGCCAGTCAACAGCTTGGTGTTGACTCTTCAACTGGGAAAAAGCAGCCAGGGAGGCTGGTGCCACTGAAATCAGTGAGACCACTCACAGGCTTGAAGCCAAACATGAGATGTTGGTCCCTCTATTGCTGCTGGACTTGGTCCCTCCTGCACAAGCACTCAGATTCACACAGCTACTTGCAGAGACCTGCAGTCTCAGCCATCTCCAAGCAGCCTTGCTACAACTGCCAGCAAAACTGTGGTAGGAGCTGCACAAGGTGCTGTGGCTGTGTGAACAGCTGCCTGGTGTGTGTGTCTGTGTGTGTAATACATTTTCATTCAATGGCTGGTGAATATAAGCGATAAGGAGGAATAAAGCCTGTAGTTAGAGCTCATTTTGTATGGCACGGTATGTCTTGGGGGTTTTATGGGTTTAATATATTCGCTGCTCATGCTGGATCTCAGCACAGACCTCCAGATGAGAATATCTACTTGAGATGCAGGTTGCACTACAACTCATTTATAATGAATATAACAACTTGTGAAGTGGATTTAGAAGTCATTGAGTTATAGATTATTTGGGTAAACGGGGCACAAGCACTGCAGCAAGAAACCCATTTAAATATTAAGGAGAGCTATAAACTGAGAAAAGAACTGATGACAGGGTAATATCATGTCAGAACATGCCCTCCAGAGAGGGACCTCTACTGTGTATTGATCTGAAAGAGCTCCAGAAATCATTCTGAAAACCCATAAAGCTCAGACATAAATGCAGTGAGAAAGGTGAGCTGCAAAGACCAGCAGAGAGATGGGATACAAAAGCTGGACCAAACCCTGCCAGCCTTATCTCATGAGCAATCCCACAGTGGGTTCCCCTGGTCTGTAGCATTCCCATCGACCCAGAGTTAATCAGTGAGTAGGAGTGGAAGAGTCATTCCTTTGGACTGAAAAACCATTTCTCGAGGATTTTCACCCTCTTTGTATCAATTCCATTACTGTCCACAGGCAACTTCCTTGGTCTAAAATAGCGTGTTTCCGGAGTGGTAAAAAGATGCCTTGTAGGCATCTCACATCCAAGGGTTCAACTGGCATGGAATAAGGACCACAGGACTAACCCTTGGCTGGAAATACCATATCCAAGGCAAATCCTGAGCTATAAACTGCCAGCTGGACCAAGCACATTTGGGATGCTATTAAGGCAAGGGTGAAGCCTTATTGGTTTCAATCTAATACTGGTGGCAGGAGTAATGAGATTGAACAACACTACACAGTGCTGAGAGCTTTTAGAGAGATGCTGAGAACACTCTGTGCCTCCTGAAATTGTACAATTTGTGGCTGCTCCAAAGCCACCCAGCAAAGCAGAGTCTGATACACACAGCCAGAAAAGCATAAAGGGTTTCATACACAGCAACTGAGATGCATAACCTGAATACAGCCATTGCCAGTGGTCACCATTACTTGCTGCAGCACTCACCTAATCCATATGTACCCACCCGGGGAAGCAGGCTCTGACAGAGGACTGAAAAGCAGAAGCCTGTACAGAACAACCAGGAAAGGAAAAATTAATGATAACTACTAGTCATCCAGTATTTCTACTGCTGGTTCTTTCGAAATGTGCCCACAACATAAGCAGCAAACAGGCTTTTCAGACTTGATTGGTGCACCAACTGCATTTAGTCCATGAAAGTTTCAGGGCCCCTCCAGGTCAGGTTGTGTGATTCAGCAGGAACAACTCAGCAAGAGAGGTGAGTACCAGCCAATTCAAGGGCATGTAGCTCCTGAAAAACAAGAGGTTCCTGTTTGGCATGCAATTTGAAATACAAAAGCACTGTTACAGTCACTTATTTCGAGTTTGTCCTCTTCCCTCCCTCCTGCCCTTGTTTAGAGAATGCTCTCCCATTTTTTGCAGCATCAGGGAAAACAATCTGCATCTGGCTGACGGGGCCAGAAGCACCCGGCACCACCTACATGAGGCTGGCAGTTGCTTTTAGCACGAAAATTGAAGCATGCTCTTTGGATGATGAAGCACTCTACCCAACTGAAAAAATGCTGAGGAGCAAAATTCAGGGTGAAGTGCAGGAAACTGTGAAGGTGTGAACTGTTGTTCAGTGAGCACAAAGGGAAACACGGTCCCAGTGAGATGGGGACTGGGGAGAATGAATTAACTCAGTCTCAGTGCTACACCTAGTCTTATACAATTTATGGCACGACATTATAACCGGTAATAACAATCTAATGGGAGGGCATAGCTGGCACTTCTGAAACTCTTGGATCTGAAGGTCACCCGTTTTATCATCGAGACAATCTTCTAAAAGCACCGTTGGCGTGAAGCATTAACGGGGAGATGATCAAGGCATTTAATCTAAAGCCTTTTATCCACAGCAGTCTGCGGTGGCGCATCAGGCACCTGAAGACTGGGACGCCTCACTGAGCAAACACGGCGTGGTGCTGGCCCCCGAATCAAATAGCCCAGACATCCAGGAAGGAGCTTCGTGCTCCATTACTCCTCATGGGCTGCCATCTGGGGGGGCGGCCGGCGGAGCGGCGCGAAGGCGAATTCCTGCGCACACAGCTCCGACCAGAGCGTCTGCCGCTCCTCCACCCGGGCCGTGGTACAGCGGAGGCACCACGCCAAAGGGGTGGCTTTTATTAGGGCCAGACCTCTCCTACAGCAATTAGTGGGCAAAGCCTAATAACAGGATTAATTAGGATATTGCCAGAAGAGACTAATTGTCTACTGCAGGACTGACTCGAAACCGCTTCTTGGCCGAAAGCTTCTCGGGGACTTGTGTGAGAGCTCTACAAGATAAATGCAGGCACAGACATAGAATGAAGGTGAGAAGGAAAAGCACAGAAAGGAGCTGTGAAGAGAGGGAGGGGGAAAAAAAAGCTCTCCATTCACGGGACTTTTGAACTCCTCAGTTTAGGAAGGATGTCGAGGTGCTGGAGTAGGTTCAGAGAAGAGCAACAATGCTGGTGAAGGGACTTGAACAAAAGTCCTATGAGGAGAGGCTGAGGGAGCTGGGGTTGTTCAGTGTGGAATAGAGGAGGCCCGGGGGAGACCTCATCACATTCTACAACTCCCTGACAGGAGGTTGTAGCCAGGTGGGGGTTGGTCTCTTTTCCCAGGCAACCATCAGCAAGACAAGAGGGCATGGTCTCAAGTTGTGCCAGGGGAGGTTTAGGTTAGATATTAGGAAGAAATTCTTTACAGAGAGGGTAATCAGGCATTGGAATGGACTGCCCAGGGAAGTGGTGGATTCTCCATCCCTGGAGGTTTTTAAGATGAGATTGGATGTGGCACTCAGTGCCATGGTCTGGTGACTACAGCAGTGTTGGATCAAGGGTTGGACTTGATGATCTTGGAGGTCTTTTCCAACCCAGCTGATTCTATGATTCTATGATTCTTTATAAAGTCTACGGACAAGGTCCCACTGAGCCTTGCCAAATAAAGACAAACCAACACCAACAGATGACACAGCTCCCTCTCTGATAATATTTCATGAGTTCCAGAACCCACAGTTTTCTAATGGATGTGAATTATTTATATTTGAATTATCACTGAAGAATAACAAAACAGCACTGCTATTTTTCCCCTCAGCTGTTACACTAATTCCTTTCAGGCCAGAATTAGAAACATGCTAAATACAATTAATCTAATGCTTTACATTCTGTGTTTTACCTTTTACAGCCACTTCAACTGAGGAGACACATTACTGCCTTATTAAAAAAACAAAAGCATTGCTTTCTGCAGGGCTTTTTGCATGTACAGAAGCAGAGATGTATATACACAAACTGAACTTTTATTGCTCTTCCACTTTATAAAGATCCAGGGATTGGAAATTACATTGCACTTTAGCAATGGGAACTACTGGATATTCCTTTTCTCCAAGATAATAAAAATGAGATATTCAGTTAGAGTTACATCCAGAAAATCTGGTCCTTAGCATTTTGCTGTTGCCCTCGGGTTATGAATTAGAGATGTCCTAAGACAGTAATACAATTCCACAGTACATCCGTCTCAGTCCTGCATGGCACTGCACGGGAAAAACACACTCCAGTTCCATACAGAGCTGTGAAGGTTTTCAGAAACATTCTTCATTCCAAACTGTGGCAAGAGGCCAGCACTTCAAACATTTTTGGTTACAGTGAAATCCCCCAGGACCTCAGTTTGGAAACATCAAAGCACAACATGCTCCCCAGCATTCTCCAGCTGCTAGTCTGGCACCCAGCAATGAAACTGTAGCTGCTGCGGATTAAAACTGGCATGGTTTCTCTCTCACCTATTCCTTGGAAACAGTTTAAAATCCATTGTTGCTGCATCTTCAAAGGCCAGTACCTCTGAAAAGCACATCACAATCCTCAAGTGTGAATCAATGTCTTTGAACTTTGATGACTGGGGCCAGTGCCTTGTAGGCTGGTGGGGTGCTTAATCCCACCTGAGATTCATGGCTCAGCAGGCTGATAAGAAGCCAGACAGGTGAGCTGTCTGAGAAGCTGCCAGGACTTCCTCAGATGAGTATAGCCTTGAGAAAGACCTCCAAGAAAAGTCTAGGCCCTTGAGGAAGTACAATTAGTCACTAAAAGCTCACTGTCATCCTTGTCTCACCCACACCAAGTGACTGCAGCAAATCCACCAGGGGGAATTACACACTATCCAGTTTCCTGTTATTGTGACACTGCAAAGAGCTCAGGTCACACTAATTTCTGCTTAATGTTTACTGTCCACAGCTTTTAGCAGCAAGATTTATCTTACCAGGTGCATACAGCTTCCCTGGAGGAAGAACCTGTGCTAGCACCAGTCAGGTGTGACATGGAGAAAGATCTAATCCAGGACAAGGCAGAGAAGGGAAGAAGACAAGGAGAAAACAAGTGGAGAGTAGTGGAAACTGATAACAGCTAGATGTGAGAAGGAAAAATCTGGAATAATCATAAGAAAATTCTTCCAGTTGGCTGGGAGTTGCCATTCCCTCCTGAAGGGCATATGATAAAGTAACTGTGTGTAAGGGCAGCACTCACTCTGGCTTCCACCATGCAGAATCAGCTGTTAGAAGAAACTCTGTTTCAGGATTGGAAGAGAACTTGCCAGTCTCTCTGCCCAAGCCTGACACTAGGACCCGATTCCCTGGCTCGCAGGAAGGCTGTTGAATAAATACAGAATACTCACTCCATCACCTGAGCAATGAGGCTTCCCAGCAAGCTGAGCAATTGCTCTCCATCCTGACAACCAAGCCAATTGCTAACCATCCCTCACCACAAAAGTTTTGTTAACACTGCACATTTGGGCTGCTGGATAATCACATGTTCTCCATCTCTTTTATTCCTTCTTTCACTTATCCGTGTCAATATTTCATTGAGTTACAGCAGTTACTCTGTTCTGCCTTCACCTTTTCCCCCCTACAACCAGCATTTTACTAAAATTACCTATTTGTTTATTCCAGTAAAGTTTTTCCTTACTATGAAGCCAGGCAAGAAGGAAAAATAAGCATAATTTAGAAAAATTTGAAATTTCTGAAATAGATGACAGCTGAGAAAAGACTGGCATGTTAAATCATACCACTTCACAAACACCCTACTCTCATTTAGGCTTGACAGATGCAAATGCCAGCCAGGTACTACCTACTAGTAATGCTGTCGTTATTTATGCAAATACATAATACAAAATCCTTTTTATGTACATTAGCCACCTGGAGAAGAGTGGATCTCTAGCTGCTTTTTTTTCCACAGTTTTTCATTTATGTCATATACAGGGGTGGGAGGACAGGCTTAACACCTTCTTCAGGTTAAATAGCTAAGAGATCATCAAATGCTCCTAAATCATGTCACAAGTTCTGCCAGTGCCCTGTCCTGAATAACATATATTTTTTTATGCAACCATGAATCAAAAATACCGACTGAAATATCAGGATAAGGGTGGTCTATAGGAAAGCCAGTCTTTGCAAATGTACAAGGTATAAAAATGCCTACCAGACAAAATCAGAAACTGAAGGAACTTATCCATTTATAAACCAGGCAAAAAATCACATTCAGCGCCAGATTGAAATTCAAACTGAACAGGAGGTTTCAAGCCAACTGCCAGGTCCACCAAGAAGCAACACCTTCTGCTCCACATAACAGACTCCTGGTTATATTGGCAGGCGCAGAGAGATCTGCTTTGGGCACGGCACTAAGGTCACGGCGCCAGTTGACTGAAGGTCACTCTGAACACAATATACCC
This sequence comes from Pseudopipra pipra, assembly GCF_036250125.1. Classification (NCBI taxonomy): domain Eukaryota; kingdom Metazoa; phylum Chordata; class Aves; order Passeriformes; family Pipridae; genus Pseudopipra; species Pseudopipra pipra. Next base: position 57,822,226 of record NC_087554.1, read on the forward strand.
CAGAGACTTTGGTTATCTCAGCTGAAAATTGCAGGGAGTGGAAGGATGGGATGGTGAAATGCTTCAAATAAAAAGATCTCCAAGTTTCAGGTTTTTCACTGAAGTAAAATTTTCTATTAGGAGAATTCCCAGCTGCAGTCTGAGACCCAGAGGCTGCCCCTTGCTCACAGTGTGGTTCACTCAAACAAGCAGCTTACGAACCATGGTATTTTCTTATTCAGTGTGTGAATGCCAAGAAAATACTCGGTCAAAACTGGTTGTTTAGGAGATGGGAAATTGGATTTCTGCTCAGAGCTTTGTGGAGGATACCTTGCACAGGGAGGAGGGAATGGGAGCTTGTGAATAATGCCTTACACTGGGAGAAGGGAATGGAGTCCTGTCCAAGAAAATGAACAATTAAAAATGCAGGGCCGAGGAATTCAACAGTATAAAAACAGGCAGCATTTTCTCTCTGACACAAGGGGTTCCTGCCACTGGGACAGTCCATATGCCAAAGGGGGATATCTCAGAAATCCAGCCCCGGGGGCCAAGGATTTGTCAGGTTCTGAGCCCTTCTGTGTGAGGCACTGTGCAGTTTACAATAGCACACATAAACCCAGCCCATACCCCAAAAAACTTGTAGAGTGTTTAAGATGCTGTAATTAAGTAGTTAAAGTAGCAAGAGGGAAAAAGGGGGGGGGAAGGGAAAAGACAGGTCTTAGGTTTCCTATCTGGAGTGATACTGTGCCACCCAGACACCCCCTCACCAAAACCTTTATCTCCCACCTCTCTCCCTTTTTTAGCCCCATGTGCAGGTGAAACCAGTTAACCTGTGTAAGGCTGACACAGAGGACCATTCCCCATCATATCACATCACTCAAAGGGCTTGGGAATGAGAAAACAGATCCCTAGGTCTGCACCCAATTCTCATTCTGATTCTCCCTGTACAACTTTCTATGGAAAAAACTTGAGACTTTGCATAGGTAAACACTTCCTAAAAGAAAAACCCAAGGACCTCAGGATGTGTCCTAGGGATGACAGAAACCTATGGCATATAAAAGTGGGAAGATCCAGTTCTCTGTCTTAAGCTCTATTTGCAGTTGTACAGCTTTAATGGAATTGTTCGAGCTCCTTCTTCTCAAGGTATACACCAATAACTCTTGATAATTATATCATTCATTGGAGGAATGTCCCAATGTTTCAGACAGCTCCCCACAAAATGTAGGAAGAAAACAGCACACTTGCTCTCTCCACTTTCCTGTTAATTCCAATCAGTTGCATGCTTTTCTCAGGTCACTCAGGTTTGCTGCTGTGTGGGTAAGAGAAGTGCTTGTAGAGGGACAGAAAGATGCTTGATGTGTCCTGAGAACTGCAGGTACTTTCCACGCTGACAAGCACAGCCAAAAGCCTTGGGGGCAGCTATTAGGAGAACCACAGGTTTATGCCTGCAGCAAGCTGTGGCTGTTCCATCCCAGGAGCCTCAGAGATGCCAAGACTGAGCCAATATAAAATCTACCCAAGAGAAACGTATCTCAGAGCAGCAGCTCCAGTGCCGTGAGCTCCACAGGGGCAAGTAGGGCAGCAACCAAGTCCAAAATCCCACACACGACCCCTCCAAATGTTCAGTTGGGACTGCCAGGCAGTGCCATGGCCAGGTCCTGAGGAGGTGTAATCTCTGGAGAGTTGCTCAGTCTTTTACCTGTATGGCCCCTTGTGAGACCTCATGGTATTCATCCCTGCCCAGGAGATGCTTGTACACTGATAATGTCAAGACTTGGGCTAGCAGGAGCAGGGGCACACAGTATCTAGTGAAATTATGACTGCAGCAAGTAAGAGCAAATGTTAGCGTGCTAAACACTGTACATAAACATATTCAATACAAAATCCTGAATATACAGGTTGTGAAATTGTATATAGGACATTAACTACATAGAATACCAAATCCTGCACTAGGTTGCCCCTTAGATTGCTAAACTGTGTCAGCTCCACTGCATTTCAGACGCACTCAGATGAGGGCTCAGACAGGGATGTTTCCCTCCTACTCAGCAGTGTAGCCTATCCTCCGGGAAGAGTTCAGACAGAGGTATTCCTCACTGCAGGGAAAAGAGCAGCACATTTTAAACCTACCTCTAAATAACCCTGACAGTATCTCCAAAAAAAGGATTTGGCTTCCTTTGGCAGCAACTTCTGCTGCACACCCAGACGCTTTTTGTGCCCACCCTAGCGGGCTCAGCCCAGCCCAAAATCTGTCAGGGTGTCTGACAGAAGCAAATCCCAAAGAACAGTCCTTCACTTCTCCTCGAGATGCACAGAAAAATCCCTTCCTCTCTGTGATGCAAATTACAGTTCTCTCCACACCTTTCGCACTCCCTCCCCTCCGCTACCGTCCCTGAGCTCAGCTGCCACCAAATTTGACTGATGAAAGGTGACAGCTCTATTATATTAATTCCCCCCAGAAAACAGAGAAAAGTCTCACATGCTTTTCATATCGAACACATAACACATTTTAGAGTTTCTCTGCGTGCTCTGGCTTCTTTCTGCACGAAACGTGGCCGTCGAGCGGAGTGATCCCCAGACTGGGGGAAGCTCTTGTCAAACAAATGGCAGATTTTCACTTATTCCTGTTTTCATATTATGCACCCATGCAAGATCAAGTGTCCTTGTGCTATCTTTGGCTGATCCAGTACGATAGCTGCCTGCAGCTGCTCCAGTCTAATGGGCCCAGGTCTTGTCTGTGTGGCCTGAAAGGTGTGTTTGTAGAAGACAGCCTTAGGCTGTAGTGCTCCAGTACATGAACTCACACTGAAGTCCCTGTCTAATCAGAGCATTAACAAAAGCCAAAGCCCCAAATTTTCCCAATGTAGGAATCTTTTGTCTACAAATTGTCACACTGTATAAACTCAAATTAAAACACCTCCTGTAATTGCATCTTCATTTTAATGACAGCCTGCTTTCATTCTCACAGTCCTCTGCCCATTGCATCACTGTGGATGGTTTTTACAGCTTAAACACCGTCTTGATATCAGCTAATTGCACCAATCTGCGAAAAGTTTCTCCACATGACAGTAATTCCCAACAAACACTGTCATTTGATCTCATGTATCTCCAGTCTTTTTCTTTAGTACCCTTTTACAAAGCCTGTGCTATGGTTTGTCCCGATACTGTGCTCTGCTTGGCAGCAAAACTCCTTCTCCACGAGATTAACCACAAGGAAAGGATCTGGACGAAAGAATCCATCTCGCCTGATAAAAAGATTATTTTATTGCCAAAACTTTGCAATTTATTCAAGCCAGGGTGCCCTGAAGCAGGTGGTTGTCTCTAGTGTCTTTAGGAGTTAGTGGTTTCCCCCCACTGCATTTGCTTTCTAAGCAAGGTAGCTCACACAGCCCCCTGCCCCAGGCCAGGTCTTTCTTGAAGGGCATCCTCAAACTCACAGCCATCTTTTCAGCATCATCTCCAAGTTTCCAACCAAGCCCTCTGTCTCCAGAACAAGCTCAGTCCCGACAGAAGCAAAGCAAATGTCCTGAGGACACACAACCCACGTCAGAAAACTGATCGAGGCAGCCAGCTTTGTAATAAGCACAAGTCAGTCAGAAAAGCTGAAAACACTTGACTGTTGTCTTCTCCACCCGTGTACAAAGGAAGGAGCAAAGCTCCCAGACTCCCGTCGCAGCCCGAGGACTTGGAGGCACAGCGGGTCCCAGACGAGCCCCAGTGAACACAAGGCAGCAGGATACGGAAACTTCCCTTGGCAACCAGACATGCTTTTTACAAAAGCAGGGGAACTAACTGCATTTTGCCACTCCTCAGTTTTGGGCCAGTTCCCAAAGACTCTTTGTGCTGTGCCGGGCGGAGGAAGCTGACCACCCGGAGGAACAAAGGGCTGGGGAACAGCCCCGGCTTCGGGCTGGTGCCGCTCTCCTTGGCAGCAGACTCTTCCCTGAAAATCCCTACCAAGACTTTTCCTTTAAGACTTTGTCCAAAATCCTCCCCAGTTTGGGTGCTGCACACTGTTCAGTGGCCTGGGAGCCAGACCCTCCCTTACATTACTCTACTGGCCACAGCGGTAGGGAATGGCTTTACAGCAATTCCTGGGAAACTGAGAGCAAAAGCAACGGGTGGTCAGACATGCATCACCTCATTCACACAGTTTTTTGGTACAGGGTCCAGCCAGTGCTGCTGGATGTAGGAGTCAGACTCTGACAGAAGAGGATTATTTTAAAATCTAACAATGGAAGACTGTTCTTCTCATTACAAAGTGAAAAAGAGATTGAGAAAGGGAAAGTCTCTTCTGCAGTAGTTTCTTAGTCACGAGAGAGAATATGAACAGGTTTTGCAGGAGCAAAAGGGGAATTGGGGTCACCCCGTTACTCTCATCCAACACTTTGCTATGGAGAGCAGCTGCACATTTAAAGAGTGATTAAAATGGACGCACAAGCAGACACGCACATTTATTCGGCACTGTTCCTTGGGGCACTGCAGCCAGAAATCCCACAGAAGGGTGTCTCTCCCTTCCAGTGTGGCCCCTTACCCAGATGGGCTGGTCCAGGGAGCTTCATGGGTCCCCAAGCACACAGGAAAGCAGGGCTTCCCGAAATGATCAGTCTCTCTCTGTCAAACCGCATCTGTGGCACAGTAACACCTCCCAGCCCACCAAAGTAGTCCTTTGAGTGTGTCAATGAGACCAAAAACCTAGCAAAGAACAAGGCAAACTCATTAAGCTGTTTTTACAGCAAGGAGAGACCCTCCAAAGTAACTTCACGTGGCCAAAATGGCCAGCAAAAGGACAGCCTTCAACCGCCACCCATGTCTGCTGGCCTCAGAGGAGTAAGAAAATCTCAAAGCTTTTGGATGACAAACTGGAACATAAACGGAACATCTGCATCTAAGTCGAGCACAGAAGGCAGTGTGGGTGAGCAGAGGACACAGAAGCACAAATGCTTTCTGCCATGGCTCCAACACTGATGAACCACACAGCGTGTGGTAAGTCACTCCTATTTCCAGCCTACTCCAACACGTCTTGCTGTAGCAGGGCAGTGTGTGTACAGTGTCTGGCTGGAAGCTGGGTCTAACCTTAACTGGGGCAGGAGCTCACTTGAATTTACTGGTTCAGGAAATTCATCTGCCAGTGGGTTTACTAAGGAAGAAGGTACCACACACTCGGGTCATCTAAACCCACTTCTTTGCCAGGCCACTGTAGCGCCACCTGTGCTACCAAACCCAAGACTGAAAACCATGAAAACAAGTTTGTTGGCTGCCAGAAAAGTAGAACACTAGCAAACTCATGCACCATGGCCAGTGCACTATGTATGTGGAGGTTATTTCCTGGCTGTTGGGGAGATGCAGCTCTACTGGGATGGGGATTTTCCTCCCTGTCACACTCCTGTCTCAGGCCATGCAGCCACACCAGGCAGTGATAATGGGGGGGTGAGACTTTGCAGCCCTCTCTTTTTGGCCTCCTTGGAAGCCTGGGCTTGATATATTCAGTGTACCCTCTTTGTTTTCTCTATTAGCTACCTGGCATTAATCTGTGTATTATGAGTAGCAGTTCAGCCGCTGACTTGGACAAAGAAGTGGGGAAGAGCAGAATGGTGGTTTTTTCACAGCTGAGAGATCCCACATGCCTGAAGAATTTCCCGCTGTTGCTCTATTAGTAGCAGTAGGAGTGAGTGATGGGGGCAAACCTGTTATCACATTACAGTCTGAAGCTCCCAGCCTTCCCACTGGATGAGGAGTGTAAACACCTCTCCCTCACACCCTGTGCCCCAGCACACGGAGACCGGCAGCTCCACCGGGGAGGTGGCCAAGGAGAGGTGGAGCAGCGTGGTTTGGGTTTCCTGCCAAGGGAGTGCAGGGACAATCCAGCATGTTGAAAAATGATCAGAGGGGCTGCGCTTCGAACTCCCCCTGCTCTGTCTCTATCAACTAATTCCTCATCCAGCTGCTACAAAAATACTCCTGGAGTGCTCAGAGGTTATGTACTATGGTTTGGCTGTTTTCCCATTCAGTGAGGCCTTTTTAAAAAAAAAATATTAAGGCCTTAAAACTCCTGCTAGAACTGGGTCCTACAGCACAAACCTTCATTGTTACAGCTTAGCTGCCAAAACATTGCATCAGCCATCACAATAGCCTGGCACCAACTAAAGAAATACGGCATCTTCTCCTTGTGCTCAGTTCAGAGCACAGATGTCAAAGTCATCGATGGCTGGAGCTGCTTGGAGATTTTGGGATGAGACCATGGTTTTGTCAAAACATTCAAGTGCCCTGGAACAGGAATTGTTTTATTCAAAACTTCTCCAGTCTGATAAACATGAGCTTGGTTCAAGGCAGAGGTTTCCAGTAGGTCAGCAATGAGGACTGGGACCAGTTCGAAAGCAGGTGATGAGCGCAGGCAAAACTGCAGGGCCCCAAACAGCTGTATAATGTCATTACAATGTTGGCCACCATCCTAATAACAAAGCTGCTTTCACTGAGCAGCTGCATGGTCTAGGGACATCCACTTTGCCAGAAAAATGGAAATATTTTACTAATGTTCATAGTGAGATCAAAAGCAGACATACAGAAACCAATATTTCTGGCCAAAGACAGTGCCTGGTTTCCAGACAGCTGTCTTCATGATCTCAAATCCAACTCTCTGACTCCAGTCTCCTTGCATTCCCTACATCCTCACTCAGACATCTCACCTTCCCGAGGATTAATTTTCCTTTGGCTTCCATGCTACTCTTCTGTCCTGTTTCTACTCATACCTCCCTCACAATCTCTCTGAAGATCCCACTCACCTCTCTTTTTCTCTGATGAGAAGACCCTGATGGGTTTTGCTCTTAATGCTGCCTTCTCCCACTGCCTCCAACACCACTCCCATCCCAGACACAGGTTCAGCCATCCCTTCCATGTGGGTAGCTCCTGGTTCAACCCTGACTCCGAACCTGCTCAAACAAAGCCATGCACTGTGAGACTACACAGCTCTCAACTGTGAGCCTGGACCTTGTCACTGAGACAGACTCTAGCCTCCCTCTTCTTTCTGTGTCAGAGCCCAGCAAGATCACCCTTCCAGTGGCATTTCCAGCTATAGCCTTCCCCAGGGTCACCACCACCAAGCTAAACCTTCCAGGTTCAGTCCAAATAATGCTACTTAGACTTTTCTGTCATTCTGAACAGCCAAAAGCCTGGCCAAATTCTCGGCTTCTTAGTTACTGCAGCATCATCTCTTCTATCACTCACAAATGCAATCCTCTCCCCTTCAGGGCCACTATGAATCCCACTGCAGAGACCCACAGTTTGCATCTCTGTGCCCTAAAAAACTCACCCCAAAGCACCGACTCCAACACAGGCCACTTCCTTTTCTCCTCCACCCACTCTCCCCACTATCTATTATCCCTGGGCCAAGAGGTCACCTCTTTAGAGCTCAGCCTGAGATACAATTTTTCCACAGCCACACTTTCAGACAAGCACCCTGATGCTTTCCACATCTTGCTTTGTGAGCTAAGCTGATCCTTCAGACTCCCCTTTGCCATAACACCTCCAAGAACCTGAATCATTCATAAGCTTCTGCTGAGGTGCCACCACAGCCTGGCATCATGGCACTGATTCCATCTGCTGCTTCATCTGTCTTACCCTGCCTGCTGTCGCTACTCCTGTACTTAGACTGCAAACTCTGAACTGCACCTGACACCGCCAATTCCTAACTGTGTTAAGAAAAACAACTGATAATAACATCATACACCTATCCAGACCAGCGGACTTTATTCAGTTTTTGAAAAAGCTTTAAGGCACTTCCTATGTTATCAGCTCCATTCACTCCCTAAAGCACTTCAGCCTGACCACACCAACTGTTCCCCACTACTCTGGTCCCAGTGTAGCTTCCTCGAGCCCATCAGCAGTGGTATCACAGGAGAAACTGTGGCCATACCCATTTGCACTGTACTCAAAGCATGGACAGGCAAAGATCCTGTATCCTGTTAGCACTTCACAAGTATCCAAGAAAGTTTCTACATGGGAATCCAGCCAGCTGCTTTGTCCTGCTTGAGAAAGGTGTTATTGTCCTATAGATAAAGTAACATTTTATGGGCTTTGATGGCCTGCCAGGTGTGGGGTTTCATGAACCACATCACGATGCAGCATCACCATTCCTGGGCAGGAAGTCACTCAACAGCTTCTGTAAGCTGTGTCCAAAACAGTTACTCATATTTATGATGGTCAGCCTATTAGTACCAAAACATCAGGCATGTTTCAATGCACACAGAATTGAGCAGAGACCAAGTTCTACACTGATTTTTTTTAATGCTGGCACCAGATCCAATTTTGATTTTGCCAACGTGCCCAATGGTTGGCCAACGAGTGCCTCTCATTTTGGATCCAGGAAGACCAGAGGTAGCTGCTCTTTCTGCTTTATGTGTTCATCCCAGCTGGTTCCTGCTCCATACACTCATCATCAGACGTTGCCAGTTTGGTTTCTATGGGACCCACAGTGGTAGGAGTTCGTCTGGAGGATCATCAAGGATGGGTGTGAGGGCTACGCTGTGCAGTGAAGCACAGCCCCATACTGAGACCCCTGCTCCTTATGGGAACAAACTAGCATGCACAGCACTGCAGAGCTGCACCAGGTAGAATATTTTCCATATTGACCAGGTCCTGGCCCTCAGCATGACCCGTCTATCCCACTTGCAGGACCAGGCTAATGTTGCTGTGCAGCCCCCAGCCAAACAGCCATGTCATCCTGCTCAAAGGCACCTGGTGAGTTCCATTCATCCGATGCAGACATGCCCTCAGCCAGCTACAGCCATGATCCTGCCTGGAAGGGCTTTAAACAGCATCAGTCAGACAAGCAGATTTTAATTGGGGTCACCTCTGTCTACAATTTTTTTTCTCCACCCCAAATGCCCTTCTTCCCACACTCTCTCAGTCCCAAAGACTCTCCCTCCCTGCTATTTTAGCAGGACAGGGAGTGCTGGAGCGCCAAGCTGGGTATGTACCTTGGCTGCATCCTGACCTTGTGTTGAAATGAAACTTATTTAACCAACTTCCTACAACACCCATGTTTCCACTGGAAAAAGACATCCAGGCATGGAAAATTGATTTACAAGTCCAAAAACCAAGTCTGTGTTTCCTGTGCAGGGTAGTTTGCCTTAGCAGAGAAGAAGATTATGGAAAAAGAGGTAGGAGAGTGCCAAGCTGAGCAGCCAGCTATAACAAATGCCAGAGGCCAGAGACCACTGTGGTGTTGGGCACGTCTGCATCTGGTCATCAAATGTTCTATGAAGAAATGGCAAAAGATAGCACCTAGTTTGTGGTGGGAACCACCACATCCTATGAAATAGGTACAACTCAGGGCAGCCTGGAGATGGGGCTGTCACAGCAGTGAGCAAAGCCTACAAGGATGGCAACAGGAACAGGACTTGGACCAAGAAAAATCCTCAGCTGCTTCTGTCTAGATGTCAAGGAGTTAAAGGAGGAACATCAAGAGGCAACATCAGCCAACAGAGGCAGGCAGGCATTGGGAGCAGATCTCCTGCCAATAGCGATGATTCAGAGATGACACAACCTTAGTTCAAAGCCAGGTGTACTTGAGGGATAAGGGCGCCTGCTAGACCACAACAGACAATAAAAGCTGTGCCCTTAGGGTGGCCAGCAAACTGGCAACCACTGCCTCCAGCAAATCAACAAAGTCTTGCACCATAAATAAATAAATATATATTGCCAAAAGATACATTAGTCTGCTTCTAATAGGGAAAGTTGTAGAACAGAAAAAAACTTGTGAGAAGCATTAGAAGCAAACCAGGGCAGAACAACTGCCTTCTCCAGATACATTTTGGAAATAATTCTGCTAATAAGGAACTCATGTTATTGTACAAGAGGAAAGTCTTTGTTATACTATTCCCCAGCACCTGATGCACAGAACAGCAAAGGGCCTCCTGTATAAGCACCAATTCTGCCCATATCATTTTTAGATCATGAAGTTGCTGCTGCTTCTGAGCCTGTACTTCAAAGCAGCCAGGACAAACAAAGTTCACTCAGATGTACGTGAAGAGAAAGTAAACTGCCTAGCAAGCCAAAAAATAAAGTCTAGGGAACAGAAAATAATTTATGAGTTTTCTTGTAAAGGAAACTTGCATGGATGGAGGAAACAATCTGGTATTTAGCTGAAAGGCAGCACCAGAGAAATGAGAGTCCCATAACAAGCATCACTCAAAGAGAAACTGGATTGCAGAAAACAGATAAATCACTTCAGAGAAATGAGCTGGGGTGCAAAGGAACAGGTGGTGTCACGGAAAGGAGATTAGCATTTGAGTGTGAAAGAAAAAGCCCTGCACTCCTCAGACTTCCAGACAAGAGCAGATCATGTAGTCAGCTCACAAGCAGAGGAGATGACCATGTCCAGACTTGGGGACACTAACAGCAGGGCCCACATACATATTTCCATATCTGAGGAAAACATACTGCTGTATTTGACGGGACCCAAAACTAGACAATGACAGCCTGATGGGTGTGCAAAGAGAGGGCCTACAGTGTCATTTGGGTTTCACTGTAAACACACATGCATTACCACTTGTTCAGATACTGTGAGACCTTCTGCAAACACATTAAGGCTCAACAAAGCATACAAGGTAGAGCTCCAATCTCCCCCCTGCACACCAGTACTCCATCTAAACCACTTCATTTCTGTCACATCCAGATAACATCTCCCCTCTATCAGGTTTTGCCTCTGTTTCCCCTTTTTGCTGAAAAGGGGAGGAAATACAGCCTGTCCCCACCACTCTGAGGCTGACTTTTCAGAAATACAATAGCTTGGTCTCAAATCTCCTCAATGTATTGTATCAATTCAGCTCCACTGCCATAAACCATGTGAATAGACCTAGGTGTGTGGGGAGACAGACAAATACAGAAGGAGCAATTCTCAGGCTATGAAAGGAAAAGGGTTGGAAAGCTCCCAAAAAAGGTCTCATGCAGGTCAACGCGGGAGACTTGGCTCCACACTATTGTGGGAGGAAGCGGCTTCGTGTTACTGGTGGGTGAGGTGTGTGAAAGAACAATAAAATGCTTCAGCTGTGGGACACTTCAGGTTACACTTGGGCGTTTCATGTCGCACCTGAATTAGTACGTCAGAAGTGACATTTGGGATGGCAGCAGTGCCACTGAGCTGCTGCAACAAAAGCACGGGGTTTTATTGCACAGGGCTTTATGACGCTCTCGCTTACAGAGAGGCCCCTTTACGCCTGCCTGGCACTGGAGAATGGCCTTACAGTGGGTACAAACAACATCACATTCATCTTTGTGCCCTTCACACTGGCAGAGGGCTGCAAAGGGGCCCTGTAGCAAAAATAAGAACTCAGTCCAACCTATTGTCTTAAGGAATTATACAGCCTACATCACCACAGTAAATATTTTCTTCCACAAGAAACTAGGTTCAGAGGACAGTTTCACAAGAAACACAACTTCAGCATGCATAAGCTATAAGTTGCTGTGTCAGTTTTGTCATTGGGTCATCACAAAAATTTCCATCCTGTTGTGCAGCTTTGCTTTATTAGTATTTTTTAACATTGCTGATGAATCCATAGAGCACTTTCCAGATGCACAGCTCAGTTTTTCAGTTTAGGTGCATTGGCATAGCTGGACTCTTCTTTTCCAGCTGAAATTGTTTTTCTCCAAACTCAGAAAAATAAAAGATAGATAGATATACAGACAGATAGATGGATGGATGGATGCAGTGGTCCTCCCTGAGCCTAGGGCATCTCAGATCTAGGTTACTGCTGAAAAATTATTCATACTCATTCACAGCCAATTTCTGCTTTCCCAGAAACTTCCGTGGGGGCCCAATCTTCCACCACCAACCCCAAAATGCCCTTCCTCCCAGGCAGCACGGTCTGCCACAGGCAGAGAAAACGTTTTAAGTGGAGCTCCACCTCCCTCCACACACTCCTGCACTCCCAGCAGTGCAGCTGCCAGATTCTGCCTTCAGATCCGTGAGGATACCAGGAACAGGACGGGGCGCTGAACGTCTGGCTCGCAGACGGTGCCCTAAACGCCGCAGGTCTGCACGAACGCTCGGCAGTGTGTGGCCGGGAATTGGGTTAGCATTGATTTGGGTGAGCTGGCGGGAGCATCCTTTGCTTTGCCCACAGACAGGCCGGTCACATGAGGAACAGCTGGAGTGCACACAGAGCCTTCTTTAATTAAAGTGCTACTCGCCATTTTTCTGGCAGCACTCCCAGAAAAGCAATAAAATGGCAGCAGAGAAAACAAATACTACATAATATACTTCCACTCTCCTTTATGTTCCCAAGTCCCCCTTCTCCTTATTTTCTTTTTCCTTCTTTTTTTTAATTTTTTTTTTTTATTTCACTTAATAATCATTTCTCATTTGTGACAGGCTAGGAAAGGAAAAGGTCAAGAGGGAAGAAAAAAGGGTCAGGAGAACTGAAGCAGCCATTCACTGCCGTTCATGATTAAACATGTGGAACAATGTACCTGCTTATTAGGACATCTCCCGCTCCGAGAAAACATCTGCAGAGCACGCACACCTTTTTAGGAGATGCGTGTGCCGTGAACACACACCGGCACCTCACTGAACAGCATTCACGTGTCAGTCGTTATGGAAACATTTTCCGACCCCCCCCCCCCCCCCCCCTGCCACTTTCTCCCTCGGATCTACCGCTTAAACAAGCATGGGATTGTCAACACACCAATAGCTGCTGTCTCTTCCCAAATTAGCCAAAGTTCGTTGGGCTTTGCTTTGCGTTCCTCCAACCTCCGCCTCCCACCGGAGGAGCCCAAGGAGTCAGGAGCGGTGCCTGTCCTGGGGCACACGGCCCATTTCACAGACTCATCTGTCCCCAGCAAGAAACCTGTGCAATGCTAATAATAGCCACGATGCTATTTCTGTTGTTGCTGTTGTATTATTAGGTTCTTTTCAGCACAGGACATGGAAGGAAAAACACACAGAACAAAAATGTGAAACCAAAGGCAGGTACACGCTGCTCCCACTGCAGAGGAAATGTGTAATCCTCTTCTGAATGGGAACAAGGTTATCAGGGACACATGTGATGAAACACAAAGGGTGTTTCACTCCGAGAAAACACCATGAACTTGAGAGAAACCGGGAGCTAATCCAGTTCATGAGGTATAACTGGAGCACGCTGGGACATGGGGTCTGAGAGTCAACCCTGAGTGCGAGTAGGGAAGCTGGACCTAAATGAAAAATCAGCCCCAGGCCCTCAAACTCAAAGCCCAGAATGGAGCTAATCTGAAATAAAGAACATCAGAAATCTGGATTTGAATTTTTCAGCTTGATCCCATCTCTGTGTCTGAGATTTACAGTTTGACATGTTTATATTGAAACAAGATGGCTATAAATACAGTATATTTCTCTCCCAGTAGAGTCTAAGGAGAGGAATGTTTAAAAGCACTCAGCAGGGGACTAGCACAGCTCCCAGTGAATTTAATTATAAACTCCCCACTCTTTTATTCCAACTAGTTGAGGCTGGAAGTAGTTAGACCGCTTTTGAAAATCGCGCTTTATTTTTGTATAGCTACAAATCATCTATATTTATATAGCTGGATGTGCATCATAAGAACATATACTAGAACGTATTTTTATTAGCACAGATCAGAAATTCTCCATGCAGGACTTGTTTTAATTTAGGGGATGAGGAAGAGAGTACAAAATTAATTCAATGCATAGGAGGAAAAAATAGTAATTTTGACAAAGCAAACTGGTATTGTGAATAATCAAACAAATTATGTCACTTTAGCTCAGCTGGGCCTGAACTGTCACCTCTCTGAACTGCTGGCATGCCCTGGGGTGCTGTGGATGGAGGGATGGACCTGTTCTCCACCACAGGCTGGGTTCTCTGGCCAGACCACATTCCCCATCATGCACAAGCCTCTGAATAGAAGTAACACTGCTATTAACTTATTGGGCAACAATGGCCTACTTAGGAGTTTTATCAGATCTGTCTGATGATACATGGCAGGGACAAGAACTTCTTGCAAAATTTTATCTGTGGCCATGTAATCCTACATGATTATTTTTCTCATCGTCTGAGCAGAATTACTTTTGTCTCATAAGCATTTCTGGCCTTTTGCTCTGCACAGAATGAACCAATTTTAAAAATGAAAAAAGGTGGAAGGCACAAAAGCTATTGTGGATGTACAGAGCCCTTAATTATAATACTTTACCTTTTCAGAAAACTATTTTTCATTAACTAACCGAACGGGTAGTAGTATATGATGGTGATTAAGTTTAATGGAGCTGAGACCAAGGTGGGGAAGATAAAGTTACACCTGAGAATCCACTTTTAAGTGCAAAACCAGCTTCTGTTTGGAGAGGTGTTTGATGGAAAACTGCACTGCTTCTTACTAAATGAGGCTTAAATAGGTGTAATTTTGTATGTATTAAAATTAAGATTCCTTTAGGTATAAACCATGGAAGTTTCCATGCAATTACCACTCTTGAGGAGCAGCAGAGAGCATACACCATAGAAAATGACACTTTTTAATTTAATAAATGAGACCAAACACATGCTTTTCCATGGGGAGAAGGAAATAGAGCCATCAACGTGCTAGGTTTAGCCAAAATAACTGAACAAACTTCAAAACCATTCACTCCTGTGAATTTTGTCTGTTCCAGTCTAAGGGAAATGTTTTTCTTCCTCACTCTGTTTTTCCTGACTTGGGCTGCCTCTCCAGCCTCTCTGCCTGCCTCCTGCAGACCTTCCAGCCCCTCAGCCCTGGATGGAGACACAGGGCTGTGTATTAGCATGGCCTTTTCACCCACCTCTGCTCCCTGCATTTAATCTGGAGGTTTATCCCAGGGAGGATAAGTGCAAGTGGGAATTTCTCCACCGCAGTCTCATTTGGAGTCAGCCCTCACAAGCCATGCAATGACCTGCCCCTGTTGCTCAACCACCATGAAACACAGAAAAAGGCTATAACTTCTTCATTAACCATTGTCTGCAGACAGAGCAGAATAATAGAGTGAAAAGGTGGGAAGATAATAAACAGAAACCATCTCATGAGGGTGTCTTGACGAGACAAATATCAGACGCCGAACAAAATGCATCCCCTCTTAAGTGGCATTTCTATATTTAACACCATCTAAAATGTGATAATTTACACTGTCACAACATGTCTCTTAGAAACAGTCCCATTTTACTTGCAGTCAGCCAAAGTCTGGAACTCAAATTCCGACCTCCTTTCTAGTAGGAAAAAAAAAAAAAAAGGAAAGAAAAGAAAAAAAGGAATATTAAAAAAAAAAAAAAAAAGGAAAGCTAACATCTGGCAGAGCTGGGTATTTATTAGACTTTATAAAACTCCACGCTTCTGTTATACATAAGACAGGCACAAAAGGGGCCCCCAAAGTGTTATTTCCCCACCAGTGTGAAACAAGTGGCTTATTCAGTAAGTTTTCAAAGAACAGAGGCAAATGGATTATCTCAAGGAGAAGTTAAACACAGAGAAACGCACTGTAGCTCAGTGTTGGGTTTAGCTGCTTTCTGGATGTGGAGGGAGGGGGGAAATCTATAAAATCTATCATCATGGTGTCCAGCTGAGACTTTACACTTCTCAGGGAAATCTGAGCTGTGAACCACCAACAGCTGCTTTTCTCCCAACTTGTGAAATCACCCACGGAAAGAAAGTGTTTTCTTAAGAAAGTCTCAAAACACAGCAAAGAAGAGCCTGCTAAATCCTCCAGCTCCTGAGGCCGGGTCAGGATGACAAGGTTTTTCCAGCCTAGCTGTGACTGTCAGGCACAATGAGGTGTGATTTGTGACCAGGGTAGTTGGGATGGTGAAAGGCCCAGTCTAGGGAGAATTACACAGGCTTTTGCTTGATTTCCTTCATCCAACACCACTGAAACACAGGTTACCCACTCAAAGCCAAGTCCCCCAAGGGGTGCTTGACCAGTTCCCCATTCCCAGCTTTCCAAACATGGAGATAGACTTAGCCCTGACAAGAGGACAGATCCAAGGCAGGATTGAGTGTCCTCTTTGCTTTCCACCCTGGCATGGCGCTCCTGAGATCTGCTTCAATAAGTGTGCCCAGCAGCTAGATCACATTCAAAACCAGGACTGTGGGGTGAAAGAAGCACCAGTGTTTGGTAGCAAAGTGCAGCCAGCGAGAGCCAGGACCTGAGACTGACCTTGTAACAACAGGAATAATTCTTATACGTAATTTGAAACCAGCAAAACTGCTCTAAAGTTGGATTTTTACGTTGTTGGCTTTGGTCTTGCTGATAAGACACCCTTTTCCACTCAGGCTGCCATTAGTAAGGCCCTTCATGGAGAAGAAGGAGGGGAGGTTTGCACACTCACACCTGGATATTAACCCTTCATCTCAGACCCTGCTGCTGCTGGAACGGAGCACTGGCAACAATTTGTGTGTGTGGCAATGAACTGCAGGGTCCAGAAATGCTGTTTGGAAAGTAACAGGTGCTTTTAAGGCAACAAATTTAGAGTTTGAGTTGTTCCTGGTCTCTTCAGGAGGAAGGATACAAGGGAAGGCTAAGGATGAAGGATAAAGGTGAAAGATCCAAGGGGGCTGGTAAGCAGCCCCATGGGATGATCAACACTGTACATCCTAGGGATGTTCATAGGGCACAGAAATAAGGGATCAGTACCAGAGTGAGGCAGAACTGCTGGACAGTTGGGGACAAAGCCCAGGCTGACCATGATACAGCTCCCAAAACACTTAGGACAGCTCGGGGAGCTGAAGCTGAACCCTTTCCTGGCAGCTCTGTGCATCATCTGAGCTATATTCACTTTCCTTCTCCACACCAGAGAAATTACAGCTGCCATTTGGCAAAACAAGCAGGTCCTTGACACACAGATACCATCAACCAGTAGCACCAGTTTGCAGATGAGCTGCATTTCTGCTTGGAACAGCAGTGTCACAGGCTAGAGGAGGCAGATCTGATACAGGGAAGAGCTTTTTTTTTTCAAGTATACAGTGAAGCTGCTAAAAGATCCTGTTTCAGCCAACCTGAAACAGTTTGGGTTGTACATACTGAGTACTCTTAAATGTATAAATGGTTTCAGGGCATTTGGCGCCTTTTACAGATTGAGACACAGCGCTGGTGTAACATCTCCTGGTGTAGCATCTCAGGCATCAATCTCAGTTCAAATCCAATCCCTCTTGAAATCAAAGTCTTCCTCCTCCAGAAATAGCCCAATCATCTGGCCATAGGGCATGTCCAGGGGTAGGCACAGCAGGGTATCCCCTTGTAACTGTGATCAGTGTTTCCCTCCTGAGCTTGGCCTCATCAGGCTGAGAAAAGCCCCAATCTGCCTCTTCATCCCTCTGCCCATTCTTGTTTCACACAAATGATAGGAGAAATGGAAAGTAGCCCAATTCCAAGGCATCCTTTTGGAGGGTCAGTGACTGATATCTGAGTCCTCGTCCCAGGTTGTGTTTGGAGAGGAGAGGGTTGTGACAGGTATTAGCACATATTCTGTGCATCCAACCTTTCGCTCTTATTTATAGGACTCATTTTTGGTCAAATAAAGCATCCATTTAACCCTGAAACACCTTTTTTCTACCACTTTGCAGATTCAAAACTAGCCAATTTGGGGCCAATCTAAGTAATTACAATAATTGCTTTAATGTTGAGCTATTCCCTCAACCTAAAGCAATTTATTCATTCAACCTATCCCCTTCACCCCACAGTCCAGGTTTTGTACCACCCAGCAGGGGTGACACTCAGCCCACGGTGTCTCTCCAGTGTCCTACTGCCCCTAAGGATGGTCCCCCCAGCAGGCACAGAGCATCTTTGCTCTACCTCAGGTCCTCTCAAAGCATCCAAAGAAAAAGACCAAAACAGCTTCCTCAGTCCTTGTCTTATTCTGTCTGCAGCAGAGATGTGCCAGTAACCTAATGGCATCAAATTAACAAATGAACAGGTCTGGTAGACCAATTAGCAGAGTGCAGGCAATTTTGAAGCAGGCTGCAATTGTCAGCTAATGACCTTGGAAGAAGCTTTTATTTTTTTGGCTCCCTCAGAAAAGTCCATATTAAAATAGTTGATGGCTGCTGAGTGTCACTTACTGGGCTTTCATGTCATGGAAGTGCCTGGGTAGAAAAAAAGAAAAAAAAGGAAGAAAAAAAAAAGAAGAAAGCAAAATGGGGAGGCTGAGTAGGTGTAATTCAAGCAGTATGTTTAAGAGCACTGTATCTTTGCTCAGCAGGTGTATCAGTTTCTCTCTGGGACCATTACCTTCTCAGCACCCAGTAATGCACCACACACATGCTGGAGGGACCAGGGGATGAGCTGAAAGCTCCTCCATGTTTCCCTGTGAGCCCAGGTCCTCTCAGCTGCACTGTGCTCTTCCAGACTTCACCAAGGCTTTCCTTAACAAAAGGCAGCTTCCTTCCTACACTGCTCAAGGAACAGCCCAGGACTAAGAGCCTTTCCCTGCTGCTCCTCCTATTTTTAAAATAAAAACAAATCAGTGTGTGACCCACGAAAAACTGCCCACCCTCATCCAGGAGTGAAAAACTTGCATGTGCCAAAGGTTAGCTACACCTCAGTGCCTCCCAGGAAAGCACGGTGCTGAACATAGGATAAGATAGACCTTTACACACCAGAGATCTTATTTGTGACCATGGCTCCATATTGTTGGGGTGTATGTGTATCATGTTATCTCACTTCCCAGCTGGTCTCTCCCCAGGAGCTGCAATCAGTCCTGCAAATCAGACCAGCAAAAGAATTAACCGGTATCACATGAGCCCTCCGGGCTGGAGATGGAAGGCTTCCTCACCCAGAGGCTCTGCTGAAGCCAATCAAGTCCCAGCGACTTGCAACACAGAAGAGACATGACCTTGCTGGGAAGGAAAATCCTGAGTGCCCAGAGCATGCAGGTTTTGGTTCTCGTTCACATCCCTCCAGTGTGGCACAGTGAAGTCTCCATAAGATGGCCAGAAACATAGAGCACGCTCCTGGTTGGCTTGAATTTCCCTAATCCCTTCCTCAGACAACTGGAGTTCATCATTCCCAGAGAGGTGCCACGGGAGAGTTTAGAGAGGGAACAAAGTAGTTCAAGAGAGCAGAACCACTGTTTGGTTTCTTGTGTGCCTTCAGTTTTGATATACCCCTTTGCAACACACCCAGGATACTTCAGGTGCTCCCATATCTGCCCACACCTGGGAAGGTCATGCTGGACTCTCTGGTGGTGGTTCCTCCAGGGCTTCCTCCTGCTGTCAGTTCCACAAAAACTCCCAGGAACGAGTATCTTTGAGATCTCTATCCCTCTGTCAGCTATAGTCGGAATCAACTGAGGGGTTCATCCTTTTTAAAGGTCAAGAGGAAGATAAAGAGACTGTGGGTGGATAGCTCCTGCAATTGTAAATGCCTCATTCCTCTAGGAAAGCAGGTTAAAGATGGGGTGGAAGGGATTAAATTCTCTGAAAATGTTTCAGAACAGATTTTCTAAGAAATATAGTGCATATCCATAACTCCTAACAGGAAAGAACAAGATGAAAAGATTTTAATGATAATTTGCCTGGGAGGAACAAATTACAAATTACCTCTGGCTCAGATGCTCCTGAGTAAGGGATCAGACCAAAATGAGCATGATAAAGCCTTTGTAATATCTCCTTATTATGAAGTAGTAACAGCCTCATCTGTCCTACAGCATCAGGGTCACAGACGATTGTGTAAATCAATGAAGTAGACAAGCATCTTTCATCTGAATCAGCTACTCTGTGTGCTGTTTATTTGGTACCACAATGACTCAGAAAACTTAAATCTCATACTGTTACTGGACCTGGTCTGAGACCTCAGCAAGTTCCCTTGCCTCAGTTTTCCCACTACATAATGGGGATATGGGCATCAACACAACTTCAGAAAGGGCTTGAAAACAGGCACTGATATTAAAAAGGTGACTGTGACAAATCTCTTGCTGTCACATAGCCTTCAGTGTTAGCACTTTCACAACTTGCTATTGCAATGAAAAAAAATAACATTTCAGTACATCTCCACGTACAAGTGTAGACAAGCTTTCCTTTAGGCACCCTTGGCACTACCAGAAGCAAGGAGAGATCAAAATAAAGAGTAAAAATGGACTGCTATCCCTCCTTTAACACTGCTGTCTTGAAGTTGCAGACATGGAGGTGCCTGATGCCCTGGGCATGGGGTTGCCTGCACACTCTACCCTGCCCTAATCCCTCGCTGGGGGTGGTGGGATGGATCCTGGCTAGCTTTGCTCTGCTGCTCTTCTCTTATGGAGCAGTTGTCAGAAGAGTGATGAAATTTCCACAAGTATAGCACAGGCATTGCCAGTCCTTGCTCATAGCAAGGGAATCAACACCAAAACTTCACAAAGACCCTCCCAGATTTGTTTTCTCTGGTCTGTTTTATGCCAAGCATTTTCATGCAGGCGCTATCCCCACATTGCATCTGGGAAGATAAAGGGCAGAATCATTCATCTAAATAAGAAGTGTAGGCCAAGAAGTTTCAGTAAGAGAGAAGACATTTTCTGCTGAGATAGGAAGCGAGATGATGAGCTGATAAGTAGGAGAGATTTTATGTGGCTATGAATACACTGTGTTTATAAGGCCTTATACCATAAGGATGAGTTAATAAACAAGATGTACTTATATGGCTATCTATCACATCCAGCTGGTGATAAGTATGTTGTAATGACATAACTATACATCCCATGTATCCAGATAAAAATGCATTGCTTCTTTTGGCAACACATTGTACTGTTTCTGGACATAAGTGTATTTACTTGGTATTTATTTGGCATTCACCCTGTGTGTGTGTGTGACAAAGATTACACTTCATCTACTTTTCTCTGTTTGCATGTATTTGTACCCCTGTTGCAGACTTATTCAAATCCCTTGGGATTCAAACATGCTCTGCTCCTGCTGCCTAAAAGTTCATCTGCACATCTCACCAAATACGTCTGGTTCGGAGCACTGCCAGTCTGGATTAATGCACAGTGTGAGAGAGTTCACTGCACCATAGAAATGAACACCCTGGTTTTAGGTCATCACTTAACACGAGCCAGGTTAAACTGAAGTCTTAACAAAAAAACAACTGTTCCAAAGTAGACCATAACATTTCAACGGTTCATAGAGACATCCATCAAAAAAAAAAAAAAAAAAAAAAGGAAGATAAAGGTCATTTCATAGGATTGTTGCAAGGTCAAAACCAACAGGAAAAGTCAACAGTCAACATCTTACCTCACCAGGGGTTTGCTCACAGGATGCATTTCTGCACTCTCAGTTTGCATTCACACGGATGAAAAAAATAATCAGGATTGGTGCAGGAGTTGCTTCCCCTCCTTAAACTCAAGCTCCCTTAGTAACAGCACCAAGGATACATCGATCCCCCTCCAACAGGAGGTGATTTCGGCAATGTTCCCTCGGGGCTGGGGAGAGCTCTGCTCTCTTTGGAAATGCAAATACGCAGTTGGGCGGCCAGGTGCAGCCATCTCCTGTGCTCGAAAGCCATTAGCAAGTCATTTAACTACTGAAGGATAAGCTGCTCTGTTCTACCTGGGCAGGTGCTACGCAGCCCTCAGTGTGAAGCCTTTCTGCATCCTTTGTCTCAGCAACACGCAAACTACCAGCTCAGCTCTGCCTCCGAGCATGCACATATGCTAATGCTCACAAATGCCTCTTGACTGAGCCGGACCCAACTGAAATCAGTCACTTCTGGATGCAAATGGCCCTTGGGATGACTCCCCCACTCCGATCTGGGACAAATGTCGTGACATTCTCCTGCTCTGTTGGAGATTAATCACTTGAACTGGGAAATGTGTTGCAGGTGTGAACACCTGCAGAAGGGTGTCCTCCTATTTTTTTGTATGTGTGTAAGCGTCTGTCTTAAACAACAGGTGTCGTTCATTTACAGTGAAACAACTATTTTAAGTTTATTTAAAAGTTGAAGACCACTTGGAGCGTCCTGAAATATGCAAATTAGGTTTCCATTGCTTCTATCACAGGAAGGGGATCTGCAAAGGGGATGAAGGGGAATTTGCAAAAATGTGCTCATTTTCAACTTTCCTTCCTCAAGATCTCAAAAATTCTGACACAACCTCCTTAGCTCTAATTCTGAAATGAGAGTTGTGTTTTAGAATTCAGTAACAGAAAGTTTTGTTTTGCTTTAAGAGCATTAGCCATGGCTTAAAACGACAAAAAGAACCCTTAAGCAACAGCTTTCAAATTTCTTTTTTTTTTTTTTTTTAACAAAGAAATGTAACTAAACCACCCATTTCTGATGATGGAATAAGTGATGGAGGAAAACTGTGCACACTTGGGTATGTACATGAAAGCAGTGAGTTGCCCCAAGGACACCACTGCAAAAGCCCTTCTTTTATACTGCCTTTGGCAGGAGAAGAAAATTTTTAAACACATTAACCAATTTAAATAGGCAAAAGGAAGGGAAGTTATTTCCTTTAGAATCTGTAATGTACTGTAAATCAAAGAAACTTTCTGGAAAACGTAGAAGACATGTGATAACAGATAAAAGACAAACCAAAGGAAACTCAACTAATTGCTATAGAAAACAAAAAAAAAATTGTTCAAGCTCTGGTGTGTTAGATCCCTGTTCTCTGGGAGCAGGATTTTCCTTCAAAAAGAGAAGAGGCATGTAGATCTGGTTTCTGTCTGCCTCAGTTCATCCAATGTGTGCCCAAAAGATAACCACGAGAATTTGGTCTATGTTGTCATCTGCCTTTAATATCTCGACTGGCCAAAGTGATGCTGAAGACATTAGGGAAAAGAGCAACCCTATTAGCCCACCTTTGATCTTTCCTACATAAGTTATACAAATAAAACACTGCACATTAAAATTGGTTTAGTCTTTCAGTTTGCTATGATAAAGAGTCAATGCTGAAGCACAGAGATGGCTGAAAGGAGAGAGGGTTCTGGGTCAGAGGATGCAGAGCTTGCCTGATGATATTTGAACACTGTTTTATGAACCAGACACCAGCTGAAGTTCACAGACCAATTTTACTGCAGGGGTGGAGGTGCTGCCCACCCAGCCACAGTTAGCAGGACTCCTGTAGGGGGTGTAGGGCTCATCTTACCAGTCTACAGCCCATTATATACTTGAAAAATGCTGTTTCTCTTTGTTAATGTTTTAGATATGGAACAACCTGCTCAGCCAGCTCTGCTTCAGGAGGGGCCACACCAGGCAGAGGAGCTTTGTGGATAACTGGGGACAGAACCCGGATTGTCTCCCTCAGCCCACCCTAACAGGTAGCATGTGTCACAGCTTAGTTTTGCCTGTCTTCACCTGCTTTTATCTACAGTGTGGGAGAAGGATCTGTGATTTAAATGTCTGAGACCATCACTTCACACATATCCCTGCTGGGAGCCTGAGACAGGTGCCAAGGATGCTGTTTGATAGTCAGCAACATCAAGGCTGACTCAGATGATGAGAGAAACCCATCCTCTGCTGAAATCAATGAGATGCCTTTGCAAAGTGCCCTACTGTTCAGTTTGTGAAGCATGAGACCCTGGGAAGTCGTTTGGTACATATATATTTTGTTGGCATGTTTCATTACATAGCCACTTGACATTTCCTCCACAGCAGCACTGCACACCATAACAAACATGCTTGAGGTGTGAGTCAATGCCAGGCAGCAAAGGAGAGCATTTACTGCCTTCTCTGTCTGCAAGGTTAGAAAGATGCATAAAGGCTGGGAAGAGAAGCGAAATCCATTTGTTTTAGCTGGAATCACAGTGTAGCCCCCCCACTTCCCTCTCCCACTGGTGATGTGCTCAGCATGGCTCAGTCCCCAGAGGTGTACTGGTGATGAGGGCTGAACCCACCTGGGTTCCACAGGACGTGGGTGCTGTAAGAGGTGAGGTACTCTGACAAATCAGGTGCACTGCAGGCAGGTACTTGCAAACCTCTGCTCTTAATGTCTCTTCAGCCCTCCATTACTCACCTGGCAGCAATAGGCACAAGAAAAAC
The DNA here is from genome assembly GCF_036250125.1 of Pseudopipra pipra. Classification (NCBI taxonomy): domain Eukaryota; kingdom Metazoa; phylum Chordata; class Aves; order Passeriformes; family Pipridae; genus Pseudopipra; species Pseudopipra pipra. The sequence goes on from NC_087554.1 coordinate 57,846,128, forward strand.
CCAAGAGCTCAAGGCCAACACAGTAGCTCCTGCCTGGGGCTGTGTGTGGAGCAATAAGGAGCAAAGTGTCTGCAATAGTTGCTCAGTAAGTGAGCACCATCCCTCCACTGCATTAGCAGATACAGGCCTTAGTGGAAGAAATAGATTGTGACAGCACAAGTGAGGATGATATCATGGTGAATTAGGGTTACATGAGCAACCCTGAGCTTGGCCTTCCCTAGTGCTGAGACCTGAGCAATGCTCCAGGAGCATCACTGGGATTTCTGGGGAAGCAGTTTGTAACAGCCCACACTGAACAGGACAGCAATCACAGTGATGTGGATAAGGTGACTAAATATACTCCAGGTTTTCTGAGGTTTTTTTTTTAAAACTCCTTATTTCCCTCAAAAACAGACAGCAAGGATACTGCACCTTCATAGCACCATGCTGCCACAGATTCTACACAATTCCTTCCCACAAATACTGCATTACACCAGGTCCTACAACATGCTAAGCCATGGGACAAGCTGGACATCTCTGTTTTTCAGCCAAAAATTATGCATTCACTATGGTCTTATGGCTTCCTCATCTGCTTGACTTTCCTATTCTTGTCTCGGACCATCATCCAGGATGTAAAAGGTTTCTGGTTACAGGTGAAGGTTAGTTTGAGGTGTCACGCCCTGGTCTTCATGACCCCTGTGGACAGAACGAAGATGAAGACTGTAGCATGATGTGTTTAGGTCTGACAGTGTAAAACACTTACTAATGCTCAGGACAAAGCACTAACCAGAAACATTGGAGAGATGGTCCTGATTTCTTTGGATAGACAGACACATCTGCCAAGAACAAGTCAGGCCAAAGTCACCCTGCCAAGGCCTGAGAGAGCAGAGAGATGAGCTCCTGCTGTTCCTTCTAGCCTTTGCCTTTGTGATTTATGGATGCTGTTAAGGCCTTGGGGTCAGAGAAGTGGGGACATGGGAAGCTTTAACCTAGATGAAAACATAACATTTTAAGAATAGCCTTATTGGGTTATACCATGAGTCCATATCACCTGATGTCTTGTTTTCAAAATCTATCAGCCAATAGCAGACACCTGGGGAAGAGTAGGAAAAAAACCTCTTCCGAAAGCTCTGCTAGCTCCCAAAATTTTCAAATTGAAAACTTCCTGAACCCAAACCAGCATGTCTGATGTTAGCAAACTCCAATAGACTCTCTTCTATCTGTTTCTCCATCCCTTTTGGGAACACCTGGTGATGAGTTCCAGTGAAGCTATGAGCCACGTGACAAACCAGGATGGTTTACTTTGAGTCCTAGTCCTTTGTACAGAATTAGAGAGAAAAAAGTGGCTGAATGATGAATTATTCTTTGTTCCTCTGCTTCTGATGTTGCATGCACTCTGTCCTATCCTTGGAGGACAGTTGATGGTCTCTGTCTCCCAGACTGTCACTCAAGCCCAAGAACCCTCTCTAGCCAGGGGCATGTCCACAAGGAAGCCACTCCAAACCTCCCCTCGTCTCTGCAGCATTTCTAGATTTGTATATCTCTTTTGAGGTGGGTCTGGTCCCAGCTGCACACATTGATACCATTGCAGAGTGATGATGCTGGTTTTTATTCTCTTCCCTTTTGGCAGCAATATTACAGGCTGGGTCAGGAAACAGTGCAGGTCCACCAAAATATGCAGCCAGACTGACAGCTTGATTTAAAACTTCTGCCACTGCATCTTTTCTGTTTCCATTTCCAGCTGTAGCTGGACTGAATGGCCACAGCAGGAGCACAGAAGTGCCCTGTGGGTGTTTACAGCTTCTATTGCCATGGGGTCCAAGCCTGGGATAACTGTACCACAGTCCAGTCCACAGCCCTTCCCAAGCACACCAGCAGTGTAGATTCAGCAGTGGGATTAAGACACACAAATGCCTGTTGCCAATAGGACTTTTTGACTCAGTTTCAGCTCTGAAGTAACCTGGGAATATCTGGGTCCATTGGTCCTCACCTTTAGCTTGCCTCTGGAATGATGTTTCAAATTAACTCAGGTTTGCTTTCTCTGGAGGCACCAGAGGATCTTCCCCTGCCACACTGCACCTGAAAAGAGAAATCAGTGAAATGACTGAGACAAACCTAAATACAATGTTTTTCTCTGTAAGTTAAATATTTTTAATAGCAGTCAAAAAGTCTAGTTCAAGTCCAAATTGTTTGAGCACTTCTCCCTGCTCTCCAGGCTGTTAAAGCAATGTGCCTGTGCTGAGTTGAGTTTTACTTTGTTAACAGTAGCTCTTTCTTTTTTTCCAGACCACTGCTTCTCTTCTTCTTGGGGACATTTGCCATCTGTTTTATAATTTCACCATTATCTGATGGTAGGACTCAATGACCTTTCTAGACTTTAATTAAAGTTTCTTTCTTTTTAAATCATCTTCATCAAATTCGTGTTTCCAAGCCACCTCTCTTGTGAATATTTTATCTTTCTGACTGCAAGGGGATACATGACAGAAATATATTAATTACTTTTTGTTTTATCAGACTGATGAATTAATCTGTGATTGGGTATGAAAAGGGTAGAAAATGTCTCCTGAAGTCTATATAGATGTCATGTTAGTCATTCTAAGAGTCACTTTACAATTTTTACACTATTTGAGTTTTCAACTGCAAACAGGCTTTAGCAGTTTAAACTCAACACGTGACCACCCAGTTAAGCCTTGTTAAGCATTTACGACAGCTGGACTTGCCTACATCGTGCACGGAGCAGTGGCATCGCTTTCCTCTGCAGCATCATGTGCAGTTTTGGTCACTGCAATGTAAAAAAGACACTAAGCTATTAGTGTCCAAAGGAGGGCCACAAGGATGGTGAAGGGCCTTGAGAGGATGCTGTATAAGGAGCAGCTAAGATCACTTGGTGTGTTCAACCTGGAGGAGACTGAGGGGAGATATCGTAGTTACAATTTCCTCGTTAGGGCAGGCACTGATCCCTTCTCTTTGGTGACCAGCGACAGAACTGGAGGGAAAGGCCTGAAGTTGTGTCAGGAGAGGTTTAGGTTGGATATTAAAAAAATTATCTTCACCCAGAGGGTGGTTGGGCACTGAACAGGTTCCCCAGGGCAGTGGTCACAGCACCAAGGCTGACAGAGGTAATGAAGTGTTTGGACAATGCTCTCAGGCACATGGTGGGATTCTTGGGGTATCCTGTGCAGAGCCAGGATTTGAACTCAGTGATCCTTGTGGGTCCCTTCCAACTCGGCATATTCTGTGATTCTATGTTTCAATGTGCTTAAGATGGTAAAAGGAGGTAACGAGATCATTACCTATCCTAGATTCAGGGACCAGGATGGGAGCAGCTGGGACATGAACTACAGGTAGGTGACCTCTGAACAGCATGGGGCTGCCCAGGCATAGAGATGCATTCCCAGACCTACCTGGGGCATTTCCTGGTGGCCCCGTTGGCCAGTGCTGCTGGGCTTCTCTGCATGGAGAAGAGATACTTGGTGACAGGCTCCTTTCTCCACTGTGGATTTTTTTGATGGCTGTTTTCAAGACAGCCAGGCTGAGCTTTAGCATCTGTGCTCCACTTCTCATCCATAAAACAGAAGGAGAAGAGGGGAACATGCTCCTCTGCATCCCAGGGAGCTGAGGATAAACACATCAAACTCTGCCATGCTGTCAGAAGCTGTGTCTGTGCAGGGATGAGCGAAATCGCAAGCTTAGAAAGTCAGCCTCTGCTTTTGAGTAATCAGCAGGACAGAAGTGATTAGTGTCCCCCTTTGCTAGCTTCAGACACAGACTCTTTCCTCCAGGCTGGGGAGGAAGGGAAGAGCCTCGGTTGCTCTGTTTTCTCTGCTGAAGGCAACAGAGCCCCAGTGATGAACTGTGAGTGCTGGCTGGGCTGCATCTGTTCACCCGCGGTTGCTGTCGGGACTGCTGCAATGGTGCATCCCAGAGCACACACCTGTAAGTGAAAACCTCTACAAGGGCTGAGAGATGTTATTCAAATTAGGAATCACATTTCTCATTTAACTGTCTGTGGTACAATTATCTCTTTCATGTGCTTCCGGAATAGTATTACACTTAAATATCACAAAAGACCACGCATTTAATATCTCTGTAATGTGACATATGTGGTTTTACAGGAGTATGTCCAGAATGGAATTAGGAAAAGAAGTAGCCTGATGTTCAGACTGATAGTTAAAGCATCGAAAAGAAGTATTACTCAACAAACCTCTGGGGAAAGCAAGGAGCAGGTAAGGTGAGTCCATTCCTCTCTGGTCCCAGAATATTGTGTGGTCTCTTGCAGCCCATCTCTGCCAGCATTCAGGGAAGGATTCTGAAGGAGAGCACAGGCAGGTCTGGAGCAGTTTATATTCTGTGCCTTCCTCTCCCCTATGGCAAGGAAACTCCAGATGGAGCAAACAGAGGGTGATTTCAGATTCACCTAAGGGAAAGAGAAACAGAAACTGGGAGATTAAGCCCTGAGCGTTAAAAATGGGGTCCTGGAACTTCATAGGAAGTCACCAGCTCCCTAGCACATTCAAAGAACACTAAGTGTGCTAAAAGAGTAAATTTGCAACACGGCTTGAAAATTGTAAGAACAGGGCTCAGGAAAGGAAGAAGTATCTTTTATCGATCAGGAAAACTCTGGCAGGAAGTACAGAAGAGAGGAGCATATCTGAGCCTCAAGGAGTCTCAAGGAATTTGTGAAGGACACTCATCAGTTCCAGTGACCAAAAGACAACACACTGCTGCTATATCCATAGAAGACTGATGCTTAGGTTGTCCTAAGTCCTATCACTGCAATTCTCTGCCTCAGTGTGAGCTGTACTTGGGGAAATCTGCCTTCTGTCCAGAGGTGTACAACTGTGTACACTGCATACAACTGTACAGCTCTGTACAACTCTGTACAGTTGTCCAGAGGATACCTCAGTTATGCAAGAAATATGCATAAATTGATGCTTGAGTTGGGAGTTTTGGCACAGAAGAGCCCTGGCTTTAGGAGAGGGCGAGAAGGGAAAGGGCACAGAGCAAGGGCTGCCTCTCCTCAAAGGCAGTGAGCCCATCAGGGTGAGTGAGAGCATCAGCAGTGCTGGAGTACCTGGGTTATGGATGGAGGGAGGATCTGTGGAGGCTTTCTGTATCGGGGGAAGCCAGGCTGACACTAACTTCCACCACACAACCCTCCATGACACTGCATGTCTTGAAAAGTGTAGAAATGAAACTTAAATTGGGGGAGCAAAGAGACACTGTTTTCATTAAAGCAGGACAGGGAGCAAGGATCCCTCTTCCCTCTTCTTTGGTTTGCTCCAAACTATCTGTGCTAATTGCTGAATTGTTTTGTGCCTAGGTTTCCCCACCTTTGTGATGGGGAGGGTGGTGCTCCACCCCTGAGTGTCCTAGAAGTTCCCAGACCTTCTTTAGGGACACAATATCTTTTTAACACTTCTGGCACTCTAGCCGGACAGTGCTGTGCCTGTCCAGCCGTCCATTGGCAGGAGGCATCACTCTCAGTCTGCTCGGGAAGCCTGTCCCTGCCCCCCTGCTCTCACAGTCTGTACCTCTCCACGCACCCTTGCAGCGCAGCGATGCCTCCCTTTCCCTGCTTCCCTGCCGGTACTGCAGAGCAAAGCGATGCGCGGGGCCTCCGGACCCTTTGGGACTATTAGCTGCTCTGAAAACAAACCTTTCCCCTCCCACGCTGGAGTCCGCTTCACATACCAGCACCTTGGGGAAATAACCCAGCTCCACTGCCTGCCGCTCATCTCCCCGACCAGCGATCCCACTGATGGCTTCCTCCCACCACGCAGCTCTCCGCTGATTTTATGACACAGTCCGAACAAGCACCGTGCACTGTGGGGGTTTGCCACCCTCCGGTTGGAGAAGGAGGAGTAATTGCATTTGTCACCTCTGATCGTACACCCACAGCCCACAGAAAGCGAGCCATTATTCTCATTTACAAACAGGCAGGTAATCTCTTCTCACATGCCCTCAAAAATCATTGGGCTATCGGAGCAGGCTGTGCAGATTAGCTGATACCGGGAGATTGTCTTCAGCAAAGCAGTAAAAGCCTTAAGTGCATTAGATTGGTTTTTGATTGACTTTTGGAGCAATAGTATATCAGAAGAATCCCAATAAGCTCTCCCAGTGGTATTTTAAGTGGATATAATGGTCAGAACTGACAGACATTAATGAGCCTTGTAGACAGGGGCAACTGTATGTTATTTAATTTCCACTAAAGAAGATATCTCAGCACGGAACCTCAGGTCTAACACAACACAAAAATAGTCAACAGCCAGATTTTGTTTCTAGCGATACTGAAGCATAGGGTGCTCCAGTTCCTTCTACAGCTTAAAATTTGGGGGCAAACATCTTAAATGTCAGCAGGAAAGGAATGCAAATAAAAAATTACTTCCTCTTTGGAAAGACTGAGAGAGAGAACTCGCTTATACACTCCACTTCCTAGCATCTAATGGTTTTCACACAAATCATTTCAAGCTGAAAATGTGAGATTGCTGATTAGTACCTGAGGAATTTCAGTTTGGATTTGGGAGAATGAATCCCCTTTGCATCAAATGTCAGACAGCAAGACACGGACACCCTGCAGCCGGAAGTACTGTGGGGTTTTTCTTTGAAGTTGTGAGACTTGAAGGAGAGTTTCTCAGAGAACGTGGGTTAATTACCCTGTCAGACACTCCATGGCAGGTCTCAGGAGGGTCTCCTTGGTTTTGCACTCTCCCCTAATTCAGAAGGAGGAGAAGAAAATTTTGAAATAACACTTTAATGAAAATTCCTCATGATCCATAAGACATTTGCTAAAATAAACAGGGCTGGTTGGATGCTTTCATCCACTCTACCAAAGATGTAAACAGACTCTTTTCTGACTCGCAGCATTGCTTTTTTCCCATGGTTTCTTCCCAATGGACAGCAAGAGACTGAATTTTAGTTCTCTCTTGGCGGGGTCAAGTGAGGCTGTAGGCAGAACAGGCAGCTGCCAGGCCAGCAGGCAGGAGCCACCACCCTGTCCATACCCTCTCCCAGGAGAGAAGCTGGAGCCAGACAGCACTGCCTTCACTGCTCCACTGCCCAGCCCATGACAGGCATCCATGCATGTTTCTGCCTCCACTCTGCTGGAGTGATCACAGCAGTGTTTTAATTGGGAGCTGGCCCAGCAAACCCACCTCTCCTGAGCTCCCTCCCATCACCTCATCCTGCTGTCTGGCAGAAACCATTCACCATTCATCCCCTTTCCTTGTGATAGGGGGCTGAAGTGGCAGGGAAAAAAAACATTTTAGTGCCTTTTGGCCCCTGTTTTCATACAGTTGTAATGGATTTATGACCCTCCCTGCAGAGGTATAATGTCCTTCAGTTTCCACAGAGCTCGCGGAATAACCTGTGGCTCTAAAAGCTGGAGCTATTTTTAATGTTGTTTCCTGTTTTTTCCATATTCATCTTGGTTGTCTCAGCAGTCACCCTGTTGGTCTCTGCTCCTGACTATCCACTTACTTGCCTGTCCTCTCTTGTAGCTTTTTAATTACATGCAGCCAAAGCCAAAGTCCGTGACAGATTTGGATAAAATGAGCCTGAGGTCTGAAGGTTTGCCTTTGTAATGACAAAATGTTTGCTACAACTTGTATCCTCACATATTGTTAAAGGCAGTGGTTGGTGCCACGTGCCAGGCATCGTGCCTAGTAAATGTGCTTTAAGTTGGACACTATTTGCCACCCGGATGAGGAGCGGACTCATCCCGCCTGCTGTGGGAGGCACAGCAGATAAGAGGCTAATGCAAAATCTATAGGAAAGTAGAAGACAGTAAATCTGCTTGTTTAATGAGAGTTTCTGGTGCTGAGGCTTGGTCTGCTTTCAAGAAAATAAGGAATTAGTTGCTGCTCAATCTGTCTACTGCCAAAGCAGAAAAAACAATATTGAGAGATGTTGCTTGTGTAAGGGTCTTGGCCAAAATGTATGGAGCCCTGTGCAAATGACAGCACGTGAGTACCCTGACAGCCTGTGCCTGGAGCTGCACACACTCTCCCGCAGCGATCCCCAGCCCACATGGCACGAGCGGATGGATGCTTTTATATCTCCCCAGGGGAAGGGAAAATGTTGTGTCAAGGAACTCCAGTGGAGTTGAGAGCATGCCTCAACACAGCTCTGTCAAATGTCTTTTTAGTATGTTGTGTTTTCAGCACACAGGCAAGGAGAAGCCAGGCCGTGGCCGGGGGTGGCCATCGCCGCAGTGCCCGGCTGCTTCTGCAAGAGCTGGAAAACTGTGCTCAGCTACAGCTGCTCTGAGGGGCTGATGGCAACACCCCTGCACTTCAGCTGAAGTCTTGTGGGCAAGAGGGGAACACAGGACAGCCCCTCATGCCGTGTTTCTCGAAGTTCTGCTTCCTGTTTGCATCCAAGTACAATGTCTGGGGGCACTGGCAGTGAACTAAAGGGTTAAAGGCTGACTAAGAAATGGGTTTCTAATCCCACAAAACCATCACAATCTATTATTTTACTTTATTTACTTGATTTTTTTTTCCAGATTTTGCAGCATTCTCTGCCCCTTAGAGACGGTCTGAGATGTGCTGCCTCTGCCCATGGGGATGCACTTGGATACCTGGGACCCAACCCTTCACAACCACATCCTCCAGGAAAACCCAAATCACGTTTGCTGAACTGAGTCCCAGAGGTTGTAGAGAGGCTTTTGTGCTTCTCTGTTGTAGCAGAGGGTTGTGACAGCTGGGAGACCCAAGAGTCTCCATAATTCAGTGGGTTTCGCTGGGGTTAGACATGAGCTGCAAAGCCAGTGCAGGCAGCTCCTGAGCTTGCTTTGACTATATGTAGAGGATTTAAATAACAAAAGACACATACATAAAACCCCTGGTTGTCCTGACTCCTAATTACAATCCCAATGTACTAATACCTGCCACAGAATTCAGAAACAAAAATTCACACAGGAGCAGTAATTCAACACACTGATCTTGCTATGAAAATCTCCTTTCCAAGCCCATCTCCTGGTGCCTCCCCTTCCCCTCCCAGTGTGAGGAGAGCTCTCACCTTCCCAAAAGCATTGCGGAAAAACTCACGGTTTGTAACTTTATTTTTACCAAGCTCTCCATCCCTCGGCACTGGCTCAATGGGCCTTGTCCTTAGAGAGATTTCAGGAAAATTAACCCACACAAGAAACAGCTAAACAGGATTTGACTTGCTTCTCACGTTGGGAGTTGAATGACAGGGGAGATGTGATAAGGGTACATAAGCTCAGGAGTCATATGGAGAGGGTGAGCAGGGACTGATGTCTGACTGCCTTCCACAGCACAAGAACAAGATGGCATCAAACTAGTGGGTGGCAGGTTAAAAACAAAGAAAAAAGAGTGTTTTCTCAAAAAAACCCCAAAATCCAGACCTCTGGAAGCTCATTGCACCATTGCCCTGGGGATGCTGAGGATTTACCTGGCTTCATGGGAAGATTGCATGTCCACAGAAAATTAATCTGGGGATGGTTAAGCACACAGACACCACATCAGTCTTGAGAAGTCCCTGAGCTGGGTATGGGGTATGGGCTGGGGGATGTTGAGGGGAACCACTCGCTCATGTTTGCTCTGCTCTGACCGTCCTCCTGGTGTAAAGCGGATCCAGGCATGGGGGATCCAGGGGGCTGTGGGATCCAGGGGCTCAGACAAACCAAGCAACCCCACGGACTTAACATGGAGAAGACACTCCCCTGCCAAGCTCCGGGGTCACCTGTGACACAGCCAGAGGATGGCGGCAGGGACGGGCTTCCTTAAGTGTTCACACCAAGCAGCCTATTTCACAGATTCATCAGATAAACCGTGCCCAGCACGTCTGTGCAGGCATCCCACTGCTGCCAGACTGAGCTGGGGCTGCACCCGGGCTGAGCCCAGACCCCGAGTGCTGCAGACACGTCCCATGGCACCGTCTCCGACTGGCTTCGTTTTCAGCTGTGAATTCAAAGGAAAAATAGCGTCGCGTGCTTAGACAGTGGTTTTCATTTTCCACCACTTTCTAATCAGCAACTAATTAATTCTCAATGCCCCAGTGAGGTAAATATATCTGTTTCGTGCATTTATACATATATATATTATGTTTGATCTTTCCTTAACAAGTCCCCGTTGCCCTGGAAATCCACACTGAAAACAGAGAGAGGGGGCTAAAAACAGCACCAGCTTTGAAATCCAGATCTTCATTTGTATGTCAGATTGAAAGTAAAAAGAAAATAGTTATTTGGCAGGTCTGTTCCCACTGAGGGATTGGTTTGCCTCAATTTGTATTTAATAAGTGTACCACCGAAAAGTATTTAATGCATAATGTATAATATAACTAGCACTACACTAAATAATATCCTGTGACTTTAAACATTAATGACTGCATGTGACTATTTCTTTTGAATTTCAACTACACAGAAAATATTTGTCAGCAGTAAAAATAAGCTTGTGATAGATAAATAAAATATTGGTGTAATAAACCCAAGTTATTATGTGCCTATTTAAATGCATATATACCTCTATTTAATGCAGAACAACGAACACTGTTTTTGTATAATATTCTACTAATGTGTACACTACAATATAGTAATATTCAACATCTTTTTCCCTTCAGCTGCAGAAGAATTGCCAATTCAATACAGCACTTGCTGCTGAAGGATATGTTTATACCGTCTCATTTTTTTAACTTCTTGGTTTTATGCAAAGATAAAAGAAATTGTTTCACCCACATACAGACAGGAGATTTCACACCAAAGAGTATTTAGATGAGATAAATCCAATTATTATCATTTTATTTAACTATAGTTTTTACTTTTCTGGAAACTGTGCACTGGGCTCATTCTCTTTACCCAAGGAGGCAACAGCTTTCATAGGAACATTTTGGATGGCAACAAACTAAGCTCTGGAAAACACATAAGCATTTTCAGGGGCGTGCTTAGATCCAGTTTAAGTAAGCCTAAGCACGTGCAAAAGGCTGGAAACACATTTAAGTAGTATTCTAGCTAGGGCTGAGTTGAATCAACTTCTTGAGTGACATCTGAGTTGGGACTTAAGCTCTTCTATTTTTATTTTATTTTTTTTTATTTGGATCTGATATCACAGCTGGCAAAATACGATGCTGTGCTACAGCTTGGATGCTGTGCAACACGCAGACTTTTCACTATGATGGTTATGTAGATCAGAGCCTGAAAGTCTGACCTTCCCCAACACTTTTTAGTCCTTCTGTTGCTCAGAAAATTCCTGGTCTCTGGGAAGCTGCCCTGAGTTGTCACAGGAGACCATCCTGAAGGACCTGCCGCTCTTCAAGCAAAAGTCATGCTTGACAATACAAATGTCAGTTCACCCACGGCTTTCACACGGGGCATGGTGCCAGAGGCAAGACTTGGGGGCATCAGATTGGGTACTCCGTGTAGGAAAACCAGCCAGGAATATTAAAGTGCATGAAGAATTTACTAAGAAATGAAGTTTTCAAGATGGTCAGATTTTATTAGCTTGGACTGAACTTCTTGGGTATGCTCCAAATTAAAAAAAATACAAATGAGGGGAGTGGAATTCTTGGAAATTCAGGCATGAAATACATGGCTTTGTTTCAAACTTCATAATGAAAAAATAACAAAGTCAAGTATCTGAGCAGTCAGACTTTATGTTCTCAGTAAAACAAAATATTTTGCTTAATATTTCACCTTGCAAAAATACTTTAAAAAAAAATGTAGTTTGAATTGATCTAACCTGGGCTTCCTTCACAGTTTGGCCAATGAACGAAAAAACAGAAATCCACCATTTGCACAGTTCCCTTGTGTTCATGTGGACATCCTATTTTGTTCTGACCCAAAAAAGATTTTTCACTCCTCTGATATCCAGTAAAAGGGAGCACTGATGCCTCCTGCCTTGCCCAGCTCCTCTCAGGATACAGAAGCTGGGCACAGGCAAGTGTCTCAAGTGTCTTAAAAAGCCTCTAGAAATTCTGTTTCCAAAGAAAAGTTAAAAGTGTGGAACAAATGCAGGTGAAGCAGAGATATTTTCTTGAGTTTGCTGAGAGTCTGGAACAAAGATCTATGGGGTGCCTCACTCAGCTGATGGAGGAATGTCTCTTTTTACAGCTCTTCAAAGTAGCATAGGAAAAATGACTAAATTTATAATCTAGCAATCTACTTAAATAGCAATAGGTCAAGGACATATTCGTTTTGGTACAGGGAGGCCTTTACAAGCCACTCAAATTACAAACGCTACGAAAGTGCTGAGTTATCTGTTGGTAAGTGCAGTTTTAACCCAGGGCACAGGCATTCATGTGGCACACAGTTGTCAGGGTGGGGTCATAGTCAGGAAAAGATGGTTTCTGAGGCATTCAGGTCTGTGCCACTGCCTTACTACACGAGAACCACTGATAGCTCTGAAGTATGGGCCACATGCTGCTCTCTGTTATACTGGATTAAATCTGTAACCCATAGGGTGCTAAATCTGGGTTTACACTTGCTTTGAAAATGCAGAGTCTGGTCTCTGCCCCTGCAAAGTGTCAGAAGGTGCAAACACTCCAGACAGGCAGTGCAGCATCCCCGGACTGCACTGAATGCAGCATCCTCTGCAACCCAACCCTCATTCACAAGCACCCAGCCAGTTTTCCAGCCAGTCCAGCAGAAAAAAATTACAACAGAAGACCAGAAGCATTCCCAAACCACGAACTACGTAGTGTTTTCATATGCTGCTCTGCTGATTTTAATGAGGTTTCTTCAAAGAGGCACAGTGGACACTCTGTGCTTTTACAAAGAGCCGTGTAACCTCCGTCACCTGAACTTCAATTATCCAATTTCCCTGGCACCGGGAAAGGCAATGCATGGTAATTACATCGAAAGTTATTTTAGCAACTCAATCATTCAAATTTCACCAAGCTTCTCATAAATTCAGAGAAGCCAAGGTTATGCTATAGACATGGGTGTGTTCACATCAGGTTTAGGTATCTGAAAAATTAAAGACTTGACAGCAATTTAGAAAATGAGTTGCTGGGTTTTTTCAAACACCAAGAAGATCAAAGGTTTGATGCAATTTGGGGAGATGTTGTAATCATTAACTATTTCAGAAGGGATCTCCCAGTCAAGCATTCAGCTTGAGCATTTGTTTGCAAATGTACAGGATAGCTCTGCATCTTCCATCCTCAGAACTAACACTGAAAGACGTGTGTGATTTACTGCAGCAGGGAAAAAACCCTCCTAGTTTGGAGTTGGGCTAATCTTGGAGCAAGACAGCTGAGGCAGGAAAAGCCATTTAAGTAATGTAGTGTTTAAAAGGCCTGGTCTGACCTTCATTTCTATCTGCTTTCTTGCAGTGCTGCCTCTGAAGTGCTGTACAACATAAATAGCATCTGCCCTGAGATTTTTAGCCTGAGCTTAGCAGAAATGGCTCTGGTGGCTGTGATGCACACTCTCACAGTGATTAGTCACTGAAGTTTTCCAGTTCTTCTGCCATTTGGGGCATATGTTACACTTCTATTTATCCAGACATGATTGGGGAGGCTGCTGATTAGGAATGACTGAGGACACTCTTGCTCAGCAAACCTGTGTGCCAGATAAAAGCAGACAGCAGAAAGCACATAAAATGGGTGGATGAGGACTGGCCCAGCAGAGAAGGCAGCTTCAGGACACAAAGTTTTCCTTCAGCCTCTGACTGTGTTGGAGTTAATCTTGTGTCCAGAGTCAAGTGATCAGACTGGGAGAGAGTGCAAGGACTTCTTTGCCCCTTCTGTAGCATGGGAGCACAGGCCCCTTCCTAGGGTGGGTTATGCAAGAAATCATTGTTGCAGGTGATGTCAAGGACTGTGTATCACCTGCTGTGGGTTTGCACACACAGCACAGAGCTGCTGCCAGGTTCAGGAGGAGGCCAGAAGCAGAACCCCAGCAAACTTTTATGCACAGCTCAAACTGCAGCTGCTGCAGTTTTAATAATGCTTCTCTTCAGTTCGTCACCTCCCGTCTGATCACGTTTGCACCATCATCCATTCTCTGGCCTCTGAATTATGTGGCCACTGACTGGAGCTGGGGAATGGCACGGGTAATGCTCACTCTTCCCTTGTGCTGCATGAAACAATCCTGCAGCAAGGAAGGCAGAGGGGGACCATGATATGGGCAGAGGGAGGGAGGGAGGGATGTACAGCTGACCAGGGAATGCCCATGCAGGGCATGGGGGCTTGGAGCAGACACAGGAGCAGGGACGAGTTTGCAGGAGCTGATAAAACATTAAACCCTAACTGAAAGTAGGGCATGAAACAAACCAAATGCCAGACACATGGATGTTCTTATTGGCTTTAACAATATTATTCACTCATTTAAAAGCAAGCACACACACATTATTTGCAGCCAAGGACCTCGGAGGGGCTGACAGGCAGCTACGGAGCCTTCTTGCACAGAAACCAAAAGAGCAGCTGTTATTCCAGCAATGATTTTGGGACAAATATTTTAAGACACTTCCAAGCTCTGTCTGACCTTTTGAGGACCTAACAGAGTTACGCAGAGCGCTGGCAAGGGCAGACTATGTATTAAAGGCCTTTTAAAAGCCCAGCAATTCTTAGCACATCCAGCAAGCTGCCAGCACCTGATGGAGCAGAATCAACAGTCCTGACTGGACAGTGAAATCGCTCAGAAACATTCAGCCTCAGGCACTCACTTGTAACAGCAATCTGGGCACAAAACAATTTGAGCATTTCTTCTCACCACATCTCACATGTTGTACAGGAAAAAAAAAAAAAACAAACCACCAACCCATGAGACATCTTCCTAGCGCAGATCTAACCTGTCAGGCTCCTAATCCAAAACTCTAGAGAACAAGAGACATCGTTTCTCCATAGGGCTACCTGACACAGCAGGAGGTGAGATGATCTCCCCTCTGGGAAAGCTTGGGATCCCCACTAGCTATTGGTAAATTTCTCCTTGAGGTTTCTCTTGTACTTCCTGCCTAGACATAACAGTGTTTCTAGATGCTCCACACAAGTCCATAGGCACCTCCTGTGCTAACACACATTTAATCCCTTGGGTTTACCATCTCAGTCACCTGGATGGATGAAGGATGGGCAAGGAGAATAGCAGCATCCTCAGGTTGCAGACCAAAATGTAGCCTCTCAGACAAGGTGTTTTTGGGCCTCCTGTGCCTGCTCTGATGAGGAGACAGCTCTGCTACAGCTGAGGGATTGAAGAGTCAGGAACCCCCAGTTTTGGCAGCAAGTCCAGTTTCCTAAGTTCTTCCCTCCCAGCTGATCCCACAGCTCCAGTTGCAAATGGAGCCACTGAAATCATCCCAAGTTTGATCCAGTTTTAACCTGTGGTTAAAAGGACATGTATCCAAGAAGGATATTTTTAACCTGGATCTTGTCAGAGATTCAGTGCTCAAAGTTTCAATAAAACCCTCAGTCATTGCCAGGGCAGAGAAGAGAGTGTGGTGATCTGTCCCTGACATGTCCCTGTTTTTGTCACATCTAGATGTGACCCAGCTGAGCCTCCAGGGACCCTGGTTAAACCATCACTCCCACAATGGCACCTGGTAAGCAGGAAGGGTTTGCAGAGGTAGCAGAGACATGGAGGAGCGTGAAAATACTTTGAATTTCCCTAAAAAACAAAAAAGTGTGGTGCGCTGAGAGGAACAGAGGTCTGGTTTCTTCCTTCTGCCAAGATGGAAGTTCACATCCCTCTCTAAAAAGACCTGGAGCAACACACACCTCATCCAAAGTCAACTGTCATGAATGGGAGCTGGGTATTAACTTTTAAGGCCAAAACTTCCAGTCCTTAAACAAACAGAATATGAAAGTAATACATACAGAAAGTGCTCACCATTTCCAGCACATTTCCAAGGACCAGTGTTCATTCCCTGATATTGAGGAGGAATCTCAAGAAGACAGCAGGAAGACGTTAATAAAGTTTTTCCATGGGATTTCTGTTTGGTGTCAAGTATCAGCCAGTTTGCCCATCTGGGATATTAATAATGCAAATAGTGCTAAAGGTTGCTTTGCTCAGAATAAGCCACAGGAACTTATAGAGTTCATTAGACTCACACATTTCCTCTCCTCCCATTTAAATAAAGAGAGGGGATGCCGTGCCGTTTCCTTTCACACAAAACTGTTGGGCTTTGGCAAGGTTTTCACATTATTTAATTAGCCCACTCAAATTTCACTGAATCGGGAATATTCTAGTGACAATAATGTCCCTCTCCTGCTGAGTATCAGAAGGTGGAAAATAAAAAGCTCTGTCATGCAAATGCAGCCTCAGCAAAGCGCCTAAGGTGGTTGGAAAATATCATTTAGACCAATTATTCTTCCTGCGATTCTTGTGAATTTGGGGAAATGAAAACGAACCGGAGATTTTCCCCTCTCTAAAACCTGCTGCTGCCTCACCCCACGAAAAAAGCCACTCCACGAATCAGCCTTGCCCACCGTTGGTGCAGTGTCCCAGAAACCCCTGCAAACACACCTTGCAACCACCAAAAAGAAAAACAACCAACACAACACAAACCCAGAACAGGATTAGCGGACAAAAGCCCGATCCAGAGCACAACGTAAAATATCCTTCTGGCGTTCATCAGAGTTAGCAAGCAGACATATGACTCACTGATTGATATATTATCCTCCCCTGCCAAATCATCTGGGTACATCGCAGAGTGGAAAACAGTGCATTAATCTCTGTCAGGGGGAAATCAATGGGAATCAGGCACCTAATTCCCTTAGCTGCTTTGGGAAGTCCCGCCCTTTCTCCACTTATCATAAATCAAATTTAAAAGGAAAGCTTTCTCTGCCTGTGAGCATACTGCATCTGCCCAGCCAAGATGTCTTCCCTCTGGAATTCATCCCTCAGCATCTGGTCCTGGAGTCTCAGGACCATGTGCCTCCACGGTGCTTCCCAAGATCCCTGGATGATGCTGCAAGAGGCTGTTATGGTTCTGTGCACTGAGTGAGAGTCACCTCCTCTGTCCCCAATCATCCTCGAGCTGGTAGGTACAGGGGAAACTAAAATGAAGGTGACACCTCAAAATAAATATGGCATCAAGAATCAAACATTAATTTTGCAGTTGGGCACCTGCTGGCTGAATTACTGCGCTCCTCAAACTACTGTAGCTTCGGTCTGTGGTAGGAACATTTGGCAAAATCACATTTGTTATTTGGTTGGTATCAGTTCAGCAATTCAGACATATATCTATGAGCAATCATCTTCCTGTTCATGGCTTGCCGTGTTCTGGGTAGGTTTTTCACAAGAAAAGCTGATTAATTACAGGAATTTGAGGTTAACAGAAGGGCTGAGCAAGATGGACACCTGGTGGATTTGCCCGCTGCACATGATGGAGTTGGGTCCACAGTGTGGCAAAACTTTTTCCCTGACAACAGGCTTCACTACCAAATCCATGTATGGTGAGCTGAGCACATGCACATGTCCAAACATTTTCCTGAGGCACCACAGAGGGAAGAGTTATACATGGGAGAAGGTTTCTTGGGGCCTCTGAAGTAAAGGTGGTGCTGCCTTCAGACAAAGAGGAAAGAGATGACCAGCTACTCTCCCTTTTCCACACCACTCTAGAAAGCATCTCAAACCAGACAATGTAAGTACAGGGCAGCCAGTCTGGGGCCAAGTGGTCCTTACACTTGGCCATGTCTACAGAAGCCCCTCTAGCCCTGCTTCTGCTCAGATCCCTCCACCAGCGAAGATGTGGGTCACTTCCAGCCTGGGCAAAGATGACATCAGTCTCCAGCAATCCACTACCAAGCAGCACTGCCACCACCATGCTAAAAGCAAACACATTTTTTTTTTCTGTTCCTCAGGTGGTGGTGTTTTGTTGTGATGTGTTTTTTTTTTCATCTTCAAAAGACATTGATTCATGTTAAATTGTATAGAAATAATTTTCCTTTCACAGCACCGCCAAAGTCCCTTTCTGTCACGAAGTCCCACCTCTATAAAGCTGTTGGCTTCATGCCTATTAATTTTCTCCTTCAGAAATCAGCAGGAGGACAGGCAGAAGCTATGCCTGCAGAGACATGAGCACAGCCAGGAGCGGGGAGCACCGTAAAGCCCTGGCTGCATCCCGGAAAACACCAAGTGCATCAATACAGAACAGTGCTTTCTTATTTTACACTCTGAAATTGCCACTGGACTAAAGGAGTGATGCAAAGACTTCCCAGCTGCCAACAAAAGGCAGGAGAGGGGCAGGGGCAGCTGGTGGTGTTGGGGGCAGAGGAAGCAGAGTAGGTTTCTCCAATGCGGGAGGGAGACTCTTTGTTCAGAGCTTATGCAATTGAAAATGCAGATTCAGACAGACCCAAAGAGTTCACAGATGCGTGTCAGACTGGTTAAAGCAAAAGGGAGCTGGAAGGATTGACTGATGGGGAAGTTTGATTAGGTTTACATACAGTCCCTTACTATAAATACTAGAGCAAATGTGCATTAAATGTAACTTATATTTGGGGTGGTGATGGTGTTTAATAAATATTACAAAATACACAGTTTATCTGAAGTGAAATCAGATATCTGGATTGAGATCAAACAAAATGTTTAGAACTGCTTTCTTAAAATTTTTTTCCCCTTAAGTGTTTTAGCTCAGCTGGCAAATCTGAACATCCATCATCTCCCTGCTTATTCTTCCATCCTGTCTGATAATGCATCTCCACATGGGGATCAGAAGCAGTGGCTTCACATAAGGCCCACCTTCCAAAAGCTCAAGTAAATCAGCCTCAACAAGCCCTACAAGAGCTGCCAAGGAGCAGAAAAAACACACACATGAAAATGAGCTAGATCAAATCAGGAGCTGTGCATTCATTTGACAGGTTCTGTCCTCTGTAGTTAAAATAAACCTACTATACCAGGGATGTTTTCACTGTAGTGCACAAACATCAAGTGCTAAGAGCATTTCAGTTTATTGCAAAGAATCTGTTTCCCAGCAGCTGCTCTGAATCCAATCGCATTTTTCTCTGATCTTGCTATTTTTGCATCTATCAGAGACTTTGGTCTCCTGCTACTCCTACATCATCTTAAAACCCAACTCTGACAGGTTTCAGGAAGCGGGACAGCCCCAAGAAACCCTTGGCAGAGCAGGCCCTCCTCTTGCTGCTTTCCAGCAAAGCAGTTTGTTCATGCTATTGCTGAGTTAATGAAGGTTTGCAGGCATGTAAAAAAAGGTACATCAAAGAATCAGAGAATCATAGCACGGTTTGTGTTGGAAGAGAACTTAAAAGATCTTCTACTGCCAACCCCCTTGGTGTGGCCAGGGACATCTTCCCCTAGATCAGGTTGCTCTGGGTCCCATCCAGCCTGGCTTTGAACACTTCCAGAGATGGGGCATCCACAGCTTCTCTGGGCAACTTGTTGCAGAGTCTCACCACCCCCACAGTCAAGAATTTCTCCTTAATATCTAATCTAAACCTACCCTCCTTCAGCTTGAAGCCATTCCCCTTTGTCCTGTCACCCCATGTCCTTGTAAAAAGTCCCTCTGCAGCTCTCCTTTTCTAGGTACTGGAAAGTGCTATAAGGTCTCTGCAGAGCCTTCTCTTCCCTCTCTCAGCCCTTCCTCAAAGGAGAGGTGCTCCAGCTCCAGCTCCAGTCTTTGTGGCCCATCATCACCCTGAAAGCAGGAACCACCAGATTTTGCTCACATACCTGCTCTGACACAGTTCAGCAAAGTCCAGGTGGGCATGAAAGAGAACAAGGTTTACAACTTTGTCTGTCCCACTCCTCCCCACAGAACAGGGTCAGAACCCCTCCACACAGACCTTGTGCCCAAAAACTGGTGTGGCACCAGCAGCATCCTTGCTGTACTGCTTTCTAGGACTTGGGCAGCAAGGAACAGGGTGCTCTCACCGGCTTCTGCTGAAAAGAGAACAAAAAATCCCCCAACTCCTTGAGAATTCTGTAGCCACAGAGTGGGAACCTGAACCCTGAGCTCCAGGGAGCCCCCCAGCCCTCTTAAATTTTGCTCCTCCGACAAGAAGATGTTTATTTTGCATTGTGGATGGAGAAGGTGTTTATTTGGCATAGTGTACCTGTCAGCACTGCCCATCAGCCCTGCCAGCACCCTGCCCCACCGTGCTCTCAGGTGTGCTGCAAACTACCCACAGCAGAGCAGTGTCCTGAGGGGAGCCCAGCTCATACACACCTCATCCATATGGCAGAGCCTCCCTATATATAACCCTCCCACCCTCACAGCCTGCCCAGTGTGTGTCGTTAATAAATATGGAGGGGGAAACACGAAACCTGCCACTGTTTCTCTTCCTTCATCCTCTGTGCTGGCCCAGGCAAGGCCAGCACCATCCCACTTGCTGGCAGCACAGCATCAAGGCAAAAGAAGGATAAAATGCCTCTCCCCAGCCACCTGAGCCTCAGTTGGCTGCATTCCTGGGGGTGAAGGGATGAGGCCCATCAGGATAACAGTGCTGCCTGCATATTCTACAGCAGGGGTAAACATTCAGGCTCAACTGTTTTGCAGGCACAAACTGAGCTGGCACAGCAGGAAGATGCTATCTCAGTGCATCAAGACTGGGAATAGGATGGCTTCTCCCCAAGAACCTGAGCTCCTAGGAATGGAAGATAACCCCATTTTGGGGGGAGAATCTTAATGCAAGTTGGGAAACTCTGGGTTTTTTCATTACAGCAAACCCCCTTTGCCCTCATCCCTCGCAGAGCCTGTGGCAGCACTGGCAGGATTTGAACCAAAGCTTGGGACACATCTGCAAAATCAGATGGTGGCTTGGCAAAGAGAATTAGCTAAATGTTATCACCTTCCTGGCCTCAGAGTGGCTTCCACAGCACATTTGCCTTCCTGACTGTTATCCTTGCCTGGACACAGCACCTCACCTTGCCTTTGTTTGTCAGCTCCACTGTCAGGGCACCTTGGCACACACCACTCTGGAAATGCTGTTGTAACTTAGGAAGCAAGGGAGAGTTTTGCTTAACAAAAGAAATAAATGCAAAATTGGTCAAGTTTTTTTTAAGGAGACTTTTGGCCAGTCCTCATCAGCAGGTCCTTTTGCCAAGTAATCAGTGTGACACTGCAATATGATGTGTGCTGAGAGGTGGTTGGTGGGAAAAGAGTTGGCAGGGAAAAGGACAGGATCTACAAAGGTGCAGGGGAAAAAAATGAGGTGAGATTTCAGCTGTTAACACAAGCTTCATGTGTGCAAGCAGCACTTGGCACCCACAGCACAAGGGGAGGGAGATGTGCTCAGTGCATTCACAGGTCACCCCGCCAGCCCTCACCTCTCTGTTGGGCCCACAACCAAAGCAAGGCTCACATTTAACCTGTGGGATGGTTGTTGAGACCAAATCCTGCTCAAAGTGAGGACAGCTGGCTGAGAAACCTGTACCCAGTGCAGGTTTAAAAACTATATTTGTTTCTATTGAACACTCACAGTGATCACAAAAATCAGCGCAATCACATCCCTCTTCTCATGATATTGTTCTGTTTAGTTTAATTGGCTTTTCTGTCGGCCCAACATTCCTTGGTTTCTAACCAGGAGAGGTTTTGCCTCACCAGTACTTGACCCTATTTAAGACACTGCCAGGAGCCAGCCCCAGGCAGCCCTGGAGGTGGGGTGGAAGGGGAATGCTGCCCATCAGGGGTGCAGGGCAGGGCTCAGGATCGTTCATAAGCACATTCATTTTATGTTGCTGCCAGAAGCAATCAGCAGCAGGACAGTCAGAGATGTTGGCATGAACATGTTGGCCATTACATTCCAGACTCATCCTCTGGGAGGAAGGGAACAGCCTTTATCTCCCTCTCCCGAATAAACAGAACATAAAACCAGGAGAAACTCCCCAGAATACCAACAAACCTTCCAGTTTTCAGCCTAGATTACTTCATGGTTAATTTATTCTTATTTATTCTCATGCAACCTTGGGTTTTTTGCTTTCTCTTTTCCCTGGTGCCTGCCCCTTTGAAGTATTTTTAGATTGAACTCAGATCCCCTCTTTGCCTTTGCTGGGTGAGACAAAACACACTCTTCTGAGTCTCTCCTAAGATAAATGCTCTATTTTCCTACCAATTTACTTGCATTTACATCCACATTACAGGAGTGACCAGGACATGAGATCTAGTAGACACACACAGGCCAAGGTCAGTCTCACACAACCAACTCCTCCCCCTTTGGTGCTGTACCTCATGGTGACTCTTGCTCAGCATCCCATGAGCCAGACAACCCCTTTGTAAATGGGTCAGGCAATGGGGATATCCAGTGAAGATAGGGACACGATTTCTGTTGTGTGAGGTGGTTCTGTCATACAGTGATAGGATGGTTTGGGTTGGAAGGGACCATAAAGATCATCTAGTTCCAAAACTCCGCCATAGGCAGAGACATCTTTCACCATACCAGGTTGCTCAAGGGCTCATCCAACCTGGCCTTGAACACTTCCAGGGATGGAGCATCCAAAACTTCTCTAGGTAACCTTTCCCACTGCCTCCACACCCTCACAGTCAAGAATTTCTTCCTAATCTAATCTAAATCTACCCTCTTTCTGTTTAAAGCCATTCCCCATTGTCCTGTCACTCCATGCCCTTGTCCAAAGTCCCTCTTGTAGCCCCTTTAGGTAGTCAAGATGCTATAAGATTTCCCTGGACCCTTCTCCTCTCCAGGCTGAACAACCCCAACTCTCTCAGCCTTTCCTTACAGGAGAGGTGCTCCAACCCTCTGAGCATCTTTGTGGCTCTCCTTTGGACTCTTTCCAACAGGTCCGTGTCCTCCTTGTGCTGAGAACCCCAGAGCTGATTGACTCCAGATGGGATCTCACAAGAGTAGAGCAAAGGGGCAGAATCACCTCCCTCCTCACCCTGCTCGTGATACAGCCCAGGACACGGTTGGATTTCTGGCCTGTGAGTGCACATTGTCAGCTCTTTTTGAGCTTCTCAACCACCAACACCCACAAACCTTTTTTTCTCAGGGCTGCTCTCAATTCTTTCTTTGCCCTGTGTGTATCTGGGCTTGGGATGGCCCGGAGCCAGGGGCAGGACCTTGCACTTGGCTTTGTTGAACTGTCCCCACAGCCCAGCTCCCACAGTCCAGGGCTTGACTGGAAGCATCTAAACCAGCATCAAAGCTGAGGCAGGAAAGATGCACAAGATCCAGTGATGTGAATGGGAACACCCAGCCCTCACTCCTGCCAGCTCTAGTGCCTCTATCCACGGTGTAGGGACCGGTGGTGGGTGTCACAAAATGTCCCTTGGCTGCTGTGCAGGGTTCAGTCCCTCACAGCAGGATGCCCCTGGGTTTTGCACAAAGCTCCTGGCCCATCGCTTTTTGGTGGCTGTTCTGCTCACACCCCAGGAGCACTCAGCTCTCAGGTTCTGCCCCTGCACATTTCATCTTCTCCTCTCTCTCAGTAGCACTTTTGGGAATTGCACAGCGATGAAGCCACGCGGTGCCCAGCACTGTTTGCCTGGGAAACAGCGAGCAGCAGAAATGGTCTAAATACTTTCAGGCTTCTGGCAGTTCACAGAGCAATACCCCAGGCAAAGAAAAAGATATCTTGATTAGAATAATTATAATTGTCTTTTCCTTCATTCTTTCTACAGAAATTCCAGGCTAAATTATCATCTAATTTCAGAGAGCTCCATGACCAAGATTATCTATGAGTCATTTGTAATTATGTGCCAGATTGTATTAAAGCATGAAAATACAAAGGTTTCTCATCAAATACTAAGAGGGTGGGGGAAGAGAATCAAATTACACTGGAGCAAGATAACTGTTCCAGCCACTTTCTGATTCATGGCATCCAGCAAACGCAAAGGAAAAAAAACCAGAAAATTCTCATTTTAATAATTGTAGAATTGTGAAAACTGACAAATTACAGGAAATTTCAGTTTAAGGCTGACATACCATCCTCTTCCAGTGCTGCCCTAGACAGTGTAAGGAGCTTTAAGACTCTCCCATTCTGGCTCCACACTAATTCCCACGGGAATTTCCACCGCAGCTTCGCCCTGGGCCTGAGTTTAGTGTTAAAGAGTGGATAAAAACTGCCCATTTAGAAATGCAGTCTGTATCTATCCAAACACATTTAGCTGGGGGCAGCAAAAACACCAGCTGCCTTTCTGCAGATCCTCATAACCAGCAGCAGGCAATGTCCCTGGACTTATGCATCCTTCTCTGGCTGCCTCTCCAGTTGAACCCTCTGGGAATAGGAGCTCCACTGGAAAACTGGGGCTCTTCTCCTGCAGCGGCACATCCACAGCCCCAATTTTGCAGCAGTCAGTGATGAGTCCCAGAGTCAATCCAGGCACACTGCATTCTGTATTTTAAATAGCCAGGGGAAGCAAAGGAGAAAATGTTCCCCACTTGGAAGTGTGGGGAGGAGAGGAAGGAGGAAAGGGGATGTTGGAATCAGGGTCATTGGCTGCAGGGGCAAAGTATGGGGTTGCATGTAGAGGGAAACCCAGATGACAGTCTTGACAAGGCTCTAATGTGTTCGCTTCACTTCATAAACAAATGCACACATGAATTTTAAATGAAATATTAACAGGCTATACAAGTTGGATGGGACCATTTGTCCTTCCAGAGACTCCTGTTTTCCCATATTATTGAGCAGTCATAAACAACAGGGAAATGTCTCTAACCCCAACAACCCTGTAAAAACAAAGCACAGGATGATGATAGCTCCCACATGACACAAAGGTCTGGGATGTGTCTCCCTACAGATTTCCATGCCTTTGGTTAACTTGGATGCTGCCCATCCATCCATGGCCAGGGCTCCTCCAGGTGCACCCGCCTGCCGTGTTCCAGAGCAGCTCACACTTACCTCTGCTCTCCACAGGCACAGACGTGGCAACTCAAACTCACCATCACACATACAGCTCTTCCAGAGAGCTGTTTTGGGAGGAACTGAACTTCTGTTGTTTTCCTTGACTTTGCCGATGGCCTCTCACAAACCTGGAGTAAGAGCTCTGCCACAACCCACAGGGATTCTCCTTTACTCCTGGGTCCAGAATGGGGCACTGGGAAGGTATTGCACTGGGATTCATGCCCCAGTGCCCTGCTCACGGGATTGCCCAGCTCCTAGGGGAGAACAGCAACAGGGTCACATGGATGCTTTAAATCACACTTGGCTCACACGAGCTGGGTGAAGTAAAATGCCAATAGTAGCACATAGTTCCTCAGCCCCTGTGAAACAAGCACCACTATCACAAGTGTTTGTAAAAAAACAGGGAGAAATTAAACAAAAGAATATTTGCATCTAGCATCCCTACTGTGCCATGGAACCATCTCTCTCGCTCCCAGTCACACAGTTACCCTGTGCCTCAAACCACCCCTGCCAGCTAACGCCATGGCAAACCTCTCCAGCTGAAAGGAGAACCTTCCACGTGTGCCCATAGCCCAGCTTTGAAGCCTTCCAGGGGACCTGAAGAATTTTATCTTTTGCCCAGAAACTCAGTCCATTCTTGCTACCCAGGAGATGTCCTGCCCTTTTGCTCAACTAAAATAAGGAGAGCTTGTTCTCTGTGGGACACAAGTGTCTCCTAGACCCCCACATACCTGCCCTGCCCTTTAGTGACTCCCTGCCCCAGGGAAGGGCACAAATTCCCCATTCCCTTCCCAACCTCACTGGTGTGTCTGAAAACAATGAGATATTTCAGGTGAAACTTCATTTACACATGACCTTGTCCACACACGTGGTTGGCACGAACATCTACATGGACACAGATGTTGCTGAGCCCAGGCGTGAAGGGAGTTGTCACTGGACTTCTGCCTTCCCTACCCTGGGAGAAACACCAGACACCTCCACTGCTGGGGGTGCACTGGCATCTTCAGGGACAGTAGCAGGCAGGAGTTTCATCTCCAGCTCCATGTGATGCTGTAACCCATGTGCTCTCTTGGGAAAGAGACTCAATCCAAAATGTACTTCAGTTTTAGAGGGTGGAGGGAGTTCACGGTCACTGTGACTCTGGGTCAGAAGAGCTCCAGAGGAGGGTGGAGCAGTCGCTTCTGGAGGGATTCCCAGAGCATCCTGGGAATCTTTCTGGAAGGATTCTGATGAGTCCAAGTCACAGCACATGGACACAGGCACCGCAACAGCGAGCCAGGGACAGGAGGAAACCCACAGCACTCAGGATGCATCTTAACTTCACAAACATGAACTTCAGATTTCATTGATGGAGCCCCAATTAAACAAGCACAGGCAACCAGGACGTGACACAGCTCCAGTAATGAAGTTGCAGTGTGGGAACTGCCAGAGAAAGAAGCTAGCAGCAGCATCAATAAATGTGCCGGGCAAACAGGCCAGCTGCAATTTATTCTGCATGTGCTTCAGACATTTCACATTGCCTTCATTCCTCACAAAGTTTTTGTGATGCCTGTCGCATGAGCACATTCTAAATGCCAAATTGAGCTTAGCAGCTCCACAAACGCTCCCGCTGCCTGTTGTGAAGGGGAAAATAAACAAATTATTAATCTAAGATATTTATGGTGCAACATTTTACGATGCCTAGTCAGCCTGGCTATACATTAAAAGCTCTTTTGTTTTGTTTAGTGGCACACGGTGGCTGGTTAATAGCAGAAGGGAGGCACTCAAGCTTCTTGTTCCTCAGAGCAATTAGGACTATAAAGGAAGGCTGAGACAGGTGGGAATGGGGTTTCCTCACCTCACCTCACCTCACTCCTGGTGCCTACAAGACTGACATTCTGTCCCAACAGCTCACCAGCAGCTCCTTCATATTCAGTGGAGAGCAACAGGCAGCCCAGGGAATCATCAAGCGAAGATGATGGCTTTGAATGAAGCAAAATGTTCCTAGAGAGTCTAGGGCTCTGCAGAGTACACATCTGTATGTATTTCTGTGGGCATGGCTGGCACTGGGAGCACAGAATGGTGAATTTGGAAGTCAAATCTGGAAGGCCACAGCAAAGGTACACAGTCAAAACAGAGCAAGAGAGTAAGCGAATCCCTGTATATTTTTGTGTGACCATGGAGAGGTGGGTCTGCCTGTTCCCAGAACAACCTGGCATGGAAACCTTCCCAATTACAAAGGTCTTTTTTCACCCATATGAAATGGCAGGGGTCTGTCTTGCCCCTAAGTCCCCTTGGACACCACACAAGTCAGTGCTGTAACTTGAGAGGAGAGGAGCTGGCTACTGAAACCGCTGCCATGCCGAGCCTGGCAGAACTGGCAAGAGCGGTCTGACTTCCATTCTGCAGGAATCACAGCACTGTGGATGGCAATTTGCTGCTTGTCAGCCCCATGACTGCAGGAAGGGCATGTGCCTGGGCTGCAGAGATGTCCGTATCACGCAGTGCCTCTGCCGCTGGGGGCACAGATGCATCTTGACTGTCCCTGGCAAATGGAGGAATTGTGTTTCGCTTGGCAAGTGACCTTTCTTTCAGGATAGGCCTCCACAGAAATATCCACTGTTGGGCAAAGAATGCAGCAGAACATGACAAGGGTCTGTGCTACCAAAGGGTAGCCCAGGAGCTAATGGAGATGACTGTAGGGATGGTGACAAAAAGACAACAGATACCTCCTATTTGCTACTTAATATTAAAGCAGGAGAGAAGATGCAGAGCTGGTGTGTAGGGGCGGGTCAAGGTGGCACAGAGGATGTGCCCAGGTACAGAGCCCAAGGAGCATGCCCCAGAGTTAGTAAACTGGTTGGTTAAGAAAGTCACATGATATGTAAGGATAAAAGGGCGCGCGAGTTTGAATAAACTCTCTTTGTCCACAACACCGCACGAGGAGCATCATTCATTCCTTGTTATACAAGGGTCCCATGCTACACTGGTGCTTCCCTTGATAAAGAGACACCTTCACTACTGGGATCCTGAAGGGCAGTTCACCCCTTTCCAAGCTCCTCCTGAGCAGTGGGGCAGGGAAGCATACTGCTGTTATGACGGAAAACAACTTCTTACAATGGAAAAGATGGAAACTTCTTCACATCAAGTCTTTGGCACTCATAGGGCTTTTCAGAGCAGCTGTTCATTGTCCTTGGGGCTCATGAGTAGAGAAGTTCTCTGCTGAGTGTTAACATCCCAGTAAATGTTCCTGTTTTCCCTCCTGTACACCAGTGAGGGCATTTCTAACAAGTCCAACACCAGAGCTCCTCACCAAATTACAGTATGTTATTTCTCACTGGTGTGTAGCTGATCCTACACACTCTGTCTCTGGAGAGAAAGGGGAAGGCTTTCCTTAAGGACCTGTGTATATCTGCAAGGTTTTTCCAAATTTGAAAAAGGGCTTTTGAGATTAGATCAGCGAGATCTAGAAAAACCAGAAGGACAAAGGTCTCCAACAGTGCAAAAAGCTGACACTGAAGCTTGGCCAGGTGTAACAGGGTCAGCGGTCCAGGGGAGGAACAAAGGGTTGGACAGGCTAAGGAGGTAGCCAGGCAATTATTCATTTAGTAGGCATTTTCATTGCTTTTGTGAAGCATGATTCATCTCTTAATATGCGCAGGGACAGTCAATCCTCTGGCTGTGCAAATGAATCACCACACGCTCCCCTCTCCCTGCTCCCACGAGGCCAAGACCCCGCACAGCCAAAACAAACCCTTGGAGGAAGCAGGTCCAAAAGTCAGCAACCGCTCACTTAAGAATAACACAAACAAGAACTTGCATATTTAAAGGGATATAAACCCTCCTTGTCACAGATTGGGTGTTATGGATGTGGGTATATTCACATAAGACAGCTCACACCTCCAAAGAACTTGGCACTGGTTGCTCAAGAGAGAAATACAGGACTGGAAGAACCATCAAGGTCTTGAAAGGGGTTTTTTTGACAACGATGTTCCTACCTGCTTTCAGCATCTTATGCCTCAGGAAATTTAGCAAGCATAGAATAAGAAAGCCAAGTTTCACAGGGCTGTCCCACATGGACAGGATCTCAAGGCTCTCCCACCTAATTTGTCCTATCCCCACACGTTGCTGAGATCCAGAAAGAGATGTCCAGAAGGAGTTAGCACACTGCTGTCCAGCCTGCCAGGGGGCTGCCTGTAAGCTTCCCAAAAAAATTTCTTGACGGCAGCAACGGAATGAGGTGAATATATGAGAAATGTAATATTTCTCCTGAACTGCATCAAGTTAATGACATTTCCCTCTCCCCTTGCACCTGTGTAAATCACAGCATGACTGTGGAACTCAACGATGCTACACTGATGTAAAACCACTCTCGTGAGGGAACCAGTTGGTGTAAATCATCCCCTTCTATTTCCTAGTACATAACCTGGTGCCAAGTCCCACCAAAAACATGGGGAAAACATTCACGAGATTTTTCCAAAGGCAATAGTCTGTCTAAATACAACTTTAAATGTCTGCTATTAAAGTTTTCTTCATCTCATTAAAATGACTTGCAAAACCATCTGCTAGCTAATAAAGACTTTTTAAGGCTTTAATATTTTACTTTATAATGAAATATACTAAGGGGAAAACAGGACATGTATTTAGAAAGACAGAACGGCAACAATCTGCTGTTCTTCCAGAAAGCTGATGATGTTCACTCCCACGGCTAATTAAAGATACTGAACACTTCAGCTCCCTGAACGTTTCTTGTACAAATACCGTAATTCCTAAATGCATCCACGTTTTTATGCAGACTGCTCCCAGACACTGCAACGTTGCTGATATCACACCGTTTTCAAGTTACAAAAAGGTAGATTTAATTTTCATGTCCAACTCCAGTCCACTTGGTTAGCTTTTGACACCTCAAATATTTATTACAGATGGCAGGGATTCCAGTGGGTAACTTTGCTTCCTCTAGAGGCATTTACCCTTCTGCTGGTACATGAGGTGACCACAAGGCAGGACTTTCACTCAGCCATAAGGGTGACTCTCTCTGGCATCAGACTGAGTCTTGCTGAGCACCAAGGGCTGCACCAGCCAAGGATGCAGCCCAACGTTTTCAGGAGCTGCCATCCAGAAGCAAAACCCACTCCTGTCCCTGAACTCTCCTCCAGAGTTGGTAGGGAAGTAGCTGTCATTCCTGCTTTCCAGTTAAATCAGACTGCCTGTGCCATGCTCCCAGCTCAGCCCTTTCTAACATGTTGCACCATCAGACAAAAGGACTCTTTTCCTCTTTATGGCTTCTTTTTTTGGCACTCCTGGATGCTGCATTGTTGCTGCATTCTGCACTGATCTCATCGTATTTGTAAGGGTGCCTAACACACAGCAACTGGGAGCAGCACTTCCAGAAAACTATTTGTCAACATCCTTCTCTTTCAAAAATACCAGTGACTGCTACATTACAGAGAAGGGCAGACAACACAGATGCTAAATGTCTATGTGTAATTGCCAAAATCCCTTGGTGGTTCAAGATTCCCTCGGCTCCCACGGTCACTTCCTTAAGTGGCCCACATGAAACTGTACAAGAAATCGGGAATTATTTTGGTGAGATCATCAGGGACAGCAAAGCAGCCAGACTCAGAGCAAAGGCATGGGTGAAACGCTGAGGAACAGCACTGCTCTTTCCAGGAACAGGAGCTGTTGCCATTACATCCTACTCCCTTTGCCTGCAGAGTCACAGAGCTGTGCAGGATCTGTCTGTGACTAAGTTATAATCACTAACAGAGGGTGAACAAGTTTGGTGTCACACCCATGCGAGCAGTTAATGGTGAAGAACAAGGGAAGTTGTGGGGAGCCATCTGAGATCATTTTACCACCCCTCCTTTGCAGCATTAGCAGACACAGAACCCATCTCAGGGGTGAAAAGAGGGGGAATTTCAGGTCACAGTTTAACAGACCAGGTCTCCTCCACTGTGTTTGTTGCTTGCTTCTCCACCACTGATGTGGGACATCCCCGGCTCTGATACCTGGAGCAACTGATATTTTCATGCTCCAAGTTTCACCATAATTCTCTGCCTGTGCTGCTTTCCCCCCCTTTTTGTCTCATTTAATGTCTCTTCCTCAGTAGTCATTGCTTACTCCAGCTGAGCACTGAGGACACTGCTTGGAAGGAAAGCTGCAATCCCCAACAAGGTCCTTGCAACTTATGGCAGTAGAGGGAGCAACTTAAAAACACACACAAACACCCCCCAGTCCAAACACCCCAAAAGCACTTTCTTGGATGGCAAGCCACCCTATGGCCCAATCAACCTAAGATATACCCAAGAATTTAATGACAGCTAAGCCTGGCTGAGAAAGTAGGCTTGAAATGACACTGGAAGAGCCACAGCCTTCCTTCCAAATCTCAGCTAAATCCTATAGTGGCCGTGTCTTCATCCTGCCTACTGCTGATCTTCACCTGAGGTGTCACAGATGGCCTCCATTTCTTATCTCCTTCTGAGCTTCATACCTGCTGTGGTAAAGGTGGATTAACAGATGGGACTGATCCCTGGGTTGAACACAGCCCTTGGGACCCCCAAACTACCTCTCTGCAGAGTGACTAGTGCAACTGCTTCTCCCCACTCACAGGTGAGGCAGGCTGGGACAAATATAATCTCCTAATTGATGCATTTCATCTGTCACCTGAGGTGTGGCTCCTTTCAATCAGTGTTACAGCCACAAGCAGTGGCAATACCTGGGGTCTGTGCTGGGCAGCTTTGCAAGGGTTGGCACTACCCCTGCTGATAGAGACCTTTTGCTTACCAAGCGGCCAGGGGAGATCAGAAAGTCTACACTTGCACATGTGCCAAGAGCACTGGCCAAAAGTGTTTCAGATGGCATTTTATCAATGCAGTGCAGCCAGCAACTCCGAACCAACATAAATTATACAGGGAAGATGAACAAGATGAAAGATCCTTCATCTTACCACAGGCAGAAAATACACTCAGGCTCTTCCTCATGGTGCCCGACGGTCCAGAAAGAAAACACAATGATTCACATCGTGCTGATTTGCTGTTGGAGACTTCAGAGCTTACGGTAGGTCCTGCTGATTTAGTGCAGCATGCAGCAGTATCTAAAAATTTCCCAGTGGCCTCGCGTAAGAGTTTGCTTGAAAACAGTGACTAGTTTTGAAATTATTTGCTTTAGCTGTATTTCACCCTGTGCCAACCCATGAATCTTACCTGAATTGTGCTGGTGTGTGCTGGACTCTCCTTCGGTGAGCTCCCAGAATATGGGCAGGAATCAAAGCAGATACAAGAATTTATCCTGTTTCCCAGACACAATGCTGCGCTGAAGAACCATTATTCAATTACAACAGGTCCATGTCAGACCACCTAGAAAGTTCTGACAGCTGCAGCCATCCCCAAGCAGAGCTGAAGAGGAATGTACCATGTGCCACACGCTGCAGCTCTATCACCACTGAAGCTCCCTTGTCTCATTTATTTTAAAAGCAGCAGAATTGGTAACGCCTCTTTGCTGGTTCATTAGGCAAGGCAGTAAGTTGTGCTTGACAAACAGAGTAAGAAGTGGCTTTGGGTGACATACCACAGTGTTATAAACTGGTTTTATCCCAGAGCACTTTTACCCCTTCTTACACTACTGCTACCACTTCTAGAGACTGTTGTTAATGGCATAGATCCTTGACTGACATAAACCAGCAAAGCTCTTACTGCCTGATGAGACGTCACAGGAACTGCACCAACTCGCAGCCACTGTCAATATCTACCACAGATATTCTCACATCACCTTCCTATTAGTTGATTGTGTTTTTATGTGATCCCTGACTGCAAACAGACACCTGCTTAGAGTACAGGTCACATTCATTGCATGGGACTTTAATTCTAAAATGTTTGTTCCAAAATCCTTATGGGCCCAAGGGTATTTAACAAAGACCAGGATCAGCACCTCTACAAGAATGGCAGACTCAGGAGACCCTCACCCAAAAGGAGGACAGGGGCCAGAGAACCCCCGCCAGCCACCCCACCAGCTGTGTGTGCCATCCTCCAATACGTGCCCTGCTCCACAGCAAGGTGGTACACGAGGCTGGCCCAGGCTGTGCGGGCAGCAGGGGAGCCCGTTCCCTGTCAGGGTTATAAAAAGGCAGAGCTGAGAAATGAGCACGTGGCTTTTTTTTTTCTCCAAAATTCTCTTCAGGAATGAGCAGCTATGGGCGGGGGGCAGGAAGCATCTGCACAAAGTGAGAAACCCAGACCATGGGCAGGGAATGCTCTATCCACTAACCAGAGCTGGGGCAGCAGCATCTCAGGGCAGGGTTGGAAATCACACCTTGACCCGACAAAAGGAAAGGCATGTCAGAAACACCACCATGGCCAAAGACTTCAATTTTTAATGCAGCTGTGAGACCAGCTGTGTTTCCACAGATGCTAATATTATCCTTGGTCCATTCCTGTGCTCACTGCCTCTTGCACAGTCCAACACACATTACAAAGAATATTCCTTCATCTTTCTGGTTTTCTCAATGCAGTTTGTTTTTCTCCTCAACACCAAACTACAGCCCTCAAACCCACTCTAATTAATTAATCTCATTTTTTTTTACTAAAGAGAAACAATGAAACTTCACCATCTCCTCTTTCTCACCTGGCTTGGTGTCCTACCCTCCAGTGGACTGCCCAGTCTACAAATGGTGAAGATTGTGCAGGATACACCATGAAACAGAAGGAGTCTATAATTCTTATGTGGAAAATGGACAATGCTGCCTCATCTCTACTGCTGCCAAGATGCAGCTTTTGCCTCTCTTAGTCTCTGCACACAAATACCTTTTATTTTTCCCACAGAAGAGCACTGAAGAAAAATTACCTGGCAAGCACAGTGTTGGTGCTGTTTCTTTTCATTGCTTTGTTCAAATTCCTTCAATTTGCTGTATTTTCCTGCTTTTGAAGAATTGAGAAACTTTACTGAGAGCACTAAGAGCAGTGAGAAAGCATTCTTGTTGCAATTTGGCGATAGAAATGGATATACAGTGACTGCCAACCCAGTGCCCAGTACTGTGCCATTTACTGCCCTCTCACACAATAACAATGTATGGTTTAGAGTAGAAGTTGTTAAATCCTGTGCTCCTGGAGTCACATGGCAAGATGGGAATTTCATTTTGCATTTTTATGAACTGTGTGTGCCTCCCTCATTTCCATGAGAATGCACAAGAGGCCCCATAAGAAAAAAACAATTATTATGAAGGAACTCACCAAGTAAATTTGTTATGCTGTAAGTCATGAATTATCATCCAGGCTCCTTTCTTGTGTGCTTAACCCCTTTTACTAAACAACAACCACTCAACCAGGCCACTGCCAGGCCTTGGGGTGGGCATAAAAAGCACCGATTAATATCCTGCAACTCTTCTTACAGATGTGATGGGAGTATAAGGCTGTAACAGCCTTTTCTGCACTACAAAACGTGAACCTAAGACCAAGTGTGCTATGATCTACTGGTGACAAATGAAGCTAATATAAAACCTTGCCAAGATTTTGGTTTATTAGCATTATTTAACTTCAGGGACCATTAAAGGAGCCGTATTTGATGAATGCAGCTGGGGGGACAGAATGGTTTTGGTTATGAAAGCCTGGTGTGGTAGGGAAGAGAAAAACTACAGGACAAAGCCAAAAGCTGTGCAGCTTGGGAAGAGCGGAAAACACGAGGCCAAGGTGGTCAGTACTTTCTAACAGCTTAGATGTTACCAGTGAGAGGAGCATGAGTGATTGACATTGCTGGAGAAGTTTCCAGTTCCCAGTGGAAAGGGTTGGAACAGCTGAAAAGAAGTTAAGATAAAAACATCCCAATGTCAATGAGGGCCAAACTGTGCCTTGATAACGTTATGGGAACCCAGTGGAATGCTGGATGACACATACTGCCTTATCAAAACTACTGTTAATCGTCCTACTATGTGCTAAAACTGCAGGAGACACTCCTTAGGATCCAATAGTATCTCCCCTTCTACAAAAAATTAGAAGGAGCAAACACCCATGTGCACAAAGGGCAGATGCGGATTTTGGTCTCCAAACTGTGGCTACCAGATTTTGATAAAATAACATGATTTTTAACTCAGCACACACCTTAGTTATCATGATACAACTTTCAGAAACAAGCACATGAACAGTTCCACTAAACACACACATCATATATTGTTCCCACAGTCAGTTAATTATACAGCTTAGTGGAATAACCTCGTTAACGTTATGCACTTTACAGAAAGTATCTACATCTATCAGCGGAACAGTATCTTGTAAAAAACACTTGCCTGATTACTTGTGTCTTCCTTTTTAGAGACAAAAGAAAGCTCTGAATGACAAATTTTGGGCACTATCAACCAATCATGCAGCAATAAAAACTGAACGTTCATAAGAATGAAGACAGAAAAATCAGAAATTAGCAGGAGAGCATCAAAATAGATGGGCTACGTAAGGGTTTTACTCTTTATTTACAGCAAATATATTACAGTAAAAAAAGGTTAACATGGCTCGTGTGCTTGTGTAAGGATGGTACATATGCTTACATCAAACAGGTTTCATTTCCTTGGCACTAACTGAACCAAATACAAGGATTCAACACAAAAATAAGAAACAGAACATTTATTAGGCAAACTGCGCTAACTGTACACATCTGCAGCTGGAGTTTCAATGCAATCCAAAAGAACACAAACGAGTCATGAGGATGGCAGGAACTTTTTTTGACAAACATGTTTAACCCTCAAGACAAGGCTGTCTGGCACCATTTAAAAGTTGCTGTACTGAACACAGTGATTTTAAAGAAATGTCACAGATGATTAAGACACTGAAAATGCACTCACCACAGTGAAGAAGCCCATTATTTTCCTTATTTCAGTTTTTACTCCCACAGTACAAGAGTGTTAAAAGGCTGCATGGCTGACAAGCTGGATGCAACAGCTGGAGGGTTTTGCCTGTCAAGCAAAGTGACTTGCAGCAAGAGACATGCTTTATGCAACAAACCTGATGATACACAGCTTGTGTGGGTTCAAATAAGATGATCTAAGAACAACAAATGCTGGAGCCTTATAAGCTCTTTACATTATAATCAGAATCCTGAGAAAAGCAGGGTCCAAATTACTCCAAGTGAATTCAGGCTTACTTATACACAACAAAATTGTCCAGATACATCAACAGTAGTAAACAGAGTTAATGCAGTGTTAATCTTTTTACATTTTAATGACTAGCTATAAAAACAGAAACTAGCATGTTCTAATCTGTTTACATTTCCTGAGCTTAGTTAAATCAAGAAGGAATGAACATTATAAAAATCCCGGTAAGTCACCAATAAATTAAAAATGTACATAACCACTATAGCTTAAGAAGCTCAGCGTGAAGTCTGCCTATCCAATATCCTTTCCTTAGGAATCCTGTACAGAAACCATGCCATTAACTTCACCAGCAATACTGAGATGCTATGAAATTGTAGGTCTTTTTTTTCCCCTGCTCTCCAAGCGCCCTTCTAGCAGACTACCTGATAGCCTTTCCTAATCAAATCATGCGAGAGCATTCAAAAACTGCAACCCTCTACTTGCAGTGCACAAAACAATGTTCTCAGAAACACAATGTACTACTGAAATTCAAATTTACCAGCAGCAGTTATTTGGGTGGACTCTCAGCTCTCAAATAACATCACTGCACTGGCAGCAGGTTTAGTATCCGTTGGGGGAACAAACCAGAAGACCCTTAGCAACAAAGAAATCAGCTTAGCGGTTTCTTTAAGAGCCAACATCTGCATTTGAGAAAAGCACTCGACCTACATGAGTCATACACATGTTTATTTATGCATGTTTATTTCCTGCATAGAGAATACTGTGTACCTTGGAATAAAACCCAAGCCTTGAGAATATACTGAGAGTATGGGTATTTGTAGCAGTGCTATGGCAGGTTAATTCAAATCCAAATGATCAAACTCAACGGTCTCAAAGACCTGCAGAGCATGAACTTTGATAAAACAAACAACTTTTTAAAAAACTGTCTGCTTATAGCATGATTTTTATTTTATGGTGTAGATAAAAGAGAGGTAGAAAGGTTTATCTCCCCAATATCAGTTTCTGTGCAGTATTTATAAAGTATCAGAAAAAAATCTATAGCTTTTTGGTGAAAATGCCACCTTTTCCCCTTAGAATTACAAGGAATCTTTTCTTTCCACTGAAGTGCTGCAAATTAAGTTACTGGCATCTGGTTCAGAAGAGCTCTTCTTCCCATTAGCCTCACTACCTCATTTTTGTTACCAAGCTCTGTTTTTAAGAAGTCATTGCAGAAATACTCCCGTACAGGGCTCAAAAATTCCTCCCAGATACAGCTGACCCACCAAACTACATTTACCAGCCAAATAATACCAAGTCTGCTCCTAAGAAAAGCACTTGCTCTTGCTCGACTTACATGATCCATCTTAAGCATGCTACCAAGAGGGAGAGAAGTATGGAAGTATGGAAGGCTGTGTGGCCCTCCCCCTCTTTGGTGATGACCACAGGTATGAGCACCATCATCATGCTGTGTGGAAGTAGCTAGAGAGCTTCCTGAGGCAGCTTCTCTTCCTGCCACGATCCACTCTCCGTAGCAGGAGGATGGATGGTGCTCTAGTGATGAGTGCTTCTCAAAAAGGGTAGGAAGGACGAGCTGACCAGGAGACACAGCTGAACAGAAACCATGCTGGTAAGATAAAAAACCATCTTTTTCTAGTGTAAGACAAGCCTGCAGTGCTGCAGTTTTCACGATTGTCACTAGATAAGGGAGAGAGAGGAAAACATCTCAGGCCCTGCAGCTGCAGTCATCAAGAGCGTGACCCACAGTGCACTGCATTTCCCACAGAGCCATGAGACTTGGACCCAGCAGTGCCAGGGGAAGGCAGGTCAGGGTGGGATCTGGTCATAGGGGCTCCACTCCCAATCCCTGCTCTCATGGCATTGCGAGAACTGATATATCTGTAAGAGAAGGCCCTGACTGCTGACATTTCAGGGCACACAGGGCTGCAGCTCCAGCTTTATTCACATAGCAACGACTGTTCAAGGGTGGGATTTGAGCCATGAAAGTCAGACTGCTGCACGGTGACCTTTAATTTACCCACAGAATGTTAAGCAAATTACATTAAATTAAATTCAGTCAAAGCAGATGCTAGCTTATTTATTAAAAAGCTCAGCTTTCTCTTTCTTTCGACTGGTTTTAGACAGGCAGCTCTTGGGAGCAGACCTTCACTCTAACTCAGTCAGGCAAGAGCAGCTCCATAGAGATGGCCAGAGTGTCTCTCCTACAGAAATACCATCCTCAAGAAGACCTGTCTGTCCCTAGAGATGCTCAGCAACAGTACATGAGCACATCTCCTGCTTGCTCACTACACTTCTTGCCTCACCCAGGTCTTTTGCCTCCTTCCACATAAACTGCACTGGACTCGCAGTGGAAGATGATTCTTCTCTGCCAACATTGCCATCTATTGTCATATCTTTCAAGAAATCTATGCATTGATTAATATAAAGAAGCATTTACTCTCTTTCAGAGAAACCAATACTGCTCTGCAAATATATAACTTGTCATTAATTTTTTATAGGATTGGGTGAGGGAGCCATATACAGTAACAGGGTCACATCCACAATACAGGTTGGAAACATTTCTTTCTGTCAGTTGTAGCATTATGAGACAAGTAATGCTACTGTACTCAAATAATCAACAGGCAGGTTTCTTGTTTTCACCTGTCCTCCTCTCTGTCCTTCAGTCTGCTCCCTTTGAGCAGCATGCCTAAAAGCAGCCACATACATGAGAGATGTGTTGCTTTCAGCCACACAGGCTTTACACACAGTCTGTTTAGTCTTTTTCCTTTTGTTCTCTGGAAACATTACTCTCATTAATTTTCATCCTCCAACTATGATCCACCAAAATAAAAATAAATTCAAGTACAAACCCAAACTGGTTATTGCTGGGTTATGGGTCAATGTAAACTGACCAGTCAACGCCAACCTTAAATTCGCGTTTACAAAAGTAAGGATTGTTCGATTACATTTGCTGACCACAGACAGCTTCTTTCACTATTCACACAGCTTGAAGAACCAAAGATTTGCTGAGAACAAGACACGGTCCATGTCCTTTAGAAGTAAATGGAGCTAGTAGCCATCATCCTCATCCATATCACAGCCATAATCTGAAACACACAAAGACAAAGGCATATAAACATGCAAATATTCCAGGCTGATGGAAGACACAATGGAAGTATTGCTTCTTTAAGGTTGTTTTCCTTCTTTGTAACTAGTAAGTTTTATCTTAAGCAAGCATTTTAAATATCAGCTATTTTCCTAGGGCTAAATTAAAAGTTCTTGCATGTACTTCCCTCAATGAAATAAAATTGGTTTAGCATCTATCAGTAAATATCTCTTCTCACGCGTCACTGGACGCTCATTTAGGAATACTTGCCACATGGATATGTGAAATACTTGGTTTAATTGAGAGGCTGAAATGGTCAAGCCTGATTGTCACAAGTAACCTGGTACACAGTGGCTGATGAGCAGCAGCATACATTTACAAAGTAGGCACGTTTTTCACTAGACATAGGCACCAAGGAAAAAGCCGGTTTGTTTATATTATTCATGGATTTATAAACTGAAACTGCAAGGGTTCAGAGATAGCTCAGAGTTCCCATCAACATCAAAGGAGTCCTGGAACGAATCCTGACCAATGCATCTGACTTGGATCTCCCGTATCTACTTAATTCTAGAGAAACAACTTAAAATTTTGCCCAGATTTTTTTAGCCAGTTTTGTTTTCCTAAACAATGCTGAGTGCAAAGACTGTGCATTGTGTGTCAGAAGGCAGGTCTGTGTGTTTCTAATGCACTGGTTCTCTTCTGTGTGCCTCTGAATGCAGCAAACCAGGTATTTTCTGTTGTGTAGTCGAACCTATGGATAACTATTACATATGAGCACTGATGAAAGTTAACCTTTACATTCCAAATTCAGTAGATGGCAACATCTCATCCAAAGAGTCAAGCAGATGCTCGGAAGCAAAATTAAGTGTAATCTACAATAATTCGTGTAGAATGGGTGAAGTTCACCATCTGTATTTTGTGCTGTTACTCCAGGTAGACAGGTCTAAAATCCATGGAGAAAGCAGTTTGCAAAGAGTTACTTGTTGTACTGACAAAGCTCTGCACACCTGCATTCAAATTCTGGGAATACTCCTTTCCTTTTTATTTTTATTTTTTAACTCTAATTTTTCAGCTGTTGTCCAGATCGGACAGGGAGTAGTGGAATGTTCTCAGAATGGTTTAAAAATAGTAACATTTACAAAGAAAAAAAGCTCAGTGACCTTTATTCTATTTTTGTGGGGGGTTTATTAATAAACATAGACTCACCCTCCCCCACATGGGTGCCTTTTCTTGGGAACATTATTCTAATAATAAATGCAGGCAACAAACTGTTTTTCCTACAGTTCAGCAATTATTTTCCAGTGGAGAAATCAATTTAAAAGCAACAGACACTTTTGTGAAGTGTATACATATTGTCCATGCAGCTGACTGAATAGTGCTGGGAAGATTTTTGCAGCAAATAACATTTCAGTAGGGAACTTATTCCCATCTTGAGTCTTCACAACCCATAATTAGCAGCTCTCATTTTAAAAATAATTTTGTATATTTTCAAAGCTTAACTTCTAAGGGGAAGCTTTTAATAAAGGATAAATATGGATGTGTCCAGCTAGGAAAAACCACAGCAGAGAGGATACTGCCTTTTCCTGCCAGCAAAGAAATCTAATTAACTGAGAGGCTTTGCTGGGTAACCCAAAGAAATTAGCACACATCTGTGTACCATACAGCACACTGTGTGCTACCAATGCCATTCCTACACTTGGTGAACAACTACTTCCTCCTAACACTTTCCCAGAAATGGAGTGTGACGATTCGAGCTGGATTTGAGCTGGACAGACCTGTCCCCAAGGCTCATGGACAATCTGGACATCACTGCAGCCTCCACTGAGGAGGCAGCAGGAGCAAGGTGGCTCAGCTCAGGGGGCAACCAGCCCCAGACACTGCCAAAAGAGGGGTTACTGACCCCATAACTTCTCAGATCCACATTAATAAACCTAATTCTGAAAAACACATAACTTCAGTTTGCTCTTGAGAAGCCCTCTTAGCCTGGAGCTCAAGATGCAAAGTTTTCTCAGGAGTCTCTAAGAAGGTCAGGTTTTGGACAAGGCTAATTTGGGGCTTTCCCACAGGAATGGGCAATGCTGAAAAGGCAGCAGAAGCCCTAGGACAGGGACAATCAGGGGAACCCTGTCTGTCCTCAGCCCTGCAAGAACGAAGCCCACAGCACCAGGAGATGGTAACTTAGGCAGCAACCCAGCTCACCATTTCCTCCCATTAACTGCAAGGCGCTCATGCAGTGGTCATCATCTTCTTCTACCTCTTCCTCCTCCACCTCTTCATCAGGGTTGTAAGCTACTGGGCCACTCTCCACGAGCACAGCTGCTGGTTTTTCTACAGGAGGGGCTTCTGCCTGTGCATTTGGAAATGTCACCTGCAAAAAACAAGAGAAGGCAATAGAGCAGCTTCCAAATGACAGCAATGAGAGAGATGAAAGTCTTTGTCTAGTGCTAGAGGTTCAGCTGTTCTAATGAAAGTCTGAACAAAAGTCAGGCAAAACCATCTAGTTTTTACATAGTCCAGACCCAGGCAACTGAAATATCCAGCAACAGTAAAAGCAGAACAAGGATCCTCTTGCAACAACAAGGGAAGGCAAAATTCGAGAGTGAAGGTTCCTCAGTAGAGCTCTGTGGGAAAACTTACAACCTCTTCCTCAGGCCTATTACACAATAACAATGTTATTGACAATTTAATGATAGCAAAAATGTACCCTTCAAATCAGAAAAAAACCAACATGTATTAGTTTTGACAGCTCTGGTTGGATTTATTTGGCG
The DNA here is from genome assembly GCF_036250125.1 of Pseudopipra pipra. Lineage (NCBI taxonomy): Eukaryota > Metazoa > Chordata > Aves > Passeriformes > Pipridae > Pseudopipra > Pseudopipra pipra. The sequence continues at coordinate 57,887,719 of NC_087554.1, forward strand.
GCGCAATGAGCTGTGGAACAAATAGCACTCTGTAGACAGCACTTAATGTGATGGCAGAGCACTCAGTTGATAATACAGGCTGGCACCTGTAACATTACCTATGAAATTCATCAGAATAATGATCTCCCAACAATAACTTGGGAATCGATCATTGACGGGACCTGCTCTGTACGTGCACCGACCCAGCTGCTCCAAGGTGAGGCAGGACACAGCACGGAGGGAGAGAAAGGGAACACCACAGGGCGACAGAGGTGAGTTTGGAGAAGGTAATATTGTCTTTGGTTCACTAAGGAGAGGTCTGGGAATGGGGCAGGAACCAGCAACATGGTCTGCCCCAGCACAGCCCAGGCTCTGGTCTTTCTGGAGCTCTCACTTTCATGGTGTGCTCAGTCTAGGGCTCCACCTCCTTCTCTCATCCAGGGAAGAAACATCAGAGGAGCTTTATCTCCATCAGCTCTGTAACAGGGCACTTTTCACCTCCATTCTGTACTTGGACTATTTGGGGTTTGTACACTAGAGCCTGTGGCAAAAAAACCCAGTCCATTAGCGGCAACTTGAAGAATATTAAAAATTAACCATTAATGCAGCTTGTGACATTAAGAATTTTGAAAAGGGAATATTGAGAGTACCTGTCACTAGTCAGCAGTTACCAGCACTGAGAGTCATCTCCCCTACTAGGAAAGACAGGAAAGACTGGGACCACTTCCTTGGGAAGGACAGTGGTGAGGTGCTTCTAAAAATGAATGGTCCAAAGGAGACCAGAAAACCCCAACTTCTCTGGTCCCAACCACAAGAAAAGTTGTACAGTGCTTTAGGTTTTAAATTACAGTGCACAACTATGTACTGTTGCATCTTCTTCAGTTCCACTGGCCGCAAGTTCTGATTCAGTGCTGTAATTTATTTTTATTTATTTATTTATAAATGTATTTATTTGGGATGCAGTAACTCCCAGAATCCCTGTAACTCCAGGCACTTTAGAGATACACCATAAGAGAAAATCCCTGTACCAGAAAGTTGATAGTCTAATTATTCAAACATCAAAGCTGTTCTGAACTTGTCATATACCATGACAGTCAACCTAAAGAATCTGCCTGAGTTTTTCAAAGTCACCTAAGGGTTTGCTCCAATAGCTCATTAATAGGGCAAAAGACACCCATTAATTTTAATAGAAAATCAAGTATTTAGATATTCGGATCAGTCGAAGACAGGTTTTCATGATTTTTTAATGCACAAATTAATCATATTATTTATAGGAACTTCCCTCCAGTTTATATTTCCTACCACTGCCTTTGCCTCTAGAGTGATCCAACTGAGTCCACCTCGGTATAAGCAGAAATAGACACAACAGTTTGAGACCAATCAGCATCATAATATACATCAATTTATATGCTTAAAAGTATCCATCTGCTCTGAAAAAGTGGGTGAATATAAAGGAGATACAATTGAGTCATTATTTTTTAAAATTGCACCATGCTAATTAAAATGTGACCTTCTTCTAATTATCATGTCCACTTCCAGACTGCTGTACTTCTAAAAATGTGCAGAGTTTTCTAATGAGCATAGAATAAGAAGTGAAAATGTATTTCCCTAGGCAGGATATCAAACTGTTTCTGAAAATCAATGGGTTTCAGTCATTTTAAAAATAAGGCAGTCAAACAACACCTTTAAATAGAACTTCCTGAATTCACTTCCAGACATCCTGGACTGGAGTTTGGCACTTAGCTTTAAGTATGGGTGGGCAATTGTTAAAGATGTTAAACAACCCAAGGGAACTGGTTCACTTTCAGAAAGGTATCAGTATCACATGTTCAGGGGGGAAAAGAAGAGGGACAAATACACCTTTGGTATACTGAATGTTTAGGCATACAATAGACAGTTTACTGTACACAAAATGCCTATGAATACTCTGTACAGGGTGAAAATAATAATGAAAGAAAGCAGCTATTGTTGTTATCTGGTGTCACCATCCGATAATAATCACAATCCCTTCAGGAGAAAATGCAGGTGCACAGAGCCACCTAAGGAGGGTTTCTGGGGGTGGACGGATTAGTTACTAGTTACTAGTACAGACTTTCCTGCAGCACTGTTACATTTTCAAACGAGACAAACCAACAAACAAACAAAGCAAAGAGTAAGTCATGCTGTAGAGGGTAAGCTGTCTTTTCTCACTAGTCTCCCACAGAAGCCCAGCCCTCCCCTGGGGTCAGGTCTGGCAGCACAAAAGTGGCATTTTGTGCCATCCTCCTTCTCTGTGGGGACACTCCAAGTGCTGAGAAACAGACACAAGCTCTGCCCTCTCCTACTCCTCCTGCCTGTTTATTTGATATGGACCTTTTTAGATTCTTGCAGGGAGTCTTCTCTTTCTTTTTCTGTCTAACCAAGCATTATGAGGCTGTGCTAACGCTACTGATGGATAAATAAGAGCAAATCTGGGTTAGAAAACAGGCAACCTCAGCTTCACAGTGTTCACAATAACCAGTTCCTGGTCTGATCAGAGAGACAAGACTCTCAATTCTTTTACCCATATCTACCACATAACCAGAGCCAGGCTGAGAACGGCTTATGGGAATTTCCAAACTCAACCTGTTGCACTGGGAGAAGTGCTGGACTTTACATACCTCTTCAGTGGCAGCCTTTTTAGCAAGCTGGGTTGAAATCAAGGGTCTTAATCTGAAAAGAAGGAAAGAAAAAAACAGCAAACATCAGAAAAGCTGCACCATGCCCAAGAGTTTGACACAGAGAATTCACTCTCCAAACAGTGAAAGCACTTTGCTAGTGTTATGTTGCACAATTACTTTTTTAATGATTTAAGATAAAGAGCGGAGAGCCTCAGACTCCACAATAATTAATACACACATTCCCTTGGCAGTGTCTGCCCCAGTTCAAGATAATAAGAAAAGATGCCAGTCAACAAGCACAGCAGCAAAACCTCATCTCAAACCGCAGCCCCAGCCTATCTCCAAGGTCTTTGAAATAGATGGGTTTGTCACTTATTACAAAAGTCAAAAGAAAACTGATTTTTTTGGAAGAATGCAGACATGGCAAAACTGAGCCACACTCTGATTGCCTAGCACTGTTCTGAAACTGCTTCCCTGTATCTGATTATACAGAGGGGATACCAGTAAGATTATACATGGAGGATATCATAATCACCACAGGCGAAATTTTAACCTCCAGCTACAGAAATCATCAAAACCAAGGGGACTCTGCATACCTTGAATGGAAAACGACAGAAATTGAATATAAACATTTTTTAAAATTCTGCATCGGATATGAAAAAGACCTGCATATCTGGGGAGAAAAGATGGATCAGTGTTCCTTTACAGGTAAGTGTTAAATATTATTACTTCTGAAAAACATTTCATAGTCTGTTGTCTCCTTACTGCCATGAAGGCTGTTCTCAATCCATCATTTATTGTTACTTTCTGGTCTCTCCTCCTCATCTAGATGTATCTAGTCACGAAGAAGATGACTTGCTTTCTACTGAAACACTGCTCAGACAGCTCCTCAAGCACATCTTTTAACTAAGTCTAGGCAAACAACTTAATGAATACCAATTTATGTCTCCAGAGATACAGTCTTTTATGATAAGCAGTACTTTCCTCCCATTTTTCTCTTAGTCATTCCTCCTTGTTAACACACAGAAACCAGTTGTTTTCCTACTTATTTATTTATTTTCAAATAATCAGCAGGAGGAAACAAAACCCCAGAGAATGAGCAGGGGAGACTCAGATCATTATCTCTGATGGAGAAGACACAAGATATTGGCTAAGCTCCAAAAAGGTTCAGAAACTGGTCATCTCTGAAACACTCTGCAAGACCAAAAAGGCATTTCAGCAACACAACCAGTTCAAGGTGCCAAGGGAATGTTTCAGAAGCTGTGCCACTGAAGAATCCAGTGTTACAGACACTTCTTGTCATATTTCATAATGGTCAAAGATGTCAAGAAAAAGACGCTCTTGACCCACATAAATATCTATTAAAAATCCTAGTGGACTTCTGAGCTTAGAGAGAATGTTTTTGAGGGCATGGATGCACTCCTCCCTACTTGCCTGGCTTCTCTTTCCTTTATCTAACCTGAACTGTAGAGTATTCACCTTTAAAGGGCATCTAGTCCAACCGTCTGCAATGAGCAGGGACATTTTCAAACAGATCAGGTTGCTTAGAGTTGCATCTAATCTGGCCTTGAGTGTTTCCAGGGATGGGGCATCCACCACCTCTCTGGGCAACCTGTGCCAGTGTTTCACCACTCTCATCATAAAAAAATTTCTTCCTTAATTCCAGAAATCTGAGACTACCTAACTACTTCCAATCACTGTTTTCCAAAAATCACCCTGTTTAGATGCTTACAAATATATGGATGCAGCAAAGACAAAAGGTTACACAGCTGAAGGATTCTAATTACCAAACAGGTTGTATTTCATTGACATGACTGAAAAAAATCCAACAGGGGTAAGAAATGAAGGACTTTTATTTTAAACCAGTAGTTGTGATTATTGCAATTAACATTGTACCAAAGATAGCACCTCTTCTCTCCTGCTACCCAAAGACATCAGACCTCCCTGGAGCACCCTGAAAATATTTCCTCCCCCCAATTAAAATCAAGCTGTTGAGTAAGACTCACAAAGTAATCAGAAACTGCTGACGTTTCTTTTAGAGCAAATTATACATGTGCTCACACAGTGAAGAAAACAATCACAGCTATAGGAAGCAAAGAGTAAACATTCCAGTTTCATTTTAATTAAAATGGTCCCCTAATGAAAATAAAAAGATTCAGGCTTATGAAAAGCCTATTTGCAAAAACTTTAGTGCTAAATCCAAGAGCCCTTCTGTACAATTTCTCAGCAGTGAGGGACTCTCACACTCAAACTGAAATTAAAGCTGTATTTCTGTTCCATGAGAGCTGCTCACAACCTGTACATCTTCACTTCATTAGTACAAACACAGCACTGCTGTCTGATTTGAGCAATACAGTTTCTCTCTCAGTGTAGTACAAAATGCATCCCAAAGCAGAGGGGTGGATCCTGCCACGGATGGTTGGCACCTCCTGCAGTGCAGATCTAGAGGGGTCACTCCCCACCCGGGTGGAACAGCCCAGCTCACTGCACCTCCATACTATCTGCTGCCTACAAACACTAGCCATGGCAACTGGGAAAAGGTAAAACCGTATCAGAGACAAAACCTTATTTCCCCACTGAAAAAATGGCTTTGATTCCAATTATAGTTACAAAAGTTCTAAATATATAACTCCCTTGGCTCTCCTTATGTCTGTGGAGAGCCCTACTATTACTGTACAAAACTATTTAGGAAGGTTTTATACTTGGGGTGTTGTTTTGTTTCTTAAAAGCCTTGATGTCCTGACCTCCTTAAACCAGAGCAGCTGCTGCCACACCAGCCATATGGAGCAATAAATTACTGGCTGCCATGGCTACAGATATGGACTCCTCCTTCTGTCTGGCTGCACCTCAGAGAGTGGAAAAACGTGTCCTCGTGGAAGAGCATGACTGATTTTGAGGCTGGGATAGACTTGCGTATTAATTATCAAAAAAATACCTTGAAAATCAAGCAACTGAAGTATCTTATCCAACTTCTACTGTGCACAACCCAAGCTCATCTCTAAAAGGCTACAAAGGAACACACACACACAAGAAAGATACTTCCACTGAAGTCCAGACTGAATTAAGGGTTCCCAAGTTCCATAAATAATAATATCTTACACTAAGATACAATTCCATGTATGCTGAAATGACAACAGCATCTATTTAAAATGTAAAGTTGTGACTGGGAAGTAATGGGGCTCCTGGTGTTCCCAAGTGTGTCAGTCATTGTTCACTATTTATGATGATTTCTAGTTTGGGCCACTTTGCTTATGAACTTTGCAAATTAATACAGTACCTTGTGGGAGGGAGCAAGAGAACAAGCAACTTTCTGAACAGCAATGTGATTCATAAAAGGGGGATAAAAAAGATTTCACACAGCCCCAAGTGTTACATCCACACTTCAAACTACTTCAAAAATTATGCAGATCTACTAATGCTCATGTCTGCCAACACACACATAACACTGGAAGCAGATTATCTTGACATGTTTGTGACAAAAACTAATGGCACGGTACAAGGCATCAGAGGCTGCTCCCCGCCGAATCTGCTCTGCTCTCAGCCGAGATGTGCACGATAACACTTGGATTTGTCCTCCAGCTTAACAATTTAAAAGAAGATTCAATGTAATAGCTCCTGACAGGGCTGGAGATCACACAGACTGAACTTTCAAAGTGAGCAAATTCTCAGAAAAACAAGCTGGCTGTGACAAACAACTGCTTTTATTTTGCTTATTATTTAATAACAAAAGATTACACAGCACAGTACATAAAGGAGAAAGAGTACTGCGAGGTAATAAACCCACCTCACTTGCATCAGGCTGTTCACCCACAAAAAAGTTTGACAATACCATAACAATCTCCTCAGTGCAATCCTGCAAGTAATTTGGAAACTCAACCACAGCTCTGTTTCTTACTGAATTTTAATTTAATCCATCCAAGTTGGGAACATCTTATTGCTGCTTACCGCCCATACTAATTTTATACACGGATGGTCCCAGAATACACGATGGAAAGCAGAGATAGAATAGAGCCCAGAGCCACAAGCCTGCAGTGTAATTATGCAGGTCATCCAAGACAACTGCCCATGAAACCTATATATCCACACACAGGCCTTTCATGTGCACAAGAGAAAAAGCCATTCAGAAATGACTCGGCAAGAGACCAGTCAGGTTCTCGACCACGGCCGAGATCCTCCTCCCACCTGAGGCCAGATGGTTCTGCCTCAGGAGGTCAGTTTACCAGACATCTGTGTGAGAAGGAAATTAATATAAATGTTTACCCAGGCTAAGAGTGCCCTTTAATTAGGTACCGTCATTGTTATCCTTACCGGAAAGCTGGGAATTACCTCTGTGCAAGGATTTAATGCTCTTCTTGGAAACACAACAGCAACAGGAGACACCGACCCACTCTTCTGCCAATAGGTCAGGACAAAGGGGTGACCCTCCCACACTTGGACCACTGCTCTTTTTCAGAGGGCAAAACAGAGACTGCAATGATGACCACAACTCTGGAGAACTTCAAGGTTTGCACATCCAGCTGTGGATCCCACTGTTTTCTACATCTTCTTCCGGCTGAGGGCCAGGTGCTCACAAGAGCCATTCCCTCTGCTCAAGAAGAAGCAGAGGCACATGGCCAAGGCCATGGCTGTGACACCCATGAACAGCTGCATGACACTAAGAGGACAGGGGGTGGTGGGTAAGAGTGCACTGTGCCACCTCGGATTTCCAAATATGACTTCATGCTCTGCACAATGACAAAACATCTCTGATGCTCACAGCGTGTGCCTGAATGTGAGGCAAGCAGGTAATCTTGGCTTTCTAAAGACCAGCCTGACCAGCCCTTCACCCAGCCCAGCTCACCAGCACTGTAAAAGCCCCAAGGAATTTCCCTGAACCCCTCCCCCAAATGACAGGATTGCAGAGACCACAACCAACGGCCATAAAAAGACTCCAGATGAAGGGCACGTCCAGACTGCAATGAGCTCAGCTCACACACAGCAACCTCCCTTTGGAAATGGCTCGCCCCAGTGCTGCCAGCTGTACAGATGTGTCTGGTGGAACAGCAGGCAGGGTCTGAACCCTTCTGGATTCTAACAGGCAGTTAAGCCAGTTACTGCTAACTCTGCTCCAACATGCCTGAATGAACTCCACCAAGTGTCAGTGCCTTCCTCCTGTTTTCAAGCAAGCAACACTACGGAAAGAGTCATTTCAAGTAGGAGAAGAGCAAAGCCGAAGTGACAACAAAAACTAGAGTGAAATGAGAAATTGTTCCCACTTCTGATTATCACTCAGTCCTCTTTCATGCTGGATCAGAGGAGCTCTGCTTTCATCAGTGCAGCATCATACAAGGCAGTACTGAGAACATCTTCAGTGCTAATGAGATCGGCCCCTTCCAGCAAACGCCTGGGCCTAAGCACTGAGGGACCAAAACCTGCAGGAGGAAACTGGCAAAAAGTAAGAATCTCTACCATTCACTGCAGGATATATTTACCAGTGAAGAACTAAGCACTTACGTCAGCCGCCAACAGGCTTTAGAAAAGCAGGAACTTTGCTAATGTATCATGAGCTAAACACCTATTTCAGGCTTTTCAGAGAGGGGCAGAGGCCATGACATCTGTCTTCAATAACCCAACTCAGAGCAGGCAATATTTTTCTGCATAGCTGCAGCACTTGACTTGGTCCTCAATTAGATGCTGTAAAATAGCAGCTTGCTGTTCTTCCCACTGACTAAACCGATGGATTTTCAACAGCAAAAATGAAAAGAATGACATCTAAGGCGACCTTATTGGGACCAAATAAAATTATGCTCCTGCAGCAGATCCCAAACAATCTCTGCACATATCTGCTTCTAAAGGAAATTGCTGCAGACCATGGGAAATTACAATTGCTCCAGGACAAGAAAAGCTGACTGATCTAATATTTCTGGTTGACACACCTTTTTCCTGGGTTTGTCAATAAAGATACTGATGAGCTCATCTCTCCACAGGTCAGGAAAGTATTAGCTGAATATATGCTGTTCCTTTCACCATGGAAATTTTTCCAGATGAAATGATGGCAGCAAGGCAAATCTGCACCTTGCTGAGAAAAGCTACTTAAAATAAGGAAGCTATGAAGCATTTTAATGAAGGTAAATGAGTAATCATAATGGTCTCAGTTAAGCAAGTCTAATGGCAGTGTCACTTTTAAAACATGGGCGTGAGATAACTCATGTGGTGACAATCCATATGTCCTCACTATCCTGTAGCGCCGTCTTTCAAATGGTAACAGTGCAGAATGCATCTGTTACAGCAGAAAGAACCATTATTAGCAGATAAGGCAAATATAAATAATTTTAAGATCGTGCTTGAAACTATAGTAACAGAAATGAAAGTTTAAAAGTTAAATGAACACATTATCATCTCAACAGAAGGATTATGCTATTGAAAAGTTCTCAGCAGTAGCACTGCTGGTTTTTTCTGGTGCAAATGCATTTTTCTAGACTCGAGCAAAGGGGATTAGAGATACTTGGTTTTGGACAAGTGTTTTGATCAATCTCAACCTCATGAAAACTTCAAATGAGGTAAAAGATAAAAAGAAAAACACCTTAGTAACCTGTAGTCTCTGAGAACAATTCACTGAGGTTGTTGTACCCAAAGGTGATACCAGATCGATCGTTGGATCTTCCCCGTTGACATTAAAAGGACAAAAAACAAGCCAGGCAAAATACTAACTCACCTCTTCCACCACTCTGCAACAGCAAACAGCATCATGCAAAATCAGTTTCTCTCATCCAATTATGCAGCCAAAACTAGTATTTCAGAATTCAGGTAACTGTAGATTCATACAGATAATCCATCAAGGAATAAAGATGGATGACTGATTTTTGTTCCCCTTGTGCCTGGTCTACTATACATTAAAGAGCAATTTCACTGGCAGCCATCTGGAAATCAATGTATTCTAAGCTTTATTTTATGATTACCAACATTCCCCTTCGTAACTCATTTCTAATTACAAGCAATAAATCATTCCTTCTCGCTTGTAATTTATAACAGCCAATTATGGCAAACCTCTTATTTAAATAGCAAATCTTGCTTTAAAACATCACATATTTTGAGGTATGCACAGAACATCTAATCAAGCAGCCGAATGGTAGAAAGATGATTTAACGTGGGTTTTGCAGCCACTGAGAAGACACACAAGGAAAAATCTGCTCTCCCCTGTGCCCTGTGTACACTAGGACTTTTCAAAACTGAAAGCACAGGTCTCATCTGTCTGACTTAATGCAGAAGAGATTTACATGTAGCAATACGTGAGCCAGGACACAACTCAGGGAAGTCTGGTGTCAAGGATTCCCTGTACTGTGTCAGGAAATGAATAAAGAGGCTGCAGCAGGAGAAGAAGCTGTAGGTTGGTTAAGTAAGAACTTCTGGATGATGTCTGGTTTAATTTTGAGAACTAACAGTGAAAGAACACAGCTCTAAATTTAATATTTAAAAAAACAACTCAAGCAGCTTTTCCCATGCCTGGATTTGTGTTTGAGAAACGGGTTGGCCTCCTCCTCCCAAGCCAAAGGACTCCCCCACGTGCCACCCAGGCACTCGCCACCACAGCTACTCCCTGTTGCACAGGTTTTGCAGGTGTTAGCATGGAGCATGAGCATGGCACTCTCTTGGATCGCTCCTCCCCACCCCTCCCAGCCAGGAGAGGATCAGGCAGAACAAAGCAGTTGAAACAGTCTGCAGAGAAAAGGTGTCACCAAATAAATCCAGATTATTCCTTCAGGGAGAGGCCTTTAATGGTGGTTTGCTATGGCAACTCTTACCAACAGAACAACAGCAAAAAGATGTAGTGAGGGATCTCAGACTAGACCAAACAGGGTCAGTTCAAAAGCACAGGCAAGGACACGGAGAAGTTTTTACTTATATTTGTTCTTCAGTGTAGGTCTGAGTAACAGGCATGTGAGTGCAAACACAACAGAGAGGCTTCTTATAAATAGCTCTGCTGGGATTTGTCCGTTAGGAAAAAAAACTCACTCTTGTCAGAGAAGTATTTGATACAATTTTGGATACAGAATTTATTACATGAGAAACTAATCTCAGGAACGTGGAAGTGGTTCCCACTGAGATTTTATTCGGTCATCACACAGCTCGAGTCTGTTCCAGCTTCACATCGTGTCATCTGGTAAGCGTTTACAGTAGGAATCAAGGGAACTGGATTTGGAAAAAATCCATCACAACTGACCTAAATCTGATCTGACCTGAATAATCAAACTGAATACCAAATTCAAAAACGGCCAGAGAGAAGTGAGGACAGGGAATGGATGCAGGAGCTATCTCACACTTTACTCAGCCATACATTGGGTTAGGCACCCCACTTTTTTTCCCCAAAGAGCTGTGGTGATGGAGGCTATGTGAGCATCCCCTTGTTCCAAAGGTGTCAAAGCCAAGCGCACAAGTGCTGCGGGTTCCACTGTGTTCCCTTTCCTTTTGCAATATCGTTTATTTATGAGAGAGCAAGCAGTGGTGCATCTCCTCCTGCCCCTAGGCCACACTATGATCTGAGAGCAGGGAATGGAAGATAGCAAGTAAATAGGAAAATCCAAAGGGAATGCCTCGGAAGAGCAATGGTGACCACATCAGTACCATCTGGCTGTGCCTTTGCCACAGAGTCACCCCAGAGTCACCCCAGAGAGTGGCCTTGGCCGATATAGTGCTGGACTCATGGTGCTGCAGCAACCACCAGGTTGTGTTAGACCCATGTCCACACCAGCCCATCCTAAAACCACATGTCATATTCACAACCTGTTTCATCACTGAGCCCTGCCCACATTGCTGCTTCAGGCTCTCAGGGGGTTACACTGCCAGCATCGTTTTATTCCTAAGAGACCGAGCTGAAGATGTGCAGGTGCAGCACTGCCTAAGTGACACAGAGCAACTCTCCATGGAGGCATCATTATTTATGTAGACCTTGTAGTGATGTGTTCAACAAAGGGTTTCACCACTTTCAGAACTCCTTATCTTCTTTGTTATGAGAGATATAAGTATTATTTATTAGTCTTCTCCAAACATAAAGCTCAAAGGCCTTTTAACATCTGGTTTACTCTTTCAGCAGAGAGAACAAAAACACTCTGAAGTAAAAAAATCACTGGCTTGATGTTGGTGAAACTTGGGCAATATTTCTGGCAAAAACTATGAATGAGGATGCAAAAAACAGCCTGTAGAAAACTGTAAAGGGAGGGAGAAACAGACACCAAAGCCTATAAATTTCATTTTGAAAATAAGGCGTCATTCTTATTATGCCTGTTGGATGTGTATCTTCCCCATATAAAGTTTTAAAAGCTTTATATAAACTATACTTCTAAGCAAGCTTGTAATTAGCTAGGGGCAGGCTTGGCTTTAATTACAGCTTGTAGAGACACACATTATGGAAATCCTTGGCTAATAACCACAGCGATGCTCTGTTGATGGCTGAAGTCAGGCTGGCATGTGATTGCTGTGTAACCACTGAGTACTTTCTGTCTTGTGTAAACTGGGCTCCCTAATGAACGAGCAGGACCGGTCCATCAGGTCTTCCTCCCTTCACTGCCAGAGATGCTGAGATGTCCTGTGTGACTGCATCCGGCCTCCCTGCTCCTTACAAGTACACTGTGGGATACCTGTTCTCACCTCTCCTGGAGATGCCGTACAAAAGGAACCACAGAACCTGAGAGAGACAAAACTGCACCATTTCAGCATCAGGCAAAATGAGCCTGCATCCAGTGCATGAATTGGTCAGATGACATACACTGTGAACATGCATACATTAACCTGTACAGCTTCTTTCAAAGTTAACATGAGGTTAATCCCACATCCCATCCCAAAAACCCAACAGGATGCTCTGTGGGAAGAATATTCCTCCAAGACAAAGTTACTGTAAAACTTCAAGTTCATACAGCTCTCTCACATCTTTGGATTCAACTTCTATTGACTTAAGAAAGGTCCAAAAAGTGAACTGTGCTTTATTCCAACCTCGGAAGCTGCTTGCCTGGCAATCTCTACTTGGGCATAAGTATGCATGGATAATGAAGTGCAAAACCAGTACAAATCACTGGGAAAAAGGCTGTTTACCACTGAATATGACACAAGCTTAAAATATGCATTGCCACACACTGTGGGCGCTTGCTCACACACACTATAATGTACCAATGAACCGCTGAACTGGGTCACAGAAGCCCTTCATGTTATACAAGTCCTGTCTCCTTCACAATGCATTTGTGAATAAGATAAAGAGATGAGTATAAGAATGCAGCTACAATTTCTTATGGAAAGAAAATTCCAAATGGAAATGTTGGGAAGGAAAACAATATTAATTACCATTTTAAAATCTGTGTACAATATGTGCAACTGCTTTCTAGAAAGGAGAACACTACTTCTGATGCTAGGAGCAGATAGCACCATCTTCTCCAGTGACCTGTGTAAGCTCCATGCTGCATGTCTGTGATGAAGGCAGGTGAGCTTTGTAGGGGATCCTATGTGTTAAGCAGACTTATTTGATAGTGTTTTGCTTCAATACAGCTTAATACTTGTGTTAACAGATAGAAATTATCCAATAGAAACCTCTCTCTAACTGCAGGGGAGGTGCCTCTCATAGCCTCTCTTGCTGGTTTAACTGGATCAATTGGATCAAACCTGCCCACAGCTGGCTGTGTGGGGCTGGTGAACAGGGGGCAGCTCTGCTGGGGCCACCAGTCCCTAATCTGGCTCAGTTGAAACAAGCCAGGTCAGCCCAAGGGGACCTTTGCTAACTATCACCCTTTGAAACTGCTGCAGTTTTCGCAACCAGCTAAAGGGCACTTGCACAAGCAGGTCAGCCGGTAGATCTGAGGGACAACACAAAGCCACTGAGTTCAGCCGGGAAGATGTTTCCCTGACCTTGGCTTACAGCCCACCCAGATGGCTCCCAGTGTCTCCTGTGCACCGAGTCCTCACCTGGATGGGTGGAAAACCGACCCCAACCTTAAACATTCAGATGTCTGAAATTTCAGTAATTGGGATCAGTCACTCCTTGTCAAAACAAAACACAGCAAAACCCATGTGACAAGATCTCTTTAAAAATCCTTACTCCACCTCATTTTTTTATTCAACTCTTCCAAGAAATTGTGGCCCCTGGTGCACGGTTCTTCAGCCAAAAAAAATGCAGCTTCTGAGAAAGGCCAGTGTAAAAGCCAGGCAAGCGATTCCTGCTGCTGAAGAACAGCCTTTCCTACATTTCACTGTAGCTATGGAAGGTACATTAAAAAGAAAATTACTGCAGCTACAAGGCTCCATTCAGAAACTGCTCATGCACATCCTCAACTTTGTGTGCACAGAAATACTGAAAGGCTGGGATTGCCCTTCAGCACTGTGCTGCTCCATCTGAGAGGGAGTCACATACATGCTGTGCAAGCTACACTCCTACCATAATTACCAAGACATGGGCTGTGAACAGAAAAAGGAGTTCAACTGACCATGAAATGTGCAAATACTACAATAAATAGATATTTAAACACTACCTTATTTATGTAATAGTCCTCCTTCCTATCCTATCATTCACATTTTGTCACTGTATTCTGTCAAGATTTTCAGACAACTTTGGATATATAATAGGTTTTAATACCACTCCAGTGACAATGACTAAAACATGAAACAAACACTATCCATCTCAAGTAAATCCTTACTTCTTCCTTTGTACCTAGCAGAGCTTGCATTCGAACCCCGTTGTGAAATAATTGTATTGAACAGAGAAGACAGTAAATTCCCACTGTAGTTCAAATCCTTCTAAGTACTAACTTGTGTTTGAAGATCAATAAAAAATGTACTTTCGGGTTAATCTTCTGCCTTTTTTTTTTTTTTTTTTATTTTGAACTTTAACCCCCTGCATTAAAAATTCACAGCAAAGAAACCGATATTCCTGTAAGACCTGAGCTACTTAAAGTTAAGTGCTAAGAAGCATTGTGAGACTCAGTATGTGCAGGCCCTTTCCAGGCTTTGTGCAGCACACACCCTCTCCAAAGCCAAGGGGCTCCCCGCTGCACACAAAGAGGAGGCTGTTTGGGCCGAAGTCACAACTTCAAAGACCAGCAGCACAAAATTTGCCAACTCGCTTGGCCATTCAAGCAAATGTCAACTGAAACAAAAGCACACCCAGGAAACTGTTGTCACCAAATGCCACGCTGGGAAAATAATGCAGATTTGTAGCAATGATCAACTTAGCTTTAACTGCGTCTGACGAGCAAGTTGCTTATGCTCTTTTTCATCACCACACTCATTCTGCTCTCTAAAGGCATTTCTGAAGCATCAGTTTAAGAAAAAAATCACTTAATTAAAAAAAAAAAACAAACAGCGACACCCTCCCCTGTTTTTTTTTAACAAACTTTAGTCTTGAATGTGTAAAGTTTAGATTTCCTACATTCTCTACTTGGTCAAAATATGCAGCAAATGCCTAAGAAGTGCTTGGCCCCAGGGAGACAACAGTCTGCACAGACTCACTTGTAAGACACGCCTGCCTTTCAGCTGTTTAATCTCCATACACTGTATTTCTTTTATCAGCACTACAGCATCGTTCCACTTTGCCTTAGTTTTTTGTGTCTACAGAGTATCGTGAGAACATCAATACTTGGCAACCTACCACTTGGGTTTTTAACATGACATCACAGGTCTCTGGGTTACTTTGCTCAGTTGGTTAGTAAAATGTAACAGTAAATAAATAACCATTCAAAGAGGGTTTTTTGTTGTGGTGGGCTTTTTAAAATGCAATTTAAATGCTATATTGCAACATAAACACTTTTTACTGTGCATGTTTTATGGAAATTGGTTTTCAGAGTAAACTGCTTTAAAGGAACTGAATCAGATTTAAACACATGCATGATAGAGTCATATTTGGAAATTAATTTGTAGCAATTTATGATCCTTTGACATGAACTTTCAGTCATTCTTAGAGCAAGAATGTGTAAGTTCAAAAGTGTTACATTTGCCTGGCCTCAATGGGGAAACCACAGCTGCAGCTCCTCTAAGGTTCTTGTTACCTCTAGGCTTCTGAGTACTAATGCTTTATTAGAAGATCTTAACAGAAGAACAAGAAAACAGCATAAACCTCATTAAAAAAATACATGTTTCTACTATGAGCCCACTTCACACAAAGGCGCTGGCAAAAGTTGATCCATCCAATATCAAACTTATTTACTGCCTCTACATCTTCCCACTGAATTCTGATGCCCATGCAAGCAGTACCAACATTCAAATTCCTCATCCATCTCACAGGATAAAAGTGAAAAAACACACTTCAGAGAGTGATGTGGTGTTTGTACCAAATGGCAGCACCATGCAGAGAGCCCGGGAGCAGATTTCTCTCATCTCTCAACAAAGCAGTTTGGAGAAGTCACTGAGTGCGTGCTGTCCCTGCAGTCATGCCCACCAGCCCTCCTGGCAGCACAAGAAGTGTGTTTGGTAAAACCACACTGGAACAGCCCCCCCCCCCCCCCCCCCCCCGCCTGCCATGCGCTGCTCCCTGTGACACCTCTGCAGCCCCCATTAACAGCTGTCAGTATTTACTGCACATTAGTTCAGACACAGAATCACACCTGCAGGGTGTTACAGCTCCCAGCGAGCCCAGGGCACAGACTCGGGAGCTTGGGATCACCAAACGCTCTCCTGGAGATATCACCTAAACAAATTCTCCAAGATGATGCCAGAGATGCCAGGCTGATGCTGATGCCTGACCCACCAAACCCAGCTCCATCCTCCTCTCATTTCCCAACAATCAGAAGAGGATGCCATCAGACTCACCCCAGCACTAGCAACAGCACAGCAGACCCAATCACAGACGATTGCTCCCAAATGCTGGAATCCACCTTGGCCAGCAAGCAGGTCTAACTCTGTGCCCTCTTACATGACCAGCACTTCTGCAGACCGGTTTTCACTCACCCATCACAGTTCAGATAAGGTGATGCACAAGGCCCTCACCTTTTTTAAAGGGTAACAACATCCTGAGTAGGTGTCTTTAGCAGCAAGAGCTAAAACGTTAGACTCTACATTGCAAACTACAACTCAAAGTTGGCTTTAGTTCTGACATAAACAGCGCACGAGGCTCACATTTATTAAAAACAGATGAAACAAGTCCCAGTTCTTTTTGCATAGCAGACCTACAGAAGAGACCTGGTGGAGTTTAGCATATCAGGAGGTTTAGTTGTCTTATCACCACACATTTAAAGACATGAAGACTTCACAATAAATGCTGAATTAAATTCACCATCAAAAGACAAAATCCATGTTCTATCTGCCAAAACCTTTAGCAGCCTAAACAGAAAACGTCACAATCCATTTTCAGTAACAGTATAGAAATAAAAATCAACATCTTCAAGTCTTTAGGGGATAGACAGACAGACAAACAGCATGACAGACAGATGAATTTATTGCTGTAGGTAATTTTTTTACTCCTCCTAAGTAAAAATCAGGCTTCAAACAGATTGTTACAGCTAAACAGATTAAGAAAAAAACCCAAATAATGGGTAATTTTATTGTTAAATTCTCTGATCTGTCACAACCATTGGCCTAGAGGTACAAAGCAAACAGATTTTTTTCCAAAGCACTACTGTTTTATTTGCATTAAGGTTAAAGAGCTTCCTCTCTCCTTGACTGGTGTCAGATATAATAAAATAAAACCATTTGAAAGGAGAAAAAAACCCAACCACCTCGAGCTATTAAAAGTGCTGTTTTGGAGGCTCTTTTACTCCCTCTCCACTTCTCTGACAAAGTCATAAAGTACCTTTGGGTTCACTTCACACGCACAGAACCACTGCTGGGGTATGTCTGCAGACTCCCCCCCAAACCCCAGCCCCCTCACACCTCAGCCAGCTCCAGCTCTCGCTGGCCAGGAGGTGCATTTTTTTGTGGGCATTCACAGATTCTCTCTTCTCTCTAAATTTAGCAGGGTTTTAGTACTCCTGATTTTAACAGTGCAGTGAAATTCAGAGCAAAGGAAACACGAGCCAATGCCCATAAACTCTCAGGGTTGACTCCAAGCATTTACCAAACATCCAATACTGGCAAGCAGCAGCGGCTGCTGAGCTGATAAGTTGCCTGCTCTGCTTACAGCCAGGGTACCACATTTAAAAGAACTGTGAAATAAGCAACTTTATAATACTGCTATAAGGGAATTAATGCTAACATTAGAAAAAGGAGTTTGAATTATCAGGCTCTACTAAGCAGCAAGCTGGACCACTTTCAAAGCTTCCACACAACCTGTTTTCATATAACCCTTTCGACATGAACAACTGACCTGCATCCAGGATCACAGTAAATTAGATTTTAGTTTTCCCTTCTGTTTGCTATACTAAAAAAAACACTAAAAAAGCTCAAAGCAACCATTCCTACTTAAAATGGTAGAACGTCTATGACAACAGCCACCAGAGTGGGGAAATAATTAGTTGATGATTTGTTTCTTTCGGACTAAACCCACTTTAACAGGGTCAACAGGAGCAATGGTGGAGAGAGGTCAAGACAGTTCCCCTTCACACCAGATCACAGGCAGGAGCTCTCAGCTGCCCCCATCCCAAGGAGCATCTGACAGCCCCACTCCTGCAGGAGAAACAAACCAGCCCTGGTGATCTACAAACTTCTTTTAAGATGTTTTCAAACCCTTTTGCACTTCTACTTGTGTTATTAGCCAGCAAAAAGAAACTGCAGATGCTGACTCCCACAGAGGGAGATGAAACTGGGCCAGCCTGGCATCCTCATCCTCCTCTCTCACCCAATAAGTGACCAGGACACGCAGCACCATCTGCTTTCACACAGTTATGGTGAGGAAGGAGGACCCTTGGAAGTGAGTAAATGCTTCACTATCACCATTTTATCTCTTTGTTCAAGTTCATGAGTGCCTTAAGGAAGAAATTCAGACTTCACCTAATCAGATACAGATCCAAAAAGAGACAAAGATCTTATTTCGCTTCAGTATTTGGTCCTGAACCTGTATTTTGACTACGCCATCTTCAAACATGGCACCCAACCTTATTACTACTGAAACCCTCCTTCTGCTGTCCCACTGAAATCAGCCTTTTCCTCATCTGCATCCCAGCTCTGCCATGCCATATGCTGCTGTTTCCCTCATCTATGCTCCAGAAGCTTGCACACTCCCCCATAAGCAGGCTCTGAACACCGCACCGTGGATGGCGCTTCAGTGTTTCCTCCAGATCATCATCACTATGTTGTTTCCTGCTGAAACTACCCTAATGAATCCCATTCTCTCATCTGCAGAAGTGAATGGTTCTCCAAGACAGGCCTAATGCCTCCCTAATCTGTCACATGCTGCTTCTCCAATGCATGGCCCAAATTGGTCCTTTTGTAGAGCCTCATATCTAATTTGCAGTCCACTATCTCTCTATCTTTTTCAGCCTTATGGCTTTTACAGCTTCTGCTCCCACGTTATGTCTGCGTTTCAGATTGTATTTCTTTGGATGCATTAGCCTGGATGTTTTCCAAGATGCTCTTTTTTATTTCCTGCTCTCAGTTATATTTTTTTCCTTAGCGGCACTACTTTGCAGGGCTGTTTTCAGCTGTCTTTGCTGTATGACTCACTTTATTGTCTCCTGCAGATTTCATTAGCACAGTTCTCCAGCTCATTATGGGGTAGGACTGAATTTCATGCATTGTTCAAGCTTTCCACAAAACATCTTCTAGCAAGTTAGCACCCTCCTCACTGTTTGCCTGGGCAGGTATTGGTACTGCTCCTCTAAAGGAAAGATCTTGGGGTAAGAGAATCTGCCTAAATAGAGCAAGTTTCCTGAAGTGCTATGAGGAAAATGCTAACGGCGTTAGAGAGTCAGGGTGTGTTATCACCATTAGCTCCTGGAAGACTCTGGTTTTTCCCATGACCTGTTTCGTTAGGTATTTGAAGGTAACTCCTTGCCAGGAACAGATGGCGTTCAAGCAGACAACTGGCAAAGGATCTAGAAGAGTGCACTGAGATGGTGGTGTGCGTAAGTCTGGCCCGTTATCCAAAGCAACGGTATGAATACAACAGGAGCTGCCAAAAGGTATTGTTTTGGAAAGAAAGTGTAGTAAGTAGGACAAAAAAAACCTGCGGGTGACGAAATTTAAGAAACTTTCAGATACAGGGATGGTGCCTTGGCTATTAGCTCAATTTTTGAAGCATTTGTATCAAATAGTCTACAGATGGTTGGAAGTGAGTAAAGCTTTGACACGTGTCTGGATAAAAGAATATGATAATGATCTTTCACAGATGTGATGGCACAATTAATAGCGGACAAGAGAAGCACTTTTTGAGAAACACTTAAAACCAAACAAATCTTAATGTTCCACAGAATGCCTTCAAGTGGCTGAATAAATTTCCTCCCCCTTTTTACTCCAATGTTACCTTCCTTCAGACTAAAAAAAGGGTAACAGAGGAGACCTTCAAAAGAATTACACTATACATTATGTATGTGTTTCAGATAATCCCTGCTAACTGTCCAAAAACATTTCATTTTCAGAAATTGCATACTCCCCCAGCATAAACATTACTAATAATGCAAAATAGAACCAGAAGGGATCCATCTCCTTTCTAATGCTAAATATTACGCATGTAACTACCATCTTTGTAATCTCAATGCTGCCTCAACACTATTTCCAAAATCAAATTCAAAATTGAGAATAAATTGTTAGGAGATTACTCTTCAAGAAAACTATTGCCAGTAATCTCCTAATAAGACCTGTCACTTTGACCTTCATGCATAGTTTTTAACACCTTCACTTGCTGCAATGTTTGTGTGAGTCCAAGTGCAATGCAGAGCCCATTTAGGGAGAAGTCCCTTGTGCATTACGGCTCAACAAGCCACAACCTTGAAAAACCCATGGAACCATTTAAAACATTTATAGACCCCAAGGTCAAGCTCTGGAAATCCTGGACAGAAATCTATCACACTCTGAGAAATGGAAACACTTCTGTCAAAGCTCCCCCACTCAAAAAAATTATGTTAACAATGACATCAAAGCATTGTTTTAAACAAATCCTGCAGATAAGGGGAAACTCACATAGAATATTTTTTCTCTGTCCGAAACTCACCTCTCTGCAACACACAGATAACATCAGCCTTCAGAATGTCACCTGTAAAATAAGAAGGAAGGGGCCCTTGCCATAAGTTTTCATGCCTTTATTTTGAATGACTGTATTTCTGGGGAGCAGGGGATGCTGCAGAGCCAGCATTACAGTTCCAAGTGCCAGACACTGCAGCAGAAAAGCCCTGTAAAGCTGTTTACCAAAGACTGCCCTGATACACTATTACTCATAAAGAGATGGTGGCGCCAGAGCAGCTGTTGCACTTCAGGTTGTGATGTAATTTACTGGACTGTTGGAGAAGCTTCACTAAATGTCCTCAGGTGCCATCGCCCATTCATGCCAGTTCCATATTTCTCTCATATCAGTACATGTATCTACCTTTTAATGGACATATAGGCAACTTCACACTTAGGAACATCACAATTCATTTAGAATTCATTTTTTGCCCCTTCAGCATCCCTCCTTGTACATCATCTTTAAATGATTTTGATTAGGGCATCTTAAACACAGTCAAATGATTTTGATTATGATACAACATTCTCATAATTGAGTAATTCAGGGAAAGCTGTAGTTTTCTGTAGATACCATTTTGAAAAAAGTTGTTTGCTCTGTTCCTCCCACTTAAACAGCAAGTTGATCTTTCTCATTCTAACCAACAACTGAAGGCTATGGAAGAACTACAAAGCCCACAAAATGATACTTGTGTAACCATTAACTAAATGCTTGCTGCAATTGAGGCAATAATTAAAAACCATTAAAAACAAGCCACAGGCTGACCCAGCATCAGTCTCAACCCTTTCAGGCAACAAGAACTGTCACTAAAAGTGACAACTTTCTGCTCATCAGGACACTGGCAAAAAAAAGGCCCCAAGAAATCTTGTAATTTTTTTAACGAGATCCTAGTCTATCTCACAAGTGAGGTTTTCCACTGCCAGATGGTCGATAGGAATGCTAATGGAAAGAGTTGAAGCTGAAATAAATCTGCCACTTCTAATCAATCACAGACAACCGTGTCATCAATAAGCGACTCGTGTTATGACAAACTCCCTTTGGTTTGGTACAAGCAAAGTTATTAAAATGTATCACATCTACGTACTGATTACTGATATTGGGCAACTTTAACATTGACTAAAAGCTCTAAAAGTCCAATTAAATCACTGAATCATAGAATAGTTTGGGTCGCATGGGACCTTTAAAGGTCATCTGGTCCAACCCCCAAAAATCAGCTACTACATAACAGAAATTCACTCCTTATTTTCAAGTCTTTGCCCCCACACACAGGGTGCACGCTCCACTGTGTGGAACAGATAACTATAAAAGGATAACTATGCAATATGCTGACGGCCCATCAATCTCTCATTCACTCCACTCCAATCCCTCCAAACACTCAGCAGCCACAAAGTCCCACAGAGGTGAAAGTCACAAAGATAACCAAGTTCCTGTGCCCTTCATGAAAACTGGAAGTAGGAAGAGGAGATTCAAAAGAGCTCCCTCAGCAAAGGGGAAGGAGTTGACCATGTCCCACACAGGTACCAGCTGGCTGACAGCTACGTGCCTCGTACCAGAAAACCCATCTCTGCTTGCAGGAAGGGCTCACAGTGGAGAACCGGGGCTCTTGCTTCAGGGAAGGAAGGGAAGGATCAAGGGAAAAGAGATGACAACTGGTAGAAAATTAGACTTCGCTATTTCCGCTGCTCATGGCACAGGTTGCTTTATAACCATATTTTTAACAAAGACTTCCAAATTCAGCCTCAGTACGAATACTGGTTTTTTGCTTCCACTGACAATTGTCCATCAGTGTTTCAAAATGCAATTGCAAAACCAAGTCTCTAGGATTAGTTAAAGGAAATCTAATATTTCCCAATTTAGAGGCAATATGGGATTCAGTTGCTTGAAAGAAAAAAGAATAAATGACAAAAGTTACTCCAGCACCAGAGCAAACAAGTAATTTCAAATCCATTTACGGAGACACAGGAAATTATAATTAGCCCTAACTTCATACTTGTCTGTCAGTACAGCAATAAATACATCACTAAGATGCTTCTCCCTCCTCACCAAATTATAAACTCGCAGTATCTAATGGACAAAGACTGTAAATCAACACAAAAAAGTTTCAAGCTGGTTTTGCAGCTCTCAGTGAGAAAAATCGTGCCGGCACAGGCACTCCTTCGTTTTCCCCTCATCACTCAGCTGAGAGATGACACTTCTGTAATGCTGAGCAGTAGATACGAAGCAATCACATTTTGCTTGGGTTTTTTCCTTGCCTTTTTTTTTTACATCCCCATCCAAGTGTAACTGTGCTGGACAGGATCACTGGAACAGCATGATCATCCTTCAATATCATTGTGAAAGAATATCGAACTGTGTCTGCACACAGAGAACACTGTGGATCCATTTTATGAAATAATGAATGCCAGGATGAGTATCCCAATATCTTCAAGATTTAAACCCAACAATTTTTATTCCAGTAATAATACTCTGAAAGATAATATGTTAGAATTATTGTAGACTGCTGTAGCATCATAGATTAGTCTCATAGTATTGATCTTCAGGAGACCAAATGGCAGACATGTGAATGTTCCCTACAGTTTAATCAGTGAGCACCTTTCAATGTTTCTGAATTATTTTTTCTCCATTCTCCTATTTAATACTTTTTTTTGTGCTTTTGAAGTTCTAGGGAAAAGAAAAACACAGCAATTTTCTCCTCTTCATGCAAAATGAAAGGTTCTTTCTCTAGATTTTAAGAGGACTGCAGTCAAAACCATACTTAGGAGCCTAAGTTAGACAAAAAGACAACAAATAACATTGAGATACACTTGCTAAGAGCTGAAGAAAAACAAGATCATTAAACACAAGAGTGATGCCCCATCCTAAAAAAAGTGTCCCAAAAGAAAAAAGGAAGTTATTTGCAGCAATAGCATAGACCGCATCTTTAGTTACTCATCAGGGAAAGCTGTAGCATAAATTGGCAAAAATTCAGATGTTTTAAAGTAGATTGTTTGACCATTCCTTCCCAAAAGCATACACAAAGCCTGAGTACATCCATTCAGTCAACAATCTGCCTCGTTAGGGACCGAGCCTCACCAATCTGTGTGGTGCTTGTACACACACCAAAATACATATTGCTCCACTGTTTGAGAGCATGAAATGAAGTCCACAGAGGTCAGTGGGACAAACTCCAGCTCCAGGTATGTTACAGTACAGAAAATCTTAAGGTGATCCATTAATAGAAGATTTGGGCGGCTGAAATCACTTACCTAAAGCATTCCCTATCTCATCTTAATGACATTTTTAAAGCGGCTACGTCTAAATTCCTCTTTAAAAAATTCTCTCGAATATCAGTGCTTCTACAGCTCCTGGCTTTGACCCTTTTGGTTACGGTGGCAAATTGAGAGTGTTTAAATCATTTCAGATTTACCCCATTAAGTGAATTTAAACTGGAAGCTGGCCAGATATCTCTGGAGCTGCGATGTGGAGCAGAGCACAGAGGCGAGAGGAGCTCTGTTGCTGAGTGTGCTTTAGGAAAAGATAAGTCTTACAATAAAAGCCTGAAAATCTTCATCAACTTTTAAAATTACTTGAAAGTACAGCCTGAAATGGGTACCCCCTGCTCCACTACACCTCCCACAGTGTAGACAAACACCTTGCCCAGCACAGGCAACAGCACCATAAACATCAGCTCTTGAAACTGTGGCGTGTAGAGAGGTAGGGTATTAAAGGTCTTGATTACTGTGCTAGAAAAAGCCTTAGCTATTTCATTTGCTTTAAAATGGATTTTAAAATTAAATCAGAAGATACAGAAATTGGAAAGAGAGAGAAAGTAATTTAGACAAAAATGCATCTGTTCCTGTGGCTGGCCTCTCACAAGCACTCTTTAAAAACCATCAGAAGTCTGGACTTCCCTCAGTTGCAAATCCTATCAGCAAACGCTGAACCATAAAACTTGAGTTTTCTAGTGTCTGGACTTCACCAAAAAGTTAATGTAATGCTGTGCTTAATACCTGTGAGCTACTGAAGTAGCAACAAAATAATGAATATATACTATACTGCAAGCCCACTCAGTGCCTCGGATCTCAGGATTTCCTACTGCTTCATAATTTAAGACTTCCTTATGCTTTAAGGAGTAATTTTAAATTGTGACCCAAAGTTAGCAGAAAACTACAGCCTAGTAATCATCAGATCTCAGAAATGTTGTCAGTTCTCCCCATGAGGTAGAAATAAATGCATGAAACCTGCATTTTCCTCCAATAGCCATTTAAAGAAATTTTTCTGTAAAACTTGTGTTTTTATATATATACAGACAAATATATATATGCACACATAAGAATATATATATTAAAAAAATCCAGAAGCTGAGGATTCAACCACGTTGAAAGACAAACTTTTGATGTGATTTAATTACATCTGCGTTGTCTGTGGCTGAACAAAATGAGAGTTATTTATCCACTCCTGAATAAAGCACAGGAAGCACCTGAAAAATGTTGACTCAGTAAACCCAGCAAATCTTCCAAACAAGTTCGGGCAAACGAATCCTGGAGTCGGGTTTCCCATCCATCATGTCAAGAGTGGTGGGTTGTTTTTCCAAGGCAGGGTTTGAGATGGGCAGCCTGACCTACAGCCGGGGCCGCATTGTTGGTGCCAGCGGGGGGAAGGCTCTGGAGCAGGAGCAGGCTGCTGCTTCCTGGGAAATCACTCCTGAACACAATGGGACTCTGGGAGACAATAGCTCTACGGTTCCTTTTGATGTTTAGAGTTTTTCTAATCTCTTCAGGTTAGATTAAGAGAGAGGCAGCCAGGGTCAGCAAAGGTCAGTGAGATGAAGTTTATTTTTATAGAAACCTTTCCCTTCCATCCAAGATCTCTCTAGCTACTCAGTCACTTGCTATGAAGTTATTTTGCATCACACAGAATTTATGATTCCTTTTGGCTTACACACACCACACTTTACATTCGACTCAGTTCACTGGTTGCAAAACCCCCCTCCAACCAAACCTCAGTGGTTTTAAATCCTTAATTAGCCCTTTCTTTGTCTTTCTGCCCTGAAAGGCTTCCCCTCCCCTGCTGCCTTTTTTTTTATAATATAACAGAATTAAGTATTGTCATTTCATGCTTCTAGAGTTTATGTATTGGTATTTAGGTTTATTTTCATGAAATGTATGACACAGTCTCTCTGAGCCATACAAGATCAATGTATGAAATCCAGTTAAACAAAATGCTTTCATTACCCCAATGCTTTGCTCTTGAAAAGGAACAAAAATATTTTCAGAAATAACAGGAAAATAAAAATAGGAATGCATGGATAAAAAGTAGTTCTATTCCTACAGGGATTTATGAAAATTTAAGGTATATATACTCTGAACTTTTCCCATGATGAGATTAAAGCTTTCTCATCAAGCTTCTCTCTTGTACTTTTGGAGCGTTTATGTTCTGACTTGAAAACTAAGTTACATGTAATCTGATAGTAAGGCCCAACAATTTTTTATATTCCAGATTGCTCAAAGCTCAAAATCACAACTGGACTGGATCAGGTTTTAGGCAAAGAAAGCTCTTAACTCACCACTGCATTTAGATGGTTTGAAGAGGTGTGGCAACGAATAAACACGTTGGCAAACAGTAGTTTTTTTGCACTGCCACATCACCGAGAGCCATTAATGATCCTAATCTCCTGGACAGTGTCCAGAGGTGGAGAAGGAGGAGGAGGAGGAGGAGGAGGAGGAGTGGGCTCAGAAGGTACAGCCTAATATATGAATTCCCACACAAAGTCCACAGTAGGCAGCCATCAGTGATATAAACAACCCAAGCTGCTCTCCCACCCACCTTGTTCCACAAACAACCTACACAAAGCAATTCACCTTTCTTCTGCCCTGTTCCCATCATTTTTTCTCTGTAATATTTCAACAGGTATGAATAAAGTGCAAACATGTCTAAGTCGTGCTATATTTGCATATCAATTTTTTTAAGCCAATATTGCTTGCACACCATTCATTTGGCAGGAAAAAGAACAAGTGTCTAAACCACCTTTAATGAATTAATTCTGTGCCACCTTCAGGCACAGAATTAACCCTTGCATTGACTTACTGAAGCCCAGACTGGACTCTGGTCCCATCTCTGTCTCCAAGAACTAGGCAGCAGCCGATGTTGCCTTGTAATAGCCAGTTATATGTTTTAAACTACCCTGATTTCTGTCTTGCTTCTATTCATCTAATAAATTGATTCACTGTTGACTTTAATCTCCGTTATTAATTCATCAGATGACTGACTGATTCAACTACAGCTTTAATCTGACGATTATCTCACTAAACTTGAGCAAAAGAGGTTTCAGTTATGATTCCAAATTATTTTGTTTCTTTATTGTTCCATGATAAAATCACTGCAGAAGTGTGCAAAGCCATTTTTCTATTAAAACTACTATGTTACCCCTGTAGACAGGCAAAGATAACCTTACAAAATAAATATATCAGCCACTTCATTCCACTTTCAAATCTGTATGCATGTCCTTCATACTTCAGATTAAGTATCTCAAACCACTCAGATTAAATATGTTGATAACTTCTTTAAAGAACACTGTGCTGTAACAGCATATATTTCTTTCACATAAATACCACGTCTAAACCTGTTTCTGAATAAAGAGATGACAGACTACTGAGTACACGTCTGGCACTGCTATTCTGTATGTGGCCTGAGAGTGCTCTCCATGTCCAAGCATCTTCCAGTGCTCCAGTTCAGCAAGGTTACACTCACCTCTGAGGATCAACAAAAATTTCAAGTCTATTGCACCACGTCACTTGGGCTGTAATAGCCTCACTGTATCCTTTCCTTCCCA
This sequence comes from Pseudopipra pipra, assembly GCF_036250125.1. Lineage (NCBI taxonomy): Eukaryota > Metazoa > Chordata > Aves > Passeriformes > Pipridae > Pseudopipra > Pseudopipra pipra. The sequence goes on from NC_087554.1 coordinate 57,915,188, forward strand.
GCTATCACAGTTCTGCTCGACGGAAAGATTTCAAATTGTCTAGGTTTTGAGAGCTGCTGAGCAAAGCAATGCCTTGAAAGAGCGCTCAGGGCAAGAGGTTCTCCACTTGCATGTGCACTTGGGAGATGGATGGCAGTTCCTGAGGTCCATAGATGCTGTACTCTGTACCTTCCTATTCGACCTCTGTGGCAGCACAAATTTCTATTCAAGTGTGAAACATGAAGGGAGAGTAAAATGCATGTAAAAGTTAGCGGTTTCCTCCCACATACTTTGTAGGTCTGTAGGAGAGAAAAGTATGAGCTGCTCTAGAGCAGGTCAGGAAGTGTCCTTGGTTCCTGCATATCCTAAACACAGCAATGGGTTTGTTCAATGTATCCCCATGTTGCACTGGAGGAAGGGGAAAATGCTGGGCAGAGATTTCTGACTCACAATAAATTGCGAATTCAACAACAGAAGAAAAAGTTAAATTTGCTGCATATATCTTCCAAGACCACATTTAGAAGTTATCTCAGAATGTTTCATCCCATATTTAGTAACAACCGCAGCAAGGTAAAACTGAAGTCAGTGAGTGCACCAGAAGCATCATCGGGTAATGGAACAGCACTTACAAAAATGACTAAGTTACAGCACACTGGCCAATTTTAAAACTAATTATGTAGATCCTGCTAAATATTATGTGAACAAAAAGTACTTCAAGTTTTGCAACAAACTGCTGTAACTTTCCAGTACTTTACCCAGCTATGGTGAAAGAACTGCACTCAGAACCACACAATGGCTGCCAGCTGTCGAGTCTGGAAGTGCCAGTACACAGCAAGGAACAAGAAGCTTCATGTGACTGCTCTGCCAGCTTGGGTATTAGCCTTGGTAAAATAATGTATGCCATGCTGCAGTGAGGAAAAGTTAACTTTTTGTTTGTTTTTTTCCTTTTCCTTCAACATTTTACAAATATTCGCTGAAGACTCAACTCAACTGGCAAATCTAAAACACATCAGAGTTGGTTTATACTAGAAAAATGAGCAGACATACACTGTGAAGATCAACAAGAAGACCCTGCTGGGAAAAGGGTAAAAGGAAAATCAATTCAGAAACCAAGCATTTTCCACCCATAAAAAAAGAAAAAAGAAAAAAGAAAAAAGAAATCAGAAAAATCTACAGACTGAGAACGAGCATTTCACAGTGCTGAAGTCCCCTCAGCCATGACAGCAGGACGTGCACCTCCAGGGTTTGATAACAAGACATATCACACTTCTGATTTTTTTTGTTTCTTCCCACTCCCCTCACCCCCACAACACATATAAGTGGTTTTGCTAACACGCTATAAAGTTCAGGAGACTGCACATACATATTTATATTAAGTCTCCCATTAGAGCCACTGGGTGTAATTTGGAAGAAAAAAAAGCTCACAGAGACTTTTCTTATAACCAACCTGAAAATGAGAACATAGATAAACAAGGAGCTGGCAATCCAACTGTCACACAAAATTATCTTCTGGGCTGAAATTGCTCTTTTTTGGTCGTAAAATGCACGACAAAATTATTTCGGTCACCAAAATCCCCTCTGCATTTTTGGGCTGCCCAGTTGACCTCCCCAGGAATCCGACAAGTAGATAATTTTCTTGAGTGGGAGGCAGAAAAGCAATAACCAATTTATATTAAACAAACAAGAAGGCTGCTGTAAAAATAAGACTTGACCTGGGTCTGGCCCACGAGGTCGAGCCGGATCAATGCCTTTTTAGTTTTAAACTGAAGGCATTCTAATAGTTTGGGGAAAATGGAATCAAGAACTGGATTTAGCAGATGCTTGTTATTGCTGAAACACACACACAACCCTAGATGTGTCCTCACTCAATCTTAAAGGGTTTCTCTCTCTCTCTCTCTTTCTCTTTCTCAAAGGCTCTAGGTAAGTCCCAATAAATGACACCTCAGGAACACTCCTCTGCAGTCCCAGCAGACCATGCTCCCTTATCCTTACACTAAACTAAATCCTGACAACGTTAAAAATCTTTACTATAAAACTGGAAAGCTCTTAACCAATGATGTACAACTGGAGATGATTTGTGGCATCATTGAACTTAAAAAAATCGGTAAAGGTCACATCAAGAAGACTTCTTTACATTATTTCCCCTATCATTAAGGTATCCAGGGGCATTTTTCTCCAATTACATTTTAGAGAGTGAAGATGCAGGTGAGTTAATTGTCATACTGAAATTCTGGCATGTTATTCCAATATTCAGAAACTACTGAATCCCAAACTGGAATTTTATAGGAAGAATACTCCATTTTAGTAATACAACAAGCTAGAAAATCTTTAATTTTGTTTCTCTTGACTCACTGGCAGAACAGGGGGAAATGAATTCACCTCCTGCAGAAGGAAGGAAAGGATTGAGGGACGAAGGAATGAGATTTTTAGTACCCTCACCCTAAAGAACCAATGCTGCTCAACAAAAAAGTCTGAGATGCTGGAATTACTGCTGGAATGATAACGGAATGAGTGGCAGAAGCAGCTCCTGCAGCAGGCTGGGGATGCAAGCTGTGCCAGGCAATGGCTGGAGAGGAGCTCCTTTCCCACTGGTGCAGAGCACAGCCATTCAAAACACTATCCATACATGTTTCAGAGTTTAATGCAGATGTATTTTCAGGGGTATCAAGCCAGACAGATGTGAAATAAAAATGCTATTGTATCAGGGGAACTGATCTTCAAAATAGCTGAGTAATCAGAATAAACATCAAATCCTGACAAACACCTGCCAGCTTCTGGAGGGGCACGTTTGGGGAATTGCTGTGGGTTTTTTTGTTTGGATTTTTTTGGGGAAAAAGAAATTAATTCTTTCCCCATTTTTCTGTCCTATCTCAGTATTAAGAGAAATTAATTTGAGGGCAAAGGGATAACCTGCCACATCATGCCCTGGATCATGTGCTGGTTCCTGCCTCCCCAGTTTCTCAGTGGCATTTGCTTAACTTCACATCCTCTCTGGGACGTGGTGTTACATGCAGAAGTAATGCCTTTTTCCTCCTGTGCCCTCACTTACTGAAGAAGGAAAGGCTGCTGGTCATCACAGTTCAGTGTTCAGAAGTTAAAAACCCCACAAACTCATTTTAAAACATGTTGGGTCAGATCCATTTCTTTCCTGTTCTTGCCTCTGATTTATCTCTTTATTACAAAAGGCTTCTTAGCTCATAGGAACAGCAGCAACTCGCAGCATTAGCCAGGTTACAACACTACAGGCTTTAGCAGATCCACTCCTCAAATCAACTGTGAACAAGTAAACGCATGTGTCAGCTCCTTTCAAGGTCATTCAGGAAGCTCTCCCCCAAAACAGCTAACTTTAATAAGGAGATGCATGACTTGAAAAGCAGAACCTTGGAAGCCTTGAATTCATTTTTTCTTGGCTTTGCTTTTTGTAAATAAAATACTAAACATAATTTGTACGAGCCTGTCCCTCTAAAAGTTACAAGACTGGAAAATACTGGTAAGATTTATTTGAAGTGGAGGTACTTATCAAATGTCACCGTTTTCCTTTTCAAAATGACTAATCATTTTGATTAACCTTTGATTTAAATGATTATATACCACAGCAAAGCAAAAACACACATAAAATTACACTCCTAAGAAACTCTCAAAGAGCAGATCACATAAGAAAACAGTTATGTCAAAGTGGTTAGAAAATGTATTCACCACGTACACAATATTCAGACCAAAAGCTGACTCCACACACTCCACAGGAAGGCTCCCACCACATGAACATTCATACCCAGGAATCACAGTCTAGTCTGAATCCTGCAGCCAACAAGAGATTGCTTCCAGAGGAAACTCCAAAAATACCAACCAAATAATAATTAAGCTATAGAAGAAACTCCCAACTACCATCTCAGCAACTACTCCCAGTATCTTCCATAAGGAATTTTATTCCAGCTGGGAAATTGGTGTTAGCACTTTAGTCACATATAAAGAGAAGGCCTAAAGCAGCACAAGACAAGAAATAAAAATTATTATCTCAGAGTAAATACACATGAATTCCAAACCCTGTAACAGACTTCAAAGCAGAGAGAGAAAAACAGGATATCGAAAGTAAATTAGACAAAGAGCTGAAGGCACTTCTGAGAAATAAAAATATATGGTGGAAAATTAAAGCATATAAAACCACTCTTAAGACCCCATCTCAAAAGGCCAATTTGCACAGAGAATGCATACCACCAAAGTGAGCATGGAAAAGACTCTCTTTCAAAGCTTCATATCCATCAAACATGACAGTTGGACTGGATGATCCTAAAGGTCTCTTACAACCTTCATGATTATAGGATTCTAACACAGAGATCTGTCCCCCTTCAGAAGCTCTGCTTCATCACAAATTGCCAACCTGTAGGACTGGCTGCAGACATCCATCAGCCCATCACACTCCACTGCACCAGTTGCAGTTGAGAACTTTTAAGATACTCATTCCCAAATTTTTAAACTATTACCGCAATATCATTTTTCCTAACAAAAGAAGATTCTGAACCAACAACTCTCTTGATATAGTGAATCAAAAGTGCTCTAACCTTAATAATCACTTGGGTCTAATCAATACAAAGGTTTTGAAGACACCCAGAAATCCCTCAGATTATTCAAGCTGAGCTTTGTTTTGCGCTGTTTTGGATTGACCTGAGTAATGTGGAAAACATGAGCTGATGCTCCTCCCCTCCACAAACACCACTCTAGTAATATAAAACAAACTAATAGTACTGTTCACAGAATTTGGTTTGGGTTATGTCCCCTTCCTGCTACACTGTCACCAAAACTAATCTGGCAAAGCCAATGACATCAAAGCAACCTCCTACCTTGAGGAGTATCCTGGACACCAGAAAGGGCCAACTATAAACAAGGATGGAAGCTGGAGGAGCCAGCTGAAGGCCCCTTACTGTTTCCCCAGGCTCCCTCAGCAGTGTGGCATTGTCAGGCTCCTCCAAAGCACCAAGATTAGTCTTCTCCCCATATTTACCCCTCCAGGGAGATGTGGTTCCCGTTAGAGCCAAGAAAGCAGCAAGTAATTTATCAGGGTAAATGAGATGCCGAATGCTAGGCTGCAGAAAAGCATCACATACATTCTCCCTAACAAAAAAGGAGATTTTTTGAGTTGTGACGCCCATTTGAAAAGTCAATAAAAATGTAGCTGGAGCAGATGTTAAATGAAAAAGTGCATCCTGGAGCAGGAACTTGAGCAGCAGAACAAGTCCCTGGTGCTGAAGGCGCGCGGTTCCCAATACCCAGATCCCACGGCTCTAAAGCACAGGTGGAGCCATGCACCAATGTGTACTAGCAAAACAGAAAGTCAGTCAATACAAGTGAGAGCATGGAGAGAATCTGGAGGTGAATTTCTAAATCTAATCAGATCTGAGATCTCCTCCAAGGGCTTCTGTCATACTCATAGCAGGCATGATTTGGTTGGCTATTATATATTCGTACAGTTCCATTCAGAACAACCTTGTTTCATTGCAGAGGATTCCACTGTGCTTCACAGTCCTGCTTCATTTCTTCCAAGGCAAATTCTTCAGGAGATTAACCTGACATATTTAGTCCCCTGATAATAGATCCTGTCTTTTCTGATATCATTACCAATTTCAAGCACATAGCAAGAAACAGGCTTAAAATTTCTTAAAAGTAGTGACTTGAAAGCTTTCTTGTTCCCACATTTTCTTGGTACAACACATTTCACTTTACATGTAATGTTGTAAGATTCAGTTCAAGTAAATATAAAATAAATTATTAAGCTTCTAACCAAAAGCTTCCAGTCCTAAAAACCCTTTTTATTGAATCTGAAGTGCTCCAGTGCATGGCACAGCTCTAATTGTAGTTCAGATTTTAAGTAGCTTGAAGTGGCTATTGTTCTTTTCTCAGAGTTCAACATATTATTCTTATGCTTCATATGCACAGAAGACATTAGTGAAGATAAACTGTGCAACTGGTAATTGAAATCAGAGTTGAAACATCTATTATGGTAACATACACTGTGCCACATCTTCAACATACTGAGAATGAAAAGGCTTTTGCATATGAAGCACCAGTCGTGACACTCACTGGAACAAAAATGCATTAAGAAATAGAATGAAATACATTTACACAACATAAAATTTCCTAAAATTACTTATATTATCATTACTAGTCTTCTGCCATCTTGACAGATATAATAAGTATAGCCTCAGTTTAATTCTGAGAGGCGTGTCTGAGGAAAGCACAGCTTTTTCTAAAGCTCAAAAAGTTCATGTCAAAACCCCAGTTTGCTTCTGAAAATACTGATGTCCATAATATCTGCCCACCTAAACAGGAGAAACCTGCATGATCTTTGGAAGAATTATTTGAAAGTACCTTCCTAACAAAACTGCAGAAAATACCACACATTTCTTAGATTTCAAAATCAGGATTTTTTTACGAAAGAAGATGTAGATAAAACTATATCGCCTTTGGAATCCAAATAACCATTAAGTGATTATAGTAGCAACAAAGCTCTAATAAAAGGGCCACCAACTGAAAGACTTATCCAGTTTAAGCTTGCTCCTGGGACCATGCCTAGCATTCCAGCTCTTTATAAATTTCTTGCAAATCAACAACTTTTTACAAGACTGTAAAATTTGCTTATCGTTATCACATCAGGAAACAAATGCTTTTCCAATATTTTAACTGATGAACACTGTAACTGCTACTTTATGTTATATTAAAAAAAGAAAAATCGCCCAGATATTGCACCATGTCTGGTTGGGGAAACCAATTTTTTATGGATATCTGAAGTCCTCTGTGTGGAAGTAACAACACAGAGTATTTTATAGCAAGGGATAATTAGGAAGATGGACATTAAGATGAACTTCCTATTTCCAGGGTGCTACACACTGCATATGAAGATGATTCTAAGACACGTGACAAACCTGACTGCATCATCTGTCCAAACCTGGCGTGCAAATAAAATGGCTTGCAAACGGAAAGCAATAAAGATATTTATTTATCTTCCTCTATAAAAAATACACTTTCCTAATTTTATACCTTTACAGAAGTGCTGCTTTCATCACCAAGAATGAGTATTCTTTTCCTATCCTGTAACTTGGTAGTCCTTGTACTGTCACCTTCTAACTGTGATCAGGACTAAAACAAGAACTCCTTAAAATCAGACTACAACTCTGATAAACTGAATGACCAGCTCAAAGCCTGTTATTCATATGGTGCTAGTGCAGTCAATGCAGCTTACTAAATATTTAAGATATATAAAGGTAAACACGCAAGACTGGAAATCACTACACATCAAAACTAGAGATGATCTTTAAGGTCCTTTCCAATCCAAATCATCTGATTTTTTTCTCTGTAAATGGCTCGTGGAAAAATACACGTCAGGTACTTCACTCATTATTCTAATGATCAATGTTCAGGGGTTTTATTATTATTAATTGCACATAAATTACCATGATTTTTGTATCACTGGGAAAATATTTAGCCATTCACTTCTCAGAGGAACAATGCTGAACAAAGGTGATGAAAGCTCAGCATATAAGAACAACGCAGAACACGCAAATTTATGCATGCCATTTAAAAGGCATGGCATTTAGACTACTAGCAAAAAAAATCAAAAGTATGTAATAAATCTTTAATTGTAAAAAAACCCCAAACTAATGTTTGCCAAGTCCTTGATAACATTTAAGCATGAACACTGCCTACTTCAGGAGTGCAAAATCTTCTTAACTCACTTATCTGCATATACGCTCAACCTCCTCTGAAGTGTTCTGCTGCAAAATTCATTGTATCCAAGATCTGCTAATCATCATCAGGAAACTCTGTTATGCATCTTAAGGACGTACTTTAGGCTCTCAAGAGGAAAAATAAACACGTTTTATTAGCTGCTTTTGGAAAATACTGATTTGTATTTATTTAGAAACCTTTTCAAGTTGCACCACTGTTAAATTAAATATTTATGGCATGATTTTCCAAGGAGTTTAACACCTGTTAAGAGTTTAACATGCTGACTTCAACAGGATTTCCAAGGGCCCAGCATTTCTGTAAACCTCAGAAGTGACAAGGTTGGGATGCGGCAAAGCAGCTCGAGATGGATGTCACTGCTGAGCTCTGAAACGCAACCAGGATCCTGCCCGGCCCCTATTTCCCATCCAGCACTGCATTTCTGAAACAGAATTAGCCATAGTTTCCTAGAAATGCCAGAAATACCACTCATTAATACCTGTAAACTGAAAATAAAGCATAAGCTAAATGCTGTTAAGTTAATCCCCAATGCATCTTCCCTGTCCTTGACTAGCGGAAAACTTACATGCTTGGATCATACACCACCACTGAGCAGCAACTGTAGAGACTAAAATCCACAGTGTGATAAGAACTGGAAAGCAAAGCTATTGATATGGAGAGTGAGAAGTTGAACAAAGATGAAGACAAAAACAGAGAATAAAGAAGAAAATATGTCTGATACACTGCAAAAACCTGTATCCTGGTGACAGTGGGGCCAGTGGCTTTGGCATTTGGCTTATCAGCCAAAACTGAAGCCTGTATCTCTGGCCTTGTTGTGAAGTCAAAATAAAGGGTTAGGTTTACTAATCCTTATTTTGCTTAGCTTCTGAGAGACTTACACTTACAATCCCTCCCAGCTTCATGTTTTCAAGTATCCCACGTATCCCATTCTTTCTTTATTTCTCACACCCTAGAGGTGGTTGCCCTCCTGCCCCTTCCTGGTCCTTTACCCATTTGCAACACGTGCCTAAATCTGAACTACAGTGCAAAGACATCAATTTATATCTCAGAATTAAATACCAAAATTTCGTTGTGGGGTTTGGCCTATAATTCTGGAAGCAAAAAAAATGTTATCTTTTAGGCAGTAAATAAATAAGTAACATCTAAGTAAGAAATTACTATACAACAAAATGATTCGAATGAAGATCAACGTGATTTCATAAACTTAGGACAGATAAAATAGTTGAATATTGAAGATTGGACACATCAATCTCCTTATACACTTTACAGCACACTATAAATCTGCCCAGCAAGCTGAATATTTTACTCATTAAAACAGGAGCTTTCGTGGTACTATAAAATATTTTGAATAGAGACCAGAAAACCAACAAGCATATTTACTGTAAAGCTTTATATTTGTGTCATCAATTAACACCAAAAGTTTGGAAAAAACCTAAAATAAAAGCTAATCAAAGCAGCTAGCTGTCAAAACAGATGGGAACTGTATTTTTCAAATCAAGCAAAAAGCCAAAGCTTTCGAACATTTAGTGTTGCGTCAGCTGATACAGACAACTTAAAGGAAGGACAGCAAATGTCAGGATTTTATGAAGAAAAGGTGTCCCTGACTTAATGATTCACATTTATGAATTTCCATTGATTTTTTTTTTTTTTTTTGGCTTCAGGATGATTAACTCCACACCAAAGCAGACCTCTGAAAGCTGAACTATAAATAAGGTGTCGCCATGACACTGCAGGCAAAATAAATAAAAACAGAGCCCCAACATTATTTCAGCCTCAAACGAATGTTTCAGTCCCTACATTGTCTGGCTCAGAAAGATACATAGACAGTCTCACAGACAGAGATATAAATGAACAATTGCAGTACCTTTTTCCCACACTGTTTACAGGGTTGGCTATATTCCTATTGGCAATAGATTTTCTTCTTGACAGCTTCTTGGTGTTGGGGCTGTCATCAGTGTTGTCATCCTCTTTCTTTGTTGTGTTACTTCCTTTGCTGTTCAGGTCCCTTAGCACATTATAATTAATTTTACTTGAGATTTTCTTCTGTTCTAACATCTTTTCAATTGCCTCTCCTGCTGTGCTGGCTTGAATTGGCTCCCGCTTCTTTGCAGATTTCTTTGGCTTAATTAAAATATAAAATTAGTGATGTAGATACAAACAAAGTTTCCATGAAGCAGAGGGACGAGTCAGAGGGCAGCAGTCCTGGCTCAGGTGCTGCTGAGGTGGGGATGCAGGTGACATGCCCAGGCTAAGCCAGCACTCCCTCTCTTGCCACTCAATGGGACCAAAGCATTTCTTCTCTCTGAGAGGTAAATGTTTGCTTTTTTGCCAAATGCCCAGTGTATTACAAATTCTTTACTTAGTATCTGCAATGCTGCCAGAGAAGAAGGATGGGCCATTTCTCATGCATGAAAAAAAAAAGGGGGGGGGAGGAGTGAACTCCTGTTACAGGAATAGGGACCCTGCTAGCATTACCCAGCATGGACATAAAGAATTTCCCCTGCTAAAACTGCCTTTAGAGTGAAGCTGGGTCACGACTCCCCTAAGCACTGACAACTCTGCATCGAAGCTGCAACGCTGGTTTATATCAAGTCTGAAGCGGCGTGGGAAAGCATCTACCCAACTCCTCCTCCTCACTGGAAAAGGCCAAGAACATGAGCAGCAGCTTTCTAAGCATGGACTGGCATTAACACCGACGGATAGGGAAGCAGGAGGCTGCAGACACACGGGCACTGCGGCAACGTCACCGACAAGTGCCTTTCCCAGGCACGGGCTGCGGGGGCTGACGCTGCACAGAGCCAGGCAACGAGAAATGACACCAGAGAACATTTCCAGCCATGTCCCATGCCTGGGTAGGTACAAAAAAAAAAACCCACCCCAGAATCTCTGTTTCTCATTTGGCGTTTTCCTTTTCAAAGGAAGGTTTTAACACCAAGCTCTGCAGGAGATTTATTTTTTAATGGATAATAGCCCCTCTGTTTACCTACATGGGTCAAGTGCTACCTTGAAACTGGAAAGCACCACATTAATCAAGTTCTACTCGAGCTGTCAGAAACAATACAGGGTTAGAGAAAAACTCCTGTGTTGTCCGAACAAAAAAGTGGGTGTTTGGGCTACTTGGCGGTGCCAACGAGTTATACAATTTTGAAAATTGCTGGTAGACTGCCACGTCTGCGTGAGCTCAGGATGAATGAGAAACTCTGAAGTATAAAACAGTGTTTCATTGTCTGGTTTTGTTTTTATTGTTGAAATACCTAAGGGAAGCAGGAAACTCTGTCTTTCGCATTAGTCGGAAAAAAAGATAGAGGATATATGCACTAAAAACTAACATGGATTTTAGCTGCATGTGGACGATTTGACTTGTCACTTGCTCAATTACACAAAATACTAATGCTGTAAATCGTGAATATACGGCCAATTAGGCTGTTTAAACTGCTAAACATGGAGACAGGACATGCCATTTGTTAACATAACTGTCGCATTCTTTATGAAAGGTAGAACAAAATACTCCTTCAAGTGACTGCAACAAGGATCTGTTCAGTTCTTCATAAAGAAATCATTATTGTAAGAGCAAAGAAAGCCACTGAAGTTATGGCAAGTACAAACAAATTCCCCATGCAGAGGTTAAAAAAAAATTAGGCATGTCTTAAGACCTGTATTTTAATAAGCAAGCAATTAGAACAGGAATCATAAATGCAAAGAGCTAGCTCTGACTTTGACATGCACAGAATTTTCTCATAATAGCAATTTAAAAATAAAATTTTGGGCAAGAAAGCGTTTTACTCACCACCTGAAAAAATACAGCTTTGTAATTCAATAACAGCTAGAGATACAATAGCTTTTGCTCGTTCAGTGGTGACCTGTACCAGTATGCCCATAATCCTACAGGGAGCTGATCAGCAGATGTCATGAATTTCCAGAACATTTTCAAACAGACACAATTAACGCACAGTTTAATACCTTGTGTTCCTTATAAATCCCAAGTTCTTTCTCTTTTGCTATTCTTGCTTCCTTTTCTGAAAGATGACAAAAGGGTAACCAGCATGAAGATTATACAGACTGCATATTTCAGCAACACCAGCCAAAAGGAGAATTTCAGTCCTACATACTTACCTTTTTGTTCCTTCAAATAATCTGCATTTTCTTTCATCCACAGCTCTGCTTTTATCTGAGCTTCTGCTTCGTTAAGTATATACTAAAAGACAAAACAAGTTTATCTACTTTCAGAAATCAAATCGAAAACCATAAAGCAAAACTGAACTGAAAAACCACTGGCAAGGTCAATTCATATTCCATTTTTAAAAATACATTAATAAAAGAAAACATGAGTGAGATGTGACAATCAGAGAGCAGTTCTAGTAACTTCTAAAGCTGGCAAAAGCAACAACCTGTTTTCAAAAAACAGTGCTTGGTTTCCAAACTATGATGGGGTGACCAAAAACCATCCAGGATTCATTGTACGTGGTCTGTAATTAACCAAAAACGATCCTGGGTTTATGATCTTTTTCAGATGATACGAGAGGTTATTACGACAATATGGTTGTCTGCAAGTAATTCTGTGTGTTGATGGTGGTCTGTAATTCAAAACAGAGTGGGAACCATTGCCCTGTGCGACCAAAACAGAAACATGTGTCTTCTGGGTAGGTTTCTGCCAAGGTTTAGGCAGAGTTACTGAGATTATTAGTTCAATGGCCACATCTGTGTGAAGGAAACCAGCTTAGATTGCTGGAGTGTTAGTCCTCTAGATTTTAGAGAGTTGGGTTCAGTAACCACATCCAGGCTTATTTGCAGTTAACTCCACTTAGTAACATCATTAGTGAGAATGGAGCTATAAAACGCATCTAGGACTATTCAGATGAATCACAGAAATAAATAAAGAGATAGGTAGCAATTACTTAATTGTAAATTACTTAAATGTAAAAATTAACCCAGTATTTAGCTCAAATATCAATGAAACAAAAGTCAGTGCTGTTTGGGAGTGAAGAGTTTCTGCAGAACAAAGACAAATTAGGCCATCCGTCATGAACAAGACACTTTAATTTTAAGCAGTGCACCCAAGACTTGTAAAACGATGTTTAAGTGCAAGAAAACAATTTGAGATTTCTCCATCTTTTGGGCCTGAACATTTGAGATTTTCTCCAAGTAAAATGTACATCTAGGATTTCACAAGAAAAATAACTCTAGTCAAATTAAACTAATGCAGGCAGGAGTCCTTCCTGCAAACAAGGGAGGGTAAACAAGGTGAGCAAATGGCTGTGCAAGTCCTGGTTTATAAGACCAATATTTTTACTCTTTCATCTGCTTCTATTAAAAGTGGACCATAATAGTAAAACCCACTTCTTCCTAGCTCAGTTATTCATCCTGCTTAGGCTTTCAGAGAGTTCATAATCTTGGGCTCACAGTATTACAGTCTATTGCCATAGAAATGAACATGAAGTCATAAAAGTAAAGTTATGACCTCATCACAGAGCCTAGGAAGAGGAGAAAATGTGCTTGTTCTTCCCCTGTGATTGTTTAAATTATGGACTGGCTATAGTGGAAAACTTTAGCATTCCCACTCCCTCCATTCCACATCCACTCCAATCATGAGACACTGAAGCCCAACCCAGCAAGCCCCACTTCACAGCTACAGTCAATTCATCACCAGCAACATTTTCAAGACCAGTAACCCCTGTGCAACCTCATCACTCTCAATGACTTTGCACCCCAAAAGGAGTTTTTAGCGTTGCCATTATCTGTTCCAATGACACTGTAAACCAGAGTGGTGGCTGGAGAGGGCGTCAGGCTCAGCATCAGGAGAGCTGGACTGTCATGTGTCCAAGCACTGACCTGCTCTGTGGCATCCAACAAGCCATTTTCCACAGTCATGTGTCTGTCCTGCTCAGGTTAAATGGTAATGGGTGTTTTTTGCTGCCACACAAATAATAATACATCCAGAAAACATTACAGAAATCTTTGGAAGGACACAGAAGCTGTACATGCTGGTTTTACAGTTTGGTTTCCATGGCAGCCTCCTATGCTGAATATATCTTATTAAATAATCTCATTAAATATAGCTATCTAATAATCTTCTTAAATATATCTAATTAAATAATGAATTTAGAGCTACACCAAACTTTTAAAAGTCCTCCTTTAGAATAAAAGACATTCTAAAACTTAATTCTTCCAGAATGCTAAGAGCAAGCAGCAGCAGCAGTCCCACATATGTGTATTTATACATAACTTGGGCAAGGAACAACAAATTCATGCGTTTGCATGAGCATCAGTTTTGCTCTCAGATCACTGAAATCGCTCAAACCCCTCTACAGATCAGAGAGAAGAGGCAGCTGAAGGGAGAGGACAAACCAGGTAAGAACCATTTTGTCTTTCCCAGACATCCAGACGCGGAGACACTCGGGATAAGAGGCACCTTACCCGATCTATTTCACTGTCATCGATCCCACTCAGATCTAATTCGCCATCTCCTGTATTCTCACCTACAGAAAAGAACACATTTTAATCAGCCACATGTTTGCTCAAAATTCATCACAACTCAAGTTTTCCATAGTAATGTAACACTTCAGGATTGTCCTTCAGAGATTTGCATCCTTCCACCTTCATCCAGGAGGTTTAATGTGTTGCTGAGTATTTTCAGCGTGGAGGTACACGAACGCACAAATTCACCACACTGAATTAATTTGAAATTCGGGAATCAGCACAGTCTTCTTCAGTGCTAAAAATCCGCCAGAGACTTCCAGTCATCTTTTTTCCCCCCATTTTAATTTACAGCTACAAATGTTCAGCAGGAAGCTGAGCAAACCATTTTAAAAGATGACCATTTTTCTTTCAACATAACAAGAATTTCTCTGTCAGAGCCTATAGGTCAGTAATTTTTCTGTAAATTATGACTTAGAAAATATCTTCTGTTTTCAGAGAAGCAGCACTGACCACTGAATAACACATCATGCCGACAGTCACATGATGGCTTTCTTCTCCACTTTCTGTAATTACAATTTCACTGCAATTTTGGTAGTTTGGTAGTTATTAAGACTTCTGAAAACAAATTTTTAAATATTCTGTCCATTAAAAAGCATAACAGCACAGAACTGAGGCCTAATTTGGGACTGGCACAGTGTACAGCAGCAAAACCTGATTTTCCACATCACATTAGAGTACTGTAGTAATACACTATTAATGTATCCAGGTAGAGAAGAAAACAAATTATTCAATAAAGACTTATGCTGGGGAATGAAGCAATCTTCTTGGTCATCTCCATTACATCTTACAAAGATCAAACAAGAGATGACCTAACCGGTTTACTTGCAGAAAAAAAAGGTAAACAAATTAAGTTTCAACAATCTGCAATAACAAATTAAAACCAAAATGGTGCAGATCAGCTTGACATCTTCACAATTCCCACTCCCCAGTACTGGTGATGTGCCTTCCCACAAACCAAGATCTTTGAATGGTTTGATTCCCCAGCCTGGTGCTCCTGCACAGCTCTGGACCGGTGGAGGGGGATGGCAGCAGCAGTTCTTTGATCCAACAGCAGCCAATGGCAACCAAACAGTAAAACAAGCAAAGGTTGGAAATACAAGCACTCCCAGAAGATGCAAATGATGCTCTGCTTGGTAAAACTCAGGAGTTTAAACCAGTTGCCTGAAGTACATGAAATCACAGGGCTGTGAATCCAACCAAAACACCTCTTTAGGGATAGAGGCTGAGCTTCCTGAGGTGGTGCAAAGGGTCTGGATGCTCAACCCAACAGACACTGACTGGTATCAGACACTGAGTGCTTACAAATGTCTTTTCAAAATCCACCTTAAACAACCAACAGAAAGTTTTAAACTTTCCACACCAAGTCATAAGCAAAATGGGTTTTATCTCCAAAAAAATGCCAAGTCACAAGGAACAGCATAGAATCATAGAATGATAAAATCATAGAATGGTTTGGGTTGGAAGACCATCTCATTCCAAACCCTTGCCATGGGCAGGGACACCTTCCACTAGACCAGGCTGGTCAAAGCCCCATCCAGCCTGGCCTTGAACACTTCCAGGTTTGGGGCATCCACAGCTCCTTTGGGCAACCTGTTCCAGTGTTTCACTACCCTCAAAGTAAAGAATTTCTTTCTAATATCCAATCTCAAACCTCTATCAGTTTAAAGCCATGCCTCATTGTCCTGTCACTCCAGGCCCTTGCAAAAAGTCCCTCTCCAGCTCTCTTTAGGTACTGAAAGGCCGCATTTAGCTCACCTGAAGCCTTCTCCTCCAGGATGAACAATCTTAATTCTCTTAGCCTTTTCTCACAGGAAAGGTGCTCCAGCCCTCCATAAAACTATACTTGGATTTTTTCCTAAGATTGTCTCATAAATGCAATACCAACTTTACCAATTCAGATAATGTGGTGCTAATATGACCAAAAAGGCCTTAAGGAACATTTCTCATTGCTGTTACACTTAGAAATTAATTGCACGTTAGTCCCAGGCACCAGATTTACTTTACAACCTCTTTCCCCCAAAATACCTTAAAAGTGTAAAAGATTTTATAACAACTATATAATTGATCAGTACACATGCTTTTCTTCTGGTCTGATCTCTATATAGTGCAGTAAGAGCAGAACTTTCTGCAGCAGTGCCAGCAGCTCCTCATGCAGGCACCCCACTACCAGCCAGGCTGGGATGCAACCACAGGACATGGCCAAGCACTCCCTGGCTCGGAAGGACAGAAAGGAAAAGCAAGGTGACAAAATACACACCTGTGGTTTGCCACCTTTTAATATAATTCACTGGAATTTTTTTTGAAAAGCATAATCATGCAAAGCATGGAGAGGAATCACCCACAGGAGTGCAGGGTATTCTGGAAAATAGCACTGCACATCTCTCCTGCCGGAGCTGAGATCCCAATTTTCAGTTTGGTTTACCTGCACAAATACAGGATTTATTTTTCTTCCATATTCGTTGCACCAGGTAAACTGAGCTGTCCACACCATCTGCACAGGCTTGGAATTAGGGACAAAGAAAAAGGGAGCCAACCTTGAAAATCATTATTAAGTTCTGAAAATCGTAGGTTAGAAAACCAAAATTTGGAAGTGGTGACAGAACTGCTCAACTTCACATAAAATTGATCTCAATATTATTTGTTATAAAAACTGCCAAAGCATCTTATATATCCCACTGAAATCAAGCCGCCACTGCTTTTCATCATTATACACCTTGCTCTTCCTATACCCTGCTATATTTTTGGATCAGAGGTTTAAAATTTAATGTGTCACAGTACAGTAGGTGTCTGTTCCCTTACACAGCCCTAACATGCCAGACTGAAAATGATGTAATTTCAGGCACCATGAACAATTTCACTTGTCATTTCAAATATAACTTGTTACCGAATTAGGTGCTAGTTTTTCTCATTGCATCAATTAGCAACAGGGATGGAAAACTCATTCTCCAACTGGTAAATTGTAGAGAAGAATCCAGAAGTTACATGTAATAAGCATTTCTTAGACCCCATAACAGCAGCGGAGGGAGTAATTGCAGGATATCCCTCTGCCTGCAAGTTGTCCTTTGTCCTGCCAAAGCGATAGGCATTCATTAAATGGGTTTTTCAGAAGAGAAGGTGCCTTCAAATCCTTAGTTTAATGCTTTAGCTGAGGAAAAAAAATTTGTTTTGTTACAGAACGCCAATTCAAAACAGAACACATCAATTTTGATAAGAAAATTTCCATGGCAATCGTTTCCAACAGGAGTAGACCCTACCTGTCACAAATATCCGTCTGCTTGATGCTATACCAGCTCACTGCAGGGCATGGAAACTAAACCCCTTGCTTTTTTATATACCAGAAAAATCTTGCCAGCTGCTAAACTTCTCAAAACAATTTCTAAATGATCATTTTCTCTTTTAATAAAAGGGTCAAAATGAAACATTGGATCAAATGAAAACACAGATGTGGCCAGCATCTGGTCCAGCCTCTTAAAAGCTTATTTAAAAGCAGTAGCATCACGTGGCACAGCTCTGAGACATCACAGATTTCTTCTGTTAAGGAAAACAACCACTTTACTGCAGGGCACAGGCAAAAAAATAAGTTGGGCATTAAAAACAACACCCCTCCCACCCTCCCCTACAAATCCAGTTGTTAAATGAAAGGACCATCAGGAAGAGTGCAAAGCAAGACAGCGAGGACCAGCATACTCCATCCTCACCCAACATCTCTGTAGCAAGCAGAGGACGACAGGCACTTCTAGAGCTTTCCATCAAGGTACTGAATCAGCCCCATTCATAACACTTAAAACCATCAATCACCCCAGCCAGCTCCCCAAATATTTAAAAATAAACTCTCCCCCAAAGCCCTCTCTTTACAGCTTTTTAATGTCTTTCCAAGTGACTCCAGTAGACACGAGGGCTACAATCAGACACTGGGGATTAGGTTTGTAAACCTGTAGGATTATTTACTGTTCTTGTCATTACTAAATGCACACTAAACCCTCTTTTAACACACCGTCTCCCCCACTCCCTACCTCTGTGCAGCTAGTTAAATGTATACACAGCACACTATTATGGGGATTTATTACAGAAGAATCATTCCAGCCGATATATTTTAAACCCCACATTTTTAAAAACAGCCACATGAAGAATGTGTTTTTCTGTTTCTATTACAGGAGGTAGTACTATTTATTGCTCTGCCCAGATAAGAGGATTTCCTTACAGACAGAAATGGAGGCTGAACACTTCCCAGGAAATCCTCCAGAGCAGATATAATAGAAGGCACTTGGTGCTCTGGTCCCATGCAGCAAATATCCCTTCATCACACGATTTCATAGCCAAAAGAGTTGAAACAAAGAACCCTTCCACCTATTCAGCACAGCACCAGACGCTAAGTACTCCCAGTATTCAAGGAATACTTTGGGGCTAGACCACAACAAACCCTGAAAAGAGTTGGGAGATGCTTTTTCAGCTACAAAAACACTTAAGCAACAAACCTGAGCCCAGGTATCAGAAACAGTGGGATTGACTGCTGCTCTCCAGAGAGGGATTAAACCCAACAGGAGCCACAGAAAGCTCCTGCAGATTCTCACAGGGATCCAATGGGGTAGAAATACTTTAGCAGCCCAAACTGATGAGCAGTGCCTGTGCCACTTTGGGAGCTGCAAGGAGTGCGAAGGGAAGGAAGGCGGTAGCTTAGCATCAAAAAAGGCACTGCACAACTGTGCCAGAATATAATTGATTAGCTGATCAGAGGGGACACGAACCCATCTGGAAGGGAAAATAACTGATTTACCGAGGGGCGTGAAGAGTACAGTCATTAAAAGTGGGTAACTGGGAGGGGAGCAGCAGCGGCGCCAGGGAGACGAAGTGCAGTAGAGATCGGGGAGGGAAGAGAAATGGATGTGAAAATGCTGCAGCAGCAGCAGCAGCAGCAGTGCAGCATGAAGTACGAGGATTGATGGTGTGCAAATGAACACACCATGCACCAAGGCATGAGCACAGTCCGTGGGGCTGCACGAGCAGGTAACACTGCGAGTTTTATTAATATGGGGCTAGGAGCCTCCTTCTGGAGCAGGCTGGGAGGTTATCGTGGCAGTTTTAAGCTGTTGCCAACCTCACTGCTCCAGAGAAGGCACTTCTCTGTGCAATGCCAGCCCTCCCCACCATGCTCCCATCCCACAGCATGCACCCCATGGCTGCCGAGGGCTCCTGTTCCCCCCCTGCTCACTTCCGGCAGCATCATCGTGTGCCGTCATAGCAGAAGTATTCCACAAAAACAACACGTAAGGACAGGGCAAAATCGATTGCACTTACTGACGAAATAAGGTCACAAAACACATGACGTATATGCTTGTATTTCAGTGAAAATGGTTTTTATTTTATTGTGTCTGAAGCCACCTCGAAAATTACAGCCTACTCCTTCAAAGTGCCAAATCGACACCAGGATTTAGTCTGATGGTGTACGGACCACATGAGGCCACACATACAGCATAAAGATAAATGAAGTCTGTCACTTTATTATTTCCTTCTGCCAAGACAAGGTTAAGGGGTCCTCTCCAGCCAAAGCCAAGTTTCCAGCCTGCTAGTTCCTCAGAGAAAGCAAACACACCACACCATGCAGAGCGAGGCCCCGTCTTCCCAGAAACATTCATTCCTGCTGACGAGGGATGGTGGGAAGCATTGCCGGCCGGCGCCAGGCTGCCTGGCAGTGCCAGGGCACACAGCCTTGGCTCTGCAAAGTGCCCACTGGCCAGCTCCTCATACTTGGACTATAAAAAGTGTAGAGAGACAAAGCCCAAATGGGTGAAAATGAAGGGCAGAGAGGAAAAAGGTACGATTTAATGAAAACAAAGAAATTCCACATACTCTACTACTGTGGCTATGCAAGGTCAAAAGCAGGGATGTACAAACTCATCAGCTATTTCCTCACTTCTGTCTATGGAAAACAGGACCCTCTAACAAAGCAAAGCAAATTAAGAGCTGGGAGCAGCTCCAGCTGGTTTGCACTCACTGCATTGGGCTCATCCCCGTTGCTGTAGGCAGAAGGAGATTTTCCTACAAGATCAGGCCTTAACGCCATGCAGAACTACAAACCCATCTTTATTAAGAGCCTGAGCCTATTTCCTCACACTGAGACTCAAGCTTCAGGTGCTACGTGTGTCCTGCAGCAGCTGACTGACACCCAACAGCCCTCCCGCCTCAGCCGCCGTCACACGGCAGTCGCAGAACAATTACCCCGTCACAGGAACAGAATTTCAAATTTGTGTGCTTAATGATATATGGGAATGAATTATGAGAAAAGCTTTTCCTGCAGTCAGTCGTCTCTCACAAAACTTTTATTAGATATTGAACATATTTTTTATAAATTAAATTTCCACTTCGGAAAAAATACCCCCAAACCACCAACCCTGCTGCTTTCCTGAGAGCACATCCATAGTGAAACAAATGCTATTGTTTCACCTCACAGCCCACAGAGGATCTAACCTAACCACATTCACATATTTCATATCCAGTTAAATGTTATACCTTTAAGACCACTCGTCTAACAGACATGGAAACTTATTAACTTAAATTGAAGCATCAGAAAAACAGTTAATCTCTCCATTCTTTCCAGAAATCCTCCCTGCAATATATATATTTTTTAAGCAGGTAGTACAAAAACAGTCCAGCAATAAAGAAAGCCTTTCTGATCTGAAGAGTTTTCTTTGAAAAGGTAAGCTCATGTTCATTGAACTACACAGCAACATAAAAAGCCCTTAAGAAAAAACCCTTTCAACCTCCCAAAATAAATACAGCTGAACATTAAGCTCTTGAACTGAAGAACACCTTGACACTGCCCTGAAAACCAGCAACAGAGGTTCCTCTTCTGGAATAACATGTGTCCCACAAACACCTTTGGAAAACAATGAAAAAGAGCATGATTTATGCAACGTACTTGATGCAGCTTGTCATTCTTTTTTGAGCTCACAACCCTGCTGCCATGACTGAGGGGTGAGAGGACAGCTGCTCTGAACAGGATCAAAAAAGCTATTTTTTACTGATGAAACCAGTAACTATCAATGATCAACTGACCAATATTCACCCAGAAACACACTAACTAACTACCACAAATACCATTTTTCAGCGCCAAAGCCCAGAAGTGGTACAAGCTCCCAGGCAGAGACACAAGACTTCTCCACCTTGTGACTTCTGCATCTGGGAATGACTAGACCGACCACGGTGCTCCTGCCAAAGGTGCCACACACTCACATCTCAGCCCACGACCACACATTCATCCCCTCCTGCCTGAGCAGTTACAGACTTAAAACTTTTTAAAATGGAGACTATGAAGACAGACTTCCCCTACTCATTGCTCTTTTCCAGCCGATCACCAATTCCCTGCTGCATTTTCCTCTTTTGCCTTTTATGCTGTTCTTGGCATCTTTTTCCCCCTTTCCCTTCCCCCATCCTTCATTCTTTTTGGTGCCTTCTGGTCTGTATTTTCTGTGTTTTTTTAAATCTGTGCAGGGGGATCCAAGAGTAACAGTTTATATAAAGGGAGAGGCCAAGGGGAAGAACTGATCAGCATCTTAATCAGTTCCCCTCTCCAAACCCCACAAGGGCAGAGCTTGCTGCCGTTATCTCTTGCAGAGGGCAGGGGCTGTCCAACACCCTGGAGAGCCGACAGCAAAAGCAGCCAGGCTCAGATCCCACTCCAGCTCACTTCCCTCATACTGCCAGACCACTATGTAAAACAGCAAGAGCACTTTACACCCAAGCCAGCAGTAAAGGGAACAGCTGGCTTAATGTTTAAGTGCTGAAGCATCATTTCTGCAGCTCACCGGTGAAGCAGCCAGGTCTTGCCATGGGCACTAAATGCTCTGCTGTCTGTCCCTGCAAGCCTGGCCAGCACTCAGCCACCCCAGCAGAAGGACATATGTTTACTGAGAAGTAAATCTATTCCTGTACCCCACATCAACTAAAACACAATGGTGAGCTCTGCACTACAGAGAACTCAAAAGCAAATCCAAGAATTTTGCTTGGATTATTTTTATCTATGTTTTTTAAACTGTGAATCCACTTCTGTCCCACCAGGGAAAATTTTTTAATGTATACAGCCATATAAATACACAACATATACAACCTAATCTAGTGGGTGGTGTCCCAGCCCATGGCAGGGGATTTGGAACTAGATGATCTTTAAGGTTCCCTTCAAACCCAAACCATTCCATTATTATGTGACACTATGATATATACACAGACAGTTTTTAAGCTACAAAGACACAGGAAAAAATGAGGAGACTTGAAATACAACATTTTAAGGCTAATTTGACTGACTGGAACTCAAAAGCAAAGTTAACTTACATTCCTAGAACACCACTGAAAAGTCATGGTTGGCTCAGACGTAGGCCCAAAAATTAGAGCAATTTTCCTTTAGCAGAAGCACAAATGGTTGAACCATCACAAGGAAATGCAAACCAGAGCCCAGCCTAACTCTGACATGTCTCTTGCCACATCAGAGTTACCACACTTACCCCCAGCTCCAGCTGCCCACCTGCAGGACAGGCACATGGGTTAGTGTGGGCATTCAGAGGCCACAGACTCACTTCCTTGTTAATCTGGCCTGTGTCAGCTCTCCCATTAAAGCAACAGTCTTCCTCTTCCTTCCAGCACCGTGGCCTGGATCAAAGAGCTGCTCCACGTTAAAAACAGTCTACCAAAATAACTCACCCAGATGAGCAAGTAAGTGGAATGAGTTGAACTTTCCACTTAAAACTTTCTCCTAGTCACCCTTACCACCTCTCAGTAAAGCTGGGCGGACTCTCTTCTCTGAGGTTCAGAGCTGGTCTATGGTAGATCTGGTGACAAGCTCAGCATCAGACAGCAGAAGTCACCTGGACTACAGAAATGCTTCAGCAGACAATTATTAGCATTCAGACAACATCACATCACAATATAATGTATGAAATTATATACCTGAGTCTTTATTTAGAGATAAAAAAATCAATATGTACCCTGGGCATTTACCACACTGTCCAGGTGGGCTGGATGGTGAGAAGCTGTTAACTGAAAGAAAATTATCAGGCAAGAAATTTCTCATTTTGTTACCCAGCTTCTTCCTTCCTTCATTGCTAATGAGAAATAGCAGTGGGGAATTAGAGATATGGGGAGAGGAAAGAGAAGGTAAAAGTTTATTCTTATTATTTGTTATTACTACATTAGAATAACAGGCAAGAGCAGAAAGCTCCCCTGTCAAAAGCAAAAGCTTTGAAAACAAAGCAGGTAGGTGGGAACCTGACCCAAAAGAAAAGCCTCTGAGGTGGATGGAGGCTGGACTCAGAGCAGGTATCAGGCAGGGTTTCATGCCACCAGGACTATCAGAGGCATGAAGCAGAGAGATGACACATAAGATCCTGACTGGTTTGGTGATCAGGATCACCAGCTGGGGTTTACAAACCTGGAACTAGGAGACATTTGGTTTGAATTCTTAAAAGGAGGCAGCTACAGAAATGCAGATCTGTGTTAAGAGCATCAGACCATTAGGCAACAGATGTCTGCAGCCAGCACAGACCACGTTTTTAAATAAAAATCACACAAATTGAGCAATTTCTTGTTAGATGAAGCATCATCTTTTTGTCTCTTGCCATGCCAATGGTTGAGAAACACGTAGGTGGATGAAGCACTTCTCTATCTTGCCCTGGCCCCAAACAGAGCTCTTGTAAGAGCCCTGCCCCAGGGACCAACAAAGCAGCTTTGTGTCCATTCAGGCATATATATGTGAAGCATATTAGGATCTCTACAATCCAAAGTATAGGCATTGCTTGGGTGGCTCCAGGTGCAAGTGGAGCATGGCAAGCTTCCTTGGTCACCTGGCCAAACTGCAGCACAAGCTGCTGTAGGGAGTACAGGTACCACAGCAAACTCCTGGAGAGGACGTGCGTGGACTCTGTCCTCCACCTCCTCCTCCTCTTCCCTGATGTTTTAGGGACTGCAATGCACCTTTTCCCAGATGCACAGTAGACAGTGGAGAAGGATTTTAACATTTTGCCTGCAGCACCTCCGGGGCCCCAAAGCCTTGGCATTTGGACAGACTGATCCATAAGCACAGCACAATTAGCATGTGTACTCCATATGCCTGAGATCCATCAGTACAGCGCTGGAATGCCCTCTGACACCACAACTCTCCAAAAGAAGAAAGCTGTGGAGAATAATTTGTCTTATTCTCCAGGAATGGTGGAATACAACACTTCTGTGCACAGGAGGTTTAGGTGGAGCTGGAGAAATAACCTTTTCCCAACAAAGCCCTGCAGCACAATTCACCTGTAGAGAAGAGAGCCAGTTTCAAAGCCAGCCTTTCAAGCTAATGGCTATCAGAAAGGCCAGCCATCTGCTTGTGCAACCTGTCCTTATGATTAATCTCAACATCTGACTTGTATATAAAGTTTATATACTAACAGGACTATAATTCATATGTCATTTTAGATAACTTGTGTACTGCTGAGTTTACAATTTCTCGCCAATCTGCCCATCTTCTCCAGATTACAGGCACACAAAGGACTCTGTTTAAATGTTGATTAGATGCAAAGGGAAATGAAGACTTTGGAAAGATTTTAGTAAGTCTTGAAAACCAAGTAAGCATTTCAAGCAGTGCACTGGAAAATATAAGGTCCCACATCCACATGCAATTAACTTTTTATTTAAATACAGAGGCCTCTACTTAACACAGTATTGCAGAGGCAAGAGCAAAGTCACAAATCATGGCTCAGTCTCACATACACTGAAAGGATTCATGGCTCTTTCTGCCATGCACCCATTTTATTGTACAGCATATGGCACAGTATCAAAGTTGTTTTTCTTTAATTAACTGAATAACAATGCTTTCCCATGGGCCTTAATCTAGGTTCACCATAACATACTGTGTTATGGCACCAGTTCTCAGAAAACCGACTATGTGTCCCCAGCCCACTGGGAGACAGGGATGTGCGTTTCATGTACCAATTCATTTAAACACATTCAGCATCACATGTAATATTATCTGAAATTTGGAAAGTTTATTTTGAATTAACTAAACCAAAGTTATCTTCTGAAAATAAGCTCTGGATAACTTTTTAGTATTTCATTACAAGACGAAATGCAGCCCACCAGATCATGATTTAAAATTCAGACCTACTGCCCTTTTATATAGAATAGGTGTTTACTTACACTTTATTTCTTTTCTTTTATTTCTTTAGATAAGAAGAGATGTATTGTTCTTTATGCTAGTTTTAACTAGGTAAACACTTTCCACAGCAGATTTTAGCATCATTATCTGTGAAGTAAAATAAGCCCAGGATAATGGGCTGACAGAAGGGACTGATGAGGGAAGAGCTTGCAAGGTGCACAGAGGCCCCATCTCCTGAAGGAGTAAGATTTTGAATCTTACTAGCAAGATAAAGCAGAGAATACTAAAGTCCAGACAAAACACTCCCATGCAATTCCCTTCACGCCATCAAAACCAACACAAAAATCATTAAATGCTAAAACGAAGCCAAGCAAAGGAACATTACTGTCAGTGAATGCCAACTGAAATGAATGATGTGGGTTGAAAGCGTTTGCTGACGTAGCTACAAATTGCCTCAAAGACTTGAGGGCTGGGGCAGCAAACTGGTCTGTGGAAGAGCTCCTCATTCCTGCTGAGGAGAACCAGGCACGTGGACACCTCAGCTCTGCCATCGCCCGCAGGGACCGAGGGGATGAAGCTGGAGCTCTGCCACTCCAACTGCACCTCTCCCTCCAAACTGGGCACAACACACCCAAGATAAGGCAAAGTCACTACTTCTCACAGGGAATTTTGGCCCTTGTCCAGAAAAGGTTTGCAAGTCGATGAAAGCACCTTGTAGCTCAGACACCACTGACAGGCAGCCAGTGTGGCTGTGCCAAGACATCCATGCCCTGGCACCAGCCTGGGGAAATCCAGTGAAGGAGCACCCAGGGGTCGTGCCGAATGCTGAGGAGGCAGGGATTCCAACATCTGCATCCACAAAAGTTTAATTCTCAAGGTGTTTCTCAGCTGCTACCAAGAGATGATTTCATCACTGCGGTGACACTGCAACCAACCAGCTTGGCTGACCGAACTGACTGCGCATCTACCGGCCATAAAAACTTACAGACTATGTTATTCTGCATTTTGTCTGAAAGAAGAGGACAGATTTGAACACTACAAGTCATCTAAATCACAGCCTTAATTGTGCTGGCACTTTCAAAAAAAAAAAAGAAGGAAAGAAAAGAAAGGAAACAAGAACAACAATATCCGGCTGTCGTGTTAATTTTAGATATTACATTTTTCTTCATATTGTAGTAAAATTAACAGCAGAAATCTTTGGATGCAGCAAGGAGAATGAGGAAGCTTGCCAAATTTTGAAGAACCAACAATTAATATAATAGCAATTAATTCAGAAGAGTAACTAAATGACACTGTAGGGTTCCCTGTGTGTTCTGTCCCAGTGATTGCTTAAAAATTTTGTTAAACAAAGAAATAAAACAAGAAATAACACCAAAAAAAAAAATGTTATTTATTTTTTTTCTAAATTACCAGCATTGCAAACTCATGCTGGTATTTGAAAGTCAGTCTGGGCTCTCCCAAGTTATACATCCTTATTACCATAAACATTCCACAATTGGAAATTACTTTTTGTGACACATAAGCCAAAAAGAAAATAGCTATATTGCATCTGCAGAACCAAGCATAGTAAATTGTAATAAACATTCATCTTTATCAGTGGCTCTGCAAACCAATCTGTTTGGCACAAAGGTGCCATTTTTACACAGTTGCTTTATTGCTACATAATTATTGATGGATCAGCCAAGTGCTCTCTCAAAGAAGACTGATCTTAAAAACGAGCTTGTTAAAAATTTAAGTGTAAACCCTGGGATAAAAACTAGCAGTTAGGTTTCATCTGATATAAACTTTTAAAGAGGGGAAAAAAATAAATTGGAGGGACAATTTTGAAAAATGCCACTTTTGAGGCAGGCATGGAATAGAAGCAGACAAGAAACTTTAATGTGATAGAAAGAAAGAATTGGGGACATCTGTACTGAGAATAAGCTGTAAATAGCAGGAGGAATTATCAATCTAGTGATGTGCCAGCTCTCTGCATTTCAATTGCTTCACAGGCCGTACCATAAAAATCGTTTGCAATGAAAGCAGTATGAAGCATCCCTAGATTTTATTGCTCCCAGTGCTATTCCTGCCCATTTGTGTGTGTACACCAGTTGTAGCCTTTCAAGTGCAACACTGTTTCATATTACTACCTGTTTAAATTACTTGCCCACAAACATCGCTCTGTGTTCAAAATGCCTCACTATTAAATTTTCTGTTTCAAAGTACTTCAAGAGTTTCTATCAAGCTTTCAAAGGCAAGGAAGTTTCATGCAGGCTTTCTGAAAGTCGAGACAAAGCAATAAACTTTAAATTTAAAAGCAGGCTTTTTCAGGAGAGAATTCAGCATACCTTTTTGAACTCCCTCCCTACCTTGTTAAACCAAACTTCTTCATTGCTCCCAGATTTCTAAGTGTTGTGTTTCTGGAGCTGAACTTCCAAGAATCAACCTTACTCTCTACAAAGACCCTGCACTATAAAGTGACCTTGGGCAACAGCATATCTGAAACTGCCCATCCCAGGTCACCGATGGATTGTAAAAGCTTTCCAGCACTGGTACCTCAGCACAAGCACGAATGACACACTCAGCCTCCAAAATACATGTTCTTTGCTGCTGCAAAGACATGCTCTGAAGTGCTGCTCCAACCCTAGCTGAACAGGGGAGCTGGTCTCTGCACCCCTCACTCAGCCCTGTGCCCCTTCCATTTGCTGGAGGTACCACCTCCCTCTCAGCTGCCACTGTACTTGCCAAGGCATCATTCCCTAACACACATCCATCAAAATTATTAAAAAAGTCATTATTAAAAAAGCCTGCACAAGCCTGTGAGACTTTTGACAGACCCAAGTGAGGGAGGCCGATGCCAGCAGATAGGAGGGGGATGAGCCAGGAAGGCAAGACACTTCTTAAACTCAACCAACAGCACCCACAACAGCACATCCTGACACACCTGCTCCACTCTCAAACTGGAGGCCAAACCCAAAAAATGCAGTATAAACCGGGGATTTTATCTTTGCTCTTGGGAAAGAACTTGGCACAGAAGCTTTGCCTTAGTTCTGCAGCAGCTACAGAGCCGTGAGACACAAACACAGTGCTCCCACTAAGTGCAAAAAACTCCAGCTTGGAAGTGCAAAGAGGGACTTCATGGAAAAGCAAGTTCTCACTGAAGTATGTTTTATTTAATGAAAAATACTGCCAGAATAAAATACCTCCACTGGTGACACCATTTCATGTTGACAGGGGCATTTCAATACATGACTGCAATGGTATTGTAGATTTGCATTTTTCACCTTTACGAGGAAATTAATAAGGACCATTAAGCATAACTTCCAAAATCACTGTCCAGTGACCAAAGTCATTTGCCTTGATCCTATGTTAGTGTTCAGGATTTGGTCACAGAGCACTGTTTAGTTCCTTCCCATCTGTGAGCACACAGTGGCTCCCCACCATAACTAAATCAAACATGGCATTTAAGTAGTGCATTTGCTGAAAAATGGTATCCTTCTACCCACTGCACAGCTGTTTACTTCTGGCTTCTGCATTTATACCTGCTTCAAAAGCCTTGTTCCTTGCTCTGAATTTCTTTCCGGGTACTACTTAACAGCATTATTTACGCAATCTCATTTCACATTCATTCCCTTATTATTCCTACAACACAGTTGTAGATGTCCAGGTCTTTCATCACAGAAAACAACTTCTACAATCTTAGGTGTACACATACGTTTCAATATGAAAGCTGAGCCTTACCTTAAACGGCTAACTTTAAAAATAAAATACTTTCTGCTTCCTTTTAGCAAAACTTGGCTGCAGAAACTCCCTCGAGTCAACTCTTTGCAATTTTCCCCTAATTTGCAGTTACCCCTCCCTTGGCAGCCTGCCAGCATCTCCTCCTCTGGCCGCTTCGGACACTGGCCCAACACAGCCCACCCAGCCCTAGATAAAAGATCACAATTTTTGCTATTAATAGCCAACCCAAAGTTGTTCTTATCTGTTTGTTTCTACAGCTCTGCACCACTGCAATTAATGAACACTGAAAACTCTAACCACAATTTTTTCAGCCCTACTGAATGCATTCTGGTGAGTGCCTATGAAACAAAATTAAATTGAAAAGCTGAAGACTACAGTAGCCTCATGTTGACAGGTCACTCTGATTACAGGTCAAAGCAGACTCTATATTTGGCTGCTTTAATTATTATTGCTTGCAAGATAAAAAATAAATAGCAATTATCTCATTGTCACACGAGAAAAAAGACCTAATAAATGAACCAATCCTAAAGTAACACTGAAAAACAAATTGTTTCAAAAGCAATCGGGAGTAGTAAAACTCAGTTTCCAAAATTGTTTTTAATTGCCAACAGTGTCAACATTAATATCCTTCCTCTATTGGATAATACATCCCTTTTAGTTATGAAAGCATTTAGCAAACCAAAAATGTCAAACTACAATTATACAAGGCTAAACTCACGACTGTTTTCATCACCAGTCCGTAGTGCCACAGCTGAAATCCCTAATTACAAGGGTCATCTACACAAGTCACAGTCCAGTCCGTGCATCTTGCCTGCTGTGACAGTCCCACGGATTTAAGACCAACAAATAAAAACAGATGAAGTGTGTAGGGGTGTGATGAAGTTAATCCTTAAGAGGATATAGGAATTAGTTTTTCAAACTAAATTCAAAGCTACCGAACAAAAGCAAAACAACACAACTGCTGCACAAAGACATTAAAACCTTGCAGAAACAGCACTCCATTTAAAGGGTTTTCTTTGGTGGATTTTCAGTTTCCAGGTACTGCCTTTACCAGCTGAACCTGTATCACAAGAAAATGAAGAACTAAATGGAGGATTATTTTAGCTTTTTCAGACAAACCCAAGAGGTAGGGATCCATCACAGCACCCACACATGGATTTATTACCCACCGTGTTAAACCCAAAGTAGCTAAGCCTTGCAAATCTCTCCGTGCTGTATTTCCTTCTTCCAAGGGCATGTTTGGTGGCTCCTTGACCTGGGTTAATAAGTCTTTATTCTCAATAACAACTGAGACCACGGAGATTCCCTGAACTGAACCCAGGCCTCCACTCCTGACATTTCAGATACTGTGATGAATTGCTCAGAAAACATCCTCCTCAGCAGTCAGCTTTCTGTGCAAATTTAACATCCTCTCTGTAGCCTCCACACATTTCACTTTCCACAGTTCTCTAAAGAACAATTCCAGTTTTCACTTGAGTTTTTTTGGTGACTTTTCTTCCTTTTTGGCAGAAGGGCAGGGCAGTTTCTCCTGCAAACTGGCCACCTAACCAAATAACCATGAGTGTTAATGGGCTCCAGTTCTGGCAGGTGCAGAAAAGGATCATATAATTCTCATACTAGCAGAGAGGTTTTTTAGCCAGGTTTCCTGAGTGCCTGTAGGTGTCTGTGTCATCCCTCAAACATCACCTCCCTGAATCTTGTTTTAATCCACAGTCTACAAGGCTGAGCGTGGCAAAACATTGGTGCAGGTTGCCCAGAGAGGTGGATGTTCCATCCCTGGAAACATTCAAGGTCAGGGTTGGGGGCTCTGATCTAGTCGATGTCCCTGCTCATTGCAGGGTGGTTGAACCAGATAGCCTTTAAAGGTTCCTCCCAGCTCAAACTATTCTATTTCCAGCAAGGTTAAAGAGCAGGACGGTGATCCCTCAGATGGTTATGTTTCCATAGATTCCTTAAGAACTGACCTGCAGAAAGGCAGGAGCAATTATAAATGCCCCTGAAAGTACCTCCCACGCAGAGAACCAGCAGCTTTTCAGATGCTAGGGAGTGCAGAGAGGAGAAAATCTTGAAAAGAAGCCCCAGCAGAAGGAAGACCTTAGATTGGCACCTACAAATGCTGAGGCATCTAAGTCAACCACGAAATACAACCCTCCCTTAGTATTTGGGGAACAACTGCTTTTGCAATTCCACTATTTAGGTATGAGAAAAGGACCATTTCTAAATCCCCAGGTGAGCTTCTCCTCTTCTCCCTGTTTGCCCAGGGGAGCAGCTGTGCTGGAGCAGATGACAGCAGACTTGGACTTCCCCTCAACACGATGGAAAACAATGCATAAAACCCAGCTGTGGCTGACTGCTTCTCCTTGCTCCACTAAAAAGCAGGATCGATGTCGCAAGCACATACATGTCAATTATCAACACACAGGACACATCAGAGCCCCTGTTCCACACATTCAACCTCTTCCCCCGGCCACAGGTCTCCAAGCTGGAGACACAGCCCTGCTGCCACCTCCTTCTCCAAAGAGCCTGCAGGAAGCAGCCAGCTGAAGCAGTGAGTGCAAAAAGCACCTTTTTGCCTTTTTTTTTCCTCAAGCAAGGGAGGATGAGGCCTTAAGCGGCTGGTTAGACTCATCAAAGAGCAATGTAAGGCTTTTACACTACTCAAACTGAAAATAAAGCTCATTTTCCACCATTGCTTTTATCAGAAAAATTCAAGACAGAAAAGACACGTTGCCCGTTGCAGTCAGAATGATGCAGGCAAAAAAAACCTCCAACCCTGGAAAAGCTTTCAAGTTTTTAAAGCATTTCCTATTCTAGAACAGAATTTTAAGAAGCAAAAAAAATAAGAAGAAGGAGAAGGAGACTTTCTCCCCTAAAACAGCTGGGATAACAGGGGGATAACAGGACAGCCATGGGCTAAGGGCATTCATTCACAGGTGACATGGACAAGTAAGGTTTAAAAGATCGATGTTCTTCACTTGGCTCAGGAACCTGAACCCCACTTTCCAGCACCTTTTCCCAACCCCAGCATCCATTACTCTGGGGCAGTTCTTTTCGACCAACACTTCTGACAAAAACCACACAAATTTTTCTATAAGGAGTGTCCATATCGATAACCCAGTCCTTTGGAAAGTTCCTAAAATGTCCATAAATGCTATAAAAATGTACTCACATGATTCAGCTTATGCTTTCACTAGAATTTATCTCCCTGATGGCTCTAACAAACTGCAGGTTTCTCTCCAAAACCCCTCTCTAGATTTGTTTGGAAATCTTTCAGCCAAACTCGATGATTAGTTTTCATCCCTTAACCTTCCTAGTTACAGCATGAATATGGAACGAATTTATAGCATTCCTATCCTTTAATGAAATGCAAAGATCCTGCATGAAAAAACCTGCACTCAGATTTTGGAGGAAGACATGCACACACAGTACTTGTGTGTGAGTGACATACATAGTCAAGTAAGAAAATCCTGTCATCTGTAATTCATACCCAAGACTTCAGGTATCAAAAAACTGCACTCAAAGCAGCTGGTGGTCTCATATTACTGCTCTGGCTGCAAGAAGCTCTTCACATCTCATTAACGGCGTAATGAAGGCTCAATCAGGGATACAGCCCGTCAAGGCTGCCAAACACAGGCATATGGAGGCCAGAGTAGGAAGATTAGCTTGTACCAAGGTTTTTATTGTTTAGATCTCAAAATGGGGACAGGGCTGGTCCTGCCACAGAAGATATTCTCCAATCAGCAAACGGCACACAGAGACAAAGATCAAACCCTCCAAGTGCTCTGAAGGCATCGCACAAGGAAGGTGGCACCGAGCAGGTCCCGCACACGGCTCATTTCCAGAGGTGGGGCTTAAAACCACCGAAGCAACCGCAGCGTTGAGGCCAGAGGCCAGAAAAAGAGTGATCAGGATGGGGACATGTACTCTTGTGCTGATCACCAGGTGTCTTTTGAATATGTAACACAATTAGTGCTAAACTCAGGAGCTTTGTTTCTCATGTATGCAGCAATTATGATGTAATAGAGTTTTATAGTGTTCTCTCTACTGATTATATAACAGAATCAAAGAATACCAGGTTGGAAGGGACCGTAAGGATCATCTGGTCCAACCTTTCATGGTCTAGACAAGATGGCCCAGTACCCTGTCCAGCCAAATCTTAAAAGTCTCCAAAGTTGGGGAATCCATCACTTCCTTGGGGAGATTAATCAAATGGATGATCTCACTGTGAAAAAATTTCTTTTTCTCTCCAATTCAAATCTCCCTGGGAATAACCTGTACCCATTAACTCTTGTCTTTTCCATGTGACCCCTTGTAAAAATGGAGTTTCCATCCTCTCTGTAGCCACCCTTCAAATACTGGAACATAGCAGTGATATATTCAGACACAATTTGAGGAAAAAAGGAGGATGCTGGAAGAAGAAATCAGTATAAATCAGTACAAATCAGTACAATCAACACCCAACCATTGATGGAGCAGTAATGGTGACAGCAGTGACCCTGCTGCTCGCCATGCCCCAATCCACGCTGGGATCCCAGACAAGGTGAACAACTCTCCTTGGCACATGCATCCCTCAACAGCCGTTCTCCAGCCACCTTTAGCCTGCAGGCCCGAGAATCCTTCCACAGCACCTCAGACCCTGCAGAACGTCACGTTTCTGCAAACTTCCCTGCCTGCAGTGCTGCTGGCACTGGTCATCTGTTGCTGCCAAAACAAAGAAGGGGGTTCACACACACATCCATTTTCCCTTGCTGGGTGAGGGAGGTGAATCTGCTCGTGGGAGGACTGGAGAAGTCCCAAGGCCAGGAGAGGGTATGAAGTGGGAGCTGGCAGCTGCAGGGGATGAAGTCCAGAAGACAGGTAAGACCCGGAAGGACGAGCCTGTCCCCACCTCGTATCAGATCACTTTTAGCCACTTTTCAAATCCTCCTTGAGTAAGAAGCTGTTCAGGGGGACGATGACTGCCCGATCAATGAACACGGCCTGCATGGGGCCTTTAACACCCACAGAAATCAATGGCAATATCCTTCAACCTCAGCCCCTGCCAGATCATGCTTGCAGCAGTAATGGAGGCGTAAACACAAGGAGCAATAAATGAGCAAACTGTTAATTGTGAACCTTTCTCATGTATTCTTTGTGAAATTAGCAGTGAATGCAGCTCGCTGGGTGCCTGACCAAGCACAAGATGGTACATGCACGGCGATTTCTCACTGCAAAAGCCGCTTACTTTCATGAGGACGTGCAGGAGCATGTTGCCACCCACTTCACATACAGCACTTGAAACTACTGCCTTAAACAACTACATGTGAAATTTGATTCAAAACAAAACATAAATCAGGCCTCAAGCACTAGATTGCGAAGGGGAAGTTATATAAAGACAGTCTGTGTACACACTGTATTTTGCCTTTATCTCTGTTATCACCAGACCTTCCTCACTTTTCCTTCACGTGGCAAGAAGAGATGTACTGGCAGTGTCCAGCCCAATGTGGGTAGGACAGGGTGACAGCCAGCAAACATCAGAATGACAGAAACACAAAGAAAGATGATAAAGTATTTGAAGCAGTATAAAAGGGAGGTAAAAATAAATTGCGGAGGGAAATCTTACACCAAAGAATGTTATTTCTTGGGAACAAACTTCATGATATTTGACTGTCACAGTCTTCTAAAAGAAATGGTGCACTGTTTTGGGGAACTGCAGAATCAAAAAGTGGTGAGGATGCTGGGATGCTGCACGGCCAGGAAAATGGACCAACTGATGTACCTGATCTCCATCTCTGAAATTGAGATCTCACCATAAAGCACATTTATCATGAAGAAGGAGAAAAAAGCAGTTTGCAGAAACTCAAACATTTTTCAGCTTAAAGTTTCTGCAAATTAACACACTTTGTAGGGAAAAACAGCCAAATGTAGTGTTTATTCTAAGCACTTTACTGCCTCAGACTCATTAACCCGGTACCTTACATGCTGTCTTTGTAATGCAAATTTGCTAAAATACTGTGCTTTCCATAAAACATTCATATGGACAAGCTCACACTACCCAAATACCAACTGTAAGTGGAGCAAAAATACACTTATTTTTTCTTAATACTTGGGCTCTGCACTAAGTCTTATCTGCAAAAGCAGTTTGTGAGAAACCTTCTGCTGTTGCTGCAGCCACCATAGCACAAAGGTGCAGCTGATGCAGCCAATTATAAACTGAATTACCACATGCCAAAGCCAAATGAAAAGACTTTGTAGGAGGTACATACAGCAGAGTTTTTCTTGAGGAAGAGAGATCATTACAGAGAGGAGAAGAGACAACCTGCATTTAAGGAGGCCAAACACATACTGCACCTGTTTGCTGAGCTCCTATTTAAGAGCCACCTGCATCACCACGAGGGTTTGCTGGGCCTCCCCACCACAGAGCACCAGGCAGGCCATTTCCAACCACTGAACTGACTGGACATAATACACCCATCCAATGACATGTGGAGTCCAGCAGTGGATACA
The DNA here is from genome assembly GCF_036250125.1 of Pseudopipra pipra. Classification (NCBI taxonomy): domain Eukaryota; kingdom Metazoa; phylum Chordata; class Aves; order Passeriformes; family Pipridae; genus Pseudopipra; species Pseudopipra pipra. The sequence continues at coordinate 57,950,709 of NC_087554.1, forward strand.
AAATCATCCTGGTAAAGTCTCCTGCCCAACCTGAACCATGCAGAGGAAGATGACTCAGGGCTGGAGAGGGCTGAGGGAAGGGAAAGGTTCCTGGTTTATGACTTAGCTGTGGAGAAGGACCAGAACATCACTGAAAGGGTTCAGTGTAGCAACAACATTCTCCGTTTCCCAGTGGACTTAGATCTTGGAATATGAACTACCACAGAAAAGCTGCGGCCAGCTGAAATTCACAATATAAACTGCAAATTCAAATACACACGATAAATCCAGGAAATTTTGTGAGCTTTTCCTCCTCCCTCCATAGGTACTGTAACTGTGCCATCTCAAACTCTGAGCAACTGCTTTAATTCTGTATTTAGTTTTGAAAACTGCCATTTCTTTTTCATGTTTAAAGAAGGGTCCACCAACCTGCAAGCTGTCTGATTTTTACAACTATACCAGTTGGTCTGATAGAAGAACATGCTACCTCCAGGTACAAACCCTTTCCAGATTTCCCAGAACTATGAGGCAGAACTCAAGACATCACTGCCTGAGGTGCCAGAATCACCTATGCTGGTTTTCATCAGGGTTCAGAACAACAATGCACAGGTAACCAATGAGAGGCATCTTAACAAGAGGTTTTCTTTATTCACCATAATGACATGCCAACTGCAAGCCAGATGTGCTTTCCCATCCTCTGCTAGACTTAGTTCCCAGTCACCTGAAAGACATTAAAGCTCCACTGCTGCTCCTAAATACAGACAACTTCCTGAAGGAAATCAGGTCCTCAGGAGGATGATGTAGACACCACTAGGATGCACCCACACCACACAGGCACTGCATGGCAAGGGCTTGGAGACTGGGAACAGCACGACTATCCTGCAGCACAGGCATAACCAAAGTGAATTGGACTTAACATGAAACTTTTAAATTGTTAAAATAAATAACAGAGTCATTGGGGAAAAAAAAGGCAATCAAAAGCAAACCACGAAGAAACCCACAAATAAAACCCCAAACACCCTTCCCCCAAACCAAGAAAAACCACTCAAAATCCAACAAAGTTTGGGGCAGGATCTACAATCAAAATGAAAGCAAAACAGTAATTTTGCATATGAACTTCAGAACATGTTAAGAAAACAAGTACTTGTTCAAACACCCGCAGTGCTTTCTCAGATGCATTGAAAGAGAGTGAACATACTGAAACCTGCTTGGTTTCGAAATTCAGTTCATTTGGCACATCCTCCACTTTTGCAAGAAAACAAACAGCAAATACAGACAAGCCATAGCACGAGCAGCCCTGCATTCTCCTGCCCACCTGCCTGAAGCCTGACTCAAAGGAACCTACCTGGCTGTGCCAGATTAGTTTGATCTTTAAACTCAGTCCTCAGCCTGTCCATTAAAATGGTCAATAGCAATGCCAGCTGAGAAATGTCCATCATGGGGAACTCCTTTTTACAGGTCAGTGGGTAGCCAGACAACAACAGCTTCTAGCCATGACTGACCTCTCTTCGACACAAACCGCTGATTTCCCGGAGAAAGATGAGCCACAAGCCATCCATTTTCTTAATCGTAATTAAAACAAAACCAAAACCACTCAACTGTTTGTATATGATTTTCTTTGTACAAAATACAAACATGCAATCATCCTTCTACATTTCTGGAGAGTGAACACTAACATAATAAGAATCTGAATGTGTTCAGGCAGGGGTTACCTTATTACAAGTTGGTGCTGTTGAGCAGAAATCAGCATCAGAACAGTTTGGATAACAAAATGTTCTGTTGCATCGACCCCCAAGTAAGCTGACAAAACAGATTTGGATAGGTGTGTCTTATGATGGAAAAATTAACTCTGATAAAGAAAAGAGTAAAATGCCCTTTAGATATGCTCTGTTTTTGGAGTCACTAGGATGCAAAAGGAATTAAAAAAAATGCCATCTCCATAAAGTTCAAGAACACATGCGAAAAAGCAAACAAACCTGCCTGGATGACTGGCTGTTTGCAGTACTGGCTACTTTAATGGCTGTGGCAAAACTGGCTTCTTTGGTTGATCAGTCCTGTGCTACACAGAGCTGTATGCTACTGACAAATCTGGAGGTTTTAGGAAAAATGGAGCAGAACCAGCACAACACACACCAAAGTCCATATCAAAGAAAAAAGCATACAACCAGTTATTTCCTCTCTCAAACATTTTAAATGTTTGCCATTTGCAAAGATTCTCAGTCAGAAACAGACTGCATCATGTTTGACTACAGTAAAATGTCTCCTGAGAAAGTCTGCCTTGATCTAAAATTCTCGTACTTGGGTTTTAATTTCCAGTCATATTTACAGGGATCCGCTTCCTCCAATTTCCTAATTGAGACTTCATGGCTTGAAATATGCCCATCAGCTATCATATGACTGCAAATCGACTTAACCAAGAGATACACATTCTCAGGCTTCAGAAAATAATGAGACACTCCAGATTTTCCTGCAACTTCCAGAGAAGCAGATGTCAACAACCACATCAACCCACATCAACAACCAAGACCACTCGTCCCATCCAGTCTCACAGCTGTTGTACCCCAATGTTACATTGATTCACGGAATTGCTGCCACAGTAACCAACAAGATACAGGGAAATTACACAACAAACCCACAAGTGGCTGCTTGTGTCCAGTTTCTGCTCCGAGCTGAACTGAACTCCTACTCACCAGGCTCTTGGTCCTTAGTGGATATGCACTCTTTTATGGACTCTGTTATGCCAAGACTAGCGGCAGTGGGGAGTGGGCCGAGCAAGGATTCCAGTGCAGGTGGTCTTACAAGAGTTTCATTTCCATTTCTGCATTCCCCTTCTTCATTTTTTTTAACTCTATCCTTCTCATGCAGTTCATCATAAAAGTCCTTGTTTAAGTGATTAGCAGCTGCTTCCAGTTCCTCATCTTCTGCCTCCTCCTCTCCAAGTATGCTAGAGGCATTATCTTCTATAGAATCTGCAGGGGAAAAAAACCCCAACAGATCATTGCATACCATCTGCTACAGAAACTAAATAAATAGAGAGGTGCTCACTTAAAGAATAAAAATCTTTAGAGGAAATCTGTAGACAAAACACACAATATTTTAGTCCAACATATGAATACATGGAGTTCCCAGATGCTCTTCAAATTCATTACCTTGACTATTAAAATGTATTTTTGTGACTACAGTCAACATTTAAAATAAAAGCATTGTCTTATCAAATTAGGCGAAAGGGCTTTGTGAGAGAAGTCAGCTATTTCCTGGCATAATTACAAATTAAAAATAGCCAGTTCAACCTGCACAAATCCTTTCCATATGGGAAGTCAACTGGAGAATTTGGCGACAGAAGGGTCTAGATACTGGTCCACTGCACTTTCAGTGATGAAACATTCTCAGGTGCCAGTGCCAAGCTTATACTACACCAGGAAAGAAAAACAACTGAAATCATTAATGAACTGTCACAATGTTGTTGTTTTGAAGACTGAACTATGAATCAAGTATTTGGCAGAGAGAACCCCAATGCAAAAGAGATCTTGTACTATGCAAGCATATATATGATCACATTTATCACAATAAAGTTCATACAATTCAGACTGCCCGATCTGAACCCGATACTATTTAAGTAGCCATAAGACTTTACAGACTTACCATCTTTAGTGAAATTTGCAAATACACCTTTTGCTTTCGGTCTACTGTTTTCTAATTCAATCTCTATTTCATCTTGGTAGCTAGATATTTCTCCTGTGGTGTTAAAATAAAAATAAAACTCAGCAATCACTGATATAATTTTGAAGAAATGAGTGATATGTTACACTAAACACAACTTATACCTTCAAAATCCTCCAGCTTTTTTGATAATGCTTTCTCAAGCTGAAATGAAAACAAACAAAATAAACATGAAATTACTAAAAAAAGATGCATAATTTTTAACTGTTTGTGAACTGTATATAGAGACAGAGAATGGCAGGGTATTTTAAAAGCACTCAGCAGGTTTTGATTCACAACTGAAATTACTTTGTAGTGTCAGACAGGTAAGACAGACAAGTTTCAAAATACTGACCAATTCAAATGTTATCTCCCCCATCTATATACTTCAAAAAGACCCTTCACTCTGGCAAGCTGTAAATAAAAGGTCTCATTCTTCAGCACTTTGACCCTGTCACTGTGCCTGTAGATGTGAGCACGCACAAGGACAGCACTGTGACTGGAGTGCTCACACCAGACAGAGCACACAGGTGATGGCAGAGTGAAGCTCTGACCTACAGCACCTGGCAGGCTCTTCAGAACATCACTGATGCACCTACATGATAGCATATTTAGAACAAACAAAAACCCTAACAAACCAATAACATAAGAAATTACTATGACAGCAGTAAAATCTTCTCCTCTGGTGCCAGCTTTAGTTCATGCTTTGTAAAGAAATTAAACCACACAAGAACCTCAAAATAAATGTAACTAAACCTTACCAAAGGCTGGTCAGTGAGGATTTCATATTAACTGATTCAGAAAGGAATGCACAGAAGGAGTATAGAGGAGAAAAATACAGAGAGCATCCAATTCAGAATTCACCTGCTGTATCTTCAATTTTTTTTGACCAGCTGTAAATGAAGGAGGATCGCATTCTTCTTCCAAGTCAATCTTCATAAACTCATCTATGGTTAGTTGACTGGTTGGTGTATCTTCAAACTCTGTCAACCTACCAAAGCATACAGCACATGACCAAAATATCTCTAAGAACTCCTTCAAAAGTAACAAAATTCACAAACTGCCAAGTTACAGAATAAACATGTCATCCTTAGCAACTCTGGTTCAAATACAGACTACATTAAAACTGAAGTGCTACTAATTGTTTCATCTGCTGCAAAGAAAGTATCTTTTCATATCCCAAATTAGCTTTTGATTTATTAGAGTATGTAACACACATTTTTTTTGATGAACAGAAACACTGCAGCCCCTGCGGTCAATTAAGTGTAGACAAAACTAAGACAAGAAACGCAGCTCATTCCTCCCCTCTCGTTGCTTTTGTTATCAACAGCAACAACAAAACAGACACTTAAAATAAAATATCTGCCATCATAGTTTAGGAGTAGGCTGAAAAATATTCCTGATATGTTAGTCTGATTAATTTATGCAAATCAAATGTTGACGTAAAATTCTTTGGCAGACTGGAAGAGGGACAAGAAATAAGCTTCCCAGGACACACAGCAGCAGTGGTAAAATAAAGGAATCATCTGCATGTCACACGGATGGAATAGATGAATGCACCTAATTTGACAATAATAAATTTTGTTTAAGGTTTGCATTTAAAAGTTCCTACCTAAGTGAGAAATAGGACCAGCTCCATGGGGAATTGCCACGAAAGCAGCTGAATCTTTCAAAGGAATTTGATCTTAAATAAGACCGCATGGTCATAATTTCATCCACAAATTCCAGCATTTTATACAGGTGGAGAATTTTATACAGGAGAATGAGCACATCCATTTCACAGATGGGAGAAAGTGAGACAAAAGGTTAAATACAAAGCCAGGTCAGGAAACGTCTGGCAGAATGCTTCTCTGACAGAAAGTGCCCTTTTAATAATATCAACATTTTCCATGGGAAAACGGCAGTGATGGGTCTGCAGCTGCTTCATTGGAATATTCCCATCTTCCAGAGGAAGCAAAGCTGACAACAGCTTCCATCTGCAAAGCTCGAAACTAAAAATGGTGACTCGGTGCTCCCAGTACAGGACCTTGCAGCATTTCTCTCCCGCTAAAGGCAATTGTTGTTTACTCCTTTACCTCTGGTTGCAATGAAAGTTCTTCTGAAAATGAATTTCCTCTAAGACAGAAATTTATTTTTTAATCAATGCCAGTGTCAAAGTCAAGAGCACAGGGCCACGCTCTCCCCCTATATCCTCAACAGTATCTGTATATCTTCTTTTATAAACTAAGGAACAAGACAAGACAGCCCATACAGAGGGGCATAGGCACGCTGCCACTTCAGGACACTTTGCCTGGAGGTATTCCACTCCTGAAGCAGAGGCCACAGGTGGCATCTCATGCCATGAAATGCTCAGAGAGAGCCAGGCACCTCTGTGTAACTCCAACAGCAAGCAGCACGCTGAGCCCATGCACAGCTATGCCAGCCAGATTAGTGCTGCTGAGAAGAAAGCCTCTGAAAACTAGACTTGCTTTTGGAGTTCAGGCATCTCCACAAAGCCCCAAATTAGCCATGTACTTGAGAGTGACTGACAGCCCAAAACCTTCCCTCAGAGCACCAGGGACCAGCCCCCTCCTCCTCTCTTTCAGATCAAATTGGAAAGGAGAGGAGGATGCTGTTGGCAGCAGCAGCACCCAGCTTTTAATTAAAAGACCAGAAATCTTTCTCAGCATTAACGGGCTTCCAGCGTGCATTACCCACCTTTCAGGAGGGAGCCTCATCTATCAGGCTAGAGGGAAAACCAGGCTAGGGCACTGTTATTATTATTATTTTAATTCAGGATTCACTTAATGCCAAACCCATGTATCATTTGAGGAACATGGATCTTCCCATCACCATCATTAAAGAACAGTCATCCATCTCTCCACAAATGAATCATGCACTCACAGGCAGTCCCTCTTCGGTAAGACTTTTCCTCCCAACCAGCCTCACCTCATTAAAATATTATTCTCCTCCCTCTGTTAAAAGCCAAAATGCACTCTGGCAAAGACACACAGTTTGTTTATCCCACGCTTGCGCTGAGTCTGAGGTGAGCTGCCAGAGCCAGAGCCCCAACAAAGCACCACCTCTGCGCATGCCAAGCAGACAAGGAAACACCCGGAGCAAAACCAGTTGCTCATAAAGCCAGGCTGGGGATGAGATGACCATGGCGGGTGTCAGCACTTAACCTTGTGCGTGTCTGCTTGGGACACCTCAGGCTCTGTCTGTCCCTCTCCTGTCCACGGTGTCATGACTCACGTCACGTACCCTGCACCCGTCAGATGTCAGCCCTCCGCTGAGGCAGCTGGCACGAGCTCCAGCTTGAGCGCCAGCTTCCCCCCTGAGCCAGAAGAGCAGGACAGGTCTCTCCCAAGACCTTCAGTGCATGTGCACTAGGACAGGGCAGAGCTATGTCATCTTTGCTACCAAGGAGCTCAAACCTACAGCACAGTGCGACCATCTGACCTGGCCTCCAGCATCCTGTCCCATGCCCGTGCCCTCCTTTTCCTCAGTCCTGATCCAAGACAAACAGGGAAGAGCTGACCACCCAGTGGGGAGGGCTGCCAGCACAACAGTGTAGGTACAGGCCAGTGGCAAGCCCAAATTTAGAGGAGCACATTACTTCTTCACTTCTCTCTGGTCTTATCCATAAGGCTCCAGCCTTCCTTCAAAAATGAAGAACCACCCTGGACGGTCAGGATCCCAACTTGAGCATCACCTCCGTGGGAGAGCGAGCTGTACACTCAACATTTTCTCTTTTAACTTGATATAAATAAATACCTGCGCTTGCCAACCACTTGCCTGCCTCAACATTTTACACTGGCTACATATTTTTAAACATTTCTTTAATTTTACCCACTGTTTGGACAGATCCCACCAAGGCAACAAACTGATGCCGCAGCAGTCTGCACTGCATGAAACAAGACAACATGAATTTAGCAGTTAAGAAAAACTGACGCAACCTTAATCATAAACACAATAACGTCGGGGGCGAGGGAGTGCCCTCATGAAAACAAAAAAATAGCTACGGGCTAATTTTTAAGTCCCACATAAAAATACTATCCAAGTTCATTTTCACTTTTGTTAACCTAAAAAAAAACCTAATAAGAGTTGCCACTTCAAGTTATGCACAGACGGAGGAAAATAAACAGATATACAAATTAAGATATTATTTCCTTGGCACATATTCAAAAGGGCTCTAAAAACTGAAATTTGGCAGACAAGTATTTTCTATTTATAGTCAAAGCAGAGGCAGCCACTACAGCTCAGGCTAAGATTTAACTTCCAGCATAAACTGTCCTCTTACAGTTTCTCACAGCGAACTCTTTCAAACAAATTCCTTTGGGAGAAAAGTTTTTCCAGAGCCTGGTGTCATCTGCCTCTAACCCCAACCCTTTTTTACAAAGGAAAGTTTCCACAAGTTCATCCATTTACAGACAAAACCACACCTCAGCTTCTGATAAAGCACTTTTGTGTACAAACCAGTAAACCAATTCTGTTCACACTTAATTTAACTCCCAATAAGGGAAAATGGGTCAATCATTTTGAAGTTACAAGCAATGGGGTTTTTTCGCTTTGTTTTGTTTCAGGGATACCATCCAGTGGAGACTTCTGAATCCAGTCTACAGCAATGGAAAAACAGACTCCTGTGTGCAGCTCAGTGCTCAGTTTTAATGTTTAACTGAAATTCTGCAGCAGTGGGGTGCGACCAAGCACACAGAAGAACAAAGACTTTTGGAGTCCAACTCACAAATGCTTCAGGAGCCCAAGTTCAAAGTCCAAGAGGGACCTCTACACAGAGGCCATTTAGGAAAAGCCACGGTGTCCTCCTAAATACACACAATCAGCATCAAGCTCTAGAAAGCAGACAGCATGAGCAGAGGTATCTTGTGCTGGGTCTCCATACAGAGGGGCAAACAAATTACAACTTCAGAGACAATTTTTTTAAACACATAATGTGAGTTTTAGCCTGAGCAGTCAGCCTCTAAGTTACCTGTTGTGAGAGGACTTTTTAAAGTACTTAAGGTATTTTATTAATGGGATAGAAAAATACTAAGCTGAATACTGCCCCACTGTCAGTAGAAATACATGAAAAAACTTCATCGCAAGATAAGCTGGTGGTGATAATTATATTCCCCTGAGTTTTCCCAAATTAACAACATAATTAAAACCATAAGTAATAACTTACATGATATCTACATAATCTTAACTATCATATCAATTACAAATATTCTAGTAATAGATCAGCTGATTTGATAACTCAATTCCCAACTCTGGAAAAGTAAGGGATTGCCTTTTGTGTCTTAGTGAAGTAAGAAAATATTGCAGCGTATCCCCACTGTTTTAACTTAACACTCACGAGTGCTGCCTGCCATCCCAAACCTGTGCACTCACTCACAGGAGAGAAGCTCAGAATTCACACTGATGTGACAAACCATCACTATTTTTATATTACAAATGAAACAGTCTATTGCATCACCCTTCTCTCCCCATTTTTTTCCAAGCCATATAATGTTTACACACGAACTATTTATGGAAGTATGTAAACACATACCCTAAAAGTGATACTTAATATAGAACACCTATCAGAAATAGTTATTAAATGCTTCCTACATGACAGAACAAAAAGTTTTCCAGGAGCCACGAGTAAGTAAATAAACAGAAGAGTAATCTCCCAATATATAATCACTGTACATATATACAATTTTACATGTACTTGTGGCAATATAAAAGATAGTTTTAAGCCTGTAGGAATGAGTATCTCATTACTAAAGATAAGGACAAAATCAGAGGTGAACCAGTTGCTGTGGTTTTACAACTTAAAACTTGTCCCCTGAGCTGTGCTAAATTAGTCTGTATTCCCAGCCCAATCCAAATGTTAAGAGAAATACTGTCACATTTAAACAACTTCCAACATTAATACACACCACCTCTTTTTACAATGGGGTGAGAGCACACACACAAAGTCATTTACTGCCATTTACTGATAATTCATGACACTCATTTGGTGGCAACTCTCTGATCCTTCTCTATGTATTAAAGAACAGGTATGTCTAAAGATTTACTGTACTAAATAAAAGCACCCTTTAGAACTAATTTCTGTTACTTGCTCACATCAAAACAGAGATTTAAAACTGTCACAAATTCATTATCCAAACTTTTAAACCCCAATTCTACAAATGCTTACACATGTGATTAACTCGTGTTAACACTTGTGCCCACTGTCAGCATCTGGATAATCCTAACATCAAGACCTCCCTGGCCATCCCAGAACTCTGTCAGTCTAAAACACCTGGAACTTTTTGTTTTTTCCCCTTGATTCAAGTGTTCACACTATGCTAAGGAAACAAAACGCTTTAGCATTCCTTAATATTTTGTTTCATTAGCATGGTTCCTCTGCAGTGGTCTGTCAAAAAGCACTCTATGATCTCCTGGAAAAGAAAAATAGTGCTGCTTAATTTCTTAACAGCAGCTCAGATGAGGAAAGTCAAACACAGAGAAAACTGTTTACAAGATCTAAGCCTCAGTTAGTGCGAATAAGTTAATGACTGTTTCAAAAGTAAGAGTCACCAATAATTTTGAAATTACATTTTAAAGATGATGTACTAAAACATATTAGGAATCTAATTAAAGTATTAACTTACTAACTGTATAGAAGCTGGTTTTATAAAAAGGAACATTACCTGTGAAATTGGATTCCTCAGAATAAAACCTTTTTTCATTAAACCAGACAATCCAACTTACAAAGGTATGCAATACTAGCTCACATGGATCGAGTTGTGTTTTACTCATCATACTAGAAAGGTTTCTAGAAATCATCTGTAAGCCACTTGAAATTATTTAACTGGAGACATAAGATATTCCTCAGTTTAGCTTTTCACAGTGGCAGCCAGCAAAGGAGATCAGCGCAGACACCACCACAAGCTCCTTTACATGAAATAACTTTCCTGGTTTTCTAAATGCTTCTCTCCACATCAGACTTCAACCAAGAGCCCTTACACGGCTGTGACATACTGAGCATCCTCTGCCCTTCCATGCTTGAACACCTTGGGTAACCAGCTCTCCCTCATTCACCAGATACCTTTCACGGAACTTTAGCTTGGCTGTACATGAATCACAGCCCAACACTGACTTCTTCACATCTTTCCCTTCAGTCCTGGCCTTCATAGGACTATGGAATTTTCAAAAACACATCCTCACAGCCACCCATCTCCCTGTTACCTTCTCTTCCCATCCTGACCCCAGACTCACATCCTCCTCGCTTTGCCTGCTCTCACAGACATCTGCCTGGCTTGAGACTGGGTGCTTGGACACGAGGTTTACATCAGCCACATATTACAGAAATGAAAAAAAAAAAGAGAAAGAAAAGCTGCAGGCAATACATTTATCTCTATGTATGAATCTTTAATTTCACCACAAAATTACCAACGCAGTCACTGAAAGAGCTGTAGCTGGGTCCCCAGGATGTGAGCAAAGGACCCCATTTATGTAAGTCCCCAGCTTCTGCAACTGGTATATGGAGTTCCTTTGTAACAAGTCTTGTCTTCCTTCCCCAAAAACGCTATTTTGTTGTGAGAAAAAAACATTCACCTCAAAAACGAGCCCTTTAAACCCATTCTGGCCTTTCATTCCAATTTCTACTAAATGAAGCTTTACTTCTGAAGTTCATCACAAATAGGTTTTTTAGCAGACAATACTTTATGGAATTGAGAAGAAGTATTTTTTATGCAAAGAAGCAGAATGCAAATGTTATCAAAGATAAGATTTTTTTTTTTATTATTTCTGTTGAAGAAGTGCCTAAGATCTTCAAACAGGCATAAGGGCCACACAGTATTAGATAATGCACAATGGACAAATATCACAAGAATTATTCTCGCTACAGATAAGACAGAACTCAGAACACAGAGAAAGTATGCAATGGGTGAATAAAAAGATGAAGGGGCAGAGTATTTAAAGGTTAAAAAGGCAGCAGCGAAGACAGGTGCATTGAACATAGGCACAAATGAGAGGACTGAACTAAATAAAAGGGTTGGGTTTATTAAAAGTTAATTTCTCATACCTCCACAGATGATTACAGAGAAAATAACAATTTGACTAATTAGTTAATATTTGTACAGTACTTTGAATATATAAAGTGATATATAAGTTAATATAATTTCAATTAGACTGGAAATGAGATAAAATTATCAGTGCATTTATTAATATTTAATAAGTTGGCTTTCAACAACAGCAACAAGCTTTACATTTTAATTGTGTGCTTCAACACATAAAGCTAGAAGGCCCTGTGAAGTGACTACAAAGTTTTCGCACCAATCCTACCAAAAATCCACACATATTAAAAATAAACATGCACTGTTTTTTAACTAAACAGATGGTTAAATTAAGAGCTCTTGATTGGAAGATGAGTGACAGCATCCATAAGTCATGCTTTATCACTTTTTTCCTTCCAAAAAACACATTCCCCTTATGATCAGGTCATTAATTTTTATGACCTGAAGACACATCACATTTTTGTGAACCTTCTCCTAACAGCTACTCCTCCAGCACACAGCAGTGAAAGAGGAGGCAGTTTACAGGCACCTGGGCTTGGTGCTCTCCAGCTGATGACGATCAACAGGGTGAACTAATCCAGCCCCACCAGCTGCACTGCCCAGGACCAGAAAGCCCTTCTGAGGGAAGGGTTGCCACCCCTTGCTAAGGGTCTTCCCAAAACAGAAACCCAATCAGGGCTTTACTAAAGAGCATCCTCAGCCAAGCCACTGACTCACGCAGCCCTGTCCCCACCAGGCTCCTGAGCTGCCTCCACAAGGCAGCAGGAAAAGGCACGTCATGTGGGGCCACCCCTTCCCTTGCGGATTTCTGCCATGGAAGTCCGTCAGCACTGAAAGCAAACCCAGCTTCCGATGGTCTGAGCCATGTAGGTAACTGGGAACTAAATTACAGCCCACAGCAGAACCTGCAGGCTGGAAGTGTCAAGTGTTCTCTGGCCTCCTGCTTGGTTTCACTTCCAGAGCTGTCAGGGCAAAGCCATCAGCAGTCAGCTGATGAGATGATCCAACGCTGTCCATTAATGAGCATTCACCCAACTACACCCAACACGTTCACAACACACAAAGCAGCAGCAGCTCTTTACCAAATGGAGTAACTCTATCAATAATCAAAAGGAAATAAAACTGTACATCAAACTGAGAAGTAAAGGAATTTTTAAGAACACGAAACAAGTTCTCATTCATTTCGACAACATCTATTTGATGGCATTTTGAGACAAATTCTTGAAAGAAGAGGAAAAAAACGAGTGCAGAAAGAGTTATTCAAAGGTATTTTTTTTATTTGCCTTCATTAAATACTATATAGCATGCTCTTATTTGAAAAACATCAATCAAATTTATAGATTCATGATAAATAGTTGTAATTATAGCTGCCTGAAAATAATTCAGCTGTCACGTTTACCCTGTCAAAGTAAATAACGCTGTCATTTTCGTTGATGTGTGTGACTTGAGTAAACATTTCAAAGCATGAATTTTGAAGTAAGATTTTCTCGCTCGAAACAATTGCTGAAATTAATTTTCCTTCCAACTCTAATTTATTATGCTTATTTTCTTACTAAGAACAAACTCTTTAACCAAAGCCCCTTGGAGTAGATTGTGGTGTATAACTCAATAGTCATACAAAATGCAACAACTAAAACACACGACCTGTTGGCCAGAGGAAAAAATGTGGTGTTTGTACTGTTCCATCCTTATAGTTGTACCCTAAAGCATTTAAAACACTTCCAATTTATCCCTATGCCACCCATGCATAGAAAGGAAATAGCATCACTCCTGTTCCACCAATGAAGATCCGAGGTGAAAATATTTCCAAGAATTAAGAAGTGAATATTATTAATATGTATTAGGCTCAGCTGGATGTGCTTAAGATGATCCCAGTGAGGTGAAGAGAAAGAGGAAGATTTCTAAAGACAGACCTTGGTGAAACAAACATCAGTAAATACTGGTGACAGAAAAATTTCCAACTTGGGGCAACAGAAATCATGGTCCTCATGGCTGGGTCATTTTTTTACTTAGCCTATGGGAAAAGAATATGTTACAACTTTTCAAAAGTAAAATGAGGGGAACTGGGTGTCTACTTATATCATTAAAACATGGAAAATACTACTCGATCTTAAAAAAAAATAAACACACAAAAGGTACTTCAAAAATTCCCACTTTCAGGGGATTCTTCACTGAACTTATCATTAGACTCACTGTGCTGTCTTCCATTTATTAGCATTGCAACACTACCAAAAATGAACATATCAGCAAAATGTTCTGAAAAGTTCAATAATAGCTAAAGTGCAAGACTTTTCATCACTGGATTCTGAATTAATGAAAAAAAGAATCTCGTGGTAGACCGTCAGCTTTGAGAATCAATAAATTATTTTTCTGAGGACATGACAACAGTGTTAACATTTCTGATAGAGCATTTTTTTGCCTTCAACTCTTCACCTGTTAAATAGGCATAGTGCTCCTTACCATCTTTGCTAAGCATTTGAGGCCTTAACTAAGAGGCAAGTTGTTAGTACTTTAAAATCACCAGCTGAAACACACTGCACTTATTTTATTTTGTGGCACTTCTGAACAGAACCTAGTTTTCTCTGATATACATTCATTTTAGACTACACCACTGTTCAGTACTGTAAACGAAAGATAAAAGCAATAAAACTGCACTGACCTTTTCCTTAATGTGGATTCACAAACCTTGACCACCCTGATAACCTCTTTAACAGTCCGTCGGAAATCATGCATTCTTGCTGCCACCAGCAGAGCTGGAGAATGAGCAGGGAAAGTCAATATCAAAAAGAGAAAAATTTACTGAACAAAAGCAGAAAACAGTGGGATAACTATACCCTCTCTTCCTCCCTGCCTTCTGCTAAAGAGCTGTAAATGCTTATGCTCAGCTGTGTCCTTGAATACCTGACCTTACAAACTTTGCTTTCTACCCAATAAAATTAAGCCAATTGCAATTTACACCTTCAAAAATTCTATGCTTTGGGAAACCATGGTAAGCTACAGCACAAGAACATTTCATTGATCACGTTATTTTCAAAGTTATCATCTTTTTAGCAGAATTTACTGAATTCTGCCCTGAACAAAAAGACTTTCAGAGAAACACTGAATCTGCTTAAGCTGGTCTCCTCACTGCTGTCACCACTACCACTGTCTTGCTGGTGCCCAAGTGCTCTCCTGCAAGACCCTCTATGCAGATAACTAGTGCTGGCTGCAGTTTTATTGTGTGTTGATTCAAAGCACCATCTCCATTTTGAAGCATCACCCCCACCCATCGTGCAGTGGCTCAGTGTGCAGAGCAGTTTTAAGCAGGCCAAAGTGCTTCCTTACAGAGGAAACTAAACCAGAGCTCCATTTCTGGTATATGTTTTAAAGTGCTTCTCATGGGAGCATCAGGGTCTAAACTAACAACTGGTCCTTCAAACAACATGTGGCACAGACATTTAGACCAGGGAACCAAACTAAACCCAGTCCACAGTCCAACAGAAGAACTGCATATTGGATGGATGGATGGAGGGGTTCAGCACCACCTACTTCAATCTATTGATCTGTGTTTGTTCAGTCAAATTACCTGCTTGTGTGGATATAGTCCTTGTAGTGAATCAAAGAGCAGGCTGCTCTCCCATGTAGTCTAGACTCAAATTTTTAGCAATGTGCAATAAGCAAGTACTATTAACAAAAAGCAGCTAGAAATGTCAAGACAATTGCATAGTCCTGGGTTCCCAAAGGTTTGAGCTCTATTTCTCATTCAAGCATAGACATGTAAGATCTTTTAAATAAAATAAAGTGCATACGTGATCTCTGTGACTATCTACACCCTTTGTTACTCTGACCTCACTAGCTACTACCTTTTAACCTGACCCTCCCAAACCAGTAGGCTTTCTGCAAGCATCATGACAGCAATGGATCTTGGAAAAAGATGAAGAAAGAGAGAAAAATAATTTCACAAAACAGGTCAAAGAGGGCATTTCTTGCATAAGACTCTATGTAAAGACACAAATCAAAGTGCTTGCACTAATGGTGTCGTTTTAGCTGACAAAAAAACCTTTCAGCAGCAAGACCCTGCAGAGTGGGGGCAGAAAAAGCACCAGAAAGGAGCTTAAAAAAAAAAATCCAAACTGTAAGTTAAAAAGGATCTGAGCAAGTACTGTAGAAACAAGGGCAAAATGAAGTTTGAGTTTCAGAAACTGTTTCGATGAATACCTATATAAATCTGTAGGTGCCTGACAGCACAAAACTCAGAGAGCATGGATATCACCAAGGAAATGAGAAAATCCTCATCTGTTCCAGGCTTTCCCATCCACCCTGCTGTGGGGGAAGTGACACACCCAGCCTCTGCCCTACCTGCCCCGCAGAGCCCGGAGGGCCGGCGCCCGGTGTGCATCCAGTCCCGCTTCATCCTCTGCAGCAGCCTGAGAGCCGTCATGGACACCTCGTGGTTCTTATCCCCAAACTCCAGCATGTGTGCAAAACGGGGAATATATAAACACGGATCTGCAACAGAAAGTAATAACATTATTTCTAACTCTACGTTTGATTTAGGAAATGCAGTGCTCAGGCAGAACCGCGAGGCCGCTGTGCTTGGCTTGCTCCACCTCTCAGCAAATAGACTGTGCTGCTGGGCCAGATCCTCTGACCACTAAGCTTTAGAAGCACCTTTTTGGTTAGGCTGAAACAAAATAATTTCTTGCTTTGTAGATGAAAAATCTTTAAAGCACTACACAAACATTTTCCTATACGCTTTTCAGTGTCCAAGGCTGCACATGCTGACTCTGACATATGAGCAGCGTTACTGGTATCAGTGAAATCAGACCCAAAGTAAAGCATTTGCAAAAGCTTTTGCAGAATGAGAACATGACTTAGACCCCAAACTTTTAATCTCCTGCAAAGTAACAAGATAACTTGCATGCCCCATCTCAAACCTAACTACAAACTAAGCTTCAAAAAAAAATTCATTTGCCAGAAAACCCTCAGTCCCTAAGAAAAGTCAACCTTCAAAGTTAATTCCAGCTCCTTCTCAGACTCATATTCCAACAATACAAAAACACTGTTTATTACAGACAATAAGGCAGACTCTCCTTGAGTATAAATTGCTGGAACCCAATTAACATCAACAGTGCTATGACAATTTACAGCAGCCACAGATCTGCCTCCAGATGTATAAACTTATTTCAAGCGTCAGTGTTATCAGCTTCAAACTAACCAAAATATGTCAGTACACATTGTGCTTTGCCTAAACCAATTTATAATTTATCAAACAATCTTGTAAAAGCTACACTTAACACATGTTTACTCTTACTTGAGATATCAATTTCTCATTTCCTGCCAGCCTTTTATCACTTGACCGAAAATCCATGATGTACGGTAAATTGTTAACTATTAGTCTCAACTCAATTTCCTCATCTGATCCCCTATGTGGGCACTTTAACTGCTAAATTCAGCTTGAAACACTGGAAAAATCTTAGGGATTTACAACTAATCAAAGCACCAAGTTCTAACAATGAAGCCCTGTTGCTATCCATAATTACCAAGATCACACCGTAGGTGATGATGCCTGTCAGCCCCGCAGAAGCATTTAAATGAAAGCACTTATCAAGCAAGAACTTTCAACCATGTCTCCCTCAAAACTGAAGAAACTCCAGAGTGCAGTCACCTTCTAAAGATGGCCCTAAATATCAAAGGTTTAGAATAGAATAGCCAATCCCCATGATTCTAAGGAGAGTTGTTCAGTACTTACAAGTATGATTTTATAAAGCTCAACAGAAATTACCAAATCCAAATTCAACAACAACAACAAATAAAAATCCTTTCAGAAGGCTGGGGTTCAACAGGCACTTAAACTTTGCTCTACATGCTACAGGAACATGTATGATGTTACAAAGAACGCCTGGTTTGCTTTTTCATCTCTTCTTAGCCAGAGAGGGCTCAACTTCAGCTCCTATGGTCTCCAAAGCAGAGTAGAGAGCAAGGAGCAACTCAGCTCTTTCTTCGGAGATGAGTATCAGAAGCATTAACACAGGTGCTGTTTGTAGCTGTTGAGACATTTCTGCTGGCATTCATGCCCACAGGTCATTTGACAAGACATTTGCACATCGTTAATTTAAATTCTGAAGCTACCAAACACTCAGAAAATGAATATGTGGGTGGGTTGTAAATAACAAGCCTCAAAAAGGCTAAAAAAAGTAAGACTGTAAATATATAAATTCTAGGCAAGGCCTAGGTTTGCATAAACACATCCTGCATGGATGCAAACATTTGAAAAAAAAAAAATAAATAATCTTAGACGCTCTAAAGCCCAACCACCTTGCTTCCTTCCAGAGGTGGCAAACCAGCACTGGTGCAGAGAGGGTGCCTTGCTCCCAGGAGTATCCCCTTTGGCTTTGGGAGACTCCTGGGGCTGAAACCCTTCTACACAGCTGAGCAAGTTCAAGTCGGGCAAAAATCTCGTTGATTTTCCTCAAAGAGAGTGCTGGGGGCCCTGAAGCAGACCACAAGAAAAACGTTTATTTAATGTTTTAAAAAAGGAGCGTGTGATTTTCTGAAGACTTTCCCTTCTCTCCTGATCCCATTCCTGACTTGAAACCTGGGACTTTTCGAAGAACCTTGATGCCACATTAACAGGGATGCAGAAAAGCATCTCGGGCACCGTGTAGAAGACCGCTCCTCACCAAAACAGGTAACCGGGAGCGCAGCAGCAGCCGAGTCCCGCTGCTGGTCGCTCTCAGGAAAAGGGCACGGTGTGGGGTTCAGTCCCCGCCGAACGACAGCCCGTGGGACGGGCGGGAGGTCCCAGGCCGGGAGGGCGCGCACAGCCGGGGCACGGCGGCTGCGGGAAAAGGGGAGGACACCCCCGCAGCCTCCCTCGGCTTCAGTAACCCCCCTGGGGCCGTGCCCCCCGCGCCCGCAGCCGGCCAGGGCGGCGGCCCCGGCGGGGCAGCGCGGCTCCCCCGCCCGGCGGAGCGCGGTGCAGCGGCGCCCCCGCCCGGGCCGCCCGGGAACGGCGCTGCGCACCCGGGGCCGCCCGCTCCGCCCCGCCGCGCTCCCGCCGCGCTGCCCCGCGTCCCTCCGCGTCTGCTCCGCTCCGGCCGGACCGCGGGCACCGGGGCCGTGCCGAGGGACCGACCGACCGCGGAGGCACCGCGGAGCTCCCTCCCGGAGGGCTCCGGGCGCTGCGCACGTAGGCGCGGGGGGCGGTGCCGGGCGGGGGGCGGCTCTTCCCCGCCGCGCCCCCGCGCTCGCCATTGGCGCGGGCGGCCGTGACGCGCGGCGTGGCCGCTGCCTCTTAGTGCGGGAGGCGGAGGCAGGGCCCGGCAGAGCCGCGCCGAGCCGAGCTGAGCCGAGCCCGGCTGCGCAGCGTCGCATCCCTCCGCATCCCACCGCGAGGGGAGCGCCAGGGGCAGCGCCTCGTCCCGCCCGCCGCGCAGGAGCCGGGGCCGCCCCCGCGGGCAGCAGCGCCCCCGGCGCGGGTGGGAGGAGCGCGGAGGAACAGCGGCGGCCGCGGGGAGCGGAGGAAAGTTGGTGCGAGCGGCGGCGGGGCCGCCCGGGAGCGGGACTGCAGGGGAGCCGCCGCCTCGGCTCGGCCCGGCCGCCGCGGATGTGCCCCCGGCGGGCCGGGAAGGACGGAGCGGAGCGCTGGCGGCGGGGATCGGGCGGCTGGCTGCGCTTCACCCTCGCCGGGCTGCTGCACTTGGAGGATTTGTGGATTGACTTTCGCTCCTGACCCACCGCCTCGGCCGGATTCCTGGGGTTTTGTTGCTGGATTTCGTTGGTTTTTTTTTTTTTCTCCATTTTTGATTTTTTTTATTTTACTGTCCCCTTTCATCGGGGAAGGAACTGCCCGCCGGCCCCGCTCGGGTTCCCCGCTGCAGTCGTGGCAGTGCCGTGGAGGCTGGGACACCCTCGCAAGCCAAGGTGAGCGCTGGCACTGATCCGACACAGCATCACCCCTTTCCCCCCGGAAAGGTGCGTCGGGCCGGTAACCAAAGAGCGCGCACACACTCTAAAAAAAAACCAAAGGCCACTCTGCATCTAGAAGCGTACAAAATATCCTGATAGTGGGACTCGCATTTGGGATCTGTTAGTTCTCTTGCTCATGCCACTGCCCCCTGGTTGCCTCAATGGCAGGATCATGAAGTGTTTGACTTTTTTTCTTCTGCTTCCAGAGACCTTAAAGAAGTCCAAAAAGAGTGTGAGGTCAAACGGCAAGGTGCCAGGATGCTATGAGATAGTGCCCCTGTCCCTGAAGAAGAAGATGGCTGCAGAACTTTACCCTGCCAGCACCAACACTAACATTGCAAACAGCAACGCCGCCGCCGCCGCCACCGCTGCCAACAGCAAGAAAAACGCCCTGCAGCTCCAGCAGAGCGCCCAGCCGCCCCCGCCGCCCCAGCTCCAAAACCTCAACAACAACAACTTGGAGAGCGCCAACTGGCAATCCTTCCATCCCACGCTGCGGGAGAGGTAAGGGCCAGGCCCGCCGGACCCTCCCCGGGCGGGCGGGCGAGAGAGAGAGAGGCGCCCGCCCTGTGCACCTGCGCCCCGGCCGGGCGAGAGGGCAGGGATGGGCTGGAGCCGGCGGGAGGCTGGGGCACCGGGCGAGGGGCAGCCCGCGGCTAACGGGGCTTCTCCCCCCTCCCCTGCTTGCAGGAACGCGCTGATGTTCAATAACGAACTCATGGCTGACGTTCACTTCATCGTGGGCCCGCCAGGGGCATCCAAGAAAGTTCCTGCCCATAAGGTTTGTGCAGATAATTTTTTGGCTTTTAAATGCTGCCGTGCAGATTGCCTTCTACCTCTGCTTTTACAACTAGGTTGCACTTTTTTTTCCCCCCCTAATTACAGCTCTTGTCTAATCCCAGAAGTAATTCACATACACTGCAATTAAAGGGAACAGTCTAAGGCAGTGTTCTGCCTCCACTGCAGCTTGTAACTTTCCCTAAATGTAGCTCTTAGCAAAGCCAGCACGCTCAGCTGTTCCTGATCCATGTTACTGAGGCTTCTCTCTCTTTATTTTCCAGTATGTTTTGGCAGTTGGTAGCTCTGTCTTCTATGCTATGTTTTATGGCGATCTCGCAGAGGTCAAATCTGAAATCCATATACCAGATGTGGAACCTGCAGCCTTTCTAATCCTATTAAAGTAAGTGGCCTCTACAAGTCTACTAATTACATGGACAAAATCAAAGTAGCTTATAAAATATACATCTCCTAATTGGCATTGTGCAATATGCACTTATTGCTGTTTACTTAATGTGCTGACAAATACTGAATGTCAGATTCACTGCCAGCAAAGACGACTATAGATTATTTTCATGGCCTACTTCTTTTTTTCCCTAAGAAACTATTTTTTTTTCCCTGTCTAGATACATGTATAGTGATGAAATAGACCTGGAAGCTGACACAGTTCTGGCTACACTGTATGCTGCCAAGAAGTACATCGTGCCGGCCCTAGCAAAGGCTTGCGTCAATTTTTTGGAGACCAGCTTAGAAGCGAAGAACGCTTGTGTCCTGCTGTCTCAGAGCAGGCTCTTCGAGGAGCCAGAGCTGACGCAGCGCTGCTGGGAAGTGATTGATGCTCAGGCAGAAATGGCACTGAAGTCAGAGGGCTTCTGTGAGATAGATCAACAAACACTAGAGATCATTGTAACCCGGGAGGCACTCAACACCAAGGAAGTGGTAGTTTTCGAGGCTGTTCTCAACTGGGCAGAGGCTGAATGCAAAAGGCAAGGGCTGCCCGTTACGCCACGCAACAAGAGGAATGTATTAGGGAAAGCTTTGTACTTGGTGCGGATTCCAACCATGACTTTGGAAGAGTTTGCCAACGGAGCTGCCCAGTCCGACATCCTCACCCTTGAGGAAACTCACAACATATTCCTATGGTACACAGCCGCAAACAAACCCAAATTAGAGTTTCCACTGACAAAGAGAAAAGGACTCGTGCCTCAGCGGTGCCATCGGTTCCAGTCGTCTGCGTATCGCAGCAATCAGTGGAGGTACCGAGGGCGATGTGACAGTATTCAGTTTGCCGTAGACAAACGGATATTTATAGCAGGACTGGGATTGTATGGGTCGAGCTGTGGCAAAGCTGAGTACAGCGTCAAAATCGAACTGAAGCGCTTAGGCGTTGTCCTTGCTCAAAATCTGACAAAGTTTACCTCTGACGGCTCCAGCAACACCTTCTCTGTGTGGTTTGAACACCCTGTGCAGGTTGAGCAAGACACATTTTACAATGTAAGTGCTATTCTTGACGGTAACGAACTCAGTTACTTTGGACAAGAGGGAATGACTGAAGTGCAATGCGGGAAAGTGACGTTCCAGTTCCAGTGCTCCTCGGACAGTACTAATGGAACCGGAGTACAAGGAGGACAAATACCTGAGCTCATTTTCTATGCATGATGCATTTCACCTTGATTGTATTCCAATGCTGCAATGATGCACATTAAGGGATTTTTCGGTTTTACTATGAACTCTGCAGCAGTATGGAATGTTGCGCTACTTACCTATCTGCTACATCAGGCTATACAAATAAGTGAAGGAATGCTCTTGAATTTAATCTTATTTTATTTATTCATAAGCTATTTGACTTAATTATTAAGACTGCAACAAGCAGAAAAATGTTAAATTTTGCACGTACTGTGCATTTATTTTGTATATAGATAACTAACTTGCTGACTTAAACAGAATGTTCTAAACTAGAGCAGTTTAAGAATCTGTGAAATATAAAACATTTTTACTTGCCCTAAATCCTGTGTACTTGATCATTGCTGATCTTATGGCTCGTGTATGTTAATTCACGTACAGTTAACAGGGGTGATGATGACATTATGGTCTGGTCCTCGTGCATTTACACATGGCAAATACAAAGGTTCCCTTGCCTGGTAACTTAAACTATCCATCAGCAGCCTTTATTTCCCTTCAAAAAAAGGGAGCTGACATTTATGGAAGCTTGGGGTTTTCGTGTATTGCCCAAGCTGAAGACAGACAAACCATCAGTATAATCAAAGTTGATCAAAATCATCCTGTGGTTATATTTGAAAGCTTCTAATACCCCTTCACACACATCATCTGCAGTAACCTCCAGCCTGCCCAGCAAACAGCAACACTGCCACTTGCACCTGTCAAAACTGTACCCCATTTGAAAGGCTAGAGTCAAGACATACAGATGAAGCTTAATTCAGTGACAGGCTCCATCACAAATTTAGCCCAGAGCTGTAATAATGGCAGCCACCATCTAAATTTACATCCCGTCCTTACAATATTTAGCAGCAGACATTAGAGAAATAATTGCAAAATGGTCTTTAGGTTCACTCAAGAGTGCTAATTAGAAATAAGCCATCTTAAACAAAAAGTGTTGGATCTTCCCCCCCCCTTCTGCATAGTCTCATGCGCTGTCAGCAGTCATTTTATGCTAGTACTCTTAACTTTTCTTAGAGAGTGATAAAAGTAGGTGTTTTTTTTTCAAGTGTCTGACAATCATTACAGATGAGCCAATTAGAAATACCTACTGGTTTCTATAAATCTCTCTTCTTGTAATGACCTTGTAAAGAATACTCAAACAGCAGTCTAAACCAATATTTTTTCCATGTACAACAAGTACCTCTACTGCTAACATTTCTTGTTTGCCTTTTTCTAATCTGCATTAATTTTCACCTTGAAGCTGAAGCTAAGCTGCAATACAAATTCTGCCTGTTCTCTCTCAAAAAAAAAAAAAGTAATGAAAAATAAGAAGGGAACTGAATTATTGAAAACAAGAACTTTCTACCAGACAAAGGCAGCACACCAGGATAGCCAACAGCTGCCCAGGTGATGCTCAGCATGAGCTGCTGGTTCTCTTGCTGCAAAGGCAGCAGTTCAGTACCAGCTGAGTACAGCTGAAGGGGTGTGTGTGTGTGTGTGTGTGTGTTGTTCTTCAACACAGACATCTGATTCTCTCTGTACAGATTAAGGAGAGTGGGAGTAAGAGTGGGTAAAGATACAAGAAGATAATTCCTGAACAGAGGTGGATAAGAGTCACAAGACCTCACTGTAAACGCACTCTTTTAACTGGAATTGGCACAAATTCCCTTGGCTTAAAAGCCACAGCCCAGACAACAGCTTTTTTAGCCTTTTGACAGTTAAAACCCACCTTCCTATCACGGTTATGATTTCAGTGTTGACATATTAAAGTTATTCACATGTTTGGAAAAAGTTGCTCCTCATTTTCCATCAAGCCACTTGTATTTCGAGCATGGAACACCTCACCTACAGGTGATGGACAGACAGTAAATTTGGCAAATGTTTATCAAACGTTTATCAAATGTTACATCTGTGGAAGTGAAGCGTGATAGGCCTGTGCAAGCTTGCAGACACACACAGATTTGTTACACATCAGCCCATTGTCTTAGGATGGCCTAAATGACTCTCAGAAAAAGCAACAAAATTATTTGCAAAAGAAAATAGCATCTAGTTCCAAAAAAACTCTTACATAAAGCCTGTTCTCTTACATAAAGGAGAACAGGCTCTTACAGTCAGCAATGCTCTTCTGCCTGGATTGATTCCAGCTTCATTTTAAAGTTACTACTTGGATATTTAGCACACAGTACTATGTGTATATATATATACAGGCATACATACATATTTTTGTCAAGTAATCATGCAAAAAACACACTCAAATAGTCAAAAGTCAACTCATAAAAAAAATACCTATGGCTGGAGCATTTATGCAGAGTTCTCTGGCCAACAGAAGGAAAGTTTTTCCCAGCACATAGACATTCACCTATTAAAAGACAAAAAAAAATAATTATTTAAATCTTAAACCACAAATGTTTTTAATAGAACATTTATATGGAAATAAGAAAACCCCAATTTTGGGAATCCTAAACAACCTGCTTTAAAAAAATTCAATTGAAGTAATACAAGTGATATTCATAGGTATAGGATAATACTTGGTGCTTGTCAAAATCTGCACAAATTAGCATTGTAAATCAAAGCATAAATTTATCTTGAAAAAAATAAAAAAAGTTGCTCATCATGTTCTTCAGTAGGTTCAGTGCTGCTCCGTAGTATAGTTTTTCAGCTGTCACCTAAAATCATAAGGCATTAAGTAGACTTCAATATAATATCAGTATATATAAAGTGTCATTTATCTCGTAACATTACAAAACCTGAGCAAATACTCACAAGTCAGTGCAAATTTCAGCTCTGCAAGATCATCTGTAGTGGGATAATTAAGCATTGCATAAGCACACGCCAAACTTTCCACCAAATCAAGGAGTGGTGCTACATGCCCCAAGGGTTATTTGTCATCTCTTACTGTTTGGACATTGGCCCAGATCACATTAAAAACATTAGG
Organism: Pseudopipra pipra; assembly: GCF_036250125.1. Lineage (NCBI taxonomy): Eukaryota > Metazoa > Chordata > Aves > Passeriformes > Pipridae > Pseudopipra > Pseudopipra pipra. Next base: position 57,975,735 of record NC_087554.1, read on the forward strand.
AATATTAAAAAAGAATAATAAAAAAAATAGATTCAGAAAAGCTTTAAACCACATTAGTTCTGCTCAGGGTCCAGGGACAGAGCTCTGCTCCCCTCCTCTCCTTCAGTGCTGCACCCAGGAGGATGTAAACTGAGGGGAGGATACTCTGATTTGCAATTTATAGCATAGGCAACTATATTTGTATTTTACAAGTCTGAGGAAGCTTTCTTTCTCTATCTTAAGATGTGTTTTTGTGGTCAGCAAGAAAGGCAGGATATACTCCAGCTCCCTATCAGTCCCAAACATTCCCACAGAGCTCCGTGAACACCTTGCTCCCCCAAGGCATATGTAAAGGTCAAGGTTAGTATAAAAAACTCCATCCTCCTACACTCCCAACAAATAGGTTTGAGTTTTTTTTAAGGATAGTATATACTCTGTGGCTTTTATACAACAGAACTGCCCCTCTCTTTCCTATGCCTGGATAATAAAGGCGTTTACCAAGCAGTCAATTACCCAACTGAACTGCGGAACATGGTGCAAGCCTGTGGAACTAAAAAACTGTTACTAAGTATAATCTCTTTTGGTTTCATCAAAGAGCTTTGCCGACATCAGTTTAAAATCAGGCTTTCCTCCCAATTGTATATATGCTTCTACCAACCTAGCAAAAATAAATATATATATATTTAAACAACAACAAAAATAAAACCCCAAACAACTGATACATTTTCACCTAGTACTTCAAAACGTTTATGTGAAAATGTTCTTAACGTGTATTTTTCTCAAATTTAAAAAAAAAAAATTAGAAATGAGAACTTCAAAGAAATCCTCAGAATGATCACGTGCCCTGAAAGTGACTGTGCAATCAAGTACACATGATATGATGGTAATTCATTCCATATTTAGTGAAAAGTGGTGAACACCTTCCATGGTGCATCTGACCAATGGTTGGACCAGCCTAGAAGATGCGAAAGTATTCCCTGAAAATAGCAGACAACACAGAAGCACTATTCTATGGGAAGGAAGTGAACAAAATATAACCTCTGAATAAGAAGTATATTTTCTAGGAAATAAGTCACCAAGTTTCATACAGAAAAATAAGCACCTACTGAATCTGGCAATTCATACTGGAGTCTGAGAGCGTGTGACTTTCCATCAGCCACAGGTAGAACAGATATGGCTACAGCAAAGTGTCTGCAGTGTTTCAGTTGGCTTTAGACTCACTGCAAGCTCGAAATGGCTTGTTTTGACCTTTTGTCTAAAAAAATATTAACATAAAGAATGAGGGTTTGGCTGTAGTTTCAGCCTTCTAAGCTGGCCGACCAAGTTACTATAAATCTTAAACCTCATCACTTAGATTGTGTTCTGCAAGGACGATTTCACCGCACAAATCAATAAAGTTACTTCAGTGGAGCCAAGGAGATATGATGTTTCCATTAGAGGCTTCACAAACTCATCTAGTTCTTTCATTTTAGTCTAGAAAAAAAACCCCAAAACTCAAAATGAGTATTTATCCTTCTAATCTTTCTGCTTGTCACGACACCCAAATACCTGATGTTTGTCTCCATCAAACCATGTCACTCTCTAAGAAACTCCACCCAAGCAAACTTTCCGTAAATGCAATAATAAAGAACAAATAAATATGAAGAGGCATAAAGAAGAAGGGAGTTTTTTAAAGTGAAGTTCTAACAATCAAATTGAGTGCCAAATTAAATCTAAAGCAAAGACATATGCATAATAAATGTGCTCAATGACTATATATCTTTCTCTCCTTAGCCTAAGAGCCTCCTGATCCAGAGTCTATTTGAGAAGTAATACACTAAATCTAACCTGCTTTTCCACTTCACTCATATCCTCAGTGTTTTATGACTGACTTCAAGGTGTAGTCAGTGTATTTGCACAAAATAATAAATGCAAATAGAAATGGTTCATCAGGGAATTTCTTTCTTTTGATCACAAGCACATTTCTTTGTAGTTTCTGGTTACTACCAATTTAGAAAGAAAGCAAAATATACAGTGAATTACATGCTCTATATGGTCCTCCTCATGAAGCTCACACATTTCTAATGCTAGGGAAAAAAATCACAAAAAGAATGAAGAATATTTAATTGCTTTCAGTTTTCCTGGCAAATCAGCAGGGGAAAAAAAACCAAAAACAACAACTTAAGACCCTCTCAAACAATATGCTCCTCAACTTTAAAAACTGACCACATATTGACAGGTTCTGGGACATTTCTCGTAAATGAGAAATCAAAGGTGGCATAAGGCTCACCCAGGAATCTGTAATGCCATTGAGCTGCTAAAATATGATATTTAAGAACTTCTGGGTTTACTGGAAGACTGCTCATTCTCTAAAATTTTATGCCACTATCACCAATTTCAGTATTACGTGCACACACAGATCCTGCGACAGAGGAGATATCATAAACAATGGGCATGTAGAGAGGGCCTTTCTTTACTTCTCATCATTTGTATGGTTTTTTGCACTCCATTAAGCTTAGAAAATTAAGAGAATTAATTTAGAGGCCTACTTTAATTTCTAGTTCTTTCTTCATTAAGAACTTCTTATAAAAATTCATATACTCCAATCCATCAAAAGCTTAATGCTCCAAATTTAGAATCATATGACATTTGCATTTATAAAACCTAATTTTATATGAGTTCTTAGAATGGTGAATAAACAAAAATGCCCTTCTAAAACGATGTCTCTGGCTTAAACTTGAATTGGTGCAGCTTTAGAGCTTATCACATCAATTTCAGCTTCTTTTCCCCCTTAATTTAAAAGGATCCTACTGAAAAACAGTATTTCCCCAAACTCTCCCCAATCAAAACTGTCAAAGTGAAACAATGGTTTATGCACTTTCATAAGACGTTGTTCTTTTTCCGCAAATTTTCATCAGATACTAGAATTTCCTAAACTTGATGCAATCACTAGGTTTAAGCATCAACACCTGATACAACAGACAGGTGTCAACCTCTGTCAGAGGGGATACATATAGACCTGTCACTGAGTTGGTTTTTCTTTAAAAAACAAGTAGATTCTTCAGCAGGAAGACATTTTTCAGACAAAAAGTACGTGCTCACCAAGGCACTGCAAAACCCTGTTTTTACAGGAGACCTTAAGGTTCGCTAAGATGTTGTCCTTTACCAATAGTTAATTTCTGCTCTCATTATCAAACACATTATGTTAATTAAAAGGAGCATTTAGGGAAGGAATGGCTTCCAATTATTCAGTTACATCTTGACAACAAGATCCTTCTACTTGTTATGCTCTTTGCCCTTCACAGTACTTTTTGGAGACAGCCTTTTCATTTCACATCTGTCAGTCATCAGACAGATTTCAAAGGGACACTTCCAGAGGGACTCTTATCCTTTCATAATTTTCTCTTGCTTTCACATCATGTCTGATCTCTTCACAAATACCAATATACTTCCACTTCTAGAAATAACAACAAATACCTCGTTTCCAGTAACACAGGAATTCATCAGTCTAACGCCTTCCCGAATTTTAAGCTCTCTTTGGGAAAGAGGGAGTCTCTCATCCATACAATTACCGGGCCACGTTAACTTCTGGGCAGTGGCAAAAAATAAAGCTGCTACCATTGAATGAAAGAAGTTTTTGCTTGACCGTAAGTTCCATAAATTTATAAACCAATAACCCTTTTGCTATAAGCAATTTCCAAAAGGGCTTTTCAAGACCATAGTGTGGCATTCTGGAAAAGTATTACAAATGGTGACAGTGGTTAAGATATTCTGTCTTTTAGAAAGACAAAGACCGGGCAGTTGGAACACAGTGAGAATTCACACTGTGAAACATCCATGGCTGCTTGCCTAAATAATTAAGCAAGCATGAAAAGCAAATGAGTTTTTAAGGAGAGTGTCTGTTGCTGGGGAAAGAGGCACCTGTGGTTATTTGATTCATTATTAACATTTCTAGTGTAGTAATGCCTGAAGGTCCCAACCAGGTTGTTTAAATTAACTCAATCAACATGGCAATTTGCATAGGGGCAATAAAGGCAAATGCAGTCAACATGTTAATAACTTTAAATGAACAAAGAGTATTAAAAACTGAAGCAAATGAGTACAGTCTTTAAAAGAATACTCTGTTTTACCTTCCTCCATACAATAAACTGAAAATTCCTATTTTTTGGATCCATATTGCAATCAGAAGAATCAAAAGGCAACACACAAAACTACAAACATTCACCAAACCCAGCTGGTCAGGCTGTCATTCAAAAAAGACACAAATCAAAATTAAGCAGCTTCCTCTCATACTGTGCTTTAAAGAGCTGCCTTCAGTCTGGGGACTCCAAAGGGAAAGTCTCCTTTTGCTCATCACAGTCCTAGAGTTCTTCCTCCAACACCACAGCAGTACAATAAGCCATTATCATGCTATCTATGCAAGAGAGTCAAAAAGTAATGATTTCCAACAAGCATGGAGGAATCAGAGAGGCCAATGTTGCCTTTAGATGAAATAAATGAAAACAAGTGTCCAAAAAAACCTCTCAATAAAAATCCTTCTGGACGAAAAAGTACTGTTACTTGACTAGACAGACTGAAGATAAAGAAATAGGGATGAGAGTTGTGGTTTGAAGTGGAAGAGAGGCCAAAGACTGGACCAAGCAAGTACCAGTTACTGATTTTCACTTCCTGTGCACCCTCTTCCCTTACCTAGAGCTGTAGTGTAATTCAGGTTGGAATGGATCTCAGCAGGTCTCCAGCCCAACCTCCTGCTCCAAGCAGGATCAGCCACATGACAGACCGGGTTGCTCTGGATCTTGGGAAGCTTCATGGATAAAGACTTCAAAACTGTTCTGAGCAACCTGTTTCCCCACTTGGCTGTCCTCATGGTGAAAAAACTTCTTGATATCAGATAATCATCTCACTTTAATTAATTATGTCTGTTGCTGATAATTCTCCTGCTGCGCCCTCCTACAAAGAGCCTGGCTCTTCAGGCATCCAACATCTCATCAGTGAGCATCAGCCTTGTTTAACAGCAGGACACACCACAAGGCACACCAGAAATTATATTCTACTAGGCTGAAACTGGAGATCAAAGCATTGCCAACACCTCTCTCCAAAGTCTTTTATGACCACATTGCAAAGACCATGACAGTGGAACAACAGACTAAAAAAGAAACGGCCGTTTCTGAGGATGCAACAGGCAGTGTTTCACCACACCAAAGTAAAACTTCAGCCATATAATTCCCCAGGTGCAAGGAATGGGATGCTCTGAAACACAGGAACAAACCTAAATTGTTCAGAACTTGGCCAAGGCTAGACAAGCTTTACAGCTCTCCTAAACAAGCCAGGCCTGTCGCTCAGATTGGACTAACAAAAAAGCAAACAAAAGGCCTGATTACAGACCTCTCTAAGGACTATATTTGCAAGTAAAATGTAGTATCTGAAAATATAAGCAAGTACTTTCCCTGTCAGAGACTGATGACTGATCGTCCTTCCAACTCAATCAACAAGCAGCAGGACTGCTCAGCACGAGGAAGTGGTCTGGACATTTTCAGTTCATTTCAGATCATGCTTTAAAGTCCAAATGTATCAGAGGCATACTGATCTGACAACACTTCCAACAGGAGATTTCCAAGACATAGGATATATTTCACCTGAAGATAAAACAGGAAAAAAAAGTACCAAAGAAATTGCCTTTCCAATTTAAAACAAAACAAAACAAAACAAAACAAATGCATTTTGGCTTTTCCCAAGGTGACAGCAATGTTAAAACTCCAAAAACTACTGTGAAATGCAGGAGTTCTTCAGTGGAACAAGACAAACTCCCACAACCCAGTCATCAGCATAAGAGGAAAACAGATAAGACTTCTTAAACAGACTGCCATTAACAGTGAAAATTAGGCTCCTCTAATGCGAAGTTTTAGCAGCACAATACTATCTAAAAGCACATTACACTGTAGGGGACAGCTTTTTATTTTTTTTAATAATGTTAAATCCCAAACCAACTCAGTAGAGCCAGGAAGAGAGGTTGTACAACAAGTACAAACCAGAGCCTGAGAGGTCAGGCTTAGGACTTCCTCTACGCCTTTTTTTTTTTTTTTTAAATGCTAAACAGATCAGCAAGAGAAAAAGAATACAAATACAACAGGTCATTAAATACTGAGTTGCAGGTAACAGCAGATTCAGATCTTCTTCATATTACTCTTACTTCTAGCCAATACCTGTGTTGTGAGCTCCAGAGAGCTTTAGCTCTACTGGCACTTGCAAGACACTGGTTGAAGGTCACTGATGTGGAGGGTGCCCTAAGTGTGATGCAGAACGGCACAGATAAGACTGTTCCCAGCTGCAAGATGGCAAAAGGCAGCAATAAATGGCCTTCTTTCACAGGCTTTCAGTTATCTTTTTTGCTGGTAGCCAGAGTTACACAGCTTTCTTTCTGTTTTGCTTTTAGATGAAACAATACACGACAGGTTGTTATGAGGACATGGTTAAGTGGTGAACATGGTGGTGGATGATGGTTGGACTCGGTGATCTGAGATGTCTTTTCCACCTTTAGTGATTCTATGATCTTTTCCCCCTCAAATGCACTGAAACCTATTTCAGGGTGTTCAGTAATTCAGTCAGTAGCCTTCATGAAGACACTCCGTAAGGATGCTTCACTGGGTGAAGCATTTTTTTTCTTCAAAAAAATCCTGCGGTCAGATGATGAGCAGCCCTGCAGGTCCCTCACATCCCACAGCAACTGAGCTGCATCAAGGAGAACACTGAAGAAAAATCTCAACATTTGCTATTATCAGCTAAGCAAGACTTGGCGCAGGTCAGCAGTAGCTCATTTTTTAGACTTTCACATGTGATTTTTTTTGTGATGTAAAATCGACACCTTTCTCATTTTACCAAGAAAAACAGCTACCTGGACCAGTATGACATATTTTGTACAGATGAGTCTGAACAAGTTAAATATTTTGGAAATATAAAACCATTGCTACTACTACTACTGCTCACAACTTTTCTTCTTCCTTAATGACATTCATATCCCAACTTCAGGATGGGAGAGCTGTTCTTGAAAAAAAGAGGCACTTCAAGGTCAAACAGTACAACCTAATGAACTAATTCTAATAAACTAATTCTTTTTTAGGCACATAATCTGTGGGCAAAGGTTGATCTAAAGCAGAATGTACTGAAGTTTTCTGCCTGGGCCATAAATGTTTTGCCACCCAGGTGCTGTTTGGAGTTTTTTGTGTTTGTTTTTTTTTATTATTTGTTTTTATTTTTTTTGGGGGGGGGGGGCCTTGGTTTATTGTTGTGGTTTTTTTGTTTGGTTTGTGGTTTTGTTTGGGGGTTTCTGTTTGGGTTTTTTTTTAACAGACTTGGGGTGGGAGAAAAGAAAATCAAGCTAGAACCTGAAAAGCTCCTTTCTACATTCTTAAACAGGACTTTCTGGCTAGCTATACTTAACAATAACAGTTAACATTCTTGTTTGCTCAGATTCACCTTGAAGAAGCCATAAAGTAGAGCTCATCAAAAGCCTTCACATAGTTAAATGCAGATCAAGATACTGAAATCTTGAATTTTTCTCTTTCAGGAGTTGATTATTTCTCTACTACTAATGTACTCCTGCCTCTCCCATCTCCTCAGTTACCCTTCTTTAACCTTTTGGTCTTCATATGCCCCATCTCAGCATCTTTTCTGGATGGAATGTACACAGGGGAAAAGACAAATCATTCAATCTTTCTAGTCTGTTCCTGCTGACATCTTTTCTTTTTTCATCTCTTACAGATACAATACCTCTTCTTCACATTCTGTGACTATTCTTCATATTACTGTGATCGTTCTATTTCAGAATCCTCACCATGAAAAATTACTTGCATTTGAAAGGAAATGAAACTCCCATTCTACACACGCAGTATTTGGTTGTGAGTAATCAAAATAATTCAATAAGAGTTCAGAAAAGAGAAAAAAGTTACTCATTTTAAGAATTAAAGATTCATTTGATTATTGCAATTCCAGTAGATTGCTGCAAGCAATAAATAGTCTTCAGAGGGATGCCATTTACCAAGACAGCTGGGAGGACAAAAATAGATGCAACTAACCTACTCACATTGTATGTAAAACAGTTGTAACAGGGAGAATGAGGGTAAGGCAACATATGTCAGTGGAGCTTTCTATTTCCACACAGAGAGCAAGTTTGTATTTCTCTCAAAATACATTTTATAAAACATGTTTCTGTAGAGCACGAATCCATTTACACAGAATTACCTACCAAAAAGGTTATTTTTGTCTTCAACAACTGTTGTTTTAAAAATATGTAACATCTGACCCTGTGCCACTGCATTGACTCTGAAAGGATCATACTAACTCTTAGTATGTTATTGGTAGCAATAAAAGCAAGCAAATATTTTTGACTTTTAATTTTACTGAACAATTACTCAGATTTACAAACCCAGTGATTTTCTACTCAGAATTTATAGAGAAAAATTAAAACATCCTGAAGTTTAACAATTGAAAAAAAAAGTCAAATTAAAAAAAGGTACATTACCTGAAGAAGGTCACTGAGGTCAAGTAACATGTCTGTGAAGAAGTCAAGGAATATACATGCTTGTTGAATGTGACACTATTTCCTAATTTCATCAGCAAACCAAAAAAAGGGAAGAAATAAACCCAGGTTTAACTGTCAAAGAAAGCAAACATGGGTTAGGTACTTCCACGCACCACTTATGCTAACAACCAACATCCAGTTAAAAGTCTGGCTGCCCAAAAAGCCCTGCCAGCACCTGCTGAATTTACTGCACAAGTTGTCTATGTGAAGTGATGGTCTCAGGGAACAAGCCAACACCCCGTGTGACTTAAAATACTCACCATATCCTGCAGCCTAAGAAAGACCCAGTGGTAACTGGGTCCTCTACTCTGCTTTGGTCAGATCCCACCTGCAGTGCTGCATCCAGCTCTGGGGTCCCCAGGAAGGACATGGAGTGAGTTCAGAGGAGGTCACCAAGATGATTAGAGGGAAAGACCACCTCTCCTGTGAGGAAAGGTTGAGAGAATGGAGATTGTTCAGCCTGGAAAAGAGAAAGCTTCACGGTGACCTAATTTGCACCTTGCAGTACCTGAAGGGAACTTCCAGGAAAGATGGAGAAGAGCATGTACTGACAGGACAAGGGGGAATGAACTCAAACTGAAAGAGAGTAGGTGTGAATTGGATATTAGGAAGAAATTCTTTACTGTGAGGGTGGTGAGGCAATGGAATAGGTTGCCCAGAGAAGCTGTGGATGTCCCATCCCAAGTGTTCATGGTCAGGCCGGATGGGGCTTGGAGCAACCTGGTCTGGTGGAAGGTGTCCCTGCCCATGGCACGGGGTTGGAACGAGATGATCTTGAAGATCCCTTCCAACCCAAACCATTCTATTACTCTGTGATAACAAAAAAACAATAGTAGCATCAAGATAGAATACTCTTATTGCACTTGAATGTAAAGCATCATCAGTCTCCTATGACAGCTTAGGAGCCCAGGATTCCAGAAACACAGATGGAAGAGCAAACTAAGAAAACTGAAATAAGTTTCTTTTGCCCTCTTCTAGGAGGACCTGTCAAAGAGCTGTAAAGGGAAAGCTGCTTTGCCTACTCTCTTCTTCAGCCAAGCAAATCACCTGTTACCTTTGAGCTTTCACTCCCTTCATCGTATCCTGTGCTACTACAAAACATGAGGTACTCATTATGGGCACACTTGGAACACACAATAGTTAAAAAGCAAGCCAAACCACTACAAGTTCCCATTAGATTTAACTGAAAGTAAGCACACTTATAAATGCATTGTCTTAACAGTATCCAAACAGAAAAAAAAGAAAAAAAAGCAAACCCAAGCACCATGAAGCTTAAAGTGCAAAGGTAACCTCCTTGCTGCTGTAAATGAACACATGCCAGATCTCCTATCAGCTGCTCAGGTGGGGCTCACATGTTGTAAAAGGGTTCTGGTTTTATTATTAAAAGGAGTGTCAAGGTAAAGTGTGAGAGAAGGAGAGAGAGAGAGTGAAGCAGGCAAAGAAAACATGTATGCAGGGCTGTATGTGAGTTTGTGTGTATGAAGCAATGTGTTAAGAGGCCCAGTATTAAATAAAATGCAGGGACATCAGTATAGTTTGGTACCTATTGTGGTAACATAAGTATTAGTGAGTGTTTTTCTTAAGGTATGCCAGAGTAATACAGTACACATTTCTCCTCAGCATTATCAGTCGTGGAAGGAGAGTAATTCAGATAACGTAATCAGTTTATACATAAACATTTTCCTCGCTAAGAACTTTTATCCTTGAGCATTTCTACCCTTATTTTGCATTTGAAATTGTAAGAATACACTCCAAATTTGTTACAAAATTCAATACATTATGTTAATGTTATTTGGTGAAAATTAATTCCCGCATTAAAAACCACAGCGTAGCTGGATAGTTAATTAGCTGAAAACTCACTATGGCTCTGAAAAAAAAAATAAATCGAAAATCCATTATAGGTCGTATTATGCAAGAGATTAAAGTAATCTGAAATTTTAACACAGTAAGGAAATTGCAAACAAAAATCATCTGTAAAATATATAGCTTGGAAATCTACACAGAGCAATACTGAATTCAGTGCAACTTTTTTTTCGAAATTGTAAAGAGGGAGAAAAAGGAAAGACTTTTAGCAATGCAATTGCCAAGGAACCATAATAATTGTCAGCTCATCAAACAGATCTAGGAAGAAATCACTATGCCAATTTTGTGCTCAAGAAATATTATAGGTCTTAAAATGTTCTCAGCTCATTATTGACTTGAAGTGTCTGGTTATTCTGTGCCCACCCTGAGATACCTTCACCACTGAGACAAACTAAAATTATCACTTATATCTGACAGATCTCATTACAATTTAGGAGAAAAAAAACAAAACAAAAACACCAAAAGAAAAGCAGCTCATAGGTTATTGAGGCACCAAAGTGAGCAACTGAGTAGTCCTAGAGCCTGGCTGCTGTCACTGGAGGAGGATTCAGAAAGAGCATCGGTGCCAAAGGCTAATTCAGATCTAAGTTGAGCCAGAGAGCTACTTTTCTAACCAAGGCATTTCAGTTACAGTCATGAAACCTGTATACCAGAGTATTCTTCATCCCCCTCAAACTGTTAAACACACTTTGGCAGAATATCTAAACTTATTAACATAGTACAAGTGCTCAGACTTTATTACTGTAAGGAAAACAACCCCACCTTTTTGTCCAAGAAGAAACAGAAAGCACTGCATGCATTTACAGTGACACAAGATCAGAGCTAAGAAGCTGGGAACACTTGCAGGGTTCAGGCAGCTCTGAGTCAATTTAGAGCTACACTACAGATGCTTTAATATACAGTTCCTTTGCTCCTTAGAGAAGTTAGTTCAAGTGTCCATTGAAACTGCAAGCAAAGGTCACAGTAAAAATGTGGCGTTTCTGGATTTCATTTAAGGTAGCCTCCAGCAATCTCTCTCCCTGATTAGATGTGTAGCTGCTACATTAAATCAAAAGGGGAAACTTGAGTCATGCAGTAGCACTGGGTTGGCCTTTACTATGAATATTGTGGGCACGATTATCAGCAGGAAGTGGTTGTAAAAACAGGCCGTTGTTTTCAAACTCCTTTTCAGAGCTGGAACAGTTCAGGGGAACGTACAACAACAGCTGAAAACAGCAGATAATACTTAATATGTATTCAAAAATTATACAATCATAAGATAAATGTTTTCTTTGAGGCTGAAAGAAAACAATGTTCATTTTACATATGGAGACTGCTACCCACATGGAAAGGCTCTCAAAGGGATAGACAGCTACTGATATTGTAGATATACACATACAAAATAACAGGGCACAAGGGGACTTAGTTTATGAATGCACACGATTAAAAAAAAAGGAAAAGAAAAAGCAAATGCACTAACAGTTTTAACTGTTCTTCCTTTGCTATTCATTCTTTAAGCAAATTTCACCAAAGTATGCAACTGACTGCCCATCACTAGAAATATCTAAATCAAGATGATTTAGATACAGCAAAATATTAAATTCAAGGGAATCATTTCACCAACGTGATGCAAGAGGTCAGACTGAGTAGCCAGAATGCTCCCTTTCTGCCTTTATAATCCAGTAATCTGTGGATAATGTGAGAGCTCCATGAATCACAGTAATAATGATCTCATTCTCAGCACCAGAGGAAACAAAAGTTCATGATGAAATGAATAGTACCAGAAACCTAAACCCCAAAATACCAAAACAAGCATGCATTTGTGCTTCAGACAGACCTACATTTTACATATTCCAGCAAGCCTAAAGTACTAATGTGCAGCAAAATCACCTTGGGTTTCAATAGCAACATTTAGCAGGAGGCAAATCTGCCATTTGCAAAGTTATATAGAGAGATGCGGGAATAAATTGTGGAAGATGCTGCTAAAATAACAACTATCCTTTGCAATACAGTTGTTACCCCTACTATAAATAAATTTTTAAAAATATAAATCTTTATTTTAGTGCCTGACAATCTACAATAATCAGGAAACCTTCAAAGAGATTATTTCATGCTACTATGAAAAAATTCTTCCACTATGTAGGATGTCATATTTGGGAGACACAGGCATGTACAGGAAGCAGGGAGAAGACAAAGAGTCTAGTATTTATTTTATTTAGTTAGTTTTCATAAGTTACTCTCAGAATATTTTTACTTATTTTAAAGCAGCCATACCATGGAAGGAGGACTAATGCCAAGGAATCGTGACTGCAAGCCACTCAGAAGAAATTTGACATCCATAAGAGCCCTGCTGCCCATAATGAAGTGTCACCTTTTTTCACCTTAAGCTAAAATGCTGTTTCTCACAAAAACTAAAAGCAGATCCATTAAATATATAAAATATTTAAACATAAACTCACTCTCTGTACTCAACAACAGCAATTCAGCTAGCTGCAATCAGAAAAACAAAGCTTAATAGGAAAGGTGGCTGAAAAGCGAAAAAAAAATAATTCTGATGTTAAAACAAAATTTTCTCAAGTTCTAAATAAAAAGAAATATTTACAATTTCAGTTTTAAGATTCTGGATAAATTACATAAGAAATGGGAACTTCCCAGAAGGAATTTCAGTAACAAATACATGGAGATAAGACAAAAGGGAGGGTGGACAGAGAACTGGTGAAAACTATCCAGGGTGAAAAACTAGTGACAGCACTTGGCTGGCCCAGAATCCAGTTTTTGACCTTTCAGTTCAACATCCAATTCATGACCTTCCCCCATACATCACATGATTTATGATTATGACTTATCATGGTTGTACCTCTGCTGCTTTACAAACTTTCCCCATTTTAATTATCCATTAATTGAAACTGACTGACAATACTAATTGTTTAAAGTAAACGCTTCTCTTTCCAATGACACTGAACTAAAACAATTAGAAAATAATGACCAAAACCAATTCTTTTGTAGAAAACTCATTTCTGACAACTTTAGAAAGCTTTGCCTTGAGGCTTAAACCCTACAGAGCCAGTTTCCAAAGCTTCTCCAGTTTCCAATTTTGTCTGTGCAAAGAAGCCCATGTAGCACAGGCTGCACTTAAGTACACAAATAAAAACAGCATTTAGCAAATAAAACTGCTAAACATAAATGCAATTTTTATTTAAAAAATTATCTTTATTTATGTGTTGATTAATGCATGATAAAAAAGAAGTGCATTTTGGTCTCTGGGTTTTTTCCCTTCTTTGCACACAGCTGCATGGTTGTGTTTCATAAAAGCATATTATTCTAAATTCTAAAATCCCCAACTTAAGAACAAAAAGCAGTGCTGCACTCCTTCCCCAGGTCTATCAGGACGTTTCTCCAGCAGTTCCCTTTCAGCTCATGCAACCTCCCTATCCTCATAGTTAACACAAAGTTAGCAGCAGTAATTCAGCATCGTACAACCACCAGGCAGATTAAAAAGGAGACAGGCATTTCTGGCTGCATTCAGCCTGCCTGATTCCATGGCATTAACTGAAAGGGTTAGAGGTGTGGCCTTCTGGCTCACCTAAGACCTGAATTAGCCTTTTGACACCAGCTCTCCCCTCCTCTATCTCCAGCAGCTGCATACAAAATCCGGGGTGAGTGGGCTGCTGCCGGCGCCACAGCCGGTCAGGCGGGAGGGATCCAACGCCTGCGAGCTACCTCAGCCTCCAGACTCCAGTGCACGTACAGCTCTGTCTTTGCTAAATTAATGCTGCAGCTTTTCTTAATAATTGTCTTCAGAGTCGTTGCCATTTAGAGGAACATTTTCAAAAGCACGCCAGGCTGGCTGAATATGCAGCGAGCGTTCAGCCCTTCTGAAAATGCTGCCCTTGGAGAACATCCTCTTCAAAGGACTGGGGCTAGGCCATGTTCCTGGTGTTACTGACTTCAAGTGAAAAACCTGCTTTGTGGGGTATTGCCAAGTATTTACATAGTTGCATGTAAATTTATAACACAGCGCAACACAACAGAAGAAAAAAAAAGAGTAAAAAATACATTTCTTGTCTCAAAATGCTTGTACAGTCAACTCGCAATTATTCAGGGTATCAAAGGGATAAAATATGCAAAGAATATCCATACTAAGCTCCTGAAAGATAATCTAGTTAGTATATTTACTTAGGGAAAAGAAAATTTAGGCATAGAATGAAAATGTAAATATTAATTTAAAAGTTGTGAGAGACATGAGGTTAATCTTCAACCTGAATGATGTGGCCGTGTATAAATAACAGTTGGCTGTATTCAAACAACAAGAAGTCTCCAAACAAGAAACAGAGACCCCGTCCCCTGAACAGTAAATTGAACAAGTGCTCGTGAGGGAAAACAAGAGAGGTTGCTAGGAGAAGCAAGGTCTATGGAAGAACTTAAAAGAAGAGCAGGGCTGGCAGATGAGAATGGGAGAGAGGCACCAGGAAAGGAGCAAAGCTCAAGCTGCAAGGGGAAAAGAAACCAGAATAAACTGTAAAATCGCTGCAGAAAACACAAGCAGGCATGAAACACATCCAAATATCTGCACAGAATGACCATTTGATAATAAAATAGGCTTAAAAAAAAGCAGCTGGGAAGGAGGACATTGATAGTGAAGATTTAAGTAAATGTAAAGGAGTTCAGTTCTCTCTCATGTGTACAAAGGCTATAAAGGTTATGACTCTTGTACCAACAGTGAAAGAAAAGTTCACAAGAAACTCAGAGGTGCAGATTTGGAAGAACTATTCTGAGGTGACACTCCAGTATTCAGCACAGCAGCAATGCACACGTTTGGAAACGTGAAGCAGCTGGCTGAGAGAGAAGGAGCAGAGGAAAATCACTGACTGCTCAGAGGTGGCAAAGGAAAACCAGCACTGTCATGAGCCTGACACTCTGCCTTTTCAGAAAACTCCAAATGGAAGACTTTTGAAAGATGTAAAGAAATTAAAAAAGAAAAATATCCCTACCCTAAGTAGTTTGATTCTAGTCCATTACCACCCCCTTCCCTGGGCTGCCACTTGTGCAGTAACGTGGCAAACCAGCCGAAGGAACTGCCTGAAAAAAATATTTTTTCTTTTCTTTTTTTTTGCCTGTTTTCAGCTGGATTAACTCCCCAGTTCTCATGTAACTGCACAAACACCTGGGCTGATAGAAGGCAGGGGATGGACTGGGGGAGGACTGAGCAGGCAAGGGCAAAGCAAGATAACTTCTTTCTGAAGCCGCGCCAGCTCTCACTGGCTTAAAGCATTCATCAAAACTAGAGCCCGAGACAATCTCTCAGTCACCCATCCCACCTTCTCAAATTTCTCTTTAAAGTTTGCAGAGTTTTCCCCAGCTTGCTCCAAAACACAAAGACCTACCTTATCTGAAAGACAAACCTTAAAACAAATAAGGAACAAAGCCTGCAGAGTAACTGCTTTATAGTAACCCAAAATCTTTCAAAACTGATTACAGTTGTTTTAAGTACATACACAGTTCCTTGTGTGAGGCTTCATCACAGCACTGCTCTGGTTTTACCCACAGTAAACACTCAGTTATACTTTTTGAAAGAACTAGCATTACAGTGCTCAATTAAACCAGAATAAAACCAAATCTGTGGACACAGAGTGTCCTACATTTCCCATGCCAGAAGCCAAGTATTACATCTTTGCTTTCATACCCATACTGAGGCTAATGCACTGGTATTAGCACTTGCTCCTTGGAGAATTATCTCAGCAGACCTTTTCTGGGGCGGGAGAGCGGCAGCTGCTGTCCCAGCACTGGGACACGGCAGAGTTTGCACAGAAACTCAGATGCTGCTTTCCTGCCTGTATCAGTGGAGCTGATTTACCCATGCATAGCCATTATCTAATATCACACACGTACAACACTGTCACTCGTTTAGCAAAAAATTTGTGACACTAGAGCCTTTGTTTTAAGGGAAAATAGGGCTTCAAAAGGAATGAATTGCATCCCTGCCCTTCTGAGGCAGCTGACTCCTTAATGGCCTTTGGTGGGAAGTACAACAATTGGATGTGTTAAATTTCCCACTCTCAAAGGCCTTTAAGAGAGTCATCTCAGCACATGTCACCTAACACCATGACAGAACAAACCCTTCTGTATCAGATGCCCGGGGGCACCTGCAGGAACCTATTTCATTACCTGGACTGCACCAAAGGGAGCCTTGTATTCTGAAAGGGGGCACTACAGGAATACCTTTGCCCCTGATGGTCTATTCCTGCTGATCAGAAAACCTCACCCAAACAGGCAGGAGAGCTCTCTGCATTCCCACCCTGCCTCACACCCACAGCACTCCATTGGAAAAAGAGCAGGTGGAATGGCTCCATGGATGCGTCTGGCTCTCTCCCGGGGAACGGATGGAGCAACGCTTCCACAGATGCTACCAAACTGTTAATTACTACTCTTGTAGTAATCAAAGCAAGTTTGTTTAAAAGCATTACAGTAACTCACAGTAGCTTCCCCAATCACCTGTGTTTGTTACAGAACATAAACGCAGCACGGAGCTGAAAACTGGTCTCTCAGGACTAGTTTATCAGCACTGCTTGGAAGTCAGGATGACACGCCACTTTCACACTGGCTGAACTCCTCAAAGCAGTCTGGTTTAGATATTTTTAATAAAATGAATAGGAAAACATGGAGCTACACTGATGTGCTGCATAGGTGAATTAAAAAATCCTCAACCCATGCTTTCACCTTGAGAAATGCCTGCACTAAATATAAAAAAGATTCCTACATGTTCATTGAAGCAGAAACCTACGTAAGCCATAACAGCACAGAGGTATACTAAATTTGGGGTTTATACTGAATTTGGGTTTTATTAAATAAAGTTATACTATCTAAACTGGGCTTGCCTTATGGTTCATAAATAGTAGCTTATCCCAAATGAGTTATTAATAAAGCATTTTACCAAATTATAGAATAATGCATCTTGCACTTTAAAGTACCACTGGCAAAGTGTTCAAAGGGGGTTTATTTGGCAGTACAGAAGTAGAAAACTCACATTACCCCCTTGGACAGTTACCCAGGTATCTTGGGATATGAACAGACAGAAGCAACTGAGTTAGCATGTCTGAATTTACCAACCTGTGGACAAGATGCAATATACAAACATGTCTTCACTTCTACTTCCCAGCAATGCACAAGGGAGATATTGCCTTTAGCTGTCATTGGCAGGGTGAGAAGATACTTGCTTAAAAAGAACTAAAAAAAAAAAAAAAAAAAAAAGAACTGCAATAGCTTTTCTAACTTTCAAAATATCAAATACTAATTTTAAACACCTTTCAGGGCAAGGGACATTTCATCGTACCTTAAAATTAATACAATTCTCAACACGACACATTCCCCGTCAAGGACATAATATACTGGATTTTAAAGTTAAAACAAATTTATGTCTTAAAAAGTAGTCTCTAGAACCAGATTAAATTTGGTCCTTGAACAAGCCTAAAAAAACAGGTGGAGGGAGGAGCTTGCATTGCACAGAAGAAAGACAACAAATCTGAAGCATTAAAGGCAGCTAACTTTTCAGACAGTTCAATTACGAGAATAAATCTTTGAGATGATCTATTAAGCAGGGAAAATAAAGTCACAGGCATTTGATACACTTTGTATTTCATCTACACAAAAGGATGGGAAACAAATGATTCCCTTTGGGAATCTGTTTTTCCCAAGAAACTGAAAGGCGTAGCCCAGAGGGACTCTCAGCTGTGCCTCAGGACACTGGATTTCTGTTTCCATTTGTGCCACTGCCCGACAAAAAACATTCCATCCTTTATCATGTTTTTATAATGAAGACAACAGTTTCCCCTTCCTTAGTAAAATGCTCTGAAATATTCTGATTATCTTACTATTATAACAGACATTTTGACTCTGAGGTTCCCAAGTGTCTCCAAAAGATCAGAGAAACAATCTTCCAAATGTATTTCAGCTATAATATCCTAGTAGACAACTTAACTTTATGGTCAACAATTATTTTTCAGACCATCTCCCCGCCTTTGAAAGACCCAAGCTACATCCTGTCTAAATGCAACATCCTGTTCTAACTAGTGAGTTTATGATATGCAAATCAACATAGAAATTTGTCCCCCTGTGCAAAACATGCAAAAAGAGCTTAAGAGTTGAGAGACATCCTCAGCTCCTTATAGTAAAAAGAGATCCAAGAGATATCACAGACTGAGCCCTTCCTTTCAAGCATGACAGTCCTAATGTTCATGCCTCTATTATCCAACACATACAGCTAGGCTCCTCCTATAAGAACTTTAAAATCCTTTGTTCAGGTTAATATTTAATTACATTTTGCACCAATTTGCTCTAAAATCACTTTGTAAATAGACATATCAATTCTCATTGTTAAAAAAAGATAAAGCAAGTGTCAAGTCCTTTGTTATAGGTTACTCATCTTTATGAAAGGATCCTTAAGGAATAAAAGGAAAACCCTTTACTGGGGCAAGGTGTGTGGGGAGAGAGGGTAGGAAGGGGCTAGAATACACATACCAATATCCTACTGAAAACTCAGGTATTCAGTAAGCAATCTGGTGCAATTCACTTGTCACAGATACTGCAATTCTGTTGGCATTACTGTCAATATTTATTTTACTTAGGTAGGAACTCAAAAAAGCATTCCAAAACAATGCTGCACAGCATCAGTCAGTGAACAAACTGAAACTAATTTACTTGCAAATGGCATTTCTCACGTTCTTAAAAGTTAACAACTTTCATTAGATGGCTTTAATCAAGATGGAAAATGTGGTATTTTCCTGAAGTGTCATTTTAAACTTTTATCCCTGTATTATCTTCTTTTGAATGCCGTAGCAATGGCAAGCACTTATCTCACGTCTCTCTTACAGCACAGAGACTTCTCTGTCATTATCAGTTTTTAAGAAGCTGTAAACTTATCTCAGCTGCTGGAATTCTTCATGAGAGAAAGCAAAAAACAAGCCAGTAATGATGTACATATCATCTGCCTCTGGGAAAATAAAAACTGCCAGTGATATGCTGGGAAAGATCTCCTTAGACGCCTTTCACACAGCCTTGCAGTAGTTTTATTGTAACCTAGCAGTGTAATTGCAAATAACATTCTCCAGTATGCTGAAGGCAAGCTCCTAAAATACAGCTCTGTTCTGAACAACAACTGAGAATGCTATTGTGAGTCTCATGTTTACAGCTGCTCACTGATTGTGTCATATTTGCAAAGCTTTCAAGAAAAATGATAACTTTTTTCCCACCACTGAGATTTATACATTCAGCCTAGAATTTTGCCTAACAAGTTCAAGGCAATACCAGGAGCCAGTGAGCCTGCAGAACTCGCTCCTCTTCCCAATTTTAGCTTAAAATTGCAAGGGGTTTAGCCAATATACCTTGAAAAGTATATTCCAGGGCCTTAGCAAAATTAAACAGAAGAGTAATATGTAAAACAGGGCTGCTACATTATGGGAGGCAGCAGTAAGAGGTAGAGATCCACATGGGACACAAACATATCAACACTGGATAAAGAAGTCGTTTTGCTTCCCTTCTGTGCCTCAGTTTCTCCAGTCAGAAGACGAGGACTGCAATACTCAACTGCTCCATAAAATGCCATAAATTCTACACCTCCATCACCAGGAGACTGAGCTGGGAGGAAGCAAATTGGAGTTACAGTCCTGCTGCCACAACTGTTTACATATCAAGTCAATAGAATCATATATAATAAACATAGTAGTAAGAAAGGAAATACACAGGAATATCCTCAGAGGAAGAAACTGAACTAGGCATACACCCTCTCTAAGCCTGGCCATTCACCTACAAAAGCTTCCACTTGTTTGCCTTTCTCCTGGCCCCACAGCTCTTGCATTTCAGACTGCACAGCAACAACAGCTTCAAAAGCAGAACAGGCAGGATCTTGCCCTGACTACCCTCTCAGCTTTTAACTCCCCTTATGGAAGCGAATCTGGGGTCTGTGCAAGTCGGGAAGAGCGTTTAGTCACCACTCCTTTAAAAAAACCTTTAAATTAAATCAATGAGCACCTGTCGTGTTGCCCATTACAAAGACAGATCGCTCTGGACTCTGGGCAAAGAGAAATTCTTCATCCAGAGCACAAGCCAAAAAAACTGCCCTGTGGACTGACAGTTCAGCTGCACCCTTGTGCAAAGTGGCATCCCAACCAACACCAGCTCAGGGCCACTGGCACTGCAGTGGATGCTGCTCATCCTGACTTCAGCAAAGCTGAACACATGGTTTGCCACCGTGCTCTTAAAGCCAAGTTGTTGAGACATCATGGCCTGGCTTGCTGGCCTAGAAGACAAGCATAAAATTGGCTGGACTGCCAGGTTTGAAGGGCTGTGACTAATAGTACAAAGTCCAACTAGCAGAGAGTAACTGCAGGTGTCTCTCGGGGTCAGCACTGTCTCCAAGAGCATCGAGGCATCGAGGCAGAGGCTCCCTGGGCAGCTCTGCAGGTGGCACCAATCTGGGGGAGCAGTCCTGTGTCAGAAGGTGGGGCTGCCACTCTGAGGGATCTCAGAAGGTTGGAGAACCAGGCTAACATCTGTCTTTGAACTTCTTGAAAAGCCTCACGCACTTGACAGAGAACAGGCTGGGACTGACCAGGCAAGGAGCAGCTTTTGCACAAAGGAGGTGGAGGTCTCCATGGAAAAGGGTGTATGTATCACACCTTCTCTGGCTGCTGGATAGCTGGTGGACAATGCTCTGCATTCTCTTTCCTCCCATCCTAGAACCTCTCAGCAGGAAGGACGGTTGTAGTGAAACACTTCTCTCAAGCTACATTTCTTTAAAGCTTCTTTTTCTGAAGCTGTCCTCATGTTCTGACCTCTCAGCCAACAGTCCTGGGTCCTGATTGTGCTCTCAACTTCTCCTGCTGAAACAGGAGAAAAGTGACCAGTTCACAGCTCTGCTGGGAGAGCTGCCAACATGATCAGCAGAAACCAAGGACTGGAGCATTCTCCTGTTTCACCATTGAATGACTGTGAGAAACACCCCAGACACTGAAGTCACCCATTCAAAGTCTGAGGAATGAGTACAGCAGCAGTCAATACTTGAGTTGCTTTCCTCTGCCACAGTAAAAGCTTAGAGTCTACGTGGATGATAATAAATATTAAGCTGAACATTGACAAAAATATTTTTCAACTGAAAAACTATAATCTGAATATGCGCTGGAAATAATTATTGGCAATGAACTGGGTCCTCCAGATGTGACAAGAATGCAGTGATTTGGGAGTCCCTCAGAGGGACTCTGCAGCACAGATGCAGTCCATCTGGTGCACTCTCTAGAAGACTGATCCTTTAAGGACCAGAAATTTTCAAATAAAGAAGAAAATTCAACCTGAATTCTGCAGAAGTTAACAGTACTCAGGTGAGAAAACCAAACTTTCAACTCCAGACAAGAATAGAATAGAATGTTCTCTGATTCCAGGTACCAAGTGAGAGGCAGCAGCTGAAAACTCCCAATGTCTCTTTAAAAGAAGACTTCTTCAGTAATGACTAAAAATTATTTTACATTTCTTTCCTCATTTCCCTGGAGGTCAGGGATGGTCTAGTGGCAATTTCAATGGCAAATTTCAAAATAAATGGTCTCAATTCAGACGGCCCAGCTCTTTTGTCCAACAGCAAAAGTCACAGAAAAGCATTTATAATCTCACAGCCTTTGGAGCTGAACAGGCATAACTTCATTACTCTGAAGCCATGGATTCATTAGGGAGGAGAAAAAAGTGTATTTTTAATGCAACTAGAAGGGGGCAAAAGCCTCGGAAAGTGAGGACACATTGGTGCTTTCTCAGAAACAAGCAGGTTCAGGTAACCTCTCAAATTTTCTGCAGTCTGACTTGAAACACCAGCTCATTGTTTGTCCCAGAGTAGTGCCACACATTACACTACCTGAAATGACAATAACAACTTTGTTTCCCCTTGGAAACTGCAAGGCCACTACAAGAACAATGAAAAGTTAAAAGGACCAATTGCAGAAGGAAAAATACTGTAAAACAGATAAATTGAGAATTCTTCCTGACAATAAGACAGAGGCAATGTTTGGGGTTCTGGTTTTTATTTAATAAAGGCTTTCCCATTTCTGTTAGTACTAACAGAATGTCATGTTGCTGAATAAGCAGTTTTACTGCATATAAAAACCTGCAGTTTTCATATTAAAAAGATCATAGCCTATTGTAAGTTACACACTATTTTTTGTTCACACTAAAACGCTTTTATTTTCAGTCTATATATTTTCCCTCTTTCAAAATTTGCTTTCTGTCATGACATATGACAACTTAAAATATATTGTTCACTATTCCTCCTTGCTTACCAATACAAAAGGAATCTGAAGAGCATTCCAATTTCTACTCCCTGTCAAGGCATAAGCCAAGACTTTATTTTTGGCAGACAAGCTGCTCCTTCATTGAAGAAACAGCTATATATCTCCATTTAAAAATACTGATTAGCAAATCTCATAGCACTTTACCAACACATGCAGTCAAAACATCACTGAGACTACTGTGTTTCTCTCAAACTGGAAGGATGTTGAAAACTTAAATGATTCGCTTACAGTTGATCTAAAGATGAGAGCTCCGCAATTTATGTTTTATTGTCAAATGTTTAAAGGATTAAATCTAAATAAAATACACAATACACAGGCTTCAAAGCACATGTTATCTCCAACATCTTAATTCCAATTAGCAAGTCAAAATAAAGAAGACATGGGGAACATCTGGCTTCAAAAGCAAAGCTCTGGAAGAAATCAAGATTTTGGTTGTTTTGGGTCTCATTTAAGGCTGCTATTTTCCCAGACTGCTGAAACTGGATAAGATGGAAAGATTATTCTCTCTCTCAAAGAGGGGAAAATAGCAGACATACCACCATGTGATTGAGTATTACATCATTCATACTTACAACAATACTGAGCCAGTCTGGCAGTTAAACTTAAAAGACATTTTCTTTTGCCTTCGAGGAAGGACACGGACTTGCTGTAAAGGCAGACTAACAGGGAAAAGGTTAGAAAAGGCTCAGCTCACAATTTTACTTGGCATGAGATTACAAAACGCTAAAAATCTCTCATTGAAAAGCATTTCCAGTTTGAGGTTTGTGTACGAACACTACGTCATGCAAACAAAATCCCAGTGAGAAACATCTAAAGAAAATAAGAGAGCTCTTCAGATGTACTTTCACCAGAATTTAAAAGGCTTATACTTTATTAGGATGTGAGAAATCACTATCAAGACCACTTTCAAGATATGAGGTCAGGCCAGGTGTGAGAATGAATCCTGATTTTACAAAACAAATTTGATGGGTAATATTGTTTCTCTGATATACCTTCACTTTGTTCTTATGACATCAAAAACTGCAAGACAGAAAAAGCTGCATAAGACTTAAGAATATGATGAACATGGACACAATTTGTGAAGACCTCAAGCTAAAATATTTGCAGATAGCAAGCACAGAAGGGCTTATAGGTCTCAACGCACTGGCTTTTGTTCACCCTATTTTGCATTACTGATCTTAATTAATCTAATAATATGAATTTGTGTTCTAAGGCAGCGTTCTTACTGCATTAAAATTCAAATACACAATCTTCTACTTTAATGAAGGAGAGCATTTAATTTTCTAATTGACTTCTAAAGTATTAAAATGCATAAAATATTAGTGATGGCTACAACCAGGAATATTTTCAGTGATTGGATCAAAAACATCAACCATAATTCATCATCTTTGCTATCAGGATTTATTTAAACAAAGCATCAGGTAACGCTTTTTGTCTTTTCTTTCTTCTTTTTTTTCTTTTCTTAAGAGGGGGGTGGGGATGCAGGGAAGGAAGGGGAAGCGGCTCCTCCACATCCCAGAGCATATCCCGCATATCCTCTGACAAAAGCAAGAATGTGCTACACAATGACCGGCTGTACCACACTGGTTTTTATTTTGCTGGTGTTAGCAACATATTAGCTCCCATCAGCCCAAAACACCACCCAGTTATAATGCTGGTTTTGCTGACATAAGCCCCAAAATTCAGATGCACAGATAAACCTCCGTATTAAGCAGAGAGCCAACCTAATTATTTCCTCTTTCAAACAAGCTTTAAGAAGATTGTTAAATATTTATTTTCACAAGCATGCAAGGATTGCTGAAGGTCAAAGACATGAGAGGTGTGATCCCTTCCTTATCATCCCTCCTTTGTATTTATTTCCCTGGAAGGAGGCCTCTCTGCCATCACATTTCCCTCCTCTCATCCATCACCCAGAACTCATCCTGATGTTGTTCCCATCGTTATCCCCCATGTCTCTGCCACCACGTTTCAAGCTTCACCCCCTCTCAGTGCTGCCACTGAGGGCTGTCCCTCATATTTTTAATCTGGTATTACTGATGCCTTTGTAGCTCTCCAGGTCCCTGCTTCTGGTTCTTGTTTCACCTTTGCCATGAGAATGTCTCATCACTTCAGACACCCCAAACTGCAACCTAATGACTAAGAGGACGGACCATGCAATTAATTTCATTAATTATTATTTTTATGCATGCAATAACAGACCACTATTGCATTCATTAGAAATCTGGCTCAGATACTTCTGCTGTAAGTCCTTCTGGGTTACACAAGGCCCGACATGGTGATGGAGCACAGGGTTGCCAAACAATAAACACTTCTCCTTGAATTACCCATCATGTAATTCAAGCCCACAGCAACAAAGGCTTCAGTGGATCCAATCCAGAAGCCTACAGAGTAAGGCCTGTCCCTTCATTTCAAAGGGTTAGGGTGATGCCTGTTTTTGTCCCAACACAGAAAGGTATAATGGGCAAGGGCAAAGGATCTCCAGAATTATAACAGTGTAGGTGTAGCAGTTCTATTGACTGCAAACCCCAGGGTTTCCAGCAGTCATAGAATATCCAGAGTTTGAAGGGACCCACGAGGATCACTGAAGTCCAACATCTGGCCCTGTGCAGGACACCCCAAGAGTCACACCATGTGCCTGAGAGCACTGTCCAAACACTTCTTGAACTCTGTCAGGCTTGGTGCTGTGACCACTTCCATGTTCCAGTGCCCAACCACCCTCTGGGTGAAGAACCTTTCCCTACCATTCAACCTAAACCTCCCCTGACACAAGTTCAGGCCATTCCCTCAGGTCCTGTCACTGGTCACCACAGAGAAGAGATCAGTGCCTGCCCCTCCTCTTCCCCTGAGGAGGAAGTTGTAACTGCAGTGAGGTCTCCCCTCAGTCTCCTCCAGGCTGCAAGTACCCTCAGCCGCTCCTCATACGGTTTCCCCTCAATGTCCTTCACCATCCTCATTGCCCTCCTTTGGACACTCTCCAAGAGCTTTATATCTTTTTTATATTGTGGCACCCAAAACTGCACACAGGACTCAAGGTGAGGCCATACCAGTGCAGAGCAGAGCAGTCATACCCATCGATGTGCTTGACAAAGAATTGTCCAGAGACTTGAAACACTCTGCTCTGCAAAGCAATGAAGTATTTCTGCAGACAGACTTCAGAAGAGGATTATTTTGACCTTTACTGTTCAAAATTTCCCTTTAATGAGGAAAAACAAAGCTATCAAAACCAGCCAAAATCTGTAATCTTGCTAGGCCATCTTGTGACCTTGTCCCCCTCTCTATCTCTGCAGATGCTTTGTTTAATGCTGCATTATGGAAAAGCTGACAGTCTGAGCCACCTGCTGGGTACCAACATCCTGAAAGGAAAAAGTTGGTCACCCCTCTACACAAAAGCTGGGGAGAATTTCGTCAGCGAATTCAATGGGGCATGATCAGGTCTCCCCTTCCCAGCACCAGAGGTCAAGTTCTATTTTATCCTGAGTTAGTAACAAGTGAACAGAAAAGCAGATTTTCAGAGTGTGCAGTTCTTAAACAAAACATTAGCCTGAACACACACACATACACACAAAATTACAGTCCTCCTGCTTCTTTTGGATGATATATTTAGAAATCCTATTAGCTGGAGAGATCAACATTCTTATCTGAATTTCCAGGATGCTGTAACATGCGAAATTAGAGCAGCTCTCTTAAGTGGGTCAATTATCACTACTGCACTTACAGCAGCTTTTCCCCTCCCTCCCTGCAGCATCCATAATGGGCATTTAGCACAAGGATTTAAACAGTCAGATGTTGAGTTGACACACACCACAATGTAAAGTTCCCTTCCCCTTTTGTATTTTCAGAATCTTAAAGGAACAAAGAAAATCACCCAAGTACAGAATCTCCACATTAAAATTACAGTTTCCCAGTGGAAAGCTTCGATGACTTCCAGAGCAGGGCACCCTGCAGGATAATACCAGTCAGCAATCACACTCACTGTTTTCCTGCCACATCTGAGTCATGCACAATGAAGGTTTATGGCTTCCCCCACCCCCCCTCCCACAAAGGACAAGAGGAGACCCTGACAGCCACTAACCATCTCCCCAGCCCTGTCCCCCAGGGTGCAGGGCCACACAACCAGTTTAAAATGCTTCAGGCTATTTTCTACTCCAGAGAGAATTCTCTTTAGAAGACACTGCAAACCACCAGACACAAGTGGAACCACTCAAGTACTCCAGCACCACTTCAGGCACCAGAAAGACATCCAGAGCAGACTGAGATATGGCACAGGATCTGGGGAAACACAGGCTCTTCTGCAATACAGCTGGAGGCCAGGTGAGACACCTGGGAGTGACACGGCCCCGGGTTCCCCTGCCTTGCCCATCCATGAGCACTGGGCAGCAGCCAGGAGCAGCCCTGGCAGTGAGGGGATGCAGCAGGGAAGAGAACGGAGCCACGCAACGGAGCAAACAACGTCAACAAGCACATGGAAAGGAAAATTTACTTTCCCACCAACTGGAAACACAAAACACCTCATTCTCTCAGCACCACACTTGCTTTATACGTATCTCTTTATAGGGAAAAAATGTGTAAGGCATTACTGAGAGGGAAAGATATGATTCTCCCTCATTCCATGGAAAGGGAGACTGGATATGTAGGCTTTAGGTCATGAGCCCTGCTGTTGAAATCCAGCAGTCCCAGCCCTGGCTGGAGGAGGGCGTGGTGGGGAGAAATTAAGGTGCAGAAATTTAATTTCTATTGCTGTCCCTGGCTGCCCTCTTCCCTGCATCTCCAGTATTTTCTCCTGTGGTACCAAATAGGAATGATCACACAAGCCAAGCATTACCAAACACCTAACTCTTTGGAAATCGATGCAAATAACATGGGGCAACAACAGCCACACCCTATTTAAGGCAGCAATTTTTTATTAAGAGATTGAAACTCTTCCAGCTAAAATCTATCCACTCAAAAACACAGCAATTTTAAAACTTCATTTTGAAATTAAGTGGACAAGGCTTTTCCAAGACTTCAAGTCCAAGCAAATGCTTCATCGGGAAGCATTTTTTTACCAAGAGTGTGGTCAAACACTGGAACAGGTTTCCTCAAGAGATGGTTGATGCCCCCAGCCTGTCAGTGTCTAAGAAGCATTTGGACACTGCCCTTAACAACATGCTGTAACTTTTGGTCATTCCTGAATTGGTCAAGCAGTTGGACTGGATGATTGTTGTAGGTCCCTCCCAATTGAATATATTCTGTTCAACTTTGTATGAAGTTGATCTTGGCATCCTTTACCTCACACCGAAACAAAATTATTGAAACAAACTTGCCTTAGTAAACATTATATGTATTTTAACTACACAATTTAAAATCCATTTTTATTCTCTTATCTCCTTGTCATACTCAACATATTTTCAATGAAACAGTAGTTAATAAAAAAAAGTAAAAGGTCAGCTACTAAAGAGAAAGTCCTTAACCAAAGAGAAATAGAAGATGGTTTTATAAACCTCCCTAGCCACAGCTCTGAAATTTTCTTGATTAAAGCCTCATTTCAAAAGTTAACTTTTTAATCAGTAACACTAGGCCTGCTGGCTCCAGGAAGTTTTAGTGGAGGTCAAAAGATTGCTGGAGATCTAATTTTTCATTTCTAATAAAAAAGGAAGTCTTGCCCTTTTCCTTGCAAAGACAGACCTTGAAGTGTTAGTAGAGAAACAAAGAATGTATCCACCAAAGGTTCTCATGGCAAGGCTATACAAAGCTTCCCAGGACACCATGGCAGCCAACAGAGCCTCCTAATGCTCGAGAGGGAATTAGCTGAACTTCTCCTGCAAAGACCAACACAGCAGAAAAGCACAGTAGCTGCTGCCTAACCAAGGATTAAAGAGACCAGTTCCTTATTCCATCACAGATTTTCTGGGTAACTCTGAATGTGTCACTTAGCCTCAGTCCTGTACCTGGAAATGAAGATAAATACTCTCAGCTTCCCTTACTGTGACATGAAAATAAACACATTAAACCAGGAGACTTTCAAATAGCTTGGCAATAAAGTACAAGTACTGCAGACAGATAGGAAATAACAAAGTGCTGCCCCATTCAGATGCCCTTTTTTTTTTCCAAAACCTTCTTGCCTGCTGGGATCCGGCAATGCCTTCATGATCTTCCCTCAAACAAAAGGGAGGTTCACAGGGCAGAGGAAGTCAGGGAGGAAAAGGGCCTTTTACTTTCCCACCCAGAGCAAGTTTACATCTGAAAGACTTCCAGGCACCAAACGTTCTCCTGACAGCCTTCTGCTCCCAACGCCCATATTTAAGGTTATTTTTCTTAGACGTTTAGAAGAGATGTTCTTTTGCAAGCAGCTCAGAAGAGGAGCCTCACTTGGCTGCCTTGGCCTGACCCTGGGAGGATCCCACCTCTGTCCTTCGACTCCTCACAAAGCCACTGAAGATCATCTGAGTCACTCAGCCTCAGACTCAGGAGGCTGCACAGCCCCAGGTGGAGGGAAGGGCTCAGCAAGCCCCTCCAGCACTGAGACTGATGAGCTTTACTGGAGGGGGGGGGAAACCTGCCCTGAATTTACCTCCAGAGGCAAACAGAGGGATATTTACACAGGATAGCTGGTGAAGGAACGTTGCAGGGACTTTTCTCATGTGGAAAAGGTTTTATTTACTGTGCTCTAACAAGACAGGATTTGGTTTACAACTAAGGGTGCATTTTTCAGAGAGCTTCAAAGAAAAATAATAAATAAATAAATAAGGTGCATGTGTGTGGGATAAAAGACATTTACCATGTAAAATGCTGCTATAAAAGACCCCAGGTGGTAATGCTGGAAAATATTACACAGAATAGTGGAGAGTTGTACAGTTTTTCTAACAGTTGTGTATAGTAAAAGGATTACAAACAGAATGAAATGTTCCTTGATTAAAACAAACTGATATCCCACCTGGAAAATCCTGGCCAGGCTCTCATTGTTCCTGAGTGACCCTGGGGCAGCCACAGGTTACAGCTGAGCCCATAAGTCACTCAAACACCCTGCCTGGCTCTTCCCAAGTTCTCTCTCTTGGGAATGGCGGGACCAGCTAAAGAGCCCTTTGTTTCCATTCAAACATATGTAGGTGTGGAAAAGATGTTCAAAACATTAAAGAGAAACAACTGAGGACTGTTACTATTCCAAGAAACAAATTAAAATCCAGAGTCTGAAATGCTGGGAGTGCTGGCAGTGCCAGAGGAAGTCAGACATCACTGGAAATGCTCAGCACTGCTCAGTCCCTGCGAGGGGGACAACAGGTTCAACAGGTTCCATCAAACCTGAGGATTTTAAAAATCACTATCTCCCTCAGATGTATTTTTTTCATTATATCTTTACTTCTGACACTGATAATATAGACACTTTCTAAAAAGGGAATAATAAATCAAAATTTTTATAGGTAACTCATCAAAATGATGGAACACCTCCCCAGTTCACCTAATGGTTTGTAAGCCGTTCTCCCTCGAAACCATTAACACTGACAAGTAATATAAGAAGGCAAATGAAAAGCTATGCCAAAGTTGCTGCATTGTGGGGTTTTGTGTCACATAAACTAATAAAAACCATAAACTGATATAAATCAATTCACATCTCAAATAACAGATATAAAACTTTCTAACGGTCTGTAAGTAAAAGACGCACTTTGGACAAACCAACTTTTATGGTCTCTTTAAGTTCCAGAACCACTTTTTCAGATCAAAAAAATTTGCGTTACCAGAATATTTTGCATTTTTGCATTAATTAAATAACGCATAAGAACCAAGGAGAACATAATGTTTTCCTATTTCAGGCTGAGGTTTATTCAGGCATAATTCATACTGCACCAGTAGACTTGGCTACAATATTCCTCACATTTTCACAGAGGCCGGCTGGCGACATGCACATTATGAAAAAAAAGAAGAATAAGCAGATAATCACGTCAGATAAATACATTCCACTCCCTCCAACTGAACTTGCAGACACAATTAAATTCTGTTTTCCCTCTGGAAATGCTTCCCACTCCTTCGGTTCTGCCACAAGAATACAACAACTCCTGCCACTTTGGTCCCTGACTACATCCCACTGCACCTCCCCAGGCCACATACATTCTTTGCTCCCTCTACCATACTGGTTTTTAAGAAACATGATGTCTTCTATTTCAGAGACTAACTTGTTCCCAGGTTACAGCTCTTGCCTCTCTGACTCCCAAGCCACTCTGTCAATTTATCTGGGCCACCCAAAGCCTGTGAGCTGCCTCTGAGCTCTGAGGATGCTGCTGCCCTTTGCCATTTCTTCCATGTCACCTCTTTCCTCTAAAATATATTTTCCAATCTTCAGCCTTTAACCTCCTTTTCTAAATTTCTCACTAATTTCTTTGTTAGAGTTCTAGAACAAACACAATGACAAGGAATACTTTAAACTCAGGAAATCTACTGAGCAGTCCATATAAATCTTCAACTGTTACAAATACTGCACATCCTTGGTACAGTGTTATACAGTGCATTGCTCCTCTTTTCAAGCCCTCTTTGGAAGCTCCTCCACAAGACCAAAACCAATGGCAAGTTTATCACTTTGAACAAGCATCTTCATTCTTGTTAAAGCACTTTGTCACGTGCCTGTCCTCTACACCTGCTCTGGGTCCCTCTGCCCCAAAGGCCCTGGGGTGGCCCCTGCCTCCTGTAGTACATGTCTTTATTGACAGAATTAAGCTGGGACCAAATATAACACGCTGATAATGATCATCATAGTTAATCTACGGAGCCTCGAATGTATTCTAATCTCAAAAGTCAGCAACGTGAATCTGTAGCCCTCAGGTTTTCAAGTTTCTCATGAAAGGATAAGATACCAGAAAAAGGAACTTATATTTCAGTGTTCAAGAGTCTGTAAGTTGTTTGGGGTTTGTTTTTCAAACTACACTGAACTTTAAATACTGATAGAAAACAAACCAAAAAACCCCAAACCCGCAGCTGAACACAGGCAGAGGCTGAATCAACTCCCTCTCTCAAAGGGACATGGTTAAATTCTTAATATCAGCTACAAAATTAAGTTTATCTAATGGATTTTTTAAAAAGTAAACACTAAAAAAATTGAGCCATATGGTCATGCACTTCAACATCTTGATTCCCAGGCAGCACAGTAACCATGCAAGTGAGGGTGGAGTACTTTGTGATACTCATATAGAAAGACAGAGCTTGTCTTTGCAGTCTTATTCGCACTTTACTCCTCGTATTTCACGTGAAGTATCACACAGGATATTACCTCCATTTAACAAAGAAACCTGGGAAATTAATTTAGGTATTTATGAAGTGTCAACCAGACAGTACATCTTGCACATAACTTAGATACATGCTGAAATACTTAAAAGAAGGACAAAAACCAATCAAATAGGTTTTGTTTTGTTTGCTAGAAACGTCAGCCACACTTGCTGCACAGATGGCTGCGCATTACAGGGTACCTATCTGCCTCTTACAGCCTGCACTGCTTCAAATGCTGTTTTATCACTATCAGTGGGAAGAAATGGATTTGCATATTATGGCTGGGCTATCATTCAGTAATATCAAATGACAACTGTAAATAAATTACTATAAAAATGTGACATGGGTATAAAAAAAATAAATCGGAACATGAAAGGGACCTTAAAGATCATCCCGTTCCAACCCCCCTGCCACGGGCAGGGACACCTTCCATTAGACCAGGCTGCTCAAAGCCCCATCCAACCTGGCCTTGAACACTTCCAGGGATGGGGCATCCACAGCTTCTCTGGGCAACCTGTGCCAGTGCCTCACCACTCTCACAGTAAAGAATTTATTCCTAATACCTAATCTAAACCTATCCTCTTTCAGGTAGTTATCTGAAAAATGTATTACCAAAATATTTGCAATACTTTAAAATCGACACTGTCTTTATGGTAATGATGGAGTGCTACTGTTCAAAACTCACACAGAGACTTTACATCAGGAAAGACCAGGGTAACAGGCAAACCTTCCTTTTAATTCCATTATTCCAGCAAAACCGCATTTTTTTAAGCACCCAAATGCAATGACCACGACACTATCAGAAAGCACCAATTATAGAATATTGAACACAGTTTTTGAAACAACCAAAAAATCATCTCAGTCTTAAAAGGAAAGCTAAGCTGTCCAACTGCAAAAATGTAGAATGAGAGCAGCAATCTAGAAAAAGCATCAAATCAAATAGAATACTGATGATATGCACATACTGCTTTAAAGTAGAAAATAACTAAAATAACATAGAATCATAGAATATTTTTCAGAGAATATTTATCACAGAATGATAAAATGATAGAATGGTTCAGGTTCAAAGGGACCTTAAAGATCATCTCATTCCAAATCCTCTGCCATGGGCAGGGACACCTTCCACTAGACCTGGTCACCCAGAGCCACATCCAACAGAAGTAATTATTTGCTACTAAACCCTGAATTCCAGGAACTGAAACACAACATAAAAGAAATAAAAATATATAAAACAAATTAATTTGGATGCTCATCAGTATTTAAAGCTTATATGGATTTTAATGAAGTTCTCCAGGACAAAAATAGGGATGGCAGAGCAAGGAGTACTCAGCTGCAAATCTGCCCTGTGTGCAGTTCCACTTTCAGCCACTGATTTCCTGTATGACCTTTGAGCAAATTTCAGAATTTATCAGACATCTCTAAAACAGAAGTGATACCTCTAAGTCTTTCCTTTAAGTATTAAAAGAAGGAAATCCAAATATGTTGATGGAAAACCACTGAAACTCTATTCTGTTCTTTGATGTTGGCACTGCAGGATGTTTGGGGTTGACTGTCATTTGGTTTTAAAAGAAAAACAAAATAAACAAAAAAATAGTCCACAAATAATAATTCCAAGCAAAGCACAGGGAAAGTGCAATTTTATACTTGAAGAAAATGTTGAAAAAGAAGAAATTTAGAGTTATTGAAGGGAGTCAGAGTGACATTTATAGCATTAAATACTAAGTATTGTACTTTTAGAAAGGGAACAAATGTACTTGAACCACAGGAAACACTCCCATTCACTTCATTGTACAAAACCAGCAGTGATCAAGTTAGCTCTTAAACACTTACCTCTTCACATTTTGAAACAAGGTCCAACTGGGATAGCTGACTTGCTAAAATTATGTCCTTTATGTTTTATAAATGTGAAAGGATACGAGGAGTTCCTTCTGTCCTACACACCAGGTAGAGACACGCAGCAATTACGTGGGTCATCTTCCTCCCCCGGGTTAGGTGTTTGCTCACAGCCATCTTGAAAAAATTAAAGGCGGTATCCAGACAGTGCTGATTGAGTTGAAGCTGGTTTCCCAGGTGGTGAATCTGACGTTTCCCTAGAAAAATTAACAAGGAAAAGAAAAGCTTAACAACTGTGCAGTTAATGTGCTTTTGGGTTGGAGTCTCTTGGTGGTTCGTTTTGGGTTTTTTTTTTAAAGACAAAACTTAAGAGGAGGATTTCGGATTCCATCTCTGTGTGAAATACAATGAGCTCTCAAGCTTCAGGAACTATTCAGCCTCAGCTCCTCAAGACAAAAACAAACAAAAAAAAGCCTTGTTTTGGACTGCTAGACTTGAAACACATGCAGTCAATGAGCCCTGGAAAACTAAGCCACAAACATCAATCCCAGAGAGGATCCAAACCATAGCCAAGACTTCTCAGACAAAAGATTATGAACCCCTCCCTTAACATCATTTGACAATTAGCACTTGTTTGGCTGAAGCAATGAACTTCCAAAAGCCAGAGGTCCCAGCGTGACCTCTGCAAATAGAGAAGATGCTTTGCTGCAGCTCTCCAAGAAGTGATGGAGTTTGCTGTTCCTCTGACCACAACCCAAGCCCACAAGGAAAGGAGCTCTGTTTCCACAAGGAAAGGTTGCCCGTGATCCCCATTGATGGGGGGCACTTCCTCCCTCTGAACACTTTCGCACCCCAGCCTTCATTTAAGGCTTGGCTGCCAGACTACTTCGATTAGCTTGTGGCTTCGGGAGAACAAATGTGCCTTCACCCTTAAATAAAACAATAAAAAGCAAAAAGTGTGTTTTGGATGATTCATGGCAGGAAGTGGTCCAGCTGCTGGGACAGATGCGGGAAGCAAGGTCCAGCTCCAGCTTCGGGAAGAGTGTGCCGAAAAGACAGCTTAAGAAAAAGATGGGGGAAGTCATGAGGAAAACAGAGCACTCAAGTTCCTCAGCATACGGGGTCAGACAGCACATCAAGAAAAATCCTTTAATTCAATGTGCCGGGCAGATGTTTCTGCACGTGTATTCACAGGAAACACTCATCTGTTCCCTTCAGAGATGTCATGAGCAGCTCTGCGGAAGGGGGCACGATGCCTGCTGTGCCCTCAGCCACCACCACTCACAGAAAGCAATGGCAACCACAGGATGCTTACCAGAACACCACCAGCCCCAGCACAGACCACACATCTTAATTTCATGCAAATCCCTACATCTTCATCACTAATAACACGGTAAAAATGCTTCACCTCCAAACAACCTCTTGCCAAAGACGCGGCTTCAAGGCAGCTTTAATAAGGAGTGACTCCAGCCAGGCAGCCGGGGTCAGCAGGATTCTGGCCAAACAGGAGCTGCCACAAAGGAACAGCTTCTCCTTCCTGCACACGTGGAAATCAGCACACTCACCACTGAGATCTCTTTTAAGGCACGTTGGTCAACCAGGTGTAACATATTTGTATGAAGATGTAAGAGCAGAGGAAGGATATACCACTCTCCAAGGGAGGTGTGGGCACAATAAGCTACTCAAGAGTAATCCAAAGCCCATTAGGTGAATAGTTTTTCCATTGCCATCAGCAGGCTCTGGACTGGCACTCACCAGCCTCAAATATAAATACTACACCTTCTTAAAACTAAGATACTAACCAGCACCTGCCCTCCCCTGAATTTTATTTCATTTCTCAACCTGTATGCTGTTTCTTCTGTCCCTGAGAAAGAATCAGTTTGTACTCATTTGGGTGAAAAAAATTGCACTTGAGTACTAAATAAAAACTCATTTTGCAGTGGCAGCAAAGCAGCTTCCCTGATCAACCACTTCCCAAAGAAGTCCACCCCAGAGGCCAGCATGCATCAGGGAGGCTATGGAAAATCACCTCTTCTCATCATCTGAGCTATTTTACCTGGTTTTATCCTATTATCCTCTTATCGTATTTTATCTGGTTGTATTTTGCTATGCATGGTTGCTGAGATGGAGACGCCAAGAACAGCCATCTGTAGATTTCAGGCACTACATGCAGATGTACAACCATTCAAAAAAATAAACAGACATGCCTATGTGTCTCGCTCTCAGCCATAGAGAGATCCAGATTGGAATCTCTGGAGCAGCCAGTACACAGCATTCCCTTCAAGTAAGATGGTTTAATTCAGTGTCCCAAAAATCACAAAGGCAGATGATAACGAGAAACAATTTCAGCAGTTTCAAGTGTTGTCCAAATTTTGTATTTAAGTAAAGCTTTTGAAAAAACATAAATAGAAGAGTGGCTCCTACGCCAAGGAAGAGCCACACGCACTCCTGAATGCTTCTTGGGCTAAAGATGGAACCGGGATGCAACGCCCACCTGGCTCCACAAGGACCAGGTTGGCACAGGCCACCAAACAAGAAGAGACATGAGGAAGCTTCCCAGGCCACCAGCACAGCAGCAGCTGATGTGGCTCTTGGTGCACACAGGAGAACAGCCCAATGAGCTGGAGATGCAGAGTAAGAACAGGACAACCATCCACGAGCTTTCTTCCCCAGCATTCCCCTGGCCCATTCACATTACCAGGTAATCCCTCTCCCAGAACACTGCTCTCATTCAGGGCTCCACCTCAAAGGGCACTTCAGAAACAAAGAGCATACCATAAGAGGAAAAAAGGGAAGACACTTGAAATTCATATCTTTCATAAGCTATTTTCACCACTGAGTTGGTCCCATCCCCAAGCTACCATTAATATTCTGAGTATTTAGCCTTTTCTTAATTTCAGATGTTGAAATATAATTAATAATTAATTCATCATAATTCATCCTAAGTAAACAGTATGCTTGTTTGAGTAATCTATGCATTTTTAGCTGAGCTCGTCATCCACCATCAATATTTTAAAATAGAATTACTTTAGGGCTGACCAGTCATTGCCTACTGACAAAAGAGATCTAAGAGCACAGAAGGGTACTTGTCCACTTAGGAAATGCTACTTCTTACAGTGTTTTACTCAGCCCTCAGCAGACCAGTGAAGGCTTTAATTCTCTGTGCTAGGACTCCCTCAAGCTGCTCTGTGGTATTATGTCAGTGATACAGTCCATGGAAAAAGAAGACAACTGTTACACTGCTGCTTATTCCCAAAATGAACAACTTCATGCAGGACAAGAAGCATCCTAAAAATTATGTGCATATTGATGACTAACTTGGTTCTGTCCTCATCTGTGAGTAGAGAGAAAGAAATGTACTGCTTACAGCATCATCTAAGATAAACATTTACATTCTGTAACCAGTCTCCTATTTACTAAAGAAAGATCAAAAGCTTTGTTGTTTTCCCATCACCACCTCCACCCCCCGAATTTAACATGACACCGAAATTCTATTTTTCTGGTATCTTATGTAACACTGACAAAAAATAGCTGGAAAAGTTAGCATTAGCAATCATGCCTCCAGATTTCTCCACAGAGAACACGAGATACCTTGCACTCCTAGTGGTTCCCTTCCAAATTCAGGAAGCTACTTCACAGAGTCCAAGAAAAGGCAG
Source organism: Pseudopipra pipra (assembly GCF_036250125.1). Lineage (NCBI taxonomy): Eukaryota > Metazoa > Chordata > Aves > Passeriformes > Pipridae > Pseudopipra > Pseudopipra pipra. Next base: position 58,013,156 of record NC_087554.1, read on the forward strand.
GTATCAGCTAGATGGCCGTCACCCCAGTGTTGCAGAATGGCACCAAACCACTATAGATTGCCCTCATCCCAGTCAGGTGACACCCAAAAGTATGTAATTCTGTGACTTCCCACCTTTTCTGCCAATCTCACCAATCTGACATTTCCGGGTCTGAAAAACTCATCTCCATAGTATTTTCTTTAACTATAAGTACAGTGATTTAATCTGGTATCTGAAGGGCAGCTGTTCATACACAGAGGAACTGGGCTTACGAAAACAACTGATCAAAACAAATCTATCCAGTGCTCCAGTTATGTTGACAAACATGAACAGAGACCAAATATTCATTCATACTGCCAGTCCTGAACATGAGAAGTCCTTGTAACTTCCAAAAACCTTGCTAAGCATTGGGATGCTGCTCCCCAGCACTGGGGTCAGTGCAGGGAGGAGCTGCCGAGCAGCTGCAAGCTCCAGGGCTGGGAAGATGAGCAATTCCCTCCAGCAGACCTACAGCACTGCATTATGTCGATCAGCCCTTGAACGTCCTCCCACTCCCACTGCTCCTCGCTAGCTGGGTGGCATTTCATAACCTTCCACTTGCTGTTTATCTCCTGACTGCCTCCAGCCTTTGCTCTGATGACCAGTGTGGCTCCAACCAGCCCCCACGGCCGGCTGATGCCCTCACTGCCAGTCTGACCATATGGTGCCAGTGAGCAGGGAGCTGGTCCAGCTCACTGCAAGGGTGCAACAAGCCTTATGATCCCATGATCTCAGCCGAAACAGCAGGAATATCCAGCATTACAATGCAATTTATTAGCAATCTGCTCCACTCGCTTTTCACCAGATTCCATCGCAGTGTTACAAACTGCAATGAACTTCTACTGCACAGAGAAGAACACACCTTTAAACCCTGCCATGCTTTGGGTTATAGAACACTCAGGAGCACGGTTTCCTGACTTCCTTATCCATTTCACCCAGTAGAACAGCTTTTAAAAAAGTTTGGATGTGACGCTGCTGTAAAACCTTGCAGCTACTCTCTCAGTACTAAAAAGGAATATCATCGTGTGGAACAGCCAGAACTAGGTATTGCATTTTTTTCCAAGCTGCTATGCAAAAGTACAACAAATAAGACAAAATATACAGGGATAAAACAAATCTCTTACTAGGTGCATCTTTTATTAGTAACTTGCAATATGAGTTGCCTCTTTTTGGGCCTTAAAGGTTTTTGACAGATCATGGGATTCTTTTTTTAAACCACAGGAAATAGCACCTTTAAGGTCAAAGCTTACACTTCACGGTGCCTTGCAATTTAGTGATGGCATTAAAGTGGTGTCTAAGTGTCTCTGGGAAAAGGACAAGGAACAGTGTCTGTTTAAAAAGGCAGGACAAGCTCAGCAGCGAGGTTTCAAAAGTTCTCCCCCTTCTCTCACCAGTAAAACAGTAATAAATTCTTCTTTAAAGAGCATAAGAATAAAAGTCTAGAAACTATAGACATTTTGTGACGTACAGAACACACACCACGCAATTCCCATTTATTTCTCAAAGGCTCATCATACCATCGGGGTGGAGGGGGAGGCAGGGGGAGAAGTGAGAGAGAAAGAAAGAGAGAGAGAGAAGCTTGTATTTCTGTAAGCAACACACAAATTCAAGTTCCCAGGCTACCAAGTAGTAAAGTTTATCACGCTCCTGAATCTGCATCAAAAAACAAAAGGCCCTTTTCAGCTTTTAGTTCCAAGCCTACTAAAAAAAAAAAAAGTGTTTCTACCCATCTATTCCCAGCGTGCTGAAAGAAACACCATCATCTTCTCATCTGATGCCAACCTCGCTGCTTTGAACTGGCACAACAGACCTGAAGTGACAAGTTCAGATAGGACCACTGAACGCTACTATCCTTTTATTTCAGATAATTTCCATTCTTTTGACAGAGGAAACAGTGGTTATTTACAAAACAAAATGTGTAGGCCAGAAATCACTGTCACGAAAATAGATTTGCAGAATACCTTGGTAACATTAAATGCTTACACAAGAGGCAGTTGATAGCAAAACTGCAGCTAAAGTTATAATAGAAGCAAAACAGAAAAAGAGGGAAAATCAGACCCATTCTTTATGAGCAATTTTCTTTCTTTTATGATCTCGTTACTACAGAAACATCTCGTTCTTTTCCCCTATGGAAGAGGAATCATACCTTTTTATTGGATCCCTTAAAAGTCAGTAATGTTAAGCAGCTACAGCTCTGTGCTACTCTTATCTGGCTTCTGCCTGCTCATCTGCAGCCCTTCCCTCAGCCTGACAGAGACTGTGACGCTGCTATTTCATAGCAGCATTGTCGGTACAGAGCATTAGTTTCTAGGGGAATAACAGGCAGTACACAGCCAGAACTTAAATGAATTGCTATTATGATACTAAACTGCATCATCAAAACCCAGGCATATGGATTTTCACCCCTTTCTGCGATTTGCTCGAGGGGCCCTGGAAACAAGCGCTACCTGAAACGGGGAACAGAGTCATGTTAACAGCACTAATCCTTTTTTTGCAAAAAGGATTGTTATGGTAACAAACACTAGATTCTATTAAAGGAAACATTTTGGATGGTTTTCACTTGGGTATTTATTTCCAGCATTTGAATTACTTTACCAACTGAATTTTATGTGCAGATTTTATTCTTCATTTGGGTTTTCAGTCCTTTTCTTTCTTTGAAAAAGCTACCCAAAAGAACTCCTGAAAAAGGGGAAAAAGAGCAGTTTTTATATGTGAGCATCCCTGCATTCTTTGTCACATCTTTCAATTTCAGCAAGTCCCAGCTCAAAGCCTGAATGAATTTCCTGCTCTTTGCTCCATGCCAGGCTTCTATGTTATTTGTATTACAAATCAGTAAAACAAACAAACAAAGGCACAACAGGGAAAGTCCAGGAGCATCAGTGGAGCTACTCTTAGGAAGGCTGGTCCCAGCAGCCTAATCAAGGGCAGAGTCCCATGATCAAAGACAAGAAAACATTTAAAGCCCAAGTGATGTGGGGAGGCAGGAAGGGAAGCGAGGCGATGGCTGCAGGGATCACACTGAGCATTTCCAGCCACACACACAATACCGGGAGCAAGGAGTAGCTTTATCCCTGCGAGCCTGTAAGGAAAAAGGCCAACGAACAGTAAAAGTAGCAGCACAGCAGGACATTGCAGCAGTGCTGAGCCAGCACAATAACAACTTAAATTTTATCAAGGATAGCTAAGAGTTATTCCCAGTAACACCTAATTGCCCATGAGGAAAGTGATGAACGTGCTGGCCTCACGCCCAGGCTCTGCCTAACTTCAGCCTGGCTCCAAATCCCTATCTTGCCACCATCTAGTTGTGGGTGCACCCCACGTCCCCAGACTCTGGGCTCCCCCAGAGCCCAGACTGGCTCTTCCACACAAGAACACCCTTGTTCCTCCATGGGATGTGCCAGTCCCGAGGCTGAGCAACCTGGAGCCCGTGAACACTTGGCCCCTCTCCAACTGATGCATCCCGGTGCCTGTGTCACCTGGCAGACCTGCTCCAGAGACTGCCCAAGGGTACACTCTGTTCCTGCTATCTCAGCAGAATAAAACTGTTCCAGGCCCTTTTCCTGTGATATTCCACCAGCTGCGCCAGCACAACTTTTGTTTGTGGCGATGGACAGAAAACCAAACCAGTAAACTGATCCGTCTTAAAAATAACCTTGTGAAATAAAGATGACTTAATCCAGACCTATTTACTGAAGGATTGATGCCTCCACTTTATCTCTGCAGGGCCAGACCCAGACTATCTCAGTGCAGAGACCTGTATTCAATTTCTCTGCCTGTTGACAACAATCCAACCCATCCATTTTGCCTCCCATGAGAGCGCCCCATCTACCAGGTGCAGCTCCCTGTCTCTCCTTGTAGAGCTGTTCCATTGCATGTCAAAGGCTCATCCACCCATTCAGCTACAGAGAGCGACCATGCATCTTTAAGATTAATGGCTTAAAAATTCAGATAGTGGTCACTGCTCCAACCACTTCTTAAATATTTGATACTAAGTTACTTTTCTTTCACCTAGAAAATCTGCTGTTAACATCTCTTCTCAGCACTTACCCCTACTTCTTTAAGTACTCGTTCCCTCAAAATTGGCCCTGGTATTAATTAATGCCAAAGCAGGCCTGCAAAGCGCCCACATAACTTCCCCCATCCCCCTCCTCAGGCTTGTTTTCCATTCTCCAATCCTATGATACCACTCCCACATGGACAGCCTCTTATCATATACAGCAACTGGCCATTTGAATTAATTTGTCTTACCCAGTCTGAAAAAATTTGGCATCGTAAGCGGTTCCTCTGACTTTCTGCGTTCAGTTCCTGGAATTCTGCTTCCCTCACAGGTGGCATTTCCCATTATCCATCTGACTGCTACTCCCACTTCAGCAACAGACTTGATGCCATACAGTTTATTCAGGGGCTGCACCTAACCTTTCTTTCCCTCCCCATCATCCTTAATACAGCAGCTTGCTTGTTTCTTAGCCCTGCTCAATTATTCTTTTTAGCACAGCTAAAGAACTGCTTGCTCATAAAGTCCTTACTGAACTTCACTTCTGATGTCATGCTGGAAAACCACAGCCGATGCTGACATTAAAAAAAAACAAAAGCAAGAAAACCCCACAAATCTGTTGATTCACCAGCATCTGAAGGAATTGGATCACGACTGTTTTAAGTCAAGCTAAAGCCCAAGCTGTTCCTGCAGACAGCGTTCCCACCTCCAACTCGACATTTACATGGCCACATGCGGATACAGATGAGGGAGTTTGCTCTGCTGAAAATCAATCCAAACAACAAAAAAAGTTAAATTTCCATTTGGACCAGTTCCCTCCTATAACTCAACACGCAGCCTCTCAAGCCCTACCGGCAGCAGAATGTGGCTGGGGTGAGGAGAAATGCTGTCAGCGGCCAAGCACACGTGGATTGACTTAAAGCAAATGGGAGACTGCAGACTAAATGGGTCAAAGAGAAAAGTACACACTATCCCTACGCTTCCCCCCGCTTCCCTGCTACTGCTCCCAGCCCTCGCTGCTCCTCCCATACAAACGAGCTTACACTAAAGCCTGACTTACTGCCGTTCAAACAAATGCTAACATGCTCCTCAGTTATGTGTATATTAGCATGGTTCAGGTCGCTTCAGATTAATTTTGGGAGAAAGCAAATACGGACTTCTTTGTATCCAAAAGTTTAGTCAACTGAGTTTTTTTACTCGCAGAAGATTTGCAGCTGTTTCAAAGTCGAAACAGCTGGAAAGCTGCACTACTGGCAAGAAGTGTGAGAATATGTATGATTAATGTGACAAAATCCTTACCTGTCCGACTTTAAGGGAATTGGAAAGAAAAATTTAAGATACCAAGAACTTTCAGGTAGTGGTTGGTAGCTTTTGGACATGCGAGATTTCCTTCTCAAAGCACCACTAGTTAGGCCTTGCTTTAATCTTCCTCTGTATTATTTGGACAGCAATTTTATTTTTTTTTAAATTACATTTTAAATGACAGTTATTCTTAGAGATTTTTCTGTATCTATATACAAGTAAAGCTTATTCCCCTACACTTATCAATTACCAATTGTTACTCTTGTCACAACAAAAAATGGAACATTTCTGCTGTCAGACAGCATTACTGCTGATCCAAGCACTACCTCTAACCACCCAAAATAATTTCTATGTCACTGCAAGAAAAAAAAAAGATTTGCTCATGACATAATCTGACAGTTTTGAAGAGATCACTTTTTTAAAGTTTTAAAAACCTGCATTATCAGAGATAGAACTTATTTCATACTTTTACAAAGCAAAAAGCATTTAACTAACAAGCAACTGTCATCAATCTACACAGCTAGAAAAATTCATTAATACAGTACAATATAGGAAAAAAAAATCCACTGCCTATTGGTAAAAGTTCTCAAAAGCTTTAAAACAAAACAAAAATGAAGACTGAGCACAAAGGGATCCACTGCTGCAATGGAAAACTTTACAGATGCGAGCAGCATATAAATCAGCGCGGTGTTATCTGCTCGCTGACAGCACGTTCTTGTGCCTTCCCTGCAGATCTGGGCTCTCACCAGGCAAAGAAGAGTGAAAACTGACAGGAGCCATTTTTCAGTCTTGCAGACACCATGGAAGCAGACGGGAGCCGTGGGAGTCGAGGTGCTTCACATGGACGAGGCGGACGCAGGAGCTGATGGGATCCCTTGGCCAGAGCTGCCACTGAGGCCAAGGGACAGGGACAAGAGCAGAAGTAACTGAATTACTGCAGCTGAACAATTACCACTTCTCAGCTGCACTGCAGCAACTGTTAGATAAGGTCACACATACTAGGATTGTTTAAAAAAATCCAAAAAAACTCCTTCCTGTTTAATCCAAATTCCCTGCTATAAAAGCCAGCCCAGCCTTTCCCTTTTCCTGCCAAGAGGCCCCTGTATATCTCTGTGAAACTTTCCTACTTTTCCTTGTCCACCTTTAATACTCACCTTTTATAATATGTCTGAGAATTTACTTGTCCTCAGACACGTGCAGAACAATTATCCTCCCCTAGAGTTCAGCCCTGCTCCTCTGCAAGGCCAGTTGTTCTGTCAAAAATATAACTGTTTGTGGTAAGTTATTTCCCACTCTCCATCATCCAACTGTGCAGGCAGGAAGGACCTTGTGGACAGAGGCTAATACCCACTCTGCTCTCAACCTCTACTTGACTTAAGGTTTCTGCTGCTTCCTGAGGACTGAAAAAGGCCTGTGAGCCCAAAACTCCTTTGGAATTCTGATTTTGGTTGTGGGGTTTGTTTTTCGGGCTTTGGTTTTTTTTTTTCTTTCTTTTCCTTCGCCTCTAGTTCTTCATGCAAATATAATAAAGTGCACTCTCTCCCCATCCAGACCTTACCCAATGGGCAAGCAAAGATGACACTGTCATTTCAGTAGTAAAAATGTCATAAATATCATCTAATTGGCAAATTTCTTAAATCATCTCAAAAAATGGAAATATGGCGAGAAGGCATCAAGGGAAAAAGGATGCAGAGAGAAGTAGTTGAGGAGGTGAAGAAAAAGAGGGAGTTATTAAAGAAATCAAAGGGATGAGAGATAAAACATGATCTAAAAATGGAAGCAGAAAGGGAGAAGAATTGAAATAAAGCCGGGAGAGGCAAAGAGCCGTTACAAAAGCAAGAAAGACTGTATTAGGCTAATGCTTATTTAAGGTACTTTTATATGAAGCTGACGAGTGGTCAAATACTTCTTCCTTTATACAGAAGGGATAAGAAAGCTGGCAGTTAGGTAAGACAGCATCAGTCTTTATCCAGGCTGCAGCTAAAGAATTAAATTCTGCCCTTAGTTTGTCCCTGGCAGCTGAGTCCATCAGCCACAGATATGCTGCAAGCAATGTGATCCTGCAGGAGCTGCTCTCCTTTACCACCACAAACGGCCTGTTTAGATCAAAGCTACGACCGCCCCAGTAATTGCACCTGTGTACTGCCCATAGATGATGGAGGACATTTTGGAGAGGGCTTCAGCCTCAACCTTGCATTTCCTTCCTTTTTAAACTGACCATAAGTGAAGGTTGCCACAAATCTCAGCTAAACAATGTAGTGAATCAGTGATGCTATTTATCAAGTCAGTCTCTTGTGCTATCTGCTTCAGCCTAGAGTTGGAAGGGGATTTATGTTTGAAGAGAGAATACACGTATTTCAGGAACAGCCTTATATTTCTTTACACAATAACATTTATATAAGTCAGATGTACAGACTGTTCTAGTGAAGAATTAAAATTACAGTACTATGTATTTCCAGAGAGCCAAGGCAGCCCTCTTGGAAAATATTTGACACATTGGATAATATCTGTTTGCTTGCGATCCCCTCCATTTGTATGAGGCTACTTTTTACGTATGGGATGTCATCCATCAGCAACTGTTCTGGCAGGAAGGAATTTGCACTAGGATTTGTTCTCCTCCTCAGGAACCCTGATCACCCTAGAATTAAAGATGGAGAGCACAGCTAGGATATCGGGGGAGGGTGTTTAAAGACGCAGAGACTGAACTTGCAGCCTTCTCCAAATTTGTTAAGAGAAGAGCACAAGATCAGTAGATTTCTGGAAGATGATAGAAGTTTAAGTCATAAAGAGATAAAAACATGAGTTCATGCCTAAGGACTAATAACATGAAATTAAAGGAAAATGTAAGCACTATGTTAACAGGACCTTACAACAAAACTCACTGGACCTCATAATAGTCTCCCAAGGGAACTGGTGGAATCTCCCACTGCTTACCATATGAATCCAGGAATGGAAGAACACAAGAAAAATGCATAATATAGAGTGATTCCATATAAGAAAAATGAGCTAAGATGATTTACTAGGTTAAAGGGAGTTCTTAGACTTTTGCAAAACTGTAATCTGAAGAGAGAGGCTGCTTTGCACAACAGAATCATTCTGTATTCTGAGTGTACAGAACAAGGGAAAAAATCCCACCAACTCTTTCCTCCCCTAAGATTCACCTCTGCTGACTGGGTACAACAGCCTTCATCCTGCTCAGTTTGGCAGCAGAGCACCACAGACCCACTGTCAGTCAGACAGACCAGCCAGCCCTGTACAGCAAAGACCCACCTACACAAGCTCCCACCTCTTTTTTTTTTTTTCCATAGTCATCACTCCATTCTAGTTTTCCTAAATCAAATATTGTATTAAGGGCATATCCCAACAAAAAAACCCAAACAAACAAAACCAAAACCAAACAAAAAAAAAAAAAAAAAAAAAGGGGGAAAAAAAAAGAAAAAAAACCACCAAAACCCTCAACACTGGTTCATGCAACAGAGTCTGAGGAATTTTGTCCATAGTCAAATCTTTAGATATCAACATCCTTTGCTCTTCCAGATGATCCACTTGCCTCTAGTGTGCCAGTCCTTAGTAGTTAAAGAAAATTTCAGGCAGGCACAATTACATTTTTTCTTCTTCATGTGCTGAACCTCAAAGATCAATTACAACAGGGCTTTTTCTGTGCAGTATGACTCCAAGATAGGATGTGAGATCATCCATTAAACATACGTATCCAAGACTAGATGCATTATTAATTCATTTTCCTCTAGGTAATATGGTATGGTGAAAAATAGCTACCAGAGAACATACTGACTAAAGACTTAAACAGAAATCAGTGGATTTATGTGATGACTGCCATGCAGCAACCTAACGGATCTCATTAAAGGAGACATGGATTCTTCTCCCCTGATACCGTCACTGCTCTTACAGAGCAGACGCTGATGTTCAACACAAGAAAGAGTATTGATTGCAACATATCCCAGAAATAGTTCTGAGACCAGTTGAGAGAATGATCTATCTGAGTTTAATATTGCCCAAGTCTGACTACAGACAGGTCTCGATTTCATTGCATTTTTCTGATTAGTGACAGCGTTTGGAAAAATCTTCTTTTTTTTTTTTCTTTCTTTCTAAATAAGCTGACTATAAAACACTACCTGCCTCAGAGTTTCAATCAGGCAGGTGCCATAAACACCAAAATGGGGGTTTTTTTACTGTGACTTGGTGGAGCTGCAATCAAGGAAGCTGCCCTAAGGAATCACATAACAACAGCATCATCTCAAACCTAACTAACATATTGCTTCAGCAGAGTCCATGGAGCAAATTCTATTTACTGACCTTTTTTAAGACCCACAAAAATAAACAAACACTTCAATCAACTGCCTGCCTCAGACCTATTTATGCTACAAGCAGCTCCTCACTGAAGGCCTCAGAAGTTCTACTGCTACATTAATCAACCTCAAGGACCCTGTTTTCCCTCTGAAAAGCAATTATAATCTGGACCTTCCTACCTTTTGCATTTTACTGGAGTGTTGGGAAAAGCAGACAGGCTGATGAAATTCTGCCTGTCTTTGTGCAAGATAAACTTACCTCCACACATCCATGGCCCCGGCAGCTACAATAGCAACAGGACACACCAGAGTTCACATTTCTTAATAGATGGGAAGCTGAACTTGGCACAACCAAACATTTCCGAGGGCCCCAAATCCACTGCAGTTTTACCCTCTGGTAACGGTGCCTGTTATCATTTTGAAATCACAGCACTCAAACTTCAACAGCATCTTGTTGGAAGTGGCTGTTATTATGTCGTCTCCCTTTTATGCTTCCTACAGATTAAATCAGGAATGGATATCTGACATAAGGATCCTTCTTGACTTAACAGTGAGCGAGTGTGCCTGGAGGAGGGGGAAAACCACACACAATTCCCCACTTGGAACCACAGAGGCAGGTGGCAGCCCTTGACTTCTGCTGAGCAATGCAGAGGAGACAAACCACTCCAAATGTACCCTCTGAAGAACTCGATTCTTGCTTCCATGTCACCTATTACACTCCTTTATGCTCCTCTTTATCTTCTGCTGAAGTTTTCTTAGGATATTAAATTTGGTATTTAATATTCAGTGTCACCATAATCCCACAACTTGACTTAGCTGGCACAACAAATCAGAGTTTCTCAGAAATTCAAAACAATCTCAAAGCTTTTTCTTCCTCTATGTCAAAGACCTTGATCAACGTCAAGCCTCCTTTTCTTCTTAAAGCTGGAATCAAACACTGCAAAGATGTTGGAATGAAATTTTTTGTACATGTCAGATCAAAAAGTAAGGAGCAGAGCTGAGGGACAAAACTACCCACACATGCAGTAGGAAAACTGTCTACAGTCAATGGCAAAAGGAGCATCTGAGCACTGCTGCAATCCTGCAAAACGAACATTATTTCCATTCCCAGTTCCCCCAGATATGAAACAGGGTACAAACTACCCTCGAGGAGACCATCTGCCATCAATGCATGCTGGACTCACCATGGACAGAGAACACAAAGAGACAGAAGTATGTTTATGATCCACAGGATGTCTAACAACTTTATTTTGACCAAAGCTAGAAATGCCCATTTGCTCTCAGGAAAGAAGCTGGCAGCAAGCAAGAGTTAACTTTTAGTATAGGGCCAGCTGGAATAACACAGACCACTCAGACAACAAACGTCACCTCACAAGCACCCTGGATTTGTTCCAAAAATCACTTGAAAAGTGGTATTCTTTCTTGACACACTCAAGGACTGATTCAGCTTGCACTAGAAGCAGTACTTTTTTCTTCTAGTGCATGTCAGGAACCATAGTTTCTAAATCTACTTTGAGATGGCTTTGAATAGTCTCAAGATACGCATTTTCCCACGGTATCACTAAGCGACCTTGTAAATTATTTTCCCTGTACTTAAGCTTAAAAACAAAGATTTCATGCAGCTAAATATGTCTGATTATTTCCCCACCTCCCACCTTCCAAAAAGAAGAAACCTTTAGATATAGAAATATTTTTTTAAGGTGGAAAGGGACTGTATTTGCAAAGCTATACACCCACATTAGTACTGCTATGAAATCATTTACAAAGTTTCTGCTGACATCCAATAATTTTATTTCTAGCTATTTCCCTGTGCTCACAGAGCTTTCATGGCCAGGGAAGTAAGCAAACCTAACACCTGCTTGGATTTGGCAAGCTGCATGGGGCTCAGAATAATAAGGCAATCCCTCTAAAATCTCCCACATTTACCGTTGCTGATTTGCTGACGATAGGAAGACAGCTTCATCCTCACCTTCGAAAATGAGGATGAATTTGGATTAGCAAATACTGAGGATTCATCTCACATTTAAAATGGAGGCTGCTAGTTAGAGAGGAGGGAATGATAAATTAAGAGCTATTAAGTGATTTACTGCTTTTTCATATAAAGTCTGCCTTACTCTCTTCACTCCACAGCAAATGTAGGATAAGAAGCCAGAGAGAACACACAAAACCCTCAGCATGGAGACTGGATTCAACTGGACCAGCCGGAGCTGTACTTTCCATAATTTTTATTTCTGTAAGAGTATTTTCCCAATCTTTCTGTGTTTAGAAGAAATCTACTTTTTTCTTTTGTAACAATTCAGGTAAAATATCAGAGGATGAAGTTGCCAGAGACAGTCGAAAGAGGAAATCCAACATCTTCCATCCATCCCATCATCACCCCTCACACCAACTTCCAGTGCTCTTTTGTGATGAGACAGAAACCAAGGAAAAAAGACAAAGCAGTCAGTTTTCTACAGGCATCGGCCAGAGCAAGAAAGAGAAGTGAGACAAGCCCTGGCAGGAAGTGCAGCCACAAGCCTTGAGAGCAGCTCATCAGTAACACACAACTTTTATGCTTTGTCTGAGATGGCAGAATCATCATGGAATCATAGAATGGTTTGGATTGGAAGGGACCTTAAAAACCATCTAGTTCCAAGCCCCTTGTCAAGGATAGGAACACTGTCCACTAGACCAGGTTGCTCAAAGCCCTGTCCAGTCTGGCCTTGAACATTTCCAGGGCTGTAGCATCCACAGGTTCTCTGGGCCACCTGTGTCAGTGCCTCACCATCCTCACTGTAAAGAGTTTCTTCCTTGTATCTAATCTAAATCTGCCCTCCTTCAGCTGAAAGCCATTCCCCCTTGTCCTGTCACTGCATGCCCTTGTAAGAAGTCCCTCTCTGTCCTTTTAGCCCCTTTTAGGCCTGGAAGGTGCTATAACGTCTCCTCAGAGTCTTCTCTTCTCCAGGCTGAACAACCCCAGCTCTCTCCGCCTGTCTCCACAGCAGAGATGCTCCAGCCCTCTGAGCATCTTCCTGCCCTTCTCTGGGCTCACTCCATCAGCTCCATGTCCTTCTCTGCTACAAGGATTCTACACAGAGTTTGAAAGCAGAAGTTTACAGCTGTCCTTGTACTCCCTCAAAACACATAGTATATATATTCCATAAGCAAAGGCATCAATCTCCTACCCTGATTTATAAAGTGTCTTTTCCCATGTAAAAGGATTTCTGTGCATCCGTCTAAGCTTGTATGTATATCCACATGTGCCCAAAGGAACCAGAAATGCATCAATTGGCTCTGCCAAACTCTGGAAATAAGTACTGAGATGACTTCTAAGAATGATTACCCATGCTTTAGCACCTGTGCTACCCCATGAGAGTGTGGCTGGAAACTCTGCAGTGTTTATGTCTCTCTTTCAGACAAGATAATGTGATGCTTTCTAAAAAGGACGGAGATTGAAGATGGCTGTGTCTTATCCATCAATTTTGCAAGGACAGGAAACAAGTGACCTCAGCTTCCTTGTGCTCTACACTGTTACCAAAAAAACGCTCAAGCCTCAGATCAGACCTAATGATCAACGTCTGCAGAGCAACCCATTCTCACAAATTCATCCTAAATGGAGGGACTACAAAGCAAAGTAGTAAGTTCATGATTTCTACCACAGAAATGCACAGAATGCTTTCCCTGAATACTGATTCATACGAGCAATCAAATAGCATATCTAAGGTCCAATGGAAATACTATTCATATATATTCTCTCTAATGAATGACCATAAAGGAGAGGGTGGGAGCACAATTCCTGTGTATCCGAAGCGATTCTACAGACGCAGCTCTGTGTATTCCTCCAGAAACTGGAACTGTGATCCTAAACTGCTTTCTTGATAATATGCTTTTCAGAATATACCACCCAAAAGTACTACTAATCAACTGTGTGGTATTAGGGCACATAAAGGAAGAATATACAGCTTTCTTCTAAGAATCCTGTTCCTAATTTATTTATTAAAAAATCATTTATATGCTCATTAGCATAATATAAGTTCTTAGGGAGTCACACATTTGAATATAATTAGCCACTTATGTTGTTGCACTCAGTGCTAATGACCTTTCTTTGAAGAAAGATCCGTGTTTGATTTTTCTATTGTTCAAACTTAAGAGAAGCTTCTTTGGGTTGAAAACACAGGAATCCTCTGAACTGACTTTAAACACCTAAGCAATCAATCACCTTTCCACTTAATTTACACTGTGTTTGTTTGGGACACCTTTGTTGAAACAGCACGAAGGCTTTAAATCTTGGTGATTAAAGCCAACTTCTAGGTACATATATGGGGTCCCAAACAATAATGCCAAGCAAACACAGCTCCTCCAGGGCAGGTCTACACAGCATGGATCAAAAAAACAGGTTTAAGCTGAACCCAACTCCTTGCCACACTGGAGCCTGGGTTTGAGAAGACAACACTGTACTTCTCTCTCTACTTTTTATGTGTCATTTGCTTATAATTTCTATTGGAAAACAAAGTTAACAGAAAAATCTCCATGTAGGAAATAATTACATTCATTTTTCAAGTGTTAAGTTTTCAGTGTAGGAATTACATCTAAAATTACAGCAATAATAATGCCTTCAGGAGGGGTAGGCATTTGAGAACTCTTCCCCCCTCCTGCAATTACTTACACTTCCTACATTTCTATCTACATGGTTGACAGTACCTAGGTTTAATCTAAGCAGATGAGTACTTAGCTGTCTTTATTCTCTAGAATGATTCAATTATTTGAGTACAAAGAGGGGGAAAAAAATCTTCATCTAAAGGAATAGTTTGGAACTTTAAATTCATGATTTCCCATTCCACAGCTCATCCATAAACAACCAGTTCTGCAAAGCCTTAGGGAAAAAAGCAACTTTCTTTACAACTCCAATAACTTTACAACTGTTGAGGGAAAAAAAGTTACTTCATTTTATATGTATGACCTAAAGTTTTTTTCTAAATAAGAGAAAAAAACATTACATTTATTGAAGACATTGAAAAGAAACTGGAGCCTGGATGGTTTTTTTTAAAGAATGTCCTTCTGGAGCAGGATGGAATTCCTGCTCTTCAAAACCTGCAAGGTTAAATTAAATAACATTCATGAAAGAGGTTATGTTCAGCTTATGAAGAGACATCACTTTTCAACCTTTCACCTTTGCTAACTTAATGTGAGCCTTGATAAACTCAGCACCTAAGAAGGACTCACTTAGGCTACAGCCCAGATATGGTCCCGTACACCCAGCATCCAACCTCCTAAATTATCCCATACACCATTTCTACATCAAAGATGATCATAAACTAAAAATCCACTCTGAGCAGCTAGCAGAAGAGCAAACCCAAAATTCTCAGGAAAGGCTCTACTTTAACGACATGATTAAAGAAAGAAATTATCTTTCTCACCACTCCTCCCATGAAATTAAGAGTTGAATAACTACGGTAATGGCAGAATTGAAACTTATTTTCCAGAAGCGTTTTCAGCAATGTGCAACAGCACCACCTGGTGATTGTAGCTGCACAGTATTTTGAAGATATCCACTAAGTTAAGGCGTAGTAATCAGCATAGAACAACAGATTTTAGTCCTAGTTGTGTATAATTTGGCCATTTTTTCCATTTTTTTCCATTAAATTTGAACCAGAAAATTGTAACATTTTTCTGTTAAAAACCTGAATCAAAGTCCTCAGAGCTGGCATCACTCAACTTCTAAGTGATGGTAAGTGGTGAAAGCTCTTGACATAGAAACAGCCAGTTCAGTAAAATACAGTAATTGGTTAAAATGTTTTAACATACCAGGTTAACAAACTGCTTAAAGGTTTGCTTTGTAGTCCACATAGATGGAAAGGCCACCTCAGAACTAGAAACACCCAAGCCTCAGTTACCAAAACACTCAAAAAAAAAAAAAAATCAAACTGGATGTCAGGTATGCTGTATATTCTGAACTGATTAACATATAAACAGAATCAGCGCTTTGGTCCTAAAATGCATTAAGAATTTTACTGCTGCCCCATCAAAGCATCGCAGAACACCTAATACACATTGCTGGAAAAATCCTTAGGGATCCTGAAATGAAAACGTTCTCCCTAAAGATGTCGCGAGCGACAGGAATTCTGTCAGAGTCGAGCGTTTCTTCCTCATCGCTCCTTTTTAAGTTGCGACTAAATTAGCACAGGCTGCGCACTCCGGGGTGTGTGCTGGGGGGAGGGAGGGGGAGAAAACGGAAGATATCAAGGCCTGAGGCACTTCAAGCGGAGAGCATCCATCTGCCAGCAGCAGTCAATGAACAGAACATTTCTAAAATTTCTTCCCACTCACTGCAAGTCAAGCCAAAAGAACAGAAAACACCTTCCTTCACTCTGACTGTGCAGGACTGAACGTAACAGGACAGTGGGTTATAAATAAATGCTAAAAAAAAGAAAGAAAAGCTAAGAAAAAAAAGAAGAAGAGAGAGGAGCTCGCT
The DNA here is from genome assembly GCF_036250125.1 of Pseudopipra pipra. NCBI lineage: Eukaryota > Metazoa > Chordata > Aves > Passeriformes > Pipridae > Pseudopipra > Pseudopipra pipra. Next base: position 58,029,228 of record NC_087554.1, read on the forward strand.
ACGCAGTCCTGCGTTCAGCCTCTTCTGCTACAAAGCTGGTTTAAGAGGCTCCTGCTCATTCCTACGTCATCCATTCCCTCCTCCACTGTGTGGTGGCACGTGGAGGAGCGAACTGATCAAAGGTAAATAGGAAAAGAAAAAAAAAAGAGGGTTGGTTCTTTTTAATTTTTGATTTTGCTTGTGAAACTCAAATCATTTCACTGTACCAGTAAACAGATGCATTGCCCAAGCCAAGGCACAGCATATTTGGATGAAGGGAATGGGAAAGGGCAGTTGAGGGATGGGAAAGGCTGGGATCAAACTGGCTTTGCTGTTTGGAGATGCTTATCATGGAAATGGACTCCAGGGAGCTGCGTACCAGGTCAGGGATCACTTGTGTGAGTGCATAGAGCTGTTGTTCAGGCTGGAACCAGGGTTTGGCTTTGAGGTTCTTGGTGGTTCCTTCTTTTGACCAAGGGTTGACATAGGTCAGTCTGCTGATAAATTTGCTGGTGTGGCTGTACTGGGCACAGAACCCTCCAAGTGAACACACACTTCGTACCTTTACAGAAGCCTGTGTTTCTTTTTGTTTGCCCTTACATTTGGGTGTTCCACCAGTGCACTCTGTTTGCCTGGGAAATGCTGCTGCAAGCAAAGGCATCAAGCAGGAGCCAGTCTTTTGCAATGGCTGTGCTTGTGCATCTGGGAGGACACCTCACACAACTGGGAAGGCAAGAGGACAATCAAAGCTGCACATGCACTTCTGCACAGGGAATGAGGTGGTAATGTTGTGGAGAAGCATCATCACATGCACTGCTGATACTGCTCTGATAGTGCTCCCTCAGCCACTGCTGGATGCCTATGACAGAAACTGTGCCAGATGTGCATGGACAGGTGCTCTTACAGCCCTACAACAGGAATACAGAAGGAATACAATGTGCCTGCACATCCTCTCACAGACACACTTTGACAGATGTCACTTGTGTCCCACAACAACAGATCCATTCTGGTTCCTCCAAGACCAGCCATGATGAGATGGGATCACAACTAACTTGTGTTCTGCTGCAAAGTGCAGGTGAAATGAGAACAAAGGTGTATGCAAGAACATAAGCAAATAAATCACAGTCTCCTTATAAAATCAGGGTACACAGGCACTAAATTTTTTCTGTTATTTCTGCAGAGGGTCCAGAAGTTTAGTGCTGCAGCCATTATTTCAGAAAAGCCATCTCCCAAGAAAAATGCAATAGCTCCACAAGCAAATCACACTTGCAAACCCTTGGGCTTAGGGAATGCTTCCCTGCAGTGTCACATCACTCTCCAATTTATTTCATAGAGCAAAACAAGAAGGCACTTTTGACACATGAAAAGGAACTCAGCACTATCAGAGAACACAGCAATAAAAAGCAACAACCTTTTCCCTCTCAAGTTTTGAGCCACAGTGCCTACAAAATGACACAAACACTTCAAAACTCATGTTTCAATGTTTGAAAGGCAGTCCTATGCCATATAAGTGACATACATGTTTTTCACTATCAAAAAAGAGAGCAGCAGTTACATGGAACTTAAACCAAAGCTATGTTACCTGGAGTATATTTTAAGCTTGTCAAACAGCATTCCAAAGCTAAAATTATTTAATTCATATGTCTGTTAGAAGAAGCAGATTACTAGCACTGAAATTTATAGACATTAGTAGAGGGGGAGGAAGGTGGAGAGAGGCAGTCACCTATTTTGTGCTGTACGAGGAGGAAGATAGACCCATTAATATCCAAGTTCATCTCCTCGTGAATGGTACTATAAAAAGCAAATGTTTTAAAAAACATTAGCCCACTAGATAAACTGTCTTTAAGTAAACAATTGCTCTCAAGAGAAATGACAGCTTCCAATTACCTACACAAGGCTGTAGGGCGATAAATCTCCATCAGTGAATTCCACAAGCATGATATATATTGTCTCACTCTGTGTCACACAGAAATTGTCAAAGTTAACAGGGAGAAATTTTGAGATACAAAAGGCCAAAACTTCAATATCCAGGCAAGAAATTTCACAAGCGTGCAGAATTTTAGAGGGCATTTCTTCTTTTGTTTGACAAAACAAAGCAGAGGTTTGTGCTTCCCTGGCACGAGAGTTCTCTTGCCCACAGCCAGCTAATAAACCAAGAGACAGAGCAGAGACAGGAGAGGAGACAGAGCAAAGGAATCATGAAAGACACCTTTGACTCTGCAGTCACAAACAGGCCAATTCAAGGCGGCTGAACATGCAAATATTTTGTTATTAGTTAAGACAAGAGGAATCGTGTTAACTCATTTGATCAAGACTGCAATTTTTTTTTTCAACTTCAAAGACAATCTTCAAAATTAAAAGAAACAACAGAGACTGTCCTCAGACAATCTCCCTGTGTAGTCATACACATACAGACTGAATCGACACCTTCAAGGAATTTTAGAAATGCCTTTTCTAAGTTTTCCCTTTTCTGGCTAAGCAAACACAGGAACAGAGTAAGGAAGATCAGCAAAGCTTGACTCATGTATTTCAACCCAGTGGAATGCTGTGTTCAAAGTTTTAAGTTGTCAATCAGTCTCTGGGCAAAATCCTACCACTACATTATCTCCAGCAGATCTCCTCTGCTCTTTACTTAAAGGATCCCAGATCATCTTCTTTAGAAAAGTAACAGATCTCATTAAAGAAGACTTGGATTCTTTTCCATTATACTGTCCCTGTAAGGATAAGCAGCACATCAAAAGCATCTCCACAACAGTACTTTATTCATCATTCCCTAGCAACAAACAAAGCTTAAGACAATAAAAATTTTCAAATTCCAACTCAAGTAATTAATCCATGTATAACCAAAAGGCTGTCCCAGATCAGCTGATGAACTTTTAACAAAGAAAACTGGAGATGATGAAACACAGGGTCTCATTAGCCATCTAAAAAAGAAGAGATTCTCCATGTGCTGAAGGAGAAGCTGAATTACAAGAAGGATCTGGGCTTCCTCAGAGGCCTCTGAATCAAACTCCATGGGTCCCCAAGAGTAATACAGAAACAGGCAAGGAAATAAAATCTGGTTTTATCCAAATTCTTGGAGTAACTTATGCTGGCTAAAAAGTGGGTTTTCTGCCTCTGAGTTTTTTTTGTTTGTTTTCCTTAAATAAGTGTTTTGCCTGTCTCTTCAGGTCTTTGCTGATTAGTGCAGTTGCCTGAAAACCTTGGAAGCTGAAGCTCTGAGAAAGGTGAGTAAGGCACTGAGACACCTGAAGGTTCAGCCACCAAGGGCTCCAGCATGAGCTGTGGGTTGTGCTGCTGTGAGTTACCAGAGCCAGCATCGAAATAGGAAAGCCCACACCTACTGACACCCAAACAAGTCTCAGGAGCACAGCGGTCCAGTAAGCTGGAACTCAGACACAGCAGCCTCCTAACACCAGGAAAGTTCCCTGTTGAACTGTTACGAGATAAGTAACAGCAATCACGCATGTGAACAGGCAAATAGGATGGGAAAACAACATTCCTTTAAAAATCCTTTGATGAAGAGGTTAAGGCACCAGAGGTTGAGCATTCCAAGTCACAACTTTTCTGTTTTCCTGGCTCTGGAGCATGTTCTGATCAGAGAGAAAAAGCAACAAAAGTCAAGAGACACTTATTCAAGAAACAAATACGTGAGCATTATGGCTAGGACACATGCATGTTTTAGCAGATGCTGGAGAGGGTGGATCTAAAAGACAGGAGAAAGGAAAGCTGTGAGTGGCCTCAGTGGGAAGAAGCTTGAACTTGTTAACATCCAAAAGGACAGAGCAGTTGGATGCAGTTCCTAGTTCAGTTTTGGCCATGTTAAGTCTGTGTCAACAAGGAGATCCACAAATGCAAAGGGATCCAGCAGACACCAAAGCCTACGATTCATCACCCTTATCTTCAGAGATGAGTGGCTGAGCTTAGTCAATATAGACTTCCTTTCAGTGAGTGAAGAGAAACAGACGCTTCAGAGAATGAGTCATTTGACTTCCTTTCGGATTAAATTAATCACACCCTAAATCTGTCTGTCTCTATGCAGAGACTCTGAAAGGAGTTGAGAATGAAGAGCTCACATAGATATCTAAATTTTGCCACCCTAGCTCCAGCCATGGCATGGCACTAGTTGGAAAAGGTACGTTGAGAATGAAGAAGTTTGTCAAAGGAAAAGGTTGCACTTGAAACAACAACAATCACCAAACAAAACAAACAAGAACAAAAATCCCATGACCCAAAAAACAAAACACATCCACACACAAAAAACATGTAGTATCATCCCAAATGAAAAGGAGAAGACGCTCCTTATCTTCCTTCAAGGAGAGATGGGGAAAGTTAACACATGAAATGTGAAGAAGATGAGGGAAATGGATGAGACAGAAGGTGTTAGTGATAAAAGAGGACTCATAAGGGACAAGGCAGTCGGCACATCAGAGAGGGTAAAACTGAAGCAATGGTCTGAGTAGAAGAGGAAGTCTTTCAATGCTTTATTAAGTAAAGAAATTTAGGAGGATATGAGACAAAACCAGAAAAGGAGAACTTTAAGCAATGATGAGTTCAAGCAATTATTATTTTAAAAGACAACAAGAGAAAACTCAATATGGTGCTACTGAAGGTAGAAATGAGAGGATTAGAATTAGTTTCTATCCCAACAGAAAGGAAAGCAAGAAGGACAAGAAAATGGGAGAGACACTAGACTAGAAGACTCATTACTGAAATCAAAGCCAGGGACAAGAATTGATACAGGAGGAAGAGTTAAAGAAAAGACTGTATTCAACAAAGGAAACAATCTGGAAGACTTCACTTCAAAGCCTATGCACAGTTGCAAAACTACAGATTCACTGGGGAGTAGCAGATACATGGTGGAACAGCTCACATGGCTGGAGTCATGAGATGGATGGTTCCAGGCTCCACAAGAAGGACACACAGGGAAGGTGACAGGGACTCATTCTACACAAAGGAACAGCCTGAATGTGTGAAGCTCTGCTGAAAAACAAGTGACAGGCCAATAAAGAGTTAATGGGTCCGGATGAGAGGCAAGGCCAAAGGAAACACTGTCATGAGCAGCTGCCACAGACTATTTGATCTTGAAGATGAGGCCTCCTTTAGACAGCAGGTTCTCATGGTGAACCACCCCAGCTTCTGCTGTAAGGGAACCATAGCAGGGCACAGGCAATCCAGTGGACTTCCAGGGCATGTCAGGAACAGGTCAAGCAGAAGCACTGTTATATACCTACCACCCCTAGAAAGGAAGAAGTGGAGAGTGTAAAGTCTGACGGCAGGCTTGGTTGCAGTAACCCAGAGATGAGCAAGATCTTGAGGTGTCACTTCAGGGTTGGACTCAATGATCCTTGTGGGTCCCTTCCAATTTAGAATATTCTGTGATTCTGTGAGCGTGAGGAAGATGGGTGGCATAATTACAACCCTGGATTTCAAAGGGAAGGCTTCAGTTTGCTCAGAGAAGAGGTAAGCAAGACCCCTTGAGGTACTGTTGTGAAGGCCAAAGAGGCCAGAAGTACAGTCTCCCCAAAGCACAAGGACACTCCATATCGATGTGCAGGATGTTGAGCAGACAGGGTATCTAGCAGCTTGCCTTTACAGCAGTTCATGAGTCTCCTTGGTGTTCTGTTGCAGTGTTTGTTTTCAGGTCTTTATGTGAGTTTGGAGGAAATGAAGCATTATCTGTGGCAGTGAAAAACTGAACAAGGGCTCACTTAAGAAAAATCTCCACACACAAGTTAATTGGACTGGATGGGATGCACCTGAGGATGCCAAGGGGGCTGTGAAAAAGAGCCACCTTTGCCATCTGTAAAAAGTTGCAGGAATCAGAAGTTCTCTCTGACTTGAAGGCAGCAAGCATCAGGCTTCTCTTCCAGAGGGAGAAAAGTAAGACTCTAGGGGCAAGTCAGCCTCCCCTCAGTTTCTTGGAAAGCTATAGAAAAAGTCTACCTGGAAACCATTTCCAGACACAAAAGGCAAGAAGGTTACCAGGAACTGCATTTGTATTGGCAGTTCAATGAGGGCAGATCGTGCCCACCTGCAATAACAACCAGAATGCAGTCAAAGTAAACCGTACCCACAGCTCTTCCCTCCTTCCATCTCATCATTATCCCTGGTAGCCAAATTGAGGAGATCTAGACTAGGCAGGTGAACTGCAACTTGGGTGAAAAACCAGCGTGGTTCCAAGGGTAGTGGTCAGGACTTTCACCCTCAGACTTACAAGTGAGATTGATACTGGGGTCAATACTGTTCAATGCCTTCATTAAAAACACGAACAATGGGCCAGGAGATTCCCTTTGCCAGCCTGCAGATGACATCCCATCAGGACAGTGGTCAGTACACTGATGAGCAGAGCTGCTAATCAAGAGGAATCTGAAGACGCTGCAGAAATGAGCTGACAGAAGCCTTGTGAACAAGACAAACGCAATTTTTCTGGGACAGAAGAACTGCAGGGCAACAATACAGGCTGGGGACTGTTTGGCTACGAAGTAGGTTTGCAGAAAAGGATCTAAATTCCTCATGGACAAAAATATGAACATGACACAGCAGCACCCAATCACAGTGCTGAAGGTCAACTTCATCCCAGAGCCACTATTAAGACTGCAACCAGCAGGTCAAGATAAGTGATTATTATCCCCTGTTCAGCATTTGAGACTATATTTAGAGTACCTTGTCCAGTTCAGGACTCCTCTGCACAAGACAGGGCATTGACATACTGGAGCAAATCCAGCAGAGTCACTAACATGATTAGGAGACTGGAGCACATTGTGTGAGGTGACAGATGAATTTGCTTAGTCTTAAGACAAGAAAGCTGAGGGAGGAGCCTCATTGGTGTCTCCAGCTATGCAGTGGAAGGTTATAAAGATGGAGCCAGAAACATCAGAGATGCACAGCAAAAGGACAAGAGTCACATTTCATCAAAGTAAGTTCTGACTAGACAGGAGGGAAAAATTCTTCACAGTGAGGGTGGTCAACCATTAGAGAACAGGTTGTCCAGGGCAACTGTATCATATCCTTCCTTGGGGATCACCAGAGCTCAGCTGCACTAGGCCCTGAGCAGCTTAATGCAACTTCAAAGCCACCACTTTGTGGACCTCCAGAGGTCTCTTCCAATTTCAATTATTTTAGGACTGTACTATCCTCTCCTCCCTTATTGGTTTAGTTTTGTTAAACAGCGTTTTCTGTTCCTCCCTTCTGGACACTTCTGCTCTTCACGCATTTAATATATTGTCCCGGTCTAATTCATGATGTGTAGTTCTGGGAGGAAGTAGGGCCCTCCACAATCACTTGTAATAAACCACCTATGAAATTAGTGATGACGACACAGGTTAAAGAATTAAGCAAATAGTTTAAATGTAAACAGTCAAAAATGCATTACAGAACATCTTCAGAAATGTCTTCCCATTTAGCATTAAAATACTGTTAGCTATGTTTTGGTATTTAAGAGGACTGAGGGAAAACACACATTCATTTCATGAAATAATTAAAAACACAGCGCAACAGTTCAGAAATTGGATTAAGCTAGATGCAGCTGCAATCTTCAAACTTAGTTTAAACCAAATTTGAATATCTGCAACTGAAGCTTTCAAGTTATAATCATGCCATTGACCTTCCTTCTCCTCTCCCTTTTCTTTTTGGTCACTGAGGACTATTGAAAGTATCAGCGCTCCAAGTCAAGAACAACTCCCTTGTAACGACGACTCTGACACGGATACAGTGAGAGCAGATTGCCTGCAAGGAAACAAGAATAAACTGGCTATTTAGAGAGATTATGTAATGCAGCACAGAGCTGTAAAATGAGATTTAAAGAGACAGCACTTTGCCCTTCAGCCCAGTAGGTAACCATAAGAATTAACCAATACTGTAGGAATTTGAAGAGGCCTAGACACAGAGGAAGAAGTCTTGTCAAAGGGTCTCCCCTCTGAGCTAGTATTTTATTGATAATTCTTCTTTCTCAAAAAAAACCAGCAATATTTAGCTATTTTTTTCAAATCCTTTAAAACAAAGTTGAAGCTGAAAAATCTCACGGGTGTGCAGGGTTTTACTACAAAAATGAAGTCTATGGGCACAGATACAAAGCATTTTGTGGACCTGAGCTTGTTGAACTCATGGAGCTTCATACACTCAATTAGCATAGAACTGCACACTGAAAATCAAACTGATTATGAACAAATACAACAGTATTAAGTCTTTCCTGCATAAATATTTTAGCAAGTATAAACAAGACTCCCATTTTTGTAAGCAGCCAATTCCCAAACAAACACACACAAACATCAGCTGGTTCAGCAAAGAAAGGGAGGAACTATGAACTGCCATGTCCCACCGCATTATAAATAGTGAGGAAACGTACAGCAAAGGCACATGTGATAAAGGAGACTAGTTATGTATAAAAGACACTCTCACACAAACCTGGAAACTAAAAAAACCTTCAGCATTTGCTCACGGCTCTGTTTACAGCACATATATATATATATATACACACATATCTATAAAACCACCAATGCACAAAATGATGTTTTAGAAGAGTCCAGAACTGTTGAGCAGTTGTTGGGAGATTTTACTTCTGCATTTCTTCACTTTAGAATGCAGGAAAAAAAAAAATAAAGTTATTACCCTAGGCATTCTAATGAAAAACTGTTTTTCATCTAATTCTAAACATCCTTTCACTAAAAGCCTCAAAAACCAGCAGCATCATACACTCAGCCAACCCCAGCTGCTTCACTGGTAATTAAATAAGAGACAGTGAGCCCATATCACCTCCCTTTCACCTCCCTGGAAAACACAGACATTACCGTAAGGAAGAATTTGGCCCAAACTAGATGGGGAAGGAGTGGGGGGATGGAGGGCTAGCAGGGGGAGGTGGCTGTTTTTTAAAAACCAGCCAGTCCCTGCTCTGTTGCTGGACTCTTCCCCCACCACATCAAGCCTGCAGGTTGCTGGCAGGCAGAGCAGGCGCAGAGCGAGACCCGCCAGCGCTCTCAGACCACACACACGCTCTCAGCTGCTCTCGAATCCTCTGGGGATGACTTCCATCCGCCAACCATCCCTGCTTCCCAGAGCATGGCTCTTCCCTTTGGCCATGGCCTGCATGGAGCAGTATACAGGAGAAAACCGTGTGCTCACACCCCTGGAAGGCAGCGGCAGCCTTGACGCAGGAGCCGTGAGCGAGTCGCAGGAACTGAAGGTGGAACTGCACCAGCATCCCAACAGGAGCTCATTTCAGCAGTGCTTTTGCAGCTCAGTTAACTCTGGAAATGCCAACATTGTGGCACCCGCAAATAAATAATTTTTTTCTGATCAGCCATCATAGCCATCCAAGGATAACTGCTCATTTTTAGTACAGTCAGCTATCAGTGCACTTCAGTTTCAATGAAGAACTCCATACCTTTCCTCTAAGATACATACAGTAAGTTCATTTACCTTGCTACACTTTGAAGTCTAACCACAATGGGTATTAACATAATTTCATCCCCCCCCCCCCAAAAAAAATGATTATGGGCACACAGTGACAGGGTGAGATTTTGTAAGCTCACTGCCATAGCTCAATTTGCAATTAAAAGCTATGTAAAGCTAAAAGTGTGATTAAAAGCAGCACACAACCAGCTCATTATACAGCAGCAGAAAGAAAAGCCTTTCAAACACCAATTGCTCTACCTGAAATATCAGTTGCTGTTGTCATGCCTGGGACTAAGCAAGAACATCACTTAGCTCACTGAAAAGAACTTTCCCAGAGACAGATTGGCAGCATGACAAATGTAGGCTGACTACAGAAATCAAAGACCAAGTACTTGCTCCTTATATAAAGGATAGGCACAAAAAAAAAAAAAAAAAAAAAAAGAAAGAGAAGAAAACCTGCAAAGAGCCTCAGAGAGGTATAAGTGAAAAGAGAAATTATTTTCCTGTTTCAAAACTGTTTGGGAGATAAGTTCATTTAAAGCAAGTATAATTTCTTGTATGTGATGCTGATATACTTCAGCCAAGTCAGAATCACTGTGTGTGATCAGGGAGGCCCCACACACAAAAGCTGTGGGGAAGGAAGATGCTCAGACATATTCCCCAGCAAACACTCATCCAGGAAAGGAGCTGTGTTTAGATTCCAGAAAAACGCCTACACTGTCTTTACTTGTGATTACCTTTCAGCATAACCAAAAGGGCTTTTGAAGGATTCAAACAGTCCAAGAAGCACGAAGACAGATTTTCTTCCATCAGCATTTTACTTTTCTACAATTAAAGACAACTGGGCAGTCCTTATCCACAAAAAGCCAACTTATTTTTAAAATGCCTGTGCAAAATTACAGTTTTGATTAAAGTGCCTAAATTGAAAACCAAACTTCACTAACTGTAAAAGGTATTTTAGTGGTTTTATTCCACTACTTATATAGGTCACACATTATACAGGCATTTTTAAAACTCATGAGATAGTAACTTCTGGCCTGACACTGAAACTAGTTCACCTAAAGTGCAAGCTTTACTCTGCCAAACAAACAGGGCTCAATAGTTTTCACTACACACAGCTGAATAAAACATTCTGTATATAAAACAATCTGTATCTAAATCAGCTGAATAAAGCTGAGTAAAGCAATCTGACTATAATTCAATAACAAAGATCAATCTTAACCTGTCTATGCCTATGGAGATATAATATCAATCTTATTTTTTATACCTGTGCAGGCATAATAGCAGTTAAGATTTTCTGTGTTTGAGCTGCAAGTGTGAGACTAATTTAGGAAAATATCTTTTTCTAAAATATCCCCCCCAAATGAGTACCTTATCAGTAAAACCCATCTACATCCCTGGTTAATTACCTGTCAGCTTCTGAGACTTTGCTATGACAGTCCATCAGCTGTCATCTCCAAGAGACATGAGACAGGAGTATTAATTAGCCAAAAAATGACAACTCCTGTCCCTTGATATGAGTAACAGCAATTGAAACTGGAAGACCGTTCTGCTTCTGGAATAAAAGCTGGTTTTATTAGCTCTCTTTAAAGAGTGTAGATTATGTAGATCTCAATTAAAACGTAAAGCATGTAATGAGAATATTTATTTAAATATCGTCTGTGCACTGAAACCTTTTTTCCATTTTTCCCCTCTCTGTTCAACAATTACATATTAAGCACCTGATTATTATGAAGTGTGCATAAATATATGCATTATCTCACAGTTGTACTGCTTAAAACCAAAAACATTGAAAGAATTATACTTAAAAAAAAATATGTGTAAAGCATTTCAAGAACCCCGAAAACCTATCAAAATAAAAGGCCACAACAGGTTTAACAGACAATAAGAAGGTGCAATGAGCATGTCAACCTTGAAAAAGACCTTTTAAACTATGGTAGTATTGTCAGGTGCCATTACCCTTTGTCAGCCAGCTACCTGACCCCATCAATCAGGTGGAGCAGCCAAATGAGAGCACAATGTAAAATCAGCACCAAGCAGACTTGTCTGCTGAACGAGAGGCCTGCCAAGGTTTTAAGGTCACATTCAAAACTAAAAATTAATTGTAATCAATCATATTAACAAAAAAAAAGGTAATATCAATAAGACTAAAACTTGCTAGTACCATTCTGCAGAGTTTGTGCTCGTGACTCCTTTCCCAGATTGGCGTGGAATCCTCCTCCCAAAGTCGGTGTTTTGCCTGCACCTATTAGGGGAAAAAAAACAAACACCGGACATGTCAAAGGCAATAACTTAATTAAAATAAAACTTATTGTGCCACTATATGCAGTATCTGTATAATCTACAACATGTCAAATTACATTAAGAAAGGCTTAAAGGACTTAAGACCTCAAGTAGCAATGCTGTGCAAATTATTTCTTCCTTGGGATACTGTAAGAACCACATGGCTCCATAAGCCCTCCCAATGTCAGCTCCAAAGGAAGTACAAAAATCTCTCGATGCCTATTTTAGGCAGAATAAGAAAATCAACACTGTAAAATATTTCTCAGAGTAAATGGTGAAAAACTACTTAGTTAATATATTTTGTCTGAAGAATATTCAGTGTAGAGTTTTAATAGCTAATTACTGGCACTACAGAACATAAAACCTGTTTAGCATTCAACAGCAACTGTGTTGGCTACTGCAGAAATAGCACTTACTCTAAAATAACTTCAGTTTGTCATTAGGCACACAGAGCAACACTTAGGCTACAAAAACTGCAAGTCTGGAACTGCTACTTTTACACCCTGAAAGGTTGGAGACTAAAAGATGTCTGAGTTGTAAATTAGCATAAACTAGAGGCTGGTTTATGCATCTGTGCCAATGCTGAGCAGTCTGAATGCAGAGTCTGCTGGGAGTCAATGGAACTACTCATGCAAACCAATCTTGCAGAACATGGAATTAAACTACCCAGGACAGAAATAGTCTCCACTAAAGCAGGAAAGTTTTTTAAAAAACAATCAGGCTACTTCAAGCAGAATATTCGAACCTATCAGCTTAACAGCAAGTGTGACCAAAAAGCTAAATTGCACAGGACAGAAAACAAGCAATTTGTTAGTAATTGGACTTCTACTTAATTCAAGTAGTCTGCTCTTCAGGATAGAGAAAAAAGTCATCTTGTTGCCTATGATGCCTACAGCTTTTCCTCAAGTTCTTATAGCTGTTTTCTCCTCTTACACCAGCTCTTCAGAATAAACTAGGAAGGCTTTGGGACAGACACATAGAGAGGAATGAACTGGCATTTGACAACAGTTCAGGACATTTCTCCTACACACCTGAATAAGATACTTCCATAGCATATACAAATTACAAGAAACTGTGACCTAAACTGTTCCCACTTACCAGACTTTTTTAGCTCTGGTCTCCTCTCAGTTACACTTAATGTACGTCTATATTGAAGAAAGAAAAACCAGAACAGAAAAGCTAACATTCCTCAAGAATTACTGCCTATCAGCCTTCAAAGCTTAGTTTTCCATACAACCTTTAAATTAGGTTTCCACATGAGAAACTAACTTCACTTTCACTTCATTAACAGATCCTTTCAACAAACAATAACTTTCACTCAAATGCCCCACAGATAAGTACTTCAGTTCAACACCCTAATTAGAAGTGAAAAACATTCAACAGTGACCTCCTCACTGGGTACAGAGGTAACTCTCCCAACTCTGTATTTGACTGTTACAGACAGCAACATCTCCTTGGCATTCTTACAGGTACAGCCTCCTATTTCCACAAACACTTGAAAACAGATTGATGAGGCAAAACAGAGAGAGGTTACCAAACCACCACAGCACACACAACATTTCTGGTGTACATTTAGTAAGAATGGTTCGCCTGGAAAAAAAAAACATCAATGGTGGCAATAGTTTTATGTTCATTTTCTCCAGAAATTCTGCCTCCCACCCTCCCTGTTTTTGTTCTTTTAAGGTTTGCTTTACCACAGGCTTCCTCACTAGTCTGATTTGGAGCAGGAGAGCACACACTCGAGCATCAGTACAGCACTCTGACTGCAGGAGAAGAGCAGGAGCAAACAGGGCAGGCTGGAGGCAGCGCTTGTTTCAAAGACACCACTGCTCCCTGTTCTCCACAAGGGCTCCACTTTCCAATCCCCTCTGTCTTTGAAGACACCACAATACTGGACTGCTTTGGACTGTCACAGGCAAAACAGCTCTTTTACAGGTTTCCCTGTTACTACTAAAAAGCTTGCACAAAAACAACCCTATGGTGGTGATAAACAATACTAATAACTAAATGATTTAGCTTACTCAGAAGCTAAACTCCACGAAGAATACAAACAAACTGAAATTAAGCTGAGACTTCAGCAATTTTGTTTTTAAAGATTCTTTTTCATTAGACATCAAGCTATACCATCAGACATAAAAGGCATTTCTTTCCAAGCAATAGAGACTGCAGCAGATACCAGCAGAGCTATCTGAAAGACATATTCTGCTATCAGAATTCATGTGCCCATTTCTCAGCGAGTTAACTGGAAAGACTGAACATCTCTAATTAGCAGTTGGCTTTGAAAACTGACAGAAAACTAGCCTGTTGAGCACTTAAACTCTCAGAACTGCAAACTAATGTTGCCATTAGTTAACTATGTAGTCTCACCACCAACTTTAATCTTACAAGCAGAATGCAAATCAAACTCATTAACATAACTGTTCAGCTGGGTAATAAAAAGATAAACTCTTTAAAAAATAAAACTGAAATTATCAGATTCATTTAAAGACAAAAATCCCTACAAAGCTAGTAATTTAAAACGTACAAAGAAAAGGAACAGCAATCGTTAGGCACAACCAAATTAACATCCCAGATTAACTGCAATTTTTGCATTTCTTGACCTTTTCCATTTTTCCCTCTACAGCTTCAAAAGAGAATTAAACAGGCTTTTGGGTTTTCACATTCAGCTTTCAAGACATATAAAAATATGGCCGAGAAGTATTTGGTGTCTTCAAGTACTGCCTGCCAAATCTTCAACATTAACGCTAACATTTCCCTAAGCCAACCCAAATACCCTCCTTCGTGAGGTACATTGTCACCTACTGATTATTTTTAGAAACTCAACTCAGATTTGCAGCTTTGCATAACTGAAGCCTCCTCTTCTAGTTAGTTTTGGACATTTACATGCAATTCTGGACAACAGAAGGTGTGGAGAGACGTGTTAGGCAGCTCAAAAGTATAGCTACTCCATTTTTTTGTGGTCCTCTCAGTGAGCTGCAGTGCCCCAACGACAACAGAAGAAGAGAATTGAAGATGCAGATCATATACCTGGGAACTTGATGATACTTGGTCAAAGCCTAAACAGGTCCAGACCCAGCCCACAACCCCCATTACATAAGAGCTGAACTACTTGGCAGTGTTGGGTTAACGGTGGGATTTGATAATCTTAAAGGTTCCTGACTTAAATGGTTCTATGATTCCACAGGGACTGTCCCTCCATCAGCCAAGAGCAGCCATCCTCAAGCTGCTCCTCACAGCACAGGCACCTTGGCCATTTCTGTTTTGCTCCACCAACTCCCTAAAAAAGGAAGTCACAGCACTTTGCTTCTCTACAAAAATGCTCCTCAAGCTGTAAAAGGTGCAAGCAAAGCTTGAAGTCTGTGGTAACCTTGAACAGCAACAAGAAGACAACACATAACAGGAAGAGCACTTATCACATCCCTCCATACAGCAGAGGCAAAGAGCAGCCACTCAGGGAACTGCAGCTTACAGGGCACTTTTCTGTCAGGTAGTGACATGAGGAGTTTCAGATTCAACACCTGGAGAAGAAAGAGATACAGTCCCAGTATTATGGATTTTGTTTCCTCTACATAAATGAGCAAGTGAAGACAGGGAATGAAGCAGCCTGCCACCTGAACTGAAGAGTCTCTGCTACCTGATAGGACCAATCCTACCAAAATCCTTCCCCATAAAACTGAATCCAAAAACCACCAGTTTCTTCATCAGCACAGGGTAGGGGGAAAACTTCAATTTCAAATCCATGTTATTTACAGACCCAGCATAAAGTCTCGGTCTGGTAAAGAAGGCAGACTGGATCACAATGGTTTCATAATGAGGGAAGACTAGATAATCTAATATAAAAAAATTAAAGAGCTTCCCACTTAAGTTAGACCATAAAAATCAAAAGGAGAGTAAGTAAATGTCCCATTATAATTCATATAATATATAATGGCAAAATGATGTGATTAAAGATTTCTGAATGCACAAAACCACGGAAGTTTGTAACTGAAATAATTTTTTTCTCAGCCGTTTTTACAGGGAAGTTAACAGGTCTGCAGGCACTGCCACATAAGCTTACACAGACAAACTTTAAATCTGCTCCATCACAGCTTGTGTTCAAGGGCTTATTTTCCTAACTAACAACTGAAGAGATAAATATACTGTTGTGTCCACCACATCCCAGTTTAGGGCTGCACAAGTCTATGAAACCAGTCTGGGTCCAAGTTACGTGCTCAACTGCACTGCCACAGCTGACAGCAGAACCCTCTGCGGCACTTCAGCAAGCAGTTGTTGCCATCCCAAGGACAGTACGGAAAGACTCAATGCCAGGAAAACCTTCATACTATCTCTGGTACACGACTGCCACCTGGAGGATTTGGGGAGAAAAGCCAGATTGATTCAGTTCATCTCACTAAAACAGCAGATAATTATTTAGATGCAAGTTCCCCTCTTCCTTCCCAACACAGCATGATTATGAATTAGTTTTGCAATGAGAGAACCTAGCACAGAGTAAAACAGGCAAATACTCTTCTAGATATCTTTCAAAAATATGTGCAAATATGTGCAAATCCAGCACATCTATACTTCCTTTTTCTGTATTGTAAATTACTCTCCATAACTCAAAATTAACCATGAATTACTGTCATCTCTAGAAATCCGGGCCACAAATAGGAGGAATTTTGCTGGTATTAATTTTAATTTTCCCTTTTCAGTACCCAGCATTTTCATTTCAAGTTCAGCATCTGTATTACTGGCAGAACCCACTCCAGGACTTCTGGAGGCTGCACTGTAAAGCACATTTAATGTCAGGACTTGGTCTATCAGTACATTTTACACCAAAACCAATTAACAACTACCAGTCAAAAACATAACCCTTACTCCTTCCACTTTTGTAGTATTAAAAAATACAAAAGAATCCTTTATTGTATATAACAACTGAGTAGACAAAAGCACAGAATCTGAATTCATCCTCTTCCCCAACTGTCTCACAAGCACCCACTGTGACAGTAACTGTCCATCTAACAAGGTTCTAGAGGACAAAAAGGCATAGAAGATGAATGACTAGTAAGTTAAGCTCAAATTTTATGCAAGCTTTTTCCTCCCTCTATTTAGTCCTCCTCTTCTTTCCGTTTTGCTGACCATAACTTTCCATTTCCACAAACCCCAAAAGACTGAAATACTTAGATCAAGGCAAACTCCCACCAAGTTCTGCCCTCGAGGTCAATGCAGCTCGAGTGCCTCGATGAAAAAGCATGAAGAAGTTTTTTACAGATAAAATAGTACATAAAATATTTCAGTAAATTTCCACAGGCATATGTGAAACACAGCTTTACTAAATAAAAAGGTGCATTAAACATGTCAAGGGACGCTGCAAACTAAGAGTACACATTCAGCATTTATGGCAGCGCAAATGGGCCACTGCAATAAGTTGCTTATAATTTACTTGCAACAAAAAAATTATACATTAGCAGAAAGAAACTTTTTCTTGATATTCAAATATTTGAAGCAGCCTACTCCTGCACTAAAAATTTTAACAAATGCTTGTTCATGCTTTAAGTTTACAACTTCCCTTTCTCCCTAGCTGCAAAAGCAATCAGATAATTTCCCACAAGCAACATTCTTCCCATCAGCCTCAAATTAGTGTATTGCAAACTCATGTAGACTTGCAGATGGAGAGCCTTAATGTATGTTTGCTGTACAAGAGCCATAAGCTCTACATCATCCTGACTTGGTGCTGCAGTTTCAATGCTGCCTGCAGTCTTCCATTTTTATGACCATGTCTGTGTATTTGTCACTGCCCTAAAACCTCCAGGCTTAGTCACTAAGTAACAGTAAGTCAAAAGACTTTAATTCACACAGGTTATTGTAAATCTCGAATAATAAATGCCTGCCTAGCATTTAAAGAAAAAAATATGCACATTTAATTTAGTTTATAACACATTTTTAAATCAAAAGCCATCAAAACAAATAGGAATTCGGAGCAAACAACCAGCAAACAGTAAACCTGTTTCAAGACAGTCACACTGCCCAGTCTCACAAAGACATACAAATGATGTTCATTCACCTCAGATCCCAAAAGCAGGGTAAATCCTGCACGGTAAGAACCTCATTTTGGTGGCCAGGCTAGTCATTCCATAACCTAGTGAGGCTTCCCACAATGTGCATTTGAGGATTCTGTAGGTCTGATCTGGAGCTGACAAATGGCCCTAGCTCCACCAACTTGTCTTCTCCATCCCACTGTTCTGTTGCCTCAGACTGTGGAGGCTGTATTCCACTATGCTAACTTCCACATTTTATCCTGTTTTCCCAGGGAAAACAGCACATGCAGCAGCCCTGCACGCCTCTGCTACCTCTGCCAGTTTCAGACAAACCTGAGAGGGGGACAGCAGTCTCAAAACTACAAAGTTTCTGCTGGTTTTGTAAAAACAGGCAGCTGGATGGGCAAGATGCATGCAAAGTTTAAAACTAGACAATAGCTTCTTGAAAAATAATTGGGATTTAAATTTGCACTAGAGATGCGACTCTGAACTCTGCAGCAGGACAGGCCGAGCAGAGGGCACTGAGCACCTCCGTGGGGTTCAGGGATGGGTTGAGGCCAGGCAGGATGTCAGCCTGCATGTGGGGGTCAGGGACAGGCCTAGCAAGGGGAACAAGGTCAAAATAAAGCCCTGGGATGGCCCAGGAGGGCCACAGGGATGGGCTGAGGCCAGGCAGGGGCATGGGCCTGGCTCTACAGGGCCCAAGGCTGTGGGGAGCTGGAGAACAGCACTGCTGCACAGTCCCTGGGGTAGGGGACTGACATCCCTGGATCATCCCCCAGGGCCACGGGCAGCATTGGGGGAACCCCAGGAAGAAGCTGGTCAGGGACAGCAAGGGCCAGCAGTTTATGCCCAAGATACTTATCAGATGCTGTTTTTCTCAACTTACTACAGAGCATTTTAAAGGCAATTTCTGGAACAAAAGAAGCTGAGCTTCCCCAGACACAGTATGTGTCAGGATCACAAGCTCAGTATTCCCTTGCAGTGCCTTTTCTTTGTCTTGCATTTCTCAGCTACATCTTCCAGCTTGCTGCTGCACTGCTGGCACATCAACCTTCTCAGGTGAGACTGTTTTCTTATCCTTTGATCAGTGTCAGAAGTCCCAGACTTCACCTTTCTCAGCTTCTTTTAAACAAAAACCTGAAGAGAGATCTGGACTGTCAGGGTTTGCTGTGTGCTCAGCTTTCTTCCTCTCACTCTCTTCAGCTTCTTATTTGGTTTTTCCTCCTGTCTGCTACAAGGAAAATACTTATGAAAACAGTTTCTCCCAACAACTACCACAAGACAGGGGACTCCCACCCAGACAGAGTGAAAAAGTGATCAGAGAACTCCACATCTTCAGACACTCGATTCATAGCCTGCCTTTCTAGAAAAGCAGCTGCCAGTAAGTAAGTGCAAACTGGCAAAGAGCTCCGTGGAACTCCATCTTCCAGGATGCAATTACAGTATAATGGAGAGAGGGGAAAAGTAGCTCCCTCTTAGACTCTGTATTGCTGTGCTTCCTGCTGGGATGTGTTCAAATGTTATGACTGACAGGCATCTGTTAAGAACTTGA